>NC_143129.1:128764442-133702904 GCF_059928025.1 Delphinapterus leucas
TTATAATGTTGTGTTAGTTTCTGGTATACAGCAAAGTGATTCAATTATACATTACATATATATTCTTTTTCATATTCTTTTCCCTTATGGTTTATTACAGGATATTGAATATAATGCCCTGTGCTATCCTGTAGGACCTTGTTTATCCATCCTATATATAATAGTTTGCATCTGCTAATCCCAAACTCCTAAACTATCCTGTTTTTCAAACTCTGAAACAGTAGAGGAAGAGTGGAGTGGAGGAGAATGGAGGAGAGTAGTGGGTCTTCAGAAGTCTGTGCCATGGGTCATAACTGCAAAGCTATGTCCTCCCAAGGCAAAAAAAAGAGAGAAATTTGAATCAGTTTAGTGTGGGACCTTCCCAAGCACCCGGAAAAGCAAAAATCCACACTTTCCCAGATACTCCTGTCCTTTAGGATGGCAAGGCTGCTTTGTGATACAGCTATTCTGCTTGTTACCTGTGCAAAATTTATGTTTTATGTTTGTATACATAAATGCTAGGAGATTACCAATACTAAAGAATCATTCACCGTAGGAAAAAGGGAATCCTGAATTCTCTAAATTTGGATGCAAACATATTAGTGTAAATGTTTCTATGCAATTTTCATTCAAGTTATCTATTCTTTTAAGTCTATCTTAAGGCTTTAGGCTATAGATGGTGTTTTTTTCATGGGAATCCCTGCCTGTTTCGTACATTTGGTCTGATCACTTCTCTACATCAGATATGTCAGTACACAGGGCCATAACACTATCATTTCCTTTGCTTGAGATGGCTCTTCAACTTTTTGTAAGCCTCTTAATGGTTTAGAACATCACTATAATTTCTTTTTAACCTCCCACTTCAGCAATTAGTTCTGGAGTCTGCTGAAATGAAGATACTTAATAAATGCTTCTTGTGTAAATGAATACAAGCACAATAAATCCTCCTCTGAATGGAATTAAAAGTATGTAGTTTTGACGCCATAGGAGGAGTTTCAATTGAACATAGCCAAAAACAGAACTAAAAATTCAATTTGACAAACATGCAAATTCAAATGTATACAGACCGGCTGTGATGGGCAGTTTTCCTGCAACTTCAACACTGAATCTTACAGTATAAAGTGTGCTGTATTTCTCCATCACCATTTATCTACTGAATTTTTTTTTGTCAGTGGGAAAAATACTTAGTATTCCATCATCGAACTCATGGGTTAGAAAGTCCCCTCCCAAATTTATGTATTCATTGAAAACCAGCACCCCATGATTTCAAAACTTTATTTATGCTTAGAAGGTATCTACTTGTGTTAAAAGTATCACTAGTCATTTCTGTCAGAATAAGTTCAGAAATTATCTATCACGGACTTATTTGATATTAACCTACAGTAAATCTTGCATCCTATCTCATAGCTGGCACTGACTTTCCACACCCCACTGAATATGTTCAGGGTACAGAATATGCACTTTCAAAATCAGATAATGAGCAGAGGAATGGAGTTAATTGTGAGTGAAGTCATAACCATATTTACGATTTATTTTATTCTTAGTAGATTATTTTTCCAAGGACTTTATATTTTAGAGAAGTTTTAGGTTTACAACAAAATTGAGAAGAAGGTACAGAGATATCTCATTATACTCCTGCCCCAAACACATGCATATCTTCCCCATTATCAACATCACTCACCAGAAGAGTACATTTTTTACCAAGGATGAACCTTAACATTGACATATCATAATCACCCATATTCCATAATTTACCTTAGGGTTCACTCTTGGTGTTGTACATTCTATGGGTTTGGACAAAAGTTGAATGACACATCCATCATTATAATATCATACAAAGCATTTTCACTGTCCTAAAAATCCTGTGTTTTGCATATTCATTTCGTTTACACTGCTGGAAATCACTGATCTTTTTTATTGTCTCCACAGTTTTTCCTTTTCTAGAATGATATATCTTTGGACTCATGCAGTATGAGGCCTTTTCGGATTGGCTTCTTTAACTTAGCAATATGCATTTGAAGTTCCTCCATATCTTTTCATGGCTTGTTAACTCATTTCTTTTTAGCACTAAATTATATTCCATTGTCTGAATGTACCACAGCTTATTTATTCATTCACCTACTGAAGGACATCTTCATTGCCTTCAAGTTTTGGCAATTATGAATAAAGATGTTATAAACATCTGCCTGCAGGATTTTGTGTGGACATAAGTTTTCAGTTCCTTTGGGAAGTACCAAGGTGAATGATTGCTGGATCTTATAGTAAAAGTAAGTTTAGTTTTGTAAGAAACCTTCCAAAGTGGCTGTACAATTATGCATTCACACTAGCAATGTATAAGAGTTCCTGTTGCTCCACATCTTCACCAGCATTTGGTGTTGTCAGTGTTCTGGATTTTAGCCATTCTAATAGAAGTATAATGATATCTCATCATTGTTTTAATTTACATTCCCATGATGTCATATAATGTGGAACATCTTTTCTTATGCCTGTTTGCCATCTGTGTATCTTCTTTGGTGTGGTGTCTGTTAAGATCTTTGGCCCATTTTTTAAGGGGATTGTTTGTTTTCTTTGTGTTGAATTTTAAAGGTTTTTGTTTTTTGTTTGTTGGGCTTTTTTGGCATTTGGGTAACAGTCCTTTCCAGACATGACTTCTGCAGAATATTTTCTCCCAGTCTATGGCTGGTCTTTTTTCTGTTGACATTGTCTTTCACAGAGCCATTTTTTAAAAAACTTTAATCAAGTTCAGCTTATCAATTTTTTCTTGCATTGATTGTGTCTTTGTTGTTATATCTAAAAAGACATCACCATATACAAGTTCTTTAAGATTTTCTACTATATTATTTTCTAAGAGTTTTATAGTTTTGTGTTTTACATTTAGGTCATGGATTCATTTTGAGTTAATTTTTGATGGGTGTAAGGTCTATGTCATTTTTCTACATGTTGATGTCCAGTTTTAGCACTATTTTGTTGAAAAGACAATCTTTGTTTCATTGTTTTGCCTTTGCTCCTTTGTCAAAGATCAGTTGACTATATTTATGGGGTCTAATGATTGGCTCTCTATCTTCCATTGATCTATTTGTTTATTCTTTTGCTAATGCCATACTATCCTGACTACTGTCATCTTATGTCTTGACGTCAGTAGTATCAGTCCTCCAACTTTGTTCTTGTCCTTCAATATTGCACTGGCTTTTCTGAGTCTTTTGCCTATACATATAAATTTTAGAATTCTGTTGTTGATATCCATAAAATAACATGTTAGGCTTTTGATTGTATTGCATTGAACCCATAGATAAAGTTGGGAAAACCTGACATCTTTATACTATTGAGTCCTCCTACCCATGAATATGTAATATCTCTCCATTTAGTTAGTTCTTTGAGTTTATTCATCAGATTTTTGTAGGTTTCCTCATATAGATCTGTATATATTTTATTAGATTTGTACCTAAGTATTTCATTTTGGGAGGTGCTAATGTAAATGATATTGTGTTTGTAATTTCAAATTCTATTTGTTCATTTTTGGTATATAGGCAAATAATTGACTTTTCTATATTTACCTTGTATCCAGCAACCTTGCTGTAATCAATTATTAGTTTCAGGAGTTTTTTTAATTGATTCTTTTGATTTTATATATAGATAATCATCATCTGGAATAAAGACAAGTTTATATCTTTCTTCCCAATCTGTGTACATTTTATTTCCTTTACTTGCATTATTGCATTGGGAAGGACTTCTAGTATGATGTTGAAAGGAGTGTTGTGAGAGAACATTCTTGCCTTGTACCTGATCTTAGAGTAAAAGCTGCAAGTTCCTCACCATTAAGTATGATGTTGGCTGTAGGATTTTTTTTTTTTTTTTTTTTTTTTTTTTTTTTTTTTTGCGGGACGCGGGCCTCTCACTGTTGCGGAGCACAGGCTCTGGGCACACAGGCTCAGCAGCCATGGCTCATGGGCCCAGCCGCTCCGTGGCATGTGGGATCTTCCCGGAGCAGGGCACGAACCCATGTTCCCTGCATCGGCAGGCAGACTCTCAACCACTGTGCAACGAGGGAAGCCTGGCTGTAGGATTTTTATTGATAGTATTTATCAAGTTGGGGAAGTTCCCTTCTATTCCTAGTTTACTGAGAGTTTTTATCATGGATGAGTTTCACATTTTGTCAAATGATTTTTTTTTTGTATCATTGATACCATAGTATGATTTTTCTTTTTTAGTCTGCTGATGTCATGGACTACATTAATTGATTTTTGAATGTTGAACCAGCCTTGCCTACCTAGGATAAAACCAAATTGATTGTGGTGTATAATTCTTTGTATACATTTTTGAACTGAAATTGCTAATATTTTTGAGGATTTTTCCACCAACATTCATGAGAGTTATTAGTCTGTAAAGTTTTTCTTGAAATGTTTTCATCTGGTTTGGGTATTAGGGCCACAAAAAATAAATTAGGAAGTATTCTTTTCACTTCTATACTTTGAAAGAGATTGTAGAGAATTGGTATAATTTATTCCTTAAATATTTGATAGAATTCACCAGTAAACCCATTTGGGCCTGCTGCTTTCTGTTTTGGAATGTAATTAATTATGGATTCAATTGATTTAATAAATATAGGCCTATTCAGATTGTCTACTTCTTTTTATGTGAGTTTTCTCAGATTTTGCCTGTCAAGGAATTGGTCTATTTCTTCTAGGTTATCAAATTTATAGGCATAGAGTTGTTTATCATATTCCTTTATTATTCTTTTAAGTTCTATGGGGAAAGAGTGATATCCCCTCTTTCATTTCTGATATTAGTAATTTATGTGTTCTCTCTTTTTTCTTAGACTGGCTAGAAGCTTATCAGTTTTTTGATCTCTTCTTATTAGTTTTATTGATCTCTTCTCTTTATTCTCTCTGTTTTAATTTACATTTCCCTGGTAACATATGATGTGGAGGGTATGGAACATCTTTTAATATGCTTATTTGCCATCTCTGTATCCTCTTTGGTGAGGTGTGTGTTAAGGTCTGTGGCCCACTTTTTTAAACAGGTTGTTTGTTTTCTTGTTCAGTTTTGAGAGTTCTTCGTATAATTTGGATGACAGTCTTTTATTAGCTGTGTCTTTTGCAAATCTTTTCTCCCAGTCTGTGGCTCGTTTTCTCACTCTCTTGACATTGTCTTTCACAGTGCAGAAGATTTTTATTTTAATGAAAGTTCTGTTTATCAGTTATTTACTTCATGGATTGTGTGCCTTTGGTGATGTATCTAAAAAAGTCATCGCCAAGCTTCCAGGTTGGTGAACACATAGAGATTCTAGGACAGTGTTGCACCTGGAGAGGGTATAGAAGCTCTTCATCACTTCCCACATAGTTTGCCCTATGTATCTCTTCTACTTGGCTGTTCCTGACTTATGTCCTTGCATAATAAAGTGGTAACCTAGAGTCCCCCGGGCACGGTGGGAAGATATGAGCTCTGAGACCAGACAGTCTTGGGCTTCAATCCTATCTCCCCTCCTCACGGCACTGAGGCTTTGGACGTTCACTTACTCTAAGTCTCACTTTCCTACATTATAACATCCTTAGATGATTTGTCTGGTATATAGAAAATAATCAATAGATCAAACACTCTAGATTGGCTGACCCAACCTCAAAAAACAACAACAAAAAAAAGGTCATTGCCATACCCAAGATCATGTAGGTATTCTCCTATGTTACCTTCTAGGAGTTTTATAGCTTTGCATTTTATGTTTAAGCCTGTGATCCATTTTGAGTGAATTTTTGTGAAGGATATAATGTCTGAGTCTAGATTCATTTATTTGCATGTGGACATCAGTTGTCCCAGTACCATTGTTGAAAAGACTGTCTTTGCTCCATTGTTTTTCTTTGCTCCTTTGTCAAAGATCAGTTGACTATATTTATGTGGGTGTGTTTCTGGGCTCTCTGTTCTGTTCAGTTGATCTATTTGTCTCTTCTTCTGTCAATACTATGCTGTCTTTGTTACAGAGTCTTTTTTTTTTTTATGGACATATGTTTTTATTTCTTTTTTAAAAAAATTTTAATTTAATTTTATTTAATTTTTTATACAGCAGGTTTTTACTAGTCATTAATTTTATACATATCAGTGTATAAATTTCAATCCCAATCGTCCAATTCATCACACCCCCACCCCCACCCCACACCCCGCTGCTTTCCCCCCTTGGTATCCATACATTTGTTCTCTAAATCTGTGTCTCAATTTCTGCCCTGCAAACTGGTTCATCTGTACCTTTTTCTAGGTTTCACATATATGCATTAATATACGATATTTGTTTTTCTCTTTTTGACTTACTTCACTATGTATGACAGTCTCTAGATCCATCCATGTCTCAACAAATGACCCAGATTCGTTCCTTTTATGGCTAATATTCCACTGTATATATGTACCACATATTCTTTATCCATTCATCTGTCAATGGTAATTTAGGTTGCTTCCATGACCTACCTATTGTAAATAGTTGCTGCAATGAACATTGAGGTGCATGTGTCCTTCTGAATTATGATTTTCTCTGCATATATGCCCAGTAGTGGGATTGCTGGATCATGTCATAATTGTATTTTTAGTTTTTTAAGGAACCTTGATACTATTCTCCATAGTGGCTGTATCAATTTACGTTCCCACCAACAGTGCAAGAGGGTTCCCTTTTCTCCACACCCTCTCCAGCATTTGTTGTTTGTAGATTATCTGATGAAGCCCATTCTAACTGGTGTGAGGTGATACCTCATTGTAGTTTTCATTTGCATTTCTCTAATAATTAGTGATATTCAGCAGCTTTTCATGTGCTTCTTGGCCATCTCTATGTCTTCTTTGGAGAAATGTCTATTTAGGTCTTCTGCCCATTTTGGGATTGGGTTTTTTTGTTTTTTTTTTTATATTGAGCTGCATGAGCTGTTTATATATTTTGGAGATTAATCCTTTGTCTGTTGATTCATTTGCAAATATTTTCTCCCATTCTGAGGGTTGTCTTTTCATCTTGTTTATGGTTTCCTTGGCTGTGCAAAAGCTTTGAAGTTTCATTAGGTCCCATTTGTTTATTTTTGTTTTTATTTCCATTACTCTAAGAGGTGGATCAAAAAAGATCTTGCTGTGATTTATGTCAAATAGTGTTCTTACTATGTTTTCCTCTAAGAGTTTTATAGTGTCCAGTCTTACATTTAGGTCTCTAATCCATTTTGAGTTTATTTTTGTGTATGGTGTCAGGGAATGTTCTAATTTCATTCTTTTACATGTAGCTGTCCAGTTTTCCCAGCACCACTTATTGAAGAGACTGTCTTTTCTCCATTTTATATCCTTGCCTCCTTTTTCATAGATTAGTTGACCATAGGTGTGTGGGTTTATCTACGGGCTTTCTTTTTCCATTGATCTATGTATCTGTTTTTGTGCCAGTACCATATTGTCTTGATTCCTGCAGCTTTGTAGTATAGTCTGAAGTCAGGGAGTCTGATTCCTCCAGCTCTGTATTTTTCCCTCAAGACTGCTTTGGCTATTCGAGGTCTTAAGTGTCTCCATACAAATTTTAAAATTTTTTGTTCTAGTTCCTTAAAAAATGCCATTGGTAATTTGATAGGGATTGCATTGAATCTGTAGATTGATTTTGGTAGTATAGTCATTTTCACAATATTGATTCTTCCAATCCAAGAACATGGTATATCTCTCCATATGTTGGTATCATATTTAATTTATTTCATCAGTGTCTTATACTTTTATGCATACAGGTCTTTTGTCTCCCTAGGTAGGTTTATTCCTAGTTATTTTATTCTTTTTGTTGCAATGGTAAATGGGAGTGTTTCCTTAATTTCGCTTTCAGATTTTTCATCATTAGTGTATAGGAATGCCAGAGATTTCTGTGCATTAATTTTGTATCCTGCAACTTTACCTAATTTATTGATTAGCTCTAGTATTTTTCTGGTGGCATCTTTAGGATTCTCTGTGTATAGTATCATGTCATCTGCAAACAGTGACAGTTTTACTTCTTCTTTTCCAATTTGTATTCCTTTTATTTCTTTTTCTTCTCTGATTGCTGTGGCTAGGACTTCAAAACTATATTGAATAATAGTGGTGAGAGTGCACACCCTTGTCTCCTTCCTGATCTTAGAGGAAATACTTTCAGTTTTTCACCATTGAGAATGATGTTTGCTGTGGGTTTGTCATATATGGCCTTTATTATGTTGAGGTAGGTTCCCTCTATGCCCACTTTCTGGAGAGTTTTTATCATAAATGGGTGTTGAATTTTGTCAAAAGCTTTGTCTGCATGTATTGAGATGATCATATGTTTTTTCTTCTTCAATTTGTTAATATGGTGTATCACACTGATTGATTTGCGTATATTGAAGAATCCTTGCATTACTCTTTGATGCGGTAAATATTTTTATATCTCACATTTCATTCATTAATCAAAAATAATTATATATTTGAATTTAATTTCCTTATTCATGCACAGAATATTTTTGAATTTCTACCATGTGCAATGACTATTCTAGGGGGTGGCATACATCAGTAAATAAAACAGATAAATATTTTTGCCACACAATTATGAGCTTTGGTTTGTTTGTATTTTTACTCTTTAAAAAAAATTTTTTTTAAAGATTGAGGTAAGAATGTATTATTAAAACACTGTTACTGTTTCTCTTAGAGAAAAGTACAAAGTCATTTGTTATCTAATTATCAATCTATTCTCCAAAATAAAGATATTAAAATACTGATGTCTCACAGTTATAAGAAAACAAGATGAGATCTCCATATGGTTGGTATTAGCTGATATTTACTTTTAAATTTTTTTCTTTTTACACTAAAAATCACAGCTCTTGGGACTTCCCTGGTGGCACAATGGTTTAAAGTCTGCCTGCCTATTCAGGGGACACGGGTTCATGTCCCGGTCTGGGAGGATCCCACATTCCGCGGAGCAGCTGGGCCCGGGAGCCATGGCCGCTGAGCCTGCGCGTCCGGAGCCTGTGCTCACAGCAGGAGAGCCCACAACAGTGAGAGTCCCGTGTGCCACACACACAAAAAAGAATCACAGCTCTGTTTTAGTGAATGTGGTAATTACATTATATTTATTTTAATCAAAACTTAGAAAAATACATTTAAAAGAATAAACCTTCATCGGTAGAAAGTTTTCTTAAAATATTCAAGGCCAAAAAGTAGCACATACTCTCATAAGCAAACAGTAGGCAGAAAGCTAATGACCTTTTCTCAGTAACAGCAGTAAAAACACAGAACCTGTTTATAAGGCAGACATAGTCAAGATTTCAAAATTTGTTATTTCTGCATTTATATCTTCACAGGTTCAAAATGCTCTTTAAAATGTGAAACGTGCTTACTAGTTTTAAGACCTAGAGATAAAGATTCAGTTTCCATGGAACAGCTGGATCTAATTAGAACCCAAAGTTCTAATTCCACTTGATCTGATTTCCCCATCTGTATGGCATCATTACACCATAAATAGTGTGAGCTGTAACTTCCAGTTCAAACCAGAAAGAAACTGGCAATCAGGGCTCCTGTTCTGCAAGGGTCACTGGAAGTTCTGTTTAACATCACAACATTCCCATATGGGCTGATTTAATTGTTTAGAACTTTTCCACCAATAAATAAATCAGGAAGAAATAAGGTATTTTTCTGCCGTCCATCCATTCATTTATTTTTATTTGGAATATTTAAAAATCTGAAGTGTCAGATTTAAGAATAAAATATTCTCTATTATCACCAACCCCTCATTGTTTTTTTTCATGTGTACTCATTTTTGTTTCATGTTTTGTTTACAAGAGTATAACACTCCTTTTCTCTTTCATAAATTGAGTATTTAATGGACTTATAGAATAAATAGGTATTGGGAATATAAAAAAAGATTGCCTTTTCCCAATCACATCATTTCAGAAATGTGGAGACTGAAGGTCAGGAAGTTTGTCTGACCTGCCTTCAGCCCACTCATAGGAGACATAAGAGAGAAGCCACAGACCTCTGAGTTCCCAACTAGTGTTCACCTCTGTGTTCAAACTGACTAGGCTTGGAAACCCTGCCAGAGAAAACATAGCATATCTGACTTCTCATTATTATGTAATACAGGTTCATCAAAGATTTTACAAATCAGAGAATAAAGAGAAGAAGAATATTCATCCAAAAGCAATCACTGTTAAAATTTTGGATTTTATGTTTTCATACATTTTGTGCATACAGTTTTGTGTCCTTCCCATTTTATCCTTTTCCTAATCTGTCTTTATGAACATGCTTTTTAATGGTGGAATGGTATCTTATATAGGTGTACCACAACTTAAAACAGTGTTTTATTGCTTGATAGGTTGTTTCTAATTTGCTTATTTAATAATACTATGATGTACACTGCTCTTTTGTACATTTTTGTTTATGTCTTTAAGATAAATTATTTTAATTGGATTTCTTCGGTCATGAGATGCTCATTTTAGCCTTCTGATATGTGTTGCCAAATATCCTTCTGAAAAGGCTGTACCAGTTTACAATTATACTCTCAGAATATGAAAATTTTGTTTTCCTGCACATACAGCTAACATTGAATATTATCATTTCCTAATAATTTCATGTTTGATAGGTAAAATGTAGCATCCAATTTTAATTTTCATTGATTAAAAGTAAAATTGAAGACTTTTCACATGCTTCTTGGACATTTCTACATATCTCTAAATAACTAAATAGAAAGTGGTAAAATTAAGAAACTGTGGACAAGGAAAAGAATAATCAATTTCAGCTGAGATGATCAGAAAACACATATAGTGTTTAGAAAAGACAAGTAAAAGTTTCTGCTCCCAGTCCTGTGAGTAATTGACGGGAAGAGTGGTGGTCAGGATACCCTTAAAGGCTCATGGAAAAACAAACTAAAAGAAAGAGAAACAATCTAGCAATTTCTGTGATTGAATCATGGCTCTTCAGAGTTGGAAGGGACTTCTGGAGATGTTCTAGTTCAACTGTGCAGTTTCCACATGAGGGAACTGAGCAGTTAAGTGCTTTGCCTAGGGTGTCATCTTGTTTAAAGAGCCAGAAATAGAATTCAGGCCTCCTCATTCTCAGCTGAATGCTTTCTGAGCAATTTTACAGGACTAAAACATCTTCAAGCAAAGAGAGTTGTAATGTTATGTTTGTCCCTTGAATGAATTATTTAACTTCTCTGAAACTCAGTTTCCTCATCTTTAAAATGAGAAGACAGGACCAAATGAACATGAACGCTCTTAGCTTTTGTCAAAATGATTGAATTTTACCTGCTTGTATCTGACACTCAAGTTCTTTCTTTTCTGGGCCATGCTAATCTTAAAAAAAAAAAAAAAAAGGTGTTTCCCTGAATATACACTTTTAGATAGTTGAAATGCTTTCTTCTTCCCTGTGGTCAGGTAATTCAGAAACTGTTCTGTTTTTTTGTTTTAAATTGAATTTTCTGAACAAAATTGTTTCTTGGCCAAGATGACTTATGAGATATTTTAGCCCCCAAAACATTATTTTAAGAAAGTTATAAACAACTGTGAATGGGAACAGTGCTAGTTGACTACATATTTTTCTGGCTCATGAAAAACTAGTAGGATATATTAAATATTATTTTTCATTATAATTGAAGGTGTCCTGCTTTGCTTTCTCCATATATATTTTTACCTATTTCCTTGCTTCTTATGCTTTTATGGATGATATTTGAAGTAGCCATGACATAATTTGATTTTCATGGAAATATATCAGTGACATGCTCACGTGCATAGTGTGTTAATTGCAGACACTGTCAGAAGCTACCTGTTTGGCCTTTGTTGGTTGGAAGTGACAGCCATAGATCAGAGTATGGTGCTAACAAGGCTAAGATCATATATTCATTTCATATTCTTTGTTTCTCCTTCTCCCATAGCTGCTTGTAGTAACTTAGTTGTAAATGTGAATAAAGAAGAAGGTGTAGAGGATGTAGTATAAATCTATCACTACTGGAGGGAAACTAACAAATGAACAAAAGCTCACACATGAATCACTGAATGGTCATTGGAGCTTGTTAGGAGGGAGGAGGAAGTAAAAAGAAACATGGCTTAAAGGTAGTTCATCTACTAGCACAGAACCAAAGAACTTATATGTCGTCTCAAATGTTTATTGTGAGCAAATGACTATCTCTTCACCAATAGTGATGTAGTTAAGAATATTGGGGAAATGTATGGCTCTCCTTCCATACCAGGGATGAGGTCAATGGAAAATCTGTAGATGCAGTGAAATTTTTGCTGATCAAATTTCTGAAAGTTTCTTGTAAGGCTAGGTTAATGGATCCCTGGGACAGAAAGGAATGATTACTGCAGGCAAGCATTTAGAAACCCCACCAAATGAATCAGGGGACTCAGTTGGTTCCCAAAGACAGAAAATGGTGAGAAAAGAAACTTTCCTGTGACTTAGATTTGGGACTGGATATAGCATATGCAGAATGACTGAGCTTGAATCAAAAGAGTCCTGAACACATTTGGTACAATATAGAGAATTGTTGGTTTTGCTTCTACTGGAGAAAGAAGCTTATTCTTTTGGCATATCTTTTTAAATAAAGTAATGTGACATAACTAGAGTCAACACATTCTAAACATGAAGACTATTTTTCCTTAAAGTGAAATACTATATCCATAGCTAACAGTTTCTTAACATATGCACTCATGGGTTGTATCCATAATAATAATTAGTAGAAAAATTAATATATGGAGGGACAATATTTTAAGTTAGAAACATTAATTCAGTAGTATAGAAGTTGTTCTCTTTTGGTTTCATTCACACCCTTTCAATATTTCTGTTGGAAAGTCCCAGAAGATCCCTCTCAGAAATGCTGCAAGACACAGATTGGTTTTCTCTCTGAGACTTAGATGTTACCTCTGGTCAAAAAGAAACAGACTCAGTTATGCCTTACTTTGAAATAATGTATGTATTTCTAAACATTCAGAGAGAAGCCATTTTTCAAATGCGTAGTGCTCATTAACTATACTCTCGTATACAAACAGATTGCTTTGCTCTCTGGTACACGTTCTAACGTGGGAAAGCCAGGATGAACCCAGTGTTTTAGGTCTGACATAAGATTAATCTTCTTGTAATTGTCATGTTCTATAGTTCTCAGGTAAAAAAATCAGTTAATTTCTGGGTATTTCTGGCAGATTTTCCTAAGTAATGAGAGTTCAGGTGACTTATATTAGAGTTAAATTCCTAGGATATGCTCCTTTTCCAGAAGAGATATTATGCTAGTCCAGGGTGATCTACAAATTTGGATCCACTAAACCCTTAGGAGACCACAGAAAAGAAAATGAAATGCCACTTAAAAATTAGTTTATATCATTCGTGTGTGTGTGTGTTTGTGTGTGTGTGTGTGTATACACACATATACATATACATATGTATACTTTTGAACACTATATATATACTATTCAAAGACCAAGATACTATATTCATAAATTTTACATTTTGAGGCATAGTGCCAATACTATTTACACTTCTCTAAGGTAAGGGGAGCAGTAATAGAGGAATAGGATAACCTTCTGAGAAGCATTTTTTTTCCAAAGAATGTTATAATCCAAAAATACCTGCCAAGAGTGCATGACTTATGCAGGGCAAAGCAGCCAGCCAATCATTAAATATGGAACTTCCCAATCATTACTCAACTTCTCACCAGCCCAAGGTGTGTCTGCTGATTAACCCTGACTGAAATTTAATACCCATTTTTCCTGTTCTATCTAATCTGACAAAGAACTACAGACAATGTGGAGATGAATGTTAGCCTCTTACTTCCGGTCTATTCTTCAAACATCCAGACACTTCAGGCTTAGTCATTTCCCCTAAAAGAAATTAAATCTTAACATGGGCTTCAAAAATGGTTGTACTGAATATTTAAAAAGCGTAAAAAGTCCTAAGGTAAAGATTTTTTTCACTCATTTGTCACTTAACTATAAAAATAATTATTAAGGGACTACTATTATTTGCTGCTTTGGGAATGAGAAAAAACACCTACTTCAGGAATATGTTATATTCCTAAAACTAAGTTATATCAATAAAACTCAGTATGTGATAAGTAACACTATTATTAAGTGCTTATTTTTTTTCTGCATTCAAGGATTAAAGTTTTTGAGGAAATACCACTGTCTTGGATATTTAGTATATTGAGCTGTTATGCTCAAAATATACAACAGAGTTTGATTTACCTAATGTTCAACAAATGTGTATTCCATGCATACTGTGTGCAAAGCACTCTAAAAGTGCTTGCATTTTTCAAAAGTCAGAAAATGTGTGGTTTCTCTAAAAATAATCCAAACTGGAACATAATCTAAGATTTGTGCTAGAATTGAAAAAAGCAAAACTGAAAGGGCATGATGCAAACCTGACTTATTACATGGGTTGGTTGGAACCCTAATTTGGGTTCGAGTGGTGGGGTGCATAAGAAAATGTCTTAATATAACTTGTCAAGGTAGCAAAATTGCATGATACAGAGTTGTACAAATGTATAAATGGTATGAGAGCAGCTGGTAGGAAAAGCCAGTAAGAAAATGACTAAAGAAGGAAGTTGCATACAGGGGAAAAATTAGTTCTTTCTAGCAGACTGCAGAATCCTTCTTTTACAATATCTGAACAGACACCAGAATGGGAAAGTTGTCAGAATAAGCTCCTGGAATAAGATCACTCAGTACTGGAAATAACACAAGAGGATGTTGAAGCTACTTTTAATGTTAATAATAAGGATGTTACATTTTACACATGTTCTACCAAGCTTGATGATTAGCACTTTGATACCTCTCGCGTGTAATCCTCACCACAATAGACAGTATTTCCATTTAAAAGATGTAGAAATTGAGGCATATATTTCAAGTACCTTTCTCAAGAACTCACACCTATTATATTCATTCAACAACTATTTATCGAGTACTTATTACATGTCAGACACTGTCTTAGAGTCTTGGGATACAAGAATAGATAAAATAGAACCTGGCTTCATGAAACTTCCACTTCAGCAAAAGACAGACAACAAGCAATTGACATTAAAAACAGGACAACAAAAGTAAATTATATATTAGAAAATAATTGCACTATGGAAAATAATTTTAAAGTAGAAAAGGTAAAGAGATATTGGAGGTTGGGAATTATGTTTTTGATGGAGCTTTCCACGTAGGTCTCCTTGAGAAGGTGACATTTGAGCAGGGACTTGAAGGAAGTGGGCCAGGTGGCTACGGAGAGAAGAGCATTCCAGCCCCAGGGAAAATCTAGAGGCCTGGAGGTGAGGCCACTGCAGCTGGAGAGGAATGAAATCAGTCAAAGAATAGAAGATGCAGTCGGAATCACAAGGGTGAATGTATGTGATGGTGAGGGCCATTGTAGTGGTTTTGGCTTTTGATCCCAGTGGTAAAATGGAGCTCCCTCAGGCTGCTAGGATCTCTGCCATTGTCAGCCTAAACCGGGCAATAGAAGAATGCTTCATTATTTTGTGTTCGCTTCCCTGAGGCAGATGAATAGCTTTTCCACAGGAAACGTATCATATTTTCTGTAAGTAATAAAAACTGCCATCAATTGTTTATTGTTCATTTAAATTTGATTCAGTTTTTGCAAAATCCGTGAAGAAAGCTAATTAATGATTTCTATTGACTGTTTATGATTCCAAATCATATCAAATACCAGTCCTGAAGGCATTCTATTTATCACTAAATGAGTCTGGATTGGATTTAGGAAAATTACAATATTTCTGAGCCAGAACTTGAAGAAGCTTGGAGTTTACACATTGTAGCAACCACCCACATACATGTACATTTGTGCTTGGATCATGATTGGAATAGTGACAGTTTCAGAATAACAGTATTCTCTCTTCTCTTTTTGAAATGCTGATTTTCTTCTCTACCTCCCCTCCTTCCTAAGAGCAGGGTCTTAAGAACTTAGAGACAACATAACAGGATGAGGTATATTTTCAGGAAGGTTTAGCCCCGTACAATTGAAAAGTCAATGAAATATGTATCTGGCGTAACCTTTGCTGCTTGTCATTGCAATAAAGTTCCAAATTTAACCACCAGTTTTCCAATGGTCCATTTTTTTCTGTCCTAAGATGCTCCTCCAATCACTATATCACCAACACCACCACCATCACTCAAAAGACATGTTACATGAAACTTCTGCCCCCAAAGTTTCATTAATGTACTTTAGTGATTGTATTCTATAGACTTGTTGAAAATTCTAACATGGAGAAAAATAGGGAAACTTCAGTTCAGGTTGGGGGAAGGCAAGGGAAAATATTTGGAAGTATTTGTGGTTTCATATCACCTTATCTTACACTAAAGAAGAGGCTCCGTTCTTTATTAGGCTGACCTGGTTGCCCAAATCAGAATAGCAACTATTTCCATTTGAAGGGATTTGCAATACCAAGTTTGCTTTTTGACTTTCCCTCTTTATTTTTAACTTTCCTTATTCACTTCTGAATATATTTAGCCCTGCCTTAAAATCCCAGTGATACTCACAAGCCCAATCACACATAAAACAGTGACTATCTATCTGCCTAGGACTCTTGCTGCCACAGGCTCTCGGAAAAAGAAATATCAAGAGATGAGGAAGAAACAGTCATCTTTTATAGAACAGATATTTATAAATTGCCTACTTTAGGCTATAATAAACATTTATAGATTTCCTACCACATACTAAATACTGAAGCAAGAACAGTGTACTTTATTAGCTCTAATGAATCTGGGGAATGAACAAATGAATGAACAAATTAAACAAAACAACAAAAAAACCCTGATTCCCTAATTGATTTCTGACTCATTACCATTTAAAAAGTATTTTATTTATACACAGATGATCTCTTTTGTTCTTATTTTGTCTTTTTCTCACTGTTTTTTCTCCCACTTTCTCTTTCTCCTTCTCTTTCTCCCTCTCTTCCTTCTCTCTTTCTTTCTCACATTCACCAAATTACACCTCACTATACTTTTTTTAACACGATCAGTTTTATAATTTATCTTTATTCCACAGTTTAAACATTTCACCACTGGTTCAAGTACTTGTTTTTCAGCCATGTTTGCACTCATTATTAGCAACACCTGCACCAAGAATAGTTGGCTTTGCCAGTAGTGCGAGGCACAGCCCTGCCAGCCTACCCCAATCAATGTCTGAGTGCAGCTACTCTGCCTCCCTGACCTGCAGGCATGTTGGTTATCCTGATCCTGCCTCTCATTTGTAGAGAGGCCAGAAACTGCCAAATTATGTGATGAAGACAAATGAGCTTGGACAAAGCTCTAAGGTAAATGCATTAACTCACCATACTTCCTAAGGCCCCAAGCACATGGATCATTCTCAGGAAGACCTTGGGGAACGTAAATTAGTGAACCTTGCAGAAAAGTCCAAATGAGTGAATCTGGTGCTTCCTGTTGCAGGAAGATGTCATTCTTGTCACTTTTCAGGTAACCCCAGAATATCTGAACTATTCTTATCCCCACATCTCTACTCATGCAGAGGCTCCGCGCTGCTGAAACAGAAATTTCTCAGCATTGAAGTACATTGTCAAGTCTGTGCTAGATAGCATACAACACACTTGCCTGCATTATACATGACTGGTTCTGCTTACGGAAGTCATCCTCACTCTGCTATGGTTCTTCTACCCCAGGTTCAAACCTGAGAAGGGACCTCCCCCAACCCCGACATTCGTTCTATGACAATCATGAGACTTAAGAAGTGGAATGAGTGTATGTCTCCCAAAGGTTCTGTTTTCACATTGGCCTCATTTGGTTGCAAATAAAATTTCTATGACAGGAAGACTAATTTAAACAATGCACTGGAAACCTTCTGCTGGGTCACCTGTCATGCTTTCACATGCACTTTTGTTGGTGTGTGCTTTTCTGTAAGCAAAATGTTTTTATACACTAATAGACCTGCTTTATAAGAAATTCATTACTTTTTAATGTAGTTCATAAAGCTGTAGCTTCTCAACCTTTCATGGGTATTCAGCAACTGTCTTATTTTTCATGAGATACATATGTATATCAGGTATAACACACTGTCAGTGAACAGTGGTTTTCAATCAAACAGGCTGTCAGTAAAGCTGATTCACTAACAAGAAAGCTGTCAAGCTGTGACAGCTGCTGTCTTTGCTACCCAAACAATCTGTTCTGTGCTAATGGTGACTTGTGCACTCCCATTTATTATACAGTCGTAATGAGCGGTGTCCTCAGAAACACAATCTGAGTTAGTGGATTTACATACTTTGTTGTATGGGTTCTGCAAAATCAACACCAGCAGAATTAGCAGCTGGTTTTCTACAAAGATTTTGGAGGAGTTTCTTTGTTTCAGAAGTTTTGACTAATTGTCCAGCGGTGAGGAGTCACCCACCATTCATCCCATAAGTATCCATTCAGTTTTTAACTATGTGTTCAGCACTCTTAAGTATTGGGAATATGAAAAGAAATAAGAATAGTGTCTGTTTTCACCCATTTGTTCCAATCTATTAATAAAGCAGGTATCTGGTTTCTCCAAGCTAGAGTGTCTAGACATTGTGCTGTAGTCAGAGCTCTCTCAATTTTTTGTAAATAATAAGTGACTTCTTAATTTTCCAATCTGAGGTTGAATATTTCAGCTCTTATGTAGTCAGTTCTTGAAATAATTTCCTCTAGTTGATACTGAATTCTTAATCAAGTTTATTTTTCAAGTGACTGTCTCCTTGGGAGAAATTTAGATTGGTGGGAATATTCAATTCCAAAGCCTGAAAATTTAGTAACTACTTATCATGCTCCATCACTTTTGTTAAGAAAAGAACTTCCTGCCAATAACAGGAGCCAGAATACTCCATTTCTGTTGTTTCCCTGGCTCGAATCACTAGAGGAGACTGGGGAAGGGTGGAAAGGGGAGTAATTCACTTTGACAATCTAGAGACATCTTCTCCTCTGCAATGTGTCTTTTGAAACCAAGAGCATTATTTTAGTTTCAAGGGAGCTCCATGTTCCAGGAAGCTTAGTCGCTACAGAGCCAATTTTGCATACCACACAACTCTCTCTGTAGCCATGGTTTTCACTCTCATTGTGACAGCAGTGTGGCCACAAGTCAGCCAAGAGAGATTCTCACACTGAACTGCATCTAACACATGATCTGTTCCTGCACTGGAAATTTTTGACTGAACAGAATTTCATTCCTGTTACAAACATTACTTGCTCTTAGGGAATAATATTAGAGACCACACAGTAGGCCCATAATTGTGGTAACTGAAAGTATGACTTGTGAGGGAAGGTAATATATAAGTCTGGAATTGACTATTCTAGAAAAGAAGCAGAGAAGTTCTGCCTCTATCCATGGATGTTTGTTTGCAAAAAGAGTAGTGAATTTAGGACTGAGATGAGGAAATATGTATTAAGATGAGTGACCTGATTTTTCTCCCTGGAAAGTCCTGATTGGTTTTGTGTTCTTCCATCCCATTCCTCCACTGGTCTACTAATATATCACGAAGACACTGTAGATGAAATGTATATCTGCATCCATGCTGCCTCTGGTACTCAGGTGTGTTAATGATGCATACTTGTTGGGCCCACATGACATTACTTGGCAGGTCACAAATGCCTGCAGCAAGTGAGTAAAAGTTGGTGACTCTGATTTCCCCCTTCACCAGCAGTGCAGTGTTTGCTCTGAGAAAAGCTTTTAATACAGTAATGTACAAGGACTATGTCCCACCATCCAACTTCCTACATACACACACACACACACACACACACACACACATATTCTTCTGCCACACTGCCAGACCATCATACACACTAACCCACATACCACCAGAAACATAGAAACTGAGCAAATATTGACAAAATGTCTTCAGCAAGAGCAACAACAAAAGAAATAGCATGAACCTTTGCTATGAAAAGGATCTTTGTTGAGCCAGTTCTTTGTAGCTGCACCTTGAAGAATTATGAAAATGCTCAGTAATTGCAACTTTATTTTGCTGATGAAAAGCATAAACTCACCTAGTTGACAAAGCCTGTGATTGGGCATAGGGCATGTGCTCTGTACCCTCTTTTCCCCTGCACATATATTCATCAAATACACAGAAGCATTCCCTGAAAAGATAGTCTATTTGTCTGTTTACTCCCACAGTACTCTGAGCACTGGCACATGTGGCAGAGAAAATGAATGTGGATTTTCTTTGACACAGTGGTGTCTGCCCACAAGAGGCTTCAGCACTTGTGTGAGGGTGTGAATTTGAGGTATAGGTTTATTCTCACTCATTGTGTCTTTATTTCATTCCTTCCCCTTGTACCAGGTGAAATGAATATGAGTATAGCTGTTAAAAGCTAAGTCAATTTTCCGTCAGTATTTAGGCACTTTGGTATCATTCAGTGAAAAATTCTGAATGTGGGGAACAAAGGGATTCTTAAAGGATCCAGAAAATATTAATGGCTAGTATTACGTCCACATGTGAAACATGGGAAATGCCACAGTATACTAATAATGGCTCTCTTTGAGAATATGAAGGGTTATTAAATGCAAAGGTTTATGATCCATAAGACAATAGTGCTTAAGTGTTTGATCCCAGATACATTATACATTCTTTGCCTCAGTTGTGAAATGTAAATCATAACAATACTTACAGAATCTTTGTGAAAGTTAAATAAGTTGGCACATGAAAAGTGCTTAGAATAGGTCCTGGCATAGAATAAATGTTCAGTCCATGATAGCTTTTGTCACGTACCTTGTCTTCATTGGGATGGGATATAATTGGCCAAATTTTAATTTTCTGTACATATATATATACTGGGTTCTCTGGTTAATTTTGAGGATATAAAGAATGACTGTGTTCTTATCACTGTGTAGCTCATGTCCTACTTGGAGAATCAAGCATCAAAAGAAAATTCTTGTTTTTGAGTTCCTCTTTTGAACCAGACACTTGCTAAATGCTTTATCTTCATGATCCGATTTTTACAACATTCTACAAGGAGAGTGTCATTCCCATTTAACTAATGAGTAAACAGTATTATGGAAGTTAGAGGACATGCTGAAAGACTCATACAGAATTTAAATCCATTTCAGAGCTGTACTGAGCTGCCATGCTAACAGGTCCCAAGTGATCCATTAGAGGAGAACACACTGGAGGGAGGGAGGATGTCTTTCTGGAAAGATTTAGTTGGGCTTCAAAGAAGAGGTGGTATGTTAATTGAGAATGAAAAGAATATTCTCTCGTGATGAAATTAATTGAACAGACCAAACTGCTTGTGGAATAATCCATGTTTATCTCTATAATGAGAATTTCTAAGTGAGACAGATCCGGACTTGAATCTAATTTGTCAGCTAAGTGAACTTGGGAAGGTAACTTCCTCTCTAACTTCAACCTTTTCATCTTTAAGATAAAAATAAAATAGCAACAGACACATGTGGTTCTTAAATAAGAGAGTGCCTTTAAGGAATTTTGCTGTTTCTGACATATAGTATACGCTTAGTTTACATTAATTATCATGATTACTATTTGGCTAGGGACGCTGTGAATGAGGAGAGATTGTGTTTATGATGCCTTGAGACAGTAACACGGGTTAAGTGACCACTGTAAATCTCTACCAACCCTATTACGCAGATGATTTTCTTTTTCTTCCTCTTTCCCATCATCCTTTTCGCCTTCTTTCCTTTCTTCTCCTTTTATTCTCCTAGTCCTCCTAGAGAAAGATATACTTAGTAAATTTTGATTAACTATAGTAACAGCAGTGGGACTGCTTCCCTATTCTACCTTCACTGTGATTATAATTACATAGCATCTAAAATGTTTTATATAGATTTTTATATAATTTCTATAAGCAGTGAACATTTAGACTTCTACTGTCACTACCTTGCTGTCTATAGAAGTCAGATTTCTTAATACCAAGTTATATACCTAAAGATAATAATCACTGTAAAGCCCCTCTCAGTTAAACTAAGCACTCCTTTAATTTTATATTAGGGTATTTTACTTTTGTGTGATCATATATAATTGAGTAAATAATCAAACAATAATATGGGGAATGTGTAACTTTTTGAAATGAGAGGAATTTATTTTATTCATCTGTAAATGCCCTGAAGTTCTAGGACATATGTTACTTAATTAATATTTGTTTCTAAAAAAAAACTCAGAGCTTGACAGTGTATAATAACACCCTGGCGTATTTGGTTTGTTTAGACGTATGCATATTAAGGGAGGCTCATCAGAGCCGTTCACATCAACAGGACGTGGAGACAATCATACACTATATTACTAGAACCTCATGACTGTGGGAAACATTGTTAAACCTGATTTTTTCACCTCTGATTGAAAAGGGAGACATAGAACAAATCTGTTGGTACTCTTCACACTCTACATTTTATACATTTTTTCTTATTCACCCTACTCCTATTTCCCACATAAGTACTTGTAAGGATCTGCATTTACTCCAGTCCTTTCCCTGACTTCAAAGAACTGGGCTACTCTTAAAGAAATAGGACCTTGGGCTGATGGGAAAGGTTCCTCTAAAGAGCTCCAAGCACATTTATAAATATCATCTGCTTCTGCTAAATGGAACGCACATATTTTATGGTTGTTACTAAAGTCTCCACTGGATAACATTCAGTTATGTAAAGCGTTTCACAATTTTTTTTAAATGCCAAACAATATAGTAGTCAAATCAAAATAGTAAGCCATTCTATAAAATTAAATACAAATATACCATGTATATCTGGAAAATATTGTTTGAAAATGTCTCTTAGAAAGCATTAGAATCTGATAGAATCTTAGGAAATCTTCTCTCGATATGAAGAAGCTTGCCTTTCGATGGTAATGATTCAGTGCTAATTCTTCTTAGTCTACCATTCCGTGATATATCTTGCCCTGATAGTAATTCTAATCCTTCACAGTTTGTTTTACTCACCACATGGATGTCTATTTACCTTTGCCTTTCAAAAAATATTTCTACGATTTTGATAAAAAAAAAAAAACTAAACTAAAAGACATAAAAATGAAATGATTTAATGAAGACTAGGAAGGTATGAAATATATGTAGGAAATTTTCAGATGATTAATTTCCCCAAAACCAATTAGAAAGAGAAATTATTTTTTTCATGTCTCTTGAAATTTTTATTCCTTCTATTATTTACTTTATCTTTTGACAAGGCCAACACTATTCTTTCTCAGAACTTACTGTAATATATGTTTAAACAAAATATTTAGTTATTTCTAGGTCTCCCCTCACACTACCACTCTAAGGATTTCTATTCAGAAAATATTTAAAAGGTATGAAAAACTTATCTATATTTGTGTAATACAGATCATTGCATGTACCTGAGAAAGATTAAGAGCACTTCTGAGATACCAGTTACTTCTATCTTTGTATTAGTTTGTCTTTGAGTGTTTGCTTGCTTTTTTTTTTTTTTAAGATTCTCTGTTTTTGTACAATGTTATTTCTTCCAGGGCAAGAACTTAATATATTTATTGGTAATCAAGATACCATATGAGTAGCATGACTTAGGCAATGTGAAGGATTCTTACAGTGCATAGTAACAAAATAGGAGACACCAGATTTTAAAATCTCTCTCTCAATCCTGCAGTCTCATGCCTACTTATGACATCAATTAATACCTTTGCACAGGTGACCTATTCATAACGTGGGCCAGCTTCTCCTCTGGACTCGAGACATTTCTACCCATCTCTTCATTTGATATTGACTCTTGGATGTCTTAAGAGTATCTCAAACTCAGTATATTCCCAGATTGAATTTAGGATTTGCGGGCACCTTCTATCATCAACTACTTACATTATTTTCCACTGTCATGATCATCCATCCAGTTGTGCTAGCCAAAAACCGGGAGTAATTTTTAACATTCCCATCATCCTCTCTCCTCATATCCAATCTATAACCAGTCCTATCAATTTTGCCTCTTACATAATTCTCCCAAATCCTTCCTTATCTTCTGTCTTTACCACTGTAATTCAACTTCTGTACCTCAACCTTATTGATTGCTACAATGTGTTCGGGACTCTTCTCTCTCATCCCCTCTGTCTCTCCTCCAATATTAGATTCACCCTGCAGCCAGTGATAGCTTGTTTTATTCTCGTTTTGTTTTTTTGATGGGGAATGGGGTTGCTTGTTTTGTTTTGAGCTAGTAAATAACTAGCATATGTCCCTTTCCTGATACCCTGATTGAAACTGAGTATTCCTTTTTCCTATATATCACCATCTTCAGGTTTTTAATATGCCATATTCTCCTTCATATCTATCTGGACTGGCTTCTAAGATTTCAACTGTTTGCTGATACCTTCTTCCTCTTCTACCATTTAATTAGTCTGGATTCCTTTTTTCGGTTTTGAATTATCCATTGCTCCTCAGTTATGACTGAAACAAATGTTTTGTATCTTTCCATTTCTTCCTTAACTTTCTGAACAAACCTGATTACTTATTTCTGCCCAGGCGGCTTTAAAACTACCTATTTTATTGCTTGAATCTGCAGCAATAGTATTGAATTGTTTCTCCACCTCCATCCAAGAAGATGGAATATTCTCCTTATAATAAGAGTCCTTAATCCTTTTTACTTATTAATAAAATCTAAGGCTCTTCTGTGAATAAAGCTCCAATTTGTATCTCAGCAATTAAAAGCTGTTTCCTGAGTCTGTGTCATTAATAAGTCCAGACTCAACTTGGCCTCACAGTAGTGGGAAATGACTCTTCAGAGCTGTGAACAAGCCTCATGTTTCCAACGTTAGTCCCTTCAGAATCTTCTCTTTGAGTCCTGATACAAATTCAAATCATAAAAGAGAAACCAAACTGCAGCTGAACTAGCAGTTTATACCTATTTGGGAACTCAGGATCATTGCTATTAAAAGGTTCTGGGCTTTCATCCTACAGACCTGGCTAAAAAACACAATAGAAATGTGGAAGATTCCCACCGCATCTACATTACCAGGCTACATGTGCCGGGAGAGTTCCAAGTTAAGCTTCAGCAGCCTACACATTAAAGCCAGCTTGGCTGGTGCCTGTCAAGGCCTTCTCGTGCTGCTTGTCTTTGCCATACTTGGCCTGGCTTATTCTTCTAGTGTTTTGCTAGGGCCACCCACTGGGCCCATCTGTTCTTTGCTTAAGGTCAGGTGTGGCCTTCCTGCTTGCTTCAGGCTACTCCAGTTAAAAATGGCTCTGTTTCTATATAGTTTTTCTGCTCATCTATATCATAAAGGTCATTCTCCCAGGGCAAAGTTGCAGGACAAAGACCCACAAGCTAGTGTGAAAATCCCATATAGCTCACACCTAAGACTTAAAGCTGCATTCTGGTCAGAGCAGTTCAAAGAAAGCCACAGGACTATGAAAATTACCCACAGAGTGCCTGTAATTCCAAGTCCAAAACAACCTGGGCCCTCTAAAAACCTCTACCTCTGAATGCTTATTTTGCTCCTTAAACCCCTCTCCTTGCCTATTCCTTGAGGATTCTGGTCCAGTGCACCAGGTGATAATACTCATGAGAAGTGAACTTATCTTCCAATTACAGACAAAATAGCAAACCACAAGCCGCCCAACGTGGGCTGCCTGCTTTTGTAAAACTCCTCCATGGAGTCACCGAGCAGAATGTTTATGTCCTGCTGAGAGCTGGTGACCACGACCAAAGAGAGAGAGGTGGTCTATCTATACACAGCCATTCCTCGCCTACACTTGGCTGGGAGTGAACAAGGGGATAGAGAGAAGCAAAATATATTAAATTAACATCCCTCCTATATCCTTGACTCTCCGTGAAGATAAACACTTCTGCCCAGCTCCCATCTTCAGTTAATTTCTTCCCCGAGGACTGTCCATTCTTGTTGAAACTTCCATAGTTCAGCCCTTGACTGCTGAAGTGAGCTGAGCCAATTTCACATTTTTAGATTCAAACCTCTCCAGTCCACCCTACCCACAATATAATCACACAAGATTCAATTTTGCACCACAGAAAAATGACCAACAGTACAAGTCACGGGCCTTTGAAATAACTCAGTGAAAGTTAAGAAGTGTAAACATTAGATCTGTGACTGCCAAGAGACAGTAACAGCTAATTACTGAAGAGATGACAAAGAATTCCTGGGCATCTGCTGGTAGCAGGGAGCTCCAAGTATGGAAAAAGTACAGACTGTTCAGTTATGAGAGTAGTAAGATTGGGCATGTTGGATCAAATGCATGGATGACAAAGAAATGGGTAAACAAACAAAAGATATTTTAATTTACTATTGTATTGCTGTGCATAGATTACCACAAACAATATACAATTTGGCACAATGGTAATTTAAAAGTAAATTTTTAGAATTTAATCTTGCTAGAAATACTTCAAAAGACTTATGCAGTTATGATACATAATATAGCATTATTAGATAATAGCATTACTATTGATAGTGACACTATAAAAATAATATGCTGTATTACTATACCACTATATGCATTTTCTATGCATAATTGTATAATATAATTTGCACATAGTAATATAATAATTATATATAATGGCTTTACTATTAAAGTTATGATACTGATATAGAAATTCAACAATATCATTTAATAGCATACATAAATATGTATCATAAAGTCTATAGATGATGGTTTTCATAAGAGTAATGCAAAAGTTGAACTAGGAATTCAAGTACATGGTAAACAATGGAACGGTATATAAGATTTTATATCTATATCCTAAGTGGTCAAGTAATGGCAAGTTAGTGGTTTTTAATAAAACAATTATGCAAATATATACATATATTTATGTACCTATAACCTACAAATGAATATGTAATACATATATGCATAAGTACTTAGACGTGTACATATAAACATACCACATTCATCAATGGATAGATCACACTGGAGGATTTGAGGAAGATGAATGTTAGCTGCCTACATTGCTCTGAAAAATAATCACTTTGAATCATGGTGGCAATAGTGTTTGTGTGAAAGCACCTCACATTTTCAAATGTGCATTATATGCCAGGCCTTCCCTATACTCGTTCTTTTTTTTTTTTTTACATCTTTATTGGAGTATAATTGCATTACAATGTTGTGTTAGTTTCCACTGTGCAACAAAGTGGATCAGCTATATGTATACATATAACCCCATATCCCCTCCTTCTTGAGCATCCCTCCAACCTTCCCTATCCCACCCCTCTTGGTTGTCATAAAGCACCGAGCTGGTCTCCCTGTGCTGTGTAGCAGCTTCCCACTACCTATCTATTTTACATTTGATAGTGTATATATGTCAATGTTACTCTCTCACTTTGTCCCAGCCTTCCCTTCCCCCTGTGTCCTCAAATCCATCCTCTACGTCTGCATCTCTATTCCTGCCCTGCCACTAGATTCATCAGTACCATTTTTCTAGATTCCATATATATGTGTTAGCATATGGTATTTGCTTTTCTCTTTCTGACTTGCTTCACTCTGTATGACAGTCTCTAGGTCCATCCACCTCACTATAAATAACTCAATTTCATTCCTTTTTATGGCTGAATAATATGTCATTGTATATATGTGTCACATCTTCTTGATCAATTCATCTGTCGATGGACATTTAGGTTGCTTCCATGTCCTGGCTATTGTAAATAATGCTGCAATGAACATTGTGGTACATGACTCTTTTAAAATTATGGTTTTCTCAGGGTATATGCCCAGTAGTGGGATTGCTGGATCATATGGTAGTTCTATTTTTAGTTTTTTAAGGAACATCCATACTGTTCTCCATAGTGGCTGTAGCAATTTACATTCCCACCAACAGTGCAAGCGTGTTCCCTTTTCTCCATACTCTCTCCAGCATTTATTGTTTGTAGATTTTTTGATGATGGCCATTCTGACTGGTGTAAGGTGATACCTAATGGCAGTTTTGATTTGCATTTTTCTAATGATTACTGATGCTGAGCATCTTTTCATGTGTTTGTTGGCAATACTGTGAAAATGACCATACAACCCAAAGCAATCTACAGATTCAATGCAATCCCTATCTAATTACCAATGGCATTTTTTACTGAACTGGAATAAAAATCTTAAAATATGTATGGAGACACAAAAGACCCTGAATAGGCAAAGCAATCTTGAGAAAGGTAAACAGAGCTGGAGGAAGCAGGCTCCCTGACTTCAGACTATACTACAAAGCTACAGTAATCAAGACAGTATGGTGCTGGCACAAAAACAGAAATATATATCAATAGTACAGGATAGAAAGCCCAGAGACAAACCCATGCACATATGGTCACCTAATTTATGACAAAGAAGTCAAGAGCCTACAATGGAGAAAAGAGAGCCTCTTCAATAAGTGGTGCTCATAAAACTGGACAGCTACATGTAAAAGAATGAAATTAGAACACTTCCTAACACCATACACAAAAATAAACTCAAAATGGATTAAAGACCTAAGTGTAAAGCCAGGCACTATAAAACTCTTAGAGGAAAACATAGGCAGAACACTCTATGACATGAATCACAGCAAGATCCTTTTTGACCCACCTCCCAGAATAATGGAAATAAAAACAAAAATAAACAAATGGGACCTAATGAAACTTCAAAGCTTTTGCACAGCAAAGGAAACCATAAACAAGACAAAAAGACAACCCTCAGAATGGGAGAAAACATTTGCAAATGAAGCAGCTGACAAAGGATTAATCTCCAAAATACACAAGCAGCTCATACAGCTCAATATCAAAGAAACAAATAACCCAATCCAAAAATGGGCTGAAGACCTAAATAGACATTTCTCCAAAGAAGACATACTCATTCTTTATATACAACATCTCATTGAATTGCCACAAAAATGACTTGTTGAGGTAGATTGTATCATCCCTGTATTACATAGGCAGGAATTAAAATTTTAAATGTTACCATATTTGCCTACCATCCCATAACTAGTAACTATCCATAAGCTAAGATCCGAATTGAATCCTTAATGCTATACTATATAGATGTTTATATTTAGGAAATTCTCAGATTAAAAACCTCCTTGCTAAATCTTATATAATCTTTGTCTTTTATACCCTCCTTTTTTTCACTGAATATAAATATTACCTGGGTCAGTAGTGGGATTGCTGGATCATATGGTAGTTGAAAAAATATCTGGAGCGAAAAAATGTAGACCTCATCTGACAAAGTTATTGTCTAATTCACATTCAGGTTCTGGTTACTCTTTTTCCTCCAAAAATGAATGTGAATTTTACAAGAAAAAATTTTATCATTCTAATTATCAATTATTTGGCAAATACTTAACATTTAAGACTTGTGGAAATGCACTGTGCCAAATGGGAAGAGAAATTCTTGTTGATAGAAGCCAAATTCTTAATGTTAATAAGATATGAGAATTTTTTTAAATCGCATACTTTTGTGTTTAGGATATAAATTAGCTGATATCTTGGAAAACCATTTAGCTTTACCTACCCTAGCAGAAAACTTCTAATCATCTGACATTGGGCTCCCTGTTGAAATGTGTTAACAAGTTTACAGTCTTTTAAATAATTAAGAAAAGTAATAACACTTTAATATTTTGAAATGAGCTTGTCTAGTAATTAAATAAGGAAACTAAAAATAAAATTTGATGAAAATTGGCAAAAAGCAAAAAAGTTTGACATTTACAATTAATTCCACACAAATATTTGTTTAATCAGACAATGTGGTTAATCACCAAGGTGAAACTGAAAGTTACTAACACAGAATCCTGGTATAAAAGTTAACAAATTCAGTTCATAATCGTTATGCACATGCTAGTTATAATAATTTACTGTCCATACCAAATCTTTATAAGCATTGCAATTAAATATAAAATGCACATTAGAATTATAATGAGTAATTAGGGCAACATAACTAATATGCATGAAAATCCCAAAGTTCATTAAAATGTAAAACACAAAACCTGTTCTACCTAGTGTTTTGCATATTTTCTATAGCTAAATGAATGCCAGTAGAGTCTGTACATTGTTTTACCATTTTTGTTTTTTATGAATTATGCATTTAAAATGCCCTGGAAACATTTGGTTTAGTTACCAAATACAGGCTTATTTCAATTTGGAAGGAACAAAGCTAATACACACAGGCACACACATGCACAAAACCACATTGAAATAGTTATTTGATGCTATTAGACCACCTCATAGGATTACTTCAGTAAGAAGAACATAAAACCATAATGGACCATTATTTCATGGGGCACACAGTGGAACACACTGGAAAGAGCCTGAAGATAATAGACCCAACAGGGAGCATTGTCTTGACAAGTCTTTACACTTTTTACATTATAGTCATACTCACCTCCTACAATGAATTTCCACTTTTTAAAAAAAATGGTGAAATCAGATTCAGGCAGAAATCCTAAACTGAGCATTTAACCAAAATGATAATAGAAGCAGGACACATTGCTTCTAACATTGTTCTGGAACCATTCATCCTGCTTCTTTTATACACAAACATATAAACAGCTTCTAATATGCCCAGTATATACAGGTCACCTTTCTAGTTTATAATCATATCCTGCAATTTATACACAAAGTAAATAAATTGTTTGGACTCATAAATATATTTCAGATCAACTAACAACAAGGATTTCTAGTCAAAATGAATACTCATTTCCTTAGCAAGCATATCCATTTATTTGGCCAACATACAGCCCTTTATTTCTAGAACGTAGAACTTTTTCAAAGAAATTTTTAGCTTTAGATTACATCTTAGGTGAAATATGCCCCAAATTTTGTTATTTCCATATGCTGCTCAAAAAAATGTCTTTATTAGAAAATTCTTTAAGAAATATACATTATTTACAAATGGCAATGATGTCAATATTTACCAATATAATACATATGTACTTAAGTATCAATTATATATTACATGAACATAATAAACACAACATTGAATCTAACTCATTGGAATTAACTGTATTGAGCTGAAAAACCTGGAGGATTAATTATAGCAAGTCATAGAATTATAATATTTTATAGAAATTATCATTCATCACATTCATTTATTCAATGAACATTTTTTAAGTGTTCACTATGTCCCTCATACTGGGCTAGGCGTTAAAGAAACACAGAAGATTATGACACGTCGTTGGCCAGTTTTTAATTCCACTAGAGCCCTGAGCTTCTCTAAGGCAAGAGTTGTTTTAATCTATTCTTGACCAATAGCACTGAGTAAATAAATGATTAAGAGAACAGACAATAACTCAAGAAAAATTATTGTCAGTAGATGATACAGGAACATGGAAAAACCTCCCAATTTTCAAATGCATTTCATTTGTAATGGCTGAAGAAGCGGGGAGTCTTCCTAAAGTGAGTCCTCATCAGCCTTTCTGGGGTGCTCTAACAACATCTTCCTGACATGCTAGCTTTCCATAGTACTTGGTTTGCATAGCACTTGCTATTCTTTTGGTTTCCATGGCAGCTCTGTTCTCTATGGTATATCTTCAGTCAGATATTCCTCACATTAGCTTACTCTGAAATCCATAATCCATTTCAGATACTCCATTTCCTTAGCAGAAGATAAAAAACTTTCCTTTTCAAGGCAGACATATATAACTCTCTTTGGCTTAAGTATGGAAGAGACTTTTAGCCTGAATGGCTTTGGAAAATTCTTGGGAATTCCCTGGCAGTCCAGCGGTTAAGACTCCATGCTTTCACTGCTTAGGGCCCAGGTTTGATCCCTGGTTGGGGAACTAAGATGCCACAAGCCGTGTGGCGTGGCCAAAAAAAAAAAGAAAAGAAAAGAAAATTCTACTTACAAGTAAGAGTCTAGATTGTTCCTTGGCAATGTTGACTCCCAACCTCCTCTAAATGTAGATGGAATACTGTTTTGCAGCCCCACTGATGATGGGCTTGACCATGTGACTGCTTTGACTAATGGGTGTTATGACAGAGTAGACACATAAGTGAGAAATAGATGTTGGTTGTTGCATGTCACCAAAATGAGGTGGTGATTTGTTACATAGTATTATTGTGGCAATAGCTGACTGAAACATGGCATAAGCCTAAAGGTTATCTGTGATTGCTTTCTTAGGCACCATATATTGGTGGAAGCCATAGACAAATACTGCTTGCATTTTTTCTAGAACTCTGCTTCCCAGGTACATAGTATTTTAATGCTGAGTTATATAGTACTACATGTGATAGTATATAATACATACAAATGAAATGCTAAAGTTAGCTATTTAATTTCAGATGCTTTGTTCCAAACCATATCTAAATAAGGAATATATTAAATTTAATTACATATATAAATAAATATATTTATATATAACAAATATATTCAACATGTATTTATTATTTATTATTAATATACATTATGCATTATCTATACATATATATTCATCTAACTAAGTATAAAGGGATGAAAAAACATAAGCTATATTGAGAATGCCCTGTGGAGAGAGCAAGGGGGCCAGTTAGGAGACTTGCAATATTCTAAGCAAGAAGTAGTGTTAGCTTGCACCAGCATGAGAGTTATGGGGTGGTGAGGAGTGATAAGATGCATTTTAAAGGTAGAACCTACAATATTATTGACTCCCTCAAGACTTTGAAATATTTTGTAATGACACTGTTAAACTGGTAATACCAACTGTTCATCAAATGCAGAGATAAGCTTTGCAGGATGAGAGCAGTAAATAGAGAAGAATCTAGTGATTTTGATTTAAAGGGCACTAAATAAGATTGAGATTATAAGGAGGGTATCAGCTGCATATATATATATATATATATATATATATATATATATATATATATTTATTTCTGAGCAGAAGAGGAAAGAGCCTAAACATTTTTGCTAATAATTTATTCATGTGCTGCTGTTGATGACATGGAATTTCTTATTTGTTAGTCAGACTTCTCCTTTCTTGACAAACCCATCAGTTGTCAAATTGCTTTTGCTGTTAGGCAGAGTTTTCTCAAACCACGTTTTATTTAATCATTTCAAGAAGGATGACATTTTTTTTCCCTTGTAAAACATTCTTAGTCCCAAATAAACCCATACTACTGTTTCTGAAAATTACATTTTTTCTACCACCCCTCCGTCCCACATCTTTAAATTTCTTTAAGATACACTATTTGTAGGCACAATGTCTCTCCCACTTTTTCTTCTTATTCTTTTGGTCTTAGTTACTACTTACTGTGTTTGCTCTGATTTAGCTTTCATTCTCCATAAATAGAAGTGTCCAAGACTGTGTTTTTCAAATAGGAAGAAAAACTACCTCTCAATTCTACAACTAGTATCACTTCCTGCTAGGTTGTTTTTCTCCTTGTTCATAAGTCCATGGCAAGTCTATGGATAAAGCACATCTGTTTCACAGTCATGACCTCTGTGGCTTTACTCTTTGAACCATGTAGAAGTAATATAACAGGAAAACCTCCAGGTTGCAGGTCGGAGCACAGAGCTGATTGACAACTCGAAATAAATGAAGAGGTAAAAGTGGTTCAGTTTAATGTTCATCTTCTTACTAGAGAATCTGCGCCTATAGTCTTGGAAAATTTCATTCACTTAACATATTTCCTATAGTCTTGCTAGACTTCCAACATTCTCCTTCATACATTTGAGGGCAGTGGGCAGGGAGAAATGGGTAGTTTACAATTAGATTTCTGTAATATAAATCTTATTTTTTCTTTAATTTCCGCCCTTTTTTTTTTCTAGCTACTCAAAGGCTTTCTTTTCTTTCCCTCCAAGACAGTGTGTTTGGAAAGTAATTCTTTAGAATATATTAGTAATATGAATTATTCATTTCTCAGAATTAAACAATTTTAATAACTGAATTTTAATCAACTTTTAAAATGTGCTATTTTAAGATTATTGAAGGCCACAGAAACAAGAAGAAATAATAAACCATTCAGTCAACTAAGAAATCTGATCCAGTGATTATTCTGCAGAGGTCAGAAGTTATACCATCCCAAGAGTCCTTGGTGCCTTCAGATTTACCAGTAGGTCCTTGGAGGAAGCTGGCCCTGAGACCAGAGGGAAACATGAACAGCTTAAAAATTAGCCTAAGGAAAGATTCTACCAATGCTATCCCCATCTATTACAGATTAAATCTTTATTGCTATCATTTATTTTACACTGATTAACTGCAAAAATCTTAAATTTATATATAAGTCTAGTTTATTCACATTCTGACAGATTAATATTAAGCTTTAAAAATGTACCATGACTTAAAGCATGACAATAAACATAATAGAGGCTTAAACAGCATATCTTAACTGATTAATACAACTAGAAAATTTTCCCCATGAGAAAAATAGTACCAAGGATATTTTCATATTTTACAGGTAATCTATAGAAAGCATCTGAATTCTTCTAATCTGTGTTGTTTTTTTTTTTTTTGGTGGGGGGAGGATTCACTAAAAAATAATTTTTATATCAGGAAATTTATAACAGCTTCAATATGAGAAGAATGCATTCAAATATTTAAGAATTTGAAGGTTTGTACGATGGACAACTTTTGTTACAGGATCATATATGCTGGGAAAAGAGATGCCTTTAGAGAATCCCAACTTCACAGTTCTTGCAAACTTGTTCAGTGTATCCAAATCAATCACATACAGCTATAATTCAGCATGACTGACAACAGAGAAGAGAGCAAATCATGAATGAAGTCTAAAGAAAGAAAGTCTGGTGAACAGCTAGGAAAACAGTGAACCATTTAATTCTTATTGATACAGCTAGTGGCCCAATAAATCTCAGACATATTTTACAGTGGATGCATCACTGGAGTGAGCATTGCTGACTACAAGGGGACAGCTACTTCAGGCTGTAATTTCAGTAGTGCCGACCCTTGCCAAAAGCATGATATGAATGAATTCTGCCTCATCACGAACAAACTTCTCATTATATAACCCTTTCTCTCCTGTTCTTTTATCTACTTCTTCATGAGTCACAAATAACATAACCATCCATCCTTAAACGGCTTCTCACAGATGTACACTCATAACACAATATAAGATCATTCACACCACAATATTTTTGACTAATAAAAGCTTAGGTATATTCAACTCCCTTGAAAGGATTAAATATTACAATAGCGTTAAACCATGAGTTTAGGAAAAGAATCCCTTATGTTGTAATGTTAAACAATGCACAGATTTTTCTTTGAGGGTTTAGGGGACCAGTGCTAGGACCTTCACCAATGCCCCTAAAATCAGACTTACTACGCAGTTATAGATCTTAGCTCTGGATTTTTTTTACAAAATATTTTACTTTTTACACACCTGTGTAAACATAAGGGAATTAGAGATCACAGCTTAGTACACTGTCATAATGAATATTGAATGTTGAAGTTTAGTTTACATGCAAAATTCTTATCATTGTCATTCTTTTGAAAGAGAAAATGACCTCATCATATGCTTAACTGAATTAGTACGTTGATTTTGTATATGCCCTAACACATGACATACCTCCACAGTTACACATCTTTCTAGAAGGGACACCTATGTGTTCCATACACTTTTGATGTTCTATCATTGTTGAACCCAAGCCTCTTACTTCTTGGTCAATGAGACATAAGACAAGGTCTGCCACAAATGCATTACCAGGTAAATTTTTCTTGGTTAACTACAGTAAAAAAGCAGGATAATGATGGAATTCTGGGAGAGTAAAAAGTGATATACTAGTCTAGCTTTGAATTAAATTAATCACATGCTTGCAGCACAAAGACAATGATTCAAAAAAAAAAACCAAAAAACAACAAAAAAAACTTAGTTTCCTTTTCTATCTGTATCTTATCATGATTCTATGCTCTTAAAGGGAACATAGCTGTGATACCCTATTCACTTGTAATAATTCTGTTTAATAATAGCCAAAGATTTTATTGACTGCTCAGTGCAAAACACTAGGGTAAGTACTTTAAAAGAAGTGTTTTACGTTGTCTGTATAGCAATCTTATGAAGTAGGCACTATTTACAGGCGCAAAAACTGGAGTTTAAAAACGTTAAGTAACTCATATGATAAATGTTAGAACCACTTTTTCTTGACTGCAAAGCGGGGCCTTTTTACTACACTGTTTTGCCACTGTGTAAATGTTTAAGGTCTTGGGGAAGAAGGAAGTACCTTACAAGCTGGATTATTTTCACTCCCTGTGAAAGCTGACCAGAGGTGTAATCAATGTGAAAGTCCTTTATGTCATGAAGACTATGATTTAACTATACTACAGTAGTTTGATTAAAAAAAAAAAAAAAAAAAACTAACTAGATATATTTTTTTTAATTTTCTCTTAGCAAGAGTATGGAGTTCTTAGTTTTCTTTAAAATCAAATTAGTCCATAAGATAAGGACATATGTGCTTCATAGAAATCTTTTATTGATCATGTGATCCATTTCTGTGAGAGCTATGACAACCTTGGAAAGATTTTCATATATTTCCCACCCTGAGTTACAACCTATCTTCAAGGAAGAAATTTTTCAACTATCATCATCCTCACCTGTAACAGTAGCGTGTTGAGCAGGCACGTCTTACATGATGTGTTCTCTGGTAGGTACTGGAAACCTTAATTTTTTTTTTTTCAAAAACTGCATTTGACCAAGGCTGCCTTAATGTAGCTCACAAGTTTCAGAATCTAGACCAAGGTCAACATGCTTATTTACCACAGTGTTCTCCTATGTAGCTTCTCTAGGATGGATTTCTTCATGATTCACTTCTCATTATTTCTCACTCTTCTTTATTGTTGTAATTATTTAACATGGCACCTTTATCATTGTCCATTATTTTGAGGTGGCAGGGTGGTGATCAAATTATTTTGCCTTTGAAATTCTAAAGTTTCACTGAAGCTACTTCACTTCACTAAAGCTATTAAAGCAATTCTCCAATTCACTCTTTTTTTTGATAATAAGACTTTGTACAAAACCAAAGCTCCCATTGAGGATGGCAAGAGAGGAAGGTCTTTGTGGCTATTGTCATGTAACTAAGAAAACTTGAATCTGGATTAGGCTTGTTGGGTGCCAAGCACAGAGATTCTGTTGCTTGCACCTGCAGAGCCTGGAGTTTTGAATGAAGAACCTTTAATTATCTTCAGCCTGAAATGACTGGATAAACAATAAAAGGAAATAATCCCACTGAGTAGATGAAAAGGGAAGACTCATTTTTTTTATGAGCATCTAATCACACAGGTGTTAAATATCCCTTCTTGACCCTTTCACTGTTGACCTTCCCCAACATCTGTCCTTTGCCATTCCCCACATCTGTCCAATAACATTCGTCTGAAATTGATTTTTTTTCACTGTGCAATTGTTTTAGCTCACAACCATATACAATTTGATACAAGGGCGGGATGCCTAAATTTCAGCATTGCACATAAATCAGTCTATTCCAAAGGATGCCTTTGTACTTATGAATTTGAGGGGCCCAAGTAATCACCTTCTTTGCTGCTTTGGTGTAATTAAAAGAAGTTACATTTGAGTAGAACAAAAAAACTATCTCTGTGGAAGGAAAAACAGTTCCAGAAATAAAAATGCCTATAGTGAAGGTGAAAGAAATAAGCCCTGCGAGCAACCACTCAGGTTTTACCATTTGATTATCTTTTGTAGGAAGAGCCCAATATGATTTCCTAAAACATGGAACATTCCCGTGGAAAATGAGTGTTTGGTACAACTTAACCAAGCATACATAAAATTCACTGTTACAGCTCCAGCTGGAGATTTAATTAGTCATAATTGTTATGAGGTATATATTTCTAGCAAACAAGTGAGCCTATCCTTCTAATGCAAATAATTTCATCACATAAAACTCATTAGTCCATTATAGCTCATAAGCACACAGAAGTCTGTGGAACCAGTGATGACTGTTGACTTGAAAACTCATGTATCACATAATATAGGATGTGGAATAGACATTAGACATCTACTTTTCCAACTGTCCAGCATATCCAGAATATGTCCCAAGAATTATTAGGCCCACAGGAACTCCAATATAAAATTTTCTATAATTCTGTGGTCTCATAAATTTGGAAAAGCTCCATACTATAAGAGATTCATAAGGCATATATGGACATCACAGTCTCTAGGATGTGCTCTAGAAAAGAAACCTATTGGGTTTAATTAGACATTTCAGTGGCCATATAACTCTTTTATTTATACAAAGTAATGTGGTTCAGAATGGTGTAAACTTGGAATTTCGCTAAAAATGCCTTCTCACTGCCAGTTAACTAAAATGAGTTGACTCAGGTCCAATGTGACCAATGATCTATTTAATTAAATTTTCTCTCAATTCCTGCCTTTTCTGTGGATTGGCCAATGATTTTCTCATCATCCTAAAGATTACTACATCAGCTTCCTAGCTGTTCTGCCTGTTTCCTCTTCTGCCTCTATGCAGAACATGTTCCATACATTGGCCAAAAAATCTGCATAAAATGTTAATCAAACCATGTCCCACCTCTGCTCAAAATCTCCAAAACCTCATCTTCTTACAATAAAATTCAAAGGCTTTGCCATGGGCTACTGGACCCTCCGAATCTGAGTTCCAGCTACCCACCCAACCTTCTCTTCTGGATTCTTCCTCTCACCTGCTCAAGTCATGTTGACCATTTTGCTGCTCCTCAAACTTGTTGAGCATGTTTCTACCTCAATGGTCTCAACTCAGGGTCTTTGACTTTTCTGTTTCCTCTTATTTTAATAGTTTCCTACAAATAACCACATGATTCCTTTCCTCATATCATTTAATTCTCTGCTCAAATATTGCCTTATCAATAAGGAGCTCTGTAACTGCACCATATAAAATAACCCACTTTGCATTCATTTTTCTTTTACCCTGCTCAGTTTCCATCTTAGTTCATATGGTTCTTGTACTGTGTATTTATGTATTTACTGTTTGCATATTCATGTACACGCACACACACATACAAAGTCAAGAATATTAGCCCTGTGAGACCAGGAATGTTACTTTTTCATTAACGTAGTCCCCAGTAAAAATACTTGTTGAATTGATGAAGGAATGAAGAATAAATAAGTGGATGAATCCTCTTCCTCTTGAATAGTCATTTTCAGAAGAGGCAAAATAATAGCATAAGGGTTCATTCATGTCCCCAGGAAAAATCAGTACAGCTTTCAAGTTCAAGTTTATAATTTTAGCCTCAAAATGAAATCTACTTAAGACTCCCCTCTCCATATTTATTACTTACACCCCATAGCCCTTTAATTCTCTAACACATAAAATGCTCTTAGGCCTTTTTCTTATTCACAAGTGTTAATTCCTGTTTTGTTCTTTATCTAGGCTTCCATATGTCATTTTAGTATCTCTCCATTTTCAGTGTCCTTCACAGCAGCCTGTGAACCCCCTAGACAACATGATCATGCCCCTTTAACTTGTATGGTACCTAGTGCTGAGCCATATGCACACTGTACTGCATAATAGCCTTTTAATAACAAATTAGATTTTTATTTCGGTTCATTATGCCTGGGTTTTCAGGCAATGTTCTGGATTTCATGGTTTTGTTTGTAATGAGCCATGGCGCCATTGACAAACAAGGAGTAATTAAACTAACCAGGTTATCAATAGAAGCTTGTGATGGATCTCCTGTTGCATATGTTATTTCATCTTCAATAATAGTTGGATATCATAAAAGATTATGGCCTCTTAGTGTGACAGACAGAGAGAAAGAGATGAAAGCCTGGGAGAACAAGAGTAAAAATATAATCTTACTTATACTTCTCACAAGCAAAAGAGTATCATAGTAATTGACAATAAGAGGGTTTTCATTTATAAATATCTTTTGTAATTTTATTGCCTTATAAGGGGGGGATGTGAATCTTTGCTTAAAAAAGAAAGTTAAAATTTATCAAATTTTTCCTTATATTGAGTTAGAGATATGCATGTGTTTGTATTTGTGTATTTATAAATGTGTGTATGTGTATTATCTCATAACATTTTCTTATTCAAACTTCTCTGGTAATCATTTTTTATTATTTTTCACCAAGTTATTAGCAAGCATTTTTATAAAAATATTTATTTGCAAGTTTTTTTTCCAATTGAACCTTTACTATTAAGAATAAGAATCTCACAGAGAAATAGAGGTGCTATAATTTCAAAGTGAAGTATCACCCTTAACAGAAAATGATTACTCTGCTCAGGTATTTTTAAAATGAAAGGCAATATTCTGTTGTAAGAGTGTTTACAGTTTTCACTTTCACTGCATATTGAAAATTCATTAAACTCTGTACTTTTTTTATTGCTTTCTAAAAAAACTTAAAATAAATCCAAAGTGCACACTTACTCAGATCTTTTGTCTGAATGAATTAGTATTTGCACCTTCTAGGTTCCTGTTATATTGAACTGTTTCCCATAGTGTTATTTGAAATATGTACTATGTTAAATGTAAATTGGTAGGAAAGAAAATATTTATGGAAAATGACATGCATATAAAACTAGAAGATAGCATAGGAGAAAATCTAGATGACATTGGGATTGGTGATGACTTTTTAGATACAATACCAAAAGCACAATTCATGGAAGAGATAGTTGATAAGTTGGACCTCATTAAAATGAGAAGTTTTGACTCTGTGAAACACAATATCAAGAAAATAAAAAGACAAGCCACAGACTGAGAGAAAATATTTGCAAAATACACATCTGATAAAGGACTGTTATCTAAAATCTACAAAGAACCCTTAAAACACAATAAAAATAATACAAACAACCCAATTAAAAATGGACCAAAGACCTCACCAAAGATATACAGATGGTAAATAAGCATATGAAAAGACACTTCACATCATATCATCAGTGAAATGCAAATTAAAACAATGAGATACCACTATATACCTATCAGAATGACCAAAATCTGGAGCACTGACAACTCCAAATGCTAGTGAGGACATGGAGCAACAGGAACTCCCATACGTTGCTGGTGGGAAGATAGTTTGTCAGTTTCTTACAAAACTAAACATACTCTTACCATACAATCCAGCAATTGCACTTCTTGGTATTTACCCAAAATAGTTGAAAACTTAGTTCCACACAAAAAATAGATGTTTAGAGTGGCTTTACATATGATTGCCAATGCTTGGAAGCAACTAAGAAGTTCTTCCGCAGGTGGATGGATAAACTGTGGTACATACAGACAATGGAATATTACTCAGGGTTAAAAAGAAATGAGTTATCAAGCCATGGAAAGACGTAGAGGAACCTTAAATGCATATTACTAAGTGAAGAAGCCAAGCTGAAAAGGCTACATGCTATATGACCCCAACTATTTAACATTCTGGAAAAAGCAAAACTATGGAGAAAATTTAAAAATCAGTGGTTGATGAGGGTGGTGAGGTAGTAAAAAATGAATAGGCAGATATAGGAAAATTTAGGAATAAGAGGGTTTTAAGGGCAGTGAAAATACTTCGTACGGTATAGTGATGATGGATATGTGTCATTATGCTTTTGTCCAAACCCATAGAATGTACAGCAGCAAGAGTGAACCCTAATGTAAACTATGACTTTAAGTCATAATAATGTGTCAGTGCAGGTTCACCACTTGCAACAAATGTACCACTCTGGTAGGAGATATTGACAATGGAGAGGCTCTCCATGTGTTAGGGAAAGGAGTATATGGGAAATCTTTGCATCTTCCACTCAATTTTGTGTGAACTTAAAACTGCTCTAAAAATAGTCTATTAAAAAAAAATGACACATGCATACAACTCCTAATGTTTCCCTCCAAAACTCATCTACCTCCAGTCTAACCCATCTCAATCAACTGGTATTTCTAACTTTCTATTTAAGTCAAGTGAAATCACCCTCGTTTTTTATAAAAAGTCTGTCCAGAAATCATGTTGGCTCCAACTTCACAATAGACCCCAAAGCTGGTCACTTTCCACTGCCTCAGGTGCTACCACCCAGGTATGAGCTCCCAACATCACTTGTCTTCTTACTGCAACAGCTTTCATCCTGGCCTCGCAGTGGTCGCTTCTCAACACGGCAGCCTGAGTGATGTGATACTTTTAAAACAAAAGTCAGATTATATCCCTCCTCTGCAGTGGTTCAACATTTCACTCAGAGTAGAAGCCAAGTCCTTAAAATGGCCCTCAAGGTCCTATCTGATCTTTCCTCCTTTGGCTCCATATATTATTCAGGGTTCTGCAGACAAACAAAACCCATAATATATGTGTGTATCTATATACACACACATACCTATACACACATATACATACATACATATGTGATATATATATATGATGTACATATAGAGAGAGAGACAGAGACAGAGAGAGATTATATTATGAGGAAATGGTTCACTTCTTAGCTGGCTGAGAAGTCCCACAAACTACTGTCTGCAAGCTAGAGACCCAGGAAAGTCAGTGGTGTAGTTCGGTCCAAGTCCAAAAGCCTGAGAACCAGGGGAGCCAGTTGTGTAAATCTCAGTTTGAGAGCAGAAGACTGATACCTTAGCTCAAGCAGTCAGGTAGAGAAGGGACAGTCTCCTTTCCTCTGCCTTTTCTATTCAGGCCTTCAATTGACTGTATGATGTGCACCCAACATGGGAAGGGCAGTATGCTGCTGAATTCACTGATTCAAATTCTAATCACATTAGAAATACCCTCACAGTCACACCCAAATATCTGGATGCTCTATGACCCAATCAAGTTGATGCAAAATGAACCATCACACTCTGTCTCCTGCTACTGCCCCTTCTTTCTCTTTGCTTCAGTCACACTGATTTCCTTGCTGTTTCTCAACTGAACCAGGCTTGCTTCAGCCTCAGAGCCTTACTGCAAGTTGTTCCCTCTACCAGTAAGGCTCTTTCTCCAGATACTCACATAGCAAACTCGCTCATCTACATCATCTTTGCTTAAATCTTTCCTTGTCAATGAGTCCTACTCAGATTAGCTTTTATAAAATTGCAACCCATTCCTTGCTCTAATTCCTCTTACCTTGCTCTAATGCTTTTTTTTCGATATTTCTTCTAACATTTTATTTAAATTATTTATTTTATTTACTGCTGATTCTCTGTCTCCCCATCCACCCCCACCTCCACCCCCAACCCCCACCCCACCCCTGTCTAGAATATAAGCTTTATCATGTCAGGGAGTTTAACTGCTTGTGCCTTGAGAAAGGCCTGGTATGTATCAATGGCTCAATAACTCTTTGATCAATAAAAGAAATGGCTATGCTATGTATAATATATATATATTATATATATAATATATAATGAAGCTTTTTAAGCATCATTTTGTGCCAGACACTGTGCTTTGACCTCTGAATATGCAGAGATGAATCAGATATTTACCCTGCCTTTAGGCAGCGACAAAGACGCCTGGCATACCCATAAATAATTACAATACAAGATAGAAAGTGTGTTGTATGAGAGATTTAGATAAACTACTCAAAGGGGAAAGGTATTTCCAGCCAGAGCAACAGGGAAGAGTATAGATATGGTGACCCCTAAATTTGGGTCTTGGATCTGTAGAAATGGTGAAGAATAGCATTCTAGGTAGAAGGAACCACATTTTAAAAAATCACTAATGTGCTAAAGCATAGGGAGTAGGGAAAACCACAGAATATGGAAAGAACTCAGACTTTGAGTCAACATGTCTGACGTCAAATCCAAACTCTGAAGCTAAGTAGCTGTGTGACCTTAGACAAATTATTTAACCTCTCTGAGTTTCAGTTCTCACATCTGTAAAATTGGGATAATGCCATCTCGCCTAGAGTATTCTGTGAGGAAATCATGAACATAAAGCACCAAACCCCCTGACTTGCTCCCAGCCATCACTCAGTGAATAAGAGCTATTATTGGAGTGTAGTTTGACTGGAGTACAGATGAAATGTTCCGCTCAACAATGCCATTTTCCAATAGGAAGCAAGGCCAAAATGTATTGCATTTACTCTGCACTCCCTGGGAACATTCATCTGTTGTCCAACTTGAAAAATGAAGCTGAAAATGACTAGTTTCGTAAGAGAAGCAAAAAACACTGAAAATGTGATGCATTGGCCTATCAGACATAAGATTACTTTGAATATAGAAGGAATAAAAATATGTGTGCTCTATATTTTGGTTGAAGATTATTTAACTTACCCGCAGTTTCTTTCTTTCTTTGTTTCTATTTCAGTTGCTCCTACGATTCAGGAAATTAAATCTGGCACTGTGGCCCCGGGACGCAGTGGATTGATAAGATGCGAAGGTGCGGGTGTGCCGCCTCCGGCCTTTGAATGGTACAAAGGAGAGAAGAAGTAAGGACCTTGTGATTATTACTCTGTTTCAAGCACTTTGAGCTAATGTGTTTGTGTTTCAGATATTTACTTTAAGCAGTTTCTTTAACTGGCTTGAATGATTCTCAGCAGCCTTTTCTCGGGCAGGCAAACTGAAGAGGCCCACGTGGTGGGGATGAGTGGCTAACAGCATCCAGAAGAAATGTCCACTTTGGTTTATATGATCTCAGAAATGCCTTCAAATCCCCCATCACTGGTACATTTCATTTCTTTCCCTCCCTTCTGAGCCAGCACACCATTGCTCTTGCCGGCAACCATGTTTACTTGGGAAATAAACCAGCTCTTAAAGGACTTGGGCACAGTTTCCATGAGAGCACTCCAAAAGCAGTCAGAGCTGCGGACTCCGCCTGGCTTCCTTGAAAATCCTCAACCCTTTCACCTGCTTCCCTCTCCCACAAGTCATTTTAACATTTTGTTTCATAGAATGTGGCATTTAAGTATTCTATCACTAAAGGGACTGTAGAGGGATAAAATACATGGTTGAATGACTAACCAAGGGGATTTGAGGACTACTCTAACTTCAGAGGAGCTTGGGGAGCTTCAGAAAGCCTTAGCAAGAGCTGTTGAACAAGAGAAGACAGAACTTGATGACTTCCTCTTTACTTTCAACCAGTGGGCTCAGTCAGATCTCTTTACCTGCTCTTATCAAGCCATCAAAGAAGAATAGGCCCCCCTGGGTAAAATGGCAGATGTAATGCAGAGGGGAGGGTATTATCTATAATATATATTTTTTTGCTTCAAAACTAGGGAAGGGATGTATTCAAGAAAATGTTAGTTTGGACCATATGAACTTTCCATTTTTCACTCAAAAAGGCTAAATGTTGGCAATCTCATACTATTCAACATATACGTATGGGGTTTATTTATTAGTGTCATGGCTCATAACTAATTACAGCTAAACGTCTGAACAGAAAACAGGTGAAATCACATAAGAACTTAGATGTTGCCACAATGGATGAGTATGGATGTGACATAAGCAGGTATTTTGTTTCTTAAACTGTTATCAAAAGAGGATTTATGGAAGATATTCTCTTTCAACATCAGGCTTAACAATAAAAGATATCCCCATAGCTATCTCATTTGTTTTGGATAACTGACAGTGGTTTTACCTAAAAATTTTCATAGTTGTTTTTTATGCAACCTCTTCTACAATTTGGGCTGCTCAATTACTACTTCTTTTTACTAATTAATTAATGCTTTTACTAATTCTAAATCTTTGTATCTTCCTGGAAGCCCCTATATTTTTATATACCTAGAATTAGATAAACTGGTCTGTGGTCACCCTTGTCCCATGTTACAGGATTACATATCTGGCAATATAACCTTCCTCAGATTCTGATAATCCAGGCTGGGAAGTCTTCAGTTTGTGAAGATCTTTAGAGATAAACATCTGGGAGAGTGGTTCTCAATTCTTTGAAAATTATGAAACACTTTGTTCAAATGCAATCTTTTTGGAAGCCCAATATGTAACATCTGTGAAAGTAAGGGTGAATGGAGCCTCAGTTCCATCTGCTCTGAGCCTGCCCTTCCATTAGGATGTCCTTGCAGCCCCTCGTCCCCATCTCTGGTTCTCCGCAAAGCACAGTCTTAAAAATTGACTTAAATTATTTTACGTATCTTTCAAAGTCACTTTTGAAACTGTGTCATACCTTTCTTAAAGGCTAACAAGCAGAATTATTGTTAGCAGCACAAGTGAGAACTCCTTTGCTAAAGTCCATTTTGTTTCTAATAATTTTTTTTGCTATACCTTTCCCTTCCCCTTTCCTAAATTCAGTGGCTATTGTCAAAACAGGCTACAACAATCCTCAGCCTACTTTCTTGGCCTATAGCAAAGGTAGCAAAGAGCCAATTGGTGTCCACAGTCATAGCTTCAGTGATTTTTGTTTTTCCAAGTGGGGAGATGGACTATAGCTTTTATTAGATTTTCAAAGGAGTTTAGAATCACTGCTAAAAAAGGTAGATAGATTGCCCCCAGTCAGTGCCCCTCCCCAATACACTCACACATGAGAAAATCTAGCCGCTATGAAAATCAAATGCACTTATCAAAGGCAAACATATTTTCGCTTCAGAATGAAGTATACATTTATCATTTGTTAGAGTTATATTTGAGGAAATATTCAAATTCTCAAATACCACTAGAATATATAAATTCCTCTTAAAATTATAGAAAAGCAAGTTTGAGTATATGCAGGGAGTAAGAGAGAGAAAAATTCTGCTTGCTGAATGATTGTTGTTGCACTCACTAAGAGCATCTACCGTGCTATCTAAAGGGCCCAGGCCATTTAAAATATTTATTTCATCAAAATGAAAAACTATGTGTGATTGGGAGTCCGCCTGCCGATGCAGGGGACACGGGTTTGTGCCCCAGTCTGGGAAGATCCCACATGCCATGGAGCGGCTGGGCCCGTGAGCCATGGCCACTGAGCCTGCACGTCCAGAGCCTGTGCTCCTTAACGGGAGAGGCCACAACAGTGAGAGGCCCACGTACCACAAAAAAAAAAAAAAAAAAAAGCAAAGAAAAACTATGTAATGAGCACCTGATATTTAACATTAACCCATTTTATTTTCACAACAAACCTATAAGATAGATACTACTCACCTTTTGCTGAAGAGAAACAAAAGCACAGTGTTTTTAAGTAATTTGCACAAGTCTATAGTTAGTGACAGAGCTGGGATTTGAGCCCAGGAAGTCTTGCAAATATTCATGCAGAGTCTGTGGATTTAACCCTTATACTATGACACCCAGTATTGTTCATGGGACCTCAGAGTCTATCAAAAATAATTTGAAATATCAATGTTAAATGCCAGGGTAAAGGCATTGGAGGTAATTTACAAGTTAGCAAAATAAAAGACTGCACGTACGAACACTCACTTATACTTTCCCAATTGGTTTCATCAAAGACACAGAAATAATGGAGTCAAGGTAACCAGACAGAAAAGAAACAGATACACCACGTTTTCAAGTTGTTTTCTTGACCTCAAGGTCATTACCAGGAGCATGAGGCTGACAGAGACTGTCGGAGCAGAGCATAGTTTTTACTAGATCTTGAGTTTTATTTCCTAGAGATCTTTTATACTTAAGGTTTACAAAAAACATTCAGAAATAACTTACTCTCTTCACTTATACTTAAGGGGATGTTTATAAAAACTCATCTCGCTTAAATCAAGATCTTCAAAGCCAGATCTTCATTCAAATAAATATAAACAAATAAACACAAACAAATAAACAAGAGGAAGTACCTGATCATCTCTAATCTTATCTCTGCGTATAGTTCTTCCACATCCTGTAAAATCTGTTTCTGTGTGCTGGGAATAATATGCTTGAAAGCCTTTAAAAAAAACCCTGCAAAATGAAGCACAATTTAAAGAAAAGAAAGAAACGTTACTGAGGATAAATCACTTTCCAGGACCTTTAAATTCTCTCTCATTTATTCTTCAGACCTCTGTGAGGTATGATTTATTATCCTCAATTTACTGATGGCAAAACGGAAACATAAGAGACTTAACCTGTCTAAGAGCACTCACTTAAAAGATGCTGTCGGGACACATTTTAGATTTGTCAACCTCTCAGCCCATGTTCTTTCCCTCGTATACACTGTCATTATTAGTTATCTATTGCGAAGTACAAATCAACCCAAAATTTAGCAGCTTAAAACAGTAAGCTTTTGTTATCTCAGTGTCCGTGGGTCAGGAATCCAGGAGCAGTTAGCGGGATATGGCTCAGGGTCTTTGACTTAGTTCCTGTCAAATGTCACCTGGTGCTGATCCTCCGAAGGCTTGACTAGGGCAGGAGGATCAGCTTCTGAGGTAGCTCGCTCACATGTCCTACAAGTTGGTGCCTGTTATTGACTGAAGGCCTCTGTTAATCACCATACAGACCTATAAATAGGGCTGCTAGACTCTTCATGGCAACACAGTTGACTTTCCCCAGAACTAGTGATTCAAGAGAAACCATAGAAGCTGTTCATGATCTAGTCTCAGAAATCTCTATCTTTTCTGCAATATATTATTGGTTATAAAAGGTGACTCTATTCAAAAAGGGAGAGGTAATAGGGGAACATAAATATCAAGAGGTGAGAATCATCAGATGCCATCTTCAAAGATGGCTGTTACATTGTCTCCCTCATGGATGATGTAATTGTATATATATTAGAAATATTAGCTATTTGACTTTTAGTCTATTGCACTGTTTGGGTAAGCATCATGAGAAAGACTAAAGTTATATACTTGTTATTAAGATATCCCTTTGTATAAAATGGTCATTTTTTAACACTATAGTCTCTTTCAGCATACCTGGCAGGGACAATTCTAATAGGCTAAATTTTACTCTCTATATAAAAACATTTTAAGTATTGGGAAAACTAAAGTTCAGAGTTCAATTACACAGAGAACCAAAATTTTAAACTTTTTTTCTTAATAACAGAGAAGATTGATAAGAAGAAATACACTCCTTATATGCAGTGAAAGGACACTTCAGAATACACTAAGTAAATAATGTTTTTGATAACATGAAATAAGTTCATCTATAGCTTGAGAACAGTACATTCACTTAGGATTAAGACCAAAAACATAAACTAAATTTTAATGGACTAACATTTAAATTGGTATTGAAAAAACATAGGTTTTATATCACTTTGTGGAGATGGTATTACCATCTTGTCTTAGATCAGAATTTTATTATTTGCTTACTTCATTGAATTCCCTCCTATTTTTTTTAGCTTTCCTCAAATCCAAGTCTGCAACCTAGAAAGACATGCCTTCTTATTTTTTATGATGAGTTTAACTGCTCCAGTCTTATAAAATACTACATACTTCATTCACTTTGCCTATTTTTAGGCAAATGGACAATTGTAGCAATGTCTTTTTAGAATTCTTTAATCACAACAGGGTTTCTTTCTTAATTCTCTGTTATGATTTAAGATAGGGATACAAATGTTACAAATAGGTAAATACAAATTTCATCCATAAGTGAAAAACAAATATGTTATAAAACATTAAAATGATCAATATATCAGTTAAAAAACAAACATGTATCTAAAAATTGGATATTTTATATTTTATGATGAGAACTTATAATATTTTGACTTTTTAAGCAATAATTTCAAATTTAGTCTATGAATTTTTGTCATTCTTTACAACAAATAACATGTCAGCACACCTCTCACTTCAGAATCCTGTTAATGGTTCAGTCTACACCACTGCTTCAGAGGAAATATGATGAGCATCACCTTATTGCCTATTGTAAAGGATTTATTATCTATGTGCATAAAACATGCATGCACATGTCACAAAATGTATACAGGTACCACTGAATGGACAGAAAAATGCCAAAATCAACCAGGTAGAGAATGCCAGGTTCACATTACACAGAAGTATGATGACCTTTTTCAATCAGGTTAGGTTTTCATTTTAGGGAATGATGATATTTACTATTGGCTTTACAGAGGTAAGGTGAACTTGAGAAATCATAGTGAAGTGGAGTGACCTTTCCTCTCCTTTTTCCTATTCTAGATTATTTACTACTGAATCATCTAGATGGGCCATAAATTTCATCTGAGTTATTCACTTTGATGAATGAATGTAAGAGGGAGGGTCTTCTTTCCTTCTTTTATTTTCAAGGGGACCAGAAAAATGAGTTAAAATATTTTTCTGTATCTTCAAAGATCCTTTTTCTTTGCTGTTTTTTCATTTAATTTATGTGTGTCAAAGTTATGAATACATCACATTTGTATAACCCGTTATGATTTTCAAAGCATTTTTATATTTAACAAAATGTACGCGTTTAACAAAATGTACGCGTTTAACAAAATGTACGCGTTTTTACATTTCACTTACAGTAGAGTCAACTCTTCAAGCTTTGGGTGCTACATAAGAGAGAAAAAGAGAAAGAGATAAATATATAATAGTAACAATTTAAATGACATGGACTTGCTACTCTAAAGATGTACAATAGGAGACATATTCCTTTCTACAACTTCAATCATGCTTCATTCCCATTTGCCTCTGATAGTGTATCTCTCCATTCTAAGTGAGATTCTCAGGTGGAAAATGGGTATCTAATATAACATGGTTCTAAAACAAAAAGCAACTATTTCACCCAGTGCCCAACCATGGAGAATGATGTAAAGCAGTGGTCCACAACATTTTTGGAACATATATCCCTATGAGTAAAATTTGAAACTTAGCAAAACTAGCAATATATGCATACTTATTTGTAAATTATGTATATGCATTTCTGAACTGGTATATTGCTTACATTAAATGACCGACAACAGATAAAATTTAAAAGATGAGATACAAATGCAACATAAATGGACATTTTATTATTTTTTTCTCATACTCCAACAGATCACTTTGTACCCACCTTGAAGTACTTGCCCTCCATTTTGGAGACTCTTGTAAAGTACGTTAGTTTAAAGTAAGGACGTTTAGGGAATTGTCAAGGGCAGTTTTAATGACATGCAACTTTTACCCTACATGCTGATTTTGCAGTCTTACAACACATATTATGTAACTTAATGTACTAACTTACCCATTCCTTGCAAAATTCTAACTAGATTATGCCTGAGAAAAATGCTATCTCATAAAGGTAAAATAACTTGTTGAAGGGAAGTACAGAATGGGAAGTAAAATCTAATTTCAAGGAAAACTTGGGAGGTGATGGATATGTTTATGGTCTTGATATTGATGGTTTCACAGGTGTATAGTAATTCCCAAACTCATTGAGTTGTATATATAAAATATGTACAACTTCATATACATCAATTATACCTCAATAAAGTGATTTAAAAAACAATAAAAACCCTAACATATGTATAAAAGGGATAACTGTATAAAAAATAAATAAAATAAAATACAAAGATTCAAAAAATAAATAAATCTTTAAAAATCCTTAATTTTCTGACTCTTGTGTCAAGATATCTCTCTTCTAGATTTTATACCACATTTTTGATTATTAGGAAGAGACTAGAATTATAATTCTCTACACACACACACACACACACACACACACACGCACATGCACACGCACACGCACACACCCCCTGCCCATCACCCCTTTCATCCTCTCATTTGCAAGGCTGTTATTATAAGAGTAGCAGTTACATATTTTGATTTAGAATGGTACTAGAAATAGCCTCATTGCCACCTCATGTTAAAAATGATCTTCCCTGATGACCTGAGATTTTATTTCTTCTCATTGGGCTCTTATCTGTGAGATAATTTGCAAAATTTGAAAAGGAAATAAATTCCTGTGTTGAAAGAACTTGCATTTCTAATGTTATCTCATTATTATGTATTTGCTTGTTTGTTTGTTAGTTTATTAATTTAATCCTGATGATATTTCACTCTTTTTTACAACCAAAGTCTTATCAATACAACTCCATCACCCCTGTGATGACTTGGTCATCCAAGGCCAAGATGATAAAGGGTAAATATCTGAAACAAATGGGAGCATCTCAATTACTGGGAACTGGAGAGCACATGTACATGTAAGACATAAATACATATTATTACATTGAAAACTTTGGGCCAGTCAGACAAATTTGAAAGTGGACCAATTCCAGTTTGCATCTCCTGACTTAGAATTTAGAACTTACAAAAATCACCAAAATGAAATAAGTACTAAGAAAACCCTAAGGGAATCCTAAGTCCTTGAAAGTACACAGCCAGGGCCCATTCAACTCAAATCAGAGCATTAACAAGTGCTTCAGAGAAAAGGTAGCTTTTGTGCTGGGCACCAAAGAATGAATAGTATTTCCAAATATCGCAAGGGGTGAAGAATAATCATTAGCAAGAAAAGAACGCAGTCAATTCATCTGAGCATTGTGTGGAGAGTTTTTTATACTCTGGGGTACAGGATGTGAAATATGGTGTAATAGAAGGTAGGTTTAGAAAGGTCTCTTAGGGCAAGACTTGAGGGATCTTAAATGTCATGATAAGACATTTGGGCTGGATTCCATAGGCATTGGGAAGCCATCGGAGGGCTTTGCAAGAATAGTAAAATGATCTACTCCCCATCTTCACAAAATGTTTCTGGAAGCAGTTGGGAGGAATGGGTGGGAAAGATATAAAATATGGCTTAAACTAGGGTATTGGTTGTGCAGTTTAAAAGCAAGAGAGAAAAAAGGTCATATTTGTATGTTTCAGTGTCTGATTAAATACAAGGAAAGGATAATTTGAAGGTAATTCCAAGTTTTCTATCTCAATAACAAGGTTGAATAGTGAAGTTATTAGCTGAGGCTGGGAGCACAGGAAAAGAGATTTGGAAGAGATCTGAGTGCTGAGTTTGGTTTGGGACATTCTGAAATCGGGTGTTAATACTGGATACACAGTCCACCAGCAAACAGGATTTTACTTGTGTTCTTAAAATTCATAGCGATATTTCCAAAGTAAATATTTGATCTTATCACTTGGTCCTTGAATCCTTCAGTGGTTTTTTTTTTTTTTTTTTTGCGGTACACGGGCCTCTCACTGTTGTGGCCTCTCCTGTTGCGGAGCACAGGCTCCAGACGCGCAGGCTCAGTGGCCATGTCTCACGGGCCTAGTCGCTCTGCGGCATGTGGGATCTTCCCGGACCGGGGCACGAACCTGTGTCCCCTGCATCGGCAGGCGGACTCTCAACCACTGCGCCACCAGGGAAGCCCCAGTGGTTTCTGATTGTCCCTAGAATCAAGTCCTAACAGCACAGCATGGCATAGGAGGCCTTTGTGTTCTAGCACCTGTTGACCTCTCTGGCTATGAATCTTGCCATTCTGCTGTCTCACAATAGGGGTTTAACCATCCTGAAATATTTAATTCCCAAACTGTGACATGATCTCTGTCTTTCAAGCCTCTTCATATGTTGGCCGCTTTGCTTATAAGCCCCTTCCACATACCCCAACCCTGACTACCTTTGACTGGCTGCCTTCCACTAGGCCTTTAGTCTCAATTCAGATGTCACCTTCTCTCAGAAAATACCCTGAACCTTTTCTCCTAGAAGAGGAAGCTCTCCAGATGTACTCCTATTTGCTCACCTCTGTCAAAGCACAAAGATGCTGTGTTAACCCTCGTGTTCACAGCATCTAACGTGGTGTTTGGAACACACTCTGTTGCAAGAAAGCATTGTGGCCTTTTCATATTGATAAAGTAGAGCCATTCTTGTTTTAATACACTTTCAAATTGATAAGAGAATATTAGTAGAATTGCATCTACTAATTCCCCTTAGACTGAGGAACACTGTAAACCCAACGTGTGATTACAGAAGAGAAGCTGGTATATGTTGCTCAATTCTGACTCCCCAGGATTTCTTCTTTGTGAACGTGGTCTCTGCAAAGTGGTTGTGTTGGTATATTGTGGGATGAAATTTGACATTAAAATCACGGGCACATTGATATTAGAAAAGCAGTTCAAGCAGAGAGGAGAAATCTAGTCAAGGCCAGGTTGTCAGGGATACAGGATTCACTGCAGTCAGGGAGATTGACACCTGCACTGTAGCCTTTGTTTATTTGATGTAGGGTTAAAAGGCAATATCCTCCCTGTGCAAATCAATCTGTCACAAGTAAGGCAGCCCAAAGATCTCTAATATAAAATTATTAATTTCATTAAAATTCATAAAATAAATAAGACATACATTTTAAATAGGCTAATAAAGTCTAAAATCATTAAAATGTCCGAACATATTATAATAACATTAATTTATTCAAATGTACAACTAAAGATAGATACCCCTTGGGGCTAAGACAGCAATGCATGATATTCTTCAGTCTGTTCCTGGAAATAAATGATACATTGTTTTTGAGCCTTAAGTGACAAGCAATACAGTAAACCAATAGGTTGCTATAGCAGCATGTTCACATAAATTTTCATTTCTCGCTGGTTTCTAGCAGTTCCTACTCCTCCTTCTTTTTACTTTTTTTTTTTAATTTACCTTGCACGTCTGTGAAAAGCCTAGATGAGATTGATAATGTGCATGTAATTGATACTGAGTTTGGCACATCTTGAAATCATGATGCCATGATCCTTTCAGTCACTCTCTTAGATCTTTTCTTTAAAAATAATTTCCTGTATGCTCAATATTTTAATATTTTCCTGCCCTCTGAGAGGAAATGTATCTGTTCTAAGAAACAGACCCTATCATTGAACAATAATAACACCTATCATATATCTATCTAGTGCCTACTGCATTTGAGATATATGTGTGTGTGTATATATATATATATATATATATATGCATAAATATTACATTTTATACGTTTAAAAAACATTCTTACATCAACACTTTGAGATTGGCTTCATTTTTCCCATTTCACAGATGAAAAAACTAAGCATTAAAAAAAAGTAAAGACATAATTCATTCAGTAGAACACGCAATAATTACTTACTGTGCAACTATTAAGTGCCCAGTGCTCTACTACATATTTAGAGTACAATGAATAACAAAACCAACCAGGATCCTTGACTGAATGGAGTTACACTCTAATGCGGAATATAGAACATAATCAAAAGTCACACAAATATATGAAAACTTACAACTGAAATGGTGTTACAAAGAGACGTATTTGATGTTATAATGATGATTTGACCAAGTCAGAGAGAACACAGTAACTCCATAGCATCACTAGAATTTGGACTTTAGAGACAATTCTGGACTTAAAAATATTGCATTCTTGACACTCTTCTAGGTTTTATTTTTTTCTGTCATTCTTGATATGGCATGCATATACACTGTGGGGAGAGATTTACTACCACCCAAATATTTAGTGAACCTAGGGGAAGAAAAACAAAAGAGAATTGATGCTGAAGGTGTGTGTGTGTGTGTGTGTGTGTGTGTGTGTGTGTGTGTGTTTGTCAAGGAAGGTAGCCTGAGGAGGGAGGTGAAAGCCCACTTCATGTTTCTCATCTTGGGACTGTGAGTAGTCTGAAAGGCTGACTCCATCGGAGGCTAAAGACACCTGCTGTAAGATGCTGCACTGATGGACAGAGTTAAGCCCATAATAGATGGTTAAAAGGCCTCGAGTCCAGGGAAATCTCCAGACAGCTGGCTGAACTGGACCCTACATTTTTGTTTGACTTTCTACCCCATTAGTTTCACCTTATGGATTGAACCTGGCTTTCCTGGCATGAATGCCACATAGCACTTGGTTATTTAGCTCCACTGGTTTTATTCCCTGGTTTAACTTGATTTCCTTCAACCAACCATGATTTCTGACTTGTCTCTCCAAACTCAAATACAATATCCTGGTTTCTACTTGGTGATCTGAATATATCAATTGCTACTTTGGGAGAATACCAATAGTCAGAAGACCTGGATTTGAATTTTGGTTCTACCACTTATCAGATGGTAGAAAATAAATTTACTTAATTTTTCTAAATTTCTTTTTTTTCTCATCTGTAAAATGGGACTAATAATGCTTACCTCCTAGGATTGCTATGAAGATTAGTTGATATACACTTGAAAATGCTTAAATGTCAGTTTTCCACACTCTTAACACTAAACTTTTTTTGTACAATGTTGAAATTTTTATGTTAAATTACTTCAGTCATAAATGTGTTGAGAATAGCTAACATTTTCTACATACATAAAGCATTCCTTCTCACAATGAAAAGACAAGAAATACAGTCATGAATTCAAAGCCAAATATATACCTAAGCTGGAAATTTATCATTGAGAGAGGCATTATAAGGTGTGTTGTGCAAGGACCTATATGCCACCTCAGTGTCATCTTCAGATTTTCAGGTATAGCTAAGGCCCTTTAGATAGTAACTGTGTCATATTTGTCTTTTTTCCTTTGGTTCCTAAATCAAGTATAAGAGGCATTTAGTCATCATTTGATAACTAAATTAAAATTCATTTCCATTAAGACCATACCAGAGTTCTTACTATCACCCATGGCTTTTTCTAAAGCTCTTTTTTTGAGTTATATCTTTAGTTCATACTACTTCTTGGAACTCCCACAAGCCTGAAATCTAATGCTGGAAGTAACGTTCCTTTTCTTTGTAAATATAACTCTTATGACTCCAGAACTACTTACCTTCCCCTACTGTCTTCCATCTTTCCTATGCTACCACCCAAAGATCAATTAATAAGACTGTATTCATCTTATCCAGTTGTACAACATGATATATTATTATCCTATTCTTTTGCAATTCTAGTCTGATAAAAGATCTATTATCATTCAAGAACACCTCTCCCACTCCGATTTCAAGTTGTTTTAATACAGTGTTGTTGTCTGACACACACATGTTTCCTATACCAACAATGAAGTTTTTCTGTGACTATTTGTACCTGAAAGTTTGTTTATCTAGAAATATCTATTGTTACTCCTGATCTGGGAAAGCAGATAATAAACAATAGTCCCAAAATGTGTAGTGAGGCTGGATTTATACAGAAAATGAATGAGGTCAGGTTTAGCTGCTCCATTTATTTTTGCACCCTCAACAATCAGTGCCAATGGCTATGTGGTCAGTTTTGCTGTTGTTATGTTGTGGCCGTCCTAGATAGCTACTGCCTAAGAGAGGTTATGATTGTGAAGCTTGTTAACATTTCATGTGTCAGAAATAGAAGTACTGTCATTATTAGTATGTTTTCCACGTGGTGCTTCTGACTGACACTAAAAACTGTAAAGAACTATTCTAATTCAGAGCTAGTTCGTTGGTCAGGTTATGTCAGTTATGAGTTGGCTGCATCTGCTGGCAAAGCAAATAGCTTGCAGTGCACGGATTTATGAGACATTAGCAAAAGACAGAAGAAAGAAGAGGGAGGGCAATGGTATTCAGTATGTGTCCTAGTCCATTTGAGCTACTATAACAAAATACCACAGACTGAGTAGCTTATAAACAAAAGAAATTTATCTCACAGTTCTGGAGGCTGAAAGTCCAAGATCAGGGTGCCAGCATGGTCCAGTGAGGGTCCTATTTTGGGTCCCAGAATTTTCATTGTATCCTCATATGGCAGAAGAAGCTAGGGATCTCTCTGGAGCCTCTTTTATAAAGTACTCATCTCAACCATGAAGCTTCCACCTTCACGACTTTTAAGCGCCTCTCAAAGACCCCACCTACTAACCCCATTGTCTTTGGGACTTAGGATTTTAATGTATGAATTTTGGGAGGACACAGTCAGATCATAGTGGTTTGGAACAAACTCCTATTGGAGGCAGAGGGTAGAGGACAGCAGAGTCCACAGTAATAGAAGAATCTTATATACATGGGGTCCACTGAATGGTAAAAATGCAAAAAATAAAAATGACCAGGCATTTCTAAGCAACCACTATATGCTTCTGATCTCCTGCTGAGGAAAGGAATGCCATATTTCGCTCCTAGCTTATTAGAATTTGTTTCTCTCTTTTTGAGGGTAGGGGCTATAAGAAAACATCTCTCATTCTATAATCTAAGTCAGTATAAGAACCATTATTTTATAACTTGAAAGAGTTAAGTATTTAGGAAAAGAGAGAATGAACTCCTAAAAAGGCAATATTCTGGATTTAGTTCCCTGGTTTCATTGCAAGGTGTGTTGTTAACTATTGCTTGAGTTGTCACTTTCAGATTTCACATCACTGATGCAAGGAAGTCTGGTTTCAAGCAAGTCTGGGATAAATATGAAAAATCCAGTGGGACAAGGGTCATCCTGTGAATAGGCTCATGTGCACATGCCTGAAGCCTGTCAAGGATTTTCTTTAACACAGAATAACAATTCAGTTTGTCAAATACATGTTTGATAAAAAAAGAATGATTTTCTTTTCAGAAAATATAATTATATCCAAACATATTAGGATAAGTCTGTTTCATAAAAAAAGTGTCATCAGTTAAAGAGCTCTTTTCTTATTTGTTTTTAGTCAAGGAGTGAAATTACATTAGGGTCAAACATGATGGGATTTCTAGGCATGGTTCAATTTTTTTGTATCTAATACCTAAGGGTAGACGTATTCACCTTAAAAGGGTCCCCACAGTAACTAAACCACCCGCTGTTGTAAACACCTGTTTATATATCTGATTCTTCTTGAAAGATCTTCAAAGATTATGTGTTGTCCAGCTTAGCCCCTAATCACCTAGTATAGAACTCATCTTTGTAGTAAGTAATGACTATTTTCAGAATTGGTTTAAATAGCTGAGAAACCTTCCATCTACCACTACCCCCAGGATCCCTGTAGGAAAATCACAGAAATACACCTTCCGGAGATATACATCATCTCAGAAGTCTCTCTCCCTCTATGTCAGCTTTGGAAATGCTGCCCCAGTCATCTACCAGGTGAAGACAGGTTCTTAAATGGTGCTTGATGAGTCAGTACTTCTAAAACTCCCAACTATGGAAGAAAGGAAGCTTTGGACTCTTCCAGTCATCTCAGAGAGATAACGTCCTCTAGAGGAAGAACATTCCCCCAGAGAAGATGCTTTCCTTTTTTTTTGACCATAATCACCTGCCAGGCTGATCGCAGCAGCAGGAGTTGCTGCTGCTAAAGTGTGACTGATGTGCCACTTTGGTAAGAATTCACATAACACTGCTGGACACGGGCCAGGAATGGGTCTGCATGCACAGAGCATGGAGGCACTGCATGATTTAGCACCATCTGGGGCTTGCCTTCAGACATGTTAAAGGGCAGAGAATTGGAACCCAACTCAGAACGACAGTCATAAGGAACATAAGCAAACAGTGCTGTGAAGTAACTGAGTATACTCCCTTGATATTTCCTCCCCAGAGCCTAGCCAGATGAAGACCCTAACTAATCTTTTCTCAATTCTTTAGTAGCAGAATGAATCTTGGTTTTGGGAGATGGGGCACAAAAGGGATTTAATAGTCTTGGGAGTTGCTGAGTCCTCTGGAGAATGTAGCCATAGCAGAGACATGGGCAAATTGATTTAAGCCATAATGCTGAAGCTTGCAGGACAGTGAAACTGTGAATTTTTATACATAACATATACTAATTGGTTAAAAATAAATGTATTGATGTAATGCAGAAAAATAGGCAATAACCATTGTGGTATTTTAGCATAAATATTGATAGATTTGCAATATGAGACAGATGACTAAATGCTGTCATATCCTTGATATTTGATAACCTGTTTTCTTGTGTCAGAGTTAGAGGTCATTAGGTTTATTGCTCAAGTTAAAGTTATTTTTAATATTTATTCAACTCAACGTTTTATTAATCTGATTAAAGTTTGAGTTTTGGATAAGCCAAATTCAGCTATTACATGAAATACAAATAATTCCCAGATGATCAAGCATGGTTGCTTATTTTAATCTGCATTTTACTACAGTATATTTTATCTAAATTCAGATGCAAGTCACATAACATAATGCAAAGGAGTTCAACCTAAACTCTCAGGGGAATGCCATTTATTAGCATCTTCATGATTAAAGAAATATTTAGTACTAAGACTTGAACACATCAAAGAAGAAAAGCTAACTGCCATTTGAGCTATGAGCTTACATACCCCATATTGTGATCAGCACATTTCTTTCACAATAAACTTTGGGGTTAGTTAGGGAGAAGTTATTATTTGGTTGGCATCTCATTATAGCAGAATTCATATTTAGAGAGAGAATTTTTTGACAGGGCCACTGAAGGGGACTTAAAAATCCCTGTGTTGTGGAGATGTCACCCGAACTCCATTGACCTATGAACTATGTATTATATATCCAAGATACCACTATTAAAGTGCTATGTAGAACTCAAATATAAAATGAAGTATGTCCATATGGCCTTGCCTTTTAAGAAATTTAAAACAATTCAGTTTATTTGGGTAGACTCGTATGTATGGAAGCTGCTAGAGAGAACAATGCAAGAATATGGTTTTGGTTTTATAAATTCTACAACAATTTGGAGAGCAACATGTAGAGTAAGAGGCAGAGACAGAGAGAGAGGAGAGTCATTTAAGGAGAGTAGAGTAGGAGAGACAGGACACAGGTCAGACTTAAATGAGGAGGGAAGGATCTGGTTCTCAGAGATAAAAGGGAATGGTGGCCATTGGGGGAAGATTCAGGAAAAGTGTGAAGCAAAAGCGAGACTGTCAAGCATTGAAAACAGTAGAGCTATGCCAGCCTTTCTGAGAGTAGGGGCCTCTGCTGGTAAGTCTGGAGCGAGAATGTTGAGTAGTCAGGGTGGAATCAGGTAAAACTGAATCCTATATGGAGGCCCAGAAAGGTTAAAGGAGTTTCCAAAACACATTAGTAAAGTGTGGCAAAGATAAGACTCAACTTTAAATACGATCCTCAGTATTATACTGCAGGCTTTTTCCAGGTTTAACAGCAAGTCATCTGTCTGGGTTATATCTACAAAGTAGCAGTAAGTGTTGACCCTGGACTCAGAACCATCCCACCACAGTTGTAGGATTAACTTTCATGAAAGTTACCTAATAATATCATCTGAAATGGACTAGACATATTCTAGCCAACTTTTTAGAAATCATGAGTTTGTGTTTTTAAAGGAATCGTTATATTTAATTCCCTTTACTTTTTCTTGACTTTAACAGTTGAGATACCATTGCTGTAGTGTGTTTAATTTTCTAAAATACAAGTCAGTGTATGAATAGGACATGTGGCTATCTAAGCTTGGTTTGTTATATAGCAAAAATAATCCCATGGGAACAGTCTACCGCTGTCATACAACCTCTCTTCCCTAAGATCTACTACTGTAAGGAAATATAATTGCACTATTATCATGTTATATGCTAACAGCAGCATGGTCAAAACTGTCTATGTGTTGCCATGACAACCCCATCTAAGATAAAAATGGTATTCACAACACGTATTTACCTAGAGTTTATTTTTGTCCTTTAGGCTCTTCAGTGGCCAACAAGGAATTATTATTCAGAATTTTAGCACAAGATCCATTCTCACTGTTACCAATGTGACACAGGAGCACTTCGGCAACTATACTTGTGTGGCTGTCAACAAGCTAGGCACAACCAATGCGAGCCTGCCTCTCAACCGTAAGTAACACAGTGTTGCCAAAATGCTCCCAGGGCCTTTTGGCTCGTATCTATAGAGCTCAGCCTGATGTGACATGTTCCTTACACAATATCCTTACACAGGAAATTTGGCCCCCAAATAATCAGGGTGTTGGAGAATTTTATAATCCCTATAGAATTCCATATGTGCTTAGAAAAATATCTTAGATCTGAGAAAAGGGAAAAATCACATAAATAATAGGGTCCACTAAAAACATCTTCTGACTGAAGACAGTTGGTTAGTAGAATTTAGTTTTTGTTTTGTTTTTAAAAATGTGTTATATTTCAGCATAGATTAATTTAGATTGAATTTACTCTTGGTTGGCTTTCTCTAGATGTTTATCTTGAGATAGTGAGAATTGCACATGCCATAAACAAAATAAAATAGTAAGTAAATGATCATGGACAAAATATTTTATCCATATAGATAATGTTTTTACTCAAAAGTGTATTTTGAAATACAACTTAAGGTTTTACTAAAATAGGTACTTTATTTCTAATGCGTCTTAGTTCCAAAGGACTAGAAATGAAAAAAGAAGAGCAAACACAAGGATTAGTGGAAGGGAAAGAAATATATGTTAATGTTTTCTCCTACAATTAGTTTTAGTGCTTTCCAGAAGCTGAGTAACCAACAAATTGTTATAACCATAAAATATTCCTGATTTTGAAGTGGAGTGTTTCTCAAAATGTTCACAGAAAACTATAGAGAATACACTGGTTTTTCAGTTCCACAAAGTTATCTGAACCATACTGATCTTTGATAATTTATATTTTTATAGTAACCTGACATATGTATATTTATGTTATCATCCTGTGTTAGTAAGCTGTCTCTGAAAAATACAAATACTGTGAGTTCATCACAGACATGATCATTTCTATTTTGCAGAAATGGGGAACGGGATATGTAATATCCTTACTGTTTAAAAACATACTATAATAAAAAGTTTCATGATTTATGAACTCTGAATTGCCATGATTTAAGAAACTCTGTTGTTAAATAAAATATATCAGTTGGTTGTTAATAGAAAATAATCATTTGAAAATGATTTGTGCTATATGTACTTTTAAAACATCACATCATTTATTATTCCAGCTTAATATTACGAAGTATTTCTTAGTATCCCGCACTCTGAAAGAAAAGCATTGCTTGCTGTGCAATAGCCAAAGTATAATATACTTGCTTAAGTTTCTTCCATGAGGATTATTTATTTTGTGTAATTATGAATAATATCATTGAAAATATTATAGAGCAGTATGAATTCCAATTTAATGTAAATATTGATACTTCTTTTGGTATGTTATTAATATTTTAAATGTTTTAAATATTTAAGAACCTGAAGGAGTAAATGAATTAAACAAAATAAAGACAAATTTAAGGCTTAATAACACATTAACTTTTGCTATTTAAATTTCTAAATCACACTCTGATTTTCAAAACCGAAGCATTAATGACTGTGACGAATTAGGAACAATTATCACTGATCTGTTTGCTTTACCCTGGTAACCTTAGTGCAGTCCTCTGGATATAATGCACTGCTGAAAAGGCTCCTAAATGTGGTATCTTCAGAATGGACTCTAATTGTCTTCATTTGCCACTGGCTTTCTGTAGGTAGAAGTGCTAAGAATTACTAGTGCAATTTGATTAATTCGTTAAGAAAGACATGCAAATCTTGTCTGTAATTTTGAACACAGCCCTGAAGTTTGAAGAAATATCTGTATATTCAAAACTCTTGTATGACCTCACCGGAAACTCTTATTGCACTAAGCATTTCTATTTTTATTACTTTTGTATAGTTTTTATCTCTCCACCAAATTATATTTGTTGAGAAGACAGTATCAATATCTGATTAATCATTTTATCTCCCATATCGCTATGCACAGTGTCTGCTATTTAATAGACAATTAGCAAATCTTTAGTGAATAAGTGAATTAGTTAAACATTGAATAAGTGATGGAATGTATCATAAATAAATGAATGAATGAACTGAGTTTTAGCTGTAGAATGTGTATTATAATCTCTAGCTATACAAGGCAATATCACAGTGATGACAACACTTATTGTGAGCTTACTATAGAATAGATCCTATTCTAATCTCTTCATATGGATTTGTTCCTTTAATACTCACACAATCCAAAAAGGTAAATTCTGTAATTCCCTTCTTACAGATGAGGAAAACAAGATGAAGAGAGTGAAAAGCTTGACCAAAGTCAAATGGTTCATAAGTGACAAAGCAAAAATCTGAATCCTGACAGTCTGGGTTCAGGGCCTCAGCTTTTAACTTCTATATTTCACTGTCTCCCACTATGATAAACATAAAACCATCGATGGAGATAAATTTTATCATATGCAAACATATTTTGGAAAGATATACCTCTACATGTAACATGCTTACCCTTCTTAGGGTTTTTATGAACTTAAATAATTTAAGGTGCTATTCTTCAATAGATAAAAACTCTATTTAAATAAATGTTTAGAAATAAACAACATCCACCAGATATAAAATTTAAGTAATATGAAAGATGAATGGGGTTAATGTTTGACTGAAAAATTATTAAAAATGAGACTCAGAGACATTTAAACACACATTTTTATGGGATTTTAAAACTCCCTGGAATGGTACAGTTATCCAAGACGGGCATTGTAAGTCTTCATTGAAATCTTCAGCTTTCTTAAAGTTCTTATGAAACTAGCTGGAGAGAGCAATGTGTCCCTTAATAAGAATTCCTCTCGTATATTCACAAGGTCTGTGGATGGGAAGGTCTTCAACCTCTAAACTGATCCAAAACTAGTGGCCAGTCCTAAGCTGATCCTAAGCCTATGACCTGCTAAAGAATTTTAAAAAATCTTTTATTGACTATCAGCCCTTTCTATAGTCAAGGGAGTGTGTAAAACTAACTCGCCCATCTTCTAATCTAGGAGAAAAGAGTTAGGCTCCAAAGAGTCTGCCACATGTGTCCATGATGATATGTGGAACATACCATGAGTAAAAAAAAAAAATCATATTTTCATGATTTGTATCCATGAATAGTTAATATGCTCAAAGAGAAGGTAATCATAAATGTGAATCTCCTAGTATAGTGCTTATACATAGCAAACACTCTATTGAGTGTTATCCACTGAGAATCAGGTCCCCATCTATAACTATTTAGGATAAATCCTGACTCTGTTACAATCTACTCCTGATTTGTAATAATCTACATTTTCCAGATCAACAAGAAAGCAAAAGGCAAGAAGTTGTAGTTAGAGTCCTGCCATAACTAAGACCATCCAAAAAGGAATGTAGCACTTTTTGGTGTATAAATGTGTGTGTGTGTGTTTCACATAAAGGGAGACAAGCAGGTCATAATGTGAACCACAGTTCTACCGCATATAGTTGTGAGGTTTTGAGTAAGTTACCTAAATGCCAAAGCTTCAGTTACTTCACTTATAAAATGAGAGCAATAATAGCTCCCACCTACGGGATAAAAATTAAATGGGAGGATGCATGTAAAGCGCTTAACACTTAGCCTGGATCAAAGTAAGCATTGAATAAATGCTAGTCATTGTTATTATGTCACATCCCCAAAGAACACTCAGTTCAATTGTTTTCAAAAACTATATATAGATGGCTGAACTTATTTGATGACTGACTGTCCAGTACTTTACTGAGGGTTTAGAAAGTAAGTTGTCATTGGCAAGCCAGGGAGAAGGCATGCAAATTTGATATAATGTCCCAACTCTAGCTCATAACTTAACCTCATCCCTTGCTCAGTGCATGAACCAGACTTTATGGCACTAATTCCAGGTTAAATATGATGTTCACAGCATAGAGGTTCAGACATCTAGGAGATTTAAAGAGTAAAGGCAGAAGTAAAACGATTGTTCTATGAGGCTCTGATCATTTATTCAATAGCAATATTCATTCATCAAATATATATATTGACTGCCTACAATGTACAAAGCACTGTGCTAGATGTTGGAAAGAAAAGTATTCATAGAAAGGGAACTTCCTCAAAGAGTTCTCAAGTGAATGAGCGGAGAGATACAAGAAACAGATAACTGTAACACAGTATAGTCAACAGTAGCATACAAGGGCAGAGAAGAGCCTCTTAATCCAGTTTGAGGGCCATGAAATGACTGTCATCTAGAGTAGGTATATCACCATATGAATTATAACTAAGCTAAAACTCAAAATATTATTTTAGCCATCATTGTCTTATTTTCAAAGGCAGAACTTTGCAGAGTACATTCAACAACAATCATAAGCACAATGTAGTGACACAGATGAAAGAATGATATACGCAGTCTTAATGACTCAGGGCAAGCTATAGAGGAGACCCTTGAAATAAGGATGTGATTGGGTTGAGCCTGGGTGTGGGAATGGGAGAGAGAAAAATACTCCTGTATGGAACAGCTCATGTAAAGACATGGCAGTATGAAGCAATCTGATACATTTGAAGACATGGTAGTATTTTAATATGGTTAGAGTAAAAGGTGGGAGAAGAGAATGTTAACAGATGAGACTGGACAAGTTGGGGGACTTAGGACAGAAAGGACTGCAGATGAGTTTGGACTTTATCCTTCTGGTTTTGGAGAGCCACTGAAGCATTTTAATAAAGGAAGGACATAAACTGATTGAGTTTCTGAAACACTTTCTTAGGCAATGTGGAGGGCCAACTGCACAAAAAAGAGTAACAGAGATGAGAGAGATAATTAGGACAGTTAATGACCAAATCTGAAGAGAATGGGAAGGAAATTGTGGGAATTTAGATAACTTCCAAAGTTTAGTTTGGGTGACATTAACCAAGCTAGAACATAACAGGAGGATTAGCCATTTTATATTTGGGGAGAAGGTGGAAATTGAAAAAGAGAAATGTTTTTAACTTTAGACATACTCAGTTGGAGGCAGTGTCCAATAGGTAGCTGCACTTTATAAAGTCCAGAATGGAGATATGATCTGGAAGCTCTCAGCATGGACATGGTAGTTTCCACTCTGAGAGTAAATAAGATTTCTCTTGAAGGCCACGTGGAGTGAAAAGATGAGCAAAGACTGAAATCCAAGTAAAATCAGCATTGAGGAGTGAGGAGAAAAAGAGAAGCATCCTGTAGAAGCATGTGGATTCAGGGTGGATGGAGATGCCAGAGGAGGACTGTGCCACGGAAGCCTTGGGAGTAGAGCTGTCCGCAAGAGAGAGGGTCAGCAGTGTCTGATGCTACATCGGGCCAGAGAAAGTCTGAAAATCAGCCACTGTCTCTGACAATTGGCAGCTACTGGTGATCTTTGCCAAAGCAGTTTCTATAGAAAACTGGGAGTAGAAGCCAGATTAAATTTAAATAAGTAGATTCAATTTAACAAGTTGATGAAGAAATAGAGACATGTGTACTAAATACTCTTTCTGTGGGCTAGGCTCTGAAAGGAAGAACACAGACTGATGATCTGCCTTGATGCCTCATTAGCTGGCCTGACGTGGGCCTCTCTTCTGATGAATAGGCCTAATGGTCAGGTGTATATCAACAACTCCCTGACCTGCAAAGATGCAGCACTGTAGTCTTTGGTGAACAATACTTCGCATGCTTTTGCTTTTTTGCAAGCCTCCCTCATTCTAGTTTCTTAGCCTCTTTTCTCACATCTTTCTCGGGCCCCAGAGAAGCAAGAAATGGCTTTGATTTAATATGAAGTCACCTTAAATTCTTTTGCCTTCCGTGACCTATAGACTTTAGACTGTAATTGTAAGAGGAGCTGTCATTCTAAGCAGAGATGTCAGTAATTTCATCAATAGAATTACTTCAGGTAGAGAGTATATACTTTTTCAAGTAAGGGGAAAGCAAAAGTTATGGAAAAAAACTATAGGAGAGCTAGTATACAATGAATCCCTCATCCTCTAGATTACGTGTCCAGAAATTTCTGAAGTATGTCTGCATTATAAAAAGTCTCTTTGTGAGAGAGAGGTAGAGAAAGAGACAGAGACAGAGAGAGAGAGGGAGAGAGAAAGAGAAAATATTCTGCAGATCACTGTAGATCAGCCTCAGGGACCAATGCTTTAACAAACTTAATAATGGATGACAGCGTGTCAAATATTCATAGCAAAATTCCTTATTAAGTAAAAAATTTGGGATTCAGAATTATTGGGGATTTTATTATTATTTTTCAATCGTGTTTTTTGCTTCCTGAACGTGAGCAACTGAAAGAGATGATTCCTCTAAGTCTTCTCCTTAAAGAATGTGAACTGAATAGTCCCATCCTGCCATCTATGGGTCCAGTTCATCAAATGTGCATCATCATTTGATCAGTAATTTAGTAACCAGTAAAAGTCGTTTTCATAAGTAAAACATGTATATGCTTTGTTTCCTACTTTCTCATTATAGAACACATATTATAAGGCTCAATCTAAAGGGAAATAAGGAAAGATAATTACTTAAGAAGGAAGAAATCTTAGAACTCTATATAAACAATATACTTAACATTTATAGAGCTTTGGTTTAATACAGTCTTCTCATGAGACCTAATATGTGAAAGTATTTAGAACAACTCAAGGTTTAATATTAACAAAATCTTTTCTTACAGTCTCAAATAGGTAACAATAATATTGCTACAACGCATGGTTGCCAAACCACTCTTTAATATGTTTCCTAAAGGTGGTGTCAAATATTTTGCTAGAACATAGGTCCTAATGATGCTACAGGGACTTATCTCCTTTTCTTGTGAGTGTGGGGTGTGTGTGTGCACACATATGCATGAATCTGCATTTATTCAAATAACAGAGTATTTATTTACCTCAGAAATATGACACATAAAATATTCAAAGGACTCACCAAAACTTTGTCTTTTCCCTCTCTTAGTAACGCTGTGGAGACAATAATGAAGTTCCAATTTTAAATGCTTTATACAATCAAGGGCTATTTAACTTTCTGGAAAATCTCTTCTCATTTTAGAGAATATTTCTTCCCAGTCTATTTAATTTGATGGACACCTCCTCTTTGAGATTAAAAAAAAAAAAAAAGTCAGTAGCTCTTATCCAAAGGGAAAATGAGAAGGACTATTGGAGAAAGAATGTGTGTAGCATAACAGTTTTTCCCTGTTTAGATCTGACTGATGCAGGCAAACTTTATTTTTTGACTGATTTGTTGAATATGGAACCAGCTGTGCCCTTGCAAGTAATATTTCAGCTCTCTGCTTGCTTCAAATGTCCCCACATGCCACTAAGCAACTGTATGAGCTCTCTGTTACTTTTGCCTATTATAATGAACCCTGATTTCATGTGAAAGGTGATACCGTGAATTTGAATGATTCATATTTTAGATTGAAATTGATCTCCCCTCCTGCAACTTAAAAGAGATAGGGTTTTCATTTTGGTTGAAAGAGGCAGCAATAAATTTAGACTTGTTGATTATTAAAGACAGCATGCTATGTGAGCCAACTTGCTTTATCCTCACAGCTTTATAATGTTAATGGAAACCCTCTCTTGGATGCTCTAGCAATAAATATTTGACAAAAATTAGGTTTGCAGATACAGGTAGATTTTGATATAGCTAAATCGGCCTATCAGATGGCACTCTACTAAACTGAAATATACATGCACAGTCATAATCATCACACAAATAGTGGATGTATACAAATTTGCTGAAATGGAGTTATGAGTACAACCAGAGGAGATTTTTTGCTCCCTGACCTCATACCTAGATTCTATGTGTATTCTCAAGAAGCTAGACACAAAATGGTCATTCATTGCCATACTTAAGAGATGATATCCAACAGTTTGAAGCCTTAAAGGATATTTGGCCCTGTACAAAACATCCACAAAAAAATTGGTCTACACTAAAAGGTCCTTAAAATTTGGTCCTATTCAAAATGTCCATAAGTGTATTTGGTCCTTTCCAAATGGTATTGGACAGGACTAAATATCAAAGACCTTTTGGCATGTACCAATGTCTCATGGACATTTTGGACAAGACCAAAATCTGCTAAACAGTTGAAGCAGTTAGAATAACCGTTAAAACCTGTGGTGTTCCAGTTCATCAAATTGCTGCTAGTGAGAACCAAAAACAGATGCTGACAGAGCTTTTGTTATCCGTGTCAAATGGCAGAACTCTGGAGCTAGAGTAGGTCTCAGATATTACCTACTCAAATTTTTTCAAACTTTTTAAAGCAACGCGTTCTTTTCTTTCCACAAATAAAACCTTATGCAAACCCTTAATATACAACAAAGATAAAATTGGAGTTCATTTGGTTAATTTGGAGGTAAATCTTGAAAATCCCATCTTTTACCTTTATATCACAATGCATAGTGACCCGGAGGCCTGTCCAGAAAATTAGGTTTGAAAACTTCCAGGCTAGATCTATCCTTTTACTTTGTAGGTGAGGGGGACTGAGGCCCAAAGAAGGTGATTGAGAACCCAAAGTTGTACGTTGCACAGCAGATCTAGAGCTAGAACTTAGTTTTCCTGCTCTCATTCCAGTGTTCTTTCCACTCTCTAGGCCAACCACCAAAAGCTTTGGAATCAAACAGATCTGAATTGAAACCACAATCCTGCATGCAAGATGTTAGACAGTTCTCTCAAACCCAATCTTTAAACCTCAGTTGTCTCACCTACAAAATAGGGAAAATAACTTATTCTTATAGGGTTGTTGTGATGATTAATTGGGATAGGATATGTAAAATGTTGTATAAAGCACCTAATCCAGAGAAAGTGCTCATTAAATGTTAGTTTACTTTTCTGTCCTCTCTGTTACATATAATCCAAATGTTGAAGAGTAAACCAATAGAGGCTTGGAGCTATATAACCTCAATAACTCTGTAACTTGATCTCACTAGATATCAGAGAACAGACTAGTTCTTGATTCCTTTATTAATGCACTTATATATATTGCTGTGATATTTTCTTTTTTATTAGAATTATTAATTAAATCAGCCATGCACATAAGCATTCACTTGTAATGATAAAAAAAGTGGTCAGGTTGATAGAGAGGGTTGTACAAAATTAATTACTCTACTGATGTGTTTCTCTCAGGTTAAGAGGCAATTTGACAGCTGCATCCTCAAGCTGCTAAGATGGCATGTACATTCATACAGCTGACAAGGGTCAGTAAATGCCAAAGGGAGAAGGGAGATTTGGTATTTGCTGTTGTCAGTGATCAGACTTGAAATGTATCAGGCTTGTGAAAGTTTGGTACCAAAAAGATCAAAAGATGTTTCAAATTTAACCACAAAATTTTATTAGGAGCTCTAGCTTGAGAGTCAGGCAATTTAGTTTCTGGCTCTTACTTGGAGGGGTTCTTAAGCAAAGCACTTAACTCACTGGACTCAGTTTCCTCATTTATAAAATGAGGAGAATAGAATATCTAATCTCCAAGTTTTCTTTCATCTGTAATCTTTAAGATTCTAAGAAATCTATATATGTTTTTTAAAAGTAGTATTTATGTATGGATTGTTATTAAAAACAGTTACACTTACTTCTTAACAAAGTAGAAATACTGACAATATTTTTCCCTTCTGTACATTTTTTGTCATTGAACTCCTAATTATTTTTTTATTGACAGAAAAAATTGTATTTTAATGTGTTTTTCTCTTTGGTGAGTTTCCACTGCTGGCCTAATCATTTTGTCATCTCTACAAATAATTTTACTCTCCAGGGAAATTTCCTTTATGTTCACAGTTTCAATTCTGTTGGCCAATAACCTGTGAAAAGGCACTAGAATAGACCCCCTTGCTTGCTATTTTATTTCACAAAGCTCTAACACTATAACAACTTAGGCCAAAATGTGACGCTATATATATGGGAGTTGTTGCTATTAAGACTTTGTAAAAATGAGAACATTCCAACATTTCCAGCCTAAAGAAAACATATTAGCAGCCTCTACCTTCTGCAGCTACTTCCCTAGTCTTTTCTCTGACAGAGCGTACTGGAGGTCCTGTGAGAGATTCCCCTCCTATTACTTCTAAGAAGTATCTTAGAGAATATTTACCCAGCATGCACTGTTTTCCCTGAAGCTGTGCCTAGATTTAAAGCCTGATCTAATGGTTTGAGCACATTACATGGTAGCTGTCTGAGCTGCTCTCCCACCTCCACTTCTGCACTGTGATTTCTTTTTCTGAAAAATTTAAATGTAACCCCTAATATAAGATACATGGTTATGTGTGAAGAAAATGATAATTATGAAGTGCCTAGTGCTATTATTTTTAAACTTACCATTTCTCCTCAGGCATAATTAAAATCACCAAAAAAAAAAGTGAAATTAGCTTTTTTTTTTTTTTTTGTCTGTTTAGGTGTTCCAGATAACAGAAAAAAGGGGAAGAATTAATTGTGAAAGCAATGATATTTCAGTGGACCACCCTTTCTCTAAAGCACTGTAAATTCTGTCTTAATAGACATAAAACTGCTTTGAAAGGGACTGAAAATCACATGTCCTCATTGAATGTGTCTATCCAGCATGGGCTAGATTTCCTTCCTTATAAATATAATTCAATTGGGATTTCTCTCCTGACACAAAAATTAGGTGTCTGCCCAGTATATATTTAAGTAAGATTTGAATAAAGCAAGCAAGACTTTCTGGTATGTAAATGTTATATCATATATGGCATGGGCAGACATTTTCAATAGGTAGGATTTTTCCAACATTATCCTTTTTAAAAAAAAAAAAAAAAAGCTTTCTCTTTCGATAGTTTTAAGGCAAAGATGTAACTTGAGTTACCCAGTTCTAAAGTGTGGTATTAGATAAACGCATGCTCTTCAGTTTCCTTTCTTTGATTTTTTAAATCAATCTAGTTAGTGCATATGTGGAGCAGCCTCATTAGTAAGGCAGATCATAATTCTTGTCAAAGAGCTATTAGGGTCACCACTCAGTCCACTTAGAAGGAATCACAAGTTTTCTAAAATACTTCGTAAGTAACATGTAGCAACATATTTTCCTAAAACTGGCAGGATAATAGCCTATGTTTTAAGAATGAGCGGTCATACCTGCATACCTGTGGGGAAATTTATACCTTCTGAAAAAAGATATCAAAACTTCTTGGGAGCACTGTAGTTTATGGTATAATAACATGCTTACCCAAACATAGATAAGATCTATAATCAAACTATTTAACAGAGGAAACACACTTTTAGGAAGACTTGCATAAGCTATGGATGCACAACAACTGCAGGCGTGACTGTACTGGAAAAAGATAAATTGAAAGGGTTCATTTCTCTCACGCTAGCACATTGCCTGTTGGAGTCCATATTTGCCATCCTTTCTTACACCCATTTTGCTTCATACTTCAAACCACTGTATTTCCCCCACATCCCTCCTGCCAGCAGCACCTGAAAGAATGAGTCTCATAAGCCAGAGTATTCTTAGACTGCCACCTATCATTATCATAATAATCTTCCGTATATTATTTTTTTCTTGTTAGCATGCTCCCTGATTCTTTCTCCCTCCTAGCCTTATATAAATTTTTAAAAAGATAAAATAAAATAAAATAATGACTCACATATTATTAGTGATAGGCTCTCATCTGCTGTTTATTTTTTGCTTTCTGGATCATTCCCTCTTTTTTTTGTTGTTTTTTTTTCTCTTCCTTTCTCTCATTGTTCCTCAACTCCGGGACTTAATCATCTCCAAAACAGATAGGTAGATAGATGCTTCTCTAACCAGGAATATAGGTTCGAGATAAAACCAAACAGCCTCTGAATAGACAAGCTCAAAATTGCTTTTGAAAGCTTCATCACTGAAAATGTAATCAAACTTAGCTTACCCCCAATTGATTTAAGTTGCAGCCTAAGGGCCAACCTTTAACCAGGGCAGCACTCACACTTGCATCGATTCTGCCTGCAATCGAATTAGGCAATTCTCTACACTTTCAGCTCTAGCCCTGGAGTGCAAATGGCCAATTTGGGAGGCAACTTGGTTGTGCTTGAAATTTGCAGGAAGATTTTCTCATATGTTCCTGGGAAAAGGCAGGCGTACTCTAAGAAATATATTCTTAGTCACAGAATGGGCTGCCCAAAGGATATTTTATTTGTTTTTATGATGGTTTTGATTTGAGAAAACTTTGCTTCTCCCAGAGAATCTCTACTGACTTTAAAAAGATGAGTTTGTGTACTAAACTCATCAGTATGTGTACTAAAATTTAAGGGAAATGGAAATTAATGAGGAAGAATAAGGCAATATAATATTCTACTATTATGTTTTACAATTTTAGAAGTAAAAATTAAAAAACAAACATGTTTACTGTGATGGAAGCAAATGAACCTTCTTCATAAGACAACACCTCCCTCTTTCCTTTCTGAAATATTTTATAAGATTGTAATTAAGAAACATTACAGATACTCTTCTAGGCATAACGGACTTTTGTTATGCATTTTTATTTCTCATGTTTACCTCCCTGTACTGTATACTAATCATATATCATCTCCCCTACTCACAAAACTCCTTTTAGTTTCACATAAACCTTACTGTCTTTATGTATTTATTTTACATATTTATAATAATACAATAGATTCAATTTTTCACCTTGCAAAAACTTCCCCATATTTCTATTTAGGCTTATTAAATAATACTTTGGTGGCTTCACTATTTATATATTTAGTGGTGTGTTGGTAACTGAAAAGAATATGTATCACAAAATTTACAAATAATAATAAAATATAGAATACACTTTATCATAAATTCCATATAACCAATTTCTTCTCATAGAATGCTGTCATTGATTTTTGCCAAAATCTTGTAACTGTAGCCGACCTATGGTTGCAATTTAACCACGATTTGACAAATGGAGTTGTATCCCCACTCTAAGTATTATTCTGACATGAAGATGGGTTGGTATTTATATTTATGATAAGGAGTAAGATGAAAGTAAATTTTTGCTGAAACAGATAATAGTTTTGAACTCCTGAAAGAAAATTCTCAATTTTTTGCACTATCCACAATGTAATGGCTAGACACAATATATTTTTATGTTTAATCTCCATTAACATTTCTCCATCATTTTCTTAAGTCTAGACAATCAACAACAACAAAAATAAATAAATCAACCCCTAATTTGGAGCACTTGCCAATTTCCATGGTGTCAATATTCTCATTATGGAAGATTTTAAGCTACCAAGTGATGTTACTGAACAGAGAGTTGGGAAAATATGCACAGTATGACACCGTTATATAATAATTTTACAATAGAGACATAATGGAAAAAAACTGAAGATCATAGATAATAATAAAAATGTAGTTGAGTAGTTATTACATCTGTTTTTAATATAATTTAAACAATGGCCATGTTTAAAAAACTGCTTGCCAAATTCCTTCAAATTTAACAATTGGCTTTCATGACTTGGTACAAGCCAGTTTTAGCATGCCACTATACCTGAGTAAATATAAAGGAAAATTTGGCTTCTCCATGTGCAAATGGCATGAGTCTAGGCAAATTACATAAGCTCTCTTATCTTCAATTTATCCTTGTGAAATGAAGTCAGTAATACCTTGCTCACATGAAGGTGGAAGTACTATCAGCCATCCATATCTATGGGTTCTATATCCACGGATTCAACCAAACATGAATCAAAAATTCATGTTATTTTTTAAATTCCAGAAAATTCCAAAAAAGCAAACCTTGAATTTGTCATGTGACCAATAATACTTTACATAGCATTTACATTGTATTTGGTATTATAAGTAATCTAGAGATGATTTAAAGTATACATGAGGATGTGTGTAGGTTATATGCAAGTACTGCACTATTTTATATAAGGGACTGGAGCATCTGTGGATTTTGGTATCGTGGGGAGTCCTGGATCCAATCCCCCACAGATACCAAGGGATAACTGTATCTTATGTTAAACAAGATATATGTAAAGTACTTGGTCTGTGGTACGGATTCATATATTAGTTGTCTTTCCTTTCCCTCTTATATAACTTCAATCATCCTCATTATATCTATAATTTCCTTAACTTTACTGTCTCATGGGGATGACTTGATTCAGTATCTCCAAATCCATATAATGACCCTGATACAATGGGATTTTATTCTGTTTCTATGATAAGCTCATGTGTATCTGTATCCACACGTGTAGCATTTCTCATTTACATTTGCTGCAACATAATGCATTTCCCCTTAAAACTGACTCTGTCACTATGCCTCATTCTCACCCCACACTAGTTTTTAAGCAACGTTTTAATATAAAGTTGTGAGTTCTCAGGAAATACTTATCTTGTAAAGTTTTAATTGTCTGAAGCCAGAGAGAAAAATATATTACCTAGTCATAAAAAGTTTTCAGTGTCTTGTATTAACATCACAGTAGGTTCCAGATCCAAAGTTATCTCTCGGTATCTCTCCTCCAATGTGGCCAGAGTCAGGGGAGGAGGAATACATATTTTAAATTGCTTTGAAGTGGGTGGAATCAGTTCCCTTCCATATCAGCACACCCTGCCCCAAAAAAGTCTTAAAATTGTTTTGTTTTCTCATTGTTACCTGTTTAAAGCAAGAAGACTGTAGTTTGTAGGCTGCATACTTTGGGACATAAGATTAACCAGTAATGCCATAATTTTAAAACTTTAGTATTTATTCACTTATCAATCTATTGACCATCTAAATGCCTAGTCTCATGCTGTGTTGGGAATACAGAGGTGAGCTAATAAGACTCCTATTGATTCCTAACCTTTTGAAGACTGCTATTTTTGAAGGGGAAGCTGGGGACACAAGCAGCTATCACAGAATGCGGTCAATTTCTAGAGGTAAGTGAGAGAATGACAAAAATGAATGAATAAAAGAAATCCCATATGACTGGAGCACAGAGGACAATTAAAGGAAAAGTAGACAGACATGAGGATGGAAAGAAAGGCAGACGCTAGCTTGTGTATGGCCTTGTAAGCAAATGCTACCTTCTTTAGCCTGTTACAGAAGTGTCATTGACCAAAACCTTTTTTTTCATATGCTACTGATAGCTTTTAAAATGTGAGTGACAAAAAAGACAAATACTTATTACCGGATTATAGTGATACTTTGGTTCTTAAGATGTCTCACAATGTACGTGAAACAATCTCAGTTGCTAAGATAAAGACAACTTTTGATCTGAGCATTAATCCCTCTGCCACTATTGGCACTCTTCAGATACATACACTACTTATTTAGCACCTCCTCATATGTTTCTAGAAAATCATACATATTTTTACCAATTTTACTTAAAGGAAGAGCAATTACTTCACTCCGTTGATCTATTATGCTGATCAAATAGTAAAATAATTAGTACTTAACCATTTAATGAGGTGTTTAACCTTTTTCTAATATATCCTTCCCTAACTTTTTTTCTAGCACAGTTAATCTGTTCAATAATGCATACCATAATTGTTCAGTCTAATCTTTTTTTCCTTCCAATTATACAGGATGTTGCAAAAAAGCTCTCCAAAGGTACTTTGGAGCAAAATCTTTATCACTGAATAATGCATTAAAGTTAAATACTCTCAGCCCTGAAGTAACCCCCAGAGAACTTGCCTATATATGTTTATAACACCTTACCTTCTGATTATAGAATCACTTGACTAGTAATATCATGGTAACAGCTGATAGGTAAACACCAAAAGTTATTTCCATGTCCTGAAAAACAGCCCATAAAGATAGTTTTACCAATTAAGTGACAGTCTGTTCTATCCAATGAAATATCTGGCATAGTCTGTTCTTTCCCCAGTCCCACACCAAAGAAGAGTTATGCTCTCTAGGAGAATCTGCCTTTGTTTTTTAATGTGTTTTGTTTGTTTTGCTTTAGTTTTTAATAACCTATATCTCTGGTCCCAGTTTACCATCTTGCAATTGGTTATGGTAGGAACCAGGTGAGAGTTGAGATAGTTTAGCATAAATCCAGCCTCACTATTAATTAGCAAGTAAATATAAATGCCTATGTACACCACACTCTCTTAATGGCTGGAGGGTACAGGCATGGAGAAAGAGAAGTGTTAGGACAGAAGTATAGCATTCTTCTGTTCAGTGTGGCTGGTGTGAGATCAGACTTAGTATCTAGGCTCCCTTAGAGAATGAGGAAAGGCAAAATGTAATGCAGAGCTATATCTAGATAAGATAATCATGGCTTTGAGAGGGTGAGTATCAAAGCACTGGGGAAAAAAAAAAAAAGCTCCAAGCAAGTATTCTGCTGATGGTGATTCAGAATCATTATCTTCAAATACAAAGGACAACTTTATTATCTTTTGAGATTTACAATAGCTGAATTCAATGTGAGATGGGCCTAACTTTTAACAATTTTGAAAAATGCTACATTATATTGTTGTTGTTACTGTTGTTATTGATAGACGAAAGTGCAGCAAAGTGAAAAGCTTAGACAGAGAACAATTTCAGGCTGGAAATTGGGCTTATTGCTGCCTAGATGGAAAGCAAAAAAAATTGGAACTTATTAAAATGTATGGAAATGATTCTTTTAACAATGCTTGTGTGTTTGTGTGTGTGTATAAAGCTATACTAAAAATCACCTATTATTGATTTCATTTCTTCATGACCAGCAGTATGTGTATTGTTTATAACCTACCCATTCTAAAAGACCAACAGGCACACAGTCATTTAAGTACTTGTTTATGTTTGACACTTAAAAGGAGCTTGGTTTTTCCTCCAGCATTGTTGATAGCTTAGCGATGGTTGCAGCCATGCCATAGGCTTCTTCATAGGTGTTCCTTTAAAGCAATAAAATTCTGACATTTGTTATTTAAAATGACCTTTGAAAATGAAATGTTTAAAACAAAGGTCTAGAAACAAAAGCAAATTATTTTATCTACATTCTACTTTACCCTAAATTTCTGTTGAACCAAAGTGCTTAGAGACCTTCCATCAGAAGGGCAGTATTTCAAAAACTAACTTATCATTTTTTGTTCATTACTATTAAAATCCTGTGAGACTTGTAAAGAGCAAACACAAAATTTTTAAATCTGTAAGTAACTTGCTAGATAATTTTTCTAAAGCATCTGTGCTAGCTAAGATTAAGAACAGTTGTAAGTGACAAAATCCAAAATAATGACTTAAAAAAAATGGTTTTCTTTCTCTTTCACATGGAAGCCTGCAATAGACAATCCAGGACTAGAATGGCATCATAATATCCAGGACATAGCCTCCTTGTGTGATTTTGTTCCTCTTCATAGCACCCATGCCCAAGTTACTTGGTGGTCAGAGGTGTCCCCTGCAGTTCACAGCATCATGTCTGTACTTCAGGCTGTAGGAAAAATAAAGGAAAGGAGAAGGGCTCCCTCTTTTCTTTTACAAATACTTGCATAAATCTGTACACACTACTTACACTTTTTTTGCATGTAAAAGTGTTTATATTTTTACGCTTTTAATAAAAAATATATATTTAAGGCATACAACATGGTGATTTTGTATATATAGTGAAATGATTCCTACAGTCAATCTAATGATTATATCTTTTTCTCACATAGTTACCATGTTTTGGGTGTGGGAGGAGAGACCCTGAAATCTACTGTCATAGCAAATTTCCAGTATTCAACATGAGATTATTAACTACAGTAAGCATGCTGTACAGTAGATCTCTAGACATTCACCTTACATAGCTGCAACTTTGTACCCTTTGACCAGCATCTCCCTATTTCCCCCACCTCCCCACTCCTGGTAACCACCATTCTGATCTCTGCTTCTGTGTATTTGACTTTTTAGAATTCCACATATAGGTGAGATCGTATCATTTTGTTTTCTTTCTACCTGCTTATTTCACTTAGCATACTATTCTTGTTAGCGACAGGTGAATGCTCTGCCAAAAATTGTGGTTATTTTCTTATAGTTAAAGGATACCGTGGATATTGAGGGACAACTAGCTGTCTTTACCACAGTTGATCTCTTTGTGAACCAAATATCCAGGCATGCCCTTCTTCCTACATATAGAACATATCCACTCCTGTCAAAGGTAGAAGACCATAGTCTTCCATCATATGTTGACTCTAGCTGAGGTCCAGGATGTCTGGGTGATGCACAGTCTCCTCTGTCAGCCTGAATGTGGTGTGGCCTGGTCAGCTCACCTTGAGATTAAAACAAATGTTTTCTGCTACACACAAGCCCAATATACTATGGTGGCATATAAACCAGAACTCTGTAATAACACTCCCATTCTGAGACGGGGAGAAAGGGAAACCCACAGTAGCCACTTATCAATGGCAATGATCAGATCCTGCCAGTTTGAAGAATCCAGACTCCTTTTACTGGCAGTATTGTATGTTCCTCAGATAGATCACTAGGCAGCTACTCATTCTTGTTCTGGGAAGAATTCCCAAGTCCCTTGTTCTCTGTGGCCCTTGTCTCTTTCCTTTTGGAAATTCTTTCTTGGACACTAGACTCCATGACTACACCTGAAGAAAGCATTGGGGGCTGAATAGCCTGTGTGGCCTATTTTGTGCTGATGTAGATTAGGAATAGAGAAGTCTCTTTAATGGTTAACAACTACAATAGTAGACCAGGTTTGTGGTTTCTTTGACAAAACAATAAGCTCAAAAAATGAGTAGGCTTCTGGGGCTTCCCTGGTGGCACAGTGGTTGGGGGTCCGCCTACCGATGCAGGGGACGTGGGTTCGTGCCCCGGTCTGGGAGGATCCTGCATGCCGCGGAGCGGCTGGGCCAATGAGCTATGGCCGCTGGGCCTGCGCGTCCGGAGCCTGTGCTCCGCAACGGTCTCCGCAGCAGTGAGAGGCCTGCGTACCGCAAAAAAAAAAAAAAAAAAAAAAAAAAAAAGAAATGAATAGGCTTCCACCCTAGTTAATTTCATCAGTTAGCAACCTTAGAATAATGTTTCTCATAGAAAGAGTTTAGAATGCTGATGGCTTCAATCTTTTACTTACTATGATCTTTGTTCTCTCTCAGTCAAACAGCAGCTACATTAAGGAGATCTGAAATGGTGGGTTTGGTTGGAAAGGCAATACCCTTTGTCTTGTCTGTCCCCTCAAAGCTCGCGGACTTCCCATGACAGAGCACTAGTCTTCTCTCATGTTAAGGCTGATGCTTTGCGGCTACTTCTTTACAGTTTGAATTGGAGATAGAAGCAATTGGCTTTTGCAGTGTTGCAAGATATAAGTTACCAGACTCTCCATCAATTTAGATTGTAGGGTACAGCTAGCTTCCCCCCTTAGCAGACGTGCATTCCCTTCCATCTCTGTAGACCAGCTAGCACTATGCTGAATACAGGATTCTGAAAGTGGCATAATGCAGGCAACACACATTATCCTTCTAAAGTCTCCTATTGCTGTCTATTCCTTGAAGATCACCATATCTGTGGGTTTAGTCTCAGAAGAATTTCATATTATATGTTGAACAAATAGTTGTTTTTCAAAAGAGGTCCTCATTCCAGAATACCCCAAATGAACAGGGACCAGAAAATTATCAACGTTCAGCTGAATCTGAGATGATCAAAACAATTCATGTATTTTGAGTTCAACGAAAAATAATTATCTTCACCAAATAAGGCACCATGCATGCATAGAACATAGGCACATACCTTAATGTAGAATTAGAGTGGGTAAGGAAAATAACTTAATAGGGTTCTCTAAGAAAAAACCCTTTCTCAAGTCTTTGTGTCCAAAACAGAGCGTGTATTTATTGATATCACCACATTCAAAGAAATGGGCTGATTCTTACTAGGAAGGTTGATCATGAAGAATTCTTATGACATGGACCCTGTCCTGAGGAACTAATGATCTATAAACTCTCATTAACTACTTTATCCCTCTCCCCCCTGCCCTTATTTTATTCATGAAGAAATCATTCCAGAGAGGAGAGGTAAAAGCTATTCTGTGGCATAACTAGTAACCGTAACTAGTTAATGGTAGACCTTGGATAAGAACTCAGTTCTCTTAGCACTTTGCTTTTTGCAACTGTGCTAAAAAAAGGCCGAAGAAGTCTGTGTCAACAACTTTGAAGTGTCTGAGATTTTACTCTGCTTACAGGCTAATGTTAGCTTGCCCCAGTACCATGGATGCTGGTGGAAAACACGAGACTCCTGGGTCAGACAGTATTCCTTGCAGCAAAAACAGTAGCCAGAGAGTCAGCATGTTTGCATTTGTTCCCTGAGCCCCAGATTCCCACAGGAGCAACATGGATGACCTACATGGATGCTGGCACATGCCGTAGCTCCTGTTAAAAGACAAGAATACTGAGCTCAGGAACCCAGTGTTTTATGGCAGCCAGTAAGCAAGCTTGCTAAGAATGAGGCATTACCTCATCCCACAAGAAGTGGCCTGAATAAAGAGCATTTACACTTTATTCTTTACTGTGACTTCACAGTCTTGCCATTCTCACCAAAACAAGTGGAGTGGGAAATACCCCTGAAGGAATGTCTCCCAATAACCTGTAGAGATAGAGAGATAAAAAGGTGGACTTATCCTCAAAGCAGCACTTCTTAAATTGTACTATGCACACTGATATACTGAGGACCCTGGTAAAATGCAGACTGACTCAGTGATTTTGGGGAAGAGATTGAGGTTCTGAGTTTCTTCAAGTTCCCAGGGATGCTAATGCTGTGAGCCTGGGAACCACACATCATTAAATAGCAAACTCCAGGGGACGTCTGGTTGGATCTGAGAATGGCTTATACAGGCAACCATAATCTAGATTCTGGACTTCTATTTTGAAGCCATAGAAAGTCTTTTTAGTCCACTGCCTAGGACTTAACAGACTGTGAGGGACTCGCTAAAATATATAGGAGACCACAACATATATTCTGAGTAGACCCCTGGATACTGATTTATCGATTTACAAAAAGAGATTGACTTGGATTATAATGTTCACATTGGCATGAGCAGCTCATTTTGTTCCTAAAATGAAGTTACATTAGAAGCCACATCATAATCAGAAGCAATTTTATTAATTTTTCAAGAGAAATCACTGTCTGAGGACACAAAATACTTAAAGTCTGTAGGATCAGCAGACCCGCATAGGACACCAAACCATCAGCAGCAGATTGTTTGGTGAACACAGAATCAGAACAAGGGGAGATAAGTAAATCAAACAGTAAATGGCATTAATCTAAAATCAGCATTGCTTCATTCATCTCACAAAAAATGGCTATTTTACCAGTGGGACAAAATATGCATTAAGTTCAATAATTCTGGCTCCCTTTTCTCTGAGTGGTACATACATCCCATCCATCTCCAAATCCTTCCCCCAACCCCCAATCTCAATTTACCTCTGTGACTTTCCTTTGCCTATGTATGCAGCTGACCAAATCCTAGGTCTCCACTTCCTTCCCTTTAGAGTAATACATTCTTTGTTTAGATGTGTTAATATATTCAATCAGGTTTCTTTCAAGTTCTGTTTACTGCAGAATCTTTTTTGCCTTTAAAAGGTAATTTTGCATATACCTATTTTGATCTGTTACTTTCATAATTTAACTCTCAGAGGGCCAGGTGATTTCCCTCATTTTCAATTCTGCAGGTGAGGTGGAGGTATAGCCCATCCAAAAGGTAATTCAGCATATAGCCCATCCAAAAGGTAATCCAGCCAATTGTTTTTTTGCCTCAATAGACTATTTCCTCAACAGATTATTTGGGGACCCTGTAAGAATAAACAAATACTCGCAAATAAAAAATTGTAAATGAGCTTTTTGGAAAGCTGCCATTGAAGGCCACACACATGAGTTATCCTACCTCAGTTCAACCATATCAAATATTATTCAATATTCCTATAAAATTTCTATGACTAATCCATCCAGAACCTGTATGTACTTAGCAAATTTATCTAAAACCTAATACTATGAAAAGGCTTCAATCTTATACATATGTATATCATAAAAACTACAGCCAAACTATCTCTACAAACAAATAAACCATGTTTCATTGGCAATTATTTTATTAGCCCACTATTTGAAAATTAGAATATCCTTTCTCTACAGAAACAATGTTCCGTCATGTATTTATTCATCTTTTCATTACTAGATATGAACTCTGTGCCAGATGTGCATTAATTGCTGTAATACAATGGCAATAAGGCAGACACAGCCCCAATCTTCAAGAAATGTATCATCTGTGGCTGATATAAACATGTTATCAGACAAGTATGATACTTAAGGGTCAGCATGACTTTCTGAAGAAATTGATATGTAGTCTGAAGAATGAGGCAAAATGGAGAGGCTAGAAGACTTCAGGTAAAACAGTATGTATAAATTCCCGAGGTAAGAAAGACTATTTCCCAGGCAGGTTCACGAAAGTCTATTTAACCCATAATTTAAGTCTTTGTTTAGACTCACTTAAGTTGGAATCACAGATTGATTAAGACAAGGCAAAGGGAAAAGATTTAGTTGTTGAATCCTAGGTGTAAAGGCCGTAAGAGTCCTAAAAATGTCATCTTAACTAACTCCTAATATTTTGGTTGGGGAAATTGACACCCAGTAACTAGTCCAACATTTCCCTGAGAGTTAGTGGTAGAGCCCAGACCAGAAGCCACATCACCTGATTCTCCCTACAAACATTGCTTCAAGGATAGAAGTAATTATACAATGGAATATACCTACTCTGTTAGGCATAATTTGTACAATAGTATTCAGAGTTCTAATTTAAGATAACATGCATTTGTAGTATTATGCATTAGACTCAGAGACTTTAATCAGCGTGTTCTTATGTGAGCACATGTATGTTTATATACCTTTATAGATATCAATTAGGGATTAAATTCCATAGCAAGTAAAAGATGCCTGATAAATAGTGTCTTGGTTTTGTTTTCTTTGTGTTTTTTTCCTTGTGTGACTGAAAGTCTAGAGGTAAGTAAACTAGTCCATGATGTTAGCACCACAGTGTAAACAGGGACCAAACAATAATCCCTTCTACCTACCTAGCATATTCTTGTTGTCTCATGTGCACAAGAGGGCAGATGGCACTCCAAAATCACAACCATGTTCCAAGTAAGAAGGGAAGGGAATAGGATCACTGAATCTGCTATCTTTTGAGGAACTTTCCCAGAAGCTCTACCCACTGACAAGTGTACATGTCTGGTGCCTATATTGGAAATCACTGCTTAAGCAAGAGTTTGCTGTTGTATAAAATGTCCTGCAATTAGCAGCACCAGATGATTTGCTTTTCTCGATAGTGAGAAAGGAGTTAATGTGCAGGGTACTGGTACTGAGCATATTATCTCCTGTTCAGAATCTTGAAAAGAAGTATGTGTTATGAGCTTATGCTCACCTCAGACAAAGAAGCCCTTTGAAATAGAAATGATGATGAAGTGGTCTTGGTCTGCACAGAGCCTTGCATTGCCGTTGTTTACTTGTCCTCTTCCCTAGGAGCAATAAGACTTTCCCAGAACCTCAACAGCCTGCTTTCTGCCTTTGTTTAGGCTTGCTGTATGTCACACACCTGATGGGCACTTTCAGTAGTTGTGATTAAGAGTACGGAATGGAGATCAGAGAGGTCACAAATGCTTAGATGGCTTGTTAGAGTTGTAAACTCTAAAGATCAACTTGCAAGAGCTAAACAAAGCTTACCCAGAAACCATCAGTGTTCTAATATAGAGACGAAAGCTGATGTCCAGAGTTAATCTGAAAACTTAAAGCTCCAAAATATGGCCCAAACATGGTATGAATTTACAGTACAAAGAATTGTCTGTCATCCCTGCCCCACTCCAGACTTATACTGGCAATCAAATGAAAATTAGCTACAATGTAGGCAAGGTATATTAGTCTGCAACAGTTCCACACCCTTGACTTCTGAAAAAATGTATGTTCTGAAAAGTGTACTTTGAAGACATCAGCTTTGTATATAAGCATCTCATATTTCAGATTTGAACATGTTTTTATTGTTTTTGTTGCTGTGAGTCTTGCATGTTTCTGCCAATTATTGTGTTTGACCTGGATCATGACAAAATCAATTTGGTCAATCATATGGAAAACAACTATTTATTTTTAAAAATGGTAAATTCATGATGCTGACTCAGACTATGATTAACAATAGATGTATTTGCGCTTCAGGGAAAATTATGAGAATAGTCCTGTATTGATTAAATAATGTGATGGCAACTTTCCTAAATATGCTTTGTGAGGTAACTAAACACATGGCAGCTCCTCCATCATGACTTTCAGAAAACTTTAGATAAAAGTCTGTCGCAAAATGTATTCATGACTAAGAAGGAAGTAATAGTAATATGCTATTTTTGGCTAAAATGTGTCCCACTTTCTAATATGACTGTCACATGATATATAAGCTCTTCATCCAGTAGTGTATTCGTTTGTTTAATTCAAGGTTCAAAATGAAAACTTCTTTTATTTCTTGACACATCATCAGTTTAACTTGGTAATTAGATGACATCCCTAGAATCAAAGATAGACATCAGGAAACTGTCTTTTTCCATGAATGTGAAACAGATAAACAAAAACCACACAAGCACAACAATCACCACCACAAAAATTACAAAAGCTTTGGACTAAGCCATCTGCTACAAAGGAAATGCTTTATTAACTCTAGCCTTTCAATGTGGTTAAAGCTTATGAACGTGTTAGCTAGTTTTCCTCTGGGGACTACAATGATTTGTTCTATAAAATTTAATCGTTATGCCTTTATGCATTAAACAGAAAGAGGTGTATGAAATACAGTCATATTTCAGAACATTTTTCTTTAAAAAGTTATAATAAGTACCCAGTATAAACAAAGTTTATAAGTCCTATTAAGGAAAAGTTTTACTGTGCAGCATAAAATAATTTGACCACTGGAAGTATGCATGTACAAGTAGGAAAAGTATTTATAATACAAAGATTTCATATGGTATCTTTTACCTGAAAGGTACATGTAACTACAGGGCAGCAGTTATATGTCACTTTCCAATTTATAAATGTAGGTAATTTTATTACTTGTAAAGCCATGCACACCAAGTATATTACTCAGGCTAATGTATCAGAACTAGTGGAACAAACGTATATTCAGACCCCCAATGAGCCATGTATATTCTTAGGTAGGGAGGACAAATATAAAGTTCTGAGAGATTGTCAGTGGCATTGAGGTACAAATGTAGCTATGTGACACTTGTCAAAGAAAAGACTGTGCATTAAAAAATCCAAGCCTATAATAATAACAAATTAGAGACATCTTCTTGTTTTAAAAGACATAAAAACTTGTAAGCTGTTCTCTCCTAGAATCTCTTTAAAACATGACGGCCGGGCTTCCCTGGTGGCGCAGTGGTTGAGAGTCCGCCTGTCAATGCAGGGGACACGGGTTCGTGCCCCGGTCCGGGAAGATGCCACATGCCGCGGAGCGGCTGGGCCCGTGAGCCATGGCCGCTGAGCCTGCGCGTCCGGAGCCTGTGCTCCGCAACGGGACAGGCCACAGCAGTGAGAGGCCCGCGTACCACAAAAAAAACCACAAAAAAACATGGCTGCCGTTAGAAAACTCCTATGTGTGTCAACAGATTATGAAAAACAACAATAGATAGCATTGTCCAAATTATAGTAAGTACCTAAATACACTCTAAAAACACTTTATCTGGTTCTCAAAATTATCTTGCATAGGAACTTCTTTTATCCAGTTTTTCAGAAAACTGAGGCATGAAGGGATTAAGTAAGTAGTCCAAAGTCACAGCAATAATTAGTGGTATTTATGAAGCCAGAATTTTGTTTTGTAAAAATTAGTACCTGTTACACTATAACCACCACCACTGGAAAAGAAATAGACAGTGCTTAAGCAGGAACGGGGAAGATGGAGTGACCCCATTGGCAAGCAACATGTGTGTCTGAACTGTTTTGAGGGTCACCTGAAATATGGTTGAAGTCACCAGTTTATAGCTCAACTGGGAAGAAAATCCCTCAGTGACTTCACATGGAAGGATGCGTTCTGTCTCCTTTCACCAAGGAGACACACTGCGGCTCTCTCTCGAAGTAACCCAAATAAAGTCCAAGTACCAGATATTTATTATCTCAAGTCTACACTCAGTGAAGGCAAGAACCACGTGTAACCCCAATAAAACTGTGTTATGTTGTTTTAAAATTAAGTAAATAAGCAAATGTGACTTTAGAAAACTTGAAACGGTCATCTAGATCTTTACTGAAAATCTTCTTAAGAATGTGGGAAAGTCACCAAATTATTCATTCCAACAGCAATAATAATAAACCTTTACATTTCTCTCTGAAACTCAACCTCACGTTAACTGCTCAAATATTGTTTTCTTCTGTCTCTCTTCCAAGCTGTGCTGGCTCACATTCTTTCTCCTTCCTTCCCTTTTTGTCACCCCCTCCATTCATCACCAGATTATTAATTTTTCTTTCTTAGTTCCTTTCGTACGTGAAGTGATTCATATATTTATCTAAACTTCTAAAATTTATACAATACCTTTAACAAGAGATAGCAAAGGAAACTTGCCCCTGAGAAACAGTATGTGTGTGTGTGTGTATATATATAAAATGCACATACATATGCACAAACACATACATATACACACATAGACATATGAATTATATATCATTCTTAAATATACCACGTGTACACAAATATAGATGCATGCACATATACAGACATGTAACGCACAAAATATATATATATATATACTATATATATATAAAAAAACAGATTTTTTCCTTTTTTTTGCTGTACGCGAGCCTCTCACTGCTATGGCCTCTCCCGTTGCAGAGCACAGGCTCTGGACGCGCAGGCTCAGCGGCCATGGCTCACGGGCCCAGCCGCTCCGCGGCATGTGGCATCTTCCCGGACCGGGGCACGAACTCGTGTCCCCTGCATCGGCAGGCGGACTCTCAACCACTGCGCCACCAGGGAAGCCCCAAAAAACAGATTTTTATACTTTTATTTTGGGGTGTTCATTCACATCCCCACTTATATGTTATTTTTTGTTGTTTTTTTGTGTTTGTTTTTGCGGTACGTGGGCCTCTCACTGTTGTGGCCTCTCCCGTTGCGGAGCACAGGCTCCGGACGCGCAGGCTCAACGGCCATGGCTCAGGGGCCCAGTCGAGCTGCGGCATGTGGGATCTTCCCGGACCGGGGCACGAACCCGTGTCCCCTGCATCGGCAGGTGGACTCTCAACCACTGCACCACCAGGGAAAACCCCCACTTATGTGTTTTTAATTTACCATTGGAAAACTAATTCCCAGCACAGGACTCATCACACAGTAACTTCAATAAGTATTTGACTGACTAACAATAAACAAATTACTTATTTTCTGAGTTTGCTCATCTGGAATGTATGAATGACCTCTAAGCTCCTCGGGGACTCCTGAAAACCTAGCCTTGTTCCTGTTCTCCCAGGTTTTCTCCTTGGGTCTCTAGACAATCATTCATGGGTAAAAGAATAGAATCAGTGGTGCAAAGGCTAAACGTTTAGCAGAAATGATTCTTCACTAGAGCTCATCATGCTGTGGAGGTCTCAGCTGTAGAATACATATTCGCTGTCAAGGAAGCTTGAAGAGGCCTCTAATCTGCTCATTTCATAAACAGGTTAATAAAATGACTTCCCTAAAGCAATCAAGGAAATAGTACTCTAACTGACAATAAGCAAAAAGTGCCTTTTTTCTTGATACACAGCGTGATTGAATGGGTGGGATGGAAATGTTATCACTTTATGAATCTTTGAACTTACATACATTGCATATGCTGATATACTTTATTGTGAGTGAACAATGACAAAAATCAATTACAATATGAAATCTAGAATGGATAGCACAGAATTCCTATATTTCTCCATTATGTGAAAATCAAATGATAGTGGAGCAATTGCACAGTTTACCTAAATTTTATTCTGAGTATCAAGAAAGCAGAAAAGTAGCTGTATACAAACAATCATTACTAGAAAACAAAACTGTTCAAACAAAATTACACATGATTAGATTAAAGTATAGGAAATAGCAAATGCTTATCAATTCCTGTATCATTTCTGTCTTTTCTGGGAAATAATATTTTTAGAACAATCTTCCCTCAAGTCATTTTTCTAATACTCAACTACTACATTCGTAGAAGAATCTAAATAAGAAATATACTTTTGAAACTGCACCGAACTCTGCAATACCTAATACATTTTATCTCAAGTGGTTAGTTGGAAATATAATGGAAATAGGGACAAAAGGGGGTAAAAAACACAACAAAAAACAAAGAAAATAATGTTGGCTGGTCTGCATTTCTCTAAACAAAAGTGAGACATTTTCCTTTCTTTCTTTTAGTCTCAAATTGTCCTCAAGGATTTAGAAAATTTTTCTAGACCCCTAGTGCTTAAGCCATTGATTGCGTACTTTACTGTATTCTCTACTTCTGCATCAGTGTCCATTAAAAAGTTTTATATGATAGTAGATTGATTATTTTACATTTAAAATTGTAAATCTGATTTAAAAGAGAGAGATGAAAGCTAAGCCACAGCTTTAAGACATTAACAAGGGTGCATCAATAAACATTTCCTCAGCTCAGGGATATCATGAGGAATTCTACTCCCATAACATTCTACTCTCATAACATCAAATATAGGAGGCTGAGTCCATGGCCTCCTATGATCTTACCAGATGGCCTGTCAATATGGTGATGTAGTACCTACATGGGGTAAAAAGTGTCAAGAAGGAACATAGATATCTCTTGCTCCATCTGGGATCAGTCGTGTTGTACAGTCAACTGACGAGTTAGGAAAGACAATGTGGAGTTCCCTCCTGCAGACAGAACTGGAGATGACCTGGCTTATGCTGGGTTGCAGGTATTTTGAAGGCAGGGCTCTTCACTGGCAAGAAGACAGCTCCTGATTAGCTCCTGGTACCTCTAATCTTGTCCTTACTGTTGTCTCTTGAGGGTCCACTCTCCTGACATTTCCTAAACCACTTTCTCTCCACCCCCATAACCATTCTTTGACAACACCCAAAGTGTTTCCAAGAACCCATCTTCTCCAGCTAATCTCCTCCCTCGCTAAACCCCATAGTATTCTCTCTTTTTCAATATCTTCAACTTCCACTTCATCCATCATATTCATTTTCCATCATAAGCTTTCCTCAAGCTTACGTGCTGTTTCTTTTTTCTGTCTCTCTATGTACCTGGTGCAGAAACTGAACAGTCAGCTGGCGCTCTCGGCATGTTCCTGTCTGCATGCCAATACTTGTTGCTCTGTCCTATTTAGAGGGCCTGAGTTCTTGATGAGGAAATATGCTCTGCACAGAGACCAATACAATGTTGGCAATCATAGGGAGAAACACTAATTTTCCCTGCTAAGCAAATAGCTTATTACCAAAAACCGCTAAGAGCTGAGATGCAGTCTGTATATAGGAAATGACATGAATCATAAAAGTCTTAGTCAGGCTTAACCTATTGTGTATGTATACACAGAAGCATGCATAAGCACACAAACTCCAGCTGTTTAATTTTTTTCCTTTTCTTTTGAATGTGCCTTCTCTAGCAACCCCAAGCCAAGGATTAAGTCAAATAGTATCTCAGTGGGAATCTGATCCAGCCCTATTTCTGGATAGAATTCATACAAAGGCTGAAAGCAGTGGAAGTATGGCTTCCTCCTAGGAACCATCAGGGAGTGTTTTCTTTACTACCATTTTATTCTACCTGATTACCTCTCAATAAATGGGCTATTGACTGGTATGAGGAGAGGATCTCAGTACTGGTTCTTCACCTGAAAATGCCATGCAAAATTTATATGATTCCCTAGTGATTTCTAATTGACAGCTGCTCTTAGCTTTTATCCTTAGAGGCAGTGTGAAATATAGTAGAAATGGATAAACCCCACAGTGAGAATCAGAAGACCTGGATTCTAACCACAGCTTTGCATTAGGAGAGATTGGAAAGTCACCTTAAAGTCTCAAGGTGTGGGATAAGATTACCTCTAAATCCCATTCTAGCTCTGAGTCAATGACTATATGATCTGCAAGTTCCAGTTTTACCCTTGTGGGACATAGTTTTAAATAGTCTATCATATGCATACATTATTTGTTGCCTTGGCAGTTTTATGAAAATTATTGGTATTGATAAAACATAGTTATTCATAAAATTTTCCTTATTTCTTTAAACCACAAAAGAGAAATTTGATTAAATTTTGAGGGTTTTTTTTTTTTTTTTCCTGTCTAGAGTACATCTGTGTACCTGTGAGCACTAAGGGAGGAGAGGAAGATAGATAGAATACGAGTAGAGGAGGCACTGGGTTTGAATTGTAGAAAACTGAGGTGCTAAAGAAGCAGAGCTTTTATTTTTCTCTGTTTCCGGAGCAAAAAAAAATAAAAGCAAAAGAAGATGACAGAGTGGGGGAAGTAAAAACTAGGGGATTCATTAGTTATCATGTATATAATTTTGTAGAATTTTTGAGAGCTGATATCAAGTTCACTAATTCTTAAATTTTGGAAACAAATGTTATGACTGTGTGGTGATGATAGTGTTAGGTGATGTACAGACGTTCCCTAGCAAGGAGCCGTCATCCTAGAGCAGTGCTTCTTAAACTTTCAAGTTCATGTAGATCACCTGGGAATCTTGATAAAATGTAGATTCTGATTCAGTAGGTTTAAGCTGGGGCCTAAGAATCTGCATTTTGAAAAGCTCCCAGATAATACCAAAGCTTTGAGTAGCAGGGGTACAGATTTTTAATAAACACAGAGTGCCTTTGTCCTTCATCTTTTCCCCTTCAAAAATAAGTACTTATTTACTTTGAAATGATAGATTGGAAGGTTGGTTTTGGTTTTTGGGGGTTTTGGTTTTTTTCTGATCAGTATGCCTGCTTTGTATCAAAGTCATCTATCACCTGTAGTCAGGCAAAGGACACCAACAGTGTATCATTTTCAAGTCATCGCATGTCAACCTGCTGGGACAAGTTCCCCAAACTTTCACTCAGCTCTGTGATTCTTTCCTTCTTTCAGCCACTGCTGCCAGCTCTCAAATGCTAAAAATTATTGATTAAAGTCATCACTCTCCTTTACACTAGAAAAACAAGTATTCTCAGTAAAATTCTTTGTCTTTGCTTGTCTTTGCTTTTCAAACTTCCTTCGTTAAGAAAATGTAACAACAACAAAAAAATCTCACGTTCTTCCAGGCTCACGGTTTTACCATTTTTATGCTTTTCTATTTCTCCAAGTAATAGCAAAAGGCCTAGCAACAATTTACTTGTCTTTCTAGTTCTTACAGTAAATAATAGAAGATAATTTACTCTCCCTCTGTATGATTGGAGTGTATTTTAAATTATCCATTTAAGCTGGGTCTGTAATTAAAATTACGTGGGCATTTAGGACATTATTCTGCAAAAATGCTCTGTGGGCTTTCTCTGATCTAGCTCATAGAGTCCAGATGCAAAGCAGCATAAAAACACTGAGGGAAAAATCAACCATATCTTGGGTCCATGCACTAGCCAATTTATGTACCAGCTTCTAGGCGAAAGCCATAGATATGTCCTTCCAGGAGACAGTGTCTCCCAGGTCAGCAGGAAACTTGGAATATTCTCTTCCTGCACTTAAATAGCAGTTAGTCCTATCTCTTCCTATCCCAATATGTTGATGGAGCAATAACTCTTTAAAAAACAAACAGCAAACAAAGAAATACATGCCTGTGGGAGATTCTATGATTTTTCACAAATATTCTCTTCCCTCCCTGCAAGAGGATTATACATCACTACCAATTTCTAAATGATGTGCAAGGCCTCCCTTCCATTGATATCAGTGATTATGTGACTTGCTTCGGCCAATGAAATAGCAGAATCCGTGTGCCCCACATATGAACAGAAGCCCCAATACTATTAATTGTTCTGCCTCAGGCCCCCTCTGTCATGAGAAGGTCATGAGCCAGGTAAGAGATATTCCTTGAACCTGGCCCTAAAACGGAGAAGACACATGGGGAAGGAACAGAGTTGCCACTGACTTACAGTCAGCAAGTCGTGTGGGCAAGAAATAAATTTTGTTGTCAGAATCACTGAGATTCTTTTCTTTTTTTCTTGCGATATGCGGGCCTCTCACTGTTGTGGCCTCTCCCGTTGCGGAGCACAGGCTCCGGACGCGCAGGCTTAGCGGCCATGACTCACGGGTCCAGCCGCTCCGTGGCATGTGGGATCTCACGGACCGGGACACGAACCCGTGTCCCCTGCATCGGCAGGTGGACTCTCAACCACTGCGCCACCAGGGAAGCTTTTTTTTTTTTTTTAAAGGGCTTCAAATGCTTGGCTTTTTATTTATTTATTTATTTTTGGCCGTGTTGGGTCTTAATTTCCGTGCGAGGGTTTTCTCTAGTTGTGGCAAGCGGGCGCCACTCTTCATCGCGGTGCGCAGGCCTCTCACTGTCGCAGCCTCTCTTATTGTGGAGCACAGACTCCAGACACGCAGGCTCAGCGGCCATGGCTCACGGACCTAGTTGCTCCGCGGCATGTGGGATCTTCCCAGACCAGGGCTCAAACCCGTGTCCCCTGCATTAGCAGGCAGATTCTGAACCACTGCGCCACCAGGGAAGCCCATCACTGAGATTTTAAGACCACAGCATAATCTAGAAAAAGATGGTTGGATTAGTGCCATTACACCTATACAAGTGATTTAATGGAAAGGAGAATGAAACCCCTCAACTATAGAATAAAAAATGAGCTAAGTAGTCACATAATTGTCTACAGCAATTTTTAAAGGTTAGTGAGAACTCAAAGGTCACATTCTGCCTTGTGCCTTAGGAAATCTGTTCCAGAGAAGGTACACAGATTTCATCTGGGCTCTAGTGCTTACTTGGAAGTACCCGTCTTGAATGCTTGGGAGGAAAATGATGGTGAGGTGCGTATGGGAAAAAAATAGATTAATATTGTCATGCATGTGATGGGAGTAATTGTAAGCACTGCAATACATTTGCTATCCTTGTTCTAGAACCAGGAAAATTAACAAAGTAAACCTGAAGATTTATATGCAGCATTTTAAAAGGAAATACAACTTCTCTGGATTCTAGGGAAAATGTATGCTTTCCAATGGATGTCAAGATAACAACAGAAAAGGTAACAAAGCAGAGTAAGATCTGATAAGAAAGTCTGTTATGATTATTACTTATTATAATTATTTTAAAATTATTATATTTTATTAATATTATTTTGCCAGATTATGTGATTTATTCATGATAATCTGAATCAAACCTTTGGCACCTACATTGTAACTAGAAAGCTTTTTAGCCACAAAGGAATTAAAAAGAGCTTTAATAATTCATCATTAGTGTATCTTTATGCCTTCATTTCACTTCAGCCCACAAGCCAGTAGTGGAACAGATTCAGAAAATGACCTCTAAATAAGGAACTGTAATTACTCACAGTGAAAAGTATGGTTAATCATATGTTTTTTTAAACTCTAGCAAAAATGCAATTTAACAGTCTCCTACGTCTTAGTGATTCATGAATTCTATATTTATGCATATTCATGAAAGAAAGACATAACATAAAAAGAATACTTTGTCACTTTTTTCTTTTTTTGATGTAGGCAGAACAGATACTAAAATGACACCTAAGCCATATGTTCTTCTGAAAACTCTAGAACTCAGCGTGATTGGCCACACAGGATTTTGACGGTCTGTGCTTTCAGGATTCATGGTTGCCTTTAGCTATTTGGACACCAAAGTGTATGGAGAAATAACGATATCAAAATTTGGGACCCTAAACATTTCTTTATCAAATGTCTATTTTTAATAGATGCTTTATTTTCAGTATACAAAATGTTTAGAGTTATCACTCAAATTTGGCTTAAGGTTGGTATTTTATCAATTCAAGCGAGCACATAATATTTTCCAGTTAAGGAAGTCCCTTCTGTTTATCCTTAGGGAGTAAAAGACATTGGAACTAGTGAGTACAGAATTAGAAAAACAAACAAACAAACAAACAGAAAACCTTTTAAGTAGTGTAACCATATAGTTTATCATCCAAATTGGGAAACTTTTGAGAGTAAAAGAAGGCTCTATTAAAAATTATATAATGATTGTCCCAGGTAAACAAGGACATATAGTCACACTGGCTATGGGAACAACTGGAATATAAATGCTGACTCAAAATTAATAGGACCATCGATCTGTGTTAAGAGTCTTGCTTTAATTATGTTCATGGAAAACTTCTTAAACTCACTCAGTCACTTTACTGGCTAAGAGGAAGTTGGGGCTGTCAAAATGGCTTAGTGAGATTAAGAGTTGCCTGCCCAGAGACTGGCATTGATGACAGACAGGATGTGCTAAGGACTTTGTGGATGGTGTGTTATTTATTCCTTACTACAGCATTATGGCATAGTTTCTCTATTTTAAAAAACATAAAATTGAGTTTCAGAGATAGTAAATAACTTGTCCAACTCCATATAGCTAGTGCAAAGTGGAGCCTGATTCCAGCTCAGTTCTTTCTAGCTAGCAAAAGCTACACTCTTTTTTAAAGCTATTGAGAATTTTTCCCTTAGGTCCAGGCTTCACCAGGCTAGGAAGCAAAAGTCAGGAGACTTTTTTCCTACTTCAGAGAAGAAAATGGATATCTAGCTCATCCTTTTATATAGTATCAAATCTGTCCTCAGGTAGCAGCTATTAGAATCTTGGCTGGTCCTTCATGAGACAAAAAATGTTGGGTTTGAGAGCTAAAGGTAATTCTAATCACCTCAACAAAAATCCAGTGTGATCTAGTGGAAGAAAGATGGAATTTGTGCTCAAACAACTTGGGATTGAAATCTGGTGGGTGATTTTGGGAAATTTCTTCTGCTTCTCAAAGTCTTAGTGTCCTCATCTGGTAGTATTTGCCTTACAGAATTGAAAGAATGACAGTAAATTGGATTAGATATATGATGGAAAATTATACAATGCCTGGAACATATTAAAATCATATGTAGGGAATGTTGATTTTATTACTTCTCCTCCCTGATAGCACTGAAGGGTTTCAACATAGATAATGGGAAGGGAAAGAAATTTGAAAAAGAATATCTGGGTTTAAGCCCCAGCTCTGCTGTTTATCAGCTTTTTAGCCTAGAGATAATCTCTGAGACTCAATTTCCTCCCCTTTAAGTGGATATTGTAACAAGAGGTGCTCCTAATATTTCTCAGCATCACTGTAAGTTGCATATGAAAGTTCTTTATAAATAATGATTCCAAATATAGTTACTATCATTATCATCTCCATCATCACCACAGCTTCTTTGTGACTAGGACATTATCCATGTAGTTGTTAACCATAGACAGTGGACTTCAAGTGAAAGTGATGCAGTTTATCTTCAGACAACACTTTGAGAACGACTGAGTAGAATATAATAGGCAAAGGGAGAATGGTAGAATCTAAGGTTGAAAAAGCAGGTCCAAACAGAACTTGGGAGTCTTTTGAAGACCAAAAAATATGCCTAGCATTTGAAATCCCTGATGATTTTTTGCCAGAATGGTAATCTGAACTATATTGGCATAAGAGATATTAGCATGTAAAAGAATATACATTTGACAGTGTTTTTCTGAGTAGTAGATTCCCTGCAAATAGTAGGATCCACCCAGAGCCAATAACAGTTAACCCTGGCAGGCACTTCAAATACATGTCTTAGGGATTTGATAAAAAGCTTGAAGTATTATTGTTTTGTTTGTTGGTTGGCTTCTAAATACTTTGCTGGGAACTTTTGTGATGATGAAACTATTCTGCATGGTACTGGGGTAGTAGATACCTTATGTCTTTGTTGAAGCCCATAAAAATATACACCATAAAAAGTGAACTTATTGTATGCAAGTCTGAAAAATTAAATAGGATGTTGAGAAAACCCAAGATAGAATGCAGATCGTGACACATGAATCTAACTGTGTAACAAATGAATCACATACCCACAATGGAACAGGTGAGGAGGAAAGGAGCTGATCTGAGGAACTTTGTAAAATTGTCTTTTGATTTGATACTGTAAGGCTAAAGATAAAAATGAACTGTACTCAAACTGGTAAATTTATTTCTCATGAGATTATGGTTAGCAATTCTGAAACTAATATTACATATATACTAGGGTTGAACAAGTAAGTAAATGTATTAGATAATGAGAGTCAGCTTTCCCATTGTCTAAGAAAGGAATTACAAATAAGCAAAGACAAAATTCCAGAATTAATCACGTGGTGCTTTATTGGAGTTTGAGATATCAATATGGAATTTTATGTTGATTTTAATATATATGCAAATAGATACAGAAATAAATATAGATGTGTGTATACATGCGTTAATACAAATCCACACATTCCCTGACACTGCCTGCTGAGAAGCCTACAAGCATGAGACCCCATTAGTGATGAGCACATATAGCACCCAGATCTTGGTTCCTAATACCACTCTCCAATAAACAAAACCAGGCATCCTTGGATTAAAGGCTGATTCTAGGACTGGGCTGGTAAAATGCAAGGTGAGCCTAGAATATTTTGAGGTACCAAGATGTAAGGAAGTGATTTAAGAAAAAAGGATGAGGGACATGTCAAAAAAACACAGGAACTTCCCAAAAGAGCTTCAAATGACAAAAACTGGAACAATTTGACCTACAAAATAAATATTGATAGTACTGGATTATAACTGAAAGAATAAAATTAATATCCATAAGTCCAAATTGATATAATAAATGATTTAATACATAGACAAAAGGGGGAGGAGCAATCCTTCCTTACAGAAGAATACCAATTAACAAATTTAAGAATGAGAAATTTAAAACCACTGTCAGAACACCATAGTATCAATAGTAATTGCTGCAGGTATGGTCTATGATATATATTAAAATAAGTAGAAAATTTTAAAATAGAAACAATTTATTTGCATATCCTTAAAATATCTCCCCCAAATATGTATACATTACTGTACTGATTCTAAAATTTGTCCACAAATTCTTTGATACTCCATCCTCCAGAGGTGGAGTTTAATTCCTCTCCCCTTTGCTATGGACTGGACTTAGTGACTCACAGCTAATGAATGGAGTATAAAGAGGAAAAATAGTAACTTTACAGTGGAAAAACATCACAGAAACTATCACACTAAACAATTATAGTTAATATCACCAGTAATAAGACATATTGATATAATATACCCCTGATATGATAAGAAGAGATGGGTATATCAGCTCTGTGGTATTCTTCCCGCAAATATATAAATCCAAATTGAAGAATATTCTGCAAAATACCAATCAGTAAGTTTCAGTGTCAAGGTTATGAAAGACACCAAATACCTATCACAGACTGGAGGAGACTAAAGAGACATGAGAACTAAATGCAACCTCCAGCCAGCACTTATCTGGAACAGAGCCAACTTCTCCAGGCTTTACCATACTCAAATATCAGCAATTCCAAGCTCTCACATACCAACTCAGGATTTAAGACTCTGCTACTTTCCTATCTCTCTCACATACCAACTCAGGATTTAAGACTCTGCTACTTTCCTATCTCGCCAGGATATCTCCCAGTTATTTTGTGCAATTCTCAAGGAGGTTGTTTCTCAGATGTGCCCTTTGGAAAGGCATTTGCATTTTCCAAAAAGAAATGTGGGAGAGGAACTATACCTACCTTATGGAACTAATTCTTCAACTACAAGCTATCAGGCTTTACAGTATGTGGCTGTCTGCAGTGGGGAAGGTCTTTCCTGAATTCTTCAAATCAATCCGTAGAATATTTCTAAAACCATTCCAACTCATAGCCTTCTTAATTTAAGAGCTTTTCATGCTTTGCCAAATGTGCTTTCCACATTCCTATTCATTTCATGCAAAATAAAAATTATACATCTGTTGAGGTGTTTTCAGTTTGCTATTTTACACATCTGTTGTTCTGTGACCCTTCTTATTAGGAAGATTTGTCATCATATGTAGTCATAAAAAAAGACATGAGAAATAGGTTAATTGAACATTTATATGTACCTTCAGAGCAGAATATATATTCCTCCCCTCCATGTTTGCACTTTGGGAATATAACTCTCCCTCTCTCTTATGTTTCATTTTCCCTGAGTGTGGTTGTGTGAGTGTGAGTATGTGTGTCCATTGACTTGTGTGTGTAATTAGGAAATAGATCAAAATTCATTTCAAAACGTTGTCAATGAGAGGACAGAACAGTGAATTGTGGCACACTGATGATTTTTCGTAGAGTTTTATGTATATCCAAGATAATGTTTGCACCAGGATTCATACATTATCTTAGTAAATGTTTCTGGAATTGCTAAGTAAACCAAGACATTTAATTTGACATAATGGCCACATTGTATTAATTCTTCAGACAGTAAGGAAATTATTTTCCATTCACTAATAGAGCTATGTGCACCTCTCTATTCAGCAAATACTTCCCACCTTCTGTCTGGCCCATCTCTTGACTAGATAATGAGCAGATTGTCTTAGACATATAAGGCAAAAGATTTTCAGATATATTACATGGAAATGTGAGTTCTGTGCTTCAAATGCTAAACTCCATCAGGAAAACTCCAGGTTTCAGTGCAATGTAGAGACTGCTATTGTGCATTAAAGTTTGATGAATCTGGGCTCTTAGAATTCATCTAAAAACTATGTTATTTTCATCTAAAGAGAGGAGGTTTAGTAAATGATATCTTATAGTACATTAAATAATATTCTCTAACTAGCTATGTCAAGTTCAGTACTTTGTACCATCTTTTATGATCTAGTTATGTCAAGTATGAGATGACCTATATTCATATTTTCTTAGATTACATAACATCATAGAAAATACCCTTTACTAAATGTACAGGCTGATATTTAAGAACATTATCAGATAGAAACCTAACAAAAACCTGAAAGAATTTGTCAAGGATCGTTTCCTCAAACTTATGTATTACTAATACCCCGGTGAGGGTGAAGGACACTTGAAGATACTCTCAATCTCTAGGGCTACGGAGAGCAACAAAGGAGCACCAGAAGTGATTCTCATCCATTCAAAGATAGAGTACAGCCTTACCTAAGAATATTTATTTTCTTTTAATGGATCTTTGCTGACTTCATTTTCTTAAATTACCTGTGAAAGGAATATTAAACTTTGAACATTGACTGGCCATTCCTATGTTCTGTGTATACTTAGCTGGACTCATGAAATTTTCACTCCTGGTAACTATTTAGAGTAGAAGGTTCATTTTCTCCTTCCTTATGGGCAGAGGACACATATCTGTCATCTTTACTTATATATATTTTGCAAGTAGTAAATATTCTAAAAATGTCTATCCTTATATAGGAGGTAATATTATGAACCAAGATTCAGAAAGGAAATTTTCTCTCTCTCTAAGGTGGGGAGGGTAACATGACACACAGACATCTTTCCTCTTCTCTCCCCTGGAAGACATTGCTAATCAGCCTTGGTCCTTTTTGCTACCTAGCAGTTTGCAGCCTCCAGATACCCACTACCAATCAGTCATAGTTGGCATGTAAGAAATATCTATTTGCTTAGAGATATTTGAAAATGATCAGCTGTTTAAACTGGGATATGATATAAACTATATGTGAACTGTAATGGGACTGAGGGGTGTACAGAGCAGCAATATCCAACTAGGGCTTCTCAATTCATTACTTACAAGGCTAGTAATGCTTTCCTCCATTTGGAGGAAAAATGGATTCCTTTGAAAGAATTGCACTTTCAGGAGGGACGGAGAAAAGCAAAACTGTTGAGTACTTTTGGGGTACTTCTTGGTGTTTTTCACTGGATACACTGAAAAGATCTTGAGTTTAAGGCTCTCGATTTCCTGGGACTTTAGAATCTGTGAAGCTTCCACTTTAAATGCTTGAACTGCTCTCATTTCAACCTTCTAGCAGGCTCTACATGCAGGGCATCTTTGGTTCTGGTAACCTAATTGATGAAATCCAGAGGAGAAACCATCCAGGAGCTTGATGCTCCAAATGATTCTCTAATTAAGAGAAATAATGAATTAGGCCTCAAGTTTTTCTGCTAGGTTGTCCAAATCTTTCTACCAGGAAAAGGAAGAGGGCAAGGCTCTGTGAAGAAGTCCTATCCCAGAATGGAGATTTAATACCCTATGTTGTACTTCTTGGAACTTGAGGGCAATAATAGGATGCAGAGGGTTAGAAACCCCAATATAATGAATGATTTTCTGGCTGCGAACGCTTAACCTTTTGAACAATTAAGTGACTCATTCTTCCTAAATACAGAAATTCTCTATCTTGGAAACGAAATAACACCCTATGATAATTAAGTAGCCTCTGCTAGCTGAAGTAGTAAGAGAATAATAAGATTGTTTGATTTTTATATTAGTATTCCATCCTTTAAAAATATGGTCTATAATTAGCAACTTAATGTTGTCTAATCAGCAAAATAATACAACATGCAGTTAGCACTTGACTGACACCTGTCTCACTTATACTTCATTAATGCCCAGTTTTTCAGTAATAGAAAAACCAATATTCTAAAAAAGAAATGTTTTTAGGGCTAAAAAGTTAAGTTATTTATGTAATGATAAACCATTTTTATTTGCCTACTCTAGCATCTAATATGTCTGAAAGGCATAAAGATGAAAGCCAAACCACAAAATTATTTTTATTAATTCTCAAAAGTATTAATTAAAGCAATGAATCTTCATTTAGGATGCTGATTTAGTTATTGCAATAAAAGTCCTTCCATGCAAGCAAAATTTACTATTAAATCCTACTTTTAAAATGTTCTATGATGAAGATATTTGATACTAACAAAAGGAAATAAATAAGGACAGGAATTTTGTATGTAATTAAATGTAATTATTAGGAGTATGCTAATAATATAAAGACACTGGGCTGTATTTACACATTCAAATTTGAGTTCAATCACGTAACAAGATTTTTTGAAAGCCATCAGCTATTAAACTTTATTATTATTATTATTTTTTGCATATTGGCTTATGTGTACAACCACAGTCTCAGGTAAAAACTTTAAAAACTATGCACAAACAGATGTTAATCCTTGTCTGTATTCCTAGAAAAGAATAGAACCCATTAGAAATATATTTCAGATGACTTATGACTCAGCTATGACTTAAAAATATCTCCATTGTACCATTCCTTTTAAACCTTTTCATCTGAAAGACTTATCTATAAGTGAGATTTCTCTTATGACATATTCTGATAGTGTCTGGCCTACTTCAACGGCTTAAAGCGGGTTCATTAAAATGAAGTACATTAACATATAAGCCACAGATGGGGAAGATGAAATCGCCTTAAATAACTGCCAAGGAAGTAGGTGTAAATGAAAACAGTTATAAGTTGAAAATTAATTCAGGCATTAATACTTTGATATCAGAAAATTCCAGGCTAGGCAATTAATTACTCATTTTGAAATGCTGGAAATAGCCTCATTATTTATAGACATAGGAAAATTTACAGATGAGACTGGTCACTTAAAAAGAGGATAAGTATAAAATATAAGATACAATGGTATATGCTGTTAAGAAAGGTATCCTATGGGAAGGAATGTAGTTCAAAATGTAATCTCATTTCTAGAAAGTATATACTCAGTAGAATTTTTAATAATGGGGAAAAAAGCAGGAAATTACATCATCAGTACATGTAATTTTTACAAAGTTACTTTATTCTTTTGTGGAAGGATATGGACTGTAAATAAATAAAATCTGTGTTATAAAAAGTTAAGAATAGGGGGCTTCCCTGGTGGCACAGTGGTTGACAGTCTGCTTGCCGATGCAGGGGACACGGGTTCGTGCCCCGGTCCGGGAAGATCCCACATGCCGCGGAGCGGCTGGGCCCGTGAGCCATGGCCGCTGAGCCTGCGCGTCTGGAGCCTGTGCTCCGCAACGGGAGAGGCCACAGCAGTGAGAGGCCCTCGTACCGCAAAAAAAAAGTTAAGAATAGACATATAGTGTATGTCACTGTGTTTAGGTCAAATGCAAAGAAACATCTTTTCTTGACAATGCCAGTTTTCTATGTTGTGGAGGAACTGGGGAGTTTCAATTGTAAAATTCTCTGGAGAATATGGTGTAAAATAAAACCTATTTTGCCTATTTATAAACAATGTATTCTAAGAAGGAGGAGGAGAAAAGGAAGAGAATGGAGAAGAAGAGGAAGAAAGGAGAAAAAGGATGAGGAGGAAGAGATGGAAGGAAGAAAGTATATCTGTGATTAAAGGTATAGAAGTTTTCACACTTCTTTTGCTAATAGCACTTGTTTTGCTAATATTATGCACATGAGTGTAAATGAGTTATTTTCAGGCTCCAAATCCTTTCAAAATTAGCTACAAAAGGAATATGCTTCTAAAAGTATATTCTTCTAAAAATTAGCTTCTAAAAATTAGCTACAAAAGGAATATACTTCTAAAAGTATATTCTTCTAAAAATTAGCTTCTAAAAATTAGCTACAAAAGGAATATACTTCTAAAAATTAGCTACAAATATACTTCTAAATATACTTCTAAAAATTAGCTACAAAAGGAAGCTTTGGGTCATCTGCCCCGGATCTGCACCGGCTGACCAATGAATTTTGTATCAGGTGTAAAATCAAGTCAGCTGGAGGAGTTGCCTGGAGCCTAGTACTGGAAAGGGTTTTGAGACTGCCATCCTGGCCAGCGGAAATGAGTGCCCTGATGGCTAAGCAGTGACTACCATGTGTGGGAGAGAGGAAACTATCATACGTGTTCTTTGCCCTGATTTAAATTTTTCATTCTATAGCTCGCTAAACAAAGTAATTTGCCCAGGATCTTAAACATGAGTAAGTGCAGGAAAAGACAAGACCTCAGGACTCTTGATTTCTAGTCCTTTTTCTAAATATTACACTGAATAATATATCTGAATTTATTCTTTGTGTACGTATTCATATGCTATAAACATCTATGTGTGTACATGTGTGTATAGTTGTCTGAATATGCCTTTGAAACACTCAGCTATACAAGTGGCCTATCAGGCAATGCATCTCTCAATTTCTCTTTCTCATTTATTTGAAAATAGGAGAACAGATAATTAAAATTCCCTCAATTAAATAAAATTACGATTGATTTTTCCTTCATGCTTGTCTGTAACAGAATCTGATTTATTTTTGGATACTTTCAATGTTTACACTTGTTGAAGAAATAAAGATCATTGTGAAAGTATAATGCTTGCATATTGTTAAAGAGTAATGCTTACACTTTTGTGTTAAGGTAGGAGAAATTCCATTGGCAATCCTAATAGAGTTTGCAATATTATTTAATTAAGTACTTATAAATAATATCTATAAAAATTCTTCTTAAGGCCATAAAATGTAGAGTTCCACACTATGGTATAGTAAATTTCTTTTATAATGCTGGTCTCCACAACAGCATAATGCCCATGATGTAGGTGTTCTAAGTTATATTCAGAGAGATGTATTATACACTTAAAGTGGTGATTATGTAAGTAGGACTGACTTCATATTTTGCCTAGGTGGTATATTTCAGGACCCCAGAAAGGGAACAGAATTCGTTAAATCCTATCCCACAAGCTGATTGTTGCTCTAAATAATTCAAGTAGATTTTCCTGTACCACGGAAAAGTATGGACAAATCTCTCCTACCCATTGATTTGGATAAGGAGCTGAAAGTGGATGGTAGGGGGTATCCCTCGCACACTAGTCTAGGCTGTGGTCTTAGGAGGTAGAGCAGCGGCTGACTCTGGATACAGAGCATTTTACAGAAGGAAGTAAGAATTTCAGAACCATGCATCTCAGGTTTGGATGAGAGCGTGAATGTTTCATATGTGTGGTCACATGGTTCCTGCATGAAAGGATTCAAGAAAAGTCATGTCCACAGCAGTAGATAGAGACAAATTGGGTTAGAGGCAAAAAATCAGCTTCAGGATCCTGTGGAGCAGGTCTGAGTTAGAACCTGGAAAGGTCTCTTGAAGCAATGGTGTTTCTAGGAAATGGCAACTCCAGAACCTAGTAGAGGAAGAAGCTCTTAAGGACGTAGCACAGCAAGGTCCAGACAGTTTCAACTTTAAAATGTTACGCCACTTATAGATTAGCGTGAGTAAGGAAAAAAAAATCTGTGAAGGGCTTGAAAGGTAATATGGCAATGAGAAGGAGAATGAAAATGATCATAAATGGAGATGTTAATATGTGTTGAACTTGGGAGCTCCACACAACACATGGTTGGTGGTGAAGGATGGAGAAGCCAAAAAAACTCAAAGACTAAATGACCATTCGACCACTTGGCCTTTGACAGTAGAAGTGATTGTCCTACAATACTGCTACATATTTGGAGGAGTGGGCAATTCATAATATACTTTAATTTTACTATATTGCTATATACATGAGGACAGAAGTATAGATCATTGGGAACTTCCTTATTATTCCTAAAGCAGCACCAGGTGTACTTTCTTGACTCTGGTATATATAACACTATGTAATTCATGTCACAAATTTAGAATCCATTTGATAGATTTCAACCAAAATTTACTGAACACTCGCTATGTGCCTAGCAGTACACTAGGAACTTGAGCTTTCAATGGTGGTCAAATGCTGACACGGTCCCTGCCCTCATTCATTCAGGGCATACAGAATAAATATTTGAAAAAAATCCATGAAATAATATTATGCAGGCAGAATAGATACCTTATGGCCGTTCACCTTCCTTCAATTAGTGTTGCTATAGGCCAGGAATTCTCTCCTCCATAGGTAATGCTCAAGAGCATGAGCTTTGGGTTTTAACAGACCCAGGTTTAAATTTATTCAGTTCCACCACTTATGAGGTAAATGGCCTTGAAAAATCACTTTACCTCTCTGTGTCCTTGTTTCTGCACATATAAAATGTCTGCTAAAAGAACGTATTTTAGAGACTTCTAGCAGAAGATACTAGATCTGATTCTCTTTTCCTTCCAGGAATATGGCAACATTTTAGGCAAGATCATGTGACTTGTTTCAAACAATGAGATTTTGAGCAATCATATGTGGGGCTTCCATATCAAAGTGTAGAAGAACCAATGCATAACATTCTCTTTCCCTCTCAAGTTGACCAAGGAGAACATTTGTTCTTTCCAAATGGTACAATAGCATGACAATTAACCTGATCTCTGAGGGATATATAAATATGCATGTAGCAAGGCAATAAATATTTGTTATTCTAATTCCTTGAGATTTTAAGATCGCTTATTACTGCAGCGTTGCCTAATTTATTCTGGATTAAATAAAGCATTTAAAGTATTTAGCACAATGTCTGGGATATAGCAAACACTCAATAAATGCTAGCCTTCACTCTATACACAGATGGTTTCTCTGAAAATGCTTAGTTTATTTTCCTGGTGTCCAGGAAGTTGAAGTTTTAGACGTTTCTCTTAGTATAAGAACTCTTTTATTCTCGGTACAAGGAAGCTATCAACTTCTCTCCACACAGACTCATATGAAATGACTAGCTCCTTCTTTTATTTAAATCACTGTACGTTGACAATATTTGCTGTACCAAAGGGGCTCATGTTATTCAGCTCCACAAAGTCGCAAATAATATATATTTGAAAACAAGTGGTAGCTGATGTAAGCACCAGATGGCTCAAACATAAAATCAAGGGAGCTGCTTTTAGCTCTACCCCAGGGCTCTTAAAGCCGCCTTCTCAGTGCTCCTTTATATGTTGTAGTTTATTTCTGAAGTGACAATAAAATTGGGAACAGCAGAATGGAAAGGAGCACCACAGCCTCGGCATGTTTTAACAATCTGCTGTGCATATGAGATGAAACTTTGCCATCACTAGAATCAACAACATCTTGACACATGATTCAAACGTCAAGAATATCCAAGAATGTAAGATGTCTTTGCAACAGCTACAAGAAGCTGAAGTCAAATCCAAATTGGAGCCCAATGCCTGAAAGAATGTTGTGTTCTTTTTTCTGAAAGCTGAGAAATGTTTAGGGCACAGTTTTGACCTTGGGGGCTGAACCCCTATGAAATCCATCTTGACAATCCCTTGCATTGGACGGCAACATGGAGTGACCTCGTTTAGTGTAAAGCTATCTCAGAGAAGTGTTATACCCTAAGCAGCAGGAATGTTGCTGCTCAGAAAAGCACCAGCTATGGAAAGTCTCATCATGATGGCAGAACCAGCCCCATGTCAAGACGAGAGGTGGTGGGACTGTTCTGGTGATATTTTGCTGCATAATAAACTACCCCAAGCTTATTGGCTTAAAACAGCAAACATTTATTATCTCATGTCTCTGGGTCAGGATTCCAGGAGTGGTTTAACTAGGTGGTTCTAGCTTAGGGTCTCTCATGAGGCAGCAATTGAGGTGACAGCTGAGGCTGTAGTCATCTGAGGTTTGATGAGTCTAGAGGATTTGCTTACAAGGGTACTCAGAGTGTTGTTGGCAGGAGACCTGTCACTTCCACGTGGGTTTTTTTATAGAGCTGCTCATAGCATGCCTTTTCCCAAGCTACTGATCAGAGGGGTGGGCAGTGGGTGAAGCCCTCAAGACAGAAGCTGTGTTGGCTTTTTTAATCTAGAGCAAAGTGACATACTATCACTTCTGCCACAGCCTATGGTCCAAACACAGCAGCTCTGGTACAATGGCGTGAATACCAAGGTCAGGATCATTAGAAGCCAGCTTGAAGGCTGGCCACCATCGAGGCTATGGCTGTAGCAGAACTGGCAAAGCAGTGCTCTTTGCTGCTCTTTTTTCCTTCTGCTGGGCCAGTTGTCTAAGATGTGCATACAGTCCACACTTCTGTTTGGATCACACTGATATGGAAGAATACCCTATTTATTAATCTCCCGTTTTTACTTTTAAAATTTTTGTACATCTCTAAGTATCTTTCACTTTATCTTCTCTTTCTGTGGTGGACCATTCTTGTTTTGATTCTTCTGCAAGACATATTAAAGCTGCAGAGCTAGGAGTCCAGTTTTTAGAATGCCTCTTCCCAAATAGGAAAGACACAAGAATAGACTATGAGTGGCAAAAACAGTCTATCCCCTTTCCACTCCAGTGATTTTGCTAAATTGCAAAATACATGTGCTCTCATTTCCAATTAATTATCCGCAAACGAATACTTCCCAGTCTCTTGTCTCTGTCTCTTGACAAATGAACAAATTAGATGGACAGTATCAGACAACAAGGAAATGGACTATTGCTTTGAATTGGCAGTGAAGTGAAGATTCAAAGAAACTTAGAAGAATAGGAGAGCTATTCATAAAGGATTTTCCACCTCTTACTTTAGCTATACGAAAACATCTGAAACATCAAAACATTCTGGAAGAAAAGAAAGTCAGAAGACACAGTTATTTACCATAATAGAAAATTTGTTTTAAAAATAAAATAGAAACAACTTTAACAGAGATTTGTGTGTCAAACCAATTTGCCAGCCTCCCTCTAGTTTTTCACTTCATTCTGATCCATCTAAATGTGTGGCCTTATTAGCTAGTAGCTGGAAATGACTTACATAAGAGGCACCAACCAATAGGGCACTTCTTTATATAGAAAACTGATAGTTGGTGATGCAGATCTTCACTCATATTACACGTGTTCCTTAAGTCCAGAGGAATACCCCTTATGCAATAGCATCTATGAACTGTAATACCTACTAAGGCTTAATTGCTAAGTGCACAGGCTCTAGTGAGTCCAGACACTCTGGATTTGAATTCTGGCTAGGCCACTTACTTTCTGTGTCACCTTAGACAGGTGACTCAGTTTATTGATGCATAGTTCTTTCTTCTCTTTAGTAATGGGGATTATAATGTAACCACTTCCCTGGATTGTTGTGATGAGTAGAAGGGTTAATGTGTTTAGCATTTAGAACGTTGCCTGGCAGGTACTGAATACATATATGCCACTAAAATCAACACCTTTAAAAACATATTTGTCCTCTTTATTTGGTAACAATTTATATTTTATGCTTATGTAATATCAATTTTTACTTTAATTATTTTGCCCCAATTGAAAGTGAGTGCTGTCTTATTTATGTTTGTACCCTCAGTGCGTAGTATAATACTTGGCACATAGTAGGTACTTAGTCGACTTTTGAATAAATAGATGAATTAATTAATTAACAAATAAATCAAGTGAGTTTATTCTTCATTGTCAAATTATTTTACACTCTATGTAATGAATGAGCATTTCTGAAAACTGTGTGTGCCATGGGCTTTCCTTATTTATTTGGATTAAAGAAAAGTCTGGTCAATTCATCTTTACACTAACTACAACCAAACCCCGGTTAAATAACTTGGTAGAGACACTAATGACCGAAGAAATAAAGGATTACTTTTGGTAGTGTATCTCATATGCTTATAAGACCAAGATTCCTCTTCACAGATAAAACAATTTGATCCATAAAATCATAATATCTTTGAATTGGATTCTATCATGGATACCATACATTCAGATTGCTAATTTTACAGGGAGGAATGAAGCAAATGATGGCAAAATCACATAGTTAATTAGGATCCAAAATATAGAAACATGTACATGAGAGAAGTTGTAGAGAGAGATTCCATCCTTGTCAACCCTCAAGTTATGCCTCACTTCTCTACACGTAGCCTGAGTTTCTCCCAACAAGTCTGATTCTTCCTATAGAGGCAGCTGCCAGGGCCGCCTGCTTCATGTTGCTCATCAAATCTATAGGAAATGGAAATTTTGGGAGATTTGTCACAAGATGAATCATGTCTATGAAAGTGCCACAGCCCACACACAGTTAAAAGACAAAAGCAAAAAAGTTAAGGCAAGAGTATGGAGAGAGAGACAGACAGAGACAGAGAAACAGAAACCAGCTTGGAATGTAGAAGGGATATATGAAACCCTGAAATCAGCAAAGGGCATTGGCTTTCAAAGCAGTCTAATCACCTCCAAGATGGGATAGTTCAGGAGAGATTTTCTTTTCCACAAAACCTTTTTAGCAGTCACCATGGAAGTCAGCAAAGCTCAAAGTGAAACTCCTGAAAGGTGAGGGAACACATGTAGTATGCGCCTTCCTGCTAAGCACAACACCTTGTTCCTTCTGTGGACAGGTCAAAGGCAGACAAGCAGATCCTGATCTGTGGTTCTGAGCTCAGCCCAAGTTCTCTAAATCCATCATGGGACCCCACCCCCCAAACCTACTAGCCTGGGCTTTACCAGGGTGACATACTCTCTCTTGCTGCACACTGTTATATTTCTGGCATCTAACATTGCACTTGGCATATAATAATTAATAATCTTTGAACATGAACTAACAAGTGGAGCCAGCAGCCAATCAGCTGCTAAAGCAGGAGAGCTGAACTGGCAGTCAGAAAATCTGAATTCTGATCTCATTCTGATCCTAACCAGTGTTGTGACAACTGACATTTTCTCCCTCTCCCTCTCTTTCTCTCCCTCTCTCTCTCGGCTGTCTGCTCCAATTTTTGATTGAGGAAACAGTCCTAGAGAAGTTAGATAAGTTGCCCAGGGCTGAAGAGTTCATCACAGAGCCAGGATAGATTCCCAAGTCCACCTTCTTTCCACTGTACTTTGCTGTGTTGCTATAAGGTAACTTGAATTTCAATGGAATTATAAACTTACTTACTGATACCAGCCACAGATATTCAGACTGCTTCCTACCCACCTCCCCAACAATCTTCCATCCTGGTCTGTCATTAGATAGATAGAATATAATAATAATTATGAAACTTATTTACATTATGTTAATAATAATTACTAACTTTTTTCAGTGTCTATTATGTAGCAGGCACTATGCTAAAATCTTTACAGAAATTACTTAATTTTCACAATCATCTTATAAGGCAAGTGATTATTTCCCCATTCTATAGCTGGGTAAACTAGGCCCAAAGAAGTTAATTAATTTATTCAGTGTTACCACTATGAGATACTTATCCCAATTTTCTAGGTGACAACGTGAAGCTCAAAGAATTTGACTTTTCCAAAATTACTGAACTAGTATAGGACACTACCTGAACTCAAGTTTCCTGACTGCCAGCATAGATTATCTTTTCTTCTTATCCATTCCTCTGGGCATTTTTGATGCAAAACCAGTGTTTATTTGGCAAAAATACAGCACTATTCGAATAACTTAGATAAATGAACATGAGACAAACGGTCACTTAAAAAATATACATCTTACTATACATGTACTATTTCAGCAAATAGTAGGAACATTTAGTGAGCAGGAAGGGAAAGAAGAGCCTACAAGTTTGAGGAAGGTTGAGAGGTTACTGAATTTGGCCAGGCAACGTATAGACAAGGTTGTTTTCTGAAAGTTGCTTCTATGACAGCATCTTCCTCAAGTACAGCTGTGGTGAGCAAAGGAAGTCAAACAAACAAAACATGCTCAAACAACTGCTTTGACTTTATATAAGGCTGAAAACCTAATAAAACTTTAATAGCTAAATGTTCTATCTAACTTAACCAACTGGTGCTCTACCCTGGATTCATTTCCCTAGGGCTTAATTTTGTGTGCCTGAGAATTACTTGCTTCATTGAAATATGTAATTTGGGGTAAAAATCAGTCATAACTAATATTCTGCTCAAATTTTTAAACTTAAATTGTTTCTGAGTTTATTAAAGGTATCAGTGTTAATAACATTTACGAGAAGATACAGACCAGGAAAAACCTACATGCTCTGAACCTGAAGCCAGTTTGCTCTCTAAAACCAAACTTAACTGAAATTGTATGTCTTTTTTATGTACGTACAGTAGATTGTGCAATTAGGACACATTTATGTCCAACTAATTATGCCCTCCTGCATTATCTATCTTTTCTTTCTTTGTGATACTGAAACATCTTGTAATTAAATGACAGGAGAATAAAATATAGAAAAATTATCATATGGTCAGGGCAGCAAGAGCCTTGGTCAGACTTTACTATTTCAAGTTGCATAATAGTAACTGCTTCAATTCTGCCTAATTAAAAAGAAAATCCATTTTTTGAAAAAGATTTTATGTGCAAACAAAGCTGAAACTTCCATTTGGACTCAGTAATAGAAGTCCTCTCATCTTGGGAACCCATTTAAAATTGTAACCTTAAGACGTTTGGTTGGCGTCTGAGTCACTACTGTCCACGAATCCTCCTGTTCCAGCAGATATTGTAGGGTTATCACATGTGCATGACATGTATGTGTGTACAAATGTCCACATCAGATCATTCACACATGAGCAGATGCACCCCATACATATATGCAATTATACACATGTTCTTTCAATCACTTAGTAAATACTCTATTGTGTATCTACTATGTGCCAGGCAGTGTTCTAGGCATTGAGAATACAATAACAAGACAGGTAAAGTTCCTGCCTTTGTGATTCTTATTTTCCAGTGAGAAAGGCAAGAAATAAATATTTAAAAATGTTTATCAGGTCATATATGGTCATATCATACAACATGCATACATTTATGTGTACTTATATAATACATGTGTGCACATGTGTATATACATGTGCTTGTGTGCATGTGCATATATGCACACACGCACATATTCATGCACACATATGCCTGTGGGTGTAAATGCATATATGTGCGTGTGTGAACATCATATATGTATTTATGTGTAAGTGTGTACAAACATATATGTGTACTGTATATACATACATATATACACACACATATATCACCATATACTCTATTATATATACACATACCGACAGTCCCCAATTTACAATGGTTTGGCCTAATGTTTTGACTTTACCAAGGTGCAAAAGTGAAACATATTTGGTAGAAACTGCACTTTGAATTTAAAATTTTGATCTTTTCCACTATATAACAGCATGTGGTATATAGTGTCTTATGATGTTGGGCAGCGGTAACTAGCCCAAGCTCCCAGTCAGTCATATGATCACATGGGTAAACAACTGATACCCTTACACCAATTCTGTACCCATACAACCATCCGCTTTTCACTTTCAGTACAGTATTTGATAAATTACATATATATATTTTATGATAAAATAGACTATGCGTTAGATGCTTTTGTCCAACTATAAGCTAATGTAAGTGTTCTGAGCACATTTAAGGTAGGCGAGGCTAAGCTTTGATGTTTTTCAGTAGGTTAAGTGTAATTTAAAAAATGCATTTTTTATTTATGTTAAACTTACGAAGGATTTATTGGGACAAAACCCCATTATGAGTTGGAGAAGATCTGTACAAAATTGCACTTTTTCAAGTCAGTTTAAGACAGAAAGGAAAAGTTTTCCAAAGTTAAATGTGCTCCAGAATTGGTTAGGTCAGACTTTGACACCAAGTAAAATTGTTACGGGGCCCTTGATCTTTAGTTGCCTACTCTCCTTGCCTTATGGAATTATCAGGACCAAATTTTATAACATGAATGAAATTATGATACACCTACCCTGGCACATTACTAAAAAGACTTGGCTCCTTTTGATTCTTCATTTTTAGACTAATGTTGCTGAGTAGAACACTGCAAGGTTTCTCTCTTCCTCATTATCACTGGATTGGGAGTAAAAAGACTGGGCCTCTAATTCCATCTCTGTGGTATACTGGCTGTATGATTTGGGCACATCACTGTATCTGTCTGCGGCTCATTTTCCTCACCTATTAGATGAACAGGTGGGATCAGAATAGCCTCTAAAATGTCTTCAGGCCGTAGCATCCTTTACTTCTAACTGGGATCATTTACTCAGTACCTTGCTACTCAGAGAGCACAGCATGTCATGCCCACTCAACATCTCATATTCTCAAGAGCATTGCCCAGTGCAGACTATGCTGTAGCTAGAATTGTTGTTAGCAGGCTCGCACCAGCAATCAACGCATGTGACATCCCCTTCTGTTGTCTGTCACCAGCCTGAACAAAGTATATAATTCAAATATGGACACTAAAGTTAAGTGTTTCGGACCTCAGAGAGGTTTTCCCTAAGCAGGTATCATAGTTCCATGATAGATTCCCCTGCTACATGCTCCTAAAGTACCCCATATTTATTTTCCATAGTTTTACCACAGTGTAAATTATGTAACTACTTTGTTGTTTTTATTTATTGCCAGTGTTGCTTACAATATATTTTCCAAAGAAGGGAATTTGTCTTATTCACCACTGTATCAACACACCTAGCATGTCAGGAAAATATTCAATAGAATATTCTCAAAATTTGTGTTGAAAAAGGAATTAATAACTTCATAATAACCTGACCTGTCAGTGTGGCAATATCAGGCAGCTCTTCTCTAGGAAAGCCTCTGTGGTTACTTCTCAAAGCTCTGCCTTTTGTGTTTTTTCCTTAGCTGAGCCAATAGCATAGCTGCTCCTTGGCAGGCCTGGTTTTCTGCTAGCATTTGTATCTGAGAAAGCTGTACCATTGCCACATGGCTTCAAACAGAGTGTCGGGAGGACCATAGTAACTTGTATTCTGCTAGCCTATTCTGTTCCTGCTGTTCCAGGTTAACCTGTCCTTCAACTCACCTGGATCACAGAAGCTGGATGTGAGTGCAACCCACTTTACTGCCTGAAAGAGATATCCCATAGTATCCTTCTTTGTCAGTTTGTCATTGTAGGCCATTTCACACTGGCCAACAGGTGGACTCGTTTAACATATTTTCAGTGGAGCCAATACTTGAAGGACATTTGTCACCATCCTCAAGCTGCCTTTTTTTACTACTTTTCAGTTTTTTTTCTTTATTACTCACTTGTTAATAAATATATTGCCCAAATAGGGTCTAAGAATAGCTAGAGATTAAGATCTTACTTCTATGATATCAGAATTTTTTTATGTCGATCAGAGAGGAAGGATACAAAACTCGGTATCATTCTACTATATGTCAGTCACTATGGTAGGTGTCTTATCTTGGTGATTCATCATGAAAAACTGATCTTGCCTATGATTGCTAACTTGTAGAAGATCTCATAGCGAGTATGTGGCAGTGATTTGAATCCATTTCTCTATGACTCCAACCATCTGAAAGGCATACTTCACTTGGCTAAGTCTTAGTAATAGTGTTGATTTCAATTCATCAAACCACCTTTTAGAGCCAAGATGTCAAACTGAGGAGTAGTGTGCTAATACAGTGAAATGGGTATCACAAAGCATCTGGTCATTTGCCAACTCCTTGGGGAGCCCTATGCCAACAAAAATCCAAAGGTGGCCACTAAAAGCCATTCCTCTGCCCAGTCATACATGGGGAAGAACTGGAAAGAGCACACAGGTTGCAATTCAGCCCTTGAAGGTATTGATAATTAGGATTTTATAGGTTTAAGACAACAAACAGTCCAAGTTTTAATTACCAGGTGTCTAGGGCCTGCATCTCCTTGCACGACATCAATACAATGGACTTTTATAATATCAGTGGTTACTACTCCTCTTTTGCATCCTCATTGTATCCTTAACTACATTCCCTTTACTTTAATTTTTATTCTGATTTGTGTTAGAGAGAAAACCAAGTGTGTTTGCTGAAAGTTGAGACTTTTATTCTCCTGTGATATTGAGAGGCATGTTTCAGAAATAACACCACACCCTCATCAGATTCTTTTTAAAGATTATCTGTATAATGATGAAAATTACACAGTCTTTGGTATCACAGTGCCATACGAAATATTCACTAAAACCCAAAGTTCTTCAATGGCCTTTTGAGTCAATGTTACAATTACCAAAACCTGGTAGTTTATTAAAAGAAGTCTGGAACAAACATTTCACCATAGGAATTAAAAGCATGGGCCAAAATTTTTCCAAAATTGTCCTCTCAAAATCTCATCTCGTAGAGAAATATGTTGGAGCAACTGTGAACATGTCTAGAAAGTTATTGTATTAATATTTTTAAGCATATGAATGTACCATTTGTTATTAATGCCCCTTTGTTACTACAGAAAACATTTTCCTCACTCAGAACTGGCTTTAGGTTGACTGAGAGGATATTTTTATATACAGAGAAGCAGTTTTGACCAAGATTAAGTATAGCAACATTTCTACTGCCTCAGGATATTTACCAGGATGATTAACAGACATGCTTTTCTTAGTTTTCACATAAGGCTTTGTTTTCAAATGGATCCTGGAGGTATACACACATACAGAGATACTTAATGCAACCCTTTAATTCTTACACCTCTGTGAATCCTCTATTACCATGTCACATACACATACACACCCCAGCATTGGCAAACAATAGCTGCATGTAGCATATTCCTTTCACTAGGCACAAAACTTATTCTCAAAAAAAAAACCTGAATAATCTTGTGCATTTGTAAAGTTACAGTGAATTTTTGGTGGTTGAGTGCAGATAATGTTAACATGTAGGCTTTCCCTTGTAAACATTTGGAAATATTTTTATAGTTTTTTTCATTAATAGAAATGATTTTCTTGAGGGAAAAAATATTTACTTTTAAGGTTAAATTATGTGATAGTTACTTATAATAACAAAGTGTTGATAGTGCACTAATGGCTTTAAAGGTCATTTCCCATAACTTCATTTAAAAAATAAGTTAACTTTTATAGATCCATGATTAGCTGTTTTCCAGGCAATCACTGTGTGAAGTGATTTGTATGCATTATCTCATTTACCCTCACTACAATACTGAATGCTAGGCGTTATTGTTATCTCCATTTTATTAAATGTGCAAACTTACAGAGGGGGCGTAACCTTTAAATATTGGACCCGAGATTTGGTCCTAAGTAGTTTTCCTCCAGAACCTCTACTATCAACCACTGTGCTAAACCACCTTTTAAACAACAACCATGTGATGGGAACCAAAATAACCCAGGGAAGTATATGGACCAACTAATATAACTTCTTAATTATATATCAGAAAAGTAAAAACCAAACCTTGGGTTAGAATCATACACCTAAGTTTGGCAGATGGAATGGAACCTAAGTCTTCTGACAACCAGGACAGTGTTGTCTATATTAGACAGTAATACCATGTGGTCTCTGATGTCAACTACAACTCATATATGCTCACAGATCATGCGTTTCTTTCCTGGAGGCAAAAGTGTAATGCCTAAATTGACCTCTCTGCACAAAGTCTCTGGCATTCCAGTGCCCTCAGAGGACTGACATACCCTTTATGGGCCTCTCCGTAAAGGTAAAAACGAAGGGTCACCTTTTCTGCCTTTGGTGTCCAACTAGCTCACAGTCTGTCTTCTGTGGCTTCCATCAGCACTAACTTTGGTCCAGGGCAACATCCTCTTCATTCTACTGTGAAAATGACATTACCTCCACACCTCAATGATTGGGAGTCAGAGCTTTCTGATGAAACCATGGCGACCAAAAGGATTAATTTCTGCCTTGCCTTAACACACAAGCACGTTATCTCTCAACAGTCTGAAAGATAACTCACACACGTCAGAGCTGTGTAATAGCAACTAGATAAAATAACAACCCAAAAACCAAATATGACCTTCCAAAATACAGAGAAATGAAGGGGTTTGATACTGGATAATTCTAATATGTTGTGCATGCAGAGTTATAAAACAATAATTAATGAGGTCTATAGAAAGCGTCATTACAAATGGCTCCTTCGTATAACACCACTCTATGTCCTCAATACCTTGTTTTAATGTAATAGCATTTCCTCTTGTCATGGCCAAAATCACATTTACTAACAAAGTAAAATCTTGTTTTACACGACACTCATTTTTCCACATAAGTGTTGAAAATGCCTGTCTTGGTGAACTTCTCTTCACCTCTGTTTTATGTACAATTAAAATCATCTCTTTGCTGAGACCATTCCCTACAGTAAATGCAATTGCCCACGATGATATATTCTGCCATTAACCCTGGAGCACTCACTCTGATTCTCCACGTAATGAGACACATAAGAAAGTCACACTGAGAACCTTTACTGTTGTTCATCAGGAGAGCCCACTTGGTGCCTCCTGAAGAATATTTCACTGCTTACATTGATTATTAAGACGATGGAACAACAGCTCAAATCTGATCCTTGTAAAAACAACCAAAGTTCCTGAAAGCTAAGCAATCTCTGGTCAAACTACTGTGCTGACAGAGTAGGAGTTTACAAGTTCAAGATTCTTATTTGATTGTGTAATTCAGTTATGATAACGTCCTCTGAGCTATTTGGAGAATTGTCCTTCTATGGCATCAAGGCTTATACAGAAGCAAACAACTATATTTGGTGTGGGCTTGGAATATGAGAACAAGATTGGAAAATCATGTGTTATAAACCCTTTTCTCTATGCAGAGTCCTCTATTATAGAAGCCTCCAGAAATTGACATTAAATTTGCCTCTCTTCTATTTTGGTGACAGAAGCCACTCATTTATTAGGTACCTAAAATAGAAAGACTATATTGTTGAGAAAGCTAGTATTAGTGAAAAGTTGTAAGATCCCTTGCATAGAATATCCCATTTAAGTAATTATAGATATAATAAGACTGAGGACGGTATTTATTCTGGAAGGTGAGAAAATGAAATGCTAAGATATCCTAGCACTGACTCTCCCCCATCACTACTCCTTATTGGCTGTGACTATGAGCAAGATAGTTAACCTCTCTGTGCTCCATTATCTCATCTGCAAAAAAGGGAATTAATAATAATATGTACCTCACAGAGTTGTTGGGAGAAGGAAATGAGTTCATATAGGTGACTGTGCCTGGCATAAGAGTTCAATATACGTCATCAATTGTAACTAATATAATAATAATTTCTATCGTTATAAGAACTGTTAAAAAAGTAGTTTATAAAAAATTGAATTGATATTTAAAGAGTATAAGAAAATCTATAGCAGATTTCGATCTAGTCAGCTTCAAATATTACCCAGACTATATTTTCTAAGTAGTAAAATATTATCATTCTAATTTGTTTGGAGTTACAAGGGGGAAATTTTTAAATTTAAGTATGTCTGTTTATGTTAATAATATATGTCTACAATTTGGCACAAAAATCCCATTTAAAAATTAAAGCACATTTGTCTTTCACAAAATTTATAAGATCTTGATCTGTAAATTTCTACTCTTACCTAAATCAGAACTGTTAAAAATGCTTTGGATTCTATAGTTACCTTCCAAGAGTCAATGTGACTCCTAAATAACTACCCCAAAGCATAGTATATTAACCTTTTAATTGGAAAAATTAGTGCCCACATTCTTGGTGGAATTTTGTTATTTATATAGTTTCAGTTATTCATGATGCTCTCCCATCTTTGCTTCTTCTTGGTAAAGTTAAACTCTTCCCAAATCCCAACACTGTACTTAATTTTCTCTTCGTTTATTTAGATACTAATTTTTCCATTCACTTCTATAAGTAGTAAAGACTACTACTGCTACTCACTCTCACTTGGTTGTTTATATAAAGTGTCTTTAATCCTACCAGTATCCCTACAAAGTAGGAGCTAAGTTCAATAAATGAGGACACTGGGGGATTGGAGAGGTTCATTAACTTGCTCACCATCATGCAGCTGAAAAATAGCAGGTTTGAGATCTGATCCCAGTTTTACCTGGTCCTTTTTAACTAACCAAACCGTATCAAGGTCAAGGATTCTAGTTGACTCTCTTTCATTGTCCACAACCCTCAGCAACAGCTTTTCCCAGTCTGGGTGCTTTGACCTCACTCTGGTTTCTCTGCTTCATGCCCTATGTGTGACCTCTAGTTTTTTATAATCTGAATCTCCAACTCAACCAACTTCTCTAGTCCCAATTCTTGTTTTCCATAAAATTACCTCACTAGGGATTCTACTATATCCTGGCCTGTGTAGGGAAAATATAGCTTGCTTTGACTGTGAAACCAAAATTATGAAGTGGATCCTGCGTGCAACGTAATTTTTCATGCACTAAATTCCTGTATTCTTTTAAAAGCCCCTTCTGTTGGACCACGTGGCTTTACATAAGCAATTTTGCTCTACATAAGCAACCACAATGAAGAGCTTGGTTCAATGGGATAGCTATTTGTTTCTACCATCCTTGTATTGAGAGGAAGTTGTAGTATTATGCTATGCCATCTTTTTCAATGAACTCTCAAATCAGCATTCGAAATTCAAAACAATGGAAGCCAAACAGTTGAAGAAATTGAAGTTCAAATGTCCAAATTACCGAACATAGAAAACTCTGTTCACTGTCCTACTGAATTTAGTTTTCCCGTGAATAAACATTCTGATTCAGCTTTTACCTTTCAAGCCATTTTGTGCTTTCATTTCTCTTTTGATTATAAAATTCTTTCACTTACATACACAGCCTTAGTGTATATTAATGAGATTACTATACAGCATTAAACTAAGTTTACCATAAATTTTCATTATCTTTGAAAGAGCTTTTTTTAAAACTTAGAAATACAATAGCATAAAAATACTTGAGGGTTTATGTCAGCCTAACAAAAGAATAGTTTCTAAAAGACAGCAACATTTCTCTATGATTTTGTATATCAAATTTTAATTTCCTATAATTAATGGAATTTTGACATAAAGATTGAATACTTTAATATTTCAAAGCCCTGCATTATACAACCCATAGGTTCTATGAGACCAGGCAGTTTTAACTGTTTAATTAGCCACTGTAATCCCAGCACCTAGAATATTGCTTAACACATAGAAGGAATTGGAATATTAATCGCTTTCCTTGTAAAAGGAAAATAGAAAAACTTTTACATTTTTAAGCAAGCTAATGCAGAGCTGCCTTAGTAAGTTTCCACTTCTCAGCAATGTCAAATCACACAGCCAGATGGGTGGCTAGACTTTTGAATTTTTAATTGCAGCTTGTTATCTGACTAATTATTTAGCCACTTGAGAATGTCTCTTTCAGAGAATCAACCCTGTAGACTAGGACACAGACTTTAGTTCCCCCAAATTATTGACACCCAAAAATGTTTTTTGGAAGCTCCATTTCATAATGCGTGCTAGAGTTTTATTATTCAAACCAGTAGCTGAACTAGACTAATAGGTAAGAGTGTGAGTTCACACTCTCCCATTACCAATGGAACTGGTAATTGCCATAGCATTATCTGTGGACGAAGCAATGAAAGACAGCAAAAGCAAGCCCCAAAGACGTTGACAAATAAAAAAACAAAACACTTTTTTTTTTTTTGGCTCTGCAGCATCTCATACTCAGAGACAAGATTTTGCATGAGGGTGTCTGCCTTTACCTCTTATAGCCATACTCACTGTGTTTGTTTCTAAGAATCCAGATTAGTTTTTCACTATCACAGAGCTTGCTAATTAACTAGGTGAAAGAGGAGTACGTTACTTATATGAAATTAATACTGAAATTATTCTCTCAGGCTGCTACATTATTAGAGTTCCTCAAAAATGCCATGTTTTCCTAATATTTTCATTCTCCCTCATTAAAAATTGTTCATGTCCTTTAGGATTGCCAGTTATGATGTGTAATTTTTATACTACTGTATTTTTAATGATCACCATCATTTAACACTTGAAAAAGAATCCTATTAAAAGATAAGTTAAAATGGAAATCTTAAATAAAAATACATACCTGATTTAAGGAATTCCCTGGTGGTCCAGTGGCTAGGACTCCGCACTCTCATTGCTGAGGGCCTGGGTTCAATCCCTGGTCAGAGAACTAAGATTCCACAAGCAGCGTGGCATAGCCAAAAAAAAAAAAAAATACATGATTTAAAAATATGCCATAAATATATATGCCATGGTGTTTATTATTTGTTAGATACCTGCTGGAAAATTATATTTATACACCAGTGACAAAGTTTCCCTTTAATTATGCCTAAATTATAGCCAGCAATGTCTTATAGACATGCAAATATATTTTAGGTCATTCAAAACATGTACATATTTGTGTATATGTATGTGGTATGTGTGTATGTGTTTCCTTTTTTATGCAGAGACATAAAGGCAGACATAACTGGTCTTCCCAGTGGCCAAATTCTATAGATATGCTTATAAAATATGAGATTTACTTCAAAAAGACATTTTGAGAACATCTGAATTTTACCCATAATTTAATTTTTAGTACATATTAAGAGGTAACACATGACTGACTGATTTATAGGAGCTGGCATCAGCTCTCTCAGAAGAAGGCATTCTCCTTGTATTTTTCTAGAAGGAAGGCTTGAAAACTGTTGCTTGAGAACTCTGAGGCCCTTAACCTTAGCACAGCATAACTTGATGCTATAGACTAGAATGTGAAAATGACTCCTAAATGTTGGCTCAGAATGAAAGATGACTTAATGTCAAAGACAGTGATTATGTGCTGTGTACCCCTCAGAGACTGGATTTTGTTCAGTGGTTTCCATGGTCAGGGAAGCCTTCAAATAAAAGACCACCTGTGTATATGTTGCATGACTGTTGATTGTGTCATGAGTGTTTGTCTTCTTTGTAAATAACACACAAAATGTTTTTCTTTTCTTTCCTTTTCCCTTTTTGTAGACATTATTGAGCCTACTACCTCTAGTCCTGTCACAAGTCCAGGTCAGTATCCACATACATTCACAAAGTATGTCTGGGTACTTTCTCCATTAAACAAGACCTCCGCATTGTCATAGAAATAAACCGAGTTGAATGTGGGCCGCATGCTTGCGGCACTGCTCTAATGTCTGTTACTTGTCCTCGTCTATTTGTGATTTGCCCTCCCTTTGGATTTTGTGATCTGACCCTGATTTGAGGCTAACATCTTTTACTTTATTCTTTAAGGCTTGTGCAGTAAATCTGTGTCACATTGTGGAATAGTTGCAAAGTGATTAGCTTCTGCGATATCTTTGCAAACAGAGCTGTAGAGAGTTTACAAGGTTTTCTGAGTATCTATTAAAAAACTAATGGTTTGGTATTTCATTATTATAAAATCATTATGAAACAACAGTGTTTAGCGCTTCTGAAAGGAACAATAGCTGGGGGAAAACCTACACTTTCACTCTTGGAATATTATAGTGGAAGATTTGGTCTCTTGAAACTGTCAAGTCCATGGACTTATTTCAGTTATTGTCTTTTATTTTCAGATAGCTCCTAATTCAACCATAAATACTCAGTCTGAAAAGATAAGCCATTGCTATAAGCGTGTTTTTAAGTGTTGTTTTCAACTGTGAACATTTCTGGGTGACATGAAATTGAGATAAAAGCTATTGGTATTAGAAACAAATCTAATCTTGTTATATAGGAATTTAGCAGTTCATTTTGAATGTGGGCTGCTGGCTATTTAAAGAAGAAAGTGGAGTTGCTAAAGTTATTTAGCTTTGAAAAGTTCATAGGGATTTCTTATAACTGCTGAGTTAAAGGATTTGTTGATGCTGTCGATCCATAAGGAGGTATAAGTTGATTAAATAGTTGTTTCTCCTCTCATTCCAGAAATGGCTCAAATTTTAGTCTAAAACAGGATTTGCTGATCTGAGAAACTGAGTGTTTTAGAAATTAAAAAAAAAATTCTATCTCAAATTGTAATCAATCAAAAAATGCTTAAAATTACTTTAGATGATTATGAATTACCCCACCCCCCAAATGAAACAATTTTGAGCAAGTCGATGATTATGTATTTAAAGAATCTCATAAGATAACACTTTATGGTCAAATTATAAAATATGTCTTTATAACCTCTCAAACTGAAGCATATTTGAGTAGTCTACTTTAAATTATTTTATAGTTGATACATACAAGGTTTAAGTAATAGGATTAATAGGAGTTTTCCATTTTACAGATAGGGTTAATAGCCTCCCAAGTTTGAGGGTCATGATAATATAATTAGAACGCTCAGTCATTTGAATATGATTTTTCTCTTAACTGATAAAAAAACTCATTAAGTCTGATTGCAATGAATACTTATGGTCTCCACAGAGTTGTATATTCTCAGGTTTATATGAGAACTTAGAGTTATTAATCTTGTTCATAAACTTTTTTATCTCTTTTTCTCCATCAGTTTTAAAGAGGATATTAAATTATTTCCATATTGCTATGTCACCTAGATGACTGCAGTGAAGATTAGATAAGTACTTACTTTCCTTCCTAGGTATTGCCCGAATTATTGAATAAAGTCCTCATAAATTAAAAGGATAGATTACCTTTCTTATCTATTCAAATAAACAAGAGTGGAATGCAAAATAGTTTAAGAAGTGGTGTCTGGTGCCAAACTTTGTGGTTTTGGAGAAAGTTTTATTGAAGTATAAAAATACTCTTTTTCAGTAGGCCATCTGTATCAAAAGTTCACTGCAAGTTCCTTTCAATGGTAGGAACTCTTACAAAAACTTCACATGTCATAAAGCAAACAAAGAAGTTATTCTTACCTCTACAAAGATTCATATTTCTTCAAACAATGTGCAGCATAAGGGTTAAGAACAAGACTTTGGAACAAACTGCCTAGGTTTGAATCCTAGCTCTGCTACCTTTTAGCTGCGTAAATGAGAACCAAGTTACTTAACCTCTCTCTGCCTCAGGTTCTTCATTTGTAAAATGGAGTGGGGGTAGGGTAATAATAGTACCCACTACATAGAGTAATTTCATATTATGAAAATTGAGTAATTTTGAGGAAAATATTCATATATATAGCATATATGTATATAAAATATACATATGTATAACATATATACATATTGATATATTAGGCTATAGAGTCTCTCAAATACTCTGAGACCTTATATTTATTGCCACTGCCTATAGAATGCCTAAAGCAACAGCCATTCAAATGATCAAAGAGCCATTGACCCCAAATTGGTCGATTCATTGCTAGGATTCAATGTTTCAAAACTACGAACACATGAAAAATAGTTTAAAATTGAATTCCTTAGCACTGCGACCTTTGAAGGAGATAATGTAAGCTTTTTTAAAAAGGATTATTGTGGGGCTTCCCTGGTGGTGCAGTGGTTGAGAGTCCACCTGCCAATGCAGGGGACACGGGTTCGAGCCCCGGTCTGGGAGGATCCCACATGCCGCGGAGAGGCTGGGCTCGTGAGCCATGGCCGCTGGGTCTGCGTGTCCGGAGCCTGTGCTCCGCGGCGGGAGAGGCCACAGCAGCGAGAGGCCCACGTAATGAAAAAAAAAAAAAAATTATTGTGGAAAGATTAATAAATATATGTTGAATTGAATTGAAGGGTAGAAGAACAAGCACAGCTTTCAATGAAACTCATCATTAATTGTGAATTTGTTAAAGGCCTCAGAGAACAGTTTGGTTAGTCAGGGATTTGGATGTGTGGTTATAGCAGGATTTAAAGAGTGGTATAAATGATAAACAAAAGCTTTTAAAAGTATGTGCAGTCTGCCGTTCAAGATACAAAAAAAGAAAAATTTGACAATATATAACTCTAAGCAAAAGATCATTAAAGGTAGATGGGAAAATAATTTACCCTATGAATAGTGCCAAACTGTTAAAAGTCCCAGTCATTTAAAACAAAGCTTTAAAAACACATTATCCAAATAAAAATGGTAAGTGAAAATTCTCACAAAAGTATTCAGGGGATAAGAAATATCAGATTTTCTAACTAGTCCATTTATTGCTTCTACATAAGTGGAAAAACAGAATATAAAATAACACCAGGGCTTCCCTGGTGGCGCAGTGGTTGGGAGTCCGCCTGCCGATGCATGGGACATGGGTTCATGCCCCGGTCCGGGAAGATCCCACATGCCGCGGAGCGGCTGGGCCTGTGAGCCATGGCCGCTGAGCCTGTGCGTCCGGAGCCTGTGCTCCACAACAGGAGAGGCCACAACAGTGAGAGGCCCACGTACCGCAACAAAAATTAAAAAAATAACTCCAGACAGATTTCATATTTTGTAATATTACTGACAGAGAGTTAAAGCAAAGATAAAATGGATATAGTTATGAAAATATTAGACACATTGAAAATATATTGAAAGTGGATTTATATCATTTATATACATAAGTTCTAAAGAAATAAAGGTCTTGAAGCCATAACTTATATTTTTATATATTCTTGACAAGTCAGAATCTGTTTCAGTTGAAGGGAATGAAAATTTAATTATTAACATCATTATTCAAGAAAAGGCCATGAAATATAGTAAGTAATAAAAACCAAAGAAAACCCTTCTTTGATAGGTCTCAGGGTCTCAAAGTTTGAAATTTTTCGTGATGAATGAGATATGCAGTGAATTTGAAAAGTTAGACTACTTTTATTGTGATTGCCATGCTAGACCCTATGCTATTCTAGGTAATGGTCTTCAAGTTTAAAAATGCCTACCATTAGGCCAATAACAACTGTGTCCTATTAAAGCAACTTAACCATTTCCATGCAATTTTTTAAAATTACATTTTGTGATCACTTTTGAAGTATATTTTAATACTGATATTTGACTTTTATTTCTTAAAGGATGGAAAGGAGATTAAGGTTGAAGTCTGTCTACCTTGAATAAGATAAAATAATATACTTAACACTTTCTATTGGTTTGCTAGTGCAGCCTGAGAGCATTACACAAGTATGCTCTTCTGTAACCTTGAGTCCAACAAATCAAGGCTGAAATTCCTGGTCTAGAATCAAATTCACAGTTATGCTCTACTTCTGGTTTTATATTCTTAGGTTTTAACTATCTACAGAGCATCAAAGTGATTATTCAAAAAGTGAAAAGTCCAACCAAACCAGCATTCACTTGGCTTCATGTAGACACACACACACACACACACAAATTAATTCTGCCAACATTTTTTAGTCTATCTGGGGTTTGTTAATGTATTACAAGATGTCCCACCTAACATTTACCCTTACTTTGTCCTAGACATAATCTTTAGAAGCCATCGATTAAAATTATTTGTTAAATTAATTTTTAAGTTTATTCCATTGATATTCATAGCAAAATTGCTTTATTTATAGATCTTTAGACAAATGGAAGTGCTTTAAAAATATGATTTTTCCATATCTAGAAACAAGCAAAAAAGTCAAGGCAGACCCTTCAGTTGCACTTGGAAAACTTCACTATTTAATAATGGCTATTGTGAAGCCCATTGTGTTTATCAGTGTTTTAAGATCATTTTTAAGTCCATGCAACAAGCCTAGTTCCATTTTAGAGACAAAATGATTGTTTTACCCAAGGTCACTCAGCAAGTACATGCCAAAACCAAAATTAAAATGCCCAATACTTGATTATCAAGTATGTGTATCTCACTTTAAACAACAGAAATTATTTTTTAAAAAACAGAACGTAAAGTTTGTAAACAGAATCAATTAAATTCACCAGAAGATACCACATTATGTAAAGAAATTCCACTTTAAATTGAATAATTCCTGATTCCTCTACTTTGCAAATAATTTTTCACTTTATTGGATTCCTGGTTTTTTTAAAAAAGAAGAATGCTTTTTATTCAACTTACCCAAGGAAGCCCATTTCCTGTCTTCCTGTGAAGGATACTGTTCATCATTTAGCAAATATATATTGAGTAACAACTGTATCATTTGTTGAGTGCTGGGAGCATAAGGTTATTATCTTAAAAGTACTTGTAATCTATTAAAGAGACAGGCATATGTGTAACTAATCATTATCTAAAATAACATATTCCATAATTTCTCTCTAGAGAAGCAAGCAGACAATTTTGCCTGGAGGAAGTCATCATATATATGAACAAGGTCTTCATAGATTAGACATAGTTGGCAAAGAATGGGGGTACCATCACCAGCAAAGAAAACGCTAGAATAGTCAAAGAAGTAGAAAGTGTAGAAAACTGAGGGTAAAATCTCATTTGATTTCTGTATCTTTATTATCTACTACTGTGCCTGGTACTTAGCAGGTTTTCCATGTATGCCAGACGGTTTCAACGAAAATACTGAACCAACCCACTTAACAAAACATTTGAACCAAAAATTAAATACAAAAGTTAGGAGATTTTCTGACAACTCACTACATAACACCTTTTGGTTTACATTAGGTCATAAGTAACTTTTACCATTTTTTAACTCATCTAAAAATTAGATAATAAAATAAAAACAAAAAATTTAATGTCAGCTGATATTTACTACCCAAACTCACTCTCTTGCGTCAGTCTATAGATATTAAATGTTCCTAAAAAAAATAGTTTTTATGGTAGCATTTCCTATGGCAATTGAGAAAGGATGTTAAACCAGTTTTTTAATTGTATCATCAAGTTCTACGCTAGAAAATAAAAATGTCCACTTGTCAACGGCTTATCCTTCCTCAAGAAATGAATGAAGGAATGAATGTTAGAAATCTGTATGTAGCCCACATGGTTACAGAATATCAGAAGTAATAGTAATGTGTTTCAGTAAAATTCATTCAGGAATAGAGAGGGGTGAAAATAATCAAAAATCAAGTAATTGTATGAGAGCAAGAAAAGGCTGGGTAATTTATCAATTGGTTTACTAAATAGGAAATTCAAAGATCTCAATGCCTAGATCAAAGGCGTATTCCTGACTACCCATGGATAGATGGATGGATAACAAACTTACATGTGGTCCATAGGGCTAGAGCATAAGAAAAGTGAGGATACTGGCAGAAGTTGAAAAAATAAGTCAGCTTGCAAAGCTTCTGTCAATTTCCAAGAACTGCAGGATGCTTATAGAGCACCTGAATGTGTCAGATACTTTACTATGTATTAGAGATGCAAAAGGGATTGTCCCACTGCTTGTCTGTCAAGAATCTCACCTTCCAAATAATGAGAGAGACATGGAAGCAGAAGAAATTAATATAATGCAATATGTACTGTAATAGAGATATGTGTAAAGGACTCTGGGAACTCTGGTCCCGCCTGAGGAACGTCAGAAAAGGCTTTCTGGCAGTTTAAACATAGAGGTAATGTCAAAAGCCATTCTAGACAGAGAGCTCAGCATGGACAAAGGAACAGAGGCATAAAACAGCACAGTGTGTTTGAGAGAAATTCCAGGTAATTTCTGGAGTGCAAAATGAGCAGCAGAGAGTATAATGGGACTAGGGAGGTGGACAGGGCAAGACCTGAAGGGCATTATACACATCGCTTGGAAGCTTGGTCTATTTGACCTGAGACATGGGGCTGATTATTAGACTTCCTATGTAACTCTGAGGGTCAGGGTGAAGGATTTATTGATATGAGCAAGACTGGCATCAGGAAAGGTATAATATCAGGGGAGAGATGATGAGAGCCTGATATAAGACAGTTGTTATAGCAGGGAGAGAATGCAATCTAGTCAAAAGTTACTTAGAAGGAAAATTTATCAAGGTTTGGTTATTGCTTAGATTTGGAGGGCAAAGAGATGGTCAAGCAAGGATGGCTTCTACCTGTCTCTGTAGACGGTGGGGACACCAGCCAAGGTAGCAAAAATAATCCAAATATCATACCAAATGGTTTGGACTTTATCTTGTTGTTTGGAAAAGGATTCAATGTTTTAAACAGGGAAATACTATTACTGGATGTTTTTCAAATATAATTCTGTGAAAGTAGGAAAGGAAGAATGGAGGAGAGGAGGCATCAAGCAAAGTCTGTGAAAGCACAGTCCCTAGTTACAAGTTTGGTGCCATCTCTTAGGAAAACGGCCAAGTACAAACAGCTCTCTACAAGCTGGTGATGAGTTCCTACAAAATAACTCTCAAACTTGTGCTATTATTTGAAAACTTATTTTAAGGTTTGTGGGGTTTTTTTCTCTAATTTGAAACAATCAAGCTTCCATTATTCTCTGATTGTTAGAGTGTAAGGAATTTAAGACAGCTCAGAATAAATTTCAAATTCTAATTAATATGCCTGAATATAATGAATTCAGATATTAATTATAATTATCCATAATTAGTTGATTAATTTCCAGATAAAACTGTAGCAGAAAATCTATGATGCAATTTAGGATACGATGCTCTTCTTTTTAAAGATGAAAAAAGTGGGGTGTTCTCCACTCTCTGCTCTCACTACTTATTCAACCCTTTCTTCCTTGATATATCTTCAGCTCTGTCTCCAAATATCATTTTAGGCTATTGGTCCTTTGACTTACTCTGGGCTCAGATTAAAGCACCACCAAACGTACCAATCAATGCCTCAGAGTCAAACACCTCACGTACTAATAACAAGCTTTCAAATAAAAAAATGGATATATAGCAGAAGTATTCAGATTACTAATAATGACCACTTATCCTACTTTATACACATAAAATAACATAGACTTATGAATATGAGTTCCTAATAAGTATTTACCAAATACGTATTAGTACATTGTACTGTATAAGAAATTATAGGGTTATATCACAATCATAAAAGCACTTAATGACTTGCATTATATTTGTAGATATGTGTCTATCACACCTCTGGCTTGCAAGATCCTTTACAGAAGAAGACCAGTTTGTTTGTCTTTTAATCTTTATATCACAGTGTCTGAGTGACTGGAACATTAAAACTTATTGAATGAATGCATACATGAATCAGTGAGTTACTGTAAGGAAGATTTTAGCAGGATGTAAAGTTAGAAGAATTGAAAGTCATATCTTTATATTTTATATTGCAAAAGGAATAAGCATGCATTTTACCAAGTCCAATGTAGAGGCCAGATTTATATTAGGAGAGAGTTCCCATAATATATACTCAAAAATGGAGAGAACAAAACACTGATGGAAAATAGAATTTCCTCCCAAAATCCCTATGAAAAAGGGAAGATCTATTCCTCATTTAATCCTTCCTGGCTTACCAGTGGAAAGAAAGAAAACAGAAGTCAACAAAAGGCAGCACTACTGGCTGAACCCTAGTTACATGAATGTGTCAGTGTCTTACAATTAGGAGACAATTAAGATTACAATTACAATTAGGATTGTTGAATGGACAAATGGATGGATGAATGAATGATTTCCAAGGCATATTAGTTTCCTATTGCTGCTTTAACAAATTTTCACAAACATAATGGCTTAAAACAACACAAATATATTATAGTTCTGGAGGTCAGAAATTTGAAATGAAGCTCGCTGACTAAAATCAAGGTATCAGCAGGACTGTAGTCTTTTCTGGACGCTTTCTGGGAGAATTGTTCTCTTGCCTTTTTCCAGCTTCTAGAGACCAAGTTCCATTATTTACGTTCTTCTATCTTCAAAGCCAGCAATGGCCATTCAAGTATTTCTCATATTACATGACTGTGACACTGACTCTTCTGTCTCACTCTTTGACAGTTAAGGACCCCTGTGATTACATCGAACCCACCCAGATAATCCAGAATAATCTCCCTATTTTAAGGTCAGTTGATTAGCAACCATAATTCCATCTGCCATCTTAATTCTCCTTTGCCATGTAATGTAATAACTTTGTAGGTTCCAGGAATTAAGATGTAGTCATCATTGGGAGGTCATTATTCTGCCTAACACATCAGGTGATCAAATAACTCCTTTTCTCTGCATCTAATATTTTCTCTTAGAAACTATCAAGCCTCCTTGGATTTTTCCAATATTCAGGTAACGAGTTTTTGAGAATTTTTTGGAATATTGAATTTTTTTAACAATTATTTGAACACTGATTTTATATTAAATGTTTGTAATAACCTATTCCTTTGTAGAGGAGGTAAAAATATCTATTAAGAAGATTATATTTGTCAGGCTACATTATTGCCAACATCATTACAATATTTTATAAAACAAATGAGCTGATATTGCACACATGCACGCACCACATAAAAAGAAGAGTGAAATCTCTTAATGTGAGATAAATCCCAACTGGCTCTCTGGTCAGTTAGAGAAAGAATCTATATAGGAAAGAATCAGAAATACTAGGAAATCTTAAAACAATTGGATTTAATGACTTTTGGTGCAATAAGTGATTTGTCTCTCAGTAATACATGTAGGAAACAGTTCCTTTGTTCTTGGACGCAAAATTCTGTAAAAGCCAACCAGCGAATGTTTGTCTGTAGTTCTTCTAAGTAGGAATGCATATATTTTAAGTTGACTTTAATTCTAAAATACTAAAAACAAACTGAAAAGGAAAAAACATGTTTTAATGGAGATTTTTGCATTTATGAGAATAGGGTAAAATTGCTTAGAAAGTAAGCTCTCTAATTTATGCTTTTCTCGACCACCTTTGGAGAAACAGTGTTCCCTTTACTGCCCCTTGCCTCCTGTAGAATGCCCATATCCTCAGTCAGGCCTTCCAGCCCAGAGTGTCTCACTGTACTGAGAATCCAGGACAATGCCTGTAGCCTGAAGTGAACAAATTTCAGCCAGTTATTATTAGTGTATCTGTTATTAAACCAGTGCATGCTGGTGTGTCAGTCTTAATGAAAACCTCAATATGCACCATCCTAGGGGTATCTGTGTTTTAAGAGGAGCTACCTATTTAACCCTAAATAAGTTATTTCTAATGGTGCAAATGTCAAAGTTAACTGTGCACATTGAAGGAATATTATTAGGCAGAAGAGCCTTTCTATTGGCACATAAATCAATAATCGAAGGATCCAGATCCCAGGCCTCTGCCTGATCACCTGATCAGCTGTAGTATCTGATTTTGCATGTTTCCCATTATTTACCTTAAGTGGCCTAAATAAAGACTTTGCAAATAGACAAGGCTCTTTTGTGCTTGTTTGAAGATGGTGATAAACATTACTCATATTTCAAAGTGAATTACAGCTTTAAAACATATTTTCAACAAACATCTACTTCTCAAAATAATCTTGTGGTATATGAATTGTTTGTATCAACATTTTAAAGGTAAGGAGTTTGAAATATAGGGAGGTTAAATAATTTACCCAAAGACCTACAAACTCAGCAAATATTTTTTTGTAAGGAGTTTTCCTGCGTAATGTTTAGGGTTTTACATACCTTCTCATCCCATTGTCACAACAATCTAGCAACCCAGATTCATCGGTTGATTGGCTCCTTGATAATGATCACAAATCTGAGTTGTTATAGATTGAGAAGCCCGTTTGGGCATTTATTTCTAATAATACACCAACTAGTTTTCTTCCTGAAGTGTGCCAACTATCTTTTGCTCATCTAAAGAAACAAACAGACAAACAAAATAAATGCCGTTCTTTAATATCACATCTTGTGTCTTTCAGGTTTGGAAGAGAGAAGATGTTAGTGGTTTTCAAAAAACCATTAATTGGTTCATGGGTCTGTCTGGACTGTCTATAGGACTGTCTGCCTCTGATCATGCAGCTAGGCAATCAAAATCTTTCCAATTCAAAAACTGCCCATCACATTTACTTAGTGCTTTTTAATTGTATCAGAGCAGCACCAATCAATTCAGCAGGGCATTATGGTTGTTAGGCAACCACACATGTGAGCATAAGAGCCTGTGCCTTTACTAATGGCTTGACTTTAAAAACATTTGTGTGTGTGTGTGTGTGTGTGTGTGTGTGTGTGTGAGTGTGTGTAGAAGAGAGGGAGAGAAGAGAGAGAGAAGAGACAGAGAGAGAGAGAGACAGGGGCATCTTGTATACCTGTTTTACAATGGTAACTTGGCTAGGTCATACCATGAATAAGCATATTTTATTAGATGTTATTTCTGCTATCAAGGAGAAAGAAATGGTGGTACTTCTCACCAATCTTCATATTTCATTTATAGCCCTTTCTATGGCCTGTTTCTGGTTTTACCTCTTCTGCCACTCTCCTCAACTCGAATCACCAAAGTTCTTTGATTTCCAGATTTCTCTCAGATTTCAAAATGAGATTATACCCAGATACCTAGATGGCTGTCTTACTACTGGTCATGTAGATAGGACAAATTTTGCCTGTACACTTTTCAAGGTAATGTCATCTCTATTGAAATTCCTTAAGTTCAAGATTCATGCAGTTATCCATTCATTAATGCATTCACTTGTTCAAAGTCCTTTATCAAGTATCTGCCATGTGCTATACACTGTGATAAATTTAAAAAATAATAATAATCTTAGGTGATAATACTAAAATATAATAGTGGAGACAGGAATGTCTTCTATCCTTTTCATTATGTTATATGTTAGAAATTCTGTGTATGGGATTTATTTAGAAGTGAGGATATGTACACCCATAAACATCTTACACTGTATTTTTTTTTGCTTTTGTGGCTTTTAAAGGCTTGCAGAGCATTAGTCTCTCTATCTTCTGAATTTAACAGAGCAGAGAAAATTATGAATAGATATTTTGTGTTATAATGCATTTAAAGATGACCTGAAATATATACAAATCTCATTCTCCATACTAACAAATGTGTGTGTTTTAGAGCCAGAAGAATGCAGTCACTAGGTGGCACCTCTGTGCTATAGTCTCTACTGAAGACTCGCGGGTGTCCTTTCCATGTACTAATGATTTGTGTTGACATTTTGTGTTATTTTCTTCCCTCCTACAGTAATATTCATCAGAGTGTGATATGCACTAACCCCTTGAACAAAGGTTGCTTCTATAGACTTAACAGCAACATATTGAAATTGTTGTCCCTACCCACTGCCAATTGAAAAATGAAAAATACAGCCTTATTGCCTGGTTACTGAAGCACTGAAGCACACTATGCCACACCATCTATTTGCATTTAATATTTCATTTGTTTGGCACTGAGTGAAATAGGATGATCTACTTAGGCAATATGGTACAGTGATTAGGACATTGTTAGTTATCCAAAAACACCTGAAATCAAGTTCTTTGCTAGTTTAGAGTTTTAGGCATGTCTCAACTCATTCAAAATATTGATGAATAAGTTGTGGTTTCTGTCCTCAAGGAACTCCCATTCTCCTGGGAGTATAGACTATAAAATGGAGTGATTGGGCCAGATGATCTTAAAGTTTGCTTCCAACTCTTAAATTCTATGACTTTCCAGTAAAAAGGGTATAAAAGGTTTATAGGTCTAAATCAGCTGTGAAATTGCCTTAGCGTTCCTTATGAGCTTTTAGTTAAATTCACTATTTCCCAGTCAGATGGGTACATAGCACTTTTCTGAATATAGTTTATTCTGAAATATCTGCACTGAATCCAGGAATTTAGAATGAGGAAGATTCAACTCAGACATAAATCTCTGGCCCAGGTCAGAGGCCCTGAAACTAAGCTCAAGTGAGAGAAAACAGTTCTATAAATTCTCATACCATTAGGCTACTAATTAAAATTCCCAAGACTGGCAAGTCCATCTAACTTGTCCATCACTCTGGCAAATTACAAAGACCATGGGTCTTATGCAAATGTAAAAATTTCCAGTGGGCTCACCTAACCACAGATCAGTGACCCTTTCAGAGTCTGCTAGATTGGGATGGAGTGACAGAAAGTTCCTCTGGGCAAATAAAAGAAGGTACATTTTACCTTCTTAAGGTGGACTTGACATCACTTTCTCATTTTCTCCATCTGCTCTCCCCTCTTGCCTTTCCCTGTCTCAGTCATGCCTGTAACACCAGAGAGGGGCTATGGATTAGCTGATTTAACATATTTTTCACCCAGATATTTTTCATAGTAAGTAGTGCACATGAGACAAAATTAAGTGCTACTTCAAGAACTTGGAAATATGTCCGGCTTCCAAGAGTAAAGAGCTAAGGCTTAAATATTACCTTGACCAAACAAACAAAGAAGGGTTGTAGGCCCGTGACTGTCTTGTAAACAGTTTGTAGATTTTAAAGTATCCAATTAAAGAATGTAGGGTGTGAATTGGTAGCCTGCCAAGGGAATCATTGAGACAAAACCATTTATTGCCCTTCTAAGTCCTGTCCAGGAGAGTTTTTTTCAGCAGACAAATGTACCTGGGATTGCATCGCAGAGAACAATGGACTCTTGGGGCTGAATCTGATTCCAGGCTTAATGAGCAACATTATGATAACGGGCATGCCTTAGTGGACAGCACTGAGGTGAAAATCCAGATCACAGTCATTACCATTTATTAAGCAATTACACTGTGGCAGACGCTGTATTAAATAATTTTAAACATATTATCTCAGTTAACCTTCATGACAACCCTAACAGTGGATATTTTCCTCCCAATTTACAGAAGAAACTGAAGCTGCAAGAGCTAATGAGTGAGCAAGCCACTGCGGTCAGGCTTTATCCGACTCAAAATCCTGTGATCTTAAAAATAAACCAGTTTCTCGGCTGAGATTCTCACCCATACTGTTAAGGGCTCACAGATTCTATGAGAAGTTTGAAATTTGTCTTTTCCTTTTTTTATGATAATCGTTAAAGTATAATTTTACCAGATACAAAAGAAAAAAAAAATACATTCTCTTTACAGTCAATAAAGAGCAAGTTTTAAAAATTCCAGGTCCATGCATGTCTTCTCAGGTCTACAGGATCATATTATTGCTTTAAAAAGAATTCATACATATCTCAGGAAACACTGTATAAAAATAAGCTAAGACCTCAGTTTGAATTTGACTCTGTGATCTTAAACAGGCTACTTAACTTCCCTGAGCCTCCGTTTCTTCTATAAAATTAAGGTAAAAATGTATATCTATTAGGGCTTTGAGATATCTTAATAAAATATATATAAACTCTAATGTACTTAATAAAGGTAAATATCAGTGTTAATGTTCATTTGCTCTCAGGAGAAAGATGCTGATCAACCACAATATTTTTAATATACATTTAGAAAATGGCATATCTTCTTTAGTGTCTTCTAAATTTATGTAGCAAAGTTCCCTCACCCAATTCTGACAATTAAACAATATAGAAAAAAATAGGTTTCTTGTCTCAAAAAACTAAGACCCAGACCGTAAGTAATGGCTGATTTGCCAAGATAAAAACCACTCAGGGTGCTTTTCTTATAAGCTCACTATTTTGGGAAGTAGAGATGCGGACAGATTTCTGTATCAGTCAGGCAGAAAATAGGTAGGAAGATATATTTAACAAACTAGTGAACTAAATATGCCCAGCTTACACACAAAAAATCCCAGACTTTAACTTTTTGAGTTATTATATAACATCTACTTATAAGGTATCACAATTGACTGCTACAAGATTCTTCTGAATTAAGCCTTTCAAAATCATATGTATAGTTGTATCTACAACTCTTCTATTAGGAGAAATTAATCTGTCATATTTATTAGTTTACTATGTATATGTGGTATTTCTTGTCCATGTTATATATACAACAAAACTGTTAGTTTTTTAAATAACCTTAGTTCCTTTTGTGTTTTATTTCTATAACATATTTTACTTACACAATTTAAAAATTTTTGTTAGTATTTGTTTCCAAGGATTACTTAGCTTAAAAATTTTGTATATAGTTTTTCTCTGAACAGATAATACACAAATTTTGTGTCACTGATGTTCAGTCCTTGCATATACTGTACTCAAACTGAACACCACACCATTTAAAACAGTGGGAAACTAGACATTAAAAAGTAGAGATTATTTTTCCTTAAATATAGTCCAGTCATCACAAATAATATGTTTTACTTTTGTTTAATAAAGCATTATGTTAAATACTTTGCTATTGGTTTTCTTTTTCTTTTTTTTGCGGTACGCGGGCCTCTCACTGTTGTGGCCTCTCCCGTTGCGGAGCACAGGCTCCAGACGCGCAGGTTCAGCGGCCATGGCTCACGGGCCTAGTCGCTCCGCGGCATGTGGGATCTTCCTGGACCGGGGCACGAACCCGTGTCCCCTGCATCGGCAGGCAGACTCCCAACCACTGCGCCACCAGGGAAGCCCTGGTTTTCTTTACAAATATATTATGCGGGAATGGTAAAAACTATTTTTACATTTAATATTCCCAACAGAAAAATTTCATATCAGGAAGATTTATTTTCATATAATTGACAGTTATTTTTAAGATATAATATTTGATTCTACAAAAGGAAGAAATATTTCTATTTTGAGAGAAAATATTGGTTTTGGTTTGAGAATAAAGAACAATTATGGTACTTTAAGAAAACTATTATGGAGTTTCTCACACATCACATTTTATAATTTACTTACATCCCAAATTCCAGTGATTTCCATTTTAACGCATTCCCAATGAGTCCACCTGTGTCTGCAGAATATAATTATACTGTAGATATTAAAATATGAAACCCTAAAAAGGATGCATTCTTTGAGGTTTCTTTTTTCTAAAATCCTGACATAGAATTTGTCCAATTTAAGTTTGCATGAAAAGGAAGAAAGATGTGCCTTATTATGTGTTTATTTACATGACAAGGCTATTCACATCAGTTATAGTTAATATTGGCTCTGGGTGTCTTTGACTAATCATCTCGGTGTAAATACAGAGGCTGATATTTTGTGACCATGAGAATATTAACAAAAGGACATATCTCTCTTTGATTCAGCTTATCTCAACACAACCAGGGAAGGATTCCCTATCAGATGATTTATTTTACAACATCCTGGCAGGGATCTACATAGATTCAATAAGTAAAAATAATGTTTCAACTCTGTGGAACTTCTGTGAAAGTCTCAGGGCTCTTGAAAACTAAACGCTTTCCACTTTGTTTAGTTGTGCCTCTGATGAACAATTAAATGTAATACATGTGATGTGTAATAGTGAAACGAAGCCTTTTGAAGATAGAGCGAAATTTATATACTTGACCACAAATACTAGTCTTGCAGCGTATTTTAAGACAAAATATTTCTATTGGCCAAATAGATTTGGAGACTCTGAGTACTAGATCATTGTCTCGAAGATTCAAGTTATACATTAAACACACTAGAGAGTCTGAAAAAAAACCCGCAATAAACTAACCTGGTACATTGTTTAATTCAGCATTTCCTAACCTAACTTAAGCATGGAATGCTACTCTTCCTTTTGTATTAACCAACACGTAGCTTCGCATAGCATATTAGGCTGAACGTGCTATGGATTGCAGTTAAGGTGCCTCAAAAGCAGTCAAAATTCTTTGTCTTCATATTACTCCCTCTTCTCAAGTCATGCTCCAAAACTTCTTTGTAGCCTGGATCTGCAAAGTCATCAAGCCAATCTCAGGAGTCAGCCCTAGATTTGGGGGGCATTTTAACATTGTTTCAGACCGCAAGAGTTTTACTGACTAAATTGTGCCTTAGGAGACATGTCAAGGCCTGAGAGAATTATGTGTACACTTGATGTTACAACCTTCAGTTCAGGGCGTAGCTTTCTTTTCCAAAAGATTTGGTTTCTGACCAAATAACCGTAGGTCATATCTAACTATATATTCAAATTTACAAAAACACTGAAGTTTAAATAGAATCCCTTTTACTTCATTGTTGATTATTTCAATGTATTTTCCCTTATGGAACAAAGAAGTAAAGAGAACTTTGTACACGTGGCAAGATGCTGATCAATATTTTTTAACGTATAAATAATTAATATGTTTTATTCTAACAAAGAGTTTTTGTGTGATTTACAGTAGCCGTTATTAATTCTATTGAGAGCAGATATGTAAATGGTCCCTGTATTTTTTCCTCCTTCTCATTTCTACTTATGCTTCATGAAATTTCTTTCTATTTATATTTCTATGAATGTTGTTTTTTCACTCTCATGTTATATATTTTGGCATTCTTTGACATATTACCAAGGAGTAGACATATTTGTATTAACTCAGAAGCATTGTTTTTTATTTGTAAAGGGCCCAGAGAGACCACCTAGTTTCCATTTTATAGATAGATAAACTAAGTTTTTTCAAGACTGAATAACTTGTCTGGAGTCATACAGATATTAGAAGCAGAGTCAGGTGATAATACCTTGGTTTAATGTTTCTCTATTCAGGGCAAATCTATTTGACAATCCAGAAAACTGATGGTTGAGACCTTCAACAATATTCCAGACAGTGGGGTCATTTAGACCTCAAATTACATTATCTTGTTGAAAATATTTACTTCATAGTAAGTTAAAGTTTATTTTATTCATTGAGTTATCAGGGATAAATTAGGAGTTTGGGATTAACATATGCATACTACTATATATAAAATAGATAATCGCTAAGGACCTACTATATAGCACAGGGAACCCTACTCAATATTCTGTAATAACTTATATGGGAAAAGAATCTGAAAAAGAATGAATATATGTATATGTGTAACTGAACCACTTTGCTGTACATCTGAAACTAACACAACGTTGTAAACCAACTATACCCCAATATTAAATAAATATTAAATTAAAAAAAAAAAACTAAGGGCTTCCCTGGTGGCGCAGTGGTTGAGAGTCCGCCTGCCGATTCAGGGGACCCGGGCTCGTGCCCCGGTCCAGGAAGATCCCACATGCCGTGGAGCGGCTGGACCCATGAGCCTGCGCGTCTGGAGCCTGTGCTCCGCAATGGGAGAGGCCACAACAGTGAGAGGCCCACGTACCGAAAAAAAAAGAAAAAAAGAAAAAAACTAAGATATCATTGACAATAATGTATATAATACAACTGTAGCCATATTAATCTATGACATGTTGAGTTAAAATTTAATCACAGATCATTTTCCTGAAATATATTTGTATGTACAGAAGAAAATATATAACTGATTTTTTGGTATTATGTTTGAGTTTTTGGTTCATGAACATTTCTCTGTTATTTGTTAACAAATAAACATTTTCAGTTATATTTGTAAAATTGAAGTTTAAGTCAATAAACAGAATCACAGTATTTGGCGGTTCAATAATACTAAGTGTTGAGAAGAGGTTTTGGTTGAACAGTCAGTGGCCCATACATTGATCTGGCATTTATTATGGCTTAAATATTCGGGTGTTTCAGTATAATGCAATATGAACTTTGTTTTGTGGCTGAGCTTCTTCTCTATCACTGATAGACTGCACTAGATCAGAGGTGACTGACAGATATCATTCTGCATGCACACTGCACACACTCTTTGATTGGTAGTGACTATCTGAAGCCGAGGTTGGGAAGGCTCTGTCAGGGCTCAAGAAGAAATGATGCTGTGATAAGGGTACCAGTGTTTCTATCCCCACTAGAATGTAAGTACTATGAGGGCAGGAACATTGTCTTGTTTGTTTTCTGTTGCATCCTTAGTGCCTATCATAGTGCCATATATATATATATATATATAAAACATTAATAAAACATAATGTTTTATTATATAATAAAATAAATATATAATAAAATATTACTCTTTGAGTAATATATTTTTAATATGATATTTTTAATATGAGTAAAATATTACTCATATAATAAAACAGTACTCTTATTTTACCTGAGATATTTTGTTTGATCTATTGTTCCTCTTTCCCTATGATGAATGTATTTACATCTGTATATTTTACAATTATGTATTTTTTCTTCATATATATATCTATATATATATATAGATAGATAGATAGATAGATATGATGTGTGAAGAGAGAAAGGAGAATAGCAACACACATCGTACATCTTTGCCTTCTCTGCACTAAGTGGTTGTCTACTTCCAAGGTCTATAAGTCACAATCCCTGTGTATATGTTGAAATATGATGATCCAGTTCATTTTTTAAAAAGAATTTTATGAATACAAAATAAAATCAAACAGTGATTTATACATATGGAGAGGTATCACAAACCCAATAAATTCCAACAAAAGGTCTGATTTTTAGAAGATCATTCTTTTAGACACCTAAGGAAAGTTTATTTTGCTACACAGAAGAGAATAAACTCTTGCTGAAAACTAATATTAATATATTTTTTTAAAAAGGAGATAAAGCAAAAGAGGCCTGAATCCTGGAGCATCCTCAAGGTCTTTGTATTTATCCTGCTGCCTCAGAAGTCAGTAGTCAGCAGAGGGCTTCTCAGTGACAGCGAATGGGTTTGCCTTTGAAACGGCTTTGGATAGAACAGGCTGCATCCAAAAGATGAAAATAATGGAAGCCAAGAGACCCAGCAGGCAGCTGGGTAGTGGGCACCCCCCACAACTATCTCCACTGAATATACTCCCTGCAGTAGTGTAATCGCCTGGAGGTCTCCTGTGATTAAGGCAAATAATCTTATGAGTGGTCATGAGTACGCACATTGATTGGGTTTGGCAGATTGCATAATCAACTGCAAATTACCTTTTGGAAATGACTGGCTATACCCAGGGAGCAGAAGAAATGGAAGCAAGGGGATCTGGCAGCCAGCAGGTACCCACAGCAGCTGTATGAGTTACATTCCCATAATTTACTGATGAAGAGAGCCAAACCTGGACCTTTCATAGCTGTGCTTTTCATTTCTGATATTTGGAGGGACTGCAGGAGGTTGCTGCACACTCGAGCAATTTACCTTCAGGAGAGTAGCAAGGCAGAGTGTGAATGTCCTACTTATATTGGTACACCTCTTGAAGCATGATATACACATCCCTTTTCTTTATACGCAGCAGAAAACACATCTGCTCTACTGATAATTGGATACCAGCCTCGTCTGATGAAAGGATATTAATTTTCACTTCATAGATTAATAGACCTTGGGAAGTCAACTAGTCCATCACACTGTCTTACTGCAGGATACTTCCTAACCCAGAAGGAAGGGTTTGAGAGAGATAAAGGCATGTTTTCAGTGTTGTGATTTTGAATGCAACAGACTTCATCGTAACACATGCTGAGAATTGCCAAACCATTCCAAGAAAATGGGATATTAAATGACCACTACCTCTCAGCTGTGAGCGCAGTCCCTGTTTTTCTGTTTGTACATTTTATTAGACAGGCTAAAGCTCAGACTTACAGAAACAATATTTGTTTCAATAATTATTAATAAACTGATGTGAGTTTTTAGTACTGTGTTAGGGACCATGGGGGTTATTAGCTCATAAGTTTTAATTCAGCATACATTTGTTTCTGTAATGTAAAAAGATATGAATTCTGGGCTTCCCTGGTGGCGCAGTGGTTGAGAGTCCGCCTCAACCCGATGCAGGGGACAAGGGTTCGTGCCCCGGTCCAGGAAGATCCCACATGCCGCGGAGCGGCTGGGCCAGTGAGCCATGGCCGCTGAGCCTGCGCGTCTGGAGCCTGTGCTCCGCAACGGGAGAGGCCACAGCAGTGAGAGGCCCGCGTACCGCTAAAAAAAAAAAAAGATATGAATTCTCATCTCATTTAGCATACTATTCTGAATGAAACATAAAAATTATATAATTTAACATTCTATTCTGAATGAAACAGATATTAACAAATGGAAAAGGAGATTTTATTCATAGAAAACATTACTCTTTATTTTACCTGAGATATTTTGTTTGATTTATGTTCCTCTTTCCCTATGATAAAGGTATTTACATCTGTATATTTTACAATTATGTATTTTTTCTTCATCTTTTCTATTTAGCTTCTTAAGTAAGTAGTGATTATATATTTAAAACAAAACAAAATATGAGTTCTTAAAACCACCAAAATTTAGAGAAACAACACATCAGTTCTACTCTGGGGAATCAGCTACCTTGATTACTTGAAAGTAATTTAGTCATCTGATCTCATAAAAGAGATTAAAAACCCTCAGCTTCAAAAAGTTTCTCAAATTGTCTTAAGAAAAGCACATTTGGAAAGAATTTTTAAACTATGAAATAAACAAAATTTTCTGCTGAAAATAGAAATACGTATTTCAAACAATTTACAGGGTTAGTCCTGATATTTCCACATATATTTATACTAACATATGGTATTATTTCAGAAAACTTTCGAATATAGAATCTCATAAAGATTTATTTTGTTTGCTGAATAAATGCATCTCTTTTAACCAGAAAGAACAGTTTCTCTTTACCCAAGAACAGCACCATCTGCCAGTTGATTGGTACTTATCAACCCAGTATGTAAAGTACTAGCTATGACTTCCACTAAACATGCATTTCTTATATGAAATTTCAACATTAATAAGCTTTTCTCCCAATTCTTTCTAGTATGTTGGAGTCAGATAACGTTATGAACCTGGACACACTATGTTTTGCTTATCTAATTCATAAAACCTAATGCTTCAAACAGAAACCAGATTAAGCACATCAAAGTCGAATGCTTTATTTTGATTGATCCATTTTCCAGTATTGAGGGTGGATGTGAGCAAAGTTGCAGGTGGTTTAATTATCTATGAAGGGGTCTAGTGGAATGTGATGACTGCTTATAAAGCAGGGAGTTACACATTTATTCCGTTGATAGGTTATCATAGGACTCTAGCAGGTGAATAATGAATTCTTGCCTTGTTACTGATCTACTGCACATCTCCCTTGCTCAGCCAGGATCTGGAGTGTTATTTGAGAGAACAAGCAGATAATCTAACATTCTGTTTTTACAGAATTGTCCCAATTTAGGGTCCTTCAGGACCCTCCAGGATGCCTATTTGAGATGTTTTTCTTTCTGAAATGCATTATCTTGGGATAAAAAAAAAAGAATGTAGTTTGTCATAATCCCAGCCCAAGGAAATGTGAATCCTGATCCCCTTACAGTTCTCAGAGAAGTAAAAATAAAACCAGGAAAGCAAGATGTATTATACAAGGAAAGGATATCAAACTTCCTGCCAATAAGGACCTCATTCTTTCCATCCCCTCTTTCACCACCTGCTGCTGTGCTCAAACCAGGAATCAGTTCATCACCATTTCTGATCTCAGGACTTTTCTAAGTGTCCATGGCTGTATTCCCCAAATTAGTTGCAGATGCCAATGGAGCCCACTTCTGGCCATTTAATTCCTCTATTCCTTCTGGTTTCTTGTGCCCTATTTCCATTTTGCTCTATTTATGTGTTGCTCATGATTACCCTTTCTGTATATTTTAGAATATAATACGTCACATAGAATTATCCCTTTCTGTTAAACTGGGCAGGAGCCCCACATTGACCATTGGCATCTTACATGGGAAAAGGAAATAAGAAAAATTCAAATAAAGAAGTAAGCGACCAGTCAGAGAAAGGAATAATTTTCTGTCAAAAAACAAAATGTTGGAACAATTATCAGTTACCTTCATTAGGTATTCATCACTGGAGAGTTGGTGGCACATTTTCGATGTCTACCACGTGCTCAATAAATGTTGGTAGAACTGTTGAACTATCTCTTTAATGCAGTGGTTCCTTAGGAAGATGCTAATATCATCTGGCCAGTATCACTGCCCTCTTCTTTTTCTGACACTTTTATATGGCATTATACAGATAGTCATTTCTTCCCTTCTTTCACTTCCCCCTCATTTCAGAAGTTACCAGATAACTAAATTTCTTTGGTTACCAAAATCCAAACCTTTGCTTAGAAGGTTTGTTTATTACCTACCTGCAATGATATATGTTAGTGACAGATTTTGTGATACTAATATAAATACTATAGTTAGTTAGAGGAAGAGGATATCAGTGAGAGAGATAGTACTTGAAGCATGCTTTGAGAAGGAAGTGGGTCTGTGCAATGTGTTTAACCAACTGTACAGTTTGAGGAAACAGTCCCTATAATACTGCCCTTACTTCAGACATAAGCCACAAGTTTGTGGGTCCCCAAGACCACCATCACTTCAGACCAGCTGGCTATGAATTCAAGGATCCGTCCTTGGTTTTGATAATCCACTGGAGGGACTCAAGCACTCATTGAAAGCTATTATGCTCATGGTTAATAAAAGATATAGAAAATCAGCCAAAGGAAGAAATGCATAGGGCAGAGTCTGGGAGGGTCCAAATGCACAGCTTCTGGCCATCTTCTCCCTGTGGAATCACGGATGGTGTTACCTCCTCTGGCCACAATGTGTGAGGATACACACAGAGTACTGCCAACCAGAGAAACTCATTTGAGCACCTGGTGTCCAGAGTTTTTATTAAGGCTTAATTACGTCCTACCCATGTGACTACCTTTCAGTCTCCAGCCCCTCACAAAGGTCAGGCTACCTTTCATCATCAGTTCTTCCAGAGGTCAGAACCAATACCGTGTGGTCCCCATCCTACATCACATTATTAGACTGTCTGGTGGTGGCCAAAGACCCCAGGCAAACAAAGACACTTCTATCAGGCAGGACATTCTGAGGTCCTAGAGATCTCCACTCAGGAGCCAAGGGCAGAGTCCAAACCTCTCTTTGGCTGAGTCCAGATTCTATACTACACAGTCTGGAACTGAGTTTTAAAGGAAAGAGAAGATTAAGATAGGTAGAGAGGAGATAAGTCATTCCAAGCAAAAGGATAAGTGTAAGGACAGGTTTGGAAATGTAAGTGAAACAATGAAAGGGAATGCCAACATGAGAATCCCAGCTTAGCTAAAGAAGGAGATGCTTTATAGAAAACTGAAGATGAATGATTTGGGCTAGAACAAAGGACACAGATTCTGAATGGCCTTAAAAGTCAAGTAGAGCTAAGGAGTTGTGCTTTGAAGCAATAACAATTGGAAATATTTAAAATTCTTGAATTTGTGGGATAAGTAGAATGATGAAAAGTCTACATAAAGCAATTTCAGAGTATTCTCTTTATTTCTAGACCCCGCATTTTAAATAATGCTCGCAATTATAAAGTACGAACAGGAGAGCAGTCAAAATGGCGAGGCCTAAAATTTATATCAGGCCCAATTATGGGAACAGTGTATATTTATAAATTTTTCAAAAACAGAACTTAAAGAGACAAAATAGCTTTCTTCAAAGGCCTATTTCAGATAAGCAAAATTAGGATTGAAGGGAGAAAAAATAAAGCAAAAAAGGTATAGACCTGGCAATATAAAGAACATTTTTCTGTCAATTAAAATAATGTATAAATTAAATGATAAAGGTTTTGAGAAATTATTTTTCCATCAATAAGTATTCAGGTAGTGGATGGCTACTTACCTACATTTCCAAATTAATTTGTAGAGATTTTTGCATTGGAGGGCAATGTCTCTTCCTATTTTAGAATTCTGTGGTTCTTTGAAACAGACAGGATAATTTAGGAGAGGGAAGGCCTGGGTCCATAGACATCTGCTAGGAAATTGCAGGAATATAGGTATAAAGTGATCCAATTTTGGACTAGGGAGGTGACAGTGACCATATAACAGAAGGATAAAGGAGACATTTCAAAAAAGAAATGAACAGAGTGTGGTGAATGGCTAGATGGGGAGCATGAATCTGAGAAAAATGCAAACTGAGAAAAATGCAAAGAATACCCATCTTTCAAGCGTGAGTGACAAGGCTAACTGTGGAACTGCTAGTGGAAACAGTCATCACAATGGAGAACAATTTTTGGAGGAAAGATGGTGAATTCTTCTTAAACATGGTGAGACATTTAACATTTAGACTCCAGTGGGAGGCCAGTGACTTCTATTTCCATTGCTTAAAGACTTTTTTTTTTTTTTTTTTTTTGCGGTACGCGGGCCTCTCACCGTTGTGGCCTCTCCCGTTGCGGAGCACAGACTCCGGAGGCGCAGGCTCAGCAGCCATGGCTCACGGGCCCAGCCGCTCCGCGGCATGTGGGATCTTCCCGGACCGGGGCACGAACGCGTGTCCCCTGCATCGGCAGGCGGACTCTCAACCACTGCGCCACCAGGGAAGCCTGCTTAAAGACTTTTGTTATGGCATTTATCACAATATGTCTTATATTAGAACTACTTAAGTATCTGTCTCCTAAACTTGATTTTGAGATTCTTAAGAATGGGGTCAAAGTTTCATATATTCTTTTATTTTACCAAACCAGTTTTGTGTGTAGCACATTTCCAGTAAATATTCTGGTATTAAATTACTTAAATATAAAAAATGTAAGTGCATATGGAGAAAAAAATTGCAAGAGAGGGCTGACAGCTTAGAGAAGAGAGGGGAAATTTTCTGAATTAGGAGTCTAGGAGTTGGAGAAACAGGAGAAACATCAGGGTAGTGCATTGTTATGGATGCTTGAAAGTGAGAGTTTCAAAATCAAAGGTCTGGCTGATTATGAGGTCTTGATAATGAGGATGGAGAAAAGGCTTTTGTGTGTTTTCAGTAAAGGCTTAATGGATAATTTTCAAGAGATACTGACATTATTGTAAATGGTTTAGAACTTTTCATTAGAAGGAAAATGTATCATGTGCCTCAGGTACACTTACAGAGGCAGATAGGTTCTCTCTTCAGTGCTGTCTGTACCTTCCTCCCTCATCTGAAACTCTTCCTTGCATTTCAGTTTGTATTTTCTCCATGCCCAACTAAATGAGCCTGCAAGAGACAAGTGTCTCTCTCCTAGAATGCTGATAGAAGGAAAAGCCAATAAGCACATTCTTCTGTTTTGTTTTTGTTTTGTTTATATTTTATGCATTTGGTGGCTGTCCTATTTTTCTATTTTGAAACTGTAGCCCTTTGGGAATGAGAGAAAGTTTGCTAGTATGGTGCTAGAAATGTGGAGGGGCTGACTTTTGCTATGAAAGGATTGAATGCCATCCACACTAGGATGGAGGGTGAGAAAAACACTCTGCTGTGAATTCATGTTTTCAGTTCAAGAAAAAAGGGTCAAGCCCTGAGGTGGTCACTAGAGGTTCTAAAATGTACCTTTTCCTGTCTTTTCCCCCAATCATACCACTTACTTTATATCCATTATTTCCTTGTAGTCACTCTCTATTATTATCATCATTATCCCAAATAAATATGGATTTCTTAATGTTTCCTCAATCTGTAAGTGCCAAATAATGTTAACTTCCTTGTATTCATTGTTTATTTAATAAACACTACTTGAACACTTGCTTTGAGCCAGTCAATGTACTGAGATCTTCTGTGAAATACTTGCTCCATGCATAAGTTAGGGTGCTTTGGGCTGCATGTAAAAGAAAATGCCAAGTCAAAGTTCCTTAAACAATAAGGAAACATTATTATTTCACATAACAAGAAAGCAGCTCCAGAGTTAGTTAATTCAGTGACTCAAGGATTATGCTCTCTCCATTAATTCTGCTCTGTGTTGGGCTAACGGCCCTTATCATCACAGGTTGACTGCTGCAGTTCCAGGCTTTCCATGTAGACACATCCATGTCCAAAGGAAAAAAGGAGCCATTTCTTCTCTGTGTTTCTTTTCATCTTGAGGAAACATTTCCCCAAATCCCATGGCTGCCTTCCCTTCACATGTCATTGCTAAGATGTGACTCAGTCATTGCTAAGATGTAACTAATTCATTGCCAAAACTGTCACAAGTCCCTTCTTAAACCTATCACACACAAGTGGAACTACATTACCTAGACTGGTTGAGGCTAATGGGGGTTACATTATATATCTACAAATGTTATTCTAGGAGATAAAACAGATCAATGAAAAGTTGGAGAAACAATGCTCATTTAGGTCACACTGTGCATCTCACGTTTTTCTTGAAGAATGTCATTGGCCATGCACATTGTATCCTATTGTTATGAACATTATTTGAATAAGAATAATGCAATTTCAGTTTCAGTTAGGTTGGTAACAAATGTTCTAAATTTGTATTTAAAAATCGAAACAAATATATAATGGTCATTGTCACCTTTGGCTGGATATCATACAATCTTGGTATTAAAAAAAGAACACAGTCTTACAAAAGAATCATTTAGAAAATAATATATCATTATTTAAGAACAAGAAATTTATCAGTATCTGCAATAGACATCACATTGACATGTCCAAGATTACTTTATAATATAAAGAACAATACATAGCATTCATCTATTCAAACTCTGAGTCATACATTTAAATTTTAAGTGGGTTATATAGATTAGTACTTAAGTAATAATGTGATTCAGTTTAAATCATGGATTAACATAAGGTTATTGCTTTATTTGAAGGTGAAGAGCTATTTTTTCTCTCCAGAAAGTGCAATCATTTCATCTTTATCCCATTTTGGTGCCAAGATATGATGAATTGAAAGCAATACAGGAAATCCTTCTCCTTTACAACTGTATGGGCTTGTGTTTTCTGCCCTTCCTATTTTAAAGTAACTCAAATTGGCTTTAATGGGAGCATCCTGGGTATACTCCAGGGAAATAAAGCCAGTTAGACAAATTTGGGCTTAGTGAGACAGCTCTGTTTAAGCAGAAAAAAACAGCTTTTACTAGGGTTTTGCATTCTGAAAGACCCAGTTTTAATCATGGCTTCACTGCTTACTAGCTTTGTGACTTTGGAATAGTAACACAATCTTTCTGTGGCTTAGTTTCATCTTTTATGGAATAGAAAAGTAGTAGTCTATCAATCAGTATTCTTTATAGGAAACAACAGAAGCAAACTATGAAGAACTTAAATAAGAAGTAATTTATTGAAAATATATTTTTGGAGCTAATGACATCAGTAAGAGACTGGGGAACCAGGCCTGAGAATAGACCAGGAGCAGGAAATGCTTGAGAGCCAAAAATTAGGAAACTGGAAACTCAGCATGAGACTGTCTGGGCAGTACTGCCCTTATACTACTTTGGTCTCTTTAATGAATAACCTCCAATCTCCCTGGGGGATTTCAAATCTCATGAAGGAGCTTCTGATTTACTGAACTTAGTCACTGGACATGTTCCTTATGTAGCCTGAGACAGACAAAGGAAATACTTACCTCTTTTGGCTTATATTGTAGAACATGTTTATCTTTAATACTTCCGTAAACAAAGCTACATGCAAAGGAGAAGTAGTCATTCTCCAATAGGAAAAACATGTGCTATGTTCATGTGCATGCATTTCTCATTTAATCATCACAAGGACTCTGTGAAGCATTTGAATTTCAGGAAATAGACTAAAAAATGTTAAATAGGAGATTGGTTCAAGATGGAGGAGTATAAGGGCGTGCTCTCACTCCCTCTTGCAAGAGCACTGGAATCACAACTAACTGCTGAACAATCATGGAAAGGAAGACAATGGAACTCACCAAAAAAGATAACCCAAAGACAAAGGAGAAGCCACAATGATACAGTAGGAGGGGCACAATCACAATAAAATCAAATCCCATAACTGCTTGTTGGGTTACTCACAGACTGGAGAACACTTATACCACAGAAGTCCACCCACTGGAGTGAAGGTTCTGAGCCCACGTCAGGCTTCCTAACCTGGGGGTCCGGCAACGTGAGGAAGAATTCCTAGAGAATCAGACTTTGAAGGCTAGTGGGATTTGATTGCAGGACTTCAACAGGACTGGGGGAAACAGAGAATCCACTCTTGGAGGGCACATACAAAGTAGTGTGCACATAGGGACCCAGGGGAAGGAGCAGTGACCTGACAGGAGACTGAACCAAACCTACCTGCTAGTGTTGGAGGGTCTCCTGAAGAGGTGTGGGTGGCTGTGTCTCACCATGAGGACAAGGACATTGGCAGCAGAAGTTCTGGGAAGTACTCCTTGGTGTGAGCCCTTCCAGAGTCTGCCATTAGCCCCAACAAAGAGCCTGGGTAGACTCCAGTGTTGGGTCACCTCAGGCCAAACAAACAACAGGGAGGGAACCCAGCCCCACCCACCATCAGAAAAGCAGATTAAAGTTTTACTGAGTTCTGCCCACCAGAGCAACAGCCAGCTCTACCCACCACCAGTCTCTCCCATCAGGAAACTTGCACAAGCCTCTTAGATAGACTCATCCACCAGATGGCAGACAGCAGAAGCAAGAAGAACTACAATCCTGCAGCCTGTGGAAAAAAAGCCACATTCACAGAAAGATAGACAAGATGAAAAGGCAGAGAGCTATGTACCAGATAAAGGAACAAGATAAAACCCCAGAAAAACAACTAAATGAAGTGGAGATAGGCAACCTTCCAGAAAAAGAATTCAGAATAATGATAGGGAAGATGATCCAGGACCTTGGAAAAAGAATGGAGGTAAAGATCAAGAAGATGCAAGAAATGTTTAACAAAGACCTAGAAAAATTAAGGAACAAACAGAGATGAACAATACAATACCTGAAATGAAAAATACACTAGAAGGAATCAATAGCAGAATAACTGAGGCAGAAGAACGGATAAGTGACCTGGAAGACAGAATGGTGGAATACGCTGCTGTGCAACAGAATAAACAAAAAAGAATGAAAAGAAATGAAGACAGCTTAAGAGACCTCTGAGACAACATTAAATACAACAACATTTGCATTATAGGGGTTCCAGAAGGAGAAGAGAGAGAGAAAGGACCAGAGAAAATATTTGAAGAGATTATAGTCGAAAACTTCCCTAACATGGGAAAGGAAATAGTCACCCAAGTCCAGGAAGCGCAGTGAGTCCCATACAGGATAAACCCAAGGAGAAACACACCGAGACACATAGTAATCAAATAGGCAAAAATTAAATACAAAGAAGAATTATTGAAAGCAGCAAGGGAAAAATGACAAATAACATGCAAGGGAACTCCCATAAGGTTAACAGCTGATTTCTCAGCAGAAACTCTACAAACCAGAAGGGAGTGGCATGACATATTTCACATGATGAAAGGGAATAACCTAGATCCAAGATTACTCTACCTGGCAAGGATCTCATTCAGATTCGATGGAGAAATCAAAAGCTTTACAGACAAGTGAAAGATAAAAGAATCCAGCACCACCAAATCAGCTCTACAACAAATGCTAAAGGAACTTCCCTAGGTGGGAAACACAAGAGAAGAAAAGGAACTACAAAAACAAACCCAAAACAATTAAGAAAATGGTCATAGGAACATACATATCAATAATTACCTAAAACGTGAATGGATTAAATGCTCCCACCAAAAGACACAGGCTTGCTGAATGGGTATAAAAACAAAACCCATATGTATGCTGTCTACAAGAGACCCACTTCGGACCTAGGGACACATACAGACTGAAAGTTAGGGGACAGAAAAAGATATTCCATGCAAATGGAAATCATAAGAAAGCTGGAGTAGCAATACTCATATCAGATAAAGTAGACTTTAAAATAAAGACTGTTACAAGAGACAAGGACGGACACTACATAATGATCAAGGGATCAACCCAAGAAGAAGATACAACAATTATAAATATATATGCACCCAACATTGGAGCACCTCAATACATAAGGAAACATCTAACAGGTATAAAAGAGGAAATTGACAGTAACACAATAATAGTGGGGGACTTTAACACCTCACTTACACCAATGGACAGATCATCCAAACAGAAAATTAATAAGGAAAAACAAGCTTTAAATGACATGATAGACCAGATAGATTTAATTAATATTTATAGAACATTCCACCCAAAAACAGCAGATTACACTTTCTTCTCAAGTGTGCATAGAACATTCTGCAGAATAGATCACATCTTGGGTCAAAAATCAAGCCTCAGTAAATTTAAGAAAATTGAAATCACATCAAGCATCTTTTCTGACCACCATGCTATGAGATTAGAAATCAATTACAGGGAAAAAAACATAAAAAACACAAACACATGGAGGCTAAACACTATGTTACCAAATAACCAAGAGATCACTGAAGAAATCAAAGAGGAAATCAAAAAATACCTAGAGACAAATGACAATGAAAACACAATGATCAAAAACCTATGGGATGCAGCAAAAGCAGTTCTAAGAGGGAAGTTTATAGCAATACAATCTTACCTCAAGAAACAACAAACATCTCAAATAAACAATCTAACCTTACACCTAAAGGAACTAGAGAAAGAACAACAAACAAAACCCAAAGTTAGTAGAAGGAAAGAAATCATAAAGATCAGAGCAGAAATAAATGAAATAGAAACAAAGAAAACAATAACAAAGATCAATAAAACTAACAGCTGGTTCTTTGAGAAGATAAACAAAATTGATAAACCGTTAGCCAGACTCATCAAGAAAAAGAGGGAGAGGACTTAAATCAATAAAATTAGAAATGAAAAAAGAAAAGTTACAACAGACACTGCAGAAATACAAAGCATCCTAAGAGACTACTACAAGCAACTCTATGCCAATAAAATGGACAACCTGGAAGAAATGGACAAATTCTTAGAAAGGTATAACCTTCCAAGACTGAACAAGGAAGAAACAGAAAATATGAACAGACCAATCACGAGTAATGAAATTGAAACTGTGATTAAACATCTTCCAACAAACAAAAGTCCAGGACCAGATGGCTTCACAGGTCAATTCTATAAAACATTTAGAGAAGAGCTAACATCCATCCTTCTCAAACTCTTCCAAAAAATTGCAGAGGAAGGAATACTCCCAAACTCAATCTATGAGGTCACCATCACCCTGATACCAAAACCAGACAAAGATACAACAAAAAAAGAAAATTACAGACCAATTCCACTGATGAATATAGATGAAAACATACTCAACAAAATACTAGCAAACAGAATCCAACAACACATTAAAACGATCATACACCATGATCAAGTGGGATTTATCCCAGGGATGGAAGGATTCTTCAATATACACAAATCAATCAATGTGATACGCCATATTGACAAATTAAAGAATAAAAAACATATGATCATCTCAATAGATGCAGAAAAAGCTTTTGACAAAATTCAACACATATTTACGATAAAAACTCTCCAGAAAGTGAGCATAGAGGGAACCTACCTCAACATAATAAAGGTCATATACAACAAACCTGCAGCAAACATCATTCTCAATGGTGAAAATCTGAAAGCATTTCCTCTAAGATCAGGAAAAGAAGGATATCCACTCTCACCACTATTATTCAACAGTTTTGGAAGTCCTAGCCACGGCAAACAGAGAAGAAAAAGAAATAAAAGGAATACAAATTGGAAAAGAAGTAAAATTGTCATTGTTTGCAGATGACATGATACTATACACAGAGAAGCCTACTAGAGCTAATCAATGAATTCGGTAAAGTTGCATGATACAAAATTAATGCACAGGAATCTCTTGCATTTGTATACACTAATGATTAAAAAGTCTGAAAGAGAAATTAAGGAAACCCTCCCATTTACCATTGCAACAAAAAGAATAAAATACCTAGGAATAAACCTACCTAGGGAGACCCAAGACCCATATGCAGAAAACTATAAGACACTGATGAAAGAAATTAAAGATGATACAAACACATGGAGAGATATTCCATGTTCTTGGATTGGAAGAATCAATATTGTGAAAATGCCTACACTACCCAAAGCAATCTACAGATTCAATGCAATCCCTATCAAATTACCAATGGCATTTTTTACAGAACTAGAACAAAACATCTTAAAATTTGTATGGAGACACAAAACAACCTGAATAGACAAAGCAGTCTTGAGGGGAAAAAAACGGAGTGGGAGGAATCTGGCTCCCTGACTTCAGACTATACTACAAAGCTACGGTAATCAAGACTATATGGTTCTGGCACAAAAACAGAAATATAGATCAATGGAACAAGATAGAAAGCCCAGGGATAAACCCACGCACCTATGGTCAACTAATCTATGACAAAGGAGGCAAGGATATACAATGGAGAAAAGATATTCTCTTCAGTTAGTGGTGCTGGGAAAACTGGACAGCTACATGTAAAAGAATGATATTAGAACACTCCCTAACACCATACACAAAAATTAACTCAAAATGGATTAGAGACCTAAATGTAAGACCAGACACTATAAATCTCTTTGAGGAAAACATTGGAAAAACAGTTTGACATAAATCACAGCAAGATCTTTTTTGATCCACCTCCTAGAGTAATGGAAATAAAAAGAGAAATAAACAAATGGGACCTAAGGAAACTTAAAATCTTTTGCACAGCAAAGAAAACTACAAACAAGACGAAAAGACAACCCTCAGAACAGGAGAAAATATTTCCAAATGTCCAAAATATATAAACAGCTCATGCAGCTCAATATTAAAAAAAACAACCCAATCCAAAAATGTGCAGAAGACTTAAATAGACATTTCTCCAAAGAAGACATACAGATGGCCAAGAAGCACATGAAAAGCTGCTCAACATTGCTAATTATTAGAGAAATGCAAATCAAAACTACAATGAGGTATCACCTCACACCAGTTAGAATGGGCATCATCAGAAAATCTACAAACAACAAATGCTGGAGATGGTGAGGAGAAAAGGGAATGCTCTTGCACTGTTGGTGGGAATGTAAATTGATGCAGCCACTATGGAGAACAGTATGAATGTTCCTTAGAAAATGAAAAATAGAATTACCTTATGACCCAGCAATCCCACTATTGGGCCTATACCCAGAGAAAACCATAATTCAAAAAGACACATGCACCCCAATGTTCATTGCAGCACTATTTACAATAGCCAGGACATGGAAGCAACCTAAATGCCCATTGACATAAGAATGGATAAAGAAGATGTGGTACATATACACAATGGAATATTACTCAGCCATAAATAGGAACAAAATTGGGTCACTTGTAGAGACATGGATGGATCTAGAGACTGTCATACAGAGTGAAGTAAGTCAGAGAAAAACAAATATCGTATTTTAACGCATATATGTGGAACCTAGAAAAACGGTACAGATGAACTGGTTTGCAGGGCAGAAATAGAGACATAGATGTAGAGAACAAATGTATGGACACCAAGGGGGGAAAGTAGCAGGGATGGGGTGGTGGTGGTGGGATGAATTGGGAGATTGGGATTGACATGTATACACTAATATGTATAAAATGGATAACTAATAAGAACCTGCTGTATAAAAAAATAAATAAAATTCAAAAATTCAACAAAAAAAAACATCTCTAGAGATACAAGTGATGCCACACTGGCTGTGATGGATAACATATTTATAGCTACCCTGAAGGAAACCCTAACTCTTACAATTTTCCTTCCAGAATAGGTTACCTCCTTCCGTACAGAATGCTTAAGCATTATTATTAGTACTACTAACGGCAGAAGGCAATATTCTAAGCACACTGAATATGCTAAATCATTTAATTGTCATAAACACCCTAAGGGGTAGGCACTATTCTTTAACTCCATCATATGAAGGAGGAAACTAAATTACAGAGAGATTGGCAACATAACTTGCTCTAGACCAACTATACAGATGTCAGATGTGAACCCAGGTATCTGGCCTCAGTGCCTGTGCTCTTAACCACTAATTAATTGTTTCTTGATGATTTAGGATGAGTTAATTCATGACATTATCTGGAAGTGCAATTGAGCAAATTCCATGGTTCTTTTAATCTTAATAGTCTTGTGAGCTGTCCAATATGGTAGCTACAAGCCACATGTGGCTACTTAAATTTAAATTAATTAAAATCAAATACTGTTAAAAATTGACATCTTCAGTCACACAGTTAGTGGTTACTGTACGGGACAGCACAACACTTCCATCACAAAGAGTTCCACTGGCTGGTACTGGTCTAAAGCAACACTAACATTCTAAATAATTGACCACCTACTTTGCTTTTATGCACCTTTTCTTTTTGTAATGCACTCTGCAAATAAAAGTGGTAGGTAGAAGTGGCAAGGGTTTTTTAAAATAATTTTTTTAATTTATTTATTTTAATTTATTTATTTAAAAAAAGGTTAAATAATTATTCCAAAGTCGCACCAATAATAAGTAAAATGGTGGAGCCAGTTTTCACGTCTAGATCCATTTGTTTCCAAGTTTTACAGTCTTTTTATTATACCATATGATCTTTGTGGGGGAAAAAACTCTCTAATTTTATTGAATTATGAATGATATAATCTTTCTGGTTGCAGGCAACACTCAAAGATAGGAATCTGGGATACATTATCTGAATGGTTTATGTTTAAAGTCAGAGGAAATCTGTTCATAATAGAAGGGATGCAAGTAGGTCATGGTACATGGTGGCAAAAAAATATTTGGTTAATTTAGCCAATAATTGATGAAGAATCTGTTTCTGTGAGTTACTGAATGACAATGTAGGTAAAAAGTTATGGCAGTGTTTGGGGAAAGAGTGGACTCTGGAGGAATGAAATGGTAAATTTGGAGATGATTCAAGAACATTCAGTACTTCAAATCCCAATTTCAAGGCCTCAGACTTGAATCAGTGAGAGTTCTATTGAAAAAACTGCTCTAGACTCATAAGCAGAAAGTGGCTTTTTACAGGGAATTAGGCTGAAAGATTGTTTGAAAAGGCTACAGTAACAGGATCTAGGCTGGCCTCCAGGATTGGCTGCCAGAACATTGTATACCTTTCCACCAAGGAAACTGCTATACTAGCAAAGGTCATGAAGCTGCAGAATTCAGGAAGCCCATCACAAAACTATTGCTTCTGGAAAAATCCTGCCTTAATTGGAATCTTGAGATCAGCTGGGAGTAGCCAACACTGTGAACTCCAGAGCCACATCATTCCTACTGAGTTTCTTAGGAGCAAAAGAGATTCACATCCCACTTCCTTCCTATCTGTTAAATTAAGTTCTGAATTTCAGTCTTGAGCATATACATTTGATTTTTGGAATATAAATCATGTCTTGAAACCTAATTCCAAAGGAGTCAGAGAATGTCACTTTTAGCTTTCCAGCCTCTGCAGTACAAGAAAACACATCAGACAGTTGGAAAAAAATGCCAAGTAAGCTAATCTGTTCTATTTACCACATCATTTGCATGTTTTAGAAAATGTGGATTTCAAATAGAATTTGGTTGCTGCAAATTTATTACATTGTAAAGAAAATTAATACGCAAATATGACTTCTTAAATTTCAAGGAAAAGTGCATTTGCTTACAAAAGGAAATTTTGCCCATTTTTACCAAAATATTGTATTTTTATTTGTTTGTTTTACTGGATGCTAGAGTATGTAGGCATCAGAACAAGCTATTTACACCAGAAGCAAAGTTTTTGAGCAAAACTTTGTCATTTGTAAATCAGTATTATTTACTCCTCACCTAGCTCATTATTTTCATTTTGAACCATCCTGAGCAGCTTTTATATTCAATTTGGCTAATGTTACAAAAGTGGGGACAAATAGTGTGCAAAAGAGTGTGCAAACTCAAAAGGGTTTGAAAGACCTGGATTATGAGCAAATAAGTGACTTGTGGAATTTAGAATAACAATATGTAAAAGGCATGAAACTCTGGGACCAAAAATAATCAGAAGGGCTACAACCTAAAAGGGTTCAGAGAATAAAATATACACGAGGAGAGAGCTCTTGAGTAGTTGCAGAAATTATACTAAAATCATCTGCCTGGGAGACAGCAGTGAGGAAAAGAGAAAAGAAAGTAGCCCCTTAGTAGGTGAAGAGGAGTGTGAATTTTCAGATGTTATTGTGTCATTAGACAAAGCAATACTATGTAGGACTATTTCATCGAGAACATCCCTGATATTGCTCTGCTGAGCTCTCAAAATGATTACTAGGGATCACTCTCTGGAAATGTAATGTGGTCTTATAAAGCAAAGACTGGATGGGGTTTTGGGTTTTTTTTTTTTTTTCGGTACGCGGGCCTCTCACTGTTGTGGCCTCTCCCGTTGCGGAGCACAGGCTCCGGACGCGCAGGCTCAGCGGCCATGGCTCACGGGCCCAGCCGCTCCGCGGCATGTGGGATCTTCCTAGACCGGGGCACGAACCCGTGTCCCCTGCATCGGCAGGCAGACTCCCAACCACTGCGCCACCAGGGAAGCCCACGACTGGATGTTTTTAAGATAGATCTTCTTTCATTTTTCAACCACTTAAGAGGTGCAAAAATTTCTCTGTATTCTGTTTCTTCTTCATTTTTCTGCTTCTATATGGAGTCGAAGTGGTCAACACCTTTCTAACTCCTAAATCACCTTGCTGTTTTGGAAAATCAAGTCAAATCAGTCTTTTGTCTGACCAATATCTCGACTGTTGTATAGAGCATCACAGAGAAAAAACATCTAAAGATGTTAGAGATGGTATGATTTTACATAATGAAAAGAGGAATAATAGCATTGTTAATTATAGTTTAAAGTATTGTTAATATTATTATTATTAATGGCATTTATTGACTTGTTACTGTTACCAGGAACTGTGCTAAATACTTTACAAATATCAGCATACATGTTTTTATCTCTAGATCTTGCTTGGTTTGCATTTAGGAAAAACAAAAAGACCCCGAACCCTGAAATGTCTGTGTGGGACTCACATAACATACCCTCAGAAAGATATTCCATTAAAACCCAACTTTCTAACAGTAGAAGCTGAATTAGCAATAGAACGGTTCCAGAGACTAAAAGGGCAAGGCCTGTTTTGTGCCTAGTAGGCTATGTTTGAGTCTGAATATCACCTTGTTTGGGGATATGCTAAAGATAATTGAAGCATCAGCTGGGTCATTAGGCCATTAGGAAAGGTCCCTCCCAATCCTTTCATATTCATCTTAGGCCTAAAGAGATAGGTAGAATTTTGCCTTCTTCTCTTTCACCATGAAAATCACAGGGTAACAGACATGGCCAGAAGGGAGGAGGAGAAGAGATGCAGTGAACTTGCCTTTCCTCCTTTCTCCATCTCCTCCCACACACACCTCCGGCTCTGCCTTTTCTCCTCTCTTCCCTCCATCTATTCCCACCATTATCTACTAACTAAACAAAGACTAAAATTACCAAGGTCAGAATCCTGTCCCACATCTCACTGGAATAACCTTAATCTTGGAGAGTTATTTAATTAGTACTTTTCATGTCTGCTGTTAGAAAACACTGTAGAATCTTTCCATTAGTCGAAAAAGTAGTATAGTTCAGTTATCACTTCCAAATATTAAAAGTTTATTGTGTTATGTTTGATTTCTCATGAAAGCTGGAGAGAGTTTTATATAAGAAAAGTTTGGATCAGATCAGTGTAGTATCATGAAAAGAGTTCTTCGTGAGTTAGGAGTAGTTTCCTGTCGTTGTTGTTCACTAACCTTCTCTGGGCCTCAGTTTCCCCATCCTTATAAAGAGAATGGGGAATTCAATTTGTACAATGCCGTCCCCATTTTCCAGGCTATGAAAAAATGAGAGATTATTAATACTATTGGATAGAGGCTGATAATATATTTTTAAAAGAAAAACGTACATTGAGAATTCAGCAATAAATTGTTGTCTTAGAACATTTGAGTTGCACACACTTTCTGGTAATATCCAATATATTAAAGGCCATTTCTAAGGTTTCCATATCTTGATTTATTTTAGTCTGGGATTGCTTTCTGAAGGGATAATCTCATTTATGATATTGCCTTTTTAAGATGTAGCAGCATTATACAGAAAGATAAATTTGCACTGCCTGCTAAATGCAAATGATTGCTATTTTGAAGAAATAATTTTGAAGCTTTATTTTATACAGATGTATATGGAGATTCTTATATATTTAAGGGTTATAGGCAGTAGCAATAAATAAAGTTAGCTGACCCTGAGGATGAAAAATATAACATTATGTGAAAGGGAAAAGTATCCTAATACTAGAGGGCAACATCTAGCTGGTATTTTATCCATGTCCCCAAATGGAGTACTTTAAAATTACTCAAAATGCCATGATAATCAGTGAACATAAAGCCTACTTAAAAAGCTGAGACAGAATGGAGGGCTGATGTCAGCAAAGCTAGTTCTCAGTCAAGCCTCAAAATTCAAGTCCTATTAAGAAGAATATGAAAATAGTTGATCAGTTTATCTAAAAAAACCATATGGTTTTCAAGTTTACCCCAAGAGCATACCAGTTATTTTCCAGAGCATAGAAAACGACCTATACATTTTTGCTCTTTAGCCCTAAGGAATAGAAATCTAGGTGAAGGAAATTCTTAGTGAAAGTGCCATTTTAAAAACCCTTTTGGATACTGCTATTGTGGAAATTACTGTTAAATGCTGAGCACTTTCATTTATTTTACATGTTTTAAGCCAAAAGAAAGAAAGTCTTGGCTATTTAAAATCCACTGATGACAGTTGCCTTTCAACAGAGGTGGAACATACCTGACATCATGCTGCCCTGCCTCCTCTCACAATGGGACACTTTCCCTTTTAGCCTGAATATGGCCTTAGACTCTTTCTCATCACAGCACACCTGGCAGCCACTACCAGTAGATGAGAGCTGGCGCTGAAGATAAAGCCTATGAGCCATACCTGCCTTAAAGGTTGGATGCATTCATATGCATAGATCTACATATGTATATATACAAACAAATGGCTCATTAGAGTCCAATAATCTCTAGAGAATAACATATAATGCTGATATCATGGATTACTTCAAAATCCAGTTATCATGGATTACTTCAAAACCTCCTAAATGGGTCCCATGCTACTGCTGTCCCCGCTCCCCCCCAATCTATTTGCAACTTTTAAAACATAAGTCATATCATCTCATTCCTTTACTCAAAATTCTCCATAGGCGTCCCTTGCACTTGGAGTAAAAGCTCAAAACCTTATAACCCTACATGATCTGGCACTCTGCCATTACTCTGACTTCATTTCCTAACTCGTTCACCTTTGGTCAATGTGTTTCAACCAGACTGGCCTCTGTGCTAGTTCTAGAACATGCCATGCCAGACAGACTATCTCATGAGCTTTACACTGGCTATTCCTCTACCTGGAATATACTTCTTCCAGATATCCACATGGCCTCTCATTGACTTCAAGTCTTTGCTCACCATCTTGGTGTGCCCTACTCTGACCACCCTCTTTCTAATTGCATCCCACCCTACCACTCTTAATTTCCCTTCCCTGATTAATTTATTTCTTTATCTCACTTATACTAAATAATTTTTGCATTATGTAATTGCCTTCTCCCTCCTCAACTAGAATGTAAATTATAACACGGCAGTGCTTGTTTCACAAGTTTATCCCCAGCATCTAGTGCAGATGACATATAGTTAGCTGTCAATTATCTGTTGAATTAATGACTACATGACTTAATGATTTAATGTTATGCCCACAATGACTCAGGGAAATACAGATGTGAAATAGGTAGTGAGAAAATCTTGATAAACACAGCTTCTACTTGTGTCCAGTTTGGAGACTTGTAATTTGTGGCTTAAAAATAATATCTATAAAAACATTTTTATTTCATGATGAGTATCTCAAAATCCTCTAACAGCGCAAATTCCTATGAAAAACTAAAGAAATGAACATTTTAAATGGAAAGGCAGAACATAGAAATTCCTGTCATAACATTTGACAGTGCAGTTTGTTTAAAATAGTAATTACTTTCTTGACAAGTATAAAGATTTTTTAATCATAAGAGACTTTGTGAATTAGGTAAATAATTTTCTTCACTGTTCCCCACCACCTAACAGTTTGTTTCATTTTGTTTAGAAAAAATGAGTTCTCTCACGTTAAAAAAAATTCTATGTATGTAAGATGTTTCTCAGCAAGTCAGCCCAAAATACCTTTTTCCTACTGCTTCCTAAACTAGTTGTTTAATATTTATGTGTTTCCACTTTGGTAACAACAAAGCTGACAACTATTTGTGGTATAGGTTTTGTTTCTGTCTTTTGGCTACTTAGTGTATAGAGGTATCAGTATGAAGAGTTAATGGCACTTCAGAAAATAAGCAGGGGTTTAATCTTCATTGCTCTTGATCCAATGTTTCATCAATATCAAAAGACCTAGTGCTGGAAATGAGATGGTACATTAGTTCTGATGCTCAGTGGTTTATAATTTGCTACAGAAATTAGGCTTCTGGTCTTCAGGATTAGGCAAGTATCTAGAAAATTAGGGTACAGGAAGAGTGAGAAAAATAAAGCCCAGAAATATAAAGGAGAGGAGCAAAAGGCAAATCAATAAATTTTAAACCAATGGCATGAATATAACTTTTACCTACAAAATGACTAAAAACAATTCATCACCAGGCAAGCAAATGAAATAAAAGAGGCAAACAGTTTAAATAAAAAGTTATATTTATAAAAGCAGTCTCTCAAATAAATACTTAAAAGGAAAAAAATGGGTAGGGGAGGATAAAGCAAATCAGTGTCTAAGATTCTATATCATCTCTTACCAATAAAGTTTACAAAGTGGTTTTATTTTAAAAGAACATACAATGAATATGTTCATTTGGATCATATTTTTAGATTCCACATATAAGTGATATCAGATGATATTTGTCTTTCTCTGTCTGACTTACTTCACTTAGTCCAATCTCTAGGTCCATGCATGTTGCTGCAAATGGCATTATTTCATTCTTTTTTATGGCTGAGTAATATTCTTTTGTATATATTTACCACACCTTCTTTATCCATTCATCTGTCACTGGACATTTAGATTGCTTCCATGCCTTGGCTATTGTAAATAGTGCTGCTATGAACATTGAGGTGCATGTATCTTTTCAAATTATGGTTTTCTCCAGATATATGCCCAGGAGTGGGATTGCAGGATCATGTGGTAGCTCTATTTTTAGTTTTTTAAGGAATCTCCATACTGTTCTCCCTAGTGGTTGTACCAATTTACATTCCCACCAACAGTGTAGGAGGGTTCCCTTTTCTCCACACCCTCTCCAGCATTCATTATTTGTAGACTTTTTTGATGATGGTCATTCTGACTGGTGTGAGGTGATACCTCACTGCAGTTTTGATTTTCATTTCTCTAATAATTAGTGATGTTGAGTATCATTTCATGTACCTTTTGGCTATCTGTATGTCTTCTTTGGAGAAATGTTTATTTAGATCTTCTGCCCATTTGTTGATTGGGTTGGTTTTTTTGTTTGTTTGTTTATATTGAGTTGTATGAGCTGTTTGTGTATTTTGGAGATTAATCCCTAGTCGGTTTCATCATTTCCAGATATTTTCTCCCATTCTGTAGGTTGTCTTTTCATTTTGTTTATGGTTTCCTTTGCTGTGCAAAAGCTTCTAAGTTTAATTAAGTCCCATTTGTCTATTTTTGTTTTTATTTCCATTACTTTAAGAGACAGATCCAAAAAGAGCTTGTTTTGATACATGTCAAAGAGTCTCCTGCCTATGTTTTCCTCTAAGAGTTTTATAGTATCCAGTCTTACATTTAGGTCTTTAGTCTATTTTGAGTTTATATTTTTGCTCACTGTTAGAGAATGTTCTAATTTAGCTGTCCCATTTTCCCAGCACCACTTATTGAAGAGACTGTCTTTCCTTCATTGTATAGTCTTACCTCTTTTGTCATGGATTAATTGACCACGGGTACGTAGGTTTATTTCTGGGTTTTCTATTCTTTTCCATTGATCTATGTTTATGTTTTGTTTTTTGCCATTACCATACTGTTTTGATTACTGTAGCTTTGTAGTACAGTCTGAAGTCAGACACAGACTCACAGACATAGAAAACAAACTTATAGTTACCAAAGGGGAAAGGTGGTAGTTACTAAAGTGTTCACTGGTAGAAATATCTAAATATCTAAAGACTATTCATATGAGACCATGCTCCAAAGAACACCAATCAACTCAAAAGGTTTGTTTTATTTTGATACTTGATAGATACAGTTCATTTTTACATTTTTTTTGCCATTTTGGAAAGGGAAACCCGAGGAAGCAAAGTGACATCTACATATACTGAATATACGTGGACAAAACCAAGAAAAAGAATTACAATTATCCAAAGGATTTAGGTCTCAAAAAGACATTGCATGAAGGTTGGTTATAGTAAAGAGAAAGGATTACAGTTTTTAAAAGTAGTTGTCTATAGATGCTAAATTCATCACATATTTTGTCCCATGTTTTTCAAGTGGCTGAGCACTGACTGTGTACCCACTGTGCCAGGTTATGGGAGCAACTTCTAGTGGAAAGATAGGGTGGCCTGGGTTTGGGCTTTCTGAAATGCTTTTCTGACTCACCAGCTTGTGAACTCATGCAAGTGCTACATCCATTTCCTTACCTGGTGAAGGTTTAATAATAAAGTCTACCTAATGGAGTTATGAAATTAAATTTATTACATGAAATAAGCATGCAAAACAGTTGTAATAATGCTTATCTCTTAATAAGCATTAGTTATTGTTATTATATAAAATAAAGGAATTAGAGTTTAATAGAAGGAACCTAAGATTTAGAACTGAAAAAAAGCAAATTAGACTCAGGCTCCAATCTTTATTAGTCATATTACTTTTAGGTAAGTTATTTGACTGCTCTGAGACCCTGCTTCATTAATTCTAAACTAAGGATAAGTATTCTTACTTTTAAGGGTTCTTTGAGAGAATTAGAGATTAGAGTTGTAAGATGCTAAGCGTAGTTCCTGGTATAGACTGGGGTACAGCAGTAAACAAACAAAGATTCCATGCCCTTATGGAGCTCCCCTTCTAGTAAAGGAAGACAAAAAATAAACATAATAAATAAGTAAATTATATAGTATATTAGAAGGTGATAAATGCTATTTAAGAAAGAGAGATAGAGAGAAGGAAAAAGGAAAAGAGAGAGGGAAAAAAAGAGAGGAAGGAAGGAAGAGTAGTGAACAGTACAAAGTAAAAGGGATGAGGATTTGCAATTTTACTTAATAGTTACTTATTATCCTAAAACCTTATGCAATTTACTTAACCTCTGTGGCCTCAGTTTCTTCATCTACAAAATGGGACAGTAATATTGCCAAAATAGTATTGCCAATAATAAAATTGCTTTGATGCTTAAACGAATTATTCCCTGTATAGAACTTGGAACAATGCCTAGCACATAGTAAACTCACAGTAAATTTAGTAGGTATTGGTTATTAATATTACTACTACTATTATTATTAATAGGAGTTAGGGAAATATGGCCACTGTAATTATATCAGTTGACTAAAATGTAGTCTACCAACTTCACTGATTTCAAGCTATTCTAATTATCTAATTTTCACTGTTTCAAAAGCCTGAAAACGTAAAGTGAGCTGTCCTTGAAAATTTCATAGCCAAGTATAATTTACATAAACCATGTAAAGGAAGCACAGATATTCAAAGCATCCTAAACAATTGTGTAGTTGTAGCTTATTTACATGGAAGCAATCACAGAGCTACTAGGAAACTTTAATAAGCAACAACACCACTGTAGATAACAAAATCAATGACAATATTAGTTGCATATTGGCAGGGAAGAAAGATCCCCTACCAGTCAGAGTTTCTGATTATCTCATGACGAGAGCATTCAAATAGTTTAAAATATATCTACTACCTATAACTAAAGATTTTAAACAATGGATATTTAAGCCATATATCATTTGGACTGGGATTGGTGTGAAAATAGTTTCCCAGAGGCAAAGTTTTCTCCCTCAAGCATATATTTACCTTAATTGCCCATCACAAGGTACGACTGCATGTCAGAAGGACCTAATAACAGTGAATAAATAACACCTGGATTTCTATTAAATATTTAGCTTGTCTGGAAGAGAAAACAAGTGAGACATCCTTTCATAACGACTTTTTTCTACTGATTGATTCTACTGTATAGTGAATTTACCTGGATTACATCCAACCAGCTAAAATGGGATGCTGGTTTTCTGATTTCCTATCCCATGTCAGGGTATTACTGTAGTGCATAGGTAAGAGAGATGCAGCAGGTGAAAAGAAAAGCAGACAAAAATAAGATAGTAGGAAGCTAATCCAGGACAACTAATGAAGCACAATGAAAATCATTAGAGCAGATGCAACCACCAGCACAGCTAATCAGCCCCTAGGATAAGTAGTGTTAAGATTTGGAAACTCAAGAAGCTCAGTCAGGTTCCTTGATCTATATTATTTTATAATAGTTAAGTGAAATGATCATTTCTACCTAGTTTATATGGAAAAATATTTTATTAATAAAGAAATTTTTATAATTAGATTACACATTTTATATGTTTTAAGCATTGGTTTGTAGGACTGTATTGCTGTATTTTAAAATGTCAGACAAAAACCTAAAATGGCTTAATAAAAGGAATATATTGATTCATATAACTGAAATGATAAATGAGATGGGCTTCAGATAAGGTTTGATCTATGGTGGTAATCATTTTACAACATATAAGTGTATCAAATCAATGTGCTGTACACCTTAAACTCACACAACGTTATATGTCAATTGTATCACAATAAAGCTGGAAAAAATATAAGAGTATAGGCTTCAGGTAAGATTTGATATAGCTGCTCATTAAGTGTCACTGAAATTATTTTTCCCCTTTGTCTCTCTATCATGCATGATATCAGCTTCATCCTCAGGCATCTCCACTAACATCCAACAACTTAATTCTCTCTCTGCAGTAGCAAAATGATATTGTTACAGACAATTTACAGACTTCTCATTCTCACATAATACCATCCAGGGGTGCAAAAAAGTGATTTCTTCTGGTTGTTCCTACATCATATATTCTGGGACCTGCTTTCACTCTGTGGCCCAAAGTGGTTCATTAACCATTTACCATGTCCAGAAAAATAGAATATGCTGATGTATTAAGTCTAGAGAAATTAATCCTACCCAAAATGAGATGAAGAAGAGTACCATTTGCAGATAAACATCTAGTTACTGTGCACAAAGGAGAAAGAGACAGACACTGGGAAGGCAATTAAGAAATCCTTTTTAAGGGCTCAACCTATTTACCACTAAAAATGTTTTCTATGAAAGTGAGCAGTGTCAGTGTATTCACAAATAATCTTTGTAACTGTGAACTATTTTTCATGAGGGCAGTTCACGAAATACTTTAAATGCCATGCCAAGGGATTTGAGATTTTCTCCCTTGCTAATGGGGATTTTGAAGGACTTAAATCAGGAAAATAACATGCTCAGCCTTTACCTTCATTAGAAGGGTCAGAGTATTTTTATACCACATACACTTGTGTGCGTGCCCACACACAAACACACACACAAACACACACATCTTGAGTTTGCTACAGTGAGTGTTTTTTAATAGCAAAAGAAATCAATAGTATGAGAAGGTCAATTCCTAGAGAATAAAGTAGAGTGGGACAAAGAATAAAGGTATATGTTTGTCTTGTGAGGAACCTATGAAAAAACACCCCAAACACCCCAATTCAACAGAGACGGTCCTCGGCTTATTTGAAAACACTGATAAAATGATACAAGAAAAGTACAACATCATTGTGATTTTTTTAACAATTTCTCATGGCTTCAAGATTTTGATCTTTAACCTTGTACGTAAAAATTAAAACCACTTCCCAGCATGAAATACTGTTGTCTGACTTGGGGGATATCTCCTCAGTCTCTCTGTGAGACAAATGAGATCAAAACCCAAAATGTATACTGAAAATAAGTATAACAAAGCACCATAATCTCCTAAAGGAAACAAAATGCTTCAAGCAGTAGGGTCATGGAGTTTCAAGCAAGGGCTTCACCTTCTACTAACCCTGCTTCTCCCTAAAACCACTCCCCTGCTGGTAGAGCATTGACTGCAGCTAACTAGACTAAAGGAACTGCACACTTTCTCCCATAAATTCAGTAGAGAGGCATAAGTAAAAGGTGAAAGTGGAAACCCCAGCAAACTAGGGAGGGTGGCAGACAGCCACGCTGCAGGCATAAACAGTACTGTTAGAAGGCAAGAAGCGTGGACACAGAGGAGACAAGAGTCAGGAAACGCTAACTTGCCTTCAGCATTCTGGCAGCCTCAAGGGAGACAATTAACATAATGTCACCAAAAGCAAACCTCAGCCTTTGACCAATCCCTGTGAAAGGCAAAAAATAGCTTTCCATGTACGGTTGTCAAGAAACCTGCTGAACAAAAGCATCTGCCAATTTTTCTGCCCTAAAGATGGTTTCCAGTGAAAGTCAACAAAATTTGCTGCTAAAATACACACAACAGCAGTCTTTGAAATATCTGCCAGTTACCTCATATTATCAATACTAAGCAAGGCAGGCTTAAAAAAAAAAAAAACACGCTTTAAAACTGCACAGATTAAGCAATTTATTAATATAAGGGATGCTCACCAATAGCCTTTGTTAGTGTTAAAATTGATTCATAGACGACAGTCTTCTCAGTGTACATATCAAGCTGACACTCAATAACACTTGCTCATTATTGACATACCATGGTGAAAGAAATAAACTTATAATTGCATGCAAGAACATGCATTAATATTTTACCTATTACTAGTTCAGTGGATTCAACCCTTAGTTTTAATAATTCACCAGAAGGACTCACAAAACTCACTGAAAGCTGTTGTACTCATGATTACTGTTCATTACAGCTAAAAGATACACATTAAATTCAGCCAAGGGAAGAACATGGGGCAGGGTCCAAGAAAAGTTCCAAACATGGAGCTTCTATTGTCCTCCCCCCATAGAGTCAAGACCAAGTTACTTTCCTTGTATTGATGTGTGACAACACGTACTGCGTATTGTCAACCAGGGAAACTCACCCAGACCTTGGTGTCCAAAGCCTTTTATAGGACTCCATCATGTAGACACAGGTGACTGCCCACATGATGGATCTCGGTTTCCAGCCCTTCAGAAGATGGAGCTGATACCTTGTGAAGCAAAGCTTCTGCCCTAAGTCACATTGTTGATGTGGTTCAAAGCCTTCATGCCACTTTGTTACTATCTGGCTGACACAAGACCCCCAGACAAACAAAGACCTTCCTATCAAGCATGGCATTCCAAGAGCTTAGAGGTTCTTCTCAGAAGCCAGGAGCAAAGGTCAGATCTGTCGTTGGTTTAAATTCCTTAACCACACACCTAATAAAATATGAGTGATTATATATAATTTTTTAAATTTTGATTTGTTTTGTCATAAATGACAGTTCAATGCTAGAAAAGAGAGATATGAATCAAGGGTGGACTCCACAATCTATTAAAGCTATTAAAGAACAGTATGGTCTTTCCTTTTTTTTTTTCCTGCCATTCAATTATAAACAAATCAAGTAATTTATATTTTCTCTAGGTAGACCAGGTTGCTATAAGAAAAATTTTATAAGAGATTATATAAAACATGACACATATCAAAGATGTTTAAATATTCTTTAAAGAAAAATATATTTTAAAGAGGCCTGGAAAAAATAGAAAATCCACCTTACTACAACCTCCAGGCAAAACTCTCAAAGGAGAAATCAGGTTTTATAAATACCAGATGCATATTACTATGAGACTTTAAATGAAATCTCATAAATTAAAGCCTAAGTACTTGAACAAGTGAACATGAATGAAATAAAGAATAATTGAAGATATTATAGTCTCTAGAGAAAAACAGTATGGGAATAAAATGTAACACTAAATTATTAGAATATAAATTGAATAAATTAGATAATATCAAATTTTTATCAGAAAGGAAGGGAGAATGTAAATGGTTAATTGAGCTTGGTGATAACATCTTGTGTTTTAAAATTTAGGCCAGGATTTATTTTTCAAACCCAATTAAGAATAATAATATTTTAAAAATAAGATGTTGTTAGGAATGTTTTACTCCTGCTTAAGCAAATAAATATGAAATCTCTTATGCTACTTCTAAATTTTAAAATTATACTCAGACATGCTAGAATAATGCTAGCTTTTGTTGTCATTGTTTTAACTTCTATAATTTTGAGCAATAGTGTACATGGGGAAACATAATTCAGAACACTTATTACATACCCCCCAAAAATTACACAAAATTACACATTGTTAGCATACAAATATGTCAAGTATATTCTATTCTTGTCACAAAAATCTCAGATGATATAACTAATTCTCTGTATTTCCTTTCTATTTGGAAAAGCTTTGTTTGATAACATAAATTCAGAATATTTTTCAAACTTCCTTGCAACTTCTTTGAAGAAGAGCCTATCTACTCCATGGGTTTCAAATCACATTTATGAAATACTTAATAGCCATTGTTGGAAAGTAATACTTTCATTCTTTAAAATCTTTCAATTATTCAGAAAAGTAGGGATTAATATAAAATCCATGTGCACACCAATCAGGCTTAACAAAAGCTAACATTTACTATTATTTGCTTCAGATCTCTTTTTGTGGTAGAGTTGAAGTTCCCTTTGTCCTATTCTCCTGTACTCCCCCGATCCTGAGTCTGGGATGTATTTTTACCAACCGTATTTTTATGCACCCATAAAAAAATATATTTCGGGAAATTGTGTTTCTAAATTTTACATGCTCTTTCTTTCTCCTTACCCTACTCTGTTTCTTTTTTTACATTTTTTCTCTGTTGAGTTGAAAGTTATACATTTGTATTTCCATTTCCATTCTTTTAGTGGTTTCTCTTATATTTTAATATGCTGAGTTAACTACAGATTTTTCTAATTTTCTCAAATTTATTCAATAATCTTTTCCCAAGCAAGAAACAGTATGGTTTACTTTCTCACTGAACAGCCTCCTCTCTCATCCCAACATACACACACAGTCTTCTTAGTGCTGTTTTCAATTTTTATTTTGCTATTTAATCACACAAACATACACACACACACATGCTGGACACATACTAGTTTTATTATGTTTCCTTTTTCAACAGTTAATTAACTTTGCTAAAATATACCACTTTCTGTGTTCACCATTGTTTCTTTCACATCATCTGTCCCTCTCAGTTAACTTGTCTTTTCATTAAAGTACATTTTTTTGTTCTTTTGGTGTGAGTCTGTGGGTGGCAAGCTTTCTTACCTTAGGTATGCTTGAAAATTTGTTCAGGATTTTTGAATGATAGCTGTGTTAACCCAAAGGGTTGAATTGTCAAAGAACATTCATGCACATTATAGATCTTACCCAGCACCATACTTTATTAATGATTCAAAGGATATGGGCAAGCAGTAGGCTCAGGCAAAACATTCATTTCCTGCAGGAGCTCAAAACCAACTTATTCGGCTTCCAAAAATGTCCCTTTCCCTACTTTAGGATGTGTTTTCATTTCAGATAAATAGAATAGTGATGAGCAATATATGCTAAATTGTTCTCAAAAGAAGCCATTAGGGATTTGGAGCCCTTTGGTTTTTTTGTTTTTTTTTTTTTTTTTTTTTTTTTTTTAAACATCTTTATTGGGGTATAATTGCTTTACAATTGTGTGTTAGTTTCTGCTTTATAACAAAGTGAATCAGTTATACATATACATATGTTCCCTTATGTCTTCCCTCTTGCGTCTCCCTCCCTCCCACTCTCCCTATCCCACCCCTCCAGGCTGTCACAAAGCACCGAGCTAATATCCCTGTGCCTTGCGGCTGCTTCCCCCTAGCTATCTACCTTACTACGTTTGTTAGTGTGTATATGTCCATGACTCTCTCTCACCCTGTCAAAGCTCACCCTTCCCCCTCCCCATATCCTCAAGTCCGTTCTCCAGTAGGTCTGCGTCTTTATTCCTGTCTTACCCCTAGGTTCTTCATGACATTTTTTTTTCCCCTTAAATTCCATATATATGCGTTAGCATACGGTATTTGTCTTTTTCTTTCTGACTTACTTCACTCTGTATGACAGACTCTAGGTCTATCCACCTCATTACAAATAGCTCAATTTCGTTTCTTTTTATGGCTGAGTAATATTCCATTGTATATATGTGCCACATCTTCTTTATCCATTCATCCGATGATGGGCGCTTAGGTTGTTTCCATCTCCGGGCTATTGTAAATAGAGCTGCAATGAACATTTTGGTACATGACTCTTTTTGAGTTTTGGTTTCCTCAGGGTATATGCCCAGTAGTGGGATTGCTGGGTCATATGGTAATTCTATTTGTAGTTTTTTAAGGAACCTCCATACTGTTCTCCATAGTGGCTGAACCAATTCACATTCCCACCAGCAGTGCAAGAGTGTTCCCTTTTCTCCACACCCTCTCCAGCATTTATTGTTTCTAGATTTTTTGATGATGGCCATTCTGACTGGTGTGAGATGATATCTCATTGTAGTTTTGATTTGCATTTCTCTAATGATTAATGATGTTGAGCATTCTTTCATGTGTTTGTTGGCATTCTGTATATCTTCTTTGGAGAAATGTCTATTTAGGTCTTCTGCCCATTTTTGGATTGGGTTGTTTGTTTTTTTGTTATTGAGCTGCATGAGCTGCTTGTAAATTTTGGAGATTAAACCTTTGTCAGTTGCTTCATTTGCAAATATTTTCTCCCATTCTGAGGGTTGTCTTTTGGTCTTGATTATGGTTTCCTTTGCTGTGCAAAAGCTTTGAAGTTTCATTAGGTCCCATTTGTTTATTTTTGTTTTTATTTCCATTACTCTAGGAGGTGGGTCAGAAAGGATCTTGCTGTGATTTATGTCATAGAGTGTTCTGCCTATGTTTTCCTCTAAGAGTTTGATAGTTTCTGGCCTTACATTTAGGTCTTTAATCCATTTTGAGCTTATTTTTGTGTATGGTGTTAGGGAGTGATCTAATCTCATACTTTTACATGTACCTGTCCAGTTTTCCCAGCACCATTTATTGAAGAGGCTGTCCTTTCTCCACTGTACATTCCTGCCACCTTTATCAAAGATAAGGTGTCCATATGTGCGTGGGTTTATCGCTGGGCTTTCTATCCTGTTCCATTGATCTATATTTCTGTTTTTGTGCCAGTACCATACTGTCTTGATTACTGTAGCTTTGTAGTATAGTCTGAAGTCAGGGAGCCTGATTCCTCCAGCTCCTTTTTTCGTTCTCAAGATTGCTTTGGCTATTCGGGGTCTTTTGTGTTTCCATACAAATTGTGAAATTTTTTGTTCTAGTTCTGTGAAAAATGCCAGTGGTAGTTTGATAGGGATTGCATTGAATCTGTAGATTGCTTTGGGTAGTAGAGTCATTTTCACAATGTTGATTCTTCCCATCCAAGAACATGGTATATCTCTCCATCTATTTGTATCATCTTTAATTTCTTTCATCAGTGTCTTATAATTTTCTGCATACAGGTCTTTCGTCTCCTTAGGTAGGTTTATTCCTAGATATTTTATTCTTTTTGTTGCAATGGTAAATGGGAGTGTTTTCTTGATTTCACTTTCAGATTTTTCATCATTAGTATATAGGAATGCCAGAGATTTCTGTGCATTAACTTTGTATCCTGCTACTTTACCAAATTCATTGATTAGCTCTAGTAGTTTTCTGGTAGCATCTTTAGGATTCTCTATGTATAGTATCATGTCATCTGCAAACAGTGACAGCTTTACTTCTTCTTTTCCGATTTGGATTCCTTTTATTTCCTTTTCTTCTCTGATTGCTGTGGCTAAAACTTCCAAAACTATGTTGAATAAGAGTGGTGAGAGTGGGCAACCTTGTCTTGTTCCTGATCTTAGTGGAAATGCTTTCAGTTTTTCACCATTGAGGATGATGTTTGCTGTGGGCTTGTCATATATGGCCTTTATTATGTTGAGGAAAGTTCCCTCTATGCCTACTTTCTGCAGGGTTTTTAGCATAAATGGGTGTTGAATTTTGTCAAAAGCTTTCTCTGCATCTATTGAGATGATCATATGGTTTTTCTCTTTCAATTTGTTAATATGGTTTATCACATTGATAGATTTGCGTATATTGAAGAATCCTTGCATTCCTGGAATAAACCCCACTTGATCATGGTGTATGATCCTTTTAATGTGCTGTTGGATTCTGTTTGCTAGTATTTTGTTGAGGATTTTTGCATCTATGTTCTGGAGCCCTTTGTTTTATACTCTGATAATTACAGAGAGAGAGAGAATGCTTAGATGACTACTCCCATTCTCCAGCAAGCTATGCCCCATAAATCCATAAAGCTCAGGTTCATTTACAATAAGCAAGCTAGTTATACCAAGTACATCCTAGGAAAAGCATTCTCTAAATAAAGACTCCCTATCTGTAGTAAACATCATTATCATCCTGCAAAGAGGTCTATTCAAGGTCATTAGCATGTTCATAAGGAAGGAAGGAAGTTGAAGGTCATTCACTCCCAGCCTGCTACTCTCAACCAGGTTTCCAGTAGAGCATGAGAGAGTTGCAGACTGGTGTTAACCCTTTTCCTCCCAGTTGTTTTATGGGATGTCTAATTCTGGGTTGACAGGCTTTTTTGTGTTTAATTTTGTTTTTACCCTCAGTTCTTTGAAGCTGTCATTCATAATCTCCTGACGTCCACTAGTTGCTAATGAGAAATTTGCTGTCAATCTAATTGTTGCTCCTTTGTAGGTAATCTATCTTCTATTTCTGTTAGCTTTTAAGATAGTCTCCTTATTATTGTCCTTTGCAGGTTCATTATCATGTTATACTGTGTCTGAGCATGTACTTAATTTCATTTATCTTAACTGGTGCTCAATGAGTCCTTTCAGCCTTAGCACTCATATGTTTATTTAATTCTGGAAAAATCTCATCTGTTTTTTTATCAGGTATTGCTTTCCTATTGTTCCCTGTTTTCTTCTGCAGAAATTCATTTCAGACAATTGTTGGAGCCCTTCAATCTACCTTCCGTTTTTCTTAACTACACAAATATTCACGAACACAGACGTTTTCAAATCAGTTTATCACTCTGGCTATGAATTTCTCTTCTGGCTCACGTTTTCCCTGTTCCCACTGTCCCAAAGTAAAGCTCACCACATCTTTAGTCTGTTTTAATTCTTCACTTTCAGAACATTAATATATTTTCCATATTTATACTTTTATTTTCATTTCTACCTTTTTTTTTTGTTTAAAAATTTCTTCTTTTTTTGAATGTATATTTAAGTGACCCCTGGGTCTGAATTCTCACTTAGAAAATATAAATGTACTCTTTTTTCAAGAATCAGAGTGAGGGCTTCCCTGGTGGCGCAGTAGTTGGGAGTCCACCTGCTGATGCAGGGAACGCGGGTTCGTGCCCTGGTCCAGGAGGATCCCACATGCCATGGAGCGGCTGGGCCCATGAGCCATGGCTGCTGAGCCTGAACGTCCGGAGCCTGTGCTCCGCAACGGGAGAGGCCACAACAGTGAGAGGCCCACATACCACAAAAAAAAAAAGAATCAGAGTGAACAAAAATCGCCGTTTTCTACTACCAACTTCCATACAGTATAAGGAAAGGTTTCCGATGCCCTACACTTTCTAAATAAATAGAGACCAAGATCTGACATCTACAGATCTGTCAGCTAGGTTCTACAGCCTAGGGAGGTAATGGAGCTGCAGATAAATCCAGTTGCTTTCAATTTTCAAGTTCTGAAAAAATCCTAAAATACTAAGAAAGAATCAATACATCTTTATGAGGCACACGTCTCACTTGGCCAGTTGGATTTCATCTTTCATACCACAATCAGGATCCTTGAGGATGAAGAATCAAAAAGTTTGTATATTGATATTTCACTAAGGCTATATTTAGGCAGACTTGCCAGCAAACAGTGGGAGAAGGTAAAGTGAAAGCTCAAGTTTGTAAATATCTTAAAATTAGGAAAAAAAATAGTAAGTTGTTAGGTGATTTTTGTCATAGACATACTTATTATCATTAACCAAAGTCATTCCATTCTTATAGCCAATGCCCCTTCTATCTTTCACTCCATATGTCACTGCTGGTACAGACTCAAGGATAGATCTTAAAGTAAAAGAAGTCAAAGCAAACATAGAGATCATCTAATCCTGATTGTTTAACTGTATTATAAGTTTCCCACAAAAGTTCTAGTGAAAACTAAACTGAGGGAGGATTTTGTTATCAGAGAACAGCATTAGCTGAGAAATTCTTTTGCAGTAGCAATTAGTAAATGTGCCTGAATATTTGAAACAAAATGAGGAGGGAGAAAAAAGGATATCAAAGAAGAAAAATAAACAGTTGGGTAGGTTGGTAGTAGTGGGATGAGGGAAGATTAAAGGATGTTAGGAAGAGAGAGAAATTCGAGATAGTGTTAAATTTTAAATCTGCATGACTATGAGATCACTAATACTACAAACAGAAATAGACCTTTTTTTTTTTTTTTTTTTTTACGGTACGCGGGCCTCTCACTGCTGCGGCCCCTCCCGTTGCGGAGCACAGGCTCCGGACGCGCAGGCTCAGCGGCCATGGCTCACGGGCCCAGCCGCTCCGCGGCATGTGGGATCTTCCCGGACCGGGGCACGAACCCGCGTCCCCTGCATTGGCAGGCGGACTCTCAACCACTGCGCCACCGGGGAAGCCCATTTCTCACATCTTTTATGAGGATAGTCCCATCCATTACATATTACTTCAGCACTGCCTATATCAGCCCAGTGCTTCTTAACCCTGGCTACAAATTAGAATATAAAAATACCAATGCTTTGGCCCGTACTCCAGAACAAATGAAACTGCATTTACGGAAAATGCATTCATAGGATCTAGGCATCAGAATTTTTTAGAAGCTCCCAGATGATTCTGATGCACTGTGAGCATATAGATCCTGACAGGGAATATTGACATCTAATGCTTGCCTGGTCTTTGACTTCAAGGAACTTAGACTTTAGTTGGAAAAAGATATTCCAGGTAAGGTCCCTTTCCTTTTATTTCATACAAGCCTGTGATATTGTCATGCCCTTCAGGACTTTCTGAGAATCTAAAAAGGTCTAAAAAGACTGGACTTTTCAGTTTCAAAATAAATTTATGTATGAACATACTTTGTAATTTTGACTGACATATCTGTTCCTCATTGGGTAATATTAACAACATATAGTCATCACTGTATCAGTGCAGAAAAGGACAAGGGGCACTGTAATATGCAGTGATTAGTGACTCTAGCCTGCTCAACTTGAGCACTCAAATATACACTAACTTTTTAATAACTTTTGGACACTAAATTAATATATTTTAATACCTTCCTTTTTACCAGATATAGCCCTCTTTAGCAAAAGGTTTCATGACCTCTGCTATTTCCTCAATAATTCCTCAGTTGTCCCTTTCACTCTGTCCCAGGCTGTCTCTGATCGTATTATCCAAGCTTTAGACAAGGTCTCAGCTGGGTCTACAGTGATGTAAATGCTTCTGATGAAAGCACTTTTTCCCCCAGATAATTCTAATTCAGCTTATTGCTTCTCAGGTGCAGCCCATATTTTCCTGTAGATACTAGATTCAACTGGAGGATTTTCTCTTCTCAGAAAGTTAAACATTGGCTAATGAAAAATGACCAGAAATAAAGTACTTATTAGAATTTAATTACAGAGGAAATTATGTTTTTTTAATAGCTTACAATGTGATCCTGCTTACTAAAAATGATGCACTCTATTTTACAAATCTTCAACTTTATCCCTATGCAACAACCAAATTATCTGAATGGGTGTCCAAGTGACAAATTAGATGAATGTCTTCCCCCTGAGTCATTTTCTGATAGACACATCGTTTAGTTGCAACATGACAAACTATGTGTTCAAAGTGACAAATCATTTAATTAAAATTTACAAGCGGTTAAATACCGTTTGACCCAAATGGAGGCTGTTATCATGAATCAATTTCAGAGGAGGAACAGGCTTTTCAGAAAAATCAATCCCAAATAACTATAACACTTTGAACATATTATACAATCTCTTTATGGTGTTTTTGAACAGCTCTTCAGGTTAGTGGCAGTTTTTACCTGGCTCAAAAAGAATTTCAATCTAGTTGAAAAGAATTTGAGCTTTACTTAGTATTTAAACTCTATTCATTTCATGAATAATTAATATCATGTTCAATGTTCAAGCAAAATGCTCTTCTATCTTAAGAGAAAATAGCTAAAATTTTGATGAGTTATGGTTTTTTTATTTCATATACAGGCCAATGGAAATTGGAATCATCTTTCATGAAAAGGCTGGGTAGTTTTTATTGTTTGAGAATAGGGTGGCTATTGCATTTACTTACTAATACAGTAAATGTAACATTGCTTAAGTAACATGCTTTATTATTTTTGCTGCCAACCACATAGTGTGAGGGTAGTTTCATAAAAAACATAAATTAGAGAAATTTCACATGCCAGCAGGCTATAGATCTGTTTTATAGCTCTGACTTAGCAGGTGCCCTTCTATTTCAGTTATGCCCTGTAATGAAGTACATATTTAAGCAGTATTGAAATGCAGATAAAAATATGATGCATATAAGTCAAGTCAGTTCCTTTCTCCAGAGATGCTGTACTTTACAAGCTCCATCATTAGTAGTTAATGACTTGGTATACCTTTTATCAATTCAACTCAGCTTTTTGCTCATCTGTTCCATGCCAAGGTTGATAAGGTCTTAGGGAATGTGTTTGCTTAATTTTGGTAGTAAGACTTTTAACATTAATGGATTCATCAGATGTGTAAGACTCATCTATGGATAAGGAAATGCATTAATAGTAAGAGTTAGACATAGTCCATAGTCTAAGCTAACATAATAAATAGAAATAATCAATGAAACATCAAAATAATCATCTAATATATATATATATATATATATATACACACATACCATTGTCTTCCCCCAAATCATTTAATTTGATTATAAAGAAAAAGGCAAATGATACTGCTGGATAATCTTAAGTTATTAATGTTATATATGTATATATGGAATCTATTTTGTTTTCTCGTCTGTGGAACAAGAAACTTGAGTTTTTCACCCTTAGATATGTTAAGAGGAGTGATAATTAAATATGCTGAAAAGCACAGGATTTTCACTAAAGGGTAATGACAATTTATTATTTACAATATGCTATATGACTCCATTTCAAATATACAAAGCCAGTGAAGTTTGATTTATGAGGACAATTATCAATGGTTACCAAATACTTAGATTTAAATATGCTATATGTAAGTCGAGAGCTTGTTTACAATGGCAGATATCAATTGGACAGATAACTATAATTTTGACAAGCAATTTTTTTCAAGCAGAATATTTTATAAAAGGTAAAAAGTAGAAAGTGTTTCATACTCTGTTGAAATTAATGGTTCAGCTAATGTCTATAATGCTGTTTACAGTATTCTGAAAAATACACAACCCCTAATTATCTATAGTAGTCATAAATAATTGTCAAAAATGCAAATGAGAAAAATTCTATCAAATTAAAATAATTAGTTCACTAGTTAAAATGTCCTTTCATATTAAAAACCTCTTACTTTCTAAAATATGACAGTGAAAAGTGAAACAGTCCTTTAGCATACTATTACCGAAGTATTATTGAAATTTGACTCTAAAGTATAAGCACAAATGACAAATAACAAGTGCAATGCAGTTTTTGCTCTGGGCATTCATTTATTACCTTGTTTTCCATTTTTACACCATGATGCCTACTTTAGCAAACTAACAGACCTCAGGTATACTTCTCTTAAATGCCAACACAGCCTCAGGATTCATTCATATAATTTTAGTTCTAAATTTAACTGACTGACTAACCTAAAGAAACAATCCAGTCTCAAGCTTTGTGCCAAAATGTATGATCTGAGAAGATATAGGTCAATTTTAACTTATTTTCCTTTTATTTATTAATTTTATAAGTAATATTGTATGAATACATGTTTTGTAGCATTACCACATAAATGTTGACAATGGACAAGGACTAAATCTGGCTATGACCTATAAAATAAAAATCTGTCAAAGTTATAAGAAAGAGGTTTCCGGGTTTGTGCAAGAGCTGGCTCAAGGGCAACCCACAGTTTACTCTGCAGGCTGGACAATCTGGACAGGGTGAAAAGTTGTCTGAATCTTTACTCCACAGACTGGATTTAGACTCTCGTCTCCTCCAGCCTCAGTAAGCATTGGTGGAAACGTGGTCCCTGGGCTGCTGTGTGTTCCCCCCACATGGTTATCTCCATAGCTGCTCTCTCATCCCATTCCCTTTGCTTGCTCTGCTCCATGTACATTGGCTTCCTTGCCAACCTGTTACACACCAGACAGGCTTATATTCCCTCTGCTTGCAACATTCTTCCCCCAGACGTCACATGACTCTCCCGCTTTCCTTTCAAATCTTTCTTTAATTATCACCCTCTCACTGAGGTCACCTCTGACCAAGCATGTAGACGGGCTACACTTTCCAGAACTCGCCATGTCACTTATCATGCTCTATATTTTTCATAGTACACATATCATATTCTATGTATAATTTAATTACTTGTAATACTTATGTTTTATAATCTCTCTGCTCCCACTGGAACGTAAGCTCCGAGAGGACAGGAATTTGGAGGTGTTTTGTTAACTAAATGCATCCCCAGGGCCCAGAGCAGGGTGGGCCTGGCAGAAAGTCAGTGGTCAAGAGATATCTGTTGAATCAATGAACTGAAAACAGTAAACATATGCTTTAAGTCCTGAACATTGATTACATGCAGGGATAAGCATTTTAGTAGTACTATTCCTACAACTACTACTTCTTTCACTAAAGCCTTTATAAGGTATGCCAGGCACCATTAACTGTTTTACACAAATCATCATGTTTCTGTTCAATGCCCCTGTTACTTACATATTATTATCGCCATTTTACACATGAAGAGGTTGGGATTCAAAGAATTTAAGTGGTCACACAGCTAGGAAATGGAGGAGGTGGGAGTAGAACACAAATCTGTCCATCTCCAGAGATTTTACTATTAACCATTAGACAACACATAAAATGCTCATCTCTAATATCAATTTGGTAAAAGTGGGTCATAATAATAATTATTTTCTTAATATCCTTTATATATACACTTTTACTCAAGGACCTATTATTTGTCACTTGAACTAAGAATAATTTCCTTATATTCCTCTTTCTACTCCAATCCATTCTGTTCCCTGTGCTCGTTTAATTGGCCTAAAGTACAGCTGTAATCATGCCATTAATCTGATCAGAGGCCTCCAATGTGTCTCCATTAAGCACATAATTCTCTTTATTGTATGACCCCAGTTTACTTATCCACTGATGCAGCTTTCCCTCCCCAATTCCCACAGAGTAAGAAAGCTGGACTTGAAGAAACTAGCAATGAAATGAGTATGAGCAGTCTACACAGTTGAGTCCTGTATATAACTTAATGGCTTTATGAATATCAAGTTTTAAAAAGGTTGTAACCCTTGGGCTTCCCTGGTGGCGCAGTGGTTGAGAGTACGCCTGCCGATGCAGGAAACACGGGTTCGTGCCCCGGTCTGGGAAGATACCATATGCCGCGGAGCGGCTGGGCCCGTGAGCCATGGCCGCTGAGCCTGCGCGTCCGGAGCCTGTGCTCCGCAATGGGAGAGGCCACAACAGTGAGAGGCCCGTGTACCGCAAAAAAAAAAAAAAAAGGTTATAACCCTAGTACCATCATTGTTGTCAAAAAGATTATCTCTCCTTTTCTGTAAATCAGCACGTGTACTTGTTGTTAGAATGAGTTGTAGAAGACTAGGGGTAGATACAGTACCCAGATCCTAACTGCTTCAATGTTGAGCAGAAAGACTGGGGACCAGTTTTCTGCTCCATTCTGCTCCAGAAATAATTAAGTAGATAACTTTCAGATGGTGTCAGTAGCCAACCAGGAAGTCCCATGAAGTCAGAGACTATCCTATTCATGCTATTTCTTCAGTATCTATTGTAGTGACTAGCACAGAGTAAAAATCAATAAATACTTTATTATTTTTATTGCTACTCTTCTCATCCAAACTTTAATTTTTAGCTTTTTTTTTCCCATTATATGTACAACATTTACAGTAACATTGCAAGAGATGCAGGAATTTAAGATCTTTAATGAAATAAATGGTAAAAATTCTAAAGTCTGAAATGGCATCCAAACATTCTCAGAATGGTCCTTTCCACATGAAAGAAGGATCTGAAGTGCTTTGTCTTGAATCCCTAATTGTCATCTGATGATAACTGACATGGATTTTCTTAAGAGTGAATAAATGGCCAAGCTCCGTTCTCCCCTGCAGAACTGTATACCTCTGCCTTTCTTGTTGTTTCAACCATTAGGGGCCAGGTTTCGGTTGGTTATTATATTAGACTCCATCGTGTAGACTTTCCTCAACACCAAGACCCTGCAGTTGGCAGTGTGAATTGCTCTGTCTAGTTAACAGTATACACAATATTGAGGCAGCATGTTTTTATTTAATTATGGTAAGCATATTTTCCCAGATGAATCGGTTCACAGGTGCTCTTCATTTTCTGCACTCTACTGTGTAGAAAGCTCTTTTTTTAAAAAATTTATTTATTTATTTTTGGCTGCATTGGGTCTTCATTGCTGCACGCAGGCTTTCTCTAGTTGTGGTGAGCAGGGGCTACTCTTCGTTGTGGTGCGTGGGCTTCTCATTGCGGTGGCTTCTCTTGTTGCAGCGTGCAGGCTCTAGAGCACAGGCTCAGTAGTTGAGGCACATGGGCTTAGTTGCTCCACGGCATGTGGGATCTTTCCGGACCAGGGATCAAACCCATGCCCGCTGCATTGGCAGGTGGATTCTTAACCACTGTACCACCAGGAAAGCCCGAGAAAGTTCTTTTATTTATATACATCTACGTATGGACTTGAGGCTGCAACACGACTGCATCCTTAGGAGGCTATTGTACTCTGTAATAAAACCTCTATTTTTCATTTTCCATTTCTGGCAGATTTTTAAAAATATTTTGGTTTAGTTAACTTGGCAAAGTTAAATCAAAATGGGGATGACACTAATGAGGATAAAGCTATAATTTGATTAGGTATCATTCATTGCTCCTTATCTTTTTCTTAATCCTTTCCTTTGGTGCACGCTCTTTAGTTATCTTTATTTTTAGTTCATTTTGCTTCCCCTTTTAAACTTACCATGTTGCCAGTGACAACAAAAAGCCATTGCAATCTTTCCTAATCCAACAGATTTGCCACACTCCTGAATCATTGTGAGGCATACTTAAACACAGTCAGAATAATATGTGGTACTAGTCATATGTAGCCTAGTAATAGTAATATATGGTAGTTTTGCAACCTGAGTTGATGATACAATACTGGGTCAAATTTGACCTGAGGTTCTGTTTTATTTTGTTTTATTTCTTTAATGCAGAGACTAGATAAGCAAGCTGTTTACAGGGGATGAAAACTTGACTCTAATCTACTTTTATTAACTACATAGAGCCTTTGCAGATGTCTCAAAATCCAACCGGGATTTAAAAACAACAGTAGCCCAGGAAAGAGATGAGTCTAACTCTGACCTTCTCCATAAAGACATGCCCCACTTCTGAGCGATCAATTCTCCCTTGGATTCCTGGCTTTACCATTCATCTAGTGTACCTCCATCTATTTATCTTCAGTATTCTTTTGGGTCTTTTCTCTCTAATTAGATTATAAATTCCTTCAGGGTTAAGGCAAGAGTCTAGCACAGAACCTTGTACAAAATATGTAGTTGCATAGCTTCATCCCAATGTAGAATTGCTTTTAATGAACTATGAGTTTACTTTGCCACAATAAGAGATGCAGATAAGAAACTCTCCTAGTGAATTTGTTAACTGTGTTTCCCAAATTCTTCCATAAGAGAATCTTTAGAAAAAGTTTCATACATTAGAGGTCTCATGCCCAGGAACAATTAGTCTACATTTTCTGAGCAATAATATGAGCCATGTGACTGCTCTAAAACAGGGCGTGGCAAAGACTTTCTGTAAAGGGCCCAGTAATGTTTTAGGATTTTCAATCTCAACTCAACTACTCAACCCTATCACAACTACTCAACTCTGCTGTTGTATCAGGAAAGCAGCCATAAACAATACGTTAAAAGGGTGTGGCTATATTCCAATAAAATTTTATTTATCCGCACTAAAATTCAAATTCTATACAATTTTTATGGTTCACACAATAGGATGTATCTTTTGATTTTTTTTAAAACTACTTAAAATGTCAAAATTACTCTTAACTCCAAGGTCCTACAAAAAGGTGGCAGATCAGATTTGGTCTGTAGTTTATGAACCCCTGCTAAACCCCATCTTTTTTTTTTTTTAACGTCTTTATTGGAGTATAATTGCTTTACAGTGGTGTGTTAGTTTCTGCTGTATAACAAAGTGAACCAGCTATATGTATACATATATCCCCATATCCTCTCCCTCTTGTGTCTCCCTCCCACCCTCCCTTAACGTTGCCTGCTGGTAGCCTGAGAAACAACTTGGCAGCCTGGTTCTAGCAACTATTTAAAATGGACTCTGACCACCTATGCTTCTCACATGGGTAGTAATAGTGCCATAACAAATAACCATCAAATCTGTCTGTTTGTTTCTTGCTCACATTGCATGACCATCAGCGTTAACAAAGGGCACTGCTTCCTGTCTTCTTACCCCTGGACTCAGGAACCTGTACCAACTAGTCAGTGATTGACAGAGTAGGAGGAAGAAAACTTGATGAATCATGAACTTTTCAAAAAGATTTCTGTTCAAATATGATGCACAATTTCTGTTCACATTTTATTGTGGGTGACGTGATCAGTCAAAATTCAACAGGGTGGGGGAGTGCAGTCCTATAATGTTCCTGGAAGGAGATGAACAAGGATATAGTATATCTCCCTAAACACTAAAATAGCACTCTGTTTAAAATGGTACGCCCCTCTCCCAGCATTTCCCAGTCTCCTTTTCACTGCTTAATTTTGTTCCATGGTTTTGTCACCTTTTTATGTACAATGTGTATAATTTACAGAGGTATCATGTTTATCCGTCCTTCCAACTCTCATCCAACCTGCACTGTAATTTACATGAGGGCAGAAATTTTTATCTTCTTTGTTCACTGCAAATTTCCCAGTGACTAGAAGAGTGTCAGGTACATAAGAGGCCCTCAATAACTATGTATTAAGTAAAAGGATGAATGAACTACACAAATCCTCACAGCATGCACACACCCAGCTTCACCTTATTTTCTTACCATGGCCTTCCCCTCTGATTTCCTCATATACTACTTACATTTTATCTAATGTTACTGTAAACACACACACGTATGTGTGCATACACACAACAGATACGTGTACACATATCTTTGTAAATCTTCTCAATTTTGTCATCATGAATGAACTATTCCTTTTGAGACTCACAATGATAAATGAAATTGGGTTCCAAAACTTTTGTTGATCAATTAATTGATTGTTTTTAAATAAGCTGCACCCAAAGGATGAAAAGTGCTCCTCAAATTCTCTGATGACAGAATTGTTGGGTTATTGTTTTCATCATGGCTGAATGTCTCCTCTAACTGTAATTCGAGTGTAATCTCTGGCTTTTAATACAAAAGCCTCTCTCACTACACTCCCACAGAAAATCATTTGAAGTTTCTTCTATGATTGGCCTGATGTTCCCAGTCACCAGACAGGTAGGAAGTCATCCTGCAGGGCAAGGCCCTGCTTTCTAAGGCCTGCTTTGCACTACAAAAGGGAACTATCTTAAGAGCACCTATTAGTGCTTGATTTTCCTCTTTGCATCTCCATTGCTCTCTAACTGGCACACTTCATGAAAGCCTCTTCTTCTGAAGGGTCTGTTGAATTTCCCAAATACCAGCTATTAAATCTTTACTTGATCTTAAAAGAGTTGTCCTATCCTGAAAGAAGGATAAAAGGAATTCCTAACAACAAATTTAGGCCATTCCTACCTAAGAAACAGTTAATGTGTTTCAGTCTAATACTGCTAAGTATCTCCCCTACCCCGGTACATTAGATTATCATTGATTTTACTTATAAGTGGATTTTATTTAAAGGTTTTATATGCAGTTATCTACTACTCTAATAAGGCTAACTGTTTTACAACACCAAGGTTAAAAAGATGCAGGTTAATAGTTTCTGTATGACTTGGTGCTTAAAATCATAAAGTCAGGAATGAGACAAATAAGGGTTCAAATCCCATTCTGCCATTTGTTCTGCCACTGTGGCAACTGAGACTGTTATTTGACCTCTTTAAGATCCCATTTCTCACAGGCTAAGGGGCCTATGAAGATTAAATGAGAAAAGTTACATATAGCCTTTATAACAATGCCTATCACAGGGCATTAGAGAGAAAATGGCATGGGCTCTACTTTCTCAACAATATCTTTATGTATTTCTGAATCGATACCCTCCTTCAAAGCTCCCTTCACACTTTTATGCTCTCCCACCCTCTGCACCCCAATAATCTGTTTCTTTCAAGCTAAAAATCCATCTTCTCTAATCAGTCCTAAATGTAGATTGCCTCTTTCCTGAGCCACCTTATGGATATTTGACATTGGCTATGTGTCTGAGATTCATTTGTGACATTTATATAAGTCAGATGGGAAGATTAGACATAAGCAAACAGTGTGTCCCTCTGTCAACATTTGTTCAGCCTTCTGTGGGAAATGCCAAGAGAACTTATTAGAGTAATTTGCAAAATTTTGTGGGCCAGTTTGCTTATTCAAATTAGAAACTGATTATGCATTCAAGTTTTATAAGGGAATAATTAATTCAAACTTCTTCAACAAAAATGGAAGAAGACCTTCAAATTTGGCAATCACGACCAAGTTTAGGATGTTAATTTAGTTTAGCTAATTATGCAAATCTTAAGGACAGTCATTTAGAAGTGATCTCTCTTACTTTTAAAAAGTATGCATTAGGCTAACATATGATTTGGGGGAAAAAAAGAAAACTTTGTGACATGATAGGTTGGCAAAAAAAATTGTATGATATTTTTGTTAATTTAGCCGAAGACTTGGAACAGCTTTTTTGAGAACAGCAATGAACAATTTTTATATTAAGATGTTTTATCCTTTATATTGTAAATAGATAACATTGGGTGAACACCAATTGACTGAAAATAAAGTAGCAGTTTTTCTATCATAAAGACAAATAAGGCCTGAGTGGAAAATTCATCATCCATGAGAAAGGCAGAATTGGTTTACTCCAGGTTCAGATACCAGTCAGCCTCAAAAAAAAATAAAAAATTATATGGCAATGATGTGGGATAAGTTTTGAAAAATTATACAACTGGAATTAAGCCAAAACCCAAAACACCAACACTTGTTTTTACTGTTAGTATAAATTGTTCAGGCCCAGGCAAATTGCGCAGCAAGCAAATGAATCTGTTTCTGGCATTTTTCTACGCCTCTTTCTCTTATGCCTGGTGTCTATATATTTCTTCCAACTATCTAAAGTGCTTTCTGACTTCTTCCTCCAGATAACGTCAACATTTTCCCTACTTTGTCATGCCATCCAAACCTACCCTAAGCCCTTTGCCTCAAGTCTACTATAGGCTTGGCGTCAATGGGTAATAAAGCTAGTATCTATTGAGAAGCCCTAGACACCAGGTACACTATCTTACCATCTCATATAATATTCAAAACAACCTTATAGGATAGATGCATTTTTTTAATCTTCATTTTATAATTGAGAAAACCAGGGCTGACAGAGGCTAAGGAAATTGCCCCTCAGGGCTAGGAGACTGGGCTAAAGGAAATAAGGCGCCTAGGAAGCAAAATTTAAGGTGGTATTTACTCTCTGAGCTGTGAGTAAGAACCTACATAAATTCTGTGCCCTAACCCTGGGCTTACCTTAGCCTAGGCCTTGCAGCCCACGGTCACACAAATAGTATTTAAAAGAACTGAAGCAGTCTAGCTCCAGAGCTTGTGCTTGGTCCATTCAATGACACTGCCCAACTCAGAAATATTGTTGGTATTGCTCAATTGACAAATCACTTTAATATATTATTCTTTCTAGGAAACATCATCCTCAGCCTGAAATAAAAGATGTATCACTCATTCATTTATTCACCTAATGTTAATTAAATAACTGCTACAATCAAAATACTGTGCTTAGTTCGAAATATATACATTGACGGGGCAAAAGAGACCTGGTGACTTGCTTTTATGGTCTAGAGGGAGAAACAGACGTTAATGAAGTAATCATACAAATGAAAGTAAACTGTAACTGTGACAAGTGCCATGAACAAGTACACAGTGCTATGATGACAGTAATACTGATATTTGTCCTGTTCAGATTATTCTTAGGATTCTGAGCAAGTGATGATTAAAATATCCAAAGGATGAGGAACTTACTACATGAAGAGAACAGTATGGAAATACTAGGCGTGGGAGCATGTAGGGAAAGACACATGCATAAGTAATTCATATATAATGCAGAATGTGATAAACTGTGCAAAGGAATCAGTCTGAGTGCTCAGGTAGGGGTTCTAGCTGGAGGTAGTTAGGGCAAGCCCCATTGAAGCGTTGGCATTTAGCCTGTAGGTTGTCGGATTGGCAGGATTCGGACGTGCAGACATGGGGCAAGGGGAGAATTCCTGGGAGAAGGATTTATTAAGAGCAAAGAAACAGAGGTAAGAAAGCTTTGCCAGGATAGTGGCACGGCAGGTACGATATAGAGTAAATTAGGACTAGCCCATCAGGGGCTTTAAATGCCAGCCCAATCTGATGGGCAGCAGAAAGGTTTTGAAGGATATGGAGTGGGAAAGTGACATAATTTGAGCTATAAAATTTCATCGTGCATCTTTATATTAGAGTAAAAAAGAAAACTGAGGCATGTGATCATTCTAATCTCAGTGAACAATTTGAGAAATTAACTTGTTATCTAAAGAGGGACTTTTTTTTCTTTTTTCTTAGAGGAGGGTCAGAAAAGACTTTATGGAAGAGAAAATCTCAGAGCTGATCTTTTAAAGTTAAGAATGGCTGTAATTCGAAGAAAATGTATCCCCAAGTTGGAATAGTATCAAAATATCAACTAAAAGATGGAAGGGGGCAAATTTAAGTTTTACTTAAAGAAAGAAGATGCTTAAAGCAATGAAAAGAGATAAACAAGACAAGAAAAAAAATAGCCAGGACGGATAAAGAACTTGAAACTTGCAGTATGTAACTTGGTTTGGTTTTGTGTGTCAGGTGAGAGCTTTGAGAAATGGGATGACATGATCAAAGAGGCAGAGGGGAGATAATTTTGTCAGAGACATATGAGACTGATGGAAACTGGGAGGTACTGAGGCATGAGAGCCTTTAAAGAAAAAGTTAAAGTCATTTAGGTAAAATTGATGAAGTCCTGGATCCAATATAAGTCCATGTCAAAGTCATATTTGATTAATTTGGAGAAGGACCTAGAAGATGTATCCCGTGTTACCATGAGGAAGTCAGAGCCCCTAATTCAGTCATTCATCCATTTAAGGAATGTGTATTCTGTGTCAGGTGTGCCAGGCCCTGTGATAGGAGCTGGGCTCACACAAGTTAATATAGTCCCAACTTCCAAGATACTTACGGCTTACTGGTATGGTTAAAACCATATTAAAATTGGGCAGCAAAGTGACAATCTCAGTGAAATTATATGGAACAGAGCAAAGCAATTTGACAATCAAAAATATATATTTAATAAGAACCTGCTATGACATATGAGCACTACTATGGTGGACATATAGAGGCCACTGTAAAATAAACAACTCAATCCCAGTCTTCAAGAGCCCATAACCTGTCTGGGTTTGGGAGACACAAATACACAAGAGGTTAAAACAAGACAATGTTAATCTAATGACAAAGGACTGGTACAGAGACTTTATGGGAGTTTAGAGACCATTTGACTTTAAGGGAAGACATTATAGAGCAGCCACATCTTAAGCTGCACCTTAATGGACCAATTGGATTTGCCAAGAGTCTCATGTCATTTAGGATTGAATAAATGAGCTCCTCAGAGTAGTGATTTGGTACACGGAAAAAGACATGAGCGTGCAGGCAGAGATCTAAGATAAAACACATATGTATGTGTGTGATGTGTGATTTTTCAGTAGTGATGTAGCTTCTTTAAGCCTTAGTTACCTTTCTTGTTAAATAGGAAAAATAATAAGAGGTCCTATTTCACATAGTTGTTATGAGAACTAAAGGAAACAATATATATAAAGTCAGGTCCAAGTATGCATGTATAAAATGCGAATTCCCTCACTAAGTCTGCAATAAGAAAAACCTGCTAGACAACAATCTATGTAAGGGCAGAGTTCCTGTCTCTCTTGTTTCCTCTTTTCCCTAGTTCCTGGAGCTTATACGACTATAAACATGTGATGAATAACTGAAAATATTAAAAGTGGATTTGAGTGTCATGAGTGGACCTATTTCTGTGGCAAAGTTCACGTCACAAAAAAACTGAGACCAAATATTGGAAATCGAAGTCTGAGGCTGCTCCTGTTCTTTGGTTCTTAGCTTTATCTTTTGGGCAGTGAAGCATCACTGAAAGCCCTTAAGCAAAGGAGTGATGTGATGGAGTGGTACATTACAAATATTGTTTTGGCATCCAGGTAGTGAGGAGGAATTGGATCAAGAGAGTGGAAGGAGGGGAAAAGGTAGATGTGAGGCCTTGTGAATGAAGAATCCCAGGACCTAGTGACTAAATGAAGAGAGAGAGAAGGAAGTAAAAGGTGCAAGAACTCTTAGAAACCAGAGGAAGGTATTAATGCTTCCAATAGAAACCAATTGGGGAAGCAAGATAGAGTGACCAGCCATCCGGGTTTACCTAGATAAGAGGAGCTTCCCAGAACAGAAGAGTTTCAGAGGCAAAGGAAACTCTCAAAATCCCACAGATTTCTTATATGACACACAACTAGAAGCAGCACCAGTGATCATGTCACCACCATTTTTACCTCTGTATAGATAAGTCTCATTCCTTTCAACTTTCCACAGTTCTGTGCAGTAGTGGCCTAGGAACTATCCTACAAATATGTGAGGAAGACTTGCCATGAGCCAGCCATTGTGGGGAAGAATAAATGATTAAGACACATTTACCACCTTCCAAAATAGTCAAGGCCCTCATCATCTGAGCAGATCTGTGTGTGCCTCATTACACTGGACAACACGCTCTCTACTTGCACTTTGAACAAAGAGGGACCCGGCAGTCAGAGCCTCCACTCTACTAAAATTACCCTTACTGAAACCTAGCCATGATTCCCTTTTGGGCTCAGATTTTTCAGTGCTTTTCTTAGAATCGCTCAAGATATATCTTTCTATGTGTACTTGAGCAAGTATTTAACTATATTTCTAAACCTTAACGAGATCTTAGAAGTCTTCTAATTTGACTCCAGTTTTGAATTTTCATGAGATTGCTTTACATGATTTTTTTTTTTTTTTTTTTTTTTTTTTTGCGGTACGCGGGCCTCTCACTGTTGTGGCCTCTCCCGTTGTGGGGCACAGGCTCCGGACGCACAGGCTCGGTGGCCATGGCTCACGGGCCCAGCCGCTCCGCGGCATGTGGGATCTTCCTGTACCGGGGCACGAACCCGTGTCCCCTGCATCGGCAGGCAGACTCTCAACCACTGTGCCACCAGGGAAGCCCTACATGATTATTTTTTAATCCCATCTTCTGAGAATTATAAAGGTACATGTCTTTGTTGAAAAAGTCGTTGTTATAACTAAGGGAACTTTTTTCATACATTCAATTCTCGATTTATACAATGGTTGGACTTAATTATTATTTTTTTTTACTTTACAATGGTGCAAAAGGGATACACACTCAGTAGAAACCATACTTCAAATTTTGAATTATGAGTTTTTCCTGGGTACACACACTCTCATGATGTTGGGCAGCAGCACCAAAAGCCACAGCTCCCAGTCACCCACACAATCACAAAGGTAAACCACCAATACACTTACAACCATTCCGTAGCTATACAACCATTCTGTTTTTCACTTTTGGTACTGTATTCAACAAACTACATGAGATATTCAACATTTCATTACAAAATAGGCTTTGTGTTAGATGATTCTGCCCAACTGTAGACTAATGTAAGTGTTCTGAGCATGTTTAAAATAGGTTAGGCTAAGCTATGATGTTCTCTGTAGGTTAGGTGTATTGGATGCATTTTCAATTTACAATGTTTTCAGATTATGATGGGTTTACCAGGACATAATCCCATTGTAAGCCGAGGAAGATCTGTATTTTGAAATTCTGAACCAACTGGAATTTCCGTGGAGCAACACAAAATACTTCATTATCTGTCAGAGAAGCATACATATACTGTAACCTGGAGTTTGATGTCTTTGGTCTTATGAGTCACAGAAAATGGAAAGAAGATAAGAAAATAAATTTATGATTTGACAGTGATGAATTATAAGTTAAGAACTGTAATTTAGAGATGTGAAAAGGTAACCACAAAAGTGTAAATAAAAGCACCAGCCTGATAGAAGATCTTAACTCACGTACCATCTTTGCTAAAAGCTAACTGCATGAACTTGAAAAAGCTGTCAATGACATTATATTTCTATTTGATCACCTACATTCATTGATTCAGTCATTCAGTTGTTCAATTAATACTGAGAGAGGAGTGAAAGAATGAATGTATTATGTATCAAGCACTATATACTAGGCTCTAGGGCAAGGTTTCTCAACCTCAGCACTGCTGATTCTTTGGGTTGAATACTGGGTTCCTCTTAGACTTGTAGGAAATATTGAAAAACGTGTCTTTGCAATAGGATGGAAATCAGTTCTTGGAATCTACATCATAGAAAATAATGGATAGCTTCTTCAGAATGCCATCATTGGGTTCACTCAAAAAATGACTCCCAACTATTATTTGATATTTAAGTTTCTGGCAGACAGTCTTACTGCCTCACTTGCAGCTGTGCCTATCCCTAAAGCAATTGACATGGATCTGATTGGCCAAACCTGGAAGCATGCCTCCCCCCAGGGTAGGGCTGAAGGAGGCTAGAGCCATCCCCACCCAAACCACAAGTTTCAAAAGGGAAGGGACGGTGTCCTAAGAAAGGATACTGAGCAAGATGACACATCCAGTGTCCACTGCAGTAATTTACAAAGCCTCTTTGCATTTGTTACCACATTTGATCCTCCACTTCACTCTGTGGTATAGGAAGGGCAGATGGTATGAATACCTTCATTTTCTAGACAAGACAATAGAGAGGAGTGATTTATCCAAGCTTACACTGTAAGTGGCAGAGCCAAAACCTGAAGCTAGGTCTTCTGGTCACAAATGTTAATGCTCTTTTCTTCCTATGCTCCTCTTGAGTAATTTCTACCCAACTCAGAGTTTTAGGATCCACATTGTAGGAGTGGAAGGTAAATAAAAGAAACTTCACAGGGAAAGCTGGATATTTGGGTAAATGGTAAAGGACCCATGTCAAAAAAAAAAAAAAAAATTAAAAAGTGTTTCAGAGCTTCCCTGGTGGCGCAGTGGTTGAGAGTCCGCCTGCCGATGCAGGGGACACGGATTTGTGCCCCGGTCCGGGAAGATCCCACATGCCGCGGAGCGGCTGGGCCCGTGAGCCATGGCCGCTGAGCCTGCGCGTCCGGAGCCTGTGCTCCACAACGGGAGAGGCCACAACAGTGAGAGGCCCGCGTACCGCAAAAAAAAAAAAAAAAAAGTGTTTCAAAGAAGGGATGTGATTGAATGTCAGAAGATGAGAAAATGTCAGAGAGTAGAAATAATGCCTTGAAATTATCAATGTGGAAGACATTATAGATGTCAAAGACTTCCCATAAAATAATGGGACAAGAAGTTGAATCAAATAGAAGAAAAAAAAAAAGTTCGATCCAGAATTACTGACAATAGCCGTAGCATCATAAGCTCTAAAGAAAAGGAAAGCAGGAAATCCTCTTTAGTAAGAATTTCTTAAACACAAAAATGCACAGGAACGCTTAAAGTTAGTGAAAATTATGTGTAATTTAAACTGTCATTTGATACTGATGGAGGAAGAGTTGCTTAAGAGTGGTCAAGAATAAATTAAGACTATAAATGTCCTTGAGAAATGGAGAAATCAAGTCTATGGAATAAGATTTAAGTTCAAAAATAAGAAAGCAAGCTCATGAATTAAGGCTGAAGAGAAGGAAAAAAAGTAAAATAGTGGGGCAGTCAGCCACCAGTTTTTGTGGGTAAATGTGAAACTAACATTTGCAGCATAATTGGGGCTTATTTTAGAGTAAAGGGAAAGGGCAGAGGTTATTTCTTTTGTGTACAATTCTGATTTCTAACCTTTGCACTGCTGAGTGTAGGGCTTTTTCCATTTAGTAATGCCCCCCCATCAGTGAACAATCTGCTCAGAACAATTCCAGATTTCATGCTGATACTAATTAGCTCTTCATTTCCCTGGGAATTTCTCTCTGACGTGAACAATACTTTCCAGTTACAAACAGTTCTGCCGCATAAAATATCAGGAGGGGCAATAGCACTTGTTTATATTACTTTTCCCCATGTAATATTGAAAAAGGTGCTGGTGTTATTTCAGATCTTTCTCCAGCCTGGTATAAGTTGTAATTCCACCACATGAAAAGCCAATTTGTCTCCAATTTTTCCATTTCTTGACCATCCTGACATAAAAACTTGGTCTAGTCACTACCGTCTTCCCATGAAATTAAATGTAAGTTTATTTATATCCTGGATATTGAATGGCATTTTACACTGAATATTCTATGCCAACTATCATGACTTAATCGTTACAGGGCCAGAGATTTGAGGAATTCAAATCTTATAACCAAAGCTATCTAATATTGCATGCAACCCTGTCCCCACAACCCAGGGACAGTTTACTGTATGATTAAGGGAGCTATTGCACTAAAGCCCCACTGCATGTCCTTGATTGCAGCTCAGGTAAAACATAAAGATGACACAGAACTTGTAAACGATGAGTAGGAGAATATCCTGTTCTCTGAATCCATAAAGCACCTCTCTGAATCCAAGCCTGTATCATCTGCCCTTAAATGTATACCAGCTTCTTCAGCTTCCAATTGTCACTGCATTTCTGTACTTTCAAAAAGCTATTGAGATACTTGGGGTATGATAGATGCCATATAAAACCAAATTTAATTCTGTACTATTCCAGTAATTTGTCTCATAAATACTTCTTGAAGTGGTAAAATACTTTTGGTTATAGAAATAAAACTTATGTATTCATGACCTACGTATTATTTCATCTTCTTGGAAGTCAAAAGACTTTATGCTAGTGAAATAAATCTACTATAGGTATTTTTATAAAGGTTGTTAGTACAAGTGACACTGTTGGAACTAGCACTATTATCTGTTGTATATTCCCTGAAATTACCTTTTATGCACTTTTCTTAGTTGTTTTAAATGATTGGATGCCAATTTTTCTCATTGATAACTACCTTCATTTCTCTGAAACTTCATAATTTGATAAATGGCAGGCAGTGTTATTGTGATCTGATGGCCAGGAAAAAGGCATGGGGGCGTGTCAGTCAAAATGGGCTTCAGAATCACTACTGAAAGGACAGTATGAACCCTATTTAACTTTGAGACAGGGGCATGGATTTAGTGCCTACTCAAGTCCATGTTTTCCCCAATGAATCATGTCTTCACGAAGTATTTTCTCCTACTCTGAGTATGTCTAGGGACAATTTTTTGATCTTGCCCCTGTGGAAACCCCTGCTGTATCTGGACCATTAAATGAGAAACTTCAACAGTTTAGTTATAGAAGACAAATTATTTTCAAACCTTGTAGCAATGTAGATGGCTACTTTAACCAAAAAGCTTGTTAAAGTAAAAAAAAAAAAAAAAAAGATATTTTGTAGAATTTCATGTGTAGTGACATCATTAAGGATTATCTTTGCATCTCTGCACTAGGAAAATCTAACGGTGTATTAGCCATCCAAACAGGTACTTAAAAGGACAAAATAAAAAAAAAAAGGTTCATGCTAATCGTGAGTCTATGTGAATGTGTGTGTGTGTATTGGGTTGGTCTATAAATTGGCACAATTTGTCAGGTATCAGAACTAGTATTTTTTCCCATAGTAAAATTACAACTATTTTCAGGGTATCATGGAAGACTCCCTTATGATGTTTGAATGCAATTTGTTCATCCAATTCAGCTGATAATTTTGAGCCCCTACTGATGCTGGGGGATAGGATGTGGGTGTAAAGGTATGTAAGATATGGACCCTGCCCTGAAAGAATTCACAGTCTAGTGAAGATTACATGTTCAAAAATAAAATCACACTTGGGACTCATTTTTTTTTCAAGATTATGTGCTAGAATATAGAATAAGATTGTTGAATATTTTTAATGGGCATAATCAGATTTAAAATATCCCTTTTCAAAGGAACTTTAAATACTTGCTTTTATAAACCTATTAGCATAGTTTTCACACAGTCTCCTCAAGGACAACAACAGAACTCTGGCTATTCTATATGCATAGTATTGGCCTCAAGATCAGTAAGTAGTCAGGCTATAGAATGAGTAGTGGTACCACCTACTGTGAAATCTGTGGTACATACTGGGCACCTCTTGGTTCCACTGGTTCTCTCCAGGGATCATTTTTTCCCCTGTAGACTTGGCTAAAGAAAACAAACTCAGACTTTTGTTAAAACAGTCCTAGAACAATTTAAGAACTTCTGTTATGAAAGGTCCTATCTTGAAGAAGCAGATCTAACCTACCTGAGGGAGCTCTGAAGTACTTGGGGTTGAAGGGGCATCTTCTAAGTGCCCAACTGATGTAATTGACTAAGAAATGAAAGGTGAATTCCTGGTCTGGTGAAAAGAAGATAAGAAGTGAACTTTTTTCTGAAGTCCAATACACTGGAGGTTAGACCAGGTTAAAGATTTAAAACACATCAAAGACTGTGAAGAAGCCACACGCTTTCTTTTAAAACATGTATTTTTTAGAAATACCATACGACCCAGCAATCCCACTACTGGGCATATACCCTGAGAAAACCATAATTCAAAAAGAGTCATGCACCACAATGTTCACTGCAGCACTATTTACAATAGCCAGAACATGGAAGCAACCTAAGTGTCCATCAACAGATGAATGGATAAAGAAGATGTGGCACATATATACAATGGAATATTACTCAGCCATAAAAGGAAATGAAACTCAGTTATTTGTAGTGAGGTGGATGGAACCAGAGTCTGTCATACAGAGTGAAGTAAGTCAGAGAAAAACAAATTCCATATGCTAACACATATATATGGAATCTAAAATAAAAACAAAAATTGTTCTGAAGAACCTAGGGGCAGGACAGGAATAAAGACGCAGATGTAGAGAATGGACTTGAGGACACGGGGAGGGGGAAGGGTAAGCTGGGACGAAGTGAGAGAGTAGCATTGACATTATATACACTACCAAACGTAAAATAGATAGCTAGTGGGAAGCAGCCGCATAGCACAGGGAGATCAGCTCGGTGCTTTGTGACCCCCTAGAGGGGTGGGATAGGGAGGGTGGGAGGGAGACACAAGAGGGAGGGGATATGGGGATATATGTATACGTATAGCTGATTCACTTTGTTATACAGCAGAAACTAACACAACATTGTAAAGCAATTATACTCCAATAAAGATGTTATTAAAAACAAAAAAAAAACGTATTTTTCCAAGTTAAAGAGATTCAGATGTGGTTTTGATGCTCAGATTTGAACATCAGTAAGGTGACCTTTCTATCCAAATAACAGCCTTGAATGCAGTTTTGTTTTATTTTTCCATAATAATGCTTGTTTAAAACTTTAAATGTAGTACCACTGAATATAGTTTTAGTCAATGTAAATAGTGTCAAACTAATTGACGTTAGCAATTCCTAATCAGGTTAGCTTATATTGTGGAACAATAAAATGTCCACGTGGACAACTGAATTTTTGCATTAACTCTTTCTCATACCTCTCCCAGCCTTGATACTGCAATAGTGAATATGAATTCCGCTGTGTCAGGTTAGAGTTTGTAGAGTTGAGAAGAGCCGCTGACTGTATGAAGTATCTAACAGCTATATCGCCTGGGTGTATGGATTATAACATGACACCTGCATGTGAATCGTACACAGACTAAGTAGGAGAGCATTATACTTTCAGACTATCTCTGTGACAATCTTACATTAATCTTTCACAACTCAAATACATTTGACAAAGACATACCATCAAACCATATTATAAGCCTCTTGAACGGAGAAAAAAATGAGAAGAGATTTTTATCCTACGCCCTTGTATTGTGCAGTTGTCACTCTAATCAAAGATTCCAAGGGGGCAAAGCGGGGGCGGTGGTGGTGGGATGAACTGGGAGATTGAGATTGACATATATACACTAATCTGTATAAAATAGATAACTAATAAGAACCTGCTGTGTAAAAAAATTAAATTAAATTCAAAAAAAAAATTCTCAAAAAAAAAAGGTTCCAGAAAGCTCTTCATGATGTAACAGAATGTTTACTATGGTACAGTTGGAGCCAATTGTATAAATAACATCTAAGTTGGGGAGCACCATAACCTTCTTTGTGTTTTTGTCAGACTGTATTTGTTGTAAGCCTGCCCTGCATCCATTGGGAGACTTTGCCCTACCACCTGCTTTCAGAGTTTTCTGCTTCTGGAATATTACATCATCTTCTCTAATCTCTCTCAACCACTTCTTACCAAGAACTTCCCTTATCTGACAGGGCACAAGGAATAATGGCTTTTTTTTTTTTTTTCTCAGCAGGCACTGCAAGCCATCTCTTTCTTCTAAGCTCTGTTAAGCCTCACTTTTATCCTTCCAGCACTTGTCTTTCAACACTGACCAAAGGCACCAGATACTAAAATTTCTAAATAACCTTTTGACAACCCATAAACAAGGTTTCTCTTGGCTAAGTGGACAAAAGGAAAAAGTTGTTTATACTGTTCTCCTCTTGGGTCATTTTGTTCTTTACCATAGGGTTATTGTTCAGCCTTGTGAAAGTATCAAGAAATGCAAGTTTATTCAGGAGTTTCTTCTTCCAGTCCCCATAGTAAATATATACCTTTATTCTTAACTTTTAATTATTCCTTATTGTAGAAGATGCAATTTCTGTGATAAAATTTTATTGGTATTCTTGAAGTATTTTGGAAAGGAAAAAAAAACTTACAGGAAAGAATGGTAAATTCATTTACTTGCTCAATAAACGTATACAGGACACTTTGTTAGGCCCATTCTAGGCATTGTGAACACAAAAATGAATAAGACATTTGTCTCTGCCTGAAGTGTCATAGTTTCTTAGAGAGAAAAATGTATAAACAGGGAGATAAATATGGGTTACGTGAGAACATTTGAGGAGCACAGATAGTGGAATTCACTGTGCTTAGGAAGGTCAGGGAAGGCTTTTCAGATGTATAGGAACTGAGATTTAAAGGAGTCAGTCTGGCAGGCAGAAAAAATGGGGATAAAGTCATTCTAAATGCAGAAGGGTGCTACCTCCTGACTCTTCAAGGAACTGCAAATAAAGTCAGGTGACTGGAGAAGAGGCAACCATATTATTTACAATCTCATGTGCTGGACCAAGGGGCTTGAATTTTATCCCAATGTTTTGACCCGAGAAGTGTTTTATGTCAATGTTCATTTATAAAGATATTTCTGGTAACAGGGAAGAGGGTAGATTACATAGAGGTGGAGCAGGCACTGCAGGGATATTAGTCAGGAGGAAAATGCAAAATATAACAGGCTCCAAAGAGTCACATCACATATAGTAGATGAAGAACTTTTGGCATAGAAATACTGAGTATGAGACATCCGTAGTCAGAAAGCCAATAAAATGTCATAATTTTTATTTTCAATGATCTGCAAGTCTTTTGAGCATTTCTTTATATTTAAAATAGAAAAAGATCCTATTTTAAATATGAACTTTAGTATGAATTAATTTCAAAGTAAAACACTAGGACAAAATGAATTTGATGATTAAAAAGGTAAACACATATTATATAGCCTGATTTTCTAAACCATACCTTTGGGACAAAATTCCTAAATGGAATTTTGGAATATGGACCAAGTTTGAGGATGTTGATTAAATAGATCTTCCTATTTGGGGCTTCATAAAACTCAGACACACAGTGTGTTTTACTGTAGTGAGAGAGTAAAAGAAAAATAATAACTTATGATAATGTTAAAAAGTGACAATGTCTCTATTCAATAATATGACACAAGACAATCAGAAAAAGTAAAAAGGCAAACTACAGTTTCGTAGAATGTATTTGTAATACACATATCCAAGAAAGAACTTGTATCTTGAATATATCAAAAATTCCTATAAACAATAAGATTAAGGCAGACCATGCGAATGGGTAAAAAAATGTGAATAGGCACAAAAGAGCATATCCAAATAGTCAATAAATGTATGAAAAGACACTCCATGGCATTAGTCATCAGCCAAATGCATATTAAAATCACAATTTGAAACCTCTCCAGACCCAACAAAATGGCAAAAATGAAAAAGACAAAAAAGTACAATGGTTGGTTAGGATCAAACTGCATTTTCAGACACTTGGTTGAGAATTTAAATTGGCACAGCCATTTGGGAAAACTGTTAGACAATATCAACCAAGCTGAACATATTCCTACCCTATGACCTAGCAATTCCACTTCTAGGGATACGTACAGAAATGAAGACATATGTTCACCAAAAGTTATATACAAGAATGTGCAGAGTTGTGTTATTCATAATAGCCCAAATCTAGAAACAACACAAATGTCCATCAGCAGAACAGATAAACAAGTTGTGATATATTTATACGATGGAATCTTATACAGCAATGAGAATGAATGAACTACAACTACACACAACATCATGAATGAATGTTACAAACATAATATTGAATGAAAATGTCAGACACAAAAGAGTATATATTGTTTGATTCCATTTATTTAAAGTTAAAACATTGCCACAATTAGAAGTCAACATAGTGATTACTCTTAGGAATTTGCTTAGTTACTAGAAGGGGAAAAGGGTGGCTTCGGGAGTGCTTCTCGATCTGGATGCTGTTGTATGGCTATATTTCCTTTGTGAAAACTTATCATGCTATACAGTTACAATTTATGCACATTTCTGATCTATTTCAATTATAAGTTTACATTAAGAGCATAAAGGAATACGAGTAACTAGATTCTATTATGAACATACAACAGCCTAATATTGTCATCTTTAATTAAAATCTAAGTATGCCAACTCAATTTGTAGTCACTTAAGTTGGTCATAGCGGCATAATCCATGTAAAAAATGTCAGTTTTGAATTACTTCCCCTTCTCAATAATATTGTGTGCAATTCTTAAAAGTCAATTTTGTCAAAAATAATTCATTTTACTTTTGCAAAATAATGAGCACCTTGTAGAGGCTTGCCTCCTGATTTTGTGAAACAGTTCACTATCTGATGACATTTAAGAAAATGTAGCTTTTTCCTTCTAAAACAACACAAAACCTCCCCAGCTCCGTTTTCCAGAGACGGCTGTCTCAGAACAAACTAAATAGAAATCTATTTGATACACAACTGACTTGAAGCGCCTCCTACTTCCTCTTCCTCACAGTTTTCTGTAAAATGATTTCCAATGAGTTCATCTCAAATGATTCAGCATGGCTTCTAGTAAAGAGAAAAATATCTTCTAATGTGGTCATAGATGAGCTAAAGGACACATGAAGTCTTCTATATTTATAACTCTTTATAGTAACATGATTCAAACTTTATATTCTGAGTTGTCTTAACTATTTTAAAACAATAGTAGTGTTTATTTTAGTGCTATTTTGATAATTCCTTACAAAGGGTAATCTAATAAGTAATGTAAACATATGATGGACAATTTGAAAATAAAGATACGATATAGTCTCTTTTCCTTTTTTTTTTTAATTCCTTTTCAATTCTTATAACAGAAAGCTAGGAAATTCAGTGTCAGATTTTGCACCACAGAATCACATCAGATAGACCTTTTGCTAAACGTCCTTGGGAATGTCCAGTAGGTCACATAACCATGACTGCAACGTTGGACTTGCCCACTGGACTTCTCTCACACGGGTTCCCATCAAGAAGTCAACTACTTGCTGAAACATAAGAATAAGCATATTGGGGTTTTCTATTTTTATTTAAAGCCATATAAATTTCCTAGGTCTTCTTTTCCCAGGATCATAAATTGAATTCCTCTCAGATCTCCTCAGTTTAGATTGAAGTTTCCTGCTTTGAGAACTTTTCTAGAGTCAGAACACTCAGGAGTCAGTGTGTCAGACTCCAAGCAGATCACTTACCTTATGTCCAGTCATCATTTCTAATTCAGTTTTTTATAGCACATCAACCTCCTCCTCTAAGGACATAAATCCTCAACTAACTTCAGGTGCAACAATATTTAGAGATTTTTGTTTCTAGGGTTCCATAGAGAATTCCAAATTTCTCTAATTATATCATCCCATAATCTACAATCTTCGCTTTAAGACAGTTTTGATAGCTTAAGCCAGTTAAAAAAAAGTTGCCTGAAGGCTGTGTCTTAAACTTAAGTTTGTATTTTCTCCTTGATTTATTGTAGTTTCTGAGAAGACAAGGTTTAAGCTTGTCTTCATGATAAGTCATTAACCCCAATTAGAGTTTAAATGGGCAGACTGGTAGCATCAAGCCTGGATAACCCTAAAAGGGGATTGCTGGTACTGCTTCTATCATTTCCAATTTTTCTCAGAAGCCAGAAGTGTTTGCGGAAATCACTTTTGACTATACATTACATTTATGCATTGTATGTGTACATGTTTATGTGTTATGTGGTTCTCATCCAAAAATGTAAACTCCATGAAGGCAGAGATTCCGCCCGTTTACCTACCTGGGTTGTAGTATCTCTGATGCTTAGAATAGTGTTCAGCACGTAGTAGCTGCTCAAAACATATTATTTGAGTGCATAAATATTATGGTGCTAGGATGTTTGCTGCCTTTTGGGCAAAAACTGTGTTTTATATTGTACTTTATTTGTTGTATATGTACAGCATATCATTTGAATGCTCACTGCTTTTTGATGGAAATATATGACTGTCTAAATGAGGAATTGGCAAACTTTCTTTGGAGGCCCAGATCGTGAATAGTTTTCGCTTGTGGTTCTTATGGTCTCTCTTACAAGTACTCAATTCTGCTGCAGTAGCAGCACAAAAGCAGCCACAGACAACCTGTAAAGGAATAAACAGGCAGCCAGGCTACCCATGCCCAGTTTTTATATGACCCTTGAGCCAAAAGTGGTTTTTAGATTTTTAAATGTTTTTTAAAAATCAAAAGTCCCACGACACTTGAAAAATACATAACTTAAAGTTTCAGTGATAGGAAATAACGTTTAAGTGGAACATAGGCATGCCCATTGATTTTCATATTGTCTATGAATGCATTTGTGTTCTGGTGGCAAAGTTGAGTAGTTGCAACTATTAAATAAATTGTATAGCAGAAAGTTTGAAAAATAAGGCTGGAAACGATAGGAAATTTGTCCTCACATTCTCTGATTACAGCAATCTCCATATCCTGAAAACATGTAAAAAGTTCAAAACTTTAGATTTTTGGAGCCGGGGTTCTTATAATTAAACTTAGTAATGATACGAGAGAAAGAGTAAGATGGTATTCCACACCTGCTGGAGAGATTCTGTAAATATAGTACACAATTCTCAAGTTACTGATAATTATTGATTCAAGAATCAAATACATAAATGAAGTTCACAGGTGATGTTCAAGAGTCCCATAAGTCAATAGGGCTAGGCTTCTCATCTATCAATATTACAACAACAATTCACTATTTTTAAACATCTTTATTGGAGTATAATAGCTTTACAATGGTGTTAGTTTCTGCTTTATAACAAAGTGAATCAGTTATATATATACATATGTTCCCATATCTCTTCCCTCTTGCAACTCCCTCCCTCCCACCCTCCCTATCCCACCCCTCTAGGTGGTCACAAACCATCTAGCTGATCTCCCTGTGCTATGCAGCTGCTTCCCACTAGCTATCTATTTTACGTTTGGTAGTGTATATATGTCCATGCCACTCTCTTACTTTGGCGCAGCTTACCCTTCCCCTTCCCCATATCCTCAAGTCCATGCTCTAGTAGGTCTGTGTCTTTATTCCCGTCTTACCCCAAGGTACTTCATGACCATTTTTTTTTCTTAGATTCCATATATATGTGTTAGCATATGGTATTTGTTTCTCTCTTTCTGACTTACTTCACTCTGTATGACAGACTCTAGGTCCATCCACCTCACTACAAATAACTCAATTTTGTTTCTTTTTATGACTGAGTAATATTCCACTGTATATATGTGCCACATCTTCTTTATCCATTCATCTGTTGATGGACACTTAGGTTGCTTCCATGTCCTGGCTATTGTAAATAGAGCTGCAATGAACATATTGGTACATGACTCTTTTTGAATTATGGTTTGCTCAGGGTATATGCCCAGTAGTGGGATTGCTGGGTCATATGGTAGTTCTATTTCTAGTTTTTAAGGAACCTCCATACTGTTCTCCATAGCAGTTGTATCAATTTACATTCCCACCAACAGTGCAAGAGTGTTCCCTTTTCTCCACACCCTCTCCAGCATTTATTGTTTCTCGATTTTTTGATGATGGCCATTCTGACCGGTGTGAGATGATATCTCATTGTAGTTTTGATTTCCATTTCTCTAATGATTAATGATGTTGAACATTCCTTCACGTGTTTCTTGGCAATCTGTATATCTTCTTTGGAGAATTGTCTATTTAGGTCTTCTGCCCATTTTTGGATTGGGTTGTTTGTTATTTTGTTATTGAGCTGCATGTGCTGCTTGTAAATTTTGGAGATTAATCCTTTGTCAGTTGGTTCATTTGCAAATATTTTCTCCCATTCTGAGGTTTGTATTTTTGGTCTTGTTTATGGTTTCCTTTGCTGTGCAAAAGCTTTTAAGTTTCATTATGTCCCATTTGTTTATTTTTGTTTTTATTTCCATTTCTCTAGGAGGTGGGTCAAAAAAGATCTTGCTGTGATTTATGTCATAGAGTGTTCTGCGTTTGTTTTCCTCTAAGAGTTTGATAGTGTCTGGCCTTATATTTAGGTCTTTAATCCATTTTGAGTTTATTTTTGTGTATGGTGTTAGGGAGTGTTCTGATTTCATACTTTTACATGTACTTGTCCAGTTTTCCCAGCACCACTTATTCAAGAGGCTGTCTTTTCTCCACTGTATAGTCTTGCCTCCTTTATCAAAGATAAGGTGACCATATGTGCGCGGGTTTATCTCTGGGCTTTCTATCCTATTCCATTGATCTATATTTCTGTTTTTGTGCCAGTACCATATTTTCTTGATTACTGTATCTTTGTAGTATAGTCTGAAGTCATGGAGTCTGATTCCTCCAGCTCCATTTTTCGTTCTCAAGATTGCTTTGGCTATTCAGGGTCTTTTGTGTATCCATACAAATTGTGAAAATTTTTTATTCTAGTTCTTTGAAAAATGCCAGTGGTATTTTGCTAGGGATTGCATTGAATTTGTAGATTGCTTTGGGTAGTAGAGTCATTTTCACAATGTTGATTCATCCAATCCAAGAACATGGTATAGCTCTCCATCTATTTGTATCATCTTTAATTTATTTCATCAGTGTCTAATAATTTTCTGCATACAGGTATTTTCTCTCCTTAGGTAGGTTTATCCCCAGATATTTTATTGTTTTGTTGCAATGGTAAATGGGAGTGTTTTCTTAATTTCACTTTCAGATTTTTCATCATTATTGTATAGGAATGCACCAGATTTCTGTGCATTAATTTTGTATCCTGCTACTTTACCAGATTCATTGATTAGCTCTAGTAGTTTTCTGGTAGCATCTTGAGGATTCTCTATGTATAGTATCATGTCATCTGCAAACAGTGACAGCTTTACTTCTTCTTTTCCAGTTTGGATTCCTTTTATTTCTTTTTCTTCTCTGATTGCTGTGGCTAAAACTTCCAAAACTATGTTGAATAAGAGTGGTGAGAGTGGGCAACCTTGTATTGTTCCTGATCTTAGTGGAAATGGTTTCAGTTTTTCACCATTGAGGACGATGTTGGCTGTGGGTTTGTCATATATGGCCTTTATTATGTTGAGGAAAGTTCCCTCTATGCCTACTTTCTGCAAGGTTTTTATCATAAATGCCTACTTTCTGCAGGTTTTTTATCAAAAAGCTTTTGTCAAAAGCTTTCTCTGCATCTATTGAGATGATCATATGGTTTTTCTCCTTCAATTTGTTAATATGGCGTATCACGTTGATTGATTTGCATATATTGAAGAATCCTTGCATTCCTGGAATAGACTCCACTTGATCACAGTGTATGATCCTTTTAATGTGCTGCTGGGTTCGTTTGCTAGTATTTTGTTGAGGATTTTTGCATCTATGTTCATCAGTGATATTGGCCTGTAGTTTTTTTCTTTGTGACATCTTTGTCTGGTTTTGGTGTCAGGGTGATGGTGGCTTCGTAGTATGAGTTTGGGAGTGTTCCTTCCTCTGCTATATTGTGGAAGAGTTTGAGAAGGATAGGTGTTATCTCTTCTCTAAATGTTTGATAGAATTCGCCTGTGAAGCCATCTGGTCCTGGGCTTTTGTTTGTTGGAGGATTTTTAATCACAGTTTCAATTTCAGTGCTTGTGTTTGGTCTGTTCATATTTTCTATTTCTTCCTGGTTCAGTCTCGGCAGGTTGTGTGTTTCTAAGAATTTGTTCATTTCTTCCAGGTTGTCCATTTTATTGGCATAGAGTTGCTTTTAGTAATTTCTCATGATCCTTTGTATTTCTGCAGTGTCAGTAGTTACTTCTCCTTTTTCATTCTAATTCTATTGATTTGAGTCTTCTCCCTTTTTTTCTTGATGAGTCTGGATAATGGTTTATCAATTTTGTTTATCTTCTCAAAGAACGAGCTTTTAGTTTTAATTGATCTTTGCTATCATTTCCTTCATTTCTTTTTCATTTATTTCTGATCTGATCTTTATGATTTCTTTCCTTCTGCTAACTTTGGGGTTTTTTTGTTCTTCTTTCTCTAATTGCTTTAGGTGCAAGGTTAGGTTGTTTATTTGAGAAGTTTCCTGTTTCTTAAGGTAGGATTGTATTGCTATAAACTTCCCTCTTAGAACTGCTTTTGCTGCATCCCATATGTTTTGGGTCATTGTGTCTCCACTGTCATTTGTTTCTAGGTATTTTTTTATTTCCTCTTTGATTTCTTCAGTGATCACTTCATTATTAAGTAGTGTATTGTACAACAACAATTCTTTACAACAGAAATTGAAATTAACTACTCATTTTTATCCTCCCACACAGTTGAAGGTGCAAATGAAAAATCTAGAAACTCTATACATCAGTTAATCAAGTGTTGGCTGTAGATTACCATCTTCTATAAACTGTAAACATCAAATGAATATTACTAACTCCATTAGAAAAAAAGTAAGCTAATGTATGTTTCTCACAAATTATTAAAAAAACTGTTAGAATTAGATGAAATATTTCCAAGTGATAGAAATACAAGGATGTGTACTTTTCCCAATTATAATATGAGCTTCACAAGAACAAGCACTATATAATTTAATGAAAGAATTAATGAATGATCCTCACAAAGCCACTCATTCATTCATTTATGCAGTTGATCAACAAAAATGCTTTGATGGCTATTTTGTACTAAGTGCTGTGGGCACACAAAGACAGATGAGAAACTGTCTCTGTCCCTCAGCAACATTTTAATTGGGGAGATAATATATAGTTAATAAAAGTAGATCTATTGCAAGGTTTTAATATTAACTTAAAACAGAAGGCATTTGAAGGCAATGCCTCTTTAAGTGTCAAAGAAGTAATATAGGAAATAAAGGCTGGAACAGCTGTGGGGAGGAATGGATCATTGAGATCTAGAGTGGTCATTGAAGCCTCCCTGGTAGAGAAGAGGCTCACAAAGGAATTTCAAGGGTAAATAAACATCCAGTAAATATTGGATGCATAAATAAATAACTAAGAATTTATATAGCTGAAAAGAAAGGACACAGTAGGTAAAATTGCCAGCCTAGATCCACCTGCCCCTAGATCCACCAGGAAGTTCAAGGAAAACAAATATCCACTCAGTGGTGGGAGTCATCAGTTCTGCCCACTTTCCACCTATCTCCCACTGAGCGCTGAGCCTTAGAGTGTAGAGATCATGGATTAACCTGAACGCAGTAGGGTCCTGAACAGAGGGAGAAAAGGAACATAGGATTTTTCCTGAAACCTCAGACTCTTTAACATGTAGGAAGATGACTGTTCAAAGTAGCCCTCAACTGCTTCTGACAAAAGGTGGGAGTCAGCCATAACCTTCTACCAAAACAATGACCAGTAGAGGGATTCCTGGTGTTGTCTCCGAAGTGTCTCACCTTTTTGGCTTAAGCTTTTCTAACCATGACTAATTTCCATTACCCTGGCTTACTGCCACTGCAATTTTAAAAGGTTGCTAGGATGGTGCCATGTGAGGTTATAATGTCTAATTACTTAACAGCAAATATTTCCTGTGTTGCTTATAGAAGATAAAAAAAGAAGCATATAATATCCAGGTTTTTTTTAAGTTATCTTAAACATTTAAAGTATTTTCAAATGCTTCATATTGGAATGTTCATGTAACAAGTGAAATTACTATTTGTTAATGCATCTATGTAGAAGTGTGTTTTTTTCAAGGTAAGTCATGGAAATGTGTTTTCTAACATGGTAAATGAGCACCTATACTTTTAATGATTCAGTTTCTTTTATAGGATGTAATAATCAGCAATTTTAAAAAACATTGACTTATAAATTACATGTACCCATTTTGGTTACTATCTGACATATTTACCAAATATCAACCTTGCGCTAAGTATGGAGGATATTCATTGTTGGATAATTTAGATTCCCATCTTCAAGGATCAGAAAGTACAAAAGATATGGGCAGGATAAAACAGTCTTTTGTAATTTTGTAGGGTTTTCCCCCTTTGATTGGATTTTCTTTTTTTGTAAATGCTTGTCCATATTTGTGTTCTTGGTAGCATATTAACACATGTAACCATTTCAGTTACCTCTTGGCATATTTACCAAATACCCACCATGGGCTTCCATGGAAGTATTCAACGATAGATAATATAGATTCCCATCTTCAAGGAGCTAAAAATCTAATATAGACAATAACATGCATTCAGGCAGCTATGCTACTAGCAGAATGGGAATCCTTAAAAACCCATGATCACTAAAAGTAAAATCCAATTCTATTACTATTGCTCTGACCTCTGCTCATTTCCCCAGCCTCAGTTCATGCACTTGTGCTCATCATAATTCACTAAGTTCTTCTGATGCCAAGGGTCAGAACTGGCACATTGTCATTTCTATCTCATGTCACTGACTAGAGCAAGTCTCATAGCTGAACCAAAGTCAGGAGGCAGGGAAGTACATGCTACCCACAGTGTGAGGCCCTGAAAATTACATGGCAAAGGGCACAGATACAGAGAGGACTAAAGCACTGGGGCCAATAATACAATCTACTACACCAGGATATGTGCAAACTTATATGATTTTCTGTTCCTCGGATTCCTGACTCTTTTCTGTACTCTGCCACACTAATTCCAAAATAGTTGATATCCTCACTTTACTTCTGAGTAATTGTTAATCACACAGCACATTGGTCATGTGGTTGACCACAGTCCCAGACAGGACCATGCATTTTGCCTGGGAAAAGTATATTCTGGCCTCGCTTGTATGATAATGATTTTGGACCTATGTATCCTATATTCAGCTGTAGGTACTTGGAAGCATGTCTTCCAAGAAACATATTCATTTGTGATGACCTGGAGACCCTCACTAAAATTTCTGCATACAGCAAGCACCCTATAAATGCTACCTTTTAACTGACTGCTTTATCCCATTTCAAAATATAGGTGACCAATATGTTTCCATGATTCTGATCATATGGAAGCATTAATATTCAAAACCTTACTAAGCCGCTCACCTGCATCAGCTAAGCTGATTGAGGTTATAGGGCCAATCAAATTCAGACACAACAAGATTTGATTCTTTCAGTTCTATAAATATGACATTTCTAATTCCAATGACAAAAATAAAGACCTAAGGTAGCGCCTCTCAAACTTTAATGTGCTTTTGAATCACCCAGGAATCTTGTTAAAATGCACATTCTGATCTGGTAGTCTGGGGTGAGGTCTGATCTACCTTTTTAGCAAATTCCAGGTCATGTTGATTGCTGTTGGTGCCCAAACCACACTGAAATGGCAAGAATCTAAAGGATTTATTAGTATCCTTTTCTGAATAAAATCTTTATCCATGAGTCTTCTAAAAACCTCATTTTAAAAAAGTAATGAGAAGTGACCTCAAGATGTAAATTATTGTATATATTTTTTCACATATCAGAGACCAGCTATACTTTTATGTGATGAAAATAAATAGAAATTATATTTTGGAGATAGATCTCTAACCAAAATAAATCATATTCATCAAATAGCAACTACTGCTTTATCACATGTTCTGATTGTTAGCAATTAATGCAGAATTACACCTGGACAGTAACGCTCCTGAGAATTTACTGATAATTCAGTATTTCTCACTTCATAATAAATCATCAGTTGTTGTGTTTATTAACTAACAAAATGTATTAATTTACTTGTAGAATAATGTGCAATATATTTTGGCACTTATTTTAGTCACTCAAAAATATTTAGTACCTACTGGTACATGACATGGTGATAGGTATTGTAAGTGAAACAGTGGTAGATGACATGTCACCTATTCTCAATAAGCTTACAAACCAGGGAACAGAAATGGATACTAATAATAAAACAATGCAGGAAGCACTAATTTTCCTAAGAAATGAAGAGAAGTGCTAAGGAAGCCTATACAAGAAAAAATAAGAATCTCTCAGCCAGCATCCTGTTTAGGACCTTTAATAAAGCATGGTAAGGGAAACATATGGCATCAATGTTAGGTGGAAGTATTTCAGTATATTTTAAAATTTATTGAGAGAAAAGGTAACATGGTGAAATTCCATTCAAGGCCTAGAAACCCAACACATAAATTGTAGTCATACTTTACACTTTTGCTCCTTCCTCCAGAGTTACTTTTCTCACTCACCTTTCTCAATTTTTGCTTCCGTAAAAATGAGTTCATCTTCTAAAACACAGAGCCCTTCTCAGAATCGATTACAGCCCTATATAGTGCTTGAAAGACATCATTAACTGAAGTAGTTTGTGTATGTGTATAGCTGATTCACTTTGTTATAAAGCATAAACTAACACACAATTGTAAAGCAATTATACTCCAATAAAGATGTTAAAAAATAAAAATACATTAAAAATTTTTAAAAATTGAAGTAGTTTGGAGAAGAATAAAAACAGTGACAGAAAATGAAATCGGGAGTAAAGATTCCAGAAAATGGAATTTGGGGATTTGTTCACTCAGAAAAGTCTGTAGGGGAACTTTAATTTTAGTGTGAATTTAAGGCTAAGGATAGTGAACAGTTAGCTATTTCCTGGTCAGGGCAGGACAAAAAGAAACATACTTTAGCCAGACACGTAAGTAAGCACCTGTCCACATGTGTTCCTGCCTCTATAGCCTGCTCTTCCTGTGCACGTACAAAGAACAATCCAGGTTTCCACTGCATCATCACTGGCCAGGGACACTTGCCCATCTTCCACATCAGCACATTCAGGTTCTAGCCATAATAGCATCCAGTGGGACTAGGTGCTCTCTCAAGAGTGCCTGGCCCCATTTCACTTGTGACAGTCTGTATGAGATGTCTAGGCTTCACTGACAACCTCATTGAATTATGAGCTTGGATTGAGACCAGTTCATCACAGCACCCTAATCCAGGGCCGTTTCTTTTGTCCGGTGCTCCAAACCAGTACAAAATACTATTGTGCCCAGGTACTCTTTCAACCTAAAACAAAACAAAACAACAACAACAAACCCTTTAATTTATTTCCCTGAAAGTAGTTCTTATCCTTCTTTTCAGTGGGATGAGAAAGCAATTATGTTTGTTTAGAGAGTTTATTATGCAGGGTAATTTTTCAGCACCACAAAGAAAATGGTGCTAGGATTCATCACATTTGAAGTATCATTTTAATCTGATAGAAATGCTTCATGATAGGGAAATATTATAGGAGTTTGGATGTAAGTACAGATGTACTTTTCACAAGAAGCAGTTCTAAGTACCTCTGCATAAGATCCATTAATTCTTGGTGCAAAATGTAAGCATAACCCCAGATATCAGAATACCTGTTATTTTGTCATTTGTACACCACCATGCTCAGCAGTCTTTGACTAAGGGCTCATAAATAATATTTGTGCATCCTCAAATCTATCCAGACAACCTACATGGATGGATCTTATTACTATTAAAACTCTCAACAAATACTGTAATTTGGTAGGTAGCTGTTTTGAACCATGGATTGACAGCTATTGGTAATAGAAGTAGGTATAAGAACCATGTCCATCAAAGCATGCAGCCCCTGTGAGAAAGTATCTCCAGATAAAAGTTTATTACTAATAATGAGAATTCTTAAGAAGCCTCTGGAAGGCAGAGTTGCTTCAGAAAGTATGTGTTCATTATAGATCGTCTTTCTTAACTTAAAGAAAGTCATTCTTTCTCAATGCCTGTCTTGGAGAGCACTCCTTGCCAGAAATTTACCATGAGCCCTAAGGATACTTCAAATAACTCTTCTAGACATATCTAAGACAAACACAAACTCAGACACTTAATTTTCTTGGGGCAGTTAGTTAACAATAGATGATAGTCAACTAATGATTAGTGATACTTTTTCCTTTCCAAAGAATTCATGTTCAATCTGACCTCCCCTTCTCCCCAATTTTCCCAGAGATAATATAAAATACATAGATGAACATACCCATTCACAAATGCAAAGGGCACAGAAAGTTTGTAAACATTCTCAAGAAATTTAGCATAGAATCACTTTAATTTCTTGGCTCACTGATATGTTAGCTTTTCACAATTAACACAAATTATGTAAAATAAAACATGAATTATGTGACCATTGCTTTATATAGATGAGACTGCATCCATCAGTTTTATCACTATCTTTTGGGTAACAGCTTTATTAAGATATAATTCACACCATACAATTAACCTATTCAAAGTGTACCATTTTATTGTTTTTAATACAGTTGGCCCTTGAACAATGCAGGGATTAGGGTGGCCAACCCCCTGCTCAACTGAGAATTCGTATATAACTTTACAGTTGGCCCTTTGAATCCCTGGTTCTGCATCCACAGATTCAACCAACCGCATATCATGTAGTGCTACAGAACTGACTGAAAAAAATCTGTGTATAGTGGACTCATGCAATTCAAACCCGTGTTGGGCAAGGATCAACTGTATATGCATTCACAGAGTTATGCATCCATCACCACAATCAATTTTAGAACACTTTTAGCACTCATGAAAGAGAAATCCTGTAGCCTCTAGCTATCATCCCCACACATACCTCTCATCCCTCTCAGCCCTAAGCAATCACCTCATCTTTCTGTCTCTATATATTTGCCTACTCTAAGCATTTCATGGAAATGAAATGTTAGGATTTTTTCATTATTTTTACTGATTAACTTTATACAAGTAAATATATTTCATATTCTTAAAAAATTATTTTGTTTCTCCGAGCCATATATTTACAACATCATATACCTACAATGTTTGTAGGACTGCTATTACAGTTTGTGTTTAAAGCTTTATGAATGAACATATAGTTAAGAATATACATAAATACACTTTGACCAGCCATTGAAACAGCACTTATTTCTAATTTATTGTCTCATTACTGATTCAACCTCAATATGACTTCAATATTTTTAAAATGTATTTCACTACAAAATATTTTTTTACTAAAATATATTTTCAATTATTTCCATCTGCTTATGAAGCTGTTTTGGAATATAGATACCTGCCATGCTTATTACCAGTAATAACAAACCTTTAAGCTTGCAGAGAAAGACAATCTCTCTGTCTCAGACGCACATACTTCTTTATTACACAGGGAAGTTTTAAGGCAATGTGAAGCACAGTGATTGGTGTTCACTTTGAAGATTTTTTAAAGGCAACTGCTAAAACATGTTTCACTTGGACTATTGCTATGGACTCCTAATTCATCTGCCTACTTCCCACAATTCCTCATCTTAATCTACTCTCTACCACAAAGAGCCTGAGTGATATATTTAAAACTTGTCCTCCTCTGCTCAAAACCATCCAATAGCTTCCTGTCTCACTAAAAATAAAATTCAAAGTTCCCACTGTGGCCTGTATAATATTGTCCCCACTTCTATACCCTTAACTCTCATAAATACTCTCTCACCAGCCTCTCCTATTGTACTCCAGCCATTCTGATTTATTGCTGTTTTTTAAACACACCAAGCATGCTCCTGCCTTGGGGCATTAGTGCTAATTGGTCCCTCTGTTTAATACAGTTTTCTCAAATCTTTTTATGGCTCATGTTGTTACTTTATTCAAATTTCTAGTCAAAAATCTCCAAATTTCTGATCATACAAAAAATAGCACCCTTCCTTCCCATTCACTTTCTATTCCCTTATCCTATTCTCTTCTTTTTTTTGCGGTACGCGGGCCTCACCGCTGTGGCCTCTCCCGTTGCAGAGCACAGGCTCCGGACGCGCAGGCTCAAGCGGCTATGGCTCACGGGCCCAGCCGCTCCCGGCCCGGGGCACGAACCTGCATCCCCTGCATCGGCAGGCAGACTCCCAACCACTGCACCACCAGGGAAGCCCACCTTTATCCTATTCTTAATACTCATCACCACCACCTGACATTTGACTGATTGTTCTCCCTTTTCCTGCCCACATGTACGTTCCCTTCTAGCAAGAAACTTGTTTGTTTACTGCTGTATCCCTAGTGCTTAAGTGGTACTGGAGTAATAGTAGGTATTTAATAAATGTTGAATGAATGGATGAATGAATGAATGAATGAATGAGTGATTAATTGGACAAATGGGTGAATGAATGAAACAGAAGAAATATTGATCCTCTTCCCTTCAGATAAAATACCTCCAAAATAGAAGTATGGAATTTCTATAGGCTGTTTTATTATTATTTTTTTTTTGAGTATAATTCAAAATGATTAACTCTGTTTTTGGGGCTACAAATTAGCCTTTAGCTCTAAAATTATTTCTGATATGGTATAATATGAGTCCATTTAGATAAAAAGAATGCTTGATTTGATTTCAACTTGAAGAAAACTTTGAAAGATTTAAAAGAGAGTTTTCTAATCAGACAAGCTAACTACAAGCCTGGTTTTAGAGCTGGCATTCTATAGTCAGTGGATAAAATATTGGAAGCAATGAGGAGGCTTGATCACCAACGTTCTGTAGTAGGATCTTGGATAGTCATTTTTCATCTCCTCTTCTTCCATTAGTTCATGTTTCACTAGAAAAATTGGAAGCTTACAACCATTTTTTACTTTATTCAAACTGTATTTTTGTGTATTTTAACATTATATAAACTGGATTCATGATTTATAGCTGCATCATATTTTCAGAGACATTTTTATTTGCTCTAAAATCAGTTTTGGGGGGTTTTGAGTACATCTAAACAATGCCAGGGAATATGTACCTATTGCCTGATTACAAAAAAATAATTGATCCTATTTTTATTCTTATATGAAGGCTCACAGCTGTAAAAAGCTATGACACACCACTTATGAAAATTTAGTTGAAATGTGTGAATTATACACTTTCTGCATTACCAAGCTAAAATTTGGATGGTTTATAAGCAACTCTGTGCTGTAAACTTTGGCACATCTGGATAATCTAAGAGTTTTAGAGTGAAAATATGGTATGACTACTTTAAGTATAAGAAATTTCAATTCCATTGGAAAGAATCTAAAACATGAAATTTCATTTTAAATAAAAACAAGAAAAAAGGCACAATACATCTCCCAGTCACCCAGTTGAGTCCCAAAATAAAAAAGCAGAGAGCTGCAGAAGAAGGATACATTAGGGCAAAACCCAGGAGAAGGAGCCAAGTCAGGAAAGGAGCTGAGATCCAAATGAGACCAAAGAGTCAAAGCAGAGATGAAAAGTGTCTTCAAACCAGGAATCAGAAGCCACAGAGGCCAAAGGCTGATGGAACAATTTCATTGTTCAGAAATGAGTTGCCCAAGTGGAACAGAAGGACATTGTCTCCTTTTGATACTGCAGTACTGGTCATGAACGGTGGCCCTGCAGTCTTAGGAGAGGTGGGACTTGGCACTTCTGTAACATTTACTTGTGCCTTTGCTTTACCTGTCCTTCCAGGAAATTAGTATTCCGAGAAGAAAGACCAAGACTGAGGCTGGCAAAGGGCCTTGAACCTTATAGGCCACAACACACTTTGTTGAATAATAAGTGTAAATTACCCTCCCAGTGAATCCTTCATAAATAAGTAAGGGTAACCCACAAGGATCTTTTCACTCTAAAACAAAAGAGGTCTCTTAAATATTTCTCTTACAGATTCACTTTGAGCTGAAAGAAAACACAAAGTTTCCATGTGAAGAATATCTTTGGAAAGTTTTAAGCACTACAAAACAGTGTTTTTTTAAATGGAAGGGCCTTCTCAACCATGCCATAGTATGTCATCCCTACCAAGATGTTATAATTGCTGTCGTTTGTCTGACTGCAGGATAATGGGGTATGGATGGGTCTAGGAATGGCTAGAGAGCTCCCAGGGCAAGAGCAAAATGGTATGCACTGTACAGTGGACCTAACAGATGGAGAAAGTCTCAGATGGATGGCTTTCTAGACAGATTGCCTCAGAGGCCATGGGCTCTAGGTGATTTGGCTCAAGCTACTAACAAGAAGAAGTTTTACTCAGCCCATCTTTCACTGATAAGGATTTCATTGTGCAATCCACCGAGCATTTGAATTAAAAATGAAATGCAAGTTAGAATTTACATGTCTTTTAGCCCTTTTTTTGGTCTTAATTTTACTTTAAAAATAATAAAAACTGCTATGGTACATAGTGATGTATATTCCTGACTTGTAAAATAATTTATTTAAATATTGGGTGGTAGTTTGCTCCTTCTTTAGAAATAGATTGTTCACTGAATCTAAGTTCATTGACAATAACATGGCTATGTTTGCCAGTATCAGCAGTTCTAGTCAATGTGGTTTATGAAAAAAATTCTAAAATTACCCAGATGTTACCTCTGAATAATAGAACCAAAAAGTTATATGTTGATCATGCCAAGGTTTCTCCTTACTTCATACTGGTTTGTAAAAGAGAAGTCTTAAAAAGGCTTTATTACCTGTAGGTGATAACGATTTTTAAAGTATCCTTTTCTTTCTTAGAGAAACTCCAAAGGTTGTTTTGTTTGTTTGTTTTTAATGGCAGATCTTATTCTAAATTGTTTTAACATTTATATTTTGTGCTTATATCTTTGAGGGGCAGTATAGTAAAATGGTGAAGAGCAGAGATCTTAAAGTCACACAGACTGGGTTAAAACAGATTTCCAATGCTTATGTGTATCAGTCTTCCCTATATATAAAATGGAGAAAATAATATAGACTGTTGTGAGGATTAAATACTTTTATATATGTAAAGTTTTTAGAACAATATTTAAACACAGTAGGCCTACTTATTATTTTGTTCTCTCCCAGAGATACCCAAATATGCAAATTATTCCTTCTCTTTAGCTGAGTATTTCACTGATGCACTGACGATATGTCCTCAGCATTTGAAATTATTAGAGCTTATACTCAGTGCCTTATCATTACAGCAGTTTTATGGATAAAGGCAAGTCTTATTTTTGTGAAGCTTTGGTTTGAACACTGTTACTGCATGTGTGCTATTTACGATGTGACTGAACACAGACTGCCTTTACAGCAGGTGTGAAAACCTTCAGCCCACAGGCTAAACATGCACCCAGCTTAATGTCATCTAGCCAGAAGGGCAAGCACCAAATGCTGATGTTGCCATTCATATCTTCAGCTGTGAAGATACAAGAGGGGACTTGCAATTTTTTTGGAGCATTATCCTATAAACACACATGCTGGGGCTGTCTTCCTCTCCACCCATAATAATATTTCTCAGTATCCCTTTGCCCTTTCAATAAGTGTCTATGTGTGTCTCTGAATCGTTGGTACGTATGAGGGGTTTGGGGGTGGGGTGGGGAGGTGTTGTCAGTTTCTCTATGTGTTATGTTTGGCTGCATAATTTCCTTTAAGCACATCTCTCATTATTATTTCTCCTACTGTCTTTGTTGGCCATTCTCTTTGTATGGCTCATACCATATCTAAGTGCAGAACACTCTTTCTTTACTCTCTTTATGTCATTGAATCAATCTATCACTTAAAATTCTAGGGTATTAGAGTTAGGATGGAGTATTAACTTATTACAGTTGACATGATTCATTAACAAAGAACCAAAATGTATGTTTGTTTGTTTACTGAATTTATTGCTTACTCATTTGGTTAACAAACATTTAACTACCTCCTGTATGCCAGGAACTGGAAACAGAGTATGTTTTTATTATTCTCATTTTTAAAAGGTGCATGAAATACAATACATTTCTATTAACTGAAACATAGCTAGTAGTAAGTTAAATATCTTTTAATCTATTGATTTATTGTCCTTGGTCAACTCCTCATAGAAAAATTAAAGGATTTCCTCTCTTGCTCTAAATACAAAATAAATTATTGGTGAAAGAATGCATAGCATTAGATGTATATATATGAAAAGAGTAAGCTACGTTAATGCAAACAAATGGAAGTCCATAATAGAAATGAACTTAACCAATTAACCTTAATATCAAAGAATTTTCTTCTTCATATGAAAGGAAGAATGAGGATAATCCACCCTTTCGGCATGGTTATTGACTCGAGATGTTTGTGTAATCTGGCTCACAGGCTTTGTCTTCTCTCACACAGGAGAGCAGATTGACCATATGCAGGGGGCTTCTGTGTCTGTAAGGAAGACAATCTCTGAGTTTGGGCTCAGATAAATACCCACCTACTTGCATGTGCCTCTATGTCTTAGAAGTCTCGGACTTAGAAGTCCTGTCTCATACAGGTGCAGACATTTTTAAGTGAGCTAACAGAATAAACACCAGTTATTCAGGCAATGAGTCTAAATAGGCTTAAAGGAGATGGGTAAGAAGTGGAGCAAACTAAGGAGTAGATGAAGAACTTCAACATGGCTGCTGTGTGGGTTTCCTGCTCCTCCCTGGCATCTCTTTGATATGTGATTTTCAAGGCAGGTGCTATTCTTATTGCAATCACATTGTCACAGTCCATTATGAGGAAGCAATTAAGCCTATAACAAGTTAAGAGGTGATGTTTTGTATTTTTTTTTTAATCTCACACAACCGTTGATTTGTTAGCTTTTGAAAACAGATAGGAATTTTTCAATTACACCTTGCAAAATACCTTTTTTCATTCTGAGTGTTTGAAAAGCAAATGTATCTTGGATCCAGTGCTTTTGTGTTTACAAATCTGGATATGATTTAGTAAGCTTTAAAGAGATAGCAAATGCATAGTAAGGAAATCAGATTTACATAATTTTCTGCTTGCTTACAGAACACAGCAGTTGAGATTATCTTTTACATTTGGGAAGACTGTTTTAATATGATAAGATGAAATACCACCTCCAGTACACTTGATCTTGCTAGTTTGACTTCTTAAAATAAATTATGGGCTGATTTGTCATAGTCACTTTTAACATAAATTGCTATTATAATCTAAAGAAGCAATGCTAAAGGAGGCCACTTTTTCACTTCATCTACATAAAAAGGTTTAGGTTATTTCTACATTTATTCTTTCCTCTGTGCAATTTATTTGCTGTAACTTTACATGACAGGAACAACAAAAATCCATGCTTTGTTCATTCCATCCATTCTTCTATTCATGCATGATAAGTAGCAAATAGCAGTTTAAATGGAGAGATGGTACAAGAAAAAAAGTACGTTGGCTTTACTTTTTGTATGTAAAAAAAATGTTTTTTATGAGACTGTGTGTGTGCCTATTTCCCCACTGGAAACACAATTAGATTGCAACCTTGGGGAAGTAAGATGAACCCAGGGCTTTACTCTTTATCTTCTACATATTTATTTGCTGATTTATTGATTTATGTATGTATGTATGTATTCTAGCAGCATCAATAGCTACTGTAAATAGTGAGTGTTATAGTCCAAACATCTTTTAGCTGTCGGAGTGTGATTGCTAGAAAAGGAGGAGGTCGCACTAAGCCAAAGGACTCTAGAGGCAGACTCTTATGAAATCATGAGCCTCTGAGCCTCTGGGGAATGTTTGATGGTTTTTGTCCTGATTTTTATTTTTTGTTTTGTGCCCATTATGCTTGACTAAGCTTTCTCTCACTGCCTCTAAATTCTATTTGTCCAAATTTGCCATGGTGCCTATTTTCTGTATCATCTGTATTCATTATTTGACCACAAAGGAGTTAGAAAATGAGCACGGTGATGTGCTTACTAGGATTAGTTATTCATTGATAAGTGTGCAGATTAAGGCAGTTATATTTAAAAAGTGTACACTCAGGGCTTCTGGTCAAGCTTTCTTGTACTCTGGATAGAGATTACATATATGCACATATTATCTCATTCAGGGCTCTGCATGGAATTGGAGTAATCTTGGATTTATAAGTGGCTTATGATTATTTCCTTTCAACTCAATGGAACAATGGTACTGACCCCTGGAGTCTCTGATTGGAGGCTTTGTTTTTATTGTTTGCAAAGGCGAGGAAAGCTGTGTAAGAAACATGGAGAACAGACATAGCACAGGATTATAGAATGTCATCTAGACAAAAACTTGAATTAAAGATAGACAAATAGAATCAAAGAGAGATTTATTTGAAACTATAAGAGAAGTTCTGCCCTGCCAAACCTTCCCATGCTTTTTGTGCCCCCCTACTCCAGGAAGAACTCAAAACAGTCCAGCCCACTGTGAAACACCTTTCTTGGAACTAAGAGCACTTATTATATGTGCTGCTTATTTAACGCTCAGTCATTTCACCTTGACATGTCTTTTGGTTTTCCATTTCTAACTTTTGCCTCTTTAACCCTTGCATCGTTTTCAGTAGTTTATGTGATGTGTCACAGTATGAAAGGAGATCAATGATTGCTTTCTTTTTCTGTTGCTATGAAACAATTTCCATGAACGTAGTGGTTTTAAAAAAGCAACACAAATTTATTAGCTCACAGTTCTGTTCTGTACTCCTGAAGTGCAACATGGCTCAACTGGGTTCTCTATGTATGATCTCACCAGGCTGAAATCAAGGTGTCTATAAGGCTCCAGGGAAGAAGTCACTTTCAGGTTTATTCAGGTTGTTGTCAGGATCCAGTTCCTTGTGATTATGGGACTGAGGTCTCATTTCCTTGTTGACAGTTGGACAAAGGCTACTCTCTCCTTCTAAAGATCACTTGTATTTCTAAACGCGTGGGCCTCTCCATCCTCAAGCCAGCAACATCAAGTCAAATCTCCCTCAAGGTTTTAGTCTCTGACCTCCTCTTCTGCCACCAGTGCAGAAAGTTCCTATTTTTAATGGGACTCATGAGACTAGGTTAGGCCCACCCAGACCATATCCATATTTTAAGGCCAACTAACTTGGGACTTTAATTACATCTGCAAAATCCTTTCACAGTAGTACCAAGATTAGTGTTGCTTGATCAACCAGGGAATAGAAATCTTGGGAGATGGGGAAGGGGGGTACCTGTGACACCCAGCCAATTCTGTTCCGTGTGGATACTAAAAAAATATTTCTTATATGGATCCATAAATGCCTGCATGAATGAATGATAAAAGACACTTTTAGAAGTCAGATACCTTACCAGGCCAATTACTAATAGATAAAACTGAGCCTCCAAGTGAGTAGAATTTTATTTTACCCGAATAAGTTAGTTTGGGGCCATTACAATTCACCTTACAGCCATGATTGAGGTGATTGGTCACCTGAAGACATACAATTCTTTGTTTAACAAATGACAACCAATTTAAGAGGGATTTCTTTTTTTTTCTTTAAAGGTCCAATTATCAGCATCTGAGAATTATGCCCTGGAACAAAATTGCCTTTATAAACTGATTTATACACGACAAGTAGTTATCTCCTCTAACACTCATAATGACCCATGGGTATTAATAACCCCATCCTACAGACAGAAAATTGAGGTTCACAGTACTTCACAGTATTTTGTTGAAGGTCTTAATTATTTATACTAAAAATTTTCTGAAAGCAATTTACTTTGCAAAAGAAAAGGAGGGGTAATAGTTATGTAATCAGAGAACAAAATGAAGTGAAAAAATCTTTAAAAAACAAAGAAAGAGTACTCTGGGCAGTCCTTTACTTGCCTTGCTCACATGTTTGATAATTATAATGCAATTGTTATCCTGGTCTGTATTTAACACTGGAAATACGTCACCTCAGGAATTAAAATAGTAAGTTATCTATGTCAAGTAGAAGAGTCTAGTGTTCCCAGCATCATGTGTAACCAGCTGGAAAAGGACCAATGACCTCTACATACCACTGAAGTGATGAAGAGGTAATATCTTCAAACGAACAACATGCAATTAAGCATGTCTCTAATTAGCACCTAAGGAATAGTGACGTTCAACTTTTTCTTCCCGGGTTTTATCATTTTCCCTTATTTTAAAATAGCTTTTTGAATCTATTTCTTTCATGATTCAGTGACCTGGAGATCAAACCATATTTACTGACTCAAGATTTCTTTTCTGTAACTTAAAAACAAAACCAAATGCAATTCAATGGTGTAAAATGCATTTTAGGATGGATATTCAAAGGATAATTGGAATTACTAGATTCATATAATTTAGTAAACATACCTAGGAATAGAAAACGACTCAAAATGTCCAATGTGAAGACATGTATTTGCAGGGCTCCAAACTGAGTATGTTTGTGCTTCTGCTGATGTTTTCAATCATGGGGTCTCCCTGGGTGAATGACTCCTTCCCCCCAACATTGTTTAAGTTTCAGTATCTTTTCCAACACTCACCTTGCATCTTCTCAATCACTCCCTTTCACTTACAAAATCCTTTTTATAATATGTCCTTATTATATTTCATTTCATTGTCAGCAAACAATAAAATAAGGCTTTCCATGGGTTATTTTTCTATAGCTGCTAAGCCCAAATCTAGTCTGAGGTGGTTTTCATGGCCCTAAAAGTGACTTTGAGCTTGACCTAGGGCCCTGCCTTTCGCACTAGACCGTGAGACTTCACGGGACTTGTCGCCTTGTTCCCTATGAAATAAAAATGGCATTATGGTTGCCATAAATAAGGAAAGCATTCACATAAAAACCACTATGACAAATTGAGAAATATTGAACTAGTCAATTTGTGTATTTCATTGAACATTCTGAACCATACAAATTTGAATGAAGCTTTCAATGCACAAATAAGCCAGTTCTGTAACAATAGACACTGCCATTGTATACCAGACATTATGCACAGTGCAGCCAGCTGCATCAAAGAGATGGGGGAATTGGGATTTGTTTTCAATGTTAAATTGAAATCCAAAAAATTTATTATTGTTGCTCCGTAATAAACAGGCATGCTGCTTAATGAAAAATTCTATTTGTATTATTGGTGAGTTTCTTGCTTCTGATTCACACATGTGGAAAAAGCTGCTCTATTACTCTTCCTAAGCTGGTAGCTGCCATAATGCTTAAACTTAGCAAAGGATCATCTTGGTCATATGTGAAGAATATCAGAAGAATAGTTTAAATAGGATAGACAAGAATAGTTTAATATAGGAGGAGATTCTGGTAAGATTACTAGGAACATGCACAGTGTTTATTGCATTCTTTTTATTTCCCTTTATCTTCAGGGAAAAAAAAGTATAACAACGAGATATTAACATTTAATATATTTCCCCTTTTGGTGAAAGGAGAAAATAATCATCTGTCTTTTCTAATTTTAAGATTAATAAAAGTACACCCAAGTGCAATTATGTAGCCCAAACCTTATTAAAATAAGACATGTTTATAAGTATACACAGGAAAGGAAATGACATTATGTTTGCTTTCCTTAAATTCTACACATAAACTTACATGGAAATTTAGAAATCATTTTGACCACCAGGATGATGTTAAATTTTCTTATTAATTGTGATCATAACTAAATTTAGTGTGAAATGGAAAATGTATATTAGAACACGTATTTTTAAAGTGGCTTTCTGATTTCTTTAGCAATTACTCTTAGCTATCAGTATACTAGGAAGGTGGAGAAATGTTATTGCAATAAAACCACATGAACACATTAATTGTCTTTAAATTAAGCTTTGCTCTCTAATAATCTATGGTTCCTTTAACCCCTTTTCCATTTTTCAAGTTTTCATGTCCTGACCCCAAGCACGAATAAGAAACTGAAGCTTGTCCTTCACTTGAAGAAAAAAACCAAAACCCTGCATTTTATGCAGAGATGTTCTAAATAATTTTCTGATTTTATGTGTACCTTTGAGAATCTGATGAATCAAGACATAACCTAGCCATAGCCCCACTCACTGTGTCTTTGGCTGTGTCTGACCAGAAGGGTTGATGAAAACACCTGAAAGCTGTGTGGACCAGCAGTGTTCAAGCCAAGAGAATGGCAGGCAGAGCCTATAGTTTGCAAAGCAAAGCCAGTGGCCCTGTCCAGCTGGGGAACTTGGGGTGTGGGTCAGCTTGAACTAAGACAACAAAGAGCTTAAAGGTTTTTAGAATTGCTTTTCCTGCTGAGCCTGGGCAGGAAATCTAATTTATTACCCTGCTTATCACTGAAGACAGCTTTTGACCTGCCTGACCAGGGAACCTAACCAGAGCACACAAGAAGCTGCAGAGCCCATCCAATAGTCCTATGCACAGTGGCACTTGAACAGAGAGCACAGCCCATGGCTTCCCCTATGTGTAGAGCAAAACAGGTGGTCTTATCTGCCCAGGGAATTCAGTGCATACTCAGGCCTGATTCAGGCCCCCAAACAACAAGTTGTATAGGCCAGGACAGGAAAGCTAATTCATAGTCCCATCTATTACTAAATAAAGTACCCAGTCATGACCATCTAGTAAGCTTGACCAGAGAATTCAGGCAACTTCAGAGCCCATCCTATAGCCTCTCTTGGGTAGGAGATCAAACCAGCAGTCCTATCCATCTGTTCTCAGCCAGTGGCATGCTCCCCAATCCCAATCCTCAAAGCTCAAAGGGTGTCTCACCCAAAATAGACCCGAATAGCAGAACCCACCTGCTCAAAGACATTTACCAGCAAACACACCCATAAACCCAAACTGAGCTGACTGGTGAAAAACTGTCTCTGTCAAAGCAAACCAGTAAAGTATGAAGAGTAACCCCATTACCTAAATGCACACATACTAATGTAAGGAATCAAGGATCATGGAAAATCCGGTAAATATGACAACACCAAAGGAAGCTAATAAAGCTCCAATAACTTACCCTAGATAAATGGAAATCTATGAACTGTCAAAGAATTCAGAATAATCCTCTTAACTATAAGAAAACACAGACAGACAACAAAACAAAATTAGGAAAACAATACAGGAACAAAATGAGAAGTTTGACAAGGAAATAGCAGCCATCAAAACAAACAAACAAAAACAGGTATCTTAGAGTTGAAAAATACAATAGCTGAACTGAAGAATTCAATAGAGTGTTTCAAAAGTAGACACAACCATGCACAGGAAAGAATCAGAAACGGAGGACAGGACATTGGAAATTAACCAAAGGAGCAGAAAGAAAAAAGAATGAAAAAAAAAATAGTGAAGGAAGCCTATGGGAATTATGAGACACAATGAAAAGAAACAATATTCACATTATGGGAAATCGAAAAAGGGACAAAAAGTATAAAGCAATAATGGCTGAAAACTTCCAAAATCTGGAAAGAGAAATGGACCCAGATCCATCAGGCTCTCCAGATCAGTGAGGCCCAAAAGATCCCAAATAGATTGAAGCCAACTAGAGCTACACTGAGATATACTGTAATTAAATTTTCATAAGTCAAAGGCAATGAAAGACTTTTAAGAGCAGTAAGAGAAAAGAGAGAAATTATATACAAGGGAATCTCCATAAGATTATTGGCAGATATCTCAACAGAAACCTTTCAGACCAGGAGAGAATGGGATGACATATTCAAAATATTGAAAGAAAATAATTGTCAACCAAGAATTCTATACCTGGTGAAGCTGTCCTTCAGAAATGAAAGAGGGATAGAGACTTTTCCGAGCAAACAAAAGCTGAGGGAGTTTATTACCCCTGGGCCTGCTTTACAAGAAATGCTAAAGGGAGTTCTCTGAGTGGAAGTAAAAGAATGTTAATTAACACCATAAAAACACAAAAAGGTAGCATAAATCTCACTGGTAATGGTAAATATATAGTCATAGTTAGATTCTGCAATATGGTAAGAGTGGTACATACCTCACAACTCTAGTTTAAAAGTTATAAATAAATAAGTAACCCACTTTAAAAATGGGCAAAGGACCTGAATAGACACTTCTCCAAAGAAGATATTTGAAAGGCCAAAAGATACATGAAAAGATGCTCAACATCTCCAGTCATTAGGGAAATGCAATTTTAAACCACAATGATAATCACCTTACACCTGTTAGACCATCATCAAAAAGATAAGAGATAACAAATGCTGGCATGGATGTGGTGAAAAGGGAACCCTTGTACACTGTTAGTGGGATTGTAAATTGGTACAGTCACTATGGAAAATACTTTGGAGGATCCTCAAAATATTTTAAAAAAATGACCTTATGACCCACCAATTCCACTTCTGGGAATATATTTAAAGATAATGAGAGCACTAACTCAGAAAGATATCTACATCCCCATGTTCACAGCAGCATCGTTTACAATAGCCAAGACATGGAGACAACCTAAGTGTCCATCAATGGATGAACAAATAAAGAAGTTGTGGTATATATACATACAATGGAATTTATTCAAACTTTAAAACTGAGTAAATCTTGTCATTTGTGACAACATAGATGGACCTGGAAGGTGTTATGCTAAGTGAAATAAGTCAGAGGAAGACAAATACTGTATGATCTCACTTATATATGGAATCTACCAAAAAAAAAGAAGAAGAAGAAGAAAAGAAAAGGAAAAAAAAGAAAGAAAAAACTAAACTCATAGAAAAAGAGATCAGACTCTCATGGCTATCAGAGGCAGAGGGTGGGTAGAAGAGGAACTGGAGAAAGGTGGTTAGTTATAAGGTAAATAAGTACTAGGGATGTAATGTACAACATGATGACTATAGCTAACACTGCTGTATGACATATGTGAAAGTTGTTGAGAGAGGCAATCCTAAGAATTCTCCTTACAAGGAGAAGGGTTTTTATTCTTTTCTTCCTGCTTTCCTTTTAATTGTATCTATATGAGAAGATGGATGTTAGCTGAATCCATTGTGATAATCATTTTACAATACGTGTAAATCAAACCATCATGCTGTACACCTTAAACATATACAGTGATGTACATCAATTATTTCTCAATAAAACTGTGGGGGGGGAAAGAAGATGCATGGAGCAACTATCTCTTTTGACTAATAACTGCTCACAGGAAGAGCAAGAATGTTTTGCATGTGACAAGAAGAGTGAACCAAATATTTGTTGACCATAAGGGTGCACTGTTGTAATCATTAGGGCTATCAAACAAATATTTTGATTATCCTTCTTCTGAGAGCTTGGGAGGATGGCACTTCTCCACCCACTTTGAAGTTACGTGTGGTCAAGTGATTCATTTTTGCCAATAAAATGTGTTAATTCAAGGCAAAAGAAAAGAACTATTATGAGGTTCATATGCTGGATGGATGAAAAAAGTCCAAGTTGAGCACCTAATGAGAGATGCAAATAAAATATACATTGACTACAGATCTTAGAAATTATTTCAAACATTTGATATTTAAAAATAATTGTATCATGGTTAGCGTGTATATAGAAAAACTCATTCTGTATCTTATTGATGACTAAAGTGGTGTGTCACTGTTGTATAGTTTACTAGACTATACAATTATTTTTATCACTTTCTATTTAGAAATATTTTAAGGTTGTATTTGATACATTCAATATTAATAAGCAAGTGAGAGCCATAAAAACCTGAAAAAAGATACTAAATAAATTAATGTGGGCAGTGCAGTGTTCTGGAAAGGACACCAAACTCAAAGTCTAGAGACTTGCATTATTTCTCTATGTAGGTCTTTCCTCTCTAGGCCTCAGATTCTTCTGGCTTTAAAATGGCATAACCCTAAAATGTCTTTCTCTAACTAGATTTCTGATTTGATTATAGTTTGACAAAGGCTAATAGAGTCTCAAAGTTCCTTTAACCCTAGAATTCTAATAATATTTGATTTGGTGAAAATCATCCCTTTTCTTCTAGAGTAGAATGTTTTGTTTCTACTTGAATGTAAGTTCCTCAAAGCCCAGATTAGGTCCTGTTTATCCTTGTGTATTCAACCCTGAGCACAATGACTGTTACAAAGAAGGTGCTCAGCAGGCTTGTTGAATAAATAATGTGATTACTGTTACAAAAGTCAGTTATTCCTAAGTTATTCATTTTATGACTTATCTAAGATTAATTTTCCAGTTTGAGGTTCAAGTGCATATATTTAGGTTAAGGATAATTGAAAATGCTGCTAAAGTAGAGGAATCTCAATAAAGTCTTGCCTTAAGAAATGACAAGGCTTCTCCTAGTGTTTTGTGATCAAAGGAACTGTGGGTATAAACTTATCAGCTGATAGACTGAATAACTTATCAATGTAGTCCCAGGAAGCCTTATTTAAGTTTCAGTCAAAAACTCTTTCAAACAGTAATGTAAATGGCCAAATTTGCAATATCTATAAAAGTGAGGCAGAGGTGAGGTGTTCTGATGTAATAGTTGAAAAAACCCCCACCCTTCTTTTTTAAATATTTGATTAGTGTCCAGAAAAGTTATGAGCAGCATATTGTCTTTATTTTCCAGAAAGAAAATTACTAATCATACTTTAAAATAAACATGAATCCAGATTGCAGAATATGTTCATTGCTAGAATCACTATGCAAATGCAGTCACCTTTTTTCTTTTCATCCTTTGCTGGACTGTCCTTTGGACTAAAATTCCCTAGCATGTGATTTTTGTGTGCATGTCCTCAGGCTCCTTTCATAGCAGTTGTATATACCATGTTCCCATATTAGAAGTTGGATCACTTTAGGTAGAAAATGTAAGGCAAGCTGGAGGCTCGAGAAAAGAGCATTTTGATGTTGTAGGGAGAGGAGTATTTTATAGCTGAAATCATAATAAAAATATAAGGACCATGAGTGCTTTAAAATATTTAAGAAATATAATAGGAGACAGAACTTTCATTAGGCAACGTTGCTGTTGTAGCAGAAACCAAAATGATGGTAGCATAAAACAGTGGATAATATTCCAGGGATAAAATCTATGAGGAAAAAAATATCAGATTTAATTAAGATTTTAAGGCCCCTTTTTCATTATTAAGGGTATGTGCCTAATAAGATAATTAATGCCAACCTCAGAAAAGTGATGCAACTGAATTACCGTGAGCCAAGAAAACTGGAAGAAAAGAGATAGGATAATTGTTGACTTATTTATCCAAAATTAATGTATTGCACACCTATTATGTGCAAAGCACCATGCTCTGTGGGGGAATGTGAAATTGCACAGTATTAATAACCTGCTACTCTTCCCTTCTTCATAGAAGAGTGTTATCTTTGTCTGGGTCCTGCCAAAATGAGCAGCTCACTTATAAGTGATTACTGTGGAAAGGAATTTCAAGAAAGAGTGGTGGGAGATTGGAACAAGTTAAACAGGGAAGGAGGGAAAGCCAGTCCAAGAACGTGTTATTGAGCTGGTCCCTGCTGTGGGTCACTGGGCTCCATCCCACTGGCAGGGGTGGGTGGGGGGAATCCTCTGAGGAGCCAGGTGGAACGCATCTCAGAATCATTTGCCCTGCACACAGCTGGTGGTCATAGCACCAGCTAAAACAAAAAGGTAATGAGACTATGTAAGGCAAGACACAAAAGGTGAGTGAAACATACTTGACGAATTTATCTCATGAAGATAAAAAGAACAGCTATTTTTGAAGCTCTTATTAGGAGCAGTCACTGTGTTAGCCTCTGGGGAAGAGAAAAAGAGAAGCAAAGAAAGATGAACAAAACATGATCCCTGCCCTTTAGGAACTCAGTCTAGGTGAGGTGGCAAGTCTGTGAGCAAGGTCAGGAGAGAGGAGTTTGAAATACAAAGGAGTCTCAAGGGAGGAAGAATTAATGGTTAAAGGGTCAAGTAAGTTATCACAGAGGTAACCCTGGAACTAAGTTCTTAAGGAGAAGGAAAATTATTTCATACAGAGGCTGGAAAATTGGGAGGAAGTGGAAAAGGGTGATGCCAAGTAGAAGAAACAAGGATTGCAGCCCAGCGGGGTAAAGGGTAGAGTTTGTTCAGAGTATTGTGATCTACTTAGAGGACTGTGAGGAATTATACCAATATACGAAGACTGTACCCCAGCACACAGAACAGTACAATGGGCATAGAAGTGCTCAATAAGTATTAATAGGTAATCAAGTATTATTTGTTTAATGAGTGAATTTTCTGATCTGTACCTTTAGAGCTGTGCTTTAAATGGAGCATATTCTTGGTATGGTTGTTACTGTTTCAAATGTATAGGACTTTGAGGCACACAAGACTTTATTCCAACAACTTGGATATTTCTTCTTGGACCAAGGTAGGGGCTTCCGTTGGTATGTCTTGTATAAATACCAATGTATTTTAAAAGCTACCATTTAATGCTTAAATTAGCACTGTATTCAGCACTTTACCTAGTTGGCTCATTTACCTATCACAACACTATGAGGAAGATACTTTTATCCCCTTTGTTCAGCTGGAGAAAACTGAGGCACAGAGGGGCTAAGCTAGTACATGGTGTGCTTGATTGTTATAAATATAGTCTCCATCCATAACTAACAAATGCAAGTAGACATCACAGACAAGAGGGATTCTTTAACAGTTCTCTTGGAGGGGGTGTGTGTGTGTGTGTGTGTGTGTGTGTATTTAACTCTGTATGTTTATGGTATGATGTCTTCAGAGACATCAAAGAATACAAGTTTCTTCTTTTCTCTAAACTAGAACCAACCTTCCTTTGCAATGGTAGTCAATGTTTCCAAATCCTGAATTATTGATTGATGATATTACCTTTTTCTTGAGCTTTATAGTAAAACCTCATTAAACTGCAGAAGTTAAAATAATTCATTTATAGTTCTCTATAATAAATATTTTGACAGTGCCAATCACTTGATTAAATCCTGTGAGTGATACAAAAGTAAATTAAATATTACCATTGTTTTCAAGAAACTTAGACTCTATTGAAGGAGATGAACACCAGAGTGATAAAGTATAAGTAAAAGTAAATGGCTATGGGACAAAAGAGGAACTGGCAGATGAATTCCAACTAGAGTTAGGTGGTAATTCAGTAATTTAATAATACCACATAGGAGTAGAAGCATAGAGATTCAGCATACTTGAGTTCTAGTCTTATTTTTGCCTCTGACTTAAGCACATCATTCAATCTCTACCAGCCTCATCTCCTCATCTACAAAGTGAAGGTTTGCATTAAATGATCCGCAGTATCCCTTAGAGTTCTGACAGGTTCTAACTTTGTGAGCAGGTTGCATTTGAGATGAGCATTGAAAGATGGGTACTATTCCAACATGTAGCGATGCAGAAGTCCATCCCAGATGAAGGCAGAGTGTGAGCAAATCTGCAAATACAGCAAAGGCCTGGGTGTGCCCTGAGAATGGAGAGCCTTCCTGCCTAGTGTGCCTGCTGTGTCAGAGAGCAGCCAGCAATAGGACTGGAAAGGTAACTTTGGGAAAGTTTAAAGAGGGTTTTGAATTCCATACAAAGGCATCTGGATTTTATTAAGGTGTTTTAAATAGCCAGAATATAATGGCAATGATTAGAGAATCATTGAGAATAACTGAGAATGAATCTGGAGCATAACAAGTGGAACAATTTAAGTAACTCAGAACTACAGAGCCAGGTAATCACTGGTCTTTATTGCATTTGAAAAGCTAAGAAAAAAATTGGAAGGTAAATGGAATATTCCAAAAAATGGAAAAAAATAATCTAACCCTATGAAATTCTTTATCCTTAATGCTGAGAGAACAATGTTACAGAATAACAGAAAAGAAGCTGGTTTGGGGTAACCTTCCTAACGCAAAAGATAAAAAGAATAAAATTTAGTAAACAAGAAAATTTGATCATTAAAGCTTCAAGTTTAAACACTTACATAAAAACTTAAATAATTTCACATCCACATAGCCACACATATATAATCTTACAAACTCCTTCAACTTGCAAAAATGTTTACCAGTTTGCAATTTCACCCATTTTTACCACAATAGCAATGTCACAGTGATGATACAGCTAATGGCAGTGACTATCAGTGACCTTAAGAACACAGCTGGGTTTCTAATTTTATTTCTGTAAAACCTTCTTTCTTCAGCTAGATGATGCCTTAAAGGGCCAAACTAAAATCTATATAGTCAAGGCAATTTGTATTGTATGTTTGTGTATATATTTCACACAACAAAGGCAGCTTTTAAAACACATATACACACACACACACACACACACACAAAATATGTAATGACGCTTATAAAGAACCCATTTGCAAACCAATCTGGAATGAAAAACTGGACTTTGCCCGAGTTCAAAGAACCATTTCGGGTTCTACAAAATTACCTCTGTTGCCAACATACTTCAAAACAGAGCTACTATAGATTCACGTATATCACTTCTGACTTGCAAAAAATAGAAATATCTAACACATTTAGAAGATACTGATGAATAATACAGAGTGAAATTTTTTTTCAATGATTGTGAAGGACAGAAAAAAAGGCAGCAGAATTTCTTTCCATTTGGGTGATTGCTTACCTATTCTCTTTCACTCAAATTAGAGGTAACAGCCTTGGAGAGTTTCATCTGGTTATTTGCAGAAAAAAAGTATTTATCTACAAATAGGCAGATTTCTGAATATAGGTAATAACAGAGACAAACATATGTTTAAAATTCCTAATGTAGTTTATGCTGAGTAAATAGGATTATATACTGTGAACTTTGGCAAAATGGCTATTTAGCAAGTAGAAAAGGATTCAAGGATGGTGGTTTGCCAGAGAAATACCTTAGTAGTTACTAAGAACAAGCTGGCAGGGAAATTCCATGAGTCAGAAAGAGAAAGGAATGGTGTGATTTCTCTAGCCATTCTGCTCATTGTTTATAACACAAAATGGAGGTACTTTTTGTGAAAATTATTGTACCTTTTTTTGCTTGTGAAGGATCAGTTTGTAAAAAATGTCAGAACTTTCTGAAGATCGGCATTCAGTTTTTGACCAAATGAAAAAGTAAAAATCTAAAATGTTAGGATAAGTATCTAAATACAGATTTTCTATAAACTTAGGCCTCTAATTTTCAAGAAGTGCACAAATGTGCACTTGTTAGCCTGATTCCTTCTAAAGAAGATAAAAAAGAAGACTGACTGGCAGGAATTCGAAGCCAGCTACCCAAGTCTTTCCCTAAATACGAGTGGAGCTAGCTGTTGTAGAGGCTCACAAATTAAGCCTTACTCTGAAGGACTGAGAGCTGCTTGAAAAGTGGACTATATTATGTTTATTTCTCTGTATTTCAGGAAACAATGTATGGCACAATAAATGTGTGTTGAGTAAAAACAACTGAAAATCTATACATTGGTAGCCCTACCACATGACAGCTATGCTACTCAGGCATTCCTCAATTCCAAGCCCAGGGGAGGAAGAAGATCTTAGAGGGTCTATAGTATAGGAACATGCAGTAATGACACAAACAAAACCCTCCCCGCCGAAAACCACTGTTCCATAGGTGTGGGATGGTTCCTGAGAAGGCATGGTTTGTGCTGTGTCTTTAATGCAGTACATCCCATCTTAGGGCGTGGACCATTTTATTGCACAAGAAATAGTGCAGAAAGGAACAATAAGATGATGTCACCTGTGCTAAGGCTTGCATGATTCATCCAGACACCATAATCAAAAGTTGTACATGCAGTTGTAAAGCATAATCCCATTCTGGTGCTCCTCTCTTCCCCTAATCTCCACCCAGTATTTAGGCAGAATTAAATGATGCAAAAAAATCTGGGTGTGAATCTGAGCCTCTGATGTGTTATCCCTGACACCAGCTGATGGTGTTAAGGGGTGGTGGACATTGCTAAAGAGAGGATTAGACTATCTTTCAAGCAAACTCCTCCCACAGTATGTAATGAAACAGAGTTGCACTGTGTTTGGGGTTTAATCCATGGTGCATAATTTCTCAGTAGACTAATATACACTCTATTTTGAATCCACGTTAATCACTTTCTTTTATTTGAAATCTAATTTAGGTGTAAATAGTTCACTTCCCATTAAGGTATAAGCTTCCTTAGTAAAATGTAAGTTGAGGACAGGTTTTTCTTATGGAAGCAAAGTTAATGTGGCTAAATAACTCTACCTAAGATTGCAACAAGAATCTTAAAAATATGACTCAAAGCTAGTTTAGTTAAAGCTTCAGTAATTTAAGGAAATTGCCTAGGCAAGTAATTGGTATTATACCAAACTAAATATTTCACAGTTACATTTGCTTTTGCCTAAAAATAAAAACTGGAGCAATACAAGGGAAAACTGCCAAGACTGAAAATAATATGCAGCAGCTGTAAGTAATTGGAAGTGATAATCATAATTAGACAAGATGTAAGATATGTATTAAAGTGCAGATTGGATCTTCCTGTTGGCAACGGGGAGAAATCCCAAAGGCCTGGACCCCACACATAGCCCACACACTTCTGCTTCATGCCGGAGAGCCCCTCTGAAACCAAACTTGGCATTAGATCAGCCCTGAAACCACACCCAAGGTCATGCACCATACTGTTCCTCTTGGGAAGAGACAGCGGAAAAGAAGAAATGGAAGAGGTCATACTCCCTGCTTTCAAGGAGCCTGCAAACCAGAAGAAACTGGCCAGTTATCTAGCAGTAATTGGCATTAAATTAAAGTCCTCTGAAAGAAGCCAAGGTAATGAAGAGAATAAATATTTTTGTAAGATAAAATGGAGGACAGCTTTGTAAGACCAAAGATACATTGATTTATCCAAGTATAGATCAAGAATGACATAAAATAGGCTTGTTCCATGGAAAACATCTCAAGCTAAAGAGAAAGCTCTATGGGGACAGGAGGCATTTCTATTTGGCTCAGTGACTCAGAGAATGCCTCCCACATAGCACACACTAAATTTGCTAAATGAATGAGCAAATGAATAGCGTTTAGATAATACTTGAGGGAGTGTTTATCTTGTGTTAAATAGTGTACTAGGTACTTTAAATGTATCAGCACATTTAATCTTCATGGTCACTTTTGAGATACTACCAATCCTCATTTGCAGCTGAGGATGCTGAACTAAGCACAGCTAAGAAACGTGCCTAGGTTAGTCTATTTAGAAAGAGGCGGAGCTGGACTTTGAACCAAATCTGGATCTACCATCCATGTATTATGCACATCATATTTTAAAACTAGAGTGCCTTTAGCTTTACTAGGAAAGTGGGAAGAATAACAACCAGCCTTTTCTGTTCTTTGTTTTAAATTCTGATCTGTAAACCACACCAAAGTAGCCTCCCTGACATACCCCATTTCATTCATTCTTTCTCTTTCTTTTTCTTAAATAAAATGGCAAACTTGAAAGCATCTAACACATTGCTCAAGGGCTGGGTATTCTCATTCTCTCTCTCTTAGTTTTAAATCTTCACCCTTTTGTTTTATTCCTCCTTTCCCTTCCCTTTTCTTTCTCCTTTCTTTCTCAATTTAAATGTCTTCTCCTTTCTTCATTCTTCTCCTCGGAAACCAAAGACAATTAAATAGGTAGTAAGAAAGAAACAGAAGTTTCCTCCTTCCACACTTTGCCTTAAGAGTAAGAAATCATAGGAACAACTATTGAAATAGGGCATTTTATCAAAGTGGTCATGGATTACACAAATCATATTTAGGAATATTTTCCCACATTCAATTCAAAATACATCTGTTAAACACATTTGATATAAGATACAAATGCACATATGACAAGGAGGAATGTTCCATAATTTCAACATGCTTATAGTCCAGTGGAAGAGAAAGATATAGATATCTTTCTACATATATATTATACATATATATAATTTATTATAAGTAAAAAAGGATATATTTATGAAATCGGGTATAAGCAGGAGACTAACAATTCTTATTAGAGAGATGGGGGGGGCCTTATGGAGGAGGTGGTATTTTAGATCTTTAAGGAGGAATAGGACTTTGATAGGTGGAGAAGGAGAATAGGAAGTAACGCCTTTTAGGCTTAAGGATATAGTATGTACAAATGACGGGGAATAATGAAAACACTCTCTGTGTTTAGAAAATGGCTCATGTGACTGGAGCTAACAGTGTGTATGAGTCTGGATAAGTTGACTAGAACCAGATAATAGATGTCCCTGAATGCTGAGCTACATAACTTTGGCTTCCCTCCACAGGCAATGGAAACCCCTGAAGGTTGGGGCTAACGTAGGCTTCTACTCTTGCCTACACTAGTACAATCTACTGTCCACAGAGTAGTCAAGAGTGTATTTTAAAATTTCAGCTAGCCTCCTCTGCATGAAACTGTCTTGTGGCTTCTCATATCACTCAGAAGGAAACCAAACCCTCACTATAGCCCAACTACACCTGTGATCACATGCCCTTTCCCTTCTAATACTACTTAGAATGAGTAGCAGTATGATATTCACAGGCAACTAAAAACATGGCAGGGAACATACAACAGATCTGACCATCCCAGAGACATAGCTGGATGTCTCCAAATTCAGGACCATATATGGGGGCCCAGGTTACTCTACACTCCCTGTCTTTTGCTGCAAGAGGATGATGCTACAAAGTTTGATACATGCTCTTCCCCTATAATCTGCCTCATGATCTTTCTTCCTGGTCCTGCTGAAATGCTGAAGGAAGGTATTCTGAATCTGTACAGGTCTTAGAAGGTAAGAATGAGTCTAAAAGTAGAAAGAGAAGAAAGAATAAAATATGGTCATGAAAGTATTCTTCTGAAAAAAGAAGTCAAGATATTGTGTCCCCTTATGTGTTTATGGTGATAATATTGGAAATGGATGTGAACTTTATCATCATTCAACAAATACTTAATTGAACACTTACTAAGCACTAGACTCTGTGTTCTGTACCAGTGATAAAATATACATAAAATAAATCTTGTCTTGAAGACATTCTTGGTCTAATGCGGAAAGATAGATATGTAAATATGATATTAAATATAATGCCAAGTTAATTTCTCATATGGTTTTATAAAGACATTTCACTTTTTAAAGATGATATCTGAATTGATTCTTAAAGCTAATTTCTAATAGCTAACAGTTATTTTCTTTAATTTCTTAACATTTTCTATAATTTCTTAAATAGCTGATTGGGATTTAACATGCCAAGCAAATCTAAGTGGCCCAAATAGCACTAAGACCCCTAACTTTAGTACCATTAGCCTTGTACTCTAAATCACTCAGTTTACAAGTCCCCCCAAAACACATAATAAATATCAGTCAATGAGATAAACATTACATAATAATAAGATACCTAAGTCAATGGGCTACTTTACTATGCTGTAGTTTTTTCAAGTGAGATATATATATATGTACTAATATGTGTATATCACTGCATTTTGTAAAAAATAGTTGTTACTGTGTCTGCTGCCTGGACTACTTACCTGCCATGAGTCCTTGGGGAGCCCTCCCATGTTCATTCATTATCCTTATAGTAATTATATAAATCCTAATGTTCAATATTTGCCTTTTTATTTATATCTCCAAGTAGAATGAAACTTTCCTGAGGGGAGATTGAGTTTTATTTATCTTTGCTTGTGTTCAATTCCCAGGACCAAAAAACGATGCTCGATGTATACTTAAAGATGATACATGATATATGACTTGGCATTAGATATCTGACCTCACATTCCCTTAGCTAACTTTGCTCTTTATTTTGGGGCCTACTAATTGTCAATAGCTACTTTACAGTACATTTTCGATAATATTCAATAATTGCAAGTAACAGTGCTGCAAAAGGCTCCTACTTTATTTTAGGACTAATGGAAGTATTGCATTCACAAACAACTAAAAATATATCCATTTGAGACATCCATGGAAAAATTATATACTGTTAATTACAAAGTAATATTTAATTTTTAAATATGATATAGATTTGTCATGTCTAAAACAATAGGAGGCTGAGTAGAAGACAGAGGCACATTGGAGAAAAAGATGGCATTTAAGGTATATGAAAAAAAGGAATATATATGGAGATATATGAAATTGAGTAACAAAAGGATCATACCCACCTTATTATATATTGTATTTCCAGAACTTAGTACAGTCCCTGGCACCTAGTTTAATAAATATTTGCTGAATGAATGAAAGAAAGCATATGGTAGATTCTCTAGCTTATAGACAATGGCTTGCTTCAGAAGAGATTCTGTTTTGTAGGAGAGACATACTCCTTTTAACTCTGACCTATTTATTTATTTAATTGAATTGTTCATTCAACAGATATTTCTTGAATATCCACTGTGTACCAGAACTTGCCAGACATTGTGTCTGGAAACACTAAGATAAATAAAACATGACCTAGGAGAGTTTACACTCTGGTGAGAGAAATAGATATGTACACAAATATTTGCAATGCAGTATGATAGTTGTATAAAAAGGAATATATGTTGTGACCTAATGACACAATACGGTAATCTGCTCAGCTTGTTGGAGAAATAGAAGGAATTCAGGAAAGATTGCCCCAAAAATGCATTTTAAAGGATGAGTAAGGAGTTTTGAGAGTCTTTTATACTCTACCCACTTAATGTACTATTTAAATTGTCATGATATAAAAATGTTATCTTTGCTTTGTGTGCTTGGCTTTTAAGATCTATTTCTTATTTATGAAATCATTTTATGTGCTTTGCTTATTATTAGTCCTGTATTATTATACCAGTTTTATTGCACTCAAGATTCTTAAAAATACAGCAAAAACAACTCTGACATAGCTGTCACTGAGAAGGTAACAGACCAATTAAATATTTGTTTATATTAGAAAAATAAAACATCGTTCTAAGTCTTGAACAAGAGAAAATAATTTAAGGAGTTTTGTGGTTTTAAATTAGACTTCTTACATATCAAAACTTGAAAAGCTATCTGTTCAACAATAGGCTTATTTTCTTCATCATCTTCTCCTTGTTTAAAACTCATTTGTGATGCAAATAAAAACATCAAATAGTTGATTTTGCTCCATGTTTACTAAAGAGTAGTAGTCTCAGCCCTTGAATCTCACTCACACAGAATCAACAATTGTACTGTCAAGAAAACTCCCCACTGGCAGAGGCCAATGCATCTTTCATCTCCTTTAATTTCTTAGAGTTATAAACAACACAATTTATTCTTCTTGTAACATGAAAATATAGTCATTGGTGAAAGTTCCATTAAAAACTAGCTGTTGGTAATTGAAACTTAGTGTGACTAAAACAGCATCTGGATTTATGAATTTGGGGGTGAAACACTATTTTTTTAATTGCATTATTCATTTCCTACTAGGAAACAGCGCATGAAATCCAGGTTTCATTAAGAAGAGGTAGTTAAAAGTATGTTGGTGGAGTTTTTTATTATTACTATTCTTATTCTTATGGTAAATGAGAATCAGTCTCAAGCAAAGCTGAGCATGCCTGTGACAGTTTCTGTAACACAATATAATTCACATTCAAAGAGGCAACTGTCCTCTGTGAAACGAAGTGGAATCCATTCAGTAGACTCTCACAGTATCCCAAGCTTGGTGAATCTCTAGGTGAAACCTCTCAGTGAAAATTCAACGTAACTGTTAGCCAAGTACCCACAGGAGCTTCTCTATGTATAAAACTGTGATCTTTCCAATGTATGAATGTAATCATACAATTCAACAGCTCCAAATTCTTCAAAATCTCCTTCAGTCTAAAAAGCTAAACTTTTTTCATTACAGGCAAGGTCATTCTATCTGTCTACAGTTCCATTTAAATTCTCTCCACTCCAGGCCTCAAACTTCACAGTCCAGCAAGACTAACCTACTTTTAGATCCTAGAATACATGCCGTGTTCTCTCCTTTCCTCATGCCTTTGAATATATTGTTTTCCCTACCCAAATGATGGTCCCCTTTGGTAAAACTCTCTGTTAAATCATCCTTCCCTTGGCCAGGCAGATTTAAATACACAGTTTTCTGTGTCACTGCAGTTTGCACATGCAATTCTAATGTTCCTAGGATTGGAAAAGGTATTAGAAGAGAAAATCTCTTTGTTTTTCCAGCATTTTGTATAGTATTTGACCGATAAAAAAGATCCAAAAATATATGCATGTATATATGTATGATATCACTTAAATGTGGAATCTAAAAAAAGTAGAACTTGTAAAAACAGAGAGTAGAATAGTGGTTACGAGAGGCTGGGAGCTGGGGAAACTGGGGAGATTGTTGTTTAAGTGTACAGACTAACAATCAGTAGATAAATAAGTTCTGGAAAGCTAATGCACAGCATAGTGTTTATAGACAACAATACCTTCAAAGTTGCTAAGAGACTAGATCTTAATTGTCCCCACCACAGAAAAGAAATGATAATTATGTGACATGATAGAGGTATTAGCTACCGTTATGATAGTAATCACATTGCAATATATAAATGTATCAAATCAACACTGTTGTACACCTTAGACTAAAACAATGTTATAAGTCAATTATATCTCAATAAAAATTTAAAATATATACTAAATGAATATTGTCCACTAATGCAAATATTTACAATGAATATAATAGGAATAATAATGTTAGCTGATATTTGTTGAATACTTAGTGTGTGTCCAGCCCAGTGCAACGTGCTACATGTGCTTCATCTCCAATTCTCACTGCAGCCCTGCCAGGTGGATTATATTATTTCTATTTTGCCCTTGAGAAAAGTGAAGCTCAGAGAGGTTAGTCAAATAGGCCACGCATTGTCATACAGCAGAACCAGATGTGAACCTAAGTCTGTCTGACTCCAATGCCAGTGTTCTCCCCAGTACACCCAGCTGCCTTTTGATTATTGTTAAGATCTTGAAAGACACAAATTAGATTTTGATTTATTCTTTTCCATTTCTTTCCAGCTCCAAGTACAGCCCAGTATGGAATTACCGGGAGCGCTGACGTTCTTTTCTCCTGCTGGTACCTTGTGTTGACACTGTCCTCTTTCACCAGCATATTCTACCTGAAGAATGCCATTCTACAATAAATTTAAAGACCCATAAAAGGCTTTTAAGGATTCTCTGAAAGTGCTGATGGCTGGATCCAATCTGGTACAGTTTGTTAAAAGCAGCGTGGGATATAATCAGCAATGCTTACATGGGGATGATCGCCTTCTGTAGAATTGCTCATTATGTAAATACTTTAATTCTACTCTTTTTTTGATTAGCTACATTACCTTGTGAAGCAGTACACATTGTCCTTTTTTTAAGATGTGAAAGCTCTGAAATTACTTTTAGAGGATATTAATTGTGATTTCATGTTTGTAATCTACAACTTTTCAAAAGCATTCAGTCATGGTCTGCTAGGTTGCAGGCTGTAGTTTACAAAAAACGAATATTGCAGTGAATATGTGATTCTTTAAGGCTGCAATACAAGCATTCATTTCCCTGTTTCAATAAGAATCAATCCACATTTACAAAGATGCATTTTTTTCTCTTTTGATAAAAAAGCAAATAGTACTGCCTTCAGATCATTTCTTCAAAATATAACATATCTAGATTTTTCTGCTCGCATGATATTCAGGTTTCAGGAATGAGCCTTGTAATATAACTGGCTGTGCAGCTCTGCTTCTCTTTCCTGTAAGTTCAGCATGGGTGTGCCTTCATGAAATAATAATTTTCTCTTCATCTCCAACTAATAAAAGTGTTTTTGCCAAATTCTATAATTTGAAAGCAAAAGTAAACCACAATGATAAAGTTAAACTATATCCTGTCTCTAAAGAATAAAGGAGTTGTCAAGCTGTAAAAATCTCTTCTCACATTTTGAGAATTTTGCCCCACGATGACTCAGTTTTGTGATGAAAAACAATTTAACTAACATAGTACAGGTAAATCTACCATATGATTTCTTTAGTTGTAGCTAAATATTAGATCCACTCTGGGAAATAATTCCCTTTAAAATGATAGTACAGTCTATCCGAAGGATTGCCTAGCAATACAGCAACTTTTCCTTTCACTGTTCCAGGCCAAAATTTTTAAGATGGTTTGTCAGAAAGGACAAAAGTCCAATTACCTAATATTACATGAGTTGGTAAGCACTCAAAATTTTTGGTTCTGTGGCAGGTAAGTTGGTATGCTAGATATAGTGTTCCTGTGGATAGGTGTATTTTGCCTATTTTCCATCTGAAAACATCACTCAGTTGATAGTTTGGTATGCATATTGTATTTAGAAAGCTCCAAAATATATTATAACAAATATTCCATGCTGGTATGCAGCAGATCAACCTCTGAAATAACAAATTCTGCAGTTAAATCTTTCTCTATAGCCAGTCAGCTCAAACAAACAAGGCCAAAATGAAAAAAAAAAAAATTACCATGCTTTATTTCTTCTTATATGATATATGTAAGATGTGTTCAAATGGAGACCAGCCACCGGTGATGAAGAATATCTTAAAATCTACTAATTATTAATTTATCATGGATATTAAATTATTTCTATCATAAAGAATGAAAACTACATTTTTGAAAGAAAATGCTGTTACTCTAAGAAGTATTATATTACAAGAATAGTTTGTTGGTGTTACTCTTTACTAAAGAAAGACCATAGCCTTGGAAGCCATTTTACAGGTTTAATAAAGTTACCAATTTCACTATACCTAGAGAGATTTCTGCAAATAGTTCCCTTTTGCAAGTCATAATAACTACAAAACACCTACTAATATAGTTAGAAACAAGATATTTCACAGAAATTGTATACATTTAAGATATCTAATATTTTGCCCTGAAAGAAATGTATGTAAGTAAAATGTAAGTAAAATTTAGTCCCAAAGTACACCATAAATCTGTTTTAATTAGAAATGTGAATCCTAAATGAGGAGGCATAAATGTACAATATTTCCATAAAATGGCAATAATATGGCATAATGCTATTAAATTTACCCACTGTAATAATTTATTACATTATTTTGACTGATATAGGGTTTTTCTTAAACACATATGGCATTTTAACTTTGATTATTATTGATTTGCTTTTTAAAAATATTCTTTGTGCAATTGGTGAGTAAACTACAAAATATTTTTTGTGTGTATTGCAGCTTTAAAGTGGCACACTCCATAATAATCTACTTACTAGAAATAGTGGTGCTACCACAAAAGTGTTAACCATCAGTACCATTGTTTGGGAGAAAGAAACAGATCAAGAATGCATATTATACAGTGATCACTTTCCTAGAGTTAAAAATACCTCCTCTTTGTAAGGTTTGTAGGGTAAATGTGAGGTAAATTGAGGTATAAACTATGGATGAACCAAATAATTAGTTCAAAGTGTTGTCATGATTCCGAATTTGTGGAGTCTGGTGTTTTTCCCATAGGATGTGACAGAAGTACAGTCATAGCTCAGTAGCTATATGTATTTGCCTTTATGTTAGAAGAGAATTTCTTGAGTGACTTTTTAAATAGAGGAGGTATTCACTATGTTTTTCTGTATCAAGCAGCATTCCTAGTTGTTAGGCCCCTGGACAGAGTGAAATCATGAGTATTTATGAGTTCAATATTGTTCAAATAAGGCTACAGTATTTGCTTTTTTGTGTGAATGTATTGCATATAATGTTCAAGTAGATGATTTTACATTTATGGACATATGAAACGTCTGATTACTCCATTTTATCAGTCCTGATTGTACAAGATTGTTGCAATTTCAAAATAGCAGTTTTATGAAACTGATTTATCTTTTGATCTATAACAATTTTTCTAGCTATTCATTTCAGCATTATATTTCCATGGGTTTCATTTGTGGGACTCTTTTTGTTGCCCCTGAATTTTTTTCAAAGAAAGAAAAAAGAAAAATAAAGAGCCGTTGAGAAAGGAGAGTAGAAAGAAAAGAAAAAGACTGAAAAGGGAAAGAGGTAAAGGGAGAAGCAAAAAAAAAGAGAGAAAGAAGAAAGGAAGGGAGGGAGGGAGGAACCAGAATATTAGGGTAGCTGACTTAATACATTTACATTCTTTTAACTGCAACTGGTGTAATTATGTTTTACAACGATCCCATTTGAAACATAAGTCCTGTTACACCATTAAGTTCCTATTATGCAGCAATTATATAACAAAAAGTACTGCCCAAATTACAGTATTGTGTTATGGGGTGACACTAAAAGATTTGAGAGAGAGAATATCAAACTTAAAGCCACTTTTGGGGAGTTTAGACTTAACTGAAAGATTAATGCTTCATCATAACTTTTAAGCTATATCTAGAAAGTAGACTGGAGAACTGAGAAAATTACCAGATAATTCAGGACTATATATATATATATATATATATATATATATATATATATATATATATATAAATACCCCAGTGTGTGAACTCAGAAAACTGAGAAATTTATCAAAGCCAATTATCTATATTGATCAAATTTACTGAATAATTGTTAATTTATCCATTGTGCTTAGCTTTGTGACACAGCCAAAAGTTATCTATTTAATCTTTTCAATAAAAATTGTTTTTTGAAACTCAGAAATGATTTAAAAAGAGGTCAGGTTTTTAACTATTTATTGAAGTATGTGGATGTACAGTATTTCAATAGATATGAATATGAATAAATGGTATGCCTTAAGATCCTTTGAATATGTATTTACTTTAAAGACTGGAACAAGCTCTTCCTGTCTTTTAGTAAAACATCCGTATTTCATAATCTGATGTAAAAATATGTTGTACTGTTTCCAATAGGTGAATATAAAGTCAGTTTATCAATTAAAATATGTATTTGACTCATTTGAAAACTCTATTAGTTTAAGGGAAAAAGGAAGAAATAGTAAACATATTTCTGCTATTCCCTTCTTCATTTTCTGCTGCATCCACTGTACCACATTCACATCTTTCAGATACTCCAATGCAATACCAGGTGAAAATGTTAGATGCTACAGTTTTAAAAGGATCCATTTTGTAGTCTTTCTCTCTATTGCTGATTCCCAAAGTTCAGTCTAACAAGCTGAACTACATCTAGCCTAAAGAAGAAATTTTCTGGGAAGATTTTATTATCAATTATTTAGAACTTTTACCTGCTGAAATGCATCAAAGTTAGTAACAGAGACTGATGATGAAATCCTGTTGGTTTTTCAGGCTAAACATCCAGGCAGATAGTACAATTTCATAAGACAGCTGGGTATAAGACAGGGAGTATATACTCCACTTCAAGGCATTCAGATACAATTTCAGTAAAAAAAAACACCTTGCTTTCCAAACAAAATGTGATTTGGCTGAAAGCCCATTTTTTGTGATGGTTATAATATGCAAATGAGAGCCACCCCAAATGAATGATTTAAGCCATCTTTTCCAAATCTGTCCATTTATGCTCATCAACCAAATAAAAAGGAACAATATGGTAGACAAACAAAATAGACTATCTGTACTTGGTGTAACAGGCTATTTTGAAATATGGGTGTCATTGATATTCTGGGAAAACCATATCTACCGAATCCCTTCCCCCTCAAAAAATGAAAACACACACTAATAAACGTCTGATTTTCCCACTGGCTCATTATTTCTCCCTTTGTAAATTCTATTCTGCAAATAATCACATGGAAACAGAAGCATCAAGTCTCAGACCCTGAAAGCTAGCATATGAAGCAGAGCTATTTTCTCACTGAACATAATAGGTCAAAATAGAGATACTTCAAAATGACATCTAGGTATTTGAAAAATAATTACTTGCTGTTGCCTGGCAGGCAGAAATTTAAGAATTTTAAGAGAAAATTTTCCAAGAATATTTCATTCAAGATAATGTAATTTGATGCAAACACCAGAGTGTCAACGTACTCCCCCGAACTTTTGAAGAAGCATATACCTTCACATTCATATAAGCTTTTGTCTAATAATCCCAAACTTACTGAAAATATTTAGGAATTGACATGTTTAGTAGAAAAAGAAAAAAATTGGCAAATGAATCAAATAAATACTTTCCAATCTTCCTGGAGAGGAAGAAAGAAGGAATACTTTTCAGTCGTCTCCCTAAAATCTCCTCCCACAGTCCTCTTAAGAATACCATGACTCCCCCAAGGTCTTCAATCTAAGAAACATGCTCCACCTCAGAGATAGATGTGGGAGTTAGAATTACTCCTAAAGGGTCACAGCTAACTCTACCTTGAATTTTACGATGGCAAAGTACTTCAGCAGACATTACTACTATGACTTTAAATGTACTTTAAAATGTTATTATTGTCTCATTGATGATGAACATGATATTCAGAAATTTTAAGTCACTTGCTAAAGATTATACTTCCACTAAGTGGCAGATTTGAGCCAAATGTGCAATGCAAAAATACTCCCAATTTGTTTCAGTTTCCATGAGCCTTCTTAGAAATAGAAAAAGGATGTGATCACATTACTAGCTTCACAAACAACTATATGTACATTTATATTTATATATAAGTAACTGTTTATATGTAGATAAATTTTTTTCCTTTAATGCCCTCCTTTTATTTTCCAGTGCCTCCAGAGGGTATGTGGTTTAAAGACAAATCACATTATACGTCTCATCTAAAACTTTTGGGGTGCAACTGCCTTTGGACACACAGCCCGTGATAGTATTAGGCCCATCACACTAAATGGAGGATCTTGTCATAATCATATGTATTTTTTAATATAGCATTTTGCAAAAACCTGCCAAGTTTTGAATAATCCACTAAGACTATTTCCTAGGCATCTGCAATCAACAGAATTCTTAGGGAAATGGAGAGCAGAATATATACACATTTTTTTAAGTTCACAATAGAATACTGATTTTAATCTTGAGCAATGTTGTTTGAGCCAATTTATATCAAAATACTAATTATACGCACATCTGTTTGTGCTGGGGCAGTAGAACAAGAGAAAGATTCTAATTTTAGAAATTAAACTATATACAACCTAAGGAATACATTTGTATTTTGTTGTCAAAATAGAAATATAATGCAAATCCTGTGAATATCACTCTAGTTTGAAAAAAATGAAAAGCATAACTTTCACACACATGTAAAATGAACACTTTAATTCATTAATGAAGAACTAAGATGTTACAACCAGATAAAAGGATAATCCAAAGAACAGGCACGTTTATAGATCAAGAATATTGAAATTAATATGCTAATAGAGGTAAAACTGGCTTCTTCCAGAATAAAGAATTCAATTGAAACTTTGACCAACAGAATTTATTTATGTGTTGACTGACAAGAAATACTTTGCCTTGCTAGCATTTATCTACAACTTTCAAAATAGTTCAAATGCAATGAAAGGTGGAGTCCCCATAGAATCAGAACCAGATAACCTGGATGGGTGTGTGCTAAATAATGCATGGGTTTTTCGTTGCAATCCAAATTTTCCCCTAAAATGATGAGATGCAAAAATCTTAAAAGCAGTTGAATTTAATGAATTGCCAATATTTTAAGATTCGATAATATATCTTGCAATCACTCAGAAAAAAAATAAAATTATCTATATATCTAATATTCTACATTCTCTATATTCTAATTACTCATTTTCTTCCTTAATCCACAAACCATTACCCAATAGTTTGGAACATACAGAAGGAGAAATAAACAAAACATAACAAGGATGGCCTTGCTTCAAGAATCTACCTTGTTGAAAAATGAATATATTTTGGACACTTGTTAAAAGAAAAAGTTTTTTTGTCATTTGGAGGGAGGGGCATTTAATTCAGGGGATAACAGGAATTTTATATGAACAGCAATAAGGAAAATGAAGTAGCAGTTGAGATGGCAATATCTCTTCAACCAAAATCAATGGTAATGGTGAAAACATTGTAAGACTACTGCTGAGCTGAATGGTCTGCTTCCCCTTAATGCTAATGAGCCCAGTCCTTGCAAATTTTGGTTTGGTAAAACTACAGGAGGTAGCATGGTCCATTAGGCTTTCAAAGCTTCAAAATGTTAAAGGGGGTGGTTTTCCTCCTTCATTTCAAGTGAATTGCTAAAATCATTGGGATGTTCCTCAGTGGAACTTTGAATTTGCTAGTTTCTTCATTAATTTTGACCTTTTTGCATTCAAAAAAGTTAACTTCACACTAAATGCAGCAGACTTCTACCTCCTGCAGGTTTGAATTGTGCTTAAACAAATACTCCAAGCACATGCAATTTCCTGAGAAAATTTGGGGACCTTATTTTAGAAAAAGAACTTATACAATATTCTTTGGAGACTATAATATGCTAATAAAAAAGAACAAAGTTTTCTTGGTTGTTCTAAAGCACCTAATAGAATCCACAGAACTCTTACATAGTTTTCTAAGTAGTTTCATAAATGTGGGTTGTGGTTGCCCTGAAACTTGATATCTCCCTACAGCACATTTGACAAGTGACCTGGCAAAAATGTGGTCAACAGCTCATTTATGACATACACCTTAAGAAATTGTTGCCAGAGATTTGAAACTGCTTCAAGCTGACGTCTTTCAAAACAAAGCACATACTCACACGTACAAACACAAAATCACATTGCTATCAGTGATCTGGAAAATAAGCTTCCAAGCCAGCCATGTGGTGTTCTGGATAATTCAAAAAAACAAGAAGAAATGACAACAGTGCAGCCAGCAGTTTCTGTTTGTTTCATTTGCTAAGATTTTCACATAAGTAACATCTTGTGATTTAATTATTCAGAAGATGGCACCTGCTTTAAATGCTGACATGGAGAAAAACAGATTTTTTTGGAATAAAATTTATTTCTGGAAATACATTTTTCCTGTTGATAGATATGTATCTAGCTTATGCTTTTGAAAGTCTTACTGTCTAATAATTTTAAATGTTGACAAGGAGAAAGATTGCTTTTTATTTTTAATTTGGAATTTTTTTTTTGCTGGAAATGTATATTTCCAATTTATAGATAGACAACTAGCATGTGTGTCCAGAAATTTCTATTCTCATAATTCAGTTGTAACAATATATCAACAAAATTTTCATAGTTTAATATATGAGGAATGAATGTCTTTTACAAAGTAACACAAGAAATTATACAATGAGCTTCATTTTTATGTTTGGGTACATCCTCAGGCTAGTATCATTTCAAGAAGAATCTGTCATCTGTTGATTTTGGATATGTTAAAAATAAACTTAGTTTAGAATAAAAAGACATTTACCTTAATTTTTGTCAGATAACTCAAAATGTTCACATGACATCCATCCTTTCATGCACTTATCCTACAGGAAAGTGTGATTGGTAACCTTCGAAGAGAATTTTAAAAGGAATTATCTGATAGAGTTAATCTGGATGTTTAGAAGACAGTCACCAAACTGGAGCAAAAGTTCTCTGTTTCTCTAATCCTTTCTCTAGGAAGCCAACCTCACCTTAAACCTGAAAAGAGAAAGAAGGAGAAGGGAAAAAAGAGGGAAAAGGGGAGGAGGAGAGGGAGGGAGGGAGGAGAAAAGGAGGAGGGAGGAGGAGAGAGACAGAGAGAGAGACAGAGAGACAGAGAAATTAACAGTGTATTTTCTGTTCGGAAAAATAATAGGAAAATATTGCCAAAGAAAGACTTCCTGTGTGTGTGTGTTGGTGTGTGTACTTACTGCTGCCCAGATCTATTATATAATGAACAACAATGTCTTTTCTTCGCAATATGACTTCAGTTTCCACATTTATAATCAGTAAATACAGTGAGGTGAATAAAGATTGTTATTCTATATTTTCCAAGTTGTCATTCCTCTTGTTTCTTTAAAAGTTTAATTACTCTTCATCTTAAATTATATTTGGGTTAGCATATCATACTGTTTTCTCAAGAAAATATGACAATATTTCATCACATATTATAATGAAAGTGATAAAACATCCATTGCTCTGTGACTTGGATAGTTAATAGTGAATTCTCCTAAGAAATTGCTTAGTAAGAAAATAAAAGCTGAATTTGAATAGTTTACCACTTTATAAATAGGCACAGTAAAATAAAGAGTCAGATCTTCTGTAATTGTTAGGAATAAGTTTTAGTGATGTTTGAAAAAAATCCCTTAAGTCCTGAGAATTTAACTCTTAATTTCAGGCTTTCAGAAAAACTGAAAAATATTTTTCAAAAGTAAATAAAGTAAAACTTTAAGGGGTCTCAATGTTTTATAAATCTGTGATACCAGTATATTCACATGTCATACTCTATCAGTCTTGGTTGCAAACAACAGAAACAAACTGGCTAATTTGAGCAGAAAAGGAATTCATTGGAAGAATCTTGGCTAGCTCTCAGAATGATGGAAAATCTGGAGAACAGGATGACATCAAGACAGGAAATGCAACCAAAAGTGCAGCCAATAGGCAGCCAAGCACACAGCTAAGGTCATGCTACAGGTAAGGATACCACCTTCATGGACATCTGTCATCTCCATTGGAATCTCAGCTCTACTATTGCTACCCTGAGTAATATCTAACTGTTCCCATATCTGCTTCACTGCCCTAAGATCCAAAGACCTGAGCAGTTGACCAAACCTACGTTTCTACACTCAAGAACTAAGCTGTCAGATGCAGGAAAAATCTACCTCACTTGAGTTTTAGAAGCAGGAGGTGGGGCTCTTTCTTTCACTAAGATCCATTCATAGGAGCTATTTCCAAAGTGATAGGGTGTTCAGATTCTATCTAGTCAAAATATGAAAATTGCCCATTACACGTGCCTCTAAGCAGGTGAGTTTGTAAAATGTTGTACATGGAAAGCCATTATACATTTGCTGTCAACCTAATTTAGTGGATATTCTCCATTTTAACTATTATCTGAGAAAATGGTTTAATTATGCCTGCATAGTTAGGGTTTTCTACACAAGGTTCTTTGGCTGCTCATTGAAATGAATATATTGAACAATTTATCAGAATTTTATATTTTATTTGATGTAGTCTTGAAAAGTATAGTGGAGTTGATACAAATTCTAAAGTTAATATTTCATAAGTACTAAAATTTTAACTTGGGGAGATATATTTAGATAGATTGATAGATAGATACATAGATAGATACAACTTCTCTCAACATGAACGTTTCCTAGTAGGGGAAAAACTTGAAAGCCATTTCTTTGCTTAAAGTTTCCTTTTTAAAAGCAACAATCAAACCAGACAAAAAGTCTCCCTCACTCAAAATATCTGTCTAATATTTAGAGTTGAATTAGCATATTATCCTGAATCTATGTACTTCTTTCAGTGCATAGTTCAAGTAAGGGTTTTCTTAGGTGTAGTCTGGCTCCCATGTCAATTATTTGTTTTAAATGTAGAGAAGCATAAAATATTTTATATCACATTTAATATTTGAGTTTTTAAAAATTTTTTAATTGGAGTAGAGTTGATTAACAATGTTGTGTTAGTTTCAGATATACAGCAAAGTGATTCAGTTAAACATATACATACACCTATTCTTTTTCAAATTCTTTTCCCATTTAGGTTATTACAGAGTATTGAACAAGAGTTCCCTGTGCTGTACAGTAGGTCCTTGTTGGTTACCTATTTTAAATATAGCAGTGTGTACATGTCAATCCCAAACTCCCAATCTGTCCATCCTCCCCACCCTTAATATTTTAGTTTAATAGGCATTTTTCTTGTATTCTTAATTCAATGCATCAAACAGGATCATGTGTGTAAGAAGGCTGTAAAAGGGTCATATTAAAAATTAATATTGAAACTAATCACCCTTGAGAAAGTAGCTTCACAGAACAGCCCAGTATTCCAAATCAGATCAACTGTCTCTCTTTTAAATTGAAATTATAGTAATGTTAGTTTAAGCACTGATAAGCTCTGATGATATGGAGATTTTCAAAAACTCTGTGAACTGAATTCCAGATTTCTGTCCCAGAGAAAAAACTTTACCTAAATTCTAAATTAATAGTTCCTAAATTAATAATTTGAATGATGTTATAATGAGAAAAAGAGTCAAGAAATTATGAATCTGAAAAAGCAAAAAAATAAAAGCATAATAATTCATTGAATGGCACATTCATGGCTAATTATTTTATAGGTCCTTTATTTCATAATAAAGGGACAATGAGCGGCTACATTCAGAGAAATAGGTGCCATTATTTTCCTAAAGTAATGGGCTTTAAATCTTTGGAAAAGTGAATAAGGACTCTGTATCCACCTGTAATCCTTAATACTCAATATATTTCCTTTTTGCATTGCCCTACGTCATTTAGCCTGACTTAAAATGTGATATTCATTTATTCACCACACATTTATTGAGTGCATACTTTTACCAAAACACTGAGTTGTAATACAAGGATGAGGCATCACAATGTAATGGGAGAGACAGATACATAAATGATCAGAACACAAATTTTGCAACACAGTATTAAACACAAACACTGCAAATGTATTTATGAAGTGTTTGGGGAGCACAGAAGACAGAGCAATTAACTGTATGAGGGAGGCAGAAAAGACTTCACAGAAAAGGAGACACTGAAGTTTGATCTTGCAATATGACAGTTTTGTGCTGACTGTAAACTGCAGTACAATTTTGATAAATATGAGCTTGAGTCCACATGTCAAAACAGTAAAATTCTTTTTAATTTATGGCCAAAACATTATCACTTACATACATCAAATGCAAAGTTGATACTCACTGCCTCTAACTATCTTTTCCTTCCCATCCTTGTTGAATTCACTGTAGTCAGGTTTCTGTTCCCACAGTTAGGTAAAACTCTGCATAAATGACCTCCACGTTGCTAAATCCAAATGTAATTTCTCAGTCCTTGTCTTACTTGCCTTGGTTAATGGATTGCTTTCTCCTTCTTAAAAATAATTTTAAAGGTATTTTCAATATTTGGCTTCCATAAAACCACATCTGCGTATTTTTCTCCTTTCTGCCTTTTCCTTTTCAGATTCTTTTTTTTTTTTTTTTTTTGCGGTACATGGGCCTCTCACTGTTGTGGCCTCTCCTGTTGCAGAGCACAGGCTCCAGACGCGCAGGCTTAGCAGCCATGGCTCACGGACCCAGCCGCTCTGCGGCCTGTGGGATCTTCTCGGACCGGGGCACGAACCCATGTCCCCTGCATCGGCAGGCGGACACTCAACCACTGTGCCACCAGGGACACCCTCAGATTCTTTTGATGATTCCTCCTTTTCTTCCAAATACATAAATGTGAGAGTGCATTCCCTTGCTTCTCTTTTCCTGCTATACTCAATCCCTAAGAAATGTTATTCAATCTCTCAGCTTTAAGTGGCCTCTATATGCTGCTCCATATCTGTATCTCTAGCTGAAAAGTCAGCACCAAACTCAAGGCTGATGTACCCACCCACGCTCTCAGTAACTCCACTTGTAATGTCAAGAAAACATCCCACACTGAAAGATGTTAAATCTGATCTCCACATATTTCCCTCTAAACTAGCTCCTCCTGCTGTCATCCCCATCTTAGGAAATGGAATTCCATCCTTTCAGTTGTTCAAGCCCTAAAATTTCGAGTCATCTTTGACTCATTTTTCTCTCAGACTCCACATTGGGTCCATCATTAAGTCCTGTAAACTCTAGTTTCAAAATACATCTAGAACATGATGGCTTCTCATTACCTTCATTGCCCTGGTCTGAGCCACATCATCTCTTGCCTGGATTTTCATAATAACCTTCTAACTGGTCACTGATTCTAGTCTAGTCTTCTTCACTCTATTTCAACATTGGAGTCATAGCAATCCTGTCTGATCTGCTAAAAACCCTCTCATATTTCTCCATGTCACTGAGTGGAACCAAAATTTTTGCTATGAATCACAAAGTCCTACGTGATCCAATATCTCATTTTCTCTATGTCATAATTCCTTATAACTCTTCCCCATATTCATTTGACTCCAGTCTCACTTGCCTCCATACTGTTTCTCACACATGCCAAGCATGCTCCCACTTCAGGTATTCACACTTGCTCTTCCTTCCACCTGGAATGAACTTCCTTGTAGATCAACATGGATAGATCCATACCTTCTTTTAGGTCTTTCCTCAACTTCACCTTTTCAGTGAAATCTTACTCTTTCTAAGATTGTAATTTCCATCCCAATTATTTGTATCCCTCTTCTTTGTTTTATTTTTCTCTTTAGCACTTTAACTAACACTATGTAATTTACCCATTTATCTTTTTTATTCTCTGTCTTTCCCATCAGAGTATGCTTTATTATGGCAGAGACTTTTGTATGTTCTGTTCACTACTATATCTCTAATATTTAGAAGCAGTGCCTGACACATAATAGATGTCCAACAAATGTTTATTAAATAAATATGTGCTATACAATGTAGGGATTCAGGATTATAGAAATCAGTATCAGTACTGAGGATTTATTCCTCTTGTGCTCTGAGGAAGTTACTAAAAAAGAAGTGTGAATATTTATATTTCTTGCCAAATCAGAGACCCTTTCAACTGGGAGAAGGAAGGGAGCAATACATCAAGGCATGAATCCCTGTCTCAAAGTCTACACTGATTTCTTCCCAGGCCAGAATTCCAGCTGAAAGTTGAGGTGGTGACAGTTCTGAAGCTGAACTGTAACAAATGTTGTCATTCTTTCCATGAAAGAATGTGTTTCCCAGTTTTTCTTCTACTTTCCCTAAAAGCTTACCCAGTTTTAACCCTGGCCAAAGACTCATTTTATTTGTTTTGATGTTTCTAATTGGGATTACTCACTCCACTGAAGGATTTGCTAAATATATATGGTCAACCTTGTGTGTAATATTGTGATTTTTGCCACCTCATGTTCTATTTCCTTCCAGAAATTCATACAAAATATTTCCATTGGAATATAAAAAATTAACTCTATTGACTTTCCATGCCAATTACAGCAACGTTATTGTAAACAAAATAGTTGTTTTGTTGTTGAGATGATCATCCAAAATTTTACAATTTTAAACAATCTCAATTAAAATCAGCAATAAGCTATGCTAGATTTCTTAATCTTCAAAATTACTATTTTCAGTGGGATTTTTAAAAGCTATCTATTTTGAGTGGTATTTTTGTTTTAGATGCCTTAACTTATATAACAGATAAAAGTTAAGATCTCAGTGGCTTATCTCAATTTAAGTTTATTTTTCATTTATGCCAAAGCCAAATACAGAGCTGAACGGTTGAGGTGAGGGGTACTTTCCTTCATGGAGGTATTCAAAGACCAGGCTGATGAAGCCTCTGCCATCTTCAAAACATGGCTTCCACAGTCAACTCAAGCATTCAATATCCAACTGCCAGGCAAAGGAAGAGAAAGAGTAGAGGAGCATGCAGGAAGTTTTTATGGGCTAGGCTTAGGCGTGGCATAAATCATATCTACATTCTGTCAGCCAGCACTCAGACTTCCAGCTCCAACCTATGACAAGAAAGTCTGGAAAATGTGTACCAAAGACAAAGAAGAAATAGATTTTTTTTGTAATTTAGCCAGCCTCTGCCGCAGTCTTCTCTTTTAGTCACTAAATATCCATTTTTCCTTTTTCTGCCACATACAGCACTAATTCTTCCACTCTCCTAAAGTCCTATCCAGTCACTGCATTCAGCATTAAGTTTAGTATCTTCTAGTGATACAAAAACTCTCCATTAAGTTCAAATGTGGCTCTTATGAACATAAAACAACATATTTCCATCTTCTACTCCCGAACTATACACATACGCACTTTACGAAGGTAGTTAAAAAAATAAAGTAACCACAATAAAAGCTTCAATTCAGAAAGGGAAAAAGAGGCCATGGCAAGGATTTACGAAGCCCTGCAGAGCTGACCATTTAAAGGGCCCCTACACACGAGGAGGTGCAAATTTCTTGATTAGGCTCTGAGTTTAATTTCTGGGAACATCTCCTTTACCCATTTTTCTCCCTGGTCCCTTCTCCATCCTTTGAAAACTTCTTCCTTGATTCTCATCACCACACCTGAAGTTGGCATGAGAGATCAGGCCCTCCTTTGGGGCTGTAGAGAATTTGGAAGTCTGATTCCTACTTTAGTTAGAAGGCCACATCCTTAATGTGATGCTTGACGTAGGCCACTGGACCCTCCAAAGCTATTTCAATTTTATTTCCTATCTTTAGAAGTGTAATGGCAGCCATTTTTCCATCCCTTTCTACTCCCAAATTTCTATACTTTCTTCATTTTCTTTGATTTCTTGATCCAGGCCTGGAAGTAGGATATATCATTCCCATTCACAATCCGTGGGCCAGTGAGCCAGACGTCAGTCATGAGGCCCTACTCAACTTCAGGAAAGGCTTAGAAATGAAGTCCAGTTGAGGACTTAACAGAAAGGAAAACCAGTCTGGTAAGCAGCCAGCCAATTTCTGCAATAACTATTAAGTTTAAAGGATTGTTACAATTTGGAGGGCAGATTTTTGTTTTGTTTTGTCTTAAGATTTCGTGATAGAAAAGACAATGATGACAAGAAAGTCTGAGAATTGTGTGAAATATATAATGTTCACGAGGATTTCATTTTCTGGGAACTCTTCCCCTAATAATAATAGCTTGATTTCAAAAAGTGAAAAAAGGGACACAAATAGCATAGTTTTGAAGAAATAAAAGACTCATTCTGCCTTATCTTTCTTTGGCTTGGTTTTAGAATCACGTGCTTTGAACACGCTTCTTGTCTGTCTTCCCCACTAAACTCTTAGCTCGTGAAAGGCAGTTTTCATTTTTATATACCCATACCAATCTTGGGAAATATTCAAGACTCAGGGGAGTGGAAGAGGATATGAATGCATTCTTATGAATTTTTAAGAAATCAACTAATAAATCTTAATATCACTGTGATCAACTATGTGTCCTTAATGAAATGTTTAAGCATTAGAAGAAACATGTTTCCTATGACAATATGAATTATTCTTTGGTGAAAGTACCAAAGCATCAAATCAAATTATCTTTTTAATTTATGTATGAATGACTAGTGTGTGGAATTTTTTTTCATGCAGAAATCCCAGGAGCAATCTTAGAGTGAAAACAGAGTCTTCAGGGTGCTGTTATCCACTGCATTAATTTCCAAGATAGGTTTTCCACTAAAGCACTACAGATTCCAGCTTCTAGTAGTAGTTCAGCTGAAGGGATGATTCATGACAGGAATAAAAATGTGAGCTTACTGGGAGACTCCACATACAAGTAGCTCATTCCTTATGGCTAAAGGTAGAACCACGAGCAGGAAGTAAAGTATGACCAGCCTAAATATCTCTAAAATTCCTTGATGGAGTTTTTCAGAACAAATCAACAAATGGTAAATTTTGTCTATGTCTCTTTAAAAGAATAACAAACAATTACCTCTAGTTTTCACCTCTATCATTTTAACTCCTTCATTATTAGTTTTAATCTCTGATGGATAACCTGTGCAAAGCTAAGGTATTAGCCTCATTGTGATTCACCTTCAAGGTTATTAATGCCCTGTTATGGACTGAAAGTGTGTGTCCCCCTAAAATTCATATGTTGAAATCCTAATCCTCAATATGATGGTATTACGTGAGGCCTTTGAGAGGTGATTAGATCACAGGAGTGGAACCCTCATAAATGAGATAAGTGCCCTACAAAAGAGGCCACAGAGAACTCTCTTGCTCCTTCTGACAAGTGAGGAAATAGCAAGAAAACTACTGTCTATGAACCAGGAAGCAGCTCTCACCAGATACCAAATATGTCAGCACCTTGATATTAAACTTTTCAGTCTCCAGAACTGTGAGAAATAAATGATTTTTGTATAAGACACCCAATATATTACTATAGACATCCATATAAGTGAGGCTTTTGTCTGTGGATGTCTTCTCAAAGTTTTCTTCTGGAATGCAAGGAAAACCACTTTGGTATTGATGTGAAGACATAGTACTTCTCATGCTTCTGCCCTCATGGAAAGCATATATTTTCGTTCTCAGTTACTCAGCAAATCATATTTTCCCTTTATTTTTCTCTGAATAGCAAAAGACTCAGTATTCTTTAACATATATATTTATAATGTCTACTAGAACCACTTCTTCAACAAATTTCCATCACCACATTACAAATTGGATAAAATTTTAAAGCATCTTAATTCAGTAATTTTTCTTGCCAAATGTAAAAAATAAGTGAAGAGTTTTATTTCCTTTGACTAGCATGGACTTAGGAACTGGAGGCAGGATTTTTTTTTCTTTGACTCATTAAAGCTTGAATTCTATCATCCATTTAATTTTATCCTCATTATACATTTTATTTTCACTAGTTACCACAGACTTAATGATTCTAAATATACAGTCTGTCAGCTCAGGACATCTGCAATAAGCATTTTTTTTTCACCATGATTATGGCATATAAAACCTTTAGAGAATTACACAAAGCCTATACTATTCATTCCATTTTTAATTCATCCCTTCAAATTAATGGTTTCTATTAATTAGACAACAAAAACTGAAAAGGGAAAAAATTGAAGGTGCAGTGTTTTTCATCTAAAGGTACACTGCTGTAAGAGATATTAAACAGTTGAGCCAGATTTTAATGAATTCTGAGATAAGTTTTAATTAGGGTTGGCATATGAACTGAATAGTTCTACAGTACCCTATACATGAGGGGTTCTTTTTTAAAACTAAAACCTAGAATTATTATATGCAATTAGTGTTACAAATGCAGAGGTATGAATGGCACATTTTTGGTGCCAGGAGAATATTAATTCAGACCTCATTCCTAACAGGCTTCAAGCTCACACTGGCCGCCATTTGCTAATTGTTCCATATCTCATAAAAGTCAACATTTGGATATTTAATCCATAAATAAAAGTACAATATATCTGTTGTTAATGTGCTGGTAATTTAACTCCTAATTAATTTAATTTCTAGATCTACATGATTTTTAAATTGTTTTTTAAAATATTCTACATGTACCTACTGGCAGATCCAATCTAATCTGAAACATGGTGAAGAGTCAATAGCCACACAGTTCAGGTAAACTTAATAGACAATAATGTTGCAAATGGGCCAATTGTGCCAACTTCTACTAGAGTATATGGCTTGTTAGTTAGCCAATAAATAAATGACTCACTTTAAGGGAAAAATTTATCTGGCCCACTGGACAATGAGGTAGAATTCCTGTAACTCATTTGATTCAATACTAAAGAGACAGAATGAGGTTACTTTAAAACACTGCTCTACCCCCACACTTTTAAAAGCATTCAGACAAAAACCAAAAACTGCTTTGAAGGTCACCTAATAATTTTATGTCACGGAAAATGGCAGCAATCTGGTTCTTGAAGAAAAAACTATATTTACTTCCTATCAAAAGTAACAACTTGAATAACTACATGCAAAAGTATATTGTTGAAGGACTAAAAGATCTCCTGGAAGACTTTATGATGGAGCCAAAAATGTGACCTAGAAGAGCCTCTAGTCAATAGGAAACTACAGAGTAGATAAAAATGTCACCAGAAACACCATCATCAACATCAGTATTATAATACAGATAATAATACATGTAAGTATTATTTGTAGATATACCATTTCATGGGCACTATAAGAAAATAAGGATTCTGCCCTATTGAAACAAATGGTCTAAATTGGGCTATGGTTAGTATTACTCTACATCAAGGGTCAGTACACTTTTTCTCTGAAGAATCAAACAATAAATATTCTAGGCAATATGGTGTGTTGCAACTATTCAACTCTGCCATTGTAGCATGAAAGCAGCCATAGACCATGGATAAATTACTTGATGTGACCCTGTTTCAATAAAACTTTATTTATGTACACAAATTACTCTGCATAATTTCACTTCATAAGATATTCTTCTCTTTATTTTTTCTAACCATTAAAAAATGTAAAAATCATTCTTAATCTGTGGGCTGTTCAAAAACAGGTGGTTGCCTGGATTTGGTCCATGGAACAAGATTTGGTCCATGGAACATAGTTTTCCAAGGACAGGCTCACTTTGCATCTATTGGCCTGACCTAATTATTAACTGGTTCCCCTTTTAATCTCAAAGTATTCTGTTATGGACAATAAATTATATGGTCACCCTAGCTATGGTGAAAATGTATCCAAACAAAAAACCAACAAAGCATGCAAGATACCCAGCTTTACAGCAGAAATATATTTTTAAAAATTTATCTATAAATATCGGTAAATTAGCATTATTGAAAATAAGTGCTATTTGTTATCTGACTTATATAGTGTACACTTGAAAGCATAACTGAGTAAATAAATGAAAGTATTCAGCAGCTAAAGAAAGGACCCACAGTTTGAGAATACTGCATACCACAGATAATAATTAGGTTTGTCTGAGATGAGCTGAAGGGATATTCAGAAGAACAAGGAGAAATGAAACATAAACTGAGCCAGCCTTTATTTTTATGTTGATAGAATATTATTTATGAAATACCATGTTCTGACACAGGTCAAGCAGTCCTGTTTAATATCTGAAAACATCATTATAGATAAGGTAAATTTTGATGTGGTAAGTTAAAAGGAAACCAAAATTTTGCCTAAAATTTTTTTCATGAGTTAAAAACTGGAGTACTAAATACATAACAGATAAGTAACAGAAAGCAAGCCTTTTTGGAAGTCTCACACATCAAGAGTATTTTCATCTCAAGACTGCATAATTAATCCAACTCAGATTTTTACAATAATCAACATAATGTACAAGATATTTCTTCCAATCTCAGTATTCTGTAATCACATTTGCTGGTTAGACTCAAAGCACTACTGAATTTTCCATAGAAAGGTTTTCATTTGTCACTCAAAATGACCAAAAGTTACAACATAAACTTTAGGTTGACAGCCACAATTTCATCAGGAGAATGCACAATTCAAAGAACATATTTTCTTCTTCCAGCTCAAAGGTTAAAATGTACCGTAGCAGATAAAAGCAACACTTTGTACCCCATGAAGACAAGAAATAATAGTCATGCTTTAAGGAAAAGCATGCTATGTGGTCTTGGAACCTATAGTAAAAACTCATGGGCAATCCCATGAAGTATCATGATAACTCCATAATTTACCCTTCCTCTCTGGTGTTCAGACAAGTACAACTCTCTGTAAAGTAGATTACTGTTAAAAAAAAAAAAATTCTGTCATAGCTTCACTTCAACATTCTTTTATTTTTTTCCTTCATTGAAACAACAGGCTTCATTGAAACAACATTGCTACATATCATGTCTGAGGAACCCAGTATAATTCAAGGTCATCATATACCAAGAGGACTAAAAACCAGAGCTCCTGTACAAACTACATACCATTAGTTCTATGACTTTATCCTCTTCTGGCTGCTAGTTTACTCTATGTTTTAAGAAGATCATTATTAACAACAATGGAATTAATCACATTTGCCTTCATAGAATTATCATATTATGAAGAAAAAACTGATAAAAACATAAACTGACAAAACAATAAAAGAAAATCAATATTCACAGTAAACGAGAGAGTGAGATTTATAGCCTAATCAAAAAGACATGGAAAGGATGTGTAGGGCACAAAAATAATATTCAGGTAATTTATTCCTGAGTTACCTGGATAATAGCTAAGAATAATTCCCACTAAAATGACCATTTCCCCCACATCAAATCTTTCAGTACATTCTGCTGAAGTGCCCAGATATTGGTTTCTAATCCCTACCAACAAATGTTGCCCTTTCTTTGACTTCCTAGTGTGATGAAGTAGCAGAGGGCATGCACTTGAAAAAGTTTTCACACTAGAAGCTAGTCTCATTGAACCTTACTTCCTACTTGAATGCAGTGTTAGGTGTTAAAAAAATTTATACCTGGCATCAGGAGGAATATACTGACAGTACTACTTAAAGTCAATGTATATAAGCAAATATTTTTTTCCATAAATTGACAGTTAAATTCTACATTAAAGTCAAAGTTTAATAAAATGAAAATTTCAAAGTTTATAAAGCACATATTTTGTTAATAAAATTTTAGAACATCTTATGTCTGTTTGCTGACTTCTTTGAGTACTTTTACATAAGATTTCCATTTAACAAAATCATGACTATTTTTTTCTTGAAGCTTGAAGTCTAAAAGTCAATGTTGGCTTAACAAGGACATACAAATCTACTATCATTTTTTGGAGTTCTTTAACTGCAATAAAAATTTATGATTTTTTTCGAGCATGAATTTGATTATCACATAACTCTAGATGACAACATCTACAATAAGTTCAACTTATATAGAGTAATAGTAGTTAATATTTTTGGACATTTATCAAGTGCAGATTATTTGCTACATATTGCACACTTAATTCTCATATATTCCTCACAGTAACACTGTGGCATATTAAGGACTATTATTTTGCCCATTTTGCAGATGGAGAATCTGAGGCACAAACAGGTGAAATAACTTATCCATGAGTGATGGGTTGAACTAGGTTTAAAACAAGGTGATCTGATTCCAGAGTCAGTTCTTGTAACCATCACTCTATACTACCGTTCTGCATTTTATTTTTAAAATGACATGTTTACAAATCTTAAAAATTCTAGGACATTAGACATATAGAGACTGATATGCTTCACTAAAATACCAGAACATGAACCATCTGTGTCAAATCTATATATGAATTGTCACTTACACATAATTCCTTATATTTATCAATACTATACTTGACAGACAACAATTAACTTCATTTAGGTATTGAATTTGTGGACTTCCTATTATTGAGAGTTATCAGACAAATTGTAAATATCTGCTGCTTCTACCACACCATTTCTCTTGAGGAATGCATTCTTACTTTCACACTCTATTGAGGTCATAGGATTTCAGGAGAGTCACTTGTTCTATCTGTTGAATCTATTGCTGATATCAGGAAACTATTGGCTGAAACTTTATAAAAATGATAGGGTTACTACTTCAGCAATGCTCTCATTATGTGTGACTTTTCAGGTCAACATCTACAGAGGATACAAGCAACAAGGAACTTTCACTTACAAGATTTCAGGTTGCAGGAAGAATATGATTTAGTAGGGTCATTGAGTTTCTATTCTATTCTAGTATTAATAACTTGAGATGGGAGAACTTCTGTAGTCTCATTTTAGTGCTATTTAAAAAGTCAAGAAAATGGCTTTTCCCCTAGAGCCACCAGAAAGGAAGGCAGCCCTGCCAATACCTTGATTTTAGCCCAGTGAGACCTATTTTGGACTTTTGACACCAGAACTGTAAAAAAACAAATTTGCATTGTTTTATGCGATTATAACTGTGGTAATTTGATTACATCCACAATATGAAACTAATACAACATCCAGTCTCGTTCCCTTTCTGCCGTCTTCCTGCTTATATACCTACATATAAAGAGAAGAAAGAGAAAGAGAAGAGGAGAGAGAGAGAGAAACTTGGAACTATGGGTTTTCATAGTAGGGAATATGTTAATACATGTCCTTATTAATTATATTTTAGGTTCCTACCTCAACTTCTTTTGTTTCTGTCTGCTAAATAATATGCAATCTTAAGAGGGGGCTTGAAAAAATTAAAATTAAACAGGCTTTAGAAGTTCAAGTTAATAAAGCCTTCTTTTGGATTAATTAACTATACAAATAGAGAGCAGAGTGCAAATCAGTTTGGTCCTCCTGCAGGATGCTATTAGAGAAAAAAATGTTCCTGTCATTTTCACTAGAATGAGATATAATTTTGCTTCTGTCTGCTCACTCAGTTTGTAATACATAGGAATTCAGATATCATTGTGTTTGAGTAATAACTTAATGCTTTACCTAAAAATACAATAATGGGGAATTCTGATAAATTAAACCAATATCTATTGAAATTAGAGTTTAAGAAAAATGCTCCCATGTGATGATTATAAAATAAACTGTTGCTAGCAGTAAACTTTACCAGTTATATCATGAGGACAATTAATGGTCCTGTTAAAATAATTCTGTAGCTATAAAATGTAATTGCATTTTGTTTACCCAATACGAACCTTTTCCTCAAATGAAAAAATAAGTCCAAAATGCTAGTTTCCTTATTTTGCTTCTAGCCAAAGGACTAGCCAATTAATAATTATGTGTTGCCTAATTAATAATCTTTCTTATTCTTTTATTCCTGAACTGAATTTCAATTTATATCAGGTACCTTAAAACAGTAATGATATTTTGATTCCACATGGTAAGTTTGTTTGTTTAATAAGAATATGAGGTATAAAATGACAATGTTAGTACAATTTGCATAGTTGGGTCTTCAGGTGTAATGCTTTTGAAATAAGACCTAAAGAAATTTTATAGTAACTTTCATGCATGCCATATTCATAAGTAGTCCAGTTAGCTCATTACATTTGTGATCTTCTGCCCATTTTTTGATTGGGTTGTTTGATTTTTTTGATATTGAGCTGTATAAGCTGTTTATGTATTTTGGAGACTAATCCCTTGTCGGTTGCATTGTTTGCCAATATTTTCTCCCATTCTGTAGGTTGTCTTTTCATTTTGTTTATGGTTTCCTTTGCTGTGCAAAAGCGTTTAAGTTTAATTAGGTTCCATTTGTTTATTTTTGCTTTTATTTCCATTACTCTAGGAGATAGGTCTAAAAAGATATTATTGCAATTTATGTCAAAGAGTGTTCTGCCAATATTTTCCCCTAGGAGTTTTAAAGCATCCGGTCTTACATTTCGGTCTTTAATCCATTTTGAGTTTATTTTTGTGTATGGTGTTAGAGAATGTTCTAATTTCATTCTTTTAACATGTAGCTGTCTAGTTTTCCCAGCACCATTTATTGAGGAGACTGTCTTTTCACCATTGTATATTCTTGCCTCCTATGTCATAGATTAATTGACCATAGTGCATGGGTCTGTTTCTGGACTGCCTAGCCTGTTCCATTGATCTATATTTCTGTTTTTGTGCCAGTACCATGGTGTTTTGATTACTGTACCTTTGTAGTATATTCTGAAGTCAGGGAACCTGATTTCTCTAGCTCCATTTTTCTTTCTCAAGATTTATTTGGCCATTTGGGGTCTTTTGTGTTTCCCTACAAATTTAAAAATTTTTTGTTCTAGTTCTATGAAAAATGCACTTGTGAATTTCCACTGTTAAGTTATCATTTCAATAAGGTTTCAATTATCTTAAGAAAAAAATAACAAACATCTCATATAGACTAGAAGTATTGCCATAAAGTTTAGTCTTAATCTTCTACGGGTTTACTCTCTGAATAGCTGGTGTCTATGTTGCGTTTTCTGGCAAGTACATTTAGGTAACAAATGGTTACAACCAGATAAATGAAAGCCAAAAGTGCCTTTTACTAGAATGGAATATTTGCAAAGGAGTTAGGTTGATAATAATGTCTTGAGAATTTTCAATCTCCTTTTCTTCTATTAATTTTTCCAACCACTCTATAGTTAGAGCAATTTCCTTTAAAGTAATTAAATCTTACAGCAATAAAAAAAACTTTCTTTTCTAGATATGGGAATCTTTTGGCAGATGCTCATTCTCTTACAGGAGCCTTAAATTTTGCAAAGATTAATAACCTTTAAAACTGCCTTAAGCATTAAAACAATGAGATACCTCTATGTGACATTTAGAATGGCCAAAATCCAAAACACTGACAACACCAAATACTGGCAAGAATGTGGAAAAACAGAAACTCTCATTCAGCCACTTCGGAAGACTATTTGGCAGTTTCATACAAAATTAAACATATTTTTAACATACTATCCAGCACTGTGCTCCTTGGTGTTTACTCAAAGGAATTGAAACCTTATGTTCATACAAAACCCTGCACATAGATGTTATAGCAACTTTATTCATCATTGTCAAAACTTGGAAGTAACCAAGATGTTCCTCAGTAGGTGAATGGATAAATAAATTGTGGTATATCCAAACGGTGGAATATTATTCATCATTGAAAAGCAATAAGCTATCAAGCCATGAAAAGATATGGAGGAAACTTAAATGCATATTACTAAGTGAAAGAAGCCAAGCTGAATAGACTACATACTATGATTCCAACTATATGACATTCTGGAAAAGCCAACTCTATAAAGACAGTAAGAGGATCAGTGGTTGCCAAGGATTAGGGGAGAGGGACAGATGAATTGTCAGAGCACAGAGAATCTTTAAGGCAGTGAAACTATCCTATATGATACTACATGGTGGATACATGTCATTATATATTTGTCCAAATCCATAAAATGTACAACACAAAAAGTGAACCTGAATGTAAACTATGGACATTGGGTGATAATGATGTGTCAATGTTGGTTCATTTATTGTAATAAATGTACCACTGTGGCGCAAAATGTCAATAATAAGAGCAGTTGTAGGGGGTCGGGGAAGATGGGGTTTATAAGAATTCTCTGTACTTTCTGCTCAGTTTTGCTGTGAATCTAAAACTACTCTGAAAAATAACATTTATTAATTTAAAAAATGCCTTAAGCAGTGATATGACCATCCAGGTCAAAACTGGCAGCAGCAGGCCTGAGTTTCTGGGTTAGCTTGGTCTCAGCCACCACTGGGCCAGCCTATGTTGATTGGTCCAGGATGAGGTGGGTTCAGCTTGTAGGTGGGAGGTTCTCCCCTACTTGGTCAAGCTTCCCCTGGTGGGAGTGAGAATGCTAAACGAAGCAGCACCAAGCAGAGCATGAGAGATCCAAGCTCACTGCCTACTCGCATCTCCACATCAAGCCCGAGCCCTTTCCCTGGGGAGATGGTATTCTTTCTATTCCATAACCCTCATGTGAATAAGCTTCCAACTGGCTATGAAGATGACTAAAGGAAACTGTACTACTACCAAGGCACCGCAGGATAGCACTGGTTTGGACCATTACTCTGCACATTGAACCAGAAAAGTGTACAGGACCTTAAGTGTCCTTTATTTTTATCCAATTATGACCATTCCTTTGCTTGTGGCAGGACATGGCTTAAATAAATAACTTATATTTTTAAAATACCTTACCAAATTTAACTAATTTGTATATTTATTCATTTTAATAATGGATGCAGGTCATTGACATTGTCCCTTGTTAAACACCCTTATTTCTTGGGGGATCCTACATAAACTTGAAGAGTGTTATAGATCATTCACTTAATATATTAAACACTCCCACAGTACATAAGTATTAGATGTATTCTATTTTAAAAAATAGTAATTTTGTCATTATTTAGCTGGTATTACTAATACCATAATGTCCCACTAAGGCACTTGTCTGATTATAGAGTAGTATCTTCAATGATGTGTCCTTTTATAACAAAGTTGGTTGCATTCCCTCAAATCAACGAGTATGAAAGCCAAAGCAACACAATGTATTACAACACAAGTAATTTCCTAACAGTCCTATAAATGTAGGACACCAATGATTGGTTTGATTCATTTTCAGTCTGCCAGTGTTCTTTGAAGAAATATTTATCCAGTGCATTCCTAAGCCATTCAAACACTGTACTGTTAATTGTTTTGCTTCAGAGCCAGATAATCTGATAGGATATCAAATACCTATAAACAAAGGCAAATTAAAAAAATAAAATCAATTCTGTAACTCTCAAAATAACTATCATTAAACGCTGTTAAGAAGTATGCAACTTAATTACATAACACACATGCACACATGTGCACACACACACACACACTCAGTAGATTAAAGGAAAACTAGTGTATATTATAGTGCTCAAACTAAAAGAAATGCAAGGAAAAGAAGCTGCAAATATGGCTACCTAGATTCCCAATGAGTCACTGAGGAAGTAAGTGAGGTACATGGCTGAGGGTATTAACACTTTTGTGGTCATTACCCACCCTAATGATAATTTCAGAAATCGTATCTTAGCAGAAGATAAAAAATGTTCTTCTCAAATGAGCTTAATTTATTCCTTAACTGGATCTAACAATGCAATCATGTCACTAATGGCACCAGATATAAAAAACTTTTCTCATACAAGTAGAAAATTAAAGGAAATACTATACTTAATCTATAAACCAAACACAAACTACTTGTCCAAATCAGAGAGTCGGGGCACTGGGTTGAAGAGAGAGATGTAACAGAATAAGCTAAAAGCATTTTTACAGATTTTTACAGCTCAGTTACTGTTCAATCTCAAAACAACCCCCTTAACAGTAACACCAGATGATTTAGTTATAAATAGACATAAAACAGTAGGAAGTGGTATATCACCATATGTGGCTTTTACAAATTGTACAGAATGACCTAATTATTAGCACACAGCTTGCCCTGTGATCATTATAAATCATTTCATTGATAGAGATAATAATAATGGCTTATGATATTATCCCCTTGTCCATTGTCACAGCTTTCCTATAGGGCTCAGCAGGTAGAGAAAAAAAACTAACAGATTTATATCTTTCCTTTGGTTGTATATTCAGAGCAGTCTGCACTCATAAAAAGTTTTATTAAAGCAAGAAATTATAGGACTTCCCCCAAAAGATGTTATAAAGAGATCAACATGCATTTGTAAAAATTGTTCATCAGGATTATTTGAGGCAGTTTCAGTCATTCATTTAAAAAAAAAATCTTAAGCTTTATATGTTGTATTCAGAGGAGAAAGGAAGGTAAAAGGTCAACCTATATCCTCTTGGTGAACACCTACTCTGTGTCAGGTACTCTGCATGACTTTCTTCCCTTGATCCTCACATCAACCCTGCAAGGGATAATATTAACATTACAGAGATAAGAAAACTGAGCCTAAGTAACAAGTGATGGTGACCAGATTGAACTTGTATCAATTTTGTTCCAAATTCCACTTGGCAATTTCCATCATCATCCCTAAATTAATCCACCTAAATTAAATTGGGAAGAAACCATGAATTTAAAGTTAATAACTAGCATTTTTACATAGTGCTGGCATTTGTGAAGCCAGGCATCCAGTAGTTCAGTGAAGGACACCCCTGACACTTCCAGGGTGGATGCTAAATAGAGGGTAACAGACTACTCAAGGCCCCAGATGGTTAGATCAGTACTTCTCAAATTGTCTGTGGTGAAGAATCTTTTGTTTTGCTTGTTTTAATTTTCATTCCATTGTACACCACTACTTTGTGAAATGCAATAAAAATAAATTACAAAAATTAAGTGAAAGTAGGAAGTAAGATACACAGAAAAGTTCAATTTATGATTAGATGTAACAAGTGAACCCACTGATTATATGCTTAGAAATAGCAGAAATGTCAATGTGCTGTAAAACCTTCTAAACGCCCACAATTAACTTCTGTCCTACCTTATTGTGGACTGGTCCATAGACAACACAGTAGTAACACTGAACTGGAGAACTGGGTGGAAGCCCTATCATTTATTTGTTTCTCCTCTATCTGGAGGCAACCTCAGCCAGTGCCCAAAATTTCAGAGTTTCCTAAGTTCTGGGTCATTATGCTTGGAAACATACGAGAATATATCAATTTGCACAAACACTGCTGATTAAAAGCAAATGGAAACATTTTGAACTTTTTAGTTATTTCATAATAACACAGCCCAATGTGTTGGCATGGCCAACATACTCTGCTTTTTGCATCTCCCCCTCCCCCGCCAGGAAGCCATTAAACTATTCTTCAGGAAAATTTTCTTTGATTGATTTGAGCAGTAGACAATCTACTCACTATGTTTTTAATTATAAATGAAACCGTTGAATAATATTTGTCTTAAAATTGATCTTTAGAAATTACAATTACAACATTACAATAGCCAAGACATGGAAACAACACAAGTGCCCATCAACAGACAACTGGTTTAAGAAAATGTGGTATATATATACACAACAGAATATTACTCAGCCATAAAAAGAGTGAAATATTGCCATTTGCAGCAAACATGGATGGGCCTAGAGAATATCATACTAAGTGAAGTAAGTCAGACAGAGAAAGACAAATATTATATGTGGAATCTAAAAAATAATATAAAAGAATCTATATAGAAAACAGAAACAGACTCACAGACATAGAAAACAATCTTATGGTTACCAAAGGAGAAAAGGAGGGGGTGACTGATAAATTAGGAGTATGGGATTAACAGATACAAACTACTGTACATAAAATAGATAAGCAACAATGATTTACTGTACTACACAGGGAACTATATTCAATACCTTGTAATAGCCTATAATGGAAAATCATCTGAAAAAAATATATAAATATAACTTAATCACTTTGCTGTACACCTGAAACTAACACAATATTGTAAATCAACTATATTTCAATTTAAAAAAAATTTCATATATTCTTGGTACTTTGGAGTTGGCATTTGGCCTCATTATGCCCTTAACAGCTTCGCTTTTAACTATCAATAAGGTACATGAACATATTTGGGTGAAAATACTGACAGTAAATGTTGTGTGGGAAGGTAATATATGCTTCACGTCTGCACACACGCAGACCCCATTCTGGTCGTATGCTAGCAAAGTGCACTTTGGAGAGCACCTTTCCGTTAGCACTCAAGAAAAAAACTAAAATATGAATAAATACCACATCAATTATAACATTATATACATAATTTTAAGACCCAAGGTCTTCTTTTATAAACTTGACATAAAATTTAGATCTGCATAAAAATGCCTTCATAATCATAGTATTATTTTCATGAAGAATGTAGAATGCTTAGAAGGATAAAAGTAAAATAGAAGTCAACTTTTATGTGACTTTTTCTTTTTGAGTGAATGTTGTTAGAGCTGGTGATTATGTTGCTTTCCGAGAAATGTACTTTTTCTTTCGTTCTTGTTTCTAGATATGTAGGGAATATATCAACAAATGGAAGGAAAATTTAAATTTCAGAGCTTAAATAGCAGTTCAATCTTCCAGTTTCATTATCATGCTTTTCATTATTCCAGATAATCAGATTTTCAACCTCTAAAGTTCCAATATCAAACATTAATGAACTTTAAGAGTAGATGGGAGAAGAGGAAGAATATGAAATAATATTATAATTTTACCTTTTTTAACTTGCGATAATATGTGACCAAATATGTAGCAATAAAAATCTGAAATAAAACTGAACTTTGCAACATGATATAGAAACGTTAAGACTCTACCTTCTTTTTTCTTTCTTCTTTTCAATATACTTGTTACTTAAGAGTAATGACTACTGAAAAATCTATTAGAAATTAGTGTTGAGGTCAATCATGCTTTGATATTTAAATGTATATTATTTTTCTTTAATTCCATCTTAAAATAAAATTTGTATTTAAGATCTTAAACAAAGTGTTACCATGTAGAAAATAAAAGGACTCACTTTTCAGAATTTCCACCAGCATCCAGGGGATAGTGATCTTAAATTAGAAACAGATTTTTTAAATGCAAAACAAAAACTGCTTGACATCTTAGCTAATGAGATAATAACTATTATAGTAGTATTCCATCATTTGTAAAAAAAAAAGTAACATTTGCACATTTGTTGCCATTAACAGAGATTTTTTTAACAGATATTACAATAGCTTATATCAGAAAATCAGACTGAGATTCAGCCTATCCTGACAAATTAAACAACATCTTTCCATCTTACATAAATATTTATTTCACTTCCTTACAGAGCTTAGAAAGAAAAGCAGGCTTCCCTGGTGGCACAGTAGTTAAGAATCTGCCTGCCAATGCAGGGGCCATGGGTTCGATCCCTGGTCTGGGAAGATCCCACATGCTGCGGAGCAATTAACTCATGCACCACAACTACGGAGCCCGTGCTCTGCAACAAGAGAAGCCACCACAATGAGAAGCCCATGCACCACAACAAAGAGTAGCTCCTGCTCGCCACAACTAGAGAAAGCCCAGGCACAGCAACGAAGACCCAAGACAGCCAAAATAATAATAATAATAATAATAATCATTGCCCTTTAAAAAAAAAAAAAGAAAAGCACTGCTTCTTCCCAGTGATATGTCTATGTAAAAATTATCTTTGTCATATTGTTGTGATCCACCCAACCTTTTTTCCTTAAGTTACATACAGAAAAATTAAATAGTTTAGATTTTAACTATTACATTACAAACTTTTATTTCTTCAAAGGTAAACATATTTACTTACAGAAAAAGACATGGAACTGCCATGCAAAAGCTTAAGAATAACGAAGAACAGGTAAATTTTATTTTTATTTATTTATTTATTTAAATTTTTCAATTTTCTTTATTTTTATTTTTTTAACATCTTTATTGGAGTATAATTGCTTTACCAGGTAAATTTTAAAACAGATACAGTGTTAGACTAATGTGAAGAAAATCAATTGCAGACACACTACATGGCTTAATAGCAGGTTATGTGAAAAAGATCTGGATATCTAGTAGACCATACTGAAATGAGACAATGATTTAAAAAAGAGAGAGAGTAATATCTAAGCTGAATTAGTAGAAGAGGCAGTCTTATGATCTTTGCACCATAACATGACTGGCTTCAACTCCATGAAGCTGAATTACAGTACCTCCTCCAAAGGAAGATGCCCAGGAGTCTGGATATCTGTCAGCTTTAGAACGATTAAAACAGAATTCACAACTGGTAGTTGACAAGCAGAATCGAACCATTCAAATGTGTTTTATTTGGCTTGCACCGTGCTGAATTACACAGTGCTTTGAAGTTTAGAATACATGCTAATATTTACAAAGCAAGAGATTTCTCATACAAACCAGATTTCTATTTTTTCTTGAAAATTAAAAGATCTGGCAGCATAAGGCTCATATTTTCCCTTTGGTGACAACTGACTAAAGCAGGAGACCTGCTGCCTACACTTTTTAGATAAGGGATGAATTCTTCTTAGACTAGCCAACTGCACACATCCGTGCCACTAGCCTGGCCACTATAGTGGTGTGAGTTTGTGTCATGACATGTCCCTGGGTGAGTCTCTGGTTATATGTGATCAAAAAGATAGGAGGAGCTATGGCTTTTCAATGCTTTTCAATCATTTACACATTGTCACAGAAAGTGTAAGTAGAAACTCAGTGTGGAGTTTAGAGGGAGACAGGTTTGAAGAAAACATAAGAACAAATTGTATCATTTGAACTAGAACTATTTGACAATAGAAATGTCTTTATCAGAAAGAAATGTGCACCCTTTCATTGGAGATATTCAGGCAAAAGCTAGGGGGCCAACAGCATTTGTCTCCTTAGTCCTGAAAATTTATGATTCTATTAAAAAAACATTGCATTATATCGATGTACATAAAAGTAGTACTTTAGTTGTTAAACAGCTGTTCAACTGAAAAATTCCTCTTGTCCTGCTCTTAAGGGCCTCTCCCTCTTTTGGGTGCCATGAGGACAGAAGAAATATGATTTTTATAGGACAAAAGTAGTTGTTGCTCAGAATTTCCCACTTTTGATCTTGAACTTGCATACATAGTTGCATTTTCTGTCAGTTCCTCTTTATTTTATGGTCATAGGCTCTGGTAAGATGCTTATGAGTAAGAAAATGTTGATTTAAAAACTTGTCCCATTCCTTACACAGTGAATTAAGCCTAAAAGCGATGACATTTTCTACACAAGTAGTGAACCCATAGTCACTGGATAGAATTGTGTTGTTTTTGGTCAGACCACTGCAAAATAAAACCAATTAAGATTCTTCCTTTAAGACATACATAGAAAGTTGTTAACATCACTTATGAAATACATGGCTTTAAAAATATGAAATGGAATTTAATCAATTCTCTAGACCTCAATACCAGTTTACAGTTTATCAGTTTATATGGGAAACAGAAGATCAAGTTGAATATAATACAAGGAAATGATCACTTTACAGTGCAACTGACCCAATTTATCTAGCAAAGCAGTGAAGGACATGAAAAGAGAGTAAGTGTGAGGAAAGTAGGAAGTGGGCTTGTTAGAGAATAAAAGAAATTTAAGAGAAATAAAAATGAATTAAAATGTGTAAACTTTGTCTGCATCATGATTCAAACAAAACAACTATTTATGAGGCAAATGAGAAGTTTTAAATAAAGATTGGGTATAAAATAATATAATAAATGATAGCTACTATTGAGTGAAAATTTGTTGAGGAACAGGATATTCACAAATTCTTGAAGTTTCACTCCACATGTTGCTTATTAATTGCAGTAGAGAAATCTGCTGGACACAACCTTAACCGAATGAGCAAATGTAACATCATCAATAGTGGAACAAATTTACATCATGTGTCTCTTGATGTGTTGCATCCATGTAATATTTCTGCTAAAAAAATAGATATTAACTGAAATCTAACCATGAGGCAACACTCAGACAAATGCAAATTGAGGGCCATTTTGCAAAACAGTTGGCCTGAACTATTTTAAGACTTCTGGATCAAGAAAGACAAAAAAAAGGGGGTGGGGGTATGGGTGGGGAGCAGACTTGGGAAATGTTCTAGATTAAAGGAGGCTAAGTGCAAAGTATGAGCCTTGATTGGCTCTTAGATTGACAATAAAATAAACAGCTATAATGGAGAGTTTTTATACAATTGAGAGATACTGAGTATAAATTTTATATTAGCCAACTGTATTATATTAATGTTAACTTTTCTGCTTGTGGCCATTGTATTGTGGTTGTGTGGGAGAATACCTGGTTCTTAGGAGATACATGCTGAATTATTCAGAGATGAAGTATTGTGATGTCTGCAACTAATTCTCAAATGCTTTCAAAAGATAAAGTAAGCAAGTGAGAGAGAGTGTGCAAGCACTCCTGAGCAAGAGAGAAAAAGGAAAAGAACAAATATGGCCACATTTTAACAACTGCTAAATCTTAGTGAAAGGAGGACATGCAGGTGTTCACTGCACTATTCTTACAATTTTTTATCAGAAGATTTGATATTTTTTCAGCTTCTAAACGTTGGGAAAATAATTATTCTTTAATTGTGTAAAGCATGAAAATTGAAAGACAGCTATGTTAAAAATTAAAATTCCTTATCAATTTAAGATGCATATTGAACTATTTACAGGTAAAATAATGTCTTTTGAGATTTTCTTTAAAATATTTCAGTTTAAAAAGAAAGTGAGGGAATAAAACAAAATTGGCAAAATTATTGGAGCTGCGTGATGAGTATGTGGAGGCTTATTCTATTTAAAAGCGAATTTTCTGAATGGCTCATTAAAATAATATTTCACCATGTTGGGTTTTTTAATTTCATTTTAAACTATAGCTTCTAAAGCAGTTTTGGATACAATTTTTGGTATGTAAATAAAAAATTAGAGTCAAGTAATGGCAAGTACATAAAGTAACAGTTTCTGGCATTATTCAGAAATTTGTTTAAAGGTAACCTCCAGGCAACTTCTGGCTGTCTTCCAGAGTCACAAGAAGAATAAAAGATGTTGAAAGTCTTTAAGCTTAAGAGTATGCATTTTGAAAATGAGAAAGCCACACTTTGGTAATTGTGAATGGTACTGTCTTCTCATATAGGAAATATTCTAGTTCTAGGGTAGCATTCTGTTGATGTTAGATGGTTGAAATAAAGACTATTATCAGAAGATGGACGTCATTATACTCATAATATTTTTTTATAAATTTATTCATTTTTGGCTGTGTTGGGTCTTTGCTGCGTGTGGGCTTTCTCTAGTTGTGGCGAGCGGGGCCTACTCTCTTTGTTGTGATGCGTGGGCTTCTCATCACAGTGGCTTCTCTTGTGGCGGAGTACGGGCTCTAGGCGCGTGGGCTTCAGTAGTTGTGGCGCATGGGGCTAGTTGCTCCCCGGCATGTGGGATCTTCCCGGACCAGGGCTCAAACCCGTGTCCCCTGCATTGGTAGGCGGATTCTTAACTACTGTGCCACCAGGGAAGTCCCATACTCACTATTTTTATACTTCTCTAAATATACCCTTTCTGAAGTCAAATTTGGCATGTCCTATTATACTGCATTACCATGGCAAATTATCAAAGTAATTTTTTCTTTCTATAAAAATTAGTGTTCATAATATAACAAAGCTCTTTGTACTTAGCCAGATACAGAAAGAAAATATCTGTTCCACAAAATTCCATAAAAAAATAAAATACAAAAGGTAAGAATTTGTGTTTCATAAATACTTATTATTTCAATAATGCAGGAACTGGATATAACTCTTTTCCAATCAGGTGCTAAATTATACAGCATTGTATAAAGAATTTTGGAAGAATTATATCTATGTACAGGTCTCGATTTCAATTTTATAGGAAATATAGCCCTTCTATGACAAGATTTTCTGTCAACTCTTGGCACACATCCTATACAATCTTCAGCTGATATTTTCATCTTTTCCTTCCCGTGCCTGACATATACTTGGAATGCTGACCCAGAGTGGAAAAGACATTCTTGTGCTCTCTGTACACCCAGCTTAGATACAGGAGACATTTAAAATGTGTATCTATAAAAACAAAACAAAAATCAATAACAAAAGCAAAGGCATTTAATGAGAAAGACTTACAATGTCAAAACATATAAATCAAGTTTTTGCAGATTATGTCTCTTCGCTTCCAACATTTCTAGGTAAATATTTTTAAAATTTAATTATCTGTAAATTTTGTTCATATATTGGTGATTATTCAGATATTTCCTGAGATACAGTCTATAGCAATTTTTTTGAAAGATTATGATGGAAATCAATATTCAAAAGTAAGTACTATTTCTATTCTAAGATCAAACATATTATAATTTTATAACTTCTCTGCCAAAATTTTCCTTCATTATTGCATAAAATCAAGGTCTTGTTAATATAAATTATTTGTGGGTTAACTCTAAAATACCTCCTTGTATTACCTATCACCCACAAATAATCCTATAAATATCATTTTAAATAATCATTTAGTAAATGACAATTTAGAAAAATAAAGTATTTTGTAGAATATTCTTATCATTAAATTTTAAAACTGGTGTTGGGTTTTGACATAAAGCATACTACACTGAAAAATAAAAAGCCTTGGTTCCTAGCCATCTGCTTCACAGTTCATAAATATATTTCTATTAGTAATCCTAATTGGGGGACACTGATGTCCAAGAAGATACATCAAAACAAGAATAATTCTAGTTTCACATTTCTTAGAATAACAAGAATAATGAGTGTATATACTATCCTAATATTGGTTTCATACAGTTTTAAAATAATATAGGTTTGAATTTTCTGAATAATGTTTAGCATCTGTCTGCATCCCCCTTGCTCGTATTTTAAACAAGCTATTGAATTTACTTTTGCAGCTCAAAAGAAAATTGTGTAGAGGGGATGAGTGTGTTAAGAAAGGTTCCAAATATCTCCAATCAAATAATGACCTTAATCTTATAGGAGGGAGATGCTGGGCTCCATGGAAGTGCTTGAGACTCTCTCCCTGAAGATTTTCCTCTCAACGTGAGCAAATATCTTTGCTGTCGGTTTTCTTTTCCTTTTTCCTTTCCTACTCCTAGCCCTCTATGGGTCAAGGCTGTAGAAGGTAGTTTTTTTTCCCCTAACTATGAATATCGTAGAGGAATTAGAAAGGTGGTAAGAACACTTGTGTATTCTCATGTGTCCAAAAGTGGTTGAACTTTGAGGCAGCTGCATCAAGCCTCTTCAATATGAAAAAACAAAACAAAACAAAAAACATTAATGTCTATTCTGAATTCTCTCAGATTCTCCAGAAGAACCAAAATTTGACAGACTTTCAAGAATCAGAAAACAAAGTATCCATGATAATCCTATTTTATTTAGGACATCCGCATTTAATCTGTCCATTCGACAAAAATTTTATTGAAATTTACTATGAGCCATACACTCTACTAGACACTGAAATATGCATTGGTGCACAACACAGCCATGGTCTTGGTCCTTGGGAAGTTTAAAGTCTAGGAAGAGAGTTCACACTGAATGAATAAAGACAGGTGAGACGCATATTATAAAGTGAGGGTGAAGGTTGCTAGGGAAGTGTACACACGGCAGATTGATGTAATCTGTAGCATAGAGGTGGGGGCTACCTGAAGAAGTGAGACTTCAAGGAAAAGGCTAGAAGATAAGTAGAACATTGTTGGGGGAAGAAGTGGAGAGCATATGTAAAAGCTGGAGATTATAATTAGTAGTGGAGAAAATATGTCAGGAAACATGCTAAAATGATCTGTCATTTACAAAACAAACAAAACCTCTTTTATTAGACTTTGTGCATAAAATGGTCCATTAAATCATATATTCAATGAAACATGACAACTTGAAAGATCAAGTACAACAATGTATTTCTAAGCCCTAACTCTAAGAGGAAAAATGCAGTGGACCAATGATAATGTGGTATTGATATATTTCTGTAACTAACAATCTTTTTTACTAATATTCTGAATAATGCCAGAATAATTACAATCATGACAATTTCAAGGATATTTAATTATCAATTTTGCTTTACTTAAAACTTAATTACTTAACTTTCTAGTATTTCTTAATCTGGAAATTAATCACATGAAACCATTCTAAATGGAAAAATTGATATATCCTTTGAGTGGAAAAATAACTAAACTACATGTATAAGCATTAACGGAAAGTAAAAGTTGAACTTGTTTTGATCTTTTTAATTAGATATTTATTGAAATTGGAGAACTTTAATTTTTTATTTGTGTTGAATTTAACTCTTTTAAAATTGTGTATTTACACAGCAGCTCCTTCTGCAATGAAAGTTAATGATATTTTCAAACTGCATTTCAAATTCTTATCAACATGAAATTTTTATTTATGGTAATTGTTTTATTTTTAATATTAAAAACATTTTTATGAATACAGAGATTTTTAAAAATAAGCAAATCATAAGCACGCAGCTCAAGAAATTGTTACAAAGTGTATATGCCCATAGAACCATGAGTCAGATCAAGAAACAGAAGGTACCAGAACCCCAGGAGTGCCACACAGATCACTCTCCGCCTCTACCATGCCATTCTTCCCAAAGGTAAGCAATCATTCTGACTTCTATAACACCAATTACTCATGCCTGTTTTTGAACTTCATTTATACTGAAGCACACAGTATGATAACTGATAATAATAAAAATATGGAATATCAAAGCTTGTACTATGTAGCTTTTTTATTTTACTTTCAACGCTTTTATTTTGTTTATTATTTCAAAGTTTAATTTATTTGGCTTCTATTTCATTTGCATGACTAACAGGGCTGTGTAAGGAGCTGTGTATAGAGACTTTTATAGTATCTTTGTAAATATCAAGAGTGCATTACACTTGTTGGAATAGAGCTCTTAGCCAAAGAACATAATTTTCCTCTCTGGTATCCGTCAAATTCCTCCAATCAGTAAAGAGCAGCAAATGAAAGAGAAGGTCAGAAATATGATATGCTGCTAATTTTCTATTGGCTGATATGAGTAAATTAAAGAAATTCCTTAAAGTTTTATTGAGATGAAAAGCTTACTGTTACTCAAGGGTTGATAGAAGGTAATTTTTTTTCAAATATTTAACATTAAGATGTTTTCGAGGCATTTAATATTGTTAGTCAGCAAATTCTTAAACATGCTTAATTGTAAATCTGTGGTGCTGACAGGTATGCTAATTTTGATATTCTATATATAAATTTTAAAAAAAGTGTGTATTCAAGAGTTCTCTTAAAATTAAATTCTCTTAAAATAATATACGTGTTTTTCAGAGATACCGACTTTATTATTTTGTGCCAACTGTGTCTATATGGTTTGTAGAGAAGAGAATGAGGCCTCTATCTGCTTCTTCCTGTCAAGCTATAAAGAACTTTGGTGAGGAAAACTCTGTCTTAGCTGACTTCACTCTTCATCTATTATTTTAGGATGTTCAGTGATTATGCAATGACAGAAACAGCTTTCTTATAGAAAAAGAGAGAATGGAATTTAAAAGAAAAATAACCTCTTTGCCCTGTGTGGTTCAACACAGAAAGCCAAATAGAAGTTTTCCTACATGTACACACACACGTCTATCATCTGCACAATACTTGAGACAATTTATTTTACCATTAGTGGCTTCTTCACTTAAAAGGTAAAAGTCATTTTCCATAAAGAAATGTGGAAGAACAAAAAAATCATTTTATGTCATTGAAGTTTCAAGACTTATAAATATATCTTTGGATGTCCTAAAGTATTCTTTTTTTTAACTCTCAGATCTTTAGCCCCTGGGTAACATTTTCCTTCATGCTTTTATGTGTATATGAACTTATCCCAATTTATCCAAAAATTCTGTTTAATCTAGATCAATAATTTAACATACTTAATTACAATAGTAATAATGTTATACTTCAATAAAATGTACTGATAATAAAGCAATAGTAAAGGGAATTTTCAAGTTTAATTAAATAACATTTCAGTACACTAAAACGTTTCAATCTTATATTTATAAGTGATTAAAAATGTAATGCATATATTTATAATTATTGTCTTATATACACAATTTTAAATCTTTTTTTTAACACTTTGTTTTCATGGAAGTTTGGACCATATTTTAATTTGTTTAATTATTTATTCTGGTTTTATTCTCCCCCAGAGTCTAAGTTCCTGAAGGCTTGGGCCCTGACTTGTTCCTCTGTGTATGTTCAGTGCCTGGTTCATTGTAGACAATGATTTTCACTAATATGTTAATTTCACAAATATTGACTGAATACTTACTATGTGATTGATGTTATTTCAGGCATTGGAGTGCAACTAAGAACAAGACAGAGAAGAGTCCTGCTACTGTGAAATCAAAATTATAATATGTTCTTGAATTCAATTAAATACTCATTTCTACCAGTTGGGGGGGCAAACATTGTTAATTTTAGATCTTACTTGAGAAATGAGCATTAGAATTTAATAAAATATTTAAGTCCAAAATAATTTTTTAATGAAATAACTGTATATAGTGAGAAATACAGAAAGGATTACATAAAAAGGAATGCATATTTGTTTGGAATAATAATTATCCCTCTATTGTTATAGATATGGAGATATTCTAGGTTATCCAGTGGATTCATAAACTACCTGAAAAAGAGTGGGTTAACAAAAAATAACATCTCATATTACATACATGTTCACATAATTTTCTAATCACATGTCTCAACCTCTTTACCTGAATGTTACTCATTTTCATCAAGTAAATGGTACTTGTGGACTCACTAAGATGATGAAATATGTTCAAAATTTGCAAACTACACCAAATTCTTAAATAACTTCAGCAAATTATTCTATATAGCAGTGAAAGAAATTGAAAACAAACAGAATATCACTTATTTTAATACATTTTTACTGATTATGCAAGTTGTATATATTTATTATACAAAATTTGGAAAAGCAGAAAAATACATATTACTCATTATCCTATCACTCAAGATAATGGCATCATTTCAGTCGTCTTGTGTGTGTGTGTGTGTGTGTGTGTGTGTTTGTATAAAATACAACATTGGGTTGAATCTATGTGTTATGTTTTTTTTTTTAACTGTAAAAATATATATTTATTGATGCTGGTGGGAATATAAATTAGTACAATCACTTTGTAGAATTACAGTTGAAGTTGTACACACTCTTTGAGCTTGTAATTCCACTCCAGCATAAACTCTAGAGAAATGCGCTGAAATGTATACTAAGAGATATGTCTAAGGATGTTCACAGCAGCAATTTTTGGTAAAGCAAAAATTGTAAACCAGCTAACTGTCCATCAACAGGAGACTAGAAATGGAAATTTTGGTGTATCCAAGTAATGGAATATTACACAGTGCTGAAACTGACTAATATAAAGCATCACTCATTATGGATCAATTTCACAATCAAAATGTGGGGTGAAAAAAGGCAAATTGTAGAATACATATATTATGCTGCTATTTATGTGAAGGTTGAAAGCATGTGAAAATTACACGTATTTTATTTAGGGGTGCAAACATATGTAAAAATGTATGAAAATTAAGGGCAGTGATAACTCTGAAGCTCAGGTTATAGTGGTTACCCAGGGTGAGAGGGCAGGAGGGAGAGAAACACTGGTTGGTAATGTTTTATATTTTTAAAGTGGAAGGTGAGTACATGCATATTTAAATTCCTTTTTGTATATATTACATCATAAAATTTTCCATAAAAGATAAAAATGCATTTGGATAGATCACAACAAAGTCTTAAGAGCAAATAATAAAAGTGTTGCTTCTGCACGGGGTCCTCTGGTCCAAGCTGCTGATCATATTTTTCCTTTCCCCTGAAGACCATGCTCAGGGTTGTTCAATCAAACTTGTGACCCCCATTGCCTCAGTGCTGGCCACCTCCCTCCTGCCCTCGTTATGTAGTATGTAGCTTAAACTATTCTTACAGGAAAATTTGTAGTCTTAAAATGCATTTTTAAAAGATGAAAATATCAATCAATGATCTAAGTCTAGCTCAAAAAGTTTAAAAATAAGAGCAAATTAAGCGCAAAGATAATAGAAAAATAAAATACTAAAGATATCAGAAATTAATAGAACAGAATATTAATAGAAAATAGAAAAGATCAATAAAGGCAAATGTTGATTTGTTGAAAAGTCTAATAAAATTGATAAAACTTTAATGAAAATAATTAAGAGAAATAAAAGGCATAAGTAACCAACTAAAACAAAAAAAGACCATCACTACAAATCTTACAAACATAAAAAACATAAAGAAATTTTTAAAAATTGAAGTATAATTGACCCACAACACTCTTTAGTTCCAGGTACACAACATGATTCGATATTTCTACACATTACAAAATGATCATCATGATAAGTCCAGTTATCATCTGTCACCATACAAAGTTATTACAGTATTATTATTTCCTATATTCCCCATGCTGTACATTTCATCTGTGACCTGTTTATTTTTTAATTGGGTAATCTCCCTCACCTATTTCACTCAGCCCTTTACCCCCTTCCTTCTGGCAACCACCTGTTTGTTGTTTGCATCTATGAATCTGCTTTTCTTTTGTTGTCTGTTCATTTGTTTTGTTTTTTATATTCCACATATAAATGAAATCATCAGTACTGGTCCTTCTCTGTCTGACTTACTTCATTTAGCATAATACCCTTTAGGTCCATCCATGTTGTCACAGATATCAAGATTTCATATTTTATGGCTGAGTAATATTTCACTGTATGTATATGCATGTGTGTATATATACATACATGTGTATACATATATAAATAACACGTCTTCTTTATCTAGCCATCTACCAATGGACACTTAGATTGCTTTCATATCTTGGCTGTTTTAAATAATGCTGCTATGAAGACAGGGGTGCATGTATCTTTTCAAATTAGTGTTTTTGTTTTCTTTGGAAAAATACCCAGAAGAATTGCTGGACCATATGGTAGTTCTATTTTTAATTTTTGAGGAATCTCCATACTGTTTTCCATGGTGGCTGCACTAATTTACATTCCCACCAACAGTGCACCAGGATTCCCTTTTCTCCACATCCTAGCCAACACTTGTTATTTGTTGTCTTTTTGATAATAGCCATCCTGAAAGGTGTGAGGTGATATGTCATTGTGGTTTTCATTTGCATTTCCCTGATAATTAGTAATATTGAGCATCTTTTCATGTGTCTGTTGGCCAGTGTATGTCTTCTTTGGAAAAATGCCTATTCAGGTCCTCTACCCATTTTTTAATTGGGTTGTTTGGTTTTTTTTCATATTGAGGTGTCTGAGTTCTTTGTACATTTTGAACATTAACCCCTTATCAGATATATTGTTTGCAAACATCTTCTCCCATTCAGTAGGTGGCTTTTTCATTTTTTGATAGCTTCCTTTGCTGTGCAAAACCTTTTTAGTTTGATGTAGCCCCGTTTGTTTATTTTTGCTTTTGCTTTCCTTGCCTGAGGACACATATCCTGATAAATATTGCTAAGACCGATGTCAAAGGGTGTACAGCCTATGTTTTCTTCTAGGATTCTTATGGTTTCAGGTCTTACATTTAAGTTTTTAATCCATTTTGAGTTTATTTTTGCATATGGTGTGAGAAAGTAGACTGGTTTGCTTCTTTTGCACATAGCTGTCTTTTGCACATAGCTGTCCAGTTTTCCCAACACCATTTACTGAAGGCGCTATCTTTTTCCCATTGCATATTCTTGCTTCCTTTGTCATAGATGTCATAGACCATATAAGTATGGGTTCATTTCTGAGCTCTCTATTCTGTTCCATTGATCTATGTGTCTGTTTTTGTGCCAGTGTCATACCACTTTGATTACCAGAGCTTTGTAGTTTAGTTTGAAATACATAAAGAAATATTATGAACAACTTTGTGCAACTCTGTTTTTATCATTTACAAACTATAAAAAATAAAATTCTCTAAAATGAGAAGAATCAAAATAGTTATTTTCAATTATTTGAAGGACGAGAATGTTATAACTTGATTTTTTCTCATTGACACTAAGGGCTAAAACTAGGAATGGTGAAATAAAACAATACAGAAATACATTTAAGCTTACTCTGAGAATTTAAAGAATCACATTTCTTCATCAGAGAAAGTACTCACATCTAGGTTGGAAAGCCTGAGAGGGATAATCAAGTTCATAAAAATTTCGCAATTATGAAGCTCTGAGAATCTGATAAAAGCTTTGGACATTCTTCACAAATGAATATACATATGGATATATACATGTAATTTAACATCAGGAAGCCTCTTCATGGACTCATTAGTTAGAAAGACCTATGGTAGAAGATATCAATTATCAGGTGAAGCAATGAAGCTTTAAGATACATATCTACTCTAAGGTAATTCTCACATTCTAAATAAATGGGTAAATAACTTCTAAATGCTCTTCTATATGGTTGAAAGGTAATGCGTGAATGATTTAATTATCTTATCATATTAGCACCTGCCCTATTTAAATACAATTCAGAATGTTCTCAAAGAATAGCTGAAACATTTTTTTACTAAGAATTATTTATATTAATATCCTGGTGGTCTATCAAGTAATATCAATAGTATTGCCCAAGATGGAATAAGCCTTGATTTCTCTTGAATCTCCATGGCAAAGGGTAAAATGGAATAAATATAGTTAGTATATGCAAACGTGTTCCCTTGAAGGTTAAAGAAACACTTTAAGAAATAATTGTAAAATTATTGTGTTCACTTAATAAAAAAACTAAAATACAAAGAATAGGTCAGCTATACTCTTCCAAATTTCTGGTTATCAGAAAGAAAGTTGTGGTATATTTCTACTGTGAAAATAAACACAAAGCAAAAGTCAAGATGTATTTACAGAAGAAATTGTTAAGAAGAAAAAAAGCAGCCAAGAACTAGACTGATCAGTCTTATTAATAACTATGTTGCAAATATCTAACAGGAATGTGTGTTGTCAAATGTGTGTTGAGTGTTCCAAGAAAATGGAGGCCTAGTTTAGAAGGATTTCTGTAAGATGTTTTACAACAGGATGCTGCAAAACCTTATTTCAAAGACTAGAAATTTCAATTTCAACATACATGATTTTTTCATTCCTTATACTGATTTCAGTGTGCAAAGAGTAGAACCTTAAATACACACAGCATTTGCTTTTGTACATTTAATACGTCTGACCTTTACACCACATGAGTTTACAATTTAATTATATGATGGTACTAGCAAGACTACAAAATAAAATCACTCAATAGTAAAACACACATACAATATAATGTTGCACACTGTGAAGTATAGCCAATATTACCCAGTATGACTCCTCAAGCATTTGAGAAACCATTCAACAGAATTACAGCTTTTGAGAGCAGAGAGATTTTTAAGAGCAAATAAGGTCAAAATTTCATTAAGGGGCATGAAACACAGCCTGAAATTATTAATCAATATAGACTATAAATCCTGTAACAGCAGCTCTTAGCAGTTAAAGCAAACATTTGCATAAAATTTCACTTAAGATAGATCAAAATAATAATAGAATTATTTGAGTTCTGCCAAAGGATTTTATTCTGAATAAGATATTTTGGTGAAAGAGTGATGGCATGAAAAATGTCTCATATTTGTACTTTAGTAAAGATTTCTAAGTACTTTGGAAATGAAGACCATACTATAGAATGAAGGAAATGCATATTGATTTTTAGTGTAATACTTTTACATGAGAAAGCAAAATTTCCCAGTATCCAGGTCTGAATTAACATCTTACATGTTGTTTCTTATTTATTGTTGCTGGAATAATAAACTATTTCAAAACTTAGTGGCTTAAAACAACAGGGATGTATTATTTTCATATTTCTAAAGTTGACTGGGCTCTTTTTCTGCTCCATATGGTCCACTGGGGTCACTCTGAGGTTGTGTTCAACTACACAGGCTGGGCTGGAAGGTCCAAGAATGCTTCTCTTATTACTTATTTCGTCCTTGGAGTTGACTGCTTCAGTCAACTCAGTTATTCTCATTGTTGTCAGCTCTTCATGTGATGTTGCATCCTCCAGGGGCTCTCCACAAGACCTCTCTCCAGGAGGAGAGCTAGGACTAACTTTTAAAATGGCTCCTGAGTTCCAAGAGGGAGAATTCTGAGAGGGTAAGCCTCAATGTGGAAGTACATGTACACGTCAAATCTCTGCTTGCATCACTTTGGCAAATGTCTCATTGACCAAAACTTTGATATGACCAAGCCCAGAATCATTGTGTGAGGGCATTACAAAAGACATAAATGTGAGGGGGAGGAGGCATATTTATTGCTTTTTCTCAACATAGTAGCCTCCACATATGAGATATCTTTTTACATGCACATAGAGTCTATGAGATTAAATTTCCATTTCACTGCATCACTCTGTGATAAGAAGAAAAAATCCTGTTATCCACTTACATATCAAACAAAAACAATTCTGTAAATAAGAAATACTGCAGGTGAAGAGGAATTCATTTTTAAAAAACAATTGTCACTTTTTAATAAAATCCAGGAGAGTATGTCTAAAATCAACGGTTAAGGTGGATTTTAAAAAATAACAATATCAGGGACTTCCCTGGTGGCCCAGTGGATAGGACTCTGCGCTTCCAATGCAGGGGGCCTGGGTTCAATCCCTGGTCGGGGAACTAGATCTTGCATGTATGCCACAACTAAGAGTTCGCATGCTGTGACTAAGAGTTCTCATGCCACAACTAAGAAGTCCGCATGCCACAACTACAAGATCCCGCGTGCCACAACTAAGAGCTGACGCAGCCAAAATAAATAAATAAATCTTTTTAAAAGATAAATAAAAAATAACAAAACCAATTACCACATGTGCATTTTGTAAGAATAATTTTCCCAAACACTTAGAACCATATATCTTCCCTCCTAAGAAATAGTTTCTAAACCAAAAGAAAGCCCAAATTAACAAAGCCAGGGTTTTAAAAGCCTAATTCACTCAGAACGTCTCCTTGTTGTTTATAAGAACAGCAAATAATAATAATGCATATGAAAATGAAAAGTAAACTAAACATAGTGACTGATGATTCCACTGAAAACAACCAAATATCTTAAATTAGCCTAAATGCATTGATAAGCTTAAATAAAACATTAAGTGCAATCGGACCAAAAATTAAGCGAAGAAAGAAACTGCCAACTAAAAATTGGCACTTGCCATCTGCCTCTACAAGGATTAAGTCACTAACCACTGCAGTGGTTAGTGGACTTTCAACACTCCCTGAAAGGAGTTCAGGGTGGACTCCTTCGGGAATGAGGCACTCTGTGCTCTGGGAAAATCTGGCAGAACAGAGCTTTAGATAGTTAGATATTTTCAGGAGAAGATTTTATGAGCCCAAATTCTTGCATCTCCTCATATCTAGAAAAGTACTAAAATCATTGACGGTGTCATCTGCTCCTTGTGACTAGCAGCAAGCCTCTGGCAACATGTGTGCTTGACTGCACGTATGCCCCCTTCACTAATATCATATGTAACACTGACCTCTCCCCTACCTCTTTGGAGTCAGTACCTCAGAGGTATCTGAGATGCTGTTTCCTGGGCTATAGTCCTCATTTTGCCCCAAATAAGACTTAACTCACAACTCTCATGTTGTGCCTTTTTTTTTTTTTAGTCAACCAAACCAAGATAAATTTCTGAGCACTATATTTGACTTTTGTCTTGAGGTCACTTGATGAATGAGGTGAACTTAAACTTTGATCTTTAAGGCCACCGGGGGACTTGAGAACAGTAAACAAAGCCTGTGGGTCTGCAACCTCATTATAGGAGTTAATTCAAAATAAATCAAACCCTACTCAAGAATCCTATAAGGAAAGTTTCTTGTCTTGAATTTTGATACTAAATAGAGAGGGGAAAATATCTTCCTCAAGAATCCCTAACCCAAAATATTTCCTCAAAGTGGATTTGGCATAAAAATGCACACTACATGGGTGATCCAAAAAACTTTATGTGAAGAATTTAATGTAACCCTAGTAACCCTAGATTAATGCCCTAGGTTCCTGGAAGAAGCAAATTCTAGTATACTCTAGAGGAACCCATCTTCCTCTTAGAACTCAAAGGATTTTCACAGATAAACTTCCAAAAATTATAACCTCACAGTCAAACGTGAAAGGAAAACAAAGTACTATGAGTGAGACAGAGATGGCAAAGTCACACAGCAAAATACCCAGAAAGAGTTTTGGTACTATAATTATCAAAGTTTGAATAAATGAAAGGAATTGAAAGGCAATGATTGACAATGAAACTTTAAAATGTGACTAATTAAATTAAAAGTAATAATTAAAATTTCTACAAATGGTAACTATATTTGTTAAATTAAAGAAGCAATCAATGTATTTATAGGAAAGTAGATATAACTGAGTTTGAATAGTGATCATAAGATAGTATGGGCGATGCATGGATAACATGATTAAAAATGTGAAGGAGAGGTTAGAAGACATGAAGAGTCTAATGGGTGACAATTCTGAGTTTCAGAATAAGAGGAGAGAATGAGGCAGCAGCAAGATTGGAAGAGATAATGGCTGAGATGTTCCTGAACTGCTGAAATATCAAACATACAGATCTGAGAAGCTCTATGAATCCCAAGCAAGAGAAATAACAAGCTCAAACCTGGAGAGAAAAAAAGCTAAAGAAGTAAGAATTAGATGGTTAAAACATCTGTAATAAAGAGTCTGACTCCCTTTTTGATGTTTCTTGATGGCTTTCAAGTCCCACATCTGTACAAGCTGATAAGAAAGCCCAAGTGTTCTCTCCTTTGGCATCAGGAAGAAGTTCAAACTATGCAGTTCCATCCTTTATTCACGATAAAAGCCTAGTCAGTCTTTTTTCTCTGCTCTTTCAAGACATTTTTAGATCACCTTGGGAGCCTGCCCTGCTCTCTTCAGAAAGCCTCATTATGTGAGTAATAAACTTATTCACATCTTCTCGGGGCATGTGTGGCATCATCAGTCTCAACATCTGAACTAAACTTTGGGTGAGGGTTCATATTGCTTGTAGAGGATGCTGGCAAGCTTGTGCTTTAGGCTTTGCTGGTTTGTGCTGCACTTATAAAATCCTACCAAGCTTCTGTTTAGATTTAACCAACTGTCTCAGATCAAGCTGCCATAACAAAATACCATAGACTTAAGCAACAGAAATTTATTTCTCATGGTTCTGGAGGCTGCAAAGTCCAAGATCAAGGCGCCAACCAATTTGGTTCCTGGTGAGAGCCCTCTTCTCAGACTGCAGATGGCTATCTTTTAACTGTGTCCTCACCTGGTGAAGAGAGAGGGAGAAAGTGAACTCTCTAGTATCTCTTTTTATAAGGACACTAATCCTATTGGATCAGGCCTCCACCTTTATTACCTCATTTAATCTTAATTAGCTCCTATAAATGCCCTATTTCCAAATACAGTCACAGATGAGAGTTGGGGCTTTAACACATGAATTTTGGGAAGACATAAACTTTAAGTTCACAATACCAACTTAAGTTGGAAGCTTTTGATAATGTTTAGAGACAGGACCATAGGGTTGGGGCCCTCCTTAAAATGGCTTCGGTAGTGTATCTCAGCCTGGACCTGTGTGTTTCAGATTGAAGTATGTGTCTTATTCCAGTATAAGCCACAACTGACATCAGGGTCAGGGGAGCAACACTTCCTGTGACGACTGAGTGTGTCTCAAGCAGGCATTAATCCCATTCTACAGAGTGTCCAGGGGAGAAAGACTGATAACCCTGTGCAATATATGAGCCCATTGGATGATAGCTCACATGGAGGAAGAGAAATTGCAAAGTAGCATGCTGAGGTTATACTACTAAAAGTAAATGGTTTACTAGGACCCTACAAAATGCCATTGTTGCTGCTGCTAGCTATGCTTCTGTCGCAACAAAGATCCTGATCCTCAGGGTTATAGGGAACACAGCCATGGCATCCCCGCAGAATAGCCACTGACATAACACTGGCAAAGTTTCCTAACCCTAACGATGCTGATTTGAGGCTCTCTGGAAGGAGAAAGACAAATATGAGCAGAGTAGAGGTATATATATATAATACATATATATAGTAACCATCAAAAAAGAAAAAACAAAAATACCTGAATATAGGGTGAGCAAACAAAAAAATGAAAACAGAGGAGGAGCTTCAAGATGGCGGAAGAGTAAGACGTGGAGATCACCTTCCTCCCCACAAATACATCAGAAATACATCTACATGTGGAACAACTCCTACAGAACACCTACTGGACGCTGGCAGAAGACCTCAGACCTCCCAAAAGGCAAGAAACTCCCCACGTCCCTGGGTAGGGAAAAAGAAAAAAGAAAAAACAGAGACAAAAGAATACAGACAGGACCTACACCAGTGGGAGGGAGTTGTGACGGAGGAAAGGTTTCCACACACTAGGAAGCCCCTTCGCGGGCAGAGACTGCGGTTGGCAGAGAGGGAAGCTTCGAAGCCTCGGAGGAGAGCACAGCCACAGGGGTGCCGAGGGCAAAGCGGAGAGACTCCAGCACAGAGGATCGGTGCCGACCAGCAATCACCAGCCCGAGAGGCTTGTCTGCTCACCTGCCTGGACGGGCGGGGGCTGGGAGCTGAGGCTTGGGCTTCGGAGCTTAGATCCCAGGGAGAGGACTGGGGTCGGCTGCATGAACACAGCCTGAAGGAGACTAGTGCGCCACAGCTAGCCGGGAGAGGGCCTAGGAAAAAGTCAGGAGCTGCCAAAGAGGCAAGAGACTTTTTCTTGCCTCTTTGTTTCCTGGTGCGCGAGGAGAGGGGATTAAGAGCACTGCTTACAGGAGCGCCACAGGGCTTCCCTGGTGGATCAGTGGTTGAGAGTTTGCCTGCCGATGCAGGCGACAAGGGTTCGTGCCCCGGTCCAAGAAGATCCCACATGCCGCGGAGCAGCTACGCCCGTGAGCCATGGCTGCAGGGCCTGCGGCATTCGGAGCCTGTGCTCCGCAACGGGACAGGCCACAACAGTGAGAGGCCCGCATACCGCAAAAAAAAAAAAAAAAAGAAAAAAAAAAAAAGGAGCTCCAGAGACAGGCGCGAGCCGCGGCTATCAGGGCAGACACCAGAGATGGGCATGGGATGCTAAGGCTGCTGCTGCCGCCACCAAGAAGCCTGTGTGCAAGCACAGGTCACTCTCCACACCTCCTCTCCTAGAAGCCTCTGCAGCCCACCACTGCCAGGGTCCCGTGATCAAGGAACAACTTCCACAGGAGAACACACGGCACGCCTCAGGCTGGTGCAATGTCACGCTGGCCTCTGCCACTGCAGGCTCGCCCCGCACACAGTACCCCTTGTTCCCGCTGGCCTGAGGGAGCCAGAGCCCCCAAATCAGCTGCTCCTTTAACCCTGTCCTGTCTGAGCGAAGAACAGACGCCCTCAGGGGACCTACACGCGGAGGCAGGGCCAAATCCAAAGCTGAACCCCAGGAGCTGTGCGAACAAAGAAGAGAAAGGGAAATCTCTCCCAGTAGCCTCAGGAGCAGCAGATTAAATCTCCACAATCAATTTGATGTACCCTGCATCTGTGGAATACCTGATTGACAACGAATCATCCTAAATTGAGGAGGTGGACTTAGGGAGCAATGATATATATATATATTTTTCCCCTTTTTCCCTTTTTGTGAGTGTGTATGCATATGGTGCTGTGTGTGACTTTGTCTGTATAGTTTTGCTTTTACCATTTGTCCTAGGGTTCTGTCTCTCCAGTTTTTTGTTTTGTTTTCTTTTAGTATAGTTTTCAGCGATTGCTATCATTGGTGGATTTCTTTTTTGGTTGTTCTTTCTTTTTAATTATTAAAAAAACTTTTTTAAAATAATTATTTTCTGTTTTTTATTTTAATAACATTTTAATTAAATTTTATTATATTTTATTTTATTTTACTTTATCTTTTCCTTTCTTTGTCTGTTTTTTTCTCCTTTTTATTGTGAGCCATGTGGATGACAGGCTCTTGGTGCTCCAGCCAGGCATGAGGGCTGTGCCTCTTCAGTGGGAGATCCAAGTTCAGGACATAGGTCCAACAGAGACCTCCCAGCTCCATGTAATATCAAATGGCGAAAAACTCCCAGAGATCTCCATCTCAATGTCAGGACCCAGCTCCACTCAACGATCAGCAAGCTACAGTGCTGGACACCCTATGCCAAACAACTAGCAAGACAGGAACACAACCCCACCCATTAGCAGAGAAGCTGCCTAAAATCATAATAAGGTCACAGACACCCCAAAACACACCACCAGGTGTGGACATGCCCACAAGAAAGAAAAGATCCAGCCTCATCCACCAGAACACAGGCACTAGTCCCCTCCCCCAGGAAGCCTACACAATCCACTGAACCAACCTTAGCCACTGGGGGCAGACATCAAAAACAACAGGAACTACGAACCTGCAGCCTGCAAAAAGGAAAACCCAAACACAGTAAGTTAAGCAAAATGAGAAGACAGAGAAACACACAGCAGATGAAGGACCAAGGTAAAAACCCACCAGACCTAACAAATGAAGAGGAAATAGACAGTCTACCTGAAAAAGATTTCAGAATAATGATAGTAAAGATGATCCAAAATCTTGTAAATAGAATGTAGAAAATAAAAGAAACATTTAACAAGGACCTAGAAGAACAAAAGAGCAAACAAACAATTATGAACAACACAATAAATGAAATTAAAAGTTCTCTAGAAGGGATCAATAGTAGAATAACTAAGGAAGAAGAATGGATAAGTGACCTGGAAGATAAAATAGTGGAAATAAATACGGCAGAGCAGAATAAAGAAAAATGAATGAAAAGAATTGAGGACAGTTTCAGAGACATCTGGGACAATATTAAATGCAGCAACATTCAAATTATAGGGGTCCCAGAAGAAGAATAGGAAAAAAAAAGGACTGAGAAAATATTTGAAGAGATTATAGTTGAAAACTTCCCTAATATGGGAAAGGAAATAGGTAATCATGTCCAGGAAGCACAGAGAGTCCCATACAGGATAAGTCCAAGGAGAAACACACCAAGACACATATTAACCAAACTATCAAAAATTAAAAACAAAGAAAAAATATTAAAAGCAGCAAGGGAAAAAAACAAATAACATATAGGGAGTCCCCATAAGGTTAACAGCAGAAACTGATCTTTCAGCAGAAACTCTGCAAGCCAGAAGGGAGTGGCAGGACATATTTAAAGTGATGAAAGGGAAAAACTTACAACCAAGATTACTCCACCCAGCAAGGATCTCATTCAGTTTTGACGGAGAAATAAAAAGCTTTACCGACAAGCAAAAGCTAAGAGAATTCAGCACCACCAAACCAGCTTTACAACAAATGCTAAAAGAACTTCTCTAGGCAGGAAAAACAAGAGAAGGAAAAGACCTACAATAATAAACCCCAAACAATGAAGAAAATGGTAATAGGAACAAACATATCGAAAATTACCTTAATGTAAATGGATTAAATTCTCCAACCAAAAGACATAGACCAGCCGAATGGATACAAAAACAAGACCCATGTATATACTGTCTACAAGAGACCCACTTCAGACCTCGGGACACATACAGACTGAAAGTGAGGGGATGGAAAAGATATTCCATGCAAGTGGTAGTCAAAAGAAAGCTGGAATAGCAATTCTCATATCAGACAAAATAGACCTTAAAACAAAGACTATTACAAGAGACAAAAAAGGACACTACATAATGATTAAGGGATCAATCCAAGAAGAAGATATATGAATTGCAAAATTTATGCACCCAACATACGAGCACCTCAGTATATAAGGCAAATACTAGCCATAAAAGGGGATATCGAAAGTAACACTATCATATTAGGGAACTTTAACACCCCACGTTCACCATGGACAGATCATCCAAAATGAAAATAAATAAGGAAACACAAGCTTTAAATGATACATTAAACAAGATGGACTCAATTGATATTTATAGGACATTCCATCCAAAAACAACAGAATACACTTTCTTCTCAAGTGCTCATGGAAGATTCTCCAGGATAAATCATATCGTGGGTCACAAATCAAGCCTTGGTAAATTTAAGAAAATTGAAACCGTATCAAGTATCTTTTTTGACCAAAACGCTATGAAACTAGATATCAATTACAGGAAAAATATCTGTAAAAAATACAAACACATAGAAGCCAAACAATAATAATAAACAAGAGGTCACTGAAGAAATCAAAGAGGAAATCAGAAAATACCTAGAAGCAAATGACAATGAAAACACGATGACAAAAAACCTATGGGATGCAGCAAAAGCAGTTCTAAGAGGGAAGTTTATAGCAATACAATCCTACCTTAAGAAACAAGAAATATCTCAAATAAACAACCTAACATTACACCTAAAGCAATTAGAGAAAGAAGAACAATAAAAACCCAAAGTTAACAGAAGGAAAGAAATCATAAAGAGCAGATCAGAAAATAATGAAAAATAAATGAAGGAAATGATAACAAAGATCAATTAAACTAAAAGCTGGTTATTTGAGAAGATAAACAATATTGATAAACCATTAGCCAGACTCATCAAGCAAAAAAGGGAGAAGACTCAAATCAATAGAATTAGAAATGAAAATGGAGAAGTGACAACTGACACTGCAGAAATACAAAGGATCATAAGAGATTACTACAAGCAGCTATATGCCAATAAAATGGAAAACCTGGAAGAAATAGACAAATTCTTAGAAATGCACAACGTTCTGAGACTGAACCAGGAAGAAATAGGAAATATGAACAGACCAATCACAAGCACTGAAATTGAAACTGTGATTTAAAATCTTCCAACAAACAAAAGCCTAGGACCAGATGGCTTCACAGGCGAATTCTATCAAACATTTAGAGAAGAGCTAACACCTATCCTTCTCAAACTCTTCCAAAATATAGCAGAGGGAGGAATACTCCCAAACTCATTCTATGAGGCCACCATCACCCTGATACCAAAACCAGAAAAAGATGTCACACAAAAGGAAACTGCAGACCAATATCACTGATAAACATAGATACAAAAATCCTCAACAAAATACTAGCAAACAGAAACCAACAGCACATTAAAAGGATCATACACCATGATCAAGTGGGGTTTATTCGAGGAATGCAAGGATTCTTCAATATACGCAAATCAATCAATGTGATACACCATATTAACAAATCGAAGGAGAAAAACAATATGATCATCTCAATAGATGCAGAAAAGGTTTAGACAAAATTCAACACCATTTTATGGTAAAAACCCTGCAGAAAGTAGGCATAGAGGGAACTTACTTCAACATAATAATGGCCTAGAGGGAACTTACCTCAACATAATAATGGCCATATATGACAAACCAACAGCCAATATCGTCCTCAAAGGTGAAAAACTGAAACCATTTCCACTAAGATCAGGAACAAGACAAGGTTGCCCACTCTCACCACTATTATTCAACATAGTTTTGGAAGTTTTATCCACAGCAGTCAGAGAAGAAAAAGAAATAAAAGGAATCCAAATAGGAAAAGAAGTAAAGCTGTCACTGTTTGCAGATGACATGATACTATACATAGAGAATCCTAAAGATGCTACCAGAAAACTACTAGAGCTAATAGATGAATTTGGTAAAATAGCAGGATACAAAATTAATGCACAGAACTCTCTCGCATTCCTATACACTGTGATGAAAAATCTGAAAGTGAAATTAAGAAAACACTCCCATTTACCATTGCAACAAAAAGAATAAAATACCTAGGAATAAACCTACCTAAGGAGACAAAAGACCTGTATCCAAAAACTATAAGACACTGATGAAAGAAATTAAAGATGATACAAACACATGGAGAGATATACCATGTTCTTGGATTGGAAGAATCAACATTGTGAAAATGACTCTACTACCCAAAGCAATCTACATATTTAATGCAATACCTATCAAACTACCACCAACATTTTTCACAGAACTAGAACAAAAAATTTCACATTTGTATGGAAACACAAAAGACCCCGTATAGCCAAAGCAACCTTGAGAAAGTAAAACGGAGCTGGAGGAATCAGGCTCCCTGACCTCAGACTATACTACAAAGCTACAGTAATCAAGACAGTATGGTACTGGCAAAAAAACAGAAATATAGATCAACAGAACAGGATAGAAACCCCAGAGATAAACCCATGCACATATGGTCACCTTATCTTTCATAAAGGAGGCAAGAATACACAATGGAGAAAAGACAGCCTCTTCAATAAGTGTTGCTGGTAAAACTGGACAGCTACATGTAAAAGAATGAAATTAGAACACTCCCTAACACCATATACAAAAATAAACTCAAAATGGATTAAAGACCTAAATGTAAGGCCAGACACTATCAAACTCTTAGCGGAAAACATAGGCAGAACACTCTATGACATAAATCACAGCAAGATCCTTTTTGACCCACCTCCTAGAGAAATGGAAATAAAAATGAAAAGAAACAAATGGGACCTAATGAAACTTAAAAGCTTTTGCACAGCAAAGGAAACCATAAACAAGACCAAAAGACAATCTTCAGAATGGAAGAAAATATTTGCAAATGAAATAACTGACAAAGGATTAATCTCCAAAATTTATAAGCATCTCATGCAGCTCAATATCCAAAAAACAAACAACCCAATCCAAAAATGGGCAGAAGAGCTAAAGAGACATTTCTCCAAATAAGATATACAGACTGCCAACAAACACATGAAAGAATGCTCAACATCATTAATCATTAGAGAAATGCAAATCAAAACTACAATTCGATATCATCTCACACCATTCAGAATGGCCATCATCAAAAAAATCTACAAACAATAAATGCTGGTTAGGGTGTGGAGAAAAGGGAACCCTCTTGCACTGTTGGTGGGAATGTAAATTGATACATGAACAGTATGGAGGTTCCTTAAAATACTACAAATAGAACTACCATATGACCCAGCAATCCCACTACTGGGCATATACCATGAGAAAACCATAATTCAAAAAGAGTCATGTACCACAATGTTCATTGCAACTCTATTTACAATAGTAAGGACATGGAAGCAACCTAAGTGTCCATCAATAGATGAATGGATAAAGAAGATGTGGCACATACATACAATGGAATATTACTCAGCCATAAAAAGAAACAAAATTGAGTTATTTGTAGTGAGGTGGATGGACCTAGAGACTGTCATACAGAGTGAAGTAAGTCAGAAAGAGAAACAAATACCGTATGCTAAAACATATACATGGAATCTAAAAAAAAAAGGTCATGAAGAACCTAGGGATAAGACAGGAATAAAGATGCAGACCTACTAGAGAATGGACTTAGGACATAGGGAGGGGGAAGGGTAAGCTGGGACAAAGTGAGAGAGTGGTAGTGTATATATGGGCATATATACACTACCAAATGTAAAATAGATAGCTAGTGGATAGCAGTCGCATAGCACAGGGAGATCAGCTCGGTGCTTGTGACCAGCTAGCAGCATAGGATAGGGAGGGAGATGGAAGATGGGAGAGATATGGGGATATATGTATATGTATAACTGATTCACTTTATTATAAAACAGAAACTAACACACCATTGTAAAGCAATTATACTCCAATAAAAATTTTAAGAAAAAAAAAATTACCAAAAAAAAAAAAAAAACCAGAGGAAAAATAATGAAAACAGAGGTCCAAAATTTGACCCAACTGAAAACCCAAAATTCACTAAAAGGATTTATGCAGGAAAAAAATAAATGGGTGCTGATTTGCATTTTGCCTCTGTAACAGGTTCTAAATTAAATTTAACACCTACTGAAATTAACAAATTGGCAAATCTTTGTGGCCTTAATCATTACGGGGACAGAAATTACAGCTATTCCTGGAGATCACACGACACTTAAACAAGGCACCCCTATAATGTTGCGGGAGTTACTGAACATAAAATAGAGGATAACATGTATGCCTTACCTTAGCCATGGAACTATTGCCTTGCCTAACTTCCCTGTAGTCATAGTGCCCAATTTTCTAAAATATCCCATAGTGGTCATGGCTGCTCTGGCTCAATGAGCAATAAATTAAAATTAAATTAAGTCTTTGGCACTTACAATTGGCTTGATAAAATGAGACCCTATGGACATTTCCCCAAGATAAAACAGTTCATAGTGCCCAATGTAAATTAAAATAGGGCCTTCAAGGATTGAAAACCATTATGTAAGACCTATTTAGGGAAGGGGTGGTTATTTCCACTGCTTCTCTAATTAACAGTCCTGCTTTTAAACCTGGAAAAAATGGGAGGCACCTCATAGTGGATTACTGTAATGTTAATGCTGTAGTCACACCAATTAAGGCCCCCATACCCAGTATTATCAAAATTACTGACTCCATCCAACCAGCAACTGGCAAATACTTGGTAGTCATAGATTTGGCTAATATGTTCAGTGTCTACTTCAATAGCCTCTTGGATGCAGTTTGCTTTCATCTTCTAAGGGACTCGATAGTGCATCCTATCTGGTTACTCATGGGCTACCTCAACTTCCCTGTGATCATACATAATCTCTGCAGGTACAATCTTAACTGCATCCAACTTTCTCCAGGAGCACAGGTATGCTAGCACACTGATGACATCCTTCTCCAAGGAAATTCATTTGCTAAATTAATTCAGAACATACAAATACCAAGGGGTTCACAAAAATAACATGGGCCATTGTCCCACACAGCATACAAGTCCCCACCACTTCGGTTAAATTCCAGAAAATTATTTGATAAACTGAAAGCTGTTCCATCCCTAACACTGTCAAGAAATAGCTATGGACCCTCTCAGCACCCATGATGTTAAAACAAAGCCTAGATCATTTAGGCTTTGTGTTCTGGAGACAACATATTCCTCATTTACAAATCTTACTGTTACACACAAATCAGTTCACTATAAATAGAATATCATACAACAAAAGGCTCTAGAATCTGTCCAAATTGTAATGTAACAGGCACTTCCATTACTATACCCCCCAAAGACTCCTTCATTCTAGGAGCTTTAGCAACCTCCTTTCATTCCCCTTAGAGTCCCTGGTCCACCCATGATGCTCATAAGTTGCCCACAGGCTTTTGTTACAAGAAAGGGCCCTCACTGACACCACATCATATCCATTAATGTAGCAGTTGTCTGTACACTGAGCTATCCTGAAAACAGAGGCTTTTCAGGACCTGAGTCTATGACCTTCACACCCAGATGCCCATTATGCCCTGGGTCATGGAAGTAGCACCTCATGAGCTCAGCATAGCCACAGAAGTCTCCCTGCTATAAGATGGAGCTAAACCTGGGCCCTCTGGCTTATTCCACCTGTAAGAGTGGGAAAGAGGGTGGGAGAAGGGTAGTGTCCTGTCCTCATTCCCTTGACAGTGACAAAGGAGGTCACCCCTCTTCTGCACCCTTTAGCCTCCTGAGGAGCCCCTTGATGTCAACTGAGTATGCATCAAAGGGAGTTTATATAAGAAGGATGAAAGAGCCACCATTACATGAGACAGAGCTCATGGGAGAGATGCTGCTTTTCATCCTTTAACCGCATGTTCTAGATCAAGAATGGAACCCAGGAGTCAGCAAAATTGGCTGAACGTCAGTTAGCCATCTTAACATGGGATACCCTGGCCAACAGTCAGCCTCATCTGTACATTTTTACCAATTTCTGGGTCTCATCCAGTCGATGACAGCAACAATTCTTTATCCATGATTTTGCATTTGGAAGAAACAGCTTTAGGTATCTCTTGTTTCACAGATATCCAAAATGTAGATTAAGGTCATAGATGTCCCTGCATGTGCTAAGACTAACTACAAGGCCTCACACTAAGTTATCACTTATCCCCTCCAGAGTTCCAAACATAATTGATAGTGACCAGGGCACTAGTTTCACTTCTCAGAATATACAATGCTGGGCTCTTGAACAAAGTATTCGGTAGAACTTTCAACACTGTTACCAGTTTCAGGCTACAGTCCTCATAAAGCATCATAAGGTCTTACTTAATGTAGGTCAAATTCAATTAAATGAAAACGGCACATTTTAGTCATCAGTCAAATATCAGGAATAAATGTAACAAGGAGCCTGACTCCATTTTTGATGCTTGACCGCTAACAACTTTCAAGCCCCACCAATCTCCTTTCCCCATCTGCCCCATATCTCGGCAAGCTGATAAGAAAGCCCATTTGTTTCCTTCTTTGGCACTGGCAAGAAATTTAAATCACACAAATCTAGGCCAGCACACAGGAACATTTGCCCCTGTCTCAAACCTGAAATAAAAGCCTATCAAGTCTCCCTTCTCTGCACCCTCAAAACATTTTGAAACCAGCTTGGGAACCTGCCGTATCTCCCCACAAAACTTCATTAAATATTCATAAACTTTTTCATACCCTCTTGGTGTGTGTGCAGTGTCATTAGTCTTAATATTCAGAACAAATTTGGGGTGGGAGCATCTGTCCCGTCTCTGTAGGTGACTACATCATCACCTATTTTTTTTAATCAAATAAAAATTAATTAAAAAGTAAGTTAAATTTATAAAAATAAGTGTTCTGTGGAACTTGTACTATTTGAAACCAGATTGAAAATATTTAGTATACTCCAATTTCAATAAGTTAATTCTACATGCTAAAAATTTCTAAGCTAACCATGGAAAACATGTATGTACAACTTAAAATCTAGTATACAAAAGAAACTGATAGGAGAAAAAAAATCTATTCACTATAAGGCAAGAATGGAGGAGAAAACATATAGAAATAGAACAATGAAAAGTATAAAATAAGGTATTAGACATTAAAATCATGATTAATAAGCAAAAATGCAAATTGATTAAATGTTAACATAAAAAGATAAGAATTTTCAAGCCATATTTTAAAATTCTTCTCTATGCTATCTCCAAGAAGTACATCCCAAACATAAGAATATATACATGCTCAAAGAAAAAGGATAAAAAAATACAAAGCAAACACCAATTTTAAAAAGCTGATGTAGTGGAGCTTCAAGATGGTGGAAGAGTAAGATGTGGAGATCACCTTCCTCCCCACAAATACACAAGAAATACATTTACATGTGGAACAACTCATACAGAACACCTACTGAATGCTGGCAGAAGACCTCAGACCTACCAAAAGGCAAGAAACTCCCCACGTACCTGGGTAGGGAAAAAAAAAAGAAAAAACAGAGACAAAAGAATAGGGATGGAACCAGCACCAGTGGGAGGAGCTGTGATGGAGGAAAGGTTTCCACACACTAGGAAGCCCCTTCGTGGGCAGAGACTGCGGTGGGCAGAGGGGGTAAGATTCGGGGCTACGGAGGAGAGCGTAGCAACAGGGGTGTGGAGGGCAAAGTGGAGAGAATCCCACACAGAGGATCGGTGTTGACCAGCACTCACCAGCCCGAGAGGCTTGTCTGCTCACCCGCTGGGATGGGTGGGGCCTGGGAGCTGAGGCTCAGTGTTCAACATGCGAATAATAGTGGTCCCAGAAGAAAAAGAGAAAAAGAAAGGGACTGAGAAAATATTTGAAGAGATTATAGTTGAAAACTTCACTAATATGGGAAAGGAAATAGCCAATCAAGTCCATGAAGCACAGAGAGTGCTATACAGGATAAATCCAAGGAGAAACACACCAAGACACATATGAATCAAACTATCAAAAACTAAATAGAAAGAACAAATATTAAAAGCAGCAAGCGAAAAACAACAAATAACACACAACGGAATCCCCATAAGGTTAACAGCTGATCTTTCAGCAGAAACTCTGCAAGCCAGAAGGGAGTGGCAGGACATATTTAAAGTGATGAAGGAGAAAAACCTACAGCCAAGATTACTCTACCCAGCAAGGATCTCATTCAGATTTGACAGAGAAATTAAAAGCTTTACCGATGAGCAAAAGCTAAGAAAATTCAGCACCACCAAACCAGCTTTAAAACAAATGCTAAAAGAACTTCTCTAGGCAGGAAACACAAGAGAAGGAAAAGACCTACAATAATAAACCCAAAACAATTAAGAAAATGGTAATAGGAACATACATATCGATAATTACCTTAAATGTAAATGGATTAAATTCTCCAACCAAAAGACATAGACTGGCTGAATGGATACAAAGCCAAGACCCGTATATATGCTGTCTACAAGAGTCCCACTTCAGACGTAGGGACACATACAGACTGAAAGTGAGGGGATGGAAAAAGATATTCCATGCAAATGGAAGTCAAAAGAAAGCTGAAGTAGCAATATTCATATCTGACAAAATAGACTCTAAAAAAAGACTATTACAAGAGACAAAAAAGGACACTACATAATGATTAAGGAATCAATCCAAGAAGAAGATACAAGAACTGTAAATATTTATGTACCCAACATAGGAGCACCTCAATACATAAGGCAAATACTAACAGCCACAAAATGGGAAATTGACAGTAACACAGTCATAGTAGGGGATTTGAACACCCCACTTTCACCAATGGACAGATAATCCAAAAAAAATAAATAAGGAAACACAAGCTTTACATGATACATTAAACAAGATGGACTTAATTGATATTTATAGGACATTCCATCAAAAAACAACAGAATACACATTCTTCTCAAGTGCTCATGGAACATTCTCCAGGGTAGATCATATCTTGGGTCACAAATCAAGCCTTGGTAAATTTAAGAAAACTGAAATCATATCAAGTATCATTTCTGACCACAATGCTATGAGACTAGATATCAACTACAGGAAAAAATCTGTAAGAAATACAAACACATGGAGGCTAAACGACACACCACTTAATAACCAAGAGACCACTGAAGAAATCAAAGAGGAAATCAAAAAATACCTAGAGGGTTTCCCTGGTGGCACAGTGGTTGAGAGTCCACCTGCCAATGCAGGGGACGCAGGTTCGTGCCCCAGTCTGGGAGGATCCCACGTGCCGCGGAGCGGCTGGGCCTGTGAGCCATGGCCGCTGGGCCTGTGCATCCGGAGCCTGTGCTCCATGGTGAGAGAGACCAGAGCAGTGAGAGGCCCGCGTACCACAAAAAAAAAAAAAAAGAAAAAGAAAAAAAAACCTAGAAATAAATGACCTTGAAAACACGACGATCCAAAACCTATGGGATGCAGCAAAAGCCGTTGTAAGAGGGAAGTTTATAGCAATACAATCCTACCTTAAGAAACAAGAAACATCTCAAATGAACAACCTAACCTTACACCTAAAGCAATTGGAGAAAGAAGAACAAAAAACCTCCAAATTTAGCAGAAGGAAAGAAATCATAAAGATCAGATCAGAAATAAATGAAAAAGAAATGAAGGAAACGATAGCAAACTTCAATAAAACCAGAAGCTGGTTCTTTGAGAAGATAAAAAAAATTGATAAACCATTAGCCAGACTCATCAAGAAGAAAAGGGAGAAGACTCAAATCAATAGAATTAGAAATGAAAAAGGAGAAGTAACAACTGACACTGCAGGAATACAAAGGATCATGAGAGATTACTACAAGCAGCTATATGCCAATAAAATAAAACCTGAAAGAAATGGACAATTTCTTAGAAATGCACAACCTTCCAAGACTGAACCAAAAAGAAATAGAAAATATGAATAGACCAATCACAAGCAATGAAATTGAAACTGTGATTAAAAATCCTCCAACAAACAAAAGCCTAGGACCAGATGGCTTCACAGGCAAATTCTACGAAACATTTGGAGAAGAGCTAACACCTATCCTTCTCAAACTCTTCCAAAATATAGCAGAGGGAGGAACACTCCCAAGCTCATTCTATGAGGCCACCATCACTCTGATACCAAAACCAGACAAAGATGTCACAGAGAAAGAAAAGTACAGGCCCATATCATTGATGAACATAGGTGTAAAAATCCTCAACAAAATACTAGCAAACAGAATCCAACAGCACACTAAAAGGATTATACAGATCAAATGGGGTTTATTCCATGAATGCAAGGATTGTTTAATATACGCAAATCAATCAACGTGATACACCAAATTAACAAACTGAGGAGAAAAACGATATGATCATCTCAATAGATGCAGAGAAAGCTTTTGACTAAATTCAACACCCATTTATGATAAAAACCCTGCAGAAAGTAGGCATAGAGGGAAGTTTCCTCAATATAATAAAGGCCATATGTGACAAACTCACAGCCAACATCATCCTCAATGGTGAAAAACTGAAGCCATTTCCACTAAGATCAGGAACAAGACAAGGTTGCCCACTCTCACCACTCTTATTAAACATAGTTTTGGAAGTTTTAGCCATAGCAATCAGAGAAGAAAAGGAAATAAAAGGAATCCAAATTGGAAAAGAAGTAAAGCTGTCACTGTTTGCAGATGACATGATACTATACATAGAGAATCCTAAAGATGCTACCAGGAAACTACTAGAGCTAATCAATGAATTTGGTAAAGTAGCAGGATACAAAATTGTATATGTATAACTGATTCACTTTGTTATAAAGCAGAAACTAACACACCATTGTAAAGCAATTATACCCCAATAAAGATGTTAAAAAAATAATAATAAATAAAGATGCAGACCTACTAGAGAATGGACTTGAGGATATGGGGAGGGGGAAGGGTAAGCTGTGACAAAGTGAGAGAGTGGCATGGACATATATACACTACCAAACGTAAAATAGATAGGTACTGAGAAGCAGCTGCATAGCACAGGGAGATCGGCTCGGTGCTTTGTGACTACCTAGAAGGGTGGGATAGAGAGGGTGGGAGGGAGGGAGATGCAAGAGGGAAGAGATATGGGGACATATGTATATGTATAACTGATTCACTTTGTTATAAAGCAGAAACTAACACACCATTGTAAAGCAATTATACTCCAAAAAAGATGTAAAAAAAAGTTGATGTAGCAATTAATATCAGTAAGACAAAAATCGTTAGTAAAGAAAAATATAACATTACATAACAATTTTAAATGTGTATGTACCCAATAACATATTACATGAAACAAAAAAACAGAAAAAATAAATTTCTGAATAGAATGGTATATGTTAATAGATATTAACGTATTTTTAAAGGAATTGTTAGTTCAAGCAGCAAAGTTATGAATGTCCCAGATTCTCTAGTATCTTGCCAAGAATCAGCATGGTCAGTCTTCACATTAGCTATTTTAAAACATGTGTAGGAATATGACGTCTGATTGTGATGTTCTCTTCTGTTTCTCATCTGTATATATTCTTTGGTAAAGTGTCTGTTCAAATCTTTTGCCCATATTTCTGGGGTTGTTTTGTTTTGTTTGTTTGTTTTGTTTTTTTATTGAAGTATAGTTGATTTACAATATTATATTAGTTTCAGGTGTACAACACAGTGATTTAATACTTTATAGATTATACTCCATTTAAAGTTATTCCAAAATATTGGCTATATTCCTTTTGTTGTACAATATATCTTTATAGCTTATTTACTCTATGCATAGCATTTTGTACCCCTTAATTCCCTATCTTGCCTCTCCCCCTTTCCTCTCCCCACTGGTAACCACTAGTTTGTTCTCTGTATCTGTGAGTTTGTCTCTATTTTGTTATATTCGTTTGTTTTATTTTTTTTGATTCTACATATAAGTGATAACACAGTATTTGTTTTACTCTATCTGACATATTTTACTAAGCATAATACCCTCTAGGTCCATCCATGTTGTTGTAGATGGCAAAATTTCATTCTTTTTTATGACTGAATGATATTCCAATGTGTGTGTGTATGTATGTATGTATATATATATATATATATACCACATCTTCTTTATCCATTCATCTGTTAATGGACACTTAGGTTGCTTCCATATCTTGGCCACTATATGCTGCTATAAACATTGGGGTGCATGTATCTTTTTGAATTAGTGTTTTCATTTTCTTCCGATATATGCCCAGGTTGAGAATTGCTGGTTCACATGGTAGTTCCATTTTTAGTTTTTTGAGGACTCTCCATACTGTTTGGAGTTTTGAGAGATTCTCATACATTCTACATACAGACCTTTATGAACTATATGATTTGCAAATATTTTCTCCCGGTCTATGGATTTTCTTTTCATCCTAAGCAGCATCTTTCAAAGATCAGATTTTAATTTGAATAAAGCCCAATCTATTGATTTGTTATTTTATAGATTATGTATCAAACTTTTGGTATCACAGCTAAGAAATCTTTGCCTAAGCCAACCATACAAGTGTTTTCTGTTATGTTTTCTTCTAGAAGTTTTATAGCTTTAGGTTTAATGTTATAAATTTGCCCTTTAATACTGTTCAGTGAAATCTCAATCAATTCAGATATATTGTTTTCATTTTTATTCAGTTCAAAATAATTTCTATTTTGACCCAATGTATGTGTGTTGTTCAATTTTCAAATATTGGGGAATTTTCCAGATATTTCTATTATTTATTTTAAATTTAATTTCATTGTAGTCAGAAAACATACTTTGAATGATTTGAATATTTTGAAAATTTAATGACATTTGTTTTATGGCCCAGAATATGATCTAACTTGATAAATGTTTTCTGTGCAGTTGAAAAGAATCTCGTGTTGGATGTAATTTTCTAACGATGAAAATTATGTCACATTAGTTGACAGTTTTATTCAAATCTTCTCTATCCTTAATGATTTTCTGTAAACTTTCTGTATCTATTATTGAGAGAGGGGTATTGATATTTTCAACTATAACTGTGGACCTGCCTATTTCCCCATTTAGTTCTATCAGTATTTTGCTTCATGTGTTTTGAAGTTCTATTATTTGCATAAACATTTAGGACTCTTATGCCTATACTGAAAATATAAAATAAGATCTCTAAATGGTAAACTGCCATGTTCATAAATGGGAGACTGAATGTCACACAGATGTTACTTTTCTCCACATTAACCCAAGGAATCAATACTATTTAAATAAGAATCATAATATGCTTCCTTTATGGAATTTAACTAGTTATTTTATATTGTATATGAAGAATAAATAGCTAAGAGTGGTCCAGACACTCTGAAAGTAAAGATAAGGGGGATATCTGTCTCTCTGTATGTTAAGACTTACTATGAATTTGTACTAATTAAAACACTGTAGTACTGCTCAGGAATAGAAAATTCCTGACTGAACAAAATAAAGAACCAAGAAATCAACTCATAATTATATAAACCTGAGTATGATAGCATTATCTCTGCAGATCAGTAGGAAAGAATGGATTATTCACTCAATAAAGTTATGGCAAATCTGTGTACATGAAAAAAACTAGCTTGCTCTCCTGTCCCACATCATAAACAAAAATCAATTTCACACAATTGGAGTCAAATAAAAAAAGTAAAAGTAAAATCTGGGAAAACAATACGAAGAAAATCCCTTTGATTTCTGGGTAAAGATTGATTTCTTAAACAAGACATTAGTAGGCAAAGAATAAGTTAACTAAATTAAAATAAAAACTTCTGTTTAAGAAAATTACAATAAAGAGAATAAAAATTCAAATGACAAATAGATGATAATTAAAAACAAAAACCTGTATATACTAATTTTAAATCATTGAGGAAAAGAAAAAGACAAGCATAAAGAGAAGGGACTTGAAGAGGCATGATACAGAAGAAGAAACCTTACTAGTCAATAAACATAAAACATCCTCAACCTTAAATCTCTAATGAATCGACATTTCATACCCAACAGATTGGCAAAAGTTAAAAAGTACAACCACTTTGAAAAATAATATAGTATTCTTTTATAAAGTTGATATTCTCTGTAATGCAGCCATTTCACATACATGTATATCCTAAACAAACTTATGCACATGTGCCAGGGGAACTGTTCAAGAATGTATATAGCAACATTATTTGTAGAAGCAGAAAATTGTAAATAATCAAAATATCCATTGGGGGTAAAATAAGTTAATAAATTTTGATATATTCATATGTTAGAAGACTATACAGTGGTGAAAATGAATAAATTATTGCTACATGCTAAAACATGAATAAATCTTAGAAACATGAGGTTGAGCAGGGATAAAAGCCAGTTGTAAACAAATTTACAAAGTACATTTATGTTATAATATGAAGGACATGCAAAAGTAAACATTATTGTAAATTCATTGTATAGATATAAAAATACATAGTAAGATAAAGGAAAGGAAGGGAATAACAAGTACAAAATTCAGAACGTTGTTGAAAGAAAAAGATTAGGATTTGAGAGGCCGTACAAGAGATTGCAAAGTAAACGGCAATATTCTTTTCTTAAAACCATATGACGGATACATATACATACTGTATGATACACATATATTTTATAAATATTACTTTATAGACTCAAACTTTAATTTAAATAATTAAAAACTCAGAGTTCTTGAAATTAAAAGTTATCATAAAAAGTTCTTTTTGCGCTTCACTGGTGGCGCAGTGGTTGAGAATATGCCTGCCAATGCAGGGGACACAGGTTCGAGCCCTGGTCTGGGAAGATCCCACATGCCGCGGAGCAACTAGGCCCGTGAGCCACAACTACTGAGCCTGCGTGTCTGGAGCCTGTGCTCCGCAACAAGAGAGGCCGCAATAGTGAGGGGTCCGTGCACCGTGGTGAAGAGTGGCCCCCGCTTGCCACATGTGGAGAAAGCCCTCACACAGAAATGAAGACCCAACACAGCCATAAATAAATAAATAATTAATTTAAAAAAAAAAAAGTTTTCTTTTTTTTACTTGAGGCTTTTAAAAAGAGCATAAAAATTGAAGAAAAGGATAAACAACCAGCAATTTCCTTTGTGAGATCGTGGAATACTGACCCCCTACCTAGCCAATCACCAGGAGCTATTATTATTTCACATATATGTCTTTGGACAAAGCTGTTTTAATTAGCAGTCATTGTTTGAACCAACTGCATTGTCATTCTGTAAGAATTTGATGGAACATCTTAGGTATAAACGCATGCAGTGAATGCATATATATCAGCTATTTTCCTCTATATTTATATTCACATCTTCACGCAGTTCAATATGCAGCATGTATTATGTCGTGTGTGTGTGTGTGTTTGTGTGTGTGTGTACTGTTCATTCTCAAGTAAATCAGGCTATTGAGTTATATTTTGTTAATTATTTTTAATTTTGATAGAAGAAAACAGAAATATAATGATATTTGTTTTACATCTATGTATGAAATTGCAAAGCACAGGAGTTTTGCAAGAAATGGTTTCTTATTTATTGGTATGACTAAAAATGAGAATGATGAAGGAAGGAAAGTTCTCCAAAAGTTTCTAGAGATGGAATATCTCTAGACGGATCATCACTGACATAACTGAACAATGCCTGTTATAGAAAAATAGAAAATTCATAATTCGTTATGAATATACAAACAGAAATATTAAGGGTAAAAGTATAACAATAGAAGAACCAAATACAATTTAAAAAGTGAATGCATGACCTATGCACTATGGAAAAAATCAACTTAATTATGGTTTGTTACAATAGTTCTTTTTGAATAAAGTCCAGTTTTAATTAAAATCTTCTCATTCAATCAGATGGAGTTTCAGATGAGATTACTTGAAACTCTCTATTGTTCTTATTTTAATGTACTGCATTTCGGCAGTAAGGAGATATACGAAAGAAAGGCATTTCACTAGCTCTTCAACGGGGTTTGTTATGATTCTAAGTTTAATTAAATTAGATTTGTTGCATATCATTTTTATTATTAAATATCTTAAGCAATTTCTAAGAGATTTCCTTTTCCTCCTGTCCCATGTTTATCCTCACCCATCATGCCCAAATTCAAAATTACAAAAGCTATGTTGAACTACTGGTTTTCCTTTTAGTGAACAACAGAATATTTCTTATAGTCTAACTTTCCTTTTATCTATCCAGCTTAAAGGAATATAAATAGTAATATAAATATAAATATAAGACTCAATCAACAAATCACTTAATACCCATGTAAATGGAATAGACAACTCACAAGTTTGAAAAAAGTTCATTTGCAGTTATGAAATACAGTTATGAATAATCCCTCTTTTCTTTATAGCTTATGTGCTTAAAACACACACACATTATACTTTCCACATTTCTCTGACCTGTTTCCTATGAATACAGTTGGACAAAATATACCTAGAAATAATAGATCTAGAAATAATCCACTGTACACATATTTCTCTGACTAAAGTTAATCCAGCCCCCTCAGAGGCTATTTAAACATTATCTTTCAGCTCTAGGATGACACTGTCTCAGGGATTCAGTTTGGATCTCTATGTACATGTTGGCTGAAAAATGCAACAATGTCTATATATTTGATGTTGTTTTTAAGCTGCTAAATTATGAAGCAACTTGTTACGTGGCACTAGATACAAGTACTGATTTTGATACTTGGGCAGAGAGCTGGGGAACTTTGAGGAGAGTATTAGTAAAAATATAAAGTGCCTTGAAGAAATCTTTTGTATCAGATGTATAATGGCTTTCAGGAGGTTATAGTGAGAGCTTAGATGATAATAAGAAAACTTTTATTGGAAATCAGAGGATAGGAATCCTCTGCATTAATAGTAGAAAGTTTAGCAATGCTGTTGCTTATGCTAATGTAGAAAGTACAAAATGTATCTAATTTACCAGGTGATCTAGCTAAACAGATTTCAAGGGTAGAATGTTGAAGGTGCTACCTGGTTTCTTAAAGTTTTTTGCAATAAAATGTGATTGGAAAGAGATAAGAATTATTAAACAAAAATGATCCAGGACTTAGTAGTTTTAAATTTTTATGGTGCCTTCAGATGGCAAACAATACTAAAATAAAGAAAATAGCTTCTGAACAAAGATCAAATCCTGGGCACTCTTAGGAAAGAATAATTTAAAGAATGAACAGAGAGTATTACTGTTTTGGCAATGATGGATAAAACGGCTATAAACATCCATGTGTAAGTTTGTGTGGACATGTTTTCAACTCCTTTGGATAAATACTACATCCTCGCCAGCATTTGGTGTTGTCAGCATTCGGATTTTGGCCATTCTGATTGGCATGTAGTGGTATCTCGTTGTTTTGATTTGCATTTCTCGTGTTGATGAAAAAAATTAATTAATAGTCAGTCTAAGCAAGAAATGGAAAATTTTATTGAAGTCAACTTGAGGATTATAACATGGGAGACAGTTTTTCAGAAAACTCTGAGGACTGTTCCACCCATCAGAGATCAAAGCACAGTTATAAATGTTTACGAGACAAAAAATTGATGTATACATCATTTAACGACGTACTGACAGTATACATCATTTAACGACGTACTGACAGTTTACACAATCAAGATCGGCACGTACAAAGTGATCCCTGACAAGATTAAGAAGGAATTGTTACCTCCTAAGGATGTTGGGTTAATGCAGATGCATGATAGACACTAAAGGGGAGGGAGGAAGCCAAAATGGACAGAGAAAAATTTCACATTTAAATTTTTCTTCTCTTGCCACAAAATATGAATTTTATTTCATTACCCTAATGACATATGGTGTTGAGTATCTTTTCATACACTTATTTGCCATTTGTATATCTTCTTTGGTGAAGTGTCTGTTCAGGTATATTGCCAATTTTTAATTAGGTTTTTCATTTTCTTATCGTTGAGTTCCTTATATGTTTTGGAAAAGGGTTCTTTACCAGATAAGTTTTTGCAACTATTTTCTTCCAGTCTGTGGCTCGTCCTCATTCTCCTGATGGTGTCTTTTGCAAAGCATATGCTTTTAATTGTAATGAAGTTCAGATTATCAAATATTATTTTTATGGATTATGCCTTTGCTGTTTTCTCTAAAATGTCATCACCACTCCCAATGTCATCACCACTCCCAAGGTCATCTAGATTTTCTCCTATATCATCTTCTGGGAGTTTTATAGTTTTGTGCTTTACATTTAGGTCTATGATCAATTTTGAGTTAATTTTTGTGAAAGGTGTCTAGGTTCATTTTTTGTATGTGATGTCCAGTTTTTCCAGTACCATTTGTTGAACAGAATATCTTTTCTCCAATCGATTGTCTTTGTTTTGTCCCTTTGCCAAAACTCAGTTGGTTATATTTATGTTGGTCTTCTTGGTTCTCTTGTCGGTTCCACTGATTTGTCTATTCTTTCACCAATACCACACTGTATTAATTACCGTAGTTTTATAGTTAATCTTTATGACATTGTGATTTACAATTTAAAAAATGTATATTTGGTCTTCATCCTCATATCTGGCCTAGAACTCCTAAAATCCTTGAAATTTCCTAACTGATAAGAGCAATAAAGGGGAAAGGAGTGTGTTTTGTTATTCATAAGAAGTCCCTTTTAACCATACCTGAGTTTATGTCAATGAGATAACTTTTGGAAAGCCCCTAAGGAGGCTGGTTTCTAGGGGAACTACCATGTGATTACAGGATTGGAACTCTTAGCCCAAAGTAATTGATGTCCAGGGCTGGGGGCGAGGCTGAAGATTGAATTAATGATTTAATCAACCATACCTATGTAATGAAGCCTTCATTAAAATTCATTAACGTACAGGATTCAGAGAGCTTCCAAGCTGGTGAACAAGTCGAAGTGCTGGAAGGGTAGCATGCCTGAAGAGGGTATGAAAGCTTCATGTCCCTTCCCACATAACTTGCTCTGTATATCTCTTCTATATGTCTGTTCCTGAACTGTATCCTTTCACAAGAAACCACTAATCTAGTAAATAAACTGTTTTCCTGAGTTCTATGAGCCATTCTAGCAAATGTTCAAACCTTGGGAGGGGGTCATGGGAACCTCTGATTTAGAGCTGGTCAGTCAGAAACACCTGGACTTGTGAACTGGCATCTGAGATTGGTGGGGAGACGAAGTTTGCGGGACTGAACTCTTAAACTGTGTAATATGATACTTATTCCAGGTAGTATCGGAATTGAATTGAATTGCAGGACACTCAGTTGGTGTCTACAAAGAATTGGAGAATTTCTTGGAGAATTCATGAATTTCCACACATGTGTTATCAGAAGTGTTGATGAGTAATGAATAAAGAGAAACAGAGTTTTTCCCTTACAGTCTTAGTGTTGGGTAGTGCCAGTTCTTAAATTTTGTTCTTCTTATTCAACATTATGTTGCCTCTTCTGGGTATTTTGCCTCTCCATATAAATTTTAAAATCAGTTTATAGATATCCATAAAATATCCTGCAAGGATTTTGATTAGGTTACATTGAATCTCTAGATCAAGTCAGGAAGAACTGATATCTTAACAATATTGAGGCTTCCTATCCATGAACATGAAATATGTCTACATTTATTTAGTTCTTTTCTTTGATTTCTTTTATCAGAGTTTTATTGTTTTCTGCATATAGTTCTTATACACTTTTGTTAGATTTATACCTGTTTCATTTTTGGGGGGCACTAATGTATTTAACTGGTATTGTGGTTTTAATTGCAAATTCCACTTGTTCATTGCTGGTATATAGGAAAATGATTAACTTTTGTAGGTCAACTTTGTATGCTTCCATCTTGCTTTAATCACTTATTAGTTCCAGGAATACTGTGAACCCCAAGTGAATTCCAAACATAATAAACACAGAAGGATCTAGACACACTATAGTCAAACTGCTCAAAAACAAGGACAAAGAAAACATCTTGAAAGCAGAAAGAGAAAAATAACTCATATACAGGGGAGCAAGAACATGATTAAAGGCTATATTCTTCCTCAGAAAGAGTGGAAACTACAAAGAAGTGGAATGGTATCTTTAAATTACTTGGGGAAAAAACAGTCAATCAAGAATTCTAGATCTAGCATAACTATAGTTACAAAATGAAACTAAAATAATGATCATTCCCACAGAAACAAAGCTGAGAGAATTTGTTACTGGCAAACCTCATCTAAAAGAAAAACTAAAGGAAGTCTTTCAGGTTGAAAGGAAATTTCAGCAGTAACTCAAATCAAAAAGAAATAATAAAGGCAGGGGAAATCGTAAGTATGTGAGTAAATATAAAAGGCAGAAAGGAGAGAAGGAGGGAGGAAGAGAGACAAAGGGAGAGACAATGAATTTCTCCTTGATCCCCTGTATTTCTCAAAGAAAGCAAATTTTTTTAATTCTCTCCCTAGAATTTTAATCTTGTTCAAAGTGACATGAAAACTAAAAACATTTAACTTATTTTGACAGCAGTGTCTTTGGGAGACAGTCCATTAGTTTTCACAGTCTAGACTCCTAAAGTGGCTCTGGTTGTTGCATCTTTTGATTCTATGAGTTGCCCGATATACACCCAAGAAATTCCTTTTGTACCTATGTTAGCCCCAAATTCTGTGTTGTTGCAATTGAAGGCAGTTAGATAATATTTTATTTCTCAAGAAATAACAATGTTTATTTTTCATAATTTATTCATTAATTCATTATATTTATTAAGTAACCACTAAGCTAGCTTCTGGGATTACATTAGTGAAAAATGATAGATATATTTCTGCTCTCGTAAAGCTAACAATTATCCAGATGATTAGAAATTAAATAAAAAATCATACTTCTTTTCAATTATCAATAAAAACATATTAAACTCTACTAAAGAAATTATGAGAATAAAAAAATAGGGCACTTAATATGGATGGTCAGAGGAAACTTCTTTCACTTTTAAATTGAGATTAGAGGATGTTTAAAATCAGAATCTTTTCCCGGGTTACAAATTATGGCATACTTAACTAAAGTGCCTTGTCTTTTAATTGATTATATCTGTAAATCATTTCCAAACCCCAGAAACACTCCATAAAGAACCATAGCACATTTTTTTCTTCATCTATTGTCTACTCATCTAATAAAAAACGTGTTTATACAAAGCTGATCTCTCTCCAATCCCTAGAGATGGTTTTAGAGCATATTTACCTTATTGGAACACTCAATGTTATTGATCTGTGGGTAGTAGCCTAGTTGGAATCTCTCTTCAGAAAAGTTTTCTCCTTCTGTATCTTACTAATTGTCAGAGAAAAATATGACATGACTGCAGATCTTTATTTAACATGCCATCCATTTAAAAACAAACTGCAAGCCTGCAAGCCACAAAAGAAGGTCAAACGAACAGCCTCAATGTCATATTGCCAACACTCACTATTACTTGAATATTTAGGCCATTATTTTTAATTGCATCTCTAGATACAAAGAGGGTCAGCATGCCACATTTTCAAAGCTATGCTTAAAACTTAAAAGGAATAACTGTGTGAACCATGAACAATTTAACAAGTCCAAATTTCAAGCAACATATAGCTTTTTATAAAATATGTAGTATTTCTAGTAGCAAATAATGTAACATTTGCAAACTAGCAAAACATTACTGATTTCCATATCTATGTAATACTTTCAGTAGGTGTAGCAGAAATAAACTCTATTGTAAATTACTTGTATAATGTTTATCTCAGAGACATATGTGATAAATATCCATCAAAAATTATATTTATTATGAGAGAAAATATATTTTGTAAATGTAAAGCTTTATAGCTGCAAAAATGACAACTATGCAAAGTATAAATATTTGTGATTTTAAAAATTGTCTTTCACAAGCAAAATATTGTAGTTGTATTGCATTAAGATATCAGTCTTTTAAAAAAATTAAGTAACTATGCAAATAGACTACAAATAGGATTTTTCAATGGTGACAATAGGTGAGTCTGGTATAAATACAAAGCCAGTTCTTGTCAAACTTTGATGTAAACATCAAAAAACTTTTATTTAAAATTATGCCTGAGGTCTGGAGTATGTAGAACTATAAGAATAATATTTATTTATATTTGTATATTATATGTAACATATATAATATAAATATATTTATTCTAATTTATTTTTATTATAAGAATAATACTTTAAAGAAGAACAAAGACAGACATTTTTGCAGACATATTAGTTGTATATATAGAAAACCCAAGAAAATCTATACAATTAATAAAAAGTTCAGGGGTTTCCCTGGTGGTGCAGTGGTTGAGAGTCCACCTGCCGATGCAGGGGACGCGGGTTCGTGCCCCGGTCCGGGAAGATCCCACATGCCGCGGAGCGGCTGGGCCCGTGAGCCATGGCCGCTGAGCCTGTGCGTGCAGAGCCTGTGCTCTGCAACGGGAGAGGCCACGGTGGTGAGAAGCCCGCGTACCGCAAAAAAAAAAAAAAAAAAAAGTTCAGAAAAATTTCTAGATGTGAGATTAATATAAAAAAAAATCAATTGTATTTCTACAGATCATGAATAAATATTTTAAAAATATAATTTTAAAGATACTATTTCAATAATGACAGCATTAAAAAGTATTTAGGAATAAATATATGCATGATCTTAAGAAATTATAAAACTTTACTGAAAGTATTAAAGAAAGACTAAATATTCTTAGAGCTACATCATGTTTATATATCAAATGGCTCAATATCATGAAGATGTCAAATTAAAATATAAACTTAAAACAATTGCAGTGAAAATGCCAAGTGATTCTAAAATTTCATATAAGAGCAAAGAGTCAGATGAAGCAAAATATTCCTAATGAAAACGAAATAAGATTGTGGGACGTATTTTACCATTGATATCAAGGCTTATAATAAAGTCATACTAATTAAAACTGTAAGGCAGTAACACAGAAATCAACAAATAGCAATGGAACAAAATAAATATTCCAAAACAAAATATATAATGAAATGTAATGTGATACAAAAGTGGCATTGCAAATCAGAGGAGGATAGAATGGAGTATTCGATAAATGGGGCTAGAATTATCCATATGGAACAAAATAGATTTTAATTACTACTCCATAGAATACACAAAATAAATTATGTGTATGATCTTGTAAAGAGTCAACTTGGCTAAACTGAACTATGTTTCCTAGAATTCCTTTCTCTATAGGTCTTTGGTGGTTAGGTTTACCGACCAGAGAAATTTGCTTGAGATTTGAAAAGAGGAAGATAACAGAAGCCATGCTTACTCTCTGAAGGTTAATGTTGGTCAGGGTCTCTTGCAGCTCATGCACACTTTTGCAATCTGCTGTCTGAATTTGTTGGCATAGAAGAGTAGCTGAGTTTCATAGTTCCTTGAGTTCCAATGTGATATCTTCCTTTACTTTTCCCACATGCTGGGTCAGGTGCCATTGTAGCTCCATGACAAGAGTGGCAGCTGGCACATCCTGCAGGTCATCCTCAGTTACAAGGTTGGTGGCTTGGAAAATGGGAGAGGCCAATGTTGCCCAGTGAGAAACAAAGGTGAGTTCCAGCTTGTTTCACACAGTTCCAGTTTTGTCTTCTCTCAGCATTTCACATCTATCATTCCTTCCTTACTGTCTGCCCTATGACTTTACACTCAGCACCAGATGCAAAAGAAACAGCAGAAACAAGACTGTTTTACCAAATTTCACAGTAACAGAAGGGAAAGTCCCTAAAGAAATTCCTTATTCTACGTCATTTGTAGTGGTTCTGTTTCCCTGATTATACCAACTGATATACCACTTTAATGTGAGAGGCAAAATTATAAAACTTTCACAGGGTAATATGGGGGGTATTTTTGTGACTTCGACAGAGAAACATTTTTAAAATAAGACGTAAAACCGTAAAAAAGATATCGGCAAATTCAATAACATTATCATTTTAAAATGAAAAGGCGGGCTTTCCTGGTGGCGCAGTGGTTGAGAATCCTCCTGCCGATGCAGGGGACACAGGTTCGTGTCCCGTTCTGGGAAGATCCCACATGCCGCGGAGCGGCTGGGCCCATGAGCCATGGCCGCTGAGCCCGCGCGTCCGGAGCCTGTGCTCCACAACGGGAGAAGCCACAACAATGAAAGGCCCGTGTACCGCAAAAAACAAAACAAAACAAAACAAAAAAAAAACAAATGAGAAGGCAAATCTCAGACTTGGAAAAATATATTTGCAACACATTTAACTAAGAAAGGATTATTATCCAGAATAATAATAAAAAGAAAACTCCTACATATCAACCCAATAAAAAATGGGAAAAGAATAAAAGTGGGTAATTTACCAAGCACTTATCTCAAATGGCCAATAAGCCTATTAAAAGATGATTTATCTCAGTGATAGGAAAATGTCAATTAAACATAAAATAAAATATTTTTCACACCTATCATATTGGAAAAAATTAAGAACTCTGACAATGTTAAGTGTTGACATAGGTGTGGATAAAAGCAAACACTTATACACTGTTGATAGAAATGTAAATCCATACAACCATCTTGAAGAAAAATGTGACAGTAAAACTAATAAAGTTGAAGATGTAAACACCGTAACCCAGTAAGTCTATCCCTAGGTTTACACCCTAAATAAGCTTGTGCTTGTGCACAAAAGGGGACATAGATTATAGATTTTTTTTAAAAAAAGGTGAGTTCTTAACAGGATTATTTATAACAGCAAAAACTAATTTTTACGTTAACAGAAGACAGATAAATATAATACTATGCAATAGTGAAAATGAATGAACCAAAGTTGCATGAATCAACATAGATGAATCTCATAAATATAATGTGAGGTGGTTAAAGCTATAGAGGAATACTTGAAGAATAATGTCATTCATATATAAGTAAATTCACATAAAACAATATTATATATGTACTATATATTTAAGGAGATACACATAGGTTAAAATGTAAATGCATGGGAATAATAAACACCAAATTCAGGATAGTGATTATCTTGGTATGGGAAGAAGTGGGTTGTATATAAGTTAGAAGAGATTCTGGTCAGGAAGGTCTGCCTAGCGAGCTTCAATTCTATAGGAATGTTTAGTTTCTTAAGCTGAAAGTATTTCTGCAGAAGCTGAAAACAGAGTTCTTAGGCTGAGGATCCATAAAAGACTCTGAGACACACACCACTGTACTAACCAACTAATGGAGCTGCTACCTCTGCCACAATCAAGGAGCTACAGAATCAAAAAGCTGCCCATGGGCTACCAGTTTCAGAACCACGCTACCAGAATCACACGTAAAAAACACTGACATGTATTTGCAGTGCCAAAGTCAGGGAGCGCTGAATCAGGAAGTTGCCACCACATCTATTGTTTCCAGAATCAAGAAGCCTCTTGTCACAATCTGCTCCAGCTAAGGAGTGTCCCGAACCCTACCTCTTTCCCCACATAACTCAGTTCCAAATCAAAGCGTCACACAGATGCTTTCAATTGGTGTAGCCTAATTCACATATCTGTACTCTGGCTGAAAGCAAAACTATAAAATATAGGTTTGTTCTTTTCTTCTTTAAAAAAATGAGGATAATAATGAGGAGGGTATTCAAAAGAGGGTATTCAAAAAAGTTTAAGCAGACTACAATGACAGAATACATGAAAGTGAGAGGGAAATTTCAACTTTGCACCTGTACCCTTCTACGCTGTTTATTTGTATTTTTTTTTACCATGGGCATGTATTTTGTTTTTTTTTAACCATGTCACAGGAACTGCTACTTGCCTTTCCATATGTAGCTGAGCTTCTCCCTCATTAACAGATAGAGAACCCAGCCAATGAGATACACAGAAATCTGTGTGTAAATTCCAGTAAGTCTCCTTGAAGGAAAGAATAGGCCCTTCTTGGTTTTTTTCTTCTTATTTGCTGGAGTATAAATGTAATCACTGATTTGATCAGGCACTTTAAATCATAGTCAATAAGTTAAAAATGGTAAAACAGCAAGAGAGAAAGAACTTAGATCTCTTGAAAATGGAGCTAAGCTTTGGACTTATTGTAGATAAGTTTACATGAGAGAAAAATATATGTCTATCTTATTTAAGCCACTTTTGTCACCCGGGAGGGTGGTGGGAGATCAGGTCTTGGTTACTGGCAGCCTAACCTGATCCTAACTGATGTAGAAAGTAGTATCATTATTTTAATATCTACTTAAAAATTAACATTAAGAACAACTAAATAGACCTTGGGATTTGAAACTTTGGGATTAAGAGCCTTGCCCTCTTACAAATCCCTATAGCAAAATTCAGTGGGAATTTGCTGAATTTTTTAGAGGAGTTGATCAGGTGTGAATATAAGCTTCACATGTCTCCAAATAGTTATGTTGTTTTCTTTCTAACCTATCAAGGTTCTCAATATTTTTCTTATAAATTGTATTCTAAAACTGAAGCAATAATTTAAAAGATTCTGTCAAATGTTAACTATAGTACATAGGTTATTTTTCAGTTCTTAATTTTACTTCCCTCTTAATACTACTATAAATTAATTTTATTATATTTTAGTTACTATTCTATTTATTAAATTAGTTAGGTTATTAATATATAATTAATTTAAAAAATTAATGAAAACCTGCCCTGTGCCAGGCACTTGGTTAGGTGCTACAGATACAATAATGGATATTACAGTCCAATCCACAGGATGAGCTCACACTTTAATCGAGAAGATGGGCACATAAATCTTCACTATACATTGTGATAAATGCTATAATATGCTGTTATTAGGACACTGAAAGTACTAATTGGAGTATCACATCCTACTAATAGCTAATTAACGTTTAGTGCTCTCACTCTGATGTCCAGCTCTTTTAAAAAATTTCTTAAATGTTTGCCTATCTATTTCTCCCTATGTTATAGCTATTTAGCCTGGTACTGATCCCTAGATATGCTACCATTTTAGATGAACAATTTATCGTCCAAGTTTTTACAATATCAAAGTTATTAATTCTATAGAACTTTTATCTAGATTTTTAATAATCTGAAAATGTATCTCTAATACCCAGCTAAAATAACATTTAAAAATATACACTGATAAGTATCAAACATTACACCTTTTCTACTCATTGCCTGAATTTAAATTATATTTAGGTTAGCTAAATATAATTGCCTTTTTCTCTTTATAATTGTCTTACAAATAATGAACTCACATTTTAGTAGAATTCTTTCTAAGCCATTAACCTTCAGTTTATGGATGAAAATATGATATGAGACAGGCTCAAATCTTCCTAAAAATGAGATATTTTACATGTATCATTTTTGCTTTGTTTATAAGTATTATCACTTCATCACTGTACAAAATAACTTTGCATATGAAAATTGATGGCCTCAGTAGTGTATTACAGTATTTTGGGGGGTATCAAAGTCTTTAGTCTTAGAACCAATATCAAGCCTAACTTATTTTTTAATGCAATGTAAGAAAAATAATCACATAATGACTAGGAAATTTGGCAGGTCATTATGAGAATTAACACAGTATTGAGGAAACTGAAGTACTTTGGTAAGACTTGGTATGTAAGCACAGTCACTCCTGACTATAAGCACAGCCATATATCTCTTATTCAATAAGCCAGCAAGATGCATTATTTTTTTAAAGGCCAGATGCTTGGGGGCAAAATAAATGGCTGGCATGAAAGGGCTAAGCCAGCAGATACAATCACATAATGAAAAAATTTTAGGGAAAGAAGTGGAATGTGAATTGTGTGGCTATCAATAAAAACAAAATATAGACACACTACTTCTTTGGGAGGCAGTGGGGAGATTTCAGGAGGAGTGGTAGGCTGAGAAAGCCTGGATCTCAGGAGACACAAAGCAGCTGCATGCTAAATGCATCACAGTTGATGAAGTATACCCCCAGGTAACCTAGCAAATAATGAATAACAATCATCTAAGGGAGGCTAAAAATAATGAATCAACTCAATTTCCCCTTCTTTCCCATTAAGCCTAATGCTGGCAGCATTCTACAAAAAGAAAGACCTGCGCTACTTAGAATATCTTTCAGTGCTCAAAAAAATCTATTATAATAGGTCTTACATATTTGTGTGACTTTAAATATTATTAAAACCGTCATCATATGTGTTAAGAGTTTTAAAACCGAGCAGTGTTGTCCAACAATGTTGAAGAAAAATATAAGATATTGTCAGTAATTCTCTTTCTGCTAAATTCACTTGGAAGGTTTGGGATAGAGTATTTCTATTATTAGTCAACGCTGTTTATGAAAACAACATGATGATCATTCATTATATATACTATTTATGTAGTTGGATTTGCTTACAACAAACATTCATTCAACATATATTCATTGAGTTCTTACGTCAAATACTATGCTATATTCTGTGGAGGAACAAAGTAGTGTGAGACACGAGCCCTGTTAGGAGCTTATTGTATAATACAAGAGATTATATGACAAACAAGACTACAACTCTGAAAATGATAAATGCCATTAGAAAGGTACAGTAAAAGTTCAAGGGTGGTTCAGACGATGAGGAAAGGAAGAATAACATTTATTCATTCACTCAACATATATTTCAAGTTCTCTTCTAGGCATTGGGGATAGATTGGTTAACAAGACAGACAAGGACCAAGCCTTTCTTTGCTTTCACAAATGTTAACACACTTTATCTCCATGAGAACTTGGTAAGGCAAGTATTACTGTAAGAGAGTGATCGTTTTACTGTTTGGAATATAAATAATAGCCCCCAAGTAGTGTTGAAAGCACAGGGCTTATAATAGCAGGAAATTCAGTTTCCTTACTCCCATCCTCCCTAGACTATAACCCAAAGTGCTAACATCAAAGGACCAGTCCTCTTCGTTTTCATTTATTTGACTGGGGAGAGAATTTAAAAATTCCTAATTAAGGAGGGGGTTCTCTAGGCTAATATCAAATACTATTGCACAGGACTATTTATTTCTTAACACTATATCCTCAAGATGACTGAAGAAACTAGGAATGAATTTAACAATGGTTTATTTTAAAAACAAAGAACCAAACAAAAAGTAGCAAAACAACCTCCCAGATAGATCCTGAGTGTCTGAATACTGCATCCTAGTCTCTTTCAATAAGCAATGCTTACATTGCTATCCAATGAAAATTTTTTTTGTTCTGAATGATAACACTGTGGAATTGGAATTATCAAAATTGATCCAGTTATGTGCACCATACTAGATTTTCTTGAGCAGAATAGACTATTAGATTACAGGAAGATTTTCAGCAATGAGAATTAAATCAAAATTTATTTTCTGGTTAGTCCAGGGAAATAAGTTAATTAGAGTACCTAATTCCATAATCATTCTGGGTAAAATAGTAGCATTTTATAAATTTAAAATACTATTAATATTGATAATAATATTATATTTTTCCAAATTCCTCAAATCCCTTCAGATTTAGAATATCTTCCTTACAACATATCTTTAGGGATACAAATATTAATGATTAATAGTTGGTATTATCTCTGATTATCATAGTAACTCTTGAATGTTATTCTCATTTTAAAGATGAGGAGACTAAGGCTCTATAAGTAAGAATATAGGAAACCATAATTCAAATGTAAGTTAATAAAATCATTTCATACCCTAATAGTTCTCAACTAAGCTATGCCTCAAAATCACCTTTGGACTTTCCAAAAATACAAATACCTGATGCCGTGCTGAGAACTGTGACTCTGAGTCTTTATGATGGAGCCTGTTGTTATTTTTTAAAATCTTTACTGATAAATCTGATCTAGCTTAATGGAGCAAACCTGTCAAATAGCAAATTGGATACAAGATGCTCCAGTATCTAAATGAAATAGAAGCTAAAAAATAATGGGAAGAGTTAAAATGGAAGGATCATCTGTTTTTCTGAGTATAAAAGAAATAATGAGTGAAGTAGTGCTCATGGTTTACAAAATTGGGCTTCAGATTGTCACCAACACAGACTTTCTCTGATGCCAATTCTTCCAAGATGAATGTGGTAAGATTACTTGTCTCTTCTAATTAACAGCAAGTGAACACAGAAGGAACTACCATCTCCTTAATTCCAACTTCTGATTTCTCCTCTTTACTAGATGAAGGGCCAAGGCCTGGGTCAATGCGTCAGTAAGCACACATGCTGCTGTTCCCTGCACCTATGCTCTGGCTAGACAGACATGGCAGACTGACCGGTGCAGCCAAGCTAATTACCCTAATAATTCTTTCTGAATCCTATGAATTAATCAGATTTGGCACAGAAGATGAAATTTCTTTTGGCTGTCTAGATTATTCATTTACTCATTTACTAAACCAACACTGAATGCCCACTATTGTTTTAGAACTAGTGCTTGATATTGGGAATACAATGATAAATAAGTCATGCACCCTGCTAACAGTAAATGGCAGAAGAGCCCCTTCTACCTATGCCAGACCTCCATTTCCAAGGCACTTTTTACAGAACTCATGTGCCATGTATCATAGCTCTTCATTCAAAGATGTTTAAAACGTTTGTCTAAGTCTTATAACATGTTCAGTGCTACTTTTTATCATTTCAATTCTCAGAACTAACCTCTAAAGTAACTACTATTATTATTTGTATTTTACAGAGGAGGGGACCGAGATTTAGAGAGGATAAATTGCTAAAGGCCACACAGATAGCAAGTGATAGAATAAAGACTTGAACCTAGGTCCATCTGATTTCCATACTCATGCTTTTAACCACTAAACTCACCTCTCTGACATCTTTGAGGATAAGATTATTAATATCTGTCTAAGACCTGGAGAGAGCCTGACAGAGAGATTTTCATCTTCATAAAGTGGGAATAATATGGCTTTATTAGTAAATGAGAAGAAGGAAGAAGGAAACGGAGGGAGGGAGGATGGGAGGAAAATGGATATAAGGAAACTGAGATCAGGAATTCACTACAAAGTCCACTGGAAGTGCACACCCTCACACACCTCCATTCATATGAAATTTCAGCCTCCCTCAGCTGCAAATGTATCAAGGAATTATCAACACTTACTACTGTTCTGCAAAATCTAATTATAAGAAGAGATTTGCTATCTTCTCCAACCCACTTCCTCTCAGGTCCCTCCCATTCATCACCTGTGATGCCATATTCTGTTGGGTTTCCAGGCCCCCTAAAATTGTTTTGTTAGTTTATTGGTTCGGTTGGTTGATGTGCCATCTAAATGTGATTAAATATAGTTTTTCCCTCAGTTAAACAAAACTTAAATAATCATTTGGTGGTCTCCAGTGGCCCATAAAGGCCACGATTAAGGTGATCTCTGCCATGGCTATTGTCAATTTCTATTAAACAGACTAGAGAAATTAACATATGTAAAATTAGGATACAGAAACCTCAACTAAATAGAGTTGGGAGACCAGAATGGGGAGCTCCTATACCCTGGGACAATAGCAGAGCCTAAAGGAAGAAGAAAGACTCATCTTCTTTCCTGGCAAGGACTAAGACAATAAAAAGCCATGAACTCCTTGTTTACTACAGCCCTCCCAATTTATTTTCCTCTCTTTAAGAGTTCCCCTTCCTTTGCCCTGCAGGGGCTTGCAAGTGGCTCACCCTTGCTGCAGACTCTGAATTGCAGTTCTCTGCTGATCCCAAATAAACCCATCTTTGCTGGAGAAATATCTGTCTATTCATTTCAGGTTAACACATATTTAACTAGACACTGTTTCTATGTTTGCCAGTAAGGTCATTTGCTAGTATTTAGCCAGATAAGAGTTCTTAGCTAAGGGTTCTAGGAAGGAGAGCAATAGGAATAGTGTAAAGGGCAGTGAGAATAAAGGAAGATTTCCCTTGTAGTGCTGAGCACCCTGCAAGGCAAAGCAAATGATAATCAAACTTAAGAACTTAAAAAGCTGCCTTTAGATTTGTCAGCGGTGAGAATTAAACTTACTTTCTGTTGTCAAAAGTGAAAATATGTTTATGCCAAAAAAATTTCAGCATGAAAAGAGATAGAAAGGAGTTATCTTCTTGCATGATTATGAGAGGAAAAATGTTTTCACTCTCAACTCTTTGCATAAAGCAAAATTATAATGGTGGGGGGAGTTATTTAGAGTTCTGAACATAGTGCCTAGAACATTGTGGGTGCTCAGTAAATATTTGTAGAACAAATGAATGAATGAAAAAAAATATCAGGAAATCCTAAGTGTTGTGCCTTAAAATACCATAAGAAATTATATCAGAGAATTTCTAAGAATTCATTTCATTGTGCCTTCAATTAATGAGCTGAAAACAAAAAATGAGTGATCTTCGGGAAAGAAAACACTTACCTGAAACATGAAATCTTTGCAAATGGTAAGTTTAGTTCATTTTTTAAATGAAACTGGTTTGTAACATGTATCATGTAACATGAGGATGATGAGATTTCCCCTACCTTGGATACAAATGAGAAAACGTCTTTACCTAATTCCATTTGTTTATCTCAGGAGGTCTTCTCCTTTACCTACTAAATAGTCACTTTTTTCAAAACATTATAGAGAAACACATTGAACCTTAATCAACTATTTAAAGAGTAGCTATTCTCTTCTATTCTGGCTTTGTAATTACCAATTTACCAATTACATTATTCTCTGCCCAAGTAGAAGAAACACTTCTGGACTTATTTTGATTGATTTTCATCAGGCGGCTCTCTTGCATCCTTAAGTAGCATCTTTTATAGGAGTTTCAGTTTTACTTAGTCTATGCTAATAATAACATTTACATTTTTAGTTATTAATAGATGCAAATGTCTCACTCGTGTTTCAAAACAAAGACATAATAAAAAAGGGAAATAAATTATAATTCTGCTTTTGCGCAGTTTGAAAACCAGATCTCAGCTAAATATCATTTGCAAGAAAAGTGAATATTATTCAGAGGCAACAAGAGCCAAAATTGCTTCTGCTGGTTTAACTTAGTTTTCCACATTGTAAATAACAAATATTTGCCTGTTCTCTTTCAGTAAACCTTGTTTTCCTCCTTATCTGTGCATGAAAAAACAAGAACAATGTGGCATTAGTTTATTTCCTTAATTCTGAGCAAAAAATTAAAAATCTACCCTTCTTTGGAGATAGGCAGAATGTGATTCTTCAGTGCAATACCCAATTTTGGCATTTTTTTGTGAAGCAACTAAAGTTCCTGAAGCACACACAGAAAAGGAGTATTGGGGTAGGGTATAGGGTGTGGAGAGAGCACTAGCATGAGGTGAAACTTCTAAGTATTCCCCTAGAGTTTGGCTTATCCAAGACAGGGTTTGGAAAGGGTGACAAAGGAGAGGTAACTGATTCTTCTCTTCAACTAGAAATATATCTAAATCAAAGGACAATCCTGGAAAAGCAGCATGTTCCAACATACAGACCCTTCTAATTAGTGCTGAGTAGTTGGAGAATTGATGACCATATCAAAGCAGTTCTTGCTGAGGCACTACAATCCTCACTAAGTGGCCACTTGGGTTCCCCAACTGTTACAAAATTTCTTAAACCTGCTACTTTAGAAATGGTTGGATTGCAGATCCTGAATAGCAGGAGTTTCTCCACCATGAGGGTTCGTGATAAAATCCGTAAAATGTTTTGTCAAACTACCCATACCTGCCCAGTGTCGCACGTGATACTCCTGGTGCCCTGGGGGAACTTCCCCAGCTGTGTGATCACAGGTCAAAAGTGTCACAGGCCATGCCTTCTTTTTGTTTTACTGCATGACCACCTGATCTCACAGTGGTGACCTCACCCTTATCATCTGTTCTTTCCAGTATGGTATACCTCCTGGCTAACTGTAATCTCCAAAACTTCCACAAAATAATTATTCCTGAATCTCCCCTTTTTGCAGGTATATTTTTTGCCATGCATTCTCTACATGCCTCTGATTGTTCCTTAAATATGGCATTACTCAGTCTTCTTTTTTTTTTTATAAATTTATTTGTTTATTTATTTATTTTTGGCTGTGTTGGGTCTTCGTTGCTGCACGCAGGCTTTCTCTAGTTGCAGTGAGCGGGGGGCTACTCTTCGTTGCAGTGCGCGTGCTTCTCATTGCAGTGGCTTCACTCGTTGTGGAGCACGGGCTCTAGGCGCGCAGGCTTCAGTAGTTGTGGCACGTGGGCTCAGTAGTTGTGGCCTGTGGGCTCTAGGGCACAGGCTCAGTAGTTGTGGCGCATGGGCTTAGTTGCTCCACGGCATGTCTGATCTTCTCGGGTCAGGGCTTGAACCCGTGTCCCCTGCACTGGCAGGCAGATTCTTAACCACTGCACCACCAGGGAAGCCCCAGTCTTCTACTCTTAACCATCTCCAATATTAATTCTTTATCTGCCGCCTCTCTTAATAGTTCTTAATCCAAGTTACCTAACTGCCTGGTGTTTTTCCAACCCAAATACTATATCAGACAATCAAGCAACATGCTCTAACATATGAAAACCTTCCTTAAATCAAATTCATCTTTTTCTCACTTTTCTTCCCCCAGTCCTTTTACCTGCATCCCTCACCAAACTGTCATATCATGTTCTACCTAAATAGTCACAGAGGCATTGTTAGATCCTCTGCCTCACTCATTCTTCACATTTGATGCCACAGTGTCCTATTAATGTTATCGCTCACCCTTCACTGTCAAGTCTCCATCATGGATTAAAAGCTTATCTTCTCTCTGAGGACACTAGTGAGTTCCTTCACTCCCTGCCTCCCAGTCTCTGGACTACATTTGTCTCTCTAGCTGGGGATGATAGCTACTCCTTCTCTAGTCCAGTTCTTTTTGATGAAGCTTCGTGGCAGAATTACCTGTGCAGTAATCCTATCAATCTTACCGCTTAGCCCTTTCCTTCCAGGAGCATATGTTCCTCTAGGAATCAGTGCTGTGAGAAGAGTGTCAAGTACAACTCCCTGCTGTACCGGAATGACTGCTCCTTTGCACATTTAGCCCTGCTGCTAAGTCTACCCTTCACCTTACACTTAGGAGTTGTTTCTGCCAAGGATCCTGGTGATTCTCCTGCATTAATACTTCCTGAGAGTCTGCTCCATGAGCCATCCCCTCTCCCTCCCACTGTCCTGAACTCCCACCCGCTCCCTGGGGCTATCAGCTGTACCCGTGATGAACTCTAATTGTGGATGAGTTTATGGATTTCTTATGGGGCTCCTGAGACCCAGACAAATCGGGGAATGTGGCATCTGTTTGTGTCCCAGAGCATCCTATCACAGTTAAGGAGACAGCCTGCCCAGAGCAGCTGGAGGACTTTCAGCAGGGTGTTTCCTAATTCCACTTGCTGGCACACCAGGGAGAGACCTCTAGTCCAGCCCAGATACACACTGTTACACACAATTTCCCTAAAGCTCCCAGATAACAAAAAGGATGTTAATTCAGAAATCTGATTCACGAGTCATATTTTGATGAGTCATACTCATCTTTAGTTTGTGGTCCCCTCTCCTATTTCCTGACCTGCTTCTTCATGTCAGAGGCCCTCTTCCTGCCCTGCCTAATACCCCAGGATGCTGCAGTAGCTACGAGCATATTAAAATTCAGGTCCAAGACTAAGAGAAGCCCAAAGAGAAACAGGAATTCCTTCTCCAGTTGTTCTGAGGAATGCCTTTCCTAAATGAGGTACAGCTGAAATACGCTCTTTGGGGGATAAAGGGCCCTCAGAGCTGTAAACTAATCCAAAGGACAGCAATATCAGAATCCAGAATAGCACAAGAAAAGCTTAACATCTTGTCCAAAACATTAACAAGCACATAACAGAATCACAGTTTCCTTTCCAAAAGTTCCCACTGGCTGCTGGATAAAGTCCAAATTCCCAAGCAAGGCAAAAAAGACCCTCCCCAATGGTAATAATCAGATGCTCTAGTCTTTTTTTTTTTTTTTTTTTGTGGTACGCGGGCCTCTCACTGTTGTGGCCTCTCCCGTTGCAGAGCACAGGCTCCGGACGCGCAGGCTCAGCGTCCATGGCTCATGGGCCCAGCCGCTCTGCGACATGTGGGATCTTCCTGGACTGGGGCATGAACCTGTGTCCCCTGCATCAGCAGGCAGACTCTCAAACACTGCGCCACCAGGGAAGCCCTAGATGCTCTAGTCTTATATTCTGCCTCCCTACCTGATCTCCCTTCCAAGCTTCACTCACCCTACACTTCATTAGGCTAAACTACCTGCCATTCTCCAAGCATACACAATGTTTTCTGACTCACTGACTGTGTATATTCCACCTTCGACACCTGAGGAGCCCTATCCTCTCATGCTCTTTCTATGGTAGGAAAATAGGTGTCATTTCTTTTTGCCAACCTCTCTTAGCAAAGTTATCTTTTTGTTTTCTAGGTTTCCATAGCCCCTTTAAGGGGCTCCAGGCAGTATCTATTAAAATACATTTTGTTTATATGCACTATTGGATTCTACCTGGTATGCAGCTAATATCAATAAATCCTTTATGAATAAATGATTGAATCTTTCTGGTGGTTTTTTTTCCCCACAAGAGTCCAATATTCCCTTTGATATTACTCTCAGGCCCCAAAGGTTACTGATTCTTCTGCCCTAGTTGTTTGAGTCTTAAAGAACAGCTTTCTTCCCTAACAGCAATGGTAAAGGCCTGGAGAAAAGTGTGCTTACCCTTGCCATGGCAGACAGCACAAATCAATCACAAATTAATTTCCCTGAACCAAGGGTTGTAAGCTGAGCTCTCTGGAAGCAGACACCAAGAGAGACAGAGTGTGGGTCCAGGGTATTTATTAAGAATCAACACCATGGAAGGTACAGGAAGAAATGGGACCCTGATGCAGGCCTGACAAGCCTCAGACAACGCCCATCAGAGTTGTTCTGCTATGGGCCAAAATGCTGGACCTTCATATCCTCACCATGATTGATCACTGGAGGTAGGCTGCCTTGGGTAGGACATGGCCTTGGCTGAAATGATTCTCTGCCGTTGAGGCAAACCCTGAAGCAGCTGAAGGCTGGGAGCTGTCAGCTGACTGCTCACCCAGCAACTGGGGCAACAAATCCTGCCTGAAGAGTGACCTGGATGGTGCATCTTAAGTCCACCACACCTAGAAACGGCATTGGACTTTTTCTCTGCATACCAATGGGTGAGAGTTGGCAGGTAAGATTAATCATTATGCTATTCCTGCCCTCCAAGTTTTAGACCCCAATCTCTGAGGTATTTTCCTGTTTGAACTCTCAAAATTGTATCTCTTTTCCAGAGTTTCTGAACTAGGGACAAAATGGTTGTGCTTAAAATTCAGAAGTGCTGTTAACATTGAAACAGCAATTTCAGCAGTTTAAAATTTTTTAATTAAGTCTTTTCTACCAGGCAGGAACTGACACAGTTCCTTCTTTCCTCTGTATCCAGGAGATTTCAGGGAAAATTAACCCTTATTCTCTAAAGTAAGTTCTACTCTCTTTTTCCTTGCTCCCTACCACTCCCTCCTCCCTGTTTGCCTTCTCCTTTTCCTCTTCCCTCTCTCTCTCTGGCTTTAACTCCTCTCTCCCCTCTTTTTCTCATTTCTCCTTTCCTTTTTTCTCTCTCCCTCTGAAGTTTTTAATCAAAATCAAAATTAATCAAACTTATCCTTTGTGAGGTTGATGTTCTGATCCATATCTTTGTCCTAGAAAATATTCTGCAAAAATAACTTCAGATTAAAATATTATGAAGTCAGGAGGAAAAGAAAATAATGAAAGGAACACTTGACTTTGTCTTTCTTCATTCTGTTTGGATTTTAGACTAGAAAATACATTCCACAGTCTGAAATACCACTAGCACGTCAAATAGCTCTAGACCAAGGGATATGTTATAAACCGTCCTTGACAAGTGTTAACCAGTTCCATCCTTGTCAGTGATGAGATCTGGTCAATGGGCTTCCTTATCCCTCTAAAGGAAATTAGGGAGTTTGGTGAGTACATTTATCTGAACAAGTGCAGATGGAGTAACCTAATAGTGCTTCCTGTAGTTGTCACAGAAAACTCCAGTTTAAATGTCAGTATCTACCGAAATGGAGTTGGAAATACTAGTAGTGCTGAATCACCTTAAAAAATTCTTGGTTTGTGGCTGTATTTAACTATGACGCATCAGTTAGTCCTTTCTTTTTGCCTCCATGATAGGAGGGACTCAGTCCAGCCTTCTGTTTATTCTTATCTGTATGAAATGCTACTTTTTAAAAAGGGTTAGTTTTATCACACTATATTGTTTTTAATATACTTGGCCTTCTGAGAGAGGAGGTCTCAAGGAAAGCATCTGAATTTTGCTTATTAGAGATGAAGGATACAATGAAGATGGAAGAAAAAATAAATGAATAAATAGTTTTACATAACAAATAACTTGGAGGTACACTGATGGGAATAAAATGGTATAGGATCTGACAGAGAGAAAAAATAGAAAGGGAGGATGAAGTTTGAACACTTACCATAAGAAATGGACCTTTGGCAAGAGGGAAGTGTCTTATAAAGGATTTTTAGGAATATTTGCTGCAATCTGTTTCTGGCCCTGATGCCAAATCAACCTGCCACTTTTTTTTTTTTTTTACAGCCAGTGAGTTTAAAATGATTTTTATATTTTTAAGTAATTGAAAAAAATCATCATAAGACTAATATCTTGTGCATATGAAAATTATACAAATTTCAAATTTTGGTGTCCATAAATGGTTTTACTGGAACACAGCCTCACTCATTTTTTATGAATTGTCTATGGCTGCTTTCGCACTATAGACAACCAGATCACTTGACCCACAAAACCTAAAATATTTACTGACTGGCCCTTTAGAGAAAAAGTTTGACAACCACTGTCTTAAAACAACTGCTCATTCTTAAGCGTCTGCAGACTGACTAAGGCAGCTCTCTTGATCTAGTATGAGCTCAGCTGGGCAGCTCTGCTTCCTTCATGAAGGCCTGTTGGTTGTCTGGAATGGCTCTGCTGCTCTTGTGTTCATTCTAGGGTCCAGGTGGAAGGGGAAGAAGCCACCTGGGGGAAGTTCTTCTCATGGTGAAAGAGGAGATAAAAGAGGCCAGATGGGAATGTCACGTGGCCAAGCACAAAGTCTGAATAAGGAAACACTCTGATGAGGCATGACAAGGCTGTGGATGCTACAGGAAATCAGGAATCAAGGCCAGTAATTCAAACTACCACAAGCACCCTTATCCAAGGACTCCAAAAAGTCTAATCCAATCACGGCATCAGGCTCAAAGTTGAGGATCTTATGATCTACATCAGGTCCAAATGCAGTTTCTCTTAATCCAGAGACCTATGAATTTAAAAAGACAAGTTATCCCTCCTCCTCCTCCCCCATTTCCCACCCAAGGCACCCAATATACAAATGTGGAACAGGGACAGGCTAGTTGTACTGCAGCCATTGCTCATTTAGAAAATCCAACAGATCAAATGCTCCAAGTCACCCTACTTCAGGATGGGAAATATTTGTATATTTGGTCCTGGTTCTGGTTCTTGGGAGTATATTCCCAGTCCGTTGCTATCCACAGACTTTGGTTCCATCCTCTGTGAGCTATTTCCCTGTCCATCATTCTCATCCGCTCCGCGGCCTGTGGGATCCTCCCAGACCGGGGCACGAACCCGTGTACCCTGCATCGGCAGGCGGACCCTCAACCACTGCGGCACCAGGGAAGCCCAGCATGTTCTTTTTTGATTGCTGTGTGGTTTTCTCAGCTGCTTCCTGCTTGTAGACATTTGAGGGCCCAAAGTCCTTTTTAAATATCCAACAGGTTCAGTTTCTTTTAGCTCCGACTGGTCCTTTCTTCAAAACTTTATGGATTATCTATATATTTGATGCAAGTCAACGCCATTTGTCAAAAGCCACACTTAAAATTCCTTTTTAGACACGCCTCTCTCTCTCTATTTAATCAGGTACTTGGGCCCCTCAGGCTCCCATGGGACTACAAGTTTTCTAGAAACCATTTCAGAGGTCTTAACAAAGGTTTTGACTCTACTTCCTTGTTTTGGCCTGGTTATATGTCACCAGGTTATACATAATGCTCATGCATTTGATCTAATCCTCGAACTCAATCTTAATTTGAGGATCTTTTACTGACTCCAGAAACTATGATAAGAAAACAGTTTTAATTCTCCAACTCTGCAAGCTACATTCCCTCTAAATTCTCCTTGCAAGTTATCTAATACTTGTCTGAGCTTGTCTCTTTCATTTAGGGAAATTATCAAATGCAATTAAAAACAACCAGCTTATACTCTGGACTTTCTGCTTGGAAACCACCTTGCCAAGTTTACAAGTTCATCAGGTACTTTATTTTTTAAGTTACAGGAGGTGATACATTTACCCAATACTTTACCACTATTTTACACAAGTAGTATCAGTTAACTATTGACACATTAAAACTACATTAAAAAATAACTCAGTGCCTAAAATAACAGTGGTTAGTTTTTGTGGATCAGCAGGCCAGCTGGAGTGATTCTGCTATCTTGACTGCGCTGAGCTGGGCAACTCTTCCTAACTATGGTGTCTGTGGTAGCTCTGTTCCATGTATGTTCATTCTGGACCAAGCTAAATAGGCTCTTCTCACGGTGATTATAGAGTTCAAAAGGGCAAATGGAGACCCACAAGGCTTCTTAAGGACTACAAATGTCATACTGTTACTCCCACTGATTTATCACTGAACAAAAGAAGTCACATGACAAAGACGAAAGTCAATAGGTAATGAAAAAATACTCCACCCATGATGAGACAGTGGCATGTGTATGGATCCAGGGAGAAATGAAAAATTGGGGATCAGTTAATTCACCACAAATATATCAATAGATGATATAAAGATAATTGATAAAATCCAGAAATAATATCTAATAAAAAATGCTTGGTGAAATATAAACAGAAGAAAAATCAATAGCAATATTTTCCTAAATAATGAAAGATCAAGGTTGTTCATCTTTTATTATTTAGGAAAAGATTGCTGTTGGGTTTCCCCCATGAATTCTAGGAAATATAATAAGACCAAAAAATAAGAAGAAAAGGAATAGGACAGAAGAAGGAGAAGGAGGAGAAGGGGGAGGAAGAGGAGGAGGGGAGGAGGGGGAGGAGGGGGAGGAGGGGGAGGAGGAGAACCTGAACTGTTTAACAAGATAGAAAACAAAAGATGTAACTATTCTTTTTTTTCTATAACATAATCATCTACTTAGAAAACTTGACATAGCACAGGGAGATCAGCTCAGGGCTTTGTGACCACCTGGAGGGGTGGGATAGGGAGGGTGGGAGGGAGGGAGATGCAGGAGGGAAGAGATATGGGAACATTTGTATATGTATAACTGATTCACTTTGTTATAAAGCAGAAACTAACACACCATTGTAAAGCAATTATACTCCAATAAAGAAAATAAAAAAGAAAACTTGAGAGTTTGAAGAAATTAATAAGAGAATTTGATAAAGTGAATTAATGTAAAATATATAGGTATAAATATGCTTATATGTATATATAAATATATATTGTATAAAATATGTATATTGATATACAATAACTATATAAAAATTATTAGCTTTTCTCTCTTCTAGCAATAAACACTGAGAAATGGAATTAGGAAAATTATCCCATTTACAATAATAGAAACCTACTCTAAAACACTTAGGAATAAATTTTACCAAGAGAAAACCATAAAATCTTATTGAAAGAGAGAAATTAAGATTTGAACAAATGGGAAAATATACAGTGTATTGACCGGGAAAATTTAATACCAAGAATATCAATCTAACAAAATCTATGTATAAACAGAAGTCAATTTAAAGTGAAAGTCCAACAAACTTTGGAATTGGAGAAACTGATTTAAAATTTTACATAGAAGCATAAAATGGCCAAGACACTCAAATTCATTATTATTTAGGGAAATGGAAAGCATAATAACTCTTTACATGCATCTGACTGCCAAATATTCAAAAGAGCAATGATACATATTCTATTGCTGGGCATAATGAGAAGTGGAGGAAAAGGCACTGTTATGCATAGTTGGTAGAAATAGGAGCTGTAACAGTTTTTCTGGAGAACAATTCAGCTACCATATGATCCAGAAATGCTACTTCAACTGGATGGTGGGCGTAGTGGATCTTAGTACATATATATAAGTATGTCTGAGTCAGAATTATTTTCAGAGGTTAAACATTTTTAAATAAAATGAATTCCTATCAACAATAGTTTAATATACTATATTAACAGAAGGAACTATTATGTAAGCCATCAAAGAGAATGAATTAGCTCTATACCAACAAACTTGGAGAAATGTCCACAAAGGGATTGAGGAGTGAGAAGAGCCAGGCAAAAAAAGTATCCATATCATTATCTCACTGTTATTAAAAAATGAGATATTAAAAAACACCTGTGCATCAGTATATGATTCTATGAAAAATATTGAAGGCTATATGGTAGGTTCAATAAAACAGAACTTAGAAACAGACTAGTATGTATGGGAAATCCTATGTTATATAAGTAAGTTGGGAAAGAAAAGATAATTAAATAAGTGGTACTGAGACAATTGGCTATACGTATGGAAGTTAGATCTCTATCTTATACTTATTTAAAAATAAATTTTATATTGATTTGAAAGCTAAATATAAACAAGCAAATCTTTAAAACATTTAGAAGAACATGTAGACAAATATGTTCATGATATCAGGGGAGGAAAGAATTTTTTAAACAAGACAAAAAAAGCATAAAGGATAAACAAAAATAAATTTAAGTACATTAAAATTAACTTCTGTATATCAAGAGAAAACAAATTAACTTCTTTATAAACAAAGAAAATACCAGCCACAACTGGAAGAATATGTTTGCAATGCAAATTACCATCAAAATTATTATCTAGAATATATAAAGAGCATATACCACTCAAAAGTAAAAGAAAACTCAATAGAAAAGTGAGCAAGAGATAGAAATGGGGAGTTTATAGAAGAAGCCACTTGAGTGACCAATAAGCATGAAAAGATCCTCGACATTATTATTAATCAAGAGAATGCAAATTAAAGCCATAAATACTCTTTCACAGTTACCAAATTGGCAAAAATTTTTAAAGTTGATAATCTCAAGAATTGGCAAGGATATGAGACTTGCAAAACACTTATACAGTAACTGACGTTTAAGTTGCAGATCTGGGCTTCCCTGGTGGCGCAGTGGTTGAGAGTCCGCCTGCCGATGCAGGGGACACGGGTTCGTGCCCTGTCCGTGAAGATCCCACATGCCTCGGAGCGGCTAGGCCCGTGAGCCATGGCCGCTGAGCCTGAGCGTCCGGAGCCTGTGCTCCACAACGGGAGAAGCCACAACAGTGAGAGGCCCGCGTACCACACACACACAAAAAGTTGCAGATCTATTCACTAAGACCCAACAGTTCTACTTGTAGGTATATGCCCTAGGTAGACCCTCATAAGTGGGTGAGAGGAGACATGTATAAAATATTGTGGCACAGATTGACTAGCATTTTGCCAAACCTATTTCCACCTTTTCCTGGGTATAAAATTAGACTAAATTTCCTCACTTCCTTATTAGATGTGGCCCTGAAACTGAATTCTAGCAAATAACAGGTGAGTGGAATAAATGAGCAGCACGTCTAAGCTTGCCTCATAGAAAAACAGCCACACATAATCCCCGTGGTCTTTTCTCTTCCACGGCTTGAAGCAAACAGAGACTTTGAGAAACATGTGATGAAAATAGTGGAGTCTTAAGATGGAAGTACCTGGGCCCACCTACTTGGAGGAAAGTCTCCACCAATCGAAAATATCCATTCTGGTCTTTAGGTGAGATAGGAATAAAGTTCTATCATGTTTGAGCCATGATATATTTGAGAATTTGTAATCAAGAGTGGCTAATGTTACTTTAACTAATATAGATGCTTACTGCAGCATTATTAGTAAACATTAGATAAGTTCATCAGTAGAGGATTCAGTAAATTGTGGGATGTTCAAGGGATGAAATACTATTCAAGAGTTAAATTTAATGTACTTGATCTATGTGTATAAATATAGGTAGACCTCAAAATGTTAGAATTAATTTTAACATATACATATATAGTCTTAGATCATGTATGCATACTTATCAAAACACCAAATATGTTTGGGAAGTCATCTAATCTCTCAGCCTCAGTTTCCACATCTATGGTATTTTATCAAATCTGAGATAACATTGATGATAAGATGTATTATTTTAGGTACCAATAAGAGAGGGAAAAAAAAACACTAAAAAAAAACTGTTAAACTATGAGAAAATGCTATACTTTTTATCAATTTGAAATTCTATTTAATACTTATGGAAAGAGTTCTAAGACTTAATTATATATAATTTTTTCATATACCTATATAAAAAGGAAACTTTAAGCAAACTAAATTGGTTAAAGTCCTTCTAAAAGATCTTTACTTTCAGACTCCATCTCTTCTGAATCACTTTTTGACTCAGAGTCATTTGATATCTACTTTTCCCTATACTATAACATCTCATGTGCCATCAAAATTATTGTTGCAGCAGAGAAAAAGTGCTAAGAGAATGAAAGTCTTTAGTGCTAGTTTTTAAGCAGGATTTGCAATTATGTCAAACTATCCTACTTTTGAAACTCAGTTCAGGAATCTTACTAAACATTTCTGATATATCCCCTCCTCTACCATTTCCTCACAATAATTTAGTTTAGAGTAAGCATTAAAAGAGTTTTCTACAATTATCTCTGGAATTTTCTTCTAAGCTTCTGACACTCATCTGTAAATTTTGATGATGGTTTTTTTTGATGTTTACAAATCAGAGGCAACAACTGTGTGATCACTGCTGTCTGACTGAGAGTAGCATTTCCAGGTGGAAATTCCTTAAGAAATTTATGTATGTCTCTGAATCCAAAATCTTGTGAAAAATTGATAGAGAAAACAAGAAAAGTATTATAATTCTCCTATAAAAGTTAAAGCTTAACAATCAATAGAGAGACATTACTAAGCAATCATTCTTGCTTGAGGTTGTTGCCATATTATATATGTTTGTGGCCCTTTTTGCAGGTAAATTTTTGCAATGAGCCATTCTTGTAAATAAAAATAATTATTAAGTTTATAAGCATAGTGTACTCATACAAATTTTATGAGTGGTATTTTAAGAATCAACAAATTTCTACTCCTTAAATCAGCAATTTCACCATGTGAATCTGTATAGGAGTGTTGATCTTGCTAGGAAATCCAAATGTTATGCTACTCTAATACTACCCCATAATATTCACTGGCATTTTGTAATGCTTGGATATTTGCTATAGGTATACTTATTTGTAACTACCTTAACAAAAAGGAGGCAACAATTGCAAATATTGTTGTAGAACACTACAACATGAAACTGGAAACAGATCTAAAATATGAAAACAGCAAAGGCAATATTGATCTCAATATCAAAATCAAGAAAAGCTGAAAACATAGCTTTACTTTTTTTTTTTTTTTTAAAGAGGTCATATGAAGCAGCTTATGCCTTAACAACAAACTTGACAAAGTTGAGGTTTCTTTGGACATACTCAAAATCAATCAGATGAACATCAATGCAAAATGGAAAGATATTTTTACATCTAGAATATTTGTTACAAGACAAAAATCAGGATTATCAGGTGGGCAAGTAATGCTTTGTTTTTTTTGTTTTTTGCGGTATGCAGGCCTCTCACTGCTGTAGCCTCTCCCGTTGCGGAGCACAGGCTCCGGACGTGCAGGGTCAGCGGCCATGGCTCACAGGCCCAGCTGCTCCGCGGCATATGGGATCTTCCTGGACCGGAGAACGAACCTGTGTCCCCTGCATCGGCAGGCGGACTCTCAACCACTGCACCACCAGGGAAGTCCTGCTTTGTGTTTTAAACTTTCATTTTAAGAATAATAACTTTTAAATATTTAGTTTAATTTTTCATATTTTAGACAATTTTTATTTACTTTTATAAATGTGTCCTATTATGAAATGTCTATATCAAATAGAGATTTGTGGGTTATTAAAATATGTTCATTGATGGTGTCAATAAACCACGCATTTTCCTGTTGTTTTTAAATAAGAAAATCTCAGTACAATCCTATCATACAAAAAAATGATTCACTGTTTATTATTATGGTCACTGATTATTATTTGAAACATATAAATAGTGTGTTATGGAAACGGCAGAATAACATAGTTAAGGGAATTCCTGAAAAGTCCCCCAAATTCTGATTTTTCACTCATGAATCCCAAAGATGAGTATCTATTGGAAATTTGGAAACATTGGCCAACAGCAAAAATAAGATAATTTTGATTGTAAGATGCATCCAATTTCAATGATGTTAAAATGGGGGGGGGGAAATGTGGGTCTTAGAATCAAGGATATGCAATATTAAATGAAGATATCATATTAAAAGATAATCTCCCTCACACTCCTTCTAGGTCTAAAATATTCAGTGAACTTATGGTTTAGAACTTTCCAGGAAGTAGAGCACACTAATAATTGCCCAGAATGTTAGTCATATCTTTTTCTTTTTCTTCAGTCCTCTTCCTCCATTCTTATCCTAGTAGATAATTTTCTGGGATTTTTTAAAAAATATTTCTATCTTCTCCTCTACTTTAAGTAAACTGTAACCAAACCTTAATTTTTAGTTTTTTATAGTGTTCAATGATATTAGTTTTAACTGTTTTATAAGTATATACTACTTTCATAATAAAAATATATCGATTTAATTTTTAATAAAATGTTTAACGTAGGGACTTCCCTGGTGGCGCAGTGGTTGAGAGTCCGCCTGCTGATGCAGGGGACGCGGGTTCGTGCCCCAGTCCGGGAAGATCCCACATGCCGCAGAGCGGCTGGGCCCGTGAGCCATGGCCACTGAGCCTGCGTGTCCGGAGCCTGTGCTCCGCAACGGAAGAGGCCACAGCAGTGAGAGGCCCGCGAACCACAAAAAAAAAAAAAAAAAAAAAAAAAATGTTTAATGTAGAATGTAAATATGTTCTGTAGAAGGTAAATAATTTGAAAAAATATACTTTCCTCGTTTGATTTTTTTCTTAAAAGAGCAGAACCATCCAAAAAGTACTTTTTTTATCTGCTCACTTTAAAAACACTATGGTAATGTTAGAGCTAAAAAAGGGTGGGACGGGGCTTCTCTGGTGGCGCAGTGGTTGAGAGTCCGTCTGCTGATGCAAGGGACACAAATTCGTGTCCCGGTCCGGGAGGATCCCACATGCCGCGGAGCGGCTGGGCCGGTGAGCCATGGCCGCTGAGCGGCTGAGCCTGTGCGTCCGAAGCCTGTGTGTCCCGAGCCTGTGCTCCGCAGCGGGAGAGGCCGCAACACTGAGAGGCCCAAAAAAAGGGTGAGGGATAACAGGGATAATACTTAGTTTATTTGATAGCCACAAAATCTATATTGTTCTTCCTTGGAATGTCCTCAATAGAAGAGATTCTTTTCAAGTATTTTCTGATGGGTTGAGTAGTAGTGAGTTTTGGGTTCACTCTAGGTTGTAATGATATAAAAAAAAGCTTATTATAACTCTAGAGTTTTGTTAATCACATTAATTTTTATTATAATCTGACTCTTAAGAATTAGAAAAACATAAGCTTACATGGCAAAGTATGAATATGCTTAACTAAGTAGTCTTTAATATCTTCATGTCTCTATACTTCACTTCTCATCAGGAAACCAAAATCCAAAAATGTCTTTGCTAATACTAGAGTGTTGATTTCAGTAATTGCTGGTCCCAGAATTTCAATCCCAGTCTTGTCCCTCACTCTCTTTTGCAGTTATAGGACAAGTCGGTTTTCCCTTCTCTAAGAAGGGAGATAACTATATCTCAGAGGAGTCATGTGAGATTTCTTGGTTAATATTTGCAAAGTGCTTTGGTGATTAAATGGATTGTCAAATTGATAATTATTATTATAGAGGCTGGCACAGTAAAGGGGTCTACCCGGAAGATTGGCAGCCAGCAAAATTTTAAGTTGGTTGCAAGAGTTCTCATTATCAGAGAATGGCTGCTCTCAGAAAATGTATATTTAAATATTAACAACATTTGAGGAGCAAATACTCCCAGAGATGAACATATGCTTTGAATCCACAATTACTTATGCATCTTCCCTGTGCCTCCTCTATGTCTGTATTTTAAAAATTCTGTAGGTGAACAACTGAGGTTCAGTCTCAAGGTCATTGAAGCGACTGTGATTTTATTAGTATGATCATTGAATATTCTATAGAAATGTAATTGAAGGCATTAATATGTACAAACTAAATAAAACTATACAGGTGGTGGGAAAAGTTATTTATGGTGCTGGAATTTTACCATTTTGGGAAATAATATAATGTGTGTATCTCTGGAAACAATGTAAAAGCCTACTCAACAGAAGCAGTAAAAGAAATCTAAGCAATTCTGTAATTCTATGAGGAGGGTAATTTCACTGATGACAGCTTTCCATAATTTTACTCTTTTAGATAGCAAATAATTTTCCTTATTCTTTATTTTATTGCTATTTTTGAATTGTACTCTTTGTTGGAGTTTCACCCTTTACTAATAATTCTTCGGGAGATGTATTTTCACTGTTTTTCATATGGCAGTTACTGCTGGCAGTACCTAGTTGAAACCAACAGAATTACAACTCTCTTCAATATCCCTACATGACATGGGTAATATTTCAGTTTAATCCAGGGGCATGAATTGAGGCAGGAGCAACCATTTCAATATCTACTGCAGTTTGTTTAGGCTTAACATAGACTAGCTACCATATCCTCTCTTGGTGAACCACATTAAATTGCTTACAGAGACCTGCTCAGAAAGCAAAAGGCATGGCTTTGCTATTCTCATGACATGCTTTTGCCTAATAATCATGAAAGCTGTAAGAAGAAATCCACCACAAATGCCCTTCAAAAACTCCATACTACCGCCCAACGACCAGGTTCCCACAAGAGAAGTTAAATAGCTATTAAGATTACTGCGCTTTTATATAACATTATGTTTAGTACAATTTTTCTTAAAAACCAAAGGATTTCATCTGTAATAATATACCAGTCCTGTTTCCCTGTAGCCCTGTCCATAATAATATGACTCTGCTACATACTTACCATGTAAGAGACTGAATGAATGTGAAATGATTAATCCATACTCTCAATAGTTCTAGAATTAAGGACATTAGTTTACAAATGATTGGCTGAGGTAAAGGAATTTTTTATGGCCATATAGAAGAAAATAGATTGGGTGCCAAATGAAAAGATCTTCAGTAAAACAGGGTCAAGTTCTTTATAAAGCCTATTTGTTTCCCCTTAAACTGTATGAATGCACTTGTTTGTATCAAAAACCCATCATTGGGCTTCCTTGGTGGCGCAGTTGTTAAGAAGCTGCCTGCCAATGCAGGGAACACCGGTTCGAGCCCTGGTCCGGGAAGATCCCACATGCTGCAGAGCAACTAAACCCCGCGAGCCACAACTACTAAGCCCACTGGCCTAGAGCCTGTGCTCTGTAACAGGAGAAGCCACAACAAGGAGAAGCCCGCGCACCACAACAAAGAGTGGCCCCCGGTCTCCGCAACTAGAGAAAGCCCGCACGCAGCAACAAAGACCCAACACAGTCAAAAATAAATAAATTAAATAAATAAAATTTTGAAAATCATTATTAAGGATATCATCAATGAACTTAAACAACAGATTTTGCTGAAACTAACACATAGTAGGAATGTAGTAATAAATGTCGGTCCAGTGAGTGAATGAAGCCATATGGTTATGACTCATTCCTTCTAGCTGGAGATAAATGTATAATACTACACATAAAGATAATTGAAGAATTGTATAAATTGTCCTGATAAAATAAATTAAAGCTTGAAAGTGATTTTTTGGTAAATTATCAGAACAGTTGTTACATCTATTGCTCAATAACCCTGGCTTGTTTTTGGCAGTGTGGTGGGTAGAAAAAGCATGATAAGTGAACCAAAAGAGGAGGCTGGAATTCTAGTCCTGACTTTTAGCTTTGGGCTAATTAGCTTTTGGCACTGGACAAAAGACTACAACAATCCATGTACTAGGCTCCCTTATGCATAATGAGGAACTATGAGTTATTTGATGTTATAACCTGTTCTAACATGCTGTCTATGTAGGGAGCATGATTTGCTAACTTCCACAATACAGAAAAAGATATTTTGATTAGTTTGTGTTATTTCTTTCATATCACCTTATAACTATCGATTAATACTAATCATCATTGACAAGATTTGAGGCATTAACCTATTACTTATTTATTGAGCAGATACTTATTGCAATATATAATGTGACAAAGTACTGGCCTGTTACTCCTTTTGCTAAATTTTTATAAATGCTAGTTCCTGTATCTTCCTATATTTTCATTTTCCTGGTCACGTATCACTACTTGGTCAGGCATACAGTGGGCAGAAAGTGAAAATTTGCTTTATTTTGTCCCTGATGACATAGCCATGGAACAAACAAGATGAAGAAATCGTTGGTTATCATTTGATAATGCTGTGCAACATTGATAAATCATACTATTTGTTATATTGAAATGTGTGTTGGCTTTAAGGAAGTCAAACTCTTCTGAAATTATTGAGGCCGTCTCATCTTCACTCCTCTGAATATCCTATTCTGTGGCACAGATCAATGCACTGAAGCTTCATGATTCCCTGAAGTGCTTTTAGTACATTGGTAGTGCCACTTCTTTATACTCAAAACCTCTTGAGGAAAAACTGCTAGATGTATCATCTGCTTAGTTCTGCTCTCTTCCCTTCTTAAACTACTGATCTCTGCTCCCAATTCTGCTTCAGCAGGAATATCTCTTAAACAGATGTCTTCTTCATTTTCTGTTATTCTAATAATAATCAAAGACACTCTGTAGGTCTTTTGAACTTAACAGACTTAACAGACTGACGAGTCTTTAAGCCTATATTAAATGTGTTCTAAAACCTTTGCTTATGAGTCTATGTAAACAGTTTTCAAGACACTTCCCTAATTTTAAGAAATGTAAAAAACAAAAAAATCCCCAAATTACCTATGTAATCCTATGTAATTACCTATGTAATATGTAATATGAAAATGAAGTATGATTTTGCATTTACAATGCTTTGGTTTGGGTTTTAATTTGGCAGGAGGATGCATAATAATATTTCAACAGACTTAGCTTTCTAATTATTTTGTAGAGATTAGTATTCACATGCATACCTCATTTTATTGTGCTTTGCTTTATTGCGCTTTGCAGATATTGCATTTTTTACAAATTGAAGACTTGTGGCAACGCTGTATTGTCAGATGATGGTTAGCATTTTTTAGCAATAAAGTATTTTAAAATTAAGGTATGTACATTTTATTTTAGGCATAATGCTATTGCACAATTAATAGACTACAGTATAGTACAAACATAATTTTATATGCCCTGGGAAACCAAAACATTTGTGTGACTCGCTTTATTGCAATACTCACTTGACTGAGGTGATCTGGAACTGAACCTGTGATATCACCAAGGTAGGCCTATAAATAAGTTTATATTTCCCAACACTTATCAACTAAAAGTTACTGTGACTTGGGAGTTCCATTTACATCAGAAGATTTTATTGCGCTCCTACTAGATGCAAAGTAGTAGGCACTCACGAAGAATTGACTAGAACCTTTTCTGCTTTCTAGATGCTTGTAGTCTAGTAAGAAAGATAAATCAAGTTTCTACACTACTTGACTAGAGTCAGGTAAGGACCAGAAGAGAAATATAAATACTAAGTTCAAAGGAGAGACAGAACATCTAGACAAAAGCCTTAGGAAAGGTGGCTTTTGAGGAGGGCTTTGAAAAGGAAAGGATTTTAACAAGTGAGGATGAATCATTCTAAGAGGAGGAAATACACTAAACAAAAGTACAAAGGCTGAAATGTGCAGGCATGTTTGGAGGACAAAAGCTGATAATTTGGTTGGACTACATGTAGGCTTTGTATATGCAAGTAATAAGAACTGAAACTGAAAGCTATATTGGGCCAAATATCTTTTATAATGATCTAAATGTTATTATATGATATGATACTATTTTGTTATATGTTGACCCAGGTTCATACGTAAAAATTTCACTGGATCCACAGTAACTAAAGCCAAGGTCAGATGCGATATTTATAATTTTCTGGATAATACCACTTCTTATGTAATTAATTTTATAAAAATAAGTGGGTTGATCATTAAGAATAGAACTTCTACACATTTAATAATAAGGGACTCTCCAGGCTTCAGGAAACAGAGTTAAGAACCTTAAAGTCGTATTAAACAAAGCTAAAAGTAACATAACAGAATTTAAATTAAACATGAAACATTGAATATGCAGATTTATCTTCATTTATCTTCATGAAACCCTACAAAAAATTATTGCAAAGGCATAAAAAAATGCATAAAACCAAAATGATAAAGTAAATCAAAAAACAATGGCAAGTAAGACATGCCAACAATATTTCAGAAGACAAGAAGCAGATAGATGCCTAGTTACTGAATATGATTTGAGTTTTCTATGATTTGGTAAGTGACTGGTAGAGGAAAGAAGTAGAAGTGGGATATGGAAAATCAAAAGAAGAAAGCTGATTCATGCCATTAGCACCATAAGGCTTAGAAATTAGAGATGATAGGTATCTCTTAATGTGGGAGAGTAAGTAATAGGGTAAGTAGGAGTACCCCAAACCTCTCCCTTAGTTCCACAGCCAGACCAGTGTCTCTCCCCAGCAGAATAAACTAGTGATATTCTACTTATGTATCTATCTTATCTATCTTTATCTATCTATCTATCTGTCATGAATTGAGTTGTATACCCTCAAAATATATATGTTGAAGTCCTAACCCTTGGTACCTCAGAGTGTGACTGTATTTGGAGGCCTTTAAAAAGACAATTAAGGCAAAATGAGACTGTATGGGTGGATCAATCTGACTAATCCAATACGACTAGTATCCTTATAAGAAAGGAAATCAGGGTACTTCCCTGGTGGTCCAGTGGTTAAGACTCCACACTCCCAATGCAGGGGGCCCGGGTTCAATCCCAGGTTGGGGAACTAGATCCTGCATGCCGCAACTAAGAGCCTGCATGCCACAACTAAAAGATCCTGCATGCCACAACGAAGATCCCATGTGCCGCAACTAAGACCCTGCCCAGACAAATAAATAAATAAATATGAGTAAAAGAAGTTCACACCTATAAAGTTTTAAAGGAAAAAAAGAAAGGAAATGAGGACAAAGACACACAGAAACAAACAAACAAACAAAAAACCACGTGGCCATAGCAAGAAGGCGGCCATCTACAGGCCAAAAAGAAACTAAACCTGCCAACACCTTGATCTTGGATTTCTAGCCTCCAGAACTGTGAGAAAATAAATTTCTGTTAAGCCACTCAGTCTGTGGTAAGGCAGCCCTAGAACACTAATATGTTATCTGTCTATCTGCCCATCCATCTGTCTATCTGCTTTATTATGATTCCTAAGAAGGAATGTAGAGGAGGGTAATCAAGAATAACTGCTTTGCCATAGGAGTGTAAGAGAAGGCTCTTTTTATTAGGGTTATAAGGGATAACTTCTCCTGGGAAATGACATTTAAGGTAAGATCTGAAAGGTGAGGAGAAGCCTGTCACACAAATATTTAGAGGCACAATTTTTAGGCAAAAGGAAGTTTAAGGGCAAGGATCCTCAGGTATAAAGGAGCACGGCAGGTTGGGAACTAATCAGCATGGATAGAGTATAGTAAGGAAGGAGGGTGATAGAATGAAGTGGGTTTGGAGATATAAGAAAGGCCACAATATTATTTTATCCTTATGATAAATTTTTCATTTCTGCCTTAGTGGGTCTGAATCTTAGTCAGTAAACTGTGAGAAATATCAAATTTTATTTATTTCTCTAAGTCCACTTAAATCCATCTCCCAGCCCTTATCCTACCATACTGGCTGGGATTTTATCTCATTTGTTATTGCTCCCACTCTCACACCCACTCAAAGTATTATGTAAAGGTTCTAGGGTCTTGGGCAACACCAATAGCTCAGGAAGTTTCCTTCAATAAGTGGTCATTTGGCAGCAGGGGTCACTGCTGAGACACACACTAACTCAGTTCTCAGGGTCTCTTGGGATTTGGAGACTGAGCTGAGCTTAGTGTGTGTGAAACTTAAGTGAAGCAGGATTTTGTGCTCCAGCGGTGACCACAATTACATCCTCTCTGAGGTTTTGCCCCTTTTGATGTCACTGTCATGAGCACTGAATAAGTCCCTACCACCAATAGAGCCCACAAAGGCTATCCTCTCACTGCACTGAGAGGAAAAAAGCTCTTGCTCTTACCCTCACCCTTGCCCTTCCTAAACTCTCTTAAAGACATTACATTCCCTCTCCTCTCCTCCCTTACATAAGCTCTTCAAAGAGTTTAGGCTTTCACAAAAGACACAGAGAGATGTTGCCTTCAAGCAGCTTCTAATTTAGGTCCTACAAATAACCCTGAAGATATGAAATATAGAGTTTGGCTATCCAGCAATATTTACAATAGCCAAAGACATGGAAACAACCTAAGTGTTCATCGATGGATGAATGGATAAAAAGTACAAGGGAATACTGTTCAACCATAAAAAAATAAGGAAATTCTTCTATTTGTGAGAACATAAATGGACCTTGAAGGCATTATGCTAAGTGAAATAAGTCAGCAGAGAGAGACAAACACTGTACCATCTCACTTATATGTGGGAAAAAAAAAAAAACTCACAGAAAAAGAGAGCAGATTTGTAGCTACCAAAGGTGGGCGTGGGGGTGAGGGGAGATGAAATTGGAGGTAGGTGCTCAAAAGGTACAAACTTCCAGTTATAAGATAAATAAGTACTATAAATGTAATGTATAACATAATGACTACAGTTAACACAGATGTATGATATATATGAAAGTTGTTAAGAGAGTTAATCCTGAGTTCTCATTACAAGGAGAAAAATTATTTTTTTCCATTTCTTTTTATTATATCTATATGAGATGATGGGTGTTAACTAAACTTATTGTGGTAAATAGTTCACAACATATATAAGTCAAACCTTTATGTTGTACACTTTATACAGTGATGTACAGCAATTATATCTCAATAAAACTAGGAAAAATAAAAGAGAGGGGGAAAGAACTGCATTTTAAAAAGGCCTGGTTGGGCCTTCCCTGGTGGTGCAGTGGTTGAGAGTCCACCTGCCAATGCAAGGGACGCGGGTTCGTGCCCCGGTCCAGGAAGATCCCACATGCCGGGGAGCGGCTAGGCCCGTGAGCCGTGGCCGCTGAGCCTGAGCGTCCGGAGCCCTGTGCTCCGCAACGGGAGAGGCCACAACAGTGAGAGGCCCACGTACCACAAAAAAACAAACAAACAAAAAGAAAACCCCACAAAAAAGGCCTGGTTATCTATTTGAAATAAAGAAAGAAGTTAAGGAAGAATAACCAAACATTAATATCTCAATAAATTATTTTGTCTCACTAGCTTGAGTAATTTTGTTTTCTTTCAAACAACAATAATAACATTTACCTAATGGTAACATCAAGCAGTCTCCTGAAAGCTTATAGTATTTATATAGTTTACTACTTTGGCTTAGAATCCACAATCCCCTCTTTCTCGCCATTCCCTCTACTCTGACATGTGCTGGTTTTCTGGGTAATAGATTGTTTGGCCTGTCTAGATGTTTTAGTATAGTACTCAGCTAATTTATTTGCCTATTTTTTTCTCTTGGAAATTGGTAGCTATTGGAGCTGACTAAGTCAAACTATTGCTGACTCTTCTTCCCAAATATTTTAGAATTTGGCTAAGCATCTTTTCAAAAAATAGGAATACATGAGCCTTACAAAATCAAGAATGTTAAACCACTGAAGAGTTAACAAGATGGAACACTATAAAAGAAAAGCTATTCTAACTTAGAAATATATCCCCAATTAAATATGCTGTATACTTCTTTCAGTAATCTTAAATCAGTCTTCATGCAGTGTTTACAGAAGACATATTCTCCAGACAGTCCTCAATGTGGGAAAAACTTTTATTTTGAGGCTAAAAAAGATGGATTTTCTAAATTGTCATAGGCTGTGGTTTAGCAGCTGCATTCTGCATGGTCCCTACACAGCTTATTCTTCTAATTATGCTGTGACAGCTTCCCCAGTGGATTAAAATCCACACTCAGAGTTGTCTTGTCTTTAACCTTTCATCCCCATGACTCCCTACTCCACAGATGCCTCTCCTAATGTCTAGTTCTAAGTCTGGGGACTTCTTAGATAAAGTACTAAGAAGGTACTTTTAGTACTTGCACAATAAAAGAAAAAGGTGATTGTAGTCTTTCTCTGATCTTTAGCGTCTAAATTCTACATACATATTAAGCACTGAAAAATGAAAAAGTAATCTATTCTAAAATGCAAATGTTATCTGGTCCTTCATTCAGCTTTTAGAAGGTGATAAACCTTTGATAAGTCTATCCAGGGCAACTTATTTTTTAAAAAAAGAAAAGAAAAAGCAGGCTTTGCTATACAGTAGTACCTCATTTAATGGCATAAAAGTGGTCTGGTATAGATAATTATTCACACAACTGAGGCTTACTTCTTAATAAGTCAAATCTTTAACCTTTTTTTTTTGGTTCAAAATCTTTTAGTAGGTGTATGGCCTCCTTAACCAGAATATGCTAGAAACAATTTAATATTCCTTTATTCAAGATAATGATTTACAACATCTAGACCATCGAGGGAATACAGTTTGGTTCATTTTGGCTCTCCATCTTCCTTGATGTTTCTCCACCAAATGCAGGCTTACCTGTAAGAATATGTGTATTTTTGTATTGTTCCCATTTCCTTCATCCCCTACAATGCTCTCAGTTTCGATGACCTACTGAGGGTAGGGAAATCAGATATACAAGCCAGGGGTCAAGAATAAAGTTTCTTGATTTTTCAGCAGCTATTTAAGAATTGGTCTTCTTTTAAACAGTCATAGGCATTCTTGTGAAGAGTTACATTCATCAAAGTTATGGTAGGGTTTTCTAGCACCTAATATGATGGAATAATTTGGATGTATGCTTTTAAAGTAAATCAATTTCCCTGGATTTAGGATGATGAATTGGGAATCTGGAAGGTTCTCCTGAGAACAGGTGAGAGGTCTTAAGAAAATTCTCACTCCCTGCATTCATCTAAAAGATAAATTATTTTCTCTCAGAAAAATGGAGGGAAAAGAGATGGATTCCAAGAATGTCTAGTGTAGGAAGGGAGAAGCATTAGAGAGAATATAGTCCCCATGCTGAGGCTGAAGTTTCTTTTCTGACCTCTACCAGGCTCCAGGGGACCTTTAAAAGGTCAGGATAGGGAAATGAGGGAGTAGAAAGAGAACTGCAAGACTCCGGGACCCAAGGGAAAGAAAAGACATGGATCCACTGACATCTCAGTGAAGTACCAATGTATCAGGCAATATGCCATAGGTAACAGTCCTCAGCATAGGAGTGGAATTTGCTTCTTGCTGCTACTAATCACCAAGTAGCCTAGCCATTCCTTGTTTGGCTTTTCAGCTGTTCCATTACATTTGTAACACATTCTCTGTATTTCAGTTCCCTGTATAATGCATTTGTGGTGTTCATACTCTAGATGGTAGTTGTGTTTTTCCAGTCAGAACTTAATGATACCAAAGGCATTTTAAAACTTATTTAATCCTTACATGTTCCCTGCAAGGTAGTAATCATTACTTCTATTTTACAGATGAGAAAAAGCAAAAGTCAGTGAATTTAAGATCTTTGCTCAAGGTCACAACACTAGTAAGTGGTCGAGCCATGATTCAAATCCAGTTCCAAAGTCACCCTTAAATTGCTCTTCCTGCCAAGAGAAATGGCAACAGCAGAAACAAAACAAAACAAAACAAACAAACAAACAAAAAACAAAAAAAAAAACAGGCCTGAAAACAGCCGTTTAACTGCAGCATAGTAGTCCTAGGCCAGAGCAGTTAATTATAGAGAACTCCACCCATACTGAACACTGCGAGTGTGGGAGGAGAGGTGTCCTTGCTTCAGAGCAAAGTGCCAAGCTCCAAAGAAGCAATGCCTTTTCCACCCTGGACCAAAGAATGAGCCTGGGGTTGTTTGGCCTGAGGTGACCCAGCACTGAAGGGTACAGTCTCTTTGGTGGGGCTAATGGTGGACTCCAGGAAGGGTCATGACAAGGAGTACTTCCCAGAACTGCTGCTGCCAGTGTCCTTGTCCCTGTGGTGAGCCACAGCCACCCCCCGCCTCTGCAGGAGACCCTCCAACACTAGCAGCCGTGTGGATGAAACGCTCGTGGTGCTGCAGCCATGGGGTCAGTGCTGTGCCTCTGAGGTGGGAGAGCCAACTTCAGGACACTGGTCCACAAGAGACTTCCCAGATCCACATAATATCAAATGGCGAAAATCACCCAGAGATCTCCATCTCAACACCAGCACCCAGCTTCATTCAACGACCAACAAGCTACAGTGCTAGACACCCTATGCCAAACAACTAGCAAGACAGGAACACAACCCCACCCATTAGCAGAGAGGCTGCCTAAAATCATAATAAGTCCACAGACACCCCAAAACACCACCAGACGTGGACCTGCCCACCAGAAAGACAAGATCCAGCCTCATCCACCAGAACACAGGCACTAGTCCCCTCCACCAGGAAGCCTACACAACCCACTGAAACAACCTTAGCCACTGGGGACACACACCAAAAACAATGGGAACTACGAACCTGCAGCCTGCAGAAAGGAGACCCCAAACACAGTAAGATAAGCAAAATGCAAAGACAGAAAAACACACAGCAGATGAAGGAGCAAGATAAAAACCCACCAGACCTAACAAATGAAGAGGAAAGAGGCAGTCTACCTGAAAAAGAATTCAGAATAATGATAGTAAAGATGATCCAAAATCTTGGAAATAGAATAGATGAAATGCAAGAAACATTTAACAAGGACCTAGAAGAACTAAAGATGAAACAAACAACAATGAACAACACAATAAATGAAATTTAAAATACACTAGATGGGACCAATAGCAGAATAACTGAGGCAAAAGAACGGATAAGTGACCTGGAAGATAAAATAGTGGAAATAACTACTGCAGAGCAGAATAAAGAAAAAAGAATGAAAAGAACTAAGGACAGTCTCAGAGACCGCTGGGACAACATTAAACGCACCAACACTCGAATTATAGGGGTTCCAGAAGAAGAAGAGAACAAGAAAGGGACTGATAAAATATTTGAAGAGATTATAGTTGAAAACTTGCCTAATATGGGAAAGGAAATAGTTAATCAAGTCCAGGAAGCACAGAGAGTCCCATATAGGATAAATACAAGGAGAAATATGCCAAGACACATATTAATCAAGCTGTCAAAAATTAAATACAAAGAAAGCATATTAAAAGCAGCAAGGGAAAAACAACAAATAACACACAAGGGAATCCCCATAAGGTTAACAGCTGATCTTTCAGCAGAAACTCTGCAAGCCAGAAGGGACTGGCAGGACATATTTAAAGTGATGAAGGAGAAAAACCTGCAACCAAGATTACTCTACCAAGCAAGAATCTCATTCAGATTTGATGGAGAAATTAAAAACTTTACAGACGAGCAAAAGCTGAGAGACTTCAGCACCACAAAACCAGCTTTACAACAAATGCTAAAGGAACTTCTCTAGGCAAGAAACACAAGAGAACGAAAAGACCTACAATAATAAACCCAAAACAATTAAGAAAATGGTAATACGAACATACATATCGATAATTACCTTAAATGTAAATGGACTAAATGCTCCCACCAAAAGACACATATTGGCTGAATGGATACAAAATCAAGACCCATATATAGGCTGTCTACAAGAGACCCACTTCAGATCTAGAGACACATACAGCCTGAAAGTAAGGGGATGGAAACAGATATTTCATGCAAATGGATACCGAAAGAAAGCTGGACTAGCAATTCTCATATAAGACAAAATAGACTTTAAAATAAAGACTATTAGAAGAGACAAAGAAGGACACTACATAATGATCAAGGGATTGATCCAAGAAGATATAACAATTGTAAATATTTATGCATCCAACATAGGAGCACCTCAATACATAAGGCAAATACTAACAGCCATAAAAGGGGAAATCGACAGTAACACATTCATAGTAGGGGACTTTAACACCCCACTTTCACCAATGGACAGATCATCCAAAATGAAAATAAATAAGGAAATACAAGCTTTAAATGATACATTAAACAAGATGGACTTAATTGATGTTTATAGGACATTCCATCCAAAAACAACAGAATACACATTTTTCTCAAATGCTCATGGAACATTCTCCAGGACAGATCATATCTTGGGTCACAAATCAAGCCCTGGTAAATTTAAGAAAATTGAAATTGTATCAAGTATCTTTTCCGACTACAATGCTATGAGACTAGATATCAGTTACAGGAAAGGATCTGTAAAAAATACAAACACATGGAGGCTAAACAATACACTACTTAATAACGAAGTGATCACTGAAGAAATCAAAGAGGAAATCAAAAAATACCTAGAAACAAATGATAATGGAGACACGATGACCCAAAACCTATGGGAGGCAGCAAAAGCAGTTCTAAGATGGAAGTTTATAGCAATACAATCCTACCTTAAGAAACAGGAAACATCTCGAATAAACAACTTAACCTTGCACCTAAAGCAATTAGAGAAAGAAGAATAAAAAAACCCCAAAGTTAGCAGAAGGAAAGAAATCATAAAAATCAGATCAGAAATAAAAGAAAAAGAAATGAAGGAAATGATAGCAAAGATCAATAAAACTAAAAGCTGGTTCTTTGAGAAGATAAACAAAATAGATAAACCATTATCCACACTCATCAAGAAAAAAAAGGAAGAAGACTCAAATCAATAGAATTAGAAATGAAAAAGAAGTAACAACTGACACTGCAGAAATACAAAAGATCATGAGAGATTACTACAAGCAACTCTATGCCAATAAAATGGACAACCTGGAAGAAATGGACAAATTCTTAGAAACACACAACCTGCCCAGACTGAATCAGGAAGAAATAGAAAATATGAACAGACCAATCACAAGCTCTGAAATTGAAACTGTGATTAAAAATCTTCCAACAAACAAACGCCCAGGACCAGATGGTTTCACAGGCAAACTGTATCAAACATTTAGAGAAGAGCTAACACCTATCCTTCTCAAACTCTTCCAAAATATAGCAGAGGGAGGAACACTCCCAAACTCATTCTACGAGGCCACCATCACCCTGATACCAAAACCAGACAAGGTTGTCACAAAGAAAGAAAACTACAGGCCAATATCACTGATGAACATAGATGCAAAAATCCTCAACAAAATACTAGCAAACAGAATCCAACAGCACATTAAAAGGATCATACACCATGATCAAGGTGGGGTTTATTCCAGGAATGCAAGGATTCTTCAATATATGCAAATCAATCAATGTGATAAACCATATTAACAAATTGAAGGAGAAAAACCATATGATCATCTCAATAGATGCAGAAAAAGCTTTCAGCAAAATTCAACACCCATTTATGATAAAAACCCTGCAGAAAGTAGGCATAGAGGGAACTTTCCTCAGCATAATAAAGGCCATATATGACAAACCCACAGCCAACATCGTCCTCATTGGTGAAAAACTGAAAGCATTTCCACTAAGATCAGGAACAAGACAAGGTTGCCCACTCTCACCACTCTTATTCAACAGTTTTGGAAGTTTTAGCCACAGCAATCAGAAAAGAAAAGGAAATAAAAGGAATCCAAATTGGAAAAGAAGAAGTAAAGCTGTCACTGTTTGCAGATGACATGATACTATACATAGAGAATCCTACAGGTGCTACCAGAAAACTACTAGAGCTAATCAATGAATTTGGTAAAGTAGCAGGATACAAAATTAATGCACAGAAATCTCTGGCATTCCTATACACTAATGATGAAATATCTGAAAGTGAAATCAAGAAAACACTGCCATTTACCATTGCAACAAAAAGAATAAAATACCTAGGAATAAACCTACCTAAGGAGACAAAAGACCTGTATGCAGAAAATTATAAGACACTGATGAAAGAAATTAAACATGATACAAATAGATGAAGAGATATACCATGTTCTTGGATTGGAAGAATCCACATTGTGAAAATGACTCTACTACCCAAAGCAATCTACAGATTCAATGCAATCCCTATCAAACTACCACTGGCATTTTTCACAGAACTAGAACAAAAAATTTCACAATTTGTATGGAAACACAAAAGACCCCAAGTAGCCAAAGCTATCTTGAGAACGAAAAACGGAGCTGGAGGAATCAAGCTCCCTGACTGCAGACTATACTACAAAGCTACAGTAATCAAGACAGTATGGTACTGGCAAAAAAACAGAAAGATATATCAATGGAACAGGATAGAAAGCCCAGAGATAAACCCACACACATATAGTCACCTTATCTTTGATAAAGGAGGCAGGATTGTACAGTGGAGAAAGGACAGCCTCTTCAATAAGTGGTGCTGGGAAAACTGGACAGGTACATGTAAAAGTATGAGATTAGATCACTCCCTAACACCACACAGAAAAATAAGCTCAAAATGGATTAAAGACCTTAATGTAAGCCCAGACATTATAAAACTCTTAGCAGAAAACATAGGAAGAACACTCAGTGACATAAATCACAGCAAGATCCTTTTTGACCCACCGCCTAGAGAAATGGAAATAAAAACAAAAATAAACAAATGGGACCTAATGAAACTTCAAAGCTTTTACACAGCAAAGGAAACCATAAACAAGACCAAAAGACAGCCCTCAGAATGGGAGAAAATATTTGCAAATGAAGCAACTGACAAAGGATTAATCTCCAAAATTTATAAGCAGCTTATGCAGCTCAATAACAAAAGAACAAACAACCCAATCCAAAAATGGGCAAAAGACCTAAATAGACATTTCTCTAAAGAAGATATAACAGACTGCCAACAAACACATGAAAGAATGCTCAACATCATTAATCATTAGAGAAATGCAAATCAAAACTACAATGAGATATCATCTCACACCAGTCAGAATGGCCATCATCAAAAAATCTAGAAACAATAAATGCTGGAGAGGGTGTGGAGAAAAGGGAACACTCTTGCACTGCTGGTGGGAATGTGAATTGGTACAGCCACTATGGGGAACAGTATGGAGGTTCCTTAAAATACTACAAATAGAACTACCATATGACCCAGCAATCCCACTACTGGGCATATACCCTGAGAAAACCATAATTCAAAAAGACACATGTACCAAAATGTTCATTGCAGCTCTATTTACAATAGCCCGGAGGTGGAAACAACCTAAGTGTCCATCATCAGATGAATGGATAAAGAAGATGTGGCACATATATACAATGGAATATTACTCAGCCATAAAAAGAAACGAAATTGAGCTATTTGTAATGAGGTGGATAGACCTAGAGTCTGTCATACAGAGTGAAGTAAGTCAGAAAGAGAAAGACAAATACCGTATGCTAACACATATATATGGAATTTAAGAAAAAAAAATGTCATGAAGAACCTAGGGGTAAGACAGGAATAAAGACTCAGACCTACTAGAGAATGGACTTGAGGATATGGGGAGGGGGAAGGGTAAGTTGGGACAAAGCGAGAGAGAGGCATGGACATATATGCACTACCAAACGTAAAGTAGGTAGCTAGTGGGAAGCAGCCGCATAGCACAGGGAGATCAGCTCCGTGCTTTGTGACCGCCTGGAGGGGTGGGATAGGGAGGGTGGGAGGGAGGGAGACGTAAGAGGGAAGAGATATGGGAACATATGTATATGTATAACTGATTCACTCTGTTATAAAGCAGAAACTAACACACCATTGTAAAGCAATTATTCTCTAATAAAGCTGTAAAAAAAAAAAAGAATGAGCCTGTTCCTTGCAAGGACAGCAGAATCAAGAACTGGTATTAGATAAGGTGTTTGTCTAAGTTTAACTCTTCTGACAACCTAATTTTCACCTTTGTCATTTAAAAATAGTTTCTATCTTTGTCATGCTGTCTCAGGCTTATAGATGTATTTATGAATGGGATATTGTATTGTTTTAATGGTAATGATTAACCCCTTGTATTCCCTCTTTCAACTGATTTATATTGCCTATAAAATATTACATCAAAGACAGTCCTGTTTAGTTACTGAATTCTAAGTGCTGATTTTTCACAAAATGACACCTTAGGACAGTAAAAGAGAGCTGAAAAATCCTTTAAGGGATACCTTAGTAAAACCTCTCACACTACTAGAGATATTCTGAGACCTCATTATATTACAGTATAGCATGAATAAAAGGAAGTTTGGTCATTGTGAAACAAACGGTTCCTCGTAACAATTCAGACTGGTTGGTTTCCATTCTGTTATTAATCCTGGACTTTCCAAATGCCAATAAACTTTCTATCTAATAAACGCTCCATGTAGATTTTTACCATAAACTCAATTACAAGGATAAATGTATATGTATACCCAAAATATACATATACTGTATAGTAAGTATACAGACTAGAAGGGACACTTGTTCTTTCAAAACAAATAAATAAAACAAAATACCAGCACATATCCTTGGTCCAGTTTTCTACCCAATGCAACAAGAAAGATTACATGAAAAATATAAGGAATATCATTTTATGGATTTTAAAATCCTCCAGGGATTTTTGTGTGTGTTCCACCCCCTACTCCCTGCCTCCCCCCGTCCTTATTTCTCTGCCCAAAACAGCCTCTGGTGCTCTGCCAGTCCCTTCTTTCATGTGCTACAGAACACCTAGTGGCCAATTGCTAGGTGGAGGATAATTATCCCCTCAGTTATCACCAGCTTATTTTCACCTGTTCCACTAGCATTTCCCTAGAATTTGAAGCTTGTCTAATTAGTCTTTTCTGACCCATTCCCCAACATCAGACTCAATTAATAGCCCTTCCACTAAGTAATTAACCCATGGTAGGCCAATCCTCCAGCTTTTGTTTCAACTCCTGTTGGAATCATTAGAATCAAATGAACAAAGAAACATCATGGGATAAGGTAATAAGAAACTAAAAAGTTCTGTCTTCCTTCTCTCTTTCCCAGTCTCCAAATCCAAATTATAGAAACCTTAAGCACAGTGACATTTAGTCAGACACATATGTGCTTGCTGTTGAATGTCTTGAAAGAGCAAAATAGCACTGCCAGAATTATCAAGTTCAGTTCTCTGAAATGCCATAGGAAATATGGTGTTTATTTTATACCCAAAAGGCGAAAGAGATCAAAAAGAATCCAAATTTTAAAATACAGGCCAAAATCTCAACATGTAAATACCTTTTCAGGATGCTGTAACTGAATCTAACAATTTCTTCTTTACATAATTTTGATAGTCTATGAATAATTTTTCCAAAATATTTTATGCACATAACATAGAAATTCTTAATTTGTTTTATCACACAAGTCCATAGAGAAGTCCAGCAATGATTTCTATAAGGTTAAGGGATGGCTCATGTTTACTTGTTCATTCAACAAGTATTACTGAATATCTACTTTATGTCAGGTACATTGTTAAGACACAGGGACACAAAAATAATGGATGATCCTTGCATTTATGAAGCTGAAAGTCTAACGTACTTTAAAATATAATCTATTTTTTAAAGAATATTGAATCCATATACTTGCTTTAAAATTGACAGAAAACATTCCTGAATGTACTCGACATTTGTTATATTTTCGCCTGCCATCTTCTATTCCTTCTTCCCAATAGTACTCCAAGTTCCCTTGAAGAACAACTCTTATGCCACACAGATTGGTTTAGAGCTGGACACATGATCCAGATTGAGCCAGTGAGAGCCAGCCTTAAGACATTTGTTCCACTGCTAAAAATCAGAGGATGTGAGATCTTGAGTCAATGCTGCCATCTTTTAACCATGTGAGAATAAAGCGAAAGCTAGAGTAAAGAACCAAGTTATAAAATAAGGGAAAGGAACCCCTGGTAACATCATTTAAACCCTGTTTAACCCATTTCTTGATTCTAAACTATTTGGATTTGGGCTTAGCTCAACTGTATCCAAAGGTGTTCTAATTGATAGAGATGTATCTTTAATATCACAAACAATAGCTTAAGTTTCAAGGTAGTTATATTTTCTTTTAAGCAATTAAAGAGGACCTGCATCTTATCTATATATGAACTTTAAGCATTCAGATAGGAAGATATCTATGAACTATTCATAAGTGTTTTTATGCTTGCTTTTCACCTGTAAACATACCAGTTTCTTTCTAGACTATATAAATTTGCTTGTGTGAATCCGGTAAGTCTTATCATTCTATAAAGTGTGTTGCCAAAATGTTGTATCTTTTATTCTTATGCAACACTGCATGCCCTTGTAAATGGTTGTGAACACAGCAGCTATTATTCTGTCAAGTTGAATAATTTTAGATTTACCTCCGTGACTTCCATTCATTCCACAAATACTTACTGAACAATAACCATGTAATGGTACTGGTGATCCAAAGATAAATAAGAAGTGTTGTTATTTTCAAGGAGCTTCCAGGCTCTTTAGGAGAGCATAACGTGATATAAAGGGATGACTAAATACTGTGTAACAATTGCTATGTAGGTTTAACTCTCTCAAGTGCTAAGCTTAACGAGGTGCCACTCGTTCCATCACTTCTCACATCCAACCTATCAGCAAGTCCTTTCAGTACAGTCCCCCAAATCTCTCCCAGATCTGACCATTCCTCACAGCTCCATTCTTTAAAACCCTAATCTAAGCCATCATTATTTCCTACCTCTACTACTGCAATAATCTCCCACTAGTCTCCTTGTCTCAACTCTTGTAACCTCACAATTCCTGGTCTATTCTCCATACAACAGCCCAAATGATCTTCTCAAAAGCATAAATCAGATCAATCCACTCTGCTGCTTAAAACACTTGAATGTCTTTTCACTGCCTATAGAAAAAAAATCTAAATACCACACCGACCAGGCCCTGCATGACCTGACCTTTACCTACCTTTTCAACATCATCTCCTACCTTGTTCCCCCTTATCCACCTCATCCTAGCCACGCTAACCTTCTCTTTGTGCCTCAGAAATGCCAAATCCATTCCCATCTCAGGGCCTTTTAACCTGCTGTTCTTCTACCTGTAATATTCTTCCTTTCTCATTAATTTGGTCTCATCTCTTCTGGCGTTTCCTGACCATCTTAGCTGAACTAATTGCCCTTGCACCACCACTCCACCAAGTCCCTATCTAATTACCACATTTTATTTTCTTCACAGTGCTCATCACTATTTCAAATCAGATTCTTTATTTAATTTCTTACACAATGATCATTGACCTTTCTCCACCCTCCATTAATATGTAACTTCCAAGAAGTCTGGGACTATGTTTTAATTCTTTGCTTTCTCCTCAGTCAGTGCCAAGAATGCATGACACGTGGTAGGCATTCTCTACAAATTTACTGAATGAATACAAGACTACAGATGAGATACATCTAGCTCATCCTGGAAATTTGGGAAATAGGGAAGAAAGGGAAGATAAATTTTTGGATAAATGGAACTACAAAATGAATAGAATATAGAATATATGAGCTAATGGGAAATTTGAAGAAAGTATAGTAACTTGAGGAATTAGTTCAAATGTGTTTCCTACAATATCACTCTACAAAGCAAACTGACCACTAGACCACAGAGTAGAGTAATGATGAGTAGGAATAAATGAAACTGTAGGAATGGTCTAAGTACCATCTATAGGGTTGTTGTGAGGTTTGTGCTTATTTAACATTATTATTAATGAGCTGGAAAAGAAAATATGCCACAGATTAATGGCACTGTAGATAACTCTAGATTGAGTTTTGCTGCAAATATCAGTAAGGACCCCATTATCAAGTAATACCAATTACCTCAAAAACCTAAGTTGACTAAAACTTGAGAATTGATTGGAATTCTTTTTAAAATAAAATATCAGCATAAAATTCAGCTGAATTTAATCACTCATCAAACAAACAGGAGAAAGCTGAGGCACTAAAGGGACCAGCGGTAGATACTGGGCAGAAAATTAGATATCACTTGACAATTCAAAAGAATATATAACTTTTAAATTTTCTGAAAAGATGGGGCATTTATTGAGTGTCAACTATATGCAAGGAACTTTATGTATGTTTATTTTATCTTAAGTCTAACTCCTAAAGGGTTTATCATCTCCATTTCACATACAAGAAAATTGGTGGAAGTGAGATTCAACACTTGATCTACCTATTCCCAAAATTCTTTTTCATCATCAACATTTTCCTGCTGCAAGCTCTGAGATATACAGCATTGCACAGGGATAATAAGAAAATACCATTCCACTTCACTTAAGATTTGGCAACACATTCAGTGAACGCTATTAGGAAATAAACAAAAGTAAGGAAATTTTAAAAACGATTTTTGAATGAAAAATAAAACAAAACAAAAAAGAAGTAAACGTGTTTTTCTAGGTCATAGCTAAGAAGGCAATAGTATGAAAAAATCCAAAAATATCGATCTACAACGAGAAGAAAATATAAACTGAAATTAAGTGAACATCAATTTATAACAAATAGCAAAGAAAAACACTACCTGCCAACAAACATTTAAAGGATAGCATTCATCCACTGTGGCATTTAGAAGCAGATTGATGAATGATTGAATGAATGAATGAGCGCATGGATGAATGAATGAACAAAGATATGTTAGCCTATATTGTTGAGAATATTCTTGAACTGGCAGAATAAGGGCTATAAGGAAAAACTCAGAGATGAATTTACAATCACTATTTTTTTCTTCCTGTGCCAAGAATCTTATGTTTCTCAAGTGATTCTGTGTTACTTTTTCAACAAAGTAAATGAAGTTTTAATTGGTTGCTTTCCTTGAACTAGAAGATAGGCCCAGATATCAGTATCAGTGGGAACTTTTCACCAGGATTTTATGTGAACTTGGACATTATGTCTATAGTATTTTCAGCTTTCACATTTTTAATTTTTGTCAGGCAGTACTGTAACAAGATCCCCTAAGTCAATGTGCTACCTGAAGGGAAAAAAAAAACTGAAATAAAAGAACCATCCATATAAAGTAAACAAGTTAAAAGGCTCATTTTTCATTTGTTAACTAGCCTCCACATGGCTGTTGGCTGTGACAAGAAACAATTTAATGAGTCCAATTTAAAATGGTCTTGTCTGTGTGAGATAGATGTCTTGGAAAATACTTTTTAAAATCTCACAGCTATAGCAAAGGCTACTTCGATATACCCTGAGAAGAATCTACACAGCAGTTCCACTTTTTTTTCTAAATTTTATATAGGCCAGATATCAAACTAATAACAAGAAGCATAATATTGCCACTGTACCTGTGAACATGTCCTAATAGTAACTGTTAATACAATGTTTCAGGAATACCTGCTCAGGAAACCATAAAGATTTATCAACTGTGTGGAAAAGTGATTAGTCAACGAGAGCCTTTCTGAACTACATGTTCATCTTCTCGTCAATCACTTAAACAGCCCATTAGAGTGATGCGTTGTTAGAAAAGGATGGTAATAAGCAGCGTGATGTGTATACTGGGCAATGACAAGGAAAGGGACTCATCTCCAGGGGTGGGTACTATCTAGTTTGCAGCATTTGATTTTAGAAAGCTTGTAAATGTATTTGATTGAAGAGATGATACCTTCCAAAATCCATCTTCTGAGTTCACGAATACATGTCCTCTTCCTCATGTACATTTCTTAGGTAGATTTTAAGAAGATTTAGGAGCAGGTTAAAGGTGAATTCATGTGATACTTCCCTTCATATAAAAAATACTGCATCTTTGGCAATAGATAAAACACATTATACAGTGCCTGAGAGGGTCGGGTAAATCCAATTTTGTTGAATGACCTGCCTCAGCTCAAAACTAAGTATCTTGTTTTGTTCTTGGAACAGGAATAAGTCTAAATTTGATTAGTCTAAACATGTATCTTTATTTTTTGAATGTCTGGATGGGGCGATTAGAATTAACCATCAAAAATAATATAGACTAAAGTTACCTCCATAATAATATTCCAATTTACTTAAAATGTTTTGAGTCCAGAAATAAGAGACTTGAGCACCAATACTGACGGATTTATACACTAAATAAAAGTCTAGAAACACAGAGAGCAGATGTGATTCAGAGCCAGCCTCATGATAAAATTATTCAAGAAGTAAAAGAAATAAGAAGAAGCAGTGTCAAAATATTTTCACATTAAAAAAGTAATTAACATATACTGCATAAATTAAAGAAATATAGACAAACAGACCTAGCCATAATACAAATACCTTTTCAAGCCAAGTTTTAGTTTAAATAAATATAGTTTATGCAAGGAGAAAATTTTAAACCAACCATTTCCCAAAGCTATACATGTGTGTCTTCCCTGACTTCTGTAGCAATCTCTAGGAAACCAACAGGGAAGGGAGTAGGTGGAACAAATGCTACAGGGAAGACTGGGTAAATTGCCAACTGTCTAGTCTGTATAGGGCATTAACCTCACTGTGCTGAGCTTTTGTTTGTGGTCCAAATCTCAGACCAGCATTGTGGCAGGCTATTCTTAATTAATAACTGATACTTTCTAAGTTTTAGTCCGGCATCTTTGGTAGTTCCAAATGATACTATTTTGATCCTTACTTTGCCTCCTTTAGCATGCAGCCTCCATTCTACTCTCATTCTGCTCTTCTGTCATCTTGTTTTAATTTAATTATACTATATTAAGTTGTCTCACAGCATGAATCTCTTGTGGAGAATCTCTTTCTGTTCCCTGGCTTTTTGTCTCACCAAAGTTGGGTTTTGTCTTATGCATTGTAAATTTAAAAAGAAAAAAAAAATAAGTTGCTTAGATAGCTGTGCCAAGTCATTTCTTTCATCTGTTCATCCTCGAGCGTTTTTATCCCAGTCCTCTAATTTTATCTTCCTCTTCTATAGTGTAAGCGAATTTCTGATTCCTTCCTTTAACATCAGAAACCAGTTTTTCTTCTCTTCCAAACCACCTATAGTTTGAGGTGTTATAGTGTTTTAGGTTCCATATGCATTTTCTGTAACCTGAGGACATAGCAGAAAGGATGAGGTGAAGAGATCAAAGTTGGCACGAACTAAGCTGCAGTCTCTTCTATAATCCCTTGGTTCTCCTCTTCTAGAATTTGTTAAATGTCCTATACTGCAGCTAAATTCCTCTAATTGTGGAAAACATGCCATTCCCCTAGAGAATAGTCTCAGACTTCAGGTTGGTCCTTAAAATCAGTACTAGATTTGCTTCTTTCCAATATCCATTCTCTTTTTCATAGTAATAAAACTCCTGGTATTAAGGTGTGCTCTAAGCTGATAGGAAGAAAAACTACATTTCTGTACCTACCTTGCAGATGAGTATAGTTACTGAGTTCTGGCTGGTGGGATGCAAGGAAATTAATGTGAAAGCTTTCACGAACCTTCCTTAAGAGACAGCTTGCTTGTTCTTTCCTCTATCCCACTGCTTGGAATGGGAATGTCATCTTCTTTTACATGAGGTCAAGACAACAGTGGCGCACCAAGAGAAAAGAAGCCTCGGGTCACCCATAACACACAACATCATAACCTAGCCCAGGGCCATCTACTGGGACGTTCAAGAGCAAAAGTAATACATGTATATCTTTTTTTTTTTTTTTTTTTTTTGCGGTACGCGGGTTTCTCACTGCTGCGGCCTCTCCCGCTGCGGAGCACAGCCCCCGGACGCGCAGGCCCAGCGGCCATGGCTCATGGGCCCAGCCACTCCGCGGCATGTGGGATCTTCCCCGACCGGGGCACGAACCCGCGTCCCCTGCATCGGCAGGCGGACCTCTCAACCACTGCGCCACCAGGGAAGCCCTATATGTATATCTTGATTAGCTACTACTTTCCATTTTCTGTCATTTATACCCTAATTTTGACCTTAATAATACAACTTCTTTCAGAGAAAATCAGCACTTGTTCATTTCTATGGTTTCAGACAGTTAACCAACCAGTTTGAGAAAGGAAAACATAAATATATGCTACTAAATTTTATTTTCTCTAGATGTGGAAGAATTAATGAGAATTCTCAGGACTTTGTTAACATTCTCAAATGGATTCTCTGTCCTGGGGATGGTACTGCTCCACTCTAGAATCTTCTGTTCATTTCCATAGCAGACCTTTCTGAAATGTTTATTACAGGGCTGTTCCCATTTTCTTGATGGTAGTTGATGACTATATTTTTTGGCTGAGTTTTTGTTCGTGTCTTTTTCTTTTTCCTTCTATTTTCGGTTTGTAATATTAGAGATTCTGTGATAGAGCTCCATTCTACATTTTCCCAAAGCTCAAGATTTCATTTTTGTAGCTTTTGGGGGACTTGTTTACCTTCTATCTGGCCCTAGAGCTATTTAGTAGGTAAACACATTTTTTTGAGAAGGGGAATCAGGGCATATGATCACTTGGATGGTTCACTTTACGTATCAACTTAACTGGGCCATGGGGTGCCCAGATATTTGGCCAAACGTTATTTCGGGTATGTCTGTGAGGGCACTTTTGAATGGGATAAACATTTGAATCTGTAGACTGAGACTGCCCTCACTAATGTGGGTGAGCTCCATCCAGTAAGTTGAAGGCCTGAATAAAATGAAAAGGCTGACCCTCCTTTGAGTGGGAGGGAACTTTCTCTAACTGACTGCCTTCAAGCTGGGATATCAGTTTTTTCCTGCATTCAGACTCAAACTGAAACATTTGCTCTTCCTGGGTCTTGAGTCTGCTGACGTTTGGAACTATACCATTGGTTTCCCCTGGGCCTCCAGCTTACTAACTGCAGATCTTGTGGCTTTTTAGGCTCTATATTGCATGAGCCAATTCCTTATAATACATTTATATATTTGGAACTATATATATAGATATAGATATAGATATAGATATATCCTATTGGTTCTGTTTTTCTGGAGAACACTGACTAATACAGTTCCCAATACTTCTCCCCACTTCCAAAGAAAATGATGATTCCAATGAATAAGTGAGTATAACCTCCAGGGAAACCCTGGCTATTGATAGACATATCTTGGGACCTAGGAACAAAACTATTATAGTATCTTACATGATGAGGTCACAGCTGAGCTAAGTCTCAGAGTTAGACTATCATATGGAGTTAGATGGCATCCTACACATTATTTGTATTCACGGATTTACATGGGCGTTGATTCACAATATGATGAGAGAAATTCAGATCTATAGACATAGACATTTTTCTTGGACTGGATTGGAAAAGGGAGAAAGTAAGGTTGCCAGATGGCACAGAAAGTTGGCAAAGACCTTGAGAAAGAATTCATACCAAGGGAAGAAAGAATCTGGAATGGCAATTTCACAGCAGGGTTTGAGGATTAGATGACAGCAAAGATATAGTGAGGCTGCTGATAAAGAAATCTCATCCCAATCTGGCTACCCCAGTGGCAATACACACTCCACATAGACAAAGGATCAGGATCATGAGTGAGAACAGAAAGTAGCTCTCCCTAAAGAGCTTAACATTTCAGGACCCAAACAACCCCCCAAACTATCCAACTGGGCATTACATATGTATTTTTTGCCCTCACAGGAGACTGCCAAATTTTACAGCAACATGAAGATTAAGAGCATCAGAACGGGGGTGAAGCAGCAGGGGTCTGAGTGAATGCAGCAGAAGTGCAAATGAAATGACACGATAGAAGCTTATATTAACTCATGAACTGATATAAGAAACTCTTCAGGATTTCCAAAGATATTTGTAGAATGGTGGGACTTTGAAAGGTATTGGAACTCTTGCATGAGCTTAGAAGTGAAAAGCTCAGGTACTGCAATAATTGACCTCATTCATACCCGTAGATTAGTGAGATTCTGGAATGTTTGGGGGATAATGTGCTTCTTCTGGATCTCCCACAGTGGAGTCTTAGACACCAAGCCTGTAAATAACATAGGTTTGTTGTTCCAATCTGTATTGTACAACTTTTTCTTCAGGAGAGGAGTATGGGGGACTAAGATTCAAAAGGAATTTATACTTCATGTCTTAGTCTAGTTGATTATACTTTTATGAATAGAATTGTAATTAAAACAGAAGACATTTTCAGGATTCAGGGAGCCTTTCCTCAAATTTAACCTCTGCCATGCATAGTTATATCCCAAGCCTTTTAAGAAACGCATGGGCGTTATACTAAAGATTTTGAGAAAATTTTTCTCTCCTTTTTCTCATCTGAGTCTACCACCTTCTGCCTGCCATTGGCAATGTCCTTGTTGATCTTGCTTTCTTAAGTTATGGCACACAGTAGCGGATAATGAAGGAGATTTGAGTTTTTCAAAGGAAAGGTGCACAATGGTATTATACTCACTCCTTTCCTCCTTCAGCATTTAGGCCAAAAGTACCTAATTTGTCTCAGTTTTGCTTGTTGACACTGGTCAATTGATAAATATTTTTTGTACATCTATGTGCCTAGCACTGGGCTTCTAGGAACTTGGTGGTAAACTAGGCAGACCCAGTCCCTCTTCTTATGGAGCTTGCAAACTGGTGAAGGATACACACACATAAGTACAGGTCCACAGAAAACTACAATACAATGTGCAAAAGAAGCAATATATTATATTATATTATACAGTATAATACAGTGTATTATAGTATAGTATGATATAGTATAGTAGTTAAGAGCATGAGTCCTGGAGCCAGACTGCTTTTGTTTCAAACTTCAAATCTGCTATTTGCTTATTATCTTTTTAGTTTTTTGTGTGAATAAATAAAACAATAAGCACAAAAACATTCATTAGCTGCTAACTAATTCTTAGCTACCATCATTAGCTCTTTACTTTCTCTGATATTGCCTGTTTTTATACTGCCATTATGTGTGTGTTGTCTGTCCCATGCATTATTGTTTATTTCAACAGTGACCACCACCACCCTGAAATCTCTTCTTCTAGCAGCATGCATTCATTTTTCTGGGATTTTCTTTTAAGCTTCCTTTTTAAAATTCTAGGGCAGAGAGACTCTCTGAAAATGTTCTTCACAGGAAATCTACTGCCTGATAATCTGAAGAGGCCAAGTGTTGTTGCTAATCTTTTTCCTTCCAAAAGTGAGTCAACTTAAATCATTATCCATTCACCCAGGCACGGTGCCCCCTTTCCCTGTTTCCCCATCAAGGACCTGTTATGCCCTCAGAGAGACTCATGGCAGATTCTTTGCTACTTTTAACAAGTTCAGTGATAGTATTGCCAGAAGGGTAACTGTCATTAGTGTCTCATCAGACTCAATGGGCATTATTTGATATTTGAACTTGTGTGTATACAAAATCAACAAACTGAAAGTACTTAGAGATGACTCACCAGAGCCATCCCTAACAGTAATATATTTTCTGCATAACACTAAGATCTTGCTTTATGTATTTCCTTATTTTAAAATAAAATTAATGTTCTTATTTCAACCCCTGCTAGTGCATATCCTGATGTGGGAAATCAACCTCTCTCTTACTGTTTGGCAGTTTTAATACACCCAGACAGAAATCCTGGTGGGAAAAGAAACTGCCTCGCTGTATCTATAATTTATCAACATGGAAACATTATGGTTCTAATCATAAAATTTGAGAGGTCCGTCTTATCTCTACAACTGTGCTCTGAAGATTTTCTAATAGAAGGAGGTGTATTTCCTAAGAATAAAACTGTAATTACTGAAAGTTGGTGAGGGGAGAGGGGAGACAGTTATAGAACATTTTGTGAAGATATATGTGTAATCTGTAGAACTGGGGAGAGCAATTACAGGGCATCGGTGAAGGAAGGAGTAAAGAGGGAGGTGGTGGCAGCCTCAAAATATCTACATAGCAGAGAATTAGGAGCAGCAAACAGGTTAGAAGAGGAGCCTGGAGGACTGGTCCTGAAGCTACAGAGAGGCGCCTTCACTTAGGATGGATTTAATTTGGGGCAGTATTGGAGAGGCCTTGGGAAAGGGCTACACCTCACAAATCCCTTTTTGATTTATGCACTATGGAGGAGAGGAAAAGGTCATGAAAGCATAAACACGATTTACACCAGGATATGTTATATATTTAGTAGCTATGATAGAGCAGACGATAAAGTTAAGATAAACAAATGCACAACATAGCCCTTGCCTACACTGGAATACTCTGTCTTGGAAAGCAGACTGTTACCACTAAAGGTAACAAAATGTTAAATCCAACCTCCATTCTCATGCTGTGCTCATTCTTAGGCCATGCTTTTAAAGACCATTTAAATAAAAACAACAGTTCAGCAAACATTTCCTAAGCATATCTACATGTTCCCACATCACAAAAGCCCAATTCATGCAGCACGATTATTATGATTGGCTTGTTACACACCTGTATCTTCCTCTCTAGATTGCAAATTTTACAAAATCAGAGACCATTTTTGGTATCATTAGTGATGGTAATAATAGCTAACATTAACTCATCATTTATTTTCTGCCAGGCCCTCTGCATTTAACAGTCTCAACAACCTATAAAGTATTTATTCTTTTACTTATGCATACAATTCTACTTTTGGAGCACCTAATTGGGTTGAGTGCTGTGCCAGACACTGGAACTAGATTAGCAAACAACACACAAGCTGGCCCAGTCTTGATAATGCTTACTTTCTAGTAGGGGAAATAGGCTATCATTAAGAAACAATCAGACCAAAAAAATGTGAAAAAGAAAATAGCAAAGAATGTATCTGTTATGATAAATAAGGTCAGAGAGAGTGACTGGATGATGAGGGAGATGGGGAGCAGAGGGCTACTTTAGATAAAACAGGTTAGATGGGGAGGCTGGAGGACTGGTCAGTAAAGTCTTCTGTGAGGAAGTGATGTGGAGGTAAACATGGAAATGAGACCATCCTGTGATAGGGTGAAGGACTAAAATGGAAAGATGTTTGTCTTGCTTGAAAGGCAGAAAATAATCCCCTCGAAGTAAGCAAATGAGAGGTCAGAATGAGTCGGGATGGGTAGAGAGGAATCAGATCTTGTGGGTCTTAGTTTTAGGCCATTGTAAGTAATCTGAATTTTATTCTATGAGCAACAGGAAGCACTGGCATGTTTATCTCCATTAATCAATTACAGTTGAAGGAACTAAGGCTTTGTGATGCTGATTAACTTCTTTAGGGTCACCCAACTAATAAGCAGTGGAGCTGGGATATGAACCCTCGTAAGTCTGATGCCAAAGACATTAGTTCTTACCCACATTCCTGCTAGAGTGCCCAGTATACAGTACATTAGCCATCATCATCACCACCAACATAATCACCATTGTCACCATTATCTTACAGGTGAGGAACTCAAGACCTTTATATTCTGAGGAACTTGCCCAATGTCACAGCCAGTGAATAGAAGGGATAGCATTTGAATCCAGGCTCTCTAATTCCAGAACCAAGGTGCTTGACCTCAGCACCTATAGTTTCTAGCAGATAGTAGACATTTAACAGTTAACAAGAAACGAATAGAACAATAAGCATACAACATTGTACTTGACTGAGAGGGAGTTGAAAAATGAGTAAGATAGAGACCCTACTGTTAACATGCTTAAAATGGTGGAAAAGTAGGGGTTACAGATTAGTCAAATGTACAGACAACCATTCGGCAAGGCAGAATTTTTTTTCTTTTTTTAGTAAGTACTTATTAGCCTCCTGATATGTCTCTGTGCCTATGCCAAACTCAAAACCAAGAGAACAGGATATTGTCAAAAGTAGTAACATAGTACCTTAAAAGTGGGATGCATCACACCATCACATATGTTTTTGTGAATCAAAAAGCCTTCAAGGAAGGGTCTTGAAAGAGGAAGACAATTTTTACACATGAAAATGCGGGGACAGTGTGGAGCATTCTAGACAATGATAACACAGTAAAGGGAGGCACAGAAGTGGAAGAGTTTAAGAGCTATTCACACAGTAGACATGCCTGTTCTCCATAGAAGATTTCCAGATATACTTCAATTGAACTTTGAACAAGGAGTTAAAGAATAGAGAATTCAGGTAACTGATAAGTTCTATTGATACATTTTAAAAAGGTTTGTCTTGGTACAAACCAAGGAAGAATATTAAGTGATCAATATCCATTTTTAATATCCCTTCTGCTGTTTATATTAGTTCCATGAGGGAAGCTGAGATACTGTCTGGTTCATTGCATCATAAGACAGCACCTAGAACAGTGCCTTCCACATGAAGGTACTCAGTAAGAATTTGTTGAATGAGTATGTGAATGAATAGTACAGTGTTTTGATGTATTTCTGCTACAAAACTTACATTTGTTTGTTAGGAATGGTATTTTAAACCCTTCACCCAGTGACTTGCAATAGGATAGTAGCACCCATGAGACGTATTTTGAAAATTGTGGAGGTGTTTCCGGTAATCATAATGAATAGGAGATACTAATGGTATTTAATATGTGGAGACCAAAAATGCATAGGACAATCTTACATAACATAGAATTGTTCATGTAGGTAAAGCACTTGCTTATAATTATCTGAGTTTTATACCTAACCCCATTTTACACGTAAATACAAGTAAGTTGTATACGGTTTTATTACAACCTAAGAGAGCTTGGAAATGGATACTTCTCCAGTTGAGCATCTGATAAGAACTTAGCCCTTGCTGAAACCTTGATTACAGCCTTATGAGACACCCTAACCAGAGGATCCAACTATGGCATGCCCAGACTCCTGACCCACACAAGCTAAGTGATAATAAATGTGTTGTTTGAAGCCACTAAGTATGAGGTAATTTGTTATGCAGCAATAGAAAACTAACACAAATAGGTTAAGTTATTTGCCCTGATTTGTAGAACTAGTAAGTGATGAATGTAAAAAAAATCAAACATAGTTCTGTGTCCAATGCCACTGCTTTTTCAATTATCAGGAACTTTAAGATTGGGAAAAGGGAGGTTAAGATATTTCATGCCAAATAGTTTCAAGGTACTAATTAAAGTAAGAAGAGGCAATATGCCCAGAGTGGGATGGAACATACAGTTCAGATGCCCAGGAAAGCAGTCTAAGACTGAAGATACAGATTTGGAAGTCATCACATTATAAATAGTATTTAGCCAAGAGCATGAATGAAAACACCCAGAGAGTAGTAAAATTGTGAAGAAGAGTGAGGATGAATATTTAAGGGATGAACAGGAATGAAATCAGAGAAGGAAGAGGACTAGTCACAGAGTTGAGTGGGAAACTAGAAGAAATGATACTGTGGACGTTAAAGGTAGATTTTTTTAAAATAGGTAGAAGTCAATGTCACATGCCACCGAGGCAGCAGGTACAACAGGATTGAAATAGACTTGTTAGATTTAACTATTAGGAAGCACATGGGTCGACAAAGTTGGTCCTGGTAATCTTCACACATTTTTTTTTTTTTTTTTTTTTTTTTTTTTTGCGGAACGCGGGCCTCTCACTGTTGTGGCCTCTCCCTTTGCGGAGCACAGGCTCCGGACGCGCAGCCTCCATGGAATGTGGCATCTTCCCGGACCGGGGCACGAACCCATGTCCCCTGCATCGGCAGGCAGACTCTCAACCACTGCGCCACCAGGGAAGCCCCTTCACACATCTTTGATCAGCATACTGAACAGGACAGGGTTTAAAATGATGCAATGTACATTACTGTGGCACTCCGTACAGATGAACATAGATCAATTCATTTCAATTTAGCTCCACAAACATTACTGAAAATGGTTGGGCAGATTCATTCAGCTATACCTCATCCCACTCACATTTTTCCGGGTTAGTGAAAACAATATGAAGGCACTTTATCAAATCTTTTGCTGAATTTAAGACAAGATATGTGTACATATTTACCCTGATATATAGCTCTGCAGCCAGTCTCCCATGCGGATTCCAAGAGTCTGAGGAAATTTCACATACGAAGTCCTAATTACTTTTTACACCTGTGTACAGCCACAATACAAGGAATTTAGCAAGATTATCTCAATTGCAACATTATGTCCATTTTGTTAATTTCATGGTAGTCCCTATTTTTTCCTTCTCTGGGATATATAGTTTCTCAAAATCTGAAGGAGGGCTTCCCTGGTGGTGCAGTGGTTGGGAGTCCGCCTGCCAATTCAGGGGACGTGGGTTCGTGCCTCGGTCCGGGAAGATGCCACATTCCATGGAGGCTGCGCGTCCGGAGCCTGTGCTCCGCAACGGGAGAGGCCACACCAGTGAGAGGCCCGCGTACCACAAAAAAAAAAAAAAAAAAAAAAGTCTGAAGGTAACTGTTCCTTAACAACAATATGTTTTACAATTAACCATAACCATGTTATTTCTACTTATATATATATTTTTCAACCTAATTAAGAAAATTCCAATTTTCCAGACGTCCCTGGTATGAGCCTGGAACAATGTACAAACCAACAGTGTTTTTTTAAAGTTTTGCCTGAAGGCCGAGAGTCCACTAACCTGAAAGTGATAGTCACTGATAAGGAACAGAGCATTAGACAAAATATAACATCCAGAATCATTGCATGCTTCCAAGTAGCATTAATTGATGATTAAGTAGAACAAGTTTCTAGTGGTTCTGGAGCATGACATGTCTGTGTAATGTGGTTATGAAATCTAAGAATAATTTAAAGTACATCCATACCTAAAAACTGATCTCTTATACAGAGAAATTACTGATGATTATGACTACATTTATTCAGATTAGAAAAGCTTTGTTTAGAAGGCAATATTAGAATTAACATGAATGTATGGTTTAATATGAAGGTAGTACAAATGTGAATGTGTAGAGTTACAAATTTGGCAAAGATTTTAAAACAACAATATATCCACAAAAACCAAACCTTAGAATGCATCTACCAAATGTACCCAAATCGAAATTCCACTTGCAATGTTTTGTTTTATTCATTGATGTGCCTTGAGCACCTAGAACAACACCTGGCAAATAATAAAGGTTCAAAAAATGGTGCTGGCAGAAGTGGGGGTTTTGAAGAGGAGCACACACTGCTGGGGAGAATATTCCAACTGAACAACTCAGGAAGTCATCAAAATCTGCTTTCTCACTCCATGCCAGAGGAGGCTGCCTTAAGAAGAGTAGGACATAGTATATGTGGAATGACATGACACATCAAATACAGTTAACCTTGGTATTGGTACATAATCATGTCTCAATCATATTGATTGTCATTTTTATTTTTATTATTGGTGGGAGTGTCTTGAAGACAGGTCATTTCTTGCAAGGGGCTGCTCTCCAAGCAAAAGGGCTACAAAAAGCTTAATATAGACCCTGGCCATGAAAGGGGCTGGTCTTAGTTCAAGCTGCTATAATATGATACTTTAGAGAGAGTGGCTTAAACAACATAAATTTATATCCCACAGTTCTGGAGGTTGAGAAGTCTAAGACCTGAGGGCCAATGGATCAGGTATCTGGTGAAAGCTGCTTCCTGGTTTGCAAATGGCTGCCTTCTCATTGTATCCTCACATAGCAAAGAGCAGACAAAGGAATCAATCTCTCTCCTGTCCCTATTTATAAGGGAACAAATCCCATCATGAGGGCTCCACCCTCATGACTTAATTATCTTCCAAAGGCCCCATCTCCAAAAAACCATTTGGGTTTCAATATATGAATTTGGGGGGAATACAAACATTCAGTCCATAGCAGGGTAAGTCATGTGCCCACCTAAATATGCTCCCAGTGCAGTGTATTTTAAAGCAACTATATCCTACTTCCAAAAGGTCCCTGGGTAGGCTTTGGACAGCTGGGTTTCTCCCACCCCTGAGGGAATGCAGAGGAAAGGCTGCCTGTCCTCTTAGAATGAAGGAGGTTTATCACTGTGTAGTCATTCTGGCACCAAAAGACAGCATTCATATAAAGAAGAGAGCTATGTTGTGAAGACCTCAAGAATCAACAGACTTAGAGATTTATAAGCTATAATACTCAGCCCACCCCAGTCTTAGAAGCTTTGTCACACTAAGAGTGGTCAATAACTTTGAAATGAAGAAATCCATGAATATGGAATTCAGCTTAAGGACAATCTTCCTCCAATCTTTTCTCACTGCCCTCTGATAAGACTTTCTCTTTGGTTCATGTTCCTCCTTTAGTTCTACCTTCCTGAATGTTCACTATGTCCTGCATCCTGTTATTTGTATTTATTTGCCTTTTATTTATTAAATAAATATATATTGAGCTCCTCAGAGTATCTGACCCTCACAACAACTGCATGAAGTAGATATAGTACCATCCTCATTTGCAGAAGAAAATGACAAAGCTAAATTGCTCAAATTTGCAGAGCCATTAAGTGGTAGAGCCACAAATCCAGGTGATCTCACTCCAGAAGCCAAGCTCTTAGCACAGTGTTGCTGCAAAGCATTATAAGGCATACCTGCATCAGCGGCTTAGGTAGGATGCCTCCCCTCTCTTTCAGCACCAGCAAAGAAGTGCCTGTGGAGCAGACCACCCCCCCATCCCTGTTTCTTTGGTGTCCTCAGCATCGCCATACAAGCAAGGTCAGAGACAGGTTTGTTGGGGGTCTAGGCTTGGACCTTATACAATTTGGGGAGCTCTCTTTAAGAAAAATAATACAAAATTACAGATACATTATTAGGTATGGAAGTTAATATGTAATTTTATTCTAAATAAGAAATCACAAATTAAAAATTTTAAAAGACTGGCAAATGCCATAAAGCCCATAAAAATTAACATACATAATTGATTATCTGCCTGGCATAGCACTATAATAATGGACTTCACTTATTACATGTTTTGGCTTCCACTTTTTTGATCACTTCTTCATATAATGACATTTTTTAAATATTGTAGCCTCTAGAAATAATAGGGAGATAATCAGGTATTTCCTTTAGTATGAATGATTGCAGTGTTTTTAATATTAGAACATTTTATTTCAGCTTTAATATAAGAAAACTTTTCTAAATTATCAATAAAATCGTTCATGTTACATATGCTTTTAGGGTTACTGTAAAATTTGGGAATATTCTATCCAGTTTCTTTTCTATATGGGCTATAGGATTTCAAAGCATTTCCACTTTTCTTTGAATCAACAGTATTATTTCCCAGTTTGCTATCCATGTAATAGAGTTTTATGAGTGCTATGTTATCTTCATGTAGGGCAATATTTCATCCTAAATAACTTTCATACTATGTTCACATAATTCACTCTTCTTCATTAACTGGATTATCAAAGAACCTATTCAGTACTTTTAGTTGAACTTTATCTCTTCCTCTTAATGAATTTTGGTATCAACTGAAAAAATTTTTGTTACTATTTGCTTCTCACCATCAGAATAATTTTTATTGATGTCATCACTCATCACTAAACTATCGAGTCACATTCTATTAACTTTTGTCTGAATTTTCTCCCAATTCGTAAAGAAAACCCAAAGATGATAAAATATGGTTCTTATATACTTCCAAATAAGAAGGCTGTAATTTCCCACTTGTTTTATTGAAGCATTCCAAAAATGTCTTCAGAAGAGCATGTAAAATGGCACACTCAAGCTTCATCAACTATTTCAATAAACAGTTTACATATTACAACTCTCTCAGAAAAATATACAAGTTGCATGTGTGTTTAAAATACCCCATTGTTTAAAATACTCTATGAGATTAATCTGGAAGGAAAACATAACTGTTGCAAAATACTGAAGTAGTCAAAAATTTCATTTACTGTCACAGTAGCTTTTTCTCTGACAAGATTAAGGAAATGAGCTGGCATGGCACATATTCTGCTTGCTTATTAGAGTTTTTAAAGAGTGTTTGCAGCCCTTTGTCCTCCCCTGTCATAACAGCTGCATTGTCAGACAATTTATTGCTAATATTTTTCAGCAGTTGGTTACCATATTCCAGAACCTTTTTCATTTTTAAAAATTTAAAGTCACAGTATCTAGATGGTTTCCAGTGGACAAAAAATTAAAAATTACTCATCGGGGCTTTTTTGTTGTTGTTAATTACTAATTAATCAGTGTTCTGTATCCAGTTTAGAAGATTAAAAAAGAATTAATATTTGGTGTCTTTTCCAATTTTGTTTACATTCTCATTTTGTACACGTTTTCCCATTATTACAGTTAATTCTCTTTAAACTGTTTCAGATGTCACATTTACTTTTTTCATTTTGACATTTCCCAACTGCTCATGTAAAAATGGTCAGGTTTAGCAATTTGAGGAAAGCCAGTCTTTATTGTGAATGCTGAAGGGCAAATGTCTTTCACTTAAAAATTTAATAAGCCTAATTACTTTTGTTAAGCTCTTCAAAATAATACTGCATGTTCTTTCTTATCTTTTATTCAAGACATTAGTGTAGAGGTATTTGTAATTGATTTACTTTTTGTAATCCAAGTAAATATAGATTTCTTGCACTCTGTGGAGTCTTCGTGACTTTCAAGGGTTCTCATTATACATATCTGGTCTGGAAACTCATCTGTTGTAAGTAATGACTGTCATGTTAAAAACAGCTTAAACAGAACAATAGATACAAGGTTTTAGTCTCAGCATAGACAAGCCAGGATCTACAGTAGTTTAATCATATTATTTTCCAAATATTTCCTTGAGTTGCTTTTTTTCCTATTTTATGTTCTGTTTGATTCTCTGTAAAGTTATTGGAAACAATTTCAAGAAAACATTTTTTTTATTAAACAATGTTGAGTGAAATTATTTCTTAATAAAGAAGACTACAATGTGTAAAGATCACAATACTTACTGAACTCAGTGACTTCCTCAGTATAAAGCTGCTGCTGACCTTTGCAATCATAAAACTCGGTTCTTAGTCTTGTTCCCTACCCTCAGATTTATGCCTGTCTCCTAAATCACCCACTTCCTTTTCTAAGGTAACCTGTGTAAGTCTCCACTCATTTTTACCATTTTCCCACAGACTGTAAAGGAGGAACCAAGAAAGAGGCTTTGGCCTACACATCTCACAAAACATTCCAGGGCATGTGCCAACTCTCCAAGTAGGATCTTCTTTGCAATCTTACCACTAAAGGCAGGAGGAATGCCTTTTGTAACCAAACTACTCACAACCCAAGGAAAAATATTCATTCGCCTTGACAGTAAAGTCTAAATTCTTAAAGAAGCCTGCCTATCTTCCCTTGAATTATGCAAATTACATCATTATGTGGAGCTGAGCATATTCCTCTCAATGGCTTTCTCTCTTAGTTAAAAAAATGCTTTGTGATCACAGTTCTAATAAGGGTCTTATGAAATCTATAGCCATGGGGCCCTTACTCTCCAGAGGAGGGGGAAGTCTAATTTTATTTAATCCTCACAACAGCTAATTGAAATAGATATAATTTTTACTCTTACCTTTCATTTGAGAAAACTAAGACTTAAAGAAGAAATATAAACTTCACTTGGACAGTTTGTAAGTGGCAGAGCAAGGAATCAATTTCAGAACTATATAACTATAAACCTCATACTCTTATCCAGTGTTGTATGGGAGACACCTTGTACTAGCTTACAAAAGCCAATTGTTAAATTTTTAGGACTTTTTTGAGTTGGTTGTTAAGCTATTAGTAAAAATCAAATTATACAAATTAATAAATTATTTAGAAACAAAGGTAATAAGTAGCTAAAACACATCACTTCCTCATTAATTAACTATAATTTACTATTATCACTGTTCTTGAGTTTATGTATCTTTTTTTCATTATCTGCAGGGTGGAACCCCTATATAATGGTGGGCTACTGCACATCTTTTCCGAACTCCATGTTCAGTGAATTCAAGTTCGTAACTTGAAAGTGGCCAGGATGGAAGTATTTACATCATAGAAATTAGCAGCACTCCCCTCCCCTATCAGGGCTGGTTGTTAAATATTTTTCATATACTATTTCTCTTAACCATTACACTAACCAACCCTTGAACAGTGATTATTTCTCTCTGTGAAAATGCTTTACCACAACCCATGTGTCAGAGACTTGATCTTGTCACTGCCATGTAATCCTGCACTCCACTGGTCTAAAGATTTCACATATTCTTAGGTATTTCACATATTGTGGACTAGGATATAGTTAACTACAGTAAACATTCTACTTTTTATAGTAACAGAAAAGAACAAAATTCATTCTCCTCAGACTGACAGATGCCCAATATAATAAATGTATTACTTACATAACAAGTATCAATGAAGTGATAGATTGTTGTCCCTCTTAAAAGACCTTTTTGAGCAAGGGAGAAATTTAATATTTAGAAAATGAAATGAAAAATACAAAAGCTAGAACTTCTTGTTTAGACTACAGACAGAAAAAGAAACATACTGAGGGTTTAAATCAACTCTCTGTGTGCAGAAAATTCAGATATTAAGTAAGAAGTAACTGGCAGAATTTGTGCCAAAGGAGTCTCTGATCCCCTCACATACATACACGTCCACTGATTATGTACCTTATTTCGAACCTAGTCACAAAATTCAGAAGAACCAAAATCTTTATCCTCAATTCCACTTGAACTTAACACAGTTTATTTTGCACAGTTAAGTCATATGCTGACATAGTCCCAGTGAAATCAAAATGAATTATCCTTCTCTATTAATGTTGCACAGTACTGTTGTTCAAAGATATTTATGTTATATATTTTCAGAATGTGATATACATGAAGCACTGCGACAGCCAAGTATTTAGTAATATGTTCTAAATTTTCCTCTAAATAATATTTCCAGCAAACCATAGGTAAATATGAAAAGCAAAAGATAATATAAAATTAGAAAATTGCTTCACTAAGAATGAGTCTGTGACACAATTACTTACTCTCCAATAAAGAGCAGCTGCAAAGTATAGAATAACAACTCTGAAACTTAAAGTTTAGCTAAGGCTGTTTTTTAAATTGGCCTTATTGGATGACAGATCCAATTCTGAAAATTTCATAGAGCCATAAAATTAGGAATACTGTCAGGAAAACTCATTTAATTTACCTCATTAGGCAGGAATACATCTATACCAGTATTTCCCAAAGTTGCACAAGATGGTAATAGCTATTACATGAGAAAAAGGATTAGTCAAATAAGCTTGAGAAAGGCTGGATTAAAAAAAAAAAAAAATTTTTTTTTTTTTTAACAATCCCTCGTCTCTAGGTTCTGGGAGCCACTCTGTCCCCTTGACCCTTCAGGCCCTAGGAAGGTAAAGCCCTGCTGTAACCTGCCATGAGGTATTGTACTACCTTTACTGGTGCGCTTAAACCTGTCTAAACCTTCATAAATGTAATTAAACTCTTCTCAAATTACCAAGTTAAGTGTCTCAACTATTTCCTGCCAGGCTCCTAACTGATAGACACATCTCCACCATTTCCTCACCAGGCTTATAGAACCACACTCTTCACTTTTTTTTCTTTTTGCGGTACACGGGCCTCTCACTGCTGTGGCCTCTCCCGTTGCGGAGCACAGGCTCCGGACGCGCAGGCTCAGCGGCCATGGCTCACGGGCCCAGCCGCTCGGCGGCATGTGGGATCTTCCCGGACCGGGGCACGAACCCGTGTCCCCTGCATCGACAGGTGGACTCTCAACCACTGCGCCACCAGGGAAGCCCTCTTCACTTTTTTGACTTAAAAATATGGTAGGCCATGAAGGTGAGGCTATTCACACTGCCTGGGTCATTTAAAGTCTAAACAAAATCAAGGCTTCAGCCCTTCTGGAAGATAAGCAAACACCCTGATGACAGCTATCAATGGGTGATCCTCATCAATGGGAACAAAAAGAAATCCTAGCAGCTGTTCAATCCAAGCAATGCATGCCATTCATTGGAATGGAGACTAGATGATGTGCAGAAATAGCCCCAGTCCCTGGCATCTCCCAGGAAATAGTCACAGAGAGTTCTGGCTTGGACAGAGCTTGGTCATCTCTTGAGGATGACATCATGCCAGTCCACATAGTCCCTCTTTTCTTCCCTTTACCATTGCATGGAGTCCTACCCAGTCTAGGGACAAGAAAATAATATATCTGTACAAATGTTTTCTGTTTTCCACCATGGATTTTTGAACTTAAAATGAAGAATTGCTTCTTTGATTCTCTTATTTTCATTATTCCAGGACTGATGCGAAAGCCTCCAAAATATAGGAGAAGAAATGCAATAAAACATGAAGCGGAAAGAAACCTATCAGTATATCCCCAAATGTATTTTTTTGCCACCTAAAGTTTGATAGGTTCTAGTTCAAAATGACGGAGCCAGTACATATGTTTACTTCTCCTCTCCTCCCAAAAGTCCTCTTGAAATAATGCTATAAATCTATAAAAGGAATAAATTTATAAAGGCACTGAATGTTATAATGGCAAGTAAAGATTTTAACAGATACCTGCAAAACCAAAGGCAGTAAAACTAAATCAACAAAGAAATAATAATTGAGGAGGCTAGAACTCAGGGTATGCATAGGAGAGAATTGCAGTAGAGATAGAAACTCTGCATAATAAATCAAAAGCTTTCCCTGAATTTATAGGTAGAGAAACCAAGAGTAAGAGAAGAAAAGCTACCAGAAAAAATAGCAAACTAGCTATTGAAGGAATATGCTTCATGCGGTCCTGAAGCCTAAAACCTGCCAATGGGGTGGCAAGTCTAGAATTAAACTTTAATCTCTCCAGTCTTACAATAGCACTGAGGGGTAGTTTGGGAGTGTTACCATTTACAGTATTTTCAAATGTTGGGCAGCCAAGCACATAGCACAAGTCTCTAGAGAGAGCAGTCATAAGGGACCAACTATGTATAAAAATATTATGAGGTTGTCAAGGCTAGTGTCCTGAAGAGTCATCACCCAGATTAAGTAGTATTATTAGTAGGCCGGCAAGTTCATGGGCATTTGAGAGCAAGAGGGTCTTACTCATCCAACTGATAGCATTGCTGTGTATAGCCAATTTGTGAGCAGTAGCTTTGCCCTTTACATGCTTAAAGAAACTTGTATACTCTGTCTTGTGTTTAAACAATGTTCTGCCAATCACATAACCATGCTAGTTTGACTAATTGCAGATTGGTGTCAAGAGAAGGATTCACACACACACACACACACACACACACACACACACACACATACACACACAACCTAAGACAAAAAAAGTCAGATCAGATTCTGAGGCAGTATAATACAATGGTTATAAGTACTACCTCTAGTCCCCAACTGCCTTAGTGTAAATCTTATCTCTGACACCGATAAGGTATGCAACATTAACCTTTTCACAGAGAGAAATAATCACTGTTCAAGGGTTGGATAGTGTAATGGTTAAGAGAAATAGTATATGAAAAATATTTAACCTTTCACATCTCAGTTTTCTTATCTCCAAAATGGGGATGATACTTCAACTCTCAATACATTTAACTTCCTCTGAGATTTCAATGAGCTAATACACACAAAATTTCATGTACCTGTCACATAAAAAATATTTTAGGGCTTCCCTGGTGGCACAGTGGTGGAGAGTCCGCCTGCCGATGCAGGGGACACAGGTTCGTGCCCCGGTCCGGGAGGATCCCACATGCCGCGGAGCGGCTGGGCCAGTGAGCCATGGCCGCTGAGCCTGCGTGTCCGGAGCCTGTGCTCCCCAACAGGGAGAGGCCACAACAGTAAGAGGCCCGCATACCACAAAAAAAATAAATAAATAAAAAATATTTTGCATTATCATTTTATTACAGCTATTTTAAGGTCTATAGATTTTTCTATAACAGGCCAGAGAGTAAATATTTTAGGTCTCGCAAGCCAAATATGATCCCTGTTGCATATTCTTGTGTGTGTGTGTGTTTGTATGTGTGTTTACAACTTTAAAAATGTAAAAACCACATTTAACTCACAGGCCATACAAAAACAGGCCACAGGGAAAATTTGGCCTACCGTCTGCAATTTGCCAACCCCTGTGTTAAAACATTATTTCACTTTCTATTGTAGGGATAAATACCCATCCCTTTTCTATTAAGAAATGGCAACCTCACACTGAGATTCTAAATCACCTATTAAGAAAATGTATGAAAAGATAAAGGAAAATTATTTCCCCAAGACTTGTAGACTTAGAGAAAACAAGCACATTGCCAGTCTCCTCCTTATCTTAGTTGGCCCAGCCCAAGAGAGTCATCTCTTCTAAACAAAATTATGTCCAATGAGAATAAATTATTTATCCTCTTTAGATGAATTATTTTGACAACATTACAATTCAGTATTGTTCAGAACCATGTATCATCCTGGAAATGAACTTAGAGATGTCAATTTCTCAGACACGTCTATCTAAACATTTTCCTACTAAGACTGAATAGGAGGGGTTATCAAATGGATAATATTTAGCAGAGGTAAAATATATTATACAAGGGAGTCAAAAGTGAATTAAAGTTAACAAAACATCAGGAATTCTAGCATCAGGAATGTAGGAGAGTAAGGAGCAGGGGCAACAGCTACGTGCTGAAAACTGATACAACAGAACATAGCAAGTTGCCCCAGAAGACTGAAAGTAAGGCCAGCAGTCTTTTGTGGACGTGACATGAATGAACTGGACATATGAATGTAGGACCTCACAAGGCCCTTAAATGGCAGCATCTCCCCTGAACAAGCTCTGATGCTAATTGGATGTGCAAAATGAGAGATTATAGTTTTACAAGGTCAACCTGAAAGCATTTAATTTCCTGGGAATCTCTTTGGTGGTGAAGCATTTAAATTAAAATACACTACAAAATCTTAAGAACAAATTTCTGATCATAGCCAAAAACAGGAAGCTCAACGCCTGGTCAGCCTGTCAAGATTTTGGCAAAACCATATTCTACATTTGTGGATCTTTTTGAGCTAAATTTACTAAATTACAAGGAAAAGGTAATTGGAGCTTTATCTTCAGAGGATCATTCGATTAATACAAATTACCAATGTGGGAGTGCAGGCATACTATTTTGATATGTGATGTATATACACATAAATATTAATATATTCATATTCTGTATTTAAAGGAAAAGATATTTGAATTGAAATTTCCTGTTGCTAATATTTGATGAATTCCTGGTTTTTATCTTATGTGAAAATGAAAAGTATTAGAAATGGACTAAAAATTTCTGCAATTATTAGTAAAGTATTTACAGAATATTTAAATATAATTTTAAACATAACATTAAACATGAAATATCAATATGTTATAATGCAATGTGCTGTTGTCTATTTCAGTTGAATCTTGTGGAACCAGGCAATGTTACCTGCATAAATTTTTCCACCTGAACCTTTGGGGTTTGAAAACATTCTGATGATTCTTGGCATTTATTTAGATGTACTATCTGACATTCTCTAACTGAAAAATTAGACTGATACAATAACATTGAGCTAATAAATATTTGTATACATCCATTGTAATTCAATACCAAAACTATCTGACATAAAAGATATATATTGACTGAAGTGCCCATAGAAATAAAAAGGTAAAAGTTATTTTTAGGCAATTGTTTACAATTCCACTTAAAATATTAGGTGTCTTCTGCCTGTACCTTCTTTATAATTTCTTAGGAATGAGGGTAGAATTTTTTTACTTCTTGGACAGTTTGTCCTCTAAAATGCTGATAAGGGGAGCTGTTTAGGTAGCAAATTCTAAGGCACTTGAGGAAGGGTATAAAAATAGAATAAGAAAAGAAAGGACTTGTAAATATAAGGACAAAATGTTGCTTGGCATGACAATAAATTACATCAAAACTGCTGGGGAAAGAAGAAATTAGATTAACAAGTCTCGTATTAGGGCTAACATAGAAACTTTGTTAAGTTAAAAATATCATAAAATTGTTATCTTTTCTTTAAAAAGAAAAAAATTATATTTTCTGCTCTGTAACTCAGGTAGCTTCATTGGCATGCTGCATCCCCAATTCTCATATAAAATACTAAAATTTCTATGTTGAGCCCCTGATTTGACATTTATTGCTATTTCTTAACATAAAGAACTAGAGTCCTATGGTGAGCGTGGCATATTAAAAGTAGTAGAACCCAGAGTGAGACTGAAACATCTCGTTGAAGTTAGAAAACAAGGACTTTTATTTTTGTTTCGGTACCTTCCTCTACCATTTAGATGTTTATTACTGTGTCTGCATATGTATGTGTATAGGTATAAATAAGTAAATAAAATAGATTGCAGGTATTACTTAATATATTATATATATTATAATCAAGTCCACATTATATAACAGCAGGGTGAAAACACTGCTCCTTTTATGTACCATGCCTTCTTACAGAACGGCAGTATGAAATTTATTTAACAGAAAGCACCATGGAAAATACTATCAGTGGCTGACATATGGAGTGAAAATTCTCCTTCCCTAAATGACTATGATCCACTCATCTAATTGTTCTTTGGCTTATTCCTGATGATCAAAGAAGTGGAGGTTGGGCTATCTGGGCATCATCAGCATGCCCTCCTTCTCTATTCTTTTCAGCTTCACAAGTTTCTTGCTCCTCTGGTATCCCTAGATAGTTTTGCAGTCTCTGGTATATCCTCAACTATGGTATTGCCCTCCTTAGATGCTCTTAAACCTCACACAGAGAATATCCATAATTTTGCCCACTGGGAAGGTGAAAAGCTCTTGGAATTGTCATTTCTATTGGTGGGCTGGTGGAGCAGCTCAGTGTTTTTTTTTGTTTGTTTGTTTGTATGTTTTAAGACATGATTTGTAGCATTTACCCCTTCCTATGATGTAAATATTTCCACCATGGCTGATTTCAAGCTACCAACAGTTTAATATCTGCCTCACAAAATTCCTAAATAATTGACAAGCATACTTCATAAATGTGAGAAAGCAACAACACACCACTGGCACTGCTTTCTTTAATTTGCCTTATCTCAGCCTTTTTCAGTGGCTTTTTACCTGGAAAAAAACTCATGTCTGGTTGGTTGTCTTGGGAAACATTACTCGGTATAAATTCACACATCCCACTCTCTTTGCCACTCCCTGAATTCTATTGTTTGTGTGCGTACCCAGAGTTGGTAGGAGAGGCTTAAGTTGTCAACCTGTTATTTCCTACTTGTTTATAAAACTTTTACACATTATATATGCAAGCACTGATAAAAAGGAAATGAAAGTAAAAGGAAGAGCAGAAAAAAGAGAAAGGAAAAGGAGAGAGGAAGAGAGAAAAGGAAGGGAGGAGTATCATTCTCCTCTGTCTTTTATAAACTTATTACTTGCCTTGTGTTATAATCATTTTTGCATATGTATTGTCACTTTCCCAAGTTAATTTCTGTGTCTCCCATAGCTTATCCCACAATGAGCCTTCAATAAATATTGCTGAAAAAAATGGAACAAATGATAATTCACAAGTAAAAATGATTACACAGAGAAACCTTGTCTCAATATCAAGCCACAAAAAAATCTGATTTCCAAATTTCACTTTGTTTGCCATCAATTCTCCACCATTGTCAAGTTAGTATTGCCAGCCCAACATCAACATGTTCTTACAGTACACCTATTGCCTTTGCATTCTCCTCCTAAAATGGGGAACACATACTGTATCTACCTTACTCTGTTTAAGGTAATACTTCTGTGCTTCACTGAGATAATCACTCTTTGCTGATAATAGACCGACTCTTTGTTGTTGGTGCTCATGTGTTACTTTTTTTCTTCCAGATAAAGAAAGCAGCCCCCACAGACATGTGCAGCATGATGTGACTATCAGAATGGATTAGAATTGGGTTTTATTTCTTAGTCTTATTGTCAAGGTATCGTTAAGAGCTGTCTGCTGCTGATGAGATCAGTTAGTGCAGTAGATAGTTCAATGCTGAACTCTTTGAAATACTATGTACATTTAACTCAGAAGTTTAAAAATTGTTAAATAAAAATGAACTATGCCCTCAAACTAGAAAGAGAAGACTAGCATAGCTTTTTTCTTACTGTTCATTTGCTTGATGTAGGAGGTATGAATCTTAATCAGATAAATAAGCAAAATCACATTTCATTACTGTCCGTAAACCATCTAATTTCTATTCTGAGTACCCAGTCCCACTGAGTTGGTGAGAAATTCAATCTCAGTTATTTCCAGGCTTTCTCCCACCCTCAGGTTTGTGTTGAGGCTCCAAGGTCTTACTCTACGTCCAGGCAGTAGAACACTGATCACTAGGTATCTGCTCACATTGGTAACAGTTGGATATTGCTGCAGCCACATGAGCCCATCAAGTCCACCAGTGTGCCATTTCCATGCCATGCATAGGGTAGGGGCTCTTTGACAAAGCTAGGACTCTAAGCTTGGCATCGAACCCACCTGGTTTATCACCTGGAGACTTCTCCTGAAACTCTGCTACACCCTTGGGTGCTTCCAGGGTGGACGTGAACGTCCCCTCTGTTCAAGAACCAGCAGACCTGTTTCCTCCCCCAGACCTGGAGAAAGCTCTTTTTCCTTTGGCGAACCTTCTGTCTCTCTTGGTTTCACATAGAGATACCAATTTCCTCTCTCTCCAAATTTTATTATCCTCAGTGGGCAAACAGAAGCCAGGAAACCCTGCCAAAGACCTTTCATGTGGCAAGGAAGTGTGAAATATGTTGTCAGCTTGAATGGAGGACAGAAAAGGGGGAAAATTCAAGGAGAAAACATGAACATCTCAACTTTCAGTTAATATCTCAAAAAAAGAATCCATGTTAGCAAAATATCTACCAAACATCTTCTGCTTAGGAATATCTATACTTAGGGATTTCATTGCTTCAACTTAGGTGACCTAGCTTTCCTACCCTCCATTCTCCTCCCTCAAAATGCTAGCTTAGGTACATTTCTGTCCTTTCTATCTGCTTGTTCTTTGCCTAAAAAGACAACATTCTGCTATAAAGTAGGAAAATGCATAAACAGTATAATTTAAGGGATGCTAGGAAGGTCCATCCCTATTCAAAGATGCTTGTTTCTCTGCTACTGATGACTTCAGCACTACCACTAAAAAAAACCAATGCTTTGAATTAAGGCATAGCTACAGGGTACTTAAAAATAATCCATGATTCAACTATTTATTCAATAAATATTTATTGATGACTTATATATGTCATACACTGCTGGGCACAAGATATACTACAATAAATAAGCAAGCATGTTTCCCCCCTCAATGAGTTTACAATCTACTTGGGAAGAGAGACATGATAAAACATTTCTAAAGTGATTATCTGATTACAATTATAAAAGCTATGAAAGGAAAATGGAGGTAGCTGTGAGAATATGTAATAGGGGACTTTCCTGATAAAGCAGCATTTAGGCCAGAAGTTAAAAAGTAAGTGAGGAGGAGAGGAGGGTTCTAAAGCATTGCACATAGCAAGTCTGGAAACAGGCATAATGTTGTTTAGAATTAAAAAAAAAAAAAAAAACTGAAAGAAGCCTCTGGTGGTTGAACCCTAAGGGTGGGAGAGAATGCCTCAAAGCAAGGCCAGAAGTTGAGCAGGGGTTAGCAGTAGCAGGGCTGTGTAAACCACAACAAAGATTCTGGTATTTATCAAAAAAGACACTGAAGTTTTTTAAGGAAAGCAATGAATGACCAGGTTTCTCTTTAAGAACTCTGGTTGCTGTGCAGAAAATTAATTGGAAGGACGCAAAGACTGAATACGTAAAACATTATGCCATTATCAGCTATTAGCATCCTAGTCTCTCAAATTCTTTCCAAGGAGCTGTTGATACACAAGTGTGATAATTAAGGCCCTCAGACTGAGATTCCTCACAGATCCACATCCTCACTGAAATGCACCTTTCTCTGTACATCTCTCCTCTTCTTTTTCTCATGCCCTTTTTCTTATAATAAAGTCTCTTCTTGCCATGACAGTTCCACTGCCAGGATCCATGTCTTAATCAGGGAGGTTTATAAACCCTTGCCTATTAAGCCTCACCTCACTCTTACCACTCAGGGACCATGAACTGGAGTCCTGTCTCTGAACTCCGGTCTAGGGAATGGTGCTTTGTTATCTGCCAGCAGGTTCAGCTGATAATGCCTCCTCTAATACTTCCAGTTACTCTGCTTCATGTATCAAGACACGCCCTACACTCTACTGACTGACACCCTCCTAGCTAAATATACTAACATTTCTCACCTCAATTATCCAAACATTCTACTGATGCATTTTCCTTTATTAGGCCTTGCTTACCTCCAATGCTTTGGCTCACACTGCCACAAGAAAGATCTCCCTAAACCAAAAATTTTGCTGTGTCATTTCCCTGCTTCAATGTTTCACATTTCTTATAGACAAATTGTAAACTCCTCACATGTAATACACGGCCCTTCATAACTGGACCCCACTTACCTTTTCAGCCTTGTCTCACACGCTCTCCTTTGCACTTTATGCTCGTCACCCTTAACTTATTTAAGAGTTTAAGTAAACGCTGAACCTGCTGGGGTGCTCACCTCACTGGAACACATTAGAAGTACTGGGCTTGCTAACTTGGATCTTTATTGTTTGTTTTTTGGGTTTTTTTTTTTTTTTTGCGGTACGCGGGCCTCTCACTGTTGTGGCCTCTCCCGTTGCGGAGCACAGGCTCCAGACGCGCAGGCTCAGCAGCTATGGCTCATGGGCCCAGCCGCTCCGCAGCATGTGGGATCTTCCCGGACCGGGGCACGAACCCGTGTCCCCAGCATTGGCAGGCAGACTCCCAACCACTGCGCCACCAGGGAAGCCCTAAATTTTGCATTTTTAATACACCTCCCAAGAAGTTCTCTGATTCAAAACACACACAAACTGAAGAAAAAGAAGAAAATGGGGAACATTTCATTGAATAATTCCACAATATCGACCCTGCTTTGACCCTGCTGAAGTGAATTACTAAGAGAATGTGTTTTGCATATAGTTTTTCGTAGTAGAAAAATCAATTCCTCCTTGACCCCAAGAAGTAAATATCGAATGAATAGTTTTTAAATATCCATTTTAAGGGGCAACAAAATGTTAGCCTGCCTAACAAGCCCTAATTCTCAGCACACTTTTGCAAGCCCCTTGTGTTTTTCATAGGCTATTTTCTTTTGAAACACATTTCATTCCCTCATGCTATTGCCTACTCAGCTTAAATAACACTCCTTTACGGAGGCCTTCCATGACCCATAGACTACGGCAGGCCCCTCTCTATACTCTTCTATCTTCCCATATTTCTCTTATTTTATTGTGTATCCATTCTTCTAGACCTTAAGCAGGACATTCTTTGTTTTGTTGACATATATCCTAAGCACCTAGACCAGTGCCTAGAACATAGAAATTCCTCAATAATTACTGGATGAATAAATAAATACATGAATGAACAAATACATGAATATAATATTACTCCATGTTAGAGTTCCCTGGTTCTTTGCCTGAACTGCCCCTGTCATTTATCACCATGGCTTCCAGTTACCATCTTCTGCTTGAAGCTGTGTCTATGAACTGAATTAATGACAAATCTAGAATTAACTGCAGCTGCTGCTACACATACCCAGGCACATGGAAGTTTTCAACCATGGACATAGAAAAAGTAAATGCGAAGACACTGAACAGCATGAATTGTCTCCTTCATAATCTTGTTTATGGCTACACCTCCTCACATTTCTCTCCAGTTTTCATAGGGAACTCCCCTCCAGGCATTGGGAAAACAGTTGAATTAATGAAGTCCCAGCCCTGCAACTCCCAAAGAACTATAGCTAGGGTGGCTCCAGTGAATTCAAAGCTACAGAGAATGGCAGGTCAAAATGGCTGCCTAGGAAATTATTGAACTATGGACTATGAAATAAGCAAAGTTTTCTTCTAGCTGATGCAATCACTCCACGGTTGCAGCAAGTGCTTACTATATTCTAGGGCATTGTGTTGTCTTTTATAAATATTATTCAATTAAAAATACATGAAAACCTTACAAGGTAGGTTGAACCCATATTATACCCATTCTATATATGAGAAAACTGAGGCCCAGGGATGTTAAATAAATTGTCCAAGATCACCCAATTAGGGAATGGCAGAGCCAAAATTCCAAATGGATCTAACTGACTCCAGTATACAGACACCCTTAATATAGCTGACGTCCTTCTGCCCCCACCCTCCAATCAACTTCTAGAGAAAATGAAAGCTAGCTTCAAGAAACAAAACAAGTTGATAAGAAAGAAAGTTAATCTTTCTCTTTATAATGTTATAATTCTTCATTTTGGGTTCTTTTCAACCAGCTGTTGCATGCTCTACTTTTGTGGTAAATAACATTTCTTTAAACAGAAAAGGTTTCTCACTCTATCTACATCTAAAAGTAATTAAGAATGATTGGGAAGCATTCAGGAAAAAAATCTAAGCAAATGACTTTGAATGCATTCTATAAAGTACGTGAAACTAAAAGTACAGAATCACTGAAAGATCTTGCCACTATTTAAAAAAGAAATATATTTAAAAATTGCTGAAATTATCATTCATAATAGGTTTATTATTAAATTTGTAACACCATTAAGCATAAACAGCCCATTATTGTGGAAGATTCCATGGAGAGAGAGGTCAGTGCATTGGTTAATGGGGAAAATAAATTTAGAAGATGCTAAAAATAATACTGACTAGCAGAAGGAAGTATTATGGTGGAGGGTGAGGGGGAGAGAAAGAAGATGGTGACCCTGAAGACAATGAATTAGGGCTGCCCTTCCTCCCTGAGACAGAGAAGGATGTGGGGGCATCGTGTGTTTAGGGGGGACTAAGCATGAAACATATTCTATGTTGACACAAACTGAGTCATGAGAAACAAAGCCAGTGAAGGTGACAATGATAAAGCTAAAATTTATTGAGCATTTAATATATGCCAGGGTCTGTACTAGGCTCTTCACATGGCTCTTTACACATTTTTTTTTTTTTGCCACACCCCATGGCTTGTGGGATCTCAGTTCCCTGACTAGGGATTGAACCGAGACCATGGCAGTGAAAACTCAGAATCCTAACCATTAGGCCACCAAGGAACTCCAGTTCTTTACAGATTTTTAACAAAGAGCTTTAAAAAAAAATGAAAGACACAGTTTTGGGAGATCAAAGATGCTTTCATTTGAATTCGAGATTTTAAAAAATTGTTAAAAAACATTTAGACCCTGACCTAATGAAACTTAAAAGCTTTTGCACAGCAAAGGAAACCATAAACAAGACGAAGAGACAACCCTCAGAATGGGAGAAAATATTTGCAAATGAAGCAACTGACAAAGGATTAATCTCCAAAATATACAGGCAGCTCATGCAGCTCAATATCAAAAAAACAAACATACCAATCCAAAACTGGGCAGAAGACCTAAAGAGACATTTCTCCAAAGAAGATATACAGATGGCCAACAAACACATGAAAGGATGCTCAACATCACTAATCATTAGAGAAATGCAAATCAAAACTACAATGAGGTATCACCTCACACCAGTCAGAATGGCCATCATCAAGAAATCTACAAACAATAAATGCTGGAGAGGGTGTGGAGAAAAGGGAGCCCTCCTACAATGTTGGTGGGAATGTAAACTGATACAGCCACTATGGAGAACAGTATGGAGGTTCCTTAAAAAACTGAAAATAGAACTACCATACGACCCAGCAATCCCACTACTAGGCATGTACCCTGAGAAAACCATAATTCAAAAAGAGTCATGTACCAAAATGTTCATTGCAGCTCTATTTACAATAGCCAGGACATGGAAGCAACCTAAGTGTCCATCGACAGATGAATGGATAAAGAAGATGTGGCACGTATATACAATGGAATATTACTCAGCCATAAAAAGAAACGAAATTGAGTTATTTGCAGTGAGGTGGATGGACCTAGAGACTGTCATACAGAGTGAAGTAAGTCAGAAAGAGAAAAACAAATACCGTATGCTAACACATATATACGGAATCTAAAAAAAAAAAATGGTTCTGAAGAACCTAGGGGCAGGACAGGAATAAAGACACAGACATAGAGAATGGACTTGAGGACACAAGGAGAGGGAAGGGTAAGCTGGGACGAAGTGAGAGAGTGGCATGGACATATATACACTACCAAATGTAAAATAGCTAGTGGGAAGCAGCCGCCTAGCACAGGGAGATCAACTCGGTGCTTTGTGTCCACCTAGAGGGGTGGGATAGGGAGGGTGGGAGGGAGACACAAGAGGGAGGAGATATGGGGATATATTTATCTGCTGATTTACTTTGTTATACAGCAGAAACTAACACACCATTGTAAAGCAATTATACTCCAATAAAGATGCTAAAAAAAAAAAAAGAGATCATTTAGACCCTGGCAACCAACAAATAAGAAATTTGTGTGAACTTACTATATTTCTAATACTTCATTAGAAATCAAGAGAAGTTTTTTTAAAACAAAGTATGCTCTGAAATCAGAGGGCCATATAACCTATGATGGAGTTAAATCTAACATATAAGGATAAAATATAGTAATAGTTCAGAAAAAGGAAATTTATATGGCTTGTAGGGTAAAATGAGGCAGGAAGGACTGCATCTGTACCTTAAGAAAAGTACAGGAATTAGAAGAATGGGGGCAAAGGAGACAGATCTCTAGACTAAAGGCATCACGTGAGGAAAGCAACACAGACGAAATTCAAATTAAAGGCTGTAAGATTTGACCAGCTGGAATTAAGCACAGGTTCTGGGGAGAAATGAGAAAGAGTTAGGCCTATATGTTGGAATGAGATTATGGCAAACCTTAAAACACTTTAAATTAACTAAAATGTAAAGTACTCGAACTCTAATTGGTCTTTGCAGTTTCTCCATCACTCCACCTATTTCACCGAAACCCAAGTGAGTAACTGCCTACCCAGACACTGACTGAATGGCTTTCTATCTACATTCACTCCTAGTTCAATAGCTTCATGTCCAATCACTGTTTAATAACCCCAACTAGGATTTGAGACAGGTACAGGGACAGTACCATATCCCTTATGTGGAAATAAGAAATCGATGCCCTAAAGGAGATTTCTTTTCTAATAACAGCATCCTCTGCATGGTATTAAGCCCCCAGTGCGCTGCAGCAGCTTCCCTGGCCCTCAGTGCCTGCCTCCTGGAGGAAAGCATGAGTTTCACTGTGTAGAGAGTCCAGACATGTTAACATGAACCATGGGATTCATCAGCTTAGGATGTAAGATGTAAGCTGGTAAGCACAGCTCAACCATAAATCCAGCCCATGGCTGTCATGATCTCCTCAGAGAGTCTCTGAAAATAGAATGCTCTGTACAGGCAAAGCAGTTTTCTTTCTCAAATTTAGTGGGGAGTGGAAGACATGTTTTCCAAAGACAGAATAATGTGAATGTGAAAGCTGGACTCCTGTATAACTCAGCACGCTTTCTGTCATCACAGCAAGCTGCCTCTGTCAAATGTGCTGAGTCTCACATCAACAGTAGTAATTATGTGGGAAAAGGTGTTCCTTGTAGCCACTGTGGGCTGTCGTAGTGAAAGATACTGAAAACTTAAGCACTGTTAGACCGTGAATTTGTCACTCTAAGTAGGACAATGCCTAATGGCAATAAAGAAAATGAAGCAACACCTGACATTAAATCTTTTTTATGGTGTTTTCATAGAAATTGAAGAAACACCTACATAATCCCTAACCTCAGGAAGGAACCTGAAAAGAAAAATACAGTCCTTAGTGACATGGACTTTCATAGCTGGATGGGATGTTCAGAATCATTAATAACAATTCCTTTTCCAGGTGAAGAAATTGAGACCTAGAAAAGGAAAGATATTCAACCCAAATCCATATAGCTTTTAGAGGCAGAGTACAACTATTTGGACGATGTCCCAAATGTCTTGCTTTTTCTGGTGATGCCATGCTAATAACAAACATTTGCAGTCCACAAAACAATAGGGCATATATTATTATACTTGATTTTTACTGCAACCCTCTGAGGGTTGCAGTAAAGACTCAGATCCAAAACCCAAGGCTCAGGAAGATCAACTGACACGTCCAAAGAGCTCATGGAAATGGTAGGGCTTACATCTGCCTCTTCTTCCCAACTTCCTGAGTCAGTTCCCAGTACCATGCCACCGGTCTTGCAGATAGAACTCAATAGAAACCTCCTCTCCACTTCCCCAGGCAGGAGAATGCAGCTATTAAAAGGAAACAATTGTTCAACAACCACTTCATTGAGCAAATAGGTACCGCATACCAGGCAATGATCTAGGTCATGGCGATATAGCAGTAAAAACAATAGACAAAGTCACTGCTCTCATGGAGACAGACAGTAAACAAAAACATAACATATAAGTACAAGTCGGAATGAGTGCTATAAAAAAAATATAATAAGGTAAGAGTATAGAGAGTGTTGGGGATAGCAATTCCTACTCACAATGGCTCTGTCCCAACCTGAGCAAATCAGTATGCACAGATCCTATATACAACCTGTAAACAAAAATAACAAGCCCAAGTTCATTGATCTTTAGGGGTCCACAAGCTATAGTCAGTGTTTCCAATAAATAAACAAATGGGCAAACAAAGAATGGAAGCATAAGTTGAATATTTCCTAAGAGAAAACTCTACAGGTTATTCTTCTTTTAACTTTTAAGACAGATTATGGCAACTCTGTAAAAGCACAGACTATCTACACAATCATAAACCCTGATTGACAGATATCCATGTCTTAAAAATGGGACCACAAACATTACATAATAAATGCAATTTGCTTGGAATCCTTCCAAAAATTAGAGATTCTACAAAGTAGTCCTTGGCTACAATAAGGTTGTAATTCACCATCTGTCCTAGGACAAAGTGGAAGGGATTCCTGCCCTGGTATCTCTTGCAGATGAACTTCACCCTTTCAGAGTCAGGCAGACTACTCTGAAAAGAACTTAGGCATGCTCTTATTGCAGCTGGCTATGCTGGCCCTGGGCAAACCTGAGTAATCAATGAAATAGATATCCTTCATCATCTTCTAGAGCCTTCCTCATTCATATGAGTACTTATTCTTCCCACACCAATATTTCCTCAGGAGCCAAAGTACCTTGTGCGGTGCTGACTGCCCACAGCCTACAACTGTGGTACCATCTTAAGGCTGCTCTCTCCATCCTCGAGACCATGCTGAGAGAAAAAAAATTTACTAAGCACCACAGTAGGTGCTCGATACATGTTATATATTATTTATTCCTCAAAACAACCTGATGAAGTATACATGCTATGTTCATTTTGAAGATGAAGTTGATGTTTATGGAGATTAAGTATCATGCTTGTGGCCACATGCATAGTCTCTTTCTCCTTCCAATGTAGCATGCTAAATGATTAGCTAATTTACTAAATGAATTGGTAAGATCTATATTTTTACATAATATTTCAATATCTTGAAGACAGTAGTAGAATTTATGTATAAGCACTACAAAGAATTTCATTGTTTACAAATTCCTCACACATTCAATATCACAGTGATGAGTCAACAAGGGAAAGAAAATATGAGTCTTCACCATCCTCAACAAATAAATCTAGGTTCCTGCATAGCTGTATATTCTTTAAAAATTTAGAGTATATATATATATATATTTTTTTACTTTGATTAGTATGAAGAATAAAGGAAATAGCAGCTTGTGTATTTGGGATTCTTTTCCTGAGAGTGTTGTTAAGTTTATCCTTCCTCTAAAATTAGAAGCACAGGCCATGATAGGCAGGTTTTTGGTTAAATAGTGGAAAAAATAAAGTTTGTGTGTAGAATATACAACAGGTTAGAGATAATTGAAAGCTAGTTAAGATGATCTGGCTAGAGAAATGTTCTGATTTCTAGCATTGTCAAGTTTTATCTCCTTAAATAGGTTGACAATAGTTCAGCTAATGCAATTTTAGATTTCATTTAATCTTCACAACAACTACATGATGAGAATTATGATCCTCATTTTACAAATGTGGAAACTTGGGCTCAGAGAAGTAAAATAAATTCCCAACTGACGGAGTCATCATCTGGACTCGGGTATATCTCTCCCCAGGGTTTGTGCTCTTAAACACTCCAAGGTTTTTATGTGACTCACTCTTACTACCAAAGCCCAAGCCTTACACAGGATCTGACTTTATACATCTCCAAGCAGTGCCAGGGGGTTCTCCAAAGCCAGACACAGATCAGTGTCTATTACAGGTTAACAATAATATTGGAATTCCACAAAAGGCACTTTCAGAAGAGGTAAATACTTACACCATCACTCTGACAATCCCAAAACATTTTTAAGTGTTAAGTGCATTCTGCCAATCATAAAAATGAAGATGAATCATATTCTTGACTTCATATTAAAATTAGATATCCTTTTTTGCATGATTTTTTCTAAAATTAATAAGCTGATGATTCACAACCCCTTGTAATATCACCTTTGACCTGCCATTTTTCATAACTGTATTAACGATAAAAATTGTCTCTGAGTTAAAGCATGTTCATCTGGAGGAATGCTATTATAGTCTGCATAAATAGCACTCAGTTATTTTTGAAGAATTACTTTCTCCATCCATTCAAATCTACTCTATATTTGTTACCCTGAAACAGATAACATTACCTTACCAGAATTCCTGGCTTTAAGGGACTTACTTAGCCCCCTCCCTGGCCCTTTATTAAATGATCTGAATCTGTTTTACTTCTTTAACAAGTTTTGCCTGAATGTTGTTTTAGTCGTGTAAAAAATGATAAGCCAATAGTTTTAAAAATACTGTACAGATTGCACATGGGGAGGTTGGCAGTCTTTCACACAGTGTTCATTCTCGGCAGCACAAATCTTCACCACAATAGAGAGCCTAAAACAAAAGCCAAATGCTACATAAGGGGTTCTTTTCCTCCTGAAAAAATTCCAACATTGGGGAGCATACTTTCCTCTGGATGCACAAGTATAATTTCCATTATTGTTAATGGGAGCTATACATGCATAACACCCATTACTGCTAATGGGAGCTAAGTGCACACACAAGGGTAGAATACAGTGAAATCTGTCTTAGAAAATCACCCAAGAGAGTAGCAAAAATCAGTTGCCTGGTAGAGAATGGTTTTAAATTAAAAGCAGAACAGAACTGAACTTGAAACCACAGGGGAACTATTTAAACTTCAGGGAGCGGTGGGAATTGGCTTCTTTCTTGCTCTATTCCAGTATCTTGTTTTCCTTATCCATGTTTTTGATGAGAGCCAATGACCTTGTGATCTCCTAAAGAGATGATACGGAAATGAATTTCACACCTCCATTGATTCAAATGGTCAGCTTGGGGATCCTTTGGTAGGGGAAGGAATACAGCTTCTGGATGATTACATCACAGCACATGCAAAATACGTCACATGGTATCTTTAATGACAGTTAATGAACCAGGATGAAAACAGTAAAGCAATGTTATTATGGCAATTTACATCAATCATTCACTAAACATCAAAAACATCTGTTCTATTATAATGTTATTGTAAAAGTCAATGAAAGATAAACCAGAAAGTGATTTCCATCTACCCAGTGGCCTACAGCTTTTCCTTTGGCATCTCAGGGCTTTGGAAACACAGACTATTCCTAAAATATCTTAAAATCATAGCATTTTATCCTAGTTCAGTCTCCTCATTTTGTAGATAAGGAAACGGCAGAGAAATCAAGTGGGTTTTTTTTCCCCAAAGTAACAGAGCACTAAAGACAGATCTTGGACCCAGAATCCAGAATTTTCCTGACTGCAGATCCAGTGGTTTTAATGTTCAAAAGCCCAAAGACTCCCAAAGACTTTCATCTGTTTTGGCTTTGATTGGTCTCTGAGGACCAAATGCACAGATGGGTGGTTGAATTTAAGACTCCAAAAGGGACAAATCTGGAGCTCTAGAGAAATGGGGACTTACTGTTCTACATGTTACTAAGTGATTGCATGCTCCAGTTATTTCCAAAAATAGTTTCAAATACAAATCTCAACAAGTACATTATTTTAAAGAGACAGAAACAAAATAGGCAGGGGAAATGGAAAGTTCATTACCTCATGTTTAGAAATGAAGAATGGAAATGTTGTGCTTAGGACGATTTTTCTGTTCAATATCCCACTTCCTAGGAAATCCTAAGACTGTGATTACAGCACACAAACAATATTCTTGTTCATCTGTGTCACATATGTGACATTATTTTTGTTATGCTTCATATACAGATGTTCCTAGTTGGCCTTGTTTTGATCTGACTCTCCCAGAAATGGGGAGGAGCAGACAGAAAACAACATTGGGAACTGTTCTGCAAGAGCTGTCAGTTTACAAAAACCCATATTACTTCTTTCTTGCTCTTTTCCCATGGAAGGTGTCCTGGCTGCCTTTGACGCCAGCCCCCTGACCCTCACAGGCTAGCATATCAGGCCTAAGGGAGATCAACTGCTCAGTGGAAGAATTAGAAATGACTGAAGTTCCATTCCAACCCAGATATTCTACATATCCTGGGTTATGATTTCACAATAATGATAATCCTTCCTATATACTTATATGAAATCCATAGCCCTGCTGATGCAAATCACCAAAGTGGGGCAGTTTGATCAGGGAAGTCTTCCCTCAGCTAGCCAGTCAGTCTAGTTATAAATTTCAAGCAGAAGAATAAAAGGGAGGGCAGGCGTGGGGAGGAGAGGAATGAAAAGAAAGGGAAAAAAATGAGAAATGAAGACTGGAGTAAGTAAAGAAGGGGCAGGAAAAGAAAGGATAAAGAGAAGGTGAAGAGAGTAGAAAAAGTAAAGGAAAGCAGAGAACAGGGCACCATAATATTTGGGGTGGCACAGCATGAAGCAGGTGTGCTGGATTGCAAAGAGCAAAGATTTTGGAGCCTGAATAACTGGGCTTACTCTCAGCTCGGCTTTTATTCTAATATGTGATGTTGAACAAACTAAAGAAACCTGCTGTCTCTCAGCTTCCCCATCTGTCATAAAAGGATAAAAACTGCCCATCCTACATCATAGGGTTGTTGTTATGACGAGGTAATGCATTAGAATGCTTTATAAACTGTAAAGAGCTGTGATATAGGAATCCTATGATTCTGTGATTCTGACTGTTTAACAAAGCAGATGGTCAGAGGAAAAAAGCATGCTGACGGGATAATCATGGTCCAGGTATCAGAACACATCTTGATGGCCTCTGACCATCAGCCTAACTTTCTATGTGTACCTTTACCCATACTCTATCCTATGAGCAAAGCAACCCAATGGAGACCAAAAACTTGGTGCCAATCAATCAACCTACTCTACTCTGTCCATGCCATGGGGACAAGTCCCTGGATAACAGCAAGGGCCTTGGATTACAGTAGAAGTCATTTCTGCTGACTCTACAGAAAACCAACTCCAACTTCATAGAGACATGACTAAAGGCAGGGAAATATCCAAAGGGCTATGGCTCAGCCCAGTGGTTGATCCAGAGAGCCAAAAAGCTGTTCTGAAGGTGCGTAAATCTCACTGACTCCCCTCAGATCTTTGCAAAAACACAAGTACGGTCCTAATTCATTCTCTAGAATCCTGAAGTAATGTGTTTTTGTTATTTTTGTGACCTATATCACAAACTAGCTTTTGCTGAACTTCTTTTACACATTACACGATGTATTTTCATTGGGTATACATTTTTTTCCTTCAACAAACTGAAATCACTTTGAGGGCAATATAACTGTGTCTTGTTATTGCTGTTAAACTCTAGGGCCTAGCACAGTACAAGACATGTAGTAGGAGCTCAGTAAATATTTATTTGATTTATTTACATATGTATTTATTTACCTGTCTTCCAATAGATTAAAAGATCATGTAGACATAAGCCATTTTATATAGGCATAGACCAGCACATATTTATATATTAAAAGAGTTAGATAATTGATCATTTGTATAATTAATTAACCCATCTGGATATAAACAAGTGTCCACAAAGCCAACTAGAAAGAATAACTTGTTCCATAATAAGCATGAATTTCTGCCAAACAGTGCTAGAACATCTAATAATCATGCTCCTAAAACCCATCTTGTAGCTGTTAAAAAAAGATAAAGGAACAGTGGTTTGATCTTCAAACACATATTTGGGGACAAATATCTTCTATGAGGAAATACTGAGATAATTGTTTTGTTTCTAAGAAACATTGTTTCTTGCAGTTCTGTTCAACGGTTTATTTTCTTTGATTTGGAGTTGACATTTTTCCTTTCATTAAAATTAGCATTACATAAACTATGTGATGCTATTTATTCATCTGTTTTAGAGACATTGAAAACACTGCTAGGGAATTCCCTGGCAGTCCAGTGGTTAGGACTCTGTTCTTCCACAGCAGGGGCCCCAGGTTGCCCGGGTTTGATCCTTAGTTGGGGAACTAAGATCCCTTAAGCTGCATGGCACTGCCAAAAAACAATACAAACAAAACAAACAAACAAAAACACTGCTGTATTTAAAATAGATAATCAACAAGGACCTACTACCATATAGCACAGGGAATGTTGCTCAGTATTCTGTAATAACCTAAGTGGGAAAAGAATTTGAAAAAGAATAGATACATGTATATGTACAGCTGAATCACTTTGCTGTACACCTGAAACTAACACAACATTGTAAATCAACTATGCTTTAATATAAAATTTAAAAAAAATTGTTTTAATGTTTTCTTTGTATAGGGAGATAGCACTATTCCTTCACTCTTAGTTTAACATCATAGAGGAAAAGCAATACTAGTTAAAAATTATAAGATGTGGGTTTGGATTCCAGCTTTAATGTTTCATTAACATGTGACTTGGCAGGCTGCTAATTTTGCTAATCTTGCTGACCCTCCACTTCTTATCTGTAATTTTTTTTTCTTGCAAGAATTTAATGAGAGAATGTCTGATGTGAATGTTGTCTATATACTATAAAGGACCATAAAAAGGTTCATTAGTAATAGTTTAGTAATAGTTATAACAGTAGAAACTTTTTGTTTAATATCTACTGGAAATTAGGAATTGAGCATCCAATATTTCTAACCTTATAAAACTTATGCAACATGAGTATTATTATCCCCATTTAATAGATGAGGAAAATGAGGCTTAGGGAGTTTAATTAAGTAACGTGCCCAGGATCAAGCAGTGATAAAAGGGAGGAGCCAGAATTTTAAACCCAAATTGGCTGATTCAAATGTTGAAAGAAAAATGTTCCACTGGAATTGGGATGAGCTGTTCACAATTTGCAGCCAATTTGCTTGCACTGCATTCCCGCTTTCTATTTTTCCCTTTATCGCTATGATTTCCAATATCCATTATTTTTCTAACTTTCGAAAGGGCCATCTGGTGATAATCTGCAATACTTTTTGTCATCTTTTAAGGTTTACCTTTACTCTCCTTCCATTTGATATATAGGAGTTATGTAATGTTGATGTTCAATGTTGATGTTCATGTAATATTGATGTTCTCCTTTAGTTTTCCTGCACATTGGGAAGACAACATACAGATGGAAGCAATATCTTAGGTGACAAGAGGTTAAGAATGTTCAGATCCATGAGGGAAATTTCCCAAGTATTTTTGGGTAGACACTGCATGTCATAAAATGACAAAAGGCCACAATAAGAAGATAAGATTACTAGATGGTACTTCTAAGGACAAATTTCTGAATTGAGAATGAATGTCAAACTTACAAGTTGATTTTTCCCAGATCTTTTGATAATGTCCCTATTGTTTGTCATGGGATGTGGGTTAATATGGTTTCGGGAAATAAACTTAAGTATAAAAGTTAAACAAATTATCTAGATGGAGGAGCTTCAAGATGGCGGAAGAGTAAGACGCGGAGATCACCTTCCTCCCCACAAATACATCAGAAATACATCTACACGTGGAACAACTCCTAAAGAACACCTACTGAATGCTGGCAGAAGACCTCAGACCTCCCAAAAGGCAAGAAACTCCCCACGTCCCTGGGTAGGGCAAAAAAAAAGAAAAAACAGAGGCAAAAGAATAGGTACAGGACCTGCACCTGCACCAGTGGGAGGGAGCTGTGAAGGAGGAAAGGTTTCCATACACTAGAAGGTCCTTGGAGGGCGGAGACTGCGGGTGGCAGAGGAGGGAAGCTTCAGAGCCGCGGAGGAAAGCACAGCCACAGGGGTGCGGAGAGCAAAGCTAAGTGATTCCCGCACAGAGGATCGGTGCCGACCGGCACTCACCAGCCCGAGAGGCTTGTCTGCTCACCCGGAATGGGCGGGGGCTGGGAGCTGAGGCTCAGGCTTCGGAGGTCGGATCGCAGGGAGAGGACTGGGGTTGGCTGCGTGAACACAGCCTGAAGGGGGCTAGTGCACCACAGCTAGCCGGGAGGGAGTCCGGGAAAAGGTCTGGAGCTGCCGAAGAGACAAGAGACTTTCTCTTGCCTCTTTGTTTCTTGGTGCACGAGGAGAGGGGATTAAGAGCGCTGCTTAAGGAGCACCAGAGACTGGCGCGAGCCACAGCTATCAGCGCGGACCCCAGAGATAGGCATGAGACGCTAAGGCTACTGCTGCCGCCACCGAAAAGCCTGTGTGCGAGCACAGGTCACTCTCCACTGCCCCTCCCGGGAGCCTGTGCGGCCCGCCACTGCCACACCTTCCCCAGGAGAACACACGGCGCGCCTCAGGCTGGTGCAACGTCAAGCTGGCCTCTGCCGCCGCAGGCTCGCCCCGCACTCCGTACCCATCCCTCCCCCCAGCCTGAGTGAGCCAGAGCCCCCGAATCAGCAGCTCCTTTAACCCCGTCCTGTCTGAGTGAAGAACAGACGCCCTTAGGCTACCTACACGCAGAGGCGGGGCCAAATCCAAAGCTGAACCCCTGGAACTGTGAGAACAAAGAAGAGAAAGGGAAATCTCTCCCAGTAGCCTCAGGAGCAGCAGATTAAATCTCCACAATCAACTTGATGTACCCTGCATCTGTGGAATACCTGATTGACAACGAATCATCCCAAATTGAGGAGGTGGGCTTAGGGAGCAACGATATATATATATTTTACCCTTTTTCTCTTTTTGTGAGTGTGTATGTGTATGCTTCTGTGTGTGATTTTGTCTGTATAGCTTTGCTTTTACCATTTGTCCTACGGTTCTATCTGTCCTTTTTTTTTTTATTACTTAAAAATATTTTTTTTAATAACTTTATTTTTTTTTAATTTATTTTATCGTCTTCGTTCTTTCTTTTTTTTCTCCCTTTTATTCTGAGCTGTGTGGAGGACAGGCTCTTGGTGTTCCAGCTAGGTGTCAGGGCTGTGCCACTGAGGTGGGAGAGCCAAGTTCAGGGCACTGGTCCACAAGAGACCTCCCAGCTCCACATAATATCAAATGGTGAAAATCTCCCAGAGATCTCCATCTCAGCGCCACGACCCAGCTCCACTCAACGACCAGCAAGCTACAGTGCAGGGCACCCTATGCCAAACAGCTAGCAAGACAGGAACACAACCCCACCCATTAGCAGAGAGGCTGCCTAAAATCATAATAAGGCCACAGACACCCTAAAACACAACAATAGAGTTGGACCTGTCCACCAGAAAGACAAGATCCAGCTTCATCCACCAGAACACAGGCACTAGTCCCCTCCACCAGGAAGCCTAAACAACTCACTGAACCAACCTTAGACACTGGGGACAGACACCAAAAACAATGGAAACTACGAACCTGCAGCCTGCGAAAAGGAGACCCCAAACACAGTAAGTTAAGCAAAATGAGAAGACAGAGAAACACACAGCACATAAAGGAGCAAGGCAAAACCCCACCAGACCTAACAAATGAAGAGGAAATAGGCAGTCTACCTGAAAAAGAATTCAGAATAATAATAATAAAGATGATCCAAAATCTTGGAAATAGAATGGAGAAAATACAAGAAATGTTTAACAAGGAACTAGGAGAACTAAAGAGAAAACAAACAGTGATGAACAACACAATAAATAAAACTGAAATTCTCTAGAAGGGATCAATAGCAGAATAACTGAGGCAGAAGAACAGATACGTGACCTGGAAGGTAAAATAGTAGAAATAACTACTGCAGAGCAGAATAAAGAAAAAAGAATGAAAATAATTGAGGACAGTCTCAGAGACCTCTGGGACAACATTAAAGGCACCAACAGGGCTTCCCTGGTGGCGCAGTGCTTGAGAGTCTGTCTGCCGATGCAGGGGACACGGGTTGATACCCCGGTCTGGGAAGATCCCACATGCCGTGGAGTGGCTAGGCCCGCGAGCCAAGGCCACTGGGCCTGTGTGTCTGGAGCCTGTGCTCCGCAACGGGAGAGGCCACAGCAGTGAGAGGCCCGCGTACCACAAAAAAATAAATAAATAAAAGAAAATTTTAAAAAGCCACCAACATTCGAATTATAGGGGTCCCAGAAGAAGAAGAGAAAAAGAAAGGGACTGAGAAAATATTTGAAGAACTTATAGTTGAAAACTTGCCTAATATGGGAAAGGAAATAGTTAATCACGTCCAGGAAGCACAGAGAGTCCCATACAGGATAAATCCAAGGAGAAACACGCCAAGACACATATTAATCAAACTATCAAAAATTAACTACAAAGAAAAAATATTAAAAGCAACAAGGGAAAAACAACAAATAACACATAAGGGTATACCCATAAGGTTAACAGCTGATTTTTCAGCAGAAACTCTGCAAGCCAGAAGGGAGTGCCAGGACATATTTAATGTGATGAAGAAGAAAAACCTACAAGCAGGATTACTCTACCCAGCAGGGATCTCATTCAGATATGACGGAGAAATTAAAAGCTTTACCAACAAGCAAAAGCTAAGAGAATTCAGCACCACCAAACCAGCTTTACAACAAATGCTAAACGAACTTCCCTAGGCAGGAAACACAAGAGAAGGAAAAGACCTACAATAATAAACCGAAAACAATTAAGAAAATGGTAATAGGAACATACATACCGATAATTACCTTACATGTAAATAGATTAAATGCTCCAACCAAAAGACATAGACTGGCTGAATGGATACAAAACCAAGACCCGTATATATGCTGTCTACAAGAGACCCACTTCAGACCTAGGGACACATACAAACTAAAAGTGAGGGGAGGGAAAAAGATATTCCATGCAAATGGAAATCAAAAGAAAGCTGGAGTAGCAATTCTCATATCAGACAAAATAGACTTTAAAATAAAGACAATTACAAGAGACAAAGAAGGATACTAAATAATGATCAAAGGATCAATCCAAGAAGAAGATATAACAATTGTAAATATTTATGCACCTAATATAGGAGCACCTCAATATATAAGGCAAATACTAACAGCCATAAAAGGGGAAATCGACAGTAACACATTCATAGTAGGGGACTTTAACACCCCACTTTCACCAATGGACAGATCATCCCAAATAAAAATAAATAAGGAAACACAATTAAATGATACATTAAAAAAGATGGACTTAATTGATATTTATAGGACATTCCAACAAAAAACAACAGAATACACATTCTTCTCAAGTGCTCATGGAACATTCTCCAGGATAGATCATATCTTAGGTCACAAATCAAGCCTTGGTAAATTTAAGAAAATTGAAATTGTACCAAGTATCTTTTCCGATCACAATGCTATGAGACTAGATATCAATTACTGGAAAAAATCTGTACAAGACACAAACACATGGAGAGTACACAACACACTACTTAATAACCAAGAGATCACTGAAGAAATCAAAGAGGAAATAAAAAAATACCTAGAAACAAATGACCTTGAAAACACGACGACCCAAAACCTATGGGATGCAGCAAAAGCAGTTCTAAGTGGGAAGTTTATATCAAAATAATCCTACCTTAGGAAACAAAAAACATCTCAAATAAACAACCTAACTTTATACCATAAGCAATCAGAGAAAGAACAAAAAAGCCCCAAAGTTAGCAGAAGGAAAGAAATCATAAAGATCAGATTAGAAATAAATGAAAAAGAAATGAAGGAAATGATAAAAAAAGATCAATAGAACTAAAAGCTGGTTCTTTGAGAAGATGAACAAAATTGATAAACTATTAGCCAGACTTTTCAAGAAAAAAAGAGAGTAGTCTCAAATCCATTGAATTAGAACTGAAAAAGGAGAAGTAACAACTGACACTGCAGGAATACAAAGGATCATGAGAGATTACTACAAGCAACTCTATGCCAATAAAATGGACAACCTGCAAGAAATGGACAAATTCTTAAAATGCATAACCTTCCGAGACTGAACCAGGAAGAAATAGAAAATATGAACAGACCAATCACAAGCACTGAAATTGAAACTGTGATTAAAAGTCTTCCAACAAACAAAAGCCCAGGACCAGATGGCTTCACAGGCGAATTCTATCAAACATTTAGAGAAGAGCTAACACCTATCCTTCTCAAACTCTTCCAAAATATAGCAGAGGGAGGAACACTCCCAAACTCATTCTACGAGGCCACCATCATTCTAATACCAAAACCAGAAAAAGATGTCACAAAGAAAGAAAACTACAGGCCAATATCACTGATGAAAATAGATGCAAAAATCCTCAACAAAATACTAGCAAACAGAATCCAACAGCACATTAAAAGTGGGTTTATCCCAGGAATGCAAGGATTCTTCAATATATGCAAATCAATCAACATGATACACCATATTAACAAATTGAAGGAGAAAAACCATATGATCATCTCAATGGATGCAGAGAAAGCTTTCAACAAAATTCAACACCCATTGATGATAAAAACCCTCCAGAAAGTAGGCATAGAGGGAACTTTCCTCAACATAATAAAGGCCATATATGACAAACCCACAGCCAACATCATCCTCAATGGTGAAAAACTGAAACCATTTCCGCTAAGATCAGGAACAAGACAAGGTTGCCCACTCTCACCGCTATTATTCAACATATTTTGGAAGTTTTAGCCACAGCAATGAGAGAAGAAAAAGAAATAAAAGGAATCCAAATCGGAAAAGAAGTAATGCTGTCACTGCAGGTGACATGATACTACACATAGAGAATCCTACAGATGCTACCAGAAAACTACTAGAGCTAATCAATGAATTTGGTAAAGTAGCATGATACAAAATTAATGCACAGAAATCTCTTGCATTCCTATACACTAATGATGAAAAATCCAAAAGTGAAATTAAGAAAACACTCGCATTTACCATTGCAACAAAAAGAATAAAATATCTAGGAATAAACCTACCTAAAGAGACAAAAGACCTGTGGGCAGAAAATTATAAGACACTGATGAAGGAAATTAAACATTATACAAATAGGTGGAGAGATATACCATGTTCTTGGACTGGAAGAATCAATATTGTGAAAATGACTCTACCACCCAAAGCAATCTACAGATTCAATGCAATCCCTATTAAACTACCAATGGGGGCTTCCCTGGTGGTGCAGTGGTTGAGCGTCCGCCTGCCGATGCAGGGAACACGGGTTCGTGCCCCGGTCCAGGAAGATCCCACATGCCGCAGAGTGGCTGGGCCCGTGAGCCATGGCCGCTGAGCCTGTGTGTCTGGAGCCTGTGCTCTGCAACAGGAGAGGGCACAACAGTGAGAGGCCCACATACCGCAAAAAAAAAAAAAAAAACTACCAATGGCATTTTTCACAGAACTAGAACAAAAAGTTTCACATTTTGTATGGAAACACAAAAGACCCCGAATAGTCAAAGCAATCTTGAGAAAGAAAAATGGAGCTGGAGGAATGAGGCTCCCAGACTTCAGACTATACTCCAAAGCTACAGTAATCAAGACAGTATGGTACTGGCACGAAAAGAGAAATATAGATCAATGGAACAGGATAGAAAGCCCAGAGATAAACCCAAGCACATATGGTCAACTTATCTTTGATAAAGGAGGCAGGAATATACAGTGGAGAAAAGATAGCCTCTTCAATAAGTGGTGCTGGGAAAACTGGATGGCTACATGTAAAAGACTGAAATTAAAACACTCCTTAACAGCATACAGAAAAATTAACTCAAAATGGATTAAAGACCTAAATGTAAGGCCAGACACCATCAAACTCTTAGAGGAAAACATAGGCAGAACACTCTATGACATAAATCACAGCAAGATCCTTTCTGACCCACCTCCTAGAGTAATGGAAATAAAAACAAAAATAAACAAATGGGACCTAATGAAACTTCAAAGCTTTTGCACATCAAAGGAAACCATAAACAAAACGGAAAGGCAACCCTCAGAATGGGAGAAAATATTTGCAAATGAAGCAACTGACAACGGATTAATCTCCAAAACATACAAGAAACCCATGCAGCTCAATATCAAAAAAACAAACATACCAATCCAAAAATGGGCAGAAGACCTAAACAGACATTTCTCCAAAGAAGTTGTACAGATTGCCAACAAACATATGAAATAATGCTCAACATCATTAATCATTAGAGAAATGAAAATAAAAACTACAATGAGATATCATCTCACACCAGTCAGAATGGCCATCATCAAAAAATCTACAAAAAATAAATGCTGGAGAGGGTGTGGAAAAAAGGGAACCCTCTTGCACTCTTGGTGGGAACGTAAATTGATAGAGCCACTATGGAGAACAGTATGGAGGTTCCTTAAAAATCTATAAATAGAACTACCATATGACCCAGCAATCCCACTACTGTGCATATACCATGAGAAAACCATAATTCAAAAAGAGTCATGTTCCACAATGTTCATTGCAGCTGTATGTACAATAGCCAGGATATGGAAGCAACCTAAGTGTCCATCAAGAGATGAATGGATAAAGAAGATGTGGCACATATATACAATGGCATATTACTCAGCCATAAAGAGGAACGAAAGTGAGATATCTGTAGTGAGGTGGATGGACCTAGAGGCTGTCATACAGAGTGAAGTAAGTCAGAAAGAGAAAAACAAATACCGTATGCTAACACATATATATGGAAATTAAAACAAAAAAAGAAAAAAGTGGTCAGAATAACCTACGGGCAAGACGGGAATAAAGATACAGACCTACTTGAGAATGGACTTGAGGTTACAGGGAGGGGGAAGGGTAAGGTGGGTAAAGTGAGAGAGTGGCATGGACATATATATACTGCCAAACGTAAAATAGATAACTGGTGGGAAGCAGCCACATAGCAGTGGGAGATCAGCTCGGTGCTTTGTGACCACCTAGAGGGGTGGGATAGGGAGGGTGGGAGGGAGGGAGATGCAAGAGGGAAGAGATATGGGGACATATGTATATGTATAACTGATTCACTTTGTTATAAAGCAGAAACTAACATGCTATTGTAAAGCAATTATACTCTAATAAAGATGTTAAAAAAATTATCTAGATGAGAAAAGAGTTTTAGTCTATATAATTATTAATATTTGCTTCTTCAAAAAGGACCTTTACAATGAAGAAATCTGGTGGACACTAACATCCCCAATGGGACAAATTAACTTAATATAGCGCCTTATATAATATACCTTGAAGGATATTATATTATACCGTCTATGTAATATTAACTAATTATGCAGAAACATTCAGGCAAATTTAAACTGAAGGTCACTCTACAGAACAACTGGCCTGAACTCTTCAAAAACAGTAATATTATAAAATATCAAAGAAAAAAAAGGCAGAGGAAAGAAAACTAAAGAGACATGCAACTCAATTCATTGCATAATTTCTGGTTGGATCCTGGATCAAAAAAAAAGGACATTTTGAGACAATTAGGGAAATTTGAAGATGGATTATATATTAGAAATATTACAACAATGTTACATATTCGGAGTGTGGTATTATATTGTGCTTTGTTGTTGTTAAGTGAAAATTCTTGTACTTAGGAAATACATCCTGAAGTATTTACTTGAGAACTATCTTGAGATCTGCAACCTGCTTTCAAATAACTGAGTTTAAAAAATTTGTATAATTATATAACTATATATAACATATATATACAACAAAAGAGAGAGGAGAGAAAATGTGGCACACTATTTATAATTAATCTGGATAAAGTATATTCTCACAACTCTTCTGAAGGGTTGAAATTTTTCAAATTAAAAAGTTTGGGGGGGGAATTAAAACTGTCTATGTATTGTGAAACTGTCTAGGTACTTACATGAAAGAAAAACCATGATTTAGTCAAAAAACATAAAAACAAATGAATATATATAAACAAATGTGTGTGTGTATATATATGTATATACATACATATACATATATCATGATCAAATTTTATAAAAATTATGTACACATACATTTGTATACTAAAAAGAACAAACGATAGAAATTGTTGGAAACAGTGATGGGTCAAATGAATCAGGTTGTAAACTTAGTTGTCAGTATATATAAAGATATCTCATTCTTTTGCTTTTGATCATACTTTATGATGATTCTAAACAGATGAGAGTCATATGAAACTGGATCACAACCTGTTGCAGGTTAGGTTATTCAAGAGGCAGATTCTGAGATGGGGTACAGTGTGCAGGATGTTTATTAGGGCATGCCACGGGATTAACACCCATAGAACAGAGCAGGAAGCAAGGCTGTGGGACCAACGAAAGCTTCAGCCAACCCCACAGGGAACTCTGGAGCTAAAATGGCCCATGAGATCTGTCACTTGCTGTGCTGAAATAATCTCTAAATACTCCTACCTGGATCAGTCTTCAGATGCTCGCTGCCCTGGGAAAGGTGTCATCCTGGGCAAGGGGTTCTCTACAGCTGAAGCAGTACCTGCAGGGGTTGTGCACTGATGTAGGTCTGCAGACAGTACTCCCAGCAGCTCCAGAACAACTTCCTTCCTTGAAGGAGGAACAGATGGTGAATCTCCATGTTCATCACACAATTTGTCTTCTTTTGTTTCAGGAGTTATATATTGTTTTTTGAAAATTTGGTTTAAAACGTATGGATACAAAGGGAGGAAAGCGGGGGAAGGTGGTGGTGGTGATGGGATGAATTGGGAGGCTGGGATTGACATATATATACCAATATGTATGAAATTGATAAAAAGAACCTGCTGTATAAAAAAATAAAATAAGATAAAATTCAAATATAAAAAAACAAAATTTAAAAAATAAAGAAGAAAAAAAAGAAAATTTGGTTTAGTTGAATTTGGGATTTTAACAAAATCAGCAGGTTAATATAAGCTCCACCCTCTTTATTCATGGCCCCGTTACTGCATATGTGCTGTACATTTGTTCTTAAATTCTAATAATCCCTTAGTCTTTCTTAGGGTCTGCTATAGACTGAATTTTGTCCCCCCTAAAACTCATATGTTAAAGCCCTAACCCTCAGTGTGACTGTAGTGACTATATTTGGAGACAGTGTCTTTAGGAGGTAATTAAGGTTAAATGAGGTCATAAAGATGAGACCCTAATCCAATAGGACTGGTGGCCTTACAAGAAGAGGAAAAGAGAAAATCTCTCTCTCTCTCTCTCTTTCTCTTCGAATTCAAAGGAAGTCCATGTGAGGACAAAAGCAGCCATCTGCAAGCCAGGAAAAGAGCCTTCACCATAAACCAAACCCTTCCAGAAACTTGATCTTGGACTTTCCACTTTTCAGAACTATGAGAAAATAAATTTCTGTGGTTTAAGCTATGTAGTCTGTGGTATTCTTATAGCTGATACACGGCCAAAATGGAAGGTCAGATCCAAAACCTGCCAAATAATTAGACTAGGTAATTTACAGTTCTTAGAATGACATGCTTTCATGCATGGCATAATTGAATTCCAATAATAAGAGACTGTGCTGTATAGAAGACATGTCATTGTTCAGCTTCCTTTCTCTCTCTGTGTCCCTAAATACTCCCATGATTGTTTAGTCTGAACTTTTATGCTTAGTTATCATTAATTTTGCACTTGTTTCTGTTTAAATAATTCATTGAAATATGCTATAATTTTTTTTTTACTTAGAATTGAGCTTAATTCGTTACGTTGCTGGTTTTTATCATCCTTGTGTCATCAGGAAGACAATAAAGTTCTCTAGGATTCTATCAGCCAGACTGGTCCATTTTTCTTTACTTTACCCTGGGAAAGGTAAACCCTTAGAAAAGGAAACCAAAGTTACAAAGAAAGGTTTCCAGTAACAGTAATAGTTCCCTCTTGGCCCGGTTACTTTGATTTTTCTTTTTAGAAGGAAAAAACGTCCTTGAAAAAAATCCATCCAAATTCACTTTTGCTTTTTTTGACCACAACTGAAAAAGCGCAAGTCAAAGTGTGGACACAGGTAAGGCTCCTCTTTCATGTTCCATTCAGTGAACACCAACTGTCTTTTATGGGATCAAATTCATAGTTTGGGGTTTATTGTTACTGGGCCTTGAGAAGTAGTACTAACCAGCCCAAGAGAATAAATTGGGAGATGTCATTAATTGAAGGGTATAAAGCAAAGGCATGTCCAAACGTAAGTTTATGTATTACATCCCTAGGCAGAAATCGAAATATGTGCTTTTTCAGATGTAACATTTTAATTGGCCTACCTGATGGAAGGTTAAATAAAATGTACCATAAACCTCATTACTACTCAATTGTCAAATACCCTGCCTGAAATATGACTAAAACTTGCAGTGAGCAGGTGCAACTCAGAATTATGAGAGACCTAAAAGTTCTCTTTAGCAACACTATTTGCAACATAGAATTTTAAGTGGTCCCATTATACCAGATACACTCTGCTATTTTATCCAAGAGTTTTAAGTACAGAGCTGGGTTTTGAAAATTCCTTTTCCATATAATAATCCATTTCAAATGCCTGCCTGGAAATTATCTGTGATAGTACATTTCTAATAAAATGCCACTGTTGAATGAAGCCTCGCTGCCTGGCACAAAAACAAAATACTATATCTTAGCGTGAGGTTTGAAGATTTTTGGGGCATGAAATGGTTCCAAAAATGAGAGATTATCTTTCCCTATCCATCCCCCACAACGTCCCCAAAAACCCCTATAAAGGATCATCCTGTTCATAACAAAGATAGATGTATGAAGATGAATGTCATAGAATATCAGAAGCCATTGAAACTCTCCAAAATAAAGATGATATTCCAATAAAGATGAATTCAAAATTTGCCATGATTACGTTTTTTGGTTCTCTTCCATGCTACAGTGAATGAACTGCCCACACTTCCTCTTTATTTCTGCAATTCAACTACGTGGTTACTGGTGGTTCCAATCATCCATGCCACTCTACAACCAGTAAAGAGAAATACCATAGCACATGCCATTATGCTACTGAAATTCCTGTCAACAAATGTTGATTGAGTCTCTACTTTGTGCCAAGACCATGGGAGATTAACCTAGTGAAAAAGACAAACCCTGCCCTTCAGAAACTCATTGTCTAGTGTTGAAGAGCACAGAAAAAGAAACAATTGCAATATTCTATAAGGATTAAAAATGGTGAAAATATAACATGCAACAGAAAAGCATAAGAGGGATATCTAACTCAGTCTTGAAGGAAGGGTCAAGTTAAAAATCCATAAAGGAAGTACTAAGTTGAAACCTGAAGTGGAGTAAAGAACAGGATTTTAAAAAGGTAAAACTATGGCAAGCGCAATGCCCATGAAGTAAGACCAGGAGTGTCAAATTTTTAGAAATTCCACTGATTCACAGCTCGGTTTTCAAGGTGAGGTGGGAGGCATTGGTGAGACAAAACACGAGAGGTACGTTTACAAGGTAATGGAAGACTTGAAAGTTGGCTTACAGACTTTGAACTTTATTTTAAAGACGTGTGGAGCACAGAAAGATTTTAACCTGGGACGTCACAGGATCATGTTGGCATTCGGAACATCACTCTGGCTGAGATACGAAGAACAAATTGGTTTGAGGTACAATGGGAGGCCAAATGGCTGGTTACAAAAAGCCTATTGCAGCAACCCCGTTGCAATAGGATGAAGAAAAAGAGATGAATTTGAAAAATATTTAGGAGGTAGTTTTGACAGGTCTTAGTGACTATCCAATGTGGAAGATGAGGACCAAAGAACAAAGAATAGAATAAAGTTTTTGGCATAAGAAATTGGATATGTTGGATAAGCAAACAAGGATGAGAAGGAAAGGGTGTGGAATCATGGAGGACTATTTTTATTGTTTATTTATTTATTTATTTTGATGTGTGCCCTGCCTTATAGATGCAGCCACCTAGGTAAAATTTACCTCCAGTAATAACTCTTTTTTTTGGAGCACTATGAGTTTTTTTTTTTAATTGTAGTATAATTGCTTTACAATATTGTGTTAGTTTCTGCTGTACAGTGAAGTGAATCAGCCATATGTATACATATATCCCCTCTGTCTTGGACCCCCCTCCCCCCATCCCACCCATCTAGGTCATCACAGAGCACGGACCTGACCTCCCTGTGCTATACCGCAGGTTCCCACTAGTTATCTATTTTTACACATGGTAGTGTATTTATGTGAAATCTATTCTCCCAATTCATCCCATCCCCCCCCCTTCCGCCTGTGTCCACACGTCCGTTCTGGAGGACTATCTTTAAAACAAGATTTATAGTTATAATTTCACTGAGAGATATGAAAACAAGGAGGAAATGGTTTAATGCAATAAGTTTGTAGGTGGGGTGGCAGAACTTTGAGGTAGTTTTAATCTGAGTTCTCTTTTCTTTATGAAGTCAGAGGCAAAGTTATCTGCTGAGAGGAAGAAAGACAGGAAGTATGGATGTTTAAAGAGAGTGTAGAAAAAGTGATGTAGGATCCATTGAAGGAATTTTAGATGGGTTGATCCATTTGAGGTTAGAGATCATGAAGTTAACTGGCATTAACAGCAATCAAATGGCATTAACAGCAATCAAATGGCATTAATTTTCAAAGTTGTGTGATTTTTTTTTAGTAATGTTCAGCATTCTGGATAAAGAGAAGAAGCAACAAAAGAAAAAAATAGACTGATCTAAAGTTGGGGATTTTCTATGTGGTTGAGACTTAAGAAAACAGGACAAGAGATCTGAAAATAAGAGCAAAGAAAAATTGTTTGAAGTGACAGACAATAGGGTTTAGGCTGGGTAAGGAAGAGATAATAAGAGGGAGCTGACAGAGGAATAGTAAAGGATCAAGGGATTAGAGGTTCTGAGAACGTGAAGGACAAATCTAGTGGCAATATCAGAGGAAGATGCTAAAATAGGGAAAGAAAAGATAGGAAGATGTGGTCTAAGATTACAGTGTTTTAAATTAATATGTTTGGAATTGAGGCAGTGGCAGAGGATGACAAGCAGATGATGACACACTCTAGGGAGTGAGTTAACAAAGGTTAAGATCCCTGAAGTTAAGGAGGTGAAATCACAAAGAGACAGGAATTGATGTACTATCCTTGTATATATTGAAGTTACTCAGGAGAGAAATAGGGTGAAGAAAAATATTATAAAGCCTGTGCCAAATTCTTCAAGGAATGGGGGCAAGTAACCAGTTAGTCAGGTGATAACATTGACAATTTGGGGTGGAGGATGGAGTGAGCCTTAATGTATGGAAGAGATTTTGTATGGAAGTGAAAGGGTAATGATCTGGAATTAAAACTTAGGATGTTCAGCATTAAACTACCAATACACCACAAACTCTGAGGCATGCTGGGGACAGGATGTAAAGGGTAGTGGTCTTCTATGAAGACATCTTAATCCTCTTGTCAGCAATTCTGAAGAAGACTGCTCTCATGGGCTTATTCAAATTTAATCACCATTTTGAATTAGACTTACTGTATTTATATTCATGGATAATAAATCCTTCTCTCTCTCTTTTCAAAACTAGCTGGATTTTCATGGCATGAGTATCAGGGACCCTACACTACAGCGGCTGCACATCAATCTTGCATGAACCCTAACAAAAAAAGTGCACGTGCTAGCAGAAAGAAAGGACCACACTGGGTTTTCCCACCCAGGGACGGTCACCCTGATGTGTAATCAATCAACAGGAAAGGTGTGCCTTTTGCAAAGAACCTCTGAGAGGTCACTTTTCTAGGTGTGATCAATCTCCCCCATGCTGATCATGTTACAGCGATTACCACTCTACTCTAACAGCTTCTTCTCCAGGGAGAAACAAAACTGTGTCTGTAAACGTTTAGTATGGTGTATCCTGTCAGGTTAAATTACCTTGAAGCATAACTCACTGTAAATTCACCTCATAAGTAAAAAGCAATTGGAGATTTTAAAACACCATCAAAAAGCATTCTATTTGGGGGTGGAATTATGTTGTGCAATTACAAATGAACCATGCCAGTGACCCTCATCATCAGTAAGAGAGTCAGCATTTCCTTAGTTCAGCACGTAAGGAAAAAAAGAACACCTATGCTTTTTGGCATGAAATGTTTTTGCTGGGCCAACAAAAATTTGTTCTTACGACCTTTGAAGAAGATAGAAAACTAACATTTAATGAGCATCTAATACATGTTAGGCTAATGCTTTACACGTATATACAAGACTCATAAGTACCACCTCCTTTGAAAAGTTTTCCTTAACGACCTCCCAAATCAGGGTATGATAGTTAATTTCTATGGGCCAACTTGACTAGACTAAGGTACCCAGCTATTTTGTTAAGCAGCATTATTCTAGGTGTGTCTGTGAAGGTGTTTCCAGCTGACATTAATTTTGAATCAGTAGACTGACTAAAGCAGATTTCCCAACCCCCCAAGCAGATTGCCCGCCCCACAGTGTGCGTGGGCCTCAGCCAATCTGTTGAAGGCACGAATAGAACAAAAAGGCTGAGTAAGGGAGAATTCAGTCACTCTGCCTGTCTTTGAGCTGGAATATCAGTCTTCTCCTGCCTTCTGACTCAAGCTCAGAATAAGGCTTACACTATTTGCTATCCTGCTTCTCAGGCCTTCGGACTCACACTGGAACTAAATCATCAGTTCTCCTGGATCCACAGCTTATTAAATGCAGATCTTGAACTTCTCTTTTTTTTTTTTGGAGTTTTTTGTTTGTTTGCTTGTTTTGTTTGTTTGTTTTTTGGCCACGCAGCATGTGGGATCTTAGTTCCCCGACCAGGGATCAAAACCATGCCCCTTGCAGCAGAAGCACGGAGTCTTAACCCCTGGACCGCCAGGGAAGTCTGAGATCTTGGACTTCTCAGTCTCCATAATCATGTGAGCCAGTTCCCTGTAGTACATCTTATAATAAATAGTACAATACATATCCTATTGGTTCTGTTTCTCTGGAGAACCCTAACGTGCATGGTTAGTACCCCGTTATCTGTGCTTCTCATCTGCCCTGTGCCACACAGTTATATCTCCTTTATCTTGCTGTGTACTGTTTTTGCTTCTAGACTGTAGCTATTTGAGTGAGTCTTACTCATTGCACTATTGTGAGTGCCTAGAAGAGGATCTAGCACATGAGGGCTCACTGAATGGGGTTAATTAAGTAATGAATACTCATATTACAGCCAATAGATATTACCATTCTTCTAAGGAAACTAAATTTCAGAGTCATCAGATAATTTACACAAAGCCACATAGCTAATAAGTAGTAGAGTTGAGAATTGAACCTGGGAACATCAGACTTCAAAATCCTTGCAGATTTTTCTATACCACACTGCCTTTCTGCTTTACTTTTCAAAACATAATTCCTAAATAATTAAGTTTACTTTGATAATTAATTCCATTAGAATATTAGTGAGATAGGGTATGGAATTTAAAAACTTTGGCCGTGGAGACAGACTCCTGAATTAGAATCCTAGATCCTCTGCTTACTGAACAACTCTAAGCAAATTACCTAGCTACTCTGTGCCTCAGGTTCTTTATCCACAAAATAGGAATAATAGACAATCTTACCTATGAATATCAGTAGCCTACTGCCATAATAATGCTGTCTAACAAACCACTCTTAAACTTATCAGCTTAAAGAATAATTATTATCGCAGATCTGCAAAAAGGCTGGGGGCCAGCTGATCTATACTGGGCTTGGCTTCAGGTGGGAGTAATTCTTGGCCTCTGGTGGCAGCAGCTGGGGCAGCTTTACTTCTTACTGCAGGTCTGTGGGTCAACTGAGGCAACTCTGCATGGAGCATCCTTCCTCCTTGCCAGGCAGTTTTCTCTTATGGCAATAGCAGAGGCACAGGAGGAAGAGTGAAAATACACAAGGCCCCTTAAGGCCTATGCTTGGGGCTGGCATGCTGGCCCACATGTAAGTGGGCCAACGTAGATCAGCTGGCCACGTCAAGGGGTGGAGAAATATGCTCCTCCCACAGTGAGGCCATGGCAAGGATGTATTGAAGAACCAGACAGGAAGGAATTAAGAATCAGGCCAAAATTAGCTTACCACCCTATCTCTGAGGCCTGTTGTAATGAGGTAATAATCAATACATGTATCACACATAGACCAGAGCCTGGCACACATTAAGAGCTGAAGAAATGTTCTGAATGTCTGTCTGTATATTCAAAATGAGGTGGCCTCATGGAATGGCCCTGGCTCTGTCACTAACTAGCTATAAGATTATGATAAGTTACAGAGCTTCCCTGTTTTTTTTTTTTTTCTTTTACCTACCACTTGAGTTTATAATAGCTGCCTCACTTTCTTCATTGTGTTGCTAAAAGGATCAAATAACATGTGGTGGCTGATCATGTTTCAAAAAGAATAAAACATCCTAGAAATGCAAAGTATAGTAGATGGCTAGATAACCATTTGGTTAAGGTCAGTAAATCCCTCCAATTTTCAGTGATAGGAAGCCATAGTTCTTATTTTATAGATGTGGTAAATGCTTCAAGGAACTAAAATACTTCTTTTCTGGCCATAAATCCAAGTTGGCTGAGAAGGGATGGAATTAATGTTTCCATGGCAGCTGGGTCAGAAACTGAACACTGATAGTAAGGTTTATCATTCTTCAGCATGAAGTGGTTCACATTCAAATTCCTGAGGTTCAGGTAGTAAGGAAATCTCCAATCAACTACATAGTCTCATCCAGGTATTCAGCTAACAAGCCCCTAGGAGCCAGGAATACAAAGACGAAATGCCCACTGACTATCCTCAGGGACTTACAGCTGTGGAGAGACTGTGAGAGCCCCATGTATCTCTGAGAACAAACTAATTATTCCGGCTTCACTGGATTCTAGGTGCCCACGTGCCATCATCTATCTACTGCCTACCCCCGCTGATGAGACAGAAGAAGAGAAAAACAAGAATTATGAAAGTTATGTCCAGAGAGAATGGGGTGGGTTGAAAGTGGCAGGAACAGGGGTTTCTGAGCAAGGAATAAAGGCAAGTTCTGAGACCACATATACACTCTATTCACTAAACCCAGGGCCAAGGCTCTACAGTTTTGCGAGCACACTCTCCTTCCTGCAAACTATTGTAATACACAGCTAACTGATTGCTCAAGTACTTTCTAGGAAGTTCTGTTCAAATAAGCCTTAGGAGACATAGCAGAATCTGCAGGAATGATGGAGACCACTGAGGTAGGGTTGAAAAATCTCCTAACAACAGCCTAGAGGGCAAACAGGCACAAAGCATAGTGTTATAACTCAAAGCAGTAAGTGCTAGGCAGTGTGAACATAAGAAGAAGAGTCCTCTAGTCAGAGTCTTCACAGAGGACACAGCATGTCTGCTGAGATGCTGAGATGCTGAGATTTAAAGATGAGTAGAAGCTGGCCAAGCAGACTAGCAGATCTAAGGCATCTCAAGTAAAGATAGCAGGTGCAAAGGCATAGCACATGAGAAAACAGAATTCCTTTGAGAAAGGATTGTCATAGCATGTTCACAGGCAGTGTTTATATACAATCTAGAAAGCGATGGAAGGCTCCTGTCACCTCTCTCCCTGAAGCCTAGGATCTGGAGTAGTTATCTTAAAGCCTAAACACAGGCCTACCAAAAATAATGACAATACAATGTGGTACATGTTAAAATGGAAATATGTACAAAAGGTGGCAGCATAGAGAAAAGGTGTATTGAAGTACGCTGGGGAATCAGGAATGCCTCTGAGTATTGTCTCATGCTCTTACAGAATTGCTGCTCTTCCCTTATTCAGCACTGTTAACTGAATCTGGCCCATCATGCCACCTTCCTTTTCACTCATGGAAACTCTTCCTTCCACCACCCTGAATCTAGCTTCCACTAGGCTCTCCCTCTTCCTGTAATCCCACCCTCTTCTCTGAACCCCATTTCCTACACACAGATTCCAGTCTTTCCCATGCAGCTCCTAGAACTTGGAACTCAGGGAATTTGGCTAGATACCAGGAAGGAAATCACCTTAACACATCCACCATTCATTCTTTCAATATCTGTTTATTAATCACATGCCGTGTGCCAGGCATTGTTCAGGGATCGAGGATGCAGCAGGAAGAATAACCAACTTCTCAGCTTCTGTGGAGTATACATTCCAACATCTCTGTGCCTCAGCTATATTCTTCTAATCCAACTAGAAGCTCAGATAAAAGTGGTATAATAGAAATCCAGAGTTAAGAACAGTGGGGTTACTAGGAGGTTAGGGGAGAAAAGTCTACCTCCTGGAGAAGCATCATTTAGAACATATTTCTAAAGAACAATGCCAGTGAAGTGTTATCATGTGGGTCAGTATATTTGCATTTTTCTCTCCTCATTTTCTCTGTTCCAACCTTCCAACTCATGATTTGTTTTTCCCTGATCTCTGTTCAAAAAAGCAGGATTTGGATTAAGACCTGCAATTTCTTCTACATTTTACTGTAAAGCAACATTGTTCTCTCCTACTGCTTTATCTTGAAGAACAGTCTGCAGTTTACCTTTTGGCAGCTAATTCTTTATATCTGCAGTTTAGTTCCTGAACTTATCATGTCACTCATTTTAAAAGCTTTAATTGATTTTTAGGAAAGGTAGGTGTGATCCATTCCATTTTCCACGTATACCACACTCCCCAATTATACCCAAAGAGTGGACCCATTTATGATTCCATTAAGTCTGGTCTTTATATATAAATGGAGTCACATCATATGCATATTTATGTTGCACTTAATTAACTTAAGTCCCAAGGACAGAGAGAGAGAGAAGTTAAATAGTGCAGGTAATTCCACTCACCATTCCACTCAAGGAACACATGCCCTGAATTAATTGTGAACAAGTTGTTTTCCTCAGTATCAGGTCTCATGTGCCTCTCAAAGAATGAATTTGATTTTGATGTTTAAAGATAGCATTTATTTTAACAACATTGCCTCCAAATGCAAGTCAACCACTTCATCTGCTCAGCTGCAGAAACAATGCTCTGTTCCAATGCTTACCATAAGCCTGAAAGTTGTATCTATTGAGAAACTGTAGGCCAGTGTCCAAAATGATGTCTCCCTAATGTATTTCCAAAGATAATTTTGCTTTTTGTAACATTTGTCATATAATATGTCTTAACCTCAATCTAAAATAATACTTTATTCTACTGCTAAAGTGACATTGACCTAAGATCTCTGAGCTTTGTATGTTTGACCTAGCGTAGCAGATGCTGTCTGTGTCTTTCCACACGCTCTCTGCATTCGCCATTTCTGTACACATTTTCAAACGGCCACTGCCAGCATCTCAACTACCTGAGGGCTTTCTCTGGACACCAAGGCCTGCTCTGTACATGCATGGAGCAGGCCAGGAGTGTAAGGAAATTAATGAACCTCAGAAGCAGCCCATAACCAATGACTGACAAGAGATGGCAAGGAAGAGCTAACTCTGTGCGCGTATTTCACAGTGTACCCCCGAGACCCCCAAGTGGATTAAAGTAGAGTTGTTCAGAGTGGCAGCTTCTTAAAGGAGCCATTTATCTGGCTTTCTTTCCTCCCCTGTCCCTCTTCCCTACTCTCCTACAAGTATTTCCTAGAATCTCTGTTTAGAAACTAATCGCCCTTGAGTCCTTATCTCAGGGTCTACTTCTGGAGGAACTCAAACCATGACATTGAGAATTCTTACCCGTAGCATCAGACTCTGAAAAATCATCAAAATGAACACTGGGTGAAGTGTGTCCAACCCCTGAAGACACACCTCATGCCATTTCATGCATGCAGCTTGAGCTGGGCTCTGAATTCCACTGAATGCAGACTTATGTGGCTCCTGTGTGTGGATCTTACCCCTAAACATCCCCAACCATCAACTCTTTGAGAATAAGACCCTGATTTTATATAATCTTTGTAACATTTCCCAACCCCTCTCCTAGAAAAATTCTAAACGAGGTAGTCGTAAAAAATTTGACGTGAAGCAAATGAAACCAATTCTAATTTGATACCTGATGCCATTTATCCATGAAAAGAAAAAAGTCTGGAGCTTATTTGGCTATGTTTTCTGTGGTTAGGGAGATATTTGGACTTTTCAGCAAGAGCATTGCTATCTATCCTGTCCCCTGTATCCAAAAGTTTAAAAGTTCACATTTCAAGTGTGTTGATCCCTGGGGACTGAGTTGAATAACTGTTGATAGAATTCACGACGTGAACTAAGTTCTTTTAAAGTTTTATACTTAGTACTTTCCTTGGGGTTAGGAACCTTTAAATGTGGTGCATATACTCACATAAACCAAGTCAGATAAATTAGTAAAACTCCATATTAAATGAGAAAAAAATTCTGTTATTTCTAGATAGGAGAAATCCAGGATTCCATAAAACTTCACTCTCTAAAAGATAGGTATGTTCAGAGTTTCCTTCCTGGAATAAAGCTTGAGGCTAAAAGTTTGAAACAGAAATACATAGGAAATACATTATATTTTTAGGGCAAACAAAAATATAATACTCTACTATAATGTTGTTAAATGTGTCTGAGAGACTGTGGATTTTTATTGTAAAGGAAAATGATTCAAATGTATTTCTCAATAGTGCCATGTTTCCTCTTAAACTGTATTTTGAGGCAAATTTTTCTGTGGAAGTTTAAGATTTTAAGATGTGCAGATTTTTACCTCAAAGGGTTATTACAGTGATTTGATGTGAAGTAAGATTAGTTGCTTCTCATTATGGTTCTTAACAAATATCTCATTAACTGGACACCCCAGTTATAGTCTCTAAAATATGTACATTATATTTTAATCAGAGCCATCTCCTTTTGTTCCTGGAGAGCTGTGAGTGTTCTTTCCTTACCACTCCTCTGTGCTGAACCATTCTGTATGCCAACTGACGTGGAGTGTCCTTGGAAGCCTCAGGACCCCAAATGACTGATCTGGAATATATTGTATTTTTCCAGCAGTGACATTTGGCCTCTAGCTTGTTCCCTGGCTAGGGTCTGAGAGCAATCCACACACAGGGCTGCCTTAGGCTTGGGGCAGAGTCAGCCTGTTGAGTTTCTGCCTCTAAATGTTATTTATCACTGATTCTCTTCGGATAACCAGGAATTGTTAATTTTCTGTTTAAGAAATAAAACAAAATCTGTGTATTTCAGCAGAATAATAAAAACACAGAATCTGATCCTACTGATTTTATGTAGACTCTAAAACCTTTTTTCAGGGAATAATTATTTCATGTTCAGATTAATATAATGCAAAAAAATAGTCAGCAATATTCATACTCAGTGGAGACATGATCCGTCTCATTCAAATTACAGAAAATAATTTCTAAATCACTGTAAATCATAAGAATATATGCATAGAAGACACTAAAAAGGCCTTTTTCTTTTTTCTAATGTTTCACCCATGCAGGATTGTATCTCATTTCTTTGAGAACAGCCCTTTGGTGCTTATTACTGTGCTGTCTCTGAGAGCCAAATCGCCTGACTTCTGTTATAATGAGCCCTAAAGAGAGAGAGAAAGAGAGAGACACAAAGGATTTTAACAGGAGGATATCTTGTTGTTAGAACCAATAAAGCTAAAGCAGTCCTAGAATGATAAATTATTTTAAGTTTCATCATTTGCAGAACAACAATTTGAAGAACATGCTAACATCTTAAAACGCTGATCTTCCTGTTTATAGTCCCAAGCAGAAGTCTTTAGATATTGTGAAGGCTCATTAACATTTCGTTACCACAGCATAGGCAGCTATATAGAAATCTATCAGTTGTTGAAGCACTGATGAGCAGTCTGCAGGGAAAATCAAGTAAAAAAGCTAACCCTGAATTAAAAGGTATGAAGATCACTCTCATGGTTATGATGAGTAAAATTCAAATAAAACTACACACACACGTTTCTTAGTTAATATTAGCAAAAGTACACTAAAATTCTCTGAGACTAGTTTGGTACACGGACAAAAATAAATAGACTGGCCCTAGAGATTACATGACAGCAGGATGGCACCAGGATATTTGTTTCTCTGAATGGCAAATTGTCAACTGAAACCTAAATCTGCGTTCACTTCGTGAATTATAGCTCATTAAAACCAATCATTTTTTAAACCAATCATTTTAATCAAATTCATAATCAATATCTGTCAGTGAGATGGTATTTTGTACAGTGATCAAAGTCTAGCCATTGAGATGATCATATGTTTTTTCTCCTTCAATTTGTTAATATGGTGTACCACATTGATTGATTTGCATATATTGAAGAATCCTTGCATTCCTGGGATAAACCCCACTTGATCATGGTGTAGGATTCTTTTAATGTGCTGTTGGATACTGTTTACTGGTATTTTGTTGAGGATTTTTGCATCTATGTTCATCAGTGATATTGGCCTGTAGTTTTCTTTTTTTGTGGCATCTCCATCTGGTTTTTGTATCAGGGTGTTGGTAGCCTCGTAGAATGAGTTTCGGAGTATTCCTCCCTCTGCTATATTTTGGAAGAGTTTGAGAAGGATAGGTGTTAGCTCTTCTCTAAATGTTTGATAGAATTCGCCTGTGAAGCCATCTGGTCCTGGGCTTTTGTTTGTTGGAAGATTTTTAATCACAGTTTCAAATTTAGTGCTTTTGATTGGTCTGTTTATATTTTCTAATTCTTGGTGGCTCAGTCTCGGAAGTTGTGCTTTTCTAAGAATTTGTCCATTTCTTGCAGGTTGTCCATTTTATTGGCATAGAGTTGCTTGTAGTAATCTCTCATGATTCTTTGTATTTCTGCAGTGTCAGTTCTTACTTCTCCTTTTTCATTTCTAATTCAATTTATTTGAGTCTTCTCCCTTTTTTTCTTGAAGAGTCTGGCTAATGGTTTATCAATTTTGTGTATCTCCTCAAAGAACCAGCTTTTAGTTTTATTGATCTTTGCTACTGTTTCCTTCATTTCTTTTTCATTTATTTTTGATCTGATCTTTATGATTTCTTTCCTTCTGCTAACTTTGGGTTTTTTCTGTTCTTCTTTCTCTAATTGCTTTAGGTGTAAGGTTAGGTTGTTTATTTGAGATGTTTCTTGTTTCTTGAGGTAGGATTGTATTGCTATAAACTTCCCTCTTAGAACTGCTTTTGCTACATCGCATAGGTTTTGGGTTGTCGTGCTTTCAATGTCATTTGTTTCTAGGTATATTTTGATTTCCTCTTTGATTTCTTCAGTGATCTCTTGGTTATTTAGTAGTGTATTGTTTAGCCTCCATGTGTTTGTACTTTTTACAGATTTTTTTCCTGTAATTGATATCTAGTCTCACAGCATTGTGGTCAGAAAAGATAATTGATATGATTTCAATTTTCTTACATTTCCCAAGGCTTGATTTGTGACCCAAGATATGATCTCTCCTGGAGAATGTTCCATGAGCACTTGAGAAGAAAGTGTATTCTGTTGTTTTTGGATGGCTGTCCTATAAATATCAAATAAGTCCACCTTGTTTACTTGTTTCCTTACTTATTTTCATTTTGGATGATCTGTCCATTGGTGAAAGTGGGGTGTTAAAGTCCCCTACTATGAATGTGTTACTGTCGATTTCCCCTTTTATGACTGTTAGCATTTGCCTTATGTATTGAGGTGCTCCTACGTTGGGTGAATAAATATTTACAATTGTTGTATTTTCTTGGATTGATCCCTTGATCACTATGTAGTGTCCTTCCTTGTATCTTGTAACATTCTTTATTTTAAAGTCTATTTTATCTGATGATTGTGCTACTCCAGTTTTCCTTTGATTTCCATTTGCATGGATATCTCTTTCCATCCCCTCACTTTTAGTCTGTATGTGTCCCTAGGTCTGAAGTGAGTCTCTTGTAGACAGCATATATATGGGTCTTGTTTTTGTATCCATTCAGCCAGTCTATGTCTTTTGGTTGGAGCATTTAATCCATCTATATTTAAGGTAGTTATCAATATGTATGTTCCTCCTACCATTTTCTTGATTGTTTTGGGTTTGTTATTGTAGGTCTTTTCTTTCTCTTGTGTTTCCTCCCTAGAGAAGTTCCTGTAGCATTTGTTGTAAAGCTGGTTTGGTGGTGCTGAATTCTCTTAGCTTTTGCTTGTCTGTAAAAGTTTTAATTTCTCCTTCAAATCTGAATGAGGTCCTTGCTGGGTAGAGTAATCTTGGTTGTAGGTTTTTCCCTTTCATCACTTTAAATATGTCCTGCCACTCCCTTCTGGCTTGCAGAGTTTCTACTGAAAGATCCGCTGTTAACCTTATGGGGATTCCCTTGTATGTTACTTGTTGTTTTTCCCTTGCTGCTTTTAATATATTTTCTTTGAATTTAATTTTTGATAGTCTGATTAATGTGTGTCTTGGCATGTTTCTCCTTGGATTTATCCTGTATGGGACTCTCTGTGCTTCTGGGACTTGATGGACTATTTCCTTTCCCATGCTAGTGAAGTTTTAAATATAACCTCTTCAAATATTTCCTCAATCCCTTTCTTTTTCTCTTATTCTTCTGGGATCCCTATAATTCGAATGTTGGTGCATTTAATGTTGTCCCAGAGTTCTCTGAGACTGTCCTCAATTCTTTTCATTCCTTTTTCTTTATTCTGGTCTGCAGTAGTTATTTCCACTATTTTTTCTTCCAGGTCACTTATCCGTTCCTCTGCCTCAGTTATGCTGCTATTGATCCCTTTCAGCGAATTTTTAATTTTATTTATTGTGTTATTCATCATTGTTTATTTGCTCTTTAGTTCTTCTAGGTCCTTGTTAAATGTGTCTTGTATTTTCTCCATTCTATTTCCAAGATTTTGGTATCTTTACTATCATTACTTTGAATTCTTTTTCAGGTAGACTGCCTACTTCCTCTTCATTTGTTTGGTCTGGTGGGTTTTTACCTTGCTCCTTCATCTGCTGTGTGTTTCTCTGTCCTCTCATTTTGCTTAACTTACTGTGTTTGGGGTTTCCTTTTCGCAGGCTGCAGGTTCATAGTTCCTGTTGTTTTTGGTGTCTGCCCCCAGTGGGTAAGGTTGGTTCAGTGGGTAGTGCAGGATTCCTGGTGGAGGGGACTGGTGCTTGTGTCCTGGTGGATGAGGCTGGATCTTATCTTTCTCGTGGGCAGGACCATGTCCGGTGCTGTTTTTTTGGGTGTCTTTGACCTTATTATGATCTTAGGCAGCCTCTCTGCTAATGGGTGGGGTTGTGTTCCTGTCTTGCTAGTTGTTTGGCATAGGGTGTCCTGCACTGTAGCTTGCTGGTAGTTGAGTGGAGCTGGGTCTTAGCTTTGAGATGGAGATCTCTGGGAGAGCTTTTGCCATTTGATATTACGTGGAGCCGGGAGGTCTCTGGTGGACCAATGTTCTGAACTCGGCTCTCCCACTTCAGAGGCACGGGTGTGACACGTGGCCAGAGCACCAAGACCCTGTCATCCACATGGCTCAGAATAAAAGGGAGAAAAAAAAGAAACAAAGAAAGAATAAAATAAAGTTATTAAAATAAAAAAACTGTTAAAAAGAAAAAAAGTTAAAAAGAAAAAAAGGAAGAGAGCAACCAAACCAAAAAACAAATCCACCAATGATAAGAAGCACTAAAAACTATACTAAAAAAAAAAAAAAGGACAGACAGAACCCTAGAACAAATGGTAAAAGCAAAGCTATACAGACAAAATCACACAAAGAAGCATACACATATACACTCACAAAAAGAGAAAAAGGAAAAAATATATATATATATATCTTTTGGGAAGTCTGAAGTCTTCAGCCAGTGCTCAGTATGTATTCTGTAGGAGCTGTTCCACACGTAGATGTATTTCTGATGTATTTGTGGGGAGGAAGGTGATCTCCACATCTTACTCCTCCACCATCTTGAAGGTATCTCTCCATTTATAATTCTGTTGATTTGAGTCTTCTCCCTTTTTTTCTTGATGAGTCTGGCTAATGGTTTATCAATTTTGTTTATCTTCTCAAAGAACCAGCTTTTAGTTTTACTGATGTTTGCTATTGTTTCCTTCATTTCTTTTTCATTTATTTCTGATCTGATCTTTATGATTTCTTTCCTTCTGCTAACTTTGGGGGTTTGTTGTTCTTCTTTCTCTAATTTCTTTAGGTGTAAGGTTAAGTTGTTTATTTGAGATGTTTCTTGTTTCTTGAGGTAGGATTGTATTGCTATAAACTTGCCTCTTAGAACTGAGAAAAACAAATACTGTATGCTAACACATATATATGGAATCTAAAAAAATGGTTCTGAAGAACCTAGGGGCAGGACAGGAATAAAGATGCAGACGTAGAGAATGGACATGAGAACATGGGGAGGGGGAATGGTAAGCTGGGACGAAGTGATAGAGTGACATGGACATATATACACTGCCAGATGTAAAATAGCTAGTGGGAAGCAGACACATAGCACAGTGAGATCAGCTCAGTGCTTTGTGTCCACCTAGAGGGGTGGGACAGGGAGGGTGGGAGGGAGACGCAAGAGGGAGGAGATATGGGGATGTATGTATGTGTATAGCTGATTCACTTTGTTATACAGCAGAAACTAACACACCATTGTAAAGCAATTATACTCCAATAAAGATGTTTAAAAAAAATAATATATATTAAAAAAACAGGCTAGCCATTGAAACCAAAATACTTGGCCTCAAGTAAGAAAGATTAGATGTCCAGGATACTCATGGGGAAGAAACAAATACTCCTCCAATATCCCACCCCATTTCTTTGGTCTCCAACCCTAAAGAAAAGACAGACCCTTTCTGTGTTATGTGGCAGAAAGGAATGTGGGCAAATGGCAACTAAGTGATAAAACAAGCTAAAGTATCAATAGTAATGAAACAAGATTTATGAACATACTAAAATAATTCATCTTGGAAAGGGAAAATTGAAGGTCTTGATAAAGAAAACCTATGGTTTAAAGGTTTAAAAGCTATGAGTTCAATCTGAAAAAAATTAAATCTACGTAAGATGCAAACTTACAAACTGGGCTTTTATCTCTAAAAACCATGATACAAACAAGGAGTAACAACTACTATGCCCAACCTCTGAAGAACTGCACCCTCATAACCATCTCCCCATTTCTTACCCCTCCATTCCCTGTTCTCCTCTGCATAGAGAAATAGGGACTATTGAATATATACCAAAAATATCATTTATAATGTTTTTTCTTAATCCAAATGAAAAGCTACTTGAGTATTAAGGCACATTTTCCCCCCACTGGTGTAAGTTTAACTCACAAAAATCCAGGGGAATGCACAATAATTTTTGTCATTGATCATGACACCAAGTAGTCTATGAACTGAGAAATTTGGTAGCTATATTCCCTGGAATATGTCCATATTCCTAGAGCTACCCTTGTTACATAAAGAGGAGTATCACCCCAGTGATTTGGATTAAGTGTGTGATAGAATTTTGTATTCTGGTGCACAGAACTGAAATATGATCTTCAGTCTCACACAAAGCAACTGCATATGGCAGATTAATGTCAAAGATGCTCTGAACAAGCTAAGTTCATCATCAGAATTTTTCTCCAGGACTGAGTTATGACCTAATATATTTCCCTGTAGTATCCCAAAGAAATGAGAAAAGATGGCTGGAAATATTATATAGTGCTCATAGAAGAGGTGTTTTTTCCCATTATTTAGAAAAAAGCAAGGAAAAGATTTGCTAAACCGTCATTTCCAGATAGCAGTCTACTGTGTGACCAATGAAACTCACCTAACATATTTTGAAGTAGACCATACTTTGAATGTCATTTTAACATATTGATATGATCAGATACACACATTACCAAAGCCTTAAACCCCTCGCTCACTTTGGATATAGTCATTACACACAGCAACCTAAGAGTTTTGTGGGTGAGAACAGAGTATAAATGAGGCCACAGTTACGGTTTTGATTTCTATGTGAACCATCTAACTTGGTTCTGTTATATGACCAAAAACTATATTCCTTATAGTGACAAAGTTCATGCTGTTCGTCTCAAGCTGAACCAGTGTGGGTAGCTCAGTGTAAACTAGATCAGTGGCACCTTCATTTAGCTGTGCCTCAAAATTGTTATCTTTGTTTTCCTGCTTTTTTTTGTTTTGTTTTGTTTTGTTTTTGCGGTACGCAGGCCTCTCACTGCCGCGGCCCCTCCCGTTTCAGAGCACAGCCTCCGGACGCGCAGGCTCAGCGGCCATGGCTCACGGACCCAGCCGCTCCACGGCATGCGAGATCCTCCCGGACCAGGGCACGAACCCGTGTCCCCTGTATCGGCAGGCGAACTCTCAACCACTGCACCACCAGGGAAGCCCTGTTTTTCTGTTCTTTAAGTCACCCAATCTTCTGAATCCTAATCTGTGAGATGATTCTAATACAGGCATTCATTAGCACTTAGGAAATATTAGGCTAGACTGATACTTAATTGAGGGGGGGAAAAAGAACCCAAACACCAAAAGGCAGTGGGTCAGTCAAACCATTTTCAGACACCATGTACTACCCCACCAAATAATGATGCTCTCTGTTCCTAGTTTAGTAACATAGACCTTGGAAGAGTTTTCAAGCAAGAAGTAGCTCATTATCTAGAAATCATGAAGTCCCTCCCTAACTAAGCTAAGTGGTCCTCATCTGCACCTTGAGAGCATATCTGTCATTAAAGTTGCTAAAATGTATTTTGATGTTCTATTCACGTTTCTGATTTTTCAATTACCTTATCTTCCAAAGTCCTTAAGAGTAAGGAAAATTTTAAATTCCTCTTGGGGTCTACTATAGAATTTTGCACATGTCCTCAATATATTTTTTTGGTTCTGAAATGAACTAGACTACTGAAAGAAGACTCATGCTCGCACACTATCTCTTACATCTCAAGCAAGACCTCTTTGGTCTTCAATTTCCTCATGAAGGTGCTATACTAAATGATTTCTCCAGCTTTCATCTCTCAGCTACTATATATTCACATATCATGAATTGAAAAAGGCTAGATGAATAAGACTCCACTCTTAAGAAAAGAAGGATGTCTTCATTTCTTCCTAATCAATTTATGTTTGACACAAATCCTGATTATTTAACCCAGCCACAGAACTGAGCAATTTCTGAGGAAACTTGTGTTCTATATGCCAAGAATCGAAAATATTCATGTCAACTTTAGAATCTTGTGGAAACATAAATTATACATATTATCTTTCACTTAATGTTGATCAACCACCCATTTGACTTTTGGGGGTACGTATTACCAGAAACGGTTTGAATGTGCTCCAAAAGAGCTGGAATCTTAATATTGAGGAGAAAAGAGAGTAACTCAAAAACCACTTTGCCAAAAACTTTATGGTTGAAATTATAGCCTAAGGAGATTTTTAAAGACCCCTTCAGTGTCCCTTTCTGGTTTTAAGCAGATGCAACCTAAAATTACTCAGATATTTACATTTATGTCAATGACTTTAATCCATTTTGTCACTCAATTGTATAAAGCTATCTTCTACAAAATAGTATACTGGTACTTTGAAATAAATTGATTTTTTAAAATGGACATGGATAAAAAAGCTACAGATGGGGTTCTCATATACAGTTGTTTGCTCGGTAGATGGAATATTGAATCCTTCACCCATTAAATGTATCCTCACCACAGATTTGCTGCACCTGCTATTTTACATCTCAGTATATTTCATACTGAATATTTATGGTCCTTTCAAATTAATATGGAGACAGACTACATGGTCAGAAATGGTCCAATGCTGACATCTACTGGATACACAAATGGATGCATTTGACTATCAAAAGAATCCACATAGTCTAAAGTAAAAGTATAAGAAACATAAAGCAAAACTTACTTTGCTTTACTTAATAAATATATATGCTGGTTCTCTATAAATCCATGATCATCTCTAAACAAAGAATATCACTATATTTCAAAATGCATAATGTTGGGAGATTAGACACTATTAGACTCAGAAACCTAAGAGTCAGGAGAAAGAAACTATGATGTTCTCAATGGGGATAAGCTCAGGAATAATGCATTTCAGCCACTGATAATATCCTTCAGCTACTAATCCAACCTCTTTAGTACATGGTGTTTTCCCTGTGTGTAAATAGGAAAGGCAGCTCCAACCCCATTCTCTTTTGGTCTTGGGAAATTATCTGAGTCCCTCTCTAACTGTTCTTTTCCACACCAACGTGGTTTCTTTGGCAGATTTTTGGGGGCTTCTATGAGCGCATTAAGAATTATATCTTTCTTTGGCCAAGCTATATTCAATTGCTAGATAAATTGTTACAATCGAAAGTCAGACAGCCACGGGTTCAATTTCTGGCTCAGCCTCTTATATATGCATCTGAGTGAATTAGGGAAATTTTTAAATTAAAATGCAAATAAATTGAATTTTATTGCACTATTATCATAAGAATTAATGACAATATATGCAAAACACATACTATTTTCTAAAAAGTAGGTGCTAACTAAATAGTGGTTATTGTTATCATTATCATTATCATCACCATCATTATTTTCAACTAACCCTACAGAATACCCAAAAGTCAGATTCCACTACCACATGAAGTCCTCAAAGGCAGGGGACGTGGATTATTTGTGTTTGCATCCATTGCACCTGATATGGTACCAGACACAAATAGGTGTTCAATAAATGTCCATCTGAGCTCTCTTTCTGCAGTGGGTAGTATCAGGAATTCACCTTGCATTCTATAGAGACTACACAATGATAAAATATACGGCTATATTCTCAGTTTAAAATATCACAAACAGGGTACAGTAATAAAAGGGGTAAGAAGATGACCGGCTTACTACTGCCAATTTTCAGAGCCAATACCATGAAAATGCACTATGTTTATCATACCTCAGGAGGGTTTGAACTCATGGTATTCTGAGGTATCATTCACCTGGCCAATTTCATGGCAGAAAAGCTGGTGCAGAGAAAGAAGATTCTACTGTTCTGGAACAGAGAAACTGACTCAGATACAGAACTGCTCCCTAGCTCACATAGCACATTTACGGTTCTATGATCTTTGCCCTGCATGAGTTTCTATTCAAGGTCATTCCGGCCACTAACAACAGACTCCCTCCCATTTCAGCCCTAATAAATGTTCAAGCTGGTAACATTTGTAAACTTAACAACCGACAAAAACTGTAAAACTGAGCTTTACAAATAAAGTTGAGAACCACAGAATCAGGGCTATTTCCCCATATCACATAATCAAAACGCGCATATCAAGACTCAGGGATACACGGTGGAATTCGATGGAGGAGGGATCTTCAAGAAGAGGCACTCTGTTACATGTCATGTATTACATGCTTTCTATTTAACTGCATTGTAGGGGCTAACAATTTAACATACTAAAAACTCAGCTGCATGAAAAATATTGCCTCTTTATTTTCTATGTCTGACATTATCATGCTCTCAAAGTTTCTATTTTACTGGGCAGTGGAAAATTTAAGCTTAGCAAGTCAAGTAACTCAGTCATGTTTACTTTAAATAATCATATTAACATAATCTCTGGCGGTACTTGCACAGCCTTTCAAGGTTTCTCCCATGTTCCCTTCTCTAAGCCAACATAGCCTCTGGATATAAATATTATCTTAAGTGTGTTAATGGCAGAGGGAAGAAGCATCCCTAAATCAAAGAGTTGTCCCTTGTTCTTTCCTCCAGAATCTTGTTGGCTTCCTTAAAAATGTTCTTTGTCCTTTATGATTATTCACTTCCCTCTGGTATATGTTACTGAAATTCATGGCTGGTGAAACTTGGGTTATTTTCTTACCGTGACTGGTAATCTCCATTACCACTCTGATGACTTGGCTCATCCTGGCATCATTCGTACTACAAATTATTTAAAATCTCAGCTACATTCTCCATATGGCCCCTGCCCAAAGCAGGCCTTCTGGCTTTCTACTCTTAGCTATCTGTGCGTCATCTTCTTTAATTATACAAGGACATTCTGCATCCTTTCTATAGTACACCGGAGCCAAAGAAGATGTCTGGTATCCAGACTTCTTTCTACATAAATGTCTCACTCTGTCATTCCCCTCAGCTCAGCACCCCATACACATACCAAAGGTGATGCTGGCAATACTATTAGGTGATATCTTCCCAGAAGCCCAAAGAAAAAATGGGACACAAGTTCTTCTTATTTTAACTTCCACCACAAATTCTGCATTTTGTGTTTATATATTCTGCTCCCACCTTTCAAGGATGACCTGGGTAGGGCAGGGGGAGGGGGGCACATGGATGGAAATGATTAATATCTGATCTATTATGTCTCATCTTCCATCTACCCCTCTCCTTTCTGAGAACTGAAAGGCCTATCTTTTTTTCTTCCCATTACTGTTTGGCAAAGACTTCTTCTATATCATAGTATTCATTTCTACTTTCTTTCCAAAGGGTCATAAACTAAAAGTCTATAGTCAAAGAATCATTGGACTGAGGAGGAAGAATACATAGGGAAGTGTTTTCAAATGATATGCCTATTACCTGAGAAAAACCTTTTCTCTCAGGGGCGATTGAGATGGTTACTTAGATTTTCGCTATTAAATACAACTTCTGTCTACATAGTCCTAGAAAGAATGGTGTAATTTAAGCTTAAATGGGACATAAGGATTGACTTAATTTCTTGAAAGTCTCACCTAACTTTTACCCCTATTGCAAAAAAAAAGAGAGCTAAGGAACGAATCTAGTAATTCTTCAGGAAATAGATCCCTTAAAAAGATTCCTTCTTTGTGGAGAGCTTAAATTGACCACACCCATATTCAGACTTCTCTTTCCCAATACTCTAATTTGAAGTTGCTAGAGGCTCTAGATTTCAAACTCCTATACCTTCTCAAATCAAACCTCCCAGGTTGACTAAGATCATTAATGTTTGTTTTTTTTGTTGTTGTTTGTTTGTTTTTGTGTGTTTTTTTTGCGGTAGGCGGGCTTCTCACTGTTGTGGCCTCTCCCGTTGCGGAGCACAGGCTCTGGACGCGCAGGCTCAGTGGCCATGGCTCACGGGCCCAGCCGCTCCGCGACATGTGGGATCTTCCCGGACCGGGGCACGAACCCATGTCCCCTGCATCGGCAGGTGGACTCTCAACCACTGTGCCACCAGGGAAGCCCAATCATTAATGTATGAATCCTCAGTCAGAATTGGATTGAAAATTCAGTAGGGATGATCTAAGAGTGAAAGGCAGACAAGTGAATGACATTAGGTAGGAAAGGGAGGAGCTTACGTTACTGTGAAAACATCTACAGGGATGAGCCAAAGAAGAAAGGACAGACCCCCTTCATGACTGTCAGCCATTTCTCATTTGCTCCTCATCCTAATGGCCAGAACATGTCCATCACTTGGGGGCAACACAGTCAATGCTGAGCCAAGAGAAGAAGGGGGAACTTCCACATGTCACAAAGGATGCATCAGGTCAGTGTAACATTAACCCGTTATTTAGCAATAGGGACTCTCAGATGCTGAGTATTGTCAAGCCATGAAAGTACTGCCTCGTGTGAATGCACATCATGCACTAAATATTAGCATTCGCTCCAACCCCTTTCAAGAGATCTGAGAAACATTTCAGCAGACAAAGAGGCAGTATCTTTACTACACCAGCTTTTAAACAGGCATCTATGGGGCAAGATATAAAATAGCATACAGTAGAAAAAATTTTCCCAGAATATCATTTATATCCAACTATTATTCTGCCATTAGATTTTTATTCTTTCAAGACTGAAAAGTTTGTTCAGAAGTTTAAGTGGCATTGTTAAAAGAGCATGAGGAGAGAGTGCTATTAGCAAGATAGCAATATGGGAGTTTCCAATGGTCTTTCCCTCAGAGAAACATCAACTTGAACAACTATCTGTGAATGAAAAATACCTTCAAAAGAGCTAAGGATTCCAGGTGAGGGATTACAGCAGCTGAGTGGAACACAGAAATAAGAAAAGGCACACTGAAGAAGGAAGGAAAGACAGCTTTACATTACCTCTGTCACACCTCTCCCAAGCCTGGGCAGCCCAGTGCAGAGAGAGACACCTGTGGAAACTAATAAACTGTTAGAACTAATAAATTCAGCAAAGTTGCAGAATATAAAATCAACATACAAAAGTCAGTTGCATTTCTATACATTAACAAAACAATCTTGTGCAAAAAGAACAAAGTTGGAGGCATCACTATCTGATTTCAAAGTACACTACAAAGCTATAGTAATCAAAACATTGTGGTACTGGCATAAAAACAGACATACAGAACAATGGAACAGAATAGAGTGCCAAGAAATAAATTCATGCATTTATGGTCAACTGATCTTCAACAAAGGTGCCAAGGACACACAATGGGGAAGAACAGTCTATTCAATAAATAGTGTTAGGAAAACTAGTTTTCCATGTGCAGAAGAATGAAATTGAACCCTTATCTCACTCCATACACAATCATCAACTCAAATGAATTAAAAGCTTACTAGTAAGACCTGAAACAATAAAACTATTAAAATAAAACATAGAAGAAAAGCTCCTTAACAATGGTCTGAGCAATGTGTTTTTTAATATATATAACCCAAAAAGCATGGGCAACAAAAGCAAAAATAGACAAATGGGATTGCATCAAACTAAAAAGCTTCTACACAGCAAATGAAAGCATCAACAAAGAGACAGCCTATGGAATGGGAGAAAATATTTGTAAACCATATATCTGATAAGGGGTTAATATCCAAAATATATAAGAAACTCAAACATCTCAATAGCAAGAAAACAAATAAACCAATTTAAAAATTGCAAAAGACTTGAATAGACATTTCTCAAAAGAAGACATACCAATGGCCAACAAATATATGAAAAGGTGCTCAACATCACTAACCATCAGGGAAATAAGATCCAAAACCACAATGAGATATCACCTCATATCTATCAGAATGGCTTTTATCAAAAAAATAAGAGAGAACAAGTGTTGGTGAGGATGTGGATAAAACAGAATCCTTGTACCGTGTTGGTGGGAATGTAAATTGGTGCAGCCACTCTGAAACATGGTATGGAGGTTTCTCAAAAAACTAAAAATAGACCTACCATATAACCCAGCAATTCTACTCCTGGGTATATATCTGAAAAAAAAAAAACCCTACTAATTCAAAAAGATACATGCACCCCAACGTTCATAGCAGAGTTATTTACAATTGCCAAGATACAGAAGCAACCTAAATGTCCTTCAACAGATGAGTGGATAAAGAAGATGTGATACATATATAGATATAAATATAGATATAGATATATGGTGAAATACTACTCAGCCATAAAAAAGAACAAAATTTTGCCATTTGCAGCAACATGGATGGACTTGGAGGGAATTATGCTAAGTGAAACAAGTGAGCAGAGAAAGACAAATACTGCATGCTATCACTTATATGTGGAATCTAACAAATACAACAAACTAGTAAATATAACAAAAATGAAGCAGACTCACAGATATAGAGAATAAAATAATGGTTACCAGTGGGGACAGCGGGGAGGGGCAATATGGGGGTGAGAAGTGGGAAGTCCAAACTATTGGGTGTAAGATAGGCTACAAGGATGTATTATAGAACACAAGGAATATATCAATATTTTGTAATAACTGTAAATGGAGTGCAACCTTTAAAAACTGTATAAAAGATAAAATTTTTAAAAAAGACAAGAGATAACAAGTGTTGGCGAGAATGTAGAGAAAAGAGAATCCTTGTACACCATGGGTGGGAATGCAAATTGGTATGGACATTATGGAAAACAGTAGGGAGGTTCCTCAAAAAATTAAAAATAGAGATGATCCAGCAATCTCACTTCTGGATATATATCTAAATGAAATGAAATCACCAACTCGAAGAGATATCTGCACTTCTGTGTTCATTGCATTATTCACAACAGCCAAAAGACGGGAATAAAGTAAGTGTATGTCATGGTGTGTGTGTGTATATATATATATATATATATATATATATACACACAATGGAATATTACACAGCCATCAGAAAGAAGGAAATCCTGCCATTTGCAACAACATGGATGCACCTTGAGGACATTATGCTAAGTGAAATAAGCCAGAGAGAGAAAAACAAATACTGTGTGATCTCACTTATATGTGGAATCTAAAATAAAGTCAAACTCATAGAAGCAGAGTAGAACAGGTTCCCAGGAGCTGGAGAGGCAGTGGGGGAATACGGAGATGTTGTTCAAAGGGTACAAAGTTGCAGTTGCATAGGATGAATAAAATTAGAGATCTAAGTAACAAACAGGTATGGTGACCATACTTAATAATACTGTATTAACGCTGGAAATATGCTTAAAAAATAGCTTTCAGAAGCATTCATCACACCAAAAACAACAAAAAAAGTAGCTATGGGAACGATAAGTTAATTAGCTTGACTATAATCATCATTTTACTATGTATATCAAATCATCACATTGTACACCTTAAATACATTTTTATTAAATTATATAAATTTAAAAAAATTAATATATAAAATTTTAAGATATTATTTTAAAAAGAGCATGAAGTGGAATGGATAAAAGAAGGATGGTATATTCATTCAATGGAACACTATAGAACAATACAAATAATTTAAAACCACATGAAATAATACGGAAGAACCTCATAAACAAAATGTTGAAGAAGCTAGACACCACATAGCATATAATCTATGATTCAATTTACAGAACAAAAAGGGCAGGCAAGGCTTTTGTACTAGAAGAAGTTGGTGTCATCCTTGGTGGAGAGAGGGATAATCAACAGAAAGGAGACAAGGGGGCTTCTGAGGACTGAAAATTCATGTTTTGTGTTTGAGGTGGATCTGATTACATGGTGTATTTAGTTTGTGAAAATTCATCAAGCTGTGTACTTATGATATGTGCACTTTTTTGTATATATTGTATCTCAGTAAAAGTTTATAATAATTCTGCTATTCCTAAAAGGGTGACTTTAAGCAAGCTGCATTCCCTTTTTAAAAAATTTTCTCAATGCAAAAATAGGTATATTACTGTCTATACTCAAAATTTCTTGTGAGGATAAAATGAAATTAAATTATACAAATTGCCAAAGACCTAGAGAGTGTACCACAGAACCCTCCCACTGCTTTTAAAAGGTAAATATCCCTAGGAATGGTAATTCTTAAAGCTATTATCAGTAACCTGGGACATTAATTAACATCTTAATCCAAATAAATTGACAGTCATTCATTCAACACAGTGAGCACTGGTAAAAACTGAAAGCTATGAACAGATGTGACTAAAATACAGTTCCTACATTCAAGAAACTTTCAGCGTACTGGTCACCTTAAATCTACTACATGGGAGAGGGATGTGAGTAAGAAAACAGGGTAGTAGAAAAGAAGAAAGTGTCATTTGGAAAGCTTTCAATCACAGATAGATTAAAACAACTCAAAATAATAATAAGTTATGTAATAAATCCCAGAGTGCTCATGTGTTAATTCAGCAGCTTAATGACTTCTTTGAGGACCCACCAAAGTCCTTTATAACTTTTAGTGTATAATTCTCAATGTGTCTGCTTTGTCTTCAAGCCAGTTCTTTTCATGCTTATAAGAAAGCTGACATGGTTCCAGGCACTGCATGCAGGCATGGTGAAGTCCAAGATATCTTCCAACAAGGAATAAAAAGGAAATATGACTACTGGGTAGCAACCAATAGTCTTAGCTACAGGGTTCTATAATGCTGAGGGCAAGGAGGAAAGCCACAATTCAAATTTAGCCCTTTGGATCATTGGAATTATTAGAATGTTGTTCTTGTGAGGTACTTCTAGCTGTAGGCCATAGCAATAGGGTATAAATTATCCTGAAAACAAAACTTCTTAATGTTAGCCTGTTACTGCCATCATTACCTACTGCTTAGAAAAGGTTGGAGGAGGCCTAACTCAAGTTTACCTACTGGTCAGTTTTGTCTTTATAGCCCTGGTCTATGAAGGTAGATATGATGGAGATGGTTGGTCACTTCTCTCAACCTGAGTCCATACACACAGTAATAAATAGCAAGAAACCATCTTTGCAATATAGTCAAACAGAGTGATGAAATTTCAGCCAAATACAACACTGCCAAATGTGTCTGTGCTGCCTCAAGGCAAAGTTAAGGCAATTGGATTTCCTTGTTGACATTAGGCCTACAAAGTGATTTATAAAAATTACTGAATCAGGTTAAGAACTAGGAGGCAGAAACAACATAGTTAAGTGGATGCCAAGTACACCTGAAATACTCATGCCAGTCAATAATTCCAACTTCCTGCCTCCTTCCTCTCATCTTAGCTGCTGACATCTCCAACAGCCATATGATATACACCCAGTCAAACTGGATAACATGAAAGGATTCCTTTTTGTTAGTAGTTTTTGTTGTGTTCCCTGCTTCTCTCACTTAAACTTAGGGAGAAAAATCTAGAATCACCTGGTCTGAATTTCTTCACCTCCACAATTGCATTAACCATGTGGATGTGAATTTCATTTACTTCCTTTTACCCAATCCACCTTCAGAGGGAGAAGAGAATGGGTGAGAAGCCACAACTCAGTTAGGAAAAGAAAACATAAATGTATAATAATGTATAAATTCTACACTTAGTTGAAAATCTTATTCAAAATCAAGATAATGCCTTTAGTGAATAATAAAGGCAAATCCTGTAGGTTTCTTTCCCTCTTTCTGGAAAGAGTTAGAAAGGGGCAGAGAAAATAGAGGATGGGGAAAAGAAGAAGCTATATCCTATATGTATGAAAATTGGGAGACCTGGATCTAAAGCCATATTTCTATATTGGTCACAATGGCCTTTGAATCAGTGTTTCCATCTATTCTAACCAGCTCATCTGCTAACCTATTTAATATTCTCTACCAAGCTCTAATATGGCTGTGATAAATGTGGGGAGGACAAGTTTTTCACTGTAAATATTAGGTTGTTGTAGAGGAGGAATATTCTTGATAGATCAGTCATTGCCTGCCAAATCCAAACCTCCCTCTAAGTAAAACTATTCCACAACTAGATCATACTGCTTAGACACTCATGTTTTGAACTACAGAACCTCCTTCCAGCTATGGATGACTGACTTATTGGTAGAAAAAATGACCCAAGGGTAGCCAGTATACAACTGGCCAGTGACATTTATGGCCTAACTGGAAAAGATGGACAAATCAGGCAAATTCTTTTTTCAGTAACCTGAACAGAGCAATAGAATTTGCTAGTTGAAACAAAGGAAAAAACATATAAGGTGTAACTAGTAACATTAATATAAAAACACTAGAGTAAAACTACATGAGCTGTTCCTATTGAGGTCCTCAAAACCACTCAAATAGAGAATTCCCTCCTGCTCCATTCTCTATGTGGCATGACCTTAGTACCTAGTTCATTAATTCATGCAAAAAGCATTTTTTTTTTTTTTTTTTTTGCGGTACGCGAGCCTCTCACTGTTGTGGCCTCTCCCATTGTGGAGCACAGGCTCCGGACACGCAGGCTCAGAGGCCATGGCCACGGGCCCAGCCGCTCCGCGGCATGTGGGATCTTCCTGGACCGGGTCACGAACCCGTGTCCCCTGCATTGGCAGGCGGATTCTCAACCACTGCGCCACCAGGGAAGCCCCAAAAAGCATATTTTGACAACTGCTATGTACTAGGCATAACGGTAAGCTCTGAAGATTTGATACTGACCATGACAAATGTGATCACTGCTCTTATAGAGATTGCAGTGTAGTGGTGAAAACACACACTGAATAGGGAAATGTACAGGAAACTGTAATAGTATTAAACAGGGACATGTAACCCAGTTTTTTTAAAGAGTGGGGGATCATCTATCTCCATGTATCAAAATTCTTCTCATCCTTCAAGCCTTCACTGATAACCCCAGCTGGAAATAATCACACTCTCTTCTGAACCCATTGGTTACACTTCTATCATAGCACTTGCTTCATTCCATCCTAGCTTTTAATGTATTGCTTCCAGGTCTCATCCTTTGCTGATCTCTAAGCTCTTTGAGGAAAGTGACAATGTCTCATTCTCTGTATTCCTCCAGCACCCAGAACAGTACTTTACATGCAGCAGGTTCTCAGAAATGGAGTTCAGAAATGCCTCCAACATAATGGTCTCTAAAGAAGTCATGGAACAAGGAAAATTTCTCTAATGATATAATTTTTTTTCATTTTTATAGTTTATCTTTCTGTGGGAGTCATTTCCAAATCCAAAGGCATTCAAGTTAAATACAAATTGTTTGCCTTGAGTCCCAAGAGATAAGCAGTGATGCTTGGTTTAAACTATGGCTAATTGAAACAGTAAGGGAACGGTTATATTTCTAAATATGTGAAGTCCTGAAGGAAAAGCTGATCCACAAAAGAAGTCCCTGTGGTGGAGAAATATATTGATTAGGATTATTGTGGTTGCAAGTAACAGAAACCAGCTAAAACTGATTTGGAAATTTACTGTAAGCCAACTTGGAAAGTTTGCTGGAGCTCAGTTTGGGCTCAAGGGAAACTGGAAGCAGAAACTCAAATGCCATTAGGATTTCCTCTCTGGCTTCTCTCAGCATAAGAGTATCATTCTTTCTTGTGTACCTTCCTTTGATCCTCAGACCTCGTCTTAAATTGGTTACATCTGCAAAGACCCTATTTCCAAATAAGGTCACATTCCCAGGGTTATCAGGGGTTAGAAAGGGGTTAGGACTTGAACATATATTTGAGGGGGACACAATTCAACCCACTACATGTATTCATGGAGATATTGGCTTATGTGTCAGTTCCAAGTCCAAATTCTATTGGAAGAAACTCACTGATTATGGTATAGATGTCACAGCTTGCTCAACCACATTTTAAGGGAATATGGCCACACTTTACCAACACAGTAATTCCTACTACATCCTTGTAGACAGTGGTTGCAGAAATCCCTAGAAATGGAAAAACAGGTAGTAAATTCCATAGATATCCACTAGACAGAAGAAAGAAGAATCCAAGTACAAATCTACAAGTTAGGAAGTTTTATGGAAATAGGGACCCAATGTCTCAGCCAAAGAGACTCTCTCAAAATGTTTGCTGGACCAGTATCCCATTTCTCATGAAAGTCTCACAAAATTAATCAGGTTCCTAACTATTTTTTTTTTAATCTCTGGTGTCCTTGGTTAAAAAAAAAAAAATTAAGTGCTAAATTTCTGCATAAAGTCTTCCTCTCAGTTAAAGAACAGATGGCTCTTTACCCTGATTTGCATGAGTGCTTACTATGTATCTGGTATTAACATGCATTTGTCATCCAACAAGTATTTGGTGTGTACCTGGTATATGCCATTTACTGTCTTAGTCACTGAGGATGAGCCAACAAAACAGACTGACATCCTAGCCATCATGCAGGTTGTATTCTAGTAAAGAGAGATAGACAATAAGCAAAAAGTAAAATACATTTAAAAATATCAAGAAGGGCTTCCCTGATGGCGCAGTGGTTGGGAATATGCCTGCCAATGCAGGGGACACGGGTTCGAGCCCTGGTCCGGGAGGATCGCACATGCCATGCAGCAGCTAGGCCTGTGCACCACAACTACTGAGTCTGCGCTCTAGAGCCCACAAGCCACAACTACTGAGCCCACGTGCCACAGCTGCTGGAGCCTGTGCTCCACAACAGGAGGGGCCACCGCAGTGAGAGGCCCACGCACCATGGCAGGGAGTGGCTCCCATCCACTGCAGCTGGAGGGGGCACCACACGCAGCAACGAAGACCCAATGGAGCCAGAAGTATATAAATAAATAAATAAATTTATTTTAAAATATATATATCAAGCAAGGAAGGTGGGTAAGTTAATTAAAGTCAGGGAGGGCCTTACATACACGGTAACATTTGAGCAGAGACCTCAAGGAAGTGAGAAAGTAAAACACTGGGGGCAGAATATTCCAAGCAGTAGAGATAACATGAGCAAAAACCCAGAAACAAGACTGTTTTTGTTGTGTTAGAAGAATTGCAAGGAGTGCATGGAGCAGAAGCAAGGAGGAAATGAGGAAGAGTTTGAGGCTGGAGAGGAAGCAGAGTTCTAGATCCAAAAGTTGCTTTGTAGGCAATTTTAAGAACTTTGGGTTTTACTCTCAGAAGGGAAACCATCTTGTTCAGAGTAGAGCAGTAATGTGATTTTTGACTTATGTTTCTAATGGGTCACTCTGGCTACTCTTTTGAGAACAGACAATGGAAGAAGGGAGGAAGCAGAAACAAGGAAAATAGTTTATAAGTTATCGAAATAATCTAGGCAAGAAATAACCAGAGTGGTAATGGTAGAGTTGGTGAGAAGTTATCAAATTCTGTATATATTTTAAAAGCTGAGCTGACAAGATTTGCTAACGTGAAATGTGAGAGAAAGAAAAGAATCAAGGATGAGTCCAAGGTTTTTGACCTATACAACTGGAACTTTAGCACTGCCATTTACTGAGATGAATTAGATTATAGTTGAAAGTGATTTTGGAAATTGATTAGGGAGTGATGTTTTAGGCATGTTAAATTTGAGAAGCTAATCAGATATTCAAGTAAAAATATGCTTAAAGCAGTTAGTCACAGTTGGCCCGGGTTTGAGAAAGAGGACAAGTTAGAGATATTAATTGGAGAGTTATCAGCTTAGAGGCTATTTAAAGCCATGAGACCAGATGGGATCACAGAGTGATCGAAAATAAAGAAGAGAACCAAGAAGTGAGCCCTCGAGCACTAACAACAGCCTAATTGATTATTATTCCCATTTTACTTATAAGGAAACAGAGGCTCAGACATGGTAAATAACCCAACAAGATCACACAGTTAGTAAGCTACAGAGCCAAATATCAAACAAGGACTGTCCAAAGCCATTATACCACACTATATATGGTGGCAAAACAGATCTAAAATCTGACAACGAAAGTAGTAACCCTAGCAGTACATTCCCAGTGATTCTCTAGGTCACTGCATCCCAAGTGCCTTTCCACACACCAAGTGCTTCCTGGGGAGTTTGTAAAAATAATAGTTTGAGGCCCCACTCTCTAAGTTTCTGATGTGGTAAACCTGGAGGGGAGTTCATGAAAGATTTTTTTAGTGTTACCTAGAATGGTTTCATAGCCAGGTTAGGGACAGCTCATTTGAAAGACAGACAAAAAAGTGTGACTCAAAGAGGAAAATGAAATCTGTACACCTTCCTGAAGCCTAGTTCAGAGACACCATCAACTCTTGGCTGAGCAAGTGGACAGAGCTGATGGGAAGGTAGGGCTGCTCTGGACACCCCACCAGTCCAAGAGAAATGATGTACTTTCTCAGTAGAGACACAGATGTAGAGAACAAACATATGGGGAAGGGGGTAGGATGAATTGGGAGACTGGGATTGACATATATACACTACTATGTACAAAACAGATAACTAATGAGAACCTGCGGTATAGCACAGGGAACTCAACTCAGTGCTCTGTGGTGACCTAAATGGGTAGGAAATCCAAAAAAGAAGGGGTATATGTATATATATAGCTGATTCACTTTGCTGTACAGCAGAAATTAACACAACATTGTAAAGCAACTATACTCCAATAAAAAAATTTTAAAAAAAAAGAAATACTTAACTTATGGCTCATTCACACAGAGAACCAGTCTTCTGCTGATGCTACCTAAAATCAAATGACGTTTTTGATCACCACATGTGCCTCCTATTGAGCCAATTGCCAGTAGTTCCAGCCTGGGATACACCTAGGAATAATCAGAGTTCTTTTATAAGATACAGATTCCTAAGCTCCGCCCAGAGCTAATGATTCAAAACCTCAAAGATCTAGAAATCTGTCTTTTGCAAGCTTCCTAGAGGATTCTTATGCACCCAGTCCAGTATCAGTTTATGAACCCATATATTAGAATAATTTTTATTGAGAATTAAAGCCCCTAGGTCTTTTTTGCATGTCCTTATATTAAGCTAGGAATCCCTCAATGACTGGTGCACGTATGCTTTAAGTCTTTTTGAACATAAATGTAGACTAATCTTACATTGTTCAAGATGGTAGCCACTAGCCATGTGTGGCCACTAAGCACTTGAAATGCAGCTAGTCCAAATTGATATGTGCTATGTGACATGCACACTGAATTTCAAAGACTTAGTAAAAACAAAAAAAGAATGTAAACTATCTCATTAATAACTTTATTATATGTTGAAATAATATTCTAGATATATTGGATTAAATAAAATATATTATTAGAGTTAATATCACTTGTTTCTTTTTACTCTTTTCAATGTACTTCCTAGAAAGCTGTAGTTATCTTAACTATGACTTGCATTATCTACTATTGGCCAGCATTGACTATCATGTACCCCTATTGATTTTCTCATTGTTAATCACAGTCCTGTAGTCTGAACTCCCACAGTCCACTGCTCATAACTCTATGAAAGACTTGTCATAAGATACTCTAATTATCTATTTACATGTCAGTCTCCACCACTAGACTGTGAGTGGCTCGAGGACACGGCACCTGCCTTATTTACCTGTCTCCTTTGGACCTAGCACAATGCATGGCACCTGACAGATGTTCATGAACAGCCAATTTCCTTGCCTTCCTTGCCCAGAGCCATGCAGATTGTTAATTGCAGGGTGCAGCCTCTAACTCAGGTTGCTTGACTTCTGCTCTAATATGCCATCTATGACAACCCACTGCCTTACACCCTTTCTCTAAAGATTTGCACAAGACGCAAATTGAAGTAAAACTCAAATCAGTCCAATTTACTACTCATTAGCAGTTTTTATGCAGACTGGTTATAGAAAAGATTGAAACCCAAAGCTAATGTGACATTTTGAATTATCTCAAGTTGTCACTTTTCCATGCTGTGCTTCACTCTCATTAGGAAAAGTAATCAAGATCTGGGCCTGTTATTATACTGTGTCCCTCCCTGTTATTAAAGCTAAGCACTCGGAGGTATCTAATGCTCATGTTGATGCTACACTTTTCTTACTGGCACAAAAAGTTGTCTATTTATTTTCCCCCTGATTAATGCTTTGGGGATTTTCCCCTTTTTCAGACTACTTCCTCAGCTTGCCAGTTAGAGACACATATTAATTTTCTCCAAAAGCACTTGCTTCATAACTTGATGGATACATTCAGGTTCTTTTTAGTGGAGACAGAGTTAGGCAAGAGCTAACAGACAAGCATATATACACAGCACAATGTCAAGGGTTAGAGTTCAACTATCTGTAGCCAGAAACCTGAATTCATCCTGTGTCCTATGTAAGTAGGAATCATCCAAAATTTCATGTGAACCTGCAAAAGAAGTACGATGCTAGCCAGCAGGAACAAGCATCTCACCACGCCACCCTGATGGCACTGCCAGCCCTGGACAACCCCAATCCTGTGAGAGAGAAAAGTTTCAAGGGAAGCACCTAAAGGATGAGGGTGTCCCTGAGGGACTTGGGTAACACAGGCTACTACATACTGAATTCAGGAATAAAGGACTTTAAAATGTCCCTCGAGAGTAGACTAGAGAGGAAACAATATTCTTAAGGGAAACTATAACATGTTAGAGGGGAAAAGGTAATCCACAGCCCATGCCAGGTGATGACACATTTGTATCTATGTCCTACTTACCACCCTGTGGGTACAATTTAGTTCATGTTTCTTTTAATATTCAGATAAACATAACTCTGAACCTCCAACTCTCCACCACAAGGATGTCCTAAAGTGCTCCCTGGATTACCCCTCCAGGGTTTACTCATGTGTTTCACGTTTGGTCCCTTTTGTTTTACCTGTGTAGTAAATACACTTGCACATTCACTTGAGTGTTGAAGGCTGGTGTGGAGATTTGAAATGTTTTTTCTCCTGAAGAGCACTTTAGGCTCTCATGAAATTTGTACACTCTTACTCCAATAACCTCCAGAGTTCTGAAGGTGGGGCTGTCTTTGTCAATTAAAAAATACATCTTATTTTACATTATATTCCATTATTATTCCATATACTCAGCCTGATAAAAGTGTATTGTTGGGCAAGTATTAATGACACAAAATTGTAATGGTGTCAAAGTTTGTGTCACCTTTTTTTCTCTTCTAGGTGATATGATGTAGTACCAAAAAGAATGGATTTTGAGCCTTTTAGAACAGGGTTCAAATCCTGCTTTCATGATGTATTAACTGTGAAATAGTAAATTATTTCATCTCTCAGGGCTTGGATTTTCTTTTCTGTAAAATGGGGTTAATAACATCTGCCTAGTAGCATAATTGTGAAGGTTAACTAGGATAATTCATGTGAAGTCCTTGGCAAATATAAGGCAAGCAGTATACACTAGGTAACTCCCCTCCTGCTTTCCTCTGTCAGTGGCTTCTGGCCCCCTGATCCAAGCATAGTGTTCCTGATTGATGTGGTGTCTTGGCTCCAGACAAGTCCATGTTCACATTTACAACTTCATACTCCTCCCTTCCAAAGGAACTTATTGTATTTGACTCCAAAAGAATTCTCTGTTCATGGCAATGGCAGGAAAAAAAGTTTAATTCAGAGGTTAAACAGATTCTAACCAAGGCTGGGAGCAAGGTCTGACTTCACCACTGACAGGTGGAAAAGCAGGCATAGAAAAAAGGCACCACACTCTACATTCACCACATCCTGCCTTTACACAGCTTCCTCTACTATCTTCACATCATAATCGTAAGTGTAAAGTCACCATTCTACCTCAAAAATGTCAGCTTTTTCTGAAAGTTTACAGGGCAAAACCTTCCTTATCCCGCAGAAAATCTTTGCTATACTTTAAAAATGTAGACTTTTATCTGCCAGTGTTGGCTAAATTTTGTTGCAGATTGACACTGTGCATATATAATCAAACATTTTGACCAGAACTAAGGCTTTGAGCATATAGCTTAGTTCATAAAATTTCAAGATAAATGAACATTGCATTGGTTAAAAGAAAAAAAAATCAATAAGATAAGAAATACAATGCTTACATACAGAAATAACTTCAAAAAGAAAGTTAAGCTAAGGTTTTGCAATGTAATTCCTTCCTCTAAACTGGGTAAATTTTTAATATATTAATTTGCTTGCCAGTGGTTAAACATCTGTGTGTGTGTGTGTGTGTGTGTGCGTGTGTGTAAAACCTTTCATTAAAAGCAGCTTTTAGTCCATGTAAGAGTTCCAAACAAAATCAATCAGCATAGAGGATGATGAAACAAAGAATTTTAGGTTGCTTTCCAAAGGCATCAATTCTCCTTAATACCTTGCAGTTCTCATTTCCATAGCATGTATTCATTCACCTATTCAATAAATATTGTGCACTTACTACATCAGACACAAACAGTTCTTGTGATGTTTACATGTTATGGGAAGGGATAGATTTTTTTTTAAAGATAGCTAATATGATGTCAAGTAGTAAAAGTTTTATGAAGAAAAATAAAGCAGGTATGGTAAGTGCATAAAGAGGGACGATGGAGGGTCTATTTTAGATAGGGTAAAAGGTGAAGATCTTCCTGAGGAGGTGGCATCTAAGCAGACTTGAAAGATGTGAGAGAGTTCAAGTGGTTATTTGGAGGAAGCCATCATAGTCAGAGGTAACTGAAGTCCTGAAGCAGGAGCATGGGGTGGAGGATCACTCAGGAGCTGTCATTGTTAGGGAGGAACCAGGGATATCCTTGCTATCAGCCCCTCCTGGACTCTAGCAGGAAGGAGTCCTCAGAAGGGGTCACCATGGCTTTTGGTGATGCACAAAAGACCCATACTCCTGGAGGCACAGGAGAAGATATATACAAGAGAGGGAAGGTAAAAAGTCATTCTGAGGACAGTGGACACTAGAAGGAGGGGACGCACACAGTAGGAAGCTTTAGCTGAGGTCAAATTTCATTAGGCTTGAAATTTTCCTGGAAGGCAGTGCTGAATGTAGCAATTATTATTTAGCTTTTTAATATACTTCCTAATATAGACATCTCTTCATTCCCAATATATCTCTAGGAATAAAAAGAAAGTCCCCAAATTACTATTCAGGGTTTTAAGTGAAAAGATTAAAATACCATAAATGTATAAGCTGGAGACAGTACTATGCCAATTTTTGCATGGAATTTATTTGCAAAAAGTAAATGTCAACTTTAAGATCTCAAAATGGAATATAAGATGATATTACTGTATTTAATTCATAATGGCGTTCAAAAACGCTACAATGAGACACATTACCAAATTGCAAATGATTTCAGGTTCTGTACATACAGATGGATCTTGCCTAAGGTGTTTAAATGCTGAGAGTCAATAGGTTAAAACAAATATACTCTACATGACATTAATTCAAGTTAAAAGTTTTAAAATGGAAAGTGATCTTCCACTAAATGGTAATGTTGTTCCCTTAACAAACTGCCAAATCATGCCCTTGTCAGGAGAAATAAGCAGAATAACAAAAGATGTGCCCCCAAGTACCTGAGAGGCAAAGTGTAGCATATTAACTAAATTGCATCTTTCAAACTGCACTGTTCCTCCCTCCTGCTAGGCAAAATATGTGAGCAGCATTGCTCCATGCAGCTCCTGTACTCTCACAGCTCAGCATAGGTATGATGCTACAACAGGAGGGCCCAAAGGCCTGCACACATGCATAGCAACAAGAGGTCATGCCACCTCTGCTCCTCTGAAGATATCAGAGATGCCTTTTAAATCCTACAAGATACAACCTGATCTAAGGCCTTGAACTACTAAGAGTGAGAATTGATGGGATTAAAAAAGAGTACAGTGTTAAGACTTCTTGCTCACTGTAATATCAATCATTCAAGAGTATTGTCCTTACATCAAATACACCTGGAGTACATTTCTTCCATTGCCATCATGGGTTATTTCCATTATTATTTGGTCTTCTTTCTGATTCAAGCTACAAATACATACTTTCCCTAAAGACCCAATACTTCCCCTCCAGCATGACAGGACCTCTCCCTCTCCCCCACAGAAGGCTTACCAAACAGATAGATATCAAAACTGACACCTGATCTTATTACAGGTAGGTTTCCAATGAAAGTCTCAAACTGGAGAGTTTCTCTAAGGAGGAAAGAAAGGTGTTAATGAATATTCATATTTAAGAAGAAAGCCCAAGAAGGAACATTCTGGTTTTTATTTCCAGTAGTGACACAGGCTTTAGAATGACTCTTACCTCCTCTAACAGGTCTACAGGAAGATGTTCTTTTCTGGTGGCTGAGATCACCATAGCAGGACCTTCCCTTGAGCCCCAAGCATATAGAAACAGCTATGAGATCTTAGTGAGGAGAACGGCAGGGATGGGTAATGTGGAAGAATTTATATTGAGTCAGAAGACCTGCACTCTGGTTCTACTGTTAATCAACTATCTTAATTTGCCTCAATTATTTAATATATATGACCTCATTTATATCACCTGTAAAAGTAGGAATAATAATGCCCAGCTTACAACGGTGTTATATTGTTATTTTCACTCAACAGTTAGTGTCTCTGTTCTAAGTGTGGGAATAGAAAAAAAGACAGGGACCTAGGTACTGCAAAGCTTGAACTATAGTAATGAGAACAAACATGGAAACAGATAACTGAGTAGCAAGATAACATGTCACTCTGATAGTCTGACAACTGAGTCCAGGTGGACATAATCCCTTATGACCCTATAAAAACATCACCCCCACCATGACTACTCACCCAGAACTTGTGGAGAAGAGAGAAGAGATTTGATAACAAAAATTCTGAGTTGGTTGAGAGTAAATCTGAAGTGATGAAGTTTATTCAGAATTCATTTAGATGCATTTTTCTGTAATCCAACAAAATGGACTTAAAAGGGAGTTTAACAGGTGTCTTAGGTCAAGATTCCCAGGAGTAGATTCTGAGGCAAGATGCCCTGTACAAGTGAATTAGTGGGGAAATATGCCCAAGAGAAACCAATGAGGAAGAATGGGAAGCAGAACATAAAGGAGAAAGAAGTCAAGTAAGGGTTTAGACAAAGTCCCAGAGAAATGGCTACAGCCTACACCTAAGGGTGGAGAGCGCTCCTGTCCCTTGGGTGGGACTCCCTCACCATCTAGTCATTGGCTAAAAGCTGCCCTAAAGGGATGTAATTCCCAGGTGCCTCCAGCTCTCTGGGCTTCTGGGAGAAGCAGTCCCAGCAGTCTGAAGGCAGTGATCTGCAGAAGAATCACAGGTGCAGGCTGAGGGAACTGAAGGTACGCTGACATCAGGGTAAGAACAAACAGAAGTGGTAAAAGGGATATGAGGATCTCTGGGAGCAACACTGGCAGTGTCCAATAGAAGGACCAATAGAACTGGATTACAGAAATGCCAAGTTATACTCTTCACACCCCATAATATGGTCTGAAGTATTACAGTATCTATAACTGCAATACAGAAATATTATAATAGAGATACAAATAGAGGATGACAATGGAAGTCCCAAGTGACCAATTCTGTCTTAGAAAAATAGAAAGATTTTAACAGACTGCATGATGCCTCCTTTGAGAGGCCATCGGATTTACAGGAGTTTCCTGAAAGCTGACTGAGTCTGGGGTCAAGACTTCATCTTGTGGGGTGGTTGCCTTGTGTGGGAAAAAAGTCAGAATTAAAATCCTACCTAAAAATTAATGAAAAGAGTCAAGTCATAGAATCTAAATCAAATTTTATAAACAAAAAATTGGATATTAGATAACTATAAAAAGAATTGGTGGCCAGGAGCCAGATGAAAATTAGACACAAGAGTCCTAGCCTAACCCCTAGCAGGGGTGTTGTGGGTAACACAACCAGTAGGTGGTTAGAGAAACTGGGTAAGAGTATTCAGAAGTCATGTCAGGGTCAGCTCTTGATGGAATGTATGGATTTTTAGATATGAAAAGAGCAAATGGCATTAGAGAAATGGAGAAAAGCTTGTGCAAAGTCATGGAGGCCAGGAGTTGCTGTGACTTGAATTTAGAGGATGTGGTTGGAAAGGGAGATGACGCTGGAGAGGTTCATATCCAACTAACTTGTCAAAGACCCTACAAGTCATTCTGAAAGAATTTTCACTTTATCCAGTGGCCAATATATCCTTTTTTCTAGTTTTAAGAATATTATTATATAGAGGATAAACTAGAGTGAACAGAGAGGTAGACAAATTTGAAGATTGTTGCAAAAGTCCAGGTGAGAGATAATATACAATGTAATAAATATCATCCCTAAAGAGATTTTGTAGATCAGGGAAGGAGCCAGAAGAAAAATATGCCAGGTGTTTCTTAAAACATGTTTGCCTCTTTGCATATCATTTGTGCACTGGTAACTGCAAGGGAGGTAACAAAAAAAATCATCTATTTTTTAAAACTCTGAAAAAGGTGTGATTATAAAGTAACTTGTTCCTGTAGGAGAACATTACTAAGATGAAAGAGGAACTGGACCCCTTCTTAGCAAATAGAAGGCAGGAAGCTAGCTCAAGAAATAAAATCCTGGCTCAGGCTGGGGATATTAGGGAAATAACAGTAATGAAATTATTAAAACATCTCAAACTGCAAAGAAAGCTAGCAGGAGCTAACTGCACAATATTCAAACAATAACTTTTAGCAACTGAAAATCATTAGTGAGTGATAAGACAATAGAAAATTAACACCTACCTACAAATGCTAAACTAGAGCAATGATAGTAAGATTAGACCTCAGGGGCAAGAGTAGAGAGCCACGTGAGGCTAGAATCAGGAGAACTTGGTGCCAGATTGTACATGTGAAATGATGGAGACTGCAGAGTCCACTACTAGGTTTAGATACTAGAACTGAAGAGTAATTTGGGGAGAGTGAGGCAATGGAACGTTCAGTGCTGTGTACGCTCAGCATCCAAGTTGGAGGTGCCTAGTGGGTGGTTGGAAATATGTATTCAATTTGGGGGAAAGGTGGCTCTGGAGATACAGATGTGATATTCATTTCTATTTACATTATAGATAAGGAAACTCCAGTATTCAAGAACCATCCCATCTAAAGAGGAAGATCTAATAAGGGATATTAAGAAGTGGCCAGAAAGATGGGAAATGAATAGTATGCTTTAAGCCAGAAGAGGAAAGAACGCCCAGAATGAAAATCCAACCATGACTACCTAGGCTTGATGACGGCTCCACTACTTACTCACTATGTGAAGGGTGAGTAACCATCTCTTTGTACCTCAGTTTCCTCATCCATAAAGGGGATAACAGCATCCCCTTTATAAAGCTGATGTGAGGATTAAATGATTTAATATATGAAAAGTGCTTAGAGCAGGGCCAGGCAAAGAGCAAATGCTACATAAGTGTTAATAAAAAGAACAAAGTGCTGCAGAGACATCACTTTGCATAAGTTGCTTAATGCCTGAAAACAGTTAATTTGATTTGACCATTAGAAAGTCAGTTATTGGTGAAAGGTGCTGTTTAGGAAAACACAATACATCGTAACCATTATTACAAAAAATATTTTCCTACTTGCTCATTATTTAGAGTTTGTGTACACAAGAGAGAAAATGATGGTAATGTCATTATAAAGAAAAAAAGGGGCTAACACATGCCCCAGAAATATACCAAAGACTAGATTAAGGGTGAAGTTAGCACAGCAAACTAAAGTATGAAATTATCACCCTCACAAGTGAAAAAGACACATGGAGTTTTTATTATTAACAATATTGAGTGTCTGAAATCTGACTGGAGTTATTTTAGAAACACAGATGATCAGACAGATATGTATGCTGTCTGTGAATAGTAAGTGACAGAAATTGTAGCTGGAATAAGTCACCTTAAACTTACACATCTTTCTTTCTGATTATGACATTTGATGAAAAATGAGAAACAGCTCCAAAGAATACAACTCATTATTTATGAGCACTAGTATATATAAGTATCATATTATACAATTTTACACCCAGAAATTATTACTATCCTTTATACTTTACACTTATTGAGTGTTTATTATGTGCCAGACACTACTAAGTACGTTACATGCATTCATCCATTTAAACATCGTAGCAACACAATGAGATAATTATTAACATCTCCATTTCACATGCAAGAAAGCCGAGATACAGAGAAATCATCAATCAACTTGCCTTCGGTTACACACCTAGTAAGTGGCACAACAAAGACTGAATTCAAGTGGGCTGGCTACAGAGCTCATGTTCTTAACTGCGTCTCAATTAAGAAGGAGAAAACAAAAATAAATAATATGAAAAGGAAAATCCTATGCTGCCTTTTGGAAATATGTAACATTTTATTATAGATTGAGTTGTGTTCCCTCCAAATTCACATGTTGACACTCTAACCTCAGTACCTCAGAGTGTAACTGTATTTTGAGATAGGGACTTTAAAGAGGTAATTAAGAGATTAAATGAGATTAAACGAGATCCTATGGGTGGACCCTAATTCAATCTCAATAGTGTTTTTGTAAGAAGAGGAAATCTAAAGATCATGTGAGGACACAGCAAGTAGGCAGCCATCTGCAAGTCAAGGAAAGAGGCTTCAGAGGAAAACCAATCCTGCTGACACTCTTGATCTTGGACTTCTAGTCTCCAGAGCTGTGCAAAAATTAATTTATATTATTTAAGCCACCCAGTCTGTGGTATTTTGTTATGACAGTCCTCGCAAACTAACACACATTTTAAATATCAAAGGTAAGTTATTAAAATACATGCTCAGGCATTATTTCCTCTAAGAAGTCCCCCTTAGCTTACTGAATCCTGTTTCCACACTTGGGTGTTATTATGATGTCCTATTTATATGAATGTATTCCCCATTGAGCTAGATCCAGGCAGGAACTGTTTCTTCATCATCTTTATATCCCTACAAGGCACACAGGTGCCTGGCTTTGTTTACTTTTTCTTACTTGGTGCCTAATATTGCTATCCTTCTTGTGGATTTATTTTTAAGACCAATTCTTTCCTATTCCCTATTCCTATGGCTGCCATCCAAATCCTTTCACCCAGAGATTATCTCTGACTCACATACATACAGTCCAAGAATTTTATCCATCTTCCCTAAATAAGTAGTAAAAACTTCAAAAGTTTTTCATACAATGCTGAACAAAGATACTGGGGAAAAATTGTTCCTCCCCTTTAAAATACTAGGGGTCAAGCTTTTGAGACTCCAGGAATTCTGCAAAAAGTTAAAGGATCATGTCCTAATTAAGTTCTAAGTAAAGAGGCCACCATGTGCTTGTTTTAGCTGGGAGCAGTTTACTCAGGATTCTTAGAAATTTCTATTTTTAGATGCATAAACTCACTTCCAGCTCTCTGAAAGCTCTTTCTAACCCCCCACAAAGCTTCTGAAACTTCTTTAAAATGAGATTCATTACCTCTTTATGCTTTCTGAGGTGAGTGGGAATGATCAAGCCCTCAGTAAACCTTAATAACAGTCTATTTGATTAGACTTGGCTTACAAAGAAATAAGTCATGAAGGCAGCTTCTTGGTAAATACGATTCTAATGAATGAAGAAAGGAGATATAAAACAAAAAAAGTGGAATTCATTGAAAGACAAGCCATTTCAGTTCATGACATTTTTAGAGACACATTGCCAAGATGGAGATGGCAGAAAGTTATAATTGAAGGATGTTTTGCCTATGTCAAGCAAGTTTACAAAATAGACACTGTATTTGCAGTATAACTTGTGACTTATTAGCTATTGTAGGTGCTACAAAGCAACATTAGTTTGCCCATTTTCCTTTTGAAGATTTCAGTGTATGGATAGCTATGTAGACCTTACCTATAGGAAAATCTCAATTTTGAAACCTATTTGAATTTTTTTCAATTACTGCAAAGCTATACATTGTAAAACACAGTATATTTTAAGAATTCTACCTCCATATCTTATGCAATTAAAAAAATATTATTTTACAGTGTGTTTGTCATACTTTGAAAATACTGTAATACTGCAAAGTTGCCCAAGCAGAAAAGTAATTCAGGTATGAACTACAGAAACGACATTAGCACATAGGGTAGACTTTTGCCAACTAAGAAAGAAATGAGGTCAGTACCTTATTGATGGCAGAGCAGAATGATGGCAGAGCACATCTGGTGCACAGAGCCTGGGCCTGAGAGTCAAGAGACTTGGGCTGTATCTCATCCAGGCTATTGGCTCACATAGTGACCTTGAGCAAGTCAATTAGCCTCAGTCCCAACATCCTCACCTGTGGTGCTGAGATAAAGATATTCTTAAATCATAGGAATGTGTCAGAATTAATGGTTTGTTATGATGGGAATTGGTGCAATAAGGAAATAGCCAGATAGAAGCAGGCTATGAACCCTGCTCCCAATTTTGCCTGTCTATTCTGATTTTTCAAGAAAATCCAGTTTTAAGAATTACAGTGGAGTCTAGGGCTTCCCTGGTGGTACAATGGTTAAGAATCTGCCTGCCAATGCAGAGGACACGAGTTCGAGCCCTGGTCCGGGAAGATTCCACACGCCATGGAGCAACTAAGCCTGCGAGCCACAACTACTGAGCCCGCGAGCCACAACTACTTGAGCCCACGTGCCACAACTACTGAAGCCCGTGTGCCTAGAGCCCATGCTCTGCAATGAGAAGCCACTGCATTGAGAAGCCCATGCATCACAACAGATAGTAGCCCCCGCTCACTGCAACCAGAGAAAAGCCCGTGTGCAGCAACAAAGACCGAACACAGCCAAAAATAATAAATAAATAAAATACATTTATAAAAAAACTACAGTGGAGTCTAATCAATATACTTGCCTCAGAAATTCTCATACTACAAGGAGCCTAAGACCATTAGAATAACTTGTAGATCAAGCAAAGTTAAGTTGAATAAACCTACTGTAACAAGGGACAAAATAACTTTAAGAGTCTTAGTAGCTCTTAGAAAGGGGAGGGCAGAAGAGAAGATAGATAGATAGATAGATAGATATGCATGATTTTGAGGTCTAGGTTCAAACAGGCAAGTCTTTCAAGGTGAGAAATTGATTAGGATTGGGCAATTTAATTAATAAGAGTCTATGATTGATAGACACAGAGACAGGAGTTCTGAAGCAAGTCTTCCTAAGTAACCTCTTGTTGCATAAGCAAGCCCTTTGCTCAGGTGAGACAACAATTTTCCTGAAGAAGTTAGAAATTTCCTGAACCAAACAGTGAAGTTACTTACTAGTTTACAAGACATATCTTCCTACTTAAGAATTTCCTAAAATAAATAGATAAGTCAAGACAGGAATTCTCAAATCTTGGTCCTGATGGTTAAGCTGTGTGGTTACAGAGGGCCATAACTGTCACAGAAATTGGTACCAAAAATTGGGAGTGCTACTGTAGCAAATACCTAAAAATGTGGAGGTGGCTTTGGAACTGTGTGATGGGCAGAGGCTGGACGAGTTTTGAGGTATATACTACAAAAAACCTGCACCGTCATGAATGGATCTTTACTGGTGATTATTGTGCAGACTCAGAAGGAAAAGAGGAGAACTGTAGAGAAAGCCTCAAACTTCTTAGGGAATACCTAAATCACCATGAACAGAATGTTCACAGAAATATGGACAGTAAAGGCCATTCTGAGGTCAGACAGAAATGAGGAACATGATATTGGACAATGGAGGAAAGGTGATCCTTGTTATAAAGTAGCAAAGAACTTGGCTGAATTGTGTTCAAGTTCTAGTGTTTTGAGGAAGGTACAACTTATGAGCAATAAAATTTAGTTGAAGAAATTTCTAGGCACAGTGCTAAAGATGTGGCTTTGCTCCTTCTGACTGCTTACAGGAAAATGTGAGAAGAGAGAAATAATTTGAAGATGGAATTATTAACCAAAAAGGAACTAGAAATTAAAAATTTGGAAAATTCTCAGCCTATTAATTTTTTTAATAGATCTTTATTGGTATAATTGCTTCACAATATTGTGTTAGTTTCTGTTGTACAACAAAGTGAATGAGCCATATGCATACATATATCTCCATATCCCCTCCCTTTTGAGCCTCCCTCCCACCCTCCCTATCCTACCCCTCAAGGTCATCACAAAGCACCGAGCTGATGTCCCTGAGCTATGCTGCTGCTTCTCACTACCTATTTTACATTCGGTAGTGTATATAAGTCGATGCTACTCTCACTTCACCCCAGCTTCCCCCTCCCCCAACCCGTGTCCTCAAGTTCATTCTCCATGTCTACATCTTTATTCCTGCCCTGCCACTAGGTTCATCAGTACCATTTTTTGTTTTTTTTTAGATTCCATATATATGTGTTAGCATACGGTATTTGTTTTTCTCTTTCTGACTTACTTCATTCTGTGTGACAGGCTCTAGGTCCATCCACCTCGCTACAAATAACTCAGATTTCGTTTCTTTTTATGGCTGAGTAATATTCCATTGTATATATGTGCCACATCTTCTTTATCCATTCATCTGTCAATGGATATCTAGCTTGGTTCCATGTCCTGGCTATTCTAAATAGTGCTTCATTGAACATTGTGGTACATGTCTGTTTTTGAATGATGGTTTTCTCAGGGTATATGCCCAATAGTGGGATTGCTGGGTCATATGGTAGTTCTATTTTTAGTTTTTTAAGGAACCTCCATACTGTTCTCCACAGTGGCTGTATCAACTTACATTCCCACCACAGTGTAAGAGGGTTCCCTTTTCTCCACACCCTCTTCAGCATTTACTGTTTGCAGATTTTTTGATAATGGCCATTCTGACCAGTGTGAGGTGATACCTCACCGTAGTTTTGATTTGCATTTCTCTAATAATTAGTGATGTTGAGTATCTTTTCATGTGCCTCTTGGTCAACTATATGTCTTCTTTGGTGAAATGTTCATTTAGGTCTTCTGCCCATTTTTAAATTGGATTGTTTGTTTTTTTGATATTGAGCTCCATGAGCTACTTGTATACTTTGGAGATTAACCCTTTGTATGTTGTTTCAATTGCACATATTTTCACCCATTCTGAGGGTTGTCTTTTCGTCTTGTTTATGGTTTCCTTTGCTGTGCAAAAGCTTTGAAGTTTCATTAGGTCCAATTTATTTATTTTTAATTTTCATTACTCTAGGAGGTGGGTCAAAAAGGATCTTGCTGTGGTTTATGTCAAAGATTGTTTTTCCTATGTTTTCCTCCAAGAGTTTTATAGTGTCTAGTCTTACATTTAGGTCTTTAATCCATTTGGAGTTTATTTTTTTGTATGGTGTTAGGGAGTGTTTTAATTTCATTCTTTTACATGTAGCTGTCCAGTTTTCCCAGCACCACTTATTGAAGAGGTTCTCTCTTCCCCATTTTATGTTCTTGCCTCCTTTGTTGTAAATTAGGTGACCATATGTGCATGGGTTTATCTCTGGGCTTTCTATCCTGTACCATTGATCTATATTTCTGTTCTTGTGCCAGTACCATACTGTCTTCCTGACTGTAGCTTTGTAGTATAGTCTAAAGTCCAGGAGCCTGATTCCTCCAGCTCCTTTTTTCTTTCTCAAGATTGCTTTGGTTATTAGGGGTCTTTTGTGTTTCCATAGGAATTGTAAAATTTTTTGTTCTAATTCTGTGAAGATTGCCATTGGTAGTTTGATAGGGATTGCAGTGAATCTGTAGATTGCTTCGGGTAGTATAGTCATCTTCACAATATTGATTCTTCCAATCCAAAAACATGCTATATCTCTCCATCTGTTTATGTCATCTTTGACTTCTTTCATCAGTGTTTTATAGCTTTCTGAGTACAAGTCTTTTTCTTCCTTAGGTAGGTTTATTCCTAGGTATTTTATTATTTTTGTTGCAATGGTAAATGGGATTATTTCCTTAATTTTTCTTTCTGATTTTTAGTTGTTAGTGTACAGGAATGCCAGTGATTTCTGTGTATTAATTTTGTATCCTGCAACTTTACCAAATTCACTGATTAGTTCCAGTAGTTTTTTGGTGGCAGCTTTAGGATTTTCTATGTATAGTATCATGTCATCTGCAAACAGTGACAGTTTTACTTCTTCTTTTCCAACTTGTATTACATTTATTTCTTTTTCTCCTCTGATTGTCATGGCTAAAACTTCCAAAACTATGTTGAATAAGAGGGGCGAGAGTAGAAATCCTTCTCTTGTTCCTGATTTTAGTGGAAATGCTTTCAGTTTTTCACCATTGAGTATGATGTTTGCTGTGGGTTTGTCATATATTGTCTTTATTATGTTGAGATAGGTTCCCTCTATGCCCATTTTCTGGAGAGTTTTTATCATAAATGGGCGTTGAATTTTGTCAAAAGCTTGTTCTGCATCAACTGAGATGATCATATGGTTTTTATTCCTTAATTTGTTAATATGATGTATCACATTGATTGATTTGTGTATACTTAAGAATCCTTGCATCCCTGGGATAAATCCCACTTGATCATGGTGTATGATCCTTTTAATATGTTGTTGGATTCTGTTTGCTAGTATTTTCTTCGGGATTTTTGCATCTAGGTTCATCAGTGATATTGGTCTATAATTTTCTTTTTTTGTAGTGTCTTTGTCTGGTTTTGGTATCAGAGTGATGGTGGCTTCGTAGAATGAATTTGGGAGTGTTCCTCCCTCTGCAATTTTTGGAAGAGTTTGAGAAGGATCGGTGTTAGCTCTTCTCTGAATGTGTAATAGAATTCGTCTGTGAAGCCATCTGGTCCTGGTCTTTTGTTTGTTGGAAGATTTTTAATTATAGTTCCAATTTCATTACTTGTGATTGGTCTGTTTATATTTTCTCGTTCAGTCTTGGAAAACTGTACCTTTCCAAGAATTTGTCCATTTCTTTGTGGTTGTCCATTTTACTGGCATATAGTTGTTTGTAGTACTCTTTTATAATCCTTTGTATTCCTGCTGTGTCAGTTGTGATTTCTCCTTTTTCATTTCTAATTTTATTGGTTTGTGTTTTCTCCCTTTTTTTCTTGATGAGTCTGGCTAAGTGTTTATCAATTTTGTTTATCATCTCAAAGTACCAGCTTTTAGTTTTATTGATCTTTGCTATTGTTTTCTTCATTTCTATTTCATTTATTTCTGCTCTGATCTGCAATCTACCTGAAAAAGAATTCAGAGTAATAACAATAAAGATGATCCAGAATCTCAGAAATAGAATGGAGGCACAGATTGAGAAAATACAAGAAATGTTTAATAAAGATCTAGAAGAACTAAAGAACAAACAAACAGAGATGAACAACACAATAACTAAAATGAAAAATACACTAGAAGGAATCAATAACAGAATAACTGAGGCAGAAGAATGAATAAGTGAGCTGGAAGACAAAATGGTGGAAATAACTGCCGAGGAGCAGAATAAAGAAAAAATAATGAAAAGAATGAAAGACAATGTCAGAGACCTCTGGGACAACACTAAACACACCAACATTCGAATTACAGGGGTCCCAGAAGAAAAAGAGAAAAAGAAAGGTTCTGAGGAAATATTTGAAGAGATTATAGTGGAAAACTTCCCTAACATGGGAAAGGAAATAGTCACCCAAGTCCAGGGAGCACAGAGAGACCGATACAGGATATACTCTAGGAGAAACACACCAAGACACATATTAATCAAACTAACAAAAATTAAATTCAAAGAAAAAATATTAAAAGCAGCAAGGGAAAAGCAAAAATTAACATACAAAGGAATCCCCATAAGGTTATCAGCTGAGTTTTCGGCAGAAACTCTGCAGGCCAGAAGGGAGTGTCAGGATATACTTAAAGTTATGAAACAGAAAAACCTACAACCAAGATTACTCTACCCATCCAGGATCTCATTCAGATTCGATGGAGAAATCAAAAGCTTTTCAGACAAGCAAAAGCTAAGAGAATTCAGCACCACCATACCAGCTTTACAACAAATGCTAAAGAAATTTCTCTAGGCGGGAAACACAAGAGAAGAAAAACAGTCACAAAAACAAACCCAAAACAATTAAGAAAATGGTAATAGGAACATACATATCGATAATAACTTTGAATGTAAATGGATTAAATGGCCCAACCAAAAGACACAGGCTGGCTGAATGGATACAAAAACAATACCCATATATATGCTGTCTACAAGAGACCCACTTCAGATCTAGGGATACATACAGACAGAAAGTGAAGAGATGGAGAAAAGATATTCCATGCAAATGAAAATCAAAAGAAAGCTGAAGTAGCAATACTTGTATCAGATAAAATAGACTTTAAAATAAAGACTGTTACAAGAGATAAGGAAGGACACTACATAATGATCAAGGGATCAATCCAAGAAGATATAACAATTATAAATGTTTATGCAGCCAACATAGGAGCACCTCAATACATAAGGCAAATGCTAACAACCATTAAAGGGGAAATCGACAGTAACACAATAATAGTAGGGGACTTTAACACCCCACTTACAACAATGAACAGATCATCTAAACAGAAAATAAATAAGGAAACACAAGTTTTAAATGACACAATAGAACAGATAGCTTTAATTGACATTTATAGAACACTCCACCTGAAAGTGGCAGAATACACTCTCTTCTCAAGTGCACATGGAACATTCTTCAGGACAGATCACATCTTGGGTCACAAATCAAGCCTTGGAAAATTTAAGAAAACTGAAATCATATCGAGCATCTTTTCTGACCACAATGCTATGAGACTGGAAATCAATTACAGGAAAAAAAACTGTAAAAAACACAAATACATGGAGGCTAAACAGTGTGCTACTAAATAACCAAGAGGTCACTGAAGAAATCAAAGAAGAAATTAAAAAATACATAGTAACAAATGACAATGAAAACACAATGACCCAAAACCTATGGGATGCAGCAAAAGCCATTCTAAGATGAAAGTTTATAGCAATTCAATCTCACCTCAAGAAACAAGAACAATCTCAAATAAACAATCTAACTGTACACCTAAAACAACAAGAGAAAGAAGAACAAAGGAAATCCAAAGTTAGTAGAAGAAAAGAAATCAGCCTATTTATATTGCAAGAAATGAGAGATCGTGTTGGGGGGACAACACTAGGCATGTGGCCAAGTGACCATAGCTATTTTAATAAGGCAATTAGTATTGGTGTGAAACACAAACTTAATAAGTCATCCGGCTAGAAAACTGCCAGTATGAACTGAAGGGGAAGGAGACAGGAAGGAATAAAGGAAGGCATGGGACTTAGATTTTATAGGACAGGACCATGGAGCTATTTTGCTGTGAACATGAACTATTCTTTAAAGACAAGACAAGGGAAGAATGACCCTGAAAGTGATTCAGAGATCATCAAGGACAGGATGGATAAGTGCTGCCTGGCAAAGCTGTGGGGGTAGGACCCTCTTTCTGACCCTCCTTCACAGTGGGTCTAGGAGGTGGGACATGGAGGCCTGGAGGGCGGAGCACTGAGCCAGAGGATTATTCTCAACCCCTGAGAGTTTGTCTTACACTCTGGACTATTTGGAGCCGGTTACCCCATTTCTTCTTTCATATCTTTTCTTTTGGCATGGAAATGTCTAACCTATGCCTGTCCCACCATTGTATTTTGAAAGTATGTTACAGGTTTACATCTCAGGATGTATTGTACCTTGAGTCTCATCCACATCTGACTTAGACGATATTTAGAAGAATCTTTGGGTTTTAGATTTTAGAGGTGCACTAAAATGAGTTAGACTTTGGGGGCTGTTGGAATATAATTGTATTTTTTCATGCTAGAAGAACACGAATTTTGGGAGATCGGGGTGGAATCCTACAGACTGCATGTTTATATCCCTCCCCAAATATGTTGAACCCTAGTCCCCAAAGTGATACTATTTGGAGGTGGGGCTTTGGGGGGTGATTAGGGCATGAGAACAGTATCCTTATAAAAGGATAGTATAGTATCCTTATAAAAGAGACCCCAGAGAGCTCCCTTGGCCCTTCCACCAAGTGAGGACACAGTGAGAAGACAGTCATCTATGAATCAGAAAGTGGGCCCTGACCAGACATTGAATATGCTGGCAACTTGATCTTGGATAGACTTCCCAGCCTCCAGAAATGTAAGAAATATATTTCTGTTGTTTACAAACCACCCAGATTATGGTATTCTGTTATAGCAGCCCCAACAGTCTAAGACATTCATGTTAAGATGGGCATTCTCAAATCTTGGAACTGACATTTAAGCTATGTGGCCACACAGGATCTTAACTGTCATGGTAGAACATATTCTATTACCTCAAAAGGAGTCTCTATGAAAAAAAAAAAAAAAGAACACAAATGCTGAAAGAGGAGAGATACTAAGGAAGGAAAGAAAGGAAAAAGTAGTACATGGTTTTCCAGTAACTAAGCTGGATGGGTACAGGAGCCAAACACACTGGCCTTTGTCAGAGAAGTCTGTAATTATTCCCAAGGGTGTTACAACAAATGGAACAATATGATTTGCAACCAAACTGAGAAATGTTTAAAATTGAAAAGGGGTGCTAAAATAAGTTACAGGCTTTAACTTATTTACAACTAATATAACCAGGCAAACCTATGGTCATCCACATTAGAGCCTAAACAAGCAAGTTCTAACATAAAATTTAGAAGAAACAATAGATATAATTGCTATGTATGGAGTTTAGTTTCAGCTCTGAGCTTGAAAGTCACTCCTACTCTTACAAGAAAAAATCTGAACAAATTAAAAATCAACAACTTTTTGGATTTTCTTATCAATGAATTGAGGTCTCAGGGCAAACCACCACTGTAAAATTGAGAGAAGTTGAAAACCCACAGTTGTGTGGATTTTTTCTCACACTGTCCAATTGTCCAACACCAGCAGGGTGTCTTACAATTCAATTCAATTCTGACACTATCTATCTAAAGTTAGTGGCAGATCTCTTAAGTTAAGGGTTCAGTTCCACAAGAATGCCCCCACTTCAGATGCCAACCATAAGTCTGGACCTCACATGCTTCTGACCAACTAGCTATAGATCAAGGATTCCCATGACCCCATGTTCAGGTTCAAGAATTTGTTAGAATGGCTCATAGGATTCCTACATTTACCAGTTTATTATATAACAAAGGATGTGATAAAGGATACAAACAGCCAAATAACAAGGTACAAAGGCGAGGTCTGGAAGAGTCTTGAGTACAGGAACTTCTGCCCCTTGGGGTTGAAATGTGACATTCTCCCAGAATAAGGTGTTTTCACCAGCCCAGAAGCTCTCTAAACACTTTCAGTCAGAGTTATGGAGGCTTTATCACATAGGCATGATCAATTATTAACTCAATTTGGCTCCTCTCCCCTCTCTGGAGGATGGAGGGGGGCTGAAAGTTCCAACCCTCTAATCATGCCTTGGTCTTTCTGGCAACCAGCCCCCATCCTGAAGCTGTTTAGGGTCTCCCAGCTACCAGTCATCTCATTAGTACACAAAAAGATACCCATCACTCCAGAAATCCCATGGGTCTTAGAAGCTCTGTGTCAAGAACAGGGGGCAGAAACCAAATGTAGATTTCTTACTATGTCACAGTCCACCCCCTGGTCTCTGGTCATAGACCTTTTATAGCAAAAGGATCATAAAAGTCAAAAGATGATGGAACATTACTAGAATTCCACTCAATTCCAGAGCAAGGCCAGTCAGGTTTTCCGGCTTCTATTCAATCTTGTCAGGTTCAGGTTCCAAAAGCAGGAATGGTCTCAGCAATATAGCATAATGACTTTACTCTTTCAGGCATCTGGTATAATTGAGCTAAAAGACAATATCATCTCTTGCTCTACACCTCTTTTAAAGTGTTAATGTAATATAGGATTTCCCTCATTAAATAACTCACTTATTCATTTATTTACCCTCAGCTACTATTCCTTCAATTAAATGTTTTTCACCTTTGGAAGGAGCATTATATTTGACCACTGTGCTCGTCTAGATTGCAGGCAGTACTACTAGACTAGCAAGTACCTCCATCTCAGTCCACTTCCATTTACATAGGGTAAGATTACATAGGTGCAGAACTAGTGGACTATTTTTACCACCAGGCAATATAGCTTCATTCACTGTTAACCCCAATTTTGCCAGATGGGGTGAAAGCACCCACACCCATCAGGCCCTTTGGAATTCTGACATAAAGTTTTAAAAATATAGTCACAGTTTCTCGCTTAAGAATTATCCCTGCTTCCAGCATTTGTAGTTGCAACCCTGGTCCTGTGACCACTGCATTGAGTAGGGAAAAAAACAAAATTGAAGTGGCATGGGGAAGAGAAAAGTATAGCTATTATACCAGTGTCCTCCTGCCTTGGCAAAAACTGCATAATCACACCAGGATCCTCCTCCACTGCTTCTTCCCCAGATCCACCAGAAAAACAGAAGAATCTAGCTAGTGGGAACACTTCTTTAGCCCAGGGGTCTCCAAATCTCGGGGCTATGGACTGGCACCAGTCCACAGCCTGTTAGGAACCGGCCCACACAGCAGGAGGTGAGCGGCGGGCCAGAGAGCGAAGCTTAATCTGCCTCTCCCCATCGCTCCCCACCACTCACATTACCAGCTGAACCATCCCCACTTCCCATTCGTGGAAAAACTGTCTTCCACAAAACCGGTCCCTGGTGCCAAAAAGGTTGGGGACCGCTGCTTTAGCCCCACTCCTCTTGAGTGTAAGCACACACTCATGAAGGTGTGTAAACCAACTCTTCATGCCTGTATCTCCCCCCCCATTTCAGACCACCAATGATTTAATTGCTCATCCCAATTCTCTATCAAACTATTATTCTGAGGTGGATATCTCTCTGCTCATTGTTGGATATTATAAGCTATAAAGTGTGTCCCTTGATCTGAAGAAATACGACTCAGAGTTCAAATTAATGCAATATCTTCAATCCCGGTTTTTCTATAGCACTCTAAGCATTTGCATCTACTACCCAAAAAGCAAAGCTCAATCCTGAGTCAGTATCTATTCTTGTCAAGAACCATTTGTAGCACCCAGAGCTACCAGCGTCACTCTGACTGGCCAGCTATGTTCAAGGCCTTCCTACATAGTCACATAGCCATCTGCAGTCTCTGTCTCTTTTGCTGGCAGACAGAAGAGTTCTTACTGGCATTCTGTGCTTCAGACAGTACAAGAGAAGTATGTCCAAATTCAGTCCATCTCTGCATTGCTACAGTACTTCCAAGTCCACTGATTTCTTGGACCCAGGTGGCTGTCGTAAGCAACCCCATGGGAATATGTGCTTGTTGACTCCAATCACCTTCTAAACCTGGAAGGAAGTTCTGATGGGCATCAACATGTACAACTTTAATGCACCCCTCAAATTCCCACAGTGATTTTTATTGGGATGTGACTCATATGGGCATCCTTTTAATAGGCCAGGTTTCCATTGCCCTTCTGTCTGATCATATGGCCAGGTCACTGGCCGTTGCCCATAAGTGAGTAAAAACCCAAACATCGGGGCTTTTACCACTGTTCAATTCTTCCATCAGTGCTAGGAAAACAGCATGCAATTCAGTCCACCAAACTGATTTGTTTTTACCTTCTTCAATCAGAGTGGCAGCCTTCCAAATAGAATGTTGTCTATTCACTTTGGAACTGCCATTCACAAACCAAGAAGCTTTTTGTTGTTCATTCAAGCGCTATTTATAAGACACTGTCCAAGTGACGACAGAAACCAGCAGCTCCTCACACAGTTCCAGAGTCAGTCCTAGGGGAAAAGAGGCTCCTTGTTTGAGAATATCTCCTCTTTGCATTCCCTGGGTAGTATGATCCTGTATAAACCATTTCCATTTTACTATGGAAATCTTCTGGGCACCATCATCCCCGTTAGAGTATTTCTCCAACATCACCTGAGACATCGTGGATATTTCAGGTTTAGTGGCAGTTCCAATTAATATCAAGCTAGTAAGTGTTCCTTAAATGGAAATTCTCTGGTTCAAAATCCCAGTAGACATTGAGGGGAGGTACTCACAGGCTTTTGCCATAAGCCCCTGTTTATGTGCTCCACATAGGACTAGCACACAGAGAATGTGTCTCTACCAGCATTCCAGCTTCTAGTCTACACTCGGTAGGCTCAGGCAATCTTAATGATACCTATTTAGAATGTCCAATTAACATTGCTTCAAGGGCAGATTTACATGCAAACTGTTTTACAATGCTAGATAAGGGAAACATTCTCCCATGAGATACAATGTCCAGCCCCACAGTACAATCAAGGAAAAGAGACATAACCACTTCACATAAAGCCTGTTCAAAGATACCAATTCGTCCACAAACTTTTACCTTGATTCCATCAACATTTACATTCCTAACTGTAGCTTCCATTAGGACTTCATCAACAGATTTTGGTTTTACAATACTAGGTAGGAGAAGTGTTCCCTAGCTAGACATAATATCCATTCCCATACAACACTCAGATAAAGGAGATACAACTTCTCTACATCAAGTATGTTTAAACATTCAACTTTCAGGGGCTTCCCTGGTGGCACAGTGGTTGAGAATCTGCCTGCTAATGCAGGGGACACGGGTTCAAGCCCTGGTCTGGGAGGATCCCACATGCCGCGGAGCAACTAGGCCCGTGAGCCACAACTACTGAGACTGCGCGTCTGGAGTCTGTGCTCTGCAACAGGAGAGGCCGCGATAGTGAGAGGCCCGCGCACTGCGATGAAGAGTGGCCCCCGCTTGCCACAACTAGAGAAAGCCCTCGCACAGAAACGAAGACCCAACACAGCAAAAATAAACAAATAAATAAACTCCTACCCCCAACATCTTCTTTAAAAAAAAACAAAAACAAACAAAAAACATTCAACTTTCATAATTCTTTCAACCCTTACATATTACATATGTTCTCTCAATCTAATTTTAGTTCTAATGATGGCTTCACCAATGGATTTTGGCACCACAGTGTGTGGAGCTCTGATATCAAGGTGTCCCAGGAACTTCTCCATCCCATTATGGTTTTATCTACTCATGTGCAAAAGGCTTTGGCTCCCCAGCAGGGGGTCAAACCAAGGGTCCTAGGCCCTTCTGTCAATCTTTATCCTGATTAAGTCATCAGTCTCCGGACCTAAGGGTTTGCAGGTCAGGCTTCTCACTGTATTCTTTGCCTTTTGGCTTTAATTTCTCCAAACTATGGATGATTGAGGGATTGTTTGGGGCCTTTAACTTTGGGAGTTCAGCCAACTGTCCCTTTGGCCCACCCAACTTTAACAGTGTTATATTAAGACCTTTGTTTAAAATCCCATTTTTAATCTAATTAAGCAAAAAGGCCATTAGACTGAGGTAGTCCTAATGCCTTAACAGTCGATGTAAGCAAACAAAAACCTAAGCCCCTAAATGCCTCAAGGTTAAGAAGTCAAAACTTGAGGACAACCAATCACAAACAGCCAACTAGGCTTTCTCAAAGAAGGCAACCACTTAAGCTATGGCCAATCAAGTCCTTTCCTTGCTTTGCTTCTACAACTTTCCCCTAGCTCCTGTCGGTGGAGTGCTCCTATTTCTGGTTTGGTGTTGCCTGATTCAAATAGATTTTTGCTCATATAAACTCTCAATATTTTAAATATGACTCAGTTTATCTTTTAACATCATCAATGTCCATTTTACTCAACCCATTCTTAATAATCATCTAAAGATTTCCACGCTGCTCAGGTGAGTCCTATGATTCTCTCCCTTTTTTTCCTCTTTGTTTCACTCTTTTCAATATTTGCTTTACTCACCTCATTTCTTAATGTTTAAAAATTTTCACGTTCTTGGGAGGAGTCCCTTGACTCTCCCCTCTCTGTCTTCCTGCAGTCTCTTGTTAATTAACCTAACGTTTTTATCAGTATCTGTGAGACCCATAAGGGGAAGCTGAGATAGCAAATTCTATAAGGCTTCCGAGACTGTTGCTTGATTTTGCAGCAGTAAAGTAACATGGGGTGCCCATGCAAAAGGGACCCCCTTAATCACAGCATTAACCATAACCTGGGTAACAGGCATATTCAGTGGGTGGATATCCTGATTATCATAAAACCAGTCCCACATTTATAGCAGAAATTGGGCAGTCCCCCTTCTCAGTGTAAACAGACCTTATAGTGGCTTTTATCCAGTTCACCAGACTAGCTTTTCCTTTGGGAATAGCCTCCTGTGTATCTGGATTATGTACAGCCATCTGTGATTGTTCAGTAGTGAGTTGTGGGTCCTGTATCAACCCAAACACACCGTTCTGCACTGCAACATTCAAAACCAAAGACAAGGCCCCTAAATTATTTACTCCCACAATTCATTTTAGTAAAAGTTCTTCAGAAAGCTGATGATAACAGCTACAAAATGAAACTGCTTCACACTATACCCCCTGGTTTCAGGAGTTTCTTGGTTTTGTCCTCTTCCCATGTTAACTACCTTCTTGGTGACCAGAAGCCTTAGAGGTTATTTTTATTGCCTGGCATAATTTTTCTTTTCATGGGCAGCTTTGAAGCTAGCAGCGGAAGCTCAAATCAGCTCAAATCTGAGCTTGGTACACCATCAAGATCCAACCAAGCATTTTATTTCCTTTTAGCAATTACAGATAACAATAACCAAGGGATTATATATTTCACTTTTTTCTTGTTAGTTTGCACTTCCCAGAAGTTGGATCCATCTCTAAATTCCACTGTTAACTTTTACCTTTAGTAACTGGCCACAGCATAGCTGCTATTCCATTACATAGGTGATCACATGGCCACCCAGAAATCAAAGGTTCCTCATCTCCCACGTTTTCATTCTTCCTCTTCCCAAAACACATGTTTCTTTGGGAAAAAGGAAAGAAACATAGAACAAGTTTAATAAATAGAAAAAAGTTTAAAACATAAACATTATGCTCTGTGATGACCTAGATGGATGGGATGGGGGAGTGAGAGGGAGGTCAAAGAGGGAGGGGATATATGTATACATACAGCTGATTCACTTTGTTGTACAGCAGAAACTAACACAACATTGTAAAGCAATTATACTCCAATTAAAAAAGAAAAAGAGGGCTTCCCTGGGGGCGCAGTGGTTGAGAGTCCGCCTGCTAATGCAGGGGACTTGGGTTCGTGCCCCGGTCCGGGAAGATACCACATGCCGCGGAGCGGCTGGGCCCGTGAGCCATGGCTGCTGAGCCTGCGCGTCCGGAGCCTGTGCTCCGCAACGGGAAAGGCCACAACGGTGAGAGGCCCGTGCACCGCAAAAACAAACAAACAAACAAAAAACCCCAAAAAAACAGACTTTAGACAAGAAAATTATCATGAATAAGGAGGAACATTACATAATAATTAAGGGGTCAATTTTCCAAGGAGACATAATAATACTTAACTTGTATGCATCTAACAACGGAGCACTAACACATGAGGCAAAAACTGATAGAACGGCAAGGAGAAATAGACAAACCCACCATTATAGTTGGAGACTTCAACACACCTTCTTTCATCAATTAGGTCAAGCAGGCAGAAAATCAGTAAGGATATACTTGGCCTAAAAGCACCATTGATATATTTGATCTAATTGACATTTATACAATCCCTCATTCAACAACAACAGAATATACATTCTTTTCAAACTCACATGGAACATTCACCAGTATAAACTATATTCTTGATTATAAAGTATATCTTAACAAATTTAAGAGTAGAAGTCATGCTCTCAGACCACAATGGAATTAAACTACAAATTAATAACAGAAAAATAGCTGGAAAATCTCAAAGTTTTTGAAGATTAAATAACACCCTACCAAATAACACATAGATCAGAAAATAAATCTCAAGAGAAATTTAAATATATGTTTAACTAAATAAAAATATAATTTATAAAAATTTGTGGAATGCAGCAAAAGCAGCACCTAGAAGGAAATTTATAGCATTAAAATTCATATATTAGAAAAAATATCTAAATAAGTAATCTAAGCTTCAATTTTTGAAACTAGAGAAAGGAGATAAACTTAATCCCAAAGCAAGCACAGTAAAAGAAATAATAAAAATTAGAGCAGAAATCAATTAAAGTTAAAACAGGAAAACAATAGCAAAAATTTGAAAAAATAAACCAAAAGCTGTTTCTTTGAAAAGGTCAATGAAATTTATAAGCCTCTAGCCATACTAACCAAGATAAAAAGAGAACACAAATTACTAATATCAGAAATGAAAGGGGGCATGCAATGGACATTAGAAGGATAATGGAGTACCATGAACAACTCTATGCCCACAAATTTGATAACTTAGATGAAATGGAAACAAACTATCAAAACTCAAATGAGAAGAATTAATCTGAATAGACCTATCTATGCTATACCTATTTAAAGAAACTGAATGAGTAATTAACCCTTCCAAAAATGAAATTACCAGGGCCAGATGGTTTCACTGGTGAATCTACCAAACATTTAATGAAAAAATAATACCAATTCTCTTCAATCTCTTCCAAAAAACAGAATCAAATGGAATATTTCCTAGCTCATTCTATGAATCCAGCACTTCCCTAATACTAAATCAAATAAGGATATTACAAGAAAGGAAAATTTTAGACCAATATCTTTCACAGATGGAAAACTCCTCAACAAATACTAGCAAATCTAATCCAACAATAAATTAAAAAAATTATAAACCATAGTCAAGTGAAATTCCTTCCAGGTACACAAAGGTTGGTTCAACATTTGAAAATCAATTCATGTAATCCATCACATCAACAGGCTATGGAAGAAAGAAAACTCATATGATCATATCAATCGATGCAAAAAAAAAAGTATTTGACATAATCCAACACCAATTCATTATAAAAACTCTCAGCACAGTAGGAACAAAGGGGAATTTCCTCAACTTGATGAAGAACATCTGTAAAAAATCTATAGCTAACATCACATTTAATGGTGAGAAAACAGCTGTTTCCCCCTCTAGGACTGGAACAAAGACAAGTATGTCCCCTCTCACCATTCCTATCAACATCATTCTTGAAGGCCCAGCCAGTACAATAAGGCAAGAAGAGGGAATAAAAGATGTACAGATTGGGAAAAAATAAATAAAATTGTTTTTGTTCATGGATGACATGACTGTCTATGTAAAAAATTAAAAGGGATCAACAATAACAAGAAAAGTCTCCTGGAACTAATAAGTGGTGGTTATAGCAAGGTTGCAGGATATAAGCTTAATACACAAAAACCGACTGCTCTCCAACATGCCATTAACAAACAATTGAAATTTGAAATTAAAACACAATAAATTTACAACACCGCCAAAAATGATATACTTTAGTATAAATCTAACTATAAAACTCTAATGAAAGAAATTTAAAAAGACCTACTTACTGTATTTTAATTATTCTCCTCCATTAGGAAAGATGAATACAGTAATGGAAGGGGGAAGGAACTATTTAGTCGACCATCTATTATATGCCAGATATTATGTAAAGCACTATTTAGATTATTACTTTTCACAGTTACAAAAATCCTATGACAGGGGCTTCCCTGGTGGTTCAGTGGTTAGGAATATGCCTGCCAATGCAGGGGACACGGTTCGAGTCCTGGTCCGGGAAGATCCCACATGCCATGGAGCAACTAAGCCCGTGCACCACAACCACAGAGCCTGCACTCTAGAGCCCATGAGCCACAACTACTGAGCTCGCGTGCCACAACTACTGAAGCCCGCTCACCTAGAACCCATGCTCTGCAACAAGAGAAGCCACCATAATGAGAAGCCCGTGCACCAAAATGAAGGGCAGCCCCTGCTCACGGCAACTAGAGAAAGCCCACATGCAGCAACGAAGGCCCAATGCAGCCAAAAATTTAAATTAATTAATTAGTTTTTAAAAAATCCTATGACATGGATATGACTATTACAGTTGTACAGCTGAGGAAACTGAAGCTTGGAGAATAGCTACAGGGGATGGTAAAAACCTTAGGATAAAATATTATGCAGCTTTAACAATCATATTTCTGGAAAATATTTAATAATATAGTCATGTTATAATACTAAGTAAAAAGAAATTCAAAGATTAGTATTCAAATCTCTGTATACCATATGAGACAAATTTATTAAAAGTTATAAAACTTTTAAAATAAAGTTGGAGATGTTGCTCTATAATTCTGCGAAAAATACATCAAAACAGTATGTGGATCAACCGAAATGCTCATACACTGCTGGTGAGAGTATAATTGGTATAGTCAATTAGTAAACTATTTTAAAAGATCTTCTAGGGCTTCCCTGGTGGCGCAGTGGTTGGGAGTCTGCCTGCCGATGCGGGGGACGCGGGTTCGTGCCCCGGTCCGGGAGGAGCCCACGTGCTGCGGAGCGGCTGGGCCCGTGAGCCATGGCTGCTGTGCCTGTGCGTCCGGAGCCTGCGCTCCGCGGCGGTGGGGAGCCGCAGCGGTGAGAGGCCCGCGTACCGCAAGAAAAAAAAAAAAAAAAGATCTTCTAAATTTGCCCATATGCATATTCTAAAGTACCAGCAATCCCATTCTTAGGTATATATCTAACAGGTATACATTCTGTTCATCAAATGATACATACAAGAATGTTAACAGCAACCCTATTCTTAATAACCCAATTCTGGAAATAATTCAACAATAATATACAATATAATGGATAAATACATTCTGGTATATTCATACAATGGAAAACTATAAAACAATAGCAATGAATGAACCACAGCTACATGCAACACGGATGAATCTTGCAAAGATATTTTTGAGCTAAAGGAACTAGACATAATGTAAATAATTCCGTATACATAAATTTCAAAAATAGACAAAACTAAGCTCTGGTCTTATTGACTAGAGGGATTACTACTTAGAAGAGAGCAGGAGACTTTCTTCTGGAGTGCTAACTAATGTTCTGTTTCATCAGCTCAGTCATAGTTACATGGGTATACTCACTTTGTGAAAATTCATTGAGTTGTACAACTGTGATTTTGCATTTTCTGCAGTATTCAATTATTCAAGTAAAAGTTTACTAAAAATATTAATTGTAGTTATATTACATAATGAGAAATGCATTTTTCATTTGTTTTTTATAGATTTCTGTAGTTTCCAAATTATTTATGATAAATATTTCCTTTTACACAGCTTTATTGAAGCATAACTTACATGGATGAAATCAACTAATTTTTAAGAGTACAATTCAATGAAGTTTGGTAAATGTATAAATATGTGTAACCACCACCACACTCAAGATATAGAACACCTCCATCTCCCCCAAACTCCCTAATACCCTTTTGAAATAAATCCCCTTCCCACCGCAGTCTGATCACTGGTCTGCTTTCTGTTGCTATAGTTTTGCCTTTTCTAAAAATTGCATATAAATGAGATCGTACAGTATGAAGTTTTTTTTGTGACTGGCTTCTTTCACCTTATGTGATGTTTTCAAGACAGTTCCATGTTATTGTATGTATCTGTAGTTCTTTCCTTTCTTTTACTGAGTAGGATTCCATTGTATGGATATAGCACAATTTGTTTATTCAGCAGCTAAAGGACATTTGGGTTGTTTTCTTTTCTTTTTTGCTATTATGAATAAAGTGACTAGGAGCATTTGAATACATTTCTCTTTCTCTTGGATAAATAACTAGGAATGGAATTTCTCAGCTTTATATGTTTAATTTTACAAGAAATTGCCAGACTGTTTTCCAAAACAGCTATACCATTTTGTATTTCCAGCAGGAACGTATGAGAGCTCAAGCTGTTCCACCTCCTAACACTTAGTATTACTGGTTATTTTCATTTTATGTGGTAGCATCTCATTGTGACTTTACTTTGCATTATTCTGATGACTAGTGATGCCATTTGTATATCTTTTGGTGAAGTATCTGATCAAATATTTTGCCCATTTTTTAATTGGATTGTCTTATTGTTGAGATGTAAGAGCGCTTTATATATTCTGAATACAAGTCTTTTGTCAGATACATGTCATTTTGTCTTTTCATCTTCCTAATGATGTCTTTCAATGAGCAAACAATTTTCATTTTGATGAAGTTCAATTTATCAATTTTTTAAATGCTCTGTCTTGTTTGGGCAATGTTCACTATATAGAAAAAACATGTTATATAAAAGGGAGCTGACAATGACTAAAAGGATCAATCTAACTGGGGGTGATTCAAATCCATAGACTTAAACCATCTATTTGAGTGATTGAAATGGACTGTTTGGAGAAAGAATAGTGTGAATACAAAGAAGGTTGAACAACCTTGCTCATAATGCACAACTAAAAAGGTATTTGGTTTAGGGTACAGGGGAAAAGAAAAGGATCAATTTCATAATAGAAGTTACTACTTTAAGACAACTTAGTCTCAGTTTAGAGAAATTAAACCAAACATTGTTAACTTTGTTCAAACCCTCCTTCAAAATAACGTGCAAAGCAAGAGGGAATCAGCTCTTCATGAATTAAGAATAGTAAAGGGAGAAAAACTCTTTTTCATAAAGGAAACGGTAGGAAAAATAGTACAAAGGAGAATTTGGGGAATGGTTTAGCTGACTCATGAAGCCATATTCTGGATAGGAAAGACAAAAAGATATGCTTTTAAAATGAAAACACAAATTTAATTCCAGTACACATCAAGTTTGGACTATATGTGAAATAAGCAAAAATAACTACTATTAGACACTTTTTTTTTGAGACTAATATGAGTCCTGCCCCATAGAGCTTTTATTTTTTTAATCAGTTTTTTATTGAAGTATAGTTGATTTACAATGTTGTATTAATTTCTGCTGTACAGCAGTGATTCAGTTATACATATATACACATTTTTATTTATTCTTCTCCGTTATGGTTTATCATAGGATACTGAATATAGTTCTCTGCTATACAGTAGGACCTTGTTGTTTATCCATTCTGTACATAAAAGCTTATATCTGCTAACCCCAACCTCCCATTCCATCTTTCCCTGAACCCCCTCCCCCTTGGCAACAACCAGTCTGTTCTCTATGTCCATGATTCTGTTTCTGATTCATAGATAGGTTAATTTGTGTCATATTTTAGATTCCACATATAAGTGATATCATATGGTATTTGCCTTTCTTCTTCTGACTTATTTCACTTAGTATGATAATCTCTAGTTTCATCTATGTTGCTGCAAATGGCATTATTTCATACTTTTATGGCTGAGTAGTATTCCATAGTATATATGTACCACATCTTCTTTATCCATTCATCTGTTGATGGGCATTTAGGTTGTTTCCATGTTTTGGCTATTGTGAATAGTGCTGCTATGAACATAGGGGTGCATGTATCTTTTTGAATTATAGTTTTGTCTGGATATATGCCCAGGAGTAGGATTGCTAGATCACACGGTAATTCTATTTTTCATTTTCTGAGGAACCTCCATACTGTTTTCCACAGTGACTGCAACAACTTACATTCCAACCAACAGTGTAGGAGGGTTCCATTTTCTCCACACCCTCTCCAGCATTTGTTATTTGTAGACTTTTTAATGATGGCCATTCTGACTGGTGTGAGGTGATACCTCATTGCAGTTTCAATTTGCATTTCTCTAATAATTAGTGATGTGGAGCATCTTTTCATGTGCCTATTGGCCATCAGTGTTTCTTCTTTGGAGAAATGTCTATTTAGGTCTTCTGCCCATTTTTCAATTGGGTTGTTTGTTTTTTTGTTGTTGAGTGGTATGAGATGTTTGTATATTTTGGAAATTAAGCCCTTGTTGGTTGCATTGTTTGCAAATATTTTTCTCCCATTCTGTAGGTTGTCTTTTTGTTTTGTTGATGGTTTCCTTTGCTGTGCACAAGCTTGTAAGTTTGATTAGGCCCCATTTGTTTATTTTTGTTTTTATTTCTAATCCCTTGGGAGACTGACCTAAGAAAGCATTGGTACAATTTATGTCAAAGAATTTTTTTAAAAAAACATCTTTATTGGAGTATAATTGCTTTATAATGGTGTGTTAGTTTCTGCTGTATAACAAAGTGAATCAGCTATACATATACATGTATCCCCACATCTCCTCCCTCTTGTGTCTCCCTCCCACCCTCCCTATCCCACCCCTCTAGGTGGTCACAAAGCACCAAGCTGATCTCCCTGTGCTATGCGGCTGCTTCCCACTAGCTATCTATTTTACATTTGGTAGTATGTATTAGCCCATGCCACTCTCTCACTTCATCCCAGCTTACCCTTCCCCCTCCCTGTGTCCTCAAGTCCATTCTCTACATTCAAAGAATGTTCTGCCTATGATATCTTCTAGGAGTTTTACAGTGTCACGTCTTATGTCTAAGTCTTTAAGCCATTTTGAGTTTATTTTTGTGTATGGTGAGAGGGTGTGTTCTAACTTCATTAATTTACATGTGGCTGTAGAGACACCATTTGCTAATGGGTTTTTCTAATTATAAGTTGTATTTTTTAACATCCCATATCAGTCAATAAGCCAACATTCCACATCCTCCCAGACATGTGTAGATAAACACTGTGCCCAACATCACTTTTAATTCATGTTATAAAACCCAAGAAAATATAAGTTTTAAAACCTTAGAACATTGATAGGCTTTACAGCTAAATTAAAAATAGAATGAGAGGTTGACCTGTTTCCTCAGTATTTCTAGTGTTTTCGGAAACACTATATTTAATCACAAGCACAAAACCAATTGCCAAAGTTTAAAGATAGACAAGAGTTAAAATGAGCTCTCCCTTGAAATTGTAACTTCAATATAAAATTGAGGGTTTCCCCTCCTCAGCCAGGCAACTTCATAAGGATAATTTATTCATCTCTAGGAGAAAAATAAATTAATAAGCTTAATGCATATTATAATGTTATTTCTAGAGAAAGAGTAAATGGTTAAAGAAAATGCATACAAGCTCATTATTTGATATTTTCAATAAAATTGTGATTCAGATAGGGAATACATTTTTAATGTTGCCTTTTCAATGTATTGAGGGCTTTTTTTTTAAGACAGAAAATCTTTCCTAAATTAGATTTTCTTTTAATTCTCCAGGATACTAAAGAAACAAGAGAACAACTTGCTTTAGATAAGAACTTTCTTTTAAATGTGATAGAGAGAGACCCAATTTTCCCAGCTAACTGGATTAGAGTAATTCTAAATAATTTAGCCTCCATTTACAGTTTGGGCAAGTTGATTATATGTGAACTCCCAGCAAGTCCTCTCCTTAAACTCTTTTTGATCAATTAATGAGCACTTTTAAGTAGGAAATGTACAAAATCTCCATAGACTATTGCTCCAAGTAGTTTTCCTCATATTTTTATTCATGTCTTTATGCTAAGAAAGGGAATTAAAATTTGTTGAGGTCTAGAATATGCACTCCTCAAGAGTAAATCAGTTTCTTACTAGAAATAAGCATCTCACTAAAATGGAAACTTTTTTTTTCTAACTTTATTGAAGTATAAGTTGATTTACAATGTTGTATTAATTTCTGCTGTATACTAAAATGGAACCTTCTTGAAGGTAGGAATTTTGTGAATTTTGTCTTATTCACCACTATAACCCCAGTTCCTAGAACAGAACCTGGGACACAGGCAGGTTCAATAAAAATGTATCTCTGTCTGCCTAGTACGTACCAGAAGATTATTAAATACTTTAATACATTATTTAATACATTAATATCCATAAAAATATGAAAAAAGCTCTAGACAAGGTAAACAAAACTATATACATATACAAAGAAGCTAATACTACACCTGATTCCAGGTTTTCACCACCTTCAAAACGATGTCTTGGTTTATTTTTTTTAATTGGTTTCTGACAATAAGCCAATCACAGGTCATTCTTTTATACAAGTAAATCATTCTCTTCAGCAGAAAATGACTATTATCATTTCAATCAGATGAAAAACTGATTATCAAGGAAAGAAGAGGTAACTTTCCCCAAATCTCTCAACTGTTAAGTGATGTTAACTTATTCACACCAAGGCCTTATAAGCTCCCAAGCATAGTACTGTGACATCTGGGTCATATAAACCAAATGTAAATTCAACTGGATCTCAAAGACACATTCCATTGATCCTTCTCTCCATGCCCACTTTGGCTCCACACTCTCTGATTGCCTTTTCATGTGACAATAATTCTCCAATATCATTTTAAAGAGGGAGGACAGAATGGTAATTCAGCACAGTTGACTTCATTTTTAAATTACTGATAGCTTAGTAATTTCTTTCAGATTCACAACTTAGTGTTGTTATGTAAATGTTGAAGATTTGTGTCAAATTGGGAAATCCTATATGGTAGAGTATAAAAAGTGATCATAAATTCTTTGCAGCAACACCCACAACGAGTGGTGTCTATTTTCCCACTCCTGGAGCCTGGGCTGGACTTGTGACTTTCTTTGATTAATAGAATATAGCAGCAGTGACACTGTGTTGAGTTATTATCCCAGGCCTCAAGATTCCTTGCTTATGCTCACTCTGTGAACGTGAACTAACCTTGGTGCTTTATAGAGGATGCAATAACTTGTAGGGAGAAGAAAAAGCACTGGCCACCCCAACTGAGATCTTAGACTTATGTTGATGCCTAGCAAACACCACAGAGAGCAAGATGAGCCACCTCAGAAAGGCCCAGGCTAAGTTGCCAACCACAGAACAATGATTTTTTGTTTTAAGGCAGTAAGTTTTGGGAGGTTTGTTATGCGGTATTAAATAAATGATACCCTCTCTTCTAAAGTTTTTTTATCTGTAGCTATTACAGATATAATCAATACTTGTAGAACCACTATAGATTTGCCCTACAGAAGTTCTGACAAATTCTCTTTCACACAATTTCCACCAGAAAAAAACAAAATACATCTGATTAATTTACGCACTGTATTGTTAACTATATTCCTGACAAGTGAGAATATTGATAGGAACCAAATCCCCCAATTACAGTTTTACACATCTGATGATTAGAAAAATTGTCTACAGACTGGTTTCTGGCTCCATATATTTTAAATCTTGTTTTGTTCCACTGCACACATACTTTAGATACTGGGTACCTTAAGCATATTCATATCATTTTGGCCACATACCTGTGAATCATAGCATCAATCAAGTTGGCAGAGTGGGTAAGAGGTGTATTTCTGGAAGCTATTCTTATGCCAGAATGAGGAAACAGTAACTTAAATATATGGGAAGTAATGGTGTGGATCACATAAATATATTCCATTACACTAAAACAAAACATATTCTCCACTCAAGTTTCCTTCAAACAGCGTCTGGGGTCATTCTAAAACCATCCAAAAGTAGAAGTGTAATGGAAGAGAAGTAAGAGTGGAAAAAGACAGGAAACTTAATTGATTGCTGTTATATATCTTGCACAAATTTTACAAAAGTATATGGCAGTGTGAACAGATTGCATTCACTGGAATGATCTTCATTATGGAAGGGACCCTAAAGATTAAGTTTCCTTAGCTTCAAGGTAGATCCACCTCTGATCTTTCCCCTCTTCCTGGCTTCCTTCCTCCTCTCAGTCTCAGAAGTAGCAGCAAGTCTTTCTCCCTATATTTAAGCCCCTTTGGAATATTAGTTTTCTAACCCAAGCACTTTTCCAGCTTATGGTCACATCCATACTGTTTTTACCTTCTACTTGCCTCACACTCCAGAACTTAAATTTCATGGTAGTGTAAGCTACCAGAAAAAATAATTTGCTTGAGTGTGGTAATGGTGACTGACAATTTCATCTCCAAACTATTTATCAGTTCACACTCCATGTATCGGGATTCACGAGAACATGACACCTCTTGTCAGTAAAACAAAAGGATCTTGTGACAGCATTTCAATTGAATTTCTCACCTGGCACTCACCACATTAGCACTCAGTTAAAATAACTCCATTCATTACTTCAAAAAACACACAAAAATGGATGCTCTAGACAAGGTAAATGAAATTATATACATATACCAAAAAGCTAATACTGCACCTGATCCCAGGTTTTCACCACCTTCAAAATAACCTGTCTTGTTTATTATAACTTTTTTTATTTGTTTCTGACAATAAGCCAATCACAGATCATTCTTTTATACAAGTAAATCATTCTTTTCAGCAGAAAATGACTATCGTGCAGAACAGTAAGCAAAACATGTCAATCTCAAAGTTCAAACTAAACTGTTTCTCAGTTACTTTTAAATCTCTGTGAAAGTGTCAGTCCAAAACTCTAAGTAAACCTTCAACTGGCTTGATTGCCAACTTCATAAAATATGCAGCTCAAATTTCTGATGGTTTGGGTAACTTCCCAAAAGTTGTCTGAGGAGTAGGCCATCCCTGTTCTCCAAAGTTTCCTTTGTTTCTGTTCCCAAGAACACTTCTTAGCCTTCAGGAGACAGCGGAGTATGGTGGTCAAGGTCATGGGCAAGACTAGGGTGTGTCTGCCTCAAAGCTCTGCCATTACTGGTGGTGGGATTTAGGCAAATTGCTCAAATCCTCTGAGCCTCAGTTTTCCAGTTTATTAATTACAGATAATAACACTATGTTCTTTATAGAGTAGTTGTGTGGATTAAATGAGCTGACATAATACATAACTTAGCATGTTGACTCTCAAGAAAGAATAATCAATTCTCATTATATTTCCCATTTATATTTTCTCATTATAATCATCATTTTGATCTCAGAAAGATCACTGGAAAAGGGAACAGTGAAAATGGAAAAACAATTCAACCTGTCCTTCTAGGATTGATCCCAGCTTCCTATTTCAACCACCTGCACTGAGTCACTCCAAAGCAAGAGTTTTCTATTGCTCTTCCCTTGGGTACCACTTTAGTTCTACAGACATGGCTTCTGTCTCTGCAGTTCCTCACATATATCTTCTGCCAAATATATTTTCTTTATATATGTATGTTCTTCTAAAAGAATAAGTACAAAGGCAAAAAATAAATCTAGTCTGTCAAGCTGTATTGAAAATGCTAAATCAATTTTTAGGAAAGAGAAATACTGAGAAAAACTTTCAAAATAGAGATTTGAAACTAATTTTCATTTTTTAAAAAGGGCTGGTAAAGCCTTAATGAACCTGAATAATGTCCTCCAAACACCAGGCAACTTCATCGTCATCAAACATCTATGGAGTGCCTACTCAATTCCAAACACTAGGTTGGATCCTGGAAATACAATGAGGTAAATGACAAGGCACCTGCCCCAAAGCAGCACCTGCCCAGTTGAGGACACAGGGCCAAACCTTGAAAAGATACACTACAAAGTCTAGAACGTACTTTATACTTTCAACAAGAGAAAATCAACAAGGCAGATAAAAAATGCCTCAGCAGATGAGACGATCAGGCAATACCAGGGCCATCAGTAAAATTTTTACACAGCAAGTATAATTTAGACTTGCTCTTCACTAAAACATGAGGACCTGAGACCTCGAAATTTTGAATTATGCACAGTGACCACTTCAAAGGCTGACATCAAAATAATGGTCCTGCTGGCCTCTCTGAGGAATTCTAGGCTTTATTCACTCCTGCTGTCCCCCAAAGCCTAACTCAACCCATTGTTGATCTGGATGATCAGACTCTGGTCTCTGAATTAGATCACAGTGTACTGTTTATAGAGGTCAAGGTCACACAATGTGTGAAGTCTTACCCTTCCAGTTCTCTTCCTCCTAAGATGTTACGATGGTAATAAGGGAAGAAAAATGATGGCTAACTCTTCCCTCCATTTTTGTCTGTCTTGACTCTCTGACCTGATGAAGTAAGGCTAAGCTTAGGACCTGTTCTCCCCAAGGGAAAGCTTGGTCCTCCCTCTCTCTTCTCTCCCTTCTTTTTCTTTTTCTCTTCATCTGCTCTTTCTCTTCCACAAGGCAGCTAAGTCAAGAGGGCCCAGGCAGGGCACATTAAGACATTGGGACAGACTCTCTGTCTTCAGCTGCCCTTATGTCTCACACCTTGGCACTGGTGAGTGAATTTTCACCACATGAGATAGATCCAAATGTGAAATGGATATTGTGGTAGAAATGGTCAGAACAAGACTTTCGGCCTTCTTTGCTTCCACACCACTGAAGCCATTCCAGTAGATACAAATGAGGGAACTTTTGTGGAACTCTGGTTGACTCCCACTGGCTCTGCTTTAAGTTTGGAAGAGAAGTCCCAGAAGTCATTCCAGCGTGATGTCACTATGCTCTGCTGGTCAATGTATCCTGCACACACACTTTCTTTGAGGCATTCTCAAGGAAGAATGACCAAGACAGGGAAGGATTTGGATACTCTTGAGTTCTCTTGCCAAATGCCATCCAAGTATCATATTGACATCAACAGCATCCATTCCTTTATTCTGAATAGCTCTGCCTGGAAGGCATAAGATCAAGTAAATAAGAATATTATATTGTGTCATGACTGTGTCCTCCATTTGACTTTTCAAAACATGAGTGAACAGTTGGAGAGCAGAGTTGAACTCCTCATATCTGACAGTAGGAGCACGGGAACCCGAGAGACAGACATCCTTTAATTTTCCATGATTTGTGTTGACCAAACAGAAATTCCTTCATCTTCAATTTTAGAAACAAAAATAGGCAGATTCACATGACAGATCATACTCATTTTACTAGAAAAGCTAAAAGCTGGGGGTGGGGGTGAGGGGTGGGGAATAGTCTAGTTGTTTTTTCTAGTCAGGTGCATCCAGGGCAGAGAAAGGAAAAGTGGAAGGGAGTGGGTCGGCTGCTGGCAACAGGTCCAGTCCTGCTCTCTCTTAGCTGGCCCTGCGGGTAGTTTCTGAACCTAATTTTGGCCATCTTCACAGCAGTCTTTAGAATATGAGGAATTTAACATCTCTTGTTCTCAGTTTTTGGCCTTAACTGAAAATCCGAGACAACAGGAAAAAATCTCATTTAACAAACTATTAAATTTGTATACTCGCTCCAAATTCTGTAAAATGTCAGCAAAAACAGCAATATATAAGATAAACTCTGGAAATGCCAAAATAATCAATGAAATATCATAATCATTAAAGTTTTCTTCACAGTTGGAAAATTATCAAACCTCTTTGCTTCAAGCAGTTCTGATTTTATTCTCAAAGGCCTCTGACTATTAAAAATATGTATATATGATATATTTATAGATGTGTATCACAGTCAGAGGATATGCCAGATAGATATGCCTACCCAGAGAAATGATAATATTCATAAGTCAGTTACTGAGTTTCCCTTTAAACCCTTTGGGCTGGCTATCTGTCATTTGGCATTATTCCCAGCCTTCTGGAATCTCCTCTGAATCACAGGTTGGCTGGGAGGCTGTAAACTACATCTCACAGATTTCCTTTCCAGCTGCTTTCTAGCGAGATTCTGCCAATGAAAGGCACTGTTGGGGGACTCAAAGGCAAGAGGGAAAGAGAAATCTGTGTGGTTTTTCTCTGCATCAGCAAGAGGGGCAGGGGTAGGTGCAGGCTCTGGAGTCCTGCTCAGGCAGCACCATTCCACAGCAGTGGCAGAGGTGGTGCCCCGTCAGCCTCAGCAGTCTGATGCTTCTGGCTCTAGCTCCAGGAGCAGCAGCTGCAGCTTCTGTAGCAGGAGACTGTGGGCTCCTGGGTTCCTGCAGCATCAGTGGGGATATGGGCTCCTCACTGCCTGCAAAGGGCAGTGACAGATGCAGCAGCAGCCAAGCAACAGCAGAACCTCAACAGGCTCCTCAGCACAGCAATCCTGGGCTCTGGGTAACCTCGCTTCCTCTGCTGCTCCTCCAGCCAGACAGGTAGTAGGTGGGTAACCTCACCTTCCCCTCTTCACATCCTTCCAATTTCATAACCAATTCCTTATACGTTTCCCTAGTTTTCCTGAAGGAACACTTAATAATACACCTTCTCTATCTCTTTTAGTACTAATGAATCAAGGGAAAACAACAAAGATATATATATATATATAGTTAATTTTCATATAGTATCTGCACATTTGATAAATGCTGTAAAACTGTACAATTTAAAAATAACTTACAGAGGGCAGAATTAGTAGATCTCTGAAGTGAAAAACATTAAAAAGTTACAGAATTCAGGTTAAACTTGATGGATTAAACACATACATTCAATCCTGAATACCACTAAAATAAGAGTGAATGAAAAAACAATGTACATAATCACAAGGACAAAGAAAATGAAACAGGGAATGAGATAGGAGGGACAGTAGACAAGAGATAAAAACATAATTTTGTAAGATGGAAAGGACATGGACTAGTGAAATCTGATTAGCGGAGCTCAGAAAGCTGAAGCAAAGGATTCAAGCAGCAAATCATCAAAAAGGTCAGGAATATATTAAAAAAAAATCAGAAATCCAAGTAGCTTAAGACTTAAAAATTGTAACAAATCAACAGAAATCAACAAAGCTATGCTTTCTAAATTTTTTAGGGAAGTTATTCATAACCTAAAACTCTATCCTCAGCTATACTTCAATCAAATGCCAAGGTAGTATTAAAATATCCTCAGTATGTAAGATCTTCAAAAATTTTATCTTATATGCAGGCCTTTGTTTAAAAAAAAATCCTAGAAAACGTGCTCCATCAAGACAAAGAAATAGACCAAGTAATGGGAAGACATAAAATCTGAGAAACAAGGAATTCAATACAGGGGAAAAAGAAAGAAAGAAAGAAAGAAAGAAAGAAAGCAAGGAAGGAAGGAAGGAAGCAAGGAAGGAAGAAAGAAAGAAAGAAAGAAAGAAAGAAAGAAAAAGAAAGAAAGAAAAAATGCCAGGCAATGACAGCCTAGAATGTCAGTTAGGGTCTTTGGCCTAGAGTGCAATGACTCCAGATTTGTATAGGAGGATAGTGGATTCCAAGAAAAAAAAAAAAAAAAAAAGAGTGGAAGGGGAGAGGGAGGGAGGCATAAACTTTACTGAAAGCTGTTTTATAGTTCTTCGAGAAGGTCTGGGGCTAAAATAGTCATAGCGACCTAGAAGACAAACCAAATGATGTAACAAAAACTTGTGAAAAGGAGAGAAGGAATGTAATCATAGTACAATACAAATTTAAATTGTTAAGTATTAATGTATCAGAAAAGCATGATATAATTATAGTGGGAGAATAGGAGGAGAAATAGGTGTATGCATTGAAATTAGGGTTGAGGAGGCAGTGTAAAAGAGATAATCCTAAACTTCTAGAGAAGGAAGCTAATAGATACTTTCAAAAATTCAAAACAAAAATAAACAGAACTAGCAATAAAGTATGGTACTAGAAATTGGGGGGCAAATACCAGATTAAACAGCTAAAAGAGATTGAAAAGGTTTGCTTGAAGAAAATGAGAAGGGGACAGGGGTTTGCTTATACTTATTTGTTTGTTTTTAGGCTTGTAGTACTGTTTGGCTTTTAAAGTTAAGGATAAGTATTACTTTGAGAATAATAATTAAAATTTTAAGAATAAACGATAAGGAGTTTGGGTAATTTCATATATCTGCAGTACTCTAATCAATAATAAATTGGAACATATGAAAATCAATCTACATTTTCTTTAATGAAATTAAACATTAACTGTTTAATATATTCCTTGTAATCTTTATGCACTACTAATATACTTTTCGATTTCGATAATATGCAAAGATAAATTTTAGCCCAAATCAGGTAAAACTATACATTTTGAATTGAGTGGAAGTCAATTTATTTTGGTTACTAAGGTATTCTGTTAGTATCAAATTCATTCAACACTACATAATGAATCAGCCTAAAACAGAGTGACTTAAAGGAATGGTGATAATTTTATCAGTATCTTAGTTCTGGGGTTCTTGCTCGGTGTCTCCCATGCAGTCATATTCAGATGACTAGGGCGGCTGAAGCTAGAGTAATCGCAAAGGCTTCCTCAAACACACATGTGGCAGTTGATGCTGGCTGCTGTCCGGGACCTCAAATGAGGCTGTCAGCTGAAATATTTACCTATTCACAGCCATTCCATGTGTTCTGGCTTCCTCACAGCATAGCAGTTGGGTTTTAAGAGTGAGCATCCTAACTGGACAGGCAGAAGCTTTATCACCTTTTATGACCCAGCCTCAGAAATCACATAGCATTATTCCCCCCCACAGTCACAATTCCCCTAAAATCCAAAGGAAGGGAAAATAGATCACCACTTCTCAATGGCAGGAGTGTCAATGTCACATTGTAAGAAGAGCATATGGGACAGGGAATGTTTTGCAGCTATTTTGGAATATACAATCCACCAGAGGTCTCTTTGTTCCAATATAGACAAATCTACATTAACATAATGTTAAATAACCAGCAACTATCTTTAAAAGGAGACATGCTTAGGCCTGCAGACTTCAAACTGGGATATGTGTGCTTTAGGAAAAACAGTTTTAAGGAAATAATTTCCGGATCCTATGCTTCACATGTACTCTTTCCAAAATTTGATTGCCTGAGAATATTCATGCCAGTTGTTTGCAAAAAGAGAGGGGAGCCTATCACTCATTTTACCTTCTTACAATGGCACATTGAACCTGAGGGCAAAAATCTCCAGATTTTCAAATAGGACAATTCAAAATATTAGTGTTGGTGTTGAGAAAGTAAATGACTAATAACTGAATCATAAAATCTGGAACTCGTTTCAATTCTTTGCCTTTAACAAAACTGAAGGAAGACCTAATTAAAATGACAGCTGGTAGATCATTAAAAATAATTTTTGATGATAGATAACTATGTGATTTTGGCATATAACTTGGAAGGAGTTCAAATGTTTGAGAGACATTGCTAAAACAAAACTCCATTCTCATCTACTTATTTATGGGAGTATGTTTTCTCAGATCTTACAACCATAAAAACAAAAATAGAATAGATTGATACTGAGATTTGTCTCATCCTAACGTGTGATTTGAATCCACTCATACATATGTTTATTTATTGAACAAAAAATAACCCTACCATCTGAATAATGGACACATTTCTAATAATTCTTATCTTTATGTTTATTATCTAAAGGTACAATTATTTATGCTGTTTAGGTTAATTTTGCATGAAAAAGTGTGATGAAAATCCAATTCAGAAGAAATTTTAATCATTGGAGTCTGTCACAAAATTTTTAATTACTTTTCAAGGTACATATATATTTTTATGGCAGGGAAAAGTGATCACTAAAAGACTTTTAGGCAGAAAGAATATATTAAAATAGGATAAAATTTTGGAAAAGTGATATGGAAATAGAATTTCAGAGAGAAAAAAGTAAATGAAGAACTTCTGACTATTAAAATGAGTTTGTTCAAGTATTTGTATATGGCGGGAATCAAAATGGATACATTTCAAACAATGATGAAATTTTTATGTCGATGTTCATAATTTTCTGTAAACTATATATTTTAGAAATATTTAGACTTACGATGAGAAATTTTTGAGGTCAACAAAAGTTTCTGAGAAGGGATATAAGTTTTCAAAATTTACTTAAGACTGCTGATTTAGAATCATCCAAAAAATATGAAATATGGTCCTAATTTAACAGCAAGTATTTTACATAAGAGTTATTTTTGTTTTTAGCTAAAAGAAGGAGCCTCTGAACATTTTCATATCCTGTTTCAACTAAAGTTGTTTTTAATTGTACATTATGTATGTAACTGTGAGGCAATTCAGTAGAACAGTAAAAGAAGAAATTCTTGTTTTATTAAACCTGGCAGAAGATGGATATGGTTTAATTTTATTATTATGCCTAAGACTAATTATTTAGAGCTGAGATTTCTGGTTTTGCTTAGAATTTTTTTACATACATGAAGGAACATATCTAGAATTAAAAATCTACACTGTTATATTTTTGAGGAATATAGGTCAGGAATATAGAATATGGTAGAATATGGTCAGAATATGGTAGAAATATAGAAACAAATGCTTGTCCATTTCTTTTGCAGATTATTGGTGATATGTACTGAATGTAGGATCTGGAAATCCAGATATGTACTCCTGGCTCCCTTTTCAGTGCCTCAGTGCCCACAAATAGTAAGTTTCACGTAATCTTAATGATATTAGAATCCCAAGGCTCATCATGGTGCCTGACATAGTACAGATGTTCAATGTCTCTTTGTTGAATTATTGAATGAATGAAAAAACTGGGATTCATTCATTTATGAGTTGGTCGGTAAGCCTTTTCCATTTTTAGAAATTTTCTATTAAAGTGAAAATTTACATTTGAGTTATATCATCTGAACAGTGGTTCCCAAAAGTCAGCCCATAGTCTGACTGCATCAATGTCACCTGGAGTGTGTTATAAATTTAACTTCCTGTACTCTCATCCCATATTACTAAATTACATACTTGAGGGGGTAAGGTCCAGGAATTGTTTTTAATGAGCTCCCCAGTTGACTGTCATACAAGAATAGGCAGGAAGCTGGAGAACAGGAAGCTGGAGAATCGATTTTGGAAACAAGAAAAAACAGGGCAGATTCATTCAGAAAATGAGAAAGCAGGAAATTCAGGCAGAGTCTCAGGGGAAAAAATAGTTTGGTCAGGGTACCACTGCTGGAAATAAAACAGTGCCAAACATTTGCCACTCTGCTTAAGAATCAAATTCAAGGAAGAGAATGACTACGGGTCTACCATGGGTCCTGTTGGTATCCCGTTTAGGGTGGGGTCAGGGGCATGATTAATAGTTCTGCTAGAGTGCATCTGATGGAGAAGAGACTTTTTCACAAACATAAATCAAAATGCTGCTAGAAATCAGAAAATTTGTCTAGGAAGCCCCCCAAAAGTTATAAGTCTGTACACAATGGAATGGGGTGACTTGTTATAAAGTAGCACATACCCTGTCGACAGAGAACCAAACACTAGACTGTCACTCAGCCTGAACACTACAGAAAGGATCTCTGTATCAAGAGCAGTTAAATAACCTTGATGTTCTTCCCCCATTCTGAGTCTGTGGCTCTGTATTACTAACTGAATTCCAAAATTTTCCAGTTCAGTTTTTAAAAATTAGACATTGTTCAGAATCCTTTGGAAAAACTAAACAATTGAGTGCATTTAACTTTTTTGCTGTTACATGTTTAATGACAGAATACACGGTAAAGTCTATTGTAGGGAGGAATAAGCTATAACCATCTGCTCAGCTCTTGACCCTTTTAGCCAGCTTGACCCTTCTCACTCATCATGTGCCCGTTGTTCCATAAAGAAAAATCTCAGTCATCTTATCCCCTAGCAATGCTAAATGAGGAAATTGTCAAGGAACCACCTGTTCATTCCCAAATGGCTTTTGCCTTTTTCCTGATTTTTTGGCTAAAAATTTTGACCCTGAAAATCTAATGTCTTTTCTTTCCTCTGACTTCTACAGATTTAAAGTTCATATTTGCCATTCCCTTTGGCTCACAGCATTCTCATAGTCCTGAGTAAGAATTACCTACTCCTTGTCATCCTGAAACCTAACTAATAAATCCCTTTCTCCAACTTCTTTCATGTTGTCTGGGTCATTCACCAATTCCCATAGAAGCAAGGTAAGTTTAACTATGTTCATAAATCTGGTTGGATATGGAGATGCTCACTGGTTAGCATCCAAATAATTAAATAACTGTAACCCCCCATCATTTTTCAGGAATTTAAATGTATATGAGTTCAGCTTTTCTGACTCATGTCATTATTCTTTCAGTGATAGAATGGACATGGTACACTGCTCTGCTCATTACCTTTCCCAGTTCTCTGAATTTCATAGTGTTGACTAAAAATATCTTTTCACGAGAAGAGCCTAGAAGAACAGCCCTCAAGAGAGTTGTGTTTTCCATCACATTGATCTCAGTCAGTAGACTCCACTGCATGATTGAGTTGCATGCTGCTAATAAATCAACAAACATTACATCTGTTCTCACCTGCATTTCAGTGTTTTATCTGTGTGCTGAGTGATATTAAATGTTAAACTATGAGAGGAGTTGCCTTTTCTTTCTTTGTTTTGTTTGGGATTATTTTCTTTAATACATTTACCAATGACCAATCTCTTCAAAAATCCAAACATACTGATGATCTATGTAACATATCCAGGAAAATAGTTTTATTTCTCTTAATAAAAATATTACATATGCAGTGACTCAATTCTTAGACTATGAAAACCAACTTTTTGACAATATGATCAGGCCTGTGCTTCACAGCTTTTACCAGTGCCACAAAAAAGTCAAATGTAAAATAGACCTATAATAAAATTGCACTGGCTATTCACTGAATTCTATTCACACAGGGTGGTGATATTGGCTAAAGCAAATGAAAAAAAAAAAACATAAAAGGTAAATCTTACGCCATAAGTTAACTCCTGAATATACTTTTGTTCCAGGTACTAAATTAACCTGATAATTATGAAAATTGTTGATGGTGTCTAATGATAAAGTGTATGTACTCAATATACAGATAAATTCTCACCTGGCAAGAATATAGTTCCTGATTAATAGTTGAGGGATAACAGGAAATTCTATAGCTAGATGTAAAAGGTGATAAGGACAGAAGCACTGCAAAAAGGACATTGTATTATTCAGGGTTCTCCAGAGAAACTGAACCAACTGTCGACTGAAAAAAAAATGCACAATGTGAGAGTTGTGACTTAAGTTTTATTTGAGGCAAAGTGAGGACTATAGCCCGGGAGACAGCGTTTTAGATAGCTCTGAGGAACTGGTCCAAAGAAGCAGGGGGCAAGGTCAGTATATATGTGATTTTGGTGAAGGGGGATACATGCAATCAATCACACATTTTGGCAGAAAGTTGCTGCTAGTCTTGTGAAGGTTACTTCTAGTCACGAGGAGCAGATGTCTCCATTAATGATTTTAGTGCTTTTCTAGATGTGAGGAGATACAAGAATTTGGGCTCATAAAATCTTCTCCTGAAATATCTAACTACCTGAAGGCCTGTTCTGTCAGCTTTCCCTAGACCACAGAGTGCCTCATCCCTGACCTCTACCCTGAACTGCTTTCAGGCTGTGTTGAAGGCCAGTGGCTGCAGCAGCTAGTGACTTAAATCCTTGTCGAGGCAGATGGCAAGTGTCAATTTTTAGTTGGCACAATAAAAGAATGAGATGTATTATAAGGAACAGGCTCGCGTGATTATAGAGGTTAAGTCATACCATCTGCAGTCTACACACAAGAGACCCAGGAAAGCGGCTGGTATAAATTCCAATCTGAGTCTAAAGGCCTGAGAGCCAGGAGTGATGATGACCTAAGTTTCAAAGGGCAGGAGAAGACTGATGTCTCAGATTTAAGTCAGGCAGAGAGAGAGAATTTGCCATTTCTCCATCATTTTGTTCTACTGAGACCCTCAGTAGGTTGGATGATGCCCACCCACAGTAGGGGAGGGCACTCTGCTTTATTCAGTCCACCAATTTGAATCTAGCATTAGAAGATCTGATTTGAAGTCCTGACTATATCACTATTCATGTCCTTGAGCCTACGTTTCTTCCTCTGAAAAATGAAAGTAGTAACACCTCACTCACAGTGTGATGGAGTAAGAAAATGGATATAAAATAGATGTAAATGTACCTTGTAAATTTTAAAGTGGTTTAGAAATATAAGGTACTATTACTTCTGTTTCTTGTTAGTGCCACACAGGAAGCTATCAAGGCCAGGAAAGTACAAATTTAAGCCAAAATCTTTGTCGGGAATTCCCTGGTGGTCCAGGGGTTAAGATTTCGTGCTTTCATTGCTGAGGGCCCGGGTTCAGTTCCTGGTCAGGGAACTAAGATCTCACAAACTGTACAGTGTGGCAGAAAAAAACAAAAAAACAAAACAAAAAAACAAAAACAAAAAACATTTGTCAAAGTGATTTCATTGGAGGAAACAATATAAACAAGCTTAATGAGCTGTCTTATGCTTTTGGACACATTTGTAGGTAAAATATTACCAAAAAGTATTAAATGAAAGCCTCTACTACAGACGTTATGCTAAAACAGACATAAATCCATTCAGTAAGAATTGATATAGATAGGCAAAACCAGCAATGCCTGAACTGTTATCCAAGCAAACTGTCTCAAAAATTAAAATAAGCAATTGGAATTACTATCTCAAAACCAGGACAAGTGAATGTAATGGGAGTGCTTGTCCTAGAGCACCTAAATGTTCTTTGCCATATCCCTGTAAATACCTGGTTAAACAAATAACACTTTTCAAAAATGGAATAAGCCATTCCTTATGTCAGTGATAGGAAAGACATCTAGAGAAAAAGAAAGAATAGTGATGGAAATGAGCACACAGAATAGCTCCTACTTTAAAAGCTATGTAGACTGAGGCTTCCCAGAAGTCCCAGACCTGTCATTCTCCTAGCTACTATCACTCCTTACACCAAGCTGTCAGGTTTGAATAACAGAAAATCTTCTGTTGCTTTCTCTGGTTACTGAGTTCACTGAGAGAGACACAATTTAACTATTCCACCTTAGTCTTGGTTCTTTCTTCCCTGACAGATCCACCTTCTACTGAGAATGATCTTCCACAGTATTGGGAAAGGAGAGTTGGAGAAAAAGAGTATAAGAAATTTGAACTAAGGGTCTGGTAAAATAGTTAAATGATAAAATTTAAGGAAAAACAATTTCTCCGAATGAGAGTTTTCTCCCAAGTCTTCTTAAGTTGGTTAAGACTCTACCAGTCTATCGGTCACTTAAGCTCAAGAATTTGCTCATCTTCGATCACCTTTGCTTCCTTTATCCCCACAAGTTATTAATTGCCAAATCTTATTATTTATAGGCACAGACTGTGGGAGTAATATCTCTCATCTCTTCCTTTTTAGGCCCTTTTAACATTCTAGTTTGTTTCCACATTATTTTCATGAAATCATTACAATAGCATCCCAACTGGCCTCCCTCCTCAAATTTTTCTCACACTCTAATCTATGCAACACTACCTGATGTATCTCCCCTATTCACACCATTTTCCAAACCAAAATCCTTCAGTGGCTCAACATGGCATACAAAATTAAGTCCAAATTTCCTAGGCTAAAAATTAAAAGTCTGAAAATTCCAAGTGTTGGAGAGCTTGTAAAGCAACAGGAACTCTCAGATACTGCTGGTGGACGTGTATAGATAGGACTATTTTGGAAAGCTGATTCCCAGAATCTACTAAAACTGAATATGTACATATCCTGTAACCCCCAAATTCTACACAAACAACAGTCATTTTGATACATAAGTTGTGGTGTGAATATTCTTACACTGGAATACTTATAAGACAATGAAAATAAACTACAGATACATCCAACTGCATGTATAATCTCATCAACAGTACTGAGTGAAAGAACTTAGACACAAAATAATAAATACTATCTAATGACATTTCTATAGAATTCAAAAACAGGCAGCATTAACCTACGGTGGTAGAAGTCAGTGGTGTTTCCTTCAGGGAGAAAGAAAGGCGCAATGTTTGAGAAGAGGCATGAGTGGGGTAATGTGTTGGTAATGTTCTATTTTTGAGATCTGGATAGTGGTTTTTCTGATGTGTTAACTTTGTAATAATCCACTGAGCTGTATACTTACGTTGTGTGCATTCCTTTGTACATTTTTTAAAAAATATAAGTTCTTAGCTCAGCTCTTAAGGTTGACCACAATCTTCTCCCCACCTGTTTCTCCAATCTCTCTCTCGCCTCACTAAATGTTATGCTTCAAATATGTCTTAGTCATTTCAGGCCACTATACAAATTATCATAGACTGGATGGCTTAAGTAACATTTAGTTCTCACAGTATGGAGGCTGGTAAGTGCCTTCAGATTCATTGTCTGGTGAGGGCCCACTTGCCGGTTTGCAGATGGCCATCTTCTTGCTGCTGTCTTCAAGTGGTGGAAAGCAGAGAAAGGAAACAAGTTCTTTCAAGTCTCTTCTTAAAAGAATGCTAATCCCTTAAAAAGACTTTACCCACATGACATAATTACCTCCCAAAGGCCCCATCTCTTAATACCATCTCACTGGCGGTTAGGGTTTCAACATATAAATTTGAGACGAGGGAGGTAACAAATATGTAGTCCATGACAAACTCTACTGATTTATTCACTCATCCCAGAAAAGGTTCTATTTTTTTTCCCTGACCAGGGGTTGAACTTGGGTCCACGGCAGTGAAAGCACCAAGTCCTAACCACTGGACCGCCAGGAAACTCCCCAGGTTCTGTTATTTTTTAACCTTGTTACTTTGCTCATGCCATTTCTCACTGAGAATCATCTCCCACATCTCTTCATATCAAAATCCTACCTGCATCGGCATAAAAACAGACACATAGAACACATAGATCAAATGAAACAGAATAGAAACTCAAATAAATACACACATATTTGGTCAATTTATAACAAAGAAGCCAAGAATATACAATGAAGAAAGGATGGTCTCTTCAATAATTGGTGCTGGGAAAACCACACAGCCATAGGCAAAAGAATGAGACTATACCACTATCTCACGCCACACACAAAAATCAACTCAAAATGTATTAAAGACTTGAGACCATAAAACTTACTTACTTAAAAACTTTAGCTTACTTTTAGTAAGACCTGAAGCCATAAAACATCTAGAAGAACATAGGGGATATGATTTTTAACACTGGTCTTGGCAATGATTTTTTTGGATTTAGTACCAAAAACAAAGGCAACAAAAGAAAAAATAAACAAGTGGGACTACATAAAACTAAAGACTTCTGCACAGCAAAGGAAATGATAAATGAAATTGAAAGGCAACCTATGGAATGGGAGAAAATATCTGCAAATCATATATCTGATAAGAGGTTAATATCCAAAATATATAAAGAATTCATAGAACTCAATAGCAAAAGCCCAATCTGATTTATAAATAGGCAGAGGAACTGAGTAGACTTTTTTCCAAAGAAGATATACAACTGGACAACAGGTATATGAAAAGGTGCTCAACATCATTAATCATCAGGGAAATGCAAATCAAAACCACAATGAGATATCACCTTATACCTGTTAGAATGGCTACTATCAAAAAGACAATGGATGACAAGAGTTGGAAAGGATGTGGAGAAAAGGGAACCCTTGTGCACTGTTGGTGAAAATGTAAATTAGTGCAGCCCCTATGGAAAACAATATGGAGGTTCCTCAAAAATTAAAAATAAAACTATCTTATAATCCAGCAATTCCACTTCTGGGTATATGTCTGAAGGGAAAGAAATCACTATCTTAAAAAGATATCTAGGGACTTCCTTGGTGGCACAGTGGTTAAGAATCCACCTGCCAATGCAGGGGACATGGGTTTGAGCCCTGGTCCGGGAAGATCCCACATGCCGCAGAGCAACTAAGCTCATGCACCACAACTGAGCCTGAGCTCTAGAGCCCGTGAGAGCCACAACTACTGAGGCCTTATGCTGCAACTACTGGAGCCATGCGCCTAGAGCCCATGCTTCACAACAAGAGAAGCCAAAGCAATGAGAAGCCCGTGCACCACAATGAAGAATAGCCCCCGCTGGCCACAACTAGGGAAAGCCCGTGAGCATCAATGAAGACCCAACACAGCCATTAATTAATTAATTAATTAATTAAAAAAAGATATCTGCACCACCATGTTCATTGCAACATTATTTACAGTAGCCAAGACATGGTAACTACCTAAGTATCCATCAACAGATGAACGGATAAAGAAAATGCAAAACAATGGAATATTATTCAGCTGTGAAAAGAAGGAAATTATTCCCTTTGCAACATGGACGGACCTTCAGGGCATTATGCTAAGTGAGATAGGTCAGACAGAGAAAGACAAATACTGCATTATCTAACATATATGTGGAATCTAATGTGTGGAGGTTTTGTCCACATCATCAAGCAATTCTCAGACACCAGCTAGGTGTTCTACAATTCAACTTAATTCTGACACTGTCTACCCAAAGATAGTATTAGATTCCACAAGTTAAGGGATCAATCCCACAAGACTGTCCTCCACTTCAGGTGCCGATCACAAACCCAGGTCATTACCTAGGCTTCTGATTAACTGGCTATAAATCACAGGTTCCCATGACCCTCTCCTTGGGTCCCATTAATTTGCTAGAACAGATCACAGAACTCAGGGAACTAGTCTGCTTGCTAGGCTGCAGTTTATTACAAAAGATATTAAAGGATACAAATCAGCAGCCTCGTGAAGAAGTACATAGGGTGAAGCCCTTAACAAAGGAGTCTCTGTCCTAGTGGGGTTTGAGGCCTGACTTAGTAGTATATAGTAGCATTTTGGTTCACCAACCAGGAAGTTCTCCAAATCTCCCCCTTTTGGTTTTAAGGAGGATTCACTACACAGGCATGATTGATTGAATCACTGGCCATTGGTGATTGATTCAACCTCCAGCCCCTCCCCAGAAATCAGAGGGTGGGACTGAAAGTTTCAACCCTCCATTTAAGGTTGGTACCCACAGTAACTACCCCAACCCACATTTTTAGGGGATATCCAAAAGTCACCTCATTAACATAAACTCAGCTGTGATTGAAAGAGGCTTGTTATGGATAACAAGACACTCATTTCACCTTTATGGCTCCGAAGTGTTTTCAGAAACTGAAGACAAGAGACCAAATATTATAATAAAAAATGTTCCCATTGCTCTTATCACTCAAGAAATTCCAAGGGTTTTGAGAACTGTGAGCCAGGAAGCATAGACGAAAACCAAATATGTACAAGAAATACACCTGAGTGACCAATTATATATTTCTTACAAATCACAATATTGCACAGCCCAAGACAAAATTGTGTTGTGAAACCAGAAGTTGTTTCTCCCCCAACTTTCTTCCATTTTTCATGTCTTCCTCCACTCTCACCCCTGCCCATACCGTCTCCTTCCTCTTTTCCCTTCCTTCTCAGAGATCAATGCTGACACAGAACTAACAGGATGTAGATAGATAGGTAGGTAGATAGATAGATAAAGATAGACAGACTCAAGATGTAGTATAAGAAATTGGCTCATGTTATTATGATGGCTGACAAGTCCCAAGATCTATAGTTGGCAAGCTGGAGACCCAGGAGAGCCAGTGGTGCAGTTCAAGCCCCAAAGCTGGTAGGCTTAAGACCCCATAAGAGCCAATGTTTCATCCAAAGATAGGAAGAGACTGATGTTCCACTTCATCAGTCAGGCAGGAGGAGTTCCCTCTTACTCATGGGAGGGTCTTCCCTTTTTTCTATTCAGGCCTTCAATTGATTGGATGAGACTCACCCACATAAGGCAGGGCAATCTGCTTTACTCAGTCTACCTATTCAAATGTTAATTTCATCCAAAAACACCTTCACAAACATACTCAGAATAATGTTTGACCAAACATTTGAGCACCCCATGGTCCAGACCAGTTGATACATAAAATGAACCATCACAACTGCCTTCCCAGCTTTTCCCTCTTATTTCTGGAAAAAAGTACTATATTGTTCCTTTAGAAAATTTATACATCTTCACTGTCAAATGTATAGATTGTATGGGATTGAACATTTTCACCTCCAACTCTAAAAGAGGACCCTAAAATGGTCCATATATTCTATCCACTTGACCACAGTGCTTGGTACAGAGACACACAAGAGTTAATAGAGTTAATGGGCTAATAATAACAATCATTAACATAACAAATATTACCCCACTTAACCATCACAACACCCCATTGGGACATATGCTCCCAAAAAGAAGAGAAAGCTTTGAGATAAAACAGAAGCTTTGACTCTTTAACTGGATTTAGTAATGTAAAGATCTGACAACTGGAACTGCCCTCTCCATTATGTTCATAAGGAAAGTCAGCCTGAGAATAGAAGCAACCCAGAAGGGGCTCTTGGTGATATAATATGAGCACTGAATCAAGTTGCACATGAAGCCAGGCTCACCTGTGGACTTTTCAGTTGCATGAGTCAGTAAATTCCCTGTTTTTATTTAAGCCAGTTTGAGTTGGGTTACTGTCACTTGGAACAACAAAATTCATAACTGATGTAGAAACTGATACCAAAAGTAGGGTGCTGTAAGTGACAAACCCTAGAATGTGGAAGTGACTGAATCCATGTAAGTACAAAGGAGGAAACTGAGAATCCCTAGTGGACTAAGTAAATAGGATCAGGGATGTGCATGTAACCCAAGCCTAGCTACTGACATGTTAGGAAATATTAGCTGGGGCTTCTGGGAAAAAGAAGCATTGACTCTTCAAATATATTTGATGGTATTGAAATATGTGAGCCACAGAAAGGGAGCCTGGATGAGATAGATACAATCTAAAGGAAACACAGCCTAAAGACTAATCCTGGTAATAATTTTTGAACCCTGAGTCAAATTGTATTAGTCTGGGTCCAGTTAGGAGACAAAAACCATATAGAAAGATAAACATGGAAAGTTTAATATTAAAAATTATTAAACTATACTAAGTGAGTATAAGACATAGGCAAATTTTATATGGTACCTTAGGGCTGAGGAAGAATATCTAAGGAAGGATAAAACTTGAGAGGGGGTCTCATCCCCAAGGCTGGGGTTCAGACCTTCTAGAAGAAAGCATAGTTTGTTTCACTGGATAACTCAGAAATGAACTGGGTTTCCCAGACTGGAGCTGTTCTGCAGTTGCTGGGCAATTAGGAAGCAACTCTGTGGAGTGCAGGTAGGTAAGCAGCAGGTAATCTGCAATGGTAAAGGACAGAAACCTTCTGGGCACAGTCAAATCAAGCAAGGCTTACAGAGGGAGCAGTGGCTGGCTTGATGGAAATCCTCTGGGGCACTGGCAGTTTGCACAAGAACTTACAAAGGGAAATGGGGCACTGATTCAGACAGGAAGGCTTTAGAGTGCTAATATCCACGTCAAGTGCACAGCAATTAGGTTACTGCCAGGCCAAGGCTGAAAGGTTACCAAATGACCATGTTCTGGGCATATGACTGGGACAGAGATTCGCCTGATACCCACACTGCTAGCCCAGCAGGCATCAGCCAGACAAGGTAGGAGAGCACCTTCCTCCTGCAAGGTCCCTCCAGCACCCTCTACTGAGAATGCTTAACACAGGTCTCACTTTAAAGGAGAAAAACACTAAAAGAAACTGAAAGGTGAATTTGAAGCCGAGAGGCAATAATTTGATAAGTGGCACACAGGTCATGAGAGCCAATAAATTCCATTTTTGTTTTAGACACCTTCTATTGTATTTTCTGAATATTGCAATTGAAAGACTGCTGACTGATATAAGACCCAGTCCTCATACCATCTATAGCTAAGTTGAGTTTTTCATTGAACATTGCATTCTTTCCTGACAGTCTTTCTGCCACCATTTCCTATCCAAAATCTTTCTGCCCAGGTGTCGTTTTTTTAGTTAGAATCCTACTTTTGTCACTGACATACATGTTAGCCTATCAATAACATTTTTATTTTAATAAGAGAATTCAAGAAAATGAGGGCTTTAAAAGAGAAGGATGATGGAGTTTTTAGGTACCTTGACAAGTTGATAAAAAAATACTTTAGGGACACTGGTACTTCGGGTTCTTCTCCAATAATTACACTATTATCTATAATATAGTCAGAATTTTCCAGTCTTTCAATTCTGTCTGGTCCTTCTAGAATTCTACAGTGGCAACAAAACGTGACCTAATAAGGAATGATTTACTTTCGGTATGAAAGAAAAGAAATCTAAGTAAGCAACCATAATGGTCATAGACTATTTAGGTAAAAAGACAATTGCTTTTTATGCTTTTTTAAAAAAAAATAAACAGAACTGCCAGGGAACAGGATTAAGGAAGCAAAAATTTTACTCAGTACTCTTAGTGATTAAAATACTTATTTTATGGAGGACTCCAAGGGATTTATAAAAGTCCTTAACTGGACAATACTGGCATTTTGAAAAGCTGGATTTTAAAATTTAGGTATATATATATATATATATATATATAATGTTTTTAGTAAACATCAGTAATTTTTCCTAAACTCCTTAGTAGTCCTGTATATATAATGGTAAAGCTGATCATTTTTATTTCTTGATAAGTGTTTCTTAGTCCTAGGGCTTTATAACCACAAAGTTTATTATTAAAAAGTTTTAGTTCACCTCAAATACTTTCTGTGCTATTTGGAAAAAGTATCTAGGGGGAAATTCACGTAAGAAGAGTAAACCCAATTTAACAGAAAACATGGAAAATTGTTGACGAAGTGCTTTATGTGTGCCTGTGGTTGGCCCAGAGGAAGCATCGGACTGGCTCTGGGAGTGGGAGGCAGAGTGAAAAGATGCAGTGTTTCCTCCTCTGTCTGCTTGTATTGGATAAATGGATCATTTTATTGTCAGGTTGGTTGAGACTGAATGTCAACATTATACAGGAAGATCCCAAAGGTATGCAGTACAGGGGATGCTGTTGCAGCTTCCTTCGCTTGATGCTATTAAATGAGCTCACAGTCTGTAAGATAAAACTTAGAAAATCTGAAGGTCAATAAGTGCCTATTTTTACAGCATGAGTTTAAGTTCAAACTCTTCATAACTTTATGTGTGCTTCTATAGAAAAACCATATCTAAAACAACACTCTGACAGATGAAATTTACCAGAGAAATGAAACAAAATTTACCTGTGAACTGCTGTACCAATTGGTAGAGTTTTTTTTTCCTTTCAATAAGAAGAGGAGGGGGACCTTCAAGATGGCAGAGGAGTAAGACATGGAGATCACCTTCCTCCCCACAGATACATCAAAAATACATCAATGCGTGGAACAAACTCCTACAGAACACCTACTGAACGCTGGCAGAAGACCTCAGACTTCCCAAAAGGCAGGAAACTCTCCCTGTACCTGGGTAGGGCAAAAGAAAAAAGAAAACACAGAGACAAAAGAATAGGGACGGGGCCTGCACATCTGGGAGGGAGCTGTGAAGGAGGAAAAGTTTACATACACTAGAAGCCCCTTCACTGGCGGAGATTGGGGGTTGGGTTTGGGGGAAGCTTCGGAGCCACGGAGGAGAGTGCAGTGCAGAGGGCAAAGTGGAGAGATTCCCGCACAGAGGATCAGTGCCGACCAGCACTCACCAGCCCGAGAGGCTTGTCTGCACACCCGCCGGGGCGGGCGGGGGCTGGGAGCTGAGGCTCCGGCTTCTGTTGGATCCCAGGAAGAGGACTGGGATCGGCTGCATGAACACAGCCTGAAGGGGCTAGTGCACCACAGCTAGCCGGGAGGGAGTCCAGGAAAAAGTCTGGACCTGCCTAAAAGGCAAGAGACCATTGTTTCGGTGTGCGCGAGTAGAGGGGATTCAGAGTACCGCCTAAATGAGCTTCAGAGACGGGCACGAGCCGTGGCTATCAGCTTGGATCCCAGAGACAGGCATGAAATGCTAACGCTGTGCTGCAGCCACCAAGAAGCCTGTGTGCAAGCACAGGTCACTATCCACACCTCCCCTCCTGGGAGAATGTGCAGCCCGCCACTGCCAGGGTCCTGTGATGCAGGGACAACTTCCCCGGGAGAACACATGGCGCTCCTCAGGCTGGTGCAACATCACGCCGGCCTCTGCCGCTGCAGGCTCGCCTCACATTCCAATTGTTAACTACCTACATACCCCTCCCTCCCCCCGGCCTGAAGGAGCCAGAGCCCCCTAATCAGCTGCTGCTTTAACCCCCTCCTGTCTGGGCGGGAACACATGCCTGAGAGCGACCTACATGCAGAGGCAGGGCCAAACCCAAAGCTGAACCCCAGGAGCTCTGCGAACAAAGAAGAGAAAGGGAAATCTCTCCCCAGCCTCAGGAGCAGCGGATTAAATCCCTACAATCAACCTGATGTACCTGCATCTTTGGAATACCTGAATAGACAACGAATCATCCCAAAATTGAGGAGGTGGACTTTGGGAGGAACTGTAGACATGGGGTTTGCTGTCTGTGACTGATTTGTTTCTGATTTTTATGTTTATCTCAGTGCAGTTTTTAGGGCCTATTATCATTGGTGGATTTGTTTATTGGTTTGGTTGCTCTCCTTTTTTATTATTATTATTTTATTTTAATAATTACTTTTAATTAATTTATTTATTTTTTATTTTTTTCTCCTTTTTCTTCTGAGCTGTGTGGCTGACAGGGTCTTGGTGCTCCGGCCTAGTGTCAGGCCTGAGCCTCTGAGGTGGGAGAGCCGAATTCAGGACACTGGACCACCAGAGACCTCCCAGCCCCACATAATATCAATTGGTGAGAGCTCTCCCAGAGATCTCCATCTCAACACTAAGACCCAGCTCCACCCGACGGCCAGCAAACTCCAGCGCTGGATGCAAATGCCAAACAACTAGCAAGACAGGAACAGAACACCACCCATTAGCAGAGAGGCTGCCTAAAATCATATTAAGTTCACAGACACCCCAAAACACACTACCAGACATGGCCCTGCCCACCAGAAAGACAAGATCCAGCCCCACACACCAGAACACAGGCAACAGTCCCCTCCACCAGGAAGCCTACACAAGCCACTGAACCAACCTCATCCACTGGCGGCAGACACCAAAAACAATGGGAACTACGAACGTGCAGCCTGCAAAAAAGGAGACACCAAACACAGTAAGTTAAGCAAAATGAGAAGACAGAGAAATACGCAGCAGATGAAGGAGCAAGGTAAAAACCCAGCAGACCAAACAAATGAAGAGGAAATAGGCAGTCTAACTGAAAAATAATTCAGAGTAATGATAGTGAAGATGATCCAAAATCTTGGAAATAGAATGGAGAAAATACAAGAAATGCTTAACAAGAACCTAGAAAAACTAAAGAGCAAATAAACAATGAGGAACAACAAAATGAATTAAATTAAAAATTCTCTAGAAGGAATCTATAACAGAATACCTGAACAGGTATTCAGATAAGAACAGAAGAACAGAAAAGTGACCTGGAAGATAAAATAGTGGAAATAACTACTGCAGAGCAGAATAAAGAAAAAAGAATGAAAAGAATTGAGGACAGTCTCAGATCACTCTGGGACAACATTAAACTCACCAACACTAGAATTATAGGGGTCCCAGAAGAAGAAGAGAACAAGAAAGGGACTAAGAAAACATTTGAAGAGATTATAGTTGAAAACTTCCCTAATATGGGAAAGGAAATAATCAATCAAGTCCAGGAAGTGCAGAATATCCCATAAAGGATAAATCCAAGGAGAAACACACCAAGACACATTAATCAAACTATTAAAAATTAAATACAAAGAAAAAATATTAAAAGCAGCAAGGGAAAAGCAACAAATAACATACAAGGGAATCCCGATAAAGTTAACAGCTGATCTTCAGGCAGAAACTCTGCAAGCCAGAAGGGAATGGCAGGACACATTTCAAGTGATGAACGGAATAACGTACAACCAAGATTAATCTACCTAGCAAGGATCTCATTCAGATTCGATGGAGAAATTAAAACCTTTACAGACAAGCAAAAGCTAAGAGAATTCAGCACCACCAGACCAGCTTCACAACAAATGCTAAAGGAACTTCTCTAGGCAGGAAACACAAGAGAAGGAAAAGACCTACAATAACAAACCCAAAACAATTAAGAAAATGGTAATAGGAACATACATATCGATAATTACCTTAAATGTAAATGGATTAAATGCTCCCACCAAAAGACAGAGACTGGCTAAATAGATACAAAAAGAAGACCCGTATATATGCTGTCTACAAGAGACCCACTTCAGACCTAGGGACACATACAGACTGAAAGTGAGGGGATGGAAAAAGATATTCCACGCAAATGGAAATCAAAAGAAAGCTGGAGTAGCAATTCTCATATCAGACAAAATAGACTTTAAAACAAAGACTATTACAAGAGACAAAGAAGGACACTACATAATGATCAAGGAATCAATCCAACAAAAAGATGTAACAATTGTAAATATTTATTCACCCACCGTAGGAGCACCTCAATACATAAGGCAAATGCTAACAGCCATAAAAGGGGAAATTGACAGTAACACAGTAATAGTAGGGGACTTTAACACCCCACTTTCACCAGTGGACAGAACATCCAAAATGTAAATGATCAAGTGAGGTTTATCCCAGGAATGCAAGGATTCTTCAATATATACAAATCAATCAATGTGATACACCATATTAACAAACTGAATGATTAAAAACCATATGATCATCTCAATAGATGCAGAAAAAGCTTTTGACCAAATTCAACACTCATTTAGGATAAAAACTCTCCAGAAAGTAGGCATAGAGGGAACCTACCTCAACATAATAAAGGCCATATATGACAAACCCACAGACAACATCTTTCTCAATGGTGAAAAACTGAAACCATCTCCACTAAGATCAGGAACAAGACAAGGTTGCCCACTCTCACCACTATTATTCAATATGGTTTTGGAGGTTTTAGCCACAACAACCAGAGGAGAAAAATAAATAAAAGGAATCCAAATTGGAAAAGAAGAAGTAAAACTGTCACTGTTTGCAGATGACATGACACTATATATAGAGAATCCTAAAGATGCTACCAGAAAACTAGTAGAGCTAATCAATGAATTTGGTAAAGTAGCAGGATACAAAATTAATGCACAGAAATCTCTTGCCTTCCTATACACTAATAATGAAAAATCTGAAAGTGAAATTAAGGAAACACTCCCACTTACAACCAAAAGAATAAAATACCTTGGAATAAACCTACCTAAGGGGACAAAAGACCTGTATGCAGAAAACCGTAAGACACAGATGAAAGAAATGGAAGACAAAACAAACAGATGGAGAGACATACCATGTTCTTGGATTGGAAGAATTAACACTGTGAAAATGCCTATACTACCCAAAGCAATCTACAGATTCAATGCAATCCCTATCAAACTACCAGCGGCGTTTTTCACAGAACTAGAACAAAAAATTTCACAATTTGTATGGAAACACAGAAGACCCCAAATAGCCAAAGCAGTCATGAGAAAGAGAAATGGAGCTAGAGGAATCAGGCTCCCTGACTTCAGACTAACTACAAAGCTACAGTAATCAAGACAGTATGCTAATGACACAGAAACAGAAATATAGATCAATGGAACAGGATAGAAAGCCCAGAGATAAACCCATGCACAAACGGTCACCCTATCTTTGATAAATGAGGCAAGAATATACAATGGAGAGAAGACAGCCTCTTCAATAAGTGGTGTTGGGAAAACTGGACAGCTACATGTGAAAGAATGAAATTAGAACACTCCCTAACACCATATACAAAAATAAATTCAAAATGGATTAAAGACCTAAATGTAAGGCCAGACACTATAAAACTCTTAGAGGAAAACATAGGCAAAACACTCTATGACATAAATCACAGCAAGATCCTTTTTGACCCACCTCTTAGAGAAATGGAAATAAAAACAAAAATAAAGAAATGGTACCTAATGAAACACAAGCTTTTGCACAGCAAAGGAAACCATAAACAAGACGAAAAGACAACCCTCAGAATGGGAGAAAATATTTTCAAACGAAGCAACTGACAAAGGATTAATCTCCAAAATTTACAAGCTCACCCAGCTCAATATCAAAAAAACAAACAACCCAGTCCAAAAATGGGCAGAAGACCTAAACAGACATTTCTCCAAAGAAGATATACAGATGGCCAACAAACACATGAAAGGATGCTCAACACCACTAATCATTAGAGAAATGCAAATCAAAACTATAATGAGATATTACCTCACACCAGTCAGAATGGCCATCATCCAAAAATCTACAAACAATAAATGCTGGGGAGGGTGTGGAGAAAAGGGAACCCTCCTACACTGTTGGTGGGAATGTAAATTGATACAGCCACTATGGAGAACAGTATGGAGGTTCCTTAAAAAACTGAAAATAGAACTACCATACGACCCAGCAATCCCACTACCCTGAGAAAACTGTAATTCAGGGATTCATGTACCACAATGTTCATTGCAGCACTATTTACAATAGCCAGGACATGGAAGCAACCTAAGTGTCCATCGACAGATGAATGGATAAAGAAGATGTGGCACATATATACAATGGAATATTACTCAGCCATAAAAAGAAATGAAATTGAGGTATTTGTAGTGAGGTGGATAGATCTAGAGTCTGTCATACAGAGTGAAATAAGTCAGAAAGAGAAAAACAAATATATGTTAACACATATATATGGAACCTAAAAAAAAAAAATGGTTCTGAAGAACCTAGGGGTAGGACAGGAATAAAGAGCAGACATAGAGAATGGACTTGAGGACACAGGGATGGAGAAGGGTAAGCTGGGACAAAGTGAAAGAGTAGCATTGACATATATACACTACCAAATGTAAAATAGATAGCTAGTGGGAAGAAGCTGCATAGCACAGGAAGATCAGCTTGGTGCTTTGTAACCACCTAGAGGGGTGGGATAGGGAGGGTGGGAGGGTGACACAAGAGGGAGGAGATATGGGGATATATGTATACACATAGCTGATTCATTTTGTTATACAGCAGAAACACAACTTTGTAGAGCAATTATACTCCAATAAAGGTGTTTTAAAAAATTTTTTTAAGTAAAAAAACCCCCAGAACAATAGTAACAGTCACTTAGAATGTGTGAAAAGTCCAAGCCCTAACAATGGATGGTAATTTAATGTGAAATATCAGAAATACATTCTATGTTCATTTAGAAAATTGTGACTGGGTTACATATAAGGAACATTCATCTATTCACTCCACAAAAATTTATTATCTATTATACGCCAGTAGACCATGGTTCCTGCCTGTGTAATAGTCTGTCTAGCATATGAGAAAGTTTTGTTGTTGTAAACATCTGTGATTATCATGTGTTAAATGGGCACCACACTTTAAGAAAAACATCATAAAAATAATAATCACTTTTATTTAGTAATATAATTTCCAAAAAGTTCATATATATATAATCAGTGATAGTATCCAATATATTTACTGACTGGTACGGCAAGGCTCCAACAAACCAAAATGGAAATAGAATAAGATTGATTTTGGAAGAAATCTGTGGAGTACAGAATCTCAGCCATTATGTCCACTTGTATGTGTGGTTTGAAAGTTTCCACAGAGCCAGGGACAGGACCTTAAAATGGAATGTGTCGCCACACCATAAGCAAGATGAGGGCTAACAAGAATTCATAATATTGGCAAATAGAAATTGATCATTAATTCATATTTACTACATGTATACCATGTGTCAGAAACACACTTGGAGGTATAGAAGAAGTAAAATAAGTCCTAGGATGATGGCAGGGATTTGGAAGGAAAGAAACAGGATGATCCAGAAGGAGAAAGAATAAATGAACTTCAAGGAGATGTCGTGAAGGAAATTTTTCACAACTATTACAACTATTTCCTCTGTGAAGTATTCAAGGTAATCTGCTAAGAGAAAATAGTGCAGCATTAAGTGCAAAACTTGTTAAGAGTAGTAACAAAGTACCAGCATAGGGAATGGGTAAGGATATGTTAAGATTTGCTAGACAATACTGAGAGTCAGTAGTTGGAAATCAAAAATGTATAAGCAGGCAATCAGCATGGTTATATGATTTGTTTCAGTATTATTCAATGCCTAGTCCCAGGACCAGAACAAACAGATGGTTAGATTATTCTAGAATTGAGGATTAGGATAATGGAATAACAAGGTCATATGAGTGTTGAGAACTGAGAGTACTGGTGAGAGAGATTCAGCTGAAGTACCATGGGTTGACAGCTGGATTGAATAAGGAAATGAAGCCAAAGGAGGCTTATCGATCAAGAACATATGAAGCAAACAAAGTAGAATCAATGAGAGTGAAGAGCAGCTGCTTCCCTGCATAAAACCTGCAGAAGGGCATTCTGCGGCCTGGAAGAAGAGTTTAATTTACTTCTGATAACAAGGCTTTCTATAATCATGTTTGCCTAGCCAGTTCATTTCTCATTCCTTCCCCCAAATACTCCCAGGAATCCACATGTCCTGGCATACCCAATGACTATGCTGCTTCCTGTTTTCAAGTCACTGCTGTTCTTTCTGAAGAGCTCCTTCTCTTCTCCTAAATCCCCATTCACCTGATGAACTTCTCAGCCTTCAAGACTCATCTCAAGAATCTTTTCCTTTCTAAAGTCTCCTGTGGTAATCTGTCTGCAAAAAAGAGCTACCAATTTTCATCCCATCCCAGTACACTCATGCCGTTACTCCAACAAAAAACCCTTGATTATGGGCAAGCCAATAGAATGCTAAAGAACTGGCACCAGCTTAACACAACTACCATGCTATAAATTTCAGACTATCCTGCATGGAGTATAAGATATCATGCAGAGAAGAAGGCCAAGGGAGGAGAGCTGACATATAGCACCCATACCCCCAGACATGTAAATAAGACCTTCCTGGCCCTTCCTGCCCATTCCAGCCACCAGTTGAATGTAGGTGGAGCCCAGTCAACCCACAGAATGGTAAGAAATGAATCAGTGCTATTTTAAGCCACTAAATGTGGGGTTTTAGTTATATAATTATAGATTAATGATATATCTCCTATTTTCAACTCAAGTGCAACTGTTCAAACTTTCCACTGTATCACACTACTGTACCTAAAATATACCTCTATTATTTTACTTACCACACTAGGATTGCAAAAAATGTTCGCATATCCACTCCCTTCCTATTCTGTGAAATATCTCAGTATAATTATATATATATATATATATGTATGTATCTCCTAAATCCTAGCACACAACATATGATAGATACTCAATAAATGATGTGAACTAAGTTGAATCTAAATTGAGTTAGTGGGAGGGAGAGACGGAGAAATAAAGATGCTATGCTCAGTCATTGGAATTTCATGGTTAAATATTTCACAAGTGGAGCAGTTTCTAGAAAAATATGGAAACATGTTGGAGGTGAAGTTGGCTCAGGTACAATCTAGGAATTGAGGTAAGAGTGGGTGCATCATTGAGGATGTGGACTTGTGGCCTAGTATGGTGATGGAATTTGTGTAGAGTGGAAAATGGTGATCCTGAATGGGGAGAGATTGTGAACTTCAGAAAAGGAGAGGCTGTGAGTGACCCGTTTTCATAATTACAACAATGCTCTTAAAGCAACAGTGGACAATTAAGATGATGAGGGTCCAATCTTCTGCCCAACATACGCTCAAGAGAGAAAAAGTAAATCTGTACTCCGTAAGCGTACTATAAGTAAGTATATTATTCTGGTTTTCCAATAAGCCATTTGAGTGCACCTTCTCAGTCTCCTCCCCCTGAATCCTTTTGTTCCATAGCCACTGAAAACTTTCTGCTCAATCCTCTTCCATACACCTATTCTCTGGGCTATCTGAGTCACTCTTATGGCTTCAACCATCACTTAATCTGAACTTTCTCACCCCATATCTTTCATGAGCTTCAGGACTGTTATTTCCAATTCTCTTCTGAATATCTCCACTCTCTGGCCTTTCGGATATATCAAAGTCAAGATGTTAAAGCGCAAACTGATTCTTTTCTATTCAAACCATGATTTTCCTCCTGTATTTCCCAGCCCAGTAAATGACATCACTGCCCACTTGGTCAGTACAGAAAGAAACAGCACAATGCTTTTTTTTTTTTAACAACAAAAAATGATTTATTTGCAACACAGCTCAGTCCCCATCATTTCAATACAGCACAGGAGTAGGAACGAGTCACACTGCAAGCGTCATTTAGTCCAAGGCAGAGCTCCATGCCTCCCAATACAGCAAGCCCATCTCCCCCAGAGACCCATGCCCAGAGCCCAGCTGAACACACAAACAGGCAAGCTCAGAATGAAGTCGGCCCCAGGCCTCATCACATTTCACCCTTCCCCCACAGCCCTTTTAAGCTTCCTAACTGCAGCCTTCTACCCCCTCCACTTCCAACCAGGCCAAGTCCCAGCCTCCTAGCCACCAGGGAGCTTTCTTTGTGGGATCATTATCAGGGGTTTAAGGGTTACCTAAAATGAGAAAATACCCTGTGAAATCTATTGTTCCATAGAAAGTTTAAAACGACTCCCCCATACATAATCCTAATCAGCAATGACAGCTCTTCATCTCTTCACCGTAGACAGGCGATTTTGAAGTGACTGTCATCTCAGCTCCATACACACTTCCCTACTGGCCTTATTAAAGACTGCTCTCCTCACCCCAGGGTATAAAGGAAACCCAGGTATTTCCCCCAGGTTCAGAGCCTGAGAGGAAAAGCCCTGATGGCTTAGAAAAAGACTCCCTTCCTTCTGTTCCCCTCAAAAGATTTTTATGGAGATTATTGCCTAAAAGTTTTCTAGCTTGGGTTCTGGGATTAGTCAAATAGAATGTGCTTGAATCTGTCCTTCATAGATTACTACCCACATGATAACTGGCAAATTACTTAACTTTTCAAAGCTTCAGTTTTTGTCATCTGTTATAATCCTCAAAAGCTTGTGAGGAGGATTAAATAAATGCCTATCCAAACCCTCATAACTAAACAGGCAAACTAGACCTCTTGAAGCCATCCTTAACTTTTTCCCCTTCCCTTAGCACCCAACTCTCCCAAGCAACTGACCACAAAGCTCTATTAATTGTTTCTAAAAGGTATCTTGGGACTTCCCTGGTGGTCCAGTAGGTAAGACTCCAAGCTCCCAATGCAGGGAACCTGGGTTCGATCCCTGGTCGGGAACTAGGTCCCACATAAATGCCGCAACTAAGAGTCCACATGCCGCAACGAAGATCCCGTGTGCCACAACTAAGACCTGGCGCTGCCAAAATAAATAAATAAACTTTTTTTTTAATAAAAGGTATCTTAAAATATGCCTTTGTCCATTGTCACTTTCACTGCCCTAGCATAATACTGAAACGTACTTCAAATGTCCATTACTAATCTAGCCTAAACTGCCTTTCACACCAGTGTCAGAGATAGCTTTTCAAAAATACAAATCATATCACATCATTGTCTTCACTTTCAAATTTTTTCAATTGTTCATTTCCCACAAAAGTAACGCCAAACTAAAAAAAAAAAAACAAGTAATGCCAAACTGTTTAGAATCTTATATTTGCCATCTTTCCCTGATTTACCTTTATAGTCTAACTGTACATCATTTCTCACCATTCCCTAGATTTTACACTGTCATTCTCCAAACATACTCTTCTGCCTTCATGTCTATTTCCTTTCCTACATCCTCAGTCCTCACTTCTCCTCTGAGAATTCTTGCTCAGGCTCAAATATGATTCCCTCTGTGTTGTCTTCTCAGAACCCCCAAGGACACAGATTGCTCCCTCATCTGTTTTCCCATAGGACTGTATACAAACCTGTCATAGCCTTTATCACACTACAATATAGCTATAAATTTATTTGTCTATCTGTCCAGGTATACTCTGATCTCCTCCTCAGAGACAGGAATAGTGAAATATTTATTATGGCATTACCAGTCTCTAACATAGTTCCTGGAATATACCAGTACATGTGAGACGCTTGATAAGTTGTTGAGAGAATGGATGAACGAATGAATGAACAATGAAACTATGTAGCCTGAATGGTTCTGGCTCTACATTATTTAAATATGAATTAAATCCAAATAGTTCCAGTACATAAAAAGAGAAAATCCTGAAACTTAGGCACTAATTTGAAATACATGATCTACAAGTATTTTTCCCAACTCCAAAATTCTGTGATATTATCATAAAATGAGCTAAAGCTTTTCTCCAGGCAAGTAGGATTAGAATTTTGTCTGGGACACACAAATTTGTAGAATGAGGTCTAGTGAGTTGTTTAGGGTGTGTTTCTAATTAATTCTATCATATTACCTTTAATAAATTATGTTTTGTGAAGTTTATACTTTTCAATTTAGCAAAATTGAATTATCCACAATAGCTGATCTTTCAAAATGATAACATAGGGAAGAAAGTGTTTTTCCCTAAAATCTTGTCAGTTTGAGTGACATGTGAGTACCCAGCACTAAGCATCTGTTAGGGGAAATCTTATTGTTCTGTGTCTGTCACTAGAAAATTGCAACAAACGTTGCAAGACCTACACACTGGAAATGTTATGATGTGTTTTTAAAACTGCTTTCCACAGAAGGTCCTTTATTTTATTAGAAAATTATAAGCAAACAAGTCTTGTTTAATGGCTTTCAAAATATAAGCAAATTTCATGTCAAAATTGTTTTACTCTCAACTGCTTACTTGTGTGAGAAATCTGTCAAGCCCTGGTGCCCAAGAAAATAGGGTACCATGGCAGAAGATTTTTTGCTGAAGGAAATAATGTATGCTCAATTAAACCAATACAGCGTGTGTAATGGTCTGATTCAATCTTAGGAAGAACTGTCAGCTTTCTGTTCTGGGATCAGAATTTTCCTAATGCCTGGACTTTTGGTGAATTCTATGTAACAAGTGACACAGTCTTGAGCTTGTATCTCAGAGAAAGTTGGGCTCTTATTTTTTCTCCTTTCAATACTCAAATATTCTTGGGAATTTTACCTTTCTTCCTGATATCCTCTCTGTCTCTACTCCTTTTCCATACTGCTTTTAACTTGCTAAATATTTTAACAATTAAATATTCAGCCAGTTTTTCAGGGGAATCAACGGTTGGTTGTGGTGTTATTTTATTTGAGAGTCATTCCCAAGTGCTTTAGCTCTTCAAATATCAAAAAATGTGTGCTTCAAAATGAATAGATGCTAATAAAATATGGTGAAAAAAATCCTCGAACACCCCAATGTCCCCTTAGAGTCTATGCTATTTAACAAGTTTACACCAATCTGTTTCTGTAAGCAGAGATCACTAACAGAACTTTTCCCCCAAAAAGATGACAATATATAACACTTAAGATGCATGTTTTTCTAGATAGTCTTTAAAAAAGATGATTTCTAAACATAACATAATAATATTTTATGTTCCTAAACTGCCATCTACTGTGCTTTTTCACCCAGTACACAATACCATCTTTTACAGGCTTGTCTTTTCCAATGAATATGTGAATTTATCCCCCAGCTATTTCTTGACATTCTTTCTTTCCCTTGTTCTAGCCATGTGTACTCCTTAAAGACCAGGAAAAAAATTATTTCAACTAATTATAGTCCTACCAAAGCCTTTCACATCATTTAAGACTCTGATTATACACAGTGCCATGAAGACGTGTCAGTTTGAGACAAGAAGAGGTTTAGAGAGGTTTACACTTTGCAGAGTGCCACCTGTCTCCAAAGGGCACAGTCATTAAGAAGCTCCAGGTGCACGTTGTGGGAGCAAAACAGCATAATGAAGTCCTTTGCCTCATTGTGCACCTTCTGATTAATAACATTCCCCTTCAGTTGTAGCAGATTGTGCACCATGTTCGCTGCAAGAAACCTGGAATACCAGTCTATTTTTCTATCTTTCTCTAAATAGAATAAATTGCCATTTATCTATGACACGAATCAGAAGAATATACAAAATAGGGTATTTCTGACACAATCTACTTTTATAAGAGCAGCTAATAAGCCAACTGAATGATATTTATTCAATAAGCAACATTTAATATGTATCACTGATCGAATTCTACCTAATCCTTTTTATCCTATATCCACACACGTAGAAATATAATTGATATCTATACTGATAACCCGAAGGCATTGTAAAATTCCAAGTTGCTTCATGAATCATAGAAATGGGAAAGAAAACTGACATTTATCAAATGCCTATTATTTACTAGGCATTTTCACTAGCACTGTCACATTTTGTCCAAATAGCAGCCTGGTCAGGTAAATACTGTTATCCTCATTTTCATGATTGAATGGGATTGAGGCTCAGAGAGATAATAAGAACCAACACTTATTGACTGCTTACTATTTTCCTGGCATTGTGTTTATTAATTTAAAGGTATTGTCTCAATTAATCCTCAGACCCACATTGTGGAGTAGATGCTATCATTATTCTCCTTTATTAGGGGTGACTCAGAGAAGTTAAATAACTTGCCCAAGATCACACAAATAATACGTAGTAAAGCCAAGATCTGAACCCAGGCAAACTGTTTCCAATGCCTGTACCATTAACACCAACATTATGTGTGTGAATGTACTTTAACATTAAATGAGTTATATTATTATTTTGTTTTTGAAAATTGGGAATACATGTTTGGTACACGTGGTAACATTCAACTAATCTAACTCCCCTACTAATAGCTATTAATACTTGTTCCTTATTATGCATTTACCATCAAGCATTTTACATGCGTCATCTTGTTTGAAATTCACACACATATGTAATATTATCCCCATCTGACTCCGATAAAACTGAAGTTTGGAGAATAACAATATGAATAATCACAGCAGACACTTACATGGCACTTACAATGTGCTAGACACTCTTCTCTCAAAGAGTTTAAAATATAGTACTTATTTAATTCTGACAACAACAAAATGATGTATTATTATTTTTACTATACAGATGAGGAAACTGAGAGGTAGCATTTTGACCTTTACTGTGAAAGTGAAGAATTGGTCCCGCTATGTTTTTTAAAATTACCTCTCCCGTATCCACCCTCACCCAGGTTGGGGAGGGGAAACCATTGGTGCAGGGCCAGTTTTGTCAGCAGGGCAGAAATTCCAGTCCCAAAAGCAAATGATTTTAACCATTACTCTAAACTGTGGAACAATTTAAAGTAGTCATTCCTTGTTTATTGCAGCAAATGTTAGCAACATGCCTTAACTATAATAGCATTCATCACAATCAAACATTTTGTTGCATACCCAGTAATATAAATTATGCACATTTGGTATGGAGTGGGAGGGAATCAAGCCTGCACAATTTCACACTGGTCAGGCTTGTGCATAGTTTCAATGAGGGCAAAAATAAAATTCCTTTCTTCATGTGTTCTACAAATATTGAGCGCTATGTTCCAGGTACTGACGTTAAAGAAATAAATAAGATTTATTCACTATCTATGAGGAATTTGGGATATATAAAACAAATAGGTAATTACAACCTAAAGGGATAGTTGCTAAAATAGAGTTTTGCTTTCTAAGCCAAAGCCAAAGCCACAAACCACTATGTGTTACCTTGCCACACAGCCCCAAAAGAGGTTACACACAGGATAGAGCTGGCAGAAGAAGAGGAAGGTAGAAGAGCATTCCTCCATACTGATAGGGTAAGACGGTTAAAAATACTGTTATAAAATGGTAGAGATGACCGGTTTGCAGGGCAGAAATAGAGACACAGATGTAGAGGACAAACGTATGGACGCCAAGGGGTGAAGGTAGTGGGGTGGTGGGGTGGTGGTGGTGGTGGTGGGATGAACTGGGAGATTGGGATTGACATGTATACACTAATATGTATAAAGTAGATAACTAATGAGAACCTGCTGTATAAAAAAATAAATACAATAAAATTCAAAAAAAATACTGTTATAACAGTTGCAATCATATTTAAAGTTCCAATAATGTTTATGTGTGAACAACTAGAGGTAGAATTCACTTTCTCTCCCCATCCCTTACCCACCCCCCCATCCCCAGCCCCAGCCCCCTTTAATTCCCTCCATCTATCAGCTCTCATTGTCTCTCCTTGACTTCTTTTTGTGAGTGGGTTCTCTCTCTACATTGGCTCTCATACTCCCATTTACCAGCTTAGAAACTCAAATGGAGAGAGAACTTCTCTCTCCCAACATTCCTAATCAGATCCCAGATAATAATTCTGACTGGTCTTTCCTGATTCACATATTCACTCTTCAACCAATCACCATGACCAGGCAAGCTAACACACAGGATTGGATTATCAAATCAGACTCACAGAAATCAGAGATTTTTACCTAGCATCAAGCTTTACTAAAAATTCCAAGAGTACAGGCAATCAAGAGACAAAGATAAAGCAGTGAAAGGTCTGGGACATTCTTGCCAGGTCCTTCCTATCCACTAGCCCAGAATAATAGACAAGACCCGTGTGAAGCTTTGCAGATTGTTATTTCACAGACTGAAGCATGTAATTTCTAAAACATCTCTATTTTATACCTCAGAGAGTTGTGCAGCTTACATGACTTTCTCTTGGGAGGCCATGTCCCATAAATCAATAGATTCCAGATCTACTTACTGTAAGCAATCCTTACCAAGGGAAAGCCTACTCAGGGCATTCTGCGGATAAGGCTCCTCCTCCTGTCTAAAATCATTACTCTATTTACCTGGAAGTCCAGTTGAGGAGATTAGACCAGATCACCTCCCTTCTTTGCTTTTTCCTAGTGCTATCTCTCAGGTAAAGTAAGGGAATGTCACAGGCCAGCTACTTTACTTCTTCCTCCCCTTCAGGAGACCGGGCATTCTGATTGGATGGCCTGGGACAAGAATCCCACACTGGGCTTGGGGTTAAGGGGAGCACCATGATTGACCTTCCCCCACAGAAGCACCTGGAGTATGAGATTGCAACAGAAAAGCACATTAATCAGATATAAACTGTGACTGCTTTGGTGCGGTCTACTATCTGTCCAGGTAACAGACTTTCAAGATTTCTAGCAATGTACAACTTTCCTGTTCCAAAACTTTATTTTTCTCTCGATTCTAGCTGTGAAAAACTCTCCAGTTATGTCCTGTAGCTCACTGAATGAAGGCAAAAGAACAAGTAGTGACAGCAAAGAATGGGAAGCACTAGACCCAATCTTGTGGTCTTTGGGAAAGTCAAAGAAATGCCTAATAAAGCCTCACAAGGAATCTTACAAAGAATATCTCAAGCAAGTATTTTCCATCCAATTCTCTTAATGTCCTCACATCGATTTGCCTACAGAAATTCTAATACAGCAACTGAATTTCTTTAACCTTAGGCAGGGGGCACAAACAGCTACCCTACTGACCTAATACTCCAACAGGCATTTTTTGTTTGGCTAAAACAGTATTTAATTTTAGGTTAAATTGGAATGTCTCTGAATAGTCTGTCACAGTCTCTTTCACTACCTAGTGTCTTACACTGGCCTGCTCTACTCATTTATGCTACTGCCTTGTCCCTGTAAACATTTGAGGTTTTTGAGCCATGGTTTAAGGTCCTGACTTCGCTAAACTGAAAATTCCTTTGAAAAGAATGTATACTTAAATTGTTTTTAGTTATTTACATCAGTGTAATGCCCATAATACTCTCTAATTATGCCCATACTACACTTACAACACTACTTCCTATCTCTTTACACATCTGTATTCATTTGCAGTCTGTGAGTTCCTTAAAGAGGCTGTGATATCGTCCTCTTTGTAGCTACATCTAGCCTTGCCTTGTTGAGTGAATGAATAAATTAATGAATGAATATACTGTTAGCATCAAGCATCCCATTCCTCCTGTGACATGGGACACCTGTGAAGTCCTGTGTCAGCTAAAATATCTTATCTTTGTCATAGATTGATGGCAGACTTTTAACAAATTTTTATTCTGATATGATTTTTTCCCACAAATTTGCATGTAATCTCAGTAATTACCCACTTTTTTTTTAAACACACGTGGTCTAGAAAGTACTGCATTAAACTTGCAACTGACACCTTATACTTGCTTTTCCTTTCAGCCTCCAGCAGGGCCAGCCTCCTTGACCTAATTAGATTTTCCACTCCCACATGGCTAGTAAATACTATAATTAATTTATAAAGGACTCTGAAACACCAGCTGGTAATAATTTCCTATTGCACAGAACAAAAAGAGTATTTAAATTGTAGGATATCTGTGAAATGTATATGTGTGTATACTTACATCTTTTAATCCACTGAATTTCCAGGAATGTCAAATTGTAAAGTGTACTAAGTAAACAGTGTTTAATAATTTCTTGTCATTTCTTTCAGCACATTAATTTTAAATTGTAGAAAGAAATCTGTGCGACAAAAATTCTTAGAGACGTATGTTTGGGGTATCTGAGATTTGCATGTCTATGAATATTCACACACATCCCAAGCACTATAATAAACTATGTTGTTCTTAAACAAATGTGAAGGAGAAAAAGGTGGACAGTTAGTTTAAGGATTTCTCAATGCCTTGAGATAGTGACAAGTGTAGTGACCATCTGCTGGAGTATTTGCCTATTCAAGAGCTGTGGTAGGCAGAATTTTTAAGATGGCTCCTAAGATTCTTGCTCCCTGGTACACATGCCCTGTATTATACCCTCCCTTTGAGAGTGGGCAGGACCTGTTAATGTGATGGGATGTCACTCCTTTAATTAGGTATACTATAGAGCAAAGGTGATGGAATCATTTCTCCCAAGATTACATTATGTTATATAAGACTACATTTGTGGTGATGGTTGTAATAGTAATGGTAGTAGCAGGAACAGCAGGAACAGACTGTAAAGAAATTCTCCTGCGGGCTTTGGTAAAGTAAGCTCCATGTTGCAAGAGGGCTGTGTGATCAGGGCCTGAGGGCAGTCTCTGAGAGCTGAGAGAAAATCCTGGCTGACTTCTGGCAAGAAGACAGGGACCCCAGTCCTCTAGCTACTAGGAACTAAATTTTATCAACAACCTGAATGAGTTTGGGAGATGACCCTTAGCCTCAAATGAAACTGCACCCCCATCTGATACCTTGATTACTATCTGGTGAGACCCTAAGCAAAAATAAGCCATACTCAGACTTCTGACCAACAGAAACTGACAGATAATGAACTGTGTTGCTTTAAGCTGCTAAATTTGTAATCTGTTAACACAGCACTAGAAAGCTGATATGAAAACCAACTGCCACCCCACAGGTGCAAGTCCCAGAGCTTCTCGGGGACCTGGTGGATCCCATGCACAGTGAGAGAGGGGTATTGTCGAGAGGGTCCTAAAAGGGAGAAACAGGGACTGAGGTCAATAAAATCCTGGTACAGATTTAGGGTGTCCTGCCCAGAAGGGCCTGCTAACCTGGCCAGTCCTCAGCAGACAACAGAACATTTCAGGGCTTCCATTTCCAGGACCCACACAAGACTAGGCTCTGCCTCCCAGGCCCTGCCAGATGGTCCCAGGCACCACAGAGGACTTAGAACATTTGGAGGAAGGCTCTCCAAAGTGTCCCCCACACCCCATCCCCCAGAGGTGTAGGGCTGGGTTAAATAGTCCCTACTGCTCAGGTCTAACGGTGGTAACTGCATCTGTCTGTCATGGAACTAAGTAGCAGGAGAAACTGGTCGGTAAAAAAAAAATTATGTATAAGCAGAGACAGCGACAAGAGAGGAGAAAGCATGCTGCTTGGATGCGAGATGACTTCTTTTAGTCTCCTTCTGAATCTGTGCTGTATTCTTGCCTTCCTATTCCATCAAATACCTTCTCTTTATAATATTAATTCCCTTCCCCCTTTCGTGATTTAAGCCATTTTATTTTTATTTTTGTTACTTGTAAGCATACAGAGCTCTAATACAATATTCAAAGCCAGATTCTTAAGTTTGTAGATTCGGAAACTCAAGTTTATCCTTTCCACCAGGGCACATTATTAACCTCTTGGGGATCAATATGTTAAGAGGACCCATAAAAAACTAATATGCACCTCAGAATGTCAATTTATCAATCTATAAAGAGAGCTATATCTAGAAAGAAAAACTTGTATGGAGAATTCACTCTGGGTATTTTACCATGGTAGGTTAAATGCACTCAGGAGAGGAAATTACTAATTACAGGGTTGTTTGGTGAGCGTACACAGTTGTCCCCTGGTGCCCTCGGGGGTATTGGTTCCTGAACCCTAGGCATATACTAAAATTGGTGGATGCTCAAGTTCAATAGTTGGTCTTCCCGTCCACATCCACAGATTCAATCAACCTGGATTGTGCAGTAGTGTGTTTATTGAAAAAAAAATTGTGTATAAGTAGACCCATGCAGTTCAAATTCTTGTGTTCAAGGGTCAATGATAATTAGAAGAGAATGAGTAGTCTTGAGGGATTTTTCTTTCAAGTTAGGATAAATGAAATTCCTTCTCTACTCTAGGAATATTTCTCTTTGAAAAATTAGTTGTAGTCCTTGAACTCAAATAGCTTTCTATTCTGGTCATTGCCAGATATATTCTTATATTTTGTCTACTGTTATCCTAGACTTATCTCAAGTCACCTTTCTGTTAACATATGATTCTCCCAGAAAAATTGTACTAACTATAGTTGATTAACTTTCTGGAACTTTAACTGCATGTTATTCACCACCTCTGGCATCTATTACCTGGGAGCCTTTAGTTGAATAATAATAACCATTATTTATTGAGTTCTGTTTATCAGGCACCTAAGTAAGCTTTCTCACTTAATCCTTTTAGCAATTCTAAAATACTGATACTATTACCATTGTCTCTGTTTCCTAGATGAGGAAGCAAAATACAAATAGTTTAAGTGATTTGCCTAAGCTCACATAGTTAGCAAGTAGTAGAGCTGAGATTTGAACCCAAGAAATCTGACTCCAGAGTCATCATATATTACACCTTATGGCCTTTCACAAGGTCCTTACAGTTTCTAAACCTTGATTACTTATCTGTAAACAAAGCTAATAATATCCTTCCTAGGGGCTCCCCTGGCAGTCCAGTGGTTAGGATTCCATGCTTCCAAGGCGGGGGTGGGGTGGGGTCGGGGTGCATGTTCCATCCCTGGTCGGCTGGTCAGGGAACTAGGATCCCACAAGCCGTGCAGTGAGGCCAAAAAAGACTTTCCTAAAGACTGCTGGGAGTCTAAATGTGACAATGGATGTAAAGCTCTTAGCACACTACCAAATATACAGTAAACAGCTATTATTAAAATAATTCCCTCAGGAATATGGATTGGATTTGGGAGATTCCCGTTCACCTTAATATCACCAACACAAACCAGATTTTAGAGTGAGTTAATTCTATTTTCAGATGGCTGGTCTAAACAATCCCATGCTAATCCTTCCAACCTCAATTCCAAATGATACTTTATTACCCAATTTCTAATTCTGAGTGCCTTCTGGAGGCCACAGCCACCCAGCCCTCCATCTTGCAGACTGCACATATTGCTCTAAAGCTCAGTCACAACTTCACACACTCCCCAACTTTGCCTAGGGTAACTGCTGTCCTAGTGACCTAAGAAGTGACTTTCACTTTCCACAAATTCCCAGATTAAAATTAGAGAATTACTTGGTTATGAGTATTAAGTTCACAGATTTATTTATTTAAATTCCTTGTTCTTCTGAGTAAGACCTACTTATTTCAAGAACAAACATTTTATGGTTGCTTGTTAAGTTATAATTCCAGATATTTTATAACACAAGGATTTATATATTATAAATTTTTTTAAAAATTCTGGTCAGTTAAAAAAGCATTATTTTAATATATTTCAATTGTAACTCATGCAGTGAAGTTAAGATTTGGAACTTTATAAAGTTATTTTTCATTGTTTTTGAATAGCAGATTTTTTTCCTGCATGTGTCTGAACATACAAGAACAAAATCTGCTTGATTTTTCTGTATTTTAAGAAAATTCTCTTAGTTTAGAAATGTAAACCTCAGAAGTTAGATCATTGCCACCTCAAACCCTCAGTTAACTGTAGAACTGAGAACATATCTTTTCTTAATAGCTTTGTAACACATCTTAATATGAGTTATGGCGGATTCAACATCCCAACTGCAAGAAACCTCAATCGCCATTAGGGCCATAAGGTATCCCTGTATCAATCATACTCAGAATGTAACAGGGTGGTCTGTGATCACTCCCTTTGCCCCTAAAGTTAGTACAATATTTAGCCAGGATCTACTGAATGAGAAGGATAGATGGGATATGGTGAAATGGGCAAATTTATTTATTTGTTTACACTTATTGAAGTTTTAAGAAAATGCCTAAATCATAAGTGCCACAGTTAAATGAATTTTTATAAAATGAATATACCTATGGAACCAAAACCCAGACCATGACAGAGAATATTACCAGAACTCCAAAAAGCTCTTCATGTCCCCTTTCAGTCATTATCTCCTCCCCATTCCCTAGGGTAACCATCATCTTAGATTAGTCTGGCCTGCTTTTGAACTTCATGTAAATGGATCATATAGCATGTGCTAGTGTGTAATTGGCTTTTCCAATTCAATATGTGTGTGTGTGTGTGTGTGTGAGAGAGAGTAACAGCCATACTCTTCAATGTAGTTGCGATTTGTTTATTGTCATTGCTGTATATAGAATTTCACTGTGTGAACATATAACAGTTTATTTACCCAGGCTACCATTCGTAAGTAATTAGGAACTTCTAGTTCGGGGCTATTATGAATAGTGCAGCAATGAACATTATTATATACATCTTTAGTGAACATATGTGCATTTCTGTGGGGAACATACTTGGGAGTCGAATCTTATGGTCATAGGGTATGCATATATTCAGACTTAAAAGATTCTGAGAAATATTTTCCAAAGTAAACGATCAACTGACACTTCCACTAGCAGTGTATAAGAATTCTAGTTGTTCGACACCCTCTTTAACACTTGGTATTGTCTAAATTTTTCATTTTAATCATTCTGATGGATGCATAGTGGTAATTTGTATTTCCTTGACTTACAGTGCCAGCCAAAATGGAGTAAGACCACTATCCCCTATCTTTCCTACTGATTACAACTAAAAGTTCAGGGCAAAATACAAAAAGCAACTACCTGAGGACTCTAAAAAGTAAACAAAACCAGGCAGATTGGGGAGGAAAGTCAAAACTTAGAAAAATGCCCTGTGTGGTTTTTTTTCTACTTTCTCTCACATCTTTGACCTGAGGTCTGGCACCCAGTGAAACTGTGGTTTCACAAAGGAAGCAAAAACAGAAAGAAATCCCATATTTCTAGCCAGATGAATGGGGAAAGGGAGCTTCTGTGGGGGAATACTTGGCTTTTTTCCTCCTTTTTTCCCTCTGGGCATGACCTGAGAGTTAGGGCCTAGGCTTGGACAGCTACAACCCCAAGAAAAACCCTGTCTTTCTAGACAAGGAAACTGGGAACAGGAGCTTCTGCGGTCCAAAGAATTTGGAGGGAATTCATGTTTTGTTTTGTTTTGCTTTTCTCTCACCTCTTTGCTCCAGTGTGGGCCCTAGTCAGATGCTGCAGCTATGGCACAAAGCTAAAACTCCAAGAGAAACCTCATATTTCTAGCAGGAAAAGGAGACCCTGCAAAACAAAGAATATGAGAGGAATATCAAAAAGGGGTGAGCTGGAGAAGGGAATTCCTTAATTCTATGTATGAATCCACATAAGTGCTCACACCTGAACTGACCATCTGCAGGACGGACAAAAAGCTGCACAGCAAAAGATATGTTAACTGAACTACAATTTAAATTACTACCCAAGTTCCAAAATATTCCTGAGTGTTCTATGTATACAACAGACTCAAAGAGCACAACAAAACCTTTGAAAACTGAACTGATATGGAACCAGCACCCACAAGTGGGACTCAACTTGAGATAGGAACCGAACTGAATTGACGGCCTCCTAAAACAAAACAAAACAAAAATCAACATTCCCCAAAGACTTTTATCAAGACCCAGAGTCTATGCAACATAAAATCAAAATGTCTTGGAGAAAAATCACAATTACTCGGGAATTCCCTGGCAGCCCAGTGGTTAGGACTCTGCACTTTCACTGTCAAGGGCCTGAGTTCAATCCCTGGTTGGGAAACTAAGATCCCCAAAGATGCGCGGCAGAGGGGCGGGGGATCACAATTTCTCAATATATAAAGAACTGGAAAAATATGGTCAGCTTTTAAGGAAAAATCAACAGCTACCAACTGCTAGATAACCAAGATGTTAGCTACCAACTGCTAGATAACCAAGATGTTACAATTACCGAAGACTTCAAAGCAGTTACAATTAGAGTAGATGAAGACATTGTCTCTAGATATATGCTGTACTCTAGAAAAATTCTTGCATTTTTGTATCCGAATTAATGACAAAGCCAGAAGGGATAAACTGCCACACAAAGTAACATTACCAGTGTAGAGCAGTAAAATTAAGTACAGCTATATACAAATGTATGCAACAACCTAGGATGATTTAAAAGCACATTGCTAAACGAAAAAAAGTTGCAGGCGATTACATAACAATAAACTATCCTTGTAAAGCTCAACCGTTTATCAAAAAGTTAACATACATGTACACAAACTAAATTTTTAAAAGCAAGGGAATAAACCCAAAATACACGAGAGTGTTACCTCTGGAGGAAAGCAAGGGAATGGAATGGGAAAAGACAGGTAATTTTAACAATACTGGCAATATCCTAGTTCCAAAATTGCTGGTTGGTTTCCACGTGTACAATGCTTATCTGGTATACCTATTTACGTACCCCCCAAAAATAAGTGTTTAAACGGCATCCAGTGTCCATGGTGACAGAACAGAGTTCTCGAGCCTTTATTAAAATAACTTCTTCAGAAACACGAAGAACCCACTTCACCTCACCCTCTTAATGCAGGAACAGCAACCCGCCTTTGCCAGCACATCACCGTCACTTCCGCCCCCGCCTCCCTAACTCCGCCCATCTGAGCAGAAGTACTTTCCTTTCGGGTCCTCCCGCCTGTAGGGGGCTCTCCGAGGCTTCTAGTGCCACGGAGGCCTCCCTCCTAGGCTGTCCCGGCGGCGCCTGTTAGTTTAGCTCAGAGAATTTATTTGCATTGTAAGTCTTTCGGCTAGGAAAAAATCTCACAGGCATCTTTTTCTGGAAAATAACGTTCAAACTCAATCCAGGCCGAGTGTTCTCACTGTCAAACCCTGTCGCAGTGATGGGAAGGAGTCAGGCAGCGTGGGGACAGCCCCGGAGTGCCCAAAGTCCCCGGCCCGCTTCCTCCTGTGAAGACGCAGCTGCGGGTGGCTGTGGTGGCGGTGTCCAAGATGTCGACCAAGAATTTCCGAGTCAGTGACGGTGACTGGATTTGCCCTGACAAAAAGTGAGTTTATGAAGGGTCCCGAATTGGAGCGGGGTTGATCGGTAGAGGCTTTCTCGAGTCGACTGGGCATCTTCCGTTTTTACGGTCTCTGGTACTACCAGCCGGGTGGAGGCGGCGAATTGCCGGCTCCCGGGCGGGAAGGAGGCTCTTAGTCTCCTCACTATGAGGTCTTTCGGGAGCCTTTGTTTTGAGTATGTCTCCAGCGTCTTCTAGATCATGTCTCTCCAAGTCAGCCCGTCATTTTCGGGAACGAGATGGCCGCCCTTTTGCCCCACACTCCACCCCCCGCCAAGTTTCAGCGGTAAGGATATCTCCCTAACCGTGGCCACCTCGGTGTCTGATCTCCCCCACGTGACTTTTCCCTGCAGAACTTGACTCTTGTTCGCGGAAAGCGTTCGTTTCTTGAACTCATGTTTTTGCTTCTCATAATTCACCTTTTTTTTTTTTTTTCTCCAATTTAAACTTTCCTTACTGTTGATACTTTTTCCTCCCGAACACTGTCCTCTTTTGGTTGGGGACATTCTGATTTTTCTTTTAATGACCTTTAATCACCCCACAAAAATTGGACCTTTCGCCTCGTTAGAGCCGAAACACATGAGGCCTGTGTTTTTGCCTGCTCAGCCCTGGAGAATGCCTGCTTCAAAGAAGCACGTGTTTAGTAACTCTGCTGAAACCAGTGTGCTCTATTAAATTGTTAGTACTATTTTATTGACGGGTCCTCAAGTAGGTCTGCCTATTTGGAGAAATACGAAAATTACTCCGGAAGGTAATTGTCAGAAAAATGGAATGCACAACTCGTTCCAAAAAAAACATTTGATTTCTTGTCTCTAAGCTAGCCACAGATAGCATGTGGAGTTCATGGTAGTAAAGAGTAAAAGCTTTGAAGCAAATAAACCTAGGTTTAATTCCAGTCCTATTGCTTACAGATCATGGAACTTTAAATAGGTTATTTAACTTTGCTTAAAAAAAAAAAAAAAAAAACCTAGGGTGGAAGAGCTCTCTTACAGGGATATAACATAGACTGTATGTGTAGAGCAATAAAATGAAGCAAATACTGATTGATAGCTATGGATAGTAGTTTTAAAATCAAATGTCAAAGGAGAATAAGTCCTTATTTCCCCAGCATTTGTCTTCTATTCATATTTTAAGCAGTTTAAGTGAAACATCATGTTTTTTTACATAAAAAATTGATGGCTCTCGATTGCATAAAGATTAAGATGACTTGAAGGGTCTCAAGTCTAACCATTTTGAATAGAACAAACAAGTGACTTTTGTGTTGTTGGTTACTTGTAGAATAATGTGCTTTTGACAGTGTCATTAATGACAGTATACTCAAATATTTGAGGTAGGTTTTTGTAAGAGTGCATTTCAACTCAGTTACAGATATATGAACAGGGTAACTTCTACAATGTGTATAAATCCAGAAAACATTTTCGGAATATATTTTTAATGCTTATTGGAGTCATAAAGATATTCTTTGGGGGGAAAAACAACCTAAAAATTAATTGGAGTGCTTCAGTTTAGTGTCCATTCTATATTTCACAACTTTATTTCATGCTAGTATAACACCTAAGAAATAATCAGCATTTTAAAATTTAATCTGTACATGTTATTCAGAGCACTTAGCATGCTTTTACTGACATGCAGATGCACTGTGAAGACCATGTTAGTGAACCCAGTAAGTTTTTTGTTTTCGTTCATTAAATATCAGTATAAAGTGATAGGTTACTTGATGTATTGAGATTATTGGTTGTAGTTTTTCAGCCAGGTTTCAGAGGTTGATAAATATCCCCCAAAACTCAGTTTTCTTTTAATTATTGAACCTATTTATATTTTTAGTCCGTATAACCTATCTCCCTTTGTTTTTTACCATTCCACCTCCTATTTTATTAAAATCTGTGAAGCCGTATCTGACTTAACTCATTTTCTCCCCCTTGGTTCACCCTTAGGATTTTGTATTTCTTATAATTCTTATTGTATAATCTTATTTTCTATACGAAGAATTACTTTAAAGTGTTTTTGAACCGCCGGTGCTTCATCAGTAATTGTTCAAGTGGACTCACATCTCACTTAAGCTTTGTGAGGGGATTTCATTATAATTAACGATATGTGCTAATAGGACACTGAGGCACAGAGATCCTCAGTGACTTACCAGGATCACATAATTGGTAAGTGAAAGATTGGAGTTTCTTATCCACGACTTGTGACTTCAAATCTTGTATTTTTTCCACCTAAATTGTGAGGGTTGGTTTTTGGGGTTTTTTTTGTTAACATTGACATTAACATGAAAAGAGATGGTGGTAGAAGTTCTGGACCCAGGTATATAGGGAGGACACATTAAAAAGTTGTGTAATAAGATTTTTTAAATTATATAAGTTTAGTAGATGTCTGTATAAATATTTTTTACTTTATTTTCAGATGTGGAAATGTAAACTTTGCTAGAAGAACTAGCTGTAATAGATGTGGTCGAGGTAAGCATTTAAGGAAGCTTCCTTTAAGACTGTGTATACAGATCATTTCTTTATTTTCCCAGATTCATACTTCATTTTTCTATTCTTCAGAGAAAACAACTGAGGCTAAGATGATGAAAGCTGGAGGCACTGAAATAGGAAAGACACTTGCAGAAAAGAGCCGAGGCTTGTTTAGTGCTAATGACTGGCAGTGTAAAACGTATGTGTTTCAAATTATCGTCCTCACTTTTTCCCATAATAATATATCTAGCCACTACTTGTTAATATTACCTACTCTTACTAGTCACATTGACAAGCCAAAGTAACCTTTAAATTAAAGGTCTGTTTATTATTATTAAGTATATATCTGACATAGTTTAAAGAACTTCTAAATTCTATTTTTTAATGGTAATATTAGTTGTTACTAAGATGAATTATGTATACCAGTAAACAGATTCTTAAGGTGAGCTAACATTCAAAAAAAAAAAAAAAAGAGGGAAGGGTATTTAAAAGCACTAAAACCTATTTCTGTTAAAAAAATCTCAAGAACTTTTAGCCCATTAATGTGAAATATACCACAAAATTTATTTTTCCTGTTTGCACAGTAATTTTAGAATCATAAGTTGCATACCGTAGATAATTATTCCTAATTAGGTAGGTTTCTTAATATTTCTGGTTTTCACATGCTGTATTGATTTTTCCAATATCCATCTTTTCTGTTAAGCAGATGAATCAAATACACATGAAAGGAGACTGAATCAGAAGAGGGTCTTACACAAATTTCTGGTCTTACAGATACTAAGTTAGTATTAGATAACTTTCCAGCAAGATTAGTTGCTGAATTTGGGATCCAGTGCTTGAACTGATTCTGCAAAACAAAATTTTTTTAACATTATTTGGAAGGTACAACCTCACTCTTGAGGTGAATTTGGAGACTGGGAAATTAGTAGAACCTTTCGTTTAAAGTGGTATCTTTTCCCCCCTATGATGACAGACTCTCTATAGATATAATTTGTCATTGATTTCTCATAAAATGACAAAGGCAGTCTTCATGCTGTATAGGTTTCGCTTCTCTGCTTAAGTAGTTCAGTCTGTTGGAACCATACTCTCTCCAGAATGCGTACATTGGTACATTTTCTTTGTAGCATCCTTAGTACACATTCCTTTATGATAGTTCACTCTACTTTTTATTTTAAAATTTTAAAAATTTACTATTTGTCTTATAGTCTACTAATTTGATATTTTTCACTTTTAAAGTTGCAGTAATGTTAATTGGGCCAGAAGATCAGAGTGTAACATGTGTAATACTCCAAAGTATGCTAAGCTGGAAGAAAGAACAGGTAATATTCAAATGCAGTCCAACTAAATGATTTTAAAAGAACTAAACATTGAAATTAATAATTGTACCACTTCATAAGAGGACAGTAAATGAAGATTGTTTATTCTGCCCTTTTTTTGCGAGGGGGGGCCGCCACGTTGGGTCTTTGTTGCTGCATGTGGGCTTTCTCTAGTTGCGGCGAGCGGGGGCTACTCTTGTTGCGGCGCATGGGCTTCTCACTGCGGTGGCTTCTCTTGTTGCAGAGCACAGGCTCTAGGCACGCAGGCTTCAGTAGTTGCTGAGCATAGGCTCAGTGCTTGCTGCACGCAGGCCCTAGAGTGTGCAAGCTTCAGTAGTTGCAGAGCATGGTCTCAGTAGTCGTGGCTCACGGGCTCTAGAGCGCAGGCTCAGTAGTTGTGGCGCATGGGCTCAGTTGCTCAGCATGTGAGATCTTCCTGGATCAGGGATCAAACCTGTGTCCCCTGCATTGGCAGGCAGATTCTTAACCACTGCGCTAGCAGGGAAGTCCCTGCCCTTATATTTTTTTACCTTGTTTTTTTTCCCCTCATCCACAAAGTCATCTTTTGTTGGATAATTTCACAATTTACAAAGTACAGCATCAGGAGGCCTTATCCTTACACGTAGTCGACATTTAGTTTTAGAAATGCTTTATTCCTCACTCTTTCCTCTGCTGGTCTAAATGTTTGTTATTAGTAATGATAGGGTAGTACCATTTTTTTAATTCATTTGATATCCTAGTATGACAAAAAAGAGCATGGGGCACCATTTAAAGTAATTGTCTAAAGTTTAGGCAATAATTACCAAATTTGGCTATACATTAGAATCATTTGAGAAACTCTACAACTCCAGATTCCAAAACAGTACTATCAAAGCTCTTTCCGGGTGAGTCCCAAAAATCTGCAGGTGATTCAGATAGTGTTTGGTAATCATTGGCCTAAATAATAACCTATCATTGGCTCTGTGTGTTGTCAGTGGTGGGGTGAAAATATTTGCTAAATAGAATATAGTTTTCCCATTATCATCAGTTAGTGCAACCACATTATCAGTGTATTTCACATCTGATTTTGTCATTCAGCAACTTGTACCATCAAAGGCTCCATTCTATATATAGACCTTGTCAGACCTAGACTTAGTAAACTATTTCCCTGTTTTATTTTCCTCTCTGACTTTAGACAATTCCATGCTCTGTATAGACTAAGACCTTTTAAATAAGGGTCTCCCTTTTTTTCCTTCCCTTACCTCACCTCTTTAAGGTTTACATTTTTTCCCCTGTATTTTTAATCTATCCCCCCCACACCCCTCTGGTTGTTTATTCTGTCTCCTTTTTGGTTTTATTTTCGTGGCCGCAGAATGTTGGGGTTCTTCAGGGTCCAATTCCTGAGCTCTCTTTTTTGCTCTATATTTTCTAGGCATTTTCTTCTAAGCCCTAAGTTTAAGTGAGCATTGGCACACCAATGAGAACCAAATTTATGTCTCTAGCTCAGACTTCTTTGACCTGTATATTCAGCTGCCTATTCAGCATCACCATGTAAATGTCAAACTCATTATATCCAAACTGAATTCATGATTTTCCCCCAGGACGTGGCCCTCTTTTAGTGATCTCTTTCTCATGATTAGTACCACCCACCATATGCTTGTTACATAAACCAGAAACTTAGGTGTCCTTCTTAATAACTCCTTCACCTCTCCTGTACCCCAAAAGTCTTTTCCATCATTACCCTGGGCAGAGATACCACTATATCCTGTTTCTTGGAAAAAGAGCCATCTTGTTGGTGTCTGTACATACTCCCCTCCTGCTCAGTTGCAGCCAGGGTTTTTTTTTCCAAACTAAAAACTCCATTTGTGTAAAACCGTTTTGATTGCTTTTAGGATAAAGTCCAAAATCTTTTAACAGTTTTAAAAATTGTAATTCCTAAAAGCTTTTTATTTATTCACATTCTCTTTGACCTATTTTGTGACTCCTTTAAAAGTTTTACTAATGCAAGAGCTGTAGTCTAACAACTGAAGTTGTCAAAGTTTGTTTGATAACCTCACTTTCCTTTACTCATTATCTTTTTTCTGTCATTCCGGTGTCTTGACTCTTTCCCATCTCCCCATATATAAGTAGTTGTCTTTTGCTGGTCACTGTTGAAGATGTGAGCTAATACGTACTGTTGCTGTCTAGTTTCTCTTTACTATTTGTTCTGTTTACTAATTAATCAAAATACAGAATCATAGAATTTTCAAGTTAGTGTATCAGTTCTTCCTTTGAATTACATGTTATATTCATCCCCTTTTCTCTCATTTCCATTGTCACAACCCTAATTCAGGCCAGTTTTAAATCTGTGTTTGATCCTTTACTGGTCCTTGCTCATATTTTTCATTTTTTGAGACAAATTTTAAGATATGATTTTTATTTTAACACTTGCTAAAAGCATACAGAGGTTCTTGGTTGCTTGTGTCATCTAAATTGTATTATAAAGGCTTTAAAAAAAAAAAGCAAAACTCATTCTTTAAATGGTACCAGAATTGTGGCATTTCCTATACTAATATATTGAAGAAGTATTTTTTGGCCATTGGGCATGCGCTGGGGATACTTGAGTGAGCAAAATAGACATGCAAAGGCAAGGATTAATGAAGTCTTCTTTGAGAGAGCAATGTTTAAGCTAAGAAGTGAAAGTAGCAAGTTGAGAGATCACTGTAAGCAAGAACAAACAGTTTGTGTGAATCAGGCCCTGAGACTTGAAAGAATTTAGCATATTGGATGAATTCCTAGGAGCTCCAGAAATCACTTCAGAAATAGGCAAAGGCCATGTAAATCATGGTAAGGAGTTTTATTTTATTCTAAATATAATGGGAAGTAACTGAAGGATTTTTAGCAGGGAGTGACACATCTAATTTTCTTTAAACATTACTGGTTTATGGAAAAAGAATTAGGAGGTAGGAGTGGCAAGAGTGGAAGCAAGAAGACCAATTTTTACAATATTCCCTGAAGAGGTTCAAACCAGTAGAATGAAGGAAACACACATAAATAAGCCAGTTATTCCTCTAACTCACTTATTACTCAGTAGAAATGATACTGAAGTTTTTTTTATGATAGAGCTATATTTTCACGTATAGGGAAAGAGTTTGTGAGGTGTATTTGTTGTATGGGTTCAAACAGCATATCTTAATAATCTCTTTATTGTTAGCAGATTGTTTAGGTTCTTTTTTATGGCCTATGTGAGTGAACATGAAAATAGCTTTGTATTTGCTATCAAACTCACTTTAAAGTAATTTTACTTACATACCTATGCAAAATCTACCTATATGAGTTACAGTTCACTTTCTAAATCTTGGTATAATTGATTCTTTAGCTCCCCATATTTGCCATACCATTTTTTAGCTTTAGATTACTGACTAAACAAAGACTCTACTAAAAGCCTTTTAAATAGGATTTTAATATAGGATTGTTTTAATATGTTCACATTTCCACAAATAAATAGTCCAGTTTATCAGGCATTTTTCTGCACTGGCCTTAAAAACAATCATTCTGTTGTATCGTATTTTTTCTTTTTTTTTCTTATGTGAATCATTTTCCATCTAGATCCCGTGATTTTTTTTGTCTTAATTTTTCACCAACTTCAAAGTATTTTGAGGTTTAGGTCTTTACTATTAGTCATCTCTTACAATTTGTTTATCAAACAACTTGTACCTTAGTCTCAGGACATACTGATATAATATTAAACATATATGTAGAGACAGGAAGTTGTATTGTTGAATTATAACTTTCTATAGTGTTTATATTCCAGAATTAACATTAAATTTGAGCTGTTTTGAGGTGAATATATACCCAGTTGTACTTGTTTCTGTTTCTTTATATTTGATACTCTGAAAAACTAGAGCCAAGAGTTTACTAAGGAAAAGTTGTTATTGGTATTTAAGACACTTTTCAGTTTTGTATCATATTCATAAAAACAAAAGGAAATTCTTGTGTATTACAGTTGGAGTCTATTTAGCCTCCAGAACAAGGGAGGAGGAGGAGGAAAAAAGGGATGATATAAAGTGATATCCAAGGATAAACACTGATACATTGCAGTTTTCACTGGTACAAAGTACAGTGAAGAAAGGAAGGATTTTGTATTAATGTGATTTTTTTTCTTAAGAAAGTTAATTTTATTACATTATTTTGTTGGGGCAATTACATGCTCTCTACTATTTGTTTGTGGCTCTTTTATGAAATGAGAGGGTAATTGATGAGGTTTTTTTTTTTAATGTCTGTGATTGACAGATTTAAAGTCACAAATCTTGAATTTTTAAAAAATACTTTTTTATCTATAAGTTTATTTAACGTTTTGCTGGTTCATTAAATCCAGGAATCACTCTGTGTGCTGGTACTGTTCTGAAATATGAGGTAGTTAGATTATGTTACTTTTAACCACATCTCCATCTGTCAGTCTGAATTGTAGATGTTAGTTGTGACAGCAAACAGTAATGGTTTGCTGATCCTGATTGCTTTTTAATAGCGTATTTTCAGTTGGGAAGTTACTGACTTCTTCAGAAAACCTGAGTGACTTTTAACTGTATTTAAAACCAATTTGGATGTCCTTTATTGTGTCATTATATTTGTCTATATAATTAAAAATTTTCCAAGCTCTAGCTACATTTTAGCCCAGCAAAATTTCAGTTATCAAAAGATTTCAGACCATTTTCAACTAGTAAACAGTAAAATTTGTTAGTTGGTTCTTATTGAACCCACTTCTCCCGAAGAATTAGGATAAGCTACAGAGGAAAGTCCTTTTAAAAGTTGGTTATAGCAGAGGTTTAAGGAGCTGTTTTCCACTCATATATTCCATGCATTACTAAAATCATATAGGACATTTTGAAATTGAGAAGAGCTGTAAGTGTAGCCACGGGACTTTTCCAGCTATGGTATATAACTTTGAGACTTCTCTATAGTGATTTGGTGGTTTTTTTTTTTTTAGACCAGTAATTTATTAAAGGGATAGACAAATGTCTTTGATAAGATTTTCTTTTTTTCTATTGCTTGTAAGTGATTCTGACATGTTTTTGTTACTTTGATGAATTGTTATAACAGTATATGCCCCCCCTTTTTTAGGATATGGTGGTGGTTTTAATGAAAGAGAAAATGTTGAATATATAGAAAGAGAAGAATCTGATGGTGAATATGATGAGGTAAGCTATACATTAGTGTGCAGGTTGAAAGCAGCTTAGAGAAACATGTTAGAAAATACCTTGCAAAAGGAAAATATTAAATGTATCTCATTTTTTAAGTACACTTTGAGTCTTTTACAGCAGCTTACCATTTTGTAGGAAATCCTAATGGACTTAAAACATATAATTGACGTAAAAATGTATGTTAACCAACATAAAAATGTATATTAACCTAAATATATAAAAGTAATTTCTTTGAAAAAAAGTATTTATTTTAACAGTTTCAGCTAACAGAAGTATTATGAAACTTTTTCTATAGTTTGGACGTAAAAAGAAAAAATACAGAGGGAAGGCAGTTGGTCCTGCATCTATTTTAAAGGAAGTTGAAGATAAAGAATCTGAGGGAGAAGAAGAGGATGAGGATGAAGATCTTTCTAAATATAAATTAGATGAGGTAAATTATTTCCTTATATTTCCCCTTTGTCTTATTCAGGCTATGGGATAACATGTGAATGTCTTTGACAACCTTTGGCCCATGGTGAAGATGTGTTCTCCAATGTAATCATTTGTTTTCACAAAGATTTTGAGCTTCTGCTCTGCCAAGCATTATTCTGACTCCGGAGATACAAAGTGACTGAGACACAACCACCCTTCTCTTAAGGGAACTTAAATTCCAGAGGGGGAAGGGCATAAATGAAAGATAATTTAAATAGCAATACTGTGGTGTAGACACATGTTATGATAGCAGAGCATTAGAAGAGCTACTTTGGTTTTAGTGGTTGGGGGATTTCTGAGGCAGTGGAATTTGAGCTGAAATTTGAGTGACAGAATGATATGAAGGAGCCTGCTGTAAGAGCTGGGGTCGGAGCACTTTTAAGGCAGGGAGGACAGCAAATAAAGTTTCCCCTAGCAGGAAACAATCCAGCACCATCCAAAAAATCATACATAGGCTAGTGTGGTTAGAGCAGAGGGAAGAATGTAATGGAGGGGTCAGCAGCCACATTAGGTCTGGTGATGTTTTTTCTGTGGGGCCTGAGTGTAAAATTTTATGGATGAATAGATCCAGATTAAGGGTACTTTGGGGACTGAGCATAGGATGCCCTTGAATGTAGCTGAACAAATCAATGCAAAACAAGCTTTAAAAACAAAACAAATAAGGTATATTTATCTGATCTGTGTTTTAGAGTGATGACTGTCAACATATTGAGATACTTGGGAGGCAGAATGGATTCGCAGTTAGGGAGACTACCTAAAAGCTTATGGTAGTATACTAAAGAATGAAGTTCTGAACTAAGACTGAGGGAGCTGGATTCAAGAACTTTTAAGGGAGTAAAACTGAAAATTCTTGACAGCTCATTTGGAAATACATTGTGATGAAAAAGAAAATGAGTATGACTTCTACATTTACTTCTTTAACTGTCTGAGACAGTCATTAAGTCTCTTTAGCTGAGATGAGGAATGTAGTAGTCAGATTTCAGGACTGAGAATGAATTTGCTGAGGTGTTAGCTATATAATAAATCCATATGGAGATGTCCAGTACACAGAACTGTTCATTCCTAGATAGCATGGATATCTAAATGTCTAAATATAATTGACTCTGAGTTTTCATTAGGATGAGGATGAAGATGATGCTGATCTCTCAAAGTATAATCTTGATGCCAGTGAAGAAGAAGATAGTAATAAAAAGAAATCTAATAGACGAAGTCGCTCAAAGTCTCGGTCTTCACATTCACGATCTTCATCACGCTCATCCTCCCCCTCCAGTTCAAGGTCTAGGTCCAGGTAAACGGGTACAGGTCAAGGGTAACACCAGTCAAAATGTCAGTATCTAACTTCTTTACTTATAAATTTTGTTTTTCTTGACTAAATAAGCTTTCCTTTTATTTCAGAGTTTTCATTCAAGTCATCTTTTATAAGATAATTTTTTCTGTCTTAGTGCCATGAAGTTATTGTCCAGTATTTTCAGAAATACAAAATTTTAATATGAAACTTCCTTAGTTCCATTTTAACACCATGCCTTTTATTAAAATAGACTTTAAAAATTCAATTAAATCATTATATATAGTGATACTGAGTTATCTAAGGAGATGGTTTACATTTAGAAATTTTAACGTAAATAAAGTGAAGATTTATATTTCCACTGATGATTTTAAACACTAGTACAAAAATTTTCTAGGCATTTAAGTTGTTGCTTACTACACAGTGTTTTATTTGGTATATGTGTTCTGAATAAAGAAGCAAATTCATCTGTATTCTATTATCTTAATGCTTATACTTTAGAGCTGTCCAGGAATAAATCAGAAGATTTAATTTGTGTTGTACTTGAATATTTTTTTGTTAGTAATGTAAAGTTTTAATTGAAGAGTCCCTCATTGTGCAATCGACAATAAAAATGAAGTTTTGGTTGAGAAAAAGCAATACCTTATGTAAGCAATCTTCCCTTGAAGAACTATTTAGTTAAGTGAAACTATGTGCAATGAATTTTAACTGTATTGGGGAATAAAATATTAGCTAATTGAGTAATTAATAATTAGATAATTGTTAATTGAGTACTGTAAAGGCTGAAAACTTAAAAGAGTGATTATAAAGATAATTTTAAGGTAAAAATTATTGTTTTTCTGCAGATTATTATTTTCAGGGACAAATTAAGTGTATAAATTAAATGAAATTTATTTCATTTCTAATTTTTTAAATTCAAATGGACCATATCTCCCCTATGTCATTTTTCAGTAATATAATTACGTAAAACAGTGACAGGATTGTCAATGTAGTTTCTCTTTAATTCTCTAACCTTTGAGTAAACAGAAAAACCTGTGGATTTAAAAATGTACACATATCAACATTTAAGCTTTATGCTAGATAGTGACTAAGAAAATAGAAGGATTTTTAAATTGGAAAAGGGAAATTGATGGAAATATTTCACAGAAGTTAAATATAAACTGCAACATCCAGTATTCCTGGATGTGTAAGCCCCGGGATACTTTTAAATATTTGTGAACATATAAAGTATTCAGTGTTAATAAAGTGATAATGCTGAACGTTTTTATTTGTACAATCTCGAATGATTTTTAGAGAAGTTTTGTCAAACTTGGAAAGTAGTAGTTGATTATTTTCAAAAATTATTACCTTAAGTTTTGACATAAGTATTAATACAGAATAAAAGTTTAAAATAAACCTTAAAATACTGTATTTTGAAAATATATGTCCCAAATAGTATTCTTACTATATGAAAATGAATTCTAATACATATTTTTCTTTCAGTGTTCGTATCACAAAGCTTAATTAAATGGTCCTGGAAAAAAAAAATCCTTCCATGTTGTTCCAGGTCCCGTTCAAGAAGTTCTTCCAGTTCGCAGTCAAGATCTCGTTCCAGTTCCAGAGAACGTTCGAGATCTCGTGGGTCGAAATCAAGGTGAATGAGGTAGCTTCTCTCTGTAAAGCAGAGAGAAAAAATATTTAAAGGCTGCAGAAGGCGTTGCTTTTTTTCCTCTTATTTTGCTTCTACTTGTCAATTTTATTTTAGCATTAGAAAACTAATGCACTTGCCTCAGCTTAATTTTCTCACCGTGAGACGTTTCCATTGCCAGCAGTGTGCCAAGACATTCCCATGATTGAATTAACATGGTTATTTTGCATTATGCAAGGTTTGCTATTTTTGTGCTAAACTGTGATGAAGTAGGAAGATGGAGCCAAGTCTTATCACCAAATGTCTGTTCATTAAAGTTATTTTGCAGTAGTAGTTAAAATAAATTGAGATATGGAAATAAACAGTTTACTCCATATTTTAAAAGGAAGAAAAAGAACTGCCTCAAAACAAATTTTGTTTTGCATGGCAATTGTTTCAATATTTATAGAAACAATTTTGTCATTTATATTAGATGAAGTTTCTGGAGGGTTTTATTTTCATTTATCTGTAATATAACACAGAATATTGTACACAGTATGTATAGTATGTAAGAAATATAGACACTTCTTAAATTCCACAAATTAAATCAAGAAGTTTGGTTGGTTAGTCTAAGTAGGATGTGATCTTAAAGTAAGCATTCTTGTTAACTTCAGGTTGCATTTAGTTAGACCTGCAGAGGGAAAAAAATTTGTAGAGAAGCAAGTAAGAAACTAGTTTTTAGTCTCTTGAAGTTTTTTCTAGTCTTGGTCAAAATATACTGCCTTTCTTTTTAATTTAATTTGTTTATCTATTAAAGGCAGCTAACATGAATAAGAGAACAACGAAAATTCCTCTTGTGTGGAACTACACTGAAGTGTAGTGGTAGCTATTTTGGTAAAAATAATTGCTTAATAGCTTATTTTAGAGCCAATCTGTAGCATTAGAGGGCAACTGTAATTTGAGAACATTAAGGAGAAAAGAATGATATGCACACTTGTATTAAGCCAATACAAAATAGAGAGCAAGTGAGATCATTGTTATTATGTATTATCAATGTTTCATTTCTTTTATCTGAGTGCTTCTTAGGTGAAGATCCTTAAGTCCTAGTTCCCTTTGGGAAGCACTTTAATTAAGGTTTACAGAACAGCCTTCATAATTCTTTACAAACATTTTTTTCATTGCTTATAACTTTCCAAAGAATTCTCCTTTTGGGCTTTCTGATTTTATTTTAAGCCCAAAGGTGAATTTTTTGGGAAGTTTGAGCTAAATTACTTCAACCAAAATATGTAAATGAAGAAAAAAATTGTATTTAAACATTTGTGCATTTACCTGTGCCTGAAACATGTGAATGTCAACACTTCATACTTCATGGATAGTAATCCTTCATAAAAATAAATACTGTTAATATAAATCAAGTTTTAAAGTTATTCATTTTATTTTCCTTTGAATACTTAGCGATTTAATAGCTACTGTTCTTTGTCATTTTGTTTTGTTCCCCTATCCCTGCTTTTTCTACAGCAGCTTAACTAATAAGTTGCATAATTCCACAGCAAATTGTTACGCTTACTTTCCTCAGGAAGTTGTATGATACATATTTTTTCCCCAAATGGAAGGATGTAGTTTCTAGACATAAAGTCATGCAAATGCCCACCTGTTAGCTTTGCTATTTATGTATACTTTAAAATGAAAGCCTTAAATTTTAAAAGAAGTATTTAATTCTACTTTAATACATTAAGCTGGTTTTTAATTGTAAGTAATGAGCACTTAGAATTTTTTAAAGTGATGAAATTAAAGTAAATTGTTTAAGTAGAATTATTTCATGGTTGAACCAGAGGTCTTCTGTTGAGTAAGCAGTAAGTATTCTTCCTTATAAAATTTTTATAGTTATAAATTCTGTTTGTTTATTTTTGGAGCTATTAACTAAACCATCTGCCTGATTTCTTCTTTTAATGAAATGTTTGATTTGTTTCTCAATCAATGAAGATCCAGCTCCAGGTCCCACAGGGGCTCTTCTTCCCCACGAAAAAGATCTTACTCAAGTTCATCATCTTCTCCTGAGAGGAACAGAAAGAGAAGTCGTTCTAGATCTTCTTCATCTGGTGATCGCAAAAAAAGACGAACAAGATCACGGTCACCTGAAAGGTTTGGGTTTCTGTAGAAATAAGAATGGGTGTTCTTAAGTGTGTTTAATAGAGTAACTGAACTTCTCAGTAAAGGATTAGATTTTCATTATCTCCTTCATTCCCACTTAAAATTATTCTTTTCAACTTTGGACTTCAAAAAACAGATAATTACTTTGTTTATCCTTTGTTCTTTGATCAGGTTGTTTAGAAAAGATCAAACCACTCTCTTCCACTATTTGATCATTTTGTTTAAATTTTTATTTTCATATATAATTATTATAGCCAACTCTCGGTTATTTCTGTCTCTTAAGATTTTAATTCAGAAGGTGTGTGTTGACATAATTTAGAGGTTGATTTTTATCAGTATTAATTTATGCTCTTGATTTTACATTAAATATTAGAAACCGTAGGATTCTAGGGCATCTAATAAGAAAATTAACTATTACAGATCATTGGAAATCTGTCCTAATTTAAATATGTATAAATGCATTTCCACAACAATTTATTGTTTCATGCCCTTTATAAGGAAATTGTTCTTGTAGCTAATACATTTTTCATCTTTCAGTCCAAATCCTTTTTTTTGTAGAGAAAGACCTTTACTAGATTACTTTATATGTGTTGACATTTTTAAAAGTGGGAAAGTGTGTCATCTGTCAGCCTTTTCTGCAGCAGGCTAATTATTCGTATTTATTATTTTTCTCTTGGTTCTCAATGTCTACATAGTCATTTTAATGGCTTCCTTAATAATCTTGGAAATTTTTATATCCTTTCAGCTTGTGAAAGTAAGGATTAGATAAAATCTGATTTTTGCTGTGTTCAGTGCTAGGATTACCCCTCTTTGTACATAATGACTGGTTTTGCATCTTCCCATTTTGGAGTTTAGATATTAAGGTTACACACAAGTAGTCTCATTTCTGTGCATTTGTTCCTTTGTAAGAAAATTACTCCATACTTCAATGAAACTCATTCTGTTGCTTTTTTTCCACGTCTGCAAATTTTTATCTTAGCCACATATAATCCCCCTAGTTTGTTGTCATCTAAACTTAATGAACATGTTCTCTATTCCATAAGCCAGGTGATTGGTGAAAACACTAAACAACCCTGAGCCCAGGGCCAACCCCTCGGAACACCACTACTTTACCCAGGTTGATATATTGCCTTATTCATATTAGCTGCATGAATATAATCCTGTAACTAATTGTACAATCATCTTGTGTGACCTAGATTTCCAAAACATAATTATTTATGGATATATATTTGCATACACAGAAGCCTTGCTATATCTATTTTACATATAGACTTACCACATTATATACAGTGTATCACAGAGAACGATTAAGTCACGCTGCCATCACCAAGTTTATATGTCTTTGTTGTATTAATCTGTAGTTTTATACAATTTTGCAAGGCTTTCTTTCATTACCTTAAATAATTGAGAGGTGGCTATATCGAGAGATTTTTAAATTATGATTGCACTGCTACTGGGCTCATATCCAAGGTCTAAGTACTAGTTAATTTTATGTGTATAAGTTTATATCTCAGATTTTAATTATTCCTCTTACCAGTGTATTGAGGTTTAATTTTTCATATTCTCAAAGTCTTACAAATGCTGATATTCAGCTCCAGCTTACCAGATTACCTGCTTTCTCCATTATGTCTTACAGGCACCACAGGTCACCTTCTGGATCATCCCATTCTGGTTCCCGTTCAAGTTCAAAAAAGAAATAATGAATTAAAATTTACATCTTAAAAAAAAAAAAAAAGTCCAGTACAGTGCATGAAGCATATTTTTTAAGAAGTTGGTGTCTTACTTGGTCAGAAGTGCTAAATCTGCTAGTAGAGGTGCATGCCTTTCATTGCTTTTCAGAACAATACAGCTGTGTTTATTTGTGAAATTAAAAGTAAATGGTATTTTAAGCCATAATGTCCCAAAATAGATGCTTTGTTTATCATTCGTTATTTACAACCATTTGCTTCATTTAAAACCATCTCAGCTATAACAAAGTACTTTGTTTTTTAATTTGAACTCTTGTTTTTCTCATCTCCAAATATGAGCATTACCTAGGCTTGTCTGGACTTTGCGCATGGAAGCAAGACTGTGGTAAAGTAGTTGGAAACAATCTGTTTATGTTGATCCAGGGAAAGGAGTCAACCTGTTTATGTTAACCTATGTTGAAATGATTCTTATTAACTAGTTGTAAAACAGTCAACTGGAAATTTCTTTATTTTAATATTCCCTACGTTAAGGGTGCCTTAGAATCATTGTTTCTCTTTTATCCAGTTTTACTTTTTGCACCACCAAGTTTAATACAGAAAAGTTTTGTGAATTGGAGAGGAGAAAGGTGTTTATTTCTCCTTTTCTGACACGTAATTTGGAGCAAGAATGCCAAACAGTTCATCTCTACTAATATGGTTGATGAGAAAAACATCTTACTTTAAAATGTTTAACATTTTTAGGAGCTTTGTGTGATATCCTTTAAAAATCTAGCTATCACATTATAGGGTAGACAGTTAAATCATAGTTAATGAGGAACAAATTGAAGAAAGTTTTTGAAGTATATTTCTCTTTGGGTGAAAGACCAACAGACATTGTGAATTTAAGTGAACATTTGCTTTGAGATGTTTAATTTTAAACACATTGCATAAAATTTTCTTCTGAGTTAAAGATGAATGCTTATTTCCTCATGACATAAGCAGAAATAATTGTTCCTATTCACTTGAAATTACTTATGGCTTAAAATACTTTCAAGGTTTATTTCTCAAAATTAAAATCTGGTCATTTGAGCTCTGTTCTGTCTTCTGGTTTTAAAAATGGTTTCTCTTAACAGTATCTTCAGTGACAATGCAAGGTAAGTATATTAAGGGAAGTTGACAGTTGTGCTTGGGAACTTTTTGTCATGGGGATCAGTATCCACATTTTTTGTTTTGGGTGGGGGTTTTGTTTGTGTTTCCATAATATTAACGTCTACTGCAACTAAAAATTAAAATGTTTTAAGGTACTTAGTAGACAGAGCAAAATGATATTTGCTTTTTTATTTTGAAATGAGTGATTTTTCTCTTCAACTCACCTGAAGATGAAAGCGAAATAGCTTACGTAGAAATATTTTGATAATATTTTTACAATGAACTTCCCCTGCTTTTTTTATGTCTTAAAATTTTCTTTGCTGCATTTACTGTAGGTTGCACAAGAACTTTACTCTCTTGTAATTGTGCCTCAGACTTCTTGAAAGTCCACCTTCTAAATTGCCCATATGATCTTATAGATTCTACATGTTATCGTTGGTTTATTCTTGTGCTTTCTGTATTTAAAACTTTGGCTGTACTAATAAGTAAATGCAAGGTTATAAATTTAGCTGATAGTAGCTTACAGACAATTCAAATGATTATGATTTTATTTGGTTTAACTAAGCTGTACTAGTTCATTTCGTAAGGAAATGATGCTGTAGACAAATGTAAATAAAGCTTGTGAGTCGAGCATCAAGTGGTGTTTGTTAGAAATAAATTAGAATTTTTAAGCTCTGATTTAATGTTCATTTTTAAGCTATTTACAGTCTGGTTTGTTTTTTGATTGTGCATCTTAAACTCCCTATATTCACTTACCCTTTATGTAAGGTCTCCTTATTTTTATATATGAATGCTTGGTTTAAAACATTCCAAAGCCATGATCACTATAACCTTGGGCACTGAGCAATTTTTGTGACTCTTTTAAACAGAAGAGTACCCAAATTAGTTGAATACTTTATACCAGAACATAACCTTATTCCATGTGGCAAAAAACATGCCATAGTGTGCTTCCATTAAAACTGTCACTTTATAGCATTCAACAAGTATCCCTTTTAACTGCCAAGGGTTCTTAAATTTCCATGTAGAATCCTTCATCTAAACAACATTGAATGGTTGGTATCTGGTAACAAATGTTCAAGTTCAGAGCAAGCAAGCATAAGACCATCTCTAGGCATGCTTACCAAGGTAAAACTAATCTTTGATTTTTTTTTTTTTTTTCTCTCTCATGTCTTCTTGATATTTGGCATCCACAGCTAGTGTTGTAGATGCTGGTGAGAAGGTAGGGAATTTCTCCCTTCTGCCCCACCTAACAATTTTGACATAATCGTTAGTTGTTTTGTTTTGTTTTTTAATAGAAATAGCATTATAGCTTTCCTGAACTGGAAATAGTTTTATTTCTGGAAAACAGTGGAGAGTTTTAATTTAAAGACAATTTAAGGTATATAATAGTGATTTGCAGGCTAATTCTTTCTGTCACCTTTACATACTATAGTATATCATCCCCTGTTTTACAAAAAGGAAGATTACAGTTTAAGGAAATTAAAAACTTGCCCAAGGGAGCCATAGGAGTAGCATAATGGGGATTCAACCCCAAGTCTGATGGCAGATTTCAGTATTACCTCTAATAACAACCAAATAACATGTTTGAGAAGATAAATGTTAAGCCAAAATGGTCAGATGTTTTTTAATCTGATTTAGTAAGAAGGTGTTAATTTCAGTCATTTATAGGTAGGTAGATTGGTAGACAGGCATACTATTTTGAAATATCTTTAAATATACAGGAAAGTTGCAAAGGTTGTATGGAGAGTTCCCATATACTCCCACCGAGTTTCCACCGTGGTTAGTGTATTACCCTGTGATTTTGTCAAAACTAAGAAACCAACATTCATGTATTACTGTTACTTACAATCCAGATTTTGTTTGAATATCAGCATTTTTCTATTACTCTAATCCAGGATACCATATTACACTTTTTTGTCACATTTCTCCAGTCTCCTCTGGTCTGACAGTTTTTCATTCTTCCCTTGCTTTTGATGACTTTTGACAGTCATGAGGAGTACTGGCTGGTTATACTTTAGAATGTCCCTCATTCTGAGTTTGTCTGGTTTTTCTTGTGATTAGACTGGAGTTGTTGGTTTTTAAAGCAAATACCACAGAGGAAAAGTGCCCTTCTCACCACATCATGTCAGGGATACATGATATTCCTATGACATCACCGGGGATGTTAACCTTCATCACTTGATTAAGGTAGAAATTGCCTGAAATCACCATTGTAGTTCATTTTTTTCCCTTAATTTATTCCATTCTTTGGAAGCAAGTTACTAAGTATAGCCCACCTTCAGAGTAGGAATAGAGAGAATTCAACTCTACCTCCTGTGGGGGAAGGCTGTCTACTCATATTTGTAATTCCTCTGTTACAAAGATTTGTCTCCTATTTATTTACATCTGTATGGACTTCCACATATTTATCCTTTAAGTGAAAGTTCAATGCTATGTTATTTTATTGCTCAAACTGTTCCCAGCTTTGGCCATTGAGAGTCCTTTGACATGCCTCCATTCTCCAATAGAATGGAAGGAAGGAAAGGAAGAATTGTTGAAGAGGGAGGTTTATCATCAAGTAGGTGAGGGAATAGAATCTAGACCTGTGGTGGTGGTAGTAATGGTAGCTTTGACCTTATAGTATCAGGAAGGATGAATCCAGGTAGCATTAGAGCCAAGTTTATAGTCACTGAGAGTGACCAGTAAACACAGTTGGGTTTTTTTCCCCAGCCACATTGAACCACATGGATACTTACAGGAGGTTAGAGGGTGTTGAAGCATTGCACACAGATAAAAGATGAATGTGTGATAACTCATAGTTCCCAAATGCCTGTATTTAGCAAAATAAAAGGCACTAGCATAAGAAAAGTATTTACAATAACTGGTAACTTCCTAAATACATAAATGAATGATTAAAGTGTATCTAAGATGAAGAATGCTATACAGCATTATCCAAGAGAATAAGAAGACCTGGGGTTTGAAGCTAAAATATATATATGACAACCCCTTTCCCATAATCTCAAATCTAGTGGGGGAGTGCTTTTATAAAAATACTTCATGGTAGAAATAAAGTCTGCTAAAGTGGGAAAAAAATCAGTCTTGTCTGAATGAAGAGGCAAACTCTCAAGGAATTGACTTGAGCAGTCTTGAAGGACAAGTTTATTGAAGAATAAGGTGAGCTTTAATTTCTATCTACACTCTTCCCCTGGAGTCAAAGAACCAGATTTGAATTTTTACATCATGGTGCCTGTATGACCTTGGACATTGTTATGCCTCGCACACAAGTATACAGCAAATATTGGCTATTAATTTCACTCCCTACTTATGTGTTCCGTTATTTCATATACACTAATACTCAAATGTTTATTTCCTACTTACTCCTTTCTACAGCACCAGATCCGTTTCTCTCACTGCCTACTGTGTATCTCCTTTTAAATATCAAACAATTCCACCATACCTAAATTCTCCCCATGCAATCTCTCCATCAAAATAATGTATTTCACATCAATAAACACCATTATCAGTTACTTTGGGGATCCTCTTAGATTTCTCTTTTGCCTCCCAACTCCATACCAAATAAATCTGATTTACCCTAGAATCGATAGTTCTTAACTCTCAAGCCTGCACTGCTCCATTACTACTATCACTGCTTTGGTTTATGGGCTAAGATAACTACAGTTGCCTCCTAAATGGTCATTTGGCCTCCAGTCCTGTCTGGCATATATAGTAGGTTTTCCACAGTATTTGCTACATGCTATTTAACCAAGCAGTGATCCTTTCATTACTCATACCAGAGTGGTCTTATTAACAAGCAGTTTCTGTTCATGTAATTTCCTTGCTTAACATCTTTCCTATGGGTTTCAGGATTAAACTGAAATCCTTTGTGTCACCGTCCCTTCCCCCAGCCCTGTCAATTCCAGCAAGCTTGGGCACATAGCCTATATAGCTAGCCACATGAGCCATGCTGAACTACTTGTGATAGATTTTCATCCACGTACAGGCTTCCTATGCCTGAAATGCCCTGCACACTCATTACCATCCCTTTTTCACTTGGACTTCATGACAATTCAGAACACTAGGATGCCATCCCTGGTTCCTGAGTTTCCATAGGAATTAGGTGAATTTCTTGAAAGGCCTTACCCAGTATTTCTGGCCCTTTCAGTGTACTCTCACAGCAAGCACTCGGTGTTTGGCAAGGGTGTCAGTATCTGTCATGTTTCTTACAAGGTTTTAGTAATTTTTTTTCATCCAGTGCTACTAATGAATGCTTATTCTTTACTGGAAAACATTTGATTGCAGGAGTTTTTTCCTGAAGTTATATCATGACAGCCAGTTACCAAACAGGTCTCAATTTTTTTTTTTTCTATTAAAATTTAATAGGTCCATTTCTTCACAAGCTGATAAGGTTTGAATTTACTTATCCAGCTATGCTTCAGTGTAGTATAGAATCTAGAAATTGCATGTAAACACTGTTCATTGTCCTCAATGTTATATTTAAAGTATGCCAACTTACGTTTATTGTAAACAGCTTAGATAAGGTTGGAAACAAAGCCTCACTGGTATACATTTTGAAATCTGTTTTAGTTTCTTTTTATATCACCAAGGACAGAAGCACTAAAAATTATTCTGGAAGTAAGATTTTTTTTGTCAATTATTGATTTTTTCCTAACATGTCTCTGCAAAAATACTAACCTAAGCAACTTTGCTTATGAATTGGTAAATTGAGTTCCTTTAGAATGTATGACTCTTGAACTAAGTGCATTGGGGTGCATCATATGCAAAATAAGCAGTGAATTTAAAAATTAGCCATAGTGTTCTGGTGTAGGACCAGATAATAGAGGTCAAAATGGTTTAGTGTGTATTAAAATAACTGTCATAAATGTACTTGGGTATTTAGAACAGTAAACGTATTACGTACTACTTATAACCATGTTTAATAAGTGTGGCTTTAAGGCCTTAAAAGCTTTTAATAGAAGAAAATAGTGTAAAATATTATTCATTGATAACTACACCAGTGAAGTTCAATTTACTGGCAAAAATGATTTGGACATTTATTATTAGAAAAGTAAATTATGAGTTATTTGCTCCTTAGTGAAATGAAAACCTGAAAATCAAAAATGGAAGTGGTTTGGATGAAACGAGTCTGACAAATTAGTCTTTAATTATATTAATCCTCTTAGTGACATTATTACCTCTGTATACAATCTACCTGTAGACTTCAAGCCTGCTGAAAATGTTGCCTTTTCAATGATTAAATACTTCACATCAGAATTCTGAGCAGGGAAGATAAATCATCTGCATTCTTGTAATTTGGAATCTGCAGCTATTAGAGCTTAAGAATTTTAATGTGATTCTAGTGACCATGATCAGAGAAAATGAAATATTTGCAACTCTGTAAATGGTGTGGTTGGAATCACAAAATTGCGTTGCCCTATATTACACTGTTCTTAATACATTGGAATCACCAAAAAGGAAAGGTCAAAAAGTGTTTAGTTCATTTTCTACCAGAAATGAAGACCACATAAGTACTTCTCAGGCTACGTATTCAGTGCTGCAGTACCTGTAGTACTAAAACCCTACAATGGAAAAAATGCTGAGAGAAGATTGGGACGTTTCACTTGTAGTAGTTATGTTTTAATATTTTCCCCAAATTAATAAATGAGTTTAAATCCTTTCAATTAAGTTAAATCCTTGAGTTTAAATGCTTCTCACAAAGCATTCCATATCAAGGTCTAAGCATAGACATGAAGAAAATTAGAGCAGAACTATTCATAATCAAATTGTTTAAAGCCTGTGATAAAGATGAAAAGCAGCCAGAGAAAAAGATGTTTATACAGAAATGGTAAGAATGACAGCCAACATTGTCAGAGCAACGCAAACCAGATCGTGCAATTACCAGCCTATTCTATATTTACTCCTTCAAGAATATAAAAACAAACTTTTCAGTTACTCAAAAGCTTTATCTCTAATACAAAATATTGAGATTCTTTTGGCAGAAGAAAACTGGTATCAGATGGAAATTGGGTCTACACAAATAGCACAGAAAGTGCTATGTGGCTAAATACAGTTATGGGTTTTTTTCCCACTTACTATTTAAGTCTCTTTAAAAGGTAATTGTTTAAAGCAAATACACTGTGAGACTTCTATGTACGAGTAAAATATACAGCAAAAATTGCTCACAGGTCCAGAGGGGAGAAATGGAAGTGAGCTATTGTAAGGTTATATACAAAGTTACAGACATCTTGAAGGTAGTCTGGTTAAGAGAGATGCTATGAAAGCAACCACTGAACATAACGAAGAGTTATACATAATACACTTATAAAGGAAGGAAAAAGTGGAATCACAAATAATGCAAAAGGAGGTAGAAAACAAATAGGCTTGTAGGTTTAAACCCAACCACATCAATGATTGCATTAAATATAAATGATCAAACACCCCCAATTATAAAGTACTGATTGTCAAACTGGATAAATGAAGCAAGACCTACATGATCTTACAAGAAACCCACTGTAAACAAAGACAAATAGGTTAAAAGTGGAAGGGTGGAAAATACTATAATTCTACTAAAAACTGAGAGCAAAGAATAGAGGTAAAGAATGTCACGTCATAATAGGTCAATCACAAAATCATAACAATCTTAAACGTTTATGAATGTAGTCTTAAAAAATATATGAAGCAAAAATTGATAGAACTGCATGGCAAAAATAGGGAAATCCAGAATTAGAGATTTCTACACTTCTCAGTAATTGATAAAACAAGCAGGAAAGTCAGGATATAGAAGATGACAAACTATCAATCAACTTGACCTACTTGATATTTATAGAACACACTACCCAATAACAGAAATCGTTCTTCTCAAATACACGTGGGATATTTATGGAGATAAACTAGAGCACAAACAAGTATATACATACTGTATGATTCCATTTATATGAAGCTCAAGAACAGACATTTAACGTGATGGAAGTCAAAATAGTGATTACCTTGTGGGGCATTGTGCTGGTTATTGATTGGGTCGGGGCACAAGAAACCTAGGTTGCTAGAATTGTGTATAAATCTGGATGGTGGTTACAACTGTGTATATATGTTTTTAGCAATCACTGATCTATAGAGTTAAGATTTTTGCACTTCGTGTATGAATGTTATACCTCAAAATAGTATTCACCTAGAAATACAAATAGAATAGAATAAGGAATTACAGAGAAGAATACACACCTATATAGGAATTTTAAATAACTTTTATTTGGGGAATAATTTTAGATATATAGAAAACGTACATACCCTTACAGTGTTAATATTTTACATTACCATAATACATTTGCAAAAACCAAGAAATCAATATTCAAACATTACTGTTAACTCCAGATTTTTTTTGAATTCCACAAGTTTTTCCACTAATGTCCTCTTTCTATTCCAGGATCCAGTAGAGGGTGGTACATTGCATATAGTTATGTCCCCCATTTTCTTCTGGTTGGTGACATTTTCTCATTCTTGTTTTTCATGACGTTAACAATCTTAAGGAGTACTGGCCAGGTATCCTGTAGAATGACCCTCATTTGGGGTTAATCTGTTACTTTCTTTTCGTGATTAGACTGGAAAGATTACTACAGGAGTGAAGTGCCCTCTCATCATCACATATCAGGAGGTGCATAATATCCATATGACATCACTGGTGATGTTAACCATCACTTGGTTAAGATAGTGTTTGCCAGATTTCTCCATTGTAAAGATACTATTTTTTTCTTTTCATACTATATCATTTAGAAGTACAGGCATACCTCGGAGATGCTGCAGGTTCGATTCCAGACCACCACAATAAAGCGAATATCACAGTAAAGTGAGTCACACAAATTTTTTGGTTTGCCAGTACATATAAAAGTTATGTTTATGCTATACTATAGTCTATTAAGTGTGTGATATCATTATATCTAAAATACAATGTACATACCTTAATTTTAAAATACTATATTGCTAAAAAATACCATTCTCTGACGATGCAGGATTGCCACCAACCTTCAATCTGTAAAAAATGCAGTATCTGCAAAGCTGAGTAAAGCAAAGTACAATAAATTCCTGAAAGTCATGAAGTCAAGCATACCCTCAAGGCGCAAGGGGCATTATGCTTCAGTTCTGGAGGGGGGAATATCTACATATATTAAGGAGGTTTGCCTCCTCTTTCCCATTTATTTAATAAATCAGTACGGACTTAATGTATATTTATTTTATACCTGGATTACATTCAATATTACATTATATATTTTGTTGCTCAAATTGTTCCAGTTGGCCATTGGGAATTCTTTCAGGTTGGCTTCTGTGTCCCTTGCACATGTCCCCATCCTTTTGTCTTTTGAGCACTTCTTTAATTTTTGGTAATACAAGATGCCCTAGGCTCACGTTATATTTTCCCTGCCACAGCCATAAGTCAGCCATTTCTCCAAGGAGCCCTGGTGGTTCTTACTGGAGAATGATATTTAGAAAGCAAGATCTAGATTCTAGGCTATATGGACATTTATTATTTGATAAAATGGTATTTCAATTAAGAGAAGAATTATGATTTAGCTAATAAATGGTGCTAGCTATTCATATAACCCATCAAAAAAATTAAGCTTCTGTCTTATTACCATTTGCTAAAATGTAAGAATTTAAATCTATCTGATTAAAAGGTATGACTATTAAAGCAATATTTTCCAAAATGTAACTTGAGTGTAGAAATTAAGAAGGAGAAACTTTCTTAAGCAGTAATCCTAAAAATCATAAAGGAAAAGATGAATATTTTTCTGAATAAATTTTTTAAATATGGTAATAGACATTACACAAAAAGTAAAAAAGGAAATGATAAGGTAGGAAAATGAGAAACAGGCGGTGTCTAACTATCCAAGGAGCTCCTGCAAATTAATAGCATGATGATAATCCAATAGGAAATGCACAAAGATCAATTAGTCGAAGAGGAAGTTAATAGACATGTGAAAATGGATTTAACTTCACTAGTTAGGGAGATCCAAATTAACCGTAAAATATATTTCATTCAGATTGTATTTCAGACAGCAATAATATACAGAGCTGGCAAACAGAGAAGCAGAAACCCATGTATTTTGAGTGGATATATCTTTGTATGAGCATGAAGAAAAATCTGAAGGAATACACCCCAACCTGTTTATATTGGTTAATTTGGGAGTGAAAATGAGGACGAGGTAGAAGATATCATTAACCTTTAAAAATGTAATCTACATGCTGTTTAAACTTTTTTTGCTTAGCTTATTTTGTTAAAATTTAAAATGATAAAATCAAGGTAATTAAAAAAAAAAAAAAGATTGCAGTAGATTAGGTAAACGATGGTAGTGACCTGAACCAGGATAGTAGCTGTGGAGATGGAGACAAGTGAATGTACCTGAGATATATTTTGGAATTAGAATTAATATTACTGGATGATGGATTGGAAGACAGTGATAATGGAAAACAAAGACTCAAGGATGGCCATTGGATTTCTGGCTTGAGTAAGTGGATGGTATTATTATATACTGCAATGGGGAAGCCTCAGGTAGAACCAGGAGTGGGGAAGAAAATTTGAAGTTCCGTTTGAACATTGAGGTGTCAATGGGCTATCCAAATGGGATGACAAATAGTCAATTGGATATATGAGGCTGTAATTCAAAGGAGAAGTATAGGCTGCAGATATAAACTTGGGACACATCAGTCCTCTTCTAAGGATTTATCATGTAAATATAAGATATATATCATGTAAATATAAGATATATACACCAATATATACAAAAATGTTATTGTACCATTGCTGCTTATAGCAAAAATTATAAATAACCCAAACATTCAGAAAAAATGTGTTAGATTATTCTTGGTATTTTAAAAGATTATGAAGAATTTCTATACAAACTGACCAAAGAGATAATCACATTTTGTTAAATTTTTAAAAGCAAAAGACAAAAAAATAAGTTGCAGGAGTACTTCCAGTAACAATGGGTAGGTAAAGAAATCACAAGGATTTTTCTCCTGTTTTAATCTAGAAGATTTATAATTTTAAAATTAAATGTAATTACACTTAATGTATAATCCATTTTGTGTGTGGTGTAAAATAAGGATTGTATTCATTTTTACTTGCATATAGGTACTGTATCCAGTTTTTCCAGCACCATTTGTTGAAAACATTTTTCTGTATGGAATTACCTTAATACTTCGCTGAAAATTAATTGAATTTGTATTTACATGTGTGTGTATACATATCTTTGTATCTATATCTCTGTATATCTATATTTATGTATCTATAAAAACATAGATATACTAAGAAACAGCAGCAGCTGTCTATCACAGGAGAGAAAATGTTGGCATTTTGAATCCAGGCACTGCCAGAAGAAGTCCCCCAAATCAATAATCCTCAGAAGAAAAAAAGTGGAATCCACGGTCACTACAGTATACGAACTTCAATGTCCAGTTTTCAATTAAAAATTACTAGGCATGTAAAGAAACAGGAAGAAAAGTTTGGAGAAAAGGCAGTCAATAGAAAAGGACTCAGGGTACCCAGATGTTTGATTTAGAAAAGACTTAAAGCATCTCCTTTATTTTGTTGAAGTGCTAATTATATTGATTAATGTTTGAGTGCTACATCTACCTTGGGTTCCTGAAATAAATCTTATTTGATCATGAAAACTACATATTTTTTCCACTTTTTCATGAAAACTGTACATTGTTTTTAAAATTGTGTTTCATATAAGATCCTACCTCCATGGCAAATCACAAAAGCCACTGAGATTAGCATTCTTTCTTCTGTTATTTTGGGTAAAAAAAAAAATCAAGAGTTTTGCACTAAAATATAAGCTCCATAAATGTAGAGACTTTTGTGTTTTTCTTTTGTATCCCTAATGACTAGTATAGTGTCTGACATAAGAGTAGGTGCTCAATATTTATTGAATAAATGACTTAAAAACATGCTGAAATTAGTAGTTGGCTCTGTGGAGTAAGAATTGCAGAAAAGGGCCTGATTGTATGAAACTAGTTATTAATTTTTTTATCTATATCTATTTTAAGATTTCTTAATAGAAGTTCAGTAGAAGTAAATAGAATAAATTCATCAACACTAGCTAAATATTGACATATGTCATGAATTTTTAAATTTATTTATTTATGGCTGTGTTGGGTCTTCGTTTCTGTGTGAGGGCTCTAGTTGTGGCAAGCGGGGGCCACTCTTCATCGCGGTGCACGGGCCTCTCACTATCGCGGCCTCTCTTGTTGCGGAGCACAGGCTCCAGACGCGCAGGCTCAGTAATTGTGGCTCACAGGTCCAGTTGCTCCGCGGCATGTGGGATCTTCCCAGACCAGGGCTCGAACCCGTGTTCCCTTCATTGGCAGGCAGATTCTCAACAACTGCGCCACCAAGGAAGCCCTGTCGTGAATTTTTAAATGTAAGATACAAGAGGGGATTTAAATTTATGGATTAAAATTACTTCTAGGGCATAATATCAGTTAAAAATATATAATGGGTGACTACATGGCCTTAAAATCTTTTTAAAGATTTTGAATATGTGGTCTTTCAATTATCTGACTCTATAACTTTAATCCTCACTGGTCTATTGATTAAGCAGACACTCAAAGGAAAACAGAATGACCACAGTTACGTATTAATGATTTAGGCCCCTGCGAAATATATCAGAGGTCGCTAAGCAAAGCGTATTTGTTATTTACAGATTGCATAGCATGTTATTAACCTTTTGGTCACTAGAGGGTACTGGTGTTTCAGACCAAGGCAATTCAGACTTTTTTCTACTCTGACACCAAAAAAATGCCAATCAGAATCCAACTGCCAGCATTCTATTGTGTGACTCTTCAGATCCCCCAAATTACTTGTTTGCAAAGTGAATAGCTACAACTTAGGATGGGATGAAGCAAAACACCAAAAGGAGGAAAGTGTTACACAAAAGATCTTAAATGCAACACATTTAAAGCATTGGTGTAGAGGTGAGTTAAGAGAGGCTAACCATAATTCTTCAATAACTGTATGTCCTTATGCTTGTATCTCTTATGAAATCTAATTTGTGTATACTGCAATGGAGGAAACAAAAGTTTCAAAGAAGTCAAATATTCATAAAAATGAGAATAATTTTTGATGTAACTGGCTTTGCTTTCTTTGATGTATGAATCATAAAAAGGTCTTAAATTTTAAAATAAAATACATAGTCACACTAGAATTTTATTGCTGTAACATTAAATTTTGACATGTACTTTCATCCCATTGTTTTGGATAAAGCTTGTACCTAAAAATACCATCAAAATTATCTTACTTTTCAAAGGACATTTTAGAAAAACATTTTCCCAAGTATGGGTTTGAGAGTAATTAAAACTAATAAGACAAAAGTTTGGGGAAAGATTTAAAAGGTAAACCACTTCATTCCTTCCTAGCTATTGTTCTCATTAGAAACATGACATTTTAAAAGAGAAATAAATTTCAAAAGTGTAAAAAAATTTTAACAGTAAAACACAAAGTGAAATTAGTGATATGATTGATGTATGTTGTTAAAATAGAGTTTACATTACATTTTTGCTTTTTTCTCCTTTAAAAACTATATAGCCCTATAATGATTTTTTCTTTTTTCAAGCTCTCATAAAGAAAACAACAGCATAGAAAGAAAGAATGCAGGGGAACATATTCCATTCTCATTTACTACCACTGATTTACACCCAATAAGAATATCAACATGAAGAACTGAACTGACCGGGGCTTGCTCTGAAAGTCAAGCAGAAGTCTGAGTAATGGTCTTCATAGTGCTATATGATTAGGTCTAATTTCTTAAATATGAGGAAAAATGAAGTTTGTAAATTTTAAGATCTTTTCATTTCCCGGTCAAGATGAAGAGGCAGAAAAACCAGGCTTTCCCTAGATTTGAGAACAGCTGGTCTTACCACTGATTTTCACCTGTTGAGAGTGGTTATGGTACCTATGTAAAGAAAACTGTGCTTCAAATAAGAAGATGGAGACTGGAGAATTGCTGAAGGACTTGGGCACATCCTTTAACTTCATGGAGCCTCAGTTACCTCACCTTAAAAGGGGAATAATAATAATAGCAACAGGACCTTGGAGGATGTCTGAAAAAAAATGGGAAAATTGTTGTGAAACATAAAATATTGGCTTAGTAAAAGATGTTATTAGGCGATTATGCCCATTTTCACTAAATGTGAAGGCCTACATAATATCTAAATGCAGTTTCCAGTCCTAATTGCATAGGAATGGGCCAGGGGTGGAGAAAGATGGTTGGAGACTTTGTAAGAACTTGCCTTTTCCCTCCGCCCCACCCCGCCTTCACTCCCAAGGGCAAGCAGCCTTTGATTTCAATATCTCAGATGCACTGAGATAGTGCAAGAGTGAGGTAGTGAGTGGCTGCCACCTGCCTCTAGTCACTTTTGCCCTAGCTAACTTTTTTTTTTTTTTTTAATGAAGGGGAAGAATTTAGGCGGGGGATGGGGGTAGGTTGGTAGTTGGGATTTCTTTATTTTTGAATTCGACCATCTGATTTTATTTTGTTTTCCTGTACCTATCCCCTTAAATCTCGAGGCACTATTAGTTTTATAATTTCAGTGTGCCCCTGGGGACAGAGCAACTTGGTCCGCTCATGATCATGCTAGAGTCCCGAAGCAGAAAGGGGAAAATGTTCAGGCTCATCTATGCAACGGGAGAGTGTTCTGCTTAGATTGCTCAGCGTCAGGTGAATGACACTTGCCAGGGTTACAAAAGAGCTTCAGGAGGAAGACCTGGTCCTTGCACAAGCGTCTGTGGATGGAGAAGGGGGAGGGCCGGCGCTCAGGTCCGCCTTGGCAACTTGGCTGAGGTGGGGTAGACCAGGGAGACACTGTAGCCCCCGCCGCCCACGGACGCTCTTCTGGCAGAGAACCGGAGGAGGCGCGGAGCCGGGCACGGCGGCCTGGCTGGGCGTCCGCTCTGGCCAGGAGTTGGAACATTTCGAGAGGAGTCCTCCGGGGGATTTGCCGAGCCCAGGCGGCCAAGGCATTGGTCGCGCAGCAGCCGAGAGAGACGCTCAGTTTCTGTCGCATCCCCTCCCACAGCACTTTGGCCGACACCCACGGGCGCCCCGCCCCCCTCGGGCTTATAGGACCGGCCGGGCACCTCCACACGCCTGGGAGCCGGACGCATCCCGGAGCCGACTGCGCGGCTGCCTGTGTCTCCGGAAAGCCCCGCCGCCGCCGCCGCCGAAGTGGTGAAGTGAGGCGGAGGCTGAGCCCCGCATCATGGAGGGCAGCTCCGCCGCGGCCCCAGCCCCAGCCCCAGTCCCAGTCTCCACTGACAACCGCCGCCTCCCGCGTCCGGTCTGCCAGTTCTCGTCGCTGCTCTCAGGGCTCCGTTCCTTCCTCACCTCGAAGACAGTATGAAGGAGACGCGGGGCCATGCGAGTTCTCCTTTCTGCACGCGCCTCAACCACTCCTACCCCGGCATCTGGGCGCCGGAGCGCTCCGCTGAGGCGCGGAGCAACCTAACGCGTCCCGCGGGGCCCGGCGAGGATTTCGGCTCGGTGTCTGTAGCCTTCCCGATGACCATGCTGATCACTGGCTTCGTGGGCAACGCGTTGGCCATGCTGCTCGTGTCTCAGAGCTACCGGCGCCGGGAGAGCAAGCGCAAGAAGTCGTTCCTGCTATGCATCGGCTGGCTGGCGCTCACCGACCTGGTCGGGCAGCTACTCACCAGCCCGGTGGTCATCGTCCTGTACCTGTCCCACCAGCGCTGGGAGCAGCTCGACCCGTCTGGGAGGCTGTGCACCTTCTTCGGACTCATCATGACCGTCTTTGGGCTCTCTTCGCTCTTCATCGCCAGCGCCATGGCCGTCGAGCGGGCGCTGGCCACCCGGGCGCCGCACTGGTACTCGAGCCACATGAAGACGAGCTCCACCCGCGCCGTGCTGCTCGGCGTGTGGCTGGCGGTGCTCGCCTTCGCCCTATTGCCGGTGCTGGGCGTGGGTCAGTACACCATCCAGTGGCCCGGGACGTGGTGCTTCATTAACACCGGGGCAGGGGGCAATGGGACTAGCCCTTCGCACAACCGGGGCAACATTTTCTTCGCTTCCTCCTTTGCTTTCCTGGGGCTGTCAGCGCTGGCAGTCACCTTCGCCTGCAACTTGGCCACCATTAAGGCCCTAGTGTCCCGCTGCCGGGCCAAGGCCACGGCGTCGCAGTCCAGCGCCCAGTGGGGCCGGATCACGACCGAGACGGCTATCCAGCTCATGGGGATCATGTGCGTGCTGTCGGTCTGCTGGTCGCCGTTGCTGGTAGGTAGTTGCAGGGCGTGGGGAGTTCGGGGTGGGAGCGTGCGCGCCGGCGGGCAATGGAGACTTTTGGAAATGGCAGCACCTGCAGGGATGTGTTTGCAAGCACAGAACTTTGGAGAGCGCTCTGCTTGTGTCATCTTGGTCGCGGCTTCAGAGCTGAGCTCCTCACTTACTTGCTGAGACCCTTCCAAGTGCCAGGCATCGCATTAGGCTCTGATTGTACACGCATGGGGACCACAGGGCTGCTCACGTTCTAACGGGAGAGAGTAAGAGGATACCCAGGTATCATTTCAGTGCTTGTGCAGAAATAGAGGTTTCTCCCGGGTGCATTGGGAGCAGGATGGCGATGACAACGGTAGCTCGGTGCTCTGGGTTTTCTCCTATTTCAAATACCTCTCGCAGGTTGAGTCGATTTTCAGTCTGCAGAAGTACTTTACCTGCGACCCACTGCAGACAGGCACAGCCGTCTTGCAGTCTCTGAGCCACTGCTTGCCCTCCCAGAGCAGCCAGCGCTCACGTTGCTTACAGGCTCACTCCTGAAGGGAGGCAGGAGAGTGAAGAAGCATCCTGCCGCTCGGGCAGCCTCAGCCCCTTCGAATTGTGCTGCACCCTCTCCCTCTAGGAAATGCTTGAACCGACAGTCAGCCAGTGGGCCCTGAGACTTGGTAACTCCCCCTGATCAGCCTTTGCTTGTCCTTGTGGCTACCGCGCAGGGCTGATGGCAAGGCCAATCCTGGGATAGGAAGTAGAGGTTCCTGCACTTCCTGGCTCCCCACGAGGGCCACAGCTCGGGAGCAAGTGAGTTTCCACATGCTCCTAGTCTAACGCTCTCTCCTACATTCGTACTTTCCATGTTTTCCTCTGGGATACTTTTAGCTAGACATTTTGTGTAAGTGCTGTTTACTAATTCCTGATGAATGGTTGCTTTTTTAGGCCCCAAGCAGCCTGGCTTAGTAGATGTTCCTGAAAGAGCAATCTGGTCACTGTGACAGGGTTATAACAGGTGATATATTGGACCTGGAAATTTATTAGACAGTTGTGAAAAACTCCTGAATCCCATGGCACGGTTTTCAGAACCCACCCACGTATATTTTTTCTTTTTGTTTTCTTTTCTTGTCTTCTGTGTTTTAAATTTTTTGGACAGGCACAGCGGCACCCAAGATCTTACTTCCCCCCACCAGGGATGGAACCCGTGCCCCCTTCATTGGCACCATGGAGTCTTAACCACTGGACTGCCAGGGAAATCCTGTAGTTTTCTTTTTTTAATTGTGATAAAATACACATAACATGAAATTTGCCATTTTAATCACTTTTAAGTGTACAGTTAAATGGTATTAAGTATATTAACATTGTTGTGCACACCATGTATAGTTTTAAATCCCTGCTATTTTATAAGAGAACTGTAGTTCCTTTTGCCCCTCACCCTCCCCTGCATTTGACAACAAAGATATTATAAAATACCTGTATTTAACTGGTGTAGTATATTTAGAGCAGGAGTCTTGGCTCCCAATCAGTAATAGGTGGTGACAAGGAGAGTTATGTTGGAACCTCATAGCCCACAAATCGCTGTAAGGTCTTAGTTATGCATTCTGGGGGCTAGAACCTAGGCTGATGTCATCACCATGGCTTATCAAAGCCAGAACCAATTTTAGACATATTTACTTCTGTGGTGTGTAGGTGGCCAAATAGAAGGAAAAAAAGTTCTAAATAATAAGCACTTTGCTAAAGTTGATAATTAACATAACTTTAAAGGCAAACAGAGTATTTGAATTTTTCACAACAGTCACTTGAGGCCGACATATCTGAGTTTGTTCTATCACACTCTTTATATCTGTACTCTATATATCCAAGAAAAAAGGTAAATGATACAAATAAAATGCTTACTCATACAGTTAACCAGACTTATAGTTGATTTTTTTTTTTAAGTAGAAGAGAAACTATGTAGTGTGGTTTTTATTTCAAAACTTTTGATCCTAATATGATGAGCATAGCAACCTTAGGAAGACTTTAGATCAGTTCTGAAAATTGCAATCTAGGATGGCCAAACTCACTCTCTTAAGAAAGACTGTATTTGGAATTCATCTTATTTAATTTCAATTAATAGCTGCAATTAAAATATTTGTTGGTTTGCTGCATTTTATCAGATACTTTATTCATTCAGTTCTTATAAAAACATTAAACTTAAATTCAACATGTCATCGTATCAAAGAGAAGGAATTCGTGGTTTCCAAAATAGGTATTTTTTAAAGTAAAGAAATTATTCTATCTTCTGTTTTGTGCACCATTGAAATTAAATCTCCAACTATCTTCAGAAAGATCTACAGTACAAAGTTGGAATTATTTCAAAGGAAAGAAGCTGGCAAAACTGCTTTCTTAATAGGTTAGCGAATTATAAGAATGAAAACACTAGAATTTAGTGAATTGAATTTTCAGTGTATTAATGTTGAAGTGAGAGATTGTCTTTTATACTTTTTTCCTAACTATAAAACATAGATTCCCTATTAGCTTTCTCTGAATTGGGCATAGGATACTAATCTAATTATCCAAACTCCTTACTTAAAAAGACCCTGAGTATATCTTATCTTGGAAAACTATCATGACTATAATAATATTCAGTTGTCATTGCTGAAAAACTTAGCAGAGTAGAGATACCATAATAAGAAAACATCCCAACTGCTACAAGTTCCTGCTATGCAAATACTTAAATTGAGGGTTTATCTATGGTGCAAACAAAAGCTTTTTTACCTTCTTTTTTTCCCAGAAACTTTACAAAGTACAATAGAAAATGTGAAATTAAGTGAGACTACAGTGGGAAATGATGTCACCGTTGGTAGATGGACTACAGTTCTTAGTTGATATTTATGTGAGGCATCAAATTCTGTTGGAATCAGACAGTTGACTCAGCAATGCAATCTGTTTGACTTATTATTTTTGTTACATTTTTCTATGAACTCACCAAATAGTCCAGCTGTTTGACATGATAGCCAAGTTTCCAGAAGCAGGAATAACCTGAGGCTGTTGTTTAGAGGAAGCCATGACTACATTTTATACTTTTGTACACCTGGTACTCCTCAAACAGGTAGAACGTGGGCTGTAGCTGTCTTAAAAATAGTAGATATAAAGCTAACTATCAACATTGTGAAAAGAGAGGTATGAGGAACAGAGTTTCTTGTCTACAACTTTGGAACTGGATAAAAGCAGTCTTAGAAACTTTTGCCTTTAATCTTGAACTAGCAAATTCCCTGCTCAACATCCACAGATGCCGACAGGGATGCTTTGATTCAAGGAGATGTTTTGCAATATAGATTTAAGTTTTCTTTTAATTTAAGGTTATATTTTGACAAAGGAAATTTGTCTTAAATATACTTCATGTGATAAATGGATGCAATACATTATTTCACAGAAGTAATGCTATTTTATAGTATTAAAAAGTATTATCAAATTGCTAATTTTCTCTGCCTATTAATTTCTGCCATGTTCAGGATGTTGCTTCAGGGAAAATGATTAAACATGTGAATCGACATTATAGGAAAAAACTTCTATAATTTGTTTTTATAAGAATTGAGATTACTCAGACTTTTTTTTTTTTTGAGTTTACTACAATACATTTTAAGCACTATGGAAGGGATATTAAGTAGACTTATTAACAACTGGTCAAAGCGTTATAATCTGTTCAGAGAAGTAGAATTTCCACATTTATGAGTGAAAAACTTAGAGAACAATACAAGATTGGATGTAATTAATAGTGCCTTTGGCTCTGGGAAGAAAGTCTCTCTGAATTTGCCAGAGTAGTCTTCCAGGAAGAACTGGGATGGCATAGCTTGACCTCATGGCTGAGAATGTGTGTGTCTGTGGACCCAGCCCATGAATACAGAGGGTGCACACTGGAACCACGGGAGGAATGGTTTGAAAAGGTTCCTGTGGCCGGATTGAGGTAGTGAGGATGAACACAGGATGAGGACTGTGTTCTTTTGCCAGTAGGCCATAGAACCTCCATTTTGGGTTTTTGAATAGGGGGATGAGTTTTGAAAACATTGGCAGGGCTGTAGTGTGTGGATAGATTTGGACTGGAAAATGGGAAAATGAGATCAGTTACAACTTGCTTCTGCAGGTGGGTTAGGCTCTAAGGGTAGATACTGTGGGAAGAGATAAGTCAGAGAAAGAAATGTAAGAGAGAACTATTGCTGTTAGAAATGGTCAATTTAAGGAGTGATTGATTCACCAAACATTTCTTACACATCTACTGTGTCCTATTCTTTGAGGTGAATATTTTCACATATATTACCTCATTTAACTGCATGCTGTGAGATTGCCACTATTTTCTACATCATTCAGATGAAGAACTCAAGTATAAAGAATATTGGAACCAGATTTCTAATTCAAGATATCTGACTCTGAGTTTATTTTTAATTTTTTATTGTTGTCGTTGATCTGTTTGTTTAGCTTAGATAAAAGCCAAGAATTCTGGTCCTAATAGTAGTACTGGGCAAGTTATGTATCCTCTTATCTGTAAAGTGCAAAAGTAGAGCTAATATCTAAGGTCTTTTTCCATTTGTTATGCTCAGGAGAATTATGAGAGATTTGGGAGAATCAAAGTTTAATGATCCAGAATGAGAAATTTGGGAAGGAGACTGCTTGGTCAATTGTTTTTTTATAAGAATGGGGGCTTCTAGGGTTTTGGGACACCATGCGTATGGAGATGGCAGATTATCTAAATGATATATCCAGAAGCAAGTATAACTTGAAAATTAATGGCATAAATCAGGGCTTAAAAATGTAGATTTTTTAAATTTTGAGTTTGTCAGAGAGAGCCAAGAATTAAACAAATTCTTAAGCCATCATATTTGAAGAAATTCAGATGGTCTAGAGTTGTAGCATAATTGTGACTCACTGGCCTTTCTCTTTTGAAAAAGCTGTAAAGGTCAATAACTCAATTATGAAAGTTTCCGTAGGATCAGTTTTCTGGGAATAACACTCAGAAATATGCACTACAGGCATTTGTAACAGAGGATGATTGATGATTCATCTGGGGGAGCTGAGAGGTAGTAGTGAGGGGTACTGGGTGTCATGTTTCAGTTTTTAGTCCTTGCCTTACAGTGTGGGGAAGCAGGGAGGGAAGTCCTCCCTCAAACTCCTCACATACGGGTAGCATTTTTATGATCCACCAGGGTTCCACATGCATCTCATTCTTGCCTTGCAACTCTTAAGATCTACAACTGTAGCATGTCACATTCTGAATCTCCCTTTTCCCCTCAATTCCTTATCATAGAGGTAAGTAAGAAGTTTGTATTTCAACTCCTACCATGCTTCTTGAGGATTATTAGATGGCCTCTCAAGTCCCCATTTTCCCTAGAAAATTCCAGTTTTCATAGATTAATGAAAGTAACTAAAGAAGGAACCTAATTTTGGGGATTCCTCTTATATCTTGTCTCTTGAGTATATGTCAACTTTTTATAGTAAACACAGTAATTCATTCTTACATAGAAATGACAGTTGAACAGTGTGTGACTTTTTTCATGAGAGGGACACATGCACACGGAAGTAGCACTATGGAATGGTGAATCTGTTCCCTTTACTCAGAACACTTTTGTCTCCATTTTCCCACTTTACACTTCACCCCTCAATCATTCAGCTATTGCTGCCGAGCAGTCACCCATCTTGGACTGGTTAAGTTCCCAAGTTAGCAGTCACTTTGTTAGAGGAGCCTTGATTGATCCTCTCTAGAGGATCTTATTAACTGAATATCTGAGCACGTAAATCAAAAGACAGCGTCTGGTCCCAGTGACATACGTAATTCATTGTGTGACCTTAGACAGTTTACTTGATATCTTTGGGAACTATTTTCCTTTTTTTTTTGTAAAATAAGAGTAAAAACACCTACTCAGCCTATTTCACAGCATTGTAATGAAAACCAAAATAAATGTAAGTGAAAATAATAGGGAATATTTCTTCCATATTAGGAATACTACTATGATGTTTTACTGGATGATAATGTTGACTTCTTGTCTTCAGATAGACCTTCCCCCCAGGAAACTGGAGAAAAGAGACAAGTGATGTTTCATAGCTTGATTAGTTATAGTTAACTGGTGGGGAAATGTGGTGGAGAATGTGACTTTTGAGAAAAAAATAGAAATGCAAATCAAAACTACAATGAGATATCATCTCACACCAGTCAGAATGGCCATCATCAAAAAATCTAGAAACAATAAATGCTGGAGAGGGTGTGGAGAAAAGGGAACCCTCTTGCACTGTTGGTGGGAATGTAAATTGATACAGCCACTATGGAGAACAGTATGGAGGTTCCTTAAAAAACTAGAAATAGAACTACCATATGACCCAGCAATCCCACTACTGGGCATATACCCTGAGAAAACCATAATTCAAAAAGACACATGTACCAAAATGTTCATTGCAGCTCTATTTACAATAGCCCGGAGATGGAAACAACCTAAGTGTCCATCATCAGATGAATGGATAAAGAAGATGTGGCACATATATACAATGGAATATTACTCAGCCATAAAAAGAAACGAAATTGAGCTATTTGTAGTGAGGTGGAGGGACCCAGAGCCTGTCATACAGAGTGAAGTAAGTCAGAAAGAGAGAGACAAATACCGTATGCTAACACATATATATGGAATTTAAGAGAAAAAAAAATGTCATGAAGAACCTAGGGGTAAGACAGGAATAAAGACTCAGACCTACTAGAGAATGGACTTGAGGATATGGGGAGGGGGAAGGGTAAGCTGTGACAAAGTGAGAGAGAGGCATGGACATATATACACTACCAAATGTAAGGTAGTTGGCTAGTGGGAAGCAGCCGCCTAGCACAGGGAGATCAGCTCGGTGCTTTGTGATCGCCTGGAGGGGTGGGATAGGGAGGGTGGGAGGGAGGGAGACGCAAGAAGGAAGAGATATGGGAACATATGTATATATATATAACTGATTCATTTTGTTGTAAAGCAGAAACTAACACACCATTGTAAAGCAATTATACTCCAATAAAGGAAAAAAAAAGAAAAAAATAAAATAAGAAAAATGGTGCATAAATTTTTACAAGGTACTGTAATTCATTCCTCCTCTTCTCCCCCTGTCGCCATCACTCTTCTGCATTCTCTCAGCTCTGGAATGCTTTCGCCCACACAGCTGCCAGGTAACCCTCTAAATTTAAAACATGCTGGATCCCATCTCACCCTTCCCTTGAATGTGGAGGAGTGCCCACTACCTCGTGCTCTGAAGGCCTCTGTCTAGAATGTGTCTCTTGTCTTTCCAGTCAGGGACGTGGTGTGCTCAGACCTGTCCTCATGTAAATGAGTCAAATTAATTGTGCATCTAGTTGCTGTCCTAGGTCAGATTACTCTGCAGACCTCTTAAGGATAGAACCTGTGCCTTGGTTGTCCTCATCTCTTCACAGGTGATCAGGAATGTTGGGACTGCACAGAATCTCCACCACTGACTCACAGCCCAGAACTGAGTTCACACAAGCCTTAAATCAGACCACAGCATGAGAAACACAGAGTTGTAAACTGCCTCACAGTTAGACCAGGTCCTGACAAGACATTAATATTATTTGCAATCTGCAAGTGGCACAAAGTGTAATTTTCCCATCCAATGGCCCTCCCAGACTCTTGGGCAACATTTATAAGGAGGACATTTCAGTGGCTGATCTTGTCGCTTATTCAAAATCTATATATTATTTTACCATACTGATTTTTATGATAGGTGTTTGAGGACTGTAACTCTAAAAATGAAAGATGGTGGCAGAGACAGAAGAGGAGGCTTGATTTTTCACACTTTAATTCTGTTAGAAAGAAGGAAATTAGATACTAATTAAGGTAAGAGTCATGTAATATAAGTATAGGATAAATTCTACACCAAATAGCATTACTATTTTTAAAAATCTTGATAATACAAAGACAGAAGGCCAAATTGGAACTGGAAGCATATTTATTTTAAGCAATTATTGATCTAATAAAAATAAAATATAATTTTAAAAATACACTTTTTACTAATCTTTTATTTCCTAAAAGTAAATTTGATTTTTCTGTCCCTCTTTCTGAATACTCAGTGTGTCATTTTCTGTGGTTGAGAATATGCTGCTCTTGGTGAAATTCATGAAAATTTGGAAAAAGGAGTATGTTGTTAAAGCTGAAAGAGAGATTCTGAAAGATACGGCATGTCTTGAAAAATTCACCAGACAGTAGAGTGGAGCTTTCATTGTGGTCTTCATGTATGAAATTTCCCTGATAACATCCTGCTACCAACCACCTTGTTTGGGTCAAGTAGACCACACACATCCGTATTTCCCCAAATAGACTATTGCCTCAGCAGTCAAAGGCACAAACAGCAGTTAGTGACCTCTGCCTGTGTTTCGTAAGAAGAGCAAGAGAAAGTGGTTGCTTCCATGTCCTGGCTATTGTAAATAGAGCTGCATGGACCTAGAGTCTGTCATACAGAATGAAGTAATTCAGAAAGAGAAAAATACTGCATGCTAACACATATGTATGGAATCCAAAAAAAAAAAAAAAGGGTTCTGAAGAACCTATGGGCAGGACAGGAATAAAGACACAGATGTAGAGAATGGACTTGAGGACACGGGGAGGGGAAAGGGTAAGCTGGGACGAAGTGAGAGAGTGGCATGGACATATACACACTACCAAATGTAAAATAGATAGCTAGTGGGAAGCAGCCACATAGCACAGGGATCACCTCGGTGCTTTGTGACCACCTAGACGGGTGGGATAGAGAGGGTGGGAGGGAAGGAGATGCAAGAGGGAGGAGATATGGGGATATATGTATATGTATAACTGATTCACTTTGTCATACAGCAGAAACTAACACACCATTGTAAAGCAATTATACTCCGATAAAGATGTTTAAAAAAAAAAGAGAAAGTGATTGAAGAAGCAGGTGAGGGCCATAGAATAAGGCACTGGAAGGCAAGAGCCCAGGGTTCTCGTCTTGGCTTTTTTACCACAGGATAAAAGTCACTGTATCTTTTTGGTTTTCCCTTTCCTCATCAGTAAGATAAAACAGTTATCACTCTAACCTTCCTTCCGGTTCTGACTTCCTGTGGCTCGAAATAAATAAAATCGTTCCTTTTGGACATACTATATTAAATATGTGGGGGAACATACCCAAAGACTTCTTAAGAAAAATCATACAAATGTATGCAAATGGACAGAGTAGATCATGCATTCTGTTATACAATTATTCTGTGAATATTTACTGCTTGCTACGTGCCTGCCACTCTGGTGATACGGTGGTAACCAGGGCTGACGCCTACGGTTGTAGGTGCTGAACGGTTACATGGCTGTAGGGGGCACTCTTCACATCATGTTCTATGTGCATGACAGTCCTTGTGGAGCAGGGTGCCATCTGTGCTATACTTGGTAGCCCTGAGAGTGAGCCAAACAGACATGTTAGCTTCTTCCATGAAGCTTTCAATCCACTAAGGTAGACCGACAGTGAATAAACAATCCTTCCAAAAAACAAATGTAACCAGTCTGATGGGTCATTACCCTGGTTGCTTTCACTGCCACGTGGTACAGCTTTTGCAGGTTGGCCTTATCTGGGCTGAAGGGCAGTGCTGGTCCACTGCTGCTGTGAGGCCCTGATGGAGCACGTCCCTGTCCAGGCTGTAGTGGGTCCGTGCTTGGGCGCAATCATTAGAGAGCACATTAATTCACACCCATAACTTCAGGCCTGAAGCTCACCAGCAATTCCCTGGAGCGCAACCACTGTGCTACAGGGTAAGGACCCAGAAAGTAGCTGACCTCAGGCCACATACTGCCTGGAACCAACCTTCCCTCTTGGGTCCTTAGGCTCTGGGTTGTACTCAGATCATCCCCACACAAGTTTGTCTTTCTCTTCCAGTAAATTTTCTTTTAAGGCTTTCCATGTCTTTTCCCTCTACTGAATGTAGCCAAAGTTACTGTGCTTTAAGTTTCTTGGCTTCAGATATTGGGAGAGGAGGTTAGATTTCTCAGCCTCTTTTTTCCAGAAAATATGATGGTCTACCTCTTTCCAAGTGATCAGCAATTTATACCAGGTGTGTTGCATAGATGTTCCTTTGTTGTACCACACAAGTTTCCACTGTGTAAATCTACTCATTCTACATTTACCAAAGTAAATGTTTCTTACTTCTGTAACATCTGCTCCAATGTGACTTGCTCTGCCCATCTGAACAGAGAAGAGGGGGCAGCTTCTGACATTCCCTTACATACATCATTAAAACAATGGGTGTGTTATGAAGGCAAGAAAAAGGTGCTTTGGGAAAGTGTCAAAGAGGACCTTCTCTTGATGCATTGGTGGATGCAGGGGTGGTTAAGGAGTGCTCCCCTAAGAAAATGTCATTTATGGTGAATCTTGAAAGATGTTACTTGAGGAAGAAAGAGCAGCTTGCAAAGCTATCAGTGTAGGAAAGAGCTGGAAGCATTAGAGTAACTTAAAGAGGGCCAGATGGGTACATTAGAGTGAATAAAATGGGCGGTGCCTTTAAGGTGAAGCCAGGGAGGTAGACAGGGCCAAACCATGTAGAACCTTGTCATTTTTGTTTGGGAGTTTATAGATTTTTATCTCAAGTACGATAGAAAACAACTAGCTTTGAGTAAGGGAGTGATTTGTTCTGTTTTGTGTATTAAGAAGATCACTCAGGTTGCCTTATGAATTAGAAAAGTGAGGCATCAGAGCCCTTGAGTACTGAGGTCAGTTGGAGATGTAGAGACATTAATAAGGATAAACTTTTTTTCCTTAAGTGTTGCTTTGAAAGAAGGAGAGACATAGCTTGGTATAGAATTGGCAGTGGGAGTGAGAGTCAGTGCAGAAGCACAGAGGGAAAAATTGAGCCAGGTGTGCTGGAAATGGTAAGCAAATCTGTTTTTGTTGAAGTATGCTTGAGAAAGTCAAGAAATATTATGAGTCAAATAGGGACTGAGGGATAAGGGAGGGAGGAGTGCGTTGGTAGATTGCCTTGAAAATTAGAAATAAGAATTTGTATTTCATCTTGCACAAGCTGTATTGCTTGTCTATACTTCTGTTGTATGTTTGTAAAATAAGAAGGTTGACCTTATAAAATCTCTTGGTTTATAAAAGGTCATTTAGTAAAACAAATGTTTTGTTTGATCTCTTTCTAGAATATTCTTGGTGAAATTGTCCAAGCTTTGTTTGAATACCTTTACTTATAGGAAATTTATTGCTTTTTAAGGGGCACAAAAAATTTTCTTAGAAGCAAGCATTGTGCTAGGCTCTTTCTTTCCTTCTTTCTTTCTTTTCCTTTCTTTCTCTCTCTCTCTCTCTCTCTCTCTCTTTCTTTTATGATCAAATGTAATAATATATGTAAAACACTTAAACATCATATCACACTAATAAGCACTTAATAAATATTAGCTTCATTATCCCACTTCCGACTGTGACAGATACTTTTTCTCCTCAGTTTCCAGAAGTCATCACTATTATGATTTTCCAGAACACTGTTTTAGTATTGTTTGTGTGTATATTACAAAACGGTGTCATATTATACATATTATTCTGCAGTTTGCCTTTTTTCAATTAACAGTGATGTTTTGTGATTTATCCATGTTGACACAAATGAATCTAGTATATTCATTTTAAGTGTTTTTAATATATTATATAAAATATAAATACTATATATTTATTGTATAATACAATATATACAATATAAAATACTACTGTGTATCATTTCTTTTTTTCTTCTATTTTTAAAATTTATTTATTTATTTATCTATCTATTTATTTTTGAGGATCTGGAAACAACATTAGGCACACAGTAAATTCTCACCCTCTAACATATTCTTTTATTATTATTATTATTAATTTTTTTCTTTTTACCTTTTGACCCATTTCTCTCACCCTCACCCTCACCTCTGTTAACCACCCATCTGTTCTGTCTGTCTCCGAGCTTGGTTGTTGTTATTGTTTTAGATTTTACATGTAAGTGAGAACATATGATATTTGTCTTTCTCCGACTTATTTCACATGGCATAATGCCTTGGAAGCCCATGCATTTTGTCACAATTGGCAAGTTTTAGTCTTTTTTCATGACTGAGTAACTTAGTAATACTCCATTGTGTGTGTGGGTGTATCTTCTTTATTCATTCATCCATCAGTGGGCACTTTGTTTCCGTATCTTGGCTATTGTAAATAACACTGCAGTGAACATGAGCATGCATATATCTTTCCAAGTTATTGTTTTTGTTTTCTTTGATAACTACCCAGAAGTGGAATTGCTGGATTGTATGGTAGCTCTATTTTTAATTTTTTGAAGAACCTCCATACCATTTTCCACAGTGGTTGCAGCAATTTACATTCCCACCAACAGTGCACAAGGGTCTCCTTTTCTTCACATCCTCACTAGCTCTTGTTAATTCTTATCTTTTTGATAATAGCCATTCTAAGAGATGTGAGGTAATATCTCATTGTAACTTTGGTTTGCATTTTCCTGATGATTAGTGATGTCGAGCATCTTTTCATGTGTTTTTTGGCCATCTGTATGTCTTCTTTGGAAAAATGTCTATTCAGATCCTCTGCCCATTTTTAAATGATTGTTTATTTGCTATTTAGTTGTATGAGTTCCTTATGTATTTTGGATATTAGTCCCTTATCAGATATATGAATTACAATTTTTTTTTCCATTCAGTTGGTTGCCTTTTCATTTTGTTGATGGTTTCCTTTGCTGTGAAGAACTTTTTAATTTGATGTAGTCCCACTTGTTCATTTTTGCTTTGGGTATCAGATTCAAAAAATCATCACGAAGGCCTATGTCAAAGAGCTTACCTCCTATGTTTTCCTCTGGGAGCTTTATGGTTTCAGGCCTTACATTCATGTTCTGGGCTCTTTCTCACAAATAATTTTCTTTATTTCTTACAACAACCCTATGAGGTTCCAATATACAGATAACGAAGAAACCAAAGCTAAAAGAGGTTGAGTGATTCATTCAAGGTAACACTCAACGTAAGCAGTCAAACTGGGAATCAATGGCCAAGATCTTTTCTCCAAGCCATGGTGACTCAATGTAGCCCAATTCATCTTGAGCTGTTCTTTCTATTAGAAAAATTTAATTTCCCTTATATTGGTTGAATTGGAGTGTTGCTGATTCTTGTCCTTGGTTTATGTGGAACAATACTAAATTTAATTAGAGATATCTTTTATTTTTAAAGTTATATGACACTATACTTCTAAGTTAAGTATCAAGGAGTTCTACTAAATCAATGTAAATAAACAGTAAAATAACATGAAATTATCTTGACAATGTCAGGGGCAGGAGTCATGATGTGTTAATTCATTTAAGTGACACTTTATTGAATATCAGTTGTGTGCGAGGCACTGTGCTACAACCTGACAGAACAATGGCATGGTCCTTGTCCTCAAGGAATGTGTTGTTTACTGAATGATTCCCTGGAGAAACTTGAGGTTGTGACTCAAAAAAGCAACATTATTTTCCATGTCAATTTTGAATATAGGAAAAAAGCTGGGGACCATTCAGAATGTATCCATTCATGCATTCAGTGATTGTTTATTGAGTAACTACTATGTGTTAGGCACAGTTCTAGGTGCTGGAAATATAGTAGTTAAATAGGCAGACTAGTTTCCTGCTCTCGGGGAACATGCATTCTAGTGGAAGGAGAAAGTCAATCACTAAATTAGATGAAAGCCAGATTGTGATAAATACTGTTGAGAAAATAAAGCAATGTGATGTGATAGAGGGAAGGCTGGGAAACTTTTGTAGATGGGGTCTTGAGAGAAAGGTGCCTCTTAAATGAGAGGTAACATTTAAGCTGAGATCTGAGTGAAAGGAAAGAACCAGGTATGAATGATCTCCAGGAAGAACATTCTAAGCAGAAGGAACAGCAAAGGCCCTCACCTCAAGGTGGGCTCAAGGGATAGAAAGAAGTCCAGTGTGGCTGAAGTGAGATGAGCAGGGAGAGAGTAGAGTGCCATGAATTGCAGTCAGAGACCGTGTTGGGATCCAGATTGTGTGAGACCATGCAGAGGAGTTTTGATATGATTTTAAGAGAACACTGGAAGACTTGAAGCAAGGGAGTGACATTATTGGATTTACATTTTTAAAAGATCCTTCTCAAAGTTGTGTGAAGACTGGATTGCAGAAAGGCCAGAGTGGGAGCAGGGAGACCAGATAGAAGGTGTTGAAGTTCTCCAAGTGAGGGTCAATGACAGTTGAGGTTGGAGTGGAGAAGTGGATATATTCACATAGAGCATTTTGGAGATAAGAGTTTATAAGACATTCTGTGATTTCTCTAATCCTTGTCCTGTAACTATGACAAGAAATAGGGTCCTGTCTTCCTCTCTGAGCCTCTGGTAGGGAGGTGGCTATCTGTCCACAAATGACTTTCCTTGTGACTCCTTAAAATGGAAGTGACCACTCCAGGCTTACACAGCTAGCCATGGGCAGATTTAGGATTAAGTTCTATCTAATGGGCACTATTTTTTTTTTTTTCTGAGATGTGAGTTGGAATAGTCAGAGAGAAAGGGAAATAAGCAAAGTTTGCTTATACAATAGTAGGATGTTATAAGAATCATCATCCCCAAAGAAGATCCAGACCAAGCTAAAGCAAGCTAGTTTAAGAAGAAAAAAAAAGGGTGGGGGGAGGATTTCTTGATTTACATAAATTGCTGGGGGTGCCCAGAGTGGAGGTGGCCTTGTGGAAGACAGAAGCCAGGACTCTCTCTTTCTGTATCTCTCACTTTGACTTCTTGCCTGTGTCAGAATCTCCAATTCAGGCTCTGCTTCTAAGGTACCAACCTAAAACATAGCTTCGCAGCTCATTGGCTAAGTCCCATATACTTTTTTTCAGAGCTTTAGGTTAATAGGTTTATATTTACAGCCTGCATGTAGGGGTTTAATTTTGCCTTTGTGGCAAAACAGTATTTCAGTGACAATGTCTTCTTGAAGGACTGTTTCAACAAATTTCTTTTCCTTCCTTCCTTCCTTCCTTCCTTCCTTCCTTCCTTCCTTCCTCCCTCCCTCCCTCCCTCCCTCCCTCCCTTCCTTCCTCTCTTTCTTTCTCTCTTTCTTCCTCTCTTCCTCCCTTTGGCCCTCCCTCCCTCACTCCTTCTTTCTTCTTTATTATTTTTTTTTTGTAAGTACAAGAAACAGTTATACATGACATAAAGTTTCAGGACCTCACTTCATCTTCAAAGACTATTGTGAGTTTTGTTAAGCTATGATAAAAGATTTAGGCTCAGAGAATTGTCCAGAAGTGAGCTAATAGTGTAATGTGAAGTTTCCAATGGAGCAGAGGTAGCTGTATAAGGCTCTGAAAGCCCACAAATATGCCATCAACACCACAGTGAGGCAACAGGAGAAGAAAAAGGAAGCTCTTTCTTGATTTTTCCATAAAGGGTGAATTGCAGTCTGGGTTTGATGTTAATCTGTGACTTTCTCTTTATAAATCAGTGGATGTGCTAACAGCCCACAGGCTGGGTGGCATATTTTTGAATTTACTTAATGGTAATAATTTCCTCCAGAATAGATTAAGGATTTGCCTGGATCCAGAAGTAAATTTCTTAATTTCTTCTCTTTTGTTCTATAAAAGATATTAGGGAACATCTTGATTTTTTTTTTCTTTAGCATCTATTTGTAATTAAATTCTGCTGTAGATCAATTTCAGGAAGTGCGGAAATATCCTCTGACATCAGATCTCTTGTCTTCTCCCTCAACTTGATTCTTGGTTGCAAACAGCAGAATCTGACTCCAAGCACAAAGGGCCTATGTAAAAAGGATATCGGAGGGAAAGCTGGCAGGCCAGGTTTAGAAGAGGCAGGACACAGACTATTCTAGATACTGAGCATGAGGCCACACTGCCAAGATCTTGCTGCAAAACAGTTTGCTGTGTGCTGCTAGGATGAACTACAAACTCCAATGCTCTTTGTGTCTCTGTGTTCTGGGGGCAAACCTGACTGCTTTTTTCCCCCTGGCTATATGAAGGGGTTACTAGAAGAAGGATTAGGCATGTGCAGCAACTTGTTTTCGAAGTAGGAACTGATAGTGAGAGGTATATGCTGAGATTTCTCTCCCACCCAGAATATATAGAAAAAGTTCGTCAAAATTGGGGCATTAATAATAAAAGATGGGAGTTCACTGTTATCATCTAATTCATCCTTAGAAACATTATGACAGTAATGTTGTATCTTTCAACACCTGTGTGTGTTGTGTGTATGTGTGTGTTCATGTCATTTATTGGGGAGTTGGAGTGTAGTGAGACTGGTGGAGAGGAAGCTGAAGAGACCCACAAAACAAAAGGACATATTTATTGAATGCCTACTATATGCAAGAAGTACTTGAGAATTAGTTTATTATCTCACTTAGTCTTCACAAGTTTATCAGTTTGGTATTTTTATCCTCATCTTTCAGTTGCACACACTAAAATTTAAACAATTAAAAAATTCTCCCCAATCCTACCCCTAGAAATTGGTAGCAGCTAGATTTTTTATGCTGTAAAAATCTCTTTCACGTTGGTTGTCTTTTCTTTATTAGTTTACTAAAGTGTTTTCAAGTTACTTCATTGAAAATGTCACACAAAAAAGAACAGATTGATTGAGAATAGTCAATAATCACAGAAACTGGATGGGTCATATAATTACAGTGATTAAAGGTTTCCTGCAGTATCTTCGTTCATTGATTAATTGATTGCCCTTCTTAGGAGCTTGGGTTTCTAGAGAACATACTGTCAAAATCCCTGTAGAAATGACAAGAAATTTTGCTTGTCCTACAACAGACTGTTAAAGGATTCCATTCAACATGATACCTACAATTTAGGAGGTTTTTTCTGTTAAGGGGCAGCATCAATTTCATCCTGTCTGTCTCTTCAGGTTTAGAACGCTCACATACAGTGGTAAAGTTTTACTAGGCAAACATTTTTCAGCTAGTACAATTCACAAATATTATTCTTTTTACAAAACTATTTATAAAACAAATAAAACTGTTTATTGAGTTCTCATTGCTTAGTGGGGAAGTGTTTGACTAAAGTCAAAATTAGAAAATTTGTTTTGACAGTCTTAAAACTTCTAGCATGATACAGTACAATTGGGATTCTTGCAAACCTGCTTTCGTCCTTTTTTTTTTTCTTATAATTATAGAGAAGAAAAAGAGCCTGAACCTTACTGAACCTTAGTGTGTTCACAGTGACTCTCTAACATGGAATTCAGGCATGTTTCCATCCAGCACCCTCTCACCCAGATTAAAAGGCTTCAGATTCCTTAGTTTAATCCTTAAGATCTTGGATTTGGCCACATTTACCTCTCATTTTCCATTCCTCCCCCAGCATCCCTATCTTCAGTCATAGAAATCAATCTGAAGTTCCTAGAATGACTCGCACAATTTCACACTTAGAAGTGTGAACTCCGTATTTCAAAACTCTCCAGAAGCTTCTGCTGTTTTAGGGGACAGAGCTTCCCTAACCCTGGAGACTGATTCAAATGCTCTGCTTCTATACTCCATAGTGCATGCACATACCCTTTTTACTTAATTATGCACAGTTATATTTACAATTGTCGTAGTGTTTATTATGACAGTGAGGATGATTGCCCACAGTAGACAAGTGCTTGCTTTACAACAGGCACTGAGCTTAGCATTTCACAGACATAATCTCATTTTCTTCTGTCAACAGCACTACAAGAGGATACTCTTATCTCCTTTTTCAGATGAGGAAATTGGTTTTTAGATGTTAAGTAACTTTCCCAAGGTCACAAAGTTAACAAAAAGCAGAGCTGACCTTCAAATCTAGATTTGTCTGACTTTATAGCCTATGTAATGAACCGCTAAATGAAATGGCCTCCCTCTTGTTAATATCCATTTATTCGCCTGATGTACTATAAACTGTAAACTGCTAAAGAGCAGAGACCTTGCCATATTTGTCTATAAATCTTCGTAGCCCATAGCAGGCACTCAATAAATGATTGTGGAATGAATGAAGAAATGAAGTTGCAATAAACTGAAGAGAACGCTAGACTTGGAATCAGAAAATTGAGGTTTAAATTTGGCCTTAAGAGTTTTACATATGTTACATGGTTTTTAATCTTCACATAAATTTTTCAAGGTAGAAGATATTTATCTATTTTATTTTATTATATTACTTTTTCATTTGCTGGGTAAGAAACTTGCTTTAAGTCCCACAGTTGGTAAATGGTATTGAGCAAATCAAACCCAACTCTTTTTTATTCCAAAGCCACCAGTACAGCTTGTATCTAATGAAAAATGGTACTAATTAATACAGTAAAACTGTGAGCATTTTTTAAAAAACTTTACACCTTTCCTTTTATTTGTTAACTTTTATTGTTTCCACATTGTTCTTAGTAATAAAAATTCTTAGAAAGACTGAAAAATACAAGGATGGGAGAAACGGCATTGTTTTTGTAAAACAAGAGAGAAGTTATTTAGAAGCAGTGGGTAGAAAACAGCTGTTCCAATGCCTGGTATCCAAAGAAGAAAAAAACAAAAAGATTATTTGGAAAAGTGCCCTGGGGATAACATTTAAACAACGAGGAATTTTAGCAACAATAGGGAAACAATAAAACTAACAAAGGGGGGGGAAAACATGCTTCAAAATATGCTCAAAAGTTTCCGTATATTTATGTTGCCCTCAGTTGTTATTAGAGATGGTATAATATGGTATCTTCAGAATAAAAAACATAGCTGCAAACCCAGAGTTGGGGCAGCCTTCAGAGTTGATTAATCCAGAAGCTCAGCATTGTCATCCAGCTTGCCCCTTCTTTTGCAGTCTGGCCTCATCCTATGGCTTGTTCCCCTCAGGTAGTAGGATGGTTGCTAGTACATGCTTCCTAGTTCACCTCTAGCAGGAGAGAGAAGCCGTGTTTTTTTCTATGGCTCTCCCCTAAAAATGAAGAAACTTTTCCCCAGATGTCCTTAGGGAACTTCCTCATGGGACTCATTTCCTAGTATGGGGTCATATCATCATCCCTGATGCAGACACTTCCAGTAGCTAGGGATGGGGTCAGCCCTGAAGCACTTAGTCTTCAATGAAAATAGATGTGACGGGAGAAGCAGAGATGGGAGACTGGATGTTGAACAGGCAACCAATAATGGACACTATAGTGATGACATCTATGCAGTTTAATTGAGAGAATACAGGTGGAAGGCCGTCAAAAAGTATAAGGCACTAGACATGCACCGTCCCATATGGTAGCCCGGAGCACTTGGTTATTGGACACTTGAATATGAATACTCCAAATTGAGATATAAGTGTAAAATACATATCAGATTTTGAAGATTATGTACAAAAAGAAAGTAAAATATCTCATAATTTTTATATTGATTACATGTTGAAATAATATTTCAGATATATTTGATAAATTTAAAAATATTAAAATCAATTCTACATGTTTTTACTTTTTAAAATGTGGTTACTATAAAACTTAAAGGTATACATGTGGCTCACATTTGTGGCTTGAATTATTTTCTTTTGGACAGAGCTGCATTAGACCAATGATCTTCCAATTGTTTTATCTAGGAAAACTACTTCAGTAAGTATCTTTAGAGTAACACATACAAACAAAGCTGTTCTGGTTCAATGGGGTGGGGAGCTGGATATTTCCAACTCCCAATAATATCTGTTCACTAATTCCTGCAAAATTATTCTTGAAAATATTTACATCAAATATAGGTTTTTAAATTAAATCAACAAAAGTCCCTAAGATAATAACAGGAATAATTTTACAATTACTCCTATTAATTTTTTAAGATCTCCCCTGGGAAATTAGTACTGCAATAAAATTCCTCTCGGAACTCACAGGTTAAAGAGAGAGGGAGCTAATGGAGGATCTGTTTATCTTCCATAGAAGCGTATAATTCTTATAAGAGTTTGGCATTTGAGTCATGGGAAAAATAGATTTCTTCCTCATGTTTGCTTAATTCTGGTTCCTATTATTTACTTTGCTGTTGGACGAAATGGTATGAATCCAACTAAATCAACAGATGAGAAAAAAGCAGCTGAATGTGGGAAAACATAGAAGATGAACAGGTTACAAGTTCCATGCTCCTGCATTACATATAATATGAATTTAATCTTCCTCAAACTTTGCTCAAATCTGGTAAAAAATTGTAAGTGTTAACTATAATTTATGTGATTTTGTAAAGTCTGATTTCCTGAAAATGGAAAGCAGAATCTTTTCAGAAGAGCATTTTGAAAAATAAAGTTTATCATTTGTAATGCAAATATCACATGGTACTTGATGGTGTTCATCTGCCATCTACATAGTGCCTGAAAGGAAAGAGTGATTGTGAAGATGTATTAAAAGGCTGCTACATAAACCTTAATGGATGATGGAGTCAAAAAGGGACTTGTACCTCTACTGGACATGGCAAGTTACCATTCTGTCGTGTGTCATAGCCACATTCTTCTTCATTGGAATTCATGTACTAGCTAAGAGGTGACAGTGAAGGGACCTTTTATGCTTCGTTTTATTATGTTTAACATCTGAATATTAATAATACCAAAACAATAACAACTAATACTTACACAGTACTTACTATAAGTCAGGTTACAATATACGTCCACATCTGTTAACACAGCAAACCTGGAAGGTGAATGGGTTGCAGGAATCAATGTCTTCAGTGCTGCTACTTGGAAACCCAAAAGGATAGTCATCAAAAATTTTGGTTGTCACTTTCCCCCCCTCACAAAGGCCAAGCAATAAAAGTGGAAGTTAAACCCAGTTAATACAGTTCTCTTTAAAAAGGTTGAGGCATTGGAGGCTGAGCTTCCTGTCACAGTCAGGAAATCATAGAAAGTTCTTCTTAATGTCAAAGAAAAATGGATGCCACTGTGTGACACTTTACTCCCCTCAAGTTGTGGATCTGGCATTGCACAATTACCTAGCCCCTATTTATAGTCAACAACAGAATGAGAATTAACTATAAAGAAAGCTGGTAAATTTTATGAGGGAGTGTTTTGTGTTGGGAAAAAGAAAATAATGTCAGGAAGTTCCCATGCTAATACTAAAAGAATATATATATTCTTTTTCAGATTCTTTTCTGTTATAGGTTATTACAAAATTTTGAGTATAGTTCCCTGTGCTATACAGTAAGTACTTGATGGTTATCCATTTTATATATAGTAGTGTGTATATGCTAATCCCAACCTAATTTATCCTGCCCCTACCCCTTTGGTAACCATAAATTTGTTTTCTATGTCTGTGGGTCTATTTCTGTTTTGCTTTTTTTAATCTTTTTATTTTATATTGGAGTATAGCCAGTTAACAATGTTGTGATAGCTTCAGGTGCACAGCAAAGGGACTTAGCCATACGTTACATGTATCCATTCTCCCCCAAACTCCCCTCCCATCCAGGCTGGCACACAACATTGAGCAGAGTTCCCTGTGCTATACAGTAGGTCCTTGTTGTTTATCCATTTTAGGTATAGCAGTGTGTACATGTTGATCCCAAACTCCCTCACTATCCCTTCCCCTCATCTTCCCCCCCAGTAGCCATAAGTTCATTCTCTAAATCTGTGATTCTGTTTCTGTTTTATAAATAAGTTCATTTGTATCTTTTTTTTTTTTCAGATTCCACATATCAGTGATATCACATGATATTTGTCTTTGGCTTACTTCACTTAGTATGATAATCTCTAGGTCCATCCATGTTGCTACAAATGGAATTATTTCATTCTTTTTTATGGCTGAGTAATACTCTTTTGTATGTATATATACCAAATCTTCTTTATCCATTCATCTGTCTTTGGACATTTAGGTTGCTTCCATGTCTTGGCTATTGTAAATAGTGCTGCAATGAACATTGGGGCACATGTATCTTTTCAAATTATAGTTTTCTCCAGATATATGCCCAATATTGGGGCTGCAGGATCATATGGTAACTCTGTTTTTAGTTTTATAAGGAACCTCCATACTGTGCTCCATAGTGGCTATACCAATTTACATTCCCACCAACAGTGTAAGAGGGTTTTCTCCACACCCTCTCCAGAATTTATTACTTGTAGACTTCTTTGATTTTTATGTTTTATTGAAATGTAGTTGACATACAATATTATGTTAGTTTTAGGTGCACTATATAATAATTTGACATTTGCATACATTAGTAACCATCTGTCGCATACAAAGTTATTACAATATTATTGACCATATTCCTTATGCTGTATATTACATCCCCGTTACTATTTATTATATAACTGAAGGTTTGTACCTCTTAATCCCCTTCAACTATTTTGTGCTCCCACCTCCCTCCCTTCTGGCAACCAATTTTTCTCTGTATCGATGAGTCTGTTTTCTATTGTTTTTTTAGTCTCTATTTCATTTATTTCTTCTCTAATCTTTATTATTTCCTTCCTCCTAATAACTTTGGGTTTTGTTTGTTCTTTACTTTCTACTTCCTTTAGGTGTAAGGTTAGATTGTTTATTTTAGATTTTCATTTGTTTGTTTCCTGAGATAGAATTGCATTGCTATAAACTTGCTTCTTAGAGTTACTTTTACTATGTCCCACAGATTTTGAATTGTTGTATTTCCATTTTTATTTGTCTCCAGGAATTTAATTTCCTCTTTGATGCTTCAGTCCCCCATTGGTTGTTTAGTAGCATTTGTTTAGCCTCCATGTGTTTGTGTTTTTTGCAGCTTTTTTCTCTTAGTTGATTTCTAGTCTCATTGTGTTGTGGTCAGAAAAAATGCTTGATATAATTTGTTTTCCTAAATTTATAGAGACTTGTATTTTGGCTAGCATGAGATCTATCCTGGAAAATTTTCCAGGTGCACTTGAAAAGAATGTGTATTCTGTGTTTTTTAGATGGAATGATCTATATATATTTATTAAGACCATCTGCTATAATGTGTCATTTAAGGCCAGTGCTTTCTTATCAGTATTCTGTCTGGCTGTTCTATACATTGATATAAGTGGGGTGTTAAAGTTCCCTACTATTATTGTGTTACTGTCAATTTTTCCCTTTATTTTTGTTAATATATGCTTTATGTATTTAGGTGCTCCTATGCTGGGTGCATATACATTTTCAATTGTTATATCAATCTCTTTATCATTATGTAATGTCCTTCTATGTCTCTGCTACAGTTTTTTTTTTAAGTCTATTTTGTCCCTTTTATAAGTATTGCTACTCCACATTTATTTTTGTTTCCATTTACATGGGATGCCTTTTTCCATCCCCTCACTTATAGTCTGTGTGTCTTTAGATCTGAAGTGACTCTTTTACAGGCAGCATATGTTATGGGTCTTTTTTTCTTTTTTTAATTCATGCAGCCACTATTTGTCTTTTGATTGGAGCATTTAGTCCATATACATTTAAATTAATTATTGATAGATATACTTGTTAATTGTTTTCTGGTCATTTTTATAGTTTTTTTTTCTTTCTTCTTCTTTTGCTCTCTTCTGTTGTTATTTGATAACTATCTTTAGTGTTATGTTTAAATCGCTTTCTCTTTTTTGTGAGTGTATCCATTATAGGTTTTTGGTTTGTGATAGCCACAAGGTTCGTGTTTATTATGTTATACATGATTATTTTAAGTTGATGATCTCTTAAGTTCAAACACATTTTAACAGCCCTGTACTTTTACTACCCTCTACCACTTTTAATGTTTTTGACATCATATTTTACATCTTTTTGTTTTGTGTATACCTTAACTACTTATTGTGGATATAGATGATTTTACTACTTTTGTCTTTTAACCTTCCTACTAGCTTTATAAGTAGTTGATCTACTACCTTTGCTGTATATTTGCCTTTACCAATGAGATTTTTCCTTTTGTAATTTTCATGTTTCTAATTGTGATTTTTTCTTTTCTTCTTAGAGAAGTCCCTTTAACATTTCTTGTAAAACCAGTTTAGTGGTGCTGAACTCTTTTAGCACCACTAAACTCTTTATCTCTCCTTCAAATCTGAATGATAGCCTTTCAGGGTGTAAGTTTTTTCCTGTCATCATTTTGAATATATCATGCCACTCCCTTCTGGCCTGCAAATTTTCTACCGAAAAGACAGCTGATAGTCTGATGGGAGTTTCCTTGTACATACCTGGTTGCTTTTCTCTTGTTACTTTTAAGATTCCCTCTTTATATTTAATTTTTGCCATTTTAATTATAATGTGTCCTCATGTGGACCTCTTTGGATTCATCTTGTTTGGGACTCTCTGTGCTTTTTGGACCTGAATGTCTGTTTCTTTTCCCAGTTTAGGAATGTTTTCAGCTATTATTTCTTTAAATAAGTTTTCTGTCTTTTTCTCTCTCTCCTCCTTCTTGGACCTTTATAATGTGAATGTTGGGATGCTTGATGTTGTCCCAAAGGTCTCTTAAACTATCTTCATTTTTTAAAATTCTTTTTTCTTTTTTATGTTCAGCTTGAGTGATTTCCACTACTCTGTCTTCCAGTCCACTGATCCTTTCCTCTGTATCATCTACTCTACTTTTGATGCTTTCTAGTGTATTTTTTATTTCAGTCATTGTATTCTTCACCACTGTTTTGTTCTTCTCTGTATTTTCTAACTCTTTGTTAAAATTCTCACTGTGTTCATCCATTCTTCTGAGTTTGTTGAGCATCTTTATGATCATTATCTTGAACTCTTTATTGGGTACCTTGCTTATGTCCACTGCTTTCAGTTTTTTTTTTGAAGTTTTGTCTTGTTCCTTTGTTTGGAATATATTCTTCTATCTTCTCATTTTGCCTAACTCTCTGTGTTTATTTCTAAGTAATAAGTTGGTCGGTTACATTCCCTGATCTTGGAGAAGTGGCCTTATGGAGGAGATGTCCTATGGGGCCCAGCATCACACTCCCATCTGCTCACCAGAGCTATATGCTCTAGGGATACCCTCTCTGTGGGCTGTGTAGGCTCTTTCGTTGTGGCAGGGCCCACTACCATGGGTACACTGGTAGGCAAGGTTGGCTCTGACCCAGGTGGCTGCTAGCCTGCTGGTGGCAGGATCAGGTCCTGGGGCTGCTGGCTGTGGGAACTGGGGTTGGGGGGGTGGGTCTGGGCTGGTGAAATACACTGGTGGGCAGGTAAACCCCTGGCATTTATAGGCCAAGAGAGGATTCCAAAATGGCACTTTTCAGCACCAGTTTCCTTGTGGTAGAACAAGCTCCCCAAAATGGCTGCTGCCAGAATCTGCTGCTGTCCCCAGAGGGTGTCCCAGTTGCCTCCTTCCTCTCTGGGAGGCTCTCCAAGATCAGCAAATGGGTATGACCCAGGCTCCTTTCAAATGCCTGCCTCTGAGCTGGGATTCGGAGAGTGTGAGATTTTGCATGCACTCTTTTAGAGTGGAGTCCCTGTTTCCTACAGCCCTGTAGCTCTCCCATACACAAGCCCTGCTGGCCTTCAAAGTCAAACATCTGGGTGCTCATCCTCCCAGTGCAGGACCCCTGGGCTGAGGAGCCGAGCCCTATGTGGGGCTTGGACCCCTCAATCCTTGGGGAGAACTTCTGCAGTTGTAATTATTCTCCTGTTTATGGATCACCTACTCAGGGGTATGGGTCTTGACTATACTGTATCTCCATCCCTCCTACTTGTCTTGTTGTGGTTCCTTCTTTATCTCTTTAGTTGTGGAAAATCTTTTCTCTAGTCTTCAGGCAGTTCTCATAGATAGCGTTCTGTAAAAAGTTGTAATTTTGGTGTACCTATCAGAGGAGGTGAGCTCAGGGTCTTCCTACTCCATCATCTTACCCACACCTCTGTTTTATCTTAAATATTTGCTTCTCCTGTTTATAGCCCAACCCTCCAGCCTCTTCCAGGTTACTGCTGTAGCTATGAACATTCTAGTTAAAATTATGAGTAATAAGATGTGCTTAGTTCTATTAATACCTAAATTGAAGCTGTCATCTTGGCTAATTATAATAGCAGAAAGGAAAAAAAAGAGACCAGAGTCTTGAATAAGGATAAATATTAATGAATTTTTTCATTAAGTGAAACTAAAATCTGTTACCCACAAATGGGTACTAATAATAGTAGGATACTATTATTATTCATTCATTTGTTAATTCAAAACTATTGATTTATTTTTTAAAGATTTATTTACTTATTATTTATTTATTTATTTTTGGCTGTGTTGGGTCTTAGTTGTGGCATGCAGGATCTTTGTTGAGGCATGCAGGATCTCTCATTGTGGCACCCAGGCTCTTTGTTGTGGTACACGGGCTTCTCTCTAGTTGTGGCGTGTGGGTTTTCTCTTCCCTAGCTGTGGCACACAGGCTCCAGGACATGTGGGCTCTGTAGTTGTGGTGTGCGGGCTCCAGAGTGCATGGACTCTGTAGTTTGTGACACGTGGACTCTAGTTGAGGTATGTGAGCTCAGTAGTTGTGGCATGTAGGCTTAGTTGCCCTGCGGCATGTGGGATCTTAGTTCCCTAACCAGGGATCGAACCCGCATCCCCTGCATTGCAAGGCAGATTCTTTACTGCTGGACCACCAGGGAAGTCCCTCAAAACTATTTATAAATCTACAGTGTAATATATTCTGGGCTAGGTCTGTCCTGAGATATACCTAAAAGGATAGAAGTAAGCCCTACTCTTGTAACAATTTTCATCTACTAGAAGAGGCTGGCGATTAAGCAACAATATAAAGTGTGTAGGAGTGATAAAAGTAGTCAAGAATTTTGGGAGTACATATTACGAATTATCTGCTAGGCTTTTGGCAGGGGAAACAGCAGATAAATTGATTTTTCAAATATACACAAAAAATAAGTTGGAATTAGTCAAGTAAAGAAGAGGAGAGTGAGAGTTATAGGACCTAGGGATCCACATTTATAAAAGTCTAGAAGAAAGAAGAACTGGCACTTTTAAAGAACTCAAAGAAGTTCAAAGTAATTGGAATATAGGTGTGGGAGTAACAAATGGTGAGAATTTAGGCTGGAAAGCTCTACAGGGGCCAAATGATAATGAGCCTTCAATGCCCATTTTAAAGGGTTTAGACTTTATACTCAGGGCAATTAAAAGCCATTGAAAAAACTTTTCAAAGTGGAATAACACAATCACATTTTCATTTCAGGAACATCTTGTAAACAGCACAGAGGGGCCCAGAATGGCGGCTAACGAATCATGTAATAGACTACTGTGGTAGTTTATATAAGAGATGATGATGGTCTGAATTTAGACCAATGGGAGTGAAAATGAAAGAAGTGATAGATTTTAAAAGTATTAGGAAGTTCATTGGAGAATTTGTGATTGATTGGATGTGAGGAATACGACTAATGAGGTGGAATGAGAGAGAAAAAGCTAGACAGAGAGGAACATACGGAGATAAATAAATCAAGATGAACCAAGGATAACTCTTCAGTTTCTGTTTCAGGGGACTGGGTTTACTGAGACAGAGAAGATTAGTGGAGGAGCAGCTTTGAAGAAGATAATGATTTCAGTTTGAACCTCTGCTGAATTTGATGTGAGACATCTAGGAAGATCTGGGCTTTAGGCAGCTAAATCAATCAATCTGGAGCTCAGAGAAGAGGTACAGCCTAGAGCACATAGATGGGTTTTGAAGTCATTGGGCTAGAAGAAATCGCACAATGAGTTTATGTGTAGTAGCTCCCTCCCATTATATGATATAGGACTGAAAAATGCTAACACTTTCAGGATGGATGGAGAAATAGGAGCCATAAAGGAGACTGCAAAGGGGCACTCAGAGAGGTACCAGGAAAATTAGTAAGAAAATCAGAACAAATGGTAATCTGAATATTTGAGAATATTTGGGTAATGGCAACCTGAACTTATTTGGCAACTTGAATCTTAGGGAAGAGAATGTTTCAAGAAAGGCTGGTAAGTGTCTGGTGGATTTCAAAAAGCCCTTCTTGAGAATTTATGGGCACTGAGGTCAGGCTATAGTAGGTTTAGAAATAAATTTGAAGATAAAGAGGATAGACAACTCTTTGGAGAAGTTCAGCTGTAGCTTCTGGAGCAGTATGTGTAGGGAGGTAAGAATTCCACAGGACGTTTTATTTTCTCAAGGTAGGATAAATTTAGATATGTTAAAATGATAATGGGAAAAAGCCAAAAGTTAAAGGTAAAAGAGGAAGGAGATAATTGAGAAAATAAGGCTTCTAACATTCATGAAGGATAGGATCCAGGGCACAGACAGAGGCTGGTCTTAGCTAGGAGACAGGACACGTCTTCTGTTTGAACAAGAGGAAAGGAGGAATGGAGAGCTACGATGCTGAATTTGGTCCTAAGAAGGTGAAAAGACCCTAAACAGCTTTTTTTTTTTTCTGTGATGTGAATTAGGACAGTAGAAAATGTGTAAAATAGCCACTGTGGTGAATGAAAGCGAGAGAGAGAGAGAGAGAGAGAGAGAGAGAGAGAGAGAGATGAGCTAACTAGGGAATGAGATAAGGAGGCTGGGGATCATGGATTCAAACAGAGATCCCAGTGTGCCCATATTTACCCAGTGCCCATCCCAAGTACATCATGTGTCTATTTGGATCCCCGTATGAGGTAAAGTTCTCCCACAGCACAGATCTAAAAATGAGTGTCATTTTGACATGAAACAAAGTTAAATAAGAAGTTATATCAGGTTAGAATCACAGTATTAGCCTGTGTTGTATACTTACTGTGGCACAGGAGGGGATTCTTTTGCATATCATGGCTGTACTGTCCGTGAATCTCAGATGCCAGTACTTTACCACTAAACATCACATTCCCTTTAATAAATCAAACTGAATTTGTCTATTAAGTTAAATGTTTTGACCCATTGTAAGAGTGTCAGACTGTTTACCTATTAGTTGTTAAATTAGTCACACATTGACTACCTAAGAATTCAACTTAAAATGACCACGTGATGGTTCTAGGATGGATTGTGATGCTAAAATTTTGCCAATAAATTATAATAGTAGGTTATTTTTTATACCTAAGCTTTCAAGTACTCTAATATTAATGCTTCTTTTCGAAGTGTGAAAGTAACACATTTGTTGTGGAGAATTTGGAAAACAAAGAAAAATATAGATAAGAAAATAGAAATCACCCTAATTTCCTACTCAGAGTTAACTGCTTCTAGTATTTTTCTATATATACACACAGAATTGTTTTTTTAATTGGATTATATTATGTAATAAACATTTGTTTTCACTTTTCACATCCTGAACATTTCTTCACGTTATTAAATATTCTTCAAAAACATGATTTTAAATGTTAACATTGGAAAGTATACTACATATTATGCACATTGAGAGATGTTCCATAATTTGAACATTGTCCTTTTGTTGGCCATTTAAGTTTTTAATTTTCTTTTATATTGAGGAAAATATCCCTGCACACAAAACTTAGCCCACATCTCTGATTCCTTCCTTAACCATTTAGCTGCTCTTAATTGTCACTAATACTGTGGTTCTCTCTGAGTGTAAGATAGTAGGATAGAGCATTTGGGATTTAAATGAAACTATATTTTGGAAGAAAACAAAACTATCCTAATTCTAAACATTTGTAAACATTAATGTTCCTTAAACCTTGACAAAGACATATTGTCTAGACTCTCTTGATACCTGAGATACAAAAGTTTGAAATATAATAAAGATACCTCTTCTGACATGAGTATTACAAAGCTAATCTATCATCCATAATCCAAGAAATGAATGTTTTTATAGAGTAGATTTTGCCGTCCCCCTTTCAGCCAGAATTTGAATACTTGTTACTGACATTTTTTGACTATTCTAATAGAAAGATAAATATTTATCTAGACATATGTACTGAGCTATACTGAGCCACACAGATTTTACAGTTCATACTAATTGAGAGAAGAAAGTAATTCCTAGGTACCAAATAATGTGGTGACAGGCTGCAGCCTTCTTTACAATTTTGAGTTCCTCTGTGTAGTGATTGGATAATTCAGCATTACCAAATATTTTTAAAGTGCAAATTTGAAGGTTTTTTTGAAATAACTCTACTAGGTAGAAATTTAAGGAAAGCAGACTTATAGATCATACATTCATTTCCTTGCACTATTCCCCTAAGTTTCCCCTATTCTTTCTTTGAAACTCAAAACATTCTGTTTCTAGAAACCTATACAATAGTGCAGTAGCCTGGGGCTTGGGGAGAGGTATGCTGTGTAGATTGAAGGTGTTAATATCCTTACCTCATTTTAATTTTCGCAACTGCACTACTAGATGGAGAAGATGCTTAGTAAGCATGTATTAATCATGTTTTAGAGAAGAAGGGAAATCAAGATTCAAAGTTAGGTAACTTGTCCCCAAACTAGAAGCAGAGCTGAGTCAGATTTATGGCAGGTCTTTAACTCTTGATCAGTGTGTTTGCCTAAGCCTGAACTTCTAAAATATCTCCTCCTAAAGTTTCATGAATTCTTGTCCCTTGTCTTCTTACACTGTCCACTTTCTAACTTTGTAGTTTTCCTCTCTCTTCCATTTCCCAAAAGACACATTTGGGGTTTTCCTGCAGAAAAGTTTTGTCTTTTGTTCCACATCTTTTACTTTTCGGTTTCTTTTCTTTTTCAAATTAAATCCTTATTCATTTTCCAGTTTTGCCCCAGAATTCATCAGAAAAAAATTAGCCATAGAAGTATATGTAAGAGACCATCCAGTCCAACCCCATGGCTTACTCGTAAATTTAATAAAGCACAGAGAGTAAATGACTTGCTTAAAGTCATAATTGGTGGCAGAACCAGGGTAGGATTTGCTTCTTCTGATTCTTAGTCCATTGTTGTTTTGAAACATTTAATAAAATTGCATAATAGTAAAGATGAAGTAATGCAACTTCTAGTAACTTTTCTTAATGTGTATGAACTGTTTATTTCCAACTTTTCCAGATTAAATAAAGAGAAGAAGCTTCTGAAACAAAGTCTAGAATGCTGAGATGATTTGGCAATCTGAGAACAGAGTTGTAACCAAATTGAAAAGACTACAATTGTTTCTTAAATCTGCAGTGAAACTTCTTCTCATGAAAGTCCTTCAAATTATGTGATTAAGTGGTTCAAAGCTCCCAGACTGGTTTCAATGTATTATAATGTAGCACATTTATCAAACTATACAGGGAGTTTCCAGTGGAGCAGGTTATTCTCCCATAACCTGACAAACGGAGATTACTGAAAACAAAACATCATAAATAAAAATTGGCTGTGAGGAAAGTTCTCTTACACATTATATTAGGAATAATCTGGAAATGCATAAAAACCACGTAATGGAGCCTAAGGGAAAATAAAAATTTTATTCCCTCCCCACAAATTAATTTTTCTGGGTTTTCTCATTTATCATCTTCAATAGATATATGTAGCCTATAGCCCAAGGCATTTTTGGACCAAGAAATAAAGTACTGAAGGTTTTTAAATGTGTACTTTTAAATCCTACTGTAGTAAAATAAAGTCCAAATGCAGAATATTAAAAACAATCTTCCAGGGATTCCCTGGCTGTTCAATGGTTAGGACTCCACACTTTCACTTCCAGGGCCCGGGTTCAGTCCCTGGTCGGGGAACTAAGATCCCACAAGCTGTGCGGTGTGACCAAAAAAAAAAAGTCTCCTTGGTTAGTGTTTTGTACATTTAAAAGATCATTATCACTGGGGAAGGGACAAATCGGACAAATCTTCCTTTAGGATGGAGAAAAGTAATTGCCCTTGACACTAGGCAGGGATGGAGAATTTAGGGGTTACTGATGTAGTTGTGTTCCTCGCTATCACGGTACAAAAAGAACTCTCTCTTCCTGCTGAAAACCGGAGGAGAGGCAAGAGGCCTGGGAGAGTCACATGGAGCCTGGAGAAGATGCTGACAGAAGAGCGGTAGCTCTGTTTAACCACAGCTGGTCTCACGGCTCCCTTGACCAGATTGTTATATGAGGCTGTTTAGAAGGAGCAATTGTGCAGCATGTTTGCTGAAAAAATAGCTTCAGTGGTAGCCAAGCATCCTGGTTTTTGTTTGTCCCTTCTCCCTTGTAGAATGGGACTAATAGGAATAATCTACCTGAAGTCTATATATTGATGCCAAAGTTTTTCTCCCAAAGTCTGATCGTCTAAAATATATTTGCAAAAATTCTCATCACTGTTCAGCTCCTTAAATAGAAGGATGTCTAATATAGGACACCTAATATCAAGGTGTCCACAGGGCTCTATTCCCTGCTGGAAGCTCTGCGGGAGCATCGGAGACTCCTTTCCTTGCTTTTCTCATGGATGTTAACTTGCATTTATGTTTAAAATTAAACAAGGAATTAAGAGTTCTACTTCCATCCCTGCTGCCATTTGGAAATGGCGATATCATGCTCACTGCCTCTAATTCCAATTATCTTCCTGCTGCACATCTCATGAGTTCTGGGAAAGCTCGAGTGTCTCTTCCCATGTGCTAGCTATTGCTTACAGAACTTGGTTTCATAATTTCATAATCACTGCATTGTCATTAGGAAATTACAGGAAACTACAGTGGACTAGCCAATGTAAGGCATATGAAACCTGTATTAGCCTAATAAAAATAATTTTAAATTATTAGCCTCATAAAAATTAATTTTTAAATAATCAAGGAGGACTGTGTAAAATGACTGAAATTCCATTTTAATAAGTAATTTTATGAACTTTCCTGATTATAAAAAGTTGGAGAAATACAACACTTTATTTTGTAAAAGAAAATGAAAATGTAACTTAAGTGAGTTTTTAAATCATTCTAGATGAGGCTCAGAACACTTCCTGAAAGATGGTAAGTGGTCAAATATATTTAATTATTGGATGAGGTGAGGGACTGAAAGAGTTAGCACCAATAGCTTATAAAAAGAAGACGAAAGAATTAATAACCACGTGTTTTTCTTAAAGGCAACTGAACTGAAAATACAGTTTTATACCTTTTAGTCAAAGACTGAGATCTAACTGATGTAACTTGAATAACAGGAATGCATTTTTACATGTTGCAAATATAGAAATTGAGATAATTTATATAAGAGTTAGGATGAAGTTTACTTTTACTTTATGTTAAAAAAAAAGTTTCCTAACAAAGTGTACAAAGTAAGGAAAATTGCTAGGATGTTTTATCTGTGAGAGAGAATAAGTTGTTTTCAAGCTCATACCTCCCCATCCCCTTTCAGCATTTGTTGAGAACTCACTCTGTGGGTGTATTAGTTTTCTACTGTAGCTCTTTAACAAATTACAAACTTGTTGGCTTAAAACAATACAAATGTATCTTACAGTTCCGTAGGTTGGAAGCCTGACATGGGTCTCACTGGGCTAATATCAAGGTATGCACAGGGCTGCATTACTTTCTGGAAGCTCTGAAGAAGAATCAGACTTGTTTCCTTGCTTTTTTTTTTCTTTTTCTTTCAATTTCTAGAGGTCATCTATAATTCCTTAACTCATGGCTCCCTTCCTTCATCTTCAAAACCAGCAACACTGCATCTCTCTGACTGTTCTTCTGTGGACCCATCTCCCTCTGACCACAGCTGGAAAGGTTCTCAGATTTTAAGAACCCGTGTGATTACATTGAGCCTACCCAGATAATTCAGGATAATCACCCCATCTTGAGGCCCTTAACATTCATCACATGTGGGAGGTAGTGTTCAGTTCACAGGGCTCTGAGCCAGCATCAGAAGATACTAATGTAGATATATTTATTTTAAATAATTTTGGTGTATTCATATTTATTAATGAAGGGAATAATCAACTCCCTTTAAACAAAAGACTTTCCTAAATTGCTTGAAATGTTTTTATGTACATAAAAAATTTAAAATAATTTAATAATTGTTTAATAATAATAATTCCATTGCCTTCTGCAAGTCTACATATTTTACATAATTTAATTGTAATAACAATACAATTATATGTACATGATAGTATCTTACATTCTGTTCTTTTCACTTACTTCATATATATATTATTAAGCAAACAGGCTGTATTTTATTAAACTTTACTCCTGATACTAGAGATTTATTTGTTTGCAGTTTCTTACTAGATTATATAATTCTTCACTGAACATTCACTTATTTGTCCAGCTTTTTCCTTTTATTGAATAAATCCCTTGGAAAAAATTTCTTTGAAAGAAATTACAGAGTCAGAATGTATGCCTACCCATTTTTCTCTTCTTATTTGTCTATAGAGCCATAATTTTGTTCAGGTATTAGGTGGTAAATTGGTCAAGGACCAGGGTGTAAGCCCCAGAGAATGTATTTGTCTTATAAGCCAAACCCGGAAATTTCCATCTCCTGTGCCAGTGATTGGTTTAAGAATTACCTGTGACTCAATTCTGTCCAGTAAGACCAAGCTGACGTTTTCATAGCTGGTGAGGCTTTGATCAGAGCCGAGATTTAGAACACCGAATCTGTGTAGTGCTGACATCTATTTGCACCATCGGGGTGTGTGTTATCACTATAATTCAGATGAGAGGAGGAGCTGAACGAGGATGAGACTGGAACAAGAGCAAATGGCAGTGCAGAGGACAAGGCAAAAGAAGGATTCGAAGGTGACTCTGACGTGTTGAGCCAGGGTGACTGTGTAAGAAAGAAAGTGCCATTGTTGGGATGGTAGGTTTGTGGGTGTTTGGGATGCCCAGGGATGTTGGGACCCCTTCAATTTGGGATGTGTGACCTGAGGACAGAACATCCAAATAAATGTGAGCCTTAAGAGAGAGACATTTTGGGTTCAGTAGAAATGTACCGTGAGCAACACATACAAGTCACATATATAATTTTAAATTTTCTAGTAATGTCATTTTTTAAAAAGTAACAAGAAACAAGTGAGGCTAATTTTAATAGTGTACTTTATTTAACACACTATATCAAAGATAGTATCATTTCATTAGTCATTACATATCCCAGCATCTCAATTTTCTCCAGCCACGTTTCAAGTGCTTAATAGTCATGGACGTCTAGAAAGACCAGTTTAGGAGCTGGTAATAAAGTCAGCACCTTTCTTTGTTTGCAGGTGTGAACCCATGTTCGGGTTGTTCCTGCTTTTTTTTTTGCTGTTACGAACAATGCTGTAATGAACAGTCATACACACAACTTCTGGTGCAGCAGTTAGGGGCAGTGTACTCTTGGGAGTGGGACTTGTGCACAGCAGCAGCAGAGACAGGCCTCTCTTCCCAGGTGGCTGCTGCAGCTCACGCCCCTGCTAGTAGGATGCAAAAGCACCCACATGGCTCCACACCCCAAAGTCACGTTTCATTTTTGTCAAGCTAATGGGTGTAAAATGGTTTCTTACTCTGTCATAATATTCATTTCTCTGATGATTAATGAGCTTGAATACCTTTCCAGATCCATTTGAATCTTCATTTTGTTCTCTTCTGTGGAAATCACAAATATTTATTCATTCAAATATAAGTATATTTATATTATGTATGTTATAGATGTCATATATTATATTTGTATATGGATCATATATTCATTTACAAATGGTTGTTGAACACTCTCTGCTAAATACTGGTCTAGGTACTGGGAATGAACTAGTGAGGAAAAAATGATATAGTCCCAAATTCTGCCTTCATGGAGTTTACATTCTAGTGTGTGTGCAGTGACCAGGGAGAGACCAAAAAGAGGTAAAATGCTGTCTGACGTATGTCAATGAACCTGGGTTTAAGTCTGGCTCAGCCATTTTATGTCATTAAACCTTGGTTTCTGCAATTGTAAAAAGGAGATGGCAATAATATTTATCTTCTATTGTTTATTAAATACATATGAAGAACTTGACACAGTGTCAGGCAAATTGTAAGGATTCGGCAAATGTTAATGACAAGAAGAAGAAGAAGGAGAAGAATAAGAAGAAGAAGAAGAAGAAGAAAAAGAAAATATAACTACTATTTTCCCCTTTCTTGCTTCTATTTTTTCTTCTAGGTTTTTTTTTTTCTTTTTTTCCAGTTACAACTACTGAAGTTTCAGATTACATATGTTTTGTTTTTTTTGAAGCATTGGCTCTCATTTAGGTGTCAACCTCCTGGTATTTTCTGCAGCAAGACAGACGACTTTGGCTAATTTTGAGATGTGTTGTTTTCCAACTTCTTAAATCCCAAGAACCAAGAGCCTGAGTACATGTACTTTTAAAAAATCTGCATCACGTTGAATAGGCAAAAATGTGGGAAAATCCAGAGGAATATCTTATATAATTCAGGGCTGTGTTCTGTGAGTATAAGTGTTGCTTGAATTGATCATTTCAATCCAATAACCAATTGATTGTTAATTTATGTGCAAAGTACCGTGTAGGGGAGATGCATATGACTTTATTAATCTTTGGAATAATAGTTTGTCCCTTTTTCTTAGATAATGATGTTGAAAATGATCTTCAATCATACATCAGTTGAGCACTGCAAGTCGTACACAGAAAAGCAGAAAGAGTGCAGCTTCTTCTTAATAGCTGTTCGCCTGGCTTCACTGAACCAGATCTTGGATCCCTGGGTTTATCTGCTGCTAAGAAAGATCCTTCTTCAAAAGTTTTGCCAGGTAGCAAATGCTGTCTCCAGCTGCTGTAATAATGGAAAGAAAGTACAGATGATCTCACTATCCAATGAAATAACACAGACAGAGGCATGAAAGAGAACTCTTAATCAACTTGCATGTTCACAGCTTTTGGCAACAAATAGCCCTAAACCTTACTGTGAATTTAGGCATATCTGGCATGCCACTGTTTATGCGTTGAAGTAGAATTTTTGATATAAGGCTAAATGGTCTCAGAAGCATAGATAATCCCCTATGTGCCAGAAGTATTCAAACACAAACAAAGGAAAATAGATTAATAATAGTCTAGTGTTTGGGGGACTCTGTCATTTGTAGCTGAATATGTGATTATTTATTAGGTGAAGACTTTTTCTTCTATATAAATGATCTTGGTCTGTGATGGGGGTGGGATGGGAATAGTTAATATTCTAGTATTCTGAATACATGGGGAATTTAACGCACAGATCGTTGAAGACAAGGTTTGTTTTTGCTCAAAACCTTGGCCTTCTGCTTTCTCTTTTACTCTCTCTCTCTCTCTTTCTCTCTGTGTCACTCTTATTCCCCTTACATTTTTTTAAAAAGTTGAGTTAGGATTAAAAAAACATCTATAATGTATCCACAAGTGTTCATTGGTACTGATGTTATTTAAATATTGCTCAATATGTAAATTAGCTGCTAACCTTACAAAGTTTAAGTTTTGGTTGGGTTGGTAATTAGGTTTATTCATTATCTGAATAAGAGTCAGTTCCATTTATTTCAAAAATGACAGAGTTTGTGACCATCCAAATTGCTAAATGTTCTTCCTTTTGATTACATTTTTAATTCCTACAAGCCTGCAGAAGATTCGTAAAACTGTGCTTGGGAGTCAGTGAAGTGATTTTTCAAAATGCTATTTAAGGACTGATTTGAGCACTAAATATAGGTACTCTGGCTAATTATCTTCCCTGATTTTCCACTAAAAGTATTCTCTTCAGTATTTTGGGTATTTAAATACTAACTCTGATTCTAACACCAATAAATATTTTGAAGCTTCCATAAAGACTTTCCATAGTTTGGCCTATTTATAGGATTAGGAAATTAATAATATTGATCCCTCACAGCACTTTCTCTCCCCTCTTCTCAAAGTAGCTCTATCTAAATATTTATTCTTAAAATGTTTCTCTCAGGGTCTACATGTGTACAAACCTTGATAGCTAAGCTTGATATCTTTTTGGCACAAGTAGGTCACTACGTTAAGTTTTGAGAATTACACTTAAACAGAAGATTTCCCCAACAAACACAACAATCTTTCAAATCAGACCTACATAATATGTTCTTCATACTCTTTAGAGCATTCATTTTGCAGACTTACTAACATTTTCTCATGAAGATTTTTAATTTGCTTTTTTCTTTACTGCTTTCCTAGTTTTAAGAAACTTGAGATTTATTTATACTCCTTTATAGTAACTACATTTGTGTTTGTGTTCAGTAAGCATTTGGGGAAGAATTAATTTTAAGAGGTACAAAATATCTATTAGATTAATATGTACACCACTCTAAGTCAATCAGGGGAATCAATTTAAATGACCATGTCAAATTGAGTGAGAAGGCAAGATATGCTGGGAGCAGAAATAGAGACACAGATGTAGAGAACAAATGTATGGACACCAAGGGGGGAAAGTGGCGGAGATGCAGGGTTGGTGGTGGGATGAACTGGGAGATTGGGATTGACATATATACACCAATATGTATAAAATAGATAACTAATAAGAACCTTCTGTATAAAAAATAAATGAATAAATATAATTCAAAAATTCAAATAAAAGAAAAAAATCTGCTGGGAGCACTTTTGTAACTCATGATCGTTCCACTAGTCTAGGTTTTGGAAAAAATGATAAATAACCTATACTAAAACCCCATTATAAAATCTCTCTATGCCATAGAATTGGATTATCCTACAGGTCACCTCATGGAGGATGAAACAAAACTACATACTTTTTTTTTTCAGGAAAAAAGTGCACTTAAATGATCTTATAGTGAAGAGGTTTTACCTCTTGAGTGGTCCTCATACCCTAGGTTTAGATATACACATAGTATAGATCCAAGTGGTATGAGCTTGATTGGGTTATTTCTTCCAGCACCTAGTACAGCACTTGGAATATAGAAAGTGTTCAATGACTGTTCAGAGAATGAATGAATCATTATCTGTCAAAAGCAAGTGCACACTGGTGGGGCCCCACAGTATGGTTGAAGCGCTTCATGCCATTACAGACCATCAAGCAGATAAAGTGAATGATCTCTGCTTGTTTAATTACAGGCACACAAATTTATCTTCAGATGTGCAGTGTCATATTGCTGCATAACAAAGAGCGTTATTTGTATTACTAATTTAAGAGACTGCTACTCCCAAGTGGTAATTGAGATTATTGTCAAAGAAATATCACTTTTCATCAAACCACAGAAATGCATAAAGACAAAACAGCCTAAAACTCATGCTTAACTACAAAACAAATTCCTGCCCAGGGATACATGGTAGTTGTGGATGATGGCAGTTTTTGAACAAGCTTGAAAAGGAATCTTAAAAAAAAAAAAAAAAAAGTCGTTCTGAAGAACCTAGAGTCAGGACAGAAATAAAGATGCAGATGTAGAGAATGGACTTGAGGACACAGGGAGGGGGAAGGGTAAGCTGGAACGAAGTGAGAGAGTGGCATGGACATACATACACTACCAAATGTAAAATAGATAGCTAGTGGGAAGCAGCTGCATAGCACAGGGAGATCAGCTCAGTGCTTTGTGAACACCTAGAGGGGTAGGATAGGGAGGATGGGAGGGAGACGCAAGAGGAAGGGGATATGGGAACATATGTATGCATATGGCTGATTCACTCTGTTGTACAACAGAAAGTAACACAACATTGTAAAGCAATTATACTCTAATAAAGATGTTTAAAAAAGAAGAATTAATGAATAGGTAAATAATTGAAACAAGTAATTCTGGAATAAAGATCTGGACATAAGAGGCTATCTTTTTAGTAGAGACTTTAAAATATAATATTATTGTCAAAATAAAAAAAGGAGATGGAAAAGGAAGAATTATGTAAACAGCATGTGAGTTTTGTTATGTAGGCAGCCATTTGTTAGTACATGGAAAACCTGATAAGAAATTTAAGTCCTAAATGATATCAGTCGTTGGATGATAGCTGAAGTTAGATTTCAGAGATGTTGTTCAGAGGCCCTAGACGTGGTTAGGAAGTAAACATCTAAAGGCACTGCAGAAGAGTATGTCAGTTTCCACGTTTAAGTTCACTGGCCTTTAAATTCACTCGCATATACTTAGTTTATCCATGCATATATCTGAGCAGGAAAAAAATGCATGCATAAATTATGGGAATTACAAAACTTCTCAGTATTGGTTAAAAAAAACATAGACACCTAGGAAACTAAATAGAAAGTAGTGAGTGAATGCAATGTAGAAATATATGTAATGTCAGCTGTCGTAGATTTTACGAAGCAGTTTTGATTTTCCAAACAGTGAATTTAAACCGCTATGTTGTGTCACAGAAGAGAATGATGACACGTCAACCAATTAGAACAGTTTACTTTTCAAATAAAATAAGTATGGTGGATATCTTTAAAATATTTTAAATTGAAGAAACAAATGTGTTATCCCAAGATTTATCAAATTTACCTAATGCTATATATGAAGTTATTTTAAGTAAGCATAAGCATTTAATCATGCCAGATTTAAATGATTGTCAATTTTAAAGTGCACATATATACTGAACACTTCTTTATTATATAAAAGACCTTTTGACCATGTTATGGAATAAAATTGTGGAAGCTCATGTAAAAGTTAACTATAAAAGACCCTGTGACCACACTGGCATTGAGTAATAGACAAACTAAAAGCTTTGACAAAACAGTATTTTAATAAGGTGGACAATCTGTGGCAATACTCTAATATTAAATTTTCAAGAATTTTATTTATTTAATACTTTATATGTTTTTGTTGGTTTTGACCCCAGATTAGTGATCTGCTTTCAGTCTTCCCCATGTCAGTTATCATAGTTCTTTGTATTGGGATTAAGTCAGCTACAGAAAATCGAAAAATTTTGTTTTATGAAATTTTAGGCACATATATTACCCATTTATTCTCATATTTTAACCCCAAAGCTTCTCTTGAAATATACAGATTACTAGAAGATGAGTGACACAGAGAGACTTTATTACTACAGAGAGTATTTATTACTACAAACATATAAAAAGCTTAGTATGGAATAATTAAAATTTCCATGATTTACCTCTGTAAAAATTTAAGTCACCAACCATGCCCAGTCTTCACAACTGCTTGTTTATTGCTAGCTTTGTGATTGTGTTATGTCTCAAATCTGCAAAAATTGAGGTCTAAATAAATGAAAAGAATTGTTCAATGAATGAGATTATAACATTTTTTAAATGAAGAGTAATATTGTGGCTAAATCGACAGAACTGTTTTCTGAGTTGCAATACAGTGCTAATAAGAGGTGACATAATCTGTGATGTTTCCTAACATAGGTTATGATAGGGTCTATTTACAAAATTTGGAAATCAGTCTAAAAGTCACATGCAGATTTGTTAAGAAGCTGCTATCTGTTCAGAATTCTAAGACTACTGACAGGTGGTGATTACGTATGAAGCATGAAACAGAGAATTAGGGAAAATTCAAAAATTAAACTCCATTATACTGGTATCATTAATATAGTTACTAATTACATGTAAAAGTTCATTTCCCCTAGATTTCTCTCATGCAAAAGGTTTCAATTTTATAATGATTCATGTTGTAGTTGTTAAGTAAAATTTTTCACATGCCTTCCCTGAATGCCTTTTTTGGATTGAGTCCACCTATAAAACTGAAGAAAGTAAAAAGAGTAGTACAGGGTGACTTTGTTCTCAAAGTGACAAAGGGAAAACTGAAACTATACATTTTTATGAAAGACTTCAACAAGTCTAGAAGTGAGGCACTTTTTTTTTCTAAAAGAGGTCGACAATTATTTTTTTGTACGCGGGCCTCTCACCGCTGTGGCCTCTCCCTCTGCGGAGCACAGGCTCCGGACGCGCAGGCTCAGCGGCCATGGCTCACAGGCCCAGCCGCTCCGCGGCATGTGGGATCTTCCCGGACCGGGGCACGAACCCGTGACCCCTGCATCGGCAGGCGGACTCCCAACCACTGCGCCACCAGGGAAGCCCCCATATAGTCTCTATTTTATAATTCCTAAAGTGAGGATTCTATTTAAAGGCTTATAATTTATACAAGTTGAGTTGTAAATCATTACATTATACCACAAGTACATTTTGATTCTCTAGAAATGCAGTTCAATCAGACATATACCATATTTATTCATATATAAATCACACACTTTATCTATTGAGAATGAAAATTATTTTATTTTCAGAAGTTTTACATCAATCTGTTTCAAAGCATAACTCAAATATCCACTGGAATGCTTATTTCCTCATTAGGAACGAGACTGTTTCCCCAGTGCCCTTGCCTCCAGCCTGTTTTTCCATTTTCTCACGGAGAAGAAGTAACAGAAATATTTACTATGGTGAAGCTGGGATTGTTTTTAAGAGAGAGAATGGTTTCACATTTCTAATATGCTAACGTCCTAATATATGAAATATCTGAGTCTGCTTTTTAATATCTGCTTTGATGAAATAATTTTATTATGGGAGTAAAGATAAGGAGGAAAGAGATTACCATCAGATACAAATTAGCCTTTTCAGGCTTTTTGAGCATTTTAGAGATGATAGCACTTCTAAATTATTTTAGAGCAGATCTTAAATCCTTTTGTTAATTGTTTTAGAATTAGAATATTTTGACTTTTTAATTAAAGTGAATCAGATATCTAGCCAAAAGCTAGCTAATCACCAGACTTTAATAGTTATTTGAAAATAGTTTCTTTCTATCGTTTTCAGTTTCTGTAGAAATCAAAGCTGTAATGTTCAGCAGGAGAAAATGTGTATGACTTACTAATGGACTTCAATGTTCTTTCAGCTTTTGAAGTGACACTCATATGGAACAGGCATGGAGGGTGGGACAGAGAACAAAGAGAAAGAGGTGAAGGAAAACCTGTGTATTTCTAACTTGTCAAGATTCTTCATCCTTTTAGGCCATTTCACAGAAGCAAGGAGAGGAAGAGGCCACATTTATCTTTTCATAATTGAGCATCAGTAGGACAAAGCGAGGAGTGGCCAGTGTTCTTTTCTGTAAGAGTGAATGTTAAATTCACTCAACTCATCACTGACTGCTAAACTCTTTTTCTCCCCAATCTTCCTGCATATACATGAAATATCTTACCTTCTCCCTCTCCTTTAACCAAACAATTTTGTACAAATAGCATAAAGTCGAACATTTCTTTAAGGAAACAAATTAAAAATAGGCACTGATTATTTTGATCTGTTTACAACAAATGAATATATTATTTTCAAAATGTATCTAAGTAAGAATTGAAATCATTGGCACTTTAATCAATCATGTAAAACTCAGTATAGAAAGTGTACATTTCTCCACCTCTCCTACTCAGCATCCCATCCCTACACACTTGGTTAAATGGGAAGATATACTGTTGTCACCTTTATGTAGTTAGTTATCTTAAGTGTATTTAAACATATCTTCCAGTATGTTTTAAAGGGTAGTCTTCAATATGGTGGAGACAAAAAATAAAAGAGACTATGAAAAGTACATCAGAATTTTGATGGCATTCTAGTCAGAGCCAGTCTGTATACTTAACAAATGTACGTTATTTATGTTGTGCTTGTCAATGGGAAATAAAGTCGAATGTTCTGAAATGTCCCTGTCTTTCTTTCCTGATGCCAACTCATGTCAGGAATGTTTTACTTATAATCACATTAAGCATTTTGCTAAAATCCTATTTGATATGCTTTGCCAAAATAACAGCACAATGTAATGCAATAGCATCATCCTATCTGTAACATTTAAATCATTTTGTTTTATATTCCATAATAACATATAGTACAAATTATCACTGATGTGCTATAAACTTGAGAGGTGCTTTTCAATACGATACCTAGTCATGTTATAATCTCAGAATTTTTGTTTTTAATACAAAAGCACATTTATAAATTATTCTAAACTTAGTTCTCCTACTTTCTTGTGGATTTGAGTATAATCTACAGGCAGCCAACATAAGAATTGCCCTTGTTCATAGTCAGCTCCTTCAGCAGACTTGTACCTGTGTATTGGTGTGAGCTGATTACTGGTAGAGATGTGTTGGGCTACCCCACTACCCTATTCCATGTGCTTATTTAGCTTAACTCTACTTCTTCCTCCCTCAGTGATGGGAGAAGTTCTGTAGAACATAGACTGCAAAGCCAAGCTCATTATAAGTAACACGCCGAGCTCGCCCTCCTTCCTCTTAAGAAAAGGCATTTAGGGAGAGCTCTGCCGTAAACCCCTGACCAAATCTTTTTTTTTTTTTTTTTTTCTTTGGCTGCACTGGGTCTTCATTGCTGCACACGGGCTCTTTGTTGTTGTGGTACGTGGACTTCTCTAGTTGTGGTGCACAGGCTGCAATGCACACGGCCTCAGTAGTCTGAATAGTTGCGGCGCACTGGCTTAGTTGCCCCGTGGCATGTGGGATCTTAGTTCTCCGACGAAGGATCAAACCCACATCCCCTGCGTTGGAAGGTGGATTCTTAACCACTGGACCACCAGGGAAGTCCCCGACCAGATCTTATGATCCCTACAGTCTTGTAGCATTTGAGGTAAACATCACTATGGCTATCTTCTGGTACACCAAGAATTTCCACTACAACGCTGATGAACCGACATGCCATGGAATGACATTGCCCAGCTTCATGTTCTCAGAGGACAAGGAGTCAGGCATCTTTAGATATCTTGGAGGTTGTTGTGCTCACCTAAAACAGTCTTGAGTAAACCTATTTTGGAGGAAGGTACTCAGAATCCAAGCCAGTCCTCCAGACTTGTTCTTTTCTTCAACATATATTTGTTGTGTACTAAATATGGCCTAAGCATTCTGGTAGGCACTAAGACACAGGGGTTTAAAAAACAAACAAACAAACCCAGCTTTCAATGAATTTATAATCTAGTAGGGGAATAGCAAATCATTTGAACAGAGCTGCTATTGGGGTAAGCCTATGGTAATGAAAGCATATGGGGGAGGTGATGCTGAAATAAGAAATAGTTTCCTGTAGGAGTTGACATTTAATCTGCATTTTGGAGAAAGGAGTTGATATTAACCAGGAAGGTGGAGGCACATTTTAAGATATTTTTTCACTCCACTTTGCCCAAAGCAGTACAATTTCCAAGGCATTCAAACTGACTAAACTCTAGTGGCCCTGTAAAAGGTGTGGGTCTGAATCGTGCATACCTCTATAATCTCACAGAGTGGGGAAAAGTGACTTGGCCTTAAGGCAGGATTTCTGAACCATGGAACTCTTTTCGTTTTTTGTTTTTTGTTTTTTTGGGGTTTTTTGCGGTACGCGGGCCTCTCACTGCTGTGGCCTCTCCCGTTGCGGAGCAACAGGCTCCGGACACGCAGGCTCAGCGGCCATGGCTCACGGGCCCAACCGCTCCGCGTCATGTGGGATCCTCCCGGACCGGGGCACGAACCAGCGTCCCCCGTATTGGCAGGCGGACTCTCAACCACTGCGCCACCAGGGAAGCCCTGAACCATGGAACTCTTGACACATTGGGGCAGATAATTCTTTGTTGTGGGGTGTTGTCCTGTACATTGTAAGCTGTTTAGCAGCTACCCTGGCCTCTACTCACTGGATGCCAGTAATATCGCCCTAGTTGTGACAATCAAAAATGCCCCCAGACATTGCCAAACACAGCATGGAGGACATATTGGCCCCTAGTTGGGACCCTCTGCCTTAGGGCAAGGGCCATGGCCACTAGGAGGAAGCTATGTGTGAGGGTTTTCAGGACAAGGCCATCTGTGGGATCTTGGTCCTGACAGGCACCATTCTGGCATTTCTCAAGGAAGCAGGCATTAAAATGCCAGTTTGTGTCTGACTGCACAAAAATGTGGCACTACCACTACAGCAGTGCCCTGATCACCATGGGCCCTGATCCACTTCCTTAATCACATAAACCTATTCACAGACAAAGAGGCACAATTTCTTAGAAAGTATCATCTTTCTATTGATGCCTCCAATCCCTATTTTGTTCTTGATAAGAGGCCCTAGGGTTATATGTCTCTCAAAGGGATATCTAAAGATGGTCTGTTTCTCTCAGGACCTCGAAAATCTGTTATAATTCCTCTTAATTAAGTTCACATTTCCAGGCAAGGTGCGTTAGTAAGAGAGAACTAATTTACCAAATTCTGTCTTTAACGGAATTTTTGCATGTCTGATCTGTGTTACAGAGTTGTAAGAGTTTTATTTAATCTGAGACATAATCTTTATCAAAGAGCAGTCAAATCTGGGGCAAATATCTCTTTATCAGCCTGTACCTTTCTGAGTTCGTGCCAGTCTGCAGTACCTCAGGTATAGAGCTATTACCATACATTTTGCTGACAGAGTTCAAGTCATGATCTCTCTAACTGACATTTAAACTCTAGTTTGCATGAAATGGGAAGTTGAAAAACTTAAACCACAAATCTGACCCAAAATTAAAATGAAAACAAAGGTACTCATTAGTTTACTGTAAATTTCTGAGGCAAAGTAGGGAAGGTCTATGGATAATCAGTGCTTATGCCTAATATTATTATGCAATCCTTTAAAAAGAAGTCTTTGAATATAACATACACGGTTGTTTGAATTCAATTTTGAAAAGAACATTGGAAGAAAATAATTCTGAAACCATTATAACCCATTGAGGCCTTTTAAAATTAGATTTAACTAGAAGTACCCAGTGGAACACTGGTTCTTAAATACTGTGGGGTCAGAGACCCCTCTGATAATCTGGTGAAAGTTTTGGATCCCCTTCTCACAAAAAGCACAGAGAATTTTTTTACAGTGTCAGAGATTGTGCAGTCCTCCTAAAGTCTGTCTACAGATGTCTTGGAAATTTATACACACAGGTTAAGAATTCTCACTGTGAGAAAATCTTTGTGATTCAAGGAACCTCACAAGTGTCCATGTTTGGTTTGAAAACTAAAATCGAAAACTGCAGCTAAATCAACATAATTACTTCCCTGTGAATACCAAAATTCCTTGACATCTCATGTCAAGGAATGACATGCCCATAATAGTCAATCAGCATAATGCCCATAATAATAAATCAACATAATGGGGGGTAGAATTATTAAAAGGAACTGCAATCATTTTTTTTTTTTTTATTTTTTATTGCGGTACGCGGGCCTCTCACTGTTGTGGCCTCTCCCGTTGCGGAGCACAGGCTCCGGACGCGCAGGCTCAGCGGCCATGGCTCACGGGCCCAGCCACTCCGCGGCATCTTCCCGGACTGGGGCATGAACCCGTGTCCCCTGCATCGGCAGGTGGACTCTCAACCACTGCGCCACCAGGGAAGCCCAGAACTGCAATCATTTTTAAAAATTGCCATCATGTGGGGAAAAGAAACAACACCATCCCAAACAGAATAGGAGCAATATAGGTTACTTGCCAAAAACAGGTTGAAAAATGAAAGGACCATTTTTTGAAAAAGAATTACAAGTTATCCAATGACACATTTGCCTTACACAGAGTTTTAGTTTTGCCTTGTGTTGATCCAGCAAGAGAGATTTAAAACCAACTATTTAAAAAAATCAGTTAAAATAAATATCACCTCACCTGAAAAATGCAATCTCTAAAATGGTTAGAATCTAACTTCCAGTTATTTTCTGTTACGTGACTTTATGTTATGTTATGTATATGGATAAATATATTTTTACACTTCTGCCTGTACTATAGTTTTGTGTTGCTATTTAGAATGAAAGCAGCAAGGAGGACCTATTGATTGAAACTTTCAGTAAAATGCAAGGCATACACTTGCAGACCTTCTTGCAAATGTAAAATTAATGATGCTTTAAGCCAATGCTTGAAGCTATTAGTGGAATGCAGTATTGATGTTTATAGTTTGCACTTCTCTAGAGGGAAACATCTGGAGCAATTAATGATATTTATCTTTGCATTTTTCTTGCCTTATTGAGGAAAAAAGTGCCATCTTAGAGCACTGATATATTTATATTTTGGAAACCCCACACTTTGATACCAGAGCATCCTACATTCTGGATGTGTGTATGTGAATTGGACAGCTGTACATAGTATGCATGAAATTGCAAGTTGATTTTCATAAGTCAGTGGTTTGGAGTCTTCTCCTTAGAAGATCCATGAAAAGCCATTTTTAGAGGAAGAACAATTGCTCTTTGTTATTTATTTTCAATATTCCTTGACCATTAAATTTTTTTTTTTTTGCCTGGCCTCTTTATTTTCAGAATTGCAGTGACAGAATTAATATTTACTTGAAAAATTTTGGAGAAATAATATTCATTTATTGCCAAGCTCTGAAGGGGCACCGCTGCCTTAAATGTTTTGCAGCCCTAGTTAGACATGCATGGATCCTCTCCTTATGACAGATTTTCTCCCACCATAGCCATTTTGCATATTTCTGCTACTATCCCTTCAGCAGAATTGTCATTGAAACCTAAAATAATTCGTTTATTAATTTAATTAATTAATATTTGACCACTACTGAGAGATTGCATGTTTAAAGTATTTTAAAGCATTTTTAAAGCAACATCATTTCTCTAAAATGTTCTCTAAATTTTAGTGGGTCATAATGAAAAAGAAAAACTCCCAGTGTTGGACAAGGAGTCAGAACACTTAAGTCTGTTTATCTAATTTGCTATTCAGTGGTTGTTTGCCCTTGACAATTTAGTAAACCTCTCTGAACTTGAATTTTCTTATCAGCACAGGATTATTAGGATTAAATAAGAATGAAGATAAGGACACTTTTGAAAGCACTATACAAGTACGTAATGGTTAATATTATTTTATTATCTGGATTTCATCAATGGAACATTAAATTTAATTATGATTTTTCTCATCTCAAACCACTATAGTACAGTCTGGCTAACTTAGTATTGGGCATTCACCAGAACACACAAGTGATATTAGAAGTCTAGTTCTGGTCCCACATAGGAAAAGATACATAGCTTTTTTTAAGTTTATTTGCCTCATCTGTACAATCAGAGGTTGGTTGATCTATGTGTTATCCTGTAGCTGAAAAAACATGATTTTCCTTTCTCTCTGGAATGTCATGAAGCTCATCTTGTCAGCTAAACACAGACAAGTTTTTCTCTTTTGAATTTTGAAAAACAGCTCATAGGAAATCTCTAGGCCACATAGACAGAAATGCCTATAAAAGGTTTCTGTTCCTTTTCTCCCTAAAAAGAACTTTTAGTCTTCCAGCTTCCTTCTCCTATGAGATTGTCCTCTTACCAGACTGGAGGATCATTGAATTCAGGGGCCATGCCTTCCATTTCGTAAGTTTTTCTGCCTCCTTTCCTTTTCCTCCTCATCCAAACTACCAAATCCTATAATATTGATTGTTAGATGACAGATCTCATTTACTTCTTTATTTTTGGCTCAGGAAATATTACAAAGATTAGATTGTGTAGATTTTCATACACTTGGGCTTATCAATGTGTGTGTGTGTCTGTGTATGGGATGTCCATTATATCTCAAATGTGTATTTCTTTTCTTCAGTGTTTCATTTTTAATCACAATATTTTATGTTCATGCCTTTAAAAAGTCAAGTGGCACTAAATGTTTATTATGACAGCTGAATGGATAAAGAAGATGTGATACACACGCACACACACACACACACACACACACACACACACACACACACTGGAATACTACTCAGCCATAAAAAAGAATGAAATTTTGCCATTTGCAGCAACATGGATAGACTTGGAAGGCATTATTCTGAGTGAAATAAGTTGGACAGAGAAAGACAAATACTGTCTGATATCACTTATATGTGGAATCTGAAAAATACAACAAACTAGTGAATGAAACAAAAGGGAAGCAGACTCGCAGATATAGAGAACACACTAGTGGTTACTAGTGGGGGGGTGGGGGCAATATAGGGTTAGGGGATAAATAAAAGGATTATGGGATTACATGAAATCATGTATGTGAAACTTTTGAAAATTGTAAAGCACTATAGAATTTAAAGAATCTTTCATTCAGTTAAAAAAAGCTAATGATACCCACACTCCTCATTCTAACCCTCCCCCCACCAGCCTGCTCTCCAGCTTTTTTTCAACATTTCTTCTGAAATATACCATCATATTTCTAAATAACATATTTATGTTTTTGTATCCTGCATAATCAACTTTGTACCTTGTAGGCTGATTTTCTATTTTGCTGGATTTAACTCTCTCCTCACGCATTGTCCCATTATGGTTCTAACACAATTTTATTAAATCAGAGTTCAGTGTTTGCGTTTTTATGATGATGTAAATATTCTTAACTGCAGAATCAGTAGAACTGTCATCATGTTTCTTTTCTTGGACACATTTTTTTATTTTCTAGAGTTAAGAACTTATCAAGTTAAATTTGCTTAACTTTCTTTGTGCTAATGACCAAATCTTAACAGTTTTCCAAGTGCTCAAACCTATCAGATAATCTGTACCTCCTTTAGAGCCTAAGATTTTTTTTAAAGTTTCTCTTCTATTCAGCCTATTGCCTCTTTTTTATTAGATACCTTGTTTCCTACATTCCATGTTTTGATGTATTTCTTGAATAATTCACTCTTTTGATCACACCGGCTTTAAAATGGGCCTTTTAATAGAAAAAAAAAATGTAAGGAACCAAACTCCTAGAAAAGAAAATGATTTTAAATATACATGAACACTAACAACAATAGTGATAATAACAATAGTGGCAGATATCATTTTATGAGCACCTATATTTTACATATGTTATCAAATTCTCATGTCAATGCCACAAGGTAGGTGTTATTACCACTACTTTCCAGATGAGAAGTCTGAGGCTCGGGGAGGGTAAATCACGTGGCCAAGTCCACAGAGTTAGTGAGAAGTGTAGCTGTGATTCTCACCTGATTTCAGGTTAGAATGTAATTGCTGTGAATTCACTTAGTGAAGAACTACTACCATGATTATTTTCTGAAGCATCAAGTTTATCTTGGAGAAATCCTCTAAGGCCCCATGAAAGAAAGGCTTTGACTCTGTTCTGATGCCTGGGCATTTTTTCCACAGCCAGAAATAATCTTGGGCAGCAGTGGGAAGGTGGTTTTTCCAACAGTACTGATTAGATTCAGCAAACAAGATTTTCAGCAAAAATGTAGTCCTATATCCAATCTAGGCGCGTGCACACAACTGAGAACATTCACACCTTCCCTGTTGGATGCAGAGCCGCTTCTGCAGTGGAGAGAATATCACCGCTGGCAGCAGATGGCTGCACAAAAAGAGGGCACTTCCGCTTGCTGCCCAGGCCTGTGAGTTTTGCTAAAAACTAAGAGCTTATCATGATCTGGGTTACTAAGTATGCATCTCTTTCAGTCCTTTTTTTTGTTTCTTTTTTTGTTTTTCCTTTCATACTTTCTCTCCTGCTTGTAACGTAACTTAGGATCGGGCTTAACGAGAAGGTGTTTTTGCTTCCTAATGACACAGGGACTCCTGGGAGAATTTGTAAAATTCAGGACCAGCCAGAGGGAGAGCCGGCCATTTGTCTGCAGTGAAACCATTCTGTTTATCACCTCTTCCTGTTTAATTTTGAAATTTGCTCTAGCTTCTTCCTGCAAAATACAATGCAGTTTCAGAGCGGAGCATATTTTATCTTTGAGAAAGAGAAAAGCTGTCCCCAGTTTTTGAGTCTTTCTTCCCTTGTTGCTAGCAAGCAAAATCTATTTGGTATATGTGACATTTTATCCCTTCACCAGTTTTCTCTTCAACTGGCTGCTCTGTTTTCTTCAGAACTGGTCAGGCTGATTAGAACAGTGCAGAACATTTTGCTCAAGGGAATAAAATCTCAGCATCTCCAAAACTTGAATTCTATGTTTTCAGATGAACGCAAATGGCAACCCACCTATAGCAGTTTAACTTGAAAAATCGAAAAAAATCAGTGCATCTTGGAATTTATCTTTGGTCTACTTTTGCACATTATCTCTATTATTTCAATTGCAACAATAGTCAGCAATTCTCAGGCATCTCAGGGGTCGATTAGCATCTATTCAGAACAGGCTTAACCCAATTACACGTAAACCTTTATTAAAATTTTTTTTTTTTTTTTTTTTAACTGACTCGGGAGTTAATTAAACCAAATCAAATGAGTCACTGCTTAGGGCAAATGTCTGAAGGGTAAATTCCCTCTGCCTGCCAACTTCTATGTAATTTGCATGAGAAATGGAGCCTGAAGATCTTCATAATGGTTTGTTGTTGATAATAATACAACTTTTAAAATAACGTAGTAATTTACAGACCTCATTTTAGGAAAGTAAGTTTTAATGAGAGAATAGGTTCAGAAAAAAAAATAGTAATAACAGTGGATGATTACATTGCTTGAAGTTTCTTAATGGGAAACACCATTCTCCATTTCATTGGATGGAGAATGATACACTCAAACTTAAGGGATCTTTCTCTTTTGCATGAGACAACCATTTGGAAGGGAGAGAGTGATATCCTTGGAGAAAGGCAAGAGGCAACTAGGATGCCAACTAGATTAGTAGGAACTTCGTTTGGATGAGAAGTGTCATGGTCAGATTACCTTCAGGAGTATGAAAGTATGTGTTTCGGAGTCCGACCTGGATCAAAGTTTGGGTTAATAGCTATGGAACTTGAAAGTAAGTCCTTAAACTCTCTAAGATTTTGAATCCTTATATGAAGAATTGGGATTTTTGCACTTAATTTATAGGGTAGCTGTGAAGATTAAATGTGTAAATATTCCAGAAGAGTGGTGGGTATGATAAATATGCAGGGGTCATTGTTATTGATGCTGTATTAATAGTAGTAATAGTAGCCACAATAGCAATCTTAATTGCTTGAGGAATCCATAAACCATATTGGGAATGTGGAAAAAGACATCCCAACCTCTGCACTAATTCCTTAATATTATTTTGGGAGACCCAAACATATAGCATTGTGTTTGAGAGGATGGGAACTGTTATTAGACTAAATTTGGTGGCACATCCTAGTTCTATTAATTTATTAGTAGGCTGACCTTAATCAAGTTAATTAACCTAAACTTTCTAAACCTCAGTTTCTTTAACTATAAATGAAGATAATAATGTTATCTAAAGTTTAACAGATTTATTGCAAAGATTCAATGAAACAATGCATGCAAGTGTTTACCTAGCACCTGGTGCATAATAAGCATTCAGTAAATGGTTATTATTATGTTATAAATTATTATCACTAATATCAAAATCAAGCTCAGTTTCCAGCTGAGGCTGAATGTCTTCACAAGCATACAAATTTTATTCAAACTTCTTAAGACTTAGGGTAAGAAAATAAGAATGTGAGGGAATTCCCTGGTGTCCAGTGGTTAAGATTCCATGCTTTTATTGCCAAGGGCCAGGGTTCAATCCCTGGTCAGGGAACTAAGGTCCCACAAACCACACAGTGTGGCAAAAAAAAAAAAAAAAAAAAAAATCCTTTGTCAAAGTGATTTCATTGCATGAAACCGGTTATGAAATGGCTAAAATATTTGAAAGAGTAGAAAGAAATTGGTCTGAATTTAGCTGTTGAGCCATGCTCTGCTTCAAACCCCTTCCTATGTGCTTTATATTCTGCCTTATGTGACACTAACTGAATCATAGTTGGATCTAATCTCAAAGCCAGCCTTTGAGGTCTCTGTGTTTACCTTATTATTTTACAACATTTTTTGATAACTCTACTCAGGAAAACAAGAATGTTATATTTTAAAAAAAAGAGCAACAGCAATTATTTTCCCGTTAAATTGGAATATCTGGTGGCCTTATTATCAATGATTTTATTGCCTAAAGTATGTGATTGTCCTCATTAAATATGAAAAACTGCCAAGACTATGAATTTGGTCAAAGTCAGCTTGTTATCTACCCTGATAATTTTTTACTATGTGTAAAACATATATTTTAGCAGAATAAACTGAGCATGAATAATAGTCATCAAATTTTTGTACATTACCAATCCTACTTAGTGTTTTTTTTAAAGTTTCTTGACCAAGAAAAAAGAGAAATATACTTTAAAATATAGAAACAAATGATTCAGTAGGTGTTTAAGGAAGCTTTTAAAATTTGAAATAACTATAAAGAATCAATACAATTGCATCAACAAGGAGTTTTGTTTTGTTTTTTAAATCAACAGAGGAATTATTCTCAAAGAAAGACTTTATTTCATTTTCAGAGGGTGGGGCAGAATATGTTTTCCAGTTAAAATTAAGCCTAAAGGAAACATATTCCTTATTTATTCAGCATGATCCTTAACTGGGTTAGAAATAGTTACATCTTTTTTGAAACACAGAATCAGACACTGCCATCCTTGCTGGAAGTGTTGAAATCACTGGCAGCATTAATTGCTTCCTGAAGACATCATTTCCATATGCCACTGCCACCTGAAAAGTTTATACCATCATCAATGGGAAAGCAGTAGGCAGCCTTATGGAAAGAATTTGGGGATTCAAAGACATAGATTTGCAGCCTAGTTCTTGACTTAAAGGCTACGTGACTGGGCAATATTTTAATCTCTTTCTGCCTCTGTTTACTCATCTGTAAATTGGAAATAATGATTCCTATCTCACAGTATGGTGAAAGGAAATAAGATAATACATGTACAAAGCACAGTAGAACTTACTCACTTATAGCCAGTATTGACATTAAATAACACTACTTGCATTTGCAAAAATGCATTTATGCTACCTTCAGGAATAATATTAGTTGTAAGTGGTAACAATAAAATAATACTAATAATTAATACAGAATTCTTTTACAATTTCTAAAGCATTTTAGCATATGTAGTTTTATTTGATCAAACTTTTAGGTAGGTAGAGAAGTACTGTCATTATTATTACTTTATAGGTAAAAACTAAGACTAAGACTGGATGGGTATAAACTTCCAGTTATAAAATAAATAAGTCATGGGGAGGTAATGTACAGCACAGTGACTTTAGTTAATAACACTGGAATGTATATTTGAAAGTTGCTAAGACAGTAGATCTTAAGAGTTCTCATCACAAGAAAAAAAAATCATAACTATATGTGGTGGTAGATGCTAACTAGGCCTATTGTGGTGACTATTTTACAAAATATACAAATATAAAATGTCTTACACCTGAAACTGATGTAATATTGTGATCAATTATATCTCAAAAAAAGAAAAAAAGACTAGGTGTAGTGTTTGGACTTTGGAGTTAAGCTTCAGTTCAACTACCACCTCCACACTTGCCTAAGAGTGACTTTCATGCCCTTTCTAAGCCTCAGTTTTCTTATTTGGATAGTGGAGATAGTAGTAGTGTCCTCAAAAAACCTTTGATGCTTTCCCAGTATCCACTGTACAAAGTATGAATGTTTTCACTTCTTCAAAGCTCTCAGTAAGCTAGTCCCAACCCACCTTTCCAGATTTATCTGGCAACACAGATTCTCAGCCTTCTGGGAATCCTTTCCTCACACACATTATATACTTTCACAGTTCTGTTTCTACGTTTTCTTTGCTTGACTAGTATTCTTCTGTTTTTTTTTATTTTTATTTTTTGCAGTACGCGGGCCTCTCACTGTTGCAGCCTCTCCCGCTGCGGAGCACAGGCTCTGGACACGCAGGCCCAGAGGCCATGGCTCACGGGCCCAGCCGCTCTGCGGCATGTGGGATCCTCCCAGACCGGGGCACGAACCCGTGTCCCCCGCATTGGCAGGCGGACTCTCAACCACTGCGCCACCAGGGAAGCCCCTGGTATTCTTCTTAATGGAAAAAATTCTACTTATTCATTAGGGCCCAGCTTAAATGACACCTATTCTAAAAATTCTTTCCTAATGCCACATTTGGAATTACTAAGTCCCCCTTTGTGCATCTATAATACCTTATTTATGCCTCTGTGATTACTTCTCCCCGCTTGACTTGTATTATAGTCAGCTATGCATGCTTCTAGCTCTCCTACTGGACTATTAGCTCCTTGAATGAAAGACCACATCTTTTTAATCTTAGCGTCCCAGGCCCTTCCATTTCCTCTCCTCCCGCAAACTTTGAAGTGTAGACACATAGTAGACATAGAAATATCTTTTAGATTGATTTAAACGACCACAGTACAAATAGTACAAATTAAAAATGCAAGAATGTCCAAGGAGAGGTTTGAAAAAAATTAAGGCTTACATAACTTACCACAGTGCTAGATATACAGTACATGTTTCAACAGATATTTGTTAACTACGTTAGGGACTGAAATGAGAGATGATAGCATCCAAAATTTTGGCATACATGTCATTCAGAATATCCCTTATTCCTTCCCAGTAAAAGGTCCCTTGGTGCCACCATTGGACAAAATATTAAATTGGAGGGACCATTAGTCTCAGTGGGTGCAACACTTCTTATACTCATGATAAGCTTGTAAGGTAACGTGAAGGGAAAACCTTGCCTGTGTTGATTCACCTGTCTTTTGATTCATCTGTCTGTGGAATAACCCAGGGAATGGGCCTGCTGAGAGGCAATCATCCAGGCTGGCAGAGAGAAGAGAAGGCAGCTATGGTTAGCAGGATGGTATGAGAAGCAGAGCAGCCCTTGGCTGCATGGTCTAAATAGTCTGAGCTTTGGATCCCACATGCTTGCTCCTAGCCCTTTTGGCAACACAGCTGGGGAGTCAGAGGCTGATAAAGAGTGAAAGAACACTTTCTTTCCAAGAATGGGGAGCTTTTCAAGAGAAACAAATTCTGACCAAATTCTCCTTTTGACCTGCAAGGAAGCTGAACTGGGAGCTATCAGCCCAGCTCCCAAGGCTTTGTTTGGTTAACACTTGGAAACTCTTTTCTGCTTCCTCTCAGTACTCATATCACTAGACTACAGTTTCCCCATCAATTCTACTTCTCACTCACTCTGTCTCTCATTCACCCACTCACTTCTCCTGTCTGCCTGTTACTATGCTGGGCCACACTAGGATACAGATTGCCCTCAAGGAGCAAAGTATGAATGTCACACACCTCAAAGACTGAAAAACCCAGAAGCACACCTGAGCAGCCTCCATAGGTCATTCCTGAAAAACCCTGCCCTGAGCCCTTCAGACAGAGACAGCAGATCTTACTTCCACTAATGCTCCTCAACCACACCCAGGCTTATTAAGCACTGCAGCAAAAGGAGAGTCTGTTAGATGTTCTAGCCTAACCATACCAAATGTAGATTGCTGCCTAAGACTGACTCACTTGGCAATTCGTAGTGAATTTCTAAGAAAGCGAGTATGGCACTAGGGGTCCTCTAGCTCAGGTACCAGAGGTGTGTTCACCAGTGACCCACGTGCAGGCAGGCACTTTACAAAGCAAACCAAAACCACGGGATCTTCCTTGGTTTCTCCAGAATCTTTCCCTTTAACAGAGACATCATCTGTTACATCTTCTGCTTTTTGGGAAGAACACATAACAAAGGTAGGACAATGATACTGAAAAGTAAATGAATTAAAGACAAATGTTTTCCACTGTGCAGAAAGGAAGGATGAGGTTCTTTTTTTTTCTTTTTAAAATATTTATTTATTTGGCTGTCTTGGGTCTTAGTTACGGCATGCAGCATCTTCTTTGTGGCATGTGGGATCTTTCATTGTGGCACGTGGGCTCAGTAGTTGTGGCACGTGGGCTTAGTTGCCCTGTGGTATGTGGGATCTTAGTTCCTAGCCCAGAGATCAACCCCACGTTCCCTGCATTGGAAGGCGGATTCTTAACCACTGGACAACCAGGGAAGTCCCAGGATGAGGTTCTTAGAGACTGCCTGGAGGTGGGAAGAAAGTATATCCAGCTCTAACATCTGCATTTGCTGTTAGAAGAGGGAGGAGTTCAACACTGAGGGGCTAAATATGTACTTTAACTGAAGTAAAAGAAAAAATAAAGTCAATTTATTTCAAGTATCTAATGGAATTAATCTCAAAGAGTTCTGCCCACAGTGACGTTGGAGCTATTTATGTTGTGAGGTTTGGACGTATTTTGCTGTAATATTCAACTCAGCCTCAATGATCATTCATCAAATGCTTCCAAGATGCCAGTCATGTGCTAAGTGCTTAGAAACTCCATTTCTCATTCCTGCTTCCCTGAGTGGGATTCATAGCATAGGGTGAGGCTTTAAATGAATATTTCTTTATTTGCTTGAGCCCTAAAGGAAATCAAATGAAATGATGAAATGCTTGCTTGCCCTCTTTTCTGACTCTAACTTGGGTTGTTTCCACTTGAGAGCACTGTAGAGAGGAGGGCTTATTTTGAGATTTTACTGCTAGGTGTGTCTACACAATTGGTTGTATAGAATCCTACAGCTGGAAGAGGCAGAAGAGATTGGGAGTCAAGAGAATTTCAGTTCGGTTCAACAGAGTCCTATCTACAGGGATGACCGTGTGTGTGTGTGTGTGTGTGTGTGTGTGTGTCTGTGTGTGTGTAAGGTGGAATTAGGGGCAAGGGGTGATGGGTTGGACTTTGAACAGTACAAGACCAGCTATTAGTATAGCCTGAGCTCAAGATCTCTCTTTTGTCTGTCATGTCTATTAGGCTTCTAATTGGAATTTCATTAAAAAATTGTTCTGCTTCTAAAAAAAACCAAAAAACAATAAAACAGTTTCTTTTACACATTACTCTCAACATTCATGACACCAAATATGAGGGGTTTTTCCCCACACCAATTTTTCAACACCAGCTGGGTATCCTGCAATTCAATTATGACACTAAAGAGTTTTAAAAGCCCTCGTGACCCTATAGGACCCATCACAGGATCTAAAATCCCAGAATTATTATTCCTTTACGCAAGAACATGGAAGACCCCATCTTAGGAAGTAAATGCATTATCTGGGTAAAAATAAAATAGTAAAGCACTGTCACTCTCTAATATCTCAGAAACAATTATTTCCTTTGGCTCTGATTACTTAGTAGATTAGAACACCTAAGCTTTATGGTGAGCTGGGGTTAGGATTTCTTTAGAAAACTGAGGAAAGCCATGAGGGCTAAGAGGGGCCAAGTTTGTAGGGAAGGTACTGGTGAGAGAAAACATAGGCCTGAAACAAATGTGGTCCCTTTCAAAATCCTCTTCTGGGCACACATCAGAGACTGAGGCACAGAATGAATCTCCCTACAATTCCCAGAAAGGACTGGGGCCCAGTCTACATGTGCTCACTCCCTGAGTAAGTCGTCCTCTCCTGTCTCACTCCACATACATCTCCTATTCCCTCACCTTCTGGCTCAGATACTATATTGAAAGTCACAGTGAAAAAGAAAAGAAATAAAGCAAGTTTATAAGGGAAGACAGAGTTTGGAGAGGAGACAGGACAGGGGATGTCTTATCAGTCAGCCTTGATGATGATGAGCAGCAGGTGGGTGGGTTTTCAGAAAAAAGCAGTTAGATGACTGGTCATTTCCTCTTCTCCCATATGTTTCCTTGTACTGTTAGCTCTAAAGCATAAGGCCAGGGCTAGCCCCCACGTTCATGTCCTTGTAGAGTGTCTCATTTTTCAAGATCATATTGAAGAGGGAAAGTTCTAATGGTGTGTGTGTGTGTGTGTGTGTGTGTGTGTGTGTAAGAGAGAGAGAGAGAGAAAGCAAGGAGAGAGAGAGAAGTGGAGTTGAAGTAAGGTGACTTTCACTGCTAATCACATGGCAGCCCCAGTCATCTAGTTTGAATTGGAAGGGAGCCTATGAAGGCCATCACAATCCAGAAGGCAGTTCTTGACAATCAAATTCAAACAAGCTACTTTCTTTTGAGCAAGAAGTTCAATCTCACTTTTAGTACCTGTAAAATGGAATTATAACCTTTATTTTGCTCCATGTAGATCTCAGATAATCTAGTCTTTTTATTGCTATGAACCTTCCTGCTATATAAATAAGATAGTGGTGTGGTATACTTCAGCTAGTTAAATACATTGATTCTTTGATAGTTCAGAAAATGCTTCCGTTTTTGTAGGTCCAGAGTCATTTTTATGACCATTGGTAATTGCTCAGTGCTGTGAAATGTTCTGCTATGTGAGACGCCTCGATGCTTCATTCCTGGTTAAAGGGAATTTGCTTCTCAGAACACTTAGATTTCAATCAGTAAATGATATATTTTAACTGCACAGTCTTCTGTAATTAGTTAATAAATTTATTTTTATTTTCAATGTCTGTCCAAGTGCTTCTTATATGCTGGTTTCAAAAGAAGCAGTTGTTAAGTTAGCCAAACACCCATTCCCAACAACAACCTTTTAGCTTAAATTCTTGCATACATGTAGCCCTTAAAAACTCAAACATCATAAAAACAAATTTTTTTCTACAGAATCATGAAAATGAGATGGTTAGAGAAAGGAAGTTAATGTGGGAAAAGAGTCACTTTCCAAAGTTAATTATCCTAGAAAGTTGAAAAGAAAGTGCCTCTCCCAGTGAAACTTAAGTAAATACCAAAATGATTTTAGTAACAATGATAACACTTTGACATATATCTATTTCATTTGATTATCCCGACTTCCCTATGGGGAAAATGGGGCCAATGTTATCATTATCCCTATAACATAGATAAAGAAATGGAGATTTATAAAATTTAAATAAGCTTGTCCAGGTTTAGAGTGAGTTAGGATTCAGGCCCAGCTCTTATGATTTCAGTTTCTGAGCTCCTTCCAGTGTAACCATCGGTGCTGTAAACACAGTAGGGGGAAGGAGCAGATCTGAATTATGCAGGCTTACGATGCTATGCCACCTTTCCTCTTTGAAAATGCAGAAATACTGTACACGTTTTGGGAAAATTACATGCAAGTAATTTGAAGTCATCATTGAACTGCTGGGTACAACCTATGTTAGGGCCAAAAAATCAGTCTCCTCATGTCAACCCCTGAAGCCTTGAGGATTGCACATTTTAGATAACGGATTCATTTTAGGCTAGACATAATGAAAACACTATTAATCTCCTTTTATTAACATGCCTTCTCTCTGCACTACTTGAGGTTTTCTCTTGACAATTGCCTAGAATTTACACTGGCTGATGTGATGGCTTTATGTTATGTACGTTAGGCTTTGATGGGCTGCAAAAAAATCTAAAATAACAATAATTAAAAATAAAGAAGGATATTTCTCTCCTACTTATATAAAATCTGTATATAGTCCATCCAGGGATGATCTGGCCACTTCCTCATCATCAGAGATTGATGTTATTTTTAGGTTTTTTTTTTTTGCTTTTTTTTTTTTTTACATCTTTATTGGAGTATAATTGCTTTACAATGGTGTGTTAGTTTCTGCTTTATAACAAAGTGAATCAGTTTTACATATACATATGTTCCCATATCTCTTCCCTCTTGCATCTCCCTCCCTCCCACCTGCCCTATCCCACCCCTCCAGGTGGTCACAAAGCACCGAGCTGATCTCCCTGTGCTATGCGGCTGCTTCCCACTAGCTATCTACCTTACGTTTGGTAGTGTATATATGTCCATGCCTCTCTCTCGTTTTGTCACAGCTTACCCTTCCCCCTCCCCATATCCTCAAGTCCATTCTCTAGTAGGTCTGTGTCTTTATTCCCGTCTTACCCCTAGGTTCTTCATGACATTTTTTTTTCTTAAATTCCATATATATGTGTTAGCATACGGTATTTGTCTTTCTCTTTCTGACTTACTTCACTCTGTATGACAGACTCTAGGTCTATCCACCTCATTACAAATAGCTCAATTTCGTACCTTTTTATGGCTCAGTAATATTCCATTGTATATATGTGCCACATCTTCTTTATCCATTCACCCAATGATGGACACTTAGGTTGTTTCCATCTCCTTGCTATTGTAAATAGAGCTGCAATGAACATTTTGGCACATGACTCTTTTTGAATTATGGTTTTCTCAGGGTATATGCCCAGTAGTGGGATTGCTGGGTCATATGGTAGTTCTATTTCTAGTTTTTTAAGGAACCTCCATACTGTTCTCCACAGTGGCTGTACCAATTCACATTCCCACCAGCAGTGCAAGAGTGTTCCCTTTTCTCCACACCCTCTCCAGCATTTATTGTTTCTAGATTTTTTGATGATGGCCATTCTGACTGGTGTGAGATGATATCTCATTGTAGTTTTGATTTGCATTTAGAGATTGATGTTATTTTTAGCTGTCATTCTTAGTGTACTGACTCATGGCCCAGTATGGTTGCTTGAGCTCTAGCCACTAATCTGCGTCCTCCTTCCTGCTTTCATATAATTGGCCAGAGTTTAGTCACATGGCCGCACCTAACTGGGACAGAGCTGGAAATGCAGTATTTAAATTGTTTCTCAGCTAATAATCAGAATTCTATTATAAAGAAAGCAACTGGCAATCTCTGCCACAGTCAAAGAATGGTTCCTTATTTTTATGTACCTTTTAAATTATTTTTAAATTTTATATTTATTGAAACATATTTGACATATAACAAAGCATAAATTTAAGGTGTACATATTAATTTGATCCATTTATATATCATGATATGAGTGCCATTGTAACAATAATTAGCACCTCCATCACACTACATAATTATCATTTTTTTAATGGTTGTAATAACTAAGTTCTAGTCTCCTAGCAAGTTTGATGATTATAATACAATAGTGTTGTCTAGTACACTATACTGTGTATTTGATGCCTAGAGCTTGTTTACTACCTGTTGCAAGTTTGTACTTTTAAACCTCTCTCCCATCCCCATGACCAGAATCCCCTGGTAAACCACCACTTTACTCTCTGTTTCTATGAGCTTGCCTATTTTAGATTTCACATATGAGTGATATCATACCATACCTTTCTCTGTCCGACATCTCATTTAGCACAATGTCTTCGGGGTCCATCTGTGTTGTCACAAATGGCAGGATGTCTTTCTTTCTCGTATTACATGACTTTCTAAATGTCTTTTATGTGTATTGGTTATTTTATGTAAAAGAATCTATCAAGTTTCTGCCTGAGGATCATAGTTATTATATTATTCTACTATATATTATACTGTATTATTATTATATTACTAAGAACAAAAGAAGCTGAATACTAAATAATTTGCTATATTATTTTGTATTTAAAGATAAGCAACTGGCTTTGAAACTACTTTTATATAAGATCCAGATTCCAGTTGGCCAAATTGTGACTAATGAGACTTCAGCCATTTTTCTTTGCTGTCATCACTTAGAGAAATGGGAATGTGTCGAGAATTTAGACTTATCATAACCATTAAATATGTATGACTTACACCACATAAGGAATACTATTTAATTATATACAGCTTATAACATTTTTATTGATGAGTCAAGATTTTCCTTCAATGCCTCGCGCGGTGTCTTACGCGTAGACGATACGTAATCAGTGAGTGCTGAATGGAATTAACCTTCACTACTCTATGGAATTTACTTGCCTGTTGGATAAAAGACCCTTGATAGCTTCTGCTAGTATCCAATCATTAGCCTCATGACAGTGTTATTCTGGTGCTGATTTAATTTGATTGTATTGGATGGTTGTGGTGGTCCCTATGCATAGAAGGGACTGCAGGTGATCAGGTAACTTCATAAGAATGCAAGTGTTTTACCTCAGACGGTGACCACACCTGTAGCTTCAGGGACTAGAAAATCCTCCGGAATGCCCAAGTGCATAGAGATCAAGCAAATCAGCTCTGAACTGGAGGATCAGGACTAATTTATCACAAAATCCATTACTCAGTGCAATTACCATATTTATGATAGTTTTTAATCTTATTTAATCTTTCACAGCTATCACTTTGGTAATATACAAGAAGAATGCATTCGATTATTTTCTTTTTATTTGAGCCATGTCCTCTGATTTACCTTTTAAAAACTGGATGTAAAATTGCAATGAGACCTTCTATTGACTGTCTCATTACAAGTTATACAACAGAACAACACTTGCAACTATTATTAGATTTAATTTGTCTTTAGTTGTATACTCCTGACTTGTTTAGAATTAGGATGGGCTTCTTTTATTAGTCATCTCAGCACTGTTTCAGCTTCCTTCTTGATCTCCCTTATAATGCCTTAAACTGGAAAACAAAGGCCCATAGTCACAGATTTAAAAGATGGTCACTATATTTATTTAGTGCTATTTGCATTTTTTTAGCTCTTGGGGTCTCTACTTTTGCTAAAGGCTAGGGTGATAATTGTACAGTCTAAACTCAGTTATTTTTTAAATGTCTTTAAAAATCTTCTATACAGAACAAAACTTCCTTACAAGTCTATGTTCTCTGCTAGCTGGGTCAGGGGCTGGGAGGTGGAACAGCAGAGGGTAGGTTCTTAAACTTACAGTTGCAGGTTTGTTGTCCATCTGTTTTCTCAGTTTGCATTAACTCAGTCTCTTTGAGGGATGTGTTCTTTCTTCATGGTTTTTCCCAGCTCCTTCTTTCCTTAGCCAAGATGGCATCTGTGTGAAGGAATAAACTTATATTCCCTCATGGCAATGGGGGTAGATAGAGAGGCAGCTTGTCCACACAGAGGACCTGGTTCTGTCCACTGGGTCCTCCCTACCCTCTCTAGAGTTGATTTTGGTCTTCCTGGTTGCTGGGTAGCTGCTGGCATCCCCCGTTGATTCAGGGCTGCTGAAGCCTGTGAACTATTTCCTCAGCAGCACACTTGAGCCCTGTGGTCCTACTTTGCTGACTCGGCCCCATTGCTGTCTCACTGGCACAGCAGACTCTCAAGGCTCTGCCACTTCCTTCCTCTGGAAACTGCTTTGGGCTGTCCAACCCATAGGAACTGCTATCTCTGCCAGGGTGTCACTCTGGTCCTGAACATAGCAGCTCCATGGTAGCTCCTCTGGCATTTATCTTTCTTCTCTTTTCCATGAACCCCAGGGAGACTCTGGGGGACCTTCTCTACCATGTGAGGGCTGGGGGCACCCAGACAATCATCATGGCCTCTCTCTGCTATTCCCCTTCCCCAGAAGTGTCCATACATATGTGCCAGGGCACACTCTGAGACTGTGTCCTCAAAGACTTGTAACCATCCCTTCTTTCTGCTTGAGGTTTCTATTCTTTTGTCACCCTCCCACTTGTGGGGTTTGATGCTGAGGCAGTTGTGGTGGAGAAGTAAAGACATCTCTCCTGCTTCTCTTCCTATATCATCCCCACCTCCTAGCACTAGAAAGGCTTTTGACTGCCTCCGTGCCATTTCCTCCTTCTTAAATTGGTCTCATTTGCCTGGGGCTATGATGATGGAATGGTTCCCATGGCTGTGGGGAGGAAATGGGAAACAATACTTTTACTGATCCAAAAAATAATTAGGAGGTATTTAAAGCTTCAAAGAATATTGTTGTTGTTTCGTCAAAATAATTCCCCTATTTTTCTGAACTGCACAACTTCATTTTTTCCCATCTTTGAAAAAATAAGTTTAAAAAATATTTTCCCTCTCAATTGGTGAGTAGGTTGTGAGTTCCTAGGTTACCTTTATTTTCTCAGTAATTTTGAATAGTTAAAATAATTTTGTTATTTTGATCAATCTAAATAATGTTATTATTTAAATGAATTAGCAACATAACAGATAGCTACAATAGCTAAGCCATACAGTACTGTATACCCAGTAACAACAAGTTTTCATTATTCAAACCAACAATTATGGACATTAATAGGCCTCTGGCCAGCTCAAGTTCTCCATGACAATAAATCCCTGCAGGCCAGGATTTTTCAGGAACCAGGCTCAGATTAAAGTCTATGTCTGGGTATAGGGCTATATCCTCCTGGTTCTGAGAACCAGAAAACTCCAGATGTGGAACAAACCAACCAAATCCAATGAATCAGAGAGCAGCAAGGATGGTGTAGGAAAGGGTTAGTCTCTGTTCTGCTATCTTGTTGATGCCAATCAATTGTTCTTCCTTTTGCATGGTTTACCTTTATAAACCTGGGGAGTGCATACAAGATAAGGCAGGTTGTGAATTTGACCAGGTGTGCATGGTTATCACCAAGCTTAAAGAAAAAAAATCTCCCTTATACATACATAGTGCATCATAAGTCAGCCAGCAAATACTAACTAGTGCCACTCTGCCATACAACATGCTGGGCTCTTTGGAGTTACTTAGAGAGTATTTATAGTACAGGGCCTGCTTTTAAAGAACTAGAATCTTAATGAAAAGATCATGCATTCATTCATTCACTCAGCAAATATTTATTGAGTTCATCCTTTGTTCCAGGCACTGTGATATGTGGGCATGATGCAGAAACAAAATAGATGTGAACCCTGCTTCCATGGAACTTACAATCAGGAGATACTGATACTTCTAAGTGACTTTGGCTATGTCCGAATAACCCCAATTCTAGCCAAATGGAAGGAAGAATGTTGCAGCCCACTCACAAATGATATTCCCAAAGTGGGAGGCCAGGTGTAAGACTGTAATAATTTACCTAGCAGCTCTGTGTGTTTATACAAATTGCTGTAAATGTACCTGGTAGAATAATCTCACTGAGGAAAAGTTCCTCCTGAGTTGGTACCAGAGGCAGATATATGGTTAAGCCAATGAAGCTCAGGCCTCAAAGCCCCTCATTTCACAGGCCTTTTCCGACGCCTGGTTTTATATTCATTTCATTAAAGAAAGTTGTATATTCTTCAGGTTCTGCAAGTCTGGATCCAGTTCTGTCTGGTATGGTACCCAGGTATGCATGGAGAAAGTGAGATTTGACCTAGCTCTTGAAAGAAAAGTAGGCTGTGCATATTCCCCAAAAGAATGAGAGCCCAACATATATACAATGGAATATTACTCATCCATAAAAAGAAATGAAATTGAGTTATTTGCAGTGAGGTGGATGGACCTAGAGTCTGTCATACAGAGTGAAGTAAGTCAGAAAGAGAAAAACAAATACCATATCCTAACATATATATATGGAATCTAAAAAAAAAATGGTTCTGAAGGACCTAAGGGCAGGACAGGAATAAAGACACAGACATAGAGAATGGACTTGAGGACACAGGGAGGGGGAAGGGTAATAAGCTGGGACGAAGTGAGAGAGTGGCATGGACATATATACACTACCAAACGTAAAATAGATAGCTAGTGGGAAGCAGCTGCATAGCACAGGGAGATCAGCTCAGTGCTTTGTGACCACCTAGAAGGATGGAATAGGGAGGGTGGGAGGGAGATACAAGAGGGAGGAGATATGGGGATATATGTATACGTATATCTGATTCACTTTGTTATAAAGCAGAAACTAACACCACTGTAAAGCAATTATACTCCAATAAAGATGTTAAAAAAAAAAAAAAAAGAGGGCTTCCCTGGTGGCGCAGTGGTTGAGAGTCCGCCTGCCGATGTAGGAAGGCGGTCCGGGAAGATCCCACATGCCGCGGAGCGGCTGGGCCCGTGAGCCATGGCCGCTGCGCCTGTGCGTCCGGAGCCTGTGCTCTGCAACGGGAGAGGCCACAACAGTGAGAGGCCCGCGTACCACAAAAAAAAAAAAAAAAAAAAAAAAAAGACCCAACGCAGCCAAAAATAAATAAATAGAAATTAAAAAAAAAAAAAAAGAATGGGAGCACATTCAGGATGAGGAGAATTGTAGGGACAGTGTACAGGGTGAATTGGAGGGCAGTGAGTTGATTGATGGGCAGTAAGAATTGCTAAAGTAGGGATCCAATCACAACTCATCAACTAAGGTGTCTGCAATGGCCAATGTTGTTATTTAGTCTCTTTGCGATGTAAGAAATGGAGCACCACTCAGGTTAGCTCAAGCAAGGGAAGTTTATTATAATGGAATATCATGGCCTGGAGTATGTAGGCTGGAGTTGGAGGATCCAGAGAATCAACTGTTGGAATAAATGAGTTCCTTGCTAATCCTCCGCCATCATTGGACCTAGCTATTTTCTACCTGTTTGATCGTGTTTCCGTTACCAACTGCCAAGTCTTTCTCTTCACTGTCAATATAATTTCTCTTTACTTACAATATCTGCTTCCTCATGGCACTGGTCCTGCTGCTAACTTCCTTATTTCTTCAACATTTCCAAATTCAGATTCTCAAGAGAGGAAATATCTGCCTTGTCATCTCATTGTTCCTTGACTGGCAAGGCTATGTCTTAGGTTTGTATACCTTGTCCAACTGGGTATTCCTGGGATATGCAGAATACTTGTACAAAATATGGTAGCCTGTGGATGTGGATACCCCTTCAGTGGGGCTGTGAGCAGAGGAACATCCCCTATAAGGGTCTGTAGGTGCAGGTGGTATAACGAATGACATGTCCAATGTAGCTGAAATAGCTAATACTTCCTGAGAGCTTACTCCGTGTCAATTTCTGTTTTAAGCACTTCCTATACATTCTCCCTTTTAATCCTACTGATAATATTATGGGGTAGAACTACTGCTGTTCCCATTTAACTGAGGAGAAAACTGATGCCATGCCAATTCAACTAACTTCCTCAAGGTCACACAGCTAATAACTATTGGAACCAGGATTCTAACCAGGTATGTTTTAGAATCCATTTGTTTTCGATGCTGTAGGCTGAATGTGGGATTTTATGAGGGTTGGGTTATAGCAGACACTAGAGGCAGAGAAATCACTTAGGGGACTAAAGAAGGTTGCAGTGGCACTGTGGGTGGGTAATAAAGGAGGAAATAAGAAAGATGCAGAATGGTTAGGGAAGAAAGGATTTCCCAGATACATTAAAAAAAAAAAAGACAAGAATCACTTGGATTTGGTGATAAGTTGGAATTGGAATTTTGAAATAAATATTCAAGTAAAATGCGTTATAAGTGCCCTCCTAATGAAAAATAACCTAGTTGGAAAAGAGATTTAAATTTTCTTAGCAATAGAAAAATGACTAAATTGGCTCTTGGGAAGTATAGTATCCAAAGATTTTATCAAATGCTGTGGAAGAAACTATTATATTCTTCTTACAGAGAAGTAGTATTCAGTCAAAATTTCCCCACCTCTGGATACTACCCACAAAAGGCTGGCTAGATTTCAGGGTATTGAGAAACTCTCGTATTTCATTTATATAATGTAAGCCAGATTTCTGAAGGGAAAACTTTCCCCCCGCTTACTTTGTAGCATGAAATAAAGAAAATTTTGGGGGTGAGGTACAACCTCAGTGTTGATATTCCAGCTTCTTGGAGTCTCCTGAGAAGCCAGATGTGAGAGCAGATGTTGCAGGCACTGTAACAGGTGTGGCAGAGGGGTGGATAGTATTCCCTGGGAGCCAGAGGCTAGAGCAACCATTGCTCCCTGTAGAGTCTGGGATGCTCCTCCCAGAATGGGATTTTTTTTTTTTTTGAATTTCACTTTATTTTTTTATACAGCACGTTCTTATTAGTTATCCATTTCATACATATTAGTGTATATATGTCAATCCCATCTCCCAGTTCATCACACCACTGCCATCCCCCCCGGCCACTTTCCCCCCAGCCACTTTCCCTCCTTGGAGTCCATACGTTTGTTCTGTATATCTGTGTCTCAATTTCTGCCCTGTAAACCAGTTCATCTGTACCATTTTTCTAGGTTCCACATATATGCGTTAATATACAATATTTGTTTTTCTCTTTCTGACTTACTTCACTCTGTATGACAGTCTCTAGATCCATCCACGTCTCTACAATGAGCCAATTTCATTCCTTTTCATGGCTGAGTAATACAGAATGGGATTTTTAACATTTAGCCTTCCTTCCTGCTTCTGGCTACCAGTTACCAGTCTGTAATCCCTCAAATTGTGTCAAAGTCTTAGACTTCTCTGAGGTGGGAAGCCGTTCTGCCTCCTCAGCTGCTGCCCAGCTTTACCCAATCTTAGTCCCAAAGTGAAGTGCCCATTACTGCCAGCTGCACTTGTGCTTTTCTTTCTTTCTTTCTAATTTACTTATTTATTTAACTTTGGCTGCGTTGGGTCTTCGTTGCTGCATGCGGGCTTTCTCTAGTTGCGGCGAGCGGGGGCTACTCTTCGTTGCGGTGCGCAGGCTTCTCACTGCGGTGGCTTCTCTTGTTGCGGAGCACGGGCTCTAGGCACGCGGCCTTCAGTAGCTGTGGCACGCGGACTCTAGAGCGCAGGCACAGTAGTTGTGGCGCATGGGCTTAGTTGCTCCACGGCATGTGGGATCTTCCCGGACCAGGGCTCGAGCCCGTGTCCCCTGCATTGGCAGGCCGATTCTTAACCACTGTGCCACCAGGGAAGCCCACTTGTGCTTTTCTGACTCTTGTACATTCAAGCATGTGTCTTTGTTCAAGCTTTCCCCCTCCTCCCTACCAATTCTTTTCACACCTTATACCTCTTGATGAAACCTCAACCCCCAAAACAAAAGCCACTTTTATTTCCCTTTCTCTGAATTCTTAGGGTTTCTACAATCTGTACTATTGTGAGGAAACCAGTGTGAATTACATTTAAGGTCTATTCTCTTTAGAACACATTTTAATGTTTTAGAAGGAGAAAAAGGCAGAACGTCTTTAGGAGACTAGGTTAAAACAGAAGCATTGGAGGTCACATAGCCAAGTTTCAGCGTAATATTTTTGGACTGTAAGGCTGTAAAAACCTGAAGCTGAAGTTCTACTGAGGAGGAGATTGTCAGACATTAGAGCCTGTATGTAGCCTTAGTTGCTCAGTCTCAGGGAGAGCATGAGGACCATCGTTAGAAAAAAGGCACTGCACCTACCTCTTTCATTTCTCTGAGAAGAGAAAGATGAAGGGAAGGAAAGCTTTGAAGAGTAAGAAGCAAAACTGTTTCTTCTTTTGTATTTTTTTTTGTGTGTGTGTGGTACGCAGGCTCAGCAGCCATGGCTCACGGGCCCAGCCGCTCCGCGGCATGTAGGATCTTCCCAGACCGGGGCACGAACCCGTGTCCCCTGCATCGGCAGGCAGACCCTCAACCACTGCGCCACCAGGGAAGCCCTGTTTCTTCTTCTTGCTAGTGTGGAATAGGAGGACCCAGAGTAGAAGCGATGCCTCACTCCGAGACCAACAAGTGCATAATGACGGTAGATAAAGCAGTACGCATTTCCTTAGAATGTTGCTGAAGCTTCCATATCTATCTTTATCCCTTATACAGAATAATTAACTGATTTTTTAAAAATCAGAAAGCAATGTTTTTACTGTTAGGTAATGAACTAGGAGCAAAAGGCCTAGTTTCTAGTCCTGGATCTAGGTCTAGACTTGAGCAAGTTACTTAACTTTGTTGAGCTTTTATTTATTTATTTTTTCATCTATAAAATGGAAACAATATCCACCTACTTGCAGGCACTCTATGTAAAATCACATAGAAACCATTTAAACATTAAACAGTAATTAAGCTGCATTGTGGCAGGCTCTGGTCTAGTCACTGGGGGTGCATCAGTGAACAAAAACAGATAAAAATCTCTGTCCTTGTGGGGTTCACTGACTAGTATAAGTGGCCAGGTCACATTTTAGTTTTTCACACTGCTCAGTTATCCACCTCTTTCTTTTTTTATGAAACAAGTGTTTGCTGAATAACTGTTATCCTCTGGGGGTGTTTACAAGTGAATCAAATCTATAGATTGATTATGGAGCCTTATGATGGAACAGAAATAAGGAGGCTGAATTCCAGGCAAGACTTTGCTGCAAGCTAGCTAGCTCTATTTTTTAGTTATAAAAAATAACTTTGTCACATATTTGCACTTCAATATTCTAAAATTATCTATATTTTTTCTCCTGGAGTAGGTCAAATTCTGCCCCTACTGACTTACATGCTTTACTTATTTCTTTGATCGATTAACCCCTTTTAAAAAAAAAATTATTTATTTTATTTATTTATTTTTGGCTGCGTTGGGTCTTCATCGCTGAGTGCAGGCTTTCTCTAGTTGCAGTGAGCGGGGGCTACTCTTTGTTGCAGTGCGTGGGCTTCTCTTGTTGCAGAGCACGGGCTCTAGGCGCACGGGCTTCGGCAGTTGTGGCATATGGGCTCAGCAGTCGCGGCTCACGGGCTTAGTTGCTCTGCAGCATGTGAGATCTTCCCGGACCAGGACTCGAACCCGTGTCCCCTGCATTGGCAGGCAGATTCTTAACCACTGCGCCACCAGGAAAGTCCCTAATTAACCCCTTTTTATACATCATGAAAATACATTTAGTTCAGCCCTCATCAGAACGATTTGTTCATTCCAAATTAATGAAGTTTCATTATACTTGTATAAAAAGAGGACAATCTTGTAAATATTAGACCTTAGTATGCAGCATAGGTGTATCTAGCTCAAGTACTACAATACCAGAGATGATAGTAAATTCCAAAGTTTCCAAGAGACTAGTTTTACTGTCACTGGGATGAAATCCAATTATAGAGGAAATGTAGAATGTAGTTAGCATGTATTCTGGAACCAGACTGTCTGCATTTGAATCCAAGCTCTGCCACTTACCTGTGGGTGACCCTGGACAAGTTATTTTACCTTTCTTTTCCTCAGTTTCCTCATCTGTCAAGTGGCGAGAAGATAGTAGTGCAAACTTCAAAGGATAAACACTTGTCAAATGTTTAGAACAGTGTCCGACAAAGGGAAAGAACTTTATAATTTGGGGCTGTCTTTTAGGAGGGAGTTGAAGGGAGAGGAAATAAGAGTAGCGGATATATCATGTAGAGAAGCTGGTGGTAAAGGGAGCGAGAGATTGGACCACACTTACAGAAAGGGGAAGGGACAAGCATTCAAGAACAGGTGTTTGTGTGTATTTTATTTCCCAAGATAAGGGAAGCCTATGACTTTTGAAGGCAGTGGAATAGAGCCAGTGAACAGAAAGTTGGAAGAGGGAGGGTTAGCTATAGGTGCAGGGTGATCTATAACAAGGACACAGGTAGTTAGAGATGATGGAAGGTAAGTAATCAGCAAATAGTTTTCTCTGTGTTCCTCAGGAATTCAGCTAGCCTTTATAATATATTACACATCTGGCATTGAAATTCTGAAGACAATAGATCAGACCATACACCTCAGCTGTTCAGGATCAAACAGTGGATGGGGAGAAATTAGTGAGATGATGCGAAGTAAACAGAGAGAACTTTAGCAACAGGCTGAAGAGTAGTCTGAACTCTGTGGTGCAGCTGGGTCATTCTGAAAGGGACCTCACAGACAGACTAATGCAGGGTTCACTAGACAGAGGCAGGGTGGCTCCAGAAACACAGGCATACGGCATCCTCAGCCAAACCACTAACAGCCAGGGTCCACCCACAAGCCATGGCAGCAGACCCAACAACTGGGTTGTGTTCAGGTGACTGGAGTGGCCACTCATACATCAATCTTTTTATCGCAATTGCCACGGGAAAATAATTTGGTCCAAGAGTCAAATTCAAAGTGAAGATCACACGCACACACACACACACACACACACACACACACACACAGATAGTCTTTTCCATCTTAACAGGAATCTTTAAAAATATCCTGTACTAAGGCTGAGTAAATAAAGCTGCTTTAACTGAAAATTTTTGGGTTCTCATATCCAGAGAGAGGACCAGCTATGCTAGCAGCTTGGGTATTATACATATTCGGTAATTTGGGAAGAAGACACAAAGCTATAATCTTAGCTAAAACAAGAGGAAGAGGACTTATTTTGAGTTGGACAGTATCTTCATGGTGGTAAGAACTAAGATGTCTAAGAGAGGCCCATTAGCGCCTGTAAATCCTACACTCTCAGGAAAGACTCATACTTTGATGTGGATGAAATTCAGTGTCTTAAAGGGGTAAAGCATTAAATGGATTAAACGTAAAAGCGTTTGGCATTGCCTGACATAAATATTTCTACCTTTTCTTCCTTCCACCCAAGGTAATTCCCTTTTAAGTATTGCTTCTCAATATAGATTAAGAAGTTTTATCCCTAGCTAAAGGGAGTCCAGGCGTCAGTAGCAGGAGTGAAGAAGATTATTTTCAACAGGACACCCCGCTGAACAGAGCTCCCCAGTCTACACACATGGGCAGTCTCCTCCACTACCAGCTAAACTTAACTTGCCAAATATTTGCTTGGAGTGTATCCCACATGACTGGATCCCTACGCAGAACCTGTCGGATCCCATACACCAGTTCTATACCCAACCCCAGCTTCTGCTTGTTTTGCTGTTAACTGTTCACACCAGTACCTTCAGAGGCTCACCCACAGGCAGAACCAGCATAACCTATGAGTTTTACTCCTCCCCAAAGCAGCAATGACTTATAGGTATGGGAGTAGGAAAGCCCAGACCCTTTGTCTAGAGATGGGATAAACGCTGAAGTGTAGTTTACACTCCAGAGTTTCCCAAAGCTTCAGACTGAGACTGGAATTACCTAAAATCTCACCACATCATGGATTCTTCTCCTTCTCTGTCCTACTTTCCCACTCCCTTACTGTTTCTCCTGGGAGTACATCCTTAAGTCACTTGCATACAAGCCCTTGGCTCAGGCTCTGCTTCTGGGAATGCTCAGCACAAGACAGTCCTTACTTATTATTCATTGATTCATTCAAAAAAGTGCACTGAGTGTCTAAGTGCTTTCATCCCAGTCCAGTGAATTAGAGTGATATATAGTTAGGTGAAATGTAACCATGGATATTCTCAAGTATTATATGGGACATACAGAGACTACACATTTCTAGAGTCAAAAGAAACTTAAAATATGAATATATCATCATGCCTGATAAGGTGATTTCTACCTAGTAGGTTCTTATGTGTGCCAAAAGACTTGCTTAGTCCTTGGCCTCATAATGTTGACCACTGAGGAGAGCCAATCATTTCTTAGAATGCTGTTTTACTCACAAACATTTATTGGGCTCCTGCTATGAATCAGAAAGTGAGAAACCGACACACTCATAATTGGGTTTGCCAAAAAGTTTGTTCGGGTTTTTCTGTAAGATGTTAAGGAAAAACCCAAACGAACGTTTTGGCCAATTCGGTACAATACAATGAGATAATTACATCTTGAATAATGTATACAATGCCATGGTAATATGATAGAAGGAAAGATACTTTTCCGAGAAAACAAAAGGCTGGATCTTGGAGGAAAAGTACAATTGATTCTGGACAGAAGTAGAGAGAGGCATTTTAGAAAGGGAATAGCAAACTCCAGAGTAATTAGGTGTAAAAGAGCATTGGCAGGTTTCTGGAAGTGTGAGTAGTTTACAGGATTGAATCAAGGGTCACACAAAGAGGAGAAGCAGGAGATAAACCCAGAAGTGGAGGTTGGAACCACTCAGTGGTACACCTTAGGTACTTCAGAACTTTATCCTGTAGCAGTGGGGAACCTTCAAAGATGTTTAGGATTTGCCAAGGTTTGCCTTGGAAACAATACAAAGGATGTGTTAGAGAAAAGAAAGACTCCAGTCAGAAACACTAGTTAGTTAGAAGGCTGTTATTAGGTTAAATCAGGTATAATTTCCAATATACAACCATTTTTGATCCAACAATAATGTGAATTCATATAGTTCAGATTGATACACTGGACAAGAAGAATGAGGGTGAGAATCTGAACACTGACGTGAAGACTGGAGAGAAGGAGTGAAATAAAACAGACACACAGGAGAGAAAATTGGCATGAGATGCAGGGGCAGAGTAAGCTGCAGAATTAGGTGTGACCGTGAAGCAAAATTTTGTAATGTGAATGACAGAGTGAATCACGGAGAATGTCCATAAGGGAGATGGGTTCCACCAGGGGAGTGGATTAGGGAGTAGAACAGGGCACCATACCATGCTTCAGAACTCACGGCTCTTCACCTATTACCTTGCAGCGCCTCATTTCTCTTTAGTTCCTTCTTTTCCTGTTACTTGACATTGGACAGGCATATGATGCCCAAATGCCTACTGTTATATTTGCTCTTAAAGTTGGGCCAACAAATAATGCAATCCCAAGTGTATTTACTTAGTTAAATCAGTCCTCTAAATGAGAACCTAAGCAGCATGACAGCAGGAAGAGAAACTTAGCGGTCCTCTAGTGAAGGGACCCAACCTAACCAGATTGCTCTTTAACATATGAAGGGTCTTCTCATACATAGGCACACAGGCGATTCTGAAAGTCTTAGAGAATGAAGAGGAAAATCTGTTTTGTTTTTCTTTTCTATTTTGACCTCGACGCTGACCATTCTTCCAGATCCACAATGTTTCTATAAAAAGTGTCCCTGAACATCTTGTGTTTGCTCTGAAATAGATATTGGCCAAATTATATTTTTTTGTTGCAATGAAGACATGTCATTTTATTGTCCTTCAAGTAACACTGCCTTCCTAAAATAAAAAATTGTCTATTTGTTTAACACAGTCAAGAACTGGAGAACCACATGTCTGTCTGGACATTTTTATATAATGTCACGCCACCTGGGTTGGACATGCTATTTAAGATGATCTTAAATATACTCTTGAGAAAAAAAGGACTCTAGCAATCTGATAAAAAAGACTGACTAAGGATACATTGAATTCAATTTCTTTTTGTTCTTTCTTGTAACAATTTCTTATAAGAATTTCATTTCATTTTGCTAGTTGTTGTAAGAGAATTACTAAGAAATGTATAAAAAGGAAACATTTTTCAGGTATATTTTCTTTTTATGTATTTCAACTTTGTCGAAATGTGTATATTTCAATATTTTATTGCATCGAATGAATTTAAGCGATTATTTGTAGAATGCTGTTGAGGGATGGGCCTCAGGACAAATTATGCAGCATTGTTCATTCAGACCACAAATACTTACAGACCGTCACCTATGTGCTAGGCACTGTGGTAGCTGTTGGAGATGCAGTGATAAGCTAAACCAGGCATGGTTTCTGCTCTCAGGAAGCTTGTAGCCTAGAGATAATAACTCGTGTTAAACAAATAATCACACAAGTAACTAGTCGTTACAAACTACAATGAATTCTTGAAAAGAAAACAGTGGGTCACACAGTGGGAGACCAGTCCTGGTCAACGGGGTATTCTCTGAGGAAGTGATTTTCCAAGTTAAGACCTGAAGGACAAGTAGTAGTCAGCCAGGTGATGAGGGAATGGGAGAGCACTCTGGGTAGGGGAAGCTTCAAGTGCAAAGGCCCTGAGGTAGGCAGGAGGATGACCCTGTTTGTGATGTTCCTGGACGGCTAGAGTGGCCTGAGCACACGGTAGCAAAAGGTTCAAAACGAAGCTGGAGTTGCAGCCGGAGGCTAGATCAAGTAGATAATGTTAAGAATTTTGATCTGTACCCTAAGAGCAACAGGAAGCCACTGAAAGCTGGAGAGTGGTAGAATTAGATTTACCTATAAAGATCATTTGAAGTCAGTGAGCTTTCATTCGGCATTTAACAAATGCTGTGATAAATGCTCTCAGGCTCCCGAAGTCACATTAGACCCGATTTCTGCTCTCAAGTAATGTCTGGTGTGTCAGTGTGGGAAGAAATAGAGTGTGGGTCAAAGCACAGAGGCAGGAATGAGACAGTCTCGGGGAGATAATATCTAAAACATCTTTGTTTTACTCGGTCATAACCGATGGGCATTGATGTATGGATTGGGGCTCTGCTGTTTTTTTTTTAAATGTTCAGGGAAGTGTCATCTGATTAAAGGAGTCATAATCAATAATTCGTCCACTGAAACCCTCTGTCTGTTCACAGATCAGGCACCACACAAACAACTATGCATCCAGCTCCACCTCTTTACCCCACCAGTGCTCCTCAACCCTGATGTGGAGTGACCACTTGGAAAGGTGAGATGTAGAAGCGGTCTGGATCTACAGCTTAGCCCTCCCCGATCTCTCTGTTCTGATCCGAGTTCATGTTACAAAGGCAGAATACCTCTAAGAATTAAAATGCAAGCTAAGCACACACATCTGATTAAGGAGGACTAGATTCCCCAGAGGAGCTACTGTTGTTTTTTACAACTTCATTTACATTTCCTCCAATTAAGCTTTCTGAGACTGGCTCCAGGCTGCTCTTGGAACTGACGAACTCTCATGTAGTGAAAGAGCCTGCACATCACTTTTCATAGTAAGAACAGTCTCCAGGAGTATTTCTTAATTTTTTTAAAAATTGAAGTATAGGTGATTTACAATGTCATGTTATTTTCAGGTCTACAGCACAGAAATTCAGTTATACATATATATATATAATATATTATATATATATTATATATATATAAAATATATATATTCTTTTTAAAATTCTTTTCCCTTATAGGTTATTACAAAATACTGAGTATAGTTCCCTGTGCTATACAGTAGGTCCTTATTGGTTATCTATTTTGTACGTAGTATTGTGTACATGTTAATCCCATCCTTCCAGGAGTATTTTAAAGCTAAGTGACCCCTGTTTTGCTTAGGCACCAGAACTCAGCATGTTCGCCATATGTTTAGCACACTCTTACCTGCTCTTTCGATTATATCTGCTTTGTATAAAACATATATTTCAATGAATGAACATTGCAGAAAGCAGAACATAATGCCAAATGTGATGCACATTTGGTCAGACTAAATTTCGAGCATTAATTTCCTCCCTCAAACATTTTCTTTCAATATTCTTGTTACTGACTGTAGGGTTAACTGAATGAATAGTCTTCTGTGTGTCATCGCATTGTGTGATCTTTTTTGTTTTAATGAGAGCATGTAAAAAGTTTTAATTTATTTTCAAAGATAGCACATGTCTTTTCAAATAAATTGAACCCTTCATTTTTAATGGAAAGTCAGCATGTTCGTTTTATTTCATTCCCTGGGTACAGCTGGGTACAATAGCTCCTCTACTCAATATAAGTTGTTATGACAGATGTGGACATTCAAGCAGCTCAATTTCTTTGACCATTTGTTCTCCCATAGTGGCAGTAACTGAGAGATAATCACTTCTGCTCTTCAGGGCAAGATCTAAATGTGTTTTTCAATAAATACTGTGTAACAATGCCCAAAGGATAAGAATAAGCTGGTTGCTTCTGGAACATACCTCAAAAATCACAAAGCCAATAAAGTTTTTACTCAACTCACTTTTATGATCTTATATCCTTCCCCTGGATATCTGCCTGTAATATACATATTACAGGCACTGTTTTGCTATGAACACAGATCCCTTGGAAAACAAAAGAAGGGAAAAGAAGGGAGATACCCAGCTCCCATCTCATTATTGGTAGGTTCATGCTAATCCCACCTTTAATTTTTTAAAGTAAATCTTATCGTACTTCCTCTCATTATATAAATAAGCCAGGCTCTCTATAGGAACTTTGGAAAATAAAGAAAATTAGAAAGAAAGGCAACTTACTAAACTTTACTTCCACTACTCAAGAAAAACCCACCATCATTTTAGTGTATTTCTCTCTTCATTTTCCCCTACACTTTCCTTGATTTAGTTTTACATACTTATGATAATATATACTCATTATTGTGTCTTGTTTTTTTACTTCATTTAACATAAAATAAGCATTCCTCAGATTATTTACAAATTACTTTTAAGCTAACTTTAATATTTATGTAATAGCCTATTAAAAGAATATACTATAGTTTACTTAATCATTATGTGTGTTCAAATTTGGCACCATGATGAATAGAGTTGTATCTATTACCCAAAGACTGAAATGCAGAATTAAAAAAAAATTTGTGATTGTTTTTACCAAAAGTATACTTTAAGGAATAAATAATATATAAATTTTTAATATTCTTGAAAGATGCCTATAGTCTGACTGCTTTCAAAAAGAATTACTAGAGATTTAAAATTTCTTCAGCAATGTGTGAGAGTTTCTACTTTGCTTTATTCTAACCAGCACTGTATGTTATCTTAAAACACACACACAATACTTTGTTGGTTTGATAGGAGAAAAATTGTATTTCATGGCTCTTTTAATCAGTACTCTTCCTGATGTTTTTAGAGTGCGGTTACATACTGATTAGGGCTTGTTTTTAAGGCAAGATTATTTGACCATTCAATGTTTATACAATTGATATAGTTTTATAATTTGATTATTCTTCTGGATTACAATCTTGGAAACCAGAAAAATTGCTCAGAATGAAAGCATACACTTAGTGTAATTAAATGAGCCGGAGGCTTACATGATCCCAAATCCAGAATTATTTAAATTGCTTTTATTTACAAAACACAGATGTAATTACTTCAAACAAGAATGTTTTGATGTCTAAGACATTATATTTCACACTTACATCTTAGTCCTCACACCATACAAAAACAAAAGTATTCCTATCCATGCTTACTATATCTTTTTCTCTTTATTCTAACAGATAATGAAAGAACGGAGTTGGACTTTTTATTGTAATTCCTGCTTCCCTGAGTTTGTGTATTTCTTCCTACTTGAGAAGGAGAATTTTATATTTTGATTTTTTCTTCTTTTTCATCTTTTAAAAAATTTTAATGTTTTTTCTTGTCAGTAATATCCACTGAGACCAAATTTATTACTGTAATATGTGTCTTTGAGTATTAAAAATTGGTTTCTGGGACTGGATTTTGAATATATATTTAAGAAGCTGGGCACAATTGCACAGGTGGTGACTGACGAAAAAATGAGAAAAAGAAAACCCCATCCTTCATGAGTTTTACCCCAACTTCAAACCCTTATGTGAATCTCAACTGATGTGGATATCTTTACATTTTATGGTAGTTTTGATTTTACAATATGAGTTTGTAAAATCAGTAAAAGATTTTGTCAGTGAAAAGTCAACTTACTGAGAGCAAGAATTCAATTAATAAGACATAAACTTCACGAGATAGAAAAGGATGCCAAATGAAGGTAGGAGGGTACCATGACCAAAGATATTTATGCAAAATGTGTGATTAATGTTTTGGAGATGTGTTCTTCTGGGCTAAGCTGGGAACTAAAAGTCCTTAAGTCTGTATTCTGGTTATATGTCATTTAGTAATTCAGGAATCAGCATAATTGTTATTTCTCTGTCTTTGAAGACTGAAAGGTGTGATGCAACGAAGAGCTGTCTTGAAATGTCATAGAAAATAATAATGAAGCTAAGGGGTGAACTGTTGAGTTGGAGCATTAAAAAATCCAGGTGCAGCCTCTGATCCACCACTATCAATTCAGCATTTCTTACAATTTCTTCTTGGGTGGCATACAAAAGACAAAATTAATAAATGACATAGTTATCAACTATCAAGTTTTGTTACTTTTTTTTTTTTTTTTTTTTTTTTTTGCGGTACGCAGGCCTCTCCCGCTGCGGAGCACAGGCTCAGCAGCCATGGCTCACGGGCCCAACCGCTCTGCGGCATGTGGGATCTTCCCGGATCGGGGCACGAACCCGTGTTCCCTGCATCGGCAGGCGGACTCTCAACCACTGCGCCACCAGGGAAGCCCAAGTTGTGTTACTTTTTTATGAAATAAAAGGGTCTAGTTTGTCTGAAATAAGAAATTCTGTTAACTTTAAAAAAATACTTTGAGTCATCTACTATCTCTCAGCTAATGTACACTTACCTGCTCATAAATTCAACCAACATTTCTTTCTCTTGTCTTTCTTTCCCACTCCTTTCCTCCTTCTTTTCCCTCACCCCATTCACTTAATTCAACACATATTTATTGAGTGTCCCTTCTTTAGGCACCTAAGGGCCATGCTGTCACCTACGAGGATATCTTAGAAAGAGATGATAATATGGTATCAGTAGTTTTGCAGTAGGAGCCTATACTGTGACTCTATTGTCATTTCTGTCAATGAGATGAAACCAAAATAGTTGAATCATTTCCTTCTGGCTAGTTGAACCAGTGTGAAGTAGCTTCAAACTACAATTATTTTCATTAAATATGTATTGAAATTCAAGCACCATGTAACTGGCAGGAAACTGATACTGTACACAATCCCTTTATTCAGGTTTAAATTCAACATATTTTATTGAGCAAGTAGAATTTGCAGACCATCAATAGGAATATCCATACTCCTGTTACCTATCTGTCCATCATCCAGCTATGTGGTTGTCTAGCTGTCATCTATTTACCATTTTATTTTTACAAAAGAGGGTAAGGTTTACAGAGGGCTTGCCCAATGTCACTTAGCTAACATAAGTAGGAATTCAGATCCAAGTTTAAGTTTTTTGATTCCAGGTTTACTGTTCTCCCTACAGCACAGTGGGATGTGAGACTTATTACAATGATATTCCATTTATAAGACAATGTGATCTAGTAATAAAAGCATGGGCTTTGGAATCAAACTCATTAGCTCTGTGAACTTGAGAAAGTTAATTAATTTCATTGAGTCTCAATGAATTAAACTGTAAACTAAAGACAATAATACTTACCTGTGGGGTTATTGTGAAAAGGTACATAAAGTGAGTGTAACACAATAGGTACTCAATAAGTAACTCAGTAATTAACTGTGATTAATTCTTTATCTAGACTTACCTCCAACTGTATAATATGAGTTCTCACTTTCAACTGTAAACTGGCTTCCTGACTGTAGGTTGAAATGTCATGGACGGAATCAACGTTATGTAACAACAGATCCCTGGATGCTGTTCTTCTTGATTCTAATACCTCATGGTTATTTTTGCCCACACAAAACCTACTCATCTCCCACATGTTAGAATCTCACCTTGTCCTTAGGCCTTGGACAATTTAAGTACAGAAGCCTCTCCTTATCTGTGATTTCAGTTACCAGTGGTCAAGCGCAACCTGAAAATATTAAGTGGAAAATTCCAGAAAAAAACAATTCATAAGTGTTAAATTGCATGTCATTCTGAGTAGGTGTGATGAAACCTCCTAGGGTTCTGCTCTGTCTTACCTGGGATGTGAATCATCACTTTGTCCCCTGTATCCCACTCATTAGTCACATGGTAGCCCACTCAGTTATCAGATCCACTGTTGAGGTTTTGCAGTGCCTGGGTTCAAGCACTTAATATGCTTTTTACTTAATAATGGCCCCAGGGAATTCCCTGGTGCTCCAGTGGTTAGGACTCCGCGCTTTCTGCCACCAGCCTGGGGTTCAATCCCTGGTCGGGTATCTAAGATCCCCCAAGCTGTGAGGTGTGGCCAATAATAATAATAACAATAATAATAAAAGCCCCAAAGCCCAAGAGTAGTGATGCTTGGCCATTCGGATATGCCAAAGAGAAATTGTAAAGTGCTTCTTTAAGTGTAAAGTGCTTCCTTTAAGTGAAAGTTCTCAATTTAATAAGGAAAGAAAAAAAAATATGCTGAGGTTGCTAAAATCTACATAAGAAGAACTCTTCTGTTCTTGAAATTGTGAAGAAGGAAAAAAAGCTAGTACAATAACGATTGGTTATTATCGTTAATCTCTTACTGTACCTAATTTATAAATTAAACTTTAAAAGAGGTACTTATGTATAGGAAAAAACATACTATATATAGGATGCAGTACTATCTGTGGTCTCAGTCATCCACTAGGGTCTTGGAATGTATTCCCTGAAAATAAGAGAGGACTACTATGTCTTTGTTATCTGCTTACCTCTCTCCCCAGCTCTGAAGTTATATAGTGCTCATTTCGATAATTACTGTATTATTCCTTAAATATTTTCACTATGCCTGTCTTTTTTCCCTTGACAAAATTCTATTTCATGGTTGACAGACACATTTCTTATATTTTCTTCATGGGTCTCATAGCTCTAGTACAGTATTTGACACCACAAAAAATGGGCTGTATAGACCTGGTTCCTGACTACATATAGACCTATGACTTTTGCATTGGAAGAAATAAACTCCTGCCTACTTCTACCAACATTCTATTGCAGAGCCAGTGATTTCATTCAGAACCACTGCAACCCAGTGTGAAACAAAATAAAAAAAGCAAAAAAAAAATCCAGCTATGCTGTTCCCAAACGAGGTTGGGACAGGGTAATGTGAAGAGGCATGCCAAGCCATGCTGAGATCTCAGAGCCAAGGGCAAGGAAAGGAAACAGGGAATATTAGAGTTAGAAGACTGAGCTTCCATCAGAAGTTATATTTATCCAAATTCTCCCAAGGAAGGAGGAGTTAGGGTCATTATCTTTTGTATGTAAATGTGTATATGTATCTTATAAGGGGACCTTGGTCCACGAAATATATGAAAATTCAGACAGTGTTGAATTGGTCTACATTTTTAGTGTCTACAAGGACGACTTTTAAAAATTAAATAAATAATGAAAACTAGGTTATAAGGAAACCATATAAGCTACTTAAGAGAACAAAAGTTTTTTTCAACATCTTCAGTAGTTGGAAGCACATTTAAAAGAAGTCTATTGTTAAGATAATTGTAATTATTCAGACACCTTAAGGATCTGAATAAAATATACCTTGCTTGATATGCTTTTAATTAATTACTATGAATACTTAAATGTTTAACGGCTGTCTTAAAAAATATTTGTACTTATGTGTTTCATTAATCCAGGCTTTTACTAAATATTTTAATTCAAAATATGTCTAGGCTTACCCCATGGATTAAAATGTTTCTCTCTTTATTCATGTTCTAAGACTATTTTATTGTCATTATCTGAAATGCTTTTTTATATAAAAATAATTTGTACAATATGCATTTTTAAGAGCTTTTGTAGTTTTTTTTTTTTAATACTCAACCATATTGTAAGCCCCTTGTAAGCAGGACCTCTGCTTTTGTACCTACAGAGCCTAGCACTGTGGTAAGCACATAGAAATTGCTCAATAAAAACTTGATGGCAAGTCTAAGTGACCAGACTGCAATCTACATGAGTGATGCCTAAGACACTAGGTATGCACAATATGGGGAAAGGCAGCATTTAGTTGACAGTTGATTCTTTATTTACTTTTCCTCTTTGATGTGCTGTTTTGGTCAGTCTTTAAATCTGAGTGGTGCAGAGAGTCTTCTTTAGACTTCTTGAAGAAAACAACTGCAAATATTTGTTGAATATGGGGTGATTGCTGTTAGAAAAAAAAATAAGTGAGTTAGAAACTACATATAAAACTAACTTGTCTTTTGGTTAGCTAAGTTATTTCTTACATTGATATATGAGCTGAATTTTACTACACTTAGAAGTAAATGAAGGTATTGCTGAAGATATATAGGCTGTGGAATAAAATGAACATAATTTGCACATATGAGGGCAGTAGAAAATTTTCATTTTATTACTTTTTTGAGCAAAGTATAGTGTTTTCCTTTTCGAAATAAGTATACCAGAGCCATAGTAAATGAATAAGAGTCATTAGCTGATTTCTTAAAGAAAGTTAGTGGTTGCTGATCATGTTTTTTTATCAGTGTATTTAACTTATAATTGAAATATTAAATCTTTTTAAATGCTTTGGAAATAGACAAGAAGTACTTATTCAGAATTACTTAGAGAAAATAATAAAGAATAAAATTGCAGGTATACATAGAAAACATGAGAACTTAAGTAATAAGCACTAAAATACTATGGCACAGGAAGGGAAGAAGAGATTATACACTAAAAAAACACAATGCCATGTAAAATACAGGGTTAAACCGAACAGAGACTACCAATAGAAATTCAGGATTTAAACAAAGGGATGTAAATTTGTTATAAGACTAGACAAAGTATGATTTAGTAATAAGTGCTCCATAACTACTTGCTGATTGTTGTGGTGTTGGTGGGAGAGGCTCCTGCTTCTTCTGGTAAAGAATAGAAATAGATGTTCGGGCCTCGTCCCTGAAGGGGCTGGATGGGCGAGTTGGGTGCGATGGCTCGATCCTGGGCGGCGGCGGCGGCGGCTGGAGGCGGTGGCGCGTCGTCCCCCTTGCCCCGGCGCCGGCGGTGATCCGAGCGAGTGGCCGCGGCCCCCGATGAGACTGCTCGCGGGCTGGCTGTGTCTGAGCCTGGCGTCCGTGTGGCTGGCGCAAAGGATGTGGACCCTGCGGAGCCCGCTCACCCGCTCCCTGACGTGAACATGACGAGCGGCCCCCGCGGGCCGGCCGGCGGCCGCCGCGAGCGGCAGGAAGGAGAACCACCAGTAGTATGAGAGCAACAGAGAGAAATTATGTGCATCACTCCAGGCTGTCTTTGTTCAGAGTTACCTTGATCAAGGAACACAGATCTTCTTAAACAACAGCACTGAGAAACTGGGCTGGGTATTTATCCAATTATATCACTCTTTTGTGTCATCTGTTTTTAGCCTGTTTATGTCTAGAACATCTATCAATGGGTTGCTAGGAAGAGGCTCAATGTTTGTCTTTTCACCAGATCAGTTTCAGAGACTGCTTAAAATTAATCCAGACTGGAAAACGCATATACTTCTCGATTTAGGTGCTGGAGATGGAGAAGTCACAAAAATAATGAGCCCTCATTTTGAAGAAATTTACGCCACTGAGCTGTCTGAAACTATGATATGGCAGCTTCAGAAGAAGAAATACAGAGTACTTGGTATAAATGAATGGCAGAATACAGGGTTCCAGTATGATGTCATCACCTGCTTGAATTTGCTGGAGCGCTGTGATCAGCCCCTGACTTTGTTAAAAGATATCAGAAGTGTCTTGGAGCCAACTAGAGGCAGGGTCATCCTTGCTCTGGTCTTACCTTTTCATCCCTATGTGGAAAACGGTGGCAAGTGAGATAAACCATCAGAAATTTTGGAAATCAAGGGACAGAACTGGGAAGAACAAGTGAATAGTCTGCCTGAAGTTTTCAGAAAAGCTGGTTTTGTTATCGAAGCTTTCACTAGACTGCCATACCTGTGTGAAGGTGACATGTATAATGACTACTACGTCCTGGATGATGTTGTCTTTGTTCTCAAACCAGTATAAACATGTGGAGGTTGAAGTCTTCAGAGTCCACCCCAAGAATGTATGCTCCGGAAGAGGGTCTGTGTTCTCAATTATGTGAAGGGAAGACCTTTGGGGACTGCCATTCTAAATATCATGTAGGAATTTTAAAAGCCAAAATACTAATTATTTCTTTGTAGTGTGTAAAAGGAATGTTTTTAAAAAACAAAAACCCAACTCTTTGAGGATTTTTATAAACTCTTTACTCAGTAATGCAGGTCACACTCCGATTATGGAAGATAATTTTTATACTTAATTGCAGTAGGGACTCATTCTCAGGCAAAGCAATAGTCATGACTTCACATGGAACCAATAAATATGGATTGTTTTTAATAAAATGAAGACTGGCGATAAAGCTGTCCATCCAGTTGCAAATATTGGTTATAGGATATAGCCACTGATATTCTTTCATGTTTAGAAGTTCTATCGTTATTCAAGAAAATGTTTTTAATCATGCTAATAAACTTTTTTGGAGATGAAAAAAATAGATGTTCAAGCAAAATTAAGTAAATGTCATACTAAGAGAATTTGGAGGGAATAGGGAAAACAGTAATATTTTTAAATATGACTTTGGAAAAAAATTAAAGATTGAGTTAATCTTCTTTCTATATATCTAACCTTCCTTTAAGTTCTGTTAATCCTACCAGTATTTCTCAATTCTCTTCATTATCACTGCCATGTTTTAAATCTATGCCTCCATCATTTCTCATCTGAATTACCCCAGTAACCCATGTCCTGATTCTGGTCTTGGCCCTTTAATCATCCTCCATATCTGCTGTCAGAGCAATATTTTGTTAATAAAATGAAAATCTGTTTATGTTATTTTCCTTCACAACATCTTTAATCTTTTTCTATAACCTTAGGGATAAAGTTAAAACAACTTAACTTAGTCTATAGGGCTTTCTACAATCTAGTCTCTGCTGAGCCTCTGGTCTCCTCTTCTACATCCACATTGTTTTCCAGGAATGCCAAACTGCTGTCCAACCCTTTTGTACTTTCCTCATAATGTACCTTCTCGGCTGGATACTCCCTTCTCCTCTTCTGTACATGCTTAATCCTAACTCATCTTTCATGAGTTTCAACTCAAGTACCACTTCTATCAGGAAACCTTCTTCTTGATAAAACGTCCATCTGTGTTGTAATTTGTTGGTGTATTTGCCCATCTTCTCTGCTAGCCAAGGCAGGGATATGTTTTTCATCCCTGAGTCTGGTGTATGGCATAGAACTGGTATTCAATAAGTCCTTGCTGGTGAAAGAAACAACAGAAAGAAGATGTGAAACAATCAGCAATGCGACTTTGAGCAAAAGCAAAAGTTCAAGATAATCCAAAGTCCAAACTGTCTTTATGTTACTTAAAGCAGGTAATTAGCCACACTTTCTGAATAACCATCCAGCTGTTGACTTTCCAGTCACAGAACTAGGTTTGTATTTACACTTGAAGTTGGCAGAGATTCTGTGGAAGTAACTGACAAAACTGAGAAAGAGTGCCACAACCTTATCTCACTTGACTGCAGTTTAGATGCAATCTTAGAAACTCAAGAAAAAAATAACAAATTGAAATATTGCTCTCCAACTTGATCCTGAATTTCTTCAAAGGCAGAATACTGTAGTCTTGCAGAGACAGCTCAGGCTTTGAAGTTGTATAGTTGGCCTTGAATCCTGACTGACACTAGCTAGTCATGTGACCTTGAAGGTTCTATATTTAATCTCATTTAGCCTCAGTTTCTTTGTTTGTAAAAGAGTAACAAACACATTTTAGGGTTGCTGAAAAGATTAGATATGATATGTTTGAGGCCACTATTCTTAAGATCACTTTAAATCCCCAGAGGTAAAAGATGGTCCAAAGAAAGCCATTTACAGGATGCCTCACTTTTGAGTAAGTGGCTGGAATTTGGATCTGAGGAATTATATGTGTACCAAAGCAGCACATAGGCATAGTTGGGCCTCAATCAATTTTACTACAAGCTCTTTGCAAATATCCAACCACCCTTTAATCAGTTAACTTGAATTACCATCAACCAGCTGCTGAGCCAGTGAGATTTCCTCTGCAGGTGCCAGCAAGAATATTCCTGCCAAAAAAAAAGAGAAAGTGGTTTTGAAATAAAACTCCTAGAGTATAACTCACACTAAGTACTTGTGAAGTTAAAGAGGAAACAACCTGAGGCTAGAGACCCCATTAATATTGGAAGCAAGGCATGGTTATGGGATAATAAGGAGCAAAAGAGAAGTAGTAGAGTTGCCAGCAAAAGCTACATCACCTGGGCCTATTTCAGTGTGGGCTCTGGACTACATCGCAGTACCAGGGCCAGTTGGTATTAAGAAAGACTTCTCCCAGGGCATCTGTCCGTGAAGAGAAGTGCAGTTCTATGGTTGGCCTATAGACAGTATCAACAGATTAGGATTAACAGAACTCAGTGATTGTGCTATTCTTAACTTCTCGTACAACTATTGCCATATTGCAAAACCCACCCGTTGGTACCATGTGGGAAAATGACAGATGCAAAAAGGGAATTCATGAATACTTGGTTCAGTGTTTCTCAAGCTTGCCTAATCATACTAATCACTCAAAGTTTATTAAAATAGAAAATATTGGTCCCTTCCCTGGAGATTATGAGTCAGAAAGTTTGGCATGGGACCTAGGATTTTGTATTTTTAAAACAAACTTCTCCTAGGTGATTCTTCTCAACAAGCAGATGCGACAACATTGATGTAGTCCAGTGGTCCTCAAAGTACATTGCTAGACCAGTGCATTAGCATCACCTGGGAATTTATGAGAAATGCAAATTATTTGGTTGCATCTGACCTACTGAATCAGAAACCCCAGGGCTGGAACCCAGCAATCTGTGTTTTAGAAGCCCTCCGAGTGATTCTCACACGCACTAAAATTTGAGAACTCCATATGTCAAATGTGGTCCAGAGAGCTGGAAGTTGGGAGTGTAGCTGCAGTTTAGGAAACTCACTTGATCCAGATTCTCCTAGGACTAGGAAAGTCATGACTTCAATCCAGGTGCTGACTGCTGCTTTTCCCTTGACATCAGTCCTCCTTTTCTATTTTCTAAAGAGTAGCTTGATTTTGTGGATTCCTTGGTTTTCCAAATGATCAGGGTAGTGCTCCTCTCTCTTTTCCTACTTGAAATCCTCCTGTTGCTTAGCTCCCCCCTTAAAAACACTGGCTGAATGCCCAGTTGGCTCTAACTATTTATGACTGAGGCTCACACTTCTATCAAAATGCTTTTCAATGTTAGTATGTACCCAGCCAGGGGCTACGATATTTTTTCTGAGGAAGGTGTAAGCAGATAACAAACTGTCTTCTTCTGTCTTCTAAGTCTCATCTTTTTTCACCTTATGGAAGGCCAAGGCAATGCTGAAAGGCACTGTCCTTTTTTCAAACATGTCCATCATTTTGAAGGCTAACTGAGAACACCACTAATATGCAAAATATTCTCATTTAATGTATAGGAACAGAGATGAAAAGGGAATCACTAATCAGCCAAGGAGACTATTTGCTGCCGCAGCAGTGAAAAATGTGTATTAGTTTGCTAGGGTTGCCATAACAAAGTACCACAGACTGGAAGGCTTAAATAACAGGATTTATTTCTCACAGTTCTGGAGGCTGATAGCCCAAGATCAAGGAGTTGGCAGTGTTGGTTCCCTCCATGGACTGTGAGGGAGATTCTGTTCCATGCTACTCTCCTAGTTTCTGGTGGTTTGCTGGCAATCTTTGAATCCCTTGGCTTGTAGACACATCGCCCCACGTAGCATTCTCCTTGTGTGTGTGTCTCATGTCCAAATTTCTCTTTTTTATAAGAACACCAGTCATATTGGATTAGGGGCCCGTTCTACTCTAGCAGGACCTCATCTTAACTAATTGCATCTGCAATGACCCCATTTTCAAATAAGGTCACATTGTGAGGTGCTGGGGGTTAGGACTTCAACATATGGATTTGATTAGGGCAGGGGAACAATTCAACCATAACAGAATGGTTGGTTGATTCAGGGAGGAAGCTAAATCTAAACCCCAAGATCACAAGACCTAAATCATGATGCTTTGGGGATTTAATGGGTTAGGGATAAATATCTCAATGACACATGCTAGCCCTGGCTCCAATTAGGAAAGACAATTCAAACGTGATCATATTTCTGACACTGAAATATCTGGAAGTTTTTCCAGATATAAATAAAAAAAAACCAGTAAAAAGCTCATAAAACAAGTGTTGGGAAAGATATTTGTGTTTGTACCAGGTTTTAAATGAACAAATTAGATGAAAGTCAAATTGCTCTATTTATTTTGGGAAGAGTGGGAGCTTGTAAGAATTCCTGCACTTATGTTATCAACTCACATTGATTCCACTGCTTTGAATAGTCACATTTTTACTCTGGTAAGTTCCAAATCAGAGCAATATACTTATCTAGAGGTTGAAGTTTGAAGGGAAACCAAATGCTACTCATTTAAAAGAGGATAATTAAGGATTTACAAAGTCATTTGAACAAGTGGGCATTCAAACAGGTATATGATATTATTACTGAGCCCAGAGGGTAACGGTGGTCCAGCTACTGCCTTCTTGAGTCAGCTTGCTTATTTGGAGATTTTTATTTATGATTTCATGCCTGTGCAGAGATAAACCTTCAAAAGAGCATCACAAGCAGTGGTACCTCTGTTTTATCTGCTAATTGAAGTCTCATCTTGGGTAGACGGTCAAGTGCCTAGTCTCTTTGATGTGTAGGTCTGACTGTTGACACCAGGTCATGTGGGTGCTCTGGAGGTGTCTAAAAGCTATTCATGATCACACAGAACATTGTTCAGTGTTAATCTAATCCTGATTTGCAGGTTGTTCCAGTAAAATTCCATTGGCTGTACTTTTTCATTTCATCGCTGTATTTATGTACACCCCAAATAGTTTAAAAAAAGAAAAATAGTGGTTGAAAAGATGTGGACTTATGTTTCTGGGAAGTGATGCAATAGTTTTTGGAAAAATAATGAAACTTTCAGCATATTTCTAAAGTTCTTTTTTTGTATCAACACTTCTTGCTGTGTTTTCACAGTCACAGTGGAAGATTCTGCCAACACCCAACTGTGTTACTAATCTAGTACACAGCTGAACAAATCATTTTCTTAAAATGGTTCCCCAGTAAAACCTAATTGTAAATGCCTGTAATTACCTAGGCTATCTGTCTATATACCAATGATTGTTGGAAATAGAGGGAACACATTGATATGATCCATTTGACAACACTCACCACGTACTTAACTATGTCACATTTCACATTTCAGACTCTGAAACTGTATGAGAAACTAAGCCTTCTTTATGGTGGAGATAACTGCCTAAACCCATAGAGGTTCCCCTATTAGGTGAAGATGGAAATAGCTACCTGAGGTGGCATAAACAGCAAAATTTCAGCTAAGACCAGTCCTAGACTGGGTACTGGGAAATTCCTCTGTCTCATAGGTTTACGTTAGGTATCTGGTCAGTTGTCTGAAAGACAAATGTATAATTGTGTATAGTGATGAGATTAGCAGCCCTAAAATATATTTCTGAGAAAATTTCATCCATTAATAAATGACAAAATCAAACAGGGCTAAAAATCTTTCAAGAAGGAGGTTCCGCTTTTGGAACAAATGACCAGTTTCTAGTGATATTGTCAGAAATGTTATAAAGAGGTTATATATCTCTTATGTCTCTGCTGGGGAAAGAGGCCAAGGGCAGAATAACTCTAGGGTCTTCCAATCTCTGCTGATAGAACAATATCAGATCATTCAGAGAAGGAAAAGTATCTCTACCCTATTTTTGAATTGTTTTTCTTAATAGGGATTTTTCTTTCATTCCCTCCCTCTCTCCCTCCCTTCCTCTTTCCTTCCTATATTTATTAAGTTAATAAAATCTTGACTGTGTGTTACTTCAGGATAGGAATCAGAGAACAATGTGAATCTATATGATGCAAAGGGAAAAGAGAAGTGACATTTTCTAAAATTTACAAAATGCTTTCTATTCACTATCTCATACAATACTCACTACCATCCTATGAGAATGTTAATGTAAACTTCCATTTTAAAGACGAAAAACTTGAGGCCCATCTGTAAATTAGGATTTAATTACCTTGCTTTCCCAACATATTAGATGATCAAACCAGTGTTCAAACCCAGGCTTGCCTGGCTACAAATCTTTTATTTTCATTGTATCTTTCAAGATGTTTCCAGTGTTTAAAATTGATTGGGAAGAGATAGAATATTAGAAATTATATTAGCCACAAGAAAATAATTATAGTTTCTTTTTTTAATATAAATTTATTGATTTTATTTATTTATTTTTGGCTGCATTGGGTCTTTGTTGCTGTACACAGGCTTTCTCTAGTTGCGGTGAGCGGGGGCTACTCTTCATTGTGGTGTGCGGGCTTCTCACTGCATTGGCTTCCTTGTTGCGGAGCACGGGCTCTAGAGCACAGGCTCAGTAGTTGTGGCACACAGGCTTAGTTGCTCCACTGCATGTGGGATCTTCCCTGACCAGGGATCGAACCCATATCCCTTGCATTGGCAGGTGATTTTTAACCTCTGCACCACCAGGGAAGTCCCTATAGTTTCTTAAAGAAATGACAGGACTTAAAAATTTTGCATCCTTCCTCATTTCCTTCTCTTTTCATTAATGTAGGAAGAGATGAAAATTCCCTGAAGCTATGGGTATTATTCTCAGCCAGAACAAATTGCTATACAGGATACCTCACTTTAATTTTATTTTCAAGAGCATGTTTATAGTTTTTTTTTAACCCTGATGTATCTTCTTTCAGTTACTTTATAAATGTAGAAAGCATAATTTCACATTCCCAAATATATGACTAAAAAGAAAGATCTTCATTTTATAATAGCATGTGCTCTTAAAGTCAAGAGACATTATCAAATTTGCTCCTCCAGGGACAGAAAAAAAAAATCTGTGATAGTAAAAAGGAGAAAGTGTATTAGAATTGAAATCAGAGGTACTGGTTTTGGATATATACTCCTCTGCTTCACATCTATGTGAATTTGGTAAATGATTGAAAAGCTTAAACTTTAGTTCTATCATCTGCAATGAGGCTTAATGTGGAGATAGGGTGTAAAGTCACTGTGAATTTTCAAGTCATGCAAATACACAGTACTAGTCCTGCCAGTCCCACTCCTGAGACCATGGAAGACCCTGCCAAACTATCATGGTACTTTTTCCAGCAGATTCTAGACAGACTCATAAATGGAAGCCTTATCAAAGTCTTCTCTAAAGTCTACCCAGGAGACCTACCTGGCTTAATGGATCTAACAAGTTTCGGGAATCCTCTTTGCCATCCTGGGTTTGGGTGAAAGGTAGTACCCCACTGCTTTTCACCTGAATACCATGAGATGAATACCGTGTTGGAGCTTTAGTTTATTAACTCAAGTTATTTCCGTTAAAATGCAGCTATTTTAATGAATGATTTAATGAGTGATACATGACTTCCTGGGAGCAGTTTGTAACAGCAGAGTTGGAAGAGGGCAAAGAAAGCATCAGGGTACACAGAGGGAGAGAAAGTCATGCTCATGACTAGGAAGAAACTTGCAGGGGGAGAAGAAAGGGGAAGCGAGGGGATAAATGGCAATTTTCCCCCTGTTTCTGCAGTCTCTTCAGATTCAGTCCTGCCTACATGGATATATCCTTCTAGACCGTTAGTCTATTTACCATTACTCCTCCCCAAAATAGCTATTTTCATTGAACATCATCTATGGTTTGGCAACCTGCTAAGCACTTGATGTATTAAGTTGTCATAGCACAACTATGCTATTATCTATTTTTACAGCTGAGAAAAAGAAGGCTCAAAGAGCAAGTAAGGTACAGAGACTGGATTAAAACCAGGTCCATTTCAATCCAAACCTCCTAATTTTCTGCCAACTGAACTGTCTGTCATGCTTCTCTAATTTGGAAATTTGTATTTTCCTTCATGTCAAGAATGTGAGGAAACCTATAGCAGTCAAAGAGATGAGGTTATGCAGCAGCAGCAACAACAATACACCTCTAAATCTTAGTGTCTTAAAACAGCAAAGTTCTTTTCCCCTCATACAACATGTCTGTCGAGGGTTAGTTGGGGAGACTCTCTGCAGGTCATCCTCATCAGGGACTCGGGCTAACAAAGGCTCTGAACATCACTAGACCCTGCAGTGAGGGAGGGGAGAAGTGTATAGCAGCTTCTAGCTACTTCCAGAGCAAGGACTACGTCATGCCAACCCAAGAGGATGAGGAAGTACAAGCCTATCATGCACAGAGAAAAAGAAGAAATGGAAGTACTGGTGAGCAGAATCTCAACAGTAAAGATAGAATAATAATAAAAAACAAAACTGCAGAAGTACTGAGCTTATGAGAGCAAGGTCCTTTCCAGCTTAGCTTTTGAACCCAAACCTCCTTATTTCAAGCCTTATTCACTTGTTGATTTACTTGGCGAGGTGAGAGATTATCAGCAACCAGTCATTTTAAATATGGGCAGAGACAGGCCTATTTTTAGCAAAGCTGAAAAAACAGTTTGGTCACTCAAATTACCCAATTAAGACTTATGGTAAGAACAGCATATGGTTCAGAATTGCTACAGATTGCTGCTTTAGTCAATAGAAAAATTTCCACATGTATGGGGATAACTCAGCACATCCCTGGAAGAAATGCAAGAGTATTTTCACATTTTGTACAGAAAATATATATTGGAGTGCTCATAGAATATGGTGCCCCTTTCAGATGAAATGAAGTTTTGGATTTGCAAACTGAAAATCTGTAAACTGTCCAGGTAATTAAAGAATATTCTAATTCAAAATCATTTGACTGGCAAATGCTTTTACTTTTAGGACTCTATAAAACCTACATTGACCTTGAATTAATAAAGCAAAGAAGTGTGATGTAGTGGAAAGGGCTTTAAAGAAAGCAGGGTTAATAACCCCATCCTGAAGTTACTATAAGAGTTTAGTTAATCTCCTATTCTTTTAGGCTATTTATCATCTGTTATGTGGGGGATATTAATAAATAAACGTGGCAAGTACTACCACAAAATATATCTCTACCTCCAAATACATCTTGATACTGTCCACTTCTTTTCATCTTTAATACTCCTAATTCCGGAGAAACTCATCTCTCAGCTAAATCACCACCAGTAGCCTCCTAATGATTTTTCCGTTTCTGCTTTCGCCTCCAATTCAGTAGACATAAGAATCTTTCTTATTCCAGGGCCTTTGCACATGCTACCCCACTCTTTTTGCTATTTCCTATCTGGACAGCTCTATTTCTTCCTTTGATTAGCAATTAAATCCTTTCTTAAAGCAGTGTTTCTTGATCTTCCTATCTGTTGTTGTTTCCTCTTATTACTTGTTACTTCTGCTCATTTGCTTCCTTCATGGTGTGCCCGTCCTAATTTGTCATTTGTTTTTGTTTGTCTGTTTACTTCCTTGTTTTCTGTACTAGAATGTGAGTTTCACAAGGGCACAGACTAGCCTGTTCTTGTTCAGCCTTGTCTCTACCAAGCACAGTGCCTGCCACATTGCAGGTGTTCAAGAAATATATGTGCAATGATATAAGGGGCTGTTGTGAAGAGTAAGTGAGATAATTAAGTGCATAATTAAGTACCTAGGTGGCGCTCAGTAAATATTGGTATTCCCTCCCTTTTCTTTACTAGTGCTGTCCAATCAATCTCCACCTTTTCTAACCTATACATTTCCCTGCTGAAGGTACACTAGCATATCTCCCCATCACCTATGAATGTCCTAGAACTCTAACTAAATGCAAACGATACTGAAGTACAGAGAACAGAAAAGGTTACTCTTGGCTTTGATACATTTGTCTTTAAATACATCTGTGTTTTTGTGAATTATGCACTTACATCCTTACATGACCTTTTCTATACCAAATTTGGAGATTAGTAATCAGCTAGCAAACATTTATTTCTTACTATCTCTTCCTATAGGTGTTACAGTATCTCTAAATTTGTCTTGATCAATGGTAAGGCAAAATTATTTGAATCTTTTGTTGCCATTTTCTCTTAAAAGTGGAAATGAAAATATAAACATGCATAAACTCTGATTAAAAAGTCAGGGTAAGAATACAATTAAGACAAAGGTGAAAAAAGGACAAAGGTGAAAATAATTAAACATAATGAATGGTTAACCTTTAGATTTTATTGGACACATTGAAATTAAAATGATTAATACTGCATTTTAAAAGGAAAAGAATAAATTTAAAGAACAACATGAAATGCTAGAATTTATTATCAGATATTATATCTGAAAGGTGAGGCATAATTATGAAATTTACATCAGTTTAGCTCTGTGTGGAACAGAATCTCACTCTAAAATACACTTCTTGCATGTTTGGCTTTCATTTATGTTTTTAGTCTGGTTTTGTCTGAAAGTAGTAGTTTGCTAATGGAGCGTGCTCCTTTTTCTCCCTGAAAGATGGATGAACCCACTCCCTCAGTTTACTTATGAGGAATTTATGACTCAGTGAGGTGAAGGAATTAGTCCTACAGGCCTGTCTTAATTCTTCTTGATCAGTTGCCTGAATTACTTTAGAGTCAAGTTCTGCAGGTAGAGAGAGCAGTATTTATTTAAAAGAAACTCCTCATAGTTCTGGACTAATATTCATTTATAAATGGTGTCCATGCACAGCAAAGGAAACCATAAACAAGACCAAAAGACAACCCTCAGAATGGGAGAAATTATTTGCAAATGAAGCAACTGACAAAGGATTAATCTCCAAAATTTACAAGCAGCTCATGCAGCTCAATAAGGAAAAAACAAACAGCCCAATCCAAAAATGGGCAGAAGACCTAAATAGACATTTCTCCAAAGAAGATATACAGAGGGCCAACAAACACATGAAAGAATGCTCAACATCACTAATCATTAGAGAAATGCAAATCAAAACTACAATGAGATATCATCTCACACTGGTCAGAATGGCCATCATCAAAAAATCTAAAAACAATAAATGTTGGAGAGGGTGTGGAGAAAAGGGAACACTCTTGCACTGCTGGTGGGAATGTGAATTGGTACAGCCACTATGGAGAACAGTATGGAGGTTCCTTAAAAAACTATAAATAGAACTACCATATGATCCATCAATCCCACTACTGGGCATATACCCTGAGAAAACCATAATTCAAAAAGAGTCATGTACCAAAATGTTCATTGCAGCTCTATTTACAATAGCCAGGAGATGGAAGCAACCTAAGTGTCCATCATTGGATGAATGGACAAAGAAGATGTGGCACATATATACAGTGTAATATTACTCAGCCATAAAAAGAAACGAAATTAAGTTATTTGTAGTGAGGTGGATGGACCTAGAGTCTGTCATACAGAGTGAAGTAAGTCAGAAAGAGAAAGACAAATACCATATGCTAACACATATATATGGAATCTAAGAGAAAAAAACAAAAATGTCATGAAGAACCTAGGGGTAAGATGGGAATAAAGACACAGACCTACTAGAGAATGGACTTGAGGATATGGGGAGGGGGAAGGGTAATCTGGGACAAAGTGAGAGAGTGACATAGACATGTATACACTACCAAATGTAAAATAGATAGCTAGTGGGAAGAAGCTGCATAGCACAGAGAGATCAGCTCCGTGCTTCGTGACCACCTAGAGGGGTGGGATAGGAAGGGTGGGAGGGAGGGAGACACAAGAGGGAAGAGATATGGGAACATATGTATATGTATAACTGATTCACTTTGTTATAAAGCAGAAACTAACACACCATTGTAAAGCAATTATACTCCAATAAAGATGTAAAAAAAAAATGTTGTCCATTTTGGAGTGGGAAATATTTACCAGTGTACAGCCAACTCTTCTAGATGCACAAAACGAAAGACCCTCAAGGTATCTTCTTCACTTGTTTTCTTCTTGGTTGATCACTTCATAGGCAATAGGATGTTTACTTCCATCTGTTCTTCTTTAAGATTGATGAAGGTCAACCTGTGGGGACCACATCTTGTGTTTCTAAAACAATTCTTCTTCAATGAATCAGGTCTAGAAGAATGTTTGTGACTTTCCTACAAGCCTGCCGTGCTCCCTAACTTTTGCCAGATTCTGCGGGGATCTGCATCTTGACTGTGATTCATTCACTCTCTAGATTTGGCTTGTCTTGCAGTCACCAAAATTGGCCATGTTCTTAATATTACTCTGGATATGCAGAATGGGTTTTGGAATTATGCCCATATTTCCTAGCATTTGATCCCCAAAAAGCCTATTTTTCCTTCACTGAAATTACCATCCTCATTGCACTAGCCTCATTTCAAGTTCTCAATGGATTTGTGAACTGCTAGAATTTATTATCAGGTATTGTTTCTAAAAGGTACAGAAATCTATACTGAACAGAGCTGCTCTGGAATACACAGAGCTTCACTTATCTGTGCCATGTGTGTCTCTTAACATATGACAACCTGACCAAAATGTGAGCAGCCCCGACTGGAATGCATCAGTGACCACACAACTCTTAGCAAGCTAAATCTCAGTACAAATGTCCTTGACATTTTTCTCTTTTCAGTTAATGATGCATATCACTGCTTTCCAAACTCTTTCACAAAGCTTACAAAATCCATCCTGACCTTTACCATTTGTCTAACTTTACCACCCCTCCTTCCCTTAAAGTGTACTCTTCTGAACTACTTTTCAATCCTTGACTCCAATTTTAAACATGCCATTCCTTTTGTTCGGACTGTTCTTCCGTTCCCATTCAGTATCTCAAGTATACTCTGGTGTTGTGGGACACCTGAAGAGGAGGTCCTCCATCTCTCTGGACAGTTTAGAGATGTGGGGTTAATTTGATGTTGCTTGACTATTCATTTCATTAAACATCAGAAAGCGATTTAGGGCTTAGGGAAAAAATGGAACTGTATTTCACACATAGAAAATGATGAAATACTAAATGTCTTAAGGGAAAATATCTTAACTCTAGGGACTTAAACTGTTCTAAGCGTTTTGCACAGAAACAAACATTTTGTATCTTTATACCTGTAGGCATGTTCATGCGTGTACATGTGTTTATGTGTGTGTGTGCGTGTGTGTGACTCCCTCTCCATCACTAAAAACTTTTCTCTCAAACCCTTTACTCCACACATGAAGAGACATGTGGAGTTCTGTGGATAAGGTATAAATTATGTCTGAATCTATTCCAATATTTAACTCTAAGAACGTATTCTAATACTGGCAAAGCCTTTGAGAAACATGCTGTAATTCATCTATTTTTTTTTTTTTCTTTACGATAGCTATAGATAAAGAAAACATTTCAGCAGGAGAACCATACACAACAAGAGCAGAATTGTCAGGAGTAGCTCAGCTCCCATCTGGGCTCTGGTCCTTCCTTTAATTCACACCTGACCTCTATCTAGTTAGCAGCATTTAAAGATGAGGTTAAATTGTAGCAAAGGATGCAGAGAGTTGTAATACCCCCACTGAAGATACTTTCTGATTAGTAATATAAAATAGATTAGTACTGGCAGAGGAGACACCGCCGCAGTTGCCGCCACCTCCGGGATTTCTGGCTCTTTTCTCTTTGCCTTAAATTCGTGTGTCTTTTATGAATAATCAAAAGTAGCAAAAGCCAACGCTATCAGGCCAGCGTTTTAAAACCAGAAAAAGAGATGAAAAAGAGAGGTTTGACCCTACTCAGTTTCAAGACTGCATTATTCAAGGCTTAACTGAAACTGGTACTGATTTGGAAGCAGTAGCAAAGTTTCTTGACGCTTCTGGAGCAAAACTTGATTACCGCCGATATACAGAAACACTCTTTGACATTCTGGTGGCCGGTGGAATGCTGGCCCCAGGTGGTACACTGGCAGATGACATGATGCATACAGATGTCTGTGTGTTCGCAGCACAAGAAGACCTAGAGACCATGCAAGCATTTGCTCAGGTTTTTAACAAGTTAATCAGGCGCTACAAATACCTGGAGAAGGGTTTTGAAGATGAAGTTAAAAAGCTGCTGCTGTTCTTAAAGGGTTTTTCAGTGTCGGAGAGGAACAAGCTGGCTATGTTGACTGGTGTTCTTCTGGCTAATGGAACACTTAACGCATCCATTCTTAATAGCCTTTATAATGAGAATTTGGTTAAAGAAGGGGTTTCAGCAGCTTTTGCTGTAAAGCTCTTTAAATCATGGGTAAACGAAAAAGATATCAATGCAGTAGCTTCAAGTCTTCGGAAAGTGAGCATGGATAACAGACTGATGGAACTGTTTCCTGCCAATAAACAAAGTGTTGAACGCTTCACAAAGTATTTTACTGAGGCAGGCTTGAAAGAGTTTTCACAGTATGTTCGGAATCAGCAAACCATGGGAACTCGTAAGGAACTCCAGAAAGAACTTCAAGAACAGATGTCCCGTGGTGATCCATTTAAGGATATAATTTTGTATGTCAAGGAGGAGATGAAAAAAAACATCCCAGAACCAGTTGTCATCGGAATAGTATGGTCCAGTGCAATGAGCACTGTGGAATGGAACAAAAAAGAGGAGCTTGTAGCAGAGCAAGCCATCAAGCACTTGAAGCAATACAGCCCTCTACTTGCTGCCTTTACAACTCAAGGTCAGTCTGAGATGACTCTGTTACTGAAGATTCAGGAGTATTGCTATGACAACATTCATTTCATGAAAGCCTTCCAGAAAATAGTGGTGCTTTTTTATAAAGCTGAAGTTCTGAGTGAAGAACCCATTCTGAAGTGGTATAAAGATACACATGTTGCCAAGGGGAAAAGTGTCTTCCTTGAGCAAATGAAAAATGTTGTAGAGTGGCTCAAAAATGCTGAAGAAGAATCTGAGTCTGAAGCTGAAGAAGGTGACTGAATTTGAAACTACACCCTCAGTAAAGCAAACAGGAATTGTAGATAAAATGTCATGTCTCATGTGTCCTGGTTCTTACATCTTCCTACCTCCCTATATCAAGCATGATATAAGGGCCTTCATGGCAAATTTTATTTTAACTGTTTCTATGGTTACTGGAAATGTTGGATTTAGTTTCTAAAACCATGTTTTAAGTAGCTACAGGAGCTATAGATTTGAATCTAATGTTGCATTAGTCTTTTCAGTTATCTTCTACCTCCTGTATTTTCTACTGTAATAATGTAACTTAAGGCCTTCCACAATGAACCGTTCACTTTTTCCCTGGGTTTTCTATATAAACAGTTTTCAAGATATGATTTGGTTAAAAATAATTTGTTATAAAAACTCTGTTTGCAAATTAAACTGTAAAAGTATCCAGAGTCTCAGAAGGCAGTGATTTGTGTGATAATTTGGTATGCCCAAAGCCCTGCTCATCAAAGAAAATCTCATATACAATAATTAGATTCATTAACATGAATCTCGAGTATTTGGACCATTGCTTGCATGTCGATATTTTCTTGCATTTTTAACCCCAGATGTACTTGAGCTCAATTGTTTGCTCTCTGATTTTCATTCCTTAAAATGAAGCCATGGAGAACAAACTTGAAAGTGAGGTGTTTGGGAAATTGTATGTGGCGGTGGTGGGAAGAAAAAAGTTGAGCTTTTACCCAATGAGAAACCTCTGCATTCAGTTTGCTTCTTTCTAGACAAAACAAATGAATATTCTTTTCATACCGCCATTTTTCAAACATACCTTGGAAAAACCTTGTCATTTAAAGTATTTTACAGTTGTCATACACTTAGATTGGTAAGAAAGGACTCATAAAACAGTATAAGTAAAGCAAATGACTGTACTAAACCCAGAAAATTATTGAAAGAAAAGTGGTTAGCATGTTCTAATTGGGATTCTAAATATAACTCATATTTCCTGTTGGCTTAGAGTATTTGTGGCAAAGAATGAAGTGCAGTGATAATTCACTTGGTCATACTGGGACAGCTTCATTCTCTTCACAGATTCATATATGACTCAAGCATCTGCCTGTTAATTTACCCCAGTTGCCAATATTTTAAATTGCCATGAGCCAAATATCTCTTCTGTACAGTTGATCCATTTATTTTAATGGCTGCCTTTTAATTTCCATCTTAATTTTCTTGCTGCTACCCAGCTTTATATGTAGTCATTAGAAAACAAAATGTGGCCACACTTTTTGGTGGAAAGATTTCATGTTAAAAGTGAACATTTTGAAAGCTTTTTTGATTGGTGAAAGAAATGAGCTTGGAATAATGCTGCCAGAGACTGAGTGGGAATTGCCCCTTTCAGAGGTGCCATTCTTAGGAGCTAAAAATTAGGCGTTTAAAAGTTTATCTTGAGGGAATAACATGTAATATAGTTTGAAATAAAGGTATAATAGCCTTATGAGGAAGAGCATTATAACTGATACCGTTGTGAAGGGGGTGAAATTGTTAAATGAATGACTTTGATAAAACTTTCATGCACAGACAAAATGTATTCACTAGGTTTCTACATAGTGATCTGTTTTTACTTTGTAATTTGTAGTCCTTAAAAGACTTTTTTTAAAAAAAAATAAAGTCCATCCTTACACTTAAAAAAAATAAAATAAAATAGATTAGTACTAATATATTTGAGTGAATATTAAACATGAGCTGGCACCTCACCCACACTGCTTCTTCATTGGCTTTCCCTGGTCACCCTGTCTCCAACTTTGAGGTACAGAGACTGAGGACAAAGGTTTCTGCAGGAAAGGTCTCTGCAGGAAATGTGTTTACTTTGTGGCAAACATACAAGACATTTTTACTCAAGACTTGAGAATTGAACCTGATGTGCATGTCTCAGGTTGGTAAGAAAACGGAGAGAAAACTTAGATTTTATAACACATCTGTAGTTGCAATATCATCCTGAAAATGCAGTAACTATAACAAAGATTTTACAAATCCCCATTCAAAGGATCCCAATTTGACCAAGATCAGAACATTCACCTCAATTTTCAGGCACTTGGACCAGGAGCTCATAATCTTGATTAAGCCAAGCATGTGGATCGACTTGAGAAATTATTTACAATTCAAGTTAAATGCAGCTGATCATTTTTTTTTCTCAGTTCATGCAAGGCCCATTTCAGAAAAGCATGCTTATCTGTTTCTATATAATCTAAAAATATCTTGTTTAAGAAATGAAGTATATAAAAGAATAATCAGACACACTTGCTAAACTAATTGCATGTGGAACTGTGCCCGTCTCCAGTCTCCGTGATTAGATTGTGTCCCTCCACTTTCTTTAAATATTACAAAAACTAGTGTAAATTAGTATGCAGCTATTTTCAGATTAATGGCAACATGTAAAGCTCAAAGGTTCATGTTCTGTTTTGCAGGGAGTGTTGGTTTTGTATGATACCATTTACTTGTTCCCCCCAGCAGTGAGGGGTCATCAGGGTCTTTCTCAGGCATTACAGGAAAACTCTACTGTTCCATTACACTCACTACATCTTTAGCCCCAGTGAAACCCATGATTGTGTTCTCTGGTACTTAGGTTATGTTTTGATTACTATAGACATTAAAAAAATAATTTGGTTCTTAGGATTCCCAAGCACAATCATGCATCCTATCAAAACAAGACAAAGCACAGCATGTAAAAGTATAAATTTTTAGAACACTTATACACAGATAATTAAACAAAAGTGTATGGAGTGTGACTGTTTCTAAATGATATCATGCTGCTTATTTGAGGTGCAAGTACTCAACACTAATGAAGCCATGCGTGATCCCATCAGCTTTGGTAAGTCCCAGCAATGCAAACTGAAGCTCGATAATCCCAGTCTACAGCAGTGTGAGAACCTGAGTTTGTGTGTGGTCTGATGCAAAAGTTAACTTGTGTTAATTTTCTAGACATATGGAGCTCCCCTTTACTTTTGGAAGCTGAGAGAAAGTAAGTTTGTTGAGCACCTACTTTAGCCTAAACATGGTGCTAGATATATTCACATATGATATCATGTTTAATTCTAACAATCACCCTAACAGTACAAATTCGTATCCCTATTTTACCAGTGAGAACTAAGTCACTCAGCAGATAACTGACTTCTCAAGAACATGCCGCTGAGGCTAAGATTTAAACCCAGGTCTCAGCCCCTCGAGTTTATTCCTGTTCTGATTTATCATGTTACTTCACGTCACCAAAAACCTTCTTACATAGTTATACCTGGAATGATATAAACCTGCCCAAGGACATACAGGAGCAAATCAACAGTAAAGTGTAGCAGTACGTGAAACATAAGAGCTGTGACAAGGCACACATGATTCCTGGAGCAAAACTAGTCAGGACCCCAGCCAAACGATCTGGGGGTCAGATTTGGGCCACAGTCGCATTGCAAACAGGAATGTCAAACAGGAAACTACAGCAGAAGTCCAGGTATGCAGACTGTGCAAGCAGGGTGGGCTGTTGGGGAGAGCTCATGAACACTCAGGGCCTTCCAGACATACCAGCTTTATAGCAACAGGCTAGTTTCAGAACCCACAGACTGACTGTGGATCTATGCCTGCTATTGTATGATGTTTTGTGTGGATTATCTTAATTAAACCTCACCACAGCCATGAAGAAGAAAAATTATTTGCCACAGTTTAGCCTGGCCAGTTGAGTAGAGGTAAAGAACATGGACTCTGGAACCAAACTGCCTGGGTCTGATTTCTGGCTCTTAACTGGCCTGTACTCTCTAGCTGGGGAAACTTACTTTTTCTGTTACCTAGTTTCTTCATTTGTAAACTAGGACTGATAACGGTGCTCAACTTTTTGGGTTAAGAGTCTAAAAAGCCTCAAATAGTGCCGGGCTCAGTGTAATTGCTAGACAAGTGTTTGGTAAATAAAGGAGGGGACTGAGTAACCTGCATACATTCATAAAAGTAATTTGTGGTGGAGCAGCGACTCAAGTCCAGATGGCATGAGCCCAGAGCCCAGCTCATAGTCCATGGTATCAGAGTATGGGTTCTGATGGGGTCTGCTTATGCAAATGTGGGACCTCAGCAACTTCACCTGTGAGGGGTCTAGGGAAAGCAGATGCCAGCACGATCCTAAGATTACTTCTCATTTCTCTCTCATCCCATATTGGCTACAATCTCTATGGAAATCATGACATATCTGAAAGTCATTTCAAAATCTCCTTTACCTAAGACCCTTTCTGGTGTTGGATGTACACTTGAGATATTTAACTTTGCCTTACTGAATCCATCTCATCTAAATTCAACAATATTTAGTACTCTCTACCTTCTGAGTCCAAAATGGTGGACTCTGGAGAGAGTTTCAGGGCAAAATATAAAGAATCTTACTGAGTCTGTGCACACCAGTAATTCCTTCTCCACGATAAGAAACATGCCAGACGTTTACATCATGCAATGAGGTTTTCAAAGGGCCATTAGGTGTTTTTCTCATGCACTTCTATGAATCATGTATTTTAAAAGATAAATATGGCTTTTTCTGTAAGGAAGGAATGGCTGTTTTGTGAATATTTTCTTGTTAATGTGACATGAAGCAAACAATAGCAATACATAGCTACATCTGTACAGTCTCAGCACTACATGAGAATGTAAACTTTTGGTAAAAAAACATTTGTACCTATGCCAAATCAAGTCAGATTAGGTTGTATAAGATCTATTGTCCTATGACTCCAAGTCCTTGGACAACATCCCAATTTACTCTATTGGAGTCCTTTTCTCTGGATTTCATATGCATAGACACACACCTGGTAGGCAGAGACACAGTCTGAATTTGAGAGCAAGCATTTTGTAGTAAAGACCACGTCCCACAGTTCTAAGTGATAGCAAAATCTCTCATGTGTCGCTTTTCATAAAACTGCAAAGCTATAAGGACAACATTAAGTGAAGGGTCTGCAGTAGGGTGTTGGGGTACATTTTCTTGGACCAGATTTTGTGTCTCGCTGTTGTCAGTTTCTCTGAGTTAGAAGGGGACATGTTTAGTTTGTTTACCAGCTCAGAAAATATAAGAATTACAGAAAGGACCTTCAAGATGGCGGAGGAGTAAGACGTGGAGATCACCTTCCTCCCCACAAATACATCAGAAATACGTTTACATGTGGAACAACTCCTAGAGAACACCTACTGAATGCTGGCAGAAGACCTCAGACCTCCCAAAAGGCAAGAAACTCCCCACGTACCTGGGTAGGGCAAAAGAAAAAAGAAAAAACAGAGACAAAAGAATAGAGACGGAACCTGCACCAGTGGGAGGGAGCTGTGAAGGAGGAAAAGTTTCCTCACATTAGGAAGCCCCTTCGCAGGTGGAGACGAGGAGTGGCGGCAGGGAAGCTTCAGAGCCACAGAGGAGAGCACAGCAACAGGGGTGCGGAGGGCAAAGCGGAGAGAGAGATTCCCGCACAGAGGATCGGTGCCGACCGGCACTCACCAGCCCGAGAGGCTTGTCTGCTCACCCGCCGGGGCGGGCGGGGCTGGGAGCTGAGGTTCGGGCTTTGGTCGGAGGGCAGGGAAGGGTTGGCTGCATGAACACAGCCTGAAGGGGTTAGTGCGCCACGGCTAGCGGGGAGGGGGTCTGGGAGAAGGTCTGGAGCTACCGAAGAGGCAAGAGACCATTGTTTTGTGGTGTGGGAGGAGACGGGATTCAGAGCACCGCCTAAATGAGCTCTAGAGACGTGCGTGAGCCGCAACTATCAGCGCGGACCCCAGAGACGGGCATGGGACGCTAAGGCTGCTGCTGCCGCCCCCAAGAAGCCTGTGTGCGAGCACAGATCACTATCCACACCTCCCCTCCTGGCAGCCTGTGCAGCCCGCCACTGCCAGGGTCCCGTGATCCAGGGACAACTTCCCCAGGAGAACACACGGCGCGCCTCAGGCTGGTGCAACGTCACGCCGGCCTCTGCTGCTGCAGGCTTGCCCCGCACACAGTACCCCTCGCTCCCCACGGCCTGAGGGAGCCAGAGACCCCGAATCAGCTGCTCCTTTAACCCCGTCCTGTCTGAGCGAAGAACAGATGCTCTCAGACAACCTACATGCAGAGGCGGGGCCAAATCCAAAGCTGAACCCCGGGAGCTGTGTGAACAAAGAAGAGAAAGGGAAATCTCTCCCAGCAGCCTCAGGAGCAGTGGATTAAATCTCCGCAATCAGCTTGATGTACCCTGCATCTGTGGAATACCTGAATAGACAACGAATCACACCAAAATTGAGGCAGTGAACTTTGAGACCAGATATAGACTTGGGGTTTGCTTTCTGCATCTAACTTGTTTCTGGTTTTATGTTTATCTTAATTTAGTATTTAGAGTTTATTATCATTGGTAGATTTGTTTATTGATTTGGTTGCTCTCTTCCTTTATATATATATATATTTTTTTTCCTTTTTCTCTTTTTGTGAGTGTGTATGTGTATGCTTCTTTGTGTGATTTTGTCTGATAGCTTTGCTTTTACCATTTGTCCTAGGGTTCTGTCTTTCCGGTTTTTTTTAAATTACTTTTTAATTTTAATTACTATTTTATTTTATTTATTTTTTTTCTTCTTTTCTCCCTTTCCTTCTGAGCCATGTGACTGACAGGATCTTGGTGCTATGGCCAGGTGCCAAGCCTGTGCCTCTGAGGTGGGAGAGCCAAGTTCAGGACATTGGTCCACCAGACACCTCCCAGCTCCATGTAATATCAAATGGCGAAAGCTCTCACAGAGACCTCCATCTCAACACTAAGACCCACCTGCACTCAACAACGAGCAAGCTACAGTGCTGGACACCCTATGCCAAACAACTAGCAAGACAAGAACACAACCCCACCCATTAGCAGACAGGCTGCCTAAACATAAGGTCACAGACACCCCACAACACACCACTGGACACGGTCCTGCCCACCAGAAAGACAAGCTCCAGCCTCATCTACCAAAACAAAGGCACCAGTCCCCCCCACGAGGAAGCCTACACAACCCACAGAACCAACCTTAGCCACTGGGGGCAGACAACAAAAACAACAAGAACGACTAACCTGCAGCCTGCGAAAAGGAGACCCCAAACACACTAAGTTAAGCAAAATGAGAAGACAGAGAAACACACAGCAGATGAAGGAGCAAGGTAAAAACCCACCAGATGAAACAAATGAAGAGGAAATAGGCAGTCTACCTGAAAAAGATTTCAGAGTAATGATAGTAAAGACGAAGATGATCCAAAATCTTGGAAATAGAGTAGAGAAAACACAATAAACGTTTAACAAGGGCCTAGAAGAACTAAAGAGCAAAGAAACAATGATAAACAACAAAATAATTGAAATTAAAAATTCTCTAGAAGGAACCAATAGCAGAATAACTGAGGCAAAAGAACAGATAATGACCTGGAAGATAAAATAGTTGAAATAACTACCGCAGAGCAGAATAAAGAAAAAGAAAAAGAAAATAATTGAGGACAATCTCAGAGACATCTGGGACAACGTTAAATGCAGCAACATTCGAATTATAGGGGTCCCAGAAGAAGAAGAGAAAAAGAAAGGGATTGAGAAAATATTTGAAGAGATTATAGTTGAAAACTTCCTTAATATGGGAAAGGGAATAGTCAATCAAGTTCAGGAAGCACAGAGAGTCCCATACAGGATAAATCCAAGGAGAAATATACCAAGACACATATTAATCAAACTAAAGAAAATTAAATACAAAGAAAAAATATTGAAAGCAGCAAGGGAAAAACAAAAATTAACACACAAGGGAATCCACATAAGGTTACCAGCTGATGTTTCAGCAGAAACTCTGCAAGCCAGAAGGGAGTGGCAGCACATATTTAAAGTGGTGAAAGGGAAAAACGTACAGTCAAGATTACTCTACCAAGCAAAGATCTCATTCAGATTTGATGGAGAAATCAAAACCTTTACAGACAAGCAAAAGCTAAGAGAATTCAGCACCACCAAACCAGCTTTATAACAAATGCTAAAGGAACTTCTCTAGGCAGGAAACACAAGAGAAGGAAAAGACCTACAATAAAAAAACCCAAACAATTAAGAAAATGGTAATAGGAACATACATATCAATAACTACCTTAAATGTAAATGGATTAAATGCTCCAACCAAAAGACATAGACTGGCTGAATGGATACAAAAACAAGACCCATATATATGCTGTCTATAAGAGACCCACTTCAGACCTAGGGACACATACAGACTGAGAGTGAGGGAATGGAAAAAGATATTTCATGCAAATGGAAATGAAAAGAAAGCTGGAGTAGCAATTCTCATATCAGACAAAATAGACTTTAAAATAAAGACTTTTATAAGAGACAAAGAAGGACACTACATAATGATCAAGGGATCAATCCAAGAAGAAGATTTAACAATTGTAAATATTTATGCACCCAACATAGGAGCACCTCATAAGCTACATTTACATAAGGCAAATGCTAACAGCCATAAAAGGAGAAATCGACAGTAGCACAATCATAGTAGGGGATTTTAACATCCCACTTTCACCAATGAACAGATAATCGAAAAGGAAAATAAATAAGGAAACACAAGCTTTAAATGATACATTAAACAAGATGGACTTAATTGATATATATAGGACATTCCATCCAAAAATAACAGAATACACTTTCTTCTCAAGTGTTCATGGAATATTCTCCAGGATAGATCATATCTTGGGTTGCAAATCAAGCCTTGGTAAATATAAGAAAATTGAAATTATATCAACTATCTTTTCTGCCCACAACACCCTTAGACTAGATATCAATTACAGGAAAAAATCTTTAAAAACTACAAATACATGGAGGCTAAACAATATGTTACTAAATAACCAAGAGATCACTGAAGAAATCAAGAGGAAATCAAAAAATATCTAGAAACAAATGACAATGAAAACACAATGACCCAAAACCTATGGGATGCAGCAAAAGCAGCTCTAGGAAGGAAGTTTATAGCAATACAATCCTACCTCAAGAAATAAGAAAAAGCTCAAATAAACAGCCTAACTTAACACCTAAAGCATTTAGAGAAAGAAGAACAGAAAACACCCAAAGTTAGCAGAAGGAAAGAAATCATAAAGAGCAGATCAGAAATAAATGAAAAAGAAATGAAGGAAACAATAGCAAAGATCAATAAAACTAAAAGCTGCTTCTTTGATAAGATAAACAAAATTGATAAACCATTAGCCAGACTCATCAAGAAAAAAAACAGAGTAGACTCAGATCAACAGAATTAGAAATGAAAAAGGAGAAGTAACAATTGACACTGCAGAAATACAAAGGATCATGAGAGATTACTACAAGCAACTCTATGCCAATAAAATGGACAACCTGGAAGAAATGGACAAATTCTTAGAAAAGCACAACCTTCTGTGACTGAACCAGGAAGAAATAGAAAATATAAACAGACCAATCAGAAGCACTGACATTGAGACTGTGATTAAAAATCTTCCAAAAGAAGAAAAAAGCCCAGGACCAGATGGCTTCACAGGCGAATTCTATCAAACATTTATAGAAGACCTAACACCTATCCTTCTCAAACTCTTCCAAAATAGAGCAGAGGGAAGAATACTCCCAAACTCATTGTATGAGGCCACCATCACCCTGATACCAAAACCAGACAAGGATGTCACAAAGAAAGAAAACTACAGGCTAATATCACTGATGAACATAGATGCAAAAATCCTCAACAAAATACTAGCAAACAGAGTTCAACAACATATTAAAAGGACATTACACCATGATCAAATGGGGTTTATCCCAGGAATGCAAGAATTCTTCAATATATGCAAATCAATCAATGTGATACACCATCCTAACAAATTGAAGGAGAAAAACCATATGATCATCTCAATAGATGCAGAAAAAATTTTTGACAAACTTCAACACCCATTTATGATAAAAACCCTCCAGAAAGTAGGCATAGAGGTGACTTTCCTCAACATAATAAAGGCCGTATATGACAAATGCACAGCCAACATCGTTCTCGATGTTGAAAAACTGAAATCGTTTCCTCTAAGATCAGGAACAAGACAAGGTTGCCCACTCTCACCACTCTTATTCAACATAGTTTTGGAAGTTTTAGCCACAGCAATCAGAGAAGAAAAAGAAATAAAAGGAATCCAAATTGGAAAAGAAGAAGTAAAGCTGTCACTGTTTGCAGATGACATGATACTATACATAGAGAATCCTAAAGATGCTACCAGAAAACTACTAGGGCTAATCAGTGAATTTGGTAAAGTAGCAGGATACAAAATTAATGCACAGAAATCTCTGGCATTCTTATACGTTAATGATGAAAAATCTGAAAGGGAAATTAAGGAAACACTCCCATTTACCATTGCAACAAAAATAATAATATACCTAGGAATAAACCACCTAAGGAGACAAAAGACCTGTATGCAGAAAACTATAAGACACTGATGAAAGAAATTAAAGATGGTACAAACAGATGGAGAGATATACCATGTTCTTGGATTGGAAGAATCAACATTGTTAAAATGACTATACTACCCAAAGCAATCTACAGATTCAATGCAATCCCTATCAAACTACCGATGACATTTTCCACAGAACTAGAACAAAAAATTTCACATTTTGTATGGAAACACAAAAGACCCCAAATAGCCAAAGCAATCTTGGGAAAGAAAAACAGAGCTGGAGGAATCAGGCTCCCAGACTTCAGACTATACTCCAAAGCTACAGTAATCAAGACAGTATGGTACTGGCACAAAAACAGAAATATAGATTAATGGAACAGAATAGAAAGCCCAGAGATAAACGCATGCAAATATAGTCACCTTATCTTTGATAAAGGAGGTAAGAATATACAATGGAGAAAAGACAGCCTCTTCAGTAAGTAGTGCTGGGCAAACTAGACAGATACATGTAAAAGAATGAAATTAGAACACTCCCTAACACCATACACAAAAATAAGCTCAAAATGATTAAAGATATAAATGTAAAGCCAGACACTATCAAACTCTTAGAGGAAAACATAGGAAGAACACTCTATGACATAAATCACAGCAAGATCCTTTTTGACCCACCTCCTAGAGAAATGGAAATAAAAACAAAAATAAACAGATGTGACCTAATGAAACTTAAGAGCTTTTACACAGCAAAGGAAACCATAAATAAGACGAAAAGACAACCCTCAGAATGGGAGAAAACATTTGCAAATGAAGCAAGTGACAAAGGATTAATCTCCAAAATTTACAAGCAGCTCATGCAGCTCAACATCAGAAAAACAAACAACCGAATTCAAAAATTAGCAGAAGACCTAAATAGACATTTCTCCAAAGAATATACACAGATTGCCATCAAACATATGAAAGGTTCCTCAACGTCACTAATTAGAGAAACGTAAATCAAATCTACAATGAGTTATCACCTCACACCAGTCAGAATGGCCATCATTAAAAAATCTACAAACAGTAAATTCTGGAGAAGGTGTAGAGAATAGGGAACCCTCTTGCACTGTTGGTGGGAATGTAAATTGATACAGCCACTGTGGATAACAGTATGGAGGTTCCTTAAAAAACCAAAACAAGAATTACCATACGACCCAGCAATCCCACTACTGGGCATATACCCTGAGAAAACCCTAATTCAAAAGAGTTATGTACCACAATGTTCATTGCAGCTCTATTTACAAAAGCCAGGACATAGAAGCAACTCAATTGTCCATCAACAGATGAATGGATAAAGAAGATGTGGCACATATATACAATGGAATATTACTGAGCCATAAAAAGAAATGAAATCGAGTTATTTGTAGTGAAGTGGATGGGCCTAGAGTCTGTCATACAGAGTGAAGTATTTCAGAAAGAGAAAAACAAATACCGTATACTAACACATATATATGGAATCTAAAATAAAAATGGTTCTGAAGGACCTAGGGGCAGGAAAGGAATAAAGACACAGACATAGAGAATTGACTTCAGGACACGGGGAGAGGGAAGGGTAAGCTGAGACAAAGTGAGAGAGTGGTATGGACATATATACACTACCAAATGTAAAATAGCTAGTGGGAGGCAGCCGAATAGCACAGGGAGATCGGCTTGGTGCTTTGTGACCACCTACAGGGGTGGGATAGTGAGGATGGGAGGGAGATGCAAGACGGAGGAGATATGGAGATATATGTATATGTATATTTGATTCACTTTGTTATACAGCAGAAACTAACACACTATTGTAAAGCAATTATACTCCAATTAAGATGTTAAAAAAAAAAAAGTGATACATCAGCCCTTTCACATCCTCGCTGGCACTTGCATTCTCCCTAACTCTCTTTGTGTTGCAAGAATGACTGTGCCTGTTCATAAGCCTACAAAACGGATATTTGTTTTGATTTAGATGGAGAGTCACTGCACTAATTTATTTATGGTTAACTGAGTTTTGTACTTTTTGTGGTTCTGGACCAGCCACATCGACAGGTCTTTTTTTTTTTTTTTTTTTGCGGTACACGGGCCTCTCACTGTTGTGGCCTCTCCCGTTGTGGAGCACAGGCTCCAGACGCGCAGGCTCAGCGGCCATGGCTCACGGGCCCAGCCGCTCCGTGGCATGTGGGATCTCCCTGAACCGGGGCACGAACTTGTGTCCCCTGCATCGGCAGGCAGACTCTCAACCACTGCACCACTAGGGAAGCCCCCAACAGGTCATTTTTGATAAGGAAGGTAAAGAAAAATTTGCTCCAGGCACACTTGTATGCCTACTCTGCACACAACAGTACCAGGGATAGAAATATGAGAAAGATATGGCCTTTTCCATTAAAAAGGTCCCCATTCTATGGACTTCCCTGGTGGCACAGTAGTTAAAAATCTGCCTGCCGGTGTAGGGGACATGGGTTTGATCCCTGGTCCGGGAAGATCCCACATGCTGTGGAGCAACTAAGCCCATGTGCCATAACTACTGAGCCTGCTCTCTAGAGCCTGTGAGCTACAACTACTGAGCCCCCGCACCACAACTACTGAAGCTCGCACACCCAGAGCCCGTGCTCCACAACAAGAGAAGGCATCACAATGAGAAGCCCGTGCACTGCGATGAAGAGTAGCTCCCACTCACTGCAAATAGAAAAAGCCTGCATGCATCAACGAAGACACAACAGAGCCAAAAATAAATAAAAATTAATTAATTAATTAATTGGGGAAAAAAAAAAGCTCCCCATTCTAAAAGGAAGACTGTAGTCGAAGATAATGTGTACAACAATAGTATGAATAAGGATTCACAGAGAAGAAATTCATTCATTCATTCATTTGTTCATTCAATAAATATTTCATGAGGGCTAGCTATGTGTCAAACAAAATTATGTTTTGCCCAGATGTGGGATCAGGAAAGATTTTGAAGACAGAAGTGCAACTGAGCAGTGTTTTAAAGGGTGAAAAGAACTTTACTAGTTGGACTCTGTGGTAGATAATTGGCAAAGATGTCTCCAGTTGTTCCTTTCTTTGTATCTGAGACTCTTTGAAATGAATTCTGTATCTCTTCTCATGAAGAAGTAAAGTCTACATTTTTTCCTACCTTGTTCTTCCCTTCATGGATCTGGGATGGCCACCTGATCTTGCTTTGGCCAAGCGACTTTACATTACAGAAGAAGTACATACATTACAGAAGAAGTAATGTATCAGTTCTAAGTTTCAACCTCAAGAGGACTTGCATGCTTCCACTCTCTCTTTGGAATCCTGAGACAACCGTACAAACAAGTGTAGGCTTGTCTGCTGGATGATAAAAGACATGTAGCTCAACCACTCCAGATAATAGCCATCCACCTCCAGAAGCAGAGAGCCTAGCTGCAGAACTGCATCAATGATCCCAGCCGAGACCAGAGAGCCATCCAGGTTAGCGCATTCCAAATTTCTACCACATAGAATCATGAAGCAAATAAATGAGTGCTGTTTCAAGCTGAAAATTTTTGGAAGGTGTTGTTATGCAGCAAAAACTTAATAATAAAACATCATCTTCTAGAGGGTAGAAATAACATATGCAAGGGCACTGAGGCAAGAATCATCAAGAGAGCTTCAAGGGTCTATGAGAGATTCAATGCCCCATTAGCACCGTTCAAGTTACAAATGTTGGGAATCCAATTCAAGCCAGTTTGAGCCAATAAATGAAATTTATTGGTTCTCATAGCTGAGAATTGCAAGGGGGTGGATCCAGCTTCAGCAATAATTGGGTATAGGTTTCTAAGTAATGCCATCAAGACCTTGTTCTTCTACACTCGATGCTGTTTTCATCTTGTCAACTAAATGATTATTAGATTCTCTTTTTGTAGTAAGAGGACCATAGAGAAGTTTCAGGCTTCCATTGTCTTCCCTGTTAGTTAGAAATTCACAAGACCACAGGGAGAAGGAAGAGTTTCCAAAATGAAAACAGATATTCTATCACCAGAAAGAATAGTTCGGAAGAATGACTGTGAGGAATTACAAATAATAGCCTTCCTCCATTAGTTAATAATTTTTCATGTCAAGCAATAGAATGCTCATCTCCATCTGATTTATTTAATAAGTAAATTAAAGTAGTTTTTTTAATCATGTAACTTAATACAGGCATTTCTAGTTTTATTGTGCTTATTAGCTTTATTGTGCTTCACGGATACTATATTGTTTTACAAATACAAATTTTGTGGCAACCCTGTTTTTAGCAAGTCTATCAGCACCATTTTTCCAACGGCATTTCCTCATTTCCTTTCTCTGTGTCATCTTTTGGTAATTCTTACAGTATTTCAAACATTTTCATCATTATTATATTTGTATGGTGATCTGTGATCAGCAATCTTTAGTGTTACTACTACGATGCACTGAAGCCTCAGATGACGGTTAGCATTTTTCAGCAATAAAGTATTTTTAATTAAAAAAAGAATTATAGACAGATGCAATAGAGAATAGCAGGGAAATTAAGCAAAGATTTTGAAGTCAGGAACCCTGGGTTTGAATATAAACGCAGCAACTAGCTAATTACATGACTATAGTCAAGTTATTTAAACTCTTGGAGCTTTGGGTTCTTCACCTGTAATAGTTCCTCAAACAGTTAATGTAAAGGTAAATTAGCTAGATTAAAGCACCAAATATATAGTCAGTACTTTTAAAAAAAGTCCCCATTAACATTCCTGTGCTATCTTCATAGTTGTGGAGATTTTAATATTAATTGACATGCCGTGCATAGTGTTCCCTTACGTACATCATCTGTAATTTGTATGACAACCACAGCCAGAAACCATGGTTAGATAGAAGTCTCTCATTACATTGTGTTAAATTGGTTGGAGAAGAAAAGGTCTAGAGTCATGGGAATCCATCAAGAGGCTATCACACGTTCAGATGGGGAGTTCTCTTTAAGACGGTAGTAGTGAGATGGAGAAGGAAAAACTACTTAGGATTTGGCATTTGGAGGACAGATGTTGTAACTGATTGGCTATGGTGGTGAGGAGTAGTAAGGACTTAAATAATAACTCTTTTCATCTAATCCCTCTGATTAAAAACCACTCATGATAAAGCACTGATTTGGCAGAATATTCTAATGAAGAGGTAAGGCTGTAAAAAGACATACCCCAAAATGACATACTAGGTAGCATTTGACTTCACTCAGTACTAGCAGATATTCCTCAAGTATCTACTATTTCAGAGTCAATGCTAGGCATTAGATAGATATACATAATAAAACTTTACCAACTGAAAGATGTACAGAGGAATGATATTGGTGCTTATCTCAGCTTTTTGGTTGTAAATAACAATAACAACAAAAAACCCACCCCAAATTGGCATTCAAAAAGGACTTTTATTGATGAAATAACTGAAGAGTATAGTGCTTTAGAAACAGATGAATCTTGGTACTCAAATGATGTATGAAAAATCTGGATTTTTATGTCTTTTGTCCAGCATCACTCTGCATTGGCTTCATTCTCAGAAAGGTTCTATTTTCATGATGGCAAGATGACCAGCAGCAGCTCCAGGTTGTCATCCTACTAGCTAAGCAACCTCAGTAGGAAAAAATGCTTCAACTTCTCATAACAGTTCCAGCAAATATTGCTGATGGAGATATTAGCCTAATGTGGATCATATTCCCCTTCTTGAACTAGTTACTATGGCCTGGGGTTGGCCCTAATGAACCTCATGAACTAGAATACAGGAAAATGGCTCCAAAAAGGTTGATCAAAGTGTTATTTCAAGAATCAAGGGAGAATGTATTTTTTTTTAAACATCTTTATTAGAGTATAATTGCTTTACAATGGTGTGTTAGTTTCTGCTTTATAACAAAGTGAATCAGCTTTACATATACATATATCCCCATATCTCTTCCCTCTTGCGTCTCCCTCCCATCCTCCCTATCCCACCCCTCTAGGTGGTCACAAAACCCCAAGCTGATCTCCAAGGGAGAATGTACTGAGTGATCAAAAATTACAGATGTCAGCTATACTATCAAATTGATTCAAGCAAGGACACTTTTTGCTACAAATAGCAGAAATTAATTCAAACTAGCTTAAACCAAAATGGAATTTGTTATAAGAATCTCATGGAATCCAAGAAGAGGAAGTGCAAGAGGACCTTACAAGGAACTGAAATGAGGAAATGAAAATTATTGGCATTACCGCTGCCTCTCTCTCTCTTTATCTTTATAGCTATGTGAAGTCTTTTTCTCTGCAAATCTTCTGTATTTTGAATATGTCCTGTCTCTGTTTCTCAAGGCACAAGACTGTCCCACAATTCTGGAGTTTATATCTCACCCATCTCAGCCACTTGAAAGAGACCAAGATTACCTTCTCTCACTCTCAATTCAAAATTAGGAGATAGCATCTTATTAGTCAAACATGGATCTAGGGATCACTTTGTTCCAAACAAGTGTGGCATGCAGACTATGTTAAACCCACTCCTGCGTAAGGGGGTAGCTCTTGGAAAAAGGAGGCTATTATAATGTGGATAAAATACCAAAAATAGTCCACTTATGACAACCACACCAACTGTGAGAGAAGACCTTGTCCTTGCTATGAAACCCCATCATCATCTTCTGGACCTTAGTAAATACACAAAGATACAGAAACTTCATTTTTAAGTAATGCCCATACAACAATATAAAAAATTCAAGGCAGAGCCTCTTAACAATGAAATCCAATATCAAAATCAATACTGCATGTTTAGCACCCTGGTCAGATATGTCAGGAGGCTAGACAACAAGGGAAAACCCACACCACTTGCTTACTTACCTATTGGCAAGTTGTGAACAAGAAATTAATTCATTCTAAAGAACATTTATTCATTTCTTACAAATTTTCAAACGAATTGTCAGAGGTTAATGAAACAGATGAATAAGACAGAATGATTTGCCTCAAAGGTTTAGGGACTAGTTAGGGAGACAGACAACTAAACTGATGATTGGAAAGTAGCTATGATATGTGCTAAAATGGCACGTGCTCAGAATGCTACTGGATTTCAGAGGAGCAAACATCCTGTCTCAAGGAGTGTATCAGTTTGCTAGGTCTGCCATAACAAAATACCACAGACTGGGTGACTTAACAGAAATTTATTTTTTCACAGTTCTTGAGGCCAGAAGTCTAAGATCAAGGTGTTGGCAAGTTTGGTTTCTTCTGTGGCCTCTCTCCTTGGCTTGCAGATGGCTGTCTTCTTGCTTTGTCCTCACATGGTCTTTTCTCTGTGTGAGGGCAACCCTGATGCCTCTCTAGGTGCCCAAATTTCCTCTTCCTATAATGACACTAGTTGGATTGGATTAAGCCCCACCCTAAAGACCTCATTTATCCTTAATCACTTCTTTAAAGTCCGTATCTCCAAATACAGTCACATTCTAAGGTACTGGGGGGTAGGGCTTCAATGTGTTAATTTGGGGGAGAGGGGACACAGTTCAGCCCTTAACAAAGAGAAAGAGAAATTTTCCAGAAGGGTGATACCTGACTCAGCCTTACATGATAAGGCAGGAGAGGGTCTAACCTTGCAGTAACAAAGGCGTAAAAGCAAGAGTGAGCAGCATGACTTATCTATGGAATCTCAAGTAGTTTGGTATGGCTGAAACATAAGATACATATGAGAGGTTGGAATTTGGTAAAAGATGAATTGGAGAGGTAATTAAGGATTGAATTATAAAAGGTTTGGTATTGGGGTGGGCTAAACCATGGTAACAAATATGCTTCAAAATGTAATAGATAAAACACAACAGTTTTTTTTCCTCCCTCAAATAACAGTCCAGGGTGAGTGTTACTGATTCACCAGGAGCTCTCTTCCACACAGTGATTTAGGGACCAGATTTCCTTCATGTTAAGGCTCTCATCTCTGTGGTCAAGTTTGGGTAGCTATGTCCAGCACTTTCTCTTTAAGGTCTGAACCAGCAAGTAGCACACCTCACTCCTGCTATGTGTCCTTCGTGAGAACTAGTCATATGATATCCCCTGATTGCCTGGTTATGGATGTTGTAATATCATAAGAGGGGTTAGCTGAATAAGCCTTTCATGGATGTAATTCTATTATGGAAAGCATTTTGTGCATAGGAGCTGTCTCCATCAGTCTTGTAAGTCATACAAAAGAATTTAGACTTTTATACTGAGAAAGAGAGCATAACTCTGGGGATTTTAAAGCAAGAATGACATAATTAAATTTTAATTTTAAAATAAAAGAAAGAATTTGTGGGGCAATACTAGAAGCAAAGATATAACATTGAGGTTGTTTTGGAAATTCTGGCAGGTGGTTCTGAATTAAAGCAGTGCTGGTAGGTGAGGAGAAGATGAAACAGATTCCAGTGATATTTCAGAAATATACTCATCATGACTCCTGACTGATTTCGTATGAAGAAAGAGGAAGAGGAAAATTCTAGATGTGTAGTGATTTCTGGCTTGGGTGAATGATGAGATTTTGGTAACATTAAATGAGGGGGAAAAGGTTGAGAGAAAGTCTCACTTTGAAATGTACTGAGTTTGAGACTTTTGTGCGCTATCCAAATGGCAGTATCCAATGGGTTGTTGTATATGTGAATTATATTTTCAAGAGAGAAGATGAAGCTTAAAAATTGATTTTATAATTATTACAATAATGGTGAGAGGTAATTGAAATCACATGTGGATGAGGTCATCCACAGTAATCATAGATTTACGTAATGACAGAAAAATGTTGATTTCCAATTTCCTTTTTAAACCCCCAAGAAAGATTTAAGTAAAAGGGGAAAGTTTAAATAATGCCAGATTATGAAAGCAGTGATTAGCTGTTTCATAAGTATTTAACGGCGAAAAGAAAACAAAAAATTCTCACCAAATATCAGAGATTCAAATACTTAAAGAAGATAATTATCATGAAACAGAAAATTGTTTCAATTAAGAGAGATTTTCTGAACTTGACAAGCCTTTACGCCTGAGTATTGCCATTATATATATTTAATCCATAACCCTATGCTCTTGCAAATATCCATCAAGTACGTTCATAAAGCAAGAGGTGGCCAGTTTATTTTTCCATCCATCTTCCTGGCAAATAACCAGCCCCTTTATGGAAACCCTGAGTCACTTACATTTATATTTTCATTAACCTGTTCATTTAAGGATAGGCCCAGTGTAATTACTACTAGATTAAAGATGATCATCTGACCACTGAATTAGAAACATGAATCAAAGACGCCAATGAAAGTTCCTATTCGGTGATTAAAAAATGCCAAATAAACAACTAAATAATATCCAGATGTTAGAAAAATGCTTGAAATTTCTTCAGATGATGCTACTAAATTCAGAAAATAAAAATGTAAAATGTTTTTAAAATATGACACCATCATGGAATACTTCCCCAAATACTATTTCCTTTCAACTAGGAAATTATGATAAATTTTATAAATCATCATTATAATGTTAATAAGGGTCACTTACAAAATATGTTTGAGTTAATTGCACTGAAAATCTCTATAGTGATCTGACTTTTGCCTGTCTAACGTGGTGCTCAGGCTAAGCGTGATGTTTGGGCTCTGACGTATATTCGATTTCTTAGATTTTCATCCTCTTCTGGGTTCCGATTTCTATTTTTATTTCTATGTCACAGAGTATTTTAAAGAAGTCTTCTGCTAAAATGCAGTATGATCTTCCCCTTCTTTTTTTAAAAAAGGATATAAATAGTATTTTTAGATAGATATCTGTAATCCATACTGCAGTCGTTTAGCTATAGGATTTGAGTTTGCCTCCTAAGTGCCATCTTTTATTTCAAAGTTAAAGGTTGAATTAAGAGTTAACTCTTACCCAATTTGATGAGTATGAAATTATAGAACAAACTTCCTATTCTCTGGGATAATATAAAAGTGGAATATACTTGAAAGCAAAACTAAACAATTGATTTAAATGATGCATAAATATAATAAAATATGATTAATTTTTATGTTCTTAAAAGTAACCTTCATTTTCATGTTTTATATTTAATTCACCATGTAAATGATAAAAGAAGCATCGTGGATTTCTTTAATGGGCATAGACAGTCTAAGGCTTTCTAAATGGGTTTTTTGGGGGGAGACCAACTTCAAATTGGATTGAAGATACCTAAAAAGCAGTCTCAGGTATATCTACATTTGCAGGGTGCTCTTCACCTAAATATTCCTTTTGATGTTCCCCAGAGATTTAACTGATTCCCTTTGGATAGCATACTCTCCGTGGATTGTGTAGCTTAAATTCACATCCACATGCTAACGGCTCCCATCTCTCTCCTATTCGGATCTCCCACCTCTATAACTAATGGCTGGCTGGACATCACATTCAACTTAACGCCACTCAAAACCTGCTTCCCAAAGCCTGCTCCTTCCCCAGGACTCCCGTGCCCTGGCCACCATCCCTAGAATCAACCTGAATGACCTCTATTCCCTCCTGTTGTTATATCCATATATGTGCCAATTCTGTCTCTTTCATACCTGAATCTGTCCATTTGTCTCTTTCCCCACTGCAGCTAAATTAGTTCAAGCTGCCTGTGTTACTGCTTACACAAATGCTTTCTTGTTGCCCTCACCCAATCCTCAGTTTCCCTCACCAAAATCTATTTACTGTGTAGCCAAAGGACCTCTCTTCCACATCAGTTCTCTGTGTGGCAGCCAGAGAGATATTTCTAAAGCATAAATATAACCTTGGCACTTTGTTGATCAGAAGTTTTAAGAGTTTCTCATTTCTCCCAGAATAAATTCCAAAGTTATTAGCACCACATCTATGGTCCTTAATAATTGGGGCCCTTTAAACTTCTATTCTTTGTTTAGTTCCTTAAATGTACCAGGCTTGTCTACAGCATCTTGAACTTGGATGAAGTTTTTCCTCACCTCAAATTCTAACTTCCCACCTTCACCCCCCCAACCTGGTTGCTTTATTTCATACTCTTTTTCAAGACTTAGCTTTGATTTTACTTCCCTGGTGAATTTTTTTCTGACCAGCCAAGGTTGGATTTTATGTTCTTCTTGTGTATTTCTTCAGCACCCTGTTCTAACTCCAGCATTCCACTCATCATATCAAATTTCCTCTCTTTCTTCATAGATTGCAAATTTCTTGAAGTCCTCCTTGATGGCAGGGACTATTTTATTTTTTAACCCATGTCTCCTCAGTGTCTAGCACAGACCCTGAAATGAAGTAGGCACTCAGTTAATATTGGTTGATTAAATCAATGGATACCTATTAGATCCTCCTTACATAGATGTGACAGGTGTTTAAATTTGATTATTACCTGAAAACATCATCTTATCTCAGAAAGGATTCTCTTATCAGTTTGTAATTAGTACCTAAATTTTTTACATAAGGGGAGCATTCATTTTGGTAAAAATAAATAAATGTATAGATAAATGAAGAAACAAATAAATATATACACTTTTAGTAGGAGCTGTGGAAATACCTACCTCTGGAAGGAGGTGAGGAAACTGGTTTAATTCTTAAAACCTTTTGTTTAAGGTTGATATGAAGGAATAAATACCTGGATTCCTTAAAAACTCAGTTTCTTCCAGTCCCACTTTCTTCCAATTCAAGTTATCACCTTTAAATAAATTAGGAATAAGTGGACTTTAAATAGAAACAATAACTGGGACAAACTAAGATAGGGATCAATACATTTAGTTTTTTACATTGTAGCAAATAGTGTGACTATTAGAAAATTGCTGGAGGGAGGAAGCAACTGGAGAATCTGACACCTAGGAAGTTTGAGAAAATAGAGGAAAAAAGGAAAGGCTTCCTCTGGTTCTTTTCAGTGCCAGTGTCTGGAAAAACAACAGCAGTGTTCTCCTGAGTACCCAGAGTAGAAGAAATGTGCAATGATGCATAGAAGCCAGCTCTCACATCAGAACGAATTGTTGGTTTTTCTTTGAGTTTTCAATGCGCATTTAGGAGTGTCTGGAAGTAAAGCATGGCCTGTGCTTTCTATACTCTGATGACCTAGTCTGAGCTTGTCTGAAATATAATGGCACAATTCATACTGTCCTAAACCCACGAGCAGTAAAGGACTCAGGGTATGGCCATTACACACAGAACATTTATTAGCTGTGCTCTATTGCTTAAAAAATCTATTATGCTGAGAGAAGATACATGTTGCGCTACAAGCACTAACTTAAGTTACTGGAGTCAGGTACCTTACAATATAGTTCACACCAAATAAGTGATGTTCTTTTAATAGTTTATTGAGAAATGTTACATGGTCGATCAAAAACACAGAGTTATAGGCATGTTTGGTGGCACTAAATAAAAACTACATCAGCTTGCATCAAGTCCTGTTCTGAATTTCCAATGGCCACAAGTGATTTTTATCTGCTGGATTTCCTCACCCCAAACGCACCATGTTTATGTTCATAACATTCCTATCTTACTCTGAGACCAGCTGCAGTCTCTAATACTAATTTTCTTTTGTTTTTAAATAGCATCCATCTTGTTTTGGGACAAAGGAGCTCTCTTAAATGTGCAAAATGGGGAAAAATGTGTCTTGGGCAGGAACTCCTCCCCCTTTTGAGTATTTTTGTTGCTACTGCTCCTTCCCCTCTGACTGAAACATTGCTTTCAGCCAGCTGTCCATTTCCTCTTTTCCTAGATTTTAATTGATAAAGTATTTATTCTCCCAGAGGATTGATGAGAGAAAACCAAGTATAAAGTAGATATACTTGAGAGGTGAGGTCTTTCCTGAGACTTTTAAATAATGCAGGTCTCGTCACAAACAAGCATGCCTTTCCAGTAAAGAACACTTAAAAAGAACCTAAACAACCTCTGTTCTCTTTTGTTACTTCAACAAAAGAGCTCCAAATTCCTTAAATCTTGGTTTATTTACGCTGCCATCCAAAGAACCTACGAATGCTCTTCCATTTTGCAGGCTATTAAAATTAAATATTCCTCTGTCAGATCCTCAATCTGATTTTACCTTCACAGTCAATTTTTCTTCCAGACTTTAGATGTCTTGAATTCTGGTATTATATTACAAAATAAAATTCCTAGTGTAGGAGTACCGTCTAACTTTGGTATGCTATATTTGTTAAATTTTCTGATTAAATAATGAATCAATAAATGAAACCATTACTGAATGAAACATTGCTGTGCCTGTTCTCTAGATTCCACTGTTCTCACTTCAACCTCTACACCTTTGCCTGTGCTAACCTTGCACCTAGCATGCACACTTTCTTCTTCTACATCAGTGGTTGTTGTGTGCACCAGAATCACCTGAGAGCTTGTCAAAACAAAGATTTCTTGTCTTCACCTTAGAGTTCCAAGGTGGGGCCCAAGAACCTGCATGTCGAACAAGTTCTCCAGAGATATGAATGACACTGGTCTGGGGACCACACTTTGAGAACACTTACCTAGAGCTCAGGTAACTTCTGAGACATACCTTGTATCTCACATTTTTGGGGGTGAGGGGGTGATGTTCTCTCCTATGATTTGAATCTGTATTGTTCTCTACCACTTATAAGTCCTTTTCTTCAGTTTTTTATACTTTTAGAAACTTATCACACATGAGTCTGTTATCCAATAACTTGATGCTTTCACATCCTAACCCCAACCATGGTGAACTTCTCACTTCTCCTTGAAAAGACCATGAATCATTGTGGCTTCATGTTATTTCCTTTCCCTAGCTTACCTTTAATCCTTTTCAACTTGGTAAACTCTGAGACCTAGTTCTAGTGTCCCCTCTTTTGTAAAGTCTTCTTTGAATTTCTTGGTAATTACCACTTGTACCCCAATTCTTTGCTCTCAGGGATCACTGAACTTAATCAATACCATTGAAAGTATCTGTATATGTTTATTCTGAACTCCTAAGAGACTGGAAGCAGATCATATTTGTAGTGTAATCCCTAGTACCAAGCACAATACCTCACTAAAGGCAGTTTTTGAAAGAATACCAATTTTTGGTAAAATAATGTGTGATATAAAAGCAAACACAATCAATAAAATAACAACAAAACAACCAAACAACAACAGCAAAAAGGAATGTGCTATAGATGTAACTTCCCCATTGAATTGCCATGTCCAATATTGAAAAATCAGTTAGTAATTTAGGTGGACCCTCTTATTAAGGCAAAATTCCAGATTCTATTAATAATGTAGGCTGAAGACATGGGAACATCCTGAGTGCTCATCAACAGATGATTGGTTTAAGATGTGGTATATATATATATATATATATATAAAATGGAATGTTACTCAGCCATAAAAATGAATGAAATATTGCCATTTGCAGCAACATGGATGGACATAGAGATTATCATACTAAGTGAAGTAAGTCAGACAGAGAAAGCAAATGTTATATGATATCACTTGTATGTGGAATCTAAAAACATAAAACAAATGAATCTATATACAAAACAGAAACAGACTCACAGACAGAAAACAACCTTATGGTTACCAGTGGAGAAAGGGAGGGAGAGAGGGATAAATTAGGAGCATGGGATTAACAGATACAAACTACTATACATAAAACAGAAAAGCAACAAGGACTTACTATATAACACAGGAAGCTATATTCAATATCCTGTAATAGCCTATAATGGAAAATAATCTGAAAAAAATGTATATATATATAAAACTGGATCACTTTGCTGTACACCTGAAACTAACACAATATTGTAAATCAGCTAGATGTCAGTAAAAAGAAAACAGTTTAGACTGAAAGCATGCCAAATAACAGAATGATATATTTATTTTTCTTTCTAAGTACTGAGCAGAAAGACTAGGTAAGAAGAAATGAGAAATATCTCCACTTAGTCTAAATTAAACTACCTAGATGAAAATTAGAGGAGGAAGTGAGGAAATATTTAGATTTGCTGGTATATTATAACTGTGTGCAAAAAAAAAAAAGCATCTCTAACATCATCCAAAGTGAGAAATTTCTGAAATTCGTTACCATGACCTCTTATTAACCATTTCCGCCTTTAATGTGCTTCCTCCCAAAGATTTGATTCTTTTCCTCAAATCCCTTGGATGCTTTATTACACGTGACTTCAGGATCAAGCCATCTTGGTGGGCTCACTTTGGACATGAACTTCTCCCTTTATTTTTGGTTTAAAATATAAACCACCTGTAACCTCAATGATATTTTGTACAGGATGGTTACGTTTAGATCTGGTGATCAAAATGTACCTTAAAGAGTCAAGAAGAGAAAGTTTAGAGCTGCTAGGTTAGAGGAGGTCCATTTGAGGAAGGAATCATTTTGACAGCTGACATTACAGCTTCTAATAAAATTGACCAACTGTTTCTTGTGGAAGTTTTGTTTCTGCTGTTATAGCTGCTTCTGTCAGGAAAAGAGATCTGGAGAGTGTTTTAGAAAGCATGCTTGTGATAATTCAAATGATAAAGTATCTTATATAACTATGACATTTATATCTTCACATTGATGTAGGCAAATTCTCTGGAATTTGTAATATTGCGTGTATTGCCTTTACTAACATATCAGTGGAGACCTCTAATTTTCCTTACCGTCGATTCATGAGCTTTTTTGAAGTTCAGTATTCCTAAAGCTATGCTGGTGTGGGCAGGCCACTTTTGCTGATATGAAAACCAAACAGGGAGAGACTGACTTTCCCAAACATAAATACAGTTAATGTGAAGCTACAGAGTTAAAGGATGTAGAAGGTTAAAAGAAGTTCAGCTTTGGCAAACTAAATTTACTCAGCAGAGGTAGCTGAATTCCTGAAGTGGAACCATTCACTTTGAGATAAGTGTTATATTTATGGTACAACATCTTCACAGTGATGTATATTACTCTTGTGTATGCTCAAAGACACATGACTGTGAAATAAAAGGAATAGAATTTAATAGGTCAATTTATTGGTTAACTTCCGTAAAAGTCTCAGCTGAAGTTGTTGGTTGAGATGATTTTGTCTTGTGGATAGGTTTGTGTGTGGTTTAAAGTGTCCCCCTTTCCAGATAATTAAGAATTAAAGTTTCTAATTTTTATCTGTCCTTCTGATGAACTAGGGTAATAAAATTCTGTTCTTAAGTCACAGAGACAAGTATGGGTCACTTACTAAACATAATAAGACCCTGAAAGGGAGCCAATAAAGATTTTTTTCCACCCTAATTTTCAGTCTGAAGTGAATTATATCCTGTGATAAAGTAGTATAGCTACATAATGTTGAGTAAATTTATAAATATTTATGAGCCTCAGTTTTCTCCTTGGTAGTAAGGTGGTAATGCTACTTGATCTGTAGGATGTCAAGAGAATTACATGAGAATATAGGTGAAGAGATTAACAACAGGATGGCATGCCAAAGTTTTCAATAAATTGAGCTATTAGTATCATTGTAAGAACAATGGGATCTTTGAAGATTTTATTCTCAGTAACTAGATCCATTCTCTTCCTCCACGTGGTTATTGATTTCAGTGCTTAGAGCATCCTTTAACTTCTCAGTCAACTACCATGAAAGAGACTATCTCAAGACTGCTTGCAGTGTGGTCACCATCTGTGGGGATATGGCAGTAAATCAAAAAGTTAATGCTTCCCTAACTTCTGAGTTAAAAAACTACCATTACCCCTTCCAAAGTCATTATTTCCAGTGATATCTAAGCACTGGAAGTAAAAGAGTACAGTGAATTTAGCTATTCAAACTGTATGATCGTAACTGTTCTCACCCCCATTGTTTGCTCAAAGGACCAGATCATTGCCCACAGATGAACCAAGTAGAGGGTCTTTGCTTCTCCAGTTATCATTCTCTTCTTTCAGCTTCCCAGCACCTGTTTATTTGGCACCTGCTATGTGCTGGGTCCTGGCAAATAAAAATGAGTCTGAGATCATCTTTGCCCTGCAAAAAAACCAAAACACATTGCATTGTTTGATAATGTATATTTGGGGAAAAACTGCAAATATGTAAATTTATATTGGCAAACATCAAGGAGAAACTGTTTTCCAAAACACAGTACTATGTGGGGAAAAAGATAATTGAAGAAGGCATGATTTTTTTCTGACAGGCTAGATGACAGGGTAGATGCAATTAAAATCCAGGAAAGTTAGTGATAACAGCCACAAGCAAAGAATTAATAAAGTGTGACGTGAACTCAGAGAAGACAGAATTTATTCCTATCTTAGATGAATCTGCAAGGCTTCACAGTTTCTTCAAAACTGATGTGGGTCTTGAGAGATGAGAATAAATTTATTCACTCATCTATCAAGCATTTGTCAAACCATTCAGTTTATTTATCAAACCATTTCTAAGCATCAGGCACTATGGCAAGTATCTGAGATACAGAGAAGCTATAGCTTTGCCCTTCAGGAGCTAACAGTCTAGTCATGGAAGAGACAGATATGTAAAAAGTGATTAGACTATAACAGATTTATAATATTAAAATACAATTAATATATTATGTCATACTGATATAATACAATATAACATAATGTAATGTAATTTCTGAAGGAATTCCTGATTCTAACTTGGGTCTTCAATCATGTGTATGTGTGTGTGTGTCTGTGTGTATTTGTGTATGGAAGGGGAATCAGGAAAATCTTCCTAGAGAAGACATTTGAGCTAAGTCTTGAAGAAGAGAACTTCAGAAAGCTGCCCAGTGGGTTGGAGACACAGGAGCATTCCAAGTGAAGAAGGAAGGAAACTGAATATTCTTAGGAAACTGCAAAAACGGGAGTGTCAGGAGTATAGTGTAAGGAGATGCGGAATGAGATCTGGGAGTAGGAATGAGCGTGTGAATTATGATGTAGACATGACGGAGAAGAAGCTAAAGATCGGATAAGGGCCAGATCATAGAAAACTTTGTTCTAAGCACAGGGAGTCACTGAGATGGCTGCTGGGAGTCTGAGCCTGCCATGGAGGAGTCTGGGTCAACCCGATGCATCTAGTTCACCTCTGCCACCCCTCACCCACTCCCAGTCAGCTACGTTGAAATATATACCCTCAAATTCAGGAGCCAGGAAATCAGAACCTATTGGTATTATTTGAAAAACTTGGGAACATGAAATAACACTTTACTTAGTTTGGAATTCTTAGCTTCATCTTTGGATACAGATGTTGCAATTTAGGTCTGAAAATCAAGAGACATAAAGCAGTCTTGTATAGGTGCATACATTTTTTTAAACTGATAAGAGATTTTTTATTTTTCGAGTAATAGTTCAGGAGTGGTTTCTTCCACCTTGAATCGCTTAGAATCTTTACTTCCTTTGTTCTTGGAACATTAACATCTCCATATTTCATTTACTCATTCAGTTCACTAATCTCCCCTACTGGTAGAAGTATTATTGCAAGCACTTTTTTTTTTTTTTTTTCCGTACGTGGGCCTCTCACTGTTGTGGCCTCTCCCATTGCAGAGCACAGGCTCCGGACGCGCAGGCTCAGCGGCCACGGCTCACGGGCCCAGCCGCTCCGTGGCATGTGGGATCTTCCCGGACCGGGGCACGAACCCGTGTCCCCTGAATCGGCAGGCGGACTCTCAACCACTGCGCCACCAGGGAAGCCCTATTGCAAGCACTTTTAATTCTTCTTTTTCTACTGGAGTTTTTGAAGATCAAATAAAGCCTTGGAGGCAACTGCAAGTTGAAAGTATTATTTATTTCTCCATCTAGTTAACAGTAACTTGAGCAGCAGAGATAAGAGCCTTTCCTTGTGAACTTCTGGGAATTTAGTAAAGGATTATCTTTCCACTTATTTCCCAGTCCACCACTCTGATATAAACACCACTCAGAGAAACTTGGTTTAGGGTGAAAGCAATGTCATTTTGTACAGAGTGATGTGTGTCACAAAGTAGTTGATTAACTAGGGTAGCCAAAGACAAAGTTAATTATTTGGTCAATATTTTACTAGGTTTTTCAATTATTACCCATTTTACTTATAATTACTTTTCCCACTATTCTCCATCTGATGTTATGTAAAACATCTATATATCTACACATAATATCATATTTTATCAGAAACCTACAGCTGACCTCATTTTATAAAATCATGTTGTTTGCCGTAAGAAAGAAAATCTTCAGAAAAAGCACCATGTTTTTTAAAAAGCCCACATCAGGATATGACAGCAGGATGATAGACAAGAACTACACAGCTTTTACAGTTTGGAGATAAATGGGAAAAATGCCTCTGAGAGTGGATTTCATGAAAAGTATGGGATCAAAGCACTACTGTGTCTGTTAGCCTTTACTGCTACTTTATTTCACTTTATTTCATAAATTCGGGTTAGTCATTAAAAATGTCAAAGGAGTCATATGTTTTCTACAACAGAACAGAACATTATACACAAGGCCAATTTACAAAGCTCCAGTCTGCAGCTTTACTGAGGAATGGAGTTCTGAAAAATCTGTGTTCTGGGGACTTTCTCAGTTCAAAGCAACTAGCAGGAATTTTGCTTAAATCAAATCTTAGAATTGAACTCCCCAGTTTCTAGGTTGTCACTGTGTGTGTTAAAAAAAAATACAGTATCTGTAAATCCCTAAGATAAAACAACAGGCCAATGAAGTAATATGAATTTCTAAACTTTTCTACTGAGTAGCTCTTTTTTCATGATAATTAATACAAGTTCATTCTAATATTAGCAAACCAAGCAATACAGAAGCATATGAAGATCAATATTATAGTTTCTCCTGCTTCCCTTCCTTCCTTCCTTAAAACCACAAGTGTCTTGTATATGTTCCTCCATATCTTTTAAGACACATCTTATACATTAGGAATCAAAGTTAGATATTTTTAACATGGCCAACATGATCTACAATTTGAAATTTCTATATAATGCAGTGGTTTTCAATCATTTTTACAGCAAACAGTTCTTTTTTTCCAAATTAAATCTTTCGTGAAAATTAGGGTACTTCCATGCTTAAAGGTTGATCTCAGCTTAAATGTCGCTTCCCCTGGGAAGTCATTTTTATCCCATAAACTAGATCCATAACAAATTCTTGAGGGATTTTTTGGGGTGTTTAATGCTGTAGGTTCCTTGAGGCAGAGTGAGTTAACTATCATTCTGTTATTAGCAGTCTTGTGACATAATAGGGACTATTTGTAGTCCGTATTATGTAATATATATACAGATAAAGGTACAGATATAGATGAATGAGTTTCTTTACTATCAACAGAAAATATTCTTAAGCACTGTAACAGCAGAACCTTATATAGTGCCTGGGAGATATAAAGTTGCCCAGTATTTGTGGAATGAAGAATAATATTTCTCAAAACATTTCAAGTGGCTATAGCATTCTCTGGTGCACAATTTGAAAATAATTAGCTTAGTGGATAGGGCTCCCACAAAGTAGTAAGATATCTGCTTTACAGGTTTGAGTTTTGCATAGCCTCTCTGTGTTTCAGTAGCAATTTCTATTTCACTTGACTTATCTGGAGGCACTTGACATCATCGGCCACTTGGCTTTCCCATTCTTTCCTGGTTCTCCTCTACACCCCAGAAAATTTCTCCTCAGTGTCCTTTGTGGGGGATGATCTCTAGGAATCCAGTATAGCTCTCTTCACCTTTTTATTTGACATGCTCTTTTTTACATGATCTTACCTACTTTTGTGGTCTTAGTTACTGGTGTGTTGGTAGCTTCTGGATCCTTATTTCCAAAGCTCACCATCCTCCTGAGTTCCAGAAAGGATTTCTAACTGTTGCCAGAGAACCCCATTTTTATGTTATTTAGATGTTTCAAACTCTCAGGTATATAATGCTATATTTTCTGTCATAATTCTCCATAATCATGTGGGTTTTTTTTTCTCTTTTCTCTATCTTGGTTTATGACATTGGTTGTTGAATCTAGGAAACTGACTCATTTTAAATGATTGTCATATCCTTTACGTATCACCAATTCTTGTTAGTTCTACCTGTTAAATAGCTCTCAAATCAGCCTCATAAAATTTGTTTCCAAAGCTACTGTGTTGAGCCAGAACCTCAAGATCTCTCACATGAATTGTCCATCCTCTGCAATGCTGATAAAATATCTTTTTTAAAACAATCAGGAGACTTCCCTGGAGGTCCAGTGGTTGTGACTCTGTGCTTCCAATGCAGGGAGTGAGGGTTTGATCCCTGTGGGGGGAACTAAGATCCCACATGCTGCATGGCATGGCCAAAAAATTATTAAATAAATACACATTAAAAATAAATAAATAAATACAATCCACCCATTTAAAAAAAGCTTTAAAAAAATCAGGAATATGAACATTTAATTCCTCTACTTGAAAAATATCAGTGACTTCCATTGCCTAATTTTGTAGTCGCTGTGTAACCCCAGGGGGTACAGTTAGGTTCAGGAAGAAAATATTGGGACTTCTCTTTATATTCATTCATTCATATATATATTGATGGATATTTGGATTCTTTCCAAGTTTAGCTAATATGGACAAGTCCACTATGAATAATATTGTATATTCTCTGGGTGCACATGTAAAACTTTCAGGGATATACTTGGCAGTGGAATTGTTGTATAATAGAATAGGCAAATGTCTAAAACATAATATATTAGCAGTCACACAGGCATATACTTTATTTTTAAATGTATTAAAGATATATTGAGTGAGTGTCCAAAATATTTTTTTTTCTGAATAAGAGTATGTGATCAAAAATGCACTGGTTTATAGAATAAAAACTCTCACACCTAGCTCCAAATTCCCTCTTTCATTTCCATTTTTCCAAAATAAGCCTGTTAGGCTCTTGCTGCTACAAGCTTCCATTGCATGTATCACCATAATAGTATTTATCAGGTTGAGTAGCTGTTGTTTATTTCTTGTCCATCTCCTCACCTAGACTTAATGGTCAAGGGCAGACTTCTAGTCAGAATTCTAGTCTCACTCATTTTTGTATCTCTGGTACCTGGCAGTGGTAGCATATGGTAAGCACAAATTTAAATATTTATTGAATGAATGAACTAAGGCAAATGGTAGGAATACCATTTTATATAGCTGAGAAATGAAGTATCACAGGAAAGTCCTGTATACTCGGGGAAAAAAGCATTATATAAATTTAAGCACTAGTGCTTTATGATAGAATTTGATCTATGGTGTTCTGTAGCCTGAATATCAAAATGTGTGTTTTAGTTTAGAATTAATCAAGAAAGCCAACACTCTATTTGCTCTTTATCTTCACCTTAGATGTGCTAGCACCATAGCAGAGTAGTGGAAAATTCTCTTCAGCCTCTAACTTATGTTCTCTTTATCAATATTCCTAGAAGAAAAAGGTTATGTTAGAACAGAAAGATAACTGGGCTAGGAATCAGACAGACCAATATTTGTCTTGGTTCTGTTATTTGTGATTTTACACAAATCGCTCAATTTCTTTGACAATCCGTATAATAATTTAAAAGAGCTATTGCTTATTAGCATGTGTCAGGCAGAGTTATATGCACTTTCCATGAATCATCTCACTTAATAATAAGCATAAATGTTACCCCATTTTACAGAAGGAGTAAATGAGGATCAGAGAGATTATACAACTTCCTCCAGGTCCTAAGACACAAGTTACAAGTCACTTATCTAGTTTCTTTCCCAGGGTTTTAAAAGAATCAAATGAGGTAATCTATGTGAGAACATTTTATAGTTTTTAACACTTTTTCCATTCAACATATATTTATTTACTACTTAGCACATACATTGTTCTGTACACACACACACACACACACACACACACACACACACACAAAGAATATGAATTATATAGTCAGCAGTTGGAGGGTCTTGAAATCTTGTACAGGAGATACAAAAATCTATAAATGACAGTAACACAGTAGTGACTACTTTTTCCCTGGGATGAAGATCAGAGAAAACCTCACAAAAGAGATACCATTGAAGTCTAATATGTTAAAAGATGATTGAGATTTCTAGGTAGATGCTGTGTTAAAGGACATACAAAGAAGGAAAGAGCAAGACCAAAGACAAAGGAGGTAAAACACATGCTATCTGGGAAATAATAAGTTAGTCATCGTGGAAGAAATACAGAATGTGGGGCAGCACGTAGCAGGAGATAAAGCCAGAAAGAAGGGCAAGTTAGAGCCGGAATATAAAGGACTTGGGGTTTGACTTATTATATTGAGCTAATGGGTATCACAGAAACATTTAACTAGGCAAGTACTATGATGTTGACAATAAGAATATCAATAATAACTTTTATAACAATAATAATAGATAATATTTACTGAACACTTAATATGTGCCAATAACTACATTAATACATGGCTGATTAACTTAATCTTCACAGTTACCCCATGAGATATGCATCGTTTTTCACTCCATACACTATGCTCTTAGCCTCATTCCCATACTGCCACAATAGCGGTGACTCCAGAATGCCAGCACAGTAAGAAATGACGTGAGACAATCCTACCCATAGGGATGAGAGGCTAGGAGATCAGCTGGGTTTCTTTTTTTTTTTTGCTTTGTTTTGTTTTCTGAATTTGTATTTACATAGCAAACACATTATTACTTCTTAATTTATTTGGGATGGCTTGAGAGGACTCTGGTAGAGATAAGGAGGTTACAGCCTTCCTTTCCAAAGCTCTCTCAAGGTGTCAGCACTGGAGAGCAATTTGGAAGAAGAGGGTAGATTTACAGGGCATCGTTACCAATTGTTAGTACCTGCAGCAGCTCAACAAAGCTGATGGAGGACACCAAAGGCAATGAAGTAGTAATAATAACATGGTTGGCCCTAACACAGCAAGCTTTCAAGCATGGACAAGCTTATTTATATGTGTGCCCTCATGTCGTGAAATCACTGCTGACTACAGCTTTGCAGGAGAACAAAAACAGGATGAAATTAGTCATGCCTTTCTCACATGCACAAGGAGTCAGCAGGTAGTTTTAACTCCTGACATTTTACTGCTATGCCAAAGCAAACTACACGTTATGGGCAAATCAGCCCTTGTTTTAGGTAGAAAAATATTCTGCCAGTGAGAAACTATGCATTACATATGCACTACAGGGATGCTGGGTGTGAGTTTGTTCCGTTGGAATTTCTAGCCTTACAGCCCCCCTTCTTTCTTCACATTGGGGTACAAGCTGTACTGGGCCCTCTAGTTAATGAATGTGCTTTTTGAAAGGCATGGGTTGTTCATCAGAGACCCAGAAACTACCTCAAGGAAGACCCTTCTATGTCCAAAGATTTACTTGGCTGGGGAAGAATCTAGACATTTGGACAATAACTTGAACTTAAAAACTAGGCTGATTCTATTGCTTGGTCTGCACAGATACTGGTTGTTAGTAAGATACTAGTTGGAATAAATGATGACCCAGATTTATTAGCAAGGAAATGATGCTCTGTGGGTGGGCAGCACACTGAGTGCCTGTGTAGACACATACTCATGACACTTCCTCCTTTGTACATTCAGAGATGCTTCCATGTTTTTCTGGGTATATTCCTATCTGCTACAAGACCGTAAGCTCCCTGAGGGCAAAGACTTTCTATTTTGTTAATTGCTAGTACTTAGAATAGTACTTAGGACATAATATGTTCCTAGTAAGTCTCTTTCGCTCATTATTCAAAGAAATATTGAGCATTTATCATGTTTATTTACAATTTAAATGAAAAAGTGAATGAGTGTATGAATAAAAAAATAAATGGAGGACTTTAATAATCATAGCAATGTATGTAACTAAACTTTACCAGCTTCGTGAAGAGTCTTATCTATAGCCAGTTTATTCATAAGAGTCAGCTTATACAGAATATGTGTAGCATCAACAATATACAAAAGTTGTCAGGATTCTTGATTTTTCCTTTAGTGCTTCTTGTCCTTCGACATCTGGCCACATTTGACGGTCAGTAATAAAATATGACCAACAGCTGCCAAAGTCAGTATTCCCGCTTCAAAAGGGAGAACAGAAGCTAACATTTACTTTGTTACTAGGATGTGCTACATTCTTTCACAAGTTATTTCATTTAATTCTTTTTTTTTTTTTTTTTTTTTTTGCCGTATGCGGGCCTCTCACTGTTGTGGCCTCTCCCATTGTGGAGCACAGGCTCCGGACGCACAGGCTCAGCGGCCATGGCTCACGGGCCCAGCCGCTCCGTGGCATGTGGGATCTTCTCAGACCGGGGCACGAACCAGTGTCCCCTGCATTGGCAGGCGAACTCTCAACCACTGCGCCACCAGGGAAGCCCTATTTCATTTAATTCTTAAAGTAACTATCTGAAATGGTGCTATTATCCCTATTTTATATCTATGAAGAAACTAAATTCCTGCTTCTATTTAGACACAGATGCAGCATTTTTTCTCTTTTCCTATATAATTATTTTTTCATATATGTGTCTTCCCCTCTTGACTAGGGTTGTTGAAAAATGCTTTTTTAACCAAGAACAATCCTTGGCTTTGTATCTATATCTAAAATTCCCATATTACTTATATTTTGGGCTATGGACATGGATATTATATGTCCACGTGCAAACATAATCTGGGGGAGAAACAAAGTAAACCATAATTAATCATTAACACCTTGGTTCAATTTTGTTTCTATGAGATTTCTTTTAGCATGTAGACCCTAAGAAAGTGAAAGCCTGGTCAAAATTATTTTGAAGCCCTGCCCAGTCACAGCGAGACTTTGAAATGCAGTCTGAGCAGCTAAATTACAGAAAGGGTAGGAATCTGCCAGCCCCCCATTTTCTTAAGCCGACTGAGAAGACCGTCACTCAAAACATGAAATTAACCAAAAGGCTGGAAAGACATGGATGACGAGCTTGGTGTGGAGTAGAAAAATGGATCCTCAACCTCTAAAATTTCTCCAGAGACTCTTAATCTGTTTCCTGAACATTCACTTTGTATTGTCACTCATATTCTTTTGAAAAACTCACAGCAGTTTCTACAGACAACAAAGAAATTGAAACAGTTGTCAAGATTAATCAGGCTCCCAACTCTTAGCCCCAGAATTTGCCACAATCGATAGAGCCTCTGTAGAGGGCAAGGAAGTCACTGTGAGCCAGTCCTGCCCCAGTAAGACCTATGGCTCCTTCCTCTTTCGTGAAGACACTTATCACCTTAGGCTGGTGGGACATAAAACTTGGTAAGATGTTTAATGATGGCTCTGTGCCTGTGATCAATGGGAGTTCACCCTAATCCTCTATGACTCTTTCTCTTGGACACTATAGATGGAACTTTCCCTGGCTTCTAATTATTTTCCTCTCTACTGTACAGAGTATAAAGTAGTATTTCCAATAAACGCAGGTTCAGTAGGCAATAGCCATAGTCAATGTTCATCTTCTTTTGTACCCCAGATATAGTAAAACTCGAAATGAAAAATAAATAAATAAATAAAGGCATTTTTCAATAGAAGCAGGAATTTAAAATGCCTATTTAACAGCCTGAATTTTAGTCCCTGTGAATGATATGCTGGCCGAATGGTTTGCTGCCTTAATTAAAATGATATCTAGCCATTTAAATACGTACAATCAGACATACCAGAGAGGTGTTTGAAATCTAAATGCATTCTACCTGGGTAAATATGCTCTGGAAGATACGTTTTCCACTCTCTTTGTTTACTGACCAGCTGTGTTCCCAGATTTCTCAGCTCCTCTCAGGTTACTGGAAGCAAAAGTATTTCGTGATGGGTTCTGAGAATTAGAAAAAAAATCAAGGAATGGACTCTTGATCACACGAGGCAAAATGTACTGTACACACCATCACCTAAATGTACTGACTAGTAAAATTTCCTTTAAGTAAAGGGAAGAATCATGTGGCAAAATTACTTCTTTGTCGCCATTTCAGAATTCAGGACCTCTTTGGTTTGGGTTAGTTCCCTGCAGACAAACTGCAGGGCAGAGTTGAGTCTCTGGGTCAGACTATCAGAGGAATAAATTTCTATGGCTCTAGCAGGAGTCGGGGAATGGGAAGAAAGATGTAGAACCCAGGCTTTACAGATGGCCTGCTTGAACAGAATGCAGTGTCATTCCAAACGAGCCCAGGGCACTGTGTCTGGCTCTGTGCTGTTTGTGATTCTACTTCTTACTGAAAACCAGAGCTTCAGTTTGTACCTCTGAATAAGTGTCTAAGAAACTATGCCTATTTCACCAATATGGATATTTTAGGCTTAAATGTAATTGCAAATTGTTTTAATTCTTTGCTTCATTTTGCTTGGGCATTTGTATCCCATGTATGTGGTATGTAGGGAGTTCTACCTACATATTAGCTATCATCATTTGCTGTGGGAACTTCAACATGAAGTATAACACAAATTGGAAGCCTATTTGTTCATGTTCAAAACCCAACCATAGAATCAGCATGCTAGTGCTGTCAGAAGCCACGGGATAGTTTATTCTAATGGTTTCCTGTTCTTGATGAGAAGAGAGAGGCCCAGAGTTTTGAAGGGACTTGCCCAAAACTATACCTAGACTTTAAGTACGACCAGCTCTGGGGTTGAGACTTCTGATGCCTAGTTCCTATGGCTCAGATACAGAGTGATCATTGCTTAATCAAAGTACTCGAGATGCTCTAGAGAAAAGGTAAATTTTTGTTTGGGAACAAAGTGAACAGCTTCCAAATTTGAATTCTGACAGAAATTGGTGAGATGAACAATTATATTAGAGGCTCTTAATAATTGCTAACACATTTGGGGACTCAACAACTGTTAAGTTTGTTCTGACTTTCAGAGATTGTTAACAAGTTGGCAGAAAATAATCAGGCTCTCCAAACTATCTAAATGGATACAATTTGACCCCATATTCTCTGTTTTTAACCAGTATACTAGATTTATATCCTCATCACTTCCTTCTTGGTTATTTTATAGGAATAATCATCTCTTTTAAGGTTTTTGTAAGTCTTAACCAGTATACTTCCTTTCCAAACTCTCCATTCATCCATTTGCTCATTAAATCATTTATTCAACATGCACATAGACATTATCACATGCCAGGACACAAAGATGTATAAGACAGTTTCTCTTCTCAGAGTTCGTAGCCCCGGAAGGGGAACATAGATTGTAACAGAAAATGACAATTCAAAGATCTGAGATTGAAGTTGATATACACATGAAAATCACCTGCACAGTTCTGTGATTTTCTCTAGTAAGGTAGATTACAATGTGCTTTTATGTAAATGCTTCTTACACTAAGCTTGTGAGGTAGGCAGAATAAACAGAGGTCCCAAAGACGTTAAAATGTTATCAGTAAATCTCAGAGACCATATCTGTCCTGTTCCCCCTGTGACTTGTGCACAAGTTCCTGGCATACACAGGGAGCTCAATAAATACTTTTTGACTGAAAGACTGAACATAGCCAGTTAATATGAAACTGAGCTTTAAACTCAAGTGTCCAAATCTTGAGACCAGCGTTTATTCTGTTGGATCCATATTCAGTGTCAGCTGTGACCATTCCCTCTCTTTGCTCTTCAGAACAATGATTCTCATCTACCTTGAGTCCCATCTACTTGAGATAAAGCATGCCAATTAATTAATGCTTCTGAAGCTGCTGCCCATATATTAACAAACTTAACAATGGTATCAGATGAGGCAGAAGATGACTGTTTCTCTAGGTATTGCACCTCAGTTGAGTAGCTAATTTTTATCAGAGGGTCCATCAGATCACATCAGAGAGGTGATCGAACTGCTCCCTTGCAGAATGCCAGCCTTGGGAATTCTGTGGCAAGTTTCTGAGAATAGTGCAGAGCCAGAGATGTGACATTTTCTAATGACAAATGACTATGTTTGTTTCTGAAATGCCCATATTTTTCATCATTAAATGATGGACATTATAAAACTAGGGCTATGATGATGTCAATTATGACAATAATGAAGTGAATAATAAAAAGAAAAATGGGTACCACTTATTTAGACCCAACTACGTTCCAGCAATGTGCCAAATGATTTGTACATGTTATCTTAAACAAATCCTAACAATTCCATGACATTGATAATATCAATTCCAGTTTGCAGGTAATGGAGGTACATTGTCTTTAATTAAATCCAAATATTCAATAAGTACAATTTATTCTTAAAAGATTGTGTTTTTCTCTCTTTTACTTACAGCCACATTCATCTATTTCTCTTTCCACACACACATAATATTAGATAAAGTACAAGTGTATCACCTGTAACAAAGGGCAAACCAGCAGCTGGTTAAACAAAATATTGAACACCATGGAATACTTCCCAGGTTAAATGTAACTTCCTTAATCTGATAAATGGCATCAATGAAATTCTGTAGCTTAATATCATACTTAGTATTTAAAAACTGAACGCTTTCCTCCCAAGATAGAGAATGAGACAAAGACATCTGCTCTGTATTTCACATTGTACTGGAGACCCAGCCAGGGAAATAAGGCAAGAACAAGAAATAAAAGAAATACGGATCAGAAATAAAGAAATAAAACTTTCGAGTTGAATAAATCAAATTCTCTTCCCCCCCAAAAAAATTTTTTTAATTTTTTTTTAAAAATTAAAAGAAAAGAAATAAAACTTTCTTTATTCATAGATGACTTCAGTGTCTATGTAGAAAACCCTAAAGAATTTTTAATAAGCTATTGAAACTAACCAGTGAGTTTAGCAAGATTATGGGATACAATGTTAAATTTTGAAAATAAATAACATTTCTGTACACTAGCGATGAACAATCAAAAATGGAAATTAGGGCTTCCCTGGTGGCGCAGTGGTTGAGAGTCCGCCTGCCGATGCAGGGGACACGGATTCGTGCCTCGGTCCGGGAGGATCCCACATGCTGCGGAGCGGCTAGGTCCGTGAGCCATGGCCGCTGAGCCTGCGCGTCCAGAGCCTGTGCTCCGCAACAGGAGAGGCCGCAACAGTGAGAGGCCCGCGTTCCGCAAAAAAAAAAAAAAAAAAAAAAAAAAGGAAATTGAAAGACAATACAACTTACAATATCATCAAAAATATGAAATAGGGATAAAGTTGATAAAATATGCACAAATTTGTACGCTGAAAACTCTAAAACATTGTTGAGAGAAATTTTAAAAGACCTAAACAAATGGAGAGATATATTGTGTTCACAGAAGACTCAATATTGTTAAGATGGCAATCCTTTCCAAATTTACCTGTATATTCAAGGCAATTCCAATCAAAATTTCAGCAGGTAGTTTCTATAAAATGATAAACTGATCATAAAATTTGTAAGAAAATGCCAAGAATAGCCAGAAAAACTTTGAAAAAGAAGCAAAATTGGAGAATTTATACTACCTAATTTCAAAACTTATTATAAAGCTAAAGTAATCAGAGTATGATATTGACATAAGGAAAAACATAGATCAGTGGAACAGAATAAGAATTCAGAAATGGTCCTACACATATATAATCAGTTGATTGATTTTTACAAAGGTGCCAAAGTAATTCAATGGTGAAAATAATCTTTTCAACAATGATGCTGGAACAATTAAATACCCATATGCAAAACAAAATAAAACAAAAATAAATGAAAACTCTCCACTCTTACCTCATACCATTTATAAAAATTAACTCAAAATGGGTCATAGACTTAAGTATTTAAGAGTTAAAACTATAAAACTCTAGGAGAAAACATAGCATAACATCTTGGTCACTCTGGGTTTGGCAACGGTTTTTTAAAAATAGCACCCAAAATGTTCATGCTATTTAATTTTAAAAATTGCACCTTACCAAAATTAATATCTTTCTCTTTTCCAAAGACTCTGATAAATAAAAAGGTAAGTCACAGCATGTGAGAAAAGATATGTGAACATATAACTGACAAAGTGTTTGGGTCTATAATATACAAAAAACTCTTACAACTCAGTAAGAAGGCTAACATTCTAATAAACAATGGCAAAAAATTTGAAAAAACACTTCACCTAAGAAGTTCTATGAATGGAAAATAAGCACCTGAAAAGATGTACAACCTTATTAGTCATTAGGGAAATGAAAATTAACTACACACCCACTAGAACAGCTGAAATGAAGACTGATCATACTATCTGTTGCTGAGGATGTGAAGCAACTAGAACTCTCTCTTTCACTATTGATGGAAATGGAAATTAGGACAACCACTTTGGAAAACAGTTTGGCAGTGTCTTAAAATGTTAAACATAACACATACCATATGACCAGCTATTCTATTTCTAGTTATTTACCCAAGAGAAATAAAAGCATGTCTCGACACAAGACTTGTACACAAATATTCATAGCAGCTTTGTTTGTAATAGCTCAAAGCTAAACTGGAAACAATTCACAAGTCCATAATGGATAAGCAAAGCAAATTGTGGCATATACATACAATAGAATACTACTAATAAAAAGAAACAAACTATTGATATATGGAAAAGCATGGATAAGTCTCAAAATAATTACAAATGAAACAGCCAGGCAAAAAATGCATACTTCATAATAATATTTGTACAAAATTCTAGAAAATGCAATCTACAGTGACAAAAAGAAGATTGCTGGTTGATTGGGCTTGGTGGTAGTCATGGAGGGATATGTTACAAAGGGGCACAAAAAAACTTTTGTGATGGAAGTGTGTGTTCTGTTTCCTGATTGTATGGTTTCATGTGTGTATACATATGCCCCTAGTTATCAAATTGTATACATAAATATGTGCAATTTGTTTTATGTTGATTATACCTCAGTGTAACTATAAACATAAAGACAAAAAGAAGATAAAATAGAAGGCTTCTTCTCTCTCATGTTTCAGAGTGAGTGTAACTATGACACGGCTGATATGGTAGTTCTGTGGTATCTGGTACTCAGCCTCCTATAGTCTTTGTGCTCTGAAATTCTCTACATGCAACTTTCATCTTGTGGTTTAAAATAGCTGTTCCAGGGCTTCCCTGGTGGCACAGTGGTTGAGAGTATGCCTGCCAATGCAGTGGACACAGGTTCATACACCGGTCTGGGAAGATCCCACGTGCCGTGGAGCGGCTAGGCCCGTGAGCCATGGCCGCTGAGCCTGCGCGTCTGGAGCCTGTGCTCCAAAACGGAAGAGGCCACGACAGTGAGAGGCCCGCGTACCACAAAAAAAAAAAAAAAAAAAAAAAGCTGTTCCAGCTCATTCCATTATATTCATATGATAGCCAGTGGAAAAGAGTGGAAAGTAGTGGAAGACAAATCCTTTCTTTTAAGGGCATAAACTGGACTTTGAACACATCACTTATGCTAACATCCCATTGAACTGTGCTACATGACCACAACTTACCAAGGGAGGCCAGGAGATCTAGTCTTTAAACTGAGCTATCATGTACCTAGCTAAAACTCAGTTACCATTACTAAGAGGTAAGAGTTAGAAATCTCTACCCACCCACCCCTGCAAATATAAACATCTTATATGAAATTTCACTTGAACCAAAGCAATAAATAGGCTATTGATTATGTTACAGTTTTTAAAGTTCACAGATCAGAAATATTCTCTTTTTCTAAGGTGGAATGAGCTAGGTACTACATTGAGGAAGAAAAGAATGGTCTCCTGGATTCTATAATCAGAGTTCAAAGCTGTGTTGGATGTTGAGAAGATGTGACAATTGCCTATGATTTTGCAGCATCTTGTAATTATGTTATCTTCTCAAAAGCACCCAAAGTCATTAAAACTTTGAATTCTTTGATCTATGGCCAGCCAGGTCCACCAATATTTCTTTGAGTCTGCATAATGTGTTTAGATCTCAATGAAACATTAGAGAAATATTTGATGTTATTATCATCTATTTTCTAAGAAATGATTTTTTCCCAACACGATTGTGAATATTTAAGATTATGAAAGTACTAAGAAATGTTATAGCTCTGCTACAAAAAGCAGGGGTCTCTTTTTCTTCCTGAAGATTGATTAATAGAAGATGCAGGCGATCTGCTGAAAGTGAGTAATAATAGCTATAAACGTTATTCATCTGGAACCCTTTTATTCATTGTGGAATCAAAAACAAACAAATTTTTATTTCCACTTAAGCTATAATACTATTTACCCTCTGAATTTCAGAGAGTTTTATTTAATCTAACCTCATTTTAAACTTTGGATAAAATGGTCTTAAAAACTCCATGATACGGGATTCTATCTCCCTCTTTTCCCTCCTATTTACAGTGCGGTCTGTTTCTGCCGTTCTATATTTTTTGTCTTTCCCCCAGTTTATTTTTTCTTCTCCTTTCATAGAACTCACACTTTCAAAGTATTTTGAATTCAAAGCTTAATACTAACCATTTTAAAGGAAAGAAGATTAGAATGAAGAGAAGAAAGATGTATCTATAAGTGTCACATGGGTACTACCAGATTTCCAGAACTTAGGGAAAAAACATTCTTTGAAGATAACCCTCTCCCTTGGTCCTGTGAGAGTATTTGATGTTATCAAAACATGTGCTCTAATTTTTGGTTTGGAAAACAAGAATTATCACTGTAATTATGGGGAGGGAAATTTATAGATGAATATGACTGAGCATAAATGCCAGAAAACAGATGTTAAAAAGGGAGTATAGTGAGTTAGGAAAAGTTAGATACAAGTGTCTCTAATCTAGCTTGTTTGATTGTCTCTCTATAGTTCTACCAGTCTGATATTTTGTTCAGGTTAAGCACATTTGAGTTTCAATCTAGAATGATAAATTTTACACCTTTGACATCCTTGTTTTCGTGGCTTTTGTGATAGCGAATTAGGATCCTACTGCCAGTACACTGTTCATGACATTTTTTAAAACCAGTGCTTGTTTGATTTGTTTCTTCTATTTTGTAAATGTCACCCCTTTGTGGGCATTCTCAGCAGAAGGGAAGATTGAAGTATTTTTTTAAACAAAAAATTAGGTCTCCTGGTTTTTAGATCATTGTTTTTCCCTGGACAAAACAAACGTTCTGAGTTTTTAAGGTATTTGTTTAAAGTCAGTAAAACACTCCTGCCGTCATTCAGCCTCTTGGGTGTAACTGGTTAGACAGGAGGACATGTATTGGGGATGAGCTGACAGATCCCACAGCTGTGACCCTGTCAACCAGCATGTGGCTTTATGTAGAACACAAGTGTCATTTAGCGTTTGGCAGCAGAAAAGGCAAATGAGTTCATTTTGAGCATGGGGATATTCTTTTGGACTAAAACTGCCCACCAGCAGTTTTCTAGAGAAGTGCTTTCCTTTCACTGTTCTCAGTTCCTTGCAATTTCAATAAAGTTGTGATCATGTTGAAATTGTTATTTATTAACGCTTATTGATAACAATAATAGGTAACAATTATTGAGTGCCTGCTAAAGTGCCAGGAAATATACTAATTTCTTTGCGTGAAATATCTCAAATGATCCTCACATTAATTCTATGAAGCTTGTACTACTGTAATGTGTGTTTACAGATGGGGACATTGAGCCCACAGTTGCTAAGTGGTGAAGTGCACACAGCAGTTCAGTCCTCTGATTCTTAATGGATACATTTCCTCATCAAACTCCCTGCAATAAGAGAGAATGAAGAAAACTAATGCTCCTTATAGGCACCCATCATTAACTTGAGATATATTCCTTTTCCTTCCTTGTAATACCCTATATGACACACATTCAAGGATATTTTTTAAAAGCTACAATAAAAACATCCTTGTCAAGTAGCTCTTGATAGACCTGAATATTTTACTTCACTTGTGGGTTAATGTTTCTACAGATCATCTGATCTCAACCTCTTCCTAGCTTCATTTCCTGCCAACTCCACATGTCAAACTGTGTGCAGTTACCCCACACCCTGTGAGCTCTCATACTTCTGGACCTTCAAATATGCTTCTGCCAGGAGTGACCTTCTGCGTTTAACCATCCATGAGGCTCTTCCGTGGGGCCTTCTGAGACTCCTCCAGGCAGAATGACTTGCTCCTTCCTCTGATCCCAAGTCAATTCATATAAATCTTGATTATACAATATTTTCAGTATAGCTTTTTGAAAGAATAATATATACTTATGTTAAATAATTAAAACAGTAAAAAATGGTTTACAATGTAAAGTATGTCTCCCTCTCATGCTTGACATACAGGCAGGCCTCTCTTAAGGCAGCAATTATTCCCATGATAGCTACACACAGAAACACATATGCACACATAGCTCTGGGTTGTAAAAGATTGGAAGCCTGTCTAAGAAACACAGTGTTCTGAATCTTGCTTTCTTCTCTTGACAATATCTTAGACTTCTTTCTATATTAGTATATAAGCTTTATTATTTTTAATAGCTCTAAATATTTTAATATGGCATACCGTACTTTACTTACCCATCTTTTTATGATGGACATTTGTACTGTTTCTAGCTCTTACAAACAATGCTGCAATAAGTACCCTTGCTTGTATGTTTATAAAGAAACCAAATGTATACAAGAATGGGACTTGAAGTCAGATTTCCAGGGTTTGAACCCTGGATCTGTACTAGTAGCTCTTTTAATTAAGTTATTTAACCTCTGTATGCTCCAATTTCCACTTATGTAAATAGGGATTTAATAGTAATTTCATAGGATTTTTCTGAGGATTAAGTGAGTTATTACATGGAAAGAGCTTTAATGTCCAATATACAATAAGCACTTGATGATGTTTACTGCTATTAATACAAAGGTCATACGTCTTTGGGCACTTGTGTGAGTATGTCTTTAGGATAAATTCCTGGGAGTGGAATTCTTGGGTACAGACATTTATAATTTTTATAGCTACCCATCTTAATTGGGTTCCTTTAGAAGCAGACCCTAAGACAAGGATCTAAATACAAATATAGTTTATTTTGATGCTGAAGGAAAATCTAAGAAGAGTGGGGAAGTGAAACAGGAAGAAAATGTAGCTAATAAAGGGTGTACTATCAAGCCAATCACCACTTTGGGTACTTGGAGCTCAGTCCTACTGAGGAAACTCAGAACCAGTATTGACACAAGCCTCAGAATTTTCTTGAGGGAGCTGGCTTCTTGGCACACTAAATCTTGTCCTGTCAGGTCAGTCATTGTCCAAAGGCCATTGCATGATCTGTGGAGCAGTGGCTTCCAAAAGCAGAGTGATGGGAAAGCTCTGCCGTGGTTCTGGCGATAATGGGTTCATCTGGAGAGAATTTTTTTTTTTTTTTTTTACAGTACGCGGGCCTCTCACTGCTGTGGCCTCTCCCGTTGCGGAGCACAGGCTCCGGACGCGCAGGCTCAGCGGCCATCGCTCACGGGCCCAGCGGCTCCGCGGCATGTGGGATCTTCCCGGACCTGGGCACAAACCCGTGTCCCCTACATCGGCAGGCGGACTCTCAACCACTGCGCCACCAGGGAAGCCCTGGAGATAATTTTGAAAGAGTAACAAAATTGACTAAAAATTATTCTGATTTTTATCATCATGTTATGCTGGGAATGCTCTATAACCTTAATTATAAATTACTCCTCCCCTCAGGGGCACTCCCCACCTTGATTCCCTGTAGTCCACTGCCTGTAAGATATTAATTCCCCAACAATTTTGGCCTATTTCACAGGCAGGTAAAGTGGGTTTTATTGGCCAGAGAAGGAAAGAAATGCAGGTGCTGGCAGTTGGAAGCCTGACCAGCATGAACTGAAGGGGAAGGGATAGACGATAAGGTCAGAATACCAATAACATCCACCACAGGTGAACCTGTCCCACACTGACCATCTACACAAGTTCATTACCATCTGTACTGCTTGAAGTTTTGCCCACAGTAGTGATAATTTTTCCTCACTACTGTCTTTCATGACCACCCCTGTGTAGAACTGTGTTGTATAAGAGTCTATTTTCAGCTCACATGATATACTGAGCCAACGCCACTATGAATCAGACCTGGGTTTTATTGTCCTCTGACAACTGGTTATAGGATCTCTCTGTGAAGTCATAGGTGTGACCTGAGGGAGAGAAATTCATTTAACAAGTTAAGAAATATGGGGGGCTGGACTGCCAACTCATGTGATTTAGTTGTTTCCGCCGGACATGCTCACATCTGATCGTAAATGTACTCTTGTATGATGGGTTACTGCTGTGCCTGCCCAACCTAATGAGTTGGAGAGTCTGACAATAACTGGCTCCAGTCAATCACTTGATATCCCATAATGAGGCCCAGTTTCTACTAGGTCCAGTAGCAAACGAAGAGCTGTTTTCTGAATGTTAAACAGTTCTTTTGAAGACTTCTGGCTTTCATATTGTATCCTGATTGATAGATGAGTCTCTCACTTTTTTTCCTCAGCATACCTATGACACTAACAGCAGCCAGCCAACTCCACTGTCCTTACAATCCCCATTATCCCCTTATCTCTTATACTCTAGAAATATTGCACAAGCCGGTGTATACCCTTCATCCCATATCCCAACCTATTTCAGCAGGTGATGATGGAATTTGGAAATCAGGCCTGCAAATGCTGAAACTTAGGGGCATGGGGATACAGGCAGGGAGCCAACAGCTTCTGCTACGATATTTCTAAATTATCTTCCAGAGAAGGCATTCATTTTACATTTCCACTAACAAAATGCAAGATGGCTGTTTTTATGCATCCTTACCATCTCAATATATTATCAAATATCAAAGCCTAATCTGATAAGCTTTTAAAAATAGTACTTCATTCTTTTATGTGCATTTCTTTATTATGAAGTTACATCTATTTTCACACATATGAAAACCACTGATATGTCTTTCACTATGAAAAAATCCACTGGCAATCCTTTTTTACATGCTTTGCCATTTTGTCTATCTGGTTGTTGGCCTTTTTTTCTAATGATTTGTCAAAATTCTCTCTATACTAAGGAAATTAGCCTTTTGTCAAATGTCCAATAAATTCTTTCCCACTCTTATATTTGTCTTCTTTTGTTGTTTATAATATTTCTTGTTTTCCTGAAAATCTTTTTATATAGCTATGTGTTTTAATCTTTTCTTTAATGCTTCTTGCTTATAAAGATATCCCTATTACTAAAATTATAAAAACAACTCTCCTCTGGTTTTCTCTACTTATTTTAATTGTTGTATTTTAATTATTTATGTTCTGATCTCTCTTGCTAGTCTTTAACAACCTGAAAAGCACATTTCCAGGACATAGAAAACATTAAATTAATGATGGTTCCCTCTCTTCCTTCCCCTCTTCTTCCTTTCTATCTTATATATTTTTTCTAACCTCAATAACTATCAAGGTACCTGGTATATAGTAAGTGCTCAATCAGTTCTTTTTTACTGAAATATAGTTGACATACATTATGTTAGTTTCAGGTGTACTAAGTAATTATTTGACATTTGCATATATTACGAAATGACCACCATGATAAGTCTAGTAACCATCTGTCCCCATACAAAGTTATTACAATATAAGTAATCACATTTCTTATGCTGTGTATTACATCCCCATGACTTATTTATTATAGAACTGGAGGCTTGTACCTCTTAATCCTCTTCACTATTTCACCCACATCCCCATCCCTTTCCTTCTGGCAACCACCATTTTGTTCTCTGTATCTATGACTCTGTTTTCATTTTGTTTTGTTTGTTTTGTTTTCTAGATTCCATATATAAGTGAGATCATATAGTACTTGTCTTCCTCTATCTTAATTCTTTCACTTAGCATAACACTCTCTAGGCCAATCTATATTGTCACAAATGGAAAAATTATTGATACTTTTTTTTTAACATTTTTATTGGAGTATAATTGTTTTACAATGGTGTGTTAGTTTCTGCTTTATAACAAAGGGAATCGGCTATATGCATACATATATACCAATATCCCCTCCCTCTTGTGTCTCCCTCCCACCCTCCCTATCCCACCCCTCTAGGTGGACACAAAGCACCGAGCTGATCTCCCTGTGCTATGCGGCTGCTTCCCACTAGCTATCTATTTTACATTTGGTAGTGTATATATGTCCATGCCACTCCCTCACTTCATCCCAGCTTACACTCCCCCCTCCTCATGTCCTCAAGTCCATTCTCTACGTCTGCGTTTTTATACCTGTCCTGCCCCTAGGTTCTTTAGAAACTTATTATTTTTTTTAAGATTCCATATATATGTGTTAGCATATGATATTTGTTTTTCTCTTTCTCACTTACTTCACTCTATATGACAGACTCTAGGTCCATCCACCTCAATACAAATAACTCAATTTCGTTTCTTTTTATGGCTCAGTAATATTCCATTGTATATACGTGCCACATCCTCTTTATCCATTCATCTGTAGATGGACATTTAGGTTGCTTCCATGTCCTGGCTATTGTAAAAAAAGCTGCAATGAACATTGTGGTACATGACTCTTTTTGAATTATGGTTTTCTCAGGGTATATGCCCAGTACTGGCATTGCTGGGTTGTATGGTAGCTCTATTTTTAGTTTTATAAGGAACCTCCATACTGTTCTCCATAGTGGCTGTATCAATTTACATTCCCACCAACAGTGTATGAGGGTTGCATTTTCTCCACAACTTCTCCAGCATTTATTGTTTGTAGATTTTTTGATGATGGCCATTCTGACTGGTGTGAGATGATATCACATTGTAGTTTTTTTTAAAATAAATTTATTCATCTATTTATTGGCTGTGTTTGGTCCTTGCTGTGTGCAGGCTTTCTCTAGTTGCAGCGAGCAGGGGCTACTCTTCATTGTGGTGCGTGGGCTTCTCATTGTGGTGGCCTCTCCTGTTGCAGAGCATGGGCTCTAGGCATGCAGGCTTCAGTAGTTGTGGCATGTGAGCTCAGTAGTTGTGGCTCATGGGCTCTAGAGCACAGGCTCAGTAGTTGTGGTGCACGGGCTTAGTTGCTCTGCACATGCGGGATCTTCCCAGAGCAGGGCTTGAACCTGTGTCCCCTGTATTGGCAGGCAGGTTCTTAACTACTGTGCCACCAGGGAAGCCCTGCATTGTAGTTTTGAGTTGCATTCCTCTAATGATTAATGATGTTGAGCATTCTTTCATGTTTTTGTTGGCAATCTATATATCTTCTTTGGAGAGATGTCTGTTTAGGTCTTTTGCCCATTTTTGGATTGCGTTGTTTGTTTTTTTGGTATTGAGTTGCATGAGCTGCTTATAAATTTTGGAGATTAATCCTTTGTCAGTTGCCTCATTTGCAAATATTTTCTCCTGTTCTGAGGGTTGTCTTTTTGTCTTGTTTATGGTTTCCTCTGCTGTACAAAGGCTTTTAAGTTTCATTAGGTCCCATTTGTTTATTTTTGTTTTTATTTCCATTTCTCTAGGAGGTGGTTCAAAAAGGATCTTGCGATTTATGTCATAGACTGCTCTGCCTGTGTTTTCCTCTAAGAGTTTTATAGTGTCTGGCCTTACATTTAGGTCTTTAATCCATTTTTAGCTTATTTTTGTGTATGGTGTTAGGGAGTGTTCTAATTTCATTCTTTTACATGTAGCTGTCCAGTTTTCCTAGCACCACTTATTGAAAAGGCTGTCTTTTCTCCACTGTTTATTCTTGCCTCCTTTATCAAAGATAATGTGACCATAGGTGCGCGGGTTTATCTCTGGGCTTTCTATCCTGTTCCATTGATCTATATTACTGTTTTTGTGCCAGTACCATATTGTCTTGATTACTGTAGCTTTGGAGTATAGTCTGAAGTCGGGGAGCCTCATTTCTCCAGCTCCGTTTTTCTTTCTCAAGATTGCTTTGACTATTCAGAGTCTTTTGTGTTTCCATACAAATTGTGAAATTTTTTGTTCTAGTTCTATGAAAAATGCCAGTGATAGTATGATAGGGATTGCATTGAATCTGTAGATTGCTTTGGGTAGTATAGTCATTTTAACAGTGTTGATTCTTCCAATCCAAGAACATGGTATATATCTCCATCTATTTGTATCATCTTTAATTCCTTTCATCAGTGTCTTATAATTTTCTGCATACAGGTCTTTTGTCTCCTTAGGTAGGTTTATTCCTAGGTATTACATTCTTTTTGTTGCAATGGCAAATGTGAGTGTGTTCTTAACTTCATTTTCAGATTTTTCTTCATTAGTGTATAGGAATGCAAGAGATTTCCGTGCATTAATTTTGTATCCTGCAACTTTACCAAATTCATTGATTAGCTGTAGTAGTTTTGTGGTAGCATCTTTAGGATTCTCTATGTATAGTATCATGTCTTCTGCAAACAGTGACAGCTTTACTTCTTCTTTTCCTATTTGGATTCCTTTTATTTCTTTTTCTTCTCTGATTGCTGTGGCAAAAACTTCCTAAAACTATGTTGAATAATAGTGGTGAGAGTGGGCAACCTTGTCTTGTTCCTGATCTTAGTGGAAATGCTTTCAGTTTTTCACCATCGGGATGATGTTGGCTGTGCGTTTGTCATATATGGCCTTTATTATGTTGAGGTAAGTTCCCTCTACGCCTACTTTCTGGAGGGTTTTATCATAAATGGGTGTTGAATTTTGTCAAAAGCTTTCTCTGCATCTATTGAGATGATCATATGGTTTTTCTCCTTCAATTTGTTAATTATGGTGTATCACATTGATTGATTTGCATATACTGAAGAATCCTTGCATTCCTGGGATACACCCCACTTGATCATGGTGTATGATTCTTTTAATGTGCCGTTGGATTCTGTTTGCTAGTATTTTGTTGAGGATTCTTGCATCTTTGTTCATCAGTGATATTGCTCTGTAGTTTTCTTTTTTTTGACATCTTTGTCTGGTTTTGGTATCAGGGTGATGGTGGCCTCGTACAATGAGTTTGGGAGTGTTCCTCCTTCTGCTCTATTTTGAAAGAGCTTGAGAAGGATAGGTGTTAGCTCTTCTCTAAAGGTTTGATAGAATTCGCCTGTGAAGCCATCTGGTCCTGGACTTCTGTTTGTTAGAATATTTTTAATCACAGTCTCAATGTCAGTGCTTGTGATTGGTCTGTTTATATTTTCTATTTCTTCCTGGTTCGGTCTCAGAAGGTTGTGCTTTTCTAAGAATTTGTCCATTTCTTCCAGGTTGTCTATTTCATTGGCATATAGTTGCTTGTAGTAATCTCTCATGATCCTTTGTATTTCTGCAGTGTCAATTGTTACTTCCCCTTTTTCATATCTAATTCTACTGATTTGAGTTTTCCTTTTTTCTTGATGAGTCTGACTAATGGTTTATCAATTTTGTTTATCTTATCAAAGAACCAGCTTTTAGTTTTACTGATCTTTGCTATCGTTTTCTTCATTTCTTTTTCATTAATTTCTGATCAGATATTTATGATTTCTTTCTTTCTGCTAACTTTGGGGGTTTTTTTGTTCTTCTTTTTCTAATTGTTTTAGGTGTAGGGTTAGGTTGTTTATTTGAGATGTTTCGTGTTTCTTAAGGTAGCATTGTATTGCTATAAACTTCCCTCTTAGAACTGCTTTTGCTGCATCCCATAGGTTTTGGGCCATCGTGTTTTCATTGTCATCTGTTTCTAGGTATTTTTTGATTTCCTCTTTGATTTCTTCACTGATCTCTTGGTTATTAGGTAGTGTATTGTTCAGCCTCCATGTGTTTTTATTTTTTACAGATTTTTTCCTGTAGTTGACATCTAGTCTCATAGTGTTGTGGTCGGATAAGATACTTGATATGTTTTCAATTTTCTTAAATTTACCAAGGCTTGATTTGTGACCCAAGATATGATCTATCCTGGAGAATGTTCCCTGAGCACTTGAGAAGAAAGTGTATTCTGTTGTTTTTAAATGGAATGTCCTATAAATATCAATTAAGTCCATCTTGCTTAATGTATCATTTAAAGCTTGTGTTTCTGTATTTATTTTCATTTTGGATGATCTGTTCATTGGTGGATGTGGGGTGTTAAAGTCCTCTACTATGATTGTGTTACTGTCAATTTCCCCCTTTATGGCTGTTAGCATTTGTCTTATGTATTGCAGTGCTCCTACGTTGGGTGCATAAATATTTACAATTGTAATATTTTCTTTTTGGATTGATCCCTTGATCATTATGTAGTGTCCTTCTTCGTCTCTTGTAATAGTCTTTGTTTTAAAGTCTATTTTGTCTGATATGAGAATTGCTACTCCAGCTTTCTTTTCATTTCCATTAGCATGGAATATCTTTTTCCATCCCCTCACTTTCAGTCTGTGTGTGTCCCTAGGTCTGAAGTGCGTCTCTTGTAGACAACATATATACAGGTCTTGTTTTTGTATCCATTCAACCAGTCTATGTATTTTGGTTGGAGCATTTATTCCATTTACATTTAAGGTAGTTATCAATATGTATGTTCCTATTACCATTCTCTTAATTGTTTTGTGTTTGTAATTGTAGGTCTTTTCCTTCTCTTGTGTTTCCTGCCTAGAGAAGTTCCTTTAGCATTTGTTGTAAAGGTAATTTTGTTGTGCTGAATTCTCTTAACTTTTGCTTGTCTGTAAAGGTTTTAATTTCTCCGTGAAATCTGAATGAGATCCTTGCTGGCTAGAGTACTCTTGGTTGTAGGTTTTTCCCTTTCACTACTTTAAATATGTCCTGCCAGCCCCTTCTGGCTTGCAGAGTTTCTGCTGAAACATCAGCTGGTAACCTTATGGGGATTCCCTTGTCTGTTATTTGTTGTTTTTCCCTTGCTGCTTTTAATATTTTTTCTTTGTATTTAATTTCCGTTAGTTTGATTAATATGTGTCTTGGCATGTTTTTCCTTGGCTTTATCCTGTATGGGACTCTCTGTGCTTCCTGGACTTGATTCACTATTTCCTTTCCAATATTAGGGAAGTTTTCAACTATAATCTCTTCAAATATTTTCTCAGTCCCTTTCTTTTTCTCCTTTTTTTCTGGAACCCCTATAATTCGAATATTGGTGCATTTATTATTGTCCCAAAAGTATCTGAGACTGTCCTCAATTCTTTTCATTCTTTCTTCCTTATTCTGCTCTGCAGTAGTTATTTCCACTATTTTATCTTCCAGGTCACTTATCTGTTCTTCTGCCTAGGTTATTCTGCTATTGATCCCTTCTAGAGAATTTTTAATTTCATTTATTGTGTTGTTCATGATTGTTTGTTTGCTCTTTAGTTCTTCTAGCTCCTTGTTAAACGTTTCTTGTATTTTCTCCATTCTATTTCCAAGATTTTGGATCATCTTTACTCTCATTATTCTGGATTCTTTTTCAGGTAGACTGCCTATTTCCTCTTTATTTGTTAGGTCTGGTAGGTTTTTTCCTTGCTCCTTCATCTGCTGTGTGTTTCTTTGTCTTCTCATTTTGCTTAACTTACTGTGTTTTGGGTCTCCTTTTGCAGGCTGCAGGTTCGTATTTCCCAATGTGTTTGGTGTCTGCCCCGGTTGCTATGGTTGTTTCAGTGGGTTGTGTAGGCTTCCTGGTGGAGGGGACTAGTGCCTGTGTTCTGGTGGATGAGGCTGGATCTTGTCTTTCTGGTGGGCAGGTCCACGTCTGGTTGTGTGTTTTGGGGTGTCTGGACCTTATTATGATTTTAGGCCGCCTCTCTTCTAATGGGTGGGGTTGTATTCCTGTCTTGCTAGTTGTTTGGCATAGGGTGTCCAGCACTCTAACTTGCTGGTTGTTGAGTGGAGCTGGGTCTTGGCCTTGAGATGGAGATCTCTAGGAGATTTTCACCATTTGATATTATGTGGAGCTGGGAGGTCTCTGGTAGACAAATGTCCTGAACTTGGGTCTCCCATTCAGAGGCACAGCCCCGATGCCTGGCTGGAGCACCAAGAGCCTGTCATCCAGACGGCTCAGAATAAAAGGGAGAAAAAAAGAAAGAAAAAGATAAAATAAAATAAAATAAGTTATTAAAATAAAAAACAAAAAATAATTATTAAAAAATATTTTTAAGTAGTTTTAAAAAAAGAAAGAAGGAAAGAAGAGAACAGCCAAACCAAGAAACATATCCACCAATGATAACAAATGCTGGAAACTATAGTTAAAAAAAAAAGGGAAAAAACGGACAGACAGAACCCTAGGACAAATGATAAAAGCAAAGCTATACAGAGAAAATCACACACAGAAGCATACACATACACACTCACAAAAGGAGAAAAAGGGGGGGAAAATATATATATATACATAGTTTCTCCCGAAGTCCACCTCCTTAATTTGGGATGATTCGTTGTCTATCCAGGTACCCACAGATGCAGGGTACATCAAGTTGACTGGAGATTTAATCCACTGCTCCTGAGGCTGCTGGGAGAGATTTCCCTTTCTCTTCTTTATTCACACAGCTCCTTGGATTCAGCTTTGGATTTGGCCCTGCCTCTGTGTGTAGGTCGCCTGAGGGCGTCTTTTCTTCGCTCAGACAGGACGGAGTTAAATAAGCAGCTGATTCGGGGGCTCTGGCTCCCTCAGGCCGGGGGGAGGGAGGGGTACGGAATGCGGGGCGAGCCTGCAACTGCAGAGGCAAGCGTGAAGTTGCACCAGCCTGAGGCGCGCCGTTTGTTCTCCCGGGGAAGTTGTCCCTGGATCACAGGACCCTGGCAGTGGCGGGCTGCACAGACTCCCAGGAGGGGAGGTGTGGATAGTGACCTGTGTTTGTACACAGGCTTCTTGGTGGCTGCAGTAGCAGCAGCCTTAGCGTGTCATGTCCGTCTCTGGGGTCCGCGCTTTTAGCCGCGGCTGGCGCCCGTCTCTGGAGCTCCTTTAAGCAGCGCTCTTAATCCCCTCTCCTCGCGCACCAGGAAACAAAGAGGTAGGAAAAAGTCTCTTGTCTCTTCGGCAGCTCCAGACTTTTTCCTGGTCTCCCTCCCAGCTAGCTGTTGTGCACTAGCCCCCTTCAGGCTGTGTTCATGCAGCCAACCCCAGTCCTCTCCCTGGGATATGACCTCTGAAGCCCGAGCCTCAGCTCCCGGCCCCCGCCCGCCCTGGCGGGTGAACAGACAAGCCTCTCGGGCTGGTGAGTGTCGGTCGGCACCAATCCTCTGTGTGGGAATCTCTCCGCTTTTCCCTCCGCATCCCGGTTGCTGTGCTCTGCTCCGTGGGTCTGAAGCTTCCCCGCTCCGCCTCCCGCAGTCTCCGCCCGCGAAGGGTCTTCCTAGTGTGGAAACGTTTCCTCCTTCACAGCTCCCTCCCACTGGTGCAGGTCCCGTCCCTATTCTTTTGTCTCTGTTTTTTCTTTTGCCCTACCCAGGTACGTGGGGAGTTTCTTGCCTTTTGGGAGGTCTGAGGTCTTCTGTCAGCGTTCAGTATGTGTTCTGTAGGAGTTGTTCCACGTGTAGATGTATTTCTGATGTATTTGTGGGGAGGAAGGTGATCTCCTCATCTTACTCGTCTGCCATCTTGAAGCTCCTCTTGATACTTTTTTTATGACTAAAGTATTTCATTATACATATACAACACATCTTCTTTATCCATTCATCTATCATTGAATGCTTGGGTTGCTTCCATATCTTTGCTATTGTAAATAATGCTGCAATGAATATGGAGTGCATATATCTTTCCGAATTAATGTTTTTGATTTTTTCAGGTGAATACAATACATAGAAGTGAAATTGCTAGGTTACATGGTACTTCTATTGTGAATTTTTTGAGGAACCTCCACACTGTTTTCCATAGTGACTGCACCAATTGACAATCCCACCAACAATGTTTGAAAGTTCTCTATTCTCCATATCCTCGCCATCACTTGTTATTTGTTATCTTTTTGATGATAGCCATTCTGACAGGTGTGAGGTGGTATTTCATTGTGGTTTTGATTTGCATTTCCCTGATAACTATTGATGGTGAGCATTTTTTTATGTGTCTGTTGGCCGTCTATATGCCTTCTTTGAAAAAGTCTCTATTATGGTCCTCTGCACATTTTTAAAATCAAGTTGTTTGTTTTTTTGATATTGATTTGTATGAGTTCTTTTTTTTTTTTAACATCTTTTCTGAGGTATAATTGCTTTACAATGGTGTGTTAGTTTCTGCTTTATAACAAAGTGAATCAGTTATACATATACATATGTTCCCATATCTCTTCCCTCTTTTATCTCCCTCCCTCCTACCCTCCCTATCCCACCCCTCCAGGCAGTCACAAAGCACCAAGCCGATATCCCTGTGCCATGAGGCTGCTTCCCACTAGCTATCTGTATGAGTTCTTTAGTATAGTTGGGATGTTAACCCCAATATCATTTGCAAATATCTTCTCCCATTCATTAGGAAGCCTTTTTATTTTGTTGATAGCTTCCTTTTCTATGTAAATACTTTTTAGTTTTATATAGTCCCATTTTTTTATTTTTGTTTTTGTTCTCCTTGCCTGAGGAGACAGATCAAAAAAAAAATATTGATAGACCAAAGTCAAAGAGCACACTGCCTGTGTTTTCTTCTAGGAGTTTAATGGTTTCAGGTCTTACATTCAAGACTTTAATCCATTTTGAGTTTATTTTTGTGCATATGAGAAAGTAGTCCATTTTGATTCCTTTGCACGTAGTTGTCCAGTATTTCAACACCATTTATTGAAGAGAATGTTTTTTTCCTCATTGTATATTCTTGCTTCCTTTGTCATAGGTTAATTAACCATAAAGGTGTGGGTTTATTTATGGGCTGTCTATTCTGTTCCATAGATCCATGGGTCTGTTTTCGTGCCAGTACCATACTGTTTTGATTACTATACTTTGTAGTATAGTTTGAAATCAGGGAGCATGATACCTACAGTTTTATTCTACTTTCTCAAGATTGGTTGGGCTATTCAGGATCTTTTGTACTTCCACACAAATTTTAGAATTATTTGTTCTACTTCTGTGAAAGACGTCATGGTATTTTGATAGGGATTGCATTGAATCTGTAGATTGTCTTGGGGAGTATGGTCATTTTAACAATGTTAATTCTTCCAATCCATGAGCATGGTATATCTTTCCATTTGTTTGTATCATCTTAAATTTCTTTTTTTTTTCTGAATTTTGCTTTATTTATTTATTTTTTATACAGCAGGTTCTTATTAGTTATGTATTATATATATATTAGTGTATGTATGTAAATCCTAATCTCCCAAATCATCCCAGCACCACCACCCTCCCCACCACTTTCCCCCCTTGGTGTCCATACGTTTGTTCTATACATCTGTGTCTCTATTTCAGCCTTGCAAACCAGTTGATCTGTACCATTTTTCTAGATTCCGCATATATGCGTTAATATATGATATTTGTTTTTCTCTTTCTGACTTATTTCACTCTGTATGACAGTCTCTAGGTCCATCCACATCTCTACAAATGACCCAATTTTATTTATATGCTGAGTAATATTCCACTGCATATATGTACCACATCCTCTTCATTCATCTGTCGATGGGCATTTAGGTTGCTTCCATGACTTGGCTATTGTAAATAGTGCTGCAATGAACATTGGGGTACGTGTTTTTAACATCTTTATTGGAGTATAATTGCTTCACAATGCTGTGTTAGTTTCTGCTTTATAACAAAGGGAATCAGCTATACATATATGTATATCCCCATATCTACTCCCTCTTGCATCTCCCTCCCACCCGCCCTATCCCACCCTTCTAGGTGGTCACAAAGCACCGAGCTGATCTCCCTGTGCTATGCAGCTGCTTCCCGCTAGCTATCTATTTTACATTTGGTAGTGTACATATGTCCATGTCACTCTCTTACTTCGCCCCACCATACCTTCCCCCTCCCCGTGTCCTCATGTCCATTCTCGACATCTGCGTCTTTATTCCTGTCCTGCCCCTAGGTCCTTAAGAACCTTTTATTATTTTAGATTCCATATATACGTTTTAGCATATGATATTTGTTTTCCTCTTTCTGACTTACTTCACTCTGTATAACAGATTCGAGGTCCATCCACCTTACTACAAATAACTCAATTTCGTTTCCTTTTATGGCTGAGTAATATTCCATTGTATATATGCGCCACATCTTCTTTATGTATTCATCTGTTGATGGACACTTAGGTTGCTTCCATGTCCTGGCTATTGTAAATACAGCTGCAATGAACATTGCAGTACATGACTCTTTTTGAAATATGATTTTCTCAGGGTATATGTCCAGTAGTGGGATTGCTGGGTCATATGGTAGTTCTAGTTTTGGTTTATTAAGGAACCTCCATACTGTTCTCCATAGTGGCTATATCAATTTACATTCCCACAAACAGTGCAAGAGGGTTCCCTTTCCTCCACACCCTCTCCAGCATTTGTTCTTTGTAGATTTTCTGATGATGCCCATTCTAACCAGTGTGAGGTGATACCTCCTTGTAGTTTGATTAGCATTTCTCTAATGATTAGTGATGTTGAGCAGCTTTTCATGTGCTTCTTGGCCATCTTTGGAGAGATGTCCATTTAAGTCTTCTGCCCATTTTTTGATTGGGTTGTATGTTTTTTTTAATATTGGACTGCATTAGCTATTTATATATTTTGGAGATTAATCCTTTGTCCGTTGATTCATTTGCAAATATTTTCTCCCATTCTGAGGGTTGTCTTTTTGTTTTGTTTATAGTTTCCTTTGCTGTGCAAAAGCTTTTACGTTTCATTAGTTCCCATTTATTTATTTTTGTTTTTATTTCCATTTCTCTAGGAGGTGGAACTAAAAGGATCTTGCTGTGATTTATGTCAAAGAGTGTGCTTCCTACGTTTTCCTCTAAGATTTTTATAGTGTCCAGTCTTACATTTAGGTCCTTAATCCATTTTGAGTTTATTTTTGTGTATGGTGTTAGGGAGTGTTCTCATTTTATTCTTTTACATGTAGCTGCCCCATTTTCCCAGCATCACTTATTGAAGAGACTGCCTTTTCCCATTGTATATCCTTGCCTCCTTTGTCATAGATTAGTTGACCATAGGTGTGTGGGTTTATCTCTGGGCTTTCTATCCTGTTCCATTGATCTATATTTCTGTTTTTGTGCCAATACCATATTGTCTTGATTACTGTAACTTTGTAGTATAGTCTCAAGTCAGGGAGTGTGATTCCTCCAGCTCTGTTTTTTTCCCTCCAGATTGCTTTAGCTATTCAGTGTCTTTTGTGTCTGCATGCAAATTTTAAGATTTTTTTGTTCTAGGTCTGTAAAAAAAATGCCATTTGTAATTTGACAGGGAGTGCATTGAATCTGTAGGTTGCTTTTGGTAGTATAGTCATTTTCACAATATTGATTCTTCCAACCCAAGAACATGGTATATCTCTCCATCTGTTTGTGTCATCTTTGATTTCTTTTGTCAGTGTCTTATAGCTTTCTGAGTACAGGTCTTTTACCTCCTTAGGTAGGTTTATTCTTAGGTATTTTATTCTTTTTGTTGCAATGGTGAATGGGATTGTTTCCTTAATTTCTCTTTCTGGTCTTTCATTGTTAGTGTCTAGGAATGCATGAGATTTCTGTGCATTAATTTTGTATCCTGCAAATTTACCAAATTCATTGATTCTCTCTAGTAGTTTTCTGGTGGCATCTTTAGGATTCTCTACGTATAGTATTATGTCATCTGCAAGCAGTGACAGTTTTACTTCTTCTTTTCCAATTTATTTTCCTTTTATTTCTTTTGTTTCTCTGATTGCTGGGGCTAGGGCTTCCAAAACTATGTTGAATAATAATGGCGAGAGTGGACATCCTTTTCTTGTTCCTGATCTTAGAGGAAATGCTTTCAGTTTTTCGCTATGAGAATTATGTTTGCTGTGGTTTTGTTGTATATGCCCTTTATTATGGTGAGGTAGGTTCGCTCTATGTCCACTTTTGGGAGAGTTTTTATATTAAATGCGTGTTGAAGTTTGTCAAAAACTGTTTCTGCATCTATTGAGATGATCATATGGTTTTTATTCTTCAATTTGTTAATATGGTGTATCACACTGATTGATTTTCATATATTGAAGAATCCTTGTGTCCTTGGGATAAATCCCACTTGATCATGGTGTATGATCCTTTTAATGTGCTGTTGGATTCTGTTTGCTAGTATTTTGTTGAGGATTTTTGCATCTATGTTCATCAGTGATATTGGTCTGTAATTTTCTTTTTTTAAGTATCTTTGTCTGGTTTTGGTATCAGGGTGATGGTGACCTCGTAAAATGAGTTAGGGAGTGTTGCTTCCTCTGCAATTTTTTAGAAGATTTTCAGAAGTTTGGGTGTTAGCTCTTCTCTAAATGTTTGATAGAATTCGCCTGTGAAGCCATCTGGTCCTGGACTTTTGTTTGTTGGAAGATTCTTAATCACAGTTTCAATTGCATTACTTGTAATTGGTCTGTTAACTTTTTTTTTTTTTTTTTTGCGGTACGCGGGCCTCTCACTGCTGTGGCCTCCCCGTTGCGGATCACAGGCTCCGGACGCGCAGGCTTAGCGGCCATGGCTCACGGGCCCAGCTGCTCCATGGCATATGGGATCTTCCCGGACCGGGGCACGAACCCATGTCCCCTGCATCGGCAGGCGGACTCTCAACCACTGCACCACCAGGGAAGCCCTGTTAACATTTTCTACTTCTTCCTGGTTCAGTCTTGGAAGGTTATTCCTTTCTAAGAATTCGTACATTTCTTCCAGGTTGTCCATTTTATTGGCACAGAGTTTCTTGTAGTCTCTTACGATGCTTTGTATTTCTGTGGTGTCTGTTGTAACTTCTCCTTTTCCATTTCTAATTTTACTGATTTGAGTCCTCTCCCTCTTTTTCCTGATGAGTCTGGCTAGTGGTTTTTCAATTTTGTTTATCTTCTCAAAGAACCAGCTTTTAGTTTTATTGATCTTTGCTATTGTTTCCTTCATTTCTTTTTCATTTCTTTCTGACCTGATCTTTATTATTCTTCCCTTCTGCTAACTTTGGGCTTTTTTTGTTCCTCTTTCTCTAAACGCTTTATGTGTGAGGTTAGACTGTTGAGATTTTTCTTGTTTCTTGAGGCAGGCTTGTATAGCTATAAAGTTCCTTCTTAGAACTGCTTTTGCTGCATTCCATAGGTTTTCAATCATCGTGTTTTCATTGTATTTTGTCTCTAGGTATATTTTGACTTCCTCTTTGATTTCTTCAGTGATTTCTTGGTTATTTAGTAACGTATTGTTTAGCCCCCATGTGTTTGTGTCTTTTGTGGGTTTTTTTGCTGTAGTTGATTTCTAATTTCATAGTGCTGTGGTCGGAAAAGATACTTGATATGATTTCAGTTTCCTTAAATTCCAGAGGCTTGATTTGTGACCTAAGATGTGATATATCCTGGAGAATGTTCTGTGTGCCCTTGAGAAGAAAGTGTAATCTGCTGTTTTCAGATGGAATGTCCTATAAATATCAATTAAATCTATCTGGTCTATTGTGTCATTTAAAGCTTGTGTTTCCTTATTAATTTTCTGTCTGGATGATCTGTTCATTGCTGTAAGTGAGGTGCTAAAGCATCCCACTATTATTGTGTTACTGTAGGTTTCCTCTTTTATAGCTCTTAGCATTTGCCTTATGTACTGAGGTGCTCCTATGTTGAGTGCATATATATTTATAATTGTTATATCTTCTTCTTGGATTAATCCCTCGATCATTATGTAGTGTGTTGCTCTGGTAGGCATAGCTCAGTAAAACTTTAATCTGCTTGTCTGCTGATGGGTTGGGCTGGTTCCCTCCCTGTTGGTTGTTTGGCCTGAGACGACCCAGCACTGGAGCCTACCCAGCTCTGTGGTGTGGCTACTGGTGGACTCTTGGAGGGTTCATGCCAAGTAGTACTTCCCAGAACTTCTGCTGCCAGTGTCCTTGTCCCTGCGGTGAGCCACAGACACACCCCGCCTCTGCAGGAGACCCTCCAACAGTAGCAGGTAGGTCTGGTTCAGTCTCCTATGGGGTCACTGCTCCTTCTCCTGGGTCCCAATGCACACACTACTTTGTGTGTGCCCTCCAAGTGTGGAGTCTCTGTTTCCCCCTGTCCTATTGAAGTCCTGCAATCAAATCCCACTAGGCTTCAAAGTCTGATTCTCTAGGAATTCCTCCTCATGTTGCTGGACCCCCAGGTTGGCAAGCCTGACGTGGGGCTCAGAACCTTCACGCCAGTGAGTGAACTTCTGTGGTTGAAGTGTTCTCCAGTTTGTGAGTCACCCACCCAGTGGTTATTGGATTTGATTTTATTGTGATTGCACCCTTCTTACCATCTCATTGCAGCTTCTCCTTTGTCTCTGGCTGTGGGGCATCTTTTTTGGTGAGTTCCAGTGTCTTCCTGTTGATGATTGTTCAGCGGTTAGTTATGATTCCGGTGCTCTCGCAAGAGGGAGTGAGTGCACACATTCTTCTACTCCGTCATCTTGAACCAATCTGATCTTCAATTTCTTTCATCAATGTCTAATAGTTTTCTGTACAAGTCTTTTACCTCCTTGGTTAAATTTATTCCTAGGTATTTTATTCTTTTTGATATGATTATAAATGGGCTTGTTTTTCTTAATTTCTCTTTCTAATAGCTTATTACCAGTGTATAGAAGCACAACAGATTTTTGTGCATTAATTTGGTATCCTGCAACTTTAGTGAATTCATTTATTAGTTCTAATAGTTTTTTGGTGGCATATTTAGGATTTTCTACATATAGTATCATGTCATCTGTAAATAGTGACAGTTTAACTTCTTCCTTTCCAATTTGGCTTCCTTTTGTTTCTTTTCCCTTTCTGATTGTTGTGGCTAGGTCTTCCAATACTATATTGAGTAAAAGTGGCAAGAGTGGGCATCCTTGTCTTGTTCCTGATCCTAGAGGTAATGCTGGCAGCTTTTCACCATTGAGTGTGATGTTGAATGTGAGTTTGTCATAAATGTATTTTACTATGTTGAGGTATGCTCTATACCCACTTTGTTGAGAAGTTTTCTTTTATCAAAATTGGATGTTGAATTTTGTCAGTTTTTTCTGCATCTATTGAGATGATCATATGATTTTTATTCTTCAATTTGTTCTTGTGGTGTATTGAGTAGTCAATCAATTCTTGCTTACTCCAAGAATGAACAAATGACATAGACGTTTTTATATTTTAATAAATTTTATTTTTTAGAACAGTTTTAGATTTACCGAAAAATTGTGAAGAGAGTACACTTTCCGTAGACCTCATATTCATTTCCCCCTGTTATTAATATCTTCAGTTAGTATGTACTTGGGCCCTGATCACCCAATTACAATGTGGGGATTGGGGGGGTGGGTTCCATACCAAAAAGCAATTCTCCAAAACCTTCTAGTTGTCCTACAATTAAACTCAATTCTGACACTACCTACCCAGAGATAATATCTGATTCCACAGGTAAAACACTCACTCCCACAAGATCACCCTCCACTTCAGACACCCATTACAAGCCCAGGTTGTTATCTGTGCTTTTGACCGACCAGCTATGAATTAGAGGTTCCTACGACCCCATCTTTGGGTTTGATTAATTTGCTAGAGTGACTTATAGAACTCAGGAAACCCATTTACTCACCAGATTACCAGTTTATTACAAAGGATATTAAAGAGTATGAATCAACAGCCAGATGAAGAGATACATAGGGTGAGGTCTCAACAAAGGAGCTTCTGTCTTCATGGAGATTGGGGCCCAGCATGTGGAAGCATTCTGGTTTCCCAGCCTGGAAGCTCTCTGAGCCCTCTCCTTTTGGGTTTTTATGAAGGTGTCATTACATAGACATGGTTTATTAAATCATTGACCATTGGTGATTGGTTCAGACTCCAGACCCTCTCCCCTCCTCAGAAGTCAGGGAGTGTGACTGAAAGCTCCTCTCCACGATTCTGGTTGGTTTCCCTGGCACACAGCCCCCACTCTTAGGTACTTTCCAAAAGTCACCTCATTAACATCAACCCAGCTGTGGTTGAAAGGGGTTTGTTATAAATAACAAGATACCCATTTCAGCTTTCTGGTTCTGAAGTATTTTCAGGAACTGAGGATAAGAGACCAAATATTATAACAAAAGATGCTCCCACTGCTCTTATCTCTCAGCAGGTTCCAACGGTTTGGGGAGCTGTGAGCCAAGAAATGTGGATGAAGATCAAATATATATGAAAAATATACTTTGGTCAACAGAATGACCAAATATATATATATATATATATATATATATATCTTATAAATCACAATACTGCAGTATGGTTCATTTGTTGCAATTAATGAACCAATATTGATATATTATATTAATTGAAGTTCATACTTTATTCAGATTTCCTTAGTTTTGTTTTTTGCGGTATGCGGGCCTCTCACTGTTGTGGCCTGTCCCGTTGGGGAGCACAGGCTCCGGACGCGCAGGCTTAGCGGCCATGGCTCACGGGCCCAGCTGCTCCACGGCATATGGGATCTTCCCGGACCGGGGCACGAACCCGTGTCCCCTGCATCGGCAGGCGGACTCCCAACCACTGTGCCACCAGGGAAGACCAGATTTCCTTAGTTTTTAATCTAATGCCTTTTTTTTTGTTCTAGGGTCCCATCCAGGATACCACTTTATATTTAGCTATCATGCATCTTTTTAAGCTCCTTTTGACTGTGACGGTTTCTCAGATGTTCCTGGTCAGGAATTTTGTAGAATGTCCCTGTATTGGGGATTGTCTGATATTTTTCTCATGCTTTGACTGGGATTATGCGTTTCTGGGAGAAGAATCACAGATGTAAAATACCATTTTCATTGCATCATATCAAGAGCACATATTATCAACATGATTTATCACTGTTGATGTTGGCCTAGATCAGCTGGCTTGCATTTGTCAAACTTCTCCACTGTAAAGTTACTTTTTGTGGTGGTTAATTATATGTATCAAGTTGACTGGGCTAAGAGATGCCCAGATAGCTGGTAAACATTATTTGTGGTGTGTCTATGTGGGTGTTTGTGGAAGAGATCATCATTTGAATCAGTAGACTGAGTAAAGATCCACCCTCACCAATGTGGGTGGATAGCATCCAATCTGTTGAAAGACCAAATAGAACAAAAAGGCAGAGGAAGTGTGAATTTACTCTCTCTCTTCTTGAGCTGGGACATTCATCTTCTCTTTACCTCGGGCATCACACCTTCTGGTTATCAAGCCTTTGGACTTCAAGATTTATACCAGCAGCCCCTTGGTTCTCAGGCTTCTGGCCTTAGACTGGGAATTATACCATTAGCTCTCCTGGTTCTTAGGCCTCCAGCCTTGGATTGATTATTCCACTGGCTTTCCTAGTTCTCCAGCTTGCATTGCAGATGGCAGATCATGGGACTTCCCAACCTCCATAGCCACATAAACCAATTCATATAATAAATCTCTTTCTCTCTCCATATACATGTGTATGAAATACATAAATTATTTGGAATTCTTCTGCTGAGAGATTTGTCTGTTCTTCCCCATTTATTTATTTATTCAATCACTTATTTATATCAGTATGGACTCACAGATATATATTTTATACTTTGGATTATAATCTAAAATGACTTTATTTTGTTGCTCAAAATGTTTCTTCCTTGGCCAGTGGGAGTTCTTTCAGTTGGCTTCTGTGTTCCTTTGACCTATCCCCATGATTGTGTGTTTTGTTTTGTTTTTTACACTTTACTTTTTAACACTCCAAGATTTTCTAGGCTTATCTTGTATATTTTCTGCCCTAGTCCTAGAATTAGCTATTTCTCTGCGGAAGCCTTTTTCCCTTTATTGGAGAACAGTATTAGAAACCAAGATCTGGGCTCCCAATACGCCTGTTACTACTGGGCTTTGACTTGGTAAACCAACACAATATAGTTTATTTAATAAACAAGTTCCTAAAGTAATTCACAATATGTTGACTTGTGCTTGAATTATGAGTTTAGAACAACAGAAATAACCTCTGACAATCAATATTTCTTGAATGATTTTTTCATAAATTCAAGTATTCTCTTTTATCTACAATTACAAATTTAAAGCATATTCCTAAGGTTGTTACAGCATGTCCAATTATGTGCATGGTGTAGAACTTTATAAGTGTGTGCAGAAACAGACTGTGCATTTCTAAGAGAAAAGAAGCACCTTTCTGAGATTCAGCTGCTCTAGTTCTTTCACACTAGAGAATAAGGATAAAAATGTCAGTATGGACCCTGAAATGCCTTGCAGTGTGGAGAAGCTTTTCCATAACTAAAATAACAACAAAAGCTGTGACTATCACCCCATCTTGTTACCAATTTTTGAACAACCCTACTATTGGTGAGCAGAGTGACATTTGGTTATCACAGGTGACCTAACATTCAATGACCATAAATTTCCTTGACAGTAAAAGTGCTGTCTTGTGACTCTAATCTAATCTGATTTGCTAAGCACAGGAAACACTTGGCACTTTCCTAGGGCATTGATTAATGAGGAAACACTTGGTTTCACAATTAATGTGAACTATCATAACCCCTGGGAAACTATTTGTTTTACAAGAAACCCATTCTGTATGCTGTTTGCATTTATTGATTTGCAAACATAACACTAATTTTTGGAAATACATGTCATGTGCTCAATGCAACTCCCTCCTTCTGTCCTTTCTTTGTTTTCCATTGACTTTATTGATGTAAAAGGGAAGGGGGAAATCAAAGCTGAACAGACTGTACATATTAAAGGCATTTGTACATACATTTAATTCAATTCTTACAACAGCATTAAAAGCTAAGTATTATTATACCTATTTTAAAGTTGAAGAAACAGACTTAGACAGGTTAAGTAACTTGCTCAAGGTCACACAATTTATAAAGTAGCAACTTATAAAATAATCCTATAAAATTTAAGCCCAGAACAATCTGGCCCTAGAGCTCACCTTTTCCCACTCCAGCAGGAGTTCTCAAAACTGGCAGCATGTATAAGAATAATTTAAGATGATTTTTAAATATAATGATGCTTGAGGCCTACTCTAAGAGATTCTGATTTAATAATTCTGTGGCAGAATCTAGACATCAGCAAGTCTTAAAAGTTTCCCAGGAGATACTAATGTGCAATCTGGTCTGAACCAGAGCACTATTCCGCTTTCACTTTCATAACTATATCTAACATTCATGCAGTGTCCTTACAGTTTTCAAAGTTTTTTTTAAATGCATAATTCATTTAATCATTAAACCAAACCAGTTAGGGATTATCATGCCCATTTTATAGAATAGGAAGCAAAGAGGCAAAAAAAATTTTAAATCTTACTCAATATTATTATCAGTAGCTGAAATCCAATAAAATTTGAAGAGGACCACCCTAATGTTTTTATTATTTTTTAGAATCTCCTAATCTTGCTCCCTTTTGGATCCCTTCTTTTCTTTCCCTCCTGCTACCGTCTGCTTCCCAGCCCAGGATTGCAAGAGCTCCTTGGATGCCATTGGAAGCTCTCAGCTCTGTGTGGATGGGAGGGAGTGGTGGCTGTGAGGATGGTGATTCATTACTGAAGCAACATAGGTTAGTAGTGAAAACAGAGTTAGGGGTAGAAGTTTGACACCTTGAGAAAGTGGTTTTATTTCTTTGAAGCTCACACTCAACAATAAAATGGGGAAAATAATAGTACCACCTCACAGTTTCATCATGAAAATAAGAATAGATAATGTATATAATAGGGATTTGTAAATTGAAAGGCATTATTCTTATTCTAGTAATTACTATTTCATTTGTAATGATTAGTCTTGAAGTGTTGTATTAGTGTCCCAGGGCTAGTATAACAAATTATCACAATCTTGGTGCCTTAAAACTACAGAAAATTATTCACTCTCACTTCTGGAGATAAGAAGTCTGAAATTAAGGTGTCAGCAGGGCCAACCCTCCTCTGAAAGCTCTAGGAAAGAATCCTCTTCCAGCTACTAGTGGCTGTTGGTGTTGCTTGGTGTTCTCCAGCTTGTAGCCACATTACTCCAGTCTCTGCCTGTGTCTTTCCATCCCCTTCTCCTCTGTGCCTTTCTCAAATATATCTCTCCCTTTCTCTTATAAAGATATTTGTCATTGGATTTAGGACCCACACTGATAATACAGGATGATCTTCTCATCCCAAAATTCTTAACAATGACATCTGCAAATAACCTTTTCCCAAATAAGGTAACATTCATAGGTTTCAGGAGCTATGCCATGGACTCTTTTTTTGGCGGGGGTGGGGGAACCTTTCAAACCACTGTAGATATTATAAGTACTTCTCTTTCTTTAAACTCAATATTCCACTCTCTAACTCATTAACTGCCACTTACCAATAAATATAAGTTCCAAATTCTTTTTATGGTCCACAAGTCAGCCCTGCTTCATTCCCCAAATAACTACACAGAACTTTCTGCCGTTTCCCAAATATCCTCACACTTTTCTACTCCTGTGCCTTTTACATGTGCCATTTCTGTTGTGTACCTTCCCTCTCTTTCTGGACCTCATCACTATTTTTCATCCTCTTTCGTGAAGTCTTTACTGATCATCAAAGATGACTGCTCCTTCTTCTCTTTCCAAAGCTTCTAGATTCTTGGCTTCCTACCTTTGGTTCTAGCACGTACTGCAGGCTGACCTTTACTGTTGTAGTTGAGCGCTTACTGGCTTTCCCACTAGACTGAGCTTCGGTTTTATTATGTCCTCAAGATACAGATAGTGACTCATTCATCTTTGTACTGCCCTCTGCATGAGGCCCAGAACCAGGGACTTGGTAGGTTCTCAACAGAGCTCAGTGACCACAGAGAATGATTGACAGCACTTCCCCCAGGTTCCTCCAGTCCACTCCATGTGGAGCAACTGCAATAAGGACACTGGAGTCTCATTCTCTTTTCAGTGGTGCAAATTCTACTGACACATTTGTCTTATTCTCTTTATTTGGACATTTAAAAATTATTATTATTTAGAAAAGTTGACTTATGGGCCCCTTTACTTCTTTTTCTCACTTGGTAGTTTATTTTGTGGTAATTAACTTCTTTCCATTCTGGGTTTTCTTCTATGAAAGTATTTTTATTTGATGGAAAGTCTATAGCTTTACTATTAGTGATAGCTGATATTTCTTATATCATTTTACTTTAGTAAACACTGCACGAGGGAGGGGAAGCACATATAGAGACTGTGTGAGTCTCCCTTCTCTCCTCAGATCTTAACTCTGTGCATTGATTTAGGTTCTGTCTTTTTGATGTTCAACGTATTTGTTTTTCTGTTTATTTTCCCTCATCCCTTTAGTGGCTAAATCCCTTTTCAGTCTTATATTCAAAATCCAAAATTAAGCTTGGGAAAAAGTAAACAGAAGATTGGATGTTGCCCCATTTCCTGAATATTGCCAATGCTGTATGTTGTGGGTACACCCTTGCCTTCAGGATTTCTTAAAATATATTTTTTAAGTGAACACTACTCAGCTCCTCCTAGATGGAATAGCCATACTCACATAAGTACTGGACTGTAAATTCTCTGAGGATTAAACTGTCTGTTGCCCATATCTGTAATCTAGATGCCAGCACAGTGCCTGGCACATAGTAAGTAGTCAAAAAAAGTTTGATAAATCAATGAATGCAAATGCTTGTCTTGGGAGCTGGCAGGACATCGGTAGACAATGGATGCTTCTGATTTCTCCTTCCTGCTATAATACCTACCCAATTTTGTGATGGTATTTAATTGAAATAATCTGTCCTTTTTTCAACAAAACATCTAGAGCAGCCCAAGCAAACTCTTGGATGAAACCAATGCACTTCACAATTCTTGTTCTGCATGACATGCCTCCATATGATAGCAATGCTGATGATTATGCATTTTCTTAAGCTCTCCCAGTCCTGCTTTGGGAATTTAAAGTCCGCTTAGGTCTATGGAGATTTGAGTAACAAAACAGAAGGCTACCTACCACACTGTAAAAGCAGTCTTCTCCAAAAGTCAACATATGTCAGTGTCCCAAGTTTCAACTCTATCACTTAAGCCTCTAAGCTCAGGGTGAGATTTCCAGGGATTGCCCAAGAGATTATAGGATCTTTTCTCTCTGTTTTGTTTGTAAACAGAGAGAAACAGGGGCTTGGGCATCAGTCTCATCACACATGTCAGTGCTTCTCCCAAGAGGAGTCCATTCGAGTTTCACCAAACTATTAATTCCTGGCATATACCCTTATCGTGTGTCTAAGCTCTCCTACCTGTTTCCTCCCGCTCGTCTAACATATATACTTGCAATAAATAGTCAGATATCAACATAATCAAGTCCAGACCATCACTACTTTGTCACTTGGGCTTGGAGAAGTTTATCCAAGATAAATTGCTTCATGCGTTATGTTCATCTCCTAGTACAAGCTGGACATTCTTCATAGAGTGCACAAAGTTCCATAAGGCAGTGGTCCCTACACAAGGCTGTGCTTTCATCTCTCACTCCTCTACTGCCTTAAATTGGAAATACAGAGCTGAAAGGCAATTCCCATGTTAATGTATGCATCAAACCGAATGCATCACATTTCATGTCTCACTTCAGACATGAAACAAATAGGATCTTAAAAGAAAAATGCTTAACACGTTGCATTCACATTCTTTCTCCCCCTCAGTTCATAACTTATCTACAATTACAATATAAAATTGTCAACAAAAAAGATATGAGTATATTCAAGCAGTCTCTGGTGGTTCAATCTATATTTCCCATCACTCAGAACTGTTGGCCAGTTAGAGTCATTGGTTCCTGCACAGTAAATGAGGCTGACACGCAGAATGAGACTACAAAGCAGCCATCCTTTACGGTCCAGCCATGTTGTATATACAGCAGAGAACATGGCCTTTCCCCCTCCACTCTAGCAACTTGTTCACCCACAGAGAAGGAAATGTTTACTGTCCGTAATAGGAGTCTGGGGTTTGGCAGTGATCCAGCAGAAAAATAGGGACAGAGGTCTGTAAGATTAAAAAAAAAATTAAAGTTAATCTGAAACAGGCTTTGTATCTAGAAAAAAACATGCTAAAGAAAATTAAGGAGAAAATCGATAGCTTTAGGGGTTCTTTTGCAACACAAGGCTGCACCTCCGTGGGTAAGGCTGCAGCCACTGAGACACAGGTGAGGTGTCCTCACAGTCCTTCCTACTCAAAGATCACTTCAGATGCACTCAAAATGCCTGCCATCACAGTCACAGCATCTAGAAATTCTGCTGAACGCTGAGGAGTCTAGTAGCGAATCACTGAAGGACATGGTACAATGATACCCCCGAAACAACTGGTGGGAACTTTATGTATTTCCTCTCCTAGCTTATTTTTTCAACTTGTCTTCTCTTTTCTAGTCTTTTCATCTTCATCCCTTAGTTCAAGTTTTTAGCATATTTTTTTTACAGCAGTTATTGCAATAACCCTGTAAAATGCTTTCTGTTTCTGCTGCAGTCCAACTTATCCTTCACACTAGTACTAGTATAAACCCGGATTTGGCCCTGCTAGTTTCCTGACTAAAGTTCTTGAAGAGCTCCCCATTGCCTGCAGCATAAAATCCAGGCCGGAGCATAAAAACCCTTCATAATCTGGCCTGTGCTTATCTCTTCCCACCCCTCAACCTCTCAGATTTTGCAGTGGCTCCAAGCACAATTGCTCCAGGCCTCTGTGTCTTTTCCCATGTGATTATTCTTTAGCCTGGGACACTCTTGTCCTGAGACTCAGCCTGGGTGCCATTTCCTTTAGGAAGCTTTCTCCTACATTTGGAGTAATATGTACCGTGTGTTGCCATGGCATCTGGTTCCCTCCCTTTATCACAACTAATCGCATTGCATCCCAACTATAAACATAATTGTCTGTATCCGCCACTAAACAGTAAACATGTGAAGGCAAGGACTATATCCCCAGCATCTGGAAGCACATGCTAGGTATAGAGCAGGTGTTTAATAAATATTCCTTGAATGATTCCACATGCTCTTACTAGGCCAAATTCTTCCTTGGGAATTTTCACATATTTCATGTCTTTTAATTTTTCCAGTAACAAATTTAACCCTGTTCTTTTACACAGGATTTGTCAAATTCTTGGAGCATTCTTCAAGTGTAAGGCTGAGGTATAGGTGAACATTATTACATCAGACAATTCAAGGAGAGAGAGTAAGCTGAGATGGAAAGTGGGAGATAGTTAAGAGACAGATAAAAAGGGAGATCTTAAGACTTTACTACTCTGATGTCATAACGACATAGTTCTCTCCTTACTTGACATCCTAGAGGAAAAAAAGAAACATGACATGGTATTATTGTATAGTGTTAACCCTATAATATGTTTACTATTCTACATGTTTTCATGCATTAACTCATTCCATCCTCAAAAACTCTCAAGGAGATCACTACCATCACTATCCTCATTTGACAGATGAGGAAACAGAGGCACAGAGAAATAATTTGTCTAAGGCACCTAGCTAGTAAATGGCACAGTGATCATTATAAACCTAGGCAGTCTGAAACCAAGACACTATGTTCATAACCACTATACTATGTTCTTTTTACATGATGCAGTTCATATGTAGAAGGACAAATATTGGAGCAAGCTATAGCAGTTGCACAGACTCTGATGGCAGATTAGTAGTCAGGGAAGGCTTCACCGAGGAGGTGAGGAATGACCAAGTCTTAGAAGAGCAGGAATTGACCAAGGGGGCAGGAAGTGTAAAAGTATTTTATAAAGAGAGAATGGCATCTGTAAAAGTGAGGAGGATGTGAAGAAGACTCTACCTTCTTGGTATGGAACCATATTTACGGCTATATATCAAGTGAAAGGGAGAGGAGAGAAATAGGAAGACCAAGTTGGGCAGCAGTGTGGGTTGCCTGAGTCTACACTCAGTGGGGTTGGCCTAGCTTGCCCAGCAGGAATATGGGGAGAGTCTGCTTTGATAAGACCAGAGTAACCTTCACATGAGTAAGCCTCACCACAAACCTCATCTGGGCACTTCCCAGAGCTTGGGATGCTTGGAAGACACTAAATATAAACTATTAGGGTAAGAAATGTTCATAGACAGCATTTTCCCACTGTGCCCTTTTTATATCAATGAAGACAATGGGGGTCCAAATAGATTAAATGACATAACCAAGGTTGTACAGCTCCTTAGCAGCAGGGTTAAGACTAGAAGCTAAGAGATACAGTATCTTTATTTGAAGAGCTGCTGATCTTGCAGGGAGATAAAGATCAAGTACAGAAACATACTGATATCAAAAAACAGACAAACGAACAGAAGTTACACAACTTAAAATCTAACTGTTGAAGGGTTGGCTGAGTAAAGATGGGAACAAGGGAGTCTGGATATCTCCTGGATCACGTTAGTTTTTAAGCAGGTTTTGGTGAGGTGATGGACTTTGGCTGGAGACAAAGAGGGACTGGGAGAAATGAGTTTCTGAATGGAGGAATGTCTTACATACTGTGGTGTGTATATACCCTTTTGGTGGGTTTTATGGGCAGGCAGCTTAATATGGAGGAAAGAGCAGAGACATGAGAGTCATACAGAAGGTCAAGCAGGTAGATTCATCAGCTATGGGAATATGGACAAGTTCCATTATTTGAGTCCAAGTATTCTCATCTATAAAATGAGGGTAGAAGTTCTTGACACATAGTAGTTATTATAATTTATAGAGTCATTTTGTGACAATGGGTCCGTGGGTCTCCTCTTTTTTTTTTAAAAATATTCATTGAATAAATTCATGAATGAATAAATGAGTGGGTGAGGTTTGTTTCAAGTCCATCTAAGGAATGGAAATGTAGTGCTCACCAGTGGATTCAAGCATGGTCTGCTAAAAGATAACTCACTGTCCCTAATCTCCTCTTGTGTACCTTGCCTAGGAGGAGAAAGGAAAAGAGAAAGAGTTCCCAAGACCCATGAGGGATGCAGACTGTCTGATGAACCAAACAGAAAAAGGAAGAAGTGTTCCACAGACTTTGGGCACCAATCCTTAGCCTTCTGAGAAACACCAGATCCGTGGATGGAAGAGCATTTGATCCTTATATTCTATACCAGGAGCACCTAGAGTTTTACTTCTACTTCAACTACAGGGAAAGAAATCCAGAATCCATGTGTAGAATTTCAAGCCATGCAGTGAGATATTTTCTCAGGTTTAGCTCTGAAACACCTAAATATTGCTCCTGTTATCTGGAAGGCTCCAATCCTAGGTAACCTGATGACTAACTAGAAAACTTGGAAAAGAGATTTCACAGTATAAGATATCATAAAAATCTCAGGGTAGGACAGGACATAATTTCATCTAGTTTAAGGGTTCTAAGACTTGGGGCTTTTAAGACCTAGCAAAATTTCATAAAGCAAAACAAAATAGAAACAAAAATAGGGAATTGACCTAGGGTGGCTGTTTTAGTTTGCTAGGGCTACTGTAACAAATTACCACAAACTAGGAGGTTTAAACAACAGAAATTTATTGTCTCAGAGTTCTGGAAGCTAAAAGTCTGAGATCAAGATGTCAGCACATTTGGTTCCTTACGAGGTCTGTGAGACAGAATCTGTTCCATGTCTCTCTCTTAGCTTCTGGTGGCTTGATGGCAATCTTTGGCATTCATTGGCTTATAGGTGACATTCTCTTAGTGTCTTCACCTCATCTTCCCTTTGTATGCGTCTGTCTCTGTGTCCAAATTTCCCCCTTTTATAAGGACGCAGTCATTTGGATGACACCGCCCCCCGCCCCATGCCTTCAATTTGACTCAGTCATCTGCAAAGCCTCTATTTCCAAATAAGATCCCATTCACAGGTGCTGGGGATTAGGACTTCAACATCTTTTGCAGGGACTAAATTCAACTGACAACAATGGCCAACTAATAATTTAGTTAACTAAGGACATTCGGAAAAAAACCCTGCAGTCTACTATCTTCATTACTTCAAAAAGAAGAAAATTTAACACCAAAAATTTTAGGAATGTTATCATCTCACTGCAAAGGGCAGCCTTTCCCAGAAAGAGCAGCTGCAACCTTACATCAGCCAACAAGAGTGCATGGACTGCGTAGCTCCTACTTCCTAATCGTTCTCTGGGTTAATGGGGACTTCAACACAGGTCAGCAGAGATCTGTGGAAAGGGTTTCTTTGGCGCATTTGGTCTATTACAACTGCTTGACCACTGCTGAAACTGCCCTGCAACCACCTTAGCCTGAGTTTTGAAACTGTAGTTCTCACATGCAAATGACACAGACTATCAAAATGTACACTGCTCACACTTCTGTACCTGAGATTATATGAGACCTGGTTCCTTTCCTGTTCTCTGTATTTTCTTCCACAAGTATGCTATGGTCTGTTTCTCTGAAACAGAAATTTGTCTTTGTGAAATCTCACTGCCCCTGCAGAGCATTCTAAAACATCTCTGTAGCGTCTGGAATCCATATTTCAGCTTTGAGTCTCCCTGCCTGGTTTACAAAGTGATGTTGATTTAATCAGCCCTTTCATTGGATTTTGGGTGAATGATTTTGAAGTTTCATAGGAGGAGCAGTAGCCTTTATTCAAAGGCAATGATTGATCAAAAGCAACCACTTGAATTCTGGGACCGCCCTTCTCTTATGTGGGAGCAGTGAAAAGCTTGCTTGAACCTTCAGAATACTAACCACATTAACCTTGGATTGTTAGAGCTGCTATTCATGACCAGCAATTGACCTGCTCAGAAAGCCCTATACATACACAGAGGGTAGACTATGGACTCTCAAGTAGTTTTCAGAAAAAAAGGAAAGGATGGGTAAAGATCATGGCTTATATTTTTTGATCATTTCTCCTATTTGTTATTTCTTTTTCAGGATTCTATCCCCTCACTCTTAGTGCTGTACAAATACTCAAATTTGAAGTGTGAAGAGAAAACCTTTAAAGAGAGGGAAAATAAGGAAATGTTAAGAGTCATGCTGTAGGTGAAAAGACTGGACTATGTGTTTTGACCCCTGTCTCTGCCACTTTATAGCTGCATAATCTAGGGCACAATATTTACTCTCCTTGAGTCTCAGTTTCATCATTTATAAAATGGAATTAATAACATCTACTTCTTAAGGCTATTGTAAAGATTAATTTATCTCTGTTGGGGAGGGGACTGGGATACAGGGAGGGCTTTCAAGAAGCCAAGAGTAAGTTTAATGTACTTTTGCCTAAAGGTGAGGCTTGACTGACCCAAATGTCACAGAAATTGTGATTCATGATAGCACTCCAAAAAAATCTAATATTTTTTTATGAATCGAGCAATTATGGAAGAGATCTTTTGAAAGAAATGATGAGTTTGCCTTCAACAAGAGTATAAAATAATCAAATATTCTTCATATCAAACAACCAGATGGATACTGTAATGTGTCTAGCTATTCAAGGTCACATAAGAAACTGGGAATTAAAAGTAGTTTTCTGGCAGACTTCCAGGATCAAAATGCCATTTGGTATTTAACAGAGTTAAGCTGATGATTATCGCAAAACTACATAAGAAATAAAATTTATCAGGCCCTTCAAAAGGTTACTTTCCATTCTAACCAGAAGCAAAATGCGCTTCTTGGCATTTGTAGTTTCTTTTTGAATAGGGCAAAAGATGTGCATTGGTTTTACTGTTACAAGTGAATTAAAATTTTTTATTTGAAGAATAAAATTGTTGGGTTGAAGAAATTGTTAAATAGGATTTGGAGAATGTAGAAGATATAATTAAAATATCAGGGAAGCTACCAACAAATGAACTTTCTCTGTTGCTTTTATTCCTAGCACCAAATGCACTTTTGACTAGAACATTTGGAGAATTTCACCTTGGCAGCAGTTTTCAAAGGAATTTTTCCTGACTTATTTGAAAAAGTTGTATAATAAAATCTTATCCATTCACAGAAAAGTCCTGACTCTTCAGGGAAGAGTTCTTAGTCATGTAAAAGCATTTCACGTTCCTTCATGAACACTGACATATGAGCTCAGAGAACTGGGTTCTAATTAAAATAATGGTTTCTCTCTATGATCTTGTCACCTAACTGGGTAAGCCAGATGTTGGCAAAAGTCCTGGTGAGGTAACTTCATCAGGAAATCACAATATCACAGGGAAAGATGTACACTTAACAGAGCAATCAAGACACTACACTACGATTCCCAGCACATTCCCAGACCCTACACCACAATTCCCAGATGTTACTGTCCTAATATCTTTCTCCACACCACTGTCCCACAGCTGAAACAAGAGGCAGTGGCTGAGGGAGAACGCATCATCAACCTGTTCTAGATTTAAACCACAGCGCTGCCACTTATTCAGCTGCATGACTTTAGAAAGGTCTGCACCGCTCTGAGCCTCAGCCTCCTCCATACTGTGGGGAAACCAGTATCTACCTCACAAGGATTATTCTAAAATTAAGTTTGGTGACAAATATAAGGTGCCTGGCACATAAAAGAGTACCTACGTTCAAACTACGTGAAGAAGACGATGATGTGAGAAGCTGTGGATTTGGAGCTAATAAACTAGATCCAATTAGAGCTGTTTTGTTTTTAGTTTAATTCAAGGTTGTAGCCGTCAAGCATAAAAACAAACAAACAAATAGTGGACCTTGTTTGTGCTTTCCAGGAGCCAATCTCCTAACCACAGAAAGCACATAGATGAAATATTATTTAATATATACTGTGGGTATGGTATTAAGTTATCTGAATGTTCTTGCTTCAATGCAGGTTGTAATTAGTGGTGGAGGAAGACAGAAGGCAGGGTTACGTTTATCCTTGGAGGGCCTGGTGTAATTTCTATGAGTACATGCACATGATAGACGTACTTTCTCTTGTAGCAGTTTTTCTCTGTGTACTTCTCATTTGAGATGAATGGTACTCGGTGCCAGCCTCGTTAAATAGATGTCAGCAGATAACAGCCACCATTTGCTAAGCTCCCACTCTGTGCCAGGCACTATGAATACACTATCTTGTTTAAATCTCAGAACAAACCTGTGAGGTAGGGTTATTATCAGCATTTTACAGATGAAGAAACATAGGCTTAGAGCAGTTCACTGATATGCCTCAACACCACAGCTAATAAGTGACAGAAATGAGATTGAAACACAGATCTGTCTGCTTCCAGTCTTTTTTCTCCTGAAACTCCGTGTTCTACTATCTCACCTCTATGTACTTCACACTAGAGGCCATAGAGTAAGTGCTCCAAAATATTTATTCGTGATTGATTATAAAGAAATAAGTCGCTAGCCTAAAGGAAGCCCTTTCAAAATTGACTCAGGCCTATTTTGGATTTCCTTTTCCCAGTTAGCTGGGATTTCATAGTGAAAATTTTGTTGATTTGCTGCATTCCCACTTTTAAACGCAGCTTCAAATTTCTTTGTCTAAGACTCACAGAACATGGCCCTTTTACCCGATTCTCCATAGTATATAAAGCATTTGCTAAGCTTGTTAGGACCTTCTGGGATCTCCCCTAATGATCTGACATTGGCATAATTTTGCAATCTTCCCTTCCTTAGGTTATGAGTAAGGTTGCAAGAAAGACCACGCTATTTTTATGATTTTTGTTGTTAGAGAAAAAGAATGTTATGCAAGTCTGCAAGCTCTAAAAGCCAAATGTCCCTGGTGGCACAGTGGTTAAGAGTCCGCCTGCCAATGCAGGCGACACGGGTTTGAGCCCTGGTCCAGGAAGATCCTACATGCCACGGAGCAACTAAGCCCGTGCACCCCAACTACTGAGCCTGCTCTCTAGAGCCCGCAAGAGCCACAACTACTGAAACCCGTGCACCTAGAGCCCGTGCTCTGCAACAAGAGAAGCCACTACAATGAGAAGCCCGCGCACCACAACGAAGAGTAGCCACCGCTTGCCGCAACTAGAGAAAGCCTGCACACAGCAACGAAGACCCATCGCAGCCAAAAAATAAATAAGTAAATAAATTTATTTTTTAAAAAAGAAACCAAACCAAATGGATCAAGAACACAGTTCCAGCCCTAAAGGGCATCTGATCTAAAACCACAAATGGATGTAACATGGCACTGACTTGCTTTCCTCAAGCAGTTGCAGACATCATTTGACATCACCATATTTTAAAACTGGAGGGGCTTTTTTCTTTCTTTTTTTTTCAATGTATTTTATTTTATATTTCATTTTATGGCTGTGCTGCTTGGCATGCAGTATCTTAGTTCCCCAACCAGGGATCGAACCTGGGACCCCTGCACTGGAAGCATGGAGTCCTAACCACTGGACTGCCAGGGAAGATTCACTTTTATCAGTTAGAATAAGCGAGAGAGAAAAAAGAATCTCTACAAAGGGTAGCAAGGAGGGAGGGAGGGAGCAGTGCTTGAAGTGTTAAGCCTTTAAAATTTATTGAAATATTTCTGGCTGTTTTATCAATATTTAACTGTCAGTCTGAGGTCGACATCTCCATTCATGGCTGAGTGTGTTTATATCAAATGGGAATACAGGAAATGCATACCAAAATCAAATAGAAATAATTTTGGATTATTGTTCCTTTATTCTTTCATTAAGCAATCATTGATCGAGTGCCTGTGTGATGAATGATAGTCCCTGCCTGCTAGAAACTCATGGTCTAGGGTCAGAAGTAGACAAAGATGGAGTGGGGTAAGTGGGATATGATAGTGGCATTGCCAGTTGTACATGAATTCCAGAGTGTCACCTAATCCTACCTGGTAGGAAGTGTGTCAGGGAAGCCCCTCCCGGAGAAGATAAAGGGGAATTTTGCAAGATGAGAAGTCACTGTGGCAAAGAAGCAGGTTCCAGAGAGAATAGCTTGCAGATGTGTTTGAAGAAAGTAAGAGGGCTTTAAGTTTGAACTTTGTCTTAAGAAGAATGATTGAGAGATTATTACTCGGAACATGATAAAACCATTTTCTCTTGTAGCAACATGGAGATTAGGTCAGGGAAGGCTATGTGTGAGAAGGAGAGCCGGCAGTTAAAGTAAGAAAAAAATATTTGTCAGGGAGGATGGATATTTAAGTGATGCAATTGGTAAAATGGCATAAATGGTTGGGAAATGATTAGATGGACCTGACAGCTAAGTAGATGATAGTGCCATTTACCAAGATACCATGTATAAGAGAGAGTTTGCAAGGGATGGCCCTCAACATGGATTGTAGCATGAATTAATAGGCCAATATTTGTGTTACAGTGTTATATCTACTTCTTTCATCCTTAGGTATATTGTAGAGGTTAGAAGCATGATTTGGGGGATCATTTCAGATCTCAAATCTACCACTTACTGGCTTTCTGATCCTAAGAAGACCACCTACACTCTATAAGCCTCAGTGTTCTCATTGGTAAAATGATGATAAGAATACTTATGTCACAGGGATGTCATAAGAAACGGTTCAAAGAGAAAATTCACACAGAGTGCCTTCAAGTGAGTGTTGAAGAATAATAATGCCAGTTATTATTACTACTCTTGCTATTTATTGTCCATGAATGTTCACTGAATGCAGGGTCTACATTTGTTTCCTTTGACTTTGTGCCCCCCAAGTGCCTTCTCTAGTCGTCTGTATGTAATTGTCCATCAGGAAATAATTGCTGAATTGAGCTGAATTGAAATGGTGGAACATGGAAGCACCAAATGAAGTTTCTGAAAGAGATGGAGAAGGATTCATGCATGTTTAATGCACAACAAATTCAGGTAAATGTCACACAGTAAAGGTCAAGAGTGACATTTGGGGATGAAGGACAGGAAAAGAGCAATGGTATTAATGAAGTGAAATGGAAGGTGGCTCCTAACAGTAAAGAAAGCAAACTGATCCAAGGGAAGGGGCCTCAGAAGGAGTCCTCCCAGACTAACTCAAGAGGAGTTAGTGACTTGATGTTTTTCTTTCTCAGCTCAAGGATCTACCAAGACAGCACATCAGAAATCATCTAACATATTACTTCTAGAAGAAAACCACAGGGCATAAACCTTATAAAAAGACTCATATGCCAGCCTAGAATAGAAACCTATTCTGAGCACTGATATATTGTTCAGTTGGCATCATGACTCTTGTTTTATTTTTCTTTTAGTAATTTAATCTTTTCTGAATGTGAGCCATTTTAAACTTTATATATAAATTAAAAAAATAAAATAATTGCTTTCGCATCTTCAAACTAAACTTGTCCAGAAGAGAAATAAAATAATTATATTTATTATTAACAGAACATAAATAAAGTATAAACCGACAAGGTGGAGCACAACCTTAAGTGGAAATTCTCTTGGTGCACTGGATTTAGATTTGGGGGGTTAAGGTGCATGTCGCAGAGGGGAGATTTAGCATAGATCTAGCTATAATAGGTCAGCAGCATGTAAATCTAAGACAAGGTGGCCTGAAAAAGGGGGAAAACTTCTTTAACACCAGATGAATTCAGCAGCTTTCAAACACTTTATCTTCTAACAAACCTCCCAAACTCTTGCAGTGCATGACCACCCACTCTAACCCAGGGCAGCTGCAAACTGTATGCACACTGTTCATAGCACAAGGGTGACAGGCAGAAGAGAGGGAAGGGATCCCTAAGAAAGAAGGATCTTTGCCTCCTTTGCACAAATGCATGGGTAAATAACAGCCTGGCTATATCTCATGCTCCACATTGTCTTTCCATAAAAAAAAAAAAAAAAAAAAAAAAAAATCCCCCAATACACAAATCAAGGCCTTGTTTCTCACTATAGAATGGCACACTCTATGATGAATTTAAAAGCCTCTCAGATGAGTTTAAAAGCCTGGTCGGATGACTGGAAAATGAGGATCGATGTAGGTACATTTGGTGTTCCTGAGCCTCCCTGTCCCTCTCTGTGGTTCTCTCTAGCATATATTATTTATCCTTTACAGAGTGGGTTTTCAGAGGCTTTAGATCTGCCTGAGACTATAAAAGTCTATCTCCTTGGTGCCTTTCATGCCCGTCAGCTGTCTCCCGCAATATGACCCTCCCTGTTGCTTTTCCTGCTCGGTCGGTGGGCTTGTTGGGACTGTTCTCTGTCTCCCAGAAACTCAGCTTGGAGAAAGGCCAGGGTACTGCTTGCCAGCGTACATGGTACAGCTCTGCTGATTTTCAAAGCGTCAACACCCACAGCTTTGCATGCTTTGATTACCACCGGAAAGAAAGAGAGACGGAGACAGTGTTGTTGCTTCATTGCTTTCCAACCAGGATTAAATCCCATGAAACTGTCTGTTCCCACCCTTATTTTGAGTTCCTCAGAGAGTTCTAAATAGAATCTTATATCCAAACATAATGGAAGAAAGAAAATATTTCTTTGCTCTTGTTTACATAATCGTCTATAGTTCGTGTTTGAATATGAATTTTGGCGTATTATGAAACCCAGCAAAGAAACCACCCAACTAGGAAATAGTAGCTGATGTAAATCAGGCAACTCATATGTAAAACAGATTTTTAAAATATGCTTTATTTTCTCTAATGCACCGTAGAGAAGATACCAGGGATTTGGAAATTTTAAAACAGAGAGAAATTATTTAGAGGCTTCATTGAAAAATAAGTATCAAGTTTCAACAAACAAAATCTCATCTAGAGAACCTAGAACTGAACCGAAAGGAAGCCAACTTGTTACTTCCACAGCATAAGAAATATCAAGAGGTATGGATTTAGAAATGTAAGACTCACCTTCCCCCTCATCTACCCCACCACCAAAGGGGGAAAAAAAAAAAGATGCTGCTCAACAATGACAAAAATATATATTTGGGTTAAAAGAATTATAATAATTATGATACACAGAATGATCAGCAAAAGGGCTTGGAGATCAAAGCCAACCACAACCTGAAGCTTTAGCAATTAAACATCTATACCAAGTCATGTGTGACAATCCAGGAAGGAATATATTTACTAAATTCTCCACTTTTAGATTGCAGTGCTCTGTAGAATTCTAACAGAAATGAGGAAAGATCTGAAGGTTATTAGAGTTTATATAAATGCCCTTTCCCCATTTCAGGTGGTCTTGAGCTCTCACCATTAGCATTTTAGAGGGACTCTTAACACCATGTTGCAAGCCTTCTCTTCGTGTCCACGGGGAAAATAGTAAGCTACTTTTCCAAGACTTTCAGATTCCTCATTATCTGTCCCAAACTATCTTCCTAGATTCATCTTCAGGACCCTCATTCTCACACCCTTATGCTCCAGCTTTCCCCCTTGTTAATGTATCTTCCTCTTCCACTTCAGTAGCAAGAAGTATTTAAGAAATTGGATTCTGGGGTTAGACAAACCAGGATCCAAGGGTCAGCTCTGCCATATGCTCAGAGTATGACTGTGGAAGTCATTTCAGTCATTAATGAATTCATAAATTCAGCAATATTTATTGAGCCTCTAGTGTGTGCCAGGCTTTGTGCTCCACACTGGGGATAGAGTAAAAAAATAGTGCACAATCCCTGTCCTCATGAGGTCTTTATTCTAGTTGGGAGAGACAGAAAATGTCTGATACACGTCATGATGAAAAACAAAGCTGGGTCCGGATGGGTGTGGAGAAGAGAGAGGCTTGTGTTGTCCACAGGCTGGTCAAGGAAGGCTTTTCTGATAAGATGACCTTTGAACAGAAACCTGAATGAAGGAGGAAGTGAGGCTTGCGGATATCTGAAAGACAGTGTTCCAGGCAGAGGGATGAGCAAGGAGCATTCCTACTGTATTTGAGGAGCAGCAAAGAGGGGGAAAGATGGCTGTCAGGCGGTGGATCCAGGAGACAGTGGTAGGAAACGATGTCACAGAGGAGTGAGGGCAAAAAAACGTAGGATCTTGAAAGCCGTGATAAGAACCTTGTGTTTTAATGCATGTGAGGTGGGAAGTTGTTGGAAAGTTTGTTCAGAGTGCTGACATTATCTGATTCATGTTTTTAAAAGATCACAAAATGACTGGGTATAAAGCAATGGCAGAAGCAGACAGACCAGTTAAAAGACTTCTGCAAGAGTTTGAGAGAGAGAGATGAGAAGGGCTTTGATTGGAATAGTAGTGGAGGAAGTGATGCTCTATGGAAGGATGACTCCAGTATCCTCTTCGGGAATTACTCGTCACTGTCATCATATCCCCCATCAAATGAAGTTGCTTGACGATTATATGAGGTTCATTAGTGTAAAGTGCTTAGGGCAGTTCTTGGCACATAGGAAACGGTTAACAAAAAGACAGTGTTATTTTTACTATCAGGCTCAGCAGAAATGTCACCTCTTTGAAGGCTCCCTCACTACTTACTTCCACCCACCCTCATTGCCAGTACAGTCCTTCTCTTGGTTTGCCCTGCATATTGTATACACCATTGCAAGAGTATTTATCATAGCATGTACCCTTGTATTTATGCTTTTGCTTTCTCACTAGAATGTGAGCTTGAGGAAGAGGGTGACTATGCCTTATTCTTGGGCCCTCAGAGTCTAACACACCAAAGTTTCTAAATACAAGATTGTTGAATGAGTGAGTTTAAATCCTACCTGCTCCGTGAAGTTTTCTTAACTTACCCTCACCTGTACCTCCACTTATTACTTGGACCAGTCATATCACTTAACATGTATCACTTAACCTATATTATTTTGTACACAAAATTATTAAATATTTTACATTTATACCTTGATTCCAACTAAATCATAAAGTCTTATCGAACAGAAATTGTATCTTTTATTCTTTGTATGTCTCGGGGTACTATGTACATTCATGGATCAATTATTATTGTGTTAAAAGAAAAGCTTAGTAAGTAAAGACACAGATTGACTTAAGAATGATTTGATAGAAAGGGTATTACATATTTTTGATGTACTGAGTGAGTGATGTTGTTAGAATATAACTATTATTGGTTCAGAGAAACCAGAGTTTACCCCAGAAGCACAAGCTAGAGAAATTTTAGAATGCTTTCAGAGTCACAGGGAAAATAGAGGGACATTTCAGCACTCAAGACTTTTCATAAAAGCTTAGCTTTTTCCTGGTTGTTAAAGGTACCAATAGAAAGAGTCTGACTCTAGAATCAGATAGATTTGGGCTCTGGTGTTTTCAGAAGGAAAATGATGTTGAAACAGTTAGACAAAATAATGAAAGATACACAGAATTCAATGGAATGCCATTGTAATATCTAGAAGAGTTGTGTAAGAATATAACAAGAACAGTAAGAATACAACAAATAAGAGGGGATCTTCCTCAAGTTCCTACCTACAGGAACTTAGAAACTTGATGGAGTTTCTGTAGGTAGTAAGACATATAAGTACCTCAGCTGGCAAATTCTGTGCAAAATTCTATCAAGGGATGTAGCAGCTTGAGGGGGTCGGGCGCCAAATCTCTGTGACTGGACAGAAGAATCAGGTATGTAGAGCTTGAACTTGAAGGACACAGGTGGTGAGACCATCCCAGTTGGAGGGTGTATTAGTTTTTTAATCACTGCAAACTTAGCAACTTAAAACAACACAAATTTATTACCTCATCGTTCCTGGGCAGGGAATCTGGGTATGGTAGCTGGATCCTCTGCTCAGGGTCTCCTCAGACTGAAATCACGATGTCATCCAGGGCTGTGATCTCATCTGAGGCTTGAACATACTGAGGCTTGGCCTCTTCCAAGGACAGCAGGAGGGTACCCTCACTGCTTCTTGTCTCCTTTGAGGCTCACCTGGAAAGGTCAGGCCCACTCAGGAAATTTTTTTCCCATTTGATTAACTCAAATTCATTACATCTGGAAATTAATTACATCTGGGAAATTCCTTTTGCCATATAACATAACAATCACAGAAGTGATAGCCCATCATATTCACATGTTCTACCCATACTCAAGGAGAGAGGATTATATAGGTTGTGTACACCAAGGGGCTGAAATCTTCTTTTTTTTTTTTTTTTTTTGCGGTACGCGGGCCTCTCTCTGTTGTGGCCTCTCCCGTTGCGGAGCCCAGGCTCCAGACGCGCAGGCTCAGCAGCCATGGCTCACGGGCACAGCCGCTCCGCGGCATGTGGGATTTTCCCGGACCGGGGCACGAACCCGTGTCCCCTGCATCGGCAGGCGGACTCTCAACCACTGCACCACCAGGGAAGCCCGGGGGGCTGAAATCTTGGAACCCATCTCAGAAGGCTGTCTACCTACCACAGAGAACAGTGACTGAGGGAAATGGGACTCAGTATGTCCCAACGACATTGCTGATAAGGGTACAGTCATGTCCAGTCAGTAATTCTGTTTTATTAAGAAACCTCAGCAAACTAGAAGGCAACCCCAAGAATTACTTAGGAAAGTAACATCAAAATTATTGGGGATGATAGAATTGTGTCCTTATCTTTTAATAATGGCATAGTTTAGTATTATGTATAAAAATCCCAAAATATAAAAATCAGTGGTAAAATATCTGAATTTAAGAATCTGTGCTTATTTTGAATTTTAATTATTTATACTATTTACAAAAATTAGGCCTATTAGAGGAACAAGTCAACCTTGCAATTTCAAATTAAAATAAGTAATTGAGTCATTGCTTTAGACCTGAAATTTCAGGGTGAAATCTTACTTGGAACATTTAAGAGAATTTAAAGTTCACCAGATCTATAAATTTAATTTATTAGATTTATAAGAATTACTTAAGTTCTTGGGAAGTTTGTTAAGTCATGTGATTAATGTACTTAAAAAAAAAAGGAAATAAAGATATATTACCTTAATAAATGTGGCTAAATATTCAAGAAATTTAATTAGGTTGTGAAATCTTCCTTCAAAATAATTATAAAATTTGTTAGATTTATGAATGGATTCATAAAATTTATAAACATACAAGTTTAAGAAAGACAAGGGTTTCAAATGAATTGAATACTAATTTTGCACCAAAATAAACTTGAATAGTTCTTTTCTAGGCATAAAAATTGCCCTCAAGAACATAAAAATACTCATGTGTAACAAGTTTCAACCCTGCTATTTTGTATGACCTTTGTCAAGTCACCTAACTTCTCTTAGCTTCACTTTCTCATTTGCAACATGGGGTCAGAATATTAACTTGCAGGGCGGTCCTAAAGAGTGAAAGAGATATTTTGCACAAAGTGCTTGACACATTTAGGATCTCAATAATGAGAACTTAAAGAAAAGAAAGAAAAATCCAGTTCTTTTCCTAAACATAAGGGCAGAGGCTTTGTTTATCATCCATCCAGGCCACCTTCACTTTGAAGTTCAATCCTCCAAAACCCTCTTAGATAACAATTAGTTTGTTTCGTTTCCAGGCACAAATTATGCTTAAAAGATTAATTTTAATGCCAGAGGCAGTATAGTTGCTTGTGTCAAACCACAGGGGAGGCTGACCACACCCATTAGATCCTCCCCAGAAAGCGGCTGCAGGAAAGCAGCAGCAAACCAGTGTCCCATTTCAGTCCTTAACACTCGAGGCACAGAGGACACAGAGTAAGCATCAGGCTCCAAGGACTTTATGCAGCCAGCGTTTCTGTGCCAATATCTGGGGCCAAATTACCGGAATGGGATTTAAAACACTAGGGGAAGGGAGAAGTTAGTATTCCCTCTAGGCTAATAGTCGCCTGGTGAAATGTCACTGTATTTGTGTCAGAAGGAGCAGAGGAATGCATTCCTGTCTGCGCTGAGTGCACACAGAAAACCCAGAGGAGAGCAGACCCAATCATTCCACAAGGCTTAAGAGTGTACTGTGGTTAATATAGATCAATCCACTTTTCCCGAGTGCTTATATTTGGAAAATGGAAATGTGGTTTCCAAGAAAAAAAGTGTAAAATGAACTATTCTGAGCACTTATACAAATCTTTAAATGTGTCTAACTTTTTGAAAAACTGCAATGAATTTTGATGGTAATTCTGGAGGGGAGCAAACTCAAATACAGAAAAGTGTGTGTGAAAGACAGACAGAGACGGAGACAGAGATGGAAAGGAGGAATGGAGAAATAGAGAGTCTCAGAGAAAGAAAACAGAGGGACAGATTCCCAGAGAAGCTGTGAGATAAGACCCAGACACAGAGAAAACAAACAAGAAGACATGATATTGAAACACAGAGAGGCCTAACAGTGAAAACTGAAGGGACAATAAGGCAAGACTCGGAAGAAAAGATATTTTGTCAACAAAAAATTAATCAGTCATAGATCGAAAAAATGGAAAATTTTGTTCAAGCCAAGTTGAAGATTATAACCCAGGAACAGACTCTCAGAAAACTCCGAGAACTGTTCCACCCATTAGATGTCAAAGCAGGGTCATACAATGTTTTGAAACAGAGGACTATACGTTAACTGACATATTATTGACAGTTGACACAATCCAGGTCTCCACGTACAACACGAGTAGTGAGTGCGTCATGGGTCATTGTGGCCCCTTACAAGATTATGCAGGAAGGTTATCTCCTCAGGAGTTATCTTGTGATGATAGGAGAATACTGCTCTTTATGGTTGAGCAGGTATTTCTGCCTATGGGGAGGTTTGGTCGATGCATGATGGAGATACACAATGCACAGTAGAGGGGAGAGAGGAGGCCAAAGGGCAGAGAAAATTATTTTATGTTCAAATTTTCTTTGACTTGCCTTAGAATACGAATTTTTATTTCATCAATATATAATTTTCAAGGATCCAAGGAAGCAGCCAGAGGACCAGGGGAGAAAAAAGAGAGAGGAAGATACCACAGGGCAACATTCAATTAGGTCAATATTTATTGTATGCCCACGGGGAACATGGCAACCTCCTGGAACTAAAGTGGAAATGAATTTAATTCTCCCCTGTTCTGAAGGGTGGGCAAGTTCAAGTCTGTGGAGCCACCTGGGGCTGAGGAGAGAGTGCGTGCAAATCCATACTGCGCTCTGCTTCCAGCTGGCTGGCCTGCAATTCTCTGCCTCCAGGGCGGTCCTGCAACCTGCTCTTCCCTCAACTCCATGTGCTTTGTGTCCCCCTAGAGGGGTGGGATAAGGAGGGTGGGAGGGAGACGCAAGAGGGAGGGGATATGGGGATATATGTATGCATATAGCTGATTCACTTTGTTATACAGCAGAAACTAACACAACACTGTAAAGCAATTATACTCCAATAAAGATGTTCAAAAAATAAATAAATAAATAACCCCCCCCCAAAAAAAAAATCTAAAGAGAGACAAAGATGAAAACGTTATATACTTTTTGTTGTTGTTGTTGTCCTTGTAATATCAGGTCTAAAACAACTGTTACTTAGTAGTGACACCATATTTCTCAAACATAAAAATTTGCAATCTAGATATTTAAAAATAAAAAAATCTTTAAAAATTTTTAAAAGACTGAATCAGAGACCACTTTCATTAGGCTCCCCTCCAAACACACAAAATGTTCTGACATATAGTGTGCAGTATTTTTAAAACAAATCTCTCTTTATTTCAAAAAATTCAGCCAAGAAATATTTCTTAGGAATGTCAGAGTACACAGACACATATCTGATCAAAATGTCTCTGAAAGACCTGCAGAAAGGGAAATGTAGTTTGTTATATGACTCATGGTGTCCGTAAGACAAAAATAAACCAGAGGTTTAGACGAAATACAACTATTCCTAGCAGGGGAGTCTATAGACTGGCAAGGGAAGGATGCAATCATCAAAACTCACTATACCTCACCAGGGAATCCACACACGTTCAACCACCTCATCTGATAAATCCAAAAGAAAGAATATGCATGGCAAAATAATTTATGGGAATACTAGCTTACCTTGATTCTTCTTATACTTTCCTACCTTACAGCCAGACCTCTGTGATTGTTGCAGAGTGGAAAACAGAAGATGCTTAAAATAAATGGTTCTTTGTGTCATGTAAAAGTGAGAACTATTAAAGTTGAAGAAACTATGCTACTGGAGGATAAGAGTAGAGAGAATAACTTTGAGGCACTCAGGAAGAGGGAGCTATGTCTCCCAGACCAAAAAATAGGTCAAAGTCAGGACCCATGCGTTGTTCCAATAGCAAAAGTAGGATTCTAAGGAGGTGGCACATGATGGTGGGAATGTCCTCTTGATGTGCCAGGAGAGTGGCACCCTGGGCACCAGAGTTCCAAACTTTACCAAAGATCCTGCACCTTGAATGTGAGATGGAGCATGAGAGTGGCCTCATCAGAAGGATCAGATCACAGAGTCTGGAGCAATGGGAATCTCAATGGTACCCAATGGACCAACGGCCAATGACTGCTTGTCACATGATGTGATGCTACCTACCACTAACTCTAGGACCTCAGCACAATGCCATGGTGCGATGAGTCCCAATAGTGACTGTAATTGAATTTTCTACCACCCTGACAAAATAGGCTTAGAGAACAATTTTAGTTGATTTTATAAAAATAAATAAATGAGTTACTTTATATGTACCTGTGTTCATGGTCTGAATGTCATAACTGCCACACAAACTTTGAAATCACATAGAACTAGGACTGAACAATCCTTGGGCACCTTACTTAATTTCTCCAAGTCTCTATTCTCACCATCTGCAGAAAGGAGATAAAAGTAGAACTTAATTCATAAGGTACTATAAGTAGTGAAGATGTAAAGTTCAGTGCCTGGAACATAGTGTTCAATAATGGTTGTTACTTATATTCAGTTTGAAAAATGAATCTATGAGAAGTGAGACACAAAGCTTTCAGCCATTCACAAACACAACCATTGCAAAGAGAGAAACATCACCAGTTATGCACACTGTTTGCCAGATAAAAATAAATTATTTATAGTTCTTCAAGAGGTATACCACTATCCCTTGCAGGAAGGATGTGAGAATATGGCCAAGAAAAACACAAACCATCTCCCACAACATGGGGCCACTCAGATCAACATGTCTAATAAACCTCAAACCCATGGGGAAGAACAATAGAGAAGCAATTCAAAGTACTTAATACAGCGATGGCTTTTAACAAGTCAACTGCCACCCTTATCCTCCTTTTTCCCCTCCCTTCCTTCAACACAACCACATCTGGGCTAAAGATATTTATAATTCTCTGGTGACTAACTGTAACAAAACTTTAACAAACAGGCTGGTAAACTTGATAAAAGTATCTTAATATGACAGATACACTGCTCAAATGGAATGTGGGAGGGGAGAGCATACTTTAATTTTTGGTAAGCTAAAATAGCACCTTAAAAATGGATGACTCCACACAGGCATTTAACAGTAGAGCTAATTTCAGGTCAGGTAAGCCACCTGCCTATCAGGTAAGCAGGTTTGCATTCGCATTAGATTTCTTTTTTTTTTTAAGTAATTAATTAATTTATTTATTTTTGGCTGTGTTGGGTCTTTGTTGCATTGTGCGGGCTTCTCATTGTCGTGGCTTCTCTTGTTGTGGAGCACGGGCTCTAGGCGCACAGGCTTCAGTGGTTGTGGCATGTGGGCTCAGTAGTTGTGGCTTGCAGGCTCTAGAGATCAGGCTCAGTAGTTGTGACGCACGGGCTTTGTTGCTCTGCGGCATGTGGGATCTTCCCAGGCCAGGGCTCAAACCTGTGTCCCTTGCATTGGCAGGCAGATTGTTAACCACTGCGCCACCAGGGAAGCCCCTCACATTAGATTTCTCATTAGAAATCTTAGCATGATTTTAGGGTCTCTTCGTTCTTGCTTTCCTCTATCTTGCCCAAATCATTTGGAACTAATCACCGGTCTCAGGTCTGTTGCTCAGTGGCCCATGATGGAAAAAATCATGATTTAACAATTCAGCAAACATTTCTTGAGCCTTTGCTATAAACCTGGTAGCAATGACACAGAGATGGACCAGAATCCCTGCTGCAGCCCCATCTCAAAACCACGGCACAGCCTTTGCCATCTTCTAACTAGGCCACTTAGTCCTGCCCACCACCTGAGCCACTTCCTGTGGCTCCAGCCACCTCCAAGTATGGCTTGGTATTTTTGCCTTCCTGTGTGGCTACAAGGCAGCTATGACTCAAGGTTTCTGCACTCGTGAGGATCAGCCTTCTCCAGAAAAGAGAAACTCAAGCGTGAGTCTCCTCCAGTGATTCTATTTTGTAGAATAAGGCTTTCACTTTAGCTCCGATTTCAGTTCTTGTTCTAGAAGTCCTCACGTTTCTCTAGACTGTTCTTAGGAGGAGTCTGCCTAACTGACAGTTCTGTTTCCCTGGGGATGGAAATTATTATCCAGAACACAACCTTGGGGGCTGTGATTCTGTGACCTACAGACAGACTTCCCTATGGACATCCTTTGGGATTTCTGAAGTCCACTTATACATTACCTTGTGCCCAACTCCAGGGAACTGAGCTGCAAAAAGTTAAGCCATTCAAACCCCAAGGATAGATACTTAGGCAGCTAGTATTCATTGCGTAAGGGAATAAAACATTCATTCATTCATGCATTGAGTATTTAATAAGTGCACGTTTGGGTCAGACACTATGTCAGATGCTGGAGCTATGGAGATAGGAGGAAGTAAACCCTATTATCAGGGGGGACATAGTCTCAAAGGGAAAACAAAGAGAAAGCAAACAATTATAAAGATGCAAAGGTCTAGTATATCCACGGTACAAGAACCTTATATGTTTTGCGTAGGAGTTTGACCTTTCTCTTACAGGCCCCAAATGGCAAATGGAATTCATCTTGAGGGCTTGCTGGCTCTTGCCTGTCATGGTATTCAGTAAAGTCTATTACAGACAAGGAGGAGAGGACTGTGACACAAATGCTGCCTATTTACAATATAAGCATAGACGAGCCACTGAGGAGTTTTGTTAATTTGGAGAATAATGTGTCTAAAAGTTTCTTTCTGGGACTTCCCTGGTGGTCCAGTGATTAAGACTCTGAGATTCCACTGCAGGGGTCATGGGTTTGATCCCTGGTCAGAGAACTAAGATCCCACATGCAGCCTAAAAATAAATAACTATATAAATAAAATTTAAAAAATAAAAAAAAGTTTCTTTCTTGCCACCCCAGTTGGGAAACCTTCTTTAGGACCTAGCCTGGCCTCATGAGCATATCTTGTGACCATGAAAGTTCCTTTATCTTTCCAGCCATTTTTTATTACAAGCAAACAGCCTGTAGGTTCTGAATTGTGATACCTGCCCTTGAGGAGAAAGTATAAACTGGAAGAGAGGAAAAAGAGAACAAATAAATATGAATAGTATAATAAATGCCAGTAAAGTTACAGTCTTCAAATATAGAGAAGAAAGAACAGCAAAATCTACCTGATGGTAGGAAAACTTTTCATGGAGTAGATTATAAAAGATCCTTACCTGACAAGTGAGAGTCTGAGAGGTGGGGAAGTCTACTTACAGATGAAGAAACAGCCTGAGCTAATAGCATGTGATGTGTGAGTCAACAGTCTATTCAGTGAACAGCAAAACGGTTTGGTACTGCCAGGGTGGTGGAGGACCACGGCCAGTGGCAGACATACAACAAGGGCAGTTTGGGCAATAGTGCAGGGCCTTCTATAACGTGCTAAGAAGAGTTGACTGGAATAGAGCTGTTTCTTAGACACACCTGAGGAGGTAAGGAGAATACATGGCAAGTTAGAGAAACTAGATAGAAACCTAGTGAGGCATTCAGCGCAAAGAAATCGAGGCAGAAATAAGGGCTAATAAGAGCATCGACCCTCTGTCCTCCTGCCTGGGTGAAATACAGAAGTCCAGGTTTGAGTCCTGGTGCCTTCACAAACAGCCCTGATCCTTTGTCTCAGGCTGTGGAAACACCTCCAGCACCTCCAGTCTGATCGAGCTGCCAGTGCCCTCTAGCGGTAGCCCACTTGATGGCCAGATGACAAAAACCATCCAATTCCTCACCCAAGTACCTGCCATGTACTGGCTTCTGTGATAGCTGCTGGAGCCACAAATCCTTAAGACATTGATTTTTCACTCAGGCTCACAGTTTAGGATGTGAGACACAGAGATGAACACATCCGAATAATAGTGTGTGGTCAGTGCAAAAAAAGTGTGCAATCAGGAATATGCTTAAGACAGTTTGTATAGAAGAGGGATAATTAACTTTGGGGTATGGGGACTTTGATGGTAGCTTGATGTTTGGCCTGGCAGTAAAAAAGGCCTTCTGGAAAATGTGCCTGAGCTATGAAGGAAGATTAGGACTTCACAAGGCAATTAGTAGGAGATGAGCTTTCCAGGAACAGAGATCAACATGGGTTAATTTGGAGAATGGAAGTAACTTCCTATTATAGAAGGATTAAGTGGGAACAGAATCAGGTAGATTTTGTAGTGACCCTTTCTGAGGCAGTCTAAATGGTACCAAGTGTTTCCCAAAGTGTTCCAGTCAACCGACAGTTATTGTGCGCATCTTCTGTGGACAATGTGATATGGAATTAAATAATGTTCTATCCTCAAGATGCTTTAGTGTTAAGACATGTTCAGACAGAGATGTGAAGGAATACTTTCTATAAAATGCAAGTTATACACAAGTAGCATTTGGCAGCAAAGGAAAAGAAGCATTTACTTTGAAAGGGGCAGTCAGGGAAGCCTTTCCAAAGTAGGAAAGACTTGAACATTGACTAACAAATGAGTAGGAATTTGCCATACTGCAGTCGGGGGAGGGTGTGTATCCATTGTTTCTATGATTTGTGATGCAAAGCTGGTTGAATGTCTTCCTGCCTCTCTGGTCACATTTTACTTTCTTCCTCTGGCTCCTTTTCTTCTTCCCACTCCTGCTGTGATCAGTCCCCCAAGGTTCTATGCTCAGCCCTCAGATCTTCGCTTTATTCCCTCTCAGTGACTTCATTCATACCCATGGCCTCCACTTGCAAACCTCAAACATTTTGCTTAGCAGAGACACCATATTACCGAGTACATCACTTTTCACCCAGAAAGTCAACCTGTCCCTAATGAAACCTGCTCAAAACAGAACCCACCATCTTTAACCTCTGAAATCCTCCCCTCCCTTGGTTGGTTGTCCCCACCAACCTTTAGTAGCCTGATTTTATAAGTCAAGAACCTTGAAAAGACCCTTATCTTCTCCTTTTCTTTCCCCAACATCCAGTGCCTTTCCAAGTTCTGCAGCATTTGTAAATCCTTTTCTTTCTGTGTCCACTATTACTGCCTTAAATTTGTCCCTCATAATGTCTTGCATGGTTGATTACAGTGGCCTCCTAACCTGTCTCTCTGCTTCTAGCTCACCCCCTCAGTCCATCCTGCTTCATGTCTGCTAAGGTGGTGTTTCTAATAAGCAAGTCTGACCTTCTGTGCTAAGCCGCCGCACCCTTCCTTCTTAAGTGCTTCCATGCTCCCTATAACCTGCAGAATCAGGTCTCAGCAAATTAGGGTGGTAGACAAACCTCCCCTTCTAACCCTTCTAGCCACATGTGTTGCTGTCTTCTTCCAGGAATTCTCCAGAAATTCCAAACTCATGTAGATCCCCTAAACATCACATTGTTTAATACTTTCCTGCCTCAAACTGCTGTCACCTAGAATGCTCTCCCCAGCACTCTTCCCACATGGCAACCTCCAATTCATCCCTCAGAACTCAGTTTCATGTCACTTCCCCCCAGTGAGTCTTCATTGACCCTCCCTTTCAGATAGATAATCAATTTCTTCTCTGAGCTACTTCTGGACTATTTATGTATATCTATTCTTAGGTCATTTTGTGATGATCTGCGTACCTGTCTGTGTCCCTTGCTCCAGGTGGAGCAGCAATATAGCAGAGTAATTAAGAAAATGGAACCCAGTCCCAGCTCTGCCGCTTATCAGAGTGAACTCAGGCAAGTTTTTAAATCTCTCTTTGTCTTAGTTTCCTCATCTACAAAATGGGGATGATAATAGTACCTGGCTTATAAAGTTGTTGTCAGGTTAATGTATATCAAGTGCTTTCAACAGTGTTACATAAAAATTTTCTTTGATTTTTAACTGTGAGCGTCTTGATGTTAGGAAATTATGTCTTATTCACTTCCGTTTTCCCAGGGTCCAGCAGAGTACTACCTGACACAGAAAGTATTGTATATGGAACAAATATTTGTTGAAAGGAGGAATGACAATCTTTGGCTTTTCCCTGTTTCTTCTCCAATATGTCGTAAATCCTGGAGTCCTGCTGGGTTTTCCTTTCCAATATCCCCTGTATTTAGTTTTCTTTCTGTAGTAACTGTCACTACTCCTTCATTTATTCAACAAAAAGTTATTAATAGTCCACAGTGTACAAGGCACCACTCTAACTGCTGAGGATACTGCTCTGATCAAGACAAATTCCCTTCATTATGGACCTTGCATTCTAACAGATGACACAGACACTAAATAATAGCATATTAGTTATCTGATCATAAATGTGATATATACAATCAGAGAAATTTAACCTAGTCTTAAAGGTCAGGAAGTTTCGCCTAGAGAAGAAATTTCACTGATATGTGAAAGACTAGAAGTAAATAACTAGCATAAGGTGGTACAAGCTGTGGTGGAGAGCATCCAGGTAGAGGGAACAGCATGTGCAAAGCCCAGAGTCAGGAAGAAATTTAGCACATGCAGATTTTGCGTTCCCTGTGTCTGAATTATTGCTACAAATGCTACCCAGTCTCTTTACAAGATGACCCTCCACACAGCTCTAAGATTAAATTTTCTACCATGTTAATTTCCTGTTCAGAAACCTTCCGTGGTTCTCTACTGCTTGCTGAACGACATACTAACTCCTTAGTTGTTTTTCATGATCCAGTGAACATAGGCTCCAGTAATGGTCCAGTTTTATCTCCCACAAATCATCTGCATCTATACGCAACAACAACCATCTTGTACTATTTGATATTCCCCAGACATTCCTTATTTTTTTTTTTACTTTTCCACATTTACTCAGGTTGTTGTTGTCACCAAAATGCTTTTCTTTATTTCTGTCCACGCGTGCTGTTCTGCAAAACAATATTTACTTGTTTGATGCACGATGTGCTTTGATATTTTCTATTCTAGTCTATTTTACTCTATTTCAGTTTTTAAAACAAGCAAGTGGTAACCTACAAAAGTGATTTCATAACCCACTGATGGATCTTGACTCATAATTGAAAATGTTGCCCCAAATAACCTTAAAGATTTTTCCAAGATATATGATTCTTGGCTTTGGTGGATTCTAAGTTTTCTTCAAGTAGTAGAATCCTCTCATTCAGTTACATCTTGATTATTGGGCATCTGTATTCTCTGATGATAGAATGGTAAAATTCTGCTTGAGCACATGATCAGTGGGGGAGCTAATCATACAGAGTCAAGTCACCCTGAGGATACTTAACAATGCATATTTTTGCATTTGTAGGAGTTGTCACACTTTGCTGCTTCAGTTCTGGCAATGTTCTGAACTGAAGTTGCTAATTGTATTGAGCTATTCCAGATCACATATTGGGCAAAGATGAACATGGGAAAGTACTTCTTCTATCTATAACTGAGGGGAAAATACCCCTCCACTAGCAAATAATCCATGGCACTCAACTGTAACTCATATTAGGTAATAAGTGTACCTTTGCAGATAGATTTGCTTTATAATTGCCCAAGGGGAATATTTGAATCTTTTGTAGTAACCACTCTACAAAGGATCTGTTTTTCAGAATATCTTTACATCTTGGGTTAAGTTTCAGTGAAATACTTCAGTGTTTCAGTATTTCTTCCATTTTAGATTTTGCAATGTCAACACCTGGATTAACTTACCATCTTGTTAATGTCTTTCAAATCTTTATCTCCAGCCCAGATTACATTCCTATATTTCATTTTTCTGTATCTCCTATGGCCACACCATCTCTCCACTTAAACCAGAGAACACCAGCATCAGGCTTGACTCCCCTTTTTTCAACTCACCTGCCATTAATTCCTCTTGATGTTACATCTTATATGCTTCTCAAATCTGTCTACTTCTCTCCAACCTCCCTGCCTCTACTGATGTTCAAGCCTCCCAAATGGTCCTCTTGTCATCTTTCTTAGTGCATTTCACAAAGTGGCCAATCTACCATATATTATTCTCCAGCTGGAAGCCATTCAGTTAACTACTGTTCCCTTTAAGAGAGAGTCCAATAGAAAGTATCTAAAATTGCTTGCAAAGGCCTTCTTAATCTGTCCTCTGCTAAACTCTCCTGCCTCATTTTCATTCTCTCCTTTCCTTCATATCTTACCTTCCAATCATTAAAATATGTTCTTTATGCCTCAAACACTCCATTCCTCGTCTAAAACACTCTCCTTTCTACTGGAGAACTTTCACTTTTCCTTCGAGCCACATCTTGGATAGTTCATGGGAATAATTCCTGGAGCCTCCTAAGTCCAGGCTTGGGGCTCCTCCCTTGTCCTCTTTAGTGCCGTGGAGCTCACCATTATGCTGTATTGAAACCATCTCTTCAGTTCAATAGTGTTAGCACAGGAATTATTCAATATCGTATCTATACTACCTAGCATATAATATACGATTAACATTTTTAGAATGAACAAATAATATCTGATTTGCTCTCTGCCAAATGGTAAGGGGACTCCCCTGTGGAAGGGCCCTCAGTTCCCAGCTATGCTGATGACCTGGGAGAGAGGTCTATCCAACACTGGGATGAAGTATCAGAAAACTATTTTGACTGTAGATTTAAGTTACGATCTCCAAACAGCTTATCAGTAATACAACTTCAAAAAAAATCTCCAACTGTTTTATGTGTCACAATTTAGGAAACTTAGGAGAAGGTAAAAAGGGTATTTTTGGCTCCTTAAAATCCCAATATTTCAGATAATCTCTTCTCTTAGACAATTAAGTTTTATTTCTTACCAGACCCACCCTGGCCAATATCTAGATCCTCAGATGGGTGCAGCTTTCACCAGTTCCATTCACTTATTCTCATTCATCTATTTTTCACTGATTAAACACTTACTAAGTGCCAGATACCAGGAATACTAGGTGAGTAAGATGTCATTCCCCACCCACAGCCTCAACACCCAATCTATTCAGGGTTAGGAGGAAGGAAGAAAACAAACATTTAAACTCATGATATAGATTCCCTCCAAACTCATGCAAACTTGAACTTAACCAAAGAATTCCAAAAGGGTATAAAAAATGTTAAGGAACAAGAAAGTTTTTGCTTTATATATGAAAAAACAAAATAAGCTTTAAGAGCAATAAATAGTCTGAGGAAAGAATGTGCAACGAACAGCAGATACCATAAGAGGAAAATTTTTTGCTTATGGAACTGTAAAGATTGTCATTGCATTAGTTCATATTTAGTCAGTGCTATTTGCATTAGTTACCTTTTTATTGAATTCTATTCATAACTGAGAAGCAAATAGTCTGGCAAAGTCCAGACATTTCTCCAAAGACATACAGGCAAAATACAGCCAAAGTTATGAAAGTCTGTGGTTCTTCACAGGTAGTCAACACATACAGCTTGTGACAATTTTTCAAATGAGCATGTCATTGGTGAGGCTGCTAATGCTGATACCAGCGGAGTAGAAATGTATTCTAAAGGATTTTTGATTCGAGCAAGATTTGAAACGAGCAAGACCTTTTTGAACAGAATGATTTTGGAATTTTCATAAGCTAAGAACTCTTCAAAATGCCTCTCTGAGGCTCTTGCATAAATATTTAGAGCCTCGTTGAAGTCCTTGCTATTCCTTTAACACACTTTGCTCTATGTATGATACCTGATACCTTTGCTGTTCTTTCTGAGTGGAATAGCCTCCAGTCCCAGATGCCTGTCAAACTCAAATATCATCTCTTCTGTGGAGCACCGCAACAGGATCAACAGAAATCTTTCAGGCTGAATTAATTCTTCCCCACTCTGAGTGCCCACAGCGTTTTGCCTTTCAAATTGCACTTATTGCATTATATTATCCTTATTGGTTGATATATCTCTGTTCCCCGCAGGACCCAACAGTACCTGATACACATTAAAGCCTCCATATAGACAGGTTTAATGTTTGAATCATCCTATTCTTTTCTCCACCTCTCTGTGTCACTATAGTAGTGCCAAGTTCATGTTCTCCAGTTTCGGCTAACTTCATGATGTACATTATTAAAAAGTTCTGATCTGACAATTAAGATATAAATTATTTTTAATTAGTCACAAATGTATCTTGGAAAAAGCAAGGGGTTATAGTTTTAAGAGATTACGTGGTTTGGGGCAATCAATGTACCTGCCATGGCTTCGGTTTCCTCATCTAGAAAATGAGGACATTACTAAATAATCTCTACATTCCCCATCTTCTCTTAGGCTATGAATCAATGTCCTTTCCTGAATTCATGCAAAATTAATGGTCTAGATTTTTTTTTTTAATCTTAACTTGCTTCCTGTTTCCCTGCTTTTTCTTAAAAACACATAATCAAATTGAAGTTCTTTATGGTTTACTATGATGTCATTAGAGCTCTGAAAGTCACAGATCTAGGGTTTAATCCCTGACTCTGCCACTTATAAAACTAACTTGATAATCTTGGCAATTTCAGCATGGTTAAGCCTCAGTTTCCTCATGTGTGAAATGAGAATAATAGTAATAGTGCTGGTTTCATAGAGTTATGGGTAATCTTCTTCTATATTTCTTATGATTCCCTGCAGTTGCAGGCTGTGTAGGGATACAAAAGTCTTAACAACACAAACACGTTCACTCATAAATTAATCACTAGTCTATTTTCTCCCATTACATAAAGTGTTTTATCTATTTTTTGCTGATTGCCAGATATTGTAAACATCTGATAATATAGTGCAAATATAGTACCAAGTAAGTACAATGCCAAGTACAACTGCAAATTTGACAACAGATGCAAAGCTTTATGAAATTGCTGAAAATAAAGTCAAATAATTTTAAAACACCCAGGTAAAGCCATGGACAAATAAACTGAAGAAGAAAAACGTAATAAAAATATAGCAGACTAGGCACCTTAAAGATACTGAATAGAATATGGGAATAAATAGATAAATCCCTGCAATATTTATCACAAAAAGCAACCATATTTATGATCATATTGCAAAAAGTTTTAAAAGGGTGTTATTTTGTATTGTGATACAGCTTTTAAATGCTCAAAATTAAGTATTTAACTTCTTTGCTTTTACTAAGAAGTATTTAGGAAGCTATGAGCAAGAGGATGAAAGTCAGCATGAAAACAGGAGTACCTCACCCAGTGGGCATCTTGGGGCAGGCCAGAGACAGTGGGAGGCAGCAAAGACAACCTTCACCTAGTTCTCAGCTCTGCCTCTGGCCAACTCTGGTGGTTACCCTTATCAGCAATGTGAGAGAGCAAGGGAGAAAAACACAAAGACTGATGGTCTGTGTATTTTTGACACCTAGTAATTTATTAAATCAACCTAAGCACCTCTATTCAAATATGAAAAACAAATAAACTAATTTCAAAACTTCAATAGAACTTTGGTAAACATTAATTTCATTTATTTCTATAGCAGTTTGTAATAAATAAAGGTAATTTCATTACCTTTTTGTGTTATTATTACTACAAAGTAGCTGAAACAGATATTATTTTTCTTTTACTGTTGAAAAAGCAAAAATTGGTCAAGTCTGCTCAGATAGTCAGAGATCAGACACAGGCTCCCTGAGTCTAAGACATAGTGATAAGGATGTTTAATGTCTCTTCTTTATCACCAGTAATATTAAATATTTTACATGTTAGTTCTAATTCTCATTAAAATCTTTTCAGGATAGATTTTGTTGCCCCAGTTTACAGTTAAGAAATTTGAGGTTCAAAGAGCTTAAATAAATATCAACAAAGTCACTAGTAAACATTGTCTTCCTAACTCCACAGCCCCTTTCACTATGTCCAACTCCTTTCTTTGCTAAAATTCAGGTTTGAACATATTTACTAATAATAGAAGAACTACACCTGCAGAGAAGAAACTTTAGAGTATAAGTTTTTCTTAGGAAAAAGCGATTATTTTAAACATTTTCATTTTACATCTCAATTGTAATTACTGGTAAATTTAAGAAATCAGGTTTAAAAGTGATGCATTTATTTCACTGTTGTTCTCTTTTTCTACAGACTTTCTGGAGTTAATACTAAAGAGCAATGAAGTGAGCAAAAACCATGTTGCACCAAAAACAAAATAGAAAAAAGAAAAGCAAAGAAAGAAAATCTGTAATTTATATAAATCCCTAAACTCTCTCACCCCATTTTACCAATTGAAATGTGAACTATAAAGAGATTCAGTGAACTTTCTAGGGTCATAGAGTTGAAAGTCGGCTAGGAAAACATACCAACTGTTCTTGCCCCACATGTGGGTTTTGATAGCTATCTTCAATCCAAGCATATTGTAGTGAAAATATAAAATTTTGTTTAATAAGGCAATAAAGACAATACATCAGCTGAAATTATCACCAATAAACTCCGGATTGAATTTGTGTGTTTTGAGCGACCATTTACTTTTACTTATAGCAGCTCTGGTCATTGATTATTTGTGAAGGCTTTTTCATATGGGTGATATAAATTACATAAATGAAACAAAGACTATGAATATGTACATATTTTAGCTTATATTAAAGTTGCAGCAAAACAAACATTTCTTGTTAGCTGAAGACTGAAAATAACCTTTGTGGAAATTTTAGAATTGAATCTATTGGCTTTATAAAGAGATCTTGACTTATCTCTTTTTTTCTCTTTAAATTAGAAAATAGAAAAACTAACACCGTTAAAGGTGTGCTAACACCTTTTAGCAATGCAGTAGAAAGTGTAGTTACATTTCACACTACATTCTTGGAGGGATTTTTGTAACTTACTAAAACTGCTTCAGAATACAAAGGTTAAAAAGGACCTTATAATGTTTCAGTTTTGTTTCAGGACACAAAAGTCTCCCTTTAGAAGGTGATTGCATTTCTTCATTAAAATTGTAAAGCTGAAAGGCATCTATCTAGAAGAGTTGCTGAATTGCCATCTAAACTAAATAATAACTATAAACAAGTTTTGTGTTCTCTTTTATTTTTCACTCTTATATTTAGATTACCAGATGTGAGAAGCAATTTATAAATGCATACACCAATCTATAAGTGGTCTCAAGAAAGAAAGCATTTCCCAAGGAAAAGAAACCTTTAGGATTATTCCAAATCAAATAAACTCTCAATATATTTTCATATTTTGACAATAAACATCTATCATGTCAGTAAGTATGCTGTCACAAAGATATGACAGTTCATAAGAAAATGTCCCATATTATCCTTCAGCCCCACATGAATCTCAAATCTACTGATTCTATCTCCTTTTCATTGTCCCTCCCCTTCCTCCCCCACCACGGATGCCCTTACTTCCCTCCTTGCCTCACTAAAATTCTCTGGTCAATCCTTACAATCATCTCCTTGCATATACCCTTGACTTCTTTTGCCTGACTGGTTAAGGGAACTGGAGGGGTTGCAGGTTACATAAGTGTATGCATGTGTCAGAAAATCATCAAACTTTACACAATAGTTGTGCATTTCTTTGCATGTAATTTACCTTTAAGAAAACTTTAAACAAATATTGAATTCTAGTAAATAGGTTTGCTTTTTGAAATGGTATGGGTTAGCAATTTTAAAACTTGCTTACGCAAATGAGTAAATATACTGAAGGTAATGGGAGTAGCATCTTAAGGGGGAGTTATAAATATGGAAAGAAGGAATATTAGTATTGGATTGAAAAGGAAAGTATTATCATAAACTCATAATTTTTTAAATATCTACCTATCTAGCTAAATATAGAAATGATTATATTTATATGGGCATATAGTGTATATGTGCACATACATATGTACATATACTAGATGTGTTCACTGAGATTGTCTAAAAGTTATGACATAGCATTAGCAATGAGCACACCTAATACCCAGAGCTTGATTTCTATTTAGCTTTTTGCATTAAAAAGAACTTAGACTTCCTAAAGAAGAAATGGTTCCAGGGCTGTATCAGAGGGCAAAATATAACTATAAAGGATATTATTGGGAAAAGTGACAAAATTTGAATATGGACTGTGGAGTTGATAACAGTGCTTATCAATATCAAATTTCCTGATGTTATTAATTGTACTGTGGTTATATAAGAGAATGCCCTTGTTTTTAGAAAATATTCACTGAAATATTTAGTGGTAAACAGTCATGAATCTCTCCAATTTACTGTCAAATAGTTTAGAAAAAAATTATCTATTTAAAGGGAGAGACAGAGAGAGAAACAAAAAGAAAGAAAGAGGGGGTAAAGAGAATGATAAAAGTCAGTGGAAGAAAATATAAACAACCGGTTAGTGTGAGTAGAGGTATTCCTTTTACTTTTCTCGTTGCTGTCAGTTTGAAATTATATCAAAGTAAAAGGTTACATAAAAGAATATCCTCATTGGCTTCTTGTGTCAGTCAATATAAGACCCAACGTTCTTACAAAGTCTCCACATCATCATGTGTACTCTCATTACCTCTCTAATAGCATCTTCTCCATATCTCCCTTTTACAATGCTTTGTCCTCAGATGTCCTTGTTACACGCAGAGAATCCTCGTCTCCTTTGAATCTGTGCAGGATCTCACCTCCTCAGTTGTACCATCCTGTTTTCCATTACACCCTCCCCCTCCACTCCCACACTCTTGATCCCCTTCACTCTGCTTTACTTTTTCTTTTCTGTGGCATGTGTTACTTTCTAACATCTGTATGACTTACATGTCTTCTTTCTGTCTTGTCTCCACTCTCTAGAATGTAAGTTCCACAGGACATGAGTTTGTCTGCTGCCTTTCCTGACCTATCTTAAGCACCTGGGATAGTACCAAAGACACTCTATTTGTTGAATGGAAGAATGACTGTTATTAGACTGTCAGATTACCATCAGGAAACATTTACTCTTTTGGATATGAACCTTTAAGAATATTTTTTTCTTTATGGTTCTTAGCTCACTGTAGTTAAATGTCTATTAGGTATTAATATTCATGGTCATGTTAAAGCAGTGTCATTTCTGAGTGCCTGGTTTTGAAGCATATAAGTAACAACTGGAATAATTTTAGGAGTTTAGAGATATTGCTTAAGGAGGTCAGCTGGGTCTCAGAAAAAGGCAGTAAGTTGCTCATGGCCCCTCTTTCCATTCTCTGCTCCTCAGCTCTGAAGGTCTGGAAATGAGGCACTGACACACCAATCAAACTCATGAGACACTGGTGAGAAGGCTGGTTAAAGGACTATAATGAGAAAGAGTTGCCACAGGTATCAGAAAGTTGAATCTTCTGTTCAGCTATTCTCTCTCTATAAGGAGCTGATATGGAGTCCAACAGATAAGTGCACTTACCTGTTTTTGTGGAATCAGAACAAAAGGAAGGAGTTAGTCAAATTATGGTAGCCCACTGCTTATATTTTTCTGCCTAAAGATGGCATGTCTAAGGATAAAGCATTGGAAAATCCACTTCCCTGCTCAGGGCATTTTCTTACTTTGTGGTGTTGAAATGAAAAGTATTACACTTGGCTTTGGAGAACTTCCCCTTTTCAGGTTTCACATTAATAATCAGTTCACATATTTCTTTCTTTAATTATGTTAGTACATACCTGAGCGACATTTAAGCCTTATTGCTATTGGTTTCCAAAGGAAATCATGTTGTTCTTTGAAAGATGACTTCCCAGATGGCTGACCTTAGTCGCTATGTGCTGAATTTATTACGTTAGCTGTTAGAGTTGGGCTGAGGTGGTTCTTCCACTGTAACTCATACATATATTTACTATAATTAAATGGTTTTAAAAGTTTAATAGAAGTTGCTTAATGCTTAAGTAAAAAAGTCTGAACAAGGTTAAACTTTATACAGTTCTAAAATCTTGTTGTCTGTTTATAGACCATGATGAAGTAGATACATTTCCTTCTGCTAAGCACAGGTAAAAGTCCTGGACATTATATATAAAACAAACATAAGAAGACTGTGAAAGGTAGTGAGAAGAGGGAAGACCAGCTACGGACCTTGGAACCCGAGAAAGACCATGGTGGCAAGCTCCTTGACTTTTTTTTTTTGACTTCATATATCCTCACTGAGTGCTAGAAGCTATAACCTAAAAAAGCCAGTAGGAATTGACAAAAAAAAAAAAAAAAAGAGCTCTCATAAAAGCCCTTTTTCTCTAGCAAAGAACAAAGAAAGGGACAGCTTGACAAGACAAAAAAACTTTAGACAATAACTACTCTACTGCAGAAATACATCATAGAACAAAATGAAGCTCTAGCTCCATCATTGTCAGCAAAAGCTGAGTTGGGAGCCTAGACTTCTACCCTTGTCAGGCTGTAATAAGTCACTGCCAGTATGGTGTCAGAGAAGCCAAGTGGGGAGATGGAACTTTCATCCTCACTCAGCAGTAACAAGCTTCTCCCCACAGTGTCACTGGAAGCCATTGAGGGATTCCCATCTGGCAGCAATGAGGTGGTATGATAGGAGGGTTATTGGGGAACTTTCACTACCAGCCAGTACTAAAACAGTTCCCCTCTTGCAGTGTCAGTGGAGGTCAAAACCATGTGAAGGTCATGTGGGAAGCAGTGGCACCCCTTCCACGCCCAACCAGGGAAATGTCATGGAGGCCTAGTGGGGATCCTGAAATCCTACCTCCATTCAGCAGTAATGAGGTAGCCCTTGGTCTCAAAAGAGACCAAGTGGGGAACCTGGATCTTTATCCCCACCTGGCAGTATCTGCCTCCCCCACTGACATAGTGTTATGGAGGGCAGCTAAAACAGAAGATCTAGATAAGATCTAGAGTCTCACAACATAACACCCAAAATGTCCAGGATAGAATTTTAAAAATCACACATTATACTAAGAACCAGAAAAATCTCAACTTGAATGAGAAAAGACATTCAACAAATGTCAACACTAATATGACCCAGATGGTGAAATTAAGTGATAAGGATTTTAAAGGAGCCATTATAAAAATGTCTCAGTGAGCAACTATAAATACACTTGAAACAAATGAAAAAGTGGAATATATCAGCTAAGAAATGGAAAATATAAAGCAGGGCCAAGTTGAAATTTTAAAGCTGAAAAATAAAATAGTTGAAAATAAAAAGCTTAGTGGATGTTTCAAAAGCAGAATGGAGAGGACAGAGAAAAAAGAACCAGTGAACTTGAAGATAGAATATTAGAAATTACCTAATCTGAACAACAGAGAGAAAATAGACTGAAAAACAAAAAGGAATAGAATCTCAGGGATCTGTAGTACTGTAGCAAAACGTTTGAGTCATAGGAGTCCCAAAAAGAGAAGAAAGAGAGTGGGGTTGAAAAGTACTCAAAGAAATGTCTCAAATTTGGTATAAAACCAACATGGAAAAAAAACAAAAACACAAAGCAACAGATTCAAGAAACTGAATAAACACCAAACAAGAAAAACCCAAAGAAATCCATGCCAATGCACATCAAAATAAAACTTTAGAAAACTAAAAACAAAGAAAACAATTTGAAAGCAACAAGAGAGAAATGACACGACCTATCAGGGGAAAGACCAGTTTGGATGATAATGGATTTCTCATCATGGAGGCCAGAAAGAAATGCCACATTTTCCAAGTACTGAAAGAAAAGAACCATCAACCCCAAATCCTGTATCTCGCCTCCACAAGTAAATTCTGTATCTTATTCTTCAGGAATGTCGAGGAAAATGACATTTTCAGATGAATGAAAACTGACAGAATATAGACAAAAATAATGGCTAAAGGAAGTCTTTGAATAAGAAAGGAAGTTATTGGGACTTCCCTGGTGGCAGAGTGGTTAAGAATCCGCCTGCCAATGCAGGGGACACGGGTTCGAGCCCTGGTCCGGGAAGATCCCACATGCTGTGGGGCAACTAAGCCTGTGCACCACAACTACTGAGCCTGAGCTCTAGAGCCCGCATGCCACAACTACTGAAGCCCACGCACCTAGAGCCCATGATCCGCAACAAGAGAAGCCACCTCAGTGAGAAGCCTGCGCACTGCAATGAAGAGTAGCCCCTCCTGGGCTTCCCTGGTGGCGCAGTGGTTGGGAGTCCACCTGCCGATGCAGGGGACACGGGTTCATGCCCCGGTGCGGGAAGATCCCACATGCCACCGAGCGGCTGGGCCCGTGAGCCATGGCTGCTGAGCCTGCGCGTCCTGAGCCTGTGCTCCACAACGGGAGAGGCCACAACAGTGAGAGGCCCGTGTACCGCAAAAAAAAAAAAAAAAAAAACCTCACTGCAACTAGAGAAAGCCCGCCCGTAGCAATGAAGACCCAGCACAGCCAATAAATAAATAAATAAATAAATACAAATTTTATAAAAGGAAATTATTAAAGAAGAAATTGTAAAACATAAGAAGGAAGAAAGAACAACTATGGGTGAATACAAAAGAGTCTCCTTCTCTTAAATGTTCTAAATTTTGTTTAAACAGTTGAAGCAAAAAGTACAATATTCTCTGATGTGAATCTCGCTGTTTGTAGAGGAACTAATTAAGAAAGAAAATTAAAAGACCTAAAGGGAGGCAAGTTTTCTATATTTGACTTTGATATCAGTAAATTTTGTGGTGATGGAAGAACTCTGTATTTTGATTGCAGTGGTGGTTATAGGAATCTACACATATAATAAAATAACATAGAACTCTATACAACATTGTACTAATATAAATTTCCTGGTTTTGATGTACTGTAGTTAATGAAAGATGTAAGCACTGGGAGAAAGCGGATGAAGTGAATTTTCCATTATTGCAACTTTTATAAATTTCTAATTATTTCAAAATAAGCAATAAGTAATAAGCTTCAACATGTCTTTAATAAGCCATATTCAGAAACTTCTGTGAGAAAACATAAAAAACACACAATAGAGTGGGTGTGAAATATAGAGCAGATTTCCTCAGTAACTGGTAGGGTTTTGTTTTGTTTTGTTTTTTATTTTTTGATAGCTATTTATGACCTGTTTGATTTGGGGAATGCGGTTCTGCTTTGATGTTAATGTTATTATCAGTTTCTGCTCTTTTATGTCTTCAATAATAAAACTGTGTAAAAGCTCATGAGTCATCTTGGCTGGGTCATGACTATAACTGACACCTTTTTAGCATTTCCTAAAGAAAAAATCATGCATTATCTTCAGCCATCAGGGCATAGCAGCAGATACCTTGGGATTCTGCAAGCACTTTTTTCTCTTTCAGCAAAGTGAAAAAGAACTAGCTTAGGAGTCTCAGGATCTATTACTGGCACAACTAGATAGTGGCATCTAATTGTGACAGCCAAATATATCCAGGCTTTATTTCCCATCTGTGTCTCATTTTCTTATCTACAGTGAAAATCTATCCTGCACTTTTGACCTATAATATATATTTTCAGAGTTTCTACAAAGCACAGATCACTCCTTTGGATCTGACCTCATCTTCCCCACATAGCCCTGTTTGAGCTATGTGGTCTTCTCTAGTGGTCTTCTCTACAATAGATTAATCTAGTATAGGAGTCTCTTTCTTATACTAATTTGAAATTGGGACCCATAGACTCAAATTGGGTAAACTTAAGGTCCAATATTGCCAATTTTCTATATCTATTACTTTTTTCCAGTTATGAAATATTCCAAACATACAAAAACATGCAATTACTCCTTGCCCTGAATGAATAAGTATTAATACTTTGCTATATTTATTTCAAGTTTTTTCTAAAAAAAGTACTAAAATTTGATATGGATACAAAATTAAAGAGTCTAGTACAAGAAATACCAATCATAAAACAATTACCAAAATTTTGTCACATTCACTGAATCTGTTTTTTATTTATTTTTTTAATTGTGGCAAAAACACACAACATAACATTTACCATCTTAACCATTCTTTTTTTTTAAATAAATCTATTTATTATTTTTGGCTGCATTGGGTCTTCATTGCTGCACACTGGCTTTCTGTAGTTGCGGTGAGTGGGGGCTGCTCTTCGTTGTGGGGCGCGTGCTTCTCATTGTGGTGGCTTCTCTCGTTGCAGAGCACGGGCCCTAGGCATGCAGGCTTCAGTAGGTGTGGAGAATGGGCTTCAGTAGTTGTGGCATACGGGCTTAGTTGCTCCGCAGCATGTGGGATCTTCCCGGACCAGGGCTCAAACCCGTGTCCCCTGCACTGGCAGGCGGATTCTTAACCACTGTGCCACCAGGGAAGTCCCATCTTAACCATTCTTGAGTGTACAATTTAGTAGTGTTAACTATATTCATTCTGTTATGCAACAAATCTCTAGAAGTTTTTCATCTTGCAAAACTGAAACTCTATGCTCTTTGAACAACTTCTCATTTCTTGCTTCCCCCAATCCCTGGAAACCACAATTCAACTTTCTGTTTCTATGAATTTTTCTATTATAGATACCATATGTAGGTGGAACCATACAGTATTTGTCTTTTTATGACTGGCTTATTTCATTTAGCATAATGTCCTGAAGTTGCATCCATGTTTTGGCACGTGACAGGATTTCCTTCCTGAATAACGTACAACGTATGTATTTACCACATTTTCTTTATATATTCATTGGCTGATGGACATCTGGGTTACTTCCATTTCTTAGATGTTATGAGTACTGCTTCAATGAACATGGGTGTGCAAATATCTCTTTGAAATTGTGTTTTCAATTCTTTTGAATACATATGCAGGAGTGGGACTGTTGGATCATATGGTAACTATATTTTTATTTTTTTGAGGAACTTCTATACTGTTTTCCATAGTGGCTGCACCATTTTACATTCCCATTAACAGTGTACAAGGCTTCTAATATCTCCACATTCTCACCAACCCTTGTTATTTTCTGTATTTTTTGTGATAGTGGCCATCTTAATGGATGTGAGGTAATATTTTATTGAAGTTTTGATTTCCATTTTTCTAATAATTAGTTATGCTGAAGCATTTTTTCATGTACCTGTGAGCCATATGTATGTCTTTTTTTTTTGAGAAATGTCCATTCAAGTCTTTAGCCCATTTTTAAATTTTGTTGTTGTTGTTGTCATTGAGTTGTTAGAGTCCTTTATACATTCTGGATATAACTCCTTATCAGATATATGATTTGCAAATATTTTCTCCTATCTGAAGTTTGCCTTTCACTCTGTTGGCCATTTCTTTCATGCCCAGAAGTTTTAAAATTTAATATAGTTTCATTTGTCTAATTTTGCTCCTGTGCTCTTGGTGTCATACCAAGAAATCATTGCCAAATCCAGTGTCATGGAACTTTTGCCCTATGTTTTTTTCTAGTAGTTTTATGGTGTCAGGTCTTACTTTTAGGACTTTAATCCATTTTGAGTTAATTTTTGGTAAATAATGTACGGTAAGGGTCCAAATTAATTCTTTTGCATGTGGATATTCAGTTTTCTCAACACCATTTGCTGAAAAAACTGTTCTTTCTCCCATTGTGTGGTCTTGCCACTTTTGTTGAAGATCATTTGACCATATACACAAGGGTTTCTTTCTGGGTTCTCTATTCTATTCCATTAGCCGTTTTTATGCCAGTACCACACTGTTTTGATTACCATGGCTTTGTATAACTGACTTATTTTTTAAAACTCCTTTTCGTTTTTCCTTCTTGATGCATTTTACAGCAAATATCACACAGCAAAATTTTATCCCTACATGATTCGGTATGGTTCTCTAAAATTTATGGACATTTTCTAACAAAATCAGAATATTATTCTCACTCATAATAAAATTGGCAATATTTCTTTGGTATCATCTCATACCTAGCCCAAAGTCAAATGTACAAATTGTCTCCAAAATGTGTTTATTGGTTTGTTTGAATCAAGATTTAAACAAGGTCCCCACTTTAATTTGATTATGTCTCTAAGTTGCTTTTCATTCAGAGAAGTTTCTCCCCTCCCCACTTTTCCCTCCAGATGCTAACTTGTAGAAATTGGATTAGTTGTCTTATAGAATGTCTCACATTCTGGATTTCTCTGTTTACTTCCTTGTTCTGTCATTTAACTTATAAATGGAAGTTAACTGGTGACTTAATTTTATGGTCATTTAATTATAAATGGAAATTAGCTCAGAACTTTGATTTTTTTATGCTTCCATGCAACTGTTTAAATTCATTTGCAAATTGCAAACCCTGGGGCTTTTCCATTTCACTAGTCATTCTCAGATCTGCTTCCAGGTTTCTACCCAGAATATGCAATGTTCTCTTTCCTCAGAAATGGATATTTATTGACAATTTTTTTGAACCCTGGGTTTGTGGGGTACCTAGGTTGTCCCCATTCATTTCTCACTATTCCTGCCACCCAACTTTGCTCATGTTCTTGTCCTACGGCTGTAGGTGATTTATCATTTGTATTCATTATCTGAAGTTTATGGAAATGTCTTGCCTTCTAGTTTTATTTTGATGCCTTCAATGGGTTTCTCATTTTCCATCCTAATTTATTTTTCAGGAGGAATTTTTGGGAGATTAAAAACCAACCTTGCTGTCAAGATCACATCATTGGAATTTCTTCAACTTTCTTTTTGTTAAAGAAAGAAAATATTACAAAAACACCTCACCTCCCAACACATTCCATTCACTTTCTCTCCTATACCTTTTCCAAGGGTAACCCCTAACCAGAAGTTAGTATGTCCTGTTTCCATGCATGTTTTTGTACTTTTACTACATGTATATGCATCCATTAAATTTGTATACTATTGTTCTGTGAGTTTACAATATCTACATATATGTTTTCATATTATATGTATGATTTGCTACTTGGTTTTCTTTACTCAAAGTTGTATTTTCTTGAGATTTATCCATTTTGAAATATGAAGCTCTAAATTGTTAATTTTAACTGCTGTGGAGTATTCTATACTTTGGAGAAAATATAATTTGTCAGTCCTCTGCCAAGGGAAAATTATTTCATTTCACTGTAAAAAAAAAAAAGAAAATCATCTGTATACATGTTTACTTGTGTACATTTGCATGAGTTCCTGTAAGATAAATATGTAGGAGTAGAAGTGCTGGGTCAAAGGGCATGTGCATCTTCTATGCCCACACATACAAGAACTTCCCTTGTGTAACCATACCAACGTTTGTGATGTTTTAACTTTTCACATCCTTGTAGGTATGAAATGGTATCTCATTGTTAATTTATTTTATATTTTCCTGATTGAAATGTGAGGTTGAGAATCTTTCCAAGTCTTATTGATACTGGTTTCCTTCCATGGTGTCTGGAAATAAAATTGACAATTTCTCCTGAGTTATGTGTCAGTTTCTTAATGGTCTGTGAGGTATGTTCTGGACAATAATGCTTTTTTTGGTATTTATTAAATACAGTGGATTATCATAGTCTTCTGTGTATCCTCTCTCTCTCTTTCTCTTCTCTCTTTCTTTGTATCTCTACCTCTGCCACTACCTCTATCTTTATCTCATTAACCCTTTCTCTCCCTGCAGCTCAGACTTCGTCCATGGAAACATCTTTGGAAACAGGGAGCATACTAAATTTTTCATTTTCCCAGATCTTCATCTCTAACCACCCCTCTCCATGATCACCACTCAAAGTTCTTAATGGAACATCCTGTCTTTCTGAAGCATTGACACTCATGCAAACAGATGTTAAGAATAGAAGTGCTCTGCCTTTATAACAACTTGATTGTCAGGATCATATTCTGTATATTAATGTCAAGTGGTGTTTTTTCTTTTTCCTGCATGCTTTTCCTTTTCCATATCTTTATCAGGATCTGGCAAGTCTGGTGAGTGCAGTAAACAAAATGTTAGGTGTGTGATAAATTCTGATATGGATGATAGGAAAAAGAAAAAGAAATTATAATTATTTTATAAACATAGACCATGCATTGATATGAGAATTTGATGTTACTGCAAATTGAACCAGTTGAGATGATAGTGTCAATTTATTGAAATGGATAGATGTCATAATGAATTTGGAAAAAAAAGAAAAGTTTCTAGGACATACCAGATCATATTATCACATTGTCTCCAGATACAAAATTGATGATAATGCATAAATGCCTCTGGAAGATTCTATAAGTTTGTGAGTCTGAAGCTATGCTGTTTTAAATATTAACATCTAGTTAAATTAAAATATATAGATCAGAGATTTTCTTTGTTTTGTTTTGTTTTTCTATCTTTCTCTTTGGCTCTTCTCTTAGTATAGACTAGAAAAATAAAGGCACATGTAAATGCTTAGAGTTAATTATTTGGATTACAATTTAAATTTTCCAATATTTTTCATTTTATTTTTAAACACAGGCATCTGTTTGGTTTCATGAATAAAGCTCCCAATTTTGTTTTTTTTTTTACTGAAGTTTTTTGTTTTGTTTTTATAAGTTTATTTATTTACTTTTGTTTGTGTTGGGTCTTTGTTGCTGCGTATGGCGGGCTTTCTCTAGTTGTGGCGAGCGGGGGCTGCTCTTCGTTGCAGTGCATGGGGTTCTCATTGCGGTGGCTTCTCTGGTGGCTTCTCTTGTTGCAAAGCATGGGCTCTAGGAGTGAGGGCTTCAGTAGCTGTGGTACGCGGGCTCAGTAGATGTGGTGCACGGGCTTAGTTGCTCCACGGCATGTGGGATCTTCCCCCATCCAAGGCTAGACCAGGGCTTGAACCTGTGTGCCCTACATTAGCAGGCAGATTCTTAACCACTGCTCCACCAGGGAAGTCCCTGAAGTTCTTGAAGAAGTAATATTTTAACATTTGAGAATAATGGACCAAAGAAGATGATAACATTCAAGGGTAACTGTATTTCATAATCTAAAATAATTTTCTTTTCACAGGCAATTGCACTAGACAAAGAAGAGTAAGGAACTTTAATTACAATAATAATTGTGGAAGAAACAACCAGCTTGGTATAACATATCCAGTCCAAGTTTGTATCCAATATAATTTTTTAATCTAAAGCAGAATTATAATCTAAAAACAATATTTAGATTCTGAATAAGATTTGTACAGAAAAATATTAGCATGTAATATTTGATTGTCAAAAATGTGAGTGATTTTATTTGAAAAATGACCAACATTCTTCAGAGTTCCAGGCCTCCCAGTTATTTTAATAGTATTATCTTGGAGGAAGGCTCATAAACTCTCGTGTTCATTAGTTCATACTTGCACCATGAGGGGATTTGCTTTGGAAACTGATAGACTCTTATTTGGCTCAAAAAGTGAGTGCCCCTGGATTAGGGATTTTCTCAATGCACAGTGCAAAAGGCTAATAATTTTATTTGAAAAAAAATAATTATTATTACTTTTCATTCTGTTCAGCCTATATCACACTCAAAAGCAATTAATTATCTTGGTGGCTTTGTGCTTCATCTGTCCCAAAGTTTTTTGTTTATTTTAATAATAAATGTAATTTTTATACTAACTTCAGGTTGTACCTTTTACTACAAATTCTCAATCTCTGATTTACTAAATAATAGAAATCATTCTCATGAATGTTCAATATAAGAAGGGGCTGGCAAGCTTCATGCTCCATAACTTTTTCCAAAAGCTTTTATCTCCAAGTAAATTTGATCTACATTATTTTTTTTATTTTTTATTTTTTTGCAGTACGCGGGCCTCTCACTGTTGTGGCCTCTCCCGTTGTGGAGCACAGGCTCCGGACGCGCAGGCTCAGCCATGGCTCACGGGCCCAGCCGCTCCGCAGCATGTGGGATCTTCCCGGACCGGGGCACGAACCCGTGTCGCCTGCATTGGCAGGCAGACTCTCAACCACTGTGCCACCAGGGAAGCCCCTATTTTTAGTTTTTTAAGGAACCTCCATACTGTTCTCCATAGTGGCTGTATCAGTTTACATTCCCACCGACAGTGCAAGAGGGTTCCCTTTTCTCCACACCCTCTTCAGCATTTGTTGTTTGCAAATTTTCTGATGATGCCCATTCTAACTGGTGTGAGGTGATACCTCATTGTAGTTTTGATTTGCATTTCTCTAATAATTAGTGATGTTGAGCAGCTTTTCATGTGCTTCTTGGCCATCTGTATGTCTTCTTTGGAGAAATGTCTATTTAGGTCTTCTGCCCATTTTTGGATTGGGTTGTTTGTTTTCTTAATATTGAGCAGCATGTGCTGTTTATATATTCTGGAGATTAATCCTTTGTCCATTGACTGATTGATTGATTCATTTGCAAATATTTTCTCCCATTCTGAGGGTTGTCTTTTCATCTTGTTTATGGTTTCCTTTGCTGTGCAAAAGCTTTGAAGTTTCATTAGGTCACATTTCTTTATTTTTTTTATTTCCATTACTCTAGGAGGTGGATCAAAAAAGATCTTGCTGTGATTTATGTCAAAGAGTGTTCTTCCTATGGTTTCCTCTAAGAGTTTTATAGTGTCCAGTTCTACATTTAGGTCTCGAATCCATTTTGAGTTTATTTTTGTGTCTGGTGTTAGGGAGTGTTCTAATTTCATTCTTTTATATGTAGCTGTCCAGTTTTCCCAGCACCACTTATTGAAGAAACTGTCTTTTCTCCATTGTATATCCTTGTCTCCTTTGTCATAGATTAGTTGATCATAGTTACATGGGTTTATCTCTGGGCTTTCTGTCTTGCTGCATTGATCTATGATTCTGTTTTTGTGCCAGTAGCATATTGTCTTGATTACTGTAGCTTTATAGTATAGTATGAAGTCAGGGAGTCTCATTCCTCCAGCTCCGTTTTTTTCCCTCAAGACTGCTTTGGCTACTCGGGGTCTTTTGTGTCTCCATACAAATTTTAAGATTTTTTGTTCTAGTTCTGTAAAAAAATGCCATTGGTAATTTGATAGGGATTGCACTGAACGTGTATGTTGCTTTGGGTAGTATGGTCATTTTCACAATATTGATTCTTCCAATCCAAGAACATAGTATATCTCTCCATCTGTTGGTATCACCTTTAATTTCTTTCATCAGTGTCTTATAGTTTTCTGCATACAAGTCTTTTGTCTCCTTAGGTAGGTTTATTCCTAGGTATTTTATTCTTTTTGTTGCAATGGTAAATGGGAGTGTTTCCTTAATTTCTATTTTAGATTTTTCATCATTAGTGTATAGGAATGCAAGAGATTTCTGTGCATTAATTTTGTATCCTGCAACTTTACCAAATTCATTGATTAGCTCTAGTAGTTTTCTGGTGGCATCTTTAGGATTCTCTATGTATAGTATCATGTCATTTGCAAACAGTGTCAGTTTTACTTCTTTTTCAATTTGTATCCTTTTTATTTCTTCTTTTTCTCTGATTGTCATGGCTAGGACTTCCAAAACTATGTTGAAAAATAGTGGCAAGAGTGGACATCCTTGTCTTTTTCCTGATCTTAGAGGAAATGCTTTCAGTTTTTCACCATTGAGAATAATGTTTGCTGTGGGTTTGTCATATATGGCTTTATTATGTTGAGGTACGTTCCCTCTATGCCCACTTTCTGGAGAGTTTTTTTTTTTTTTATCATAAATGGGTATTGAATTTTGTCAAAAGCTTTTTCTGCATCTCTTGAGACGATCACATGGTTTTTACTCTTCAACTTGTTAATATAATGTATCACATTAATTGATTTGTGTATACTGAAGAATCCTTGCACCCCTGGGATAAATCCCACTTGATCATGGTGCATGATCCTTTTAATGTGTTGCTGGATTCTGTTTGCTAGTATTTTGTTGAGGATTTTTGCATCTATATTCATCAGTGACATTGGCCTGTAATTTTCATTTTTTGTGACGTCTTTGTCTGGTTTTGGTATCAGGGTGATGGTGGCCTCATAGAATGAGTTTGGGAGTGCTCGTTCCTCTGCAATGTTTTGGAAGAGTTTGAGAAGGATGGGTGTTAGCTCTTCTCTAAATGTTTGATAGAACTCACCTTTGAAGCCATCTGGTCCTGGACTTTTGTTTATTGGAAGAGTTTTAATCACAGTTTCAATTTCATTACTTGTGATTGGTCTGTTCATATTTTCTATTTCTTCCTGCTTCAGTCTTGGAAGGTTATACCTTTCTACGAATGTGTCCATTTCTTCCAGGTTGTCCATTTTATTGGCATAGAGTTGCTTGTAGTAGTCTCTTAGGATGCTTTGTATTTCTGCAGTGTCTGTTGTAACTTCTCCTTTTTCATTTCTAATTTTAGTGATTGGAGTCCTCTCCCTCTTATTTTTTATGAGTCTTGCTAATGGTTTATCAATTTTGGTTATATTCTCAAAGAACCAGTTTTTAGTTTTATTGATCTTTGCTATTGTTTTCTTTGTTTCTATTTCATTTATTTATGCTCTGATCTTTATGATTTCTTTCCTTCTGCTAACTTTGGGTTTTGCTTGTGCTTTCTCTAGTTCCTTAGGTGTAAGGTTAGATTGTTTTTGAGATTTTTCTTGTTTCTTGAGGTAAGCTTGTATAGCTATAAAATTCCCTCTTAGAACTGCTTTTGCTGCATCCCATAGGTTTTGGATCATCGTGTTTTCGTTGCCATTTGTCTCTAGGTATTTTTAAATTTCCTCTTTGATTTCTTCAGTGATCTCTTGATTATTTAGTACCATATTGTTTAGTCTCCATGTGGTTTTTTTTTTTCTTTTTTTTTCCCTGTAATTCATTTCTAATCTCATAGCGTTGTGGTCAGAAAAGATGCTGGATCTGAAAACAGTGCTTTTCAGATGCTCAGGAGTTTGAAAAGGGAACTTGATCTGTGGTCATCTTGAGATGCCAAAATGGGTATGCTTTCCTCCCAGAATGACTCATACCTCTACCTGGAGGCAGGGTTGTTAATGACCTTGACGACTTTAGCCCAGATTACTGCTCCCAGAATACTCCAGCAGTTCCATGCTGGGAAGAGGAAGCAGCTGTTATCAGATGACTACTCAGGAATGTGACCTAAAGGGGACCTTAAGTGGGACATAGAGACTGGTCATATGGCTCTCTTTGGCAGGTTGTTTTTCATAGAGGCTGCAACTCTTGATGTCCACGAGCCATACGTAGGTCACCTTCAACTTCTCTTCCCGTAAACCAGGAAAGGAGTTCTGGGAAATAAGCGAGAGAAAACAAGTGGGAGTCACAGTCACTTCTGACCCCATTAGCCATTATGACACTATGTGCTAGCCCTGGGACTGAGTTTTAGTAACCCTTAGATATTTTTGGCTGCTTTGTTTACAAACTGAAACTCAAAGCCATAAGCACTAGTGAGGTTGGACGGTGTAGTTTGAGAGTTCAGGATTTGAAGGGACCAAATCTCAGCCCCATTTCTTAATAGCTTTGTAGTCTTGGTCTTATAACCTATCTATGTGTTACCACCCCAATTTGTAAAATGGTGATTATAATAATGACCTCAATAGATTAATGTAAAGAGGAAATAAAAAAGCATAAGGTGCTGGGTAAAAATGACGTGCTCAGTATTTACTGGTTCCTTTTTCATTATGTTGTAGGCTAATTGCACCCAAACCTTCCATCCAGGTTTGGGTTGGGCATTAAAAGACATGCACATATTCATACTGATGTCAATTCACTCCATACACACTAACCATCCATGTTGCTCAAACATGGCAGACATTCTTCTGCCTTAGGTCAATGGATCTGGCTCTTCCCCCTCCCTGAATGTTTTTTCTCCCAATTATGCACATAAGCTTTTATCTTCTTCAACTCTGCTCAAATGTCTTCTCATTGTGGCTTATCCCAACCACCTTATTTAAAATTGCAACCTGTACATTTTTCCTCACTGCTCCCTCATGACTGTATTACTGATTCTCCCTGCCAGGATCCTTTCCTTTTTAAAATACATTTATCACTTCTAGCACTCCATAAAATTTACCTTTATTATGTCTATTGTTCTATTTTCTGCCTTCCCCACCAGAACACATACCCCATAAAGGTGAAAATCTTTATTTAAATCACTGACATATCCCAACACCTGTTTCCAGGTGTATAGTTAAGGCACAATAAATATTTTTTATGAAGGCACACAAGCATTTCAGACTAATCAAACTATAGAACTTACTCAGGGATGGTCTGGGCCCTGAATTACTATGCTTTTTTTCACCTCCATATTCCCAAAGCCTGGAGTATAGAAAGTAGAAATGTATAATGAAATGGATGAAGAAGTTGGTTCAAGTACAATACAACTTCCCAAGAGGTCTGGGAATTACTCATGCTTAGGCAAAATCCGTTATCATTAATTCTCTTCTTTCTGAATCTGAAAACCAAACATACTGGCTTAGGATTTTTTTCTATATTTGACTTATGTCATGCATCCAGAAGGTCAAGAAAATGTGGAGAATATTAACTATAGCCCCAAAACTTTGATGTAGTCATGGTGAACATTTATTCTCACTGAGTCATTTAAAGTTTGAATGTTGATATTTTAATTAACACTAGAATAATGTACATCATTTTGCAATAAAGGAGCAATACAATGAAATTTAGTTGCACCTCATCAGTGGATAGTTCTATATTGCTAACTATGTCTTTTTGAGCATGGTTGAGCAGGATGTTGGCATCTGTTCTCACAGAGTGATTGATCTACCTCACCCAAGGGAAGAGACACAATTGATTAAACCCCTTCTCAGAATCTTTGTTCTTAGAATTTTCTGTTGTGCATAGTGTTAAGAAGGCATCATCTAATACAACCTTAAGAAAGTGTAACACCCTCTTAAGACTCAAGAGGTGAAAAAATGCTCAGAGAATTTCTACAGAGTCAAATCCAAAATGAAGAATAACTATAGTTGAGTTATTTGGAAGAATGCAAACCATGAGACATAAAATAAAGAGGAATGCATGTTATAAATACAAGAAAAGAAAGTTTACAGAAATCATAGTAAATTTTTGTCAAGAGAGCTGGAACTCAGATGTGCTCCATTATCACCTGACCTTTCTCTCCCTCTATTTTTAGCAGTTAAAATGATGGTCATCCCCCGAGGTCTCTCTATAATGGATAGTTTAGGACATATTAATCTGATTTTACACAAATGCTATACTCAACTGTGCTTAAAGTGTCATCATGGAAAGGTTTTATGTGATGCTAGTATCTGGTTTTCCCTCATAACAATGCATTTAACAATTAAGTATGCCTTTGTGTGGTCTCTGGACATTAACACTTTTAAGGATTTCACAGGCTAAACTGAAGAAACACACCATAGGAGAGCACTGAAGCTGTTTATATTCACCTCATCATTAACACAGTCATTCACTTATCTGATCACACAGGGTAAAAGAAACATGCAAGAGGGGAGACCTTCAAGATGGTGGAAGAGTAAGACGTGGAGATCACCCTCCTCCCCACAAACACATCAGAAATACGTCTACATGTGGAACAACTCCTACAGAAAACCTACTGAATGCTAGCAGAAGACCTCAGACTTCCCAAAAGGCAAGAGAATCCCCACGTAACTGGGTAGGGCAAAAGAAAAAAGAAAAAACAGAGATAAAAGAATAGGGATGGAACCTGCACCTCTGGAAGGGAGCTGTGAAGGAGGAACAGTTTCCATACACTAGGAAGCCCCTTCACTGGCGTAGACAGGGGGTGGAGGGGGGGAAGCTTTGGAGTCATGGAGGAGAGCACAGCAACAGGGGTGCGGAGGGCAAAGCGGAGAGATTCCCGCACAGAGGATAGGTGCCAACCAGCACTCACCAGACTGAGATGCTTGTCTGCTCGCCCACCAGGGTGGGTGGGGGCTGGGAGCTGAGGCTCGGGCTTTGGAGGTCAGATCCCAGGGACAGGACTGGGGTTGGTTGCATGAACACAGCCTGAAGGGGGCTAGTGCACCACAGCTAGCCGGGAGGGAGTCTGGGGAAAAGTCTGGATCTGCCTAAGAGGCAAGAGACCATTGTTTTGGGATGCACAAGGAGAAGGGATTCCTTCCTTGTCTGCCCACAGAAGGCAGGGCACTGCCTAAATGAGCTCCAAAGACAGGTACAAGCTGCGGCTATCAGCTCTAACACCAGAGAGGGGCATGAAATGCTAACACTGCTGCTGCAGCCACCAAGAATCCTGTGTGCAAGCACAGGTCACTATCCACACCCCCCCGGGAGCCTGCGCAGCCTGCCAGAGTCCTGTGATCCAGGAACAACATCCCCAGGAGAACACACGGCATGCCTCAGGCTGTTGCAATGTTACACCAGACTCTGCGGCTGCAGGCTCGCCCTCCCTCCCCATTGGCCTGAATGCGCAAGAGCACACTAATCAGCCACTGCTTTAACCCTGTCCAGTCTGGTCAGAAACAGAAGCCTGAGGGCAACATACATGCAGAGGTGGGCCAAAACCAAAGCTGAAACCCAGGAGCTGTGTGAACAAAGAAGAGAAAGGGAAATTTCTCTGTGCAGCCTCAGGAGTAGCAGATTAAATCCCCACAATCAACTTGATGTACCTGTATCAGTGGAATGCCTGAATAGACAACGAATCAACCCAAAATTGAGGTGGTGGACTTTGGGAGCAACTATACAGTTGGGGTTTGCTGTCTGCAACTGACTTGTTTCTGATTTTTATGTTTATATTAGTATAGTTTTTAGCACTTGTATTCATTGGTGGATTTGTTTACTGGTTTGGTTGCTCTTTTTTATTACTCTTTATTTTTTTATTTTAATAATTATTTTATTTATTATTTTTTTCTCCTTTTTCTTCTGAGCCAAGTGGCTGGCAGGGTCTTGGTGCTCTGGTCTGGTGTCAGGCCTGAGCCTCTGAGGTGGGAGAGCAGAGTTCAGGACACTGGACCACCAAAGACTTCCCGGCCCCACCTGATATCAATCCGTGACAGCTCTCCCAGAGCTCTCTGTCTCAATGCTAAGACATAGCTCCACTCAACGGCCAGCAAGCTCCAGTGCTGGATGTCGCATGCCAAACAACTAGCAAAATAGGAACACAACCTCACCCATTAGCAGAGAGGCTATCTAAAGTCATACTAAGTTCACAAACACCCCCAAACACACCACTGGATGCAGCCCAGCCCACCAGAAAGATAAGATCCAGCTTCATCCACCAGAACACAGGTACCAGCCCCCTCTACCAGGAAGCCTACACAAGCCATGGAACCAACCTTACCCATGGGGGCAGCCACCAAAAACAACAGGAACTACAAACCTGCAGCCTGAAAAGGAGACCCCAAACAGAGTAAGTTAAGCAAAATGAGAAGACAGAGAAATATGCAGTAGATGAAGCAGCAAGGTAAAAACCCACCAGACCAAAGAAATGAAGAGGAAGTAGGCAGTCTACCTGAAAAAGAATTCACAGTAATGATGGTAAAGATGATCCAAAATCTTGGAAATAGAATGTAGAAAATATAAGAAATGTTTAAGAACGAACTAGAAGAACTAAAGAGCAAACAAACAATGATGAACAGTGCAATAAATGAAATTAAAAACTCTCTAGAAAGAATCAGTAGCAGAATGACTGAGGCAGAACAACGGATAAGTGACCTGGAAGATAAAATAATGGAAAAAAAACTACTGCAGACTGGAATAAAGATAAAAGAATGAAAAGAATTGAGGACAGTCTCAGAGACCTCTGGGACAACATTAAATGCACCAACATTCAAATGATAGGGGTCCCAGAAGAAGAAGAGAAAAAGAAAGGGACTGAGAAAATATTTGAAGAGATTATAGTTGAAAACTTCCCTAATATGGGAAAGGAAATACTTAATCAAGACCAGGAAGGGCAGAGAGTCCCATACAGGATAAATCCAAGGAGAAACACGTCAAGGCACATATTAATCAAACAATCAAAAATTAGATACAAAGAAAAAATATTAAAAGCAGCAAGGGCAAAGAAACAAATAATAACACGGGAATCCTCATAAGGTTAACAGCTGATCGTTCAGCAGAAACTCTGCAAGCCAGAAGGGAGTGGCAGCACATATTTAAAGTGATGAAAGGGAAAAACCTAGAGCCAAGATTATTCTACCCAGCAAGGATCTCACTCAGATTCGATGGCGAAAGTAAAAATTTTACAGACAAGCAGAAGTTAAGAGAATTCAGCACCACCAAACCAGCTTTACAACAAATGCTAAAGGAACTTCTCTAGGCAGGAAATACAAGACAAGGAAAAGACCTACAAAAATAAAACCCAAAACAATTAAGAAAATGGTCATAGGAACATACATATCGATAATTACCTTAAATGTAAATGTACTAAATGCTCCAACCAAAAGATATAGACTAGCTGAATGGATACAAAAACAAGACCCATATATATGCTGTCTTGCTCTGAAGAGACCCACTTCAGACCTAGGGACACACACAGACTGCAAGTGAGGGGATGGAAAAGATACTCCATGCAAATGGGAATCAAAAGAAAGCTGGAGTGGCAATTCTCATATCAGACAAAATAGACTTTAAAACAAAAACTATTACAAGACACAAAGAAGGACACTACATAATGATCAAGGGATCAATCCAAGAAGATAGAACAATTGTAAACATTTATGCACCCAACATAGGAGCACCTCAGTATATAAGGCAAATGCTAACAGCCATAAAAGGGAAAATTGACAGTAACACAACAATAGTTGGGGAATTTAACACCCCACTTCCACCAATGGACAGATCATGCAAAATGAAAATAAATAAGGAAACACAAGCTTTAAATGACACATTAAACAAGATGAACTTAATTGATATTTATAACACATTCCATCCTGAAACAACAGAATACACTTTCTTCTCCAGTGCTCGTGGAATATTCTCCAGGATAGATCATATCTTGGGTCACAAATCAAGCCTTGGTAAATTTAGAAAGTTGAAATATTATCAAGTATCTTTTCCGAACACAATGCTATAAGACTACATATCAATTACAAGAAAAAAAATCTGGAAAAAATACAAACACAAGGAGGCTAAACAATACACTACTAAATAAAAAACCAAGAGATCAGTGAAGAAATCAAAGAGGAAATCAAAAAATACCTAGAGACAAATAACAATGAAAACACAATGACCCAAAATATATGGGTTGCAACAAAAGCAGTTCTAAGAGGGAAGTTTATAGCAAAACAATCCTACCTCAAGCAATAAGAAACATCTCGGGCATCCCTGGTGGTGCAGTGCTTAAGAGTCCGCATGCCAATGCAGGGGACACAGGTTCGTTCCCCTGTCTGGGAAGATCCCACGTGCCGCGGAGCGGCTCGGCCCGTGAGCCATGGCTGCTGAGCCTGCGCGCCCAGAGCCGGTGCTTCACAATGGGAGAGGCCACAACAGTGAGAGGCCCATGCACGGCAAAAAAAAAAGAAAAGAAGTAAGAAACATCTCAAATAAACAACGTAACTTTACACCTAAAGCAATTAGAGAAAGAAGAACAAAAAAAACCCCAAAGTTAGCAGAAGGAAAGAAATCATAAAGATCAGATCAGAAATAAATGAAAAATAAATGAAGAAAACAATAGCAAAGATCAATAAAACTAACAGCTGGTTCTTTGAGAAGTTAAACAAAATTGATAAACCACTAGCCAGACTCATCAAGAAAAAAAGGGAGAAGACTCAAATCAACAGAATTAGAAATGAAAAAGAAGTAACAACTGACACTGCAAAAATACAAAGAATCATGAGAGATCACTACAAGCAACTATATGCCAATAAAATGGACAACCTGGAAGAAATGGAAAAATTTTTTAAAAAGCACAACCTTCTAAGACTGAACCAGGAAGAAATAGAAAAAGTAAACAGACCAATCACAAGCACTGAAATTGAGACTGTGATTAAAAATCTTCAAACAAACAAAAGCTCAGGACCAGATGACTTCACAAGGGAACTCTATCAAACATTTAGAGAAGAGCTAACACATATCCTTCTCAAACTCTTCCAAAATATAGCAGAGGGAGGAACACTCCCAAACTCATTCTACGAGGCCACCATCACCCTGATACCAAACCAAAGATGCCACAAAGAAATTTACAGACCAATATCACTGATGAATATAGATGCAAAAATCCTCAAAAAATACTAGCAAACAGAATCCAACAGCACATTAAAAGTAACATACACCATGATCAAGTGGTGTTTATCCCAGGAATGCAAGGATCCTTCAATATACGCAAATCAATCAATGTGATACACCACACTAACAAACTGAAGGATAAAAACCATACGATCATCTCAAGAGACGCAGAAAAAGCTTTCCACAAAATTCAACACCCATTTATGACAAAAATTCTCCAGAAAGTAGGCATAGAGGGAACTTACCTCAACATATTAAAGGCCATATATGAAAAACCCACAGCCAACATTGTTCTCAATGGTGAAAAACTGAAATCATTTCCTCTAAAATCAGGAAAAAGACAAGGATACCCACGCTCACTACTATTTTTCAATGTAGTTTTGGAAGTTTTAGCCACAGCAATCAGAAACGTAAAGGAAATAAAAGGAATCCAAATCAGAAAAGAAGAAGTAAAACTGTCACTGTTTGCAGGTGAGATGATACTAAACATAGAGAATCCTAAAGATGCTACCAGAAAACTACTAGAGCTAATCAATGAATTTGGTAGAGTAGCAGGATACAAAATTAATGCACAAATATCTGTTGCATTCTTATACACTAATGATGAAAAATCTGAAAAAGAAATTAAGGAAACACTCCCATTTACCACTGCAACAAAAAGAATAAAATACCTGGGAATAAACCTACCTAAGGAGACAAAAGACCTGTATGCAGAAAAGTATAAGGCAGTGATGAAAGAAATTAAAGATGATACAAACAGATGGAGAGATATACCATGTTCTTAGGATGGAATAATCAACATTGTGAAAATGACTATATTACCCAAAGCAATCTACAGATTCAGTGCAATCCTTATCAAACTACCAATGGCATTTCTCACAGAACTAGAACAAAGAGTTTCACAATATGTATGGAAACACAAAAGACCCCAAATAGCCAAAACAATCTTGAGAAAGAAAAACGGAGCTGGAGGAATCAGGCTCCCTGACTTTAGACTATACTACAAAGCTACAGTAATCAAGACAGTATGGTACTTGCAGAGAAGCAGAAATATAGATCAATGGAACAGGATAGAAAGCACAGAGATAAACTCACACACACATGGCCAACTTATATTTGATAAAGGAGGTAAGAATATACAATGGAGAAAAGAGAGCCTCTTCAATAAGTGGTGCTGGGAAAACTGGACAGCTACATGTTAAGGAATGAAATTAGAACACTCCGCAACATCATAGACAAAAATAAACTCAAAATGGATTAGAGACCTAAATGTAAGTCAGACACTATAAAACTCTTAGAGGAAAACATAGGCAGAACACTCTATGACATAAATCACAGCAAGATCCTTTTTGACCCACCTCCTAGAGAAATGGAAATAAAAACATAAACAAATGGGACCTAATGAAACTTAAAAGCTTTTGCACAGCAAAGGAAACCATAAACACTACCAAAAGACAACCCTCAGAATGGGAGAAAATAGTTGCAAATGAAGCAACTGACAAAGGATTAATCTCCAAAATATACAAGCAGCTCATGCAGCTCAATATCAAAAAAACAAACAACCCAATCCAAGAATGGGCAGAAGATCTAAATAGACATTTCTCCAAAGAAGATATACAGATTGCCAACAAACACGTGAAAGGATGCTCATCATCACTAATCATTAGAGAAATGCTAATCAAAACTACAATGAGGTATCACCTCACACTGGTCAGAATGGCTATCATAATAAAATCTTCAAACAATAGATGCTGGAGAGGGTGTGGAGAAAAGGGAATCCTCTTGCACTGTTGGTGGGAATGTAAATGGATACAGCCACTATGGAGAACAGTATGGAGGTTCCTTAAAACACTAAAAATAGAACTACCCTATGACTCAGCAATCCCACTACAGGGCATACACGCTGTGAATACCATAATTCAAAAAGAGTCATGTACCACAATGTTCATTGCAGCACTATTTACAATAATCAGGACATGGAAGCAACCTAAGCGTCCATCGACAGATGAATGGATAAGGAAGATGTGGCACATATACACAATGGAATATTACTCAGCCATAAAAAGAAATGAAATTGAGTTATTTGTAGTAAAGTGGATGGACCTAGAGTCTGTCAGACAGAGTGAAGTAAGTCAGAAGGAGAAAAACAAATACCATATGCTAACACATATATATGGCATCTCAAAAAAATTATGGTTCTGATGAAGCTAGGGGCAGGACAGGAATAAAGATGCAGATATAGAGAATGGACGTGAGGAAACAGGACAGGGGGAGGTAAGCTGGGACGAAGTACAAGAGTAGCATTGACATATATACACTATCAAATGTAAAACAGATAGTGGGAAGCAGCCACATTAGCACAGGGAGATCAGCTTGGTGCTTTGTGACTACCTAGAGGGGTGGTATAGGGAGGATTGGAGGGAGATACAAGAGGGAGGGATATGGGGATATATGCATGCATATAGCTGATTCACTTTGTTATACGGCAGAAACTAACACAACATTGTAAAGCAATTATACTCCAATAAAGATGTTTAGAAAAAGATGATGCATTGCTTAAAGCAATGTCCTTGCATTTTACAGTGTTTAGCTTGCTGAAATCTGTAACTTGGGGAGATAGACTTTAAAACTTACATGACAGTAAATCTTCATAAAGATCTTGATAACCAGTAAATCAAAATCTTTATTTACCAACATAAACAAAAAAGAAAAACGAAATATGCAAGAGTTATCTGAAATGACGTGAGGACAGAGGATTAAATCGAGCATTATGGTGAATAATTTATTCCCTTAGAAATATATTTTAACGTGCAACAGCTGTAAGTACTCAAAACTCAAATGTTGTACTTTAAAGTTAGGGCTCTCAGGTGACAGATAAAACCACCAACTTATTCATGATTTATTCTAATCCCTTTACATAAGACTGCAAATGGGAACATGAACAAGGTATAAGAAAACTGACCCAGACTGTACCACTATAGATTAATTCAGATGACTGGTAATTTTACAAAAGATGTAAATGGGTTCAGAAAAGTTGGATAATGTGTTCTTAATCCACATTTAGTTGATACCAAAGAATATACCAGAAAAACAGAATATACCATCTTTGTCATTGTTATATCTGTCTTGTTAGGTTCATCTAACAATTTGGGCATCGGGTGGTATGATACCAAGTAATTTATAGGTAAATTTTTATTCTATTTTGTCATTGTCTTTGTTTGGAATAATATTAATTATGATGTCATTTTTATTTAAATCAGAGGATTACTGTTTCCAGGCATCTATTCTTCTGCCTAGGCTCAGGTCATTTGTATAAACAGCCTACAAAATGAAGTCCCCAGGGTCTGTTCCTGTTCAGCTACCCTGATTTCTGCCCTGCAATTAACCACAGGAAGGTGAATATACAGCACTGAGAATGAAGACAGCCAAGGGCTCACCGTCAGGTGATTTTAGACATTGAACTTTGGCACAGCAATTAAATTCAATCACCTGGATCCAGATTACGAGTCACCTATTCAGATTCATGGCTCTGTTTACACAGTGAAAACTCACAACTATAAGGCCACAATCGAGGTTGCTGTAGCCAATTTAGTCAACAACACACAGATACTCACAGTGAAGAGTCATCCAGTAGTCAACTCTTGCCCAAGGCCTTAGAGGTCATTAATGGCTGACCCAGACAAGAACCAAGCTTTCCATACCTAAGTACAGGACTCTCTCCAGCCAATCTTTAATGATGAGAAGAGTGTAGCTCTGAAGGAGAATTTTTGCGTATATTTTTATATATTTATATAAAAATATATATGATTACTTATTTTTAAATATTTGCATATATTTTTCTGAGTTCTATGGCATATTTAAATAACCCTGCTTAATGAACCCTGGTTGAAATTTCAAGGATCTTGGTTCACTTTGAAACTGTAAGTTATTTATAAATCTTAAAAGTACTGATCTAGACTAACATTCTTTTGTTTATTTAAGAAAAGGGAGGACAAATAGCCATAAACCTCAAGTTGTTAATGCTGAGGAACTGGGTCATATAAATCAAGGACACAAAATATATCAAATGCCCACAACTTCAGGCAGTAGCAAATTTTATATGCTGAAAAGCTTAAACGTATAAGGCAACAAAGACAGGATAAATAAGAAAAAAAGTGGAGGTGATAAATTTTTCCTATAAAACTCTTCTAAATTACCCTTTTTTATGACACATCTTGGCTTATTTAGATAAACCAGGATGACTAAGTTATTCTTTCAAAAAGCTGTTTATGTATCCAAATACTATTTTCTACCCTCAAGAAAGCAGTTTGCAGCTCTTAGCACTCAGGGAATTAGTGACTGAACAATCCCCTTCAGAGTGCTAAACTTGTTAAAGGATCAAACCTTGTGGTACAAAGCAGCTGAATTACTAATGTTATCCATCTTATACTAGAAGGAAAAAAAGAACTCCCTCTTTAATGTCATTTTTTAGTGTTTATTCTATGTCACAAAATATTAGACCTTAAAGTCCCCATCTGGTTGCCAATAGCAGAGACCTCCTGCCAAGTGTATTATGTTGTCAAATAATCAAACAACAAACTTTTATTATGCTAAATCACTGGAATTTGGAGTAGTTTCCTATAGCCACTACTGTTACTTACCCTGACTTAACGCACAGAGGAACATTTCTTCTTTTTCAAATTGGTAGTTTTTTCCATGGGGTAGACATTATATATAATTTTTTTTACCAATACTCTATTCTCCTTCTGTACACCTAGAAAATATGATTATTGGCTTCCTTGAGATTGAGGAAACCTGACCAATAAATTGCGAGTAAAAGTTATGCGTGGCTGAGTCTGTGGAAATGTCATGTTCAATAACCCAAGCTCTGCTTTCCCATGCTGAGTGATGAGAGGGCTTGTGCTCTAGATGGTGCAACTGCAACATAGCACAGCCCCCACTGGCTTGGGCTCCTGAGTAACTGAGCGAGTGAGTCCCAAACCAGCAATGCATATATAATTGGAACAGGAAATAAGTTTTTACTGGGGTAAGCCACTGAGATTTTGAGTAAGTCACTGAGATTTTGAGTTTGTTTGTTAGTTCAGTACAACCTACCCTATTCTGACTAATGTATGACATACTGGCTAGAATATGTATATGATAGATATATATATATGTGTATATATACACATATATATGTATATATAGATATATATGTATGTGTATATATATACACACATGCATGGCTATATGTATATGCATATATACATATGCATGTATAAATTTCCACATATATGTATATACACACGTAAGAGATGTATTAGAATACGTGTGTGGATATATGTACATATACACACATACACACATATGATTACTAAATTGTAGCTTGAGAAATTTTCATGATATAGTGGAACTTTATTTTAGAGAAAGTGTTCTTAATTATGCCTTTAAAAGAAAGTGATTTTTAGCAATTAAGTCATTTTTTTATAACACCATGCCAAAAAGCAAACCATATACTCGATGACCTTTGCTGGAGGTTCTGCAAGGTGCTAATCACAACACTTGTCCTCTCTTCATTCTAAACAGTATGAAAAATAAACACAGGAAATGGGCAGAATTATGGATCTCAAAATATTAGCTTTTTCACCCTACAAAATGATCAAAATGGATCTTCTACTCCATACCACCTAACATGAAGTGACTCGTCCATCTACTTGCAGGGAGAGCAGCTGAAGGACCGTGGGCTTCCCATGCAGAGGCGAAAAGCCCTGCTCCAGAGAGCTTAATGTATGGAACAGTAGCTTCATGAAGCTAAGTGCAATATGATATACTGAATTGGATCCTGGTACAGGAAAATGTCATTAGTGGGAAAACTGCTGAAATCTGAAAGAAGTCTGGAATTTAGTTGATTGTAATGTATAAGTATTAATTTCTTAGTTTTGATAAATATACCATTGTTATATAAAGTAAGAGACACAGGAATAAAAGGTTTATGAAGATTCTCTATCCCACCCTTGCAGCTCTTCTGTAAATCTAAAATTATTTCAAAATTTGGAAATTTAAAGGAAAAATATATTTCTTCTACAAGCTAGGGGACACAGTAGAAAAGAAATGGCTAATAGTTTTGAAACCAAAAAGCACTGGATTTAAATACCAAACATGCCACTTTCTACCCAGATTCTCTAAAGTAAAATATCTAAGTCTCACTTTGCTTATCTGTATAACTATGGTAATAGAGCTTACATACAACATGGTTGAGATTTAAATGACATAAAATATACAAAATAGTTCCTGGGATGCAGTAGGGCATCTCTACAAACAGATTCTACATTCTCTAAAAAAGTGAGTTTGGTAAAGAGTAGGATAGCTTGAAACTATGACAATAAGGATGGAGACCGGAACAGGTATCATTGTGAGATGTAAAGACATACATCTGGGACCGGTCTTTGCTGAAAGGTATGCACTTTCTTCACATTTGTATACATACTGAATTGTGGTCACAGCTACAGTCCCAGAGTGACTTTCACTCAGGGTATTTCTACCTTTCTGTCACTGCTCATGGCACCATAGAAACACTTAAAAGATGCACTCTCCTGGCAGTGTCAAGACTTATTGGAAGACACAATTCAGCTGATTGTAAATGGTAGCTTCTTTTTATGTTTTTGTTTACTTTCCGTTGCACAACCACAGGCAACTCACACAAAATGAATTTGCTGGTCGTTGCTTTAGGACTTTCAGCATCCCCATTTAAGACAGAACACATTCAAGAATAAGACTGCTAAAAAATTGTGCTCTTCTAGCAGGTTGAATAGAAGGCCTTTAATCTACCCAAATCAATGCACATCAGTGGCTTCTGAGCTCAAATTCCAAGTAACTGGCAAACGTATACATGACAACTCAGTGACCAGAACCAATTCTAGGAGCACTGATTACAGTGGTGATAGCTTGTAATAAATACAAGAGCTCTTAGGGAGAGGTTTCAAAACCTTATAAAACCAACTAATGATGTAATGATATTTTGTTTTGTTTAATTACCATTCATAATGCAATGTAATTAAACTCAGTGGCAGGAGGATAAGAGTACCAAGATATAGACAATTAAGTTAATCACAACATATGTAAGATATATTCAGGCACCACATAAGTCCTCTGACAGGAAGGATCTAAGCATTTTTCTTACGTTTATACAGAATAAAAATTACAAAGTTTCCATATTCTAAGCAATAGGATAAACTGCCAATGACAGTGTTTCTAAAACTTGTATACTAACATTAACTGACTTTACAGAATTGGATTTAAGAGTCCAAGCATTGGGGCTTCCCTGGTGGCGCAGTGGTTGAGAGTCTGCCTGCCGATGAAGGGGACACGGGTTCGTGCCCCGGTTCAGGAAGATACCAAATGCCGCAGAGCGGCTGGGCCCGTGAGCCATGGCCGCTGAGCCTGCGCGTCCAGAGCCTGTGCTCTGCAACGGGAGGGGCCACAACAGTGAGAGGCCCGAGTACCGCAAAAAAAAAAAAAAAAGGGTCCAAGCATTATTTCCTCTAGTTCAGATGCTTAGAGAAGACCTGGGTGAGAAAAAAGAAAGAATATTGAAGAGTAAGCATAATTATTTATTTTAAAAATTGATTTGTAGCTCATTATGTATTCAGGATAATAATCATTTGTTGGGTATATAATGCAACTATCTATTCCCAAGTCTGCAGCATTTCTTTTACCTTTGTTATAATATTTTTGGACATGCAAATTTTAAAATTTTAATTTCAACACATTTATCAATCTTTTCATATGGCTTATGTTTTGTGCCATATTCAAGAATACCTTACCTACCATGTTGCAACCATATATTCTTCTAATAAAGATTTATTTGTTCATATCTAAATCCTTAGTCTCTGAAGTTCATTTTTATGTTTTGGGTGAAGTTGGGACCTAATTTTGCTTTTCCAAGGAAATTCACTGACCCAACACCATTTTTTGAATAGATTATCCTTTTCTTACTGTTTTGAAACACCATATTTATCATTTATATATCTTTTATATATTTATATATATTTATATAGCATTTATACTTAATTATATAATTAGAAGCTGTATTGTATTATGTTACAAATTTATATTTCTATGTCATTTATATATCTATCATTTATATATCAACTATGTCATTGATATCAAGTCCTTATACATTCACATATGTACTTTACAATTCTCTTCTCCATTACATGTCTGTTCTTTCATTAATACATAACTGTTTTAATTCCTATAACTGTATAATAAATCTTGGTATAGTGTAGCCCAACCATTCTTCAAATGTGTCTTGGCTTTTCATATTCTTTTGGTCTTCTGTATTAGTTTAGAATTAGACAGGTTTCCTTGAATTTCCTGAAATTTTCCAATCTTTCCTTAGGGGCTATTTTAGATGTTAGGATCCTCCTTCAACACTCTGGTAGTTTACAACTGTGCTTTAGCCTTGATTTCCAACTTATGTAGAACCTTAAGATCAGCCAGAGGGAGAATTAGAAACTTCTCAGGTCTTTCCTGGGGATGCACAAAACATTGCATGTGTGTTTGGCCTTCTAGATCCCCAGAAATATGTCAGAGCTTTTTAAAGCCCCTTATGGACTTCTCATTCCCCATATTTTCCTTAAATATTTTAGCCAAATTTTTGCTTGCCCCTACTAGAACCAATGTCTATGGCAGCTGGGACAGGCACTGCTGATTGTCCTGAGGATAGGGATCTCCTTACTGAGAGAGACTTGAGTCAGGTCAAACAATGATAGGTTTTCTCGGGAAAGCTCATCGAATGCAGGCCATCTGATGAAAATTCTCTGGAGATGGAACTTTTGGCGGCAGTTCCAAACTCTTTCTGTTCCCTCCAGTAGCTGCTAGGCAGCTGGTTTTAACGGCAACCATGTTTCTGAGACTGCTGGTCTTCAAAGCTACTGAGAAGCTGAGGAGAGAGGAATGGAAAGAGGAAAGTTAAAACACCGCAAAGCTTGCTGTTCTTACCAAAAGTCAGCTGTTTTTCTTGCACAAATTCTCCCCACATTGTTACAAGCCTTTGGTTTATTAACAGAGTGTTTAAAAAGTTGATTTTGACAATTTTGGCCAATATTCTTGTTGTTTTCTGGAAGAATGGATTTTCAGAGGTCTTAACTCTGTATTATGGATGTTTGTGTTTCCCCCATCCACATGTTGAAGCCCTAGTCCCCGATGCAATAGTATTAAAATGTAAGGACTTTGGGAGGTAATTAGGTTTAGATGAGGTCATGAGGGTGGAACCCCCATTTTGGGATTAGTGCCCTCATAAGAAAAGACATAAGAGAGCTTGCTTCCTCTCTCTCCACTGTATGAGGATATAGCAAGAAGGTGGCCGCCTACAAGAGAGTCCCCAGCAGAACCTGACCATGCTAGTATCTTGATCTTGGACTTCAAAGTCTCCAGAAGTGTGATAAATAGACGTCTGTTATTTAAGCCACCCAGTCTATGGTATTTTGCTATAATAGCCCAATCTAATTAAGATATTATCATTCTGGAAGTTCTCTATTTTTCCATATATTTAACAGTCATAAGTGCTTCATTTTGGGGGACATTTCTTCTCATGCTCTTTGCCCAATCTGCTATAAAACTAGATTTTCTTATTGGGCTTGAACTGATTTTTTATATTAAGTATATGTAAACTGTGCCATATTTTTTTTGCTGAAATTCTCTCAGTTTACCATTTGCTTATATTATAATTTTGGCACACACAGATTTTTTTATGAAGTCCAATATATCAATACCTACCACTATATTTTTCATCATATTAGGAAGAGTTAGAATTCATTACATTTTTCTGGTTATTTAATGATTTCATTTTTTATATCAAACTTTTGCATTCATCTAGAATTAATTTTGGCATATGTTATAGTGGGAAAATCAACTTGGTTTTTGTCCCAAAACATCAATTTTCCCAACAAAATTTACTAATAATCTATTTCACCCCTTGTTGGTTTGTGATACTCCATTTATAACACATTAAATCTCTAAATATAATTCTTATATATAATAAAAACATTTTCTCACTTATGTCTTCTGAACTCTGGTCATATTCCTACTCTTGATCCAACATTACATTATCTTGGTATTTTGCTGCTTGTTACTATATTTTAATATTTGGTTATTAACTTTAAATTAATATGCAATGTAAAGAGCTAACACTAGATGAAAAATAGTCTTTGGAGTACAGCCTTTCTCTCTTTGCTCCTGCAGTTCTTAAATCCTTATTCAACTTTCAACAGAGATATTGCCTCCTATAAGGAGACTTTCCTAAGTTCTTATTTTCCTCCTTCTGGGATGCATTAGGTGTCTTCCTCTATGCTGCTTCTCCTTATTCTCATAATGTCCCATGCACATCTTTGTTATGGCATACTTGGGGTACACTGCACTGTGAGGGTTGAGTTTTCCGCTATTTATACCACTGGACTGCGGTAAACTCTTTGCGGGCAGAGACTGTGTTCTGTATCCATGATGCCAAATGGTTTCTGGCCATATTAAAAGATCAACAAATTTTCCTTGAAAAAAAATGAATAAATGACATCAACTGAACTTTCCCCTGATGTGGACAATAGGGAGACAGAAATCTGGCAAACAATTAAAGCATCATTATCATTCTAGGACTTATTACAAATAAATACACTATAGTAATTTTAAATACAAACACCTAGATATGATTCAATAATGTCTTGATTTTGAATATTCTTATTCTGCTTTAATACAAAATTTGACTATCATCATTGGATATTCAAAAGCTGTGGTTTGTATGCAGTTCTCAGTCATTAGCAGTTAAAATGCCCCTTGCAGTTTTTCCTACTGCCAACTCTATTTGCTTTTTAAATCAAATCAATTTAAATCAAGCACCTACAGAATATCTGCTAATCCTAGGAGGTTCTGAAAGTCTCAACCCTTGTTATTTGCACTTGAAAAAATTGCTTTGCTGCAAGCACCTGGCTTCAGCTGTCACAAGAGAGGTATGACCATTGGATACACATTAACAACCTCCACAGACCTTCTAGGACAGGGGTCCCTGACCCCCGGGCCACAGACCATTACTAGTCCATGGCCTGTTAGGAACCAGGCCCCACAGCAGGAGGTGAGCGGCGGGCAAGCGAGCAAAGCTTCCTCTGTATTTACAGCCGTTCCCCATCGCTGGCATTACCGCTTGAGCTCCACCTCCTGTCAGATCAGTGGAAGCATTAGATTCTCATAGGAGCGCGAACCCTACTGTGAACTGTGCATGCGAGGGATCTAGGCTGCATACTCCTTATGAGAATCTAATGCCTGATGATCTGAGGTGGAGCTGAGGCAGTGATGCTAGCTCTGGGGAACATCTGCAAATGCAGATTATCATTAGCAGAGAGGTTTGACTGCTCAGAGAACATAATAAATCAATTGCTTGCAGACTCATGTCAAAACCCTATCAGTGAGTGGCAAGTGAAAACAAGCTCAGGACTCCCACTGATTCTGCATTATGGTGAGTTGTATAATTATTTCATTATTTATTACAATGTAATAATAATATAAATAAAGTGCACAATAAATGTAATGCGCTTGAATCATCCTGAAACCATCCCCCCCCACCCCGGTCCGTGGAAAAATTATCTTCCAAGAAGCTGGTCCCTGGTGCCAAAAAGGTTGGGGACTGCTGTTCTAGGACAAGGAGTTTCCAATTAGAGATTTCTCAGGAAGCTAAGTTGTACTCCACCAGATAGTTAACAAAAGAAACAGTTGGTTTCCTTGGTAACAACTATAGACTTTTACATTTTGAATCAGAGTTGCATCTCAGCATCAGATGTAACAAGCTTATTAAATAGGCCACACCTTTTGTAAGAATTTTAAAAAATTTAAATATCTAGAGGGAATGTTTACTTTTTTCGAATAAAAATATTGAAAGATTTAAAATAGCCTCTGAGAAACCAAAAATAAAGCCAGCATTCAGCCTATCCAATCTATTGAACTGTGTCAAAATAATTTTGGAATAAGCCAAGGTATAAATAAACATACAAATACATACACTGTAAGAAAGGCAGATAATTGTGGTAGAGCAAAAACAGTTGGATATACTGGCATGAATAATAAGTGCCAGCTGACAGCCAGAATGGAGCTAGAATATCTGTAAAAATTTAGCTGTAAACTACGCATACAAAGAAGACAATCATTTAAAGAAGATTCAAATTTGCAAAGCTAATTGAACTGGAACACTTATGAATATTTTATTAATCCGGTCTAAGGCAACATGTACAATATGGACAAATGCTTCTGCAGTCCATGTTAATTTAACGAGCTCACCTTGAAGAACCCTCATTGATTACTTAGAGTACTCAAGGCTCCCTTTTAACTTTTTGATCCTCAGCAATGTGGCTTTTGCACCATCTGTTTATGGTTAAACATGACATTGCAATATTTCAAACTTGTCATTCTCCCTCAGGAGCAAATGGAACTCACTGCAAGCATCAGAACTCCCTGCACTCACCAGCCACATGGGAGCTTGGAGCAAAGAGGATAGGGCAACACAGCTGAGAAAGCAACTGATTTGGCTGGAAGATACGACTATAGGTTATAACACAGCTCAACAGTGAGGAAAAGAATAAAAAATCTGCTTTTGTACTCAGTGTAGTCAGGTCCTAAGGATTACAATCTCTATTTATTCTCACTTTCCAAGTAGCATTTCAAAGTTTTGATTTTCGTAAAAAGGAAATGTTATAAATGTTTAATTGTGTTAACAAATAAGGAATGATTATATTCTAGCTAATGCTAAATCATAAAGTTCTTCATCTTATTATTAGTGCCAGCATGTGTGAGATAATCACATCTTTACCTTCAGATAACACGATTTTTATTGGGCATGAGTAATCTTGCCTCCTCCCCCAACTCCCTAGAGAAAAAGAAATTCCTATTCAAAGGACTGAAATCCCCCTTTATGCAGAAGTCACACTTTATGAAGTAAGCATTGGTATACCCAGAAATTTCTTGTTCAAATGCAATAGCCCTGAAAACAGAGCATATCAAGGTTTAGAGATCTTTAACACAAGTGTAGATTGGTTTATTGGTGTTTTGTTTGTTTTTTGCTTCAGGGGAATTGTGAAAAGAGAATTCTGAGGCTGTGGAAGGCCTAGGCAATTAAGATTTCACCAAATAACTACCTGTCAACTTAGAATGCTGGGATCAATGCAGAGGGGGAGTGGGACACACTGGCCATGAATACTTTGATGGGATCGAAAAGAGATTCACTTTGTTATAAAGCAGAAACTAACACACCATTGTAAAGCAATTATACTCTAATAAAGAAGTAAAAAATAAAAAAAAAGAGAGACACAAGCCCATAGCTTCTCAAACAGCCCTTATCTTTCCTGTAGGTCTCTGCACTTGCTACTCCCTTGAAACCTTCTACTCTTCTGTCCCAATTCCGTCCCCACCTCTCTACCTGGCTACTGCCTATTCAACATTTGGGTCTTAGCATAAATGCTACTTTTTCTGCACAAGCCTTTTCTGGCTCCTAAGATTAGGATGCTCTCATGGAATACTGAAATTTTCCATTTTTGCATATATCAAATGCTAATTAATTATTTGTCCAATTATATTTTAATGTCATCTTCCCAAATGGACTAAGGCATCATCATGGCAGGGCCATGATTCTCTTACTTACCGTTCTTTCCCAGCCCCTAACATACTATAAACACTTCAAAAATATATGTGGACTGATTGGCTTTTTGGTGCAATGCATATGCATGCAGTAATCTTGGAAGTGGAGCATTACAGCAGCAAGTTCTCATGGCAGTAAGGGTAATGGATATCCAGGTGGTAGTGTAAGCCCGGGAAGGATATGGACAGGGATGAAAGGGAAAATAAAAGGAGAAGGAGACAGTCTTTTCAACTTCACAAGGCAAAATACATAGCCTTTCTTGAGTTGCACGTTTATAATGTGAACAATGACGCCTACCTTGCAAGGCTGCTATGGGAAGGTGAAGATGCAGTGCAACACCTGGTATACAATAGACAGCCAATAAGTAATAACTCAATGTTAATTCTGCTAATATTCCCACTATTGTTTCTTAGTTCACATTCTCTCTCTTCCTAGACTATTATAATAACTTTCCAACAGGTCTTCTTGCCGCCAGTGTCCCCCTGTACACAGCAGCAAGAGGCTATGCGGGCATAGGAAATGATGGGCAGGGAGTGACGGGTGGGGGTTAGGAGGCAGTCAATAAAAAGTTTGAGCTAACCCAGAGTGCCCATGTCAGGGAACCGAATCTGAATAATTCACATGTACTTATAAAAACAGGGTCAGAGGAAGAGTGACAATCAGCAGAAGATTGTTCATATATCCAGTGAGGCAAAGGGACTTCAGAGAGACCCAGAGAAGCTCTTATATAATCTGATAAAGGAAGAGGAGTAAAAGCACAGACCACACCCTTCTGCCCCATGCAGTCAGCCCCTCAAGCTAAAAATCTGTCAGCGCTACGGGGAAAGGAAAATATGAGATCCACATGGGTCTCAGACTGCAGTTTTATACTGAATGAGACTATGTTTTGCACACAACCGGAAGGCATAGAATCGTCCTTATATGGTCTTAAGAGGTGGGAAAGGGAAGTTTAATTTAGTGCCACTGAAGGCAAAGAGTCTGAAAAACACTAAAACCATTTTAGGTTTATGGCCTCTCAAGTTTGGACTGTTCAAGAACCTAGTAAGAAGGATGATGCAGTCAAAGATGACATTCAGGTCTCTGGCCTGGGAAGTAAGCAGTGATGTCCGAGATGGGGGTATAGCAGCTCAGGTATGGACATAGAGGTTTGGGAGTGCACTGCCTGAAAACAGGAGTTGAAGCTTTGTCAGAGGATGTGATGACTCAGGGAGACTAGAACGGAAGGGAGCCAAGAGCAGTCAAAGGAAGAAAAGTAAGTGTAAACAAAAGAAAAGAATGAGAAAGGAATTGTGTTTCTGAAGGAGGGGAGAAATACACAAAAGGGAGGACTGTGGCTCCTGATTCCAATTTCACTTCCATCACAATTGTGCCCATAGCAGACCAGTTGAGCAAGAGCAAGCTGTGCTTTTCTCATTCCCTCCAGGGAGATACAGGATGTTTTTGTTTATCAAGGAAGTTCTGCAATGTGTACTATAGGCAGGCAAAGTATAATTAACTTTTTTTTTTTTTTTTTTTTTGGCTTAGAGCTTCAGAAGTGCCCACTGGTCAGTAAAACGAATGTCCAGGCAAGAAAATACATCATGCATTCCTCCCTTGATGATTCATTGGATGTTCCACGGTACTTAGGTACATCAAAAACTAAATACAGTAATATGCTGCCTCTTCATAAACTGCACTGACCCTAGAGTCATAACTTCACAAGCCAGGAAAAATGATAGCTAGTGTAAATAAAATGCAGTTCTCAAGAGTTCTAAAACATTTCTTCTCAATTTGACAACTCCCAAATGTGAGCTCGTAGACAGATTTGGTGCTGTGTTCCAGGTCACATGCCCCTCTATCCAACTCACAGGGAAACTTAAATAAAATATATTCAAGATGTATTTGCTGTGAATGCAGAGTAGTTAGAGCTGACCCACTGGCATGAAGATGAGTGTCCAGGGGTCCCCACAGCAAGGGCCCTGCAACGCAGGTCCTGGCCTTGGTGTAGTAGGTATGTGGTGGTAACCACACCTGCCAGAGTCTGGAAATTGGCTCTGGTGGTCTCCTTTAATTCCTGCCGACCCCAGTTCTCCAGGCTTTCTATGCTTCTGTGAGCTATGAATTCTTTTTCTGCCTAAGTTAACCAGATCTGATTGTTGCATAAGAACCCAGACTAGTACAACCGCGGTTTGGCTTTATCTCCCTGGCCGTTGCCCTCAGGGAGCTAGTTCTATATAGTGCTTTAACATAAAATATGAGACTGAAAAGAGACTATATTGATAGGGAGCTCAATAAACACCCATGGTATTTGACCAGAATCCCCTTTCCTCTGCCTCTACTGATGTACAGTCTCATTATGGTTTGCAGATAGACATATGGCCTAAACTACATCAAACATAATATTTCACCATCACTGCATGTCACAGTGATGGAAAGAAAGGGTGGAGGTGTGATCCAAGCCTTGTCAATCAGACTTGAATCTGTGATTTTTTTTTTTAATACCAAGACTGTTGAGAGAGGTGAGAGGAGGATAAGAAAAAGTGGTGGGAAAGGAGTGAAGATGGAGCAGATGCTGTTAATGCCTCACTCATGCTACGGATTTCATCACCATTTTCACACAGCTGCATCTCTTTGTTGAAGGACTGTCCTCAGGATGCCAAATTTGCCTGTGTACACATATAGCTGAAAGAGCCTGGGAATTTACATATCCCAAGCAGCACCTGTTAATTGGGACAATGCTGAAGGAGATCAACTCCATCTCCAGAGTCCCACTGAGGGATGGAGCCAAAGTCACCTTCTGTAGGGCTCTGCTTGGTTTCACAACTTTTCACCTTTGCTTAACTCCCTTCCCTTCCCTGTCTCCAGTCTCCACCCCTTGATGAGATTCTTCCAGGAACACATCTTAATAAATCACTTTCAGGGTCTGCTTCTGGAGAATCTAATCTAAGACACCTGAAAAGCCAGCAGCTCTCTCTTGTTCCTCGTGGATAACAGTGCTTGAGATATAAAGTAAACAAGTGCGTGGATGGATCAAATCTCTGCTTCCAACCACTCCAGCCCCTCCAACAGATGAACTGATACTTTCCCATTCCTGCCAAAGTTAGGCTGAATTTGATTTCTGTTACTTGCAACTAAGAGACATAATTCACCAGGGTGAGGTACAGCGACTTCTTCCCTTGCTCTACTTAACAACAGACCTTGCAGATAAGTGAGAGATGTCCATGATATCATAAGTCAGCTGTATTTTCGAAACAAAGTTATCAGAAGACCACTGTCACGTTCATTGTTCCTTGGATGCCATGTACCCAATTTATGATTTACATTTTCCACTAGAGTTTACCATATTGTTTCCAGACTTTTCTACAGTACAAACACCAGAAAAATTTCAATCTACCTTGACATATTCCATAATATGTACCATATATATGTTAAGAAAGAAAAAGAGAGGAGAGAACAAAATCTTTCTAACATGCAAATCAACTCCTGTCAGGCCAAGTTTAAAGGCCTTCAATACCTCTTCCTTGTTCCCAAGATAAGGTTCATACTCCTTAAAATGCTCTCAATAGCTTAATTATGTGATGTCGGGTGCAACTATCAATCACATTCTTCCCACTCCACCTCCATAATCCAGTCACAGTGAACACTTTCAGTCCCTTGAGAGACATGCTCTTTCTTGGCCTTGGACCTTTGTTCCTCCTCTTCCTCCACATGCTCATACTCCAGCTTCGCATTTCACTTGGATTACTCCTTTTTAGGTCTCAGGACTAGGCCAAGACATTACTTCTTCCAGAAAGTTCCACCTCCCACTTCTCCTAGGTGCTCCCATTGTTCCCTTTACTTCCCTAAAATTTCACATATCACCCTCTAGTGTGATTAAACATGTTTATTTGGAATAAGAATATATGACCCTTGAGGTAAAATTATGTCTGTTTGTTCAATGCCATATTGCTGGAGTCTAACTACCTGGATCATAACAGATTTATAATATTTTTTAATGAATGAATGAATAAAAAAGGAAAAAGAGAGAGATGTTGAGAGAGGAGAAATTATGGTTTTTTGAACACCAGTATAGCTGGAACACTAAGTTCCAAACAGGAAACATCTCCTTAAGAGAAATGCCTTGATGAGTAAAAGATGTTTTCACCCCAGCATATGTCTCCCACGGTGTCAACTCTTTATGACAGCTAACATAACCATAAAATATGTGCTCAGCAACAACTCCTGTGATTTAACAACAGGATCCAGAGTGACTTAGCTGTGATACCTGGCTTCTCTCCCACAAAAAAGGTACCTAAGTTCCCTTGTAAAAAAGACAGCTGAGATGAGGATACCCGCTGCCGAGAGACTTGGGTCAGTCACTTAACCTCTTTATCATTATATTAAATTATGGATTAATGTTCAGAGGCAGATAGCTGTAAATAATGCTCTTTAAAACAATTTCACTTCCAACCTTGTCTCATTTAATAACCAGATAGATTAAGAAATAAGGAGACGCTGACTTACAGAACAAAGTGCAAGACTGAAAGTCGGAAGTTCATGTACAGTGAAAGAAGAAATAGCACTAATCCATGTATGCTATCTTACCAAAGTGCTGTGGGAAACTTATTGTCAGTTTATTATCAAGTTTCACCCTGACCAGGATCATTATGCTGGATGTTATATCCTCAAAATATCTTCAGAAAGAGAAGATATGAGCATGGTACTGCCCACCCCCTCTATGCAGCTTCCTTGATTGGCCTCACTAACTCATCAAGATGTTCTTTTCCATGGGACAGAGTCACTCAGAAGGCTCCTCATTGCATTCCTCCAGCAGTCTCTGTTGTCCAGTTAAACTTGCCACCATGGAAGATAAAACTGCTGTGTCACTCTGACTTTTCTGCTCAACTAGTGATAAACAATTCATTACCTTTTGGGATCTCAAACACTTATCTCCCTACCATTACTGATCTCCATCTGTCAGTACTCACAGAACTACTCACCATATGCCAAGCTCTTAGAGCAGACAGGCATCTACAGAACCAATGGAAATAGCTACTGACCCATGCTGATTTTAAGCAGCATTTACTTCTTGGGGATTACTCTTTGTCCTCTTTTCTATCACATTATGGATAGTCTCAATGCTCACAGGTGGGGATAGTGCCTAAAGTGTTGTCTCCTAGTCAGCTCAATCCAATCCATCTCTACAGAGAGGAGGGTTGGTCATCACCCAGGCAAAAGTATCAATAAGGCATCTTTGTTTACACAAAAGAATGCGAATCACACCACACATTTCGTTCATTTTTAAATATCTTGATCCAAGCTCAGTTGACAAAGAATATTTGAAAATATGGCCTTTGTCCTTAAACTCTTTGCTTTTCATCTCATCATCAATCTTATCAGGAAAACAAAAAAATTCCCTTTTGTCTCCCAAATTCCTTGGTCCTTCATATTTCCTCTATTATCTCAAAATTCAGCCCAGGGTTTTCTAAAATTCAATCATTTGTATCCTACCTTCACAACTTTTGCCAACTGTACTCTTATAGATGACGATGGATATGTAGGTAGGTAGGAAGATGGATAGATAGATAGGAAACATACAGGTACATAGATTTGGAAAGATAGATATATCAGGAGATAGGTAGATATAGATATTGATAAATACACATATAGGTAGATAATCTATTTTGAACTAACCCACTTTTTATAACCTTTTATTTGTCCTAAGCAATAATGGCCATAGGCAACTTACATATTCTTCTGATATATATTAAAAAAAACATCAAACTATTATTTATAAAATAAATAAGACAAAAAAGTATATTTTACAGCACAGGGAATATAGCCAATATTTTATAACTTTAAGTGAAGTATAAAAATACTGAATCACTCTATTGTACACCTGAAACTAATATAATATTGTAAATCAACTATAGTTTGAAAAAAATAATGAAAATAATTTACATTTCTTGATATTAATATATTTAATTTGTTGACTTCTCCATGTTTGAATATTTATCAGGGATTCCTCTCTTTTGATTGTATATTGACATTCATTTATCATAGATGCATAAGCTTGATGACATATGGCATAATTTATCTGTTCCTCTTTTACCAACATTCAGGTTATTACTGGATTATTGTCATTAAGATGAAACTTTAATAAGCAACTAGTTCCATTAAAAAAAAATTAAAATTGAAAATGATCCAGCACATTTAAAATGATCTTAACCGTGAGTATAACACTTTGAGAAACAGTGACTCATGCCATTGGTTCTCAATACTGGAATATCAGATCACCTGAGAAGAATTATTTTATTTTAAGAAGACTTAATTTTAAATTCTAATGTCTAGATATCACCCCAGACCTATTAAATCTGAACGAGAATATCTGAGAACAATGACATGTCTAAAAGAGAAAAAATAATCATGCAGAAGCTTCTCATTCTAATCTATGAGCTGTATGAAAACCTCAAGATAGACATTTCCAATAAAAAATGTCTAACTTTGCACTTCTTCCTTTCCATCAGGAATTTATGAACTAGCATTCAACTTCTACACCAGTCAATGGTTCTAACAAAACTTCTCATTTTAAAAAGATCAGTTGTGGGTTATTTTGCTACAAAATTTAATTTTTCAAAGTTCATTTAAACTGAATGAAAGAAAATTTTTATAGAGAAATATACAGCTCTTAATGTTCCTCCACATGTATGCATTGGACATGGCTATAAGTCCTCTAAGAACAAGAACTTTACCTTTCTCACATCTATGCATCTATTTATCTGAAGTTTCAAGCAGTGTCTGGCACACAGCAAATCCTCAAAAAATGGTAATCACATAAATAAATGAATAAGTAAATACACATAGCTCTAATAATAGAAAGGATACAAATTACGTCAAAAACATTTAACATCTCTTCCTCTCTCACTTGAACCTCATCATCTCTACTGTGTTTATTGTGAGGCTTTCTGATATAATTTGAAAGATAAAAACTAGAGTTTTCTAATATTTTATCCCCTACTAAAAAGTTATAGTGAGAGATTAAATGCCTCCTTAATAATCTGTTTTAACTGTGTATGTTTTAATGTTTGCAGTCTGAGGAGCTACCATCAATTTCAGAAGAGGTAATTGCTTCTAACCATTATAGCTGAACTGGCAACATTTCACTCATATCCAAGCCACTGTCCAGTGCCCAGTACATAGTAAGTGCTCAATAAATCTGTCACTCATATTTGAACAAACATGATGTGGGATATAATCAAAACACTTTTCACTGGTTTCCCCTGCCACTGGATGAAAGCTCTGGAAGTCTCCATCCACATCTTCTGCAGTCTTTCAGTCTTCCCAGTTGCATTTAACCTCCAAAGGACTCATTTTCTTCATCTGTAAAGTAAAGGGCTGGTACTACATACTAATGTCTCCATTTTTCTTCTAACATCTTCTCTCTCTCTTTTTTTTGTGTGTGTGTACAATTCACTAAGTAAGCACATTCATAGCTCTTAAGTACACTCATATTGTTTCTCTAACATCCTAATAGTATGATTTAAAATTTTCTGTATTGGATCTGGATATGTCTTAACTTTGTTTTCTAATTCATAATTTCAAGAAACAGGATGACACTTTGCATTTTCATAGAGATCCTGCTATGAGTATAAATATTGATCTCACCCACCTTTTTCAGCAAAGACAGGGTCTGTGCACACAGTAGATCTTGACAGAATTGAAATTATTGACCTACAGAGAATGACATACAATCTGCCTGATGATTTTAATGTTCTCTTGTCAGGCACTTGCCTCTTTCCTTTGATTTGAGAAGGTTTTAGTTTCCATTTCATTGACATATGCATTCAACATGATTTCTTCTTCTCCGTCAAACTTTTGCACCAAATCTGCAAATAAGGGTAGTACTTTTTATACAGCTGAGAGATATATTGGAATCTTCCCTCATGACCGTCAAAAATTTCTCACATAAAGAGCTGGTGCTCACGTTTTCTGAGCTTCATAAGCAAGTGACTACAAAATACTGGCAACTCGTATTATGGTGAGGTCTCTGAGGCATCACTGGCTGCTGCAATTGCATTGTCCCTGATTGATGTTCTTTTCTTCAGAATTAAACCAGAGCCAATTCCTGCCATATGTTGCAGACAAAGGACAAAACAATGTTAGAGTCTTCTACCCTCCACTTCGTATCTGAAATGCAAACTTTAGATTTTCTTATCTTGAAGAGAAATGTCAGACAGAAGTCCTTTTGGTTCCATATTGCTGAGCCAGTTATGTAAAATGCAAACTAAAAATTCCATTCTACTTCCTAGAACCAAATGAAAGGAAAACACAGCTTTGGTGAGTAATGGCAAAAAATTGAACCATATCCTGAGGGGACAGGAAGGATAAACATGGCACTGTATTGTTCAGAGCTGCTCTATTATGGGATGCAGGTGTCACTGGCACCCATTCCTATCAGAGAGTACATATTAGACTAGAAATAGGAATGTGTAGGTGGTGACAAATCATCCTCATGTGAAACCAGCATAAAATCCATTGCCCTTTGTTTTTATTTTGGGGAAAAATAGCCAAGAGGTTAATAAGGAACTAAGGACATTAGATCACATTCTTCTTTTTACCCATATTCATTTACTTATTCCTTATTTTGTATTATAGATGGTTATTAGGCTGATGTATATCAGCACTGTGTTAGCCTTTGGCAACACAAATGTAAGTGAGGCAAAGTGTGTAGCCAGCAATAAGCTGAAATCAAGTTGAGAAATAGTCATCCATACAGATTAGTATAATATAAAACTTTGGAGATCATGATCCCTGGATTAAATTTTGCTTCACTTTAATATTAAACAGAAATTTAATTAGCTAGATAATACCGTGTCACACTTGTAAACTTTGTTCTTTGCTACATACAGACTTACATATGTGTCCATATTAATTACCAAATGATGAGTGTAAATTAAACTTTGAGGGAAGGAGGTAAGAATGGTGTGGAAGCGGGAATGGTGTCATGTCAAACAGAGGAACTTGCATGAGCAAAGGCTCAGAGAAATAGTCCAGTGTACTGAGCAGATTACCAGCTGTTTTGAGTGACCAGAATGTAGAAGAAATTAAGTAAGAGGATCATATAATTTATTATCCAAAATGGGACACTTTTGAAAGTGAAAGAGGATGTCAGAATAATTAAAATTATATAATTTAAAATATTTATATATTGACATAAAATTATTATTATTTTTTAATATCGGTGGATCTACAACACAAGTCTGAAATAACTATTTTTGAAAATAAAATTCTTTCAAAAATTAAAATAGGGCTTCCCTGGTGGTGCAGTGGTTGAGAGTCCGCCTGCCGATGCAGGGGACACGGGTTCGTGCCCCGGTCTGGGAAGATCCCACATGCCGTGGAGCAGCTGGGCCTGTGAGCCATGGCCGCTGAGCCTGTGCGTCCAGAGCCTGTGCTCCGTAATGGGAGAGGCCACAACAGTGAGGGGCCTGGGTATTGCAAAAGAAAAAGAAAAATTTAAAATAGGATAATCTATGTACATTAAAGCAAAAAAAAAACAAAACACCATTGATTATCTGAATGTTACAAATATAACAAAACCATAATAATTATTCCTGATACAAATGTTTGAGTTTAACCAGTTGGCAACATTAAATACTTCTCCCTTTACCCCCTGAGACCCAAAAGTTGAACAATCCCTAGCCATCTTTTTTTTTTTTTTCTAATTAACAAATACTCTGCATTGTGTCTTTGAAAAGGAAGTGATAGTTAAAAGGTAGGTGATAGTAATATTATGCCTAGAAAGACATGGATGAAGGAAGATGGTTATTATTGATCATCTTCCAGATTTAGCTATGTATTATAAAGAGAACTCTAATAATATACAGGCCACTTATCATTACTAGAAAAGCTGGAAGTACAAAGTAGAGTAAACCTATCCCAGCTCATTTGAATGCAACTTTTAATAACATTTTAATTAATAAAATGAAAAATCCTGAACAAATACTAAACCAAGAAGGGGTCTCTGACAGCCTTCATAAGCTTGAATTGTTCTAGGCAAAGTGGCTACAAAAGCAGCTGACAAGGGTGTGATAAGATACAAAGCTGGACAAGGGAGCAAAGGCCAGATCCAGATCCTAGAGGACCTCAAATGCCACACAAGGAAACTTGGAATTAACCAAGGGGAAGCCAGTGAAGAACTGCAGGGAGATATATACAATGGAATATTACTCAGCCATTAAAAGAAATGAAATTGGGTTATTTGTAGTGAAGTGGATCGACCTAGAGTCTGTCATACAGAGCAAAGTAAGTCAGAAAGAGAAGAACAAATACCATATGCTAACACATATATATGGAATCTAAAAAAAAAAAAAAAAAAGCTTCTGAAGAACCTAGGGGCAGGACAGGAATAAAGACGCAGATGTAGAGAATGGACTTGAGGACACGGGGAGGGGGAAGGGTAAGCTGGGACGAAGTACAAGAGTAGCATGGACATATATACACTACCAAATGTAAAATAGATAGTTAGTGGGAAGCAGCCACATAGCACAGGGAGATCAGCTCGGTGCTCTGTGACCACCTAGAGGGGTGAGATAGGGAGGGAGGGTGGGAGGGAGATGCAAGAGGGAGGAGATATGGGGATGTATGTATATGTATAGCTGATTCAATTTGTTATACAGCAGAAATGAACACACCATTGTAAAGCAATTATACTCTAATAAAGATGTTTAAAAAAAAATGAACTGCAGGGAGAACTGTGTTTAGTTAGAACACTCTGGCTGCTTCTGGAACATGAATTTTGAGGAAGCAGAGCTATTATATTGTTATACAGAGACAGCAAACTGGAGACCCATGAGCTGCCTCCAACCCACATGCATGTATGTTTTTTGTTTTGTTTTGTTCTTTGCTTGCTCAATGCTAACATGCACTGTACTTAAACTGAATTCACAGTCTAAGCAATTAAAAAGTAGGAAATTTCACATACAATTTGGATTGCTGGGTCTATTGAAAAACTGGAAGATCTGGGGTTATAAGCTTGATTTTCTGGATGACAAGCAACAGTTGACAAAAACTGAGTGGCCGTTGCCCTTCAGAGTGTGGGATACTATCCAACTTGACTGCCTGACCTGCTTTCACTAACTACACACGAAATGCCTGGGCCTGTCGCACGAGCTGAGAACTTCCAGTATACACTACCTTTGACATGAGCAACACCTGATAAAAATGGTCAGAAGAAAACATGTACCTGAGCCAGGAATGCAATTCTCAGCAGATGTCCCAACTTAATGGCACAAAAGTGTAGACTAGACAAGCTTTAGGTATGGACAGGGGTAATGCCCATTCATACAATCACCTCAAACATTATTTTGACCTTGTGACAGCATCACACAATTTTAACTCTGACAGTAAAAGACCCAAATATAGAGCAATGTCTCCCTGAAATTACAAGCTGTACCTTTCCAGAAGGAGATATCATTTCAGTTCTAGTTCATGGGCAACTCCAATGTAACTAGGGCAGAGTAAATCCACTCACCTCCTCCTTCCTTTAGCCCAGTGCTTCACTGAGATATGGACCATGTAGGGTTTCAAAAGGAGTTTCCCAAATGAAGCCACAAGCCATTACCCTTTCTAGCCCTGACAGAAGAACAATGTACTATAGTGGTCATTAACTCCTCTTTTCCAGGGCCCATGTAATTAGTGGCTTCTACTTTTCTGAGTACTTATATAATGATTATTCATTTCATTAAGACTTTGAGCCACATAAAAAGAAATGAAATTGAGTTATTTGTAGTGAGGTGGATGGACCCAGAGTCTGTCATATAGAGTGAAGTAAGTCAGAAAGAGAAAAAGAAATACCAGATGCTAACACATATATATGGAATCTAAAAAGAAAAAAAGTTCTGATGAACGTAGGGGCAGGACAGGAATAAAGACGCAGTCGTAGAGAATGGACTTGAGGACACAGTGGGGGGAAGGGTAAGCTGGGTCGAAGTGAGAGAGTAGCATTGACATATATACACTACCAAATGTAAAACAGATAGCTAGTGGGAAGCAGCCGCATAGCACAGGGAGATCAGCTCGGTGCTTTGTGACCACCTAGAGGGGTGGGATAGGGAAGGTGGGAGGGAGACACAAGAGGGAGGAGATATGGGGATATATGTATATGTATAGCTGATTCACTTTGTTATACAGCAGAAAGTAACACACCATTGTAAAGCAATTATCCTCCAATAAAGATGTTACATTTTTTTTAATAAATAAAACAAAATAAAAACAGATGTATGTTCTAACATGAAAAAAAGAAAACTTTGAGCCAAAGAGAAATTATGTTATTATAGAATGTGGAAGAGTAAAATAAAAAGGGCATATGCTTTAGGCCAATTATACTGTACCCTTGTGGTCCTCTTGTATAAATGTTACAGGCCACAGGAAGAATGCTTAACTCCTTTCTATGTTTTATAAGGCCTTTCATGATCTGCTTACCTCACTATAGACCCTTCTACAGACCCTTCCAACCCAAACTCAGTCTCCAATCGTACTTACCTGTTTTCATTTCCTCAAACCCATCATGTTCTCCCTTCCTGAGCTCTGCACACGCTCTCCCCTCAACCTAGAACACTTTCACAACCACCCATCTCATTGTTGTGTATTACCTATTGCTGTATAACAAATTAAGCAAACTTAGCAACTTTACACAAGTCATACTTATTATCTCACAGTTTCTGTGGGTCAGGAATCTAGAAACAGCTCAGCTAGGAGGTTCTGGCTCAGGGTTTCTCATGAGGTTTCAATCAAGCTGTTGGCCAGGACTGCTGTGCCTTGGGATGGAGAATCCACTTTCCAGATGGCGCACTCAGATGGCTACAGGCAGCAAATCTTAGTTCCTTGTCAGCTATTGGCAAAGGCCTCAGCTCCTTGTCATATGGGTCTCTCCATATGATGGCCTGAGGGTCCTAACAGCATGCCAGCTGAATTCTCCCAAAACTAGTGATCCAAGAGAGAACAAGGTAGAAGCCTCGTGTCCTTTATGACCTGATCTTGGAAGTGAAACATCATCACTTTGGCCATATTCTTTTTTTTAAAATGAGTCACTAAGTCTACACTCAAAGGAGGAAAATTAAGCTTCACCTCTTGAAGGGAATGTCAAAGAATTTGTAGGCACATTTTAAACCACCACAGCCTTGAGAGAGCCAAATTTCAGCCTGGATGATTACTTCCTTGGTTAGTTTTTGTAACTCTCTCAAGACTGGGCTGGTATCTCCGCTAGCTCTCAGGAGGTAACTCTCTTAACAGGTACTATTTTTGGAACCATTCCTTATTCACTGGTCTGTCTTTTGCAGTAGAAAGTAAACAACACGAAGGCAAGGACTATGTCTTGCTCACAGTTGTTCCCCCAAGCCTGGCACAGTGCTTGGCCTTTGGTAGGCATTCAGTCAAAGTTTGTTAGAGAGGCACTTTTCCTACCTTCCCACATAATAAGCAGGGGAAGAAAGGGGGAGAAATAAGGTTTATTATGCACCTCCTGCTGTGCATTGCACTTTGTATATATAATCTCATTTAGTGATAGATGTAACCTTTGATAGAAGCATAATTATGTGGTGGAAAAGAATGAAGAATTGTAATTTTACACTCTCCTGTCTCTTATTACTGTGGAGTCTTGGGCAGCTTATTTAGACTCTTGGAACTTCAGTTTCATGTGAAAAAAATTAAAGGATATAATAATAATTGCCATGACAGCTAACATGGTTTTAGTGAGGATCAAATAAGACAATGTAAATGAAAAGAAGGTACAAACCATAAAACACCATACAAATATAATACATAAATATTATAATTTCTCAAATTCCTTAGAGTATGGATGATATTGCCAAGCATGAAGAAGAGGCTTCCATCTTTGGAAACTTAAGCAAAGGTAAAACTCCTATTCCAGTGATAACCAATATATATATATATTTTTTTAGCATTTCTTTCATTTTTTTTTGAATTTTATTTATTTTATACAGCAGGTTCTTATTAGTTATCCATTTTAGATGCCCAGTTAAATTTGATTTTATGATAAACAACAAATAGATATTTTAGTATAAGTATGTTCTAAGTAGGTCCTGGCCTCAGTAGGTGGACTTAGAAAAATCATCAAGGGCACCCTGTCAGATATATATTTGGGACATACAAATTTAACCGTGTGTCCTATATTTTTATTTGTTAAATCTGGCAGTCCTATTGCAATTGAACTGAATCATACTAACCTCTACAGTTATTTGTCATATAATTACTTGATCACCCTTCAAAACATCATTTTCTGAGACCCATTCAGACGTTTTCTAGTAGTTGTTTATTTTAAAGGGATGATAAAAATTATAGATTGGAAATTTATTAATGCAATCACTTTTATAATTTGATTTTATCTAATTGCCATTTATATCAATGATAACTTCATAAGGGGAAAGTATAAAAATGGGGCTTAACTCTCCAAAGATAATCATGAAATAAATAGGCCACTGTAGGCTTCTGGGAACCAGAGAGAGAAGTTTCACCCTTATGACTGAAACCAGCTGGAATTTTTTTTTTTTTTTATATTAAGGCCCTTGACCATTTGGACACAAAGAAACTTTCCATTTCAAATCCTGAACAGTTTTCTCCAATGATGTCACATCAGAGAACTAAATATTTTGGACTTGAAATGAAATCAATATCATGTTATCACAGATTGAAAGGTGAAATTTCACCCATGTTGATTTTGGACATTGCCAGACTCATTCCATCAAGGTTTCAGTGCTTTTGTTCTGCCTCTGGTGACTGCTAAAAGACAAATTCTGGGAAATTCATTCCAAATCCCAGTGAATAGTCATAATGCAGTTTCTAAGTGCAGTCCCTACAGAGAGCTTTACAGAATCTCCCTCTCACAAGGAGGCCTCCTTGTGCATCTAAACCATTCAGTGTGTGTGAGAGAAGACTAAATAGGATGTAGCAGTGAGCCTCAACATGTGACCTTTGTTTGCTGAGGTTCCTCAAACCTCAGGTAGGTAGTCATCTTGATGATTTCTGGCCCCTGAATTCTTCACAGGAGGATTCCAAGTCCAGCGTTTCCTGTACAGTTCCTGGTGGATTTTGATCCAAAATGAATAAGACCCAATCCTTGACCTCAAAATTGCTGTTGGGTCAGTAGAGCTGCTGTCTCAGTCATCCCCACTTCTCCATCCATGGCTGGTGTGCTCTTTGCCCACTGCCTTGTGACCCTTAAATGGGGAAAAAAAACTCTAGCCAGACCGACATGGCCTATCTCAGGAGGAGGAGGGCATCTTCTTATGTGGACCCCCCTAAGTCACTCTTTTTCACAAAACAAATAAGAACAGACACACACATCAATGAAACACAATAGAGTGCCCAGAAATAAACCCACACATAAATGGACAATTAATTTACAACGAAGGAGTCAAGAACATACAACAGAGAAAGGACAACAACATACAACATTCTCATCAATAAATGGTATGGGACCTCCTGGAAGTCCTAATCTCAGCACCAGGACCCAGCTCTATCCAACCGCCGGCAAACTCCAGTGCTGGGCGCCTCCAGCCAAACAACCAGTAAGACAGGAATAGAGTCCCACCCATTAAAAAAAAAAAAAAGAAAGAAACAACAAAAGAATATGTTACAGATGAAGGAGCAAGGTAAAAACCTATAAGACCAAATAAATGAAGACAAAATAGGCAACCAACCTGAAAAAGAATTCAGAGTAATGATAGTAAAGATGATCCAAAATCTCAGAAACAGAATGGAGAAAATACAAGAAACATTTAACAAGGATCTAGAAGAACTAAAGAGCAAACAAACCGTGATGAACAACACAATAACTAAATTAAAAATACTCTAGGGAAGACCTTAAAGATGGCAGAAGAGTAAGACGTGGACATCACCTTCCTCCCCACAAATACATCAGAAATGCATCTACATGTGGAACAACTTGTACAGAACACCTACTGAATGCTGACAGAAGACCTCAGAATTCCCAAAAGGCAAGAAACTCCCCATGTACCTGGGTAGGGCAAAAGAAAAAAGGAAAAACAGAGACAAAAGAATAGGGATGGGACCTGCATCTCTGGGAGGGAGCTGTGAAGGAGGAAAAGTTTCCACACATTAGGAAGCCCCTTCACTGGTGGAGACAGGAGTGGCAGAGGGAAGCTTCGGCGCCACGGAGGAGAGTGCAGCGACAGGGGTGCAGAGGGCAAAGTGGAGAGATTCCCGCACTGAGGATCGGTGCCGACCGGCACTCACCAGCCCGAGAGGCTTGTCTGCTCACCTGTGTCGGCTCACCTGCTGGGGTGGGTGGGGGCTGGGAGCTGAGGCTAGGGTTTGGAGGTCAGACCCCAGGGAGAGGACTGCGGTTGGCTGCGTGAACACAGCCTGAAGGGGGCTAGTGCGCCACAGCTAGCTGGGAGGGAGTCCGGGAGAAAGTCTGTAACTGCCTAAGAGGCAAGAGACCATTGTTTCTGGGTGAGCAAGGAGAGGGGATTCAGAGCACCGCCTAAATGAGCTCCAGAGACGGGCGCGAGCTGCGGCTATCAGTGCGGACACCAGAAACGGGCATGAAATGCTAAGGCTGCTGCTGCAGCCACCAAGAAGCCTGTGTGCAAGCACAGGTCACCATCCACACCTCCTCTCCCAGGAGCCTGTGCAGCCCACCACTGCCAGGGTCCCGTGATCCAGGGACAACTTCCCGGGAGAACACACAGCACACCTCATGGTGTTGCAACGTCACACCAGCCTCTGCTGCCACAGGCTCACCCTGCATTCTGTACCCCTCCCTCCCCCGGCCTGAGTGAGCCAGAGCCCCCTAATCAGCTGCTCCTTTAACACCATCCTGTCTGAGTGGGAACAGATGCCCTCTGGAGACCTACACGCAGAGACAGGACCAATCCAAAGTTGAACCCCAAGAGCTATGCGAACAAAGAAGAGAAAAGGAACTCTCTCCCAGCAGCCTCAGGAGCAGCGGATTAAATCTCCACAATCAACCTGGTGTCCCCTGCATCTTTGGAATACCTGAATAGACAACGAATCATCCCAAATTGAGGCGGTGGACATTGGGAGCAAAGATATATATATTCTTTTCCTTTTTCTCTTTTTGTGAGTGTGTTTGTGTATGGTTCTGTGTGTGATTTTGACAGTATAGCTTTGCTTTCACCATTTGTCCTAGGGTTCTGTCTGTCTGTCTTTTGTTTTTGTTTTTTTAGTATAGTTTTTAGTGCTTGTTGTCATTGGTGGATTTCTTTTTTGGTTTGGTTGCTCTCTTCTTTCTTTCTTTCTTTTTTTATTACTTTTTAATTTTTTTATTTTTCAATAATTATTTTATATTTTAATAACTTTATTTTATTTTATTTTTCTTTCTTTCTTTTTTTCTCCCATTTATTCTAGCCGTGTGGATGACAGGGTCCTTGTGCTATGGCAGGGTATCAGGCCTGGGCCTCTGAGGTGGGAGGGACGAGTTCAGGACACTGGCCCACCACAGACCTCCCAGCTCCATGTAATATCAAATGGTGAGAATCTGCCATGGATCTCCATCTCAACGCCAAGACCCAGCTCCACGCAACGACCAGCAAGCTACAGTGTTAGACACCCTATGCCAAACAACTAGCAAGAGAGGAACACACCCGACCCTCTGGAAGAAAGGCTGCCTAAAATCATAATAAGGTCACAGGCACCACAAAACACACCACCAGACACGCACCTGCCCACCAGAAAGACAAGATCCCGCCTCATCCACCAAAACACAGGCAGCACTCTCCTCCACCAGGAAGCAAACGCAGCCCACTGACCAACCTTAGCCACTGGGGGAAGACACCAAACACAACGGGAACTATGAACTTGTAGCCTACAAAAAGGAGACCACAAAATCAGTAGGTCAAGCAAAATGAGAAGACAGAGAAACACACAGTAGATGAAGGAACAAGGTCAAAAACCACCAGACCAAACAAATGAAGAGGAAAGAGGCAGTCTACCTGAGAAAGAATTCAGAGTAATGATAGTAAAGACAATACAAAATCTTGGAAATAGAATGGAGAAAATATAAGAAACGTTTAACAAGGACTGAGAAGAAAAAAATAGCAAACAAACAATGATGAACAACACAAGAAGTGAAGTTAAAAATTCTCTGGAAGGAATCAATAGCAGAATAATTGAGGCAGAAGAACGGATAAGTGACCTGGAAGATAAAATAGTGAAAATAAATACAGCAGACCAGAATAAAGAAAAAAGAATGTAAACAATTGAGGACAGTCTCAGACACCACTGAGACATTAAACACACCAACATTCAAATTATAGGGGGTCCCAGAAGAAGAAGGGAAAAAGAAAGGGACTGAGAAAATATTTGAAGAGATTATAGTTGAAAACTTCCCTAATATGGGAAAGGAAATAGTTAATCAAGTCCAGGAAGCACATAGAGTCCCATACAGGAAAAATCCAAGGAGAAGCACACCAAGACACATATTAATCAAACTATCAAAAATTAAATACAAAGAAAAATTACTAAAAGCAGCAAGGGAAAAACAACAAATAACATACAAGGGAATCCCCATAAGGTTAACAGCTGATCTTTCAGCAGAAACTCTGAAATCCAGAAGGGAGTGGCAGGACATATTTAAAGTGATGAAAGGGAAAAACCTACAACCAAGATTACTCTACTCAGCAGGGATTTCATTCAGGTTTGACAGAGAAATTAAAAACTTTACAGACAAGCAAAAACTAAAAGAATTCAGCACCACCAAACCAGCTTTACAACAAAAGCTAAAGGAACTTCTCTAGGCAGGAAACACAAAAGAAGGAAAAGACCAACAATAACAAACACAAAACAATTAAGAAAATGGTAATAGGAACATACATAACGATAACTACCTTAAATGTAAATGGATTAAATGCTCCAACCAAAAGACACAGACTGGCTGAATGGATACAAAACAAGACCCATATATAGGCTGTCTACAAGAGACCCACTTCAGACCTAGGGACACATACAGACTGAAAGTGAGGGGATGGAAAAAGATATTCCATGCAAATGGAAATGAAAAGAAAGCTGAGGTAGCAATTCTCATATCAGACAAAATAGACTTTAAAATAAAGACTATTACAAGACACAAAGAAGGACACTTCATAATGATCAAGGGATCAATCCAACAAGAAGATATAACAATTGTAAATATTTAGGCACCCAATATAGGAGCACTGTAATACATAAGGCAAATGCTAACAGCCATAGAAGGGGAAATCGACAGTAACAAAATCAGAGTAGGGGACTTTAACACCCCACTTTCACCAAAGGACAGATCATCCAAAATGAAAATAAATAAGGAAACACAAACTGTAAATGATATATTAAACAAGATGGACTTATTTGATATTTATAGGACGTTCCATCCAAAAACAAGAGAATACACTTTCTTCTCAAGTGCTCATGGAACGTTCTCCAGGATACATCATACCTTGGGTCACAAATCAAGCCTTGGTAAATTTAAGAAAATTGAAATTGTATCAAGTATCTATTCTGACCACAGTGCTATGAGACTAGATATGAATTACAGGAAAATATCTGTAAAAAATACAAACACATGGAGGCTGGACAATACACTACTTAATAAACAAGATATCACTGAAGAAATCAAGAGGAAATCAAAAAATACCTAAAACAAATGACAATGAAAAGATGACGACGCAAAACCTATGGGATACATCAAAAGCAGTTCTAAGACAGAAGTTTATAGCAATACAATCCTAACTTAAGAAACAAGAAACATCTCAAATAAGCCACCTAACCTTACGCTTAAAGCAATTAGAGAAAGAAGAACCCAAAAGACACCAAACTTAGCAGGAAAGAAATAATAAAGAGCAGACCAGAAATAAATGAAAAAGAAATGAAGGAAACAATAGCAAAGATCAATAAAACTAAAAGCTGCTTCTTTGAGAAGATAAACAAAATTGATAAACCATTAGCCAGGCTCATCAAGAAAAAAGGGAGAAGACTCAGATCAATGGAATTGGATATGAAAAAGGAGAAGTAACAACTGACACTGCAGAAATACAATGGATCATGAGATATTCCTACAAGCAACTATATGCCAATAAAATGGACAACCTGGAAGAAATGGACAAATTCTGAGAAAAGCACAACCTTCTGAGACTGAACCAGGAAGAAATAGAAAATATAAACAGACCAATCAAAAGCACTGAAGTTGAAACTGTGATTAAAAATCTTCCAACAAACAAAAGCCCAGGACCAGATGGCTTCACAGGCGAATTCTATCAAACATTTAGAGGAGAGCTAACACCTACCCTTCTCAAACTCTTCCAAAACATAGCAGAGGGAGGAACACTCCCAAATTCATTCTATTAAGCCACCATCACCCTGATACCAAAACCAGACAAAGATGTCACAAAGAAACTACGGGCCAATAACACTGATGAACATGGATGCAAAAATCCTCAACAAAATACGAGCAAACAGAATCCAACAGCACATTAAAAGTAACATACACCATGATCAAGTGGTGTTTATCCCAGGAATGCAAGGATTCTTCAATATATGCAAATCAATCAATGTGATACACCATATTTACAAATTGAAGGAGAAAAACCATATGATCATCTCAAGAGATGCAGATAAAGCTTTCCACAAAATTCAACACCCATTTATGATAAAAACTCTCCAGAATGTAGGCATAGAGGGAACCTACCTCAACATAATAAAGGCCATATACGACAAATCCACAGACAACATTGTCCTCAATGGTGAAAAACTGAAACCATTTCCACTAAGTTCAGGAACAAGACAAGGTTGCCCACACTCACCACTATTATCCAACATTGTTTTGGATATTTTAGCCACAGCAATCAGAGAATAAAAAGAAATAAAAGGAATCCAAATCAGAAAAGAAGAAGTAAAGTTGTCACTGCTTGCAGATGACATCATACTATACATAGAGAATCCTAAAGATGCTACCAGAAAACCACTAGAGCTAATCAATGAATTTGGTGGAGTAGCAGGATACAAAATTAATGCACAGATATCTCTTGCATTCCTATACACTAATGATGAAAAATCTGAAAGAGAAATTAAGGAAACACTCCCATTTACCATTGCAACAAAAAGAATAAAACACCTAGGAATAAACCTACCTAAGGAGAGAAAAGATCTGTATGCAGAAACTGTAAGACACAATGAAAGAAATTAAAGATGATACCAACAGATGGAGAGATATACCATGTTCTTGGGTTGGAAAAATCAACATTGAAAAACTGACTATACTACCCAAAGCAATGTACAGATTCAATGCAATCCCTATCAAACTACCAATGACATTTTTCACAGAACTAGAACAAAAAATTTCACAATTTGTATGGAAATACAAAAGACCCCCAATAGCCAAAGCAAACTTGAGAAAGAAAAACAGAGCTGGAGGAATTAGGCTCTCTGACTTCAGACTGTACTACAATGCTACAGTAATCAAGACAGTATGGTTCTGGCACAGAAACAGAAATATAGATCAATGGAACAGGATGGAAAGCCAGAGATAAACCCAAACACACATGGTCACCTTATTTTTGATAAAGGAGGCAAGAATATACAATGGGAAAAAGACAGCCTCTTCAATAAGTGGAGCTGGGAAAACTGGACAGCTACATGTTAAAGAATGAAATTAGAACACTTCCTAACACCATACACAGAAATAAATTCAAAATGGATTCAAGCCCTAAATGTAAGGCCAGACACTATAAAACTCTTAGAGGAAGACATCGGCATAACACTCTATGACATAAATCAGAGCAAGATCCTTTTTGACCCACCTCCTAGAGAAATGGAAATAAAAACAAAAATTAAAAAATGGGACCTAATGAAACTTAAAAGCTTTTGCACAGCAAAGGAAATCATAAACATGACAGAAATACAACCTCAGAATGGGAGAAAATAGTTGCAAACGAAGCAACTGACAAAGGATTAATTTGCAAAATTTGCAAGCAGCTCATGCAGCTCAATATCAAAAAAACAAACAATTCAATCCAAAAATGGGCAGAAGACTTAAATAGACATTTCTCCAAAGAAGTTGTACAGATTGCCAACAAGCACATGAAAGGATGCTCAACATCACTAATCATTAGAGAAATGCAAATCAAAACTACAATGAGGTATCACCTCACAACAGTCAGAATGGCCATCATCAAAAAATCTACAAACAATAAATGCTGGAGAGAGTGTGGAGAGAAAGGAATCCTCTTGCACTGTTGGTGGGAATGTAAATTGATACAGCCACTACGGAGAACATTATGGAGGTTCCTTAAAAAACTACAAATAGAACTTCCCTATGACCCAGCAATTCCAGTACTGGGCATATACCCTGAGAAAACCATAATCCAAAAAGAGTCATGTACCACAATGTTCATTACAGCACTATTTACAATAGCCAGGACATGGAAGCAACCTAAGTGTCCATCGACAGATGAATGGATGAAGAAGATGTGGCACAGATACACAATGGAATATTGCTCAGCCGTGAAGAAAAACGAAATTGAGTTATTTATAGTGGGGTGGATGGACCTAGAGTCTGTCATACAGAGTGAAGTAAATCAGAAAGAGAAAAACAAATACCGTATGCTAACACATATATATGGAATCTAAAAAAAAAATTAGTTCTGAAGAACCTTGGGGCAGGCCAGGAATAAAGACGTGGATGTAGAGAATGGACTTGAGGACACGGGGAGGGGGAAGGGTAAGCTGGGTCGAAGTGCGAGAGTAGCATTGACATATATACACTAAGAAATGTAAAATAGCTAGTGGGAAGCAGCCGCATAGCACAGGGATATCAGCTCGGTGCTTTGTGACCACCTAGAGGGGTGGATAGGGAGGGTGGACAGAGACGCAAGAGGGAGGGGATATAGGGATATATGTATGCATATAGCTGATTCACTTTGTTATACAGCAGAAACTAACAACATTGTAAAGCAATTATCCTCCAATAAAGATGTTAAAAATAAATAAGTAAATAAATAAATAAATCTTCTGGCGAAAACTGGACAGTCACATGCAAAACAATGAAACTAGACCACCATCTTAGAAACTGTCAATCGATGTCATCAATTATTTGTGTTGTGCCACACAGGAGCATGTATTTATTTGCCCTGACACTGTTTATAAAGTGGAGGAACATCCCTAGAGAAAAGTCTGAGTTCAAACCCAATAAGATTAATATTGCACTGAGTACTGAGTTTGTCTTTGATACTCTAACATGAGGAAGTCAAAACAATCTCTGAAAAGAACCTTTCTACAGGCTTCTTGAAGCTGCACTGGCTGCTTCAAAGACAAGAAAATCAATCCTGAACTCAATCTTTCAATTTATTTTCATGGCTACTGTTTTCAAAAGGAGAATGCAATTAAAACTAATGCTGTCTTAGTTCACTTTCCTGAAAATTAACATTGATTAGATTCTACGTGAAGGGTCTGTAACATCTCTTCTGTAATTATTGTAAAATATATTAACAGGGATCTGTGTACTGTAAAACAAAGTGTTCTGTGTCTGCAGGACAAGAGTCTGAGTTCTGGCACTAGCTCTTCCATTTACCAACTATGTGACTTGTGGAAAATCATTTCTTCTAGTTGACCCTTTGTCTCCCTTGTAAAATGGGTACATTACTACCTAACAGTATTGATTAAGGGTCACTTAGGTCTTGCATGTTAAAGGCAAAAATTGCAATACACTTATACTAAACTATTATGATTACTACTCAAGTTCTTACAAAATATAATTAACACAAATCACACAAATCAGAATCACTGGGACTCAACACAAATATGTTATAATGCTTATCGTCATTATGCTATGAAATAAACGTCAGAGTACTCCAAGGGATAAATAGCTTATAGCTTCTTACATTATAAGAAAGGTTATTTCTTTCATTTTTAGATGACACCCAAAGAAAGAGGAATGAAACATCTGAGACTCACTACTTAACACTAAATTTATTAAATAATTATACCTCCAAATGATTCAAAATGATCAGAAACTGAGATATGGTACACATACTTTTGTCTTCTTTTCAAATGCAGCTTACTTTGCTAATGTACTGATAGAATATCAAACCAGCCTTACTGTTTGTCATAAGTATTCTCTAGACTTCATTTTTATCCTCAACAATTTCTCTGATGTCTCAACATACTGTTATATAGGAAATGCTTCACTGCTGCTAATTTTAATTTAGCCCTTGCCAAAACCTGTTAGCTATGAACTCTGACACTTTTTTCTGAACTTCTAAATTTCAGTTCAGATGGCATTTTTAATGGGATAGGGAGGGTGGGAGGGAGACCCAAGAGGGAGGAGATATATGGATATATGTATAGATATAGCTTATTCACTTTGTTATACAGCAGAAACTAACACACCATTGTAAAGCAATTATATTCCAATGAAGATGTTAAAAAAAATTCTATTGCTATAGTATAAATCTGCCTTCAACAACCCAAGTACTGGATTAATTGGCGCTATACAATAAAGGATGTGCTGTGCATAGGGAGTAAATAATACTTAGACAGACGCATAAAAATATCAGGCTTCATTTTTATTAGCCATCATAGAGTCATGAATTTCACAACACTATAAAACTTGGTCCTTCTTCCAGATCTGACTGGGCTAAACCACATGCTCACCCTTTATTTCAGATCATGAAGCTGATAACATTTATATCCAGATCTATGCCAGAGAATATAAAATTTTTCTGAAGTTGGGAGGAAGCCATCTGTTACCCCGTTAGAAGGGCTGGACCAGCTGCATGCTCATAATTGTCATCTGTAATTGCTAGATGGAAGGGAAATGAGAAATTACCTTTTTGACAGAGGAATGAAACTTCAACAGGATCCTGTTTTTTGGCTCAGAAAGTTACTATTTCAGAGGTTAACATTTCTTGGGATTACCTAGAACAAAAAGGAAAATACAATCAAGGATGCAAAGATATCCTTAAGAAAACAAGCCCAAGTTCCTTTTGACAAACATTTCTTTACCCTCTTCTTCCTCTAAATAGCTAAGATAAATGTTGTTCATTCCACATTCAACAAATATTTATTGATCAACTTGTAAGTTTCTTTCATTCTTCAAGGCACAAGTAGAAGTGGATAAGGCTCAGTCGCTACATTCAAGGAGCACAATGTCTTTAGGAAAGAAAAATGTATAACCAAGCAATCAGAAAACAATAGGATACTATAGAAAAGGCTTTCTGAATGCTATTGGAGCACAGAAGCTTCAGTGATTTACGTTGCTAGTACTTCAATAAATATTTCAGAGGAAGCAACACTTAGCCTGAGTCTTGAAGGTTAGATAAAAGACAAGGAGATGCTATTCTAGAAAAAGAAATTGATATGCCAAAACACAGACTATGAAAAGGCATAATACCTTTAGGAAATAACAAGTAATTACAGTTGACCCTTGAACAACACAGGTTTGAACTGTGCAGATCCACTTATACGCCGATTTCTCTTCCATAGTAAATACTACAATACTACAAAATCCACGATTAGTTGAATCTGTGGATGTGGATCCATGGATAGGGAGGAACTGGGTTTGTATGGAGGGCCAACTGTAAATTATCCACAGATTTTTGATTGCAGGGAGGACTGGTGCCCCTAACTCCCTCCTTGTTCAAGGGTCAAATGTAATTATATTTGTCTGGATGAGTTTTCATAGAAGAGATTATTGACTTTCACCTCTCTGAACAGACCAGCAAAATAACCTGTTTGATCAAACAAAGACAAGTTTACTGTTTACTGCCGGAAGTGGGGGGCCAATTAAGACCTTGACAGAATCTTAGTAGTATGTTGGAAGGGGGAGTCAAAGTGACATTTGTAAGGTTTGGGGGTGTAGTTTAAGGCATGCCTTTTAATAAGGGGTCTGACTGATACTGAACAAGGTTGACAATGTAATAGTGTAAGATTAATATATAAAGTAAGGGGGAGACTTTGAAGACAGTCTTTGAAGAGTAAACAAACATTTGATGAGCCCAACTGAGTAATCTATTATTCTGAGAAGAGGTTATATACCTAATGAAAATAAATCTATTGTTCAGATCAGTAAATTCAAGAGGTTCTGAAATAAAACAATAGTTATTTTCAACTTCATATTCTTGGGCAAATGTTTCCTGGAATAACAAAGTTAGATTAATGCAGAAGTTGTAAAGTAAAATCCTGTTAATGTACAATAGATTGTGAGCTGCATGGAAGTAAATTGTTTCAGTATCAATAAGCAGATGAAGTTTGAAATAGAACTTGGGGCTGCATTGTGACAATCCTTACATGCCATCTTGAAGAATTTGAAATGGGCAAAGAAAGGAGAGGGAGCAGTCTAGACCCCATGTTAAAATGCTTTGCAAAAACTGAAACACTTGGACTTCCCTCGCGGCGCAGTGGTTAAGAATCCACCTGCCAATGCAGGGGGCACGGGTTTGAGCCCTGGTCCGGGAAGATCCCACATGCCACAGAGCAACTAAGCCCGTGCGCCACAACTACTGAGCCCGTGTGCCACAACTACTGAAGCCCACGTGCCTAGAGCCTGCGCTCTGTGACAAGAGAAGCCACTGCAATGAGAAGCCCATACACCGCAACAAAGAGTAGCCCCCGCTCGCCACAACTAGAGAAAGTCTGCGTGCAGCAACGAAGACCCAACGCAGCCAAAAAAACAAAATCAAAAACAAAAAAACCCGGAAACATTTAATTCTTATAGCAATCCTGTAAGACAGATATTATTATCTCCACATTCCAGATAATAGTGAGACTTACAGAAATTGTACTTGAAAAGTAATCCTTGCCCAATGTCTTTTAAAGAATTCATGGAGCCAGATTTCAAATCTATTCCAGTTGACTACAAAATCATTTTGCTCTTTCCTTTACACAATGCTGCTTCCAGTAGATTGTAAGGTAGGGATGCAAAACGAAAAGATTTCTCTGTAGAGATGACTATTTAAAGGGTGGATCCATGGACTACCTGGCTGCTTATGAGAAATGCAGACTGTTCACCCTCACCCCAGAACTACTGAATCAGAATCTGCTAACAGGTGATTGCTATGCATATGGGCATTTGAGAAGTGCTGTTTTAGAGGACTCTGCAGAGTTCTTGAGTTGCCATCGCCATGACAGTAACTCATGTTACACAATGGAATTTTCTGCAGCCCTCCAGCTTGCAGTCCTGTCCTTTTTTCCCCGTATCTTCCTCAACTGTGATAAGAAACAAAAGTAACAGAAACTTTGTTAGCATAATACCCTATAAAAACTGCTATGGAAGTGCAGCCAACAGAGTGAGAGAAATATTGCCTTCCTTGTACATGTTCCTTAAGGCTAAAAAACGTGCGTCTGCTCCTAGTTGGACAGTAAGGATCTGGAGCTCATCTCCAGGGCAGAACTGAGACTGTGGATTAGGTGATAAGGGAAGGGGCAGAAGGGTAGAAAAGACCAAAGGAAAGATGAAAAGAAGAGGAGAAGGGGGGAGAACAAGGATGGAGACCAGAATTCCAAGAGATTACTAGCTACCCACAAAGAGGCATTACTATGGACTTTTTGGGAAAACAAATATTTTATCATCTGAATCCATCTGTGCTGGCAATCATAAGATCATATACTTTCCCTTCTGATAATCATCTGTATCTGCACTGTAACAAAATATTTTTTGCCACTTTCACATGGAGAACTCATAGAAATGGGACCCAAAAAGTGGCCAAAGCATGGAGTATTACTCAACCATTAAAAAGAATGAAATAATGCCATTTGTCGCAACATGGATGGACCCGGAGATTGTCATACTAAGTGAAGTAAGTCAGACAGAGAAAGACAAATATCATATGATATCGCTTATATGTGGAATCAAAAAAAATGATACAACTAGGGGCTACCCTGGTGGCGCAGTGTTTGAGAGTCTGCCTGCCGATGCAGGGGACACGGGTTCGTGCCCCGGTCCGGGAAGATCCCACATGCCGCAGAGCGGCTGGGCCCGTGAGCCATGGCCGCTGAGCCTGCTCATCCGGAGCCTGTGCTCCGCAACGGGAGAGGCCACAACAGTGAGAGGCCCGCGTACCACAAAAAAAAAAAAAAAAAAAAAAAAAAGATACAACTTATTTACAAAACAGAAATAGACTCACAGACTTAGAAAACAACCTTATGGTTACCAAAGGGGAAAGGTGGAGGGGAGGGATAAATTGAGAGTTTGGGACTGACAAATACACACTACTATATTTAAAATAGACAGCCAACAAGGACCTACTACATAGCACAGGGAACTCTGCTCAATATTCTGTAATAACCTAAATGGGAAACAAATTTGATAAAGAATAGATACATGTATATGTACAACTGAATCACTTTGCTGTACACCTGAAACCAACACAACATTGTTAATCAACTACACCTCAATATCAAATAAAAATTTAAAAAATAAAATAAGAATAAAAAAGTGGCCAAAGCAGGCATAGTTTTTCACTCTGTTTTCTCTGGGAGTCTGAATAATGATAACTGACACTTGTATAGTGCGTGACAGTTTACAAAGGCTTTTCTCACACTTTATTACACTGTTTTTATATCTTACAGCTAAGAAAATGGATATTCAAAGACAATAAGCATCCTTCCCAAACTTTCTGTACCCAAGAGTTAAGTGCCATGCCTTCTAACTCCAAACCCCCGTTCTTTCTACTACTCCAATGCCAATATTCCATCATAGCTAGTCTCTGTCCCCCTTCACCTCTCCTTCCTCCCCCTCCCCTTCTCCCTCTCTCTCCCTCTCTCCTCCTTGTGGTTTGGATATTTTTAAAGCTAAAGGATAATAAAAATGAAGCAGCTGTTTCAAACCAACCTATTACATTAGTTTACCTTTTTATTTTCATTGTTTTCTTTATGGGAACAAAATGCTTATCATTCCTCCGTCACCAGTTTTTGTAAATTTAACATTATTAGTACCTCCCATCACAAATTATAGATACTGCCATTAGTCCTACTGACACTAAATAGGACTGGTTGACTGACTGCAGGTCTCAAAATAAACTAGGTCTTATTTTTTACTTTTTATTATTATCACATACCAGCATTATTTGTTAAGGCCATAATCAGGAGCTAATGTTTAGCACTGACAAAAAACATCCATGCACATCTCTCTGAGCACTTTGAAATATATTGCCAACAATAACAAAAAGGTTATTCAAGAAAAAAATGTTTTCCTCCTTAGGAAACTTTTCTTTGATATATAAGGTATTGATTACTTATCCAGCTACAGAGCTTGAGGCAAACTTACCACTGAAATAGCTATAATAAAGCAATCCATAGAACTAATTTTGGCAATGGTAAAAATATATATATATGGGTAATAATCTACATAGAGATTTTTAAAGAAAACCCTTGTGGGATTATCATCATCACTCCCTTTTTCAGTACCAATGTGTTGTTGAAGAGAGCAAACATTTGACTTCCTCTATGGTTGTTTTAGTTTAATATAGAAGCGCATTTATACAAAATAAACTCAATAGTTTTACACTGATGCTCAAGCTTACAGATTGTACTTTACCTGCCTCTTTAAAGTATTTACCGAAAATTTAAAGCAGTGGTATTGATTCCTAAGTAAGAAATATGTGGATCCCCTTATCTATGTCTTTTTAAAAAATAATTTATCAGAATGAAATGAAAAGGCATTTTAGCAATTTTCCAGAATAAATGCCTACACTCAAGTAAGGTTCCAATAAATATCGTTAATTCCTAGAGAAACTACATGAATGGGGTACTTAAGCTGAAGAGATTGCCTTCAAAAATTGTATTTTGTTCATAAAATTGTCATAAATAGTATGACAGAGTGAAGTTATCCATGAATGAAAGAAGAAACTATGTCTTGTTTATTTTTGCACTTACAGAGTAGTACCTGGTTTAGATAGGATATTTAATATACATTAGACTGAACTGAATAAATACTGATATACTGAGCTCTATTTTTTTCCAACATACCCAGAAGATCAGAAACAACTAAACATGAAATAGTCACTAGTGTGCGCAAGTAGACACACACACACACACACACTCAGACACCTGACTCTCTCTTGATTTTCTAGCCCTACACTTGCTTTCCATGGCTAGACAAGAGCTTTCCCAGCCACCGTGTAGCCTGACTCTAATCAAAGTGAAGTCAAGATGGAGGTATTGGCCACGCTCTGAAAGTAATGCCCCTTTTGTTCCTGTTTCAACCCTTTTCTCAGGCCCTGTAGAATTACCCAAGGATTAAACTCATGAGCTATCTTTTTTCTCTTCTGGTAATTTTAAAGATCTTTCTCAGGCCCTGTAGAATTACCCAAGGATTAAACTCATGAGCTATCTTTTTTCTCTTCTGGTAATTTTAAAGATCTTTCTCATTGTCTTTGATATTTTGCCATTTCACTGTGATATCCCTGGGTGATTGTTTTTAATCTTACTCCACACTCAGTGAGATTTTTCAATTTCATAGCTTGAATATTTCTTGTAGAAAATGTTAAACATTTGCTTAAACAACAGAAATTTATTGTCTCACAGCTCTGGAAGCTAGAAGTCTGACACCAAGGTGTCAGCAGAGTCAGGTCCTTCTGAGGGCAGAGAGGGAGAATCTGTCTCATTCCTCTCTCTTAGCTTCCAGTGGTTTGCTGGTGATCGTTGATGTTCCTTGGCTTGCTCTGCATCACCTCAGTCTCTGCCTTCATCTTCACACGGCATTCTCCCTGTGCGTGTCTGTGTGCAAACTTCCCCTTCTTATAAGTACACCAGTTTTATTCAATTAGGAGACCACCCTAATCCAGTGTGACCTCATTTTAATTAATTACGTATGCAATGGTCCTATTTCCAAATAAGGTAACATTCTGATATAATAGTGGTTAGGACTTCAACATATAAATTTGGGGCAGTGGGGCGCACACAGCTCAACCCAAATTCAACCCACAATAGAAACCAACAGTGTCTTCTGTGCCATCCTTAATCTGGTGTCCACGTCTCCAGTCTCTGACCTCTCCAGTCTTCAGAGTACAGAACCTAGATCTCATGCCTGCACCCTCCCTGTAAGGAAGGCTAGACATAAAGTGTGTGAAGTTTACCTCAGGAAGGTGAGATTAAAGTGTGAGATCCTAATAGAATGTAGGGAGGGTGTTCAAAACTATGAGGATCCACAATTCACAGATATATGTCAAACCTACATTTTAATTCTGGCCCTACTCCTTCCTGATCTTGATTTATTTAATTTCCCTGATATTCAGTTTTCTCCTTTTTAAAATGGGGCTTTGGGTGGGCTAAATGTTAAGGACTTAGCTGTGTATGCCATTATACAGGTGTTCCATAAATGCTTCAGTCCTCCTATTTCCTTTCCACTCCACTGAACCCTCAAAATTCTTTATTTCTTCTATGGTCTCCACCACATTCTGTTGTGTGTTTATGGTTGCTTTTCATATTTCTCCAATTTTATTGTAAGTTTCATGAGCCAGTGACAATGTTCTAGACCAGAGTTTTTCAAATCACTTATGATGAACAGCCATTTGTATGTATATACAATCTGTCCCAGACCAATATTTTTGTAAAATATAATAAAAATAGGTTACCAGAAATTTAAAAAGAGATATAGAAAACACAAGTCCCAATTTTATTATTATATACAACAAACATACAATTACTCTTTCAAAATGCTTTAAAGGTTTCGAAATGCTTACTTTCATTTTCTGTACTTAACCCATTACAGACCAGTAACCAATAGTTCACTGCCTAGCACTGGTCTATGGACCACACTTTGATTGGCATGTCCTAGACCTTTGCTCGTCAGAATGAGGCCCCAGCACCAGCAGTTTTGGCCTCACCTATGAGCTTGGTAGAAATGCAGAATAACAGCCCTCATCTCAGCTCTATTGAATCAGAACTTGTACATTGAGGTTTGAGAAGCCCTCCTGGATCATTCCGACTCCCTTGCATTATTGAGCTCCAAGTTTTTCATAAAGCAAGCGCTCAATCTAAAATCTATTAAAATTGTTTGAGAGTGGAGACTCCCCAGAGAGACTCAATATGTGACTTTTAGTGCATCTGGCAGGGGATTTTCATTTTATTGGGATCCTGTAACTATTTGTTGATTAATAATTGAACAGTTTTTATAGTTCTACCCCCATGACTAAAACCATACATTTTTATAGAAATAGATGATTTCATATATACTTTTTTTGTGAGGTACACGGGCCTCTCACTGTTGTGGCCTCTCCCGTTGCAGAGCACAGGCTCTGGACGCACAGGCTCAGCAGTCATGGCTCACGGGTCCAGCCGCTCCGCGGCATGTGGGATCTTCCTGGACCAGGGCACGAACCTGTGTCCCCTGCATCGGCAGGCGGACTCTCAACTACTGCGCCACCAGGGAAGACTTGATTTCATATTTTTAAAGCACAGTAGTATTACCATTTATATTCTTAACGTATGTGTATGGAGTGTGTGTGTGTGTGTCTCTCAGCCTGTGAAGTATGTAAACAAGGAACATAATTCTAACAGTGGGCAGTTTGCTGTTTGTGTTTCATTAAGTCAAGATTAAGATTAATAGAGATAGATTTCAAAACTGCAGTATAAATTATAGTGAAAGAGGATCAGCTTTGAAGTCAGAAGTTTCTGCATCTGAATCCTGGGTCTTTGTCCATTATTTAGTTCCTTTCTTTAGTCAAGATTCCTCATTTGTAAAATGGAATTAGTATTCTGATTCTATAGGATTGATGTAAGGTTAAAATAATTCATATTAGGCACCAATATGATGCCTCTTATAATTTTAGTACCCAATAAACTTTGTACTTCTGAAAAGAGAGAAATTAGCTTAAGGTTTTTATTCAGTTTTTAATGAGGCTGTTGGAAGAACTGAAATACATACAATGAAATTAATGACTATAAAGTATATAAAACAACTTCAGGGCTTCCCTGGTGGTGCAGTGGTTGAGAGTCTGCCTGTCGATGCAGGGGACACGGGTTCGTGCCCCGGTCCGGGAAGATCCCACATGCCGCGGAGCGGCTGGGCACGTGAGCCATGGCCGCTGAGCCTGCGTGTCCGGAGCCTGTGCTCCGCAAAGGGAGAGGCCACAACAGTGAGAGGCCCGCATACCGCAAAAACAAAAACAAAAAAACAACTTCAGAGTGAAAAAGAAATGCAGAAACTCAATATACAGGAGTTATTTCTTGAATTCTAGTAAGTTTAAAGTGTCTGTTGCTATGTGTCACAGTTGTAGGTGCTCAACATTTCTTTCTCTGTGGTAAAACCTTATATTCTGCCTAATATGAACGTGTCATGTGCCCATGGTACCTATTCACAGTACCTTGCTTGTAGAAGACACTTTGGAAATTTTTCTGGAAGAAATTGTGACCTCCTTGCTGTCAGGGACCATGTTTTATTCTCCTTAGTCTATGGTCCTCTCATCGGTTCCATATGGCAGAGCTTCCCGCCCAGTGTGCTGTCATGTCTTGGTGAGCCACGAATGGTTTACAAGTGTTCAGAGATCTTGACCTCTGGCGCTGCAGGGAGGCCAGGCAGGGCCTGGAAAGCTACAGCAGCCTCTCTCTGTTTATTCCAGAATCATAGTGTTCTGACATGAGAAAGGTTGGGAGATGTGCCTCTATCCTATCTTCTTTCCTAACTAGAATCATTGATATATGTCTCTCCCCTGTACAGAAAATCCTTTGAAATGGGACCTGAATTTTCCTCATCATTCTGTTACCTCCACTTCTTTCCTTCTAGCCAAGTACAAGGCACCTTTCTATGAATTTGGGTAAATTCTCCTCAATTACTTTTATGATAAACTTGACCCTTTTCTCTAACTAAATGTCTTTTCTTCCATTACTTTTTCTAATATATCATACCACAACTTGATGCCTCCCAGCATGGATACTACAATTATTGTACATAGTGCAATGTTAAATTTTTTCTGTGTTCAATTTAATCCTCAAAGAGAAAGCCTCATTTTGGTGTTTGTGTGACCTTAACATCCTTTCAATCTCATACTATTTTCCATCTTTAACAGCAGGAATACAGGACCTCAAGTGTTTTAGTAGGCAACAGTCTCTGACTAGAATTTAATAGCTTTGTTTCATCTTCATTGTATTTATTTTCAAGGTTTCTTTTTTTAAAACAAAAGATTAGCTTTTTCATTTAAAGTTTAGTAAATCAAGCTACTTTTCAATATATGCTCAGTTAAGTAGTAAGATTAGTTAAATTTTTTAAGTTCACGTACATAGCACACTTGAGGACATAGATACATAAATACATTTAAATTGTGTGCAAGTAACTGACATTTACAAAACACCAGTGTAGTAGAAAGGGCACTGAGTGTTCAATCTGAAGACCTATGATTGGGCGAGAGCCTTTTTTAAAAACAGTTTTTGGCTGCGCCGCAGGGCATACAGGATCTTAGTTCCCTGACTAGGGATCGAACCCACACGCCCTGCAGTGGAAGTGTGGAGTCTTGACCACTGGATCATCAGGGAAGTCCCTGGGCAACAGCTTTGTCAGTTGCTCAAGCAAAGTCCTTAAACTTCCTTAGACACAAGTCTTCCCCCTCATCTATAGAATAGGAATTATAGTTACTGCCTGAAACAGCATTTCTTATGAATTAAATGAAAATGTCTGTGAAAGAACTTAGTAAACTAAAAAGAGTTATATGAATGTTAGTTTATTATTTTTATGAATACATCATAATTGACATTTCATATTATAATTTATATTGCAGTGTTCTAGGAGAGTCATACCTATTGCAAGATGCATGATATTGAGTGTATTAAATTTTAAGAACTTGGGAACAACATCAAAAATAAAAATTGTTTTTAAAGATATTATAGAATCTTGCAAATCTTGGTAACATTGGTATCAGGTTTATTTTCAGGGTTTCTTACATGCCACACTAGTTTTAGGGTCAGCTGAATACAACTAACAGAGACAATTGGAAACAAGCTGTACACATGAGTGGGGCCTCAAGAAACTGCAGGCAACTGGGTAACTCTATGGGCAAAGGGTGAAAGAAAACCAGTGGCTGGAAGAAAGCAGGCAGCACTCTGAGGAGAGGAGATTCCGGAAACTGTGTTCAGGGGCGGGCTGGCCTGCTTTGAGCCCCAACAATGTAACTAATCATGGGAACCTAAGGACAATGTTGGGAAGCAGGAAAGGAAGGGCACCCAGAGACTCGGTGGGACTCTCACTTGTAGAGAGCCAGGCTATGTGCTCTCAAGCAGCCTGCCAAAGTACACAGTCTACAGTAGACCAAGGCTTTGCAAAACTTGGAGGACACTGGCCTCCTAACGGTCCCAGTCCACATACTTCAAATAGAGAGTAGGAAAAAGGGGAAGATTTGGACTTTCTGGGAAAGTTTACAAGAGAAAGCCGTCTGGGCTCCCACAGGCTTGATTTCACAGCAGACGCATGATGGATTTGTGGAGCCTGGACACCAGAAAGGAGTATATATTTGAATCTCATAACAAACACTCTCTGTTAAATAGCTTATAGGACTTGTCAAATGGGGCTCTAAGTGAACAAAAATCATAGAAAGAAATATTATTATTTCTCACCTCCACAAATCTGTAGTGACAAAGTTCCCTGACCTTCTTGAAGCTTGTGTGAAAGTTTTAGAACTTATAAATCCAAACAAGTTCCAATACATTATCCTACTAAATAGTCTATTTTTTAAGCTTGAATGGTCTCAGCCATGAATATTATTGTACTATCAATTATACCAGTAGTATCAATAGGACATTCCTCATACTTCAAGTTTATTGGCCAAGCAAATGGTTCTCAAAGTGTGGCCCAGGGACCCCAGGAAGTCATCAAGACCCACTCAGGGGATCTGTAATGTCAAAACTATCTTAATAATAACTCTAAATGTTATATTCCTTTCTCTCTCACTCTCTCATGAGTGATCAGTGTTGTTTTACAGAATCAACATGAAGTGTGATGATGTAACAAACTGAATGCAGAAGCAGCTATGAGAATCCAGCTATCTTCTATTAAGCCATCAAAGAGATTTGCACAAATGTTAAATAATACCACCCTCCGGGATAATTTTTTCAATGGAAAATATAATTATTTTCCATTAAAAATATGTTATTTATGCTAATATCAGTTTATATGTAATCAATTAACATGTAATGGGTTTATGATTATTTTCAAATGAAAATTGTCTCAATTTTAATTTTTAATATGGAACCCAGAAATAGATATATAACACACAAATCATAGATGTGTAACACACATAACACATACTTTGGGGTCCTCATAAAGGGGTTCTGAGGCCAAAAAGGTTGAGATCTACTGGACTAAGCTCTTAAGTTGCCAGGGCTAATTTTATCTGTGGTTTGGATTTTCTGGTACTGGCTTGAGGAAAGGTAACTCTATTAGCGATTTCAATTAGGTAGCAGCTGGGTTAACATTTGTGAATATGAGTGTAACTACAGAACACCCAGAGGAAAGTCCTTTTCTACCAGCTGCTGATTTGCTCTGCCCATCCTGAGCTCCAGAACCTTCACTGCAACTTATCCCTTGGGACTTAACTGTTAGCTATCAATCTATGACAACACTTGAGAAGTTTTTAGATCTGGGAGTTTAAAATAATAGCCAAAGTTTTGATTCGAAATGGCCAAACCTGTAGTATGGTATGGAAACTGGAAACAGCTCTCTCTACAATTGCAATAGGCCAAATTACACATATCACAAAGATTATGCAGTGGACTTCTGCCAATGACTTAAATCCTTTCTCATTAGAAACGAGTGAACACTTAGAAGGGAAGATCATGCAGTGGTGAAGAGTTCAGGCCCTAGAGTCAGGCAGAGCTGGGTTTGACTACCATGTCCCACACTTGTTAAGAGCATGGCCTTGGGAATGTTAGTTAGTTTTAATTTTAATTATTTCTGTAAGGCTCGGTTTCTTCATCTATAGAGTGAGAAATAGTAATAATAGTAATAAGAGCTTCACTTCATAGAGTGATTTGAAAATTAAATGAGACACATTCATGCACATTATTTCATTTAACCCTCATGGCAACTTTAAGACATAGATGCTACCATTTTTCCATTTGGCAGTCAAGGAAACTGACATTTAGAAAAGTCAAATAATTTTCCAGAGATCATACTACTATTAGCGGCAAAGCAGAGATTTGCTTTTGACTGCCCTAACTGTAAACAGCCATATCACTGTGTTTTCTTAACAGCAAAAGTTAGAAAATTGCAACCTTCTCTTTCTCTTGTTCACAGTCTTTAGCCCAACAACTAGCTTTGTGTGGAATACACACAAACTAGAGTTTCTTGTAACGCAGGGCAAGAAAACTTCAGTGGGCTCAGTATAGGAGAGAAAGGGAAGAGGTATTTTACAATTCCCCAAAATATGGGAACCAACAACCCCTCTTTTGCACACGCATATTCCACATGTTCCCTTTAATATGTTCTGGAATAGGGTTGAGTCTTTGTGACAGATACATGTAAATATTGGCTTATATACTAAGTGATAAATGATAAAAGACCTTAAGAAAGAAAAAAAAAAAAGTGATTTCCCCATAAAAAGCTCTCACTGAAACATTCTAGATGAAAGGGCCGCTTGAAGCAATGCAGGCTCACTCTTAATACACCGCCAGGCCAACAGGCTGAGGACCAGACATCCTAGAGCTGGAATTTTCTGGGCCTTAATATTGCAATGGAGATACAGAGTAGCTATGAGTTCTTCCCAGATCTTGCTGTTTAAGAAGCAATTCTATTTGGAGCAATGTTGTTCCATTTATATACCAGACAAGTTTTAAAAAACTGATGCCTTTTTTGAAAAAAATGTTTATTGTAAATTCAGAATAACAGACTAGTGTTATACCGTTAATAGCTTATGAATCTATTTATATTATGTGGCTGTGAATAGCCAGGGACCTTCTCCATTTCTGGACTGGCAATCTAAAATTATAAATAAATTTTTACATTTAATCTCTGTGGTTCCCACTTTTCTCTTAGCTGGATAACAGGAATTGCTTACAACTCAAATCATCTATTTCCTGGAGGTCTCCCCCTGTACTTCAGTTGTAAATGTGACAGCTGCATGAATTAGTGCTGAACCTGACTGGGTCATGCTTTAGACTTGAAGGAGGAGTTCAGAAATGTATTGTGGCCAGAACCCATGAGTCAGACTCTTCTTTAGCTCAGTAAACCATAGTTTTGATTTTACTCTTCCATTGGGATAGAGATAAGAAATCACATCTGTCCATGAAAAGTTGGTAGTTTATGTTCCCCTTGTTATTATTGAATAGATCAATATTTGGAGCTTTCATGTGCCTCTTTCTTATTTGGGTTACTTCTGCTGTTTGAATTACACTGAATTTATTCATGGGTCATAGGAGGCCAGTTGAAATAAGCTGCAGCTTCAGTTTTCCACCTTGCATTCTGAGGACAGCATAGTTCAGAGCTGTGGAAATGATAGGCTTATGCTCTGTATTTCTACAACACCTTTCATCCAAGAGTAGAAAATGAGCCTGTATCTCTCTTTGACTTCACCTTTTAGAGGAAAGAGAAATGAGACATCATGGTTTTCCTAAGACTAGATTTTAGATTGTGACTTCACACTTTCTAGTTCATTCACATAGAATTTCTCCAGAGAAAAAATAATTATCAAGATGTTTTATTTATGTATAGGTCAAATATTCTCCAAGGTCAGACAACAACAACAAAAGTCCATGATGTTATAAGTAGAATTCACTCATGAGAAGACTTTTGGTACCCAGGCTATTTGACACAACAAAAAAGTAAATTCCTGTAGGGTTCTTTTGAATAATCACTTCCACTGCACACCAAATGCCCCATAAAAATGAGAACTTCAGCACTCTCATTCCCACAGTTTCAACTTGTCCTGATTCATTCCTCTGACATTGTCTTACTCTTGGCACCCTACAGTTTCTAACCCTCCTATTTTCATCCACACCTCACTTTTCAGAATTGACCCTCAATACCATCTTCCCAGGTTCAGGCTTGCTGCCCCCTTGAAGATTATTTTAATTTTGATTCTTCCTCTAGCAATGCTTTCCTTGCCATTTTGAGTAAATCTTAATAAATATGTGTTTTACTTTCAACATTCCATTTATTTCAAAATTAATTTTATTGAAGCCAAAACAGTGGAATTAACTGTAATAATAAACTATTATACACACACACACACACACACACACACACACACACACACTTTAAGTTATAAGGAATGAAGTTTATTTTGGCAGATAGCGTTAAACAAAACTAAACTTGCATATATTAGTAACATAATTCAACATCCTTAATTTGGTGTAAGTGTGACACATTTTCTTGTTCTCCTGTGTTCTGCTAAATCACCATAACCTAAACTGCCTTATAAAACTGGTATGTTGCAGTGTAACTTTATTCTTTTACTTATATTTGTTGATTCTAAACAAAACTTTTCATTAGCTTTTTCTATCTCTGGGTCTATCTCATCATCAATATCATCCAAGTATGGATCACCAGCATCCAATAAATCTGCTCCATTTTCTTCATCATCTGTGCTAAGTCTTCTCATCCAGATAAATCTTGATATTATTTTAAATAAATTATTATAACTAATTAAAATTAATTACTAACTACTTTAACTAAATCTCCCACTTCAATAGGGACCCAGCAGTCTCTCTTTTAAGACTATCCCTGTGAGTGGTAAGTCTTATTCAATGGGTTCCGGTTTTGAAACCAGCAAAACTTCGTACAAGAAGGAAAGGAGGAAAGAGAAAGAAAAGGAAATAAAGACCAAACATAAACTTATCATATAAGTGTCTTCTGAGCTAAAATTCCTTTGAGGTTCCCAGATAGCCAAAAAAATCAATCAATCAAAGGCTTAGCTTACAAATTCAGAGGTATCAGGGTAACTGCTGTCTGGTTTTGTTAATGAAATTTCAACTCTACCATCACCACTGGTATTTATTTCTAACTCACATTTTGTCAGGTACTGTTTCCAGACGTGTGGAAATGTAGGGCCAGTTGGGAAATTTTCCCAACTCCTCTCACTTCCTATCAGATCTTGGAAGCTCACAGCAGTAACTTTGGGCCTTACCCTAAGCCTCAATATTCTGTTCAGAGCCACAGTTCTTTTTAACTAAAGCAAAGGAAATTCTTTCTCAGGACCCATGGCTAGCAGTTGGTAGAGACCATGCTCTCAAGCATCAAGCTCTATCACTTCTTGTTAATAGAAAAGATTTTAGAAAAGTACAGACGTGAATTCCAATTTCAGACCTGAAATATGGGAACATTTCTTCATTTCTATCAAAATGCCTGACATTTAGTATGTGCCAAATATATATAATATACTCTGTCGGTCAGTAACTAAAGGACCAAGTACACTATCATTATGTTTTCAATGTCTTCTGTGTACAGGTTTTACTAGGCCAGTACATCATCCTTCTATAGAAACAGAAAAATCACTTCATTTTAGAGACAACTGAGCACTCCCAACCATGAAGGAGCCCAGAATTGAAGTGTATCACAGTTTCCACCAGAACATTCTATAGGGGCCAACTTAAATGGTAGTGCTTGTGCATTTCTTCAACAGATACTTCACTTATCTTACATTTTTATTAAATTAAAGAAGCATCATTTTTATCTTCTCTACAGGCAGGATGGAAAGTTTAGTTATCCCATCAAAATTACTCCTGGATGTGTTTTCTGCACTTCCAACTCATCCTTCATGGATTTAACTGATCTGAGATCAAAGGCTCAATACAAATTAGAATTTTTTCAATGCTAAGTAATCCAAGGAAGGTTTTTTTCTAAACACATTATAAATCTGATTGTAATGCTGCCTCTCTGGAATCCATCTGACAGTAAGCAAAAACAGACTGAGAGGGAACTAGATTGCACAAGGGGAAGAAACACAAGCAAACCTTCATACTCCTCTGTTTCTATCTTCCTGTTTGAAAACTGCCAGTAAATGAGATGATTGAGTCAGAGTCTTAATAATCTAGCTCACATTTCCATCTATAATGACTTGACTATATCTGACAACCTCTGATTTAATAGGTTTTATTAGAAGAGAGAAGCTATTTGTGTAAGATGCCTTATTTTATTCTTCAAGTCATTATATATAAATAGAACAATGACAGCAGATGTTTCTGGGATCAGGTTTTCACGTGTGTTTGGGTTAAATAAACAATTCACTTCAAAGAGAGAGTCATCCTCCTTCTTTTATCCTCTTTAATATTTTGTACCTAACTTCCATAGTCATCCATAGAAGAGGTCACATTACAGAGAAAAAAACTTTTTTTCTTCTAGTTTTATTTTAATTTTTTAATAAATTTAAAAAATTTATTTATTTCTATTTCTGGCTGAGTTGGGTCTTTGTTGCAGTATGCCTCTCATTGCAATGGCTTCTCTTGTTGTGGAGCACAGGCTCTAGGTGCACGGGCTTCAGTAGTTGTGGCATGTGGGCTCAGTAGTTATGGCTTGTGGGCTCTAGAGCACAGGCTCAGTTATGGCACCCAGGCTTAGTTGCTCTGCAGCATGTGGGATCTTCCCGGACCAGGGCTTGAACCTGTGTCCCTTGCATTGGCAGGCGGATTCTTAACCACTGCACCACCAGGGAAGTCCTCTTCTAGTTTTATTGAGATATAATTTACATACAGCACTGCATAAGGTTAAAGTGTACAGCATAATGATTTGACTCACATGCATCATGAAGTAATTATGACAGTAAGTTTAGTGAACATCCATCATTTCATATAGATACAAAATTAAAGAAATATTTAGTGTTCTTGCTGTGTGGAGATGAGGTATATAACACTAAGCAACAAGTTGGGTCCTGAAAGGAGCTGGTGCTCCTCTAAGTCCTTCAGAGTATATAACACAGATCCTTACACTTAGTAGCATTTACATTTAAATAAATGTAAATGGTGTAATAAAATGATCTGGCCCCCAATTGTATATCCCCACATTGAGAATTTTTAGTTACAAAGAGCTGCAACTTCTTAACATTATTTTGACACCCCTTATGAGGAAACAGAAGAACCAGTTTTGTATCAGCAAGGGCACTTAGCCTCACTCAAATAACATAGAAAAGAAGGAATTTAGTTTTTACATTGTGTTCAGGTTTAAGAGCCTGCTAAACATAGATTGTTCTGATTTTCATAAACAAATAACATTTCGTGGGAAAAAACTCTGGTAAATGCAAAATGAAGAATAATCCCTATTAGCCAATTCTATAAAAATTACAGGACTTTACAGCTGGAATTTTAATCTGGCTAAATACATGAAAGAGTTTAAAATAACAGAAAATCAGGATAACAGGCAAGATGTTAGAAGCATTATAAAGATATATGAGATATGAACTTTTCCATCAAGGTACTTGAAATCTTAATAAGAAAATAAGACATGACAAACATATATTTATATCCCAGAGATAAAATGTAAGCTGCACGTCCTAGACAATTTCATCTATTTCTGGCCACATCAGTAGGGCTCTCTGGGTCCTCCCCAAAGTTTATTTACACATACAATAGAGGAACTTGATAAGAAGTTAAAATGATTAATCACTTTAAGATTGCCAGCCACAGGACTTCTGTATAAGCATGGTAGATTAAACACATTCATTACCTTTGGCTCCCTCCCCAAAATTCCACTAAAATAATAGTAATATGATTTGGTTTAAAGATATAAACCCACAAATTTAGAAAAAATAGAAGGCAAGCCTACAGTAACAAAATTATGGAAGATGAAAACAGGTCTGAAAAAAAATGCTGAATCCTAAAATAACAGTGAGGAATGCTACAAAATAACCTGATTTATAATTCAAACTGTCCCCCAAATCTCAGGAACTGTTGGCAAAGCAAAGTAAAGAGAAAATGGCTAAAATGAGGGGATTTTTGAAATCTGCTTGGAAAAGTTAGAGCCACAGATTCCTTCTCTACTCTGATCAGCCACGTGACTGTACCTCCTTCACTCTCACGGACACCTAGAGGGACTTTTCTTTTCTTCTCTTTTCCTGTCTTTTTTTTCTCTTAAGAAGTTAAAAAAGAGAGTTTTTGAATTATAGTAGGATACCATAACAAGAACGGAGAAAATGAGCAACTGGATGTAAAGTGGATGCTGAGCTTGCCTGTGTTCTTAACCCAAATTGGCTGCAGATGTTAGAAAGAAGACCTTTACTTTTCAAGCATAAACTGGAAACCACCTAAGACAGAATAATAGAGAACTCCTCTGTATTCCATCACTAGGTTAATAAGCACTAACCACAGTCAACAGCCGTCTACTATTTGGGGAGGGATAAGAGCATGGAGAGAGACCAAGGAAAGCCTAAAACTTAGGAAAAAGCAGGAAAATTGAGAAAAACCAACCCCATGATAAGAATAAGGTGATGATAGAGAAATTTAAAGCTGGTGGTACACTAAAGGTAGCCACTGTAACAATAAAACCCAAACCCAGTTAAATCCTGACTATCTGAACTCAATATCCCACATGAATGGCCATTATCCGTCATGAGTACTAGTTACCTCAGTCTGCTCCTCTACATACCATGTCAGGAACCAATAAGACATTGTGAGACACACTAAAGTCAAGGAAAAGCAACCCACTGTCAAAAGGCAAATATATCAACAGACTGAGACTCAGAGATAAGCTAGATAATGTATGTGTTAGAGAGGGAATTTAAAGTATCATTAATATGTTATCTAATGGAAGGAGTAGGCAGCATGCATGAGCTGATGGAGAATTTCATCATGGACAGATGGAGTATGTGAAGAATAAGAAATAATCAAATAGAAATGCTAGGGGAAAAAGTAACAGTTACAGAGATGAAGAATGCCTGAAACTGGCTTATTAATAGACAACTTAACCAAGAATGGTCACTAGATAGCAACCAAACTATAAAACACACACACACATACACAACACAAACTATAAAACACACACACACAGTTACAGAGATGAAGAATGCCTGAAACTGGCTTATTAATAGACAAAATAACCAAGAATGGTCACTAGATAGCAACCAAACTATAAAACACACACACAGGCACACGCACACGCACAAAGAAAAAGACAGAAAGAGAAAGCAGAACAGAGCATCAAAGAGTCCTAGGATACTCTCAAAGAGTCTAACATGCACTTAAATGTAATTTCAGAAGAAGGAGACAGAAGTGTTGAAGAAATATTTAAAGAGAGAGTGGCTGAAACTTCTCCAAAAAGATTAAAGATATTAATCCACAGGACCTGGAAACTCAGAAAATCCCAGAAAGGATTAAAAATTAGTAATAAAATAAAATATATACACCTAGAGACCTTCAAGATGGTGGAAGAGTAACACGTGGAGATCACCTTCCTCCCCACAAATACATCAGAAATACATCAACATGTGGAACAACTCCTACAGAACACCTACTGAATGCTGGCAGAAGACCTCAGACTTCCCAAAAGGCAAGAAACTCCCTACGTACCTGGGTAGGGCAAAAGAAAAAACAGAGCCAAAAGAATAGGGACAGAACCTGCACCACTGGGAGGGAGCAGTGAAGGAGGAAAAGTTTCCACACACTGGAAAGCCCCTTAACTGACGGAGACACGGCATGGCGGGCGGGAAGCTTCTTAGCCATGGAGGAGAGTGCAGCAACAGGGGTGCAGAGGGCAAAGCGGAGAGATTCCCGCACAGAGGATCGGTGCCGATCAGCACTCACCAGCCTGAGAGGCTTGTCTGCTCACCTGCAGGGGCAGGCGGGGACTGGGAGCTGAGGCTCGGGCTTCAGTCGAATGCCAGGGAGAGGACTGGGGTTGACTGCGTGAACACAGCCTGAAGGGGGCTAGTGTGCCACAGCTAGCCGGGAGGGCGTCCGGGAGAAAGTCTGGAACTGCCTAAGAGGCAAGAGACCATTGTTTAGGGGTGAGCGAGGAGAGGGGTTTCAGAGCACCGCCTAAACAAGCTCCAGAGATGGGCGTGAGCGGTGGCTTTCAGTGTGGACATCAGACAGGGCATGAAACGCTAAGGCTGCTGCTGCAGCCACCAAGAAGCCTGTGTGCAAGCACAGGTCACTATCCACACCTCCCCTCCCAGAAGCCTGTGCAGTCCGCCACTGCCAGGGTCCCGTGATCCAGGGACAACTTCCCCGGAAGAACACACAGTGCGCCTCAGGCTGGTGCAACGTCATGCTGGCCTCTGCCATCGCAGGCTTGCCCCACACTCTGTACCCCTCCCTCCACCCCCACCCCGCCTGAGTGAGCCAGAGCTCCCTAATCAGTTGCTACTTTTTTTTTTTTTTTGGTACGCGGGCCTCTCACTGTTGTGGCCTCTCACATTGCAGAGCACAGGCTCCGGATGCGCAGGCTCAGCGGCCATGGCTCATGGGCCCAGCTGCTCCACGGCATGTGGGATCTTCCCAGACCAGGGCACGAACCCAAGTCCCCTGCATCGGCAGGTGGACCCTCAACCACTGCGCCACCAGGGAAGCCCATCAGTTGCTACTTTAACCCCATCCTGTCTGAGCAAAGAACAGATGCCCTCAGGCAACCTACACACAGAGGCAGGGCCAAATCCAAGCTGAACCCCGGGAGCTGTGCTAATAAAGAAGAGAAAGGGAAATTTCTCCCAGCAGCCTCAGGAGCAGCGGATTAAATCTCCACAGTCAACTTGATGTACCCTGCATCTGTGGAATACCTGAATAGACAACGAATCATTCCAAAACTGAGGCAGTGGACTTTGGCAGCAAAGATATATATATTTTTTTTTCCTTTTACTCTTTTTGCAAGTGTGTATGTGTATGCTTCTTTCTGTGACTTGTCTGTATACCTTTTCTTTTACCATTTGTCCTAGGGTTCTGTGTTTTTTTTTGTTTTTTTAAATATAATTTTTAGTGCTTGTTATCACTGGTGGATTTGCTTTTTGGTTTGATTGTTCTCTTCTTTCTTACTTTTTTTTTCTTTTTTACTTACTTTTACATTTTATTTTAATAACTTTTATTTTGTTTTTTTCTTTCTTTCTTCCCTCCCTTTCTTCCTTCCTTCCTTTCCTCCCTCCCTCCCTTCTTTCCCCTTCCTTCCTTCCTTCCTTTCTCTCTCTCTCTTTCTTTCTTTCTTTCTTTCTCCCTTTTCTTCTGAGCCGTGTGATTGACAGGGTCTTGAGGCTCCAGCCAGGTGTCAGGCCTGTGCCTCTGAGGTGGGAGAGCCGAGTTCAGGACATTGGCCCACCACAGACCTCATGGCTCCATGTACTATCAAATGGCAAAAGCTCTCCCGGAGATCTCCATCTCAACACTAAGACCCAGCTCCACTCAACGACCAGCAAGCTACAGTGCCGGACACCCTATGACAAACAACTAGCTAGACAGGAACATAACCCCACCCAATAGCAGAGAGGCTGCCTAAAATCATAATAAGGTCACAGATACCCCCAAACACACCACCGGACATGGACCTGCCCAACAGAAAGACAAGATCCAGCCTCATCCACCAGAACACAGGCACTAGGTCCCCTCCACCAGGAAGCCTACACAACCCACTGAAAGAACCTTAGCCACTGGGGGCAGACACCAAAAAGAAGAACTACAAACCTGCAGCCTGCAAGAAGTAGACCCCAAACACAGTAAGTTAAACAAAATGAGAAGACAGAGAAACACACAGCAGTTGAAGGAGCAAGGTAAAAACCCACCAGACCAAACAAATGAAGAGGAAATAGGCAGTCTACCTGAAAAAGAATTCAGAATAATGATAGTAAAGATGATCCAAAATCTTGGAAATAGAATGGAGAAAATACAAGAAACGTTTAACAAGGACCTAGAAGAACTAAAGAGCAAACAAACAGTGATGAACAACACAATAAATGAAATTAAAAATTCTCTAGAAGGAAGCAATAGAAAAATAACTGAGGCAGAAGAACGGATAAGTGAGCTGGAAGATAAAATAGTAGAAATAACTACTGCAGAGCAGAATGAAGAAAAAAGAATGAAAAGAATTGAAGACAGTCTCAGACCTCTGGGACAACATTAAACATACCAACATTCTTATTATATGGGTCCCAGAAGAAGAAGAGAAAAAGAAATGGACTGAGAAAATATTTGAAGAGATTATAGTTTAAAACTTCCCTAACATGGGAGAGGAAATAGTGAATCAAGTCCAGGAAGCGTAGAGAGTCCCATACCGTATAAATCCAAGGAGAAACACATCAAAACACATATTATTCAAACTATCAAAAATTGAATACAAAGAAAAAATAGTAAAAGCAGAAAGGGAAAAAAAAAAAAAGATACAAAGGAATCCCCTTAAGGTTAACAGCTGATTTCTCAGCAGAAAATCTGCAAGCCAGAAGGGAGTGGCAGGACATACTTAAAGTGATAAAAAGGGAAAGCCTACAGCCAAGATTACTCTAGACAGCAACGATCTCATTCAGATTCGACAGAGAAATTAAAAACTTTACAGACAAGCAAAAGGTAAGAGAATTCAGCACCACCAAACCAGCTTTACAACAAATGCTAAAGGAACTTCTCTAGGCAGGAAACACAAGAGAAGGAAAAGACCTACAATAACAAACACAAAAGAATTAATAAAATGGTAATAGGAACATACATATTGATAATTACATTAAAGGTAACTGGATTAAATGCTCCACCCAAAAGATATAGAAAAAAAAGACCCATATATATGCTGTCTACAAGAGACTCACGTCAGACCTAGTGACACATACAGACTGAAAGTGAGGGGATGGAAAAAGATTCCATAAGAATAGAAATCAAAACAAAGGTGGAGTAGCAATTCTTATATCAGACAAAATAGACTTTGAAATAAAGACTATTACAAGAGACAAAGAAGGACACTACATAATGATCAAGGGAACAATCCAAGAAGAAGATATAACAATTGTAAATATTTATGCACCATAATTTATGCACAGCAATTTATGCACCACAATAGGAGCACCACAATACATAAGGCAAATGCTAACAGCCACAAAAGGGGAAATGGACAGTAACACCATCATAGTAGGGGACTTTAACACTGCACTTCCACCAAAGAACAAATCATCCAAAATGAAAATAAATAAGGAAATACAAGCTTTAAATGATACATTAAACAGGATGGACTTAATTGATATTTACAGGACATTGCATCCAAAAACGACAGAATACACTTTCTTCTCAAGTGCTCATGGAACATTCTCCAGGACAGATCATATCTTGGGTCACAAATCAAGCCTCTCTAAATTTAAGAAAATTGAAATAATATGAAGTATCTTTTCTGACCACAATGCTCTGAGACTAGATATCAATTACAGGAAATAATTTGTACAAAATACAAACACATGGAAGTAACCAATACTCTACTAAATAACCAAGAGATCACTGAAGAAATAAAAGAGGAAATCAAAAAATACCTAGAAACAAATGACAATGAAAACACGATGACCCAAAACATATGGGATGCAGCAAAAGCAGTTTTAAGAGGGAAGTTTATAGCAATACAATCCTACCTTAAGAAACAAGAAAAATCTCAAATAAACAACCTAATCTTACACCCAAAGCAATCAGAGAAAGAAAAACAAAAAAACCCCAAGGTTAGCAGTAGGAAAGAAATCATATAGGTCAGATCAGAAATAAATGAAAAAGAAATGAAGGAAACAATAGCAAAGATCAATAAAACTATAAGCTGTTTCTTTGAGAAGATAAACCAAATTGATAAACCAGTAGCCAGGCTCATCAAGAAAAAAAGGGAGAACACTCAAATCAACAGAATTAGAAATGAAAAAGGAGAGGTAAAAACTGACACTGAAGAAATACAAAGGATCATGAGAGATTACTACAAGCAACTATAGGCTAATAAATGGACAACCTGGAAGAAATGGACAAATTCTAAGAAAAGCCCAACTTTCTGACACTGAACCAGGAGGAAATAGAAAATAAAAACATACCAATCACAAGCACTGACATTGAGACTGTGATTAAAAATCTTCCAACAAAAAAAAGTCCAGGACCAGATGGTTTCACAGGCGAATTCTATCAAACATTTAGAGAAGAACTAACACCTATTCTTCTCAAATGCTTCCAAAATAGAGCACAGAGTAACACTCTGAAACTCATTCTATAAGGCCACCATCACCCTGATACCAAAACCAGACAAAGATGTCACTAAAAAAGAAAACTACAGACCAATATCACTGATGGACATAGATGCAAAAATTCTCAACAAGATACTAGCAAACAGAGTCCAACAGCTCATTAAAATGATCATATACCATGATCAAGTGGGGTTTATCCCAGGAGTGCAAGGATTCTTCAACATACACAAGTCAATCAATGTGATACACCATATTAACAAATTGAAGGATAAAAACCGTATGATCATCTCAAGAGATGCAGAAAAAGCTTTCCACAAAATTCAACACCCATTTATGATAAAATCCCTCCAGAAAGTAGGCATAGAGGGAACATACCTCAACACAATAAGGGCCATATATGACAAACCCACAGCCAACATCGTCCTCAATGGTGAAAAATTGAAACCATTTCCTCTAAAATCAGGAACAAGAAAATGTTGGCCACTCTCACCACTATAATTCAACATAGTTTTGGAAGTTTTAGCCATAGCAATCAGAGAAGAAAAAGAAATAAAAGGAACCCAAATCGGAAAGAAGAAGTAAAACTGTCAGTGTTTGCAGATGACATGATACTATACATAGAGAATCCTAAAGATGCTACCAGAAAACTACTACAGCTAAATCAATGAATTTGGTAAAGTAGCAGGATATAAAATTAATGCACAGAAATCTCTTGCATTACTATACACTAATGATGAGAAATCTGAAAGAGAAATTAAGGAAACACTCCCATTTACCATTGCAACAAAAAGAATAAAATACCTAGGAATAAACCTACCTAAGGAGACAAAAGACCTGTATGCAGAAAACTATAAGACACTGATGAAAGTAATTAAAGGTGATACCAACAGATGGAGAGGTATACCATGTTCTTGGATTGGAAGAATCAACATTGTGAAAATGACTATACTACTCAAAGCAATGTACACATTCAATGCAATCCCTATCAAACTACCAATGGCATTTTTCACAGAACTAGAACAAAAAACTTCACAATTTGTATGGAAACACAAAAGACCCCGAATAGCCAAAGCAATCTTGAGAAAGAAAAATGGAGCTGGAGGAATCAGGCTTCCTCACTTCAGACTATTCTACAAAGCTATAGTAACCATGACAGTATGGTACAGGCACAGAAACAGAAATATAGATCAATGGAATAGGAGAGAAAGCCCAGATATAAACCCATGCACATATGGTCACCTTATTTTTGATAAAGGAGGCAAGAATATACAATGGAGAAAGACAGCCTCTTCAATAAGTGGTGCTGGGAAAACTGGACAGCTACATGTAAAAAATGAAATTACAACACTCCCTAACACCATACACAAAAATAAACTCAAAATGGATTAAAAACCTAAATGTAAGGTCAGACACTATAAAACTCTTAGAGGAAAACTTAGGCAAATACTCTATGACATAAATCACAGTAAGATCCTTTTTGACCCACCTCCTAGAGAAATGGAATTAAAACAAAAATAAACAAATGGGACCGAATGAAACTTAAAAGCTTTTGCACAGCAAAGGAAACCATAAACAAGAAGAAAAGACAGCCCTCAGAATAGGAGAAAATATTTGTAAACAAAGCACCAACAAAGGAATCATCTCCAAAAACATACAAGTAGCTCATGAAGCTCAATAACAAAAAAACAAACAACCCAATCCAAAAATAGGCAGAAGACCTAAATAGACATCTCTCCAAAGAAGTTATACAGATTGCCAACAAACACATGAAAGGATGCTCAACATCACTAATCATTAGAGAAATGCAAACCAAAACTACAATGAGGTATCACCTCACACCAGTCAGAATGGCCATCATCAAAAAATCTACAAACAATAAATGCTGGAGAGGGTGTGGAGGAAAGGGTACCCTCTTGCACTCTTGGTGGGAATGTAAATTGGTACAGCCACTATGGACAACAGTGTGGAGGTCCCTTAGAAAACTAAAAATAGAACTACCAAACTGCCCACCAATCCCACTACTGGGCATATACCCTGAGAAAACCATAATTCAAAAAGTCATGTACCACAATGTTCATCGCAGCTCTATTTTCAATAGCCAGGACATGGAAGCAAACTGTGTCAATCAATAGATGAATGGATAAAGAAGATGTGGCACATATATACAATGGAATATTACTCAGCCATGAAAAGAAGTGAAATTGAGTTATTTCTAGTGAGGTGGATGGACCTAGAATGTGTCATACAGAGTGAAGTAAGTCAGAAAGAGAAAAACAAATATTGTATGCTAAATCATATATATGGAATCTATAAGAAAGAAAGAAAATGATTCTGAAGAACCTAGGGGCAGGACAGGAATAATGGTGCAGGCGTAGAGAATGGACCTGAGGACAAGGGGAGGGAGAAGGGTAAGCTGGGACGAAGTGAGAGAGTGGCATGGACATATATACACTACCAAATGTAAAATAGATAGCTAGTGGGAAGCAGCCGCATAACACAGGTAGATCAGCTCCGTGTTTGTGACCACCTAGAGAGGTGGGATAGGGAGGGTGGGAGGGAAGTGCAAGAGGGAGAGGATATGGCAATATAAGTATACATATAGCTCATTCACTTTGTTATACAGCATAAACTAACACAACACTGTAAAGCAATTGTACTCCAATAAAGATGTTAAAAAATAAAAGATTTAAGAGCCTTTATATATCTCAGCATCAATCATGAGTGTGAACTCTCTCCTCTGTATCTATACATATATCATTTCTTGTATTGATAAATGTGAAGATGGTTTATTATCAGTTAGTCAGTTAGTCAGTAGTCTTTCATTTGGGCAGTCTTTCTGTTATTCCCCAAATCATGGGATGGCTGGCTGAAACTTAAAAAGAAACTTACATTTTACTTATTTCATAAATTTGTTTGTATTACCAAAGAGCCTTTCTAAGTACTATATTTCCTGAAACTTCTACTTCTGGGAAAATGGAATAGATAAACTTTTTCCTATTCCTCCCACCAAGGTCATTATGTAGAAAATGAACTTAAGAAGACACTGAGGGCTTTCCTGGTGGTGCAGAGGTTGGAAGTCTGCCTGCCGATGCAGGGGACACAGGTTCGTGCCCTGGTCTGGGAAGATCCCACATGCCGCGGAGCGGCTGGGCCCGTGAGCCATGGCCGCTGAGCCTGTGCTCCACAACGGCAGAGGCCACAACAGCGAGAGGCCCGCATACCGCAAAAAAAGACACTGAAAAATATGTGAGTCAGATTGGTTAAGGACCTTGGGACTCAAACACCACAGAAAAGCTGTGCCCCCACTCTCCCCCACACTACCAAAGGCTGAGTGGGAGCCTAGACTTGTAGCCTTGCTAGGTAACAAGATGTCCCACCACTTCTATGGGCGTGGTGTCAAAGAAGACCAAGTAAGGAGCCAGGAAATTCACCTCTGAAGATCAGTAACAAGTACCCTTCCTCCCTCCCTCCCCTGCAATGTCAGTGAAGACTATGTAAGGAACCAGAACTTAACCACCCCAACCCAGAAGTAATGAGAAGCCCCTTCTGGTATCATTGGAGGCCAAGTGGTGAACCTCTGTGTGGTAGTAATGAGGTGGCACTTGCCCTCCACTGTTTGAGCAATGCCAGAAAAAGCCAGCTAATACTGAAGGTTTAAATAAGATCCACAGTCTCATAGCATAATATAAAAATATCCAGGTTTCAGTAAAAATCATTTGTCACACCAAGAAACAGAAAAATCTCAAACTTAATGAAAAAAAATTTTACATGCTGACACCAAGATGACAATGAAAGTAGAATTACCTGACAAATATTTTAAAGCAGCCATGTTAAAGATGCATTAATAAGCAATTATGAACACACTTGAAACAAATGAAAAACCAGAAAATCTCAGCAAAGAAACAAAAGATATAAAAAAGAATCAAGTGGAAATTTTAGAACAGAAAAATAGAATGTTTGAAGTACAAAGTTCAATGTATGGACTAACCAACAGGATGGAGACAGTAAAGGAAAGAACCTGTGAACTACAAGATAGAACAATAGAAATAACCTAATCTGAACAGTAGAGAGAAAATAGACTAAAAAATTAACAGATCCTAGAGACCTATGGGATTATAAGAAAAGATCTAACATTCACAATATTGGATTCCTGAAAGGAGAGGAGAAAGAAGGTAGTGCTGAAAAGTGCTTAAAGAAATAATGGCTCAAAATATGCCAAATTTGGAAAGGAACATAAACCCATACATTCAGACATCTGAATGAACCCCAAAGAGTATAAATCTAAAGAAATTCAAGCCAAGACACACCATAATCAAATTTCTGAGCAATAAGCAAAGAAAAAAAAGTCTTGAAAGCAACCAGAGGGATAAAAGATACCTTCCCTACAGGAGAGACACAACTAGAATGACAAGAAATTTCTCATTAGAAACCAGGGTGATGAAAGAAAAGAAGTGTCAATTGAGAATCCTATACCCAGGGAAAATATCCTTCAGGAATTAAGGACAAATTAAGATATTCTCTGATGAAGGAAAACAAAGATTTTGCTACCAGCAGATATATTCTAAAAGAAGTTTTCTTAACAGAAAGGAAATGATAAAAGAACTTTGGGATTTTAGGAAAAAAGAACACAGTAAGCAAAAATACTGGTAAATATAGTTTTCTTTCTTCTCTTGAGTTTTCTAAATTATGTTTGACAGTTGGAGCAAAAATTATAACATCTTCTGATATGGTTCTAAATACATAGAGAGAGGAAATATATTAGACAATTATAAATAGGGGGAGGGTGAAAGGAGGTAAGGTTTCTATACTACACTCAAACTTGTAAAATGATGAAATCAGTAGACTATGATAAGTTATGTATATATAGTGTAATACACAGGCTACACTAAAAAAGCTTTACAACAAGATAGACTCAAAGACACTATCAAGAAATCTAAGTGGAATTCTAAACAATATTCAAGTAACCCATAATAGACAGGTAAAAAGAAAACAGAGAAATGAAAAACAGAACAAAAAAAATTTAAATGGTACACTTAAACCTGGCATAACAATAATTAGAACATATCTAAACAGTCTAAATACTTTAAAAGACAAAGATTGACAGGGTGGATTAAAAAACACCCAAGTATATGCTGTCTACAGGAAATTCTCTTCAAATATAATGATGCAGTCAGGTTGAAAGTAAAAGAATAGAAAAAATGTATCATGCAAACATTAATAAAAGAGCAGCTATATAACATCAGATAAAGTAGACAGTGAAGCAAAGAAAATTATCAGAAACAAAGAAGGACATTATATAATGATAAAAGGGTCAATCCATCAAGAAGACATAGGACCCTTGAATGTGTATTTTCTGCATCAAACATCAGAGCTACAAAATAGGTGAAGCATAAACTGACAGAACTTAAGGAAGAAATAGATAAATCCACAATATAATTATTGGTAGAATACTTAACATTATTAAATAATTTAATTATTATATAAATTATAAATATAAATATATATATATAAATATATATATATATAAATTTCTACCAATTATATAAAATATAATTGGTAGAAAAACCAGACAGAAAATCAGCAAGGACCTTCAACAACTCAACAACTCCATTAACCAATGGATCTAAGCAGCATCCATAGGAAACCTCACCCAACAGAAGAATATACATTCTTTTAAAATACCCATGGAACATATACCAAGATAGACCATGTCCTGGGCCATAAAACAAACCTTAACAAATTTTGTTTGTTTGTTTGTTTCGGTACGCGGCCCTCTCACTGTTGTGGCCTCTCCTGTTGCGGAGCACAGGCTCCGGACGCTCAGGCTCAGCGGCCATGGCTCACGGGCCCAGCCGCTCTGCGGCATGTGGGATCTTCCCAGACCGGGGCACGAACCTGTGTCCCCTGCATCGGCAGGCGGACTCTCAACCACTGCGCCACCAGGGAAGCCCCCTTAACAAATTTTTTAAAATTGAAATTATATAGTGTGTTGTCTAATAACAATGTAATCAAACTGGAGGTAGGTGACAAAATATAACAGAAAAAAATATTTGTAAACTAAAAAACACACTTCTAAACAGTCCATGGGTCAAATAGGAAGCCTCAAAGAAAATTAAAAAATACATTGAACTGAACAAAAATGAAAAAACAACATATCAAAATTTCTAAGACTCAACTAAAGCAGTGCTGAGGGAGAAATTTATATCACTAGTGCATAGCTAGAAAAGAAACTCAAATAAACAATCTAACCTCTACCTCAAGAACCTAAAAAACAAAGATGAAATGCATTCAAAGAAAGCAGAAGAAAGGAAATAACAAAAGAAAAGGGCAGAAATCAGTGAAACTAAAAACAGAAAAACAATAGAGAAAATCAATGAAACAAAGAGCTGGTTTTTAGCAAAGATCAATTAAATTGACAAACTTTTAGCAAATCTGACAAAGAAAAAAAGAGAGAAGACGTAAATTATGAATACCAGGTATAAAACAGGAGAAATCATCACAGGCCCTGCAGAATGAAAGGATAAAATGGAATACTACAAACAGCTCTACACTCATAAATTTGACCAATTTGAATAACTGGGCCAATTCCTCAAAAAACACAACTTACCCAGTATGAGATAGATCTCTAGAATAGCGCTCCAACTATTAAAATATTGAATTCATAATTTAAAAACACCCCTCCAAATCTCCACGCCCAGATGGTTTCATTAGAGAATTCTACTGAAAGTTTAAAGAATTAACACTAAATCTATACAATATCTTCCAGAAAATAAAATAGGAGAAAATATCTCCCAATTCATTTTACAATGTTGTATTACCCTGACACCACATCAAACAAAGACAGTACAAAAACAGGAAACTACAGACCAGTATCCAGGTCCTGGCACAACTGTTGTGATACTGTCCTATATTGCAGGATGTTACTCTTGTAGGAAACTGTGTAATGTGTAGAGATATCTCTACATTATTTCCTACAATTGCATGTGAATCTAAATTATTTCAAAATAAAAAATACACCTACAAAAACTTGTTCCTTTTAAGTCTCATATTTTGAAATATTTTTACTGAATAATATTTTAAGTAATCATTTTTTTGCAATTTAATTAATCAAATTTCTAAGTTCGAGTCAATAGCTTATTTCAATATCAATATCAAAGAGATGAAGAAACTGAGATCCAGAAAAGTTACACGGCTTGATCAAGTTTAACAACACCTTAATTACTAAATTATGACAAGAGTCCTTGATGCCCAACTCATACTTTCCAACAAAATATTAGATTGAACTGCATAAAATTACCAATACTGAGCCGCTGTTACCTATTAAAAATAGGTTTAACCCAGTATATAATCACTATTTTGGAAAGGACTTTGAATGCTGCTGTATTTTCTAATAAGCATTTATTTAGTATCTATTGCATACTTAATCAAATATGAAGTGCTTAACTTTAAGGAATATGTCATTTAATTCTCCTTTGATGTATGACTACTAGCGTTGTTGCCAGGACTTAGAATCCCTCAGGAACTACCTGAAATCTCATTCCCCCCATCCCAATCTGAAGTCGTCCCCTATCTCTTGTGCCGTCATGTTGCTAGGATTTATGTCACTAGACTGGATTCTCAAAGCACCATGGGAAAAAAGCTAGAGGATTAGCACTTGACCTATGCTCATCCAGAGGCCTAGACCCATGGTCTAATCCCAAAGTTTCCTCTCTCAGAATCACCACCTAAGAAGTTCTAGGTCTAAATAGGTGCAAAACTATCCTCAGAGTTTGTGAGAGTTTTCCAGACTGAAAATTGTTCCTAGTCCTTTTTGTTTCAGACTAGAATTGAATATAAGTGTCTAGGGGTGGGTGGAGGAAAAGATGGAGATCCCAGTATCAACCTGTCCTTCTAGGAGTCTTTCACACTGAGGGTGATCCAGGACACTGAAATAGCCCAGGGCCTCTCCATCTAGACAGGTCCCAGTGCCACCACATTGCTCCCTGGTCACTCCAGAAGCACACTTCCTCCCAGCTGCTTTAGGTTCTTCCTTTTCAGTAGCTTATCTATCTAACAGTTGTTGCCTTGTGGGTCATAATGAATACAAACTAGAGCAAAGAACCTGGATACTCATCCCAGCTCTGCCTGTGAGCAACAGTATGACTTTAAGCACCAACTTAATTCCTCCTAGCCTTGCTTGCTTGGCCAATAAAGTAGTGAAAATACTGGTGTAATAATCTAATGAGATAATGCCATGTTTTCCAAACCATAGTATGTTTATTAATGGTATATGAGATGATTTTAGGTAGTTTATACCAAAATATTTATCTTAAGTACTTTTACTCATACCTTACTAGAGAAGACAAATTGTTTCCTTTTTATAGTAAATTCCCTTTAAAAATAAATGTGTGTCCATTTTTTCAAAATATAGAGTCACTTAAAGAAAAATATTAAGTACATAATGTAACAAAATGACTTGTGAAAGAAACTGATGTATTGGAAACACCGAGTTAACATATGCTGTGCTTGTCAATTTAAGACATCTTGTCTAGTCATACCAACACTGCAATAGAAAGGATGGTGCATGCCTGAATTGTCCCTATGTCCATTCATATCGACAAAATGTAATAGTTAATTGCTTCGCTTTTTTCTTTGCCAGCATATACAGTCCCAAAGCATGCAATCCCTGCTACCACCAACTACCCTAGACTTCATGTCACATCACATCACTGTCCTCCTGTGGCTTTCAGTTTCCCGTATAAGCTCCTCATCTCATGTTTTTAACCACTCAGAATCCATGTCATTCACTTTGCTCACACAATCTTGTCTACCCTGTTGCTACTATGCCACAACCGATTCATCCTGCAAGATTTATTTCAAAACTCACCTGCGTCTGGATATCTAGATAACTACTTTGCTTTCAGATGACTTTCTTACTTTGAAAGTCCCCAGCATTGATGACTATAGTTGGTTTTGTCTGGGCTTACAATAGCAAGACAAAAGAAATAAACAGAAAATTACAGTGATGGATAATGAGTGCTATGGCAAAGATATTACACATTGTAGTGCAGGAGGTAGTATATGAAGGTCTTAAAAATACAGACTGGAGCCAGACCATCTGGGTTTGAATTCTGGCACACCACTTGCCACTTGGAGAAGTTATTCAGCCTGAGTCTCAAAATCTCATCTGAAACTGGGGATAATAACAATTGCTACTTCATAAGGTTACTGTGAGAATGAAATGAGTTAGCATAGGGAAGTGCTTAGACAATACCTGAAATACTAGCTATTGTTATACGAAAAAGGCACCACTGGCAACATATAAGAGGTGCTCCTAACCAAGAGTCCTAACCAAGAGGCTGCCTGGAGACGATGGAGTCCAATTCAGTATAGCAGGACAGGTGGGAGTGTATGCGTCTTGCGGGAGGGGAGCAGGCAGAATAGGGTGGACGAGGTAGTGCATATACCAGCTGCAAAGTCACACATAAGTGGGCATGGGAATGAGGAGTAAAAGTGCATGGCATGTTACAGAACTGCATGTGGCATCTCTATTTCAAGGGGACTGAGGTAGAAAGTGATGGAAAAGGGATGGACTGAGGCTAAGTCACAGGAAAGCTCTGCATGTCATCCTCAGAGGTTTGGGGAAAAAAATATTTGAGTGTCTGCTATGTTCCAGATGCTACTTTGTTTTAGCGACTGGACACTAGAGTACAATGGTAAAACGTACACAGCCTCTATATTTGGCATGGCCTAATTAGGAAGATAAATACACAATTAACTGACAACAGATAAATACTTAATTGAAGAATGTAGTAAGTGCTATGAAAGCACAAAGCCTATGTTTATGTTTTCCAAAGACATGAACAAAGTCTTAACAGATGAGTAAATGTTCACCAAACAAGCAGGAAATCAGAAAGGTTACATAATTTACCAAAAAACAATAATATGGCATTATGTGCCAAACTCTTTCTATACATTTTCAAAAATATTGTATTATTAATCCTTCTGACAAGCAGTTTTATTATTACCAGTTTTTATTAAACTTATTTTAGAGATGAGGATCCCCAAGGTCACACAGTAAACTGGTTTTCTTGACTAGTTACATTTAGTTTTCTTTAGAATATAGTACTCTTCATACGGTAGATACTCTATCACTACTGTATTTGGCAATTAGATAAGAGGCAGTATTATTCTTATTTGTACATAAAGTTTCAAGTTCATGACAAATAGTCCAGGTTCATGACAAAAAAATTCATGACGGTTCATGACAGAAAAATAACAGATTTTCATTTTAAAAGCCCTGAGTTCCACAGACTATGAGAGATGGCTGTGACACACTAGCATGTCAATATACATACACATAAAACTTCAGAAAACATTGACATGGTACATTTCATATTTAGTAGCTATTTCTTCCAAAGAGCAGCAGTCACACCATCCATCATATTGCTTGTTCTGACAGTAAAGAAAATAAACTGTATTTAATCAGAGGATTAACTGAGGACCACACTGATCACAATGTTCTCTCACATTCTGTTGCTGGCAGGTGAGGAATGAAGTTGAAGGTCATGATAGAAAGATAAAGATGGACATGTTTCCTTTTTCTTGTCTTCTTCCACAGTTATAACCCAAGTTCCTCTGAACACCTTGGCAGACAGAGATGAAGCAGCAGACCCCTGGACATCTGAAGGGGCAAAGCCCACATTCACACTGGATGTGATCGAGTGACTGACTGACAGCAATTACTCAGGATGTCCAACTTAACAGATTGCTTTCACATACCTTATCTCCTTCAGTCTTCATGAAAACTCCGGGAAAGAGCTAATATCATCCTTATTTCACAGAGAAGGGGAAAGAACCTTAAAGGAAGCAAATGATGTAGCTAATTATGGCAGGACTTGCATCTGGGTAGTTTCCTCCAGGTCTACCGAGTTTTATACCCCTTGCCTATCTCTATTCGGAAGGTCTCTGACATTAGCCATGTCCATAAAGGAAATATTGGTTAGACTCACCATGTTATGAGCCTTTTAGCAAGAGGAAATGAGGTTGGTGTAAAGGCGCTTATTCATAGATCAGACAATAGAGGTCATGTGGCTTCTCTCGGTCCTCATCCTGTGGCTTTGCTCCCTCATCCCCTGCTCTCTGTACACTGGTCTCCTCACTATTCCTCAGACAGATCAAGCCCAACCATGCTCCCCATTTGCTGTTACTCCATATGGAATTCTCTTCGTGGCACTCTTCCTAAGAAGGACTTTATTGAAAGACCTTCACTCTCTCCTCTTCTTGTCACCTGATCACCCTTCCCTGCTGTATTTTTTTCTATAGCTCTTATCATCTGGCATAGTACATTTTGAAGTATAGTTGATGTACAAGTTACAGGTGTACAATATCGTGATTCACAACTTTTAAAGGTTATACTCCATTCTTAGTTATTATAAAATATTGGCTAAATTCCCTGTGTTGTACAATATATCCTTGTAGCTTATTTTATACATAATAGTTTATACTCTTAATCCCCTACCCCTCCTATATTGCCCCTCCTCCCTTCCCTTTCCCCATTGGTGACCACTAGTTTGTTCTCTGTATCTGTGAGTCTGCTTCTTTTTTGTCATATTCATTAGTATGGTATATTTTTAGATTCCACATATAAATGATATCATACAATATTTGTCTTTCTCTGTCTGATTTACTTCAGTTAGCAAAATACCCTCCAAGTCCATCCATGTTGCTGAAACTGGCAAAATTTCATTCTTTTTGTATGACTGAGTAGTATTGCATTGTGTATATATATCACATCTTCTTTATTCATTCATCTGTTGATGGACACTTAGGTTGCTTTCAAATCTTGGCAACTGCAAATAATGTTGCTATGAACCCTGGGGTGCATGTATTTTTTCGAACTGGTGGCTTTGGGTTTTCTTGGATATATACCCAGGGTCATATGGTAGTTCTATTTTTAGTTTTTTGAGAAACGTCCATACTGTTCTCCACAGTGACTGCACCAATTTACATTCCCACCAATAGTGCACAAGGATTCCTTTTTCTCCACATGATCACCAACATTTGTTACTTGTAAACTTTCTGATGACAGCCATCCTGATAGGTGTGAGCTGGTATCTCACTGTGGTTTTGATTTGTTTATTGGCTTGTTGTATACCTTTCCTTACTAGTGTAAACTCTATTAAGGTAAGGAGTTTTGATTGCATTTACTCTGCTATATTCCTACTATCCAGTGACTGGCATGCAATAGACATATAATAAAAGTTTGCATAGAAGGAGAGATCGAGATAGAGATATGGAAGAGAGAGAAGGAGGAGAAGGAGGGGAAAGAGGTGGAGGAAGAGGAGGGGAGAGAGAAGGAGAGGGAGGGAAGGACCTGAGTTCTGACTCCACCACCTATTTCATGGCCGGGTAAACTTATGTCACTGTACTCATGGAACACAGTTCCTTCCTCTCGACAATAAAGAGTTTAGATTCAATCACCTCTAAGATGACTACCAAGATGAATGTTCCATCATTCTGTGCATTGTGGTTCTACTTTTCCTTTTTTCTAATAGAAAAGGGGAAATAAACAGTCAGCCACCAAGAGAAAGGCTGCACACATCAGCAGGCTCTGCTTTCTGCACCTATTATCACACTTACTAGTGTGCTGAACACAGCTAGCCTGATTCTAATGAATAAGGGGCCTGGGATTTCCCTGGCGGTCCAGTGTTGACTGACTCCACACGTCCACTGCAGGGAGCACAGGTTCAGTGTCTGGTCGGGGAACTAAGATCCCGCATGCCGCACAAGCTCAGACAAAAAAAATAAAATAAAGTATGATTGACATGTAAACACTGCTATATTTAAAATGGATAACCAACAAGGACCTACTGTATAGCACAGGGAACTCTGCTCAATATTATGTAACAGCCTAAATGGGAAAAGAATTTGAAAAAGAATGTATAATTGGATCACTTTGCTATACACCTGAAACTAACACAACATTGTTAATCAATTATACTCCAATATAAAATAAAAAGTTTTAAAAAATGAATAAGGGGCCTTTCTATGTGGCATTATTTGAGATATTTCAGGAAAGCTTCCGGTTAGTCAAAAGTATCTTTCCCCACAAGTTTCTGTTGATACTTAAAATTCTAAGGTACATGGCATTTCTGTAGGCGCTTTCTCTTATTAAATTAGAAATATCACACAAAACCCCTATCAGTCACAATACATGTGAGACAGCACTGAAAAAAGAATAGGACTTGGGTGTCAAGAAGACCAGGATGGGAAGCCTGATTGCCACTTAATGGCTACAAGAACTTGAGCAATTGACTTTATTAAATCTTAGCTTCGTAACCTGGAAATGGGGATAATAATAGTACTTGCTTTACAGGGATTTTGTGTGAGAAATAAATGACATGAAGCTTCTAAAGCATTTAAGAAATGATCAATAAACTAATGCTAATATGTTCTTTTTAATAGTATAGGATTAATGATAGCTGATCCCAGTGAGCAGTTAGCTTCTGGTGTTGGGTTTATAAATGGGCATATTCTGGATAAGGGGAGGAAATATAGATTCAGAACACAAGAGTGAATGTCTCCTTAGGGAGTCAAACGGGCACTGGTGTCGGGGGATGGGAGAGGTTGGGCAATCTGGAGTCACAGGGGCTCCATAAGGAAGAAAGGGATCAAAGAAAACTATCAGTAGTAATTGCAATCAGAACTCTCACTTTTTCAATGATGTTTTAAACATTTTGAAATGCATTTACTGTCTTTTTGGTTAACCAAGGCCACGGAGTATTGTAATTCCTCAGATACTACACGTCATCTCACATCATATCAATGCAGCACTAGCTGACACAAAAGAATCCAGTTCTCTGCAGTAGACATGAACATCACTTAGTGGCCCCGAGTTCCTGGCTTGGCCAGTCAATTTGTCAGCAAAGGTTGGAGATGTTTGGGAAAATCAAAACGAGCACGAAAATCTAGAGTGGTGCCAACTCATTTATCATCCTAAATGAAAACATTGCTGCTGTGTCTAGAGCACTGATATCTTCTATATAAACTAGAGATCTTTTTCTTTGTGGACAAAAGTTTCATTTTAGTGATTACATCATGTTTCAAAGCTGGTAGAGTACCAAGGAAAAGGAGTGGGAAGTAATCCAGAAAAATAGCTTTGCACCAAAAATAAAGAGGACCCAGTAGTAGAAATTGAGGATCACTGTGACTTTATGCCTCCTTATTAAGCCAGCTCCTGTTTTCCTAATATCATTTTTTAAGATTTTCTCAATCTTTTGCATCAGTTATCTGAAACTTGTAATATTCAATATTAGACAACTATAACTGCACTCGATAAGAAAAATTAAAACCTAAACCTTTAGAGAAATAGAAACAGAAAATGGCATTGTCTTAAACATACTGTCAATTGATAAACTACATATTTATAATATGGTCTCCTCCCAAATAACTCAAATCTGGGTTCACTCAAATCTGATTCACTGTTTTGTTCACTGATTCACTGTTTGACTTTTGAAGAGTTTTAGAGGCTTTGAGGACTCTTTCTCTGCTTTAAAATAATTGCTCCAAAGAACTAATACACAAATATCAGTCTTTCGGCAGTTTATTATTGAGGGCCCACAATGCTAAAGGCAGACTTAGGCACTTTCCTCTCAGGTCCAACTGCACCTGAGAGCACATTTCACGTTGCCATTAAGCTGCCAGCCCTTGAGAGCTAAGACTTCTTAATTTCGTCACTGTCCTTATACACAGCACATATTAAGCACTGAATTGAATATCTTTTAAATTAATAAGTGAATAATGCATAAATTAATCACCACTGGGAATGTGAACTTGTTTAAAGCTCAACTTATCTTACAAGTTAGCTGGATAGATAAGATATGCAAAATTAAATAACAAACCAAAAGTTGAATTACCCTAACAGCTTAACTTCCCCAGGGAAGAGTACATGGGCAGTAGCTATCCTGAAATGAGGAGAAGCAGGACAGCCTGCTGGGTGAGAGTTCAGGCTCTGAAATGAGACAGAATTTGTTGCTTGACTCTATCATTTGCTAGCTGTATAAACTTGGGTAAGTTACTGTCAAAGGATAATGAGACCATTACACATTATCTGAAATAAGAAGACAAAGCAGAATGTATTGCTTGTACAGCAAGAGAGAGTGATACTGGTCAGGCACAGTATCTGTGGTCTTCCAAAGGATTTAGGGGAAGCATGCTGTTCATGGACACTTTCAGAGGCATCTGTGGAAGCCTGACTACTGGGGGTAAAGGCTGTTGTTAACTGAAACTAAGAAATGTATTTGTAGAAGTGAGTCCTGATTGGCTGACTTTCAGAAGCAAAGGGCTGTCCTTGATTGGTTGGCTTATAAAGCATATTCACTGCAACAGTTGTTGATCAAGTGGACTGGATTTACAACCAGTTCTGTTGACCACTTGTTGCCATGGCTACAGAACAATTAGTCTTTTTGTATGTATGTGAAAACTTAACCTTTCTAGATTTCAGTTTCTTATCTATAAACTTCACAGGGGTTTTATATGAATTTTAAAAGATAACACTCAAAGAACTTATACTGTGCTTGCCACATAGCATTCAGTAAAAGTTATGTTTATATTTTTAAGATACACATGAAGCATTTTGTTTGTAAGATGGATAGAGTTCCTATGAAATGTGGTCTGAATGCTTTTGCTGGAACACCATGAAACACTGTCATTTACTTCCTCTTTTCCCTTTCTCCACTTTTGGTTATAAAAAAAAAAACTCAACGAACATGGTATTTTATTCACAAAGGCCTAATATTGGGTTTAAATGGGCTTATATTACCTAGATTCTGTTTTTCTTCTATTCTACCTTAGCTCACTTTAGATTCTGAAGGCATGAGATAAATAGAATGGCTGTTCTCCAGTGCCCTAGGAGAATATGGGGAATTGTGGTAGACTGGATTATTGTCTCCAGTTCTTCTCTCCTACCTTGTTATAGGTTGTCCATGACTTTCCAGTATCTCTCACCAAGTAAACAGAGTGTGTTCCTTACCCCCAATGATACTGGTGTTGGCCACATGAATTACTTTAGTCAGTGGATTGTAGCAGATGTAATTCAAGGAAAGGCTTTAGCCTTGCTTTTAGTATTTGGCTTGGAATTTTGCATCTTTGCCATCTACCATGAGAGTAACATACCCCATCCAAGAAGAACAAGGAGGCACACAGAGCAGATCTGGACCCAATGTGTAGGCTGAAGCCAGGCCCAGGTCACCAACAGACCCTTGACTGAGAAAAATAAATATTTGTTGGTGTAAAGTCACTGTAGTTTGCTGTACAGCAAAGGCTGACTAATATATAAAGGAAAGAGATGAGGCAGAGCCTGGATGGTTATAGAATGAAAAAGAGAAATGGAGCAGGAACGGGGAGTAAAGAACCAGAGAAATAAATTAACCTAAGAAAAATAATGCCATTACCTTGTTTTGCTTCATCTGTAAGGAGAATATTAATACATTAATACTTTCCTCCTAGGTACAAAATAATATAAAGATAGAGCAATCAAGAAGACTAAAATATAGGGCTCTCTGGGAGAGATACACTCAGTGCAAAACAGATAAATGTTTCATACCTGGCATTTAAGAAGCCAGCGTACTAAACACTGAGGAGGCTATAAGCTGAAAAACTAATCCTGAGACTGGGAAGTTTCAGAAAGAAAAGAGAAGACCAAGATTCTAGGTGCTAAGACAGTCTTCTTACAAAGGTTGTTTTTTTTTTTTTAAATCACACTATGGATTTGATTCAATGTAGGATTAAATTCATTCTTTATGTTCATATATGGAAACGAAGAAGTAGGTATTAAGTAAAAACATAGAGGATCTCTGAGGCACAGATAGAAAATATGGACAAATAATTATTAGATGTGATTCATTTGATAAGGATGATTCTAACTTTTCTGATCCAGAAGGATTTTGCAGATGTCAGAATCATAAAAATCAGCATATATTATCTTTTAAATACTAATGAACAATATTGAGAAAGTGGCAGCTCATATCATTTGAGGCTTCAAGTTTAAATTTATCATACCATGAAGTCAAATATCAAAGTGTTACCTTTGATTAAACTAATATTAGAACTCTGGCTAAAACTCCACAACAGCTTTGGTTATCTAGGTCAGACCCATTCCATAAGAGTCTTGTTAATTTATGAGTGTCTAGTTAATTTCTTTCATGAAAAAGATTATAATTTCAGATCCCAAGGGTTTTACAATGACAGCCTAAACAAAGATGTCTCTTTGAAACCAAACTATAAACTTAACAGTTTAAATTATATATGCCAGATTGCATCTCATAAATTTAGAACGCTCTTCTCAAAAGATTAGAATGCAATGAAGTTAAACTGTTTATATTTGGAAATTCTGAACTTTTAGAAGAAAGGCCAACTTGTCCACATCATCCCTCACTATTTAAAACAGTTCATGTGCATTTGATGGCTGTGAGGTTTTATTCCTTCCCTGTTATGGTGTTATCATCGTAACAACTTTGAAAAAAAAGTACACTTTGTTCTTACTTCTGCACTTCTTTTTAACATTCTCATCTACACAGTCAAAGGAAAAGAAAATTTAGGACGCTCCTTTTTTCCCCACTCAAACTGCTGTTGCTAAAAGAAGACTTTGAACCTGAATTATTTAGATGTACTCTACGTTATCTGAACTTGTTGGGTAATAATTCAAACTTTCCTTTTGGTTCAGCAAGATAAGGCTTTGAGGGATAAGTAAATATGGCTGAGGAAGTTCTTTGAACTAGCAATTATTCATCAACTAAAATGCTTCCAGTTACTGTTAACAAAAACACAAGCATCACATCCTCACAGTATAACCTCCACAGGCAGAAAAGAAGAAACTCCCTGACTTCTGCCTTCTCCCATTTCCCAAAAGTCCCTCAGATGAACTTTCCCTCAAGTATCCTGGCTAGAAGAGATTCACATGCCTAGCACAGGCGAGCAGAATAGAACCAATTGCCTTAGGACAACTAAGATGCATTCCATGCACTGAGGACAGATCCAGGCAACCCTGAAGCCCATGGCCTTATTGTATACAATTGGGTTTAATACGTAAATTGCATGAGGGGAGAATTATAGTTTAATAGATGATTGACAGTATCCACCATTGGCTTTTAGCTACATGTTTATAGCACTTAAAAATTTTCAAACATTTTTAGATATGTATTTTAATTCTCAAAACATCTGGAAAGGTGGAATATAACCGATTATTCCTATCTTACATACTGAGGTCCAGAGAAGTTAAGTGGCTTGCCCAAGGCCACAAAACTGATAAAAAGATCTTGAATTTGTGTCATATTCATTTTAAAAATAATCACGTAATGTTAAATAGTTCCCAAATAATGGGAAATTATATTAATTAATTTCCCTTTTAAAGCATGCAGGCATTTATATGTTACTTTTTTAATGTTAAAAAAACACCAGGAATCCCCCTGACATGTCCTCCTTCTGATATGAATTTCTACTTGACAAGCACTTTATGCTATTATAAATTTGTATAATAGCCTCACTCAAAGAAAAAAAGAGTCTTTACACATTGACATGGTAAAAACAGTTGAAAACTCTTTCAAAAGCAAGATGAAATGCCTATGCTACAGTTGGCCAATATCCTATCCTGTATGTAGGAGATGACACTGACTGTTACTGATGCAGAATTCTAGAGAATGTCACTGTGCTTAAACTCATTTATTGCAATAAAAGGCAGAGAGGAGACCACCTGGAGTCAGTTAGCCCAACTTCTGCCTCTCAGCTGGGCAAATAAAGGGATTCTATCTCCGTTTAAAATATTTGTAGGGGCTTCCCTGGTGGTGCAGTGGTTAAGAATCTGCCTCCCAATGCGGGGGACATGGGTTCGAGCCCTGGTCAGGGAAGATCCCACATGCAACGGAGCAACTAAGCCCGGGTGCCACAACTACTGAGCCTGCACTCTAGAGCCCGTGAGCCACAACTACTTAGCCCATGTGCCACATCTACTGAAACCTGCGTGCCTAGAGCCCGTGCTCCACAACAAGAGAAGCCACCGCAGTGAGAAGCCTGCTCACCACAACAGAGAGTAGCTCCTGCTCGCCGCAACTAGAGAGAGCCTGTGTGCAACAACAAAGACCCAATGCAGCCAAAAATAAATTTAAAAAAAAATTTGTAGAGAAAGATCATCTGTAGTTAGTACTGGTACCTTGCTAAGCTGATTTAAAATGTCCCATGTCATAGGTAGCTCTATAACTGTACTCATCTTCTTGGTTGCTGTGTACTCACAAAAGGGCCTTCATACTCCCTTCTGTGAGCAATGGAGGTGACAGTGCCATGAGAGTGTCACTCTCTCAAGTAAGGTCAGCCTTAACTCTCTTGTCAATTCTGTTACCTCTTCTCTGTTTTGTTTTGTTTTTTTGGGGGGTGGTTATTACATAATATTGATAAATTCCTAATTTATCGATTCTTAATAGCATTATTTTTAGAACTCCACAGACCAATCCCATTAAAAAGTTAGTTAGTAGTGAATGATTCTTTAAATTAACATTACTCTTTGAGATTTTCAAAAGTATTTCACTTCTAGGAATCTGTCCTCTAGAAATACATGCACATGTACACCAACATATATGTACTAGGCACTTCATTGCTACATTGTTGTAATTATGAAAATTTAGGAACAATATAAACTACCATCAGTAGAAGCACAGATAAAAAAATTGTTATATACACATAAATGGAACTTCAGGCAGTTCTTTTAAAAATTTGGTAAATTTTTATGTACTGATGGAGAAGATGTGTATCATAAATTGTTTTATTTTAAAAGCAAGATGTAGAGCAATACTTACCCCTGTATTCCATTTTTGCTTTAAAACTACATGGTATTTGGGCTTCCCTGGTGGCGCAGTGGTTGAGAGTCCGCCTGCCGATGCAGGAAACACGGGTTCGTGCCCCAGTCCGGGAAGATCCCACATGCCACGGAGCGGCTGGGCCCATGAGCCATGGCCGCTGAGCCTGCGTGTCCGGAGCCTGTGCTCCACAACGGGAGAGACCACAACAGTGAGAGGCCTGCGTACGGAAAAAAAAAAAACATGGTATGAAATAAATAAAAATATATGTTGTATGAGCATAGAATATCTCTGGAAGTGTACACAGCACTGTTAACAGTGAAACTTGTAGGAGAGTGGCAGTAAAGAATAAAATAGCTTACTTTTAACTTTGCACATTTCTGTGTAGTTAGCTAAGTAACAAGTTTATAATTTTAAATAATCTGAAAAGAAAAAAGTTCAATTTTAGAATATTGGAATTGTTTTTTCATCTTCATTTTTTCATTATGTTCATAAACACTATGCAATTGTTTTTTTATTAGAGTGGTTTGATAAAAGATATCATAGAGTTGCAGCAAGGAGTAGTGATGAACAAACTGCCAGGGTTTGAATACCAGTTCTGCTACTTACTAACTGTGCATCCTGGGGTAAGGGACTTAGTTCCTTTGTGCCTCACTTTCCTCATATGTAAAGTGGGGACAATCACAGTACCAGCAGAGAATGTTGTAAGAAGAAAAAGGAGATAGCACATAAAAAATTCTAACTTAAAACAGTATCTGGGGTTCCACCCATCAGGAAACTTACACAAGCCTCTTAGATAGTTTCAGGCACCAGAGGGCAGATAGCAGAAGCAAGAAGAACCACAATCCTGCAGCCTGTGGAACAAATACCACATTCACAGAAAGACAGACAAGATGAAAAGGCAGAGGGCTATATACCAGATGAAGGAACAAGATAAAACCCCAGAAAAACAACTAAATGAAGTGGATACAGGCAACCTTCCAGAAAAAGAATTCAGAATAATGATAGTGAAGATGATCCAGGACCTCGGAAAAAGAATGGAGGCAAAGATCGAAAAGATGCAAGAAATGTTTAAAAAAGACCTAGAAGAATTAAAGAACAAACAAACAGAGATGAACAATACAATAACTGAAATGAAAACTACATTAGAAGGAATCAATACCAGAATAACTGAGGCAGAAGAACATACAAGTGATGTGGAAGACAGAATGGTGGAATTCACTGCTTCAGAACAGAATAAAGAAAAAAGAATGAAAAGAAATGAAGACAGCCTAAAAGACCTCTGGGACAATATTAAACACAACAACATTCACATTATAGGGGTCCCAGAAGGAGAAGAGAGAGAGAAAGGACCCAAGAAAATATCTGAAGAGTTTATAGATGAAAATTTCCCTAACATGGGAAAGGAAAGAGCCACCCAAGTCCAGGAAGAGCAGTGAGTCCCATAAAGGATAAAACCAAGGAGAAACAAGCCAAGACACATAGTAATCATATTGGCAAAAATTAAAGACAAAGAAAAATTATTGAAAGCAGCAAGGGAAAAATGACAAATAACATACAAGGGAACTCTCCATAAGGTTAACAGCTGATTTCTCAGGAGAAACTCCACAAGACAGAAGGGAGTGGCATGATATACTTAAAGTGATAAAACGGAAGAAACAACAACCAAGATTACTCTATCTGGAAAGGATCTCATTCAGATTCGATAGAGAAATCAAAAGCTTTACAGACAAGCAAAAGCTAAGAGAATTCAGCACCACCAAACCAGCTCTACAACAAATGCTAAACGAACTTCTCTAAGTGGGAAACACAAGAGAAGAAAAGGATCTACTAAAACAAACACAAAACAATTAAGAAAATGGTCATAGGAACATACATATCGGTAATTACCTTAAACATGAATAGATTAAATGCTCCAACCAAAAGACACAGGCTTGCTAAATGGACACAAAAACAAGACCCATATATATGCTGTCTACAAGAGACCCACTTCAGACCGAGGGACACATACAGACTAAAAGTGAGGGGATGGAAATAGATATTCCATGCAAATGGAAATCAAAAGAAAGCTGGAGTAGCAATACTCATATCAGATAAAATAGACTTTAAATAAAGAATGTTACAAGAGACAAGGAAGGACACTACATAATGATCAAGGGATCAATCTAAGAAGAAGATATAACAATTATAAATATATATGCACCCCACATAGGAGCACCTCAATAAATAAGGCAACTGCTAACAGCTACAAAAAAGGAAATTGACAGTAACACAATAATAGTGGGGGACTGTAACACCTCACTTACACCTATGCACAGATCATCCAGAATGAAAATAAATAAGGAAACAGAAGCTTTAAATGACACAATAGATCAGATAGATTTAATTGACATTTATAGGACATTCCATCCAAAAACAGCAGATTACACTTTCTTCTCAAGTGTGCACAGAACATTCTCCAGGATAAATCACATCTTGGGTCACAAATCAAGCCTCAGTAAATTTAAGAAAATTGAAATCATATCAGGCATCTTTTCTGACCACAACGCTATGAGATTAGAAATCAATTACAGGGAAAACAACGTAAAAAACACAAACACATGGAGGCTAAACACTACATTACTAAATAACCAAGAGATCACTGAAGAAATCAAAGAGGAAATCAAAAAATACCTAGAGACAAATGACAATGAAAACACGATGATCCGAAAGCTATGGGATGCAGCCAAAGCTCTAAGAAAGTTCTAAGAGGGAAGTTTATAGCTATACAAGCCTGCCTCAAGAAACAAGAAAAATCTAAAATAAACAATCTACGCTTACACCTAAAGGAACTAGAGAAAGAAGAATAAACAAAACCCAAAGTTAGCAGAAGGAAAGAAATCATAAAGATCAGCTCAGAAATAAACGAAAAAGAAATGAAGGAAACAATAGCAAAGATCAATAAAACTAAAAGCTGCTTCCTTGAGAAGATAAACCAAATTGATAAACCAGTAGCCAGACTCATCAAGAAAAAAAGAGAGAAGGCTCAAATCAACAGAATTAGAAATTAAAAAGGGGAAGTAACTACTGATACTCAGAAATACAAAGGATCATGAGAGATTACTACAAGCAACTATATGCCAACAAAATGGACAACCTGGAAGAAATGGACAAATTCTTAGAAAAGCTCAACTTTCCGAGACTGAACCAGGAAGAAATAGAAAATATAAACAGACCAATCACAAGCACTGAAATTGAGACTGTGACGAAAACTATTCCAACAAACAAAAGCCAAGGACCAGATGACTTCACAAGGGAACTCTAGCAAACATTTAGAGAAGAGCTAACACCTATCCTTCTCAAACTCTTCCATAATATAGCAGATGGAGGAACACTCCCAAACTCATTCTACGAGGCCACCATCACCCTGATACCAAACCAGACAAAGATGTCACAAAAAAAGAATATTACAGGCCAATATCTCTGATGAATATAGATGCAAAAATCTTCAACAAAATACTAGCAAACAGAATCCAACAGATCATTAAAATGATCATACACCATGATCAAGTGGGGTTTATCCCAGGAATGCAAGAATTCTTCAATATATGCAAATCAATCAATGATACACCATATTAACAAATCAAATGATAAAAACTATATGATAATCTCAATAAATGCAGAAAAAGCTTTTGACAAAATTCAACACCCATTTATGATAAAAACCCTCCAGAATGTAGGCATAGAGGGAACCTACCTCAACATAATAAAGGCCATACATGACAAACCCACAGCCAACACTGTTCCCAATGGTGAAAAACTGAAACCATTTCCACTAAGATCAGGAACAAGACAAAGTTGCCCACTCTCACCACTATTATTCAACATAGTTTTGGAAGTTTTAGCCACAGCAATCAGAGAAGAAAAAGAAATAAAAGGAATCCAAATTGGAAAAGAACTAGCAAAACTCACTGTTTGCAGATGACATGATACTATACATAGAGAATCCTAAAGGTGCTAGCAGAAAACCACTACAGCTAATCAATGAATTTGGTAAAATAGCAGGATACAAAATTAATGCACAGAAATCTCTTGCATTCCTATACACTAATGATAAAAAATCTAAAAGAGAAATTAAGGAAACACTCCCATTTACCATTGCAACAACAAGAATAAAATACCTAAGAATAAATCTACCTAAGGAGACAAAAGACCTGTATGCAGAAAACTATAAGACACTGATGCAAGTAATTAAAGATGGTGCAAACAGATGGAGAGATACACCATGTTCTTGGATTGGAAGAATCAACATTGTGAAAATGACTATACTACCCAGAGTAATCTACAGATTCAGTGCAACCCCTATCAAACTACCAATGGCATTTTTCACAGAACTAGAACAAAAAATTTCACAATTTGTGTGGAAACACAAAAGACCCCGAATAGCTAAAGCAATCTTGAGAAAGAAAAACAGAGCTGGAGGAATCAGCCTTCCTGACTTCAGACTATTCTACAAAGCTGCAGTAACCAAGGCACTATGATACTGGCACAGAAACAGAAATATAGATCAATGGAACAGGATAGAAAGGCCAGATATAAACCCACGCACATATGGTCACCTTATTATTGATAAAGGAGGCAAGAATATACATTGGAAAAAAGACAGCCTCTTCAATAAGTGGTGCTTGGAAAACTGGACAGCTACATGTAAAAAATGAAATTAGAACACTCCCTAACACCATACACAAAAATAAACTCAAAATGGATTAAAGACCTAAATGTAAGGCCAGAGACTTAGAGGAAAACATAGGCAAATATTCCATGACATAAATAACAGCAAGATCCTTTTTGACCCACCTCCTAGAGAAATGGAAATAAAAACAAAAATTAAAAAATGGGACCTAATGAAACTTAAAAGCTTTTGCACAGCAAAGGAAATCATAAACATGACAGAAAGGCAACCTCAGAATGGGAGAAAATATTTGCAGACGAAGCAACTGACAAAGGATTAATCTCCAAAATTTATAAGCAGCTCATGCAGCTCAATATCAAAAAAACAAAGAACCCAATCCAAAAATGGGCAGAAGGCCTAAACAGACATTTCTCCAAAGAAGATACACAGATTGCCAACAAACACATGAGAAGATGCTCAACATCACTAATTAGAGAAATGTCAATCAAAACTATAATGAGGTATCACCTCACACCGGTCAGAATGGGCATCATCAAAAACTCTGCAAACAGTAAATCCTGGAGAGGATGTGGAGAAAAGGGAACCCTCTTGCACTGTTGGTGGGAATGTAGGTTAGTACAGTCACTATGGACAATGGTATGGAGGTTCCTTAAATAACTAAAAATAGAACTAACATATGACCCAGCAGTCCCACTACTGGGCATAAACCCTGAAAAAACCATAATTCAAAAAGAGTCATGTACCCTAATGTTCATTGCAGCACTGTGTTCAATAGCCAGGATATGGAAGCAACCTAGGTGTCCACTGGCAGATGAATGGATAAAGAAGATGTGGCACATATATACAATGGATTATTACTCAGCCATAAAAAGAAACAAAATTGAGTTATTTGTAGTGAGGTGGGTGGACCTCCAGTCTGCCATACAGAGTTAAGTAAGTCAGAAAGAGAAAAACAAATACCGTATGCCAACACATATACGTGAAATACAAAAAAAAAAAAATGGTTCTGATGAACCCAGGGGCAGGACAGCAGTAAAGACACCCACGTAGAGAATGGACTTGAGGACACGGTGAGGGTGAAGGGTAAGCTGGGTCGAAGTGAGAGAGTAACACTGACATATATACACTACCAGATGTAAAATAGATAGCTAGTGGGGAGCAGCTGCATGGCACAGGGAGATCAGCTGGGTGCGCTGCGGCAACTCAGAGGGGTTGGGTAAGGAATGTGGGAGAGAGGTGCAAGAGTGAGGGTATTTGGAGATATATGCATGCATATAGCTGATTCACTTTGTTATACAGCGGAAACTAACACAACACTGTAAAGCAATTATACTCCAATAAAAATGTTAAAAATAATAAAAGACAATCTTCTTTTTCTTTACTATCTCACAAAGTAAAACAAAGAGGGGATTTTTAATTTAGTATCATCTGAAGCAACTACCAGTGTTTCCATTTTTCTACAGACAGAAACACAAAGCACTGAGAAATATCGTTTCCTTACGTAAATAAGCGCCTCTATTTTCTGATAAAATATCATGGATATATCAAAAAAGTAAAATAGAGAGACAGAGAGAGCAAGACAGAGAGAAAGAAGAAGAAGAAGGAGGGGGGAGGAGGAGAAAGAGAAAAGAAAGGAAGGGAAGTGAAGAGAGAAAAATCAGGCTACTTTTATAGTGTGATTAACTGGGGCTCTCAGGTCTCCAAAGTTTCATTTCCCCTTCCTTTCTTCTAAGATACACAAGTAGTTTAGTTTCCTGGGTGGACTGCTGACTTTCTGAACATCACTTTTCCTCCCATTCAGACTACCTCTACCTGGTACTGCTTTTTCTCCACCCAATCCAGGCCTTGGAGAGTGTGCCTTCTTTGACCCAAACTAAAGACAAGAAGCACAGGATTAGATTTGCTTTGAATAACCTGTCCTTTCATCTTTTCTTAGCCTGAAGCATGAAACAGAGTGCACCTTTTTTTTTTTAATTTCTTTCAATCAAACCCTGTCATAAACTGCATCCACTAGGAAAAGTCTATGGAATATACACACAATTATAAGGGAACTGAAAAATTCCACAGAAGACACTCAACTATTGTGTATAGCTCCATTTCTGGCAGAGTACTGGGATTTGAAATTAAGAAGACAAAAGGGAGAAAGTTATAAATATAACAAGACTGGAAGCTACTGTTTCTGGAATTAGCTGGTTTTCAACTGCATTAGTCAAGAGAGTTCAATTACCTAGCCTTGATGTGTTTGTTATTCGCTCTCTTTTGTTTTGTCATTGGAAAATTATTTCAGAAACAGCCATCATTGCCAGATAGTTATCCTGGTACAATGCTTTCATGTATGAAATCACTATTTCAATCTTTTTTACATTTTGAATTATCATAGAACTAGTGTAGGAAGCAAGAACTATCAGCTTTTGCAAAGGCGCTAACTTACTTTCTGCAATCTTACTTATGCTAATACTTATTAAAGAATCATAAACAATTAAGCTATGATTCTTCTGGATCTTCCACTTACAGGACTGCTTCAGTATAATTTGTTGTACTTTATGTGTGTGAAGGAGCAGAAGGGCCACAGCCACAAGTACTTTTTGAAGAGATTCTCTCACATAGGGAAGGCCTGTATTTTAATTTCCTCCATAGATTTCAGAATTAAACATCCAAAGTAGGATATCTCTCAGCCAGAAGTAGGCCATTTGCAGAAGACGCCAATGACAGGTGTCCCTGGAACATCCTGGTGTTTTGATTCAGTTCTATTGCTGCAAGATTGCCAAAAAGCTCTGATACGAGTGACTACAAACAGCATAATGAGCTTTAACATTTTTCTGCCTGGAAGAAAAAGAAGAGATCTAAGCCAAGCTTCAATTGATTCTTCCAAAACAAAACAAACAAAAAATGAAGAAAACAAAAAGGAATATTAAATATAAGTGTTCTACCTGAAGAGCCCCTTTGAGTAGCACTTATGAACACTGGCCTGAAGCAACTTCCTGACCCTCACGCTCAAGACCTAACCTTAATCTCATTTCTGGCTTTTTCATCAGAATCATTAACAGTTATGCAAGGAGTCTGAAGGCTTTTTAATTCTCTGGTATAAAATAATTCCATAAGCACTAAAGGTTGACATCTAGGCCTCTTGGGAACTATGTGATAAGAGCAGATGGGAGAAGAACACACCACTCACACTTCCCACCCAGGACACTCACAGCCCAAACCACCAGGCCTGCTCCCACTCCATGTAACTGGGTCCCCAAATATGCAGATCGATAACATGCTTGCTGTATTAATAGCCTTAGCTCCAAGCCATTTGTCATGATCCAATTCCCCTGTGACTTTTATTTCTACAAAATTAATAAGGGTTGTTAAGGCCTGGCTTCAATGCTAATTGGCCAATAATCTTCTCTTCCTTGACATCTAGATATCCAGGGCGGTCAGAGTCTTTGGAGGGTCCTACTCCCTCAATATCCAGGGATCAAGATCAGGACTGGACAGAGATGCCTCAGAGGGACTGACTCTTCAAACTCAGATGGCTCTGGTAAGTACCCTTAAAAGTTGATGATGAGGGCTTCCCTGGTGGTGCAGTGGTTGAGAGTTCGCCAGCCGATGCAGGGGACGCGGGTTTGTGCCCCGGTCTGGGAGGCATGATCTATTCGAGGAGTTCTCTGGTATTCTGGCTTCCTGGTAAATTCATCAAATTGGAAGAATTAACAGAAAATTGGAGGGCAGCTGTAAAGGAAAAGGCAGGGTATTTAAACCCCTTTCTTTCCTTCCTGTGGGTCTCTTGAAGCAGCCATATTGCCATAATTCTGGCAGCCTTTCCCTTGATAGTCCAGCCCCTTCAAGGCAGCCTCCCCCAAGGCAGCCGCCCCAAGGCTCTAGTTCCAAATGATCATGGGTTGTTCCATTGACATTCCAAGCCCAGATGTGGCAGTGACTTTCTGCTTTGCAAATCTCTGGCTGCCTCACATCCATCTGCTTTCTCATTCATCTATGACCTCTACAACTCTTCCCTTGTCTTAATTTTCTTTGGTTTGGATATTTTCCTAAATGGACTATGAGTAATATAGGGAGTATTTCAGTGGTTTAAGATATGATTAAACTACTGTAGGTGATGGCCTTACAGTGGAATGAGAGCATTTGGTGCTCCCAGATCTAAGATTCTTAACCTGGGATGAACTTCCAAATGACCTGAAGAACATTTTTGAAAGCCACATTCTTAGCTCTTGTTTAAGGTCTCTGGAGGAGGTACCACAAACATATCTAATATTTAAAATTTCCATAGGTCAATCTGCAGTACACAGCCTGGATAAGAACCACAGTTCTAAGGTAACAATTTAAAGCAAACAAACTAATCTTTAATCATGTTGACAGAGTAGAAAAGAAAATCAAACTACTGAATTTGCTTATATGAGTTACCTGCATTTGCCATCTGCTTCCACACGGTCATTCCCTGACCTTCAATATTCTGCTCTGTGCCCAGGCAGGATGACCTCTATGACCTCATCATTTAGGCTCCCTCGCCCTCTGGCTTTGGTTTGGTTGATGGGAGGTACTGGCTGGAGATCAGAAGGTGAGAAGAGAGAGAAGTTGGGGTATTTGTTCATCTTCTGCTCTCCCTGCCTGCCCTGGATTCTGGCCAGAGTTGCACGCTGTGGTCATAATTCCTTTCTTTCCTGACCCCAAGCTCTCTTTGGGTTTTATAACTCTATCAATTTCCCTTGCCCTTTCAGTCCTAGTGGTGGGAAAGAGCCTCCACTAGGCACCAGTCCCTGGGCATTTCACTACCCTCTGCGGTTTCTCTTACCTTCATCCCCCTTTGTAAACAGCTGTTTCATTAACCTCTGCTCAGTTAACCAGTCTGAGTACATTTGTTTTTCTCATGGACTCTGGCAGAGACATCACTAATCTAGAAATCTTAATGAACATAATTTTAGATTGTTTTTAAAAATCAGAACCACTTTACAATATTATGAAAGGGTTAAAAATGCCGATATCACAGGATGGTTCATTGTATCCTATTCTAAAGTGTATTTGGAAGGAATATTTGATTCATAGTATACAAAAATTAAAATAAAATGTCAAAATGGGATCTCTACAATAATTTACCTATTTCTGATAATGTTTAAACAAGGTTTCTCTTCTGAGAGTTATTATAATAATGGTAACAAAGAGATATGTTATCTGTCTGAGCTCATTTGTTAGAATTCAAGCCATTCTGTTCCTTCCTTCCACTAACTGTGTATTTTGGATCCATCCTGATCCATTTGTGCTATCCCACAACAACCTGTGGTTCCTTAGAAGCCTGCAACCAACTTTTCTGATCTCTCTTTCTTTCCACTATCAGTGCTAAAGCACTTCAGCTCTTTCTAGGCCAAAGTAATTTCCCTCCTTACTTTCCATCGAAGTGCTTTACCAAGAATTATTCTGACTAGATGGAGAAAGAAATAAAAAGAAGGAACACGGGATAGAAAACATAGACAGATAATCACACAAAAGAAGGGAGATAATAGAGAATAGAAGATAAATGCTCTAGCCTGCAACCGTTTCATTGCAAATAGTTCTAGTTGCCTAGAATTTCCAGACACAGCCCTTGCTGAACAACCTGCCAACTATAAGGGAAAGTTGAAATCTTCAAAACTCCTATATTACTTTCCAATGACCCTTCACAAGTTAATGGCTATAAGTAGCTTCATGGAAGATGGAAAGAAGAAATATGGTGTAGGAAAACAGAAAGGTATGTGTAATGATGTGACTAATCAGTAAGGGGTGTATACAGATGATATTGAATTAGGAACAAATATAAAAATCAGGCATGAGTTTGGACCCTTCATTTGATTACCTGGTATAACCACTTTCCATCTCATGTTGAATGTGCTCATCTCATCCAAGTGTCACCAGCAGTTAAAATTTACTTTATATTCTATTTCATTTCTTTGTCTAATCTGATTAGTAATTCTTCATAGTTTCTTACTTGCTTCAAATATTTTCATGCCTGATTTTCTTGTTTGAAACATAATCATTTCAAAGCTATGTCTAATAATTTTCTTATCTGAAGTCCTTTCTTATCTGTTTCTAAGGCCTGTTGTTTTTACTGGGTTTTGTTGCTTTTTCCTTGTATGCTTACTTCTTCTTTACTTTGAACTGCTTATGGAAATTTTTGAGGGTTGGGATTAGAATAGGTTTTTTCCAAAAGGATTTGTATTTGCTTTGCCAAGCTGCTGAAGCACTACAAGTTTATAATCACTTTTAATTTATTTTTTGGCATGAAGTTTTCTGGAAGCCACATAGGTAATGTGATTTTGTGCTACAATATAGGGCCAATTCATCATTCCAAATTCTCAACAGCATATTTTTCTCTCTCTGTTCAAAGCCAAGGTTTGAGAGAGTTGATTAGCCTCACAGTTGCCTGGGAGGTAGTTATTACTATTTCATCATGTTGCCGAGAACGAAGCCCTTTGAGGGGGGTCCCAATTTTATATGAGTATGATTTCCAATTAGACTCCCCATCGTAAGAAGCCCTGTACCCTATGAGTGCATATAAAGTCCAAGCACATCCCATGTTGTAAGTGTTCTCAAGATGAAAGCCAGCTTTAGGCTCAGTTTAATTCTCTAAATGTCTATTTTTACATGGTCACCAATTTGAAAATTTACCACTCTTATCAGCGCATCCATCTTCTTTAGATGTTTTGTACACTTTCCCATGAGTTTTAGTTATTTTCAATGGGATCCAAATACTTAGACTACCACAGTTCTAAAAACAGAAATATAGGAGGAGTATTTGCATAACTCTGGGCTCTGAGAAGACTTTTTAAACAAGTGTTTTTTAAACAGTAAACTAATCAATTTCTCTGAATGTAGTTGTGTATTTAAAATAGCAAAAACATTCTTATGAGCATTTCTTATGCTGGGAAAAGCTAAGGCCATGAAGTTTTAAACACAGCATTATGAAGGAAGTCCTCTAAGGAGCCAGAGGAAAGTTATCCAAGAATGTTGTTTCAAGGCAACAAAGTTCTGTATTCTGGATGAGTCCCTCAATATGCTTCACAATAAAAATAATTTTTATTTACTAAATTTGAGAAACTTTGCATACTATATTACCCATACTATATTATCTTAGAGATCAATAAAATACATTACCGGGGGCTTCCCTTTCGGTTTAGTGGTTAAGGCTCTGCAGGGGGCACGGGCTCAATCCCTAGCTGAGGAGCTAGGTTCCCACCTGCCGCACAGCCAAAAAAAAAAAAAAACCCCAAAACAAAAAACAAATGAAATAAAGTACATTACCGTAGAAAGGCTGAGAAGAGCTCTGAAATAGAGAAATCTGATCTTGTAAAACTTACTTGAAGCTGAAATTCTTCCCTTTTTCTACAAGACAGGAAACTAGCATGCCATATAAAATATTCTGTGAACCTTGCCTTAAGATATGTTGTAGCATGTTATAGGCTAAAAATGGAGAATTTTCATAACAGAATACATAATATCTCCCTTATATGATTTTTCTCATTAAATTTTTTAACAGCAGATGAATGGCAGAGAAATAAAGATTAAAAGTTTCTAACAAGACTCAGAATAGCTGGCATTCTGTCCTTCCTCTTTCCTCCTTGAAACATCTTTTTCACTTACCTTCCTGGGCAGTATACTCCCCAGTTTTCCTTTGTCATACTGGTTGATCATTACCAGGCTTCATGGCTAGTTACTTCTCATCTACCCAATGTCCTAAAGGTCAGTGCTTAGATATCTTCTCTACTTACACTCATGACTATGGTGATCTCATCCAGTCTTATAACTTAAATAATATGTTTATGCTGAAATTCCCAAATTTATATCTCTATCCAGACTTCTCTCTTTAACCCCAATTTCATATAACCATCTGTCCACTTGACATCTCCACTTGGGTTTCTCAGACCCAGCCTGTCCAAAACTGAATTACTGAGCCCCGCACCTGCTCCTCCTACACTCTTTGCTGTCTTAATGTCCTTTTTTCCAGGTGCCAAAACCTTGAAGTCAGTATATTTGAATTCTTTCTTTTTCTAACAATGCAAATCCAATCTGCCAACAAATTATATTGATTATACCTTTAAAATATATCCAGGGCTTCTCTGGTGGTGCAGTGGTTGAGAGTCTGCCTGCCGATGCAGGGGACACGGGTTCGTGCCACGGTCCGGGAAGATCCCACATGCCGGGGAGCGGCTGGGCCCGTGAGCCATGGCCGCTGAGCCTGCGCGTCCGGAGCCTGTGCTCCACAACGGGAGAGGCCACAACAGTGAGAGGCCCGCGTTCCGCAAAAAATATAAATAAATAAAATAAAATGAAATAAATCCAGAATAAACCCCTTTTTCCTCCTTCGATGCTCGATTTCTAATCCAGACCACCACCAACTCTTACCTAGATTATTACAATGATTCCTCACTAATCTCCAAGCTTCCATCCTTCCTTGCCCACTGTCTTAGTCAGGCTTCTCCAGAGAAACAGAATTAATAGGAAGCAGATAGCTATAGATATCGATATAGATAGATATAGATAGATATAGATAAAGTACAAAAAGAGAAAATTTTATTACTAGGAATTGATTCATGGAATTACGGAGACTGACAAGTCCCAAGATTTGCTTTCAGCAAGCTGAAGACCCAGGTGAGCCAACAGTATATTTTCAGTCCAAGTCCAAAGGCCTGAAAACTAGGAGAGCCAATGATATAGTTTCAGTCTGAGGGTCAGCAGGCTGGAGACCCAGGAAGAGCTGATGTTTTAATTTGGTTACAAAGCAGGGAAAAAAACCCAGTGTCTCTGCTCAAAGTCAGGTATTAGAAATTCCGTCTTATTTGGAGGAGAGTCAGCCTTTTGATCTATTCAGGTTTTCAGCTGATTGGATGTGGTCCACCCACATTTGGGAAGACAGACTGCTTTACTCAGTCTACTGATTTAAATGTCAAATTCATCCAAAAACACCTTTGCAGAGACACTCAGAATAAGGTTTGACCAAATGGGCACCCATGGCCCATTTAAGTTGACACATAAAATTAACCATTATACCCACTATAATCAATGCTCATTATAACACAGACCATTCTGTTAAAACAAAATCCGTATGTTGTCAACTCTTCAAATTCTTCATTGGCTTTCCATCTCCTTATAATGACTATAAGATCCTCTCTAGTGTGCACCCCTTACTCCTCATTTCCTCTCTGATATCACTTCCTTCAACTTTTTCTTTTGATCATTCAGCTCTTGAGCATCCTTCTAGCTCTTCCAGCTCCCCACTCAGGGTCTTTGAACTTCTGTTCCCTCTGCCTGGATTGCTCTTCCTCTCAGATGTCTGTCTGGCTTACAAATCCCCATCAAGTCTTTGCTTCAATATTATCTCCTCACTAAGATCTGCCCTGGCCACGCTATCTAAAATTGAGTCTCTGCATTCCACACTCCCTATCCACCCCCACCCCCGCTTAAATTTTTCCCCATGTGTTTGTCACCATCAAGCTTATTACTGAATTTTATCATTTATTTTATTTTCTTCTTTTCTGTCATTGGAAGATAAGCTCCAGAAGGGCAGGAAATTTTGTCTCTTTTATGCAGTCTCCTATCCTTGGTGCCTAGAAAATTCCTGGAACATACAAAATGTTTAATAAATATTTGTAAATGAATGCATGCTTTCCATCATCACATATATGAATGTAATGTTTCATTGTGAAAATTTTTTTTAATCTGACACTTTTTTTCCACTTTAAATAACAAGTTTTCGACCTGCAAACAGACTGCAAAAGTATCTGTAGGTTGAATTTCTCAAAGGAGAGCTCCTGCTCTGTTTATGTTCTAAGATAAGTACTCAGTGAAGCCTTGTAATTTTTATAAGAAATAACTAGAAAATATTTCTCAATTCAGCTGGAACAGAGAACACTAGGTCTGGGATCTCAAAATATTTCTTAGAGTGCCCAAAAGACTTTGCCCATGTTAATTTTTTTCAACTCTTTGATCACCATTATTTTCCTAACATACATGAAAATCAACTGTGGGGCAGAGACATATAGAAAGAGAGTATATTCTCCATTTAAGGGAAAAATGATCACTTTGAACTTGCCCCAAAAGTTCAAATCCAACATGGAGATGTGCAGTGTAGGTCTCATTATTAAGTAATCAATAATGCTGTTTCCTTAGTTAGACAGGTATGTGAATTCCTTCACCATTTATTCCATTGAATAACACTTAATAATAATAACTATGGTTGAGGAAAGTTTGCTCAGCTTTTGCTTTTTTGCTTAAGCTGTCCTTCCATAGAGGCCCAGCACAGAGGGTAATTGTCTTAATAACCCAAGTCATATAGAATTAAAATAGTCTATCTTAGTTATTCCTATTCCAGACATTTTAGTTACCTGTGATTATTAAGTCAACCAAGTTTCAAAAGGTCCACAAAGAAGGAAAAAAATTAGTATCTATTACTTCCCTACTTTATATCAGTTACTAGGCTAGGCAGGGGTGTGTGTGTGTGTGTGTGTGTGTGTGTGTGTGTGTGTGTGTGTGTGTGTGATTCCCTATAACAGTCCCATGAGATTTCCACAGATGAAATAATTTGACCAAGGTATCATAGCTAGTATATGCAAAAAAGATTATCAGCATTTCTAATTCAAATGTCTGTGACTTTTCTTGCTATGTTGTTTTCACATAAGATTAATGAGATTTATGGCAAGTAAGTATAAGACTACCTCTGCAATGACCTTAAGGTGAACATTTCCTTTCATATCCCATGAACTTGGAAGGACCCACAGCAGTGCATAAGATGGGAGGAGTTGTGTCTTTTCTCAGCTGATTGCACAGCCTCCAGTTTCCCCCAGATCTGTGGAAATTAATAATCATATGGAGTTTGGAAAAGGAAACTTCAGTTTAAGGTTGGAATCTATTCTCAACACAGCTGCCAGAGTAACCTTTTTTAAAATATAAGCCGCTTCTCTGCTCAGATCTCTCCAGTGGCTTCTCAGGTAGAAGCAGCAGCCCTTACAGTGTTCTTCAAGGCTCCACATGATCTGTTACTTCTCCAATCCAATCTCCTAGCATTCTCCCTCTTGCTCCTACCATGTATGCACCAACCTTTTACTTGTTCCTTTTCATTTGTTCCTCTCTCTGGAATGTTCTTCCCCCAAGTAGCCACGTGGCACACTCCACCACTTTCTTCAGGACTTTACTCAAATATCAGCTTGAGAGAATCTCCTTGGCACTCTACCTTGGCCATATTCACCATCACCCAGTGCATCCACCATCTCCCATCACATCCACACCTGGCACCTCCACCCCACTCCCAGCACTTCTTACCCTCCTTCCTTTCTGCATTTTAATATGCTATGTATTTACATATCTATGTTGGTTATTGTCTGCCCCTCCCCTCCCCACATTAGAATGTGAAATTCACAAAGGCAAGGATTTTGCGTGTTTTGTTAACTGCTGTATATGCAACATTTATACCAGTACTTATCTACATAGTACATATTCCATAAATACTGGTTTAGTCAATCAATGAATTTGAAAGTAGAGGATGTAGCATTTTCATGACTTCTCAAAATAACCAATTTGGTTCCAGTCAGTCTGTTTACACAAGTTCATATAGTACCTAATGAACTTTCCCCTAGAAAATATAGCATGTTGGACAGTAAGTGATTTTTAACTCTTAAGCTATAAGAACCCAAAGCCTTTATACTTTTGTAACAAAGATCTTGCACTATCACTCTTCCGGGAAAAGGTGCATCAGACATGATGTTACTCATATTTAATTCTTTATTACTTGTTTTCTGAACCACTGAGATTTCAACTTTTGAGCTAAGACTCCCTGACGGCTGGCCTTTCATTGAGCATAGGAGCAAGAATTTCCCAGATGTTCTTAAACAAAATCCAATTTGACACGATGACAGCAGTTATCTTGAATTGTTAAAACCTTCAATTGGTAGCACGGCTGAGAAAGTAGACTTAGAAACCTCCAAAATTATCAGATTATGATTTATTTGAAATGAGTTAAAATATATTCTTTCAAAGGTACCAATCCAATTTTACATGTTTATATTTTTTCTTACCATTCTCTCTTCTGCTTTTTCTAAAACTAGATACATATTTAACTTCACCTAATGGAATCTTTAAATCAAAAAGCTTAAAGTGGGAAAATTTGCTTCAATTTGTATTTGACTTTAAAGGCAAAGAACAATACTATGACACTTGTTCCCCATCTCACATCTCTGAATTTAAAACTGTGAGAGTACAGAAGCCCACAGACTTTCAACTTGTATTTTACCCCAAATTCAACAGGCATGATTCTTTTTTTTTTTAATTCATTTATTTTATTTATTTATTTTTGGCTACACTGGGTCTTCGTTGCTGTGCGCAGTATTTCTCTAGTTGCGGCGAGTGGGGGCTACTCTTCGTTGCGGTGCGCGGGCTTCTCATTGTGGTGGCTTCTCTTGCTGCAGAGCACAGGCTCTAGGCACGCAGGCTTCAGTAGTTGTGGCACCCGGGCTCAGTAGTTGTGGCTTGCGGGCTCTAGAGAGCAGACTCAGTAGTTGTGATGCATGGGCTTAGCTGCTCTGCAGCATGTGGGATCTTCCCAGACCAGGGCTCAAACCTGTGTCCCCTGCATTGGCAGGTGGATTCTTAACCACTGTGCCACCAGGGAAGCCCAACAAGCACGATTCTCGAACTGAGGAAAAGCATTAAATGAAGAGCATACAAACCACCATCCTCATTCACAAAGAGGTCATTACTGAGGGAAAAGAGAAAGAAAAACTATAGAGGAAATTATATGGTTACAAATATAGTATCTTTTCTAGAACTTTCACCTGTTTCTGTCTCTTTCTAAAATCAGCCCCTACCAGTCACAATGTCAGTCACACCATGACACCAAATTTCAGCTTCAGACATTGAGACAACTTTCCTGCCTTTCTCTTTTCTGGTTCCCAGTAAATATACAATCTTCTTTTCTCCCATTCACCCATGTAAGTGAATTGACCCAAGTCACTGAATGTACAGGTTGCATACACTCAATTATAGGCTCTTTCTCAAAGGAGATGTGAAATTAGAATCATGTCCTATTTTCTAAATCCTATCTAATATTGATGGAATGCACGCCAAAAAAAAAAAACAACAAAAAGCATTTCTGAGCATAAAAGGGAATAGCGTGGGGCTTCCCTGGTGGCGCAGTGGTTGAGAGTACGCCTGCCGATGCAGGAAACACGGGTTCGTGCCCCGGTCCAGGAAGATCCCACATGCCGCGGAGCAGCTGGGCCCGTGAGCCACAGCCGCTGAGCCTGCGCGTCCGGAGCCTGTGCTCTGCAACGGGAGAGGCCACAACAGTGAGAGGCCCACGTACTGCAAAAAAAAAAAAAAAAAAAAAAAAATAGGGAATAGCGTGGATTTTGTGTTACTGTTTTATATTATGTTATTTTTATTTTATTGAGGTCAAGATTATCTAAATAAATTTAGAAATGTAAACTTTTTTCGTTCAAAAGGGAAACAGCTCTCTAGCCTAGACAGTGGTGCTCACCTGTCATCTTGAAGAACATGACTCTGCATTGATACTATCATTGAAGGCATGTTTTTTTTCCTTGCTCAACATTTTCTTAATCTGTCCATATAAGAAAATCTACTTGGGCCATCTAAATAGTTTCTGATTTTTTTTCTGAATTGTTGAGATTTTCTGACAACTTTTTGGTAACTATTTGCGTAGATCAGAGAGTAATATTTCATACAGAAATGTTCAGAGTAATAAGAAGAAATATTCTCTCTTCTTATGACAGAATAACTCTACATACATAGAGAAATATATTGGAGCTCCTGTGACTTTTGCTTTGCTAAGCAGTAGCTAATTTATTGTCAATATGTGGTCTCACGATCTATTTCATCCAAATATCAGAACTCTCTATACCACCTGAATTTCTCCATTTCTACTTATTTTCTTTCTGAGATGAATTGGTTTTCACTTTTAAAGAAAGGGATTTGATTTACAATAAAATGTATTTATTTATAGTCACACAATGTTTACACAGCCACAACATTAGTTTATAACCCTAAAGCTTTTGGGGTTGGGGTTGTTGAATAAACGTGGAAAATTCATTACCAACCTAATGCATATTTTCATATGCATGACTGATGGCCACAAAATACTACATAAGTAAGTACCTGGATTTGAGCCAGCAGGAGAGGACAGACAATTTAAGTAAATGTCAGGGAAATCTAATCCTTGTGAAAAAATATTTCCATCAAGAATATAAATCACAGTAGAAGTTTATGGACCAATCAACAGATGCTTCTAGACAGAAAAGCAATCTGTTGGGTGATTAGACCTTTATTCCCTTTAGGGAAGGTAATTCAGTGTGCCAGACCATATTGCAACAGTGACCTGAATACCTCCCTCCTCATCCTTGATTCTAAAGATTCATTCTGTTTAGTTCCATTACATGTATACATGTCAAATTTACTTTTGTACATGAAATTCCATGAAAAGTGCAGTTTATCATCATTGGCATTTGTCTCATCTTGCTTTTACAAGTAAAATAATTTTAATTCATTACGCTGAACTGGTCAGATTTGTATACTATGTGCTTGTATGGGTATTTGAAGCTATGTATACATTGTTATTAATAACTGTGACCAAGTAACAAGTATAGTATTCTTTTTTTTTGTTTTGGCTGCACGGCATGCAGGATCTTAGTTCCCCAACCAGGGATCGAACCCGGACCCCCTGTGGTGGAAGCTCAGAGTCTTAACCACTGGACTGCCAGGGAAGTCCCAAGTATAGCATTCTTTTTGTTATCTTACATAAATTCTTTGGGATGGATGAATTTTTAAAATATTTTGTTCATTTTCATCTTTTATGAAACCCTTAGGACTTTAATGATTCATGTAAAAAAATATTAAAGAATTGCTAAAGTGATTTTTCTAATTCTTGTACCAGGTCTTAAAATAGTGATTGCAAATTAATAGGAAGAGCTACCATTGAGCCAGGGCACACATCACGCTGGGAGCCTTTTTAGCTTTTTGCACTATCTCTAATGCTATTGATGATCTTGCAAGGTAAGTATGAGTTCAGTCTATTTTGTAAGTGGGCATGTCGCAAACATGATTAAAATTGCTAACCGAAAGAAATTCATATTTTTAAGAATTTATTTTCTTTCTTTTCAGAAACCATCATTTGGATTCTGTACATTTTTATGATTTATTAATAAAACAGTTTATCCTTCCTTCATTATATCTCTCCCTGCCTCAGATAACAATATGGTTTCAATTTTAGCTAACCAATATAGTAATAATTTTTTTATTCATGTGGTGCTTTGCCCATAGAATGTATTCACAAATAAGTAGCATGTATTCATAAGTAATTACTGAGAAATTAAATAAATTACATAGATTATCTTAGTTTTTCAGGCCATAACTGATATTTCATAAATGCCTCCTTCTATGACTTTTTAGTTTATTTTGATATTTCTACTAGAAGCCAAAATCCTTTAAATTATGTGGGATGCTTCTCCTCTTAGACCTTTTTATGGGGAAAATGTTATCATCTGTAAGGTTTGCAGAGTGCCTAAAATGAGTTTTAGAAAGTTCAACCTGGTCCCTGACCTTTGAGAATTTACAATAGAAGGCAACATGACTCACTTTTTATTCACTATACATATATCACTGAAATATGTAATCAGTTCATTTATCTCAACACCACAACTATCTAAAACAGAGCTGAAAACTAAAAGCCAAAGAAACCAAAAAAAACACACAAAAGAAAAACTCTATGGACCATGCTCTGGGTCACTGCCCTCTAATTGTAGGAGAACCTCAGACCTTAGAGTCATTTGAATTTGACAGTAAGTAGGCATAATTCTAACTAGCTTGCTTCATCCCCCACACTGCCCCATTTTCCTCTCTCCTCCCGGTATATTCCTTTGGGTTCCTTCAGTCTTACCTCCCTGCCTCTCTTGGCATCTGCAGTACCTCTGCCTAAACTCAGGTCTTCATTCTGTTTCTTCTGACCATGGTAACTACCTCCTCAGTGGCTCCAGTCTCATCCTCCCTCTCATAGGTTTCACCAAGGGTGTGCTGTCATAAAGCTAATGGACTCATATCACCTTCTAAATTAAATCTTTAAAGGATTCCTAATTACCTGAAGAACTGAGAAAGACCTCTTTAGCATGGCACACAAAGCCCTTCATTCGCTGGCTTCTGCTGCCTAGAGACCCAGTGAAGGAAAGCAACTAAGGGGGCTGAGACCCACTCAGTAGGCTTGATCACAAGTACTGCCCAGTCAGAAGCTTTGCACAGAGGTCTAATATGGTGCGTGGCCTTCAGAGACTCCAGGATGTCTAGTCTTTTTGCACCTTTGAGAAGGCAAAGAGTCAGTAGGATCAGGAAAGGATGTTCTTTCTTGGCCTAACACACTCCTTGAGTTGATAGAATTGATTGAATTTTTTATTATTTTAAAAGTGTAAATTTCTATTAAGTGTAAATTCATGAGGTTTTTTTTTCAGTCCAAAAGCCAACAACTTTCATTAATTTAGTAGAAAAAATATGGCACTATAAGTATTTTGAAAATTGTATTTTAATACCTGAAACTGGTATCTTGAGTTTTCTTAAGCTTTTACTGAAAATTTATTAGGGTTTTTAAATATTTATTACATATGTTTTAATACAAGTAATTTTCAAATGACAGCATAGAACATTTAAAAGCTCAGAAATAATTTGAGTCAAATTGGTTAAGCAAATAAAAACACTTGGTTGTATCATTTTAACAAGTTGTTCTATTTTTCTCCAAAATAATAGTTCAATATCATTCCCTATTTTTTATTGTTTACCTTTAAGTATATAGATACACAGAAGACAAGACTCAGAAAGTGATATTCTGAATATTCTCCATTATTCTAGCACATGCTCTTTATTTAATTTTTCACTTACTTTTCCATTGTTCCAAGGCAGATATCTTATGTTAACTATATATTTTTCAAGGACTGAAAAAATAGTTAAAAAACATAATGATAAGACATATGGCAGCTCCATCTTCTTCTAAGTCACATATAAGGCAGCCTGAGGGTACTCAATACCCTATGGGTAAATGTATACTTTAGGAGTCACAAAGGAATTTATGACTTAAACTTTATAGAAATTCTGCTGAAGAGTAAAATACAAGTCAGATTCTCCTCATGATGTGAGCAGAGAGCTAAGGTGCTCAATAGCTTCCCACTGGAGTTTTCTCTGATTTTTTCTAGTTCTTCACTCTGGCCCATGATATATTCTGCACCACACTTACAGTACAATCATAACTCAATACAATAATCATATTAGTCACAGAAAATATATTGTACATATAAAATCACAGGGGACTTGTTCCTGGCAGAAGGTGGGAACATCCAGGCTTCCCCATCAGGATGCTTCAGCTACAAAGGGTAGAATAACAGAGTAAGAGTGGTTCAACAACAGGGGTTTACTGCCATATAAAAGCCTGGTAGTAGGTTTCAGGGAAAGCTCAGCAGCTTCAAAGAAGTTACCAGAGACCCAGGCTTGTTCTCTTTTTTCTCCACCATCCTTAACATATCTGCAGTGTTTCTCTTCAATGTTGCAAAATCAATGTTATGCTTCTAACTATAAACATGTTCACATATGACAATACACAAAGAGAAGAAAGAACAAACAGTTCTTTCTTTCTCTCCGCCCCCCCTTCTCTCTCTCTCATCAGTAACGTGTATGACCTAAATTAAGGCCAAATATTATGTGCTGGATTTACATCTGATGAAACTGGGAGGGCCTCCTATGGTCTAACTACAAGTCCCCTCCCCACGCTGTTCCCATGGATAAGGTCCTGTAGCCAAACAAGCCTCCTTATCAAGGTGACCAGTGCAGTTCTTGTTTACCCTTGAGCAGCAGGTTTCAGGTGCCTGACAGCCCAAGGAATTATTCAAGCAAGTCAATCACATCCTCCCACAGGAACCAGGGGGTACCTCATCCTTTTGCTGCTAAGCCTCCCTCCCACAGCCCCTGCTTGTTCACTCTGCTCCCAAGTTCCCCGAGTGACCCTGTAGGACACGGTGTCCTCCTTCTCTGCTCTGTGAATTTTTGTGACTAGTAAACTGCTGTCAGACTCATCTGTCCAGTGTGAGATGTCATGTGTTCAGCTCGTCTAATAACCCTAGGGTGGGAATGCCTTCCTCCCTCACCAAAGTAAATTGAAGGTAATTAAAACAATCAGTGAAGAAAATCTTTTGAGTTTCCTCAGAAAACTTCCCTTAGGTTCCCTTATGGCTCATGAACCAGAAATAAATCACACGGCCATCCCTGAATTAATCACTGGCAAAGAGGACTGTAATGATTGCAATAGGCCTAGACTAGTTAGACTAGTTAGGCACCATCCTCTGAAGGCTGCACAGTCTGCCTAATGTCAGGACAAAACCAGGCTTCTATTAGCTGGGAAGAAGAGCCAAATGGCTCAGAAGGCAATCACTGCATTACCACAAACATTTTGTCAAAACCCTCTAACCCACCTTCAGTATTACTAGGAGTGTCTCTGCAAAGAGCAGCATTATCATGTCTGCTTCTAAACATGGAACATCTGGTACCTTTTATTCTGCTTGTCACTCCAGTAACAGGTCAAAAGGCTAATGGCTGCCAAGGGAGGTAAAGGAGGATGGCCAATAACAACACACTCTGCTCACATTCAATGCAGCCAACCTCTACGTGCAACACATAGTATTATCCACATTCCACGGATGGAGAGTTAAAGCTTCACATGAGTTCAAGGGCCCCACATGCTAACTGGTGAATTTGGGATTCAAACGTGGGTCTGTCTAACCACAGAGCTCACGCTCCCTTGTTACTGCACAATTCAGCCTGGCTGAGCCATGGCTCTCAAAGTCACTGGAAGCTGCTGAAGCTGAGAGAATAAGCTGCTGACATCAGAAAGCTTGCACGGTGGGTATGAGATCTGAGTAAGTGAGGCCCCAGGGGCTTCTTCAGGATGAGGCAATAGGACCCACAGGAGCAAAGGGAGTTTTCCTACATAGGTGCACTGGATTTACAGTCAGCTCTCAGTCATCTGGGGACTGATTAAACAGCCTAAGGATTCAAGTTCACCTCTGCTTCCTTTCCCACCTGAGTCTTATATTTTAATCACCCTAAATAGAAGGGAAGCAAATAAAAATATGCTATTCAATCAGTCATCTTTGTATTTCATTAACATATTTGATGAAACTTCCCTGAGCAAGAAGGTCTAATGTAAGGGCTTTGAGGATGTCTATTGGTCCTGAATCATAACTTTTTGAGAGCACATGAAAGTTGTTTATTCTAATTCAACAATTCCAGGTCTTTTGTTCCAGCATTTTGACTCACTCCTGTTCGAAGGTCTTACTTGGATCTATTTCATAGTAGAATTAGCAAGATAAATTAGAAAGTAAAGAAGTAAGCATAGTTTCATGATCAAACTAAATGATGCATTATTTTTTTTAAAGAAAAGACAAATCTGAGAATGGTAGGCTGAATAATGGCCCCCAAAGTCACACATGTCCAATCCCTGGGACCTGTGAATGGTACTTCATATAGCTACAATGTGATTAATAAAATCTAGTCCATTAGGGTGCGTGAAAGTTAAATACAATATTAATCTAATGAAAAAGTGTATTGTGCTAGGTGGAAATACATGTGAATATTCCTACCATCTTTCTTTTTCTTCCATCCTCTTCCCTGCACCCTTCCCTGCACCTTGAACCTCTGTGGTTTCCAATGATGCTGCTGCCCATCTGAAAGGACCTGATAAAAAGGTGAGCAGAGAAGTGCACAAGGTCTAAGTGTTTGCCGTTGAGTGTTTTCACTGAAAACACAACCCTCTGGAAAAAATCCTATTTTAATAAAAAACACTATTTTAACATAAGATTCCATTTCATGAAATGATTCCCATATCCTGGCCAATGGCCCACAATAGCAAGGATTTGCTGATCTGGTTTAACAAATTCTATTAAGAAAAAATGTTGTAGACAGATGGATTCCCAAGACTGTGCATGCTGAAGTCAGCCAACTTGACAATTACATTGTAATTTTCATTCCATATTTATACTTTCTACTGTAACTAAATGTGTCCACCAAGATTTCAGTGGAGTTAAAGAACAGGCAAAGTGGAAAGAACATGGCTCTGGGGTCATTCTGAGCCTGGTTTAGATCCACGTTCAGCCACTTTTGAACTCCATGACCCTGGGTAGGGTTCCAGGGTTTGATTTCCTCTTTTTAAAATAGAAGTAATAATAGTGCTACTGTTCCAGATGGCCGCAAGGATTAGAAAGAATGACTGTTAAGATATCAAGGTTCCAGGGCTTGATTTCCTCTTTTTAAAATGGAGATAATAATAGTGCTATTGTTCCAGATGGCCACAAGGGCTAGGAAAAATGACTGTAATGTACCTATCTGGCATATAAAAAATAAATGTTTTGACAATATACTATTGCCATTATAGGGGGTTTTCTAGAGTCTAGAAAGAACTCTAAGAGATAAGTTTGAGTGTCAAGGACACCAGAAAGTCTCAGGGAGCTATAGAGTGAAGAATAAGAGGTGAACTCAGTGGAGAGCCAGCAAGTGAAAATAAAGCAAGCAATATCTTTCCTGCTGAGAGATATTCATCTAACTTAAAGCCAAAATTAGCAAAGCATTCATGGGACTCTTTCAAGTTTGTTATGATACAAAGTCCCTGATAGCTAAAGAACTGGAAGACTATTTCAGTAATTCCTGGCTTTTCCATGTTGGCTAGAAAAGAACATCCCTTTGCATCCACAGAATTTACATGATGGGGGAGAAGCAGACCTAGACTGGGATTGAAGACTTAGTTAAAGCTCTGCCAGTGAGTTACTGTGGAGTAGGACAGACAATTTCCCATGAAAGAATGTAAAAAGACAAGTTGACTCACTTGCCCAAAGGTATAGGTATCAAAATTAGTTTGACTGTAAGGAACAGAAAACCCAAAGTAATATTGGTTTAAGAAAAAAAGAAGAGGGCTGCTTGGTGTCCAGGGCTGCTTGCTGATTCCACAGTCACTGTCCCTTCCATTTTTGTGCTTTATGTATTTCATTCTCAAGATTGCTCATGGTTCAGGGTGTCTACTGGAGAGCCTACTGTCACACTCACTTTCCAAAGAGCAGGAAGGAGAAAAGGGTGCATATTCTGTTGAATCTGCAGCCTCTAAGGGCATATTGCTTCTCCAAATAATATTGGGGTATAATTACTAAGAAAAAGAGAATGAAGAGACATTTGATGGCAGTCTAAGAAAGAGATGGGAAATAGGTCTAGAGTTTTTTTAAATCCATGCTTTAGTAGGGTGGTGGTTTTAAAATATATCCAAAAATTATTTGACACCCCTCTCTTCCAAAAGTGGAGCTTAATTTCCCTCCCCTTGAGTGTGGGCAGTGCTTAGTAATTCTAGTGAATAAAACTGTGATGGAAGTGGCTGTTAGATTTCTGAGACTAAGTCATAAAACGCATGTGATGTTCTCTCTCTCTTTCTCTCTGATTGTTTTCTCAGAGGAAGAGCCAACAGTCATGTCATCAGGACACTCAAGCAAACTATGGAGAGACTCACACTGCAAAAAACTAAAGCCTACTGCCAACAGCTATGTGAGTGGGCCATCTTGGAAGCAAATCCCTGAGCCTCAGTCAAGCTTTCAGAAAACTGCAGCTCCTGCCAATATCTTGACAGCAGCCTCATCAGAGGCCAGAGCCAAAAACACTCAGCTAAGCCATTCTCTTAGATTCCTGACCCATAGTAACTATATGAGATAATAACTATTTGTTGTTTTAAGTCACTAATATTTGAGGTAATTAAGCAACAAGTGATGACTAATACCAATGGCTAAAATATCCAGAGACTGATGAGATCCTGTCATTTTTCTAGTCATCAAATATTTACTGAGCACCTACTATGGACCAAGCACTATTATAGACACTGGAAGTATATTCTAGTAGACAATAAGCACACAATCAAGTAAATAATATGTGGGATGCCAAAAGGAAAAATAAATGCATGCTATCAGTTAATGTATTAAATGCAGACAATAGAGTCTACAGTTGCCTCAGAAAGAAGGAATTTATTGAGGGCTAATAGAAAGTTCACACAGTAGCAACCCCCAGAACTCTACTAGAAAACTGATCTCTTGGGAAGCTGCTGCTCCTGTTATTGCTTCTGAACTTTGTATCATGCTGCTTTTGCCATAATCAGGAAAGCTGCTTTTACTCCTGCCAACCTAGGAGCACATGGCTTCTGCTAACACTTGCAGTAACACCAGGAATGCCTGTGTTCAGCCTGTGTGTCACACAGCTGCCTTCAAAATCAAAGCCTTCCACCTCTTTGGTGGGATCTACACTCCACTGTCAAGAGAGGCTGGAAAGTCTAGATTTTTTAAAATTCTACATTAGAAAAATTTGCATCTATAAGCAGAAGCAAGAAGAACCACAATCCTGCAGCCTGTGGAACAAAACCCACATTCACAGAAAGACAGACAAGATGAAAAGGCAGACGGCTATGTACCAGATGAAGGAACAAGATAAAACCCCAGAAAAACAATTTAATGAAGTGGAGATAAGCAACCTTCCAGAAAAAGAATTCAGAATAATGATAGTGAAGATGATCCAGGACCTTGGAAAAAGAATGGAGGCAAAGATAGAGAAGATGCAAGAAATCTTTAACAAAAACCTAGAAGAATTAAAGAACAAACAGAGATGAACAATACAATAGCTGAAATGAAAACTACACTAGAAGGAATCAATAACAGAATAACTGAGGGAGAAGACCAGATAAGTGACGTGGAAGACAGAATGTTGGAATTCACAGCTGCACAACAGAATAAAGAAAAAAGGATGAAAAGGAATGAAGGCAGCCTAAGAGACCTCTGGGACAACATTAAACGCAATAACATTCGCATTATAGGGTCCCAAAGGGAGAAGAGAGAGAGAAAGGGCAGGAGAAAATATCTGCAGAGATTATAGACAAAAACTTCCCTAACATGGGAAAGGAAAGAGCCACCCAAGTCCAGGAAGTGCAGTAAGTCCCATACAGGATAAAACCAAGGAGAAACACACCAAGACACATGGTAATAAAATTGGCAAACATTAAAGACAAAAAAAATTATTGAAAGCAGCAAGGGAAAAATGACAAATAACATACAAGGGAACTCCCATAAGGTTAACAGCTGATTTCTCAGGAGAAACTCTACAAGCCAGAAGGGAGTGGCATGACATACTTAAAGTGATGAAAGGGAAGAACCTACAACCAAGATTACTCTACCTGGAAAGGATCTCATTCAGATTCGATGGAGAAATCAAAAGCTTTACAGATAAGCAAAAGCTAAGAGAATTCAGCACCACCGCCTCAGCTCTACAACAAATGCTAAATGAACTTCTCTAAGTGGGAAACACAAGAGAAGAAAAGGACCTAAAAAAACAAGCCCAAATCAAGTAAGAAAATGGTCATAGGAACGTACATATCAATAATTACCTAAAACGTGAATGGATTAAATGCTCCAACCAAAAGACACAGGCTTGCTAAATGTATACAAAAACAAGACCCATATATATGCTGTCTACAAGAGACCCACTTCAGACCTAAGGACACATACAGACTGAAAGTGAGGGGATGGAAAAAGATATTCCATGCAAATGGAAATCAAAAGAAAGCTGGAGTAGCAATACTCATATCAGATAAAATAGACTTTAAAATAAAGAATTTTACAAGAGACAAGGAAGGACACTACATAATGATCAAGGGATCAATCCAAGAAGAAGATATAACAATTATAAATATATATGCACCCAACATAGGAGCACCTCAATACATAAGGCAACTGCTAACAGCTCTAAAAGAGGAACTTGACAATAACACAATAATAGTGGGGAACTTTAACACCTCACTTAAACCAATGGACAGATCATCCAAAATGAAAATAAATAAGGAAACAGAAGCTTTAAATGACACAATAGACCAGACAGATTTAACTGATATTTATAGGACATTCCATCCAAAAACAGCAGATTACACTTTCTTCTCAAGTGCGCAATGAACATTCTCCAGGATAGGTCACATCTTGGGTCACAAATCAAGCCTCAGTAAATTTAAGAAAATTAAAATCATATCTAGCATCTTTTCAGACCACAACGCTATGAGATTAGAAATCAATTATGGGTAAGAAACATAAAAAATACAAACACATGGAGGCTAAACACTACGTTACTAAACAACCAAGAGATCACTGAAGAAATCAAAGAGGAAATCAAAAAATACCTAGAGACAAATGACAATGAAAACACAATGATCCAAAACCTATGGGATACAGCAAAAGCAGTTCTAAGAGGGAAGTTTATAGCTATGCAAGCCTACCTCAAGAAAAAAGAAAAATCTCAAATAAACAACCTTACGTTACACCTAAAGGAGCTAGAGAAAGAAGAACAAACAAAACCCAAAGTTAGCAGAAGGAAAGAAATCATAAAGATCAGAGCAGAAATAAATGAAATAGAAAGAAAGAAAACAATAGCACAGATCAATAAAACTAAAAGCTGGTTATTTGAGAAGATAAACAAAATTGATAAACCATTAGCAAGACTCATAAAGAATAAGAGGGAGAAGGCTGCAATAAATAATATTAGAAACGCAAAAGGAGAAGTTCCAACAGATGCCACAGAAATACAAAGCATCCTAAGAGACTACTCTAAGCAACTCTATGCCTATAAAATGGACAACCTGGAAGAAATGGACACATTCTTAGAAAGGTATAACCTTCCAAGACTGAACCAGGAAGAAATAGAAAATATGAACAGACCAATCGCAAGTAATTAAATTGAAACTGTGATTTAAAATCTTCCAACAAACAGAAGTCCAGGACCAGATGGCTTCACAGGTGAATTGTATCTAATATTTAGAGAAGAGCTAACACCTATCCTTCTCAAAATCGTCCAAAAAATTGCAGAGGAAGGAACACTCCCAAACTCATTCTATGAGGCCACCATCACCCTGATACCAAAACCAAACAAAGATGTCACAAAAAAACCCAAAACTACAGGCCAATATCACTGATGAATATAGATGCAAAAGTCCTGAACAAAATACTAGCAAACAGAATCCAACAACACACTAAAAGGATCATACACCATGATCAAGTGGGATTTATCCTAGGGATGCAAGGATTCTTCAATATACACAAATCAATGTGATACACCATATTAACAAATTGAAGAATAAAAACCATATGATCATCTCAATAGGTGCAGAAAAAGCTTTTGAGAAAATTCAACACCGATTTATAATACAAACTCTCCAGAAAGTGGGCATAGAGGGAACCTACCTCAGCTTAATAAAGACCATATATGACAAACCCACAGCCAACGTCATTCTCAATGGTGAAAAACTTAAGGCATTTCCTCTAAGATCAGGAACAAGACAAAGATGTCCACTCTCACCACTATTATTCAACATAGTTTTGGAAGTCCTAGCCATGGCAATCAGAGAAGAAAAAGAAATAAAAGGAATACAAATTGGGAAAGAAGAAAAACTGTCACTGTTTGCAGATGACATGATACTCTACAAAGAGAGTCCTAAAGATACCACCAGAAAACTACTAGAGGTAATCAATGAATTTGGTAAAGTTGCAGGATACAAAATTAATGCACAGAAATCTCTTGCATTCCTATACAATAATGATGACAAATCTGAAAGAGAAATTAAGGAAACACTCCCATTTACCATTGCAACAAAAAGAATAAAATATCTAGGAATAAACCTACCTAGGGAGACAAAGACCTGTATGCCGAAAATTATAAGACACTGTTGAAAACAATTAAAGATGATACCAACAGATGGAGAGATATACCATGTTCTTGGATTGGAAGAATCAACATTGTGAAAATGACTATACTACCCAAAGCAATCTACAGATGCAATGCTATCCTTATCAAATTACCAATGGCACTTTTTACAGAACTAAAACCAAAAATCTTAAAACTTGTGTGGAGACACAAAAGACCCCAAATGGCCAAAGTAGTCTTGAGGGAAAAAAAACGGAGCTGGAGGAATCAGACGCCCTGACTTCAGATTATACTACAAAGCTACAGTAATCAAGACAATATGATACTGGCACAAAAACAGAAACATAGATCAATGGAACAAGATAGAAAGCACAGAGGTAAGCCCACGCACCTATGGTCAACTAATCTATGACAAAGGAGGCAAGGATATACAATGGATAAAAGACAGTCTCTTCAATAAGTGGTGCTGGGAAAACTGGACAGCTACATGTAAAAGAATGAAATTAGAACACTCTTATCACCATACACAAAAATAAACTCAAAATGGATTCGAGACCTAAATGTAAGACTGGACACTGTAAAACTCTTAGAGGAAAACATAGGAAGAACACTCTTTGACATAAATCACAGCAAGATCTTTTTTGATACACCTCCTAGAGTAATGGAAATAAAAACAAAAATAAACAAATGCGACCTAATGAAACTTAAAACCTTTTGCACAGCAAAGGAAACCATAAACAAGACGAAAAGACAGCCCTCAGAATGGGAGAAAATATTTACAAATGAATCAACAGACAAAAGATTAATCTCCAAAATATATAAACAGCTCAATATTTAAAAACCCAATCCAAAAATGGACAGAAGACCTAAACAGACATTTCTCCAAAGAAGACATACAGATGGCCAAGAAGCACATGAAAAGCTGCTCAACATCACTAATTATTAGAGAAATGCAAATCAAAACTACAATGAGGTATCACCTCACACCAGTTAGAATGGGCATCATCAGAAAATTTGCAAACAACAAATGCTGAAGAGGGTGTGGAGAAAAGGGAACCCTCTTGCACTGTCGGTGGGAATGTAAACTGATACAGCCACTTTGGAGAACAGTATGGAGGTTCCTTAAAAAACTAAAAATAGAATTGCAATATAATCCAGCAATCCCACTACTGGGCATATACCCAGGGAAAACCACAATTCAAAAAGCCACATGCACCTCAATGTTCATTGCAGCACTATTTACAATAGCCAGGTCATGGAAGCAACCTAAATGCCCATCGACAGATGAATGGATAAAGAAGATATGGTACATATATACAATGGAATATTACTCAGCCATAAAAAGGAACGAAATTGGGTCATTTGTTGAGACGTGGATGGATCTAGCGACTATCATACAGAGTGAAGCAAGTCAGAAAGAGAAAAACAAATATCGTATATTAATGCATACATGTGGAATCTAGAAAAATGGTACAGATGAACTGGTTTGCAGGGAAGAAATTGAGACACAGATGTAGAGAACAAACATATGGACACCAAGGGGGGTAGCTGCGGGTGTGTGGGGGTGGTGGGGTGATGAATTGGGCGATTGCAATTGACATGTATACACTGATGTGTATAAAATTGATGACTAATAAGAACCTGCTGTGTAAAAAAATAAATAAAATAAAATTCAAAATATAATTGGCATCTATATTGTATTCACAATATGGGAAACTATTAAAATGAGAAGATGTGCAAAATATTTGGGGAAATCATAAATGACACATATTCACTCTGCAGAGGAAGAGGTTGGAGAATAAGGAGAGCTACTTTAGATGGTGTGGTCAGGGGAAACTTCCCTGAGAAGGCTATATCTGGACAGAGACCTGAAGGAAATAAAGGAGGAAGTACAAAGACCTTGAGGAGAATAGCACACTTGGTATTCGAGAAACAGAAAATAGGCCAGTGTAACTAAAGCAGAGTGAGCGAGGGGGACAGGAGGAGGAACTGAAGACAGAGTGTTAACAGAGGGGAAACTAACTGGGAAGATAGTAGGGCTTTCCTGACTAGGAAAAAGGGGCCACTGCTAGCCAATTCCTCCACCCTTCATTTGCTTAAGTATAGGCTATTAAATTATAAGTTGGAAGCAGGAGAAATAAATTATTCCTTGAAATAATTTTAGGATTTTCCAGACCCTTGTCTTTTGCCAGCTCTTTCCTCCACCCCAAAATAAATATACTTATACACTGTTTACCTTAATTTGATTCTCAATTTTGTTCTTGAAAGCCTTTTTTATTTTCTTTCTTTTTTTCTTTGCTGTATCACAGGCAAATGCTTGAGTTAGGTAACTAGTTGAATTGGGATGGGATACCATAGATCTATTTGCAGAAGATGCCAAGAAGTCTCCAGCAGAAGAATTCATTCTCAGGAAAGAGTCAAGGCACACCAGTTAGATTCAGAGAAAAGTAGGCAAAGTGTGAGGAAAGAGATGACTTGGATACCACTTTATCCTGCACACAGATTCTTCTTGATCAAAGCACCTAGGGCTCACTAGGACCCTAAGGCAAACAGCTATAATAAAAAGTGTGAAGTACTCAAAGATCTGCACTGGCATAAGATGGCATCACGCTGGTTCCAGCAACTTATGCAGTGGTGAGCAAGGACAGGAATAACCACTGAAGAGATAAAAGATGAGTGTTACAGAAACAGACACTGGCAATGACCAAGAACAGAGATCATTTTTAGCACACCATGTTAGAGCTGCCTTTTTGGATATCATTAAATACAGAAGATGGACATCACAGAGCCTAGTACAAGAAAGGAAAAACTTGACTAATGTGAGGGAGCAAACAGGATCAGCTTATGAGTCAGAAACGTGATCTGTGGAAATTCAGTTCTACTTGGAAAAAAATATTAAAAATGCAAGTTTTCATTGAATGGTAAGGAGTAAAGCTAGAAAAGTGACAAAGATCCTCAAACTTAAACAGGCTGTATTAGAATCAGTCCTAAATACTAGAAGTTAGGGCAAATCCTTTGTGATATAATTGTATGTTTCAAACATTTTTGAGGGGAGAAGAGGCTGGTGTAAAAAGAAAGTCCAGGAGTAAGGATGGGGATCACGGTGGTGTTACTAATATCCTGTAGCCAATCTCAGTTGCCTTCCTTCTTTCTCAAAGGAAAGTTATTCAAGTTTCCAAATCTATTGAGAACTATGTAGAAAGACAAAGCCTCCATGAATAGTTGCTCATGTTGTACATTGAACAAAGACCCCACATCCAGGAGATACATTTCATACCAATCCCAGCATTAAGAATTTGTATTTTATAACTCTTCTTGCTATAGTTAACACATTGCTTGAGGTAAAAGTCACTTTTTCCTATGTCTAGGAATTTAGTTTGTATATAGGATAAAGAAGGGTAAACCAAAGCCAAATAGTTATCAGCCTACCTTTATACTGAGAAATGTAGTTTCAGGGATTTCTTTGTTCCAAGTTACAGAATATATTTGGCTCAACTTTCCTCTTTCAATTCACATAGGCAGTGGGCAACTTAACACATCAAAAATGGAGAGTTTGGGCTTCCCCCCTGGCTCAGTGGTTAAGAATCCGCCTGCCAATGCAGGGGACACGGGTTTGAGCCCTGGTCCGGGAAGATCCCACATGCCGCGGAGCAACTAAGCCCGTGCGCCACAACTACTGAGCCTGTGCTCTAGAGCTCGTAAGCCACAATTACTGGGCCCGCATGCTGCAACTACTGAAGCCTTAGTGCCTAGAGCCCATGCTCTGCAACAAGAGGAACCACCTCAATGAGAAGCCCGCGCACCACAAGGAAGACTAGCCCCTGCGGGCCGCAACTATAGAAAGCCCAGGGGCAGCAACAAAGACCTAGACAAAAATAAGTAAATTAAACAAATTTTTAAAAAAATGGAGAGTTTATGGCCTCTTTAGTCTATCCAGTAGGTTTCTATCGGAAAAACCTCCTTTTCCAATCCTTACCACTTCTGCTACTCAAAGTACCAGGATTTCCCCAGGCATCATCCACTACGGGATAAACACTGGGAATCTAGCTAATCCTCTGAATCACAGGGAGACAACGCTGCAAGGGCCACTCCCTCCTAAACTCTCCTATTTCTTCTGTGATTCTGTGTGAAGCTTTGACTCCATAAAACACCATGCCCCTGTAAATCACAGGGTAGGAGGCACTGGAACACTTATTATCTCTAATGCTTGGATCTTCAAGACTCTGGGTCAGCTGCTCAGAAACATGCGATCTGAACACTGAACAAACATGTAGTATGTTGACCTCATCAGGCCTGTGACAATACTTGGACTCCAGCCTGCTCAAGCCTCTTGAATCAAAAATAGTTAGTCAATCCAATTATGCCCTTTATCTACACCATCTTCAGGCACTGGGATAAAGCCAACATTCCAGATTACTATGCCCTCATTAATTGTGCTTTGTTTTCCTTATTCTTTCTCTCAGAGTCTTCCTCACAGCCTCGTTTCACAGGCAACACGGCTGATATATCTAACAACTGAACCTCAAAGTTCTGTCTGTTACTGTTCTCCAGTAAACTTTATCCACACCCCTCTTCCTAATTTATTGACTTCACTACATCCATATTTTATAAATTTTCCCTTTTATAAATTTCCTCAATTATGCAGTTTTAGTATGTTATCTGTATTCTACTGAAACTCTCATTCTATCCTCCATGTAATTTAACTTCTCATTCATATTTTCTATCTCCTTATCTTTCTGTGCTGCGTTCTGAGTAACTACTTTAGATACATCATCCAGTTTCTTAATTCTCTCTTTAGCTATATATCATCTCTGATTGAATCCATTGGTGAGTTCAAAATTGTGTATATTTTAATTCTAAAATTTACATTTGTTTTTCAAATATTCCTGGTAATTGATACTTTTATTATTTTTTCACTTATGTGATAATATTTTTTCTGTACTGCATAGGATAAGCCTGGAAATACACTTCTCAAAATTCCCCTTCTACATATAGTTCTGGCCTGGAGTCTACCAATGGGAAACCTTGCACAAAATTTTGAAAGTGGGACAGAAGGAGAAGGGGCTATTCTCTGAAGGCAGCTGCACTAATGTCTCCTCAGCAAATCTGAGATTGACAGCAATTCCCCAACTCACTCTTGACAGACATCTACTTCACTCTTATGGGTAGGAAAACTGATATAACTTCCCTAGAGGTTGTGGAAAATTATAATGGCTTCCCAATGAACTCCAAAAAACCACATACTCTAGTGATTCAGCCTGAGAACGTTGATGGTGGCTTTAATAAACTATAATTTCCCATTTCTTCCAAAGATATAAAGCCTCTAATTCCTTGAATTAATTTTTGAAACCTGGAATACATGGAGTAGCTTTTGTGTTTTCTGACTGAACCTTGACTGATAAACCCAGGAAAAAGTGACCATTCCCATCTAAATGACCATACTTTAGGAACACAGACATTGATCATAGTATTTAAAAGAGTGTATTGTATTGTACTTATTAATGTGTCTATCCCCTCCTCTCAATCTCTACCCAACATATCATAAAAGGGCTAGTTTTCTTTTGATTTTTGTATCTTTAACATCTAGCATGATCCCCAGATTAACAGGACTAAAAATAAATAGTTTATTTTTAACATGATGAGCCATAATTGTAAATCAGGTCAAAGATTTTTTTCTAAAAAAAAAAAAAAAGATTTTTTTTACTGAAGCCCGTGCACCTAGATCCCATGCTCCACAACAAGAGAAGCCACCACAATGAGAAGCCTGCACACTGCAATGAAGACCCAACACAGCCAAAAATTAAGAAAAAATAGAAGAATTTCTTATTAAGAATGATCTACCAAATAAAACATATTACTTGTGGCTTCCAGGTTGTAAAGATGTCAGATATACCTTATTTGTCAGATAAAACTCAGAATTTTTGATGAGAACCTGACCCATAGTACACATTCTAAATATTTACCAAAAATGCTAAACAAATAAGAAAATAAATTCTTTGCTTTTATATAGAAACTGGACGTGAAGATCACAGAATGGAAAAATAAAGCACATAGGGTATTTGTCATCTCTTTTTTTTTAAGATCATTTCAGATATTAATGCAAACTTCACCTTCAGATATATTATAGCTCCTTGTCCAGAGTCCACAGCTTACCACAGTGACAAAGTGCCAGCACTTTATGCAGGCATAAGGCACACTGCTAAGAGGTAAATAAGCTACCCAGTCAACAGTACTGGCTATGATTTTTATACAGTCTTCCTTAAGTTATCAAATAACCAAAGTGAAGTTCACTGGATTTCATTTGATCTGTGCATAATTGTAAAGTCAAAACAGATATCCTAAATTTTGCCAGCAACAAAATTTTCTTATGAGCCAGCAACCAGTAAGTAGTTTAAAAGGGAAGGTGCCAGAATTTTCTTCTCATCACGCTAGCTAATATACCCTACTTTGTTTGTTCCTGGGCAAAAACTAAAATAGATTCATGTTTAATGATGATGGTAATAGTAGCTAAGACTTACTCAGCACTAAACAAGTTGTACTTTACCTACATTATCTCATTTAGTCATCATCTTAAAAGGTTCTCTCATCTGTTTTACAGATGACGAAAATTGAACTTCAATCTTTACCAAAGTGTCATTCTTGGGGAGCCCATGGTGAAGCAGTCACATTCTTATGAAGCTAGCCTTTCATAGTTTTATTAGTAAGTTGAGCAATTTTCAAAGCCCTGTGAACAATTTGCAGGGAGAGCATTAGAATTATAAGAAATGGGTTAAGCCCTTCATTGGCCAAGTACCCTTATGCAAGTAACTCGATGGAATCATAATAACACACTAAGTACAATTCGTTTATTGTCTATCTCCTTTACTGGTATAGTAAAGGACTATACTATAAAGTAAAGTACTATACCAGTATAGTACTGGTATCTATTAGGGCAGAGATCTGGTCTTTCTTGTTCAGAACTGAATTAAATACCTACAACGGTACCAGTGTAAAGCAGGTTCTCAGTAATAGTTGAGTAAGAGAGCAAGCAAACACATGAATGAATGATGTACTATGTAGAACTATAGACTTATAGAACTATTTTTGAATTTTTATTTTAAATCATTAATGATGTCCCTTTCAAATTTATTGTCTATTAATGTCAGAGAGTCTTGAATATATCTTAAAAATGAGAATTTTCTTTTAAGTGAAGATAGCATTATGTAGAACCTCATTTATCATAAGGAAAACATTCTCATTCAATGATTATCATAATTTTACATTTCAGTAAAATTCTAAAAAGTTTTTAAATGTTCAAAATATTTATTTGACAGGCCTATAATTGCTAATTTCTTATTTTATAAATTATGGACATTATTTTTAAAACCAGCCAATCAACCAACCATCTACCTAATTAGCCCTTCATAAAAGAAAGTATATATTACAGCCAAAGAACTAGGCAGGACTTAATCCCAGAATAAAAGACAATGCGTCCCCAAAAAGAACAGTAAGTAATCTTACACTGATATAACTATGTGACATTATTCTTATTTTTCTCAATTTCCTGAAGATAGTTGAAATCTCTGACACAGACTGGCACTGATCCACCAATAACTTTTTGTACTAAAGCCTTTAAAATTTAGTAATCATTTGCAATGCTAAATCCATTAGTCTATTTTCTTAAAAGATAGGAACTCATACTGGATACTGTGGTGTCAGGCACTTTCACAAACATTCAACCCTACCCAAAAATGTTTGGAGGCAAGTATTCGCTCTATTGTGTGGATTAGAAAAGTGGCACTAAAAGAGGAAAACAATTATACAAAGTCACACATGCATATTGACTGTGTCTACTGCTCTTTCTACAAAGTCACCTCTGCCTTACCTTTCAAGACATACATTTCAATGAGGTCTTTTCTAACTATCCTTATCCTCACTTTTCCGCGTACTAAAAGGGAGACATTGATCTCTTTCTCTTTTCTGCCTTCATGCTACCTGGTACTTACATCTGTCATACCAACTATTATTGGCCTTGCATCTGGCATGTCTGTCTCCCAGGACCAGACCATGAGTTCCTCAAAGAACAGAGACAATCTTTTAGTCGCTTAGTATCTCCAAAAGCAAACACAGAGATACCTAGACAGTATCTCAATAAATTCTGGTTGAATGCTTAAACAAATATCTCATTTTGCAGGAAAAATGGAGTTTAAAGCATAAACTGCCAATCTGATGTTTAAGTTTATACTTGCCAAGAACCTGTCCATACAGTTTTCCAACCATGGCAAAATATACGACCTCATTTTAGAAGATTTAGAAGATTCTTTAACATCTAAGAAATGTATTTTTTTCAATATAAGGAAAAGGAGATTTTAGCTTTAAAGAATTTCAGAAATTAAAGAATCAAACATCATTAATTTACAGATGAAGAAATGGAACCCAGGATGGTCATGTGACTCTACTCATGCAACCGAATATTCAATCAGAGGCCACAACCTATATCACCAAACTCCTGGTCTAGTCTTCTTCCTTCTATATCATGCCATTTAAATAATAGTCACATTGCTATCTGATTATCTTCATCTATAAATAATTCAGCCCTGATATTTATAATAAATTTAATATACTCTGCCTGGATTAAAACCTTTGGGTACTATGTTCTTAAATCTTAGTTATACTGAGCCATAGGTGCCTCTTTTAATAGTCTTCATGTTAACTAAATAGCACACATAAAACATCTACCCCCAATTAGACCTATTTGCTAGCATTTTACAGTATAGGCCTAAGGGTAGAGGAGATGTACACTTTCAAATTTAGTTAAGTTGTCAAGCATTTGAGTGCCTACTCTGTAGAAAAGATGAGTTTTCATCTAAGTGATAACTACTAATATTTAACAAATATTAGATATTTGGGGCTTATTCCAGGTTAATAATTCATAGGACCGCCAGACAAAATGTGGAAAATATTTGGGACATACTTACACTAAAAAATTATTTGCTTTTTATCTAAAATGCAAATTTAACTAGACATCTTATATTTTTATTTGCTAAATTTGGCAACTCTGTTAGTTCAGCAAATATTTATTGGGGTCTTACTATGTGCCAGGCCCTTAGAATGTAACAATGAACCAAACAGAAAAAGCTCATGCCTATGTGGAGCTTATATTCTACTTGGGGGATTTGTATTACTGGTAAATAATGTTTCAGGTGAAGATGAGTAATATGAAGAATATGAGGAAGTGAGACATGCAAACAGGGCAGCTGCTTATCAAAAAGGTAGGAGACATCATTCACATTCCATGTAAGCAACATGGCAGTTCTTCAGGAAAATAACTTAGGAAAGTGTTCCAGGGAGATGAAATAGCAAGGATAAAATCCCTAGGGTATATACAAGGGATTAAAGGAGCAGGATGTAGGCAAACAATTGAAAGGAGAAGTGTTAGGAAATGAGGTTGGACAGGTAGTCAGGAGAAAGATCATGCAGGTATTTGTAGGCCATGGTAAAGTCTTTAGATTCTAGTCTAAACGTCATGGGGAGCCACTGGATAGTTAGAGCAGGAGAGTGACACAATATGGCATAGAAGCAGGGAGCCCAGTCAGATGGCAGGTGTTCAGTCAAGAAATAGTGGTGGCCTGGACTTCAAGAGGTGAGAAATGGTCAGCTTTGGGATATCATTTCCTAATTGAATCTGGGGCATCAGAAAAAGAGAGGTGTGAGAGACTATTTTTGAGCAATTCAGTGAATAAAGTGTCACTTACCATGATGGAGAATACCATAGGAGGAGTAGGACTGGAGGAGGGTGAGAAACCAGAAATTCACTTTTTAGACACTAAATTTGAGGTGCCTGTGAGACATACTATCAAACATTAGAAGTAGTCTATAGTTCAGAGGAAATTCTGGGCTGAAGACATAATTTGGGTATAATCAGCATGGAAATGCTATTAAAGTCTTGAGTGGAGATCATCTAGGGCGTGATTATAGGTAGAGGAAAAAAGAGATCTGAGGACTGAGTCCTGTGTTCTCCAACATTCGAAAATCTAGAAAAGGAAGATAATACAGCAAAGGATAAGTGACAGTGGTCCCTGAGGGTGTTCGTGTGGTATATCTCCAAAGCCAAGTAGAGAAAATGTTGCTCAGAAAGGAGAAAGTGAAAAACTCTATCACAGCCTCTTGAAGTAGGGACTGATATTGACATTGACCTCAGCAATATGAGGTCTTTGTTAACCCTAATAAGAGTTGTTTAAGTGGAATGATGGGATGAAAGTCTGATTGGAGTGATTACACTAGAGATTGGGAGGCAAAGAAGGCAAGACAGCATCTATAAACAATTTCTTCAGGGAGTTTTCTATAAAAGGAGAAACCTTGGGATCATAACTAGAAGGAAGGTGGCATCTTGGGATGTTTTAATTTTTTTTTTTTTTTTTTTTGCGGTATGTTGGATTCTTTCTCTACAATGTATCTTAATTTTATTTTTGCAAGGATGTTTTAAATTAAAGATGTTTACTATGTTTTTATGGTGATGGGAAAAACTGATAATGTAGGAATGACTCTGGATAATTATAGAAGCAAACTCCATGAATAGGCAGAGGGCACTGGAACCAGTGTTCAAGGGAATGGACTGACCTAAGATAAATGTATTGACTTATCCTGAAGAAGAATAGGAAGGGAAACAGTGGATATAAGCTCAGAAGCATGAGGTTGGTAGATTTGGTGGTAGGAAAAGGAGGTTTTCTTCAGATTGCTTCTATTTTCTCAATGAAATCAGGAGCAAGGTCACCTATTGAGAATGTAAGGGGAAAGGCAAAGGTTAAGGATAGGAAAAGTCTTCTCTGGAAGTGGGAGAATGACTAGAAAATGTAGTAGTAGTATTCACATTTCAATGTTTTATCCAAATCATTAACTTTACATAAGACCATATGCATTTATAAAAAGGTGATACTTGAGGATGAACTAAACTCTATCTATTCCAATTTCTGAATAAGCTAGAATGTACGCTCCATGAGAGAAGGGATTGTTGTCTACTTTATTCCCAATTAAATCACTGTGTCTGTTAAATCATAATAGATGCTCAAAGAACATTTGGTTTCTGAATTAGAAAATGAGGAGAGAGCCACTGTATCTTTACCTTTTTTGTTGTTATGGATGATCTCACCCACAAATATTTACCTTCTTACCTCATCCTAGCATATTTCTAGTAGCACTTTTCCAGCTGATTTTTTAAAAATATGTGACCATTTCTAAGAAAACATTTTGTGGTTTACATTCATCTATTTTTAATTCACCAAAACATCACTTCACAGTATCTAATGGAAAGTTTAAAAGCTTCATGAACTAAAAAGCACATATTGCCAAAATTAAATGAACTAAAAAGAATGAAAAGTTTGGGTAGAGTTCAAAATTTTAAGCTGTCAAAGAAAAAGAATGTACAAAACTTGAGGTTCTCATTTCTCATATTCTGATATTAAACGTATGGAATTCAAGTGTCCAGACTGGATTAGAGGAACAAAAGTTTTAGGACAAACTTTCAACTGTGAAATGTACTGAAAGACTATTAAACCAAGATCCCACAAAATTGCTGATCTAGCAATCGTGTTTTTTTACTTCAATGTGTTTATTTATCTACAGCAACAACAGTAAAACTTTTACTAAATCCCAAGATATTTCTAATTGTTTCACAGAAATGGATGGCTTTGCATGAACGAGAAGATCTGCTTCTCCTTAACCACTGGAGGATATTAATCTTATTCTTTCCCACAAAACTAGTTATTGAACATGTGAAAAATACGTAATTTTGCTAGCAAAAAAAGAAATGCAAATAAAAGCACTAAGGCAATATTTTCACTTATTAAAAAAGTGATAAACATCTCTATGCATACAGGTTTCCCATATTTTTAATGATTTTCTTAGAATAAATACTTCAGTAGGGGATTACTGGATGAAAAGCTATAAGCAATTTTACAGCTTTCAAAATATATAGCTAAACTATTTCCGAAAAATGTAATAAATTACTATACTGAAAGTACAAGTTTTATAACATTCTGCCAACATTGGCTTCTTGGCATTAAAAATTTTTTTTTTACTTAAAATACAGTAAAATTTATTCCTCTTGGTGTATGTTCTATGAGTATTGACAAATACATATAGTCAAGTAATGACACCACAATCAAGGTACAGGATAGGTCCATAACCCTAAAAGTGCCCTTTTGTAGTCAACCCCTCTCCCCACCCCAACTCCTGGAAACACTGATCTGTTCTCTTATAATTTTATTTTTCCAGAATGTCATATACTTGAGCATATAATCTTGAAATCTTTTGAATCTGGTTTATTTCACTTAACATCAGGTGTTTAAGATTCTTCCATATTGTTGGGTGAATCAATAGTCAGTTCCTTTGATTGCTGAGTACTGATCTATTGTGTAGACATACCACAGTTTGCTTATTCATGGATTAGTTTGGTTGTTTGCAGTTTTGCCTTACTATAAAGTTGCTATAAATATTTCCATACAAAGTTTTATGTAAATCTAAGATTTACTTCTGTTAAGTTAGTTGGATTTTTTAAATTATTTATCCCATATTTATTTTGTAGTTTTTGAGCTCCTTGGTACAAATTCAAGTTCTCCTAGGGGGATACTAGTACTCCAGCAGTTTGAGCAACAGAAGCTTAGATAAAGCCATACTCAAGACAATGTATATACAGTTCTTAGCACTAGTCAAAATTTGGAAAGATACTCTCATTTAAAAAAAAAAAACTGTGAAGACAAAATATTCAGACTAGGTAACATGGATTTTTGGGGTTTTTTGTTTACTTTTAATAGTTTTCAACTTTCAAAGCTTGCTCCGAATGCTTCTGCTGGTTATAGGGAAACATGTAAGAAGACACAAAAACTTCTCAAATTTAAAGCTCCCAAAATAACTTGAGATCTGAATGATCCTCATCATTTCCAACAATCTTCTTAATTCTAAAAATAATAATAATTGTCCCTGCTCATGAGGAGATTACAGATTCACTAGAGAAGGTTATCTCGTGTCTGGAGAGAGATACACAATAATCCAGGACAGAAGGTAAGGATATCAAAGGAGTACAATATCTAATAAGTGACTAATGGAGTTCAGAGTTGGGAGCTGGGGGAAAGACCTGTAGAAGAGAAAAGGTAAGGATGAAATTAGCTGTGCTTTGAAGGAGAGATATGACATTTAATTTCAAGTTCTAACCTTCTTCTATAACTGGTACACCTTGGCGTGTGAAGGCAATTTAGACAAGTTCTTGGCACTGATCCTTCTCCCTGTGTTTGTACAGAGCTATAATGAGTCACAATACCACCCAAGATAATTGGAAAACCCCTTTGGCACCCAAATAACAAAATATAGCTGTGTTTGTCGCCAGAAACATTGGTAAGTGTCTTCTTCCAAATCTGTCTGGTGATACCCACAAGACAGATTACACAACACCACTATTAAATTTAGAGAACATTAACAAAGAAGGATGAAGGACTGATGAGTAAAGCCCTCTGATTCTATTTGTACAGCAAACTAATCAAAGTCAGATGTAGTTAAGTCTCAATTCACATATAATTTCGCAGGCAGAAAATAATGGTGTCTTTCTATAATACCAAGAAAGATATCTTTTCAGCAACTTTCCCATTATGCGCCAGCCAAGCTTATTATATTAAAAAAAATCAAGAGTTTATATAAAAATATTTTTCCACAAGAAAATCTCATAAACAAGCACTTATCTCTTTCCATTTTCCATCTCTCCCTCTCTTTTACAGTTTGATTCCTTCCTACCAATTCATTGCCATCCACTCACTCTTCCCTTCCTATGGACACATACCACAAATGAGCAGTCATCAAGGAGGGTTATTTATTTTTAAACCTAGAATATTTGGTTCCCAGACATCTAATCACCAAAAAATACAAAACTATTTGTTATTAATTACTGCATCTTAAGTGTGATTAAACTATGTACACATACAGATATATAATCAAGTCATGAATATATATTCATTCATTAATCAATGTGGCAAATACTAATTACATGTCTAACATATGCCAGACACTAAGAATACAGAGATTAAATATACAACCCTGCCGTTATTGTGCTCAGAGTCTAATAGTTGAGACAAGGAGATAAAGCACCGTTACAATAGAGTATAATATGCAATAAAATAGGGAGAGTATTTCCCAGTGTGTTTTGTCGGCACACAGAAGGATCACTCAACCCAGACGGAGTTAGTAAAATCTCTAAGGGAGATAATCTTTGAGCTACACCTTAAAAAGGTAAGTAGAAGGAAGCCAGATGATGAAACCAACAGGAAAGGAGTGTCTTAAGAGAATACAGCACGTAAGAAAAAATGTTTCTATTGAACTGCAAATGGTTTTATAAGGTTGGCAAGTAGGTTGCATTTGGAGAGCTGCTATAGTAAACCTAAATTCACATTTTTAGTTTATCAGATTCCCAACTTTTCAGTCATGACATGTCTCTTCCCTTCCTACAAGTCAAGTGTTTTTAAATGACTATGGAATTAGAATTAATTTAGTTTGTTGGATTAAATTTGCACACATACCCTCTCTGCAGGTCCTGGCCTTGCTGCATGGTGACAGTCAGGGAGCTCTCCCCCAGGTGGCCTTCTACAACAGAGCCTGCCTGTGCTCACCAACGTGACTTCTCTCCTCTTCTTCCTAAGCACACAGCTAAATCACCTTTCCTGGCCTCATTCCTGATAGGCTGGCATCAAGTCTGAGAAACCAAGTCTGAGAGAACAGAATGTGGACAAAAGTGATGTATTCTGTTTCCAAACCTGGCCTATAAAAATCTTCCATGCTCACAACTCTGTTCTCACTCTCCCCATTCTACAGTAATCTGAGATATTGAAGGTAGCAGTACCATGAGATGGAAGGAACCTGTATTCCAGAACAGCTGCTCGGACCAGGGTCCCTTCACCAATCTATACTAGGTTGTGACCTGAACACAAAATAAACCTGAACTGTGTTAAGCCACTGAGATTTAGGATTGTGTCAATAGAGCAGTTAACCTGAGCTCAAAGTGTTTGTTCCATTCTCTAACCCTATATTCTCCAGTGTATGTATTTTTGACTTGGTTTTTTATCATTATACTGGACATGATTAGTGTGTATCAGTATACTAAGCAACATGACTAATTTTTACAACCTTCTTGGTAGAAGCCTGCCACACCTACAGTTCTCTACTGACTGATCTGAACTGAACTTTTGTCCTGCTGTACATGTACCCTAAACAAGAAAATCTCTTACTTTTAGGGCCTTTCAGGAAGAAAAAAATCTCCAAAGATGAGATTTATTATTTATTCAGACTGCCAGAGACTTCTTCTTGGATATTGTTTATTATTTTCCTTAGTCATTGGGTATTTTCTCATCTTTCTTCTCCTTTTTATTTCTCTATGATAATCTTTTTTTTTGGAATTTTTGAATTTTATTTCATCTATTTTTCATACAGCAAGTTCTTAATAGTTATTCATTTTCTACATATTAGTGTATACATGTCAATCCAATCTCCCACTTCATCACAACATCCCCCCCATGCCATTTTCCCACCTTGGTGTCCATACGTTTGTTCTCTACATCTGTGTCTCAAATTATACCCTGCAAAACAGATCATCTGTACCATTTTTCTAGGTTCCACATATATGTGTTAATATACGATATTTCTTTTTCTCTTTCTGACTTATTTCATTCTGTGTGACAGTCCCTAGATCCAACCATGTCTCTACAAATGACCCAATTTCATTTCTTTATATGGCTGAGTAATATTCCATCGTATACATGTACCACATCTTCTTTATACATTCGTCTGTCAATGGGCATTTAGATTGCTTCCATGACCTGGCTATTGTAAATAGTGCTGCAATGAACATTGGGGTATATGTGTTTTTTTCATATATGGTTTTCTCCAGGTATATGCCCAGTAGTGGGATAGCTGGATTATATGGTAATTCTATTTTTAGATTTTTAAGGAACCTCCATACTGTTCTCCATAGTGGCTGTATCAATTTACATTCCCACCAACAGTGCAAGAGGGTTCCATTTTCTCCACACCCTCTCCAGCATCTGTTGTTTGTAGATTTTCTGATGATGCTCATTCTAACTGGTGTGAGGTGATATCTTATTGTGGCTTAGATTTGCATTTCTCTAATAACTAGTGATGTTGAGCAGCTTGTCATGTGTTTCTTGGTCATCTGTATGTCCTCTTTGGAGAAATGTCTATTTCGGTCTTCTGCCAATTTTTGGATTGGGTTGTTTGTTTTTTTAGTACTGAGCTGCATGAGCTGTTTATATATTTTTGAGATTAATCCTTTGTCTGTTGATTCGTTTGCAAAAATTTTCTCCCATTGTGAGGGTTGTCTTTTCGTCTTGTTTGTGGTTTCCTTTGATGTGAAAAAGCTTTTAAGTTACATTAGGTCCTATTGGTTTATTTTTGTTTTTATTTCCATTACTCTAGGAGGTGGATCAAAAAAGATCTTGCTGTGATTTATGTCAAAGAGTGTTCTTCCTATGTTTTCCTCTAAGAGTTTTATAGTGGCTGGGCTTACATTTAGGTTTTTTATCCATTTGGAGTTTATTTTTGTGTATGGTGAAAGGGAATGTTCTAATTACATTCTTTTACATGTAGCGGTCCAGATTTCATAGCACCACTTATTGAAGAGACTGTCTTTTATCCATTGTATATCCTTGCATCCTTTGTCATAGCTAAGTTGACCATAGGTGCGTGGGTTTATCTCTGGGTTTTCTATCCTGTTCCATTAATCTATATTTCTGTTTTGGTGCCAGTACCATAATGTCTTGGTCACTGCAGCTTTGTAGTATAGTCTGAAGTCAGGGAGTCTGATTCCTCCAGCTCTGTCTTTCTCCCTCAAGAATGCTTTGGCTATTTGGGGTCTTTTGTGTCTCCATACAAATTTTAGGATGTTTGTTCTAGTTTTGTAAAAAATGCCATTGGTAACTTGATAGGGATTGCATTGTATCTGTAGAATGCTTTGGGTAGTATAGTCATTTTCACAATATTGATTCCTCCAATCCAAGAATTAGGTATGTCTCTCCATCTGCTTGTGTCATCATTAATTTCTTACAACAGTGTCTTATAGTTTCCTGCAGACAGATCTTTTGTCTCCCTACATCGGTTTATTCTTAGGTAGTTTATTCTTTTTGTTGCAATGGTAAATGGGAGTGTTTCCTTAATTTCTCTTTCAGATTTTTCATCATTAGTGTATAGGAATGCAAGAGATTTCTGTGCATTAATTTTGTATCCTGCAACTTTACCAAATTCATTGATTAACTCTAGTAGTTTTCTGGTGGCATCTTTAAGATTCTCTATGTATAGTATCATGTCATCTGCAAACAGTGACAGTTTTACTTCTTTTCCAATCTGGATTCAGTTTATTTCTTTTTCTTCTCTGATTGCTGTGGCTAGGACTTCCAAAGCTATGTTGAATAATAGTGGTGAGAGTGGACATCCTTGTCTTGTTGCTGGTCTTAGAGGAAATGCTTTCAATTTTTCATCATTGAGAATAATGTTTGCTGTAGGTCTGTCATATATATGGCCTTTATTATGTTGAAGTAGGTTCTCTCTATGCCCACTTTCTGAGAGTTTTTATCATAAATGGGTGTTGAATTTTGTGAAAACCTTTTTCTGCATCTATTGAGATGATCATATGGTTTTTCTTCTTCAATTTGTTAATATGGTGTATCACATTGATTGATTTGCATATACTGAAGAACTGTAGCATCTCTGGGATAAAACCCACTTGATAATGGTGTATGATCCTTTTAATGTGTTGTTGGTTTCTGTTTGCTAATATTTTGTTGAGGATTTTTGCATCTATACTCATCAGTGATATTGATCTGTATTTTTCTTTTATTGTAGCATCTTTGTCTGGTTTTGGTATCAGGGTGATGATGGTCTCCTAGAATGAGTTAGGGAGTGTTCCTTCCTCTGCAATTTTTTGGAAGAGGTTGAGAAAGATGGGTGTTAGCTCTTCTCTAAATGTTTGACAGAATTCACATGTGAAGCCATCTGGTCCTGGACTTTTGTTTGTTGGAAGATTTTTAATCACAGTTTCAATTTCATTACTTCTGATTGGTCTGCTCATATTTTCTATTTCTTCCTGGATCAGTCTTGGAAGGCTATACCTTTCTAAGAATTTGTCCATTTCTTCCTGGTTGTCCATTTTATTACCATAGAGTTGCTAGTAGTCTCTTAGGAAGCTTGGTATTTCTGCAGTCTCTGTTGTAACATCTCCTTTTTCATTTCTAATTCTATCTATTTGAGTCCTCTCCCTCTTTTTCGTGATGAGTCTGGCTAATGGTTTATCAATTTTGTTTATCTTCTCATCCACCAGAGGGCAGACATCAGAAGCAAGAAGAACTACAATCCTGCAACCTGTGGAACACACACCACATTCACAGAAAGAGAGACAAGATGAAAAGGTAGAGGGCTATGTACCAGATGAAGGAACAAGATAAAACCCAGGAAAAACAGCTAAATGAAGTAGGGGTAGGCAACCTTCCAGAAAAAGAATTCAGAATAATGATAGTGAAAATCCATGAAAATCCAGGAACTCGGAAAAAGAATGGAGGCAAAGGTCGAGAAGATGCAAGAAATGTTTATCAAAGACCAAGAAGAATTAAAGAACAAACAAACAGATATGAACAACACAATAACTGAAATGAAAAATAAATGAGAAGGAATCAATAGCAGAATAACTGAGGCAGAATAACAGATAAGTGACCTGGAAGACAGAATGGTGGAATTCACTGCTGCAGAACAGGATAAAGAAAAAAGAATGAAAATAAATGAAGACTGCCTCAGAGACCTCTGGGACAACATTAAACGTAACAAACTTCATAATACAGGGGTCCAAAAAGGAGAAGAGAGAAAGGACCTGAGAAAATATCTGAAGAGTTTATAGTCAAAAACGTCCCTGACATGGGAAAGGAAACAGCCACCCAAGTGCAAGAAGTGCAGAGAGTCCCATACAGGATAAACCCAAGGAGAAACATGCCAAGAAACATAGTAATCAAATTGGCAAAAATTAAAGACAAAAAACAATTACTGAGAGCAGCAAGGGAAAAATGACAAATAACATACAAGGGAACTCCCATAAGGTTAACAGCTGATTTCTCAGCAGAAACTCTACAAGGCAGAAGGGAGTGGCATGACATACTTAAAGTGACGAAAGGGAAGAACCTACAACCAAGATTACTCTATCTGGAAACGATCTCATTCAGATTCAATGGAGAAATCAAAAGCTTTACAGACAAGCAAAAGCTAAGAGAATTCAGCACCACCGCCTCAGCTCTGCAACAAATGCTAAACGAACTTCTCTAAGTGGAAAACACATGAGAAGAAAAGGACCTACAAAAATATAGCCAAAACAATTAAGAAAATAGTAACAGGAACATACATATTGATAATTACCTTAAACGCGAATGGATTAAATGCTCCAACCAAAAGACACAGGCTCGCTGAATGGATACAAAAACAAGACCCACATGCACACTGTCTACAAGAGACCCACTTCAGACCTAGGGACACATTCAGACTGAAAGTAGGGGATGGAAAAAGATATTCTATGCAAATGGAAATCAAAAGAAAGCTGGAGTAGCAATACTCATATCAGATAAAACAGACTTTAAATAAAGAATGTTACAAGAGACAAGGAAGGACACTACATAATGATAAAGGGATCCATCCAAGAAAAAGATATAACAACTATAAATATATATGCACCAAACGCAGGAGCACCTCAATACATAAGGCAACTGCTAACAGCTCTAAAAGAGAAAATCAACAGTAACACAATAAGAGTGGTGGACTTTAACAACTCACATACACCAATGGACAGATCATCCAAATAGAAAATTAATAAGGAAAAACAAGCTTTAAATGACACAATAGACCAGATAGATTTAATTGATATTTGTAGGACACTCCATCCAGGAACAGCAGATTACACTTTCTCCTCAAGTGCGCATGGGACATTCTCCAGGATAGGTCACATCTTGGGTCACAAATCAAGCCTCAGTAAATTTAAGAAAATTGAAATCATATCAAGCATCTTTTCTGACCACAATGTTATGAGATTAGAAATCAATTTCAGGGAAAAAAGGTAAAAATCACAAACACATGGAGGCTAAACAATACATTACTAAATAACCAAGAGATCACTGAAGAAATCAAAGAGGAAATAAAAAAATACCTACAGACAAATGACAATGAAAACACGACAATCCAAAACCTATGCTATGCAGCAAAAGCAGTTCTAAGAGGGAAGTTTATAGCTATACAAGCCTACCTCAAGAAACAAGAAAAATCTCAAATAAACTATCTAACTTTACACCTAAAGGAGCTAGAGAAAGAAGAACAAACAAAACCCAAAGTTAGCAGAAGGAAAGAAATCATAAAGATCAGAGCAGAGATAAATGAAAAAGAAACAAAGAAAACAATAGCAAAGATCAATAAACTAAAAGCTGGTTCTTTGAGAAGATAAACAAAATTGATAAACCATTAGTCAGACTCATCAAGAAAAAGAGGGAGAGGACTTAACTCAATAAAATTAGAAATGAAAAAGGAGAAATCACAACTGATATTGCAGAAATACAAGGATTATAAGAGATTACTACAAACAACTCTATGCCAATAAAATGGACAACCTGGAAGAAATGGACAAATTTTTAGAAAGGTATAGCTGTCCAAGACTGAACCAGGAAAAAACAGAAAATATGAACAGACCAATCACAAGTAATGAAATTGAAACTGTGATTAAAACTCTTCCAACAAACAGAAGTTCAGGACCAGATGGCTTCACAGGTGAATTCTATTTAACATTTAGAGAAGAGCTAAAACCCATCCTTCTCAAACTCTTCCAAAAATTGCAAAGGAAGGAAAACTCTCAAACTCATTCTATGAGGCCACCATCACCCTGATACCAAAACCAGACAAAGATACTACAAAAAAAGAAAATTACAGATCAACATCACTGATGAATACAGATGTGAAAATCCTCAAAAAATACTAGCAAACAGAATCCAACAACACATTAAAAGAATCATACACCATTATCAAGTGGGTTTTATCCCAGAGATGCTACAGTTCTTCAATATACGCAAATCAATCAATGTGATACACCATATTAACAAATTGAAGAAGAAAAACCATATGATCATCTCAGTAGATGCAGAAAAAGGTTTTCACAAAATTCAACACCCATTTATGATAAAAACTCTCCAGAAAGTGGGCATAGAGGGAACCTACCTCAGCTTAATAAAGGCCATACACCTCAAACAAAAACATCATTCTCAATGTTGAAAAACTGAAAGCATTTCTTCTAAAATCAGGAACAAGACAAGGATGTCCACTCTCGCTACTATTATTCAACATAGTTTTGGAAATTCTAGCCACGGCAATCAGAGAAGAAAAAATAAAATAAAATGAATCCAAATTGGAAAAGAAGAAGTAAAACTGTCACTGTTTGCAGATGACATCACACTATACACAGAGAATCCTAAAGATGCCACTAGAAAACTACTAGAGGTAATCAATGAATTTGGTAAAGTTGCAAGATACAAAATTAATGCACAGAAATCTCTTGCATTCCTATACATTGATGATGAAAAATCTGAAAGAGAAATTAAGGAAACACTCCCATTTACCACTGCAACAAAAAGAGTAAAATATCTAGGAATAAACCTACCTAGGGAGACAAAAGACCTGTATGTAGAAAATTATAAGAAACTGCTGAAAGAAATTAAAGATGATACCAACAGATGGAGAGATATACCATGTTCCTGGATTGGAAGAATCAATATTGTGAAAATGACTATACTACCCAAAGCAATCTACAGATGCAATGCTATCCCTATCAAATGACCAATGGCACTTTTTACGGAAGTAGAAAAAAAAATCTTAAAATCTGTACGGAGACACAAAAGACCCCGAATAACCAAAAGAGTCTTGAGGGAAAAAAACAGAGCTGGAGGAATCAGACTCCCTGACTTCAGAGTATACTACAAATCTACAGCAATCAAGACAATATGTTACTGGCACAAAAACAGAAATACAGATCAATGGAACAAGACAGAAAGCCCAGAGATAAACCCACGCACCTATGGTCAACTAATCTATGACAAAGGAGACAAGGATATACAATGGAGAAAAGACAGTCTCTTCAATAAGTGGTGCTGGGAAAACTGGACAGCTACATGTAAAAGAATGAAATTAGAACACTCCCTAACACCAGACACAAAAATAAACTCAAAATGGATTCAAGACCTAAATGTAAGACCAGACACTGTAAAACTCTTAGAGGAAAACATAGGAAGAACACTCTGACATAAATCACAGCAAGATCTTTTTTGATACACCTCCTAGAGTAATGGAAATTAAAACAAAAATAAACAAACGGGACCTAATGAAACTTAAAAGCTTTTGCAAAGCAAAAGAAACTACAAACAAGATGAAAAGACAACCTTCAGAATGGGAGAAAATATTTGCTAATGAATCAATGGACAAAAGATTAATCTCCAAAATATATAAACAGCTCTTGCAGCTCAATATTAAAAAAACAAACAACCTAATCAAAAAATGGGCAGAAGACCTAAATAGACTTTTCTCCAAAGAAGACATACAGATGGCCAAGAAGCACACGAAAAGCTGCTCAACATCACTAATTATTAGAGAAATGCAAATCAAAACTACAGTGAGGTATCACCTCACACCAGTTAGAATGGGCATTACCAGGAAATCTACAAACATCAAATGCTGGAGAGAGTGTGGAGAAAAGGAACCCTCTTGCACTGTTGGTGGGAATGTACATTGATATAGCCACTTTGGAGAACAGTATGGAGGTTCCTTAAAAAACTAAAAATAGTGGCTTCCCTGGTGGCGCAGTGGTTGAGAGTCCACCTGCCGATGCAGGGGACACGGGTTCATGCCCCAGTCCAGGAAGATCCCACATGCTGCAGAGCGGCTGGGCCCGTGAGCCATGGCCGCTGAGCCTGCACGTCTGGAGCCTGTGCTCCGCAATGGGAGAGGCCACAACAGTGAGAGGCCCGCGTACCGCAAACAAAACAAAACAAAACAAACAACAAAAAAACTAAAAATAGAATTACCATATGACCCAGCAATTCCGCTACTGGCCATATACCCTGAGAAAAGCACAATTCAAAAAGACACAGGCACCCCAATGTTAACTGCTGCGCTTTTACAATAGCCAGGTCATGGAAGCAACCTAAATGCCCGTCGACAGACAAATGGATAAAGAAGATCTGGTACATATATACAATGGAATATTACTCAGCCATAAAAATGAACAAAATTCGGTCATTTGTAGAGACGTGGATGAATCTAGAGACTGTCATACAGAGTGAAGTAAGTCAGAAAGAGAAAAACAAATATCGTATAGTAACGCATATATGTGGAACCTAGACAAATGGTACAGGTGAATTGGTTTGCAGGGCCGAAATAGAGACACAGATGTATAGAACAAATGATTGGGACACCAAGGGGGTAAAGCAGCAGGGGGTGGGGGTGGGGGTGTGCTGAATTGGGTGATTGGGATTGACACGTATACACTGATGTGTATATAATGGATGACTAATAAGAACCTGCTGTATAAAAAAATAAATAAAATTCAAAAAAAGTAACTAAACAGGGAGATCTGATGAACTTCAGAATTGGCAAACACATCCACGTGCTGGGAATGTGGCACACCCAACTCTATGAGGACAGAAGCTCCTGTGGTTGGGACTCTTCCAGATCTCACCCTATGTACCTCTTCATCAGATGTTCATTTGTATCATTTATAATAAACCAGTAAGCCTAAGTAGAGTGAAAAAAATGAATAAATAAAAAACTAATAGTGGCCAAATCTATAGAGTTTAGAAAATGCACCCTTCTCAAAGCTCCATTTCCAAGTTAGAACATGGCTCCATGACTGGAAAAGCATTAAAAGTCCTTGTAGTCTCTCATAGGTGGTGCTGTATATAGATTTGAAAACAAGAGTTTTCTCACTACCTTGCTGCTGTTGTTTAGTTAGTTTCTCAACAGTCTCTGACCTATCCTTCTAATCAATCTTTTCTATGCTCTTGTTCCTTCCTCTTTGAACAAAGGAAGAAAAGATTAATGGCAAGTCCATTTTACTTTCTAGGAATTTGTTAAGACCTGCTAAATCTGATCACTATTCAAGTAGCCAATTATTACGAGAATGTGAATAAAAAAGAAATGGATTCCTTCATAATTCTGATTGTGCACTTAAAAAATTGCTGCTCTAAGGTTAACTAAACATTCTAGGCATAGTCAAAGAATATTCTGTTGCAGTTTAACATGTCTCATAATACTATGGACTTTTAGAGCTGTGTAACTCTAGGAGGAGCTGAAGCTAAAGCCTTGGGGAAATTCTGAGCTTGCTCTATTTTTAAAGTCCATCATGTGCTAGTATTACCAACAGTTCAAAGAGAATACCGTATGTAATATTCAAATATTTGTGAACCATTAAGTTTTGTATAAAGATGTCTATTGAGCAAAAAAAAAAAACTTTTTGTTTATCTTCTCAAAGAACCAGATTTTAGTTTTATTGATCTTTGCTATTGTTTTCTTTCGTTCTATTTATTTCTGCCCTGATCTTTATGATTTCTTTCCTTCTGCTAACTTTGGATTTTGATTGTTCTTCTTTCTCTAGTTCCTTTAGGTGTAACGTTAGATTATTTATTTGAGATTTTTCTTGTTTCTTGAGGTAGGCTTGTATAGCCATAAACTTCCCTCTTAGAACTGCTCTTGCTGCATCGCATAGGTTTTGGATCATCGTGTTTTCATTGTCATTTGTCTCTAGGTATTTTTTGATTTCCTCTTTGATTTCTTCAGTGATCTCTTGGTTATTTAGTAATGTAGTGTTTAGCCTCCATATGTTTGTGTTTTTTACGTTTTTTTCCCTATAATTGATTTCTAATCTCATAGCATTGTGGTCAAAAAAGATGCTTGATGTGGTTTCAATTTTCTTAAATTTACTGAGGCTTGATTTGTGACCCAAGATGTGACCTATCCTGGAGAATGTTCTGTGCACACTTGAGAAGAAAGTGTAATCTGCTGTTTTTGGATGGAATGTCCTACAAATATCAATTAAATCTATCTGGTCTATTGTGTCATTTAAAGCTTCTGTTTCCTTATTAATTTTCTTTTTTGGATGATCTGTCCATAGGTGTAAGTGAGGTGTTAAAGTCCCCCACTATTATTGTGTTACTGTCGAGTTCCTCTTTTAGAGCTGTTAGCAGTTGCCTTATGTATTGAGGTGCTCCTATGTTGGGTGCATATATATTTATAATTGTTATATCTGCTTTTTGGATTGATCCCTTTATCATTTTGTAGTATCCTTCCTTGTCTCTTGTAACATTCTTTATTTAAAGTCTATTTTATCTGATATGAGTATTGCCACTCCAGCTTTCTTTTCATTTCCATTTGCATGGAATGTCTTTTTCCATCCCCTCACTTTCAGTCTGTATGTGTCCCTAGGTCTGAAGTGGGTGTCTTGTAGACAGCATATATATGGGTCCTGTTTTTGTACTCATTCAGCAAGCCTGTGTCTTTTGGTTGGAGCATTTAATCCGTTCACATTTAAGGTAATTATCAATATGTATGTTCCTATTACTCTTTACTTAATTGTTTTGGGTTTGTTTTTATAGGTCCTTTTCTTCTCTTGTGTTTCCCACTTAGAGAAGTTCCTTTAGCATTTGTTGTAGAGCTGGTTTGGTGGTGCTAAATTCTCTTAGCTTTTGATTATCTGTAAAGCTTTTGATTTCTCCATCGAATCTGAATGAGATCGTTTCCAGATAGAGTAATCTTGGTTGTCGGTTCTTCCCTTTCATCACTTTAAGTATGTCATGCCACTCCCTTCTGGTTTGTAGAGTTTCTGCTGAGAAATCAGCTGTTAACCTTATGGGAGTTCCCTTGTGTGTTATTTGTCATTTTTCCCTTGTTGCTTTCAATAATTTTTCTTTGTCTTTAATTTTTGTCAGTTTGATTACTATGTGTCTCAGTGTGTTTCTCCTTGGGTTTATCCTGTATGGGACTCTCTGCACTTCCTGGACTTGTGTGGCTTTTTCTTGTCCCATGTTAGGGACGTTTTTGACTATAATCTCTTCAAATATTTTCTTGGGTCCTTTCTCTCTCTCTCCTTTCTTTCTCTCTTCTCCTTCTCAGACCCTTATAATGCGAATGTTGTTGCATTTAATGTTGTCCCAGAGGTCTCTTAGGCTGTCTTCATTTCTTTTCATTCTTTTTTCTTTATTCTGTTCTGCAGCTATGCATTCCACCATTCTGTCTTCCAGGTCACTTATCTGTTCTTCTGCCTCAGTTATTCTGCTATTGATTCCTTCTAGTGTAGTTTTCATTTCAGTTATTGTATTGTTCATCTCTGTTTGTTTGTTCTTTAATTCTTCTAGGTCTTTGTTAAACATTTCTTGCATCTTCTTGATCTTTGCCTCCAATCTTTTTCTGGAGTCCTGGATCATCTTCACTATCATTATCCTGAATTCTTTTTCTGGAAGGTTGCCTATCTCCACTTCATTTAGTTGTTTATCTGGGGTTTTATCTTGTTCCTTCACCTGGTACATAGCCCTCTGCCTTTTCATTTTGTCTATCTTTCTGTGAATGTGGTTTTTGTTCCACAGGCTGCAGGATTGTAGTTCTTCTTGCTTCTGCTGTCTGCCCTCTGGCGGATGAGGCTAAGAGGTTTCAGCAAGTTTTCTGATCAGAGGGACTGGTTGTGGGTAGAGCTGGCTGTTGCTCTGGTCGGCAGAGCTCAGTAAAACTTTAATCTGCTTGTGTGCTGATGGGTAGGGCTGGGTTCCCTCCCTGTTGGTTGTTTGGCCTGAGGAATCCCAGCACTGGAACCTACCCGGTCTCTTTGGTGGGGCTAATGGCAGACCCTTGGAGGGCTCACACCAAGGAGTACTTCCCAGAACTTCTGCTGCTAGTGTCCTTGTCCTCACGGTGAGACAGAGCCACCTCCCACCTCTGCAGGAGACCTTCCAACCCTAGCAGGTAGGTCTGGTTTAGTCTCCTATGGAGTCACTGCTTCTTCCCCTGGGTCCTGATGCACACACTACTTTGTGTGTGCCATCCAAGAGTGGAGTCTCTGTTTCCCCTAGTCCTGTTGAAGTCCTGAAATCAAATCCTGCTAGCCTTCAAAGTCTGATTCTCTAGGAATTCCTCCTCCCGTTGCCAGACCCCCCAGGTTGGGAAGCCTGACGTGGGGCTCAGACCCTTCACTCCAGTGGGTGGACTTCTGTTGTACAAGTGTTCTCCAGTTTGAGGGTCACCCACCCAGCAGTTACGGGATTTGATTTTATTGTGATTGTGCCCCTCCTACCATCTCATTGTGGCTTCTCCTTTGTCTTTGGATGTGGGGTATCTTTTTTGTGAGTTCCAGTGTCTTCCTGTCAATGATAGTTCAGCAGTTAGTTGTGATTCAGGTGCTCTTGCAAGAGGGAGTGAGAGCACGTCCTTCTACTCTACCATCTTGAACCAGGGCTCTATGATAATCTTATATTGTGGCTTCCTTCTATCATAAAGCAACTTTTCATTGGGCATTTAGCATAACAACCAGTCACAATTTATCAGTCTATGGTTTAAAATAGGTTAGTCATTTTTAATAAAAAAAATCATCTTAAGTTTTTATATTCAACTTGTTTTTATAAGAATATAATTAATAATAAAAGTACCAAAGCTCATTGTAAATGATGAAACAAATACATTTTAAAAATAAATAAATCATCTCTTTCCTACTCTCCTTAATTCCCACCAGGCAACAACCAACTTGAATTTATTGCTTTTTACCTTGAGAATTAACTTTATTAGGTTTTTTATTACAAAAGCCTTGCCAAAACAATGCAACAACATATAAAGATATTAATCTTCCCTTTATCCTTCTTCCAATCTTACCTCCTGGGATTAGCCATGTTACCAGCGTAGTGTATATCCTCCCAAACTTCTCCATGCTCAAACAATAGAATGCAAACATATATATATATATATATATATATATATATATCATGGTCCATATTTTTATCTATAATTTACTTTTCTTACTTAACTCTAGATCCTGGATATCCCTCAAGGACAATAGCTATAGATCTAATTCATTCATTTAAATAGTGATCTGATATTCCAGAGTATGAATGAAACAAATGTTTTTAGTCATTCCCCTATCAATATTCACCTTTTTTTCCTCTCTCTCTCTCTCTCTCTCTCTCTGTGTGTGTGTGTGTGTGTGTGTAGCAGAGAGTGTAGGGAAAAGGGTCACCACTACAAACAACACTGCCATAAACTTATTATATGTAGGAAATATACTCAAAATATTCAATGGCCAGCATGGCAAAGAAGCTGAATAATCAGAATTGATATCCAATCAATCTGCTGCTATACCATGCCCATACATAATTCGATTATCAGCTCTAATTTTGCATTCTTTCTTTTATATTGCCACTTGTATTTCTAGAGCATAAGTTTTCCCATAGATTATTGTCTAGGTTCCAGTTGTCTACTGTTGCATAATAAATCACCCCAAACTTAGTTGCTTAACACTACAGCAATTATCTTACTGCCTCTCACTGTGTTCTGGAATTCAGGAAGGGTTGAGCTGGCAAAGCCTGACTCGGGATTACTCATGCAGTTGTAGGTAGATGGTGAATGGTGCCAGAATGACAAGGGGCCAGAAGAGCTGAAGCCTGGTCAGCCTCTTCTCCCTCTTTATGTAGTCTCAGGGCCTCTCCATGTGGTCTCTAGCATAGACTAGTTTAGGCTTACTCACAGCATGATGGTCTTAAAACAGTTGGGTGGTTTATGTGGGGAGCTGAAGGCTTCGAGAGAAAGTATCTTAGCAAACAAAGAAAAAGATGCATGGCCCTCTATGACCAAGACATGAAGGTCACACAGCCTCACTTCTGCCATATTCTGTTCAATATAGGTGAGTCATAAGCCAGCCTAGTTCAAAGGGAAATGCCATGTCTTCATGAGGGAGCGGCAAGGTTCTAAAAAGACTATTTTGGAGTAGAAAATATTTCGCAGCCATCTCTGGAAAATAAAATGTGCCACAGTTTGCCTTCTGGCCACAACTTATATCCCTCCCACTTGCAAAATATGCTCACTCTCTCCAAAAACTCTTCAAAAGTTTCATCCCATTATGCATCAGGCTCAAAATCTAAGATCTTACCATCTAAATTAAACCCAGGTCCAAATGAGGTTACTTGTGTGTGGTTCTTCAGATACAGATGGCTGAGTATTCTTCTTCTTTATCTGAAGACCTATGACCTAAGAAGACAAGCTACCTGCACCACATGCACCCAACATAAAAAGGTGGGACAGTAATAGGATAACTACTATACATGGCTCATTCAAAAAGGAAAAAATGAGAAGCACACAGCAGGCACTGGTGTACCCAACTTGGAAAAGCCTTACAGGCACTCTGTTGCCAGCTTACTGATTAAGGCCCAGTACTCTTCCCTGAGACTAATTTTCCGGAGCTCTGGGCTGTATCCTCTGGGGTCTTAGTTCTGCCCTCTGAGTCATCTTTTTGGTTTTCTTCTCATAAAATGTCTATATTTTCAGCTAAGTTGAGTAGTTTTCCTAGCCTGTATAAGTTCTTGCCTATAGAAGATCAAGGAGTCCAAAGCTCTCTTCACTTTGTACTGCTTCTACCATTTCAGTTCAAGCTGAAGCTGATACAATTCTTTTAAAATTTTGTGGAGTTTTTGTATGTCAATTTATAATCTAGTGTATTATACGAAAATCATATCCAAAATCTCTTTAAGATAATTCCTCTCTACCTTGGGTTCCCTGTGAAGTTCCTGTAAAACACCCTTAAAATTCTTGAAAGCCCTGTTTTTGAATAGGGAGGATCTGTGAGGCAGTTCCTTAGGCCCTTAGAAAGCTTTTGTCTGTTTAAAAGGGTCTATGGGGGTTTCCCTGGTGGCGCAGTGGTTGAGAGTCCGCCTGCCAATGCAGGGGACACGGGTTCGTGCCCCGGTCCGGGAAGATCCCACATGTTGCGGAGCAGCTGGGCCCGTGAGCCATGGCCGCTGAGCCTGCGCATCCGGAGCCTGTGCTCCGCAACGGGAGAGGCCACAGCGGTGAAAGGCCCGCGTATCGCAAAAAAAAAAAAAGGGTCTGTGAAGCACCTTTATCATAGTAGTGGCCCCAGATGCTCACTTAGAGCCTTTATACTTAAACTTAAGTTACAAATCTAATAATCATGGCTGTCCAATTTGCCAGATTCCTGAAGATCTAATCGGAAAACTAGAAGAGGTAGGTAAGAGTGGCATATCTACAGTCAGGCAAAGTGACAGTAATGAGATATTACAGATGAAGTCAGACACAGATGAGGATGCAGAGAAAGAGATAAAGAGGAAAAAGAAAAACTCAAACTGTGCAGTAATCTGAGTTATTTAATTTTGTTGTAAATAATACTATACTCCTCGGTAGTAATGAGATCAGGAAAGCTTCAAGAGATCACAGAGACGTTAGTTGACAATCATTTTGGCACTGTGGTTTAGAGCACAGTTCTGGAGCTAGACCCTGGGTTTTAATCCCAGCTCCAATACTGCCCTGATGGTACAATCTTAGGTAAATTATTTTATGACTGTGTCTCTATTTTTTCATATTTGAAATGGGCATGATACTCAGACCTATCTTGTGGGGTGATTGTTAGGGTTAAGTGATATAATACATATAAAATGCTTAAAAAGTGTCTGGGACACAGTAAGTATTCAATAAATGTTAACCATTGTTACCATTATTATTATTTTGTTTAGTTGGCTTTAGAAGATAAAATATTTAGAAAGAATTTCATCACAAGTGGGTAAAATATACATCATCTGGTGCTAAAAGAACTATGCTCCAGTTATCTGAAAAAAATCTCCTTATGTGGAATTTCTCATTCTAGTGAAGTCAGACTGATGATACATGAGTGTCCCAATTTCACAGATAAGAGAACAAACAGCTGAAATGAGGAGATAAACATCCTTCACAAGGTCAATCCTGAGCTCCAGAACTCCTACTCAGTAGTTCAGGGAAGGATTTTACCGTTTCATTTTGTTGTCCCCCCCCACCGCCGCCTCCGCCCCGGCACCATTCTTTCTTGAACGGTGTCTTTGAGTACTGCTTACCAATCTGGTCTTCCTAGTGCCGTTTTCTTACATACCAGGGACAGGCAAAATTTCCCTAAATTTGTGATTCAAGATGTTCTAACATTTCTTCCAGTTACATTTGGAGGATATTAAAATCAAAGAGCATCCCTTACAATCCAAAGATCAGAACAACTTTCCAAATAATCATTTGGAGCAGCTTCTTGAATTTTGAAGGATCATAAAACTCTTTAATGATCTACCAAAACTATTGATCTTTTCTCCATTAAAAAAATGCATAAGTACATTTGAGTATAATTTCAGGGGATTCATGTGGGTTTCCCCTAAACTACTGATATATCAGTTAGAGCATCCATGAACAACAGTTTCAGAACCTTTGATTTAAAGGCATTAGTAAGGTATGACTTCCTAGAAGAGCAGAGTATATTTTTTCTGATAGGGTTATTTGTCTTCTTTATAAAAATCACAAGAAGAAACAATTGCTAATACAACATATTGAAATTATCTCCTCCAGAGCTGAGCCAGAATCCTTTTCATCTGTGTCTATTTTTCCCTAATCTATCTGTTTCTATAACTATTCTTGAATTGTCAAGGCATTTTTAATTTGACCCTCATGTAATTGCAGAATCTGTCTTCCAGGATTATTTCCCAAAATTTAATTTCTGTTTGGGATTTGGTTTTAAGCCAACAATTCAAATATTCAAAATATAATATTCTGAAGAAATATTCTCAAATTATTTCAGTCCTGCTGTTAGCTTTTCCTTCTCCACAATGTTCCTAAGGAATGAAGTGCCCTTGGCTTAAATGTAATTCTTCTTTTTTGTCTGCTTAGTAGTCTATGGTTGTTTACCATATATCAGAAGAGGAAGTGCAAGATGTCTTATAAATTGTTAGATTTTGATTTATTCTTTAAAAAAATGTCAGTTATACATTTGCACATAAATTGAATTTATATTCCCCGTCCTTCAGTTTTCAGAATTTGCCAAGAAATACCTTCAAATTATTTATTTAATATATTCTATTTTACTTATTTGTTTTACTTTCTATTTAAAAATTGAAGAAATGCCCTAAGAGGCGGAAGTGGAGAAAAATATTATCTAAGGAGGGCACATAAAAGTTAGAGCTAAAAGAGATATTACAGGTTGTCAGTCAAACGCCCTCATTTTAAGGATAAGGAAACTGCACCTAAGGGCTTTCAACACCTTACTTAAGGTAAAGACCTGGTGGGGAAATGGTGATGGACCGAATTTGTGCAAAGAAGGATGCAGTGAAATGCTTGGTTTACAGTTCTTTTGCAAGAATGAATACAAAATAAGTTTTTCACATCTAAACTTTTAGAGTGGCAAAGAGTTATTTCCTAAATTCAATGTCTCAAAATCCACTTAGTTATTCTACCTTTGGGAGAGGGTGGGGAAAATGTGATTAAAATTTCCCCACCTATACAAGCATTATTGCGTTTATTAACATCTCTAAGTCTCTTACTATGTTAGTACTACAACCTTAAAATAGAAATAAGTACAGTCACTCACTGCGGAAAACCAAAAAGCTGGTTTTTCTCTGTGTAGTCTATAAAAATTAAGTTTTCCCAAGTGATCTGCAAACAGAGATAGAGATGGGAGTTTTGCACTCCAGTAGGACAAAAGTTTCTCCTGATTTAAGCCCTAACCCTTATTTTTTACCTCCTCTCTTTTCAATCATCCCGTGAATTCCTGAAGAAGTCAATGAAATGTTTCCTTCTTGCCTAAGCTTGTATCAACTGCTGCTTTGATAATGATGCAGCATGCTAAGTAATGAGGATGACTTGGCAAAAGTTGTTTTAGTAGGAAGTTGTTTTATTGGAACATAACGTTGTTTTACTAGAAAGTTGTTTTTTATCCAGCACAATAAACTACCCCAGTGTCTAGAACAGCTATGTCCCTAACACTTTAAATTACTACAAACATCCAGACCTCCCATCCCATGCATTTAATATATGGCCATATAGAAATATATTTGTTTATTTTCTTGAAAGTAGACGTAGAGTAGTAAATTTTTATCAGAATTGTTTTTATTTTTTTCCATTATTTGAAGATTTATTTTATTTTTTAACATCTTTATTGGAGTATAATTGTACAGTGTTGTGTTACTTTCTGCTGTATGACAAAGTGAATCAGCTGTATGTATACATATATCCCCATATCACCTCCCTCTTGAGTCTCCCTCTCATCTTCCCTATCCCACCCCCCTAGGTGGTCACAAAGCACTGAGCTGATCTCCCTGTGCTAGGCGGCTGCTTCCCACTAGCTATTTTACATTTGGTAGTGTATATATGTCAATGCTACTCTCTCACTTCATCCCAGCTTACCTTCCCCCTCCCTGTGTCCTCAAGTCCATTCTCTATGTCTGCATCTTTACTCCTGTCCTGCCCCTAAGTTCATTAGAACCTTTTTTTTTTTTTGGATTCCATATATATGTTAGCATATGGTATTTTGGTTTTCTCTTTCTGACTTACTTCACTCTGTATGACAGACTCTAGGTCCATCCACCTCACTACAAATAACTCAATTTTGTTTCTTTTTATGGCTGAGTAATATTCCATTGTATATATGTGGCACATCTTCTTTATCCATTCATCTGTCGATGGACACTTAGGTTGCTTCCATGTCCTGGTTATTGTAAATAGTGCTGCAGTGAATATTGGGGTGCATGCATCTTTTTGACTTATGGTTTTCTCAGGGTATATGCCCAGTAGTGGGATTGCTGGGTCATATGGTAGTTCTATTTTTGGTTTTTTAAGGAACCTCCATACTGTTCTCCATAGTGGCAGTATCAATTTACATTCCCACCAACAGTGCAAGAGGGTTCCCTTTTCTCCACACCCTCTCTAGCATTTATTGTTTGTAGATTTTTTGATGATGGCCATTCTGACCGGTGTGAGGTGACACCTCATTCAGAATTGTTTTTAATTCAAATTGTGCATGTTGCAGGTTGAACAGCTTAGATGCAAATAGGGCTAGCATTAGACTTTCCACTGTGGTGTTAGGTGTTATTCAGCAGTTTCTCACCCAGGAAGATAGGAATGGTGCTGCTTCTGTTCTAATGTTGACAACCTCTAAGTGTCATTATTGCTTTCTCCTAGAATATCTATGGTTTTACCTTTCCTACAGCACCAAGGACAAATGAATAGCCTTCTCTAATGACAGCAGCTTGTTAACACTGAGTTGCTGTGAACTTGAAGGTCCACTATCCAAAGGTTGCACTCCTATTATATCCTACCATCAGCCTCCAAAAAAATCCATAATATTGATAGTAACTTTAATGCATATCATCTATCTCCCTATAATAATTTCCAAGAAAACCTGCTAAGATACTTCATAATTAGCACCTTTATCACCTTTTCTTAGGACACACACACAAAAAAAACCCATGTAGTATTTGCCTCCATCCATATATGATAATCTTAGATAAGGCCATTTAACACCTGGTTGATGGTGGAGGCTGAAATATACTGCCTGGCATCAGGTTGTAATGAAAAACCATTACAAGTTATCAGGCATATGATTAACTGGAGAACAGCTATCAGACCTTAGGTAAATGACAGGGAGCCTTCAATTGCACAGCAACAATTTAGCAAGGCAGGGACCAGAAATGAGGAATATTGAGGTGCAATGGCAGCCTCCCTTGGCTTGGAACTTAGCCAGATGAAAAGTCAATCCTCCAAGGATCATTTGTCACATGTCAGGAGTGCAAATTACCGACCCTTATCAACAGCAAAAGAGGACATTTTTGAAGGTCAGCCATCATGGCAGCTCTAAAAATCTTAAGACTACAGAAGGGTTGCACATCAAGCATGGCTCTCCCTGAGCCTGCAGAGTGTTTTCAGCTTTTTTTTTTTTTTTTTAACTTTGGTGGGAAACTGGTCATTTGAATGTCTTCAGCAAGATATGTGCCCTAACTCAGGACAAAAAAATGAAGATATTTACTTCTTTTCCAGCTGGTAATGTGGTTGTTTTAAGAAAATGATTCAATAACTTTAAAAAAAAAAAAGGGAGAATAAGAGTTTGGTTCAAGAAAGTCTTTGCATGTCATAATTTATACATAAATACAAGGAATGAATGGACTAAGGCATCAGTTTGTTGGATCTCTAAATCCCAACCATTGGTCATGGATGGTCCAGAAGACAGCTGTGCAAACCTCAGGCAATAAATACTGTGGGACTAGGAACAAGCCTAGATTCATTTAAGGAGGAGGCACAATACTTGCCTTGCCTTTCTGAGCGCTGTTGGCATTGCATCTGAATGCCTGTTGCTGCCCCCTGGTGGCCCAGAGATTCCCACACCAAAGCCCCTTTTCTTCCCCCAATAAACACCTGACCCATGTCCCCAAGGCCTTGCTTTCTTCTTTACAAAGTTACAAGAGAAGATTTTTAAGTTTTAAAAATAATTTTTATATGACACTACTTTTCAGGCCAAAACAACAAAAACAATTGCAACAAATGTTTACAGAACAGAATGTGATCATTTTAAGTAACAAAATCATATTTACAGACTATACTCATATTTCATTTCATTTCATTTTGGAAGTATGTATGTGTATAAGTGTGTGTATATATATGTGTGTGTGTGTGTGTGTATATATATATATATATAAAATATCATAATAGGAGCTGCTATTTGTTGAGCACTTACTAGGTGTTAGGTGTACCTTCTGCATCATTTAATCACGAGGATTCCATAAGGTTATTTTACAGATGAAGATACAGGCTAAAGGACATGCTTCTGGTTCTGGAGCCCTACAAACAAGAATATATGGGGTACAGAAAGATGAAAGAAGGAAGAGAATGCAAAGAAATAAGAGGAGTGCAAGAATGAAGGATGATTTTCTCTACAAGATCTAGACAACCTTCTTAAATAGAAAGTTTCTTTATCTACTTAACTTCCAGAGAGGTCAAGTTCAAGGTCACACAATAAATGCAAAACCCAGCGTTGAATCCAGATTTGCCTAAATGCAAAGCTTCTCAATTGTTACAATGGTGATTATAATGGAATTTGGCCAGAGGACTCAAGAACCTCCAAATCCTGTCCTCAATAAGCCACCTCCTCTCCCATGAGATCCCTTAGGGAATATTATACATAGACAAAAATGGCTGGCAAAAGAACTACTGAATGCAAACTGAAGTTTACTAGTTTTCTAAGCAAGTCTAGATGACAGGGAGAATTTTTGTGCTTAGGCTGAAGGTAGCCTAAGTTTAGACACAAAAGACTACAGAATAGCCTAGATCCTAAGGAAAAGGGAAATGTGAGGTGCAGAAAGAGCAAAGATGGAAAAGATGGCAAAGAAATAAGAGTTGCTACAGGAAAAAGAGCAATTCTCTACAACATGGATGCAAGATCTAAACAACTTTTAAAATAGTTTCTTTGCCTACTTCTGCCTCTTCTTTTTTCCTTCATTTGGCATCTCTGTTCTTGGGTCCTCAAGGTTCCTATCTACTGTTTCTAAGACCTTGATTATACATCTGATTCAAATTTTAATCCCCACACTTCCTCCCATCTGAGGGTCGATGCTCCAAAATTACCTAACTCCTTCCCACTCTCTAATTAGAACCTAAGACTTTGGTTTTGCCTGTTTGTTCAAAGCTGGAGGAAAGCATCCTGATTGAGAGAGGCTGTGCAGTGTGGTGATTAAGAGTGTGTCCTCTGAGCTGAAGTCAAAGCTCTGTAACTTACTAGCCATCTAAATTTGGACAAAGTCTCAAACATCTCTGGGCCTCAGGTTCAATACCTGTGGGGATGATAATTATAGCATCAATCTCATTTATTTATTACAAGGATTAAATGAGTTCATATGTAAAATGGATTTACAACAGTAGTTGGCACAAAGCAAATCTATATAAGTATTTGATATAATTTACTTCTAAGGAGGTTAAAACAAATATCTTCTTTAACAGTCCAAGCGTCATCTAAATTTATGTTCAAAGAGGATACATAATAACTCCAATTAATGTTATTATATATATAATAACATAATAACATTATATACATAATAACATAACTCCAATTAATCATAAGTAGTAACAGATTTTAGTTGCTGTAATAAATGAAGCAGAAAAAGTCAGGTCCTGTGTAGGGGAAATATTCCTTGTGTAAGTGATGGTGGAAGGGGGGATATGGAAGCAGACACTTTAAGGATGAAAGATAACATATGATAGGCAATGTAAGGTAAATGCTTAATCTGTAAAATGCAGAAACACCTCTAAATATTTTTTTTCATTTTTCAGACAATATTTATTTTCTACTTCTTATTTTTTCTAAAAATTCCTTAGTATTTTTTTCCCAACAGCTTCCAGGGAAACTGAGGACTATGTTGCCAGTTGCAGCAGGATGGAGAATCTGTGGAGGCTCTTTACACCCTCTATCTTGTATAAGTGGAGCCCAAGAGAAGAGAGGTCAAGGGATTTAAACTACTCAGCTACTTCAGTTTTTGTTCAGTGGTAAGTAAAGCAATTCTAATACCAACAAAGGAAACCAAAATGATGGTTTCTGTAAATAATGACCACCCACGAGAGGACGGGAAGAGAGGGGTCATACACAGAGAGGAGGGCAACCAGGAGCGAATGTCTAGAGCAGGGATCATACAGCCAGCCTGAAATGACATTTTACAGCAATGCAGTGAAGAACACTCAGTAAGTTAACAATAACCTAAATAAAATAACAAGTTTCAACAATGAACATAACTTGCCACATTTCACTTAAATTAGGTTTAGCCATTTATCTTCACCTTGAAAAGAAAATCTCTACAATTCCTGTGATGTTTCCTGAGAAGGAAGCAAATGAAAAGAATCTTACATACTCTTAAACTAGGTTAAGATTATAATCATCACTTCCCTCATGCACAAGAAACACAAATGATTTTTCCTCTCCACAATCATGGGTCTCTCCTTTACAAAGGATTCTGTGTGTCCCTCCATTTCTGAATAATTTTTATTTAATTTGACTCAATAAGGAGCCAAATCAATTTGAGCCATTTTTACTACACAAAAGATTCTAGATCTCTCACTCAAACATTTTCTTCATTTTCTTGAAAATGTAGGCCATCTATAACACTAGTCTGAATTACTTTAGGAGAAATAGTATGTGATTTTCTATTAAAGTCCAGAAAAAAATAGATTTAATGGGACCAAAAGATAAATTTTAGCATTAAATTAATATTTTATCAATCCCAATGTAAGTATAATCAAAATATCTACCTTCATTGTATGCTCATCTTAGTTTCTGTCCTTGGATTTTGCATACCAATTAGTAAGTGATGAATAATGGTGGTGGTGGTATTTACAATAGCATTATAATTCCATCAAAAGGAAGAGGAACACAATTCAATTATAGTATAACTATAATTATACTTATAACAGCATTTATAAGTATAATAGCAGTTCGTCTCACAACTCTAAGTATTATCAAATCTAGCAAAAATCTTAAGTCTGTAGCTAATTAGCACAAAGCAAACTGAGATCTGGTACTAGATACTTACATAAATTAAAAAGTCAAATCCAAATAAAATTTCCAAAATCTATCTTGATTTTGGCTTCAATTATCCTGTTGTCTGTCTATATTGATCAGATTAACAGGACCCATGCTAAATTTCCACTTGACTTAGCGCTATGTACACATAGCCTATGAGTCTGGAAACATAGCTTTGTTGTACATAAAGTCATCTTTTGGTGAAAGTTGCCCTGGTCAGCAATGCTGGAGACATGGCCAGGAAATCAAAAGGCCCCCATTGTGAATCCAGAGAGCTTACTCTCATCACTGATGACTCAAGTTCTAGAAACTGGAACTGTGATTGGATCAGGACTCAGAAGAATCCCAAAGTTCCATTAATCATTTCAAGGACACTCAGAAGACCCTTGGAAAATTCCTCTTCCGGTGCTTCTATAAGTTTGGCTACAAAATTTTCTCTCTTGGGAAAGAGGTGGGATTGCTTATAAAACTTGTTTTAAGAGCATGATTCCGTAAGATTCTTGTGGAAATAGATGAAGACCAACCAAATGAAAACAACCAATAGCTATTTGTTCAAAGCTTGCTATAGCAAAGGAGTCAGCCACTGTCATCCGGGTTTTGGTAGACGCTTAAAGGCAGGCAGAGTTGGATAGCTTTATAGTAGAAGAAAAGGGAAGGCTTCAGGTATGTCCTGATTGTATAATAGTTCTGTTGGCTTGGGAAGCTGTAGGTGGGCTAACTAGAAGCATGGCATCCCTATGTGATTGGCTAGGGGAGCATATTTGGCTTTCTCTGGTTGGTTCCAAGTTGGAAGTGGGGACAAAAATCAGAGAAGCTGTCAGTTATTAATCAAGTCCTGGCCAATTTGGGCTGATTGTTAAAGAATTTATTGTGTAGCTTCCTGGATTATTACTAGAGATAGAAGTCTGACTTCCTACAAGTCTGACTTACAGCAGGCTGGCTCCCTAGGCTGTTTATTGTAGATAAGGGGCATAACCTGGGAAGTTTGCTGCAGGTTGTGGGTCATTTTACAAATGGTCTGGCCATCGTTCTCTTTGTACACTCATTCTCTCATTCCAAACATTATTTCCCCAAAAGGAATATAACTAGACATATTGCAACGAAGTAAAAGAAGGTAAGGAAACATGTAATACAACAAAATTTAATGAAAGTTCCTTGTCCAAAATTTTACTTGCTTGTCATTTTAATGTTTTTATTAGAGAATAAGGAAGGGCATGGGAAAGAATCTGTTCCCTGGAATCTCAAGTGATGTAAAGAAATTTCAATGATGCTTGTATTAGTTGTATTACTGCTAAACTGCAGCAAAGAGACCCAAAGATACAATAGCTCAAACAAAATAAGGTATCTCGTAACAATCCAGATATGTATATGTGATCCAAGGTAGAACATCACCATCACCATCACCATCATCATTATCATGTTTATCATCATCATCTATCTTTCTGTGGGTCTATCTATAATGGGAATTCTGCTTTCAAAGCCATTCATGACTCAGGTTCATTCATTCTCGTTGTCTTTCACTTATTGTTCTTATACGTTCTTGTGTGTTGTTTCCCTCACCTGCATGGTCATGGCTGGCTCACCATCCCATATGTGTTCCAGCCCACAGAAACAGGGAAAGAGAAGTAGAGGGAAAGCAACTTTCTTTAAAAATATGGTGTGGGGAATTCCCTGGTGGGCCAGTGGTTAGGACTCTGTGTTCTCACTGCTGAGGGTCCAGGTTCAATCCCTTGTTGGGGAACTAAGATCCCAAAAGCCGCATGGCATGGCCAAAACATTTTAAAAATTAAAAAAATAAAAATACGGTGTGGCTACAATGGAATACAACTCAGCCATAAAAAAGAATGAAATTTTGCCATTTGCAGTAACAACGGATGGACTTGGAAGGCATTATGCTAAGTGAAATAAGTCAGAGAATGATAAATACTGTATGGTATCACTTAAATGTGGAATCTAAAAACTACAACACACTAGTGAATATAACATAAAAGGAAGCAGACTCACAGATATAGAGAACACACTAGTGGTTACTGGGGGGGAGGAGCAAAACAAAGGTGGGGGAGTGAGAGGTACAAACTACTGGGTGTAAGATAGGCTCAAGAATGTATTGTACAACACAGGTAATATAGCCAATATTTTGTAATAACCGTAAATGGAAAGTACCCTTTAAAATTGTATGACATTTTAGGGCTTCCCTGGTGGCGCAGTGGTTGAGAGTCCGCCTGCCGATGCAGGGGACGCGGGTTCATGCCCCGGTCCAGGAAGATCCCACATGCCGTGGAGCGGCTGGGCCCGTGAGCCATGGCCGCTGAGCCCGCGCGTCCGGAGCCTGTGCTCCACAACGGGAGAGACCACAGCAGTGACAGGCCCGCATACCGCAAAAAAAATAAATTAAAAAAAAAAATTGTATGACATTTTAATTTCAGTACAATTTTTGTAAATATGGTGTGGAAGTTCTACTCATACTCATATACCACTGGACATGGCCTGGTCACATGGTCAAATGTAGGTAAAGGAAAGCTTGAGAAATGTAGTGTCTAGCTGTACTGTCAAACTGACTAAGAAGAATTCATCACCAAAAGGAAGAAGAGAATAAAACCGAGGAAAATGAGTGTTCTCTGCCAGAGATATCATAATGGCTATGCATTTCAAACAATGAGAAAGTCATGAAAGAGCACGGAACACCTCCCTCTCTTTGGAGCATTGTCCTGTCAAGCCCATGAGGCTTGGTGATGGGTTGCAGGCAAATCCACAGCTATCTGCTTCTTCGTCTTAGGGATTCCAAAGTTTCTCAGGCATTGATGTAAAAAGCTTGCTTCCAGAGGGCTGAGAAGTGTAGATGATATCTAAATATTATTTAATGCTTTATTGGGTTGTAGAAAGAAAACAGTAGAAAAATCTTTACTTGTTGTCTGTCCCTTGGTGTCCTGAAAATTATTTCAGACCTAGCAAAGAGAAGGGAGGAATGCCAGATTTGACTTTTCTTAGGTATTTTATTTTTTCTTTCTTTTTAAAGATTTTTTTGATGTGGACCACTTGTAAAGTCGTTATTGAATTTGTTACAATATTGCTTCTGCTTTATGTTTCGGTTTTTTGGCCATGAGGCATCTGGGATCTTAGCTCCCTGACCAGGGATCGAACCCACACCCCCTGCATTAGAAGGCGAAATCTTAACCACTGGACCACCAGGGAAGTCCCTCTTAGGTATTTTAGCTTCTTTTCCCCTTGATAGCTAGAAATCAAATAATAATAATATGTCTAATAAATTTTGGAGTACTCTGAAAAATGCAAATATAAAAGATACAAAGCACTATTTATAATTATGTCAAAGAAATTGAATAGTTTCAATCTGACTAATAAATTAAGTACCAGACCTCTGTAATTATGGCTGTTCCAGGATTAAGAATGTTATACCTATCAAGTGTAACCTGCCCCACATGTATTGTCCTAGAATGGTTTTCACCTTTCTGTTAGGCGACAGAGTGCATCTCATTTTAGTGTGCATGTGGACACAGGTGAGAGATCCAAGTGCCAATGTATAGAGTAAAACACTGATTCCTCATGCTTTAGAAAAGAATCTGTTATGGGGGGACAGCTACAAGAGGGTCAGCACTCTGGGCCTCATATGTATAAAAGGCCTCAAATTTAGACTTTTGAAATTATCTCCAAATGAAGTCATGCATAAGGATGTTTTATCTGTATATGTCTTCCAGGCATGTAAATTTTTTAAAGTAAAATAAAATTTGTACAATTTTGACTTTTTAAAGATTTTTCAACACACTGGGAGCCACAAATGTTTATGGGTGGAAGATCATAAGATCCTATAAGGATAATGAAACCCCTCAGAACAGAGTGAAGTTTGCAGTGGCAGTGCGATTTACCCTGTCTCTTCTAAAATGTTCTCTAAACAACTGCCCAAAAATATAGGTAACAATTGTATTGTTTTCAGAGAAAGTTAAAGATGGGAAAATATCTTGTCATGCTATACATGGAAGGGAAGGGGTTTATTTGAAAATTTTTAAAATATTTTTTATATGTATGCCTTTGACACAGGTTTAAAACATCACATTGTCCTTATGCTATGCAGCTCTTACAAAATATATTAATTTTTGTCTTCTTTCAAATTACTCTGGAAATTGAGATGGCCATAAATATTGGCATCAATAAGAATATTCTGAACTAAGGCCAGAGATTTAAAATCTTTGAAAAGAAGATTTGTTGACCTGGAGGATGCCAGATGGGAGAATCCATCATCTACCACATACAGTGAGCAAATTCCAAGTGCAAATGTGTTTCAGGAACATATCATTTTCCTGATCTAACTCTTTCTTCTCTGTTTATACTCAGACATGTCAACCTTGTTTTGGGAACCAAAACCTCACTCTTTTTGTACACTTTATTTTTTTAACTTTTTATTTTATATTGGAGTATAGCCGATTAACAATGTTGTGATAGTTTCAGGTGCACAGCAAAGCAACTCAGCCATACATATACATGTATCCATTCTCCCCCAAACTCCCCTTCCAGCCAGGCTGCCACATAACATTGAGCAGAGTTCCCTGTACTATATAGTAGTAAAATCTCACTCTTACATACCTTTTCTCAAGAATAGAGTATTTCCTATTCCAATTTAAGGCTATGGATTCCTAAGGTAGTCATTCCTACAAGAATAGACAATATAATCAAGGAAATCTGAAATCAGGACTGCTATTTCAAGCTCTTGTGTAGCTAACAGGACTTCTGACTAATCCACAGGAATAACCTCAGGGTAACTACATAACAGAGGGAAGGAAAGATTTTACGTTTAAGATTAGAAGTTCTGGAAACCAGATCAGGAGCATGACAAAATGCGTGGTACACATGAGAGATAGATACAGGATTTTTTAAAGTAAAAAGAAAGAATTAAAGAAAGAAATGAGGAAGGCAGGGAGGGAAGAACAAAAGCAAGGAAGCAAAGAAAAGGAAGGAAGGCGCATAAAGTAACAACACTTTCAAATAATACTGGAAGCATATACACTCTGGATCAACAGCTTTCATATTTTCAGGGCTTCATGTGTATTTACAGGTAGATTAAAAACTCTGTTTTCTAGGCACAATTTTTGTTTATTCTGAAAGTGACAAATAGAAATCATCCACCTCTACCTGAGTTGTTATATTGAATAATATTTTAAAGTTGTATTTCAGTTTAGTACAAAACAGTGAGGGTGGAGGAAGAGCTGGTGATGATACGCATGCCATGTGTATTCTACCACCTTTTGGTTCATCTTGTGATGGGCACATATGCAAGATGGCTGACCTAGGTGAGAAATGCAGTCTATGATCATTCATGATTGGGAGATTCTGTGTGAAGATAAATGATCCCTATAGGTATCTGTCCCTTTGTCCTCATATTCTGACACTGAACTGGTGGTTTTCTTCCTATAATAAAAGTAATGATTGATGAGGTAGGTTTAGAGAAATACTAAGCCACCATTTCAGAAACAAACTCCTCTTTCTTATGTGCACCAGGACAATGATTCCCAACTTGGGGTGACACAGGGGAGAGAGGTCTAGGAGAATTACCTGGAGAGCTATTTAAAATTGTACATTATCTCCATCACCTACAGTTGAGAAATTGCTTCTAATCCCCTAAACTCTTAGACATCAAAGCTCTTCCGTGTGCAGGACTGCATTAAGGCAGAGTGCACTAAAGAAAACTGCAAAACAAAAGACTCAAAGCAAGAATTCTTCCTCTTTTTGTTTTAAAAATACCAAAAAAAAAAAAAAGGAAGAATATGCATTAGCTCTACTAGCTATTATACAAAGTCCTGTAATTTAGTCAAGGGGCTGTCTACCCAGCCACACATTAGAATCTCCTAGGGAGCTATTAAAATACACTCATGCCCTGACCCATCCCAAACCAATTTAATCAAATCTTTGGGGATGAGTTCAGCCCTCTATAGTTTTTTTAAACTCCCGGGTTATTCTAATAATCTGTCAGTAATAGGCAATACAGAGAACCACTGAATTAGACCAATTAAATAGCATAAGGATCATAAATTGGATATAAATTCTAGTCCCAGCTCTGCTATGGATTTGATTTGCAACCGTTAGTAAGTTACCTAAACTCTTGGATTCTTACTTTTCTCAAAGTTAACGCAAGAGAATTGAATTAGATCATTTAACAAACACTTTTTTCCCAAAGGTGCATCAGATACATCTTTAACATGCCTTAAAGACTCCCCATCCCCTTCACTGATTTGGGCCAAGTCTGCTACTCTTGGCTTCCTCTTCAGCACTAGTGAACCTATTTTAGCTCCTGATCACCTGTAAGCTCTCCTTTGCTTCCCAGTCTTCACACATTGTAGCCTCACTAGGAAACACTCTGGGCCCTCTCCCTCCTCACTCAATGCAGTCAGTAGTATCTGTCTAATCACATACACTTTTGACTTAAGGCTGTTCCTGTGATCATAGGGTCCTTAAAAAGGCAGAAGATGAACATTGATGGACCCCGGTACAATAAAGTAATACAATTATGTAATAAATAAAACTCTGAGCTAGACATTCCAAAATGTGGGTCTTACCATCACATTCTGCTCTAATTAGAAAGCTGACCAAACATAATCCAGTAACTTCAACAACTTAACCTAAGTCTCAGTTACCCCCTTATGTGACTTGTAAAGTCATTTCCAGTATAAAAGCATATCACAGATGAGAAAGCGCTTTAAAATATTTTTTAAATATGAACTAAAATATCATTAACACATACTGGAGGAGATGAAATAGAATGCAGCCATGAATTTCCCTAGGGGGACGAACCTGTCATAGAGTCTCTTGAGCAATGACCATGAGGTCACTTTTGAAACAGAATATGGTAAAAAGTTTGACTTATCCACATTATTTCTCATTCCCAACAACTACTGCTTCTAAAAGTTCATTTTTGGAAACGTCAGGAAATGGAAATATATGCATCAGAAGAGACTGGAAAAGAGGATCTTCTTTCCCATAAACTCTACAAATGAGTACTCAAGGTCCCAGTGAGGAAAGACCTTTAAACTCTCCCCATCTTCTACATCAGGATAATAACTGTGGGAAGGAGTGGAAGTACAGATCATATTTTAAGAAACAATGGGGGCCATAGGAGCAAGGAGAAGAATCTTGTAATACTTTCCCAGAAATGCTAGACAATTATATTAGGGAAAGCATGTTGTATAATCATAATTTAGATGCAGGGCCAGTTCTCAGAACATTTAAGAAGTAGAGTGTATTCTTATTCCCCTTCTATCCTTTACCATCTATTTTTCGCTTTCTGGAGCCTCAACAGGCAAAGAATGATACTGGGTTACTCCTAGCGGCTCAAGGCAACATATTGTGACGCCCCCCCCCCCATAAGCCCCAGCCCCAGCTTTCCCAATTTACTCATTCCTTTATGCTATTACATGAAGCATGAAGAACAACAACAAAAACCCCCAAATCAAAAGCAAAATAAGCAGTGTTTGTCCCAGCTAGAATATTATACTCTGTTTGTGACTTAAAAAAAAAAAACAAAGAAATGAAAGGCAAGTATGGGGAATTCACAGAGGATACAACAGGTGGCAAGTGGGAGGTTTGGTTTTAGTTAACAGTGGGAGCAGTCTGTTGTCACAGGAGAAAAAAAAGAGCATGTGGGTAAGAATGAAAGGGTGGTGGAAATTTGATAGTGGACAGATGACCTAGCTGTATTATGATGCTTCTTATTTGCTTGGGAAAGAGGGATACTGAAGGTTAATGGAGAGAGAAGCTGTGAAGGCACCTCAGAGTTGGAAAGCAGATTTATTAAGGAACTCCAGAAAGATGGCTGGATAATTCTAAGGCCTCACTTGAGATTTGTGGTCATAAATGCAAAGTGAGACCAGTTCACAGAAGTTTGTCTCCAAAACTGCAGCCACGTTCCAGGCTTATCACATACAGTATGGAGTCAGCAGATAAATAGTTTTGCCAGTTGAGTGAGATGGAAGGAAAGCGTAACAAGGGAACTGAGGCTGATTATAATGAATGTGATGGACCATGGAGTCTAACCTGGGCAAGGGGAAAAGTGAGAAGGAGGAAACACTGCAGAGTAAAAAAGTGTTGGAGTCAATGAATTGGGAGCCTGGCTGGGATAATAAAATGTTCAGGTGGACCTACTGGAGTAAAGGAGCTAGGAAGGAAAGCAGTAGTGAACAAAAAGTAGGCTGCTTAAAACTGAGCTTTCAGCAGCACTGCCATTACTGATGATGATAATGTCTAGAGCAGTATTTTACAAATTTTTTTGACCACAATCCTTAGAAAGAAAGGAATTTTACATAGATATTTAGTATACATATACAAATTTTTACAAAACAATGCCAATCCTTAAACATACTCAATTTTCAATTCTATTCCATTCCTTTTAAAAATTCTACTTAGTAAATTATTTTCCAGCTCTACTGAGGCATCAGAATCTGTAGTGTGAAAAGCGGTGGTCTAGTGTAAGTTCCACAGAGGTAACTAAGGTGGGATAGAATAGGACTATAGAATTAAGGAAATAATGGACCTCAGGGGCCAGAGTGTTGAACTAAGCATTTTCATTGCTGTTGTAGTCGCCAAGAATAATGATAGAAGTAAAAGAGAAAACAATTAGCCAGATGTAAAATCTTTATATTAATTAACATTTCCAATAAAAATAAAACCATAATAAATGAGTTAATGAATGGATAATACATTACCCTTTACACATTTCAAATCCCTTTTGTAAGCTGACATGAGTAAATAGATTATAATTAATTAATTCACTAATTAATTAGATGTGTATTCATCTAACAAATATTTGAGAGCCTTCTGTGAGCCAAGAACTGTGCTAGTCTCTGGGCGGTTACATATTATGGGGAGGAAAATACCTGGTTTCTACCCTCAGGTAGTTTGTAATCTAGTGTGGAATAAAGACATTGAATAAATAATCACGTAGATAATTAAATAGAGTTACAACTTGTGATAAGAACAATAGAGTGCTGGGGGGAGAACATGGATTAGAAGAAGTGGTATCTGAGGAGTCCTCTTTGAAGTAATAATGTTTTAGCTGAATCCCAAAAGATGAGTAAGAGATGGCCATATGGTAAATTTTTTATCCTTCTGTACTTTACCTTCATTATCTTTGAAATAAAAGAGATAAAATAATACAATCTCATCTTAAGGATGGAGACTTAAAATCCATATAGTTCAACAACTCTTCTGAGTCTTTGATCCTTTCTAAAATATCTCTGCCCAAATGTCAATATCATGGCAAACTTTCTCTCTTTCAAGGGCAATTAGTGAAAACTTTCTAATTATTATTTTAGATACTTTCTCACACATTAACTCATTCAATCCTCACAACTACCCTATTAGAAGTAATGTTCTCTAATTTACAGAGGAGAAAACAGATGGAGTTGACCTTGATACAATGGTGATAGTAACCACCATTTCTAGGACTCATTCTCTGTTAACAGTGGCAAGATTTTTCTCTAATGCACCAATATATGCAAAGCAGCTGCCTAGATTTAAGGGACAGTTACAAGGTCATGGGACAATTTCTTTGAGTAAGCATCTGGCCCTGATCCAGCATTAAATTCACATCTGTGACCTCATTTGCAACATGCTCTTGCTAAATCTAGACAAATGATTTAGCAAGAGCTAAATCATTCCTTATTGGCTCTCACTCTTTCTAATCAATCAACCAACCCCTATAGACTGTAAATAGGCACTAAATCTGGGAAATCTGGGAATAAAGAGATAGATTTATAATCCTGCTTCCCTTCAAGCACTTACAAATTAATGGGGGGAATAGAAAACTAAGCAGAAGTTTCCAAACCAAGCATAATGAGAAGTGCAGATAAAGATAAGTAGAAACTGCTACAGGAGCATAAAGGAGCACGTACATATTTACTCTAACTCTAGGGGCAAAGACAAAGTTTTACAATCTTTTAAACATTGTTGTCTTTTGATAAACATTCACATTTCAAGTCTCTTCCACAAAAAAAAAAAATCAAAACAGTTCTAAGAAACCCCAAAGGAGCATGCCTCTACTGAGAACTGCAGTATTTTGTTTTCTTACCAGCATTTAATTTTCATAAGTTAAATTACACAAACAATAAATTTTTTTCTTTTTCAAAATTAAAAAAGTTGAGCATGTTGAATATTTTTTTAATTGAAGTATAGTTGATTTACAATGTTGTGTTAGTGTCAGGTGTACAGCAAAGTGATTCACTGATATTTTTTCAGATTCTTTTCCCTTATAGTTTATTACAAAATATTGAGTATAGTTCCTGGTGCTACACAGTAGGTCCTTGTTGGTCACCTATTTTATATATAGTAGTGGGTATATGTTAACCCCAAACTCCTCATTTATCCCTCCTCACCTTCCCCCTTTGGTAACCATAAGTTTGTTTTCTATGTCTGTGAGTATATTTCTGTTTTGTATATAAGTTCATTTGTATCATTTTTTAAATTCCATATATAAGTGAGATCATATGATATTTGTCTTTCTTTCTGTGGCTTACTTCACTTGCTATGATAATCTCTAGGTCCATCTGTGTTGCTGCAAATGGCATTCATTCCTTTTTATGGCTGAGTAATATTCCACTGTATATATATATATATATATGTATATATACATATATACATATATATATATATATATACCACATCTTCTTTATCTATTCATCCGCTGATGGACATTTAGGTTACTTCCATGTCTTGACTATTGTAAATACTGCTGCAGTGAACACTGGAGTGCATGTATCTTTTCAAATTATGGTTTTCTCTGGATATGTGCCCAGGAGTGGGATTGCAGGATCATATGGTAGCTCTATTTTTAGTTTTTTAAGGAAACTCCATACTGTTCATCATAGTGGCTGTACCAATTTACATTCCTACCAGCAGAGTAGGAGGATTCCTCTTTCTCCACACCTTCTCCAGCATTTATTATCTGTAGACTTTTGGATGATGGCCATTCTGACCAGTGTGAGGTGATAACCCACTGTAGTTCTGATTTGCATTTCTCTAATAATTAGCAATGTTGAATATCTTTTCATGTGCCTTCTGGCCATCTGTATGTCTTCTTTGGAGAAATGTCTATTTAGATCTTCTGCCCATTTTTTGATTGGGTTGTTTTTTTGATGTTGAACTATATAAGCTGTTTGTATATTTTGGAGATTAATCCCTTGCTGGTCATATCATTTGCAAATATTTTTTCCCATTCTGTAGGCTGTCTTTTCATTTTGTTTATGGTTTCCTTTGCTGTGCCAAAGCTTTTAAGTTTAATTAGGCTCCATTTGTTTATTTTTGTTTTTATTTCATTACTCTAGGAGACAGATCCCAAAACATATTGCTGCCATTTATGTCAAAGAGTGTTCTGCCTATGTGTTCCTCTAAGAGTTTTAAGGTATCCAGGCTTACGTTTAGGTCTTTAATCCATTTTGGGTTTATTTTTGTGAGTGGTGTTAGAGAATGTTCTAATTGGATTCTTTTACATGTAGTTGTCCAGTTTTCCCAGCACCACTTATTGAAGAGACTGTCTTTTCTCCATTGTATATTCTTGCCTCCTCTGTCATAGATTAAGCGAGAGGAATCAGGCTCCCTGACTTCATGCTATACTACAAAGCTACAATAATCAAAACAGTATGGTACTGGCACAGAAACAAATATATATCAATGGAACAGGATAGAAAGCCCAGAAATAAACCCACAAACCTATGAATACATTTTTTAAACTACCAAACCATCACTCCATGTCTTTCTCACAAAATTCTGCTAAGCTTCTTTGGCAGAAGGATCTCACCTGTCCTCTTACTAACTACACCTCCTGGAGAATCACTGGGCTTAGAGTATGTCAAAGAAATAAAAATAAATAGCAATACTGAGCATTTAGACCAATGCTTCCCAACTTTAACTGCTTCTTAGAGGCTTCAGTATCATATTTAAAATATTCTAATGTCCTGCCTCATGACAGACCAAATTAAATCAGAGTGGTGGGGTGAGAGTAGCACTCAGGAAGAAGGCACTGGATTTTTTTTAAAAATACTTGCTTATTTCAATATACAGCCAGGGTTGAAAACCACTGAAAGAAATATGACTGCTTTTTCTCTTCAATTCGTCCTTGGAATTTTCCCAATGGTACTTGGACTTTCCTAATTTGATTCATCTTGGGAGAGACTACTCACTTCTATTCACCAGTACTCATTACCTCATTAATAAACTTGCAGTCACCTTTTTACTGATCTCCTTATGGTAAGTCTCTCTACCTGCACTTGGTAATACATTTATTCATTCATTCAGTACAGCAGTCAGTAAGTCAACATCACTGAGCACCCACTCTGTGTTTAAGGCAGCGCTAAGAGCATACAATGATAAAGTCATGGTGACTGCCCTTAGGGACTCCCAGTCTAACAGTAGGATTGCACTCTGACAGAGTATGGAAGTATGCATAAGGAGGTAAGGGGCACAAGAGGGGAGCACTAACTGTTCCTGGGCAAGGAACTAAAGAGGACATCTCAAACTTACCAAGGCAAATGATGCTTCAGCTGATTATTATAAAAAGTAGGCATGAAATGTCAATTGTCAGGTCCCTGAAAGTCCATCAGAAAAACCTGAAGATCAAACAAAGCTACACTTATTAGTTCAGTAAGGGATAACACCACCTTGACAAAAGTTTACTAGTATCTTAGAAGAGTGAAGGCAGGGAAAGATAAAGGATTTTGAGACCTGGGCTCAGTGCCTTTAAGGTGGGTCTAGGAAGGCAGGGAACTAGATGGGAATAGGCAGAGTTTATGACATAACTGTGGATTGGCTTTGAAGCCAGTCTAGATGATGAAGCTGTTTGTCTTGGTAAATAAATTAATTAGCTAGTTCATCATCTTACCTTCCAGGAGCATGTATTTCATGGAACAAGTAGCCAAGTTATTTTTGCTTGTCCTCAGTATTATTTAATATAGAGACAAGAAAATATGTCCAGTCCCAGAAATGTTTACCACAGGAATATGAAATGTTGGTTTCAGTACTCAATAAAGGAGATGAAGAAGTAGACAGAAGGGAACTGGGCAATGAGTCAGTATGTGCAAATCAAAGCAATAAAAGCAGAGTATGCTCTAAAAATCTCTTTTGCTTTCTGAATCAAGTCCAAACTCTTCAATTTGGTGTTTAAGACCTTCTAGTATGTGAAACAACTTACATTTTAAGCATTTATTTCCTATTTTCACTTATAACACAACCAAAAAGAATTAGTCACCATTTCTAACCTTTTGCACCTTTGCAGCACTATTTATGCATCGTCACATAACAGGGATCAAATCTCCGCTCTAACATTTTACCAGCCATGTGACTTTGAACTAATAATTTAAATACTTTGTGCCTATTTTTCAATTGTAAAAAGGCAAAAGTAAAAATAACTACCTCATAGATAGATACTGGTAAAATCATCTATCAACAAACAGGTATCTATTGACTACCATCTAGTGCCAGGCACTGTTCTAGGGGAAAAGACTGCCCACATTCAAGGAACTTATATATTTTCAGATATGTTATGAAGAGAAATATTGAGTAATGTGATAGAGGGCAAATGTGTTGAGGAGGCAGTCTACTCCAGTGTGGAGATTTAAAAAGATCTCCATGTTCCTTGAGAAAAGGAACCATAATTATGCACTTTTCTGTGACACTGGCAACATTCTTCCACATTGTTGACACCAAAAACCAGTGAGTGAATAAACAAATAAGATACTCATATTGTTACTATAGAGAATGTACCTTGAGTGGTTTTTATACAAAAGCTTTTACATGACTTTTAAAAGTCATCTTGGTAGAAATTTTACAAGGGTAAGTTAGAATCAGAATAAATTGTTAAATTATAAATATAATTGTTAATATAATTATGTAATTAATATAGTTAGTATAATTATATATTATATAATTGAATACAATTGTTAATAAAAATACACAGTTATAACTTTTTAGTCAAAATTTAGATGCAAAAGTGATGTTTTGTGTCTGAAATGTCATTGTTAGGGCCTTTTAGAGGAGGCTTATCCTGCTGATAGAGAAGCAAGATAAATTGTTCCTAAAATCAATTACAATTATACAATACTTAATATATTCCCCCCAAATTGATGCAACTTATATCCTTTCTCTCAGGCTTACAGTAAGAATTAATAATCTCTTCTTCACAGAGCAATAAGCTCATTACTCCAGCTGCTTTTTCTAGCCAAAGGGAAGAATAATAGAAAAATCACATTTTCCCAAAAAATAATACACAGTGAAAAATATGTCCTTGGGTTCGCATGCAGAAGTAACAGAACCTAGCTTCAATTATCTGAATGCTAACAATTTTCCAACCCTTGCAAAAAAAAATTAATTTAACTCTGCTGATTCTTTAACTCCACCTTATAGAGGCTTTTAAAGAAAAAAATATATATATATATGTATAATTACTGAATAATAACTATGTACCAGGCACTAAACTAAACATTTTACGTTCATTATCTCATTTCATTCCCAAAATATCCATAAGGAGTAGGTACTATTTTATTTCCCTATTACATGTAAGACAACTATAGCTCAATGAAATTACCACATATGCCTGCCTGAATATAATTCAACCCAGAATATCAGAAGATAAGATAATCTTTCATTATCCAAATTAGAATACAAACACAATAAAAATGAGAATAAGAGCCTGATTGACTATATGTATACTAATAAGAATATAAACTTTAAAAGTAAATATGTGCATATTTGATTTATTTGGTTACATATTTATTTTAAATCACATGCCCTGTAAATTAACACATTATATTTAAAATATTACTTTTTTCCACCTTCACATTTCATGAAATAAGTTTATTTAACCTCTTCACATGCCTCTTAACATCAAATTCTTATTGACCATTGGAACCACTTTTCTGAGACAGATAACATTTTTCCAAGAATAGCATTTGTATTAAAGTTCTCCAGAGAACCAACAGAGATGATAACTAGATAGACAGACAGACAGACAGATAGAGATTTACTATAAGGAACTGGCTCATATGATTACGAAGGCTGATAAATCCAAAATCTTCAGGGCAGGTCGATGGTATGGGAGGCCTAGTGAGAGCAGATGATCCAGTTGCAAGGCCATCAGGCAGGAAGAGGCGATGCCGCAGATGAAGTCAGGGCAGTTGGCTGTAGAATTCTCTCTTACCTAGAGAAAGACCAGCCTTTTTGTTCTAGTCAGCCTTTCAACTGATTGGATGAGGCCACCCACATTATGAAGGGTAATCTGCCTTACTCTACTGATTAAAATGTTAATGTAATAGGATGTTAAAGTCTACTAAATTAAATGTTCATCTCACCCAAAAACACCCTTGCAGAAACACCCAAAAAATTGTTTAACCAAATATCTGGGAAGCCTATGGCCCAGCCAAGTTGGCAGACAAAATTAACCATCCCACCATTTTAACGTCTAATTTTTCTCTTTCTGACTGGTTTTAAGCAACTTGATTATGATTATCCTTGGAGTACCTTTCTTCATGTTCTTTGTGATTTAGTTTCATTGAGCTTCTTGGACCAGTAGGAATTTGGAAATAATTGCAACCATTATTTTTTAAAATACTTTTTGTGCTACACCCCCCACTGCCTATCAGTTCTAAGATTCCAACTATTACATGCATGTCAGATGGTTTAGTATTAACCTCTAGGCAGCAAAAGCTAAATAATTTGCAGGGTCCAGTGCAAATTAAAATGAGGGATCCCTCATTCAAAAATTGTTTAAAAATTTCAAGAGGCAACAGAAGAACATTAAACCAAGTGATAACCCCTTCTTAATGTAGAATCTATGTGTCCGGAAAGGTTGCACGCCTGTGAAGCCTGCCCTGCTCATTGGTAATTGAGACGTTTTTCATGTTATTTCAGTCTTTTTTGTCATCCTTCATCTTTGATAATTTCTGTTGCTATGTTTTTTAAAAATCACATATCTTTTCTTCTGCAATGTCTAATCTGCTCTTAATCCCATCCAATGTATTTTTCATTTGGGGTATTGTATTCTTAGCTCTGTGAGTACCATTCAGTTCTTTGGTATTTCTAGCATTTCTCATTATGTTCATGTAGTCCTTAGTCAGGGATTTATAAGAATACATGAACAAAATAAGGAAATATATATATATGTGTGTATACATATGTACTGTTTTTAAATCCTTGTCTAATAATTTTATTATCTCTATCATTTCTTGCCCTGTTTTTATTAAGCGATTTTTCTATTTGTCATAGGTCACATTTCCCTGCTTCTTTACATGTTAATGATTATTTTAGTGGATGCTGGACACTATGAATGTTATGTTGTTCAATGACTGGATTATATTGTCTTCCTATAAAGGATGTTGAGTTTTGCTTTGGAAGCCAGTCAATTTACTGACAACTTCATTTGACCCTGTTGGGCTTTGTTAGAGCAGATCTAGATTAACCCTCATTCTAGGTTAGAGTAAACCTACTCCTAAAGTATGGCCATTCTGAAGTTTCAACTAAATGTTTAGGGTATTCTAGCTGGTGAGAAAACCAATATCTCTCAACACTGTGCAAGCTCCAGAATCTCTGTTCATCTCAGAAAGCCTTGCATATGTTCTTTGTAAGACCTCATAGTCATCCTGCACATGTATAGCTTAGCATTCAGCCAAAACTCAAGGAAACACTATGAAGATTCTTAGAGCTCCTTCTCTGTACAGAGAAACACCCTTCCCTGGGACACTTCTCCACAAATTCTAAACACATCAGCCTTCCCATACTGGGATCTCTGTTTCCTGTGCCCAACAAGATCTTTGCTTTTTAGGCTCCACTCCTTTGTTCCATGCCTTGGAAAGGCAAAAAGGCAGAAAACCTGGATGAATGCCAAGTTCACCTCCAGTGTTTCCCTTCTCTCAAAGACGGCTACTCTGCTCTGCAGGTTGCTCAACACCTGAAAACAATCACTTTGTATATTTTGTCAATTTTATAGTTATTTGTTATAGGACAGTAAATCCCCTCCCATTACTCCCCCTAAGTCAGACTATTCCATCTTTTATGTGCCGTCCTCCAGCCTGAGATCACCTTCCCAGTCCTTTCCTCTTCAACTGCATAGCCCACCTCTACTCCTTTCTGTTCCTTGACATAAATGCGTCCTTGCTCCCCAGCTCATTTTGCTCTCTCCATGAACACCTGCAGATTTATTATCCCACTGACATTTATTATATGTGCTGGAGACAGGAATCTGGGAGAAGGTACAATGGTTTATAGTACTACAATTTTTTAGAATAGCTTTCTCCAAAACTTTTCCTCAAATTATCTGCATCTTATTTATAATAAATATCATTTCCTGGCAAAGAAAACACATGCTATAATACTTATGAAAATTGTCATTCAAATAAGATGCAATGTATATAATAATTTCCATCTTCAGAGAGTATATAAATGTTTGATTAGATTTCATTTTTCATATACAGTATATGCATGTATTTTTAAGCTATATTACACACTAAAATAAACTTCAACATACTTACTCAAACGTGTTTTGCAACAAATTTCCAACATATTGGAGGATACCACTTAATAAGGGCTGCCAAACTAACGTGCCTTTGTTTAGTGTCAGAATACAGATCTTCTTGCCAATTCTAAGCACATACTTAACCTTCTTTTAAGTGTGCAATTGATTAGTCTTTGTCCTGTTCTTTTTATGAATTGCATATGTTTGCTTCTATAAAGCTTTACAAGCATGTCACTTTTTCACTGGGATCAATCAGAAGTTTCTTCATATACTATAGCCAAAATAAAGCTAAAGAAATAAAATGGAAGCTGAGACTAGCAGAAGATGGCAACTGTCATCCATAAAACCCAATGTCAGGTTGTTGAATCCATCAAAACTGTCTCATTGATGTCATTAACTGACTTATTTTAAGTACAATAAGTGCTAAAAATTTGAATTTTTCAAATCAATCATTATTAATAAAATATTGCTTTCATATATTTATAGGTTTTATATATTGGATGTCCACAGACAATATCATTTTTATTAAAGATATTTCCCTTCCAAAAAATGTTTTTGAAAGCCACTATTTAAGATGAGCAAAAAGCTTCAATGTTCAGGAAAACCTTAGACTGATTCTGGCTTAAATACTTTGCTTTTTCCTGGGTCTTCCTGTCTTTTTCTTGCCCCTCTGTAGTCTCCTCCCCCCATTTCTACCTCCTGTGACAGGCAGAAAGGCTACTCTTCATGCCATTTTCATAACCATTATTTCTAATAATAGCATAAGTATAACCAAATCTAACTAACATTTCCTCTATTAGTAAATATTTACTTTGTCTTCAATATTTCATTACAGTGAACACTATCCTAAAGATATTCAAGGCTATAAATTATTTTTCTTTTTTTAGACTTATTTTTTTAATTAATTAATTTATTTTTGGCTGCATTGGGTCTTTGTTGCTGCACGTGGGCTTTCTTTAGTTGCGGCGAGCAGGGGCTACTCTTCGTCGCAGTGTGCGGGCTTCTCATTGCAGTGGCTTCTATGGTTGTGGAAGCATGGGCACACGGGCTTCAGCAGTTGTGGCACACAGGCTCAGTAGTTGTGACTCGCAGGCTCTAGAGCACAGGCTCAGTAGTTGTGGCGCACAGCCTTAGCTGCTCCGCGGCGTGTGGGATCTTCCCGGACCAGGGCTCAAACCCGTGTCCCCGGCATTGGCAGGCGGATTCTTTTTTTTTTTTTTCCAGTACGCGGGCCTCTCACTGTTGTGGCCTCTCCCGTTGCGGAGCACAGGCTCCGGACGCGCAGGCTCAGCGGCCACGGCTCACGGGCCCAGCCGCTCCACGGCATGTGCGATCCTCCCGGACCGGGGCACGAACCTGTGTCCCCTGCATCGGCAGGCGGACTCTCAACCACTGTGCCACCAGGGAAGCCCGGCAGGCGGATTCTTAACCACTGCACCGACCAGGGAAGCCCTTTAGATTATTTTCTTATGACAGACTCAAAGTAGTGGAGTATTAGATTAAAACTACTATTTTCCATTTCTTAAAAGACTTTTAGCAAATCATTTCAGTAGACAGTGAGAACCACTTCAAACTGGAAAGCAAATACTATCCTATGTCATCTGCTCAAATTTAATTTCACAGAAAAACCTCTGCCTTTTAAGTCATAGATATTAACCTGTTAGACATTTGTTTTGCATTCCTTGCTCCAGGGAACTTCCCTTACCTCCCCACCACTCCAAAGCTGGGGTTATGTTCCTTTTGGGGGGCCCTCAGGGGCCTCTTTGCTTTAACCTTTTACAGCACTAACTGTTTCATAATTGCTCATTCATTTTTGCTTCATCCCCAGATTTTATGTACCTGCCACCAGAGGCTTTACCTTGTTCACAGATATATTCCCCAGAACCTAGAACAGTGTCTGGCACACAGCAAGGATGCTATAATTTTTGCTGAATTAATTAGTTATCTTTATTAAGGAAGTGACTACATATCCTTTTTCATGTCCTTAAAATTCACAGTTTGGGGGTTTGTTTTGATTTTTGTCCTACCAACTACAGCAATGCTTAGCATACCTCATGGCACACAGACATACAAAAAAATAAGTTTTGAATGCATCAATAAACTAGTTCATTTACTTTAAAAAAGGACATGATATTCCAGAACAAACCAAATCTGATAGGTATACTGTTTTAGGATTTGGGGATTACAAAGAGATCTAGCAGTCAGAGTAAATATTTGCTTACTTGATGTGTCATTCACATTTCAGACCTGAACCTACCATTGTCTATGTGACCTTAAGTAAGTCCTTTATGCTTCTTAGCTTCAGTTTCTTCATGTATAAAATTATGTGGTTAGACCAGATCATCAGTATGTGTTCTTCCAGTTCATTTTAACTTTACTTTGGAAGGGAATTCATTGAGTTATAATAAGACAATGTGACACACAGAGCTCAGTAACCCTGTGTTTTTGGTTTTTAAATTTGCTGTTTTACTGTAATTTCTTAATTACAAAACTTCTTTGAAAAAACATAAAGTACTTGTGAAAGCCTGATAAAGTTAGATGATTGTCCACTGGTAAGAGAGTAAATTTGTGTGCTTCTAATGGTCATCAGAGGAGTTATTTGGGGCCATGAATATTTCTTTGTTTGGTTGGGCAGGTTGTTACTGTGGTTGTATAATAACTGACACTAAAGCTCAGTGTAGCTCTTTCAAGACTCTGGTATCCTTTTCAGAGATACGGCACATAGTATTGTATGTTAACTAACTTTAACAAAAGAATAAAGTAGGGTAATCCCCATACCCATCTCCTTTTGAAAGGCCTATGTCTAAATACCTTTTAAGACTCCAGGGGTAAACCAAATTATCTAGGAATCTAATAGTTTTGTTCCTACATTTTAGTTCCCATTTGAAATGGCACTAATCCCTCAGTAGACCGATAATCATATATTCACACCATTGAATATGCTAGTCTTGGGAGTGGTAAAGGAATAACTGTATTCCTCCATCTGCCCCTGATTTCTCATAAAGATAAAGCACAAATGTATCACTTGGAGTGCAAGTCAGTGATCAGTGGTGCAAGAAGGAAGCCCACAGCAAAGTCAGAAGTGATGGCACAAGCTTATGTGCTATAGGAACGTTCTGGAGAGGGCACAGGGAGGAAAGGAAGACTAGACATTGTGCCTAACATAGGTTAGAGGACATCGCCCTCTGAAAGGGGAAAAGAGGGTGATCTAACAAACTACATAATTGCACATTTTTATTGTTATCATTGTATTACTACAATTATGTGCTTCTGGTTCAATGGCTTGAGGCTATATATATTTTATGACTAAAATATATATAGTCTTATTATCCAACAAGATATCTCTGCCTTCTTCCTTTTCTCTCCTCCTTTACCTCCTCTGTATCATCATGTTTTTTTTTTTTTCTTTGCCTCCCTGGTACCGTCAGATTTATGAAGCTCAGTCTATTGATTCATTTATGACTTCTGGACATTTAGTATTCAGATTAACAGCCTTGTTCAGTGTGTTCTGTCTTACTTTCTTGTATGTAATTGTTTTTATAATTGTAGAAAATTTTTAAATATTTTAACTTATTTTTATTTCAAGTAGTTTGTTTAAAGTTGTAATCAGGAATTGCTATAATAAAGGGAAAATTGTTTAAACTTGCTCATGTTTCAAATATGTAATAAATCTTAAATGCTTTATTTCCTCCAAGGTAACTCTTCAGAGACATATCTAGCATCTCAAATCATCTCTAAGTCTGGACTTAGATGGCATAAAGAAGAGCCCTCTGGGGGAGGCTGATGACTTCATACTTAAAATCTATTCTCCTGGCAACATTGGAAACTCAGATATGTTCCAGGCAAAATTTCACCCCTAAGCAGTCATAATTCCAATCTTAAATTCTCAGAATTTCTAAAGCAGAATAATTTTATACAAATCTCCTCTCTGCAGAATCTCTATTTTTGGTTTCTTCACCATACTGACTTCTTAATCAAAGCCTTTCTCCTGTCATACAAATTTGCCTAGGAAGTGCTCAGTTCTAAAGGAAACCTTTTCAGTATATATTGGTCAGGATGAGCTAGTCTATGCTACAGCAACAAGTTACCCCTCAATCTCATTTTATAACACACTGAAAGTTTGTTTATAGCTTACATCAGTGTGGGTTGGTCAACTCTCTTCTAAAAGGTAGTTCAAGGACTCTCATTAGGTACTCCATTAGGAAGATATGAACCCTGTAGTTGCCATGAGGAGAGAGTTAGAATTAATTGAATAAAAGGTCAGATCTAAAAGTGGTATAAATCATTTCTGCCTATATTCCATAGCCCCAGCTTAACTGCAGGGGAGACTAAAAAATATAGCTCTCAAGTGAGTCCAGAAAGAGAAAATTATGTGGTATTGTCACTGCTACACACTATAATCCTTAGTCCCAAGAAGCAAACATGGAATTTCATAACCACAAACTCTGTGAGACATATAATTGAATTTTTTCTAACTCTGAAAAGGTTTGGAAATTGATTTCCCAATGATTTTCCTGTAGCCTAGCAAGATAGGAAAAGCAATGTATTGATTCATACCTATATACCTACCTACCCTTATTCATCCACCCATATATTCATTCAACAATATTTCTTTTATACAAGCAAAAAAACATATCTGATTTTTTCCATGTAATAGTGCATCTTAAAGATTGTTCCATATCTATATTTATATAGATAGATACATACATAGTACAGAACTATCTCAATCATTTTAATAGTTATAGCTATTCACTATACTTCCCTATTAAAAGACAGGTTGTTTCCAGAGAACACACTTAATACATCTTTGAATATATATGCAATTATGTATAGATAATTCAGATTCCTAGAGGCAAAGAGAACTGTTGGGTTCACAAGCCAAAAATTAATGTTAGTACATAGCTGTGACCATTAACTCAGCCAAGATGACGGGTATATATTTTCTAACTGGTTTTGTTCTGTCCTAATTGTTTAACTTTAATCATCTTTTTGTATATGTGTTTTATTATTATAATAAGAACCTATTATGTAGCTTAGCAGCTCATAGCAATTATCAGGTCTAGAAGTAGAAATAAAAACAAAAGCTGTAAGGAAAAAGAGAATGATAGAGAAGGGAAAAAAATCAGTTTAAAAAGTGAAAAAGAAAGGAAGGGAAGGATGAAATAAGGGGAGGAAAAGAAAAAAAAATACAGATGGACAGGCAGACATTCAGAGAGGAAGGCAGGAAGGAGCCTTTGGAAAATTAAATGATGTTTTCAAATTATGTTTCCAAAGCCAGATTAACATTGAAACCAAAAGCCAAGAAAACACAAAAATAGAAAACTATGGACCACTCTCATTTGGGAAATTACCCCCAAAGTCCTAAATGAAACACTGGCAAATAAAATACAGCAATATATTAAAGTATAATATTCCATAACCTAGTGGGATTCATGCCACAATAAATCCAATATCTAGATTTTCTAAATACCTCAGTCTCCCCAATACCTAGAACAGAGCTTTGCACTTTGAGTAAGTATGTACTAAGTTGATGAATAAATGTATGAATAGTGAAAATGTTTTAATATAATTCATCATATTAATAGATTCAAGGAGAAAAATTATGTGATCATCTCTAGAGATGCCAAAGACGCACTAATAAAATTCAGCATATATTCCTGATTAAAAAAATATCGATAAAATAAGATTGAGATCCTGCCTTAATATTGTTTTAGATAGACAGATTGAGAAGCAACTAAAAATTCGTAAGTAGCAATAACAAAATTCATCAAGGTGGTCCTGCCACATTACTGCATAAATCAATGGTCTTGAAATATACAAATAATAACTACTTAAAAATATAATAGAAGAGAATACCCAATTTATAATAGTAATAAAAAGATACGATAGTTAAGAATACCCTTAACAGATAATGTGAAAGATTTATAAAATTGAAAATTTTTAATTTTACTAAAGGACATTTTAAAATGTTTACAAATAGAAATATATATCCTGTTTCTCAATAGAAAAGCCCTCAATATTATAATATTCTATCATTTTTAAGCCAACCTAAAAAATTATATATATATATTATATTTATATACTTATATATATCAATACTTAGTGGCAATGGTGGTAGAAAAGGGGCTTTGTGGGGGACTACAGTGTTTCTAACACGTATTGAAAAGGTAACAAGACTAACCCAAGATACCTGAAGAAGAATAACAAGTAAATTCTAGCTGTATCAGATATTGAAACATACTATCCAATTCCTACTGCATCATAACAACTCCAATACTTAGCAGTGTAAGACAACCATTTCATGATATTCCTGAAATCCTTGGGTCAGGAATGCAGGGCACAATGATGGTGTGTTGCTTCTAGAAACATTAGAATAACTGGGAGTGACTCAGCATTTGGGGGTTGGAATCATAACAGCTTCACTCACATGTCTGCTGCCTGGGCTAAGATAACTTGTAGATACAGCTCGGCTAGAGCACCTACACATGTTCTCTTCATGAAGCCAGGCCAGAACATTCCTAGAAAAAGCCAGCCAAAACACTGGTTTGATGATTTGCCTCTGAGAGGAGCAAGTTAGTTGGCAGAGGTGGGAAGAGTAGGAGAAAAGGGAGGAAATGAAGAAAGGGAGAGTCCAAAATACGAAGGAGACTCACATATTAACTTTTATCTTTTTTAACTAGTTAATATATCAAAAAAAGTTAGCCTAAGTGAAGTTTTACATCTATTTACGATATACTTGATAAATTAACTGAAACTTCAAATTTCTTTATGTTCTGCTAGAATTTTTTCAGGATACAATGGTAAAATAATTATTTTTTCAAGATTAGAAGCTCTGTTGTTTTTTTAATGGGAAAATAATTATTTGGTTTTTTGAAGGATGAATGTAAGTTCTAACGCACAGAGCAAAAAAGTTGTATGCATATTATTTGGGTGAAGTCAAAGGAAGTTCGTACCATCACTTCAAAATATTCATGCTTATAACAAAATACACACAATGCTTTTTTCTTAATTTAATAAAAATGAAAGCAGGGGCTTCCCTGGTGGCGCAGTGGTTGAGAGTCTGCCTGCCGATGCAGGGGACACGGGTTCGTGCCCCGGTCCAGGAAGATCCCACATGCCGCAGAGCGGCTGGGCCCGTGAGCCATGGCCGCTGAGCCTGCGCGCCCAGAGCCTGTGCTCCGCAACGGGAGAGGCCGCAGCAGTGAGACGCCCGCGTACTGCAAAAAAAAAACAAAATGAAAGCAGTATTTCCCTCATATTTGTTTCATGTTTGACACTACTGCTTCTTGTTTGGCCCAAGTCAGGGCCTGAGCTTTGAGATAACCCCAATTACTGGCAACCTACTGACAGTAGGTATAAGTAGAATGCTCCGGGGAAGACTGCTATATGAGCCTCAGGAAGGCAGCCTGTGAGATCAAAAAAATCTAAACAGAAAATGTGTCACCACAAATTCAGCTTTGGAGTCAAATTCATAAGATCAAGAATTTCGTGCCTTGGAGTTCCCTAGTTTTCTATACGAATGGCATAGTCTTGTTAAATATTAATTAAATTTATTAATATCATTCTATACTGAGGTTCAGCCTGTATTTCAAATTTCCATAGTGATCCAAAGGAGACTATCACCGTAGTGTCAACTTGCTACAAAATGATTACCTAGAAATTCTAAGTAAGCCCTGATACATTAACTATACAAGCTGGGAAATAAATTTCATAACATTGAGTTAGATATCAAAGCATGATGGAATTTCAATAATAACTTTGTTACAAGGATATCAAACCCAACCTTAGTCTGGGCATATACAATTACTTCAGCCATGAGGTCAATAAAGCCATTTCTATGAAGCTCTTCTTGAAATGAGGAAGAGAGTGAGCCCTTCAGGAATTGTCAGAATTAGGACACCTCTCATAGCAGCCTTCCTTAAGTCTTTACCATTGTTGCCTTATGGTCCAAGAGTTCTCTTTTCTATATTGTCCCTGTTGTATCTTGAGGCTGAATACAGTGCTGGCACTTAATAGGCAAAAAAAAAAATCTTTGTCCATTGAAACTAGTTGGAATATATTGACAAAACTTAGTTTCCTCAAGGGCAAGTCCAGTAAATCCATGATTTGCTATTACCAGAAGTTATGCTAAGCACTTTATATTTATTATTCACATATTATTCTCAAAACAACACCGAAAGGTAGTTACTATTATTTCAATTAGACAACTAAAAAGAAAAAAAATTGAGGCTTAAAGAGGTTGAGTAACTTGCCCAAACATATACAATGAAAGAGACAAAATTTGAATTCCTGCTCAAACCCCTAGGCTGCCTCTCAACTCAGGTCTGTACAAGACTAATTGCTATCTATAATCTCACAGCTAGCCTTCCCCACTCCAAGTACATACATTAAAGAGAACAGGTAAGGTGACAAACAAAAACTACTAGGTAAGCAAATTCCTATAAAAGAACTATTTTGAATATATATCAGGCCATTTAGAAATGCTGACTTTCCCATCCTAAGAATGCCTCTGTTATTCTCTGGCACCATTGCATTAAGGATCAACTTTTGCTCTTTAATTCCTACAGCAAGAAAATAAACATGATGTCTCTAGAGCACTAGCATGAATATCACTCTCTGAAATTGTGCCCTAGAGGAAGAGGTTGGCAAGGGAAAATTGTCTTCCAAAGGCTTATATGCTTGCTAGTCACTTCTTACTTTATGGTTGCTATCATTTCCTAAACGAGGTTATGTAAGTAAAACAAAGATAGACTTAAAAAAATTATTATTAAGTAACTCTAATATTCCATTTTGCATCATTAAAGGTCAAGGGCTAAATAGCTACCTCTGGCTTGTAAATTTCTTTTACTTCTTTAAAGAAGAAAGTCACAGAAAGAGATTTCTATGTCAGTTCCTGGAGAGAATGCTAATAAAGTCCAGGGAGGACCATGGTCAAAAAGATATGCTCTCAGGTCTCACTGAAAGACAACTTCCAATGGTTAGATCCATTCTTCTGCTAAGTTGTAATTTCACTTGTGTACTGTCTTCAAGTATGCGGAAGAGAGACAAGGACAACAGAAAAATGAGAATCTAGGGGTTGGTGCTTGACAAGTTTTCTGTAATTTGATTTAGTCTATAACACCAATTAATCTTTTGCAAAAGACCTTTTTGATGCCTTCAATTCATTTCCAGTGACAATATATTTGCACGCACAGGTCTTTTCGTGCAACATTTACTAATGTTGTGGTAATGGGGCTTTAGAAAAGAAATGCTTATTGTTTCATTGTATTTTTAAACATTTATTTATTTATTTTTGGCTGTGTTGGGTCTTCGTTGCTGTGCACAGGCTTTCTCTAGCTGCAGTGAGTGGGTGCTACTCTTCGTTGCGGTGCACGGGCTTCTCATTGCGTTGGCTTCTCTTGCTGCGGAGCGTGGGCTCTAGGCGCACAGGCTTCAGTAGTTGTGGCAAGTGGGCTCAGTAGTTGTGGCTTACAGGCTCTAGAGCGCAGGCTCAGTAGTTGTGGCGCACAGGCTTAGTTGCTCTGCGGCATGTGGGATCTTCCCAGGCCAGGGCTCGAACCCATGTCCCTTGCATTGACAGGCAGATTCTTAACCACTGTGCCACCAGGGAAGCTCTCACTGTACCTTAATAAAGGTTAATGCATGTCTCAACTTTTTCTGACTTTTAGGACTAAAAGTGAACTTAAGTAGCAATAAAGTTAAATAATCTGCTGCCCTCAAGGGACATAAACATCAATTTTCTGGCACCTCATATTTACCAATGAAATTACATTAAACAGTGAAATATTAGCTCTTTTAGCTTTCACTTGCTTCCTATAATGTAATGAGGAAGCACTGTATCACTTAGTCTGCTCCTTCCTTCTGCCAAATCCATCTCTGAGTTTCTGGCAGGACTAAAAGAATGTACCTGAGGTGATTACCAATATGTTAGATTATTAAAAATTAAGTACCCCAGCATTCTCTTTTACATTCATTTTCCAGGACAATTGTCTAGAATACCTGAATTAAAGGCTACTCCTTCACAGCCTTAACCTTGAATTGCTTCATTCTGAAGACAGAAGGCCTATCTCACAATCTGGACATTTTAATGGTGATGTAAATTACTGACTCTAAAGAAATAACCAACTTTTAACAAGAGGCAACCAACTACATCGTGGAAAAACTTAGGCTCAATGTTAATCAGATAGGATACAACCAATATGACTCAGAATTCACTCTCTGCATCACATATATCATCAACAAAGGTGGTTTTTATCATGGTAATTGGCCTGGGCTGGGTGAACCGATCTTAGAACAGATGGACAAAAACCTTAACAAAAATAACCACAAATGGCAAAGTCACCTGAAACATAAACATCTGATATTTAACCTTTTTGTTATGCCTTAGGAAAGGAAGGAGATCCCGAGATACATATACAAAGATGTTTAGTTTCTTCTATGTTCATGGCAAGAACTGATGATCAGATGATGTAGTAGAAATCACCAAACAACTTTTAGTTCCTGTTCTGACATTAATTGAGTGGCCTTGTGGGAAGTTACTTAAGCTCTCTGGCATAAGTCTATTTGGTTGTAAAATTATTATATTTTGCTATACCTTCTACATCCCCTTACAGCTATAAAACTTCAAAATTCTATCAATACAATAATTTATTATGAAGCATGTAATACAGTATCTTTGTTTTGTTCACTGCTGAATTTGAGCACTTAGAATTGTGCCCAACACATAGTAAATTCTCCATAACTATTTCTTGAATGAATATAGCATCCTTAAGTGTTTGTTGAATGAATGCATATATAAAGTATGTAACCTTTCAGTTTATTACTGGCTATATTATTATTTACATACAGAGAATATGTTGTGAAGAATTTTTTTGAAAACTCCCAAAGTACCACGAGTTAAAGTTCATGGTATAAAAAAAGAAGTTAAAACATAAGGACAGTATTTTCTAATTTTTTCACTCCATAAAATACCCAGAGATTAATAAATGAGCAGCCACATGCAGTATAACAGATCAAGATCAATTATACTATAAGACCAGATGCCATAAAACTCCTAGAGGAAAACATAGCACAACACTTTTTGACATAAATCACAGCAATATTTTTTTGTTTCTGTCTCCTAAAGCAAAGCAAATAAAAGCAAAAATAAACAAATGGGACCTAACTAAAAAAAAAAATTTTGCACAGCAAAGGAAACCATCAACAAAATGAAAAGACAATGTACTGAATGGGAGAAAATATATGCAAATGATATGACTGATAAAGGATTAATAACCAACATATATAAGCAGCTCATACAACTCAACATCAAAAAAAAAAAAAAACCTGATTAAAAAATGGACAGAATAGACATTTTTCCAAAGAGGAAATGCAGATAGCTGACAGGTACATGAAAAGATGCTCAACATTGCTAATCATCAGGGAAATGCAAATCAAAACCACAATGAGATATCATCTCACACCTGTCAGAGTGCCTATCCTCAAAAAGAACACAAATGACAAATGTTGGCAAGGATGTAGAGAAAAGGAAACCCTTGTACACCGTTGGTCAGAATGTAAGTTGGTGCAGCCACTGTGGAAAACAGTATGGAGGTTTCTCAAAAAGCTAAAAATAGAACTACCATATGACCCAGCAATTCCACTCCTGGGTATGTAACCAAAATAAACAAGAACACTAATTCGAAAAGACACATGTACCCCAATGTTCATAGCAGCATTATTTACAATTGTCAAGATATGGAAGCAACCTAAGTGTCCACAGACAGATGAATGGATAAAGAAGACGTGGCATATATATATATATATATATATATATATATATATATATATATAAACACATACATACATACAATGGAATACTACTCAGCCATAAAAAAGAATGAAATTTTGCCACTTGCAACAACAATGGAGAGAATTGGAGGGCATTATGATAAGTGAAATAAGTTAGACAGAGAAAGACAAATACTGTACGATATCACTTACATATGGACTCTTAAAAATACAACAAATAGTAAATATAACAGAAACATGCAGATTCACAGATGTAAAGAACAATCAGTGGTTACCCGTAGGGAGAGGGAAGAGGGAGAGGCATTCTAGGGGCAGGAGGGTAAGAGGTACAAACTATTAGGTATAAAACAAGCTACAAGGATATATCGTACAACACGGGGAATATAGCCAATATTTTATAATAACTATAAGTGGAGTATGACCTTTAAAAATTGTGATTCACTATGTTGTACACCTATAACATAATACTGTACGCAACTATACTTCAATTTTTTTAAAAATCAGTGAAAATTGATCAGTACTTGGGGAAAAGAAAAAAGTAAAGACTTTTTAAAAAATCTTTGGATCTTTGGACAAATATTTCCTGCACTTCTGAGTTACAAAACATGAAATTCTAAAATTTTACGACTAGATATTCAGACACCTAAACTGCAAAAGAATCTGACCATGGTCTTGGGCATGTCTGTTTGATTCCTATTATCCACATGCCTCAAATATGTATTTCAGTTTGAAACTAGGAATATATGGTGACTGTAAGAGAAATACACCTTGTTCAAGCTGAATGAGTTAGTTGCTGGCTAAATGAGCTGACCTTTTGAGTAAAATCATTTATATTTGTCTACTTAAATGCTGGAATATATACCCCAAAGGTTGGTTTAAGTAGAATTAATGCCAAGCTTTTGTTGTTGGCAATATATAATCATACGTTCATTTTCTATTTAGAGCCATTTCTTGTTTGTGATTACAAAATTATTTCATCTGTATAAAAGAGAGACTATAAGCAAGAGAATGATAGAAATAATGCAAGTAAAAAAAAAAGGGGAAAATTTGTATGTGAATACCTCATAGAGATTAGAAAGGCAAATGAGGAGATAGAAAATAATAGTAATTGCTATTATTTGTTGAGCATCCACTCTATGCTTTAATAAAGCATACTTTAATAAATTAAATAATCTTCATAACAATCATAACAAATATATATTATCATCATCTTCTTTTTCAGGTTAACATGTAAATATGCATTAGAACGCCTGGTGGTAGCAAGTTCTCTGGAGAAAAATAAGCCGGGGCAGGGGTGGGTGTGGGGGGCTAGAGAATACAGCATCATCTTATAGATGAGAAAGTTGAGGCTCAGAGCAATAAAGTAACTTGTCAAAGGGCAGACAGAAAGTCAAAATCTAAACTAAGTTCTATCTGACTCCATTGTCCACGCTATTGACATCAAACTTCCAAAAGAGAATTTTTGAGATATCAGTGATAAATTCACAGTGCCTGATGCTGAGAAACACTAAATTTGATTTACACTTTGGTTGTCAAGGCTGATCATATGGCTATTTTATTACGTATACTACATTATGAAGCCTCAGGTTGAAATGTCCTTATATTTCCATATATTTCAGTATATCAGGGCAGGTAAACCTTTAAAGAATGAATTCCACTTTTTAGAGCTGAGTTGAAAAGAGTTCCTTCCTCTGCCTTTTTAATTGCATTAATCACAATACTAAATCCATTTTCTGTATCTCACATTCCAGAAATAAAAATTAGCTACATTCTTTTTTTTTTTCTTAATTGATTTATTTCTATTTTTGGCTGCATTGGGTCTTCGTTGCTGCATGCGGGCTTCTCTCTAGTTGTAGCAAGCAGGGGCTACTCCTCGCCACCGGGCGCGGGCTTCTCACTGCAGTGGCCTCCCCCGCTGCAGAGCACGGGCTCTAGGCATGTGGGCCTCAGTAGTTGTAGCTTGCTGGTTCTACAGCACAGGCTCAGTAGATGTGGCTCACGGGCTTAGCTGCTCCGCGGCATGTGGGATCTTCCTGGACCAGGGCTTGAACCCGTGTCCCCTGCATTGGCAGGCAGATTCTCAACCACTGCGCCACCAGGGAAACCCAAAATTAGCTACATTCTTTTGACAACCTATAGTTTTTATTTCTAATTTGTCTTCTTTAATCTTATTTCCTTCCTTCCAACCAAGTTGAGGCCTGTGGACTTTTCAAATGGTTTTCTCGGTGTGTCTTGCACCTCCCGTCTCTTCACAGTGGCTGCTCTCCTTCTCTCTGCATTCCCCACACCCCTTCACCTTCCTCAATCAACTGCAGCACCCTGCCCTCCATGCTGTTCCTCAAACATGCCAGGGTGCTCGTGCCTGACAGTTTTGCAATTTTGTTTGGCTTCTGCTTTTTCCTGGAATATTCTTCTCGCTCTAACCAGATATTCACATGACTAACTTCCTTACCACCTTTAAAACTTTCCTCCAGTGAAAACTGCTCAATGGGACTTTGCTAAAAACTATTTACTTTTGCAAACTGCTCCCTATACCCCACACTTACCCTGCTCTACTTTTTTAAAGCATCACCTTCTAACAAACTAAATACTTTATTTTTTATTTTGTTTGTTGTTTATTTTCTCTATGCTCCTCTACAATGAAAGCTCCATGAGGGCAGGGAACTTTGTCTTATTTTCTGATACATCCCCAAAGCCTAAAACAGTGCCAGACACATAGTAGACTCTCAATAAATGTTAGCTAAATAAATAAGCATCTCATTAATATAAATCCTTAGAGTGAAACTTCTTAGTCAAACAGTGGGCAGATTTCAAAATTCAGAGGCTTATTAGTAAATTAATAAGTAAATTAAAACACTGATTACAAAATTTACCTAAAGCAACAAAAATGTATGGTCTGAAAATAGAAGTGCCTAGCACTCTGCAGAGGACTCACCTCCTCACTTCCTCTCAACTGTTACTCCTCTTATGACCACAAGCCACAATAATGTACAAAACCCTATCTCTGAGGAGCAGCAAACACCTTCCAACTTTGATCTACTCACCCAACAAAAGTGCTTAAAACTAAATTTAAGGACAGACCACCACTGATCTAGATGCAAAAGTCATACTCCAGGTGTTTTATTCAATGGACCTTCTCATATGTGCAAAACCCAGGGATACTGTCCTCACTTGCCCTTTCTAGACTGTATTCTTTGCCAGTTTAAACATACCTGGTTCCAACATAGGATCCTAGCTCTTATCCGTCCTGGAGCCACCCCTCTGTTAAGTCATCTGCCTGGTCTGACTTGGAGTCCTCTTCTTGCCTATTTCCTACATTTTGCTCCAACACCCAGGAGGCGGGCTTCTAAATTCATAACACCCATGCTCTCCCTTTCTGTAGAATCCATGCTCTATAATCCACCACCTTAGCTGACCTGCCCTCAACAATTCTACCCCATAGTCAAACAACTGTAAATAAAATATAAATGGAAAAAATTTTATATATGTAACATATAATTTATATGTACCCCCTAAACTGCTTGTGTTCCTACTGTTCTTCCCACTCAGGGTTATTAATGCATATATCTACATCTCCTTCTCCCTGTTATTCCTAAGCCTGGTTCCCATTTGACATTCACTGCATATTTCAGAGAGTACTTCCTCTCCTTTAGCATCTCTCTTATTACTGAGAAAAGTTAAGCCTGTTCTAAATTGTTGTTCATTTGTTTTGGCCCTTTGAATCAATGAAGCAATGAAACTAAAACTCTGCTCTCTTTTTTATGTGCCCCATGGCTTTCTACTGTACACTACTGAGTTGTACTCCAGCTCTGCAAGCCGCCATATATTTTGTGTTCCATTGTACAAGGGTGAGCTCAAAGTGAGATGAATATTCTTCTCTCAAACTTTCTAGTGACTCCATCAGCATAACTGATAATTATGTCAGCATAACTGATAATTTATCCAACCAGATGCAAATACATTCAGGTTTACCATTAACTCCATTGTGTGCTACAATCCAGCACCCGCGTTATTCTTCTCAAAGTATATCTGCACATTAAGTATTCCTCCTTCACAGTCTTATACTAACTCCATCACTGCAAATTCCATCCCAGTTTCCCTTTTCTCCAATAGGAGGCACAGACTGACACTGATTTAGTGGATCCTTTTAGATTTCCTTGCTGTTTTCATTTCCAAGTCTCCCTGAACTTAAATTCACTTGTTTTTGTCTTATACATGTGGTGTCTCCGTTTCCTGTTAATTCCTGATCACCTTTTCACAAAGGACCTACAGCCAGACCTAAAGGGTGATAGAGTTGGTTTTTATTGTTCCCCTTTCGCTTATCTCCCCTGGCTTCCAGCTGGAGCCAGCTGCCTCTGGCAGCCCACCATTCCAGACCCCCACTTACCCCTCCCACATCCATTTTAGGTGGCACTATTTTCTACCTTAAAACATAATGCAGCTACAATAAAAGCCTTAGGTCAAAGACCTCTGTCTACACCACTACCACCATCAATCTGTGACCTATATCTCTTTTATTTAACTAAAGATTAGGAACCTCAGACCAGGAAAAAAGTAAAGATCACACATTACCAAAGAAGCAGAGGCCCATTTGGAATAGGTAGATAAGGCTGTGGTCTGTAAATCATATTAGAAACAGACCCTCTGACTTGATAATATTCAAATTTGGCCGTTTTTTTTCTTTTTAGATATATCCCAAGTCTCCCCACTCTCATCATTATATCTGAAACCTGAGATTTTGAATGCCAATAAGTTATGTTTTCAAACTTTTCTCCTGGCTAACAATATGTGTTGCAGTAATCAGGATTTGATATCATCTACTTAGCACTGGCTTGGAGTCACCAGATACAGGTCCTAGTTCCACAATTACTTAGTTCCACAGCTCACTAGCTGTGAGAACTTATGCAAGTTACCTAGGCTTTCTTAGACTTAGTTGCCTAAAGTAAAATGGAAATAATAATTGTAGCCTTTGGAGGTCCAGCAAAGTTTAATAAAAGAACTATTTATAAATGTGTAGGCAGAGTTTAGGAACACAACAAGGAAATATGCAGTGCCCAGGGCTATTAATATCCCTGGGCCTGAGAGGCAAAAGACGGAGCAGCTACCAGAACCAGGGAACTCAGGGGAGACCTTGGTTAGAGGAAAGCAGCCAACCCAGTATAACGCAGCAGGCAGAGAGCTGGGCAGTAAATACACTAACACGACCTTATCCCTTTTCCCAGATCCCACCAGTATCTCTCATTCGCTGACACCCACCTGGAAGCCAGAGGGCAAAGGAACCTAGTAGGAACTGTCCATAAAAGTCAGCCTCCTGGAACACCTGAGCAAGAGGTAAAGGGTGAGGATGGATCTGGGGGGGCAGCAGAAGATATCCATCGCAGTCTACACAGTTTGCTCCTCAGCAGCCATTCTGACCAGTTAATCTGGGTGAAAAAAATCCAAATCCCTAACACAGATGACAAACAAACCATTAGCTATTGCATTATTGCAGAATGATGCCATACTCCTACCTATAAAACATGAGCTATCACCAGCACTCTAAATATAAAGGAGCAGAGGGAGGCAGGAAAAGCAAAAATTAACTTGAAATTTAGGCGCAATGTTCACTGCCTTTATAAATACCCATGAAGCTGATTATCACCACTTCCTTTTCCACCGCCACCAATTCTGTTTAACTTACCTTCTTCAACACCCGGGGATGGAAGGTGTGACTCAAACCTTCATTTATGAGTCCTTATTGGTCCACACTTTATTGAGTTGCCAGAGTTTTCCACTGACCATGAAGAATAGCACTAAAGGAAGTCCTAGCAAACCCCCTAGGTTACAGAGACAGCCCTCTTTGCCCTGATCGTGGAGGAGCAGCCCACTTCTTCCTTGATATTTGGGCTTATTCACTCTGGCAGATACAGTGATCCCTTTCTCTGCCTGTCACTTTAATCCCAGAGTATCCAGGGAGCAGTCTGAGCTTTCAGTTCTTCAAAACTATGACTGGGCTCTCTGATGGAAGCACTTCTCTCCGAGGCATTTCTCTCCTGAGCCTCCAAATCCACCAAGCCCAAGAATACTGGTACAGGAAGCAAAAACAACTTTAGCATGTTATTTGGTATAAAAGTGAGCAGTGCCACTCTAGCCTCCAACTCTTGCATTCCAGAGCCCCATATTCTGACTAATGGGGAGACTAACATACGTGGACTGATGGTTTAAGTCATACACCATTATCTGTATGACAGCACCAAATCTTACTGGGTGTTGTATCAGGGCTGTACTGTGACCGCTCCTGCGTCATGGGAGTAAGTGGCAAAATTGGTGAATACTCTGGGCACAAACCCACTGCAGCCCTTTCTTTGCTGTAATGTATGCCCCAACAGTGGAGGAAATGTTTTGTGGAACAGCGTGGTCATGGATACAGCACTCTAAGTCTATAACTGGTGGTGCAGGCAGAAGCACTGTGGTTAAGGAGGCAAATCTGTCCTAGAATACATGTCTACTCTGATGAAATCAAAACACTGCCTCTTCAATGTTGAAAGAGGATTGACATAATCGATGTATCACCACATGGCTGTAAAGTACACCTGGGGAGTAATACCAAGTCACGGATCAGCCCTGGTGAGGGAAAGGCCATATTTTTGAGCTCATGCAGAGCTTCCCACACTGCTGCCATTGCCGTAGTTGTGCACAGATCTAACACAAGCCGGAGAAAGTGGCGGATGGACAGCCATCTTGCCAAGCTTGTTATTGAGGGCCTCCTCCACTGTGGATGCCGTCTGATGACACAGAGGTGGGGCACAAATGTCTCGCCACTCAGTGCCCACTGTGAGAGAAGCATCACATACCTCTCTCCCACACCTCCTATCAGACTCCAGCCCTGACCCGGAACCATATCTGCCCCATGACTACAGGAGGAACTCTTCAAAGAGGCCACTGAATCTTTCTGATTTTCTACTCTTTTCAAAGTTAAACATTCAAGTACTTCATTTTTCCCTTTTCTCATTCCCTTGACAAAAAGTTTATCTGTGAATATCCAATCTCAGAATCTCACTTTATTTTTTTTTAATTTTATTTATTTATTTTTGGCTGTGTTGGGTCTTCCTTGCCCAGGCAAGGAAACACTGACACCTCAATTCTAATCCTTTCTGCTAGTATTCTGCTTTGGCCTAGGTTTTGAAGAAGACACAGAAAATAAGGTCTCAGATGGAGGCTTTGCTCATGAACATCTAAAAATCTTACTAATACAACATCTAACTGTTGCATTAAAGGCCACACACACACATACGCACATGCACACACATTTACTTTGTCATTCATTGAACCAATATTTCTTTTTTTAAGATTTATTTTTATTTACTTATTTTGGCTGCACCGTGTCTTAGTTGCAGCACGTGGGTTATTCGTTGAGGCATGCGGGCTTCTTAGTTGCAGCATGTGGACTCTTAGTTGTGGCATGTGAACTCTCAGTTGCAACATGCATGAGGGATCTAGCTCCCCGACCAGGGATTGAACCCAGGCCCCCTGCACTGGGAGCACAGGGTCCTACCCACTGGACCACCAGGGAAGTCCCTGAACCAATGTTTCTTGAGGTCCTATTTTTGCCATGTATGTTTTGGGTAAAGGAGGATAAATTAGTGAATAAAATATATTAAAATCCCTGCCCTCCTAGAGTTTATATTCTTTTAGGTGAAAAAGATGTTAAAGAGGAAGCAGACAATAAATAAAATAAACACAAATAAATACACAGTGTGTTAGATGGTGATAAGAGGGAAAGGCAATGGGTGGGGGGTGAGGAGAGGGACAGTTGTGACTTCAAATAGAATGGTCAGGGGAGGCCTCATTGAGGTGACATTTCAACAAAGACTGGAAGGAAAGAGGGAGTCTTTATATGTTTAGGTGGGAAGAGCATTTCAAGTAGATGGAATAGCAAGCGCAAAAGCCCTGAGGGTGGAGCACACCAGGCATCTATGAGAAACAGCAAGGAAGCCAGTGTGGCTAGAGAAGAGTGACTCAGGAGAGTCTTGTGAGATAAAACCAAAGAGGTAATAAAGGCCAGATTGTGCAATGTTTTATAGCTTTAGGAGTTTGGCTTTCACTTTGAGTGTGATGGGCAGCCATAAAGGGTTGAAAGCAAAGACGAAGATGATCTGACTTCTTTTTAAGAGAATCACTCTGGCTGCTTATTTAGAATGGATTGTAGGGGATTAAAGGCCAGTTAAGAAGCCGTTGAAAATACACACACACGCACACACACACACTCCAATCTACTCATAGGAGTTTCATCATTTGTTCCTTTTCTCATTGAATAAACATTCATTGGGATGTGCAAAAAACTACAGCTGATATTATATAAACCCTCTAGCCCACTGCCTACCCCTAACCAAGAACTTGAAAAGGAGACGGCTATAGACTGAACGCTTGCATTCTCCCAAATTCATATGTTGGAACCTAATCCCCAACATGATGGTATTTGGATGGGGCCTTTGGGAAATGATTGGGTCATGAGGACAAAGCCCTCATGAATAGGATTAGTGCCCTCATAAAAGAGGTGGCAAAGAGGTCCCTTGTCTCTTCCACCATGTGAAGACACAGCAAAAAAACAGCTCACCAGGAAGCAAGCCCTCACCAGACACCAAATCTGCCAGAGCCTTGATCTTGGACTTCCCAGCCTTCTGAACTGTGAGAAATAAATTTCTGTTGTTTATAAGCCACCCAGTCTTTGGTATCTGTTACGGTAGCACAAAGGAACTACTCTTTACAAGTATTATACTGCTGTGCATCTTGCCTGCTAGGAAGACCTGAGAAAGCCCTGAAATAATTTTTGCATCCTTAATGCTTATCAAAGTAAAGAAACACAACAAAAGAGACCAAGTTTCTGGATTGCCACACAATCAGCTTACTACATTTGATATTGTTAAGACTGCTGCATGTTTTCAAAGAAAAACTGTAGTGTTCATAGAAATATGACTGCAGCCCTTAAAAAAGACACAGATAATAATAGCAATTACTTTTACTGAAAGAGGAGGTTTCCATGGAATTCAAGAGAGAACTGCAGTCATTTCTGCTATTAGAAAACATACATAAACATTATTCAAACTTTTTATATCCTAAGATTCCAGTAAAGGAGTTTGTTTTTAAATACCACTAAGATGATCTGAAGGCCCAAAACTCCACAGTAATCCTGATGCTGCCCAAGATGGAGGTTATGTAACAAGAATTTCTGATCAGAAAGCAAGTCGATCAGACAAGCATGAGGCAGAGTCACAGGGTTTTTTAGCTTTAGCAGGTTTCTTGTATTGAAGCATCATCCTAGAAAAGCGCTCACTGCTCCTGGGATCCTAAGAAAATGAAACAGATCATCATTTCTATTGTGGTATCCTCTGGCTTAAGGTAAGAGGCTGGTTTTGGAAAGAAGTGTGATGTTGTAGGTTGAACACCATCTGTTTCATACCTTGATGACTGTTTAATGCAGTTTCTTTTCCCATCGTTCAGTTGGCTCACACTTATTTATATACCTCAAGACTCCTCTTGTGCTCAGCAGCAGAAGTCTTCAGTGAACACTGAACTGCCTGAACCTCTCCAGCATCTGGCTCATGACTATTTTATCACTTACCATAAACTGTATTTATCTCTTCCATTAGAGTATAAGCCCCTTGATGAAAGGCATCCTGTCTTACTCATCTTTGCACTCACAGAACACAGTATGGTACTTAACAAATAATGTGTTCAATAAATGTTTTGAGTAGGATTAAAGACAAACATAAGGCCTGATACCATAAAACTCCTAGAAGAAAACATAGGGAAGAATCTCCTTGACACTGATGTTGGCAATGATTTTTTTTAGATGTGACACTGAAAGCACAAGCAATAAGGGAAAAATCAACAAATGGAACTACATCAAACTAAAAAGCTTTTGCACAGCAAAAGAAACAGTCAGGGGACTTCCCTGGTGGCACAGTGCTTAAGAATCTGCCTGCCGACATTCACAGAAAGATAGACAAGATGAAAAGGCTATGTACCTACCAGGTGAAGGAACAAGATAAAACCCCAGAAAAACAACTAAATGAAATGGAGATAGGCAATCTTCCAGAAAAAGATTTCAGAATAATGACAGTGAAGATGATCCAGGACCTCAGAAAAAGAATGGAGGCAAAGATCGAGAAGATTCAAGAAATGTTTAACAAAGATCTAGAAGAATTAGAGAACAAACAAACAGAGATGAACAATAGAATAACTGAAATAAAAAATACACTAGAAGGAATCAATAGCAGAATAACGGAGGCAGAAGAACAGATTAGTGAACCAGAAGAGAGAATGGTGGAATTTACTGCTGCAGAACAGAATAAAGAAAAAAGAATGAAAAGAAATGAAGACAGCCTAAGAGACCTCTGGGACAACATTAAACGCAACAACATTCGCATCATAGGGGTCGCAGAAGGAGAAGAAAGAGACAAAGGACTACAGAAAATATTTGAAGAGATTATAGTCGAAAACTTCCCTAACATCGGAAAGGAAATAGACACCCAAGTCCAGGAAGTGCAGAGAGTCCCATACAGGATAAACCCAAGGAGAAAGAGGCAGAGACACATAATAATTAAACTGGCCAAAATTAAAGACAAAGAAAAATTACTGAAAGCAGCAACGGAAAAACAACAAATAACATACAAGGGAATTTCCATAAGATTAACAGCTTATTTCTCAGCAGAAACTCTACAAGCAAGAAGGGAGTGGCATGATATACTTAAAGTGATGAAAGGGAAGAAACTACAAGCAAGATTACTCTACCTGGCAAGGATCTCATTCAGATTTGATGGAGAAATCAAAAGCTTTACAGACAAGCAAAAGCTAAGAGAATTCAGCACCACCAAACCAGCTCTACAACAAATGCTAAAGGAACTTCTCTAAGTGGGAAACACAAGAGAAGAAAAGGACCTACAAAAACAAACCCAAAACAATTAAGAAAAAGGTAATAGGAACATACATATCAATAATTACCTTAAACATGAATGGATTAAATGCTCCAACCAAAAGACACAGGCTTGCTGAATGAAAACAAAAATAAGACCCATATATATGCTGTCTACAAGTGACCCACTTCAGACCTAAGGACACATACAGACTAAAAGTGAGGGGATGGAAAAAGTTATTCCACACAAATGGAAATCAAAAGAAAGCAGGAGGGGCTTCCCTGGTGGTGCAGTGGTTGAGAGTCTGCCTGCCGATGCAGGGGGCACGGTTTCGTGCCCTGGTGTGGGAAGATCCCACATGCTGCGGAGCGGCTAGGCCCGTGAGCCATGGCCGCTAAGCCTGCACATCCGGAGCCTGTGCTCCGCAACAGGAGAGACCACAACAGTGAGAGGCCCGCGTACCGCAAAAAAAAAAAAAAAAGAAAGGAAGTGGGAGTAGCAATATTCATATCAGATAAAATAGACCAAAAAATAAAGAATGTTACAAGAGACAAGGAAGGACACTACGTAATGATCAAGGGATCAATCCAAGAAGAGGATATAATAATTATAAACATATATGTACCCAACATAGGAGCACGTCAATTCATAAGGCAACTGCTAACAGCTCTAAAAGAGGAATTTGACAATAATAGTGGGGGACCTTAACAACTCACTTACACCAATGGACAGATCATCCAAACAGAAAATTAATAAGGAAACAGAAGCTTTAAATGACACAATGGACCAGGTAGATTTAACTGATATTTACAGGACATTCCATCCAAAAACAGCAGATTACACTTTCTTGTCAAGTGTGCACAGGACATTCTCCAGGACAGATCACGTCTTGGGTCACAAATCAAGCCTCAGTAAATTTAAGAATATTGAAATCATATCAAGCATCTTTTCTGACCACAACACTATGAGATTAGAAACCAATTACAGGGAAAAAAACATAAAAAGCACAAAAACATGGAGGCTAAACATACGTTACTAAATAACCAAGAGATCACTGAAGAAATCAAAGAGGAAATAAAAAAATACCTAGGAACAAATGACAATGAAAACACGATGATCCAAAACCGATGGGACGCAACAAAAGCAGTTCTAAGAGGGAAATTTATAACTATATAAGCCTACCTAAAAAAACAAGAAAAATCTCAAATAAACAATCTAACGTTACACCTAAAGGAACGAGAGAAAGAAGAACAAACAAAACCCAAAGTTAGCAGAAGGAAAGAAATCATAAAGATCAGAGCAGAAATAAACGAAATAGAAACAAAGAAAACAGTAGCAAAGATCAATAAAACTAAAAGCTGGTTCTTTGAGAAGATAAACAAAATTGATAAACCATTAGCCAGACTCATCAAGAAAAAGGGGGAGAGGACTCAAATCAATAAAATTAGAAATGAAAAAGGAGAAGTTACAACAGACACCACAGAAATACAAAGCATTCTAAGAGATTACTACAAGCAACTCTATGCCAATAAAATGGACAACCAGGAAGAAATGGGCAAATATTTAGAAAAGTATAACCCTCCAAGACTGAACCAGGAAGAAACAGAAAATATGAACAGACCAATCACAAGTAATGAAATTGAAACTGTGATTAAAAATCTTCCAACAAACAAATGTACAGGACCAGATGACTTCACAGGTGAATTCTGTCAATCATTTAGAGAAGAGCTAACACCCATCCTTCTCAAACTCTTCCAAAAAATTGCAGAGGAATACTCCCAAACTCATTCTACGAGACCACCATCACCCTGATACCCAAACCATACAAAGATGCTACAATAAAAGAAAAATACAGATCAATATCACTGATGAGTATAGATGCAAAAATCCTCAACAAAATAGTAGCAAACGGAATCCAACAACACATTAAAAGGATCATACACCATTATCAAGTGGGTTTTATCCCAGAGATGCTACAGTTCTTCAATATATGCAAATCAATCAATGTGATACACCATATTAACAAATTGAAGAAGAAAAACCATATGATCATCTCAGTAGATGCAGAAAAAGGTTTTCACAAAATTCAACACCCATTTATGATAAAAACTCTCCAGAAAGTGGGCACAGAAAGAACCTACTTCAACATAATAAAGGCCATATATGACAAACCCACAGCAAACATCATCAATGGTGAAAAACTGAAAGCATTTCCTCTAAGATCAGGAACAAGACAAGGATGTCCACTCTCACCACTATCATTCAACATAGTTTTGGAAGTCCTAGCCACGGCAATCAGAGAAGAAAAAGAAATAAACTGAACCCAGATTGGAAAAGAAGTAAAACTGTCACTGTTTGCAGATGACATGAGACTATACATAGAGAATCCTAAAGATGCCACCAGAAAACTACTAGAGCTAATCAATGAATTTGATAAATTTGCAGGATACAAAATTAATGCACAGAAATCTCTTGCATTCCTATACACTAATGATGAAAAATCTGAAAGAGAAATTAAGGAAACACTCCCATTTACCATTACAACAAAAAGAATAAAATACCTAGGAATAAACCTACCTAAGGAGACAAAAGACCTGTATGCAATAAACTATAAAACACTGATGAACGAAATTAAAGGTGATACCAACAGATGGAGAGATACGCCATGTTCTTGGATTGGAAGAATCAATAATGTGAAAATGACTATACTACCCAAAGCAATCTACAGATTCAATGCAATCCCTATCAAATTACCAATGGCATTTTTTTCGGAACTAGAACAAAAAAATCTTAAAATTTGTATAGAGACACAAAAGACCCCGAATAGCCTAAGCAGTCTTAGGGAAAAAAACAGAGCTGGAGGAATCAGACTCCCTGTCTTCAGACTATACTACAAAGCTACAGTAATCAAGACAATATGGTACTGGCACAAAAACAGTAATATAGATCAATGGAACAGGATAGAAAGCCCAGAGATAAACCCACGTACCTATGGTCAACTAATCTATGACAAAGGTGACAAGGATATACAATGGAGAAAAGACAGTCTCTTCAATAAGTGATGCTGGAAAAACTGGACAGCTACATGTAAAAGAATGAAATTAGAACACTCCCTAACACCATACACAAAAATAAGCTCAAAATTGATTAGAGACCTAAATGTAAAACCAGACACTATAAAACTCTTAGAGGAAAACATAGGAAGAACACTCTTTGACATAAATCACAGCAAGATCTTTTTTGATCCACCTCCTAGAATGGAAATAAAAACAAAAATAAACAAATGGGACCTAATGAAATTGCAAAGCTTTTGCACAGCAAAGGAAACCATAAACAAGACGAAAAGACAACCCTCAGAATGGGAGAAAATATTTGTAAATGAATCATCAGGCAAAGGATTAATCTCCAAAATATATAAACAGCTCATGCAGTTCAATATTAAAAAAAAAAAAAAACCCAATCCAAATATGGGCAGATGACCTGAATAGACATTTCTCCAAAGAAGACATACAGATGGCCAAGAAGCACATGAAAAGCTGCTCAACATCACTAACTATTAGAGAAATGCAAATCAAAAGTACAGTGAGGTACCACCTCACACCAGTTAGAATGGGCATCGTCAGAAAATCTACAAACAAGAAATGCTGGAGAGGGTGTGGAGAAAAGGGAACCCTCTTGCACTGTTGGTGGGAATGTAAATTGACACAGCCACTATGGAGAACAGTATGGAGGTTTCTTAAAAAACTAAAAATAAAATTACCATATGATCCAGCAATCCCACTACTGGGCATATACTCAGAGAAAACCATAATTCAAACAGACACATGCACCCCAATGTTCATTTCAGCACTATTTACAATAGCCAAGTCATGGAAGCAACCTAAATGCCCATCTACAGACGAATGGATAAAAAAGATGTGGTACATATATACAATGGAATATTACTCAGCCATAGAAAGGAACTAAATTGGGTCATTTGTAGAGACATGGATGCATCTAGAGACTGTCATACAGAGTGAAGTAAGTCAGAAAGAGAAAAACAAATATCATATATTAACACATATATGTGGAACCTAGAAAATGGCACAGATGAACCTGTTTTCAGAGCATAAATTGAGACACAGAAGTAGAGAAAAAACGTATGGAGACCAAGGGGGGAAAGCGGCAAGGGGTGGGTGTGGGTGTGTGATGATTTGGGAGATTGGGATTGACATGTATACACTGATATGCATAAAATGGATGACTAATAAGAAAATAAATAAATAAAAGAATCTGCCTAGCAATGCAGGGGACACGGGTTCGATACCTGGTCCAGGAAAATCCCACATGCCACGGAACAACTAAGCCCATGCTCCATAACTACTGAGCCTGCACTCTAGAGCTTGCAAAAACAGAACCTGTAAAAACAGAGAGTAGCATGGTGGATGGGGGAATTAGGGGTGGGGGTTGGGGGAACTGGAAAGATGTTTAAGGATACAAACTTACAACCACTAGATACTTAAGTCCTGGATATCTAACAAACTGCATAGTGATTTTAGATGACAATACTGTATTATAAGTTTCAAAGTTGCTAAGAAACCAAATCTCAATTTTTCCTGTCACACACACACACAAATGATAGAGGTGTTATCTAAAGCTACAGTTATAACCATATTGCAGTATATAAATGTATGTAATCAACATGTTCTATACTTAAGCTTATGCAATGATATATGTCAATTATATCTCCAAAAAATTAAATAAAATAAATGCATTGATTAAAATAACCAAACTGATACGACACTGATATTCCCCAATCAATACCCAGAGATGTTCTAGGATCTCCTAACATGTATCTTAAAGATATTTATAATATTTTGCTCTTGGACTCTCTTTCCAATTATCCTCTCATTCGTCTTAGCAATAAACAAAATGTTTACCTCAATTTACCTTCCAAGCTGGCTGAATTATGTTGTTTGCATCGTGCTTTCCATCAACTTCATTTTCTACTACCAAGTCAGTTGTAGAAAAGTAACAGAAACTGCAAATTCTGTCAGTCTCAGGAAAGAACATTCAAACTCTCATTTTTTTGGTCTCTCTTTACTTTTATTTTAATATATGATCATCAAATAAAAATTTTAAAGCAATGAGAAAAGAGAAAGCTACCATTACATTCAACATCGTTGTTTTATTGTGACTTATTATGTGCCATATTTCATAATAATACCTTTCTCTTTCCTCGACTCCTCCTCAAGATTTCCAGTTTGTTAAACTTTCTAGTCCCCCAAGTCCTAAATCTAGAAGCTGCCATTGACTTTTCCCTCCTCTTTACCCTACCCACAGCATATTCAATAAGTCTCCATATCCTCCAATCCTCCCTTCACAGACTCCCTCATTACTGTCCTTTCCTTTCCACTATAACTGCTGAACTCAGCTATTACAGTAGCCTCCTAAAAGGTCTTCCTGATTCTGGCCTATTCCCCTTCTGGGTAACAACAAGCTCAACCTTCCTAAATCATCATCAACATCATGTCACATCCACGTCTAAAAGACATTTTTAGTTCCTTTATCTGATATCCAAGGCCATACATGATCTGTGTTGGTTTGCAAACTGGGGAGTTCCCCAGGTGAAATCTGAAACTGGTCCCTGCACACACGGAGGGCAAGAGAGAAAGAAGAAAGAAGTACTCTACTCCAGATTGGTAGATGGCTAATTTAATAAGCAAGGGAACTTACATACAATACTTCTCTTGGGTGGCCACGGTATGAATAGATCTCTGCGCCCATGTACCAGAATCTGCGAAGTTTACAGAGATGCCTTAACTGGATTCAGCCATATGTACCATCCAGATGAGCTCAACAGTACACTGCTTTCTCAAGTATTTGTCCTTGAAAACGTCTCCCACAATAGGAAGAGTGGGCAGGATATACATTCCAAGGACAAGGGAGGGGGTAAGGAGCCTCTGATTGCCCAGATCCAGCTTGTAGGTCAACCGGTGGTCACACCCCTCAACGACCTCCTCCAACCTGCCTACTTCCCCATCTTCTCCTCACTCACTGTCTGCCTTACTCATGGCCCTCCAGCAAATAGGTCCTTTTAAGTTCCTCACACTCACCCATCTCTTTCCCACAGCAGGACCTGGGTACTTTCTGTTCCTTTCGACTAACATCCTCCCTGGGATCTTCAGGGACCTGGTTCTTTCTCATTCCCCAACTTTTAGATCGGATATCACCTGCTGAGACAAGCCTTCCCTGAACATCCCTTATAAAATGGCTCTCATTCACCAGTCACTTTCCGTCCCATTACCCTGCACTTTGTCTTCACAGCAATTATGGCAATCTATAATGTTTTTGCTTGTTTATTTCTTTACTGTTTATTGTCTAGTTCCCTTCACCAGAAGATAATCTCCACAAAAGTAAGAATTTATATCTCTCATTTATTGCTGTATATATAGTTCATTGAATAATTCCAGCCACAGAGAATGTGTTCAATAAACATGATTGAATAAATTAATGAATTAATTCATATGTGAATAAGTGAACTATAGAGTCGAGGTCAATCACACTGAGGTCAAATTCCAGATATACCTTTACCAACTGTGTGATCCAATAAAGCTACTTAGCATCTCTGAGCCTTCATTTCCTAACCTGTAGAGTCTAAGATAACTTCTTCATACGTCAACTATGAATATTCAGTCAGATAATATTTGTAAAATTCCTACACAGAGACTAGCTCATAGTAGATGCTCAGTAAATGCTGCTTCCTTTCTCCATCTGATATCTGAGTTCCTCTTCTGGTAAGCTGCCTAATACCCTGGGACTCTGCTAGAACTGGAGCCCCCTTCAACCTTTCCACTTTTTCTCTGGATTAGTCATATCCCCTGTTGAATGGATAAAATAGTATTTACCTCACAGGGCTGTTCTGGAAAAGTGATAACAGTGGTTAAAACATTTAATTATTACTCTTACTGCAACTTAGAATTGTCCAGAAGAAAATGCAAGGTATGATAGGCAATACTAGTGACACCGATATCCAGTATTCCTCCCCTTCCCAGCTGTTTTAATAACACACCTCTTGGGACTTCCCTGGTGGTGCAGTGGTTAAGAATCCACCTGCCAGTGCAGAGGACACGGGTTCGAGCCCTGGTCCAGGAAGATCCCACATGCTGCAGAGCAACTAAGCCCATGCACCACAACTACTGAGCCTACGCACTAGAGCCAGCGAGCCACAACTCCTGAGCCCTCGTGCCACAGCTACTGAAGCCCATGCGCCTAGAGCCCGTTCTCTGCAACAAGACAAGCCACTGCAACGAGAAGCCCGCGCACCACAAGGAAGAGTAGCCCCCGCTTACCACAACTAGAGACAGCCCGCACACAGCAACGAAGACCCAACGCAGCCAAAAATAAATAAATAAATTTATTTAAAAAAGAAAACTCTAGTTTATATATCAACTGGATAATATTTTCTTAGTCCATTTCCCAACTTTCCTTTAAAATCCATTTGAGTACTTTAAATTACACAATTTTTATTAAAAACTAAAAATTTTTAAAAAATCTCCTGAGCAAAAAAGCCAGGTGTTGGAAAGGATATGGAGCAACTGGAGTTCTCACACACTGTTAGTAGTCTTGTAAACCAGTACACTTTGTAAAATGATTTGGCAGTATTTACAAAGCTGAATATATGACAGTCCAATGACTCGATAATTACACACATGGATATATAGCAAAAATATGTGCATATTTATATTTGCAAAAAGACATGTTCTAGAATGCTCATAGCAACACTTCATAATAGTCAAACACTGGAAACTATCCAAATGCCCATTAAGAACGGATAATGAATAAATTATAGTATATTCACACAAAGGAACACAGCAAGAGAATAAAATCTGCACCCACACACAATATAGATGAAACTCACAAACAATATTGAGCAAGAGAATTCATACACAAAAGAACATACTATAATGTTGCTTTTAGATACAGTACAAAAATGGGGAAATATGCTGATAAAAGTCAACATAGACTTCTAGGGTAATGACTAGGAGAAAGCACAATGGAGACTTTTCAGATACCTGTAGAATTCTGTTTCTTGATCTGAATGCTAATTATATGGATGTGTTTGATTCGTGAAAATTCACTGATTATTTATGATTCACTTATTTGCAATTTTCTGTATATAAATTATACTTCAATTTTTAAAAATTATTTTTAAGTCCCACAATTAACAAAAGTTAAAAGAGCTCTAAAGACAAAAGTAATGGGCAAAAATATTACAAAAGTCTGGGAGAAATTTCATTTTGCATAACATTGGATTAAGAAGTTAATCCATTAGACCATGTACACTTTAACCTCTGAAACAGAGCTCTACCACCCAGGAAGTAGGTACAAAATCAGCTCTGCTGTTTCCCACTTCCACCAGCTTCCCACCAACCCAGAAACACCAATTCTGTTCTAACCAGAAAACTGGGAATTCAGAAACCTGATAGCTGTGAGTCATAGTCAGCTTTCTCCCTCTCTATCAATAGTCTTTCTGCATCTATTCTGAGACTATTGTCCTGGCAACCTCTTCTCCCAACAAGACGCTTGGGGTATTATAGAATGTGTTTTTCATAAAATGTGATGAGCAGGATTGGATACAGAAGGCCATGTATGCACGGAATCCTAGTTGCCATGGTAGAGATATCCTAAGAGTCCTTAGAATATAACCTCTCTCGGGTCGTCCCTTGTGGTCCAGTGGTAAAGAATCCGCCTTCCAATGCAGGGACGTGGGTTCAATCCCTGGTCAGGGAACTAAGATCACACATGGTAGGGCAACTAAGCCCACGTGTCTCAACTAGAGAGCCCATGTGCTCTGGAGCCTGCACACCACAACTAGAGAGAAGCCCACATAAAGCAATGAAGAGCCGGAGCACCGCATCGAAAGATCCCACATGCCTCAACGAAGCCTGCGTGCTGCAAGTAAGACCCGACGCAGCCGAAAAAAAAGGAAAAGGATATAACCTCTCTCAACTGATGAAAAACCAAGGAGTCAAGGCAGAAGATCTCTCCTGTCAGTTCCTTCTAAATTTCAATTGAGAGAAACCCAACTCAAGTAAGATTGGTAAAAAGGTGGAGTTTGTTGGAAGAATTCTAGGTTGTCCCATTCAACTGAAATATATTTTGAATAACTTCAGCGAAAATGGGCAGAGATCCTGTTGGGCTCCAGGATCAGTTGGGGAGGCAATATCAGGATGACTTTCTAAGTGCAAACTCTGGATCTAGACTGCTTGAGTTTTGCACCTGACTCTTCTACATAATCCCTGTGCCTTTAGGACCAACCATATAATACGTTATGTAAAATATAATAATGCATGTAACACACATGAAACAGTGCCTAAAGCAGCACAAAGTAAGCATTCCATAAACAAATTTTAGCTGCTATTATTAATACAGGGATTTGTTGGGAATTATGTTTTCCAGAATCCCCTTCCCTATAGTTGGAATTGGCCAAAAAAGGAACTTACATGAGATTCGGCCGGTGGAAATGAACAGTGACTATTATGCTTAAGAGTCTTTTCAAAGTCAGATGGAAAGACACAAAAGCCAACTAGGTACCAGTTCATCCTTTCCTCTGTTCCACGTCCATCCAGCTCTTCTTTGCAACTGATGCACCTGACGACCATCAAAAGCCCCAGAGCTAAGGCCACACACTTGGCTACTGACACACAGAGGTGAAAGCTACAAAGAGAAGGAGCTACAAAGCTTCTCCTAAGCCTCTCTATTCACTCCATCCTCACAGTCCCAGTCAGCAGCTCTGCACGCTGTACATTTCAGATTCCCCTGCAAGCTCTGCCTTCTCCATCTACACCACTACTTCAAGAAGACTGATTAGTGATTTTTTTTTTCTGATCCACCAACTTCTCATTCTGGAATTTTACTTCCCTAAGGCCTCGCAAAATTGTATAAAGTCTTATTCCTATAATAAATCCCTTATCCCATGACATTCACAGTGGCTCTGCTTCCTTTATTGTACTCTGACTGATATGATTATTGGTACTGGGTGTGGTTCCAGGGAAAGAGAACCTATAATTTATTTTTAAATTAAAATCTCTATTTTGAGATAAAGATACATTCACATGCAGTTGTAAGAAATAATACAGAGAGATCCTATGTACCCTTTACCCAGTTTCCCCCAATGGTAATATCTTACAAAACTATAACTCAATATCATAACTAGGATATGGGCACTGGTATAGTCAATATACAGAACATTTTCATCATGACAAGGACCCATCACAATGCCCTTCTATAGCCATACCCTTTGTCAAAAATCATGTAGGCATATTTGTATGTTTATTTCTAGGTTCTCTGTTCTGTTACATTTATCTATACCTATTCTGCTGCCATGCAGTCTTGATTACTGTACCTATACAATAAGTTGAAATGGGTGGACTGACTCCTATCATTATATTTTTTAATAAAAATTGTTTTAGCTATTCTAGTTCTTTTACCTTTCAAATAAATTTTAAAGTAGCTTTATCTATAGCTACAAAAATTTTAATAATAACTGTGTTAAACCTATATATCAATTAAAGAAGAATTGATATCTTTACTGTGTTGATTCTTCCTATCCATGAACATCGTGCACCACTCCATTTAAGTAGATCATGTTTGATTTCTTTCATCAGAATTGTATAATTTTCAGCATATAGTTTCTGTACATGCTTTGTTATATTTATCTCTAAATACTTAATTTTTTGAGTGATTGTAAATAGTATTGTATTTTTAATTTTAGTGTCCATTCTTAGTATAAAAGAATACAATTAAATTTTATATATGTTCATCTTGTATCCTGCTACCTTGCTGATCCCACTTTTTAGTTCTTAAAGACTTCTTGTTGATTTGGGGGGCTATTCTATGAAGACAGTCATGTCACCTGCAAGCAGGGACAGTTTTATTTCTTCTTTTCCAATCTATTTGCCTTTGATTTCCTTTTCTTGCCTTGCTGCACTGGTTAGAACCAGTGCCATGGGGCTGATTAGGGACATTTTCTCTGATCCTCCAATTCCTTCCGAACTCCCTAAGCTCCTCCCATAGATGTGTAAGGTTTAATCATCAACTTTCTCATTCCAACCAGTCTGGAGTCAGCCTGTAGTCGCCATCCTCCACCTGGGTGGGGGCCTTAGTTCCTGCAGAACTCAAAGACAGTATCAGATTGTTATGTATATCCCTTGAGGACGAACTAGGACTCTGTTTTATTGCTAAACTATTGTTTCTTGACTGCTTTTTCTTTGTTCCTGCATTCCCTTAAGATCATTGATTAAAGAGACCTGTTCAAGGGCAAGCACTGTGGCCAGGCTTAGATCACAAAATGGCTTAGGCCAAAATGGCTTCTCTTATGTCAAGAAAGCCATTCCTGGTTCTCTTTCTCCAGGGACACCCTAACCTATCTGCTTACACTTTTATCTACTTAGAGAATACATAAAGAATCATGAGCAGAAATATGGACAGTAAGGGCCATTCTGGCAAGGTCTCAGATAAAAATAAGTAACGTGTTATTGGAAACTGGAGGAAAGGCAAACCTTGTTGTAAAGTGGCAAAGAACTTGGCTGAATTGTGTTCTTATTCTAGCGTTTTGTGGAAGGAGAACTTGCAAGTAATGAAACTGGATATCTAGTTGAGGAGATTTCAAAGCAAAGTATTGAAGGAGTGGCTTGGTTCCTCCTGACTGTTTATAGTAAAATGTGAAAGGAGAGAAGATGAATTGAAAAAGAAAATGTTAAGCAAGAAAGAACCAGAACTTAAGGATTTGGAAAATCCTCAGCCTGCCCATATTGCAAAAAATGAGAAAATGTATTCAGAAAAGAGCCACTAAGGGTGTGGACAAACAGCCATTTGATAAAGAGATTAGTATGAGTATGAGTCACTGCCTTAATCAGGCACCCCAGCAGAAACACTGCCAGTTTGAACTGAAGAAGACAGAGACAGGATGAAATGAAGGAAGGCTATCAGGCTTCTTAGATTCTACAAGACCAGATCATAGAGTTATCCAGCTGCCACTGTGTGGTATACTTCAAAATCACAAGAAAAAATAACCCTGAAGGCAATTCAGAGATCATCAAGGCTGCCTCCTTCGTTTCAAAGGAAAGAGGTTGGTATGGGCAGGGGTGTGGGTGGGGGTGGTGGGGGGAAGGGGGTGAATTGCCTCAGTTTCACCAGGCCAGACAGCAATCTCTCAGAGCCATGAAGGTAAGGTGCCTGGAGCCTTGGGGGCAGGGTCACCTACAGCCTTGGTGACCCTTGTGACCCTCAACTGGCAGAGTCTTAGGGGTGAGACCCATGCCAAAGAGAGACAGATGGAAGAAAGGAAATAAGAAAAGAAAAAGAAAAAAATCTTGGTATCCATATAAGTCCTAGACCCATCATCCCCCTGCCTCATTCTCAAGTAATTCAAAATTACTCATTTAAGATTCATCATTTAAAGTTCACCTTCTCTACCACTTCTAAGAGGTATTCTCTGACACCCAACTCCACCACGAGACTGAATTAAGTGTTCTTCCTTCATGCTTCTATAACATTTGGTGCATACCTTCTTTAATAAACTTACCACACTGATATTTCATCATATATTTATATATCTATTATCTCCATTAGATTACAAACATCTTGAAAGCAGACATCATGTTTTATTCATTTTTGTAATCTTAGGGTCTAAAAATATTAGAAGTTATTCCAACATATTAAAATGCTATCAATGATTATTTGGGGGTTGTGTAATAGTAAGTGATATTTATTCTCTATATTTGACATATTTGTAAGTGTTTTACAAGAGTTATTATCTTTATTATTTAAAAAAAAACACCTTATGACCCAAATTTGCTGCATTTCCCTCATTGAATATTGTTATCACGGAGGACAGAAAGACAATCTTAACTGTGGCAGACCCTTGTCTATGTGAAAATAGTATATCTCATCAATAGTTTTCCTTTTGGCTATCTTCTAAAATAGAAAAAAACTATTGAGATAGTCAATACTCTCAGCTTAATTTTTTTCACTTGATATTCCTTTCTCCCTTTTCAAATAAAGGAAACTTTCTCACCTTAAAGAATGATGCAGGCATAAAAAGGCCTACAACTTTTACCACAGAGAGTAGTCAATAAAATCTCCTAATAAAAATGCTATTGAGTGGGGCTTCCCCGGTGGCGCAGTGGTTGAGAGTCCGCCTGCCGATGCATGGGACACGGGTTTGTACCCCAGTCCGGGAAGATCCCACATGCCGCGGAGCGGCTGGGCCCGTGAGCCATGGCCACTGAGCCTGTGCATCTGAAGCCTGTGCTCCGCAACGGGAAAGGCCAAAACAGTGAGAGGCCCGCATACCGCAAATAAATAAATAAATAAATAGATAAAATAATAAAAATAAATCAAATTTTAAAACTCATATGTCATAAAAATAGATACCAAATGTGTATACCTGTGTAAAGATATTATTATTACTCCTTCATTTTATCATGCCATTATATTATTTCCTAGATATATTTGAGATACTGATTTTAGTAATCTTTTTTAAGAAAAAGAAGAAACCGGTGTGGGGAAAAGGGAACCCTCCTGCACTGTTGGTGGGAATGTAAACTGACACAATCACTATGGAGAACAGTATGGAGGTTCCTTAGAAAACTAAAAATAGAGCCACCAAACTAAAAATCCCACTCCTGGGCATATATCTGGAGAAAACCTTACTTCGAAAGGATGCATGCACCCTGATGTTCATTGCAGCACTGTTTACAATAGCCAGGACATGGAAGCAACCTAAATGTCCATCAACAGAGGAATGGATAAAGAAGATGTGGTACATATACAATGGAATATTACTCAGCCATAAAAAGGAACAAAATAATGCCATTTGCAGTGACACAGATGGACCTAGAGATTGTCATACACACTGAAGTAAGTCAGAAAGAGAAAGACAAATATCATATAATATCACTTGTACATGGAATCTAGAAAAATGGTACAGATAAACTTATTTGCAAAGCAGAAGTAAGAGTCACAGATGTAGAAAACAAACTTATGGTTACCAAGGGGGGAAAGAGGGATGGGAAGAATCGGGAGGTTGGGATTGACATACATACATTCGTATATATAAAATAGATTACTAATGAGAACCTACTGTATAGCACAGGGAACTCTACTCAATGCTCTGTGGTAACCCAAATGAGAAGGAAATATAAGAGTGGATATATGTATATGTATAACTGATTCACTTTGCTGTACAGCAGAAACTAACACAACATTGTAAAGCTACTAGACTCCAATAAAAAAATAAAGTATTTTCAGTAAAAGAATAAGAAGAAAACTTTCAAAATATCTTTATCAGTATCCTCATTTTAGAGCTAAGGTAACTAAGACCCATGGAATTTAAGTAGACTCCTCAATTAGTAGCAGAAGTCAAGTGAGAACCCAAGTCTCTAGTCTGACAGTCAAAGGTTCTTTCAATATATTAAAATACTTTGCAAACTTTCCTTTATTGTTATATTTTTATAAGCAAATCCATAAATGTATATGTGATAGGGCTGCTTCTAAAATGGTCCCCAGTGATCTCCTGGCTCCTGAGAATGACTCCCTTGTGTAATCCTCTCCTCATGTGTGTGGGCTGGAACCCAGTGACTTCCTTCTAGTGAATACAATGCAGTTAAAGTGATGGGATGTTACTTCCAAGATTAGATTATGAAAGACTGTGCCTTCTGGCTCTGACACGCACTCTCTTGCTGGTGCTCTTTTGTTTTCTTTGCTGGCTCACTCTGATGAACCAGGCTGCCATGTGGAAAGGCCCATGTGCCAAGGAACTGAAGACAGCCTCAGTCCAACCTATGAAGAACTTAATCCTACCAATAACCACTGCATAAGCTTGGACACAGATCATTCCCCAGTTAAGTTTCAGATAAGACTGCAATCTCAGCTGACATCTTTACTGTAATCATGTGAGAGTCCCTATGCTAACCTGTGCCCAGATTGCTGATTCACAGACACTGTGAAATAATAAACTTTGTTGTTTTAAGCTATCAAGTTTGGGGGTAAGTTGTTGCAAACAGTAGAAAACTAATACCAATTTTGTACCTGTAAATGTAAGGTTACCATACAAATACGTAGAAATGTAGTAGATGCTTTGGAACTGGGCTGAAAGGATTTTGAGGAGGATTACTGAGAAAGTCTAAGTTGCCTTGAACAGGCTGTTAATACAAATCTGTATTTTGAGAATGTTGCCAGTAAGAGAGCTCAAAATGAAGTGCAAAAACTGGAAGGAGAAAAAAAAAAAAAACTAGAAGGAGAATCCCTATTATGGAGAATCAGAAAACTTAGTGACGTTGTCACCTGCAATTATGTGAAAAACAGAATGTATACCACCAGCCACCATGCTATGAGGAACCCCAAGCAGCCACACAAGAGGGTATTTAGAAGTGTTGTCTGACAGCCCCAATTGAAGTCCCAGCAAGAACTATTTTATTCCAGGCATGAAAGTGAATGAGAAAGCCTTCTTATGATTCCAGACCCGTTTTCAAGTTACTCCTAAACAGAGTCTTCCCATAGATCTCTGACATCATGGAGCAGAGATAATTCATTCCTATCGTGTCCTTTCCAAATTCTTGATTCATGGAATTTGTGAGTATAATAATATGTTTGTCAATTTATTCCACTAAGTTGGTGATGGCAAGTTATGCAGCAATAGTAACTGGAACAGAGCACATCAACAAAAGTTGCAATGGGATCAGAAGGTGATACTCAAGGACCAAGGAGAACAAGACATGTCGGTGAAGGTCAGCCAGGAAATAGGACAGCATATGGACCAGACGCTTCACCCCTGGTGCTGTGATGTCATTTGCATAAGCTATAACCAGATGACATCCCTAGGAAATAAAAGGAAAAGTTCTTGAAAGGTGAAAACAGTCTTGATATAAATGTGAATTTTGAACTGAGTATAAATCTTTAAATTAACTAAATATTTATTTAAAATACTCTATGTTCTAGACTGGGAGTGACTGAGTTACCTGCAAGTGGCAAGATTGGGAATTTCCCACTGTTTGTAAAAATGGGGATTCCAGAGCAAAACTGCTTTCAGTTTTAAAAAAGTAAAATTACATTTATGAATTCTTGAGTTGTGCCTGTAAATTTTAAACACCTCACACTTACAATTATTTATTTGTTTTAGTATCTGTATTCTTTATTGACAGTAAGCTTTCAGAGAACTGGGATCATGATTGTACTGCCCACTGTTATATTCCTAGCTCCTAGCACATGATTTGTCACATAATAGAAGCTCAATAAATATTTGTTGAATGAATGAATAAACAGAAATACATGCTAATTGACAATCACAGGGATCACCATGGTAAAATGCTATCATTGACCAATAAGTAATTTTAGCAAGCATAAATCTTCTGTTCACAATCATAAGCACTTTATTTTCTCCAAATTAATCTCAGTTCTGAACTCCCTAGCTATTGGACTTCAAGAATATTATCCCTGGTCATAACCAGGGCTCTCCCTCTCTTCCAGTGTCACACTAGTATTCAGGAGGCTTATTTTGTGCCCTGAAAGCAGGAGCAGGGCCTCTAGTCCTTAACTATCATGATGGCCACTGCCTTCTTCAGAGTCCAAGCTCTTGAAATCTAACAGCTCTTTGTTGCTTCTGTACCTCATTGTAGGCATGAGAATCTTAAGTAAAGCTGGATTGTGATTCCATTTCCCTGGATGCATTGTGCAAACATTCCTGTCTGGATGCTGTTATTGTGATGAAACTAAATAAACTACTGGTCCTTTGCCAAGGATCCTCAAGGGTCTCCTCAGAAGCATGAGTTATAGAGGATGAAATGTAAGTAGCGGAAAGCATTCATGCTGGTACCTTGGAGGGATTTACAATGAGGGTCCAGACTACTTTTCCAAGATGCCTCAGTACTAATTACCACAATACTTCTCAGTTGAGGACAAAATATCCAGCACTTTTGCAATAAAGACAAAATTATCCTAATGACTACATAAATCCTCCCACAGCAGCCACATTACATCTTAGGTCAATTTTCTAGAGATAATAAGTACACTCCGCAAAAACACTGTACTATCTCCACACAGCAAAGATCACTCATCCTTTATAAGCTGCCCTGGTATGCAAAGGGATACACCACCAAGCATGTGTGCCACAGTGGCTAGGATGGCTTGTCTGAGGTCCTCATTTTTAGTGCTGCTGCATCAAGTACGGTCTACAATTTAGCAGGTGTCAGGGAACACAGACTGCAAGTCCTGCTGATTAGGAAGAAAGCTATCAGGTGTATCAGCTAGCTGAGTTCACTCCAGATGCCATACACTGAGACCTAATTTAATTAGTTGAAAAATATAATCTTTATCACTCTAATGGTAAGCAGTTTAAATGGAATGGCTATCACTTTTATTATGAAAAATATTATAAATGTAAAACAATATTACCAGCTTCCATAAATATTTCATATAGATTCTCCTTTGTGGTTGTTGTTTAACTATAGTAAATATAACTAGCACACTTTAATTTGCTCCATCATCACCAGTAACTAAATAGTACAGATACCAGAAACTAATTTTTTTGATAAAAATCAAAGAGGAATCAAAAGAATTTCCTTCCAGAAAGCAGAACTGTCCCCAGGTTTATTATCCTGGATTTATCTGCATAAGAATAAACATCCCTAGGGAAAGAGGAAAATTCAGTTGCTTTTACATATAAAATTGACTACATATTTTTCACTGTTATCCATTTATTTGGCTCATGCATTTATTCTAGAAGCTGTCCTTTGAATACATAAAACTGGATTTAAACAAAAAATTCATTTTAGTTTAAGGAAGAGTTAACATATCTTCCCTCTAACATCTTCCTATTCTCAGTAGGTCTCAGTAGGGTGTTTTAAATGTATTTCAAAACACATCACATTCATCCTAGTAAAAATCCTTAAAACTGATTTTTTAAGTTGACTAATAAATAAATGAATAAATGAGGGTGCCCAATAGCCAATATCCATTAGAATGAACAAGTATGGGGCAGTGTTAAGGACCTGGGACCCGAGGGGGAGGTGGAATATCTCATTAAATAAACATTAATTACTACTCAACACTATTACTATTGTCCCGTGTGTCAGGGTACTGGGTCTTTGCCTTATCACTTTGTGATAAGGTTAAAATCATAATCTAAGGGGGCAATGGACAACTAAGAGACTTCAAACTTTTGCTTGGTGATCCAAGGGTTTTTGTTATTAAAGCAAATTTCTCTGAATGCTACTGGGAATAAGGAGACACATTCATGATTCTTTTGCATTCCTGTATATCTTGCAAGTAAGGCACTAACAGACCTTAGCTACATACTATCTTTCCAAAAATATCTGCAAACAGCTATACAGATAATGTCTCTCTGAAGCAAAAGGCAGGTATGCTTACTGCCTATTATAAAATGCTCAAATTCCCTAAGCTGAAAGTTCCTCTCCTGTAACATAACCCGCTGCATACACAGGTGGCATCTGTCACTCTTGTCATCATCATGTGGGAATTGGGGCTACAAAACTGCTGATTGGTACTCTGGCTACTGCTATTTATATTAGTAATAAATTGTCCTTTGTCTCTGACTCCTGAGTCTCATGTCTTCTACCATCATCCATGAGACTGTGTAGCAGGCTAACTTGTTAGCTGTAAGTAGGGTAAAACCAGACTCTGCAGTTCCTGAAAATGAGATGTTCAAGAATAAAAGGAAATATTCTTTGTACATCACCATAAAGTATGGCTAAAAACACAAGTGTGGCGGTATATGGCTTAATATATTAACTCTATTACTAAGACAGCATGAGTATAATGATGCCTTGTCTTAGGGAGGGTGATAAATTAGCAGAAAGGCAGTTAAAGGCAGTTACAGCTTTTGAGTTTCAAAACCTGACGCTTCATTTTCAGGGTGTGAGTTTCTGAGGTCCCAAAATCTGAGCCCTTAAAAACATAAAATGTATGCTTTAAATGGAAAGAATGAAGGAAGTCATATCACATCACCTGCAGGCTAGACGAAGACTCCCTTTTACAGTGGGGATGTGTGGCAAGGGGAGGAAAAAGAGAAGGGACAGGGAAAACAAGAAGGCTGTATGCTGTTGGTTCCCTAAGAAAGCGCCCTTAGAGGCTGGGGATTGGGAGGCAGAGAAACCCTGGAATCTGAGAGGAGTGAGGATCTGTGTCCTTCATTTGCACATAAAACAGAGAGGAACTTGACAGCTGCAGCATAGTAGGAGAAATAGTAGATAGAATGCCTCTGGGGCTTGTCTACATGGAGAGATTTCCCCTTCATCATTGGGGTCCAGGAGCAGAGCCAAAGGTGTTTCATACACAAAGTGGGGTACAGAAGCCATGTGATTGAGACAGCAGAATACAGTAGTAACACACATAGACCAATTACTGAAAGAGGAAAAAATAATATACATCTCAGCTGGTGTCATAGCGGATAGATGACAACAACCAAGAATGAGTCCCAGAGCTTCCATAAGTCCTCTGGAACTTACATACAATATGGGGGAAATGTGTAGGAGGACAGGTACCCCTGAAGTGATTGAACTAATATTTAATCTTTACCAGCAGGCAGAATAAGGGTTTAAAATAAAAATTGCTAGGAAAAAAATGAGTGTTTTTTATTTGTGTGTTTGTTTTGTACATTGTTTGTGGCCTAAAATCTGCACTTGCTAGACCTGTATTCCTAAAACAATCCATTTTAAAAACACATTTACTGTGTTCATCATTTTTTTAAAAAAAGGAAAACTATGTCTTCTTTTATGTTCTTGGCCAGAGTCTCCTGAATTGTCCAGCTCTTGTTATTTGTGGATTCCCAGAACTGCAGTGAGACTGAAACCATGATGCAGTCCACCTGACATTATTTCTACAGAAAGGGATTTTTAAAATCTTCCTCTAGCTAAACAACTAGGAGTCATATAAATAATGGAAGCTATTCCCAACCTCAACCTACCCTCCTCTATTACTGCTTTGCAGACACAGAGAACTGGCAATTTCAACTCAATACACATTTCCTCTGTATAAGTAAGAAGGTAAATGAAATTTTATTTACAAGAGTCTCAATTCCACATGTAAAATTTATACCTATATAGTATTACTCAGAGCCTGGACAACCTTAAGATCATACATTTTCTGAATCTCTCTGCATTCTTTCAAAATTATACCTTAAGGGGTCCATTTTTATCTCAATATATTTTGAAAACAGGAATGTTAAATGAAATTGGAAAACTAGATAAATTTGCAATCTTCTGTGAAGCTTTTTATCCTAGAAAATTTTAATCAGTTTTTATAACAATAAAGCAGCAATTCCAAAGGTTAAATTATTTTCAAAGTTTCTACCAAGCCAAGCCATGCTAAAGGGGCTACCTATTTAGCTATGTCCATAAAGGAACTCAAGGTGACAAGAGCAAAGGAGAGAAAAGTTATATGATTTAACAAGGGCACTTGATAGAAAGAAGTCACCAATCCCAGGTAGAGGTTATGTTTGAGAGACAAAAATAGAGAATAAAATTGTACCTCCCCAAAATAAATCTTCCAAAAACCTGCCTTGTACATGAACTTCTTAACCCAGTATCTATGATATTCCTGCATCATATTGATGTTATAACTCTCTATGAAATGTTCCCTAACTTGTGACCCCCCCCCACCCTAGCCTTCTTTTCATGCACATATAAGTCTTAAAAACCTCTTAAGGTCTAACCCAAATCTCTCCCTCCCTCCCTCTCTCCCTCTCTCTCTTTCTCTCTCTCTCTCTCTCTCTCTCTCTCTCATACACACACACACACACACACACACATACACACTTAAGCCTTAATTTATATCTCCCCACTGATAAACCCAAAAGACCTCTATAGCTCTCATTGCCAGACCAGTAACACCTTTTTGATCTTCCAATCTGTTACTTATGTCTGACCTATCCAATGGACCTTGATGTTATCTGAGGGTTGGAAATGTGACTAATATAAATTTCTTATTCCCAAAAGAGCCTAGACCTCTGCTGGTACTCAATAAACCACTGGTTGAATTGAAGCAACTCTGAAAAAGCTTCCTTGACTCTGCCAGGAAAGTATCTTGCAATATTCCACAAAGAGGAATGTACCAGAGAATGACCCTAGTTTAAGTTGTTGACTATGGGAACTTTATGTAGTAGCTAACTTGAAGAAATATCCATAGATACCAATTACAACTTTCTGTTTAGGGCTTTTGTACTCTGATCTCCATGTTTTTCATTATGAGAGATAATGGAAAACTAAATTTAGCTTTTCCCAAAGCCCTCTGTTTTAGAGATTTATGTTACAAATAAATGAGTAAAGGGGAAATGAACCAGAAACAAATGGATGCTATTTCCCTCAAATCAGACATGATTTTAAAAATTTAAGACAAAGGTGATTGGAGAAAAAAGAAAAAAAGCATCACCCTGAGTATAATACTTTTCAGAAACTTGTACCAGATATCTTGATAGCACAAAATCATTTAGATTCATCCATCCATCCCTGACAAACAATACATAAATGTAGCCTGTAATATCTTCTTTATTAGGCTTCAAGATATGTTCCTCCTTCACTAAATACACATCCCTCCCTTCTAATCTAATCTCACCAACTTTTTTCCCAATTGTACATTTCTTGTACTTAGCATCATGACATCTTGGTAAGCAGTATTACAGAGAAAATAAAAGATTTTTAAAAGCCAGAGATTTTTTTCTTGCTTCATAATTTTATTTCAACAGGAGTTCTGCACAAAAAACTATGCATGAAGGTTAAATCAATATACCTAACCTTATTCTGACTCCAGCTTTCAGGTAAGAAAATGTATTTGTTTCCTAACATTTTTAAAAAATAACAATTAAAATAAAAACAACTATTTACATTCACTGAAAATTACGTTAAAAATTATTCTCATCTTGGGAAAACACTTTTAGTGCAAACATGTTAATGAAACAAAAAAATGCTAACCCTATAATGATGGTGATGATTACATAGGATGTCAAAGACCAAGTTTCATATCCAAGTTCCTCTATACACTAGCTGTGTAACCCTACACTAGTTACTTAAATTCTGAGTCTCAGTGTCTTCATCTTTAAAATGCTGCTAGAAGGATTAAATAAGAATAGTATATGTGGGGCTTCTCTGGTGGCACAGTGGTTGGGAGTCTGCCTGCCGATGCAGGGGACACAGGTTCGTGCCCTGGTCCAGGGGGATCCCACGTGCCGCAGAGCAGCTGGGCCCGTGAGCCATGGCCGCTGGGCCTGCGCGTCCGGAGCCTGTGCTCCGCGGCGGGAGAGGCCACAGCAGTGAGAGGCCCGCATACCGCAAAAAAAAAAAAAAAAAAAAATAGTATATGTGAAGCTCCTAATACAGAATCATCAATAAATGCCAGTCTCCTTTAGTATCATTTAGAGATTTCTTGCAGTCATATGTAACAATTATCATGGTTTACCCAAGTAGGGGTTTACTTTTATCACATAACAAGAAGACTGGAGGCATAAAGTCCAGGGCTGGTGCAGTGCTTAAGAAAAGCATCCAAGACCCAGGCTCCCTGTGGATCTACCCACTTTAGCAAATGGCTTAATCCTTATGGACACAAGATGGCTGCTCTACTTCCAGACAACAGTTTGGATTCATGTTAGCATAATATATCTTTTCCCATCCCTTTGCTTTTAATCTTTCTGTGTCATAATATTTAAAGTGGGTTTCTTGTAGACAGTATGGTTGGATCTATTCTTTTGAACTTATACCCAGAGGTAGGATGGTTGGATCCTATGATAATTCTATTTTTAGTTCTTTAAGGAACCTTCATACTGTTTTCCACACTGGCTGCACCAACTTATATTCACATCAATTGTGTACAAGCATTCCAATTTCTTCAAGTCCTTGCCAGCATTTATCTTTGTTTTTTTGTTTTTTTTATATAACAGCCCTTCAGGCAGGTGTGAGGAGACATTCCAGTGTGGTTTTGTTTTGCATTTCCCTCATGATTAGTGATGTTGACCATCATTTCATATACCTGTTGGCCAGTTCTATATCTTCTTTGGAAAAATGTCTATTCAATTCCCTTGCCCATTTTTTAATCAGGTTATTTGTGGGGGTTTTGTTTTGGGGTTTTTTGTGTGTTTTTTTTTTGCTATTGAGTTGTAGGAGTTCCTTGTATATTTGGGTATTAACTTATCAGATACTTTCTCCCCTTCCATAGTTTGCCTTTTTACTTTGTTGATTGTTCCCTTTGCTATGAAGAAGCATTTTAGTTTGATGTAGTCTCACTTTATTTTTGCTTTTGTTTCCTGTGGTTTTGATGTCATATCCAAGAAATCTTTGCCAAGACCAATGTTCCAAACTTGTCTCATATGTTTTCTTCTAAGAACTTTATAACTTCAGGTCTTACATTTAAATCTTTAATCAATTCTGAGTTGATTTCTGTGTATAGTGTAAGAGAAGGGTCCAACTTTATTCTTTTAGATGTGGATATACAGTTCTCTCAGCACCATTTGTTAATGATACTATCATTGTATATTCTTGACACTCTTGTCGAAGGTCAGTTGACCATAAATGCATGGATTTATTTCTGGGTTCTCTATTCTGTCCCTTTGGTCTATATGTTGTCTTTATGCCAGTACCATACTATTTTAGTTACTGTAGCTTTGTGATATATTTTGAAATGAGGACTGTGATGTCTCCAGCTTTGATCTTCTTAAGATTGCTTTGGCTATTTGAAGTTATTTGTGATTCCATATGAGTTTTAGGATTGTTTTTTCTATTTCTATAAAAAAATACCATTGGGATTTTGATAGGAATTACACTGAATCTGTAGATCACTTTGGGTAGTACAGACATTTTAGCAATATTAAGCCTTTCAATTTGTGAACACAGAATGCCTTTCCATTTATTTGTCTTTAATTTTACTCAGCAGTGTTTTGTAGTTTTCAGTGTACAAGTCTTTCACCTCCTTGGTTAAGTTAATTTCTAAGTATTTTATTCTTTTTGATGTTATTATAAATGGATTGTTTCCTAATTTTCTTTTTGGATAGTTTGTTGCTGGTGTATAGAAATGAAACTTCTTTTTAATTGAAGTATATAGTTGATTTACAATATTGTGTTAGTTTCAGGTGTACAGCAAAGTGATTCAGTTATACATATATATGTATATATCTATATTCTTTTTTTAAATTTTCCATTATATAGTTCATTGCAAGATATTGAATATAGTTCCCTGTGCTATACAGTAAATCCTTGTTGTTTATCTATTTTAGAAACAAAACATTTTGTTACGTTGATTTTTTACCCCGCACCTTTACTGAATTCATTTATTTGTTAGCATCTTTTATTGTGGAGTCTTCAGGGTTTTCTACATATAAGATCATGTTATCTGCAAACAAAGATAATTTTACTTCTTCCCTTCTGATTTGGGTGCTTTTCATATCTTTTTCTGCCTAATAGCTCTGGCTAGTACTTTCAGTACTATACTGAATAGAAGTGGTGAGAGTGGACATCCTTGTCTCTTTCTGATTTTAGAGGAAAAGCTTTCAGTTCTGCACTGTTGCATATGATGTGGGCTTTCCATATATGAGCTTTACTAAATTGAAGTAAAATCCTTCCATGACAAGATTTTTGAGAGTTTTTATAATGAAAGGGTGTTGAATTATGTCAAATGATTTTTCTGCATCTATTGAGATGACCATGAGATATTTATCCTTCATTCTGTTAATATGGTGTAGGAAATTAATTCATTTTCCTATTTTTAAAAAAATATTTATTTATTTGGCTGCACCGGGTCTTAGTTGTGGCATGCAGGATCTTCTTTGCTATATTTGGGATTTTTTTTTTTGGTCTTATTTATTTATGATTAATTCACATGCACTATTTTTCATTTTATTTTTTTAACATCTTTATTGGAGTATAATTGCTTTACAATGGTGTGTTAGTTTCTGCTTATGTGGGATCTTTGTTGCAGCACGCAGGTTCTTTAGTTGTGGCATGCAAACTCTTGGCATGCGGAATCTTTTGTCGTGGCATGCAAACTCTTAATTGAAGCATGTGAGATTTAGTTCCCTGACCAGGGATCAAACCCAGGCCCCCTGCATTGGAAGTATGGAGTCTTATTCACTGGACCACCAGGGAAGTCTCTCATTTTCCTTTGTTGAACCATTCTTTTATCCCAGGAATAAATCCCACTTGAGCATGGCATATGATCCTTTTAATGTGTTGCTGAATTCATTTTTCTATTGTTTTGTTGAGAATTTTTGCATCTACATTCATCAGGGATATTGGCCCATAGTTTCCTTTTCTTGTGGTGTCCTTATCTGCCTTGGTATCAGGATAATGATAGCCTCATAAAATGAGTGGAAGTGTATTCTTTTATTCCATTTTTTTGGAAGAGTAAGAAGTGGTGTTTATTCTTTAAATGTTTAGTGTAATTCAACAGTTAAGACATCTGGCCCTGGACTTTTCTCTGTAGGATGTTTTTGATTACTGATTTCTATAAACCTCCTTATTTGTTATAACTCTGTTCAGGTTTTCTATCTCTTCACAATTCAGTCTTGGTAGGTCGTTTACCTAGGCTGACAACTTCTAGGTTGGTTGTCTGCTTCTAGGAATTTACTCATTACTTCTAGGTTATTCAATTTGTTGGTATATAACTGTGCATAATAGCCTCTTATGATCCTTTTTATATCTGTGATGTCAATCGTAATGTCTCCTCTTTCTTTTCTGACTTTACTTATTTGAATCTTCTCTTTTTTTTCTTAATTAGTGTGGCTAAGGGTTTGCCAATTTTGTTTATCTTTTCCAAAAATCAACTCCTAGTTTCATCAATTTTCTATTTTTCCATTCTCTACTTCATTTATTTCTACTCTAATCTCTATTCTTTCCTTCCTTCTGATAACTTTAGGCTTAGTTTATTACTTTTCTACTTCTTTGAAGTGTAAGGTTGTATTGTTTATTTGAGATATTTCTTCACATTAATGTAAGAATTTATCACTATAAACCTCCCTCAGTACTGCTTTTGCTGCATCCCATAAGTTTCGGTATATTTTGTTTTCATTTTCATTTGCCTTAAGCTATTTTCCAATATCTAATTTCCTTTTTGATTTCTTCTTTGATCCAATGGATATTCAAGAGTATATTATTTAATTTCCCCCTATTTGTGAATTTTCCAATTTTCATTCTTAGTTGATTTTTATTTTCATTCCATTGTAGTCAGAAAAGATACTTGGTAAAATTTCAATCTTCTTGAATTTGTTAAGACTTGTTTTGTGACCCAACATGTGATCTATCCTGGAATAAGTTCTGTGTGTGCTGGAAAAGAATGTGTATTCTGCTGTTGGTTGGAATGTTCTATATATGTCTGTTAGGTTTACTTGGTCTATAGTGTTGTTCAAGCCTACTGTTTCCTTATTGATTTTCTGTCTGGATGTTTTACCCACTATTGAAAGTAGAATATTGGCATCTCCTACATTGTACTGCTGTCTTTTCTCCCTTCAGATCTGTCAATGTTTGTTTTGTATATTTAGGTGATTTGATGTTGGGTCCATATAAGTTTATAATTGTCATATCTTCCTGATGAATTGACCCTTCTATCAGTCTATAATAACTTTTTTTGTGACAGCTTTTTACTTAAAGTCTATTTTCTCTAATATAAGTATAGCCACCTCTGCTTTATTTTGGTTACCATTTGCATGGTATATCTTTGTCCATCTTTTTACTTTCAGCCTATATGTGTCCTTAAATCTAAAGTGAGTCTCTTATAGACAGCATATAATTGGATTGTGGGTTTTTTAATCCATTTTTTAATCCACTCTATGCCTTTTGAATGAGGAGCATTTGCATCCCCCCCCCAAAATAAAAGTATGTATGTTGAAATCCTAACCTCTAAAGGTATCAGTAACTGGGGATTAGGGGAGGTGATCAGGCCATGAGGGTGGAACCCTCATGAATAGAATTAGTCCCCTTATAAAAGAGATTCCACAGAGCTCCCTAGCCTCTTGCATTATGTCATGACACAGTGAGAAGTCTGCACTCCAGAAGAAAGCTCTCACCCAAACATGCACCATGATCTTGGACTTCCAGCATGTAAAACTGTAAAAAACAAATTTCTGTTGTAAGCTACCCAGTCTGTGTTATTTTGTTATAGCAGCCCAGAAAGTCTAAGACAGCTTCTTTATAATGATTCTTTTGAATTCTGGTCAGGTAATTCATATATTTCCATTTCTTTAGGGTTAGTAACTGGAAATTTATTTTATTCCTTTGGTTGTGTCATGTTTTCCTGATTCTTCATGTTCTGTAGTTTTGTGTTAAGGTCTATGCATTTAAAGAAACAGCCACTTCTTCCAGACGTTATGGATTGGCTTTGACTGCAAAGATCTGCAACCTGGCTAGATTCTGGAGCTTTGTACCTACGTGCCCCAACCTCTCTCTCAGGATCCTGTAGTCTCTTACTCCCTTTGGTGTCCAGTTGTACTGGGTTCTTTGGCATTCGATGTGAGGTGGGATGGACTGGTCTCTCAGGGAGTGCACTGAAAACTGATGATGTTGGAGACATGTTCCACTCCTCTCCCTCCTTATTAGGCGAGAGGTGTCAGTGCTGTTTTCTCTATCTTGCAGATCTGTGCTGGCTTCAGGGACCCTCCTTCCTCTTTTCCTTTGCTCTTATCTGTTCAAGGCTTCCAAACAATGCTGATTCCTTCAGCACTTGGTGTGAGGCAGGACGGAAACCAGCCCTGTGGGATGCCCAGTGAAAGACAGGGAGGCCAGGCATGTGCTCCATCCCCCCGACCCGCCACACACAACTGTAGAAGTCACAGGCTCAGCTGATCTCCCTTGGCACTGAATTGTGCCAGTCTGGGGGAGGAGTTGAGGCAGATCAAGTTAAATCCCTCTTTTTACCCATTTCAATGCAGCTGTGTTCAATTCTGTGTCTGGTGTGCTGCAACTTCTTAATTGGATTCTGGATTTCTCATAAAGATAAGATGGGACTGCCTATTCCACCATTTTTCTGACGTAGCTCGGAATACTCAGGTGAAATTCATTTTAATGATACATTTATTCTCAACCCAATATATCCAAAATCTTATTTCAACTCATAATGCATACATATAAGTTGAATGCATACATCCTAAACCTGAGTACAGAAGCATAACTAAATAGAGGAATATTCTTCTCAATAACTAGAAGTATGAAAGTAGATCACCCAAGTCTGGTATGGTAACTCCATAAAAGCATAAAGAACTCAGGTTCCATCTAACGTTCTTCTACCCAACTCGAGCATTTGGCTTTTGTCCTTATGGTCACAAAATGACTTCTATCTTCAGGAACTGCATGTGCATCTTAGGCAGGAAAAAAGTTTAGGGTAAAGTACACAAAAAAAGGAGTATGCCAACTGAGGCTGTAATCAATATTAACAAAAAAAGTGGCTTTCTCATTAGCTCCATCCAGTAGAATTCCACATACATCTCACTGTCTGGGTCATATAGCTACTCCAAGTTGCAAAGGAGTCTAGAAGATGAGTGTTTTTCATGGTTTCACTGATGCCTCAAAAGAATAAGGCTTCAGGACTTCCCTGGTGGTGCAGTGGTTAAGAATCCGCCTGCCAATGCAGCGGACACAGGTTCAATCCCTGGTCTCGGAAGAGCCCACATGCCGCGGAGCACCTAAGCCCATGTGCCACAACTACTGAGGCTGTGCTCTAGAGCCCACGAGGTGCAACTACTGAGCTTGTGTGCTGAAACTACTGAAGCCCACGTGCCTAGAGCCCGTGCTCTGTAACAAGAGAAGCCACCGTGATGAGAAGCCTGCCCACTGCAATGAAGAGTAGCCCCTGGGGCCACCACTAGAAAAAGCCCACGTGCAGCAACGAAGACCCAACACAGCCAAAAAAGAAAAATGAATCCATAAAAAAAAAAAAAGGAAGAAGGCTTCTGTTAGTAAAGGAGAAGGGAGGGAGGGATATTGATTAGGTAACTAATTTATAACTGAATGCTATGTAACACAGGTAAAATTTCTTTCATTGAATTTAATTATATATAAACATTTTACAAATAAAGTAACAATGGAAGGACCTACTTTTACACATAGTTCTTCACAAATGAATTTACTCAGTGATTCAATTAAATTTATGACTTATACAGTTAAACTTCAAAGAAATGTCGGTGACCCTAAAGGAATTAGACTGAATCAAAGAGAATTTTGGTAACTCTAGTCCTTGTTCCTTTTTGTTAATTCTTCAGTGTCTGTAACTATTTACCAGATAAACAGTATCTTGTTCTAAATCCAAAGTCATAAACCCTGTCACTTGAGAGATAACATAAATTAGTAAAAAAAAATGGGTAAAAATATTTTGATTACATATTAAGGAATACTGAATATTCTTCAAATCTAGGGAGAAATATGCTTTTTTCCATTTTTCTTGAAGTACACTAACCTTTGGATATATTTTTCATTTTCCCACTTTTAAGACATGGTATAGAGAAATAGTTCTCTACTGTGAGAAAACTAACAGTGCAAGCACAATTGATACATTGATAATGCCGATGCTATTGGCATTGGCAACTAGAATTGGAAAGCCAACTGTGAGTGCTTGTGTCTGTGGTATATAGGAGAGAACCACCCTATATAAAAGGGCTCCTACTACCCAGAGCTAGGCATTTATTACCACGCAGAAGCCCAGATCCAGTGTTGTCAGATTATGTTTAGGATCCAGATATTTTATATGAAATTTCCTGAGTTTTAACTGTTGGCTCAAAAAAAACCTTAAGAACAATGTACGAAATAGACATATCAGATTTGGATTATGACCTATGAATTGGATGCTTCTGCTCTAGAGAAAAACCCAGAAATTTTGCAAAATGCCAGGTCATTGAAAAGCAGTTCAAGAACATCAGATTTTGGACCTGGTGCAGAGAGAAAATAAAACCAGTAGGCCAGATTTGAGGGAGAAGGAAAATAGAGATCACACATGATATGCCTTGAGTCATAAAGGTATAATAGGTGCTTTAATTATATTTTGCAAAGACTCTTTGTATAGACTTCGAACCCATTTTAAATACTTTTCAAATAATGATAGTAACCAATGCACTTCAATAAAAACAGTACTGGATAGAGTGGCTGTTACCAGTAAATGCTAATAAGGGTCAATAACTGTTTGGCAGACAAGGTACTAGGTCTTAACTTTTGATCTACAAAAGTCTCCAAGGCTATATATTAAATAGAAGCAAAAATCTTTGGAGGGATAAAAAAAGAAAACTACAAGTTGGATAAATAAAATTTTAAACCAAATAGCAGGATGGTTTAAAAGTCTTTGGAATTAAGCAGATCTGGTTTAAAAGCCAGGACTTGCCACTTAGTTCCGTGAAATTTAATAAGATTTAAATTTTTTTTTAATTTACTTCTTTAAGCATCAATTTTCTCATCTGCAAAATCTCGCTAATGATAGTTCCTATTGTAAGGATTACTGTAATGCTTAGACTATATATGTAAAGCACTTAGCAAAGTACCTGGCACATATTAAAACCTTCAATACCTGATATATAGATTCTCTGAGGATATGCATATATTTTTATGTATATTTAAATATACAGTATTCAAGAAAGCCACTACATGCAAAGCAATTCCACCAGTTTTACCAGTTCAAATTATTTCCTTGAAGATTTGAAATATTTATACTATACTCATTCTGTAGCACTTAGGTTAACCGCAGGGTATTAGTTTTTTTCCCTGGTTACATCAGCATTTTTTTAACTTAAAAAGAAAAACATGTGCCCTAAAGAACAGCTTAAGTTTTACTGTGTTTTAACCACAATCTCATTTTTGCATGGATTTAGCAAATCAGGGGTGTTTTTCTTTCAAGGAAAAGGTGAGAATTTGAGTGGCTGCATTTGACAAATGTGTTGTCAAATGCCCACTGAAGCTTGGAAATCAATCGACCATGTTTCTCTCATGGAGCAATAGGAACAAGACAGAACATGCCTGTGATCACAGGTCTCCCCTTAGGGTTCTTTTGAGCATGGGAGAAGAGTACCACATTTGTCATCACTTTTTGAAATCCCAGAAATTGCCTTTCAGTAGAAGACTCTGTTCCCTATAAAACTATTTTCTACATTTTTCCCAGCATCATGCAGACCGGGACTACCTCTGTGTTGTACGCAATTATTGTATTCTATCTTATACAGCAAGTGCTCACCAAGTGTTTGTTGCGTGAATGAAGCAGAGTCCCATCTTTTTATGTTGATAGTTCCCCTGGTAGACAAACTTTGAAATGTTCAAAACAGCACTTAAAGTTTGCTCCATTCGTTTGAACAATTAATTACTCATATTAGTTTTGAGTGAAATAAGCAAGTCATTTCTTATGGGGTTTTTTCCCCACAACAATGAGCATATAATCGATGTTCAATAAATATCTATTAAACTAAGCTTAACTTCTAATCTTTTCCATTTCCTTTTACAACAATCTAGCAAAGCCAAAGGATACACAGGTTGTTCCTGAAAATAAAATGGCAATGTAATGAATTCATAAGACTGGAAATCCACAAACCATGACAGGAGAGCTAATTTTAATAGAAGAGGCAGCATATGTGTTTTGAGTTGAGAAAGAATAAAACATTCTTATTCTAGATTAACACTAATTTTTCCTTAACTATGAGGCATGTTGAAGAGAGAAGATAATGAGTCTATCTGGTTTAAAGTCCAAAATGATTGCATTAAATAAGGGCATCAGGATATTCTGTGACTGCAAAACTCATCGGGTTACCTATTACAGCATTCAGTGGTGACCTAGTTTGAGCAATTTGAACAAGGGAATTAAGGTTTCATAGAGGAGAAATGACAGCAATTCCAGTTACATAAATGTAACTAATTCAATAAAATACCATTTCTCCCCTAGAATTTATTAGCAATCAACTAGATTAAATAAGTCTATATACAGACAGTTCCCATTAGTAACCTCTCTAATAATCAAACAGATGGCATCATTCTGGATAATGTAAAAGGCTTGACTCTAAAAAGAACAGATGTGACTACAAAATTAAAGTACAACAAAACAAAACCTGAACCCTGAAATTTTAGGAAAAACATTTTGTTAATTTATTAAGTACATCTCACCAATTCTTGTATATATGTCTGAAACATTCCATATGTGCTTCAACTCACACTGAGTAGGAATTTAGTTTTTGCCACATATATTTTCTACTTCACTTCTCTGTGAGGAATGTATAACTATATTTGCCTTAAATATGTAAATTTAAATTTGTATTTAAATTGTCTTAAATATTTTGCTTTGAATTTGTAGTGGGACTAACACACTTGAGAAAATGCATTAGGAAATTTATTCACTTCCTAAACCATGTGAATTCCAAAGGGAAAGTATTTTCTTATTTCTCAGAAGGTAAAGTAACATTAGAAACTAAAGAAAGGGAGCTTCCCTGGTGGCACAGTGGTTAAGAATCTGCCTGACAAATGCAGGTAACATGGGTTCAAGCCCTGGTCCGGGAAGATCCCACATGCCATGGAGCAACTAAGCCCATGCGCCACAACTGCTGAGCCTGAGCTCTAGAGCCCACAAGCCACAACTACTGAGCCCGCTTGCCACAACTACTGAAGCCCGCGCACCTAGAGCCCGTGCTCCACAACAAGAGAAGCCACCGCAATCAGAAGCCCTCACTCCACAGTGAAGAGTAGTCCCCGCTCTTCACAACTAGAGAAAGCCTGCACGTAGCAATGAAGACCCAAAGCATCACAAATAAATAAATTTATTTTTTAAAAAAAGGAAGGAAGACGTCTGTGTGATTAGATAACATGATAACAGAGACCAAAAGTTCACTGCAAAATTCTGAAATCCTCCTCTCTCCCTTCCTTGTCTCTATGCACATCTCTCCTTTCCCTGTCTCTATGACAGAGCAATCATGAGACAATATTTCACGTATACCAAATGTTATAAATACTGCCTAAATCCTAATAAACAGCTTTTGCTTCTGTTGATCTATGTTTCTGTTTCCTAGTTCATTCATTCCTCTTTTTTTGCTTCCTTTCATCAATTTTTTTCAAATTTTTGCACTGATACTTCAATAATTTGAACTATTTTCAAACTGAGCTATAAAAGAAACTCCATGTACTTTTTTTTTTAGCAACTTCAATGAGCAGAAATTTCAATGACACTCAATTCTAAAAATTTATTGTAATTTTCATTGTGATTTCCCCTTTATCTCACGTAGTAGTCCTTTTTTAGTTTACAAATCTATGGAGCCTTCCTAAATAATTGTCTATTCTTCACAGATGTAGAGAACAAACGTATGAACACGAAGGCGGGGAAGTGGTGGGGGTGTGGGTGGTGTGGGATGAATTGGGAGATTGGGATTTAATATATATACTAATATGTATAAAAAAGATAACTAAATAAGAACCTGCTGTATAAAAAATTAAATAAAATTCAAAATAATAATAATTGTTTATTCTTGACTTCTAATTTAATGTACTGTGTTCAGAGGACTTGCTCTGACCTTCACTGAGACTTCTTTTGAGAACTACTACCTGTACCTAATGCCACTGTTTATAACTGTTTTATGTACCCTTAAAAAGAATGTATATTTTCTCCTTTAGGGTACAGATCAAGCTATTATTTTTGTTCAAGATCATTACATTTTTATCTACTTGATCAATTTCTGATAACGGTTTGCTAAAAATCTCCCAGTATCTTTGTGAATTTATCAAATTTACCTTATAATTGTGTCAGTTTTATATTTTGAGACAATGCTGGGTACACAGAAGTTCATAATTTTTATATCTTCTTAGTTAATTCTTCCTTTATTATTATGTAATAATCTTTATCTCTGCTTATGCTTTTTGCCTTAGTTTCTACTTTGTATAATTTTGTTTTGCCAACTATTTTAAATTATAATTTTCCTGATATATATTTTAATTATCTCTTTATTTTCTATCTTTCTATGTGGTTTTGTTTCAGATTTGGCTCTTGGATACATCATATATTAATAAATGGATTTTGTAATGTTTATCCAATCTAATTATGTCCTCAGTAGTGAAGATTAATCAATACACACTTATTGAATCTTCATATGTACTATCACCCTGGTCATATTTCTAACATTTTCTTTTTTGTTTTCATTTTTTCTCTTTTGCTGCATTCTGTTGGATTGTTTTACATATAACAACAATAATGATGATGATGATGATAATAAATAAAATTTAGCATTTAGTGTAGGGTATATATTATAAGGGCTTTACATGTACAAATTCATTAAACCTTCACAACAACTCTATAAGAGAAAGACTATTAAGATCCCCATCTTGCATTTGAGGAACTTGAGGCACTGAGAGGCTAAGTAACTTGCTCTAGGTCACACAGCCAGTAAGAGATGGAGCTAGATCTGAACTTAACAAGTCAAGTTCCAAAAATTACACTCTTAACCACCACACTGTCCTCTTCTTAAGGTACCTTTTACAATGATTTTTAAATGACTTTGGTTTCAGAAAAAGATTTAAACTTACATCTGTAAGAATTTCCAAACTATGAACATTTTAGAGAGTCTGACATCAATAATGGAAAATAAGCACAAACTTTCTGAAGAACTACTATAATCTTACTCTTCTATTCATTGCCTAAAATTGAGAAAGAGTGGAGGAGAATCACCACATGGCCTCATGATTCTTTTAAGTTGCATTTTCGAAGTCCAAACCATTTACAAATTAAATTCATTCTAAGAAAATCTATTTTGACTTGTAGAATATAGAGCAAATGATGATCCAGGGTTCTTTAGCCTAGGTTTTAAGAAAGTCTGGCAGCTTCTGCTTTATGCTCTTTGGACCCTAAGCTGGTATGTAAGAAGTTAAGTAACTAGAGAGAGAGGACCTGTGGAGTGGCCCTGAAGGATGCAATGCAATGTGGAACACAGGCCACATGAAGAAGCACAAGTGCCAGAGATGTGAGTGAAGAAGCCCTTCTCAATCTTCCAGTCCCCAGCCAGTCTAGGCATCGCAGCTGAGGGACTTCATGGAGCTGAAACAAACCATCCCCATTCTGCCCTCTCCAACATGAGAAATATTTAAATGGTTGCTGTTTTGAAGCTACTCCACCTCTTTCACTTCCACATCAAAGTCTCACACTGGTACATATAATTGCTGAAGCTTATGTCACATGCCTGTGGTAGCTGTAAGGATGTCCACTGATCTCCATCCTGACTCCTCCATTAGGGGGCTGGGAAATAACATGAAAGTTTCTCTCGTATATGAAAAGATAATGGCACCCATGAATAAGACAGATGGATACTACACATACCTAACAGTCATGATGTGGAAATGTGACCAACTAACCCTGGATCGTGGAGAGCAGGGACTTTAACTGCTGAATTAAGAAAGAACTGAAAAGAATCTAGCAGATGCATGGCAGTCACAATGTGTTAAACAAATGACAGAATTATGAAATGCTGATCACATTTTGCATGTCTCTCATTTCAACAGATATTAATATCTGTTTCATGGGGGGAAAAGAGTTTCGTATATATTTTTTCTTTTTGATGACTATCATAATGTGGGGATGGGGGAAGCAGAAGTCGTAACAGCTTCTGAGGACTAGTAATGAAATTGTTTAAGTGAAAATGGACATAGAATAGTTAAGATAGCCTAATTAAAGACTCACAGACATAAAGAACAGACTTGTGGCTGCCAAGGGGAAGGGGGTTTGGGGAGGAATAGACTGGGAGTTTGGGATTAGCAGATGCAAACTATTATACAGAGAATGGATAAACAACAAGGTCCTACTGTATAGCACAGGGAACTATATTCAATATCCTGTAACAAACCACAATGGAAAAGAATATGAAAAAGAACATATGCATATATATACACATATGTCACTTTGTTGTACACCAGAAAGTAACACAACATTGTAAATCAACTATACTTCAATAAAATATAAATTAAAATATATATATAACCTAGTTAAGTTATTGAATTTCAAGGACAAAGAAATAATACTTCAGTCACTCAAGAAGAAAACATATGTGATAGTTAATTTTATATGTCATATTGACTGGGCTACAAGGTACCCAGCCATTTGGTCAAATATTATTCTGGGTGTGGCTGTGAGAGTATTTCTGCGTGAGATTAACATTTGAATTGGTAGACTGAGTAAAGCAGAGTGTCCTCTCTAATGTCGCTTAGACCTCATCTAATCAACTGAAGACTTGAACAGAACAAAAAAACTGAGTAAAAGGGAAATTTACCTGCCTAACTGATTGAGCTGGGACATCAATCTTTCACCTTCAGACTAGAACTTGCACCAATTGGCTCTCCTGGTTTTCAGGCCTTTGGACTTAGACTGAAGCTACACTGCCAGCTCTCTTGGGTTGCCAGTTTGCCAACTGCAGACCTTGGGACCTCTCAGCCTCCATAAGCATGACATATATATATATATATATATATATATATATCCTATTGGTTGTTTCTCTGGAGATCCCTGGCTAATACAAGTCACCTACAAGGAAAAAAAAATCAAGCTAACCTCAGACAGCTCCGCGATATTCAGTGCTAAAAAATAATAGAGCAAGTTTTTGAAGGAAAGAAACCCAATGTCTACAGAATCTTGACGAAGGTAACCCAAGAAGTTCATACATTGCCAAATTGTACTTCAAACATAAAAGTAATAAATATCTTCACATATGCAAAATCTCAGGAACACATATCTATAAGACTTTTTTGGACAGAAAAATCTACTTGACAGTGAAATCCAACCAATCAAGAGATGAATCAACATAAAGATTTTCTTAAATAGAGAAGCTGTGGTGAAACAAGTGATAGCAAGACTTGTGGTTAGAGAACAGCACTTAAATGTCATAAACTTGAAAACATGAAAATGACAACTTACCTAAAAAATTAGCAGGAGGAGGAAGGGATGGGAGTAAACATAAAAGCACAAACTATTTTCATTTATCATAATAGCAAAATAATAGATAACATTAAAAAATACATCATAAAAAAATGGCTCCAAAGACTTCACTTTTTTCATAACCTTTTGTTGTTAACCTTAAAAGGATACTTTACAAAGTAATATCTCTTTTCATGGATAAACAGTCACTTAAATTTAGCAATTCTTTCCATTTCACCCATTTCTTTTTCTTCCTTTAAAATTATGTGAATTTAATGTCAACTTAAATTTAAAATGTTTAATATAAAAAGCAGTAGATATAATCTTATTATTAAAAAATTATTTCTCTCTAATGTCTATATGGAAATGTACATTGGAAAATACTAGAAAACTTTTTTTATATTTCTGAGAAAAACTAAGAACATTACATTCCACCAAAATGTTATTCACGGGCTTCCCTGGTGGCGCAGTGGTTGAGAGTCTGCCTGCCGATGCAGGGGACACGGGTTCGTGCCCCGGTCCGGGAGGTTCCCACGTGCCGCGGAGCGGCTGGGCCCGTGAGCCATGGCCGCTGAGCCTGCACGTTCGGAGCCTGTGCTCCGCAACGTGAGAGGCCACAGCAGTGAGAGGCCCACATACTGCAAAAACAAAAACAAAAAGAAAAAAAAAAAATGTTTTTCACATTTAAATAGTAACAAACATTCTCAAGCATGAAAGAACCCAGGGAATATAACAAACTTGAGACTTTTCTGGGAAAAAAATGTATACTTTAAATTGTGCCAATAAAATTAAACCAATAAAGAAATGAATGTATAATTCAAATTATTTTTATTTTAATATAGTGAGAGCTGAAACCATCTTCATCCACACAGCTTACTGTCTATGTTCACACGACTTTATTATTCCACTTTACTATTCCAGGAAACTCTTGCCCAGGAAGATAAAAATAACATTTTTGTTCATTACAAGAATTTTACAAAAGATTCATAAACTCTTCAATAAAAAACAGAAATAACAGTTTACACCCCCAGACTCTGGACCCATCACCTCAAAATCCACAAATTTTAAACTATTAGACTATGATTCTTACCCAATTCTAATCAAGCCACTACACTGGAAGTCCAGGCTTAAACAGGACTCCAAGGCTCTCATAAATATCCCAACTTTGTCCTCCTCCCTCTAAGATGCTAAGACACTGTCAATTCAGTGTTTCTCCTTACTGTGGTAAGAATAAATGCGGCTTTGTCTTCTCAGTGAGTTGTTTGGGTGGTATTCTAGGGTAGCCAGCATTCAACAAAAATCATGACTAGAAAAGAAAAAACAACACAAATCAAGGCAAGAAAGTAACGATAAGAAAATCCAAGCATACCTTAGAAACTAAGGATAGGAAGGAGGAGAGATGGGGTGCATAAAAGCTGGAGACGAATAAGACCAAAATTCCTTAACAAAGGTCTGAGGTGGGTTACACTTCCTTAAAAATAGGGTCTTGAAGAGAGCTGTTGCATTCCTTCCTGGGAGGCCGAGTGAACAAAGCCCAATCTAACACCTTTGCTTCCGTCTTAAGCAGTGTTCGTCAAGTGTGATGGACTGCCCACCTCAGAATCATCTGGAGTGTGTAACAGCAATGCTTTCCCCCAGACCCTACTAGCATCTCTACAAGGAGGCCTTGGAACTGCCATATTTAGTACGCTCTGCGCATTAATAAACCTCACACCGAATTAGAGAATCCCTGAGCTAAAGGGTACAACTCTCATATCTAAATTACCCTTTCCAGGGGCCCCGGTGGCGGCCGCGGTCTGTGCAGCAGCGGCAGGGAGGGGTGTGGGGCGGGGCGGTGGCGTTGGGACCGAGGTCGGGAGCAGCGCAGACGAAGCTGGGCAGGACAGCGGGAAGGCCAAGGCTAAGACAGTGTCTACTCACAGAGAGCTGGGCTACAATTTCCCGTGGGCTGCATCCACAGACATTTTAAGACTCGCACCACGAGCCACAAGGAAGAGCGGGTTCCACTGTGGTAGTGCCCGGGCCGTACTTCTCCAGTAGCTGGAGCCAGCAAGGGACGCTTCCGAGGATCTCAAAGTTACACGGATCACTCCGCGCCACGTGCAGCGTGCGATCCGCGGTGACGAGAGGTTGGACTCGCTCATCAAGGCTACCATAGCTGGGGATGGTGTGATCCCTCACATCCGCAACTCTCTGATTAAGGGACAGCAGAGAACTGCTTAGATAGTTATTTTAACTGACATTCTTCCTCCGCCGTCATTGTACTGTAACTGGGGCAGAAGAAAAATAATGGGGCTATGTGGAATTTTTAAAACTGTGAAGTGGAAAAGCATAGAAAGTTGCTTCAGACTTGCTAAAAGAAGCATTTGTAGGTTCTTAGACTCGAAGTTTGAAAAAAGTAGCTTTTGGGGGACTTCCCTGGTGGTCCAGTGGTTGAGACTTGGCCTTCAAGGCAGGGGGTGCAGGTTCCATCCCTGTTGGGGGAGCTAAGATCCCACACGCCTTGTGGCCAAAAAAAAAAAAAGACATAAAACAGAAGCAATATTATAACAAATTCAATAAAGATTTTAAAAATGGTCCACATCCAAAAAATCTTTTTTAAGAAAGTACCTTTTCATGTGGCAACAATTGTGTGTTCCTTGGCTAGGTTTCTCCCATGTTGCTTGATACAAAAATGGAATTGATAAACCATATTTTTTAAATTACCCTTTCCAACTTTATCTTTTATTAAAAGAGCTTTGTTTAATTAAAACAGCTGAGGGCTTCCCTGGTGGTACAGTGGTTAAGAATCCGCCTGCCAATGCAGGGGACACGGGTTCGAGCCCTGGTCCGTGAAGATCCCACAAGCCGCGGAGCAACTAAGCCCGTCCGCCACAACTACTGAGCCTGTGCTCTAGAGCCCGCGAGCCACAACTACTGAAGCCTGCACGCCTAGAGCCCACGCTCCGCAACAAGGGAAGCCACCGCAATGAGAAGCTCGCACACCGCAACGAAGAGTAGCCCCTACTCGCCGCAACTAGAGAAAGCCCCTGCGCAGCAACAAACACCCAACGCAGCCAAAGATAAATTAATTAATTAATTAATTTTAAAAAACAGCTGAGAACTTTTGTATAGTATAGGTAGTGGTAAGGTAACCTTCAGCAAATCACATGGCCAAACTCTATCTCCCTTGATCCAGCTCCTTCTCAACTCCATATACTACAACTCTCTTCCCCACCCCAACTAAGTGTTGACTGATTGATAAAAGCCATGTATGAGTAACTTTACAGCAACCTGACTTCTTTGCCGTTCCTTTCATTTTTCAATTATTTGTTTGAAGTTTGTTTCTGGATAGCAATTTCTGTGAGCACAAGAAAAATTTGTCTTATACCCTGGCATTTTAAAGATAAAATTATTCATGACACTTATTAAAGAACAGTAAGGCAGAATTTATTCAGGAGAGCTATCATGATAGGGCTAGGGACCACAGCAATGGGGTGTTGTAGGGGAGGAGAGAGATTGAACACAACTCTGAATACGACAAGGAAAAAATTTATAGCAAAGGAGTGGGGTGAATGGGGGCAAGGGAATCAGTAAATGAAAAATTACTAAAAGGAAATATCAGGGGTAAGGAGGGTTCTGTCTAAACTGATCTAACAGGATTCTTGCTGAAGGCAGACCAGAGGGATCAGACATCACCTGGAGGATGGTGGAGTATGAGGGACCCAATCGGGTATGGAGAACGATCAGATGTTGAAGATGGTGTATTCTGGTTAAACTGATTTAGCAGTGTTTTTGCTAAAATGTGGTAATACAGAGACCAACACAGAAGTCCAAAGTCAAGGCCTAGTTGAAAAAGGGCTCAGAAGAGCCTGCTTAGAATTTGGTCAAGGAAAGAATCTTTGCCACCGTATCTCCAGATCCTAGCACAGTGCTTTGTACATGGTAGATGTTTAATAAATATTTGTTAAATTAATTAATACCATATTGGAAAATGTTGGTCAAATGCAATGATTTCAGTTTTGGTGGAATTAATGGTTAGATATTCTTTCTAACAGTAATTGGTCAACAAGTTACATTGTTATTTAATATCATTCCTCATTTGTGATAATAAAATAAAGTTGTCCACATAAAAGATCAGGTCTTAGAAGGAACTAGTACAGTGTTAAAGGTTAAAGTTAAAGTGTTTAGAATCTTACAAGAACTTTTAAAAATCCAAGGTAATACACTGGACCTCAGGCAGGTTATTAAACCTTTCTGAGATTCCAGTTATCTGTAAACTGGGGGTTATATTAGCTTCTTCACTTACCTGTGGGCTAGAAGGGTTGACAAACTACGATCCATGGGCCAGATCTGGCCTTACAGTCTATTTTTGTACAGCCTGGGAGCAAAGAATTGTTTTCACAGTTTTAAATAGTTGAAAAGAAGAAGGGCGTGGGGGACTATGTGTGGCACACGAAGTCTAAAATATTTACTATCTGGCCCTTTACAGAAACAATCTGCTAATCCTTGTGTGATGGTTAAATTTATGTGTCAACTTGACTAGGCCAAGGAGCACCCAGATTAAACATTATTTGGGGATGAGTCTGTGGGCGTGTTTCCAGATGTGACTAGCATTTTGAATCAGTGGATTCAGTAAGATAGATTGCCCTCCCCAATGTGAATGGACTCATCCAATCTTTCACAGCCTTCCAAAAGAACAATATAGGACAAAAAGGTGAAGGAAGGAGGAATTTGCTCCTTTCTGCTTCCTGCCCATCAGAGCTAGGGCGTTAGTCTTCCTCTGCCCTTGGACTGAAACTTACACCATCAGCTACCTTGGTTTTCTGTCCTTTAGACTCAGACTAGGATTTAATCACCAGCTTTCCTCCATCCAGCTTGCAAACAGCATGTTGTGGGACTTTTCAGCCTTCATAATTATGTATGCCAATTCCTCATAATAAATATATACTCATATATAGACATATATACACTAATATGTATAAAATGGATAACTAATAAGAACCTGATATATTAAAAATAAATAAAATAAAATTCAAAAAAAAAAGTTGTGGGGGAAAATAATTAATTTGCACGTCCTAAAGAAAAAAGCTCACAGTATAACAAAAATTAAAGCTCCCTTTTCTTATACAACTAAGTCACATCTCATAATGGTAATTTGATATTAAAACACTGTGAGAAATCAAATTCTCAAATTTTGTTAAAATACTAAGCATTTAAAATATAACCGAACCATTTTGATTCAATTAAGGTAGAAAGTTCTACTGCTTTATTTTGTTTATCAAATATATCATATATTAAACCTTATTTGGGAATTACTTCCCAAGTTAAGCAAACACAAAACTTCTAACACCAACACAGAAGAACTCTCGCGAAAAAGATTCCAGCAGAGGCAGGCAGACATTGGTACCGTTACTTAACTGAAATGAAGAAAAAATTGCAAGGTTTAAAACAGCCAAATAATGTTTGTGGCGCTGAATGTTTGAAGTTAATGTAAACTATTTCTTCTTTGCCTACCAGTGTTAACCATTCACCTCACTCCCGAAGACTCAAGTGAATCAGAGCACAGATGTCTCAGCGACATCCAGGGAGATAAAAGGAATAAAAGAAAGCAAGTACTAAACTTATATCACTGTTTTCAAAGGAAAAATGTTTAAAGAATCTTTTCCAACTGGTTTTCTGTTTTGTTGATCGGTTTTGTTTTAGGGAGTGGAAATGCAATCTCACCTTTGGGATCTAGTTTTCTTCAAGTGCACAGCAATGTATCTTGTGTTCTGAATTTGCAAAATTCTTATAGAAAAATGAAGAATCTTAGAGACAGGAATTCATCTGAAATATCCAATGATCTTTGTTATTTGCATTTTGTATAATCAGAAAAAAATAGTAAAGTTTATCATTCCATAAAACTACTAGATTAGAGATAATCAGCCACAGAATATCACAAAATTAACTTTCTCTGAAGTGGATCATTAATTTTTATATCAATCAGTCAAAAAGTGGTGGTGAAATTTATACGACATTTGGGAGGATTCAGATCAAGCCTGAAACAGCCATTCAGGACCCAAGAACTCAGAAGTTTGCAAACTTGAAATGAGAGTGAGCAACAAATTTCACAATTATGTTGTCCTGAATCTTTGTGCTATTCTGGTCATCTGTATCCCCCACACTTGAAATTTAACTCATTAAAGGTCCCGAGCATAAGAACCTGAAAAATGTAATTGTGTGCTTTTATAAATATTCAATTGATACTCATTTCATCATTTTGAGATTTTTGTGACCAAATAAGGATGCTTATCCTGCAACAAGTCTGTTTGGTCTACCCTTTTCTTTCTTAAGAGCGCAATACCATAATTTGCTCTAAAAAAAAAAAAAAAAAAAGGCAACATCACAGAGTGGAGACACGAAAAGGAAATACTTTTGGAGGATATGGCATAACAGAAGAGAAATTCTCTAAATAGGTAGTCTCAATTTACTATTTTTCTCTTCTTATTCACTGGAAAAGATCCTTACTCTCCCAAGAATCAGTTTTTGTTTATCAAGCAGACAAACAAAAGAATCCACAATTTATAATATAAGAATGATAATAAATTAAAGTGCCTTCGTGTATATTCCCTGTCGCGTTTTTTAACAAGCAGCTGGCTCCTTTGTCTCTGCTAATACTCAAAAGCAAAACTAAATCTAGACAGTCCTTTTATAAATTATGATATATTTCTGGAAACATGGGAAAATCTTCAGTTATACTGCAATTGGTGTCCAACTATATAGAGCGAGAAAATTACTGTATTTTTGTTAACTTTCTGGTAACTGCAAGAATTAAGTCAAGTCTTTATGGAAATTGTCCCCCCAAAAAAATGTAATTATAAAATTACTAATTGAGTAACTTATTGTAAATCCTAATATTTTCTAGTATTCTATGAATTAAAAAAATTTTTAATACTATGTTGCTGGGCATCAAAAGAGGCATTTTGTAGTGCTTGATTAACTACCTGATACACAGTAGACATTCAATAAATGTATTTTTTTAAATGAAAGATAAGATACTCCTGACTTTTCTTTATTATCTACCTCCATGTAAAACAAAGTGTGTTTTCCCCTGTTACCATAATATAATACCTGAATTTTAAAATATTCTATCTGATTTTAACCACTAACCTCACCTTAAAATAATCTGAATCTTTAAATTTAAATCAGTACAATTTAAATGACTACAATTTACCCAGATCCACTATATTTTTATTGAACACCGAACATGCAGAAAATACCGCAGGTCTGTAACAGTCAGCCACTGGCCTCGGAGAGCTTATAAAATAAAAGGGACAGCACGTACATTAATAGTTATAAGACAAGGGAAAACATAAGCATCATAAGCATCGGAAGAAGGGGAATATACAATTGTGAACCAGGGTGTCAAGGAAGAGGTAACGTTTGAGATAAACTGTGGAAAAAAAGTAACAAGTCTTTGACAGATGACATTAGAGAAATAGGGTATCCCAAGCAAAGTAAACACGGTGTACTTTTTTAGGTCTTTCAGGGAGCTACCCAGTTTTACTGGAGCAACGGGTCAATGTAAAAATAAAGTATAAGAGCAGCCTGAAAGTTTATGCTCAGCGTGGAGTGGAGGCGCTATTCTTATTTTAATAGGTAATGGAAAGGCATTTAAGGTTTGTACCTGTCAGTATCAAGCAAACAGCACATTCAAATAGGATCAGTGGGTGGATGAAGACACGATTTACAAAAGGTGTGGGCTGTGTAAGGGACACCAATAAGAGATGGTGGACCACATCCTGCCAGCAACAGTGGGAAGGGTTGCCACCACCAGTCCTAAAAGTGGAAGTAGAAGGAGATTTTATTGGAACCTGCAGAGAGAAGCAACAAATTGTAAGAGCGCATCTCCTGACATGAGGCAAGACCTTTTGTGGAGGAGGACAGGCAACCTACAGCTGAGCAAGGAGAACCAGGGGAATAAGTACCCAAACTAACTCTCTGCTTGCTCCTTCCAGCCTCCTGCAAGCTCCCCCTGTTGGCTAAACTCAGTTGGAAGCCGGAAGGCAAGGGAGACCATTGATACAGTCCATATAGACCTTCTTCCCAGGGCACAGAACAGGACAGAGAAAGGAATGGAATAGATTTGGAGGGGTAAAAGGAAAATATAAAACACAAGGCTTTTGAGCAAAAGAGAGATACCTCCTAGAAAAGTTGATCCAACAGGTATAGAGAGAATCAAAAGACGTATAGATGAAGAAACTAAGAATACAGTAGAGAAGACTGTAAAGGTCAGAAATAGGGCCATGGCAGTGGAAAAAGAAGTAAAAATTTGCCTGTGAGAGCTTTTGAGGGTACAAGTAGGCTCTTGGAATAGTGCCAGGCATGAATACAATATGGCTTTTGATGGCTTCTGGTGGACAGTTGTGTAACAAAGGGATGAGAACTGCTGCTGGGGTCCTAAAGCACAAACTTAACACTGTATCCACGGGCAAGCAGGCGCTAAGCAGAATTAGCTGGAAGTTGAAGAGATCCCAGGTATACGTTTTTATCCATGGATGGCTTGCTTGAGGTACAAATTCTGGAGACTTTTTATATAAAGTTGTGAAGAGAGGTGTTGGCTACAAGGCAATGAACAAGGAGTTTTAAGCAAAGATTTCAAGGGCATTTATGACAGCAGTCATGCATCTTAACAGTTGACAGACAGCTGGATGGATCCTCATGGGATAGAAGACCAAACAACTTTCAATTTTATTAAATATTTATAAACCAAAAAAAATTTTTTTGCCTGTGAGAAACATGACAGTGATAAATCGTGGGGCTTCTAACAGATTAGAAGGAGGGGAAAAGGAAAATTAGAAGTCCAAAATTTTGAACCTTGGTTCCTGGGAGAAAAAGGCCGTTATTAGAAACATAAAAATCAAGTGCTGGATTTTAGAGTAAAATGCATAAAGTTCCCAATTGCTGCTCACAGGAATGGGGAGGCCTGGAGAATGTGAGCTATGAGGGGTGTCCTAGAGGTCAGCACAATCCAGAACAGGGTTCTACCCTAGGTCACAGCAAGAAGCACAGCAAGAGAAAGAGTCCAGATCAATTTGGGGCCCCAAACTGATCTGGACTTTATTTAATGCACCCTATACCCTTCCTGAAAAATCTGCTTTAAAAAATAATACTGCTGAACCATCTCCCCACAAAATATCATCCAAAATACCATGCAAATGGGTAAGTCATAGGGGAGGACAGATGGGAAATGTTGAGCATAGACTGCAAACCGAACAACTGTAGTAACTGTGGTTCCAAAACAGACTGCAGAGTCGTAATTCTTGAAAGAAAGGCTGCATGAAGTAAAAATAGTCATTTGGCAATAAAACATATAAAAATCCAACCAAAGCATGGGGTAGGAGAAGGAAGTGGGAAGAAGTGTCAGTGTCAGCAATTGAAACAGTGTGGTAGCTTGGTAGGACTAAAGGACAGATGAAGAGAAAAGAATGATGCACCTGGACCAGATACAGGTGCATATAGGAATTAATACGCGATACACATGTATTTAAAACTAGAGGAGAAGTAAAATTAGGAATTAGCATGTGTTACGCACATATTTAAAATTAAAGTGGGATAAATATGTATTTTAAATTCCCAATTTAATTTGCTTGGGGACAATTAATCTTTTGGAAAATATTAACATGATTTGGTATCATTTAGGAATGACTTCATCTGCAAATAGCAGAAGCCCCAACTTACAGCTGCTTAAATAAATTCTGGTTTGCCAAAAAGAACTCTGGGGATAGCAGTTCAGGACTGGCTACAGCTCAGTGGTGTCATTAAAGACCCAGGTTGTTTCTCTTTTCATGCCACCATCATTACTCAGCAGGCTATTGTCCTCATCCTTATCACCTCAGGATAAAGATGCCTGGGCACCCCATGACCTCAGGCCTGTGTTCTAGGCATGAAGAAAGGAAAAAGGCAGAGGGCATAATGGGCAAACCAGTCACACATTCACCAAACTATAACAGTGGTGGCATCTGTAACCAGATTATTTTTATCTCTAGCTTTTTGTGTGATCTGAATTTTTCCAAAGATTGTATATTGAATTTTGTCAGAAATAAAATTATGAACCTATTTCCATTTTGCAGAAAGACTAGTCAAGGAAATCATAAGTCTCTTTCAAAATCAGTAAGCCTCCATTTCTCTGTGATCCTCAGTATCATCTTAAGTTTTATTTTTAGCACAGACCACTTACTAGATTTCTTCTTCTGGAAAATGAGCTGTTCAGAAAACTAACGTTTATGTTCCAAACCCCTGGGAACTCAAAAATTATGGGTTATCTTAGTAATAATGCTGAGTCTCTAAGAACTTTATTTAATGCATTTAGGTAAGCTGTGTATTTTCAAGCATCTAATTACAACTACTAAAGATAATTCCCAGCATGATCTTCACAGAAGGAGAATACGGGGGGACAGAAGAGAAAAATCAACCTACAATAAAAAAAATCAACCTACTATTTTCAGATTTTGCTTAAATATTCTGTTCTACCCTAGAATATTTTCATTTTTTACCATACAGATGAATATAATTTTTAAGAATTCAGTACAATTACAGAGTACCAAAAAGGTTACAGGATTCTGGGAAAAAAGAAATGTCTGTGCTTGAGTTAGAAATAAATCTTCACTCTCCCCTAAACTTTAAAATAGTTCTTATGATTAAATTATACGATATACTGAAGATATTAAGCAAGTTAATTATTTCATAATGTGTAGGCTAGACATACTAACATTGGTGGTAGAAAAGCACTTAAAGTGCAAAACAAGAAAATGTTATTTAATTTTGGGTGACAGATTTTTTCATTCCTGGTTTTCAAAGAACCCAGAAAAGCAATTTTCCACATGCCATTTTCCAAAGAGGTAATACATAGTCCTTTAATAACCATTCTGGACATCCTCTCAGTTCCTAGGAATGATGAAGAGAACAGGCATCCAACCAGGACAACCTCCAGCCCCTAGTGTGCAGCTCAAAGTCATTCCTTGTAACAGAAAGGAATTGAAAACTGCCATTTTGTTTTCCCTTCATTCTTTTCTCCACTGTGGGATTGTGTCTGATTCATGAAAAAGTACAATTTGCTACATTAACCAAAGCCAGTTCTGTTATCATTCTAATAATAGTCTGAATCCTAGCCCTCTACTCAAGAGGTCTGTGATCGTTAACAAACTATTTAGCATACTTGGCCCTCAGTTTGCTCACCAGTAAAATAGGTGCCGTTGTGAAAATTAAGAAAGATCATGTTTCATTAGCTCTCTGCACATAATAACCAGTTAATATATTATAGCTGTAATGTATATTATATAATATGTTATATAATTAAAATCCTATCCATTTTTCAAGATTCCTACATTCTTGTTCAGCTTTCACAATGAAATCCTCACCCCCATAATGTAGTCTAAGCAATCTGTCCTTGCTATAAGACATTACCTGTATTATTTGAGAATTTAATTTGAGAATTTAATTAGATCCTGTTTTACAAGTCACTCCCTAGGTTTCCCATGCTCTCTCAGGAGGATACCTTGTCCTACAGGGTCTGATGGCTTGCCCTGATCCTGACCAAAGTAGAATAAGTAAATGCTGCAATCCAATACTCCCTGTGGTCTGGAGTCATTCTGTGCTCTATACTTTGTATAAATGGATGAGCTTCATCCATACGGCTTGCTTCTCCACTAAACAGGTTTCCTTCTGGTTTAGGCCTCAGTTTCTTTGCATGTAAACCCAAGTGTCCAGATACCAGCATCTTTCCCTGAACCCAGCCTCCTTGGTTTGCATCTCTCATGATCTCCTGCCAGTATTGTCCACCAAAAGGGATGAAGTTATTCCTGCTTCCTATCACCACCCCTCTGTCAGAGGTAAGGATTATGTCAAAAATGTACTGATCGGGCTTCCCTGGTGGTGCAGTGGTTGAGAGTCCGCCTGCCGATGCAGGGGACACGGGCTCGTGCCCCGGTCCGGGAAGATCCCACATGCCGCGGAGCGGCTAGGCCCGTGAGCTATGGCCACTGAACCTGTGCGTCCGGAGCCTGTGCTCCCCAACGGGAGAGGCCACAACAGTGAGAGGTCCGCGTACTGCAAAAAAAAAAAAAAAAAAAAAAAATTTACTGATCACTTACGATCGCAATATATATCCAGCAATACCTATTCAAACTTTCCTTGGTTTCTAAATTCTCTTTGTCATATTCCATCCTCCAAATTGGACCTCCCTTGCTATAGATGCCCTGCGATTTCATCATCATAACCTTTGGGTACTACCTATTTAACTTGCCCGCAAGCACACGTGAGGCCAAGCCCCCAGCCTGACAAGAGATTGTGACCAAAAGTTTTGAGGTTATACAGACCCTTAAGGAGAAGTAACACAGTTTATACTTTATCATAATAAGAAGGCTTTGAGAGTTTTAAAAAGGGAAGTAATGTGATAAGATTTACCTTTTAGGAAGATCGCTCTGAGTGCAGTGTGAAGACATCTGGATGATATCTTTTTATTATAAACATCAAACCAGTTATGAAAGGAACGAAAAACCTTAAGGGCAGGAAATGTTACAGAGGTAGAATCAACAGAATTTGATTATTGGAATATGTTATAGGGTAAGAAAAACAGAAAAAGTTAAATAAGTTGCTAAGGTCAAACATCACAGGCATGTTTCTTGCCTCATCAACTTGATTGTATATTTTTTGATGGAAGGAACTAGTTCAAATGTTTTTATGCACATTTTGGTGCCTAGTAAATATGTGTTCAATTAACCAGCAAAGGATCAATAAATCTGAATGTTATCTGTCATAAGCCTTGTCTATAAGGAATTCTCTTATCAAAATCTAGAACCTAGGGGCTTCCCTTGTGGTGCAGTGGTTAAGAATCCGCCTGCCAATGCAGGGGACACGGGTTCAAGCCCTGGTCTCGGAAGATCACACATGCCGCAGAGCAACTAATCCCATGAACCACAACTACTGAACCTGCTCTCTAGAGCCCGTGAGCCACAACTACTGAGCCCGTGTGCTACAGCTACTGAAACCCGCGTGCCTACAGCCCGTGCTCCGCAACAAGAGAAGCCACTGCAATGAGAAGCCTGCGCACCACAATGAAAGAGTAGCCCCTCTCGCCACAACTAGAGCACAGCAACAAAGACTCAAAGCAGCCAAAAATAAATAAATAAATTTATAAAAAAAAATCTAGAACCTAAGCTATTTTCGCCAGTTTTTCCAAGTTTGCATGTAAAGAAACACTGACAAGAATTGCACAGACGCCTAGAAACTAGAATACCAATTCACTCATAGTTTGGAAGGTAAGATGCTGACTTGATCCTTCTCTATGTTATTAATAATCATTAGAGTTAATTTGGATAGGTACTAATTAAGCTTATCTAATTTAAAGCAAACAAATTATCTAAGACATCGCAGTCCTCAAAATTTAGTGAGTATCCAAATCACTTGGAAGATTTTTTTAAAATAAGATTGCTAGGCTCAGAGTTTCTGATTCAGTTGGTTAGAGTGGAATCCAAGAAATCACTTTGAGAAACACTGCCTTACAATATTTCCAAAACTTTGATTATAAAAATCACCTACAGTACTTATTAAAAATAAAGATTCCCAAGCCCCACCTCCAATCACCTCTGAATCAGAGGGTTCAGGGAAGGTGTGCAGGGATCTATATTTTTTTAAAGTGCTTCATGTGATTCTTATAATCAGCCAAGTTTGGGAAACGCTGCCTGAGAGCATCCTATGAGGTAGGTACTATTATTATTCTTATTTTACAGAGGGAACAACAGGATTAGCAAGATTTAGTACTAATAAATGGCAAAGCTATTAACCCTTCCACTAAAATACTTAAACCATCATTCATGCTGAAATATAAAACGTTGCTTAAATGGGGGTACTATGAGTATCTTGGTGACAGGGATTTTAATCTTATTTATCTCAGTATCTAAAACCTGGCAAGAAGCACACTGAATGGATGGTGAGAAACAAACCCTGTAAAATAATTCTATGCCTACATAAAATTTAAAAAACAGAGCAGCTAACAACAAACAGGCAAAAACCCAATCAGTCAAATAACCAATGAAATGAAGGAAGGAAGAATCATATGACCATTTAAATGAATTGACTGGTTGGACGGAGAAAGACAAATACCATATGATAACACTTATATGTGGAATCTAAAATATGATACAAATGAACTTATTTACAAAACAGAAACAGACTCACAGACACAGAAAACAAACTTATGTTTACCAAAGAGGGAAGGGGGTAGAGCAGGGATAAATTAGGAGTTTGGGATTAGCAGATACAAACTATATAAAATAGATAAACAACAAGGTCCTACTGTATAGCACAGGGAACTATATTCAATATCCTATAATAAACCATAATGGAAAAGAATATTAAAAAGAATATATATATATTCATATATATATTCACATATATTCATATATATATATATCACTGAACCACTTTGCTGGACACCAGAAACTAACACAACATTGTAAATCAACTATACTTCAATTTTAAAAATTGTAAAAATAAAATAAATAAACCAACTAGAAGATTAAATCAAAGTTCTCAACCCAGTAATTCTTGGCAGCAGGAAAAAGAAAAAAAGATATTGACTTTGATGCCAGAAAAGATATTTTACTAAATATTCTATAACTGATTTGATATTTACAATAAAAAATATTATCCCAATGTTAAAAGTTTAAAAGTGTCTTATAAATTGTTTTACTAGATTTTTCCAGGATTTTCAGAAAATGAAATATCATTGTTTGCAGAAGAGTTATTACACATGCAAACTATTCTTAAAAATGTTTTCTCTGAAATGTTCCACAATTAGATTGAATGACTTTTTAAGTATACAGTATTTAAAATTATTTGACTGTAAACATATGTATATAATAATAGCTAACACTTACAAGTGCTCTGTACCTTTTAACACATTTGATCCTCACAACGAACGTTTGAGGTAGGTACTATTATTTTCATCATTTACAGATAAGGAATTTAGGCCCAGCGTTCACTTAGCCAGCAGGTGGAGGAGCTAGGCAATCAACCCAGGTGAATAAAAAAGAGACATCCTCATTTCACTTACTTATTTGAATCAGCATCTACAGTTGTTATTATTTGCAATAACAGAAGCAAATTCTAGATGGAATGGGGACAATAAGGAAGAAATAATAAATTGAAGAATGATCTCCCAAAGGAAGAGGTGCTTAATTGGGGCCATGCCTAAGCAGACAAAGAAGGTATAGGTAGTCATTACAGTTACAGGGGAGAGAAAAACGGCTGCTCATTACTTTTCAGAGAGCAATTCTACAGGAACAAACAAATTCTGCCAAACCATTTTGAAAATTTTCTTAATACAAAGCTTGCTACACTGCTTTCCTTGGGGATCTACTCCAAGAATCATATTACAGGTAGCCCGATGGATTCTGTTTTGTGGTATTCTGTCCCACATTCACCCTTTGGGTTACAGAATTGCAATGTATCAATAAGTTGAAATCACTGCCTCTCAGAATTGGAGTGGAAATTTGAATGATTCAGATGAATCTGAGAAACTTAAATCTCCAAAACCACTATGCTTCTCTTGCCCGTGAAAGCAGACCTTCCTCCCATCTCCCTTCTCCCTGCTTGAAGATCCTGAAATGACCCCATTCAGAGGATGTCAGTTCTCCTCAGTTTCTGATTTCCTGACTGAAAACACATGACATAGGTAGAATAACACTTTAATAATTACAACAGTAGTAATAAATTCTGTTAGTTTTACAAGGCTAGGTACACAACACATTCATAATCAATATTTGTTGGATGAAGAATTAGAAGCCTTAGATGAGCCCACTTTGTATCAAACTCCAGATTCTGGTGATGCTTATCATAGCGAGAATCTAATAGGCTCCAAGATTAACTTCCTAAACTTATCTTTCTAAGTCTAATCTGATTAAAGAGAAGACAGTTGAACTAAATTTGTAAATGTAAAATGTCCTTCTTTCTGAACAAAAGTATTCTCCACTTCCTATTAATAAAAATAAGAATGAAAGACAGGTTTTCCTAACACAAGAAAAGCCCTAAAGTAAAATTTATTAATTCTACCCCCAAGAGCTTTTTATTTTTTCAAAATTTTTTTTATTTTTGTCTAAGTAATACATAAATATAATTCAAAAATAAAATGGGATGAAAAGACTCATAAAGAAAAGCAATAATCTTCTGTCTTATCTCTCCTCACATATCCATCTCATTCTCTAAGGGGAAACACTTGCCAAGTCCTTGCACTATTTATTTTGGTGGTTCACATCAAATCTGGAAATAATATCTGCAGGCTGCTATTATTTAATTAGCTATTTTTAATTTTATTTATTCACTACTATAATGTATGGGTATTTAACTCTCTTGCCATCTCTTCTTCATCTTTCCATCCTTTCTTCACCTTTCTTCCAACACAGTTGTATAAAGTCTCATTTAAATCGTTAACATCTGTTTACACATTTAGGAATTTGCGAAGCCAAGAAGTTTACAGTGATTATATTTCCTTTCCTGTACAGATTTCCTGAGTTTTTCTTTCCTTCATAAAATTTATTTTTAATAATAATTTTCCTTTTTGTAAGATTCAATAGAGCAGATCTTCTATGAAATTTTTCCAGAGACCTCCTCTTGGAGTCTTCTATTTTCCTAGTGCAAACCAGGCTGTTTCTCAGACTTATTTCATGATTATCATCCTAAGGATTTTCTCAGACTGCACTTCTGGATCCCATTCTTCCTCCTATTAGTTTATTTCTTCATTTTACTAGAGTATATCAAATTTCATTGAGAAATAAAAATTTTGTGGGCAAATAACACTTTTGCATACATAAAAATGCTTTTGATCCACACCTCCGCTTGAATTACAGGATGACTGACCATAGAATACTTAGTTGAAAGTCATCTTTTTCTCAAACCTCTGAAGATTATATCACTGCTATGTCCCTAGCATGTCTTAGAACAATTCCTGGCATCTACTTGGCATTCAACAGATATTTGTTGAAAACACGAATGGATGAATGTAATACTTTTTCAAAACTTTTTAATTCTCTTCTGTTTCCCGCCATATTTCTGTCTTCACTTTTCTCTTTCATTGCTGAAGTCCCCCCACCCCAAATATATAACAATCCTCTTTTGCTTATTCACATGTAAGAAAGAGGCTCTGAAAAGCTGATTGTGGTACTATCCACATGAGTAGTTCTCAAAATATGGTTCTCAGCATCATCTGGGAACCTGTTAAAAAGGCAAGTTACCTGGCTTCATCCCAAACTTAGTGAATCAGAAATTCAAAACATGAGACCTCTGTGTTTTAAGGAAACCTCCAAGTGATCCTACAAGTTTGAGAATCACATAGGTAGGGCCAAGGCTGGCAGCCACTGCTTTTGAGTTACTTGGAGGGGAGCGAGCATTTACGTAGGGAAATCATCTCTATGGGACGGTTTAATTTCTTCAGGGAAGCAATCTTGGGTCTCCTGCCCAGAGGATAAATATCTGACAGCTAGTGTTCTGCTGGATAGTTGAGAGTGGGACAAAATGACCAAAACTTCTCATATGATAAGATGAATAAAGTGATTCTTAGATCACTAGAACTGCTGTAATTTTTGAACAAAGAGCCCTGGTTCCAATTCTCAAAGAGATCTGGCTGTTTTGACCACTAATTAAGTTTTCTGTATCTCCTTTCTTAGACATGTGTACTTACCATAAACTCTCATCACCTGAGGTTACCTGAGTGTGTCTCTGCTCTAGCCAATCTGCAAGAAGCGGACAAACACAGTTTGAAATTACCAGTACTTTGCATGATATGCACTCTCTGAATTACTTGCAACTCAAAAAACCAAGCAAGTGTGGTGCAAAAGCTTGGAAAACAGCAAAATTATTCCAGCTCTTCACTTTATAAAGTACATTTCCTATATTTCCCTCCAAGACCACTAGGTGGCACTTTCTGCTCTGTTTATAATAACTATTGACGCCTTTCCTTTGGGACACCATTAATGAAGTTCCTTTTGGCATCTCCTCAAGATCTTGCCAGAGAAAGGTTGAACTTTGGTGATTCAGTTAGCCTTTGGGGCACTTAGTTTTGCTGTATTAGTAAAGAGTTGAATAACGCCTTGTAATTGTCCACCACTCAAGTTGCATTTATTTTGACTTTGCCCAGAGGGAAATCTGAATACTAAATTCCAAATTCAACAAAATACAACACAATTTTCTAATCTAGACTTACAGTAAAATATTACTAACCCGATCACTCAGAGGATATTTTCCCCCTTGCAGTAGGGTCCAATAAAATGAAGTTTAAAAGTTACAGATGGTTCGTGCAAATAAATACTTCAAGACCCCTACAGAGAGCAGTAACAATGATCCTCTGGGTTTTATAGAAATTTTATTCTTACAAGTTTAAATAATATGCACATCAATACCTCATTGATCATCAGAAGATTTCTTATTTGAGAGGATCTCCTAAAAATTTGTCTTCAAAATTTTCCTATGTGTCGAAATTTTACTCATTCTTTAAGAACATCTCCTGGTTCATTGCCTCTGATAAACCTTTACCACAACCTCTCTCTATCCTAAGCTGAATCAGGAGCCCCTCCTCAGTGCTCTGCATTCCACGCACGTGGCACTTACCACACTGTCTTAGAATTATCTTTCTGTGAGTTATATCCTCCTTAAAGAGTGAAGCTGTGTCATAATCATTTCTATATCCTATTTTTATGGAGCACATTTCCATAGTGCACAATGGAGGTCTAGTTAGATTTTCATTTGGAAAACAATACGGGTTCTTAATTATTTAACCAGAATCTTTTAATGTTCATTCTTTTTCTTAAGAAGTCAGCAATCCAATTAATTTATGAAGTATATTACAAAGCAACACTAGTTAATATAGGGTGGGACTGGGCAAGAAAAGACAAACTTCCTGGAATGGTGGCAATGGCCAGAAACCGACTTGGATTTGCATAAGTGGTGGTTATTTGGTTGCTTCCTGTCCTCTAAGATGTCATGGGGTCTCTTAAAATATATGAGTTTGGTCACTTGGGCTTTTTCCTTAAAACCTCACCTTATGTCACTAATTCATATTTCACTTAAATGACATGTATTTTCATAAGATGAAGCAGGGCAAAACTGTCATGCAGTTGCTACAGTTTTCCAAAAAATTCAACAACAGTTGAAATGTCAGGTGTACAAATTATAGTCACTGGCATACAAATTATCACACAATGGCAGCTTCACAAGGTAAATATTAATGTGCTTCCTTTGAATTTCAGCAGGTTGTCTATGATTGGATTTGAGTATTTTCGGTATTTTTATGGAAATGTATAGAGACATTCTAAGCAGAGGTAATAAAACCTGATCTCAATAGAAAAGAGGAATTTTACAATGAATGATTTTTTTAACATCTCAGAGAATGAACTGTAAACAAAACTGACCAGGTGGTCAAATATGAAGAGAAAATATGATTAATGACCCTATCTATGTCTTGTCAGATGAAAAATGCTGGGCCTGTCTGAAGAGATACTAAAGGAACACAAGACAGTAAACAGCGTTCTTGCTCGGCCAGAAAAATCCCAGCTTTCAGTGTATAAAAATGTGTGAAAGTGACCCAGAAAAGATTCTCTCGCTGGAAAGTAGCCCAGTTTTCTGCTTCTTGCGCCAGCTTCCAGGCGGTCTGACAGCAAGACTAGACAAGAACCAGAACCGAACTGGGGAGAAAAGAGAATGAAGAATGTGAGTGATCGGGACTTTACTTCTGTTTATATGAAACCTCCCTTCATTAAGTGCTTCTCAATAGTTTGTCTAGTATGAACCCAGAAAAAGTAAAACTGCATAAAATAAACTCCTTATTTGGTTTCAATCATATCTTCACTAAGAGGCATCAACAGGCAGATTTAAATGTCATTTTATTTCATTTCCCTGCCTTGTGTTGTTTGGAGGGGATGCAATGGACCATATAATCCACATTCTGGGATGGATCTCGGTCTCCTAAATGACAGGGACCTCTGTGTCTTTCCATTGTAAGAGTCAGAAAGCCCATAAGCCATGGGTTCAAGTTCAGGTGCTGACATGATTTTGAGACTTGGGCAAGTCATTCTATGAGCTTTGATATCTCCTAAAATAGTAATAATGGGGAAAACTATTCACAGGACTGCCGCATGAGTCAGAAAAAGTAATACTAATAACAGCCAAAATTTGTAATCCTAGAATAAATATCCAAAGAGTCATTGTTCACTGAGAGTTGGAATTACAGGCAGCACCAACTGCCTTAGTCAAAGAAACTCTTTTGACTAAGACAACAACAACTAAGACAACAACTTTTCAGAGAACTGGAAAAAATAGGAGAAAAGAAATAAGTTTAATTGGATTCAGTTCTAAGTCTAATTAATGTGCCCAAGAAAAGATAGGCATATTCTGGCAACAAAAGTCACAAAGATCCAGGGTTTTGTTTGGGGGGGAATAAGATAAACTGAAGATCTGGACTTTATATTCAAATTGTATGCCATCAGGTGTGCATTCCTAGAACCTGGCTCATAAATTTTCTTCAAAATGCCTTAAGCCTCTCCCTCTAGTCACATCCATCTCTCAGGGTGGAAAAAAATTTGTCTTTTGCTTTGGATGTGTCAAAAACAGAACATGTATACCTATTCCTTCAAACGGCAGTGCACTAATACATGTATTGTAATCATGTGGAAAGGCATTTAAAATGTTTTGCTGTTTGTAACATTTTATTTAGTAAACATTTTATTTTGGAAATGTATGTATGTAGACTTTCTCACGTATACCGTTTTGACAATGACAGGAAACATCCCTGCCAGGTCCTCTGTTTTGGAACTAAGCCAATGAAGCAGACAGGAATAAATCTATTTTCTCCCTCAATATTATCTCACATTTTAATGTAAACAAGTCTGACACTTCAACAGCCAATACAATAAATTCAGACAGTGTGTGTTATTGGTGTGAAAATTCGAGAACTAAAGGGTTAAGCTCTGAAAACTGTCTCTTACCTATTCAGTTTATTTAACCTCTTGCAATGAGGAGAAATAATTCAGTTATTCCTAGTGTCATCTGTCTAAGGATTAATTCAGAGTAGAGCTAAGGACCTTTGCGGCTTGAGCAATTTCTCTCCTCAGTATGTCCTGAGGATACCTCTTTTCCACCATAAGAAATTGCAATGCGAGCCACATGAAATATACTAATAACTCCCATCATTTTCAAATGTCCCAAATTTATACCAGCATTCAAAGAGCAATTTTATTTTATTTATTTTAAAAAATATATTTATTTATTTAGGCTGCGCCAGGTCTTAGTTGCAACATGCAGACTCTTAGTTGTGGCATGTATGTGGGATCTAGTTCCCTGACCAGGGATTGAACCAGGGCCCCCTGCATTGAGAGCACAGAGCCTTACCCACTGGACCACCAGGGACGTCCTGAAAGAGCAATTTTTAAATAACAGTTACCCCTTTGCAGAAGGCTATCCTCAAGCACTAGTTCAATTTACTATTGATAGATTTTATGGAAATAGAAATGTCACAAGAAACCTCCTTTCTAACATTAATTTTCATTATTGATGAAAAGTGAGGCATCAAGTACACAATGTTCATTAAAAAACAGCTTGAGTCACACAGAACAGTGCATCACATATTCAGTAAAAATATATTCTTTAAGAGATTCCATTAGATGCAATGATCCGAGTTACGTACTGCAATTCTGATAAAGTTATTTGACATTTCAGAATAGAGAATTTCTACAATAGCATGGTATTATAGAAATATATTTGGTCTTTGTCCCTGATTCTTGTCACACAGCCCCTAAAACCCTTGGAACTTTCTAAGTGATAAGAGTGATAGGTATGGCTCTTGTTCTAATGAAGTGACTCTTGGCCCTTAAATAGCTGTAGAAGGGAGGCTGATTGCCAGAAAGACCAAGCCTTGATTAGAAGCTGAGAACTTTCAGCCTTACCTCCCAACTTCCCGGAAAAGGGGAGGGACTGGAAATTGAGTTATCAGTCTCCAGTGATTTAATCGTGCCTGTGTAATGAAGTCTCCATAAAAATCCCGGGACAACAGGGTTCAGAGAGCATCCAGGTTGATGAACACATGGAGGTGCTGAGAGAGTGGCCTGTCCAGAGCGGGCAGCCATCCGCCCTCTCCACACCCTGCCCTGTGCATCTCTTCCATTTGACTGTTCTGTGTTGTATCCTTTTATAGTATGTGCCTTCCTGAGTTCTATGAGCAGTTCTAGAAAATTATCAAATCTGAGGATAGGGTCATGGGAACCCACAATTGAGAGCTGGTAAAGTCAGAAGTACAGGTAGCTCAGGACTTGTAAATGGTGTCTAAAGTGGGAACAGTCTTGTGAGATTGAGCCCTTACCTTGTGGGATCTGATATTAACTCCAGTTAGATAGTGTCAGAATTGAATTGTTGGACACCCAGTTGGTGTCCAGAGAGTTGGAGAATTGATTGGTGTGAGAAGAAATAACCCCACACATTTGGTGTCAGAAATGTTATGAGTAAAAATAACAAGTGGTTAAAAAAAAAAAGTTTAAGGGAAAATAAATTTTTAATATTTTATAACTTAAAAATAAAGTTAGAAATGAAAATTTATGTTCACATAAAACCTATACCCAAATGTTCATAAGAACTTTATTTGTAGTAACAAAATACTAGAAACCCCAATATCCTTCAAAGGACAAATGGTTGAGTAGACTTTGGTACATCCATACAATGGAATACTACTCAGCAATAAAAAAGAATGAACTACATATAGATACATGTGACAACCTAGAAAGTCCTCAAGGGTATTGTGCTGGAAAAAAAAAATATTCAACTTCAAAAGTTGTATGCTGGGACTTCCATGGTGGTCCAGTGGCTAAGACTCCATGCTCCCAATGCCAGGGCCCCGGGTTGGATCCCTGGTCAGGGAACTAGATCCCACACGCTGTGTGGCATGGCCAAAAAAAAAAAAAAAGGTTGTATTCTGTATGACATCATTTATCTACATTCTCAAAATAACAAAACTACAGCAATGGAGAGCAGATTAGCAGTTTCTCTGGGGCAGGCATGTGGATAGGGGTTGCAAATCCAAAGAGGTAGCATGACTGAGTTCTTTTGTGGTGATGGAACAGTTCTGTACCTTAACTGTGGGGTGGTTTCATGAATCTATACTTGGGATTAAATTGCACAAAACTGCACACACAAACAAGAATGCAGGTTAAAAATTGGTGATAGCTAAATAAAGTCTGTACTCTGGTTAACAGAAATGTACCAGTGTCCTGTTTTTGATACTGTACCATAGCAATATATGATGACATCACTGGGGTAAGCTAAGGGGAGGGTACATGAGACTCTGTACCATTTTGTAACGTCCCATGAGTCTACAATTATATCAAAATACAAAGTTGAAAAAAGTTTTTAAAATAGTTAAAGTATTAATATTATTCACATCAACAGAGATTTAAATTTTTATCTTTAGTTTCTTGCTAACATTCTTTTAACTTTATTATTTTTTAAGAAAAGAGGGTATTTTTTCCCATGTTACCCCAAGATAGCATATGTAGTTATCTTTCCATGAACTATCTCCAATTTCACTTCATTCTGACATGAAAATAGGATTCAGCATTTCACTGACTCCCCCATTTAAAAAAAATAGTCCGTTTCACAAGGCATTGGCGAGCCATACAGATTTTACTAAAATTTTCATATGTGAAACATTGCGTAATACACAGCAGTTTTACTGATACACATACACACACACACGTCTCCTCTCAAATCAGTGCTCTCTGCTGTCCTTACTTGCTCACAGCCTCTTTTGTACCCTGTGTCTCTTACCACTCTTGCACCCATGGCTGTGGCCTAGGCTTGGTTCAGTATTAAGTCAATACATACAGATAATTTTGGGGTTTTTTTTTCCATAAGAAGTCCAATCATGTGAAATTCATAATTTTGCTAATGCTTAAAAGTTTGTTCAATTGTATTAAAAATTGAACTGCTGGAAGGATAATTTTACATGTTACACAATTTTTAGCCAAATCACTAGTTCTGCTACTTACATTTTTCTGCCTTCCAAAAGCCAGGATTCCCAACACGTGCCCTTGCTTGTAATTTGTGATAACCTGAGAAATGTAAGCCAATCATCTCTCTTGACCAAGTTCTACTTACTTCTCTTTTGCGGAACAGCTCTGCCATATTATGTGCTACCTCAGCCACTTCTGGAATTAAGGTAACCACATTTCCTCTGTCTTATTTCACACATAAAGCAGTTATAACTCGTTGATTTATCCATTTAATTTGACAGGAAATATCAAAGTCATAATCATCACACTTAGCATTATATATCTTGCTGAATGTGTGTGTTCAGAAAGCTAAAATGATAGAATGCTATTTGTTATGTTACTACCTTAACTTTAAAAAGTGAGTAAAAAGAAATCATGTATTGGAGAAAATAACAACAGTATTTGCTGTACAACGTGGGCTGTGTTAGACACATTGATTTGTTTGTCAAAAATCTCCTACTTTCTTGAGAAATGTTCTCTCACCTAGGCGGTTACTATAGGAACAGTCATTTTCGAGCTACTTCATGTTATCTTGTGAAAGCTGATTATTAGCATCTCTTCCAAATTCACATTCTGTGCTATCACATTGGGAAAATGGCCATGGTGAGAGTATTTATACCTCAGAGATGGCAATCACTACAGATTGGTCCCTCCAGCCCCCCAAAATCCTCCTTTCGCACCCCTCTGCCCACCTCCCTCGCCCCTGCCCTGCTCCAAATCAACACACCACTACATTTGGTACACTGTGGCTCTGGTTTGGGCTATAGTTTGTACAGAGGCGGATACCTGATTCCAGCTGAAATCAATCAGTTCTTTTCCTATAACTTGTGAAACTGGAATTGAAAATAAAAGCCAATTTCTCTTCAGTGGCTGAAATAGTAATAAGCAAATCAGGAGATACTGGAGAGAAAGGAAGAATGCTTATTACTATTTAGATCAGAAAACCAAAGACAAAGGGCCTGCAAAGAGAGAGAGAATTATAAAATAGATGTACAGAGGTGAGCAGAAATGAGAGATGGTGAGATGATTTAGGGATATATAAGCCCTTCTTCTACTTATTCCTTGAAAACATCTGCATTTCTATACATGGGTTCCATTAAATACTTCATTTTCATTATAACAAATTATTCTTTGTGCTAATTTAGTTTAGATAAGATTTCTGACCTTGGCAATCTAGAAGAGTCCTAATATGTGGAACCTCAAATATTTGCTGATTTAATCTGAAGACTTCTCAAATCCTCTCATTTAGTATGTATATATTTCAAAAGCATAATTTTCACAATAAGAGTTAAACCTCAAAGTACCTTTTGAAATTAACTTAAAACATACACACACACATAACTTGAGAGGAAGAGAACAAATGAATTAAATGCTCAGCAGAATTAAATTTGTGTGCCTGCCTTACACCAGGTGATCAATAAATATGAGAAATTCTTCAATTAAGTCCACGTGTAGTGTTAAATGGTATCATATGGACCAAGCTCTTCACTTAAAAACCAAGGAACAGGGCTTCCCTGGTGCCGCAGTGGTTGAGAGTCCGCCTGCCGATGCAGGGAACACGAGTTCGTGCCCCGTTCCGGGAAGATCCCACATGCCGCGGAGCGGCTAGGCCCGTGAGCCATGGCCGCTGAGCCTGCGCGTCCGGAGCCTGTGCTCCGCAACGGGAGAGGCCACAGCAGTGAGAGGCCCGCGTACCGCAAAAAAAACAAAACAAAACAAAAAACCAAGGAACAAAAATGTTAGAAAACAAAATAAGAATTTGGGTAGCTGGCTTGGTCATTACAACTTGCACAAATATTCTACTAGCCCATTGAAAATGAATCTGATTAATGAAACTCAGTAAATAAAAGTTCATGTTTTGTCCCAGGATCGCCATTCTTGTTTGGATCCTGAAGAGCAAGGGGATGAGCCAGGAGCTCTGAGAGCTGAGTTCTGGTCGCAGCCCTCCCATTTGTCAATTGTATAATCATGAAAAATTGCCTCACCTTTCTAAGCTTCCACTTCCTCATCTGTAAAATGAAGATAATAACAGCATTTATCCACTGGGCTATAAGGTAACGTCAGACAGTTCATGGAAAGCTCTTGGCACAGAGTGTAAACAGGCAATAAATGCAATCTATCATAATAATGATATCATTACATTATTGTTTCTATTATTATTATTATTATTATGGAGGTTATTATTATTATAATAATAAGGTTTCTTGTAAGAACCTTTAACTAGTCTCCTTGAATCCAGCCTCACCCACTTCAACTACCCAAACCCTCTTAAACACCATTTCCAAGTTAATATTCTCACAATTTTCCTTCACTGTCCAATACTGAAATCTGTGATGAGTCAAAATTATTCATTGAATAAACTATAATCCCCTAGCCTGGCATCCAACGTCTTCAATGTGTAGCCTTAAACTGCCATTCCGGAATTGTTACTATCAGTCTGTGTACCTTATGTATAGTCCTTCTCCATTTGCCCTTAGTGTCTGTCTGCCTCCATATTTTGCTCATTCTCACCTTTTCATCAGACATGCAACCATCCTCACAACCCCTGATTTACCTGTTGAAATGTTGCCTGTATTAGTTTTCTATTGCTGCCGAAACAAACTATCACAAATGTCGTGGCTTAAACACAAATTTATTATCTTATAGTTCTGTAGGTTAGAAGTCTGATACAGTCTCAACTGGGCTAAAATCACAGTGTCAACACAACTGTGTTCTCTTTTGGAGGCTCTAAAGGAAAATCCATTTTCTTGCCTATTCCATTGTCTAGAAACCTCCTGCATTCCTTGGCTTGTGGTCCACTTTTTCTGTCTTCAAAGGCAGCAATGTTGTATCTCTCTGACTACTTCTATCTCCCATTGTCACATCACTTTCTGACTACACACAGCCTCTTCCCATCTCAAGGTCCCTTAACATTAATCACAGCGTCAAATTCCCTTTTGCCAGGTAAGGTAACATATTCACAAGTTCAGGGCATTAAGAAATGGACATCTTTTAGGTGTGTGAAAGTGGGCGCAGCTGGGTGGAGGGGAGCAGAATTATTCTGCCTACCATACTTCCCATTCATTTTTAATCTTGGCATTCTAACATACAGGTAGTGGAATGGTAATTGGCAATTAGGTTTAGAGGGTAATTTCAAACATATTAAATTTATGCATTTTCTTTGATTCCATGTAACTCCACATCTATGAAATCTATGCCACAGAAATACTTACACATTTATTCATTCAAAAATCCTTATCAAAAGTATATGATACCCCAGGTATTTTTCTAGTTTCTAGGAATAAAGAGAAAGCACTTGGTCTCAAGCCACTAGTGGAAGAAAGCAAAAAAATAAATAAATATGCATTATGCTAAATGGTGATAGATGCTGGTTTTGGTTGATCAGACCAAAATCTTTAGAGTTTTTCTTAATTCCTCTCTTTTCCATACATACATATCTAATTCATCAGCAAATCTTACTGACTCTATCTTCAAAATATGTAAGAATTCAACCACTTTATTGTGCACAAATATGTATCTACAAAAATGTTTCCCAAGGTAAATCAGGACATTATTACTAGATGAAGAGAGATCAAGTAATGAGTAGGAAACAAAGAAACAAATATCTACTCTGATATCTTATATATCTAACATGTATCTAACACAAACTCTAGCCAAGTAATCAGCAGTTATAACAACACACTGACATATCATGAAGTCTTCACAGCTATCTACCAAATTTTTATTATTGCATAAATATTTTTAAACCCTACCTGAAGATACATTCTACTATGGTGATATCTATTGGATAGAGCATTAAGTGGGTAATAAAAAGCAGTATATGGCCATGTACAAACCAATATAAGTAAAAGCTAGAATGATAATGTAGCATTAAGATGGCACCAAAGTAAAATCTCAGATTTCCTGTAACATAGTTGGTGGGCCAGGGGCTATTGTATGCAGATCCATTTCATAACCTCTTCTGTTCAAACAACATAATATTGAAAGTCATAAGAGTGCATAGTCCAGTAAATATGAATTAAATGCAAGTTAATCATATCAAGTGTGCCGTTAAACATTTCTGTGTCTGGACTTCCTTGGTGGCGCAGTGGTTAAGAATCCGCCTGTCAATGGAGGGGACACGGGTTCGAGCCCTGGTCTAGGAAGATCCCACATGCTGCAGAGCAACTAAGCCCGTGTGCCACAACTACTGAGCCTGTGCTCTAGAGCCCGAGAGCCACAACTACTCCAGCCCGCGTGCCTAGAGCCCGTGCTCCGCAACAACAGAAGCCACCGCAATGAGAAGCCCGTGCACTGCAACGAAGAGTAGCCCCAGCTCGCCACAACTAGAGAAAGCACAGCAACGAAGACCCAACACAGCCAAAAATAAATAAATAAATTTATTTTTAAAAAGTCATTTCTGTGTTTAAAATTGTGCTGTGAATACAGGTCAGAACCACAAGCCACCATTTAGCCTCTGCTAATATGATTTTCTGCCTAAGTGCTTGCTGCTATGATTCAAAACAGTATGTGTCATGAGGTAAAAGCAGGCTCTAATCTTTGGTCTATATTCCAAACAAAAGTGTGTTGACTTTCATCAGAAGAACATCTTACTTGAAGACTAATGAGAAGAGTAAAAAAAAATGAAGCTCTAAAAAAAATTTTAAAAGTCCTTGAATTTGTTTAATGACTAAACTATTATTATTCGGTCTTATTTGACTGTTTTCCTTTGCTTCTGCACTTTCTCACTTCTCTGATTAAACTTATTCTTTGGCTAAATTTTCTCTACAGACAAAAGTGGGGGAAGGACCATAGGGTCCTGCTGTGTTTCAGTAGGGTACTTTATTTTAGTATAAGAGCCAGGTAATTAATATCCTTAGTTGACAATTCAAACGGGCTTGAGAGTACAAAATGTCTGGAATCTGTATTCTTGATCTTCCTTAATACCCGGATATAATAAGGATTAAGTAGTAGCTGCAAAGCACACCCGGGGCTTATAACAATTACTTGGATAGAAGATGAACTTCCGCTTGACTCAGTAGCTGAGAGTTGTTTACTATAATTTACTTATTTTATTCAAACCCTGTTTTGGCTGCCAATTGTTTGGTGTAAAATTATTTTTCTTTAATGACAATATTGCCAAGTGGATGGATTCAGAAATTTTATTGACCAACACAATTTTAGCTTAAGAGCCAGTTTAAAAAATTGCACAAAGCTAAAGTACAGAATTTAAATGATTAAAGTAGTTGGATGAGGACCAAAATTTCCAAAGGGATTCCATATTGATTTCATTTTACTTAAAGCACATTTCAGAGCAAACAGGCATTGAAAACAAATATATCTGCTGGATGGTAATTGCAGCTTTCTGCAGAGGTCATTGCTAGGCCCTCAGAGTCAACTGTTTATTTCGTCCTAGAATGAAATAAAGTAGAGTCCAAGGGCACAGGGAGCACCACCTTTGAAAGAGGGCTCTCTTTTATTACCCTCCTTCAAGCATCTTCTGTCTTCTCCTCAGAAACTCCCATGTCCCTTCCTGAGGCTTTTCTTCCTCACGGGCGTCTGGAGCATTGATATTGCCCAGAACCCTTACTCCTTGCTTAACAGAATAAAGCGTCTGATAAACTATTTCCAACAAAATACTAGTGACAACTATATTAGCTTCATCCTCCTTTTTGACACAGCCAATTCCAATTTTAACCCACATGTCAGCGTACCCAACCTCCAACGTAATCCTGGATCCCTCCTCCTAAAATCTGTGCATTCCTACGGTTAACCCTGTCATGTCTCTAATGGGTCTTGAATTTTTGTTCCCAAGAGTTCTTCAATATCACCTCCCATGACTGAGGTGTTCCTCATGTAGGACTTAAGTTTATTTCCTTGTGTTCTGCAAAAAGAAAAATAGTAAAAGAAAAAAAAAGACAAATCATTTGTGTCATAGCCTTTTGTGAAGACCTGGAGACAATGTTGTATAGCAGCAACACACACAACCAATTCAATATTATGTCCCCCAGGAATTCCCTGGTGGTCCAATGGTTAGGACTCCGCATTTTCACTGCCGAGGATGCTGGTTCCATCCCTGGTCCTGGAACTAAGATCCCCGCAAGCAGCTCAGGGGGCCAAAAAAGCAAAAAATTAGTCCACCAACTTTAAGAGAAGCATCCTCTACTGTTGCTCAGCTCCCTCTTTCCCTCTATTCAAACACCAGCATTTCAAAAATACCACCTCTGGCTTTCTGTTTTATATCCAAAGACTCATCCATATGCTATGATTAAACATAGGTCATTTTGTCTGAATCTAATTTTTCTCCCCATCTCCCCAGTCTCTAAAGGCAAGGGAGTCGAATGGAGATTTATTTAGCCAATGAAAAGAACTGTGTCACACCCTCTATGTTGTAGAATGGGCTAGGATTCATTTTTATTTTAAATAACTATTATTTCATTCTGTAACATTATACAACCTTTCTTACTGGGTTAAGTGTTTCTCCACGTAATGCATTAAAACAATCTCTTTGGCTCTCTCTTTCCAAGAGACTATGAGCTTTTCAAAGTCAGGAATCAAGTCTAATTGTTTCATTTTTACTGTTTATTACGAAAAATATTCTCATGAACTCCTGGTACTCATTACCCAGCTTCATCAATTATCAATTTATGGCCAGTCTGGCCGTTTATACCTTGCGTCCTTGCTGTCTCCAACATATAATTTTGAAGAAAATCCCAAATACCATAAAATTTTATCTGTAAAAATTTTTGTATGGATCCCTTAAAGATAAAGACTCTTTTAAAAGCACATAACCATAATAGCACTATCACAAAAAAATATTAAAAGCAATTGTTTTATTTTACCACAATTTGTTTTCTAAGCCTCCCTTCTATTACACAACACCTGGCACACGGAATTGCCCAACCACTGTCTCCTGAACTACTAAACTTTCAGGAATCTTCATTTTGAAAAGGCAGTATTCAATCTCTCCTATCCTCCCAAAAAATTCTTCAAACTGCTCAAAACTCAGTTCAATATTACCTTATTTTTTTCAAAAATTATTTAACCTTTTAAGTAGATAATACATTTATATGATTCAAAATTAAATTAAAAAAAAATATATATATATATATAATTACCTTCTCTGTGAAAACTTCCCTAATTCTCCCAAACACAGTTAATCACTTCCTCTTGAAGGTTTTCATAATACACCATCCATCCCTTTAATATGAATCTAAATATTATTTATTATAAATATTCATTTAGTTGTCTGTGTTCCCAAATTTAGTCATCCCTTCAAGGCAGTAATTGAACCTTGCTTATATCACAGTAACCTCAACGTCCAGAGTACCTGCTCATAAGAGGAATTTTATGATGAAAAGAAGGAGGAAGAGAGGGAGTGCACAAGAAGCTGGGGCTCAGTTATGCTCCCTGTAGTAGGAAGTCTACTGGAGCAATCCCATAGCCCCACATGAGACCCACTCCACTCTGGAGTAAACGTATATGGACAGAGATGCTTGTCTCTTTTAGATACTTTCTATCTCTAGCATCTAGAATAGTGCCTAATAAAAGTTTAATACATATTTATTGAAATGAATGAAGAAAAGGCCTTTGCCTTACACAAAAGACTGATGAGTCGATATGCATTCTTTTTTTTTTTTTTGCGGTACACAGGCCTCTCACTGCTGTGTCCTCTCCCGTTGCCGAGCACAGGCTCCGGACGCACAGGCTTAGAGGCCATGGCTCACAGGCCCAGCCGCTCTGCGGCATGTGGGATCTTCCTGGACCGTGGCACGAACCCGTGTCCCCTGCATCGGCAGGTGGACTCTCAACCACTGCGCCACCAGGGAAGCCCTGTTGTGCATTCTTAAGTTAAAATGCTTACTACATTAACATTTTTTAATGACTACCTGCTGTCACAAACGTTTTTGATAAATTAAGCATTTCTACAAGCACGTGTCACTTGTTTTCAAACCAGGATATCTTCCTCTCAGAAGAAGTATATACTATTTATTGCCTTAAAGGAATGCCTAACTAATAACCAGTGGCCTCCTAGGAATTTTATTTCAGTGTAAAAGCCACCAATGTAATCAGTGCCTTCAGGTGCCAAATCCAAAGGCATAGATATTTCTGATCTTTATGCAAACGGCAACTCAACAAACAGATTTTTTTTTTTTTGGTAGCACCCGGGCTCAGGAGTTGTGTCTCGTGGGCTCCAGGGCACAGGCTCAGCAGTTGTGGTGCACAGGTTTAGCTGCTCCGTGGCATGTGGAATCTTCCCGGACCAGGGCTTGAACACGTGTCCCCTGCATTGGCAGGTGGATTTTCAACGAGTGCACCACCAGGGAAGTCCCAACAAACAGCATTTTTATTCCCTCCTTCAGGGGAACTGGATCCATTACCCAGATCTGGCAGGGAGGGCAAGCAGGTGGTAGCCAGATCTGGATAATTTAATTTACTGAGAAGGAAATTATATTCTCCTTATCCTTGGTTCAGGAGCTCAGTTTGATTTACTCTGACCTGGAGATATTATTTGTATACTTGTTTGGTTGGCAATGAGCTTTGGACAATTGAGTCAGAGACCTCTAATAAATGCTATGGGTTTCCTTCATCCTGGAATCAGCTTGAAGAGGCAGTCAAAGACAAATCACCCCTTTACCTTTTATATATATATATATATATATATATATATACATTTATTTATTTTATTTAATTTTGGGTCTTTGTTGCTGCGCGGGGGCTTTCTCTAGTTGCGGCGAGCGAGAGCTACCCTTCATTGCGGTGCGCGGGCTTCTCATTGCGGTGGCTTCTCTTGTTGTGGAAAACGGGCTCTAGGCACGTGAGCTTCAGTAGCTGTGGCGCGTTGGCTCAGTAGTTGTGGCTCACGGGCTCTAGAGAACAGGCTCAGTAGTTGTGGCACATGGGCTTAGTTGCTCCGTGGCATGTGGATCTTCCCAGGCCAGGGCTCGAACCTATGTCCCCTGCATTAGCAGGCGGATTCTTCACCACTGTGCCACCAGAGAAGTCCCGAAAGCATTAATTAAAGTTTTATTTATAATAGCCCCAAACTGTAAACAACCCAACAAATAAATAGATAAATAAATTGATGTATTTCTTTACAATTGAATGCTCCTCAGCAATAAAAAAGAATAACCATTGATACACACTAAAATGTGAGTTAGTCTCAAAATAATTATGCCAAGCAAAAGAAGCCAAACAAAAAGTACACCTGTCCACTTATATAAAAGTCTAAAAAATGCAAAGTAAACTGTAGTGACAGAGAACAGACCAGCAGTTATTTGGGGAAGGGGAAAAGAAAAGAGGAAAGGGGAGGAATTACAAAGGAACACAGGAAATTTGAGGGAGTGATAGGTACATTCATTATGTTAATTGCAGTGACAGTTTTATAGGTGTCAAAACAGCTCAAATTGTACACTCTAGATATACATGGTTTATTGTTAAGTTCAATTATACCGCAATAGAGCCATTAAAACAATATATCTCTTTAGGGATAGGGGCCAAATATTAATCATATGTGTATCCCTGAGTTCTGGATGCTGTTCTAGTACATCATAAGTACACAACAGCACAACAAGAAGTAGCAGTTAGTAAATGAGATAAGAAGAAGATGGTGTCCAATGACTGCGGTCATGTAGGTTGACTTTGGACAAGTAAATTCATTATATCTTAGTTTCTGCAAGTGATTGCATAATATTTATGCTGAAGCCTGAATCATGGGAATATTTTTGGTTTTTAATAAATGTTTATAAAGGACTTAACATCATAAGTATAAATGTAATTCTTTGGGTGAAACTTTAATACATTATTTTCTGTAGTTAGCTTCAAATATCCACTGCCTTTTGACACACTCTTTATTTATAGCAAAAGGAAAAAAAAAAGCCTGTCATTTGCAAAGTAAGAAAAGAAAGAAGAAAAGTAAAATTATTTTATCTTCAATTAAAGCACAATAGAAAGTAAAGTGTTTAAGCCCCATTAAAAATATTTGGCAATAGATACAATACTGAACAATTCTGTCACTTTACAGCATAAAAAGAAATAACTATGAAATATAATATATCCATTTAATCTGGGTTAAAAATTTATAATAAAAATATAGATTATCAATATGCTGAAATTCACTCTTTGGCACCTCCATCTTAAAAAATCATCTCACTCTATAAGTCTATCTATATCTACTGTTATTGTTGAATCTGAATATAGAATAATAATACTGCCAGTAGTTGGACAGAAAATCTCTGCCAAGGCATTCATCACCCAATAGGAAAATGAAAAAGAGAGAAAGTTGGTAAAAAAAGAAATACAAATGACTCTTAAATATATGAAGGATGTTCACTAAGTGCAAGTTAAAACTATAATGAGATATCATTTTTCATCTATCAGATTGGCAAAGATCAAATATTGATAAATTCCTGTGTTGGCAAGTGTTAGGGAAGGAAGCACTTTTATTCTTTGCTGGTGGGAATGCAAATTGACACACAACATCCATGGAAGACAATTGGGCAATATCTCTCAAAATTAAAAAGTAAATATCATTTAGCCCAGCTAACATATAGCCTGCTGAGTGTAGTACTTCAAACTGGTGTTCACTGGGAATAAATGCCAGTCATGCAAATGTCCTTTTTCTTAATATAATATTTTCTATTAACATAATTATATGAATATAAGAGAGATCATCTAATATAAAATTTGAACTATGGTATAGATTGCTGAGATTAAAGTTTCCACATCATATTTTTTCTCAGTCTATAAATTTTCATCAAATGTGTCCAATACTTTTTTCTTAAATGACCTAGCAGTCCTATCTGAAAAACAGAGACAATACATAGCCATGACTACACAATATTGGACCCAAAATGTCTTATTTATGTTTCTTCCTTATCTTATTTATGCACAGGCACAAAACATCTGAGGATTTCATTACAGATGTGTTAAATTAATATGGAGGCTAAGAAACAGTAAAGAACTGATACTAATGGCAAGGAAATTTTAATCGCATGACATCAGTGATTTTACATAGAGGTAAGAGGGGTCTCTTTTTGATTCAGAGTCCAAGCAGTATTTACCAAAGCAAACTTAAAATAAACCCCCCCAAAACACAGCAAATGGAGCAGAAAACTGTAACATCAGGAAGTCATTTTTTATATATAATGCAAATAAATAGTCAGCCAGTGGTTTGCTAAACATCTTAAAAGTAAACATATCCTTTTATAAAATGCTATTAATAAAGGCTTGATACTTAGACTGCACTTTGAGTAGTGCATAATCAAAGAACGGCTTTATAATGAGAGCCCTAAAAGAGGAAACTGACATATATTATGTGGGACAAGACCCACATGAGACATACAGAACAAAATAAAGATAGGACTAGAACGGAAACTATTTCTCTGCTACAATAGATATGATGTCACTAGATTCTTAGCAAAGGAAATTGGGGATTATTTCTGAAACCATTGGGAATCCTTTAAAATCTGTTATACATAAATACGTGAGGTAAAACATTTCTTATTACAAAGTTTGGGTTTATTTATTCCCAACAATTCATTTTATTATCCTTATCATGTACCCAGTTGGAGATATCAAAGTAGTGCAAGACTTCTGTCTATGGAGTTGCAGTCTGGGAATAGCCTGCCTTGCAGAATTCTCTTGTAATGAAGCCTATTTCAATCTTGAAAGGCAACACGTTATACTAATTTAGATTTTTCCAAAGTGTATTCTTTGAAAAATTAGACATAACTGATGCTCCTTAGTTTGCGGGGTAAAGAGTGAAGGGTGAAAGGAGAAGATGTAGTGTGATTTCCATGGTTCGAAATGCTTACTATAGACCTCTCTTGGAAATCAATAAAACACATTTACTTATTAAAGATGAAAAATTGTTGCAGTAAAGAACTCTCTTTAGGACTTCCCTGCTGGTGTAGTGGTTAAGAGTCCGCCTGCCAATGCAGGGGACACGGGTTCAGTCTCTGGTCCAGGAAGATCCAACATGCCTCGGAGCAGCTAAGCCCGTGTGCCACAACTACTGAGCCTGCATTCTAGAGCCCGCGAGCCACAACTACTGAAGCCCGCGCGCCTAGAGCCCGTGCTCCTCAACAAGAGAAGCCACCGCAATGAGAAGCCTGCGCACCGCAACGAAGAGTAGCCCCTGCTCGCCGCAACTAGAAAAAGCCCATGCGCAGCAATGAAGACCCAATGCAGCCAAAAATTAATAAATAAGTAATATTTTTTTTTTAAAAAAAGAAACCTCTTTAACTTTATTTCTCAAATTAACTTGATCAAGGAAAGCTTTTCTCACATAATATTAAATAACACACCGAAGATGTAATATTTCACAGAACAAGCTTTGGAAGAATACACTACTTGGTGATAGAGATAAGGAGCAAGGTGCCTAGATTGTAACCAGACCCATATACAGAAACTATTTTCTCCCACCCCACATTATAAACCTATTAAAGACATAGACTGATGGTTTAATAACTAAAATCCAAGAACAGGAGTATAATTTGAAACATCTTGGCTAGAATGACTTCTTGGGGAGTCTATCTTCAAAAGTTTAGTCAGGGAGCAACACTGCTGAATTATATTGCTAAACAAATGGAAGGAATATGGAAGAATGTAATGGCTCATAAAAAGGGAACGAGTCATGAAACATCTATGTGGTCTAAGAAAACACAATCTCACTAAAAAGGCTTTAGAGGGAAAGAAGTTGTTCAAAACCCCAACAGGAAGTTTCCTGAGATAAGAAAAGGTATAAAAGTCAAGAATTATGGGTAGGGGATCACTGGAGAAATTAATTCCATCTTACCAATATAGATTGAGAAACTGATCTTATGTCCAAATTTACACCTGTTATCTCAGCATAACAGCTAATAGTATCCACTTTTACTCTTAAAAAGTGTTTCAATTTGGATAGTAAATTATATGGGACCTCCTATCTATTGAACACCTACCATGTGCCGTGTGTACTAAGCAGTCACCAAAGTTTCTTTTGATACGGTAGGTGCCTTGCCATCAAAAAGTGAACAATCTCATTATAGAGGCAAGAATAGTATGTCTGAAACAATCTGAAAACAGTGAAAGGTTTTCTAGTTTAACGTTAATATCTAGTAGAGCAAATAAATTGCAGAAGAAAGCAGCCAGGGGAGAGGGTAGAATGCAGCAGAAGTGCTGGGGAAGATAGATGGATAAGCTTATACCTAGAACCCAAACTTGAATCACTGTGTCCTTGAGTGGAACAAGGGTGCAGACAGACATGACTGACTGACTCTAGCCGGGGACCTTCAGGCTGCCTCTCCTGCTGCAAGGGAACTAAGACTACATTCCTCGAAGAAGTCTCCATTTTTTAAACCACTTTCTTCAGATTAGAATGTCAGATAGTGCTTCCATAGCAAATGTACTACCCCAAGTACAAATCAGGACTCTGTTCCCCATCTTTTTCAGACTGCAAATATACCAAATTTTGAATTTTATTACTTTCCAGAAAAGGGCAGGTTTTTGACATCCAGAAACCAAATTATAGGACCGTTTTGCCCCCAGAACCCTTTCCATGACTAGGGGAGCCTCTGGATCTTGGTCTCTGCTTCATTTTTCACCATTTTAGCAGTCACTTGCTGAATATCAGCTCCTATGTTCAATTTGCTCCCAATGTTCTCTGGGGTTAAACTATGCTAGTTTTCTAAAAACTAATTCACTTTACCAAGTCTTTCTTCTGAGCGGAATCAGTTTTGTGCTCATAAAAGCAATCGTTACTTAACATTCTGTGAAATTTGGTGGCCTAGGAAGATGACACATGCCAAGTATGGCACAGAACCCAACAGTCTGTTTTCACAGGAAAGAAGATGAATGATGCGATGCAATCGTCCCTCTGCGAGCAGCAGACCTAATAAGAAAATAAGCCTTTCATGTGGAGGCTTCATAATGCTTTTCACTGAGTTCACACAGCAGCTTCAAAGCCCTTCTCTGTCAAGAGTAATTATCTCCAATTTGCAAAGCAGCACACAGTCTTTTCACAGATCACACAGTCCCCTTCAGATCTGAAGCTGTCTGGATGTGGACTCTGGATAGCACGTCATTTCTTGTACAGGAAGCAAGATCCTCCTGATTCAGCCAAGAGGCTGAGAGAAGAAGGGGAACACCTCTAATTAAAGACTTCCCAAAGAGCTATGTCCTTTGTGCTGGCAGGCTGCTCACAGGGGTCCAAGAGCCCAAGTCAGCACAACCTGAAATTAAAAGACAGCCCTAATACTCGGATCACTCAAATAGGATCCTAGTGTATGGGGCACCTCTCATGAGCAAGTCAATCCCAGTGTTATATAAGACAGAGTAAACTAATAAAATGGACAAAACAGTGACTTGTGCAACCTTCACTTAGTCCCTACAGCACTACTGTGAAACAAACCACATGGCTCTTCACACAATCAACTTCTGACTGTAAAACAATAAAATTCACAACATTTTATTCAGAGCAGTTGACATTTCTTCAACATAAGATATTTTTTTAAAGAATGAATGATAAAATATAAAAGGATTTCTAGGATCCTGTCTCATTCTAATATGCAATCTTTTACCTAAGAATTTTTATCTTTTTGTGCATCTTACTAAAAGGTATGAAAAGTGTGTGGTGGCTCTTAACAATTGTAAATCAACTTTCCTAGGATTTCTAGCTTTCATTTTTAATTAACTAATGTAACTTTACAGCTAAATTCTAGGAATAATTGCTAAATTTCTACCACCATTTCTTTTAGATGGGACTGATTTGAAACCAGCAAGAATTGACTTTACACAGACCCTTTCCCCCAATAGATTGTTTTAATTAATTTTAATTTTTAATCGAAGTATTACATTTACAATTCTTTGGGGGATGTATACAAGACTAAAAGATTTGTAACAACAAAAGACTCATAATAACAGCAACGAAAAAAATAAATAAATAACAGTTCCACGTTCTCCTTGCCTGCCACTTTTCTTGTCCTGTTTACAGTTTTAACAGTTTCTTTAATATTTATTTTCAAGACCCTAAAAAGTGGGTATGTACAAATGTCTCTCAACTCATCATAATTTATTTACTAACTTTTCTAATACCATAAGTTATTTCACTCACCCTCTTCTCCTCCTTCTATTTCTGCCAATATAATTATAATATTTTTTCTCTCCACCATATAAACCCAAATGCACAGTTTTCATTATTATAATTATTTAAATATTCATCACTGCTGTGTTTCCAGGAATTGATAATAGCCTCATTTTTAAAATTTCTTTTATCTCTAACACACTCCAGCAGCTCTACAAAATACCTTAAATACAGTTTTCAGTTCAATCAAATCTGCCAGATAAGTTCTCGATAAACTCACTCCAGCTGTCCCCTGACCTCCTGCTACAATCTGGACTGACGTCTCTTTAGGCCATGCATTATCGTGGAAATTCCCTTTGCTGGCATCTTGAAAATTTTCTTCGCCTCTCTTGTTTTGGACATGACGTTTCCTAAATCCAAAATATTTTTTTCTTAGTTTACTCACTTATTTTGTTGAAGATATACTTTTCAGTATCTTCCTGAGGAGAAAAAGGTTTGGGAGTTTATACGTCTGACAATATCACTGCTCCACTATAATACCTGATCAATATGCTGTTATATATAAAATATGTCTTTCAGCTTTTAAATTCCCATTGAGATGTCTGATGTTATTCTATTTTCTGTTGCTCTTCTTTGTAACTAAACTTTTTCTCTCTAGAAAATTTTGGAAGGTTTTTTTTTTTTCTGGTATTTTAATGCGTTGGAAAGAGTTTGTCATTTTTTGTGCTGGAAACTGAGTTGGCTTTTTCAATGTAGAATCACAAGTGTTTCAATTCTGGGTAATTTTCCAGTAATACTGAATTGATAATTTTTTCCTTTCTGTTTATTCTCTCCCTGCTGGAATTTATGTTCGTAGATGTTGGACTTTCAGAAATAAGGTTATCTTTATTTTCTTATCTTTCTCTTCTATTATCTATTTCTTTGTCTTTTCATTTTTCTAGGGCTTTTCTTAACTTTATCTGTTGACCCTTCTTTTGAATTTGTTTTTATTTGGTTATCATAGTTTTAATTTCGTGAAGTTCTTTCATAATGTGATTATTCCTTTTAATTGTATCCTGTTCTTGACTGATGGATGTCATACTTTTATTATCTCTGGAAAAATAATGACTTTAATTTCTTTTTTTTCTTCTGCTCTCTGAATCATCTCCCCTTCCCCTTCTTTTCTCTGTTTGTTTGTTTGTTTTGATGTCTCATGCTAAAGGCTTTATTCACATATCTAGTGCCCCTTAGCTATCATTTTAGGATCAGCAAACTATGACCCTAGGGCTAAATCCACTCACTACCTGTTTTTGTGAAACCTTGGTTTCACTTTCTCCAGAGATTAATCTCCAGGCTCCAGTAGGAGTGAAGAGGGGTATAACCTAAATAGCCAGAATGGGGGTGGAGACAAGGTAAACTAACGGCTTCTTTTACAGACTGTTAAATAATCCCCCAATTTGGGGTCCCTTTACATACCATTTTATGCCTTCATTATGGATCACCTGATATCTCCAATTTCTGATATTTTCCAAGGTTCTATCAATACAAGGCAAATTAACTTGCTTGTCCAAAAGGAAATTTCTGTCCACTCTGGAAGTGAGACATTCACCCAATACACAAACTCTTGGTTTTTGGAGAGCCTGAGGAAATGTCACCTATACAACCAAAAGCTGGCTTATGTGCTAAGATCACTATCTTGAGAAACCCAACTCAGGATCAATACATTCCATGATGCAAAGATTTCCTAGAGGCATAATTGTATGCTGCAGAAGAGCCCTGTAAAGAAGAGTTAAGGACAGAGAAATAAAAATTGAAAGGTAGGGTTTCCCTGGTGGTGCAGTGGTTGAGAGTCCGCCTGCCGATGCAGGGGACACGTGTTCGTGCCCCGGTCCGGGAAGATCCCACATGCCGTGGAGCGGCTGGGCCCGTGAGCCATGGCCGCTGAGCCTGCGCGTCCGGAGCCTGTGCTCCGCAACGGGAGAGGCCACAGCAGTGAGAGGCCCGCATATCGCAAAAAAAAAAAAAAAATTGAAAGGTAACCAGAATGAAGCCATCTGGTAGTGATGTTGTCAAATATAATCTAGAGTCTAATCGGATATCTGCTTAATGACCTTTGAGATTTCAAGGGAACATTTTTCTGCCACTGACACAAGGATGTCATTAACCACATTGCAAGTAGCCCAGAGTATGACCAGAGGAATGATTTTCTAGTTAAGCAGAGACCTCTTGAGCTTTCACACTAAATTAGACTGATACTAGAGAGGCTATGGTAATGGAAATCTTTGAAAATAGAACATCTAATCCAATTCTTCAAAGACTGATTTACACTTAAATCTCATGTTCTAATCTGAAAACTACTCTGAGCTCTGAAATGTTGGCTTCACAGCATATAAAGTATTTTGCCGTAATTTTAGTTCCAGCTAATCCTGAGATAGAGGATAAAGAGAAACAGAGACAGAGAATAATATAACTTAATAAAAGATGCTTCATGAAATGGAGCGATCATAGACCTCCATTCAAAGACAATTTATTTTTTTTAATTTCTAAGTACATAATAAAAGAAAGAGACAAGGCCCTTGTTCACATGCAGCCTACAGCCTGGTATAAAGATTTACGATGCTGGGGCTTCCCTGGTGGCACAGTGGTTGAGAGTCTGCTTGCCGATGCAGGGGACACGGGTTCGCGCCCCGGTCCGGGAAGATCCCACGTGCCGCGGAGCGGCTGGGCCCGTGAGTCATGGCCACTGGGCCTGCGTGTCCAGAGCCTGTGCTCCACAGCAGGAGAGGCCGCAACGGTGAGAGGCCCGTGTACCGCAAAAAAAAAAAAAAAGATATACGATGCCTAGGTCAAAAATATGGGCTCACAGAGGAAAGAAATTATTTCCAGCTAAAAAGAACAGGGATGGCTTTATGGGGAGATGATTTGAGCTGGCTTGTAAAGGATGGGTTAGATTTTGACAGATGGTAGTAAAAACAAGGGACAGAAATTCTGATTCAAAGAAAAGCAATGCTTCTCGCAGCTCAGGAGACATTTCAATTTTAAGGCTGTCAATGCACTAAAAAGTAAAGAAATGAAAAAATATAAGGTTATAAAAACATGGCATATTTTAAACATTCAATCCCGTGTATGTGTTTCTGTTTCATTTTGAGGTAATATTAAAAAGTCTAAATTTAAGACTATTTTTTTAATGAAATCCGCAGGACAAATGGTCTTTTGGGGCTTCCCACCATCAATTACCCCAGATAAACTCTGGGATACAAAAGCAAAGGGAGGGAATTCCTTGGCGGTCCAGTGGTTGGGACTCCACGCTTTCACTGCCAAAGGCTTGGTTTCCATACCTGGTTGGGGAGCTAGGATTCCTGCAAGCCACGTGGCGCGGCAAAAAAAAAAACCAACAAAAAACAAAAAACCCCCACAAAACTCAAAGGGAGACAAAGCTACAAAGTATATTCTGAGGAAATAAATGTGATCCTGATTACATAAATATACAAGACAGGTTAGGTGGGTTTTTCCTCCTACATCTTTAAGAAATGTTTAATGACATTTTTTCAGGATAAAGAAAGCACAAGAAATATGATTTCTTTTAATGGCTTAAAAGCATTTATCTATCTCCTTCAAGTATCACTCCCCTTGTCAGCTGCAGTAATAATGTACCTTTTTTTTTTTTTTGCGGTACGCGGGCCTCTCACCACTGCGGCCTCTCCCGTTGCAGAGCACAGGCCCCGGACACACAGGCCCAGCGGCCATGGCTCACGGGCCTAGCCGCTTCGCGGCATGTGGGATCTTCCCGGACCGGGGCACGAACCCGTGTCCCCTGCATCGGCAGGCGGACCCTCAATCACTGCGCCACCAGGGAAGCCCCAATAATGTACCTTTTTAGTGAACTGTCTTATAGATTTTCTTCCACATCAGTTTTGATTCTCCGGCAAAAGGAAATATCATCAAAGTATAACGTGACTTTTGTTGAAGTGGCAGCCAACTTTCATGGCATAAACACCAGATGATCTCTTCACCAAGGGTCAGATCAACAAGAGAAGAAATTGTCCTCTGAGGAAAAGAAGCTCGTCTTCAACAACAAAAACATCCAATAAAAATCAGCGTCAATGCCAAAACTCACAAGCTCATAAAATCACTATTTCATGTTTTATAAATGCCTTTGTTTTATCCGCTACCTTTCACACAAAGCTCACTCACTTCCCCCGGCTTTTTTCCTATAAGTATTTTCTCAGGATTAATCATAACATTGTAGATAGAGTTGTTGAACAAATCAAAGTTTATCAGGCAGAGAGATTAGCAAATCTATAATTATTTCTTTAGACCTTAGAACAGAATGGGTTGAAAACACCAGGCAAGAAACTGTCAAAGGAACTGGAAGTGGGAAAGGGCCTGCAAAGTCACAACAAATAAGCTCTGAAATATATCAGATGAAGATTTTCCAGGAGAAAAACAAATAAAAATTGAGAGCCATGAGGCCTACCTGAATGTAACCAGGGCATCATTTGAAAGTAGAGGTGAAGAAATTACAAATAGTCTTTATTTTTTTAGCTTAAATATTTATTTAAGTATTATCTTTTTAAGTAGTGCAAAATGAATTTGTTATTTATTAGGTTTATAGACAATGCACACTTAGTGGTTGCTTTTTCACAATATTTTTCTCCATTGATGGAGTGAATGTAGAAAGATGGTACTAGAGTCATTGTTGATGATCCCTAATCCAAGTAAGTGTTTTTTCATAAATAGAATTTAAATTACATATTTACTTTATATTAGTCTCTTTTTGGGAGCTTACCTGTTAGGCCTGTCTCTGTCGGAAAGAAACATTTATTCACTGTACCTCTTCAGTGTATCTAAGAAGCCCTACCATGGCCAGAGATGGCACCTGATAGATTCCAGAGGAAGATATATATGACTCAGAGGATGCTCTAGACAACTCCCTTCATGATTGTGATATATTAATTGCAAAAAGGTTTCCAATGATTTACCTCTTTCTAGTATCCATACTCTTTGCAATGTGACTTTTAACTCCTCCCATAAAGAGGTGGAGTCTATTTCCCCACTCCTTGAATCTGGGCTAGCCTTGTGACTTGCTTTGGCCAATAGAATGCAGTGGAAGCAATGCCATGAAAGTTCAAGGCCAAGATCTCAAGAGACATTGCACGTTTCCATTCTCATCTAGAATTCTGCCACTGCCATGTTAGCAAGCCTGAGCTAGCCTTTTGAAGGATAAGAGTCATTTGGGGAAGGTAGAACTAATGCTGGATAGAAAATAAAACAGAAATATCCACAATATTGATAAAATTTGGGTTTGAGGAAACAAAATCAAGAATTAAAGAAAAGTAAAGAGAATATAACATATATATCTTTTCTTGCAGTTACAAATCATCCTCTTTGACATTTTTATTTTGAGAGAATTTTTACAAAGGAGATTAATATTTGCAATAATTATTTTTTTAATCAATTTCGAAGACTTTGTAAATATTATACTTTATGGATTGTTTTTCCCCTTTTATATATCAAATATTATTCCCTAAAGTCAACTGTCTGGGAGAACAATTAAAAGAAGGAAGAAGGCAGAAAGAAAAAAAAGTTTCCTAAAATGATCTCTCCTGGCAACTAAGGATATACTTATCTAGAAACAAATTTACTGACCATAAAATCTTGTTGTATGTATTTGCTGAGAACTTTAGTGAAACACATCTCATCAGTGGATTGCTCTGTCTGAAGTTGGGGGCTTTTTGGTTGGTGAGTGCCCTCAACCTTCTATGAGCCAACTGTAGTTTGCTATTTCTAGTACTACTAAGACTACCTACACCAGACCAGATGTTCTTGAAGATTTACCAAAGATTATTGATATAAGTTTTTTGGAAAACAAAGAATGAGGAAAACACATTATCACAATTTCTGGCAACTCTAAAACATTACCAGTTTGAAAAAGTGAAAAATCAGAAGAGAGAAGGATTTTGAAGTGTCTTTTGCAATAGCAAAGCAAAAATGCAGCCAAATTTGGTTATAACTGATTTGGGGCATGGAGAGACAAGATAAATACTTCTCTCCTATAGATTTTCTCTGAGACTGGGAGTAAAAAAATCACCTGACATCACTGCATACATGGGCTATGTGGAGGTTCAGAAACAAGAGTGTGGATTAGGCTGGAGCCAGGAAATGTGTTCTGGGCTTGGATCCACTGTAATTGGCTGTGTGACCTCTTTCAAGTTCCTTCTCAATACCACAGAGACAATAAAAGTGTTCTTTCAAGAATGAGTTCTTATTTCCATTTTTTAAAACAACAGTATAAGTCCAGTAATGACTGTTACTATTTAGTGAGTGCTTAATATGTCTCACACGGTGCTAAGCACTTTACAAGTACCCTACCTGTTACTGTTCAAAATAATCCAGAGAAGTAGGTGCCATTATTATCCCTGCTTTAGAGATGAGAAAACAAAGAGGAGATTAAGTAATTTGTCTAAAGTCACAGGAGAAGTAAAACCAGGATTCAAATTCAGGCCTTGTGGCTCCAGAGTCCATACTTGTAAACTATTCTATATTTGAAAAAAAGTATGATGTATTCTAGAGATAGTATGTGACTTCTAATATGAATTATATTTCACAGTATTACAAAACATGTGGTCTTGCAAGTTAAAATAATTATAGTTCATAATAATTGTATTGGAATTGTGCTAATTGGAATTAGCACAATTCTCCTGTTTTATATTTCAGATAATGCATTTTCCAGCAGATTGGTGAATGTGACAGTGGAGAGATGTCTGGATCTCAAGGTTCTAATTTTTCCTCTCCATATGTACCTGTTTCTTCCATGAATTTAGGAAATCTGGTCTCTGGCATCCAGGTTAGAGATTTAAGCTTATTGTTTCAGACTAGTTATCTCCCACCAAAATGCGGATGCTTGTCTAAACCACACTGCTCCTTCCTGTCACCAGGTTAGATCCAGCTCAGTACAGGTCCTGGTTATTGTAGGTTTGAGGTATACGGAGGAATCCACCAAGGTCTGAGGAAGATCTAAAGACCCAGTCGACCTAGGCCATGACCTGGGAGTGGGAAGGAAGCAGTGTTATAGATCATTACCCCAACTTTAGTGAGGGATAACCAATCTGAAAGACAATGCACTTGATTCAGCAACCTGAAGACCAGAAGCCAAACTAGCGAGTACATAAACAGGCTGTAAATCTTTCCAGAAAAACCTGAAGATACAACACTGATCTCACCCATTAGTCAGAACCTTCAACCCTCTCCCAGCTGTTTCTTGACTTCTAGAAGATTCCTATAAAGAGGAGGGCCTTCCAAGTGTGTAGAAGTATGTAGGGCTACTCTAGATGATGACCTCTCCCTCCTGCTCAGGGAAGAACTTTTACCTACAGGTGTAGGCTATTTTAAAAATTAGAAACCAAGGTGCTACATCTACAAACTTTCTCTGTCTTATTTTTATTTTTAATTCACACAAAATAAGAAAATATTAAAATTGGAAGGTTGTGGTAAGTAGAATAATGGTCCCCCAAAGATGTCCCTGTCCTAATCCTCAGAAACCATGAATATGTGACCTTACATGGCAAACAGAACTTTGCAGACATGATTAAGGTCAAGGCTTGAGACAGGAGATTATCTTGGATTATCCAAGTGAGCTCAATCTAATCATATGAGTTCTTAAAAGTAGAGAATCTCCACCAACTGGGTCAGAGAGATGAGATGGAAAAGGAAGGAGAGATTCAAAGCATGAGGGCAACTCAACCCACTGTCTCTGACTTTGCCGATGGAAAAAAGGGGCCATGAGCCAAGGAATTTGAAGAAGCTAATAGCCCTCAGAGGACAGCCAGCAAAGAAATGGGGATCTGTGTTATAACTGCAAGGAACTGAATTCTTCAATTGAGGAAGAAAATGAATTCTCCTCTAGATCCTCCAGAGAGGAACACAGTCTGGCTGATACTACTTTAATTTTAGTCCAGTGAGACCCATATCAGACTTCCAACCCTCAGAACTGTAAAATAATGAATTTGTATGGTGCAAGCTGCTAAATTTGTGGAAATTTGTTATGATAGCAATAGAAAACTAATACAAAAGGGATCTTATAGATGTTTTGAGCTCTATCCCTAATTTTGACCAGTGATAAAACTGAATTCTAGCTATGCTGTAGAATGTTCTTCCAACCCTATCCATCTGGCTAACACCTACTTTGCCCTCTGGATTTAACTTAGATGATTTTACTTCCAGGAAGTTTTCCCTGGCCCTCCAGGACTGGATTAGGTGTCCTTGCCCTATGGATTCATAGCACCCCATGGATAATTTAGCACACTGTCTACCTCTCTGAACTCTCACTAAATTTTTGAGGTCCAGGACTTTGTTTTACTCAACATGCTGCTAGAGTATTCTGCTGAAAATGACCAAAGGGCAGCAAACAAATTGGTAACCTTGAAAGGCAGTATGGCTTGGCTATTAAGAGCATGGGCTTTAGAATCATACAAACTAGGTTCATGTCCTGGCTCTAACATCTATTAGCTGTATGGCCTTAGACAGTTTCTTTAAAGTTTAATTTCCTTTACTGTTATTTCCTCATAAAAAGAAAGACAGTAATAGCACCTGCTCAAACAATTGTATGAGAATTAACTTAAATGATGCTTGTAAAAAGCTTGGCCATGTTCCTACTACATAAGAATAGCTAAAAAATTATTTCTTATTATTATTAGGGATCTGTGATGGTTAATGTTGTGTTAATTTGGCTGGGCCATGATGTCCAGATATTTGATCAAACATTATTCTGAATGTTTCTTCGAGGGTGTTTTGGGTGAGATTAACATTTAAAGTGGTGTACTTTGTAAAGCCGATTGCTTTTTATGATGCGGGTGGGGTAGGCCTCATCCAATCGGTTGAAGGCCTGACTAGAACAAAAGACTGACCTCCTCCGAAAAAGAAGGAATTATCCAGATAATTTTGAAGGCAGATGGCCTTCAGAGTTGAACAGCAACATCAGCTTTCCCTGGGTCACATACACACACATACCCTATTGGTTTCTTTGGAGAACACTGAATAATACAATATCAAACCTGTAATCTGTAAATACGGTACTATTACAAACAACATGTAAAAACAAAAATGTGAAGATGGGTAAGATTCCCATTACCCATTTTAAGTAAATTTTCCTCCATTTCAATATCATATGGGACTCTTTCAGTTAAGAGGAGTACCAGCAAGAAGACAACAAAAGAAAAGCTGGCTTAAAGAAAAAAAGAAAAAGAAAGAAAAGAAGGTAAAGAAGAAGGAGGAGGGGAGGGGGAGAAGGAGGGAGCGGAGGAAAAGAAATGTCTTAGCTCCTGTGACTGATATGCACAAGCATAGGTCTAGCCTCTGGGATAACTGGATCCACGTTTCAAGAATATCACTGAGGCCCGGTTTCTGTCCATCTCCAGAGATGCCTTCTCCGTGGGGTTTCATTCTCAGATAGGTGTTCTCCTTGGAGTGGTGAAATGGCTATAGCAGCTCTACATGACACACTTTCAGGCTCAAGTCACAAGGGAATGAGAATGTATCTTTTCTGGTAATTCCCATAAAGATTCTGAGATTCATTCTAAGTGGTGTAGCTTAGATTGGGTGTTCATCTGGAACCATCAGCGTGGTCAAGAGACCAGATATGTGCATTGGTTTAGGTTAATTAATCTGTGCTCACTGCTAGAGCTCCTCACTAAACCACTAATCAATCATAGGGACAGGGAAGCTTTCTACAGGGTATATAGTGCCTGAAGAAGGTTAGATGGATGCCAGGTAGTCAACAACAAGCTGCTCCAATTGCTTAACAAAATCCCTCTTTACAATTTTGGTTATTTTGCCTTTTACAAATACTATTTGATTTCTGAGAATCAAAAACACAAGAGGATGCCTGGCATTAAATATTCTTTAAACATCCATGTTATAAATTCATCCAACATGGAAAATGTATAACAGTGAATTTCCTCTCTTGGCTCTTTTTTTTTTTTTTTTTTTTGCGGTATTCGGGCCTCTCACTGCTGTGGCCTCTCCCGTTGCGGAGCACAGGCTCCGGACGCGCAGGCTCAGCGGCCATGGCTCACGGGCCCAGCTGCTCCGCGGCATGTGAGATCCTCCCGGACCGGGGCACGAACCCGTGTCCTCTGCATCAGCAGGCGGACTCTCAACCACTGCGCCACCAGGGAAGCCCTCTTGGCTCCTTTAAAACAAGAACAATTTCAAACCTTTCCACCACATTACAATTATCATTGTTGCATCTTGGTGGTGATTACTTCTAAGCTTGCTTTATATTTTCATAATATTCTGTTACCATTATTATTAGCTATCACATATGGGCCAGCCAGATTCTCTGGCATTTCTTTCTGCAATATTCAATTTAAAAAACAAAGACAAAAACAACAAAATCCTCACACCGGTTGGATGAAGCAGATTGTCGCTGGATTAAAATGAAAACCCTCCTCCCTCCGACCTCCATAACCAGTCTGTTACTTGGGAACAACAGCAGTTTCTAAATCTAAACCACAACAGGAGTTGGATGGACAGTTTTTATCTGCCATGATTCCAATATGCAAAACACCGTCTGTATAACTTAGAGAAAGAACCCAAAGGCATACACACAGAAATTTTACAATGGTTATTATTGAGCCAAAGGGACAGCTAACAATGACTGAGCACCTACTGCATGCGTGCTTCACAAACGTTATGTAACTTAATTCTCATAAGAACTCCATGAAGCAAACATTACTACTATCTCTATTTTACTGATGAGGACAGATATTGAATCTTAGAGTATTTAAATAAGTTGCTCAAAACAAAGTCAAATAGCTGGTAAGCACCTGACGTGGGTTTTGAACTCAGAAAGTCTAATTTTTACTTTTCTGTAATGGAAGCCTGTTTTTAAAAATGTCCTTTTCCAATTCCCTAAATTTGCTAGAAAAAAATCATTTTTCCAAAAAAGAAAAAATAGTATAGAAGGAAGGAGGAAGAAAGGAAGGAAAGAAGTTAGGCAACAATTTTGTCATAGTGTAATAATCACATTATAGCCACAGTAAATTTTTTAGACTAACTTGGAGGTTGTTAGATATTAATGGAAGAAATTTTCACATGTTGAGGTGTGGGGAAGTCATTCTGGCTTATATATGATTTAACTTGAATTTTATGCTAACTAAAACAGCCTGCTTGTGGCCTATCAAACATACATCTTACATCTGCTTTAATCATTAAAGAAAAGGGTGCATTGACCACAAATAAAGAATGTCCCTGTTAAAAATAAAGATTAAATGCCTCCAGTCCTGGGACACAAATGCCAGTAGTCCTTCGATAATAAGACCGCTTTCCCAGGTGTCAATGCCATACTGACTCACCCGGTACAGGTTGATCTGTTTGTTTGTTTTTGGAAACCTGACTCTTTGATGTTCTTTGTTGTGACAAGGTATAAAGCTGTGTGAAAACCATGCTTCTGTGGGGCAGTCCCTCAGACTTATCTAAGTGGCTGTCTCCCAGGCTATAGTCCTCAATTTGGTTCAAATAAAACTCTTTCTTATCCCTGTTATAGTTTGGTTATTGATTATCTGCATCAATAATGTAAAAGGACGAGGCATGAAATTACTTTGCAGTGGGTGCTGTAATACCCATTGGACCCCCATTGCCAGGCCAGGGCTCCTATCCACCCTTCTCTAGAGAATTGCCTCAGCTGGGTGGAGCCACGTCACCAGGGAGGTTACCCACACACCCCCATCCCCACCACCTTCGCTGCCCCTCCCCCTCCCCACTCCACAACTAATGATGGGCTAATACAGGACTATAAAAGTCCAGCCCGCTTGACCCACATCTACAGGGCATTTATTTCAGAGACCATCCCTTGAAAAGCAGGCCAAAGCTAGACTTTGCCAAACTTTTATTCAAAATAAAATGAGTTATGTGAATAAAATACATGTCCATCCTAGAGAGTCACATCCTATTCCCTTTCCCAACTAAACACTAATAACTAATAACTAATAACAACCCTTGCAATATCAAGAGAGTAGTTTGCTAATCTGCTTATGAATTCCCTATGCTGGACTAAGAATGGTGCACTGGAACAATGAAATGAAAGGTCAGAAGACCAGAGTTCTAGCCCTGATTCTGCCAATTATTTTTATTAGCCATGTGATATGGAGTAGTCACTTAACCACTCTGAATCTTCCTTTCCTCTCTATAGAAGATGGACTTATACTTGTGCCTTCTAATTCAACAGGTAGGTGTGAGAACAGCTGAGCTAATAAATGAAAGAAAAAAACAAAAACAAACAAACAAACAAAAATAGGTCTGGACTTTTTTCTATTTGAAGAAACTGAGATATAAAGTATTGTAAAATTAGTAATGAACTCAGAAATCTTTAATTCCCCAGGGCTATGCTATATGTGTTCTGTTAGAGGCACACTACTCAAAAGATCAGGAATATTTGCAGTATCTGACCATTCTCACTGGAACAAATTTAAATTGATTTTGTGAGCAATAAGTCAATATTTAATCAAATGTGGTTATTAAGAAAAAGAAATACAGCAATCCTTTCTTCAATGAACCTTCAATTTCTATTACAAGTCAATTACATTGCATAATTTTTTTTCTAAGTTTGGGACTTCCTCAGTGGTACAGTGGTTAAGAATCTGCCTGCCAGTGCAGGGGACACAGGTTCAAGCCCTGGTCCAGGAAGATCCCACATGCTGCGGAGCAACTAAGCCTGTGCACTACAACTACTGAGCCTGCGCTCCAGAGTCCGCGAGCCACAACTACTGAACCTGTGAGCCACAGCTACTGAGCCCGTGTGCCACAACTACCGAAGCCCACGCGCCTAGAGCCTGTGCTCCGCAACAAGAGAAGCCACTGTGATGAGAAGCCCGCACACCGCAACGAAGAGTAGCCCGCACTCGCCACAACTAGAGAAAGCCTGCATGCAGCAACGAAGACCCAATGCAGCCAAAATTGGATAAATAAATTATTTAAAAAAATTTTTTTTCTAAGTTTGTAGTTCTGTTATGAAGCAAATGGAATCAGGGTTTCTTTTGCTGTGGAGATGAAAATTCTTTTTTTAATACTTACTTGTCTTTGGATAATTACTCAGAGAAGTTTTCTTATTTTTACTAATAAGACTTTTGTTATCCCTTGACAACTTTGGTTTAATCGTGTTTGCCATATTTCTTATTTCTTTTGATATTGGCCTCCTAAGAGAGGTTTCTTATGAAGCACTTGTGTTACCTTTTGCGTTTTTCTAAAGTGCATTACAAGCTTTATTTCCTTTTTCCTGAAACTTTCTTTAGGTCTACTTAAGTAATTAAGTGATCATATTATATTTACAAAAATACAGGGTGTTAGATTTCTGTTTTGTGTAAAATCAGTTTGTAGTTCCCAGCTGTTTCCTGGCTCCTCTGTGGAATTCAGGTCATTTAAGGCTATGCTGTTGTTAAAAAGGATGTCGATTTTTTTTTTTTAATTCCAGATTTCATTGTTACTTTCTTATTTACCCCTCACATCTCAGAGCTAGTAGTCTTTGGCACAATATTCCAAAATAAAGGACCACTTTATGCACCTTACCTATAATAGAACTCACTAAAAAACTAAAAGAAAATGTACAAGGTAGGACTGAATTTTGACTAATGTGCCTTATAAAGCAACTCAGTGAAAAATAGTGTGCTGGAAGCCTGACCTCATCTAACTTGATCAGTATGTGGCTGTCCGGTTATGTTACCCTCTACAAAGCTAGGTGTATTATGAAGTGGGAAGGGGTGCGGTGCAGTGTTTAAACACTGAATCATCATCTCGGTGTGAACTATGTTAATGGAGACATACTTACAGATAACCAAAAGTGTAGATAAGCTTCTTAAACCTTAATAAACAAAACGGTGCCTTCTCAGGCAATAAGGGAAATTGCCTAGAACATGGTTGTGACAGTTAATTTTATCCACAAACTTGGCTGAGCTATAATGCCAACTGTTTGGTCAAATAAATACTTGTCCAGATGTTGCTGTGAAGATATTTTTTAGATGTGATTAACATTTAAATCAGTAGCCTTTGAGTAAAGGAGACTAGTCCCTATAAGGTGGGTAGGCCTCACTCAATCAGTTGAAGGCTAAGCAATTCTGCTTCAAAAACAGCAACACAGAAAATTTGTCTGAGATTCCAGTTTGCTGGCCTGCCCTGCAGATTTTGGTCTCAAGACTGCAGTAACTCTTAGGTGAATCTCCAGCCTGCCCCACACATTTCAGACTTACCAGCCCCCCACCATCACATGATCCAATTCCTTGAAATAAATTTCTTTCTCTCAGTCTGTCTCTTACACACACACACACACACACACACACACACACACACACCCTATTGGTTCTGTTTCTCTGGAGAATTCTGACTAATAAAATGGTAGTTACTTGCTGCTCACCAGAAGCTCAGGCAATGGATAGACCATATATAAAAATAGACCTTTGACCTACCATCTGCAGCAAGCTCCCCAGAAAACCAACTCCTTATCTACAATAAATAACCCAGGAAGCCAGCTGCTATAAGTCAGATGTGTAGGAAATTTGATTGCTGCCTCTAGCGACAACCCAGGAAGCTAAACAGTAACTTCTGTAATAATCAGCCCCAAATGGTTAGGACTTGATTAATAACTGACAGCTTCCTTAATTTTTGTCCCTGCTTTTGACTGAGGACCAAACCTAGAAAACAAAATATGCTCCCCTACCCAATCACACAGGATCCCCACTTCAAGTCAACCTGCCCACCGCTTCCCTAGGCCAACAGCCTCTAATCGGGGCATACTTGAAGACTTCTCTTTTTATACTACAAAGCTTTTTCATTCTTCTGTCTGCCTTTGTTTTTCTTAGCTTTTTTTTTTTTTTTAACATTTATGACAGTGATTTAATGTTATTCATTTAAAAGTCATCTAACAGTTTTAAATTTGGAAATTTTTGTTTCTCATCCACATTAACAGGCATTAAAATTTCTGCAATTCCTATGCTCTGCCTTCCTTTGAGTCTGCCAAAAAACAAGTGACAGTAGCTGACTCCCTTGTAAGCTTAGAATAAATAGCCTTTTCTTTTCTTATTCAAATGGTCATTTGTTTATCCCTACAGCCTTAAGGTACAGAAATGGCAAGAAATCAAGTCTTCCAGAAACCACAGTGGGATATAACCAGCCTCAAAATGCTGCTACCTACAGAGACAGAATTTCCAGGGTCCACACACATAATTCAGAAATGCACAATACATAAGAATATGTATTTGTATGTATTCTCCTCCTACCCAGCACTATTATTAATCGAATTCAATGATAGGCTCCCCCCCCCCCCCCCCCCCCCGCCGCCCCAGCCATGCCCTTGGGCATGCAGGACCTTAGTTCCCCAAACAGGGATCAAACCATGCCCCCTGAAATGGAAGCATGGAGTCTTAACCACTGGACCGCCAGGGAAGTCCCAATGATAGGATATTTTTACACTGAAACAAATGGTGATAGCAAATGTGACTGAAAGCCTTTAGTACAAACAATTTTAAAAATCCAATTATTTTGACTTACGACGTAGTGACAATAACTTGCTGGTTATGCTTCTAGCTATGAAAGTATTTCTTCCTTTAGCCTCAACAAATTTACAGATAAAAATATAAGAAGTAATATTTCTCTATAAAAGTGGCTTTTGACCTGCCCCATACAGATTTTATAACTAATGTGCAAACACTAAGATTTGAGCATGATAATTACACAATTGAATTTATAAAAATTAAGTGGCTGAGACCTCTAAGAGTTGGGAATTAAAAGGGCCCAGGAATACAATTTAATGCCACATAGTACAGAAAATATCACAATGGGATACATTTGATAATAAGATTTATTTTTTAAAAAAATAGTAAGTACAACCTTAAATCAGTAAAATTTCACAGACTTTTCAGATATTTGATTTTTGGCTTATGGTAATTAAGTGTAAACCATTGCTTTGAGTGCTATTTTCAACAATATACAAAATCACCCTTGATTTAAGAACATTCATTTAATAATTTAAATTCCTCAGAAAACATGAAAAATGAAATGCCATTAGATTGTAAACATGATCAATATAAATCTTAAGCTTGAAAAAAAGAACACAATCCCCAATAGCAGCACAAATCTCACCTCCTTCAGAGGCAAATGTATATCCAAATTAACAAAAAGATCTTAACAGAATTGACTTGTCAATTACAATACGGGAAAGAGGAAACTTTTTAACAGGAATGATACCAGGAAGATTACAGTTGTGAAAGGTAATAAAGTCCCTTAAAATTTTCACTTGAAAACTCTGCAAAGGCTCATTAATGGTCCATTCAATTATTCAGAAGTTTTGATCTTTTTGCAGGAAGCAACCTCTAATAGCAGTTCTGGAATGCTAGTTGTGACTTGCATTTGGAGAGTGCTGTGTTAACAGTGCACAAGAAAAATATGTTATTAAACCTTCAGGCAAAGACTTCACCTCCTCCAAGAATTCTTTTCTGAAGACTACATTCTTTTAAATCTGCATTTCGACTGATTTCCCTATACATTTATACACCCTGTATATTGTAATAAGAAAAGAGAAAACGTTTACAGTCCACTCTATAAACATAGTGAGGCCACTCTATAAACATAGTGACCCGCCGCTCCCAAGATTAAGCGTGCGCGCATGCGCGCGCGCACACACACACACACACACACACACACACACACACTAAAATAAAACTTACTGCTGCCTTCAAAGCTTGATCTAGATCATCCAGTAGGTCTTGTTTATCCTCTAAGCCCACAGAGAGTCGAATCAGTGTGTCACTAATTCCAAGGGCTTCTCTGTCGCTCTTAGGCACTGAAGCATGGGTCATGATTGCCCTGAAAGAAAGAATGAGCAAAATTTTGATCACTATATTGTAGCAGGGGATGCATGTTTTTATCTCATAAATTGCAACTATTTTCAAAATTTTTCTACTCTCAATATCAAATGCTTCATACACCTACAATGTTTCGCAGGCAAAAAATTAAGGAATTGTGCAAATTATCATTTCTAGTCATGATTTTAAATGAACACAAAGATCTTTTATTGTTTTCATACCATCAGTAAGGTATACTCAATCGGACACTGAAGATGCCAGTCAAACACCCCCATGCACGAGGGGAAGACATAGCCTCCAGTGTGTGGATTTTAACACCAACCTGAATGAGGCCTTGGCCAGAAGTCATACACCCCATGACCAACCAGCTGCACTTATAAGAGGCCTCTTGGATCAAGAGCTGGTCAGAATTAATTCCATCTGGATCAAAGGATCAATCCAGAGCTGGACCTTCTGAGGCAGATCAGGGAAAGACAACCTACGATCACTGGTAGCAATCACTAAGCATTAGGAATTAATTCCAACACATAACTCATGACACAGAGTCCTCAGAGGATGTTCAAGATCACGTAGCAACTCATCGTCATTGTCAGCATGGGTAAGGGTAGAGCACCTACTATGGTTCAGGCTCTATAGTAAGAATTGGGAAACCAAGAAGAATGAGATATTTTCTTTAGGTAACAAAGCAGGAGCTAAAGACTATGACAATTCACAAAACAGAACAGTCTACAGCAAATACCAAACAAGTATGGACAATAAGAACTGCCGGAGTTCAGAGGAGGGAGAATCTCCGCGGGCTGAGGCATCACGGAGGGGAGGCTTATATAGTCTTAGGGAGCGCTTAGATGTACACTGCCCCCAACATTCCACCATCCCCTTCCACCACCAGCAGAAGGAATCACTTTCTCCTATCCACTTCAGGCCCATGGAAAGAAAATCTGAGTTGTGTCCAAAGTAAATGAATATCTTCTTTGATCACTCTAATGAAGTTTTACATGCAAACATCCTCCTTAAAATGTTCTGCCTTTTTAGGCTCTTAATTCCTTAAAAGACAGTGAATGTGTAGAAATAAGAACTTAGGCTTCTGGGACCAATAGACTTGGGTATGATTCTCAGCCCCTCCACATACTGGCTGTGTTGGGCTTGTAAAAGTTACCTGTCCTCAGTCAATTTCCTTATCTCAGTACACTGTTATCCACATTTTACAATCGAGAAAACTGAAATTGAGAGTGGATAAGTAAGTTTTCTAAGGTCACCAAGTTAACACACGTTGTTAGGCTGGGAGACCAACCCAGTACATGTTGGCTCAGCTTCCTCCCCGCTGACTGCAATGCTGCACTGGTTGCAGCGTTGTTGGGAGACGCAGAATGAGGGTGATAAAACAGACAAGCTCTGACCTAAATTTATTCTTCCACTGGCACTGGGGTTAGCGCCTAGCTGGAGCTCCTAAGGGCCAAGCAACTTTAAACCACATCCCTAAATAAATCAAGCGAGGTCTACTTTTAAGAGAGCCTTAAAGTAATATACATTGCATTACTACGAAAAATAAACCAATTTCATATGCTGAGTGTGCCCTCTTGTGCATCCAGACTTATTAGCAAGCATTTTCCTGAAAGACTAACAAAAACCTCTATGGCTTATCTTAATTATTTGAATCATTAATTGGGCTTCATTTTTTTTTTTTTTTAAAGATTATGAAATTGCCTGACTCTCCGCATGAACTATAAACTACTAAACCAGGGCAGGAAATGTGCCTAAATGTTAGTAATCCCTGACATTCCTCTGCACATAGTTATTTCAGAAATGTTCATGTAGGGCTTCCCTGGTGGCGCAGTGGTTGAGAGTCCGCCTGCCGATGCAGGGGACGCGGGTTCGTGCCCCGGTCCGGGAAGATCCCACATGCCGCAGAGCCTGCGCGTCTGGAGCCTGTGCTCCGCAGCGGGAGAGGCCACAGCGGTGGGAGGCCCGCGTACCGCAAAAAAAAAAAAAAAAAAAAAAAAGAAATGTTCATGAAAATTAAAACATAGAAACATACCATGCATTTAATACAGTTGAAAATTAATAGGTAATGATATTGATTTATCCCTGTAATAATTATAATATATGGTCATAGAAACATAAAAAGAAAAACAGGATGTAGCTCAGGAATGCTTGCTGGGACAGATAATCATTAAATAATAATCATTATTTTAATTATTAATACTATTTTATGGATGAAAAGATTGAAGCACAAAGGTTAAGTGATTGATGTTCTCAAATCCAGATCGAGGCTGCTTTAAACACTCCGCTCACAGTTTCTGATGCAAAGCCTCAAGAGTGAAGTTGCTAACATATTCCTGTGTGACATTTGATTCATCAGCAAAACTTTCTGAACCATTGTTTCCTTGTCTGTAATATAAGCTGTTGGACTCCCTGATCTTAGGCTGTTTTGTGTTCTATTATCCTCTGGTGCTTTGATAAAATTAGATGAATTGGTTGGGTCAGTTAATGAAGGGTCAGGAATACAGTTGAATTTTGGGTTTATGTCACAGATGACACAGAGCCATTTACCCCACAGAAAACAGAAAACAAACAGACTTGATGGTAACTAGCAGGGCTCTCCTCTGATAAATAAGAGTATGGAGGGTTTTTTTTTTATCAGAAACACATTCTCAATTTCCCCTGGAGTCTTAAAATCAGCCCTTCTGGTGCAAAGTCTCCAACCTCCCTTCCAGAGCAGAGTGGAGTAGAACAAGTGGCCCTGGTTCGGAGGTCAGAGAATTACTGCTGGAATCTCCTTCAGGCAAATAGGAAAAAAGCAAAATTTGGGAGGACGCAGCTTAGTGTTTAGTAGCCCCCATTAGATTTTTATCAGGGTCTCCATTCTATGGAGTTAGAGTCCATTCCAACTAGATAGTGCCATGCTGCTCTTATTGCTAAATATCTTGAATGATCCCTGATTTTATCCTACTCCTTTTCCAAACAATCATTACAGCTGAAATCGAAGTTAAAATACTGAGAAAAACAGAAATACTTACGGAAGCTCAGCAAGACTTTCATATCCTCCTAAGCTCTCAGCCAGCGTAAATAGCTGTGGCAAAGAAAATATTAATATAGATCTTCTACTAAAATAAAAATACTAAAATCTAAAAATAAATGTTGTTGATAAAATGGCCTCGGGACGGGGGATGGAAAATGGTGCAATTATGAATAAACTACAAATTGGATAAAAACTTGGAGAAAAAATCAGAATAAAATCCATAACAATGATTTCACCAGACTTTTTTTTAAATTAATTTATTTATTTATTTTACTTATTTTGGCTGCATTGGGTCTTTGTTGCTGCACGCGGGCTTTCTCTAGCTGCGGCGAGTGGGGGCTACTCTTCATTGCAGTGCACAGGCTTCTCATTGTGGTGGCTTCTCTTGCTGTGGAGCACAGGCTGTAGACACATGGGCTTCAGTAGTTGTGGCTCGCGGGCTCTAGAGCACAGGCTTAGTAGTTGTGGCGCACGGCCTTAGTTGCTCCGCGGCATGTGGTATCTTCCCAGCCTAGGGCTCGAATCTGTGTCCCCTGCATTGGCAGGCAGATTCTTAACCACTGCGCCACCAGGGAAGCCCCAATTAGACATATTATGTGTTAACTTTTAAAACATTAAAAGTTGATCGGTACTTCCCTGGTGGCACAGTGGTTAAGACTCCACGCTCCCAATGCAGGGGGCCCAGGTTCGATCCCTGGCCAGGGAACTAGATCCCACATGCACGCCACAACTAAGAGTTCATATGCCACAACTAAGGAGACGGTGAGCCGCAACTAAGGAGCCCACATGCTGCAACTAAGGAGCAGACGAAGATCAACTAAGGAGCCCTTGAGCCGCAAGGAAGGAGCCCGCCTGCCACAACTAATAAAAGGAGCCCACGTGCCGCAACTAAGGATCCAATGAGGCACAACTAAGGAGCCCTTGAGCTGCAACTAAGACCCAGCACAATAACATGAGCTCTAAAACCTCAGAATTATTACACTTGAGACCTAGCTCTGTGGTTACCCTTTAAATAAAAATCTCTAAATGTCTATCAAGTTATACAAACTTACTCATTAATATGTATCACTCACTAAATTAATACATCTATTTAACCCCTTCCTAGGGAAGAAGGGAAAAAAACTTGGTTGTTGTATTTAGTGTTATAGTGTCATAGAATTTCACAACATATTAAAAATTCTTCTCACAACTGTGTTAAATCAAATGTGCACTACTATATTTCTGATTTTAGAAGTGGACAAATTTTAGAACCAATAGAACTTTGACTAATCCAGAAGCATCCTTTTCTTTAGATCTGTAGTATTTAAAACTCAGTCTTAAATACATTACTGCATGAGCTCAAAGTAAGCCCAAAGTATGGAGTTACACAGGTCTCTCTCCCAGGGCCCCTGAGGCCTCCTGCCTCTTTGAACATTAGGCAAAGGCCTCCCTTCCGTCACTCCAGGCAGATGCAACCTGGGTGGTGCAGGGATTAGAAAGCCATTCCTAGGCTGGATTTCAGAACAGTCTTTCGGCATTGCAGTGACGACACACTACTGCGGTTTCACATAATACTTCATTTGAAAAGACGGTTCACTTTAAATTTAAAAACCAATGGATTAGAACATTCTGTCTCTCTCAAATGGACGGCAGTGTCTGCAGAGTTAAATAAGTTAAGTAAGCAGATTCATATATCTGCTACTGCATCACTCTTGTTTCAAGTGATTTTCCAACCCAAAGCATTTCATGACAAAGAGGCTTGTGGGTGTGAACTCCAGGTACAACAACATTAATATGAGTCAGGTGGAAGTGAGAAATAATGACTATAATAATGTTATAAGAAGGTCTTAACGTCTACAGTTTAAAAAACTAGTTTGAAAGTTTACCTTTAGGTTCTTGAGGAAAGTCTCAGCATGTTGAAGGGAGCCCTTGATATAAAAGGTGATCATCCCTGGGCAACCTGTGCACTGACGCTTTGCCAGCTCATGCTGAGGATGAGAGGGCAGTCCTGTAGTCATAAGGTATAATGAATGTCTTATTTTAGAGTCAAACATGTAATTTCAGAACAACAACAAAATCACCATTTGCTTAAGTCAACTGCAAATAAGCCTAATAATGAGCTTTATGCCATGTTGACATCTGACCTCTCGTTCTGGTCCCTGTCTATCTCTCTAGCTTCATTTTGACCTATCTTTTCTGGTCTCTCCTTGCTCTAGCCATGCCAGCTTTCTTGACACCAGTGGCACCACACTCTTTTTCATCTTGGGACTTTTGCATATGCTGTCCCTTTAACCTGGAACATTCTCTCCACTGACTGCCCCCTTCCCTCTGTTAATTATATCCTCTGTAATTTATTTGCTTAATGTCTGTCTTATCCACCAGACTAACTCCATGAGGAGAAAGCTATTTCTTTTACTAATAATTGGATCCTAGTTCTGAGTGCAAGGTCTGGCCCATGGTTGGCTTTAATAAACACTTATGGAAAAAATCTGAAATGTCTTGTCCATGACCTTCTAACAAATGCTACCCATTCCTCAGGGCACAGCCCAAAACTTTTCTCCCTTCCTCCATTCAAAATGCACACCAGTCAACAGCTCTATACCTAGTGTACATATTAGGGCATTTAATCTCATATGTATTTCTGCCTTGCCTTATCTAAATTCCTTAAGGGCAGGGATCAAGCCTAATTCTCCTTTACACCCAAGACTACATGGATGCACACCTCAAAAGGGTTTAAAAGAACTATTTACTTAAGACGACCAGACCACAATTAAAAAGTCTGGTAAAATAAATTCAAAGAGTAACATGTAAGTCTGCTAACTCACATGAGCATTTCTAGATGTTGTAAAGGTAAAGAAATTCCAAAAAAAAGAAGTAATAGAATTTTGGGGGAGTTTTGGTACCAAGTATCAAGTCTCAATCTATATCAGATAAAAGTTAGAGCTAATGCAGAATATCAGACTGATAAGATTACCAGCAAATTACTGGAAAGTACAAGGTTGCAATCCTGGAACAGGTATACACAAACCTTCAAGCTAAAGACAGGAACATCAAATATGTAAGATTAATTTGTTAACATCCAAGCAACCACTAGACTATAGACAACTCTAGGCCAGAGATCATGTCCATCTTCTTTACCATCAGACCCACCAAAAAGCCTGACACACAGACACACAAAAAGCTCAATAAGTGAACAACATAAAAATACATGAAAGCACCTAACTTACAAACAAATGTTACATAAACAGGATGCATAGGATAACACTTAAAATCCTAGTGTAAGCATATGTGCTTAGAAAGCAGATTAACATACCGGGATAAATAACCTTTTCTACCCAAGGATTCGACTCCAAAAACTGAGCAACTTCCATTCCATTTTCGAAATGCTTCTCCATGCGGATTTGTAGAGTCTTCAGACCTCGATTGCAGAGGTAACAGTCAATAGGAGATGGAACTGCTCCAAGAGCTGCAAAATGAACATGTCCTGGATTAGTCTGAAGGTGAGGAGGCACCCAGAAAATCCTCTCACTGCTCTTTTTCATTATAGTGACTCTGAGAAGTTAGCTACAAAGCCCAATGTTTGAGTTTTAGTGGGAAAAATTAATATATCAAATTAGAAACATGAGAATGAAGCATAAAACATGCTTAGTGAAATGGGCTTTAAAATGAGAGGGGAGGGCTTCCCTGGTGGCACAGTGGTTAAGAATCCACCTGCCAGTGCAGAGGACACGGGTTCGAGCCCTGGTCTGGGAAGATCCCACATGCCGTGGAGCAACTAAGCCCATGAGCCACAACTACTGAGCCGGAGTGCCACAACTACTGAAGCCCACGTGCCTAGAACCCGTGCTCTGCAACAAGAGAAGCCACTGCAATTAGAAGTCCACGCACCGCTACAAAGAGTAGCCCCTGCTCACCGCAACTAGAGAAAGCCCACGCGCAGCAACTAAGACCCAATGCAGCCAAAAATAAATAAATAAATTTATTTTTAAAAAAATGAGAGGGAAAATGAATTATCCTGAAAATTAAGTGCAAATACAATGATATGAACTTTTCAAATATGAGCATCAATAGTCTTTTCTATGATTTTAATGAAAGGACATAGTTTAATCTTGTATTTCTTTGACAGAGTATTATAATACACAGAGAAAATAGCAGTTCAGCTCCTATTATTTCTGAGTGTTCTACCAATATTCTATTTAGCTTTTGTCTAAAGCAGCCTGTGATTTCCCATGCCTCCAGGATACGTGCCTCAGTCCTTTTTTTTTTTTTTTTTTGTAAATGAAAGGAATTTATCAAGAAATAAATTTTGGCTTCCTTCCTCAGTGCCCCCTTTTGCTACCCAACATGTATTCCCTGGAAGGGGATTTTTATTCCTAATTATGTTTGTATCTTATCTTTCTGTCAAATCACAGTGGTTAAATCAATTCTCTTTCAATAAACCCTTCTCCATACCTGAGATAAAAAAACAATCTAAACAGAAAACAGATGTTTAGACACCTGTTGAAAAATATAAGTTTATATGTTAAGTGCCATTTAAAAGTTATCATCATTTCAGATATAAAAGGTATAGTATAAGAAAGCCATCATTCCAAATGTTTAAAAAAAAAGACAAAAGAATCCATTAAGTCATAAAACTAAAAATTCACTTGAGGGACTTCCTTGGTGGTCCAGTGGTTAAGACTCCATGCTTCCAATGCAAGGGGTGCGGGTTTGATCCCTGGTCAGGGAACTAAGATCCCACGTGATGCTCGGTGGGACAGAAAAAAACAAAAATTTACTTGAGCTTTACCAAATTATGATCAAAATTAACATGGCTTTGAAAAATAACAAAACATATCTCTTGGTCATGTTGTAAAGCCCTATTATGTTATAACTGTATTTTTATAACCCAATTTTTCTTTCCTCTAAAAAATCAGAATTTTTCCCACTATTTCTCATTTCTTCCTAAATTAGTGGAATGCTATCACTTCACAGCACTTAGTGGAAATACAAATATCAAATGTAGTCACTTTGAGAGCATAAGGGGAAATTTGGGTTTTTTAATACTTACAATTTTGCAAGAATCGGAGCCTATTATGAAGCCTCTCAGAATTAAGTGACACTAAGCCCATCACAACATCACTGTGGCCTAAAAAAAACAAAACAAAAACAAAAAACTTTAAGTTAAAAACAACATATGTTTATTCCTCAGCTTATAATTTCTAAAATGTGACTTTCACTTGAAAAAACTCTGGGAAAAATCCCTACAGAATCAGTTTAAATAAACTTTAGCAAAAGCTATACCTTAAACAATAAAATTAAAATCATGTAAAAATTAAATGTTTCTCTTTAAGCTATCAGCAGGATAAAAATATAACATTTATAGTAAATTTTAATCCTCTGCTGTTAAATCATGAGCATAGTTTTGTCTGCTATAAATGAAGTCCTATATTTAATCAAGGTATTTTCTTACTTTCTACATGAGTCACAGAGAAAACCTGAATAATAGAAGTAAAGGGATAAAAGGATAAAGTCTTATGCTACTTTCATCTATTGATGGAAAAGAACATTCTAAGTGAAGACTGTCTTACCATTCATATATTTTGTTGCTGAATACATACAAATATCAGCTCCCAGAGCCAAAGGCCGCTGAAAAGAATAAAAGGTTTTTATTCCAAATGGGAAATCACTTGAAAATATGCTTCATTGCCTGCCTATTTATTATTGTAAATTCCATTCCTATTCTAACTTTTAAAAATACGCACATCTTAAAATTTCCAGGAACTCTGGTATTATCTTTCCCTTTCCTCCCTCACACCGAATAAAAATACAAAGTATTAGAACCAGTATTAAATCCAAAGGCACAAATTTTCTGGAAATAGCAGATAAACTCAGGTCAACAGGTCTTCTGAACCTGTTTCTTTAGAGCAGTTGCTGACTAGCCCCTAAATTTATTACCTTTAGCAGAGATGTTGGCATTTTATGACTCAGTAAACACAGAATAGTTGACACAAAGATTTAGCAATTGTTCTGTCAAGTAAGTATAAAAGTGATTTGCTTAGGTTTTTAATCATTAAAACCTTACAATGTATGCTGTGGTTATTTGTTGATTTGCCATGATCTTGACTCTTAATTACTCTTTTATTATACTAGTTTTGTCAAGTGTAAAATCACTTATAAGGAAATTTGTTTAGATTGTTTTCCCTCACTGACTTTCCTGCAAAGTAATTCTTTAGTCTTAGATGTCTTTGTTTACGGTGAAAATTAAACTAATAATCAACTTATTCACTAAATAATGTAATATCAACATCTTTCCATTTAAATTTCCTTTAAAATAAAGTGTGTGTGCGTGTGTGTGCGTGTGCACACGCGCACGCATGTGTGTGTGTGTGTGTGTGTGTGTGTGTGTGTGTTTAACCTCCCTAGCTGGGGGCTATGGGACTTTTCATTTAGGGTTTCAAAAATAGGACATTTTAAGTGTGGTATTCCTCAAAGCACTCTCTACATATGTGTTTGCTCATCTCTAAAGTGATGAGTCAAACTAGATGTTGTGTGAGGTCTCTTCCAGTGCTAACATTCTGTAAACTCTATGGTCAAAAGGAAAAATAAAAACCAATAACTAACAACTGTTGATGCCATTATGCTCCAAGAATCATGAGTTACTTTACATAACCCAGTGAAGCACTTTACATAACCCAGTGAAGCATTGTTCAAAATACTTTACCTAACTCAATAAAATCAGTATGTTTATGACTAATTGTACAGATGGGGAAAAGGGACTAAGAAAAATAAAATAGATCACTCAGATTTAAAAAATTGGTAGGACAGGACTCAGACTACCGGAATTCAGAGGTTCTACGTGGAAACTTTATGCTTGTATGTCCATTTTGCCTTTTGTGAGACTTATAAAAGATCAAGAAGACAAAAGACAGGAAAGACAGAACATACCCACTTTTCATGAGTGTAAAATAATGAGAGGATCTTTTCAGAAGATTTGCTTTGTGGAACCAAATGTGGTTCCACATTTGGTTTGTGGTTGCCTAGGGACACTGTGATTCTGATTAATTCAACTGGAATGAATCCAGACTGAAATGAAGCAAATTGCAGTCCCTGGCATGAGGAATGTGATGTGGGCTTCAGAAAGGTGGAAAAACTGGACCTATTTTAGTGACAACAGTAGGAGAAAAAGGGCCAGGCCTGATGAGTAACCTGGGCAGGCCCAGCTAAAATGATTCATGCGATCTCTTTGGGAATAAACAGGACTCATGATGACTCAGCTAGAGCAATCCTATGCTATAATAACTGCCCTACTGTAAGTGGTAGATGGGGTAAGGAGTTGGGATAAAGACTCCAAGAGTGAAAATCACCTGGGACAAATAGATGATGCCAGGAGATTTTCACTTGGAAACAGACTGCCTTACTTGATATAAGAATCAGCTGGGGCTTCCCTGGTGGCGCAGTGGTTGAGAGTCCGCCTGCCGATGCAGGGGACACGGGTTCGTGCCCCGGTCCGGGAAGATCCCACATGCCATGGAGCGGCTGGGCCCGTGAGCCATGGCCGCTGAGCCTGCGCGTCCGGAGCCTGTGCTCCGCGACGGGAGAGGCCACAACAGTGAGAGGCCCGCGTACCAAAAAAAAAAAAAAAAAAGAATCAGCTGAAGCTATATCATGAGCCAAAGGTAGATGACACATGAAGCCATCTGAACACATTGTAGCCAGGAAATGTGTTTCAGGAAAGGAAGGTAAAATATGGTAGTGCCTTCCGAATAAAATGGAGTAAGGTGAAGAACAGCTTTGTGCAGACTTCTAGGGAGTCAGCCAACTTCAGGGACCCAGAACAGAAGCAGGGAATATAAACAATTGAGCTTGTAACATCTGCCTAATTGAAGAGTTGGAGAAAATGAGCTCGGGTTTCAGGAGCTCTGCAGAATAAAGGTGAACTACAGGAGGTGTAATAAGAATGACCACAGGATACAGACAAAAAGGAAATAGCAGGGAGATGGTAACTCCTAATAAAGAAAGGAAACAGAGTTAGGTTACTCAGAGGAAAGAAAAGGAGAACGTGTGGGGAAAAGGCAGACAACCAGTCAATTATAGAGAGATCCCAAGATGATCTACCAAAAGGAGCAAAGCAGAAAAGAAGAATCTGGAAAAATGTACAAGAAAAGAAAGAAAGGAATTGCGGATGAATGGGAGGGTTTGAGTGGGGAAGAGATGTATGTAGAGGACAGGCAGGAAAAGAGATAGTCTAAAAGGAGCACTGTAAAGGAGCTGTACTCACAGATACAAGGTGAAACATGGAGTAGAAATTCATGATACAAATAAGGTAAAGATATAGAGGGCAGGGCATGGTCTTTGAAGCACTGAGGGAAGACAAACTAGAAAGAGGGAAGACAAATGGAGAAATAATGTGTGATGTACACTGAGATGTCATTGAGTATAGCTTTTCTCTTCCTTTTATTTGAAAAGTTAGCCAGGTTTAAATATATATAAAATAATATAACTGACCTGGAACCAAAACATAAACATTGAAACCCCTACTATGTGTAAGGCACTGACATACACAATCATATAATACGGCCAGGTCTTCAGAGAGTTTGCACAGTTAATTAAGACAACATTTAAAACACACAAAGTCCCACGTAGTGTTGAAAAGATATTAACTAATGGTAGGAAAGATCCAATTTTAATTCTTTGTCTAATCAATAATTATAAGCAGATTTCATGTAATTTAATGTAAACAAGTCCTTCCTCTCCTGTGTAGTCTACTAATCATGCCAAAAATATTATTTTCATTTACCTGGAAATATGCCGACATAAAAGTGTTATCCACGACCAAAATAATGTCTCCATGTTTATGGACAGTATGTGCACAGGCTTCAATGTCAATCATCTTCAAGATAGGGTTTGTGGGAGTTTCAATCCAAACAAGCTAAAACAATTCAGTAAATGACAATAGTTTGTAAAAACACACTGCCAAACACCTATCTCATATACTGTAACCATCTGGGAGGCTACATTGGAAGACCATAGATGATGAAGTTTAAAGGTTTGAATCTGAATCCCAGCCCCATGAATTTCTAAGAAGTCATCATAGGTAAGTAACTAACCCTCTACGTTCTTCCAATTTTTTATCTATACAATAGGATTGATAATATTTACCTTATACAGTTGTTGTAAGGATCAAATGAGATAGTGTACATATAAGCAGAAAAGCATTCAAGTTAATTATTGTAATTATTTTCCATTAAAAAGAGGATGAATTCCAAAGAGATAGTTCAATGTCTGGGAATTTTGTTCTCAAAGATAAATAACATAGGTTGTCTAAGTTTACATTCTGGAATTTTCAGTAAAGAGAACTATCTCTATGACGCCAAAAATATCCTGAATAGTAACTTAACGCCAGATGCACTAGAACCTACAAAATAAGTCCCCAGAACTTGAAGAAGAGAATGGGTTTTAGAGTGAGGAAGAAAAGTGACACACACAACAGAAAACCTGGCCACAGCTCACTTAAGAGACAGTATCATATTTATCTGTCTATTCAAAAACCAAGCACAATCCAGGCACATCATGGATGTTTGATAGTTATAGAAAAGACCAAAGAAAAGAATTCTGTTTGTTAAACAAGCTGCCACTGTATTGATTGACATTATCTACAGCTTTCTTTCTAAAAGGATTAATGGTTCTTTTTTCTATGTAAATGGACAAGTGGTCTGGTTTAACTCTCTTCCTACTCTAGAGTTTTAGTGTAGAAAAGACATGGTAGTTAAAATAATGCATATTCTACAAGAACAGAATTATTTAAGAACATAAAAATTTATTTCTGGGTAAGAATTTATTATTCTCATTCATAATACAAATTAATTAAAATAAAAATGAGTAAATAAATACAAAGTAGATTTTACATAGACTTAAAAAATCTACTTCAAATGATGAGGCAGACATTTCAGGGGGAAAAATGTATTAATTCAAGTTGGTAAAGAGGCACTATATAAAGTTCTATTGACAAGAATTAATATACACACAATATGCTTTCCTCCCTTAGAAAGACTCAGACCAGCTATTTTAATAAGAATCTTTTCTCCCAAGCAAGAAGACAAACAAAAAACAACAACAACAAAAAAAACAAGTTCCTTTAAAAACAAGCCTTAATCACTCAAAGCTCACCCTGGTGTTAATCTTCAAAGTAACTTGTGTGAGAAAAGTTTTCCATTTTTTAGCATTCACTGCAACATAATCTTGAGTACAATTCAAACCTTTTAATCATTAGCAAAAAGTTGGAAAAGGCTGATACTTATAAAAGGCACTGGTCCTTCTTTTCCCCATGCAGAATTTCAATGAAGTCCCAAGAAAGAATATCACATATGCCATTCATTCCAGCACAAAACACCTTCCGGTGGCATACAAGCTTCCCAGGATGGAAGCTAAAGACTGCTTGTGGCTCATTCTCTGTTTCTATCATTTTGCTAAAGTATCCCTTAGAACCCTTAAAACTATGCTTAGGGTTTGGGGGCTTCCTTACAAGCTTCCTTTTCTGTAACCCAAACTCTGTGGTGACTTTTGTTACCAATACTAGCTTGGTAATGCAGTTAAGAATTGTCTGCTTTTGCTAACAAATTTTTTAACAGTCATCATGTATTGGGTACTGTAATAAGCATTCCATACGCCTTATCTCATTTAGTTCACATAATCACCTTTCAATAAGGCAGGTACAATTGTCCCCATTTTGCAAATGAAAAAAAATGAGACTTTGGTTAAATAATTTGCCCATAATAATACACCAACCATGATACAGAATTAGAATTTGAATCCCACTACAGAATGCACGCACCTAACCATTATGCTATAATACACAGAAGTCAGACCTATCCTAATCTTGATGGTTTCCAATGGCTTCCAGTAAAATTTTTATTCAGATTTAAATTATTTCCTCAAGCAAACAGAAATGATGAAAACAAAACATCACAAGGAAAACAAACAAACTGAAAACTGAGTTACCTTGGTTTCTGGAGTAATCGCTTCCTCTAACAATTTGGTTTTTGAACAATCAACAAAAGAAATCTTTAATCCAAATTCAGTTGCCACCTGCCTGAAGTACCTGTTTGTACCTGAGGCAGAAGAGAATCAGATAAAATGAAAAGAAAACTGTATTAGGAAATATTAATTCCTTAAAAGTATAAACACTTAAAAAATATAAGGAAGTGTCAATCACCAATAGAGAAACAACTAAAAGCAATTCTACTTTGTTTGAATAGTTTGGCCTTCTCGTATACTAAAGAATATAAGGCTTAAATTTTAAACTAAAAATCAGAGTCAAATAAAATACACTTGATACCCACACCAAGTTGTGTGAAGCAGAAAATGTTTCTTAAAATACACAATCTCTACTCTTCAAACATGAAGTGGCATGCTTCCTGAAATATCAATATCTTTTTAAAACAATTCCTTCCTACTACTCAAATCTAAAATAAATGAACTGGGACTTCCCTGGTGGTCCAGTGGTTAAGACCCCAAGCTCCCAATACAGGGGGCCCAGGTTTGATCACTGGTCAAAGAACTAGATCCCACATGCCACAACTAAGACCCAGCGCCACTAAATAAATAAATAAATAAAATTTAAAAAAATAAAATAAATGCCAATGAAATATTCAAAATAAAATTTCAAACTGATTATACTTTGGTAAGAGAAAAGAATTGGTTTTTATCCTTTGTTCTTTCTCAATCTTTTTGTTATGCGGTTCTGAAAGCTTTAGTAGACAAAGTAAATCAAACTACTAGAGTTTTACAGTGAAAGAAGATAAATCATTCAACTTAGAATGGCTTCTTTTAAAAATACGGTTCTGGATTTGATGTATATATATGCAAATTTAAAGAAAAATTTGCTGTTATTGATAGTGAACCAAAAAAGAAAAAAAAAATTATCATCAAAGATATACTGGAGGGACTTCCCTGGTGGTGCAGTGGTTGAGAGTCCGCCTGCTGATGCAGGGGACATGGGTTCATGCCCCAGTCTGGGAGGATACCACATGCCACAGAGCGGCTGGGTCCGTGAGCCATGGCTGCTGGGTCTGCGTGTCCGGATCCTGTGCTCCACAACGGAAGAGGCCACAACAGTGAGAGGCCTGCGTACCGCAAAAAAAAAAAAAAAAAAAAAAAAACAAAGATATACTGGAGGGACTTCCCTGGTTGTGCAGTGGTTAAGAATCTGCCTGCCAATGCAGGGGACAAGGGTTTGATTCCTGGTCCGGGAAGATCCCACATGCTGTGGAGAAACTAAGCCCATGCACCGCAACTACTGAGCCTGTGCTCTAGAGCCTGCGTGCTTCAACTACTGAAGCCTGTGCACCTAGAGCCCGTGCTCCGCAACAAGAAGCCACGGCAGTGAAAAGCCCGCGCACAGCAACAGAGAATAGCCCCTGCTCTCCTCAACTAGAGAAAGCCCACAGGCAGCAACGAAGACCCAATGCAGCCAATAAATAAATAAATACATTTATTTTTTAAAAAAAGATATACTGGACTTTTGGTAGACTGATCCTAGGTAATGTAAGATAGAAAAAGAATGTAAAGAATTGTTAAAAAATCAACAGCAATTTTCAAGATTTTGTACCTATGTTTACCAAAAGGTTTTTATAATACATTATAATAGTAACGAAAAATTTGATTTTTCTATAATTTCAATTCATCAGACTATCATAGGGTACTATGATAAAATATAAAGCATTTTGCAAATTTCTGAGAGGGATAAAATGATTACTAACTCTCTTCCTTCAAAGAACTTACAGATTTAACTTTTTGTTCAAATAGGAGATAGATAAAATGATAATAATATTCCATAAATCACATTTTAATTATTTGGAAGCATTTGGTATATATGTATAATATACTTACAAAATTTTTTGCTGTTGTTTTGAACACAAAAATCAGTCTTACTTAAAGGTAAGGGCAACTTGTCTTCCTTACCTTCCCACTTACCACTTTATATAACTAGCATTTAAACAATTTGGAATGAAAGTTCTTAAATTTGTATCCATGGATAGGTTTCAAGGGGTAAGGGTCCTTGGAGAGGAGCCTTATCATTTTAAAATTAAAATGATAAACGTTGGGTATAGTCTTAAGTACATTTTTTGGAAAGAGGTCTATAGCTTTCAACAGCTTTTCAGAAGCTTCCCTAAAAAAGAAACGCAGGGGGTGGGGTGGTTAAGGGTTGGGTAGAGTTAAGACCTTTGAGAATGACTTGGGTTATAGACCATCTTCACTGGAGGTAAAAATTTTTAATGACACTAGAACACTCTCTCTTTAAACACTATCTTCTCTAGAGTAGAATATATCTGGGATAAGCTCATTCCAGCTGCTTAAATAAAATTATTATTAAACAATCTCTCTTATAAGCAAGTTCTGGAGCATAGACCCTAAGTGTTTATGCTCCTCCTTTATCAAGTGTGAACCAGCATAGAGTTGTTCACCATATTTTGAAAAGATAATCAATAGTCAATAATCCTGGTAGCACTGTTAATATAATTCAGGACCCATTTTATTGTCTTTCAAATATCAGCTGAAACAACATGAATGAGAGAGGTCACCTACCTCCATACACATCATCCATACAAATAATTTGGTCTCCTGCTTTTAAGAGATGGGTAACAGTCACAGTGGCTGCTAAACCTGAAGCAAAGGCCAAACCTAAGGTAAAAACCAAGTTAGAGTAAACCAAAATGTCAGAACTATAGGTTAAAAACACCTACAGTATTTAGTTACATTACTTTATATCCCTCTCTCTGCTGACTGAAAGACAACCGTCACTACTGAGTCACCAGAAATCCCCTGATTAATACCATTACAAAATCCCCCTTTCTATTTCAAAAATAAAATATCTTTAAAATAAAAATACTTAATTCTGCTTTGGTTATAACATTTCTCTGAAAAGCTTCAAAGAAATAATTCTTTACAAAATTCAGAGACAAGAGACCAATTGCCAATTAAATTACACTTTAAAAGTATCAAACTCTAAAGAAATTTCAAACTTGAGGAATAGAGCTAAGATATGATTCATCCATTAACTATATGGATATGCAGTTGAGAAAATATTTTAACAAAACTCACATTAGACCTGATAAATTTAATAAATTTTATTTTTTTAAATTTTTTTAATGTGGATTCTCTTTAAACACATGTGACCTGAATCTCATGTTGAACAAAAATAGTGAAACTGAATAATAAAAAAATAACTGGCATTGTACACATTAAACACTGTAAAGAAAAATATCCTGATAAAATATCAGTATATCACCTTGATGATAAAAATCACTTGTGACCAGTAGATGGGATATCCAATTAACTTGGAAAATGTAATTTTTGCAAAGTTTTTTCAGAAAAGTTGAGGTTGACATTGCAGTTCTCTACTAAGCAGATCTGTGGTCCAACAATGAATTCATACAGAAAGCTAACCTTTAAATCCCATTCAAAACAACTGTGTTTTCTGGAGCCCACCTGAAAAAAGTGTCTGGCATATGAACCCTCAGCCTTTATAATTTCTGTGGGAAATAATATTCCCCACACATTACTAAATTTAAGAAATTTAGGGTTTAAAAAACTCCCCCTCTCATCCAAAACAAAAGAAACTCCCCCAATCCCAAACAAACACCAAAGCTCATATTAACATTTCTGATTCCTACACTCTTGCTGTGAGAAAACTCCTAAGACTCTCCTTTTTTAAATTCACGATTCTGCCCTCATTTAGTACCATTTGTATAAAAAGTACAAAGATGATTTAACAGCCGTCCATTCCCTTCACGGAAGAAATTCAAGTTCTGAGGAGTTAATCCCTAATCTCCCAAAGCACAGTATCAAGAGTACCTGGCTATTGCAAATGTTCCTTGGTGCTACTCTCAGGCACAAAATAGCAGGTGAATGAACCAGAGTATAAGAAAGCTTATATTCTCATAGGTGGTATTATAAAACTTAGTTAATTTGTATCTATTTATACTGACAGCTTCAGACGAAGAGTACGTTTACATGAATTCTAAGTGGCAAATTCTGGCATTTTGCCTCTCTTCATATTTATTTTCACCTTATAATTACACATATACATATGAAGTCAGCTGTGGGACCTCAAGCAAATAATTCAATGTCATAAAAAAATAAGAGTTTTGAACTAGCTAATCCTTATTTCTTTCCAATTCTACATTCTGTGCCTCTATAATTTTTTCTATACAAATAAGAATGGATTCTAGATTTTACAAACTTTGAAATGAAAATCACTTACTGTACTTAGCCCCATCCAGTGCTGCCACTGCTTTTTCCAAGCAATTCCTGGTGGGATTTCCAGAACGGCTGTACTCAAAACCCTGAAGGAAAGAAGTTAGAGTTCATCCTAAGAGATTTAAATTTATTATCAGGGTCTTAACATAGACATTTCCTCAACTACAGGTCCATCCTTCCATGCCTTTCTGTTATTTATCTATTACATGTCTTGCCATTAGACAGAAGCATCACTGTTGTGGCCGTAGTGGTATGGAGAGGCCCTGAAGTCAGCCAAACTGGGTTAGAATTCTGTGTCTGCCACTTATGAGCTACATGCCAATAGGTTAGTTACTTAATATTTCCCAGAGTCAATCTCCATACCTTTAAAATGGGAATAAAATACAGATATCTACTTCATAAAATTGATGCGAAGATAAAATGAGATAAGTTCTCTGCATGATGCCTGGCATGTGCTAACCACTAGATAAATGGTAGTTTTTATGTTAGAGTCACCTCTACCCATTAATCTAGGGATATTAGGAAACAGGAACCACCTGAACCAACAGAGTAAACCTATTTCTAACCTGCACTTCATTTCCTAAAAAATAAGTGTTGTGAGCTCTGTTTAGCATCCAACAGGAAGCTATGAACAGATCTTACAAATGCTCGAAGTTCAGATCTTAGCTCTACAAAAGCAACTCAAAAAAGAGAGTAATTCTTGGCAAAACAGCTCTATACAACCCCTTTTTAAATCTTGCATTATATTCCTTTTACATGTATGACACTATACTAGCTGAATTCATCCAGTCATTTTATTTGATTTATTTAGTTTTATTGAGGTATAGTTGATGTACAATATTACATAAGTTTCATGTGTACAGCATGGTTATTCACAATTTTTAGAGGTTATATTCCATTTGTAGTCATTATAAAATATTGGCTATATTCCCTGTGCCGTACTATATATTCTTGTAGCTTATTTATTTCATATAGTAGTTTGTACCTCTTAATCCCCTACCTTAACCTCCCTCCCCCCTTCCTTCTCCCCACTAGTAACCACTAGTTTGTTCTCTGTATCTGTGAGTCTGTTTTTTTTGTTGTTGTTGTTATATTCACTAGTTACTTTTATTTCTTAGATTCCACATATAAGTGATATCATACAGTATTTGTCAGTCTGCGTCTGTATCCAGTCATTTTATTTAATCCTCACAATCTGCTCTAAAGAAAGTAAAGCCAAATGTTACAGGGAATGTCAGTGCCAGAATTCAAAGCCAGGACTTAAACACTCACTAAAAATCCTATACATACTTTTCTCCTCCTGCCCCACGTAGCACATAACAAAACACAACCACTCTTTACACCTGTTTCTGATTCAGGAGCTCCCAGTATTAGAGATAGATATAGATATGGCTATAGATATAGATATTTAAGTTTTGTTGCCTTTTTTGTCTCCTTGTTTTGACAAACTGAGTAGACATTTTATAGGGCTCCAGGATATCCTCATTACTGGCCACCATCACCTCCTTGATGTGACCTGCAGCTGTACTCCAGACAGAAAAAAAAGTTTAGATTCATGTGGCTATTGCCATGGAAAGGTAGTCCATGTCTCCCTAAATATTCACTACAGAGATTTAACTTTGTGGTTGGGGAGGGGGGTGGGGGGAGAAGCATATTTCAGTGCCAATTCTCACTCTCATTCATTCAATGACTTTCTAAATGGAAGTGGAGAATTAGATGCTTCTCATTCAGCTCCTCAAATTCTCTTTCGTGCTCTTAACTGACATTTTAAAGATATTAAGAGGAGTTTGTGGATTTTACCACCCCTGTTGGCTCTCTGAGAACATTTAATTGTTAATATCACAGCTAAATTATTAACTTTTGCACTAAATGCTAAAGCTTGGGCAGCTACACATTCACAAAGCCCTACACGAGGAAGAAACTTGGAAGACAGGTTGTGTACCCATTTTGATTACAAAATATAGTAGCTAGAAGTATCCTAAGCCAGTTGTAGAAATGCCCTTAGAACTCTACTTCACAAAACAAAGGGCTACGTCTAAAAGAATTTTCCTCAACTTATATAACATAACACACTAAAGAGGTGTTTGAAGTATAATCAAGGTTTTGGATCTACAAAGTGTATTCAATTACAGTTGACACTTGAACAACTCCTGGGTTAGGGCACCGACCCCCTGCTCGGTGGAAAATCCATGTACAACTTATAGTCAGCCCTCCATATCCGAGGTTCCTCCATATCTGTGGTTTATGTCCCCAGATTCAACCAACTGCAGATTATTCAGCACTGTAGTATTTACTATTGAAAAAGATCAACATATAAGTGGACCTGCACAGTTCAAACCCCTGTTGTTCAAGGGTCAATTGTAATTTCTTCTGGACCTCAGCAAATTTTAAATACTCCAAGATCCATCAAGTATGCTACCAAAAAAGGAAAAGCTATGTAATTAACACAGAGGCCTATCTCGTCTATGACTCTGGGTAGGTTCCTTTTCTATAAAAAGTACATAATACCTGTCTTGCTCTCTAACCTGGTTGTTGTCCAGATCAAACAGAAAAAGTGCAAATATGAACACCATGAAATAGCAAACTACTGAGAAGTTATAATGTACAATGCAGCTTAACATACATATCAACAACTTATGTGGTAGGTACTATTATTAACCCATTTACACAGGATCAACCTGAGGCTTAAGATAAGTCAAGTAACTTGCTCAAGACCACCTGGCTAAAAAGAGGTGGCATCAGAATTCAAACCTAGGTCCTCTGACTACATGATTTAAGCTCTTAATTACTAAACCACAATGATGCAATGGGTTAGATTATTGCTAGCATTACTGTAGTATAGCACAGGATAGACTAATGCCCAAGAGTGGGTGGGGTTCCAGAGCAGTACTGCACTGGAATCCCAGCTCTACTACTTATTAGCCATGTGGCCTTTGCATTGATACTTATCCCCAAACCTCAGGTTTTTCATGAGAGAAATAAGAACCTAGTTCATACTAGAATTGCTGTAAGGATTATCTGAGGCAATATATGTAATACACATGACAGAATGTAACTATGAATCTGGCTCAATGGCTATTAATAACTACTGGAATAATATTGGGAGTTAATAGCTACTGGGAATAATCTTGATTCCAGGTGAGTTATGAGACTCTTAATTTTTTTCTTAGTTGACTCCTTACTATATCTTTACAATTTTTGTTGCTAAAGGTAACTTAAGGAAGTTATGACACTCAGTTTTGAACTGCAAATTTGCCAAAATCACATGAATATCAGTCCAAATCTATAGGGCATGTTGGACAAAGTGTTCCTTCCAGTCCTGCTTATCAAAAGAAATACTTATCAAAAGAAATATGATCATTGAACCATTCAATACAAACCTTTATTACAAGGAGGTTTACAGGTGTAGTAAACATCATTCCTGATATACACAAATTAAACCTCACAAATTACTTGCGTGCCTTCTTAATTTATAAGCCATCTCTCTTTTACCGCCCAACACTGGACCGCCCCAGACAGACCCAGCTCACCAAGTGCCGGCCAGGAGCCCCTTGCTTGAACGTGGTGGACAGTGAGATGGGAGGCACTACAGCCTGGGAAGTCCATTGCTCTGGTTCCTGGCCCACATGGATGGCCTGCGTAGCGAAATGTTGGAACCTAGGCAGGAAACCGTGTGGGGAGGCGTCTTTTTCCTGCATGCTGATCTGCGAAGGAAGGTGAGAGTTAAAGGGCAAGGAAGATAAAACTATGAAACTGATGAGTCGGGGCTTGAAAAAGACACCGAAGAATTAGGCGAAAGAGGTAAAGGTATGCCCAGCAGGGTGACCAGCGGCGAGCGCACAAAAGCCAGACTGTAGCTGAGACTCTCTTAGCGGGCCGGGAGCTTTGCTTCACCTCGGGGCGGAACCACCGCGACCCAATGAGCGCAGGCCCCTACGCGGTCCCTGCTCCTCATTGGCCGGCAGCGGAGGCGTCGCCCGGAGCGTCGCCGCCAACCCTCTGGCACAGGACTTGGAGTGAAGCCGGGGTCCCTGGGCCCCTTGGTTGGTCCCTGCTGGTGAAATTCCTGAGTCCCGGCCCAAGGGAAGCTTCACTGCTGGCTCCTGTGAGCCACCCAGGCGTCTGTGTGACCTCAGACCGGAGGTTCGCCAGAGATGTGCAAATAAACTGCCTTGACACTGAAACCGAGTAACCTGTAAACAGGCCACGCAAATATCCTCCTCTTACCGTAGCCCTTGCCCCAACCCCTCCCACCTCCACCAACCACCCTTTGTCCTGAGGGCGGTTCTGACGGACGAAGCGACAAAGTGGAGATCGGTGACGAAAACGGTGGCCCAGATTCTCATTAACTGAGGGCAGCCTGCCTTTGAAACAACGCTGAACTCTGTAATGACCCAGTAATTATGTTGATTGAAACAGGAGTGAGGGTTATATTTTTCTTAGGTAATAGTAGAGCTACTGTGATAAGGATCTCTAAGCAGGATTCCGGCAGCTTCCTAAGAGCTATTCAAACGACTTTTTTCAAGTATCATTATCTTCTTTTGAAGTACCCAGAGAGACTCTCCCTGATGAAAAAAAATATATATATATATATAGTGTGTGTGTCTTTGAAAAACTTATTGGAGCCTCAAATCCTTACACAAAATGCCTTCATTGTTACGCAGTTGACAGCAACATCCCCGTAGGAAAAAGGAAGCAGTCCCGTGTCACAATTTATTCACCTGTATCCAGAGCCCTACTCTCACAAGGAGCACTCCTTTAAAACAGACAACAAAAATCTCCTTGTTCCCTAAACAATACAGACTTGACCTATTTACTATTGTGACTATTTTCTAGGACTAGGGTTAGGAATACTTCTGTTCCTGCAGAGTGTTAACTAAATATCTGAAAATTTATTAAACCATTTAAGAAAGAAGAGAATACAGAATAAACGGCTCTTAAAATTACAGGACTGAGGCAACTGGCTTTTCAAATTAACTACCAGGACACAGCCATTAAGCACTAGGACAACAGAGCCTAAGGACCTGCAAACTTTTAGAAACCTAGCAAAATTTTTAGCCCTGTGGGGAAAATGGATGGACTCCAAAACACTAATAGATATTACTGTATATTTAATTAATATTTTCTGTTAAAAAATAACATATCGGGCTTCCCTGGTGGCGCAGTGGTTGAGAGTCCGCCTGCCGATGCAGGGGACACGGGCTCGTGCCCCGGTCCGGGAAGATGCTACATGCCACGGAGCGGCTAGGCCCGGGAGCCATGGCCACTGAGCCTGCGCGTCCGGAGCCTGTGCTCCGCAACAGGAGGGGCCACAGCAGTGAGAGGCCCGCGTACCACGAAAAAAAAACAAAAAACAAAAAACAAAAACATATCAACTGCAACTCATCTCAAGATATATATATATATATATATATATATATATATATATAGCTATACATGGGTATGTTTTTATATGATGTGGTGCTTAGGGACCCAGAGGGTCTAAAACAGTCCTAATTAGTTTATCTCCTAATATTTGTGAGCAAACACTGAGTTGCATGAATAGGGATATTTTATTTAGTATTACCATAACAAAAGATTCTTTTAAAAATGACACTGGACTTCCCTGGTGGCACAGTGGTTAAGAATCCACCTGCTAATGCAGGGGACATGGGTTCGATCCCTGGCCGGGAAGATCCCACATGCCATGGAGCAACTAAGCCCATGCACCACAACTACTGAGCCTGTGCTCTACAGTCCACGAGCCACAACTACTGAGCCCGGTGCCACGACTACTGAAGCCCATGCGCCTAGAGCCCATGCTCTGCAACAAGAGAAGCCACTGCAATGAGAAGCCCACTCACAGCAACGAAGAGTTGCTAGTCCCTGCTCTCCGCAACTAGAGAGAAAACCCACACGCAGCAATGAAGACCCAACGCAGACAAAAGTAAATAAATGAATAATAAATAAAAATAACACTAATATAAATGCTCTAAATCGAGCCTTTTTCACGCTCGTAAATTGAGAAAACTCTATTAGGTGGCAGCTCACTATTAGGTATCAAGGATTCCTATGATTTAGTAACTTGTAAGAATTGATCCTTCAAATGTATTCCTGTATGTGTGTGAGGATGAATAAGGGTGTTTTTTGTACCTATTTTCGCTCTTTTTAATAGCAGAAGAATGAAAAACAGCTTAGTTATCCATCCACAGGAGACTGGTCAGTGTGTTATTGATACAGTTCTGTGATGGCTACAGTATAGCTGAGAAGCAGGTGAGATTGATCTGAGTTGGTATGTCACGATTGCTAATTTCTGGGACAGCAAAGCAAGGTGCAAAGCAATGCATATGTTACGCTCCTACTTTTTCAAAAGAGTATATACCATGTTGTGTTATTTTTAGAGGAACACATATGATTTAATCTGTATAAAAATCATTCTGGGGGACTTCCCGGGTGGTACAGTGGGTGAGACACTGCGCTCCCAATGCAGGGAGCATGGGTTCGATCCCTGGTTGGGTAACAAGATCCCACACGCATGCCACAACTAAAGATCCCGCGTGCTGCAGCTAAGGCGCAGCACAGCCAAAATAAATAAATAAATAAATATATATATACATATTTTTATACAGCAGGCTCTTATTAGTTATCTATTTTATACATATTAGTGTATACATGTCAATCCCAACCTCCCAATTCATCCCACCACCACCACCACCACCACCACCACCACCACCACTTTCCCCCCTTGGTGTCCATACGTTTCTTCTCTACATCTGTGTCTCTATTTCTGCCCTGCAAACTGGTTCATCTGTACCATTTCTCTAGGATCCACATATATGCGTTAATATTTTGTTTTTCTCTTTCTGACTTACTTCACTCTGTATGACACTCTCTAGATGCATCCACGTCTCCACAAATGACCCAATTTCATCCCTTTTTATGGCTGAGTAATATTCAATTGTATATATATACCACATCTTTATCCATTCATCTATTGATGGACATTTCGGTTGCTTCCATGTCCTGGTTCTTGTAAATAGTGCTGCAATGAACATTGGGGTTTTCTCTGGGTATATGCCCAGTAGTGGGATTGCTGGGTCATATGGTAATTCTATTTTTAGTTTTTTAAGGAACCACCATAGTGGCTGTATCAATTTACATTCCCACCAAGAGTGCAAGAGGGTTCCCCTTTCTCCACACCCTCTCCAGCATTCGTTGTTTGTAGATTTTCTGAATGCCCATTCTAACTGGTGTGAGGTGATACCTCATTGTAGTTTTCATTTGCATTTCTCTAATAATTAGTGATGTTGAGCAGCTTTTCATGTGCTTCTTGACCATTTGTATGTCTTCTTTGTAGAAATGTCTATTTAGGTCTTCTGCCCATTTTTGGATTAGGTTGTTTGTTTTTTTAATATTGAGCTGCAAGAGCTGTTTATATATTTTGGAGATTAATCCTTTGTCCATTGATTCATTTGAAAATATTTTCTCCCATTCAGAGGGTTGTCTTTTCATCTTGTTTGTAGTTTCCTTTCATTTCCAAAGCTTTTAAGTTTCAGTAGGTCCATTTGTTTATTTTTGCTTTTATTTCCATTACTCTAGGAGGTGGACCAAAAAAGATCTTGCTGTGATTTATATCAAAGAGTGTTCTTCCTATGTTTTCCTCTAAGAGTTTTATAGTGTCCGATCTTACATTTAGGTCTCTAATCCATTTTCAGTTTATTTTTTTTGTCTGGTGTTAGGGAGTGTTCTAATTTCATTCTTTTACATGTAGCTGTCCAGTTTTCCCAGCACCACTTATTGAAGAGGCTGTCTTTTCTCCATTGTATATCCTTCCTCCTTTGTCATAGATTAGTTGACCATAAGTGCATGGGTTTGTCTCTGGGCTTTCTATCCTGTTCCATTGATCTACATTTCTGTTTTTGTGCCAGTACCATATTGTCTTGATTACTGTAGCTTTGTAGTATAGTCTGAAGTCAGGGAGTCTGATTCCTCCAGCTCTGCTTTTTTCCTTCATGACTGCTTTTGCTATTCAGGGTCTTTTGTGTCTCCATATAAATTTTAAGATTTTTTGTTCTAGTTCTGTAAAAAATGCCACTGGTAATTTGATAAAGATTGCATTGAATCTGTAGATTGCTTTGGGTAATATAGTCATTTTCACAAGACAGATTCTTCCAATCCAAGCACATGGTATATCTCTCCATCTGTTTGTGTCATCTTTGATTTCTTTCAACAGTGTCTTATAGTTTTTTGAAGACAGGTCTTTTACCTCCTGAGGTAGGTTTATTCCTAGATATTTTATTCTTTTTGTTGCAATGCTGAATGGGATTGTTTCCTTAAGTTCTCTTTCTGATCTTTCATTGTTAGTGTATAGGAATGCAAGAGATTTCTGTCCATTAATTTTGTATCCTGCAACTTTACCAAATTCATTGATTAACTCTAGTAGTTTTCTGGTGGCATCTTTAGAATTCTCTATGTATAGTATCATGTCATCTGCAAACAGTGACAGTTTTACTTCTTCTTTTCCAATTTGTATTCCTTTTATTTCTTTTTCTACTCCAATTGCCATGGCTAGGACTTCCAATACTATGTTGAATAATAGTGGTGAGAGTGGACATCCTTGTCTTGTACCTGATCTTAGAGGAAATGCTTTCAGTTTTTCACCATTACGAATGATGTTTGCTATGGGTTTGTCATATATGGCCTTTATTATGTTGAGGTAGGTTCTCTCTATGCCCAATTTCTGGAGAGTTTTTATCATAAATGGGTGTTGAATTTTGTCAAAAGCTTTTTCTGTATCTATTGAGATGATCACATGGTTTTTCTTCTTTAATTTGTTAATATGGTGTATCACATTGATTGATTTGCATATATTGAAGAATCCTTGCATCCCTGGGACAAATCTCACTTCATCATGGTGTATAGTCCTTTTAATGTGTTGTTGGATTCTGTTTGCTAGTATTTTGCTGAGGATTTTTACACCTATATTCATCAGTGATATTGGTCTGTAGTTTTTTGTTTTCTGTTTTTTTTTTTTTGTAGTATCTTTGTCTGGTTTTTGTATCAGGGTGATCATGGCCTCATAGAATGAGTTTGGGAGTGTTCCTTCCTCCGTAATTTTTTTGGAAGAGTTTGAAAAGTATGAGCGTTAGCTCTTCTCTAAATGTTTGATAGAATTCACCTGTGAAGCCATCTGGTCCTGGACTTTTGTTTGTTGGAAGGTTTTTAATCACAGTTTCAATTTCATTACTTGTGATTGGTCTGTTCATATTTTCTACTTCTTCCTGTTTCAGTCTTGGAAGGTTATACCTTTCTAAGAATTTGTCCATTTCTTCCACGTTGTCCATTTTATTGGCATAGAGTTGCTTGTAGTAGTTCTTAGGATGCTTTGTATTTCTGCAGTGTTGTAACGTCTCCTTTTTCATTTCTAATTTTATTGATTTGAGTCCACTCCCTCCTTTTCTTGATGAGTCTGGCTAAAGGTTTCTCCTTTTTGTTTATCTTCTCAAATAACCAGCTTTTAGTTTTATTGATCTGTGCTATTGTTTTCTTTGTTTCTATTTCATTTATTTCTGCTCTGATTTTATGACTTCTTTCCTTCTACTAACTTTGGGTTTTGTTCATTCTTCTTTCTCTAGTTCTTTTAGGTGTAAAGTTAGATTGTTTATTTGAGATTTTTCTTGTTTCTTGAGGTAGGCTTGTATTGCTATAAACTTCCCTCTTAGAACTGCTTTTGCTGTATCCCATAAGTTTTGGATCATTGTGTTTCCATTGTAATTTGTCTCTAGGTATTTTTTGATTTCCTCTTTGATTTCTTCAGTGACCTCTTGCTTATTTAGTAACATATTGTTTAGCCTCCATGTTTTTGTGTTTTTTACATTTTTTTCCCTGTAATTGATTTCTAATCTCATAGCGCTGTGGTCAGAAGAGATGCTTGAAATGATTTCAATTTTCTTAAATTTTCTGAGGCTTGATTTGTGACCCAAGATGTGATCTATCCTGGAGAATGTTTCATGTGCACTTGAGAAGAAAGTGTAATCTGCTGTTTTCAGATGGAATGCCCTATAAATATCAATTAAATCTATCTGGTCTATTGTGTCATTTAAAGCTTGTGTTTCCTTATTAATTTTCTGTCTGGATGATCTGTTCATTTGTGTAAGTGAGGTGTTAAATTCCCCCACTATTTTTGTGCTACTGTCAATTTCCTCTTTTATAGCTCTTTGCTGTTGCCTTATGTATTGAGGTGCTCCTATGTTGGGTGCATATATATTTATAATTGTTATATCTTCTTCTTGGATTGATCCCTTGATCATTGTGTAGTGTCCTTCCTTGCCTCTTGCAACATTCTTTATTTTAAACTCTATTTTATTTGATATGAGTATTGCTACTCCAGCTTTCTTTTGATTTCTGTTTGTATGGAATATCTTTTTCCATCCCCTCACTCTCAGTCTGTATGTGTCCTTAGGTCTGAAGTGGGTCTCTTGTAGACAGCATATATATGGGTCCTGTTTTTGTACTCATTCAGCAAGTCTGTGTCTTTTGGTTGGAGCATTTAATCCATTCATGTTTAAGGTAATTATCAATATGTATGTTCCTATTACCATTTTCTTAGCTGTTATGGGTTTGTTTTTGTAGGTCCTTTCCTTCTCTTGTGTTTCCCACTTAGAGAAGTTCATTTAGCATTTGTTGTAGAGCTGGTTTGGTGGTGCTGAATTCTCTTAGCTTTTGCTTGTCTGTAAAGCTTTTGATTTCTCCATCGAATCTGAATGAGATCCTTGCTGGGTAGAGTAATCTTGGTTGTAGGTTCTTACCTTTCAACACTTTAAGTATATCCTGCCACTCCCTTCTCGCTTGTAGAGGTTCTGCTGAGACATCAGCTGTTAATCTTATGGGAGTTCCCTTGTATATTGTTTGTCATTTTTCCCTTGTTGCTTTCAATAATTTTTCTTTGTTTTTAATTTTCTCAGTTTGATTATTATGTGTCTCAGTGTGTTTCTCCTTGGGTTTATCCTATATGGGACTCTCTGCACTTCCTGGACTTGGGTGGCTCTTTCCTTTCCCATGTTAGGGAATTTTTCAACTATAATCTCTTCAAATATTTTCTCGGGTCCTTTCTCTTTCTCTTCTGCTTCTGGGACCCCTATAATGTGAATGTTGTTGCATTTAATGTTGTCCCAGAGGTCTCTTAGGCTGTCTTCATTTCTTTTCATTCTTTTTTCTTTATTTTGTTCTGCAGCTGTGAATTCCAACATTCTGTCTTCCACGTCACTTATCCATTCTTCTGCCTCAGTTATTCTGCTATTGATTCCTTCTAGTGTAGTTTTCATTTCAGTTATTGTATTGTTCATCTCTGTTTGTTTGTTCTTTAATTCTTCTAGGTCTTTGTTAAACATTTCTTGCATCTTCTTGATCTTTGCCTCCATTCTTTTTCTGAGGTCCTGGATCATCTTCACTATCATTATTCTGAATTCTTTTTCTGGAAGCTTGCCTATCTCCACTTCATTTAGTTGTTTTTCTGGGGTTTTACCTTGTTCCTTCATCTGGTGCAAAGTCCTCTGCCTTTTCATTTTGTCTATCTTTCTGTGAATGTGGTTTTGTTTTCACAGGCTGCAGAATTGTAGTTCTTCTTGCTTCTGCTGTCTGCCCTCCAGTGGATGAGTCTATCTAAGAGCTAAATACATATTTTTTTAAAAAATCATTCTGGTAGTTTGAAGCATGGATCTGCAGTATAAAGACAAATTTTTTACATTTTATTTGCTTTTGTGTTCAAGTTTTATACCATATGTTACCTTCTAACAATAAAATTAATACCAGCAATCCTAATTTTAAAATGTCAGTTAAGCAATTATTTAGAAAGAAACTCTTTTTTTTTTTTTTTGTTTTGCGGTACATGGGCCTCTCACTCTTGTGACCTCTCCCGTTGCGGAGCATAGGCTCTGGAGGCGCAGGCTCAGCAGCCATGGCTCATGGGCCTAGCCGCTCTGTGGCATGTGGGATCTTCCTGGACCGGGGCACAAACCCGTGTCCCCTGCATCGGCAGGCAGACTCTCAATCACTGCGCCACCAGGGAAGCCCTAGAAAGAAACTTTTTAAGTGAATAGAAGACAGCTACTTTAAATATAATAAACGCTATATAGTTTGGAGTGTGTGGTAATTTTTCATGTAAATTAGCTTGTAAACAACAAAACAGCATTATCTTAACACTTACTGAAAAAAGATTAATTCCTCTTGGTAATGGGATTCTTCATGGGCATATATTTTAGAGGAAATGGGACACTTCTTAGTTTTTACATTTCTTTCATAACACAAAGTTAATTAATATTTTTAGAATAAATACTTTTTACACACTATGTAAACAGCATTGTCATTAAAGTCAAGCTATGGATAGAGATATTGTGACTGAACAGAGAAAACAGTAGGGACCTTGGTGAGATGTTCCTATATGTTATTATTGTAAAGCATAAATATAGGCAGTGATTAGATCTGCTTTGTTTTACCTCAGAGGGGAAAAAAATTGCTCTTCCTTGGCTTTTGACAATCAAATTTATGAGAAAGCAGGAAGTTTGAAGCTCAGGGAGAGGAGAAAGACTTTACAACACAGGTCCTTAATTTGGGTTTTGTAGATCACTACAGTGAGCCAAAGCACTGAGGATATCACTTATGAACTACTTTCATTTGCCTGTAAAAATAGTTTTTTTAAATAATAAGAAAAAAACCCTGAATCTGGTTTTGGTATGACATAATTGAAAGTGATAAATCTTGAGCATAAAAGTCTAAACACTGTTGATGGAATTATTAAATTTAATATTAAGAGAGACACCAGAGATTGAGTTTCTAGCACAATTGCTTTGTTTTAGTGATGAGATTAAAAAAGTTGTGGCTTGCTCATGCTGGCATATAATCTGATGAGCATATAACCTGATGATAAACAGAGTTCAGATATTTGGGATAATAAAGTAGCCCAGAAATCATTAAGATGCATTCCACAGTGATACAAATGTAGCCTAGTATGACTGAAAAATGTAATGAAGTACCAACCGGGGCATTTTTGAGTAACAGTGAAGCTGCTGAGTTTTGGAGTCAGAATGCTTGTGTTCGAAGCTCAACTCTAGCACCTGCAACCTCTGTGACCTTGAGAAGTCAATTTACTGAACCTCTGTAAATCTCAGTATCCTCCTCTGTAAAAATTAGAAAAATAATAATACTTGACAGTTTTCAAAAATAGGTCCTTAGAAGCTCATGGCAGGCCAGGGATAAGATACGGGGCAAGGGATAGGATATGGGGCAGGGATAGAATATGGGACAGGGATAGGATACAGGGCAAGTAGACAGAGTGGGCAACACTTAGGTCAGAAAACTACTTTTTGATGTTTTTGATATTTCAGCATCTTTGCAGAGGTATACTCTACATAGGCCACGTGGTCCAATGGAGAAAGCTGTGCCTTTTTGCACAGCCCATAAACCACCACAAAGATAAGATATAAGAGTGATAGATAACTTGAACTATTCAGATGCGCAGAAGTCTTGTTCAACTGGTAATACAACAATTGAAAAGCTCTTGACTTACTTGCTGACAATTTTATATCATAGGGAAAACGTGTTAATTCTCCAAGTTTCAGGACTTGCTGGCTCACTGCAGAGCAATTAACCTCCCTGGTGGACAATGACACAGCCCTACATATTTCCACAGATTTCCGAATGTGGAAAGACCAATCCCAGTTGAGAACCATGACTAGAGGAACTAAGGGACTGCTCTGAATTTAATCTTACCAACAGGAGAATGGATAGGTAATGAAGGCACATGGAGAACTTTGGGAGAAAATTACCTTATCTTGAAGATTCTGGTGTCTCGGAAAAGGAAAGCAAGACATATAAGACATACTAGACAAAACCTCTCCAAACTGTGTCCCTAGGAATTTCTGTACAAAACAAACAGCCTGTGGTCAAAAAGGTTTAGGAAACACTACACAGTTAATCAGTCATCTTTAGAGTTACAATGCCTACTATTACCATGATAAGGGTCAGAGAAGTCTTAGAACAAGAAACCAAGTGTCAAATATTTCAAAAGGGAAGACTCTTCTCCATAGACCTGTGCTCTCTTCTTCTGACTCATCTCCCATTTCTACTGTAACATTTTTCTCTTAACAGCAATTTAAAAAGATAAAAAGTTAAAATTAAAATTAATTAATTAATTAATTAAAAGAGCTTCTCTGGACAGGCTTTAAAATACAGACATACCTCAGAGATATTGTGGGTTCGGTTCCAGACCACCATGACAATAATGTGAATATCACAATAAGGTGAGTCACACAAACTTTTTGGTTTCCTAGTGCATATAAAATTTTACTTACACTATAATATAATCTATTAAGTGTGCAATAGCATTATATCTAAAAACCAATGTATGTACTTTAATTTAAAAATACCTTGTTGATAAAAAATGCTGATCATCATCTGAACCTTCAGTGGGATATAATCTTTTTGGTGGAAGAGGATCTTGACTCAATGTTGATGGCTGCCAGCTAGTCATGGTGATGATTGCTGAAGTTAGGATGGCTGTGGCAATTTCTTAAAATAAGAGAACAATGACGTTTGCTGCATCAATTGACCCTTCCTTTCATGAATGGTTTCTCTGGAGCATGCAATGCTATTTGATAGCATCTTACCCACAGTAGAACTTCCTTCACAATTGGAGCCAATCCTCTCTAACTCTGAACAAACTCAAAGTCAGCCATGAGGGTTGGAATCAACTTCTTTCAAACTCCTGTTACTGTTGGTATTTTGACCACTTCCCATGAATCATCAATGTTCGTAATGACATCCATTCTATATACAATAGTTTGCATCTGCTAAGCCCAAACTCCCAGTCCATCCCTCCCCCACCCACCCTCCCCCTTGGCAACCACAAGTCTGTTCTCTATGTCTTTGAGTCTGTTTCTGTTTCTTAAATAATAAGACTTGAAAGTCAAAATTACTGCTTGATCCATGGGCTGCAGAACGGATGTTGTGTTAGCAGGCACAAAACAACATTAATCTCACTGTATATCTCCATCAGGGTTCTTGGATTACCAGGTGCATTGTCTATGAACAGTAATATTTTGAAAGGAATCTTTTTTTCCTAATCAATAGATCTCAAAAGTGGGCTTAAAATATCCAGTAAACTATGTCATAAACAGATGTGCTATCAATCCAGGCTTTGTTGTTCCATTTATAGAGCACTGGCAGAGAAGATTTAGCATAATTCTTATGGGCCTAGGATTTTTGGTAAACAAGCATTGGCTTCAACTTACTGTCACCGGCTGCATTAGCCCCTAACAGGAAAGTCAGTCTGTCCTATGAAGCTTTGAAGCCAGGCACTGACTTCTCCTCTCTAGCTATGAAAAGGTCCAGATGGCAACTTCTTTCAATATAGGCTGTTTCAATCTACATTGAAATATAAGACTGTTTCATTTACATTGAAAATCTGTTGTTTAGTGTAACCAACTTTATTAATTATTTTAGCTAGGTCTTCCGGATAACTTGCTGCAGCTTCTACATCAGCACTTGCTGCTTCCCTTTGCACTTCAAAAAATTTTTAATTAATTAATTAATTTATTTATTTGGTTGCACTGGGTCTTAGTTACAACAACCAGGCTTCTGAGTTGTGGCAGGCAAACTCTTAGTTGCAACATGCATGTGGGATCAAACCTGGGCCCCCTGCATTGGGAGCACAGAGTCTTATCCACTTCACCACCAGGGAAGTCCCCTGCTTTCATGTTATGGAGGTGGCTTCTTTCCTTAAATCTAATGAACCAACCTCTGCAAGCTCAAACTTTTCCTCTGCAGCTTCCTCACCTCTCTCAGCATTCATAGAATTGAAGAGAGTTAGGACCTTTCTCTGGATTAGGCTTTGGTTTAAGGGAATGTTTTAGCTGGTTTGATCTTCTATCCAGACCACTGAAACTTTCTGTATATCAGCAATAAGGCTGCTTCACTTTCTTATTATTCATTTGTTCACTGGAAAGTAGCACATTTAGTTTCCTACTTTTCCTTTGCATTCACAGCTTGGCTAACTGCTGCAAGAAGCCCAGCTATCTGCCTGTCTCAGCTTTCAACTTGCTCTCCTAACTAAGCTTAATTTCTAGCTTTTGATTTAAAGTGACTCTTCCTTTCACTTGAACCATTAGGGGCCATTTGTAGAGTTATTAATTAGCCTAATTTCAATATTGTTGCATCTGAGGGAATAGGGAGGCCGAAGGAGAGAGAGAGAGAAGGGGGACAGCTTGTTGGTGGAGCAGTCAGACCACACACAAAATTTATCAGTTAAGCTCACTGTCCTATATGGGTGTGGTTTGTGGCACCCCAAAACAATGACAATAGTAACATCAAATATCACTGATGACAGATCACCACAATACATATAATAGTAATGAAAAAGTTTGAAATATTGTGAGAATTACCAAAATGTGACACATAAAAATGAAGTGAGCAAATGCTGTTGGAAAATTCCCACCAATAGACTTGCTCGACACAGGGTGGTCACTAACCTTTAATTTGTCAAAAACCCAATATTTGCAAAGTGCAATTAAAGTGAACCACAATAAAATGCGGTAGGCCTGTATTTAAGAAAAAAATATAAAATAATTCTAGCATCAGAGAAGATGTCATTAAATAGTGAAGAGTAATTCCAACTCTTCCACTAATGTTTTTATATGTGAAAGAAATGGGCAGTACTTTAAGGTTCTCTCCTCTGATCCTTCAACCAATCAGAAATTCCTTTGAATGTCCACACCTGGTTAATTTCTTCTCTGAATGAACACTATAGCTACTGTAAGCTTTCATCACTCTCTTCCATCACCCTCCTTCTCTTTTAACACTTTCACAGAAAAATAGGTGTGAATTCATTAAATTTTCCCTTCTGCTCCCCCCTAACTTTACTCCACCTCTTTATTGTCTTTTCTCTGAAAGTCACACCCTTACAATAATAATAATAGCTATAACAACTACCTTTTGTTGAGTGCCTACTTATTCTAAGGGATCTACATAATTATTTTCTAATTCTTAGAACAATTCCAAAGGATAGAAATTATCTGAATTTTATAAATGAGTAAACTAAAATTCAAAGAGTTTATGTAACTTGTTCCAGTACAGGGCCAGTGAATGGAGACTCTAAATTCCTGATCCCATCCTGTGCCTTTCCTACATTTTTATTATGTTCTCCCACACAACTCCCTCCTCTCAGGCTACAACCATGCTCAAGCCTCTCCTGTAAATAAAACAAACAGGATTTCCCTGGTGGTGCAGTCGTTAAGAATCTGCCTGCCAATGCAGGGGACACGGGTTCAAGCCCTGGTCCGGGAAGATCCCACAGGCTGCGGAGCAACTAAGCCTGTGCGCCACAATTACTCAGCCTGCTTTCTAGAGCCCGCGAGCCACAACTACTGAGCCTGAATGCTGCAACTACTAAAGCCCGCATGCCTAGAGCCTGTACTCCGCAACAAGAGAAGCCACGACAATGAGAAGCCCGCGCACTGCAACGAAGAGTAGTCCCTGCTCACCACAACGAGAGAAAGCCCTCATGCAGCAACGAAGACCCAATGCAGCCAAAAATAAATAAATTTATAAAACAAAACAAAAAAATTCCCTCAACACTTCATCATTCTCTAGCAATGACTCTAATTATCTTCTTCTTTTTAAAAATTCTTTTTTTATTGAAGTATAGTTGATTTACAATGTTGTGTTAATTTCTGCTGTACAGCAAAGTGATTCAGTTATACATACATACATATACATTCTTTTTCACATTCTTTTCCATTATGGTTTACCTGAGGATATTGAATATAGTTCCGTGTGCTATACAGTAATATCTTCTTCTTTCTCTAATCAATGTATCTTTTAAATATATCCTCTCTTCTTCATGCCCATTGCAGCATCCTTGATCAGGTACTACCATGTGCTCCTGCCTGTTCCCTTTTCAGTTCACCTTGTACTTTACAGGCAGAATAATTCCTCTAAAGTGCAGGGTTTTTGTTTGTTTGTTTTGGCTGTGCCGGGTCTTAGGTGCAGCATGCTGGATCTTTAGTTGCTGCATACGGACTTCTTAGTTGCAGCAAGTGGACTCTTAGTTGAGGCATGCATGCAGGATCTAGCTCCCCGACCAGGGAGCGAACCCAGGCCCCCTGCACTGGAAGCACAGAGTCTTACTCACTGGACCACCAAGGAAGTCCTTAAAGTGCAGATCACGTTGGCCCCCTCAAGTCCCTCTTCTCAAGAAAGGACTCCTATTTGTACTTTGTTCCTAAAGCTGTACATGCGTGTGTGACAATGACCAACACTGAGTTATATTCATTATTAATTTATTCATTCAACAAACAACCACTCATTGCCAATTATGTGTAAGCATAATGGTTTGTCTTGGCTCAAGTCTCTTATTATATGTTACCTGGACAATCTATTCTATCCATTCTAGCTGGAAGAACTTTGAAAATGAAGGTGCAAAACTGATTACGGTATGCCCTGCCCAGAAAACGTTTAAATTCCTTCACCTGGCATCCAAAACCCTTGGTTATCTTGCTGGTCCCTACCCCTCTCCAGCCATACGAAGCTACATCCAGTTCCTTGGATGTGCCAATATCATTTCATGATTATGGGTCTTTATACATATTGTTATGCTGGAATTCTCTTCCCCCTTTTTCACCAGATGAGCTAACTGCTATAGGTTTTATATATCTCAGATCAAGCTTTTCCTCTTCTGGAAAGATTTATCTGAAGTTACTATCTCCAGAGTTGCTTTCCCTCCCACAGATGTGAGTTCCATACAATCCTTATTGTTTTTATTTGAAACTGCTTGTTTAAATGTCTTTTGCTAGGTTATATGTTCCTGGAAGGAAGGCAGCAGTATCTTCGTGTCACCAGCACCTAGCTTTGTAGTTGGCATACAGAAAACACTCAATAAATATTTGTTAAATGACTGAATAAATGTTAGGCAATCGAGGGAATAGCAAGACTTCATTCTTCTCCTCAAGAAGTCTAAAAAGTAAGCAGTGGAAACACATCAGTATTGTCATACTATTTACTGTGCTGTGTAGTTGCTTTAAATGAAGCTAACTTCTTTATAAAATAAATTTTTTCCCAGATGAATTATTAACCAGCGTATTATAAGAAATCTATAGGGGCTTCCCTGGTGGCGCAGTGGTTGAGAGTCCGCCTGCCGATGCAGGGGACACGGGTTCGTGCCCCAGTCCGGGAAGATCCCACATGCCACGGAGCGGCTAGGCCCATGAGCCATGGCCACTGAGCCTGCGCGTCCGGAGCCTGTGCTCCACAGCGGGAGAGGCCACAACAGTGAGAGGCCCATGTACAGCAAAAAAAAAAAAAAAAGAAATCTATAGATATATACATAAACCTCTTGATGCCTATTGGAGTGGTTTTTCTGAAGTACAAATCGGACCATAGAAAGAAATGAATATGAAAATGGAGGGGTAGTTGTTAAGAAGGGAAAATGGCAGAGTAGGAAAAGTAAGTTAGCAGGTTAAACTGTTCTTCCTATGGTTGCAGTTCAAGAAAATGAGGAGAAAAGCATAATAGTTGCTGCTGCTCCTAAGTCTTCTATATTCAGATTTTTACTCATGAACAAGAATTACTTTGTCTTCTACATGACTACCTTATCTAATCATCAAAAAACCAAATTATTCAAGCTTCAAGATGATTGGATAAATATATCCAATTATACATTATACTTAGGCACTGCTGAGCTCCTAGCATAATAGTTTTTATTAGAAACAGGCCTGAAAGTCATGTTCTCTCATTTATAATTTCATGGTTATTTATTTAAAAGTCCTTCAATCTTTACAAAAAATGTTCAACACTAGATACATCCTTTGAGATATTTCTTCCATAAGCAGAAATTACAAGTCCATTTATTTGTCTCTTGCTAAATTTTCACTTATTAACAGAGCCTCAAGCAAAAGTTTTGAGTCACAACCATTAGGATGAATAATATCACCATCTAGTCATTCATTGAATATTATTTATTGAATGCCAGCTGTGTCAAGCACTGTGATGCTGGTTACATTCATAGATACAGTAACAAAGAAGACACACATTTTCAAATAAAAGAATTGGTCTCCACTTGTAGCAAAGACAGAGTAAACCGCTACCTGACTTCCTCTCTCAACACAGACAACTAAAAAACTGAACAAAATATGATTTTTAAAAAACTATTATCAGACAACAGGCAATGCAGAACTATTTTATCTTAGAGAAGGAAACAAACAAGGTGAGCTGTATTGTCATCCCAACAGGAAAACTGGAGTAACTTTCTGGACCAGAGAGAGAGGGATCTCAAGCAGAACATGTTGGCCCAATGCAGGGGGCCCAGGTTCGATTCCTGGTCAGGGAACTAGATCCCACTTGCCGCAACCAAGGATTCACCTGCTGCAACTAAGAGTTAGCATGCTGCAACTAAAGATCCCACATGCTGCAACTAAAGAGCCCACATGCTGCTACGAAGATCCCACGTGCCACAACTAAGACCTGGGACGGCCAAATAAATATATATATATATTTTTTTTTTTTCAAAAAAGGACATGATGGCCTCATTTAGCTGAGAAGACAGAGATCAGAGTTCAGAGGATTGAGGTAAAATGTCAGAGAGGGAAATTATCTAGGGAAAAGCTCTAGGAATCTGTATAAGGCATTTCCTTGTGTCTTTGGATGAAAACTAAGCTACAAGTGCATAAGTGAAATTCCACAAGCCTGGGAAAAGAACAACTACTGGGTAGCTGAAAGCTGAACAATTCCCAGAGCTCACCCAAGGCTGGGAGACATATGAGTTAGAACCACAGGGTAAGACCTCAGACTTCTGGGACATTCAATAGTGACTCTGTAAGTGCAGCATCTCAGTAGTAGGCTAAACGAGCCACAAAGTAAAGGATACTTTATGACCAACCTAACAAAGCTTAAAAACAAGCCTTTAAAGGGGCAAGCTGATAGAGGTAATTTTACCACTTCCACAATAAACTTCAACATTCTTTAAAGTAAACAAATTCCAGACACTCAGCCACATCAAAGTCCACAATACTCAGAATCCAGGCCAACACCTCTAGACAGGCAGAGAAGATAATTGTACAAGGAATTGGAAGGACAATAGTTACTACAGTAACTGTTTAAAATAACTTTTTTACTATAGATTTCCTGGAAGCCAGAGAAAATAAAAATCAATACAAAAGCGCCCTGTAGCTCTTCATATCAGTTGAAATGAAACGTGTATTTCTTTCAATAGAAAAGCTTTATTCTAGGCATGAATTCTGGGAGGTATTTATCCTATAGATTGTTTCATGTGAGCTACTAAGTATCACATTAAAAGTATACAGCTTCAGAACATAAGATTTTGAGAATTTAAAACTTTCATTTTAAGTTTAAAATAGTTATTATTAGTTTCATAGTCGACTCCTAATTTCTCCACAGCTCCTTAGGGAGATGTCCTAGAAATCCGTGGCAAGATATGGTAAGAATCAATGTGCTACAACAGCAGTTGTAATAATAACAAAACAAAAACTACAGTAACATGTACATCCATGTATTTAAAAAATCAACTCTTCAGGGCTTCCCTGGTGGTGCAGTGGTTAAGAATCCGCCTGCCAACACAGGGGACACAGGTTTGAGCCCTGGTCTGGGAAGATCCCACATGCCACAGAGCAGCTAAGCCTGTGTACCACAACTACTGAGCCTGTGCTCTACAGCCTGTGAGCCACAACTACTGAGCCCACGTGCCACAACTACTGAAGCCTGCGTGCTTAGAGTCTGTGCTCCACAACAAGAGAAGCCATGACAATGAGGAGCTCAAGCACCACAATGAAGAGCAGCCCCTGCTCACCGCAACTAGAGAAAGCTTGCGCACAGCAACAAAGACCCAATGCAGCCAAAAATAAAAACAAACAAATTAATTAATTAATTTTTTAAAAATCAACTCTTCAATCTCCCCCTCCCCTCTTCCTGTGCATCATTTTCCCTTCTCTTCCAAATTTCAGAGAACTTCCGTATGAACATTTTATAATAAACATTAAAGGACATAATTTAATTAAAATATCTGACATCTGAAAAGTTTTTGATTACTTGTGTTGAAAGAATTTAAAAAATTAAACTGAGTAGGATCTTGGAAATCTGTTGACCTGAATGAGATTTCTTGACCTCCACTTCTGAGCCCCATTCATATGCCTCTCCCGAGCCAAATGGTGACATGGGGCTTATGGGAAGCTAGAAGTAAGACAGGAGTCAACATCAGCCCCAGGTGGGAAGTCCTGGTCCTCCAGACCTCCCTGTCCTGTGAGAGGGAAAGTATGGAGAGATTGGGGACCATGGAGGAAGTAAGGCCTCACAGTTACCCAAAAAGCTGGGTTTACCTCTTGGTGGGTGTTGAGCCAAAATGAGACAGGGCAGGGGGAGGGGCAGGGCACAACCTTTAAAAGAATGACACAGCTATTGAGGAGACAACAAAAACTAATTAGAACCAACTAGCCCCAAGATGGTGGAAGATTTGACTTCCCATAGACCTTGAGCCTCATTGTAATACTCAGCATGGCAAATGACACACCCAAAGGCACCATGACTGTTCCAAGGCTGACCATAAAAAGTCAAAACTTTGGTGGTGGCCCAATTCCTGGAAATCTCCACCCTTTCCCCAAAATTAGAATAATCCTCCCACTTGTTAGCCTGTGAAATTACCCCGCCCCATACTCTGGGGTGATTCACACCTTCTGAGACAGTCCCCATTTTGCCTATGGAATGTGTATCTTTCTAAATAAACTTGCTTTCACTTTACTATGGCACACTCTTGGATTCTTTCCTGCGTGAAACCAAGGACCCAAACTTGGCAGCCCACCCCAGGGACTAACCCGAGACCTGGGATGTGACCATGTTCTCACTTCCCCATTCTCCTGCAACAAAAAGATACAACCAAGGCAAAAAGCAGGAGAAGGAAGGATTTATTACTTGCAGCAAGTAAGGAGAACATGGGAATCTTTCCTAAAACAGTCTCCCCAAACAGCAAAAGTGGGGAAGTTTTAAAAGTGGGGTACACACATATTCGTGAAGGGGCTTGAGCAGAGAAGAATTCAGCATGGAATTGGGGCAAAGGTTGACAGAGTCCTATCTTTAGTTGATTAAAGTCAGGAGAGTCAACATCATTCTTCCATCCTACACCTGTTTGAGGGCCTCAGGTCCTGCAGAACTCAAAGAAACATATCAGATTGTTACATATATCCCTTCAGGAAGAACTAGGACTATTTTATCACTGAACTATTGTTTGTTTTTTTTTTTGAATTTTTACTTTATTTTATTTTATCATTTTTGGCTGTGTTGGGTCTTCATTGCTGCGCGTGGGCTTTCTATAGTTGCAGCGAGCCGGGGCTACTCTTCGTTGTGGTGCGTGGGCTTCTTATTGTGGTGGCCTCTCTTGTTGTGGAGCACGGGCTCTAGGCGTGTGGGCTTCAGTAGTTGTGGCACAGTGGCTCAGTAGTTGTGGCTCGTGGACTCTAGAGCGCAGGCTCAGTAGTTGTGGTACACGGGGTTAGTTGCTTTGTGGCATGTGGGATCTTCCTGGACCAGGGCTTGAAACACTCTCCCCTGCATTGGCAGGAGGATTCTTAACCACTGTGTCACCAGGGAAGCCCTGAACTATTGTTTCTTTTTTTTAAAAAATTAATTAATTAATTTATTTATTTAGGGCTGTGTTGGGTCTTCGTTTCTGTGCGAGGGCTGTCTCTAGTTGTGGCAAGCAGGGGCCACTCTTCATCGCGGTGCACGGGCCTCTCACTATCGCGGCCTCTCTTGTTGCGGAGCACAGGCTCCAGACGCGCAGGCTCAGTAGTTGTGGCTCATGGGCCTAGTTGCTCTGCGACATGTGGGATTCTCCCAGACCAGGGCTCAAACCTGTGTCCCTTGCATTAACAGGCAGATTCTCAACCACTGCGCTACCAGGGACCCCGATAAAGTTAATTTTACATAATGAAAATTAATTTAAATAGCCACATGTGGCTAGCAGCTATTGTATTGCAGAGTACAATTTTAGAATTGTCAGTGAAACCATGTTCCACAATTATTTAAAACTTCAGAATTTGGAATCAATCCTGGTTACAAATTTGGTCTTGCTATTGATTATCTGAGTGAAATTAAACAAGTTATTTTATTGAGCCAAGCCTCAGGTTTTGTTTTCAGCAGAAAAGTAGAAATAATAATCCATATTTTGTATAGGATAGTGCTACTACTCAAAGTGTGGTCTTCGTGTCAGTGTCCATCAATAGTCTCTTTGCTGCAGGTTAGAAATGAAGAGTGAGTGACTTCCCTGGTGGTCCAGTGGGTAAGAATCCATGCTCCCAATGCAGGGGGCCCAGGTTCGATCCCTGGTCTGGGAACTAGATCCCACATTCATGCCACAACTAAGAGTCCGCATGCAGGTTTCTAAGAGTCCGCAGGCTGCAACTAAGAAGCCCACATGCCGCAACAAAGATTCCTCGTGCTGTAACTAAGACCCAGCGCAGCCAAAATAAATATAAATAAATAAATAATTTTTTTAAAAAATGAAGAGTGAGCAATAGAAAATTTTATAAAAATTTGACAGAGTAATTTTATATGTTTTGACTGTAATAAAATTTTTATGACATTTAAATTTTTCTAGCTATTTGTTTTAGTTGTATTTTACAAAATATTAGTCTGCAATAGACTGTGAATAAAACAAAGCTGGTACTTTATCACAGGTGGCTTGAGAGAAACTGTCAGAGATTCACTGCAAAGATGGGAGTAAAGGTTGTAGAATGGTACCTGTCATGTAGCAAGTAATTGATGAATGGCTATTATTATGAATGTCAGTCTTGTAATTTCTCAGTCTCTAAGGTAATAAAAACAATTTCTCTCCTTTGGACTGCTCAAAATAGAATCCCATTGGTTTATTCTGTGTCTGGCTAACTATGTCCAGGCCTATAAGTCTTTATTTCTTTGAACAGCCGTAAGGTACAATAGAGTCACTATGAGTTAATAGCAATATATTCATTCTAATGATTGATTGTGCTTTTGATTGAAAAATGCGTAAAAAATGTATGTAAGGAATAAAGTTTGTTACTCCAAGTGTTTAATGAAAATTTGTATTTGGGTGAGTAAAAAGAGTATTGCAACTGAAGTGAGGCACAGAGGAGTTTTAGAGCAGTGAAAACAGTCTGTATGGTACTATATTGATGCCATGCATTTGTCCAAACCCGTAGAATGTACAACACCAAGAGTGAATCCTGGGGAAAGCGGGGGTGGGGAGGGTGGGGGAGGTGTGGGGTGGTGGTGGGATGAACTGGGAGACTGGGACTGACATATATACACTAATATGTATAAAATAGATAACTAATATGAACCTGCTGTTTAAAAAATAAAGTAAAATAAACTTCAAAATAAAATAAAATGGTAAAAGCAGCTGTGCTTACTCAAATCTTATTTGACTGGTAATCATCTTGAGGGTTTAAAAAAAATTTTTTTTTTTAAAAAGAGTGAATCATAATGTAAAACATGGGCTTTGAGTGAGTATGATGTGTCAATGCAAGTTCACTAATCGGAACAAATGCACACCCCTGGTGAGGGATTTTGATAATGCCGTGCATGTATAGGGCAGGAGGTAAATGGGATATCTGTGCATCTTCCTCTTAATTTTGTGGTGGCTTTGCTGCATTTGGAATTTATATGGTTATTTGGTAATATTGTTTAAGAACTACGAGGTCTTCATGCAATCCTATGTATTGCATAAGAATATAATTTATGCTATGATTTTTTTAAAAGACAGATTTATTACTAGGAACCACAAAGACCAATCATCATTAATTTTTTACTGTGTTTTATTTGATAAATGTGTGCAGCTGTTATACTGAAAAGACTGTGACAGTTTAAAATATCATAGCAAATAAACAATATTAAAATTTTTTTGTCCACACTTGTATACTGTGTATGCAAAATGCCTTAATTACTAATAAGCCAATGTGTTATGATACCAATAAAAATATTATTGTAATTGTATAAATGAAACATACCCAATCAAAAGGTTTTAATTACAAAATGGTCACTCAGAGAACATATGTGCTGGATAAAATGCTTGAAGAAAGAATCTTGGAAAATAAGGAGCTGCTGAAGTAACATAAATTAGACAATTAAAAAAATAGGTGTAGGGCTTCCCTGGTGGCGCAGTGATTAAGAATCCACCTGCCAATGCAGGGGACACAGGTTCAAGCCCTGGTCCAGGAAGATCCCACAGGCGGTGGAGGAACTAAGCCCGTGCACCACAACTACTGAGGCTGTGCTCTAGAGCCCGTGAGCCACAACTACTGAACCCACGTGCCACAACTACTGAAGCCCATGCACCTAGAGCCCGTGCTCCGCAACAAGAGAAGCCACCACAATGAGAAGCCTGCATACCTCAACAAAGAGTAGCCCCTGCTAGCCACAACTAGAGAAAGCTCACACGCAGCAACGAAGATGCAACACAGCCAAAAATAAATAAATAAAATAAATAAATTAAAAAAAAATAGGTGTAGCAAAAGAACACAAATGTTGAATAGCCATAGCATTGAGCAAATTGAAATTGCATTCAAAAGGAAATAATATTTTTACAATGAACAACAGAGCATCGAAGGAAACAAGAGCATATATCTAGGACTCGTTGAAAATTCAGGAACACAGAGTAATAGTAAATGCCTGTAGTATGAAAAAGCATTTGGAAAAGTTGGTGCTTTAAAAATTAGATGGTGTTTAAAAATTAGAGACTGATCAAAATGAAGCTGTACATATGTTATAATGTCTTGTTTAAAATTAATCTGGATGAGTTTCTTTTTCTCCTTCCACTTCCCTTCCTCTTCTTTTCTTCTCTATCCTCCTCCTCCACCTCCAGTTCCTCCTCCTTTTAAAATTTATCTATGGTTATTTAAAAACAAATTAGAAAAGCTTTAAGAACTAAGAATAATTGTCCTATATTGTGTGTGTATGCACACACATGCAGAAGGTTAGTTTAAAAAGTCTAACAAATATTTCAATTGGTAGATCACATCCATTAGTAATATCCCTAATCCTTACTTCCTGAGATGAAACATTAAAAATATTTTGCTTTTATTTTATGTGTTAACTGTATCTAGACACCACAGTGAGGAGCCTCCCCCCAGAAGAAAAATAACGGTTACAAGTAAGCAGACTTATTTGAAAGTAAAAATTTGAAATGATCACATAGTAAATTTGAGTAGAGATGTACAAAGTCATCTAAAAAAACATAATGGCTTCCTGGGTCATACTTGACAATGACCACACAGAATGTTTTAATATGTCTAAAGAAAAAAGTGACAAGTAGATGTATATGAGATAAGGGGATAGGGGTGTCAGTCATCCAGGACTTCAAAGAAAAAGGAATCACAGAGGCACAAGTTGGCACTGGCCATCAGAGCACGGTGTGCTGGTGAGGCGTGGGCTGGTGCTCCTCAGGTCTTGTAAATCTCCATCTGCCTCACAGACAGAAATTTCACTCCTGTGGAACAGGGCACATCAGGCTCACAAAACACAATGCTGTTAAACATTAGAATCAAATAACTGGCTCCTCTTATTCTGATTCCATGCTCACCAAGCAGCATTCTGCTTATTTGGCTTTGTATGCAGTTTGTCTACAAGGGGATGTGCTAATGAGTAATTCTAGTCCACTTGGTCATTAATTTTAGATTGAAATTCACATATATCAGTCTTTTATCCTTGGCTATGTTAAGTTCATCCCTGGAAAATAGACTCAGTCTCAAGAAGCTGACAAAGTTAGATTTCTTCACGTGTCATACTGGGGACCAGCTCATGGACTATGGTGAATCCATCACAGCAAGTTCCACTATAGAAGGCTCTTGACTGTCAGCCAACATTCTCCAAATGGTAGCTCTTTGCATTCCCTGGGCCAAATGTTCATAACAGTCAGGGAATCATGGTAGGTTACATTTTAGCAATAGGGGGTCCTCAATAATTATGTGATCGCTTGACTTATTTTTCTTCTCTTGATATTGCCTCAAAATGATCCAGATGATATTATTTTAGAAATTGCAGAAGTAGAATGTGAGGATAAGACTTAACTGAGAGCTGAAATTATAAAGTTTGAGAAGTGGAAATAAATAAAGAGAGTGCATTTGGAGTAAAGATGGCATCCTCTTGATACCTGTCTCACATACTGTTTTTCCCTGTGCCAACTGCTCCAGCCTCAACGCTTTCCCAATATCCGCCTTTATTTTTCTATTAATGAGAATGGGGAAATCCTGAGGAGCAAAGACTCTATGAAGGATCTTAAAATCAGAATTGAAGGAAGAGTGCTGGTAAAATTTATAGTGGTATCAAGAAAACAAATAACAGGAGAGAGAAAACTCAAGAAGGCAAATCTGCATAGTAAAGGAAAGCTGTATTATTTCATTAAGGTAATAATTTATTGATTTTTTTACATATGGGGTTAGGAGCTGTTAGTAAATCACAATTTTAGTTAGCACGTGGACTTTAAAGGAAATGAAGGAAAAAGGCAGACTGAGCAGAAAACATAGGCAAAAACAGAATTTGTATTAGATTCAATAAATGCAAATGGTGAGTATCGATACCTAATACCTGCTGTATAATAAAATAATACCTACTATATTCATCAAATTTGAATGCAGAAATATAAAAAGCAATTTTCAGAAACATCACCTATGCTTAAGTGTTGTTTGTAGAAGTTGATGAGTGCTTAGGATGTGCTAATCCTAAACAGCAAAAGAAGACCTAGTTTAGGTGACAGTTGATATTGAAACCAAACTTTGCAATATGAATGACAGAAGAGAACTTTATTCCAGGTAATGATTTCAATCTTCACACTATGAAGTGGTAAGATTTTATGATTCCATCTAAATACTGATTATAAATCAGGATTCATATTCAAAGTAAAATTATAGCATGCCTTAAGAATGTTAAATAAACCAGCTCATCATTAATTAATTAATTCTTACCACAAATATTTATTGAGGACCCATTAATGGGGCAGGGGCTATGGATATTAGGGTAAATACAACATAGTCTCTACTTTTAGTGTTTATGTTCTAATGGTATACCAATACAGAGAAGTAATTCAGCAGTTACACTATTGTGCAAATAGATGGTAAGTAATGGTGAAAGTACTCAGTGCTCTGGAAGTCCATAGAATGACCTAACCCAGACATGGATAAGGTGCCAGAGAAGTTTTCCTGAAGATACTGACAATTAATTTGAGACTTAATGGCAAGAAGAGGAGGGTGGGGCTGAGTTCTTGAGAGAGGAAATAGTGTGGACAAAGGCTTGGACATCTTTTGAGAAAAATTGTTCAGCATGACCAGACTGTTGTGTACAAGCTGGACATGGTACAATTAGAGAGGTAAACAGGATCAGTGAACCCATGAAAGTGTTTGTAATCCATGTTCTGTTCTTTGGACTTCATCTAGAGGGTTGTTAAGCTTTTAAAAATAGTTATTATAAATATTTGAGACACACAAAACAGTATAGGAATATAAAAAAATCTATTTGTGCCACTAAGCTTAAGAAATGAAACATAAATCCCCTTAGAGAAAACTCCAAAAAGCAAAAATTAAAAAAAAACATACTTAATAGGGCTTCCCTCATGGCACAGTGGTTAAGAATCCGCCTGTCAATGCAGAGGACTTGGGCTCGAGCCCTGGTCCGGGAAGATCCCACATGCCGCAGAGCAACTAAGCCTGTGCGCCACAAATACTGAGCCTGCGCTCTAAAGCCCGCGAGCCACAACTACTGAGCCCGCGTGCTTAGAGAAGCCACCTCAGTAAGAAGCCTGCGCACCGCAACGAAGAGTAGCCCCCGCTCACCGCAAGCAGAGAAAGCCCTCGCGCAGCAACGAAGACCCAACGCAGCCAGAAATAAATAAATTAAATAAATAAATTTCATAAATAAATAAATTAAATTTAAAAAAACATACTTAATACAAGCACATATATGTTGGAATTTCCTTCTCTATCCCTAACTGATGACATTTCCCCGTTCATATTCCATAGAAATCACTCTCTTGAATTTGGTGTTACTATTCCTGTACATTTGGTTTTGTACTTTAACTACATACGTAACTCTAAATAATACAAACAAATGGTTGAGAGGTTAGTAAGATAAAATACAAGTTGACCAGTTAAGCTTGAATTTCAGATTAAAAAAATAATTTTTTAGTATAAGTATGTCCCACATATTGAATGAATATTTGTAATACTTGCAATATTGTCCCATGCAATATGTGGGACATACTTATACTAAAAAAATATTTTTTTATCTGAAGTCCAAATTTAACTGGGTGTCTTGTAATTTTTTTCGATAAATCTGGCAATCCAAGTGGTGAGAGGATGTGGAGTTCTGTGTATGTGTGCATGCAGGAGTGGGAACTGGGAGCCAGAGACAACAGAGTTTGTGGACAGTTTCAAGTGCCAGTGGCCTGAAGCCAAGTTGGCCAGTGTAAAGTTGAGAGAAATAGTTCAATTTTAGAGCTATATGGGAGATAGAAAAGTCAAGATTTAGTGACTGGTTGACTGTGTGAGTAAAGGAGAGGGAGGAGTTGAGAATAATAAAAGTGATGTACAGGTCTGGCTAGTGGGATTGCTGACAGAGATAAGTTCTATTTTGAACATGTTGAATTAGATATTCTCTTGAGGAATATTTAGTCTAATCAATACAGCACGTAATTGAATGTATCTTGGGGCAATTAAGTAATTTAGAATAAAGCAGAACTAGGAAGCCATGGACACTAGTACACTCACCCTGATCCATCTGCTCCATTTAATTTCTTACATATATACCTATCGTGTCTTAACCTCTTCTTTTACTAAAATTCCTATTCATATCTTTGTATCTCTTGCTCCAAGCCTCTGTTGGTGATCTAAAAATAATCTCATTTACATATGTTGCAATTTATCTTTTCCTTTTCATTTCATATTGACTTGCCCTCTCATTAAGGTCCTGGCATATTTCCTCCCCCACCAAAGAAAAAAAAGTCTGTGTGTTTTATCTTTCTCAGAAGAATTGCTTCCTTCAGGAACTTCCACAGCTATTGGCTCTGGTTTCCTTGGCAACCCCTGCCTCTCTTATTCTTTCTGATTACTTAAGAGAAATCTGACTAAATCACTAATAATCACTGATCATAAATAGTAGAAGGAATTAAAAGTGCTCAGCATACCTTCTGAGAAAAGGAGTAGGCAAATTTGGAGGAAATAAAAATATGGAGACCTAAGGAGATGGATGTAAAACGTGTGAAGGTATTGATTTACAAAGTTTGTTATTTTCATTTGTCAGTGCACTGTTTGGAGTGTTGTCAGGGTTGATGAAGACAATACCTCATTAGCTAGGCAGCTGTATCATCTATCGAAGCAAAATTCTCCTAGGCCTATCTCAACAAATATGGAGTGTAGGAAATCATATTCTAGATTACTGTGAAAGTATGAAATACAAACCTTGAGAGAAGGAGAATAAAGGATGTAGACTAAACTTGCTCTAATGTTTACATTAGAAACATATTGGTATACAACATAAAGAGGATTGCATAAGATTAGTAACTACCAATCTTCTATTAATTAATTAATTAATTAATTAGGCTGCGTTGGGTCTTTGTTGCTGCACGCAAGCTTTCTCTAGTTGTGAGAGCAGGGGCTATTCTTGTTGCGGTGCGCGGGCTTCTCATTGCGGTGGCTTCTCTTGTTGCGGAGCCAGGGCTCTAGGCCTGCTGGCTTTACTAGCTGCAGCACGTGGGCTCAGTAGTTGCGGTGCATGAGCTCTAGGGCATGTGGGCTTCAGTAGTTGTGGCATGTGGGCTCAGTATTTGTGGCACATGGGCTTAGTTTCTCCGCGGCATGTGGGATCTTCCCAGACCAGGGATCGAACCCATGTCCCCTGCATTGGCAGGCGGATTCTTAACCTTTGCATCACCAGGGAAGTCCATAACTACCAATCTTAGTCTGTTGAAGCATTTATAAATTATAACAGTGGGATTTTATTATTTTATACAGTGCATTCCATATTTCATATTGTGATACTACTGCTTTTATTAAATAAAGACACCAGGATGGGGATCATGTGTTTGTCTAAAGCTAATACAGGTACATACATTTCCCCTAAAATTCAGAAATATTCATTCTTAGAACCATGCTTAATCCTCCAGTTATTGTTGGGTGATAGTGAACAGTAAGGCATCTAACAAAATTTTCATTAGAAAAAGTTGGGACTCCACTTGTCAGAAAGTACTTCCTCCTGCTATTGAAGGCAAATTGATCATTATTTGGATTCTTAGCCGTACCAAGAGGGAAATTAAGAAGTGCTAGTCTGTAAGACCAGAGTAAATATAGTATATTGAAAAGTTGTTACATAGTTGAGTTGTTGGATTGAATTCTATCTCTGTAACATTTGAATAAAATGTAAATATGTTATTTGATGGTGAAGTTATTCACTCATTACTTATTGATATAATTGATAACCAACATATTTCATCATATTTAGTCTTGACACTGTGATAACAGGCCAGTTCTTCCCCCACCACCCCCCACAAGGAAAATCCCACTTTAAGTCATTGGATGTAGTTCTTTTCATGGCTGCTCTTGCGTTTGTCTCCCTGTCATCTTTTCCACCTCATTCTCATTATGAAATAGTTTTGCAGTTTGGAGTGCTTGGCCCTACCCCACCCTGCTCAGAGATGAGTTGTGATTGGGCAAACCTGATAAGGGTAATCTCTTCTGCCAGAGGGATTTGTTCAGGTAGCCCAGGCCTGAGCCAATCAACACTCTCCCAGACGCAGAGATTGGACAGGATCATCTTATGAATGTCGAGCAGCAGACTTGTGGGGTCTTGGGCCATCCTTCTGGACCTGAAGGAGGAAGTTCCAGGCCCCTGTTACTGCTGGCAGCCATCTTGTATCCTTGAGAGAAGTTGGCCTTCGGAGAATGTTCTGAACAGGGAGAAGGTGCTCTGAGTTACAGAGAAACTGACATGCGGTTTGGAGGGGCCCCTCTTGAAGACGTATCTCTGTACCGTTCTGTATGTAAGTCAATAAATCCCTTTAATATAAGACCGTTTCAGTTGAATTTACTGTTATTTGTTAAAAAAAAAAAATCCAAAGTGATATATATTTACTCTTGGGCCTCACTTAAGAATCCAAGAAACTAGTAGTCAGCTAAAGTATAGTCAGATTGGGATTATTTAGTAAGTTTACTTAACGTCTCATCACTTAGTTTACAGTTCTCTTGGTACATTTTAGATACTTTGGGGTTTTATGTTATGGGTGATCGATTCAACAGCTGTTTATTATTAATATTAAGCGCTCACTATTTCACTCTGTAAGGCACTGTGCATACAACAGGGATAAACATAGTTTCAGTACTGAGAAATCTCAAAGAACTAGTTGAAGAGGTGGACAAGAATATCATAGAGGCATGCAAAAGTTAAAATCAGAAAAGGCAAATCAGAAAGATTTGGGAAAGAAAGGGAAATCAGAAGAAGGCAAAGAAGGGACACATATTCAGAATGGTGGGGTGTTGGAGAGGAGACAAGGAGAGGAAGGGCAGGTGTCATTAGAGACTCCTAAGAAGGGGTTACTAAACTTCTGTTTTTGTGCCACGGACCTCTTTGGCAGTATGGTGAAGTCTAGGAACCCATTTTCAGAACCATGTTTTTAAGTGTGTAAAATACTTTGGATTATGAAGGAAATTTAGAGTATTGAAATAGCTATCAAAATACTTGAAAAAACAAACTTGTGATATAGCAGTATATGTGCTTCTTTATTAACTCATAGAAAAACAAGATTTATCAGTGAGCATAATTATTAACATAATTTTGAGGTAGTGATGAATTTAAATGATATTTTGAGTTATCTGCAGCAATTGTAACGTGATATGAAAATATCTGTGGTTTCTTTTGGTTGCAGAGGCACAGGTACCTCTAATATTATTGTGGTTTGTGGTCCACATTCATAATAGAAGGATGTGCTAAATTTTATTTAGTGGTTTCATTCAATGTAATTTCCTGGACCCCTGAATTCTATGCCAAGTTTAAAAAAAAAAAAACCCTGTGTGAAGAAGAGATAAAATTTGAACTAACTCTTGATAGATTGAATGAGGTATCTAGATAAGTGAAATAGAAATGAATTCAGGATGTATGGAATCACATGTACAAAGGCATGGTGGCATGAGAGCAGATAAGGGACTGTCAGCAGATTGCTTTGGTTAGAGTGAAGAATGAATCTGGCATTGTGTGAGGAGGTTAAGCTGGAAAGATTGGCAAAATCTCATATCCTTGGGGTATTGGTTGGTTGTACATTATAGTATTAAATGTGATTCTGTCTTTAATGTGTTTGGAATCCTTTGCAGACTCTCTACTGCCTAGCATATTAGCCCAAGTTTCATACAGTTGCTCCTGTAATCAAGTCCCAGCTTTCCTTTGTAGTCTCATTTACCACCACTTTTCCTGCCACATACCATGCTCTGATAATTCTCAACTATCATGCTATATTTATACATACTATTCTTCTTATCTTTATTCATCATTTGGATGATCACTTCCTGTGCCTCAGTTGCCTCATCTGTAAAATAGGGACAGAAAGTACCTCATAAAATTGTTGTGGGGATTAAATCAAATAGTTATTGAAACTTGCTTGGAACAATGCCTAACGTGTGGTAAGCTCTCAATAAATTATAGCTATTATTATTATTGTAATTTTTATTCTTACCTATAATATCTTTTCCCCCTTGCCCAATTGGCCAACTCCTATACATTCTTTAAAACCCAGTCTGGACATTACCTCCTCCAGAAAGACTTTCTGATCACCCAACTTTCATTTCCTCCAGATAGAATTAATAACCTCCTCTTCTGTAGTATATCAGGATCTCATATAATTTCAATTCTTGTATTTTCCACAATGTACTATAAACTTATATTTCTATATCATTTTTCCCTATTATACTGTGGAGCTCCTAAAAGTAAGGGCTGAATATTATTTTTGATGTTTGTAGTGTTTGATTTTACTGAGGGGACGCTTAGGAGTTTCCACATCTGTCCATGGGTGGCGGCCACTAATAAGGTACTTTTAAATTCTAAATCCAGTGGTAACCCAGATATAATGGTAGACAATTTGGTATAAGTTTTTAAAAAAATTTTTTTTTTATTAATAGGATTCTGGCCACTCTTCCTGTACACATCCCTTATATATTGGTGTTTTCAAGGTTTTGTTCTAGACTGGACCTTAATTTCTCACTGTACACAATCTTCCTTGGGGAACTCAATGACTTCTGTGGCATCAATTACTGTGTAATGATAACTTCTGAATCTTAACCCAGATTTCTGTTTCCTAAGGTTCATTTCCAAATACCAAAATATTTGCCATCTAACTCCTTATGGTGAGTAACACGAACATTCAATTCAATATGCCAAAACTGAACTCAGTTTTTTCTAAACTCTTAAACCTTCTCCAGCCTAACTCTTACTAACTTGGTTTATACTCTCATAATCTCTCACCTCCTGAATCGCATACTTTTTCTAAAAATTAATTTATTATTTTTTCTGATTAATAAAAAGGAATACTTTCTCTTTGTAAAAAGAAATTCAAGCAATGAAGGGAATATGTGATTTAGCAATCTTATCTTCCAGAGTGAACTACTGTTCCCCCTGTGTGACGTATATTCTACCAGACTTTTACGTGCATATTTTTACACACATTTTTATTTGATTTATGCAGGAGTCTCTCCGTTTCCTTGTCTCTATAGTAGCCCCCTTGTAATCTATTCTGGATACATACTTTTCTAAGGTATGGGTGACTGGGTGACTTTTCTAAAAGGCAAATCGCATCATGCTATTCCCCTGTTTTGACTTTGTTCTTTTTTGCTTTGTGTGTGTGTGTGTGTTTACTATTCTCCTGTTTAACATCCCTAAAAGGCTATCCATTTCTTGTAGGATAATGTCTAAACTTTTGAGATAACATATAAAATCCTACACGATCTGGCCCCTTCCTATTTCTCTAGCCCTGGAGTTACAATTGACTGTGCTACATTCCACCTTTGATGCATTGGGAAGTTTTTCCAACTGTCAAATGAAGATTGAAAATAATACTTATCACAAGGAAATAGCATATAAAGTGCTGAGCCTACCACCTGTTTCAGAGGCTATTGTGGAAGAAGAAAATGTTTTTGTACATAGGTGTCCAGTCCCTCTTGCTTTCTGAGTAGGAGGACCCTTTGAGGTGCAGATTGCCCATGCAATGCTTGAACAGAATTGGAACACCTCCCCACCCCCAGCCCCCGGCCTCCCCCCCTCCCAGACACACACACAAGAAAGAAAAGGAAGAAGGGAAGAATGACATTAATTTGAATAGATTTGAAAGGCGATGGAAAGTGAAACCTGAGTAGCAGGGAAGGATGAAGAGAGGACAGTTCCCACAGGAGTTTTTATTTGGAGGGGTGGTGTTATGGAGGTAGTGATAAAGTTGGTTTAAGAAAGAGTTTTGAGAGAAGCAGGTGTCAGAGTAAATGGGACTTAGGAGAGATAAACAGGTTAATATCTTTCGGACATTGCTAACTCCTCTGCCCTCCAGTTCCCAACAGCTTTAGTTATTTTGTCAAGGTCAGATTTATGTTCTTCAGAATTTGACGCTAGGTCGAGGCTGGCCATGAACTAGTCCAGCGATATTCCGGTTACACAATTATTGTTTGCCATCCTTCAGAGTCCACTCCCCATGCTTTAACTCTGACGCCTGCCCGAAATTCATTCATCCGACAATATTTGAATGACCTCCCCTCTCCCAGTCTGCTGAATAGCCTGTTATCCAGGGTCAGCCCCTAAACTTCGGTGGTGGCTTTTCTGACACTCCAACACTAAAATTTGCCTTCCCCCCCTTTTTTTTTTTCGTGCAACCCAGCACTCCGCATCCACTTCATTCGCAGTTACATTTTGTACTCAATTGCTTGACTATCTTTCCTCCTCTAACGAGCACCTTGGAGCCAGGAGTGGTGTTTTATAAATCTACTAGCAGAGTGTACGGCACGAAGTAGATGCTTAGCGAAAGTTTATTGAATGAGTGTCCTGTGCATTTCAGTGACATCATATCCTGTGTGCCTTGGCGTCAGTCAGCACTCCTGAGGGAGGCCCAGAGGTCGCAGGGTTTGTCATTGTTTATAACGTGCATCGAATATCTCAAACGCAGGCTAAGGTTTCAGACGGCCTACAAGAAGCGCGGCCATCAGGACGCTGGATCCCGGTCTTTTAGTTCAGAGACTGCAGCTTGGGGCGGGAACCCACTGCCTGGGAAGCGCCGGCATTCTGCAACCCTGGGAACAGAACCTGCGAGGGAGGGAGCGGGCAGCTCACTTATCGCGGTGTTTCCTCCCTCCTCCCTCCCAGGGGAGTTCTCGCGAGAGAAGCCAGGGGAAGATGGCCGTCCCCTGTTTTTCGGTGTGAAGCAGTGGCGGCGGCTGCGGCGGTGGAGACGGGGATTCTGGTGTCGTGGGCACCTGAACTCTAGCTCCCCCCAGCGAGCGCGCGTCCCTTCGTGCCTAGGCGAGAGCCGGCTTTTCTTCCTCCGGGAGATGCGTTTGTCCCGGGCTCGGGGGCGCTCTGGGAGTTCATGCTGCGCTGGAGTATCCTGGCCACCGCTCTAATCGCCTTGTGCGGCCGCAGCGCAAGCTTCGTCGCCAGGGGTGAACCTCCTGGATCCCCTCTCTGCCCCTGGCGGCGATGACCGGGGAGAAGATCCGCTCATTGCGGAGGGACCACAAGCCCAGCAAAGAAGAGGGGGACCTGCTGGAGCCCGGGGATGAGGAAGCGGCGGCTGCCCTCGGCGGCACCTTTACCGGAGGCAGGATTGGCACAGGCAGCAGCAGCAAGGGCGGTAGAGCCTGTCATAAGATCTTCAGTAACCATCACCACCGGCTACAGCTGAAGACAGCTCCGGCCTCCTCCAATCCCCCCGGCGCCCCGGCCCTGCCGCTGCACAATTCCTCCGTGACTACCACCTCCCAGTCCCCGGCTCTTTTAGCGGGCACCAACCCCGTTGCTGTCGTCGCAGGTGGAGGCAGTTGCCCCGCACACTACCCGGTGCACGAGTGCGTCTTCAAGGGGGATGTGAGGAGACTGTCCTCTCTCATCCGCACGCACAATATCGGGCAGAAAGATAATCACGGTGAGGAGTGCTCGCCCCTGTCCACCTCTCCTTCCCAGAGCCTAGGTTGTGTCTCCCCAGGCCTCTGAAATCCTAACAGACCCTTCTTTCCTCTCTTTTGCCCACCATTCCAAGCCAAATGCCCGTAAATCTTGTAATAGCATGCCAGTGGTTTCGGGATTGGTTCTTGTGGGTGCGAAGGAATGTTTCTTCCTTGGCTACTTCAAACTCTTAGAAGCTGTTTGGTTTATGTTTGAGACAGGGCTTCAGTGTGTTGATTCTTGACCATAAGAAATTTTAGATTGCCTCTCATCCAACCTGGTTATCATCCATTGTTTATTGAACTGTATCTTTTCTTCTTCAACCCCCCTACCCCCTTGGGATCTTGAATTTTGAACATATAAATTACCCAACTCCCTTCATTGCCCAGGTACAAATCCCAACCTGACTGCAACTGGTTGTGATTTCTACGTGTCATCAGGTTGTCTGTTTCTTTTCTTTCTTTTTTCTTCTACTTTTAGGAAGCTTAGTTTGGTACAAAGTGTTTACACTTTGCAAATGCTTTGATTTCTGAAAGCCACAGTACAAATTTGTTGGCATTTGATACCTGGAGCATGTAAAGTGACTTCTGAGTGGCTAAGATTTTGTTGAAGTAGAGCTTAGAGTTTTTTGCTTGTTTTAGATAGATAATTGCTAATAGTAATGTTTTATCTTGATGATCTGTGACTAAAAATAGTACTATGATTTTTCATAGTAACCTCATCATATCCTACATGACAACATATAGTGTCATTTGTTAGTCAAGGACTGTATTTCTACTTTTTGCTTTAATTTATTAGCTGAATTTTTTTCTGTTTCTTCTAAAAACATAATGTGACTGAGTTGACATTTAAGCCACAGTAAATTAATGAAAACTATTGTCAACACTGATATTTTCAACATTTGATAGGCCGTTTTAAACTGGGTAGTTGGCAAATATTTTTAATAGCTCGGCTTTTAACTGAACGTGAGTATTGTATACATTCAGTTAGAACACACTCAACTCTGCTCAAAATAGTGCAACACATTAATGAAATACTTGCCTGTGGAATAACCTCCCTTAATTCTGTTGGACTCTAGGCTTCTTATGTACAATTAGGGCAAAAATTGACATTAAAAAAAAAAAGTAAGATTTCTGTTGGTTGTATAATTCTCTAACAACTGCATTTGTATTCTGAATTTACAATATTGTAAGAATTACTACCTCTCATTTATCAAAAATCAAATCCTCCAGAGTGTTCCTAAAAGCTGCACCCAGTTTTTCATTCCTACATTTAATTTACTTAATTACTTTACTGTTGTTGCAACGACATAATATTGTTCGTTCATGGTAATTATTTTCTAACCCTTTGGGAAACAGTTTTTAGTGGGAGATCTGTTGTAGCTTCGGGTTGTTTAGTTATTAGGACATTTTTCAGATTTGGTCTTCATAGTAGCTATATATATATATATAGTTTATCTTATGGCCATTGCCTTTAAATTGTAGAGTTCCATTACATTGAAATGTACCTGAAAACAGATAAAACTTTGTTTTTGAGAGTTGATTCCCTTTGAAAGAAGAAAGAGGTGACTATGACTGACAAAGTATGATAGTATAGTATGTTAGAACTGATTTTCTTGACTGATCACAGAAGGTACTGAATTGCAGGATTATTGGGCTTGCATATGTCATCTAGCATTTACGAGTTGGTTTGTTAAAGTACAAATTCTGTTCAAAGTAATTAGAATCCTGAATATCCTTGAACTCTTCCTTAGCCCACTGAAATTCTCTAAGTCGTCTTGATATACTAAATGCTTGCATTGTACTTAGCTGCCCTTACATTGTTGATTTTATTTTTTTTATTGACGTATAGTTGACTTACAATGTTTCAGGTGTACAGCAAAGCGATTCAGTTTTATATATATATGTATTTTAGATTTTTTCAGATTATTTTCCATTATAGGTTATTGCAAGATACTGAGTATAGTTCCCTGTACTATACAGTAGGTCCTTGTTGTTTATCTGTTTTATATATAGTAGTGTGTATCTGTTAATCCCAAATTCCCAATTTATCACCCCCCTCCCTTTCCCCTTTGGTAATCATAAATTTGTTTTTTATGTCTGTGAGTCTATTTCTGTTTTGAAAATAAGTTCATTTGTATCATTTTTTTAGATTTCACATATAAGTGATATCATAAGATATTTGTCTTTCTCCGATTTACTTAGTCTGATAATCTAGGTCAATCTATATTGCTGCAAATGGCAATTATTTCATTCTTCTTTATGGCTGAGTAGTATTCCATTGTCTATATATCCCACATCTTCTTTATCCATTCATCTATCCGTGGACATTTAAATTACTTCCATGTCTTGGCTATTGTAAATTGTGCTGCTATGTACACTGGTGTGCATGTATCTTTTCAAATTAGAGTTTTCATCTTTTCTAGATATATGCCCAGGAGTGGGATTGATGGATCATATGGTAACTCTATCTTTAGTTTTTTAAGGAACCTCCATACTGTTCTTAAAAGCTGCACCAGGTTACATTCTGTTACATTGTTGATATTTTTGATGAATGTAACCAATGGTTCACATACCTGTGGAAAATGTAATTGTTTTGCCTGCAATTTACATTCTCATCTCCTGCAGTGAAGACTCCTAAGGAAGAGTGGCTTCTATTTAATGTGCTACTTCTTTAATCTCCTTTTCCCCTGTAGCTGCATAATTTCCCTGCTATAGTACATTACTTTTACTCATGAAATTTTACTAACCTGGATACTTTAGTCTTTTTAGATTATTTTTCCTTTCAAATTACAAAAGATAAATGTGTTTTGAGTCACCCAACAAAAACAAGCTCTTTGTTATATTTGGATTGTTATAGCATGATGAGTACATAGCAGAATCATACACTCATACAGGTGCATAGCAGAGCCATACAATTATATCACATCATATGACATAGTTTTATATTCATTAGATGTTCCTTCCGTAATGTAATGATGATGATGATCATCATCAAAGATAATAGTTTATTAAATACATCAGCGCTATGCTAAGTGTTTACATACATTATTACATTTAATTCTCACAATAACCCTGCTATAAAGGGTAGCTTTATCCTTGTTTTAAAGGTGAGGAAAGTGAAGCCTGGAGAGGCAAGGAAACTTTGCCAAAGTTGCATACTTAGTAAATAAGCTCCAAAGCTGGGAACTGAACTGACAGCAGGAACTCCAAAGCACATGATCAGCCTGTTTGTAAATATTTCTGTTGATCGGGATGCACTATTTTGCAAAGAAGTCAATTTTAATAATGTGTATGTGGCAATTTATGGCAAAGTTCTTTAATATATATTTCTCATTTAGTACTTGTAGAGAGAGAATGCCACTGAACAGCTCACAGAGATTTTCTGTAGAGCCCAAATCTCTCACTGTTGTTATGTTTCTTTTTATGTAATGGCACGGATAAATAGGCTACTTTGTCTACATGATAGCCCTTTAGGTATTTGACAAGCAAGAGGTATCATGTTCTCCTTATCTTCAGGTTAAACATTCCTAACTTCCGTATCCATTCTTCATATGACATGGTTTATAAAATTTTAAGAATGGTCCCTGAAACACAGTAAATGCTGTAGAGGTGTATTAAAAAAGTAAATGAAAATCTTAGTCATCTTCTTTTAGTGAAACTCTGGTTTGTTAGTTCTTTCCTTTGAGGATGGTGCCCAGAACTAGCCTTAGTGTTGAAGCTATAGTAGCCTCATCAGCAAAGACAGAGACTATATTTATTGCTCTAAGGAATACACATTTAGTAATGTATATTAGTAAAGAGCATACATTAAATAATAGAGTACAAGAGTATGTAGATTTTTTAATACTGTTTATTCTCAAGTAAGTGGCTGTCTTTCTGTTCTGTCCTTTCTTGTCCTTATTTTTTTTTTTAACCTCAAAACATGACTTTACATTTATTAATTTTTATCTTGTTAATCTTGATCCTTTATTCTACCTACCTGGAAAGCTTATTGAATCCTAATTTGGTCACTATTTAGCTCACTGTTCATTAGCTCTTTCAGTTTGCAGTGATCTCTGAATTGAAAAACTTTTTTTGGTGTGTGTGTATGTATGTGTATTTACAAATTATTGTCAAATTGAGTAGGAGCAAGGATAGAGCTTTTTCTTTTATGGAAAAATGTTAGTTGAGTTTGAATTGCTTTTTCTAAGCCATCAATTATATTAAGGAATACTGTATTTGGATCCAAACATATCTCTTGAAATATAAGTTAAATACAGTAACAGCCATAATATCATATATATACTGTGTTCAAATATGCCAATGATTTTGACACATGGTATATTTAATAACAGCTTTTCTCGGGTGGGGAAAAAGATACATTAAGTGTACAAAAATTACTTAAACCTTATATCATTAGTATATCTTTAGTTATATACCCCCTTTTTTTTTTTTTAGTATAGGATTAAAGTTTAAGTCTAGGCTTTTTTTCACATTGAGTGTGAAGATTTTTCTGAATCCTTTTTTGCTATTGGTAGTTAAACAAAGCATCATGGTAACATGCTATTTTTTTTATAGTTGGTGCTAATGATTTTTACTTCTTCCCCTTTAGAACTGAGAATGCTTATGAAGTTTACAGAAGACTTTCTTGATTTTGACTGCATCCTATTTGTTAAACTTGTAATTTTGTTTTTTCCCTTAATTGAGTCAAATATCTTTGGAAGTTAAGCACCTTATCTTGGACATTAGTCAGAAGCTTTTAGGGGCCAGAGTGACAAAAGTTCTTGATATATGAATTGCTCAAACCAGCGTTTCCTAGATGTGAAAATTTCTGATCTATTCTGAGAGGTTTGGCGGTTTCTACTGCCTTTAATTACATTGTCTGGCATGTCACAAGCCATCTTCTCTATACACAGTTAATTTTCATTTTTACTGAATTGTAGTGTAATCTTCTTGAAGCTATTTTACATAGTGATTAGAGATTTCAAATTTAAAATAAAAGTCAGTTTGAGATTATTCCTGCCAATGCAGGTAACTCAATGAAGTGATAAAGAAATGGTTAACTTGTGTCTGGTGGCTGACAGATTTCTTCAGACAGAGATTTTAAAACATCTTACGTTCAGAAAATTTAAAAATGTAAATTTGAGAATGGAGGCGATAGGAAATCTTTTTGGTGCCCATACAATATGTTTATTTTGGCTTATTCTCTATGAATTGATCTTTCTTTTGATATCATTTTCTCTGCTTCGTTTTTGTCCCTAACCTTCATGATGGGTGATACAAGAGAATAAAGCACAATATGTCTGTTTGAGAAAAGGCGACTATAAAGGTAAACTTTGCATGGAAAAAGAAATCTTGAAGTCTCAGGTGAACAATTTTAGTCAAGAGGCACATCTTTAAAAGAGCACTAGTAGTTTTGTATCTGTCCTCCTCGTGTTTTGTAGTCTTTTCTGAATTTTGTTTTTGGAAGGCATACTTCATTTTCCCTTAGGAAAAAAAAGTGGTTTCTGGAGGCCCAAGATAATCCATTAAAGTTTTATGCACTGTCACTGGGTATGAGGGTGATTTGTCTGTGAAATCTGTCACTCCACTGATCCTGTGGGGTTGATTCAGTTGATCTCCATGACTGTATGAATAGAACCTTCTTCCTTTCACCTTTTCCTGCATGTGCATCTCCAACAGAATAGGACTGTCCTGGTGTTAAATGAGTTTCCTGATGCCATCATCATTAGCACTATAGAACATGAACTGCTACTTGAAATTGTGATATGAACACATCTGCAGAGCTACCTCTGAAGAGCTGCCTTCACTGAACCACAGTAGAAGTAGGAAGTCTGACCTTCAAACTTTGGCAAAAAAGGAAGCAGAAATGAGCAATTACTGATGATATTGTGTCCTGGGCATCGGCAATGAGGCAGGAGAATTCTGGAGGACTTATTGGAGAACTGAATATGTCTGTCCCAAGTTAATGGCATTCATAAGTCATAGAAATCTAAATGAAGAGTACAAGGTAATTGTCAGGATGCTTTGTGTTCTAGAAAAGGAGTGTAGATTCTCAAAAATTGGATAGGGGCTGGAAAGACAAACAGTATATTCCTGTTCATATACCATTTATTTCACTGGGGAGCGGTAGAAGATCAGTTTTAGAGCAAGACAGAAGCATGTCAAATGAGGGTAGGAAAAAGGGAAAAGGTCTCTTTTCTAACTGTTTAAAGATTATGAATGGTGTTAGTTATCAGGATATGTGAGGTTTAACTGTGTGGTTGCATTTCATCTGTTCTTAAGCCTGTTAGTCTTGTTGGTATCCCAAAGATCATCTGTAAAACTAGAAGGCTTTTTCTATATATGGAATCAGACCTGAGTTGGAGACCATGCTTCTCTACAAACTGGTTTTTATGTAATTATACTATTTATTTAACTGCTGAAATAAGTCGATATAATAATATCTATCTCTTGGGGCATTATAGTCTTAAATGGGAGACCACACTTGAAAATATTTTAATGATGAAGGCTCATATCATAGTAATATCCATTAATATCAATATCTTGCTCTACTTTTGCTGTGACGTCCCTTTCAGTAGAGGACATTCTAGTTTTTGAGGTTTAGTTAGGACTTCATTCAATTGAGGTTTTATCTGCTTCTTGAATTTATACTGCCTATCAGTTTGCTAAAAGGTTTATTTGCCTCTCCTGTCAGTCATCTTTCGTCTACTACTGGTGCAACTTGGTTCAGAACATTTGGATTCTTGGCTGTAGATATCTGTCAGGTGTGTTCATTTATCCTCTCTTAATCAGCACTGCGCTGACTTCTATAAAGCCACCTGTGCTGTGTTGCATATCCTCTTGGATATTGGTTGGCTTTCATAGAGAATTGTGTGGATATCTGCATTGTCCTGAGGTAAAATGCTTTTTGGAGAGTAAAAATAGATTTTAACACTATTCTAATGGTTCTTCATAGTTTTTTTCCCCCTTTTTTTGTTCATTCATTCCTTCACTTAACAGATATATACTGAACTCCTAATATGTGATAAACAGTGTTTTAGGTGCTGGGGTTACAGCAGTGAACAAAATGAACAAAGTCATTCCTGCTGTCAGGGAGCTTACATTCTAATGGGGGAAGATAAATAATAAACGAACTAATAAAAATATAGTAAAGAGAATATGGCAGAAAAGAGTTTTAGGCAGAGAATTGCAAACACAAAGGTACCATGTTCAAAGAATAGTGTGGCTGGAACAGGCAGAGAGTGGTAGGATATGGGAGATTTTGAGACCGGGGTGTAAACATGTAGAATTTTTGTAGGCCATTGTTAAGGATTTTGGCTTTTACTTTGAATAACATAGGAAACTATTTGAGGGTTTTGAATAGTCAGGTAACATGATCTGATTTTAAAAGGCTCTTTCTGGCTACTATATGAGGCAGAAAAGAAACTTTGGTGGGGGGCATGGGTCAATTTAACATGCTGTTATTATAAGTGGGGGTAACTGGAAATAATGAGAAGGTAGAGCTGGTTAGGAGTCGATGATAGATTGAAAGTAATGTGTGTGTGTGAGTTTTAGTACTATAGTACCATTTATGAGAGAAAGCACAAAAATTCTCCCTTTTTATTGCTTGCTTGGATGAGACTCGAAGATGTCTGTGGAAGCTGGAGCTGTGTTGGTTCTAGGACTTGTAATTTCCTGCTTTGCTCCCTCGTTAGGGGGCACATGAAGTCAAAACTATTTTTGTAATAACCCAAAGTCATTGTTTGCCTTTTTCACAGCGCTGACATTTTCACTGATGGTACAAAAGCAGTGGTGGGTAAAATTGTTGGAACATTAGCATGAATCAGGGCACCAAACTGCTAGTAGTCATTGTATTATTCACTGCCGTGTACTTGAAGTAGGAAAAAAAAAAAAGCCAATTTCACAATGTCTTTGATGAAGGTGTAGAAATTGTTAATTTTTAAAGTCTTAATCTTGAGTACATACTTTTTATTCTTTGTGACATAATGTGAATTATGCATAATACTTTTCTGCTGCATACTGAAGAGAAAAAAAGGGAGAACATTTGTGCAGTTGAGTTGTAAGCCAAACTAGCTGCTTTTGTCATGGAACACCATTTTTATTTGAAAGAACAGCTTACACACAAACTATGATTATCACAATTTGGATATTTGGCATACATTTTCTGGAAATTGGATGAAGTGAACCTGTGACCTCAAGGAAAACAATTGACAATATTTGTTGCCAATTAAAAAATTCAAGCTTTGAAATGAAATTTAGAATTTGGAAAACTTGTCTCTGTCACTGTAAGCTTGACAGCTTCCTAGTATTTAAAGACTGTTCTGGTCAGATTGGTGATATTACTAAATGTGATTTAAAAATTTTTGTATACTGAAATGTGTTGACATTTGGAAGATCTGCATAACTCAGTAAATCAGTATATTTTAGACTGATCAACGCCTGATGTTACAAAACCATGCATCAGTAAAAGATCCATTCAAAGTGTAAGAGAAACCAATGAATTTCAGAGTACCACAGTACAAAAAATGTATTGATACGGTTTGAGATCTCACATGGCAACAAACCTTAAAGAAATAACCACTTACTAAGTTTTGGTGTAGTATCAAAGAATACCGCCAATTATTTGGAAAGGCTGTTAAAATACTCCTCTTTCTTTTTTCAAGTGTATATCGTCTGAATCTGGATTTTCTTCATATACTTCACAACAGCATTTACACCTGACTGAATGCAGAACCAGTTATAAAAACCCAGCTGTCTTCTGTTAGGCCAGACATTAAATTAAATTTGTTTTTATTTTTAATTAAAGAATTTAAAATAGTACCACTCTTGTCATTCTTTTTGTTTTGTTTTGGAAAATTGCAGTTTTTTTCATAAAAAAATTATATTAACATGTAATGGTTTTAACAATTTTAATTTCTAACGTAAACAGCAATAGATTTATTCATATAAGAAATTTTTGGGATCTTCAATAATTCTTAAGAGTATAATGGGGTCTTGAAACCAGAAAGTTTGAAATCTGTTGGTATAGTAAAAAGAATACTGATTTTAGAGTCATGATTCCCACAATTTCTGGATATGTAATTTTAAGAAATTACTTAACCATTTTTAGATGTATTTTTCTTATGACATGTGAAATAGGAATAATCTTTGTCTCACAGGGTTAGGGAGCAAATTAAATAAGATATCTAAAGTATACAGCATAGTGCTGGGCACATAGTATATAATATATGCCCTGTAAATGCCAGCCATTTGGTTGATAATTTGCATACTTAGACTATAGTGGTCTTAATATTACTGGAATGTTTTTTACTCATTTAACGAAACAGAGTACAGTTTTGTTTACCAAGTTAGAACCAAGGCATCCAATTTCAGATTTAAAAGTATATTTTGAAAAGTTAACAGAGAAAGTTATTTTAAGTTTTTAGTGTCCTTTGTGTAACAAATTAGTTCAAGCAGTAGGTTGAGGACTTAGAAAACTGAGGGGATAGTAGGTAAAGGGTCAAACTAGGATACTTGAGCACTTAGTTTCATGATACATTTAGTCAGTAAAGTAAATGTGGTATTGGGTAGATAATGATGTTGATAAAGATTATTTTGCATTTAAAATATTGAAATCAAAGCATGACATTTGGCATCCTTGATTGTAAGTAGTATGTATTTCTGATTGTGTTCTTACCTTAAAGTGAGAGGGACTGGATCGTTGAACTCAAAGTCATTTCTGGTTCATAAATCTTTTGAAATCGTGATTAATTTGGACTTGTAATGGGAAGTTCCATTTGTAACTTAAGTAGGTGCTGAGGCTTTTACCTTTTCATCTATATGTTCTTGGAGGGTTTAAGAAAACAAAGAGTACTTATCTAGGTACATAAATGCCTTGATTTCTTCACCTGTATGCTCTAGAGTGTAAGTTTTTGAATAGTTACTATGTTCACATGCTACAAAAGTATAAAAAGATATAAAAGGATATGATGTAAAAATACAATTTCTCTCCCACCTGTCTTTATCCACCCAGTTATCCTCTTTGACAGCAGCTAGTGTTATCAGTTTCTTGTTTTCTTTTTCTGCTACCATTTAGAACATGGTACTTTTTTTTTCTCCTGAAAGATAGGGAAGTGAAGAAAGAACTATTACAACCTTTCCTACTATTAGGACAAAAATGGATATTCAGAAATTTATATGTTTGATTTTAAATGTCTTTCTCTTTTCTTATTTTTAAATTTATATCTCCAGCCTCGACTTCTCCTTGGAGTTCCAGATTTTATAATTATCTCCACTTGGGAATCTCAGAGATATTTCAAAATTTATTTGTCCAAAATGGAGTTATCATTTTCCACTTCCCACCTGGCCATCTAGTAAATCACATCATTTAGCTATCCAGTTCTCAAGTGTCAATCACTGGGATCATTCTTTGTCTTACCCCCTCTTTTTACCCATACATGTCTAATTAACAAGTTATTTTGAATCAGTCTACTTTCTGTCTCCACTGCTACCACTTTGAGACCAACCAATTTTTATTATCTTTTCCCTGGAATACTGCACCAGACTCATAACTAGTCTCCCTATGTCCCCTTCCATTCCATTCTCTGTATGTTAAGAATAGTGATCTTAAAATGTAATTGGTATCATGTCATGTCCCTACTCAAGGTCCTTTAATGCCTTCTCCACTTAAAAGTAAGTTCATATTTTTTACCATATGTTATAGAACCCTGCATGATCTAGCCTTTTCTTACTTCTCTGATATAATCTTTTACCAATCCCTCCTTTTTTTCTATGTCTGGCCATACTTATTTTCTTTCAGTTCCTTGAACATGCCAGGTTATTTCTGGCCTCTGTCTGGAAAGCATTTCTTCTCATTCTTTGATTTCATAGTTCTTACTTAGCTTTTAGATCTCATTTTAGAGAGATTTTCCTGACTTAAATATCAAAAAGTATGTCTGTCCTTATTATTTTCAGCCTTAGCCTTTTATTTTTCTCAACACTTACAATCTATTTTGTTTCATTTTATATTTCTCTTTCTTTTATGAATATAAATTACACGAGGGCAAGAATTATTTCTAGGTTATTAATGGTTGAATCTCTAGTGTCTAGCACTATGCCTAGCACATGGTGATCCTCAGTAAATATTTATTGAATGGAAATGAATGGATTTTCCTTCTGGGTAAAATGTTGGAGAAATAACAGAACCTACGAACTCCTTCTAACTTTGTATTAAAATACAATGATAACTCTAGAATCAAGTAAACTAGATAATGAGAGAAATTTTTAATAATAGTAATGTAGTGTGATTAAATATAGAAATTATATTGATGAATGACAGGTGTTCTTTCCTGTCACCTGTAATGTGACATGAAACCCTTAGTGATTAGAGCATTGGTCTACAAACATTTCATTAAAGGGCAAGATAGTGAATATTATAGGCTTGCAGGCCATACCATTTGTTGCATGAAAGTAGCCATAGACAATTCATAAACAATCAGCATGTGGCTGTGTTCCAGTAAAACTTTACGTCATGTCCCTGAATTAGAGGATGAAGAAGTTTCTAATATGGAAAACAGATGGCAGGAGCAAGTATGTGCTCGACAGCAAGCTTACCCTTTCTTCTTGCCTTCGTTTATTGTTATCATTAAGACTTATAACAGTAGAAAAAAAATAAAACTTTTTCTGGTACCTTATTTTGAATAGAGAAATTCACACTAAAGAAGCAAGTGGGCAAGAGAGCTTATTTTAGTTGAGAGCTAGACTAACCTTGGTGATGGTTGTTAAGGAACAATAAATCCAGTGAAAAGGCCTTTTTAAGGAAGACTTTTTCTTTTAAAATTATTAGGAGAGTGAATAAGTTTTTACTTATCGGCCACCTATCTCTTATTTATCTTTAAACAGCTTTATTCTGATATAATTCCTTTAGCATGCAGTTGAACCATTTAAAGTGTACAATGAAATGGTTTTTGGTATATTTAGAGTTGTGCAACCATTACCACAATCACTTTGAGAACATTTTTATCACCTTAAAAAGAAATCATGTATTTTTTTTACCTTTCACTGCCCCCCACTCCATTTCCTCCAGCCCTAGACAATCTCTAATCTACTTTCTGTCTCTTTAGATTTTATTATTCTAGACACTTCACGTAAATGGAAATCACACAATCTGTGGTCTTTCACTTAGCACATTGTTTTTTAAGGTTCATTCATGTTGTAGCATGTATCACTATTTCATTCCTTTTTATTGCCGATTAAGATTACATTGTATGGATGTACCTCATTTTGTTTGCACATTCATCAATTAATGGACATCTGAGTTGTTTCTACTTTTTGGCTATTATGAGTAATGCTGCTATGAACACTTGTATATAAGTTTTTGTGTGGACATGTTTTCATTTTCTTGGGTATATATCTTTTGCTGGGCCATGTGATAAGTCTGTGTTTACCATTTTGAGGAACTACCAAACTGTTCTGCAAAGTGGTTGCACTATTTTACTGGCCCAACAGCAGTGTTTGAGGATTTCAGTTTTTCCTCCTTTCCAGCACTTGTTATAGCCATCCTAGTGAGCATAAAGTTGTGTCTCCTTATGGTTTTGATTTGTATTTTCTTAATGGCTAATGATTTTGAGCATCTTTTCATGTGCTTTTTGGCCATTTGTATATCTTATTTGGAGAAATGGCTATTCATATATTCCCATTTTTAAATTGGGTTGTCTTTTTTTTTTTTTTTTTTTGCGGTACGCGGGCCTCTCACCGCTGCGGCCTCTCCCGTTGCGGAGCACAGGCTCCGGACGCACAGGCTCAGCGGCCATGGCTCACGGGCCCAGCCACTCTGCGGCATGTGGGATCCTCCCGGACTGGGGCACGAACCCGTGTCCCCTGCATCGGCAGGTGGACTCTGAACCACTGCGCCACCAGGGAAGCCCGGGTTGTCTTTTTATTATTTAGTTTTAAGAGTTTATTTAGAGTATTAGAGTCTCATAGGAAAGTGCTTAAATATCAGCTTGTTCTTTTAGCTTCAGAGTGTAGAGGAGTTTCTGCTATTTATTCTCTTGAATGTTGAGAGGATAGTGAGGGCAATATGCTTGTCCTTTCCCATATTAGATCTGAATAAATCATTTCAGGATGGATGAGCAGAAAAAGAAAATCCATTTGAGAGTCTTTGGAAAACAGTTATTATAAAAGAAGCATCATTATAAGTATCCTGAAGATACTGTTAGGAATACTATAAGAAATAGAAGAAAAGTTTAGAAAATAATTGCCTTGTTTTTCAGTAACACATAAAACAGTTTGTTTCTTTAATACTGTTAAATAGTGATGTGAAGAAAACAGTCCAAATTATGAAGATACTATGGAAATTTAAAAAAATATAGTCACTGCATTAAAATGATCTAAATTGAGTACAGAAAGTAAAGTTTTGACAGTAAAGAAAATTGAATGAGTGATGTACAAAAATAATTTGAAAACAAGGACTGTAGAGGAAAAGGAGACAGATTAAAAGAATGAAGGACAAGTTATAAATGTGGACTTTACATGTGTGGATTGTATTCTATGAATAATATGAATTTCTAGAGAATAAAACAGAAGAAATGGATCAGAGGCAACACCCAAAGCTATAAATAAAGAAGAAAATTTTTTTTATCTAAACTTTGTTCTGATTCCAAAGTTAGAGCTCATAATTTGTTCCGGGGAAAATTAATGAAAAGAGATCTGCATATCTTCACACTATTTTTTTTTTTTTTTAATTGTCCAAGCAGCGTGGCTTGTGGGATCTTAGTTCCCCCGACGAGGGATTAGACCCAGGCCCTCGGCAGTGAAAGTGCAGAGTCCTAACCACTGGACTGCCAGGGAATTCCCTCTTGGTGCTATTTTAAAATTGAATGATTCCTACATATATACAAGTAAAAAGCACAGATTACTATAATATTGAACTAAAATGTATATCAATTTGGCCTCAGACTTCGCCAATGTTAGAACATACTTGATATACCATCTGCCAACTGTAGAATTCTTTCTAGCCAAATATTCATTTGTGAAAGCAATAGTAACATTCTAGAAAATAGACCAACCATCATGATATCATTCCTGAAAAATATTATTCAAAGAAGTATCTCAGATTGGAAGGGTTAAATGACTAACCCAAGAAAGGAGATGTGTCCGAAAAGGACTGATAATGAATTTTAAACCAGTTAAATATACCATAGATCAGTCTAATAATTAAAGCAAATATGATTATAATCCTGAGAGCAAATTTCCAACCCCCCCCAAAAAAAACCCCCAAAAAACACTTTTGCTTCAAATTTTGAAAGACATGTAATCTATAATGGGTAAGGAAATGGTTTATAACCACTGATTAAATTAGTGAAACAAAAATGGAGCCAGAGGAGACATAAAAGTACTGAACTCTTTATAATTGCATCAAAAAGAATAAAATACCTAGGAATAAACATACTTAAAGAGGTTAAAGACCTGTACTAGGAAAGCTATAAGACACTGATGAAAGAAATTGAAGACGACACAGATGGAAAGATATACCATGTTCATGGATTGGAAGAATTAATATTGCTGAAATGGCTATACCACCCAAAGCAGTCTACAGACTCAGTGCAATCCCTATCAAAATACTAAGGGCATTTTTCACAGAGCTAGAATGAATAATTCTAAAATTTGTATGGAAACACAAAAGACCCTGATTAGCAAAGGCAATCTTGAGAAAGAAGAACAGAGCTGGAGGGATCATGCTCCCTGACTTCAAACTGTACTACAAAGCTACAGTAACCAAAACAGTATGGTACTGGCACAAAAACAGACACGTAGATCAATGGAAGAGAATAGAGGGCCCAGAAATAAACCCACGAACATATGGTCAGTTAATCTATGACTTTGTCATAGGAGGCAAGAATATACAATGGAGAAAAGACAGTCTCTTTAATAATTGATGCTGGGAAAACTGGACAGCTACATGTCAAAGAATGAAATTAGAACATTCTCTAACACCATATACAAAAATAAAGTCAAAATGGATTAAAGACGTAAATGTAAGAACAGAAATCATAAAGCTTCTCAGAAGAAAACATAGGCAGACACTCTTTGACATAAATAGTAGCAAAATTTTTTGGATCTGTCTCCTAAAGCAAAGGAAAAAAAAGCAAAAATAAACAAACAGGACCTAATTAAACCTGAAAGCATTTGCATAGCAAAGGAAACCACTGACAAAAATGAAACGGCAACCTATGGAATGGGAGAAAATATTTGCAAATGATCTGATCAACGAGGGGTTAATATCCAAAATATATAAACAACTCATATAACTCAACGTCAAAAAAAAACCCAGTTGAAAAATGAGACAGAAGACCTGAATAGACAGTTTTCCAAAGAAGACATACAGATTGTTAACAGGCACATGAAAAGATGTTCAACATTGTTTAATCATCAGAGAAATGCAAATTAAAATCACAATGAGATATCACCTCACACCTGTCAGAATGGCTGTCATCAAAAGGAACACAAATAACAAAACAACTATACTCCAATAAAAATTAATTTAAAAAAACACAAATAACAAATGTTGACGAGGATATGGAGAAAAGGGAACCCTAGTACCCAGTTGGTAGGAATGCAAATTGGTGCAGCCACCATGGAAAACAGTATGGAGTTTTCTCTAAAAACTAAAAATAGAACTATCATATGACCCAGCAATTCCTCTCTTGGGTATTTATCTGAAAAAAGCTGAAAACACTAATTCAGAAAGATACATGCACCCCAATGTTCATAGCAACATTCTTTACAATTGCCAAGATATGGAAGCGACCTAAGTGTCCATCAGCAGATGAATGGATAAAGAAGATGTGGTTTACATACAATGGAGTATTACTCAGCCATAAAAAAGAATGGAATTTTGCCATTTGTAACAACATTGATGAACTTGGAGGGTATTGTGCTAAGTGAAATAAGTCAGACAGAGAAAGACAAATACTATATGATATTACTTATATGTGGAATATAAAAAGTAAAATAGACTAGTGAATATAACAAAAAAGAAACAGTCACAGATATACAGAAGAGTTGCAGATATAGATATGGGGAGAGGGAAAGGGGGACAAGAAGAGGGTAGTGGATTAAGAGGTACAGACTACCATGTATAAAATAAATAGGCTACAAGGATAATAATACAGGGAATATAGCCAATATTTTTTAATAACTATAAATGGAATATAACCTTTAAAATTGTGAATCATTGTGTTATACACCAACTATACCTCAGTAAAAAAGAAAAAGTCCAGACCTCTTCATTTGTTGTAATGGGAATCAAAAGTATAGTTTACTTTTTTACTTTGAGTGTTAGATAAGTATGAGTTTAAAAATGTGTTCTAGGACTTCCCTGGTGGCACAGTGGTTAAGAATCCGCCTGCCAATGCAGGGGACACGGGTTCGGGCCCTGGGAAGATCCCACATGCCGTGGAGCAACTAAGCCCGTGCGCCACAACTACTGAGCCTGCGCTCTAGAGCCCACGAGCCACAACGACTGAGCCCACGTGCCACAACTATTGAAGCCCGCACGCCTAGAGCCCGTGCTCCAAAACAAAGAGAAACCACCACAGTGAGAAGCCCGTGCACCACAACGAAGAGTAGCCCCTGCTCACTGAAACTATAGAAAGCCTGCACGCAGCAACGAAGACCCAGTGCAGCCAAAAATAAATAAATAAATTTATTAAAAAAAAAAGGGTGGTTCTAAAAAGTTAGTTTGCTATAAATAGAATTTAAAATCTATCTATAATCTGTTATTGTGGAAGATGAATTTTAAAAGTCCAAATTAAAAAAAAAAAAGTAGGAAAGCATAGCCACAGGACTTAAAAAACAGAAATCTCCAAAAGTATGATTGTGTCAAATAAAGCTTTATATTCCCATATTGTGTTAGTAATGATTCTTGGATTTACAAGTGATAGAAACTCATTGCAAACTAGCTTAAGCCCCAAAGTATTTATTGATTCATATAACTGAAGATGATAGGGTAGGAGACAATAGTGACATGATTGTATCCAGATTTCCTGCAGTATCATCAGGACTTTTGTTGGCGGTGGGGCGGGTATTGTACGATTTTTTAGATCTGGTGTTATGTAGAATTTAATTCTTCCCTCTTGCAGTTGGGCTTTCTTCTATGTCAGAGTTTTTCAACCTCTACACTTGACATTTTGTGCTGGATGATTCTGTGTGGTGGGAACCTATCCTGTGCACTATAGGTATTTAGTAGCATCCCTGGCCTCTACCTTCTAGATGCCATTAGCACCCCCCACTCCCCAGTTTTGACAACCAAAAATGTGCCAGACATTGCCATATATTCTCTGGGGGATAAAATTGTCCCTGATTCAGACCCGCTAATCTATATGGTAGAGACTATGCAGTCTCATACTCAGAACCTTAAAGTACTAAGGTTCCAATGGCAAGAGACAGTTTTCCTCACTGGCTCAAGTACAAAAAGAAAATGCAGAAAAGAACCTTGACCCAGGTGGGAATTGTGCCCTTCCCTGAAACTATTTTCTAATTAGGTATCAGACTAGTTGGGTTTGTGTCATGTGTCTTCCCTGGTTCATGTACTTAAGGTATGGCATTTGTTACTAAGAGAAAGGAGTAGTGAAGAAATTCCAAAAGTAACAACGATGACATCTACTAACTAAAAGGGAAGAAAAGGACTTTCACACATACTTGAAGGAGAATAGTGAAAAAGGGAAATTTTGTTGTTGAGTCAATGGTAAAGAAAAGAAAGCTATGAATCCTCAAGATTAATTGCTGATAAAATTGAATTTGAGGTAAAAATGATTTAAAAGTGCTAAGAGAGTAATTATATTTTGATAGAAGTTATGATCATTAGCACTCATAAAAGTATTGCATCTTTATGCACTAATCAAGAGTATAAAAAAATAGAAAGCAAATTATTAACAAAGATGGAGAAAAGTTAACACTTAAAATCAAAGTAGAACTTCTGCCTCTAGTAATGATGAACTAGATAATGAGGACAACTCTTCTTTAGAAGGCAATAAGAATAAAATATTCTACTTTAAGGACATTGGAGATCTAATGAGGTAGGAAGGGATACTGGGCCAAGATCTGGCAGAAGATGGAAATCCAAAGATGCAAACCTAAGATTTGAGGTTACTTTTCCCCAGCAGCTTTTGTGAATCCAGAAGAAGCAGTTAAGAGGCTGAGCAGTACTTTTGACAGCCTTGGTGAGCTAAGAGGATAAAAGATGGAGGTCAGGGCCCACCAGGTGTGGGGTATCTCTTAAACATGCTGCTTTTGGGGATGGAAACTTGAAGAGCTGCAGCTTAGGAATAAGGTTGAACTGCAGGTAAATCAGCTCTGATATAGGTTGAAGCATAGCTTTGAGTCATTTGTGAGGGCCGGAAAAAAAATGTCAATCCCTGGATTAGTCTAGTACCCCCAGCCACATGTCAGAAGCAAATAAAAGTCTCTGTAGAATTTGTTTCTTAGGCTTCAAGATTTTTGCAGAAGGAGTTAATTAAATATGTTCAGCATACAATTAAAGATGACCAGCATTATAGGGAAACTAGACAACATGAATGAGGACCAGAGAGAAGCAATAAGAGAAACAGAGCCATCAGAGCTTCATTTATTGTAATTATTACTAGACAGACTTTATTTTTTATTTATTTACTTACTTAATAGAAGTATAGTTGATTTACAATGTTGTGTTAGTTTCTGGTGTGCAGCAAAGTGATTCAGTTATACATATATATATATTCCTTTTCAGATTTTTTTCCATTGTAGTTTATTACAAGATATTGAGTATAGCTCTCTGTGCTATACAGTAGGACCTTGTTGTTTATCTATTTTATATATAGTAGTTTGTATGGACAGAGACTTTAAATAACAATGTTTATTATGTTCTTGGGGGATGAGAGACAAGTTTGAATATTTTAGTGGAGAACTGGAAATTATGAAAATTGAGCTAACATATTTGGAAAATAATTCAATAGAAATTCTCAAATGGAAATATATAATAACTGAATTAAAAACTAAATAAATGGGCTTAATACAGTTTAGATCCTGAAGAAGACAGAACTCATGATCTTGGAAATATGTCAGGAGAAAATATCTACAATGAAAAAGGGAAAGAAATTTTTTAAAAATTAAAAATGGTAAGAGTAGTTCTATGTTAATTGAACCCCAGGAGAGAAGAGAGAGAATATGGGGCTAAAGCAATATTTGAGGAGACAGTTGCTGAGAATTTTCCAAAATTGATGAAAGACACCAATTCAGAGATTTAACAAGTCCAACCCAAGTAGAATAAAAAAAGGATTCCACATTGGAGTGAAATGGCTGAAAAAAAAACCTTAAATGCAGCCAGAGAAGTCACATTACTTTAAAAGGATCAGTAGAAATTCCTACAGCTGACTTCTCAACAAAAAAGAAAACCATAAGACTACATAGAATACTGAAGAAAATAACAGCCAATCAAGAATTATATACCCTGTACAATATCCTTTGAAGTTGAATAAACATTTACAATCAAAAACCTAAGATAATTCACTTATCAGACCACCACTAAAAGAAATACTGAAGGATGTGTTTCAGATAGAAGAAAAATGATTCTAATGGAAGGCTAGAGAGGTAGGAAGGAATGAAGAGCAACAAAAGTGGTAAGAAATCTTAAATGAATATTGATTCTATAAGGTACAAATAAAGACTCATGGCACTAGATAACAGCATATAAATCTGGATGGAGGGAATGAAGTTAGTGTTCTAAGGTCAATGACTTGCTCTCAAGAAGGGAATGTGCCATTTAACATTAGACTTTGATAAATCAAGGATGCATATTGTAAACTCTAGAGCTGTGCTGTCTAATAGAAAGCCAATGCAAGCCACATTTATAACTAAGTTTTTTAATAGCCACATAAAATAGAAGTAGGTGAAATTAATTTTACTACTACATTTTATTTAACCCAAAATATCCAAAACATTATTTTAACATGATGATCAATATAAAACATTACTGAGATATTTTACATTCTTGTTTTTCATACTAAGTCTTCAAAATCCCACTTATGGCACATCTCAGTTCAGACTAGCCACATTTCAAATACTCGGTAACCACATGTAGCTACCATATGGGACAGTGCATCTCTAGGATAACTACTAAAAGAATAGTAAAATAAAAAAAATATATACCTTCCATCCACAGATAAAAATCCAAAATGGAATAATGAAAATAATCAATTTAGAAGAAGGTAAGAAAGATGAGAAAAAGGAACATGGAACCAGCAGGACAAATAGAAAGCACAAAGCTGGATGGTAGATTGAACTCCAATAATATCAGTAAGTATAACATATGAGGCTGGATTAAATGCTCTGGTTAAAAGACAAATATTATCTTACTGTATGAAAAAACACCCAACTACATACAGTTGGAAACACATCTGAAATATAACAACATTGAAAGTGAGAGGAGTGAAAAATATATTCCATGTAAATATCAATCAAAAAATTTGGAATAGTTATATTAACATCATAGTAGGTTTTAAAGCAGAAAACATCTGAGATAAAGAGAGGTGCTTCAAGATGAAAATCATTTGTTGAACTAGGAAAGTATAAGGATTTGATTTGTACTTAGTAACATAGCTGAAAATATATCAAGCAAAGTTGCTAGAAGTACAAGAAGACATAGAAACCCCCAATTACAGTGGGATATTTTTAACATTCCTCTTTCTTTAACACGCTGACAAAAAACCAGTAAGGATATAAAAGATATGAACAACACAAACTGGATCTAGTAGGTTTATATGAAATGCTGTACCCAAAACCCTTAAGATACATGTTCTTTTCAAGGTTACAGAAAACATTTACAAAAATTGACGAAACTTGACCATAAAGCAACTCTCAACATGTTTCATTGAGATTATACTGAGTCTGTTCTCTGATCACAGTGTAAGTAAACTAGAAATTATTAATAAAAAGGTAAATATACTAGGAAATGGTAAAAAAATCAAACATTTAAGAGTCCATTTCAAGAAATTAGAAAAAGAACAACTTAACTTGCTTAATTTCCCAAGTTGAGTCTATTTTACCCAAATAACATAGAAGAAAAGAAGTAATAAAAGAGCAAGAATTATTGAATTAAAACAGACATTAAGTAGCAACATGCCAAAACTTTGTTCTTTAAAAAAGTGCATAAAATTAATAAACCTCAGACTGATCAAAGAAAAAGAAAACACAAGTAACAAATGTGAATGAAAAGTGGGGCATCTGCATAAATTTTAATGTCATTAAAAAGTCATGGATATTGTGAACAAAATGTATGACAATAGGTGGCAATTTGTATGACATGGACAGAATCCCTGAAAAATTTAATTTGTCAAAATGCACACAAAAAGGAATTAGAAAACATAAGTACTCTTGTTATTATTAAAGACAATGAATCCGTAATAAAAATGTTCACTCAAAGGAAACTCCAAGGCTAGATGGTTTTACAAGTGTATTCGTGTAAACATTTAGGAAAAATAACACCAAAAGTTTTACAATTACATTACTTAATTATGGAAACATTTGAGTTTGCAACCCTTGCCTAAGGTAATGCCTGTTGCGTTTTAGTGATCAGGTTTCTGTAACTATTTGATATTTTTAAGGTTTGTTTCTATAGTCAGAACTTTTTCTTATGCCTTCATTCACGAATGCTTATTGACTATTTTGAATGTCAGATGTGTATTGGAAGCATTTCATATACATAAATGATCAAAATATGTATCTAGTTATCCTGAGGTTAATGTCTAATGAAGGAGACAGATGTTTACACAAAAAATTTAAAGTACAGTTTAGTGTGAAAAGTGCTGCAATCAAAAGATGGGTATAGAGAGCTTTGGGAGCAGTGCAGAGGGACATCTGATTGTCTAGAGAAGACTTCAGTGAATAGGTGATGTTTGAGCTAAGCCCTAAAAGGTGAGTATTAACTTGCCAGGCAGATCGGGAAGGAATATTTAGGAAGGATTAATAAAATGTGTGAATATCGAGAACCTGGCTTATTGGAGAATTTATTGTATGCAGTTCAGGTGAAATACAGGGTAAGGAAGAAAATAGGAGAAGAAAGGAAGGTAAGGACATATCTCAAGAACCTTTTATGCCATGTTAAGGATAAAATATGGACCACTTCCAGCCTTTTAAGTGTAACATGGTCAAGTTTTTGTTTTAAAATTATTATTCCAATATAGAGAGGAGATTGAAATGGGGCAAAACTTGAGGCAGGGAGACTTGAAGGTTGCAGTAGATATTCAGGTAAGGTGATGAGAACTTAAACTAGAAAAGAGGTGGGAATTAAGAATGATAATCCGAAGTAAAGGCTTTGGTTTTGGCATAGTGTTGAGCTTTTGTTTCTGGCACCAATTTGTCAACAAGTTTGTTTACTTTTTATGACTGCTTTTTGGTTTTGATAAATTGTCATAGAATGTGAATGCAAACTTATGAAAATAGTTCAATATTTAGAAAAGGTGGAAGACGATCTTATTCTAGACCAATAAAATTGGAAATTGATACTTAATACATGTGGATTTCTTTTCTTGTTTTCTGGAGCTGATCAGAAACAAAATAAATGTTTAGATTAACAAGGTACTGTTTTTAGTAAAACAGAAAATGTGTATCTTCTACAGACCCACCTAGGATTTAGCATTTTGAGACAGAAGAAATTGTTTACCTTTGCAATATACTTTTTTTTTAAATTGAAGTATAATTGTCATACATTTTATTACTTTCAAGTGTATAACAGTGATTTCATGTTTGTATATAGTGAAATGATTACCACAAGAAGTCTGGTTAATATCCATCACCATACATAATTCAAAATATTTTTTTTTCTTGTGATGAGAACTTCTAAGATCTACTCTTAGCAACTTTCTAACATGCAGTATAATAATAGTCATGCTGTATATTACATCCCTGTGGCATTTTTTTGACTGAAAGTTTGTACCTTTTGATTCTCTTCACCCCTTTCGCCTACGCTCCCATTATCCACCTTTGGCAACCACCAGTTCATTCTCAGTATATATATATATTCATATATATTTAAAAGATTCCACATATAAATGAGATAATACAATATTTGTCTTTATCTGACTTATTTCACTTAGCATAATGCCCTCAGGGTCCATCTCTGTTGTTACAGATGGCAAGATGTTATTCTTTTTTTTAATGGCTGAATAATATTCCACTGTGTGTGTGTGTGTGTGTGTGTGTGTGTACACATACACACTGATTTTCTTTATCCATTCATCTGTTGATGGACACTTTGGTTGTTTCCATATCTTGGCTGTTGTAAATAATGCTGCAATGAACATGGGGGGTGCATATATTTTTTCCAGTTAGTGTTTTCATTTTATTTATTAAAACTTGAGGACTGGGATTGGGACTTATTGATATTTATGAGCAAGGATGAGTATATATATAGTAAGGTACTTAAATTGTGTGATGAATGAACAAAGATTGATATAACAGAGAAATTAGCAGCAAAGGAATCTGACATCTGTTTGGAGAAGAAATCCCAAAAGCAAAATGGAAACATTTTACGGGAGGTAGGGGGAAGAGGAGTAAGATACCTTGTGTTTAGAAAGCATGGCATCCTCTGACCCTCACTTTGCCACATAAGCAGGATCATTTTGTGGTCACATTATTTTTGCTTAAAATTTGTCAGTGAAATTTCTGAAGGAGCTGAAAGCACCTTAAAATAATTTTTCTGATGTTTCTACACTAATTTAATTTATTTTTGCTTTTGTTTTAGGAAACACTCCTTTACATCTTGCTGTGATGTTAGGAAATAAAGGTTAGTAAATATTTTCTTTTTTTGTTTAACTTCACTCATGTATAGTCAGTTTAAATATTTTAAGATGAGTTTTACGTTTTGAGTTTTAAAAAATTCACTTGATTATTTGATGTGCTAATTGAGTTTAGGATTCAGTATATTAAAAAACACAAATACTTTCTCATTTTTCATAGCACTTTTTTCAAAGAGTTAGTGGAAGTCTTGTACTAATCTTTATGCCTTTTGAAGCTTTTTTTTTTCTTGTTGGGTTATTTTATCAAGGAAGTAGAATTTCAGGAGACTCTTGTTTCCAAATATTACGTTTTATTAATTATTGTAATACTTTTAATATTCAAAGAGTTTTATAAGATTCTTTAATATGGACTATTTTATATATCTAAACTCATAAGTCTAGATTTTTTATGGTAGATGATAATAAAAAGTTAGTACTTATTTATTCTCCAAAAAGAAAAAAGGAAAGCAACAACTCATAGACAGGTGATTTAAAAGATCTACTTTTTAAGGCTATTCCTAGATGCAATAAGTCTTAGTTATCTGGATTCCCAGTAACCCTGGAAAGTGAGGATTCCAGATAGCTGATTGGCAAGTTTTTGAGTGCTAGATTTTTAAATTTTGGATGTGTTTGATAAAAATCTTTGGAAAACATATACTCTTGAATTTTTAAACAGGCTAATTAATTTTTGTTAACACTTTTCTGATGATCTAGCTGTATCATTATGAACATCTATTATTGTTATATAGTGTAATGTGGCTGTTGCTGTAAACATTTGATCTGAATGTATGATGATCTGAAGGATGTTACTAGAACTTGCTTTGTTGAAAAAAAATTCTTTTGTTGGTTTGGTTTTAAGTTCTTGTGCTTAGGCGAAGCATATGATTTGTAGGAAATTTAATACTACATAAATTGGGGGCTCAAATCTTTATTTCTTTATTTAGTTATGTTATTTTTTTCTCCTTCTTACAAGGAAGAGACTCAGTCAAGTAACCTTTTTTTTTTTTTTTTTTTTTTTGCGGTACGCGGGCCTCTCACCGCTGGCGGCCTCTCCCGCTGCGGAGCACAGGCTCCGGACACGCAGGCCCAGCGGCCACGGCTTACGGGCCCAGCCGCTCCGCGGCACGCGGAACCACCCCCCCGCCCCAGACCGGGGCACGAACCCGCGCCGCCTGCAGCGGCAGGCGGACTCCCAACCACTACGCCACCAGGGAAGCCCAGTCAAGTAACTTTTAAGTAAAGAGAGATTCATTAAGGTGCTACATATTATAGAAATTCAAGCTATGGGGACTAGCCATGTCTCAGGAAGAGTAGTAACCAAGACAGTCTGGGAGATCAGCCATCCTTTCTCCCTTCCTCCTCCCCCTGTCCTTCCTCCCTTCCTTCCTCTCTCTCTCCCTCCTTCCCTCCTCCCCCCGCCCCCACCCCCACCCCTGCAACCTTCCTCCTTCCTTCCCTTCGGATTTGTATATCCATCTATTTGTCTGTCCAACTATCAATCATCTATCATCTGTCTCTTATGGTGCATCTGCTGTTCTTTCTTTATATATGTATATATATATAATATTCTCCCTTTTCTTGATTGACTTTTCTGTTTAGTGAAATTGACCATGACCCAAAATAACTGTTCTAGGTTCCTAAACCTTCAAGGCTTTCTGATTTCAGTGTTCTCCACCAAGTAGTTCAGTTTCTTAGGTTCCTGAATTTCTGAACAAAAAGTTTGATTGGTCTAGTTCATGTCGAGCCAAGTCACAGTGATGAGTGACTGGCAATCTCATGAATTGACTTTGGGATATATATTTACTCCTGTGAAGTTAGCTTTAGCTTGGCTGGCTGTGGGTGAGAGTTGGGAGTAGAAGAGGAAATCAGGAATACAGAGGAAGAATGTTTATCAGGAATATTGGCGGGGCAGACAATGATAGTCATCTTTAGTATAGCTACCTCGGTGAAAAGATATCAGATATAGTTAGCTAAATTTGAGTAGTTAAAACTTATGCTTTCTTTCAAAGAACATTCGATCAGAACTTTAGAAAATAACTGGAATGTATTCATTTACAATATGCTAGATGCTTTTTTTAGTGCTTTATGTATGTTTACTCATTTAACACAACAACCATGTGAGGAAGATACTATTATTATCCCTATTTTACAGATGAAAAAGTTAGCTCTGAGAAGTTAAGCAACTTTCCCAGGGTAAAGTAGCAGAGTTTTGACTTGAACTTGGAGTATCTTGTTCCAGAGCCTGGATTCCTGATTATTATGGTGAATTGCCTTTCTCTCTTTTCACTGTGAACCATTCAAAAAGGAAATGGTCTAAATCAAAGTTAGCTAACATGCATCGTGCTTCCCTCCTGTTTTCGTGGAAAATATAGTTAATTTGATGCCAAGTCTGATTGCTATTCTAAATTTAGCACTTTAGTCGTAAATATGGATTTGCCAGGATTCAAATATGAAATTAAACATATCTACCATCCTAGGTCTAAGTGTTCTAATTTTCAGTAGCGGTATTGTTAGGTTTCATCATAGGATTGTATCAGCCTATCCAAAATGTGTTTCACAGAATTAGTTTCATTGGATATTGATAAGTTTTTAGAGGAAAATAGTGTTTCCAGGTCAAATTGATTCTGAAAATAGTGAGTTAATAAGTTTTAAGCAGTTTTGTTTATTGTGGACCTTCTTAGAACTTTTGATATGCTAATATTCATTGTGACCTTCTGAATTGGAGCCTTCTGTTGGATATAGAGTCATTGTTCCCATAGTTATTTGGTATTTTCTCTTTTTCACAAGTATCTTGAGGAACTAGAGTTCTGTGGAACATATTTTGGGAAACACTTGGTTAGATGATTCAGGATCTGCAAATAATGTCAGTATTTGCTCTTCCTGAGTCTTTTTCATGTAGAGTAGGTGCAGCCATTAATATACTGATCAATTTATAATTTTCCATTTACATTTTTCCAGTTGAATACTCTTTTTTGCTTTTTTCTTTTTGACCTTTTAATATTTTTGATATTTGGTTGCATAGGAGTGAGATTGAAATATGTAGTGGAAGATAAAATATCTACCTTATACTTAATTCTGTAAAGCAATTTTACATTATACCATTGTTCAATCTGTGCCACTTTTATCTTCTCCTTTAGAGATATACTATGCCTTTAGTGACTTCACTGTTGAAGGGCACTTTCTGTTTGTATACTTGTTTGTAAACACAGTAAAAATTCCCAGGGTATTCAAATATTTGTTGACTGAATTAAAGAGAGATACCCTATGACTTATACACCTTTATTTACTTCTCTCACTCATCTTAACCTACTGAATAACCTTATTTTTCACCATTGATGTCTGATTTTTTCTGAATTTCTGAGTCTATTGACCATGTTTACCATGTTGGCTGGCAAGTTTTTCAACTATGGATTTGAATTGAAATGGAGAAAAACATACTTAAAAGATTTCAGGAATCTTGAGGTGAACTAGAAAACTAATCTTTAATTCTTATTCTTTTGGTTAGACATCAGAAAAAATTCTTCAAACCAGTTGCTGCAACTTTTAATTTATTCTCAGTTTTTTTTGGAGCTGCAGTTTTCCTTTTTTTTTCTGAAATAAGTCTAGAATTAGTATGATTTTTCACTTTCATAAGGGTCTCTCTGAATATTCTGTTTTGTTCCCAGTTGTCCTATTTATCCCATTCACTCTCTTTATATTTTGTCACCTGTATAGCTCTGGTATATTTATATGTGATTTCTGTTTATCATAATTGCATTTTGTTTAGACTCCTCAAGTCATAACTTCTTTGTGGCGCATTTGTGCATTTTTAAGCCTTACTGCCTGGTTGTTAACTACCTTTTTTTCTTATTATTCATTGTTACAGTTGCTGAGAGAAGGCATTTGATTGTTCCAGCTTTTTTGTTTTTTTTTTTTAATGTATGAGACTAGGTCAGAGATCATGGCATATCTATGATTTTCTGGCTTTTCATTAGTTGCTCATTTCTACATCAGTTGAGTTGCGATGTAAGCGAAAGGCCTGTGGCAGGGTCTGTGGCGTATGAGAAAACGGTTGACATCTTTAACGTATATATAAATCATACCAGTTCTATACCTTAGTTTATGCAATTGGTATATTGCTTTAGATACTGTTGTGCATCTTCCTTTTTAATATTTTTAAACTAATATTTTTTCTTTAATGATTTTTAGGTTATTAATACATGCTTGATGAAACAATTGAAATAATACAGTATAAAGATGTATATAAAAAGCATCATCTCTCCTACATTTTTTCTGATGTAATTAACATTAATAGCCTAGTGGGCATCCTTGCACACCTTCCTCCTTGTAATACAGGGGCTTAGTTTGTTTTTACTGAAGTTGAATCACTGCATCTAGTACTTTGCCATGTTTTTCCTTTCACTCAAAAGTTTATCATGAAATACAAAGTCTGTAGATATCTATCCATGTTCATGTTCCCCAACTTCTTTATTTATGCACACAAACACATATTTACATAAAACCCCCTGGTAGGTTTCTTTAGGAGAGTGTCCATTTTATTTATTTATGTATTTATTTATTTTTGATTCTTTTCTTTGGGGGGGAATATAATTGCCTTACAGTGTTGTGTTAGTTTCTGCTGTACAACAAAGTGAATCAGCTATACGTATACATATATCCGCATATCTCCTCCCTCTTGAGCCTCCCTCCCACCCCGCACCCCCCCAACCCCCACCGTCCCACCCCTCTAGGTCATCGCAGAGCACTGAGCTGAGCTCCCTGTGCTGTACAGCAGCTTCCTACTAGCTATCTGTTTTACACATGGTAGTGTATATATGCCAATGCTACTCTCTCAATTCGTTCCACCCTCCCTTTCTCCCTCTGTGTCCACAAGTCTGTTCTCTACTTCTGCACCTCTTTTCCTGTTCTGCAAATAGGTTCATGAGTACCATTTTTCTAGATTCCATATATATGCGCTAATATACGATATTTGTTTTTCTCTTTCTGACTTACTTCACTCTGTATGACAGACTCTAGGTTTATCCACATCACTACATATGAGCCAGTTCCGTTCCTTTTTATGGCTGAGTAATATTCCATTGTATATATGTGCCACATCATCTTTATCCATTCATCTGTCGATGGACATTTAGGTTGCTGCCATGTCCTGGCTATTGTAGATAGTGCTGCAGTGAACATTGGGGTGCATGTGTCTTTTTGAATTATGGTTTTCTCAGGGTATATGCCCAGTAGTGGGATTGCTGAGTCATAGGGTAGTTCTATTTTTAATTTTTTAAGGAACCTCCATACAGTTCTCCATAGTGGCTGTATCAATTTACATTCCCACCAACAGTGCAAAAGGGTTCACTTTTCTCCACACCCTCTCCAGCATTTATGGTTTGTAGATTTTTTGATGATGGCCATTCTGACCGGTGTGAGGTGATACCTCATTGTGGTTTTTTTTGCATTTCTCTAATAATTACTGATGTTAATTTTTTCATGTGTTTGTTGGCCATCTGTATGTCTTCTTTGGAGAAATGTCTATTTAGGTCTTCTAGAGGGTCCATTTTATTTATATATTAAAAAAAATTCTTTTTAGCTGGTCTCTCTATCATCTTCTCTCCTTATTAACCCCCTTTTCCCATTAAACATGGTAATCCGTGTTAACAGCCTGCTAGGTATTCTTCCATACTGTTCTCCATGCTTATTATTATATACAAATATGTGTGTATGTATCTAAACATACATTCATATGTGTAGTTTTTATTTATTCCTTTATAAAAACATGTGATCATAATATACTTCTCCATTGAGCAGATATATTATTTAGCAGTGCAATGTAGACATTTCTTTCAGTCTATTGGGATGACTTAAATTCATTCTTGTTTTTAATATTTGTCTTTTTTATTCATTTTTTTCTTTCAATGCTTTATTATGAATAATTTCAGATATACAGAGAAACTGAAGGATTATCACTATAAGCATTCAAATACTCTCTACCTAGCTTCAATAATTGTTCACATTTTATCATTTGCTGTATTTTTCTCTTTATCTTAGTGTTTTATATGTATATATATATATATATTTTTTACTATTTTTGCTGTAACATTTGAAAACTAGATGTAAGCATCATGACATTTTACCACCAAATACTTCAGCATGCATCTGTAAGAATAAGGACATTGTCTGTCATGACCACAATATCATTATCACACCTAAGAAAGATAATAATATTGTTATAATATCTGATATCCAATCCATATTTAAATTTCTCCAGTTGTTCGAAAAATGTCTTTTATAGGTGTTTTATATTGAATCAAGATCTGATTGGGATTCACTCATTACATTTGGTTGTTTGTTTCAGATAATCTAGAAAAGTTTGCCCACCTTTTTTCCCCCTTCCTTTGTACCTGACTTTTTGAAGTGTCTTCCCCAGTTAATTTGTAGAATGTCTCCCATCTCAGTTTTGCCTGATTATTTTCTCAAGTTATTTAACTTGTTCCTTATACTCTGTTTTTTCTATGAATCAAAAATTAAGTATCAATGCTTTATTAGATTCAGGTTAAACATTTCTGGAAAGAATACTGCAGAGGCATATGAACTTTATATTGTATCACATTAGGAAACATAATTTTAAGTTATCCCACTATTACTGCCACTAAGTTTTTTGGGGTTTTTTTGCGGTATGCGGGCCTCTCACTGTTGTGGCCTCTCCCGTTGCAGAGCGCAGGCTCAGCGGCCATGGCTCACGGGCCCAGCCGCTCCGCGGCATGTGGGATCCTCCCGGACCGGGACACGAACCCGTGTCCCTTGCATTGGCAGGCGGACTCTCAACCACTGCGCCACCAGGGAAGCCGTGCCACTAAGTTTTGATCACTTGTTTGAGATGATGATCTTCAGCTATCTCTACTGTAAAGGAACACTTTTCATTTTATTAAGTAATCTTGGGATGATACTTTAAGTAAATATCCTATTTCCCAGCACATAGCCTTTTACCTAGTGACTTTAGCATTCATTGAGGTCCTTTGCCTATATCAGTTTTTACATTGTCGTTATTGCTGATTTTCTAGTTTTATCATTTCTTCTACATTTATTAGCAGTCATTCTTCTATAAAGGAGAGCTCATTGTCCTCTCATTTTTTGATGTCATTATGGGCCTATCAATTTTTTTTTGTTTAATGTGTTGTAACTAGTCATTATTCTTTTTGATGCTCAGTTTCTCAAATTTGGCCAGTAGCTGACCATTCAGGTGGCTTCTTTGTCCTTTTGACTCTATTCTTTAAAAATGCCTGCATGTTATTAGTCCAGGGATATAGAAGCATCATACTTTAGTCAGTCATTCTCCCATGATGGATATTCATATTTGCATTATAAATAACCCTAAAATAAATATTCATGTACGTATATTCTTATATATTACTAGCAGACTTTCTTAAACACCTTTGTGAAATTTCTGTATTTATTTTACTTTATTCTGATATAATTTCCTGCTAATGTAGATATTCCTTCTATTACTAGGAATAGTGCTAAAACAGTGCCATTCTTCCTCCACCTCAGCCCACTTGTATTACAACTGTCATAACACCTTTATTTCCTTCAGAGCACTTATCATTATCTTTTTTTATTTATTAGTTTACTTAATTATATTTTAATATTGGAGCTCTCTGATAGCAAGATCTTATCTTTCTTCTCACTACTTATATCCAGGACCTAGTACTTAGAATTGGCATATAATAGGCACTTGGTAAATATTTGCTAAAAGACTGATTGAATGAATGAATCATTCATTTAGGGAATTTAGGTTGGATAGCCATCCTAAATTTCCCATGAGCCTTGGTTTCAAATGTTTTTCTGCCTGTTAATATGCTTTTTATTTTGAATTAAAAACAAATTTCCTCAATGTATACAAGTGTCTATACCTTAGACTTTTTTTTTCTTTTGTAGGAAACTTTTATTCATGTTGTCATATATTATGTTCTTATTTTAAGACTCGGTTCAGATTACCAAGTATCCTGTGTTAAATGTTGGATATGCCCCAGCCACTGGAGTTGGGAACAGTAAATACTATATAAACAAAACAATTGAAACCACACAATCCATTGATGAAGTACTATGTACATTAATTTTCCCATGAATAACTGGAAACGTTGAGAGCAATGATTTATACCCACCACCCCTGAACTTATCAGCCAAGATCCAAGAGGCCAGAGATCCCTCAGTGCTTCCTAAAATATCCAGTGTTGGGAATTCCCTGGCAGTCCAGTGGTTAGGACTCCATGCTTCTACTGCAGGGGGCGTGGGTTCGATCCCTGATCCCTGGTCCGGGAACTAATATCCTGCATGCCTCAGGACACGGCCCCCCACCCCCCAAAAAAAGGAAGAGATAAAAGAAAAATCCAGTGGTTTGGGAACTGTGTCCTGAGCATAGATTTTTCTTATATGTAATTATTCTGTCACTTGTGGCACAGTCTTCAGTGTTCCCCTTAAGGTTCAGTGGGTGACTGTGCCTGGGCTGGATGGGGAGCTTAGTATACCTTAGACTTTGTTTGATTACTAGAAGGACTGTCTGGATTTGTCCTTGTAGTCATAAACAAGTTTTTGTCCCTTTTGGGTGTTTTTCTGAAATAAACGAATTGTAAAATTTGAAAAATAAGGGTTTGTGGAAATGTTAGTGATTCTTTTTGAGAATACTTTTTTTTCCCCTGAAATAAATAATGAGCTTTCCATTTGACCTTGCAGATGTACAAATCCTCTTTTGGGTCTTATTAGATAGTAGAAATTTTTAGGTAAATTACTCTTGAGATTCTTGGGCTGTCTTTTATAGTATGGAAACATTCTCAAAATACCCTTGGGAACAATTATTAGGGAATATAATAGTTTCTTTGCAGAGAGATCCAATTTATTTTTAGGTAATAGAATAGATACTTCTTGAATCTAAGGATCTGAAATAACCTGGTTTAGATACAGAGGAATTTTAAAAATTATAATTCTCTATAGTATAGTACTTATATCATAGATCTATTATATTAACTTGATTTCTTGAATTTTTACATGAGTTTTTAATTTAGAGATTCTGAAATTTGCATGATGTTTGACGTTATCACCATTTTATGTTTCAGAATGTGCCCATTTACTTTTGGCTCACAATGCTCCAGTAAAGGTGAAAAATGCTCAGGGATGGAGCCCGCTGGCGGAAGCCATCAGTTATGGAGATAGACAGATGAGTAAGCAATATAAATTACTATTGTTGATATGTATTCTAAAACTATGAAGTGATGCATTTGAGATATTTGTCATTCAGCGTAACTTTCCATACTATAAGAAGTTTGCAGTTACTTACAAACTTATATATGAATTATTCATGACTTTATATATATATAATTACCATATATATTATATATAAATGTACCTAAGTAAAAATATATGTAGACATACAACATTATATTCGTTTCAGTAGTACAACATATTGATTATTTGTATGTATTGTGAAATGATCACCACAATAAATCTAGTTAACATCTATCACCATACATAGTTACAGTACTTCTATTTTTCTTGTGATGAGAACTTTTAAGATATACTCTTTTACAACTTTCATATATGCAGTACAGTGTTGTTAACTATAGTCAACATGCTGTACGTTGCATCCACATGACTTATTTCTTTTATAACTAGAAGTTGGTACCTTTTGACTCCCTTTATCTGTCTGTTCCCTGCACCCCATCCCTGACCGTTGGTGGCTCCAGTTCTTATCTATACTGAGACCTAGCTGTGTTTTGTCTCTCCAGGACTTACTCATAGTTTATACAGATTTTCATTGTGGTATATTTATGTTAGGGTAGTTTTAGGAATTCTATCAGACTCGGTCTTATTTTTGTAGCACATCAAAAGTTAGTTTGGAGGGAAAGAGACAGCAGTCTTTGTTGGTTTGCAGTCTTACCAGGAACTGGCAGTCTTCTTCATTTGGGTCTCAACTTTATATTTCTTTTCCCAACTCGTTAAGTAGATTACCTTCTCTTATATGTTTTCAAAGTGGTCCATTATTTTCCTTTGCGGCACTCAGCACACTTCTAAATAACTGTTCAATGTCTTTTCCCTACACTGTATCCTGATGGTATAATCTTTGTGAGGACTCAAGTCATGAGTATGTTTTCTTATTCATCCTTTCATTTCTGGCTCCTAGAACAAAGAAAATTAAAACTGCAAAGAAAATTTGAGATTAATCGAGAATTAACATTTTTCTGAAAAGTATTATATTAAGATTTTTATTTACTATAACTCTCCTGAGATGTTCAAAACTTTAAAATATTTTTTTCTTTTAAGAAAGTAATAACATTTGTTATAGAAAATTAGGAAATTATTGAAGAACAAAAGGAAATAGTTTCACCCAGAGAGTTATTATATTTTCTTCTAGTTTCTTTTTCTAGTCATGTTACTTTCCTATTTAAAACCCTTTAAAAATTCTTATTCTTAAGATGAAGACGAAAATCTCTAGCTTGGTTTATAAGATCTAGTATGATAATGTCAGTTTTTAATCTCCATCCTTATCTTGTTCTTTCCACATGGTTTCTGTATGTCAGCTCTGCTGGCTTTTCAGTTTCTTATATTCACACATCCTTCCCCTTCTGCCCCAGCTCCTTATAATTCTTCAGATCTCAGTTCAAGTACAAGGAAGCTTTCTCTGCCCGTATACTATGCCAGAATTCTACCTGTCACTTTCATTAAGCAGTAAGCTTCATTTAGAGTAGGGATTGTCTGTTTGTCTCTTAAGTACTTATCAGGTGCATTGGAAACGTAGTAGGAATGTGCAATTAGCTTTGACATTGAGGAACTCATCTTAGTTGGGGGAGAGAAACCAATGAATATTCTGCAGTATTCTGAAGTATTCACAAAGTACTAGAGGAAAAAAGATGAGGGAGAAAGTAATTTCAGTTTTGGCAAGGTGTTTGGTATATTTAAGCTGAGTCTCAAAGGATTTTAGGAGTTAATAATTAGGTGGGGAAGGACATTCTAGCCTATGACAGCAGAATATATATAAAGCATGGAAATGTAAAGAACAAGGCACGTTTTAGGGAACAATGTATATTTCAGTGTGGCTCCCTAAATGAGGCTACATGGCAACCATGGGTGAAGGGGTGAAGTGTAGTTTTGAGAGATGAAGTTTGATGGTAAAGGAGCCACACTGACTGAGATGTGCTTTTCAAGGTTTTAATCTCAACCTCCAGTCACTGTAAAACCTCAGAAGACTTTAAAGCAGGAATTGACATTATTAGATAAGCCTGAAAACTGTTTGAGTAGGGAGGCAAGAGATTTTTTGAAAAATAATCTTTAGAACAAATATGGTAAACTTGACTTAAAGAAGAGACAGTGTGTTTAGAAAAGTAAGGGATAGATTAGAAGGATAAATGAAGGAATCTACAGTGGTTGATTATCTCTTGGATACTGGTAGTAATGGAAGGATTCAGAGTAATTCCAAAGTCTTTATCATGGATTAATGGCTATCTCATTAATTAATTGATATACAGAAAATAGGAAAAAGAACAGTATGGATTTTAATTGATTTGGTGTTAGGTTTGTTGAGTTTGAGTTTTCTGTAGTATATGCAGGTGGAACTGTACAAGTAAGAAGTAGGAGATAATTAGACTGGAGCACAGAAGGAAGTGGAAGGCAGAAGATACACATTTAAGTAATACTTGGAGCAGTAGGGCATAGCTCCAAAAACTTTAGACGCAAAAAACTGAAAACTTTACAAGTACTCTATATGGGAGAAGAAGGAAAGAGAAAGTTAAGTTAGTTGTGTTTTTCTGGAGTTCTTCATTTGAGTCTTTGTATGAATTCTGCCTAATATCATCCAAATCCTCTAAAGCTGATTTTATTTTCATTATCAATCACTGTTAATAAGATCCTTACAGTATGGGAGTACAAATATTGACCCTCCCCCCAAATATGATGGTAATTTTGTCTAATTGTGTTTTTTATATAAATTTATTTATTTTATTTTATTTACTTTTGCCTGCTTTGGGTCTTAGTTGCTGCGGGCAGGCTTTTTCTAGTCGTGGTGACCAGGGGCGACTCTTCGTTGTGGTGCACGGGCTTATTATTGTGGTGGTTTCTCTTGTTGCGGAGCACAGGCTCGAGGCGCGTGGGTTCAGTAGTTGTGGCACACAGGCTCAGTAGTTGTGGCTCGCGGACTCTAGAGTGCAGGCTCAGTAGTTGTGGCACATGGGCTTAGTTGCTCTGCGGCACGTGGGATCTTCCCGGACGAGGGATCGAACCCATGTCCCCTGCATTGGCAGGTGGATTCTTTTTTTTTTTTTGCGGTACGCGGGCCTCTCACTGTTGTGGCCTCTCCCGTTGCGGAGCACAGGCTCTGAATGCGCAGGCTCAGCGGCCATGGCTCATGGGCCTAGCCACTCCGCGGCATGTGAGATCTTCCTGGACCGGGGCACGAACCCGTGTCCCCTGCATCGGCAGGTGGACTCTCAACCACTGCGCCACCAGGCAAGCCCGGCAGGGGGATTCTTAACCACTGCACTACCAGGGAAGTCCCTGTCTAATTGTGTTCTGAGTGTTCATTTCTGCTTCCACAAGTGACGTTATTTTTAATGTGAAGTCTCATAGAACAGGAATTTCTTTGCATACATTACTATGCTATATACAGTTGTTGTCACTACGTTTTTAATAATGTTTGGTCATTTTAACATAATTTTCTATTTACTAAATGTCTTCAGTCAATTACAGTATATTTAGTTAATGGAAACGATATGACTTCTGCTTTTCATTGATATCTTTTCTATTTAGGAAATTAATTCTTTTTGTTCTTTATGTCAACAGGGGTCTGTTTGAATTTGAAGGCAAGGTAGATTGAATAAACATTTATTAAAGTATTTGCCTTTATAGTGGAGAAGAATTATAAAAAGAATTCTACTACATTTAGGTAATATCACTTTGATATTAAAGTTAAATTATAATGAACATGAAGGTTAACCAGATTCATATAAATTTGAATCTGTAAAGAACCCTAATGTTTATATAGGTCATTGGTTCTCACACTATTTGGATTTTATAGACCAGAAAAGAATTTTATTAAAGGATTGTTGTAGAGTAGCTGACTTTTTCACTTTAGCATATAAGAACTTTAAAAGTACTTTCTTCTGCGATCACAATTTCATTAAAAAAAAAAAAGACACCTTGAAACCAAAAATGAAAGAATAGTCCTTAAATTTAAAAAAAGTATATAATGTATAAAGAAAAAGAAATCCACCCTGGTACCCAGTTTTTTCATTTGGCTGCATATCACTGGAAACTTGAACAGTTGGCCACTGAAATGTAGACTTGTGTTTGGGAACTGCTGACCGAGATCACAGGTAGTGTGTAACTGAAACTAGGTCCCGTGTTCCCTGACTTTTAGGTCTCATCCTCTTCTGTCCCAAAAGACCTTTAGTAATTTAAACATTGCTCTTTGATTTTTGGCTTTTAAAAATACATTGGGATTAAAGTTAGACCTGTGGTTAAAAATAAGTGTAGATTCTACTATTTCTCATATTCTCCCTGAGCTTTTCCTAATTTGGCCTTTGTGGACAAAACAAATCTGATTTAATTTTATTACTGTCTTCTTTCCACATTATTTTCCCCCCAACCTTATACTTCCCTTATACTTCTGTATTCCATATAAGACATTAAGTAGTTTATAAGAGTGCATACTGTAAAATAGTAAAAAATAATAGTATTTTTATTTGTTTGTATGTATACATATGTATATGAAAACAGGACCAGGAGGAAATCAGCATGTATTGATGTATACATTTTACCCCCCTCTGTACATTTTTTCATCTTATTTCATTCAAGGCTAATATTTTCCCTTATTTCAATAAATGTTAGGGATTGATTTTGCTTGTTAATTTTAGACCTTTATTCTAATAAACAAAACTTATACTTACCTACTTGCAGGCACAGTAGTAAGCAATTTATATAGAGCCTCTATAGTAACTCCATGTAGCAGATTTCACTTTATTCTTAATTGACATATGAAAAAAAGAAACTGAAGTTTAGGGAAATTAAGTAAGTGTTCCATGTTTATACAGCTAATAAGTAGTAATGCTGTGGTTTGCGCTTAGGCAATTTGTCTAAATCTCCATCTCTTAACTGTTGAGAAGACGCTCTGGGGGGTTTCAGGTTTTATTAGAGTCAAAAGTTCTTTTCACAGATAGAGTAGAATTCATTTTAGTATTTTTTATGCTATGTTGGTGGTATGTGAGAGTACAGCCTCAAGTGAAAGAAGAACAGATGCAACTGGTAACAATTGCAGATAATTACATTTTTAGAAAAATAATGTCCAGTGGGATTTTTGAGATCTATCTTTGAGATCATCTTTTAGATCAGTGTTGACAACAGGACACTGCATCATCTGACTGAGATTGGTAATCTTGACTCATTCAGATAAAGCCTACTGATGATTAAAAACTAGCAAAACTAGTATGAATAAGTTGATGTCGAGGTATCTGTTTTCAATTTTCCTTGAGGATCTTAACAGTTTTGCTAAAGGTATTTTCCAACTTATTCACAATATCTATATTATATCTCTGTGTAATAAGCCAGTGGTGTTTCCTAGCATGGTGAAATTGTTTTTCATAAATTTTTTATTGAGGTGTAATTGGCAAACTAGCATGGTGAAATTTATTTTAAATTAAAAAATTTTTTTAAATTTAAATTTTAGTTACAGCTCTTTTAAGGAAGCTTAAGCAGCAATCCAGGGAAAGTGTTGAAGAAAAACGACCTCGATTATTAAAAGCCCTGAAAGAGGTAGGCTAAATTTCTTTGCTGATTTTGCCCTAAAGGGTAATTGTAAGTGTACTTTTAAGCATTTTAAAAATACAGTTTAATTTCTCACTAATTATTAAGGGTCAAGAAATGGTAAAAATCCTGCTTCAATTAAGCAATAATGACATTACAAAATACTCTGATTATGATGTGTAATCTTATGGGAAGCATTATTTGCTTTGATATTAGAAGGCAGATAAAGAATTATTGCTTTCAGTAAATTAGGTAAGAGCTCTAAGAAAAATGGAGGTAAGTCATAATTAATGGCAGTAGTTTTCCTTTGTCCTTTGGATTGAAAGATTTTCTATGAGCTGAAGTGCTACTGCCTTAGGAGCAGTTTGCATTTTCTTTATGTAACAAAACTCTTTTTGTCTGTCCTACTTCATGATGGTAAGAGCTGGGTGTGCTGGCACAGAAAGGGAGAGAGGTTTGTTTTCTGTTGTTTTTTCCTCTGTATTTTGGATGCGTGAAAGAACTGTGGGAGAAAGATATATCATCATGACTATGTCTTCTTTTAGGTATGCTTTGTTTTTGAAATCTCAAGGGATAAATTTTTTTGACAATATTTGATTAATAGTTCCTTGAACAGTTATAGTCTTTGATGTTTAGCTTCTAATTTGTGAAATAAAAACGTTCTCTATAGATCTCATATGATGACATATTATTTCAGGTTTAGTAAACCTATGTTATCACTTTATAGAAAAAAAGTTTGTATTGCAGTGGTTGATTTTATTAGACCATTATGAGCCTACACAATAATCATTTTGGAAGTTACTGTTTTTTTTATAACACTTCTAAAGTTATTAAGTATTTTTACAATACTACTTATTGTTATGCGAAATGGAATATTTATTGATGCAAATTTAAATGGCTGTCAGTTTCAGATATGTTCTTATGTGATTAAAACGTTCTTGTAAAATCTAGAGTGGTGTGAGTTTTCCTTTGTAGATATGTGTAGTAATGTCTGCTATTGTAATGTAATTTTAAGTAATAACCATATATATTTTTTGGTTCTGTCTCCAACTCCATACATTGAAATTATTTCCTATTCCTGTCTATAGACCTTTAATAACAGATTTTTTTAAGCAAAATATATTAAGTAGGTATAAGAGCTGTTAACGAAGGTGTGCATTCAATAATTATTCATATTTCATTTCTCAGCTAGGTGACTTTTATCTAGAACTTCACTGGGATTTTCAAAGCTGGGGTAAGAGTGTGCTATATTTTACTATAAAATATGTACGTATGCAGAAATGCAAGTGCAAAAATAACTATTATATAGAAATGTTAACATAACAAATATTGCCCTAAGGAAATTAAAATATTTTTCATCATGTTGAATGTAATGGTTATAAAGCCCTATAGTAATACTTAATTATCCTAACCTGATTAGTAACTTTCATAATTATTATTTTTAAGATTAAAAATTCTCTTTTTTTTAAATAAAATGCCGGTTCAAATATTATAATAATTTAATATAAGGAATTTTCAGAGGGAAGAGAAGAATAATTATGGGATTATTAGATTACTGAATTTAGGAAAGTTTGACATATAGTATTTAGATCCCTGAATGTGAAGAATTTGGTTAACATTAATTGATTTTGTATGTTTTGTCATCTTTCAATCACATTTGCTGCTTTTATTGCATACTTTATAGCCACTGTTTTAACGTACTATTTGGTTGCATACTCTTGCACTTATTTATGAAAGACGTTAATTCCTAGATATTTTACAGCCATTTATTGATTTACCTTGGCAAGGTAAGTTTTCTCTCCTCCCCATTTTAAACATGAGGCTACTTAGGGAGAAAACTTTGGTGTCCAAATAGGAAGTTTGATCCTAGTGACCTTTACTTTACTAAGTAAACAACTATCCAAACCACTAACTTTTGGGTTAAATATTTATTTAATGTAATCTATATATAGGTTTGAATATAGTATGCTTATGTGTGTTTTTTAAAGCATCTGAATTAATCTTTATGATATTAAAGATATTTGAATGCTTATTATCACCAAAATAATCATAAAAATAGATCATAATCATAAAAATAAATCAGATATTGATAACTCTAGAAAGCACTGTTAATGTTTCATATGAATATTTCAAACTCTTTTCAATGCTTACAAACGTGTGTGTATGTACATATATATAAATATAAATGTATATATGTATATATATCCTCAGCATTAGTTTTTTTTTTTAATGGGATCATACTATTATATCATTATGCACTTTGTCACGTTTACTTAATATATCATAGGTATCTCATTTTAGTTCATGAGGAAGTACTTCATTTTTTTTTTTAACAGCTGCATAATATTGTACAGCATGGGTGATTAAGGTTTTTCTAGTGTTTAATCTCTAAATGTAAAATTTTAATCCCTAAATATAATCAGTTTTTTCTAACATTGTTAACAACTGTAGTTCATCAGGCTAGTTTTGGCTCCATCAAAATCACACATGAGGGAGTTCCCTGGTGGCCTAGTGGTTAGGACTCCAGACTCTCACTGCTGTGTCCCAGGTTCAATCCCTGACTGGGGAACTGAGATCCTACAAGCCTCATGTCACAGCCAAAAAAAAAAGATCACACATGATTTTGTTTTGTTAACTCTCATAGTCCTCTATGCTCTATAAATTATTCAGAAGTCCCAGTGTTCTAGAATACTGAGAGAAAAAAAGGTTTGTAATAGCTCTGTATAATAAAAGAGGTCTAAGTTAGATTGGTCTAAAGCCTGAGTACTGTTTTTTCACCCGGTTTTTTTCTATCTGTAAAGACCCCAGTCATTCTTGGCGATCCTAAACTGAGGTTGTCCCTTGAGTGTACTGTCTCTTTAATTGATTGTCTTAGTAGTTGTTAGTGGTTTGAATTCTAAGATAGTCACTTTATGTTGCTGAGCAAAATGTTCTAAAATATTTTAAAAGTGACATTTCAGTTACATGAAGAAATAGAAATGGATGTAATTACTCCAGAAATTGTGCATATGATCTATAGTTATAAACACATTATAAATGTTGCATAATCAAGTTCATTATGCAACCACTGAGGTACTTGTTTAAAGTATTGCTTCTTTGAGAACTTGACTTTGATGCAAAAAAGTCAACCCATCTGTTTCATTGTTGATAAAGGTTTTTACTGATTTCATGTCAAATTATTAGCACCTGATGGTTAGATATCATCTATAATTTTAAAAACTAAACTCATTGGCTAGATTTAGCTTAGACACTTTGGATTAAAAAAATTGGATAATCTCTATTATTAGATTTGATTATCAAGCTTTTTTCCAGAGTTTAGGCATGGTTCCTCCCCTTGTTAAAGCCCCTAATATTTAAAAAAAAAAAAAAAAAAAAGGCAACCCAGAAATAAGAGGAAGTTAAGAAATATTGAGGTCCGGCGTTAAGTTTAATTTAGAGGTTGTGGAGCCCACAAACTCTACTCTTTCTCCTTCAGTAGTTAGCTGAAAATAGCCTTAGACTTGGTTAATAGCAAGTCTGGAGGTGACTAAATTATTCCAGCTTGAGTTTTTAGGTGTGGAAAAGCTTTAAATTGGAATCAGAAGTACTGGCTCCTAACTGTTTGACATGGCAAATCACATAACTTTCCTGAGCTTCAGTTTCTTCATTTTAAAAATGGGGATAATAATAACTGCCCCACCTATTTCAAGCCTTTGTTTTGGTGTAGATGAAATGAAATCATGTTTTTGAAGGAAGCCCTTCAGATACTGTAAAGTGTTAAATAATTTTATAATCACTACAAATTTAACATTATGTGTATATAGCATGTTTCAACAGAAAAACTAATAGTTTTTTTTCTTTATCTCATAATCTACAGAATATCCATCCTGTATTTGGGACTGTTTTTTGCATATTATAGATGGAAAACATTCGACCTAGAAACTCTTCTTAAAATCAGGGAGTAAGTGATAGCAAAACCAAAATTAAAATTTTGAGACTTTCCATTTTTCAGTTCAGAGGATTATGCCGCTGTGTTAGACTCTCAGATTATGCTGAGGTAACTTAGATACAGACAGCCTAATTGTTCAGTTTAAATTGGGGAAGAAAAAGTCATCACAGAATTGGGAAAATGAAAATTGCTTTATTTTTGGAATGCATTAAAATCTTTTTTTCTCAATGATATCTTTTTTTTTTTTAACTTTTGCTTTTCAAACCCTAAGCTTCTTATTTTTTTTCTACATTCCCCTCTTACTCTTTTTCTGATTTTTGATAAATGGGTATTGGTATGTGATTCTAAGTTTTGTTTTTATAGGTTACCATACTACTTCAGAAGATGTAATAAGTTAAATTTAAATTGTTAGGATGCTGTCTTCTTGTAATCATCTTTTTCATGCTACACCAAATATTTAAGGACAGAAAAACTGGATCTCAATAAGCATGAAAGAGGAGCTTTGATCATTTACGTAGATTTATGCCATTATTAATCTTCTTAACTTCTGTTGTTTCATATAAGGAAAAATTTTATTGGAAAATGATTTCTTATGTTCTTTGACCAGGGTAACTCTTAGTTGATATTCCCTCTGGGCAGTAAAATTTTCTTGCTTTTATAAAATAAGAAGTCTAGAAAACTGTCTTCAATGCTGGAAATCATTTTGGATTAAATGACCTCTAAGGATTTAAAAAAGACATTTTTATATTTGGTATACCTTTAATGTTAGTGAGCAAATATTGATGCTTTTGAAAAAGTTAACTAAAAAACTAGCCCTTAATTTTCTCCAAAGTCTTTGTTTATTTCTAACCCATTTGATTTATCACCCATTTTTAAAACACAGAGTTTTGTAAAATATACATGTAATATATCTTACATAGATACACACACCCACTTACATACACATGTACATGTGATGTAATCTTTAATTTCAAGAATTTTGAGTTTCACATTTTTTCTTTTTTTGGTATGTGGTAGTTTAATTATATAGCCTGTTATGTAGATTTATTTATCCATAGAATAACTCATATTTCCTCAAAATATAGCAGATAATAAATGATAAAAAACTATGAGAATATAGCTTGTGATATGAATGTAAGCAACACTGGAATATAGAAATCTATAAGTCAATAGTATGATTGCATTTTATGGATTTTGAAACTGAGCTACAGTGAGCTTAAGTAACCAACATATTTGGGATTCAGACTCAAATTCAACTATCTAGCTCTAAAAGTGCCTTTTTCTATTACACATATTACTTTTCTGGTATTTAATCCAATTATATTTAGAGGATCAGATGGAATCCAGGCTTATCTGGTTACCCATTCAGGAGGGTTTAGTTACCACAGGGCATCGTTTTCTAACTTACAGTAATATCCTACAATATATACCCAAGAGTGGCATTATATCAACTCTGCTACTCTTACATGTGTTTGGTGGGTGGTGGTGGTGAACTATACAGCAATTACAATTAAATAGTAGGTATTTGAAGTTGCTCAAAATGGCTTTGTATATTATTTTTAAGTGGAAAATACTATTTTAAAGGAAATTATTACAATTTTGGTGAAATAGTAAAATGTTTACATTACTCTTCTTCTAATTAAAAAAATTTGTAATCTCTCTGAACTTTAGGTGGTTATTTTTTGCCTTTTCTTTTTACAAATACAGTGCCTTTACTTTCCCGAATTCTGCCTTCTGATGCATGTAAAATATACAAACAAGGTATCAATATCAGGTAAGGTGATTTGATTTTTTTCTGAGTAACAGATAATTGAGATTTAGAGATAGCTTTTCTTTTTGTAGTAATAGCTTATACTTGGATGTAGTATTTTATAACATGTTGTAATATATTCACAATATTTTATCTCCTTTGAGATACTACAGATAAGGAACCAAAGGCATAAAATCTTGACTAAAACAAAGGTATTATTATTTAACTACAGACTATCTGGAAGGCAAGTCGAGTGAAGATCATGATATAACACTAAGAAGATTTAAGATGGTCATCTCCCTCTTCCTAGCTTTGTAGGGAATAAGGGACACATAAGGAGGACATAACTATTGTCCTGTTTTTCCTCCATCCCTCTCCAACCCTTCCCTCCCCTGTCTACCCATCCATGCTTCTAGCCATTCATCTGTTCAGTCATCTATCCATTCTAGTGAACACTTTAAGGCTAATTTTAATTTTCTTCTGTTTCCTTTTAAAACTAAGATTGATGTTTGGATCTCACAGGGAATCTATTTATTTTATTTATTTCAGGATTTTATCATTATCTCTTTAGCTTTCTGTTAATATAGGTATATTTACAAGTTATATATATCTAAGCTATATATAATGCTGGTGAATATGCCAACTTTTTAGTATATTCATATTTATTAGTATATTTATATATACATAAAATTTTACATGTCTGTATCTTATAAAAATCCAGAATATTAATTTGAATATGTAAGGGTCTAGAACTAGAGATGTCTTAAAAGGTTATCTCATATAAACTCTTCATTTTATAGATTAGAACGTTCTGACAAGTGAAGTGATTTTTATGAGCATATTGCGAATTAATCACTGAGCCAGGACCTCTCTGACTTCCTGTCAGATCTTATCATGTCACAAGGCAGAAATTATAAAAAATCAACTCTTTATGAGATTTATTATTCAATATGTTGAATTATAATGAAGAGGTAACCTTTAGATGGAAGTAAGTTCTAGGGTCATTATTCTCCAGCAAAATTCTATTAAGGTAGAAGTTTCTGTGATTTTGTTTTTAAAAATAACCTCCTCAAATGTTTCTGATTATGAAAGTGTTCATGCACATTAAATTCATGGTCATTATAGAAACCTTGGAAAATACAGAAAAGTATAGGTTAGAAAACTAGGAAAGGATTTGATATTGATGTAGATTTAATTCAGTAGCCTATTGTTAGCAATATATTATGGTTATTAAAAAATTATCAGTTTAAAAATGCTTAATATAGGTGCTTGCCAAAGTTAGTAGATAACTTGGGAGAATAGTATTATCTTCCATGTGCTACTTTAACTAAATGTTAGTTTTAGTTCTGTTTGATTCTTAAATTTAGGAGAAAAGGAGCTTCTTTCTTTTAAAAAATTGTTTCACATTTATATATGACTTTTAAAAGTAAATGACATGATGCATATTACCTAATAAATATAGATGATAAAAAAACCACAAAATGGTTAAGATAGAGACATGAGAATAAGAGGCTGAGAGAGAATAATTGTGTCAAAGAATGTAGTTTAAGGGAAGCTACTGCCGTTTAGCAAGACTCTGAAACCTGGGACTTACTAGCAGCCGAGGTTGAGGGAGAAATGTGACAGGTTCAAAGTGCTAGTTATCAAACAAAGTTTACTAGATTAATGGAGAAGCTGCATTTTAGGATGTATGACAAAGGTTTTTGCATAGATGAAGAATTATTTTAAAGAAAAAGAAGTTTGTTAACATTAAATAAAAACTTTCAAATTTAAACATCAGGAGATGATTAGTTCTTTTAAATATCACTTCAAATGAATTTTACTTGTATCTCATGACAGTTATGTGATAATTTAAAGTATCTTCTTTGGGAATTCCTTGGTGTTCCAGTGGTTAGGACTCCACGCATTCACTGCCAAGGGCGCGGGTTCCATCCCTGGTCGGGAAACTAAGATTCTGCAGGCCGTGTGGCCAAAAAAAAAAAAAAGTATCTTCTTGTTGTCAAAGAGAAATTAATACTTTAGTAGAAATAGGAAAGTGTGGGCAACTTTATTGTTGAGAATACTAACAAATATTTTCACTGTTAATAATTTTGAGGTTACATATAACCACTGACTAAAATAATCATTGCAAACTTTCTCAGTCAGGCTCTTCCTATTTCGAGTAGGCCCTATTTCCTTTTCACTGTTACTTGGGCATTTTTCAAGTTTTTATCTGAAACAGAACATGTTCTACTCAAATCTTTGCATTTGTATAAAGAACTTTTTGTTCTTCATGGTGAATTACATGGCAAAATTAAAAGTATTTAGGCTTATAAGCTGAAAGCCAAGGACTAGTTAATACATTAAAATATCATTGTGATAAATTATATAAAAAATTATATTATAAATTATATCATTATGATAAATTAGATTTAAGGGCTCAAATGTTGCCAGTGTCAGTCTGTCTTTGTCTCTCTGTACATCTCTTCTCTCACATTTCCTATCCCCACCCCTTGCAACCCACTACTACTCTCACCCAGGATGGGCAAGAAGGGAATGGAGGCAAAAGACTGTTCTGGCCCTTTTCTTCTTTTTTTGTGGGGTATAGAGTTCCCTGGTAGCTGAAGCTTGGAGTCCAAATAGGCCATGCATGTAAAATGATCTGTTCCTTTTCTGAGACTTCAGTAGCCCGCATCTTATAGAGGTAGGGGATAAGCCCCTTTTACTGGCATTATTTTCTCTTACGCCACATGTACAAGCAATAACAGGATATGTTTAGTAGTACAGGCACCAGTAGTACAGTAGCAGGCTACTGGAAGTGGACCAGGGGCTAGAATTCAACTGTAAAGCAGCAGGTAGTGTTCACTCATATAGGAGTTGGTGACTTGGTTTTCTTTTTCGGACTTCTTATTCGGTTCTGAGGGGTGTGTGTATTTTATATGGCTCAGAAAAGAGCCTCTTATACATAGGATAACCATATTTCCCTGTTCACCTCTGTTGTCCTGGTAAAATTATTAACAGTATCACCTTCACCTTTAAAAACTACTAGTTTTGGTGATAAATTATATGTAACCCTAGTTATTCTTTTGCATGCGAAATATGCTCCATCTTTCAGCTTCTCCTACAAAGCCTTGTGCAAGATTGAAGCACTTCAGGGTACTTGTGAACTTTTCCATTCCATTATTCTCCCAAATTTCAGCAAGTAGTGATTTGTAGATTTTATTTGAGACCAACCCACTGGGTCGACCATGCCAGGTCTTGGTTATAGTGAGCACAACAAACATACAAGTGTGTGAGTCCATGAATATTTGCCATAGGAACGATCCATAATGTTTTCAGGCTGTAGAGATGTTGGAAAAGAAAATGCTGGGAAAAAGAATGCTAATCTGAATCTGGGAAGTCAAGCAGAAAGGCCAAGAATTTAGAGTAAGTTAAATGGTTTATCGAGTTGAAGGATGAAGCAAGGTTTGGTACCAAGCATAAGCATAGATGCAGATCATAAGGACAAGACTGTGGACACACAGTCCTTAGTCTAAGAATGTGGTCCGTCCATGGCTATACCTCTCTTATATACAGTTGACCTTTGAACAATACCGTTTTGAACTACTTGGGCCCACTTATACGTAGATCTTTTTTAAGAAATACATACTACAGTACTACATGATCCAAGGTTGGTTGAATCTGAGGATGTGGAAATGTGCATATGGAGGGCCGACTGTAAAGTTACCTGTGGAGGGGATGTGGGTCAGCGCCCCAAACCCTGGTGTTCAAGGGTCAGCTGTACTCTGCCGAGCTAGCAACTTGGTTTTGAAAGTATCAGAGAATGTTAGACAGGTCTGCTTTCCTTTTCTGCCCTTCCCCCTTGAAGTAACTTTTATGGAGTAGCTACAGTATAGGAAATGGTAGAGAATAAGGGTACAGTTAGAGAAATGCATCAACAATGGGGAAACAACCTTTTTCTTGCTGGATTAATGAAGTATATATTCAGAAAAATGAAATATAGATAAAATTGAATATATATTTAAATATTCTTTTGGTGTTTTTAATGAGATATTTTAAATTTAGTTTTTATCTATAAATTTGATTTTGAAATATGGTATTAGCATCTTGGTTTGAGTTTAGAGGGAGCAAAACTTGTTTAATTAATATGAAGTTTTATTGAAATTTTATTTGTCAGAATTTCTCATCTATCCATCTTTCACAGGCTTGACACTACTCTCATAGACTTTACTGACATGAAGTGCCAACGAGGGGATTTAAGCTTCATTTTCAATGGGGATGCGGCACCCTCTGAATCTTTTGTAGTATTAGACAATGAACAAAAAGTTTATCAGCGAATACACCATGAGGTGAGCATATGGTCTTTATCAGTATTCCTGTAAATGGTTTAAAAAAGTCTGTGTAGGGATTTCCCCTGTGGTCCAGTGGTTAAGACTCCGCCTTCTAATGCAAGGGGTGAGGGTTCGATCCCTAGTTGGGGAACTAAGATCCCACATGCCACGGGGTGCGGCTAAAAAAATAAAAGAAGTCTGTGTATGCAACCAAGCCTCGGTGTAATTGTTTTAAAAGGCGTAAGGCATAATTGAGATAGTTCATTCCTAAAGCTTTGATTTTCTTACCTCTTGCTTTTTAAAAAAGTTTTATCATCTGTTCTCTATCCGGACTAATCCACTGAGTCTGTTTGCTCTTAATTCACTGATGATCTCCTAGTTAAATAAACCCTAACTTCTCATAGTTCTCATTTGTTGAACCTGTTCTGGCCCTGTCCCCATTTATCTTCCTATCTTAGTTTCTTTTATTGTTGTGGACCATCTCTATCTCTTTAATATGAACACCTCTCTTGGCTCTCTGTCTGTACCATTTTACTTTTCCCAACTCTTTGGGCACCTTTCTTTTTTCCGTCTTTTCACTCTTAAAGTACAAAATTATACCCCTTCTAAACACCATATCTCCATGTTGGAATTGCCTTCACAACGACCTTTGAGAGACCATATTCACCATCATCTTATATCTGTTGTTCCCTGAATGCTTATAAACCAAAGAAAAAGCTTTTCTAGTATCTATATATATCACTGATAGCCTTACAAATGTTTTTAGGTCAATATTTTGTTTTGTCACTGTGGCTTTTATTTTTCACCATTTCCTTTCCTTACGTTTACCACATCTTGTGACCCCTTCCTCAACATCTCTTAGATTAGACCCTCCTACTGTCATATCTGTTGACAAGACCTTAGTTACCTTGTATGTGTACTATTGAAATAAATAGTTTCCTAACTGGCACTGAGCAAGGAAGATTTGGATTCGAAGAGAAGAAAAAAAGACATTCCTTGTGGGGGAAACAGGATGAGTAAAGCCAGGAAAGTAGGACTAAGAATGGTTTATTTGGGAAACAGAAAAGCAATCTATCTGACTGCAGTGAAGGTTTCTCTTACTGAGCATAGGAACATGGTTTATGGAAGGCCTTAACAGCCAGATAAAATAATTTAGGATCTGTTATAGTTGGCAATAGAGAGTCATAGATTCTTAAACAAGGGATTGATTTGATCAAAAAGTAATTTAAATGAATTAATCTTATATATAATAGTTTTTTGACTTTTCCTCCTTCCCTCTCTTCCTCAAACATTTTATCAAGGACCTAATAAATGCTAGACACTGCTAGGTGCTATGGATAGTGGCATTGTATTAATAGTATACAGTTTGTCTCTTGGTATCTGTGGGGGATTGATTCTAGGAATCCCCAAGGATACCAAAATCCACAGATGCTCAAGTCCCTTATATAAAATGGTGTAGTATTTGCATATAAGCTACACACATCCTCCCATATACTTTAATTCATCTCTAGATTACTTATAATACTTAATACAATGTAAAGCCTAGGTAAATAGTTGTAAATACAGTGTAAATACCTTGTAACTAGTTGCCTGTGTGGCAAATTTAAGTTTTGCTTTCTGGAACTTTCTGGAATTTTTTTTCTCCAAATATTTTTGATCCCTGGTTGGTTGAATCTGCAGATGCGGAACCTGCAGTTATGGAGAGCAAACTGTATATCAATTACTATCATATATTAAGCATTAAATGCCAGCATACTGGAACTATAAATACTTTAAAGCTTTTATTAAATCCTTAAAATAACCTGTCTAAATAGTACCATCTCTATTTTATAGATGAAAATATTGAGGCTTATAAATGTTAAAAGATATCGCTAAGATCACACAGCTAGTATGCAAGATGGATTGGAAAAGGGAGAGAATGGAAGGGGGGAAAATATGTGTTTTATGGTTATAGGCATACTTCGCTTCATTGCACGTCACAGATATTGCGTTTTTTACAAATTGAAGGTCTGTGGCAACCCTGTGTTGAGCAAGTCTATTGGTGCCATTTTTCCAACAGCATTTGCTTACTTTGTGTCTCTGTGTCACATTTTGGTAATTCTCGAAATATTTTGACTCCTCTACCAGCAAACAGATTATGACTTGCTGAAGGTTCAGATGATGGTTAGCATTTTTTAGCAATGAAGTTTTGTGTTTTTTTTAAAATTTATTTTTTGGCTGCTTTGGGTCTTCGTTGCTGTGTGTGGGCTTTCTCTAGTTGCGGCAAGCCAGGGCTACTCTTTGTTGCCAGTGCATGGGCTTCTCATTGCAGTGACTTCTCTTGTTGCGGAGTGCAGTCTCTAGGCACACAAGCTTCAGTAGTTGTGGCACACGGGCTCAGTAGTTGTGGCTCAACGGCTCTAGAGCACAGGCTCAGTAGTTGTGGCGCACGGGCTTGGTTGCTCTGCAGCATGTGGCATCTTCCTGGGCCAGGGATCAAACCTGTGTCCCCTGCATTGGCAGGCAGATCTTAACCACTGTGCCACCAGGGAAGTCCCAGCAATAAAGTATTTTTAAATTAAGGTATGTACCTTGTTTTTTTAAGCATGATGCTATTGCACACTGAACAGACTACAGTACAGAGTAAATGATGGTGGTGCCACAGATAGAATTGGGGCATTTGGAAAAGGAAACAGGTTTGGGGTTTTAGATGACCTTCATATTGGATCTGTTGCTAAAATCAGTGTGTTAGTTTCAACCTTCTCTTTATATAGACTTCTCTGAAGTATTTGCTATTATCGGTAACTCAGTTCTTAAAATTTGCATTTCCTTGTGACTTGACCTTGATCATTAGATGTTCTTTTCCCATATCTCCTTCTTACTCTCTTTTGCCTGTTTCCTTTTCTATGCTCACTTCTTGAATATTGATATGCGCTTGATGTTCTCATTTTTACAAATTGCCAGAATAATCTCCTCCATTCCCACAGCTCTCACTACCTCTTATCAGTTGATAGTTCACAAGTATATATTTGTAACTCAGATCTTCTGAGTGGGGACCTAGCTATTTAAATGCCTAATGGATATCCTGTGTGTCTCTTAGGTACCTCAAAACTTAGCTTATTTAAGACTTAACTCATTATTTTCCCTTTAAGGTGCCCGTTCTCCCATTTTCTTTCCTTTGGTGATTGATATCATTCTCTGTTCAGCGAGAAAAATTGGAGGTTTTTTTTGACATCTTTTCTTGTATTCTCACGTTTCCTAATTAGAGAACATGTGTGGTTATTCTTGTCTCCCTCATGTCTTATAATTATCCCTTTTTTATTCATGCTGTTATTGCCATAATTTAGATATTCATTATGTCAACTGGACTGTCACAAAAGTCTCATAAACTACTTAAGTCTCAAAAACCACTTAAAACTATTGGGATCTTCCTGGCCCCCTTCTTGTCTGCTTTTAAATTATTTCACATATTGGAGATAGGTTGAACATTGAAAACAAATTCATGACACTTGTCTTCCTTAAAGACACTTTAAAAGTTCCCTATTGCCTGAAGAATGAAATCCAAGTTCCTTAGCATGCCATGGTTCCTTCTGTGACCTGGCTTTTGTTCATTTTTCCAGCCTTTTTCTTACCCTGTTATCATAGATACCTTCATGCTGAACTCTTTACAATTTTTTCCAGGCTATTTAGTGTTTCATTCCTTTGTTCATATTGTTTCCAATTCTGGGGATACCCTTCTTCTTGTACCCTCACCCTGGTGGGGCACCTACTTAGTGTTACTTCCTCATCTGCCAAGTGACCATTGTTTTCTTGATGTTCTCACTAATGTGGTACCATAGAGCTTCTAATGCTCTTTTTGTCTATATGGCTTTCTTCTTTTTTGGGGCTAAGCTTCTCAGAGGTTTGGGGTTCTTTTAGTTGTGGTCTCTGGTACCTAATACAGCATCAGTACATTCTAGTTAGGGTTTGGCAGAATCTTTCTGCAAAGGGAGAGAGTCAGTATTTTAGATATTTAAATATATTTGCAGGTCATATGGTCTCTGTCACAACTGCTCACTTCTGCTGTTATTAACATAAAAGCCACCATAGACAATATATAAATGAATGAGTATGGCTGTATTCTAATAAAATTTTACTTGAAAAGCAGATGGTGGACTGGATTTGACTGCTGGACATAGTTTGCTGACCCTTATTCTAGACTCTCATATATGTACTAAATAATTCGAATTCTTATGTTTTAAATAACAACAGGATAGCTAACTGGGCAATAGATGAGTTGGAAAGATAGTAGTAAAAGAGAAGCCAGAGGTTAAGGCTAGTAGTGTAAGTATTAGCTGATGTTATAGTATCAATGAGATCACCAGTGGTCTGGTATTTAGGGTATATGTGTGTGTATTTTATGTCTAAAAGAATACAGAAATGCTAGATTTTGAGCAATAATCCTCAGGGCAGGGAATACTTGTTTTTTATCCTAATATGTATACATAAGTAATAATTGTTCATTAAATGTTTGTTGAATGAATGTAATTAACAACAGGTCTTTTTCAATGATGTGGTTAGGAGATAGTCTATGATTTACAGAAGAGTTATGTTTCAAAAGTTTATTTGAAATTGGGATGTTTGAAACTTAAGGCAAATTTCTTCATAGGTAGTGTTGTATATAGTGTTGTTCCCAAGCTAGTACATAAAATCCTAATTGATTTGTAATATATTTACATCATGATGGTTAACAGTTCTGTACAATCTATGCCAGTCAAAATTTCTCTTTAGGAAATTGTGTTCAGAATTAGTTTGGGTTACCAGGAATACATTTTCACCTGTTACAGCCTTAGCATTAATGTCAAGATATTCTATCCCTCACTTGTAAGGGTGAAGGAAATGGGCTATATCTGGGTGAAAGCTTGTGGTGACGAATAGAAAATGGGCCTCCTGGGAATCTAGAAATCAGGAGGTAGGGAAAATAGAGCCTCTACTTATTGGAAACCTTATGGATGGTTCTCATTCTCCAGTCAACTCTCTAGGTTCTACCTTTTTTCTCCCTCTTTTCTTCGGATTCTGGGGTCCTAAATGTCAGAGAATCTCTCTTGGCCTATTCTATTTAGAATAGAGCCTCATCTAATACCTACTCATTTACTCTTCTGTACCTGGTCTCTTAGTTTTCTGTCCCTGAAACAAGCACAAAGCTTTCTCTTTTAAAAAATAATTATCGATCAATTATTTTATGCCAGCACTGGGGAATATGTTGAAGCAAGGCTGCTAATTGAGTTTGGAAATTATGAGTTGATATTTATGGATTTCTTTTCTTTCTATAAGGTGTATAGAGAAGATCCCATGTGGCCTCCTTTCCTTTTTTCCTTCCTTATCACCTCTCTCCTTTCCTCCTTCCCTTCCTTCCTTCCACTTAAAACTATTGGGAAAGAAAGGCTCATAGTGGTGGGTCTTTAGATTAAAAAGAACTAAAGTAAGATTCATCTATACTTAAAGAAAACAAAACCTTCTTACAGGCATTTTGTCTCAGACGTGTCTTCTTAATTCTTAAAGTAATCTTTTACAATTACTCTGCATACTTTGTACTTCTGTAATGGGTAATCTAGTATTGTTTCCATTACATATCTGGAAGAGTGTGAGTACCCTTTTTATGTGTCCTGTATTTTTAGATTCATAATTAGTTATAATTCTAACTTATTTAGTTATATGAAGTTTACACTTCTGTAATTGTTTTTAGAGTAACTAGCACTTCACATTTTTTTAGAATTGGTCCTTTTTGTTTTTTGAAATCTGTAACGTTTTAATTGTTGACATTTTCATATGTGGCGCTAAAAACCTCTGAAAACCTAGATTCTTATATTTACCTTTTGCCCCCACCCCAGGAATCAGAGATGGAAACAGAAGAAGAGGTTGACATTTTAATGAGTAGCGATATTTACTCTGCAACTTTATCAACCAAATCAATTTCTTTCACGCGTGCCCAAACAGGATGGCTTTTTCGGGAAGATAAAACAGTATGTGCAAATTGAGATTTTTACACTTTAAAAATTGTTTAGTATTTAATGTTGCCAAAATAATGTGATGGAAATACAGGTAGAAAGAAGTATCTTACTTACTTGTTTTCAAGTAGTTTATTCTCTTCTCTTTGAACCCAAATAGGGAATTATATTGGTTGGTTACAGAGTTGGAAGATAGGAGAAGCCAGGAGAGAAAGTTTAGTTCATTTGAATTTTATGTTGAAAAATATTCTTGTTGTTTGTTGCCTTGTTATTATACAGGGAACAATGTCTTCACATGGTTCCATTATATTTCTAATGCTTTATTTCTTAGGAAGACCACAAAGAAGCATATACTTTTAAATTCATTTCTCTGGACCTTTTTTCTTTCTTCTTTTAGAATTTTAAACTATTTACTTACCCAGTATCTGTCCCTCAGTATTCCATATATTTGACTAAAATTAAATAAGCTTACATTTCTACAACACTGTAATTAAATTAAATCTCAGTGGCGGTTTCCCCATTAGTGAATTGTAAATTCTTTCCATAATTCCCATTTCATCTGTCAGCAAGAGGTTATATAATATATAATATTTCAAATATAATATGTTCAAAATATATTCAAACATTTTTTAGTTGCATGTATGAAGAAGCATCTTATAAAATTTTAAAGTCAAGGATAAGTAACACATTAGGTAAGGGCCAAGATTTTAAGAATTCTATTTATCTTTTATTACACACAGTAGAAATGAATATATCCTCATTAGAAAGACAAAAATAGCCTGTAATAGTCAGGGTTCTTTGAGAAACAAAATCAGTAGGAGTTCTGTATCTCTCTGTGTATGTGTATATATCTGCATATAGATGTATATATACCTATAGACAGAAGGAGAGAAGGATGAGGGAGAGATTGATTTATTTTAAGGATAGCTTGTGTGAATGTAGAGGCTGGTAAGTCTGAAATTTTTAGAGCAGTCTAGCAGGCTGGAAATTCAGGGGAGAGTTGATATGGTCTTGAGTTTGAAATCTGCAGGCTAGAATCTCAGGCAGGGTTTATGTGTTGCAGTCTTGAGGCAGAATTGCTTTTCCTTTGGGAAACCTTAGTCTTTGCTCTTAAGGCCTACATTTGATTGGATATGGCCTTTCCATATTATGGAGGGTAATCTGCTTTACTTCAAGTCTGCTGATGTAAATTTTAATTAATCTAAAAAATGCCTTCGTGGAATTCCCTGGTGGTCCAGTGGTTAGGACTCAGTGCTTTCACCACTGTGGCCTGGGTTCAATCCCTCGTTGGGGAACTAAGATCCTGCAAGCTGTACAGCACAGCCAAAACAAACAAAAAGCCTTTGTAGCAACATCTAGACTGGTGTTTGATTGAACAGTTGGACATCATAGTCTAGGCAAACTGACATAAAATTAACCACCACACAGTCTTACACATAAAGCTGAAAAATCTCCCTTGACCACTACTCACAATCCCAGAGTCCTTTGCAGAAGGTTATCCAGCTGTATATCCCCCAGACCTTTCTTTATGCTTTATGTACATAAATATCTATCTATTTATGATTGATAGGTTTATTTTTCATAAAGTGTCATTTTATCTATTGTTTTGCAACTTTTTTTCCCCCAATGTCTTAGAAGTGTTTTCTTTTCAGTAGTATTACTTCATTCTTTTTAGCAACTGCACAGTATTCCATAGTATGGATATGTTGTAATTTATTTATCCAGTCTCTTATTTTTGGACATTTAGATGGACACACATTTGTGTCCAGTTTTCTCCCACTATAAATGATGTTATGTTTACTATCCTTTTACATGCCTTTGCATTGTCTTTTATAGATAGCAAGAAATGGAATGGCTGGATTATGGGGAATATACATTTACATTTTTTTATTGATATGATTTATTTTTAATAAATGCTTTTTCATTATAAGATTTCAAAAATTGATCATTATCACTTGAGTGTTTCCCAACCACAGAAAAATTCTCACTGTGAGATCTAGGTTCATCAATTTTCCTCTCTAAGCCTATTTGGCAACAAGTACCATTATAGGATTCCCAGTTGTGAGATCCTACATTGCAATCCATTTGTTGGCTTGAAGTCTTATTTGTTTGTACTCTGTTCTTCTGGACAGCATTAGAAGGATCACTTCAAGAGAAGATAAAAATTGAAGCTGCTGTTCATCTAGTGCTACTGCTAAGCAGCTCAAAGCTCTTGAAGAGTGTCTAGGTGATCTTCTTAAATCTTTGACAGGTAAGGAGGGAGTCAGTAATGCTTATGGTTCCCATTTTGTAGGTAGAAACAGGTACAGAATGCCTTGCTTTCTAATGACTGGTAAGGAAGCCACCAAAAGCAAGGTGGAAATGGAAGCAACAATAAACACTTAGTTTTGGAATGCCAGAAAACAGCAGCAAGAGGAGAGCAAGTGATCTGCATGCAGGTAGAAATGGGAAGCTTATTTTCAGTAGTTACTGATCATGTTTTTTGAGGTAAGGTATTTCAAACACTGACCACCTGTGGGTCTGGAAAAAGGTGAAGGTTAATGTTGAAGGAGCCCTCTTTTCTTGATGTCATTTTAATCCATTTGAGTTTCCCTATCCCCAATCCATAATATAAATACATAATTATATTGATGAGCAAAACTACTTGTTTGTTCTCCCTTTGTTGAAAGAAGCAAGCAACTGTAACTTGAAGTTTGGGCCTGTTAGAGAATATTGGAACAGGTAATTAATTTTAGTTGTACTAGAAATTTTTATTTCTTTTTATTCCATTTTTTTCTATCTATAAAATGGGAACATTAATTATCCCTGACCCCTCCTTGTAACTCATGATACTTGACTATTAGCTAAATTAAGTTGTCAGATAGTTTTGTGCTACTTGGGAGTAGATTCTAAAGGAATACTATGTGTTGTTTTTACTTACACTTAATTCATTTGCAGATTAACTACCATACATCTTGTGTGTTTTAAATTTTCCTTTACAAATTTGAAATGTGTAATTTTATGTATTTTTTAGCTAATAGAATGTATAAGATAATTTGATAATTTCAAGTACCAGAGGAATATTTTATTTACATCTAAATGTTATATGTTTATGAAGAAACTGTGTATTACTTCGAAACTTTAAAAAAATCTAAGATAAACTTTATTATTTTGAAATATTTGATTTTGCTTTAGGAAAGGGTAGGAAACTTTTTGGCCGACTTTTATCTGGTGAATGGACTTGTTTTAGAATCAAGAAAAAGAAGAGAACATCTCAGTGAAGAAGATATTCTTCGAAATAAAGCCATTATGGAGAGTTTGAGTAAAGGTGGAAACATAATGGAGCAGAATTTTGAGGTATAACTTTTACTTTTCTTAATTTATAATGTTCTAAAGAGAGAGGGGGTAGACTTCATTCCTGGCATTCAGTGAGTTTATATAAGTATGCTCATAGGTTTTGTTTACCATGTATCACCTTTTATTTTTCTGTGATACAGTCTTTGGTGATTTTTTGTGAACCTGTTTTTGATCTTTGAGTCTTCACTAATAAGTAGATTAAAATCGTTTTGTAAGCATGAAACCTGGTGTTAATTTTTAATCCATGTCCCTTTGCATATATTTTTTTTTTTTTTCCTACTTCACCAACTGAAATCTGCTGCTGCTGTGAAGACCTGGCTAAAAATCTACCTACTTTATGAAGTCATTTCTAGCCTATACCTTCCCATAATTTTTTTATTCAGTATGTATTTATTGAAAACATGGTACATGCAAAGAATTGTGTGACAGTAGGAAAAGGGGAGGGAAATCATGGAACTACATAGCTATATGAGACAAGGTAACTTGGCTCTATAATCTTATTTCCCTAGTAAGATGAATTGGAGGGTTTCTTAAATTTTTTTTTATTTTAACAATTTTAGACTTTAAAACCAGAAAAAAAATGATTCCCAAATGTTAACATTTTTTATAGCAGTGTTTTTTAGGATTGGGACCCTTTAGTGGATTATGAATTCAATTTGTGGGCTGTGACCCCCACTTTTTTTTTTTTTGAAGTAGAATCTAAATTCAGATAATAAGGAAAAACTAGAGCACATAGTATGGGTCCTTATTACTTTATGAAACAATAGTGTCAGGGGTGTATGTTGTGTCTACTTGCATATGTGTGACTGCTGGGTTATAGTGTAAAATGTGAGTCACAGTCAGAAAAAGATGAAAGGCTACTATGAGGAGACTTGAATTCCTTGAATGTTTAGCCTCTCCCCTATGGTATTGTGCCAGATTGCATTTTCAGGATAGACAAACTTTTCAGAATAGTATGCCAGGTCTCAACTAATTCATGGTGATACCGTGTGTGCCAGCAAAATTATCTTAATGTTTAGAAAGTTTATGTGTTGAGTGAATCAACCATAGTCTAGTTAAGTGAGTATAGGATGTAAAGTGCTTAAGAATCCACATTAAATGTTTAAGTTAAAATTGTGATCCAGTTTAGTGTGATCGTGTCCCCTTCCTGCCAGATCCTCTTTGCAGTCCTCATTTTTCTTTTGTCCTTGGGTTAGAACCTCACTAGGCTTTATTTTCCAGAAACCTCCTGGTATTTGCTGATCTCTCCATCAGTAGGAGGTAATAGGATGTGATATGCTTAGGAAATAGAAATGGAGATGGATTGAAGAGAGGGAATGATGAGCCTAATCTTTTGACAGAGCTGTTACCCTTTCCCATTGTTAACCAGACATAAAGAACATTTCTTTGGACTATATTGTGATTTAAATTTTATAACAGTTCTTTTTTAAAAAATGATTTTGTTGTGGTGGTGCTTATTGCTACCTTTGTTTAATTTTGGCAGCAAACCATTTTGGGATGAGTACACAAATTTATTTTCTTTAGGGCAGAGGTTGTAACTTGATGCACTTGAATTGGTAAAGGGGTCTTTAAATGACATTTTAATCACGTATAGTTTGGCACGTTGAAATTAAAACATAGTTTAATCCCAGATGTCTATATAATAAAACAAAATAATATAAATTAAATAATTAAGCTTCTGACTTCTGATCACATCAAAGGAAGTAGTTCCTGGGCATTGTGTGAAGTATTTTTTCATATATCATCTCATTTAATTTTTAATTATCACAATGACCTAATGAGATAACTATCATTGCCCAATTGTATAGAAAGGAAAATGAGGTTTAAAGAAATTAATACATCTGAAGTCACAAAGCTATAAGTAGCAAAGATGGGTTTTGATTCTTGGACCCTTACCCCAAGTTCTTCTTGTTCTTGGTCTAAGTATATTGCTTCCCAGATTGCCTTTGTTAAAGTCTCTTCTTTGTGTGTAACCAGATTTTCAACACGTCTTAGCAATTCTTACAAAATATTGTGAAGCTGAAGTTGTAAAAGGAATGAGAGAACGTTGCTATTGGTAAAAGTAGTCAAAATCAGTATTGTGTTTTTTTTAATGATGTATAGAGAACACATTAGTAAAAAGCATGTTTTTGGCTTTGGAACATTATTGAAAATTTCAAGAACTTAGAAAATATGTGTGACTATTATGATTGTTTTCAAAAGACATGAAAATATTTTATATATATATATACATATATATATATGTATATATATATATATATATATTTTTGGCCATGTTGTGTGGCTTGTGGGATCTTAGTTCCCCAACCAGGGATTGAACCTGCACCCTTGGCAGTGAAAGCGTGGAATCCTAACTACTGGACCGCCAGGGAATTCCCGAAAATATTATATTTTAAAGCCACATTTTAATAGAATTTCAGTTCTTAAAAATGTATATCCTTTTCAGAATGCATTTATGTTCTTTATTCTAAATGAATAGCTTTTGAGTTTCTTTTTTTTTTCAGACAAATATTTGTTTTAATTTCTATAAGAAATAGCTTATAGGTAACACTTAGAAGTAATTATTTGCCTTTTAACTAGCTTTGCCATTTCTACTCCTTTTCCCTCTCCTTTCCAGACAGTTCTAATATTTAGTATATATTTTTGACAATATTTTTTATAGTAAAATTTAAGTGCTCAGAAATTCTTAAGTTATGGACACTTGCTCCTCCACTTTTGGTGCTTTTTTCCACTTTGTTCTAACCAATTATTGTTGGAGGGGGGAGTAATGCCCCATTTATACCTTAGACAGTCATTGATAAAAGCATTAATTGTATGCAAGCTATACATACAGAATATTGAGTTAAACTCTATTAGTGATTATGTACTTTTTTAATATATAAAATCAAAATAAGAATATATAGATATAAAATACATGAATGTGTTAAACTTCCAGAAAATTTTGCCATATAAAATATTAGAATTCAGCAAATCTAGCAATAAATCAAAACTATTTCTTATATGCTTCAAGAAAAACAGGCATTAAAAGTTTGCATTTAATTGTGTAGGAAAGGTTTGATTTCATTTTAGTTACAGAGCCTACTGACTTAGGGAAATAAGCTTAGAAAGCCATCTGGTGTCCTGTGGCAGCCTTCATGTCTTCCTGTTTCATTAGATAGTTATGGGAACAGTATAGTGGGAACACTGATGGGTTCAACTTTGAGTATCAGTATATAACAAAGGATCAATTAGAATAAACATAAACTAAGAAAGACCTTATTAAAATATAATAACTGATATTCATAATGATGAAGTAAAGTGCTCAGTGGAAGTTTAAATTCGATTCATTACAGTCTCTACTAAGATAGGGAATGTGTAATGTATAGTTTAGAAAGAATTCTATTGGAAATAGTAGAAACTGCTTAGAGAATTTTATTACCTGGAAAAATATACTTATATGACATGCCGCATTATCTAATCATGCCAGGAAAATGAGTCTTTACTATGATAATATATATATTATATATATATATATGATAATATATATGTGATTTAATATATATATATATAAGTTAATATATATATAATATATAAACACTCAGTTATAGCCAAATGTATATACAGGTATTAAATATATATAGGTATTAAATAGACTGGAAGCAAGAGTAGACAAAAGAGTAGACAATTTTAAGCAGTGCTCTGAAAGAGAAATTGACCATGATCTGCTTAGTTAGATAGATATTTGGGTGGAGGTGTGATTAACCTTTCTGGGTTGGAGCATCAGTGGTAAATTTTTTCAGTCATTTCTTCTGTTTGTTACACCTTCTGTTAGCTTGTCTGCCTTCTGCAGGATCACAAGACACTGTTTTACCTAATGTTTTGCCACAATATTTATGACAGTCACTACCTATTAAGCCCATTTGTCATTCTGTTAATAGCCATTGCCACATGCCATACTATTGTGTGTAGTATCACATTTTATATATCATATTTGGTATTGGTTATGATATAGTTTTGGCCGATTATAACAGTAACTTAAACAAGACAGGAGTTTATTTTTCTCTCATGGAAAAATCTGAGTTTATATGGTTTCTTTGTTCTGTGAGTTAATCTCAGACCTAGCCTTTTTTTTTTATTTTGGTCTTATTTCTCTACCATTTCTAGGATCTGGCCTTCATTCACATGGTATACAATGTTTTATTACCTGTTTAGCATTCCAGCCATTAGGAATGATAACTGCTAATAGTAATTAGGAAAGAGAGGACATGCCTGTTCTGTTTGAGTACCCAGTCAGAAGTTGCATACATCACTGCTCAAATCCCATTGGTTAGAACTTAGGTGTAACTAATTTAGCTAGCTGTAAAGATATCTAGAAGTCTTTAATCTAGGAAGTCATGTGTCCAGCCAAAAATTGGTAGGGAGGTTCTTTTACAACAAAGAACAGGAGATAGATTATTGATTGAGTAGACAATTAGTATTCTCTAATGTCTCATTGTTAGATACATACCTGATGCTTCAGTTACCACATAAACTAGTAACTGTCACCCAATATATACCTTCAATTCTGACCTCTTAATCACCAGATCTATAGTATTTTGCCTACCTCCACTTGGATAAACGTAGGTATCTAAGATTTAGTATGTTTAAATCTGATCAGTTTTTTCATTCTTCTTCTTTTCTCTGTCTTGAGTGGTAACACCATTATCTACTACCATTACCCAAACCAGCAATCTGAAATTTGTCCTTGGACTTCTTAGCTTTCCTTAACCTCTGTGTCTAATCGATTACAAAATCCTAAAGATCTCATGAATCTATTTCTTTTCTTCCATTTTGAAATAGCTTATCATTTCTCATTTGGATTACTGAGATAGCTTCCTAACTTACTCACTGCTACCAGAATGACCTCTCTGAAATAGATTGAACTATGTAAAGCCTCAATAACGAAATGTATAGAATATTTACTATGTGTCAGGCACTATTTTAAGTATTTTATGTTAACAAGCCAGTTTTATCCTTACAACGACCCTCTGAGGTTATGTAGTTGACTAAACTGAGACAAAAGAGGTTAAATAATTTGTCCAAAGTCAGCTAGTAATTGGCAAAGCCAAGATTTGGTCAGTCTGGCTCCAACGTTTGTGTTCTAAAACATTATATTGCTCAAAATATTCGTCCATTGCTTTCTGAGTAAAATACAATCTACTTAGTGCACAAAACCCTTTCAAACTACTTTTTCTCTTCTGTGTCTTGCCCTCTTACCTTGTACCTTGCTATTTTTCCTTCATGTATGCTACAGATGAAGGGAAAAATAGCACCACACTTGTAGTTTCCCAGTACAGCATGCTTTTTCTCACCATTGTACTTTTCTCAATGTCCTTCATTTGGTTATTTTGTTCTCTTTCTTTTAGACTTCTCCACCAGGAACCACCATTGCTGGCACATCTTTTTGGCTACCCCTATCTGGGTCAGAGAAACCTCTTCTCAGTGCTTTTATGCCATCCTCTTGATCCCTCTATCATAGCACACCCATCCTGGATTATAATTATCTACTTCCTGTGTGTATCTTTGTAAACTTCTCAAGGGCAGAACGTCATCTTTCATATTGCCTGATGCTCAAAAACTGTTAGTTTCCCTTCTTCCCCTATTCTTCTGTTGCTACTCAGAGATCATCAATGATTTCTAACCAACAAAATCTGTGGCCTTTTTTTCAGGCTTCTTTCCCTTTAAAGTCTTTGTTATGATATTGAAACAGCCTTTTCACTTCCATGATACTTGTCTTGCATCTTGTCATGATACTTGATACTTGTCTTGTATCTTGTCATGATACTTGATGCTATGTTTTTTTCTTTTCCCTTATTGATTAATATCTGGCTCCCTTCTGTCCTCTCCGCCCTCCGCCCGGCAAATCTGTGTAGTTTTTAGGACTCAGTCATCAGTCCTCTGTTTTATTACTTTTCATTTAGTTAGTCAGAGAATTCTTAAACCATTATCTCTAAATATGATTTCTCTCCTTTTCTTTTTGTTACTGCCCTCTAGGAACTTCCAAGTATAAAATAGTTACTATTATTTACTGAATCCTTTATACTGTGCTAGGCACTAAGATTTTCCATACACTATCTCCTTGAATTCTTAACTATGAGTTGGGTGGTCATATTCCCATTTTGCAGGTGAATTAAATTGACAATAATATAAATAACATGCCCCAATTCACACAACTACCAGGTAGTGGAGCTGGGTGGGATTCCAGTTCATTTTTGTGTCTTCAAAATCCTTGATTTTAACAACTCTAATATGCTGCCTATTAACATCTTAAACTCATTATATCCAAAACTATACTTCTCTGAATGGAACCTTCTCCCAGTGTTACTGTTCATTTTGTTATTTATGTGTCTTTCACTTATTGCCCTTTTGCTCTACAGTTTGTGTTGTTGGTTTTTCCTTAGCAATTTTCGATTTCTACTGCCACTCCCTTAGTTCTTTATTGCCAGTTCATCCTATTGTGATCCAAGCTCTTAGTTAACAAAGATGAGGTGTAAGTTTTAAATCTGATATGACCTTTACCACTGTTGCTGATCTCCCTTTTGAACTTTCCTCCCTAGTTCAAATCAATCTAGTGTTTTCACTGTTAATTCTCTCTGTCCAAAATATTCTTTTTATTTTCTTTTCATTTAAATTTGAGCCTCAATCCCCTAGTCTCGATTTATTGTCTATAGAAAACTGCTGTCTTTTCTGAACCCCTGTATTACTCAGTTTTTTGTAAGCTCATTTGATCTTTAATCATTTAATACTTTGTATTCCTGATTAACTATTCATGTTTGTATGTGTTTTTTCTTTCCAACTTTGAATTGTAAACTCTGTGAAGTCAGGATTAGTTTTTATACTTCTCTGTAGTTCCCACGTTCAGCATCTAGCATAATGCCAGGGACATTTTAGATGATTAAAACATCGAATGGGGCTTCCCTGGTGGCGCAGTGGTTAAGAATCTGCCTGACAATGCAGGGGACACAGGCCGTGCTCCACAACAAGAGAAGCCACCGTGGTGAGAGCCCGCGCACCGCAATGAAGAGTAGCCCCTGCTCACTGCAGCTAGAGAAAGCCCATGCACAGCAATGAAGACCCAACACAGCCAAAAATAAATAAATTAAAAACAAAACAGAACAAAAACAAACAAAAATAGACATTGAATGAATGGATTTTACTACTTTGACACTTTTTATTTGAGATTTAAAAAATGATAATAAATATTATTGGAGCTTAAATCACCATGGAAGTATCTCAGAATAACCTCTTAAAGCATTATATTGAAGAGATTAAGTAGATTATAGTTTATTGTATGTTTTAATTTTATATTTTAAAAAATATAATTTTCTTTTCTCCCTCCCTCTTCGTCTCTGTCTCTGTATCTCTCTTTCTTTCTCTCTCTCTCTCCCCCTCTCTGTTTGTTATTTTTTGGCAGCCAATTCGAAGACAGTCCCTTACCCCTCCTCCTCAGAACACTATTACATGGGAAGAATATATATCTTCTGAAAATGGAAAGTAAGTGTTGTTTTGTTTGTTTATATATTCTTTGGTTTTTAGAAAAATCTGTAAAAACATGAATATTTAGGCATAAAATTTTTTTTACAGAGAATCATTAGTATAGTTTCATCTGAAGCAGTTCTTTTTCCTTTTAAAAATATGGATGAAGGGGCTTCCCTGGTGGCACAGTGGTTGAGAGTCCGCCTGCTGATGCAGGGGACACGGGTTTGTGCCCTGGTCCGGGAAGATCCCTCATGCTGCGGAGCGGCTGGGCCCGTGAGCCATGGCCGCTGAGCCTGCGCGTCCGGAGCCTGTGCTCTGCAACAGGAGAGGCCACAACAGTGAGAGGCCCGCGTACCACACACACACACAAAAAATATATATATATATGGATGAAGCACGATGAGGGAGAAGCATCTCCAGTTACATTCTCTTTTTGAATAAGTTGTAGAGCCTTCTTTTTACATCCCTCTTGCCAATTTATATACACCAAAAAACCTATAGGACATTGTTCTAAGGAAATATGAGGACTTGCCCAATACAGTTGCTTATTTGAGTTTTTGCACTGTATGATGAACTTTATATTCTGTTATTATCCAGAGTCTTCTGCAAGGTATGTAAGGCTACTCATTGTTTATCTACTTTTTGTCTTTCCAAGCTCATCTCCTGTCGTGATCTCTTTGTTTCAGCCTGTGCCAGACTACTTCTTACTATGCTTACCCAAGATGTTTGCTTAATGTTATATTGCTAATACTTAGTAGAGTACCTGTTACATAGTTTTTGTATCCAGTAAGTACTTATTGAATAAAAGAATGATGAATGAATGGTTTATTTTGAATGAATAAATAAATAAGAATTTTTTTCTGGCTGCCCATGTCAAAGAAAATACAGTCCTTTGTAGAAAATATTCTTTTGGTGGAGAATAAAATATTACCTACCCTCATGCTTAGTAAGAAGTTGTCTTTTTTTTTTTATGTTGAAAGGTTTATTGTTATACTTTTTCTAACTTCTCTAAAATGTTTCCATCTTATAATATTCTACAAGTAATGTAAAATTCTGTATTCTTTATATCACTTCTTATTGATCAGTGCTGAGAACCATAGACAGTAAGAGATTGAATTGAATAAGTGATTTAAAAGATATAAAATATTTTTAAAGGTTGTTTTTTTCTATGGATTTGCTTTGTTATTAAAAATAGTGATTATTAAAATTCAATATGAAATTTTCTGGGTTTTGATCATATTCTTCTGAACTTTTATGCTTTGCTATTTTCTTTTTCTTGTTACCCTTGCCTCATTTATTATACGTTTCATTCCCTTTTAGCATAATTTTATTTCTATGAGAGTAAGAAAAGTTGAAATACTAATGAATGTCATTGGAAGATGACAGATTCTTCTTGGGAAGATGACAGCATGTGGAAAAAATTTCCTAATATTTTCTTTCTTTCTTTCTTTTTTCCTTTTTCATTTTAGAGCTCCTCATCTGGGTAGAGAACTGGTGTGCAAAGAGAGTAAGAAAACGTTTAAAGCCACAATAGCCATGAGCCAGGAATTTCCCTTGGGAATTGAGTCGTAAGTTTGCTATTAACTGCACAAGTTTATGAAAGAAGCTATTGAACTCTAAATGCTATAATAATGTTGGCATCTGAGTGGTGCATTTGAGGCCTTTGAAATGTAAAAGCAAACAGCCATTGCTTTGACAGTGTGTCGTGCCCCTTCTAGAAATTTTCCAGCTCACAAAATATTAACATTTTAATTATTTTAACCAGATAAATTTTTGAATAATTATTTTTTAATTACAAAAGTAATACATGAATACATGTTTATTGTAAAAAGTAACAGTTGGGAAGTTTATAGAATAAAAATGGCAGTTTTCTTTCACCTCAGGTAAATAACTGCTGTATTTTTGTCTAGATATTTTCTGTGTTTTTTTAGAATTTTTTTAAAATTGGGGGAACAGTCTACAATTTGTTCTGTTAGTTCCTTTTTTTCTTTTAAAAGTGAGTTATCATGGAGTTCTTACAATAAGTACATTATTATCTATCTTTTTCTTCTTTCCTTGATATATTATAGTATTGATATACTGCCATTTATTTTATCATCCCCCTACTGATAAGCATTTTAATTATTTGTAGTTTGTCACCCTTATAAACAGTACTCCTGGAGTACTTGAATATATCCTTCCAAACGTGTATTCATCAGATGGTCATTAAAAAAAATTGATTTGGAGAGATGGATGGAATATGAGGTGGGTAGCTAGAGCCGATTCTGACAGAATTGTACCTTTAGGCTTCTCACTAAAGTAGGGGATGAATTGAAGTCCTAGGCTTTCCTTTGTAGATCCTTCCACTTTCAGTCTGAGCTAACACATTAAAAAAAAAAATTCTCACGGAAGAGAGCAGGACCCTTCTTTTCTACAAATTCTGTGCACATCTCATACTCCTCAATAGCCAGGCTTTGGAAGAGTAGATAGAATTTGGTATACAGTCCTCAAGTTATTGATCAAAGAGGGAAATAAATAAATAGTTCTCAGAAGATGCGGGAAGGGAATTAGCCATACATACAAATCTGCATAATTTATCATATCTTGGACCCAAATGACTCCAAGATGCACCAGATATATACTCTAATGAAGAAGAATCATGTGGCAAATTATAAGATGCTCTCAATTTTAGGAGTCATCCCAATTTCAGAGATGTTAATATGTGAAAAAAAATGGGTGTTTTAGAATTTATAAAATGTGGAATTATAGCCATTCCCCCTGCAAAAAGTAAAATAAGGAATATAGATAGCATGTAAAAGCCAGAAAAAGAACTCATTCTAGAATAAAATATAAGTCAAAGAACAGAAGAAAATTTCTTGTAAATACTATAGGAAAACATAAAAAGAACATGAAATTGGTAAACTAGATCACCCTAAGATGAGATGATAAGACAACAGAATGAAATGAAAAGGAGATTGTAAAGCTAAGGAAATAAATTAAGCACTAAATAGCACTATTGCAAAACAAATACAGTAGAAACAACAATGAACAGGATAGATGTGACCAAAAATTAAATTTTTATAGCTTATAGTGAATCCAGTGAAAGAAGAGGTTAAAGAAATTTGAGAAGTAATATTTATGGAGGAGAGTGGTTCAATATAAGGATCATTGCTGTTCCACTTAAATAGAAAGCCTCCAAAATGTAAACAAAATAGTATTCAAAATATGATAGAAGAAAATTTCTCTGTATGGAAGAACTAAATCTGTAGCCTAACATTAGGCTCCAAGAAAAATTGATAGAGAAGGATTAGTAACAATTATTATATTGGTTAAACTATTGTATTTCAGAGCTCTAAAGGCATTCAGGTGAAAAAGGGTAAAAAACAGCCTGGCCTTACCTTTTTTTTACATCTTGACATTGCTGAGGCAAAGAAAGTGTGATCTGATAGTATATCTAGGTAAGATGTAATTTACATATCAAGGCAATTGAAAAGGACACAGAAGAATTCAATAAATATAGCAGCCATGGGCCTTTTTTGAAAGAAAAATACTACTACTTGAAAATGAAATTCATCCAACCAAAGGATAAAAGAAGTTAAGAGACCTCATGAAATTGTAGTTAAGAGGGAAGGATTATAAACTGAAATTTTATGCCAGTTGGATTTCCCTTTAGTATGTAAAAAAGAAACACTCAGTTATCAAATCTATAAGAAATCAAGGAATAATAAGTACGTAAGAGCCCTTCACACACACAAAATTGGCAGTGAAATTCAGGCGTCCAAACAGTGAGGCTAATTAAAGAACTTCGGAATTTGTAGACTTCAGGAAGAAGACTAGTGTAAGCCTTGAATCTGCTGAAATATAGATCTGAAATCAACAACTGTGGAAATTATGGCTGCCCAATAAAATGTGAAAGTTATAAACTTTGGCACAGTGAAAAGAATAATAAAACAAAAAAACAGGATGTAGAAGGAGGTGTCATTTTCTCATCTTTAATATCTGGAAGTCAGTAATACTGTGTAAGTTTGAAGCATGTAGTTATAAAACAACATAAAGACACAATGAAATCAATTTGAAAAATGTTTTTCTCCTTCCATTTTTCAGATTATTGAATGTTTTGGAAGTAATAGCTCCCTTCAAGCACTTTAATAAGCTTAGAGAATTTGTTCAGATGAAGCTTCCTCCAGGCTTTCCTGTAAAACTAGGTAAGAGAAAAATTTTCATGTAAGTTCAGTGTCTGTTAGAAATATGGAGCTGTTTACTAACATTTAAGAAGAAGAAATATGCTTTGAAGGAAAATGGATTTCCTAGTTTAAATTTTTATATGGTTTTTCTGTAATTACATGCATTGATATTCATGTTTTGTCAAATATATAAAGTTCCTGATGAAAACTCTAATTCTACTTAAGTCAAATGTAAGGGATATGCAAATATTTCATTCAAGAGGGTGTGGGTGAACTTATGATGCACTGTGATAATGTTTTAATATGAAATACAGGGAGACTGGATTTTAGCCCAGATTTTCAGCAGACTCTGAGTTTCTGAATAGTGGGAATGTTTCTGTTGTCAACAGTCATTATTCAGGGATATAGTAATACTCCTTACATTTTATTTTTCAGTCTTAAATGTGTAAACTTAATTTTATTTTAAACAACGATCTTTCAAAACAGTAAACTCTCATTTTCGTATATATTTATCTTCTTAACTATATTAGAAAACTGGGAGCAAGACACTATTTACAGGTTCTTTAGGAGTTGAGGTTTAGATTTAGCATTGATTTAAGCTCCAGGAGGGCCTTTAATACCATCCACTGATCCAGCCTCCAAATATTTAATCAGTGCCTGCTGTGTACTGGACCCTTTTCTATGGGGGGGATGAGAGACAGCAAAAAGCCCCTGCCCTTTTGGTGTTTACATTATGTATGGGGTAGGGGGATATTATATAATAATATAATTTTTACATAATTCCTCTGATATATTTTATCTTGTTTTACTCAATATTACTGAAACCACATCTCAGAATAATTAGGCCAAAATGCTTTACTCCCAGAAGTAATGCTTTTATTGCTAAAATTAAACTCGACCTTCTCAACTTTCCAAATTTGGGAATACATTTTGTGAATTAAAATTGATTTTAAAACATGTTCTAACTATGTCATTCTAGATTCCCTTTGTGATGTAAAAGCACTGGGAACCCAGTGTCTACTTGAGTAAACCAGTGATAAGATTCTAGGCAGAAACTGTTAGAAAACTAAAGCTGAGTGTTTGAGCTGTGGATCATTACATGAGTATTTCTGCAGAAGCTTAAAATCCCACTGTAATTGTCTGTAGCCAGAAAATAGTTCAAGCATTGGACTCTCTTCTATATACTGTATTTAAGGGGCACAGTGACAAACTAGAATAGAGGGTAGGGATTAAATATATGAAACTATTACTGTATTCACATTTTTTAAAGTCCCAAACACAAATCAAACCTCACAATACAAGTTTTTTTTATGAAAAAGAAATACTTTGTTTATATAGAAAGGAAAAAAGTCTACAATACTTTTTTGCAGGCATTTCTCTGATATAGAGCCATATTAACAAGGGATTTATAATTTTTTGCTTGTATACTTATTGGGAATTTGCTTACCTCTGTCTCTCTTGTCTCTTTGTCCTTCTTTCAAAATGACCATATAAAACTCCAGTCCTACGTCAGTTTAATCTTCAGTCATTTCTGTTTCTATATTTAGGCTAGAAGGTACAATTGAGGGGAAAAATTTGGGTACTGTTAACACAATTACATGTTTTCAAAAGCAGCCAGAGCTTTAAATGCTGATTTTGAATGATCTTTTCTCTGATTTGCTGCTTCCCTCATTCTGCTTTCAAAGGTTAAATTTGAACCTCCTTCACCAGTCCCCATCCCCACCCCCCACTACTTCCTCCCACAGTCTAAGCAGATGAATTTTGTTTTCTTTGTTACAAAAAAAGGCCATCAGAAATGAGACCTCCCTCATTACTCCCAACTTCTCACACAAACTTTTCTGCCCCAAGCCCTATCTTTTCCTCCATCTTTTCTATCTCAGTGGAAGTGGTGTCCCTTTTCTTAGCTTGATTATTCTCTTCATTTGTACTGTGGATCTGTTCTCCTCCCTGCTTTTTTAAAAAGCTTGCTCTATCAGTTTCCCCATATTTCTCCTTTATCTTCCAACTCCTGTACAGCCTTTTTCCTCTTAGCCGTTAGGCTTTGTTCAGGTCTTTCTCCTTTTAAAGTTAAACCAATTAAAGGTCTTTCTCCTTTTAAAATTCAGCCGATCTAGGGAGTTCCTTGGTGGCCTAGTGGTTAGGATTCTGGGCTTTCACTGCCGTGGCCCGGGTTCAGTCCCTGGTTGGGGAACTGAGATCCTTCAAGCTGCACGGTGTGGCCCAAAAAAAGAAAAGTCAGGCACAGGGAGGTGAGGGGAAGATGGCCAAACTTCAGAAATAAAATTCAACCTATCTAATGAAACAATCCCTTTAGCTCCACCCTACCCAGCACTTGCCTTTAATCTTTGCTTTTCATAGCCAAGTTGCTTGAAAGTCTACTTTTATCTCTCCATTCTTTCTTTCTATTTATAGTTATATTATAAATGGGGGAAGGTGAAAGGAGATAAAGGGAAGTAAAATTTTTCTACTTCACTTGAATTGCTAAAGTGATGACACCAGGGGCCTATGATAAATTAGTTATATATAATGTATACCTAGAGCAACCACTAAAGAAGGTGTACAAAGAGATATACTCAAAAACACTACAGATAAATAAAAATAAAATTCTAAAAAGTAGTCATGTTGGGACTTCCCCGGGTGGTCTGGTGGTTAACACTCTGCGCTTCCACTGCAGGGGGCACAGGTTTGATCCCTGGTTAGGGATGTTCCACATGCTGTGCGGTGCAGCCAAATAAATAAATAAATAAATAAATAGTAGTCATGTAACTTACAGGAAGGCAAGAAAAATAAAAATATATGAAAAAAGAGAGACAACAAGCAAAAAAACAAAAAATGAAACAGCAGACTTAAGTCTTAAGTATATAAATAATTCCATTAAGTATAAATAGTCTAAATAGAACATTTAAAAGATATAGACTGGAAAAACAGATTAAAGAAACATGACTCTACTACATGCTATCTTCAGGAAACTCCCTTCAAAAATGATATTGGCAAGTTGAAAGTGAAAGGATGGAAAAAGATATATCATGCAAACATTAATCAAATGATAACAGGACTAGCTATATTAATATTACATAAAGTAGATTTCAGAGCAAAGAAAACTACCGGGGTGCGGGGGGGCATTATATAATGATAAAGGGGTCAATCCATGAAGAAGAATAGCAATCTTAAATGTGTATACCAAACAACAGAGCTGCAGGATAGGTGAAGCAAAAACTGAAAGAAATGAAAGGAAAAATAGATTTTCAATTATAGTGAGAGTCTTCAGCACCCTTCTCTCAACAGATGATACAACAACTTAAAAGACAATCAGCAAGGATATTATAGAACATCTCTACAACACCATAAACCAAAGCACCTAATTGGCATTTATAGAACAGTTTACCCAACATCAGCAGAATACACATATTTTTCAAGTACTCATGGAACATATACCAAGATAGGCCATATCCTGGGCTATAAAACAAACCTTAATAATTGAAAAACAATCACAGTAGAATCCAACTAGAAATTAATAATAGAAAGATAACGAGACTCTCCAGTTTGTGATATTTTGTTATGCACTCTTCTAAATAATTTATAGGTCAATGGTGAAATCTCAAGGGAAAAGAATATATTGAGCTGGATGAAAGTAAAATTACAAATATCAAAATTTGTATAATATAGCTAAAGTCATGCTGAGAGGGAAATTTATAGCACTAAATGCATACATTACGAAAAGAGAAGTCTTAAATCAATAATCTAAGCTCCTACTTCAAGAAGTTGGAAGAACATATAAACCCAAAGCAAGCAGAAGGAAGGAAATAATAAAGAGTAGAAATAAATGAAAGAGAAAACAGAATAAATAAAGTCAGTGATGCAAAGAGCTGGTCCTTTGAAAAGAGTGATAAAATCAACACATCTGTAGCAAGACAGATAAAAAAGAATGAAACAGGATAGCATGACAGATCCTGCAGAAATCAAAAGGATAATAAGTGTAATAATGAATGAAAGGAAAAAAAAGGCATTCAGAGTAGAAAAAGGAAGAAATAAAATCTTCTCTATTTGCAAATGACATGATTCTATGAGTTGAATCCCAAAGGTTCTAGAAACAAACTAGAGTTAATGCATTCTGCAAGATGGCAGGATAAAAGTTAAACATACAAGAATCAGTAATATTTCTGTATATTAGCATTGAACACACTGACACCAAAATTAAATATTTTTTATGATTGCAAAAAAAGGAAATAGATGTAAATTTAACAAAACATTTACAGTACTTGTATGCAGAAAATTATACAACACTGATGAAAGAAATAAAAGAAGATCTAAACAAAAGTAGAGACATACAATGCACATGGATTGGAAGATTCAGCATAGGAAAGATGTTAATTCTTCCCAAAGAGATACATGGGTTTAACACAATTCTTATCACAATCCCAGCCATATTTTTTTTGTAGATTGAGAAAAGATTATTTTAAAATTTACATGGGATGGCAAAGAAACTAGAATATCTATATTTTCGAGGGCTGCATAACAGAATACCACAAACTGTGAGTGGCTTAAACAATAGAAATTTATTGTCTCAGTTCTGGAGATTAGAAATCTGAGATCAGGGTGTCAGCTGGGTTAGCTCCTTCTGCAGGCTATGAGAGGAAATCTGTTTCATGGCCCTCCTCTAACTTCTGGTGATGTTTTTTGGCTTGTAGAAGCATCACTCCACAATCTTTGCCTTCATCTTCACATGGTGTTCTTTTCCTGTACGTGTGTCTTCGAATTTCCCCTTTTTGTAAGAACACTAGCCATTGGGTTAGGGACCACTCTAATGATTCTTAATTTGATTACTTCTGCAAAGACCCTGTCTCAAAAAACAGTCACATTCTTAGGTTCTGGGGGTTAGGACTGGAATAGATCTTTTTGGAGGGGAAAGAATTTGACTCAGAACAATAGCCAAAACAACTCTGAAAAAGAATGAGTGTGAGTAATCAGTCTACTCCATTTCAATATTTACTGTATAGCTATAGTAATCAAGACTGTATGGTATTGGTTGAGATATAAACATATAAGTCAACATAAGAAAAGAGAATTCAAACATAGATCCTTATAAATATGCTCAACTTATTTTTGATAAAGGTACAAAAGTAGTTCAGTGGAGGAAAGAGAGCCTTTTCAACAAATGATGCTGGAGCAATTAGACATGCAAAGGTAAAAAAAAATGAAACTCCACCTTAATCCTACAGCTTATACAAGAATTAACTGAAAATGAATCATAGACTTAAATTTAAACGTAAAATAAACAATAAATCTTAGGAAATAAACGTAGAAGAAATTCTTAGGGATCTAGGTTTAAGCAAAGAGTTCTTAGACTTCACACCACAGCATGACCCATAAGAGAAAAAAAATCAATGAATTGGACTTCAAAAGTAAAAAAGCTCTTTGCTCTGTGAAAGACCCAGTTAAGAGTAAAAAAACCACAAGAATGCTTAAAACTCATCAGTAACAAAATAAACAAGCCAGTTAGAAAAGAGCAAAAGACACAAAAAGACATTTCACATAAGAGGATATATAAATGGAAAATAAGCACAAAAACAGTGTTGAGAATCATTAGCCATTAGGGAAGTGCAAATTAAAACCATAGTGAGATATCATTACATACACCTAACAGAATGGCTAAAATAAAACATGGTGACAACTCCAAATGTTTGTGCAGATGTGCAAAAACTGGATTGCTCATACATTGCTGGTGGTTATGTAACATGGTACAGCCACTCTGGAAAACGTTTTAGCCATTTCTTAAAAAACAAACAACTAACCACCCAACTTCCATGGGATCAGTCAGTTGCACTCCTAGGCATTTATCCCAGAAAAATAAAGATATGTTCACACAAAAACCTGTATACAAAAATAAGTTTGTAATAGCCTCAAGCTAGAAACAACCCAGCTGCTCGGTGCAGATTCTCTTCATCTCTTCCACTCTGTGTTTGTTATTGATGTTCATACCGTTAAGTCTGCTGGACACTTTTCTGTTATCTGACTTAACCTCTCAAGATTTCATTCTTTTTGTGGAGTCCTTGTCCCAGTGAAAGCTGGTAGTTTCTCTTCAGATTTCCTCCCACTTTTTGGATAGAGTTCTCTCTTGATCTTCTTCCTGCCTCTCTGACTGCTCCTTCTGGAGCACATCCCTCCTATTACTTTTGTCACCCTACATTCTATTCTCATTACATCTGCCTAAACTTAAGCCAGAACATGTTACTACTATGCTCACAACCATCCACTGGCTTTCCATCTCATCCAGAGTAAAAGCTGAAGACTTTTTCTTGACCTAAACCCCGCTTGATCTGGCTGCCTATTTCTCTCAAACCTCATCTTCTGCTAATCTTTCCCGTACTCATTTGGCTGTAGCCACACTGATCTCCTAGCTGTTCCCAGAATAAACCATACACTTTAATTTTAGGGCTTTTTTACTTATTCCCTCTACTTGGAATTTTCTTCCTCTAGGCAACTGTGTAGTTTGTTCTTATCTCAGGTGTTTGCTGAAAGGTCACTTTATTGAGGTTTTCTTTTGAACCCTAATCAAGAACTCTTACCCTCAACACTGAAACTCCCTATCCCCCTACTTGTTTTATTTTTGCCTACATACTTCACAATTATTTTTTACCTATTTGTGGTTTGTATCTCCCAACCAGAATGTAATCTCCATAAATGCATGATTTGTTTTCTACTGTTTCCTGGTGTATATCCAATGCCTAGAACAAGGGTCATCAAGGTCATCAAACTTTTTCTGAAAGATAGTAAATATTTTAGACTTTACAGGCCATATGGTTTCTGTCACAACTATTCAACTGTTGTTGGAGAATGAAAACAGCCATAGACAATAAGTAAACCACATATTCCAATAAAACTTTACTCTGGACAGTGAAGTTTGAATTTCATGTAATTTTATCTGCGTGAAACATTATTCTTTGTGTTTTTTAAAAAACTACTAAATTATGTAAAATGTTTTCTTAGCCCACAGGCCTTACAAAAAAAGGCCAGGCAACAGGCCTTACTTAGTTCGCTGACCTCTGAATTAGAACAGCATCTTTACTTAATAAGCACAAATGAATGATCTTTTCCACCAGAAATAACTGGAAACTCTGTAATCCTTATGTTGATTTAAGTTTTTTTTTTTTTTTTAATGAGAATATTACTTTCTGCAATAGAATACTAGGCTTGTAACAGTCAGCCTTAGTTTATGGTATGCCTTTATCCTAGGCATTCAACTTAGCTTTCACAGAATCATTTCAGAGTTTTAAGTAACCTTTAGAGTTTATTTTGTAGACGAAATCCTTGAGCCTCATAAATTAAATGATTTGTAGGAATCAGAATCTAGGTTTTATAATTTGTGTTCTTTCCAATAAATCGTATTAGGAATAAAACTGCAGAGTGATTAAAGTATTTGGCCATTTTTGATGTCACATTTCACTCATAATTTCAGCTAGAAATGTATTTTATTTAGAAGAATATTAGGCTGTGGTGGTATGATATTACTCCAATTCTGATGAGATTATTTTTATCCCATATATTAAAGTGATGGATTGTTTTTTAGTGTTTTAAAACAAAATGGATGAATGTATTTCATTTGTATTAAATGAAAAAAAAATCAGCTCAGATTCAGAGTATATACACTACAATCTGAAGAAAAGATATCAGAATGCAAAAAGTACAAATGTAGCCATCCCTTTGCCCCAAGAAAAAATAGTCTAGTGGAATCTGCCATCATAGTGCTAAGACTGGGAAGCAGTGGGACCTTGAGTTTTTGATGTAATTCTTGATGCTTTGGTGTCTGTCTCTCCTCACAAGTAGCCAGACTCTTCCTGCAAATACCCATACTCAATATTAGATGTATATTAGGATTTCTCTGGTCCTTGAATAACACTTTTTTACATTTTAAGGAGTATAGATATCGCTAATAGTATCTCATAGTTTATAAATAGGTTACCATTTCATTTTACAGCGTTATCATTGATTGTCCTCTCTAGATATACCCGTGTTTCCTACGATCACAGCCACTGTGACTTTTCAGGAGTTTCGATATGATGAATTTGATGGCTCCATTTTTACCATACCTGAAGACTACAAGGAAGACCCAAGCCGTTTTCCTGATCTTTAACTGACACAGAAAATGATGCCATTCAACCAAGGAAAGTTAGAGAATGCAGAGACCCCAGAAGTGAATTCAAATAGAAGGGACAAATGTTTTCATCGAAGAAAAGGGAATTATGTTGGATCGACACATCAGTGATATGATATAATGAAATGGGCCTCTAATAAGAATTCCAGCAAGTTTCCTGATGTGCCATTTTCAGTCTTTTTAAAAATATACATATTATAAGTGTAATAGTTTGACACCTTAATGACCCCAAGTCCTTCTTATGTAAAACAGCTATGAGTGCTGTGATTTGTTTTTAAAAATTTTTACACTTCTTGTTGAAATATATATGCATATAAATATATCTATATCTATATCTAAAACACTCCTGGACCATTAACATAAATTAAATGTCTTAAGAGATATGAAGCCCTTTTAAACTTGTCATCTTATATTCAAGGTGACCTTTATAAATATTCCTTCAAGCTTTGTTTTCATAAAATGTAAAGTATGTAACATTATGTATAGTTCAGTAATTTGAATGTTTGTTCAATATAATGAACTAGAAGGAATGCAGTTTTCTGTAGCTGAATGAACCAAATGGTAACCATTAAACAATTGCATTTATATGTTGCAATACACTTCAGAAGGAGCATTCTCTCTGCAGGGAATAAGGTACCTCCTTTAGCACCTTAGTGCAATTCATTGTGGTGCTATTTGTTTTTACCTGAATTCTTTCTTCAATGGAAAATGTTTGTTAATAATCTTCCTTTCATAGAAACTTTTTTTTTTCTAAACTTGAGTTTAAAAGTCCTTTTTGTGTTCATGATGAGCATGCTTAAAGATATTCTTCTTCCAAATCTGAGCACTTTAAAAAAATTCCAAATTTTTAAACTTGCTTCCTAATAAGTGCACATCATTCTGATTATTTTGTTTTTAGTGGAATATGGATGCATTTGTGTCAGTTTTAAAAACAATCCACATATTTTGGGCATCCCTACATATTTAATGCTTTCAAAATAAGGTAAAAACATTTTATATGCTAATAGAATATATTTGTTACAAGTTAAATTCCAGAAACATACACAAGATTGACAATTCCTACTGTTTATTTTTTTAAGTAAGTCACAAGAAAATATTTATTGATTTTAATTATCTCCAAAGTGTTAAAATCATGCATTATTCATTTTTGCACATAAAAATTTTTCATACTTATTCCAAGATGGTTTGAAGGTCCAACAATGACAATAAATTAGGGAGAATAATGTATAACAGTCATAAAATGTTATGTTGTATTAAAGAGCTTAGCTAAGGAAATGTTTTTTAAATGTATCTTGAAAAATGTGTCAGAATGCATCTGTCAAGTTTTTTAGAGTGACCAGTAACTTTTTTCAGGATTTTAAATAATTTGAATGAGTTTAGAGACCTTTATTGAAGAGATGGCTTAAAAATCCGAAGCATCAACCATAAGAAAAATTTTGTAATAAACATCTTTAAAGCTGCATCTTCCATGCTGGTACATACTACATTGCATATGTTGACATTTTATTAAATACATTTTATAATGAAGAAAAATAATCATAGTTAAAAATTCAAAGACCAGTTTCTACCTTATGTGGGTCTGTTGAATTTTGTGGAAAGGGTGGGTAAACCCAGACTAGTTTTGTTAAATAGAAGTTGATCCCTATTATTTTGGGAATGTTTGTTGGACTTAGAGATTCTATTATCATGTCACTGATTATATGAGGTTTGAGATACTGAAAGGCAATGATCACTGTTGCTTTTAGGCTCCCTTACTTTGTGGGAATATGGTATACTTTCAGGAATATACTGCAGACTTTTTTTGTAATTCATTGGGGAAAAAACATGGTAAATTGCAGCTTGGGATTTATCAATTTCCTAAAAGCTGTGACTGTTTTGCTGGGGTACACTGGAGGTAGGAAGACTACTGAAAACTTTTGCACTTGAATTTTAACTTTTTCTTTCATAAAGAGTAGTAGAGATTATCCATTCCAAAATGTCTTTTATCTGATCACAAAGGACAAGCAAATGTCAGTATCTCTTATGATGGTAAAAATAGGAGTTATTTAATGCAAATAAACTTTTCACAGTATTAGACTTTTCAAAATGTGCCTTTTAATCCAGCTAATGAATGAAGCTATATGCCGTGTTTCAAGTAAGTAGATAAAAACGCTATATATTTTGATACTCTTATGTGGTAATCTAGATTTTGTAATGTAGGTTCATAAAATTCTCTTTGCCTTCCATTTGTGACTGAAAAAATTGTTTAAAATTGGGGGGCTATAAAATGGTTACCTTAAATGGCCATTTAGAAATGTTCAGTATACCCTGCCACCAGTATGGTTTCAAAAGAATATAGGATTCTTTAAGAAAATTCCCTAGAGACAGTTTGCCTGTCTAGACATTCATGTACAGAAAATTATCAAGATTCATAAAAAGGGAGGCATAAAGCTGATGCTCTGATTATTGTGAGTATAGCTACATACAATTGTCTAGACATGAACACATTTCAGAGAAGCTGATAGCCAACAGAAGCTGAAAAAACTATTCAGTTTTTCTCCTGTTTAGAGCTGGTATTGAGCCCCACTCACACTAATAAAAATGTGTTTTCATAGTGTTATTCATGCACAGCTTATCATTCACATCTTGGGGAAGGGTGGTGAATAATGAGTGCTTAAGTGAAATTTCTCTCTAGTTCTCACTAAGCCTAAAGCAGACAAAGAGCTTGTTTCGAGGCCACAAAAGGACTAAAGAAAATACTGAGTTGCTTTTGCTCTTAACTTTTATTTGTCACAATATGGTTGAGAAAAAGTTGTAGAAAACGGGGTGAATTCAAAGTCCTGCTTGTAGTATGCTAGCCTCTGAAATTGAGCAAATTACTTAGTATGGACACACTATGCCTGTGCTTAACTCCAGCAAAAGGTATCTTAACTGTGTTTTCCAAAATTAACAAAATGAATCCTTACCAAAGTTGCTATACTTGGGAACTTTCAAAGACAACTGACAGTGAAACTTAGACAAATGGACAGGAGGTATTAAATCACTTGTAAAGACATTAAAACTAAACTCAGTAAAAGCCCATCATTTGTATATTATGAATGAGCAAAAACTGCTTTTGTAAAGCATTTTATATCAGAAATCTGGGCAATAGTATCTTAGAATGCCATCTAAAAATGTCACCTCAATAGCACACACACATATATTTTTTTGTGGTACACGGGCCTCTCACTGTTGTGGCCTCTCCTGTTGCGGAGCACAGGCTCCGGACGCGCAGGCTCAGCGGCTATGGCTCACAGGCCCAGCCGCTCCGCGGTATGTGGGATCTTCCCGGACCGGGGCACGAACCCGTGTCCCACTGCATCGGCAGGCGGACTCCCAACCACTGCACCACCAGGGAAGCCCAATAGCACACTTTTCAGATCATGTGATTATCCTTGTAGTACTACCTAGTGATAAACTTTAAAAAAACTGTTACAGCTCATTTTAGGAATAGTACTTCTGGCCATAATGGCACATATGGTACATGGAATTAGAATTTTCCTTTTGCCACAGCACCTAAAAAATCTGAAGGAAATTTCCTGTGTTTTAAAGAAAGGTATTTGGCACTCATTCCTGAATTTGCAGGTGAAAATGATTAATTAGCCTAAAGCAGAAACTGTAGTATAAAAACACAAAAATAAGATGCACCTGTACCTCCCATAGAATTCTTGGTCACTGAAGAAGGCTGACAGTGACTGGCGGGGATGTTTAAGTAATGAACATGGGTAGCATAGGAATTCTGAAGAAGTGAAGCAGAAATTATGTAGTTCATACACGTTGTGGCTTATCTGCTTGGTCCTGCAGTTTCAGCCCATTCTTGTGGGTTCCAGCTTATGGTTCCAACTTATTCTTACCCCTCTCAACTATCCTTCTTTTCTTGACTGCCTGTGGGCTTTAGTCTTCAGCATCAGATGCACAGCATAGAAAACTTTGAGACTGTTAAACCAACTCCCACAATTAAGGTCAAATCTCTGTCAACAAATCTTTTTGGGTCATTTGGCTCCCTGGATTGAATGCTGACTGATTGATAAGAACAAAATTACATGATGCTAACCTACAGGATGCTTGTCTTCCGAAACCTGATATTTAACGCCTACTATAACCTTTAAGTATATTCTTAAGAATATTCCCACTAGCAAGGAATTAGCATGGTTCACACGTTATTTTGCTGAAGAATGTCTATATGAATTTTACATATACTTTGATATTGTAAAATGAAAATGGGAAAATAAACTAAGTGAAACAGACTCAAAATCAACAACTCCAGAATTAGTCTCATTTAAAAACTACCTCTGTTAATAAACCCTTAGTAACATATTCTGATGCTCTTTAAAAGTATCAGTAGAGTTTCCATATTTAAACACAACTACATGTATTTGATTAGAGAAAATATTTTAGATAGGAGTGAAATGCACTAGCTAGATTTGAGACAAAAGGAACAGAAATCTCAATTCCAGTTTAAAAGATGTCTATCGATCTTCAAACAGCACAGACCACTTAATCTGGTGCCCAAGTGAAGAAAGTGGTATTGTTTTGCCAGAGGAAAAGTAGGCTTGTACAGGCTATATGACACTGAGAGCAGAAAATCAGTTTTAAGATGCAACTCCAAGGTGAATGTAAAATTAGTTTTCACTGTTCTGGTAGAAGCCCAGTTTGTCTTTCTTCCCTAAGTAACTAATATTCTTCTACCTTCCACATAGAATCACTACCAGGGAGCTTATTATCCAAAACCTATATTCACAAAAATGTAAAGGGAAATATAGCCATATCTGCATGCAATTTATCTTAGTGCTTTTGCTAAAACGTTACCCCAAACTAAATTTTCATATAGTTTTGAAAAGCTCCATAATTAAATAGCAGGTACCATTTACTGACCCAGGCACACAGGGCTACATTTTTTTCTACCAACTACTTTACAAGGTAGATATCACTCCCATTTTACAGACAGGAAAATGAAGGTAGGAAACACAGGTCTCCCCTGCTGTAAATGAAGCTGAAATTCATGACTGGGCTCTTAAATAGCTACTACCTCATTCACTCATGAAGAATTTAAGCAAATAAATAGCACAAACATTTTTCTAACAAAACCACTTTTATTTTTTAATCATTTTCACTACCAAATACAGAACAAAATTCAGTGTGGAGGCAGTGTTCACTTGATTTCGACTGGTTATGTGTTAAAGGCTTCTGTCCCGTGCAACCCTACCTTTGTGCATAAATGTTCACTGAAAAATAACCTAAGTATAGACTCCCTTCACGACAGCATCTTAAGTCAGTGGTACTATTTTAAAGCCCAAAATTTCTTAATCCCTTTTTAGAAATCAGCATACTATATATTCAAAGACTACAAGTGAGGGAATAAAATTTGAGTAATATTAGGCTTAACCAAGTGAAACCGCCAATATCTTGTTTTTGACTTACAAAACCGACAATATCATATGGTTCAATCTTTAAATGTTTTTCTACTAAATTTTTTTGTAAGTTTAAAGAATGTCATTTGCATTCAACTTCGTGTTTAAAAATGCAGTGATTTTTAGGACCATTACTAGAACGTCTTACTCACTACAGACAAAATTCCCTTCCATAAAATCTTTAAAAAGTTACTACAAACTGTAAAAACAATGCTGGCTTATCTATACGGCATTTCAATTCTAAAAGTTAAAAAAAAAAATTATACTCCAATTTGGATAAAAGCTACAATTCCGGCTCATTTTCCCCTTAATCCCAGCCACTCAAACACTACTCATTTCATAAATGAATAAATATACTATTTAGTATTGTACAGTAGATACATACCATTGAGTTTCTATACTATTCCAGAAAAGTATGTTTATATTCACCAAAAATATAAATTTACTAGATATAGGTGGGATCATTTGTTTATCCTAAAGTTCATTGCTTTATTCAACCCAAGTCCTACACCCAAAATATAAGAAAGAAAATTACACTTAGGAAAAGACTGTTTTAGATAGAAATTAAACTAATTCTGACAATTCTAATGGCAACTAATCACTACAGTGATGGATTCCATCTTACTACTATATTAAAATATGTGGACTGAAAGGAAAAAGAACTTGATATGTAAAATGAATGAGGTAAATGCCATACATTCAACAACGTAAATAAATACAAATACGGTTTTACAGGAACATAAACATAAGTTTAAGGGTTTTATTATCAAAGTCTTGTAAAACAATTTCAGAAACTGTACATCAACATGGCACAGACTGTAGCCTACTTTTGTTTTTACTGCACAAAAGTAAAGCTTGGAAACTCCTGTAAGAAAACAGTTGCCTAACTACTTTGCATTTAACATGGAATCACTGTGTGCATAAGATTACTACTGCAGTAACAGTAACACAAAATTTATTGGTTTTATACAACTTGAGATCAAATAAAAAGTACATTATCAAGTAGATCTGTCTTATTTTTAAAAGCATATGAAGGTCAATTTAAAATGCACTATCCCCCTTTTCCAACAATGAGTTTAAAACAAATTAATAAAAGAGTGGACAATTGAAAATCAGGACAAGAGATAACTCTCTTTTACAGATGGACTTCAGGATAGGCAGATAACTTTCACTGATGTAGATGTTCAATAAATTATTTTAGGAAAAAAAATTCCCAAACACCTTATGAAAAAGTATACAACTCTACTCCAAAATATGCTATTTACTTACTGCCAAAGACAGTTTCATTGAAATCTTGGTTCTGTAATTAAAGCCTAATTATAGCCATCAAAAAAGGTTAGTGCATATATAACCCTTCAAAGTTAAACAAAAGCCACAAAAATTTAGCCACAAGGCTTAAAGGATTATCTATTTCAAATGCTCATTTCCAGATGTAACTATAAGAATGTTAATTTGTCATGTCAACAAACAAGACCATAAGTAGATCCATCATGTTGGAGGATTTGAATGACATTTAGGATATTCCTGCCACAATTAACATGCAATCAGTGCATTCCCTACATGGCTCTATTACGGCAATGAATCAAATTCTAGAAATACTACAAGTGAACTTAATAAAGGAGATCATACAACATAAACAATCCATGCCTGCTGTAGATGCATGCAGCTTTTCATTTTTGTTATGAAGCAGCACCAGAATAGTAAAACTGCTTGTTTACTCAATCAGATTTCAACCTGTCAAGAACTGGTTACCCATGTATCATTTTTCTAAAAGCTTTTGGATGTAAATAACGAATATCAACATCAAGAGCTTTATAACCATTTATGACTCAGAGCTGTATACATCTAGATTTGAGATGAACAAATACAGCATTAAGAAATCACACAGAGGAATGACACTGATGCACGTATACAGTTGGATTCCCACAGAGGCAATATTCAGTCACTCATATCCATGTCTTCTTCATGATGATCATCGCCATTCACTTTGGATTCTCTTAGTGAGTCACCAGTTCCCTTTTCCACAGAACACTCTTTTGCTTTAGGAGAAGCTGGTTCTGTCAGTTTCTTCTCCTCTTTCTTCTCTTTCTCGCTGTCATACCCCTGCTCCTCTTCATCATAGTCCCGTGTAACCTGCTTTGCCAAGGAAAATAATAAAAGTAAACGTCTTCACAGGAAAATCACTTCTTTAAAGTACCAGCATCACCCAAAACACCAAAATAAATTAGTTTGTAAACATACTTTTACATCTTTATCACTCTCTGATTTTCTTTCCCGTTCCTTTTCCTTATCTTTACTTTTCTTCTTCTTGCTTGTGGATCGTTCTCTTTCATCTCTGCTTCTTTCCTTGTCTTTATCTTTCTTCTTCTCCTTTTTATGTCTAGGATGACAGTAAAATGCTGACAAGATGCTTGAAACGAACTGCTCAAGAACTTTCACCATTAATTAAATAGGAGTAAGTTTAAACTTGTTTTAGATGGCAAACTTGACGACCCAAGTTCACTTGCTATAAAGAGGACAGCAAAGATCCAATTTCAAGTCACTGGATACAAGCTGTATATAAGTAATATAGGGAAGAAGACTATAACTTGATTACAGATCGAAAATGCCCAATCCTAAACAGTGTTTATTATAACACAGCCTCAAGTCATGAAGAGAGTGTATCAGCACATTCTTAAGCATTTTAATTCCTGAAAAGGAAGAAAAACTCTAGTACAGTTCCTGAAAAACAGGATAGATTTAATAAAAGATTAATATTCTTACCTCCTAGGGGATGGTGAGCGAGACAATTTTCTTTTGGGAGACCTAGGCTTTTTAGGAGATCTTGTGCCACTTCTGCTTCTTCGTCGTCGTCTCTCCCTAGAACCACAAATGTGCAAGCTAGACTTTAAAATACAGTATTATCCAAAAAATGCAGACACATCATAGCAAATGTGTCTATGATGGAGCTCCACTAGAAAGAGGATTCTGAAAACGAAAGACCTATTTTCAAATACTGTTCTGAGCCTAAGAAGCAAATGAATACTAAAAAACTGCAATTCTTTTTTTGTAAACTATGTGCCTTTCCTTTAATGCCCTCAAGAAAACCCTAATTTTAGCAATACTTCTTAAAGACGTTATGTCATCAAAACATTAGAAATGTTAAACTTGGGGAAAAACTGATTAACAAAAGTTCTAACTCAAGGAAAAACAGTCTGAAGTAAATTATTATTTATGGAATCAGTTTTAGATTCATTCAGTGGCCAGAACGTGTATAGGATAATATGCTGTGTTACGGAAGGCAGTTGCTAATAAAATCCAAAATTACTTCTAAATGATTAGGTAAAAATTTAGAAAACCACAGTTAGTGGTAACACAGATCAAACTGATTTCCTGTTGTCTAGCAAACCATGCCCAATTCACGCCCTGCTTTGAGCAATTAGCTTTTTAAGGTGTACCTCTCCTCTCTCTTTCAATTTTGACTTAAAAAAAATTGTGTCTACAACACAAACACATGGGAAGGAAAGTCCTGCCCTATTCTTGGACTGGAAGAATCAATATTGTTAAAATGACCATACTACCCAAGGCAATCTAGATATTCAATGCAATCTTTATCAAAATACCAATGGCATTTTCGTAGAACTAGAACAAATAATTTTAAAATTTGTATGGAAACACAAAAGACCCTGAATAGTCAAAACAATCTTGATAAAGAAAAACAGAGATGGAGGAATCATACTCCATGTCTTCAGACTGTACTACCAAGCTACAGCAATCAAAACTGTATGGTACTGGCACAAAAACAGACACACAGATCAATGGAACAGCATAGAGAGTCCAGAAATAAACCCACACACTTATGGTCAATTAATCTATGACAAAGGAGGCAAGAATATACAATGGAGTAAAGACAGTCCCTTTAGTAAGTGGTGCTGGGAAAACTGGACAGCTACATGCAAAAGAGGGGCAGAACATTCTCTAACACCCTATCCAAAAATAAACTCGAAATGGGTTAAAGACCTAAATGTAAGACCAGATACTACAAAACTAGGGGAAAAGTAGAAAGTGCTTTGACATAAATCACAGGAATATTTTTTTGGATCCATCTCCTAAAGTAAAGGAAATAAAAGCAAAAATGAACTAATGAGACCTAATTAAACTTACAAGCTTTTGCATAGCAAAGGAAACCATAAACAAAACAAAAAGACAACCTACAGAATAGGAGAAAGTACTTCCAAACAATGACAGTGACAAGGGGTTAATCTCCAAAATATACAAACAGCTCAATATCAAAAAAACAACGCATTCAAAAAAACGGGCAGAAGACCTACACAAACATTTCTCCAAAGAATACACACAGATGGCCAACAAACACATGAAAGGATGCTCAACATCACTAGTCATTGGAGAAATGCAAATCAAAACAACTGAGGTATCTGTCACCTCACACTGGTCAGAATGGCCATCATCAAAAGGTCTAAAAATAATAAATGCTGGAGAGCATGTGGAGAAAAGGGAACCTTCCTATACTGTTGGTGGAAATGTAAATTGGTGCAGCCACTGTGGAAAACAGTAAGGAGGTTTCAAAAAAAACTAAAAATGGAACTACCATATGACCCAAATTCCACTCCTGGGTACATATCCAAAAAAAAAAACCCCACAAAAAAACAAAAGAAAAAAACAAACCCACAAACAAACAAACCAAACCCCACACAATTTCGAAAAGGTACATGCACCCCAACGTTCACAGAAGCATTTTTTAACAACTGCCAAGATATGGAAGCTATGTTAAGTGTTCATCAACAGAAGAATGGATAAAGAAAATGTGCTGTATCTATACAATGGAATATTAGTAAGCTATAAAAAGAATGAAATTTTGCCATTTGCAGCAACATGGATGGACATGAGGGCATTTAAGCTAAGTGCAGTAAGTCAGACAAAGGATTAATCTCCAAAACATACAAGCAACTCATGCAGCTCAATATCAAAAAAAACAAACAACCCAATCCAAAAATGGGCAGAAGACCTAAATAGACATTTCTCCAAAGAAGATATACAGATTGCCCAACAAACACATGAAAGAATGCTCAACATCATTAATCATTAGAGAAATGCAAATCAAAACTATGAGATATCATCTCACACCGGTCAGAACGGCAATCATCAAAAAATCTACAAACAATAAATGCTGGAAAGGGTGTGGAGAAAAGGGAACCCTCTTGCACTGTTGGTGGGAATGTAAATTGATACAGCCACTATAGAGAACAGTATGGAGGTACCTTAAAAACCTAAAAAGAGAATTTTTTTTTTTTTAGAACCATACGACCCAGCAATTCCACTACTGGGCATATACCCTGAGAAAGCCATAATTCAAAGAGTCATGTACCATAATGTTCATGCAGCTCTATTTACAATAGCCAGGTCATGGAAGCAACCTACATGTCCATCAACAGATGAATGGATAAAGAAGATGTGGCACATGTATACAATGGAATATTACTCAGCCATAAAAAGGAACGAAACTGAATTATTTGTAGTGAGGTGGATGGACCTAGAGACTGTCATACAGAGTGAAGTAAGTTAGAAAAACAAATACCGTATACTAACACATATATATGGACTCTAAAAAAAAAAAAAAAAAAAAAAAGTCAGGGCTTTCCTGGTGGCGCAGTGGTTGAGAGTCCGCCAGCTGATTTAGGGGACATCGGTTTGTGCCCCGGTCCCGGAAGATCCCACATGCCGCGGAGTGGCTGGGCCCATAAGCCATGGCCACTGGGTCTGCGCATCCGAAGCCTGTGCTCCGCAACGGGAGAGGTCACAACAGTGAGAGGCCCGCGTACAGCCAAAAAAAAAAAAAAAAAGGTCAGAAGAGCCTAGGGGCAGGATGGGAATAAAGATGCAGACCTACTAGAGAATGGATTTGAGGATATGGGAAGGGGGAAGGGTAAGCTGGGACAAAATGAGAGTGGCATGGACATATATACACTACCAAACGTAAAATAGCTAGCTAGTGGGAAGCAGCCGCATAGCACAGGGAGATCAGCTTGGTGCTTTGTGACCATCTAGAGGGGTGGGATAGGGAGGGTGGGAGGGAGGGAGATGCAAGAGGGAAGAGATATGGGGACATATGTATAACTGATTCACTTTGTTATAAAGCAGAAACTAACACACCGTTGTAAAGCAATTATACTCCAATAAAGTAGTTAAGAAAGAAATAGGTCAGACAGAGAAAGACAAATACTGTATGACATAACTTATACATGGATCTAACAAATACAACAAACTAGTGAATATAACAAAAAAGAAGCAGACTCACAGATATAGAGAACAAACTAGAGGTTACCAGTGGGAAGAGGGAAGGCAGGGGGTAATATATGTGTAGAGGATTAAGAGGTACAAACTATTAGGTATAAAACAAGCTATAAGGATACATTGTACAACACAGGGAATAGCCAATGTTTTATAGTAAGTATAAATGGAGCATAATGTTTAAAAATTGTGAATCACTATACTGTACAGCAACTAAATTAAAAATAAAAAAACAACAAACAAATCCCACCTAATGACAGCAAACTATTGGGTGTAAGACAGGCTCAAGTATGTACTGTACAACATGGGGAATACAGTCAATATTCTGTAGTAACTGTAAGGGGATAGTAACCTTTAAAAAATGTATAAAAATTTTAAAAAATTAATTAAATGAAAAAAGTTATAGGACTTTGAAGATGACCATTATATGATTTAGGCACAAACAAAATAATCAAAAAAATAATAAAGCCCTATACCTTCAGTTGTCTTCATTTCAGCTTCCAAATTAAGCTTTAAATAACAAAAACCACCTTACAAGTCATCTGTGACCCCTGTCCTGGAAGCATTACACAGAACTTTCCCTTCATCAAACATTTAAGTTTGTCACGGTTGTATACCTTACACTTTCTTGTACTGCTTTGTGTAACTAATATTCCAAATTCCTTAGAAGAAAATGATGTTTTTTATATTGTATTTCTGTGCCCTATGATAGACTGTAGTATGGCTGCAAACAATAAAAATGTATAGAATATGCCATAATTTAAGAATGATTCAATAGTTAAATAGGATAAGATGCTTATGAATAAATCCATTAAATAAAGAAACAGGCAAACGATATGCCTCCAGTTTTTAAGGTAAGAATACATATTGCACATCCCATCTTTTATGCCCCTTTGCCACCTCAGACCTACTATGGCATTTCCTTGAGCACTTATATCTGGTTTAACTTTCTGTTTTAATATATTTATATGTGTCTTTTTAAAGAAAATATTCAGCACCTTGAAAAGAAACCCCATATCCTTTAGCTATCACACTCCAACCACTAATCTACTTCGTCGTTATAGATTTATCCATTCTGGACATTTCATATGAATGAAATCATACAACATGTGGTCTTTTGTGTCTAGCTTCTTTCACCTGGCATGTTTTCAAGGCTCATGCATATTATAACATGTAACAGTACTTTGGTTCCTTTTTACTGCTGAATAATAATCTATTGTATGGAATGTACAGCTTTGTTTACCCATGTTAGTGGATATTTGGGTTGACTTTTTGGTTTTGAATAATGCTGCCAAGAATATCCAATCCATGTACAAGTTTTTGTGCAGACATGTTTTTGTTTCTCTTGGGCATATCACTGGGAGCAAAACTGCTGTGTCAAAAAACTCTCCCTGTTTAATTTCTTTAGGAATTGCCAAACTGTTTTCCAATGCAGTTGCACAAGTCTACATTCTTTCTAAGACTGAGCTGTAACAGTTTTTTATATATTCTAGATACAAGTCCATTATTGGAAACATTATTTTTCTAGCACTCTGACAGTTGTCTTTATATTCTGAGTGTTCTTTGAAACAAAGTGTTTTTTGTTTTTTTAATTTATTTTACTTATTTATTTATGGCTGCGTTGGGTGTTCGTTGCTGCCCGCAGGCTTTCTCTGGTTGCGGGGAGCGGGGCCTACTCTTCGTTGCAGTGTGTGGGCTTCTCATTGCGGTGGCTTCTCTTGTTGCGGAGCATAGGCTCTAGGCACGCAGGCTTTGGTAGCCGTGGCACGTGGGCTTAGTAGTTGTGGCGCACGGGCTTAGTTGCTCCGCGGCATGTGGAATCTTCCTGGACCAGGGCTTGAACCCGTGTCCCCTGCACTAGCAGGCGGATTCTCAACCACTGCGCCACCAGGGAAGTCCTCCAAAAACGTTTTTAGTTTTCATTATCCCCAACTTATCTATTTCTCTTTTAGTGCTTATGCTTTTTGTCATATCTAAGGAATCACTGCCAGATACAAGGTCATGAAAGTTAACTTACATATTTCTTCTAATAGGATTTTACTTTTGGCTTTTAAGTCTTTTATCCATTTTGAGTTAATATTTATATACAATGTGAGGCTCCTAAGTGAATTTAATCAAGATTAAGAAAACAAACACTGTAGTAAAATGTGTAAAGATTGGAAGAAAATGATTTGCTGAGAAATTCAACAGCTTTAAATTTTGAGAGAACTAAGCCTCATCTGTGCCTGTGGTAAAAGATTTAAGGATTCTTAGCGATGCTAGGAGTCCTAACATTTGAAGGAGAATTATTTCCTTACTGTTTTAAAAAAGTACAATGACCCTTTACTTTTGCTTAATAGAAAATGAACAATGTCAACAAAATGTTACTGGGACTGACAGATACACACTACTATATATAAAATAGGTAAGTAATAAGAACCTACTGTACAGTACAGGGAACTCTAGTCTACTCTGTAATGGCCTATATGGGGAAAGAATCTAAAAAAAGAGTGGATATGTGTATATGTATAACTGATTCACTTTGCTGTACACCTGAAACTAACGCAACATTGTAAATCAACTATACTCCAATAAAAATTTTAAAATAAAAGTAAAAAACAAAAAACAGAAGATTGGAAGAAAACGGAATTAAGCCCTTACTACTATCATATGAATTCCATGTTAAATGTGAAAAATATATTTTCTGAGGAGAAAGTTTCCAACACTGAATTTTCACTACAGCAGGTTAAAGATAGAATTACTACTCTAAGAATGACACAAATCAGAACTTGCATTGCCTCCAATTATTTTATCAATGAACCACTATGTATGGGGAAAAAATTATTTTCAGCACTAACATGTAGATATTTTAAATATAACTTACTATGATAAAATGAATTTAATGTGATAATGCAGTATACATTAGCCGTTAAAACTTAGACGTTTAAGGGGGAAAAACCCACACAAACAATTCAAATTATGAAGTGAAATGCATATAGCAAACATAAAAACTGACCTCTGCTGAATTCCCACACTATTTTAAATACACTCTACACCATAAAACATTAAGTGAAAAGAAAAATGAACTTTAGGTTATTCTTCACAAATTGCCTTTAAAAAAACTTCACCACGGGTTTCCCTGGTGGCACAGTGGTTGAGAGTCCACCTGCCAATGCAGGGGACACGGGTTTGTGCCCCAGTCCGGGAAGATCCCACATGCCGCGGAGCAGCTGGGCCCGTGAGCCATGGCCACTGAGCCTGCGCGTCCGGAGCCTGGGCTCCGCAACGGGAGAGGCCACAACAGTAAGAGGGCCGCGTACCGCAAAAAAAAAAAAACAAACCAGAAGACTTCACCACTGAAGTATGTAGCTATGTACTGGAAAACATTTCATGTTCACAGTCTATTGACAGTCTTGCAAACAAAGCTTAAAAAAATGAAAGCTTAGGAGAAGGGGAAGATAAGATGGCGGAAGAATAAGATGCAGAGATCACCTTCCTCCCCACAGATACATCAGAAATACATCTACACATGGAACAACTCCTACAGAACACCTACTAAACACTGGCGGAAGACCTCAGACCTCCCAAAAGGCAAGAAACTCCCCCACGTACCTGGGTAGGGAAAAAGAAAAAATAATAAACGAGACAAAAGAATAGGGACAGGACTTGCAACAGTGGAGGGAACTGTGAAGGAGGAAAGGTTTCCACACACCAGAAGCCCCTTCGCGGGCAGAGACTGCGGGTGGCGGTGGGGGGGAGCTTCGGAGCCGCGGAAAGCGCAGCAACGGGTGCAGAGGGCAAAGCAGAGAGATTCCCGCACAGAGGATCGGTGCCGAACAGCACTCACCAGCCCGAGAGGCTTCTCTGCTCACCGGCCGGGGCGGGCAGGGCTGGGAGCTGAGACTCAGGTTTCCATGGAGTTCAGGGAGAGGACTGGCAGTAAGAAAACAGCCTGAAGAGGTTAGTGCACCACTACCCAGGAGGGACTCAGGGAAAAAGTCTGGACCTGCCAAGAGACTTTTTCTTCCCTCTTTGTTTCCTGGTGCAAGAGGAGAGGGGAGGGGATTACGAGCGCTGCTTAAAGGAGCTCCAGAGACCAGAGCAAGCCGTGGCTAACAGCGCGGACCCCAGAGACGGGCATGAGACGCTAAGGCTGCTGCTGCCACCACCAAGAAGCCTGTGTGAGAGCACAGGTCACTGTCCACAACCCCCTTCCCGGGAGCCTGTGCAGCCCGCCACTGCCAGGGTCCGGGGATCCAGGGACAACTTCCCCGGGAGAATGCACGGTGCGCCTCAAGGTGGTGCAACGTCACGCCGGCCTCTGGCGCACCCACACTCCGTGCCCCTCCCTCCCCCAGGCCTGAGTGAGCCCGAGCCCCCAAATCAGCAGCTCCTTTAACCCCGTCCTGTCTGAGCGAAGAACAGACGCCCTCTGGTAACCTACACGCAGAGGCGGGCCCAAATCCAAAGCTGAACCACGGGAGCTGTGCAAACAAAGAAGAGAAAGGGAAAACTCTCCCAGCAGCCTCAGGAGCAGCGGATTAAAGCTCCACAATCAACTTGATGTACCCTGCATCTGTGGAATACATGAATAGACAATGAATCATCCCAAATTGAGGACGTGGACTTTGAAAGCAAAATTTATTATTTTTTCCCCTTTCCCTCTTTTTGTGAGTGTGTATGTGTATGCTTCTGTGTGAGGTTTTCTCTCTATAGCTTTGCTTTCACCATTTGTCCTAGGGGTCCATCTGTCTGCTTTTTTTACTTAAAAATTTTTTTTCTTATTATTTTTTAATTTTAATGACTTTTTTATTTTACCTTACTTTATTTTATTTTCTTTTATCCTCTTTCTTTCTTTCTTCTTTTTCTCCCTTTTATTCAGAGCCGTGTGGATGAAAGGCTCTTGGTGCTGCAGCCAGGAGTCAGTGCTGTGCCTCTGAGGTTAGAGAGCCAACTTCAGGACACTGGTCCACAAGAGACCTCCCAGCTCCACGTAAAATCAAATGGCGAAAATCTCCCAGAGATCGCCATCTCAACACCAACACCAGCTTCACTCAACCACCAGCAAGCTATAGTGCTGGACACCCTATGCCAAACAACTAGCAAGACAGGAACACAACCCCACCCATTAGCAGAGAGGCTGCCTAAAATCATAAGTCCACAGACACCCCAAAACACACCACCAGACATGGACCTGCCCACCAGAAAGACAAGATCCAGCCTCATCCACAACACAGGCACTAGTCCCCTCCACCAGGAAGCCTACACAACACACAACTTTAGGCACTGGGAACAGACACCAAAAACAACGGGAACTACGAACCTGCAGCCTGCAAAACGGAGACCCCAAACACAGTAAGATAAGCAAAATGAGAAGACAGAAAAACACATAGCAGATGAAGGAGCAAGATAAAAACCCACCAGACCTAACAAATGAAGAGGAAATACGCAGTCTACCTGAAAAAGAATTCAGAATAATGATAGTAAAGATGATCCAAAATCTTGGAAATAGAATAGACAAAATGCAAGAAACATTTAACAAGGACCTAGAAGAACTAAAGATGAAACAAGCAACGATGAACAACAAAATAAAGGAAATTAAAAATACTCTAGAAGGGATCAATAGAAGAATAACTGAGGCAGAGGAATGGATAAGTGACCTGGAAGATAGAATAGTGGAAATAACTACTGCAGAGCAGAATAAAGAAAAAAGAATGACAAGAACTGAGGACAGTCTCAGAGACCTCTGGGACAACATTAAACGCACCAACATTCGAATTATAGTGGTTCCAGAAGAAGAGAAAATGAAAGGGACTGAGAAAATATTTGAAGAGATTATAGTTGAAAACTTCCCTAATTTGGGAAAGGAAATAGTTAATCAACTCCAGAGAGTCCCATACAGGATAAATCCAAGAAGAAACAGGCCAAGACACATATTAATCAAACTGTCAAAAATTAAATACAAAGAAAACATATTAAAAGCAGCAAGGGAAAACCAACAAATAACACACAAGGGAATCCCCATAAGGTTAACAGCTGATCTTTCAGCAGAAACTCTGCAAGCCAGAAGGGACTGGCAGGACATATTTAAAGTGATGAAGGAGAAAAACCTACAACCAAGATTACCCAGCAAGGATCTCATTCAGATTTGATGGAGAAATTAAAACCTTTACAGACAAGCAACAGCTGAGAGAGTTCAGCACCACCAAACCAGCTTTACAACAAATGCTAAAGGATCTTCTCTAGGCAAGAAACAAAACAGAAGGAAGAGACCTACAATAACAAACCCAAAACAATTAAGAAAATGGGAACAGGAACATAAATATTGATAATTACCTTAAATGTAAATGGATTAAATGCTCTCACCAAAAGACAGACTGGCTGAATGGATATAAAAACAAGACCCATATATATGCTGTCTACAAGAGACCCACTTCAGACCTAGAGACACAAACAGATGGAAAGTAAGGGGATGGAAAAAGATATTCCATGCAAATGGAAACCAAAAGAAAGCTGGAGTAGCAATTCTCATATCATTCAAAATAGACTTTAAAATAAAGAATGTTACAAGAGACAAGGAGGAACACTATATAATGATCAAGGGATCAAACCAAGAAGAAGATATAACAATTGTAAATATTTATGCACCCAACATAGGAGCACCTCAATATGTAAGGCAAATACTAACAGCCATAAAAGGGGAAATCGACAGTAACACATTCATAGTAGGGGACTTGAACACCCCACTTTCACCCATGGACAGATCATCCAAAATGAAAATAAATAAGGAAACACAAGCTTTAAATGATATATTAAACAAGATGGACTTAATTGATATTTATAGGACATTCCATCCAAAAACAACAGAATCCACATTTTTCTCAAGTGCTCATGGAACACTCTCCAGGACAGATCATATCTTGGGTCACAAATCAAGCCTTGGTAAATTTAAGAAAACTGAAATTGTATCAAGTATCTTTTCCGACCACAACGCTATGAGACTAGATATCAATTACAAGAAAAGGTCTGTAAAAAATACAAACACATGGAGGCTACACAATACACTATTAATAACGAAGTGATCACTGAAGAAATAAAAGAGGAAAGCAAAAAATACCTAAAAACAAATGACAATGAAGACACGATGACCCGAACCTATGGGATGCAGCAAAAGCAGTTCTAAGAGGGAAGTTGATAGCAATACAATCCTACCTTAAGAAACAGGAAACATCTCGAATAAACAACCTAACCTTGCACCTAAAGCAATTAGAGAAAGAAGAACAAGAAAACCCCAAATTTAGCAGAAGAAAGAAATCATAAAGATCAGATCAGAAATAAATGAAAAAGAAATGAAGGAAACAATAGCCAAAGATCAACAAAACTAAAAGATGGTTCTTTGAGAAGATAAACAAAATTGATAAACCATTAGCCACACTAATCAAGAAAAAAGGGAGAAGACTCAAATCAATAGAATTAGAAATGAAAAAGGAGAAGTAACAACTGACACTGCAGAAATACAAAAGATCATGAGAGATTACTACAAGCAACTCTATGCCAATAAAATGGACAACCTGGAAGAAATGGACAAATTCTTAGAAATGCACAACCTGCCAAGACTTAATCAGGAAGAAATAGAAAATATGAACAGACCATTCACAAGCACTGAAATTGAAACTGTGATTAAAAATCTTCCAACAAACAAAAGCCCAGGACCAGATGGCTTCACAGGCGAATTCTATCAAACATTTAGAGAAGAGCTAACACCTATCCTTCTCAAACTCCTCCAAAATATAGCAGAGAGAGAAACACTCCCAAACTCATTCTACAAGGCCACCATCACCCTGATACCAAAACCAGACAAAGATGTCACAAAGAAAGAAAACTACAGGCCAATATCACTGATGAACATAGATGCAAAAATCCTCAACAAAATACTAGCAAACAGAATCCAACAGCACATTAAGAGGATCATACACCATGATCAAGTGGGGTTAATTCCAGGAATGCAAGGATTCTTCAACATAAACAAACCAATCAATGTGATACACCATATTAACAAATTGAAAGACAAAAACCACATGGTCATCTCAACAGATGCAGATGAAAGCTTTCAACAAAATTCAACACCCATTTATGATAAAGACCCTCCAGGAAGTAGGTATAGAGGGAACTTTCCTCAACATAATAAAGGCCATATATGACAAACCCACAGTCAACATCATCCTCAATGGTGAAAAACTGAAACCATTTCTACTGAGATCTGGAACAATACAAGGTTGCCCACTCTCAGCACTCTTCTTCAACATAGTTTTGGAAGTTTTAGCCACAGTAATCAGAGAAGAAAAGGAGATAAAAGGAATCCAAATTAGAAAAGAAGAAGTAAAGCTGTCACTGTTAGTAGATGACATGATACTATACATAGAGAATCCTAAAGATGCTACCAGAAAACTACTAGAGCTAATCAATGAATTCGGTAAAGTAGTAGGATACAAAAGTAATGCACAGAAATCTCTGGCATTCCTATACACTAATGATGAAAAATCTGAAAGTGAAATCAAGAAAACACTCCCATTTACTATTGCAACAAAAAGAATAAAATATCTAGGAATACACCTACCTAAGGAAACAAAAGACCTGTATGCAGAAAATTATAAGACACTGATGAAAGAAATTAAAGATGATACAAATAGATGGAGAGATATATACCATGTTCTTGGATTGGAAGAATCAACATTGTGAAAATGGCTCTACTACTCAAAGCAATCTACAGATTCAATGCAATCCCTATCAAACTACCACTGGCATTTTTCACAGAATAGAACAAAAAATTTCACAATTTTTATGGAAACACGAAAGACCCCGAGTAGCCAAAGCAACCTTGAGCACAAAAAAGTGGAGCTGGAGGAATCAGGCTTCCTGACTTCAGACTATACTACAAAGCTACAGTAATCAAGGCAGTATGGTATGGGCACATAAACAGAAATATAGATCAATGGAACAGGGTAGAAAGCCCAGAGATAAACCCACACACATATGGTCACCTTATCTTTGATAAAGGAACAGGAATGTACAGTGGAGAAAGGACAGCCTCTTCAATAAGTGGTGCTGGGAAAACTGGACAGCTACATGTAGAAGTATGAGATTAGATCACTCCCTAACACCATACACAAAAATAAGCTCAAAATGGATTAAAGACCTAAATGTAAGGCCAGAAACTATCAAACTCTTAGAGGAAAACATAGGCAGAACACTCTATGACATAAATCACAGCAAGATCCTTTCTGACCCACCTCCTAGAGAAATGGAAATAAAAACAAAAATAAACAAATGGGACCTAATGAAATTGCAAAGCTTTTGCACAGCAAAGGAAACCATAAACAAGACAAAAAGACAACCCTCAGAATGGGAGAAAATATTTGCAAATGAAGCAACTGACAAAGGATTAATCTCCAAAATTTATAAGCAGCTCATGCAGCTCAATAACCAAAAAACAAACAACCCAATCCAAAAATGGGCAGAAGACCTAAACAGACATCCAAAGAAGATATACAGATTGCCAACAAACACATGAAAGAATGCTCAACATCACTAATCATTAGAGAAATGCAAATCAAAACTACAATGAGATATCATCTCACACCAGTCAGAATGGCCATCATCAAAAAATCTAGAAACAATAAATGCTGGAGAGGGTGTGGAGAAAAGGGAACACTCTTGCACTGCTGGTGGGAATGTGAATTGGTACAGCCACTATGGAGAACAGTATCGAGGTTCCTTAGAACACTACAAATAGAACTACCATATGACCCAGCAATCCCACTACTGGGCATATACCCTGAGAAAACCAAAATTCAAAAAGAGTCATGTACCAAAATGTTCATTGCAGCTCTATTTACAATAGCCCGGAGATGGAAACAACCTAAGTGCCCATCATCGGATGAATGGATAAAGAAGATGTGGCACATATATACTATGGAATATTACTCAGCCATAAAAAGAAACGAAATTGAGCTATTTGTAATGAGGTGGATAGACCTAGAGTCTGTCATACAGAGTGAAGTAAGTCAGAAAGAAAAAGACAAATACCGTATGCTAACACATATATCTGGAATTTAAGAAAAATAAAATGTTATGAAGAACCTAGGGGTAAGACAGGAATAAAGACACAGACCTACTGGAGAACAGACTTGAGGATATGGGGAGGGCGAAGGGTGAGCTGTGACAGGGCGAGAGAGTGTCATGGACATATATACACTAACAAAGGTAAGGTAGATAGCTAGTGGGAAGCAGCCGCATGGCACAGGGATATCAGCTCGGTGCTTTGTGACCGCCTGGAGGGGTAGGATGGGAGGGTGGGAGGGAGGGAGACGCAAGAGGGAAGAGATATGGGAACATATGTATAACTGATTCACTTTGTTATAAAGCAGACACTGACACACGATTGTAAAGCAATTAAACCCCAATAAAGATGTTAAAAAAAAAAAAAAAAGAGTCATGTACCAAAATGTTCATTGCTGCTCTATTTACAATAGCCAGGAGATGGAAACAACTTAAGTGTCCATGATCGGATGAATGGATAAAGATGTGGCACATATATACAATGGAATATTACTCAGCCATGAAAAGAAACGAAGTTGAACTATTTGTAATGAGGTGGATGGACCTAGAGTCTGTCATACAGAGTGAAGTTAAGTCAGAAAGAGAAAGACAAATACCGTATGGTAATACATATATATGGAATTTAAGAAAAAAAAAATGTCATGAAGAACCTAGGGGTAAGACAGGAATAAAGACACAGACCTACTAGAGAATGGACTTGAGGACGTGAGGAGGGGGAAGGGTAAGCTGTGACAAAGTGAGAGAGTGGCACGGACATATATACACCACCAAACGTAAAATAGATAGCTAGTGGGAAGCAGCTGCATGGGACAGGGAGATCAACTCGGTGCTTTGTGACCACCTAGAGGGGTGGGGTAGGGAGGGTGGGAGGGAGGGAGACGCAAGCGGGATGAGATATGGAGACATATGTATATGTATAACTGATTCACTTTGTTATAAAGCAGAAACTAACACACCATTGTAAAGCAATTATACTCCAATAAAGATGTTAAAAAAAAAAAAATGAACGCTTAAAAAAATGCCGAGAATTCATAATGCCACCCTACCTGCTTGCACTTCTGGAACGTCTGGCTGTGCTGTAACTTTTTGGTGGTGTTTTGGAACGTTTCTTTTCTTTGTCTTCTTTCTTTTTGTCTCTAATAAATGAAAACAATTTATGAATGTATTGGAAGATTCAACTAATATATATTTCTATCAAACTACAAATAAAAACAGAAGTACAGTGAAATCTAATGTTATTCTTTAATGTTATTATACAAACTTACAAACTTTTATTATACAAACTTAATGTTATTATACAAACTTACAAACTTAAAAATAATAGTAACTCAAGCGGCGTATTTGTGGTAAACAAATTTTAAAAATCCTATTTTCCTGGTATTCCACATAAAACTTCTCTCCAAGAGCAAAGCAGAGTATGTGGCAAGAAAACAAGGACGTTGGCCAGTTTCTTAGTATGTCTGGCGATAAACGTAATAGTTTAAATAATTTTCTCTAGGCTCTTCAACACTGTTTTTCTCTCAGCTAAGTAAGTAGCAGTTTCCCAACCGACCCTGGACCCTGGCTCTAAATCCTCTACTGACAGCCCAAAACCCCATCACTATTGTAAGTTCTTCTTTCAAAGCACACACCCGATGTAACCTCTTCACGGATGAAGTCAACCTTGTAACTTTCTCCCAGCTGCTATATATTCTGGGCTATTCAATGCTTTTAGAAAAAAAACATCAAAATGGAGTGGTACTACAACCAGGCCTCAACTCTAAAATCTTTCTACAGATTCTTCTACGTTTACTTTTATTCCCCACAGCATTTTTTCGCCCCAAGATTCTAGGCAAAAGGTAAAATATATACATATTTATAATACATATATGTCCCTTATCTCCTTATAAACACACACCTATTTTCAACTGTTCTACAGTTTTAGAGATTAAAGTATCTCTTCGGTTGTTCTAGGCTAGTCCCACCCTATATCCTGTGCTTCATTCCCTCCCATCTTTGCTCATCCTGCTCCATCAGTTATCCTCTCTATTCATTCAAGTCTTTATCATCGAATTCCTAGATTACTTTAATAGTCCCTTAAGGGGCCCCAGTCATGTTTTCCACAAATTGATGCTATACCCCCTATCAGGAATCTTTCGAAGTACAAACTTGAAAATATTAATTCCCTGCTCATCACTTTTCAATTCATTCCTATTGCCTCCTGGATCAGCCGCAAACTCCTTAGTGTGAACAACAAAGCCTTCTATGGTGATCTGTCTCCTTAACTTTCCTGACCTCATTTCCTGGTCCTTCTATACCAAAATACTTGCTATTTCAAGAATTCATGCTAACTTTGTAAACATTCTCTACCTGAAACCATGCCCCCCGAGTCCAGTCAAATCTATCAGAATTCAATACTCAAGAGTCACCTCTCAATAAATCTCTTCCGACATCCCTAACGATGGCCCTTCCTTTGTAATTACATTCATCTCTCTCCTAGTATAAAGAAAGTTCCTTGAGGGAAGGAATGCCTAATTGCTTTGTATAAGAGATGTTTCATTAAGTAAGCTTGTTTGTTTGACTGATTGAATTAAAAGATGACTAACTGTAAAACATGAGTAAGAGCCTCGTTAGAGGCTGAACACTCAGTAAAGCTATCCCAGAACCTCTGTCCCCACTTGAGTTATATGCTTACCAAGAATAAATTTTGTTGCCCCCTCCCTGTGATCCTTACTATTTTAATTACATAATATATAAATGGGTAAAGTAGTATAAAATATAGGGTTGCTTCTAGAAAATTAAGGCAAATATTTTAGAAAGAGATAAAGGACATTTGTTAAAAATTAAGTGTTGTGAAACTGTATTGTGTGACAACTAAAAATGCGGGAAAAAATCAAGATATTTCCAAGTAACAGAGTTCTCAACACTTTTAAAGGTGGTTTAAATGAAAAGAAAGTGATTTGGTATGTATTATTCAAGACTAGGCCTAATTTCAAACAGTTTGGCCCTATATGAAAAAACAAATTATTGAATGCATGTTTAAGTTGAAATACAATGTTAAGGTGGGGATGTCTGTTTTTTAATGAATCCTCACTTTAATTCTCTACTGGTCCCCAAACCATGGGATAAGACTGTTAAGTATGGTTCAGTCTCTGGAATATAGCAATACTGAATTCATATTTACAAAGGTGTTCACAATGAGGTATATAAAGATGAATTAGGAAGGCATGATTGTCTGCCATAAACTCTTTGGCATACCAAGAGATGTGGCTGGTAACACTAAATCCTTAGTAATGGTTGAATGGAAAAGAGGAAATGAAAAAAGGCAGTAGAAACAGCTAAGAATTTTTACTACAAAGAAATTTTATCTAGGCCTTCAGCTGTAAGTAGAAATCTCAAGTTTATGAAGGAGCACAAGAAAACAATGTCAGTCTCCTCCAACAGTTTCTTCCTATCTCCTATCATAACCTATTCTTTGTCATTAAAGCAGCAATATTTGGGGGTGTTGGGAACTCTAAAATTTGTCTTCCCACTCAGTGTTTGTTAATAGTTTTTTACTGTACCTGTTTTTTGATGTGCTCCTTGACCTTCTACCCCTCTCTCTGGAATGAGATCTTCTCCGTCTTGGACTTTTGGATCGTCGTCTACTCCTTGACTTAGAATGTGATCGCCTTCTTGATCTGCTTCTTGACCGCCTTATAATGTAAAAGGAAGCAAACACATGTATGTAAATGGAAAAAGACTAGCTGTTTCTGACTATGTCATATAAGCATCAGACAAAAGATTCAGACATGTGGACTAGCCATCAGTGAGGGTAATTTCCTGCCATTATTTATTTACTCTACACAACAACATCTTTGATATCCTAGAAATTAGTAAATACCTTTTAACCCCTGGAATTCCTCACCTTTTAATCTTTTGCTCAACCTGTCAAACCAATCCTACTTTGCCCATTGAAACTACAACTCTAAACTTAAAAATACTGCTAGAGAATGAAGAAAAACAAAAAATATCTGACTCATTTGCATCATTTCACAATTACATAGCATTTTTGCAAGTACACCTTATTTGATTCCTCACTATTGCAAGTTAAACCCATTTACTACTTATTGAATACCTATTTATGCCCACTACATGCTTTACAAATACTAAGTCATTTACCCTCATAATAAACCTAATAAAGTATGTACCACTATTATTCCCATTTTAAAAATGGAAACCATATAGTGTGTTGCCTTCTATGATTTCCAGTTGTTGTTCTCTGAAATATATTCCACTTCTTCGGTTTGCAGTTTAAGAGAAATCCAAGTAATGCAAGCATGATACAGATATATACAACTCAGTACAAACTGCCTTTTCTACTCTTAAGTGTCCTCAACATTACATCATCTCTTTCCTGCCACGTAAGAGATGTTTCTCTCTGTGCCTACTGCATACCACCCTGCTCCCCATACTTTCTCTAAAAGGTTAAGTGCAATTAACCTTTTGATGTTCTTTGATCCTCCTTCCTATATTTTATTCCTTTCTATTTAAGAATAATTGAAGATAAATTGCAGTTCTTTGCTTAGACTTGGTCATTTAATTTCTAGTGGACCATTCAACCTCTTTTCATGGAAAACTTCAAATACAATTTAAACGTTTTGCTTTTACTTTTTCAAAGTGCCAAAGGACGGACATTTTAGTAATGTAGAAGATATGTGTTCAAATCTCATTTATAAGCCAGTTAACTGAGAGCATTCATTATTTAACCTCTTTGAGCCTATTACTTCAGCAAAGAAAAACAACAGCACCTCCATCACAGAATAGTTGAAATTATAAAGCCCAGCTCAGTGCCTTACTGTAGACACATATATTATATACTGACTCCCTCTTCTCTTACTAATGTGCTAACATAGTATTGCCATCATTCTCTAGAGCAGCTGTTTCAAAACCCATCAGTAGCAGTGTCTCATCAAATTCAATAACTTTATGTTTTGCTCATTTCTTACTTTTGACCATATTTGAAACTACCTACTAAAGCAATCCCTCTCAATAACATGTCTATATCCTAGGAAATTTTCATGTAATGCTTACCTACCTTTTTCTAAGCTCCATAAGGACAAGGGGTATATATGTCTATACCACTGTACCCTTGAGCAACAACTACAGTGTCTGACTAGTAAACAGTACTACTAATATATTTTGAGTGAAATACTGACCCTATAAAATATCAGAACCATCACTTTCTTATTAAGAATTTTTTAAAATTCTGGAAAACCAAAATTGATGCTATTAGAATTAAGTATTATTCATATTTTGAGAATTCTGGCTTTAACAAAAATTTAAGTTAACAATCATCTTAGCAAAATGGTTACACATTTATCCTACCTCTAATGTATATAGAAAAAAATATAGTTGCAGGAAAAAATCATAAGTGCATTGTTGTAGGTTTCCTTCTAAACAAAGTGATTAATAATATAAAATAGTGCTCGCTTCGGCAGCACATATACTAAAATTGGAACGATAAAGAGTAGCACGGCCCCTGCGCAAGGATGACACGCAAATTCGTGAAGCGTTCCATATTTTTTCTTACTTTCCATGGAAAAAAAAAGTCACTTACAAAAGAAAAAAAATTGTTGTATTATTAGTTGAAACTTAACTAAGTCTGTGTAAAGGTAGAACTGAGTTGTTCAATACAGTAGCCACTAGTCACATATGGCTATTTAAATCTAACTTTTAATAATTAAAAAAAATATATAAAATAGTTTAAAAAATCTAATAAGCAGAGGTATTACATCAATCAATTTATTATAAGGTGCTGAAACAGTTATTTTTCAACAGCATTGCACTGCAGAGCCACTTCAACACAGTTTACATAAGCTTTTAAAAATTAGAAAAATAAAAATTATCGTATTATGTATCTAAATACATAAAAAGCTTATTGAACGTAATGGTCATTTTATATACCAAGATGCTAAAAATACAACAACTCATAATCTTTATCTTTCTGTTATGAGGCATTACTACAAGTGTCCAAAAGCACTTTGTTCAGGGAAATAAATGTTTCACTGTTATTTCCCATTGGTCATAATTAAAATTAGTATTTGAAAGCCTTAGCATGTCCCTGTTATGTACAAAGGAAAAAGATATAGGTTCTCCTTTTTAAGTCTTTTTAAGTGTTAAACTAAGCTATGAGAGCACCTGTTCTGGAAGGTTAGGATTCTAAGTACAGGTACAGCTCAGAGATACTATGAGTTTGTTCCCAGATCACTGCAATAAACTGAGTATCACAAAAAAGTGAGTCACAATGAATTTCTGGTTTCCCAGTGCATATAAAAGTTATGTTTATACTATACTGTAGTCTGTGAAGTGTGCAATAGCATTATGTCTAAAAAACAGTGTACGTAATTTAATTAAAAATGTGGCTAAAGATCGCTAAACATCACCTGAGCTTTCAGTGAGCTGTAATCTTTTTGCAATAGTAACAACATCAAAGATCACTAATCACAGATCACCATAACAAATATAATAATGAGGTTAGCTATTTTGGAGTGGCAATTGACAAGTGTAGAAAGATTAAACCAAGATGAATAGTAAAGATCCTTGAACACCATTTTAAGGTTTTATGTGTCAACTTATTAAGACAATAAGGAGCTTCTAAAGGTTTCATAGAGCTGTGACATGTTCTAGATTTGGGTTTTTGAAAGACATCTTTAAGAATGAGATGGGCTGGGTGACAGACACACCAGACAAAACTACCCTGTAATATTCTGCTACAGACTGAATGTTTGTGTCCTCCCAAAATTCTTATGCAAAACCGAATACCCAATGTTATGACATTATGAGGTAGTGGCCTTTGGGAGGTGACTACGTTATGAAGGTGCAGCTTTCATGAATAGGATTAATGCCCATATGAAAGAAGTCTCAGAAGACCCCTTGGTCCATTCCCCTATGTGAGGACACAGTGAAGAGACAGCAAACTATAAATGAGGAAGCAGGTCCTCACCAGGCACCAAATTTGCTGACACCTTGATCTTGAACTTCCCAGCTTCCAACACTGTGAGAAGTAAATTTCTATTGTTTATAAGCCACCCAGTCTATGGTATTGTTATAGCAGCCGAATGGACTAAGACACAGTCTAAAAAATGACTGAACAATGTTATGGGGCCCATCAATTTTTTTTTTTCCCCAAAATAATAACAAGATATTTTTTGCCTTTTCCACTGTGACATTTGCACTAATAGTGCAAAAGCAATGGTGGTGTACAAGTGCTGGCATCTCCTTATTACAAATCAAGGTAGTGGCAACTGAACCTCCCTATTATCTACGGTATTCTTCACTGGCATTTGTAGTATGCACTTGCAGTAAAAAGAAAGAAAGAAAAAAAAAGAAACCCTGCCATTTTCACTAAGGATGTCTTTGATAAAGCCAGTAAAAACTATTAAATTTATTAAATCTAGTCCCTTGAGTAATATTAGAGTAGTATTATTGACTAGTAATATTAAATCTAGTCCCTTCAGCAATATTCTGTGCAACAAAATGGGCAGTATGCATAAATCACTTCTGATACTTTATAGTTCAATGACTGTGTCAAGGAAGACACCTGTGTGATTGAGTGTGAGCTCACCTAATTGCTTTTGCCATGAAACATCATCTTTACCTGAAAGAACAAGTGACAAACCATGGTTGTTCAGACTTGGGTATTTGGTGGAACACTTTCATGGAAAATGAGTAAGGTTTATCATTTCAAGGAAAACAAATTTGTTGCCAATAATAAAATTTGAGCTTTTAAGAGAAAATTAAATTTTGGAAAACCTGAACACACCATTGTGAACTTGACAGCTTCCTAACACTTTAAAAGGGTTTACCGATGAGATGTGTGGCGATATTACCAAGTCATTTTTTGATCTTGTGTAACAAAATATGTCAACATTTGAAAACTTGCATAATGTAATAAATCAATCATTTTCCAAACCACCAATGCATAACTGTACAAAAGCATGCCTGGGAAAAAGATCCATCAAGGTGTAAGAAAGATCAACAGATTTTAAAGTAGCAAAATATAAAAGGTTCACTATTACGGTTTCAGATTCCATATTACTACTACCTTTTAAGAAAGTACTCTTGTTAAGTTTTGGTATTATATCAAAGAATACTATTCCCAATTACCTGAAAAGACTATAAAATTACTTTTCCCTCTTCTCACTATATATTTGTGTAAGATTTTCTACAAATATTAACTAAAATATATTGCAATAAGTTGAATGCAGAATCCTGTACATGTCTTCTAGTAAGCCAAAGGTTAAAGAGGTTTGCAAAGATTTAAAACAAAGCAATTCTTTTAATTTTTCTGGAAAAGTTTTGTTTCAAAGCTAAGTTAATACAAATGGGTTTACTACTGTTATTTCAGATGATGGTTTCAAATTTTATTACGGCCAACACTGATAGATATAACCCACATAAACAAAAGCTCATCGGAGTACTCAAATTTTCTACAAGTATAGAGGTCTTAATACCAGCAAGTTTGAGAGCCACTGGGCTAGAGAGACCCTTACAAACTTATACAGGAATGTCATGTGAAGAAGAAAATACACTGGTCCTTTTAAATTGCCTAGTCTTACTCCAGGTAGGATAAAGAATAATTGGTACTATCATGTGGTTTGTCCAATAATACAAAGAACAATCTCATAAAAGGTAACAAGTTGTCATCTGCAAATATTCAAGCTTTAGATGGTAATCTGCAGGCTGCATGACGACATTCCATGTTCAAACTCTCAGGAGTCCGGTGAAAAGTCAGAACTAGAATTCAAGTTAAAAGTTTCAAGTCCAGTGTTCTTTCCATAGTACTAATTCATTTTAGTGCTCAAATCCCAGTGGCTTCCTTGTAAGCCTGGATTTTTGGGGGTTTTAAAGTATCAATCATCCATGTCTTTTCTCCATTTATATATGTGTGACCACTTATTCTCATACTCTGCTAATAGCAGTAGTTACCAAAACCACTTTAACCAGGAGCTAATTAGGTTAAGAGATAAGCAGATGTGACACACAGAGAAATTATCTTTGTCTAAGCTACAACTTACTACCAAAAAGCAATCAATCTAATAACCTGTGCCTAGAAGATGAGGGAGTCCTCCTCCTCCTAGAACGTGATCTTGATCTCGAGTGCCTTCGTTTTTCTTCCTTCTTATCTGGATTTAAAAGAAAAGGAATCTGGCTTTAGACATCGTCAAGCAGGAAGATTATTCCCATTCAGGAGTTATTCTTAGAATTTATTACCTTAATTTTCAGCTTTAATACAAAATTCTTAAATTCAGGCAGCTAAAGGTTCCTTTGACTATTTCATTTGCCAGACTTAGGAGGCTGTCAAGTGTCATACATAACACAATCTATGAAAATAATTACCTTTCTCATTCTTTACCCTTTAGAGATTTCTAAATCATGAGTCCCTTTTTCCATTCCTAGGTTCTACTCCCCCAAATATAGCTACCATTCACCCAGATTAAAACTCTAATCTTTACATGTTTATGTATTAATAGCATCTCCCCAACCAGTACTTAAGTGTAAAACATGTTTAAAAAATACGTTTACAATAAAAATGTAAACATTTAAAATTGTTGGTCCAGCAAAATGTTCCTTCTTTCATTCATCACTTAGCTCTATGCTCCTTTCCTAAGAAGTGTCTCATTCATTAACTCTTTTCACTATACTGCTGGGACAGAACTGGATTTTACTAATCTAGCTCTTTTTTAATCTGTCTGTCCTTCTTCTTCCTCACTCATTTTCAACTGTGTAAGTGCAGAGAGCAGAGCTAGAAACATCTGTCATCATTTCCTAGTTTTAAAATAACACATAAACTCCTTAACTTACTCCTTTAACTTAGGACATAATGAAAGAGAAATCCAGCCATTGCATTCTTCGTATATGGACTATCAAAGTGAGACTGAGTTCCTCTTTTACATTTAGATCATTTCATTAATAGGATTCAATTTATTGTGAATGTCATTATTAATAAATTAACAAAAATCTTGGGGCAAAAAAAAATTCATAAACCAATTTTAGTCATTTCAGTTATAAGTTTTCAATGAAAACAGAAATGGTGTTCTGGCTTTGGAGTCGTACAGGTCCAGTTGTCTATCAAAAGTTCCTACTGCTTGCCATGTGACCTTGGGCTAATTGTTTAATAATTTGTTGATTAAATGAGATAATACACATAAAGCATCTGGTATTAATTTATCCATTATACTTAACAATTATTTGCCTAATAGTATATACAATAAAAACCATCCCATTTATTAAGAAATAGAGTGAAAAAATGAATAAAACATTGTTTGTAATGGGAAAAAAAAAAATCAGGACCAAAGATCAAAATACATGCAGGAAAACAATGGGACAACCATTCATTTCATCTCAAAAAGACAATCTGCAAAGAATAATACATTTGCTTTTCTTTAAACAGAAGATCTTTAGTAGGTTTTCTTGGTCAAATAAAAGACTGAAATCAATTAGGCTACCCCAACTTACGCAAACATAAATGATTAAAAAACCACCAAAAAAAAAAAAAAAACCACATAAATTAAAAACCACCAAAATATCACACGAAGCATTAGGTAATCAATCCTAGGCACTAATGTTTCCGAATGAGGAATTCTTTGTTTAGTGAGTGGGAGGTGCTTGTACACTGTAGGATGTTTAGTATACCCCTGGCCCTCTGCCTACCAGATGCAGCTGGTACCAGCATGACAACTAAGTGTCTCCAGATATTTCCAAATATGCCTGGGTAACAACTCTTACCCATACCACCCACCCACTCCCAAATGAGAATCACTGCACTAAATGATCTTTTATCAAAATATGGGAAATAAAATTTAAAAAAATGACTGAAGTATTATTCAACTAATTTCCAAACATAATTGCATAAACCTATTTTACCTGGTTCTATAGCAGCAGAAATTAGGGACTGTGCTTCTCGTACTCTCTTCATGGCTTCCTCTATTTCTTTACTAGAGGTATCTGATTTCAGACTTGGTGAAACAAGACCAGCAGCTACATGATTCAACCTGGAACAGAACCAAGAATTGCATCTGAAATATTTAAAAATGTACAACAGCATTTCAAATAAACACATGTTCCTATCTTCATTTTAGTAAGATACTCCTTGAAAAAAAGTGGGGGGGAACTCCACAATTTTGATAAAATTATATGTAATATATATATAGTAAGCTTTGGATATTTACAATAGCACCTGCATTTTAAAAGACTCAGAGATATGTGGAATAAGAAAAAAAAATCTATTTAATTTTGCTCAACATCCATGAACTTTCTATACACATTTTGACAAACGTTAGTACATGGGAATATGCTGATGCTAAAGATTTTTGATTAACAGAATCTTCCTTAATATGATTTAAAAACTTTCTAAATCATCATAATTTTGTTGGGGAAGAATTACTTTTAAGCTTGCAGATGGGGAGAAACTGAGGCAGAAACCAATGGCACACCAAAATTACTTACGAAATTCCTGAATGGAAAGGCTAAAGATACACCTTAAGGGTTTATAAAAGTGAAAAAATACTGTAGACACCAAGTTGAGGCTGGTAGTTATTTGTGGGTAGAGTGGGAAATGTAAACAAGAATGAGTACACAGGGAGTTTTTAGAAACTGTATTAGTGTTTTGTTTTGTTTTTTTTTGCAGTAGGTGGGCCTCTCACCGTTGTGGCCTCTCCCATTGCGGAGCACAGGCTCCGGACACGCAGGCTCAGCGGCCATGGCTCACGGGCCAAGCCGCTCCGCGGCATGTGGGATCCTCCCAGACTGGGGCACGAACCAGTGTCCCCTGCATTGGCAGGCAGACTCTCAACCACTGCACCACCAGGGAAGCCCCTAAAAACTGTATTAGTGATATTTTTATAAGCAGGGTGGTAGACACTTGGATTTTATCTGGTAATTTTTAAGAAAAAAATGCCACTAACTACTATAATCAAATGAGCCTGTCCTGCCTCCCCCACATGCTCTCCCACTTACTGACAGTGACTTTCACCAAGTTAAGAAGAAGCATTAAGCTCAGATTTGATATACTAAGAAATTACCAATGAAAATATCTCATGAATTTGTGATATATCAAGTAGGAAATATAAGTTACAGCATGAAGAAAACTTTTCAAAGCCCCTAAAAAGATGTTGACTATTATTATGACATGTGTTACTCCTTTACTCTGGGCTAGTGTTTCCCTTACTTCTGTCTTCTTCTTATTCATCCCCTAGGGCAGTGGTCCCCAACCTTCCTGGCCCCAGGGACCAGTTCTGTGGAACACAATTTTTCCATGGACGGACAGGGGTGTGTGTGTGGGGGGGTGGAGGGGGGATGGTCCAGGCGTAATGCAAGTGATGGGGAGCAGCAGATGAAGCTTTACTCGCTCACCTGCCACTCACCTCCTGCTGTGCGGCCCGGTTCCTAACAGGCTGCTATGGACCGGTATGGGCCGCAGCCTGGGGGTTGGGGACCCTTGCCCTAGGGCTTAGCCTCTCTGATCTTTGAACTAAGTTCTCCTCCTTGTAATAAGTTCCCATAGCACCTCTGTACTTCCTTTAGTTGGATGCACATGCTTTACTATAGTTAAATAGTGTCTCCCTTTCTGAGTATAGTAGTAGTCAGTGTAATTTTTTAAATGAATCAACTAAAGACAACACTTAGCTCTTTACTTGTCATCCTGGTTTAACCTATTTACAATGATTTTCAAAGACCAATAATTATTCCAAAACAAAACCCTTTATAGATGGGCTTACCTCTGGATTTTTTCTCCTTGTTTCTAGAAAACAGGATTACATATTGCATGCCTTGAGAAAACTTTCTTTTAGCTATCAAAAATAAAATACCTGTTCTCTAGATATTACTATATCTCTATCACCAATGGAAACAGAAGAAAAAAATCCTTACTTGGGATCAACAGTACTCATAAGTTTCAGCAACTGATCTGCTGCAAGAGACTGGAAAAACAAAAAAATAGCAATGAGAACACACAGAACAATAAATGATTACTATTTTAATTTTTTTAGTATGTTGAAATGTCCTAGAACAATCTGGCAAACCTACAGAAACTAACATATCCCAAGCACAACAATGACCTATAGAAATATAATGCCAGCCAAATATGTCATATTAAGTTTTCTAGTTGCAACATTAAAAAAGTAAACAGGTGACATTAGTGACTGTAGTACTGGATACCCAGAGCTGCTTTATCAGGTTAATTATGAAATTATGAAGCTGAACAGTCCAGATTTTACAGAATAATCACCTCCTCCTTATTTTAAGACTTTCTAAGGGAAAGTAACATTTTAAGGAAACATGTAAAACAAAACTCAAAGTGCTTAGTCAGTATAATCAAAAGAATTCCATAAAGGACTTCAGGAAAAAGTTTAGCCAAATCGCAATGAGGGAAAACAAAAATTTCCAAGTGAGTAGATGACAAGAGAATATATTATGAACACACATTCCTATCATTTCATGACTTTATTTTGACTTCATAACATATTGATGTGGTGTTGGCTTCCTGTGAAACTCGTCTACTTTGAACTTTATCAAATGAGAAATTCTTTGATGGGCAAGGGGCCAATAATGCAGTGACTTTTTAAATCTCTCATTAACAAGTTTACATAAGAAAAAATTACTACAATATGTAACAGTCAGTTACCTCCTGCTCTTGAAATGCAAACTAACATTTAATGAAGTAATTTTTTTAATTACAAAAATGAGCTCAGAGTTGAAGGGTATTAAGTCATACCTGAGAGTTCAAGTTTGCTCCAGGAAGCCCAAGTGCAGCAAGGGCAGGATCAAGAGTAGGAGCTCCCAAAGCAGCCAATGGAACAGCGCCAATCTGTGAAATTTCAAATTTTATTTATTTAAAATCTTGTTTCTGTTTCTTATACTGTGGGGGTTGGGGGAGTGCGTCAACTTTTATTTCCTCTAAAGGCCAGATAATAACTAGTTTAAGTCTGTAGGCTGTGCGGACTCTGGTGCAACTACTTAACTATGCCATTGTAGATCAAAAACAGTCAGAGACAATACATAAATAAGTGGCCATAATTGTGTTCCAATAAAAATTAACAGATAACGGGGGTCTGGCCCAAGAGCTATAGCTTGCCTACCCCTGCTATGGCCTCATTTTTCACTCATCACAGCACATTTATCTCTAAAATCAGAATTTAGAAAAAATGCAAAGATTTTCACACATTCTTGAGCCATTTATAAATATTTACTGCTTCTTAGCTCCAAATCCATTGTTTGTTGTCCTACTGCGTGATACTGAAGGCAGCACCCTTATAAGCATTTCTCCTTTGACAGCTGGCACGATGTTAAGCTTTACTTTTAGGGGGAGCTGGAAATACCTTTAGGGGGAGCTGGAAGGGCACTGACTGTGGAAGGGATTCTTTATAGTTCTTCTGTCTCCTTTCTGATTCTTATTGCAGTGCTACATGGGACACTTGGTGGCCTTCACCTCAGTGAGTTTCAGTGCCATCCTCTTAGGCAGCTTCCTAGCAAGTTCCGTGGTACTCCAGAGAACTTTCTACTGTATCTAACTTTTTGAAGGAGGTCTGAATCTTAGCCTTGAGGGGGAAGATGCACCCCCTCACCTACATGTGTTTCTTTCTTGTGTTTTCTTCCTTAGCTTAGAAGTAGAGGTTGCTTCCTATACCTGCGATTCTGGTACTCATTAGAGTTCCCTTAGTAGTCTCCTGTTACTAATTAGTAATTCCTTATACTAAAACTTTTCTCCTTCGAATTACGGTATGGTTCTGTCTCCTGCCTGACATAATTCTGATTAGTCAGTTTAATGCACACAAACCATGCAAAATCTTATAACTTCGGAGGCCGCTGACCTTCTCTACAAGCACTGTGCTGAAATTTCTCCTAGTTTCATTATTATTTAGTAAAAATAAGTTACCAAACTTCCTGCACTGTAACTGTTTACTGAGTTAAAACACTGTTAATACAGTTGATCCTTGAACAATATGGGGGCTAGGGGTGCTGACTCCTCATGCAGTTGAAAATACACCTGTAACTTTACAGTGAGCCCTCCGTATCTGCTGGTCCACATACTTGGATCATGCAGTACTATAATATGTATTAGTAGAAAAAAATCCTTATATAAATGGACCAAACAGTTCAAACTCATGTTGTTCAAGGTTCAACTGTACTATTATAAAAATGGTTATTACACAATTTTGTACATCAAAGGCATCTACAAATTACCCAGATCTTTGAATTCATCTTTATTTTAAGCCACCTACTTAATTTAAAGCCCAAGAGCAAGATAACAGCGCATGAAGAAAAAAAAAAAGTCTGAACTTCACCTTAATTTTCTTTTGTAGTTCAAATGAACATACTATTTTAAACAACATGTGCAACAGAAATCTTATGCCTCCTGATTTACGGGCTATTTTGAGAGCCAGTGACAAAACGATACAAGATATTTACAATTCTCAGAATGTTCTTAAAACGCAAACTACCACTTTAATATTTATGATTACAATACAATACTACAGCCTTCTACAATGCTCTGACCACGTGATAACAGTATACGAACCAGAATCACAACAGCACTCAAAAAGCACAAATATATTTCCATTCTTTAAGAATTCAACAGAACTAATACCTGGGTAAGTGGGTTAGGAGTAGGCAGGAGTCCACCACCAGGCAGAAGACCTGCCACTGCATTAGCTGGTGCCAACAGAGACAAAGCCTTAGTCTCATCAGGAATAACTCCTGCAGAGAAACATCCATGCATTAGAACACACTCTTTTGCAAGACAGAAAACACACAAAAACACCCAGAAAATGTCTCCCTGATACACCACCTGAGTTTGTTGAAAGTATTTATGTTCGCTAAAATATAAAGCTTGATTTCTATGATTATTTATCATTAATTTTATGTCAGAATGAAACTTCAATGTGTGAAAATCTGTATCCTTTTTCTCTACAAATGGTTAAGTTTCTAGAGTAAAAAAAAAATAGCACAATACACACTACTTTTTTGTTAACACTGCCAAGATTTCATCACCTGTACTCGATTTTTAAGTCATGAACCAAACGTAAGCAAGCACAGTCGGTTCTCCAGGGGTGTGCTCTCAACTTTCAAAAGCTGTTTTATGAACAACGACTCGTGTCGGCTGCTTCACTATAAAGCACACAGAAAAATCAAGATACACAAGACAAAAAAAGTTTGATTTAGGGGTTAATAATATGGTACAGTTACTATGATTTTCTTTTACACCTACCATACAAATTTTGTAAAAATTAAGAGAAGAAAAGTATGTAAAGGAAATATTCTGTTGGAATCAAGCGTAGGGCTTTTGCTGACTCATGAAAATGAATGTTTCTGAAGGTCTCTGAATACACACAGGATGTGTGTGTGGGAGTGAGTGAGAGAGAAAGAGAGAATAAGTAAAACAACATGGCACATTCCTTACCTGTACAGTAAAATGCCTTATGTTCCAACATGTGCCATGCTAACCATACCAAAAATGCTGCTACATAGTGTCAGTTGAAAAGCTAGCTTAGCCAAACTCCTAAAGCCAAAAACAACATGTATGTCTGTTTTTAAAGCCTAATCTGTGTATTCAGATAAAATCTAAGGGCCCTAAGACAAATATTTATGTAGACAATTTAAATTCTATCCAACAGCAAAAGCCCTATACAGATGGATTAATCTGTTAATGTGCCCAAGCCCCCAAAATGAGAGTTCAATAATACAATTAAACTACATATTTGCAAATACCAGTAGTATTTCTGTAATACATATTAAGAAACTGCATCTCATCATAAAACATACAATATGTACAGGGCACTTAAGAGAAACTGGATAAGCTGCAGAAGAAAACTGTTGGGTGGTATTTTCAGCAGGGCCTGGTATATAGTTCAGGCTGAACCAGGGAAAAGAACTGTAAAACACAACAACAAAAAAGAAAAACCACTGTTAAATAAAGGTAATGGTTCCTTCCACCTAAACTGAGAAGTGCCGATAATATAAACAAATGTATACTACACAGCACTGTTATCTTGCTTGTGTCAGAGCTGTCATCAATTTAGATACCAAGAGTTATGGAGGGGGGAGGGGGGGAGAAGATCATTTAGATATAGGGCATTAATGCATCATTATTAACAAACCTACAAAGATTATGGGATAATTTTGCATGCAAAATTATGTCTCAAGAGGATAATATTAAGTATCAACATCTTACTAAAATTAGTGCATTTGCAACATTTCTGGCAAACTAAAATCCTCTTGAATTTATTGTGAGACACCTGATAGAAGATCTGCATCCATTAAAAAAAAAGTCATGCATCTGATCCTCTGATTAAAAAAAGACTATTTAAAAATAAAACTACAATTTAAAAATAGCAATGAGGCCCCTCACCAGTTAATTTTCATGCGTCAAGAGTATTTTTTTTTACTGCTGCTTTGATAGAACCATGAAATACTGCATGAATGTGTAGAAACGAAAGAAAAAGAAACAGACAAAAGAAACAAACATTAACCAAGGAACCTAAATAATCCCCAAATCCATTACTATTAAGAGTTCCTTCCAAATCCAGCTATCTCAGTTTTACCAGTTAAGACTATTCCTTACCGTAGACTTTGTGTCTATTGTTCTAAAACACTGACCAAGAACCAACACCAAAGCTTAAGAGCTAAAACCAGGGTGAATGGTGACAAAGGGATTGAGTACATAAGATATTTAGTGGACATAACATTAATACAGCATACCATACCAAAAATTACAGTAATACGCTAATAGATTCTGGAACTAAATATTTCTGTAATTCTATATATGTACTCTCTAAATATTTCACTTTCAAAACAGATCCAGAAAAATTATTATGGTCTAAAAATATTTATGAAAGCCAGTTATATGATATACTGTATTATGTTCAGGGCTTGGGAACTATAATACTTAGCCAATAAGAATTCTTTAAATTAAAAGGCTAACTAATGTTTTGTAAATTACTCACATGATTTGACCCTTGTTCCAAAAGCTATGTTCTACATTTTACTTATCCTAAATTTGAATTCTGTAAATTTTCTCTTGGTGATAAGTCTTATCCTACAACAGGCACACTGATATAAAAGAAAATGCTTAATCAAAACATACTAACTCATAAGTTTATCAGCATATATATATTTTAAAACCTTAGAATTGGGCTCATACACTTTAATATCACGGACATAGATTTACTGTTATTATATAGCATGCCTTAACCCAACTATGAATGCAATTTAATTTCTTTAGAAAACCACAGAGGCAATTTTTCTAAGTTTTAAGGACTAGACATTTCACAACTTTTACAAGGAATGGTGTAAATGTTCACATCGGTATTCAAAGATCTAAGATAGCATCTAAAGTTAACAATATCAAGATTCTGCTTCCACTGACCAGTTCACTAAGGAAAGGGGAAAGCATTTATATCCCGGTCAGCATATATGTTAATAAAATCCAGTAGTTGTAACATATTTCAGTGACTTCTTTGACTCAAATTTATAGTTACCAAAAAGCAAATAAAGTAGCAGTACATTGGGAACAAACTAATATATGTCTTAGAAAATTTTACAAAATGGAATTAATAGAGTGCTGTCTTGTCACAGTGGCTTTTTTAGATCCAAAAACCCTGCTCATTATTTTTCTGCCAAATTACTTTAACAGCCTAAAATGTAAAAAGAGAGAAAAATGTAGTTAACAAATGGTTACACCAGGAAAACACCTGGGGGACTTGAGTGCTTGCTGGCCTTTAGTTAATGTCTAGAATCCCCTGTAGCTGCAGAGGACCCACTGTTTTTCAGTCATCTGGAAGAGTTTTGCATTTGCCTTCTCCACTACAAAAATCACACACACAAATAACAGAGAGAAGAATTTATTATTTAGAGATATTCTAGAAAATATAGCAAGAATGAACAAGAAAATCTGGCATAAAAACAAAACACCCAGTGCCCATCTGGCACCTAAGCTATAGGAAATCTTGAACTTTCATAAAAACCAAAATCATTGCGACCCTTGGTATACTGAAATTCAATGTGGGATATATTTTTTAAAGTTATCAGTGAGAAGAATCACTAAGAGGAATCACTAAGGAATAAAACCAACCTGGTCACATTAATTCAAAACAGAAACAACATCATGCATTTATTTGAAGGTTTCTGTGTAAATGCGCATGGCGTGAACTGTTCACCTTCGGGACATTTTCATAAAACAACATTAAATTAACTAAGTAGATATTAGGGATATGGTTTTAATGAACTTAAAAATACTTAAAAATAATGCAAAAGGTTAAATATCTTATAAAAACAGACCTGATTTTGAATTTTTAAGTTAAAAAGAAAGCCTTCAAGTAAAAATATGGACCACAGTATAACAAGGGTTTCAAAATGTTAATAGCTTAGATTTTTAACATGCTACTAATGCTCACTCTAAAACTACACTGAGGTAGATGGTCATCATAGGATGCCCACATAGGTAGTTAAACAAAGCACAAACCTTCTGCATATGGTACGACTATCAAAGCTCTGTCAACGAATACAGTGTTTGTCAGATGCTGTGCCACAACTGCTGAGTCCGGATCATGGAACTTAACAAAGCAGACTCGGGATGAGACTGGCAAAGGCGAATCACTAAAAAATAAACAGATAACATAAAAGAAGAGAAAAATATCAGCTAAAACAGAAATGAGTGATTCACAAATGACACTTGCATTCCAAAAGTAAAAGAGGCAGATAAAAATACATAACTGCACACATATTAGTTAACCAGTTCAAAAATACGTGACATTTCCAATAAAGTACTACCCACAGAACTGACCGTAGCAAACTGCACCTAGACAAAAACAATCACTGTTTAAATTTACAATGCATCAAGTTACAACAGCTTGAAACTATAAAGTCTCAGAGTTTGAACAGGTCACAAAAATGTCAACATTTATTTCATAATAACAATACCAGCCATTTAAAAATACAGGTAACAAGTAATTAGTTTTGGCTTAGAAAACTTTTCATTACGGCTAACTTTTCAGAGTTAAAAACAAAACTTTTTCATTATGGCTAACTTTTCAGAGTTAAAAACAAAACCATTCCATTTTAGGGACATATGAATATTGTGGTAACGTACACCTATTTGACAATGAGTTTTCTTGATCTGCTACTAAATGCCCTGTCCTCCTAAACCTACAGCATATTAAAATTCCCAGGCATTAAAATAGTTAAGCCTCTCCCACTAGAGCACCTTCGCAGAGAAAAAGAAAATTAAGCACACATGGGAATAATACTACACCCCGCCCCACAATTAGGCAAAATTTCAGTAAGCAAAGAGTCACTCCCCTCAGCAACTGCGTTCTTATATAAAACAAAAACAAGTTGCTACAGTGCAAGCAATGGTAGGTCTAAGATAAGATTAGAAAAAGAGCAGAGTTTTTGCTGTTTTTTAAAAATATAAGATGGTTAAATTTCAGCCACTAAACTCTCTGTGAAAGGGAAAGATTAAATAAACAAAGGCAGGGGTTGCCTTAACACCAAACCAAAAGCTATTTGAAAATCAATACCGTAAGGCAGTAGTAATCACGTCATCCCTGGTTTATATTAGAATCATGGCGGGAGTTGGGGGGCGGTTGCGGAACTACAATTACATCAAGATCTCTGATGAATGAAGAACTGAGTGCTGCCTTCTTTAATTCTCCCTGACAATTTTAATATGCACCCGGGGTAAAGATAGGTTCAAAGCAAAGCTGTCAATGTATGTATCACAGATATCAAAATGGACTTAAGCCATCTTGTTACAGAAGTTTACTGCAAAATGTTTTTGAAAGGATACAATGTTTTTTCAGTGTAAAGCATCACTGGTCTAAATTAACAATGTTGCACCCAGTATACTGAAAAGAATGCTGTTTCATTAGTTTTAGTACTAAAGCTATATAGCTCTTCATATTTCTTTCCTGACATCCATTCTTACCACTAAATTAAAAAGCTCTTTAAACGCTATCATTTTATGTTCTTAACATCTAACACAATGCCTTGGCAGGTAGTGAGCACTTAAATTTCTTAAAAAGTGACCTCTACCATTTCTTTGATACCATCTATTGTCATTTAACTAAAAGAAAAAGATAATGACTATCAAATATTAGGTTTTTAAAGAATATAAACATAACACTTCTTTTAAAAAAATTAGGGGGCTTCCCTGGTGGCGCAGTGGTTAAAAATCCATCTGCCAATGCAGGGGACACGGGTTCAAGCCCTGATCCGGGGAAGATCCCACATGCCACGGAGCAACTAAGCCTGTGCGCCACAACTGCTGAGCCTGTGCTCTAGAGCCCGCGAGCCATAACTACTGAAGCTTGGGCGCCTAGAGGCCGTGTTCCGCAACAAGAGAAGCCACCGCAATGAGAGCCTGTGCACTGCAACAAAGAGTAGCCCCCTGCTCGCCGCAACTAGAGAAGGCCCGTGCGCAGCAACAGAGACCCAACACAGCCAAAAAATAAATAAATTTTTTTTAAAAAAATTAGGAAAGTATGCCTACATTCTCCCAATGTATTTCCATTTACTTGGCGATCTTAAATAATTCACATTTTTTCTACCCACTCATGTCTGTGCAACATTAGTTGGCTATATCAAACCTGTTAAGTGGTGGTGAAGTAAAGATAAAATACAAACAATTTAAATATCACGGAAAAGAGAGTCACAGTAAGACAACTCAGAAGGGCAAATAATTAATTTCTCTCCACTTTAAATGGTCTTGTTTAAAACCATTGCTATTTGGTCCCACAAGTATACTGTCATACTTCCTCAGTTAAAATTAATAAAAGAGATGTTAAGATAAAGAATTGATACTGGAAATTAATTTTCATACCCTAGAATTTTGTGCAAGTACCACTGCTACAAATAAGACTGTCTTTACTCCTTATCTTTAAGAATTAATACAGAAGAGGCAGTGCAGTTGAAAAGAACTGAGGAGCAAGATTGGTGGTGATATTGTCTCTACTTTCTTAAGAGTGACCTCTAAGGGTTTTTTCAGAATCTTCTGGGATGCACACATAAAATTCAGATTACTCTTTTCCATCTCAAGCCCACTGAATCTGAGAATCCCTTTTTTTTACGGGAAGGCTCTGATTCTTAACAAGATCCGCAGCTTATACTCGTGCCTGCTAAAGTAGAACTGCTGGTTTGGGTCAGATGTTCTTTCAACCCCCAACTTAATACTGAGCTAACCATTTCTGAGCAGAGAATTTTGAGCTTATAAACAATGCATCTCCTAAACCCTGCAAAACAGCAACTGTGTGGCAAAGCTAACAACTCTGTTGACCTCATATGCCCTTTCCATCATGTGCTCTTATTCAGTTCTAAAGAAATACAGTAAATTGCTGCATTTAAAAAAATTTAAAAGGTAAACTATGTTCTTTCCCTTACCTAACTATACTAAGTTACTTATATGATCACTGAAGTATCTCTTTTTGGTCACTGAAAAGTTAGTAATGAATTTATCTGCAGTGTTACAAGTAGCCTTCAGTTACTGCATAACTGGCATATGCATCTCAAGGATCATTACCTGATAAGGACTCCTGTTACATTCTCCACTCTGAAATCCCACTAAATTCAAACATTTGAAGAATACCTACCAGGCGTAAAAGAATGATTCCACTCACAAGTTGTTTGGCTAAATCAAGGAAATACTGATCAAGTGGCAAAAAAGAATCAGAACATTGGGGTTTGAATAATAGTTCTGACACTAGTAGAGGGGCTTGCGTATACAGAACCTATGTGAATTTCAGTTCACTCATTTGTAAAATGGTAAAATACCTTCTTCTGAATATGTAAGGACTGAGCAAGATAAAATAGGAAAGCATTTAGCATACAAAAGACAAACCATGTTGAATTTTCAATATGCATTTTAAGAAAAACCAGAATCAAAGTAACCTTTTCTTTTAAAAAGAATGAGGGAACACTGACATGCTTTCAGATAGCTGTAGGTAGGGCTATCATACTGAAGAGAGGGATAGAATACTATTTCCTGTGAAGATTGTATTATCACTGGGTGAAATTATAAGCCAGCAATTTCTGGCTTAAAGGAACCAAGATATAGATGGTTCAATAATGAAACAAAGGGAGACACCTTCTTGAGGAGGTTGTCAGTGAAATGTCTGACATAATCCCAGATGCCAGGAATTTTCCCCCCAAACAGGCATGTAGAACTGAAATTAGTTTCAGCAGGTATAGGTTGGGGCTCAGCCATGTAAGTTCTTTAAAAATGCCCCTAGAGGGCTCCCCTGGTGGCGCAGTGGTTGAGAGTCCGCCTGCCGATGCAGGGAACGCGGGTTCATGCCCCGGTCCGGGAAGATCCCACATGCCGCGGAGCGGCTGGGCCCGTGAGCCATGGCTGCTGAGCCTGCGCGTCTGCAGTCTGTGCTCCGCAGCAGGAGAGGCCACAGCAGTGAGAGGCCCGCGTACCGCAAAAAAAATTAAAATTAAAAAAATAAATGCCCCTAGAGTGATGTTGATGACCCCAAGGGATCTCATTCTAGAAGAGGGAGGAAGTCAAACTTCTAAGTTGGTGAATGGTGCTACACAGAAAAAGCAGTTAAATGAATAGAGAAGGCAGGGAGCAGAGGTGTTGTATTTTTATATAGTGTGATTAGGTGACATTTGAGCAACAAAAGAAAGCAAGTCCATCACGGGCATATCTAGGATAAGAGTTCCAGGTGGATAAGAATACCTTTTGGGAGAAATACACACATACCCATTAAGAGAAAAAAAAAAAAAAAAATCAAACACCAAATGTGTTTACAATCAATAGAATTTTAAGTGATCCGAGTCATTCAATCTTATTCTACGAATAAGAGTAAATTTTTGGAGTATTTTTGGAATGATGAACCCCTTTTAGACTGCTAGGGATTCCACAGCACATTATCCCCAGCAAACTGTTGAAAACTGTAGCGAGCTTTAAAGAAATTGTCAATAAAGTATTTCCAAATTGTGCAGGTTAGATTAGCTACTGAGGCTTAAATTATTTAAAAAAACAACAAAAACAACAAAGTTAAAATGAACAAAAGTAAGCATCTACATTCACACTATTCAAACTGGAAAGGCCACTAGCAATGTAACATTCACTATATTGTTACCTTATGCATTTTCAGAAGAGAAAATGATCTGTATGTGGGAGCATATATGAAGGAGTCAAAGAGAAAAAGTGTGTCAATATTTATCTATTCCTCCCAATATAGGGGAAAGAATCCTCTTAATGCATAGCACCCCAGATCATGTTACCTGGTGCACAAAACTCTCCTGGTTATGATGGAACCACTCCTTTGACTACAAATCAAAAGCCAGACTCTGTTCCATCATGACTCCCTCTAAGATATGGACCATGTGTTAGGTAAAAGATCCAGTAAACTTCCCACACTTCTTTGTCATCTTTTTATAAAAGTATCATAAAAAGAACACCTTCGAAATAAAAGCATTTTACAGTCAGCACCTATAAAGAAGTTCTTAATGACCTGCTGGACCAGAAATAATTTTTTCATAAATAAATCCAGTATCTCACATACTTTGAGAAACAACATGATTACAATCAAGTCATCGATAATCAGATGTGTCACTTTTATTTTCTGCCATTTTACTGTTTATTAATTTCACTAACAATTTAACAAAGGGTATGCTGTGAGAAAATAACAGCAAAACATCTATAAGTTTCTATTATGAAAGCTATTTGTCCTTCATTGTCAAAGCAAATTTCTGTTCAAAATAACTGTAACAAAAACATGTTTGTTCCCAGACTTCTACACTTCATGTAAATTACTCTGAAATCTCCCTCCACATGTATATATTCCCTCGAAATTAAAGACAACACAACACTTGCAAACAATAATAATCATCTGAAAATACTTCAAGTAGAAAGTGATGAAATACAGTAATACTTAAATACCGCAGTATGATCAACTTCCATTAATTATTTGAGAAGTGTACAGAGGTTAACGATTTATTACATCCACAACTGTGGCTTCCTTGAGGATTCCAATTTCCTGTTTAGAACTTAAGTGACATCATAAAACTCTTACGGTACAGCGGGTACTGAGTACCCACTGACAGTAAAATCTGAATTTTCACTTTTCCCAAAGAGCATTGGACTGTTTTATTATTTCAAATTTTTGCTCTAATATTTATCACATTTTGTCATAGCTTAATTTTTTTCTTTACAATTACTGCACTCATTCAATACTTTTGTGATACAAATAAGAAATGACAGTAGGATAAAAACAAAAACCACATACCCCAAATTAAAAAGTTTAACATTCTACAGAATTCCTTCTGAAGAACAATTCTGAAATATAAATATGTACATTATTTAAACAAAGGAAAACCCAAGGTTTCAGCTATAACTCATTCTCTCATTTTAAAAACTACTCAGGCTCACTGAATCAACTGTCTGTCCAAACGAGTATTAACTCTGAATTATGTTCACTGGGTCAGAATCACTGACCAATATTTAGCATTAAGTGAACAACAGCCCATAAAGTTCGATATCAAATTAACAGAGATGAATATTTTTGTTACTTTCCAAAGAATTCAAACATTTGTTTTTTATAAAGAGATTAACCTATATACAAAATACATCAAGTGGGCAGTTTGTCTTGATTTAAGTGCCCAAAGAACGACGACGCTGGCACAATTTAAGGAAAAAGAAAAAAAAAAAACAAGATTAGAAGCGTCTCCTAATCCCCAAAAACCTGGCCCTGCCTCTCTGCATTATTAATAGGCCTAATGCACAGATTGCTTGCATAAGTAAACGCAATAGCCAACCTCAACTAAAGCAGACTAGCCCAGGGAAGCATGAACAAGGGCCTGCAGGAAATGCTGTGCGTCAGGCCCAGGATGAGGAGGAGTTAGCAAAAACCGTGATGGTGGACGATACTCACTCAGGCGGGAAGAGGCGCAGTTCGTCGATCTTCCCTAGGAAACCGAAGAGGGTCCGCATCTGCTCAGAGCTAGCGCTCGGGGAGACATTAGTCACCTGGATTACCTCGGTGCCGCCGCCTCCGCCGCCGCCGCCGCCCCCCGGCCCGCCGCTGGGGCCCGGGCCAGCAGTGCTGGGGACGATGGTAGTGTTGCTCATGGCGCTGCTCGCGTACTCGCTCCTGCTTTAACACATCAAACACACAACAAACAGTGAGAGGGAGGGGGAAGAGGAACCGGTTCGCCGGAGAGGGGACAGTACGGTGTCCGAAGCTGCAGCCGCTGCTGCCGTCGCCGCCGTTTCTCCGCCCCGCCGGTCGCCGCGGGGAACGAAGAGGCCGCGCGAGCTCGACACCACGAGAAAACAAACGGCCGCCCCCACCTCGTTCCAACCACCTTACTCTCGGCCCGAGCTCCCCACAATGCCTTGCGGCGCAAGGGCGCGTCACCATCGGCTCCGCCCCGTGCCGGCCCAGCAAGCCTCACTCACAGCCGGAGAAACTCGAGGGACCGCGGTCTCGTGAAAGGAGTCATCTCCATCCCTCTCTGCTCCCTTTTTTTTTTTAAAGACAAGAAAAGTGGAAGGCGTTAACTTTTTTTTTTTTAAAGCAAGCCTCCACTCCCCGGCAAAAAACTGCATGCACACTTTAGCAACTATTCTTATTAAAAATGCCCACGATATTTATTTCTTTGTACAGAGTATCTTCTAGAGATCTGTCCAGTTACTAATGAAATTTACACCCTAGCTATCAAGATTTTCCTCCCTACCACTATAAAATTTTCTAAATCTTTACACACATCTTTGTAACACTGAATTTGTGACGAATTTGCTTTCCCACTAAAATCTTAAAATATATTTTAATGTTACACTCACTAGTGCTTTATAAGCTAATTTCACAAATTCACTTTTACACTTGATCTTAGTCAAAAGGCCTAGAAGCGATACAAATTCATTTTAAAGAACATTTTACAGTACCTAAATATGTACAAGTATGTGATCTAAAATTTCTACAGAAAAACCTGCTTTACATGCATATTCTTGCTTAAAATAATTTTGAAGCTTTTGATCATAAAAAGATCCTTGCCTAATTTTTCAACCTCATGTGAATTATTCTCCCACTTTCATCCAGTGTTATCCAATGACTTGCAGTTCCCAAACCTGACAAAATCTTTTATTTCAGTGCCTTTACACAAATTATTAATGACCTCCCTCATTTTATCTTAACTGCTATCCCCCATAGGGCCTTCCTTGCCTCACTGACACAACTGCAAGCAGAGTTAGGGTTTCCTTCTCGCCACTCAACAACAGAGGTACATATATTTGTTATACTGACACGTCCCCCACAAAGCTCTGAGTTTTCTGGGTCAGTTTAGGACCTAGCACAATGTCTGTTACATAGTCAATGCCCAATAAATGTGTTGAACACATGCACAAATATGTCTTAATGACTGTCATTTATTCTAAGACAATTGTTAAAAAATTTACTTGATCCTAAATATTTCTGGAGGCCAAAATCTGAGGACTTATACAATATTTTCTTTAGTAAATACTTCTATGGAATAATGCAACTGAGAGTGTAATTTGTTAGAGATTAGAAACTAAAGTTACTGAGAGCCAATTGGCTAGGTTTTCTTACTAGTTACGTCATTTCTGCTAGTTCTCATACAAAGGGATGGGTAGGTTGAATATACGCCTAGCAAAATTACAAATTACAATTAACTGCATGTCATTCATAAATGTGTACCTGTGAATATAAAAGATGCCAGATAATTAATTTTCTTATTTTGAATCAGACATATGTAACTGTCAAATACAGATTCTTAACAGTTTGATAAAGTTAATTAGTATATCAGTACCCACAAAATGAAGGCCGCCACAGTAGCCCAGCCCACGTAACAAATCTAAACCTAAGTCAGCCAGCACTTACAGGAAACACCTGTCAAGGAAACCTAACAGCAAATCGCAATCTTCCAACTCAGTTTTAGCTAGATTACCGTGCCCTAGAAAATAGGACCTGCTAGCCTTATGAAGAAATTCTCCACCTCTTGGCCAATGCTTCTTCTAATTCTTTATAAAACTCCCTCTTGCCCAAAATCCCTTGTGAAGAGTGCTCCATGCTTGCCAGGCACTGTACTCTCCCAATCCATGGATTGTTTTCCTTTGAATAAATGGCATCAAACACCTTACTAAATTGTTTCAGTTTTGTCACATGATACATTTAACTCTTATTAGAAGTGGCTATGATGTTCTATGACAAAAGGGCAAATAATACAGGGGCAGGGTTCATGCCTGTCTTTTTTTTTTTTTAATGTTAACATCTTTTTATTCTCTGTGGTGGATACACAGAAATCTTTTCTATTATTCCACACTTTTCTGTATGTTTGACATATTACATAATTAAAATTACAAATTCAAGCCAAAGAAAAACATAGTTCTGTGATAAGATAAATCTTTTAAGTCCTCAGAAACCAGGTTATACATAAAAACTTACTGAACACACAAATAGATGGTGCTTCCATATGGAGAAACAGTGGCAAAAAAAAATCGTTCTAATAAGGAGGATTTCTGAATATTTTACTTTCAAATCATCTAGCAGCTAAAAAAAAAAATACTGGACTTACAGCCAGAAGACTGGCTTAAAATAAAATACTACCTTGTTATTAATTAAGTGTGATTTGAGGAAATTTCACTTCACTTCTAAGAACCTACTTCAGTCAGAAGCTGAGTGAGGAGCTGAATCATAATTTTGAAGATCCTTTTAGGTCTAATAAATAGATTAAATAACTAGGTAACTACCTTGTGTTATTATTGTCTGTTTCCCATAGAAATGAAATAGCTAAAGGCAAATAACTAATATATGAAAGCAAATAAATATATCCAATCTACACTAGTATTAAATCACTTTAGGTTTATTTAGGCTCCCAATTGAACAAGACTATAAAAAGTACAGAACCTGGACACAAGTATCATGCCTGTCTTATTTACTTTAACCCCAGTATCATGAAAATGTTAAAAAAAAAAAGCCTCACAAATTCCTTCAAATATTATTATGCCCCTGCTATGTTTCAGGATTTTCCTAGCCCCTAGAAATACAGCAGAGAAAAAAGATAGGCAATGTTCCTGATCTCATGAAACGCCAGGTTCGGTATGGCAAACTCTCAATACAAAAACAAAGACGTAAGGGAGTAATGTGCTGTGATGAAAATAAACCAGGATAGGAGATGGGGGAGAAGGTGTTATCTGAGCTGAAACTTTATTAAAAGGAAGAAGCAAAGCAATCCAAGCAGAGGAAATAGCAAATTAGAAAGGTACTCAGGGTGAGAACAAGTTTGAAGCTTTCAAGGAAAGTAGGAAGACCATTTTCTTTGTTGATTAAAAGCTTTACAGTTTATATTTCAGAGAGAGACTTATAAGAAAATCCTGTATCATGTGGAAAGTGAAGTGAAAGAAGCATGCACAGGGAAGAGCCACCTGCTCATTTTTGGGAGTGGGTTTGGGAAGGCTTCCAGTTATATTTGAATGAAAATTATTACCAATCTCACTAATGGTTGATGCTATTTCCAAAGCAAAAAGTAACCTGTCATTTTGGCCTCTTTAATCATATTATGGCCTATTAGTCATGTTTGGCCCATACATGCATATTATAGTGCATAATTTCTGATAGGCTTTTGAAATATGAAACATAAGACTCCCGATAGTAGTGCCCTATTGCTCACAGGTGGGGAACTGCTACTACCACCACACTGCTAAGAAAAATTTAAAGAGGTGCTTGATATTGGAAAGAAAGTCTCTCAAAGAATATTAGAGAATAATACTTTATGCAAATCCTCAAAACAGTACCAATCCTATCAGTCATAATGAACAAGCTTTAGTTCTTTCTAGTATCAAGGTTCTAAAAGATCTCATGTATAAAAGAATGAAACTACACCCCTATCTTATACCACTCACAAAAATTAATTTGAAATGGACTAAAGACTTAAATGTAACACCTGAAACAATAAAACTCCTAGAAGAAAACATAGGAAAAACGTTCCCTGATGTAGGACTTGGGAACGATATTTTGAAAGTGGAAAGCATAAGCAACAAAATTAAAAATAAACAAGTGGGACTACATCAAACTAAAAAGCTTCTGTACAGCAAAGAAAACCATCAATAAAACGAAAAGACAACCTATGGAATAGGAGAAAATATGTACAAACCATATATCTGATAAGGGGTTAATAACTAAAATATACAGGGAACGCCAAAACACCTCACATCTGTTCGAATGACTAGCATCAAAAAGGCAAGAGATAACAAAAGTTGAGGAGCACGTGGAGAAAAGGGAACCCTTGGGCACTACTGGTAGGAATGTAAATTGGTGCAGCCACTATGGAAACAGAAACACCATGTTGAGATGTCTGTATCCCCATGTTCATAGCAGCATTATATACAATAGCCAAGACATGGAAAGTGTCCATCGATGGATGAATAGATAAAGAAGTTATATCTAAAAAACAAAGAAACAAAACCAAACTCACAGAAAAAGAGATCAGATATGTGGTTATCAGAGGTGGGGGTGAAGGGAGGGAGAATGAGAAGAAGGTGGTCAAGTGGTACAAACTTCCAGTTATAAGATAAATAAGTACTTGCGATATAATGTATGACATAAGTATACTTAACAATGCTGGATGATATATATGAAAGTTTCTGAGAGAATAAATTCTAATCATTCTCATCACAAGGAAAAAGTTTTTTTTCTTTTTCTTTTATTTTCTATCTATATGTGATGATGGATATTAACTAATTTTGTTGTAATCATTTCAAGATATAGGTAATTAAAATTGTGATGCTGTACACTTAAAACATATAGTGCTGTATGTCAATTATATCTCAATAAAACTGGGAAAAAGAACAATTGCAATAAAGATATTTCTAAGGAAAAGAAAAAGACCTCATGTATTTAAATGGAAATTCTTTAATTAAAAGATAGAATAGCCACAGGTATGTACAATAACTCTACCCACTGGACACCATGTTCCCAGTTGGGTAAGTCAACTTACCTGTTACTGTTAGCCACCTTTGTTCACACTACTGGAAAAGATTGTAGAGTCCTCTACATCAGGGGTTCCCAATCCCCTGGCCACACGGCTACGGGTTCATGGCCTCTTAGGAACCGGGTCACACAGCAGGAGGTGAGCAGCAGGCAAGGGAGCGAAGCTTCATCTGTATTTACAGCCGCTCCCCGTTGTTTGTTGTTCGCATCACCACCTGAGCCCCGTCTCCTGTCAGATCAGCAACGGCATTAGATTCTCATAGGAGTGCAAACCCTACTGTGAACTGCGCATGCGAAGGATCTAGGTTGCATGTTCCTTATGAGAATCTAATGCCTGATGATCTGAGGTGGAGCTGAGGCAGTGATGCTAGCACTGGGGAGTGGCTGCAAATACAGATTATCATTAGCAGAGAGGTTTGACTGCACAGAGACCATAATAAGTCAATTGCTTGCATACTCATATCAAAACCCTATCAGTCAGTGGCAAGTGACAATTAAGCTGCATCTTACAGAGTAGACTGGACATAAGCAACACACTTCAGGTGTCACTGTCTCCCACTACCCCCAGATGGGACCACCCAGTTGCAGGAAAACCAGCTCAGGGGTCCTGAGCTCAGGGGTCCTGATTCTGCATTATGGTGAGTTGTATAATTATTTCCTTATATATTACAATGTAATAATACTAAAGTGCACAATAAATGTAGTGTGCTTGAATCATCCTGAAACCACCCCTCCCCCCCCCCGCCCCCACCCCTGGTCTGTGGAAAAATTGTCTTCCATGAAACCGGCCCCTGATGCCAAAAAGGTTGGGGACCGCTGCTGTAAATTGACACAATTTTGCAAATCTGCACAAGCAACAGGTCTTTTACCAAATTAGTTGTTAAGCAGCTCTTTCCCTCTACTAAATATACTCTTTGAGGACAGGGAAAGCAATGTATTCATCTCTGTGTTTCTGATATCCAACAATATTTTACTGGAACAAAGTAAGCATTTGACAAAAACTTACTGAGTATCATCTGTGTGCTAGAAGCTTTACAAATGCCTTACACAATCTACTCAACAAAGGCTTGGTGAATGAAGGCAGGAATGCATTTGTTAGATTTACAAGGAAGTTTGGTTGAGAAACTCTCAAAGTATTTGGCTATACATTTTCCCCCCATAGCTATAGAAAGCAGTAAGAAAAACATGGGAAATAAATCGCTGCTTACAAACCATAACTTAAAAAAAAACAAACTTACCTGCAGATCTGTTTTGTTTTTCTACTTCTACAAATTAGGTAATTGTATTTCTCTTCTATTTCTATTAATTGGATGATTCTATAATGATTAGTATCTACTTCAAAATCATAATTATAAATCCCACACTCCCTTTTCTGCTCCATCTAAAATGAAGGGGAGAGACTAAAGGATAAGTCAGCATTAGGGGGCTAATGGACAGAATGATGGACAGACACACACCAGAACAGAAAAAGTCTACTTACTTCCAAATACTTGTTTTGTTAACTTATATTGTCTGTCAATAGCAGAAATTCTGTATCTACATTTTAAAACTGACAGCACAGGGTCTGTGAACACCTTGAAACTGTGGGCAAAAATCTGTATTTTTCATTTTATTTTTCAAAGTTTGTTTTTATGATTAACAGAGAGAGAAAAGGAGTTTGAGCATTAGGATACTATTGCCTAAAGCCACATGCACAGTACTCTCAGCTGTGGTCCATACAACCACAATCAATTTATTTGTAACAGATTTATTGGCGTTTGGATTGAATAGGGTCAACAGAAATATTTGGAGGGGAAAGCTCCAGGTACTGACTACTCACTACTATCCTCTGTTATATGAGGTTTTTTTACTCTCAACTGAGAAAAGGCCATTTGAGGGACTGCTTCATAATCTTAAAAAAAAAAAAAAAAAAAGTGAAAAAAAATCCAGTACTTATATGTATCTTTATTCTAAGTAAATAGTTTCAAGCATTTTAATACTAGAGAGTTTTCCCTGATCAAGGAATTAGACATCTGTACAATTTGAGCTCTTTTTCCCCTTACGCTATAAAATTAACTTTCTCATCATGAAGGAAAATTATTTCTAAAGAGTCTTATGAAACTGGTAAAACCGAAAGTGTACTCAACTCAGTAATTTGAGGATCTACATTAACTGAATGCTTTTAAAATGTGCTTTAATCCTCACAACACTTAAAAGGTGCTACAGTGATTAAGAATGCAGGCCTAGAGTCAAACCAAAGGGGCTCTGCCACAATTAAGGTATTTGCAATCTTTGGCTCAATACTTTGTGCTTCAATTTCCTCATTTGAACAATGAGGATAATAATAATTTCCAACTCACTGGGTTGTTTTCTGGATGAAGTGAGAATACAAATGCTTAGAAAACATAAATATCAACTACTATTATTATCCCTAATCTACAATTTAAAAACTTTCAGTTTGAAAAATGTTTACCTCAACTGTGTTCCACTTTATACCATCACTCTATTTTAGGCTAGTATCTTGGACTATTACTACTTCATCATTTACGTGAAAGATATGAATCAAAAGAGTTAATTTATACAGTGAGAGGAGTTTCTTACTTAAGATCCCACATTTTAATATAGGCTTTTGGTGGCATATATTTTTCAAAAAAGATTATAAAATAATAAATGCAAAATGTAAAATATTAAAGCTATATGAGTGTAAAAAAGTAGAAGTCCCTCATTCCCATTCCCCTATGCATGTTCTCAACTACTGTAATAGGCAATGTGAACCTCAATATCCTTATGTGAAAAATGGAGATAACGATACCACTTAAAGTTTTTAAGATTAGAAACATTATGGATATGAAACACCTAGCACAGTGCCCAGGACATAGGTACTCAACAAACGCTTTATACCATTACAAGAATGTCTGTGTTCCACTTCCTCTTCTCTTCAACAGGTGAATAATAACAATAATACTTCTGGTCTAACCTTAGAGCATTACCGTCAAATGTGAAAATACTTCGTAAGTGGTAGTAAACATGTGAAGTATACTATTATTAGATGCTCTTTCTCCTTTAAGAGGCTGCTGCAATGGAAACATGATGACAGATTTTAGATTTTCATATTCATTTTGTTCCTAAAGCAGCACTTTACCAATAGCATGTGTAGATAGATGACAGCTAAACAAAACATTCCTTTTTTGATAAAACACAAATGCTTCATGGAAAACTCTTGCTAGGAAGGCTTCAATTACTTTTCCATATTTTTAGAGCAAGATTGCTATTCTAATTTTCAAAAGACAAACAACTCCAAATATGCTTGATCAATCTTAAAAGTACTGTGAAAAAAAAAAAAGTACTGTGACATGGGTCGGAGCAACAGACTATCAAATAACCAAAGCACCGATTAAAAAAAAGAAAAAGCAAAATATTAGTAAATACACAAAACAATCTGAATTTTTGATACACGCTAAAGCGAAAGGCCACAATGCTTTTTTCCTTCAATTTCCATCTCAGCCACTTTTAACTATGAACTGCAGTTAGTTTCAAGCCACAATTAGCTCATGGTGAAGTCTAAAGCACGTGGAGACATTGATCAAATAATTATTTTGAAGGAAGGAAGAGATAGTGGAAAGGTAACTTTTTAGGAAACAAGGAATCAAAAGAGAAGCAAAAAGGTCAGGAGCTCTATAATGGAAAAATATCAAAGCTTTATTAACGGCAGATAAATTTAGTGATGAGTGCAAAACATGTATCTCTACAAAGATGAAGAGCAAAAGCTCTGGGTTCACAGATTTGCACTGTGGAGACCAAGTATTTAAATGTTCACTAGTATTTCAACCCCCCCAATAATAGTACCCAAATCACTTAAGTATATGTAACTGTGATATTTTAAAGGATGGAAAAAAAAATGATGTAGAAAAAAAGTAGTGGACACTCTTGAAGGTATTGTGAAAGTTAAGCTAACATTTTTCTTAATTGCGAGTATAAATACTCCACCTCCAAATTTAACAAATTTTTAAATAAAAATCTATCAATTGTGAATGTCAACAAACTATAAAATTATTACTATTTCCCCCATATCAACTTCAGTTGGTACTAAGAATAAAGTCTCAGGGGCCATATCTTGTCTCATTAAAACTGTTGGGGACGTTTGCTTATACAGAACTTTTACCATGTATAATTATTTAATGTCTCTTTTTGAAGTATTGAGCAAATGGAGTTGCAAGCCAAATCCATTGGAATAAAAATGTTGGCAGGGGTGATATAAAGTCAAATTTTAAAATAGTGGATTTTGATTAAAATGATTTTTCTTTAAACAGATTTATTTGGTACTGGTTTTGTATCTGTTAACACAAAGAAAGAACAGTATTATGAAGTACATTCTCAGATTTGGTGCCCTAATTTTATCTCTGTATAACTTTACTACTTTAAACAAATTCATAAAACCTATACAATTGATGTTAAAATTAAGACTTGAAATCACACAACACATTAATCTTGGAAAAACGATCAAGAAAACAGCTATTAAATGTTAGAAGTAAGAATCACTAGGGATAATGGGAAATATTTTCAGCTGATTTTAGAAAAAGAAATAATACCATAAGTGCTTTTTATTTAGTGACATAAGCGACTGCTTTATAACCACCACCTATGTTTTAGCTTTTTTTAAGACTATAAACAAAAAAAACTAAAAGTAATTAAGATAAAGAAACTTAAAAAAAAAAAACTACTTCTTCCACTTCATGTGAAAAACATTAGCAATGTAAAAGCCTTTTTGTAAGAGGAAAGTAAAAATATTTTCCTAAAGCTAGTGGACTGTAATTCTTTTACACTGAAAGTAGAGAGAAACATTTATATCAAATATTAAACCTCCTAGTGCAAGCTCACTGCTTCCTAATTCAAAAGTAAGAAAGGGAAGCACAGGGAACATACAAAGGATGTACAAATGAATAATCTAAAATAAAATGCACCGTCTCCAGAAAAAATTACCACGCAAAGTTCCAATGACAACAAAATACAATTCAAAGCCACATTTGAAACTATGAATAAATATGCAAAATATGTACTACCTTCAAGGAAACAGCATGTTTTCTACTGACTACTTTTAAGTTGGCAGTTATAAGCCTAAATGGAAATCAAATGGGCAAAATGCAATTTTCAAAGGAAACTAAAGATGTGTAACAAGCACAATTAAAGTTGAATATTTAAAACACGACGAGTCCATGTGCAATATAATTTTGCTCTCAATTTTGATAATTCAAACCAACTTATTTACAGAGTAAGGACAAACAGAAAGAAAACTTTGAATAATAAGCGTATGAGAATGTAAAAATTTCAACTCAAAGAATACGTAATAAGCAATACATGTTAGGTCCAACAGCTCCAGTCAATAATGACAGTGTTAAAAAGTAGAATGTTCTCTCAAATAACGTTAGCATAAAACAGCAGTTCTCACAGATAAGGCAATGTTCTGAAAGGTGAACATTATATTGATTCAGTATAGGCTAAATCTAAATCTCCTATTTTACAGAAAAAGAAAACTTCCTAGAGATGTCTGCAATCACATTCACTTTGCTCCTGATGACATTAAAAAAAATTTTGCTCAAAAATTTGCACAAATTAATGCCATTTTCCTTTGCCACAATTTCTCAATTTGCCTCAATAAATTCATCTTACCAATTGTAGCTTTCAACTTTGAAAATATTTAACATGTAGCAATGTTCATAATAACACAGCCATGTTTTAAAATGTCTTATTAAATTTTAATGGTAGTGATAAGCTGCTCTATCTTACTTTGATAAGTCATGCTTTCCATTATGAAACAGAACAGCATTCTTTGGCCGATACAATTCTTAGGGTCAATGTATTTTTGGTTTCTTCACTTTCTGTTTTCATTTAGCAAATCTAGAAGAGTGAAACCTTCCATACTTTAATAAAATGAATATAATAAACAGTAGCTAGGCAAATTCTGTTACAAATGGCAGCTATGCAGTAGTCTCCAGCCCCTACAAAGGAGATATCCATTTCATATTATTTTAATAATCCATCTTTTTTTTAAAAGAAACAAATACTTTAGCTTCAATGCTCATGTTGAAAAAGGTTCGGATCTTTTGTTTTAATGCATTCTTTCGAAAGTAATACAATGAATATACAGTGTTAATTCCCACGAATATAACTATATATAACTACACTTTCTCATAAAGAAGCTCAATTAAGTTGATAAGCTTTCAGTTTGCATGAGTTTGAGATGAAACATGATTTTCCTGATTGCATGAGGTAATAATTTTCACCCTCACTTGCTACAGAGGTACAATACACAGTGTAATACAGATATATACTTGTAAAATTTTTATACATGTCAGTTTGTATCTATTGAAGTTTACCACAAGAGTGCAGTCACTTGGATTTTTCAGAATTACTCTGCCATTAATCAGGATATGCTTCTCTTATACAAAATGCAACCATGTTTCAACATAATACTATAATTAAATGTCAATAATGAAATATTTAACTTCAAGTAGAAGCACAATAAATCAAAAAACTGTATCTTCCTTATAATTAAAAAAATTGAACTAAAGAAGAATCTATTGTAGGGGGAGAGGTGGCTACTGTAAAATTTTACACTTGAGTAAATAATCCTCCAAATGTAGGCTGCTACATCCTACAAAAGAGAAAAAGTGTTTTCTCTAGTAAATAATTACCTTCTAAAACATAATTGAAGTCTCCCTAAAAATGGTTCAAAGACAAAAGTTGAAAATGGTGAAATAAAAGCCACTAGGGAAATCATAATGATTAATAAGAAAGGTTTTAGAGAGAGAGATCGATCTAGGTTCAAAGGCCTGGTCATACCACTTATAGAAACTTACGACTTTTGGCAAGTTTCTTAATCCTTTTTAGTCTTAATTTCTTCACCTGTAAAACTGATCCTTGTGCTAAATAAGAGATAGTAAAAGAGGTATTATCAGCACTGAGCCTGATACTTAGGGCCCAATAAGGTAACTATAATGATTATTGTCAAGACAAACTTGGGTCGGGGGGTGTTTATTAGCGCCCTTGCAAAAACTTCTATGTTCCTTGCTTTAAAACCCACTCTGTTTGTTTGATAGTGTAATTACTGGTAGTTTTCTGCTGTTCACTTTCAATGCAAAGGACTCCATAGAATTAAGAAGAAAAATAATCGAGGGGGTCAGGATTTAGAAACCTAATTTTACGGCTGGCAAGAACGTGGACTCAGGCAAAACTGTGTGCGCTGCAGAATTTGTTAGCTGGCCGTCATATTACCTTTTAATTATCCTAATGATCCCCAGCCGAGCTGATGGGGGGTTAAAAGGATATCTCCGGGGGAAGGCTTTTTAAAACAAAATTACTTTAGGCAAAAGAAAAGTCTAGCACCCAGGACAATACTAAAGAGGATGAGTTATTAATTACTTATTGAATGACTCACTAAAGCTGTATATTTCAGGCAGAAACTAACTGTCCAAGATATACGACTTACTACACAAAATTTTCATCTTCCATTCTGAACTGGATGGAATCCGTTTCCTCACCAAGCTCTCAATATTTAAAACTTCATCTTCGCTTAATTATTTAAAAAAACCCGAATGAGATAGGAATGATTAACCCTACATTAATGAAAAAGGAGTGAGCTTTAAAAGCTGTCAAGTAAACTGTCTAAAGTTACACAGTTTGTAAGCTACAGAAGGACCTGGGATTCGAACTCGTAGCTCTCGGGCTCCGAAATCTAAGCTTTTCTCGCTACACTCAAGCTTGCGCTTCCACTTGGCTTCCCTAAACCGTCCGGTAGAGAGAACATTCATTATGAAGCTTTTCTTTTTCTTTTTTCTTTTTTTGTGTTTCCTTCTCTGTTGCCAACCCTTCCATTTCACACTACCTCCTATGTTGGGCTACGAATTCCATACAACAACAGTCGAGGTGCACTAAGGCTAGGAGTCGGAGTACAGACCCAAAGAACAGAAATTGGTTTTACTTCCTACGCGGAATGGAGGTCTGGCGCCAGCACCAAAAGCGACAAACAGGCAGGGGTCCAGAGAGGCTGCAGACCGCGCCCAGGTCTCAAGTTTTAGTCAAGGCCCACGTTCCGGCCAGGCGAGGGGAGCAGAGAAGGTTATCCTTTCTTGACACCCTCGCCGCCGCGGGAGCACAGAAGAGAAGGTTGGAGTCTCAGTAATAGTGCCCACAATAAATTCAAACCCCCTCTTCAGCCCGTTAAACGCACTTACTTGAGCGAAGTAATTTCCAAGACACAAGGCCGGCACCGGCAACGGGAAGGGCCCCTCGGTCCTCCTGCCCCAGACGCTAGTGGTGACGACATCCGAGCCGCGCCGCCGAGAGCGAAGGCCCGGCGCACGGAGCGCGCGCTCCCGACAGGGGCTGGGCGGCTCCGCGGCGCCACCTTTAAGCGTCACTGGTGGGGCTCTGCTTTTGAACACCGGGTTTGAACATGTCGCGGCTGAAGGGAGCAGCTGGGCGGGATCCCCGAGCGGGGTTCCGAGCTGAGAGGAGAGACCGCGGTGCTTCCGTACCCCAGGGGCTATTAAAGGCGGCGAGGAAGAGCGGGCAGTTAAACCTGTCGGGCCGCAACCTCAGTGAAGGTAAGATCCAGAGGTACGACCCGATTGTGCGACCTGGCAGAAAGCGCTTGCCCCACGTAGCCTCCCTTTCCTCTGGCCTGGGTTTGGCCGCCTTTTGCCCAGACTCCTAGCCAGGATCCCGGTGCTCGAATTCAGGCACATAACATTTCCACTGGTTAGGTCAGCTCGTTCGGTTCCTCCTTTCGCTCCAGGAGTGTCTGGTGCAGCGAATGTGCTGGGAATACGGTCAAAATTTAAACGGGGCGCTTTCTGGGATTCCTACATTCTATGGAATAACAACATAATGTTTGACTAAATTAGCTCAAGTGATGGGCACATGCTTTGTTTCTTTGGCCCTCTGTTCCTCCTCTTAATTTAATCACTTAGGGCAGTTATCAGCGCTAAAATTCTGTATTTTATCTGCTCCTTTGTGAACTTAGAGTGAATGTCACTGTTCTCTATCAAGACCATTTTCTGTGTGCAACTGGACAGGAGGAAATACAAGGAATAATGAACATTATCCTAAATTGAAGATCAAGATGGACGCCATACTGAGTGAATTTGGGGCCATCCTGAAAGTCTAGTAAAGATAAAAAGCACAAATCTGGACACCATGAACGAATAATAGCCAGATGCTCTTCTGATTTTCTGTTGTATACGGGAGGGAGTGGGAAGTGGGGAGAGAGAGATTATGGCATTCCTCCTGTTTTCCTCTACTTATATTTAGGTTTAAGGCCACCTGGGATTAAAAGCTTCCATTTCCTTGTAATGATTGCTTTTTTTATTGTGCCATGTATAGAGTTGACCATTCAAGCAAATACTTGCTGAATGAATGAAAGGGTATATGACAAAATCTCTGCTCTACCTAGAAAAGCTTTTAATCAATGGGGACATTAGTATTGTAAAACTACAGATGTGCATATACACTTGCTTTTTCCAAAGCCTGGAACTTTCTACATGATACCTGACTAGGGTTCACTCTGCTTCCTGTAGGACTCTGCTCAGATAGGCCCTTCCTAACTACCCTGTCTAAATACCATTGCTAACATGTATTCTCTGTTTTTTAATAGCATTTATTACTATCAGAATTTATATTATGTATTTGTTTATTGTCTTCTCTCCTCTGCTAGAGTATTAGTTGTATGTGGTCAAGAAGCTTTGTTTTATTAATTGTTGTGTCCCTAACACTCAAAATAGTGCTTAGTACATAGTAGATTCTTATTAAACATTTGTGGAAGGAATAAGTAAATGAATGAGTACTTCCAAATACTAAGTGTGTGCTGGAATGTACTTATTGATTGGATCCAGATGGTTTAGTCTATTAAAGTTTCAGGGAGGAAATGAATTTTGACTCCTAGCTTCATGATGACATGGATCAGGGCTGTTTAGGTCATTATTGTATAAACAGAGCCTAACATAATATCTGGCACATACTAGGTACTCAGCAAATTATGTTGAAGGTACAATATTTCATAGGAGACAAAAGATGTAAATGGGAGAGGCACATGGTATCTATAGCTTATATATAAAAAAGGAATTCTTGTTATCATAATATAAAAGGTTTTTCTTTATCTAGTTGTAGCCTTCAACTTCATCTCTTGTCTTTCAGCCTTTGATATCCAAACTGCGGTAATTCTGAACTATTTGTAGTCCAGTATGGGGCCATGCTTCTTATTTCCATATCTTTGCTCATGTAACTTTGAGATGCTTAATCTCCCGGTGTTTTATTTTCTCATTTATAATGTGATAGTAGGAATAGAACCTACTAAGGTTTAAATGAGATAATACACATAAAAGTACATGGTAAAAAGTACATGGTAAAAATTGGCCATTGCTATTATTATTGCAATAGCCTCCTAAATGGTTTCCTGAATTTCTTGTCTTAAATCTCACCCTCTAAATCAGTGCCATTACCAAGAATTATCTTTCCAAAACAAAGATCTTACTATGTCATTCACATTTAATGACTCCCAGTAGCCCACAAGATTCAGCATAAAGTTCTTAGTACAACAAACAAAAAAAGTCTTTTGAAATCTTGCCCCTAAGCGTCTACAATAAAGCCTCCTGTCTCTTTTCGGAATCCTATACTTTAACAGCAACAACAATAGCAAATCGTTTTTCCCCCCAACAACCGTACTTTAAGGTTGTTTTAGAACAGTTTTAGGATTCCAGAAAGTTGAACAGACAGTACAGAGAGTTCTCGTATACCCTCTCTCCCCAGCTCATAGTTGCCCCTATTATTAACATCTTGCATTATGTAGTACATTTGTCACAATTGATCAGCCAATATTGATATATAATTATTAATTAAAGTCCATTATTTACATTACTGTTCACTCTTAGTCTTATACAGTTCTATGAGTTTTGACAAATGCATGATGTCATGTGTCTACCATTCCAGTATCATATAGAATATTTTCACTGCCCTAAAAATCACCTGAGCCCTACCTGTTTATTCCTTACCCTGCTTCTCCAGAAGCCCTGGCAGCCACTCATCTTTCTTTTTTTTTAATAAATTTATTTATTTATTTATTTATGAGTGTGTTGGGTCTTCGATGCTGCACGTGGGCTTTCTCTAGTTGTGGAGAGCGGGGGCTACTCTTCGTTGTGATGTGAGGGCTTCTTATTGCGGTGGCTTCTCTTGTTGTGGAGCATAGGCTCTAGGTGCGTGGGCTTCAGTAGTTGTGGCTCGCAGGCTCTAGAGCTGAGGCTCAGTAGTTGTGGTGCATGGGCTTAGTTGCTCCGCGGCATGTGGGCTCTTCCTGGGCAGGGCTCGAACCCGTATCCCCTGCATTGGCAGGCGGATTCTTAACCACTGCGCCACCAGGGAAGTCCCAGCCTCTCATCTTTTTACTCTTTCTATCGTTTTGCCTTTTCCAACACATCATATAATTGGAATCATACAGTATGTAGCTTTTTCAGACTGCCCTTTTTCACTAAGTAATGTGCATTTAGGGTTCCTCCATGTCTTTCCATGGCTTGATAGCTCATTTCATTTAACACTGAATGATATTCTATGGTACGGATGTACCATTTTATTTATCCATTCACCTTTCGAAGGACATTTTGGTTGCTTCCAGTTTTTGGCAATTATGAATGAAGCTGCTCTTTGTGTTCAGGTTTTTGCGTGGACATAAATTTTCAATTCATTTGGGTAAAAACCTAGGAGTGCCTTTGTTTTGCTTTTTGGAGCTTTCTGGATATTTTTTTCCTTGAATATTTTTGATCTGCAGTTGGTTGAATATGCACATGCGGAACCCAAGGATACAGAGGGCGGATTGTATACTCCAGGTCTTTCTTTCGTCCTTTATATTTATATGATTATATAAATGTATTTGTAAAGTGCAGTCATGTCCATTGTTTCTAAATTGGAAAAATAGAACCTAGCCTTTAATTTTGCAGTATACAACAAAAAGCAGTTAAAATTCTGTTGATTCTTTTTTTTAAGAGCAAATGTGGATTTTTATTTTGAAGGAAATCATAATACATTTTTTAAAAATTTAAAGCTAACAAAAAATTTAAAGCTAACGAATAACAAAAACATTCCAATTTTCAGAAAGAACAATATATATTTTTTACTAACTACCTAACAGCTATATACAGTGCATGATTTCTATAATGCTTTATTTCCTACATTTTTTTTACATCTTTATTGGAGTATAATTGCTATACAACGGTGTATTAGTTTCTGCTTTATAACAAAGTGAATCAGTTATACATATACATATGTTCCGATATCCCTTCCCTCTTGCATCTCCCTCCCTCCCACCCTCCCTATCCCACCCCTCTATGTGGTAACAAAGCACCGAGCTGATCTCTCTGTGCTATGCGGCTGCTTCCCACTAGCTATCTACCTTACGTTTGGTAGTGTATATATGTCCATGCCACTCTCTCACTTTGTCACAGCTTACCCTTCCCCCTCCCCATATCCTCAAGTCCATTCTCTACTAGGCCTGTGTCTTTATTCCTGTCTTACCCCTAGGTTCTTCGTGACATTTTTTTTTTCTTAAATTCCATATATATGTGTTAGTATACAGTATTTGTCTTTCTCTTTCTGACTTACTTCACTCTGTATGACAGACTGTAGGTCCATCCACCTCATTACAAATAGCTCAATTTCGTTTCTTTTCATGGCTGAGTAATATTCCATTGTATATATGTGCCACATCTTCTTTATCCATTCATCCGATGATGGACACTTAGGTTGTTTCCATCTCTGGGCTATTGTAAATAGAGCTGCAATGAACATTTTGGTACATGACTCTTTTTGAATTTTGGTTTTCTCAGGGTATATGCCCAGTAGTGGGATTGCTGGGTCATATGGTAGTTCTATTTGTAGTTTTTTAAGGAACCTCGATACTGTTCTCCATAGTGGCTGTACCAATTCACATTCCCACCAGCAGTGCAAGAGTGTTCCCTTTTCTCCACACCCTCTCCAGCATTTATTGTTTCTAGATTTTTTGATGATGGCCATTCTGACTGGTGTGAGATGATATCTCATTGTAGTTTTGATTTGCATTTCTCTAATGATTAGTGATGTTGAGCATTCTTTCATGTGTTTGTTGGCAATCTGTATATCTTCTTTGGAGAAATGTCTATTCAGGTCTTCTGCCCATTTTTGGATTGGGTTGTTTGTTTTTTGGTTATTGAGCTGCTTATAAATTTTGGAGATTAATCCTTTGTCAGTTGCTTCATTTGCAAATATTTTCTCCCATTCTGAGGGTTGTCTTTTTGTCTTGTTTATGGTTTCCTTTGCTGTGCAAAAGCTTTGCAATTTCATTAGGTCCCATTTGTTTATTTTTGTTTTTATTTCCATTTCTCTAGGAGGTGGGTCAAAAAGGATCTTGCTGTGATTTATGTCATAGAGTGTTCTGCCTATGTTTTCCTCTAAGAGTTTGATAGTTTCTGGCCTTACATTTAGGTCTTTAATCCATTTTGAGCTTATTTTTGTGTATGGTGTTAGGGAGTGATCTAATCTTATTCTTTTACATGTAGCTGTCCAGTTTTCCCAGCACCACTTATTGAAGAGGCTGTCCTTTCTCCACTGTACATTCCTGCCTCCTTAATCAAAGATAAGGTGACCATATGTGTGTGGGTTTATCTCTGGGCTTTCTATCCTGTTCCATTGATCTATCATTCTGTTTTTATGCCAGTACCATACTGTCTTGATTACTGTAGCTTTGTAGTATATAGTCTGAAATCAGGGAGCCTGATTCCTCCAGCTCTGTTTTTCATCCTCAAGATTGCTTTGGCTATTCGGGGTCTTTTGTGTTTCCATACAAATTGTGAAATTTTTTGTTCTAGTTCTGTGAAAAATGCCAGTGGTAGTTTGATAAGGGAGTGCATTGAATCTGTAGATTGCTTTATGTAGTAGAGTCATTTTCACAATGTTCATTCTTCCAATCCAAGAACATGGTATATCTTTCCATCTATTTGTATCATCTTTAATTTCTTTCATCAGTGTCTTATAATTTTCTGCATACAGGTCTTTTGTCTCCTTAGGTAGGTTTATTCCTAGATATTTTATTCTTTTTGTTGCAGTGGTAAATGGGAGTGTTTTCTTGTTTTCACTTTCAGATTTTTCATCATTAGTGTATAGGAATGCCGGAGATTTCTGTGCATTAATTTTGTATCCTGCTACTTTACCAAATTCATTGGTTAGCTCTCTTAGTTTACTGGTAGCATCTTTAGGATTCTCTATGTATAGTATCATGTCATCTGCAAACAGTGACAGCTTTACTTCTTCTTTTCCGATTTGGATTCCTTTTATTTCCTTTCCTTCTCTGATTGCTGTGGCTAAAACTTCCAAAACTATGTTGAATAAGAGTGGTGAGAGCGGGCAACCTTGTCTTGTTCCTGATCTTAGTGGAAATGGTTTCAGTTTTTCACCATTGAGGACGATGTTGGCTGTGGGTTTGTCATATATGGCCTTTATTATGTTGAGGAAAGTTCCCTCTATGCCTACTTTGTGAAGGGTTTTTATCATAAAAGGGTGTTGACTTTTGTCGAAAGCTTTCTCTGCATCTATTGAGATGATCATTTGGTTTTTCTCCTTCAGTTTGTTAATATGGTGTATCACGTTGATTGATTTGTGTATATTGAAGAATCCTTGCATTCCTGGAGTAAACCCCACTTGATCATGGTGTATGATCCTTTTATTGTGCTGTTGGATTCTGTTTGCTAGTATTTTGTTGAGGATTTTTGCATCTATGTTCATCAGTGATATTGGCCTGTAGTTTTCTTTCTTTGTGACATCCTTGTCTGGTTTTGGTATCAGGGTGATGGTGGCCTCGTAGAATGAGTTTGGGAGTGTTCCTCCCTCTGCTCTGTTTTGGAAGAGTTTGAGAAGGGTAGGTGTTAGCTCTTTTCTAAATGTTTGGTAGAATTCGCCTGTGAAGCCATCTGGTCCTGGGCTTTTGTTTGTTGGAAGATTTTTAATCACAGTTTCAATTTCAGTGCTTCAGTGCTTGTGTTTGGTCTGTTCATATTTTCTATTTCTTCCTGATTAAGTCTTGGCAGGTTGTGCATTTCTAAGAATTTGTCCATTTCTTCCAGGTTGTCCATTTTATTGGCATAGAGTTGCTTGTAGTAGTCTCTCATGATCTTTTGTATTTCTGCAGTGTAGGTTGTTACTTCTCCTTTTTCATTTCTAATTCTATTGATTTGAGTCTTCTCCCTTTTTTCTTGAGTAGTGTGGCTAATGGTTTATCAATTTTGTTTATCTTCTCAAAAAACCAGCTTTTAGTTTTACTGATTATTGCTATCATTTCCTTCATTTCTTTTTCATTTATTTCTGATCTGATTTTTATGATTTCTTTCCTTCTGCTAACTTTGGGTTTTTGTTGTTCTTCTTTCTGTAATTGCTTTAGGTGCAAGGTTAGGTTCTTTATTCGAGATGTTTCCTGTTTCTTAAGGTAGGATTGTATTGGTATAAACTTCCCTCTTAGAACTGCTTTTGCTGCGTCTCATACGTTTTGGGTCATCGTGTCTCCATTGTCATTTGTTTCTAGGTATTTTTTAATTTCCTCTTTGATTTCTTCAGTGACCACTTCGTTATTAAGTAGTGTATTGTTTAGCCTCCATGTGTTTGTATTTTTTATGGATCTTTTCCTTAATTGATACTAGTCTCATAACATTGTGGTCGGAAAACATACTTGATACAATTTCAATTTTCTTAAATTTACCAAGGCTTGATTTGTGACCCAAGATATGATCTATCTTGGAGAATGTTACATGAGCACTTGAGAAAAATGTGTAATCTGTTGTTTTTGGATGGAATGTCCTATAAATATCAATTAAGTCCATCTTGTTTAATGTATCATTTAAAGCTTGCGTTTCCGTATTTATTTTCATTTTGGATGATCTTTCCATTGGTGAAAGTGGGGTGTTAAAGTCCCGTAGTATGAATGTGTTACTGTCGATTTCCCCTTTTATGGCTGTTAGTATTTGCCTTATGTATTGAGGTGCTCCTATGTTGAGTGCATAAATATTTACAATTGTTGTATCTTCTTCTTGGATCGATCCCTTGATCATTATGTAGTGTCCTTCACTGTATCTTCTAATAGTCTTTATTTTAAGTCTGTTTTGTCTGATATGAGAATTACTACTCCAGCTTTCTTTTGGTTTCCATTTGCATGGAATATCTTTTTCCATCTCCTTACTTTCAGTCTGTATGTGTCCCTAGGTCTGAAGTGGGTCTCTTGTAGACAGCATATATATGGGTCTTGTTTTTGTATTCATTCAGCCAATCTGTGTCTTTTGGTGGGAGCATTTAGTCCATTTACATTTAAGGTAATTATCGATATGTATGTTCCTATTCCCATTTTCTTAATTGTTTTGGGTTCGTTATTGTACGTCTTTTCCTTCTCTTGTGTTTCTTTCCTAGAGAAGTTCCTTTAGCATTTGTTGTAAAGCTGGTTTGGTGGTGCTGAACTCTCAGCTTTTGCTTGTCTGTAAAGGTTTTAATTTCTCCCTCAAATCTGAATGAGATCCTTGCTGGGTAGAGTAATCTTGGTTGCAGGTTTTTCTGCTTCATCACTTTAAATATTTCCTGCCAGTCCCTTCTGGCTTGCAGAGTTTCTGCTGAAAGATCAACTGTTAACCTTATGGGGATTCCCTTGTGTGTTATTTGTTGTTTTTCACTTGCTGCTTTTAATATGTTTTCTTTGTATTTAATTTTTGACAGTTTGATTTATATATGTCTTGGTGTATTTCTCCTTGGATTTATCCTGTATGGGACTCTCTGTGCTTCCTGGACTTGATTAACTATTTCCTTTCCCAAATTAGGGAAGTTTTCAACTATAATCTCTTCAAATATTTTTTCAGTCCCTTTCTTTTTCTCTTCTTCTTCTGGAACCCCTATAATTCGAATGTTGGTGCATTTAATGTTGTCCCAGAGGTCTCTGAGACTGTCCTCAGTTCTTGTCATTCTTTTTTCTTTATTCTGCTCTGCAGTAGTTATTTCCATTATTTTATCTTGCAGGTCACTTATCCGTTCTTCTGCCTCAGCTATTCTGCTATTGATCCCATCTAGAGTATTTTTAATTTCAGTTATTGTGTTGTTCATTGTTGCTTGTTTCATCTTTAGTTCTTCTAGGTCCTTGTTAAATGTTTCTTGCATTTTGTCTATTCTATTTCCAAGATTTTGGATCATCTTTACTATCATTATTCTGAATTCTTTTTCAGGTAGACTGCCTATTTCCTCTTCATTTGTTAGGCCTGGTGAGTTTTTATCTTGTTCCTTCATCTGCTGTGTGTTTTTCTGTCTTCTCATTTTGCTTATCTTACTGTGTTTGGGGTCTCCTTTTTGCAGGCTGCAGGTTCGTAGTTCCCATTGTTTTTGGTGTCTGTCCCCAGTAGCTAAAGTTGGTTCAGTGGGTTGTGTAGGCTTCCTGGTGGAGGGGACTAGTGCCTGTGTTCTGGTGGATGAGGCTGGATCTTGTCTTTCTGGTGGGCAGGTCCACGTCTGGTGGTGTGTTTTGGGGTGTCTGTGGACTTATTATGATTTTAGGCAACCTCTCTGCTAATGGATGGGGCTGTGTTCCTGCCTTGCTAGTTGTTTGGCATAGGGTGTCCAGTACTGTAGCTTGTTGGTCGTTGAGTGAAGCTGGGTGCTGGTGTTGAATGGAAATCTCTGGGAGATTTTCGCCGTTTGATTTGGAGCTGGGAGGTCTCTTGTGGACCAGTGTCCTGAAGTTGGCTCTCCTACCTCAGAGGCACAGCACTGACTCCTGGCTGCAGCACCAAGAGCCTCCATATCATTTTCTGTTTTAAGAATGGAAAGGTAATTCAGCCCTTCCTGTAGCATGGTTGCTATAATCTGTTTTCCTTCAATCACAGCATTTAATCTGTTTACATTTAATATAATTATTGATACATTTGAGTTTAAATCTATATTATTTTATTTTCATTCTTTCCATTTTGTTACTTTTTTCTTGTTTTATTATGGTTTAATTTTTAAAATTTTTATTGGAGTATAGTTTATTTACAATGTTGTGTTAGTTTCAGGTGTACAGCAAAGTGAATCTGTTATACATATACATATATCGACTCTTTTTTAGATTCTTATCCCATATAGGCTATTACAGAGTATTGAGTAGAGTTCCCTGTGCTATGCAGTAGGTCCTTATTATTTAGTTATCTATTTTATATATAGTAGTGTGTATATGTCAATCCCAGTCTTCCAAGTTATCCCCCTGCCAAAAAATTCTATTGATTGTTATTCTTAAGTGGTGGCCTCCTGAAATGGATTCTTCTTAATGAGGTCACTTGTAAGAGCTGTGAGGCATTTTACTGGTGGCCTCCTGAAATGGATTCTTCTTAATGAGGTCACTTGTAAGAGCTGTGAGGCATTTTACTAACTAGATGGGGTTGTTAACTGGTATCCGTACAGTGCAGATAAATATTTACCTGTAACTGAAATCTGTGTACTCTTGAGGGTTTTTAGATACGCTTTCTTTTCTAGTTCCTTTGTGAAAGAACTAGGTCCTAGTTCTTTTGTAAAAATACTATTTATTATTTTCCTCTTTATATAACCAATATGTCTACTATAGAAAAAGTAGAATCTATATACAGCATAAAAAATGAAAATAACCATCTACAGTTATCACTGTTGATATTTTGGAGGTTTTTCTTTTATAATTTTTTTTTGTGTGTGTGTGAATATATTATTTTACTTTCTTTTTTTTATTTTTAACAAATTTGGAATTGTACTGAGTTCTGCTTTTTTTACTTCTATTTGTACATTTTTCAGGAACACTTGAAAAATAGAGTCATTAAAATGATCAGATAATAGTCTGTCTTATGAATATTGTGATTAATTTAAATATCCAAATATTGTTGGCAGTTTTAGAGTCATCATTCTGAGTGTCAGTTCTATAAGTTACTTAGAAAGGTATACCCAAACAAAATAACTAATAATAACCATCTTCAAAGAAGAACATTAGAAATATTCTGGAAATTTTAAGTGACAGCTCTTTTTATGAGCAGCAGTGTGGGAATATATTATCTTTTGTTCAATACAGATATTGCAGCTCTTTTTCATTGGACCAGATAAAATGAAAGTAGAATTGTAAAGGAGATATTGATTGTTGCCTTGTGCTTGCATGACCATGGCAGAACAGAAGTGTAGGAATGTTTTTGAGTGACTTAATCAAAAACTCAGTGAAAGTAAGAGGGGCCAGTGTTTGGAACAAAAGAATGCTGTAAATTCTAAAGGAAACCACACTATTGAACTGACAAGAACATTAGTAAGTGGATAATTTATTAAATAAGCCAATTAAATTAGTTTGGAAAACATATTATTTGAAAGAGAAATATGGGTGTAAGGCTATCATTCCTTATCTTGAAGAGAGCAGTTTGGTTAGTTTCTGTTTGTGGAATTAAGTAAATAGGTCTGGGGCTTCTAGGCCACAAGATGTCATGTTGTCTGTTTTAGGGTAATGAAAATTTTCCATGTTCAGTTTGTACAGTTTGTTGTGACACAATAAAAAGTGTAACACAAACCATATGTTTACTAAGATTTTAAATAACCATCCTTAAATCTGTATTAACCATGTTCTGCTTTACTATTTAGCTTAACTATGTATTTTGACTTCTGATTGTCTTAATGGAATTTACTGTTATATTCTAAAAAGCTAATGAGAATTAACCAAAGTATCCAGATTTTATAACAAATAATTCCAGAAAGAAACTACACTTCCAGATGAGTAGATCATCAAAACAAGCTAATTCTTAAACAGTTCTTAGAAATGGAAACACGAGGCAAGTGCCTTAATCCATATGTAATGGCAAAATCTGAGGTGAACATTTAATTTTTAGTATACTGAAATCCAGGGAAGTCTACTTGTTTAGATTATAAAACAAGGACCTTGATAGTTAATTGAAAATCCCATTCCTATTTCTTGATCTGTTGATATATTTCTAAATGTTAGTATTCTAACCTGTTGGGATGTGTATCCCAAGTCATCGCCAATGCCAAAGTTTATTTAATAAATTAGTGCAAATTTAAACTTACCCTTATATTAATATCATGTTCACTCACTTGCATTTTAATATGTTTTCTTGAGTAGAAGAGAAAAAATACAGGCTGGGAAGAATGGAATTATAGTTTCAGTGAGGCTTGCCTTCACTATAAAACTGAATGTACCCTCAGGTTAATGTAATAAATTCAAGCATGTTTTTCTCTTAAAGTGATTAGTAAACATGTTTCCTTTTTATATGTTTAACATTGTTTCACTTTTTCCTTACAGTATCCTGGACTTCAGGAAAGAAGTGTTCTCTTCATGCATTCTAAAATAACAATGGTTCAGGTGTTCTAAACCACAAAGATATATTCCTTTGAATCAACCTAAAGCTGCAACTGAGTTAATGCCTTCCATATAACTTTTTAATTTTACATTGGGGTGTGTGTTTGTGTGTGTGTGTGTGTGTGAAACTTTAAAGATAGTCTCAAAGTGACACTATAATATTATGGTTTATCAATTTGGAATTCTTTGTTTAATGTAATGAGGCCATTGGTGGCCATACATAAACTACTGTGGAGAAAATTGGAATGTTTATCAATGAGCTTTCCCGGATCCTTTACAGAGTGACTTGATCTATTGGTTTATTCTTTTAAAGTGTTCATTATTGGGTAGACAGTTTAGTAAATGGCATTTGTAAGATAAACTATTATCAGAATATTACCCTGCATCTAGCAAAAGCCTTTTTGTACTGCTGTTACTGGATTCTAGCATTTAAGTGACAGTAGGGCCCTCTCATTTAATCAGTGAGGAAACTGGGGACCAGAGATACTAGGTTACTGGCCAGTTTGATTAATTATACAGTTTAAACCAGAGCCTTAGGTCCCTGACTCTTTGGTCATTGGTATGTCCATGATGCTATACTATGTATCATAGTTGAATATATTTACAATCTTTTAGAAGATGGTAATCAACCTAGACTAGATCTAGACTTTAATGGGTATGATTTTCTGCCTTAAGTAAACAGTTATTATTGTATACTGTGCATGATCATTATATTTATGAAACTGTCCAAAGGAGTCAAAAAATTTTTTTAATCTCATGATTTATTGCTCCTATAGTTTACTGGCTACACATTCTTTTATTCATCCATGTAAACACCATTTTAGACGTGTTTTTTATTTCTTCTGTTTCTTCACCTACCCACTTGTATCTTCCTCAAATTAGACAGTTCTCTGCTGTCACCCCATTTGTGACTCCCTATTTCTGTAATTAGCTGTTGTCAATGGAAGAAAGAATGAATTGCCCAAAAAAACATGTAAAGAAATCTTTTTTCAGTGTTTGTTAAGGGTCATGCCATCCCTTGTGGAAGTCTCTAGTCACATATGGCTATTTAAATTTTAATTAACCAAAATTAAATAAAATTAAAAATCAAATTCTTCAGTCACTTTAGCCACATTATAAGTGCTCATTGGCCATAGGCAGCTAGTGGCTACCACATGAAATAGGGCAGATACAGGATATTTCCATCATTGCAGAAAGTTCTGTTGGGTAGTGCTGCTTAAGGGTATTATCTACCCTGTGAGAAACATATATATGTGTGTATATATATATGTATGTATGTATACATATATATACACATATACACACTTTATTTTTTTATTCATTCACATATATACATATGTGTACATATGTATTCATAAGATTGTCTTGATATATTACATCTATATTTTAAAATTTTTCACTCTTTATCTTTAGTTATCTTTATTGGGGTATAACTTGCAAACAGTATGTACATTCATTTTAAGTGTATAGTTTAATGAGTTTTGACAAATATATACAGTTGTGTAACCTCTACCAAAATCAAGATAAAGCACATTTCCAGTACTTGAGAAGTTCCCTTTGCTGTGAGTCTACCCCCACTGCTAGCTCCATGGAACCAGTGGTCTGCTTTTTGTCAATATAGATTAGCCTCTTCTAGAATTTAATTCAAATAGAGTTATACATTTGCAATTTTTTCCGTGTTAGGCTTCTTTTGCTTAGTAGTATAATGTCTTTTGAGGGTCATCCATATTGTTTACAGAAGTAGTTCCTTTTTATTGTTGAACAGTAATAGTCCATTGTATGTATGTATTTCAGTTTGTTTATCCATTTACCTGTTGAGTTGTGTTTAGCTTTTGGCTATTATGAATAAAACTGCTTATGAGTTTTCAAGTACAGTCTTTGTGTAGACATATGTTATCATTTCTGTTGAGTTAAATACCTGAGAGTGGAATCGCTGGACATATAATAATAAGTGCATATTTAACTTTATAAGAATTCACCAAACTGTTTGTCCCTAGTAACATGAGAGATTCAGTTGCCACACATCATTACCAACACTTTGTATTGTCATTATTTTTAACATTAATCATTCTTGTGGTTGTGTTACAGTATCTCCTTATGGTTTTATTTACATTTCCTTGATGATTAATGATGTTGAGTATCTTTTCAACTGCTCATTAGCTTTTGTATATCTTTTGCCAAGTGTTCAGATTTTTTGTCTATTATTAATTGGGCTGTTTGTATTACTGAGTTATAAGACTTATTATATTCTGGGGATGCAAGTCCTCAGATATATTGTATATCTGTATTGGTATCTATCTAATATATTCTCCCAGTCTGTGGCTTGCCTAATTTTCTGAACAATTTCTTTAGAAAAACATAAGAGTTTTTAATTTTGATGAAGTCCAATTTATCAATTTTTTTCTTTTATGATTGTACTTTTTCTATACTGAGAAATTTTATCCATCCCAAGGCTGTGAAGATTTTCTCCTCTGCTTTCTTATAGAATTTTTATAGTTTTATATTTTACATTTAAGTCTGTGCTCTACTTGGCATTAATTTTAGAGTGTGTCACAAGGTGAAGGTTGAGGTTCATTTTTTATCTATATGAACATTTGTTTAAAAGACTATTCATTTCTTATTAAATTATTTTGGCAACTTTGTTGAATATTAATTGACATTATTTTATTGCCTGGAATTTTTTCTGAACTCATTTTTTTTTTTTTTTCCTGTTGGTCTATATGTCTGTCCTTATACTAATACCACACTGTCTTGATAAGCTTTATGGTAAAAATTAAAATCAAGTACGGTTAAGTCCTATTGCTTTCTTCTGTTTTAAAATTGTTTATTTTAGTTCTTTTGCATTTCAGTATACATTTTAGAATTAGCTTGTTAGTTTCTACAGAAGGGCCTTCTGGGATTTTGATTAGGATTGTACTGAATCTATAAGTCACTTTGAGAAGTGACATCTTAAAAATATTGAGTCTTCAAGCTGTAACGTGGTATATTTCTCTACTTATCTAGACCTTCTTTAAGTTTTCACAGCAAAAACCACAGGTCTTTCATATATTTTGTATTTTCATACCATAGGTTTTGCATATATTTGTTAAATTTAACACTGAGTATTTCATGGTTTTAGATGTTATGTCTTGTAAATCTTTAAGCATTTAAGAATGTTTTCAGTTAATGATTGCTAATATGTAGAAACACAATTGATTTTTGTATATTAAGCTTGAAGTCTGTGACCTTTCTAAACTCATTACATATAATTTTTTTTGTAGCTTTCTTAGGATTTTCTATATAGATGTTCATGTCTGCTAATAGAGACAGTTTTACTTCTTCCTTTTCAATCTGAATGGCTTTTATTTATTTTTCTTGCCTTGTTGCATTAGTCAGAACTGCTAGTAAAATATTGACACAGTAAGAATGGGCATCCTCACTTTGTACCCAGTTTTAGAGAGTAAGCACTGAGTTTTCACCATTAAGTATATTGTTAGCTGTAGATTTTTCAAAGATACCCTTTATCAGGTTGAAGGAGTTCCCTTTCATACCTAGTTTTTTGAGAGTTTTTATCTTGAATGATCGTTGAATTTTGTCAGATGCTTTTTTTTTTTTTCATTCCTTGACAGTCATATTGTGTTACTCTTTTTCTATTAATATGGTCAACTGCATTGATTCATTTTCAAATGTTAAAGCAGCCTTGCATTCCTTATATAAATCACTTGGTCATGGTGTTTAGATTTGGTTTTTGGGTTTTGGCTTCCCCCCCCCTTTCAATGTCTTTGATTTTGGTATCAGAGTAGTGCTGGCTTTGTAAAATGAGCTGGGAATTTTTCTTTCCTCTATTTTCTGAAACAGTCTGTAGAATCAGTATCATTTCTACTGTAAATGTCTGTAGAATTCACCAGTGAAGCCATCTGGGCCTGGAGTTTTCTTTGTGGGAATGTTTTAAATAGCAAGTTTAATTTCTTTGATAGATATGATGTGCATTATTGTGATTTATAAGAAATATATATATTTGGTCATTCAGATGACCAAAATATATTTCTCAGAGATATTTGGTCTTCATCCATAGTTCCTGGCCCACAGCTCCCAAAACCCTTGGAATTTCCTGAATAATAAGAGCAATGGGAGCATCCTTTGTTATAATATTTGGTTTCTTGTCCTCAGTTCCCGAAAAACAAAACCCCCAAAAAACTGCTTCAGAGCCATAAAATTTAAATGGTGTCTTGTTAACAAGACTTTAGTACCACAAGTGAGTTTATGTTAGTGAAAGTGACTTTTGCAAAACACCTAAGGATGGAGGCTGGTTGCCAGGAGAACTAACCACAGATAGAATCAGAATCGGAAACCCTGATTCTGGGGAGGAGAGAGGGGATAGAGGTTGAATCAATCACCAATGGCAAATGAGTTAATCAATCATGCCTAGGTAATGAAGCCTCTGTAAAAACCAAAAAAAGGAGAGGGTTCTGAGAGCTTCCACATAAGGGAACCAGTATGCTTCCATGTGCCATTGTGCCGGACCATGAGCTCTACAAGGATGGAAGCTCCCTTTTTCAGACCTTGCCCTATGTATCTCTTCATCTGGTTGTTGGTTTGTATCCTTTAATATTGTTCGTAATAAATCTGTCACTAGTGAGTAAATGGGTTTTCCTGAGTTCTGTGGGCCATTCTAGCAAATTAACTGAACCCAAGGAGGGAGTCGTGGGAACCTCTGATTTATAGCCAGTTGATGAGAAGTACTGGTAATAAGCTGGGCTTGTGACTGGCCTCTGAAGTGGAAAGCAGTTTTGTGGGACTGAGCCCTTTACTTGTGGAATCTGATTCTATGTCCCCTAGTAGTGTCAGAGTTGAGACACCAGAAGGGTGTCTGAGAATTGATTGTGTGGGGAACAATATGCACACTGGAATTGGGTCCAGGGACCCTTTCAAAAGGCTACTCAGATTTCCTATTGCTGTTGTGCTTTTTTTTTCCCCCTTTGAGGGAATTTGTCCATATCCTCTAAGTTGTTGAATGTATGGATATAAAGTTGTTCATCATATTCCCTTATCCTTTTTATAAAAAATAAATTTATTTATTTATTTTTAGGGTCTTCGTTGCTTCACGCGGGCTTTCTCTAGTTGCAGTGAGCGGGGTGGGGGGGGATACTCTTCATTGTGCGCGGGCTTCTCACTGTGGTGGCTTCTCTTGTTGCGGAGCATGGATTCTAGGCACGGGCTTCAGTAGTTGTGGAACACAGGCTCATTAGTTGTGGCTCACGGGCTCAGTGTTGTAGCTCACGGGCTCTAGAGCGCAGGCTCAGTAGTTGTGCACAGGCTTAGTTGCTCCGTGGCATGTGGGATCTTCCCAGACCAGGGCTCAAACCCATGTACCCTGTACTGGCAGGTGGATTCTTCACCACTGTGCCACCAGGGAAGCCCCTTCCCTTATCCTCTTAACATCTGTAAGATTGGTAGTGATATTCCCACTTTCAAAGAACTGGGTATTGGTTTTATTGCTTTTTATCTATTACCATATTTGTTTTCGATGTCATTGATTTCTACTCTTTTTTTGTTTACTTTGGGTTTACTTTGTTCTTTTCTATCTTCCTAAGATTGTAGTTTAGATCACTGTGAGATGGGATTATATATGAGCAAGATTGGCCATGAGTTGATAACTGTTAAATGTGGGCGGTGGGTACGTGGAGCATTATTTCATTATACTATTTTTTAATTTATGTATATATTTGACATATTATATAACTTTAAAAATTACATAAAGCAAATCTAACTCCATAGTAAATTTTTTTCACATTTATATGCCTATTGACATTTATTTTTTACCTGGTAGTTTCTGTTTTGCGAATTGGTAAGCTACTTTTAGGATGGCTCCACTGAATTCCTCAATAATTAGGACAATATACCTTTCAGTGGTTCTTCATATTTGTGGGGAGGGAAGAAAAGTGACATGAATCTTGGCGCTATAAACTCTTGAAGAAATTGAGATATTTCACAAACAATGGGGAAAAGAATGAGCAGTAAGTCAATGTTTATGGAAAAGCAAATTGATACATATTTAATAGCAGTATAGTATCAACAATTATCCATCCCGTGATAGTTCCTACAAAGACAAATTTGGTTAACCAAAATATCTGAAGTAATAATGATAAAATTGTAACATTCATTTAGTGTAGTTCATGGGTAACAGATATTTTTGTTGTGTTGTATACAAATTTATTGTGTTCTCCACCTTCCTCCTTACAAAAAAAGATATTTTCCATTACATTGCCTTTTAAGTATAATCGTCTTAATGTACCTTTGTACGTGTAGGTGTTAAGAGAAAAATATATGCACAATGCTCTACATATTTTCTTTAGGAGTAGACTTGTGCATATCACATAGCTTCTTCCATACATTTTTTTTTAATGTTTTGTATTGTTTTGTCTTGCCTTGTTTGTTTGTTTTTTTTTCATTCTTATACTGGAGCTTTTTGTTGGTGACCCAAACTGGTATGGCACATTTGTAACTTATTTTTACTTAAGGGTAACATTGATTTTTAGTCAAATACATAAATGTACCCATTTCTATTGATTCATTTGGTTTCAGTAACTTCACATGCTAGTGTTGGGCTGATGTGTGTTTCTCATTCCCACTCAGTCATCCATATCTACCCACCAAAATAATAATAACAACAGTGAAGATACATTTTATGCTGCGTTTGTGCTCAAAGAGTTGGAAAGAGTGGCTTTTGTTTCTTTGCTTTGCTTTAAAAATAAACCTCTGTCCATAAACATGGGTGGATTTTCATTCTGTTTTATTCCCATTTGCTGGGGATTCATTGATAGAAGAGTAGAGAAATGCAGATTGCTTAGGCAGAGAGAAGGGTAGGAAAGGGATCTTATAATTTATTCTAATACAAATATAGGTACCTCATTTTTTTTGAGTGAATGGATTTCAGGAACTTTGCTTTGCTTCTGTAAAACCATTGTATTGGATTGCTTGATCTGATTGTGTCCTGAACTTGAAACTTTGACCACACCTTTCCATTTAATGTCATTTTAAAATGATAGTCAGTAACTGTAAGGCATAACCAATGGTTGCCTTGATTAAGGCATAACCAATGGTTGCCTTGATAGTCAGTAACTGTAAGGCATAACCAATGGTTGCCTTGATTAATATTAGCTAAAGTTCTAGATCATACCCATATATCATCCTACTGGTATCAAGGAATGAAGGACTATTTAAAATAGTTCTGCTATAGCACTAGAGCAAGTTAATATTTTCTAGAGCTTCAAGTGTTATAGTGATAAACCTGGACTCTTTCTGTTTAACTTGAACAGTCTTATTTGCAGTGTCAAAGGAATTGCTGTATATGCTGCAACAGAAGTAATACAATGTTGTGTGATGGGATAAGAAATAAAATTGTACGTCAGATAGAGAGCAGCTACCATAGTCAGATATACCTTACAAATATTCACTGAGAAGCAAGACAATTTAGTTTTTCCAGGGTTTAAATCCCATTTAGCTATATAACCCTGAGTAAATGATACATTCTCTGTGCCCCATTTTTCTCATCTGTAAAGTGAAAATAACACCTACCTCACGGAGTTGCTATGAGATATAAATGAGTTAGTTTAAATGTTGATTTCCATACATTCTCTGTTATAGTAGCATAATGGTAGAGTCCATTCTTTATTTGTCTTGTATCTCTAACCACTATGTGCTGTGTAGGGAATGTATATAGTAAATATAGTTGAATGAAGATAAGAGTGAGATCTAATATGAAAAATACATATCCAATATTCTGTTTTGGATTAAAATCAACTTCCATTGTAATGTAGTTGGAATTCATTGCTATTTGTTTGATTTATTTGAAAGTGTTTTTTTAGTGTTTCAGAAACTTCTTTTCAGTAGATAAGCAGAATAGCTGTTATAAACATGTGTACTTAGTATCTCACCTCTTTCCCTTCTTTTTTTTTTTTTGGTGTGGTGGTGGTGGAAATAGTGCCTCAGTGTGTTTGGAGAATAAATGTGGATATCCCTGAAGAAGCTAATCAGAATCTTTCATTCAGTGCTACTGAGCGATGGTGGGAACAGACAGATTTGACCAAACTAATCATATCAAACAATAAACTTCAGTCACTTACTGATGACCTCCGACTCCTTCCTGCACTGACTGTTCTTGATGTAAGTTGACTGATTATAAATATGGATCTTCGTCTGAAGAGACTCTAAAGCTAAATTTAGGCTTTGAGAAATAGAAGACCCATGTTCAGTCGGTAGAGTGCAAGGAAGAATAACAAATTACTGTGTTCGGCATAGCATAATGGTTGAGTGCAGAGTCAGAACATCAGGCTTCAAATTTTGACTCTGCCACTTGATAGCTGTGTGATCTCGAGAAGGTTACCTCTTTGTGCTTCAGTTTCCACGTTTATAAACCGAGACTGGTACTACTACCTGTTTTTAAAAATTGTTCTTTGAATTAAATGAGTTAATGCATACAGACAGAATTGGTATTTAACAAGTGGTTGCTGCTGCTCGTCTTTTTTTTTATTGCTATTATTATTATTATTTTTTTTTCCTGCGGTACGCGGGCCTCTCACTGTTGTGGCCTCTCCCGTTGCGGAGGCTCCGGACGCGCAGGCTCAGCGGCCATGGCTCACGGGCCCAGCTGCTCCGTGGCTTGTGGGATCTTCCCGGACCGGGGCACTAACCCTTGTCCCCTGCATTGGCAGGTGGGCTCCCAACCACTGCGCCACCAGGGAAGCCCTATTGCTATTATTTTTATAATCATTATTATTGTAGGTGTTAAAGCAAGTATTTAATATTGTTTTGTTTTTGTTTTTTTTTGTTATTTGGGGGGTTTTTTTTGGTAACTTATCTCCAATACTGACTTGAATTATTGGGCTTAAATTTTTGTGTGTTTATTCAGGGACTATGTTTTGTTTTTTTTTTTGTGGTACGCAGGCCTCTCACTGCTGTGGCCTCTCCCATTGCGGAGCACAGGCTCCAGACGCGCAGGCTCAGCGGCCATGGCCCACAGGCCCAGCCGCTCCGCGGCACAAAGCCGCGTCCCCTAGCATCGGCAGGCGGACTCTCAACCACTGCGCCACCAGGGAAGCCCAGGGACTATGTTTTTAAGATTACCTAGTTGCCATGTCATGAGTAGTTTATTTCATAATCTACAGACTTCTGATATACTTTACTTAGGATCATCAAAAATCTTCCATTTCATGTCTGAAAAAGTTGGATGTAGTCAGATTTCTAGAGAAGTTTTTATTTTCTTCATTTGTTAAATGAATGAATTGGCATAAGTGTTCTCTTAAAGGTTCCTTGTACCTTGAAAGCAATATGATTCTGTAAGAACATGAGAGAAGTCTTCCTCCTCATTTATTTTTTGTAAATGTTGACATAAATCATACCATCAGAGGGCTGTTAGTTTCTGACCTTGTCATCTCTCATTTGAGATTGAAGTTCCACTCAGTGAGGGGAAGTTTTGTTTTTTTTTTAACTGTAGTATTTTAAAATTGATCTCTTATCACTTCATGATTTATTAGCAGCAGTTTGGTCAATTTCAAACTCCAAACTCCTTTTTCTTTTCTATACTCAAAACAAATTACCAATAGCCCAGCTATGCTTTTGAGCTAGAATAACGAGACTATCATCAGAGAGTATTGTACAATAGCAAAGCTCATGGTTAATTATAAGACTAAGATATTGACTGTGTCTTTTAATAACTTTTAGATACATGATAATCAGCTGACATCCCTTCCTTCTGCTATAAGAGAATTAGAAAATCTTCAGAAACTTAATGTCAGGTAAAATTTAAACTTATTTCAGTATTGCTAGTATAAGGGTGTAAATCTAACATTCTTTAAAATTTTTTTCAAACACTTTTTCTAGCATGTAAAAAATGTTTTGTATTATCTCAGAAAGTGATTAAGCAGAATAATAATTTTAAGTTTTATTTCTCAGATTATTTTATTTTTTGTTTTAGAATTGCCTGCATGTTTTCTGGTTTTACAAGTTTAAGGCCAGTTGATTTTTTTTAAATACTTTTTATTTTTATGAAATAATTTTTAGTGGTTATAATGAGGAAAATTTCATGTTTTCGATATTAGTAGTTTTTAAACTTTTCTGAGGACTCCTGGGATTCCATGGGTATGCGTCTGGTTCTCACTGATAGGTACATGGGAAGCCAGGTGGCTAAGGCCCTAGCTAACTCTGTTTGCCCTTCAGTACACACTCAGACTTTCAAGAAAAATAACTGCCTTATATGTTATATATACACAGGGGGAAAGGGATTAGGGAAGATTTAATTTAGGAGAAAAAAATGAAAAAGTTTAAGTGTTCAAAACATAGTTTGAAAAGCTGGGGCTTATAAAATAGATATAAATCTATCGATCACAGCATGATAAAGTTGCAGTTTTCTGGAGTTAACTGGTTTGAGGGAGAACAGTTCCTCAAATAACAGTCCTTATTTGGTGAAAAATAAGACTGGAGTTGCATATTGCATTCATCTGGACATGCCAGGCCCTCAAACAGAAATAGCTATTTTTGTCTTGAGTGCTACGTTGAAACCTAATCCCCATGTAAAATGTGACTTCATTGTAGTGTATGTATGTGCACATCTTTGTCAAAATTCTAAGCCTCATATGCAGTGTAAAAATTATAGCCCAATGTTTTCATTTATATGTAAAATCAAGTTGATTAAAAGGAACCAATCAAAAGTTCACAAATTATATGTTTGGTTAAAAATCTTTATTTCTTTGAAACTCTCAATTTGATTACTTTAGATTACTGTCGTTTTAATGGGTGTGTACTTTTAGGATGTAAAGTTTGTAAGTACTTAAAATTAGTAACCTTACTTCATTTTTTTTAATGAGCCCAGGTAGTCGATTAGCAAAAATGCCTTTATAAATATTTATTGTGTTGTCACCAAATTGTTCAGCATTTGTTTTATCAATCAATAGCCATAACAATCTGAAAATACTCCCTGAAGAAATTACAAATCTAAGAAACCTGAAGGGCCTATATCTCCAGCATAATGAACTAACTTGCATACCAAGGGGATTTGAACAACTTTCCAACTTAGAAGATTTAGTAAGTTTTGATTTTGCAATATTTATATAATTTGGGGCTGGTGGGATTTTTTTATTAGGCTGAAAAATTGGATGTATGATTGAAATCATGGTTACATGGGCAGCTGATTGTATGACTAGATTATCAGAAACAGTGAATTACAATTAGAATGCTAAATTAGTAATTGTAAATTTGATTTTCTTATGTTTTTCTTATGAAGGAAATCACCTTAGATTTTAATTTAGGAATAGAGTTTGGGAAAGGAGCCATTGAGGATGACTTTGTTATTCAGAGGCTTTTATGGTTTAGCAAAATAGAGGAAAGGTGTTTTTAGCGTATACCAATTCCCTTTTTTATCTCGATTTTCATTTCCTCCTCTGTAGCCCTTATGGCTCTTTTGTCCTCTGAGTGTCCAGATAATGCCTTCAGGGCCTGTTTATTCTACGCTAGTTTTCAAAATGGCCATATTTCTTGGTAAAAATTTTTATTCTATCCATTTCACATCTTAGATAGAGATAACCATAAAGCAATGCAAGTATTATTTTAGTCATATTAAGAATAATACAAACAATAGGCACTTTGCTATACCTATAGCATATTACTATATTTGCTATACATATAGTATATTACATATTACTTTGCTATACACATAGCAAAGTAGATAGTTTTATCCCCATTACAGATAAGAAACTAAGACTTGTAAAAAAAAAAAAAAAAGTAACTCATCCAAAGTCATATAACTAATATGTAAAGAATTTAGGAATTTAACATAAAATAATCTGACTTCAGAGTGTATCCTTTTTTTTGTTCCCCCACTTTACCACGGAAGAAGTAAGATTCCACTGTAAGGTATCCTATCTGAAAGACTTCAGTTGTATTCGATCAGATGTTCTAATATAAATCTCTACTCCACATAGTTATTTCATGTTACATTCTTGTTCTAGTCACAATTACATGTTTTGAAAAACTCATTAGTCATTTTAGCCTTAAAGTTTATTTTCTGTTCAAGGAAAAATTGCTTCTTTTACTTATTTTTTCTTGATATTTCACCCATCTGCACCAGTGTTTGAAATCAAAATACATACTCTCTTCAACCATTTCTTCAGTAGCTCTTTGTTTTTCAATCTGATCAGATTGGAAATAAGGTTTGGAAAGTAAAAGGCATAGGTAGGTGAAATGAGTGGTAAAGGAAGGAGCCATCAGATTTCCTTATAAAATTTGCTGGTAAAAGATAGCAATTGATTTAAAAAGAAAAAAAACAAAAGCCTAGTAGAAAGCTTAAAGGAAACCTAATATAATAAACTTTCTTTATGGGTTCCCAGATAGTCACTGCATAATGAAAGGATGCTTCAGCTGAGAACTGTGTTCTTAAGGACTCATTATCAAATAAATCATAAATGTGAGCAATAATATATTAAAACATTAAAAGTATAAGATCTATAATAATTTAAGCCAATAATATTTCTTAAAGTTATATAAAAACTGCTTATCACAATGGTACTAAATAAATAATGAAGAAATGACTTAGCATAAATAATGATTAATTTATATGCACTGTACTTATTTTGTATCTAATTTAGTCATTAACTGCAGTAATTAAATATTTATTAGCAATTCTGTTGTTGTTTTGGGTTCTTTAAAACTTCTTAGGAATTTGTGAATCTTTTCTTTATCAGAAACTTTTTTTTATTTTTAGCTTTTGATATTGGAAGAATTTTAGATTTACAGAAAAGTTGTAAAGATAGTACAGAGAGATCCCATATACCCTTCACCCACCTTAATGGGTGAACATATTTTTTTTTTTTTTTTTTTTTTTTTTTTGCGGTACGCGGGCCTCTCACTGCTGTGGCCTCTCCCATTGTGGAGCACAGGCTCCGGACGCGCAGGCTCAGCAGCCATGGCCCACGGGCCCAGCCGCTCCGCGGCATGTGGGATCTTCCCGAACCGGGGGACGAACCCGTGTCCCCTGCATCGGCAGGCGGACTCTCAACCACTGCGCCACCAGGGAAGCCCTAATGGGCGAACATTTTATTTAACTATGGGATATTTGTAAAAACTAAGAAATTAACATTTGTACAATATTGCTAACTAAACTACAAATTTTATATTTTCCCAGTTTTTCCACTAATGTCCTTTTTTTTTGTTCCAGGATCCAATCCAGAATGCTATATTGCATTTAGTGTCAGTAACTTTTGATATTACTAAATAATTATTTATTAGTAATCTGTTGATTCTTAGACCTTAGAGTATTTGGGTTGTATATTATTATATTGATGTTGTAGATTATGATAATATGTTATTTTATGTTATTATAATAACAGTATGTTTTAAAAAATACACTGATCTAGCATTTTTCCTTTTTCTATCTTAATTTATTTGGAGTTACAGTTGTTTAACATTAGACTAAATCATAGTCTTCAGAGAACAGTTCCTTTAAGTCATTTTTTTCTTATTCATTGTTGCCACTTGCCTTACCTAACAGTTTGATGATAGCTGGTGTAGTACTTATATCTGATTTGAATGTTGTAAGAGGAATACCTGATTCATAACATTGTCTTTTAAAGGGAGTTTCAAAAAAATATTCTGTCATAAAAGACAAAACAGAAACAAAGACTTAAAGCAACATCAAGGTATAGAGATTAATTAGGCAAGCTTGAATGAGTGAAAACTAGAGAGTAGAGTAGACTTCTGTACTTAGTTAAAGCAGACTTGCTGAGGTCAGCAGAACCAAGAGGGAATATTTTTTTCCTCCCAAATTAAAATGGCCATTTTTTTTCAGCTTACTTTTTTTTCCTTCCAAGAATTTTTCTTTCTTGCAAAGGTGTTTTTCATTTCATATTACAGTTTAACCATACAGTTTGCCTGATTTATCATAGGTACTCAACAAATATTGGATGAAAAAATAGATTTTTTTTTTGAAAACATGATAACATGGTACAGCATGACTTAATATTAACAGAAACCTTTGTGTAAAATATTTTTGAAGTCAGAATTCATTTTAATTCCTCTCTGCTACATTATTAGGCACATAGTAGGCCCACAGAGTATATTGAGGTAATGAATGATGATCTGTGAAATTGTCAGTGAATGAGAGTTACAAAACATATCATCTGTAAATAGTTTTTTTAATGTTGCAATGCCCTCAAAATTCTGAAACTCCCCTTACGGATCCTTTCTTTTTTTATTGTTCATTCATTCACTTTGTCTTTCTCTTTTTAAAGGATCTTTCGAACAATCATCTTACAACTGTTCCTGCTAGTTTTGCATCTCTGTCCAGCCTGCTGCAACTCAATCTTTCCAGTAATCAACTGAAGAGTTTGCCTGCAGAAATAAGTGGAATGAAAAGTAAATCTTCTCTATTTTAAAAAATAAAAAAATTTGAAGTTGGTGCAACTTACATTTAAAAAAATATTTATTTTTATAGTTAGTTACAGAGAAGTAAAATAATAGATTTTATGGTGGTAAATGCAAACAATAACAACTAGTCAGATTTTCTCCAGGCCATTGTAGTCTAGCAACTTTGTAAAGAATTACCACCAGGGGACTTCCCTGATGGTCCAGTGGGTAAGACTCTGTGCTCCCAATGCAGGGGGCCCGGGTTCAATCCCTGGTCGGGGACCTAGATCCTGCATGCATGCCGCAACTAAGAGTTCACATGCCGCAACTAAGAAGTCCGCATGCTGCAACTAAGAGTCCGCATGCCACAACTAAGATCCTGTGTGCCACAACTAAGACTCGGTGCAGCCTAAATAAATACATAAATAAATAAGTAATAAAACAAAACAATAAAAAAAAGAATTACTGCCAGAACAATACTTTGGCATATCAAAAGGAGAAAAAGAAAATAAGATTATAAATTGTGGTAATATTGTATACCTGAGAAATTGATTAAGGTTTTGAGCTATTCTATCTCTTCATTCATTTTATTCAACATTTACGAAGAGGTCATTCCCCTTTCCTAGGTGATGCCACCTGTGGTACATGGTTATGTTATAGCTGTATCCTCCTTGAGGTCCATAAGTAATAATGTCAAGAGATAGTCTAGTTTTGCCCAAATTGTCAATTCTTTTTTTAAAAAAAGTTAAAATTTAGTGGTTCCATTAAAGTTTACCATTGAACCATTATATTTGGTGTATTGTAGAACTAATATTAAGGGATAAAAAAAACTGAAGGTACATTTCAGTACCTTTTAAGTAAGTATACTTAATCATGTTAGAATTTTTGATTTAGAGTCCAAAATCTTCATAGTGATTTTTTTTTTTTTTTTGTCTAAAGGCAAACTATTATTATTTCTTAGTTGATGACCACACTGTGTCAGCTATAGACCTTACTACTCTTTTTTGCTAATCATATATGAGCCTTTTCATTTTTTTAAACCTCCCTTTTGTGGAGGAAGTCATAGATGTGATTTCGTACAGTTGATTACAGATTATTTTGCAGTGAACTTGTACAATTGTGCTGTTTGACTTTTTTAAAAATTAATGTATAATTGACTAACAATATTATATTATTTCAGGTGTTTAAGATAGTGATATTTTTATACATTACAAAATGATCACTGCTGTTTTACTTTAGATTAATGGTTATTTGTAACTTATAACAGGAATGCATAAATTAAATCTGCCATAAATTGAATTGACATTTCAGGGGAGCCTTTAGTTGTGATACCAGTAGTTGACTCTGCTTGCCTTTGCCATTTTCAATAAAGGTATCAGAAAGTAGAGCTAAACATAAAATATGATATCTGGAGTGCATATGTAAGCATTTTTTTTTTCACAAATTGAGTAGAAATATTGAGAGAGAGGAGCAAATATTGAAGTCAATAGAAAAATACTTTGAACTTACAGCAGTTTTTCTAATATACTATATAATTATGCTCAGATGCTTTCTGTCCTTCAGCCATGACAATGATACTTTTAAGCTATCACCAGTAGGACATTTAGTTACTATTTCACTATTCTTGATGAGATTCCAAGAACAGTATCTAACATTTGCATGGTTCTTTGTAACTCAGAATACTTTTAAATATATTATTTTGCTGCCACAATAGTTCTACAAGTTAGTAGGGATGCATATTATTTACATTTTAAAGATTCAGAAAAAAAGAAAAAAAAAGATTCAGAAACCTAGGCTTAGAAATTATGTAGTAAATTGTAGAGCCAGTGTTTGCATCTTCTTACTCCATCCCCATTGCTCTTTTTCACTTTTACTATTCATATTTTTAAATTTATTTTTTATTGAACTATCATTGATTTACAATGTTGTGTTAATTTCTGCTGTACAGCAAAGTGATTCAGTTATACATATATAAACAATCTATTTTTTTTAAAAATAGATCTTTACTGGAGTATAATTGCTTCACAATACTGTGTTAGTTTCTGTTGTACAACAAAGTGAATCAGCCATATGCATACATATGTCCCCATATCCCCTCCCTCTTGAGCCTCCCTCCCATCCTCCCTATTCCACCCCTCTAGGTCATCGCAGAGCACCAAGCTGATCTCCCTGTGCCATGCTACTGCTTCCCACCAGCTAACTATTTTACATTTGGTAGTGTATGTAAGTCGATGCTACTCTCACTTCACCCCAGCTTCCCCCTCCCACCCCGTGTCCTCAAGTCCATTCTCTATGTCTGCGTCTTTATCCCTGCCCTGCAACTAGGTTCATCAGAACCAATTTTTTTTTTTTTAGATTCCATATATATGCGTTAGCGTACGGTATTTGTTTTTATCTTTCTGACTTACTTCACTCTGTAGGACAGAGTCCATCCACCTCACTTTCTTCTATGTACTGCTTCTATTCTCAATCAGTGCTCTTAGATGGAAACACTTGTGAAAGCTAGTTTCTAAATTTAAAACAAACTTGCTTTATAGAATTTATTGGATCTAAGGTAGATCAGCTTGTGACATTTTTCTCAGTGATCTAGCCAAATAATACATAAATTATTATAAGTTGAAAGTAGTACTATTAAATTTGTTTTGGAAAGCAGTTAACTTCTTTAAACAATGCAAGAAGTAGTCTAAGGCAGTACGTCAATTCAGTCTTGAATTATGTTAAAATTGACAGGCTCAAAGTACAGGAAAAAAAAGTTGTAAAATGCATATTGCCTATTCAAACTATAGGGTTGAGAATATATAGTGGAAAATATATGGTGGCCATTGTAAGTGGAAGAATCTGTAATATGGATTAGGGAGAAAACTGCTTATTAAAGTCTTAAGAAAAAGAAGACCTTTACTTTTTTTCCATTTTTTTTTTTCTCTTCTGCCTTTTAAGAAAGATCCAGGAGGTGAGAGAGATGCTGCAAGTGAGAACATTCTTCTTGAGCTATCTTATACCTTCTTATCAAGAGTGTTAGCTAAGGTGTTAGCAAAAGAATGTAACTTAAAAAAAATTAGAAGAAGAAAGGAAGGAAAGAAGACAGGGAGAGAGGCAGTATGAGTAGATGAAAGAATAAGAGGGAATACATAGAAATCCATGGGTTTTTGACAGAACATCAGTTGCCTATTTTAAATACAGATGTGTCTAAGCTACTACTGGCCAGAGTTACTTGACATTCTTTCATACGAGTAGTATGCATGTATGTTTACCTTAAACTTTTTCTTTTTAAAGATGTATAATTACTGAGGGAAATAATCTCATAGTATATAGTTTATATATTTTACCATACTTTAAAGGAGTACTAGAGTACTTTGTTTTTTAAATCTTTACAAAGATGACCTGAACTATTATTAAACATTGATTTTAATATCATTGTTTCTCTTTAATTATAACTAAATAAAAACATTTTTAGTTTACATTTATGTAATTCAATGGTATTCTAGGATTCTTGATTATTATAGCAGTATAGAATATCACAGGTTTGTAAGTCCTCATGATTACTTACACATTCTTTGAATGTATATACAATTATAAACCAGTATTTTTTCTCTATTAAAATATCTTTGTGTTTCACTAAACATATATTACAGGATTAAAGCATTTGGATTGTAATTCAAATCTCTTGGAAACTATACCTTCTGAATTGGCTAGCATGGAATCACTAGAATTGCTTTATTTGCGGAGGAATAAATTACGTTTTCTACCGGAATTTTCTTCTTGTAAATTATTAAAGGTACTATTTAGTTGATTATTAAATAACTATACATTTTCTGAAAGTTAATCATGAAAATGAAATTTTAAACGTATTTTACATTGAGAATATGCATTAGTTATGTGTTATTTTTTCCTATATTCCTGTTTTTCAGAATTTTAATGACTAAATATATTAATGGTATTGTCAATAATAGATTTTTTTTTAAAAAGCAGTAATCAAATTTAAAAATAAGAATTCGTCCATTTCATCTGGAGAGTAGTTTATAACTGGAGATGTAGTAGATGATGAGGCTTACAAAGTAAGTTGGGACCATAGTGCAGGAAACCTGGAATACCAGGAATGAATACGTATCTAATTCTATAAGTTGCCAACTCATGTTTACCTCATCATAAAGTCTGTTTAAAATTAATTACTTTTTTTGGTATTAAGTATATAGCATTAACATTGTATTTAAATTTGCTATGCTTTGCTTTTCTGTATGTATACTTTTATGCATTAGTGTTGAGTTTGTTTTGTTTTTTGTTTTTCTGAGTATAGTTGCTTTACAATGTTGTGCTCCTTTCTGCTGTACAGCGAAGTGAGTCAGCTATATGTGTGCATATATCTGCTCCCTCTTGGACCTCTCTCCCAGCCCCCCCACCCCGTCACACCCATCTAGGTCATCACAGAGCACCAAGCTGAGCTCCCTGTGCTATACAGCAGGTTCCCACTAGCTATCAGTTTTACACATGGTACTGTGTATATGTCAATACTAATCTCCCAATTTGTCCCCCCATCCCCGTCTGTCCACACGTCCATTTTCTATGTCTGCGTCTCTATTCCTGCCCTGCAAATAGGTTCATCTCTACCATTTTTCTAGATTCCACACATATGTGTTAATATACAATACTTGTTTTTTTCTTCCTGACTTACTTCACTCTGTATGACAGACTCTAGGTCCATCCACCTCACTACAAATAACTCAGTTTCGTTCCTTTTTATGGCTGAGTAATATTCCATTGTATATATGTACCACATCTGCTTTATCCATTCATCTGTTGATGGACATTTAGGTTGCTTCCATGTCCTGGCTATTCTAAATAGTGCTGCAATGAATATTGGGGTACATGTGTCTTTTTGAATTATGGTTTTCTCAGGGTGTATGCCCAGTAGTGGGATTGCTGGGTCATATGGTAGTTCTATTTGTAGTTTTTTAAGGAACCTCCATACTGTTCTCCATAGTGGCTGTATCAATTTACATTCCCACCAACAGTGCAAGAGGGTTCCCTTTTCACCACACCCTCTCCAGCATTTATTGTTTGTAGATTTTTTTTGATGATCGCCATTCTGACCTGCGTGAGATGATACCTCATTGTAGTTTTTATTTGCATTTCTCTAATAATTAGTGATGTTGAGCATCTTTTCATGTGCCTCTTGGCCATCTATCTGTATGTCTTCTTTGGAGAAACGTCTGTTTAGGTCTTCTGCCCATTCTTTGATTGGGTTGTTTGTTTTTTTAATATTGAGCTGCATGAGCTGTTTGTATATTTTGGAGATTAACCCTTTGTCAGTTGCTTTGTTTGCAAATACTTTCTCCCTTTCTGAGGGTTGTCTTTTCGTCTTATTTATTGTTTCTTTTGCTGTGCAAAAGCTTTTAAGTTTAACATCATACACAAAAATAAACTCAAAATGAATTAAAGACCTAAATGTAAGACTGAACACTATAAAACTCTTGGAGGAAAAAATAGGCAAAACACTCTTTGACATAAATCACAAAAAGATCTTTTTTGACCCACCCCCTAGAGTAATGAAAATAAAACAAAAATAAACATATGAGACCTAATTAAACTTAAAATCTTTCGCACAGCAAAGAAAGCCATAAACAAGAGTTACTTTTAAACAGAATGGTGGCAATGATATAAATAACTGAAAAAGTTATCATTTAATAAGATTAATTATCTGATAATCTTAGGTTCTGGTAGTGAGAAATCAGTATATATAATAATCACTAATAAAAATGTTGAGTAACAAACATTTATTATAATATAAATAACTTTTTAAACTTGTACTGATTTGTTTTAAAACTTTAATTTTTTATCAGTATAGTTCTTGGATTTGTGTTTTTATTAATTCTATAAATGTAACTACTAAATCATTTCTCTGCTTTGGTTTTATAAACTTTGAACTTTCTTCCAGTTTAAACCTTTAATTAATTTTTGAATTACTAGGAAATTCTTGAAAATTGTCCTTTTTGTCATTTTTCTTTAACTGTAAGATCGCTTAAATATAATTAAAAATTTAAGCATCTTAGTAATTAGAAAATTTTCCATGTATTTTTCAATGATTTGAAATCAAGATTTCAATTTTATTTTCATTATCTAGTGTAACATTGAATACAGAAATACACATGATTGATCTTTGCTTTTGTAGGAATTACATGTAGGTGAAAACCAGATTGAAATGTTAGGGGCAGAACACCTTAAGCATCTGAATTCTATCCTTGTGCTAGACCTGCGAGATAACAAGTTAAAATCTGTTCCAGATGAAATTACACTCCTGCAATCTTTGGAAAGGCTTGACCTAAGCAACAATGATATTAGTAGGTAAGTTTAAAGATGGAATGAATAAGAAATCATGTCTATATTTGGTTGTAATTCATAAGTTACAAAAGCATGTAGAGATCTCTTTTGTAAATTGAATTCAATAACTGTTTATTGAGTAGGTATCATATGTAGACCTACAAAGATTTTGTTCTTGGCAGCAAGCTTAATATGCTAATGGAATCAGTTACTCCAACTCACTGGGACACAAACTCTACGAATAACTCCTAGATCAGTGCCTGGGTACATAGAAGCTGCCTGATAAATATTTGTTGAATTTGTTAAATGACATAAAGCCGTGGGAGAGATACGAAATACTCTGGGGGTTTAAAGGAGATACAGGAATCACAATTTATTGAGAAGAATCAGGGCAGACTTTGTGGAAGAAGTAAAATTTTTAGATGATATTATAGAACTGGGACCAGGGTGAAGCAAGTTAATTGCCTAGAGCACAAAATTTAAATGTACTCACAGGGTCATGCCTCATTATAGTCCTATCATGTGATCTTTGAAGGATGACCACTATTTTTAAGTGCATGCGTAAGGTGGTCAGAATGACTCATTTGGCAGGAGGAAACTGCACAAACAAAGCTCTGAAAGTTTAGAAAATAAATTGTAAGTATACATAGAGAGAACAGCAAGGAATCGAGCTGAGATGGTAGGGTGCACGAAAGGAGATTGTGAGAATTTAGGTCTTGAAAGATAAGTTGAGGCCATGTGAAAGAGGTCCTTAAAATGCCTGTGAAGAGCCAGTTTTCATTAATTAAGAGGTGGGGAGATTAAGAACAAAACCAACTTGATTGTAATCTCATTAAAAAATAAATTGGTGATAGTGGGTCAGATACTTTGGATAGGAGTGGTTTTGTAGACGGGAATTCTAAAAAATTCTATTAATCTAATAATGATCACTAAGGAGCACTTGATATATCCAATTTACTGAGTTGACAACTTTGTAGATTTCTCTCTTATGTAATAAGGACCTAAACTGTAGTGACAATGGGAATGGAAAGAAGAGGAAAGATGTGAAAGGTGTGATGAGTTAGAATAAGTAGTATTTAGCAATTGATTGTGTTGGAGCTGCAGAGGAAGAGGGTAGTGAGCAAAGAATCATAAGGAGTTATAAAATCATAATATTTAGAGATGGAATTATTTTACAGATACATTAAAAAAAGACTCAGACTCACCTAGGATTGTATGCCAGTTAGGTGTCTGAAGTTTTATGTTTGGATGTCAGATACATGGTTCGCTCTTCACAGAAGGAGAAAGGTTAAGCAAGGTAGACTTTCTTCTATGTGTATATTTCAATAACTTTTAAAATATCAAAATTGTTTTCACAATGTACATATGGCATATGGTACATCTTTTTATTTTATTTTATTTTATTTATTGTTTCTGGCTGCGTTGGGTCTTCGTTTCTGTGTGCGGGCTTTTCTCTAGTTGCGGTGAGTGGGGGCTACTCTTGGTTGCAGTGCGTGGGCTTCTCGTTGCGGTGGTGTCTCTTGTTGTGGAGCATGGGCTCTAGGCATGTGGGCTTCAATAATTGTGGCTCGCAGGTTCTAGAGTGCAGGCTCAGTAGTTGTGGTGCGTTGGCTTAGTTGCTCCATGGCATGTGCATGTGGGATCTTCCTGGACCAGGGCTTGAACCCATGTCCCCTGCATTGGCAGGCGGATTCTTAACCACTGCGCCACCAGGGAAGCCCCATATGGTACATCTTGATCATAGATTTGAATGCTTGGACAGTGACCATTCTTTCCACTCACTTCTAATAAGTGACCTGGATATTCCTAAAAGTACTTATAACTAATGAATGAAATAATCGCTTGCCTCATAAATATTGGCACATACATTTTTCCCCATAACAGTCTTATTTTGGCTACTACGTGAAAGCAGAAAGCAAATATTTAAAACAAAAACGATGACAAATAATATTAAATAAATAAAGTAATGGGTACAAATATTTCTGATATATATGTTTCTCTTTCTCCAGAGCTCTGGATATAGTGTATATATCACAGGGCCTAGAACATAATGAAACTTATAAGTATTTTCCTTCCTTTCATCTGATCTCATACTTCCTAGATATCAGACCATTCTATGCATTTTTTACCCCTCCAGAATCTCCTCTAACTAAAATATTGATTCCTTGCAATGCTACCAGAGTAATTTTTATAAAGTACAAATTATCAGGTTGTTCTTCTACTAAAAAACTTTGATGATTCTCCATTCTTACAGCACTGTTTCCCAAATATGGCTATGTATCAGAACCACATGAGAAGCTTTAAGAAAAAATGCAGATACTGAGGCAACAATGAATCAGAATTTTTAACAATGGAATTTTTTTGGGTTTTATTTTTAAAAATTCCTAGGAGATTTTGATGCGTCTGGTTTTCCATCCAGCAGTTGGGAATCACTGTCTTGCAAGATAACGTCCAGAATTTTTAGTGTAACAGCCAAGTACATCTCACAGTCAGACTTCATTCATTCTCTTTGTCATCTTTCACTCCCACAGGTATCCTGCTCTGACAACACTGAACTGCAAATGTACTGACTTTTTCTTCATTTTCTTTACCTTAGAATGCCCTTTTCCTACCTGACTGCCTGATGGAATTCCATTCTTTTTAAGCCCAAATCCAGGCTTTGCTATTCCCTTCTCCCTCTACTCCCCTTGCTAATTTCTACTTCTGTATTCTCAGAGCAACTTTACTTGTTTAGCACTTGTCTTATTACATATATATATATAAAATATATTCATTTGTTGACGTATAATCTACATACAGTAAAATCTACCAATTAAAATATACAATTTGATGATTTTTGACAAATGTATGTAATTGTGTAACCATTGTTACAGTCATGAAGAACATTTCTGTTTCCCTAAATTCTCCTCCTACCCTTTGCAGTCAATCCCCTTTTCATATCCCCAACCCCTAGCAATCAGTGATGTGCTCTGTCACTGTAGTTATGCCTTTTAAAAAATATCATATAAATGAAATCATAGCATATAGTTTTTGTGTCTGTCTTTTTTCTTGTAGTATAAAGCTTTTGTGATTCATTCATGTGATTTTGTGTATCAATAGTTTATTCATTTTTATTGCTGAGTGTTATTTCATTATACAGATATACCACAATTTATTCATCTCTTCACTAGTTAGTTGATGGATGTTTGGATTACTTTCAATTTTCTGACTATTGTGAATATTCATGTAAGTCTTTGGTTGGACATTATTTTCATTTTTCCTGGGTAAATATGTAGGAGTGGGATTGCTTAGTTGTATGGTGAGTGTATGTTTAACTTGAAAAAACTCCACTTTCTAGAGTGGCTGTGCTATTTTATATGCTCACCAGCAACATAAGATAATTCCTATATTTTGGTTAGCCATACCTGTGTCCTTTTCCTTTGTTCAACTAAAAATTTTTTAAGGGAAAGTTCTTGAAATCCCTATACCAATGCCTAGTATATTATAGATGCTTAATAGATTTTGAGATTTAATATTTATGTGTATAAACTGGTTATCTTTTTGTGTACCAAAGATAAAAATTACTTTCCTTTCTGAATAAAAATATGAATTATGCAATTGAAAATTATTCTTTCTCATTTTTTTCAATTATGAAATATTTTATTTGCTTACATTTACTTTTTAGCACTGGATACAATTTAGCAAATGTTTTATAGCTCACATTCTTTTTTTAGTAATCACAATATGATAGTATCGAAACAAATCTCTCTTTTTTCTTTTTAAACATGTTTGGCGTCTATTTCGAGAGGAAATATTTTAGGTCTAAATTACTTAGACTTTCTTTGACACTATTTTATGGTGTATAGTTTGTCATATGTTAGTTTTATAATCTACTACTTGGTTGAATTATACTTACCCTTAATGTCTTCCTTGAAATCAATTTAATCTTTTGTAGTCTGCCCTGTTCATTGGGAGAACTTCATTTGAAATTCCTGGCACTAGAAGGAAATCCTTTGAGAACGATTCGAAGAGAAATTATAAATGTAAGCATATTTAGAATTCAGTGCTGGTTTTTAAATTTTATATTGAAACATACACGTTGATCTATAAAACTGCAATGTATGTCTTGGTGAATATGTCTTTCTCCCCACATTTTCAGAAAGGAACCCAAGAAGTCTTAAAATATCTACGAAGCAAGATTAAAGGTACTTTTCTATTTTCTCCCATATTTTGAAGGATAACATGAAAAGTGGTAAAGAGTTAATAGTATATAAATTTACATGTATTTTTGGTATAAATATTTAGAGAAAATGCTCCCTGGCAGGTGTGGCTCTAATTCTGAATCCACTAGGCCATAAATATGCTGAAATTATTTAAAAAATCATTAAATTCACAATAATACTGTTCTATCCTTAATCTCTTTGAGTTGTGTTATACTGTACCAATTAGAAAATATAAAAAAAGATTCTGTAAGCACCTAATGCTTTACCTTTGAAAAAAGAGCAAAACTTGACTATTATGGTATAATATAAGGGTTCTGTTGACTGGGAAGTATATTAACAGGCATTTGAATATATGCTGCATTCATAGTTTTGGTAAGTTCTGACAAAAATAAAGACAAAACACATTTTTTAGGATATACTAATTTAGCACGAACATGCACCAAAAGAAAAATTACCATAAATTTAATTTTTAATGTTTCACTAAAATTGTGATTTATTCCAGTTTTTATTTCATGTATGTTATTGTAGCACACACTACATTTAGAACATTAAGAAAAAAATTTTTTGTGCCAGTGTAATGCTGCATAACAAACCACTCCGTAACTTAGTGGCTAAATACAGTAGCTATTAATTTAGCTCACAACTCTTGGTTATGCACAGCCTAGTCTAGCACCATAATGTCAGTCAGTAGATGTTAAATAAATAAGATAATTGTATACTTAAGTAATTTATATTTTCCACTTTGCCCTTCAAATAAATTGACATAATTTTCTAAGACTCTCATTTTCTGACAATCAGAGAGTGTCCTTTTTTCTCCAGATATACTTTCTCCTCAAGAAAGATTGATTATTCTGATATAAATCAGTTAGAAGTCATGTCAGAATAATTAGAAAAAATTTTAAACCTTTTTTTTAGACTACTTTAAGGTTTACAACAAAATTGAGAGGAAGGTACAGAGATTTCCCATATGTCCTCTGCCTGCACACATATACCCTCCCCCAGTATCAGCAACACTCACCAGAATAGTACATTTTTTACAAAGGATGAACCTACATTGACACATCTAAATCACCCCAGGTGCATAGATACCTTAGGGTTCACTCTTGGTGTTGTACATTCTATGGGTTTGAACAAATGTATAATGCCATGTATTCATCATTGTAATATACAAAGTATTTTCACTGCTGTAAAAATCCTCTGTGATCTGCCTATTAATCCTCCCTCCCCCCCACAATCCCTGCCATCCCTGACAACCACTGATCTTTTTCTTGTCTCTGTATTTATGTCTTTTCCAGAATGTCAAATAATTGGAATCATACAGTCTGTCACCTTTTCAGATCGGCTTCTTTCACTTAGTATTATGCATTTAAGCTTCCCTCATGTCTTTTTAAGGCTTGATAGCTTATTTCCTTTTAGCACTGAATGATATTTCACTGTCTGTATGTACCACAGTTTATCTACTCACCCACCTACTGCAAGACGTCACGGTTGCTTCGAAGTTTTGACAGTTATAAATAAAGCTGCTATTTTTTTTTGTTTTTTGGGTTTTTTTTTTTTTTTTTGCAGTACGCGGGCCTCTCACTGTTGTGGCCTCTCCCGTTGCGGAGCACAGGCTCCGGACGCACAGGCTCAGCGGCCATGGCTCATGGGCCCAGCCGCTCCTCGGCATGTGGGATCTTCCCGAACCGGGACACGAACCCGTGTGCCCTGCATCGGCAGGTGAACTCTCAACCACTGCGCCACCAGGGAAACGCAAAGCTGCTATTTTGCATATGGATGTCCCATTGTTTCAGCATCATTGTGAAAAAGACTATCTTTGCCTTTGTATATTCCATTGTATTACCTTTGCTTCTTTGTCAAAGATCAGCTGACTACATTTATGGTGGTCTCTTTATGGATTGTCTATTCTGTTCATTGATCTCTTTGTTCTTTTACCATATCACACTGTCTTGATTACTGTCTTTAAGTTGGATAGCATCAGTCTTCCAATTTTGTTCTTCTCTTTCAATACTATGTTTCCTATTCTGGCTCTTTTGCCTCTCCATATAAACCTTAGAATCAATTTGTTGATACTGACAAAATAACTTGCTGGGTTTTTGATTGGAATTACATTGAATATATAGATCAAATAGGGAAGAAATGACATCTTGACAGTATTGGATCTTTCCATCCATGAATATGGAATATCTCTCCATTTATTTAGATCTTCTTTGATTTCATTCATCAAAGTTTTATAGTTTTCCTCATAGAGTTCTTATTCACATTTATTAGATTTATACCTGAGTATTTCAGTTTTGGATGCTAATGTAAATGGTACTGTGTTTTTAATTTCAAACTCTACTTGTTTATTGTTGATATAGAGGAAAACAATTTACTTTTATATATTAACCTAATATCCTGCAGCCTTACTATAGTATAATCACTTATTAGTTCCAGGAGGTTATTTTTGGATTTTCTAACAATATGATTGTGCCATCTGTGAACAAAGACAGTTTTATGTCCTCCTTCCCAATCTGTGTACCTTTTATCTCTTTTCTTTTCTTATTGCATTAGCAAGAACTTCCAGTGCAGTGCTGAAGAGGAGTGAGTGGAGAGAGGGAACATCCTTGCCTTGTACCTGATCTTAGGGGGAAAGCTTCAAGTTTCTCAACATTAATTATGACAGCTGTAGGGCTGTTATAGTCTTTATTAAATTGAGAAAGTTCTCTTGTTTCTGTTTTACTGAGTTTTTATCATAAATGCCTGTTGGATTTTATCAAACACATTTTATACATCTATTGATATGACCATGTAATTTTTCTTTTTTAGCCTGTTGATATGAAGGATTGCATTAGTTGATTTTTTGAATGCTGAACTAGCCTTGCATACCTGGGTTAAATCCCAGTTGGTTATGGTGTATAATTCTTTTTATACTTTTTTTAGATTTGATTTGCAAATATTTTGTTGAGGATTTTTACATGTATGTTCATGAGAGATTTTGCTTTCTAGTTTTATTTTCTTGCAATTTCTTTGTCTGGTTTTGGTATTAGGGTAGTACTGGCCTCATGGAATGAGTTAGGAAGTATTCCCTCTGCTTCATTCCTTGGAAGAAGATTGTAGAGTATTGGTATAATTTCTTCCTTAAATGTTTGGTAGAATTCACCAGTCATACTGTCTGGGCCTGGTGCTTTCTGTTTTGGAAGGTTATTAATTATTGATTCGATTCCTTTAATAGATAATAGGCCTATTCAGATTGTCTGTTTTTTCTTGTGTGAGTTTTGGAAGATTGTGTATTTCTAGGAATTCACCCATTTCATCTAGGTTATCAAAATTGTGGACATAGAATTGTTCTTAGTATTCTTTCATTATCCTTTTTTGTGTGCATGGAACCTGCAGTGATGTCTTCTCTCTCATTTCTGATATTAGTCATTTGTGTCCTCTCTCCTTTTTTCTTAGTTAGCCTGGCATAGAGGCATACTAATTTTATTGATCTTTTCAAATAACTAGCTTTTGGTCTTATTGATTTTTCTCTATTGATCTCCTGTTTTCAATTTCATCAATTTCTACTCTAGTTCTTCTTATTTCTTTTCTTCTTAATTTGGATTTAATTATCTCTTCTTTTTCTAATTTCCTAAGGTAGAAACTTAGATTGGCGATTTTAGATCTTTCTTTTTTTCTAGTATATGCATTGAATGCTGTGAGTTTCCCTCTAAACACTGCTTTCGCTGCATACAACAGATTTTAATAAGTTGTGGTTTTATTTTTATGTAGTTAAAAATATTGTAGAATTTCTCTTTAGGTTTCTTTTTTGAGCTATGTGTTATTTAGAAATGTGTTGTTTAATAATCACATATTTTGAGAATTTCCAGTTATCTTTCTGTTGATTTCTAGTTTAATTTCATTGTCCTCTGAGAGTAGACATTGTATGATTTCTGTACTTTAAAAAGGTGTGTTTTATGGCATTATAAGATACAAGGTCGATTAAATATATTAGGATATATATTAAGCTGTTGTATTGTACATGACTTCTTCTCATATGCCATTGGTCAGAACTTATATTGCGGCCACTCATGTAAGGGGAGCTGTAAAATACAGCTTTTTTTTTTTTTTTTTAAATAAGAAGCAGCTTTATTGTCATGTAATTCACATGCCATACAATTCTTCCATTAGAATTGTACAACTACATGTTTTTTGCTATATTAACAGGTAAGTACAACCCTTGGCATAGTCAGTTTTAAACATTTTCATCACCTCAAAAAGAATTGCAGTACCTTTGGCTATTATGGATAATGCAGTGATAAACATTTATTTACAAGTTTCAGTGTGAACGTGTTTTCATTTCTCTTGCATATATATCTAGGAGTGGAATTGCTGGGTCGTATGGTAATTTTATATTAAGTCATTTGAGAACTGCCAGACTGTTTTTCACAAAGCAGCTGCACCAGTTTACATTCTCATTAGTATTGTATTAGGGTTCTGATTCTTCCACATCCTCACTAACACTTGTTTTCTGACTTTCTGATTCTAGCCATTCTAGTGGGTATGAAGTGCTATCTCATTGTAGATATGATTTGCATTTCCCTGATGAATAATAATGTTGAACATCATGTGCTTATTAGCCATTTGTACATCTTTGGAGAAATACATTGCCCAGTTGAGATACAGTGCCCAATTTTTAATTATTTTTATTATTGAGATGTAATAATTCTTTATGTAGTCTAGATATAAGTCTCTTGTCAGATATATGATTTGCAGATATTTTCTAGGCTTCTGTGGGTTTGTCTTTTCATTTTCTTGATAGGGTCCTTTGAAACAAGTTTTCTTTGAATTTTGATGGAATCACTTTCTTTTTTTGCTTATGTGTTTGGTTTCATATCTAAAAGTCCTTTGCAAAACCCTGTTTTATGAAGATTTTCTCCTATTTTTTCTTCTAAGAGTTTTATACTTTTGCTCTTACATTCATGTCTTTGATCCACTTTGAGTTAATTTTTATATATAGTATGAGATAAGGGTATAATTTCATTCTTTTGCTTGTGACTATCCAGTTTCTGTGTACTATTTGTTGAAAAGGATTCTTTTCTCACTGAATGGTCTTGGCATCTTTTGTTGAATATCACTTAACTATAAATGTAGGATTTATTCTGGACTCTCAGTTTTATTCCATTGATCTGTATGTCTATCCTGTGCCAGTACTACAGTATCTTGATTACCACTGCTTTGTACTAAGTTCTGAAATTGGGAAGTGTAAGTCCTACTTTATTCTTCTTTCTTGGGTTTGTCTTGGCTATTCTGGGTTTCTTGCAATTGCATACAAATTTTAGAATCAGCTTATTAATTTCTACAAAGAAGTCAGCTGGGTTTCTGATAGGGATTACATTGAATCTAGATCAGTTTATGGAATATCGCCATCTTAGTTTTTTTAATCAAAAAGTCAATAAATGTATATGGTAAAAAAAAAATTCAAGCAATATACAAGAACATACAATGAAAAATAAATCTATTTGTCACAGTAGTCCCCTCCCAAGAGACATCAGCCTCTCTCTTTACAGTCTCCTTGATGCTGATTATTAAAAGTAGCTCTTTGGAAAGTGTTGAGAATATTCTATTTCAATATGTAATCATGCTAATATACATGTATATTTAAAAAATAATGCTGGGTTTTGTTGCTGGTTTAATATGTCTCTCTGCTGATGTAATTTGGCAATATATATTACATATTTTTTAAAGTGACATAACCAAATCGCTAGGGAACTTCTAAATACCAAAACATTTCACTTGGTATTAATATTTTTCTTGGTGTCTTTTATTTCTATTTGATATTCTGTCATTTATTCTGTGCTACTTCTGTAAATAAAATATTTATATGATATGTATTTGTGTGGAAAATAATCACTTAGTAATTATTGATTAATGAATAACTGATGAGCTTAATGCAAGAGAAATACACTTGGTATTATTCAACAAATGTTCACTAAATGCCTACTGGGTTGAAGCAAGATCAAGGATACTACTGATTTTTTTTTTTTTTTAATGTTCTTTTGGCAAGCCTCTGCTCTTAACATATGAATACTAGGACCGTTTTATCGTTTTTTCATCGCTAAAAATTAATAGTCTTATTTTATTTCCGTCTAGATTGCTGAAGTCTCTTTTGCCAAAAAATCACAAAGCTGTCTCTTTTAAATGTGTATGATTTTTGTTTGTTTTGTTTTTTATGCCATATTATGACAGTGTGAAACATTAAACAGTCTCTGGAGATTAGTGAAAGGGTTGATTGTATGTAAATGTGTAAGTAGGTATGCATGTTAGGAAATATCTATTTAAAATAAAGTCTTAATTTGCTAAGAAAGATCTTAATGTGAGTAATGTACCAAAAACTTACTTGACTATGCAAGTTGCCAGATTTTAAATAATTGGGGATAATCAGCTTCATAGTATCCTAAACTGAAAAGATAGGCAGATGCCTATTTGGTAGAAATTTTGGGGAAATAATACTTTTCCTTTGTTAACAAATTCCTTCATTAGAAGTAATACCATATTATTTTTGCTTAAGAGGAAGGATTGCTTGTCATTGTTTCTTCTGAGACATTGTAGTTATTCTTTATTCTTTCCTACTCCTAAATTTTCTTATGGTAGGATTTATTAAAATATTTTGAACTTTATTTCTATTAAATAAAGATTAAATTCTAGATCTAGATTTGAGATATTGGAAATAAAGCATATGAAAAGATATTTTTACCAGTAATATCTATCAATAGAAATCATGTAAACTATTTTTAAGTATTTTTAAGAATTTTAAAAATGACTTTGCAGTATAAATATTGGTTTTTATATAACTTTTCTTTTGCCAGATGATGGACCTAGCCAAAGTGATTCTGTTACTGAGACTGCCATGACACTACCAAGTGAATCTAGAGTCAATGTACACGCCATCATCACATTAAAAATATTAGACTATAGGTATGTAATTCATTTTTTTAAATGTTGCAAAACATAGGAAACTTTCAGAAATAATCCTTCAGAAAAATTGGTGAAGAATTCATCAGAGTGCATTAGTACTTAGAATAATAGCAATTGCAAAAACAGTGATGAGATAAAAGCATATTAAAAGTACAGTGCACTTAAATGCCCATTCCTTAGGTGATTTGTGTTGATTAGACTTAAGAGATAGATAAATGGTCGTTAATAGTAAAATTTTTATAATAAAGAACATTTTATTATTATAAAAAATAAGAGTGATAGTATTCATTGGTAATAAAATTTTCTGACTCAGTTACCAGCATCCAGAGAGAATTTTATATTGGAGGGGTTCCTATATTGGTAACTAAAAAATAAGTATCATTTATTTAATGAACACCTCAAGCAGGCAAAGCATGAGAGGTTGTACTCTGTTTATATATTTGAATACAAGTCAAATAATATGTCATAATAATGTGCTCTGGTAGCACATATGATAAACCTGAAATAATTACAATGTTGGTATATAAACTGAGGCAGAAGCCTAATAATTTTTATATACTATGGGTGTGTGTTCAATTGGAGAAAGAAGATACCTATGCAGAGATTGGAAGTGGTTGTCAAGTATTCTTCAGTAGCATCTAAGGCAACAATGATAAAAACAACCAATACTGTCAAAACTCTTGCAGTGATTAGCTCATGTCTGGGTATTGTAATGAAAATAAAAAAGAATACAGACTCAAGTTAGATAGTGACTGGGTTTGTTCAGTTACCCACACAGCCAGCATTAATTTCTGGCCTCTTTTCCTTAATGTATCAGTAGGTACCACCTGCTGAGCAGTTAAGATTCAGTCTCTGTTTCAGATTTGTTATGTTCCATTCACATAGAAATCACTACCCTAAACCACCTTCCTTCTTTGACACTGTAACACAGGGTAGTACTCTTCCCTACTTGTAGTTGTGTCCTTCTTCTCATAGCATAACATAGCAATTTAGCATGTCTTATCTTACATATAATATATCCATTTATTCAGTAGGTATTTTTGGAGTCTACTAAGTATGTATCAAATTCTATGCTAGGTGTTGTAATACACTGAATGATCAGACACACTTGATTCCTGCCTTGGAATTTCTTAGCTTAAAATTCCTTTTATCTCTGGCTTCCATTCTCTCCACCCTGCATGGATATGATTTATTGAGTTTCTATTCTGTTGGACATTGTACTGGGTACTTCACATATGCTCTTGCTTTTAATCATTTAAAAAATCTATAAAACAGTATTGGTACAACTTTTTTTTGGTGGGGTATAATCATTCCCATCCTTTAAATGTACAGATGTCACAAAAGCATAATGAAGATAGGGCTTAAGACCATACATCTTAAATTGTTTTGATTCGAAATTTATTGTAATTTGTTTTCCTTGGAGTCTTTAATTGGACAGGAGTATCCTATTTAAAATATAAGTTATTTCCCAATCTTAAGGCATAAATGCCTTCAACTAAAGTTTTAAACATAGCGTAAATCTTCAAAGTTTAATTTGAATAAATCAGTTTCCCATGACTTGAGTATTTCTGATGGAAAAGATAGAAGTGCTCCATCTGCATAGCAGAAAATGGGTCCTGAAAGCAAAAGTGGAAGGCATAATAACAGTGAAATCTAGGCTTTTTATCATTTTTTTTTACCTTTTATCTTTCTGTATACTGTATGCTTTTCTTATACAGTTCTCCCATAACACACATTATATGTAATATTGTTTTCTTGCTCATACAGTCATTCGACATTCCATTGAAGATTCTTTTAAGTGGATGAGATTAGGCATTAAAAATTGTAAAAGAATAACATAAGCGTAACAGCTAATTATAACATCAAATTGTTAAATCTGCAAACGTCAGTTCTACTAAACTTTCATTTAAGATTAAATTTATATTTTATTGAAAATATAACTGAAAATTTTAATGAAAAGGAAATGTATTTATGTTTATATTTGCAAAAAATCTGACATAAATAACAGTGACTAATTCTTCAGATTCTAATTTCATAGAACTGAGGATTAAGGAAGGTAAATTACAAAGCTTATTTTATTAATGGAAGAACTAGGAATAGTTTAATCCAAGGCCACTACCCTGTGTACCTTTTCACATGCTAAATGAGAGAGAAATTGGTTTAGGTTATGAGAAAACTAGTTTAGTACAGTGTTGAACTTTTAAAAATGATTGTCTTATAGTTAACTATATACCCAAAGAAAGTTGAGAGCTAACCTCTGTTAGAGATTTTTAAGAAAAGGGGTGAGAACAGTTCTTTAAATTACACATTTAGTTTTACTCTGAGGTAGAGGAATCTATTTACTTTTCCTTTACTGTATGACTTTTGGACATCTTAAGCTCTGAAGATATCTCTCTGTTTTTATTCCCATTGAGTATATGACTACACAGAAGGTGTGGCACAAAGTGTTATGACACAATATGTTGTCTGAATTCCTAACAGTTAACATTTTGTGGGTTGGCAGGTTTTTTTAGCATTTTTTACAGAACTTCATAATCAACTACCTTGAAAAATCTCCTTATGAAATCTTTAAAGGCCTTTAAAATGAAAAGCAATAATCATATCTTTCCAGATTGCTAAGAATGATGCATTTTAAACCATTTTTCATTTAGTGATAAACAAACAACTTTGATTCCTGATGAAGTGTTTGATGCAGTAAAAAGTAACATTATCACTTCTGTTAACTTCAGTAAGAATCAGCTATGTGAAATTCCCAAAAGGTAAGAACTGTTCGTGATGCTATTTCTGTTAAGTTGTGAATCATTCTCAGTTGTACTTGTATCTTAGTTGCAAGAATAATTATTTGTCATAGTTTTTTAATTAAAAAGTATATGTAAAATTTCTTACATTGTTAATATTTGAGGGATTTGGTAAAATTTACTTAAGTATTCTCTGAGACACTTTTAACATTGGTTCTGAGAGATAGATAGGTTAAAACTTTCTTTTTCATTTACATTTTAAACTTGGAAAATAGATATTAGAATTATTAAAAATACTTTTTTCCTATATAGTGAAATATCAGAGGAAAGTTTTAAGAGATCATCTAAAGCCAATTTCATGTAGATTAATAGGAATTTGGGGCTTTATGTTAATGAATTGCCAAGCCAGTGAATTTTTCCACTGATAGTAAAAGCAAAATTGACAACTCTGTTAACATTTTCCTCCTAGAAAAGGATTCTTCATTTACAAACATTAGAAATCATTTGCATTGTACTTTGTACTGTTTAATACATCTCTCTGGATGTTAATTATAGCACAATCTTTAGGTTTTGAGAGAATATTAGTTTAGTATAGTGTTGAACTTCTAAAAATGATTGTTATCTTGCCATTAACTATATACCCAAAGAAAGTTGACAAATAGCCTTGCAATTAAAACAGCAGTATGGGAGACAGGATAGGGTAATCATAAAGAATTTGGGCAATAGAGTCAGTTGCTTGTATCTATATCCCAGATCTATGAGCTTTGTGGCTTTGGGCAGGTTAACTAGCTTCTCTTACTTTCCTCAGTTGTGAAGTAGAGATGATAATAGACCTATTTATAAGAATTAAATTAAATGACATATCCACTTAAAGCATTTAACCAGTGCCTAGCACTTAATAAATACTTAAGTACTTAAAAAAAAAAAGAAAAAGAAAAAAAAAGATGATGTATTGGGGAAATTTCATCTGACTGCCCAAAATTTTTTTAGATGGCTTAAAATTTTTAAAAAGTCAGACAAACTATTACTTGCTTTCTATTTACAGAGAATAGTTTGAGGAATGTAGATCTTGAAAGATGATAACGTTAAGAGATTCTACTGAGAAAGGAGATCTAGTTCAACTTCTTTTTCTCTCTTGTTTAAAGTGTTCAGAAGGTATTTGATAGAATAGTTGAACATTTAGATTGGCTCTTAGATAGGACAAGTTTGCCTTAGGGATCCTAGATCAAACAAGCTGATTGGGGATGAAGATGGAAGGAGTTAAAAGATATTATGTTATTGCTTACTTTCTCATTTTATCCCACAGTCTGATTATTTTTATGCAAAACCGTATGCTATTCTGTTACCACAGTTATTTCGTCATGTTTTTTTTCACAAGTCACAAAATTGATTGCAAAAATAATACTTATTTATAAAATATTGGACTAAATGAAGAGACAAGTAATTTATGGTCTCATCACTGATTTATTCTATTGACTTCCTGGCATATTTTATTTCAAGCTACTACCCATTTAGAATTATACATATAATTTGTATCTTGACTGGTTTATTTGTCATAAACATTTTCCCATGTTGTAAACAATACTTTAAAAATGTAATTTATCTATATACCATAAGCTTGATTGTAAATAAAACAAAACATTGTATCTCTAAACCAAATTTTCAGAAGAATTACCAAATCAGAGTATGGCTCTTGATACATAAGTCCAAAAGCTTTCCAAAAGAGTTTTATCAGTTACATATCCAGACTCATGGTATCTTTCATGATGGTATCTTTCACTTTTAATCTTCTTTAGCACAGCATTTGATATTCTTTCTCTTTTTTTTTTTCTTTGCTAATATGATAGACAAAAATGATTTACAGTTTAACTTTTGTTTTTTGGCAAATCATATGTAACATCTCTTGTTCTTAAATTAATATCATACTTTCAAACTACTAAGTTTGATCAGGTTTACTTAGAAGTATTTAATTCTTCCTCTCTAAGTATTTGGCTTAAGTTGCTTAGTAGTAACACTTAGCAAACCTAGGAATTAACTTACTGTTTTCTTGCAATCATGATTAAATGATAATTTGGATAAGAGATACTATACTTTTAAAATGTTGCCATATCATATTTAAAAAGCATTTTGATGTATCAGATACTTCTGGTACTTAGATGGTTTTATATTATGGAGTCTAAAACAATAACTACGATATTACAGAATATATGTCTGACAATTTATTTTATGTATTCAAGTCACAGATATAGTATAAACATTGCCTAGATTGAATTTTTTTTGTCCATAATTGGTTTAAATATAAACTGAATGGTTTCTTAAACTTCAATCTACATTTAAGGTCAAATAGAAATTCTTTGACAGATAATATTATGGCTATTTTTAAAAACCTATTTTTATCAGTTACACATCCAAACTGATTGCAATTTTTATGAGAAAAGTAACAGTTACAGAAAATCTTAATTAGCAAAAATAATGTAAGATTTTTTTCCTCTATAGTCTGCTTGTAGTTTTGAAGTTCTGACAGTGAATTCAAATAGTATTAACATTTAAAAATTATTTTTGTTTCAGGATTGTGGAACTGAAAGAAATGGTTACTGATGTCAATCTCAGTTTTAATAAGCTTTCCTTTATATCCTTGGAATTATGTATGCTTCAAAAATTAACCTTTATAGATCTCAGGTATTTATTGATACTGTTGCTTCCCTTTTTAAAAAATTATTTTTTATTTATTTATTTTATTTATTTATTTTTGGCTGCATTGGGTCTTCGTTGCTGTGTGTGGGCTTTCTCTAGTTGTGGCGAGTGGGGGCTACTCTTTGTTACGGTGCGTGGGCTTCTCATTGCGGTGGCTTCTCGTTGTGGAGACAGGCGCGTGGGCTTCAATAGTTGTGACTCGTGAGCTCTAGAGTGCAGGCTCAGTAGTGTGGCCCACGGGCTTAGTTGCTCTGCGGCATGTGGGATCTTCACGGACCTGGACTTGAACCTGTGTTCCCTGCACTGGCAGGCAGATTCTTAACCACTGTACCACTGGGGAAGCCTTGCTTCCCTTTTTTAATAATAACTTATCTTTGTGTTTTACCTAACTTTTGCCCTTTCCCTCATGTTTTTCTAAGAAAAGAAATTGGTCTTTAGTTTATTAATAACATTTTAGGAGAAATCCGTAATTAAGCATTTAGGAAATATTTTAATCAGATGTCATCTGAAGGTAATTTACAAGTTATGTGACAAGACAAAATTACTTAAAATATTAGAAAATATTAATACATTATTTACATTCATGCTTAGGCAAAATTACAGATAGCACATGGAAAGTGTTTGCTTCACATTGTTTCTTTTTTAGCATAAAACTGTCAAAACCCTATGCTGGCACAGCAGCTAGCATGACTTCTCTCAAAAAGAACCTGTTTGGTTTCAAAATATTATATTAACCATGCAAGGCAAGAAATAAAGAAAAAGAACACTATGAGTGGCAATAAAAAGTAAAGAAACTATTTAAGGCTCTACAGAGGTAATAGGAAGTTTAGTTTAAATATATCCTAAGTTGAAGTGACAGGATCAGAAGTGTCACAGTTTTTTGGGGGTAATAATAGGTATTTCAGGGTTAGACAGTCATTTATTTTCTTGGGCTTTAAAACTTAATTTGTAAAATATGTTTCTATTACCTGGGCTTCTTACTGTTCGTGTGTTGTTATTTTTAGCTGCTCTTGCTTTGCTCAAACAATAAATTACAATAAGCTATTTATATCTGTTTGAAGATTTATTCTTCCTGTAGAGACAAAATTTTTTTTATGGGATTAAAGCAAATATACTAATAACTCTGCTCCTGCTAAATGCGGAATTGCTTCTCTTTTCCAGGGGCAATTACACTGGCAAAACAGTTTAAAACCTCATTTTAGTTCAGTATTAATAGAACAGTGAGAATAAATTCCTGCCTCCATTGCTGCTCACTTTATTTTTCATCCCATTCTCGTGTGTGTGTGCGTGTGTGTATGTGTACGCGCTCATGCCTCTGTCTATAACTATACCTGGAAATTTCTAATTAAGTGACTAAAATACGCCTTTATGTTTGCTATCAGTAGGTATAAGACTCCAGGAAAAGATAGAAACCATCATTGTGTTACTCAGCACAAATTAATAAAGGCAATAACTGGAGAAAAGTACAGAGAAAAGAAAAAACAACATATGTTGAGTTGAGAAAGTATGACTCATATATTAGGCTTGACTTCTGAATGCAAAGATATAGGTTAGAGAAAATTATTCAATTGTGATAGATAACCATCTAGTTGGATATAACTTTTTCACAAATATTTTCTATTATTAGTACTTATACGGCCTCTAGAGTGCTTCTACCTTCTTGTTAACCTTTCTTCTAAAATTGTTCCCAGATCTTTTCAGTAGTAAATGAGATTCCCTTTACTGCTGTGTTTTATTGTAAGATCTTAAAAAATTACACACTGTGCAAATTGAAATTCTAAACTTAGAGTAGAAATGGACTTACTTAATACTTATGTAGTAGAAAGCACCAAGTTTCTAAACATATAGAATCTCTTTAGTTTCCTGTTTCATCTTTTTCATGTAATTTTTCAGTTGTTCTTGGAGTAGAATTTAATGTCTATATGTGAAATATTTCTATTAATCAAATATTTATAATACTTGTGATATCAAATAATGTAGTATTTATAAGCATAACCGAAAGGGCTCTGTCTGTGGAAAGTATTGTTGATTGCAGTTTGAAGGAGATAGGGAATTAGTTTACAGTGTTTACCCTGTTAAATCTATTATTAACGAGTTAACTGCAGTATCAGTTGGTTGCACATTGCCATTAGGATTTGGCACATTAATCAAATACTTGAAGCAGCTGACCGATTCAGAATTCTTAGGACACAGCCTTAATGAAATCAAGAATTGACAAACTGAGCTGCATAAATTTTTGTCTGGTCAACATTTTAATTATAAACTAAAGTTGTACAGATTTTCAAACTTTGTAAATCATCTTTTTTCTCTCTAATTTAGGAATAATTTTTTAAATTCTTTACCTGAAGAAATGGAATCATTGATAAGACTACAAACAATCAACCTTTCCTTTAATAGGTAAGAAACAGAACAGACAAATCTGAATAACAATTTTCTGTGGAAAATTTGTAGGTCTTACTAGAGAATACAACTAAAAGAACCAAATAAACAAAAAGGCCTATATGTTTTCTTTATTTAAATATCCAGGTTTATTTTCACTTAGTTCTACTTAGAATTAAAAGTGATGTTGCTTTTTTAGAATTTTCACAACTGATGTCTAGTAGATTTTTTGTTTCTTTTAACCATTTTAAGAAACCTGTAAGCTAGTAGGAAGACAAATAGCAAATAAATAATTCTAATCACTGTAGTGGAAGCACAGTGCCTAGACATAAGTGTTTCCAGAGATTACTTGAAGGTAGAGGAGGTAGCTCTGAAACTGAGGCTTGGAACATAGACATTTGCCAGACACACAGGGATATGGCATCCCGTGTAGAGCAAATAGCATATACTAAGGCACAAGGATGTGAGAAAATGATGGGACACGTCAAGAAGTTCAATATGGCTAGGGCCATAAAGTGGGAAAGTAGAAGAGTGGAAGTCACAAATGAAGTTGGGTGTGTAAGCAGTAGCCAGCCCTTTAAGAGCTTTTTATGCCCAGTGAAATTTAGATTTTATTCTGTAAACACTATGAAGATACTACTAATAATTAAGAATAGCTAGTATTTATTGGGAGCTTATTTATTAATATGTATTATCTGCTGACTCCGGACCAAGTACTTTACATGTATTACCTCATTTAATTCTCACAAAAGCCCTACATGGTAGGTTCTGTTATTATGTCCATTTAGAAATCGAGGATTAGGAATTAAGTAACTCACTTAAGGTTCACATAGATTATAGAGCTGGGGTTTGAGCCCAGGTGTTTTGACTCTAGAAGTTGGGCTCTTAACAACTATGTCATATTGTTTCCTATGGTGAAAGTTGATTCTGGTAACAAGTTAATATAAATATTAGTAGCTATCATTTAATATATTACAGATACTATACCAAGGTCTTCAAGTATATAAGTTTAGTACTATTATTATTCCTCATTTACAGATGAGGAATCTAAGGCACAGTGATGTTAAAATATTGCCTATTTAAGTTTTTGTTCCGTCTACTCTATTATTTGTGTTTTCTCATGTGTAGGTTATACCACTGTTGTCATTATTTTAAAATATATGCACTTCTCAGATTTCTTCTAATTTTTATTTTTAAATTGAACTATCGATTCTCTATTGAGCTATCAATTGCATTGTTAATTAATGTCTTTTGGGGAGCTGGCAAAACCTAACCCTAACTTCTGTGTTAACTGGTGAACTACATCTTTTTTAATTACCTTGTTTATGGGTTGTGCGGGGAAAAAGAGGACATACTATTTAGGGTGGTTTGGTCCATCTGTACTCCTTGTTATTGATTCTCCGATCCCTCTAATTTCAAAGATGCCTTGAGTTTACTGTTCATTATTGCTTTTTTTTTTTTTTTAAACATCAAGGCAGCAAAGGAAGGGCAGTATGGGGAAGTGAAAAGGCCAACTATAAAGCTTTCTTTCAGCTCATCCTTGTCTTTTCTAGTTGAGGCAGCAGTTTGCCTCACACTAAAACCAAACTAGCTTCTGTCCCCCAAAAGATCCTCAGGGATTTTGTGTTAATTACTGAGAATTGCTCTGAGAGCCATAAGCTTTCCCATCTCTCTTGTGGCATCTTCAGGGCTGCTTTGGGTGAGAAAGCCAGCAGCCTATATTAGTTTTGTCATTTTTTCAAAAACCAAAATGAGTGTATTTTTGGTTGAAAAAATGACAAAACTAGTCAGTTTCGAAGCTTAAGCCAAAGCAAAGTATAAATCTCTAACTTTTACTTAAGATATTGGCAGTGATTCTCTTTCATAAGAAGTAAAAGTGAACTAAGGAAGAAAACCTACATGGAGGCATTATACTGAGAGCATTTCAGGAAGATTTCCTTGTCTCCTGAATGAGAAAAGAAAAACATAGGAGAATTTACTCCAAACTTTTGTTTGATTTTATACATTAAATAGAAACTGTTACAAGTGTGTCCACTTAACATATATTTCAAGGTTTCCAGAATTAATCCAGTTTTAAATTTTTTTCTGAAAAATTTAAATGCAGAACTTATACCAAATATTAAAAACTTACATTAAGAAAACTTTATCTCATGGTATCAAACTTAGGACCATCTATTTGAAGGAATGATTTTGCTTCTGATTCTAATATATTTAGGTGTTCTGTTCATATTCTTATAGGTTCAAAATACTACCTGAAGTTCTGTATCAAATTCCCACACTTGAAACAATTTTGATTAGTAATAATCAGGTTGGATCTGTGGACCCTCAGAAAATGAAGACAATGGAAAATCTGATTACATTGGACCTTCAAAATAATGACCTCCTACAAATTCCACCAGAGCTCGGTAATTGTGTGAACTTAAGGTAAATGCACCATTCTACTAAGTTTTTCCATTCGATTTGTTGAAGGGTTATTTTTTTGTTTTGTTTTGTTTTTGCTTTTCGAGGTACACTTGCAGGCAAGTTGAAATAAAAAATTTAATGTCCCATTAAAAATAACAGGTAACAAAACTCCGAATCCCAATTCTGTTTTTCAAATGTTACCAAATATATTTTTTAGTTTTTTTAATACAGTATCTATATGTGTAAATACAGCAATTGATTGTTTCTAGTGATACTTTTCTCATCACTATGTATGTGTATAATCTGAAACTCTACTGCATAAAAATGTCAAGGAAATATAAATTCCTTAGCTGTGCATATAAGTTTTTTCAATATCTGATTACAGACTACTACCATTTTTTCAAGGCCAGCATGGTCTTTCTTACTCTGTGTTTGCTGTTACCTCAGCCTCAAGTGCCTTTACCCTGCTTTTATCAGTAATCAACCTAATTATCACCTTTGAAAACCTTTCCGATATTCCAGGCAGAGTTAGTCCCTTCTCTGATTTCCCATCCTGCTTTATTTGGACTCATTTATACTATTTCTTTGTCCTCCTTTGGAAGAGTTACCCCAGTGCCTAGACCATAGTAAGCACCTAATAAGTGCTTGTTAAGTGAATGTAAAGGGAATTTGAGACATGAACAGAAAGCCCAGTAGTTAACAGAATGTGTCAGAAAAATTTAATTATTGAAAACTGCATATGATGGTTTAGCATATTTTACTTTACTAGAGTGGCACTAGTATCTTTCTCTGGTACCTCACAATACTGAATTATAGAAGACAAGTAAGTTGATTATTGTTATGTGCAATAGTTGTATTCTATAAAGTCTCCGTGAACACCAAATTAGTAAATACTAAACCATTACTCTCTAGGGGAAATAACAGAGTTAGGCTCTTTCAAGCCTCTGGTCATGTTTTCATCAGCCAGTCAACATATAACCTTGTGTTATGTGTGTTTCTGTATTAAGATGCCTTATTTAATATTGTTGATTCATTAATATTGAGCTATGGCCAAACAGCACTGTGATTTATGCCTGAATGAAGCTTATCTAACATACGTATCTTCTGTGTAAGATACATGACATCCTTCTTGTGCTTAGAAAAACTAGACAACACTTCAGCATTATGCTTGCAGGCCATATTAAACAGTGAAATCACCAAGAAAAGGTACAATAATACAAAAAATGTTGCACTGAATAGACCATGGAAGGAACATTTGTTTACAGTATGGGAACTGAAACAAAAAAGGCAGAGTGTCACCTTGTTTGAGCTCAGTTGGGAATGTGCCTGTCAAGTGACTCAAATTTTTTGCTGCTCTGTGCATGTCCAAAATGACCTTCAAAATGCCACATATATTGATTTGGGGGTTACTGGTAAATTTTAGTGAATAGGCAAATTAGCAGATTTGGAGCCTGAGTAATGAAGATTGACTGTAATTAACTTTTTTTCTATAAATTAAGAAAATCATTCTTTAAAATAATTCCCAAGGTACAGGAATATTTGAAGATATAATTTAGATCTGTGGTATAATATGTTGTGAATCCTTTGACTTTTATTTACATAAACACTTAAAGTTAATGAAAATTAATATAAAAGTCTCTAATAATTTAAGATATTTCATTAATTAAATAAAGAAACAAATCAACCAGCACTTAGATCTTAAACTGAACCTCATTTCAGAACATTTAAAATAGATTTTATATATGTGTCTGGTCAAGGGAAGGAGTATGAGGGCAGACGTGTTAATGTTCCCAGTGTGGAAAAGGATATATCGACTATGTTACAGTCTTTGGTATGAGTATTTGTCAGTTTGCTCATTCTAACACTTGTATAAATATAATTCACCCATTTAGTATATGGTCATTATAGGATTGAGAAGGTGATGGGTAAAATGATGGTTCATATCGCAGCTCTTCTGTTTAATAGCTGTGTGATCTTGGACAAGCCTGTCTTACCTTCCTGAACTTGTGTTTCATTATCTATAAAATAGAAATATTAATGGTGCCTACATCACAGGGTTGTTAAGATAATTAGGAGAGTCAGTGAATGTAAGTTACTTAGAACAATACCTTTCACATAATAAGTATTCATTTAATGTTGTTTCAGTCATTATTGTAGTTAAAATTCCAGTTGTTTTAATGCTTAGATTTGAAAAGGGACAAATTTTTAAAAACACACAAATTTTACTTATAAAATAGCAAATGAAATTAGAAGAAAAGCCTCCCTAATGGAAAATGTTTTAAATTCTTAATTTCTCTCCTTTGTTTAGGACATTGCTACTAGATGGAAATCCGTTCCGCGTTCCTCGAGCAGCCATATTAATGAAAGGAACAGCTGCTATTCTGGAATATTTGAGAGACCGAATTCCTACTTAAGTTGGAGTTGTTACGTAATCTTGGTCATGTTAATTCTTAGAGTTCTTAGATTGATAACTAACATATTTCTAAGGTATCATGTACATTTATAATGGTGTAACTACGTATAGTGTTCATACATTTGCTCTGAATGTTTTGCATAAGATTTATCCTCACTTTCATTCCCTTATAACACAGCAAACAGTTTCTTCAGAAGTGAATTTTTATTTATCACAGTTTAATATTTTTATAATGAGAAAGCATTGTTGTAGAGGTGGGTTTTTTTTTCCCATTTCTGTTTGTGTTACGTATATTATGACCAATTGACTTGAATATGACCATCCAATTTCTACCTTTTTATTGGATATAAAATTGAATTGAATTTTGTTTAATACTGTTCTTTGGCACTTAAAAAATAATAATACTTTTCATTATCCATAATAGGACTTTTATGATGTGGTTGGTGTCAGTATAAGTTTCAAATTAATATTTACTGGCTTGGTTTTGTTTATATAGTTGAAATGTTTTTTCCTAGCCTTTTTTACATGTTTCATGAAATCATTTTGTCGGGCTTTCTAATGTCACAGAAATGCTACATAAGATATGGTTATTGGTGGAGAGAATAGTAAAAGTGTTGTTATAATTGCTCTCACAATTCTGAATTTAAGAATTGCAAAACAATTCTGGGTTTTGTTTTTTTTTAAGATGTCTTAGTGTTAAGTTTCCATACAGTAATCTAGTACTTCTAGATTCAACAAATTTAAAGAAACTGGATCTGCATATTTTTCCCTCAGAGTGTGAGCATTTAAAAAATACCTTTTGTTCTTTAAACAAAAGTACTGAAATTTTATTAATTTTTATGGATAACAGCAACAGAAAATAATAGCATATACTACATAGAAATCTTGAAATGTATTTTGTTTAAATACTTACTAAGCAGGTATTTGTATATATAATTACTCTGTTGATGTGTTCTAATCCATCCTGTGCCTTTTTTTAATTTCCAGGGTCTTAATTTTTAAATTTGCTTGTAGTCATGTGGTAATTTTCTAAAAGGGAATTTGTTATATTTGATCAAATATAAACATTTATACCAAAAATATCAGAAGTAAGTAGGCTAGTCAGTCATTATAAAACATACTATGTGATTCTATTAAGTAACTAATCAATAGAATGTATATTAGTTTATATAAATAGATGATGGATAGGTACGTAGGACGTAGGTAGGTAGATAGATAGACAGGTGGATGGATGGATAGATAGCTTTTGGATGATTGAGACATGCTCATATTATGAAAAAAATCATTGCTAATAAAGATAAATACTATGTGTTCATTAAAAAGTTACATTTTTCAAATATTGATTACAATGTTTATGTTTTTGGTTTAAAAGAAACATGCCCTTTTCATACAACAACTCTGTGGCTGCCTAAGAAATCTGCTTCGGTATTAAACAAAAGACATTTTACAATAAGGTGACATTTTATTATTTATACAATAAAGAGACTTTTATGTTATTCAAAACACTTTTTTAAATACTGAAAAAGTTGAGTACACCAAAGCCGAAAAATGGCTCTGCTATACACTGCACAGCATTATTTTAGTCCCTGTATTTTGTATCTGTACAGAAAGCATCTTCAAAATGCATTCTAATCACATTGTACACCTTTACTGATTAGTGTCAATACGTAAAATAAAACTGGAGAATACAGCTTGCATTTGCAAATTAACTGACAAAGTAATTTCACTGATTCAGTAAATTTAAAATATAGATTCATAGGACTTCTTTGCACATAAAATGAAGCAGCTTTCAAGGTTGTCATGGTCTCATACTGCAAAAAACCATTAACTACATTCACAATCTATGTTAATAAAGTAGTAAATATGTCTTCATTCAGTTTTTATTTACATCAATATGTAATTCAACTAAAAAGTACTGTTAATTGTGATACAGTAAATTCTTTTTTAACACATACAAAAATGACAATTTTTGTATATAATTTGAGCTCAAAATCACGATTATCTCAAAATATTAATTACAATACAGCCATTTCAATTAAACATGTCATGATTTAACTTTTTATAAAATGGTAAAATTTGTTATTAAAGTAAGCAATTTGTTTTGAATTGGCTAGAGTTCACCCACGTAGAAAACCTTAAATGGTAAGAGGTGTTTCCAGCCCCCTCCCACCCGAATTTGTATACAGCCACCTAAGCTAGCAAAGAGACAGAAAAGGCCCCAATTTATAAAGATTAAGCCTCTTTTGCTATACCGCTGTGGCTTGTTTTTTCTTCCATAAAAGCTTTACAAGGGTAGTGTCAATAAACTATGCAGTGAAATGCATGCATTAATATACAGTATGTCTGTAAAATGTTAGTGTTTACTCTAGTGCACATTAAAATGTTCACAAAGACTGCAAAAGAAGTCATAAATAAAGAAGCACTTACAAAGATCTACCAATTGCAAATTGTAAACTTGAAAATTACTTGATAATATAATGGAATTTCTTTGAAAACAGATCCCAATTCAAGTTCTTTCTCTGGCTAAAGGAGCTCTAGTTACTTGGCCTTAAGATGTCACTGTTTAGCTGCACATATGGTAGAGAAGTCAGATGTCATAAAAGAATATGAGTCTAGAGACTGTCTTCATTTTACTGAAATAGTGGCCCAATGTTGCATCACTGCTTAGGATTTTTTTTTAAACTTACAGAAGAGTGAAATATTTCACTAACTGAATTATATGACCTCAAATGAAAAATGGAAAATTTGTGTGTGTGTGCATGTGTTTATCATATGGAAAAATATTAATATAAATAGGTGGAATTAGAGCTTCATTATACAGTAATAAAAGGATTATGCCCCAAAATAACTGAGGTCAAAAGAAATCAATTATCAAATAGTTTAGGAATGAGAGAATTTTCATGGATACTTAAAAATCCTAAAAACATAGTATCTAGTTTCTTTTTAATTCTTAACAAACCAATTAAAATTTAATCACTATCTTTGTTTAGAATTGCTGTTGTTAATTTAATATTTCTTCTCTGAATCAAAAGAGGCCATAGTTCATATTTATGGTTTACTTATATACAGCTGGGTGGGGTCATGCCCTTGGCTGGTTATAAAGTGGGAAAAATGAAAATACAGTACCTGCAAACCTTACTTTTTGCAAGGTTGTTTTTAATGGTCTTTGAAATTTACAAACAGAATTCAGTAGATTTTTACCTCTGATGTTTCAACTAGGAAAAATTTCCTCTTTCATATGAAGACAGTGTCATTGTCCTTAAGCTTCCTTTAGTCTCTTCTATACACTGAGTACAGAAAGAAACTTGATTGGCTCTTGACACAAAAATATCTGGTTTATCTATCAGTTATCTTTCTCGTGAATGCTAAGGCTTGCATTTTTGAGGAGGAAAACGTAGTTGAGGATGTTAAAGGGAAATGCCTAAACACCATAAAGCAGTATTAAACATTTATTGCATTCCATTGACACTAGGTGTCATCAAAGCTAAAACCAAATTTTCTAGAGTAAAAATTAACATAAAACATTCCTTTCTGCCCTGAACAGATGCCTTTCCACATTCAAGACCAATAAGAGTCCTCTGAGTGGAAAGACTGCAAGTATTGAAAATAACATTTATTTTAGCAGTACATTCTGAAAATAAATTACCATAGCAAATATGGGAACTGCTTTATGTTCTGTCTGCCTGAGAGTTTCATCTTGGTTTTCCTGTGGACTATTCAAAAAATTACATAAGATCTCCTGACTAAATAAGGGAAGGGGATTAGGGAGAGAAAGATACAAAGAAATATAATGTGATTTTTTTTTTCCCATTCATCAAATACTTTCACTAATCTAGCTATCATAAAGGTCAGTTGACCTGCATACCTGGGCATTATTTAACCTCATTACTTTACATGTGCAAAACAAGTGTGCAAAGAAAAACACCTATGTATGTCTATACAGAGACATAAAACCTGAGTCACAATAAAAAGTTTTTAATATAAGAAAACATTTCTTAATGTAGGAAAATAATTTCTAAAGGGCCAAAAATACCTTTATACAATATAATCTGCTAACTTTAAAACTCAGTGTGCATAAGCATCACATATTTTTTAAGACCCAACAAAAAAAGAAATCATTTACAGTTTTCTTAACTATAGCTTAGATACCTATATTTCAATTTCTAATATCTATTTTCATTCCCCTGAATTCATTAACTTTTCTAAAAGAAAAAAGTTAAAAGCACATTCAAATATGAGGACTGTTTAATTTCTGATGAACAGTTCCTGCTTTTTTCTAAATATTGAGGACATAGGAGATTTGGGGTTGCTAGGCATATAACTTAATGTCAAGCCACAAAGGAATTCTAAAATTCAAATGAAAATATGTAATAAACATTACTTGGAAAAATATTTTGTGGATAGAGTTGGGCCAAAGTCTGCATGAAGCCATTCTTATTTGCAGGCTCCCTTTCTGCAGATGATTCACTCTTAAAAACTCCTTTCCCTACACACCCATTTCCTTAGCTTTCATTTTATTTCATTTCCTTAGATTTCCATACTTAAACCCTGGAATTGTGCCGACTGAAGCTCCATGGTTCACATTCAGCCACAAGGTACAATGTCTTCTTCACTTAACTAAATCTTTATCTCTTCCTCTTCAGGAGCTCAGTTTTCTGGGATGACTCCCTGGCCCTCTCTCACGTACCCCTTTACTTATTAGGAAAAAAAATCTGTTTAAGTGTCCCTACTGTCTTATCACTAGACACTGATTTAAGGATAATTCAAGACATACTTATCTCCTGGGCTGTATACATCTCAAATGCATACTGAGAAAATTTTATAGAAAAATGAGGGCAAGTTGCTTCTCCATCTGCCCCCAGATGACATTGTCATTAATTATGCATTTATGTCAGGTAAGTCACTGACAGAACAGGAAGCCATCTGAACCCAAAGGTTCAATCCTTGCTTGCCTCTGTAGTTGGATATAGGGCCCTGGCCCTTTCAGTACTTGTATGGACAGGTGAAGGGATTCTGGACAGTGTCCTTGAATGCTGACTTTCCTCTCTGGGGTCAGCAGGCCTGGTTTGGGGAATAGGGTGGGAAGTGCATGTGGTAGTGTAAGGGATTAGAGGCATTAACCTAGGGAACTGTACTCTTGCTGCCTTTTTGTATGACACTTGCCTGAGGGTCACTGGAAGGATTTTGTATTGTGCAGAAGGCTAAAAGCAGAGTCACACTTTCTCTGCCAACAGACTTGTTACCATGGGAACCAATGCAGAAAAATGAAAAAATGACAAGAAGCTGAGAATTAAATGTGGGGAAAATTGATAGTTGGTTTCAACATGGCAATTTGAGCACTTGAGATTTAAACAGGATGTTCCTTGTGTGGCCAGACCAATGAAAATGGACAAAATGACGTGCTGGTCTCTGGTCCTGGAGGCTATCTGGGGAATGCAGGAAGAAAGCAGTAAGCGTGCTGTAGTTTGGATAAGGGGGACTCTGTAAAATTCAGATCCATCTCTGGTGATGTTGAGCTCTTCAGCCCAAATGTTAAATTAACCATATGATCAAAGGTGCCCTTCAAAAGGCATGTCCATGCTTAGCTTGATAAATGAAAGCAGCCTGCTGTAACAATTCTCACCTTTCCAAAGCCAACACACACTACCTGACAAGAGTATTGCATACCTAATATGTTATTGCTTGAAAATCTTCCCAAATATTAAAAAGCAAAAACCAAAAAGACACAGCTTTCAAATCTGTGGTCCCTCTCCCCCCTCCCCCCAACAAGGCAGCTAATTAACCTAGAATTTAAATTAGTTTTATTTAGGAAACAATTATTTCACTTTACCTGATACAAGTACTCCTGTGTACCCTCCTTTGTTATTCTGGAGTGGATAATAAACTGATCAAACCAGATGAGGATTCCAAGACAATTTGTAATAAGGACTTGGAGTTTCAGCCTAATCTGAGAAAGCAGACCTACATATTGCACTTTTTGAAGGCTCCAGGGAGACACCTGTCCTGTCCTCTAGCTTCCCAAAAGGCTACTTTCTGAAATCCTATGATTAATGCCTCATTTCCTGTGACCAGCCTTTGGCCCATATTTAAATGTAATTCCCCTGAGGAGATGAGGGAAGGTCACACTATAGAGGACTTGATTTCACCCTTCCTGGAGAGCTAGTTTTCAAGTAGTAGTGAAACCCTTCACCTGATCCACCCTCCTAACAATTAAAAGCTAAAAACAACATCACCCAGGAAGTAGGAGACAAGCTATTATTGTATAGTTGTCTTTGGGGTATGTCTAACTTCAAATGGTCTGAATAAAATATGCTGTTTGTGTGGTTTAAAGTCCACTGGCCATAGATTTCACTAGAGATGCTTTTTTCTTTCTCACTAGTGACTTGCTGTTCTAGTTAGAATTCCTTACTGAATCCTTTGACAGTCTTAACAGTGAGTTCTTGAAATGCTAGAAGCCCATTACATTTCTGTTTTTCCAAGAGTGCATACAGAGTTCTGAAATGCAGTAAAACACCTTATTTTCTACTACTTGCAGAGTTTGGAGGCAAACGATAATAAACAGAAATTTGACTACAGTGTTCTTGCTTATGCTAAAATAACTTCTTATATCAATATTTCAGTGAGTTTCAGGATTTGAGACATCTATGTTTCTGAGGGTAGGAAGCCTTTAGAATAACCTGATGCAGGACTAATCTTTAAAGCTACATGAAGCACTAAGGACAGTTCAGCAGATCTCTTTCTGAGATAGGCAACTAAAATATAATAGGGTCTTCACAAGCAGTAATGCCTTTGAATTTGACATATGATAAATAAGAGACTGCTTCTTTTAATTCCTTTTATCTCTAAAATCAGGCAGCAGATGCTTGGAGGAAGACTAAATGGTCTGCCTTAAACTAAAGAATGATTATCTTTTTCTGTGATTCTTTTTTTAATACTAATTCTCTCACTGGTAGATCATACTTTGGACAAACTTGAGCTCTCCACCAGGCCAAGAGGCCACCTGACACTAATATATTTAATAGTTCTACAACATCCCTTCATTCTTCAGACAAGAATTTGAAACAGTTATAACACATCTCACGATATATTGAGAATTTAAATTTGATTCCTTCATTTTTTTAAACAATTGATTTCCCTTCTCAATTTTCTTGAGGTTGTGTGATTCCCTGCTGTATCATGTACCATAAAGAGTTACAGACATAACTTTTACATAGTTTTCTCTAGTTTATCATACAGTTCAGCATACAGTTCACAAATAGCCAGTCTTGCCAATATGAGGACATTTATTGCTTTCAGCTACAAGTATTTGGAAATCAAAAAAGCTGAGTGGAATGATGATCTCTGCATGGAAGGCATATAATGAATAGGTCTAGAGATCTAATATGCATGATGACTATAGTTAACAATATTGTATTGAATACTGGAAATTTGTTAAAAGAGTAGATTTCAGATGCTCTCACCACACAGAAAATGGTAACTATGTAAGGAGATGAGATGTTAAATAGATCGACTGTAGTTATCATTTCACTATGTATTTGTATATCAAATCATGTTGTACACCTTAAATATATGTAATTTTTATTAAAAAACTTAAAAGGGGGAGGCATCATACTCGATAGCTGTCCTTTCTGGATTAAGGTGAGGTGTTGACTAAATAAACAGATAGTTCAATTTAACAGAGAAAAAAAAAAAAAAAGGCCTCTCATGCTGACCACTGACCATACATATATATGTAGATACTGGGCTTTTTTCAATACCTTTCAAACTTGATCTTAAGAAATATGCCCAAAGTGATATCTGTAGGTCAGAATCCCTCTGATTAAGAATTTAAGAAGCATGATCTCATTTTCAAATTCAAGCGTGCTACACAGTCCATTGCAAATAGTTTTAATAAACTCCCATTTTCTAAGTTGCTGCACAAAGACTCTAAATTGCTTCAAGGTTAAACCCACCATTTCATCACCAAATGGCAGCTAATTTTCCAGACCATGGTTGAACTCATATACTTTTTGAAACCCCCTTTATTATACAGTTGCTGTCCCATCTCTAGGCTAATCCTAACCTGAGTTTGACAATCCTTGATTTTAACCTCAAAGAGCAAATAAAAACTCAGGGGTTTTGTTGCGTATAAAACCATATCTGCTATTTCTCTTCAGAATCTCCTTCAGAATAACTTGTGGGAATTTAGATGGCTTCCACTTCTTAGTGCTTAAAGAGATGTTGCCAGGGCAGCTGCAACGGTCAACACTTAGAGAAGGGTGCGGGGATTGGCCACATAGGTATTTCAGCTGTCCATCTACCTGGTATGTGTGAGAGTTGGTCTGTATCTGCATAGTTCTAGGCACTCTTTAGTTTTCTACTTTCTAGAAAATTTTATCATAGGTACTGCTCAAGTTGCATTTTTAACTGAACTCTAATGGGTCCTCTTCTGTTCTTAAACACAAAGAAAGCATCTTCCTAACATGGGGGTGTTTATTAATAGTCAAGAGTGTGATCTTTTCCTTATATATAGGTACATAAGTATTTAGAATATGCAAGTCCACTAAAAGTATGTACATTTGTTAAGGTGTTTAAAATACAAATTATTTTAAAGCAAAGATTTCAAGGGATGCTAAAGGTTAACTGTTCTATTCTCTCCTTTCCTGAGATCAATCTCTTCAAGTGGAACAGTAGGCCTTTGTTATCAGGCTTTGGTGCCCTCCCTCCAGGAAGGAAGAGATGCCCTTGATTTCTGACTTTGACTCCTAAGGGGCAGCCCCTAGGAAGGACAAAGACAGATGAAAGAGGAAAGCGAGAATTTAGCTAGCTTAGTGACCATCCCTCCCAGATATGATTTGTTCTAGACCATACTGCAGAGATTTACATTCTCACTGTCGCCTGAAACTTTGTCCTTTTTGGAAAAGAACGTATATGAGGGATAGAAGCCTGCCTTCCTAAGGGAATAGAAAAAGATTCCTCATCCACATTAGAAAAACTTAATAAAGCTGAAAGGAAGCATTTGCCATTTTATTACACTGAGACATAAAGTGATAATACACTGTTCTCCCCTTATATTTTGTACCTACACAGTAGCATTTATTAGACTTTTTATGTGTCTGTCTCTCCATTAGATTGTGTTTCTTGAGGGGAGGGACCATGGCTTATTTATATTTATATTTCCCTCTGTTCTCAAAATCTTTTGCTCATTAAATATGTTTATTAAATTGAATGCACAGGAAGAAAAAGATAAATTGTTTTAATCACTGATAATTTTTCTTAAAGGATAAACACATAGATTGGCTACAGGACAAATCTTAGGATAGTTCAGAGGAAGACTTAGGAGGGAATTACTTAACCACCTCTCCAAGCTATAGATCTATTCAAACTTACATACAGGTCTGGATGAATATTCTAAATATGAGTGTATATTGTTGTGGGAGTGTAGGTGAATGTGCCGGGCATATTTATGGAAAGTTTAAAAAGAAAAGAAGACATAGTCCCTTACCCTTCAGTAGTTTATGATGATCTAGGTCCCCAGATCACCGGGATAGTAACTATCATTTTGGGGAAATATGTGAAAACCTAAAAAAAATAGTACCCGATATTGTGTGTGTGTGTGTGTGTGTGTGTGTGTGTGTGTGTGTATGAGAGAGAGAGAGAGAGTCTTGAGTTTGAATTTTTCTGAGAAATGGTCACAAACAGATTTGTAACATTTGCTAGCAACATTCATGATTTTATAAAGAACACAGAGTGATGGCCTGCTAGAGAATCTGTCTTGATCACAACTTAGCAATAAGTATTTTGCACATCAAGTGCAAAATACTTATTGCTAAGTTGAATGACACCACAAGTAAGGCTGAAAATTTATGTCCAAAGACTTGCTATAAAAGATGGATAATTTAAAACAAACAGAAGGACAGCAAGTAAAATATTACAAGTCAAGAACATAATGATAAAATGAAGGAAAAATCAAATTTGGAGATTGAGACTTGCCCACGACTTAGCAACCTTTTCTTTTACAGGTGATTTCTGGCTTAACGAACATCACTAGAAGTAAGTGGAGTCTTGAATATGTCCATCATTCACTTACTTTACAGGGAGGTGACACAACTGGATAATCAGCATTCTGTTGGGAGCGGGGAGGCATGCAAGGAGTGTTGCAAAGGGATGCAGGCATTTTAAGCAACGGTTCCTCACAGCTTTCTTCTTCCCTCAGCTGCTTAGGGCTCCACACCCCAACCCAACCTTGGTGGTTTTCTCATTTGTTGTACCTAAAAACAGAGCTTCCCAACCTCTTTACATCATGGCACAGATAGAAAACGATCGTGTTTGTTCTGAATAATGGGGTATAGGTGTGTAAAATAGATAAGGCCGCTCCAAGCCCCAAGTGAAAGCAATAAGTTACAAGCCCCTGTGCTCTGAGGGGATCGATATCTCAGTACTTGTGGGAACTAAGCTGGCTGCTGAATGGAAAGCACTGACCTAGAAATTGCTCCCAGGAATACAAAATTAAGACTCTTCATACATGATAAAAAATAATACTTTAGGTACTAGTTGATACCAAAAATCTAGAGATAGTCCAGTATCACTAGCATTAATAAACAAAGAAACAAACAAAAAACCACTATTGGAGTATAGAAATAGCTTTCAAGTAACTCTTCTCTCATTCTCAGTACAAATTCTTCCCAATTTACATTCTAATATTTAGTTCCAGATTCTACAACCAAACCTATCATGTAAAGCTTTTGGAAGTCTGAGAAGGGATGAAAAAGATGATGAAATAGAAAATAAGGCAAATAAAGCAAGCCAAAAGCTGTATTCAAAAGAATAAAACCATGGTGGACACCTTCTATATTTGCTTTAGAATGTGTGGCCATGTTTGTTTAGGAAATATTTTTCTCTTCTGAAAAGAGAAGAAGCGTACTTTGTAAGCAAACCCAAGGTGGTGCCCTAAAATTGGCACATTTGAGGTCATAGAGAAGTTATAAAGCACCAACCCCCAAAGAAGGTTGACTGAATTTGCTAAGAACATACTGTGTTAGTAGTGGGTGATCATGTGGCCAGAGGAAACTGTTTCCTTTGGAGGAAAACACCAGAGGATTTAAATAGTTTTACCTAGTCTTCGAGAAAGAACACTGTGTTTTCTTTCTACTTTTGCTTGGGTTTAAAAGAAGCAAAGATTAAATGATTGGCAGATAAGCACCATGAATAAGTAGGCCTTTGGTGGAATTAGTAAAGGGGAGGCTCAAACAAGGATGATGGCTAAGCTCTGAGAGTAAGGGTATAATTAGCTTAGAAGAGGTAAACAGAAAATTTTGGTTTTTTAAAACAATGCTCTAGCCAGTAGAGGCCCTGAAGTTCCAAATGCCTAGGAACCAAAATAGCTTGAGGCCACAGGTCACCAGAGCTGCTCTGGGCTCTGTGCCAATACCCAGACATTCTGACTGAAAGAAGGGAGGTTGGGGGACATTTTAAACTACCCCTTGACTCTGATTATCACTTTATGAGACATAGTTTGAAATACATTCCATATTCACTTTACAATAAAGTAAAATCTGATTATAATATTAGGCTAATTATTTGTGCACATAGATAAAATGAAAAATTAGGAGTTCATGCTAGATAACTTGTTACTGCCTGATGTCAGCTAGAAATAAAGCTGTATACAGATATACACATATTCAGATGTGGACTAGTGTTAGAACTATATAGTCAAGGCTATATGCTAGGCACTCTTAATTCCTGATGTTTAAGTTTTGGAGAGCTCATTTAAAAATATATATTTTAAATAATTTGTGGCAAATATCTTCCCACATATTTGGAATGAGCATATTTGAAGGAAACTCGTTAAAATAATGGCAGATAAGGCACAAAATATTTGGAAAACTGAAGCTAATTAGAGAATGATTAAACTGGCAGATGTCATAATTAAACTGAACAAATGGAACATCAGAATTTTAAATCACACATTCACCTGAGGCTGAGAGAGAGAGAGCAGAGTCTCTCTCTGTGATTGGGTACTAGGTGGTTGATACAACTGAGAGGTTTAGTCAAAAATTATAGAAACTGCTTAAAATAAACTCAAAGCTTTTAATTGTTTTTCTTGTATTGTTTAAATTTAGAGCATTAATTCTCTCAAAAGAGTATGGAAAGGGGTGTTAAAAGTTTTATCAACAGTTTATTAATATTTTTTATGAACAGTTATATCAGTAGAACAGGTATAAAAATGGACTGTCCAGAGCATGTGATCATCCAAGCTACAGACTTGCTGACTTAGATATCTACTATAGATGTAAGGGCTCCATCTTGTGGCAGCTCTTCCAAACTGCAGACATGTTCCTAAAAAGTATGGATCTGTCCAACGTATGAGGATACTATTGATATGCTAGACTTGAATCCAGTAATTTAAACAGAGGGTCTTATTGGGATGAAACATATGATTTGTTGCTTTATTAGGGTGGGTTACTAAGGGAAGCGGTAGCCTCTTCTCTGGAGGTTTAATTCCCTGAAGGTTAATAGATGAACCAGATCCTCTCAAGGTCCTTTTCTGCCTTATGATAGAACAGTAATTTTCCTCATTTTCTCGCAGAACTTTTACCTATGACTATATTGTTTGATATTGGCCTTTATTTCAGAAAAGTCCTATGGTAATTTTTTTTTATGAGCTAAGTTTTCGTGATTTTTTTCCCTTTACTGAGAAGTTACATGACTAAAAAAAATTACCCACTATATTACAAAAATATTTTCTGGCATAAATAACGATTAAATGAAAGATATTTCTAATATATGCCTTATTTTTCATTTTGAATTCTTCTTTCTACTTCTGAAAGAGTATCAGGGAGGTCAGCTACCAAGAAGAGCTGAAAGATCACTCTTCCTGCCAGGAGGGGAGGGAGAGGAAGGGAATTCTGGGGCTGGCTGAAGGAGGGGTGTGGTCACCGGGAGACCAGAGGGTGTGTCTGAATTTGGGTCTGATCTCTGCCGTCCAGTTTCTTTCATTCCTCTCTACCAGCCTTTTGTCTCCATTCTTTTCCCTTTCTCATTCTTACCCCCTTAATGACTTAATAATTTCTCCCCTTCATCCAGCCTGTTCTTACTCTTCCTCACTTTTCTAAAATACTCTTACTGAACATACTTAAAGAACTACTATTCTAAAATACTCTTACCCACTTATTACTCACTTGTTACTCTCTCAATTAATATTACCCTTTTCATTTTCACTTCATTTTTGTTCAAACAGAAATCGGCATTGTTTTCCTTATGTAAATATATAGACACTGGGCCATAAGACCAAGGTGTAGGCTTCTGGGCAGTTCGAGGCACCCTACTATCAAAGAAAATGAAGGAAGTTTCCATCAAGATATACTTAATGGCTCCTAGATACAAAATTTCATGAAAAGAAGCCCTAATCAGCCTGGTAGCAAGTTCTCCTCATATAAAGAAATTAAAAGGCAGAGGCAGATGGAGTAATTAGTATTTAGTATTATTAGTATAAACAAAACAGTAAATGAGAAATGGATTTAATGTTTGAGACGATTTCACTCAATTCTGTATTCAATTTTCTATGAAACCCAAATAGAAAAATATGGAAAATACCATTGAGAGAAAGCTAAGAGAGAAATGCTTTATTTCCAAGGAAAGCAAGATACTATGAGGTAATAAAGAAACTCTGGTTAGGAGGTTACCAACCTAGTGTTCTTCTCCCTTAGACACTTTGGGTTTTTTTTTTTCAGGGGCTGAATTATATTATTTTTGCCTCTAATGAAGGCAATGTATCTAATAAAGCCAATACCAATGACAGTATAAATAGTTTTCTTTCTACTTTGAGATCAATAGGCCAGATTTTGACCTCTATAAAAGTTTGGGAGGGGGCTTGCGGTTTTATCAAGCTAACCAAATTTTCTGTGATCTATGTAAATAGTTCATCATGTTAATTTTAAAGCTTTTGCAGTGGCCTGAGAATTCTGGCTGGAGTGTATGACATTTCACTTTAAGGATGAATATGGTGGAACCTGTCCATGAAATGATCCAAAATGCAGTGTGAAAATATTGTTATGCTGAACTATGGCCAAAGGCCTGTGGACAGACTTTTCTTATTCTAGAACAGGCAGCATGAGGCAGTGGTTTCATTAAATTTTAGAGCTAAAATAGGATTGGGGATTCCCTCTTCTAACTACCTTTCCCTAGCCCCATCCCTATCACAACTTCCTTTACTATTGTCCACATCTCCAAATTTTAAATATAGCCTTGGCAAAGTAATCTACCAAGTCACAGTGTTCAGGTGGAAGAACCTTAAGTATGGACCTAAAACCAGATCTAACGATGTACTTTGTCTCCTTAGTTCACAGCGTTGCTTCACCTCTCCAGGCCTCGGGCCTCTGGTAAAATGAGGGAACTGGGCTTAATTATCTCTAAGCTGCCTGTAAGACAAAGACCATGGCACTAAAAGTTCAACCTTATGCACTCATTTCTCTGAGAGATTTCTGGCATCAATCTGCATGACTCCTTCGAAGAAAAGAAGACCCAAACAAATCAAAAGGATAGATATGATGTACTCCAATTCAGTGAACAAAAGCCATTTCTTAAACTTTTTGGACAGTGTTAAGGTCCTTAGAACACATAAAAGGGAAATTAAATACAGCTGTTGAAACACAGCGCAGTAACATAAAAGGTCTTAGAAGAAATGCTGAGGAGGAGAGGAGGATTGGGTTAAAAGGGAGAATTGAAGAAAGAAAAATTAGGAATGAACTGAGAAAATGAAAGTTTCATAGTTTAAATTTATTATGCAAATTGAACATCAACTTCCTGTTAATTCAGTATTTATTAAATGTGTTTATGTGCCAGGCCTATCATCCACTTAATCATTGTACAAATATTTATTGAGCATCTACTATGCATCTGACACTATGACAGGCACTAAGGATACATGCTAAAGAAAACCAGATGTGCCCTCTCAAAGCTATTCTGTCTAGAATGCCTCTTTTAAGTATTGTCTGGTCCTCTCAAGGAGCACACAGGTGATAGGAGAGGAAAGAACAAATATATATCAAACCTCTATGACTGTTGATAGAATGTGGTAAGTACTGTAAAACATACAAAAAATAATACGATGGTATTAATATGAGGGAGAGAAATTTCTTCCAATTATGATTAGGGAAAATTTCATGGTGGTAATGTTTGAGCTGGACCCTGAAGGCTGCATATAATTTTGATAATGTAGAAAGAGAATGGGGAGAGGAAGACATTCCAGTAGAGGGACCATTATGGGCAAAGGTTGAGATTAGAAAGTATTCAGTGAAAGGAAGGATTTTTAGGTGTCTAAAACACTGAGTATGTATAGATTGGGTGAAGAAAAACAAGCAATTCCTAGATTCAGGTAATCAGACTTGCCTTGGAAGAATAAATAGATGTCTATGATATGTGAATATGTGTGATCCTACCTCATGCAAACAGTATTTTCATGGGCTGGGCTGAACAGCACACAGTGAAAATACCCTTCACCACACTGAAGGAACTGAAGTAAATAAACATGAAGTGCAGCCAGCTGAATGAATATTCAACTCATTGCATTTCTGAGGGGGTCACTCTAATATCCGACCCTATGGACTCACATGCTTCCTGACAGTCTATAAGAGGCAGTGGTAATAGGAGGGACTTTTTGGGGACATTCAACATAGAAGAATCTCTTCAATCAAACATGCCAAGCCTTTTAAAATACTGATTCTATCTCTTTCCTCCATCATGTCAGAGGCATATAGACACAGTGCTGAGTCAGGTTGAGGGACATCATTTTTTCTAATAGTCTCTCTCTTCTTTGGAGCGAACAATTTGGCAAAATTCTCTTTCACAGATTGAAAGGATTATAGCTGCTATTTATCTTGTCCAGTAAGGCATCCACTCTTGCCACTTCTAGCCTGTCAAATATTGTCCTAAGTCTTGGAAAACATTCATATGGCCTCCCAAAGGCCATAGGACCCAGTGGGGAGACCTATCTGTAGCTCCAAATGGAGAAACCATGCTCAAACCCAAAAGAGATTTGACTAGATAAAAGATGCTGCTTCCTTTTGCAATACATGGGCTGAGGGCAGGGACAAAGGAACTCACCATATGGCCTTGCATTGTCTTTGATCTGGAAGTTCTCTCATCTTTCCACTTAATTGTGAGATTTCTGTGCAGAGGACACCATGTTACAGCCCTTGCAGTGCCTGGTATGTAGTAGATGCTCAACGAATATTTATTAACATTGCATTTAATGTTTTTGTTATATTCTTCAATAAAATGTCCCCAAATGTTTTGAATTTATGAATGACATACCTTAGGCATCTGAGATTCAGCTACAGTAACTGTTTTCCTATGGAGGAATTGTGGAGATTGGTGATGAAAATAAGTCTCTGTACGAAGATATTTTACTCTATGTACAGAGATACTTGACTATTTGTAGGCTGCTTACTCATCATGTTATTTTAAAGCAGGAAAAAAACTGGCACAAATAATACAATTTGTGTTTGTGCAACAGTGATAGTTTTAAGAAAAAAATATTTGTATTTTCAAAAGTAGAGAAAGGTTGGATGATTCATTTAACTTTTTTTCTCAACACCCTTTCCTACACACGTTGAAAATTATGCTAGCTTAAAGAATGAAACATTTTAAAAGCTCCCTCCCCCCTCCCAAAAAAAAGGGCAAGGCCTACAACCTCAAGAGTCACAGGATTTCAGTGCTTTCTACATAAACACTGCTTGAATTTCACAATCTTCCACTCTGAGGTGCTGCTATTAACAAAAACAAAATTAGGCAAAAAAAGTGAGTTTTGCAGCCCAGGCTAATTTGGGGAGATATTTGTGTGGCTGAAGAGATACCCTTCTCATTTGTGCCTGCCTTACATCCAGGTCCACTTCTTATCTTGTTCAGTGCTCAGTGGGTTGTTACAAAGCATGAGCTGTCTGTTACACAGCAAAATCCAACAGGGGAAACACTACCAGATAAAGTAATGCTTATAAAGTTGGAGCCAGTGAATTATTTTCCTCTCTTTACTTCCCATGGAACTGCTCTCAGGGAAGATTATGATAATCACATAGTTAAAAGCCCAAAGGCTTCAATAGTCCTAGGTTTTCATTTACTCTTTTTAATCAAAACTTAGAGTGGACTTTTCCCCTCCATTTATCAGAAATCTCGGAATTCTCCAAAGTAAAAGTTGTACAATTTATACCCTCACAGGATAGTGTTTCCAAACCATTCTCTTGCAGACAGTGTCAAAGGTGAAGACGATTGCAACCTGTCCCCATAACAATCAGCTGGGAGCCTCAGAGAGAGTCCTCAATACCGTAAAGTTCAACATTTTAAAAACAGAAGTGGAAACAGTTCTACTAAGGCATTGCCACCTTCACGCTTGTATACAAGCTTTGTTTGATGTTGTCAGACACATAAGTGCTTTCACCTTTGAGCCTTTGTTAATGCTACTATTCCAAGTTCCTTGATCACCCAAGAAAGTTTCTCCCAAACTGGGAGCTGGAACCATTAGCTGATACTCAGGGGTCTCCAAACAGAACTCTAAGGGGGCCTCTTATTCTTGTGTCAGCAGGATAGAAGAAGTCATTTACTGCCTTTGGAACATCATGGGGAGTTGAAGGAATGGATGTACAGCAGCAGCAGCAGTGAGGAAAAGAGGTCAGTTTTGCATACTAGAAACACAAATGCCCCCCAGAACGTTCAGAATATAACTAGAAAATTTGATTGTATCTGCCTTAGTTTTATACAGTGGGGTGTTTCAAAAAATATTCTCTGAATAGTTTAGATCAAATGAAGCTGAAAGATTGCATAGGAGAGCTGATACACAGGATCTCCTATAATATTGCCCTACATGCCTTCTTTGGTGCACATTTATTTTTCCACAGCCCACATTCTATTTTCTTGCTATAATGTACACTTGGGGGATGGTTTTGCTGAGCAATGGGGGAAATACTCTGGGCCAAGTCAGGATGCTTTTCTTAATGGAAGGTGTATTGCTAAGGAAAAAGTTCATGCAAGTGATTTTGAATCTGAAGATTTCCCCCCAATTCCCAGATGATCAGGTAACTACAACCATAAGAGAGGGCACATCACCAACCCAGTGTCTGAACATTTTATTAAGCCTCAGAATGATTTAGCATTTCTGTGAGAGGAACTTTACTAGACACTCAGCCCTACTTTTCTTGATACTACATGAATGACTCATCTTCTTAACTTGTTAGGTTTCATTATTTGCATAACTTTTTACTGACCCAGTATTTCAATAAACCTGCTGTTTGGTCAGTATATCAGGAATCAGTCAAATATGTTGTCTGATTGAATTTACCAAAGATTTACAGTGGTGGTCTTATGGCAACGCAGCTTTTTATCTGGTTATGTTGTATTGCCCTTTGATAAGAGGGTATTCGTCAGAATACACCTTCTTGATCTGTGTGCCAGTGAGGGGCAGAAATTTACTGAGGACAGCATTAAAAGCCAATGGAAAGACAAGTTGGCAAACACACTATATTTTCCAAAGCTTTAAATTGTGGTGGAGATATTAAATCAATTTTATGAATAAAAGTAAAATGTTTTTCTGGCTTCATCAATTATTTTGGCAAATTCAGATACTTTTCACCTAATATATGAATATATAAGACTAATTTCTTCAAAGCCTTCCTCCCTTTGAATATTCCCTCTCTTTAGCTCTCCCAGTAAAAGGTATTTCAGTCCTGCTTTTAAAAAGTAATTATATTAGTGATATATGTGTAATCATCTTTAAGATTAAGAACAAATTAATGCTGATTTGTCACCCTCTCTTTAAAACTGCTTTCCATCCCCAAAACACAATCCAACATAAGGCCCCAAAACAACCACGGCTGTTTGACATCTATGTAATTACAATTCTTATTAACTGGAACACATATATTTTATAGATTTCAATGAACAATAAATTAGCATGATATACATATTTGTATGTTATATTGACTTTCAATATGCCTTGTCAAAAGTACCCTTTTATTTTAAAATTGTTATGTTTGTTTAGGTAGCTTGTGTTGTCTGGCAGGCTGGAATTATCATAATAGAGCTTTTGTGACAATGTATGATAAGCCATGTAAATAGTTTTAAAAACTGTCCACTAGTGCCTATTTGGATTGCAAAATCTGCAGCAATTCTACTAATAATTTTTAGTGCTTATTCTTTCTACCTCTGATTTTCCTCATTCCCCTCTGTTAGGTACAGGACAGCTTCCTCAGCAGAAAGATTCCAATAAAAATCAAAGACCAAGGTGAGTCTATTGGAGTCATCATGAATTCCACTCCTTTTTTGTGGTGTTGGTTTTTCTTTTTTTTAAAGGCACACCCTTAACTTTTGTTTGTTTGTTTTTGTTAACATAAACCAGATTCTAATTTCAGAAAGTAAAGCCAATTATCCAAAAAAGGCAATACTCAGAAATCAGTGTATTATTGGTTTTGGTCACCCATGGAATCAATTAGACTTTTTTCCCCTGTAAGTGATCAGCGATGTTTTTCAGTCCACCTAAAAAAAAAAATACCTCTTTTCAATATTACCTGCCTTTTTTCAGTTTGCAGCATGGCAGTACAATTGACAATGAGGTGATTTGGCACATCAGATTTCTTTTCCAGTTGGTCAGGGATCCCTTTTCTCTTTTTCTCATTTCCTGAGAACAGGAAGGATTAAAGCATGGCCCAAGACAATGTTGTCACATTAGGAGTGTAGAGGTGTTTACTAGGATTATGAGCCTCTCGGCTTGGCCTCAGAAGCATCTCCTGAAGCCCTGGGTTTGATGTGGAAACCTGACATAAGAAAAAAGACTTGGGAGGTCCTTTATCTGGCTCTTCTCCCACCTCTCCCATAAAAGATTAAACAAAACTATTGGGATGATTGGAGGTGCTTCATTGCCACTGAACTACTCCCATGGGTTTGTTTTTCCTTTAAGTGATCTTGCGAGGCCAGTGAGGGCCTCTATCTTGATTATCCAGTGGCTGGATATGGTGGTTTGGTGTGAGGTTTTGACAAAGAAAAAATTAGGCTCTGAAAGACATTTCTCATCAGAAACTGTCAATATATTAAAATGCATTTAAAAGTTACTTCTGGGAAGCATATTAAAGAGGCCAATCATTTAATCATTTGCTAAATGTCAAAGCCTACAAAATCATAGTATAATGTCACTCTGACATAAAGCAACATCAAAATTAGTGCCTCATCTATAAAGTGAAGTATCATTTGCCTTCAAGTGACAAATTCTATTGCCAAAAAAATACCACTGTACTTCTAATAAGTGACACTCATTTTAATAGACCCTACAAAAATACAATATTTTCAATGTCCCCATAAAACAGTAACTTACAAATATTACTCTCAGAGCTTTGGTGACATCAATATGTGACACTTGTGAAAATCCTAACAAAATACTTGGAACACTAGCATGTAAAGTAAATCCATTATATATATTTTAAAAAAGAGAGCTATGTGAAAATATGAGAGAGAATGCATATAACCAACTCTGGGAAATTATTCTGGAATTTCAAATTAATATTTTAATCAAATTAATGACTAATATATAAAAGAAATATTTTAAAGGATTATAAAATGAATTTTGATCATTTATAGAGAAAAACATTTCCAATGTAAACATAACTAATTCTATACTAATTATGCTAATCTTTGTTTTCAGTGAGACAATTTAGAATTGTATATACTTTGAAACTTTGGGGGAAAAAAGGTATTTTCTCTATTTCTGCCCTCAAAAGCAGGCACAGAAATTAATAATACAGGTAGACCAAGGCTCTGAGAACTTATATTTGAAGTTTCATATTTAATTACCAAAGTTTTTTATCACCCACCATAACTTTCTAACAATAGTCTTTCTTAATGATAAATTTTATCAATACCCCAAACTCATTTTAAATGATTTAAAAGTAGCAAATTGGATAAAGCAACACACAAATAAATTCCACATTTACAAGTAAAGAAATCACAGGGGCTACAGTTTATAATCAACATAAACTTGAAAGAAATAAAGCAACACCTTTCCTGCCACCCATCATTCACTGCTTACATTTGGGGTGAAAAAGATTTATCTACAATGACCTTTAGTCTGTTTCTTAACTCTGCATGTTTTGTAATTAGCTAAAGGCATTGAACAAATTAGTTTGTCCTATTTTTATTCAGGTCCCAGAGATAAATGGCTAATTTATGAAATATTTCACTCTGTGTTATGAGAATTTAGCAAATGAATATGGAACCAAATATAAACACTTTATACCATATGTACAGTTGCTTTCATAAGGCATTATCTTGTAATTTTTATTGAAAAAGATTCAATATAGTAAAGTCTTATTTTAAGATATATTTTCTTTCTCAATCCGAGATGTTTAGTTTATGAAAATATTGTTTTTTCTCTATATTCTTTTTGTATATATGCCAACATGTACCTTGTGCTAGAAATATTTTATGGGAATTACAATTCTTTATATTTGTATTTTCTATATAAAGGCATATACAACTTTGAGGCAGTGTTTCTGATGGAGAGCAGAATTTGTAAAGAGCTTGTGTGTGCTTCCGTGCTCCGAAATTATATGAAATCCACTTCAAGAAGAAACTTATTTGATTAAAAAAAACAAAACAAAACCAAAACCAGAACTGCACCAATGCACAGCCAGAGGCTGACAGTTAAAATAATACATAACCACATGAACATCATATTTATATAGTTAACATTTTTAAGGATGACCAGTGCTAACATATAGTATTATACATTTGGCACTAATGTTTGCCATTGGTCCAGCAATTGGCAAAATTTGTTTCTATGTATAAATTTATTTTTGAACATTAGGTCTGGCTAGACGTATCTTCACTATTTATAAAAAATATTTAGACAGTAAGCTCACGTTGAATAACTAGGTCTACTGTGTTCTGGAAACTCTTCAGTAGTAATACAGCTTTTTCATGTTCCATATGTACAAAACTATGTCCATTTGCCTGTAAACACACAAATAAAACAGGACAATCAATGTAAGATACTTGTTTATCACATTATCATTGTTTCTAACAATAAAATTCAAGGGAGTATTGAGCAACCAAGTCATGTGTTTTTAAAATTCACAGCAGAATTGCAATTATGGGAACAACTAATTTCACCCAGCTTCAACTCAATTTATTAATTCAACAAATATTTAACAAGTATCTAGTATATCCTACTTAGGATTGTCCTAGTATAGTCCTAGTCACTGTGCTAATCATAGAGATATACTGGTCAGTAACAGACAGATACATTTGAAATATGATAGTTGTTTTGTTGTTGTTCTGATTTGTTTGCAGGAACTTAGTTGAGATGGTTCGGAAGTGTTCATAGGACCACTGCCTTTTTGTTGCATAATCACTGATATAAACCCATCAACACGGTCAAATGTCTCGCTCATGAAAACCATATAGTATAGTTAGATCTTATTTTGATCCACTGAAAAGTCCTTAATTTACATGTTTTTATATTAAAAAGATAATTTTTGTTTCCCTCATTGTTGAATGCAAATATATTCATTATTTATACCAGTGGTTCTCAATCCCATCCAGAAATGAATTAATTTCTGTGTGATCTAGATTCATCTTGTTATTTTATAAATGAAAGAGCTACACCTCAGAGAGGCCAAGCAACATGACTAAGGTCACACAGCTAAGCTAGGGCTGAGTCATCTGATACCATAATATTCTCACTATTTCTCTCAATACTTTACTGACATAATAACACTGCAATTGTTTCTAGTGATTTGAACTGATATTTCATTGATCATGATAAAATAATCAACATTTTCCCTTTCAAATTGTTGCTATATCACCTGCTACCATAATTTTTTTCTTTACAGTGTTTGCAAAAGCTGTAATTCTCATTCAGATTCCTAACAGGTTTAATTTAACTTATTCTAGTACTGGTAAAAATAACATTTAGTCCTAAATTTGGATCTACCAAAATGCTAAATCTCTCATTCTTATAGTTTTAACTCTGGCTTAATTGTGTTGTTGTAGTTACATGTGAACTATCTCAAAAATAGAAAGACTAAGTCAGACTATCTGCTCGAGAAATGAGACTTGAGAGGAAATAAAAAGGAGAAAACTTTTAGGGTAGAATCAATAGATTTGGCATCTGATTGGACAAGGGTATGAAAACAAACAAGAATCAAACTGTGATGCCATTAACAGAAAATGGAAACCTTGGAGGAGCAGCAGGCTTAGTTGGGAAGACAACGGAGTTTGTGGTACTGACGACACATGCAAGGAAAATGTTGCACATATATTTAGAAATAAGAGACTGGAGTTCAGGAAGGAGGTCAGGGTGGCAGCATTAGAAACAGAAGTTAGGTTTTACCACACTCTGGTATTTACCACATGGAATGCTGAGAGAATTATCAGAGAATAAGTTTAAAAGGGAGCATTGTGAAAGAAGGGAAATCTAACTAGGGGAGCAGGATGGAGCCATGGCTTTGGATGTGTAGAATAGAACTTAAAGACAGTGTTTGCTGTTGACCTGGGCATCTAGGTAAATTTGTCTGAAGTGAGGGAGGGAAAGGTGAAACAGGGCCCAATCCTTTTTGCTAGAGGATGGCAGAAAGCAGACGCTAGCCTGATGGCTGAACTAAAGAACGAGGATACCAATGCATTGAGGGGAGGGAACAGGAAAACTGGCAGGAGGAGAACTGGAAAGGGGATCCTGAAGGGGATCAAGGTAGAGGGCTCATAAAGGTAGCAGGAAATCCACGAGGAGCAGGTATTTCCTAGAGGCTTCAATTAACCCTAGTTTTCTGAGGCACAGAGGAAAGAGCAGAGAAAGAGCATAGCTTGATTAATTCTGTCCTGGAATCTGGGTCTGTTTCCAAGAAACAAGGCTTCAAGATGTTCAGACCCACAGTCCAGGTTCTGATTCAAGCTAGGGAGACTCCTTGTATAAATTAGCTTTTAATATTGCTTTAAAGCATTGGCTTTTAGTTGTCATGCTTTGTAAGTACAAATGATAGTTATATAGTTGGAAACACAAAGAGTTGATTTCCCAGAAGGAAATAAGCAGGTTGATAAATTAGACCACTGTGTCAGATAAACATTAGGACTCTACCTGTAATTCTAGTCCCCAGAAATGTTTTGGCTCTAAGCCAGAACTTGGGTGAATCTCAAGAGGCTTATTTAAAAGACCACAACTAGGGACTTCAAATTACCGAAAGGATTCTGAAAGATCGGAAAGCAAATTATTTTAGAAAGTTTATTAAAGACTAAATGAGTTAATATATGTTAACTGCTTAGGACAAGGCCTGGAACACTGTAAACGATCAATAAATGTTAGCTACTACTATTAATATTACTTCACTATTACTTTCTTGAATTTAAGAAATACAATTTTCATTAAGCCATAAGAGTAGAAGGACGAAATGTCAGAGGAAGGAACTGTTTAGTTAACCTTAACTTTTTTTTAAAGATGAAAATGTGAGGATCAGAGAGTTACATGAAATATCCATGCTCACACAGCTAGTGGCTAGATGAGAATTTATGTCACAACTCTGTATCTTGACACAATTTGTTTCATTGGTGTTGTGAGGTTGAAACAAATGTTTTAGGTTCATTAAATTAATTCACTTGTTAAGATTAATTGCCCTATTTCTTTTTTTTTTTTTGCGGTATGCGGGCCTCTCGCTGTTGTGGCCTCTCCCGCTGCGGAGCACAGGTCCAGGACGCGCAGGCTCAGTGGCAATGGCTCACGGGCCCAGCCGCTGCTCCGCGGCATGTGGGATCTTCCCAGACGGGGGCACGAACCCGTGTCCCTTGTATCGGCAGGCGGACTCTCAACCACTGCGCCACCAGGGAGGCCCAATTGCCCTATTTCTTGATATGGAACATTATGGTAGGCCTGATACCAGGGGAGGTAATGACAGAGGGGTTTGAATGGAAGGAGAAGATAGAATCTCAGCTCTAGAGAACTTTCATTTATATTTCTAGGACAGAAGAGCCAAGAGAATTTACATTGTATTTGTTCAAATGAATATGGCTATCTGGCTTACATCTTAGATGGTTCAGACAGGGAATCAGACATAATTATGTTACTACATGTGTGCAGGGCTTTTCCAATTAACATGAAGTTCAGAAAAATCACAATATTTCAACTACAAAGGTTTCATGGTTGTTTCATGTGTGTGAATAGAAGAGCTTAGGAAATAAAGGAGGATATTATTTAATATTAATTGCAGAGTATAAATCTGATCAAGCTTTGAAACGTAAATGCATATAATCTACATTTATGCATTTGACATTTTGAATATGTATATAATATAAATACAAAAGATGATTTGAAAAACAAATGTTAAATTAATAAAGTTTTAAAATATGTTGCCACATTTGGCTATGTATGTTTTATATAAACACACAGACTATCATGGATTATAATAAAATGTGTGCAATTTTGAGGAAATTGCAACTTCAGTGAATGGCTTAAGTCAAAATGAAGTTAATAAGAAAACAATCTATGAAAGAAAAAATATTCTAAAAATTTTATGCTTCAAGAATGTATAATTAATGTATTTCTGGCTTTAGCTGATTTGAAGTATAAAGGTTCATTTTACAATAGTTTTTATGTTTTTTCCAGAAGGTATCCTTCCTTGTTTTAATTCCACTTGACATCTGTGCCACAAAAGGTTTTTTAATTGCCCCTTTGCATGATTTAGACATGACAAGATGGAAGGTTAATGAAAATAACATTTGCAATTCTAACAAAAAGTACAGCTTTGTGATTACAGCTCATCAATTTACTGTAAAACGTACTCGGCTTCTGGATTTCATCCTCTTATTCCTTCCTGAATTTATCTTTGATTTTCTTCTGCTAAACGTTTTGTTAAGTGGATAAATTATGGATGTTTATATCACAGAAATTCTCCAGAGGATGTTGTAATTCTCCCAGGAATTCTGTTGTATTCTTATTATTCAAAGCTCTAAATTTAAAAACTAGTTTCTGAGAAGGCTTGGCCACAAAATTGGTGGGATTATCCAATAAGAAGGACAGCACAATTCTTTTAAGAATCCGAAAGAGAAATGGGATTAGAGACTTGGTGTATGATTTTGAATTGATTTAAACTAACCCTCAAGGGACAAACATTTAAAGGGCCAGTATACATGTATTTTGTATGTTAGATATACATTAGTACATTAATATAGTGTCCTTTGACTGCCTATAGCTCTTGGGATGAGGGGAAATGAAAATATACAGCAACCATCTTAGAGTTATAGGGCAAGCCTTCCTCTTGTCTAATCCTGACAGCCAGAAATTATGACACCAAACAGTGGGAATCGTAGGTAATTATATTTACGTTTCCCATTAACTACCTGGAATTATTTCCCATTGCAGAATTTTAATCTGCTAGAGTAGTCTCATTAAATATTAGGATATATTTAGGGCTGAGTATACTGTATAAGCAGTACTACAATAACTATATGCCAAGTCATTTGAAAATTTTTTCTATCAAAAAATCTGACCTACAGACCTTAAATTCTTAGAGAGTTCCAATGAAAAATTTACACTGCACTTTTAAATGTGAGGAAGTTTGAAGTCTCAAGTGGCTTTTACAGTAGTATTAAAAAAAATTCATGGCAATAGAATTAGAAAAGAAAAAGGAGAAGTAACAACTAACACTGCAGAAATACAAAGGATCATGAGAGATTACTACAAGCAACTATATGCCAATAAAATGGACAACCTGGAAGAAATGGACAAATTTGTAGAAATGCACAACCTTCAGAGACTGAACCAGGAAGAAACAGAAAATATGAACAGACCAATCACAAGCACTGAAATTGAAACCGTGATTAAAAATCTTCTGACAAACAAAAGCCCAGGACCAGATGGCTTCAAAGGCGAATTCTATCAAACATTTAGAGAAGAGCTAACACTTATCCTTCTCAAACTCTTCCAAAATATAGCAGAGGGAGGAACACTCCCAAACTCATTCTACGAGGCCACCATCACCCTGATACCAAAACCAGAGAAAGATGTCACAAAGAAAGAAAACTACAGGCGAGTATCACTGATGAACATAGATGCGAAAATCCTCAACAAAATACTAGCAAACAGAATCCAACAGCACATTAAAAGGATCATACACCATGATCAAGTGGGGTTTATCCCAAGAATGCAAGGATTCTTCAATATATGCAAATCAATGTGATACACCGTATTAACAAATTGAAGGAGAAAAACCATATGATCATCTCAATAGATGCAGAGAAAGCTTTCAACAAAATTCAACACCCATTTATGATAAAAACCCTCCAGAAAGTAGGCATAGAGGGAAATTACCTCAACATAACAAAGGCCATATATGACAAACCCACAGCCAACATCGTCCTCAATGGTGAAAAACTGAAACCATTTCCACTAAGATCAGGAACAAGACAAGGTTGCCCATTCTTAACACTGTTATTCAACATAGTTTTGGAAGTTTTTGCCAAAGCAATCAGAGAAGAAAAAGAAATAAAAGGAATCCAGATTGGAAGAGAAGAAGTAAAGCTGTCACTGTTTGCAGATGACACAATACTATACATAGAGAATACTAAGGATGCCACCAGAAAACTACTAGAGCTAATCAATGAATTTGGTAAAGTTGCAGCATACAAAATTAATGCACAGAAATCTCTGCATTCATATACACTGAAAATGAAAAATCTGAAACAGAAATTAAGAAAACACTCCCATTTACCACTGCAACAAAAAAGAATAAAATATCTAGGAATAAACCTACCTAAGGAGACAAAAGACCTGTATGCAGAAAATTATAAGACACTGATGAAAGAAATTAAAGATGGTGCAAACAGTTGGAGAGATATACCATGTTCTTGGATTGGAAGAATCAGCATTGTGAAAATGTCTATACTACCCAAAGCAATCTACAGATTCAATGCAATCCCTATCAAACTACCAATGGCATTTTTCACAGAGCTAGAGCAAAAAATTTCACAATTTGTTTGGAAACGCAAAAGACCCTGAATAGACAAAGCAATCTTGGGAAAGAAAAATGGAGCTGGAGGAATCAGGCTCCCAGACTTCAGACTATACTGCAAAGCTACAGTAATCAAGACAGTATGGTACTGGCACAAAAACAGAAATATAGATCAATGGAACAGGATAGAAAGCCCAGAGATAAACCCCTGCACACATGATCACCTTATCTTTGATAAAGGAGGCAAGACTATACAGTGGAGGAAAGACACCCTCTTCAATAAGTGGTGCTGGGAAAACTGGACAGCTACATGTAAAAGAATGAAATTAGAACACTCCCTAACACCATACACAAAAATAAACTCAAAATGGATTAAAGACCTAAATGTAAGGCCAGACATTATCACACACTTAGAGGAAAACATAGGTAGAACACACTATGACATAAATCACAGCAAGATCCTTTTTGACCCACCTCCTAGAGTAATGGAAATACAAACAAAAATAAACAAATGGGACCTAATGAAATTGCAAAGCTTTTGCACAGCAAAGGAAACCATAAACAAGACCAAAAGACAACCCTCAGAATGGGAGAAAATATTTGCAAATGAAGCAACTGACAAAGGATTAATCTCCAAAATTTACAAGCAGCTCATGGAGTTCAATATCAAAAAATCAAACAACCCAATCCAAAAATGGGCAGAAGACCTAAATAAACATTTCTCCAAAGATGATATACAGTTTGCCAACAAACACATGAAAGAATGCTCAACATCATTAATCATTAGAGAAATGCAAATCAAAACTACAATGAGATATCATCTCCCACTGGTCAGAATGGCCATCATCAAAAAATCTACAAACAATAAATGCTGGAGAGGGTGTGGAGAAAAGGGAGCCCTTTTGCAGTGTTGGTGGGAATGTAAATTGATACAGCCACTATGGAGAACAGTATGGAGGTTCCTTAAAAACTAAAAATAGAACTACTATACGACCCAGCAATCCCACTACTGGGCATATACCCTGAGGAAACCATAATTCAAAAAGAGTCATGTACCAAAATGTTCATTGCAGCTCTATTTACAATAGCCAGTACATGGAAGCAACCTAAGTGTCCATCAACAGATGAATGGATAAAGAAGATGTGGCACATATATACAAGGGAATATTACTCAGCCATGAAAAGAAACGAAATTGAGTTATTTGTAGTGAGGTGGATGGACCTAGAGTCTGTCATATAGAGTGAAGTAAGTCAGAAAGAGAAAAACAAATACCATATACTAACACATATATATGGAAAATAAAAAAAAGGAAAAGAAAAAAAAACCGTCATGCAGAACCTAGGGGTAAGACAGGAATAAAGACACAGACCTACTAGAGAATGGACTTGAGGATACGGTGAGGGGGAAGGGTAAGCTGGGACAAAGTGAGAGAGTGGCATGTACATATATACACTACCAAACGTAAAATAGATAGCTGGTGGGAAGCAGCTGCATAGCACAGGGAGATCAGCTCGGTGCTTTGTTACCACCTAGAGGGGTGGGATAGGGAGGGTGGGAGGGAGGGAGACGCAAGCGGGATGAGATATGGGGACATATGTATATGTATAACTGATTCACTTTGTTATAAAGCAGAAACTAACACACCATTGTAAAGCAATTATACTCCAATAAAGATGTTAAAATAATATTCATGGAATAAAACATAAATAAGAATTTCTCTTGTCTTAAATGCACACATGTACTGCAGCTTGAATGTTTCATGAATTCAGGCTCAAAAAAAGACATGGCAAAATAGAAAAGACTCAGCTGAAGACTTTGTCCATTATTTGTATAGAAAGTCAGGCATGGAAATGGTAATAAATAGTAATCCTGAGGATATTTACTTGTTTATCTGCTTTGACTTTAGAATGCCTGTTTTCTTCGAAACAAGCATGTGGAATGAGCATCTCTAAAAAATGACTTCCCTATCTTGGTTTGCAAGCAGTTCCCCAACTAGCTGCACTTTATTTCTGTACTTTACCACAAAAGGAACTGCAAAATCAGCCTCTCATTTTCAGGGAACTCTTTGTAGCCAGGTTGGTCTCTGTTTTGGTGGAGAGCTTGCTGTTAAGAGAAAACAGACTGGGAGTTGATTTTGTTGCGTGTTTGAAGTCAGCTTTTTCCTGTCTCTCTTCCTCCATTTTCTGCTCTGTGTAATTTTAGGCACGTCTACTTCCTGGGCTAGGTGTGTAAAGGTAGAACTTTAGTTCTATTTCCTTGTTGCAGTGTTCACGTGGCTTGGCATCACACTTTGTACATTGTGGGCATTTAATGCATATTTGCCAGATCAGGGAATGGAAAATGTGATGCTATCAGTAAAATTTGCTCCAGGAGAATCAGTGTTGTATAATGGAAGAGGCTCAAATGAACTATTTAACCTCTGTCAACAACAGATACCTTGCAGGGTTGTTGTGTGTTCTAAATGACACAAGATGGGTGCTTAATTGATGTTATTTTTATTTCAGCCAAATTATGGAAGTTAGAGCCAGCTTAATGAACTTAATTTGTCTTTATTGTTTTTCATGTTTCACTTAGTACTTAAATATTATTTTTTTGATTTGCAAAAAGTATTTACTCCGTCTCTAATTAGTTACCTGTGCTGAACTTTATACACTATGAACAAACCAAATGGATAAATGTATGCAGTGAAACTAGCATATAAAATCATACACGTTTAAAAAACTATTTTTGGTTATCTTCTAACCAAATGCTATTTTAAAATATTTGCACATGTATTTTATCATTATAAGCAATAATTTCTCTGAACATTAAGAGTTACATTATGCTGAACCCACCCAACCCCCTACCCCCCCACCCACCTACCCCCCCAACCCACCTTTCCCCAAACCTCTCCGATGTTTTTGATTTTAAACCACCAAATAAGATCAACAATAGAAAAGTGTTAACTTATTTAGCCTTGTTAGGAAATGCTTTAGTGAAATTTCCAAATACTTTATTTCTTTAAGGGTCCCGTACTTCATTTTAACCATAACAAAAATTTCTCCTCTTTACTTTTTGTAGTTTTTTGGGGGGGGAAATTTTAAAGAATTCAGAGAAATAAATGTACTCTAATCCATTCTTAGTGACTCATGATAATAATTATGAACATGAACACTCTCTGGAATGAAGCTGTGGACCCAGTTAGTTGCTTCTACTAGAGGTATTCCCCTAAGTGTGTTCTGTGGAAGTGGCTAATTGACGTCGTTGGTCAAGAGGGCTGCATGGTTAAATATGTTGGGATATATCATTTTGTACGATTTTTCAGGTTCTTAATATGCTTACAATGTAGAGCCCCTGCTCTGCAACAAGAGAAGCCACCACAATGAGAAGCCCGCACACCACAACGAAGAGTAGCCCCATTCACCGCAACTAGAGAAAAGTCCATGCCCAGCAACAAAGACCCAACTCAGTCAAAAATAAATAAATAAAATAAATAAATTTATTTTAAAAAAGGCGCAACGTATCAGGTTTGTTCGAATTATCATCTCTTTGATTATTCTATTTTGGTATCTTCGAGATATAGCCATAGACCAGGAATATACTTTGGATTACAAGTTCCAAACTCTTAAAATTATTGCAAATTAGAACTGGATGTCATAAACTAATTATAAATAATACAATTTCTCTTTTGTCAAAGTTAGGCTCTTGTCTTGGGAAGGGGTGGGGGCAGGTAAATGAAGAGGATAGGTATTGACTATCATGATAGACTAGAATACAATATACTTACAAGTGAGCTGTAGGCTACAACTGTGAGTCATGTTAACTATCAAGTACAATATATTCTTTTTTCCAGTCTATTCATCTTTTCAACAGAGTAACTATAATTAATAGATATTCTGTATTTAAATATACTTTAAATTGTAAAATGTATAATGAATTAGACTGAATTTTTTAACTGCAAAGAACATTAGAATAAAGAAACTATGATGTTAAATCAACAAAACTGCCACTTCAAAAATGGTCAGATATCGGCAAATTTACACGGCTCAATTGAATAACATTTTTTATGCTCCATGTGCTTTCCCTGGTTCTCTCTCACTCTTCTGTAATTCGACTTGACAGAAGGTAAGGCTGTGAGGGGTCAGTTGCCCTAGCACAGTGCTCTTTCCTCATGCCACACTGTCTTAAACCAAAATGACTTGCTAAGCACAGCAAGTCATTTGAATATGCACATGAATTACAGTATCTATTCTAGGAAAATGAATAGTAAAATGACAGAATAATCATGTGAATATGTTTTAATTAACATCATCCTTTAATACACACATCTTCATGTAACTCAAATAACATGCTTATAATACCATAGCAGAATAAGAAGAGAATAGTGGGTAAAATGATTTACAGAAAAAAAAAGAGATAGCTCTTATATAACAAATTCTGAGTTTGGGGGAAATTTGGGAAAGGTATATCTCTTGCTATTTTATATCTCTTTTGCTACTTGCTATTGGGTTAGATCAAACCCAATAACTGCCATCACTTAAAGGGGAGCTGATTCGTTGTTTTTGTTTTTTCCTTTTACCTTGATATTCCAGGTAGTATGCTTTCATAAAGGTTTGTAAATAAATTTGCTCCAGTGAGGAGATATTCTAATGATCTTGTAAGTGACAGATAACTCAATGTTATAAACTCATTTTTTCCAGTGTTCTTTAAACTAAGAGCCACAGTATTGTAAAGAGACAAATACATAATTTGCTTTCTTAGCATCTGATGTTGGCAATGATTTCAGTTTAGAATTAGCCATTTTTATTTCCTTCAGAAAATATAATTGGCCACTTGTGCTTTTTAACTAGTATGAATGAAACTGTAAATACAGCAATTTATTTGATTAAGGTCTATGGGCATTTTTCTTTTACTGAAAATGGACTTTGATTTTATTATACTAGATACAAATAACTTCTATAGCAAAAATAAAATGTTACATCCTTGATAGTCATTTGTGGAGAGAAGAGAAAACCCAGGTGCAGCTCTTCTGCAGTTTTTGTGACTTTTAACTGATTTGGCTTATAATTCCTTCCTACTTCTTGCACTGGGAATTCATTTCTCTGTGCACTTTGCTGTTTCTGTATACATCTCAGGGACTAGAAATACTAAACCCTCATTTTCCCACATATAACCCTTCTAGAATTTCACAGCCAGAAGTGTATTCTAACCCTGCAACTAGATACTACCTTAATTCTCATTTCCTTCTGCAGGATGTCTATATCTATATCTGTATCTGTAGATCTCTATCTATATAACATTTTTATACCATTTAAATATTTCTGAATTTGGAAGGAAAAGTCTTTCTTTTGCTCCCTCTGTCATGGATGAAGGCAAAGTCCCCAAACTTGTTTCAAGCTATGGAAGGCTTCTCTACCCAGCTTGGCATTCTAATAGATCAGAGATCTCAGATGAACTGGCTTCATTTTTTACAGACTCTGAGATTCAAAATAATTTCTTTGAAATTCGGTAGAGAAAAAAACTAGCCACTTCCTTTCCTAAACAGCAGCATGTACCAAGTGTTAGGGAGTTACGTTGTCAGTTTATTCTTAGCCATTTTCCGTGGAAATTGATAAAAATTAATGAACAGTTGAATTTTTGAGCTGGGGGACCTTAGCTGTAGTATAAACTCATTTTACATATAATGAATGTGAGTTCTCTAGACATGATATAAAATGCTTAAGATCAAAGGGCTAGCTAGGCAATTAAAAAATATAGAACTTCAATAATAAAGTGGTTAAAGAAAATATTTAGATTTTATGTGTCTTTTTTTTGTTTCAATGTTTTAACTCAAAAGACCAGCTGCTGGTTTGGTCTTCTGCTTGCATGGAATTGACTTGGACCTTTTGGATGGTACTTCTCCTTGACATTGCCAAAGGCTGGAGCAACCCGCAGTCTTTTCAGATAATTATCATTTTTGAAAACTTGAGTTTTCATGATCTTGTTAGTTAGTTTAAAATATGTGTGAGAATAAAATGCTAAGACAATTTATCTATATAGGGTTTCTACTTTTCTGGGATCTTTGAGAGAGTTCAATAAATAGAAGGTAGAAGATCTCCTCAGAGCTGAGTTGAGTGGGGCCCTTGCATTCTGGTAACTGTCTGCATAGCCAATCTGACCAGAAGGCTCCTGTGTTCTCAGTGTCCCTAAATCTTCAATTTATTATGTTGAACCATTTTATAATTTCTCCAAATGATCGAATCTCTGCAATGTTAGATATTTCCATCCAGTTACACAGTGGAAAATTTCTGGGGTCATAAGTCAAAATATTGAATCTTAAATAAATTGATGATACTTAAGAGCCTTGCCCTGTGATGTAGGAAATGATTAAGTGGAAGTGAATTAAGAGAGAGGACGAAGAAAGCAAAATGGATGAGGTTATACCAAGCATGTACTTAACTGTTTACTGGAGGGATCCTTTTTTGATATGCAGAGCCTTAAGTTAGGGAAATGTCTTTTTCCATCACACAATACATTTTAAAAAGTCACCTTGTATACAGCTAAACTTTTGTTCAAACATGTCAGCAGGGAGAGTAGAGAGATATAACCAGGTGTTTCATATTATTCAAACAGTAATAAGCTTACTGTTGAGAAATTAAACATGGACAGTCTCTTCTCCCTCATCTAAAGTCACATAGATACCCTATTTGGGTACTTCATTATTCTTACTTACACTTGATACTTATGCACAGATTCCTGTATGTATCAATTCTTCTTTCATTCCCAAAATTCATTTAAACAAAAATATTCCGAACACCTACCATGTGCCAGGTAATGGGGATATAGGATTCTATAGGTCTGAAATGGTTTCTGACCTGCCTCTCAACCCCAGAACAATAAAGGCAAATAAGAAATGTAAGAGGAACTTATGTTCAATCACTTAATTCAAGTCATTCAGCTTAATAACTTGGGTACATATTTGTTTCAGTGTTGGCCTTAGAAAGCATTGCTTTTTATGTCTTACCTGAAGGATCTTATCACCAGGCTGCAGCAGGTTGGATGCTGGTCCATCAGGCTGAACCCTAGTAACAAAGATACCCTATAAGTCAGAAGTAACAGAGGTTAGGATTCTATTTTCAAGAACTAGATCTACTTAAAAACTTTTTCATTCACATAGAAAACAGTGAAAACAGATTTTTAAAAGTTTACACATGTGAGGTTAAAATATTATTATAGTATTTCAAGCAAGGCACCACCCTCTAAATCAAGTTTAAGAAAAGCAACATTTTTACTTGCACAAAACGCTCATATTGTTTGTTTTGTTTTGTTTTGCGGTACCCGGGCCTCTCACTGTTGTGGCCTCTCCCGTTGCGGAGCATAGGCTCCGGACGCGCAGGCTCAGCGGCCATGGCTCACGGGCCCAGCCACTCCGCGGCATGTGGGATCTTCCCAGACCGGGGCACGAACCCGTGTACCCTGCATCTGCAGGAGGACTCTCAACCACTGCGCCACCAGGGAAGCCCTCATATTGTTTTTAAAGTGCACTTATGATTTATAAATTAATTTCATGGCATAGTCTTAATTTCTTTCTTAAATAATTTGATGTATGGTTCTAAACCATCTTTTGTGTAACTTTTGTATAACTTCTGAAGTTGTCTTAAGTTATTCCTCATTGAAAATGTCTCCTATCTGATAGGTTGTAAATTCAACGTACACTTTAAAAACCTTACTAGAATCACATATAAGACTGGTTTATTTTAATGAGTATTACTTTATATGTTACTGAGAATTTTAAAGTAAAATGAACAAATAAACATAAGAAAATTCCAACGTATAAAGTTTGCAGCTATATAGTTACAAAATTCCTAAATTGATTTAGTTTATAAAAATGCCAAATTAATTTTACTGATCATGTACACAAAGCAAACACTTGTTGAATGTCTACCATATCCTAGGCCTTGATTGCTGGTGTTATAGAGATATACAGAATATAATTTTCGCCTTCGATGAGCTCACTATATAGTAGAAGAAAAGTCAAGAAAACCGACTATAAAACAGTGTGAGAAGTGTTATGATAGAGGTAATCAATATAATAGATTATTTAAAATGTTGCATCCAGCTTAACCTTAATGTGTTGGAGCTTCTAAGAAGAGGAGATATCTGGCACGGAATCATAAAGGACAAGTAAAAGTTATCCACACAGATAAGGAAAGATATTCTACATGGAAGGGATAGCACATACAAAAGTGAGAGTGCCTGTTACATTCAGGAAGCTGCAAGTAGTTCTATTATGACTGCAGTGGTTGTGGAAGGGTTCGAGTGGATGTGGTTGGGAACATGGGAGAAAATCATATCAATCCCCAAAAGTAGGTAAGGACCAGATCAAGATGGGTCTTTAATGGACATCTTTATCAGTTTGGGGAGCTACTGAAGTACTTTAAACATGATGGTGACAAGATTTTGATTAATATACTAAGAATGAACTGATGAGTGGATAAACAAAATGTGTGTATCTATTCAGTGGAATATTATTTGGCAATAGAAAAGAATGAAGTACTGACAACACTGATGAACCTTGAAAACATTATGATAAATGAAAGAAGCTAGTCACAAAAAACCACGTATTGTATGATTCCATTTATATGAAATGTCAAGAAGAGGAAAATGCATAAAAATGGAAAGCAGATTAGTGTTTGCTAGGGGGTGGGAAGCAAGGGGAGTGACTTAATGTGTACAGATTTCTTTTTAAGGTAATAAAAGGGTTCTGGAATTAGATAGTGGTGACGGTTGCACAACTCTGTGAATACACTAAAAACCACCTAACTGTACACTTTAAAAGGGTGAGTTTTATGGTATGTGAATTATTTATCAATTCAGCTCTTATTGTTTTTAATTCTTGAGTATTAATAGAAGACAATATTTTAATGGCTTTGCCTGTTATTTAGAAAATTACCTTTTACTGATCTGTAAACTTAATAACTCTCACTTAAACCCATAACTTTATGTGTGTATGTCTTTGTAAATGGTTTAACAAACAGACCCTAGTTAAAATATTTCTATGTGTTTTAATTTAGCATTTTAGATCTTTATGAAACATTAAGGATTTTGAATGATTTTTATCTTTCTGATTTTAACCTGTTATCTTTCCCATTCAAAGATGAAACTACAGTAAGTATTAAAATATTAGAAAACTGCATAACTTTAACCAGTAATTCAACTTCTAGAACTTATGTTAGGGAAATAACTGGATAAGTATGCAACATGTATTTACTAATATGTTCATCACGGTATTATTTGTAATAATAAAAGTTACAAATCACATGTAAATGTCTAATAACAGGGGATTGATTAAATAAATAAATTATGGTAAATCTATACAGTAGAACGATATGTGTATGTGACTCATTAAAAATGGAGTCCTAGATGACAGCTATAGAAGGACACTGGTGCTTAGAGAAACAAGCAAGTTATAAAACATTATGTGTGGCATAATACTATTTTTGCTGAAACATGTTTAAATGTATATTTGTCTGGGAAAATATCTGGAAGAATATACTCCTAAACATTAGCAGTGGTTGTACTGGGTAATGAGACATCATATGTATGTATATTCTTTTCTTTCTTTTTGCTTTTCTGTGTTTTCTAATATTTCTACAATGATTAGGCACTAATAGCATTAAGAAAATAGTAATAAAAACTTAAACAATCTTTTAGGTTAATGGTGTCACAATTCGGTGTGATGTTCAAACAGCTAGTTACTTTGGTCAGTTCAGTTGTACAAATGGTCAGTTCAGAAGGAAAAAGAAAACTGGTTGTTTGAAAGGGACAGTTAAATAAGGCACAATGACTAATCCACCAGACCAGTGAACGGCACTGGTTGTGAGAACACATATAATCCTCACAGTCATTTTCATACTGGGCACGTAACTCTCCTACTCCATCAATCCAGGAGACTGTATGATTACTCAGTTCCCCTGGTGGTCCCCCTTTTATGCTGTTGCGGTCTCTGTAAAACAGGCAGAATGACACTGCATCTCTGGATGCTGAAGGCAAAGTTGTTTTGACTATTATTTTACCCCAGCAGTCAAAGTCTGTGCTACCTAGTTAATTTTGATTGCCGTTCTTCAGCTTATTGTACGGGAACAGTTTTAATAATTTTTGTATGAATCCAGACCATAGGAACTGAATTGTGGCCATCATATTGCAATGCTGAGAGGAACTGGCAACACTCTACAGCCTGACGGCTGAAAGAATACCAAAGTTATGTCTCTAGCAGGTTTAATTTCAATCATCACAAAGCTCTGTGGGGTTCAACCACTGTTCTGGAGACTTGCTTTGAAGCTTTCTCTTATGGTGGCCTGAGTCTTCCTAAGCATTTATTGCTTTCTAAAGCATTAATATGTCTTTTCAATCAATAAGTTTTACCAACTAAGAAATTGCTACTGCCCATTGGCATAGTTTCTCTTTCTCTCTCTCTCTCTCTCTCTCTCTATATATATATATATATCCTATCAGCCAGCATATTGCCACGTTAGTCAAAACAGATAGCGATGAGTGTTATGTTTGATAATGGTCTGTAGCATTCATTATTTTTGGAGGTGGAATGCTTCCCCAAAGACTGCCTGAAAAGGCCAGTGCCCTGATTTTTCACTGTATTTATGTATTACATATAAACACTGTCATATGAAAGAGACCAAATAACTCTGAACCCATTTTTGTGGTCTCTGTTATGATGAAATATTGATGAGAAATATGAAAACTTTGACACTGTTTTCAAAAAGTTCATTGTAGCAGTGTGTGTGGGTCTATAAATGTTATTATAATTATTGAAAGTCTGAAGGTTGAGCTACAATCCAGGGTCTTTCTTTCCAGCAAAGCCTGCAATAAGAGATTTCAGAGTCTCCCAACTGTACCAGATTTACTGTCAGAAAATTCTTCATTACTCTTAGTCTTAGAGTACATTGAAAGGCCGACATTTATTATCTTTACCTTGAATTCCCAACAGATAAGAGGATTTGCATCTTTGATTTAGGGAAGGGGAAGGGAAGAGGGCTGGGAAGTCTCTCCTGTATCATCTGTGGTTTCCTAGTGGTGGCTGTCAGTGATAATGGCTCCAATTACTGTTTACTTTCAATAATGAACATGGGTCCCAACAAGAGGGCTTTCTGATGGTTCTTAATAACTTTTAGAGGCTACTTCCTTTGGTAGCTCCAAGCCAACATCAGTTCTGTAACAATGGCTGCTAGAGTCTAGTTACTGGCTTATGGCATTTCTGAGTGTGTTTCTCTAATGTTTTGCACCTCATCACCAGCTCTCATGTTCCATAGTGGCTTGACAGCACAGTGGTTTTCCCTTAGCACCACCTCTAGAGGGCATCTCACAACAGAGCTAAGTATTGCAGTCCTTTCCAAAGAACGCAAGTCTTTTCTCCTATCAGACACCAGTAACTGGGTGTGCTTGAGACAGACACAGACACAGACACAATGGACTCATGTATCACAGAGGGACCCCCATAGGTTTGAACCAAAGCTAATCTGGAGAGCACTTGGCCGGATGCTACAAATAGGCTTGACATTTGCCATTTCACGTTTCTTCCCCAGTTTTTAAACCAGTCTTCATATAAGTCATAAATGAAGTTTTTCCAAAAGTACCCATAATGGGTTTTTAAAAAGTTTTACTTTTCGCAAGTAATTTTGAAAATGGATGAGTATAGAAGGTTTTTCACAGTGTTAAAATCTGACCTGGTCTTATTGGTTACCTAGTCTCTGCACCTCTGGACATAAACCTTGAAGGACTCAAGGTTCCTTGAAAGTTAGTCTACAAGGCCAACATTTCACATTCTAACTTTAGAGGAGAAAGGAATCTTATATGGCTTTTTAATGATGAAGGTGAATGACTGTGACAGTCTCAGCTATTGTAAATGTAGACACCAAAATAGAACTTGTCTTAAGGGAATTACAACTTCAATTTGTGAAATATGCTTTTCTTTAAAATTCTGAAAAAACTTGGCTCTAGCTGATGCTAAGAAATTGGTTCTAGGAAGGCCATATCTCAGATAAAAATTGCATACAATTACAATTACAATTCAGAACACATTGGTTATATATTATAGAATATGGTATCATATGCTTTCATATAATTATAAAAGTTCAAAGAGCGTATCTGGAGAAAAAACTGACCCATAAAGATAGCAAACACAGCCATAGATTCAATAGCTTTCAAGGGGAAACTTTTTTTTTTTTTTGGCCAAATATTGGCAAATAATTCCTTTTCATGAATTGAGCAAGGTTAGTATTAAGCTATGATGCAGCTCACAGAAGCAGCATTACACACACACAGTAGACTGTGTTTACTTAATCCCTGTGATTATTAGAAGACACATCAAGAATAAAGGTGTTTCAATAGCTTTACTCTCTATGAGTCAAAGTGTGAAAACAAAATATTTTAAGGTTAATTGCGGAGAGACAAATCTTGAGCTTTGAACAATTTGCTGCCTTAACAACTGAGGAATTTATATGCAGCAAGTGAAGAGATTTATCCCATGACCATTAGAAACTAAAGGAGAGGGGAGAGGGAGGAAAGGAGAGAGGGAAAGAAAGGAGAGAAAGAGAAAAAAAAGAGGGCATTGGCAGCTGCATATGTTGATTCAGTGTATGACTGAACTTTAGCTGACAAAACAATGCAATGTAAAATCCATAAAAAATGAACAGAAAGAAGAATTGTTTTAGAAACCTAAAAAATTTGAGCCTCAAAAGACAGAGATACAAATTATACAACTGACCAAAGTCCTCTAAAAATTTCACAAAAATCTTATGCACAGATGTTTAAAGGAATCCAAAACTCTCTTTCATTAATTTTTAAATAAAGAAATATTAAAATAAAAATCTCTTGGTTGCATTTGTAAAAAATAGAACTACCATATGAGCCAGCAATCCCACTACTGGGCGTATACCCTGAGAAAACCATAATTCAAAAAGAGACGTACCACAGTGTTCATTGCGGCACTATTTACGACAGCCAGGACATGGAAACAATCTAAATGTCCATCGACAGATGAATGGATAGAGATGTGGCACATATACACAATGGAATATTACTCAGCCATAAAAAGAAATGAAATTGAGTTATTTGTAGTGAGGTGGATGGACCTAGAGTTTGTCATACAGAGTAAGTCAGAAAGAGAAAAACAAATACCATATGCTAACACATATATATGGAATCTTAAAAAAAAATGGTACTGATGAACCTAGTGGCAGGGCAGGAATAAAGACATAGACATAGAGAATGGACTTGAGGACACAGCGAGGGGGGGAGGGGGAAGCTGGGGTGAAGTGAGAGTAGCATCGACTTATATACACTACCAAATGTAAAATAGTTAGCTAATGGGAAGCAGCCGCATAGCACAGGGAGATCAGCTCGGTACTTTGCAATGACCTAGAGGGGTGGGATAGGGAGGATGGGAGGGAGACACAAGAGGGAGGGGATATGGGGACATATGTATGCATATGACTGATTCACTTTGCTGTACAACAGAAACTAACACAGTATTGTGAAGCAATTATACTCCAATAAGGATCTATTTAAAAAAAATAATGCATTGGAGCAACAGGAGAATATTTAAACGCATAGAAATTGGCTATGTGATTACAGATATCTTAGTAACAACGTAATGGTGTGATCCTAACAGAAAAAATACACTTGCACCATTCTTTTATGTCATTGTAAAGCTTTGTTTAGTAGCCAAAAAGAAAAATGTATATAAACATATAGTTTTCAAGATACTGCCCTTATGACTTGATAAAAACAACCAAGAAGTAAGCAGTTTATTTCCTTTTATCTGAGATTCCTGTTAGAAATGACAAATTGACTACTAAAAAATCGATTTTTTTTTTTTTAATAGTTTGGTGCTGATCACCAGGCACTACTCTCTTTTGGGGAATTTGAATATAAGAGTTGAAATTATGTTTGGCTTTGATTACTTTATACAGGCATACCTTGTTTTACTGTGCTTCACTTTATTGCACTTTGCAGACAATGTAGTTTTAAAATTGAAGGTTTGTGGCAACTCTCTGTCAAGCAAGTCTATCAGCGCCATTTTTCCAACAACGTTTGCTCACTTCATGCTTCTGTGTCACATTTTGGTGACTCTTGCAATATTTCAAACTTTTTCATTATTATTCTATTTGTTATGGTGGTCTGTGATCAGTGATCTTTGATGTTATTACTACGACTCGCTGAAGACTTAGGTGATGGTTAGCATTTTTAGCAATAAAGTATTTTTGAATTTAGGTATCTACATTTTTTTAGACATAATGTTATTGCACACTTAACAGAATACAATATAGTGTAAACATAAGTTTTAAATGCACTGGGAAACCAAAAATTTCAAGGGACTTGCTTTATTGCAATATTCATCCTATTGCAGTGGTCTGGAAACAAACCCCAATATCTCTGAGGTATTCCTGTTAGGAATTATAATTGTAATTTTCCTTTTATTGATTGTTTCAGTATTGAAATTATTCCTTAACAGTTAAAAATCTCTGGGAGTCTGTGTATTGTTGACTGAACGTACATTTTCTTCCTGTTTATTTCTTGGTAAAATTCTTAAGCTTAAAAAAAGAATTTTCTTTCATTTGATTTTCATATTTTCATTTAAAAGTGAATGATCACACTCTTCCACATAACGTCTTTCCAGATTTCTTGCCTCTTTGGGAAAAATAGGTGAAATATTTTTCATTTCTTTTACTTTATGAATTCTTTAAAGCCTGTATTTAATATAAGACCTCAACTGGTGGTGAATATATGGATTGCTGAGCTTCATATAGTTTACTGATTTGATCAGAGTTCCTACTGGCTTTTCGTCTCAGCTTTTTTTTTCTTCTTTTAAATTAATTTTTGGCCGCGTTGGGTCTTTGTTGCTGTGCGCAAGCTTTTCTCTAGTTGCGGTGCGCAGGCTTCTAATTACGGTGGCTTCTCTTGTTGTGGAGCATGGGCTCTAGGTACGTGGGCTCAGTAGTTATGGCTCGCGGGCTCTAGAGCACAGGCTCAGTAGTTGCACGGGCTTAGTTGCTCCATGGCATGTGGAATCTTCCCAGACCAGGGATTGAACCCGTGTCCCCTGAATTGGTGGGCAGATTCTTAACCACTGCGCCGCCAGGGAAGTCCTCTTCTCAGCTTTATACATAGCATAAAATAGTAGACGCCATTAAAAAAAGAGTGGGTAACTGTAGGTGGCTGTGGCGTCTCCTTCCTAGGTACTACTAAAATAGTATCAGTAATCAGCCTTCTGATTATCATCCCTGCAGTCTTCCTCAAAGCCCCTTCAGTTGTCAAATTTTTTGACACTATCTACAACACTTCAAAATAATGGATTGAAAAGTGAAGAATTCAGTCAAAGCTTTTTTGTCACTTATGCTAAAATAAGGTTTTTAAAGTGAAAAATTATTGTATTGTAAACTACATTCAGTCAAACTATGATTCTTTTAGATAAAATATGGTTTTATGTAGAGTAGACCATACTAGAAGTATTGCTTAGAGCTGGTGGTGAAATCAGGAGGTCAAAAAGGCCAGTGACAAATGTCCAGAGGACACTCTAGTTGTGGATTCCTGACACATTGACTGACAAAGTGGCTCTTAGGCCATGGCTGTGCATTGGAAGTGTGGGGTAGAGTGAAAAGGGAGGTTTTTTTCCCTCACTTTTTAGTCTCTATATTTCTATATTATTTGAATTTTTATGGTGAGAGTGTTTTCATTTCTTACCTGTATAATTTTTTAAGAGATATAAGTTAAAGAAAAAAGACATTGCAGTTGTACATATCTGAGACTAAGAACATATTATGATTTTAAAGGATGATTATGTCGATTATGTTGAGAATGCCCTAGTTCACAATCAGTAGGAGGTACCTAAGTAAAAGTGGTTCTCGATTCTCTGTCTCTTTCACCACTCTCACATTATGGCTCAGAGATGGACACCTGCAGAGAACTGAAGCCGCCCCAGCTGATGTGTGCAAGTCATACAAAACCCAACATATCATAGGGTCTCCTTGCAGTATAGGAATAAGCAAATCTTGTACCTTAGTCTACATATCCTACTAAATTAGTCACAGAGTCAAGGTGGAAACATTTTTTTTGAAGTAGAGAATAGGATGAATGTATGATTTTTCTCTCTCAATAAACACACAGACCTTGGTATACCTCAATAAACAAAGAGAAACACAAATTTAAGATATGATTTTTCTTTAATCACTTTACTGTTTACGCCAACACTTCCTATTTTCTATTAATAAACGTTCTTGGAGGTTAAATGATAGTGCCTTGTTATGGGAATGTGGTTTGTGTATGGTAATGGGGTTTGATCCAGTAGGTTTTAAAAATGGGAAATAATTTCTACTGCATTATACTTAAAAAATAGAATTGGTTACTAAGATCATGTATCGCTATGTTAATTATATTGTAAGGATGATTGCAATTAAACAAATGAATATTTGTAATTTTGTACCTTATACAGTAATCATAAACTGTTACTACTTGTTTACTGCTTAATGTAACTCTGAATTTATTAACAATATATATTTAAAAAATATATACACATATATATATGCATTTTAAAATAACACAGTCTAAATTCTGATCTAGTAGTCCAACTTTCCAGCATAGTTCTAACACCTTCAGGTTAACTTGGTGTCTGGAAATCTATTCTCATCTGTTTATGGTTTTCCTTCAACTCATTCAAAGGATCTTAGGGAGGATTTAAGGATTTAAGTTGGAACTTACAGAAGTTGAGAATCAACTGTTTGAGTTCTCATGATTTCCTTCACACACCCAAAAGAGAAAAATGACACAATAAAAGTGTTTTGCAGTTACTTGGGTTTCCTTCTCAGTTGTCTTTGATTTCTCTGATCTTACCTATTGTTACCTAAAATTTTTTCCCATCTAAGTGTGTTGCCTCCAAACTTCCCGCTCCTTCTGATCAATATCATTTTCTAAACCACTTTCTTTCGCTGCCAAAGAACATAGATTTGGCTCAATTAGTGATTACTATCTCTTAGAGAGACTAAGACTATATTTGTAGAATATAGCAGTCTTTTTTTTTTTAAGAAAAAACTTAATCAGAAAAATTACAAGTATTTAAAAGCAGATTTAATGGGTCTCATTGAAAAAACTATGACACAGCAAATTTCAGGATCCACACTGAAGTATCAGTTGCTTTGGCAATCCCTCTCAGTTAGATGCCATGGTTGAAAGCACTCAGGCAGTACTTCTCGTAGAGGAGCATATCAGAATTGCTGGTACTAAAGTACTTTTAGTTTGAAAGATGAAGAACATCCATTGTTTTCATAGTTGCATAATGGACACTTTTGGGGACCTGCCCAGATTCCCTTTATCAGATTGGTGCTCTCATCCTGCAGGTGCTCCTGACAGCTCACATCTAACCCTTCTTTTGAAAATTACCCTCAGACTGGAGCCTCCTTACTGGGAAATGCTGGGAAGGTTATGCTCCTTCCCATGTAGTTAATGACTGATACCAGGGTACAAAAAGCTGTTACCCTCCTCAAGGTGAGACAACTCTGTGGTACCATTCATGCTCCAGAGTGCCCTGTACCCTGTACCATCCAGTTTCCACTAAGTCCACATCTTTGTGGATTTCCACTTTCTTCACCTGCCCTATCCTGCATCCCTTATTCTCATATAGATTTCACCGGACAGCAATTCTTCAATTAACTACTTGCACAAAAGTCTTCATCTCCGGTTCTGCATTTTGGGCAGCTGGCTTTAGACAAATATAAACTATAAAAATTAAAGCTCTGCAGTATCTTCTTGCCTGGAAGGGATACGTAGATTCTATATTTTGCTTACTAGTGATTCTTTGGAACCCAGTACCAGGAGATAAAATGCACCTCTGCTCCCCAAGCATAGAGCAACTTTGGGGGTAGATTGGAGGAAAAATGGATAATATTGTTATTAAATATGTATTATTGAGATACATCTCAAATGTTATATAGATAAATTTTAAAAAGCTAAACAATACTGCTACAGGCAGAGACATGGAAGTTATTACTTTTTAATTTATTTTTGTTGTATTTCTATTAATCTGGATTCACAATATTTTCAAGAATTCTAGTTGGTTATAACATTTTCAAGCAGAAACTAGAAATACTATGGAGGTCCCTGCAATACCACTTAAAACTTGTGGTAGTAACTTTATAAATGGAATATGAAAGATTTCACAGGTTTCCCAAAGATCTTTTGGACCCTCAGTAATTAACTTTCTCTCATTGTTGGACCTGTCAATTCTTGTTAGTTATTACCTAAAATATTATTTATGAACTAATTTTAAGTGCTTTCACATTTTGATTGAGAAGTCTCTGACATTTTTCCATCAAATAGCAACAAACTTTAAAAGTCCTAAATCCTTTCCCACACCATTTTCTGTCTCCTTATTTAGCTTATTTTGTTCCATGCTAAATGGCTGAAATGATGCAGCAGAGAGAACACAGATAATATTTAACTCTAGCAACTAATATAGCTGGCTATGTACTTGGACTTTAATTTTATTGAAAATTGTTTTACTGATTGTTAAAGAATATCACAAAGGGATAGCAATCTCAATTCTAGTGACTTTCTAAATATATTGTTGAATAAAAATGTCCCAATCAATGTTCTTATTTAAAATGGTACTTTTAAATCGCCTTATTTTTTCATATGCATGATGGAATGATATTTTCTTAAAGAACCACGTCTGTGTTGAGTTATATTTTATTATATCTTTTCACAAGCTGAAATCTTATATGTCTTCTTTATAATATAATGTCTTGATACTGAAATTATCCAATTGGCTAAAGCACACTGCCATGCCTTCTTAAAAGGCCTCATATAGGTGGTCATACCTATAGGAATCCTATTAATAGGAGATTGCAAAGACTGCATTTCTATCAATATTTCTGAAGAGATTCAGGTTTTTTTTCAACATATAAGACAGAACAGAACAGGCAAAAATGCATTTTTTATTAAAAAAATTCTTGCTTTTAAAGTTCTCAAACAACCAAGTGGCATTCTGAACCTCAAACTGCAGTGTGACTAAGATGCAGCTGAAGTAATTGTGTTGTAAAATAATTTGTTTATTTATTTTTAAAAATTCAGTTTTATATGTAAATTATATACATTTATATTATATCTATTCCTTGCTCCTGAATGTTACTTTCACATAACCAACAGATTCTCCAAATTACTTTGCATTACATAATCGCTTGAAGTAGAATTAAAGATGGGACAGATATATAAATTATAAAATTAATTTAGAAATATATAAAATAAATCACTTTTGTCTAGGAGTTGTACAAAATGAAGGAAATATTATATGTAGTTTAATGTTTATGTAGTAAATATAAATCATATGCTGTGTGGAGTTCTAGACAAATGTGTTTGCTATTCCTGATTTTTATATCCATGGAGATTACATGACGAGGTATAGACATAGGGTATGCACCTTTTTCATAAGTCAAGAGCATATCTTTTGCAACTTTTTATTTATGAATCACCCAGTGTCATGAGGCTGAACAAACCCAGAAAATTATTCTCGTGTATTTTCGAATTTGCTACTGCCAAGCATGCCTCTGGGTATTGTTATCCCCAGGTAAAGATGTCAAATAAATGCTTTGGATCTGCACATCTAACCTTTCTTCTCTTCGTAATATTAATCATATAAAAACTTTTATTTGATGCAATACTCGTCTCCACACAAATTTTCTTCTAGGGGTGGAAGGTGGGATGTAAATAGGGGGGAGGCTGTTTGGCATCTGGAATCAATTTTTTAGAATTTATGTAGAATTAGATATAGTAATTTATTCTGAAATTCCAGAACATTTATTTAGAGTTTATTGGTGATTATAGTATTTTACATTTGCCATGCCTATAATATTCTTCCTTGGCTTGGGATTTTACCTGTACCATGGGCAAATTAAGGCATTAAAAAAAAAAAAAGGATTGTTTCTTCTATCATTTACGTGTGTACATGCCTATTGCCCAAATCAGTGGAAATATGGGTAGGCTCTCTGGCATCTGCTCAGCATGAGTGTTTATGATAAAACTGTGGAGAATAAGTGATTCTTTGGTCCCAATGTCCTAGTATGTATATTTCCTGATATCAAGTGATTTGAGGATATTCATAATACAGCTTCCATTTTGATCCTGTGACTAGGTGATTGTTCATGGCATTGTTCAGTGCTGTACCTTTACAGTATATAGAGAAAGAGGCTATGAGTTCTTGTTAATATCTTTAAACTCCAGAAGCTTAGTCCTTCCTTCTAAAATGAGGCAAGAAGGGATATCAGTCCCTGAATGATGAACTGTGTGAATACATCATTAAAAATTCATTTATTTTTAGTCTCGGGCTGCCTTATGAAGTCACACAACAACACGATATCAGTCATCCATTAATCCAGTCTCTTCTTCCTAACAACATCTCGTGGAAACTGTATTGGTATATTACTTAAATTTTGTAATCATGAATTATTATTTTATGAACATTTAAATATAGGGAAAGATTATTGTGGTTTGTTCCATTGGCAGGATCTCCACTGTAATAATACCTTAGTCCAAAAGTTATATAAATGCTTAGCAATCTAAGGTATACAGTATGCTTCTAATTATCTAAGTTCAATAGAGAATACATGCTGACTTCCAAGGACTTGAAGCAAATATCTAGACTATAACGAATTACAGTGTTCTGTAACACTTTCATTATTAGATTATTATGTTAGTCTCAACTCTACAGGGTATAAATTTGTCATGTGGCTCTTCAGCTAAGTGGTATTTGCAGATAGAGATATGTATCATAGTGCTTGTTAAGAGAAAAGGATTTGGAATCAGATCAATTTGGGTTCAGATCTTATCTGCCACAGGTCAGCTAAATGACCTTGGGCAAGTTAATTAACCACTCCGGGCCTCAACAAAATGGGGAATAATAATACTCAACTAACACAAGTTGCTAAGAAGATCAGATAAGTTCATGTATATAAAGAGCCTAATACAGTGTCTAGCACATTACAGATACTCAGTAAAAGTCTATACTTTTATTATTATCATCAGATTTGTTGGATCAAAATCTTTTATCTCTCTGGAGCATTATGCCTTCTTGACAGCAATGTTTTTCTATAATAATAAACCAGATAATGGCTCCATCCACTTCACAGGGAGGGCAAAGGCAAGCATTATATGAAGGCTTTTTCATCTGGTTTTCTACAGTTTTCTCTTTCCAAGTATGTAAAAGCAGTTTTCACCTGGCAGTGAACCCAAAATAATGAACTCCCTGATGAGTGAGTTGGGTTGTTCAACTACTAAACACTGTTCTGACAATGATATGAACTGCAGGACTAATTGTGCTCCATCCGTTTAACCTAAGGAGAGCATAATCAGACTACCTTGGCGTCTTCGAGAAGAGTTAAATTTGCAAGACCAGATGATGTTCTAAGCTCTCAAAGTCTGGTACAAAACAGTCTTTATATCTTAATCCTCAATTCTCCCTAAAGCCTCAGTTAACTTTTGGGCTGTACCAAGAGTTTTTCTGCAATAGTCTCACACTACTGCAGAACCTAAATTGGAACTTCTGCCAGACTGAACAACACAACGCACTTTTGTCCCAGTTTCATACTCTCAGCCCTTAGGGATGACTGCTTCATGCTTTTCCTATCTGGCTGTAAACCAGGTAATCAGTTTGGATGCTGTTTCACTTTAGTCCTTGGCATTTGGCTGAAACAGTGGCTCCTAGCAATCATAATGAAGAGAATGGAACAAATCTACTGGCTATTTTAGTACAGAAAGTCTTCAATGACTCTAAGACATTCAGATATCTTGGATACTTAGAATTTTGAGTGTCATTACAAAACACTTAAACAATAATGAATAGTAGGTAAAATAATATAGTATGCTCGAAAGACTGCTTCTAACCCATGACTTGTTTATTGGAAGGGGATATGTATCATATTAAAGTTTAAGCTTTTGCATGACTAGAACTCCTTATAAAGAAAGCATCAACCTCTGACCCAGGTTGAATTAAAACATCTGTTTATTTTGGTTCTCCTCACCCCTCCTCACAGCTGTAAATTAGCCAATTTATAATAAAATTGTCCTTCAATATTGGAGAGAAGAGTATTTTTAAAGTTCATTTTCATTTTCTTACTGTTTGATATTTTTAGGTTGATATAGGCACTGGATTCCACTCTAAATTTTATGCAACCTCTACAAGAATGGGGCACTGGGGATAAAAAAATGCAACTGAATTTCCTTGAGATTAATCCCTTTCCTTGTGAGTGGATTAAATTCTTATAGAAATTGTCAGAGCCAATGTCTTTAGATCACCTCAACACTTTTAACTAAGTATCTACCATATGTTTGGTGTGGTCAATAAATTAAGAGCAGTCTGAGTCTTCTGTAGATTTGGAACTTTTAATTACTCTGATCAATTTTGCTGTAATAGAGATTCACTTTTCAGATTTTAAGTGTTTTAGAAAGTAATCAGGCAAAGAAAAGTGCTTTTGAGGGAAATCTTTCAATGGATAGATTATATAATTCAAGCTCTATATCTGTTGCATTTAACCAAAAGAGAAATTATAAGATCATAGAAATAGTTCGGTCTCACTAGAGTCATCAAAATGTTACAATGAAAAATTAAATGAATAGTTATAAAGTGTTCATATTTCATCACAGTGGAAGAATTACAGGCAATGATTTGAAAGCCTCACACCTGCTATCCCCTTCAGTTGAAAATAAAAGCAGAAAAGTAACAGCATTCAGACATCTTGACTATTTAGCAACTTGTGCATCTTTAATTGAAAAATATCTATTACCCTGTGCCTTCCAAAAATATAGTGAAAAGATATATCTGCTGGTGAGATAGGAGAGGAAAACATGTCTTTTGAATTTCAACTGTCTTATGAATGATAAGTTTGTTATCTTTTCATTGAAAGAACTTATGGAAGAGATGTAAAACCAGAGACAAAAAGAGGGGTCAAGATGAATAAGACAATAATTTGAGGCTTTTAAAAATACCATCATATGTTTCTGATAATTTTGACTTTTCATGCTTTTTGTCTTAAGATATATTAATAATTTATTAAAATTCAGTAAACACTTGGTACTACTAAGCCATGAATATTTAAATTCTACTAAATCAATGATTATCCTCAACATCATTTCAAAAAGGAAATGTAGAAGTTACTTATACACAGACATTTCTAACTGGAATTTCCCTAATTATATAAGATTGCTTCATATACATCCCTTATATATGAATACCTGCTCCAATCAGTTAACCAAAGAAATTCTTATCTATGGCCACTGGGGATTCCTTTCTACTCCTTTCCATCCAAATAGTCCAACCTCTTTCTTTCTTCTTCTTCAGAAAGGAAAGGAAGAAGGCATAACTAATGGTAGGAAACAAAAACACTGGGAAGAAGTAGAGGAAAATAAGGGATTAAAGGCTATGGAAATCTCCAAAGTAGGGGCATCCAAATTTTTTCAGAAATAGGTCTTTAATCAGAAACTGATGTGTGGGTGATTTTTACAATAGTGGTAAATTGAAAGGATACGCACCACTTTGTGACTCAAAGGTTAAGTCGAGAGCCTGAGGAGGTTTTATTCATATCTAATTTCTGTCTTTCTTCATCATCCCAAAGTTTTATGATGTCACTTAATGCAATTAAATTTGATGAGGTCAAAAGCAGACAGTTTCAATGATCATCAAATTATAATCACTAATTGTTTAAAAGCTGAGAGTATTAAACCCTGATGGCAGAAGGCAGGTTACATAGCTCAGGGTACATTTTTTTGCTTAAAAAAGTCAAGTGGTCCACAATGGGATCAGACAGGCCAGATGTGAACATATGCAGCATGGTGGATATTCAGCAACATTTGAGGTTAGAGTTGGGGGTGGTGGTGAACCATTACCCATGATTTGACAGACAGGGGTGAGCATAAGAGGAGGACCTGATTCCTCTGCCGTGGCTAACACTGATTTTCTCACAGAATATTTGTTTCCCATGGTCTTTCAGTTCTACAATTCTATTAGTGAAATACTTTACAAACATGATGGATTAACGAGATGGCAATCAGCTGGCCCTGGCGTTGAATCATTATTTATTCATTCTGTTACTATGAGAAAACTTTCCCAAATCAGTGATCCACAAATAAAATTTTGGAAAAAACTTGTTAGAAATTGCCTATATAGCTTCCTTTACAAATATATACAACTGTGAACAAAACAAAAAGCAAAAACAAGCCACTTCCTATTCTAAGAGAATGCTTAAATTTATTTTTTCTCATTCATAGGATTTGTCAAGCACTATAGTGAATTCTTTTTTCCCTTTGCTGAAAAAGTTTCTAATTGGCTTCATAGTTAGCCAGCTTATTAAAGCACAGTAAAACCAAAAAATTGAAAAAAGTTTTTTTGCTGCAATAGAATATAGCGTTTTTCTACTTAAAATTGCCAATAAGAAATTCAGTTCTTACCTTGTCAGAAGGTTTAAATGGATTTCCTTGTCCACTAATTCCACCACTGATACTAAATCCAAGGCCAGGATTCTTTTCTATTCTCACACAAAACTATGCAAAAAAGATATAAAAAGGTAATCAAATACATATAAAAGCTAAATATCTTCAAATAACTGTATCCCAATAGAAAATAATCACATTTCACTTAAGTTCTCAGGGTTAGCCTATGTTAACTTGGTATATAAAAGACAGTATAAACTCTGACAAAATAGTGTTTCTATAAGCATCAGTTATAATTGGAACTAACAAAATTACCTGAACAAGCAGACATGAGTAAATATTTATTCGTTACCTGTGCAGGACTAAATTTTGATTAGCAGTTTTTAAAACTTAGAAAACCCCTTAAAAAAAAAAGATTGTACGTTATTTTAATTATCTACTTTAAACGTACATATAGTCTGACTAATTAGAAAGGACTGTATGAATAAGTGAAAGAAAATTTGCAAATGTAGAGTGAGGGAAAAGATGGCTATTTGATTAATTAGTTGATTAATTATTTACACATCTTTATTGGAGTATAATTGCTTTACAATGTTGTGTTAGTTTCTGCTGTATAACAAAGTGAATCAGCTATATGTATACATATATCCCCATATCCCCTCCCTCTTCCGTCTCCCTCCCACTCTCCCTAGCCCACCCCTCTAGGGGGTCACAAAGCACTGAGCTGATCTCCTTGTGCTATGCAGCTGCTTCCCATTAGCTAGCTTCCCATTAGCTAGCTATTTTACATATGTTAGCGTATATATGTCAATGCTACTCTCTCACTTCGCTCCAGCTTACCCTTCCCGCTCCTTGTGTCCTCCTTGTGTCCATTGTCTATGTCTGCATCTTTACTCCTGTCCTGCCCCTAGGTTCATCAGAACCAATTTTTTTTTTTTTTTTAGATTCCATATGTATGTGTTAGCATACGGTATTTGTTTTTCTCTTCCTGACTTACTTCACTCTGTATGACAGACTCTAGGTCCATCCACCTTACTACAAATAACTCAATTTCGTTTATTTTTATGGCTGAGTAATATTCCGTTGAATATATGTGCCACATCTTCTTTATCCATTCATCTGTTGATGGACACTTAGGTTTCTTCCATGTCCTGGCTATTGTAAATAGTGCTGCAATGAACATTGTGGTACATATGGTTTTCTCTGGGTATATGCCCAGTAGTGGGATTGCTGGGTCATATGGTAGTTCTATTTTTAGTTTTGTAAGGAACCTCCATACTGTCGTCCATAGTGGCTGTATTGATTTACATTCCCACCAATAGTGCAAGAGGGTTCCCTTTTCTCCACACCCTCTCCAGCATTTATTGTTTGTAGACTTTTTGATGATGGCCATTATGACTGGTGTGAGATGATACCTCATTGTAGTTTTGATTTGCATTTCTCTAATGATTAATGATGTTGAGCTTCTGTTCATGTGTTTGTTGGCAATCTGTATATCTTCTTTGGAGAAATGTCAATTTAGGTCTTCTGTTCATTTTTGGATTGGGTTGTTTGTTTTTTTGAAATTGAGCTGCATGAGCTGCTTGTAAATTTTGGAGAGTAATCCTTTGTCAGTTGCTTCATTTGCAAATATTTTCTCCCATTCTGAGGGTGGTCTTTTGGTCTTGTTTATGGTTTCCTTTGCTGTGCAAAAGCTTTGAAGTTTCATTAGGTCCCATTGTTTATTTTTGTTTTTATTTCCATTTCTCTAGAAGGTGGGTCAAAAAGGATCTTGCTGTGATTTATGTCATAGAGTGTTCCGCCTCTGTTTTCCTCTAAGAGTTTGATAGTGTCTGGTCTTACATTTAGGTCTTTAATCCATTTTGAGTTTATTTTTGTGCATAGTGTTAGGAAGTGTTCTAATTTCATTCTTTTACATGTAGCTGTCCAGTTTTCCCAGCACCACTTATTGAAGAGGCTGTCTTTTCTCCACTGTATATTCTTGCCTCCTTTATCAAAGACAAGGTGACCATATGTGTGTGGGTTTACTTCTGGGCTTTCTATCCTGTTCCACTGATCTATATTTCTGTTTTTGTGCCAGTGCCATAGTGTCTTGATTACTGTAGCTTTGCAGTATAGTCTGAAGTCTGGGAGTCTGATTCCTCCAGCTCCATTTTTCTTTCCCAAGATTGCTTCAGCTATTCGGGGTCTTTTTTGTTTCCACACAAATTGTGAGATTTTTTGCTCTAGTTCTGTGAAAAATGCCATTGGTAGTTTGATAGGGATTGCATTGAACCTGTAGATTGCTTTGGGTAGTATAGACATTTTCACAATATTGATTCTTCCAATCCAAGAACATGGTATATCTCTCCATCTGTTTGTATCATCTTTAATTTCTTTCATCAGTGTCTTATAGTTTTCTGCATACAGGTCTTTTGCCTCCTTAGGTAGGTTTACTCCTAGGTATTTTATTCTTTTTGTTGCAGTGGTAAATGGAAGTGTTTCATTAGTTTCTCTTTCAGATTTTTCATCAGTAGTGTAGAGGAATGCAAGAGATTTCTTTTTTTAAAATATAAATTTATTTATTTATTTTTAAATTTTTGGCTGTGTTGGGTCTTTGTTGCTGTGTGTGGGCTTTCTCTAGTTGTGGTGAGCAGGGCTACTCTTTGTTGCGGTGTGCAGACTTCTCATTGTCATGGCTGCTCTTGTTGTGCAGCATGGGCTCTAGGCACACAGGCTTCAATAGCTGTGGCACATGGGCTCAGTAGTTGTGGCTTGCGGGCCCTAGAGCTCAAGTTCAGTAGTTGTGGCGCACGGGCTTATTTGCTCCATGGCATGTGGGAATTCCTGGGCCAGGGCTCGAATCTGTGTCCTGTGCATTGGTAGGCAGATTCTTAACCACTGTACCACCAGAGAAGCCCAAATGTAAGAGATTTCTGTGCATTAACTTTGTATCCTGCTGCTTTACCAAATTCATTGATTAACTCTGTAGCTTTCTGGTAGCATCTTTAGGATTCTCTATGTATAGTATCATATCTTCTGTAAATAGTGACAGCTTTACTTCTTCTCTTCTGATTTGGATTCATTTTATTTCTTCTTCTTCTCTGATTGCCATGGCTAAAACCTCTGAAACTATGTTGAATAATAGTGGTGAGAGTGGGCAACCTTGTCTTGTTCCTGATCTTAGAGGAAATGGTTTCAGTTTTTCATCATTGAGAAAGATGTTGACTGTGGGTTTGTCATATATGGCCTTTATTATGTTCAGGCAATTTCCCTCTATGCCTACTTTCTGGAGAGTTTTTATCATAAATAGGTGTTGAATTTTGTCGAAAGCTTTCTCTGCATCTGTTGAGATTATTCTATGGCTTTTATCCTTCAGTTTGTTAATATGGTGTATCACATTGATTGATTTGCATATATTGAAGAATCCTTGCATTCCTGGGATAAACCCCATTGATCATAGTGTATGATCCTTTTAATGTGCTGTTGGATTCTGTTTGCTAGTATTTTGTTGAGGAGTTTTGCATCTATGTTCGTCAGAGATACTGGTCTGTAGTTTTCTTTTTTGTGTGTGTGTTACGCGGGCCTCTCACCGCTGTGGCCTCTCCCGTTGCAGAGCACAGGCTCCGGACGCGAAGGCTCAGCGGCCATGGCTCATGGGCCCAGCCACTCCACGGCATGTGGGATCTTCCCAGACCGGGGCACGAACCCATGTCCCCTGCATCGGCAGGCTGACTCTCAACAACTGCGCCACCAGGGAAGCCTATATAGTTTTCTTTTTTTATGACATATTTGTTTGGTTTTGGCATCAGGGTGACAGTGGCCTTGTAGAATGAGTTTGGAGGTGTTCCTCCCTCTGCTAATATTTTGGAAGAGTTTGAGAAGGATAGGTGTTAGCTCTTCTCTAAATGATAGAATTCGCCTGTGAAGCCATCTGGTCCTGGGGTTTTGTTTGTTGGAAGATTTTTAATCACAGTTTTAATTTCAGTGCTTGTGATTGGTCTGTTTGTACTTTCTATTTCTCCTGGTTCAGTCTTGGAAGGTTGTTTTTTTCTAAGAATTTGTCCATTTCTTCCAGGTTGTCCATTGTATTGGCATAGAGTTGCTTGTAGTAATCTCTCATAATTCTTTGTATTTCTGCAGTGCCAGTTGTTACTTCTCCACTTTTATTTCTAATTCTGTTGATTTGAGTCTTCTCACTTTTTTTCTTGATGAGTCTGGCTAATGGTTCATCAATTTTCTTTATCTTCTCAAAGAACCAGCAATTAGTTTTATTGATCTTTGTTATCATTTCCTTCTTTTCTTTTTCATATATTTCTGACCTGATCTTTATGATTTCTTTCCTTCTGCTAATTTTGGGGTTTTTTTGTTCTTCTTTCTCTAATCGCTTTAGATGTAAGTTAGGTTGTTTATTTGAGATGTTTTTTGTTTCTTGAGGTAGGAATGTATTGCTATAAACTTCCCTCTTAGAACTGCTTCTGCTGCATCCCATAGGTTTTGGGTAGTCGTGTTTTCATTGTCATTTTTTTTTAGGTATTTTTTGATTTCCTCTTTGATTTCTTCAGTGATTTCTTGGTTATTTAGTAGCATATTAGTGTTTGTATTTTTTACAGTTTTTTTTCCTATAATTAGTATCTAGTCTCCATAGCATTGTGGTCAGAAAAGATACTTTATACGATTTCAATTTTAGTAAATTTACCAAGGCTTGATTTGTGACCCAAGATATCATCTATCCTGGAGAATGCTCCATGAGCACTTGAGATGAAAGTGTATTCTGTTGTTTTTGGATGGAATGTCCTATAAATATCAATTAAGTCCATCTTGTCAATTAAGTCCATCTTGTCATTTAAAGCTTGTGTTTCCTTATTTATTTTCATTTTGGATGATCTGTCCATTGGTGAAAGTGGGGTGTTAAAGTCCCCTACTATGATTGTGTTACTGTCGATTTCCCCTTTTATGGCTGTTAGCATTTGACTTATGTATTGAGATGCTCCTATGTTGGGTGCATGTTTACAATTGTTATATCTTCTTCCTGGATTGATCCCTTGATCATTATGTAGTATAGTTCTTTGTCTCTTGTAATAGTCTTTATTTTAAAGTCTATTTTTTCTGATATGAGAATTGCTACTCCAGCTGTCTTTTGATTTCTATTTTCATGGAATATTTTTTCCATCCCCTCATTTTCAGTCTGTGTGTGTCCCTAGGTCTGAAGTGGGTCTCTTGTACACAGCATATATATGGGTCTTGTTTTTGTATCCATTCAGCCAGTCTATGTCTTTTGGTTGGAGCATTTAATCCATTTACATTTAAGGTAATTATCAATATGTATATTCCTATTACCATTTTCTTAATTGTTTTGGGTTTGTTATTGTAGGTCTTTTCCTTCTCTTGTGTTTCCTGCCTAGAGAAGCTCCTTTAGCATTTGTTGTAAAGCTGGTTTGGTGGTGCTGAATTCTCTTAACTTATGCTTGTCTATAAAGCTTTTAATTTCTCTCTTGAATCTGAATGAGATCCTTGCTGGGTAGAGCAATCTTGGTTGTAGGTTTTTCCCTTTCATCACTTTAAATATGTCCTTCCACTCCCTTCTGGTTTGCAGAGTTTCTGCTGAAAGATCAGCTGTTAACCTTACGGGGATTTCCTTGTATATTATTTGTTGCTTTTCCCTTGCTGCTTTTAAAATTTTTTCTATGTATTTAATTTTTTATAGTTTGATTAATGTGTCTTGGTGTGTTTCTCCTTGGATTTATCCTGTATGGGACTCTGCGCTTCCTGGACTTGACTGACTATTTCCTTTCCCATGTTAGGGAAGTTTTCAACTATAATCTCCTCAAATATTTTCTCAGAAACTTTCTTTTCCTCTTCTTCTTCTGGGACCTCTATAATTCGAATGTTGGTGCATTTATGGTAGTTATTTCCACTATTTTTTCTTCCAGGTCACTTATCCTTTCTTCTGCTTCAGTTATTCTGCTATTGATTCCTTCTAGAGAGTTTTTAGTTTCATTTATTTTGTTGTTCATCATTGTTTGTTGGCTCTTTAGTTCTTCTAGGTCCTTCTTAATCATTTCTTGTATTTTCTCCATTCTATTTCCAAGACTTTGGATCATCTTCACTATCATTACTCTGATTTTTTTTCAGGTAGACTATTTCCTCTTCATTTGTTTGGTCTGGTGGGGTTTTACCTTGTTCCTTCATCTGCTGCATGTTTCTCTGTCTTCTCATTTTGCTTAACTTACTGTGTTTGGGGTCTCCTTTTTGCAAGCTGCAAGTTTGTAATTCCCATTGTTTTTGGTGTCTGCCCCCAGTGGGTGAGGTTTGGTTCAGTGACTTGTGTAGGATTCCTGGTGGAGGGGACTGGTGCCTGTGTTCAGGTGGGTGGGGCTGGATCATGTCTTTCTCATGGGTAGGGCTGCATCTGGTGGTGTGTTTTGGGGTGTCTGTGAACTTAGTATCATTTTAGGCAGCCTTTTCTGCTAATGGGTGGGGTTGTGTTCCTGTCTTGCCAGTTGTTTGGCATGGGGCATCCAGCACTGGAGCTTGCTGGCCATTGGGTGGAGCTGGGTCTTAACGTTGAGACAGAGATCTCTGGGAGTGCTCTTGCCGATTGATATTACATGGGGCTGGGAGGTCTCTGGTGGTCCAATGTCCTGAACTTGGCTCTCCCATCTTAGAGGCTCAGGCCTGACATCTGGCCAGAGCTCCAAGACCCTGTCAGCCACATGGCTAGGTACATGGGGATTTTCTTGCCTTTTGGGAAGTCTGAGGTCTTCTGCCAGTGGTCAGTAGGTGTTCTGTAGGAGTTGTTCCACATGTAGATGTATTTTTGATGTGTTTGTGGGAAGGAGGGTGATCTCCACCTCTTACTCCTCTGACATCTTGAAGGTCCCCTGATGGCTATTTAATTTAAATCAGTTGTTACTGCTTTCTAGGAGAGTAGAATATTTCATCTTCTCGGTAGATAATTCTATTGTTTAGACATAGCAGGGGCTTTATTGGGTTGGCCAAAAAGTTCATTTGGTTTTTCTGTAAGATCTTAACAGAAAAACCCAAATGAACTTTTTGGCCAGCCCAATAGTTTGAGAAAGGGGAGAAGTTTTATCCACAGTTAGAGTGAAGGTGAAACAAAAGAAGAAAGAAATACTCAGTAAAAAGAGTTTTGGGTTTTGGCAGCAGCTCCTCAAGAGGCAGTTACAAGTGTTAGAGGAAAGAGGAAAACACTGTGAGAAAGAGAGAGGTCAAAAATATGGAGAAATTGTGACAGGGAAGAGTCAATAAATATTTAGGACTGTGAAGGCTAATATTCCAGTATTCTGTGTTCTATTACCTCCCCAAACCCCAAATCATCAATGAAATCTGTTAAACGTCAGAGCCTTATGCTTTGCAGTACTGTTGGGAAATGATGGCATTAGGAGTAGGTCCACCTTGGGGTAAGGTTGGAGTAAAGATAACAGCAATTATAAGAATTGATACAGGGGCTTCCCTGGTGGTCCAGTGGTTGGGACTCTGTGCTTCCACTGAAGGGGGCACAGGTTTGATCCCTGGTTGGGGAACTAGGATCCTGGATGCCACATGGCGTGGCAAAACAACAACAACAACAACAGAAAAAGAACTGATACAAGGAACGTAGATCAAAAATTCAGCAGAAGGGAAATCAATGTCAGGAATGACTTAGAGAAACTATAATAAACCTAGGAATTCTTGATGATACTGAGCTGGGGATGTGAATGTGTGGGCTGTGGGGAAAATGCTAGTTTTCCATGTAAAGTGGGACGGGGTGACCCCAGATAACTGAAAGACTTGGCACCCCAGAGGTAGCATGCACTTTGGTTACACAAAGGGAAAAAAACAACTTTTATAACTTTTAAGTAAAGAATGAGTATTGGAACCAGGGTGAACCAAGTATTACCAGAGATTAGCAGGCAAAAGATTATCAATAAAGAGTTAAGAAAAAAGTCTAAAGAAATACATTAGAATATATTTTGTATTTATATAAATATATATTGGAAATGTTCTTAAAGATGATTGGAAACATTTGTTTTTTTAAGTAGCTCAATGTTTTCCCCAGCAACATTGCTTAGCCTATTAATTTGCTTATGGGAAAATGCAAATGCCCAAATGTTCTCTACATCTTATTTTTAAGGTACCTTCAATACTTACCTCTTAGATAGTTCAAGGCAAATTTGAGTCCTATTCCTGACTTAATTAGCATATATTGTGAGTCGATGGGAGCTGGATCAATTAGGTTTGGTCATTTAATAGGACTATCCTTAATTCAGTCATATTCTTTAATAGTAAACATAATGTTTATTACATAGTTCACTTGCAACACAAGGACCAAAAACTATCCACTAATGTGATTTTTATGATAGACTCATTAATGAACAGTTTCTAAATGATGAGTAACTGCAATTACCATAAATACTCTCCTATATTTTTATTTTAAAGATTGGTTTAATTACAACTTTTCCTTTAATTGATCTAGATTTGTTAAAACTAGTTATCATAGGGTGGTAGAAACTACAGTTTCTAATAGTTTTGTATTTATATGGCTCACAGTCTGTGGATCTGAACATATAATAGCTTGATTAGCTCGAAGGAATATTTTAGCTTTATTCATCACACGAGTTCACCTTGTAGTCTTTTTTTTGTTATTGGTGGTTAATTAGAAAATGAGAAGAAAGGAACTAATACTATTTAAACATTTTACTTTTGCTTTTCCCATATATCTGTGCATTTCCAATTAAATTATTTAAAATTTGGGCTATATCTTTCTAATGTGAAAATTTTATATTGTATAACATAATATGTGGAAGGTGTACACTTTGGGCTTTCTCCAGGCCACTATAAAAACTGAAAGGAAACATATGCAACAGATTTTATTTACAAAGTAAATTGCTGAGGGTACTTTCTAGTCATTCCCTTTCAAGGTAGTGACTATATCTATTTTATATTATTGTCAATCTGGAAGGCACTAAAAAATCTTAGGAAAACAAATTTCATATGTGCCAAGTATCTGAAGAACTGCTTCAATATATTTGTTAATAATAGAAATAATAAAGATGACACTGTGATTTTATAAATATGACAAACAACCACAAATTCTGATCTGAAGCTAGGCTCCCCTTGGGCACGTTATGGTATGGCTAATAGGTTGTGTTGGGACTGCTATGTTCCATAAAGCATGTCAGACAGAGTATTCATCTCACATAGAAGGAGTTCCACCTGTCTGCTAAGGCCCAAAGGGGCCATAAAATGTAAGAGGAGGGAATGCCTCACAGCCAAGAAACAGTCTGAAACTAAAAGGGTTTAGCAAAGAGGAAATGCAGTGTTCTAGAAAAAGGTCAGATCTAGGAGGCTAATAAATAGCTTATTCAATGAAAATCAACTTTTCTATTTTTTATTAAGTTATTGATATCAATGAGCGAAATTGCTGGCTGAAGATAACAGCAACAGTTTGGCAGGAAATGGTGCATTTGCTTCTTTCAGAGTCTGCTTCCATCATTTGACTACTTGATATTTCTGGTTTGTGTTAATCTTTCTCTAATTAAAATACTGGGTCATAACTTGGAGAGGCCCATGACAAAATGGATTTTAATGTAGCAGTGAGGCTCTGTGAAGTCATAATGTATAATCTCTGGAAGGCAGTGATCTCATTTGATCTTGCAATGCTCTAACACCTAGTAGCAAGAACAAAGGAAATACGTGTGTGTGTGGTGGGGGGGGGTTGGGCACATGTGCGTGAGATGTAATTCAGGATTAGAGAATTGCATTGCAGAAAGATACCTGGTGATGCTGTAATTAACGTGCTTCCTATCCTTTGTTCTAGTGACCATTCTCTTTCCTGGCAGTATGTACTATGAAGCTTTTAGTGGATACCTGCTGTTTTTGCTGCTCAAGATCCATTCATTCTTTGTCTGGCAGTTATAACCTCAAATTCTCTTTGAAAACCACCCACTTCTTTATTCTCAGCCTGTATGCTTTCAGTGAATCATGTTATCTAGACCTAAAACAAAGCACTGGATCCCCTAAAAATATGATTTATTATAGGATGAGCGGGTCACTTGATCAACTAGGAGTAATGAGATGGCTATTAGGATTTTCAGGAAAGGGAATCTTGCTCTTTCTTGCTTGTTTTACGTCTGAGAGAGTCTGAAGCTCTTGAGCTATCTTTCTATCATGAGGGGAAAGCCTTTTTGGCACAGGAACCAGCCCACAGAGAGAGAAGTCATGATTTCCTCTGAGCCTAGCATTAAGCCTTATCTGAAGCTTCCTCCATCTCTGGAGTTCCAGCTGATATGAGTTTAAACATTCTCCATTGGCTTAAGTCTTATTAGGTTGAGTCACTCATAATCAAGAGGCATAATTGACTAAAAAAAATTGAGAAGAAACTTATTTGTAGATATAAAAGAATTGATTTATCTTTTATTTTAAAAAGAAAACAAATTATACACTTGTTAGAAAATTCTTTTGGGAAATGAAGTGAGCAGAATTTCAAATATTCTGTACTGTAAGAAATTCAAGGTAAATTTTTGATCTATTTAAGGACTGTTAATTGCTGAAGCATCAAGAAAGGACCTTGTAACTAAAAATGTTTCACCTCTGAGGCCATTTCCAGGTTTGAACCCTGAGAGTATTAACATAGAGAAGGTCTGGTGAAGAGACATACACATTCCGCATGGAGTTTTAATCAAGTAGGACATCTGAATCACCTCTGAATGTCTATTATGTTATCTCTTCATTGACTATCTAGAACAGTGGCTGGCACATAGTTAGCACTCAATTAACTTTTGGTTGAATAAATAAATCGGTAATATGCATGTGTGACAAAAGATACTCTCAATTATTTACTGTCAAAAGTATATGATGACTCTTTCTTAAAACATGTGATGAGTTTTTCGAAGATATGCCAGTTATTCAAAGAAGTGCTCCAATTATATTGTTAACTGCTTGGAAAAACCGCTGTAACTTTGAAAATGAAAATGGTTGTAGAAATCATGATTCATGCCTTTATGCCACAAATATTTATTGATTTTCTACTAAGTGCTAGGCACCTTATCAGACAGACAAAAAATCCTTGCCCTCATGGAACTTACATTCTAATGGGGAAGACAGATAGTAAACATGTGAACAGGAAGTAATTTCAGATAGTGATATGAGCTGTGCAAAAAAATAAAGCAGGAAAGTAAGTACAGTTTGATGGAACAGGAGTGAGGAGCTATTTTAGTTGGAGTAGCTAAGAAAGGCCTCTCTGAGGATGTGACATTTGAGCAGAAATGTGAATGAGATCAAGGATCAAGCAACAGACAATAAGAAAAATGGGAAAACTACTCCAGGCAGGGAGAACAGCAATTTTAAATGCCCTGAAGACAGATGGATCTTTGTAAAGTCAAAGGACAATAAGACGGCATATGGACAGACATATAGGTCAGTGAAATAGAACAGAGAATCAAGATATAAACCCTAACATTTGTGGTCATTTGATTTTCAACAAAAGGTCTAAGATAATTCAATGAGGAAAGAATAATTTTTTAAACAAATGGTATAGGGACAACTGGATATCTACATGAAAAATAATGATTTTTACCTGTACCTCATACCATACACAAAAATTAATGCAAAATAAATCAGGGACTGAAGTGCAAGAGCTAAAACTATAAACCTTTAGGAAGAAAATACAAGTAAATCTCCGTCATCTTGAGTTAAGCAATGATTTCTTAGATTTGAAACCAAATGTTATAAAGGAAATGACTGACTTTATCAAAATTAAAAACTTTGGTGCCTTAAAGAGACCATCAAGAAAGTGAAAAGACAACCCACAGAATGGGAGAAAATATTTCGTATCTGGAATATATGAACGACAGTTACAGTTCAAATAACTTAATTAAAAAATGGGCAAAGAATTTTAATAGACATTTACCCAAAGAAGATATATGAATGACTAATAAACACACGAAAAGCTACTCAACATCATTAGTTATTAGAGAAATGTAGATTAAAAACACAATGAGAGGGGCTTCCCTGGTGGTGCAGTGGTTGAGAGTCTGCCTGCCGATGCAGGGGACACGGGTTCGTGCCCCGGTCCGGGAAGATCCCACATGCTGCGGAGCGGCTGGGCCTGTGGGCCATGGCCGCTGAGCCTGCGCGTCCGGAGCCTGTGCTCCGTAATGGGAGAGGCCACAACAGTGAGAGGCCTGCATACCGCAAAAAAATAAACAAAAAATCCCCAAAAAACCCACAATGAGATACTATCAATACTTCACAAGATGGCTATAATAAAAAAGAAAGACAATAACAAATATTGGTAAGGATGTGGAGAAATTAGAACACTCACATTGCTGGTGGGAGTAAAATGTGGCAGAAACTTTAGAAAAGAGTTTAGAAGCTCCTTAAAATTGATAAACATAATTACCATATAACCCAACAAGTTCATTCCTAGGTAAGTACCCAAGCACAATAAAAATGTACCTTCACACACAAATTTGTACATGAATGTTCAAAAAGTGGAAAGAACACAAATGTCTATCACCTGATGAATGCATAAGCAATATATGGTATAGCCATATAATGGAATATTATTTGGCAGTAAAAAGGAATGAATTACTGATATGTGCCACACTAAGCACATTATGCTAATTAAAATTAGCCAGTCACAAAAAACTTCATATGTCATATGGTCTCATTTATATGAAATGTCCAGAATAGACAAATGTATAGAGATACAATGTAGATGAATGATTGTCTAGGGCTGGGGGCAGAATAGAGGGCAGGGAGTATGGAAGATGACCGCTAATGGGTACAAGGTTTCTTTTTGGAGTTATGAAAATGTTTAAAAATTAGATTATGGTGATGGTGGTACAACTGTATAAATATACTAAAAAACACTGAATTGTTCACTTTAAACAGGTGAACTTTACCATGTGTAAACTATATCAATAAGACTGTTAAAATCAGCAACAACAGCAACATGATCAGCATGACGAAAGAGAAAATGGCTAAGGAGAGAGTAGAAGGAGAGGAGGCAGGGTCCAGGTCTGTAGGGACTTCATGCCATAGTGAGGATTTATAAGGGTTCAGAAGTTTTCAAGCCACTAGGGATTTTTAAGCAGAAGACTGACATGACCTGATTCATGTTTTAAAGAGATCACTCTGGCAGTGGAAAAGAGACTGGAGAGAAGCAACCGGCAAAAGAGAAAACAATTAGAGAGCTACTGAAGTAGATAGGAGTGAGGTGATGGATGATAAGGTGGTAGCAGTGCAGGTGATGAAAAGTGGTGAATTCAGAATATATTTTAATGGAATTGCTGTGTCTTGTACGTGGGCTGTGAGAAAGGGGAGTCAAGGATCTTTGGCCATAGCAACAAGATAAATAGAAGAGCCATTAACTGAAATGGGGAAATCTAGAAGAGAAGCAGGTTTGGTAGGGGCAGGGCTGGGAAACAAGAGTTTCTTTTGACTATGCTAAGTTTAAGAAATTCATTGGACATCCAGGTTGAGATATCAACAAGTGGGTAATTGAATATAAACATCTGGAGTACAGGGGAGAGGCCAGAGCTGGAGATATATAAATCTTGGACTCATCCATCCTGGAAGTGAATGAAATCATACAGGTGTGAGTATGGATACAAAAGAGAAGGGGGTCAAGGTTTGAGCACTGGATCACTCTATCATTTAAAGGTCAGGAACAGAAAAGGAGTCAATAAAGAAACCAGGAAAGAATGGCTAGTGTGGAAAGAGGGAAAGCGGTAGAATAGTGATAGCCAAGTGAAGAAAATTTAAAGAAAGAGTTCAGTCAAGCCACTTGCTGAGAGATCAAAAGAGATGATGGAGATTTGATTATGGGACTTGACAGAAGTAGAGAGAATGCTTCATGGTACTGAAATTAAACTGGAAATTAAATTTGCTGCTACTTTCACTTTTAGTTCCTGGTCTTATAGGTTATTATATAACAGTGCTTGTACAATAAAGAGTGCTATGCAATGATAAGGTATTATAACTTTTGTTGTGATTTACACTATGTGTATTGCACAGCCATACAAAATCTACATAAAACTTCTCTGCATTCCCAAAATTTCTAATGAGCCTGTGTCATAGACTAAAAAAGGTAATAATTATAAAAATATATAAATGTTAATATTAAAAAATATTTTTTTGATCCTTCTATTTTCATATCTTTTTCTGTTGTGTATCAGAGATGCAAGTCCAACTAAAAGTGCTAATTAAATCTTTTGAAGAAACATACTAATAGGTTGATGAATAAAATCCTTTGAGTAGCATTTTCTAGATCTTTCAGAAAAAAATAGCCAACTCTGTATGTATCTAGAAAGTAGAAACTCAAATGTTCTTTAGTCTGTAAATGCATTTTAAAGGTTATTCACTTCATTTCCTTCATTTTAAACTTGAGGAAACCAAGAAGACCATACATATATTTAGTGGAACACTGAAAGAGGCCTTCTGATTCCTACTGTAGTGTTTACTGAATCCTACTATTTGACTAAACATAATTCATAAAGTCAAGTTGTAGAATTTGTGGTGTTGAGTTAGACATTATTTGTGTCAAAGTATGAATTTAGAGGTGCAGTATTACTTTGGTTACTGGAGAATAAAATTCTATGGGGAAAATATGCACAAATAGCAGTAATTTAAGTAGAGCAGGATGAGGTATGGGATGTCCCTGAAATCATTTGAGTAAATAATATACATTAAAACCATCTTAATATCTATTTTCTAACCATCTTTATTAAATTATTGCCTTTTAATTTTAAAATTCATAATTAAAAAACCCAAATATTTCCAAGTTTTTCTTCTTATATCAAACACTCAGGATAATGTATTTTTCTTCACTTGGTTCTGAGTGAACCTCACCTGGAACCTCACCTGGATGAGGTGAGGTTAGATGAAGCCTCACCTGGAACCCTTGTGAGCCCTTCAGGCAACTGATCAGAGCATCTAAAGAGATGTCTGAAATCATGTCTTAGCCAAAAGCTTCATGTACTCCACATATTATTAAGTATCAAAATGATTTCTTCCAGGGTACACTATAGCATCTCCTTCAAGGAGGGTTTCAGAGCTTTGTTTTTATTTCCCCTTGAATATGATGGGTGTGAGCTGCTTTGTATAACTCACAAGGCTTATTCTAATGTAATTCTAATGTAATGTTACAAGTTCTCTTTTAGGCACAAACTTTAGTTCAAATGTATACTCACAGGAACTGGCAGGAAACAGCTATGGAGCTCTGGCCCTCCTGATATGTTAGGTTCATTAGCGGGTATGTCCTCTTGTCTGGGGCAGACATGGACTTGAGGGTGCACTTTTCTATTTTTATTCTTCCAGTGTGGGCTTACTCTTGACCTCTATGTTTGGCTATAGTGCAGCAGGCTGTAGCATTATGTGGTAGACTCATGAAACTGCATTCTAATTCTAGCTCGACTTCTCTGAATCTTAAATTTTTAGTCAGTAAAACAGGAACTGCTCTATCCACCACAACATTATTGGTTAGATTAAATCAGTTAATATATGAAAGGATTTTGAGACATTTGAAGCATCATGCTGATGTTTTTCCTTCCTAATTCTGCTTTGGGGTCTATATGTTCCACATATACAGATATGCTTTGCCTTGGATTATACATTTGCAAAACAGAAAAACCAAGTTTATGTTAGTTTCTATAAAAACTATTCAACAAGTATGGATGACTTGTGTATACTTCTAAATAGTGTTAATAACACTATGTTATTCAGCTGGCAAATTGCTCAGTTATAGAATATCTTGATATCAGTTCTCAGCCTTGGCTACACAATAGAATCACCTGGGGAGTTTCAAAAATTCCCATTACCCAGCTCACATCCAGGCTAATGAAATCAGTTTCTTTGGGGATGAGGCCAGGGCATGAGTATTTTTCAAAGTTCCTGAGCAGCCTCCATCGGGCATCATGGAATTTCCTCAAAAAACTAAAATAGAACTACCATATGATCCAGTAATTTGACTCCTGGGTATATATCCAGAAAAAATGAAAACACTAATTTGAAAAGATATATGCACCCCAATGTTCATAGAAGCACTGTTTACAATATCCAAGACATGGAAATAACCCAAGTGCCCATAAATAGACAAATGGATAAAGAAGACATAGTATATATGCACAATAGAATATTACTCAGCCATCAAAAAAGGATGAAATTTTGCCATTTGCAACAACATGGATGAACTTGGAGGGTATTATGCTAAATGAAATAAGTCAGACAGAGAAAGACAAATACTGTATGATATCACTTATAAGTGGAATCTAAAAAATAGTACAAATGAATATATGCAACACAGAAACAGACTCATAGACATAGAAAACAACCTTGTGGTTACCAAAGGGAAAGGGTTGGGGGAGGGACAAATTAGGGATATGGGATTAACAGATACAAACCATTATGTATAAAATAAACAACAATGGTGTATTGTATAGCACAGGGAATTATAGCCATTATCTTGTAGTAACTTATAATGGAATATAATCTGCAAAAATACTGAATCACTATGCTGTATACCTAAAACTAATATGATATTGTTAATCAACTATATTTCAATTAAAAAAAAAGCTGAGCAGATTCTAATGTACACCTGAGGTTGAGAACATCTGATATAAAGTATTATTTTATTGTGAAGGGGAGGATAAGCTGAATAGTCATTTGGACTGGGAAACAAAGGGAAGAGCTAAGAGAATGGATATGATGGCTAAGAGTTTTCATGTGGAATGGGAAGGATTCAAATCTTACTTTCTGGCTTTCTTCAGCTCACTGTTTAGTACAACTCTATTATTCTCTGTTATGTTCATCAATAATCAAAATGGTTTATGCATTATAATCCCTTTTCTAAGTAAAATTCCCTGATAATGAACTTCAAGTGACATGCACATGATTTTGTTGTAGATAATTTGTTAAAAAGAATATCCATTATTACACATCAGATTTCTAGTCTATGGAAATTAATACCTTGAATCTAGGTCGCACATTATGGTTTAAAAATCACTTCCATATATTTTATGCCATTTAATCCTAGAGTAGAAAACAGATGATACTTAACGTCTATGAAAAATAGATATGTAAAAGTAAGTGTATTAAATTAGAATTCTTAGATATTTTGCCTTGTTTTATTGTGATGGGTAGTTTGAAAGTTGAGATGGTTTCATCATTCAGGTGGAACATCAAAGTTTACTAAGTACTTCTTTATGGCTAAAAAAGGCTAAGTGTGTTGGTTAGGTAAAATATGACATTCATTTAAATTCATTCAACTTCATTAGTGGTAGCATTTATTATGTATGTTCATTGCTATATGGAACTTATTTTAATCAGATTAGAAATTCATTAGTTCTTTAGGTCACATTAAGAGATACAGAGGTATACTTTTTCTAATAATAAAACTTTCCATTTGTTGAGTATTTTTGCTTTTCAAAGAATTGGAAGTGTTCATGTGAGTTCCAGTCAGCATACCATCTGTATAAGGCAGTTCTATAACTCTGAATTGTAGCTGAAACACGTTTAACTAATATTATTTGACAGAAAGGGACACTGAGGCCACAGCAAGAGTCTGGATCATGTGGTTAATTTAATGGTAAGACTGGTACACAGAACTTGGGTTCTGGGCTAGATAGACCTGGATTAAAATTCCAGCTTGACCAATTATACCTCTCACAAGTAGCTTGGCCAATTATACCTCTTACAAGTTACTTATTTTCTCTGTGCCTTGGTTTCTTCATTTATAAAAAGGAAATAAGATTATTGTGAGGACTAAATGAAATAGCGTGTGTAAGCAGGACCAGCTATGTAATTAGTGGGGCCTGATGCAAAATGAAAATGTGAGGCTCTTTGTTGAATGATTTTTAAGAATTACAAGCTGGTGACAGCAGAGCATTAAACCAAGTGTGGGGCACTTCCAAGTGCAGGACTTTGTGCAGCTGCACAGTTCACACACCATGAAGCTAGGCCTGTGTGTAAGATACATGGTATTTATAGCATAAATACACTATATATAGTATAAATAGCATAGTCGGCACTCAATGTATGGCAACTGTTGTCTTTTCTTTTCCTACTTTCATTCAGACTTCTCTTCCCTGAATTAAAAAAATGTAGATTCGTTGTAATCGGTTGTTTTTCACCTGTAGCATTCCAAAAAGTGATTACATTTTTAAAGTAAAATCTCCAAGCTTTAGTAGAAATTATTGTGCTTTATCATGCTGCACACAGTATGTTTATTTGTACTATGTTTATTTTTTATTTACTTATTTTTTTAACATCTTTATTGGAGTATAATTGCTTTACAATGTTGTGTTAGTTTCTGATGTATAACAAAGTGAATCAGCTATACGTATACATATGTCCCCATATCCCCTCCCTATTGCGCTCCCTCCCACCCTCCCTATCCCACCCCTTTAGGTGGTCACAAAGCACAGAGCTGATCTCCCTGTTATGCGGCTGCTTCTCACTAGCTATCTGTTTTACATTTGGTAGTGTATATATATCAATGCTACTCTCTCACTTCATCCCAGCTTACTCTTCTGTACTATGTTTATGATGTCTTCTTGCACTTAAAAATTATGAATGACTTAGATTTTTTCCATATTGTACTTGACCAAATTTAACATTGTTTTTGTAGTAATCATTTAAGAAAACTCTATTTTCTCTTAATGGCCCTTTTAATGCACCACTAGAAATGCCTTATGAAAATAGAGTAACTTGATTTATATGCCTGAAACCCATATTAGAATTTTCAGTTACCTCCTTGGTCTTTGCACTTCAATCACTACTCTATAATTTTCACGTGAAACTATACAGTTCTTAAATGTTTTAAATATTTTCCTCCTTTTTTTTCTTGTTAAATATGGAAAAAGTCTTGCTTTAAAGGGCACACACACCTATTAGAGAGGTCTGAGTTTTCAAAAGAAAAATGAGTTAGGAAGGTAAAAAATACAAAAAATATTTTTATTATGAGAGTGAATTACATAACCTCCTTCAGCCTCTTTCTGTTTGTTTGTTTGTCTTCTATCTATAGACTAGGGAGGTTGGACTGATATTCATTAAGTGCCCTCCAGTATTTTAATTCTTAAAATCTTGTATTTCTATTTCTTCTGTTTCTTATTTCTTTACTCTCAGTGCCAGGCTTACTTTGTGTGCGTGTAGAATTGTATCATTTGACTCTCTCAAAAGCTTTTTGAATATTGTTGGTGGGTGGTAATGTTCTCATTTTATAAGGAGAAAAACAGAACCTCAGGAAAGAGTTAATGACTGGTCCAGATTCACACATTTTAATAAAAGTTAACATGAAACTCGAACTCCAAATTCTGAGACCTATTCCTAGTATTCTCTTTCCTGAATGCTGTAGAGCTAACCAAAGAAGTGGAGAGGTTAGAAAAAGAAAAAGAGATGAAAGAAAACAGTGTAGTAGTTGTGGTGTGCTGGAAAATGTTTAAGAGCTGGCTGGGGGAAGGGGAGGGCCCTGGTTTGTAGTGTTTGCTCATTTCCCTGGTGTAATTATCCCCACAATTTCAACCTATCAGTGTGGTGTCGCTGAAGGTAGAGTTTGGAAGATATGCACACAGTAATGAGCCAGGATGAGTATGCTTCAGCATGCCACTGGTAGTGGATAAATATTACACTGAATCATGAAAAAGGTTTTGAGAAACTGTCTCCAGATTTGTAACTCAGGGGAGGGGGGAGCATAGTTTGGGGACTAGTACTATTGGTTTAAATGCTCCTTAGGTTTTCTCGTGGTCACTCCAAAGTTTTCATCTCAGCATTCCAAACCATTTCAGCCTGAAACCAAGGCAGAAAAAACCAGGAATTCAAAAGGAATTACACTTAAGTACTTTCCTTAATATAACCATTGAATGTTTAAGTTTTTATCTCTCAGTTTGAAAGACACCTGATGCTGTTAGAGTTACAAATCAAAACACTTACAATGACTATAAATACATTCTTTGAAAGAATCATGGTATTTTAAGTTTGATAAGCATGTAAACTAAAACTTAGTAATCCTCTCATTAAGTCAAGCTATATAATTTATGTATTTTTTGAGAAATAATGTAAAAAAGGCCTTTAGAGTGTTCAGAATAACTGTATGCTAATACTAACCCTACTATTCAAAGTAGGGGAAACAGAGGGCATTGATCTCAGTGGATTTTAAATGTGCTGATTCTGGGAGAAAAAAATTTTGTAATAACTTATCTTATTAATTATTCCTGTTAACAGGAATCATTAAATCAGAGAACTGGATTGAAGTTATGATATTTGTGGGGGAGAGGATATATGAACAATTTTTAACCTAAGATGCCTGTGGTAAAGCATAATTTAAAACTTTATTAACTTTTTAGAATCTCTGGAGGATTAAAAACCTCATCTCATTACCTGATTAAAGACACCTGTCTGATTTATTGAACCTTAAATCCAACATTTGGCCTAGATCAAGGCAGGATAGGAGGAAGATTATCTTAAAAAAACCTGTCTCAGGGCTTCCCTGGTGGCGCAGTGGTTGAGAGTCCGCCTGCTGATGCAGGGGACACGGGTTCATGCCCCGGTCCGGGAAGATCCCACATGCCACGGAGCGGCTGGGCCCGTGAGCCATGGCCGCTGAGCCTGCGCGTCCGGAGCCTGTGCTCCGCAGCGGGAGAGGCCACAACAGTGAGAGGTCCGTGTACCTCCAAAAAAAAAAAAAAAAAACCTTTTTCAGCTTCAAGAAGGGTATTAAGAAACTCGGGAGATGTCAGGAGCAGCTGGGATCCAAATAATAAATGACTCAACAGCATAAAGGAAAAAACTGGAGAATGAAGATAATCTTGTCTGATATGTTTAGAAAATAAGGACGGTGATACGTGAAGCTTTGAATAAGCAATAATAAAGTGAAATCTTTATAAACCATATTAAGGGGTTAGAGAAGTCAGTGGGAGCTTTGCCTAATTATCTGAAGAATGAAATAAGAGAAATTAATTTAAATTAAATTAATTTCTCTTACTAATTAATAAGAGAAATTAATTTTCTGAGAGTATTAATATCTTGATGTCTTACTTTCTAACCTTAATATGACTCAACAGGTGAGATCTTATTCAGTGTTCTGGCCTTAAGAAAGAAAAGCAGAGTCTACAATGGAAAACCAGATCCTAATTTAAATAGGTCAGAGGACCAGCAATTTTTTTTTACTACATGGCACTTATCAATAGCTTTTGGAGCATTTCATAAATGTTTCCTTCCTAACTGCTCTTTATCATTCTGTTCATAGCAAAACTTTATCTCTGTATTACTCAAAAATCAGAAGATAAAAGTTTTAAAAAATGTTTCCACAAATCGAGGGGAATATACAGTTTAGTTTTTACACTGTCAATTTCACCAAAGGCCTTGGTAAATATACCTAATCCATTGAAGCTCTTTGTAACATTCAAAAGCTGTGCTGCAGAGCTAAATTGGAGTTGGGAGTGGGCAGAAGGAGGTGCAGGATAAACCAGAAAAAACTATTCCAATTCATCAATTTTTCTTTATGTGAAATGGGCATTTTACCAACCATCAATTACTATATGTTGTAGTCCTTAACCAATGAAAATAATGATAAAATCCCTAAAAAGAGTGCTCTACTCCATTCAACATGGTGACAGCATTAATGTGTCCCAAACTACATTAATGAGGGAAGGCAAACCACGGATTTATGGGACTTTCCCCAAATATTTCCTGAACATTTATCAATTATAAAAGCTCTACTCACCTGCTCTGGATAGCCATCCATACTCCTTTGCCCTTTAGTTTGAATTAAGCACCGTCCAGGCTGAGGTCCCCGGGTGGCCTGTGAAGAGGGGATCTGAATAGGCAATGGTGACTGAAACTGCTGGATGGTCACTTTGTTTATGTTTCCCTCATATGGCTGCTGCTCCCGGCTACGATGTTGAAGGCTCTGGGACCCCATCAAGGTCTGGATGTGGCTGCCTGCCTGTGGAGAAGATAATCTGTCAGAAGATTTGTGGTGTTGAAAGGATGTGATTAAAGTAGAAAAAAAAAAATGTACAGAATACCTCTCCAGTAAGTAAAGTGGCATCATTTGGGCTTTCAGCCATGGCTAGGAAGCATAATGAAAAAACAGTAAGGGTCTGCCTGCTGTGGTTTGTGAAAATGCTAATATCGGAGCAAGGTCATGTTAAATACACTTGTCATCTGATGGCTTGCCAAAGCTTATTTTAGCCCCCATTTTAAGGAAACAAAGTTCAGTTTGGAAAATCTCAAGAAGAAAAAGAAGTCACAACTTAAAAAATAAAGTGGAGTTCTATCTGACATTTCATTTAGAATAATAGCAGGGAGAGAGATGTAATATATGAAACATCAGGGAGAAAATTATAGAAACTACTTTCTAATTCTGCAGCAAAAGAATTGAATTGCATATTTGCCTTTATGCCACACACATGTACAGGAAGCTTGTTCAGGTGAGTATAATCAATATTTATTAATTTTCTGCAATATTAAATCAAGAGTATGGTTTTTGCAATCTTTAAGTTCCATTAAAAATTAATCATGTGATAAATTCCTGCGAATATCTGTAGCCTGTAGAGGCACTAGATATGGAAAGGTCTTTAAAGTGAACTCTGCATGCAGATCATCTTCACATGAGCTTTCAGAGAGACTCATCAGTACCTCATTTAAAACAACAATGATCATTTATCAGCCCTTGAGGGTGGTTGCTAGAGGAGAAAGGGCATGCTTACTTTGGTCTCCCATCTTTAGATGACTGGTGCCTAATCCTGTTTCTCGTTCATTCCGATTTTCTTACCTTCATTCTAGCATGGGCTCCTTGAGTCATTCTACCTGATATCTTTTCTGTCAAGCAAGCAGTTCTGTTTGTGAGCTGATAACCTAGAACATGCCATTTATTTATTTATTTAGCCATGCCTCGCAGCTTGTGGGGCTCTTAATTCCCCGACCAGGGATCAAACCTGTGCCCCCTGCAGTGGAAGGGCAGAGTCCTAACCACTGGACTGCTAGGGAAGTCCCCTAGAACGTGCCTTTTAAAATTAAGTATGGTTTAACATGGAGGTCTAACATGGGAAGTGAATGCTTATCTTTAATACTTTTAAACCTACGTTTTAATGCTGTGCTTGGTACTTCACCCATTATTAGGGAAGAATCTGAGGAATTACTTCCTGAATCCATTGTCTTTCTTTTGACCTTTTAAGGGTAGGCAATTTGGAATTTAAAAGTAAATTTCACCTTAGAATTCATTAGTTAGGAAAGTTTGTGAATTTTCCTGACTAATCAAGATTTTTACTTACTATGAAAAAGTCAGATTGGAGGTATAAAGGAAAAATTATTAAACAAGTATTCAAGGAAAAGATGAATTTTAATTATTTTAAAGTTCTTAAAGAAGAGCAACATAAGAGACATAGGAGATGACAGTGATCATGCAAAATCATTTGGAGAGGGAAGGCATGTTGTTTGATTCCAAACAAGAGGTAATTTCAGTGAAGAAAATATTCAAAATTATTATTTAGCAATATGCAAGGGAAAGAAAAAATCATTTGTTATATTTTAGATATCCAACTGATTGTCTTATCATGTACAACTTTTTACATTCAAAAACAGTAAAGATATTTCAGTCATGAGAAACTGGAAGAAAAGATGCAAAAAAAAGTTTCAGGCTATAACAGCACAATAACAAAACAATTATCAATCTAATACTGTCTAATGCAACCAGGGATCAGAAAATTATGATATCATAAACACAACTAAGATAACCTCATAAAGGGCAAATGTGTATTTCTCTAATGTATCTATTTCCTTCTCAGAAATCTAAATGAAAGATGTCACAACTTTCTCAGCCATTCTAGAAGGCTGAACACCCTTCTGGTCGAGTTTTTCCTTGTTGCAAATTCAATTCTCTCCTACCTCCTTGGAATTTCATGTTCTCTTGTTTGGTAGGCAAGGAAAGCCATGATAAACCCAGTATCACATTTGGGGCTGCTGTACTCTGAATGAAGTCACTGGCCTGATTATTTAGTTAGAGAAAACGATTTCCTGGAGCTAGAGGAACTGGGGGTGTAGGTGGACTAAGGCTGACTGGCCTGGCTACTGAACAAGCAATTGATTTTACATTTATATCTGCTTCTCACATCCACTGGTATAATACTCATGGGTCTTCAGTTAGTCCTTGAGCCAATGGGAAAGAGGAAAACTGGTTGTTTAATTGAAAGTGACAGGCAAGCAAAGAATTTTTATACCCAGAAAAACTTAGAGAGCTCCAGAACATAGCTTTAGTCCCACAATGCATAATCCATTAGAAAGTCAATAATGACTGCTTAATAATACTTTCATTGATTAGAATATTCTGGTAATGGTCTATCTAAGGGTAAAAAAAACATAGATATTATAGAACTATAATAGCCTTTAGACTTATTTTTATGGTTTATTTTTTCCTTCTGATGGGACAGTTTAAACTTTAATTATGCTTTGATTTGAAACTCTTTGAGGGCAAGCACCACATCTTACTTACCATCTTTAATAACCGGCACAGTAACTGGCACTTAAGAAACAATGGCTACTATTCAAATACTAGGTGCTAGATAATGTACTAAAACTTACCTTATACATATTGCCTCCTTTAATCCTTACAATAGCATTAAGGGATAATTATTATTAATTACTATTACTTAATTTTACTGAGGAGGAAACTAAGGCTTGGAGAGGTTAAGTAACTTTCCCCAGTAATTTGCACAACTGGTAAACTGGCCGGACTGGGATTTGAACCAAGGCTGTCTGGCAATCAGAGTTCATGCTCTTAAACACAAAATTACATTGCAACCACCATTCCCCAGAATTGTCTCTCTTCCTACAATAGTTGAACTATGAAATGAAAAGAAACCACAGAAAGGAACAGAAGGGTCTGATTGTTAAGGAAGGATATATTAAATTTCTTTAGCAGCTCTTCAATTTGCCAAAGGGCCATTCCTACTTATTGAATTAGGTCTATTATCTATTTTAGATCCTACGTATTTGACTTAGAACTTTATACTTGAGCAATTAGGAGGATACTCTGTGTATTTAGTAATCTTTCCATGATTATGAAATAATGACACTCATGTTCACAGATGGCTTGGCAAAGCATAAAGTGGGCATGGAAGGAACATTCTGTAAAATGATTCTGTTCACATCAGTAGCAGTTTTTTCACTCTTTTTTGGGGCTACCAGGTACAATAAATGAGGATGGGGAATGACAGCTATAGAAAGCAAAGAATTAACACTAAATTCTTTGTGAAGGTAAGCAAATATGAATGACACAAGACATCTAAAGGGACAATTATGGTGTGGAGGGACTGTAAAGAGTAAGTTATTTTGACTGGCACAGAGGCTTAAGAAAGGTAATAAGGGTGCTCATGATGAAGTACAAAGGACTGATGAAAATGTAGGAAATATCGAGACTGGATTCGTTCAGATAGAGGATTAGCTATGAGGACACTGACTCATACTGAAGGAGAATTTGAACATGAAGGTTTCTATAAAGGCTGAGGTACACATTTTGAATGATAAAAAGAAATAGAGATTTGACATTTGCTTTGAACTTTCAATGGGAGGTTGGACAAAATAACATGTATTTGAGAATAGTGATGGAATATGATGTTTTCAAGTTGACCCAAAACCATACTGTCAAGGTTTATGGGGAAAACTTCAATATCCATAGGACCCAAGGAAATATTTATGTCAAAGCCACAGAAAAGATATGTGATTTGATACCAAATGGCACTGTTCATACGCAATTCATCTCACAGCTCATCAGGCTTATTATGTGGAAATTTGAAATGTTTGGGAGGTTTTGTATGGTATAAAATAAATGACTTTTTCACTACAATAAAGTTTTGGTTCACACTATTTTCTTAGAAGAGAGTGTTAGACTGAGAAGTTTATTACTCAATTTGGTTATCAGTTTTACTACCCATCTTTGCTCTTGGACCACTTGTGGTGCTCCCAAAAATCAAACACAGCCTCAAAGGATGACAGTTTATGCCACTGAGAATATTCAAATGGGTACAACTCATTCTCTAAAATTAAGTTCAAAAGAGTTCTAAAGATGTTTGGGGTCAGCGTCAACAATACGGAATTACATACAAAGGATAATTAAGTAACTGATTTCAAGGAAACATCAGCACTCATTTAAATGAGTCAGTTTCAGTAATTTTGTAAAACAACAACAAAACAGTCCTATCACTTTCTATCTGCACCATGTACTCTGCAGTGTTTCTCCTTCCTTTGTTTTTTTTAACATGCACTTTAGGTTTTAGAAATTGAGACAGTAGGATTTCTGCTTCTGGTATGTGGAGTAGATATACTGTGCCCTATTCCCTCCATTAAGAACAATGAAAAACTCTGGACATTGTACATAAACAAATATAGGAAAACTCTGGGAAGTAGACTGAAGAAGCTAAGGACCAAGTAACAAGATGGTGGTAAATTTCTCAGGTTTTATTTTTGTGTCATATATCCCAGACTAGGAGTTGAAAAAGTGGGCATCCCCTAAAATGCCAGCCAGTGCAGACAACAAAAGCCCTAACAAAAGCCTACTCTCTCTAGCCAAAGAACCAGGAAAAAGGGGCATCCTAGCAAGACAGAAAACTTTTAGATTGCTCTACTACAGCCAAACAACATGGAAAGAACTGTGGTCCCATCCCAACAATGCCAGCAAAGGCCAAGTGGGAAGCTGATACTTCTACCCTTATAGGGATTTAACAAGGCACAACACTCCTGCTGGGGTGGTGTCAGAGAAGGCCAAGTAAGGTGTCATTGCATTCATCCCCACTGACCAGTACAGTAGTAAGCCACTCCTCACCCAGTGGTGTTAATGGAGACCACATAAGGAGCATGAATTTACACTCTGACCCAGCAGTAATGAGGCACTCCTCTACCTTACCATTAGGGTGGTTAGAGGAGGTCTTAGTAGAGAGTCAGGATTTTCTCCATCACCCAATTGTAATGAGGCTACTCCCACTGAGGTATCAGTGGGGCCATCTGGGAGCTGGAACTTCAATCCCCACCTAGCAATAACTTTGGAGGAGAGGAGACTTTGCCTCAAGTGTCACTGGATGCTAAATGGAAAAATTGAACTGGTACCTCCACTTGGCCAAAATGAGGTGCTCCACCATTCCCCAACTGGAGTGGTGTCAGAGAAGGCCAGCTGCAACAGATGGTTAAATATAATCCAGAGTTTTATAACATAATATGAAAACGTCTAGGTTTCAATCATACCAAGAACCAGGAAGATCTCAAACAATGAAAAAAGACAACCAATAAAGGCCAACATTGAGAAGACAGAAATTAGAATTACCTGACAAAAATTTTTAAGACAACAATTTAAAAAGTGCTTCAATGACCAATTACACACATGCTTGAAAAAAACTAAAACATAGAAAACTTCTGAAGAAGTTTTCTTAGAATAATGTCTTAGCAAAGAAACAGAAGATGTAAAGAAGAAACAAATAGAAATTTTAGAGCTGGAAAATACAATAACTGAAAAGCTCTGTGAGTAGACTTAACATCAGAATGTAGAGAATAGAGGAAAGAAACAATAAACTGAAAGATAAGACAGTAGAAATTATCTAATCTGTAACGGAGAGAAAACACATTGAAAAAAAATGAACAGTCTCAGAGACTCTGTTCAAAAGTTCCAACAGTAATATTATCAAAAAAGAGGAGAAAGAAAGTGGAGCTGAAAAATTAAAAGAAGAAATAATGGCTGAAAAATTTGGCAAATCTTATAGATTTAAGAAGCAGAGAGAATCCCACACAGGGTAAACCCAAAGAAATCCATGCACAAACACATGATAATCAAACTTGTGAAAACTAAAGACAAAGGAGAAATCTTAAAAGCAGCTGGAGAAAAATGACGTCTTACTTATAGAGGAAAAACAATTTGAATGACAGTGGACATCTCATCAAAAACCATGGAGGACAGAGGAAGTGACACAATATTTTTCAAGTGCTGAAGGAAAAGAATTGTCACCCCAACATCCTATACTTGTGAAAATATTCTTCAGTAATTAAAGGGAAATTGAAACATTCTCAGATGAGGGAAAATGAAGAGAATCTGTCACCACTAGACTTATCCTAAAATAATAGCTAAAGGAATTTCTATAAATCAAAAGAAAATGATAAAAGAAGAAAATTTGGAACATTAGGAAAGGAGAAAGAACATGGCAAGCAAATATATGGGTAAAAAAAAAAGCTCTCTTTTTCCTCTTGAATTTTCAAAATTATGTTTGATGATTGAAGTAAAATTATGTTACTGTCTGAGGTGATTCTAAATGTATATAGAGGAAATATTTAAGACAATTATACACTGAGGAGGGTGAAGGGACATAAAAGAAGGTAAGGTTTCTATACTTCAGTTGAACTGCTAAGTGATGATGCTAGTAGACTCTTATAAGTTATGTATATGTAATGCAATACCAGGAACAATAACTAAAAAATCTACACAAAAAGATATACTAGAAACACTGTAGAAAAATCAAAATTAAATTCTAAAAAGAAGTCAAACACCTCAGAAGAAGCAGGAAAAATAAATTAGAGAAGCATAAAAAGAGAACAAACAGAAAAAAAGAACTTAAATTAAGACCTAAACCTTAATGTGTCAAATTAAATTAAATGCATAGAGATTAAATACACAAATTAAAAGACAGATCTTGGCAGGCTGGATTAAAGAACATTATTCAACTATATGCAGACTATAAGAAGTCACTTCAACTATATAACGAGCTAGGCAGGTAGATATTAAAAGAATCAAAAATAAATATCATGCAAATATGAATTAAAGGAAATGAGAGGTGGCTACATTAATACTAGATAAAGTAGATTTCAGAGCAAAGAAAATGTACTAGGAATAAGGAGGAATTTTATAGGATGAAGAAGAGTCAATCCACCAAGAAGACATAGCAATCCTAAATGTATACACAACAAACAACAGAGGTGCAAATGTGTAAAGCAAAATTGATGGAACTAAGAAAAAAATAGACAAATTCGTTATTGTTATAGTTGGAGATTTCAACACCCTTCTCTAAACAACTGATAGAAGAACTAGACTGAAAATTAGCAAGAAAAAGAAGAATTCAACAATACCATCAACCCACCAGATCTAATTATCACTTACAGAACATTCTATCTGACAGCAGCAGGATACACATTCTCTTCAAGTTCCTACAGAATATTTACTAAGACTATATCCTGATTTGGAAAACAAATCTCAACAAGTTTTAAAGAACTGAAATCACACAGAATGTGTTCTCCAGCCACAATAAATCAAACTAGGAATGAATGATAGAAAAATAAAAGGAAAATATTCAAACACTTGGGAGCTAAACAATGTAGTTCTAAATAATTCATGGATCAGAGAGGAAGTCTCAAGGGAAATAAAACAATACATTGAACTGAATGTAAATGCAAATTTGCAAAATACAGCTAAAGTAGTGCATATACTAGAAAAGAAGACACCTCAAATCAGTAATTAAGATACTACCTCAATAGCTTAGAAAAATAAAAGTCGAATAAACCAAAAGCAAGTGAAGGTAGGAAATAATAAAAAAGTTCAGAAATTGATGAAACAAAATGAATTACAGATAAAATGAATAAAACAAAGAGCTGATTCTTTGAAAAGATCAATAAAATTGACATACTTCTAGCAAGACTGAAAAAGAAAAAGAAAGACACAAATTACCAAAATCAAGAGTGAAGGGGATATCAATAAAGGCCCTGCAGACATCATAAGGATAATAAGGTATAATACTACAAATAACTCTACATAAGTAAATTTGACAACTCATATGAAATGATTCATTTCCTCAAAAAACACAAACTACTATAACTCACACAATATGAACTAGGTAATTTGAATAGTCCTGAAACTATCAAGGTTGGATATAATTTAAAAACTTCCAGGAAAAAAACCTCTGGGCCCAGGTGGTTACACTGGAGAATTCTATCAAACATTTAAATAGGAGTCAACAGTAATTCTGCACATACATACTTTTCCAGATAATAGATGAGGCAGAAAAGTGTCTCAATTTGTGAATAAAACCACATAAGGACAGTACAAAAAAAAAAAAAAAAGAAAAAGAAAACTACAGACTAATATCCTTTAGAATACTGATGCCAAAGTCCTTAACAAAATATTGGCAAATAGCATTCAGCAATATATAAAAAGAAACATCAATGGCTGAGTGGGGGTTACTTGAATAATACAAAGCTTCTTCAATATTTGAAAATCAACCAATACAATGCCTTGTATTAATGGGCTACAGAAGCAAAATCATGTGATCATATCAAACGAAGCAGAATAATGTTGTCTTGAAGATAAGAGTGTATTTATGTCAAGCACCTTAGTACAATGCCTAATATGTATCGTAGATACTGTTTTATGATTATGACAACCAAACTGTTAAGCTTTATTTTTTTCCTCTTGTGGTGTTTGTATTCAGCTAGGGCAATTTTGATGCCAAAAATCTATGTTCTCCCGTTTGGACATTAGAGGACAAACTTTTACAAATACATGAAAGGGAACTCTGAAGCTTGAAGGAGAGGGGGTAGGAAGTTGCTGTTTCTCTTGCCATAGGGACTTGGTGACAGTGCATTCTGCTGGCACAGTGCAGTATTGGGGGATGGGATTCAAATTATTTGCTGATCTTAAATTTTTTAGAGCCAAATACTGGTAATATACTCCAGTGCTTCAAATGACAGATAAAAAAGTGAGGCAATAGGGCCTTTCCCTTCAGTGCATATGCCTTAGGACGGCAGCTGGCTGATATGTGCAGGCAGTCATTTGTGGCTTAGCGTATCTCTATAAGCAAATTTTTCTGTGATTAAATGTCAACTTATAAAACATAGCTCTGGAATTGGAAATTATTAATCAAAATGAAAAAAACAACAGAGGATCCATAATAGAAAAAATGGTGAAATTAGAGCTAAATCTACACATTCCACCTACAGTTTGTTGTGTGATGATGCTGACTTTTACATTCCTGAAATAAAATGAAAAGGAAGATGTTAGCACTAACAATAAAAGTTTGACAATTACTTATTTTGCCCTTAAGATTTCTAGGAACCTAAAGGTAGTGGAGTAAGTCAGATAAAAATCAAGTGTCAAGAAATGGCACCTTATCATTTTGACATCCTCTATTTGGCAGCAATCCTTGATCATCTGCCAGTTGTCATGTGGTTTAGGTCTTCAAATTACATACTCAATCACGGTCATTTTCATTACAATGGATTAATTTCACATTTTACTTTTCCTTTTATATTTCTTCTGAAATGAAGATAGTATAAATGTTATTGAGTTAGCTCCATTTTCTGAAGTAGAATAGTCATTTGTGTTAAGGAACACCTATGTTAAGAATTGATGAAGTAAGTAGTTTTAATCTACCACTGTTTTCTATTGCTTTGATCTGTGGCAAGATTTCTTTTTTTTTCCTCTTACTTAATAGCCATTTGATAGACACTCTTCGGGTTTGCACTTTTATTAAGGAAATAATTTAGAGTCAGTCTGGATAAGAACAATCTCCTGATTTTATGACAGTAATGTCCCACACTACTGGAGATAGCTATATTGTTGCACTGGTATTAGGAGATAAAATAACGTGCTTTGTGAATTAAAGAATTAATGTTGTATTAAGTATGAAAATCCAGTACAAAAGCGACTGTGAAACTAAACAATATTCAGCTGTCATTCTTGCTGTAAGTTAGGGAAGAATTTTCCATTCACATTTCTACAACTTCCTACCTGCACTATTTTTTAGAACAAATTTAATTACATAATAGGAATAGAGTAAGTTTTAAAAATACCTATGAATTAAATAATACTAAAATCAACTGATTAAAATATATCATCCTGGCTGTTCAGATTAACAAAAGGAGTATTTGAAATGGATCATTAAATACAGAAAATTATTTCATTGATTTTTTTCAAAAGCTTCTTCCTGATTTAGCCACTAAGTGTATGGAACTGCCTCTGACAGATCCCATTTTCATGAAATTTTTGACTTCCTACTGGCCATGTGCTCTTGCTTTGGCAATTAATTCTTGTTTAGCAAGCAAGTCTTTATATATTTTCAGCCTTCTCTCTCTTACATAAATAATTTCCAATTATAGGGAGATTTGAATCTAATTGGATGTATTCATTCTTATTTCTCTAGTATAGCAAAAGGCATGGCTTCATGGGCACACTGGAAAAGGTAACACAATCATCAATCAATAAGCTTTTTTAAAAAAGAGTACATTTAGTTCATCTGAATAACAGTTCTGATACTGGTAAACCCAAAAGAAGTGCAATATGAAATTCTCAAGACTAGATTTGAACCCTTAGCTTACAACTCCTGTAATTGTTCTTTGGAATGTTCTGTATATTTTAACTTGTACAACCCCAAACAGTGCATTTTTATCCTGTTCTAGAACAATGACATATTTATTCCATAAAGACCATGCTGAGGCTAGTGTGGTAGAGAGAGAGGCATGTATTTGTTAGGGAGGGAAATTAGTGGCTGTCTTAATATAGACACTAAATATAAGCATAAAAATTTCAATGAGCCTTCAATACATGTTTGATAGATGCCTAAAAATGTCATCAATAGTTGATCCTTAATCACAGAAGTCCCCTAAGATATAATTTTCATCTACTTACTTTATTCCTAATCCTTCCTAACCTGGAGTGATATTTATGACAGTGGGTATGTTCACCTCTCAGGCAACTGGTGTGATTGGAACTGTTGCTTAAAACTCCCTTTTCAATCTAAGGGTGAAATTAAGGTGTGGATACTTACTATTCACACAAATATTCAGTTCCAGATTATTTCTCAATACCGAAACTCAAAGGAAAGTGGAGTTGCATTATCATTGATCTAGAGAGTCAAAGTTCTGCTAGGGTTAGAGGTTCTTTTTCATTTGGACACCTTTGGTGTTTTCCCACAGTTCTGCTTTCCTTTTTAAACTTATGTCCCTTGAAAAAAGTGGCTTTTGGTCAAAAGAAAAACCCAATATATTTGTGTAAGAAATGTCTCTCTGGGGGCAACAGATAGTGCTAAAAGTTTTTGTTTATTTGTTTTTGATAATTAAAAAATCTATAATTGTATGACTTCATCAATCTACCCTTTCACTGACTCACTTCTCGTTTTGGGGGCAAAGCTCACTGATAGCAAATGCATTTGACTGCTATTTATTTCTTCTTGAAGTCCAGCAGCCTCAGTAGAAGTGACACCAACATGAGTGAGGGTGATAGGAAGAGGATGGTTGAGGGAAGCAAGGAGAATCTCAACCTACCAGCTGACTCAAAAAGATCTCTTTTCCTAATGTTTATAAAAATGTTTGGAGTTCAAAATGACTCTATATGCAGGATTCTGGACGCGCAGGCTCAGCGGCCATGGCTCACGGGCCCAGCCACTCCGCAGCATGTGGGATCTTCCCAGACTGGGTCACGAACCCGTGTCCCCTGCATTGGCAGGAGGATTCTCAACCACTGCGCCACCAGGGAAGCCCTGCAGTCTGTTTTTGAGTTTCAGTGATGACCCAGTCTACCAGAAGAAAAATTTACTGCAACCAGTGCAAAATTTCCTCCCATCAGAGGAGAAAAATGAGGCTTGGGAAAGAGAATCAGAAAAGAGGGAGCCAGGATTGTGCTTGGCATTACTCACAGTAATAGAGAATATTGGTTTTGTTTGCTTATGAACTGATGAAGTCGAGGCATTACTCCTGGGCATTCTTCACTGTTAATGAGGCATATTGCTTTAGGAGGGAAAAAATACAAAGCCTCAGGTGAAACTTACACTACTTGACCTATTTCTTTCTGTACAAAAGGAGAGTTTAGCTACGGCATTGACATTCACTAAAGTTTAAAAACCATTTTTTTAGAATTTCAATATTACTTAAACTAGAGCAGATATGCTTGACTTTCATGTTATTGATGGAAATAGGAAACATTTCTATTTCCTGTCTCTTATCTCTCATATGTTAAGGTTTACCCAGTTGATTTTCATATCTGCTTCATCCACACCTTGACTTGCTCTCTTATAGCCTCAGGATTTGTTCTACTTGTTGCCATTCCTATGTTTTCTAATATTTAAATCTTCACCTATCTTTCTTGTCTATTCCAGACTTTCCATTTCTGTGTAAGTGAGTTACATCTGCCTTCCGCCCCTGCCCCACCTCCCGTCCTCTGCCTTTGATATAAGGGATTCCAAGAGCAATAATGTCCATTCTCAGTTAAATATAAAAGCCAATAATTGTAGTTACATTTATTTCAGTTGTACATATATAGAGTACTGATAGAAATATTTGTTTTCAAAGGCAGTAATTTTGGAGAAAATTACTTTTCAATGACTACAACTTAAAGATTATACATTTTAGATAAGATTTTTTATAGCATAATAAAATGATTTTATTTAAATTACTAAATGTATAGCTTGATTTTTCTTAAGTTGATTTTCTTTTAAACATCTACTTATTTAAAAATGACATAAATTTATTCTTATCCTGTGAAAAATTCTGCAACAGGCTGATTTTTGTTACCAAGTGAAAAATCAATCCCAGTAGTAGTTTGATTCAGTTGTTTTAAACACAAATGATGGTGTGGTTGTATAGTCAATAGCAAAACAATTTAAGATTTTCAAAAGATATTTTAGACTTGATCTTTCTATATATGTATAAAAAGAAACAGTAAAATGCATTATACTAAGAAACATGACAAATGGCAAAATTATAATAAGGAATGAATGTTAATAAATTAAAAAAAAATTTAATACATCATATGGTCTGAAAAAGCAAAAATTTCGATTTGGGGGCCTGTGAAAGAAAGAATTAAAAGAACATAAAAATGATCAAACCCCACATAATTTCTTTTAGTTTCTGCTAATGAGTTCCTGGGCATGCCTCAGAGATGACGAGCATCTGGAAATCCTGAAGCTCTTAATGGCTGAGCTTGCAATGGCTGGCATTGTAGATGTGAGAAAATCATGGGCAAGTTCAGCATAAGGGGCATGTCTGTGAGCCAAGACTAAATTAGCTACATTTTTATACCTTTTTCTTCAACTATGTACATCCTGATGTTGACCCTTGATACCCACCTTTATTATTCTAACTGCCAAGTCATTATGCACTTAACCTAGAATAACAGACACTTGAGGAGGGAAGGGTCACTAATGCTGAAAGAGACCTTTGAATGTCTAGTCTTTACATATTAAAGAATTTTCAGATTTAATATCACTGGAATTTTAAAGTTTCTTGGTTACTCTTTCAAGAAGAAAATGTTTTAAGTTTCATTTGTTTTAATATGTTACTTCAGCCTTTTTGCTGCAATGTTTTCCTGCTCCAGCATTTTAACATACCCTTACAGGTATTGTCCTTCAATTTAAAATCTTCTCAGGGATATTAAAGCTTTTTAAGACTCTCAATACTTTTAACAGAGTTTGTCATTTCAGATTTAGAGAAAAACAGCCTTGTCATCCTTATGGAGAATGCTACCAAATCAGAGTACAATGTCTGACTTTAAAATGAAAATGGTTTTCGTTTATATTTTACATTATGACCTTCATACTATATTCGGTTACATTTAGGAGAGTCATCTAAAATATTTAGTCACCCATGTGATCTTGGCAAGTAATCTAACCTCAACTCCAAGTCTCTAACTGAGAAAGTCTAAATTCAGTTTCTTCTTTCATTAAAGTGGACGAAAATAATAGTGTTTACCTCATATGATTGTTGTGAACATAAGACGAACAAATACATGAAAGCATTTAGCACAATGCCTGACACAGGTAGTATTTAATGCATGGTACCTCATAGTTCTTACCATGGTGACTGTGACTTAATCCAATAGACTGAAGCAGTAAAAGCAATGATGTGATACGACTCTAAAATGCAGATACTCCTTCTGAGCACTTTTGTTAAAAACTAAAGTTTTTAACAGCAATTCTCAAAGTGCTCAAGTAGTACTGTCTGGAATTTGAGGGTGTGAGGGTGGATTTACCTTACTGTGACATGCTCTTCTAGCAGTAATTCCCAGACTTTTTGAAGTAATGGACACCAGAATTTGAGATTTTGGAGGCTGACATAGCAAGGGAGAATTTAAAAACTACCTCCTACTATTATGCCACTGAAAAAAGAGGCTAGGATTTAACACCCTCAACACTTTGCCATATATTAGCCACTCTCAGGTACATAGAACAATGATGGTGGATACAGGGGCAAAATTCTTTCTGATAGATGAACACATTTTGTTTATGTTATATATCTAAACCTCTGGATCCACAGGTTGGAGGGTACCCATACTGGTTCTCCTGTAATGCTTGGAGCACTGCTAGGCATAGCCATAGGTATTACCAATATTAGTTCAAAAGACACAACAACTAGAACAGAGAGCCACAAGTTCAATCATAGTCTTTCTAAAATGGATTTCCCGCGGAATCTCTGCAGCATCACAGGACTTTCTGATCACAGTAGTATCACAGTACTAGTACTACACAGTAGTATTATCCTAGTAGTAGCATCATAGTAGTATCCCTTGGCATACAGATAAGATTTAAAAAACCTTCGGCAGAGACTTTGAGAAGCAGACTCAAATGGGGTACTGACTAAGACTTCTTCACCACTTATTATCCTTGATTCCGCATTCCATTTGTAGTTTAATTTCTGATTTTTCATTCTCATCCTATCTAGCCTAATGACTACTTACTTCAGGACAATGGCAAAACCAACACTGACTTAAAAAAAATTGATTGTAGAATAAAATATAAACTCAAAGAATAATAGTACAACGTTCACCCCTATTTTGGTAAATCCAGCAGCCCAGGCTAATAATCCATTACCATTTTCATTTCCTTAGGTTGATTCTCACTAGAATTTTAACTTGATATCCTCAATTAATATATAATAAAAAACTAAAATTGAATATTTAAAGCATTCTTGATTCTCTTTACTCTGTGACGTAATAGGTAAACACATCCATTATTAGGCTCTAAAGTCTCAGATTTTAGGCAAAAGTGTTATAACGTAGGGTAGTCAGAAAATGCTTATGATAGTAGGAAGAAGCTATAAGTGAGCTTACACATGAAAGACATGGTAAAATTTTAAATACATATTACATTATTTCACATTTGACAAGACGTATAAAAGGCTACTGAAATTTTCAGATAGATTAAACAATTATTTTAGCCGTTAACAAGAATAACTAGCTCACAAATGTTTAATCAATACAGAATTGCATGGGGTTCTCAAAGCAAGTAGAGAAGCAAGCAAATGATCATCATGATTTGTACTGATGATGATTAAACATAATATTATGGACTTTGAAAATAGATTTTATGTAAAATGGTTGCATGAATGGATAATGTAAACACCTGTTAATTCCATTTAGAGTAATAAATGAATAAGGCTTTTCCTTTTATGGGAAAATTATAGTAGCCCTTTGCAACTAAGTACGTGATTACGGTTCTCTCTTTGGTTAGGTTATGTAAGGGTCCCTTGGCTCTGATAGGTACTCCTTCAATTTCCTACCATCACATTCACAATCTCCTCTTTTTTCATAAAGAAGCAGATTTCCCTACTTCCCTGAGATTTCCAACTTCCTCTTCACCAATCGCTTCTCATCAGCCTTTAAATGTAATCATCTTAAATATTCCTTCTGTCTTCCTCATGTCCCCTTCCAGATTCTACCGTAATTCTCTTTCCTTTTAAAAGGAAACTCCTTTCTTGAGTTTTTTTAAAGTTTCTCTATTTCTTAATGTAGGTTCCTATGGATTCTGCCCCGTCAGTTAAGTAAATTACTTTTTGTCGCTAAAGCCAAGGAGCCTTTACTCACTTACCTTGCTTGATTTTTTTTTGCACCATGTGATACTGTTGACCCTTCCCTCCTTTAAACATTTTTTTCTACTTGATTTCTAAGGTGCCACTTTTCCTTGTTTTTCCTTCTACAGTTTTTTAGTGGTCATTGGAGTTGAAAGCACATCTATTCTATTCCAACAGATTAGTCAAGGCCAATCATATAATTCCATTCATCTTGCTAGGGGTGAGAAGTCCTTAGCTATTTTGGACCAATGAGATGTAAAAAGAGGCTTGTGGGGGGATTTAGGGAAAAAAGGTTTTGCTTGTAAGAGACAGCTATGGGAAACTTGGTTCTCTCTCCTGATGGATTGGAAGGAGGAAGTTTGTTATCTTCAGTTGCCATAGGTAGCCATCTGATAATTATGAAAGGAACCAAGTTTAGGATAAAGCCAACAATATGAATGGAAAAGTGGAGAGGGAAAAAAAACTAAGTACTTAAAATTACCTAACTGAAGACTAATCTGAGCCTTACCCTAGATCTTGTCTACTTCTTATGTTAGCTAAATATTTTAGTGTTCAAGGCTGGAATTTTCTACAACTTGTGGTAGAAAGAAACTTATTGACAAAATCGATGGTCATTTCTTCCCTGTTCTTGTTTCTAAGGACATGCCTTAAATGTTGGTGTTCTGTGGAGTTCTGTGTCGTCTATCTGTCTCACTCACGACTCAATTATGACTTATGTTTTAATGATTGCTAAATTTGTATCACCAGCTAAGATTTCTCTCCTGAACTTCAGAAAACTATATCTAAATATCCACTAAAAATTTCCACTCAGATTTCCTAAAGATACCTCAAATCTACATCTTAAAATTTAAACTTCCCTCCCCTCCTCCACTTACACCTATTACTCTTTTGCTTTCCCATCTCAGTGAATGACACATCATGACTCATACAAATTAGAAACCTGGGGATTAGTCTTGGAACTCTTAGCTGTCTCTTAGGCCCTATGTCCAGTCAATCACAAGATCACGTTGGCTCTACCTTTTAAGAATATATTGGATCTTTGCATTTTCTCTCTACCACCCGTTGCTTCCATCTACTCTCCCTTGGATTACAAGAGAAGCTTTGTAACTCATTCCATGGCCTCTAGTTTTTCTGCTCCCCAATTCATTCTCTGAAAAGCTGTCAGAGTGCTCTTTAGACGAAAATTTAATGATGTCTCTTCCCTGTTTAAAACACTTCTTCCCATTTCTTTCAGGATAAAGCCCAGCATAATCTGGTTTATGCTTATCCTCCTAGCTTTCTCTTATGCCACCCTTCTCTCTTAACTTTCTTTAATTTCTTTACTAAACTTGTGTCCTCTCCAGGTGCTCTCCTAGCCATCTTCACAGGAGTATATCTGCAGTGCTGGATATTGCTCAATAGGCAGATTAATAACGTGTATAACACCTGCAAATCAGAACATTAACAATTATTTGGAGTAAAATAATTTGATATTTAATATATCTTTTTAAAAAAGCACTGAAGGGCTTCCCTGGTGGTGCAGTGGTTGAGAGTCCGCCTGCCGGTTCAGGGGACGCGGGTTCATGCCCCGGTCCAGGAAGATCCCACATGCCGCGGAGCGGCTGGGCCCGTGAGCCATGGCCGCTGAGCCTGCGCGTCCGGAGCCTGTGCTCCGCAACGGGAGAGGCCACAACAGTGAAAGGCCCGCGTACAGCAAAAACAAAAAACAAACAAACAAAACACTGAAGTATTTATCAAGGGAAAAAATCACCACTTATGTTACAAAGAAAGTATGGGATTATGTAGTGTATATGTTATGAAGCACAATTATAAAATGAACATTTATGAGCTTAAGAACTAGAGTGTAAGAATCACAATTCAGCTTAAGAAACAGAACAGTACTAAAACTAATATCAGCTTCCTCCCTGATTCTACCCCCAGCCTCCCCTTTAGAGATAACCATTATCCTAAAGTTATGTTAACCATTCCCTTATAAAAAGTTTTCTCACTCATATACTTATGAGCCTAAATAATATATTTTTCGTTTTGCTTGTTTTTGAGATTTATATATATGGAACTCTTGATGTGTGCCATCTTCTGAAACTTGTTTTTCACTCAAACTATGCTTCTAAAGTTTATACACATTATCCTAATTATAGCTAACAAATGTTCATTGCTGTAAAGTATTCCCTTGTGTGAATATTTTTTATCACATTTCTTGTGATAGACATTTAGGCTTATCCAGTATTCTACCATTGTACGTGTTGGTATCTTGAATGACATACACAAGAGTTCTTCTAGGATATCTTAGGAGGCCAATTATTGGAATGTTGGGTATATGCATATTCAGCTTTATAAGATAATTTGTTGCCAATGTGATTGTGATTTATACTCCCACAAGAAGTATAGAGTTTACATTGCTCTTCTACTTGCAGAGAACTTATATTTTCATACTTCTTAATTTTTGTAAGTCCAGTAGGTATAAAATAGCATTTTTTCTGTATTTCCCTGATTGATAAAAAGGTTCAGTTTTATTTTAATGTTAATTTACTCTCCTGATGCCCTTGTATTTTACCATACTTTTGGTACTGTGTTATATGACTTTTCATATTGATTTGTAGGAGTTTTAAAAAATATATTCTGGAATATAAATCTCTTGTCCCTCATATATGTTGCAATTATATTCTTGGTTATAGCTTTCTTTTTGCTCCCTTTATGGTGACTTAACATGACGTATTACAATTACCTACTTATCACTGAACCTACCTCACCAGACTAATAGGTACTAGAGGTAAGACACCCTACCATATTTTATTCATTTTTGTTCCCTAACATCTAGCAAGTACTCAACACATAGTAGTGCTGCTTAGCACATACAGTTGCTCACTAAGTGTCTGATGAATGAATGACAGGATGAATGAGTTGCTATGACTTTAGAAATGGTGAATCAATTTTTTGTGGTCAAATTTCATTTTATGCAAATTGGCTACACCATGCTGCTGAATCCAACAGAGTCAGAAAGTATACATTACACAATTTCCGGTAGTTGCACTTCACAGGTGGGTGTCAGACACAAATAAGAGGTGACAGATCTTCAGATAGGTGGCAGGATGTTGTTTATAAAAATTCGTTACCAGCTCTGAGCATTTGGCAATGTTCACTTTTCATTCTTTTCAATGCACTTACAGTTAACCAGACTCCCTATTGTGGGATAGTATTTAGCCTAAATTTATCACAAAGTTAGAAATGATGTTAAGATGCAAGATATGGATTACATATTACAATGGATATGCAAGATTCATGGTTTGTGTCATTAATTTGAAATTGGTTACCTTTTTAGTAATGGTGTCCGGAGGTACATCCCGCCTCCCAAGAGGATAAGGATTCCACTGGCCACTAGGAGATACATCTTCTTGTCCATTGTCTAAAATGTTGCTTTGCTGGGACGGGGTCTATTGCAAAAATGGTATGGCATTCTTTAGTGATGTAATAGAAGTTTATCATAGTTTTCTGAAAAGAGTCCCTCATCATTATGGTAAAATTAATTTTGTTTAATCACAGAAAAACATATATCCTAAACTGGAGGTATTATTATATACTATTTACGTGGTAAGAACTGTAAATTAATAGCTTTTTGGAAGCAGTGAGAAATTCAATTAAAATAACCATCTTATAGTTATTTACTGAATTTTAAAGAGAAGTTTAAATTTACAGTACTGGAAGAAAAATAATCATTATAAAATTAACCAATTGTTAAAAACTACAACATTTAAAAGTTGCTTCATTTGTTTCTTTAGTGTGATCTTACCACTTGGAATATAAACTGAAACCATATAATACATAGTATGTAACTTCCAATATTCCAAACCATAACCTAAAACAAATTTTATAAGGCTGTATTGATTTGGGGAGAATGTGTCTTGCACTAATCCAAAATGGTATTAACACTAGCATAGTGCGAGATTCATGGCACTATGACATTATCTACAGATCGCTTAGAGGAAAGATTAACACATCAAAAAATATTGTGCTGTTAGAATTTCAGTGTAAATAAATCATAATTGTTTTGATTCCAAATTGATTTATATAGACGATTTATGCATTAAAGTTTACACTCTTCATATATATTTTATTTTTGGCTGATTTACTGCTTATTATTTTTAACAAATAATAATACTCCAGTATTTATTGTTATTACTACTAGATATTTTGGGAGGCTTCTGTAGTCTGACCTGAGTAACAGAAAATAATCATACATCATCAGAAAGATGGCATCCCGTGTTGGGATACAGTAATGGGATATTTTTCCTGTCGAAGCCGATTAACTTTTTCCATAGGCTTTCTCCTCCTCTAACCTACGGGATATACAAGTACTGCTTGATTTCCTGGGGAATTCTTATGTGGTGAGATATTATACTCAATGTTTCCTATGCCATTTTCTCCACATGTTTTGGAGGATCCCTATGGATAAAGAAAGCCTGGTTAGAGAGTGTATGTGCAGCTCTTTGTGTGAAGAATTGTCCTCCAACCCTGGAATGAGGGAACTGGGCCATTCTCTTCATAACATGGTGCAGATGGACTGCTTGCCAGGCTTCATCCAGTTATATGGAGTGCTCCTTCCTAATTGTTCTCCTTTAGAAAACAATTATATAACCACCCTATCTGCATTTTGACTACATGCATTTTTAAAAAGCATTGCTTGGAACTATTTAAAAATAATATTTATTATGACAAGATTAATTAAACAAAATTAGATGAAATTTTCCTGGGGTCTAGTGGATATAGTGAAAAGTAAGGAAATAATTCAATTTTCTTCTTTGGCTTTGGCCGTGTGAATTCCTTTTTCATGAGCATATCAGCAAGTATGAAAAAAGAAAAAAGGTACTGAATTGAGGCTCCTGGGTTAGTTAGGAATGAATTTACATGTGTTTGTTTGAAAATCAAATAGAGGTAACATATTTAAAGTATATATTACTTGAAAATAACCAGACAGCTATTCAATGACCATCTGTCTGATTTCAAGCATTAAATTTCTAATCTTTACCTTTTAGAGATTAATGTTTGCATATGCCCACACATGATTTTTCTAGCATATGATAAATCAAACTGTTAAAATTAAGCAGTTAAAATATAATTATGCAGGGCAGACACTACTGGACAATTTTCTTTTTGAATTTTTAGTACTCATGTCTTTTCTGGTTTGGTTTCTTTGCCAGTGAAGTGGGATAATAAATATATTCAACTAGGTGGGTCTGTGGAACACAGGTTTTTGAGAAGTGGTCAGAATTCAACACATATAATCTTTTTTTCCTCCATATCATCTTCATCTCCATCTCTATTTCCTCCACTAAACTCCCTTCAGCTGCCCAGACATGACTCCTACTCAGAGAGCAACTGAGAATTGCAAGATTCTTTTCAATGCAAAAGAAGGCTAAAACCTTTAGTCAAAATCCTAATATCATGATAATGAGATTCTTCATTAATTTAGCAATTAATCTCTCTCTTTTTAAAATTAGAATTAACAACCGCACTAATTCCTTTATGTTACAGGGCCCAAAGAGAACATAAACATGCAGACACGTGAAAAAAATACTTTGACTAGACACCAAAATTAAAGGAATTTCCTGAAAGCAATTTCCTTTATTAATTTCAAGAATGCTCTGGCCTCTTTGTTTTTCTGAAGTGAGACACCCTAGGGGTGACTTAAGTTTGCAAAAAATAGACTGTGAAAACAGTTTATTAATGTTTGGGAAGGAAGAACCCAAAAGAGAATTATGTAGTGGGTTCACATTCTTTCTCAAAAGGAGTGAGTATAGCTATTTACAAAAAATGAACTTCTGATAAAGTGCTCCTGAACTTTACATAAATGCAGTTACTTAGTTGTTAAAATTCTATGAAAAGTTACAAGGAGCAACTGTCACTATTGAATTTTATTATTTCAAAGAAAATAAGCAAATTGAGGTTCAATTATCTTTAGTACCACATTCTAGTTATTTTCTTTAGATACTTCAAAAGATTAAGAATTAGTCTTTTCCTCACCACATATGACCAATTAAATATAAAATACGTGGAAAATCATCACAATATACCATTTCTTCAGCTTCTAAATTCTGTAGATCCTTAATATTTCAAAATAAAAGAAAAACTCATCAATGTGATTTAGTGAAAAGTCAGAAATTATATTTGTTAAGAAATTCGGTAATGCTAGTAGAAGTTTTGCTGAACAGATGCTAATCCCAAAGACCACTGTGGACATTTGTAGATTTAACGTTTATGATTTTGACTACTGTGAATGATCACAAGCATCTGTTGGAAGGAAGAAGTAATTTCTAATTTGTTGAGACATAAATGTGCATGAATATGTATCTCTATGTATCTGTGTATGCATGAGCATGTATAAGAGTGTATGCATGCAGGTATGCATATGTGTGCCCATATGTGAGGATATGTGTATGTAGAGGATCCACATATATGAGTAAATGAGCTTAGCTGATCCAGTAGCTTTGCTCTTGACTGTTAATTGATGGGTGCACTGAAAGCTTGGGAAATTCACTTATGGCATTTAGTTGGAGGAATTATATGAGAGTGGTATTAGAATTTGGCACTGTGCAAAGGTCTTGGGATATATTCCTTAAGAACTCAAGGATCTATTTTGCTTAGTAATTGGCACATGGTTCACAGAGGGCATTACCACAACTTCAAAATAATGTGTGAAAACAACTTTCCCCAAAGTATTTTCAGTGAAATTATTCTTTTTCTGCATATTTTTTGAAAAAAGTAGGTTATAAAGACAAATATACACCAAGTTTGGATCTTAATTATTATGATTTCACAGTGTTCAATCTGAAGATGGTAATGTAATGTCCAGATTATTTTAAAGCTAGTATTTCATTATACTGGTGGGGAAGCATCTGTATGAGTACTAAGCTTATTTTGGTAACTTAAATCACTGTCTATGAGGATTTATGTGGATTTACAGGCTGAAGGCTTTTTTCATAATTAGAAAGATAAGTGAATCCTTCTTGAGCAATAGGTAGAAAAATCAGTAGAAACTATAGGCATAATTCACCCCAAAGTGCTGCAGAAATATTGCTTTGCTTTCAGCAAACAAAACAAAACAAAATAAAGCAAAACAAAACTGGAATTAAGTAAGTAACCTTTGGAACTAGGGTGAACGAATGCATATCAGATATTGTTACTATTTGATCCTGAGTCAATAGCATAGGTCTATAAGAAAGGACATTAGAAATTTGAAAAGAATTTAGGTGCAAACATTGCTATCTAAACTCTAATTCAAAAGATGGTGGAATAAGTATCAACTAATAAAACAGATACTGAGGCCATCTTCTTCCAGGCAAAATTATATGAAAAGATCATTGAATACATACATTTCCATAATTTCAACTTCCCTTCCTCTGAAATTGTAATTTATATTAGTGTCTGTTTCAATAAACCAATAAGCAGTAGGTACTATGGCGTAATATTATGTTGGTAAAAGTTAAAAAAAAAAAAGGAAAATAATTATCAATTTCTCCGGTGTAGAAGAGACCACACTATTTATATTGGCAGCTGGACACCTGCAGGTGGGGAGTTAGAAAAGGCCAGGGATTTCTTTCCCAGCCTTGCATGTCTCTGGAGCAGGACTATTATGGATGATTAAGTTGTGATTTTCTTAGGTTCAAAACCTTTGATCTTTTCCTGCTATCAAACATATTTCTTGGTGCTACTGAGTGCTCAGGAAATGCAAGTGGATCTTAAAGAGGGCAAGGTAACTACTAGCATTTATTAAGCTCAGCTAAATAAGAGAGCACTGTATCTGTAGCACATAGGGGATGATTTGGGTCATGATGTATTTTAGATTAGTTATTATGTTCTACTTGTGTATTCTTTTCTCCGTCCCATAAGATCTACTTTTCTGGATTGTTGTGAAGATAATATAATTATGTATATGAAAGAGCTTTATCAACTATTATGAATTACAGTCTATGAAAATGTCCGATTTTATAAACATTTGAGAAGACATCATCATATACAAGAAACAGGGACTTGAGTGCTAAGCAAAGTCGGATTCAAATTCTACTACCATGCTAGATGTAGTGGTTACAACAGTAAAACAGTGAAAATATAGTTGAGTTCTTTTATGTAACACATGAGTCTCAGTTTCTTCTTCTATACAATGGTGAGAAATAATTCCATTCAGGGTTTTTGTGAGGGTTGTGCAAAAAAAAAAAATTTTAAGTATCTCATGGTACTATGTACATAGTAGATTTCCAATAAATCCTAGTCTTTATTCTTCTCCTATCAAAATATTTATTTTTTCTACCATTAATCTGGATAATAAAAATGACAGTTTGAACTGACATTTTACAATATTATATTTCTCTTTGATAACATAAAATTTCAAGACATTAGCTAAGCTCAATTACAACAGAACACATCCAAAGAAGCACATTGAACCATCAATAACGTCATAGAAAGTTGTCTTAAATGCTTTTTGGAGAGGCAGTGAATAAATGACAAATGAATAAATGAATGAATGAATGAATGAATAAGTACATAGATAGAGAATCCTAATAATTTATAATTTAATAGCTGACTTATATGTCTTAGATGTTCTATTTATAAATATTATTAAATTTTTTATTAAACTAGAGTAAGCATCAAAAGATGAAAATATTAAAGGAAATTAAATTTATTAAACTAATTTTGTGGTTTTCTTGATTTGCATTCTGTTAATATCAAAACAGGTTCTGTAAAATTACCATAGAAAATATAATTTACTATCTATAATACAGAAAGACTATATTTAGCTTGTAGTCCATGAAAAATGTACAGTATTCAACCTGGAATATAATAAATATGAAAAAATAGAAATATTCAAAACACATAGCAAAATCTGGGAGAGTCTTTTCTTTTTATCCACATAAATATTCGCTGTGCAAATACTTCAAGTTCAGAGTTCTTCAATCTTTATTCAAAAATAGTTATATCTTTTAAGTAGTTTATTACAAATTTGTTTAAAAGAAAATTGAGAAAAAAATTATTAGATATGTTTTGGTAGTCTAAAAAAAAAAAAAAAAATCCAAACCGAAAAACAAATAATTTGCTCAGTCAGGACCTCAGGTAGTGCCCTTTTGTCAATTACCATAATGGAAGGATGGGGAGGTAGGAATCACAAAAAGGTGCCCTCTCTGGGTACATAACTTGCAAGAAGACAATCTCAGTGTAACAGAGAAAATACAAGGAGGTGCTCCTTTCTTCTAATTACAAGAGGTTAAGTCTTGCCAGCAGAGGGTGTGGGGAAAGGGTCTGGATTTCAACCCCTGAATGTTCCCTGGGGAGGGCACCACCTATACAAAAGTATGCTGCAACTCCATACCCAGTTTTTAACTGGTAATACATGAAAACATTCATTTAGATTCCTTAGGACACTTCATTTATTCTTTCTAGGACACCCCAAAGTCATTTACCACAGTACTTAACTAGAGATAGCCAGTGTTATCATTCAGCAATTTTATGAATAAAAAGATAGCTCCAGGATTTTCACAGGAGAATGAACAGTTTTTGTCAATTTTATCTACTGAAATATTTTTATTTTGATCTTACTCTATATTTTAGTGCAATCCTCATGGCTAACAATCATTTAGAGGCTGTAATGATATCTTAAATAGCTGATACTAATTTTTATTATCTTAAGTGGCAAGATGAAAGTGCTGTAATAGGTTTTTATGTATTTGTAAATCAAAGGAAAATAATTTTTGCCTATTTCCTCTCCTGGTGAGAAGGGCTCCAGGAAACTGAGCCTCAATCATAGGACCGGTTATCAACGGTTAGTGGAGAATCTGAAAGGCTGCACCTTAAGAGAGGTTGACCCTAAAGTTTGGCAGAAAAACCAAACAAATTTTCAAATTAAGGAGCTCTGCAGAAGAGATATACCCGAGCACAAAGGCAAAAGGGCAGAGACTTAGATTGGAATCCATGAAAGGAAGTAGAGCATGGAGTAGTTTTGAAAGTGATTAAACATCCAGTAACCACACTTAAACATCCAGTAACCACACCTGATAATGTTCCTGCACTAGCAACAAGGTAGCAAAGTTGTCCAGATGCTGAAATGTCTACAGTTTACAGGGCTTAAACTCATCATTTGGGTCATAAAATCTTTTGGGGGCAATGGAATAGTTGCCCTGACTGTTTGTTTCCATCCCTTGCTTTCTTTCTTCTCCCTTTTATTTATTTATTTTTTGGTGTGTATAATAAAGTATTGTTGATAATTCATTTTGAGATAGACTATTTCAATACTTGAATTACTCTTTTTTAGGGGGGCCTGGATGGCAGCTTATTTATTTATTTTTTATTGAAGTATACTTGATTTACAATATTGTGTTAGTTTCAGTTGTATGCAAAGTGATTCAGTTCTATATATATGTGTGTGTGTGTATATATACTGAAATGTATATATATTATTTTATATGTATTCTTTTTCAGTTTCTTTTCCATACTTGAATTATTCTTGGTTTGCAATTTAAGGTAGTTTCCAAAAAGAATTCCTTTAGGTCGTCTCTGTGCCCAACTGAGTGAGGTTGCAATGTCTCCAAATATAACTCTGCAATATTTCTGTTACAGATCATCTCAGAGCTATAGTAATAGTTAATGAATCCATTCTATAGGGTACCCCACAAAACATCAGAAAATTAATATAGCAACACAGAGGTACCTAATTTATATCTGGAGAATAATTTATACATTGAGAAACAGTGCTTCAAGTGTATTACCATTTTTCAGACACTGAATATATCTATATTATCCTATAGATTGATGAGAAAATAGGGCTAAAAACTAAGCAAAATAAGAGGTTATCCATATGATATAATTTCAAGGGGTTCAAGCAATAGCTTCTTTCATACCAAGATCTCTCAAATCTGCTCACTGTATTTTGAAATTCTATGATTGTAGTTTAAGGGTTTGATTTCTGTTTAATTACCAAGCTCTCCAGAAAAGGTGTCTATTTAAGTTGTGATGGCTCATCTGTTCCTTAGTGCAAATAAGTTTCAAGATCTTTTTGAACACTGGTTTTGTTAGGGCAGAAGATGAATGCCCTGGGCATCTAAGAGGACATGAAGAACAGACTACAGGCTCCTGTGAAAAGGGTCTCACTGATGGTAGTGTGCTGGAGCCAACTTGTACTAGCTCATGAGAGCTGACTATTCTCAGTCCCAATTCTGAGTTCAGTGATGTCAAGTTACTACTTTGAAATTGGCCAGAGAGGGAGTGTTTTATCACTGACATAGGTAAACACCATAAATCAGTCATTTTTCTCCCTGGAGAGAGTTACCTACACAATACTGGTCCTGTAACAGGAGACTGAGGACAAGGAAAATAATTTTCAAAAGTTCTCAATTAAGTTAGCTTTTTGTTTTTCCCCAAAGTGATCATGGGTGACAAAAAAGCTGTGAATTTAAATGTCTCTTTAATTTTATTACTCTCCTCAGAGTAGGAAGCAAACTATACAGAGTTAGGGGCTGTTATTGAGGTTAATTTGATAATAAAACATGAGTCTGTGGTCTTATAACACTCACTTTCCTGGGATGGGAGTTTGCTTCATACGTTCATTAATTTGATTAAGAGAAGAGTGTTTGGAGGCTACCATCATTTTGTTATCCTTACTTTTCCATTGCTTTTTTTTGTAAAAACTTACTAGGTTAATGACTACATTAATAATATAGTCATAATGACATATTGTGTGAAAATGACTCATTAGTTTCCATCGAAAGGTAACTAAGAGTGCATTAGTCAATTTAAACAGGTAAAATGTGTATTCTCTGTTTTGCCTGAATAAAACAAGCAGAAACGGTCCTTTGACAATGGAAATGTTTCCTCTTACAGTATATTCTCTTTCAAATAAGCCTACATTTTAATTTAAAATCATGTGAACTTTCCACTTTTCCATTAACCCAGGATGAGTAAAAATTTGCTAGCTAAGCTACAAATTTGTTTCTCATGTTTTACTTCTGTGTAATATTTCCTACAAAAAAAAATGGGCTAAAGAAGTATTTAGAAGTGTCAACCACTTAATCTTCATTGTAATTTAGGACTCTATGTCTTTTCCAAAGGAATCAACTGAAATCCAATAATAATTTCTTTGTGTGTGTGTGTGTCTCTCTTTGTTTTGTTCTTTTATTTTTATTATTTCTTTCACTTCATGAGGATTAAAACTGTAGTTCACATCCATTCTCTATCTCAGCTCTTGTACTCAACCAGCATTTATTTAATCTTTTCTTCTGAGAATTCCTTACTTATAGCTAGTTCATTGGTACATTTAAGACTTAGATTAATTGACCATAACTGTGTGGGTTTATTTCTCAGCTGTCTATTGTGTTCCATTGATCTATGTGTCTGTTTTTATGCCAGTGCCATCCAGTAATAATTTCTAGTTCTGTTCTCAGAATGCATCAGCAAGAGAATATAGGGTGGTCTCCAAAAAAGTAAAAAAAAAAAAAAAAAAAAAAGAAAGGTATATATCAATACATACACATACACACACAAAAGAAAGAGAAGCAAAGAATAAAAGAAAAAGAAAATGAATAATAAGAAAAAAATGAGTCTTAAAGCAACACAAAAAGCCATGTACCTGCTCAATCCAAAAAGCAAAGCTGTTAAGCAGGAACTTGATAATCAATCTAGCTATAAATATTCATTTAGCAGCTAAGAGTTTGGGCTCTACATTGTTTGCCCTTGCGCTTTTTGGACTCCTGAGAGTCTATAAGCAGGGCTGTATGTACAGCCTAAACACATTATGTGAACAAACAACATTAATTGGCTTTGGTATGCTGACACATGTAGGGCAGTCCATACTTACTTTCTGAAGAGGTAGTTCTTGTAGATCAAATTTAGACTTAGTCTGCAAGTTTAAAGTCATGCTTCTGCCTGCATGCATTGCTGAAATACCTCCATAGGGCAGCATGCCAAGGTTAACTGTGCTGTGTTTGTAAGCAGCATTCTGAGTAGAGGAAATAATCATGTGACAGGATGTGAACACATGCTCAACAAACTGATTATTACACGAACATGTTTAAATTTATAACATTTAACTTAAAGCAGGCAAACAGTAATTTCTCTTTTTAAACATGCACTTGATCAGACAGAAGCATACAGTAAACAGTGTTAGTTATGCACATAATGAGTACAATCCAAAACTACAGAAAAGACAAAAAGCAAAGATAACATTTGTTTTACATTTGCTGCTAACTCAAAGGCATAAAATCTATCTCTTATATATCATGATTGTAGTGACTTTGGACAAATGTTCATCAGTGGCGGTCTATTAATTCAAAAATTTCAAACAGTGAGGTCTTAATCAAATTTTGTCAGCTGCAAATCTCATGGTCTCTTTCACATTGTAAGATTAGCACATACAAATTAGCTTAGCTTATAATTCTGCCTTAAAACTAATACACTGAAAAGTTAAAGCCAAAATCAGTTGCTTTTATTTCTCTGTCTATAGGCATAATTATGGCAACTCAGAAAAAAGAGCTGGTCAAAAAAAGCAGTCAGTCTGACCAGTGGATGATTGAATTTGCTTATTAGTTTAGTTAAACCAGTCAACTTGTATGTGAATCCAAATATTCTAACTTTTTTGTTGTTTCTTAAAAATTACATTTTAAACTGGAAAAAATTCATAATGAAACTAAAGGAACTATGATTTGAACTATTAATTCTATTTATCTGATATACCTAAATACCTATAGAACATTCTAGTGATATTTGCATTATAGCTACCCTTCAGTAGGTGCATCTAAAGTTATTCCAAGTGTCTGATAGGTAGTTCGTTTTTTTCTACAGAACTTCATTTAAAAATTAAAGCATTTTGTATACCCTGTCATCAAATAGTTTCCATCAGTACAATCTCTACTTTCCACCTATCATGGACATGTAATAATTGACAGCATTTGGCCCTTTTAAGTAATTCTCTTAATTTGGAAAAAAAAAATCTACAGAAGTTAACTTAGTACACTTTTTAAAACTGGATATTATTGAACATTAACAGCAGGCAGCTCTTCTATTCTGAGGGCATTTTTGCAAAGAAATGATTTTTAGCACCAGAATTCCATCAACTGAAAGACTATTAAACTCCTGATGGTGTGCTGTCTAATAATCATATTTGTTATGGATCCCTGATTATTTCATCCAGAGATTTTTTTTCATTGTCACCATGCCAAAACTGAAAAGGACACTGAACATTTCAATCTAGCACTTGAATGACTCCTTAAGGGTTAAAATGACTCCAGTCTAGTGCTCTCTCAGCTCTTATGGAAGAGTAGCAGTCTTAGACATATGGGTTCATGTTTTCATTTCTCTCAGTCAAATGGGGCTCTATAGTGGAAGCATGAGCCTTGAGATAAAACCAAAGGAGAAAACAAGCATCTTTAATCTAGGGTAGTACTTGGGGCTGCCTCTCCAAGGTCAACACCGAGCAAGATCTTTAACCAACATTATGTAGAACACTTAAGCTCATCCAATGTCCAGGCTTCTAGGCAGTTCTCTTGTATGAGGAATGGAAAAAGATCTTGTAGTTTCTAATGTAACTATTTGATTTCCAGGGTTCAAATCACTCAACTAAATTTCACTGGAAGGAAGCACACTGTGTCTGGGGCAATCTGACTTTGGGCAGAATGTTAAGAACAACAGTACAGAACTATTTTTACATAACAACTCTGTGTTCCAGCACCCTGAATTTATCTTGTTTTAAGTTTTAAGTTAGATACAGCCTGAATAGCTCAGTAACTCAATTTAGAGAGGGAAAGAAAAGTTACTTGGAGAAAAGAGGAAGAGCTTTCAGGATTTGATAGCTTGAAGCAATATTCTAAGGTAATTTAATTTCATGGAATTAAATGAGAAGCTATTGAATATACATTGAAATTGCTCTGAAAAATGAAAGACAGACTGAGGGAATTATAAAGACAGAGGATATGTGAAGACTAACTAAAAAGGGAGGTATTGTCACAGTAATGGAAAAATACATACAAATTTACTTTTAGTTATCTGGATCTGGGACAGGCAGGACCTCCAGACTTCTGCTGATCCAAATCCCCCTTCCCCAGTCCTATTTTCCTCTCTCCAAATTCCTGCTCCAACTAGAGGAGTCACCTACTTTTCAGTAGCTCTGATCAAAGGAAAGGAACCATTTATTTGGGAAACCAGTAAATAAATGATGGTACCAAGTGCTTAAAATTTTGTCTTTTCTTTTTCATGTTTTGTTTTCACTCACTCCTCTGTTGCCTCAAATTACTAGTCATTGTATATATGCTCCAAAAAGCTTCTTATAACCTTTCTTGGCTAGTTCATCTTACCCTGTTACGTATGGTCGTGTCTACACGAGGCCAGAGTTCCCAAACTGTACTGTTTTATTTGGCCCCAAATATTTTCGCCCTCCAAGTTATCTGTCTACATGGAGGGTATAACTTGAGGTAAGGCATGGTGACAACCGACCAGGTGTCTCCCACTGACAGCCAGTCATGAGGCTTTGATGAGGCTCCCTTCAATGGGACTGAGCACACCTATTTGAAACAGACATTCTGATGAAATATTTTGCAAGGCAGAACCAGTTTCCACATTGAGAAACTAATACCCACACCCACATTTATTAGTTCACTCTTTCCCTATAAATAATTGTTTTCTTGTCATGTAGACACGACCTACAAACAATATAATTATTTTAAAAGAGTACACCTGAAAACATAAAATTCAGCATTAAGAAAATATATAATAAATGCAGTGACCTGTGCTTTTAGCAGGACACCAAATGAAATAAAACTATTGAGTGAAACATTCTAATGGTATATTATTACCCAGATCCCCAATTTACACTGAGCATTTAAATCTAGAAATAGAGAACAAAAGGCCCTATTTTCACAAAAAGGACTTTTAAAATTCTAAGGTCAATGCAGAGTACACAAAGCCCTCTACACCAAAGCCGCAAAGTATCAATACACTCAGTGGTGATGGTCAATTGATCATAGTTCTAGAAAATGCAGACTTCTCTTAGAGAGATACAAACAACAACAAAAAGTAATTCTAGGTCTTATACAAGTTTTTTTTTGCTCTCCTCAATTGCTATGCATTTCATGATTTGCTGTGATTCAATTTTTAACTGCATTAGGATTAATGTCCCCCCCCTTTTTTGCTGCAATATACACACTAATTTGTACGTTTGTAGTCTTTATAAAGACATCATCTATTTTTGTTGTCTGTAGTATGATTTGAATTTAACCATTTCTTTCTATATGAAAAGCAACATTCTAAATGGCAGGATTTTCATTGAATAAAATAATGTGTAGGAGGGCATTCAATCTCTGCTTATTTTATTTTTCTGTTTCTTGCTGAGAAGATTATTGCTCATTAGAAGTAATAACTTTAGTAGTCCCATAGCAGTAACTATATGCAAATTGTATAAACAAATTAGGTCTGATTTTAATATAAGTGAGTCTGTGCAGAAAGGATTAGAATACTCACTTTTTATAGATTCAATAAAAATCATACTCTTTAGGTCACTAGAGAACAGTTTTGTGTCCTAGGAGATGCATTTTGCCTTAATGGCTAGAACGCAATTGAAGCACTACCCCATATAACAGAGTCGAATTCTTTCTTACTAACCATATTTAGGATAGTTTTGACAAATAATTCACCTATACATTATGAACTCTCAAAGACCATCAAACAGTATCCATGAAAAACTATTATGATCAATTTCCCCACAATATAAAGATAAATAAAATGCTGATCATCTATTCATTCATGTAGTTCATGCTTCACTACATGTGCTTAGAAATGCCAATAAAGTAAAACTAAAGGCAGGAGGGATATTCTTACAGAGAAATGCCAAACATACCCTGTCTAACCTTCTAGCTTCTATATGTCTAAGCAGCTGTTGTCTCCAGTCTGCAGGCATTTTACCACAGCTCTCCTCTCCCTTCACAGGAGTAGGCCTCGTCTTTATATCACTGTTATCTGATGGCTTGTCACCATAGTTACCCAAGTTATAGTCAGATGGTATTTTTTCCAAAAGAGCTGCCATAGTAGGCCTAGCTGAAACTGGCCTGGTTTGGGAGGCACCATAACTCTCTGTACTGTAGCTTCTTGCAGACAATGGCCTCCTTTGGGTAAGGTTTTTAACTGGAAAACTTCCAGCCTGAGCTTTCACTTCTTGATATGAAGGGTGTTCATCTTCATACCTGCCATTCCTTTTCAGGAACTGGGACTCAGTCACTGAAACGCTGCTTTGGCGATCCAGACCTGCCCTATATGGAGGTCTGCCGTACCTATCATTCGGAGGCAGCTCATGAGGTTCACTGACCCTTCTAAACATGGCCATTTCTGTGGAACTCGCCAGGGAGTCAGCTCTTCTCAAGAAGCCTGCCCTGGCACCTTGGCTTGCAAACTGGGCATTTACCACAGCATCCTCATTAACAGATGGCTGAGAAAATGAAAATATTTGCTCAATCGGTGGGTATCCTCTGTAAGCTCTAGGACTAACCAAATCCTTGGTGATGTTTTTGCCCGGCTGTTGCACGTACTCAGAATTGTGTTGAAATGGGGGCGGTATCCTCTTTTCAGCTTTAACCTCCACTGCTCCTTGGGGATTGAAGCTTTGGTCAAATTGATAGACTTTTTTTGTCATGGAAGCTTTTTGTTGTTGTGGCCCTTTACTACTTCCATAAGTGAGCATCTCGTCATCCAGCATCGGGACTGACTGGCTTCGAGACATACTGGACATACCATGCTCTGGTCCTAACATTTTGTCAGGTCGTTCGTGACTTCCTAAGTGATCACTCCCAGAAGCATAGTTTTCTAATGGTATATTATAAACCTTGTATGTACCAATGTCAATCTCATCGATACTCTGTGACTTCTTGAATTTATTGGACTTGATGTCTTTCATTAGTGGGGAAAGCCTCTCTGTGCTTTTGCTAATTGAAATAACACCTTTAGAAGATTCTGGGCGGCAGTGGATTTGAGAAAAGACATTACTGAGACTCCTGTTGGGATTAGAATCATGATACTCCCATGGTACTCCTGGAGAAAAAGGACTAGGTATTTCAGCAGATTCTTTTATATGTTCTTTCCTTTCAGGCAATGGGCTGGTGGTAGGGGTTGTCTCTAATTTGGAAGGGAAAGCAGTCCTGTCTTCAAAAGGACTAGGGGTTCTGGTCCAATTCTGCCAAGGATTGGAAGGAGGCACTTCTGTTTCTGGTGTGTGTCTGTGTGTAGACTGCTCAAGTTCCAGGGGAACACCAACAATCCTGTCCTGCCTAATCAAAGGCCTGCGTCCATGAGAAGATGTGCTTCTAGATTTTGAACTCAGGAGAGGATTATTGTTGGCATTCTCGCCTGTGGTTTCCTCTGCAACAAACCCGGTGTTATCATAATGTGAGCCATCAGTCCAGTTGTCAGTGAAAGTGTCACTCAATGGCAGCCGGTCAGGACGCTGTGGTAGATTCCCTGGGGGGACAGCCTCCCGCTGGCTGAGCAATGGCTTTGCATCAAGAGGCTGTGGGAAAGATTGTGCAATCCTGTGAACACAATGGGAAGAAGAAACCTGAAAATGAGGAAGATCTGGGTCTTTGCCAGAAAGAACACCCGGCAAGAATACCACCATCCTTTGTTCAACTGATCATTCATCCACACCTCAATTATGATTAATGATAGCATTATTATTCCATGTCCAAAAAAAGTCACCCCTTTACCCTGCTCTAACTTTTATTTCTTCTCAGTTATCATTACCTTCTAATATACACAGTTTACTTACCTGTTATATGTCTTGTGTCCTCTGCTAGAATGTAAACTCATGAGGGCAGAGGTTTTTTTCTTTTCAGGCCTAGCATAGTGCATGGCACATAGTAGGTACTAAGTACATATTTGTTGAATGAATGAGTGAATGAATAAATGAGTGAATGAAAGAAATATAGATATTTTTAGTAATGGTCCTGAAACCTGTCTGATAATTAGAGCTACCTGATTCCTGGTCCCCATGAATTTCTGATTCAGTACATTTCCAAACTATTAGTTGAGAGTACATTTCTTATCAATGCTTCTTATATCTAATGAACCCAAGTTGTCTTCAAATAACATATTTGAGGGCCAGGTACTAGAAGACATTAAATCCATTGTATAGCGTATGCATTCACATATCTTTTTCTAGAATGTAAATTAAGTTAAATTAAATAATTAAATTAAATTAAATTATGAGTTCTGGTCATTGGCATGTTTATTCTGGTGACCACAGTATCTCTACAAGATGCTCATTTTTCTAAGTTTATTCTAAACCGTTTGCACACTAATGATATTGAATTATATATCTTTTATTAAAGATTTTTAAGGGCTTTTGCTAATTGAAAAAAAGTGCATTTAGAAGGCATCTTCCAAAAGTACCTAAATCAGTCTCAGCTTATATAACAAATAATAAATTTACAAACTGAAAGAGTTAAGATTTTTATCATGGGCATCAGTGAGTAGAAATAGTTATTCATCAATTACCAAAGAATATATTGTTAACAGTATTGACATTATCAGTAAAATCTGAGTGAAAGTCATTGACTACCTATATCATATGACAATTTTTATTTGCTATTTGTCCTGTGAAACATAGCAACATGTTACAAAACAAGGGAATCAGCACTGGGTAAATGCTACTTCATTGAGTCACTTTACTGACCTCCATAGCTTTTGATGTTAATATATCTGTAAAATGGAAGTAATATAGAGTAGGAGCCATTTTGGAAGGGTTAAATGCTTTTACTTACATTCTAACTTTTCCAGGTGGTGATAAAATGATGATGATGAAGATGCGGATGAAAAATTTATTGAATGTTTACTCTGTACTTGGCACATTAGTGCTTTCCATGAATCTTTCTTTAATTCATAACACCATTTTGGATGGTGAATGCCCAAATGTGTCACAATTATGTACTGAGGCAAACACAATTTTTGATTTTCAATTAAAAACTTTTTGGGTTCTATCATCTCAACCTGTTAATGTACTGCCCTCACTCCCGTAAACAATGGTTTTGCTGTGTAAAGTGGATTTATCCACTCTTGGAAATCCCAGGGGGACTACATTTGCTTACCTGCCCCTCTGTCTTCTATGCCACTCATGTGCTGAATACAATCCCCAAATTAAGAAGATTCCATTTTTTTAAAATGTTGCTGAAAATAAGCATTTGGGGACAGAAAAGAGGGAATTCTAAACACACCTGTTACCCCACAAAGAATTATGTACTGCCTCTTTAGCTGTTGTCTGCAAGGACCCCACTTTAACCCGGGTGTTAGAGGATCCTGAGGAAGCCTGGGAAGGCGAGTAGTCTGAGTAAGTGCCTGAGGAAACACTGTTATTCAGACAGTGAGTTTTGTCAACTTCAGACTCATCGGTTGATTCTGAAATGTAAACAGGAAATTATTATAATGCTGTGAACATTGACAAGTATAAACACAGAAAGGCAAGTATGAAAAACAGCATACCAATGAATGTTAGAGATACATGTTTATAAAATATTTCTGTAGACTATGGTATATCATAATTTACAACTGGTGATTCATCATGCACATGCATTTGTGGCATATTTTCCACATCAGGTTCACAATGTTACCTTTTTTGTCCTTCCCTAGCAGAACAAGTTTGGGTGGGTACAGAGGGGTCTCAGCTAATGAAGGGTGAAGTTCCCCAATCCTCATTTCATTAGCTGGATGAACAAAAGAATCCTGAGAGATATAATAATACAGGACAAGGAAAGTAAACATTTAAACATTGGTTAACCAAGATGGCAATATCTTTATTTGGCTCAGATACAAGATGGGACTCCAGAATTAAATTCACCGTGGCGCACTAGGAGAAGTGAATCTTATGTATCTCTGAGGTAAGCACTAAAATGTTTTGTTTTTCTAATTTAAATGAGTCCATTTATTCATCAGACATATTTTGAAAGCTGTTTATATGCCTGGCACTGTGCAAAGAACTGTGGAGTTTCCAAAGAAAGACAAAATGTCACCAATGCCCTGTGGGAGTTTACAGTCTAGTTAGGGAGATAGATATAACTCATAAAACAGGACTGAATTATAATAAGTCATATATAAGTAATACAATACATAATCTATAACATATAAACATGTAAGAGTTCTAAGGAATGGACTCTTTTAAGAGTTCTAAGAGGAATATATTACTGACCAACTAGTTTTTTTTTTCAAATATTAACAAAGTTAATGCACAATTGGGCCCTATAAATACTGCTTTTACTGCCAATCTCCCTCTTAAATTCCTACTGTTTCCCAAGTGATCTTCTCAGTTTCTTTAGTTTTACCATGCCTTCTTCCAAAGGTTTCTAGTTTTCTCATGATCAATCTAGCCCGCTAAATCTTCACTCTACATCCTTTCACTCAGTATAATGAGCAACATTGGTATAAGAATATAACTTTATGACAAATAAACATATTTAAAAAAATTATGAATTTTAAACTTCTGTAATTCAAATTATTATTCCCGGTTAACCAGGTAGTGGGAGGACATTAGGAAAAGCAAAATTCTCACTTCCTTCTAGATATAAAAATGGCTTGTTTACACTCAGGAGTAAGTAGTGATATAAATTTGTGCACAGCAGTTATCTTTCTGTCTTTTCCCCTTAAGCTCAATTTGAATTCAAAGGAGAATTTTCCGTTTTTTTCATTCATTAGTACTTGTTTGTTTGAACATTAATGTAATACATTTAGAAGTATTTTGTTAAATTGGAGAAAGAATACACTTGAGGACAAAATATAATAATGAAATGGTTCCTGCCTTATAACTAATTGGTTGGTAATATCAGATAGAAACTCTTACTATACATTTTGCCTACCCCCGCCCGCCACCGCAAACCTGGGTATATCTGACACTTTTTAAAAAAAATAATATTTCAGTGGGAGAAGACTGGACGATCACCTAGTCCAATCCTTTCATTTCCTAGAGGTGGATTCTGAGACTCAGTGAGGCCCAGGCTTACATAGATAAGTAGACAAAGATCCAGCATGGAGGTAGGATTCCTTTGGGCTCTAGTCCGATGATTATCCCTTACATTGCTGCCTCCTGGTTAGCTCAGCTTGAGCATATTAGAGACTTAACATGCAGTATTGTATATATTTGAAGAGGAACGGAAAAGAGAATGGGATTGATGGAAATTCTGGAGATGAATAGGAAAATCTGTGTTTTCATGGATTTTGAAAATTATTTCAAAAGTTTAGCATAAGAAACCTTGGATATAGTTTTGAGTTGAGAGAATAGAGTAAAAGCCTTCACACATCTTTAGAGACATGTATTAAGTAGAAGCAGATGCAAGTTTGAGAAATGGTACTATGAAAGGCATAAAATATGTTAAGACTTTCAAAAATTTTTCAGTTACAAAGTGGCATATTTCTGTTTTATTCCTGCTTTACCACTTATTAATCAGGTTGCCTCGAGCAAGTCACTGTAACTCTCTGGATCTTATTCAATTTATCAATAAAATGAGGGTAATAGATAATAAGAATTAGTGCAAATTTCTGTCTAATACTAACATTCTATAAATATCAATATAACTTATTTGTTGAAATAATATTTTAAAAAGGAAATATTCTTATGACATTTTAATATAGAACTATAAGCATTTTGTTTTAGTCAAAAACAAATAAACAAAAGAGTTGTATAAGCACAGAAATGTAAATATAGTTAAGGATTTCACTACTTTTTTTTCCCCTTATGCCTTACACATTTGGTACTCAAGTTATCTTTTATGTATAGATCAAACATTTACACTTGTATCTCACAATTGTGACTGGAGCTCTGCATGGCAGCTATAGTTTGACTTAAATTCTAGTCTCTGACGCTGCTCAAGAATTTCTATTTTGAATCAAAAAAGAGCCCTCATGACTGGGAAGAATGATATCAGCTAATCACGAACTTATATCTCCTCTCTAGAATTCTGTAGCCCTCCACCTAGGCAGAGGACTACTGTTGAAGCAAGAGTAATGGATTTACACTGACCCAGTTAGACTCTCTTATCTTTATGAGCAAAATAATGATGATGATGATGGTGGTCATCAGTTAAGAAGAATCTATTACCTGTCTACTATTGTGTTACTATGCTAAACACTATATTTTGTCCCTGTTGATTATTTAAATGATAATCTTATTTTTAATGTTATTTATTAGTTTAAGTTGTTTATTATTATCACCTTTGTTTTACAAGTAAAGAAATGGAAGTTCAGAGAGGTAAGCTAATAATTCCAAGTCAGAAGCTTAATAGGTGGTAGAGCTGGGATTTGAACTGGAATCTGTTCTTCTCGAAGGTCTTCTATGGGATACTGTATATGCTATATTGTCTATCCTAAGCAAAGCTCGCTTCTCAAACGGGCTTCACATAACAAAGTTAACTATCCAACAAAGGAAATTAATAATTGGCTTTGCCTCTATAAAGTCTTTTATAAATAGCTGGAAGAATCAAGTTCATGTTGGAAAAGTGGGTGAAGCTTTTGGGACTACTTCTTTGGGTGAAGACAGTGGAAGTTACTAGTAGGGAATCAAATTTAGTGGAGTTCCCATTATAGGTAAATTGAGCCATATTTTTTTCTGGTGAGGGGACAGAGATTGAGGGGAAAGAAAAGGTAAAAATTTTTTTTTTTTTTTTAACCCCATTGCCCTTCCACTGGTCAAACTAAATCTTGGCTGATACTGCTGTAGTGAAAGGGAGCCTAAAGCCTAAGGTAGAAGTCAAAGGGGGAAGAAAGCTTATGCCTGAGCTTTCGAGTCAAAATAAATAAAGGCATTAATAAAAGCATTTAAGGAAACTTTCAAGGGTAATTGACTATTCTCTTTTTCCTGGAGAAAGATGTGATTCCTCTACAGAGAGAAATTGGACTGAGTCTCCTAAGAAATGGAAAAGTGCCTTCCTTTATGAAAGTGGTTAATGCAAGCTAGCGACTCACAGAAGTATTAAAGGAGAATGTGGCAGGGTCTCCCTCTCTTGTGGATGGGAAAGGAATGGTCATTTACTGCAGATTTCCTCTGTGCCACGAACTGTGCTCAGAACTGTTATAAATATTCTCATCTGATTTCATCTCCACAAAATCTCTGAAAGACTGTTATTATTATCTGTATTTTTAAAGATAAGAAACCAAGGCTCAGAAAGGTTTCAGTGACTTGTCAAGGTCATACAACTGGTAACAAGGTGGAGTCAAACTTTGAATTCATGTCTTCTACACTTAAGTCCTTTCCCCCGTTCTGAAAACTGTGCTCTTGAGGCACTCACAGTGCTGTTGCTAATTCACAGGGACACATGGGTTACTTTAAATATTTGAGGGGAAAAAAGCAATACTTGACATCAGTCAGATACTGTGAGAACTGCTACCTTGAGGTAGCTCTCAGTTTCAACAGTAGATTGCACACTTCTTTTGATTAATAGTCTGTGTGAATCTGGGTTTTTGGTGGTTGCTGTGATAAAAAATAATCAAGTGCCACTCGAAAATCAATGTGAAACAGAAATTAGATTTGTAGTACCCAATATGATTCCAAGGTTTGAGAAGGTAGGTGGTGTCCAACAGGTGCACACATTCCATGAGTAAGTAGTTTTGGTTATTTAAGAATGAACTAAAACTATTATTTTCTCTTTCAATTTATGTGTATTGTTTTTTCAAATAACCACTAAGTGGGGCATAAATATTTACTAAGTTGTTCAGAGCTAACAATAATAATTGGAACTGTCAGGTATTTCTTGGCTATCACTGTATATTAACCCCTGATACTTTTGAGCCTTTGAAAATTTGATTTTAAGTCTCATAGGCTTTGATTTTTACACATAAATAAAATCTGGCTCCTTAAAAACTGTTTCTAAGTCACCCAGTCTATGGTTTTCTGTTATAGCCATCCAAATGGGCTGATACTGGGGGAAAAACAAATGTAATCTCCACAAGGCATGTATGAAGGAAAATGGGAGCAGAGGAGAACCTTCATATCTCTCTGACCTCCTTGTTCTTATGGCTCTCTTGGCCATATTCTCTATGTTAAAACTCTTGGCATAGGGTTGCAAATAGAAAGTGATCAATAAATGATATATCTTTCCTTTTCCCTCTTTCTCTGCTGCATTTGTAACCTATTTACCTTGCTTCTTCTTTCTGTTTTCTGCTTTTGCTTCTGCTTACCTCTGTTTGTTTTTTCTTGGTTTTCCATATTTAACAACATGGATAAATATGTCATACAGTGTGTGACACCCTCTTCCACCTTCTTGGTAGCATGATCTAAATAATGATGACCCAAAAATGGCAGGCACAGGTAAAACATATAATAAAAATGCATAGTATACACTGATCAGCTAGACACTTGGTTATTTGTATTTATTATATCTGGAAGTGGAATAGAATTAGGGCCCCTTAATTTGGATGCAGTAATGAGAAGGGAGGATGATACAGAAAAGGACATCTCCTAGCCCTAGGATGGCTAAAAGTTGGGCATAGAAGATCTAAAATCTCAATTTTAGAAAAAATATTGATATTATCAGTGAAATTTCTATTCAAGGGGAAAAGGCTAGTAGATGAAGAAAACTAAGAAAGAGTAGGGCGAATCATAGAAATAAATATGAAGCTGAAAGTTGAGCTTCAATCTTACTTAGCTTGGCTACTTTAGCAAATTAAAAAGATTAGATAGGCAATACAAAGTCGCTATAGTGTTTTTTTTTAAGGAGGACAACATTAGATGTGTGTTTAAAAAGATCATTAGCAAGGCAATGGAGGGCTTGGGACAAGGTAAGCCAAGAAATTGACAGTTTTTACAGAAATGCAGGACAGAGTTGAGGACCTGAAGAGATAGAGGGGATACACTTAGATGAAAATGTATAGGAGTTAGTGATTGGAAGGGGCAGGGAGTGGGGAGAAAAAAGGAAGAAGAAATCAAGATGCCTCCCAAATTTCTAGCTTGGGTGAACCGGTAGATAATGGTGCCAGCTGAGATCAAGACCAATTATACTGAAGCAGAAGCAAGTTTGAGGAGGAAACATTAAAATTAATTTGGATTTGTTAAGTTTGAAGTGCTTGTGGGACAATTTTAAGATTTTTTTTTACTATTGGGATATTATTAAATTCATGACCAAAGCCATCTTTTCTTTGTCTCATCTCTCCCATCCCTGTAGTAAGCAATTTTAGGATCTATGTATTTTGCAGTAGTTATTCAGTTTGTGGGTTATCATGACCTTACAGTTATCTTGATGTTAAACTGTGATGACATGAGGTGTAAATATAAAGTGTATGTGTATTTAGGGTGTACCCACTAAATGTTAGTTTTCCTCCTTTTTATATTATTGCAGTATCTTAGAGATAAAAGAAAAGTATGTTGCTTTGCTATAGTATATCTGTAATGTTTTAGAGATGAAAAAGTACAATAATATGAGTTTTATAAGCAAAATGAAAAAAGCAATGAAAATAAATATTTACTTAAATTTTCTTCCCTAGATATCCAGCTATATTCCTCTCTTTTGGGTCAGGCTTGTACTTCCACTGGCAGATATGCACACCACGCTTATTTTTGCTTAAGCTTTCTTTTCTCTTTGCCTAGAATGCCTTCTTCTCTTTTTGACTTTAAAAGAATCACCTAATCTTTAATATGCAGTTCAATCTTAAGCATTTCACATAACTTTTAAAGTGATTGGCAGTGACTGCTTATCACTCCATTTTCTTAGAGTATTATATTCTCCATCACACAACCAACGATGTTATCATGTTTTATATAATACATTCTCTAATGGCTTCATCTGTGTTAAGTTTACCTGGCTAGGCTCTCAATTATTTGGGGACTATTCACACATTTCATATTTCTTTTCTCTCTCTCACAGTGTTTAGCACAGTGCTAAATATACAGTTGGTGTTTAATGCAAAAAACTGATGCTTTGAACGCAGATTTGTAAAAGAGTTTTGTCAACCTAGATTTTTGAGCAGTAGGTATAGGAACTTCTAGATGTACTCATATCAATTATGTTTCTAATGAAGATTAAAAGATGATAACCAAATTAGCTGAAGAGTAGATGAAATAGTACAGAGGTGGCATAAATGTAGTTGAATTCTTTTCAGACCACACAAATTGATAAGGATAAATATCTAATTCATTCTAAAATATAGAAACTAAGCTTCATATTAGATTCCGTAAAGCTAAATTTCAAAGTTATTGCCCCTTTTTATATAGTAGTGTTTCCTATAAAGGGTGTAACCCAAACACAAAAACATTTTTAAAAATTGGCTCTAAATCTGATCAAGAATTTTACTGATATTTGCATAATAATAATAAAAACTTCATTTAGGTTTTTCTAATGACTCATACAATAAAAGTTTGGGGTAGTCAAAGGAATATCATGAAAATGATTTAATGCACTTACTGGCCAGGCCTAGCTGGGTGAGTGAATTATTCCTTCTGTGTGTATTGGAACTTTTGGAGCTGTATTAATGATTTTACGCCATGAAGGTGCATTTATTAAATGCAACCCTCATAGTTTGGAAGAGTAGAGAGACTCATTTATACATTAGGAAAAAATGCACTTATCCAGGAAGATCTGTTCAGTTAAAAAAACATATCATTTAGTAATTCCAAAAAATCCAAACCACACTGGCAATTACCAATAACCTTGAAATACCTCCACTGTAATCTCCTTTGGGGCTACAGGCCACTTGTGTTCGTATTTTTCTTTCACAGTTTGCTCCGTGTTAGCAGTTGGATTTGAATTCTCAACACGCACTCCATGGCTTGGCTTACCCACCAGATTTTGAACAGATTTTACCATATTCTTTAAATCCTCTGGGTAAGGAGTTGGATATCGTTTTAGGTTTATTTCAACCTAGAAGTTTGTAAAAAGAAATTTAACATAAAAATACCTTCAGCAAGCATGTTCACAAAACTACGCCATTTTATGTGCAGTAGTATAACCAAATGCAATATAGTGAGTGTTGAGCTGGCTGAAAAACTGTGTTGTAGAGTGGAACACACAGTGTTCTTTTCACATTCTGCCTCCTGGGACTTCTCCCCACCCCTGGCCACCTTTCTAGATTAAAAACAATTTTTGGATGATATCTTATGTTTAGGTCTACTCTATAGATGGTTGAAATAGCAGTAGGTCAAACACTTAAGTGATTGGTAATCTCTGAAAAATTTAATCAAGTTACTATCAGCTGCTTTTATACGTTAGAGGCTGTTCCCTTACCTACCTTAATTATTTAAAAAGAATCATTTTGACATTAAAAATATCTTTGGAATATCAATGCAGGTGATGGGAGAAGACCCCAAAAGATTTACAAGTGAGTTATCATGTATTAAAAAACGGGGAGTTGACAGTATCTGCCATCAAATATGCACCAGCTCTGTGTTAATTAGCATGTTACATCAAAAGGTAGGGTAGCTAATTCTTGTTAATAACTAAAAAAAAAAAAAATCCTTCAAGGAGGCTTTTATATTTAGTTTTTACCATAATAAAGTAACATGCTTTATAGGTTACATCTTACAATAAAGAGAAATAAAAAATTGAGAACATTGTCTAGGATATTCTAGGTAAATATGTAAATTTTGGCTTATACTTATCCAGAGACTTATTTCTATTCTTTTTTTTTTTTTTTTTTTTGCGGTGCGCGGGCCTCTCACTGTTGTGGCCTGTCCCATTGTGGAGCACAGGCTTCGGACGCACAGGCTCAGCGGCCATGGCTCACGGGCCCAGCGGCTCCGCGGCATGTGGGATCTTCCCAGACCGGGGCACGAACCCGTGCCCCCTGCATCGGCAGGCGGACTCTCAACCACTGCGCCACCAGGGAAGCCCTATTTCTATTCTTGAGTTCATTTTTGGTGTATCAATCTGACTTAGGGAATATATATATATATATATATATATATATATATATATAAATTATTATTCTTCACATTTAATTCAGAGAGGGAAAATATGAGACATTCCATACAGAATATCCCACCTTCAGAGTACTTAAAATATACTTAAAATGGAATAGATACAAATTATCCAGGCTGATTAAAATGGAGTGGGAGGAAAACTAAGGGGCATATTTACTTGGCTTGGTTTAATCCAATAGTCATGTCTTTTTGAATCTGAGTAGAACCAACTTTACAAAATGGAATGATTTATGTGATAGTGGTGAGTATGTGTTGGGGAAAGTGTGTGTGAGGGTGCGTTGGGGGAGGGCAGAGGTGGAAGAGAAGCTGAAAGGGTAAGAAGAAAGAGGGGGATGAGAGATAAAAAGGGAAAGAGGGTGGGGCACACACATACCCACCCCCTCCACACCTATGTAACACATGGGATGTAAGAAACTATGATAGTGACATAGATCTGAGGATTATAAATATGAATTCAAACACTTTTGCTCATCTGCAGTTTTAGCAAATCCACCAACTTTGTTATTCTAGTATTTCATCTTCCTGTGGCTCTCTGTCCATGTCAAATACTGGGATTGGACTTCACTAGATGATTTTTAACATTCCTTTCAGAACTAAAGTTACAAAATTATTTTTCCAAGAAATTTTTGGGAAGCTGGTGAAAAACCAGATAAATTTGTTAGTGTAAATCTCATTGAAATGTAATTTAATCTTTAATATGCTGAAACAAATAGGATGAAGTTAATAATATATAGAAACAAAGCTACAAAAATATAACCCAAGAAAAAAAGGCTTTACCAAAAAACAAAAGTATAAGTTGTTAGAGTGTAATATAAGTATATCTCAGGGTACTTTATAATGCATTCTTAAATAAACATAAAGAATGATAGCCATGCTAGACAAAATCCATTGGGATGAATGCATTCTTGGATCTGCTGTTTAAATTGGTATTAGAAATATTAATCACAAATTTGATCTAAGTTTAAAAATTATATTGTTGAACTTGTTTAAAAGTCCTTGATATCAAAGGACTTAAAAGTCAAAAAACTACATTTAAAAAATGTAAATTGTAGAATGGTGTGACTATTATGCCAATTAAGAACATCTTTTAATTTTTAATATGAATGAAAAATTACTTTCAAATAGGTTCTTAAATTAAAATTCTACACACCTTAAACAATCCTCAATATTAAAACTACACTTCTAAATTGAATCAAAGGCAAAAACTGGGATGTGTTCTTTTTTTTTAATAAATTTATTTATTTATTTATTTTTCGCTGTGTTGGGTCTTGGTTGCTGCACATGGGCTTTCTCTAGTTGCGGTGAGTGGGGGCTACTCTTCGTTGTGGTGCGCGGGCTTCTCATTGCGGTGGCTTCTCTCAGGGCAGAGCACGGGTCCTAGGTGCATGGGCTTCAGTAGTTGTGGCTCGCGGGCTCTAGAGCACAGGCCCAGTAGTTGTGGCGCACGGGCTTAGTTGCTCCGCGGCATGTGGGATCTTCCCGGACCAGGGCTTGAACCCATGTCCCGTGCATTGGCAGGTGGATTCTTAACCACTGCACCACCAGGGAAGCCCCCTGGGACGTCTTCTTTCTTAGAATTAAATACATCAAGTAATGTAATCTAATTTTTGTAGATGCTGTGTCCCTTCTGACACAGAGGGCTATTTGCTAATGGCCATGGTACCAATATTTTCTGGTTATTTTATAAGCAAATTAATGTTATATTTTGGTCACATCATGAGAATATATTTGGGCACTTTATCTCTGTAAAAATATTTAAATGTAGAAATAATAGTGGAATTGCCATTAAGCTAATGAAGCTTAAGCTTTAGGGTCTGTCACCTGCATGGGCTCTTTCCAAAGCCTTGTGAGGGGCCTTACTTATGTATTTACATGGTTATTTTATATTCTTTTCCTTAAAGAGGCTCCTCTCCAAATTGTGGAAGCTTCAGGTCTCATAAAACTTGGATTTGTTCCACCTATACAATAAGCTACTTGCTTCCCATTTACTAGTCTACTAGCAGAATTTACTGGACTTAGAGTCAGAAGACCCAAATTAAAGCCACAGATTTACCCGCAACTAGCTATCAGCCACAATCTTTCTGTCCAGTTTCTACTCATGTAAAATGGGAATGATAATATCTTGGGTTAATCTAGAGCTCGAATGAGATAATAAATGTGAAGTCCCTTGAAAATGTATAATTTCTATGCAGAGATTAGATACTATTTCTAATATCAGATTCTTCTCATGTATTTTTTGAATCTGGAGTCTTTGGCAATCTAGTTTTATTATATATATGTCTAACTATAATACCTGTAACTGGATTTTTTTCAGGTTGTATGCAGCAATAACTATCATTTACTCATTATCTGCCATGTGATAGGCACCATGCAAAGTGTTTTATAGGAATATATAAAACTAATTATTATTAGTTATTTATATAATAAACAATACTTATTTAATTATTTACCATATGGATTTAATTACAAATGAATAATAAATAGTTATAATTAATAATATTAATTAAAATCTATAATTAATTATAATTAAATCTCATTTTAATTTCACAACCCATTTGTGGCAACTGTTACCATTTTACAGAAGGAAAACAGGGGCTCAGATGGTGTAAGTTACTTGAAGGTGATACAGCTACAGGAATCAATGCCCATATTCAACCTCAGGTCTAACTCCAAAGCTTATGCTTCACAAGTGTTACTTGGCTCAGAGCTATTCTCTGGTATAGGTGCAGCATATATTTGTACAATCTTGTGGAAGAAATAGTGTAAATCTAAAGTGTGAATTTTATTGAGTTAAATAAGATAATTTCAATTTTTAAAACATAAAGTTAACATAATATTTTATAATTAAAAAAATGAAAGTATAGTATTTTATAATTCTGTTATGTTTGTAAGCTCTCTAAAAGCATATTTTATACACTTTTACAGATTGTTTTGCCTATTTTTCAATGCATGTGTGAAGTGCTTCAGAAATGAATAACTATGATCATAAACACAATTATATTAATAGTTCAGTAATGCCCAGTTAGTTTCTTTATATTGCTAAATATATAGGCTATAAATATTCCCTTATTCTAATACAGGATATATGTAATAGGTAGGAAAAATTTGTCAATTATGTTCTTACCAAAATGTTGTGTTTATCACTCACCATAAAGTATTTGCTCATTTTACAGGTACATTTTATTAAAATCCAATATTTTTACTGAAATGTTATTTTATTTTGGAAAATAGAAGTGTTTCACAACATTCTATATATCTCAGATCTTAAGAAAGTGCAGTAAATGCAAATAGTAGCTGCAAGATGTTGGAGACTCCCAAAGATTTAGCAATGAAGAAAGAAATAATGTTAATAGCTAGGGCATTTAGAAGTGATACCTTGAATTCACAAAGAACTATGCTTTTCTTATATAATGATTAAATTATCATTTGATTTGATTGCAAATTCCAGTAAGAGAAATAATAGTTAATGCTTTGGTTATTATTGTTAAATATCTTATTCTAGGAATTAATTGGAACATTTTACATAGAAAGGAAACCTATAGCAATTTTAGTTAGGATTCTCAACTTGCCATATATTGTAGAAAGAATATATACACAGAATAAGAATTTAGTCCATTACATGTGGATAAGGTTTACAAAATATGTAGTGTTCTTCCACATCCCATTAAGATTTTTTTTCATTAAACTCTTCAATACCACACCCACTGAGATAAGGAAGCCCTATATGCCAGAATTCCCAGGCCAATCTTCTCTTACAGGAATTCTCATCATCTGTGCCTTCAAATTAAAAGGAAATTGATGCTTTTCAACAGATGTCCATCTTTGGGCTCAAAGTCCACTCTCAGCAAATTTCAAGTCAAATCTCATGCTGTTTTAGAATCAAGTTTTAGTTATTTAATCTCCCTCAGAATTGATATTACAAAAAAATGTGTGTATGTCTGGGGACAATTTAGATTGCATCAATAGTGTCATCAACATTCTGCCCGACTATTGGTATTCCCACACTTTAAATAAAAATCTTGAAAAATAAGAACATAAATAAAAATGAAGCACCCAACTTAAAAACCATGCCAGATATCCCACCAGTAGGCACATCATATCGATGTTCCCTCCCCCTCTGGCTCAGTTCTCCCCACCCCATTGCCAATGTCAATGAATAAAAAATTAAACTGGGATCAAACACTGGCAATTGAAAGGTTTCTGTATGATCAACATTTCTTACCCCAAATCATGCAGAACATACCCCATAAACCACTGTTCCAAGGTTGCCTCTACGTAAGGGATTCTCCTACCCCAAACACCTAGGCCTACCTGTCTGCCACTTAGAGAGGGAAGAGTGGTGGATTGTGCTGCAACTGGCAATGGAGTACACATGCTCCTTTCCTGCTGGAGGCCACTTATACAACCCCATGCCAGCTGTGGGTCATTCTGGGGGACGGGCATATCTTGGATCTGCTGATCACACCTGGCCCATGGTGTGCAGCAATCGCCAGACAGTCTGGCAGGTTGGAGAGTAATCCCACGCTGGCCCCTTTCCCAGGGGGCTTGGCAGGAGTGATCCTGTGGGAGAAGGAATCTCCATTTTCTGGGAGAAAGAGGAGCACTGTAGCAAAACTTTCACTTTATCATTTTTCTATTCTTGATATTATTTTTTTCATTCTGGGTAATGCATTTAAAACAACCATCAGAAAATTAGTTTTAATTCTATGTAATAAAACAGTACCAATATCATATGAAGCTAAAGGGTCACAATTTCTTCACACAATGCAGCTTTCATACTAAACTAAACTAAACTAAACTTTCATACTTTCATACACTAAACACATTATAAGTAGGGCATTATACTCTAGTCTATTTGGAAGTTGATGCCATAGGTCAGTGGTTCCCTTTAAAATTTTATGTAAATTAAAGGTAACATGGTACTAAATTTAATGTACATGTAATGAGCCAGAAAAGTATAATTAATTTAGTGCAAGATTTCAGCATATTCCATTCATCATCATACTTCCATGATGATTTATTTAGACATTTGTTTGTGTTCTAATTTGTCCAATAGCCAATGGCATTGGAAGTACTCAAATTGGTCAAAACCAAGTAGTTTGAGATTTTGGAAACACATATTATTTCACCAATATATAAAATAAATCAAATATAAATAAACATAGAGAAAATGTACTCTAAAGTATAATGAACCTACTCTAATTATAATCAAACTTGATCACATAACACACAAACAGGGCTTCTAAATGTCTGTTTGCATTTGCTATATTTTATGCTTTCAATGACACATATACCAGTATTAAATGCACTCTTTTCTTCTTGGAGCCTTTGAATATAGGTTTCTTTTTAGGAAGAAGTATGTAGTTTTTGACATTCAATGAAGTAAAAGAATGAATCAGAGGTCCAGTATAGAATGCATCATCCATTGGTTCTGGATTTAACATATAAAATCCTTACAAGAAGAACGGAAATGTTCTAAAGATCTTTTTTTGTTTATTTTTAGTTAAAAAATGCCTCTTTGGTTATTAGATAGCACTAATCAACCATTTAGAAACATTTTTTTAAGTCCAAATCTTTAACAAAATTGCCATTTTGATTTGGGAATCCATTTTGGTTTCTCCACAATGAAATAGGTAGGCTTTGTCAATTACCTTACTAATTCCAGTAAGGTTCTAGAGTATGCTGGTTTAAGAAAAAAGTTTAGAAAATGTGGGAATGAGGGGATAGAAAAGAACACATCACATAATCCAGATCTATTAATAGGATGCATATACAATTACTTATGTAATTAGTCACTAAGGGTGAGAGCTGTTAGTATCCATGATGGAAAAAGTGCAAAAATAATACCATAAAAAATTGATGAGAGATTCAAGATGTTGCCATGATGATAACATGAAGACCTGATGTTGATATAATCCATATAAATTCTGTTATTTTCAAATTTATATAATGTAAAAATACAGATTTTAAAATTCCGACCTTGTTACTTGACTTAGATTAGTGCCAATAAAGCATTTCTTAAAATATGCTTTAAGGTGAAAAATTTTAAGTAATTTTCCCTAAGGGACATCACCTACTCTTAGGCTCTTACCTTCATTAAAACTTGTCCTCACCCTTAAGAAAACTCATAAAGTCTTCTCAAATATTCCAGAGACATAGAATCTTTCTGAGATTTTAATGCCAATGTAATATATTAATCCATTGGTTCTTTCATAAATGTGTATTTTGGCTTCACACAGTCTGCATGATGCCTTGCCTTGATCAGTGATTTAAAAAAAACACATTTCAGTGTTTCAAAGAGGTAATAAGGTGAAGCCCATCACCCAGACTTTTTTGTTTGATTTTTAGGTTGTTTTTTTTTTTTGGCTTTCTCTCAGCTTGAATCTCTTTCATGTTGCTATTCTGTAAGATGGGGTGGCATATGAAATTTGCTCAGTCAGGATGTTAGTCTCATTCCGAAGCACAAAAGTGCTTCCAAAATCATCATCCTGCTATAATGAAAGGTACCACCATGAGACTTTAAGATGTATCTGACCTTCTAGCAGAGGTCAGTCAATTAGTCCCAAAGGCTATTTGAATAATAACAATGAACAAATAAAAATAATGAGAAGAAAGAGGAAACAAAAATTAAAAGTTTCACCTTAACTTTCCCAGCATTTTCATCATCTTCCTTTTTTTCTTCAAATTCAAAGGCAACAGTCATGCGTTGTTGTCTCTGTTCTTCCCACAGTGTAGGGTTAAAGCTGTCACTGTCTGACTGGAAATCTACAGTTAGATTCCAAAGTGTTATTGCTCTTTTTAAAAAACATAAATTGTTATTTAACAGAGCTTAGTACGCTATGCAAAAAATGGTGATAGGTACTAAAAACAAATACAAAAAGAAAAAAAGAAAAGGAAAAATAAAGAAACAGAAAGAAAGAAGTAAAGAGGGAAAGAAAGAAAGAAAAAGAAAGAAGGAAAGAAAGAGAGGGAAAATATTCCCCTCATATTTGTTACATAGTCTTTTGACATCTTAACTCACATTCAGCTTTCTTAAGTATACATTAATTATATATTGGGGTAGAGAAGTTTTCCAGTGTTGAGAATGAGCTCTCCATAACCTAATTATGATAATAGAGCTGAATTAGGTATTTTAAACCATTATCTCTTTTAATCTTCAAAACAGCACCATGGTAGAAGTAATATAATCCTCAATTTAATAATGAGAAAACTATAGCTGAGTTTTAAGAAACTTGTTCAAAGCCATGCAGCTTCTCCACGGACAATGCAGGATTCTATACCATGTCTGTGTGATTATAGAGTCCATAACTGTAACCACTAAATGCTATTAGGATGTTATAAAAGGTACTACATAACCTTGGTTTTGCAATAAACTGTCCAAGATTGCAACCTTTCTTGTCGTTGTCCTTTTGTGTGTCTGGTAGGGGGCAATGTAGTGGTGCTTGGTTTTATGGTAAAAAAGCATTTGGAAAATAGTCTTTAACATTCAGGTCTCAATTAATCTAAATGTGTCTCAAATTAACAGGGAAAGGAAATGGCTTATCAATCTTTAATTTATATGTTGGTTAATGGTAATATCTTCTTTGCAACAATCCTGTGAAGATCACATGAAAATGCAATAAAAGCACTTCCCAAAGGATAACCTTTATTATATAAAACTTTGTGTGTTGCAAGGATTTCTGCAAATTCACTCATTACACTTCTGCTTGAAAAACCAAAGGGTGACTTGCTTAAATTTCAAGAAAACTTTTCTGTTACCAACTCTGCTTTCCTCAAAGGAAAACAAAGTGAAACAAACTAGGCTAATTCCTTAACATCACATCTTACCTAACTAGATCTACCTCATTCCATGGAACAATTTAGGGATTTAATCTGTCAGACTAGATCTCAGAAATGGCCAGAAAATATGAGACACTTTTCATTTTCCCCTATAGCCTTTCAAAATGAAATATTTTGTTAATCTAGGGATATTAAAATGAAAATGTAAGTAAAGTTGCATGAATAAAACAATCCTTATTTAAGACTCTTGTTATACCCTATGTAAACACAGTGGCATTTCTTTCATAAATTCAAAAGATCAATTTTACTGAAGCCTGAAGAATACATATGAAACAATCTTTCCTTTTTCTACTTCTGTAAGTCAAAATTTGAATGAAAATATCCTAAAATATTTCAAAATGATTCATTTCCCTTTTTAAGTAAAAAAACCTAAAGACATTTATTATAATTATCCTGAAAATAAGAACTACATAAGCAAATAGTTTCTTTTAAAAGTTGGTCTCTTTTAAATGGGTTGGGTGGATTTAATCCATGGGTGGATTAAAGTGGGTTTACTCTTTCAAGAATTACTATTACTGTTAGACTGTGGTAAATGTGCATGACAGCCTGTGCTGGCTTGAGCTAAGGGGCCTGTGCTGAATTTCAAATGGTAAAGGATAAAGCTCCTTTAAAAATTTTATGAGTAATGTGATCATAGAAGAGAAAATTTTATTATTGAAAAAGGTTTAAGCTTTTCAAAAATTATTCCTATCATAATTGCTGACATTGTTTAGGAAAACTCAACTTGAAAAATTAGTCGTTTGCAAGTCATCTCTTTACGGTTGACTCTTAACATGAAATAATTTGGGGCCTGAGATCAGGACTAAATGTTTAAATTGTGTTCATAAAATTAGTGAATGCAGGAAATAAACCAACTTATCTTCCTTAAGATCTGACTCTTCTTAGCTCATTTCAACTGGCTAGGTATCACCTTCGGTTAACTAGTCCTGGGTTTTGCAATCCACCAAGAAAAGATGTCGCTCCTAAAAGTCAACATTATTTTCATGACAGATATAAAGAGGAAGAGTTATGTTTTTGAAATCTTACTTAGAATATTACAGTATGGAAGATAATTAGAGTTGCTTAGCGTTAACCCCCAAATGATTTATGTGTGTCATGTAATTATGTGTCTTGCCCATGTGCCAGTATTGGCCAGAGATTACAATAAAATTAATCCCTTTTATTCATAATCATACAAGCATAGGAGAAATTTCTACTGGCTGTTTACCTTCATCACCACGAGGTTGCTGTGGAAACATGTAGTTAGTCAATACTCTTTGCTTTGTTTCTGGATGGGCTTCAGTTTGTAAAGGGATAAGGGCTTTGGACTGGAAGCAAAGGACATAAATTAGATTAATAAGATTGGAAGTATAAAGAATATTTCTTTTATATAGCATAAAGGTCAATAGTCTGGACGCACTGTGCTGAATGAACAGTTAAAGAAAAGTAAGGAAAAAGGTAATGAAATAAGAAAGTATAACATAAAATAAGACTATTGTAGAGGAATATTTTGAAATTCTAAGGTTTTCATAATGAGATTTTCTTTTTCTTTAGTACATTCTTCTACAAGACCTATTCATCTTCATTGAGTAATGTCAGTTTTGATCTTGAAGAGACCAAAATATGTCAAACTGTTTCAACTAAGTAAACTTTTGGTATAGTCCTATATTTTCATGAACTGTTGCCCTAAAAAATAAATGGAATTTGCTATCAAATTTATACTATACAAGATCATCTATGAATTTAATTAGGTTAAAACATAAGCATTTATTTTAAAGAGATTTTTGTAACCAAAGACAGGGTCCACATACACATAAGCAACAATCCTTGTATTTGATATATCACAATATATTTACCTATGGATGGTAACATTTAATTCTCTATTATTAATTTTATTTCAGAAATACTATTTATGAAGGTATTTTTTAGAACTTTTACATTATATACTATTTTTATAAAACATATTGGAAATAATATTATTTAATGTTTTAAAATACACTTATTTCATGACATTTATTAATAAGAGTGAAGCACAAAGGGTATTTGGGATACCAACTTGTCTCATGAAACTAAGTCAGAAACACATTAAATCACTGTTCTAAATAAAAGCTAAATGGTGCAGCCACTGTTCTGTTCATTCTCCCACAAGAATAATAAATCATGACATTAGGGGATGTTGTTTTACAATGCAAGACTGTAGAAAATACTGTTCCATTAGCATAGTTCACGTTGACTCCAGAAATGATTTATTTATAATGATATATTGATGCTTTGAAAAATCTACAGTCCATTGGTAAGACTTGAATTTGAAGGACAATCTAATTTTTTTTAGTAGATGGAAGAAAGTGCTGTAATGACTGTAGGAATACAAACATTATTCTCACACTTATATTTCACATTTTGTAGAAGTTTATTTTAATTTTTTACAAAAGTAGCTCAATACCTATGTCTGAACAATTCATTTACCAGTAATGCTGTTTTTATGCTCAGAAAATAATCATAACAAACTAAATCCAAGATGATTTGTTTTCACTTGGTAATTCATATTTTGGGATAGGATGTTTTAAAACTTTAGGATTACAAGAAAAAAGTAAAAAGAAGAAAAATAAACTATGTCAAAATCGTCTATCACCAGTTTTTCTGGTGGCAAATCAGATGTCTTCAACTATTTCTTTTTATTTTCCAGTTAATAAAATTATTCATTAACACTCAATTACTAATTCAATTATAATCTATTTTCATAAGTATAAGAGTTAATATCAAAACAATTTCACAGAAGATACTGGTAATAGCAACAAAAGACATCACAAATTTTTTGAATAAAGTTTTAGAATTAAGTTGATTATAATTAAAAGCACACACACACACACACACACACACACACACAAAAGGAACATGGAGGATAATAATTCCCTCTTGTGGGAATTGTGGGAATGATTTCTTATTCTTTACCTTCAGAGGTATAATTAAAGTACATCCTCTGAGGACATGTATGTACCACCTAGAAAAATGATCATTTTGTGTATTAGATCTCTGAAAATGAAGTAGAAGCTAGATTGAAGCATTTAAAAGGGGTGAGAACTATAGTACTGTTTGTCCACAGCAATGAAATACTTTTTTGAATTATTACCTTTACAAAAATCTCTCCTCCAGGGGATAAAGAATCTATATTTTGCAGTGATTGTCAAAGGTACCTATTGGGAATAAGTCAGCAATTCAAAGTTTCAACTGTAGTTCATTTGAATAAACAAAATAAATCAGGTAATAAAATTTTTTACCTGATTGTCAGAAAGCCACAAAGCTGCAAGCTCCTTAAGTTTGGTAAATGAGAATGGTAAATTCTTCAATCTGCAAAAATAAGAAAAGTCTAATAGCATGGGTGAAGATGGATAAATTTCATTTTTATGAAGAATTTTTAAAAATACTGTAACTTATTTGTTTCATTCTTCTCTCTACTTCTTTTTCCATTGAGTAGCCTGAGCAAGCTTTTAAAAGTGAAAATCTCGAGTTTACAACTCTTCAAATGCTAGGATAAAACTGAAAATTGTTAACATGCCTTGTCAGACCTTATAAGATCTGGTCCTCCAAAACCTCTCCAGAGCTTCTTTGTTACTCTTTTCCTGACAGTCCCATTAGTTCCACTGGCCTTCTATCAGCCTACTCTGAGGATTAGCCAAGCTCTTTTCTTCTGTCTGGAATATTCTTTCTCCCATACTTCACTTAACTACAATTCCATATATTCTTTAGCTCTCAGCTTAAATGTCAGTTCCTCAAAGAAGCTTTTCTTGACTCCTCATTTAAATTTCTTTCCCCAGTTTAGTCTCAAAGCACTTTCATGGAACATATCACAGTTTGTAATTTTTTGTTTAGTTTTGTGGTTATTTTTTTACTGCCTGTTATCCCCATAAAATTGTAGGCTCTATGAGGGCAAGGGGCCATTTCCACCTTACCTCGAAAGGAATTTACAGCTCCTGAAAGCGTGTCCTTTTGTTCTTTCCCCTTCATATATTGTGTAATAGATATTCAAAGAGGGAATCTTTAAAAATAGCATTTTGAGATAAGTGAAGTTGGCATCAGCCTTGGTATTCAATCAAAATTATCTATTTAGCTTTGGCTTCAGCCTGTGGAGGGCCAAATCACCAACTGCCTGCTTCAACATACTGTATGATATCCCTGAAATTGTGTATGATCAATATATTGTCATTACATGGGCTACCACCATAGCTAGTCAACAGAGTGAATAATACAAACAAGGCACACCAATGAATTTATTGTTATTTTCTGCATGTTCACTTTCGAATACAAACATTTTAGATATGACTTGGAATGAAAATTTCCTTGAAATTCTTTAATATGTTGGAATTTTATCAGTCAAATGATGAATAAATATATTTTGAGAACAGAAGTGGAAAATGTTATAATAATTAATAAGGATTGTGGAAGCAGTTAATTGTATATGCAAAAGCAATTAAGCACTATCAAATAATTTAATAAATATGAAAAGATATTGACAAGCCAAGAAACATATCAACAGAGTGGGTATTAGCTAGGTAAGTTTAGGAAAGATATAATAACCTTTCTGAGCAACAGAAACTTGTAAAACATAAATAAGTATATAAAGAATAACAGGGATTAAATTATATCACAATTATTTTTAATATAATTATTTTTTATACTAGCATTTATAACATTAAACCAAACTGTCCATTAAAGTTTTCTAATTTTTTAGTTATTTAATATAAGTCAGAAATTATGAAGTAATGTGTTATGAGGAGAAGTTTTTACATCATGTGGAGATGAATTAAAAGTAGAATATCAATTCTGCCACATAAAAATTACATGAGGGGAAAACTGTCCAGAATCATATACAATATCCATGATAAATCATCAGTCAAATCATAAATGTAGAGTGTGGAAAGAAACTGTCAGAAAAGGATGTTACCCTCATTTTTCCTTGTTCTTCCAGTGACCACCATTGAAAGTGAGCATTTATTTAGTATCATAACTGTGTGGTGTATTGATCACAGGAGCAATCTTACAGTTGACAGTGTAAAAGAATCATTGTTCCTGAACTCTAATGACAAACTTCTAAAATTTATTACATTTTAAATATAAAATTGGAATAATCATGACTTTTGGATAACATTTAATATTTAATCTTTTATGCAAGCAGTTTATTCTCTGACAGTGATGTTCAACTTCAGCCTCAGCTTTGACTGAATGTTGATTTTAATCTCAGGTTAAGATTCATTGATTAATTCATCAATTTAAAAATATTAATTTGGCTCTATACTATGTTCCAATCACTGTATTAGAAGACAAACTAGCTTATATTTCTGGCCAGATGAAGTATTTTAAACTCCTACTATTATGAGATTCTCAATGTCTTATTAAAATCTTTTGCATTGGCATTTAGCAATGTGTTGTCCTATGGTACATACTCACATGTGCTATATTTGTTGGATAAATAACTCCATTAGGAGTCCTAACTATGGGTCATTTAAAAATATTTTATAAGCATATTTTCCATATCATCATGTAAAGTATTAACGTATAAAATTTGAGCAGACCAAGTATTTAGGAGAGACCTCCAGCTCACCATGAAAACCCTCCCTCCAGGTTGACAATAATGGAGCTTGGTTCCACTGGGGACTGTAATTGAATCCACTGGAATCCATCTTCCTATGGTATCTCTACGACCATGTTTCTAATCTTATTCACAAGAATATAATTAGAAAATTCTGAAAAATGTCTTACTGAAAGTTGGGCACAACATTTAATGCATTTCCTTCATTATCTTGTAGGTTAAGAGTCAAAACAAGAAATGGGGTTGATTTGACATGAATTACTCTTGATGCACCAAGCTATGAAGCTTCCATGTCACCTTGATTTAAAAAAAAAAAAATTCCAAAGCCTTTAAAAAAAGATTTTATTTCTTACATGGAATATTTTAAGCTACTAAGTGAATGGTTTTTGAAATTCACATTAGTAGTCTTTTCTTAGACAAACCAACAAACAAATGACAACTCTCACACTTAGTGAAACCTTAGAATCTGAACATTCTCTGTGATTCCATAAAAGCTAATCTTTGTTAGTCTTGTTGCAGTCTCATATTATCATTTATCTGACTGAAACTTAATGAAAACAAAGAGTTCAAGTAGTCTATTCTAATCCACAATCACTTTATATTCTTAGAAGTTAATTTTAGTCAGTATTGATTTTATCCTTTCCTATTTGAGGACGACTGTGGTAGAAATAAAGATGAACAGCATTTTCACCCATTCACCCATATAACAACTTTGTCACAAGAAGAGGACCTATCCTTTCTTTGTTCATCCTTTTCAGAACATGATTAAATAACCATTTGGTTGTCTTTACTATAACGTGCAAACCTCATGACTTTTGAGTACTAGCTTCTTGGCAATATTCTCACCAGTGTTCTGGTGGTGTGGACAGTATATACATAGCTCAGTTAATTTGCTGGAGACATAAATATATACATGAAAACATATATGTATGCATACATACATAACTGTGGACATATTTTTATTAATAAATTTTGTAGACTTTCACTACATTTATTTTTCCATGTTTTCATAATATTATGCTTTCTGCATATGGGAGGGTTTTGGTACATAAATTTGGGTGTATAAATTTTACATAATTTTAATATACAATATATGTTTCTATATAATCAAACAATAAAAGTTTGAAATATCAGTTTAAAAACAATTTAGCTTCTGCCATTTTCTAAATGGATATTTGCATACTTATATAAATATTTGCATTCCATATACTTTATAAGACACAGAAAAATTTTTCAAAATTATTGATAAACAGTAATTTGCTTTTAGAAAATAACTAATATGTGATTGTGAAATATTGCAGAAATACCTGTTGTCACTCAAATTTAAGACTCTTAGTTTCTGCATCTGTCCAATCTCTTCAGGAAGAAATTCCAGTTTATTGGAGCGTAGAGACATAACTGTTACATTCTTACAGCTTCCAATCTATGGGTAACAAAAGAAAAAAAAAGTAAAGAATCACAGTGTAAACTATTTTTATAGTAACATTTATAATTTATAAAGTAATTTAGTTAATTTACAAATTTCTTTATCACTTTAAAGACTATCAACATGTGTATTGTTTTATTTTTTATAATCTCACTCTCTAAAATATGTCTATAATACATATATTCCTTTAGATATTAAGACTGTGTATCTCATATTTTTTTACATATTATGAAGGAAAAATTTTCTTTTAATTTTATGATTAGAATACTTGTTAGCTTCATTGTTTTCATAAATCATTGTTTTTGTCTATCCGAGTAAGTACTAATAAGCTATGTTTATAATAGATCATATATACTCAAAAATGAAATATTGTTGATATTTCCTTTGAAAAGTTAGTTTTATTTAATGTTACAATGGTATTTTTATTTTTATTCATAACTTTTGTCTCTAAATAATGATATATGAATTATTGTTCCTGTATTATGAAAGCATTTAATAGAAAATGTTAAATTGAAAATATACTTCACAGTTTTTTCTTGACATGAATACATGGAAGTCCCATTTAGAGATGAATGCTAATGGACCATTTTGGTGGATCCTGAAGTTAAAACAATTATGCAACATGATACTTTAAACAACTTATTTATATTAAAAGCTTTCACTTAGAACTGGAAGTATAGTTATCTCAAAATTTATTTATTGTTTTTAAAAGCAAAATATATGTTGGATTAGTTAAAATTGTATTCCTTAGCATGAACTAATTTATAATATTTTATTACTATTTTTGGCAAGCAGTGTTTAAATCAAATGTATTTCCTGAGTCAAATATAAGAACTTATAACTTGCCATTTAAAAAAGAATGATTAACAAATAAATAATTCCTGTATACATTCACAGCTCAACTCGTAAGCTACACTGTTACTGAACCTGTTAAGATTTAATCCCCAAACAGATTCATTAAAAGAAATTAATAGAAACAAGTTTATTCCTCACTTCTCTGGGTAATTCTGGAAGGAAATTCTCATCGACTGCTAACGTTCGAAGACTGTGAAGGTAGCCAATAGTAGAAGGTAGTGACTCCAGTTCATTACAGCTACAGTCAAATTCTTCTAATAAAGATAAACTGAAAATTAAATACATTAGTTAGACATTTTAAAAGGTCATGTGGCACAAAAGTTTTGGAAAAGCCATATATTCAAATTCACCAACCAAATTATTTAGCTAGTGACTGCGTAATATTATATGTTAATTTATCAGTTCAACCAAATGTTCAATACCATTTAATAAGTGGTTCAATTTGCTGAAATAAATGTAGTTCATTTTTCTCCTTTCTTAATTCACCTGTCATTTAAATGAGCCATTGAGAATGACAAAAGCTTTTGTTTGTTTTTATACAACTTAGATGTCACATATAGTCAGAGGCTCATAATGTATATCCTTGGAATGAGTGCATATAACTGGCATGGGCAGGTAGAAGGGTATAGAGGGCAGGTCCAAGAAAGGGAAGATAAGGGGGGCAAAATATTAACAACAAAAACACTGATTAAATGCTAGGTATTTTACTAACCATTTTAGAGATAAAAATAACTACTCTTTCCTTTAAAATAACTCTAGCAGATATCTATTATTTTAAACCCATTTTACACATAAGGAAATTGAGGCATAAAGAGGCTAAGTAACTTGTCCAAGGCCACACAAAGTAGGGAAACTAGTACCTAAATGCAGATAATATGGCTCCACTCTATTTTCTTGCCTCTCAACCTGTGCATCAGTAGCAGAGGCTACGGACAGGGCTCATTTCAGCCTGCAGATATGTTTTGGTTGGTTTACATAGTATTTTAAAAAGTGGTAAACTCTACATAATGACCCAGACTTTTGGTGCCTTTTGAAAAAGAAGAAGATCTGCAAATACTGGGCCTTTATTCTTGCATGACAATAATGGAAACAGAGTAATGGCTGCTGTCTTCAAATGAGCACAGCTCTCCAGTTTGCCACAATCTCCAGCACTCCAAACTTAGCCTGCTTTACCCCAAATCTACAGAAAGGAATTGTATGCATACACTTTCAAGCTATCACAAGGGAACAAGCCATTTCATTGTCTGGCTTGAGATAGCTGGGAAAGAAAGAGTGCCTGGCACAAAGTAAGCGCTAGCTATATTTAAGCTGTCATTGACGTTAATATTATTACACTGCTATTACCATTCATATCATTGTTTTACTGTAATAGGAAGGAACCCTCAAGGCTGATGATCTCACCATTGTAAAGGGAAGAATGAATTAGAATTAGCTGGAGTAATATTGTAGAATCAACCTCCCTTTTTTATATCTTGGAACTAGCTGGCTTGAATGCAATTTATTCCCATAATTTAGTTAACAAGTGAACACAGAAATTAAGCATTTGGGTTTTAAGTTAGTCAGAATGGATTTGTGTCCCAGTCTTGTCACTTATTAGACATATTATCTTGGGTATCAAAAAATAAAACAAGGGGCTTCCCTGGTGGCCCAGTGGTTGAGAGTCCGCCTGCCGATGCAGGGGACATGGGTTCGTGCCCCGGTCCGGGAAGATCCCACATGCCGTGGAGCAGCTGGGCGCATGAGCCATGGCCGCTGAGCCTGCGCGTCCGGAGACTGTGCTCCGCAACGGGAGAGGCCCGCGTACCGCAAAAAAAAAAAATAAATAAATAAAAAATAAAAATAAAAAAAATAAAACAAGCATCAGAGCTCAAAAATCAAAGCTGATTTTATTTATTGCCAGGAAAGTGAACGCTCCCTGTTCACACTCAGAAGAAATTCACTTAGCACTGCACTGCGGGGGAAAAGTCAGTGCCAAAAGGGGGTGGTGACAGGAGGTCATGATGATCATGCTCATTAAAGATGAAAAATTTGCATTATGGAGAGATTGGAATAAGTTCACAAGTCTGTGTACAAGTAGGTAAATCAAGTCCCGTCATTCATGGGTCAGGGAAGAATCTAATTCAGTCAAGTTCAGTCTGACCCTGATCAGGGTAACTCATGATTTATGGTCCTTAACAGCTTCAAGTGGTTAAAACCCAGAAGTGGTGAGACACAGTATTCAGCTGTGAATAATAGCTCTTAGGCAAATGCTTTTCCTTTTGCATAGACAAGTCATATTACTTTTCCACAGGCCTTAGTTTCTTTGTATTTGCAGTGACGATACTAGTAATTCCTGCCTCATGCAGTTTCTCTGAGTAGTTCATGAAATACTGTAAGTAAAGAACTTAGCACAATACCTGCCATAAAATACACACTCAGGAAATATTTTCTCTTTTTATTAGTGAACCCTGAGAAATTAATTTCTAAATCCTTTGAGGCCCGCACATTTAGGGGTGGTCATGTCAATGGGTACCAGACATACATGGCTGTGTGACTCTGTATGTATGCATTGGTGGTGGCAGAAATCAATGTATGTGGAAAACCCAGTAACAGATTATTTGTTTCTTAAAAAAAGTCTAGCACAGTGTCATACACATATAATACACTAAGAAAATTTGGTAGAATTGAATGAAAGAGGTTTCTATCTATGGTTTGTGGTCATGTACTCAGCAAGTGGTCATGAAAGTATGAGTGAGTTTTAAAAATAAAAACTAGTGAGACAGTGGCATGTACATATATACACTACCAAATGTAAAACTGATAGCTAGTGGGAAGCAGCTGCATAGCACAGGGAGATCAGCTCGGTGCTTTGTGACCACCTAGAGGGGTGGGATAGGGAGGGTGGGAGGGAGGGAGACACAAGAGGGAAGAGATATGGGGACGTATGTATATGTATAACTGATTCACTCTGTTATAAAGCAGAAACTAACACACCATTGTAAAGCAATTATACTCCAACAAAGATGTTACAAAAGTAAAACTTCAGATGTATGCTCAGAGGTAGAAGTCAAAGAATTAAATAATTAAATAATACAATTAAGGTTTCTTATTTTTCTTTCTTTTATGAAAACATTTTTGAAGTTAGTCTTGAATCATAGTAAGGCACTCCTTACTTTGCACAGATTTCAGTTATCATGGTTTCCTTAAATAACATTAGTCCCCCAACAACATGGCTCAAATTTCAATTACCTCAGTATATTAACTGTGAGTAACTGCATAAAGTACAAACTTTGCTGCTAACTCTTCAGTCCACAAATCGCTGTGTAAATAACAGATGTACATCATGATCAGTGACTAGTCATATTACTTTTTTGAGTCTGTCAGTGATCAGCCTCTGCACATCCACTATTCAGTTCACACACGGACAGTAAGTCTTGTAGTTATGTTGCCTTCTTGTCAATCGGCTATAGAGAGATACTATAGGCACCATAATTTAACATTTAAAGCACTACTCCTGTTGGATAATGCTCTTCATCATCTTATTTCTCTTGGAGATTTGGATGAAAATTTGAAAATTTGCTTTTTATCACCAAGAACAACTTCATTAATCCAACCAGTGGACCAAGGAGTTATTTCAACTTTGAAGGCCTGTTATCTTACACAGACTTTTGAAGAGGCTATTGATTTTACAACTGGAGATCATACAGTTTCTTTAGCTGAGTTTTGGAAGAAATATGACATAAAGCATTCAATTGAAAATAATCAAACATCATGGTAGGAAATAACAGCAAGTAATACTCATGCATTGTAGCAGAAACTTTTAGCATACTGTGCAAATAACTTGGCAGGATTTGAACTGAACATACATGGAATTATAGAAGAAACAGCAGACTGTGGGAATGCTGCCCGCCACTATTTGAGAGCCTGTAGATCTGCTGCCAGAGGAACTTAGTGAAGGAAAACTTGTTGACATCAATGAGGAAAGTGGTTGTAATGAAAGGATGAAGATGTCTCAGAGGAAGTGACCCTGGCAATAAACTTTACATTAAAGGAACTCTCAGAGATATTTCATGATATTGAAAGCACAAAGGATAAAAGTTTGGAAGCTGATCCAAGCTTAAAAGGAGGATGACAATTCACTGACTCATAGAAAAGATGTTCACTCTGAATTACAACTTACACAATGAAAAGAAGGCAAGCACTGTTCAAACTAATTTTGATAAGCTTTTTCTTTAAAAAAAACACTTTAATTCTTAATGTTGCTAATGTTTACAATGACTGTGTATTAAATCCATGTTGACTTATTATTTTTCCATTTCTCTATACATTTATAACCAACAGCAACAGTATTTAATGTTTGAAAAGGTTTAAAGCTCTTTCGTCAGAACAATCATAATTTCCTCCATTGATTCTTAAGACTATTTTGCATAGTTTCAGTGTGCATGGTTGTTTTCATAGTCCCCACTACTGTGCAAAGTGAGGACTTCCTACAATAAAAAGACAACATTTTTACTGCATATGGCTATACTGAATTAATAATTTATAGCCTGAAAGTATTTTACAGTTTTGGGTTACAAAGAAAATCTATTATGTGCAAAACACACATTCTTCAATGATCTCTGAATTCAAAGGATTCAAATTCAAAATCTAACATTCCAGCTGACTTTATTAATGGTTATCTTGTTATAAATCACCTAAGGTATTTTAATACAGGATCCTATATGAATACAGTTGTACCACATTTACTCAAATTATCACTGGCATTCAAAAGATAGACCAAAATAAGTGAAATAAATCTGACAGAGAAAGACAAACACCACACAATTTCACTTATGTGTGGAATCTAAAAACAAAAATACAAAAAAGTAAAAAAAAACCCACAACCAAGCTCATATATACAGTGAACAGTTTGGTGGTTGCCAGGAGTAGGGGATAAGGGGTAGAAAAAAAATGGGTGAAGGTGACTAAAAGGGACCAACTCCCCGTTATAAAATAAATAAGTCATGGGGATGTAATGTACAGCATTGTATAGTTAACAATACTGTACTTGAAAGTTGCTAAGAGAGTAGATCTTAAAAGTTCTCATCACAAGAAAAAGGTAACTATGTATGGTGAAAAATGTTAACTAGATTTATTGTGGTGATCATTTTTCAATACATACAAATATGGAATCATCCTGCTGTACATATGAAACCACATTACCCTTTGTACAAAAAAAAGGATAGACCAAAAGCTACCTTTTTTAGAAGTTTTCTCTATAGTCTATAATAGTACACATTAAAAGTGAAAACTAGCTGCAAAGGAAGTATAAAGTACTTCAAAGCAGTGCTTCCCAAACTTTAGCATGCATATGAATCACCAGCAGAACTCGCTAAAATGCAGATTCAGATTCAGTGATTTGGGGTGGGGCCCAGATTCTGCATTTGAAACAAGCTAGTGGGTGATGTAGAAGCTCCTGGTCCTGGGACCACACATTTTTAAATAAAGCACTTGCAAATACGGCAAGAGTAACATTAAAACACACACACACACAGATGGAGAGATATACCATGTTCTTGGATTGGAAGATTCAACATTGTGAAAATGACTATACAATCCAAAGCAATCTACAGAATCAATGAAATCCCTATCAAACTACCAATGGCATTTTTCACAGAACTAGAAAAAAAAAATTCTCAATTTGTATGGAAAGACAAAAGACCCCAAATAGCCAAAGCAATCTTGAGAAAGAAAAACAGAGCTGGAGGAATCAAGCTCCTGGACTTCAGACTATACTACAAAGCTACAGTAATCAAGACAGTATGGTACTGGCACAAAAACAGAAATATAGATCAATGGAACAGGATAGAAAGCCCAGAGATAAACACATGCACATATGGTCACCTTGTCTTTGATAAATGAGGCAAGAATATACAATGGAGAAAAGACAGCCTCTTCAATAAGTGGTGCTGGGAAAACTGGACAGCTACATGTAAAAGAATGAACACTCCCTAACACCACACATGAAAATAAACTCAAAATTTATTAAAGACCTAAATGTAAGGCCAGACACTATCAAACTCTTAGAGGAAAACATAGGCAGAACACTCTATGACATAAATCACAGCAAGATCCTTTTTGACCCACCTCCTAGAGAAATGGAAAAAATAAATAAATAAATAAATGGGACCTAATGAAACTTAAAAGCTTTTGCACAGCAAAGGAAACCATAAACAAGATGAAAAGACCACCTTCAGAATGGGAGAAAATATTTGCAAGTGAAGCAACAGACAAAGGATTAATCTCCAAAATATACAAGCAGCTCATGCAACTCAATATCAAAAAACCAAACAGCCCAATCCAAATATGGGTGGAAGACCTAAATCGACATTTCTCCAAAGCAGATATACAGATTGCCAACAAACACATGAAAGGAGGCTCAACATCACTAATCATTAGAGAAATGCAAATCAAAACTACAATGAGGTATCACTTCACACCGGTCAGAATAGCCATCATCAAAAAATCTACAAACAATAAATGCTGGAGAGGGTGTGGAGAAAAGGAAACCCTCTTGCACTGTTGGTGGGAATGTAAATTGATACAGCCACTATGGAGAACAGTATGGAGGTTCCTTTAAAAACTTAAAATTAGAACTACCATATGACCCAGCAATCCCACTACTGGGCATATACCCAGAGAAAACCATAATTCAAAAAGACACATGTACCACAATGTTCATTGCAGCACTATTTACAATAGCCGGGGCATGGAAGCAACCTAAGTGTCCATTGACAGATGAATGGATAAAGAAGATGTGACACATACATACAATGGAATATTACTCAGCCATAAAAAGAAATGAAATTGAGTTATTTGTAGTAAGGTGGACGGACCTAGAGTCTATCATACAGAATGAAGTAAGTCAGGAAGAGAAAAACAAATACCGTATGCTAACACACATATATGGAATCTAAAAAAAAAAACAAAAAAAAAACAAAGGTTCTGAACAACCTAGGGGCAGGACAGGAATAAAGATGCAGACATAGAGAATGGGTTTGAGGACATGGGGAGGGGGCAGGGTAAGCTGGGACGATGTGAGAGAGTGGCACGTACATATATACACTACCAAATGTAAAATAGATAGTTAGTGGGAAGCAGCTGCATAGCACAGGGAGATCAGCTCCGTGCTTTGTGAACACCTAGAGGGGTGGGGTATGGAGGGTGGGAGGGAGACGCAAGAGGGTGGGGATATGGTGATATGTATGTATACGTATAGCTGATTCAATTTGTTATACAGCAGAAACTAACACAAAACTGTAAAGGAATTATACTCCAATAAAGATATTAAACACACACACACACACACACACACACACACACACACACAAGATATGTCAGTGATGGCTAAAATTCATGCATAAGTATTATAAGAGTTGTGTTCGGTAAGGTTTTACATTAGATCACATATCAGTACAAGCAACACTACTCAAGGTAGTAATGCTTGACATTAAACAACAGCAACAATATTGACTTAATTTTCTAAAAACATTCTCCACATTTTTCTCTACTAGTTTGGTCTCCATGAATCAGTCTTGGATGAGAACATATTACTGTATCATTAACCCTCAATTACCTAGCTAATGGGGAAGAGGGATTGTGAATATACTACATAGGTAATCTATGATTAAACTTTAACATCATTTATGACCATTATAAACCATTGGATACCATTAAATCTTCTATTAATGTAGATGCTAATAAACATAAAAATAAATGACTTTGGGCTTCATTTTCTTAGTTCACTTTTAACTCTTAACAGAAGTAATGTAATTCCGCGGAAAATGTTCAGACAGGCTTGGGTTCCAATTCTAGTGTGGCCACTTAATATCTGAGTGAACTTTATCTACTTATTAATCCCTGTTTTTTAATCTATAAAATTGGTTGATAATGCCTGATATGTAGAGTATCAGTGAGGATTCAATGTATGCTACCTTACTAGCACATTGATCTTGGACTTCCCAGCTTCTAGAACTCTGAGAAATAAACTTCTGCTGTTTTAGTCACCCAGTCTATGCTACTTTGTTATGGCAGCCTGAGCAGAATAAGACAATACATTATTATCATATTTGTAAATAAGTATAAAACATTTTTCTTGTTAAGAACTGGATCTTTCATTCATGTTGTATTACTAATCCTTACACAGATGAACATAAGCAAGGATCAATAAATAAATGGTTTTTTGCTTATTATTATTGATGACTATTATAATTTATTGAAGGCTATCTAACACTAAGTCTCACAATAACCTCAGAGATGTCTTATTATTTCCATTTTACAGATGAGAAAAACTACAGCTCTGAGATGTGAAATGATGTGTCCAAGGTCAATTAGTTAATGAGTGGAGAAGACAGTCTAGTTCCAAGGCTTGCAAATATTCCCCTGTGCCATACTGCCTAGGTACAATGAAGAGATTAAACATGTTCAAGACATGATACCAACATTTAAGGAGCCCATATACTAGTTGGGAGGGCATGACATTATAATTTAAAGGTAAATGATGATACAAAAGATAAATAAGAGGCTTATTGGTGGGAATGTAAATTGATACAGCCACTATGGAGAATAGTATGGAGGTTCCTTAAAAAACTACAAATAGAACTACCATATGGCCCAGCAATCCCACTACTGGGCATATACCCAGAGAAAACCATAATTCAAAAGAGTCATGTACCAAAATGTTCATTGCAGCTCTATTTACAATAGCCAGGAGATGGAAACAACCTAAGTGTCCATCATCGGATGAATGGATAAAGAAGATGTGGCACATACATACAATGGAATATTACTCAGCCATAAAAAGAAACGAAATTGAGTTATTTGTAGTGAGGTGGATGGACCTAGAGTCTATCATACAGAATGAAGTAAGTCAGAAAGAGAAAAACAAATACCGTATGCTAACACACATATATGGAATCTAAAAAATAAAATAAAATAAATGGTTCTGAACAACCTAGGGGCAGGACAGGACTAAAGACACAGATGTAGAGAATGGACTTGAGGACACAGGGAGGGGGAAGGGTAAGCTGGGACGAAGTGAGAGAGTGGCATGGACATATATACATTATGAAACGTAAAATAGATAGCTAGTGGGAAGCAGCCACATAGCACGGGGAGATCAGTTCAGTGCTTTGTGACCACCTAGAGGGGTGGGATAGGGAGAGTAGGAGGGAGACGCAAGAGGGAGGGGATATGGGCATATATGTATATGTATAGCTGATTCAATTTGTTATACAGCAGAAACTAACACAACATTGTAAAGCAATTATACTCCAATAAAGATGTTAAAAAAAAGATAAATAAAAGACATATAAGAAATGGAAAAATATCATGCTAGAGTGTTCCCTAACTTGTATAAAGAGTTCACAAAACTTATCTGTCCACGAAACTTATCTTTATGTCATACCTATTAAAATCTCAAGTAATGATTATTTTGAGGAATATAACCTAGGAAATGCTGGTTTAGTTAGTAGGTGTACTGAGCTTTTAATTTAAAGGAGGAAGCTGCAGTGGTCTGGGTAGACAGAGGGAAAAGAATTAAGTTGTAAAAACTTAATTAAGTTGTAAAAACTTAATTGGTAGTTGAATCCAAATACCCCCAATCTGATTTAAGTCAATAACTCTTTACCTTATTGGACTTCATTTTTATAAAACATTTATTAAATGTGTGAGCACTTTCCATGTATTAACACATTTAATCCTCACAACATTCTTATGAGGTAGGCATTATTACTATGATTTCCATTTTACTGAGGAGGAATCTAAGGCTCTACCCAATAGCACATCGAAGAGCCAGGTTTTGGACCCAGAAGGTCTGGCTCCAAAGCCAAAGCAACCAACTGCTGCGGTAAACTTCTCTCAGGGAGCTTCGTTTTAAAGCAGCATCTCGGGCTTCCCTGGTGGCGCAGTGGTTGAGAGTCCGCCTGCCGATGCAGGGGACATGGGTTCGTGCCCCGGTCCGGGAAGATCCCACATGCCACGGAGCGGCTGGGCCCGTGAGCCATGGCCGCTGAGCCTGCGCGTCCGGAGCCTGTGCTCCGCAACGGGAGAGGCCACAACAGTGAGAGGCCCTAGTACCGCAAAAAATTAAATAAATAAATAAACCAGCATCTCAGGTAATTCTAATGCAGGCACAATGGAATAGGGTTTGAGAAGACAGTTATCTGATAGGTGTATAAGTAAGCTGAATCCAGTTAGTGGTTCTTAAACTTTAGCATGCGTCAGAATCCCTGGAAGGGTTTGTTAATACACAGATTGCTGGTCCAATGCCCAGAGTTTCTGATTCAGTAAACCTGGGATTGTCTCTGAGAATTTGCACTTCAACAAGTTCCCAGTTGAAGCTGATGCTGCTGATCAGGGGGCCACATGTTGAGAACCACCAGTCTAGACTAGAGTATGGAAAAACTTGAATATTAGTGTGAAGAAATTTGGGTTTTATCCAATGCAGGGTGTGTGTGTGCGTGTGCATGCACACTTTGTTTTTAATTTTTTGACTAGAATAACATTACATGATATGAAATTCAAAAAGTACAAAAGGTATACAATAAAAGCAAATCTCCTTATTTACTCTATTGCCCAGCCCCCAAATTCTCCTCCCCAAAGCCATGTACATTTCCAGTTTCTTGTGTATCCTTCCATGCTTAGGGAATAGAGGGAAGCACAGTTTTTAGCATTCAGATACCTAGAATGCTTATTTTCTTGTTATTATAGCAGTCTAGTAAGTAGACTACTGGAATTTACCATCTAGGGTATTGATATCATATAAACTAAACATCTGGATCAAAGAATTAGAATTTTAGACATAGGTGGAAATTACAAATGAAGAAACTAAGCCACTGAGAGTTTAAGTAATTTGTCCAAGTTCACACAGTAAGTGGCGTAGCCAGGGTTCACACCCATGCTATTTGACTCCAAAGCCAGTGCTCCTTGCATTATTCCTCAGGAGTTTGAGGCCCATAGGAAAGAAGGCATTTACCCAGCTTTGCATAGTTACTTAGACTCTCTGATTCTAGTCAGCAGTCTTTCTCATTGACCATACTCTATGATGGAATGACTTTTTAAAATATCCATTCAAATTTTTGAGATTTTATTGCCTTTCTCCAAAGCTACGAAGCTAAGAGAGAGTAGGTTTAGCGTATGGTTCCTCTTCCTATGGGAGACCTTTTGCCTTTAGAGCAATGGGGCTCTTAAATGACCTAACATTACAAAATGTGTGACTCAACTATAACACATATTAAGAAGCATCATAGGACCCAGCAATCCCACTACTGGGCATATACCCTGAGAAAACCATAATTCAAAAAGACACATGCACCCCAGTGTTCATTGCAGCACTATTTACAATAACCAGGACATGGAAGTAACCTAAATGCCCATCGACAGATGAATGGATAAAGAAGATGTGGTACATATATACAATGGAACATTACTCAGCCATAAAAAGGAATGAAATTGGGTCATTTGTAGAGACGTGGATGGACCTAGAGACTGTCATACACAGTGAAGTAAGTCAGAAAGAGAAAATCAACTACCATATATTAATGCATATATCTGGAATCTAGAAAAATGGTACACATGAACCAGTTTGCAAGGCAGAAATAGAGACGCAGATGTAGAGAACAAATGTATGGACACCAAGGGGGGAAAGCGGGGATGGGGCGTGGTGGTGGTGGGATGAATTGGGAGATTGAGATTGACATGTGTACACTAATATGTATAAAATAGATAACTACTAAGAACCTGCTGCATAATAAATAAATTAATTAATTAAATTAAATTAAAAAAACAGAAGCAACATAGGTCAATTAGCAGCTTAGCTTTGAAATCGGGTAACTTCTCTCAGCCTCTGTTTCTGCATCTGTTGATGGGGAGATAATAATACACATTGAATAGTGTTGATGGGGCCTTTAAATAAGAATACATGTAAAGCACCAAACATGGTATCTGGCACAATATGAGCACACACAAAAAGTTGTTTGTTACTATTTTCATTGCACATTCAATTATTAGAGTGGCTGGAACTCTTAGGCACGACTTAAGATTCAACAAAAAAAATAACCAATTTTACAAGTCATGTGGCACAAAAGTCATGGAATCCATTTCAACTGTGAAAGATGTTGAAAAATGAATTCTTTCAGCAATTTTTACTAGTTGGACTATTAAAAATTACCAAAGATAAGTCTAACCTATTGAAACATTCGATGTGCAGAATGAGAATATTTTTGGTCACTGCAGCTGATCTGAACATTTTGGTGCACAGAGTTCTAGGTAGAATGTCTCATAATAAAATAAAGACTATTTCACTACTTACAGAACACTTTCTGCATGTGATCTGGCATGCCATTAAATAGGATTCTAATCAAATTTTATCTCTAGCCTTGAGCTAAATCTCTGATCTATCAGTTCTGAATTCCCTAAAGAAAGCAAAGCCATTATTATATCATTATTATTATTTTTACTTCATACAGATTGTTTATTAAGGTATACTATAAAATTTTAGAAATGTAGTTTATTTTTTGCCACAAGTGCTACCTTGAAGTGAGAACATGTTAGACAATGGCTGTCACAATTTTACCATCCAAGACATGATGTATTATAGAACTGAAATCTTCAAACTTTTTCATTTTAGGACCTCTTTACACTCTTAAAAATCATTGGTAATCTTAAAGTACTTTTTAAAATATGGCTTATACTTATTGGTATCTATAATATTATAAATTAAAAGAGGTATTTAAAAATAGTCATTTATTATTCATTCTTAAATAACAATAATAAACCCATGACATGTTAATGTAGGTAACACATTTTTATAAAAGTAAGTATACTTTCCAAAACAAAAAACTTTAGTGAGAAGAGTGACATTTTTATTTTTGTGAATCTCTTCAATGTTTAGCTTAATAGAAGGCAACTGGATTCTCATATCTGCTTTGTATTCAATTTATTGTGGTATATTGTTTTGATTAAGTTATATATAAAAAAGTCCAAACTCACACAGATAGGTAGTTGGAAAAGGGAAAAGTATTTTCATGGTTTTTTTGGATAATTGTGATTATTCTTTGATACTACACCCAAACTCAACAAATGGCAGTCTTTTTAGGGGATACAGTAATTGCAATGTAGAATTTGAAATACATCAATGAACTTTTCTTACTTTTCATACCAATACATTAAAATCAACTAATCTTTTTGCACTTTGAATGGGTCTATTTCTCATGTGTGATTTTGTAGCTCATGCATTGGTCATTTGGAAAGTGTTGCTTCACTGAGTTGAACAGATTTTCCAAATGTTGACACATTTCATATTATAATATCAACAAATCACATTCATTATTACACCAGTGATATCACACCAGTCTTATCAGAAAAGGCTTTAAATATTGGGAAGCTGTCAAACTCACAGTGGCAGATACAAATTTTCCAAAATTCTAATTTTTACTTGATAGCTCAAATTTCACTGTTGGCAACAAATTCTGTCAGTTGTTTTCCTTGAAGTGACAAGCTCACTTTGTTCATTTTTGACAAAATGTCTGCCAAATACTCAAGTCTGAGTAAGCACAGTTTGTCAGTCATTCTTCCTCTTTTTAAAATAGACTTTATTTTTATAGCCGTTTTAGGTTCACAGCAAAACTGAGCAGAAGGTAGAGATTTCGCATATACTTCCTACTGTTTTTTTATTCTGCCTTTTTTTTATTGTAATAAAATATAGTAATATAGTCCATTTCTTTAACACTTCCCTTCATGGCTTTATATGAATGTCAAAACATCAAATTGTAGACTTTAAATATATGCAGTTTATTGTACATCAATTATAGCTAATAAATCTGTTTTTTTTTAAAAAGCTAGGCTTTCTCCCCACCACCCCAAGTACACCCAAATCTGTTAAATTATGGATTTATATAATTCTTCACATGAAATGTGGGGCAAGATTCCTGTAAAATGGCCTTACAAAATGTTAGAATAAAGACAGCTTATTGATTTCTCACTTTACACAAGTTGTAAACAAAAGAACTTCAGTGCAACACTGATAATAACGTACATGTTTGTTAAAGAACTGTAAATCAAACATTAATGGAAACATAAAATTAGAAATAAATCCCTATCAAATACATGGAATATATTTTGTCCTTAAAAGGCAATGATGACCTTTCACCTTGCAGTTTTTTAAAATGCAAGCTAAAACAGATGCTTATCTCCTTAAGGTCTAAAAATACATTAAGTTTCCACAAATATCAAATTTTGCTAACAGTGTAATGGTAACATATAGATAATGCAGATCTTATAAAAATTGATTTGATTTTGTAAGACATAAGTGAATTTAGAGCTGCTATTCAGTCAAAAACATCAGATTAATAGTATCTGGAAAATTACAGGCAATGGTATAATTGAAGGTCTGGGTAATCACTTTGCTTATGAAAGAGTGATGGTTAAGTATTTCTTATGATACTATCAATATATAGTTGGGTGTCAATGCAGTGTCTAAATATAAAACTAAATTAAGATAAATTATATACAAATATATAACTAAATAAAATGTGGTCTAAAATGAGTTTACATATGAACAAAATTATTGATATCTCTAGCAGAAAATGTGTGAAAGTAGAAAACTCAATATATTCTTTTGTTTCTGGCTTCAGAGAGACTGACTGGTATGGAACTTTGTCACTTACTTTCCGATTGTATTGGGTAGCATTGTAAGTTGATTGTCATCTACTTTCAGAGTAGTTAGTTTTTTCAACAAACCTAAAACAGAGAAGAAGATATATTAATATATAAGAATAGATTTCTGACAAAAAATACAATATAAAAGGAATTGCTTTTTATGAGTTGTAATCCTGATCAAACTACTGTCCCTGTCCACCAGTGGAGCCAGAGGAGGGCTGACAGTCTCAACATCACTTGATTGGGTGATGAGTGTTTGTCATGCTAATTGGCTGCACTCTGCTTATATCAAACTACAAACTGATATTCATGTGTCTAGTTTTAACCTTCCAGTTACAAAAAATTTACTTACATCAATGAGGGTTCAAGTACATTGGTGGAGACAATAAACAAAACATAGGGCTCCATAGAAACCTGAGTTGGCAGTACTACTACCACATTTCCCTTTTCTATTATGCAGCAAATGGACCAGATGAAACTTTTCAAGACAACTGTGTTCGGTATTTTATTAACTCATAAGCACTAATAACTAACATTCCTGTTGTGATACAAATTGAAAACAAATCTGAATTAAGCCTGATAATCAACAAATGGGTACTGAAGTACTGCAGTGTAGTGGTTATAATTATCGACTTGGAAAATTACAACGTATGACTTCATACTCTTTCTGTTACCATAAATCCTTGACTTGGATCAGCAGTAAGCACAAAAACTTGTAGCTTTTAATCTATCAAGTAGAACTGGCCAAGAATTGATGTTCCAACTATTTATATTTCACTGTCTGATTTATGCCCTCCATACCTTTACTGCTTGATCTACTCCTACTCCCAGGGTTTTAAAGAGCAAAAACCATAGAGTAATTGAAGAACAGCTTCCTTTACCCGGCCGTAACAGAACCCATTGTATCAATATGGCTTAAATAGCTAAAATCCAAGACAAAGCATTAACAGTGGCTAATTTTTGTTTTACATTGGAATATAGATATACACTATAGACGACTTGTTTTGCAGAAAACTTGTTCTGAAGGATATAGTAGGTTCCATGGTTGAATGCGTTTGGGAAATCTAAATTAAACAAAATCAACCAGATTTCTTTAATGAAGTTTTTCTAGGAATTTTTAATATGCTAATGTAACAGGATGACGCTAAAGTTATTGGGCAACTTGTGTGTATGCACAGAGTATCTTGTATAGTGGTGTTTTGCGAACATGCTCTCAGAAGCACTGCTATAGCTCATGCCTACCCACCTCAAGTATTTTGAGCATACCTTAAAGGCAAAAAGTGAGTCACAAGAAGTCTGAAATAAAGCCATTGTTGCACTTTAAGTTTCACTATGCCCAGTTACGTATTCTGCAGAAGCACTCAGAATTTCTGCTCTAGTTGAGAGAAATGTTATCACTATCAGACTGCTGTGAGAAAATACCTACAATATTTGGAGATTAATACATCAGCTTGTGCTGTTAGGATACATGGCTGAAAACAGTAGCACCTGAGAGAGAAAACAATTCTCACTGGGGTAATTTATCTCTGAAATTTGAATACCCACTGCCATATTCATCTATGCTCAAAGGGTGACTGAATCACTTTAGCTTCTCTGGTGTATGTGTAAGAAACTATAGATCTTGGAAATATAAAAGAACTCCTGAGCTTGTTCATCAATTGTGAAAAGACAACAGGGGACTATGAATTACAGCTAAATGAGTTGTAGTCCTGATCAAACTACTGTCCCTGCCCACCAGTGGAGCCAGAGGAGGGCTGACAGTCTCAACACTGCTTGATTCGGTCACGAGAAATTTTGGGCTGGGTTACAGATGGCTCTGCAAACATGAAACCAGGTTGAAAAGCAGTCTTTAAGAGAATCACAGTTCCTAGGTCTGAAGTAGTGGTGAGAAAATTTCGAGGCAGGATAGGGATTAAGGCCAAAAGATTGATGCAACAGATTTTTTTTGAAGAATGGAGTAGTGGCTCTGACAATTGACAGAAGCTTCTATAGCTTTAAAGGTTGAAGTGAGTTAGGGCTCCCCTCTTAGTTCCACGTCTGTGGACTTAAGGGAACTTCACTCATTTGTGGTGTGGCTGCTTTGTCACTCACATATTCCATCCAAGGGTGTGCCCTTTGGACACATTCTGGAGCTTTGGTAGGAATCTGGTTGTCCTTGGAGTGGAAATAGGCCAACAGCCTCAGCTCTGTTGCTCATGACTTCCTCTTGCAGATAAATACTACATAGCTATATCATATCTGCTTGGACTCTCTTCTACCCTCAGGCACCAAAGGTACTTTATCCTATTTCTTCCTCAATTCCCCACCTCTTTATCCCACATTCCCAACTCAGATATACTGAAGAGAAAGAAAAAGGAGGCTTTTTTTGCTATGATTTTAGCTACTTATATATAAATATATAATAAGCAGCAATGTATTAAACATTAATATCAAAAATAGCTAATATTTACATGGCATTTACCCTAGATAATAGAATTTTGAAAGCCAAATGGCTGTGCACTCATCATATCTAAGATTATAATGATTATTATATTATTATAGTACCTAACATTGATTGAACATTTACTATGTGCCAGGTACTGTTCTAAGCAATGCTACATATATTAATTCATTTATTTCTCAAAAGAGTCCCCTGATGCAAGTACTATTACTTCCCCACTTAAAAGATGATAAAACTGAGGCACAGAGAGATTAAGTAGCTAGTGTAAAGTCACAAATTTAGTAAGGTAGAAAAGCCAGACTTTGAACTCGGGTAGCTTGACTACAAAACCTGTGTCTTTAACCACTAAGTGAATAAGATAAATTATTTTGGAAAGTAAAAAAAATTATATTCTCCTTTACTGAGTTTCTCTGCTATCCAAAGAAGCTGATTATTAAAGCTCTATCTTGAAAATGTAAAGAGCCCCCTTCATTTTCCCTGCAACCAGCACAAGGAAAGGGACTCAGCATACAGGGTTCATTGTTGAATATATCACTCCATTCAAATACCCCACAACTGCAGAATTAAAATAGGTGTAAAGGAAGTAAAGATTTTATTTTAGTTGCTATTTCCCTTTATTAATACTGTGACGTTTCTTGTCTTTTATTCTTTTAAATGTTGGTAGTTCAATAGACAATCCATGCTCAAATAAAGAAGAAGAGATGCAATTTACCATCCAATCAGAATCAACAAATTATTTTAGGACTTTTGAACAGAGTTCCCAGGTATTTCTCTTGACCAAGAAGGAAATTCTTAGAGGAAAGTTAGCCATTCTACGTGTATAATCAGGTACTCTGGCAACTCTGCAGATGTATAAATGCAATTTTCCCTAAAAGGTCAATAGGGTCCAAAGATAGTTCCAGGAGTAAGCTACTAACAAGTTACTTTCTTAATTTGAGAACCACTCAGATTCTAAGTGAAGGTGTTAAATATGTTATACCACCTGCCTGTGCTGGTCTGTTTTATCATCCCAGGATCTAATCTGATATTTTCTATCATCTATACATGCTGCCTTCCCCAGACCAGAAGGCTAATTCCCTAGTCTGCTTTCTTAATGGAAGATATTTTAAACAAATAATCATATCATCTTTTATTTCACTATGTGACATTTTCATTTCCAGAATTTCTAATTGGTTCTTTTCTTATAACCACCTGTTCTTAGTCATAGCTCCTGTTTTTGTTTTATAAGTTATTTTTATTTTTACAAATGTTATTCTTCCTTTTATCTATTTGAGGATCTGCACATATTTAAAAATATTTTTTAACATTGCTTGATAATTTTGGTTTCCCTTGGGGTAAATTTTCCTATTGTTTGAGTTTTGGGTTGTTGTAACATTAGTTTTCCTTTAAAATTTTTGTTTTCATGCCCATTTGTGAGGGTGAATATTTTTTCCTTACCTATGCTCACCCCTCCCTGTCTGGCACTCTTATGGTTACCTCCACCTGACCCCCAAGTTTCTGGAGTTCAGAACCAGGTCTTATATTAGCAACACGGTACTCTCATTTTATGTGGATATTGCAGATTCAGTCCAAACCAGCTTGTGACGAGCCATAATTTTCAGCAGTGAATCTGTATCTGTTCTCTCCTTCCACCCTCGCTCTACATATTAGTTGCAGGTTTTTTCAAGTCTCTCTTTGCAGAAAAGGGTCCCTTCCCTGCCTCAGTCCCTGTAAGTCTGTATTCTTCTGTTGTGCTTAAGGTCTTTTTTTTTTTTTTTTACTGCAGGAACAATTTATGGCTGCCACTTCTGTTTGTGGTCTGAAGCCCTCAGTCAGGCCTGGGGTCATTGCTGTGTTTCCATTATGTCTCAAATCCGGGTATATGTTCATTCTTCTTAAGCAGGGCAAAATTATTTTATTTACTAAATACTTAAGGAGCACTTACCATACACCAGGCATAATTCTTTGTACAGAAGAGCCAGTAATGAACAAAAATATGTTCTTCTAATATAGTTTTTCCATTTTCATTGCGTCTTTGAAGAGGTATGGAGTGGTGATTGAGTAGGAGAGTAAGATATGTATTTTGACCATATGGTTATCTTGACCAGATGACCATCTCTATCATCTTGACTAGAGGATGCTCTTTTAAACTATTATATTTCCTTACCTTCTACAACACTAAATAGTATTTTCTAAGCTTATCTGATCATAAGTTTCATCTAGGATATTTAACAAGAATACAGAACAGAGGGCTTATTACACATTTATTGAATCAGACTTTTCAGAGAACGAGCCTGGAAATGTGGAACTGTTTAATAAAGCTCTCAGATAAGTCTTATGGTGGAATAAGTTGGAGAAACACTGTTATAAAAATATATAATTATATAAATAAACAAGTCATCAAATCTACAAAGAAAGAAAAGCCAGCCTGTTCTGTTAAAACTAGTATTCTCTATTAGCCTGAAAGAATAGTGAAAATGGAAGCAATAAAATATTGAAGAAAAATTTGGGAAACTGCTTTGTCTTCTAGCTTCCCTTCAATCAGGCTACCTAGGTTGTGACTCAATTTTTAGAAGCATTAATAAGTTCCAGACATATGATACATCTAATTCAGAGTGTTAAAAACTACATTCCAAAGTTAAGTAGTCTGATGATTACTCTCCTAGCTGTTTCCTCTCATAAATAATAATAATAAGATATACATACAAAAGGTTTACTCATATTTAAATTAGATTCTTTCATTATTTTACTCAGATAAAAAGTTATGACAAAAATAGATTGAGTGGTTAATATATACTAACAGACAAATATCTGGTCTCATGAATCTTAAATATAAAGGTGAGATGTCTTTTTTGAATAATAGAAATATGAAGATATTTCATATTTATTGTGTTATTCCTAATTATAGTGATGTTACAATAATATTAAAAATAGAATATAGCCACGCTGTGGATAGAAGCTACTGTAATTCTATAGTAATAAAAGGAGACATACATGTTTATCAAAGTACTTAAATCTAAGATATATACTCCTTTTAATAACATTTTACAACTTAGGAGATCTAAAATTATTTAAAATATATCAATTTAGTAGGATCATTTTAATAGGAGAGTCTTCTTGAGTTTGACAACTATAGTTACCATTTCATTTTAAGATATTGGTAAAATATTTTACCACCTTGAATAATGATCATGCTAATTTATTAATATCATGCTAAGAGTATATACCCTACATCTGCAAACAAACTATAGAAAACAGTATATTTGACATAAACATTTGTGAAGAGATACTACATTCTCACCTATAGAGTCAGGCAACTGTTGCAACATATTGGATGACAGTAAGAGGTCCTCCAGGGCTTCACATCCAGAAATGTCCAAGTCAACCGTTTCTATTCTGTTTTTTGACATATCCAGGTATACCAACATCTTTAACTTCCCTATAGACTTGATGACATTGCATAAACTCAGGGTTAGTTGAGAAACTTTCAGGAAATATTTTAAAGTTGTAAAAACCACAACACTATAAATTAATTTTAAAAGCAAATTCAACGATAACAAGTTTTGGGGAGAATGTGGAGAAACCATAACCCTCATACATTTCTAGGAGGAATGTAAAATTATACAGCCACTTTGGAAAACAGTTTGGCCATTCCTCAAAATATTAAACATAGAGTTTCCATATGACCCAGAAATCCCTAGGTACATACTCAAGAATGAAATATACATCCACAAAGAAGCACAAATGTTCAAAGCAGTGTTATTCACAACAGGCAAAAAGTGGAAACAACCCAACGTCCATCAAATGATGAACAGTTAAACAAAATGTGGTATATCCATAAGCTGCAGTATTATTTAGCAATAAAAAGCAATAAAGTAGCAATACATGCTACAAAATGGATGAACCTTGAAACATGCAGTGAAAGATGCTAGTCACAAAAGACCACCTATTGTATGATTCCATTTATATGAATTGTCCAGAATAGGCAAATCTATGGAGTCAGAAAGTAGATAAGGATTGCTAGAGGCTGAACAGTCAAGAGGAAGGGAGTAACTGCTAATGTTTCTTTCAGTGGTGATGGAAATGTTCAAAATTAGATTGTGGTGATGCCTGTTCAATTATGTGAGTATTTTGAAAACCATTGAACTGTATACTTTAAATGCGTGAATTTTATGATATGTGAATATATCTCCCAACAGAGATAATATGTTAAAAGATAGCAGCAATAATCTCAAAGTTGCTGTAGAATTAAGTAAATTGAAAGAAAGAAGAAAGAAAGAAAGAAAGAAAGAAAGAAAGAAAGAAAGAAAGAAAGAAAAAGGAAGGAAGGAAAAGAAAGGAAAAAAGTTGCCACCTAAACAACATATGCTGACATCCTGATTCTTACAATTTCAAATGCGTAAGAAAGGTATTAAATCGTGATTTGGACTTCATCCTACTACACAGAATCAATTTGTTCATTCAACAGTTCTTTTGAGGATCTACTATGTACCAGGGCTTTTGTTATATACTGGAGAACAATCATGAATAAGTCAGCTATGTGAGGGAAGAGACTTGTCATGACACAGATAAAGTCTTTAAGGTGCTTATAGCAGTGAAGGAAACTGTCAAATAAATAACTATAATACCCTATGATATGTACAATAAAAAAAGCATGTAGAGAATGCCCTAGAAACAAAGGGATGCAAATTGCCTGGAAGGCACTGCTGTCAAGAAAAGGAGAAACTGTACCTGGAGGAGAGAACAGCACAGAGAAGTGTGAGGAAGCGTGGTGTGTTTGAGGGAGAGTGGGAGATTCAACGTCACTGAATACAGTGATGAAATTAAGCATCATGAGAAGCCAGCTGTTAAACGGCCTTGCCTGTCATGTGTGGATTACGTGATCTCTATCTTATAGGCAAGGAGAGCTATTCAAAGCTTTTAAGATGGTGAATGATATAATCAGATTTGTGTTTTGAAATAATGACTTCAGGGAAATGTGAAGGGAAGATTCATGACTGGGGTTAGAGTAGATCTGAAAGGATTAGAAGGATTTGGAAGCGGTTTAGCTGAGGAGATGAAAGGGACCTGAGTTAAGGCAGCAGAAGTGAGGATGCAGAGGGGATGGCTCGAGAAAAATTTAGATGTGAAATGACTGGGTTAGTAACTGGTTACTGAGGACAGGGGAGGAATCAGGTCATACATTGGGCAGGGAGCGAATAGTGATTGCTTAGCTTGGACATGTACTATGGGAATTAGAGCAAGATAAAATCCTTCATTTTCCTTTTCTTTAAGGGCATGATTTGCAAACAAATGTCCCACATATATCTGTGTTCAGTGGGTCATCTGCTTGTTGGTCTACCTGTATACAATTTACTATGCTGTCTCTACTTATTTGACAGAGTATAAACACATAAATATTACATAAACAAATTTATTATGCAAGCACACACTTGGCACTGTGTTAAGTACTTTATACATATTATTGACATAATACTTTATATTCTTGCTGCTCAGAATGTGTTTTACACAGCAGCAGCATTGGTATAACCTGGGAGTTTGTCGGAAATGTGGAATCCAGACCCACTCCAGACCTATTGAATCAGAATCTGCACTTGGACGCACATTAAATAAAGCTTAGAGGTTAAGTAATGTCACACGCTGGTTTCCCTGAAAATTGGAGACAAAGAGAAATTTATGAGAGAGATTCTTGGGATTAATACCAGGGGAAAGAAAGAGGGAAGGAAGGAAGCAGGATTGGACAGATGAAGGTGGGCTATGACGAAGTTTTGAGGAATTCCTCAGCTGACCCTTCAAATAGTATTGAAGTAGCAGGGAAGGGGCCAGGCCTTCAGTCTTATTTGATTGATTATTGGATGCAGGTCTCCTGGAATAGGGGTGTAACCCTGCATGAGAAAGTTCTCTCAGCTGAGGCAATTCCTGAAGAGGGTGGAGAGCTGCAAGCAGCATGCCCAGAAGCTGGGGAGTTCATCCAGGAGGATGATGCATGACAGGATATACTACAAGTAACATTCCAAAGTTGCTCCATTAATAAGGGGTGGAGCTAAAATTCAAACTCGTTTTTACCGGAATTCAGACTGCAAAGGCTACCGATTCCATTAGCACTTTCTGACTGATGCCTTAATTAACTCAGCTCATATCTCTAGCCCTGCTCCTCCAGTTCCCCGTGTGGGCAGAGGGTGAACACAGTCTTAGAACAGGTGAATAGTTGCTAAGCTCGGAACTGGGTACTCTGGGTGAGTCAGGCCATGGGGCTGAGTTTCTCCTCATGCCTAGAAATATGTTCCTTGGAAAACTACTGTCACTTTACTTATATCTCTCCACCCCAAGGAACTATTATGTTACCTTAGCTCATCTCTTCTAATGAGCATAGAGAGAATAATATATATGATTATGTGTCTATGTGTGTGTATATTTCTTTTTTTGTTTCATTACGATGAGAAAATTTCTTTTCTCTTTGAAGCTTCCTGAATTGCTATCTCCAGCAAACTCAATAAATATTTTGGTGTGAAGTTTCTAAATATCTTTTTTTTGGAAGCAAAATAACAATTTGGTGTTTATTTTTATCTTTCTAAAGCCTTACTTTCAAACATCTTATAAAAGCAATAGTAGCCTGGAGTGATAAAGACCTTTGAGGCCCAATGTCTCAGAGTTCTTGAGGATGCTGAATGTTGCTCCAACATCTCTCTGAACATAGAGGGGCCTACAGATGAGTGGTGGGCAACAAATAAAATGTCGAAGCCATCACAAGCAAAAGAAGATATTGGAGTTTGCTGTTTAGTCATATTTTGGTTGATTGATCTTAGAGTGATGGCCACAAGACAGAGCTCTGTAGCAAACTAATGTTTGATCATTATCTATTTGCTTCTCTGATTTATGAAAAACAGTGGAAAAATGGAAGCCCAGGCTTCCAAAAGTATTTAAAAAGTATATTAGCTTAATGTATTTTGGTACATGAACTAAAAATAAAAAGGAACATGCTTTTTTTCCCTGTGTCTTATGACAGCAGTCCCCAACCATTTTGGCACCAGGGATTCGTTTCGTGGAAGACAATTTTTCCACAGACCGGGGCGGGGGAGGGGGGGATGGTTTTGGGATGATTCAAGAGCATTACATTTATTTTGTACTTTATTTCTATTATTATTACATTGTAATAAATAATTAAATAATTATACAACTCACCATAATGCAGAATCAGTGGGAGCCCTGAGCTTGTTTTCACTTGCCACTCACTGATTGGGTTTTGATATGAGTCTGCAAGCAATCGATTTATTATGATCTCTGTGTAGTCAAACCTCTCTGCTAATGATAATCTGTATTTGCAGCTGCTCCCCAGTGCCAGCATCACTGCCTCAGCTCCACCTCAGATCATCAGGCCTTAGATTCTCATAATGAGCTTGCAACCTAGATCTCTTGCATGCACAGTTCACAGTAGGGTTCGTGCCCCTATGAGAATCTAATGTCGCGGCTGATCTGACAGGAGGCGGAGCTCAGGCGGTAATGCCAGCCATGGGGAACGGCTGTAAATACAGATGAAGCTTTGCTCGCTCACCCACTGCTCACCTCCTGCTGTGTGGCTTGGTTCCTAACAGGCCACTGACTGGTACCGGTCCACGGCCCAGGGGTTGGGGACCTCTGTCTTATAACACTAAATATTTAGAATTAATTATCCTGTGAAACTGTCAGACATGGGCTGAAGACTGCACTCAAGATTAGCCTTTCAAAGTCAAGCATGTCTAGGTAATTACATAACAACTAACTGACAGCACTGGACATTCAGGAAACCATGCCTGTTTAGGGTAGGGAGGCGTGGGTTATTCCCACAAGGAGCATCACAAAATGTGGAATTCAAGTGTACTAACTAAAGTGAGAAATCCACTTAAACTTGGCAGTATATAATAAAAAATCTACTTTTGAAGGAGAAAAAATTAGGCAGCACTGTTTTACAGAAGATTTAATCACTATTTTTCCATTTAAATAATACACTAACTAAGGGATTAGAGGTCTGAGTTGATTTCCAAGGTTGGATTTGGGGAATGGAGTAACTGTGAAAAGTAAGATGAGCCTAATTCTCATTTATACCTTCTATTGATTCTATAGCAACAGAATTTTGGAGCATCAGAGGAACAAAAGCCTCTGGAGCTGGTATAAATTACAGACCCACCATTTACTGGCTGTGTGACCTTGGCCCAGTTACTTACTCTTTCTGTTTCAGTTTCCTCATCTGTAACATGGGGTTGGTAATAAATCTGCTTCACAGGGTTGCTGTGAGAATTTGGTGAGTCATTTGTAAAATAGCTAGATAGTGCCTAGCCCATGATAAATGCTATGTAAGTGTTTTTGAATACATGAATACATTGAAGAAGCAGGTATAAACTTTTCCAACTAGACATACATTCTGATTCCTCAGTATTTGCATACGGGATTGATCACTGTCTTACTTGTTGCCCCAGGGTTAGTACATACCTTGAATATGATACAAATCAGTCTCTGCTATGTGTAGTGGAATACAGATTTGTCTCTCATGTTATATGTGAGCCCCTCAAACAAATATATTCAAGGTCATTGAGTATATTATTTTTGTAACCCTGACATTAACATGGTTTCTAGTTCATAGAGGTATATTTGTGGTTTCAAATGGTTTTTGAATAAATCAATAAATAGAAAACATGCATGCTTTTCTGTTTTGCATTTGTGATGATAGTAGAAATGTATTCCTTTGGTGAGAGGAGAAAGTATTTTTTTCCCTAATCTTTTGTCATATTTTCTTCTTTATGTGGTCCCATGCTTGTTCAAAAGAGAATAAGCTTCCTGTTCTTGTTGCTTTTGCAATCATTTAAAAAAAAATTAAATGTTAATTCAAACAAGGAATAAGTTTGACTTGGGGAATATACATCTAAATCTCAGTGGCTGAAGAATTATTACACAACCAGCTGCCCTGGCTTCTTAGCCCAATGCAAGGAGTTTAGAGTTGGCTTTCACCAGAGACCCTTGTGGTTGTTGTTGTTGTTGGTGGTGGTGTGTGTGTGTGTGTGTGTGTGTACATGCTTATATTCAAGTGCATGTGTTATGAGTGGTAAGAAGCAGTGTTTTATGGAAAGCCATTCTCTCACTGGATGAAAAAGGAATGAATAGTCACACTCAATGAGTTGACTGATAAACCTACTTTTCAGGAGGTATTATTGGATGTTCTGTTAGTTGAGAAGAAAAATCGATTCTAGTTTAACTTTCTATTTTTAACAATTTATGCTCCTTGCCTTTTTCAAAAACTCAAATATGTTCTACTGGAAATCACCTGAACCAAGAGAGAGAGATTTGTTTTGTGCAAGAGCTCTAACAATATGAGCAGAAACCATTATCTAGTTACCTACAAGAAGGTTGCTTTTGTAAAACTAAGACTTGGTATTATGTATAGCATTGTTTTTCATTTAACAATATGAACGTTTCAGCTTTTGAGAAACAGTAAATAGGGAAGGAGATGAAAAATATACACCTAAGAGAACACTAAAATTTTTCATACATTTTACACACCTATAACACTCATAAAAGTTATATGAAATATTAAAAAAAAATTATTGAAAAACACTTGATGATGGAACACTCCTAACAAATGTTTAACTTTGAAATGAAAACACTGGGATTTAAGATATAAGATTAACCATTATCAGTTACAATTAATATACAGCATAGATGCTAGACAACATGGCATAATAAAAACTTACATACCCCAGGTAGCACTTGCAATGCATTATTATCCATCCACAGCTCCCTTAAATTTTGTATTTGATCCAGAACTTCAGGCTAGGAGAGTAGTAGGGAGAAAAGAGAGAGGAGAAGAAAACTAAATTAGTCTTTTCTTGTCACAATACAAGATGTAATTTCTTGGATCTGGAACTTTGATTTGGGAATCTAGTGTTAATCCTATAAGAAATTCCAAGTTTAACAGACCTCTTCCAGCAAAACTGGTAATCCCTGAGGTAGCCAACCTAGTTTATGTGGAAACAATCAGAACAACAATAATAAAAGTTAAAATCTATTACTCTCCCTTAACACCCTACAATTATCCTTTGTAGTATTTATTATACTCTACTCTGTCTTCTTCACTAGAGTATAACTGTTTGAAGGGCAGAGTAATGTTTGGTTTTTAATCACTGTATCCTCATATCCCCATTGTTTGCCATGGTACTTGGTAAACAGTAGGTTTCTATCATATGTGTGTATTAACACCATACACACAAACATCTCCCTCCCCTCGCCCAGCTCCCAGGCATTACATTACCATGATGTGTTAATAGTATAAACCCAGTCTAAGAAAGATAAGAAATCTTTTCATTTACTCAACAAATAATTAGTTGTTGAATAGTGAGGATGCCTACTACGTGAAACACACAGTGCAGGATCCACAGTTATTCAAACTCAGTTCCTGCCTGGAAGTAGCTGATGATCTAATTGGGGAGACAAATGCATATAAATAACTAAAACACAAGGCATCATATGGTAGAAAAGAATAATGTAGAGAAGTCCAGAGAAAAAAGAGAGATAATATAATCAAGGTGTAACCTACAGTGCATAATGAAACGCTTTAACTCCCTAACTAGAAGCTGTCTCTAGCTTCTATCTCCTGGGCAGCAGACTATATATAGAAGAGAGAGGTTGTTATTGCTGCCAGCATCATTTCTTGATTTATGATGACCTCTTGTTGTTTTCTCTTCAGAAATCATCCCCTCCCTCACCTTAAGGCCACCTGCTTCCTTTGAAGTTGAATCCTTTTTACCACTTCAGGGAACTGACAAAGGTCTAAGCTAATTAGTGCATTATCTTCACCTGGCCACAGGGTTTGGCTCAAGGATCCATTCAGAGCAGATAAGAAGAAATGTTCTCTGACTGGGACTTCTGGGGAAAAGACTTGCTCTTGCCTGCTGGATTTGAAACTGGAAGGGTACAGTCCTGGGGGCTTCAGGCATGAGGAAAGGGGCAAATCCTGTTTGAGTTAAAAGATGGATCCTGATGACATCATATAAGTCTAGAATTAAGCCACACCTGAAGTCAGATTTTTTTGTCTCTTCCAACTGAAAAAATTATCACTGAAAGAAGATACAACCATAGTTTAATAAAATTTGAGACCTAATTAGGAAAGCCAGTGTATTTGATAGAATACTTGTGGAAAAGAATGGAATTATATCAATGTTACTATTAGACTATTGATAATTGTGGGTCAGTACAATACACTTCAGAGACTTCCAGGACTACTTTGGCAATAGTCTCTGATACCTTTAGCCTGCAATTGCAGTGGAATGTGGTACTATTCCTGGGAGAAGTTTCATTTATAAGAAGCATCAAAACTTAAATTTATGACAGGGAAAAAAAGCACTGCATGAGTAAGTGCGGGGGGATACTTTGTGTAGGAAATATTCCACTGTCACTTAGATCATAGGGAACAGGTAGTGAACTACTCCATCTCTGTGCTGGAAAACATCGGTCACATGATGCAGTTTTTCTAAGCCCAGGCATCATGAAGACTTTAGGAGAAGAGAAAGAGTTGCACACCTGATAAGTTCAACACAACTTTATGTATGTAATAAGATAGAGATTAGTGTATAAACTTGAAACAATGAATCTTATTCAGGATGGACTAGATTATGCTGTGGTAACAAATTAATCCTGAAATCTCAGTGTCTTAACACAACAGGATTACTTCTTACCCCATGATCTTGTGTTACCTGCAAATCAAGACTTCCAGAAGAGCCAAAGCAGGAACGACTATGGAAAACTAGCCACTGCTCTTAAAGATCTCAGGCTGGAAGTGACACTTATCGCTTCTGCTTATAGCTCATTGTCCAGAACTGTTTATATGGCTAGGACCTAAGTTTAGGGAAGACTGGGAAATGTAGGAGGAATTCATGGAATATTTGGTGAACACTACTGCCCCTGCCACACAGTGACACCATATGAGAAAAAGAATGACAAGAAGGAATATATAGTACTTTCATAATTTAGTTATCACTTCATTCAGTAAGTACTTATTAAACAGCTTCTAAGTTCCAGGCACTGCACTAGAGTCATAATGCATGGTATGGTCTCTGCCTTCAAGAAACCCATCGTCTATCTCTTGAGCAAACATACAAAGAACAAATACATGACATTATGGGAATATAAAGAAGGGGGTACCTATATGCTTTAGTATTGAGGGAAACCAGACATGGATTCATGGAACTGAAATATGAAGGAGCTGGTCAGAAGAGAGGAGAGGAGAGGAAACACATTTTAGCCAGAAGCAGAGTGGTGAGAAACAGCATGGTGTAGGAATGGTAACAACAGGCAGTTTGCTTTACACGACTGTCAAGTTTAAAAAGGAGTAAGTAGCAGAAAATGAGGCTAACAAAAGAAGATGCCGGTCTGTGAAGGCCTCATGTTTTGTTAGGGAGATGGGACTTTACCTTATGGTCTAGAAGTATAAAAACTTTCTAAAGGAAGGTGATTTTGGCAGATCAATGTTTTATATGTATCACTCTATCCTGGTGGAAAAAAGAAACAAAGAAACCAGAAAAGCTTATTAGGACTAGTAATAAAAGAGATAATGAGGAATAAAGATAAGTTGGATTCAGAAAACGCTTAGAAGATGCATGGTCCCCAGTTTCCCAGTACTTAGTAGTGCCACCAATGGAGTTGCAGAATTTGGAGGTAGGAGCAGATTTATGAAAGAGACTGAATTTAGTTTTGATCATGATTAGCTTTAGGTTCCTGTGAGACACAGGTGGAGATGTCCAGAAATCAGGTGGCTGTTAAAATCTGAAGCTTAAGGAATAGGTCTGTGCTAAGGTTGTACGACTTAGGCATTTTGTGGAAATAGAAACCCATGTGGATGAGCTACCTACGGGGAATGTGAAGGGACTCAGAGGTGCAGGTGACCGAGGAAGGAGCCCTGTGGAACACTAACACTTGAGAGTTGAAAACAGGAAGTGCTGCTGTCAAAGCCCATTAACAATTCCCAAGAAATAAAAATAGGATCTTGGTAATAAAATAAATTCTAACCTTTTTTTCCTTTGTACTTCGTCTAGTTTCACTTGCTCATAGGGTGTCGGGTGCAGAGGCCTTGCCCCCCGCACTTCAGACTAGAGTTCCTCGTGCAAAACAGCTGAGCCCAACACGTCAGCTCTAGGCCATGTGCAGAAGTGCTGTGCATGATACCGAAGTCCAAGATGGCGGCAGTGGGCCATGTGCAGAGACGCTGTACCCAGCACTGCGATCTGGAGTGACTACCGGAAGCAGCACAGCTGCACCAGACCCAGGAGAACGCTGCCCCTGCCCTGTTGAGGAGACCCCTATGAAGCAGCCCAGCCCATAGCCCGTAGGGGAGAACTTGTGCTCTAGGGCACGAGCTCGCACCTCTCCATTCTCTTATCAAAGAATAAAGCTTTCCTTTGCTTCGGAACCGAACTCAGTCTCATTCTATTGGCACAAGCAACACCAAGCAGAAGGACCCTTGTTGGGGCCCGACTCGAAAGGGTCAGTAACAGAAGGGCAAACTACAGAAGAAGTCAAGAAGAAATGGAGTCCAGAGGAGTTTAAAGGGTTATTAAAGTCCAATGAACAGAATTGTGTTAAGAATAAGTAAGTGAACAAGAGTATCATACACTGGAGACGTGTCCAGTAAAATAAGAGATGAAGATGTCCACTCAATTTTGGAAATAGCAACATGCTGGTAACCTTACTGATAGCCATTTCATGTGATAACTGTATTATAGTGGGTTGAAGATAAATGAGGCAAATAAATGCGGACAATACAGATAGAATATTCTTTGTAAAGTTTGGATGAGAGGTGAGGAGAGAAGTTGTGGGGCTAGGTAGAAATTGAGGAAGTTGAGAAAAAAGAAAGCTGATAGGAAGTCACTAGCAACGAGGAACAGATTAAGGACAGACAAAATGGTATAAAATTAATGGAGTAAATTCCAAGAGGTGACAAAAAAGATGGGATTGATAGCACAAAAAGAGGGTCTGCTCTTGAATAGAAGTGAGACACCTCACTTACTGAGACTCAAGGGAAGGTAGTAAGGTTGATGTGGTTGTAGGTGGGCATGGTGGGGGAAGGCTGGAAGTTGAGAGGGAGCATGTCTGAAGGTCTCAAATTCTCTTAATGAAGTAAGGAGCAAGGTAATCTGTTGAGCTGGCAGGGCAAGAATTTTCTATACGAAGAGCATTTTGGGAGAATGGTTCATACTGGAATGGTTGGAGGGGAATCAAAGAGGAAATTAAGGGCAATCAAAAGAGCTCTATCGGGCTTCCCTGGTGGCGCAGTGGTTGAGAGTCCGCCTGCCGATGCAGGGGACACGGGTTCGTGCCCCTGTCCGGGAGGATCCCACATGCCGCGGAGCGGCTGGACCCGTGAGCCGTGGCCGCTGAGCCTGTGCGTCCGGAGCCTGTGCTCCACAACACGAGAGGCCACAACAGTGAGAGGCCCGCGTACAGCAAAAGAAAAAAAAAAAAAAAAGCTCTATCAATGGTAAGGAAACTGACAGTCTAGGAAAAAACAGAAGAAATAGGAGATTTCAGGTTTCCATGAGGTCAAAGAGGAGTATAGTAAGAGTGACAGATTGAGAGAAGTGGAAGGATAAAAAATTAGAATGAGAGAGCAAAAGTTCAGAGTTTAAGATTTCTGAAGTAGTTCCAGGCAATGAAAAAATTCAAGCTTGTAACCCTGGGTAGTATGACATCTTGGTGTGTGTGGGCAGGGGAGGACGCTGTGGGAACATAAGGTCTTGCATGATCTCTGAGGATTTGGGTAACCTTTGGTGGACTGCATAGTTTGCTCCCCTGGCTGTGTTACAAAAAGTGGCAGATAAAACTGATCAATTATACCTCTTAAATACCTCTCACAACGGGTTCTACTGGGGACCCTAGACATCTAAGACAACTAGGAGAGGGATTACTGCTGCTAACCTATATCTCTACTTTATTTCAAAAGTTCCCATTTAATTTATTTAATAATATAATAAGGTAATAAGAGTCCTACTTTACAGATGAAGAATCTGATAATCATTTTCTGGGGAAAATGAGAATAGTTTGATGAGGGTTGCATAACTGCAGCTGGGATTATTACTCAAGTCTCCTGGCTCCAAAAATGACATCATCTTACAGCTTAAGACTGAAATTCTGAAATAATGAAGAATGCTTGTGATCACAAACGCCCAATAAAGAAAGTAAAGCATATGCTGGATTTCTAAAAAAAGATAATATTTTTATTACTGGATGTTATAATAAAATATGTCACAGAGGAAATCTCAGCAACTTTCTAATAAAAACAGAGACAAAATGTATTCAGCAGATCAATACATAACCTTGCTGAAACAACATGAAGATGCAATGATGTCTCATGACCAATAGACAATTTTAAAGTGGATCTCGGAGCTAAACTAAATGGCTTACACCCAACGAAACACATAAATTGCCTTTTTTCATACCGCTTAATTTCATTCTCAAAGTCAATTGTTTGTATTAAAAATGAGTGAATTAAATCAAGAATGGCTTGGCATATTCAATGCTGATGAAGGTGCTGTGAGCTGGGCACTCACATAAACTGCTTTGATGATTATAAATTCGTTTGGTCTTTTAGGAAAACATTTTCAAATATGTATCAGTTCTCAAAAGTGTTCACGTTGCTTCGGGGCAACTATCTTACTGAAATCATCTGAAATATGGAAAAAACTTATTGCAGAAAAATTTCATTGTAGAATAATTAATAATATTAAAAAGTTGGTCACGCTTTAAATAAACTACAGCATAAGGAAAGAGATAACCAAATTATGATAAAATATGTTGGTATAGCATATAAAAATGAAAATGAATTATCTATATTTTTATGTAAGATATACCCTGCAAATAAGAGCGAATGAAAAACAAGTTTAGAAAATTTGTATAGCACAAATCAATTGAACATAAATTTTAAAAAGTTATATATTTATGAATACATAAACATACAGTAAAAATAGGAATATATAGAATAGATGCACACCAAATTAAAAACAGTAATTGTTCTGGGATTGGAGTAAGAGTAGGAAGGAGAATATAAAAGATTTCTACTTGATCTACAGTGTTTTATTTCTTTACAAAAAAAATCTAACTCAAATACAAAAAATAGTTAACATTTGTTCCTTTTGGTTGGCAGGTGTTTAATATATTACTTTAAAATTTTTATATTTGTTTTCATTTTTAAAACATTAGAAAAATTATGATGGAATAATGATTAATTTTTTTCTTCATTTGCATTTCTTCTGTACTTTCCAAATTTCCTACAGTATATAGGCATTAATTTAATAAAAAATTAGAGAACATTTCAATGTCTTGTCTTACATTTACACTTACCTAAACCACTGTAGAATTATCTTTGAAGTGATCTTATTTTTATTAGCTGAAATGAGCTAAGAAAAGGGTTACATCAGTTTTAACAAAAATAGAACATATATTTTCCATGACTACAACAAATTCAAATAACTCCTGTCATGTATATGCAGTTTTATTCTGTTCTCTTGATATGACTATATGTGTTACTTTTATTCCACTAATTTCGATAATAGAGTTTGATTATATTTATCTATACACCTATTAAATTTTTTCTTCCAATAAGGTTAAGAGAAATGTTCACTGAAAAACATAACATCTGACATTTATCTAATTTTATCAAAATTAAACTAGGAAACTTTAAAATTTAAAAAGAGAACTTTACATTTGAAATGTCTTAAAATTGTTGAGATTACCTGGCAGATACTGTAATAACAAAACTTTGTTATTCCCAGAAACTATGCAGAACTGGAAGGCAACAGTATGGAACCTGCTTCAAAATGCTGACAAATACACTAGAAAGTGGTTTCTCAAATCAATAAGCGTAAAATAACCAACGCAAATTTAAAAAATTATATTCTCCAATCAAAATGACCCAATTATGATATTTCATTGAGATGTTTCAGTTATTATAGTTTTTCTAAATTTTGAGATCAATACTTTAAAGTATTATTTTATTTTTTTTACTTTTACCATTTTTGTTTGATAACGTTAGAGTTTGCAATTTGCCGAGGAAACATGACTACATTTTAAGAAACTTTCCCTCATTTTCTTTCAATTTTTTATTTAATAATACACTTAGCTTATTACCAGCTCTATGGCTCTCACAGCTGGGAAATATTTTATTTATGAATTCCATGGTGCACTGTGGAAACTCTTTCTGATACACAAAATAACTAAAACTGTTCAGCTCTTGATGACAAGCCTACTTGTTCATTCTCTCAATTGTTCTGTCCTACATGCCTTTAGACTGTTTAACTTCTTCAGTTAATTTCTTTGGAGATAAAAACGTTAGCTCCATAGAGTCCGAGCCTATTTCCAGTTTACATTAGTTTCATGTTTCTCAATTTTATTTCAGATGTCACTCCTACTAAAATGTTCATAAATTTTAAAGCTTTGGTTTTGGTTTAATTACTGCAATTAGGTAACATGTAGGAAAATATTTTTATATTTCAGAAATTATTGAATAAATAAATAAATAAATAGGCATTCTTAACAACAATAATAAAATGCATTGCTGAGAAAATCAGATTAATTTATAATTAATTAAAACACTTTTAGCCATAAACTAATAGGAATGTAATACATTCCATTTAAAGAATCAAGTGAATATATTGATGGCACACAGGAAGTAATCCACAGATGACATGATGTCGAGAGGGAGAGACAATCCATTGAATGACTGAATTAGTATCCAAAATAATCTGAAAATATTGGAAGACTCATTAATTTTCATTTGTTTATAAATACATTCATTCAATCAAGAAGTACTATGTACCCCATGCAAAGAAGGCACTATGAAGGTCTTTGGGAATTTAATTCAGACTGTAACAGGGCTGTCCCTACATCTTTTCTGTCAATGTCCTGTTCTATATGCAACATATGTGGGCTGTTGCCCTCTAAGTGCCTAAGCATTAAATGTCTTCAACAAACTAGAGTTTATTCAGAATATCTGGAAACCATGCCATAGGAGAAATGGTTAAAATGCCTTAAACTGTTGGGCTGAAAAATGGAAGATGTAGGTGTCAAAGATAACCATCTTTGAGTGCCTGAGTGTTGCTGTAAGGAAGAGGGGTTGGGTTTGTTCTCTCTTCACCCCCAGTTCAGAACTAGAATCAATGAGGAAAGTTGCAGGAAAGTGGATGTAAGTAAGTATTACACAGGAGTGACTTTTTCCCAGTTAGATCTCTCTAAAATGAAATAGTCTAATTTCCTTTAGGAGACAGTGACTCTTCTCTTAAAGGAACACATAGCTCCATAAGAAGATATAAATAAAAAGAACAAAGCAATTACAACAACAAAAGCTAATTTCTATTGGTCACTTGTGACATTCAGGCACTTTTCCAAATGCATTTACATAGATTATTCTCCGTGAATCTTCACAACTATTATTGGACAGGTGGGTACTATTATTGGACAGGCAGTAAGCAGAATGATTAAGAGCATGGCTTCAGGAGCTAGCCTGAGTCCAGACCCAGGCTTTGTCACTTACTTGCTGTCAAATGTTGGCTCAGGTTCCTCTTCTGTAATAGGTAGATAACAGGAGTACTCCCCACATGGGGGGATAATGAGGAATAACTGCTACAACATTTAAAGTGCTTAGAATAGTGCCTGATTCTAAGTGTTAGTGCTCAATGCTCAGTGTGTGTTAGCTATTATCCCCATTTTATAGACAAGGAAATTTAGGCATAAAAAAGCAAATTACCATGCCCAGAAATATATGGCTAATATACACAGAAGACAAGAGCATGATCTTGAAGTTTTGTAAGATATGATGAATAAGGTTCAAAAGGAGATGAGTATTCCAGAGAAAAGATATGGTTCACATCTAGCATGATGCTACTTGGGCAGGTAGCCTTAGAATGAAGGTGCCAAAAGAGATCAGATGTTAAAGACAGATTTTAATTTACTGAACAATTTTACTCGGTTAATATTTATTAAGAGTCTATTATGTACCAGGCACTAGAGAAAGAGTAGCAAACAAAACAACCAAGCTTTCACGGAGATTACATTCTGGTGTTTCACGTTTCCTAGGCTGGGTCCTACAAAATGTTATTAACAACTGGACAAGGGAAGCAATTCTGGTTTCATGCTTTCCAATTTAATGTACTACCCTCTACCTAGATTGCAAACTTTGATGACCTTGTCTCAATCTAAATTTAAGGGTGAAAACTGTATACCAAATACATTCTTGTCTCATAGTTTGAATTGGTCTTCTTGCCTTTCTTCTCCAAAGAACTGCAGCTACTTCCTTCCTCCGCCCTCTGGCTACACTACAGCCAGTAGCCCATTTCATTATGTCCACTCTTGCTTGAAACAGTTTTTCCATTATCCAAAGAATACAAGGCCCACATACCTTGACCATATCAGACAAAATGACCCTCACCTGACCTTTGTTTACTTCTCAGCCTTTTCTTTCACAGCACCCTCAGTTAAACGTGAGCCTCAAGGAAAACCCAACTCTTTGCTGTTCTCAAAGGCATCAAGCTTTATCTTGCAGTCTGGTCTTTGCGAATGTTGTTCTTAAAGCCTGTTCACCTGATCCCTGACTGGGTTAAGAATCCTTCCTTCTGTGTTGGTGTCCCTACTGTAGCACTTTGCAAATTACATTGTAAGATCTTTGAAGCAGGAAAGTGAATCTTGTTCACCTCTGTATCTCCAATTCCTTCCATGGTAATTTGTGCATGCTAGTGCTTCAAAATTTCCATCTGAATTGAACAAAACAATCTATCTTCATAATCAGTCTTTTCCTCTACATTATCTCAGTAACTCCCTCCCAAGTTCCCACTTAAAATTTGTCATCACAAGTATATGTATCACTTTTGAAGTCTCAATTGCAAATATACCACTGGCTGACCATAATCTCCTATACTTCCAGTTCACTTACTCCAGTACCCTAGAACTCCCTAGCAGAAGTTATTGATATGATATATCACTGATATGCTAAATTTACCTTTATTTGCCTATCTTTCTTTCCTTACCACACGGAGATTCATGATAAACATTCCATCATTATAAACAGTTTCCCTCAAACATCTCTCAGCAGATGTGTCCTCTTTCCTTCTGTCACATTTGCCTAGATGAACTTAGTGTTTGTTGAATCCAACTTTCCGCCTTTTCTGCTACTGCACCAGGATTAGTTGAAGAAAATCACACTTTGTTTGACTGGTTTTACTGTAAATTCATGACACGTACCTGAAATGTGGACTGAATACTGACAGGCGACCCTATTACTTTTCCCTGAGAAGTTACTTTTCAACTCTCTGAGACTATTATAGTTCTTCAATCTTGGATCCTCCTCCTACCCCAGCTTATAACTTAGCCTATAGTTCTCTGAAACAAATGAACAAGCAAACACACCATCTGAGGTGGATTTATTCCAAAGGTAATGAAGCTTAAGTTTCAGGCCTCCCACACACATGGCTAGAAAAATTTGCAGAGGAATATATTTTAAAAACAATTAGTTAAGAATCCTGTTGTTTGCTACATTGACTTTCCCTCCATCATAGTTCCTTGGGTGCAATGTGGCACAATTGGAATTGTGTTTAGTTGAAGCTGAGTTGGGGATACATTTAGTTTGGATTTAGTGCATTATGTTTATGTGTTTTGTAGTCACTTCTGGAGTTTTCTTTCACTAAGCACCTCTGGCCCTCCCAAATTTGTATCCCCTTTTGTCCATTTGAGATCTGGATCATATCTCTTCCATCTTTTCTTGTCTTTGCAGGGATCCAGGCCTGGAGTAATCTTTTTTCCAACACACATCAATCTCTGTCTCTACTAGGTCACCTCCAGCCACATTCAAACATGATTTAGTTTGTCTCATGGCCTGTATAGTCCCTTCCAGCTACTTTTCCATTTGTTTGCTCTTCTTCACAGAGACACTTTAGAAAAAGTTTGGCCACGATTTACCTTTGCTTTCTTATGTCCCATTTACCCTTCAAGCCACTCTGCTGTGTCCCTGAAAACTGCTCTTGTGCAGTTTTAGGGCTGGGGTCCCTAAAATATGGCTACATGAGTCAGACTTTTAGCTGCTAAAGTCAGACAATAAAGGATAAGTAGCAAATCAGGGGAAAAAAAAATCTTAAATGTAAAAATGAAAAACTTATATTAAAGACTAATTGATTAAAGAAAATTTTATAGTTATAAGTATTTTCAGGATACAGAAAAATATTTGCAGTTGCCAGTGCAATTTTAAATTCTAGAATTGTTAGGTGATATATGGATGTTCGTTTGTGAAAATTATAATTATGGTAAACTATAATTTCTATGTTTTACCTATTTTCTCTCTTATTAATGTTTGAAATGTTGAAAATACAGACATATACTTTTAGATACACCATATTCTATAATTTACAATTCCTACGAGCTAATCTATGAAAATATCTAAAATTGTTTTATTTCCTCTGTATCAGATAAATATTTTTTCCAATATAGTTATTTTACTGAATGAAAAACAAACCTGAGTCACTATTTTTTTTATTTATTGCTGTTAGTCAAGCCCGCTCCATAATGTGGATTAATTTACAATAGCAGTGAGAAATATTTTTTAATGAAACTGCTAAGATGTACATAAGAATCTATGTATAGCATTAGTTCTATTTTTTATAGATACTGGAAAAATTCTTTTTATTTTACTACTTGATGATAGCATTATTGGATTTTACTTATTTAATACAGTGAAAGTTAGTTTATCTGGCAAACCAATAACCTGAAATCTCTTTAAACTGTTAGTTCCACACTCATTATTGTAAGCCTCTGGAGCAGGGCTTACATCCCTGAATCCCTAACACTTAGCAGTGCACTTGTTGCAAAAATGTCAGCAATGACCCTTGAAGGTCAAACAGATGTACTGCAAAACTGATTTACTTTCTGAATCATAAAAGACTCCTTCTATTCAGAGTGATTTCAATGTAATTCAGAATTTAAATGCTTTGAAAATCAGTAATCAATATCTGGTGTATAAGTAATTAGTTTTCTATTAAGTATATAATGCCCAATTACTTGAACAAAAAATAATACAGAAATTATGTCACCAATCTGTTAAACAGTAAGAAATGCAGCAAATAAGAAACTGGATTGTCAAGTATGCATGCATATCTTTTCTGCTTGAAACCCAGTAAATGATAAGGCAGATCATTATGCCTTACATCAGTGGAAGTTAGAACCTATATTAAAAATTGTAAATCTTTCCATGTGAAGATCATTTTGTTAAGTGTTTGGTAGCAAGAGTAGCTCATTAGAGGTAGGCAAGAACAGAGTCAAGACAAGACCCATTCATATTTGGGTTCCAAAGTCATCCTGTCTTCAATTTGTAGCAATTAGGAAATGCTAAAAATGAGTCAACACCATTATATCCCTACCACTTAGCTTTATGCTTAATAAATATGTGTTAACTGAAAAAAAGAAAAAAAATAGTATTATCTATCAGTAGAAGCCTTTAACCATGCTGCATTTTAGTGTTCCCATTAGAGAAGTGGAAACACTTGTATCAATACTTATCCTACTTTACTTCACTACATAGTAATGGCATTTACATCAATAAAATCTTGTGTTACACATCAAAAGATTTTAAACTGTATTTTGAGAAATATAAATACTTTAAAACATTATTAGAGCTCCATGGGTTATTTTAAATAGAAATTTAGCTATTAAGTGTGCATATTTTAATTTTATTACCCTTAGCATATTATAGTTTGTTTTATTTATTACTCCTGAATATGTCATCCTCTACATTTACAATACATTCTAATATTTACTATTCGCTTATACATTTATTCTCAATTAAAGATCAGATCAGAACACAAGAGATATAAATATTGCTGCATACTTACTATGTTTGTTTGACCATATCTCACACAAAACAATATGAACTGGTAAAGAAAATTTATATCATTCTACAACATCTATCCCTAAACCTGTTTACTCTAATACTTATTATCTTAATAATAATAATAAATAACTAAATCTAGCAACTTCTAATACTTCTCAGTATTAGTATTAAAACTTGGAATATTTACTTGTAAGTATTCTAACTGGCCGTTTCTGAACATTTAATAAGTACTTACCGAGCACCAAGCTCATGTCCAGCACTCTGTTATGGGATATAGGTGCATGTGCATGTGGGGAAGGGAAAACTCAAGAGTATTGTGATATGATTTTAACATCTCATTGTTTCTACATTTGCTTTAAAACACTTTAATAGTCTTGGTTTTATTTTTTTCTGCACAAATTCTATCATGTGAACTACACCAATAAATTTTATATTTTTTAATAGTTTCACATAACAGTTGAATGAGCTGTTCGCCAGGGTATATATCTGTCAATAGGGTTCTACATCAATATACCCAAATTATTCTTATGGTACTGTGCTGATTTCTTTATTAATTCCCATTTGAGAGCTAATTGCTGCTATGTAATTTAGTAAAATTATACTATGTATTGGTGCAATCTACAAGGATCAAGGTTATGTAATTTGAAATTACATGCTCGATTATTTTGCTTGTCACTATAAAAAATATGGTACATTTTATCAGACAAATCTTTCTTTTATATTGCAAATGAGCAATGAGTTTTGAGGTTATAACTCAAATCAATTTGTATTGTATCAACTTTAATGAGAAATTTCCTTACCTATGTAATCTTGCCTACTATTTATATTCTGGAACTCCCTGAGCTGTCGTCACATACTTACACCTTACCTACCTAGCTTTCCACCTTCACTCTTGTTACTCCCTCTCAATCTATATTGCAGTCACTCATCATGTTCCTTTCTACTACCCCTTCTGCCCAAAGTGCTTTTCCTCCTTTTCTTTGCCTGGCTAATTTCCACTCATCCTTTAGATTTCAGTTCAAGATCACTCCTTGCGGAAAGTCTTTGTATGGCCAAACTCTATTAGATGATCCTCAACACTTGTCATGGCTGGAATTTTACATTTCTGAATGCATTTGATTAATATTTGCTTTCCTCACTAGACTATCAACTCCACAAGGGCAGGGACTATCTCTGTTTTCACTTTATTTTGGATACTGGGAGTCTGACAGAGTGATCAATAAATGTATTCATCCAACAGATTTGATTGACCACTTAACATACTTCAAGCACTGTGCTTAGTGTGGGGGATATGACGGAGAATAAAACAAAGTCATAGAGCTACATTCATTCATCCAAGAATGAATGAATGAATTAATAACTTGTTGATACTAATTTTCCCATATCAACCTCTCTTCCATGTAAGAATGAACCTTTCAATTTGTGTCATGCACATTGTGCTTTACCATTAACATTTTATGTACAGTGCTTTGCAAGTAGTAGATTGCTAATGACCATTTGCCAACTTGATGAATAAACTCGTGTCCCACTGGATTAATTGCAGATGTATAGGTCAAGGCTGGCTATGTCACAGGAACAAAGGAATATATTTTAACTGCAAATTTATTATCTTTTTTGTAACAAGTTATTCTTTTCTTCATGTATGAACAGAATGATTTCTTAAATTTTTGCCTATCATTATTATGGTTATTTAATGTTCAAATTCATATTAGCAAGTCAATAAGGAATACTGCTAAAATATGAATTCCTACAAACATGATGTGAAAAAAAGTTTCCCAGGTTTCCAGTTGTAACATATGCTATGGTCTATGTTTTTCTTTTTCATATGGAGTTGTGAACAGACGTTTGGGCAGGTTAATTCTGTACTAAATCTTGTACCTCTATATGTGCCGTGCTGGCCAAGTCAGCACTGTAGCTCTCTCGTTGGTCATTAATCACCTCAAAACCACTTATTTTTGCTATTATTAAATTAAAATGAAAATGAGAGTTCTGCTAACAAAAGCTTATTTTATACAGTGGGGAAGCAGCCTCATCTCTCATTCCTCTGCCATGAGAACTTTTACTCTTGTTACACTAATCTAATAATAAACCCTCAGCACGCTTGTGTTTCCCCATCTCTATCTATTCTTGTGATCATATCAATCTCTTGGCCAGGATGCTCTCACCCCTCCCCACCCATCCAAAACCAGCTCATTCTTCGTGGCCCAGCAACTTCTGTGCCTAAGGGAAAGCTAAAATTACATCAGTCATCCCATTAACATACATCAGCTCCACAGCGTTTGAGTTTCTATGTTCGAACAGCTAGGCCATATACTTAGGGAAAATACAAAGATTAGGTAGTCACATGTCTTTCCCTTATGATGTTATAGTTTAAGAGAGCAAAAAGGTCAGCATTCACTCAATAAATACTTACTAACTGGTGACCATTTTAAAATTTGCTGTGGATAAGAATCATCTGAAGAGTTTGATAAAATGTAGATTCTTGGGCTCCTTATGAAACCCACTGAATCAGAATTTCTGAGAGTGTGACCCAGAAGTCAAAAATTTTAACAAGTGTTGATGGTAATTTGAACATGCTTCTCTACTATACATGGCTTGCATAGGGCGGTTACTAAGATGAATGAACAGATTCTCTGCCCTCAAGGAGCTCACATCCTAGTTAGGGCAGGTGGTTAATCACAATGCAAATGAAATATTATGTAACTATTACATTAAAAAATAGAATAGGCTTGTAAGCCAGTTTCAGGGACTATAGGGGATGGAAAGAATCAATAGTACTGGATGCACTGAAACTACAAGTTAGCCTCATTGGGTTCTGAGGAATTAAAATCCCTTTAAGACAATATTCATCAGGAAGTAGAGGAGGTAGAAAGAAAGGTTGTTCTCTGTGACCATGCATCTACATGGATAGGGACAAGTATGACATAAGAAAGAAAGTAATGGGGGCAGTGGAGGTCTCCTTAGAGAGGCATTTATAGGAGGGAAAGATTATTTCTAGCTAGTAACATAAGGACATTTTTGAGGAGGTGCTGCATTGGAGCTGGGTCTTGAGGAAGGGTAAGGTGTACAAACTATAATATAGACATGAGCATGAAGGAAAGCAAGGATATTCCAGAAGGAAGAATTAGTACAAGCAGGGACACAGAAGAAGGAAAGCAAGCTGAAGGCAGGGAGAATAGCAAGCAGTTTAATTTGGCTTAGAAAAGGGTATGAGAAGGATAACTTTCTTATAGTTGTAGATTTAGGGAAACACTCTAGGAAGGTAAACCAGACCAATCTTAGGGAGCCTTGAGTACTAGACCTCAGAGTAGCATTTACTCTTTGGACAACTTATTTGACACAATATATGTTACTTTTTATACCTTGTCTCCCCAACAAGCTAATATTTTCCTTGAAGGCATGGGCATGTTTCACGTTTCCTTCAAAATCCCTCAGAATGTAGCACAACGTCTAGCATACAGCAGGAGTTCAAAAAATTTCTGTTGACTGATTAGGAGAGATTGTTTTTGTTCTCAGAAGGAGAGCTTTCGTAGCATGCAGGAGGGCTATGTACCCCTGGGGTTTTCTTCACTCTGTTGGCACCATGTTAAGCATATGAGAAGACTGTCACCGTTGACAATCACAGAGGTCATGCTGTGAGTATGTGGAGGTGTCTAAAAATGAATAATGCAATTTTAGCCCATTGGGAACTTTACTACAGATGCATGTTCTTTATCATTTTCTGCACATTAACTGAAAATATTTTCTTAAATTTGTAAAAATGTGTACCTGGAATGGAAATAAATAGTAATGACTACCCTGTAAAACAACTGTTGGAATATTTAAAAGTAATGACGGTTGTTTTGGGCTACACATTTAAGGAAGAAACCTTTTTATATTGTTTTGTTTTGTTGGGCTTTGTTTTGTTCCTTAGAGTTAAAGAACTGGCTCTCAAATTCTTCATGGACTATACGGCTGTTGAAGAGGGTTGTGAGATGTTTCTTCAGGAAAAGTCACGATAGCTAATCCACCCCCATAACAAATCCATATGGCCAAGACATTCAGTAAATACACCCAGACAAAACATAAATATTTAGTGAAAACCTACTACATGTTTGAAAATGGTCTAGGTTCTGGGATATGCTGGTGAACAAGGGGAACAAATTCCCTAATTTTGTGAAACAAATTCTAATAAGATCTAGTAGTTTGGTGCAATTGTTCCAACAGCAACAATAGCAATAATTAGCTATATTATACAATATTTTAAAGTTTGTAAAACTTTTACATATCTGTTGTGTTATTTTTCACAACTCTCTTCCTTTCTGATTTTCCATACAATTTTCTTCTATTTTTATCTATTTCCATAGGGTCTATCATGCCAGTGATTCTCAAATCTCTATTGCTAGCTCAGACACCTTTACTAAATTACAGATCTATATTTCTAACTATGTTTTAGACATTTTCACCTATGTGTTCCAAAGGTTATTCAAACTCAATGTGTTCAGAACTTCCATCTTCTCGTATTCAACCTCCTCTCTTCCTGTGTTCCTTTTCTTTCAATTAATAACAGCATTACCCACCAAATCATCCCTATTACAACTAGAAGCAACAGATCTGATTCTTTCTCCCCTTTATCCACCTTCCCCTTTCTGTCATTTCTTTATTTTCTTGAATCCATGGATTTTTTTCTTCATTTCTTCTGTCTTCACATCTTAGTTCTGGTTATATAATTCATTTCCTAAACTATTATAGTAATTTTCACTTATCACTGTGCTTAATCTGTTCTTATTAAAGTTCTAGCTCCTATCACAATTTCTAACACAGAGTAGCTTATAAATTTTAAAAAATTGTTGATTTAGTGATTAATTCGTCCTTCAGATCAGGGGTAAATTTTAAAATGTAGGCTTAAACATATTATTCTCCTACATAAAAATTTTCAGGCTGTCATTCATAAGATAATACCAAATTCTTAGCATGACATTCAAAGACTCTAGTGCTTTTACTTCAGTTCATTTTTCTAATCTTGCCTCCTTTTATCCTACAAAAGTACCTGTATGCCAACCATATCTAACCACTTAAAGTTCTGTAAGCCTACTCTTCTGTTTCATCCATCTGTAACTTCCATGAGCTGTTCTCTCTCCCCTACTTACCTTTCAAGTCTTTCTTTACCTTGAACCTCTGTCTTTCACTCTGAAAGTCACTCTTCAGTTCTCCTGTCTTATTTTCTATCTATCTATGAATCTACCTTTGTCTCTTAATTGTGTTGCTATCATTTGCATTTCTCTTATTAGGCTTGAATTTCTGAAAGGTAAAGTTTATGTCTTTTCATCTTTGTATCCTCAGTGCTTGCAGAGTACCTGCATAAACGTAGTGTAAACATATGGTGAATGAATAAACAGCAAGTTGATTCAGATGTCAAAATGGGTTTATCGCTCATCTTTCCTGAAGTTTCACTGAAGCAGAAAAACAGAAACAAAACTGAAAACAAATAAAGGGGAAAAAATGCTGCTGCTAGTAAACAGGAAATGGTAAAACTAAGAAGCCAGAAATGTAGAGAATTTTGTAGAAGATACAAAGTAAATCCAATTATGTTTAAAAAATCCAGTGCCAATCACCTGTGACTTAATACAAACCAAAAGGAGTCCCTCTGGGAAGTCAGAATTACTTGGTTTCTCTAACAAGTTCTAAAAGTTTGTGTAAATTAGTACTGGTTTTGAGAGGGGAAACTTGCAGCATCTATTAAAATTAAATATGCATAGCTAGTGATCTGGCATTTCTGCCTCTAAGAAGCCATTCTTTGCAAGTATTTGCATTTGTATGTGAAGAGTTGGTCACTGCATAATTAAAATAGCAAGATATTGGAAACAACATACATGTCCATCAATGGGTTACAGATTAAATAAATAATGTGACACCCACCATAGGAAACCACATATAACTTTTAGAGAAGAATAAAAGATGTGCAATGCCCATGATACATTCTTCAAGTGAAAAAAATGCATATGTGCGTGCATGTGCACATTTGCAAATGCATAGAAAAAAAGTGGGATGACAGACATTGAATTGTATCTACCTCTGGGGAGTGCTAAGGGAGATTTTTCTCTTTTTCCTTTTTCACTTCTATATTACAATCACTTTTATAACTAAAGAGCAATATAAACAGTTTAACAATTTAAACAAAAAAAAATTTCAGACATGGAATAGGAGGGGCTGAGAGCAAAACCGGCCATAGTTAGTCCATAAGGAACAAGGACTTCTAGATGGTCAGGATTAGTACTTAGAGTTATTTCACTATCTAGGACTGCTCATTACAGATCTGGCCCATTGTCTTCTAATATGAATAGTAGGGTCAGTTAGAGAAGGAGGCAGTATTCCAGCTAACTTCAGGTTGGCACGACAAAAGCAGCAGTGAAGTTCCACTATGTGTTTATCCTCATTAGTAATTCTTCCTCCACATCTTGCCAGCAAGTACAGCTTTAGCCCCTAGGAATCCCCTAACAATGGCTAGAAGAGATGGTGGGTTGAGAGAACTCAACTAGAGCACCTCACAACAGGTAGCTGACCACAGCATTGATTATTCAGGCATGGACCGTGCATTGGACATTTGTCACCTAAAGAAGGGCCCTCTGCTGCCATCCACCTTTCCTGAAGGACACAAATGATATCTACTTGTTTGTCTACCTGCTTGCTCACTCACCAGAGCCAGTATATAGTATCCTGCTTGAGGAGAGTGAAGTAGGGGAAGGGAACCAGAACCATATGAGACAGAATTATTTTATAGTTGGAGAGGTTCAGTGCTGTGCTTATCTCTGGGGCCTATAAGGCTGACACTGACTCTTGGCTGAGATAAGGGCAGTGGGATAATTAATGATTTATAATGCACTAAAGTTTGAAACTGCCCTGGTGGTACCCACTGCTGGTTTATTGGACTTATGCCTGGCATTACAAGTCAGATAGTCTGGCTTGGCTATGTGTACAGAAGGCCATGAAAGACACTACTGGAGACTTTTAGGATGTCTCCTGAAACTAAGATTTATCATACAAATCTTGGTGATTTTATTCAGAGAGTCAGCATGTCGTGTGTGAATAATGACTTTGGGAAGCTGTACTTGGAAGGCTCTTGGGCCCCTGATGTTTGCCTGCATTCTGTTTCTACTGCTTTACTGTATAATTTACATTTATTGAAAACCTTATGTGAGAATTCTCTGTGGAGTCTCACAAATCCTTTCAATTATCTGTGTTGTAATTTTTGCAAGAACCTTGAATAAAATATAGCTGTAGTAGTTTTTTAATGCTGCATAACAAATTACTGAAAATTTAGCTGCTTCAACCAACACTCACTTATTAATTCAAGCAGGTCAGAAATCAGGGCATGATGTAGTTGCGTTCTCTGCTTAGGGTCTCAAAAGGCTAAGATGGTGGTATTGGCTAGACTGCATTATCGTCTGGAGCTTGGCATCCTCTTGCAAACTCACATAGATGTGGCAGGATTCAGTTCTTTGGGGTTGTATGAAGGCCGTCCCTGTTTCCTTGCTTTTTGTCAGCTACTTTCTTGTTGGGCTCGCTCTCAGGCCTAGAGAGGCCTATATTCCTTGACTATGGCTCCTTTCAAGGGCCCTCTCACACTTTCAATCTCTTTAATTAAGAAGAGTCCATTCCCTTTTAAAGGATAACCTAATTAGGCCAGATTCATGCAGGATAATCTCTCTATTTAAGGCCATCTGATTTGGTATTTTAATTATATCCGCAAAATCCCAGTAGCACTTATATTAGTGTTTGATTGAATAACTGAGAGAAGACCTCTGTATTCCAGAGGGTGCAGATCTTGGGGGCCATCTTAGAATTCTGCCTTCCTCAACTGCTCCCAATTGTTAATTGAGTTTATTAATACAGACCATAGCATTGTGTTCCATGGAGCCACAGGAAGTAGAAGAAGACTCTTGGGTATGAGAGCACTCCCTTATTTTAGCAGGACAATCCTACTTGTATCTATTGTACAAAATTACAGTCTGTAGAAATTACAGCTATTATATTTTGCTTATACTTTTTCTTTTGGTAATCACATCTAGCCTCATAATTTTAAATTGTACATGTATACTTTCATTTCTTCCTTTCTTTCTTTTTTTATGGCCTCACTGCACAGCTTGCAGGATCTTAGTTTTCCAACCAGGGATTGAACCTGGACCTCAGCAGTGAAAGCACAGAGTCCTAACAACTGGACCTCCAGGGAATTCCCTATACTGGTATTTCTTTTTTTTTTTTTTTTTTATGTGGCAGACAGCATTTTTATTTTATTTATTTATTTATTTATTTATTTTTTTGCGGTACGTGGGCCTCTCACTGCTGTGGCCTCTCCCGTTGCGGAGCACAGGCTCCGGACGCGCAGTCTCAGCGGTCATGGCTCACGGGCCCAGCCGCTCCGCGGCATGTGGGATCTTCCCGGACCGGGGCACAAACCCGCGTCCCCTGCATCGGCAGGCAGACTCTCAACCACTGCGTCACCAGGGAAGCCCCTATACTGGTATTTCTTAAATATATTGATCTGGCCTGAACTTCTGCCCAGACTCATAGTTAACAGTCTTCTTGACATCTCCATTTGGATACATAATAGGCATATCAAACTTAAGATTTCCAGAATAAAACTGATATTTCCCTCTAAAATTACATCTCTTGTCCTTCGAATATCTAGTTGGCTGATTGGTAAAGGTCCTCCCCTATACAAAGCTAGTCTGTACAAAATGGGAAACGTAGGTGTTTTTCAAATATGCAGACACCAAAATCAAGTGTCATAGAACATTAAGAAACAGGGAATGGCCCAAAGAAAGGAACAAAATAAATCTCCAAAACCAACACTAAAGAAGTAGAGACACATGGATTACCTGATAAAGAATTAAAAATACCCATTATAAAAATGTTCAACAAACTTAGGAAAATGATACATGAAAAAACGAGTAGAAAATTAATTTAAAAACCCAGAAACTTTTGAGGTGAAAAACACGGTAGCTGAACTGGAAAATTCACTAGGATTATTCAACAGCTGACTTGATCAAGCAGAAAAAAAGATGAGACATTTGAAATTATGCAATCAGAGGAGAAAAAGGAAAAAAAAATAAAAAAGAGTGAAGAAAGCTCAAGGGACTTATGGGATACTGTAAAATGTATCAATATATGCATTATGAAAATTCTAGAAGAAGAAGAGAGAGACAAGGGCAGAAAGCTTATTTAAAGAAATAATGGTTGAAAACTTCCCAAATCTGGTGAAGGAAGTGCACATTCAAATTAAAGGAGCCTATAGTTAAAAACACTGTACTGAACACTTAAAAATTTGTTAAGAGGTTAAATCTCATGTTTGCACTTTTTTTTGCCACAGTCAAACAAGCAAACAAACAAAACGCCTGCATCTTGTATAGTATTCTACTCAGAAGTAGAAATGTCATCTTTCAGTTGCTTAGTCTCAAATCTTAAACTCATCCTTAACTACTCTCCCTCTCATCCCTGACATCCCATCTGTCAACAAATCCTATTGCTTCTACTGAGGCAGGTTTCCTCTAAACTTAATGAAGTTCAAACTTTCAAGCCCCTTACTTGCATGAACTCCTTTCCAGATCCTGGGAGGCAGCCTGGCAAAGTGTTCACATGGCCATATGTTTTTGTGCAATTTGCACAAATCTTTTTTAAGATTAAAAAATTAAAACATAATTCACATATGATATATTTTACCCTTTTAGAATATAAAACTGAGTGATTTTTAGAGTATTTACAAAGTTGTTTGACTACCATAACTATATAATTCTAGATCATTCATCACCCCCTCTTCCAAAAAAACCCATACTCATTCTTTCCATTCTTCCCTCCTCCCCAGACCCTGCAACTACTAATCTACTTTCTGTCTCTGTGAATTTGTCTATTCTGAACAGTTCATATAGCTGTAATCATATAACACATGGCTTTTGTTTCCAGCTTCTTTCATTTAGCATGATGTTTTCAAAGTTCATCTGTATCAGTCCTTAATTCTTTGTTATTTCCAAATATTATTCCATTGTATGGATATACTGCATCATGTTTATTCATTTATCAGTTAATGGACATTTGGATTTTCTTTCTTTTTGGCTATTAAGAATATGCTGCTATGAATATTCATGTACAAGTTTTTTTGTGGATATATGTTTTATTTTATTTTTATTTATTTATTTTTGCGGTACTTGGGCCTCTCACTGTTGTGGCCTTTCCCGTTGCAGAGCACAGGCTCCAGACGCGCAGGCTCAGCGGCCATGGCTCACGGGCCTTGCCGCTCCGTGGCATGTGGGATCTTCCCGGACCAGGGCACAAACCCGTGTCCCCTGCATCGGCACGTGGACTCTCAACCACTGCGCCACCAGGGAAGCCCCGGATATATGTTTTAAATTCTCTTGGGTAGTGTGGTTGGATGAATATTGTGTTGGCTCCCCACAGATATGCACATCCTACTCCCTAGGGCCTGTGAATATATTACCTTACATGGACAAAGAGACTTTGCAGATATGATTAATTTAAGGGTCTTGAGATGGAGAGATTATCTGAGTGTCCCAATGTAATCATAAGTGTCCTTATAAGAGGAAGGTAAGAAGTTCAGAGAAGGCAGAGAAGGAGATGTCATGACAGAAGAGAAGTTGAAGTGATGCAAAGAAGGGGCTGTGAGCAGAGGAATGCAAGTGGCTTCTAGAAGCTGATAAAGGAGAGAAAATGGATACTTCTCTAGAGCCTCCAGAAAGAATACAGCCCTGATGACACCCACAGAACTTTAAAATAATAATTTTGTGTTGTGTTGTGTTATATGTATTGTTTTAAGCCTCCAAATTTGTCATAATTTGTTACAGTTCAATCACAGGAATCATATTTTGGAACTTGGAAGTGCGTTATTCCTGCAACAAATACCTAAAAATGCAGAAGTGGCTTTGGAACTGGGTAGTGAACAGAGCTGGAAAAATTCTAGCTAAAAATGCATGATTGAAAAAGCCTAGATTGCCTTGAACATACTGTTAGTAGAAATATGGATGGTAATGAGTCCTCCTTATCTCTACTAAGGAGGACTCAGAATGAAGTGAAGAGCATGGTACAGAAAATCTGTATCTTCTTAGAGAACACCTAAATGATCATGAAAAGACTGCTGGTAGCAATGTGGACTCTAAGCCCTCACTACTAATGAGGGCTCAGAAGGAAATGAGGAATATGTTAACATGGAAAATGGAGTAAAGGGGATCTTTGTTATACAGTAGCTGAATTGTATCATACACTTATGTGGAAAGCATAACTTGTATGAGGTAAATGTGATATTTAGCTGAAGAGATTTCCAAGCAAAATTTTGACGGTATGGCCTGATTTCTACTTGCTGTTTGTCGTAAAATACAAGAGGAAAGGGTAAATTGAAAGAACTATTAAGCAAAAAGAAACCAGGACTTGACTTGGGAAATATTCATCCTATTCAGACTACAAAAAAATGCTAAAATTAGGAGATTCACTACCAGGAAAGTGTGCTCTGGAAATAAAGTCAGGGTGTGCCGGGGCAAACCTTTCTAAGGATTAAAGTGCCTTGTAAGGATCAAAGTGCTTAGGTAGGTGTTTCATGGAACCTGTTAGACATCTTAGAAGAAGCCAGGAATAGACATGAGATTATCCAGGAAAGATCCGTGAGGAACCCCTTGTGCAGTGGAGAAATCTTCAAGATATAAATGGGAGACCCACAAGGCTCTTTAGGCTGTTGTATCAACAGAAACACTGCCAGCATGGACTGAAAGGAATACAGAGAGGACAAAAGAAGACTGCCAGACTCCTAAAATTCTATAAGCAGGAAACAGGCTGATAAATCTACTCAGCTGTAAACCTTGCTTTCCTACCAGGAAAAGGAAGAATGATGCAGAGGGTAAAGCCAAAGGCACAGAGCAATGGGTCTTGAGCCACAGAGTTTATTCCCTGGCCTTGAAACCTCATGGAGTTTGCGTGGGTGAATTTTGATATTGGTTTTGAGTGTAGACTACTTTTGTCCTTCCATTTTTCTTTCCCGTTCTGCATGGGAATCTCTGTAACTGTTATCCTATGCCTATTGCACAATCATATTTTGGAAGCAGATTGACTGTTTTCTGGTTTTACAGGTCTACAGATGGAAGGTGATTTGGACCCAGGATAGATTGTATACAGAACCTTACCTATGCCTAACTTAGATGCTTTACATGATGAAATTTGGGACTTTTGAGCTGATGAGATTTAGATGAGACTTTTATACATGAGTTGATTTTGTAATGAGTGAGAATTTTGAAGAGCTTGAGTTGGGGTGGGTGCATTTTCAAGTGGTTAGGCATGAATCTTTGGGGACAGGGACCTTACTGGTAGGCTAAACAATGGGCTTTCAAAGATGTCCATGTCCTGACCCCTGAACCTGTGAATATTCTACCTTACAGGATAAAAGAGAATCTGCAGATATGTTTAATTTAAAGATATTGAGAAAGAGAGATTATCCTGGATTATGTCAGTGGTCCCAAAGTAATCACAAAGGTACTTACATGAGGGAGACAGGGGAGTTGGAGAAGACAGAGAAAGAGATGCAATGATAGAAATAAAATCAAAGTAGGAGACATAATGACAGACACAGAGATTGAAGTAATGTGAGAAAGGGGTCACTAGCCAAGGAATGAGGTAGCCTCTAGGAGCTGGAAAACGTAAGGAACAGATTCTCTCATGAAGTCTCTAGAAGGATTAAAGCCCTGATGACACTTTGATTTTAGGACTTCTGACCTCCAGGACTGTGAGATGATAAATCTGTATTGTTTTAAGCCACTAAGTCTGTGGTCATTTGCTACAGATCAGCAATAAGAAAGGAGTACAGGTATGTGCCTAGGCCTTAAATGCTAGGTAAAATTAAGATCTTTTAACTATAATTTCTACCCTGACTTCCACTATGTTGCAATTTCTCTCATGTCATGTGGTGATGGAATGGCCACAGGCATTTTGGGGAGACAGATAAAAGGGAGTTACATGGGAATACCTTTAGTATAGATTTAATGGAATATATTTATATGGTTTGCAATCATGTCTCCACGTAGTTAACCTATTGTTAGCCATCTAGAGTAGAAATGGCTTCCAGAAATACTTTGTTCATTGTGTCAATTCCCCTGACCCTCATGACATGAAGGTACAGGGCCAAGGAAAGTATTGGGACATGAATATGTCCTTTGGTTCTCAGTGTGTAGGTGGAGGAAGAGAAACAAGGCTTGAAATGTAGGGAGTCAGAGGTTTTCCCAAATTTGACAATCCTAGAATTTTACAAGCTGTATCAATGAAAAATTGTAAAGATGAAACAGATGTTTCCAAATTATCAGGAATAAAAACCATGGTAGAGGAAAGCCTGGATTATTTTTCTATTATCGCTGTAGAAAATGATATTACAAAATATTTGTCATATGAACAGACTGTCAAAGAGCATGAGGCCAATATGTAGGGGGAAAAAAGAGTATCACAGATGTGTGCTATTATGTTATTTTTCTGGATTTAATGATGTTTACAACATTTGTCAGCTTTTCAAATTGTATTCTATTAATTTTAATTTGTAATTTAAAATTCATAGTTTCTTTTTTTCATCTTAAGTAAACATTCACTTTTGTACTTAATTATGTATTCCTAATTTTGTATTATATTTTGAAAGAAGGTGTCCCTAATTTACAAGTTCAGATCCTACTTCTGGCTATATCTTTAATATTTACCCAGAAATCAGTCCTTACCACCTCCACTGCTACTACCCCATCCCCGGACACTACCATTTCTTGCCTATATTATTGCAATAACTTCCTAACTGGTCTCTTTGACTCCACTTTGACCCACTTTCCATTCATCCTCAGCACAGTATTCAAACTGATCTTGGTAATGTCATGTAATGCAGTGTAATTAAGGTAACATACTACAACCAAATGTAGTGTAATGTAACATAACAATGTAAGTCAGACCATGGGTTCTACCTGTTCAAAACCTTCCAGAGGGCTTCCACTCTACTCAGAGTGAAAGCCAAAATCCTTGAAATGTCTTACAGGATTCTACCTCTCCCTGTGCAACTACCTCCGAACTCCCCAAATTAACTTATCACCTACTCTTCTCACTTACCCTCCTCCAGACCTTCTAGTCTTCTTGCTGTCCACAAGTCAGGCTTGCTTTCATGTCAGGTGCTTATACTGCCTGTTCCCTCTGTTTAGAACGATCTTCCACCCAGATGTTAGCATGATTTGCTCCCTTGCCTTCTTTAGGTTTTTGCTAAAATGTCACCTGCTGAGTAAAGCTTCCCTGGCCACCCTAACAATTACACTCTCCATACATGCATACACACACACCCACACCACCTCCCCGCACACACACACACTGTCTCTCTCTCTTTCTCTCCATCCCCCTTTCTTTATATTTCTCCTTAGCATTTTCATTGTCTTCTGGGTTTGGTTTGTTGTGAAACCTGAAATCAAATAAATTTTTTATTGATTCAATTTCAGATAATACATCCAGATAGTATACATTTCAGCATTTCAATGAGGAAGATGTCATTTTGAATTTGATTACTTTAAATACAGTTTTTGTTAGTTTTTGGATGATTCACAATCCCTATTCACAACTCAAGAATATTCTTGGGTTTACTCCATGATTGCATAATACACTTATTTTCCTTGTAAAGTGTTGGTTATAAATTTGTACTCTTATTTCACATAATTTTCCCTGGTTCAATCAGAGAACATTTCTTTTTTCTTTAACTTCTCTTGTTGACACTATTGACAGAATCACCAAGGCACTTGACTACATTGAGATATATGCCATTCTTAGAAAAATCTATTTATGGAAAGGAAAACAGAGCTAATTAATTTCATTTATAGTACCCAGTCTTATTGCAATAACAAGAAATGGCAATGAGAGAAAAACTGCTTCCTTTGAAAACAGAGGCCAAGATAACTTATTTTATTGCTAGGAAAAGGAAAGTTTAAAAGCAAAGAAATGAGGTTTTATTTTATTTATTTATTTTTTTGTATGTGCAATATTGGAAATTGCTTTTTAAAGCCCTCGGTCAACAGATGTTGCACCTATAAAAGTGGAGACCCCAGTTTGATCCTCCTATCTAAAAAAACTCCATAATTATTTTCAGACATAAAACACCTTTTAATTGAATGATTCATCAAGGATTCCTTTCAAATTCCAGAGTTGGTGGAAATACAGTTTTATTTATTGGTCACAGTTCTCAATTTTGTACTTTAAAGTTTCATGGAGAAACTCATTTAGAAGTATGTTTTAAAGTGAATTGAAATTGATTCCTAAAAGGATAACTTATTATGGAATGATTGTTTTTCATATAAACTAAAGCATTTCCTCCACCTCTATTATTGCTTAGTTTGAATCAAAAATTTTCAATTTATGTAGGCACGATTCTGATGAAGATAATTGACTTAACTGTTCACTTTTAAAGTCAAATGATTCATTCATTCATTAGAAACAATTATCACGAGCCAGTTGGGAGTTGGTACTCTGCTAGGGGCTGGGAAAACTTTCTGGAGAAAATGATGCCAAAATTGAGTTGGCAAAAATAAACATTTGTTCTATTTTAAAAGTTTAAGCTATTGTCTTTTAGCTGTGGCCCACTTTTCTAATATTCTACTTCGTAATTCTGAGGTTAACTACATTTCTTTTTTTTTTTTTTTTTTTTCGGTACGCGGGCCTCTCACTGTTGTGGCCTCTCCCGTTGCGGGGCCCAGCCGCTCCGCGGCATGTGGGATCTCCCTGGACCGGGGCACGAACCCGTGTCCCCTGCATTGGCAGGTGGACTCTCAACCACTGCACCACCAGGGAAGCCCTACATTTCTTTTTTGATATGTGACTCTGCATCAGGCCCTGATGACTGGGTGTACTGGAGAGGGCTGGAAGGCTAGAGAAGGCAGAAGGGACTTGCTCATTCTACTTACTTCCTGGGCATTTAGTATCTCAACAGCAGCACTGCTCCCTGCAGTGACACTAAACTCCAGCAACAGCAGTTGTTTTCAGCTTGTATTTTTTCCACACAATTAGAACTAGCCTTATTAGCTCCTTGAAGACATCAGCTGACTGGTGCCCCTATTTAGAGGTCTGAGTGGCAGCTTCAAGTTTTCATAATTCCTTACATTACCATCTTCCATTTGTCCCCTAAGCTAGAGGTGGTAGCTGCTTCCTAGAGTTATTACATCTGTGGTCCTTCAGAGTCCCCTTTCTGTCTTTCCAGTTTTCTAGTACATGATTATCCATTCCTTATATTAAACTTTCTTTGTTACATACTTGATATAGTTTCTACCCCCTGCCTGGACCTTGGCTGATACAGAAACTGATGTGTCTCCAATCATTTTAAAAATTAGTTTCATTTCTCAAGTTTCTTTTGATATATCGATAACCTCTGGCAATGTCTGTGATCTATATAAATTCTATATGTGTATACACGCACACAATCTATGGCCTCAGTAGTTTTACAAATGCAGGAAATGGAAGCTTTACTAATTAGGATGCTTTAAATATCTTCCCTGAAAATGGGATGGTCTGTTATAAGATGACACATTGTATTTTTATTACTCTGCTTTTTCTTATAAGCTTTACTTGAAGAATAATTAACAAAATTTTATTAGTAAGTGTGGCAAACCTACATTGTAATTATCTATAAAGGAAATTACCAGATATGTAAATATAATGCTTGCCCCAGGTATACATGCATCCTAGGTAATTAAGGATGAGCACACCTTGGGCAAACTAGGGAGTTGAAATCATTGGCTGTTACGCTACTGGTAAAGTTTAATTTAATTTTAATCAATTTAAATTACAAGTTAAAACAGCACTCAGCTGTTTCAAATTTCTATGAAAACACATTCATATTATTTATAAAACCAAACAGATAGTCTATACAACTACTGGCATTTCTTCTCCGTTATTTTGCTGAGTGACTCCATTCTTTACTTGATTTATCCATTTGAAATTTTTGTTTGATTCTATGAAATAAAGTGAAAAAAGTCAGTAGAAACAAATTCAGTTTGAATATTGAGATTAGAAATTCTTGCTTAGTGTGATCTGCAGCCTTATTAAGCATTTAAAATAGTGACTTGTAGAGTGCAGACTATTTTTTAAGCTTTTCTATAAAGAAGCTTTATAGAATATAAATCCTCTAATACAGTCCATGGATAGCTGAATTTATGAAATCTTTTTATAAAGATGGCTTGACATACTGTTTCAAATATTAGAGAGTTAAAACGATGTTACTGGGACTTCCCTGGTGGAGCAGTGGTTAAAAATCAGCCTGCCAGTGCAGGGGACTTGGGTTCGATCCCTGGTCTGGGAGGATCCCACACGCTGTGGAGCAACTAAGTCCATGTGCCACAATTACTGAACCTGTGCTCTAGAGCCCGCGCACCACAACTACTGAGCCCACGTGCTGCAACTACTGAAGCCCGCGTGCCTAGAGCCCGTGCTCTGCAACGAGAAGCCACCGCAATGAGAAGCCTGTGCACCGCAAGGAAGAGTAGCCCCCGCTCGCCACAACTCGAGAAAGTTAGCTCACAGCAACAAAGATCCAACGCAGCCAAAAATAAAAACAAAACAAAAATGATGCTACTCATTTCCTGATGAATTCTCTGAACTTTTAAATTCAATCCATCTTTACATGTGTTTAAAAAATGTTTTTTTTATCACAGAAAAATATATATTTTTTACTCTTTAAATATTTTTGTTGCTGTCATTTAGGTGTTTTGTTTTTTAAAATCCATGTTTTGTTCTTTAATCCAGAATTTGAATGGTCTGTACTTTAGAAATATCTCTGTCAGTAACTGACACATTAAATAGCTCAAAGAGTTGAAAATACTCTTAAAATGATCTCATCATGATGCCTCAAACTCTGGAGAATGAATCCTGGCTAATTTTAGGTGCAGAGGCAGGAAGACTTTCTTTAAGGACATGAAATAGATATTTAAAAATTACCCTTTATCTGATTACTTTTCCAGAAAAAACGTACAAAATAATTAATAAGATGGTATTTCAAAATCACTTATTTCAAAATCACTCATATTCATATGTAATCCAAATTCCAGCAGGAGAGACAGAAGATACAGTTAAAAGGCAACATTTGAGGAGATAAGGATTGTTAATTTTTCAAAAGTGATGAAAAACAGGAACCCATGGATAAAGTACACAAGAATAATGTATACCAACCTCATGCATGAGCACAGATGTAAAAAATATCCCTGACAGGATGGAACTGAATATAGTTTATATAGAAGGTCATGATCATCGTTATATCACGATCATGGACTCTAAGGCATACACAGACCATTTCCCAGTCTGCTTTTAGCCTCCTCTGAGCTGAGCAATTTTCTCTTTCTGGCTTGCCTTAAAGCTTTCTTATTTTGCTTCTTATGACTGACTCTTTTGATGAATGTTCCCATAGCAGAGTTTTTGGGGGCTCTAAGTGACATTTTCCTGTATGCCACAGTCCTCTCCTTTTGAGGGAAGGGGGGATGAAGAAAGGAAGTAAAGGAGCTTGGAAGCTAGAGCTAGTTTTGGGGGATGGTCAACCATGACCTCATACTATTACTGGATCCATCCTATCTCCTCGGGGCTCTGCTACTCAATCTGCTCCATTTTCCAGTATTCTGGCTCATGGTGATTTGCTTTGGGGCTCCATTATTTCCTGCACCAGTTCAGGACAAATAGCAATTCTTAGTTCATTGGATAAATATATATATACCTGAAATATAATCCTACCATACAGCTTTTGGGCCCCATGATAATCACTGAATCTGTTTTAGGGTCCCTGACCATTCCATGACATTGAGATCTTACTAATTATTGTAACAGTGCGAAGAATGTACTACATAGAGTGTACAGAGGATTTTTAAGGATTGATGCTATCCAACTCCACACATCAACCTACTAGTGTCCCATCTCTGACCAGGCTCCAAATAATGCTCATTTGACCTCATTAAAAGAAAATGGGGGAAGGGAGAAATAATATACCAAAAATATTAATAATGATTATATATGGGGATGAGGTCACAGATTACTTTTACTATCGTCTTTATACTTCTTTTAACTTTCTAATAATTTTAAATGAACACTTATTAATTTTATATTGATAAAAAAAGCCATGAAAGAAACACACATAAAAAAAGTTTTAAGAATCTATTATGTTCCCAGAACTTTGTCTAGTATCTTCTAGTGGTTACTCCTGTAGAAACATAAGATAATTTCTTTTGTTTACAATTTTTTATTGTTACGAAAGCATCCATAAGTAGATATTTCTACTTCAGACCTTATTTGGGATATGTACCTTGTTTCTCTAGCAAGCAGACTTCTGTTTTCTTCATTAGGTTTCTCATTCTCATTCTCATTTTTTTTTTTTTTTACTTACTGCTATCTCTTCACATCTGTCTCTTTACCATGACACACAAAATGAATCATCTAACAGTAATCTCCTAGGTGTCAATATCTAGCTACAGATTGGAATTTAATTCCCTTTCCTCCATATGCTCTTGTTTCTAGAGGCCTCTTATCAGAGCAAATTCTCTTATTTTCACATTAAAAATTGTTACCGTCAGAGAAATAACAGCTAGTCCCACACATATGATGAATAAAATTCAAATATTTGATTAAAAGTAAATAACATTAGAAATGTGTAGTTCCAGAAATATACTCCCCCCAACCCCGCCAAATAACTATTATCAAATAAAGCACCCCAGTAGAAATGCAAAAAAAAATTAAAAGACTTAACTTTGTGACAGGCATAAAATATTGGGAGTTCAAAAGTAAAAAACGTTTTTACTCAGATGATGATTTCTTAGACATCAGAAGCATAAGGCAAAATATGTGTATTTAAAATTTACCTTTAGTAAGCTTATTTTCAAAAAATAAACATGCCCTATTCAACTTTGTCAATGCAAATATTTATAGTAAAATATTGATTCACAAAGTATCCATACAAAAGGCTTGCAAAATTATATACCTGACAGAACTGAAATTCATTTGAAACATACATTAAGTGTTTATTATAGATTCTCTTGCATGAAATTCTTTCAAAAAGTCTGTGAGATATATGGGTTTGATACCCTTATTTTATTGAAGAGGAAGCTGAAGATAGGGAGTGAGCTATAGACCCAAAGGTACCCAGCTAACCAGTGATGGAGTTGAAAGTTAAACCTCAGTCGTCTGAATCCATTGTCCATGTTCTTTCAACTACTAGGCCAAGCTACATGTCTTCATGGAATCATGGGTAGATCCTAACTTCTTAACAACTAATTTAAAAAACTACCAATAGTTTTGCCACTGTTATTCACCACCTTTATGCCTCTCTCTACCTACACTAATAAATATCTCCTTTAAAAATGCCAGAGGTGCATTAAACTATGTACTGGGTCATTTTGCTCTACTGTGTTGAGGCCACCTTGCCAGCTGCCCTATAACAAAGTTGGGTGCATCCAAAGCAGAGCAAGCTTGGCAGTGTGATACAGCAGGCAGAAGGAAGCTCTGACGTTTGTTTTTAATGGACCTCTTTCAGTTTGCATATCATTTGGACTCTCAGAGCCTGTAGACTTGCTATGGGGTCACTATTAAGGTTATGGCTGGTGAGGTTCCTTCACAACAGAAATCGGGGATGAACTTCCAAGCATGGTGCTGGAGGGAAGACAGGACAGAGACTTATGCATGTATATGCAATGATAACTGGGTGATGGCACTGCCAGCAAGAGGAAGATGACCAATGCTCCCAGGGGGTATTGCCTGAGCCCAAAGAACCAACTGGCAGGTTCAGAATTGCAGATTTAACACAGGAGGCAGTATCAGCTGCAAATATCAGCCCAGAGGCCAGCACTTCTGAAAACCAGCCTGAGGACAGGGGGTCTCCTTTCCTCATGTCAGAAAGATGTGTACCTTCCTTCGCACTCACTCAGATTCCATCTTAAGGAGACAAGCAGGGGAAGGCAAGAGGTTACAGAGAATTTCCATGCAGGGAAGATGAACACAACCTAAAGGGACCATGTAACTTCTAAAATTAGATTTAACTTCTAATCATAGAAGAATAGAAGTCAGTTTTTACCCTCAATAAAGAGCTGATAGAGGCTGGGACAATGATCAAATTAGTTACGGTCAAAGTAAAACAAGTTAATTTTTTTGCACATTCAAGTTGTAGTGTGAATTATATACCCTATCACCCCTATACATTGGCATTTACTGGGAATCACTTTTCCAGGCCCTGTACATTTTTTAACTTAATTCTCCTACAGACCTTGGAGGGGAGGAACCATTATAATCTCCATTTTATAGAAAAGGAAGATGAGGGTTAGAGGGGTTAAGTCATTTTCACAAGGTCATGTAGCTATAGTAACGTAGCTGCAAAAGAAAAGCTGATAACACTCTTAAACGTTTCAATTTAAAAATAGTTAAAATACAATTTAGGTGAACTGATTTTTGAAATTTGAAGATGTTCAAGTGGAAGACCTCTGAGTAAAACAGGCTGGGTCTGCTGGTAAAAGAGTATTTTCTTTCTAATTTGCATTTGAGGTTTTGGTTTTCAGGAACATTTAAAGAAAACTTAAGCCTAAAAGGAGTAGTCAAAATCCTGTCAATTTTGCTGGCAGTGAGGTCATAACATATGTTCACTAGAAAGACACTTTCAGTACAATTGGAAATAAAAGGCCATTGACCACTCCTCTCATGCTATGCCCATTAAGCAGCCAAAGCAGAAGTCTTCAGGGTATGGACTTTGAGTTAATCAAGTCTTGGTTTAATTCCTGTTCAACCACATAAAAGCTATATAAGTCAGTGACCACCTTGAGCTTGTTTCCATGTTGCATGGCAACATGGCAAATCAGGATTAAATGAGGCAACATACATAACACTCTGAACATGGTGCCTGCTATATAGGTGGTGCTCAAAACTGACAATTTGCATCTGCCTATCCGTACCCCCGCTTTTTAAAGTTAATCCTAATATTATTCAATTCCCTGTAGCTTACTATATAGATAAACAATCACTTTAATTCCAGATTTTATTTCATTTAGCAAATGTAAATGTGCACCTGATGATTTAATGCCTGGGGTTATCAAGACAGAGCAAAAGAAATAATCCCCTGGGATATATTTATCAAATTTAGAAAATGCATTTGCTTACCAGCTCACTGAATTCATTATTGCCTAGGTCAAGTCTTTCCAACTGGGCCAGTTTGTGCATTGACCTATAACAGATGGAGAAAAATATTATTGTGAGGCAGTGCATGACACATCGCTCCAAAAGACATTCCACCCACCTCCCTATCAGATTTACCTGGGTGTATAGTGCACAGATACGGGGGTATTTTTTAAGGAGAAGTAAGTGGCAAATATACAGTAACATATGCAAACTGCTGCCTGAAAACCTTTAGTAGCTTTTACCATGTTTCCAAATGCCAGTCTATGGATGGAGTTCTGGCCTGGATGCTTAATGAAAATCTGGGAAGCTTGTTAAAAATCTATACCAATAGGAGGTACCAATTGGGCCTCCAAAATCCATATTTTTAAGAATCCCCACAGGTTTTGGAAACCAACGGATAAACCCAATTCTTAGTAAAGCGTTCTAAAATTCCACAACATGGCCACAAATTCATCATCAATCTTGTCATTTTTCACTTCCTTAAATGAAGTTCTGTTATAGAAAAACTTTTTTATCTTCTTTTATTGAGGTATAGTTGATTTATAATATTATGTAAGCTTCAGATGTACAACATAGTGATTCACAGTTTTTAAAGGTTATATTCCATTTATAATTATTATAAAATATTGGCTATATTCCTTGTGCTGTACTTTATATCCTTATAGCTCATTTACTTTATACATAGTAGTTTGTACCTCTTAATCCCCTACCCCTAACTTTTGTACTCATTGTCTCCTAAACATATTGGCTTGAATGATGCTGCAGCTTTGAACAACCTTAAACCTCGGGCAAGAGTTGGTGCCAAAGATTAGACGTACCTTAGCACATGCCATGTGTAAAACAAAATCATTCTCAAGTATAACATACAACATAAGAGAAGGGAGCATTTTTCTGATTTTCAAGTTTTTTATCTCCCTACTAACCAGAATGCTGTCTCCAACTCTTGACTATACAGAAATTCTGGAGGCATTGTTGACTCAAATCTCAAAAAATTTTCATTCCTTCATCTTTAAAATTCATGTAGTAATTATCTTATAGGGCTTTTATGAGTAGCAAATGAAATACTACTGTAATTCAGACTCTGGCAGGCACTCATAAATGCAAAAAAATGTGTGTACTCTTTCTTCACTCAGCAACTGTTACTGAAAGATTATTATGAGCTAGACAATCTTCTGGGGTCTGGGGAATAGCACTGGATGAAAAGAAACAAAAATTCCTCCTCAAAAGTACTTTACATTCCAGTGGAGATGATAATGACAATAAATAAAACAATTAAGTAAAATAAAATAATATACTAGAAGGTTATAAGTGCTATGAAGAACACTTAAGAAGAGGAGGAAGATAGGAAGAATTCATATAACATGACTGCAATTTTTAATAGGGTAATCAGGTCTCACTGAGAAGAAATTTGAGCCAATGCTTAAAGGAAATGAAGGAGCACCCTAGTGCCTAGACTCTGAAGCACGGACACGTTGCTTGCTTGAAGACATCCTAGGTAACCAGTGTGGCTGAAGTAGACTGAGGGACAGGAGAAGTAAAGACATGATAATGGGGAGTTAGAAAATATGGGGTCTTATAGCCCAAGACTTTGGCTTTGATTTTGAGTAAGATGGAGGGTCACTGAAAGGCTTTGATCAAAGGTATATTGAAGTGACTTGTTTTAAAAGGATACTTATGATTTCAGGCTTGTAGACAGACCGAGGAGGATGAAGGTGGAGGCTGGGAGATCAAACAGGCAGTTAATGGAAAATGCCAAATGAGAGGTGACGGCAGTTTGGTCAGGTTGGTGGCAGCAGACGGGGTGAGAAGTGGCTGGATTCTGGACATATTTAAGATTAGATTCAAATGTTTTGTTGATGAAATGATTGTGGGGAGTAAGAGAAAGTAGAGTCAAATGTGATTAAAAGTGTGTTTTGGTCTGAACAACTAGAAGGATGAAGTGTAATTGACTGATGGAGAAGACAGGGTGAGCAGGGTTTTGGGTTCATCAAAAGCTTGGTTTTAAATGTTCTCACCCCTGTCCATCCCCCCTCAAATTTCCTCCCCAAAAGATAAATATGTGAAGTGATGGATGGGTTAATTAATTAGATGAGAAGAATCCTTTCATAATGTATACTTCCATTAAATCATCACAATGTACTTTAAATATCCTACAAATTTATCAGTTATACCTCACCTCATAAGGTTGAAAAAAAAAAGAAATGCTAAATTAGAAATTTCTATTGTAAAGCCAACTAGAGATGTCAAGCAGGAAGTTATATACACAAGTCTGGAGTTCAGGGAAGAAGTCCAGGCAAAATAGATCATTAGAGCATGGTCAGCATACAGATGGTATCAAGCCTTGAGCATGTGAGATCACCAAAGGAATGAGTGTAGATGAGAAGATAATAGGTCTAAGAAGACATGAGGATGATCCAGGAAAGAAGACAGAGAAGCTACTAGGATCACAAGAGAAAAGCCAGAAGAGTGTGAAGAACTGGAAGCCAAGTAAAGACGGAGTTTCAAGTTGGAAGAAATAACAAATTGTAAGAAAAATTGATGATATACCTGAGAAATGACCACTTGATTGAACAACATGTAGATTAGTGATGACTTTGAGAAGATCAGTTTTCTGTTTTAAGCTTTTGCTAATGCTCTTTTTCTCCCGTTCAATATGCCTTTATCCATACATCTTCAATACTCTTTATTCAATAACATAAACATATTGATTTCCTACTATCTCTCAACTTTTAAGGTTATCAAGATGAAAGGTGTTTTTCCCATTATCAGGTAGCTCATAATCTTGAAAGAAAATGGTTAAGACAATGGGCCATGTTTACCCAATAGACTAAATGCCGTAGAAAATATATGTGTAGGATTCTAAAAAAGTGCTTTTTCAGCGTTGGGGAGTGGGAGTAAAAAATAGGAGACTCGGGCTTCGCTGGTGGCACAGTGGTTGAGAGTCTGCCTGCCGATGCAGGGGACAAGGGTTCGTGCCCTGGTCCAGGAAGATCCTGCATGCCGCGGAGCGGCTGGACCCGTGAGCCATGGCCGCTGAGCCTGCACGTCCGGAGCCTGTGCTCTGCAACTGGAGAGGCCACAACAGTGAGAGGCCCGCGTACCGCAAAAAAAAAAAAAAAAAAAAGGAGACTCTACTGACACTTGACTTTGTAGCAGTTGATCAGGCTACAGAATCAGAAGAGATGGATGTTTTTTGGAAGAGACATCAAAGGGGGGCATTGAAAGAGATCAAAGCCCATTTAAGGAACTGCAGGTTAGTAAGAATGGTAAATAAGAAACATAGTAAGAAATAATATGTAGACAAGGGCCAGATCATGAGATCATCCATGTTAAACAAAGAAGTTTGAGCTTTAGCTTGAAGGCAATGGAAGATTTAAGATTTAGATAGGGAAGATATATCAAATTTTTATTTTAGAAAGATCACTTTGGCAGCTTGGAGTGGTGTGGGAAATGTGGAGAAGATGTGCTAGCAAAAAGGTCAAATAAAAGACTGTCCTGAAATCTATGTGGGATATAATTGTGGCCAGAAATAAGACAATGGCAGTATGGATGATATGGTGGGAACTATGAGGGATGCACTGGTGAAGACATACTTGGTAATGATGATAGTTGGTTGGATGTGGAGGGTAAAGAAGAGGAAGGAATTGAAGCTAGTTTCTGGATTGAGTAGCACTGTGGGAATGTTGCAAAGGAATAAATCTAAGGTGGAGAGAGCTGGATGTAGTGAATACTTTTTTAAATACTATAGAGAATTTGAGGTGAATGTGTGAATTCTATGTTAGGAGAAAATTGTGTGTGTGCACGCGTGGTCACACATGTGCACATGTGTGCCTGTGTAAGACTGGAGCTCAGGTGAAAGGTCTTGACTAGAAATAAATATTTGAAAAATAAATAAGTGATGTTTCTTGTCTGCTCCACCACAAAGTTATCTCTCCTTTTAAGCTCACATGCTATCTGCTTTCTTTTCCATGATTTATTTGGCATTGGTCACTAACTTTCTTGAATTGTTAGTTTTTTCATATATATATGTATATATATGTCTCCTTTACACTTCAAGATGCCCAGAAGGGTCTGTGTGGGACCACTAGCAGTCCAAAGATGGTTGTGAAACATTGGCCAGCATTGTAAGAACATCTGACTCACCTCTTGCCAAACCTATACCACTGAATAGGTGCTTCTAGTGGAAGGGGCAGTAGTGGCTGTGCTACATGAAGAGAGAATTAGATTTTCTTCTGAGCCTGGGAATACTGAGGAGCGGTAGATTCTCTCAAGCTTTGTTTCTAGACCACATTTTCGTCCAACAAACAATGAACACCAAAACTTTGGGAACCAAGGTGAAGGACCAAGTGACCAAGCATGGCAATGAATGAAAAATGACCACAGGAGTAGTAAAGCCACCTGCATTTGACTTGACCATGTAGCCTTAGGCAAAAAGTATTCTAGTGAGAACCATCATGAGCTGAAGACCAGAAGCCTTTCCACAACTTCCTGAACTCTAGGAACTCTATAGTTCTCACTGATCTCCAAGATGCATATCACATAAACCTGAGAATATACATTTTTTTCTAGCCATGGTGGTTAAAGAGAAAGACACAATTATTTTTATTAAATGAAGACATGAGTGATGTCTTGTACTTGAGTGTCCTAAAGTAAATTTTATTAGTTCTGGGATTTATCTCTTTTTTCTAGGTTAAATATTGGTGACCTCTTAAATAATTTCTTACATGATGGGGTTTCCAGAAACCTAAACACCCTGATCATCTTTATCAAAGTTTCTCTTCCAAACAGGATGAGATACAAACATGGCACTTTTGTTTTTACAGATAAAGCTTTACTGGAACGTAGTCATGCCCATTTGTTAACATATAATCTATGGCTCTTTTGCACTGCAATGGCAGAACTGAGTAGTGAGACAGACCATATGGACCACAGAATCTGAAACATTTCTATCTCTGAAGGCCAACTGGCACTCAGAATTAAACACTGTTCTTCAGACGTGGGCTGACCAAGACAATGTATAAATGTATCTATTATGTCTTATGTTTCTATTAGTATAGTTTGTTTGATTCCTTTTGTATGGGGATAGGTAGCCTCTCTGCCACCTCTAAGACTTTTCCTTTTCCCATCCTAGTTTTAGGCTATTGCTTTTGAAATCTTTGACTCATAAATTCATACGTAAAACTATATTTTAAGTTTATAACATAGCTTCCTATGATTCCTTTGCCATTCTTTTGAATGAGCAACAATTTTCCTTTTGTTTGCTCCGGAACAACAATGACAAAAGGCTTTCCCATGAGGTTCTCTAAACTCTTTCCTGAAGCTTATTTAAGTTCTGTTTTTTTAAATTTAATTTTATGTTTTTTAATTTTTTTGCGGTATGTGGGCCTCTCACTGTTGGGGCCTCTCACTGTTGTGGCCTCTCCTGTCGCGCAGCACAGGCTCTGGACGCGCAGGCTCAGGGGCCATGGCTCACGGGCCCAGCCACTCCGCGGCATGTGGGATCTTCCTGAACCGGGGCACGAACCCGTGTCCCCAGCATCGGCAGGCGGACTCTCAACCACTGCGCCACCAGGGAAGCCCAGTTCTGTTGTTTAAAATATCTTTTCTTCTATTTTAATTTTATCTTATTTTATTTTCTCGATCCTAGTTTCCATTAATTACTATCACCAAAGTTTCATTCTATCATTACATTCTTAGTTCCATTTTTAAAGTTACTTTCCAATATGATTTCTTACATATCTTTAAAATTTTACACTCTTATTTCTGCTTTTTGAAAATGTCATTCTATATTATTTCTTACATTTTACACCTTTCAAAATGACTGTCTTTACCCACAAGATTTTAGACAGTCTATAATGCAGCCTGTTGCTTTTCTTGTTCGTGTGCTAGTTACTAAACTATAATCATTGTCAAATTGTCCAAAAAAAGTTCCTTTTAGATGAAATATGTAATAGGTTTTTAATTTAATTAGGACACAAACAAGTAAGGCTTTGTCAGAAAAATAAAATAGAATTCATGGTATTTTTATGTTAGTAGTGTTTGTGAGCATTCATTCATTCACTTTGTGCTTCCTTATGGCAGGTGCCACGTGGACATTGAAGTTACAAAGATTTCTGGGATGCAGGGTTTCTTAACCTTGGCACTATTGACATTTTGGGCCAGTTAATTCTTTGATATAGGGGACTACTTTGTGCACTGTAGGATGTTTAGCACATCTTACATAGTCTCTACCCAGAAAGACCTATTTTTAAAATGGGAATGACCTTTCAATGAATAATTACTTCACAGGGTGATAAATGCTAGGATAAAAGTATGTATAGATTGCCATAGGAGCTCAGAAGAAGGAACATTTGACAGCTTGGTAATTATGGAAAACTTTAAGAAAAGGTGAAGTTTGAGCTGGGTTTTGGAGAACGTTGCTATATGAGTCATATATGTGAAAAGAAAGAATGAAAATGCTAAAAGAGTACATCTGAAGCTGAGGTTTTTCCGTGATTATAGCTTAAGTCCACAATACTAACATGTATCCTTAAAGAATGTAAGAGATTTTGGTCCAAAGTGAAGAAATTCTAAAAATTCCCATTAGAGTTTCTTGCACGAATCCCTGCCATCCTATCCTCATGGCTGGATAAGGGGATATCTGGGATGCAGCTATCTTGTGCATTGTAGGATGTTTAGCAGCATCGAAGGCCTCTACCTACCTAATATCAGTAGTACTCTCTGCAGTTTTCAGATGTCTCCAGACATTGTCAAATGTCCCCAGGGTAGAGGTTAGGGGGGCAAAATTACTTCTAGTTGAGATCCACTGTGCTAGAGGAATATTCCAGGCTTTTATCTCCTCTCCTTGCTGATTCCTTGGGGGTGAGCCTCTTATCTCCATTTGTTTACCTCCTTACTCTACTAGGTGGGGTCCCACGTGGCCTGTTCTTATGCACTTCAAGCAGCCTACTTGATTACTACTCATTTGACTGTACTCCTTTGTCCTTACAGTAAACACATGTGGGTCTGGGGCCTACCTCTATGTCTCAACACAGGAATCTGACTGGTGTGACTTCCCCTTACAAATGGCTTGAAGGCATGATCACTGCCATAGGTTAGGGAGAAAATATCAGGACTTGTTACAGTTTGGGTCACATTCTCTATCAGTTATGCCTACAATTTGATCATCTCCTGTCTGAACTGAATATCTTTCTGATTATTTAGATTCATTTGTAAAGTTCACCTAGTTATCTGAACGAGCAAGTTCTAAGGAAATTGGTTGTATTAAATGATGTTTACCAACCTATGTTCATATCATACATGTAAAAATTGTAGAAATGTATAAAATTTCCAGGATTGTTACATTTATCATTGCTGCTTCTCTTGCCTGTAATGTTCTAACTCGTAAATCTTCTCATAGCTGGCTCCTTTTCAACTCAGCTCATATTTTTCCTCCTCATATCCCCTTTACCCAAAATTAAATCTCCTTCCCATCTTCATGTTATATATTGCCCTGTTCCATTTTCTTCTTAACACTTACCACTGAAAATATTTAATTTAATTTTTTATGTTAATTTTATATTTTAATATTTAATACCGAAAATTAAAACTTGTTTACTTGCTAATTATTTTCCCCCTACTAGACTGAAGCTTCATCAGAGCAAGTAAGTTGTTGATCTTACAAATAGCTTCTCAAACAGTTTGTTTAATGAAGATATTCATATGTGCGTGAATGAATAATTCTTTACCAGTGAGCTGTTTGAATTCTAGAATATTTACAAAGAAAAACCACTCAATTTTTATCAGGCATCTACAGTTAATTAACAGTTGCCAAGGAGGCAGCTATAATTAATTAACAGTTGCCAAGGAGATAACCTGATAGGCCTGTTTTAATGATATTGTAATGAATATACATTAGCTTACTTATTGTAAACTATGCTTGACGATAAAGGCAGATAAGGCTGAGATTCATCCGTCCCAGGATATCTGCATCTTGTGTTAAGTTGACATCCTGACATTTTCAATAGTAGATATTAAAAAATCCAAATAATAAAAAATACTAAGTGAAATACTTAGGTGAGTTTTTCATTTGTTTGGATATCTGAAATATAGCAAAAATACTCTAAATGGAGAGTAGTTTAGAGCATAGACTCTGAATTCAGACAACTTGGGTATAAATCCTGATTCTACCACTCACTTAGCTGTTTGACTTTAAACCAATAAGAACATCTTTGCACCTCAGTTTTCTCATCTGTAATATGGGAATGATAACAAGAATCCTTGCATCATAAGGTTATTTTGATGATTAAAATAGTTAATACAGGTAAAGCACATAAATTGTGATTGACATATGGTAGGTGTTCTTTAAGAGTTAAGTATTGAAATACTTACAGAAGAATTTCAGAGTTGGAAATATTTTGAGAGATTATTGAGGTCAGAGTTTCTTGAAGTTTTCCTAAGGACTTATAAATGTTGCATGATTTTAAAAAAAATTCAGATGGTCAGTACATTTTGGCAAATCTTGCTTAAAAATGTTAAATAGATTTCTTATCAGTAGGACTTCTTATAAAACATACAAATGTTCATTGTGATTATTTAACAGATTCAATTAGTTTAGACAATTTCCTGTTTATGCGACCAAAAACATTTTCCTTTTCTTTCCCACAGGACATTTCTTAGACTAGGAGATGTTCTCCTAGTAAACACTGTAAATACTTTTTTGCAGATGACGAAGTTGAGTTCTTGTCCATCCCAGTCCATGGAATCATGGACATACTTAGTCCATGAAAACACAGGCATGTGTGTTTCCCTATAATGAATATAGGATTTAAATTTGATCGAATCATCCTCTTTTGTCTTCTTGAAACTCTGACCTGTCAGGCCCTGCATCTTAACTCCCAATATTCATTTCAGGCTCTTCTTGCATTTATGACTGTTTTGGACATGCTTCCCTGGTTTGACTTTCACATTCTCCTTAAAAGACCATATTGATTTTTGCCATTTGGCCTTATGCACAGCAACCTCAGGAAAAAGAAGTGCTCCCTTCTTACTAGAGGAGACTTGGTGACTTGTTCAACGTCACACAGAAAGTTAATGACAGAGCTGGCACAGGATCTCTTTTCACAGCAGTGGCCAATCATCTAAAACTGGCCTGGACTGTTTGGCTTGACCATTGTTTAAATATGAATGTTTTTTGAAAAGAATATTTTCTAGAGCTCACTGTAGTCTATGCCAGGGGTCAAGAAACTTTTTCTATTAAAGGCTAGACAAGAAGGGTTTCATGCTCTATAGGCCATATGTTCTCTGTCTCAACTACCCAGTTCTGCCATTGTAATGCAATGGACATGGTTGTGTTCCAATAAAACTTTATTTATAAAAAAGGGGCCACCAAATTTGGACCATAAGCCATAGTTTTCCAACCCCTGGTCTACATCAGCCCTTAAGATCTTACATCTAGATAGCTCCGTGGGTTTATGATATAAGCTTGGTCCCTAAGAATATTTAAGTTTTTAAAACCTGATACAATAGATAAATTAAGGACTGGAAATATTTATTATTAGGTAATTGCCACTAGATAACTATATTTATATACTATTTGAAATTCTCATTTCTTAGGGTACATGTTACTGGAATCTAGGGACATTTATTCTTAATACTGTTCTTCGGTTGCATTTATGAAAATTAAGTCCTTACCAGCATGCTATTACTTTATAGAATTTATCCAATTGCAAATCTGGTAAAAGATTCCAATTGGATCAATGACGGGAAATAACACAATATCTTGGTGCATCTGTCACTCTGATAAAATTATACAGTCTATGATTTGCTTTTTATCAGATTCAGAGGTTTTATCTATTCAAGTGTACAATTACTTCTGAAGCCACATAAAGTTGGCAGAATTTTGTTTCTCCATAAATTCCCAGTGCAATAACATGGGTTTGCTGACTCTCACAAGATTCTGCAAATTTTTGGCATGGGCTTATTCATTCCATCTTTTAACTTGTCTTTCAAATGTTCTCAAACACTCTCTAATTAGTGGTTATTCATGTCACAAGGATAGGAAAACTCCCCTCAGTTGCTACCGTCCGATGTTTCTCTCGTATTGGAACTTAGGGAAAGAATATACTATCTTTCCACTTAATCCATGTCCTATGTTAAATGGACATTTACATTTTATACTTTGGACCTACTGATTCTACCATGTTCTCTTGTTCACAATCTTTCTTTAAATGAACTTTGTATTATACATTTTTTTTTTTTTTTTTTGCAGTACGCTGGCCTCTCACTGTTGTGGCCTCTCCCGTTGCAGAGCACAGGCTCCGGACGCGCAGGCTCAGCGGCCATGGCTCACGGGCCTAGCCGCTCCGCCGCATGTGGGATCTTCCCGGACCGGGGCACGAACCCCTGTCCCCTGAATCGGCAGGCGGACTCTCAACCACTGCGCCAACAGGGAAGCCCTGTATTATACATTTTGAAGTAAATCATTCCTTACAACACAAGTACTAAAGACAAGAAGGCCCAGGAATTGATATTCTTTAAAAATGCAACTAGCAGCATACCTCATGTTGAAGAAACATAAACTTATTATATTTACACACAAGGAAAAATTTAAAATCCATTGTCCAGTAACATAATATAATTTCTATGATAAAATGTTTTCTATAAAGATTCTCCCTTAATGGCCTACATGAGAAAAGAATCTTAAAAAAAAAGAGTGGATATATGCATATGTATAACTGATTCACTTTGCTGTACACCTGAAACTGATACAACATTGTAAATCAACTATACTCCAATAAAAATTAAAAAAAAATTCTTCCTCGATTATTACTATATCTTAAGCCAATGTCACAGCTACAATATTTATGTACTCTCCATCATTTCAATTCAACTTTCCCCTAAGAACAGCAACAAAAAGCTAAACTGGCTTCTTGGATCTCCCAGAAGGATATGTAACCAAACTAAACACCTATTATTCTGTCAAAGAATATTGGGAAGACATTTTATTGGAATTCGTCTAATTAAGGAATTTGTGAATGCTTCTAATTAAGATGTTTCTCCTTGCAGTATTTAAATTTTTAGAATAAATATTTAAAATATATAATTTACATCAAGCTGTCACATTATTTTGAGTATTTCCTTGGGAAATATTTTTCCTTTTAAATATTCAACATTTAAAAGTTTAAGCTGATTTCATGATGTCTTATTGGAAAACTTTTCTTTCCTATAACTACGTATCTTTAATTTAATGCATAACATGAAAAAAAATTCTGTATGAAGAAATAAACTTACAAGTAACCTCTCAAGAATAGCTTTAGTTTATATAGTAAGATAAACTTCTCCAGTGAAATAGATTAAAGTATAAAATAGAACCTTGTGAACAGCAACCAGCTGTAAGACAAATTCTGCACTACTCTAATTAGATTGAGGAGAAGACTGACTTTCATTCCTCTCTCTCTAGTCTTCTTGGGTTTATGACCAGAACCAGTCATTCATTCACTCTGAACGTGAGTTTTCCCACTGGCCAAAAATTATTGTGCATTCCTAACTCATGACAATGCAGTAAAGATAAAATTGTACTTGTAAGACTTTTTGAACTCTTTCTGGAGAAACGGTGCCATATGAGCAGAAACCATGACAATTATCTCTGTGTATGGTCACACTTCAGGAACTGAAGCTCCTGGCTTGCACTGAAGCAGTCTAATCAAGAGGTTATGGGAAACATAATCATTGCTCATGAAAAGATGCTCATTTTCACTAGAATATGCTGCAACCTACATTATAAGCTCATGAAGAGATTTCAAACACTACTGAAAAAATACTCAGGCACAGTTAAGCTATTTTAAAACTCATGGATAACTGAGCAGGGAAAAACAAGTTTCTTTCCTAAGAGACTCTTCACACACACACACACACACACACACACACACACACACACACACACACACATACACAGGCTCATTGTTTCAGGCTCATTATTTCTTCCTATTATTCAATGAAAAAATTACAACTTGTCACTTTGGGCTTTGTAAATATTAATTCATGTACTTTTATGTAGATCTGGCCTTAGATTGTTGATACCCTGACTAATGTAAAATACAGAAACAACCCTGTGACTAAGATGTCGGAGAATTTGACCTTTAACAGATAAAGGCCTTTGAAAATAATCTGCCAAGGTAGCCACTGCTGGTTTCCCAGGCAACTGTCATTTCCTTTCCCTTTCTTCCTTGCCAGTGGTATCTGGCCTGCATCAGAGACTGGAAATCCCAAATGGTCATGAGGCAAACCTCCTCTGCAGCTAGGATATGAGCATATGGCTCAGTTCTGGCCACTAGAACAGGAAGAGGAGGAGAAGAGATTCTGAGGGAGATCCTGAGAAAGATTTTTCCCCTTGGTTTAAAAGAGGGAGAGAGGCATGAGAACTTTTTTACCTGTCCCTCTTTTTCCTCTTTTTTTCATGGTTGAATGTGAATGTGATGTCTGGAGTTGCAGCAGACACTATGAAACCATGAGGTAACAAGTCCAAGGATGAAAGCCAACATGCTGGGAATAGCAGCGTAGAAAAATCGAAAAAGACTGAGCTTTTGGTAAAATCATTAAGCTACTGAAACAAACTCTGGAACTGCTTATCTTGAGACTTTGTTATGGATAACAAGGTACCTATTATTTAAAAAGTCACTTTTACTCAGAATTCTGTTTCTTATTGCCAAAAGCATACTTCTAAATACACTGATTCTACTGAGCTATTAGGTACCTAAAAGAGCATCACATGGTTTGTTGGTGGCAGACCTAAAGTAAAAATAGAGGTCTTTTAAGGCCCAGAGGTGCCTGATACACCACACATTAAAAAAATTCCTGATTTATTAATTTGAGTTTTAGTAGATTTTAGGCAAAAAAAAAAAGAAATAGTTTTAAAACTTCTGTTCTTGATTAGAAAAAAACTTTTTGATAATACTAAGCTAGCAAAGAAATGAATATATTACTACTTAATTAAATTAAGTACAAAGGTGCTTTTGGGATCATGAGAGATAATGTGCATTGACATATATACACTAATATGTATAAAATAGATAATAAGAACATGCTGTATAAAAAATTAAACTAAAAAAACAGAAAATATGTATAAAAGTATTTGCATAGCCTTTGCAGCTTTAATTGATTTTATTTTTTTCCACTTTTATTGAGCTATAACTGAAATATAGCACTGTATAAGTTTAAGGTATACAGCATGATGATTTGACTTATATATATCATGAAGTGATTACCACAATAAGTTTAGTCAACATCCATCATCTCATGTAGATACAAAATAAAAGAAAAAGGAAAAATATTTTTTCCTGTGATGAGAACTCTTGGTATTTACTCTCTTAACAACTTTCCTATATAACATACAGCAGTGTTCATTATGTTAATCATGTTATGCACTACATCCCTAGTACTTATTTACCTTATAACTGGAAATTTGTATCTTTTAATCACCTTCCTTCAATTCCCCCTCCTTGTCCCCTCATCTCTGGTAACAACAAATCTGATCTCTTTTTCTATGGGCTTGTTTGTTTTCTTGTATGTTTTTGAAGTAGAACTGACCTACAACACAATGTTAGTTCCTGGTGCACAACGTAGTGATTTGACATGTCTTTGCATTACAAATTGATCACCATGATGTCTAGTTACCATCTGTCACCACACAAAGTTAAAACATTATTATTGACTCTATTCCCCATGCTGTACATTTCATCCTTGTTACTCATTTATTTTGTAACTAGAAGTTTGTACTACTTTCCCTCACCTATTTCACTCATCCTCCTGATCGCTTTTCCCTCTGGCAACCATCTGTTCTCTGTGTCTATGACTCTTTCTGTTTTGTTTTGTTTGTTCATGTGTTTTGTTTTTCAGACTCCACATGTAAGTGAAATCATACAGTATTTGTCTTTCTCTGTCTGACTTATTTTATTTAGCATAATACCTTTTAGGTCCAACAATGTTCAAAGTAGTTTAAATTTTTTCCTTCCTGCATTTGACTTATCAATATTCTAGTTTTCCATTTTGACAATTTCTTTTTCATAAATTATTCTGTGGGTTTTTGTATGATTTCTGATATTTATAATTTCAACTTTTCAGAAACCATGACTGTGATTCTATATATATTCTGTTTCTTTTATTTTTTATTACTTTATAGTTTTGAAAATATGGTAAGATGTTAATATTTTTCAAGTTTGTATGCCTCTTCACTTTTATGTTTATTATATCTTCAAAGAAAATTACTCCACAAATCTTTTCTTCTAAATTCAGTTAATTAGAAAAATTATTTTTTATTATTATGATTATAAATTAAAATTATTAATTTTTCTTAATTTCCTAAATTAAGTTTCTTAAAATAATATTTGCCTCAGACTCAACTAGATATTTTTTCTTCTATGTATTTATTACTAGAGATTCTTCCCTTAGTATTTGAATGCTAAAACCTACATTACTGGTATATTTTTTCATAGTGTCTATCAATACATAGAAATAAAATTAGCTTTTATTTAATAATTGGAATGATATGTGCTTTTAGCTGCATATGTTCACTTAAAATAGCAATTTAGGAATAAATCTCACTTAGGATAACTTTTTGATTGGTCTTAACCAGGACTAATTTTTTCCCCATGGATATAAATTGGCATAAAGATTATCATTCTAAAATATGATTATAACAATCAGTACTTAGAAGTTGTGAAATAAAATATAATAGGATAGCAATCAGAAATAACGGACTGTACAATAGAAACCAAATAGAACAATGGGTAAAAAATCAACTCTAGATGAGACCATTGTGAAATGTGCCTCATAATGAAAGCTCATTTCAATCAAAGAACTGTAAAAGACACTGAATTCTAATAGCATTATTTCTTATGGGTAATTATATTTATATAAAGGCAATCTTGCTTTAAAAAAGTCATAAGTTCAGCCATTGATTCTCAACATGCTGTCAAAAAGTGATATTTCTGAACCTGAATTTTACACTTAGCTAACTGCCCAAAAAGGAAGAAAGGTCTGATTCTTCATATCATCATTATCATTGTAGACAAAATAATAAGTTGACTATCTTACTTTGGTACTACCCTGATACTTCATTTTACAAATTCCTTGTAAATTATGCCTTTTAAATTCATTAACCAAACAATTCTTTCTTTAATATAACAAACATCTCTTGAGCACATATCAGATGGCTAGGCTAAGGGCTGGCACTAAGATGTGGTCACTTCCTTCAGGTACCTCACAACTTAGTGAAGTGGACATAAAAACCTACAATTAACAATAATAATGGATAGTATGAAATTTTTATTATGTGTTTAATAGTAATTCAAGGATTTACATAACAAAACACAGTCCCTGCCCTGATGGAGCTTATATTCTATGAGAAAATTAAGAAATTAAGTAATTTTGAAATTAATGTGTTAATGTATTATGCCTGGGATTCATGCTACCTAGAAGATGTCGTGTTTTGAGAACGTGTAATTCAGGAACTGACCCAGAGATGGCTTCATAACAGATAATATTGACATTAGGGGTTATGAGATGAAGAGTTCACCAGATGGAGAAGGCAGAAAGGGATTTTCAAGCAAGGAAAATGACACGAGCATCAGCATTCTCCTAGGTATTAAAGTATTCGACATGTTCGGGAAATAGAAAAGTATTTTCTCAGTAAAATTCTCAGCAACATGAAGGGACTCAGAGGACTTCTTTATTTCCTTAGTGTTAAAGCCCAAAGGAGACAGAAAGTTCTTTCTCAAAGCAGTTCACTCTTGGAGAAGACCGGTTCAGGGAATTATTCCCCTGTCAGGCCACAGTGGGTTATGTTCCCAGGGCAAGCTGGACCTTCACACTGTGAGCAGAGCTCACAGGTCTTGCGAATGGAGAACCATCAGTGCCAAAATAAGAAGATGGAGCCCAAGTCCCTTTAAGGAAAGGAAGGATTGATTGTCCCAATAAAGCAACGGTAGAAAGAACTTGCCTCTTATTTCTCTATTTTCTATTTTGATGAATGCTACCACTACCTCCCTTGTAGCCTAAAATAGAAACTTGGAAGTTATTCTAAACTTGTTTTTTCTCTATCACCTTCCAAATTAGTCAATTACAAACACCTGTTTATTCTACCTCTGTTATATGTCTTGAATATATGTTCTCTTTTCATCCTCTCTGCCTGACCCAAAGAAGGATTCATATCAAATAATACTAGAATTAGGGTTTAAGAGATGAAGAGCCCCTTAGCTCCTCTCACTTGTTAGTTTACTTACTTCTTGGTTTAACCTCTTTTATTTCTTGGACTATGGTGACCCAGGCCTTGTAACAGCCTCTTTGCTAGTCTGCCTGCCTCCAGTTTCAGCTTCTTCCAATCCATACTTATCATTGTCACAAGAGTAATCCCCCAAATAATTTGGTCATGTCATTTCTGGGCTCAGAAACCAAATTATTTCAGGAAAAGGTCCAAATTCATCAACATTGCATTCAAGGAAATTATAATTTGACACCAGTTTACTTTTCTGGTTTTGACTGCAAAACCCCTACACATATTATAATCTACAGGCATTTATAGTGTCCTAAATGAGCTAGGTTCTCTAATGGGAGCCATTCTCTGGTAGATTTATCTTTGGAGGTTGTGAGAATAAATTTAGCCCTTTTAAATATACCTCAGAGGACTTCTCAGATTAAAAAATACAATTGAGAATAATTGAATTTTTATGAGGAGCAATTACTGGGGAAAATATTTGTAATGGTTTTGCCTCTTGAAAAGTATTAGGTTATCAAAGTAATATATTATCAAATAAGCTGTTATACTTTTTATAGATCAAAAAAATACCAAAGCTTTTGGTTTGTATGCAACTAATATGGAGTCTCTCATGTGAAGCTGAGCAATAGAAGATATTTAAAAATCTATGTAAGGGATGTAATGTACGACATGATGACTACAGGTAACACTGCTGTATGATATATAAGAAAGTTGTCGAGAGGAAATCCTAAGTGTTCTCATCATAAGAAAACAAATTTCTTTTTCTTATTTTTATTGCATCAAAATGAGATAATGGTTGCTAATTAAACTTATTGCAGTAATCACTTCACTATATGTATATATATATCAAACCATCATGTTGTATCCTTTAAACTTATACAGTGATGTACTTCAATTATATCTTGATAAAATCAGGAAAAAATGAAAAACAACTAACTGTAAGTGAGTCATAATGTATCCAAATAAAAGGAAATTAAAAAAAAAATCTGTGTAAAGAAGCTTTCCTAGAACATCAGTGAAGTAGTAGGTAGAGTCTGTCACTATCTCCTAATTTAAGAGCTATTAAAATAGACATTGATTCTGAGATTTACAATAAGGACCCAGAAGTAATGGAACCTCTATTATGGTGACTTCTAATTCCACGTGATGTGTTCTTTTGAACTAATCAACACCACTGGATCTTCTCCCTTCATATCGGTTCACAGGCAACCAACTCATCAATAATATCACTTCTTAGTTAGAGCAGGGGTTTTCAGACTACGGCCTGCAGGCCAAATCTGGTCCACTGCTTGTTGTTATATAGTCTACAAATTAGGAATAGTTTTTATATTTTTAAATAGTTGAAAAAAATCAAAAGAAGAATAATATTTCATGACATGAAAATGATATGAAATTCAAATTTTTCAGTGTCTATAAATAAAGTTTTTTGGAACACAGCCATGCTTGTTTGTTTACATATTGTCTTTGGCTGCTTTTGTGCTACAATGACTGAGTAGTTGTGATGGAGACCCTATGGCCTGCAAAACTTAAATATTTGCCATTTGGCCTATTGCAGGAAAAAGTTTGCTGATCTCTGATTTAAAGTGACACGTCTTATGGACTGAATGTTTGTGTCCCCTCAAAATTCATATGCTGAAGTCCCAACCCTCAAGGCGATGGTATTTGGGGGTGGGCCCTTTGGGAGGTAATCAGATTTAGATGAGGTCATAAGGGTGGAACCCCACTTCCCGCAATTGGATTAGTGTCCTTATAAGAAGAGGAAGAGAGACCAGAGCTCCCTCTTTCCCTGCCATGTGAGGATACAGCAAAAAGGCATACTCTTCTAGCCAGGAAAAGGGCCCTGTCTGGGGGACAGAATCAGCCGGCACCTTGATCTTAGGCCTCCAGCCTCCAGAAATAATTTTCTGCTGTTTAAACCACTCAGTCAAGGCAATCTGAGCTAATACAATACCTAATATTTGGAAATTATAGGCTTGGTAATATTTTAATTGGCTGCCCAGCATCTGGCATTTTGGTCATTTCCACTTTAGGAAACTTGGTAGGATGCAAAGCTTACCTACTGAAAAGGGAAGAGCAGCCCTGACAGCTGACAGCTGGTAGCTAGCCTGGTTGCTACCACCAAACCATAGTATTTCTCTGCTGATCATAAGCAATTACACAAAATTGTCAGTTGAGAACTCTTCAGACAATGATGGAATAAAAAAAAAACAAGTCAACTACAAAATCAGACCTGGATAGAGACAAAAACAGACCTTGTGCTTCTATTACTATAAGGAATTACTACTTCTTCTCCAATGGCAACTCCAGCTACTCTCCATTCCCCTGGTCTCAAAGGTTAAAAAATGCCCAAATCTCCAATAACCAAATGCCCCACTTTCAGAGAATACCTGATCCAGAAAAATAACCACATTCTTAAACCTTCTCCAAAATCACCTAAAATCCCTCCTAACTCCCTCTTACTGAGGTGCTCCGTGGTTTTCCATGGTATGCAGCCTCCCTTGCAGCAGCAATTAATAAACCTAATGTTGGTGAGTAAGTGTACATGGTGGTTTTTGGCTGCTGGGGATCAACATCCTTTTTAGAAGCCACATACCTGGTTTTCAAGTCTCTCTGGCATCAGTGAATTGGGGACAGGGGCTCTACAAGTCAGACACATACTCCCTTCTCGCCACAGAAGCTAACTGTGGAGAATTCATTATGGCTTGAGCAACAGCAGCAGCAGCAGCAGCAGCGAGAGTAACACGTTGCAGGGTGATGGTGCAGTAACAGTGGTCAGTACCCAGTGCTTGTAGGGTGCCGGTGCAAACTGTGGCGTTCAGCATTCAGTGGTGGCAATGATGGTATGACACCACACTGTTCTTTGAAAAATTGCTTTTGCCTTTTTTCTAAGTTTCACTTGTTGTCTTATAGCCCGTTCTTTCATTTATTTAATGTCCTATCATTAAAGTCTCTTTCAACTTAAATCATTCAGAGTTGGTTATCGTGTGGCTAGTTAAGAACCTGTTGATACTGGAACAACATTCTACATAGTATCCCCCTAAGCAATTTCAAGCATTTGATGGCCGAAATATAACTCTCTAGTCACAGATGCTCTTCTAAGTTCCAGGTCTAATTTTTTTTTTATTGTTTACTGAACAGTTTTGAATATACCATATGAACTTCCAATTTATCATGTTGGAAACAAAATCAGTCATCTTCCCAGACCTCCTCTATTTCCTGCCTGTGAGTTGATACTACCTAAATCAGAAACCCATGACTAATTATTCACAAGTTCTATGGATTCTACTCTCTTTGAAATCTATTTCTTCTCATCTCTATGGTCATTGTCATAGCTCTAGTTCAAAGTTTTGTTTCTCCCATGAATTACTTCCATGGCCTTGATAACTGGTTACTGTGTCTTCCATTGTGTCCTCTATAACACACTCTCCACTTAGGAGCCACAGATATCTTTTAAAAATGTAAATTATATGACGACAAATAAAATTTCATTTGCCAGAACAAAGTTGCTTCTAGAATAAAAATTCACATGATACTGGCATGTTCAGAAATGCTCTTGAGTTACTACTTCCAGGATATGTTCAACTGGAATGTGTAATGGTGTCTGTGTTTCTGTCCAATAGAGATCCTTTTTGGTCACTATTGTAAGCAAGAAGTGACTCTGCTAAAGGGAGTTTTAAAAACCTCTGCCAACCCTGTAGCACCAAAGTGTCACAGTGTAAGTTGATTCTATGAAGCATTTACTTGCTCATTTAACAAATATTTATTAAGCATCTACTATGTATTAGGCTTTATTCTAAGATATAACACTGTAGATAAAAGTAAAACAGATAAAACCTCTGCCCTTGTAGAGCTACCATTTTAGTGGGAGAGATGTATGAGAAGGAAATAAACATAAATGTACCATATAGCATGTGGTGAAATGCGCTATGAAGAAAATAAAGCAGGGTGAGAACGATTGAGATCATCTGGAGAGCTTCTATTTCATATAAAGTGGTCAGAGAGAGCCATTGTTGAAAGTTAACATTTTATCCAAGTTCTGAAGGCAATGAAGAAATGTTATGACATAATGTAGTGTATATAAACACAGAAGACTATACTGTATAAAATCATGACTTACATAGTTAGACTGTCTGGGATTAAATATGAACTCTGTCACTTACAAGACCTTATAACCTTGGGCAAGATATTTAACATTCCTGTGCCTCAGTTTCTCCATAAAATGGGAACAATATGAGTATCTACATTGTTGGATGGTGCATCTTAAATAAGTTAGTAGATGTAAAGTGCTCAGAGCCCATGGTAAACACTCAAAAATAGAAGTTATTATTATTTTGAAAAGTGTATGGTAAAACAAAGAATTGAGGTTAGGAGGAAAAACTTTTAATATCACACAATATAATCCATAATTTGTAGACAGTAGGGGAAGCAAAACCTTCAGTAGAAAACAAATACTGAAGACTCAGTGGCTAAACTTGGAGCAGGTACACAAGGAACCAGAAAGAAAAATTATGTATCATTCATCCAAGTATTCATTGAATACCTACTATGTACCAAGAACCATGCCAGACAATGGACATGGAGGTAAGAAAGTTAGATATTACCTTCTTTTACAGAAATTTTATAATTTGACAAGAAAGACATACAGTAAAATAGTAATTACAGTAAAAGGTGTAAATGTAATGGTATAGAATGTACAAGGAGGATATTATAGGAGTATATAACTGGAATATTAATAAGAGCTATGAAATAAAAAGCATACATGCCAGATAACATATAGAAAATTATCTAGACTGAACCAAATTATTTCACTTTTACTTAAGCTGTTTAGCCTCACTTTTACTTTAACTGTTAATCAAAGTGTAAGATACCTATAGAAGAGTACGTAGCAGAAGTGTAATGCTCACTGAATTTTCATATACTGAACTGGTTACCCATGTAATCAATATCAAGATGAAGAAACAAAATGCTTTCAGAGTCCAAAAGCAGTCTCCCTCATGCACCCTTTTAGTCACTAATTACCTCCCAAAAGATAACCACTATTATAATTTCTGGTAAGGTAGATTAGTTTTGCCTCACATTATATTCTACATAAATGAAAACATATATATTCCTTGTGCCTGACTTCTTTCCTTAAACATTCATACAGAGACTTGTACATGACCATTCAGAGCAGCCAACTCGTAACAGAGAAAAACTGGAAAAAATCTTTCAACTCAGATCCATCAAGAGGGGAAAAGGTAAAGAAATTGTGCTATATTTATACAGTGGAATACTATCCAGCAATAAAAATTGATAACCATTATAACATAGACAAATAAAATAATAATGCTCATTGAAAAAAGCCATACCCCCCCCCAAAAATAATATACTCTAAGATAATATTTACATAAAATTCTGGAAACTAATTCTTCAAACTAATCTGTAGTGATAGAAAGCAGAATAGTATTTGCCTGGGTGGGGAGTGAGTAAGCAGTGCCATGAGGAAACGTTTTTGGGTGATGGATATGTTCATTATCTTTACTGTGGTGATGCTTTTGGTGGTGTATATATGTTTCAAAACTTATCAAATTGTTACTTTCAATATGTGCAATTTATTAGATATCAATTATACTTAAATAAAGCTGTTTTTTTTTAAAAAAGAAGAGTTGGATACTTTACTAACAAATGTTATCAAAACTTTCCCAAATTCAATATGTATTCAAATCTCTAAAAAAAGATATTATCACATATCCTCAAAACTTCAGTCCAGTTTGAGTGAACTACCTTGCTGTGCCATGGTTATTAAGAACAAGGCTTCTGAGTCAGGCTGCCAGGGTTAGAATCCTTCCACCTCACCTTACCAACTTTGTGACATTGGGTAAGTAATTTCTTTATGTTTCAGTGTCCTTACTTATAAAATAAGGATAGTACTAATACCTACTTCAGAGAGTTAATGTAAGGGCTATATGAGTTAATATATGTAAAGAATTTAGAACTCAATAAATATTAGCAATTATATGACCTATAAGAGTTAAATTCTAGTGCCTATATTAGGTAAAATTAAATGGCCAGTATTCCTTGCAAAATTCACTGAATTAGGCTTATTTCTCTTTATTGATCTAACCATTATACTGGCATACAAAACACTACTCGAATAGGCTTTTCTCTACTTTTCAAACCCCATCTCTTTTTATGCACAAGCCAATACATACAACACAAATGAATCTCCTAGTACTTTGCATAATTCATCAGTTTCCATTCATCTCTCTGCTTTTGCACATGATTTTCCTTGGCTAGACTATCTCTTCCACAGAACCAAAAACTCAGTGAAAGGGCTGAATATATCTTTGAAATTCTCAACACATAGTACAGTGCTCAATTGTAAGTTTTCAATAAATGTTGGGCAAGTTTTCCTTGATTCTAATTTTCATTCTCTTATTGAGTTTTCCATCACTGTGTTAAATACATTTATTTCTTGTGCCCTAAGCTTGGTATTAAACGAATATACTGTTTTGCTCTTCTGTTAGAATTACTAAATGACAAAACTAGGACAACAGTTTATAGATTGCCATCTCAGTGTATCCATATTTACTGCTGTTTTTTAATCCTCTTTATTTCCAAGTCTTTTTTTTTAACAATTTTAGATGCCCATATAAACCTGTTGATCCAGAGAGAAGACTGATGAGAATTACATTCTTCTGCTTTTTCCTAAAAATTTTCCAGTTTCTATTTGTTTTCCTAAAGAGTAAAATGTATATCAATTATGTACACAGAAAGAAAAGTTTGATTTCAAGCATGATCAACTTTATATTAAAAAGCAAATTTAGAAATATCTTAGAGTAACAAATGCTTTGACGTTAGAAGCTACGTAATTTCTATATTTACTTATATCAAAAATACCGAAAGCACATTGTTCAGTAATTACTACAGAAACATCCTGAACTACTTAACTGTATTTTGTGGTAATTACCATAGAAAAAAATTATATTTCAAAGTTTTACCAGTTTTTGTGAAATCCTTCTGCAAAGCATCAATTTAAAATGAAAATTGCAATTTTAAACATTTGTCCTCAAGAAAAAATATAACATAGAATTAATGTACACCAATAAATAACAAACTGACACAAAAATCAGTGCATTGTCTGTGGGGCTAAGAATATGATTTATATAGTGGCAAATAACATTAAAGTTCTTATTACCTGAATGGAAAATATCTTTTATGCCTTCCTTACCAGGTTAATGTGCAGATCAAAAAATTACTATTGAAAGCTTTGAAAAATGTAATACACTTTCGCTGTATAAGGTATTGGTACCTTTACAATCTTGTATGTTAGGAAATGCTAAAGAAGAAATCACCTTGATTTTAAAAGGTTGGAAAGATAAAACTGATAGTTAAAGACACTCAGCCATAAATTAAAGGCAGGAACAAAACCTTACATTATCACAAATAAACTGACACTCATAACCTTATGAAACTCATTGATCATCTCCTTAATTTATCATTATGAGGACTGAATGGTTAATCTGTGATTCCAGAACCCAAAACGTACCCTGATGTATTTTTCTTTTAATGGAAAACACCTCAAAAGAATAAGCAATTCTTGCCATATGTGACAAATATCTATAATCTAGAAGAGGCATTAATAGGATTTGATTCCTAATCAAGTACCTTGGAGATAAATCAATCAAGAGCAACATCAGCATAAATAATTTGAAGTTGCTAAAAATATCATTTAAGCAGGACTACAATCTGTACATAAAACAGTGAAGTCAGTACATTATGGAGCACAGGAGAGAGAAATGGGCTTGAATCCAGGTTCTGCCACTTTCTACTCTGCTTAATTTCTGAGACTCAGTTTCCTCGTCAGTTAAAAAAAGTGACAAGCCATACCTTACACTGTTATAAGGTTTAATAAAATAAGGTTCGTGGATGAAGAGCCTAGTATATCCACTAAATAAATATTTGTTCCCTTTCACTGTCAAGGAATTCAAGACCACTTATGCGCTAAAACAATTTTGTCTAGATTACTGTTTTACTGGAGGGGAAGACAAAGACTGAGATGTAGTGCATATGAGTTCATCTATCTTCAGTGCCAGCCACTCACAAGAGACTGAAAAAATGTGTACTGCACTGTGTATTTGATTTATTTATGAAATGTTGCTGTAACATTTATTTTCTCTTTTTTGAGTTTTTAACTGCTGCCTTAAATGCCAACTCTTCCTTATTACTCATGTAGTCAAAAATTTTTAGCAGCTGTCAGTTAGCCAGGACCACCTCAATCCACCTTTCAACTTTTACTTCCACTGCTCATTTTAACTTATCCAACCGTCAGCAAAATCAGGGCATTCCGTAACTATGCCCTGTACGTTCTTATATCCTTCATTTCCTCTGCAAGTATACTGCTGCTTTCTTCCCAATAGTTGAAATATAACTTCCCCTTTAAAACCTAGATCACATGTTCTCAAATATGTCCTCCTTACCTCTCCCTGGAAGTAATCTTATTTTCTTTAAGTATTTGGGGGGATTACTTTTCTTCCTTTCTTTTCTTTTTTCTTCATTAGCTATGCATACTATTTGCAAGCCACCATTCTAGGTATTCTGGAGAATGAATAAAACAGCCTACCTTGTCCTCAAGAAATCTACAATTTAGAAGAATGTAAAAGGCAAGTACATAAATAAATAAGACAGAAAGATAGATGTATAGGCCTGATACATTGGAAGATTAAAGGATGGATAGTAAGAAACCAGTCAAGTAGGTGAAGAGAGAAGAGAAAGGGCAGGATCATTACCTTACTTAAAAGATATCTGCTAAATTTTAGAATGATGGACTAAAACTATATTTTAGTAATTCAAATAAAAGTGACACCTATACAAGTACTCAACAATATTCTAGTAGCCTGAGTAATTGAGACTTCTGGTTTTCTGCCAATAAATACATATAAATTATCAGTCTTTATACAATTTATACTGATTGCTGTAGCAGAAGCAAATAATATAAAACTGAAAACACCTAATATAACTTTGTTATGTTTTGTTTATGATTAAAAATTTGTAAAATAATCATATTCTTTTGTGACAAAATTTAGATCTGCCAGTTTTGCTCCAGGAAAAGTTGACTTGATTTAAAAGAAAATAAAAATGGCAGAAATTGTAGTTGGTAAAATTTGATACGAACAAAAAAATAGGGATGGGAGAGTATATGAAATTCTTAATAAACATGTAGGAACCTGTAATTTCTGAGAAACATAGGGAGATGTATTCTATTTTCCAAGACGCTGCTAAGAGCTATAAAAGTTGCCTTCTCTTCATGAGATGTCAATAAGATGTTGAAAGGCAATTCAATATGTTGCTCAAATGGTGGCCCAGGTTCCCAGGAGGGACACTTATCTTACAAAGAAGGAAGGGGTTCTGTTGTAATACTTGGTATCCTGGAGAATGGGTAAGCACTTATTGTGCTGCCTTCTTCTTAAGAGTTATTTTTGTTTTAGTTATTATTGTAGATTTAGTCAAATTCTGGTTTAATATGCATATTCCACTACCCATGAATGTATAATCAATAGAATATATTTCTAAAAGATAGCTCAATAGGAGATTACTGTTATTTCAATAATAACAAATGTACATAAACACATCTTATCCTTTTACCAGTTTATCTAGTTTAAAAAATATAGAGAGAGAGGCTAAAAATTATGTAACTTTATGAAATGAACACATGTAATATTTTTGTTAAATTGGTATATGTGACTCCTCTTAGCATAAAAGATTAGAGTGCCATAAACATTGTGAAGGAATTTATAATCGCTTCCACTTGTTGGAACACTACAGTGACATAGCATGAAGAGTGGGCAAAAACGAATTAAGTATCATATTCAGTGGTATTTGATTTAATTTTTTACCTTTGTAATCACTTCTGCTGATGCAGTTTTAAACCATTCCAACTTGATAACAATTATTTGTTACTTGTTAATGTCTTTCCTTAAGAAAAGTTTCCTTTATCCTATATATACAAGGTCTCAATTGTAATGTTATCATAAGACCAGGAATGCAACATGGTTTACTGCAGTTAGGTCACGCCACCAAAATAATTATCAAACAGAACTACTGCACTATGCTGCAGATTTTAACTGCAGCTCTGTAAGACTTTTAAAATTTAACAGTGGAAAATCCAGTTCCTTACTTGGAACATGATAGAGGAAGAAGTATTTCTTAAATACTTTAAAGCTACTTTCATGCAGAATGTTTTAAGTAATCTTGAAAATGGCATTTGAAGGACATGATGAGAGCACATTATAAAACTATACTAAAATAGCACAATTTGTTTTAAAGCAGAGTCAGAGATTTACTTTTGTGTTCTTAGAAGAGCAACATACCTTTCAATATACAGTTTCTAGAGACATATGCAATATATTGTGAAAATGACAGAAGTAAATGAGTATATGACACACAGGTAAAAACTATGTTGTACAAACTCAATTAACTAGTTTTATGAATTTTTACATAAGATCTTTATAAGTACTCATGGAAAAATCAGTGTTTACACAATTTTAACTAAAAAAACAACATCCACTTTCAAATATATATGTACTTTTTACAAAGGTCTATGCATTTAGGGCCATTATTTTATAAATTCACATAATTAAAATACATTAAGACAGAATGGAAATATTCAGAAAAGTACATTTCAACTCCATAGTGTAGATTTGGCAAAAAATGACAATTTGTAATTTCCTAAATAAGGAAATAAAACAGAAAAAACTAAAAAAACAAAAAATAAAAATACTATTAAGGTCAATGTATCTATCCTGCTCATATCTGGTTTATGCAAAGAATGTTCAAATTATATTTAATCAAGCAATAGTTCCAATAGAACTAGTATAAATTCTTTGTATCGTGCCTTGTTCCAAAAAGGAGTGAAGATGGGGTGAAGAATGAATTTGTTGTACTGCACCAAGATGAAGATCTCTGGATGCTGAATTTCAAACTCTTCAAAATTTCAATATGAAATATATCCTACTTTTCTAAGTCAAATGTATAACATGTTAAAAGCAAATGCACCCATTGTGTCAATTGTTATTTATTTTGCAAAGACATCATTACAGAGGTTCATTCTACATGCAAATTGAAATGTTATAAGTCATTGAACTGTATAGATAAAGCCAATGTGGTTAATTAACAAATGTGTTTTATAGCTACAAAATAACTATTTCACATTAAATTACATAAAATGAAAGGATATATGAAACCAGTCAATCACTGGCCTTTCATATTTTGACTGGGACCATCTGGGAATAATCTTTCACTTTGCAAAATAAGTTCACAATAGAACATCATTAGGCGGTCCACACAGAAAACCTGGGCAACCCTATTCAGTCTCTGAAGTATATAACTGACTAGAGAAGTTCTCTTATTTACTTCATTAGGATGTCTTTTAAAATGATGGTTTATTCTGATCTAGTCAAAAAAATTTATACAAAAATTATATGTGACAGCAGCTTTATATAAACTAAGAGTGAAATAAACTGGACAAAGATATGAGTATTAATGTTTTTCTAGACTGATAAAATTTCATGTTAATTGAAAGTTAAGGCAACTGAACACACTTGGAAAAAAAATCAGGTTGCTCTATATTAGTCAGAAATGTTATTGTTAAGCTTTAACAAAGACCAAACATTTTGCATAACACTAGGCAGTAAGAAGGCAGCCCCCGTCAGCAGGTAGCACACCAAAAATGTTTGGTTTCATAATACAGTTTGGGAGAACTACCTCTACAAAGTCTATTCGTGCTGATGCTCCTGATGCTGCCATTTCTGGTGCCCGAAAGCTGCTGCCTCCACATCCTCTGTTGTAGGTGTCACTGTATAGTCTCAGGCGATTGGGCAAGGGGCACACTCTGGATCTTCAGATGCTAAGATGAGAAAAATCAATTTCAATGCCCAAAAGATGGAACTCCTAATGCAGAAGGCGACTAAAATAGTTACCAATTGGTCCACAGCACAGGGACGTGAAATTTTTGTTTGTTTTCATATAATTCTATATAAATAGGTTATAAACATGATTTTCATAAAGTGGTACAGTTCTAGGATTAGACAAGTACTAGATAGGATAGAAACAGAAAATCAGACGGAGTGGTATTTGACAAGATGACTAAAAACATGCATACTTCCTAAAAGAAGAAAGCAAAATATTCATATAAAAGTCATTGCATAATAAACCAGTCTCATGAAAATAACTTGCTTAAACTTTTATTTCCAAGGTTATTTCTACTCATTTAAATTAACTCTACAATAACAAGCATTATTGATGTCTGCTGTTTAAGGCAGAACACAAATGAGCCCATTGGTATTTTACTCTGAGTTTGTGTCCCATTTTCTCTTTGAAAATAACAAAATTTGGTTTATGAATGTCCTCTGTTAAATAAAATTTTCTTTTCAAATTTATCAGTTCCCATCATATGTAGAATAATTCAGCTTAATCTATAGTGTTTAACAAAAGCTCTTATATGAGATAACAACACTGAAGAAATCAGTGAGATACAGAAGGGAACATACTGTAAAAAAGTACATTTTATTATATTAAAAGAATTTTGAGTGGAAGAATGTTTTGGGTTGTAAAAAATAATCATTCCTTCTATTTATTTTTTACTAATTATTTAAAAAACAACTTTTGCCCAGTATCTTCATGTTTTAATAAAAACATGTGAAATTTGTATCTTGAAACATATTTTTAAAAAATAATTGATTTGATTTTTTAAATGATATATGCATATATGAGAACAAAATCATTTACAAAATATTTACCATCTCTGGAAACACAGCAATAGCTCAAATTAATATACAATGAGTTTTGAATTAAATCAGTAAAATAACCATCATTTTTATTTTAAAAATTGGCATTTTTATGACAGTCATTTATACAGCTTGTGCACCTGAATCCACTATATATGATATACTGTAAAGTGACAAATGATCACAAATTATAACGACAAACTCTTACTGAACATAATTTTTCAGCAGGAGCCATCCTGAATCAATTAATCACGCTATTACTCTACCTTAATTTTTCTCTCCTCTATTTCCAGAAAAGTCACCAATCGCATATTTTAATTAATGACTTATACATATTTCACTTACAACTTTGATGTACATTTTATTCAAATGAATTAAATGCTACAATTTTACTAACATATGATTTAAAAATTGGATATGCGTAAATAGCAAAACAAAGCAAATTATGTTTTCTCAGATAAATGCAATTATGGTTATACATAATATTAAATGATGACTGAATAGTTTATCTGCATTAGAAATTTCTCTTTGCTCCAGTTAGACTTACATTTTCAATTAAAAAAATAAAAACATAATCTTACATTACAATATTTTTTCATACAACTGAAATTAATGCACATTAATCTTAAAGCATTTTCATAGTAGAAAGAAAGAACTAGAGTCTTCAAATCCATATGATTATTAATTACATTGTAACTTGGCAAATGTTCTAAAAGTTGAACAATTCAATGCTTACATTAGGTAGATTAAAAATGCACATAGACTGAGCAAAAATTACCTATCTGTAAGTTTAATTGACAGGCAATACATATACAGATTATTTGTGAGGATATTTTGTCTCAGATTCTGCTAGACTTTTAGTTTTATTTATGTATTTTGGGGTATAATATTAAACAGTTATTTAAAGAGGTGTTTATGGACAAATTGATATAGCTATTCCACATTATCTTAACTCTCCCAATATATGTTTATTAAGTTCACATTCTTAATTTAGTGATAGAAGGAAAATATCAACATGTGCACAGTGTTACAAAGATGTTATATTTCCTATTTCATATATACCAGTATGTTTTATAAATTAGATGAGGATAATTCTATATAGCTCAAGTTCAAGCTCAAGTTGAATATAATTGTGCACTTTGTGTATTTTTCTTAGATAATTTGAAATATGCACCTGGATATCTGCCAAATTCAAACCAATGAAACCTTAGTGTTTTGTTTCAGATCTTTCTGCCTTATCATTTGACCTTCCCATAAGGCATATAGAATATTCAAGAATGAATTTGTTTCACAGAATAGTAATATAGCAGTCAGTAATCTCATCCCACTATTGAACCAGCCAAAATTCAACACCAGCTGAAAGCTTAAAGTATTACAGCACACAATTTGGCTTTGAAGATAGTGAAGCTAGGGCACAAGTACAAATCATTTTCTTTAAACATCACAGTGATCAAAAGATAAATCTTTATAATGGCAAGTGACATTTTATTCTTTAAATACATTGCATAAAATTTTCCAACCTATGTGTCATTTTCAGTATGAGATTATTAAAACTCAATGAATTAAGAACGTGCTTTTGTTACAAAATGCAGTAATCTAACAGAATAGTCTTTAGCTGACTAGTAAGAAAATTTAAAACATATATTATTATATATAAAAGTTGAATTAATAAATAAAATTGTGTCCAAGCTAAATCAGCTTATGAAATTCCTTTGCTTTAAAATATTCCATATAACATTTTGAAATATTTTGTTAATATGCTAAGGTATTTCAAAGGCACTTAATAAATAAATGTAAGAGTGTTTTCTCTATGGCCTCCAAGTCACTACAGGATTGCATTAAGAGATAGAAAAGAGAGGGAGTGACAGATTCTGTTTGGAGAATTGAATAAATAATTCTAAGGGATAATCTGTGATCTAAGTCTTTATGTTGTAATAAAAGATTACCATACAGTGAAAAAGAGGGAAATCTAGGCACAGGGCATTACATGTATGAATTTATTAAAACTTTAAAGCAAATAACTTATTGGAAATGGTGAGATATTCTTTCCTGAAGAAGCTTAATATGGAGAGGATGGTTAAAAGATGAAGCAACTTGTCAAGTGTCCTTACATACTTATTTTTATACTTCACTTTTTTTGTTCAACTGTAAAGAAGGTGTTTCGGGTGAAATTCTTACTTGTGCTCTTGATCCTGAACCCTAGTAACATTTTCTAGGAAGCACCTGGCTTAAGTTTTCTTCTCTTTCTTCTTCAGTGTTATCCTCTCCACTTTTTTTCCCCTTTGGGCTGCATGCAATCTACATCTCTGCTGCCTCCTCTTCCATGTACACCTTATGCCTAGCTCATGTCCACATTTATTTCTTGTTCATTGAACTAAAATTTATTGAGCATCTACTGTGTTCCAGGCAATGTACTAAACAAAGGAGAGCAAGATGGGTTGGTCTCTGTCCTACTTTCTTCTCTTCTGAAAAGGGTAGTCTATTTAATTCCTCACCATTCACTCACCAACCCACAGCTCTCTGGAATTCTAGTCCTTCCAAGTTAATAAAACTGCCTTACTTTTAGGGAGTTAGTATTACTAGTGGTTAATCATGCCAGTTTTGGTGACAGAAAGAAGTCTAGAGCTGACTTCCACTGATCTGCTGCTGTCTGTTGATCTTGAGATAGTACTTTGACTTTCCTGAGCCATTGTTTTCTTAATCTGTAAAACAGACATAATAACCCTTCTCTCAGTCTTAAGTGAAGCTCGAAATGAAATATAATTATATGTTTTATAATGCTTCACCCAGTGTCTAGCACATAGAAGTTCAAGGAATTGTCGTTAAGTATCCACGTCCAAAAGTCCGTCTAATTCCAAATCCAACTAACATTTCTCAGTTTTTGTCTTTAGGATCTCAAAGCTCTATTTGACTATTGATTATTCCCTTCATCAAAACTCTCTACTTCCTTAGATTCTATGATGAGGCACTCTTCTGCTTTACCTCACATTTTCGTATCTCCTTCATGGGCTCATTCTCTGCCTGATCTGTAAATTTTGGTTTTCTGTTCTAAGTCCATTGCTCTCATCACTCAGATACACTGATCTGCTCCCACTGTTTCAAATAACATTATGTACTAATGATGCCCAAATACAGAATTCCATCCCAACAATCTGCCTTTGAGCTTCAGATTCCTATATCTAACTCTATACTAGGTATAGAATTGAATTTTCCCAAATTGAATTCATTATTTCCCCTCTAACCTAGCTGCTCTCTCTGGAATTATTATGATTACATGTGTTTTACATTCATTGATTTATATACATTCACTGTTCTAAAGAACATAATGATTTCTTGCCTACATTATTAAAACAGCCTGTTCATCCATCTTTTCTTCCTCAAATCCATATTCCACATGGTTAACAAAGGAAATTTAACCATATCACTCTCTGTTATGTGCTGAATTGTGTCTCCCCTTTCTCCAAATTCGTATGTTGAAGTCTTAACCCCTGGTAACTCAGAATAGGACTGTATTTTTAAATAGGTCTTTAAGGAGGTCATTAACTTAAAATGAGGTCACTAGGGTGGACCTTAATGTAATAAGGACACCAGTTATTGGTGTTCTTATAAGAAGAGGATATATGGACACAGATTCATGGAGGGAAGACCATGTGAAGACATAGAGAGAAGTTGGCTCTGTGCAAGTCAAGGTGAGAGACCTAAGAAGAAACCAGCCCTGCTGACACCTTGATCTTAGACTGCTAACCTCCAAAATTGTGAGAAAATAAATTTCTCTTGTTTGAGCCAGTCTGTGTTACTCTGCCGTGGTGACCCTAGCAAATGAATACACTACCCTGTGTATATATGTCTTTAACAGATGCTCAGAGTACACTGGATAGAATCTCAACATAACAAGCTGTCATAGGGCTAACACACCTTGCTATCTAGCTTCCTTTCTGACCACTCTCTGACATCATGAATGTTTCAACAACCCTCAACAGCTTACAGATCCCTGTGCACACTGTATTCCTCACTTATGTACCTCTATTACTGTTATCCTCTTCATCTGGTTAATTTCTATCTAGACCTTTAAAGTCAGCTTAATCATTATCTTTCCAGGAAGCCAACCCTTACCCTAAATTAATTTTTGAGTAATGCACATAGAAAACTTATAAAATATAAATAAATAGAAAGATGGGGAAAAGTCACCATAAATGTTTAACCATAGTAGGACCAATATAACTCTAATGCTTTTCTTTCCAGCCTTTTTAAGGCCAATTTTTACACAATTGAGATTTTACTGCACAAGCAATTTTGTTTTCTGTTTTTATTTGATAGGATATTACTATTTGAGCATTTTCTTATTAAAAACATAATTTTAATGACTTCATAAAATATCTCACCATGTTGACTTATCTCAATTAATCTAATCATTGTAGAACTAGAAATTCAGCCCTGATTGCTCTGGGCTTAATAATGAATTTTATGGTATTATTCTCAAACTTCTAATTCTAGATTTCTCTCCTGGTCTTTGGATCTGTGTATCAGTTGGACCTCCTCATCAGAGCATTTCACTAAAACTTAAATCAGTCCCAAACTAAACTCAATATTTCTAACTAGTATCTGTCCTACCCCTTCTATCTCTCCCAAACCTTCTTATATATCTGTTTATAGCACAATAATTCACCAAGTTTTCCAAACTAGCAACCAGTGGTTCATCCTGATGTCTCTTTTCCTTCAATCTTTCCCAACTCAAATTCAATCATTTACTAAAGTGTTTTTGACTCTGTATTTTAACTATGTCTTGTGTCTTTCCTCTCCACTCCATTGTTATTCATTTAAACTGGTCCACATGATCTTTAAGCTATTGAAATGTTCTCTAACTCCATCTCTCTGTCTCCAGACACCTCAATTCCTTCCTCCATAAATTTGCTTCATAACTGCCAATGTAACTGTTAAAGATTCAAAGTGATCATGTCACTCCTCAGCTTAATATTCTTCAGTGGATCATTGAATCTTTCAACACCATGTTCTGACCCTTTAAATGGCTCTGTACTTAGGGTTTTATATGTTTTATTCAATCCTTCTTGCACTCCTCTGAGGGAATCAGCTGACTTCTCCATTCTTAAAGAACTTCTCTTAAAGAACTTTCTTGTGACTCTTTACCTATGTATCTGTTCTCAGACTGGGAACTTGCAAGAACAAGTTATAAAACTAAAAAAAATTGCTAACAGATCTAAATATCTATGTTGACAAAAATCTTCACTGTAGGTTCACGGTAGGAAGGATATTAAAAGAGAAAGAGGAGACTAAAAACTAAGCAACTTGTAATAAAATCACAACCAGAAACAAAATAAAAATATTTTTTATATTTCTAAGTTCCTTTGGCATGGAAACATATGATAATTTTGTAATAGAGCCTTCACTAAACTAATGTATTTATACCAGTGTCCCTAAGTGCCTGAAAAAATATGACGTAGTACTCCAACTGTGAGTTTAAATGTATATGTACACTTTTCAAGGTTTACTAGATTCACAAATGTTGGAAAAACTAAACATATTGCTAAAAACATGATTATTCTAAGAATAACTCAATAAATCACAAGCAGTAATCAATAGAGGTACAGATTCATCATTTCAAGCATGGAATCTTAATGGAGCCTTGACAGAAAGCAATAATTACCAGAGGAGTACTGATGCAGAATTGATATTCAGTGCTAACAAATTAATTTTGAAGCTAATTGAAAAGAAACTTTGGTTTGAATAACACCACTATAAGTAATGGTTATTGTTATGATTTTTATTATGAATTTTAAGAATGTTCTGATGTATACCTTATATGGGACACCTGGTAATACATATATTCTTAAGGCAGCATTATAGTAAGATGTTTTATAAATAGAAAATGGTAAGTAACCCTTGAAGTCAGAAGGTCTGTGTCTAAAAAGTCTGGATGCCATCAGATCCTAACCTTTAAAAGTTCTTTAAATTTACTTTGGGAGGGTGAAAGGACACACCGTTCTACCATCCAGCCTGCTGCCGTGGACCACACATTGCTGGTTCTTCAGATTCTCTTTAGCTTTATGGCTATACTTCCAGACCCTGCAGCCACCCCAAGCCTGACACAGCAACCCTGTCTCCCTTGAAAACCACATCTCCCATAAAAAAAAACCCCAAACATTAGCTTTAGTGGAGAGGAAGTAGGAAGACGACTCCACTTTCTCTCATTTTTACTATCTATTCTTTTCTTTTCAGACCTAGTGACTTACACACACACACACACACACACACACACACACCAAATCTCCTTTTTCCATTAGAAGACTCACTCACCTTCCTTTCCAATATTTGAGTGTTAGAAACAATAACAGACTTATAGAAAAAGCATCTTGTTGAATTTATCTTAGGTTTCATTCCTTTGTCATTTGAGAATTTGCCACCTTGACAAATGCAAATCAACTCATGATCAAGTGTTAGATAAGATATATTTAGACACAGTTATTGCTTTCCAAATATTCCGTATACCCCAAAATGTTCTTTTCCTTTTGGCAGTAGCACCTAGGAGTTATGTCTTCACTCATTACTGTTGGTGGATCTGAAGTTATCCTGTTCACAGGTTGATTTTTCAGATAATTCCTGAGGTGACTGGTACTTTGTTCAGATACTCTGCCTCTCTGTCATCTATATAAAAAGAACTGTCATCAGTGGCTCACTTATTCTGAGACTCTTAAGGACATTACTTCCTTGGCTGCTGGAATCTAATCTAATTGGCTATTAGTGTTGACTTCTAAAATTTCACTATTGCTCCATTCTATCAGCCACCCTTAGTTCTTCCTCCTAATAATTAGGGTTCGTGTAGCCTAATGCTTGATATAGCTGGTACTTAATGAATATCTGCTAATATTGGTTGGGTGTTTTACAGATGGTCAACTGACATCTCTACTAGGACCATAGCTGGTATATAAGTACCTGCACTAGTAATTAGTTTACCCTTTTTGGACAAAGGAAGTTATTTTCTCTAGATTTGTTGTGGGTAACATGAAAGTAGTTCCCCTCTGCTAGGATGTTCTCCAGTAGAATAACTAGAATCACCCTATTTTTATACTGGGTTGGCCAAAATGTTCGTTCAGACTTTATTGTAATATGTTACAGAACACCCGAACGAACTTTTTGGCCAACCCAATACTTTCTGTTCAATACTCATTCTGTCCCTAATGGCTAACTGCAGCAAACAACTTTCTGCTTGCAAACATGCTGAGAGCTTCTCAAGGACCAGCTTATCTTTGTGCCTTCATGTTCCTCTTCACTAGAAAAAAATAGTCAACTTCCCTAGCAGAGCAGTTGTTGCCATATAATAATTAGTAAGTCTAAGCCTGCACTATATTTTATTTGTCTAAATATTCAAATTTCTCTAACATATGGTATTGCTCCCATGATTCCATGCATCTAGTGAAAAAAGATTGTCACCATACCTTTTTCTTCTTTGGTTACAGAGTTCCTACTGAAGATTAGAGGTTTTTAATAACCTTTGTTTCCAGGGTTAATATACTTTGTTTAAGTCTGTGTTTCATCAGTGGTAGAAATCTTGCAAACTGTCCTTCAATCTGATAATATGATTGCTATGTTGCCTTACCTTCTAACATTTCAAACATAGGGCTATGGATAGTTAATGTTTTTTCCTTAACAACAAACATGGAATATATTTAGTGAACTTATTACTGAGTGCTGCCCTCTATAGTGCTTGGAAGGTTTAAATGTCTTCACTACCCTTCTGTTCTGGCCAATATATTTTTTCCACACTTTTATTTTTTTTAACATCTTTATTGGAGTGTAATTGCTTTACAATGGTGTGCTAGTTTCTGCTGTATAACAAAGTGAGTCAGCTATACATAAACATATATCATCATAGCTCCTCCCTCTTGGGTCTCCCTTCCACCTTCCCTATCCCACCCCTCTAGATGGTCACAAAGCACTGAGCTGATCTCCCTGTGCTATGTGGCTGCTTCCCACTAGCTATCTACTTTACATTTCACAGTGTATATAGGTCCATTCCATTCTCTCACTTTGTCCCAGCTTACACTTCCCCCTCCCCCTGTCCTCAAGTCCATTCTCTATGTCTGTGTCTTTATTCCTGTCCTACCCCTAGGTTCTTCAGAACCTTTTTTTTTTTTTTTAGATTCCATATATATGTGTTAGAATATGGTATTTGTTTATTCTTTCTGACTTACTTCACTCTGTATGATAGTCTCTAGGTCCATTCACCTCACTACAAATAACTAAATTTCGTTTCTTTATATGGCTGAGTAATATTCCATTGTATATATGTGCCACATCCTCTTTCTCCATTCATCTGTTGATGGACGCTTAGGTTGCTTCCATGTCCTAGCTATTGTAAATAGAACTGCAATGAACATTGGGGTACATGACTCTTTTTGAATTATGGTTTTCTCAGGGTATATGCCCAGTAGTGGGATTGCTGGGTCGTATGGTAGTTCTATTTTTAGTATTTTAAGGAACCTCCATACTACTCTCCATAGTGGCTGTATCAATTTACATTCCCACCAACAGTGCAAGAGGGTTCCCTTTTCTCCACACCCTCTCCAGCCTTTGTTGTTTGTAGGTTTTTTGATGATGGCCATTCTGACTGGTGTGAGGTGATATCTCATTGTAGTTTTGATTTGCATTTCTCTAATGATTAGTGATGTTGAGCATCCTTTCATGTGTTTGTTGGCAATCTGTATATCTTCTTTGGAGAGATGTCTATTTAGATCTTCTGCCCATTCTTGGATTGGGTTGTTGTTGTTTTAAATATTGAGCTATAGGAGCTGCCTGTATATTTGGGAGATTAATCCTTTGTCAGTTGCTTCATTTGCAAATATTTTCTCCCATTCTGAGGGTTGTCTTTTCGTCTTGTTTATGGTTTCCTTTGCTGTGCAAAAGCTTTTAAGTTTCATTAGGTCCCATTTGTTTATTTTTGTTTTTATTTCCATTTCTCTAGGAGGTGGGTGAAAAAGGATCTTGTTATGTATGTCATAGAGTGTTCTGCCTATGTTTTCCTCTAAGAGTTTGATAGAATCTGGCCTTACATCTAGGTCTTTAATCCATTTTGAGTTTTTTTTTGTGTATGGTGTTAGGGAGTGTTCTAATTTCATTCTTTTACATGTAGCTGTCCAGTTTTCCCAGCACCACTTATTCAAGAGGATCTCTTTTCTCCATTGTATATTCTTGCCTCCTTTGTCATACTGTCTTCATTAGTGTAGCTTTGTAGTATAGTGTGAAGTCAGGGAGCCTGATTCCTCCAGCCCCATTTTTCTTTCTCAACATTGCTTTGGCTATTAGGGGTCTTTGTGTTTCCATACAGATTGTGAAATTTTTTTGTTCCACGTCTGTGAAAAATGCCATTGGTAGTTTGATAGGGATTGCATTGAATCTGTAGGTTGCTTTGGGTAGTATAGTCATTTTCACAATGTTGATTCTTCCAATCTAAGAACATGGTATATCTATCCATCTGTTTGTATCATCTTTAATTTCTTTCATCAGTGTCTTATAGTTTTCTGCATACAGGTCTTTTGTCTCCTTAGGTAGTTTTATTCCTTTTATTCTTTTTGTTGCAGTGGTAAAAGGGAGTGTTTCCTTAATTTCTCTTTCAGATTTTTCATCATTAGTGTATAGGGATGCAAGAGATTTCTGTGCATTAATTTTATATCCTGCTACTTTGCCAAATTCATTGATTAGCTCTAGTGGTTTTCTGATAGCATGTTTGGGATTCTTTATGTATAGTATCATGTCATTTGCAAACAGTGACAGTTTTACTTCTTCTTTTCCAATTTGGATTCCTTTTATTTCTTTTTCTTCTCTGATTGCTGTGGCTAAAACTTCCATACCTATGTTGAATAATAGTGGTGAGAGTGGGCAACCTTGTCTTCTTCCTGATCTTAGTGGAAATGGTTTCAGTTTTTCAACATTGAAAACGATGTTGGCTGTGGGTTCACCACTGAGAATGATGCTGACTGTGGGATATATGGCCTTTGCTATGTTGAGGTAAGTTCCCTCTTTGCCTACTTTCTGGAGAGTTTTTATCATAAATATGTGTTGAATTTTGTCAAAAGCTTTTCTGCATCTATTGAGATGATCCTATGGTTTTTCTTCATCAATTTGTTAATATGGGTTATCACATTGATTGATAATGAAGAATCCTTGCATTCCTGGGTTAAACCCCACTTGATCATGGTGTATGATCCTTTAATGTGCTGTTGGTTTCTGTTTGCTAGCATTTTGTTGAGGATTTTTGCATCTATGTTCATCAGTGATATTGGTCTGTAGTTTTCTTTTTTTTGTGACATCTTTGTCTGGTTTTGGTATCAGGGTGATGGTGGCCTCTTAGAATGAGTTGGGGAGTGTTCCTCCCTCTGCTGTATTTTGGAAGAGCTTGTGAAGGATAGGTGTTAGCGCTTCTCTAAATGTTTGATAGAATTCGCCTGTGAAGCCATCTGGTCCTGGACTTTTGTTTGTAGGAAGATATTTAATCACAGTTTCAATTTCAGTGCTTGTGATTGGTCTGTTTATATTTTCTATTTCTTCCTGATCCAGCCTCAGGAGATTGTGCTTTTCAAAGAATTTATCAATCTGTTCCAGGTTGTCCATCTTATTGGCATATAGTTGTTTATAGTAATCTCTCATGATTCTTTGTATTTCTGCAGTGTCAGTTGTTACTTCTCCTTTTTCACTTCTAATTCTATTGATTTGAGTTTTCTCCCTTTTTTTCTTGATGAGTCTCTCTAGTGTTTTATCAATTTTGTTTATCTTCTCAAAGAACCAGGTTTTAGTTTTATTGATCTTAACTATTGTTTCCTTCATTTCTTTTGCATTTATTTCTGATCTGAACTTTATGATTTCTTTCCTTCAGCTAACTTTGATTTTTTTGTTGTTGTTCTTTCTCTAATTGCTTTAGGTGTAAGGTTAGGTTGTTTATTTGAGATGCTTCTTGTTTCTTGAGGTAGGATTGTATTGCTCTAAACTTCCCTCTTAGAACTGCTTTTGCTGCATCGCATAGGTTTTGGGTTGTCATGTTTTCATTGTCATTCATTTCTAGGTATTTTTTGAGTTTCTTTGATTTCTTCAGTGATATCTTGGTTATTTATTAGTGTGTTGTTTAGCCTCCATTTGTTTGTATTTTTTACAGTTTTTTTTTTCCTGTAATTGATAGCTAGTCTCAGTGTTATGGTTGGAAAAGATAATTGATACAATTTCAATTTTCTTAAATTTACCAAGGCTTGATTTGTGACCCAAGATATGATTGGAAAAGATAATTGATATGATTTCAATTTTCTTAAATTTACCAAGGCTTGATTTGTGACCCAAGATACGATCTATCCTGGAGAATGTTCCATGAGCATTTGAGAAGAAAGTGTATTCTGTTTTTTTGGATGGAATGTCCTATGAATACCAATTAAGTCCATCTTGTTTAATGTATCATTTAAAGCTTGTGTTTCCTTGTTTATATTCATTCTGGATGATCTGTCCATTGGTGAAAGTGGGGTGTTAGAGTCCTCTACTATGGTTGTGTTACTGTTGATTTCCCCTTTTATGGCTGTTAGCATTTGCCTTAAGTACTGAGGTGCTCCTATGTTGGGTGCATAAATATTACAGTTGTTATATCTTCTTCTTGGATTGATCAATGATCCGTTGATCATTATGTCATGTCCTTCTTTTTCTCTTGTAATAGTCTTTATTTTAAAGTCTACTTTGTCTGATATGAATATTGCTACCTCAGCTTTCTTTTGATTTCCATTTGCATGAAATATCTTTTTCCATACCCTCACTTTCACATTCAGTCTGTATGTCTCCCTATGTCTGAAGTGGGTCTCTTGTCGACAGCATATAGATGGGCCTTGTTTTTGTATCCATTCAGCCAGTCTATGCCTTTTGGTTGGAGCATTTAATACATTTACATTTAAGGTAGTTATCGATATGTATGTTCCTATTACAATTTTCTTAATTGTTTTGGGTTTGTTATTGTTGGTCTTTTCCTTCTCTTGTGGTTCCTGCCTAAAGAAGTTCCTTTAGCATTTTTTGTAAAGCCGGTTTGGTCATGCTGAATTTTCTTAGCTTTTGCTTGCCTGGAGAGATTGTAACTTCTCCGTTGAATCTGAATGAGATCCTTGCTGGGTAGAGTAATCTTGGTTGTAGCTTTTTCTATTTCATCACTTTAAATATGTCCTGCCACTCCCTTCTGGCTTGCAGAGTTTCTACTGAAAGATCAGCTGTTAACCTTATGGGGATTCCCTTGTATGTTATTTGTTACTTTTCTCTTGCTGCTTTTAATTTTGTTCTTTGTATTTAATTTTTGATAGTTTGATTAATATGTGCCTTGGCGTGTTTTTCCTTGGATTTATCCTGTATGGGACTCTCTGTGCTTCCTGGATTTGATTGAATCTTTCCATTCCCATATTAGGGAAGTTTTCAACTATAACCTCTTCAAATATTTTCTCAGAAACGTCTTTTTCTCTTCTTCTTCTAGGACCCCTATATTTCAAATGTTGGTGTGCTTAATGTTGTCCCAAGGGTCTCTGAGACTGTTCTCAATTATTTTCATTCTTTTTTCTTTCTTCTGCTCTGCAGTAGTTATTTTCACTATTTTATCTTCCAGGTCACTTATCAATTCTTCTGCCTCAGTTATTCTGCTATTGATTCCTTGTAGAGAATTTTAAATTTCATTTATTGTGTTGTTCATCATTGTTCACTTGCTCTTTAGTTCTTCTAGGTCCTTGTTAAACATTTCTTGTATTTTCTCCATTCTATTTCCAAGATTTTGGATCATCTTTACTATCATTACTCTGAATTCTTTTTCAGGTAGACTGCCTTTTTCCTCTTCATTTGTTTGGTCTGGTGGGTTTTTATCTTGCTCCTTCATCTGCTGTGTATTTCTCTGTCTTCTCATTTTGCTTAACTTACTGTTTACACATATTCTTAATAGTACATGCTTGAAGCGGTGTTGAATATTACCTTAGACTTTAATTTTTAATTTTGTCAAGGGAATTCATCCATCCATTCATCCATCCAGCCATCTTTCCATTTATTCTACATACTTGCTACTGCTCTAGACAAAGGAGATAGAAATATTAAAGACACTCTGCCACAAAGGAAATTGTTGGCCTGCAAGGGAAACAAGCAAGTAAATAAACAGTTATAGCACAACAGGATAACCTTTTTTTTGCTAAGAGAACACAGAAAAGGGATGGCTGAGCCAGGCTGAGTGAGTTCAGAAAGGGCTTTCTGGGGGAGTTCATCTCCACTGAATTATAAGTAAGTGAATCACTTAATCAAAGAGTAGGGACATATGTACAGGGCAGAAGGAACAACATACATAAAGGTCAAGAGATAAGAGTGTAATTCAGGGGTGACTGGAGCATAGAGTGTGAGGAGGGGAAGAAGAGATAGTTGAAGGGTAGGTCATAAATGGCCATTATCTTAAAGAGTTTAGATATTTGTTCTTGAAGGCCATTGAAGTTATTAAGGATTTTAATGTAGAAAATGAGTTAATATTTGCACTTTAGTTTTGGAGAAACATAGTGGAGGCAGGGAAATAGATGATTTTAATAGCTGAGGCATGAGGCAATGATAACCTAAACTAAAGCAATGGTGATGGAGATAAAGAGAAGGGAAAACAGATGAAAGTCACTACTTATAGTTGTAATTTTAGATTTATTTATGTGATTATTTGATTAGTATATATCTCTTTTATTAAATATAAGATCCATGAGTATAAAGGTAGGGTTCGTTTCTGCCTACCATCGTATCTCCTATGCCTAACAGTGCCTGGCACACAAGTGCTTAATAAGGATTTGTTGAGTTAATTTGATAATGAATGAATTTAAAATGTACATTCATGTTGAATGCATACTATGAACTGAACAGTGTACAAGGCAGCGAAGATTCAGTGCTGAATAAGCTATGCAAGGTTCCTGCCCTCAAGGAGAAATTTTAGAAAGGGGAGAAACAAGTAATAAGTAAGAGAATTTGTGATAGTAATCAGTGTTACAAAGAAATTAAAATAGGGTTTTTGGGAAGTGCTGGGGTGGGAGAGGCTACTTTAGATGGAAGGGTCATCAAAGAATTCTAGGGCAAGTGACATTTGATTTAAGATATGGATAGTAAGAGAGGAGCCAGCCATGGGTGGCTCTGGGGGCAGACAGTTCCAGACAGAAGGAAATGAATAAGCAAATTAGACAGATTTGACAGAACTTGTTGACTTATTGGAAGAAATAGGTCTAGGATGATTCACAGGATCTAGAAAATGTTATTTCTATTCTTTCTAAATGAGCTTGGGAATACTGGAAAAAGTACTGACAGTGATGGAAACATGAAGTTCAGCACTGGAACTGTGGACTTTAAGGTACTTGTGATGCACTGAAATAGTAGATGGTAATTCATCTCCAAGAGACTTTCTTTCTAAGAACAGAAAGGATACAGGCCACAACTCTAAAAGAGTGTTACAACAGTGTTCTCCAGATGAAACTTTTTAGCTGACAATATCTTCAGTTGACTACGTTTCCTGAAAGTCTTCCCAATACCTCCTACAATTCAGGACCAGTAGACTGTGTTCTGTCTGGAATTCTCTAACATCATGGTCACCCAAACGTAACATGACTATTAGTTATTGGTAGACTTTAGACAGGACTAATTATTTCCAGGCAGAAATCTGGAAATCTAGACACTTTTACTGAACTCTTCACTACAGTGCTTTAATACTGTTTTAATTTTTGCTTTCCTATAAAAATAGTTTCACTTATGTTGAAAGAGGCCCAATGTTTGGGGGATCTCATCCATTATTTTTGCCTATATGTCATATGTAAAAACTTACTACCATTTTTTTTCCTGTTCAACCTAGTCTTGGGGATTGGGTTCAGATCTGCGTGGTGTACTGCAAATATGTTTCAATACTATCTTGGGCCATAGATCCCTTTAGGCCATTGATGAGAAGGGAGAAAATAAAACTTTACTGAGGATACTTTTGTGGTTAACTCTGTAAGGTGTTATACAGACTAATGGCCATCCAAGGTAGAAAGTGTCCTTTGTGTGCAGACAAACCAGAGACTGTCCTGCTACATACACAGCTACTGCAACTTCACAATGAAATATTATCTCAATAGAAAAGGCTCACCTATAAGGAATTTGACCTGATAAACCTGTCCTATTTGTCAGATAACTTTAAAAAAGTGCCAGAAAGCTAGACTTTAGCAACTGATTTTATCAAGTGTGGGTAGGACCTGACAGCCTCTTGTCTTTGAACTACTAAAACCTATGATTTCTAGCTGTACCACACATTGACACTGCATGATATAAGGCATAAAGCAAAGAGCCTCTGGTCTAGAATTAAGATTCTTGATTAATTTCTTCTGCCATGGCTATATGAGTTGGACACTTCCACTGATAGCTGGATACTGGCTGCATTTTTTAGTTCTACGCTACCAGTTTTATACTTCCTTCCCTTGAGCTTGATTTTCTGCCTTCTTGGACGTACTTAGCTTTTATCAAACCTTTTGCTAGGCTCCTCCTCTTTAGTCTGATTTCTACTCTTAGCCCTCTGTAAGCTAGATTGGATAAATTGCTTCTCATGTTCAGCAGGACTCATAACGTAGATTGAATCTGCTACATTTTAGGAGTCAAAGTCCAGTAAAGAGTATTTGCAAATTCTCATGTTCCCACTGCTAGATTTTTGTTGACACTCTCATTTTTCTAAAGCAATATGTTGATACAAGGTCATATTAAGCTGTGCCCATTGAATATTGTTTAAGAATCCCATTTACTGAATTTATTCAAAGAACATTATGTATGAACTTAGAGAAATATCAACACTGTTGAAGATGTGGCAGATTATAACGCAGAGACATAAATTGCTGATAACAAGTGAAGTAGTTAATTTGTAGTTCTTTTCAACTTCTTTTATATTTGAAAATGCTTTATTTATACGTTAAAGTAAGCTATCACTAATAAATTCATAAATGTGATTGTCATATATGCTTTTTCCAGTGCAGTTTTAATTATTATTTTTTAAATTTTGGTGTCTTTTCCTTCTTTCCCTTCCACTCTTATTTACTTCTCATCCTGAATCCAGCCTCAAGTGACCCAAATATATAATCTAGTACATAGCCTATTATATTTTTCTTGATGCTTATAAAATTATATACAAATACACACAAATATAAGAAGTGCTGGCATTGTTTTATAAAAATTAAATGATACTGTATGACAGCTTCTGAATCTTTCTTCCCCCCTCAATAATAACTTATAGAAATCATCATTTTAGTGGCTTTATCATGTCTCTGCACCATTATTTAGTCAGCCTTCATTCTGTTAATTATTATTTTTCCAACTTTTTTTTTACTCCAAACAATACTGCCATAAACTTGTAAGTTAAGTAATCACCGACAGTTTTTATACACTGTATAGATACAGTCTAGCTCCATTTTATTTTAAATGAATCATCAATTGCACCAATAGCATTTATTAGGTAATATACCCTTTTCCACTGCTTTAAAATACATTTTGTTATATTTAAAACTATTATAGATACTAAGATCTATTTCTGATTTTGTGTTTATTCCATTGACTTACTTTTTATCTTATGACAATATTTATTTGATAAGAATAGTTAATATTATATTCCAATATTTGACAAGGTAAGTCCTTCTGTCATTAATACTTTTTGCTATACATTTTTGACTGTTATCCATAATTTTTTTTCTCAAATTTTAAGATTATTTTATCCAATTAAAAACTTTTGGACTTAGAAGATGGGTTAAATAAGTATTGAATTTCATTAATAATAATTTGAGAGAATAACATTTTTATATTAAAATTCACATTTAAAAGTGATTTGTCTTTTCATTCATTCAGATCTTTTTTTTTTTACATCTTTATTAGAGTATAATTGTTTTACAATGGTGTGCTAGTTTCTGCTTTATAACAAAGTGAATCAGTTATACATATACATATGTCCCCATATCTCATCCTGCTTGTGTCTCCCTCCCTCCCACCCACCCTATCCCACCCCTTTAGGTGGTCACAAAGCACCAAGCTGATCTCCTGTGCTATGCGGCTACTTCCCACTAGCTATCTATTTTATGTTTGGTAGTCTATATACGTCCATGCCACTCTCTCGCTTTGTCACAGCTTACCCTTCTCCTTCCCCATATCCTCAAGTCCATTCTCTAGTAGGTCTGTGTCTTTATTCCTGTCTTACCCCTAGGCTCTTCATGACATTTTTTTCCCCTTAAATTCCAAATATATGTGTTAGCATAGGGTATTTGTCTTTCTCTTTCTGACTTACTTCACTCTGTATGACAGACTCTAGGTCCATCCACCTCATTACAAATAGCTCAATTTCGTTTCTTTTTATGGCTGAGTAATATTCCATTGTATATATGTGCCATATCTTCTTTATCCATTCACCTGATGATGGACACTTAGGTTGTTTCCATCTCCTGGCTATTGTAAATAGAGCTGCAATGAACATTTTGGTACATGACTCTTTTTGAATTTTGGTTTTCTCAGGGTATATGCCCAGTAGTGGGATTGCTGGGTCATATAGTAGTTCTATTTGTAGTTTTTTAAGGAACCTCCATACTGTTCTCCATAGTGGCTGTACCAATTCACATTCCCACCAGCAGTGCAAGAGTGTTCCCTTTTCTCCACACCCTCTCCAGCATTTATTGTTTGTAGATTTTTTGGTGATGGCTATTCTGACTGGTGTGAAGTGATACCTCATTGTAGTTTTGATTTGCATTTCTCTAATGATTAATAATGTTGAGCATTTTTTCATGTGTTTGTTCGCAGTCTGTATATCTTCTTTGGAGAAATGTCTATTTAGGTCTTCTGCCCATTTTTGGATTGAGTTGTTTGTTTTTTGTTATTGAGCTGCATGAGCTGCTTGTAAATTTTGGAGATTAATCCTTTGTCAGTTGCTTCATTTGCAAATATTTTCTCCCATTCTGAGAGTTGTCTTTTGGTCTTGTTTATGGTTTCCTTTGCTGTGCAAAAGCTTTTAAGTTTCATTAGGTCCCATTTGTTTATTTTTGTTTTTATTTCCATTTCTCTGGGAGGTGGGTCAAAAAGGATCTTGCTGTGATTTATGTCATAGAGTGTTCTGCCTATGTTTTCAGATCTTATTTTACGCCTTTCAATAAGAATTTACATTTTTCTTTCATAAGCATTATGTCTTTCTTGTTACATTCATTCCTGAATATTATTTCATTTCTGTTTCTATTGGGAATGGAATATATATTTGTTTCTTTCATCAGTGTTTATTCTAGAATGGAAAAAAAAAACCTATTCATATACTTACTTTTTTCTCCAATCATCTTGCAAATACCTTTATTCTTTTTTGTAGAGTATTTGGGCTCAGATCTGCTAAATGTACAGAAGTATGACTATATGGTAAGCAAATAATATAACTGTTACTGTCAGTTATTTCTACACAGATTTATGTCAGCAGATCTACCTTTGAAATCCTAATCTATCTTTGAGAGTTTTGCAATATTGGGCAAGTTTTTCAACCTCCTTAAGTCTTATTTTCCTCATCTATAAACTGGAAACTGATAATGGTACCTATATTATAGTGATCACATGTGGATTAAATATATTGACAAAAATAAAACACTTTAGTACAGTGCCTGGCAGATATAAGACATTGGGAAATGATGGCTACTATTATTACTACAGCTGCTGAAGAATTCATAGACAAAAACCAGTTTAAGTAGTAAAAGTAAATTTTCCAGCAGCATTGTTTCTTAATTTTTAAATGACAAATAGATATAAGATGTTAAATAGGCAAGCTTGAAGAGCTTGGATTCTTCTGAGTGCCAGGAGATTCTCCAGATAATATGGAACAAAGAATGACCCAAACAGGAAATACAATGATAGTTGAGTATTTTGCAAAATAAAATCCAACGAAGAATATGTATTTCATCTAATAAGGCTTTTAAAGTTTAAGAAACAACAATTAAAAAAACACTTGTCAGGAAATTAATGTTTGCATAAACAAAGAAAAATAATGGAGAACTAGAATGGTAACTTAAACTGTGTGAATTGTGGGAACCATTGGAAAAAAAGATAATTGAGCTCATAAGTTGACTCTAGTAGAAATCGATACAACCCACATAAATGTCTACTCACATCATTTAGTTCAATGTAACTTATTAATAAAGGAAGATTAGTGCAGTTTTTTCAAATATTAATACATCTTATTAAAATCTAACTAATTGGTGTAAGTTCTCTAGGAAAGTTTTTTGTTGATTTAAAAAACAGGTCAAAATGAACATATATTTGGTCAGTTTAAAGAAACTTTTTCCAGTTTTAGATTTCTTACTCCTTTCTCAACTTTGCTAGTTCTTAACAAAGGCATTATATGTAGAGAAAAAAATTAAGTTTTTGTAAAAAAAAATCTTAAATTTTTATAATTTAGCTAAGAAAAGCTCCCCAAAAGTGATTAATTTACACTTGTCAAAAGAAAGAGACTTGGGACTTCCCTGGTGGTGCAGTGGTTAAGAATCCACCTGCCAATGCAGGGACACGGGTTAGATTCCTGGTCCGGGAGGATCCCACATGCTGCAGAGCAAATAAGCCCGTGCGCCACAACTACTGAGCCTGCGCTCTAGAGCCCAAGAGCCACAATTACTGAGCCTGCGTGCCACAACTGCCGAAGCCCGTGCTCCTGGAGCTCATGCTCCACAACAAGAGAAGCCACTGCAATGAGAAGCCCGTGCACTGCAACAAAGCATAGCCCCCGCTCGCCACAACTAGAGAAAGCCTGCATGCAGCAATGAAGACCCAACACAGCCAAAAATAAAAATAAATAAATAAATAAAAAAGAGACTTAGTAGCAGAATTCATTAACCCTAACTGCCACCAGAACAAAATCAAAGGGAATAAAAATTTTGACTCAGCTTATAATAAAAGCCTTTTAACCAAAAAGAAAATACTGGATATTCAGATTAGCTGTCTGTCAATAGTGTGTTGAATTTGGGGATCATAATTGATATAATAATAATAGTTTTGATAACATATATATATTAAATCTACTATATAGGTATGTGATACTAATATAATATGTTAGAAAAGCTATTGAATAAACTTAATCTGAATAATGAAAGACTAATAATGTATGTTTTTATTGTCTGAAAAAATAAAAAATGTCTTCATCTAGTTGCTGGAAATTATCAAAACTCTCAGTTCTTATACATTTACTAATGTGATCCTCATGTACACAGATGGTACAAACTGAGCCACTCTCAGCAGAAACATGCAATAATATGGGTTGTATGTGAAGCAATGGATTTGTGTATGGGTTGATCTGGGAAAACTCTTTTGGGGGAAGAAGGGGAGCTTATTTTTGTTTGTGAATAACGACATTCATTTCCTGATCAGTTACCTAGGGTTAAGAGTGGCAATTTATCATTGTAAAACCCATTTCCTTCAACTTAACCCTTTCTAGATCTTTACAGAAAGTTTGTCCTTGATTGCCTCATTAGTCCCATTTTTTTAAATTAAACACCTGATTGGAATATGAATACAATCCAAATTTTACCATTCTTATTTGTGTATAAAGAGGCTTTTTGTTGTATGCCAACACAGAAGCTCAACTAAACTGTGTTTTGTGCATGTCTTGATTGAAAAAAGTTATAGTCTTCTTATAAAAAAACAACAGTAAGTTATCTTGACTCTTTAAAGAAAGCTATGTGGAGCAGGATCATTATTCAAATGACACTATTCTTTTTTTTTTTTTTTTTTTTTTTGCTGTACGCGGGCCTCTCACTGTTGTGGCCTCTCCCGTTGCGGAGCACAGGCTCCACACGCGCAGGCCCAACGGCCATGGCTCACGGGCCTAGCCGCTCCACGGCATGTGGGATCTTCCCGGACCGGGGCACGAACCCGTGTTCCCTGCATCGGCAGGCAGACTCTCAAGCACTGCGCCACCAGGGAAGCCCGACTCTATTCTTTGTATGTCACAGAATCAGGAAGAAGAGCCTTTGCTAAATATTTTCCTCACCACCAGTGATTATCTATTGCCCTTGCTTAACAGGAAGAATCACGAAGAAAACAGGTGCATTAGGGAAGAATTGGATTATTAAAACAAGTCAAACATATAAAAATACTTCCTAAGTTTTCATAAATTCAAGTGGGTTGTTTTAGGCAGAAATTCTCACATTTTTGTGTGTTCTCTGTAGGTTTTCTCATACTATGAGTTGCGGTGGCATGTTTTGAATGCATTAAAAGATTCATGGCAACATTAAACAAATCAGCAGTGATTCAATGCAATAGCTATGAGAGTATAACAATATCATACAATATTTATGAAAGCATCCAGAATGTTAAATTATTCCTGTTCATCCTTATATACGATTTGGCTGTTTGAATAATACTGCTCACTGCCTTTACCTGAACTAGAACTTGTTATAGTGGGTCATGGACCTGAACAAGGCAAAGCAAAAACAACATTTAAATGTTAATTGGAATTTGGCATGTATGTGAAGTGTTGATGGGGTTCTCATGTACCACAGCATTCTGGTTAAGAACAACTTTTCTAAATTGGCTGGAAATAATTCTAAGGATTTTGAATTTATCTTTATATGATCTTCATGGATATTCAGGAAATTGTATTGTTTTTATCTAAGACAAGAACATTTTGAAAACATAACAGATCTTAACCTATTTGCTATCAAGTAAGTAAGGAAATAACAAAGAAAGGTGAATACTTGACTTTAAAAGTACTGTAAAATGTATATAAATATCAGCAAATAACAAAATATACATCTTTTCATTATCCACTATGTGAACAAAAAATAATAATTTGATGTGTTTCTAAGATTGTTTCTATAAATAAACATCTTTCTTCAGTCACATTAATGATCAAGGCTTTGATTAATTGTTTTGACTTGAGTAAATCTGCCAGATTTCAGCATATGAATATGGGACACATAATGTCTGATTTGGAGTGTGGTGTACAGCAGTGCACATACAATATTGCTGGGTTGCAATTATGCTGTAGGTGTATGGCCTTCTGGTTATGCCGTCTGATTCCAAGATAAATATGAATTCTCTGAAAACAAATGACATTTATTTCTTCATTTATTCAACAATAATTGACTGATTGTTTAACTTTGTGCAAGGTAGGATGCTAGGCATTGAGGAGGTTACTACGATAAATAAGGTAAAAGGACTCAGAGGACAGTTCTCAGGAACTAGAGGTCAGAGAAAACAGGAAACGCAAAACGGGCACTTTGGCCATGGCAATTTAGTGCAAATATGTTATGACTCATGGTTTAGTGGGCCAGAGTGGGTGATTCTAATACCAGTATTTTGGCTTCCTGAGCAGTGGCTATCTGGATCCTGCTGTGTAACTGCCAGTGTGAGGTACAGCAGACAAAGCAGGAACAGAACTAGTAAACTTGGAACCCAGAGGCACTCTCAAAATTCCCAATTCAAAGGGTGAAAGAAAAAAGAGAAAAGAGAACATCCGGAGAGCCCATCTAGAATGGTAATACTGTGTAGCCCGCATGGGTATAGCCCCCTTCTCTATGAATTTCTTTTTATCTTGAGCAAGGACTGCTGAATATTTGAGTCCCTCTGAGAAGCTTCTCTTGGCTTCCTTTTTGTTCCCTCCCTCTGCAAGCTTAAGAACCATTTATTATGCATCCACTGTGGGTAAACATTATTTGGTATAATATATATGTAGTATTATCTACAGTGCCTAAGTACATGATATATGTGAGAAACTGAAGTTGAAAGAAGATAAGTCACTTGCTCTAAGGCACACAGTACTAAGGTGTGAAAGAGATTTCATGTTTGTCCTGTAGAGCCCAAGACCCCTTGTCTTGGCCATGATGGTTTCCTTCTCTTGATGTAGACAGGGAACCACAGGTTGAGTTAAGAAAAAATATTCCAGGTTTTATTCTGTAAACCCCCAAACAATCACCAATTGAATTTTTGATTTTTAAAGCATATTGGTATATTCTGGAAATTTGAATTAGATTTTAAAAGAATATTTTTAATTTAACTATTAACCTGTTGGAACAGCTCATCTAACAGTTGTTTTTTTCAAAGCAATACTTATTTTTTATTACATAATTTTCAAGCAATAACTTCATTATGTGTGAGATTAATAAAGATTTCTGGATTCCCTTTGCATCAGGCCACCCCAAGTATGATGATTAAAAAACAGTTTATGATATACCAAAAATTCTGTTCTTATTTAATCTTACTTGTTTAGTAGTCACAGAGGGAAAATCAGTATGAATTTTTGTTTGAAAATGCAAGTAGAGAAAAGTAACAGAAAAATACTTTTTTCAGAAGAAATTTTCGGGAAGTTAATTATCCTTGTTATAATTATATTCAAGGTTTCAACTTAAAAATAAGCCAGATTTACCTATTTAATACTTCTCAGGTAGAATAAGAATAGCAAACACAATCAAATTGTTTAACAGGATTTTGTATCATCTATCCAAAACCTTATAAATGGAATGTCTGCCAGAGTTTATAAGGGGGTAAATTTTATTCATGAACCAATATTGAATGTTAGCCATTATAGTTGATAGAAAACATACAAAATATTATATAAGTTACTGAACTACACCTGAAACAAGAATTTCAGGTTTCCCACTGTTACTATAAAAGGTAACATCTATCCCTTGCCCAAATCGATTGAGTTCATATTTCTCATCTATTTTCTCCCACAGTTTGCTGAGTTTCAGTTTTGCTTTCATCTTGGATTGGACTCTTTCGACATACTTCTTCCTATGATAGTCCAAATACTTTTAAATGCAAAATTTCCTGTCAGGAATTTTATCTAAAAGGAAAAAATAAAAGGTGCTAATTTCTTAATGATAATTCAAGGAAAACAGAATTCCATTAAAATGTGGCTTATTTTAAAATTTCAGATAGATCACAGACCACCAAATAGTGGTTCCTTCACTACAACGATCACAGTGTGTAACATCTATTAGTGTTCTTTCTTTGTTGTGCTTTATTGTTCATAATAGCAGTCTCATCAAGCTGTATATGGGTATCAGGGATGATTTAAAGATTTTGTAAACATTTCCAAGCAAAATGCATTTGATAAGCTATAGAAACTTTGGTAAACTACGTCTATAGAAAATTATAATTACTTTATGGATATTCTGGTACAAAGTGTTTTAAATGGTTTGCTTCCCAAGCAACAACATTTGGCCACCTAGAAGAGGTCATATTGCCTCACAGTACACTGTACCTTCATTATCTCTTTCTTTAGAACTCATTTTCATTTTATATAATGCCATGGAAATTCATTCCATATAAAGAGTACTATAATAAATTTTCTTATAAGGAAACATAATCAAAGAATATACCCAGAGATGATATTTATTTTTTAAATTAAAGTAGATAACACATTGATTAACTAATCCAAGAAAGTAAATAAAGTCCATGTGTAACTAACAGTGTCAGTTTAAGCCATATCTTTATATTGCTAACATTTTTTTCGTTAACGTATAGTTGATTTACAATGTTGTGTTAATTTCTGCTGTACAGCAAAGTGATTCAGTTATACATACATATACATTCTTTTCCAGTTTTGGCCTTGGCTTGTGGGATGTTAGTTCCCTGGCCAGGGATTGAACCCACACCCTCAGCAGTGAAAGTGTGGAGTCCTAACCACTGGACCACCAGGGAATTGCCCTACATTCTTTTTTATATTGTTCTCCATTTTGGTTTATCACAGGATATTGAATATAGTTCCCTGTGCTATACAGTAGGACCTTGCTATTTATCCATTCTATATAATAGTTTGCATCTGTTAACCCCAAACTCCCATTCCATCCCTCCCCAACAACACCCACCCCCTTGGCAGCTACATTGCTAATATTTTCTTAAAGACAAAGTATAGCAACACCAACTTGACATCTGTAGTGTACTCTCTTCAAGGGTAAGGATAAGTGGGATGACTAAAATGTATGCGAGTGAAATAAAAAGAAAGAAAAACAATGAGCCTTATGCGTGACTTAATTTTTCAATAATCAAGAGCCAGCTGCAGTGGACAAATTATTTAATGAGAAAATATCACAGAGTTTAACTTTCTATTAATTTCTGGTTCTTGCAATCAATCAGCTATACACCAGGTGCCCACTGAATGCTTGGCAATGTTTGAGGAACTAAAACACTTCTTTCCATGTTACACTGCCTGCCTTCATTCATCAAATGTTGTCTGAAAACCTTCCTTATGCTCCGCTTTTTTGCCAATAGAAAGATAAATAAGTTATAGTTCTTTCCTTTAAAAGCTTACAGTCTTCTTGGGGATATACTCATAGGCAACAAATCCAATATAACGTAATAAAGGCTATCATAGAGACATGTACAAAATGCTGTGGTAGCAAAGTGGAAGGAATAATTACTTGTGCCTGCAGTGTCAGGAGACACTTTATAGAGAAAGTGGCATTTGCACTGTACTTTAAAGATTCATAGTATATCAAAAAAGAGAGAAGGGCAAATAAGACATTTCTTCTGACCCTTTAATATCCTCAGTTACTTCCATCCTCCATCTTGAATTCTGTAGCCCCAGATCCCAGTCACTCTTCTGTAAACACCCCAAGTTCCCTTGCCCCTCTCCTCCTCCATCTGGCATGCCTGGTAAACCCAGCCAGCTGTCTCCTTCTAAACCTGCAGCAACGTAACCGACTTTCTGAAGTCTGCTCAACTTTCCTGAATGGGCTTCTTTCCCATATATAACCTTAAATTTCAAATGGACAGTCAACACTGCCAGATGATTCTATGACACTGCCTTAGTGTATTCACTTTCCCATTCTCTAAGAGACTTATCTTTCACACTTTCTCTCACCTCCTCAAATCTCCATTATTCCCTACTCCCTCTCAGGTGATGACTCTTCTTCATGCCTCATAGAGAAAATCAAAGCAATTGGTTGAGAATGTTCTTATCTTTCCACTCCCAAGCCATCAATCTATCTATATTTATATCTGTTTTCTCTAGGATCCTTTTGTTTCCATGTGAGAAGCATCCTTGCTTCTACGGCCACTTCCTCCACTTGTGCTCTGCATCCCATTCCCTCACTTCCTCAAGCATTTGGTCTTGTAGTTATTTTCCTTCTCTCCTGCATTATTAATTCTTTTGTTTCTACTGAATCATTCCCGTCATCTTGCAAATATGCTTTCACATTATCCTTCTTAACAAATCCTTTTCCTGACACCATACCCCCATCCAGTAACTGCTACCTTTTCACTGTTCATTCTGCAACTAAACTCCTTGAAGGAACCATCTGTACTTGTTATCTCCTTTTGCTAATCCCTACTCTCTCCTCAACCACTCCAGTGAGGCTGCACATAATGCATTACTGAAATAGCTCTTACCAAGCTCCCACCAATGACCTAGATCTTGCTAATGCCAATGCTCAGTTTTCTGTTCCTGTCATACTTGACCTCCAACTAGTGTTTGATACAATTGACTCCTCCCTCCCTCTTTTTTCTAGACTTCTGTGGCACTTCCTACATGTGGTTTCCTTCTTAACTCTCTGGGTGTTCACTCTGAGGATCTTCTATAGAATCCCCTTCCATATTTAAACTATGAATATTAAAGTGTCCTAGGCTTAATTCTGGGTCCTCAATTCTTCTCTATTTATACTCTCAATTGGTTAACTCGACCAATGTCTTATTTTTAAATATCATCTATAGTGTGATAACTCTTAAATTTACATCCCTATCTTCCTGAGCATATGGTTTATGTATTCCACTGCCTACACTTGATGTTCTAATAGGCATCTCCAACTTTTCTTTGCCGAGATCAAACTTCCGATTCCCCACATCTGCTCCTCTTCAAATTTTCTCTACAACAGGCAATTATGCCACCAGTCACCTTGTTAGTCAAACCCAATCTTTGGGAATGCTCCTTAATTCCTCCTTAAATCCTTAACTTTTCCTCTCACCACAGATTCTTTCCATCAGCAAGGTTCCACCTCCAAGTGGATCCCAAATCTGACCACTTACCACCTGCAGAGTACAATCCTAGACAAAGCTACCATCATTTCTTTTCTACACTATGGCAATCATCTCCTAATTGGTGTCTTTTCAGTTTTGTCCACCTAGAGCCTCTTCTCTGCAGAGTGGCCAGACAGATCTTTGTAAAGGTTTGGCCAAATCACACTTCTCCCTTACTCAAATGCTCAAAGGGCTTTTCATTACAATTAGAAAATAGTCTTAATTTCCAAACATAGTTCACAAGGCACGTCATCATTTTGCCCCACCTGTCTCTCCAACCTCGTCTCATACTCCTTCACTTTGTGCTCATTATGTTCTGGCTACACTGGCCTTTTTGCTCCTGACACATCAGGCTTGCTCCCATCACAAGTGTTTTTACACCTGCTGTTCCTTGTTGTTGCTTTTGCTCTTCTTCTAGAACTTTGTATTACTCTCATCATTTAAATCGTGCAAAGCCCACCTTTTCATAAAGGTCTTTTCTGACCAGCCTAGCCAAAAAACAAAGAATAAAAAAAATCCAAAAACCAACAATCAACCAATTAAGCAAAAATACCCCCCAAATCCAATCACTTCCTATAACATCATCCTGTTTTCGTTATAGCAATTGCTTGTCTTATTCACTTATTTGTTTATGTGTTTGTCGTCTGTCTCCCTTAATTAGACTTGAAAGTCTTTGAAGAAAAGAGTATCTGTCTTTATTGTTCATTGTCATATTGTCATATCCTCTAGCACATAGAATAGTGTCCGACACATGTTAGGTACATGCTCAATTAAAGTTTAAACTGACTTGTTCATTATATGAAGTGAGAATTTATTGGTAAGTGTACAGAGGCACAGACCTGCAAGTCATATTTAGGGGATTAAGTGGGGAGTAATTGGAGGGAACTTGGGGGTCAAGCTGTGAAGGGTCTTGAATGCCATGTTTGGTGGTTTGGACATTATTGTAAAGGAATGGGAAGCCAAAGATTTTAAATTTTAAATTCTCTCTTAAATAAAACCTTGAGTTATGAGATCTTCCTTTTATAAAACTAAAGTATGTTAAGTATATTTTAAAATGTATTTCTACTTAGTTGGATGTAATATTTAAAGAGATGCACTTTAAGATTCTATTTAGTATAAGAAATGTTTTAACTTTTGCTTTTAAAATTTCATGAGATACTTAGTCAAAATAAAGCTTTTGCCTCTAGGAATCTGTTTAATTTAGAAATGTTTTATGATAATCAGAAGAGTCAATAGCTTTAATGTAACTTAAACACACAATTTATTTATCTAAGTTGCTATAGAACATTTCTTAATAGAGATGTGTTATTCTTACTTTTTAACCACTTCATGTAGCATATTTTCTACCCCATCTTTATAGAACAAACATAAATCTGAACAGCTAATGCTTGATAAGAGTCACAGTGCTTTAATCTGATTAATTATATTTCTAATCTTACTTATAAAATTATACAGCATTTACTTTATAACTAGAAAAGATTGTTATTACGTACTAAATGTTAACAGAAGTACTTTTAATGTACTGAATTAAGTTTAACTATAAAGAGAAAATGAATAGAAATACAGTGTAGTTAGGTAAAAGTTTGGGATAATTTTGAATATAGATAATGTAAAACTAAACATAATGGAATAGGAAGTTTGGCAAGGAAGAATTCACAGTTTTTTAAAGCCATAAAAGGGCAAACTAAAATCTCATATTACTAAAAGGAAATGCAAAATATACATTCAAGGAAATTAATGTCATGAAGTTAGTATCTTATGTGAATGTTTATTTTTAATATTGCTCAGGTATTGATCTTAAATGTCACAGAAACTGTGGAAAACTATAGCAACTTAGAAATATTTCTCTTTCGTCTGTTCAGCAGGAAATCAAGCTTTTTTAGGATGTATTTTGCATATTGAAAGACCTGAATTAACCCTGCCTTGAATAGAGAGAAGAGCAGAGGCATGAAGAAAGCAGAAAATCTATGGAGAGTTAGATATATTTCACTTGTTTTCATGTGTCCTATTGAGGCAATTATGAGTAATAGTTTGTTGTTTACTCATCAAGAGTCTTTTAAAAGTGAAAATCAAAACAGGTGGCAGGGAAAGCTTTTCAAATGCTGAAATAAAACATATCTCCTAATGATTAGTTTTCTCATGCACTTTCTAAAATACCAGAGAAGGACCCTAGTGAAAATCAATTCACCATTTCCTCTTGAGTGTCCACTGTTGCTGAAACTGTTCCATCCCAAAATTAGTAATTGGAAAGAAAAAAGCATGCTGCTCAGCAGTTGCTTCCTTGAGAGTTGGACTGTGGGGTTGGAGCTTCAAATAACATAGTCAAGATGACAAAAAAAATCTCTCACAAAATGAAGCTTATTAGATTACTGAGTCAAACTATAATCAGATCAAAATTCCTGCGAAACTCTGCCTTGAAAAAACTCTAGCAGAGTTTCTAAGCTACCACCCTGAAAGCAGAATCCATGGCTAATTTCACAGCAAAAGTGATGGGAAAATTAAGGGATGATTTGGAGTTTTTCAGAGAGAAAAAGGGAAGGTTCTAAGAAAGATGCTTGGAGATACAAAGGTGCATTGTATACTGTATGTAGCAGAGACACCCTGTGGGATGGTGAATGTTGAAAGATAACGACAATGGAAATGTTGACTCTAAGCTGTGAAGTGTCTTGACATGTTTGTCTTCTGCAAGCTGTGGGCAGTCATTGTGAGTTTTTACATTGACATGTGTCATGGTGTATTTTAGTAAGAAAACTCGCTCTGACAAGAATAAGGAGATGGATTCCAATGGAGGAGATAGGAAGAATGAGTTACTGCAGGCTAAGACAGGTAATATTAAAGGCCTCAAGTAGGGCAATGACAGAAAGTAGAGAAGAGTGTTTAGATGTGGCATAAGTTGATGGACAGTGGATTTGGGGGTAGTAGGAGAGGAAAATAGAATTGAGATTTCTAATTTCTGTAATTAGGTGGATGGTACTGTCACTAGGCAGTATATAATAAGATGCCTGGGATTTCTGTTTGGTTTGGTTTGGTTTGATTTGGTTTTTCTTGGAGTGGTGAGTGGAGAAGAGAGATGAAGGAGATTTCAGTTTTGATATGCGGTGAATAGTCCATCTGAGTTCTGGCTATTGGAATATGGAATTTGAAATCAAGTAAATGTGTGCAATTCACCATATCTGAGACCACAGGAGTAGTCTGTTAGCTAGGTCCTTTGTGTCTTTGTATATTTTTACAAGACTCTGAGACCAAGATCAACACTAATGTAAAGTTCAGAATATATTGTATCTTTAGTAAAGATATTACATTTTTTCATAGAGGGGAGAGCAATCATCCACATTAAATTGTTTGAATTTGGAAATCTGCAAATGTTGAGTATGTTCCTCTCAGTTCTTGTTGAGAGTTTTTATTTATTTATTTTTATCATGTCTTTTACTATCTGAGTTCGATTCACCCAAAGAAACTACAAACCTTAAAAAGAAAAAAAAAATAGTCTTTAAGAATTGATTAGTAGCTTCATTTGCAAATATTTTCTCCCATTCTGAGGGTTGTCTTTTCGTCTCGTTTATGCTAATCTTTCCTTGAATGTTTTTAAGTTGTCTAAGTACCATAGAACACACTTTTGTTTAAATGCTTTTCTGGTTCTAAATAATCATGACTCATTTTTATCAACTATTATGCAAAATATATTTCACAGTTTAAAGAAGGCAATGACCACCCAATATTCTTTTAAAATAAAGATACTGAAGTTCAAAGAAGTTAAATAATTCATAAACAAGAAGCAAGGGCCTGAATACAAGTCCAGGTTTGTCTGACTGCAAAGTATACCCTCATTCAAGTACATTCTGGCTCTTCTTAGGTGAAATAGAACTAAGTATAGGCTAATTGTTCCATGAGAGACTAAGCCTTGAGAGCTTATGAAACTGAAGTCATAGCACTTTCAATCTCGCTATTATACCAGGCCGTTTTCATCTTTTGGTAAATTTAATCATCAGGGATCAGAGTGGCTATTGATTGAAGTATTCTGAAAAGAGCGATTTGATCCCATGGTTTTATGTGGTTTTTGTGCCCTCCCCCTAACTCCTCACTGGACTCGACACAACCTTAGCTAAACATAATACTCTCAACCTTAATTTTATGTTGAAAATACAAGGATAAAAAGAAATATAATTAGCTCACATGTTAGGGAGCTCACACTCTTTTGTGAATCCTTGGAAAGCATATGTTTGATCATTTAAAAGGGAATCTAATAATTATATTGTTAGAATGCATTATAATTTGTTGAATGCTTTTAAATATAACATGTCATAATTATCACTTATTTCATTTGAATTTAAAATATAAGACCCTGTGAGAAGAAGTAAAAAAAAAAATCCTAGTTCTAAGTGCAATTCTCTAATCCACTAATACGGTTACCCTTGATTAGCTAGCTTGTCACATTATCACCTTCGATAAAGAAAACCCAGAATGGGAGGGTACCATGGGTGTAACAAAACACCATACCTTGTAAATTGATATTCATTCGTAAAAGCATAAGGTAGTACCATTATAAAAACACACTGTATTCAGTTATGTATTACACTCACAAAAACAGTTAATAGAAACGTCAAAAAGCTATTCTGTAAGCTGTGCCTGACAAAGGAATTTTTTGTTACAATAGCACTAAGGACACTATTGATGTATTTCATTGTAGTAACCAGTACAGTAATGCCAAATGAGATAAATTCATTAATAGGACACTGAAATGAGAATAGAAAATGACTTAGTCACAGCTGTCCAGTTTAGAATACATATTATTTTATGACTTTTTCTTCATTATGCTGACAATGATAACTGGTAGGAAAATAGATAATAAAGGAAGAGAGGTTTTAAAAAAGAAAACATGACAAATACATTATATTTTTGTAAGTCTGCCTAAAGAGTAATCTTATTTAAAAATATATAAATGAACTTATATGAAAACTAAAAACATGTTATTTGCAAATAAACAGAAATTTGAGTGGAAATTATGAATATGGAGTATTTATTGCCATTCAGGTTAGGAAAAAATCCACAATATATATATTATTCACATATATAAAACCTCTATCACTGAAATTCTCATTTTTATAAATAGTTAAGCATTTTAGCACATAAATACATACTCTCCCCTGGCCCTCTATATCTACAAGCATTTCGGACATAAAGCTGATAATTTCCTCAGTGTTAATAGTGTTTATTTTTAAATGTTTAAAGAATTTTTGTATGAAAATAGCTTTTTAAAATAAGTTTTTATGTTGAAACAATGCAAAAAATTATAAAAAGCTTCAGAGTACTATACAAATAACTTTTCTGAACTACTCGATGGTAAATTGCAAACCTGGTGTCCCATCATTCCCCAGTACTTTAGTGTGTATTTGTTACAAACAAGAACATTCTCCTACCAAACCAAAGCAACCATCCAAATTAGGAAATTAACATTGATACATTGCTACCATCTAATCATCAGACCCTACCCAAGTTTTGCCAGGTGTCCCAATAATTTTTTTTTTTTAATAGCAGAAGAACCAATTCAGAAACACTGCTTTTAGTTATAATGCCTCTTTAGTCTTCAGTCTGAAACATTCCCTCTGTCTTTTCTTAACTTTCATGATCTAGTGTCTCTCATTAACAGTGCTTTAATGTACCTCTGGTTTCAATCTGTAATTCAAGGGGATCTTTTTCTTACAGTATTTCCAGATAACATACTATGCTTCTGCTCCTTCTGTGAATATATGTGTGTTGTGTGTGTGTCTTTAGACATTCACAGAGGGGGAATACTGGAGAGTTTCTGAACCTTTGTCTTTGGGTGGGGGGGAACACAATAAAAGCAATGATGCTCAAGGAATAAAATCATGTAAATAATAGATACATCATTTACTAGTTTTCAAGCTTACATAGCCTAGAAGTTTCAAAGTATCATTCATGCTTATACTTGGAAAGTCTTCCTTTCAATTCTTCCTTAATGATTTTTTTCTATGGAGAGTCCAAAAATTGTCATAGATGATAGTGAAATAGAATTAAATTAATAACCCCGAAGAAAATTTGCTCAATAAAATGTTATCTTTTGAGTGAATATACTAGAAACAGTTATATGATTAAAATAATCCACTCAACAAATTTGGTTCTTTAAAATTGAGAGGGTCCTCTGTTTGGTGCTCTGTAATAGTATACTAGGTATTTTGACAAGGCTTATTTTACATAAAAAGCCAAATCTACTTCTAGGTGAAAATAAAAATGTGAAAACTCACAATGGGCTATGAATATATTGGAAATAGAGACAATTCGGATTTTACAATTAATATGTTTCTGGATTCCACAGCTTTTTCCAGCTTCACAAACAGTCTAGGATCTAAAAGAAGTCGTTGCTACTTCAGGCTTATCATTTATCTAATTGAATCCCTTCTTCTAACAACTCTTAGAGTTCCTTATCCACCAAGTTCATCCATTTTTCCCTTTTTGGATTTGTTCACCAGGGTTTACTTACTTATTGATATTTCCCCAGCAATTCCACTGCAACATGTTTGAAATTTTCCTCTCTTAGTTATTCTATTATGACAGCGGATCGAGGAATCACATTTCATGCCTTGTGTTCCCAGGTGGCAGGGCAAATATAAACATTAATATTAGCTTAACCTGTGTTTCCTTTCTTCATATTATTTCATATTTTTATAATTATCACAGACAAATTTACACAACATCATATTTTGGCTCAATTTGAAACAAAGTCACAGCCATAACATTATCAACGGACAGGCCATATTTTAACTTTAAGGTTTTAGAAAAATTCTCATAAAAATGGAAAATGTTTATTTAAAGATAAAACCCACCATTATTACTAACCATTTGTATGCTGTTACGTTACTTCCATGGAAATGGTTCCTCAATTTCATTTTAAAATATTATCTTATCCCTTTATTTTCATCTTGACATATGTTTCTTAACTAAATGTATCACTTTTTAATGACAAAGTCAAAGAAATAAGTCATAATACTTTTGGATTTTCTTTAGTTGTTATAAATATTAATTGCCTTAATTTGAAATTATTTTCTTCCATTGTCATGACTTGGTTATTATATGTAACTTGAAACCACCTGAAGAAGAGAGAGAGAGAGAGAGAGAGAGAGAGAGAGAGAGAGTGTGTGTGTGTGTGTGTGTGTGTTTGTGTGTGTGTGTGTAGGTTTAAAATTCAAGGCTCAGGTATCAGCCATTGAGAATCCACTAACCATTTATTCTTTTTGCCTTCATGATGCTCACCAAAGACTCATCTTATTTTAATATTTTGTATCTTATATTATTTTCTATGGGAAAAAATAATCAAGTGACACAAAATGTCCAGGTCACATGACAGATATTTCTCATTGTGAATCAATATATCAGCATTCTTGTTTACTTATTGAGTACTCCCCTATATGCTGGGCACTGCTTTAGGCACGGGAGATTCAGCAGTGACAAAACAGAAAAAATTCCTTTTCTGAACAGAACTTATGTTCTCCTGAGGAGATCATCTCCAAGCAAACAAAAAGTCAATACAATTTAGAGAACCATAAGTGTGAAAAATCAAACGGAAGAGTGAAATGGTATAAAAGCTAAGGGGGAGCAACCTTATATGATGTGATCGGGGAAAGCCTCCAAGGAGGCACCATTTGAAGAAAGATAGGAATCCTAAGGAAGCTCTAGCCTGAAAAGATTTGAGGTAAGAGAATTCCAGAGAGAAACAGATAGTGCAAAATCTCAAAATGGGAACAAACTCATTTTTGGACTACCCTTCAAAATTAATTAAGAGGATAATTCTGCTATGAGGACAAATTTTATCATAGAAGTGAAAGGGTTTTTCTTTTTGGTTATCTAGTTTTTTCCAGATATTCAATGTCCTCAATTATTACACACAATCAAGAATGACTGTGTCAATGAGTTTTAAGCAAATGTGTACCTTAGGAAAGGAACAGTGTGAAAAAATTGATAATACTAAATTCTATTTAATAACAGAAAGAATTTGTCCTAGAATCTGCACATATCAAAATGTCTCTATCAGCTTACTTTAAAGAGACATTTTAATGTATGTTATATCATAATTCTTCACATTTTTACATTTTTCATAGCTTGCGAGGCATTTAGACTTTAAGACAGAAGATGAAAAGAAGAGAAAATCACTGAAGACCTGCTAAAGATTTGACATCTTGTTTGTGTCCATGAGGAAATCATGAGCTATCTCTTCTTGGAGTAATTATTAAAAAGTTAAATTGTTTTTCATAAAACTATCTTTCTTCCTTTATTTTCATTAGAAGTGTAAAAATAAAGGATAGTAGAAAGCTCTCACATGTCTCTCTATTACAGGTCTAGATTGGTGATCAGAAGGTACTACATATAATACATAGTAAAAACAGAGTTTATCTTTATTCACAACAGAACTTTCTGCAATTCTCATTTTTATAGACATCAAAACTAGGATAAAGTTCACCATATATATGCATGCCCTTGGTTCTTTTGATTTTTGTCTATAAGGTAAAAAATAAGCATACTAGATTGAAAATAATTTTTCAGATTTTTTAAAAGTAAAAACTGTAACAGCTATACAAATTGTACAAATATAACAGTCTACCAAGGAGATCCCGTGTCATTTCCACACATCTTTACAAGTTTTTTAAAAAAATGCCAAACAAAGTTAAATGCATATTATTCTACTTATTTGAATTCTGTTTGATACTGGGCCACTGACTCACAGCCTACAGAATACCCATTCACCAATTATGAGCATTGTTACTCATTACTCTGAACTGTTCACACATCTATCTCATATAAAGTCCATATTACCCATCTATGGTCAGGCTTTATATTTAAAATTTATATTTTAAAAATACATATTTAAAAACCTGACAACCTGTATCAGATTTATTTTTTATTTCATATCAAAACTGTTATTTAAGAGCAGAGGGGAAAGGATTCTCCTCCACACCATCAATATTTTCTTTTTGACCCAAATGTTCATGTTTAGGTGAAGGAGACAATTGCTCTTTCACCATAGTTTAGTGTGTAATTAGCCTTGTTTTCACTCTACTTTAAATGTAGACATTTAAAATATGGGGGATGGAAATGCATTTGCAGTAGATTAATGCTGAACAAGTAACACTTTCAACCATATTCGCATTTCTGTTTGTGCCCCCAATGTGGAAGAGGTGCCTTCCAAGACTATGCATAGTGCTTTGGCTTAGAGAAAGACCACTCAAAAGTGCAGGGTATCCAGATATGGTGACATTCCTCCTTTTCACTTTCTCTCCTTGTCTTCCACTTATGGAGGAATGAATAGATGTTTTATCTCTATGTATATATTTAAATTAAATCTGTATAATTATTGAAAGCTTTATATTGCCCTGACAGAATTTTCATACATATCTATGTAACAATGTACTTGAGAGTATTGTATTGATATAAAAAAAATCAATGAAATTCAGTGTAGTTTTCTTAGAGAAGGAATATAAAAAGAAAAAATAAAATTAAGTTTTGGTTCAGCAGACGAAAGGTCTCTAAATCCTGCTGATATGTTTCAAAAATTAATCACTGTACTCAATATTTTTCAGCAATACAGCAGGAGGGTTAAAATAGCAACATAGTACTTTCAATATTTTAACTGTAGCATATACAAGTCATAATTATTTATTTGAGTAAAAAAATCCCCACTTTAAATAATTTTTGAGTTTCAAAGATTTTTTTTCTGTACAGCACAAAATTCTATCATTAGACATAAATAAGGCAAAGTAGGATGAAACAAGTTTATTAAACTAAACATTGAATAAAATGTTGGAGATTAGTTTTGACATAAAAATATTCTGTATTTTTATGTAAACCAGATTTTAAACAGACTATTAAAAAGGTACAGTTTGAAAGAATGTATAAATATAAATTTTCTGCCAAATCATTTTAGGATCTCTAAAAACATTTTAATCATTTTTATGAAATATTTTTGTGTATTTTTGATTTAAAACCTGAAAATTATCTCAAACCATAAATTAACTTGAAATGTTAAACATTCTATTAGGTTGAACCTTTTGAAACTGTTGATTGTTTGGGGACTATAAAAATGTCAGTTTCTTAAGTTTCAATGCAGTAACTTCCTGGTGTGTATGTTTAAAAAGAATCTTAAATGGACTCTTCCCACCTTTACTTGTAATTACACAGTTTTATAAAGCAGATACATTCTTAATATGAATCCCTTATAATACACTGTACATTTTAGCCTCTAGAAAAAAATTGTAGAAAAATTAACTCAATCATAATGAAAAAGCATAGCCAAGATAAAAATAGCTGTCTTTTTCCTACTAGTGAAAAATCACAATTCAAATTTAGAAAATACTCAGCCACTTACTTTGGTAGAGTTTTCAAGTGATTTTCTCTTAACTCCAATATCCGCAATTTGGCAAGTCTGTAGAAATAAATTTAAAAATTGCTTCTTAATATTTCTCTATAAAATAATATTCTTATGGTAAACTATTAATTTATTATCCAAACAACTATGTCCAAACATTACATACCATGGTTACAGATTTTTAAGAATTATGCAAATTGGTTATGAGTAGGGTTGCATCAACATTGGAGAATAACAAATATCCCTTTCCTAAAAATGAAGTTCTTTCAAAGATATCATTGAGGCCAAGTCATCTAAATCTCCTATGTTTTATAAAATTATATTCACTGTTGTTTGATTGTATGCATTCAACAGATTATTGAATATCTACTAAATACTAGATGCTGCACTCACTGAAACATGGTGATACTTCCCCTCAAGAGACAATAAATGAATTTTTAACACAAATAATATAGCATAGTGGTTAAAAGCTTGAGCTTTGTGATCAGACAGATCTGGGTAATATTCAGACTCTTTCATATCCTATCTGTTTTTTGCCGTGTGACACTGGGCAAATTAATTAACTCCTCATAACTCCAGTTTCCTCATCTATAATGAGTATGTGATAATAGTACAAAATTTATAGGGTTTTGAATATTAAATGATGTCACACATGTAAAGCATAATGCCTGGCACACCATAAGTTTTAGTATGTGTTAGGTTATTACTATTCTTTAATTGAAAAATGGGAAAAGTGCTATAATATACCATATTTAATTGACTCTGAGATTAACATCTGAACATTTCAAGTGGATGCACATTTAAAAATGTATAGTATCATCTATCGTATGACAGTACTGGAGTTGGGATAATCTTGTGAAGGGGATGAGAACTTTTCACAGTTTCTGTTGCTTGCATAACATTTGTAATTAGAAATGTATTTCACATTTAAGTATTTGTTAGTGTTTGCAATCTGGGACATGCTATTGTTAATAATGCCTATACTGAGCTTTAAAATGTACTCAGTTGAGGCTACTTTAGGACAAATATTAATTGAATTATCCAAATCCTTAGTGATGTGGGAATATTTCACTATTTGAACTATACAATTCACCTACAAGGTCCCATATTTACTGTGCTTTTAGATATTCAACTAGTTCTCTTCTCCTTTCCTTTGTGTTTTGAGTTCTACCAAATTTCCAATTTAATTTTAATCTTATAACTCATTCTTTATTTGAAATAAAGTAATTTAGTTCTTCAGAGCATGGGTATATCACTAGTTAAAGAAGTTTCTTAAACATTTATATATCTCAAACCTTCATATTTGTACTGTTGTAGTAATATTTTACGACTTAGTTTGGCCTTTAGGGGCACTAAATCTAAGTTTTTGGAAAGTATCTTAAAACATTCTTTGTTAAATTATCCAGCTGAAAGTTATAGTGCTTTTTAGATTATAATAATAAAATAGAGCATTTATTTGGCAGACAATTCACATAAAATTGAATTCTAATTTCTAAGTGGTTTGGGTTTTGATATTATGTTATCTGTTTGCCCAAATTTCCTCCCCTATATTAGGACTAGTAAAAAAGAACTGACAAAATGCAAAAGTGTGTCTTAGGGAGATAAACATTTCCTGATTTAATAAGCCAAAGGTATATTTGTAGCGTTATCATCAGTACCAGAAGGAAAATCTACTTTATGTGGACAAATGGTGAAGTATCAATTCATTTAGAAACGAGGCAAATGCTCTTGAATATCTGTGAATTTTCAGAACTTCCCAAGTGTATGGTATTCGTAGGTATTGTGAAATCATGATTACAAAAGTAAGGGAATTTGGAAAAAACTTTCGAGCTGATTTCTGTATGCAAATGGAGGCTGCTACCTGTTAAGGGACTTCATTATTCCACTGGGTTCTTCTTAATGTCATATATTAGCTTCTGCCAACAGATTGGTGTCGAGTTACACTCAGTCAGTTTGAACAATTTTAAAGATGATCATTTAGAAAAATGCAGTTAACAATAAACTTAAAATGTCTTAACTTTCAAGATATATCTTTTATATTTAAAATAGCCAAGACATGGAAAGAAAGTTTCCATTGACAGATAAATGGATAAAGAAAATGTGTGCATATATATGTATGCATGTGTGTGTGTGTGTGTGTGTGTGTGTGTGTATATATATATATATATATATATATATATATAAAGCCATAAAAAAGAAGAAAATCCTGCCATTTGCAACAACATGGATGGACCTTGAGGGCATTATGCTGAGTGAAATAAGCTGGGCAGAGAAAGACAAATACTGCGTGATCTCACTTACATGTGAAATCTAAAAAGAAAAAAGAAAACTCATAGAAAAGAGATCAGATTTGTGGTTACTAGAGGTGGGGGTGGGGTGGGGGAAACTGGGTGAAGGTAGTCAAAAGACACAACTTTACAATTATAAGATAAATAAGTACTAGGGATATAATGCACAACAGTATTACTATAGTTAACACTGCTGTATGGCACATGGTATATTTGAAAGCTCCTAAGAGAGTAAATTCTAAAAATTTTCATCACAAGGCAAAAAACTTTTTCTTTGTAATTATATGAGGTAATGGATGTTAACTAAACTTATTGTCCTAATCATTTTGTAATAAATTTGTCATTACTATGTTATATACCTTAAACTCATATAGTGCTGTGTCAATTATACCTCAATAAAACTGAAAGAAAAAAATTCACTCTAGAACATCTAGAAATCATTGGAAATATAAAGATGAAAATAAAAATCATCCATAATTTCACTTCCAAGGAAATAGTCTTTTATTTCATGTACATTCATATTAGTATGGAAAACACAGTTTATATATAGCTATGATATGTTTTGAACATAACATCATAGGAATTAATAGATATTCCTCTAGGCAAGATTATAAATTGCTACATGGTATTGTCATATGGATGTACCATAATATATTCAACCAATCTCCTAGATGGATGTGTGCTTCCATATTTTTCATATTGTAAATAATGATAAACATCCATGTCCATAAATCCTAGTGTGATACATGATGATATGATACATTTCTAGAAATGAATTACAAAGGCAGTGGTTGTAAATATTTTCAAATATTTTAAAGCACACTGCCCTGCAAGGAGTATATAACATTCTGCAGTTTCATCAGCAGTGTGAGGTTATCTCTTTCCTCATAGTCTATAAATAACTTTACACTTTTTATAACACGCTAGAGCACAAAGGCCCTTTGTTGTCATATTAATTTGCACTATTTTTATTATTTATGATGATAAACATTTTTTGTGTTGTCAATTTGTACATTTATTATGAACTGCCAGTATGTGTCATTTACCCATTTTTTTCTAATGAGAACTTTAACTTCATACTCATTTGTAAGAATTCTTTATAAGTTAAGGATATAATTTATTTTCCATATTCAGTGGAAATATTTTCCTATTTATTGTTTTACCTTAATTTAAAAAATATTTTCTAATATTATTTTATTTTAAAAGCATTTTACAAATTCAAATCTATCCATTTATGATATTTTCTTTTGTTTCTATGCTATAAAGGCATTTTCCAACCCAAGAGTCAAAAATATCCATGTGCATATTTTTCCAGATCATTTCTGATTTTATTTTTTTATATTTAACTCTTTAATTCATCTGGAATTTGATTATTAATGACATGTAAAGACCTAACTTTATTTTTTGCAAAATGTTTCATTAATTGACATGGTCTCATTTACTGGACAAGAATGAGGGTGTCTTTAATTCTAATGGTCACTTTTGAAGCCTCACGTACTGGTGCTGGTACAGTACTTATCTAAAGTGAAAGAAAATTGTATCATTTAAACTTCTTATTCTTACCTTCCAAAATTGGCTGGAAGAAATTCAAGAAAGGCATCATTCAGGTAGAGCTGGGTCAGGTTTAGAAGCTGTGTGAAGCCATCAGGGAGTCTAGAAAGGAGTTAAAGGTTTAGTCATTGCATAGATGTTGCCATAGAAACAGAACAAAAAATAGATCTCTAAGGAGAAAAAATAGAAGTGTAATACATTTTCAACTCTCCTTCGGTATCACAGTAATGGAAGAATTTACTGAGCATGTTGTTACAGCTTGAAAATTTTGCCTGTTATTTAAATAAATTGGCATTCACCCACCTCCACACTGCTTTCCTATGCTGAGATTTATGTCATTGCCAAAGTCAGAGACATCATTTCTTACTGTTGCCCTAACCTTATGCACACCAGTGAGATATTTTTATGGAAATTTCAAGTTGTATGACATGTTTTGTAATTTTAAATTTAATGTTCTTTCTCAATAGCATATTCACATATATAGTCAGGCAATGCTATCTACTCATTCAGTTAATCATTAAAATTTGTCTACAGTTTGTGACAATGATGACTAAAGCTGCCCAACAGGAAAAGGGAAGGAGTATTTTGTCCCTTTAACTGATAATTTCTTTAATGCAGGCCCAACATACATGTACATTATAATTCAAATTGATCCAATTCATGTGCATTGAATAAAAACATTGTCACAGTAATTAAACTGAATCCTAAAGACTTTAAGAAGCATTAAAAGAGTTGAGAAAATATCCTATGGGAAAATCTTACTACTTAGATAAAACAATTATTTGAAATGTTTAAGTAAGTTTTACCAAAAAGATTTAACTCCAGGATTTTTCTTAAAAGGATATTATTTTTTAATAATTAAATTTCTACTTAAAAATTTTAATGTCTTTATCTAGGCTTTAGACAAGACCATGTTCTTTCACAAAATACTTCTAAATACTGTTTATATCTGCTTTCCCCTAAAATTCCAACCTATCTCCTTCCTTGAATTTACTGACAAAATTATTTAAAGAGCTGCCTCTACTCACTATTTTTTACTTTACTCCGCAAGCTATTGCTTTCTGGCATCTACCCTAACTCTATTACTGAAACTGCACTCACAAAAGGCTCTTAAGCCCTAATTCCATTAACTTCATTTCATTTCGTAACCCACACTGCCTAGCAACAGTTGCCATCACTGATTGTTCTCTCCTTCTGGACTTCTAATATACTCTTCCTGCTCTTCCCCCTACTCCTGGAAAACTATATATGAGTTTCATTGCATGGTTTCTCTTCCTCTGACCAATCTTTGGTTATGAAATGTTTTATGTATATAAAAGGGTATAGCAGAACACTCTATACATAAATCACAGCAAGATCCTTTTTGACCCACCTCCTAGAGAAATGGAAATAAAAACAAAAATAAACAAATGGGACCTAATGAAACTTAAAAGCTTTTGCACAGCAAAGGAAACCATAAACAAGATGAAAAGACAACCCTCAGAATGGGAGAAAATATTTGCAAATGAAGCAACTGACAAAGGATTAACCTCCAAAATTTACAAGCAGCTCATGCAACTCCATATCAAAAAAACAAACAGCCCAATCCAAAAATGGGCAGAAGACCTAAACAAACATTTCTCCAAAGAAGATATACAGATTGCCAACAAACACACAAAAGAATGCTCAACATCACTAATCATTAGAGAAATGCAAGTTAAAACTACAATGAGGTATCACCTCACACCAGTCAGAATGGCCATCATCAAAAAATCTACAAACAATAAATGCTGGAGAGGGTGTGGAGAAAACGGAACACTCTTGCACTGTTGGTGGGAATGTAAATTGATACAGCCACAATGGAGAATAGTATGGAGGTTCCTTAAAAAGCTAAAAATAGAACTACCATACGACCCAGCAATCCTACCACTGGGCATATACCCTGAGAAAACAATAATTCAAAAAAAGTCATGTACCCCAATGTTCATTGCAGTTCTATTTACAATAGCTAGGACATGGAAGCAACCTAAGTGTTCATCGACAGATGAATGGATAAAGAAGATGTGGCACATATGTACAATGGAATATTACTCAGCCATAAAAAGAAACGAAATTGAGTTATTTGTAGTGAGGTGGATGGACCTAGAGTCTGTCATTCAGAATGAAGTAAGTCAGAAAGAGAAAAACAAATACAGTATGCTAACACATATATATGGAATCTAAAAAAAAAACAAAAGTTTCTGAAGAACCTTAGGGTTAGGACAGGAATAAAGATGCAGACATAGAGAATGTACTTGAGGACACAGGGAGGGGGAAGGGTAAGCTGGGACAAAGTGAGATAGTGGCATGGACTTATATATACTACCAAGTGTAAAATAGATAGCTAGTGGGAAGCAGCCGCATAGCACAGGGAGATCAGCTCAGTGCTTTGTGACCACCTAGAGGAGTGGGATAGGGAGGGAGGGTGGGAGGGAGATGCAAGAGGGAGGAGATATGGGGATATATGTATATGTATAGCTGATTCACTTTGTTATAAAGCAGAAACTAGCACACCATTGTAAAGCAATTACACTCCAATAAAGATGTTAAAAAAAATAAAAGAGTATATATGTACCCACAGTATAATTTAATTAATAGAATCGGTGCCTTTAACACCCTCTAGGTGTCCCTCCCTGACTACATCTATTTGCTCCACAAATTCCTGAATGATGTTTACTTTTCTGCTTTTTAAGGAGTTTTACCACACCTATTTAAATCCCTAAAAAAAGAAAAAAAGTCACATGGTTTTGCATGTTTTTGAACATTATATAAATCAAATCATACTATGAATATTTTTCTGAGACTTTTAATAATTCATATTATTAAATAATTCACTGATTAGTTAAATGAAATTCATTCATTTTGATGTAGATGACTGATCACCATAGCATAGTATTCCATTGTATGAATATACCACTATTTATTTATCATTCTCTATCTAATTGAACATTACAGCTGCTTCTAGTTTTTTGTTTGTATTTCTGTTATATGTTCTATTTATTTTTAACATATATTCTGGTGTACAAGAGTTTACTTAAGTTATATTGCTGGTTACAAGAGATTAATGTCCCTATGAATAGGTCTCAGCTAATGACTAGAAGGAGTATAAATACCTCAGCTCCCTCACCCATTGTGCTTAACAAGTCTGTGATATATGTTTAAACTGTTTCTCAGTGTTTCCCACAAAGATTAAGGTCCAGTAGTCCATAATAGTAAATAGCTTGATAACATATCTTTAACTGGTATTTTCTTAGATTATTTTCTAAATATATTGCTTGAATTACTTTCTAAACTTTTCTGCTGGGGGACCCAAACTAAACACAATTAATATTTGTATATCAATTTGGTAGGAATTCTTTATACACTCTTAAGACGCTGATCTTATATGTATTATTTTTGCTACAAATATCTTGGTTCAATTTGTATTTTGGAGTTGGATTGTTTGTATCTGGCTTCATAGAGGATGTTTCCATAAATTTGCTCCCAAAGGGAGGTAGGATTCATAAAAACAGAAAAGAGAGAGAAAGGAGGCAGGGGAGGAGTGAGGGGTTCTATAACATAGAGGTAAGAATTCACCTGAGATGGGTGACAAAGAGAAGATGAGTTCTAGAGGGAATACTTTATGTATAAGAGTATTAGAAATTAAGATTTGAGAATATTAGTAGGGGACAGGATTTATAGGATACTTAATGCTTGAGGCAAAGTTTTGAACTTTATCCTATAAGATTAAAAAGAAATTATTGTAGATCTTTTTCTCTATTTTTTGCTTTCTATAATACATTAGAGCTCATATCCTGATAGTAAAATAGTTTTTATGATAATGGCACAGATGTCCAATAGATTACAATTCAATTTAACTACTATCTTACTTTGATGTCCTTTTCGTTTCTATAGTCATTTGAGAAAAGAAATCATTTATGACTTTTCAAAAAAGAAGATTAAAATGTGTAAAATGAGAAGAATGTTAAAACTTTTTATCTAATAATTTAACATTGTAACTATTAATAAATAAAAATCCTTTAAAAACACCAATTTTCTAGTTATAGGGACAGTTTGAACTACTCAGTTTACCTTAATCTATTTTTCCACACATGTATGCACTAAATGGTATTACATTGTACTACTTCTTTTGATAAAAAATATATTTCTTTAGGCTGCTTCTCTGGCAAAGTTTATCGTGTAAGAAAATCTGGCTCTTACATAGAACACTTCTCTAAGGATTTAAGAATTGACTACACTGGGCAGATTCCAATTGCAAAATTGGACTGCCAAAAATAAGTTATATGAAAAAACCAGAATACAAAGTAAGACAGTTGTTTCAGTCTGCTTATAAACAAAGATGTGTTGACATTGTATATCGAATCTTTCTTTCCTAAAAATGTAGAATTAAAAGGTATATTTATACAGTATGTCTTGTTTAATAGCATGTGTATTTTTAATTTCAATTTACTTAAGAATTTGTTGAATGGTTACTCTGCACTGAGATTCAAAATTAATGCTTTCTTCCTCATCTTCCCCACAGCATTATATTCATAGGTTTAGCAAAATGCTTATAACAATTATATTTTATACAAGTTTTGGGAATTTTTTATTCCTGGAATAGATTATACATTCTTTGAGGACAAGGAATTTTTTTAATCTCTGCAATAATCTAGTATTGTATTTTGAAAACATATTATTTGAAAATATATATTCAGTAGGTCTGCTAAACAGATATTCAACTTTATTCATTATTAATTTTATGGTATGATTTTGTAGCTTTAATAGGGACAGTGGTCCCACTTGTCAACATCACAACTTCCAGAGGAACTTACAAGGACCTGCAAGGAAGACGATATTCCTTAGCAAGCTAGATAAACTCAATGAAGATGAAAGTCATGGGCTGTCTTTATCCTCCTCCAAGATACTCAATGAAATCCAACATTTTACACTAAGTAAGGGAACTCTAATGAAAGGTTTTCACATTCCTAAAGGCTTTCACATTCCTAAAGTAACTGTGGTTTTCCACATTTGACTGATTTATTAAAAAATTCAAAGTATTTTTAAAAATATATACTGGTAAACAATTCTCTCTCTAAGGAAACATTTTCATTTTATTAATGGCTGAAATTAAAAGTGGAGAAAAGGGAACATTCTTACACTGTTGGTGGGAATGTAAATTGGTACAGCCACTAAGGAGAACAGTATGGAGGTTCCTTAAAAAACTAAAAATAGAACTACCATATGACCCAGCAATTCCACTACTGGGCATATACCCAGAGAAAACCAGAATTTGAAAAGATACATGCACCCCAATGTTCATTTCAGCACTATTTACGATAGCCAGGAGATGGAAGCAACCTAAATGTCCATCAACAGAGGAATGGATAGAGGAGTGGTACATATATACAATGGAATATTACTCAGCCATAAAAAATAACAAAATAATGCCATGTGAAGCAACATGGATGGACCTAGAGATTGTCATACTGAGTAAAGTAAGTCAGACACAGAAAGACAAGTATCACATGATATCGCTTACATGTGGAAACTAAAAAAACGGGTACAAATGGATTTATTTACAAAACGTAAGTAGAGTCACAGAGGTAGGAAACAAACTTATGGTTACCAGGGGATAAGGTGGGGGGAGGGATAAATTGGGAGATTGGGATTGACATATACACACTACTAAATATAAAATAGCTAGCTAATAAGAACCTGCTGTACAGCACAGGGAACTCTACTCAATAGTCTGTAATGGCCGATATGGGAAAAGTATCTAAAAAAAAAAGAGGGGATATATGTATATGTATAACTGATTCACTTTGCTGTACACCTGAAACTAACACAAACTGTAAATCAACTATACTCCAATAAAAATTTTTTAATTAGCATATTCAAATTGCAATAAAGAAAGCACAGTAGAATCAGACACCTAAAATGTTTAGTGCTTGAGCACATGGGCATTGATGTCAGAAGACCTGTTTGAATCACAGTTCTTTCAATTATTTATCTCTGTAACTTTTACAGAACACTTAATCTTTGTAAGACTCAGTTTCCTTCTTTATAAAATGATCATACTAATATCCACTTCCAGAGTTGCTCCAATGAGTAAATGATTACCCACCCCATATTAAGAACTCACTAAACTGGAGCAATTTTATTACTTTTCCTTGGTATTGTTTTTATTCTGATCTTTCAAAATTAACTAGAATACTAATTTAAATACTTTTATCAGTGCTAATTTTATTGTTGGAATAGGCAGATTAAGATTGGCTGCAGACATCCTTGTTTCAATATTTTTCTTTTCTAATTGCATTTACTTTAGAAGTTTAATGAAAACATATTACAGGCATTTGACCTCCATTAGAACAGTTAAACAAAATTAAAATACAAGTGATATAAGTTTTGATTAAGGAGCCAATGTCAAATCTCCTACTCTAATTGGAAAGATATTTTACATCTAAATATTTTAATTTATAACCTTAAAGTTATAAAATTAACCTAACATTATCAGAGAACATTGAGAAAATAAAGAGAAAAGAAAAATGTTGCTCATAATTCCACCTCCTTAACACAACTATTATTACCATTTCATGTATTTAATTTTGACCTAATTTCCAATTAATTATTTTAACATCACTGCAAACTTGTATCATGATTTCTCCCTTTACTTTGTAATTATCTTTCAAATTTGCTGTATAACCAGAGTGACTACATAATCTATCATTCAAACTAGGACACTTTGGAGTGCTAAAAGGGAACTATTATTAATCATGCCACATCAAGAGGTATAAACTGGGATGACTTGAGCAAACAGAGACATATGATCACCCTATAAATAATCTTTATAACCATCCAGTAGATGTACCATAATTTATTAGCGATTTCCTTATTGTTGAGCATTAAGAATGTACAGATTTTTCAAATTGTATCTTTTAATTTAAACCAAAATCAAAATGTTTCTTCAGGATTTGTGAAATATAATAAAAGGAGCCCAGGAATTTAAATACTATCTTTACGCATTTCCATATGTAAAAATTTACATAGGTAATATTTATCTACTTCATAATTGTCGTGAAGATGAAAATGAAATAATCTAAAAGCCTGAGACATTCTAGGTTCTCAATAAATGTCGGTCCTTACTTTCTCATTGAGAAGTTGTTATTTCAATTTTATTGTAATAATTTTCACCAGTGACTTGGTTAAGGCATTCAGACTATACTATAAAGTTCACATCTAAAACTAAAACTAGTACGCTAACACTTAAAACTATAACTTTCATATTCTAGGGTTTTCATGACTTAACTACTTTGTAGATTTCTTGTATCTAAGAAGATAAACAGAAAAGCTATAAAGAAAAGTAAATGAAACCTAAGTCTATTTTTTAATAGAGCAAATTGATAATCTCTGGTATAACTGATCAAGTAAGAAAAGAAAGAAGACAAAAATTATTGATACCAGGAATGAAACAGAGAGTATCACTAGAGATATTATAGATATTAAAGGGCTAATAAAAAAATATTATGAAAAATGAGGTACCAATAAGTTTGAAAACATATGAAATGTACACATTCCTAAAAAACACAAACTACCAGAAATCACTCAAGAAAACATAGGCAACTTGAATAGTACTATACAGGAAAAAAATTTCAGACTAATATGCCTCATGAATATAGATGGGAAAATCCTTACAAAATATTATCAAATCAGAGGCATTAATTTATAAAAAGTGTAATACTTCGTGACCAGGTAGGGTTTATTTGTATCATCATGTCAATAGATATTTTTTTAAGAAAAACTTTGACAAAATTCAACGTCTATTGACAGGGAAAAGTCTCAGCAAAACAGATTTCAAAGATTTGGCAGATTCTAAGGTGGACCCCATAATCTTTGCTTTCCGATGTTCATGCCCTGGTAAAATCTTCTCTTCTTGAGTATTGGTAGGACTTGTGACTTGCTTCTAATCAATGAAATGTGGCAAATAGGATATGATGTCATTCTCATAACTATATTACATTATGTGACTCCATCTTGCTATGATACTCACTCTACTCTGCTGTTGGCCTCGAAGAAACAAGATGCTATGTTGTGAACTGCCTATGGAGAGGGTCACCTGGTTGGGAACTGCACCAGCCTTTAGGAGGCAAAAGTGGCCTCTAGCTGTCAGCCAGCAAAATGCTGGGGCTCACAGGTTTATAACAGCAAGAAAATGAATTCTGCCAATAACTTGAATGAGCTTGAAAATGTATTTCTCTCCAGTTGAGCCTCCAGATGAGACTGCAGTTTGATCCCTTGATGGTAGCCTAGTGAAACTCTCAAACAGGGAACCCAGCTACAGCATGACCAGATTTCTGACCCACAGAAACTTAGAGATAGTAAATATGTGTTGTTGTAAGCCACAAAGTATGTGGTAATTTCTTACACAGCATTATAAAACTAACACAGATTTTGGTATCTGGTATTGGGATTCTGCTGTAATAAATTCCTAAAAAATGTGGAGTGGCTTTGGAACCAGGAAGTGGTCAGAGATTGCATGACTGTTGAAGAGCATCATAGAGAAAGCCTTGATTTTCTTGAAAAGTTTGAAAGTAGAAATCTAAACTCTGACAGCCCTGCTGGTAAAAGCTCAAAAGGAAGTGAGAAATGTGTTATTTTAAATTCCCTCAGCCTGATAAAGGGAATGTATTAAAAAAAAAAAGTAACAATCATATATAATGGTGAAAGTCTGAATGCTTTCTCCCTAAGATTGGGAACAAGGCAATAATATCTGTTTTCACCTCTTCTATTCAACATTATACAGGAGGTCCTAGCCAGGTCAATAAGGCTAAATAAATAAATAAAAGAAGTACAGGTTGAAAAGGATGAAATAAAACTGTCTTTATTCACAGGTAACATGAGAGTCTACATAGAAAATCACATCCCTTCCCCCACAAAGCTACAAAGTATTTACTAGTACTAATAAGTGAATCTAATAAAGTTGCAGGATATAAGGTCAATATACAATGATCAATTATATTTCTATGATAGAAAAATTATTTATAATTGTCCCCAAAACATGAAATACTTGGAATAAGATGAACAAAACCTGCACAATATTTGTAAACTTAAATCTACAAAACATTGATAAAAATTTTTAAAAGATCTAAATAAGTATAGAGATATATTATGTTCAGAAAAAGGAATACTCAATATTTTTGACATGTCAATTCTGCCAAAATTGGTCTACAGATTCAATAAATCCTTATCAAAATTCCATATTTTTTAGCAAGCTGATTATAAAAATTATATGGAAAAGCAAAGGGCACAGAAGAGCTCAAATAATTTTGATAAAGAAGAACAAAGTTGAAGGACTCACATCCCCTGACTGTGTGAATTACTACAAAGCTACAGTAATTAAGATAGTATAAAACTGGTGTTAGGAGAGGCATATAGATTAACATAAAAAATAGAGAATTCAGAAATGGATCCAAACACATATGATCAATTGATTTACAAAATAGGTACTCTGATAATTTTATAAAGAAAGGATAGGGCTTCCCTGGTGGCGCAGTGGTTGACAGCCCGCCTGCCGATGCAGGGGACACAGGTTCGTGCCCCGGTCTGGGAAGATCCCACATGCCGCGAAGCGGCTGGGCCTGTGAGCCATGCCCGCTGAGCCTGCGTGTCCGGAGCCTGTGCTCCGCAACGGGAGAGGCCACAACAGTGAGAGGCCCGCGTACCGCAAAAAAAAAAAAAAAAAAAAAAAGATAATCTTGGAACTGGAACAGTTGGATATCTACATGCAATAAATAAATAAAAAAGAGAACCACAACCCTCACACCTTACATATATTTACAAAAATCAACTTTAAATGGATCATAGGCCTAAATGTAAAACCAAAACTACAAAAGTTCCAGAGGAAAGCATAGAGGAAAATCTTTATGACTATGAATTTAGTAATGATCTCCTAGACAGGGACAAGAAGAATAAACCATAAAAAAATTATAAATAGGGCTTCATGAAAATGAAAATCTTTTTATATTTGAAAGTCACTATTTAGGAAGTGAAAAGATAAGTCATAAGATCAAACAAATATCTGATTTTTAGCCAGAATTTATAAAGAATTCTTATAGTTCAATAATAAAAAGACAAGTCAATAAATATGAACAAAAAATCTGAACTTTTAACAAAGAAGCAATACAGATTGTAAATAAATACAAGGAAAGATTCTAATTTGACATTTAAACTATAAATTAAAACTACAATGAGATATGACAATGAGATACTATATCTACTAGACTGGCTAAAATAGAAAAAAAAAAAAAAACTGACAGTACCAAATGCTGACAATAATGAGGAACAATGGAAACTCAGATTGCTGCTTGGAATGCACAATGAAATAGTTATTTTGGAAAACAGTTTGGAAATTTCTTAGAAGGTTATGCATACATGTACCATACTACAGAGAAAACTACTCCTAGGTGTTTACCCAACAGAAGTGAAAACAGATGCTTACACAAACACCTGTACAGAAAGGTTTATACCCACTTTATTCTTAATAGCCCCAAACTGGAAACAACTTAAAAGTCTATCAACTGAGGAAGAGATAAACAAATTGTGCTATATTCATACAATGGAATTCTACCTAGAAATAAATGGGAATATAGTACCAATTCTTGAAATGGCAGGAATAAACCTCAAAATCAGTGTTAAGAAAGAAACCACAAAGTATGACACCATTTATATGATATTTTGGAAAAGGCAAAACCATGGGGACAGAAATCAGATCAATGGATGACTGGGCTGAGGGAACTTTTTGGGATGATGGAAATAGTCTATATATTAATGATTATGGTGATTCCGTAACTATATACATTTGTCAAAATTCACTGAGCCATACACCTAAAAGAGTGAATTTTACTGTATGTGAGTTATTGGGTTGGCCAAAAAGTTCGTTTGGGTTTTTCCATACATCTTAGGGAAAAATCCAAATGAACTTTTTGGCCAACCCAATATATCTTAAAAAAAAATGCTGACTTTAAAATTGATATACTATTTAAATTGACTTTTTTTTGAGTAATATTTTAATGAATTCCCAAACTTTCTTTTAGTGTTAGACATTTTTTGATGAAATCAGTTATATTCATTTATCTTTTAAAAAGTTAACTATATGAAAAGAATCCAGAAGCATAGCCAATAAAACTATAGATTTTAAGCTTTTTAATATGTAATTTATCATCTGACTTCTACTCTCAAAGACCTGACCACGATTCCTAAATACAATGAGCTATTAGAATTAAAGAGCTAGAAATCAAAATAATTCATCTGCCCTGGATTATGACTTAAGTCAAGGACGTGTCTATAGTCCTGTTGTGATAAGTTAGCAATATTTATTTCTTTTATGAGAAAGTTGCATTTTGGTCTAAGTGTTTTGGAGAATACTTTTCACGTTTTTCTTTCCCCTCACCATATTCTACATTTGAGGTAGAATATGGTTTATTCAAACATAGTTTATTCCTTGATGTTCCACACTTTCTACTAAAGGCCTCAAATTATTTCACAAACCATTCACTGTAAAGAGCCTCATCTAAACTTCTACCTCATTCTTTTACATTCTATTTCATTTCTAGTTTCACCTACATCCTCTTCTCATGATCCATAGAGAAACCATCCTCACTACTCCCTCTCCTCAACCCTATTGGTGAAAATTTTCCCTTTAAATTCCCTTTGATAAACTTCCTTTTGTCTTTTACTGGAAACACTAGATTCATTCAATGCCTTTCCTATGAACTTCAGTTTCTCCCAGTCTCCCCATCTTCATGTGGACAAAGGACTGAGGGATTTTGCTCAAATCCTGTCAGTTTTTGTATTATTAAAATGCCAGTCTTACTTTGCAACTCATTACCTGCATCCCAATACCATTGATTAATTTCATCTACTTCCAAATGTTACTACAACTTTCAATAGACTTTCTAGATTTTACATCCACTTCCACAGATAAGTGACTTTGACATTCAGGTCCAGGGCTTACCCAATCCATTCACTTCATGGTTTCTTGACCTATTTGATTCCACAATATACACTATCACTATGGCATATCATAATTTGAAACATGGTCACATGCTGGGTTTCACTTTCCCTTGGCATTTCTCTACTAACAGATCATGACACACAAATACCCTATTTCTGATCACAGTATTTTTACCATCCATGTCTTCCATTAGGCTATCCTCACAGAATTGTCTTTTTGCTCTTCCTGTGATATCTGGTACCTAAATACAGTACTCCCTTTTTCTGATCATACTTAATTCATTTTCCACCTTGAATCACATGACAGCAATTTGCATGTACCTTATACACTTGCACTCTCTTGAACTTTCATCAGAACCTTGATGCTAATTTTCCAGCATGACCATAACTAATAACTGTTTTCTTAGTTTTGGCACTCTTCCATGGAATGTTGCTTGAGAACCACAGAAAATGATGACACGGTTTCCTTCAAAGTAATGCCATCTTGTGTCAATTAGGTCTTCATTGTTACTCAGCAATGTTTTTACTCATCTTTTATTGAACTATCCTGATTTGATTTTTCCTTTCCCATCATTCTATTAAACTGATTTTTAAATACAGCATTTAAAATTCATTTACTATGTGAGTTTCCTTTATCTTGGTACATTATTATCCAATGGAAATATAAAGATAAATAAAATGTAATCACTCATACTCACTTAGAAATGGGATTGACACTGGCTTCAATAATTGTTAAACACTTACAGCACTTTATGTTTTCTGGAAATTCTTGTACACCTAAAATTAAGAAAATAGTACATAAAATATACTAAACAATAGTTTTAATATTAAGAATAATTAATTAAATACACAGTGTAAACACCATATGGGTAATCACATGTAAGAATAATAACTTATTAATATAATACATTAGTGTTATATAATATACATACATTAAAAATATGAGTGTTAAATAATATTTTATGATAGTAATAATTGGAAATTAGATATAAAATTGAGGACAATTTAGCATAGGATATACCTTGGCTGTTTACTAATCTAAAGAACTAAAAATAGTTGGGATTATTTAGTTATTATAGTGCTGCTACAAAAGAAAGGGGAAATCAGCAGATATAAGAAAACAGAAAATAAAATCTTTACTCCCTTCATTTTGTAAGATTGAGAAGATTGAACATGTACAATGTAAAGATACCTAAGGAGAATTCACAAAACCAATAGATATTCCCAAACTATTAAGAAGCTCTAACACATTTTGTGCACCTCTTTCTTGTTGGCACAGAGTGTAGCTCTACATCTGCCTGAAAGGGTGACAAGGTGAGCAATCCTTCCTGGGATCCTCTCTGGAGTCTCTGAGGTAGCCAGCCTGGCTGACTGCCCTTGGAGAACTGCTCATCTGCTGTCACAGCTGTGCTGTTGGCTTTGTGACAGAAAAACACAAGTTTTTCTTACTGGAAATCAGTAAGCCAAAACCCAATCCATAAATTAGGATTTTATTCAGAGGAATAAAAGATGTGGAGGATGCTTCAATCCGTTGATACAAATGAATTAAATATATAGTTGGCCCTCCATATCCACAAGTTCCACATCCACAGATTCAACAAAGCGCAGGTAGAAAATATTAAAAAAACAAAACAAAACTCAGAAAGTTCCAGAAAGCAAAACTTGAATTTGCTACACACTGGCAACTATTAGCATCGCATTTGCATTTCATTAAGTATTATAAATAATCTAGAGGTGATTTAAAGTATACAGATGGGTGTGCATAGGTTATATGTAAATACTACACCATTTTATATAAGGGACTTGAGCACCTGTGGATTTTGGTATCTGCAGGGAACCAAACAATTTTGGTATTTTCTGGAACCAATCTCCCACAGATATTGCGGGATGATTGAAATAAGCCCTACAAAAATTAGAAGGGAAAACAGCTATATGAAGCCATTCCTATATCCCTGCAGTACTGCTTGCTCTCAATTTTTGAAACTATTGTTAAGCGTTTAAAAAAATGTCTATGAAGTACTAGTCCTGCCAAGTACTTCATATATGACAGAAGGATAAGGAACACTTTGTGGTAGGATTTAGTTGAACTTTTTGATGATAGATAATCAAGAAAGAAAACCCTCCACCTTCCTAGATTCTGTTGACCTAGACCACCATGTCCACAGGATTTGAAGGTCCAGAGAAGCAGCAGGAGGAGAGCCAAACCAATTAAGTCATTTACCAATGCAAAGTGAGGGTATGAAAGATGGTGTGGAGGCATTTCTCATGCCACTTCTTTCTATGTGAAGATTCACCAGAAACTGTGCTGTCCTAAAATTATTGCTGAAGGATTTTGCCTTCTTAATAAAAACCTAAGGAAGTTTAGGAGCACCATTACGTATGAATTGAATGAGAAAAACAATTACGCTTTTTGGAGAGGTCATAACACCTAGAGCTGCCCTTATTAACTAGAGGTTAACAAAATGGCACAGAAGTCAATAACACAACCCTTAGCTATCCTCAACGTTTCCCCTGAGCATTCATAGTCACTTCGGATATCTGCAACCAACAGGAGTATAAGGCTTTTACTTTTCTCCCTTTAGCTTTTTCTGCCCGGTTACCAATCTGGGCTCATTACAAGCCAGTGTGCCTGATGCCTTATCTCCACAGGTGCCTGCCTTAGGATGATATTTCCTGAAATTATGTGTAAACCAAGACATGGAAGGAGAAGCAAATTAAAGTACGATTTTAAAGAAAAGACTGTAGCGTATCTCTTTATCTTCTGCTGAAAATGGAATTCCCTGCTGTGGTGAAAATGCTACCACATTATTTCTTAAAAAAAAAAAAACTCATATTATGTTGTTTACAGTTAAACTTAAAATTGTTCAGAGCAGAGTCCATTGGATTAAAATGGAATCCCAACGTTATAATTTACCGTTTGGGTAACCCTAGGCAAGTCATTTAAATGTTCGATGTCTTAGTTTCCTACTCTGAAATATGATTATTATATAAATGGTTTCATCAGAGAGTTGCAGAGAGGATTGACGGAGATAAAGCAAGTAAAGTAATTGGCACAAAGTGCTGAATATCTGTTATCTATAATTATTAGAAACAAATAGAAGCAGAGGGTGTCCGTCAACAAAGGAACAAACAATCATGTCGAGATGAGCTGGCTAGTAAAACTTGTAAAATTTACCTACCTAAGAGAACAACAAAGAGGTAGGAATTAGTGTGCTGAAAAGAATATCTCAATATCTTATCAATATAATAGCTGCAATAAATGCTCTTGCAGATGGGAAGTAAATAATAAACATATTTATAAATAAATATTTGTATGTTATAATGTAAACATATCTAACTAGTCTATGCTGAGCAATATTTTTGTATTTTTGTAGAGGTTTTTATAGCTGCTTAATTTGCTTATGAAAGTCAGAACACATTTGGAAAAATAGGTTGCCAGGGGAACTTTACCATATATACTAATATATGGACCTTAGATTTTAGGAAAAGTTCTTAGAGCTTTAACTTATAGTTCAGTCTAAACATGGAGAGGTACTAAAGCATAGTAGTTAAAAGCATGGGTTGGAAGGATGACCTAATCCCAGTATTGTCACTTAACTAGCTATGTAATCTTAGTCAGACATTTTAATATTTGAATGTCACTTTCTCATTTCTGGCCTAATTCAAAGGGCTGTTCCAATTATTAGATAGCATGTTGTAAAGCACTTAGTATCATGTCAGCCACTTAATAAGTATCTAATAAATACTAGATAAAATTCATGTATTAATAAGAGGAAAGTTAACTTACATTCCTTTATGCCACTGTGTAAAATAATTTAATTTTCTTAATAATCGTTTGAGGAAGATATATTAGGCAATATTATTTTCATCTTATGGATGAAGAATCACGCATTCACAAAGATTAGGTAACTTATTTAAATACCTAATGGATGTTTATAGATGGGAACGAATATAGGTGGGATTTATTTAATATTTTTTAACACCATGTCTATTGTTCCTCTTTATTACCTTACTTTATTACATTACTTATTAAAATTGTTTACTGTTCCTCTTTATTACGTTACTATATTAAAAATGTAGAGCCGACATATTTTTTAAGCATCTTGCTTCTTTTCCTTTTTTTTTTTTTTAATTTATTTTTGGCCTTGCCAACCAGCTTGCAGGATCTTAGTTCCCAGACCAGGGATCGAACCTGTGCCCTCGGCAGTGCAATCACGGAGCCTAACCACTGGACCGCCAGGGAATTCCCCGTAGAGCTCACATTTTTATTAACCAATTTTTGAGACTGGTCTGTCTGGTCCTCTGAAACACAGTGTGTTTGATTTTTAAAAAGGTTATAAATACATATATTTCTACACATATATATTGTTATAATATATATAAATATACACACACTATTCAATTCTAAAAAAGTTCATACACACTTTTTTTTTTGTTTTTTTGCGATACGCGGGCCTCTCACTGCGTGGCCTCTCCCGTTGCGGAGCACAGGCTCCGGACGCACAGGATCAGCGGCCATGGCTCACGGGGCCAGCCGCTCTGCGGCATGTGGGATCTTCCCGGCTCGGGGCACTAACCCGTGTCCCCTGCATCGGCAGGCGGACTCTCAACCACTGCGCCACCAGGGAAGCCCATGACCTTCTCTTCTTAAGACTAGCATTTTAGATTGTATTATTTCTGAAATTAACACTGAAAAATGAGACACAATATATGGTTATAAATTGAGGAATTATTGCTTTATCATCTTGTCTTACGTGGTTCCCTCATATTTTAATAATAAGGTCCCTAAAAGGGAAAGTCAACATTCAACAAATATTTATTGGGTGTTTACTCTGTGTTAGGAATTGTATTAAACATTGGTGATACAGTGTAAGAAAAATGGATACATTCTCTTCATTTGTGGAGCTTATATTCTGGCAAAGGAACACATACAATAAACCATAGAGAATTAGCATACACATGAAATACATTAAATAGTATTTAATTTTTGAGACATGCTATGGAAAATGTAATTAGAGCAGAATAAAGATAGATCAGAAATGCCTGAAGATTTCAAACTTAACTACGGTGATTAGGGTAAGCCTTATTAATTGGAAAGATGGCAGTTGAGAAAAGACTTGAAGAAGGTGAGAGAGATAGGAATACAGATACCTGGAAATTGAAGGTGGACAGTAGGAGAATTTTAGAGTGAATAGACATGAAGATTAATCATTCCTGGTGTATTCTAGGAATAGCAAGGAGGCCAGTGTGACTGGAACACAGTGAGGAAGAGAAGAGTAGCAAAGAATTAGGTTAGAGAAGTAATAAGGGGTGTATGACGGGGAGACGGGGGTGTCAACTCATGTAGGGGCTCTCAGGCCATTACAAGAATGGTTTTTACTCTGAATGAAATAGAGAGACATTGAAGGATGTATTATACAGTCTGATTTATAATTCGAGAGGATCTCTCTGGCTCCTGAGTAGAGTGGTCTTTCTGAAAGGGAGGTCAATTAGGTGTTATTGTAATAAACCATAAGGAGAATTGATGATGGCTTACATCAGGGTGGGAGCAATGGAGGGAGAAGGAAGTGAGTGGAATCTGGATGAATTTTGAACATAAGGCCAATAGGACAGCATGATGGATTGGATGAAGAGTATGAAAGAAAAAAGGAAATCAAGGACAACTCCAGGTTCTTTGTCCTAAGCAACTTGAATAAAGGAGTTATCTTGAACTTAGATGGGAAAAACAATATGTGAAATAGGTTTTGGAAAGAAGAATAATAGTTCACTCTAATGCCGCTCCCCATCGCTGGCATTACCGCCTGAGCTCCACCTCCTGTCAGATCAGCCATGGCATTAGATTCTCATAGGAACGCAAACCCTACTGTGAACTGCACATGCAAGGGATCTAGGCTGTACGTTCCTTATGAGAATCTAATGCCTGATGATCTGAGGTGGAGCTGAGGCAGTGATGCTAGCGCTGGGGAGTGGCTGCAAATACAGATCATCATTAGCAGAGAGGTTTGACTGCACAGAGACCGTAATAAATCAATTGCTTGGAGACATAACAAAACCCTATCAGTGAGTGGCAAGTGACAAGCTGCATCTGATGGCAGGCTTTATAGTGGCAAGTGAGTTGATGTACCTCAATTGTACAGCTGCGTCTGGTGACAGGCTTTAAGTCAGACTCCGACACTTATTTTAGTCCGTGTGTGGCTCGTCCATTATTTTATTTACCACTTCCATCCACGCCTCTCCGCACTGCACACTTGTCTCAGTCACAGTTTTGGTAAACCCACAAGCTAACCCTAGCCAAAATGAGTAAAAATCAAACATCGCTGGAGAGCTTCTTTGAAAAGGGGGAAAGACCCAATGATGAGATAGCAGAAGACTCTACGACTGCCAACAAAAAGAAAGCTGCATTTAAAAGAAAATACCAAGAGTCCTACTTAAATTACGGGTTCATTGCAACAGCTGATTCACATTCTCCAAGCCCGCGTTGTATAGTATGTGGCGACTGGCTATCCAACGAAGCCGTGAAACCTTCAAAATTGCTTCGTCACATGGAGACCAAGCACTCTGAATTAAAAGACAAACCTTTGGAGTTTTTCAAAAGAAGAAAAACATGAACATGAAGAACGGAAGCAATTATTGAAGACCACTACTTCATCAAATGTGTCTGCACTGAGAGCATCATCCTTAGTGGCTAACCACATTGCTAAAGCTAAGAAGCCCTTTACTATTGGTGAAGAGTTGATCCTGCCTGCTGTTAAGGACATCTGTCGTGACATTTTAGGAGAGGCTGCAGTTCAAAAGATGGCACGTGTTTCACTATCGTCTAGCACCATAACTAGACGAATTGATGAAATAGAGGATATTGAGGCACAATTGTTAGAGAGGATTAATGAGTCACCGTGGTACGCAATCCAGGTTGACAACTCTACCGATGTTGATGACAAGGCAACAATGCTTGTTTTTGTGCCATATATTTTTCAGGAGGATGCGCATGAGGATACGTTATGTACACTTTTGTTGCCAACCAACGCCACAGCTGCAAAACTATTCAAGTCTTTGAATGATTACATGTCAGGAAAACTGAATTGGTCATTCTGTGTTGGTATATGCATGGACAGAGAGGCTGCCATGACTGGACGGCTTTCTGGTTTCACTACTCGGGTCGAAGAGGTTGCTTCTGAATGTGAGTCTACACACTGTGCCATCCATAGAGAAATGCTGGCTATCCGAAAAATGTCACCTGAACTTAAAGACGTTTTGCAGGATGTGATTAAAATTATCAACCACATTAAAGTACATGCCCTTAACTCACATCTGTTCACGCAGCTTTGTGAGGAGATGGACGCAGAGCACACATCTTCTCTTATACACAGAAGTGAGATGGCTTTCTAAAGGCAGATCACTGGTCAGAGTTTTTGAGTTATGAGATCCGCTCCAGAGATTCCTTTTAGAAAAAGTCACCACTGGCAGCACATTTCAGTGACACAGAATGGGTCGCAAATCCTGCTTACTTGTGTGACATATTCAACCTGCTCAACGAGCTCAATCTGTCATTTCAGGGGAGAACGACAAGTGTGTTCAAGTCGGCAGATAATGTGGCTGCATTCAAAGCCAAACTGGAATTATGGCGGCGACGAGTGAACATTGGGATTTTTGACGTGTTTCAAACATTAGCAGAGATTTTGAAAGAGACAGAGCCAGGGCCTTCTTTCTCCCAGCTGGCGTATGATCACTTATCTCAGCTTTCAAAAGAGTTTGAGCATTACTTCCCAACCACAAAAGACCTCCGAACTGGGAAGGAATGGATCCATGACCCATTTGTGCATAAGCCCGGTGAATTGACTTTCTCTGTGCTATAGAAGAGGATCAACTCCTTGAGATCGTAAATGATGGTGGCCTTAAAAGTATGTTTGAGACAACTTCAAATCTCCATACATTCTGGATTAAAGTCAAGGCGGAATAACTTGAGATTGCCATAAAAGCACTGAAAAGCCTGCTTCCATTTCCAACAGCCTATCTTTGTGAAGCAGCGTTTTCTGCAGTGACAGCAACCAAAATCAGATTACGGAGTAGACTGGACATAGCAACACACTGTCTCCCATCACCCCCAGATGGGACCATATAGTTGCAGGAAAACAAGCTCAGGGCTCCCACTGATTCTGCATTCTGGTGAGTTGTATAATTATTTCATTATATATTACAATGTAATAATAATAGGAATAAAGTGCACAATAAATGTAATGTGCTTGAATCATCCTGAACCCATCCCCCCCCACACCCCGGTTTGTGGAAAAATTGTCTTCCATGAAACCGGTCCCTGGTGCTAAAAAGGTTGGGAACCGCTGATTTAGACAGTATTTAAACCATGAGACAAAATGTGAGTACCAGTGATGTAAATGTAGATAATGAAGAAAAAAGGACAAGGGGCTGAACCATGAAATACTCCAAAATGAGGTTGGGGGGAAGAGGAAGAATCAACATAGGAGCCTGAACAAGATCAATCAGTGAGATGGGAGGAAAAATAAGAGTATTGAATCCTAGAAATCACATGAAGAAAATGTGCAAAGTAGGAAGAAGCGTTCAACTGTTTCAAATGATGTTGCTAGGTCAAGTAACATGATGACCAAATATTGCCTTTGGATTTAGTAATGAGGAGATCTGTATAACCTCATCTGGAATTGTTTTGGAGTGGAGGGCTTAAAGACTGGGGTGGGTTTAAGAGAGGATGAGAGGAAAGAATTGTAGATAAAGGATATAGACAGCTCCATCTAGAGATTTTGCTGCAAGGGGGTGAGGGACTATTAAGGGAAGAAAATCCAAGAAATTTTCTTTAGAACAGAAGAAATAAAAGCATGTGTGTATACTGATTAGAATAAACAAGTAGAGAGGAAAATCTTGATGATGTGGTAGAGACTGAGGAGAATTTCTACAGTGATATCCATGGGTCGGCAAGAGGGGATGGTTAACCAGTGGAGAGACTGGCTTTAGAGAGAAACAGGAGTAGCTTACCTGTACTAATTTGGCAGAAATGAGAGAATATGGGTGCAGATACTGGTAGATGAATTGATAGGATGGTGACAGTCTGGAAATCATCCTTCGAGAGTTTTGATTTTCTCAGTGGAGTAGGATAAATAACCATGAACATGGGACAGGAGATGTGGGAGTTTGAAGACAGAAGAGAACATGTGAAATAGTCACCAGAAGAGAATGAGAGTCAATAGAGGAAGGAAGTACAACATGATTGTTGGGAAGCATTAAGGCTCCACTTCAGAACTGCAATCATGAACTTAAAGTCATATCAATCAGTGTGACTGTTTTCTTCTGGATCTTTTCAGCCATAGGTAGAGAGCTGGATTCAGTCAGGGTTGTAATTTTACTGAGCATACGTAGATATATAAAAGAGAAGCAAAGGTATCAAGGGGGTCATTTGATGACTGACCATAAAATTCAAGCCATGCAAAAAGGGCAGAGCAAACCTTGAGAGAGGTTGAGAGAATTCATGAAAAGGTGGTGGTACTAATAGATTGGTGGTTCTGATGGGGTCAAAGGAGGGTTGGAGTGGTATAAGAGGGAGTGTTCTGGAAAGATAGGAGGATTGAGTCAGTTGACATTCAATTTCTTGATATTCCTGACAGTACCTAGATCAGACCTAGGAAAACAACAGAAACTGAGCAAATGTCTATTAAATTGGATTTAATTATATTTTTGCATCAATATCCTGAAGCAATGAACTAAACAGTATAAACATGGAAAGAAACACATGATCTTAAGTACAGATGCTTTAGATTGAAATTACCTTTTCTAAGATGAAACAGGTAACTCTCTTTTCATACAAAAATAATATAAAGGACTCCCTACAAATACCAAATTTTAAATGATTTAGAGTTCTCTCAAATGCATTAAAGTTTATGTTTATTACTTTACAAATTTTATATAAACCTGTATATATGATAATAGTTATAGATAGTGCATTTTGAAATGCTTCTCTGAATTCTCTGAAATTCAGAGGTATCATCAGCCCAAATGGTCTACCCCATGATGTAAGTGCCGTAGGCTGAAAAAGGATTAAAACCTTAATTTTAACAAAGGAGGGATATATATTGATAACACTTTAATATTTTCATATGATATTTTAAATGTGATACCAATTTTTGTATATATTTTTTTCAATTTTGAGAAAGCAGGCAGGTTTTTGGATATCTAGTAAATTGGATTAGATTTAGGAGCAGAAAGAATGGAATTTATTGAGGAAACATTATAAGCACTTTGCTTTAGTTCATCTTCACAACAATTTTATAAGATGATTTATTATTGCTATTTAAACTAATGAAGAAACCGAGACTCGGAGGTTTTGAAACCAGGCCAAGCTTATTCCAAACACACGTTATATGTTTATTAAGCTGCCTCCATCAAATCCAGGATTTAAACTATTTGGAGGTACACATTTTAGCAAAATTGACAATGCAACATTCATAATAGATCACAATATATTGAATTTGTTCTATATATACTCTCCAGGTCAAATACAAACAGCCCCAACTTTCTAGAGCTCTGAGTTTAATGCATACTCAAGATTGACCATGTGGCATTCTTATAGGGGCACTGTAAACTGTATTTGTTCTATAATTACCTTTGGTCAAATTTCAGATAGTACTATTAACTTTCTGGAACATTGGGTGCATTGCTCAGGTCATAATGTTCTTTATTTCTGAATTTAATATACTGACAAGTACTATAAGCTTAGTTCCAAATCTATGTCCTCTTTATATATAGTTCAACCAATAGCTATTAGAAGGAACAAATAAGAAGAGAGGGCTACTCAAAATAGGCAGAATGTCAATATGAAGACTTGATAACTCATGCATGTTCTGATAATAAAGGAGGTGATGGGAAAAGCTACAAAGTTAACACCAGAACTCTTAAAGCCTACCATTCTTATTTTGTGTAGAGGCAAGCATCTACACATACTAAAATAATTTAATAACACAAACCATAATGAACTCAAGTCAACCTGGAAAGGTTCAATTGCATTCATTATACTCATTGAAAGAAAATAATGTGATATGAAACATTTTTGGAATAATTTCCATTCAGAATGATTCAAATAAAATTTTAAAATTAGGTGTAAAATGATAAACTGTCATTTTTTTGGAAAATTATTTTGTGTATAAATCCACATTCCCTAAGGATATTTGGTAAATGAGGCAATACTCTATTAAGTAGGAAGTACTGATTAGAGTTAGATTTCAGAAACACAATCTATTATATGGGAGAAAGCAAAAGCATCCAGCAGTTAGGTTAGTAAATTTGGGAGACAATGTACAGGCCAGTCATGTATTAAAGACGGAGAAAGAGAGAGAGAGAGAGAAGAACAAACAGACTGGAATGATTTGCTTTACCTCCAACCTTTCAAACGAAGGGAGCCAAGAGCTCAGTAGGAACTCAAGCAAGAAGAGTTAAAGGTCTCCTATAAGACTCTGCCTATTTTAGTGGCATTATAAAGAGAAAAGCCAAATGCAGGTAAAGTAATCAATACTTTGAGGCAATCATGCAACTGATTCTGCCTTTAAGACATGTCTGTCTAGAGAAAATTTTAAGAAATCTTTATGACCTTGACCAACAAGCTCTTTCATAGAGGAATGAATAAGACTTCGTCAAAAGGAGTTAAAATGACACCTGCCCTCCCCACCTTCTCTCTGCTTCAACCACAAATATATTGAGTCACTACTATATTAAATGGACCTATTTAATAATCTTACCTCATTTTTGGCTAATGATTTTTTTTTATTCATTATCAGTCAACTGCTTTATTGAGCATTTACTATGCCTGCACTTTGATAGTGGCTGTTGTGAGTCTAGAAACAGTGCAAGGTGCAGCAGTTCTTTTCAGGAGTTTATCCTGAAGCTGCGAGGGGGTATGGCCTAGTAGAGAGAGGACTCACAACGCTTCACTGCCAGTCCAATTCTGTTATTTTACAAGTTCTAGGAATTACAGGGGCACCTGAAGACAGGTTAATCAATCAGCTCAGGAAAGACTCTGCTGACTCTAGGTGACAGAGCCCAACACAGACATCAGAAGGATGACGGGATGGGAACAGTTCCTTTCTCCCTTATATTTAAATATATTACCAGATTGGAAGCTCTACCCCCCATGGAGTAAGTGCTGGCAACACACATAAAAATTATATGTTGGTTTTATTTCCTCATGAAGACATTAGAAAGAGTTAAAAATCCTGGTATCTAGCTAAGAAGGTGGCAGGAGAACAGACCTGGTTTTTGTTGCCATCATACTCCTCTATGGAAATAGAGGAGTCAATCCTCTATTTTAACACTATAATCTTGGGCAGAAGTAGACTCTGTAGAAAGGAAAGTAGTCTTACAGTGAGGGAAGTGCTAGTGATTTTCAGATAAATAGCACATTAAGAGCGTTGGAAGTGAGGTATTTAATAGGACAAAATAATAAGCTTTACTCTAAACAAATGGCCTAATGATTTGCCAAACATCAAAGAGCATATTTATTGCTAATTGAAAACAACTGCAGGGTAATATTTTCTCCTCAACCCACATAAGGCATCCCAAAATAGACTTCCTTAAGAATTTATATATACACTGCTAGAGTCTCTATTCTTTTCTGAATATGCTCAAAATTTTAAAGATTTTCACCATTTAACTGGTTACTCATATTTTCTTTCTCTGGTGTGTTTGAGAGAAACTCCCCCTCTTCACTGAAAGCTGAAGATATTATTTGTCTTCAGTGTTTTGTATGCATTTGGCGAAGGGGTGGAATAATTGGCAAGTCAGTAAAACACATAATAATACCTTCAACTCTGATCGCCTTTCATTATAACTAACAACAGTGATTTGGCCTACTATGATGCTGTTCAAATTCATTCTTGTATAGAAATAAGTTTTAGAGGAAGAGAGAAAAATCACTTAATTGCTGCAGAATTAGGAAGCATTTTCACATTACTTCATTTTCATTAAAGTCCTTAAATTAGAGTGTCATAGTCTCTCTGAAGCTATGACAAATCAACAATCAGACTTAAAACAGAATCACTGCCCAATTAAACCTTATCATTCATTATCTTGCTTTATCATATAAAACAATTTCCTCCATTATGACCAAGTATCAGCTCTGCAAACAGGAATAGACTATTTATTCAGACACCACACTATCATAAAATGCGGTTATCTCTGATGGACATAAGATTATAGTTTTACTGTTGGATTAAGATCTAAGGAAGAAAGGATAAAAGAGCCATTGGCATGGAAAGCCAATGATTTACCCATGGATTGCTGTATGTAAGTTTTGGGAATTTTCCTTAGAGAGGAAGGGTGATTTACATGCAGCATCAATATTTATTTACATCTCTCTCTCTCTCTCTCAAGAAAGATAAAGGTTAATGTACTTATTCTTAAAAAGAAAGACTAGAATCTTTACTGAACACAAGAGGTTGAAATCTGCTTTCAGTGTTCAAGCATATAGAAATCACTAATATACAGTATTTGTCCTAGAAAAGCCTATAATATAGTGAAGAATAAAGAATATTATTAGATGATCCCTAGCCTGTTCTCAATAATCTGAGAATATGCGTTTTTATCACAAGCAACCAAGAATATTTTAAAAATTGACCATATCCTAGGCCACAATGTGAAAGTCAATGAATAAAGAGAAATAATCCAGACTATGTAGTCTGCAACATATTTCAATAAAAATAATATGATAACTAAAAAAGCTGCAAGTTTATTGGAATACTAAAAACAACTGAGTAAACTGTAAAAAGTAGGAGGGGCATAATAAAAAATCTGTAGTATAAAGTAGAAAAATAGAAATTAATGATTGGAGGAAAAGCCAGCCAACCAACCAGCATTGAGGCAAATAAGTCAAAAAAGTATTATTTGAAAGATTAGTAAAGTAGAAAAACCTCTGGCCATATGGGAGATAAAAACATAGAAGATAGATGGAACAATTAAAAAACGTTAAGCAGCTCATGCAGCTCAATAACAAAAAACAAACAACCCAATCCAAAAATGGGCAGAAGACCTAAATAGACATTTCTCCAAAGAAGATATACAGGCTGCCAACAAACACATGAAAGAATGCTCAACATCATTAATCATTAGAGAAATGCAAATCAAAACTGCAATGAGATATCATCTCACACCAGTCAGAATGGCCATCATCAAAAAATCTAGAAACAATAAATGCTGGAGAGGGTGTGGAGAAAAGGGAACACTCTTGCACTGCTGGTGAGAATGTGAATTGGTTCAGCCACTATGGAGAACAGTATGGAGGTTCCTTAAAAAACTACAAATAGAACTACCATATGACCCAGCAATCCCACTACTGGGCATATACCCTGAGAAAACCAAAATTCAAAAAGAGTCATGTACCAAAATGTTCATTGCAGCTCTATTTACAATAGCCAGGAGATGGAAACAACCTAAGTGCCCATCATCGGATGAATGGATAAAGAAGATGTGGCACATACATACAATGGAATATTACTCAGCCATAAAAAGAAACGAAATTGAGCTATTTGTAATGAGGTGGATAGACCTAGAGTCTGTCACACAGAGTGAAGTAAGTCAGAAAGAAAAAGACAAATACCGTATGATAACACATATATATGGAATTTAAGAAAAAAAAATGTCATGAAGAACCTAGGGGTAAGACAGGAATAAAGACACAGACCTGCTGGAGAATGGACTTGAGGATATGGGGAGGGCGAAGGGTGAGCTGTGACAGGGCGAGAGAGAGTCATGGACATATACACACTAACAAACGTAGTAAGGTAGATAGCTAGTGGGAAGCAGCCGCATGGCACAGGGATATTGGCTCGGTGCTTTGTGACAGCCTGGAGGGGTGGGATAGGGAGGGTGGGAGGGAGGGAGACACAAGAGGGAAGACATATGGGAACATATGTATATGTATAACTGATTCACTTTGTTATAAAGCAGAAACTAACACACCATTGTAAAGCAATTATACCCCAATAAAGATGTTTAAAAAAAAAAAAAAAGAATACAAAGAAAGAAACAGCCACGGATATGGTAGAGATTTATAAAACACGTAAAAGAAGTCTATGGACAATGTTTTACAATAAAATTGAACATCTGGATGATGGAATAGATTATTTCCCAGGAAATTATAACTTATAAAAAAGTGATCAAGAAGATATAAAGGGATGTGGATGGACGTAGAGACTGTCATACAGAGTGAAGTAAATCAGAAAGAGAAAAAAAAATATCGTATATTAACGCATGTATGTGAAATCTAGAAAAATGGTACAGATGAACCGGTTTGCAGGGTAGAAATAGAAACACAGATGTAGAGAACAAACATATGAACACCAAGGGGGGAAGTGGGTTGGGGGTGATGGTGGGATGAATTGGGAGATTGGGATTGACATATATACACTAATATGTATATAAGAACCTGCTGTATAAAAATAAATAAATAAAATTAGAAAAAAAAAGAAGATATAAAGGTATAAGGATGGGAAAGAAGAAAATTGTCACATGCAGATGATATGATTTTATACACAATGATTCAAAAGAATCTACTGGTTATATATTAGAATTTATATTTCAGCACCATGGCTGACTGTAAGATCAAAATATTAAAATTAGCAATGTTCCTATATAGGATCAACTAAAATTTACTTGAAATTTCTAAAAGGAATACATGAATTCCATGGCGGTACAGTGGTTAGGACTCCGCGCTTCCACTACAGGGGACACGGGTTCGATCTCTGGTCAGAGAACTAAGATCCCGCACACCGTGCAGCGTGGCCGGAAAAAAAAAATAAATAAAAATAGAAGGAATACAATTTATAAAACTATAAACTTAAACTACTCAGAGATAACTCTAATGAAATGTGTGCAGCTCTTTCTTGAAAGAAATCACAACTTTATTGAAAGACACAAAATAAGATCTAAATAAAGGTAAGTATCATGTTCATGGATTACAATACTTACTATCACAAAGATATCAATTCATCCCAAATGAATCTTTAAATTCAAGCCAATTAAAAAAATTCTAATAGATTGTTTGTGAGCTTCAACAAGTTAACCTAAAATTTATATAAAGAACTGAGTACCAAGAACAGCGAGACACATTTTAAAAAGAAAGAAGACCTCTCTTATCAAATATTAAAACTTAATATTAAGTTATAATGCTTAGAACAACGTGATATTGGTACAAGAGTAGGCAAGTAAGCTGATGGAGCAAGACAAAGAGTTTGGATAAATGTCTTTTATATGTAAAATAGGTGTATTTATAAGTTAGTGAGAAAAAAAGAGACTAACAAATGTTGATGGAACAATGAATCATCTATTCATATGGAAAAAATAAATTTTGATAATATATAGCACAAAAGATAAATTGCAAATGAATTAAAGGCCTAAATGTGAAAAGAAAAGTAATAGTTTTGGAAGAAAATGTAGACAAACATCTTTATGATATTAGCATATGAAAGAATTTCTTAAATAAGCTGTAAAACTACAGCCCAAAAGAGAAGAGTGATAAATTTTAGTATATTAAAATTGGCAACTTCTCTACAACAAATGGCATCCTGAGCAAAGCAAAAAGACAAACCACAAACTGGGAGGTGATATTTGTAACCTATTTAACCAATAAGGGATTAGTGTTCACAGTATGTAAATCTTTCAAATCACTAAGAACCTAACAAACAATCCAAAATAAAAATGGACCAAAAAGTCAATTTGCAGAGAAAGATACTCTACACTTGCTAATAAAAAGAAACGAAAAAATGCCAACTTCACTGGTGATTGATGAAATATAAATTAAAATATTGAGCCATCCTTATATATCTATCTGACTGGCCAACATTTAAAATATCGAATAACCCCAGGTATCAGCAAGGATATGGAGCAGTGGGAACTTTGGTACTATGCTGGTGCAATCATATTCACATTGATCATTAAGGACAAATTTTAGAAACGTAATGTAGAATGAAAACTTGCAGAATAACATACACAATGTGTTAGCACTTCATCGAAATTTTAAACACACTAACTCAGACGAAGGAAAAAGGGATGGAGGTGAGAATTTACAAGTTGCATTTTAAAAAAGCTAGAGTGTTATATCTATAATAAATGCCATCACTTTAATCTACATGGTGGTCACACTACTGTCTCATATTACTTTCTTCATGCTTAAAGTGTTTACCATTAAAAAATTAAAGCTACATAATTTTCTTTTTGCCTGTGTTGGGTCTTCGTTGCTGCGCATTGGCTTTTTCTAGTTGCGGCAAACTGGGGCTACTCTTCCTTGCTGTGCGTGGGCTTCTCACTGCAGTGGCTTCTCTTGTGGAGCACGGGTCTAGGTGCGTGGGCTTCAGTAGTTGCAACAGGCGGGCTCAGTATTTGTGGCTCACGGGCTCTAGAGCACAGGCTTAGTAGTTGTGGCGCACGGGCTTAGTTGCTCTGTGGCATGTGGGATCTTCCTGGACCAGGGATTGAACCCATGTCCCCTGCACTGGCAGGCAGATTCTTAACCACTGCACCACAAGGCAAGTCCCTACCTAAATATTTTAATATAACTAAGTGTCAAGTGTTTTCAATACTAAATTGAGCTTTGAATGATAAGTAAGTTTTAACCAGGGGAAAAGAGGTGTGAAAGGTGATTTAGGCAGAGGAAATTATATAAATAGAGTCACAGAGTTATTGCAACAGCATTAAACATTTGAGGCAGCTCTTCAATATCTAGACCATAAAGTTAAAAAGTACAAATTGTCTTTGTGAGATGAGCAGATGGAATGGAAGTGTAGGTGGTCAATTGTGGGAACTTTTAATGCTGTGTTAGGGAGCCTATGCTCTATCCTTGATCAACTGAAGTATCTTAAGAAGGAGAGCCACCTAGTCATATTTACAATTTAGAAAGTGCTGAAGCTACTTTGTGGAGGATAGGTTTGGGAATGGTGGTGGTGATAATGAGAGGGAGAGACCAATTAGAAGGCTATGTTAACCAGTCTGGAAACAGACAAGACACTAAATTAACATGGTAACAATGGGAATGGTAAGAAAGAAACAGACTAGACATACATTTAGGAGGTAAAATTGGTAGAATTTGGTGACTTAATGCATATGGGAGTCAGAAGAAAGAATGGATTTTTGCATTGAATATCTGTGTGGATAATAGTAATATTAACAGGAAACTGGATATAATGGAGGAAAAGCAGATTAGGGTGGATGATGAGCTTCGTTTTAAATACATTATGTTTGGAGGTGTTTATGGAACATATTATAGCTATGTCCAGCCTGCAGTTGGCTATACCAGTCTAAAACTCAAGGGAAAGGTCAAAACTTGACATGAAGTAGTCATTCTCCCAAGAACAAGAATATTAAATATATTTCTATATGGAAGGTTGGAGCTGATTTTAGTGGTTACTCATCACTTATTGCAGCATCATTTCTGTCTTTTCCAGCACTCAGCACATATTTAACAGATCCCAGTATAAGAGGTGGGGACCCTATACTATGCAGGATTCCTAATGTAATATAATATAAAAATATATATTTTAAAAGAATGCTAAAGTATAATGTTTATTTACCTACCAGACATTTACTGAGCACCTGCCATGTATAGGTATTGTGTTAGTAGCTCCAAATAGAGAAATGAATAAGATAGTTTCTGACTTCAAGGGTTTTACAATCTTGTCAAATACATAGTGATATATAGAAATTAAATTACAGTGCACCTGAAACTAACACAACACTGTAAATCAACTATACTCCAGTAAAAAGTTTAAAAAAAATTAAAAAGAGAACTGTGATATGATCCAGCTATTTCACTTCTGGGTATTTCTCCAAAGAAAACAAAAACACTAATACAAAAAGATATATGCACCCCAATGTTCACTGCAGCATTATTTACAATACCAAAGACATGGAAGCAACTGAAATGTCCATCCACAGATGATTGGATAAAGATGTGTCACATATACAATGGAGTATTACTCAGCCTTAAAAAACTCTGAAACTGCAACAAAATGAATACATCTAGAGGGTAGTATCCTAAGTGAAATAGAGAAAGACAAACACCGAATGATCTCACGTTTAGAATCTAGAAAACAAAGCAAAATGAAAACAAACTCAGAGATACATAGAAAAAAATGGGTGATTGCCAGAGGGGAGGGCATGGGGACTGGGAGAAATAGGTGAAGGGGAATAAGAGGTAAAAACCTACAGTTATAAAATAAATAAGCCACAAGGTTGTAATATACAGCATAAGGAATATGATCAATAATACTCTAATAACTTTGTATGGGGACAGATTGTTCCTAGACATCTTGGTGATCATTTCTTAATGTATGCAAATGTCAAATCACTATGTAGTACACCTGAAACTAACATAATATTGTATCAATTATATTTCAATAATAAAAGTTGTGTCTTTTAAACAGCCAAAACATTTGAAAATATCAATAAAATAAAATTTACCTTTTGAAATATTAAAAAAATAAATTACAAAGTGAGGTGGAAGTATAAAGATATACAGAGGAAGAAGCAATTAATTCTCTTTGCATATAGGATGTCAGGAAAGTTTCCCAGAATACATAACATCAGAGATGTCTTTTTAAAGGTGAAGAGGACTCTGGTTGATGAGGGACAACAGGGGGAGAAAGAAATAGTTTGGGCAGAGAAAATAGTATCATTTCTTGTGTCACAGTAACCAGCCTGATGCATTTGAGAATGATAATTTGGCACTACCTGGGGATGAAATGGGTTAGTTGGCAGTGTGATTAGAGAGGTAGTGAAAGCTATTCACAAAAAATTTCTAGATACATTTCTGCCCACAATAGTTCACTTATCTAAAGATTTTAATATAAAGTAGTATTTTTAAATTATGGAAGGAGAAATGGTGAATTAGGATAAGTGGAAGAATTAGACATGACAAGTAAAGATTGGAGGCATAGGCACAACCAAGATCAGATTTAACCTCAGCCTCCAATTGAATTAATTTCATAAAGGGCCACTCATCAAATTCCAACACAAGTCAGGCAAATGTTTGCCTAGATTGACTAGCAATTGCATGAGTCCCTGCCTCCAAATAAACATTCATTTTCTGTCCCTAAATCCCAATACTGATTATATTGTCTCATGTCTTGACTCTTTTCCACTGGGGCTATTCCAACCTTGTCAAACTGTGATGCTGACACTGCATTTACTTTCTGCTATCTGCTCTTTCTTCACTTGACAGATTCCCAAAGGATGTATTATGCTCCTTAAGTAACTGTCTAGGTCTCTGCCACAGAATTCAGTGACAGCTTTTTAGGTATGATTTTGTGAAAGGACTGATGTGTTGAAATTTTTTACTGTTTGTGTCACTTCTAGCAATGGCTGATATGTCATCATGTTCATTAAACCTTTAGTACTATACTAACCTTGCAGAATGACTTGCCATGCTTTGCTTTGTCTTTTTCCACAATATAGCAATCATAAGCATAGCTAAAAGTCTAAAAGTCCCTAAATACTACTTACTAGGACTTCTAATGTTGCTCACAAACTTACTTCTAAGTAGGAGTATAACCTGCAGTTTACATACTGACAACACAAATTTCTTGATGCAAGAGGACCGCTAGGAGGTGATTATAATGCTCATAAAAATGTCATATTTCTTAGGAGTTTTGTGTTTATATTTGGTGATGAATTTTCTTCTGATTCTCTTTAAGAACAAGATAGATTTTTTATTTACATGAACTATCCAGCCAAACCTGCATGAAGGCCAAGGGATGTGTTATATTTGGCCATATGACATTTCTCAGAAATTGTAATTTGAAAATAGAATTTGATGTGTGAATGTATATAAATAGCATTATTTGTTATTAAAGTACAGAACTATCAATTCATAATAATATGTGACCTGTAAATCTATTTTTAAAAGAATAAATGTAGGCCTTTATGTCATCTTTCAATGGGCCTAAATCTAGTTGCTGTTCTCTCTAAATCAGCAAATGGTCCTTTTAGGATTGGCTTCCTGAAAACGCTCTAAGTGGTAAATCAAGTTGGTATAGAAAGTTGTGTGTGTCCCCCGTTTGCACTCTATTTGAAAATTTTATTTATTTATTTATTTATGGCCGCAACACACAGCATGCGGGATCTCAAGTTTCCCGACCAGGGATTGAACCCGTGCCCCCTGAAATGGAAGCGCAGAGTCTTAAAAATTGGACTGCCAAGGAAGTCCCAGGCACTCTATCTGTTTCCTTCAAATGAAATGCTCTCCTTTATTCAGATGCTACTGTGCTTCATGGAATTCCTCAAGCCATATGCATTACTTGAACTCTGATATTCATTGATTATTTGTAGGTGTTAGTCTTCTTTCCCCAGAGATACTGTAAACTTTTCTACGACTCTCATATACTTGAATTGAAGAAATCACTAGCCATTTAAACTGGTACATTTCAACAAATGTTCAATGTTCCAGAAGGACCATTCATTCGTGAATTCATTCAATAAATTTTGTTGAACTCCTACAATGTGCCACACACTGTTTTAGGCAGCAGAGATGTATCAGTGACCAAGACAACAATAAAAAATTAAAACATCACTGAATTTTAATTTTAGTTAGGGGAATCTAGACAATACATAAACAAGTTAAAAATATAGTATGTCAGTTTCTCATAAAGACTATTAAGAAAATAAAACAGGGAAGGGACATAGGGTATGCTTCTAGTGTATAATAAGATCAGTTATTTTGAAGTGCACAATATTGTATTGTTAACTATGGGCACTATGTTGGGTTGGATGGCAGATCTCTAGAATTTATTCAACCAGCACAAATGAAACTTTATACCCATTGAATAACAACTCTTATTTGTCCTGTCTGGGCTTGGTTATCATTTCTTAGGGTAACTTTACTTAACTACACTGACTGGATTATGTCCTACTAGTACGCATATCCTTCACCTCCAATGTATCTCCACACTCAATTGTTTATTTAATCATCCATAATTATTTGTTTAATGTCTAACACATGTACTAGAATGTAAGTTTCATGAGGGCAGGGATCTGTTTTGTTGATGCCTGTTCCTTTGGCACCAAGCATATTGCCTGAAGTTACCAAAGCAATACATACATACACACACAAAGTTTAACCGACTAGCTTGATGATGAAGGGGTCATGTTTTATATCCTCATAGTGCCTATACATAACTCTTTTTGACTGATCCTTGCTTTATTGTAATAAAACAGTTAGCCAAGTTTTCATGGAAGGAAATGAGGATTTAATAAACGTATTAGGACACAGGAGACTCCCACAAACATTTAGAAGAACAGATCATCAACATGAATATCAATAAAATCACCAGACATAACAAGTTTGGCCAAAAATATAACAAATACTACTGAGCACTTATTATTCATCAGGCATTGCTCTAAATGTTTGAGATATATCAGTGACCAAAACAGAGTAAAATCCCTCCTGCCACATAATGGAGTTTGCATTTTGGGGCAGGAGAAGACAGACAAGACCATAAAAAAATCAGTAAATCATATATACTGAGAAGATGGTCAGTGCTACAGGAAAAAATGGAGCAGAGTAAAGGAAACTGAGAATTCAATTCCAAGAAGGGTTAACGGGGAGGCCTCATTGAGCAGGTGATACTTGAGACATGTTGGAAAAAATTGTACCCTGAGAATGAGGAAAATAAGCAGTGTAAAGTCAGTAAAATTGTCTAGAAAAGATTAAATCACATATCTGAATGCAGAGGGAAATAAGGCCTGAGTGAGTCAGGGACATTAGTAAGAGGGGAGAGAAGTTTTCTGTCTTCAATTTATAATTCAGGATTTAGCTTTTCAACAAAAATTAAGTTAGAGTTGCAACAAAATCAAAGAAAAAGTGTATATCATTTGCTAAGAGAAAACATTAAAACATATTTTCAGTTAAAAATTCAAGCTCTTTAGAGATGAAATGAGAATCTTACCATTTTTACTGATGTCGAGTTCTTTAAGGTTAACTAAACTAGCAATAGTGGTTGGCAGATTTGAAAGGTCATTGTCAGGAATACTTAGTTTTCTTAGAGCTTGACAGTTGAACAATTGCTGTAAAAAGAAAATAATAATTCATTAGATCTCAATTTGGTTAAATCCATTCATATATAAACTTAGTAACAAAATTCAATTCACCATCTTTACAAATGTGATAGTAAAAGGGCCCAACCCCAAAAGGCTCACTTTCTTCCACACCCGTCTTCTGGATTCTCTTCAGAGTTTTTTCACATTCCATCACCATGTTAGTACCTCCCTACTCTCTGCTATCCACATTCGCCACTCAAGGTATTCTACTTTTCCCCTTCTGTTTAACATTAGTGTTCAATTTGCCACTGAACCAATTGATTTATTTTTTTCTTTGAAATAACTTCTGGAGTAACCCCTTCCTTTTTATTCTCACAGCTACCAGGATTACCTCAATTCTCTTTCTCCACAACCACAAATTACTTCCATTTAATCATGTTGAACAGTTGTTTATCTGACATGCAAGAACTGCAATACAGTTGAATACATGAGCTCACATTTCTTTTGTGTGTCCCCATACTGCTTCATAAATATCTATCAAATGAAACATTTAATCTCTGATACTTGGTGAAAAATAACCACTAGTGGTTGGTTCACTTCTGCCGCCAATCCTAAAGTACTAGATGGGGAAGAGTCAAGTGTTAATGCAATGGTTCTCAAATCCAGCATGGTTTTAATCATTGGTGGGTGGAGGTGCTTGGTTAAAATGTGGGTCCTTGAGCTTTACCCAAAGAAGTACTGATATGGTGGGTCTGGGATGAAGATCAAAATCTTCATTTTTAACAAACACTCTAGTGATCTGATTATTTTTATGTAGGTGTTTCCAGTATCACATTTCTGGAAACAATATGGTTAGATTTTTTAGCTATGTCCATCTCATCTTGACTACTCAAGATTTGAACAGCTGGGTCAGAATTTTTGATTCATTTCTGGAAGAATTATCTTAATGAGATCTTTTCTGTTTGACATTTCTAATTCTGTTTTGCTAAATTTCCACAGATTAAGTCTCTGGTATCCATGACTATGCAACTGGCCCACAGTACATTTAACTGCTGCTTGTTCTTAAATGTAATTCATAATTTATAGGCAAAACAATGTAGTATGTGGTTGTTATTTCTTAACTCATTACCTTTTTAAAAAATAGATTGTGCTGGTTATTACTTAAGATAAAATATGTAGTTTCTTGCTTTTGGCTGACTTGCTTTTGGCTCCTTACAAAGATTATTTGCAATACTTCATGTAGTACTAGGATTTCAATATTCTCCATAGAGATGTTGCTACTTCTTTTTATAAAGTCTAAAAAAAGAGAACTTTGATGGATAGTTTCCACTAACTACTAATTTTCTCTTTAAAAATAGAAAAAAAAATATGTCTACACTCATGGCCAAAGTTAATTTAAGTTCTTGTACAGTCTCCATCATTCTGTTAGGACCATTACACTACATGCAATGTGGTTAGTTATAGATGCATAGATTTAAAAAAATCAATTGCCTCTTGGCTGATACTGGTAAGATGTATTAACTACTTTTTAGTCTGATTATTATAACCATTTTATGTAAAATTCAGACAAATTATTTTCAAAACTGTTTTTTGCTTTGTAAATTCAATCCTCATCTCAACTAAATACTCAGTTTATCTCAAGAATTAATAGAGGTCCCTATATTCTTCTTCAACTTTAAATGAAGCCACATCAAGAACAAAAGATTTGGGCACTCCTGAACACCCTATTACATAAAAGAATCCAAGATCCTAAGATCTTGAGAGAGGCTAAGAGCATAGCATTTGGAATCAGATTCATGTAGATTTAATCCCCACTTATCTACTCACTTGCTGTGTAATCTTGGGAAAGTTACCTAATATCTCTGAATTCTATCAATTTCCTCATCTGTAAAATGGGGACAATAACATTGCCTAACTTGAAGGATTGTTGAGAGGATTAAATGAGTTACTATATGTCATCAGTTCTAAGTCTTGCACTTTCTCATGTATTAACATCTTTGCTGTTTGGGATTCATCTTCCAATCAACATTGTTATATCTGTAAGCAGTGTTTCTTTTTCCTTAGTGGTACTACAATAACGGTAATGGTGTTTCTTAAAATCAATGGCCTTGGATTTGATGAAAGGAATTACTTGTAAAAGTGTAAAACTGTGCTTGGCATATAGTAAGAGCTTGATAACTTGTTAGCAATTACTAATATTTATATGTTAATACAGAAACAGAAATATACCTATATAATCTATTTCTTACTTTTCTAGATGATGAGGTCACTGAAGGCAGGAGTCATGTCTGATTCATCTTGGTGTCAACCTGTTTCACCTTTGTATATATTAAAGTGACTAGCACAGTGTCTTTTACATAGTGTATGTTGCATAAATATCTTTGAAAGTATACTTAGATAAGTAAAGAGAAAATGAAAAGAGTGCTAAGCTCCAGCTGAGTGGTACTTCACTGGTTTGGAAGTTTCAGATAGATAAACAATCTCAGTGGAATCTAAATTTAATAAACAAGCAGTGAATTCTTGAATATGAGTCATGATGTCTATAAAGTGGCAAAGAAATTAAGAAGGCATCTTAATGATTTTTTCAATATTCAATTTTTTTTTTTTTTTGCGGTACACAGGCCTCTCACTGTTGTGGCCTCTCCCGCTGTGGAGCACAGGCTCCAGACGCGCAGGCTCAGCAGCCATGGCTCATGGGCCCAGCCGCTCCGCGGCATGTGGGATCCTCCCGGACCGGGGCGCGAACCCATTTCCCCTGCATCGGCAGGCGGACTCCCAACACTGCGCCACCAGGGAAGCCCAATATTCAAGTTTTGAATGAAAATGATGTAAAGAATGATCATGAAATAGCGGTAATTCTTCAATATAGTATAAAACAGCAACTCTAATAGCTAATGAAAGTAAGACTCTTAATGACTATGCCAAGGTAAATATCAGATATAATGAAAATACACTGGTAGAGTATCTGTCCTAAGTTATGTTGATGATGGTGACAAGGTTGACTCATGAAAGTATTTCTGGAAGAGGTAATAAAAAATGGATCACCTAAGAGCGAGCACAAAGTAGCCAGATGAAGGCTAAAGAGGGATAATGTTGTATTTGTAGCATCTAAACATACTCCAAATTCAAAGACTGTGTAACTCAAACTAGTTTCAAATATTTGCTTGACAGCATGAGGATATTTGGCTCATGGAGTGAAACCTCTGCATCCACAACATCTACATGCATTTAAAATATATTTATTGAATATCTATTATATAGCATGGTCTATGTTCAGCACTGAGGGTAAGGATGTGAAAAGATACCCGTCAATTTCTATTTTCAGCAGTATGGTGGACTAAATATTCAAAGAAAATCTTTTTAGTACAGTAAAATCATACACACACACACACACACACACACTCCTTTAATGCGTAGGTGAGCTATGGCTGTAAAAGTATAGCTATGGCTATACTGGAATTTCTAAAATTCCAGAATAACAAGAAAATGCTAATACACCGAGTTAAGTGGGTCTATATTTAGCTTTTGCTTTGGTGGTATCTGTTGGTTTCTGGTGGCTGAAGACTGAGAGTTTTTTGTTGTTGTTGTTGTTTGTGTGTTTGTTTTGCAACTGGAAGGATAGAAGACTGCTTGGGATTTGAACAGAGGCTGGAGATTGGCTTAAAGGCCACTCCATACATAGTTGGGTTCTCCTGAGGGTGATACCATCAGTGAGTGAATTTAAAAAAACAAACTGGGTCCTGCAAAAGGAGTCAGTGGTGAATGCATGACTTTCTCAGTTTTGTCTCGGAGTGAAGCGAGAAGGAAGAAAGCAAGGAAGGAAGGAAGGAAGGAAGGAAGGGAGAGAGAGAGAGAGAGAGAGAGAGAGAGAGAGAGAGAAAGAAAGAAAGAAAGAGAGAGAGAGAAAGAAAGAAAAGAAAGAAAGAATAAAGGAAAGAGGGAGGGAAGGAGGGAAGAGGAAGAAAGGGAGGGAGAAAGGAAGGAGGGAGGGAAAGAAAGTAGGAAGGAAGGAAGGAAGGGAAAAAGAGAGAGTGAGGGAGGGAGTGAGAAAAAAGAAGATAGGGAGAAAGAGAGAGAGAGAACAAATAAAACAAAAACAAAATGTCTAATTGTGGGATTAAAAAGTCAGTGTAAGTCAAAACAGAAAGCAGTATGGTAGTGGCATAAAAATAGATATACAGATCAATGGAGCAGAATTGAGAGCCCAGAAATAAACCCACTCATGTATGGTCAACAAATGTTTGACAAGAGAGCCAGAAAGATGCAATGGGAAAAGGATAGTCTCTTCAATAAATGGTGTTGGGAAAACTGGATAACCATAAGCAGAAAATGAAATTGGACACCTATCTTATACCACTCACAAAAAAATAACTCAAAATGGATTAAAGACTTAAATGTAAGACCTGAAACTGTAGAATTCCTAGAAGAAAACATAGGAAAAAATCTCCTTGACATTGGTTTTGGCAAAGATTTTTGTGTATGATACCAAAAGCAAAGTCAACAAAAGCAAAAATGAACAAGTAGGACTACATCAAACCAAAAAGTTTGTGCAGAGCAAAAGAAACAATCAGCAAAAATAAAAAGGTAACCTCTGGAATGGGAGAAAATACCTGCAAACCATTTATCTGAAAAGGGGTTAATATCCAAAATACACATGAAACTCATACAACTCAATAGTAAAAAAAAATCTAATTAAAAAAATGGGCAAAATATTTGAATAGACACTTTTCCAAAGAAGACATACAGATAGCCAATAGGTATATGAAAAGATGCTTGTCATCACCAGTCATCAGGGAAATGCAAATCAATATCACAATGAGATAAGAACTCACACCTGCTGTCATCAAAAAGACCAGAAACAACAAGTGTTGGCAAGGGTGTGGAGGAAAGGGAACCTGTGTACATTACTGGTGGGAATGTAATTGGCACAGCCATCATGAAAAACAGCATGGAGGTTCCTCAAAATATTAAAAATAGAACCACCATATGATACAGTAATCCCACTTCTGCATGTATATCCAAAAGAAATAAAAACACTATCTGAAAGATGTATCTGCACCCCCATTTCACTGCAGACAAGACATGGAAACAACCTAAGGGCCCATCAATAGATGAATGGATAAAGATGTGAGATCTATACATACGTATATATATATGCACTACACTATCCATGAATGGTTGAATTCTCAGATATGGAACCATGGATCTGGAGAGCCAACTATGGGACTTGAGCATCCACAGATTTTGGTATCCGTGGCAGGTCCTGAAGCCAATCCCTCACAGATACCGAGGGAAGACTATATACAGATTTACAGCTGTCTGGGGGTTTACGCCCCTAACTCCCATGCTGTTCAAGAGTCAACTGTATATACAATGAGATATTATTCATCCATAAAAAACATAAAAATTCTGTCTTTTATCACAAAATGGATGGACCTTGAAGGCATTATGCTAAATGAAATAAATCAGATAAAGACAAATATTTACTGTATGATCTCTTTTATATGTGGAATCTGAAAAAGCTGAACTCATAGAAATAGAGAGTAGGATGGTGATTGTCAAAAGCTGGGGGGTGGGAGAAATGGGAAAATGTTGGTTAAAGGGCACAAATTCCCAGCTATAAGATAAATAAGATCTTGGGAGCTAATGCACAGCGTAGTGACTATAATTATCAACACTGTATTATATACTTGAAAGTTTTTAAGAAAGTAAATCTTAAATGTTATCAGCACACACACACAAACTGTAATTATGTGAAGGGATTGAGATGTGGTACCCTATTGGTAACTTACTACTTTATTGTGGTAATCATTTTGCAATATATACATGTATCTAATCATCACATTGTACACTTTAAACTTACGTATGTTACATGTCAATAATATCTCAGTAAAGCTGGGGAAAATCAATGTAGAACTAAAATTCTGAACAACAGAGGCCTATGTATCAGAAAAAAGGGAAACAAAAACATTCTTAGATTTTTGCATAGTTTGGGAGGAGGGTAAAGACACTAATTAACTTTAGATTAAAATTAAATATGCATGTTAAAATTTCTAGGGTAACAATTAAAGAAGTATAAATAAGGTGTATGATTTCCTAGTGGGTAGAAACAAAATAAATGGAATGAGATAGAGAAGAAAAGATCTTTAATACACATAAGTAAATATTTACATATAATAATCTTTAATACATATAAGTAAATACTTCAAAGAAATAAGACAGATAAAAATGAAGAGTAGAATGGGATAAATTAATACAAATATACCAATAGCTGCCATTAATAAATACGGATTAATCTCTCCAATTAAAAAAACGACTATCAGAGTGGACTAAAATTAAACATAATCAAGTTATATCCTATTACCAGTGATACACCCAAAACTTGATGGAAGAATGATAAAACTGGCAAAATTAACCAAAAGAAAGCTAATGCAGCAATACTGATTTAAAGCAAAATGCATTAATAGAGATATAGTCACTTTATGTTAGTAAACACTTCAGCTCACCAGGAATATATAATTCTAAACTTGTATGCACCTAGTATCATAGCTTTAAAATAGTTAAAGAAAAATTTGACATATCTACAAGGAGATATTGCAAATATACTATCATAATAGGGTATTTTAACACATATCTCTCAGTAATTAATTTAAAACAGATAAAAATAAAAGAAAAGGCACAGAAGAATTGATGGCCACTAGCTTGTCCTAGTGGACACGTATAGAACATTAAACTCAACTACTATAGAGTACTTTTTTAAAAAGCACATATGAAAACCTTGTGATTAGCCATGTACTAGATAGACATAAAGGAAGGCTCAACAAACTTAAAAGAATTAGTAATAAAAAGACCAAAATCTTGGACCATAATGCAATTGTTATAAATGATTAACCAAAAGATAGCTTTAAAAGCTTCTATATTTGGATATATATAAAGTAAAATTTAATAATCCCGGGTCAGAGAAGAAATCACACTGGAAATTACAAAATATGAGCAAATAATAACAAAATATTACCTGCCTAAAATGGCAGAATAGAGCTAGAGTAATTGGCAGTAAATTGTAGCCTGAAATGCTTACATTAGGAGAGGTAATCAGGTGAAAATGAATGTGTTAAGCATGCAGCTTAAGAAGACAGAAAAAATGTTAACAGAATGTAGAAGGGAAGCAACAATAAAGAAGAGTCCCTTGCAACTCACAGTGGTCTATGAAGTAGGAAAGCTAGAGATTCTGAAACAAGCCCCGGATTGGGAGCTCCTCAAACAGAGGGAACACGTCTTTTACAGGTCACTGCATGTATCTTATGATAGTTTTTGTCTTTTTAACTTTTTTTACTGTGAAATCTAAATACACAAGAGTGTATATAATATGTATTTTTTAAAATTATGATGATAAAATAAAGAGCCATACTCCTCAATCCAGTTTAAGAAAGCTACTTTATTCTCCTCCCAATCATGTCCCTTTGTCACCTACCTGATCCACCAAAAAACAACCAATTTCTCATTCTCTCACTTTTTACCACAGTTCTAGTAATCCTCAATATAGATACTGTTTACATTTGTCTGTTATTTTTTAAGATATCAAAATTTGATATTTTCAGACTATTATTCCAATCTGTGGTATGTAAAATGGTAATATATTTTATCTATTACTAAAAAAATTGAACACCTTTTTGTGTTTTATTCATTTGAAAGAGTTCATCACATATTCTGAATATGAATTTTTGGACAGTTCTCTCAATATATGGCTCATCATTCCATTCTTTTTATGGTAGTTTTGATAAAAAGACATTTACAATAGTCAAATTTATCTCTCAGTTTGAATGTGTGCAGATGGTCTCCTATTTTTTCCCTACCTAAAAGTTTTAATGATTTGATTTGACTCATTTGGAATTTATTTTTGAGAATGATGTGAAGCAAAGATCCATTCTTTTCTCTTTACAGATGACCAGTTGTTCCATTTTAAAAATAGGTCATTAATTTGTCCACTGATTTGCAAGACAAGTTCTGTTGGATTTCCACATAAGTACGGGTCAGTCTTTGGACTTTCTATTTCTAGTCCACTGGTCTATTTGTCTATCTCTCATTCCACCTGGGTCACCAGAAATCTAAGACTCTGATTTGTGTTTGTGCCAGAGAAGAATGGGGAAGGAATATAGAGAATTCCTGGAGAAGGAAGAAACAGTCCATCTAGGCTTTGAGAGAGAAGTTCTATGAGCAGAAGGTAGGGTGGGGAAGTAGGGGTAGATTGGGAAGCACAGAGCAGTTCAGGAAGCTGTAAGAGGAGGAAAGGACCAGAGGTATGTTAGGAATGGCAAAAAATTAAAAGTGACTCTAAGCTTTGTGGAGGGGGATAGAAAATGCAGATTTCAGTCAGAAAGTGAAAGGGTTTCAGAGTCAGGGCTTTATCCCACAGGAGGTGTTCAGATGGTGATTTTTAATCATTTTTGAGTCAACCTTACTGATACTCTCTCCAGAAACACACACACACACACACACACACACACACACATACATTTGCAGCCAATTTCAAGGAGCCTGCAAATCACTGGAAGCCCATGCATGGTTCTGTGGACCAGGTTAAGGACCTCTGTGATAGGTCATGCCATGTGACTTCTAAAAAGGCAAATGTAATCAGGTTCATCTCCTGCTTATACTTTTTCAGTGGCTCTCTCCTCTCTTCAGGACAAAGTCCATGTTTCTTAATATGGCTTTCAATGTCCTTTACCTCTACAGAGTCTTATCCTGTTATTCCCCTGTCTCTTGTCTTTTTCTCATACCTTCCCACCTACCATGCTGCATGACCACATATCCAGACACACTGAGCAGCTGCCAGTTTCTGTATCCACCATGCTCTGCTTTGCCTTTGTAAATGCCAGGTCTCCAGCTGAAGCTTTTTTCCACCTTGCCCTATCTCACCTCCCTTCTACCGTCTTTTCCAAGCTCAGGCCCTCTCACCTTTCTGGTCACAGCTTAAGACTGGTTTACATGCTCCATTTGTGTACTTTCATAACATTCTGTATTTATCTCTACTGAAGCCTGGATGCCCCTGTTTTGGGATTACCAGACCGTAAGCTTCTTTAGTTTCTGCAGCATCTGCTGTGTATAATGTAACGCCTGACACGTTGTACTTTCTCAGTATATAGTTTTTCTTTCATGAAAATTCTTAGGCAGGGGAGTGGCAAATAATAAGATAGTGCCATTTCTTAAGTGCCTATTATATAGGTGCAAGGCACTAACCTAGGTTTTATAGCATATGATCTACTTCTTGTGACAATGTTGTAAGGAAGGTATTATTATTTCTACTTTGCAGATGAGAAAACTCGGGAGGTTAACTTTTACAAGGTCATATATGTAGGAAGTGCCAGAGCCAGCATTCAAATTCAGTTTTGTCTGGTACAAAGCCATTTCTACTTCAGTGCATTGTTCCCTCTGTACCATCAGATCTGTGCTTGGGAGAGACAATGGTGATGACTGACAACAGCTGGTGGCTGTCTAGGAGGGGAAAGTGAATGAGATAGGGGGAGTCTTCCGCCCATAATAATGGTCCTACGGGGGTTAGAGGAGAAGACTCAGATTCAGTGACTATCTTTTGACAGCAAAAATCTAAATTAGAGTAAATCTGAGTATATGTTATAGCACTTTGCTAACCCTGAAGTGCTACATAAATGCAAAGTATTATAATTTGGATTAGCATTTTATTATCACCTTTACACTCAGGTTTGGAAAATTAAGGACACAATGACGACATCATGAATGTGAATGACTGGATCTCAAAACATAGTTCCTTAGAAAAAATAAGATAGGGTGTTTATTTTTTCCACTACAAATTTAAAAAGCATTAGTTGCTTGTGAATTGTAAAGAGACAAATCCTTTTCCTGAGAAGTTTCATGTAAGATTATAAATATTCAATGAGACTGTTATTGATGCCCTATGTTGGCACAAGTGGATTCCACCAGGGAAAAGAACTAATTGTCTAATGAGTTGGCATTACTGAATGGCTGGTTTCTTAGAAGTTCTTCCTTTGAATTCCTTTAAAATTATTCAGGCTACAGTGTTTCCAAATTCATTTGAAAGCTGTTTCAAAGAAATTATTTTGTACACATTACAATAAAATGTTTAAAAATTCTTTAGTTTAATACAAATGTTAATAATTATATTTAGTTAGAAAAGAGCCAACTCAAAAATAATAGAATAAAAATAGTTTTAATGTATGCACTTGGTGAAATTGTAGGCTTCTAAATATGACATTCATTCACTTCTTTCTTTACTTCCTCCCTCTTTCCTTCCTTCCTCCCTTCCCTCTCTCCTTCCTTTTCTTCCTTTCTTCTTCCTTTCTTTCCTGCCCATTTCCCTTCCTTCCTGACTGCTTATATTCAGTGAGCACTTCTTGAACATCTACTTAGTGACAGACACAGCACCAGGACCCAAAGAAGAATAACAAAGTATCCCCTTCCTCAAGAATACAGTCACCTAGCGGTTATAAATATACACAAAAAATAAGATGCAATGTAGTAAATACTAGGTAAATACTACAACAGAGAGAGGGCTTTGCAAAGTGCATATTATTCCAAAAGAAACATTCCTAGACTTTGCCCTTAACCTAGAGAATTTAGATGCTTGGATTTGTGTGCCTTTTCAACGATTCTACACTGCTCTCTCACGTTATCATCCACCTTGTAGAGGTTCATAAGCAGGAAAGGGACTGACTCAGATTTTTGTTTTTGAGAAACTGGCACCTGTGACCAGAAGGAGGCAGAAGAACAATGAGAAAACATCTAGGTGAAAAATAATGAGAATATTAGTTAAGGCACTGTCAGGAAGAGTGAGGCACTCTGGGAGGAGAAATCATTAAGACTTGGTGCCATTATGGAGCTGGACAAATGCTGGTAGCATCAAATAAGATTGAGGCTGTAGGGGAAGGGAACACTTATAATCCCTTCTAGTGCATTTTAGCAATATTTGATGTATTGCAGAGACAAGATCTTTTCTTCCCTGGAGAAAGATGGCAACTACAATAAATACTCAGGCATTTTATCCTAGAAAACAATAAATATTATTGCCGCTGTTTTAAAAATACAGATCTTTTCAGCAACAATTTGCCCATTGGTGGTGTTGAATCATTTCTCCCTTTGGAACAGCAAGTTTATTTTACCATTTTTCAGTGTCTTAGAAAGAAGGGAATATATCTGTTTTATTGGAATAAGAGCTATCTGTTTGAATATATAAGACATAGCACCTTGCCTTACCCATTCTGCTTGATAACAATTTTCATTTAAAATTTTTTAAATGAATATATTTTTTAATTTACATATTAATGATTACTTCACTTGATGATACAAGCTTATAAAACCAGGAAAGAAATAGGAAGAGTGAAAAGCTGGATATAAAAGCTCTATAAATGTTCTTAATTTTGACGTAGCTTAATGGCTGCTAAGAGTTTGGGGTAAAATCTTGTTATCTCTATAGTACTTAAGACAAGTGATGTGTGTCCTTTGGGATTTTCTTTTGTTGCTTTTTTAATAATTACTAGTTGGTAAAAAAATTTTGGTTAATTAACATTTATAAAAGTATTGGCTTTGTCTTTAGAGAGTAATCAATATGGTGTGTGAACAACTGGGTTGAATGGCATTAATTTAGACCTTCATATTAGTATAAGCTGATATATATGTATATACACATATATAGATATTAGTGTAAGCTGGTATATATATATATATATTTAAAAGTTTTTAATGTCTATGCCCTAATCAGTTCTAGGTACTAAAAACCTAACCTGTGCTGACTAGCTCTGCCTAGGTCAGTAAGCCAAAGAGAAGATGGCTAATGGTATAGCTGCAGTCTCTTTTTCACTTATAGTCATAATGAAAAGGTTATAAACTTTGGAAGCAAACAGACCTAGATTTGAATTCTGATTTCATGGTTAACAGGTGACATGCTATTGAGCAAGTTCCATACATTTTCTCCAAGGCTCAATTTATCATTTAAAAAGCCCAACTAGACTGTGCCCTAATCTTATCTTTAAAAATGCGTTTCTGCCAAGCCGACTTCCTTGACCCTCCAGCATAACAAGATGAGCTGTCTCTCTACTGTGGTTGTGTATAATCTTGTGGACATATTTCTACAATCCACTTTTGCAAAATCAAATTCTTTATGCAACAAATATTCAGTGAGATCTAACTTTGAACCAAACATTGTGTTTCCTGTCGAAACAAAGATTAAATAGACATAGTCCCATATTTTAGTGTCTTTCTCCTTCGATCTTATTTCCCCAGAGTAGAGTAGGTATTCAGCAAATGTATATTGAATGAATAACTACAACAGGTTTGGTGAGTGTAATTGTAGAATTGTACACATGGTAATACGTAGGCAGAGAGGAGAGTTAAATAACCATGCCAGCGAGTGAAGCATGAAGATTGTAGGAGAAGGTGACAACTGAGATGAACCTTGAAGTAGCATGTGAGGCAGAGAAAACAGGATGAGCTTAGCGGCAAGAAAGAGCTTTGTGTTTCAGGAACACTTCCTGTGAGAGCAAGAGTAAGAGATTGGAGAGGCAAGTTGTAGCTGGACCATGGGAGGCCTCCTATTAGCATTACATGCTCAGTTGTGTGATTTTTTTTCCTGCAAGTTAGAGAGGAGACAGGGAATGGGCTTAACCTTGGGGGTAGCCTGGTCATATTTACATTTGGATCTACTACTGTTGGCTGTGTGAAGAATAAATTGGGGTAAAGAAAATCAGGTTTAAGACACATCATCAATAAGGAGACTGTTTCATTAGTCTGTTGAGAGATGATGAGGGCCTGACAAAGCCTCTGTTCATAGGGTGGAGAGAGCAGATTTAGGAAATATTTAGGTGGCAAAGGTGATAGGACTTGGCCACTGATGTGATGTGGAAGGTGAGTAAGTAGGAAGAGTAAAAAATGACAGGGTCCTGGCACTGGGACTGAATGGATAGTCACCAACTGAAACAGAGAATATAGGACAGGTGACAGGTTTCTAGGGGGAAATCAGAAGTGCTGAATGTGAATATTCAAGTAGGCCCAGAACACACATTTAATCTGAGGACTGAGGGGTAGGGCTGAGCTGCCACAAGAGATTTGTGAGTCTTCAGTACAGTGGCTGAAAACGTGAGGATGGATGAGTGCGATAATCTAAAAAAAACAAGAAGCTCCTTCCTCCTCTCCCTTGAAGTTGTTATCGTAAAAGTCACAAATGAAACTTCATTGCCCCGTTTAATGGATTATCTAGTTTTTGCCTTACTTGGCCTCCCTATTCCATTTGACCATGTCATCACTCCTTCCTTAGAAGCCTTCACTCACTCAGTTCCGTGACTATGCTTCTAAACAGAGTTCCCACTTCTGTCTGCCAGCACCTCCCCACGTCCCGCCCTGCTGGCCTTGGTTCTGCTCCAGTTCTCGGGAGGCAGTTTCCCTGCAGGCTGATGGCAGCATTTCACGGGCAGTGAAGAAGCAGCCACCATGAATGTTAATGAGTAAATTCACGTGGTGAACATATATGCAAGCGTTTATGCAGTCAGTTCTTAATTATTTAGAACAAAGAAAGAGAAACTTTATTCCTATTAAAGGCCACTGCCACACAGAAAAGAGATAACTGAGAGCCATGGGACTTAAATTCAACACAATTAACCTTTTTTGCCACCTTTAAAAAAAAAAAAAAAGAGAGAACAAACGTTTATCATCCACTTCAAATTTAAAGAAAACAGAAAACTCTCTAGGTAGTCAAGTAGCATGCACACATGCCAAAATGAAAAATCAACAGCAAGGCTACACTGTTATCAGGAAATCAAGAAGCAGCAAAAAGGTTCTAAAGAGAGAGAGAGACTATTGTCATTTTCTGGAATCTCTGGTCAAGATTCAACTCATGTATTGCTGTTTTGGGTTCATTACAGAAACAGCAAACCATCTCTTTGTATAGAAAGGATAAAATCTCTAGGATTTTGTTAAAATTAATTTTCACATAAACTTTGAAAGAAAAGATATCTGCAAAAGATTTTCTCTCTTTTTATATCACTATTAATTTAGAAAAGAAAATAACTTCCTTTTTGCAACGTGATACTATCATTTCTCATTTTATAGAAGAAAGTCAAGCTTTTGGTTTTCTTTATGGTATTACAGCTCATAAAAATCGCCAACATTTGTTGAAGATTTTATGCTTTGCCAGGCCCCATACTCACTTCACATACGTTATGTTATTTAATCTATAACAATGAAGAAAAATTACCACAAGGTCAGTAGTTAACAAAAATAAGATGTAGGTAAAACAGTCCGACAAGGTAGATGGTATCTCCTAGATGGGGGAGAAACTGAGATTGAAAACCTTCCCCAAACTCAAATTCAAATTTAAATCTGCCTGATTCTAAACCTCTACAACTTTCCACTACACCAGACATTTCACTGCTAATTGCTCTTTATCTCAGCAACTAGAGTTCTAGTGAAAATTTTGAGCCCACCTTTGAAGTTAAATATACCATCCAGCAGGCAAAAACTGTGAGCTTACATTATTCATATCCTTGGCTTCTCTTCTTTTCCATCAGCACTCAGCACCTGACTGTTCACTATCTATGGAGTCTAGTCAAGGGCCTCTTCACCATCTACATCAGCACCTCTAACAACAGAATACAACCAAAACAATTTTTTGTCTTCATAATTCAGATGAATTTTGTGTTTGATTCCATAACATATTCACTTTTCTCTCTTAGAAATCTTTTACTTCATTGTCAACCTAGAAAAATGTACTACATGTATGCTATAGTAGATGCTAACATATCTGTACTAATTTTTGGAAGCAAATGTTCACATGTTGATTTTTGCATATTACTATAGGTCAGTTTTATGTTAGGTCAACTTCATTGTAATCACACTGACATAATCCCATGTTTCTATATCAAGTTGAGAATAGCCTGACTTCCCAGGAGTCCCTGGTCAAGAATTGGATCATGAAATTATTCTAAGCCTCATAAACACTCTAGAGAAATTATTTCTCTATAAATTTAGAGGATCAATATATAGAAAACCAAGCAAATAAAAATGAAGCAAATTTAGGAAAAAAAAATACACTAGAGAAATAATCCTCCATCAATTTCCTAAAGGCTGATTTCATTCTGGGAGTCCAAATTGCTGCATTAGTAGAATGCTCTCTCTGATTTAGAACCACTTCATATACTAAGGACGTAGCTGGGAAATGAATAATACTAAAACCTGTATTAATCAGTTAACTATTATAAGAACAATTGAAAAGAATAGATAGCAGATACTGACCCTCCTTTATAAATTTACATTTTCATTTTTTATGTCATTTAATTTGCTCAAATGATACCTTATAATTTACTTGAGCATCAGACTTTCACATTTACCAATGTGTCTTATGGATCATTTTCAAAAGAAAGTACCATAATATGGTCAGATTTGGTCAATGCTACCAAAAGGTTAACCCCTGGTGCTTCTTCTATTCCAGCTCAATTCTCTTATTTTTCTTTTTATTATGTTGAAATTTTTTATTTTTATAAAAGCATTATATCAATTCATTGCATCTTATCGTTTGCATCTTATCATTCCTCCTCTAAAGGTAGTTGCTTTAAACTGTTTAATATACTATTTCTTGTATTTTCGTCTATATTTCTAGAGAACACAATGTGTTTTTACTTCTTGTTTATCAATTGCAGACATTGCCTATTTATTTCATATATTGCAGTTGAAAAGTCATATCACTTTGCACCACCACAACCACCATCACTCTCTTTTTCTTCATCTTCTCAGTATACTTACATCTGAATTTTTGGTTAAATCGGTAATGTTTGTTTGCACATTGTGTTTGTTTTTTACTCATAAAATTTTTTTTCCCCTGAAGTTTCTTCACTTTTTATTTGCTTGGTTTTCTATGCATATATCTTTAATTGTTTCCAAATGCTCCAGCAGCTCTGTCAAATGCCCAACAGTAATATTTCAAAAAGCTAAAGCACATCAGATTTTGCTAGGCCCACATTTTATTCTGGAGGACTTTACTCCTGCACCCAGTATAGCCAGCTCCAGTATGGGCAGATAGCTCTGTCACTGTGATGCACACATGGCTTCCACAGATACTCATTTGCTACTCCACTGAATTGGGCTCTGGTTTCCTGGATCTCATACCTTCCTTCTTTTGGTTCACTTTCACATCCTCTAGTAGAAAACTGGGAGTCACCTGTGACTCATTTTTCTCCTTACCCAGAAATCAAGATATCAAACAGATGACCAAGCCCAGTAAATTCTGCCTCCCCAAATCCTCTCCAATATGTGTCCATTGTGTAATCTTTAGGGTCACTACCCTGGGCCAGGCCACCATCACCTCTCAGATTCCTACAAGCTCTGCCTAACTGGTCTCCTTGCCTCTGGGCTTAACCTTTTATGTCTATTCTTAGTGCAGCTAGAACTATCTTTCTAAAATACATATCTGACCTTGCTGCTACCCAGGTAAAACTTTAAATGAATTTCCACAAATTTCGGTATAAAATTCAAACTCTATATCTTAGCATGGAAGGCCTTTACAATTTCTCCAGCCTCATTTCTCCCATTGTCTCTTTTGCACTACATTTTAAGCAATACTTAACCTACAGTATCTTACTTATCTGTGTCTTAGTTGCAATGATATTCCTCAGGGGGAACTCCACTGAATGTTTCCAAAACACCCATTGTTTCCCACCCATCATAGTAGACAGCACGCAACATACTTGATGCAATTACTTGTTCAGTGTCTGTTTTTCTTGCTAAAGAGTACCTAAATCCATTCAGTCATTATTTTCCCAGTGACTAGCAAGTATCTGGCACAGAGTAAGTATTTTTTCATGAAGAAATTAATGAATATACATACTCGGTTGCAAACTCAATTTCCTATAGGACCTAGATGGGTAACTTCATTGTTGAGGGCAGCCTGAGTGGGATCTGTGGCAAACTAGATCTGCTCCATCAAAAGAGCCTATTGATATGAGACACTAAGTCCCACCTAACTGCTACCAACTGAGCATATGGACACTATCAGATCTTCCTTTTTTTTTTTTTAATAGAGGCCAGGAATCTGGACTTTTTTTGTAAAAGTTGGTATTTTACAAGTTGGCTACAGCTCATTTTCAAAAATAGGTCAAACAAAACATGGCTGCTTGTTTCTGATCTCTGGTTGAAAGATAGGTTTGTATTGCCAGCCTTGCTCCGATGAGGCTCAGTTTGAGATCTCTCAGCATCTTTTGGGGTCTTTGTGAGAATGCACGGCTGATAGCTCACATTTTGCATCTAAAGCAGAATTTGTCATGTTTTTGTACACAATAGCCCCTTCCAATATATTTTTAATAATATCATTTTTAATATCATTTTAATTGTATCAGTTCTCTAACTTGAAAATTATATCATCCTTGATTCCTCCTTCTTGTTTATCCTCCAGTCTAGACAAATGCTAAATTCTAGAAGGAAGGTCTTCTTTCAGATTAGTCAAATGGAAAGGACACGGGATTTGGAGTAACATTCTATTGCTAGTCCATAGTTTCTATTCTATGGACTTTGCCATTTTCTAGTTGTATAACATTTGGTAAATTCTTTTAAACTCATTGTGCTTCAGAGTCCTTGGACTTAAAATTAGGATAATGAAACTTATTTGTCAGAGTTGCTCTAAGGACAAAAGAGCTACTTCATATGAAGTGCCTAGCACAGAGTAGATGCTCAATAAATGTTGAATTTCCTGTCTTCTGCTCTTTTCTTACCTCTTCCATCTGTCTTCTTTTCCTTTTCTACTGCTAATACACTGGTCCAAGCATGTGAGCTAATATGAGTTTAGAGGAACTTGGCTTTTGCATCTGTTTCTCAACTACCTGTCACTTCAAGGAAAAACTTCACAAAATATAGGTAATTTATATACTCTGGAACCTTAATTCCTTTGTAAATTATATTCCTCTGTAACCCTAAGCTTCACATACCTCATTCTCCTATGCTCTCAGCTCACAGTAGGATTGCCACTTGTCATCTTCTTGGTTCACTGATTCCAGTATTTCTTTAACATATTGAAACCACTATCATTTGAATTAAATTTCAATATCCATCATGTCCCTTAAGTCCTACCAACCATCATCATCTGTACCCATATTTTCTTTCTTCTCTCTTATTAAAATGGATGAAATGTGCCTGTTCCTCTCAAAGGCAACCCCTTCATGCATTCTGTGTATCCTGTGTCCTTTTGCCTTCAGGACTTTGCTCATATAATTATCCCATCAATTTCCTTCATTTAGTTTCTCCCCCCTTTCTTCTAATTTATTCTTATTAGTGTACAAATGTGCTTTAATGTCATTGATCTTAAAAAACAAATAAACAAAGCTTATTTTGACCTCAAACTTCTCTCTAGCTTGTCTCATTTCTCTGCTTTCTCTCAGCAAAACCTCTTAAGAGAGATGTATATATCATATATATATATATATCCACCATTGTCTCTTCAACCCACTTCATTGGGTTTCCACCCAACTAATCCTATCAAGGTCACCAATTACTTCTATACTAGCAAGTACAATGGTACCTCTTCTGATCTAAGTCAATTTCTTCTCTTAAAACATCTCTGTTCTTAGCTTCCATGACAACAGCACATGGGTTCCTCCAATATCCATAGCAACTCTTTCTCTCCTTGCTTTCCTAATTTATCAATGGAAACTCTTTCTAAATCCCTTTTCAGGCTTTAATCTCCTATCCCCCAAATCCATTCTAATAGCAAATCCTATTAACTTTACCTACAGAGCATGCTTCTATTTTCTTCACTACCACCAATCTAGTTGAAACTACCAACTTCTCACCCATATAACTACTGTAGCCTCTAATCTCCTTGCTTCCACTCTTAACTTACCACAGTGTATTCCCACATTGCACCCAAAGTGGCATTTAAAAAATATATATATATGTTATTTAAGATCACCATTAAAAAAATTCTTCAGTGGCCCCCTATCTCACTTTGGATAAAATCTTAAGCCCTTTCCTCGCTTGCTTGAACTTACAGGATTTAGCCCCACTGTCTATCTACATCTCCTACTGCGCCTTATACAGCTTTCTCCTCACTCATTACACATCCATCTTTTTTCTGTTCTTTGAACATGCCTCATTTATTCCTACCCTAGAGTATTTCCTCTGCCTGGAATGCTCTTTCTCAGATCTGCATGGTTGACTCCCCCTGTCACCCAAAGCACAACATAAAGGGTCACTCCTTAGAGAGGCATCTACTGTCCTCTCAACCTAAAGCAGTCTCTCAGCAATTTCCTTGCTTTAATTTCATCATGATACTTGCCATTATCTAACATTTTCTCTTAAATATTATTTTCATTCCTTCTTTGCAGCAATGTAACTTTTGTGAGAACAGGAAGTTGTTGGTCTTGCTCAATAATGTATCTCCAGCTCTAGAAGAGTTGTCTACACATATTTGATACTCAGGAAAGGTTTGCTGAATGAATGAACAAATCAATGGATATATTTTACCTAAAATTTGTTTTTTATATAATTTCCAAAAAACTGGCAGTAAAAATCAGCAAATGAGTTTCATTCTCATTGAAATTTCAGTGAGATTTGATATTTGGGTAAAGGTTAGCAATAAATGATGGATGAGTAAGTCTTTAGCTGGAAGATAAAACAGTTCAAAAACTGACTGGGCTACTACAGAAGTCCCAGTTTCTCACTGACACACATAATAAAGAGTTGTTGGTACTATCAACTTTTGAAACAATAAAACATTGTAAACAAAAATAGAAATCTGAGTAAGAAAAAAATATCTAAAGTTTTCCACATATAAACAATGTTTTTTACAAATGTGTCCTACATCTTACTTTCCTTTGGGCCCCTAGAGAGTCCATCTACATTATTTATTGAAAAAAAAAACAAACCTACGCATTTGAATGCCAAAATGATTGCAATAAAAGAGCAGATTTGGATAAAGCTGTTCCAGGCAAGAGATTAAACAGAGTCAGATTTTGATTATTTATGCATCACGCATGTGACAGTTTTATTTTGGACATGGTTTTTATCATATTCAGATGAATTCTATACCTTTGGTGCTGGAGCACAAAATAAATTCACACTATGCACACTGAACACCTTTGAGGGAGTAAGAGAGTTGGAAAAGGCCATTCTTTTCACCTTTATTGGATCTTCAGAGAGCCCTCCATAGATATATGTGGAGCTACTTATGTAACATGCCATGGTTATAGACAATTCTATGTTTCTACAAGACAAACACTTAAGGAATTACCTGTTAATGTGAAATTTGTTTTTAAAAATGAGGCAACTTTATTAAAGAAGTGGCAGCTTTTATATTCTGCATTTGAAAATTTAGCCCATGTTTAATCTAGAGTAAAGCTTTTCATATTTTTTACACATGACAGTTGTTTAATCAGCAACTATAGTGATTCAAGTAGTTTCTTTTACTTTGAAAGATTCCCCTTGAGTAGTAGAAAAAAATAATCAATGATCATTCAAGCTTTGATAAATAAATCATAATTACGAACAAGCAACTCAGAATTTGTCCCCCTAAAATATTTCTTCTCTGGCTCCTTTGATGTCATTAGACTTCTCACAAAATAAGCAAGTGTCCTTGATTTCAAACAATTTTATTTAAAGGTGTAAGAAAAACATGGCTTCAGTCTCCCAAATTCTAAGTATCAGACATCAGTGAATTAAAAGAAGAAAGAATCAATAAAATTGCAGATATATGATGTGTAGAATGCTGGAGACACTTTGTTTTTTTTTTGGCTTGTCTGGAATCCATTTCCCTTTTTCCATTAGAACCTCAACCTTCTTTTTAAGAGCATCCTTAATTGTATAATAATATTTTGGGAGGCATCTGGAATTTGAATCTTGAATAAATGTCATGGTTACATGGGGGTGTTTGGAGGTACACTCCTCACAAGAGCAGCAGTGTGTGGTCTGTACTGTCATTGTGCTGTGAATTCTGTGCAGCAACTCAGAGCTCTCTTGATTTCTACCCTTTTTTTTTCATGTAAAGGTCTTCAGGCTCCTATTGATTTTGAGCCTGAGATATATTTTGAATAAGTGTTCATCTTTACCATACCTTTTAATGGCCTATAATAAAAAAAAACAAAACAACTGTAAATCCATATTAAATAGTAAATCATAGCCATTTGTTGACCAATTAACATTTTCTTGTTATTGTAGTACTGTATTTGTCTAAATTTATGTTAAAGAAGCCAATCAACTTCATTAAACATATGCCCTTTCTTATCAAAATAAACTATTTCTCTTAGCTCAAGAGTTATATATCACTTTGCCATTTTTATAGGGCTTTCATGTACTTTATATTATTTGGTGCTCACTGCGATCCTACGAGATGGGCAGAAATAAATTTGTTAGCATCTAATGCAGAAGAGGAAGCTAAGGTTCAAAGGGGTTAAGTAAGATGTCTGAAGTCACATGATGAGCTCATTTCAGAACTTGTGTTAAACCTAGGTCTTCTCTCTTCAGAATTTACATTTACTGTAGTACTTCTGTGATAATACCAGTAACTACAGTCACTACTCTGTCAGAATACTTCCTTATATTGTTCATCATTTTTATCTATTTAAAATGAATCTCAGATGAGTGAATCACAAAACGTTAATTGTGAAAGGAATTTTAGAGGGCTTTTTCCACCCTCTACTACCATCATGTAAAAGTATATTCTTTGACATCCCTCCTTTGACTGCTTCTAGAGTCAAAGAGCACATTCCTTAACTTGGGAAAATATTATGTTGAAGCTCTATTTTATATGGATAAAGTACTTAGAGTTTGGGAGTAAGAAAAAATGCAGAGTGTACTATATTAAGTAGTGGATTATGGAGGAGCCACAAAAATTATCTCACCTCACTTCAACCCCAAGAATCAGCATCAAAAGTTAAGAAAAGGAAAAAAACACAAATTAAATGAGAGAATTTGATTTTCTCTGTTGTCTGCAGATATGTGCCCACATTTCCTGTCCTTCCCTACCTCTGGCCACTGTCAGAGGTCTTACTCTGCAAAATAATACACACTGTTTCAGAGGGAGCTATGCCGATGTTTTATAACAATGAAAACTTATTTCGCAGTATCTTACTACTGGTTAACACTATTGAATTGTACTCGAAATCTTCTAGAGATATAATTAAGCCTAAAGTTTTGTTGGGGAAGTGAGTGACAGTGGTGGGCATTGTTATTTTGTGTAAGATAATGGGTAAAGCTTCTCTAGGAAGGTGATACTTGAGCAAAGACCTGAAGGAAATGAAGCAGCAGGCCATGTGGAAGAGCAGCGCTAGCAGAGGAAAGAGTGGGGACCAAATCTCTGAGTGGAGAGCTTGCTTGGCTTTTATGTATAGGCTCGGCACAAACAACTCCAACATAGTTGTCAGAACCCGTTCATTGGTCATTAACTTGGAGCTCTATTTTACCTGCTGGCTGCTGGCAAATGATTCAGGTACGTTTTTGTTGCTTATTTATTTTCTTAAAAGCCCGTGGGGATTTCTTCCATTTCATGGCCAATGACTGGATCCAAGCCATGACAAAATTTTCACCAGTCTAAAATATCCCTCTTTGATAAATTTTTGTCTGTTTTATATTGGATGATCAATGTCTTAGCTATACAGCCCTGCATGAGTGGTCAACACAGAATCGTGAGCACCATGCAAGTGTTTTTCGGTGGCCCTTGCCTGGCACCTGGCTTCTCAATGTCTGTTTTCTTCCCAAAGGAAGCAACGGCCGATATGGAGGTGTTTGTTTTTTCTAGCATCTCTTAGCTCACTGACAATATTCTACACTAGACGTAATATTGTTAAGATGATGAAGCATCTGGGAAGCATGTCCCTGAAAAGCGGTCTAAGGGACTTGGAAACTTGTCTTGGAAAACAGAACTTTAAGGCAAAACAGAACTCTAAGGGACTCTATGAATTCCTTTAAAATATTTTAAGGATCAAGGCAGTAATGCCAGAAGCATAATTCCTCGTCCAGGGAAGGCAGGCCTTAATAATCTTAGTAGCACTCTGAGTGCCCAGCCAAGTTTTAGATGGATAGATAGGTGAATGGATCTACACCATTAACATACTGCAGAACTTTCTAACAATCAGAACTTTCCAATAATACAATGGTCTACTTCTTAATTGAGTGACTTCTTCCATAATAGAAACGTTCATGAAGAGATTGGATGACTGTTATAATAGAAATAAGAGGTAGACATTTCTGCACTGGGGGCAAAGTTGGACTAGTTACTAGCTATAGGTTCTTGGAAAGCAGTGGTCCCTGGCAACACTCATGGGGCACAAAGTCAAACTTTAGTGATACATTTTGACTTGTTACCGTAGCATAATCTCTTCTATCCTAACTAACACATAATCTTTGGTTTTAGTTTTGGATAGGAATTTAGTATCCCATGTGGCCTAAGATAAGTTAATTAACTTTTCTGGCCTTGATTTGCTTATTATAATAATTGAGGGCTTAAATAAAATAATTTCCAAAGTTGCATTTACTCAAAAATGACATAATGTGATTCTGTGAATCAAGGAAATTCTCTGGGGAAGTGGTGGTATTAGCCCTCACAAATGTGCAGGTGTAGCTATTTGGGTCAATAACCTATCACCCAATATGGGCAGAGGGTTGTTTTTCTAGAAGCTGTCTTTGGAGATTTCAGTTAGAAATGACATCATGCCACAACATTTTTTGAGAGAGTCAATACCCAGAACTATCTTGAAATGTTACAAAATCTTACTATTGTACCCAGGGTAATTAACATGGAAAATTTCCTTTATCTATGGGAGGAGAATGATAAATACCAATTATTGATTTTTTTCTATTCCAGGTACTCCACAAACATTATCACACCAAGTACCCTACCCTCCTATGTATCTACCTATGTATGTATGTATGTATGTATCTATCTATCTATCTATCTATCTGTATAATCCCAGGAGTTGATGATATTATTTTCCCAGCTAAACAGTTTCTCCCAGTTTCTGAAGAAACTGAGGCTTTCAGAAAATAAAATACCTTCCCAACCAATTAGCAGTGCTAGGATCTAATCCCAGGTTTGTCTGAGTCCAAATCCTAAATTCTTAATCTCTAAAATACTTCTGGGTAGTTTATATGGGGAAAACTTTGTAAGTACAATACTGCAGATTTAGTCCCGTCCTCTTTTATACACGGATAAATTAACCTCTTCTACCAAATTCACTCTGTGTCTTTCAATTTTGGTCACATATTGACTTTACCAAAATTATTTCTTTAATCTTTTTTAAAGTTCCTCTTCAGTTTCAAGAAGCTTCTCTGTAGATTTTCTCTTTATTGCTCTTTTTTTTCACATTTGTCTTCCCACTCTATTACTTCATATATAATATACATATGTGATCGTCTCTTACTCTGTCTATAATTTTAAGTTTCCAGTTCCAAATAACAAGCAAAGCAGTACTAAATTATAAGCTGTGTGGGTTTCTATCACTGTGTGAAAGGCATGTTATTTTGTATTTTTACCTTTCACTACAAAAAATTAAGCAACACAGATTGAACTATTCCTAATCAAAACACTACCTGTTCTTTCATATCTAGTTTTTGCATCTTTTCTGACACACTCTTGACATTCTTTTCCTAATGCCATTAACCTTGACTCTGTTCCCTACCTGCTTTATAAGAATGTACAGTACAGACTCTTGGCCAGCTAGAACATTCTCAGTATAAAATATCTGAATGAAAATAATTTTTAAAATGTATAAAAGGTAATTCTTGCCATAATGTAATATCAAGAATACAAATAGTTATCTCATTACTCAATAAATCTCAAATCACAATGGTAATAACATCAAAATAATACCAAGAAAACAGTAAAATAAGATGGCGGACAAAAAATACTTCATTTAATCTAACTTTGAAAGGTTTAAATCCCCTAAGGGCTCAATACTTTGCCTACAAGTCCTTACAAACTTTGATTAAGAGGAACTTTTCCTCGCAAAACAGCGATTTTATAGCATTTTGTTTGTAGTGTACATTGTGGTAATCTCTCCAACAGTTCTTCCACCTCATTTCCTTGTGTTGCTGCCAGCAAGCACAACTCTACAGAGGTGGCCCATCATTGTTTAACCCAATTAGAGTAATTTCATTTTTCTTGACATAGTGGATCCCATAGCAAATGGACTGGATCAACAATGAACATGTGACACAATTAAGGTCAATGAGACCTAAGGACAAGTTAACTGAAGAATTCTGGGGGAGACACTTCTCGTCCTTCTCAGAAAAAGAAAGAGTTTTCAGAGGCCAAAAATTTCTAATTTGGGATGCTGTGGACGTGAACACTAGAACAGTTCTAGCCATTCTGCCCCATGAGGGAAAGCCAGCCTCAGAATAAAGCTGATCCCACACAAAGCAAATAGAAACATACCAAGTCTGGAGCTTGTTCTGAGATGCATTTTCCACTTATGTGAGCCAATCAAGCCTATTTCTTGTTTAAATCAGTTTGGATTGGGTTTTGTATTACTTGAAACACACATAATGAGCCCTAATTGATACGTCAGTCATTTTGTTTCTTAATTTACCTATTTTTCTAATAATGCACAAATATATCCATGTATTATTGTAATCAAATCTCAAAGTCAGATAACTTAGATCATATCTCAATATCAGATACTTTAGAAAAAAGGAACTTACAGGGCTGTTTTAGGAAACTAATAATATTGAACTTTGGGAGTCAAAGAAACCTTGAGAGATTATGTGAAAGGTCTTTGAAATACATAAATCATACCAATAACAAAAGATAACCATTTCTCCTGAATTCTAATACATTGCAAAAGTGTTATCAAATCCTTGGTTCACTTGTATTATTTTTATTTATTGTTAATCCAAGCTCTCTTCATTAAGCCCCTAGTGACTGACTTGATATGTAAAACTCTCCAATGGCATTTTCTGCCTGATGCATCAAGTCAAACAATGCTGTGTAACTCTCAAGACCTTTCATAATCTGGGTTCCCTCTGTTCTCCCTACTCTACCTACATATGTCAGCACTTGCCCACTTGCACCTGCAGCTGCAGGCTCTTCACAGCTTTGCTGCTCCTCTCCTTTCCTTCTACATATATTCCATCTTAGTTTTTGCATCTGTGCTTTTTGGTCATCCCCCAAGAGTGGAACTCTTCTCTATACATAAGCTCTACCACAGGATTTCGTTCTTTGGCCCTGATTTTACTTTATTGTGTATTCACCTCTAACGCTTCAGTTTTCTCTGTGATTAGGTTGTCAGATCCTTGAGAGCAAGGGTTGAGATTTATTTCTATTATAACCCCCCTAAAGCTTCAAATACTGTGTAGCAGAGTAGGTATTAAACGAGTATGTACTTGATTAATTAACCATATTTTTACTATTTGTCTTACAGACTCTGTTGCATGCATCTAGAAAAAGATTTTAAATGGCTGGATTGCCCTAGGGCTGCCAGATTTAGTAAATAAAAATATAAAATGCCCAGTTAAATTTTAATTTCAAAGAAATAACAAACTGTTTTGTGTTTTAGTATAATATACCCAATGCAATATTTGGGATAGAATTATACTGGAAAATGGCCTGTTTTTTAGTTTAAAATTTAAACTCTACTGGATGTCCTTTATTTCATCTGGCAATTCTAGATTGACCTGACCTAAAAAAAACAAAACTTTGTTCTTAATTTCTTAAATTAGAGCTAAATGCCACATTTATGAATTGCTTAACCTTATATAGTCTTACTAATCAAGTCCTATAGTACATGAAGTTCTCTGCATTGTTTCATCTAGCAGCAACAACACATAGATTGAGTATCCATTATGTGAAGGTCACCATGTATCCTCCTGTACAGGGAGGCAAAGATGAAGAATGAAAGATTCATCTAAGATGAATAAGATCTTTCCCTCTACCCTCGAGTAGTTCATAGCCTGGTGGAAGACACAGTCCATTTCAGTCCAGCCTCCACTTATGTGCAATCTGGATGTTAATCCATATGGCCAAAATGTTTTAGGTCTGATTCAGCCCTCCTGGGCAAAGATTCAAGATGACACTATACACATAGGTGGTCAAAAATGAAGGATATTGGTTTTGAAGTACACATTAAATAGTTCCTGTCTCTGAAGTGTTATATAAACACTGTAATCCATCATCCTAAATGAAAACAATCATTCAAAAATCCTTTTGATCAGAGCATTTTACTCTGCTTTTGATATTAACTTAGTTTTTATGATGGGAGATTTTTTTTTCTGGTTCTTGGATATTTAACATGCATTTTTTTTAGCGTAAGCAATGGAAATGTATTGCATGACATTTTCCCCCTCTTAGCCATTAAGTTCTTCACGGGTGAATGCCATTCCAGCTACTTAATCTGAGTCACTTATTTAGGTGGACAATAGGATCCAATGATTTAGATTTTGAACCTTCTGCTGTGTGGCCTTAGTCTGCTTTAACTAATCTCTCCAGTGTTTTCTGGTCATAGGAGACATTTTCTTTGCATAGCACAAGATCATAATGGCAGTGCGTATGTATGTGTGTGTAAAGTTTGACATTAGTTAAAAATTTTAGCTACACTATATGTATAAGTTGTATGCCATATAAATTCAGTGATGTTTGTAATAACCAAAAATTTCAAATTCTAGAAATAACAGCATGTTTTTCATAATAGTATACTTGACTCTTTGTGTGTGTGAGTGTGTGTGTGTGTGTGTGTGTGTGTGTGTGTATGTAAAAGCATTTCTTAGACTTGTAACATATAATTCAAGGCTTTAAAACAATGTCACCTTAACACACAACATACAAATTTTCAGTTCTGGAATAAAGAGTACCATATTTTCCCTTTCTTTTCTAAACATAAGCTATTGATCTCAACCTACCAACCTGTTATTTTCTTGGAGATCATCTTCAGTTAAAATAAAAAGGCATATTACATAAAATGATGATTTCAATGGAGTTCAATTGGTTATTGGCATATTACATGAAGTTGCAAATGGAGTCGCATTAAAAGGTAATGAGAATATTGGGAAAAGTTATATTAATTTGAATGATTTGTCAATTACCTAGATAGAAGGCTGTAGTTAGCATTATCATTATGCCAAGTCTCTGGAGTTATGAAATACTCATTTGAAGTACATATTTAGGTTGTCAAAAATTACCTTTGGTAGCTCTTCAATTTGATTGGCATCTAGGTAAAGTTCCTCTAATGTCCGTTCAAAGTTAAAGACCTCCTTTGGCACCTGCTGAAGGCTGCAGTGGGAGTAATCTAAAACTGAGATGATTTCTTCTTCACCTCGGAAACATCGGCACGGCACCAGACGGCCGATGATTTTCCGCTTGGTGGTCATCTCCAGGCACTGCACTAGAGAAAAACAGAAAAAAAAAAACAACTGCTTAACTACCTGCCTTTCGAAGGCATTCTTATAAAATTTAAAGCTTAGAAATTTACTTATGTTGTATATTTTATAATTATATAATGCCTTAAAGAAGTTTACATAAGAAATGCACATGCAATAGATCATTTAATCCTTAAACAGCTCTCCAAGTTATGTAAAGACATGTTCTTATTCCCATTTAACAAATAAAGAAATGGATTCAGAAAGGGTCAGAATCCCATCATCACACAGTTTTGGAATGGCAGAACTGGGCCAGAATACAATCCTGACTTAGCACAATGCTTACACTCACACTTGAAACATGGAACTATAATATGTTTTTTTAAAATTTTATACAAATTGCAGTGCAGAACAGAAACCTCCAGAATTTGTCGGAGAAAAACACATTTCTCTCATTTCTGCAAAATAGTCAGGTTTTACCCATAAGGTTTATGATATCCTCTTTTTGACTCAAATTTATTCCATTAATCAATAATTATTTATTGAGCTTCCCTGGTGGCGCAGTGGTTGAGAGTCTGCCTGCCGATGCAGGGGGCACGGGTTCGTGCCCCGATCTGGGAAGATCCCACATGCTGTGGAGCGGCTGGGCCCGTGAGTCATGGCTGCTGAGCCTGCGTGTCCTGAGACTGTGCTCCACAACGGGAGAGGCCACAACAGTGAGAGGCCCACGTACAGCAAAAAAATAAAAAATAAAAAATAAAATAATAATAATTTATGAAATAACTAATATGCTCCAAGCATTGAACTAGGTACTGGGGATAGAGATGAACTGAACAAAGCTCCTATTGGAGCTACAGTTATTCACTTCAGAATAAGAATCTGTCCCTATGAATCCTTTTATTTTAATGGGAGAGAACAATCATGGCAGAAATTTCTGACATCCTGGCATGTCTTTCTCTAGGTTAAAATGACCAAATGTCATGAAATCTTGCACAAAATTGATATCATGGCATCTATAACACTTTATTAAAGTTACTGTTTTTCATGTCATTCTTTCCCTAGACTGCAAGGCTATTGAGGGTATTAATTGTGTTTTGTTCATTTTTACATTTGTATTGGTTCTTGACATATAGTAGATATTCATTAACAAATGTAAAATGAACAAATCAGTTCATGAATGAATAGATGGATACATTTGGGACTCTCTCCCCAACCACCAACAGATACTGATAATTTCTCATTCTAACTAAAATGTCACTATCTCTGTGAATATCTCCCCAGGATAAATGAATGGTGTCTTCCTCTGAGCTCCCAGGGCACTAATCACATTGCTTCTAATTATGTGTACTATTTCCTTGTGTACTGGGTGAGCTCTTGAAGGAGAGGATCTTGTCTTATTCATCTTTGAATTCACAATAACAGTACACAGTTTGCCATCTGCAGAAATAGTACTGAATGAGCATCAATTTGAAACTCGCATTTTATTCATTGATTTGTTTTTACTTATCAGCATAAACTTATTGCCGAAACAGAAAGTAGTGATAGTTCACAAAAATAATATAGCATTTTGTTTTGAAATGGCTTAGATTAAATCAAATTTGGAGGCAAATGAATACAATATGCTTAAGAGATGTTGAAAGTGCAGCCCAAAGCCATTTTTATTCCTCCTTTTACTTATGAAATTAATAAAATTATATTTTTGGGACAGGTTCATGAGTCAGCTCTTATAGAAGGCTATAAGAACATGGTAATCTTTAGAAGGTTTAACTAAAAACATTAAAAAAGATGGTTTTTCCTCTCCATTACTTTCTATCTCTTGAACTCCTACACTTCTCATTTCTGGGAGCTTGAATCACAAGGTTTTGTAACTTTTATTTTACTCGACTTTCCTTGAAAGCCCTGATTGTAGGTTGATCTCTACATGGGATCTAGCACATATCAAGCAGCCAGTGAAAGCATCTAGTAAATATATGACATATATTAGGTACCTAGTTCATACTTGTTGAGGTTATTGCAGTTGTAAAAGTAAGTGATGATGGCTCAGGCTATGATAGTGGCAGTGAGGATGGGGAGAAGTGATAGACTGGAAAGGTATTTAAGAAGCAGAATCCAAAGTGTGGGTAATGGATTAGATGAGAGGTGGAAGGGGTGCTGTGGAGAGAGGGAGAAGTCTTGAAAAATTCCCAGGTTTTTAATTTATCACTAGTAGCCACATTGACTACCCAGCTGTGATGCCGTCAAGCTGACTCAAGGTGTGTATCCTGTCTGTCTCTATGACTCACAGGTGAAGAATCAATTGTTCATATGTTGTTTTTGCCCAGTTCCTTGCACTCACCCTTTTGTGCTGAACCTTGTAGCTATTTCTTGATACCCATCTGTTGCTGCAATTGCAAATTTTTTATTATGAAGAGAAAAAAGAGAATATGCAGGCCTGGACCTGAACCATTTGGCCAGAGAGTCCACTGTCCACTAAGACTTTTGCAATTTAATTCACTTAGGACTGCTTTCCCTTTTGTTGATAAAACATGTAGGCTCTTCTGGTCATCTTTTCGGTCCCTTGTCTCATTCTTACAATGTGCTGAGCTTTCCCCATGACCCAACTTCTCTTTCCTTCAATCCCACTAAACGCTGAGATTGTGCCTTATGTCATGATCAATAACGTCATTGATCCTCTCCACTGAAGGCTTCCTCCCCTTCATAGTCTCAACTAAAACATGGTTCACTTATAGCCTTTAAAAGTGGAGCATGCTGATTTTCTCATAACTTAAACACACTTCAAGGTTGGAAAGTGGAATTGATATCCTCCCTTGCTCTCTAAAAATTATTAATCTTCTCTCATCCTAAAAAATGTCCTGCTCCTCTGATGGTCTCATTACCTGGTAGTAACATCTTTCTACTCTTTTTCATATCATTCATTACCACCTCTAGAACCCATTAATGACTTTGGTATCTGATTCATGGACTATCTCTCAATTGGAACTCCTTTCATTCCTGATTTATGCTCCCTACACATTATAGCTTTCAACTTTTTTTCCATCTTAAATTTCTAAGTAACTTGATTGTAGTGCTACTCCATTAATTTTTCCCTTGCAGATATCTAGGTAGTTTACCTTTCTTCTAACAAAGTTTCAATGAACTTCTAACCAACCAAAATATATATAGCAATTTTGTTTTAAATTAATAGTACTTATTTTATTATAGCTATAAATATCACTGTAATTCAGTCACATTTTATTTCTTCTGCATCTTATTCTTTAAAAATTGCTTTTTTTTCCTTTGTTTGGTTTGTCTATGTGTCTTTCATTAATTCAATTTCCTGACTATCTCCTTTTCTCTTGATATAGTGAAAAACGTGTAATCTGTCTTATTTCCCCCTGGAATAATCTTTTAGGAGCACTATATCTTCCTGCTTCAGTCTGGAGTGGTCACTTTACTTTTCTAGACCTGGTGTGTGTGTGTGTGTGTGTGTGTGTGTGTGTGTGTGTGTGTGTGTGTGATCCTGGAATTTCTCTTCACTGTCATTCTGTGAATTTTATATTTCCTTCCATTTTATTCCTACTTCCTGGACCCCATGTCTTTTCTTTCTAGACTTATTGGACTATAACATCCAATGGTGAAATATAACATCCAGTAACTTACTGAGAAAGAATCTACAGTAGGAACATTTTTGAGACCTCTGCATATAAAAACATGATTTCATTTCACCCACAAACAATTGAAAGTTTGGCTGGATATATACTTCTAGGTCAGAAATAATTTTCTTTATAAATTCGAAGGCATTTTTAATTTCTACCTTTTAAGGTTGCTGTCAGGAAATCCAGCTCTATTACTATTCAAAATCCTGTTTTATGCCCACCTTCCCCTCTCCCAAAATATTTTAGAACTTTTATTCTTAGTCTTCTGAAATTTCATGACAATGTACTTTGATGTGTTTTTATCCATTGTACTGGGTACTAAATGGGCCCTTTCACATTGGAAGCATTTATCGTTAAATTATGTTAAATTTTCTGTTATTATTTAATTGATGATTTCCTCCTCCTCTTCATTGCTTCTATTTTCTTTTCCTGTAATCCTGATTAGTTGAATGTAGGAAATGTCTAGTAATTTAATTATTTTTTCTCTTGTAATTTCCATGTCTTTGTTTTTTTATTTTATTTTCTGGAAGATTTTCTCAACTTCATCTTCTAAATACATCTCCTGTATTATCTTTTATTAGATAACATATTTTTATTGTCCAAAAATTAGTTGTTGCTTCCTAAATGCATATTCCTTTTTAACAGTATCATGATTGTATTTCAGGGCGCTATATCATTTCATTTCTCTAAGAAGATATTTGCTATAGACTTTTTTTTTGCCTTTTCCCCCTGCTCCTTGCATTTTTTTCTGAGTTCCATTTTCTGTTTGTTTCGTTTCATCTTTATTTTTCATGATAGGGGTCTTCCACAAATATCTGGTGATCCCTGGCTGTCCTTCAATATTGAAGAGTGACTCTCTAAAGAACTAATTGGAAGCTTTGTATGCATAATAGGTATCACTGCAGGACGATTGGCAGCAAGCCAAAGAATATTCTGGTCTTCAGCCTGAGGCATAGCTATGAAACAGGAGGGAAGGAGGCAGGGCACAACCTTTAAAAGAATGACATAGCCATAGTACATGATGAAAATTAGTGAGAACCAACTAGGTACAAGATGGCAGAAGATTCAACTTCCAGTGGACCTTGAGTGTAATTACTCACTCATTGTAATACATTAGCATGCTAAATGACACTCCCACAGGTGCCATGACAGTTTCAAGGCTGACCATAAAAGGCCAAAAAGTGGGTGGTAGCCGAATTCCTGGAAATCTCTGCCCACTCCCCAAAATAATTGGAATAATCCTTCCACTCATTAGCCTCTGAAATATGCAGCCCATAAAAACTAACCATGCCATATTTCGAGGCCTCTTGCCTCTTGCCTTCCAAGATTGCTCACACTCTGTCTGTGGAGTGTGTTTCTATCTAAATAAATCTGATTCTTACCTATCACTTCATCTCTGAATTCTTTGGTGATGAAGAAAGACCTTAAATTCACTGGGAAGAGCTATGCAGTTTTGTAAATAAGGATTTAAGTCGATTTTTCTATTTTCAGTACTAAGTCTCCTCAGTTCTTTGTCTGGTACCTGTTGTCTCCAAGACTCTAAGGAGGACTATGAAGCAAATCAATTTCTACATCCCTTTGTGGGTGCTTTATAATGTAACTGACAATGTACTTTTTATATACATGAATATAAACTACATCTTCTTTCCCTGTCTTCTTAAAATTTGTTGAAATCTCTTATCTCCTGGTGTCTTCTTTTCAATTTTCTCTCTCCTTGTGAGTATATGCATTTTAAAATTTCTTTTAGTTTAGTGGAATTTTGGTTGTAAGTATAGATCAATAAGGAAGGTGGGAGATTAACTTCCATGTTTAAAAGAAAGTTTTCCTTTAATCCCCTTCATACTTTTAATCCCTTCTTACTTGACCTATTAGGAGCATTGGACAGAGAATTATATTTTTCTTTCAGAAACACTCTCTTCCTTTGGCTCCTCTGACTTCACAATCTTCTGACATTTATCCTTCCACTTCGGTTCCTCAATTTCAATCTTTTAAGAAGATCCATCTTCTCTACCAAATATTGACATTTATAGTATTAGAGAGTTATTCCCTGGCTAGGCTTGTTGCCCTTCTAATTGTACGCTCTCTCCCTTTCAATCTTTACAGTCTCACTCACCTTTCCTAACTCTTTTCATTTAACTTTGATGAGTGATAGCTATAAATCTTTTCAAATTTCTACTCAGATTTATTTCCCTCATCATTTCCACTTTGTGTTTTATGAGCATCTCAAACATAACATGTTAAAAATTGAAGTGATGCTCTTCAAAGGTATGGAGTCCATCATCGTAGTCAAGACCTTGGACACCGAAGCCAACTACCTGGCTGTGTGACTCTCAGCACATATTTAACCTCTATCAATTTAGTCATCTCTAAGATAACAGAGTACATACCAAGCTCATAGAATTGTGTCTTCAAGTTTTAAGCATTCACTAAGTGTTGGCAATTACTGTTCTGCCCAAACCTCCTCCTCCTCCTCCTATGCTCTCAGTCTCAGTGAATGGCAATACAGTTCACCTAGTTTCTCAAGATGGAAAGCTTGGCAATGTTCTTGACTCCTCTCATTCCCTCACTTCTCACATCCAACAATCACCAAGTCCTAATCCTTCAATAGCCTAAACATATCCTGATTCAGGTCTGTTTTTATTAATTTCAACTGCCTAACAACATAGTTCAAACTATTTTCTCTTGCATATGTACCTGTCTCTCTCTTTCTATTGTTCTCCCATCACAGTGAACCTGGGGTGACCTTTAAAAACAGAAACATTATTATGTCACCTTCTTGTTTCAAATACTTCAGTGATTCCTCTCTGCCCTCCAGACAGTCTCAAGTCTTTATTGCGGCTTAAAATAATGGTCCTCTGGCCTGACTGCTGTCTTCCACACACACCCAGCTCTCTGTGCAGCCTGGCCAGGTACCACTCTTCTCATTGTTTTCTTTGCTCTTCTTATTCATGGCTTCTTTTGCATTTCTAGGACTACATGATCTTTCTTCTACTAGGGCCTTCAGAAATAGGGCTGCCTTTGCACAGGGTACATTTCCTTGCTCTTTTAAAAAAATTTAGATTAGAAGGGAAAGTAGCCTCTCTTTGTTCAATATGTTCCAACTCTGTATGTCCTCGTCTGTATATGTTTCAATTATATGCTGCCATACCCTTTGATCACATTTTAATTACATATTCAAATCAATCTTGTTCACTAGATTGAAACTTCTGTGAGGACAGGGACCATGTCTAGCCTTTAAACGCTGTATATTTCCAGTAACTTTAGTATCTAGTTCAGAGTAGATACTTTAAAAACATTAACTGTATTAATAAATGAATATGGCAAGTAAAGATGATTATAATGACTTTTATTTGTATAGTCCTTGCAAAATTTCAAAACAATTTACAATTTATCACCTTTTTTTTCTTGACGAATAAGCATTCATATATTATTTTCTGTATTTCACGAATAAACTAATTAAGGTTTAGTGAGTCTGTAATGTGCATAAGGTCACACACAGAGTGATTAGTAGAACTGAGGTTAGACCTCATTTTTCTTGACCCCAAAGTTATCATTTTTTCCCATTAGCAGACCCTGCATTACATTTACAGTGATATACATAGATCAGAATATGAGAATTTATCAAACATGAATTTACTAGTTGTTCTATACCAAACATACACATACACACACACACACACTCACTCACTCACAAACTTGACAGTTATTTACACATAGACTACTTCATAGGTGCAAACAGAATGATGGGGTAGCAGTGAGGGAAATAACATTGTTCTTTTATCTGGTGATAAGAGTTTAAACATTTTTTTGCATGTCAAAAGTATGAAAATACAGTAGGGTAGAATAAGTAGAGCATAACATACAAGAAAGCATATAAATGTTACATACATAATATATAGAAGCAACTTTTGCTTTTTCCTGAAACATGACCATTTCCCAGTATACCGTAGAAGCATGTAGCTTCACATCTAGTGTATGGACTTTGACTCAGAAGCAACCAGACTTCCTGTTTTACTACTATCCTTAGCAAACATCCAAAAGAGGAATTCTTAGATTTTCAGTTTTTCAAAGGGACTTAAAAAGGCAAGAGGAAAACAAGTTTTCATCTCTTCCTGTTAAAGTCCTTCCAATAAATTCCTTAAGTCAAAGATAAGAGTATTATCTTTTTTGGATTCTCACTGCATGGATTCTCTTCTCTCTTGAATCATATATATATATATATATATATATATATATATATATATATATATATATTTTAAAATCTGAATTGAATAGCTAAAGGGATTTTTCTTTTTCTATAGCCACAGCATACAGTCAACAGTCTCCCTTTCAACACTCTCCCTGAGTCAAATGTATTTAAGTAGCAGGGCTTGCTAACATGGCCTAACATAGGTGAAACAGCAAAAAGACTTATCTTGCTACAGTCATCAGATCCTTCTCTATTCATAATTTAAACCAAAGAGAATTTCAATCACTTGAGAATTATGCCTGCAGTAGTTGACTCAATCAATAAGAATATATGTATCAAAACACCTGATTTCCAGTACCACTGCATTCTCTAGGATTTTAGACCCATGTATGCCAATGTTACCTTTGCCTAATATTTCATCCCTGGAAAGTTAAAGGGATAAGAGAAAGTTCAATCTTTCCAAGATTTCTTGTGATAAATACTCTGGCTGTCCTCATTAGTTGGCACAGTCTTACATTTTTCAAATGACAAATGTTTCTAATTTATTCACTGAGAAACCCTTTGCTTCACTAAATGTGCCACAGGGATATGGAAACCTGCCAAACTCTCTCCATGTCCTACTTCAAGAAACATCTTTAAAACCATTACCTAATCTGAAGTAGTCTCTAAAACTCCCTTATCAAGACAACATACATGGTGATTCTTGGACTTCAGGTGGAACATCTGAGGTTTGTTTGTTTTTTGATTGTTGAAATGTTCACATTTCAAAAATACTCAGATTTCATGGGTTTGTTTTCATCTTATCATTACAATATCTGAAAGCCTGCAATTGTTATCCATAATTTGATTTGATATCATTACAAGGAAACCAGTTTGTCTTCACGAAGATCAATGGACTGTTATTAGGATAAACACATTAGTGGTCTTTAATGCTGATATTATCACATCAGCAATCAAAACAAGAAATCAAGAAGGAAAGCATGGTGTCTGGTACCAAGAAAAAGCTTTTCTAATAGCTCTAATTCTGCTTTTAGACAAGTGAGTTCTTTTAAGAATAGCAATGTTTCCATTCTCCTTCCTCACATATTTCCCAGGAATTTTCATCCACTGACTTCAGAAAGTCTCTTTCTATGAATGATTCCTAATATAAACCATCATCCCTGATTTAGTTTCTAACTGCTTAATGAGCCACCTATCTTTAAATAAAACTCAACTTGTCTAAAGGAGAACGTGAAAAATATTTACTAAGTTCCTACTCTGTACCAGACACTGTGCTTTCCCTCTTGATTTCTTGCTTTGATTAGTTGTGTTTTAATTCTCTTAATGCTGTACCTTGGAGTCATCTTTTACTACTCCTTTCTTTCCTTCTGTATTAGACATTCAATGTCTTCCCTTTCCTTTCCTTACCATTCAGTCAATCTAGTTCAGATCCATATCATCTCCTAGTAGTACTGCCCAAAGTAATACAATACGAAAGTATACTATTTCCAGACATCTTTCCTTTACAATCATTTATGCAGCAAATATTTATTAAGTGTCTACAGTGTGCTGGGTACTGGGTTATATGGTGGGAAAAAACAGTGGGTAAAAGAGCTACGTTCCCTGCTCTAATAAATTTCCTGGATAGTGAGGGAGATAAATATTGAACAAAAAATTAAGCAAATAAATCCATACTTGTACATTGTAATAATTGCTTTAAAAGAAAATATTAGAGTTTTATCCATTTTATATATTTACACATTAAGTATCTTGATTAATCCCCTAAAATGCATGTCCATTCCCCAGTTCTAAAAGCTTCACTGTGTCTACATTTTCAATAGCAGTATTTGCCAGTCCATGTCCCTGGGTTGTATCTTCTTCTAAGAAGTAAGCACTGTGCATTAGCAAATTAAGGGCTCAGAGAGGTTTTGTGACAAAGAAATATGCTTATTTTTGTTCAAACTAGTGTTTCCTAAACCACTTAAAATTTAAAACATGTAAAATGTTATAGTTTATCACATAATTAGGAATTAGTCTTCTGAATCACACATTTTAGGAAAGCCTGGTCTATAAGATTCTTTAGCTTGACAATCAAGCTCTCTATAATCTACTTTTCAGCTGTTTTATCTAGTACTTCCAAGTCTGTGCTCTACCTTAAACCACTCCCAATACTTAATGTCCCTGATCCACTTTCTTCATCTATACCAATCCTGCCAATCTATGGTAATACCATTACATCTTTATAAATCATGTTGAGTAATTTTATTTATTGGTTATTATAATTTGTTCGCAGGCATTAAAACATCACAGTAGCTGATGTTAAAGAAGCTTGTGTTTTGGAACTTCTGGGAATGACAAATAGAGTGCTTTGTTTTACTCTTTAATTTATTTAAGTCCTTGTCTACTAGTCACAGTGTGCTCCAGTAGAAAAGAGATCCACAGAATCTGAGTTTGGATCACTTATTGAAGCTCAAATTCTTCTTTTTAAAGTCTTCTCTAACTGTTCCAGACTATAAATAATGCTGCTCTCCTTGTCTTCCTCCTCTTCCTTACTATTATTATTGTCATCTTAACACTAATTACTCTAAAGAACATCAACATAAGGCTTATAGAATCAATCTGAAAAAAATTTCGAGAGAAGATTTGTACTGAGTAGTAGAATTTATGACCTTACTAAAAAATCTTTCCTTATTTTTACATAGGTGAAAAACAATATTTTAATCTCTTGTCCTTCTTTCTCCACACATCCTCTCCTAGAATTTTTATCTACTGACTTACTTAAATATGCAAACATGACTGTAGAGGACAGTGGAAAGCAAACTTCAAGCTTAGCTTTAAAATGGCCCAAGTTCAGGAAAAAGTTCTAATTCTATAATAAAATGTTACAGCTATGTTTCTTGAAGAATTTTGCTTTCAGGCAAGTTGTGAACCTGAGCCATGAGCAGTATGAAGAAACAAATTTCTAAGTATTAGGGTACTTTCAAAGATCTAACTTTCAAAATGTGGTAACCTAAAGTAATGAGTCTCTGGAATAATATCTGAAGACTTGTTTATACAGAGGTACAGAATAAGAAAATAGTTAGTCTAATCACTTGTCTCATCCTTGAATAAATTACTCAGGTGATGGTCTTATACCTTAATATCTCTTGACATATTTTTATTTTGTGATATAAGGTAATGATTTATGTTCTTAATGATGACTGAGTTATTATGAAAAAGATCAATTATTCAGCATGATTTATAGAGAAGCCAGAGATATGTATAGTACATTTAGAGGTAGTTTAATTAAATATTTTATTTAATAAAACTTGCAGTATATGATGGTTAATATTTAGTTTTGTAAAAATTTCACCTTATGTGAAACACTTTACTCCACACTTTATTCCAAAGATTTGAGTAGGAGTTTCAATAGGAGCCAATAAGAAAGCATTTTCCATGCAGTTGTCTCAGCTCAGGGATCCTTGCCTTTTGTGATGTGACACAATGTCAATATGGTGCCCTTCACAAGACACGATGAAAGAGCCATGTTTTCAATCTGATATAAACAACTTAGAGAAAGCATTTTTAAATGGCATTTCATGCTGCTTTATATTCATTCTTCAATCATAAGTACAGATAACTTCTGATATTATCTCTGTTTATTAATATTTTAATTAATTCTGATGATGATGGTACTTGTGCCTTCAGGATAGTTAGAGCAAATGTTGCAATTTTGAAACTCAACTAAATAAACAGGACTTCTGGAGATAAACTTTTAATCAATTAAGTTTCTTTGGGTATAAATCTAGGCAGTTACTTTATAATTGGAAAGATTTTAAGAGATTCATGAAACATATAAGCCTGCTTGAGGTCACGCTTGGGCTGAAAGAAGAGTTAAAAATAAAAGAAAAAATAATTTAAAAAGCTTTCTGCAAGGAAGTTAAAGGCATGTGAGAGTGTACTCATAGATTTAATAGTAGTTAAATGAAAAGTTCATGAAAGCTTAACATGGAAAAATCAGAGGCTCATTTTAAAATTGAAATATTTTGTTATGATTCTGAATTTTTTCATTGTTAGTCTCTCATATGAGATTAAAAGAATAATTTCAAACAAGAATTTAAAACATCCTGAGTATTTAAATACTTATCTTTATTAATTTTGTAAGTACTATATGTTATATATGGAATTTTTTGGTTTATATTCTTACTGAATTAAATGATTTAGGAGATGATGAAAGGCAACAGGATTTGAGAGAATTAAGAGAATAAAATCAGGAGCAAAAGTTTTGCAAAGAGAGTTGGAAAAGGCCTAAAGAAGGCAGGTGAGCTCTTTGAATGAAAAGAGCATGCCGAACTAACAGGGTCCTGCTGGTAGATGGAATGTACTTCAAAAAGACCACATGTTACCAGAATAATCATTTCTAAAATTCAAATCTGAACATGTGTAATACTCTTCACAGTCTGCCTGCTACCTCACCATGAATCCTGCACTTGCAAGCCAGATGTATAATCCTCTGCTAAGACTTCAGTCTCCCCGTGGACCACACTCACACCTTACCTTCCAGGCCTTCTTGCCTTTGCATTTCCTGTTCTCATGAACCATCTTGCTTGCTCATCTCTCCTGAGTTACTCTTCCTTATCCTTTCAATTAATTCAAGGATTACCCTTGTAGGAAAATGTGCCTCTACTCTCCCTGTTACAAGTGAATTGTGTCCTCCCCAAATTCATGTGCTGAAGTTCTAACCTTTAGTACCTCAGAATGTGACTTTATTTGAAAATAGGGTTGCTGCAGGTGTAATTAGTTAAAATGAGGTCCTACCATTGTAGGGTAGGGCACTACTCCAGTATGACTAGTATTCTTAGAAAAAGAATGCATGTGAAGAGAAAGACACACATAGAGGGAAAATGGAGAGAGACATGGAGAAGATGGCCATCTGTAAGCCCAGGAGAGAGTCCTGGAACTGATCCTTCTCACAGTCCTCAGAAGGAACAAACACGTTGATTTAGTACTCCTAGTTTACAGCATTATGAGACAATGATTCCTGTTGGGTGAGCCACCTAGTTTGTGGTCTTTGTTACAGCAGCCTTAGCAAACTAATACAACCCCCTCTGCAGCTTCCAAGCAAAAGTTAGGTGGCTCTTCTACAGCATCTAAAGAACCCGGGACCCAATCTGGCACAGACTTATTCAAATTGTTTCCTTGTGAATCTCTTGAGGGAGCATTAATTAGACCATGAACACTCTTTTTTTCTGTTTGTTCTCTTAGTCTAAGGCAGACAGGCATTGTGAAATTCTCTTTTGTACAGATTAATGAAAAAAGGGAGCAATGGAAATTTTGTTTGGCCTTAGATTCACCAACCTGTTGAAGAAGATTTAAAACTGCAATTTCAGATGCAAGTAAAATTGTACAACAAAAATATAAAGTTAGATATTCTAAAGAACAACATGCGTGATAGCACAGAATGAACAAAATGTGTAGGTAACCCCTTTCATTCTCAGAAATAAACATCCTGGAAAATAAGTGACTCTCATTGTCTTTAATCAGCACACTTAGGGAATATAATAAACTACTTGAACCTAAAAATTTAACACAAAGAGTTAAATAAAGATTTCAGAAGTATCTTGAAAAATTGATATGATGGTTCTCACATGGAAACGATGGGCGTATCTTGTTTAGAAGAAGTGGTTCTAATAGACAAAAGAGAGCACTCTATGTCAATATGGATATATTAAATGGATAGTGGAAGGAAATTGAAGAACATTTGGGAGAGGATAAAAATATAAATTATATTACCTTAGAAAATACACTATTAACCTCCAGATCATGTGAAATATATATGAATGATGCTTTTCTAATGAACATTATCACATTGGCATGAAGAGAAAAAATAGGAGTAATGAGAGAAGAGCTCTTTAGACATTTTGGACACATAATTCTGCTCAATCAAAATTTTGCTATTTAAAATTCATTTGTTATTTTCTTCAGAACATAAAAGCAGTGTCTATTTATTATGAAGAATTTGGAAAATATAGAAAAGTATAATAGGAAAATAAAATTTGCCATACTTCTATCATCCAGAAATAAAGCACTATTAACACAGTGGAGTATTTTCTATCATTCATTTAAGGTTGCACACTGAATACACACATACAGACACACACACATATACAACACACACATATATTACTAAGATTAAACATAATGTTTTGTGTTGTACTTTTCTACTTAGTATTATACTATAAACATTTTCTCATATAATTAAACATTCCTTAAAATATACTTTTTGAAGACTATGAAATATTGTTGTGAATATATCTACCAATTTATTTGACCAATCTTCTTCTTATCCTAGAAATTTATATAGCTTGCTATTTTCCCAAATTATAACAAATGCCTTGATAAAACAACCTCAAATATAAGTTTTTGTGCATTTACTAGGTGAAAAGAATTTGAATTTTTATTCTTCTTGATAAATATTGAAAAATTGTTCAATTATTTGTACCAACTGATATTGCCCGAAGTATTATATACGAATATCCATTTCCTCGCACCAGTGCCAGCAGATGTTATCAGTTTATTTTCAATCTTTGTCAGTTTGATAGTGTTTAATTTGAGGTGTTTCTAATCTCTTCCTTTATTTGTTCCTCCTTTAATTTATGCTTATAAAATCAGTTTGCTGAATGCACTTGACTCAATGGATTATAAATAGGAAACACTTTATTTTTTATCAGTCACTGCCTTTAAACATCATCTTTGGGAACTCTCTTCTCGCCTCCTGGACAAGAACTTTTGTCAATCCCATACCTTTCTAAATTTTCAGTTAGAGGAACAATCTCACTTAGATAATTGTATAGTTCCAATACAGTGTGTGAATAATCCAAATTTGGAAGTTATCTATTGGCCATGGTTTTTGAGCAGGTGGGTCCATTATAAAAGAGCCAAGTAAATGATTATATAAAGGGTACATCTTTATATGTGAAAGATTAATAGAATTTAATCTCTCACTTGGTTGTGTGTTTTAGGTTGTGTGTTTACAGTACCATGAATAAATGGGGAAAATATTTCTAAGATTTTGTTCTCCATTGTCACTAATGGACTCTTTCAAATGGAAATGCCTCTTGATAGCACTTCTGCTGACTGACCTTGAAATCTAAATATTCTAAGCCTTAAATCAAGAATATTTATTTTTCTTACTGACACAGGATGTCACAGACCAAATAATTATTTTACAAATATAAATTTAATGTTTTACTTTGTTTATAAACCCAGTTAGAGCTCAATCCGCCTCTAGCAATTATAGTGAGATTAGCATATGAATGCTGTCAAAACAAATCTTTCTAATTCACATTTTCTAGATATACGTAGAACAAAACAAGGTACAGAAATGAGCATCAATGGAGACAAAATGTACCTGGTTTCTCATTAAGTAGCAACAACTGTCTCCCTAGACTGGCTCTGAACCAAGGGCTATATCTAATCTGAAGCAGAAAAGTAACGTAATTTCATCATTCTCCTGGACCATCTGCTTAGTTCTTAAGGATGGTAGAAAACGATTCATTAAAAGGGTTTATATACATTGCGCTAGTGTATTTGTATGTGTGCATTGGGGTTGAGAGCATGCTGTGTCAAAGTAGGGGAAAAGTTGAACACTTTGAGATGAGTGAATATACCAGATAATTAGAGGAAACTTTTTAGCTTTTTAGATTAAGCATTTAATTTATATTGTAAAAATGTGTTTTCCATAATAAAGGGAATATACATATTTAGAATAATTTTTTTCTGCCCCCCTCAGAGTTATCAGGAGTACTGGTGGTCTGTTTTGCAAAGATTATAATAGATGTAATTGGGTAGAGTATAGAAACTAAAGGGAATTTTATCAAATTTTTAAAAACATTTTTCACTGAGAAATAGGGTAAATATGTAGTCATACAACCAAGATATCAAAGAGGCAAAAGATTTTTTTTCTTGTTAAAAGTTTATACTTCAGGTGAGTCTCTCAGATTGTTTTCCCCAGTGAATTTCTCCCCTGTACAGATTCTCTTATTTACTACTACTCTCACTGTTCTTTAAAGTGACAACAATGTTTAACTCTCCCCCAAATATGACCTTAAGGTATTGCCATCTTTGAGTTAATAGGGCAACACTCATCCAGTCTCCTAAGCTACACCTTTGGAACCATCCTCCACTCTATATTTTCTGTCATTATACATTTTCAATAACACAGATGAGTCAGAGATTTCATATGCACCCCTCGGCCCCCACCCCACCCTGTAATCATTGTTGGAATGTTAGATCCTTTTGCTTTTACTTCCTCTGACTTCTTAAATAGCTTTCTAGTTGGTTTCCACATAGTCTATCCTGTGAATGCCGTCAACTTCTTCCACCCAGCATACATCCAAAATGCCTCTGCATTCTGCCATGCTTTCACAAAAGCATTTTTCTGCCAGTAATGATCTTCACTCTTTTTTTAACTTGGAGAGATCTTATGCATCCTGAATACAGCTCAAATGACACTCCTTCTGCAAATATTTTCCATCTTCCTCAGCGTGTAAGTTATATCCCTTCTTTTGCCCTTTGACTTTCTAGCACTTATTCTGGTAAATTGTCAAAGCTCATTCTGTGGATTATCATGACCCTAACTTGCTCATCCCTGACCAAGACAGACAATTCCAGAATTATTTACTTCAAAAGTATCCATTCTTAGCCAGCTGAGGGTTCAAATTTCTTTTCTAAATTTCAAAAGAAAGTCAAAGCACTTTCATGCTTTACTATATATTACATATGGGTGACATCTGAATGATGTATCATCTTCCTTATGAAATGTCTTCTACAGTCACATTTGTGTTCTAAATAACAACTTGGTAGGTTATAATAAACATAACCAGATGCCAACTCTGTTTTCTTTCACAATAAAATATTTTGGTTTTTTTTTTCCTTTAGTAAATCTATGGCTCAGAAATGCTAGTCTGCTTCTAGTACGAAATAATATGTATCAACTTTTAAAAATTATTTGTTAGTTATAGATTACAATTATGCTCTTTAAACAATAATAAAATTATCGACAACGTTGAAAGCACTAATATAATTATATTTTCAATCACGAAGATTTAAGATAATTCTATCTACGGCATATCTCTGTGAAATAATAGTCACCCTATTTTCCTGCTTCAATCTGAAAATGACTGATCATGCCAGTGCAGAATTTCATAAACATTATTAAATAAATGGGTCTCATATCCCCAAATTATTCACAGCAATTGCTGAGATATCTCACAATATTTATACACATACACATATACACACACATATATAAATATTTTCTAATGCCATATAATCTGAAGACACTAAACATACCCAAAATAAAATGTATAAGATAATACAAAATTATTTTACTCATAAAAATATTTTTCCTCTAAAATTACTATTGGTTTGGAAATCTTTTCATTGGAAATATTTTACCAGTTGATTATATATAACTTATACAAAGCAGCATGGCTATAAGTATACTATATCAAGATATCAAGAAACCTGTATCATAATCCTAATTTTGATACAAACCTATAAGTGTTTTAAACTATTTGATGGTTAGTTTTTCATAGGCAAATAATAATTTTAGACTGAAATAGCTCAGATCTTTACCAAAAGTAATACCTTATGATTCGAATTATTTCACATATTTAGCGCTGCTTTATTCAACTTGGAATATATGAGGATTTTAGGCAGTTTTCCTTCTGAGGTTTTGGTTTTGTTTCTGAGTTTTTATGTTACATAATTTGCATAAACACACACATACACAAATATAGTTCTGTTCTTGTTCTTTCAAAATTATGTTCAAATCTTCATCACTTTTTAAATTTTAGCATCACTGTTTGAATAATTTGTGTTGGCTTAAACAAATAAATGTTCATCTTGAAATGTCCTGAGGGTTCTAAATGGGGAAAAGATCTGATCAGATCTGCATTTGTATCTTACTCCTCACTGAAGAATAGTTGGAAGAAGGCTCAGAAACCAATCAGGAGGTTCTTGAGGAAGTTGTGGCCGGCAAGGAGGTAGAGATGTGAGAAGTAAACACAGTAAAATATTTAGTAAATAAATAAATTAAAGTTACAATCAGCAAGACTGGTGATAGACTAGTCATGGTTGTAAGTCTCCATTAGCTTGTTCCTATACTGAATACCTTTGGAGGCTGGTAGAATTTGGTTATTTCTTCCATCTCCTCCTCATGCATGTCTCTGTCCTTTATTTTTACCACTAATCATTGTCAAATGTCTGCTTCTCACCACTGGTTCTCGTCTACACTGCATTTTGGTGATCTCTACCTTCACTACTGGTGTCTAGCATTTTTCTCTTGTCTGAGGTTCTCTTCTTTTCTTTTCCTTTCTTTTGGTTTCCTATTCTTTTCCTGCTCTTACTCATTCCCTCAGGCCTTAGGTTACATGTCACCTTTGTGGAGTTTTCCTGATCATATAGTAGATACTTAATAAACATATATCTTGTGTAAATTTATGAATGGATACTTCCACTAATCTGCTCTGTTTTGGGGATTGGCAACTGTTATGGACTGAATTGTATCTCCCCAAAATTCATAGGTTGAAGCCCTAATCCACAACGTGACTGAGAGGGCCTTTATAGAGATAATTAAGGTTAAATGAAGTCAAAAGGGTAGGCCCCAATCCAATAGGACTGTCGTCTGTTTAAGAAGAGGAAGACATACTGGGGATGTGCACACACAAAGAAAAGGCCTATGTGATAGCAAGAAGGTGCTGTCTGCAAGCCAAGGAGGGAGACCTCAGCAGACACCAACTCTGCCAGCACCTTGATCTTGGACTTCCAGCCTCCAGAACTGTCAGAAAATTAATTTCTGTTGTTTAGTCTGTGATATTTTGTTGTTAGCTCAAGTAGAATAATACAGCAATCCTTGATGTGTATGGCTATCATAAATAAATATATTTCTTCCTTTTAATTTAGAAAACTGACCAATCATACAATAGAGCCCATAAGCTCTCATCTCTTGCTTATTTTCTCCATTTGTTTGTTCACTATCTTAGAGGAATTTTTCTGATGTTACTCATAGGTGAATGCTGGACAGTTATGAAAGCAGATTCTGACTAATAGATGACAAAGGCATTTTTTTTTTTTTACTGTAAACTTTATAAGTGAATTTAGTTTGACTAATGATAGCTCTTTGTTTAATAGCTTATACCGGCATCCAGTTTCTTCTCTGGTGATTGACATCTTGAAAATTCAGATTTATAGCCACCATTATATACAAATTAAACTTGTTTTTGGCAAAGTATGACTTTATATCTTTAATAACTAACTCTTCATTAAATTAAATGAAATGTAAATTATCTAGCATAGTTAACCAGTGAGTTGCCCATTTAACCAATAAATAGCCTGCTTTTCCTTTGATAATAAAAATGTAAATATTCAGAGCAATTAAAAAAAAAAAAAAAAGAACACAAAGGTCTACAGTCAAATCACTTAACTTCTAAAAGTGTGCTCCCAATCTTATTTTAATCTTGTGCTCTCTCATTATGTATTCATTCTGAGACTGTCCAGTTTAAATATCCTGTAGCTGCTAAGCAGTCTTGGTGGTAGGAAGATAGGCTCGAGCCATCCCGATCCTTGGTGGGTTGGAAGCATTCCTCCTATATTCCTGGGTTTACAGTGGACCTGCTGAAAGCCCATGGCTGTCCCCCACTGTGACTAACACCTTTAATTACCATGCTTACCCTTATCTCAGCCTGCCTTCGCTAGCTCCAGCAAGGCCAAGGGAAACTATATAACTTATATTATGATACTTCCTAGCTAGTGCTTATCACTCTACCTTTTCTTTTCCAAGTCAGAAAGGAATAGATGGAAAACAGCAACTTGATTTTCTTTCTCTGTGGCCTTTATATATAAGCTCAACCTTATCTTAACAGTGTTCTTTCCCAATGACATCACCTCACCTCTGTTACCATAGTGACCAGCTACTGCTATCTTGCTTTTAGTCAGGTCTCTCAAACCCACTTTATTTTTCAATATAGGAATTTTGCATTAGACTCAGTAACCTAAAAACCACTGTTTGGGGTATAATTGTAGTCCGTTTCTTCTCTCTAAGGAATTTCTCACTTGGCCATCTTTTTCTAGGTCCTATTTGTTTCCAAGCTATTAAGAGTCCTCCAAGAGCTTACTCCTGCATACCTACTTTCTACTATCTCTCCAGGGTTCACTTAAGTTTTTTTTCAAAGCTGCCGAGAAATAGTCAAATTTGTAATTCCTGATAGTTTATTAAGTACATCAGTTTAGCTCTTTCTGTGTCTTATTTCTTTCACATAAACTACCCCTGGGGGGTGGGGGGTGGGGGCTTGCCTTTTACAACTAACAGATCCATCACTGTGTTGTTTTTGAATAAAAACAGCCTTTTTTTCTCTCTTTCTCAAAGGAGTACTATTTGATATTTCTAAGTAACTGGCTCAAACAGCAGCCTACTGATAAACTAACACTATGCATAATAAGAAAAAACACATAAAGGCAATTTTTTTAAAGTAGGCCTTTTGTTTTAAAGAGTTCCAGATTTCAATTTTATAAGATATTCAATGAACTGACTACAGAGAAAAATAAAGAAGTAAAAACTGGCAGAAAAAAATGTCTTAAATAGGTTTGTATCATACATAGATCCTATAAAATACTCAATTACAGATTAGTACCAGCTCTGGGGTAGGTAAAGCAGAATGATGAGAGGGTAAAGCCTATGAAATTACAAGATCAGAGTTCAAATTTCAGCTCTACTCATTACTAGCACTACCATCCCAGTTACCTTCCAAATGAAATAGTAATGTTCCCTTCTAAATAGGACCAAGTGAAGTAATCAATGAAAGATTTCTCATTAGATCTCAGTACATTTTTCTTCTCCTATGGTCTCAGTGAGACAAAGATGGCCTTCCTCAAGCAATTCAGCTCTCACTTGGCACCCAAAATAGTTGTCAGTAAGCCCAAACAAGATAAGCTTTCCCTCTGGAATAAAATAAGGCAGTTTCTGCCCAAAACAGTCAGATTTCTTTGTTGGACAAGTGCAATGTGAGCCCACAATCAAATTCCCTGGTTTGAGGTTGTGAAATAAATGCATCAAAAGCCCCTTCTTCCCCTTCTTTCTTGTCACAAAAAGAAGCAAAGAGTAAATTCCAGCCATAATATTTATTAAATGACTCAGCTTCTTAGTCTTTAATCCAAAACTCGAGTATAAGACTGGTAAGTTTAAGGATACCAGGGCTGATCAAGGGAAAGACACAACCACAAGACGGCAGTATTTCACAACAAGCTCTATAGGTGGCACTTGGACAAGTTTGCAAGCAAACTTTGGGAAGTGCTTGCTTCACAGTGGGAGACCTTCTGGAGACAGTGGTGTGGGACTACTGCCCAGGAGGGGACTAGGACAAGAGAAAGGAATTGGAGAAGGGGCTTATATATCCAGATGATGTTGTTCATTAGCAGCAAGATGGGGAGACTCTGAGTTGGAGAACTGCAAAGGGTAGCAGCCTCTTCTGTAGCCTTAGGGTTTGTCTTATCCATGGCTAGCATATATTGGGTGCAGTTTTGTGAGGCATGCAAAGCAGGCAGGCTCTAAATGGCTGATATTATGCTTTGGGGGCTCTATTTAAAGCAATCGGATGTGTAAGAATTTGAGTTCGGCTCTGGCAGGCTTTAAGCTAGCAGTCTTAGCCTGCTGTGAAGACAAACTATAGGGGCCAATACACAGGTCATGCTTGTAGAACTTTGGTTTACAACTTTATTGTCTCCAATAAATTCAAGGGCTCATAAGTATCAAAGGCAATGTAAAGATAATGATGGTGATAATAATAATCATGATGGCTACATTTAATTAGGTGAGGGCCTACCCTGAATCTCATAACAAGGAGAAAAACCTGGCAGTTTTATTCCCTTTATACAGATAAGGAGACTAAATACCAAAGTAGTGAATGCCTTGAAATTCAATCACAGGACAGTTTAACTTAAAAACTATATTTATCCTCTATACAAGCTCCCTTCTTAAAACGAGAATAGACTTTTGTATTAAAATTAACCGAAATTTTCTGCAACTTTCTAGATATAAATTTTCATCTTTCAGAAGATGTTCTCTTCCTCTGAAAGAGAATAATTACTTAACTTATTCACAAACACTGATGAGATATTTTTGAAAATCAATTTTTGATGACCTAAAATGTCTCACTGTCATTCAAATACTATTGGATTATGTTAAAAAATGAAGAAAATATTCAGCAATTTTTATTTCTATAAAAAACTAAAAATAAAAAAAAAAACTAGTAATTATAAAGTTCCTTGTTTTTTCTCAGAGGTGAAGATACAGCAAAGTGACTTAGCAAGTGTTAGCATATTAAACATTGCAGAGTTGCTGAATAAATTAATAATTGCCTATTCTTAGTCAATCAGTCAAAAATAGTAATTAGGGGCTTCCGGGAAGATGGTGGAAGAGTAAGACATGGAGATCACCTTCCTCCCCACAGATACACCAGAAATACATCTACACGTGGAACAAGTCCTACAGAACACCTACTGAATGCTGGCAGAAGACCTCAGACCTCACAAAAGGCAAGAAACCCCCCACATACCTGGGTAGGGCAAAAGAAAAAAACAGAGACAAAAGAATAGGGACGAGACCTGCACCAGTGGGAGGGAGCTGTGAAGGAGGAAAGGTTTCCACACACTAGGAAGCCCCTTGGCGGGCGGAGACTGCGGTGGCGGAGTGGGGGAAAGCTTCGGAGCCGCGGAGGAGAGCACAGCAACAGGGGTGCGGAGGGCAAAGCGGGGAGATTCCCGCACAGAGGATCAGGGCCGACCGGCACTCACCAGTCCGAGAGGCTTGTCTGCTCACCCACCAGGGCGGGCAGGGCTAGGAGTTGAGGCTTGGGCTTCAGTCGGAGCGCCGGGAGAGGACTGGGGTTGGCGGAGTGAACACAGCCTGCAGGGAGTTAGTGTGCCACGGCTAGCCGGGAGGGAGTCCGGGGAAAAGTCTGGACCTGCCGAAGAGGCAAGAGACCTTTTTTTCCCCTCTTTGTTTCCTGGTGCGCTAGGAGAGGGGATTAAGAACCCTGCTTAAAGGAGCTCCAGAGACGGGCGTGAAAGCGCGGACCCCAGAGACGGGCATGAGACACTAAGGTTGCTGTTGCCGCCCCCAAGAAGCCTGTGCAGGAGCACAGGTCATATCCACAACCCCCTTCCGGGGAGCCTGTGCAGCCTGCCACTGCCAGGATCCCAGGATCCAGGGACAACTCCCCCGGGAGAACGCATGGCACGCCTCAGGCTGGTGCAACGTCATGCCGGCCTCTGCCGCTGCAGGCTAGCCCCACACTCCATGCCCCTCCCTCCCCCCGGCCTGAGTGAGCCAGAGACCCCGAATCAGCGGCTCCTTTAACCCCGTCCTGTCTGAGCGAAGAACAGACGCCCTCTGGCGACCTACACGCAGAGGCGGGGCCATATCCAAAGCTGAGTCCCAGGGAGCTGTGAGAACAAAGAAGAGAAAGGGAAATCTCTCCCAGCAGCCTCAGAAGCAGCGAATTAAAGCTCCACAATCAACTTGACTTACCCTGCATCTGTGGAACACATGAATAGACAACGAATCATCCCGAATTAAGGAGGTGGACTTTGAGAGCAAGACTTATGATTTTTTCCCCTTTTCCTCTTTTTGCGAGTATGTATGTGTATGCTTCTGTGTGAGATTTTGTCTGTATAGCCTTGCTTCCACCATTTGTCCTAGCATTCTACCCGTCCGTTTTTTTGGTTTGTTTTTGCTTTTTATTTTTTTTGCTTAAAAATTATTTTTTATTTTAATAACTTTATTTTATTTTACTTTATCTTCTTTCTTTCTTTCCCTCTTTCCCTCCTTTAGACAATGAATCATCCCAAATTGAGGAGGTGGAATTTGAGAACAAGATTTATGATTTTTTCCCCTTTTCCTCTTTTTGTGAGTGTGTATGTGTATGCTTCTGTGTGAGATTTTGTCTGTATAGCTTTGCTTCCACCATTTGTCCTAGGGTTCTATCCGTCCGTTTTTTTTGTTTGTTTGTTTTAAACTTTTTTTTAACTTTGTTTTTCTCTTCATAATTATGTTTTTATTTTAATAACTGTATTATATTTTATCTTACTTTATTTTATTTTACTTTATCTTCTTTCTTTCTTTTTTCCTTCCTTCCCTCCTTCCTTCCTTCCTTCCTCCCTCCCTCCCTCCCTCATTTCTTTCTTTCTTTCTTTCCTTCTTTCTTTCATTCTTTCTTACTTTCTTTCTACTTCTACTAATTCTTTCTTTCTACTTTTTCTCCCTTTTATTCTGAGCCATGTGGATGAAAGGATCTTGATGCTCCAGCCAGGAGTCAGTACTGTGCCTCTGAGGTGGGAGAGCCAACTTCAGGACACTGGTCCACAAGAGACCTCCCAGCTCCACATAATATCAAACAGCAAAAATCTCCCAGAGATCTCCATCTCAACACCAGCACCCAGCTTCACTCAGCGACCAGCAAGCTACAGTGCTCGACATCCTATGGCAAACAACTAGCAAGACAGGAACACAAAGGCACCCATTAGCAGAGAGGCTGCCTAAAAGCATAATAAGTCCACAGACACCTGAAAACACACCACCAGACGTGGACCTACCCACCAGAAAGACAAGATCCAGCCTCATCCACCAGAACACAGGCACTAGTCCCCTGCACCAGGAAGCCTACACAAACCACTGAACCAACCTTAGCCACTGGGGACAGACAACAAAAACAACGGGAACTATGAACCTGCAGCCTGCAAAAAGAAGACCCAAAACACAGTAAGATAAGCAAAATGAGAAGACAGAAAAACACACAGCAGATGAAGGAGCAAGATAAAAACCCACCACCTAACAAATGAAGAAGAAACAGGCAGTCTACCTGAGAAAGAATTCAGAATAATGATAGTAAAGATGATCCAAAATCTTGGAAATAGAATAGACAAGATGCAAGAAACATTTAACGAGGACCTAGAAGAACTAAAGATGAAACAAACAATGATGAAAAACACAATAAATGAAATTAAAAATACTCTAGAAGGGATCAATAGCAGAATAACTGAGGCAGAAGAATGGATAAGTGACCTGGAAGATAAAATAGTGGAAATAACTACTGCAGAGCAGAATAAAGAAAAAAGAATGACAAGAACTGAGTACAGTCTCAGAGACCTCTGGGACAACATTAAACACACCAACATTTGAATTATAGGGGTTCCAGAAGAAGAAGATAAAAAGAAAGGGACTGAGAAAATATATGAAGAGATTATAGTTGAAAACTTCCCTAATACGGGCAAGGAAATAGTTAATCAAGCCCAGGAAGCACAGAGAGTCCCATACAGGATAAATCCAAGGAGAAATATGCAAAGACACATATTAATCAAACTGTCAAAAATTAAATACAAAGAAAGCATATTAAAAGCAGCAAGTGAAAAACAACAAATAACACACAAGGGAATCCCCATAAGGTTAACAGCTGATCTTTCAGCAGAAACTCTGCAAGCCAGAAGGGACTGGCAGCACATATTTAAAGCGATGAAGGAGAAAAACCTGCAACCAAGATTACTCTACCCAGCAAGAATCTCATGCAGATTTGATGGAGAAATTAAAACCTTTACAGACAAGCAAAAGCTGAGAGAGTTCAGCACCACCATACCAGCTTTACAACAAATGCTAAAGGAACTTCTCTAGGCAAGAAACACAAGAGAAGGAAAAGACCTACAATAACGAACCCAAAATAATTTAGAAAATGGGAATAGGAACATACATATTGATAATTACTTTAAATGTAAATGGACTAAATGCTCCCACCAAAAGACACAGATTGGCTGAATGGATACAAAAACAAGACCCATATATATGCTGTCTACAAGAGACCCACTTCAGACCTAAAGGCACATACAGAATGAAAGTAAGGGGATGGAAAAAGGTATTTCATGCAAATGGAAACCAAAAGAAAGCTGGTGTAGCAATTCTCATATCAGACAAAATAGAGTTTAAAATAAAGACTATTAGAAGAGACAAAGAAGGACACTACATAATGATCAAGGGATCTATCCAAGAAGAAGATTTAACAATTGTAAATACTTATGCACCCAACATAGGAGCAGCTCAATACATAAGGCAAATACTAACAGCCATAAAAGGGGAAATCGACAGCAACACATTCATACTAGGGGACTTTAACGCCCCATTTTCACTAATGGACAGATCATCCAAAATGAAAATAAATAAGGAAACACAAGCTGTAAATGATACATTAAACAAGATGGACTTAATTGATATTTATAGGACATTCCATCCAAAAACAAGAGAATACACATTTTTCTCAAGTGCTCATGGAACATTCTCCAGAATAGATCATACCTTGGGCCACAAATCAAGCCTTGGTAAATTTAAGAAAATTGAAATTGTATCAAGTATCTTTTCCGACCAAAATGCCATGAGACTAGATATCAATTACAGGAAAAGATCTGTAAAAAATACAAACACATGGAGGCTAAACAATACACTACTTAATAACGAAGGGATCACTGAAGAAATCAAAGAGGAAATAAAAATATACCTAGAAACAAAGGACAATGGATACACAACAACCCCAAATCTATGGGATGCAGCAAAAGCAGTTCTAAGAGGGAAGTTTATAGCAATACAATCCTACCTTAAGAAACAGGAAACATCTCGAATAAACAACCTAACCTTGCACCTAAAGCAATTAGAGAAAGAAGAACAACAAAAACCCAAAGTTAGCAGAAGGAAAGAGATCATAAAAATCAGATCAGAAAAAAATGAAAAAGAAACGAAGGAAACGATAGCAAAGATCAATAAAACTAAAAGCTGGTTCTTTGAGAAGATAAACAAAATTGATAAACCATTAGCCAGGCTCATCAAGAAAAAAAGGGAGAAAACTCAAGTCAATAGAATTAGAAATGAAAAAGGAGAAGTAACAACTGACACTGCAGAAATACAAAAGATCATGAGAGATTGCTACAAGCAACTCTATGCCAAAAAAATGGACAACCTGGAAGAAATGGACAAATTCTTAGAAATGCACAACCTGCCAAGACTGAATCAGGAAGAAATAGAAAATATGAACAGACCAAACACAAGCACTGAAGCACTGAAATTGAAACTGTGATTAAAAATCTTCCAGCAAACAAAAGCCCAGGACCAGATGGCTTCACAGGCAAATTCTATCAAACATTTAGAGAAGAGCTAACACCTATCCTTCTCAAACTCTTCCAAAATATAGCAGAGGGAGGAACACTCCCAAACTCATTCTACGAGGCCACCATCACCTTGATACCAAAACCATACAAGGATGTCACAAAGAAAGAAAACTACAGGCCAATATCACTGATGGACATAGATGCAAAAATCCTCAACAAAATACTAGCAAACAGAATCCAACAGCACATTAAAAGGATCATGCACCATGATCAAGTGGGGTTTATTCCAGGAATGCAAGGATTCTTCAATATACGCAAATCAATCAATGTGATAAACCATATTAACAAATTGAAGGAGAAAAACCATATGATCATCTCAATAGATGCAGAGAAAGCTTTTGACAAAATTCAACACCCATTTATGATAAAAACCCTGCAGAAAGTAGGCATAGAGGGAAATTTCCTCAACAAAATAAAGGCCATATATGACAAACCCACAGCCAACATCGTCCTCAATGGTGAAAAACTGAAAGCATTTCCACTAAGATCAGGAACAAGACAAGGTTGCCCACTCTCACCACTCTTATTCAACAAAGTTCTGGAAGATTTAGCCACAGCAATCAGAGAAGTAAAGGAAATAAAAGGAATCCAATTCGGAAAAAAAGAAGTAAAGCTGTCACTCTTTGCAGATGACATGATACTGTACATAGAGAATCCTAAAGATGCTACCAGAAAACTACTAGAGCCAATCAATGAATTTGGTTAAGTAGCAGGATACAAAATTAATGCACAGAAATCTCTGGCACTCCTATACATTAATGATGAAAAATCTGAAAGTGAAATCAAGAAAACACTCCCATCTACCGTTGCAACAAAAAGAATAAAATAACTAGGAATAAACCTACCTAAGGAGACAAAAGACCTCTATGCAGAAAATTATAAGATACTGATGAAAGAAATTACAGATGATACAAATAGATGGAGAGATATACCATGTTCTTGGATTGGAAGAATCAACATTGTGAAAATGACTCTACTACCCAAAGCAATCTACAGATTCAATGCAATCCCTATGAAACTACCACAGGCATTTTTCACAGAGCTAGAACAAAAAAATTCAATATTTGTATGGAAACACAAAAGACCCCGAATAGCCAAAGCAATCTTGAGAATGAAAAACGGAGCTGGAGGAATCAGGCTCCCTGAGTTCAGACTACACTACAAAGCTATAGTAATCAAGACAGTATGGCACTGGCACAAAAACAGAAAGATAGATCAATGGAACAGGATAGAAAGCCCAGAGATAAACCCATGCCCATATGGTCACGTTATCTTTGATAAAGGAGGCAGGAATGTACAGTGGAGAAAGGACAGCCTCTTCAATAAGTGGTGCTGGGAAAACTGGACAGCTACATGTAAAAGTATGAGATTAGATCACTCCCTAACACCATACACAAAAATAACTCAAAATGGATTACAGACCTAAATGTAAGGCCAGAAACTATCAAACTCTTATAGGAAAACATAGGCAGAACACTCTGTGACATAAATCACAGCAAGATCCTCTTGACCCACCTCCTAGAGAAATGCAAATAAAAATAAACAAATGGGACCTAATGAAATTGCAAAGCTTTTGCACAGCAAAGGAAACCATAAACAAGACCAAAAGACAACCCTCAGAATGGGAGAAAGTATTTGCAAATGAAGCAACTGACAAAGGATAAATCTCCAAAATTTATAAGCAGCTCATGCAGCTCAATAACAAAAAAAACAAACAACCCAATCAAAAAATGGTCAGAAGACTTAAATAGACATTTCTCCAAAGAAGATATACAGGCTCCCAACAAACACATGAAAGAATGCTCAACATCATTAATCATTAGAGAAATGCAAATCAAAACTACAATGAGATATCATCTCACACCAGTCAGAATGGCCATCATCAAAAAATCTAGAAACAATAAATGCTGGAGAGGGTGTGGAGAAAAGCGAACCCTGTTGCACTGTTGGTGGGAATGTAAATTGATACAGCCACTGTGGAGAGCAGTATGGAGGTTCCTTAAAAAACTACAAATAGAACTACCATATGACCCAGCAATCCCACTACTGGTCATATACCCTGAGAAAACCATAATTCAAAAAGAGTCATGTACCAAAATGTTCATTGCAGCTCTATTTACAATAGCCCGGAGATGGAAACAACCTATGTGTCCATCATCAGATGAATGGATAAAGAAGATGTGGCACATACATACAATGGAATATTACTCAGCCATAAAAAGAAATGAAATTGAGCTGTTTGTAATGAGGTGGATAGACCTAGAGTCTGTCATACAGAGTGAAGTAAGTCAGAGAGAGAAAGACAAATACCGTATGCTAACACATATATATGGAATTTAAGAAAAAAAAAATGTCATGGAGAACCTAGGGGTAAGACAGGAATAAAGACACAGACCTACTAGAGAATGGACTTGAGGATATGGGGAGGGGGAAGGGTAAGCTGTGATAAAGTGAGAGAGAGGCATAGACACATATACACTACCAAACGTAAGGTAGATAGCTAGTGGGAAGCAGCCGCATAGCACAGGGAGATCAGCTCCGTGCTTTGTGACCACCTGATGGGGTGGGATAGGGAGGGTGGGAGGGAGGGAGATGTAAGAGGGAAGAGATATGGGAACATATGTATATGTATAACTGATTCACTTTGTTATAAAGCAGAAACTAACACACCATTTTATAGCAATTATACTCCAATAAAGATGTAAAAGAAATGGTATTTAAATATTATAGGAATTTAAAAAGCAAGCTCTTTAACACTTTTTCTGCAGTGCTTAGTCTTGCAAATTCCAAATGTCACTTTTGGAAATAGAAAATTGTGAAATAATTTCAACGTATGTCATGGAGACTTGCAGAAAAGCAGAAAAAATATTATTTTAAAAATAATGGAGCAATGTTAGTGTTACTAAATATATACATTTTCCCAAGCACCAAATTCTGAGCATTTTTATCAGCCAAAGTGAACTAGACTGACAATTAAATCTCTATTGCTTTCGTTGAATTAAACTCAAATATTTGGGCTAAAAACAAATTCATGAGTAGTCCACAATGCTGAGAGACTGAGAGAGAAAGAAAAAGAGAGAGAGATAAAAAGGGAACTTCTTGAAATAATATTAATACAGTGTATGAAAATGATACAATATGCCCATTTTGCAATCCCTAACGGCAATTCAGTAAAGGGCCATCAATGGACACTAAGACTGCTGGGTAAAAAGTTATTGGAGTCAGGATATTCACATACTTTCAAAACCCACACATTATTTACCAATTACAAAGGAGAAAATATACAATGGAGGGATTTGGCACCACCTCAATTAAGTGGTCAAATTTAGTATCATCAATTGAGGGACAAACTGACATTATATACTTTCTGATGTGATAAGAAGCAATCAGTACCAACAATCTAATAGTTTGTGCAATGAGGCTATGATTAACAAATCTAGTATCTTGGACATTTTAAAAGATGACTGGCCAAGACTTTTAAAAAACTTAATGTCATGTAAATGTTATTAGTACTAAAGGGATATAATGACCAAAATGTATGAACATTGATTGGATTCAAAACAAAAAAGCCATAAATGGCATTTGGGGGACAATCTGAGAAATTTAAATGTGGACCACATATTGGATGATATTATGGAGTAATTGTAAATATCTTAGACCTGACAATGGCACTGTAGTTGTAGAAAAGACTGCCCTTATTTTAGGAGCTATAGAGTACAATCTTTAAAGGTAAAGTATCATAATGTCTGCGACTTAGAGAGAAAGAGATAAAGCTAATGTTGCTAAATGCTGACAATTGGTGAATCTAGGAAGAGGATATAAAGGCACTTCTTTGTCTATTTTTTTATAGATATGGAGATTTCAGAAAATTTGGAAAAGATTTTTATTGTTTCATGATATTTCTTTGCATGTTGCCATTGGATAAGAAGGCTGTTTATCCACACAACTTTTAAAAATTATTTACCAGCCATTTTGTCCATAGTGCACTAAAACTGAATTTAAAAAAATGTCTCAAGCAAAAAAAAAAAAAATGAAAAATAAAAAAAAGAATTACCAGCTGGAATAGGAAGTCAAGGAATAAGAAGTGAAGAGTTCAAAACTCTTATTCAGAAATTTTATTTGAACAGTAATTCTATCCATAAAAAATGTACCCAGAATTGAATGTGTAGAAAGACATGCATAATTGCTCATAAAAGCAAAGAAAATTTAAAATAACTTAAAATATAGCTATAAAGGATTAGTTAAATAAATATAGAATGTACTCATAGTAGAACCTTTAAAAATGATGCGGATGAATAATGTTTACATTGGTAATATACCCTACTCTGGTTCATATAGCTCTCATTCATTCAGAGATAATATTAATGTAAAATCTACATACTTACTACTTTTTAATTCAAAATTGATTTTACTAATGAGAAAATCTTTGCCATATATTGCTCAGAGCAAAAAACCTTAACAAGTTACATATTCAGAATTATTCCTTTTCGTGTGTGTGCATGTAAATGTGTTCAGATAAAAGTACCCGAAGCTTAATAGCTTCATAATAGCTTCTCTGATGGCTTATGGATACTTCCAATTTTCTTTGTTTTGACTGTATGTATTTTATAAGTTTTCTACAATCACTGTATTTTGTCCCAGTAATAAGGTAAAACATTAATTTAAAATAAAATAAAATAGATTAAGCAGGATCTTGGATTCCTGATAAATATATGTGACACTATCAATCTGATATTCATGCTATTTTACATGAGGCTCTAACTTTTGCAATGTACCTCATTCCAAATAAGAGTACATCATCAACTCATACTCCTATTTATGACCACCTGAAGACTGCAACAGGAGACAGTAAGCCTAGCTGAGTTGCTTATGGTAGATTAGCACAGTTAACAATGATAAGAAAACATGAAGGATGATTTCTAAGATGGAAAACTTCTGCTTGTATAGATGCATAATCGGAAGTTAAATGCCTTTAAAAAATCACAATTCTATCAGAGACACGATTTCTCTGCGTAAAACAGTTGCTGTGTTGAGAAATCAGTGAAAGAAGTTTTTAATGCTAGCAAAGAATGGTTTGCTAGCTTAAAGAAGTGAAAAGTTGAGCACGACATATAACTACCAAAATTCAGGAGAGACATGCAAGAATTGATGTGGGAGGGCCTAATTTACGACAAATTTCCTACCATTATTCAGAAATAAAATTAAAAATAAATTGGGAGTCACTTGAACCTCAGATGAGTCAGGTGCTCAGTTAATGCAAATAAGGAAACATAAGCAGAAAATAACAAATAATCAAATCATGTTATTATCCTTGTTTTCTGGATAATTTAAATAAAATTACTTCACTGACTTAATTTTCACACTCTCTTCTCTGTCCCTGGGTGAATAATGTGTCCTCTCACAGAATCTGAAGAAAGGCATGTTCACAGAGAAGTGGAACAAGGACCAATTATAAGCTTAATTGCTTGTCTAACAGGGAACATCAAGTATCATCAAGAATCTTGCCAGAATTCCACTAAAGGGCTTTGGATTAAGAGTCAGGAAACCTGAATGCTAGTCCCAGTTCTGCCATTAAGCAGCCACATGATTTGAGTCAAATTACCTTTTTTTCCCCTGCTACAGTGTTCTCACCTATAAATAGAGTATATGGGGACCCATTTCTATGATTCTCCAACCTTACCATGTCTTAAATAGATAAGAAAATACAGGCTCCACGTATTTTTTTCTTTAATTATGTTTTCTACCAAAACCCAGTTAGATCTTTTCCTACACTGGGATCTCCCCTAGGAATTAGATATTCTTTTCACATCTAGCCAGTACAGAGCATCTGGATGGACTCCTGAGCTGTTGATGAACCCCTACTGTTTCAGAAATGTATGGAGGCCCTACTAACTATAAAATACTTTATGTCTAAGGTGTAAAAGTGGTTTACTATGAAAGTATGTTTTGGCAAAGGTATGTTCAAAGGAGCATGTAGGTTACAATCCAGTCTGCATTCACATCTAATTTTTTAGTTCAATGAAAATAAAGCATTTTTGTTTCTAAAAAGGAGATAGAGCCAACTCTTCATTCACTTTGTCAAAATTTAGGGTCAAAATATTGCAAGCACATATTAAGTCCAATTGAACACTGCAGAAATTATATCTTCTTCAGTAGAGGGGCTCCATTATTTACTGAAATTGAATTTTTCTCTAGATTTTTGTCCCTTTTTGTCAATATGAAATAATCTTTATTTCAATCCCTCACAACAGAATATTAACACATAGAACATTAAAATAATTACTATTTTACAGCTCCTAAATTTGGACAAGATGTTTAGAGTCTTTATTTCTAAACTTTTAGGTAACATTTTTAATTGAATAGAGCTTTTTGAATTTCTCAGTGATTGCATATTTTAGTCATAATTGTGTGCATCTTCTTTTGGACAATTAGCTACATACATGTTTCCTATTTTTCCTTAGATTGTAAAACACTGTCCAATTTTCTAAAACTATGAAAAATCTTTAAAATTTTTATCTACCATAGTGTTAAATGTTTCCTTCATTAAAAAATACCCACTTTTGGGCTTCCCTGGTGGCGCAGTGGTTGGGAGTCTGCCTGCCGATGCAGGGGACACGGGTTCGTGCCCCGGTCCGGGAGGATCCCACATGCCGTGAAGCGGCTGGGCCCGTGAGCCATGGCCGCTGAGCCTGCGCGTCCGGAGCCTGTGCTCCGCAACGGGAGAGGCCACAACAGTGAGAGGCCCGTGTACCGCAAAAAAAAAAAACAACAACACTTTTTCTTCAAGTTATGTTTCAGATCTTTTTAACAAAAGTCAGTATTTTTAAAATTAGCTGATTATGATTACTACTAAATTGGAATTACTTTTGCAACTTGTAATACATTTTTATTGAGAAACTGTTTTTCTATTTCATTATATTTTCTAGGAACTAAATGGTTTGAAGAATAGTTCCATAGTTTGTGTAAAACGAAACAAGTAAAATACTGTCTAGTGTTTTCAAATAAATTATCTAGTTAGCCATCAAAATGTCATGTTTTTCCTATAAAGTGAGTAAACTTAGGACAATATAAAGGACATTTTCACGTTTTACCTGAAAATACCAAACAATAACTTATTGTTAATAAGCAAGATTTTTTAACATTATCACTCCTTTCTCAGAAGCACTTATAAACTGCTGAGAACATCTGATGTTATTCTCTCACCCTCAAAATGCATCAATAGAGAATCCTTGGATAGCTTTGCTAACATTTACAGATGGAGACTACTTTCAATAAGTTTAGCATTGAACATTTTGTTTCAAATAATTGTTTTCCGCTTTGATATTTGACAGAGAAGTGAACACCTTTCAAAATTACAATCTGAGCAAAAATGTACTTTGGAAAAGGACATCTAAATGTTTTGTCTTTTTTTTTTTTTTCAGCAGGTTAAGTTAGATGCAATTTATTTTCTGTTAGCTACTCCAAATGAATCTTATTTTCTTGTGTTGCTTCCACGTTTTGATAAAACAATAGAGAATTTATATAATTGCCTAATAGCTAGTCTATCAGCATACCCTTTAGAAATTTGTTCCTTTCCTTTAGGCATAGCTGCAAAACTGTAAAGCAAACTTCACTTCTTTCACGTGCCCAATTGGTAATAATATTAATGGAATGGCAGTCTCCTTGATTGCAAAAAAAGTTGTGGGATTTACTTTCCTAGTTGAAAAAGTTGATCTGCTTTCTTAAAATGAAAGGAAGTGTAATTAATTTTCACATTTCCTTGGCTAATGATCATGGAAAGAGCTGGAATTTGGAGTCCAGTGTTCCCTTTCCAATTCTCTTACTCTCCACAATGGCAGATATTTTGATGTAGCAATAACTACCCAATCTGTCTTGTTCACAAGGAGAGCTCTGCACAGTAGGTGAAGCCAATGAACTGCAGGATGGCTTTATCCTTCTTTCCCTTGCTGCATATTTTATGGCCTTTAATGTAGCTTCATTCCTTGTTAAATGCATTCTCCAGGCAATTTGACAGATGGGACTGATTTTCTTTTTTTTTTTCTTTTTTTTTGGTGTTTATATGGTATTTTCAAAGCAAGGACAAATCTTCCTTTTTCAGACAGTCTTCAGTTAGAACTCCATAAAGCTGTACATAATTCAGGTTTTTTTTTAGGGAGGTGGTTATATGGGGATTTAGTATATTACAACTTCACAGTTTCCAAAAGAACCCTGCCAATACATCTTAAATATTAAACTATTCTATTGATAATTTAAAAAGAGAAATAAAAATATGGTCCTATATATTCTATAAAAAGTAATAAAACTGCCAGTAAATACACATCCCCGGTAACTGCTACAGACAGTTGATGTTGCATTAAGCACCTACAGGAAGCATAAGGATGCAGGGTGATAAAAGTGGTTGACATGATGATACAAGTGCATGTCGACTCAAATCCCTCCTGGGAACTATTTTTGCACTATCCTCACACTCAGAGCTGCCATAAATTAATAATCACTAAAATGATGAACAGCTTTTATTTAACCTTCTTCTATATTCATGAGCATGTGATTATGGTAAGATTTCATATTTGTAGTTGTACAGCCTGTTTACTTAGTGTCTTCTTCTAAGGAAATGGAAAGCCCCACATGAAATATGTAAAACTAGACTGTTCAATGTAGTCAGAGCCTTGCAGTGATACACCAAGTCTTGGTTTGTAATTTCTAAGTTCCTTAACCTAGAGCTCCCATGGAAAGCCTCTTTTCTATTGGTAATTGATTTAGGAAAAGCAATTCTATAAAATATGGTTATTTTTCACATAACACATATTAATTGCAGTGGCCATGGAAATCCACTTAGGCTCACATCTGCCCATATGGTACAAGATAAGCTAAGAGTAACAATTAATGAAGAACAGTGAAGGAAAAGAGAGCTACCTAACTGGAGGCCATGTAAGTAAATGAAGTATCTAGCTAAGAAGAAAATCTGGCAGTAAAGGAGTTAGCTGGCAAGAAGATGGTGGTGGAAAAGAATTTGGAAGAGATGATTATTGGCTGCAATAATAAAATCTCTTACAGCAAAGTATTTAAGATGTTAGCCTAGTCCTTTACAGTCATTTTTTCCACTCTCTCCTGGGGTGCTGTGAGGAGCTGCCAAACCTAGATCCCCTTGTAGGATGGAACCGTTCATTCTTCCAGCTGCTGGAAGGTTGACTACCAATGGCTCATAGGTGCATCCCTCTCTGGGCACTGCCTGTTTCTGAAGGCAATTACCTTCCTGGTTACACTCCTCCAAAGACTGCCTGATGCTTGTTTAAAAGCCCAGATACCTTGCTTCACTTTGGCATAATTCTAAAGGGCTTCCCCAGCGCCAGTGCTATCTGTAGGGTCTCTTGAGTCCTCTTGTTGCAATGTCATCATAGTTTAATTTCTCTCTATACCCAGCACTTCTAAATAATCCTTATCTTTATCTTGAAGCCTGTTTCAAGGAAACCCAAAATAATAAGATAATAATCTTTATCTCAGAGCCTGTTTCCAAGGAACTCAACTGAAGACACACTTAGTCCTTTACCCTATACTATTATGAATTTCTTCTACAGTTCCCTTACAGTGCCTTAACCATAAGATTCCATGAACCCTTAAGTTTCTTTGCAGCTTTTATTTAACTCTGTTGACCAGTTTTTTCCCCTTAGCACACTCCTTTTTTGCTTCCATAAACCTGCTTAACCCTGATACTCTCCCTACCTCTCTAAATGCTTTTGTTATTGTTTTGGTTTTTGTCTTTTTTTTAACCCAAGTTTTGCTCTTGGTTCTCTTCTGTAGGAGTTGTTCCACGTGTAGATGTATTTCTGATGTATCTGTGGGGAGGAAGGTGATCTCCACGTCTTACTCTTCCTCCATCTTCCCCCCAAATCTCTGGTTCTCTTCCTATTTTGCTCTTAACTTTAGTTTTCACTTCATGGTAAAACCTCCTGAATCCACATTTTTAGCTCAGATCTGTCCTATGTTTCAAAAACCTACTTGGGGGCTTCCCTGGTGGCGTAGTGATTGAGAGTCCGCCTGTCGATGCAGGGGACATGGGTTCGTGCCCCGGTCCGGGAAGATCCCACATGCCGCGGAGTGGCTGGGCCCGTGAGCCGTGGCCGCTGAGCCTGCGCGTCCGGAGCCTGTGCTCCGCAACAGGAGAGGCCACAACAGTGAGAGGCCCGCGTACCGCAAAAAAAAAAAAAAAACAACAACAAAAAGAAACCTACTTGGTATTATTCCCTGAATGGCTGCTCCTCACAGCCATTCTGCCTGTCTCCTGCCATGGTCTTCATAAATCTACCCTCTATCCTATGGTCAGAGGTGCCATGCTCAATGCATCAATACTGACAGCTATTGTCATTGTTCCATTTTTGTTGCTTTAAGAACACTTTGTTCCGTTTCTATTTCATAAACATATGACTCTAGAGTTTTATAATTCTGGTAAAATTTTATGATGCTCTCTCCTTCCAATTTTTCTCATGCAAGCTCTTTTCTCCTGGCAATACAGTAGAAAGAGAATGGTCCTTTGAGTCATACAGAAATAGATTGTGATACTGATTTTCCCTTTAGTAGCTGTAGTGACCATGGAAAAACCTTCTCTGCAGCTCAGTTTCTCATCTCTCTTATAGAGATATTATGAGGGCTAGAAAGCAAGAAAATGTGTGTATAAATGAACTTGGCCTACATAAAAGTTATTCAATAAGTGTTAATTTCCCTCCCTTCTGTCCTTTCTTTCCTCTCCAGGTTTTTGGTTCCAGCTATGATTTAAAGAACTATCAGTTCCTAAATTCCAGCTAGAAAGTTCTCAACCAGATCACAGGTAGGAACTGGGCTCTTTCTTCAGCACAGATAGGAATAAAGTCAGACGTGACAGCATCAGGAGCTCATTCACCTGGCATCAGAATACCTCAGGACACAGAAGCCAGGATACTGGCTCATGCAGAGATCTCCAAAGCAGCACAGGTCTGGCCAGAAGCCTGGAGTGTGCAGCTGGTAGTAGTCTTTCTCTGCCCATGATGGCTTGAGAGTCAAGTACAGTCTGTGTCAACTTTCCTCCTAACCTCCAGCTTCACTCTCATATGATCACTACTTTGTGGCTCACCCACAATTACTTTCTTTTCTATCATAATATTTATAACCTTTAGACATCTAAGTTGTATATTGGCATTACAGGATCTGAAGAATCACGTCATCAATTTCATTCAACGTCATGAATTTCTGTCCATATAGATGCCATATGTAACCTGTAACAACTGGCTATCAATTTTAGGTTATTCATGGACAATATTATATTATTTTTATTTCTCTCTGAGTGTCTAGAAACACAATGAGTGTTGCACACTCAGTAGAATATACAGTTGGAGGTTTTGGGTTTTTTTTTAAGTAGTAGTATAGGCTTATCTCACTTTAAGGAGTAAATAGATAATTATTTGTAATAACAGTTGAAGAGGATTTATTTAAAAATAGCAAGTTCCCGTAGTACATTGAAATTATTTTATTTACAGAAATTCAGTAATCACACAATTGTGCAATTTTTGTGGCTCTCTCTGTCATTCACAAGTACAGGTCTCCGTGACTTTTCATCTCAAAAGAAGATAGCCTCCTGACTGATTTCTACATCTCCTGCTTCTCCCTATTCCAGTACATTTCTCAAGTGGTTAGCAGGATTCATTTTTCAAATTCACAGCCCTATCACTCTTCTGTGCAGAACACACACACACTCATGAGAGTGTGGATTTCTTCTGTTTGTTTTATTTACTGCTGTATGCTAGCACCTAGAACAGAGGTTAGCATACAGTAGATGCTCAATAAATATTGGTTGAATAAATAAATCCTAGTATAAAAATAGCACAAATTTGTCCTTCTTTTGGGTATAATTTTCCAATTTTATATGCTTCTTTACAAACTATGAAATAAAATTTTTTTTCAAAAAAGTTTAGAAGAGGTTCATAAGTTATAAATACCAATTATGCTCTAAATATACTTTCTTTTGAAATACATCTGTCCAATTTGATTTGTATTTCTTGATTCTTAAAAAATTATTATAAGTAATGTTTATTGTGTGCTCACTATGTGCCATGTGTCCTGTTGCTTCTTATTCCGTCCATTTCTCATACTGTTCTCAGATTCGTATTTCATACGAATAGCCCAATAACATTTATGAAGGCGTGGGTTTTGTCATTTCTGTTTGCTGCTTTATTCCCAACACCTAGACAATCTCATAAGACAAGTACAATGAGCCCCATTTTACAGATGAGGAGCACAGAGGCAATGAAAGGTTAAGGAGTATACTCAATTTTACACAGCCTTAAACGGTAAAGCTGGATTTCAAACTGGATGATTCAACTCCAGAACGTGCATTTTAACCACTGACTCTGATCTCATGATTTACATATCTTTGCTACCCTTCATACCCAACTAACACTGTAACTTGTAAAGAAGAAAGGCTCTCTAACCATCACATGAGCTGAATAGAAGTTTTAATTTCCATATACTCTTCCAAATAATTTGTGGCAATTATCCAGTAAAACATGGAGGTAAGAAATAACCCAAGAGGACTTCTGGCAACTTTTTTAACATCAAAAAAGAAACCAAAACCAAAAAAAAAAAAAAAACAGTATTCTTCTACCCTTCCTGGCATTTTGAGATCACTTTTTTTCTCTTAACCCAGTAAGTCTAAAACAAGGTTTACTATCTCTTGTTTACTGACATTTCTTCTTTAGGAAATAACATTTTCAGGATAGCTGCATAAAAGTGTGAAGCCATCTCTGAATTTCATATTAAATATAAAACATTCCATAATTGTATAAACTGACTCTTCCACAATCATAAATGAATTAAGATTAAGGTAATGAGATAATTTAGGAGGACAGGCTTCCTGTCATCATAATCTATGAGAACTACATAACTCCTTCCAGAGAATTAATTACCATTATAAATTATATAGAGGGATTATAGCAAAAGCAAGTTAATTTTATTACAACAAGAAAAGATGTATTTTGCCTCATATAGCTAAAAAAATGACAAAAAGTAACATACAAAAAATCAAATTTTAGCTAGAAAAAATATTTGTAATGTATTTGAAAGAGGGTTGATATATATATAATATACAAAGTGTAGTCACAAAGTGATAAGAAGAAGACAACAATAAAAAAGTAGGCAATAATATACAATTTACAGAAGAGCATATGACAAATAAAGAACAATGCTGAATTTCTGTAGTAGTCAAGAAAATGCAACTTGAAGGAATTCAGATATTACTATATATTCAGCACAACGAGAAGAATAAGAAAAGAGTGATTACAACCTACTTCTGGGTGGCAGTGTAAGGACAGGATATTTACATATAATCCTGTAGCAATCTAAACCATCACAGCTTTTGAGTACAATACCCATCGATTAAATTTAGCAAGTCATATGCTTCACATTATAGATAATGGTAAAAATTGGAACGAGGTCTATGCAGGAGAATTTTACAAACTCTACCAAAATTGCAAAAAGGCATACCATTATATACAACAATTCAATTTCTCCTATAATATGCTTGCATGGATGCAAAGTAATCTATGTATGCAAAGACTGGAAATGACATAAATCCACACGATATACTATTAAGGAGTTGTAAAAAAAATTAAAGTTAAATAAGAAAATTCTTTACAAACAGACATCAAATTATCTCCTATATTTTCTAGTATGTGGAAAAAGAAGTTTATCAAACAGTGTCTAAAATGCTATGTGTCCGTAGGCTTATGAAAAATATCTCTGGAAATTTATATAAGAAACTGATAATAGCAGTTACCTCCCTTTAAAGAGGGAAATTGGTTGGCTGGGGATAGAATTCAAAAAGACTTTTTTCAGTTTATATCATTTGGAAGGCATGATTTTTGAACTATATAACATTACCTATTAACATTAATAATAATAATGCTTTGGTATAATAATGTTAATGTACTTACTGTCACTGAATTGTATGCTTAAAATGGTAAATTTTATTTTATGCATATTTTACCATAATAAAATGATTTTTAATTATATATGTGTGTATATGTATATATACATTTAAAGTATATTTATGTCCCAATAAGCCTGTACCTGGGTGTGTATCCCTTGGAAACAAATATAAATAAATAAGTATATATTCAGGCTCATATACCTTTATATTAGGTGGTAAAAAAATTGGAAATTGTCCCTAAGTAGGAGATTGTTTAATAAAACTTACCCATATATCATAGACTCTAATGAAGCTGTTAAAAAGAATACATTTATGAATGGATAAATACACTGTGCTACATCCAGACAATGGAATATTATTCAGTGCTAGAAAAATAAGTTATAAAACCATGAAAAGATATGGAGGAAACTTAAATGAGTATAACTAAGTGAAAGAAGCCAAACTAAAAAGGCTACTTTTTGATTCCAATTATGTGACATTCTGGAAAGGACAAAACTATAGACAATGAAAAGATCAGTGTTGCCAGGAATTAGGGAACATGGAAGACAGAGGATTTTTAAGGCAGTGAAACTGTTCTGTGGGATACTATAATGATGGATGTCATCATACATTTGTCCAAACCCATAGAATGTACTACACCAAAATGAGCCCTAATGTGAACCATGGGCTTTGAGTGAAAATGATGTCGATGTAGGTCATCAATTGTAACAAAAGTATCACTCTGGTGAGGGATGTTGATCGTGGGGAGGGCTATGTATATGTCCAGTCAGGTGTTTTGTGAGAAATATCTGTACTTTCTGCTGAATTTTGCTGTGAATCTAAAACTGCTCTAAAAGCAGTTTACTTTAAAAAGACTTCTAATGAGAGAGAAAAAACAGAAAAGAAAAAATATATTAGTCTATTTTAGTTGACATGTAAACGTTTCTATTCTACTGGAAAACAATGCATAAAAAGTGGTTTTGGCAGCACCAATTCTCCTAGAGAGAGAAACTGGAAAAGCCACACAAACATCTGCTTACATGCGTCAGACAGCTGATGAAGCTACAAAGCTAGTTGCTAAGTTTTCAGAGTGGGGAGAAACAAAGAGAGATGAGCTGAATGTCAGAAGCTCCTTTTTCTGTAGACGTTTGCCAATTCTATGACAGAAAACAGAGTCTGAGAATCTGGTTTTATTATAGTTTGATCAGAAAGCCACAACTAGGGAAAGATAAGTAAGAGTGGCTTTGGGTGATCTTGTGAGCCTAATGTGAAAATTAAAGAATTGAGAAAACTTAGATTTATATTTGATCTCTCCTTTGAGTCATTTGCTGTACTTTGATGCTTCATGACAGAGAAAACTGGAGTTTTATTTAAATACCTCTGAAACACAGGGCAGAATGTGCTGCCTTACTGACAGAGATTCATGAGGGGGCAACTATCACGATGAACACACCAAGATTTCAGTTGAAAATCTTAGAGGGCTACATGTTAAAAACAGAGATCAAGCAGCGATAGACTGACACCTAGCCTGTACTCACCTCTGTCCCTGAAAAAAAATTAGGTGGGACACTTTTTCTACTTTATTTGCCTAAATATTATCCCCTACAGACTCTAAAATTTTGTATACTCAATGTCTGGCATTCAATAAAAAAAATTACTTAAATAGATGAGTTCATAATGACCAAAATATATGGGAATAAACAGACACTAAAAATAGATGCAAAGGTAATCAAGATATTACAGTTATTAGACAAGACTTTAGAGTAACTGTGATTGACAGGTTCAAGAAAATAGTAGAAAAGATGTACACAATAGGTCAGATGAAAATAAATAGACTTTCACCAGATAATTAGAATATGTATAAAAGGATCAAATAGATATTTTATAACTGAAAAATATAGACTCTGAAATTCAGAACTCAATAAATGAATTTAAAATCAGATTAGAAATTGGACTAGTGAACTGGAAGACAGAGGAATAGGTACTATCCAATTAAAGTAAGACAGAAAAAGGATATGCAATAAAGAATAGAATATAAGTAAAATGTGGGGCACACAGTGGAAAGATCTAACATATATGTAGTTGAAGTCCCAGAAAGAAGAAAGAAGGGGTTGAAACAGTACTTGCAAAGATGATGGCTAAGAACATTTCAAAATTGATAAAAAGCTTTAACCTAGAAATTCAAGAAAATTTACAAACTCCAAGCAAAATAACTGGAAAGAAAACCACACCCAAGCTTATCATAATCAAAGCGCTGAAAATAAAGAGAAGATCTTAAATGGAATGTAAACAAAAATGCAAAAACAACACAGTTAAAAAATAAGCAAAGGACTTGCACAGACATTTTTCCAAAGAAGATAAAGGGCAATGAGCAATGAAAAGGTGTTCAACATCACTGATTACTAGGGAAATGCAAATGAAAACCACAATGAGATATCGTCTCATGCCCATTAGGATGGCTGCTATTAAAAACAACCCACAAAATAATAAGTGTTGGCTAGGATATGGAAAAATTGGTTTGCTTGTGGCTTGTGCACCGTTGGTGGGAATATAAAATTTTGCAACCGCTACAGAAAACAGCATGGCTATTCCTCAGAAAACTACAAAGAAAATTGTCATATGATCCAGGAATTTCATTTCTGGATATATACACAAAATAATTGAAAGCAGAGATCTGAAGAGATATTTGTACACCCATGTTCATAGTAGCATTATTCATAATAGGCAAAATGTGGAAGCATATTTATTTATTTCTAGCACATCGGCATTAAAAGAAATACTAAATAGTGTCCTTCAGATATAAGGAAAATATTCCCAAATGGAAACACAGACATGCAGGAAGAAATGAAAGACAGTGGAAAGGGTAAACATGCAGGTAAATATAGATAGATATTGATTCTACAAAACAATAATAGAAACCTCTTAATTGAGGGTTAGGATATCTGTAGAAAAACATATCACAATAATAAAGTCTTCTAAGATTCTATCAGTATCAGAGAACTGTTGAAAGTTACTATTTGTATTAAGCAGTCATATGTCAAGGATGAATGTTGACATCTCTAGAGTAACCACTATAATATCACTACAAGTATCTATTTAATACAAAATCCGAAAGAATGCAATAAAGGAGAAAAAAGGAACCTGATCAGTGAGTTAAAGAGAAAATAAATAGTGACATGGTAGATATAGCCTAACTATATTAGGAATTATATAAATGTGAAAGGACTAAATACTCCAAGTAAAAGATCAAGATTATCATACTAGATTTTTTAAAGGCTAATATATTATGCTTACAAGAAATCATAAATATAAGAACACAAGAAGGTTAGAAGCAGAAGGATGCAAAAAGAAATACCATGCAAATATTAACTAAAAGAAAGCTGGTGGTATTGTGCTAAAAGCAAAAAGAGTAGATTTTTAAAGCAAGAATCATCATTAAAGGCAAAAAAGTCATATCATAATGATAAAGTTGTAAGTCCATAAGGAATATAAATGTTAATTGTGCTGATATCACTTGGGTGGCTTTTCAAGTAATTTTTACTTTCTTCATCATACTTTCATGTATTGTTTGAAATTTTTACAATGAGCATGGATTATTTATATAATATGACATAAAAAATAAAGCTATTTTTACTGTGGACAAAGAAAGAATAAAACAATACAAAGATTTAAGAGTAATCTGTTTTCCCTATTAAAACTTTAGAAAGATTTGATGGCTGTTATGCCCTAATGACAACTATAAAAATTAAGCCTATAGTAACAGAGCAAAAAATATTAAAATAGCACTGAGGAGAATCAGGTAGAAAATCTCACACAAAAGTGTTACATAATCTCATTTCCCTTAGTTTTATTTGTTTATTTAAGGATTTGAAGACAGTCACATAATTCTGAGTGTATTTTCTGAAAGAAGAGGATAGTAATACTTTAAAAAGAATGTGGGAATAATCCAAAGAGAGAAAAGCACTGATTCATTTGTTCATTCAATAACTACTTATAAGTAATTATAATTAAGTACTATGTGCCAGGTACTAATTGAAATTATTACTTATGATGCTGCAAAATAATAGTATATATTATTATTATATTATATATATATATGTTTTTGCCCCCAGTCCTTGACACAGGGCTCCTGAAACCCTTTATAAGTTTCTAAGTGATAAGAGCACTAGGTACATCTCTTGTTCTAATATTTGGTCTTTGACCCTGGTTCCTGACACCCTGATCCTAAGTCCCTTGGAGTTTCCTGGGCGATAAGAGTGTCTTTTATTCTAATAAGGCAACTTTGAGTGGGCTCCTGGATGGCTCCTGGGTTGGGGCTGGTCCCCAGAAAGACCATGATTAGAAGCTTGGAATTTTCAGGCTCATCTCCCATTCTCCAGAAAGGGGAGAGGGGCTGAAAATGGAGTCAATAATTGACCATGCCTACGTGAGGACGCTTCCATAAAATCCCAATAGTGTAGGGTTTGGAGTGCTTCCAGATGGTGAATACATCCACATACTGGGAGGGTGACACACTCCAACTCCATGGGGACAGAAGCTCCTGCTCTCGGGACCTTCCCAGACCTTGCTCTATGTATCTTTTCACCTGGCTGTTCATCTGTATCCTTCATCATACCCTTTAATAAACTGGTAAATGTTAAGTGTTTTCCTGAGTTCTGTAAGCTATTCTATCAAATAATAGAGTCCAAAGGGAAGCCAAAAGTCTTGGGACACTACGATTTGTAGCCTAGTCAGACAGAAGCTGTGGATAACCCGGGGACCTACTGCTTGCAGTTGTCATCTAAAGTGTGTGTGTTGGGGCGAAGTCTTTGGGACTGAGCCCTTAACCTGTGGGATCTGACAATATCTTCAGGTAAAGAGTGTCATAATTGACTTAAATTATGACACCCAGCTGGTATCACAGAAAATTGCTTGTTGTGGGAAAAAAATCTCCATACATTGGTGTCAGAAGTGTTGTGAGTGTGATAGTAGTGTGAGAGGAGAGACACAGGAGGACTGGGTTTTTCCTAACCCAGCAAATAGAGTATTTGTCAGCCTACTGTGGAAAATCATTTATGAGGTTACTAAATGAAATAATAATAGGCCATTTATATTTGATACAATTACCCAGCAATAAAGATTTCCTTAACCAAAGTATATTAAATTAGTTCTTCAAATTATCTGAGTTTTAGGGTGTTTTTAACTGAATTATACTCTGAGATTAAGTAAATCTGAATTAAGAAAATTAAACTACCCGAAGATAAATCTGAAAAACATAATTCTATTATTGTGATTGACATAGGAAGGAGATAAGGTAGAGAATAAAGGCAGTGTATTGAAAAGGATTCATAAATCCATCTGGTTTCCAAAGTTGGATTATCTCCACTACGGCTTCCAATGACTGACTAATTGTGATATCCAAAAGCTTTTTCTCCCTCAGTCATCCTCCTTCTAGGCTTTTCAGCAGCATTTAACACAGTTAACCTTTTTTGGATCTCTCTGCTTCTTTGGTTCTTTTAAAACAAAACAAAAACACTGAAAGCCAGTTTTCCTCTTACTTGTGACTACTGCCCTGTTATTGTTGTCAATTCCTCTTCCTCCAAACAGAATTTTTATGACTAAATATTGATGATCTCAGGAATTATACTACGGTAATGTTCCCTTTTCACTCTGTACGTTTCCTGCCTGGTTAAATTCTGGTGGCTTCAACCATCATCCCTACTCAGATAAAAGCCAATGTAATCTAGTTCTAGAGCTCCAGTTCTGCATTTCCACCAACCCCGTGATATCCCCATTTTACTATGCTAGAGGCACATGAATTTCACATTAAAACTAAAGTTACCATTTCAACATCCTTTACTAAAAGTAAACTGCTCTTCTTTTAATGTTCCAGATCTCAAATAACGGAATAACTATTCATCCAAACCAGGTTCCTGTAGAAACCAGTGAAGAAGATATTTCTTTCAAATCGAAATCCTTCTATCTCTACTTGCCACCATTTAGTTTGGCTCCTAAAATTTCCCACCTGGGTTACTGCAAGCATCAATTTCTTTGTGTCCAGACTCTCTCCCAGCAGTCCACCAGATGTTTTTTTTCCTTTGTAAGTTCTTCAATACCTTCAAAGTTATGGTCCTCTTCATTTCTTTCTGAGCTAAATTTGATGCTATTACAAATGTATTTCTAAACATATTTTCATAACGTTCTCTCCTTTAGTACCAAGGTAGCCTAACAGAACTATTTAAAAAAGAATCTGAAGAAAATATATATAACTGAATCACTTTGCTGTACACCTGAATCTAACAGAACACCGTATATCAAATATACTTCAATTTTTAAAAAGTCATTGAATTTTGAAGGTGCTTTCCTTTCTACTGCCTTATAGTGTAAGCTTGTATCACTGTATGACAATCCAAGATGAAAAGTCCAAATTTATAAACCAAATATATTAAGGACTAATAATTTACATTATAATGAGGTTTTTCATCTCTATTGAGTTATTGCTTAGCATTATTCTTTTCAAAACGAGTGGCTCAAATTGTATAAATATTTGATAGAGTTTAAAGGCAAGGTGTTTATCATCCATGACTTGTCATTTATAAAGCCTTAAAAGAAGATTGAAAGGGAAGAAACTTCTGTTGGTTTATATAATTATTTAGGAATGTGTAATGTTAAAACACAATTTTAAACATTTTTTATAATTATAGAAATTTCTACTATAGGATTTTAAACATAAAAATATTTATGGACAATTTCTAAAATATTTTGATTGTGGATACTGCCATTATTACATATATATTGCAAATATATTTTAATCACCATTACCATAGAAAATACCTGTTGAATTAATAACTGTATTAATTTTATCTTAAAATATATGTATATTATGTATATATGTGCATATAAAGGTATTTATGTGTATATATGTATAATTTTAACACGTAAAATCAGTTTCTACTTGCAAACTTAGTTCCTTAATGCATACCAATGAAAGAGTTGATGTAAATACTTTCTAAAATCCTTTTAGCTTTAACATTTTCTGATTCTATTACAACCTTCAAGATACATTTGAGGAGAAAGAATCAACTCCATCCACTTTAGTATGGAACAGTGAGATTTTCAAAGATTCTTCTTGCCATTGAAATAATCTTATTTACCCTTTCCACATTCTTTAAGTCCTTTTTGTATTCATTCATCCAAACATTGCATGTTTTTATCATTGAACCTCCTATTTCATTTCTTGCAAATGTCAGTGAGTACTAATAAACGGAAAGCTCCTGCTTTGTGCCTGGATTTTATTTGATATAACCTTGAAATTTTGAAATGTAACCTTCAAAAGTGAATGTAATTTTGCTCTAGCTCTTAAAAGCATGATTATAATATAATTTCTGTTAATGGTTTAGGAGAGGAATTAATACATTTATATAGCAGTTAAATATGTCACAAGGCAAAGGGAGATCTTATTCTTAGATTGTTGAATTAGGGTTCTGAAAATAAGACCTGAGAGAGAATACAACATTTAAATTCATCTTTCTGTCCAAAATAATTTCATTATTATTGACAGAAAATTAATTTCCTGAAATCCATAGTTATCATTTTTCTTCCTAGCTATTTTTGTGATGTAATATACTTAACACAAATAATACTAAGTATAAATTTAAAATTATAAGACTATTTGGTCATTATAGAGGAAAATTCCCAGAATACTACTTAATTCTATATACTTAAGCATAGTAAAATAACATAGTATCTACTTGCTAGTTATTCTGTCTCTGCGGACTTCTAGGTTGTGACCACTTTGACTTGCATTTTTTTCATGTAGCGGGCTCCTTTAAAAAAAAAAAGAAAATGTAAAAAATTTTAATTAACTGCTCTTATAAATTGACAAATGCATCTAAATAAACATAAAAAGCAAGAATGGGTTGTGAAGAGTTTAATCAGATGCTTTTCTAATTGTCAGGTTACACATCCTATTAGCATATTTCCACAAACACTATCACTTTAGGTATTTGAGCTGTGAATATATAAATTCAGTGTGGAACAAAAGGATGATACTGTTGTCTAATATTCCTTCTTAAAGTAACACTTCAATAGCTGCAAGGAAAATTCTTTCAATAGTGATTTTCCTCCTTGCCTGTTTTATACCTAATAACTAAATAAATGTGCAATGTATCTCCTTTGTTTTTAAAAATTATAAAAACAAAATTTCTCATAAAATATTTCATAATTTAGATTCTTACAGGTCAGAATTGCCTTTTACTCTAGTTATTCTGAATGAATAAAGTTTTAAGATCTTACTGTTAAACTTCAAACCCTGATTTGGTAATTCCCAGTAATCATTAAAGCAAAGTGCTTATTATATGTGTATATATTCATAGCTTAATGTGTTCTATATATTATAATTACAATAATTGAGCCTAAAATACTCATATGTATTTGTAATAATCAAGTATTTTAGAAAAGTGACCTCCACGAGATTTATTTTTTTGACTTCCGCAAGATTAATGCAGATATACATTTATTTAGTTTTATAGTTTTCACTCTGATACATATACAACCCATGGATGATATGGGAAATTAAGAAAACAATGATAGCTTGAAATTATTTATTTGAATATTTAATGTAAAACCTTTATGCTTATAAAGCCCAAGAATCTCTATAAATGTGTGAGTCAGGACTTTATGGAACCTCCATTTATTTGTAGAACAGAGAAGTATCTAGTCCATGCACAGAGTCAGGCAGAGCCTGGTGTATTTCAAAAGTCATAAAGGGAAGATTTCTTGTTATTATTTAGTGCAATTTTCTAATCAAAAATTTAAAAAGGGGAGTGAAAGAACCAAGAAAATATTCAAGATAGGCTTAATAAAGTCAATTGTACACAGTAAGATTTAGATATTAAAAAAATCTCTTCTTGAAGTTAAGGCTCTACAGGATCTTCTGGAAAAGAGTAACTGTAGTGAAAATATATAAATAGCAGTCAAAATGCTGGAGATTATGTTTATTTAATTAATGTAATTCTTTATTTGTATAAAATACAAAATAAAGTCGTAAATAAAAGTTAGCAAACCATGTGTTTAGGCTGAAGTAATTTTCTGATTACAAATGCATTATTAAAATGAAATAGAAATTAACAAATTTTATAGTTATAATTATTGTTAATAATTGTATCTTTTAACTTTTATATGAAAATTAAAAGTGATTTACACACCACCATTACAGTGTTACATTATGAAATGCTTACAGTCTGCAATATATTATCCTGAATTTTATAGAAACAAAAATATATAGTCTGATTAAATACTATTTATAATAGTCTAGGCCTACAGATTAGAAAACTGGAATCATCTATTTTAACTTCTCTACCTGTAAAATGGCAATCATAATTAACCTTAAGGGTCCCATAAAGATTTTTTTTTAATTATATAAATTCTTAATAGTTAAGCACTCTCCTTAGGAGGAAGGTATTTATTATTATTTTATTATAACAAGTAAAATTATAAGCTTAAAATATATTATTCCGGTATCCAAGAAAGTGATATATACTTAAAAATAAATTATTATATTCTTGTTTTCTGTTATCTTGTTTCTACTTGAAGACAAAAACTGCGTCTCCACTTTTCAGGCAGATTCACTATTCACTATAATGAGAGAAATATATGTCTGAATTAGAACACTAAATTATTATTACTATATTGTTATACTATATGATACTGTACTGTAGTAAAATATACTATTATAGTAACAATTATATTATTATTATAGTTATAATATTGTACTATAATATATAGTTATGTTATTTTAAGGATAGATGCTTTTGTTCTCTGCAAATCAATGGAACTGGGCCCTGCCACAGCTGGTGTAAATATACACTCTTCAGAGAAGTTTATTAGGATATGAGGAAGATACATACTCTTAAACACAGTATTTTAATTTTGCAAGAGATCTAATATTCTTAGTTACAGGTAACATCACAGTTTTAAGGCCAATGTTGAAGGGGAAGAAAAAGAACCGTTTGGTTATAACAGAGACCAGCATACCAGTCTTGATGGTTTCTTTTTACTAAATAACTTAAAATAATATCTTAAAAAAATAATAAATTTTCTAGTTTTCTTTTTTATTTTTCAGTGCTATCACTGTCCTGGTTGGTCCAGGGTATGCCTGGCTAAGTGCCTGAGCCTCCAGGTTAAAGTCCATTTTAAAAGACTTAATGGGTTTATATATGGAAGCATTGTTTGAAAACTTTTTGAAAGTCTCCTTGCTTTGGGCTAAACTCTTTCTGTGTATTTCTGGCTTCCAGTTTTTAGTCAAAATTTTTGAAATATAACCTCATTCAGTGCCTTAATTGTATTTAAATGATGAGACAAAAAACACAAAACCATTCACTGTGTGCAATAAGTGGATGCTAATTCTCACTAGCTTGTGCTCATTACACAGCCCTTTCCTTCCCGCACTTTCTATATTTTTTGATGTCCTGAGCTGCATTTAACCCCTGTTTGAGCTGCCTCTTTGTCCTGCTACTCAAAAGTATAAAGTACACATGAAAAGTCCTTAACGTATAAGTTCTTACTTAAAATATGGTCTCCCGTGGACAAGGCCTTTTTCAGTTACACTCCTAACCAGTGTTTATTACTCTTTATTATAGATGCTGCAATACTTAACAAGTGTTGGTATGGCACTTGGGCTATGACTGAAGTAAATAGGCCAGATTTGGATGCCAAGCACTACAGCTCCCAGCTTCACATTTCAATTATATTTAAATGAGATTGCCTAATGCAAGGGTTTATATGTTCATTAAAATTAACCTTTCAAATTCAGAGTGCCAGTGGGCACTCTTGATAACACTAAAGTTTTAGACTTAGGTTTCCAACCACTACTGCATAAATGAAAAATTCAGGGGGTTTGAAATGTCAAGGGTGCTTTGAAATAGATATTGAATTGGCTAAGAACTTTAACTCTGTCTCACGGTTCATGTTCTCTTAGTGTTTTCTGATGTGATTACTAATAGTCACTGACTATTTAATGCAATAATGTTCTTGGAGCTAATGAAGAACAGGCACTGCATATCAAAGAAATTTGATAATAGTAACCCAAGCAAGAATTATGGTAGAGAATATGTTGAATTACTAGCTTGAAAGACATTTTAAATCGTCATAATCTGTTAATTATTTGGGGAGGAATTTCAGCACAGCCATCCTTAACAAGTGAGAATCCACTGTACTTTGAAGGTCACCAGTACCTTCAGAAAATTCATGTGCTGTCAAATCTTGCAGGTTTCAACTTATGAGAATTAAGAGTCAGGACATGAGACTATACACTCAACATTAGATTTGTGAGATTTGGGTAAAGTGAAGGATGTCTTGGCAGTAAGTAGCACTGTAAGTCACTCGAATTTAAAGGCAGAGTTTGAAGTCCAGATATCAAGCCCTTTCAGAAACTAGAGGGCAGGGACTTCCCTGGCAGTCCAGTGGTTAAGATTCCCTCTCCAATGCAGGGGGTGTGGGTTCCATCATCCCTGGTTGGGGAGCTAAGATCCCACAGGCCTCACGGCCAAAAAACCAAAAGATAAAACAGAAACAATATTGTAACAAATTCAATAAAGACTTTAAGAAAATGGTCTACATCAAAAACAAAAGGCAAACAGAAACTAGAGGACAAAACAAAATTATTAATATAAGACTAAGGTCTGTGTGGGCTCTGGGATAAATTATGAATAAACCCCCTAGATGAGCTTATCGGTGAGAGACAATGATCCAAAGCAGATTTAAATATAATGAGATGTGATATGACAGAAGTGTGCACATTGTACTGTGGAAGCCTGGAGAAGGGACACTCACACAATCTTGGGGTTCATGGAAGGCTTCTGACTCAGTTATCAGTCAGGGCCGAGGATGCCCCAAGCATTTTATACATTTTATTAAATTTTAATTGAACATCAGTCAACAAAACCAAGATTCCTTTAGTTTCTTCCATGTGTATGTTTTACCTTAAGGCCAGTAAAAAAGACAGGAAAAAATGGCAGATTCTCATGAATCACTATAAGGCTTTCATTTTTCCTTTTTCATTTACTCCCCTCTCCAAATTCCTTCAACTCTACAGGGATGGAGACAAGTATAGAACTGCTTGACCTGGATAGTGCTGGCAAGGAAACCCTGCAGCTCTACAAAAGACTCTGTGCTAGATGGCGTCACCCTTCCTGCCTATTTCTGCTTTAAGTCTCCTGTCTTGACCTTTTTTTAGAACATATTCTCTTGACTATTATCTTAAGAAATGAAACTTAAAGTCTTGCTTCATCTATCCACATACATATTTGCATACATCAATAATTTTTCCTCATTTTATCACAAACAATAATCCATACACAATAACAATATTCCTTAAGCATTTTTGAAACAGAAGTGAAGTCATAAACTAAGTTAGACCCCCCATAGAAAGTGCATCTTTCCATAAAACAACTCCCTGTCATAGAGATTATTTCTTTAATCTTTATAATGAATCTGTTAGGTAAGTGTTATTATTCTCCATTCATAAATGAAAAAACTTGACTTCAGAGTTGGTTCATTATTGTAGTTGATAATTCATTCACTTAACAAGTGATGAGCTTCTACTTGCCAGGCTTTATGGTACCAGAGACACATCTTGCCATCAAAGACCTCACAATCTTAGTAGAAACAAAGCTGTACGTTCATCACACCATTTTATTTTCCTGAATAGCAAGAAGGCTGGATTTCTCTGCCCCTTACCTCCCACTACAGCTGGATTGGGGCCACATGATTGAGTTTTGGCCAATGGTGGGTAAAAGTAATAGAAGCCATTTCTTGGCCTGGCCCTGGAAAGAATCATCTCATTTTGGTCTTTTGGCCCTCTCTTCCCCTGGGTGGGCTCAGGTGACATAGCTACAAGGCAGCAGTGCCTCTCAATTTGCATTTAACTGTGACATGAGGGAGAAATAAACTTTTATTGTGTTAAACTGCTGATATTTGGGGTTTAATTTGTTACCACAGTATAGTCTATTTTTTCTTTCTTGATTAATACAAAGTTTCAAGGGGGAGACAGACATTAGACAATTGAACACCAAAACCAAAATTGCATGGAAGGGAATAAAGTGAGTACTCTGAACTGGAATAACAAAGGAGATCTTTTTTAGTAAATTGGATCATGGTTCAGAAGTATTCCCTTCCCACTCCCCGTATTTCCAAGGGAAGAGTCTACCACTGATGTTGGGTTAGGCTCTATGACTTGCTTTGGCCAACAGAATAGGGAAGTAACAGTGGACCAGTTGTGAGTCTAGGCCTTAAAAGGCCTTGTATGTTTCTGTTCATACTGTTCCACCTCTGCCATGGGTAAAGGTTATGAAATGAACAGGTTCAGATTAGCCCACTGGTCCTAGGAAGAAACTGAGAGATATATGGTGCAGGCACCCTAAAGGAACAGACTGCTTCCTCACTGGTCTTTCAGACTCTAACTTTAGCTACCTCCAATACTATAATATAGTCTAGAGATAACTTCCTAAAACATTTCATCATATGTGTTTGACCCAGGGGGACACGGGCGAGGAAAAGGAGAACTAACATTTACTGGGTACATATGTTATTCTAGGTATTATCCTAGGTGATTAGAGATGATATTTCTTTCAGACTGGTTTCCCCTGGCAGCAGACTCTGCCTAAGACAACGATTTGAGAATAAATACTTTATTTGGGAAGCAATCTTAGAAAACACCAGTAGAAAAGGAGTGAAACAGGGAAGGGAAGGAAGCCAGTAATGGGTGTGTAATGAAGCAAGTGCCACTCTGGGTCGCTAAGGCTCATCCATGGGGAATATACCTCAGGGTAAGCCATCAGACGGTGAGGAACGTGGGCTATTTATTCTCCAGCTCTCATCTGTGAATGACTGAAGGCTGAACCTGGAGCCATTAACCCCTCTGTACTTCCAGGCTGCAGTGGACACAAGCTGAAAGAAGGGTCTCAATAAAATTTGACAGTGCTTGCACTTAGATGCCATGAGCACATAGTAGAGTGTTAATAGTCAGGAGGACATGGGAGGGCCCCCAACAGCAGAACCTTCTTTTCATTTATTCCTCGTAAATGTCACCATTTTAGAGAGGTTTTTCCCTGATCACTTAATTTAAAGACACATACCCCAGTTTTCTATCACTTGTCCTTTCCTTCTGAGCCCTTATCAGAATTGATCACTATTAATTTGCTTCTTTTCTTGTATATTTTCTATATTTGTTCCTAGACTGTGAACATAATGAGGTCAAGAACTGAGTTTATTTTGTTCAACAGCACCTAGTACAAAGTAGAAACCCGGTATTTGTTGAATCAAGTATTGAATGACAGCCCTATAAGCTAGGTAGTGTAATCTTCATTACTGGGTGGGAATACTAAGGCCATATTAGTGGTGACAGAATTCCAATCCAGGAAGGTCTGACATAAAATCCCATACTTTTACCACACTGTGATAATGATACCATGCTGTTTTCCTATTTCCTGTCTCAGAAAACTCAATTATTTCCTATTTCTTACATCATTAAATCTAAATTCCTCTGCCTGACTTTCAGTTCCTTCTATAATCTGGCTAGTTAGACCAGTCACGCTGCATCTTAAAAAAAATTAGTGCACAAATACACTATGGGATGAATGAAATGTTGTTTAAAACCATATGAGAAAATGACTTGCAGGTTGCTTTTTATCAAAAATTAGTGTAATATGAAAAAACAGTGTGATCCGCCTTCTAAAAAGTCCAATGGAAAGGCTAAATGAGTGTAAATGTAATTTCTAGAGCAGTCAGAGGGGTGGGTGTTAATGATGGTGCATGTAAGACTCGGTTTCTGAGGACAAAATGACTGGAATTCAGAAAAACTGACAACAGGACAGCAAAATTCCTTTTATCCATGCATGATAAGTGATTTTGCTTTAGGCTTTGGGCCTGAACAAAAAACACTCTACCACACAAGCAAAATGGAACCAGGAAAAATGAAGAAGGAAACAAGAGAGGAAGAAAACAATGTGTTTCTACTTATATTTGCTAACGATGTGTAGATGCTTTCATTTACATTATTTCATTTAAGCCTTAGGACCAGGTCATTAGCATGACTGTAGGGCCTGGCAAAAGCATGAAATAATTTAGCATTCAGTCACACAGTTACAAAATTACTGAAAATACGAGAGTTACAGCTTGAGTACCAGGGTGAAAATTCACATAAGGAACACTAGGTAATAATATGACCTTTTTTTTTTTTTTCCATTTTTTTGGGAGGAAAGATATGGTAGAATGTATTGATTGATTAAAACTATTTGAAGCATTTCTCTATACTACTGCTCCTCTTTATGGGTGCTTCTTCCATGGGAGGATAGTACTCCCTGCCCCAATGATATTAGCCTAGGCCAAGTGACTTGCTTAGGTTAATGGAATACCAGCCAAGGGGAAGCTTTAAACCAGCCTGTGTTCTCTGTCCTTTGTGGCAAATCTTAGCCATGGGCTCCATTTTCTTTCTAGACTTTGGAACGAAGAGATGATGGAGCAGAGTCCCAGTCAATATGCAGCCAACATGTAATGGTAATGAAAAATAAACCTTTGTTCTTGTAAACACTAAGGTTTAAGGTTGTTTATTATTACAATGGTAAAAGCTGTGTATGAACAAGTAGGTAAAAGTGTCTTTCTAATTCTGGGAAAGTTTACAAATCAAAAATTGAGATCTTGAAGAGAACCACTTTCCACTCATAACTTTAAAAGTTTAACACAAGAAAAATTTATAAATGTTGTTTATAATATTTAAAAAACTTTGACATGTTAGGGCATATGGGCACATGATTCCAAATGAAATGAGAAATACATTATTTACTGAGTTGTGACATTGAGTTCAAATATGCAGGAGAATTTTATTTAGTTGGTTTTAATAGTATTGTAATGCTTACAAAAACTTGAAATTTACTATGTTTATACATTAATTGATTAGATTTGTAAGAGTGGTTTAAGTCTCTGGGAAGGTTTTACTTGTTACCTCAGTGTTTGAAATAATAAAGAAGAGAAAATTTATTAGATTTATGAAGAAAAAAATATTTAACAATTTTAAGTAAAAGTTTTAAAGCGATTGTTAAAACTTACCTGATTTATAAATAGAATAAGATTTGTATGTTCAGTCTCAAAAAAATACTGAAAAACTAGGTTTAAGTTAAAAACTTTAACTTTTATAAAATGAAAATTAAAAATTGCAAATAAATAATAATTTATTAATTAAATAATCTTTACTGTGCACAAAAGTCATCCTATAACATTAAAAACTCACAGCAACAAAAGTCACTATGAAGTAGTAAAGTATTTTCCATTTTATAAATAAGGAAATGAAGACTCAGAGAAATTAAAGTTGACCCAAACCAAAATTATGGTAATTCTACAATTTTTTAATTCTACAATTTGTAAAATGGCTTTCAAATGCATCATAAAATGTACTTTATTCTCTTTTTTGCATTTAAAATGTAAATGCATGTTCATTTATAAAAGCTTTCTAAATCATCACATATAAATAAAGTCTTAGCTATTATAGATACTTGTATATTGAAAAAAATTATTCTCTGGTTGATTTTTCTTTTGAAATTTTTTTTGCTTCCTCAACTGGATGGATTATTCCTGAAGAAGAGAAGAGATTTATTCTACCCCAAGTGACCAATAAAAAAAAAAATGTGCACATAGCAAGTTCTTGGTAAGTGCTCACTGAACTAATAAATAAAATGCACACAAAAAAAGCATTTTATTTATTATCCTTTTGCTTCTTTTCTTTATCTCCTTCATAAAAGAATCTGAGGAGGCTTATAATAAAAGATAGATACAAACTAGTTTTAAGTAAAATAAAAAAAATAGAACCATAAAAAGGAAAAGAAAGAAAAGATCTTATTATAAGACTAACATTTACTGTGACTTAGCATGGAATGTATCTGTTTGCTTCCCTGGAAGACAGGCAACAGGGCAAAAGTAGAGGCTATACATGTTCTTAATCTGTTTCAAGGAAGCACATTAATTCTGATGCAGAATTCTTAAGGGTGTTTAATTTGTTGATTCACATAACATACAACCTAAAATACCTGTAAATAATAATATTGGCCAAATCCTTAACTTTTTCAAGTTTAGAAAAGAAACAAAAGACCTTTCAATAACGTAAAGAATAGTGATTAAGTCAAATGCATGAAATATCTGTCCATCTATCTATATAACCTTTTATGTTAATAGCCTTTACTATGAAGTATTTTTATGTTAGTTAAAGGGCAAGCCTCAAAATTAAGCTAATATTCATTAACTCACACATTACATACATGATATATATGTGTACATACACACACAAACGTATCTGTGCAATTTTGGGAATTTGAAGCAACAATTTATATAGTCTGTTGGATTCCTATAGATCAGAGATTTAAATTTATTCTTGGAATAGATATGTAGATATGTAACTAGTGGTATATCTTAAAGGATTTTAAAGTTACGCCACCCTTGGATAAACTAGAGTCAGCGCAATTTAAGATTAAAATATAACCTCCTTCTAAATTCGCTTAGTCCTACCTAAAAATTTATCGAAAACATTTAGAATTGACATTGAAATAGAAAAATTGAGCACCAACTTTATGAAACAAAGTGAAGTAAGATTTGTTTTTGTCTTAAAGCATTAAACTATTAGAGAAAGCAAATAATCTATTTTTTAACCACTTATAATCTTCATAAATAATGACAGAGGGACTCATTTCCGTGAGATTTTTCAAGATAAAGTAAATCAGGACAAGGTAAAAGTGAAATGTGGTTTGTAAATTGGAGGTAAGATTCCTCTAAAACTTTTGGTGTTTTCAGACTCTTTTAGGTTATCACATTAAGTAATTGAAAAAGCATTGAAAAGCATTAAGTAATTGAAGGCTGGAGTCTATGCAGATGCATCAATGAGCTCATGAACAGGCCGCCTCATGAACTTTCTTAATGATGGTGTGGAAAATACATGGCACCAGAAATATAAGTTATGTTTATGTAATAAACATTGCAGTTGATCCTTGGAGAGGAAAACTTGTCTGGATAATGGCTAGTTGTAAAACTGCTCACCCTTTGCTGACTGTCATCAAAAAATCATTTCTGATTTTTTTTAAACACAAAAAGTCATTATGGCTATTAAGTACATATTATAGTATGCCTAGAATGCTGTCTACATTTCATATATCATCAGAAATATTCATCTCATTAATATGCTTTCTAAGTGCTATAATTATCTATTCAATCAAAACTCATTTTTGCATCCTTTATATTTTTTAAGTTCACCTCTCAATCACACTCAGCCTTGACTGTACCTTCGGTATTCATTGAGGCTCTTAAAAGTTAGCAAATACAGCCTTTGAGTCCAGAATTAAAGAGTGAGCCTTTAATAGTCTCTTTTCCCTTATTTCCCCTTCCCAATTAATTTTATAACAAGTTTAGTTAAGCGTTTGGCCTAAAGGGGAAAAAAATCTGAAAAACAAAAAAGCCTCGGAAAAAGCTTAGAAATCATTTTGTGGTTGATGATGCAGGAACGATGGCACCACCATGGATTATTCCTGGTAATACTAGCCAAAGTATTATTAATAACAGGATGCCAGCAAAAATGCTTATCACAAAAGCTGTCATGTTTACTGTCATCTGTAGTGCTTGACTTTAAAAGACAGCAATAAGAACTGATGGACTTTATGATGTACTCTGTCTTGCCTGACAGTAAACTGATAGGCATGTGACACATCAAATGCTACAAGTGAAAATATATTCTTGATTAAACATGGTGTGTGAAGACCTGTGAGCAGAGAGGTAACGTTATTCACTCTTCATGCATGCAACCAAATGGCACAAAAAGTCATATATAGTTTGCTTTTAAAATTAAAGAGGAAGTATTTAGCTTTGGTCTTGATGACAGGAGATTCAAATTCACACAAAATAAAACAAAACAATGCCTGGTTTTCAAATATTTTTTATAAAAAATGTAAATTAATTAAAAACAGAATGTAGAAAGTATTGATGCAAAGACTTTCTTGCCTTTATACCATATGGACACACCATCAATTCAAACAAACATGTAAAATGCAATCTTTTCTTTAGCCTATACAACACTGGAGATACCATTTAAAAATCTTTGAGTACAAATATCCTTCGTGCAGTAGTGTGAAAATAAATTAAGCCAACTCTTTCTAAAATTGCGTGCTCCAATTAAATAGTTAAGTTTTCTTTAAACTTATAAAACCAGAGAATCTTCCAAGGGGGCTAGAATACATTCATTGCTTTCAGGACTTTTATTTCATAGGAACACTTACTTATTCTGTATATAGAACAGTCTCACATGGATCAGAGTTTTAGTTGTGTTGGGGCCCAGGGCAGGCCACCCCCAAATATGCCTCAATGACATATTGATTATTTTGAATTAAAGTTACTTAAGAAATGGCCAATACAAGAGGGACACTTTGAGCCTCCACTGTCTCCCTGAAAGCAGTAAAAAAAACTTTCCATGTGAAAAGTCCGCCTCTAGTAGTAGAAGGACCCCCTTATCTCCAGAGATAAGAAATTAGGGGCAAAGAAGCCTATATAAACAAACCTTGTTACTTAATTTTTTTTTTGACTTAAAGAACAAACATTTATTTTCTCACAGTTCTGGAGGCTGGACTTCCAAGATGAAGGTTCCGGCAGGGTTCTATTTCTGCTGAGGGCCCTCTTCCTGGCTTGCAGATGGCTGCCTTCCCACCTAACTTAGTTACCTCCGTAAAGGCCTCATCTCCAAATACAGTCCCACTGGGAGGTTAAAACTTCAACACATGAATTTTGGGGGATGCAATAAGTTCATCATGGCACTCAGCAAATGCTTGTTGAATGAACAAGAGGGCGAAGTAATAGAGAGTCAGGTGATCACCATTCAGAAGACCCTCACCAGCCCGGATGGTGCTGGGAGGTTCTGGCAGAGAGTGTTACTTTAATTTACTATCCAAGCTCAAACTCTCTTTAGATTCTTCACAAATTGAGTCCCCAGAACCTAAGTTTCCTTGTCCTGTCAACTTCTCTCAAATATATTGTTTCTTTATTTAAAAAGTATAAAAGCTGCCTGCTTTGGCCACTTCTTAGATCCTATTTCTATGAGACTTCCGTGCATATGAATTAAAATTTGTTTCTTTTTCTCCTGTTAATCTGTCTTGTGTCGATTTTATTATTAGTGTAGCTAAAAGAACTCAAAAGGGGTCAAGGGGAAAATGTCTCCCTCCCCGACAGTTGATATTGAGTCCAGCTGTAAATTCCAAGGAATGTGAATTCATAAATATACCACTACCTTTACTACGTTATCAATGTAATGACTTTTTGTTTCATTTAATATGCGCAATTAAACTATAAAACTTGAAGTGTATATATTTTTTCATGAAGATGTATTCTGCTATTCATTAATTATTTCCTTCATTGAGCAAGTATTTACCAAGCATCTCCATGTGCCTGGCATTGGGCTCAGCATAGGTAATGCAGGTAGAACAGAGGTCCAGTCCCTGTCTCCACAGGGCTGACTCTACTGAAGCAAAATTCCAAACATGACATTCTACTAATAGTGTTACTGTTTTGGGGGATATTTTATGCTAACTTTATTCAAATAAGCCTGAAACATTTGAAATGCATTGATTTTCTAACTAATATGTTGTTGGTCTTTAATATACTTAGTTTCTTTATATGTAACATATTATTTGACAATTTAGAGAGAAAGTTTCTTGAGGCTTGGTCTGTATCATCCATCATTTTAAAGCCACAAGTATAGTTTTATCTAGCACAACTAAAAAAATAACTTGATCTTAAAACAAATCACCGTGGTTTTGCAGCTAGAGCTGCAGCAGGTCAAAGTCAAGATTGCAAGAGGTTAACAAGAGAAAGGTACTCACAGTGGGGCACAGAAGGGTCATAGGCTCCAAACTAAGGTGGACATCTCCAGGGAAGTTGTCAGGCCAACAAGGATTCCTTCTTTCTGGGAATGGCCTTAATATAAAACACAATATTACCCTGGACTTGGGCATAGAGAAGTGACTCAAACTGGGCTGATCAAATTCTCTCTTTGCTGAGAAATAAAACTTGAAATGCAGAGGTAGTGATTTTGAATCTTTGGAACTGAATCACATTAATTATTTTTTTATGTTTTTTTCTCTTTGAGAGAGAACAGCCATGAACTTTTATTGCTGAGTTCCCTAGAATTTTCTAGGTTCCTGTCCCTTTTTTCCTCTTTTGCTCCTCTCTTCCCCCTTGGCTTGAATGAGGAAGTTGAATGTGTCTCCCAGCTCCTAGATAATTTTTTTCAGGAGCTAGCATTGCTATTCTATGAAGTAATGGAACCAGCCTCACCAGAGGTGCAAATAGCCCGTGGCCTCATGGTTATTCTGGCTTCCCATCCAGTACTGTAAGGATGGACAGGAAGGTGCCAGGTTAATTTGGTTTTTTTTGCTAGGCCAGCAGAAGAACTAGATGGACTCACAATTATAATGGGTTGTTCAAACATAGACTTCAGTAGAGGCAGCAAGATACTACAGAGGTGATATTCCAAAGCCAGACTGATGTATGTGGAATTTACGAAGTAATAATAACAGCAAGTAATTATATAGAGCCAGAAATTGTTCTAAAAGCTTTACATATATTAGCTAATTTAATCTTCCCTATTGTTTTCAATGAATAAGCTGAGGCACAGAGAGATTAAGTAACTTGCCTACATCACACAGCTGGTAGGTAGTAAAGTTGTCACTCAGGTGCCAGTGGCTTGGCTCCAGGATCTGTGCTCTGAACTACTTCTAGCTGGTCTATGCTAGCTAAGTTCAGGTTCTACTGTTTTGGACCCCCACCCCAGCCAGATCAATGATTTAAAAGGGATCAGATTATTGAAAGAGAAGGAGACTTTGTGAAGGAATTTCACTGGAGTAGCTATTTCCATGGTATGAGTACCCTTTCCACCTAGGGGTAAGGAAGCTCTCTTGGCTGGTCTTTCATTCTGCAACAGGAGTTCTAGACATTGATGTGCAGCCATCATGGCAGACAAGAGCTATAAGGACTTCTGCCAGAGTCGGTTCCTGGTTGTGAGTGCCACAGGAGTGCTGGAGGTAGGGTCAGACATGTTGCCTGCTTCTCAGGATTCCACAAGGAGGCATTTTCCCTACCCTTCCTGGGCTCTTGCCCCATTTTCTCTTTTCCAGGGATGCTGAAGGAGTTATGCAATTGGTGAGTTCTGAAGAAGAACTGAGAGTAGATGCTGCACTCAGAACCCCTCCCCTCCCTCCTCTGGATCCTGCCTGGGACATCTGGTTTTACCCTGCAAGTTTCTGTACAGCACTAGGCCCCGTGGAATGAAGCTACATGAGCTAATTCTTGGGAAGATCACGGTAGTCAGGCACTTGAGCTACATCCTCAAGTGTCAGTGTTATCAGTAATAAAAACAAATAGGCAAAAAGCAAACTTTGGTGAGGTAAGTAGCACCTGGAGAAGTTTTTGATGGGGCCAGGACATGGAGCTATGGGCTTTCAGTTTTAGCAAGTAGGCCATGCAAGATTTGATTGGGGGTTTATTACAGTTCACAGCAGTTTTATTCCTAGGCAAGCGGTTGTTTTTGCACAGACAGGGCTGTTTTATCAACACTGTATTGGCCTTGCTGATCTTAGTGCGCATTGGCCACAGTGTTTAAGCTGCTGTAGTTTGACCTTGAGCTTTGGGCTTGATACTCACATAAGCCCTGTCCGTGGCCTTATAAATTAGAGAACTCTCATTGTGGATGTACCCACAGAAGAGTAGTGAATTTGATCAATAAACAAATGAAAAGTAACAGGGAGACCTTTTAATGAAGAGAATCTGCCCTCTTCTAGGTGGAATTGAAAAAGATAACAAACATGTCACTGAAACGATTGCATACATAAAGGTCACAAAAAGAAATAATAAAGTCTGTTTGGAGCACTTGGTCTTTAAGAATTGAGTTTGTTAAGGTATCAAGGAGGAATTGAAATGGTATGAAAAGAAGAATGCTTCAGTTTTACTATTAGAACAGAAGCAGCAGAAGAATAGAATCAAAATAAAGGAAAACTGGCTAACTTTATTGGAGGAAAAGAGAACTTTCCTTAGGAGAAATATTGAGATTTTATAGGATATATTAGACAGATATGAAATAGAAAATGGGAACTTCCATGCCAAGAGGAACAAATATTAAAAGGAAATGGATAGACTCAGCTCTGATGAATCTTAAAGAAGAAAGTCGAAAAGCGAGAGATGTTTCAGCTGTACCAAGTCAAACAATTATGACAGGAGCCTAAAGAAATCTAACCAAAACAGAGAGACAGAATTTTAGAGAGTGATCTGGAACGAATCCCCAAGAGATGGCAGGGTCTGGGAAACTACTGAGGATGTGGCCTTTCAAAGCTGTAGATAAAGAGTCCAGAGTGGCAGCAGTTGGGAACCACAACTTGAAGAATAGGGACATGATACCAAAGCATCACAAAACCTGGACAAATTTAAGGATAGGAAAAAATATATTTAAAGCATTATTAGGGGAGTTTCAAAGGATAAAATCATTATAGATGAGGGTACAGGTATTGCCTTGCCCTAAAGAAACCCTCCAGAAATTTATAAAGTTAACATTTTAAAGGAAGATCCAGCAAAGACAAAGCATATTAAAGGAGACATATTACAGGAAAAGGCATGCAGAACAATAAGAGATCAAGTCTAGGCCTGGATTTTGATCCTGACTTCATGGGAAATTTCTTCCTCGGTGGGATTATCCAACCCAGACAGGTGAGGATGGATACGATTTATTTGAATAGTGAAGTCTATTGAAAGACTCATAATTTACTGACTTCATATTTCTCATATGAGAGACCTCATGAGACAAAGTTTAGAAAAATATGTTACAAAAAATATGAGTCCAAAAGCAGTGAAAACCTAAAAAACAAAGTACTAGGAAATAGTACTAGTTTTACACTATTAAAGAAAGAAATAGATCACCTATAGGAACAATATAAACTCTTAGAAACTCAGTTCAGACCCCCTGAAATAGAGTTGCCAGATTTAATGAATAAAAATAAGACACTGTAATGGTTAGTTTTATGTGTCAAATTGATTGGGACACAATTCCTGGATATGTGGTCAAACATTATTCTGGATGCTTCTGTGAGTGTGTTTTTGGATGAAATTGACATTTGAATCAGTAGATTTTGAGTAAAACAGATTGCCCTCCATACAGTGGGCGGGCCTCATCCAATCAGTTGAAGGTCTTTATAGAGAAAGACTGACTTCCCTGGAGAAAGAAGGAATTCTGCTAGCAGATGGACTTTGAATTTGTATTGATGTATCAGCTTCTTCCTGGCTCTTCAGCCTGCAGATTTTGGACTTGCCAGCCACAATAATCATATGAACCAGTTCCTTAAAATATATAAATACACACACACACACACACACACACACATATATATATATGCTATTGTTTTTGTTTTTCTGTAGAATCCAAATACAAACACCCTTACCTGAGTTTCAGATAAGGAATGAATAATATTTTCATTTTAAATGTGCCCTAAATCTTGTATGAGATGTACTTACAGTAAAAAATTATTTGTTGCTTATCTGAATTCAAATTTAATCAGGTGTCTTGTATTTTATCTGGCAACATTACCCTAAAATCAGTAGAACAATAGAGGGAGATAAAACACTATGGGCCTATTTCACTTCTGTGAAAAAGATATTCGGAAAGAGGTTCTACTCAAGGCCTGCCTGGAATAGCCCAATGTTGAAAAAAGCAAGTTTCTTGAAAGAGCAGACGCTTAGCCTCATTAGGTCCCTAGAGGCACACATTTCTGAAGTAACAACAGCTGCTTTAGGCCAGGAACATGCTGCGGTTAATTCTCCAGATGAAACAGATAACAATGACAGCAGCTACATAGGCCTCAGCAATTCCATAGCAGTACATATGGCAAAGGGCACTAGGGTTCCAGGACTAAAGACATTTGCTCACCTGACTTTTAGAAACCATGCTATTAGACCCACATTCAGCCCATCTCTGGCACTCAAAGAGGCAACAATTTTCAAAGGTTTGAAAATATTGCCTGGGGAAAAAGGCACTGCAAACAAACTGAACTAGGGTATTCAGCATTGCAAGCTTCTAAACTTTGCAAAAAGGCAAAGTGTCTTAATAGCTTCTCTCTGAGAGAGGAGACAGTATGTATAGGTAACTATTCCCCCATATATCACCTATGCATCATGCCAAAATTAACCTATGGATGGGAGAGTTCTTCCAGTTAAATTTAAATGCAGAAGTCATAGAGTTTACAATTTGTAAACTAGTGTGGCTAACTCCTTCATCTTTTGTAAAAGTTCTACATATTCTAGTCTCCCTACTTGAAATTGCCCTCAAATCTCTAATCCTAAACCCCCATAACTTTGCACTTTTATCCACAGTATGAATCGCCTTCTAATGAATTATAACTCATTTATTTTGTTTAATGTCTGCTTTCCCCAACAAGAGCATAACTGTTGAGACTGGAAATGTTTGCCTTTTTTGGTTTGATTTTTAAATCTTTTCTCACAATGTATCACAAACACCCAGAACAGGGAGAGAGGCACATGGTAGGCACTCAAACAGTAGATATTTGTTGAATAAATGAATGTAATTTAATCATATTGCAGAAGCCTTGCTAAGCATGCAGGACATTATTTGGGATAACAGGTAGAACATGAAGTGTCAAGACTTTGGTTTACAGTGGTCTTGGAGTTAAATCTACCCTGCTCCTCCTCTCTGCCCCTAATGATACCAGAAGAGTCCATGAAAGAATAGCAGTTTATATCTGGCAAAGACTGCCCTAATAAATTCCCCACTAGTTGTCTAAGGGCTTAAGGTTTAAGCTCAGTAGTTTAAGAGATAAAAATTCTAAGGAACATTGCAAGTGGAGATGCTTCTTATCCACTCACTTATTTTCTGTGTGGAGAGATTTCCCCAACACTATTGACCTCTTATCTCATTTCTAACTCTTATTAGGAAATGCAATTTTTTTTTTTTTTTTTTTTTTTTGCGTTATGTGGGCCTCTCACTGCTGCGGCCTCTCCCGTCGCGGAGCACAGGCTCCGGATGCGCAGGCTCAGCGGCCATGGCTCACGGGCGCAGCCGCTCCGCGGCATGCGGGATCTTCCCGGACCGGGGCATGAAGCCATGTCCCCTGCATCGGCTGACGGACTCTCAACCACTGCGCCACCAGTGAAGCCACAGGAAATGCAATTATTTACCAATTATTTGAAGAACTTGACATGCGTAGCCCAACACTTTTCTCCACCTTTCTTTGGGGTGAAGCTGCTTCAGGAAATACACAGTACACTGGTCTGTTTCTCATTGCTATAAATTTTATAGGAGGAATTCCCCACATGAGGAGGTCTCTGGCTTTTCTGTACTGCTGTGGCTGAGTCAGTTAAGTATGCATATATCTGAGTACAGTATGAAGATGTCCATTGTTGCCAAACATCACAGCTATGTCCTCCAATCTAGCTTTTAAAAGTAATAAAGTTGATGATTGATCTCTAACTTCCTGCCATCTTGTCAATATCTTAATTGGTTCCAAAATTGGTCTGGAATATGGAAATTATATATTGGATGCCTTTAAACTCCAATAAGTATCATGGCATGAATCAAGTTATATCTTTTATAGTTCATTTGTTTTTGGTAAACTTCTATTAGAGTGATACTTATATATCAAATATTGTGCTTAATGCTAGTGGTAGACAAATGATAAGATATATCTGCCTGTCCTTAAGCAACTAACAACCCAATGGGGAAAAAATAGACATGAAAGCAAAGGATAAAATACTGTGTTGTAAGTTCTGCATTAATAATCTGTGCAAAGTGTTTCAGGGACTAATAGGAGGGAGGTCCTGCCCTCTGCCAAGGAGAGAAGGAGAGCTTTTCATAAAGAAGGAATAAATTAGTAGAGCGGTAACTACTGAAATATACGGAAGGATATAGAAAGGGCTGAAATTTTATTTGAAGAAGTCTTTCACCAGATAAGAGAACCAACGCTTAGCAAAAATATGTAGCAAGTGAATTTGTTTTTCAAACTCCTCACCTATATAACAATATTTTGACCTTTCCTTTCTCTTCCTGGGCATTCAAACATCTCTTGAGATTTGATTCCTTGCGATTACTGAGATTAGTGATCTAAAATCACTTTTATGGTAGTATTAAAATTTGACTAGCATTACCCTCAAAGGAATTTGCATTTTAAAAGAAGTCCAGGGACTTCCCTGGTGGCACAGTGGTTGAGAATCTGCCTGCCAATTCAGGGGACATGGGTTCAAGCCCTGGTCTGGGAAGATCCCACATGCTGCAGAGCAACTAAGCCCGTACGCCACTACTACTGAGCCTGCACTCTAGAGCCTGCAAGCCACAACTACTGAGCCCACGTGTCACAACTACTGAAGCCCACACACCTAGAGCCTGAGCCCCACAGCAAGAGAAGCCACCACAATGAGAAGCCCGTGCACCACAACGAAGACCCAACAACGAAGACACAATGCAGCCAAAAAAAAATAATAATAATTAATTAATTTAAACAAACAAAAAGAGAAGTTCAGTGAAGAGTCAAGCCCTAACTCAAGCAAATGGTTTGCTAAGCCAGAGGTGCTAGGAAAATTAGTGCTAGTGGATCTTTTCTAAAATTATATCCTAAATAGAATCTTGGGAGAAATATGGCTGCGGATAGCTAAGGAAGCTGGTTTAAACCTGGAGATATTCCAGAGAAGAGTTTAAGACATAGTTTTGCCTGAATTTCTATTATTACCTTGAATGGAAAAACTGTCTAAAATACATCAACTTTGTACAAAGTTTGCATGAGCCTGATTTCAATTTTCTAATTGGTCTAAGAAGGTTCAGGCTGTAAGTCTAATTTAATCTAACCTCCCTTTAATCTTATTTTTACCTCATGCCAAAATTATTAGTAGGCAACATGTAATAATTTCAGGTTTGCTGATAAAATTCAAGTTGAAAATGCAGCGTTATTTTTTGTTATGACACTGTACAGTCACAATCTAAGATATTAATAAAGTCAAACAAGAGTAAGATTTTCTAGCTAATGAGAAAACACTGACCACTTGTTTCTTTGAGCCCCCTTGTACTAAAACCATGTATATTATTCCTTTGGCTTTGTTGTAGGAATTAAGAAAGGGTCACCTAAAGAAAGACCTAAGAAATGAGGAGTGGGAAAGACTAGTCTCCTAGAATGGATATGCTAACTAAAACGATAAGCAGAGCTGGGTAAGAATGTGTAATTCAGCAACCCTGATGTTTTAGATACATGACTGTTAATTTATAATTCTTTAAGCTATATACACATTATACACATTTCTTTGTATGATAGTTTATGTTTAAAAATTCAGAAAATGAATCATGGAGAGCTAAAATGAGGACACAGAATACTGTAGTGTAGCTATATAGCATGGAACAGTAGGAATAAGGTAGCTTCTGGAGTCAAACAACATTTGCGTCCCAGCTTTGGCACTTACTAGCTGTGTGACATTGCATAAATTATTTAACATGTCTGAGATCCTATAGCTTCATCTATACAATATGACTAATAATAGTTCAAATTTGAAAGAAAGAAGGTCTGGCTCTAGAATGGAAGGGAGATGTAGGGGAAATGGGTCTCGTTCCAAACCAGAAGGAACTGTATTTTAAAGAAAGTTAAAGGAGCAGTTGAAGATAATGGACACATAACTGCCGACAAATTGTAGGGCTTAGATAGGAAAAGAGGGCTCTGAATGATAAATAGAGGCCTGGAAGTCACTTTAATATCAGTGCCCAGATACCTGATCTCCCAAGTACCACCTCTTCTGTTCCTTGTTCCCATTCCCATCCCTAAAATATTTTGGGATAGCTAAGTATATACAGACAAATATACAATACAAACAATAGTATAGGATACAGTGTTGAATAACCTTACCTGTTCCATTATGCTAGGTCAAATGGCAAATACATCATCTTACTTTCATTTCGTTACCTTATCTAGGATTACTTTTAATACCAAACCAGTTCTTTAACCTGATTGGTCCAGTATAACAGGCTTAAGCCAGTGAGTGCATAGCATTCTTATGCTGTATAGTAATGGTACAGGAATAGGAATATAACCCAATTTAGGCTAGTGAAGTGATAGGGAACATTTTCTAGGATCATCTAAGAGGTTTCCTAGTGTAAAAAGAAGCCCGAGAAAAGACAGTAACTCTTCTGCATACTGACATTGTTATGCACATGTGTGAGGTCTGTAACTACATAGCATGGTGTTACCATCCTGAGGATTACTTCAAATTTCCTTAGCAGATATGAGCCCTTCCCCACACCCACTGCATAAGCCCCCAGACCAAGTGAGTGAGATGACAGTAACACCCGGTCATCAACATCATACTTGAGTCATTAATACATAGTTTGAAATAGGAACATGGTAAAGAATACAAGTATCTGGGGATTCATCACAAAATTGAGATGAAGTCCACGAGAAGAAGGGTAGCCTTAGGATCTTTTAAATTAATGCACTCCACTTCTTACACTGCGTTTAGTGTTCCCTACTCCTTTATCCTATTTACCACAAATCATCCAAGGCTTGACTGGTTTTCAATCCTTGATTCATTGACACATATTTAATATAAACTTCTTAATAAGGATGGTGCATCAACTCTCTGAAGGAGAAAACTAAAATGGGAAACAGAATGCCAAAAGAATGGGTAACTAAAAAGCAAGAACAATCATAGCAGAAGTGAAAGATAACAACTTGATTTGGAGGGATGCCCAGATGGAATTCTAGACAGTAATGGGTATTTATAAAACTGTCCTTGAATCATTAGGGAAAGGTTAAATCATGTTCAGTAACTTCTAATATGAAGGCAGGAACCTGACTAATTATCATGATTTTCACCAAACTGGTTAATACAAGAATATTTTGACATTTGGAAAGGTAGCATTCAGTTATTTGAAAACAAAATAATTTTAAATGTTATCTCCTGATAATATAAAACAGATTGTTTATATTAAGGAAAAGTAAAATATCAATGCTATAAGGATAGAATTATGTTATTAGGAATTTAAATTTTATGACAGTAAAAGAAAGAAAAACTCTTCAATTAATTTTTCTTATAATTCAGAAACTGAACAGAAAGCCTCTGTGGAATTTTAGTTCACACAGTATGGACTCAGGGAAATTTTGAGGAAAAATTATACCTTCATAGATATTGCTCTATATGAAAACAATTGTGGTTTTTTTTCTTTTAAACAGGCCACAATCACAACTATGCTACCAAGAATTACTTAGCTATTGAAAACTAAATTGGACTGAGTAAAAATTTAAAAAAAGACAACATAGCAAAGCTATTGAAACAAAGTTTAAGAAAATATAAATTTGTAAAAAATAAATTGAAGTCATAAACATTTAGGATTGTTTAGGACTGTTATATCTTCTTGATGAACTGACCCCTTTATCATTATGAAATTATCTTCTTTATTATGTTTTACTCTGGACTTACTTTTTTCTGATATAAATATAGTCACTCAAGCTTTCATTTAAATACTTTTTCTATCCTTTTATATATAACCTTTTCATATTTTTACATTTAAAAGGCATTTTGTATAGCAACTTTTTCTTTTTTTTTTTTTTAACCAATGTGACAGGCTTTCTCTTTTAATTGAGGTATTTACACCATTTACACTTAATGTAATTATTGATCTGTTAAGGCTTATGTCTCCATTTTATTATTTGTTTTCTGTTTGTTCCCTTGGTTTCTAATTCCTCTATTTTTTTTCTCTTGCCTTCCTGTGGGTTACTTGAATATTTCTTAGTTCAACTTTTATTTATTTATAAGTTTTTTAGTATAAATAATGAAGTAAGCAGCCATACTGAGAATGTATATATATCAAGGAACTGCAGGAGATCTCTAGACCCTAAAGGTGGCCCTCAGCTGGAAGTCAGCAAAAAGCAGGGCTCTTGGTCATAGAACCACAAGAAAGTGAATTCACAAGAAAGTGAATTCAAGCCTAAGTAAGCTTGGAAGTAGGTTCTTCCCCAATTGAGTTCATGATGAAACTTCAGCCTGGTGAGACCCTGAGGTAGAGAACCTAGACAAGCCCTACCTGGATTCTTGACCCAAAGAAACTGTGAGATAAACTGTTTTAAGCCAGTAAGTTTGTGGTAATTTATTACATAGCAATATAAAACTAATATAGCATCATAAAGAGATTATTAGTGGTCTGAATGAAAGCCGTCTCAGCAGAGTGATTGGGCAGGAGCCAGACTGCATTGATTTAGAGGAATGAGTTGGGGGTAAGTAAATGGAGTGAGTATAGATAACTCCTTTGAGAGGTTTGCCTGAGAGCAGTCTGAGAATGTAGGGCTGTAGCTGAATGGTTCTTTGGTTTTGAGGACAAAGTTTTGATTTTTATTTTTTAATGGTAAGTAACTTGAGCATATTTAAAAGTCTGTCTTTTACAAGAATCAATTTTTACTGAAAGTTTGCTTGGCTATGTTAAATGCAATATAGCTAGATATAATTCACATGAAATAATTGGTTAAGAGCTATGTCTGGTGACCTAATGTTGATATTAATATTGATAATATTGTAAAAAGTATAAAAGATCATAAAAGACAGCAGTATGAATTCTGTTATTTAGCAAAACCCTCTTATTTGCAATATCTCCAAATGCAAGAGGGCTCACCTTGCATCTGGAGGATCCTATTGTCTGAGTCAAGTTCCACTATTCTTTCAATTCTCAGTAAAACAAAACCACTATCATTTGGCTTTCTATGATGATTTTCTAAGTTGGCAGCTTTCCATGAAAGCTGACCAGTAAGTCTTGGTCTAGATCCCATGTTGAATTTGTAGAATCATAGGGAAAGAACTGTGTGAGACAAATTACTATCTAACACGAATTACTATCTAACATTGCTGCAAGAATTCCAGCTTTATGTCATTTGTTTACAACCTGTTCCTTGCTTTATATTATTATTTCTAAAAACAGTGGTTATAATTTCTGTAGATTTTCATTTCTATGATCAAAACATGCTTTCTATCCTTAAATGGTTAGTGTGAAAAAAGAAAAACAATAATAATAAATGAAGAGGAAGAGAGAGAGGAGGAAAAAAATTTGCCAAGTCCCAAGTTCTATACCAGGTACTTAAAAAAATCTTCCTTAATTCTCCAAATAACCATTCAAGGTAGGCTCTTTAATTAATCTTATTTTTCAAATAAGTAAACTGAGTCTTGGATTAAGGAAATAATACCCAGGGTCCTGCAGCTGTTCATTAAGTGTCACATTAGAACACCCTTATGGTGACTTTAAAATTAATGTCTAAATTAACTACTATATTCCTCCCATTCTAAAAAAGAGGATTCTTTCTTAGGGAATTAACAGTGGTCTGTACAGGACAAGAAGGACTGTTCATTAAACTAACAAGGGATAATGAAGACCTCTCTGGCAGGGAATAATACTTTACATGTTTCTCATTATGTCCTTCCATGTTCAATAACACAGTCAATCCAGCTGAGCTCCTGTAGTGATATTTCAAAAATTGTCCTGACTGCCACGATTCAATTGTTGAGGGCTTGCTTGTTACAACACAGGAAACAGTTATATTATGTACCTTACATTATACAACAATAAGACTTAACTCTGAAATATGTTTATCATTATTAGTCTTTTGTATCCATGGTGATTTAATGTCATCTTGCCGCCAGTCATTTGACTTAGGCTAGTGGTTTTCAGAGTGGAGCTTGCATCAGAATCTCCTGTAGGGCTTCTTCAAAACACACAGATTACTGGATCCGACTCTCAGACATTTGGATTCAGTAGATGTGTGTTGAAGACCTTAAAATTTGTGTTTCTAACAAGTTCTCAGATGCTGCTAATGCTGCTGCTGGTCTGAAGACCACACTTTGAGAACCACTGGCCTAGACCAGGGTTTTAAAACCTTTTTTCTGTAAAGAATCAGGTAAATACTTTTGGCTTTGTGGACCATATAGTCTCTGTCACAACTGCTTAACTCTTCCTTTGCCATGGAAAGCAGCCATACACAATACCTAAATAAGTAGGAGATGGCTGTTTCAATAAAATTTTATTTACAGAAACAGGTGTAAGGACGGATTTGGTAAATGGACCATAGGTGGTCAACCTCTGGCACAGACCAACTCAGTATAAGAGGCCTGAAAAATAACTTTGTATATATTAAATATACTCTGTGACTCCATGAGAATCAACTATAGATTTATCCACAAAAACCATTTCTAAGTTTCTAAATAAAATCTGCAGAACTATAACAGAGACTAAGCTGATTGTGTTCAACCAGCACAGAGGAGAAATCCCAAAGCTTCCCTATGAACCCAATAATAAAGCAATAGTTTTACGCACGAGTCTGCATCTTATAAACAGTTTTTGTTCTAACATGGCCATGAACTATACCTTCATTTTCAAATTTTAGTTTTAATTGGATATTGTTTATAATGCTAGAAACTATAAATATACCAAATTAAAGAAAACTAACACTATATTGAATGACATAGATGGCAACCCAATCAGATTATCTATTGACTTTATAATAAAATGAAACAAAACAAAGATACTCTACTTGCCATGAGTGTGCCCAGATTTAATATATTTGGTCTTTACCTGGAATGGTGTACTCCAAACTAATTTAAAATGCCAATATAACCCTAAAAATCTACTAAACTATATATGCCAGTGAACCCACTGCATTAGCTCTATCCTTACAAAATGTAAACTCCTGTAAAAAGGCATCATTCAGAAATTTTTTCTGAATTTTTGTCATAATGGATTGTGATTTAGTACCCTGAAAATAATTAGATGCAAGTAACATGAGGAAAGCTAGTATTATGGATCATCTTATAAACTTAAAATGCAAGTATTATGTTAAACATCTTCAACAATGCTATATTTAGATGCAATATTTAGATAAAATCTCTACAATTATATATTATAACATTTTGATAATTTAAAGATGGATTAAAATGGCTTTCTGAGGGGATACATGACTTCTTTCAAAATCTTTTCCTAAATTCGATTAAATCAAATGTTTCATTTTGATCAATGGATTTAGATTTGCTACTAGACATTTACTCTTTAGTCTAATGAAGTTGTTTTCAAAGAGTCCTCAGTTTTCTAAAAAAAAAAGTTGAAAGAGAATTGTGGTCAAATGACACTGGAAAATGTTCACTTTAAACACACTTTAAAAGTTTTTTGTTTTGTTTTTGTTTTTTTGTTTTTTTTTTACTTCAGGACTCTTTGGAAATAATATTCATGGTACAGATATCTAAGAAAGATGTGGTAAATCGTGTAGCTTTTCCCAATCTCATTTGAACATGGAACCAAGTTATTAGTAGAGCATTCTGAAGTACAAGAGAAACACTTAAGAAAACAATGTTCTTAGTGCCTGAATCCAGGTACCATATGATATTTTTTAAAAAATAAATTCAATTAGAATCAACAAGTATTTGTTAAGTACCTCTGTTATCTGACTTATCAGTTAAAGGTTAACGTTTTACTTTTACTATGCCACTCACCTAAGTCTACCTAGAATGTAGTTAAACCTATTAAACATACTTACACTCCTCTTCAGGCCTCTTCCGAAGGGCTGCACGAACTTCTTTACAAGGACTTCTCTGATATTGTGGGGGATTCCTTCCCCTTATTAGGTTCTCCATCCTACAGGAGGGAATTAACAGAATATTTTAATACCAAAATCTTGATAAATTTTAACAAGTTAAATGGTTTAAATCAAGAGTCAACAATTCAGGTAGACCACACCATTAAGAGTATCTAGCAAGGAGTAAGACAGTAGGGAGTGGCAGTGACTGTGGTAAACTGGAGAGTGCTTGACTTTTCTTAGGCATTCCAATGTTAAAAATATAAAAACACATGAGGATGAAACTCATATACACATTCTCCAGTTAGAGACTGTTATGGACTGAATGTTTGTGTCCCCACCCCCTCCACTCCTCCAACCCTTCCCCTCCACCCCCCCATTCATATGTTGAAACTCTAATCCCCAGGGTAATGGTATTTGGATGTGGAACCCTTGATAGGTAACTAGGTTTAGTTGAGGTCATGAGGGTGGGACACGCATGATGGAATTAGTATTTTTATAAGATGAGGAAGAGAGACCAGAGCTCATTTTCCCCTGCCATATGAGGACACAGTGAGAAGGTAGTCATCTACAAACCAGGAAGAGGGCTCGCACCAGGAACTGAATCTGCTGGTGCCTTGATAGTAGACTTCTAAGACTCCAAAACTGTTAGAAATAAATGTCTGTTGTTTCAGCCACCCAGTCTGTGGTATTTTATAGCAGTCCAAGCTAAGTCAGAGACCCATTAACTAAAGAATGATTACTTATAAAGCAAACACATTTATCAAAAATCAGGTTACCCTTTAGAAGAAAGATCATATCTTTCACCAACATTCTGAATACCAGTTTTCAGGAGTTTTAATTGCTGCTTTCCTCTGTGCTAATGATTAAATTGGGAGGGGTTTTCTAGTTCTAATCATTGTGACTTCTTAAAAATATGGTCAATATAAAGTGTACTTCTCAGTTACTTCCAATGCTGACAACCAGAAAATAATAATAAATGGGCCAAATGCAACTTGGGTTGGCATATTAAGCAGCATATACTCTGTGGTTAGTATTTTCTGGTTTTAGTAAACCTTACAGTTTTGTGCCAGCAATGCACACTCTGCTTATTTTGAAAACATTAAACAACTATTGAGTGTTTAGGATTTGGAAATTCAGAACAAAACAATGATATTTATGATTTAAAAAATATAAACATAGCTTTTAACATCTACATAATTATTCTAATGGGATATCACTGGTTTTAACAAACATGCTGGCTGATAGCATGTAATGGTGTGGTTGTTATGGGTTATGGTGGTAGAAAGTCTCCTAGGGTGAGTAGTACAGAGAATTATATTTCTAGTGTCTAGAGAGGAAATTGGGAAAGGATAATCCAATAAAAGCAATATGTAAAATGGTGTGAAATATGAGATAAATAACCTTTTGTACTGGAAGAGTAACATAACACTATTTCTATGAGAAGCTGTCACTGGTTCTTAGAAATACTTTTCCAAATATATTTCCTTAAATTAAACCATTCATAGGTAGGGACTACTTTACATGTGTGTGTATGCTCACTCATATGCCCATGCTTGTGTATGTAAAGTACGAGAAAACATTTCTCAATGTGTGATGATAACTTGAAATTTAGTTTCACTTGAAGATCATTTCAAGTGAGAAAAAGAGTTCAAGGTTATGATAATACAATGACAGGAAATCAAGTGAAAACCTCAAGAGTTTAAGATATAATTTGCTTTAATACTATATATGGGGGCAAAATTAAGCTTCCAGGACCATCCCTGCAGTTTCAGTATGAGGATTAGCCATGTAAATTATATAAAATGTTCTAGATTCTGACTCGAATTAATTCAGTGCACTATTTTGATTACATGTTTCAGAAAATACATGAATTTTCATGATGATATAATAACAATTTAAGTGAACTTTAGTTAATCACTAGTATTTACAAGCTCAAGATAGTAAAATACAACAAACATAACCTACAAATGCAAGTATCTACATAAAATTGTGATTTAATTTTAAAAAACAATTAGTCATCGTGATTATACAGATGAGGGATGACCACTTACCCTGGCTGGAAATCTACGTAAACCAGTCTCTTAGATAGGCTATTACTTTTCCTTTTATGTTTCTGACTATCGAGAATGTGAAAACGAAAATGGTCTAGTTGATTTTGACGTAATTATATTTGAGGGTATGTCAGAAAAACTGAAATACAAGTTAGAAAGTACTGCCAAAGGCTCCAGGAAAGTTTCACTTACATGGCTGCTATTGGCATCAAAGATCACCAAGAATCATTGTGCCCAAATGTTGCATTATGGGAATGTTCACAAGCAGATATGCAAGAGATTATGCAGTGTTAGCAATGCCGCATAGTTTAACTTTAAGGAGCCTAGGTTCTGGAATAGACTGCCTGGGCGAAACTCCCATTCTGTCTCTTAAAGGATGATTTTAGGGAAAGATACTTAGCTACTTTATACCTTAATTTTCTCAGCAATAAATGGGGATAACATTAGCTACCTCATAGGATTGTTGTGAGGATTAAATACGTTAATAGTGTACATGTGCTTACACTGTGTCCACCACAATACAAGAGCTCAGCAAATGTAGTTATTATTAATCATAATTATCCCAAATAAAAATGAAATCATATACTAAAATTTTAAATGTCTGGTATGTTAGGAGAAATATGAAAACTAGCCTTTATTTAATAAAGAAAAAGAACAGATGACACTGTTGAGAAAAAAATTCTGCCTAAACAAATGTTCTGGTTATTGGAAAAATACAAAACATCCATGCACATAAATTGCCAATTTTCAAAATGAAGAACTTGATAAACTGTATTTCATTTTATTCAGTAAGATTTAAAGGGTCACTATATGACAATCTTCCAAGGATACTCACATGGATAAAAGTGGGCTGGTAACCTCATGAATTAATTAAAATGCTAAATAACTTATTCTTTCTTAGAGAATTCAGAAGATGTTACAAAACTGTATAGTGGCCTTTGACCTTAGCAAGAACAATGAAGATATCTTACAATGTATTACCATTTATCATTTATTCCATCTAATCCTTACAACAACCTTCTGAAAGAACATTTTGAAGATGAGGAAGCTAATGTTCAGAAATGTTCAGTGACCTGATCCTGGCCACACAGGAAGTAAGAGGTGCAACTGAGATTTAATCAAGGTTTTCTGATTTTTTAAAAATCTTTTCCTAGTTGCTTTTTAACCCACTATTTCCATGAGTCTATGATTAGCTATAGATAATTTCACTACCAGACTGAATACTTGCAATTCTACTATGTCGTGCATATTTAATTTTGATGGAATTCTTATTGAACATAATATTAATATTTAGATTAGTATATACTCATATATAAATAGTATATATTACATTAAATATAATACTACACAAATATATATACATTTGTAAAAATGTTTATCTTCTAAATACATGTTGAGTTTTTTTATCATTTAGCTATTTTCATTGAAATGTTTGCTTCTATTAGTGATATTTTAAGTTTTTAGAACCACGAAAAAGATAACTGGGGAAGGGACGAGGGGAAGATGGCGGAAGAGTAAGACGCGGAGATCACCTTCCTCCCCACAGATACACCAGAAATACATCTACACGTGGAACAACTCCTACAGAACACCTACTGAACGCTGGCAGAAGACCTCAGACCCCCCCAAGAGGCAAGAAACTCCCCACGTACATGGGTAGGGCAAAAGAAAAAAGAAAAAACACAGACAAAAGAATAGGGACGGGACCTGCACCAGTGGGAGGGAGCTGTGAAGGAGGAAACGCTTCCACACATTAGGAAGCCCCTTCGTGGGCGGAGACTGCGGGTGGCGGAGGGGGAAAGCTTTGGAGCCGCGGAGGAGAGCACAGCAACAGGGCTGCGGAGGGCAAAGCGGAGAGATTCCCACACAGAGGATCAGGGCCAGCCGGCACTCAGCAGCCCGAGAGGCTTGTCTGCTCACCTGCCGGGGTGGGCGGGGCTGCGAGCTGAGGCTCGGGCTTCGGTCGGAGCGCAGGGAGAGGACTGGGGTTGGCGGCGTGAACACAGCCAGAAAAGGTTAGTGCACCACGGCTAGCCGGGAGGGAGTCCGGGAAAAGGTCTGGAGCTGCTGAAGAGGCAAGAGACTTTTTCTTCCCTCTTTGTTTCCTGGTGCGCGAGGAGAGGGGATTAAGAGTGCTGCTTAAAGGAGCTTCAGAGACGGGCGCAAGCCGCGGCTAAAAGCGCGGACCCCAGAAGCGGGCAGGAGATGCTAAGGCTGCTGCTGCTGCCACCAACAAGCCTGTGTGCGAGCACAGGTCACTATCCACACCCCCCTTCCGAGGAGCCTGTGCAGCCCGCCACTGCCAGGGTCCCGGGATCCAGGGACAACTTCCCTGGGAGAACGCACGGCGCGCCTCAGGCTGGTGCAACGTCACGCTGGCCTCTGCCGCCGCAGGCTCGCCCCGCATCCGCGCCCCTCCCTACCCCCGGACTGAGTGAGCCAGAGCCCCCGAATCAGCGGCTCCTTTAACCCCGTCCTGTCTGAGGGAAAAACAGACGCCCTCCGGCGACCTACACGCAGAGGCAGGGCCAAATCCAAAGCTGAGCCCCGGGAGCTGTGAGCACAAAGAAGAGAAAGGGAAATCCCTCCCAGCAGCCTCAGAAGCAGCAGATTAAAGCTCCACAATCAACTTGATGTACCCTGCATGTGTGGAATACATGAATAGACAACGAATCATCCCAAATTGAGGAGGTAGACTTTGAGAGCAAAATTTTTGATTTTTTCGCCTTTTCCTCTTTTTGTGAGTGTGTATGTGTATGCTTCTGTGTGAGATTTTGTCTGTATAGCTTTGCTTCCACCATTTGTCCTAGCGTTCTGTCTTTTTTTTTCTTTTTTAAATTTTTTTCTTAATAATTATTTTTTTATTTTAATAACTTTATTATATTTTACTTTTTTATTTTACTTTATCTTCTTTCTTTCTTCCTTCCTTCCATCCTTCCTTCCTTCCTCCCTCCCTCCATCCCTCCCTCCCTCCTTTCTTTCTTTCCTTCTTTCCTTCTTTTCTTCCTTTCTTTCTTTCTTTCTTCCTTGCTTCCTCTCTTTCTTTCTTTCTTTCTTCTTCTACTAATTCTTTCTACTTTTTCTCCCTTTCATTCTGAGCCGTGTGGATAAAAGGCTCTTGGTGCTGCAGCCAGGAGTCAGTGCTGTGCCTCTGAGGTACGAGAGCCAACCTCAGGACACTGGTAAAAAAGAGTCCTCCCAGCTCCACATAATATCAAACAGCAAAAGTCTCCCAGAGATCTCCATCTCAACGCCAGCACCCAGCTTCACTCAACGACCAGCAAGCTACAGTGCTGGACACCCTATGCCAAACAATGAGCAAGACAGGAACACAAACCCACCCTTTAGCAGAAAGGCTGCTTAAAATCATAATAAGTCCACAGACACCCCAAAGCACACCACCAGACGTGGACCTGCCCACCAGAAAGACAAGATCCAGCCTCATCCACCAGAACACAGGCACTAGTCCCCTCCACAAGGAAGCCTACACAAACCACTGAACCAACCTTAGCCACTGGGGACAGACACCAAAAACAACGGGAACTACAAACCTGCAGCCTGCAAAAAGAAGACCCCAAACACATTAAGATAAGCAAATGAGAAGACAGAAAAACACACTGCAGAAGAAGGAGCAAGATAAAAACCCACCAGACCTAACAAATGAAGAGGAAATAGGCAGTCTACCTAAAAAGAATTCAGAATAATGATAGTAAAGATGATCCACAATCTTGGAAATAGAATAGACAAAATGCAAGAAACATTTAAAAAGGACCTAGAAGAACTAAAGATGAAACAAATAACAATGAACAACACAATAAGTGAAATTAAAAGTACTCTAGATGGGATCAATAGCAGAATAACTGAGGCAGAAGAACGGATAAGTGACTTGGAAGATAAAAGTGGAAATAAATACTGCAGAGCAGAATAAAGAAAAAAGAATGAAATGAACTGAGGACAGTCTCAGAGACCTCTGGGACAACATTAAACGCACCAACATTTGAATTATAGGGGTTCCAGAAGAAGAAGAGAAAAAGAAAGGGACTGAGAAAATATTTGGAGAGATTATAGTTGAAAACTTCCCTAATATGGGCAAGGAAATAGTTAATCAAGTCCAAGAAGCACAGAGAGTCCCATACAGGATAAATCCAAGGAGAAATACACCAAGAAACATATTAATCAAACTGTCAAAAATTAAATAAAAAGAAAACATATTAAAAGCAGCAAGGGAAAAACAACAAATAACACACAAGGGAATCCCCATAAGGTTAACAGCTGATCTTTCAGCAGAAACAGAAGAGACTGGCAGGACATATTTAAAGTGATGAAGGAGAAAAACCTGCAACCAAAATTACTCTACCCAGCAAGGATCTTATTCAGATTTGATGGAGAAATTAAAACCTTTACAGACAAGCAAAAGCTGAGAGAGTTCAGCACCACCATACCAGCTTTACAACAAATGCTAAAGGAACTTCTCTAGGCAAGAGAAGGAAAAGACCTACAATAACGAACCCAAAATAATTTAGAAAATGGGAATAGGAACATACATATCGATAATTACCTTAAATGTAAATGGCTTAAATGCTCCCACCAAAAGACACAGATTGGCTGAATGGATACAAAAACAAGACCCATATATATGCTGTCTACAAGAGACCCACTTCAGACCTAAAGGCACATACAGAATGAAAGTAAGGGGATGGAAAAAGATATTCCATGCAAATGGAAATCAAAAGAAAGCTGGAGTAGCAATTCTCATATCAGACAAAATAGACTTTAAAATAAAGACTATTAGAAGAGACAAAAAGGACACTACATAATGATCAAGGGATCGAACCAAGAAGAAGATAAAACAATTGTAAATATTTATGCACCCAACATAGGAGCACCTCAATACATAAGACAAATACTAACAGCCATAAAAGGGGAAATCGACAGTAACACATTCATAGTAGGGGACTTTAACACCCCACTTTCACCAATGGACGGATCATCCAAAATGAAAAGACATAAGGAAACACAAGCTTTAAATGATACATTAAACAAGATGGACTTAATTGATATTTATAGGACATTCCATTCAAAAACAAGAGAATACACATTTTTCTCAAGTGCTCATGGAACATTCTCCAGAATAGATCATACCTTGGGTCACAAATCAAGCCTTGGTAAATTTAAGAAAATTGAAATTGTATCAAGTATCTTTTCCGACCACAACGCCATGAGACTAGATATCAATTACAGGAAAAGATCTGTAAAAAATTCAAACACATGGAGGCTAAACAATACACTACTTAATAACGAAGTGATCACTGAAGAAATCAAAGAGGAAATAAAAATATACCTAGAAACAAAGGACAATGGATACACGATGACCCAAAATCTATGGGATGCAGCAAAAGCAGTTCTAAGAAGGAAGTTTATAGCAATACAATCCTACCTTAAGAAACAGGAAACATCTCAAATAAACAACCTAACCTTGCACCTAAAGCAATTAGAGAAAGAAGAACAAAAAAAAACCCCAAAGTTAGCAGAAGGAAAGAGATCATAAAAATCAGATCAGAAAAAAATGAAAAAGAAATGAAGGAAACAATAGCAAAGATCAATAAAACTAAAAGCTGGTTCTTTGAGAAGATAAACAAAATTGATAAACCATTAGCCAGGCTCATCAAGAAAAAAAGGGAGAAGACTCAAATCAATAGAATTAGAAATGAAAAAGGAGAAGTAAAAACCTACACTGCAGAAATACAAAAGATCATGAGAGATTGCTACAAGCAACTCTATGCCAATAAAATGGACAACCTGGAAGCAATGGACAAATTCGTAGAAATGCACAACCCGCCAAGAGTGAATCAGGAAGAAATAGAAAATATGAACAGACCAATCACAAGCACTGAAATTGAAACTGTGATTAAAAATCTTCCAACAAAAAAAAGCCCAGGACCAGATGGCTTCACAGGAGAATTCTATCAAACATTTAGAGAAGAGCTAACACCTATCCTTCTCAAACTCTTCCAAAATATAGCAGAGGGAGGAACACTCCCAAATTCATTCTACGAGGCCACCATCACCTTGATACCAAAACCATACAAGGATGTCACAAAGAAAGAAAGCTACAGGCCAATATCACTGATGAACATAGATGCAAAAATCCTCAACAAAATACTAGCAAACAGAATCCAACAGCACAATAAAAGGATCATACACCATGATCAAGTGGGGTTTATTCCAGGAATGCAAGGATTCTTCAATATACGCAAATCAATCAATGTGATAAACCATATTAACAAATTGAAGGAGAAAAACCATATGATCATCTCAATAGACGCAGAGAAAGCTTTCGACAAAATTCAATACTCATTTATGACAAAAACCCTGCAGAAAGTAGGCATAGAGGGAACTTTCCTCAACATAATAAAGGCCATATATGACAAATCCCCTGCCAACATCGTCCTAAATGGTGAAAAACTGAAAGCATTTCCACTAAGATCAGGAACAAGACAAGGTTGCCCACTCTCACCACTCTTATTCAACATAGTTTTGGAAGTTTTAGCCACAGCAATCAGAGAAGAAAAGGAAATAAAAGGAATCCAATTCGGAAAAGAAGAAGTAAAGCTGTCACTGTTTGCAGATGACATGATACTATACATAGAGAATCCTAAAGATGCTACCAGAAAACTACTAGAGCTAATCAATGAATTTGGTAAAGTTGCAGGATACAAAATTAATGCACAGAAATCTCTGGCATTCCTATATACTAATGATGAAAAATCTGAAAGTGAAATCAAGAAAACACTCCCATTTACCACTGCAACAACAAGAATAAAATATCTAGGAATAAACCTACTGAAGGAGACCTGTATGCAGAAAATTATAAGATGTTGATGAAAGAAATTAAAGATGACACAAATAGCTGGAGAGATATACCATGTTCTTGGATTGGAAGAATCAACGTTGTGAAAATGACTCTACTACCCAAAGCAATCTACAGATTGAATGCAATCCCTACCAAACTATCACTGGCATTTTTCACAGAACTAGAACAAAAAATTTCACAATTTGTATGGAAACACAAAAGACCCCGAATACCAAAAGCAATCTTGAGAACGAAAAATGGAGCTGGAGGAATCAGGCTCCCTGAGTTCAGACTATACTACAAAGCTATAGTAATCAAGACAGTATGGTACTGGCACAAAAACAGAAAGATAGATCAATGGAACAGGATAGAAAGCCCAGAGATAAACCCACACACATATGGTCACGTTATCTTTGATAAAGGAGGCAGGAATGTACAGTGGAGAAAGGACAGCCTCTTCAATAAGTGGTGCTGGGAAAACTGGACAGCTACATGTAAAAGTATGAGATTAGAACACTCCCTAACACCATACACAAAAATAAGCTCAAAATGGATTAAAGACCTAAATGTAAGGCCAGACACTATCAAACTCTTAGAGGAAAACATAGGCAGAAAACTCCATGACATAAATCACAGCAAGATCCTTTTTGACCCACCTCCTAGAGAAATGGAAATAAAAGCAAAAATAAACAAATGGGACCTAATGAAACTTCAAAGCTTTTGCACAGCAAAGGAAACCATAAACAAGACCAAAAGACAACCCTCAGAATGGGAGAAAATATTTGCAAATGAAGCAACTGACAAAGGATTAATCTCCAAAATTTACAAGCAGCTCATGCAGCTCAATAACAAAAAAACAAACAACCCAATCCAAAAATGGGCAGAAGACCTAAATAGACATTTCTTCAAAGAAGATATACAGACTGCCAACAAACACATGAAAGAATGCTCAACATCATTAATCACTAGAGAAATGCAAATCAAAACTACAATGAGGTATCATCTCACACCAGTCAGAATGGCCATCATCAAAAAATCTAGAAACAATAAATGCTGGAGAGGGTGTGGAGAAAAGGGAACACTCCTGCACTGTTGGTGGGAATGTAAATTGATACAGCCACTATGGAGAACAGTATGGAGGTTCCTTAAAAAACTACAAATAGAACTACCATATGACCCAGCAATCCCACTACTGGGCATATACCCTGAGAAAACCAAAATTCAAAAAGAGTCATGTACCAAATTGTTCATTGCAGCTCTATTTACAATAGCCTGGAGATGGAAACAACCTAAGTGTCCATCATCGGATGAATGGATAAAGAAGATGTGGCACATATATACAATGGAATATTACTCAGCCATAAAAAGAAATGAAATGGAGCTATTTGTAATGAGGTGGATGGACCTAGAGTCTGTCATACAGAGTGAAGTAAGTCAGAAAGAGAAAGACAAATACCGTATGCTAACACATATATATGGATTTTAAGAAAAAGAAAATGTCATGAAAAACCTAGTGGTAAGACAGAAATAAAAACGCAGACCTACTAGAGAATGGACATGAGGATATGGGGAGGGGGAAGGGTAAGCTGTGCCAAAGCGAAAGAGAGGCATGGACATATATACACTACCAAACGTAAGGCAGATAGCTAGTGGGAAGCAGCCGCATAGCACAGGGAGATCAGATCGGTGCTTTGTGACCGCCTGGAGGGGTGGGATAGGGAGGGTGGGAGGGAGGAAGACACAAGAGGGAAGAGATATAGGAACATATGTATATGTATAACTGATTCAATTTGTTATAAAGCAGAAACTAACGTACCATTGTAAAGCAATTATACTCCAATAAAGATGTAATATATATATATATATAGATAGATAGATAGGTAGATAGATAGATAGATAGGTAGGTAGATAGATAGATATGTAGATAGATAGATAGATAGATAGATAGATATGTAGATAGATAGATAGATAGATAGATAGGTAGGTAGGTAGGTAGATAGATGATAGATAGATAAACAGATATGAAAGGATGGCTCTTGCTTAGTAGAATGCTGAGGGCAAACTGGTAAATGCTGGAGTCGGGATATTAGCATCATGGTAAAGATTGAGTCAGTCAAGAATCATCAATGGATATTAAATCTAGCAGAAAATTTTGATGACAAATGGTAAGCTGTCTCCCCACAAACTTCTTACTAGTTGCAGCGGAGGGGGGAAATGGTAATTAATAGTGGAGAAAGCAGGTAACACCTTGACTGGACAAACAAAGTTAAGATCACCTGCGAGGGACAGATGGACATTACATGCCTCCAGATGTGATACCCCAAGAAGTATACATCATCACCTACGTTGTATTGTTACTGAGAATGCATAACCCCACTCTAATCATAAAGAAACATCACACAAACACAAAATGAGAAACATCCTATTTTAAAAATGGAGCACTGTATTCTTCAATAATATCAATATCGTATAAGACAAAGGAAAGGCTGTGGGAATGTTTCAGATTAAAGGAGGCTAAAGAGACATGAAATCAAAATGCTATACCTGACCCTAGACTGGATCCTACACTGGAGCGAAAACTTCTCTTATTAGATCAAGTGAAAAAATTATAATATGGCTGATAGTTTAGATAATGTAAATCAATCAAGTTGATAACTCTACTGTGGTATGTAAGAAAATATTCCTATTCTTAGGAAATATACACTGAAGTGTTTAGTGATAAAGAGCTCTGATGTGTATAACTTATTGCAATGTTCAGAAAAAATTATGTATAAACATATATAACTGTATGAGAGAGAAAATACATCATAAAGTAGATGGGGTAAACTGTAAACAATAGGTAAATCTGGATACAGTGTATATAGATGTTCTTTGTGTGATTTTTAGTTTTGCAACCTTTTTTGAGTTTGCAATTCTTTCCAAATAAAATGCTTAAAAATGAAAAAAAAAAGATAACTGGGGTCAAGGAAATGCACTGTAAGCTACATATACAACACAGTAATAGATGAATAAAAATTAAAATAGCACTAAAAGTCGTTGGAATGCTAAATGTTATACCCAGTGGAAAATACACTTTGAATCAAATTAAATGTTTTACACAACAATGTTCATGTCCAAACTATTATATAACTTTGAGACTTCCATCCTCTTAAGATTACACTTCTGACTACTTACTTGAACTCTTCCACCAGTGTCAGCTATGATCTACAGTTTGCATTAAATGGTCAGACAAAATGACCAAGAATGAAGTCTTAGAGCACAGCTGGGACACAGCAAAGATGCTATTCTAGCTATTCTCAAGCTTGGCATGTCACTAGAGGGAGTGTGTTAGTAGTTCCAGCAAGGAGAAATTAAGAGTGATGACCACAGGCAAGACAGATGCTCTAACAACTCATTGAAGAGCTCTGAAAAGTACAGCTTACATGTCAACTGCTGGGAAGAAATAGGGGCAGCCAGATTAATATCAAGCAGCATGAAAAAGCAATCAGAGGCTATAAGCAACAGTATCCACAACTCTCTCGGTGGTGTCTCCAAAACTTAGGTCACAAAATCATCTGCAGATCTTTACAACTACAGATTCCCCCATTTCCAGTACTAAAGATTTCCATTCAGTCGGCTGGGGTCAGGCCCAGGTAGATATATTTTTCAACATTAATCAAGTACTTCTAAAGTAGCCTTACACTGGTCCCAATACTGGCATTGGGAACCCCTGTAAATAAAAATATATATACTTGAAGAGGTAGGAAAGTGAAGTTCAGTGAATTCATTCTGCTGATATAGAGGTGAGGTGAGGGCCTGGTGTGGAGACTGCAGTTAGGATAGGTACTATCAAAAATGAAAAGAGTAGCCAAAGCAAAAGATTCAAAGGCTTGCCAAGTTGGCTGGAGATCAACTAGATGAACCTGGAGGCTGACCATTTATAATGCTGATCATCTCAACAGTGAATTGATTTCCTCTACCAAGCTTTGGCAGGCTCAGCTGGATCAGAGAATAAGTCTGGATTGATCTAGAATTGTGGATTGGGTTGATGGTGTGGCCAGTGAATAAAGTAAGGGAAGCATGGGTGAAAATATAGATGTAGTGGATTTGCTCAATATGGAGGAGGAAGAGGAAGAATGATTGAGTGCCTGGAGGAAAAGAGAGTTGGACTAAGAAAATAGAGGTATCAGGTATTGGTATTTCTAAATGTCTACTATGTGCCAGGTGAGTTATTAGGTTCTTTATATATATTACTCATGCTATTCTTATTTTTTTCATGGCTAATCTGAGGCTCAGAGATGTTAAATAACTTGCTTAGGATCACACAGCAAGTGCAAAAATTAGAATTTAAATCCAGATCTGACTCCAGAGCCCATGGGGTTAACTACTATGTGGACTATGTAACAGAAATTTCTTTAATGATGCTAATGCTCAGTATCTGCACTGTCCAATACAGTAGCTGCTAGACATATACACAGTATATTCCCACTTGGAATGTGGCTAGTGTGACCAAGGAGCTGAATTTGTAATTTCTAAAATTTGATTGAATTTTAGTTTATTTAAATTTAAATTTCAATATGACAAATTTCAATAGACAGCACTGCATATCTAGAAGGCCCTATTAACTTAGCACATGACTGGTGAAAATCCAGCTCTCCACTGAAGACCTCTAAATTAAAGTCAACATGAGCAGAAAAGTAAAGTTATGGAAAAGTATTCTGTATGAGGATCTTTTGGAGACAAATGAACAATTTAACTCCTCACTGTAGAACAGGCTTACAGTAACCCCCTAGGAGCTTCCTTGCAAAAACACACTTTTCATGCAACTATGGTTTTCAATTACGGAGCTCTCCTCCTAGCACATTGAAGTATCTTGGATACTCACTTGAAACTTCTTCCTATCTCAGGGCCTTCTTACATGCTGCTTCCTTTGCCTCAAATGATCTTCCTCCTATTCCTATCTAAATAACTCCTAATCACCGTTCCAGTCTTCACTATAACATGACTTTTTAAGAGAGTTTTCTTTAACTCCTTCATCTAATTAGATCTCCAAATATGGATCTACCCTGCAGCCTAGAGTTTTCTATCATAGCACTTATCACATATTGCAATTACATATCAGACTTCTGGATTTCTGTTTAATGCCTGCCTTTCTCCTGAACTGTAAGTTCCATGGAGGCAGAGACAATGTCAGTTTTATTCTCCATTCTATTGGAGAATTTAGTACGGTGCTTCATATTCATACTCGTTGCTTGAATGAATGAATGAATCTCTCTCTCCTAATCTTGCCGTGAGGGAAAATATATGATGCTGGGATCATTCTGTGTGATCCAGGTGGTCAACCTAGTTAGTGGCCTTCCAAATACTGTGGCTATCATCCCTTTACCGCCAACTCATGTGCTTCCTCTCAGTCATTCATTGGCACCCCTAACACTTTCCTAGTAGGCCATCACCTTGCACTGAACAGCCTCTCACCATCCCACTCTGCACCAGCTGCCAAGCATGAACAGACATTGGAAAGCAGGTTAAACCACCCCAGGTTCCCTTTGCTGCAAGACCAAGGGGATAAGAGGGGGAGGAGGAGACAAGATAGATAGAACATCAGGAGCTGCTCTCCTCGGGGTGATGCATCCCTGTGTGGGGAATTTCTCCAGCAGAACCAGGGGAATTCCCTGTGCTCCCACAGGTACACTATGGGGGATTATGATTAAGGAAAAGAGATTTTATCATGACATCAAAAACTCGATTAAAAAACAAAATCAACTTGTTTTTCTTACAAGATGCCAACGATATGGAGGCTATTTTTCCCCCTCATTGAACTTATTACTATACTTGCTGCTTTGTGAGCACAACCCAAACTGGAAGTTTGTAGTGCTTAATGGGTCTATTTGATAATTAGACAACCTAGATAAGCCCCTAAATTACGTTCAGTGCACAAGTAATGAATTGAGTATTTGCAAACCCCTTTGCTTTGTGGTCTGTAGGCTTCCTAAGACTCCTTAAGGAATTTAAAAAAATCTGTAAACTAGATATAAAATAAATTACAAAGAGTAAATATCCTTGACATTACTTTCTAAGAAAGTAAGAATTCCAATTTTGTGTTAATAATTATCTTTAATTAAACAATCTTAAATAAATGCAGACATTTTTCAAAAAATCAGACTGGCATTTCATTGAGCATTTATTTAACTTGATTATAAACAGAATTGAACACAATAAGCTACACACCTATAAATAAACACAATCATTTATATTTAGAGTGACAATCTACATGAGTAGGAAGCTTAGTAAGATCTATAATAAAATATGGTAGCATTTGTTGCCTTCAAACTTGACAATGAATGTACAGGAGCATTTCTGTTAAAGTACAAAGGCATACAATATTGACTACAATCTGAAATTTCATCCAATTAGTTCTGGGGTAAAGAGGGTACTACCTTTCAATTAGTCAGAGTCCAAAGTTTAAAGTGTCTATCATGTGATACAAGTCAAACATCTTTTGCTTTCCATAGCTACTCCATCTTTCTTGGTATTTCTTAGCACAGTGCCTAGACTATGGTAAATGCTCCATAAATATTTAATTAATGATTTAATGGATGGATGAATGAAGTCTGCTCCTTTCTGGCAGGAACATTTGGAAGATTTTCATTTTTCATTCCAAATTTTACCCATCCTTGAAGATATATTTTTAAGTTCCAATTCTACTCAGAAACAAAATCCAACCACTTCAAATATACTCAGTGCTTGCCTTCTGAATTTTCTATATGATATTTATTAAATGTTTGGAAGTGTAACTGGTGATTTTCTAGCTAGTATTATTCTTCATTTCAATGTTTGAAATGAAGAATTACTCATCTGTATTACTCATATAGATTCTAGACCATTTGAGGGCTTTGACATAACACACTACAGTTGTTGAAATACTTCCATATAATTTATTTTGTTTCATTTTCTTGACAATTCTGAAGTAGGTATCAGTGCATCAGTATTTATAGATGAGACAACAGGAAGTCTGAGAAATTAAGTGACATATGCAGAGTAACACAGGAGGGCCAGAGGAAGGACTTGAACTCTGGTCCTTGGACTCCTAAAATGCAATCTTCATTTCATAATGCTGAGAAAATATTATCAGTCTTTTGTTTTTCCTAATGTCTAGTGGATCATAAAGCAGTGCTCTTACTGAGTTGTAGGTGTTCACTAAATCTTAAAATATGGAATATTTATAAGTTATTGTGATTTTGACTTACACGTCTACAAGTCTAAAAACTAAATAGAAATAATTAATGGAAAATTAAAGTAAATAAAAATAGATAAATAAATACAAATAATAAGAATTTAAAAAATGAAAATGTGCTTAAGCCTGCATATGGGAAAAGGAAAAATAAGATTGCTATATTATTTTTAGAAATAATAATTAGTAGTCTGTTCTGCCCAGGGAAAGAGAATAATAAGGGGCAGCATGCTGTGACCATCCATCTTTACAAAGTTATAAAGCCAAGTAACCCCCCCCCCAGCACTTCAGAATTCCTTCGTTGGCTTTGAATTCAAGAAAAAAGAGGAAGGAGTTGAAAAAGCAGTGGGCTGCTGTTTCTTTTTTTTTTTGCTTTTTTTCCTTTTTATGGAAAGTTGAGTCTGAATTCAGCACAGTGAAACAATCTCCAAACCAACCTGGAACCAAACTAGAACTATGCATGCATATTAAGCATAAGGTAGCCATTAAAAAGTCTCAAGTGTTTACAAAGATCCAGTTTGAACTGCAAGTGACAGTGCAAAAATAATCGATACCCAATTATCTCAGTCAAATATTTTGACTTGATATTTAATAAGGACAAACTGGATGAAATTAAACAGCAAGATTGTTGCAGGAAAAAAATAAATCACATCTTAACTACACTTAAACTGCTTGTAAACAGAGTGAAATGCCTAACATAACAAAATGATAGGTAAAGCACTGTCCACTTGGAAAAGAGCCAGATGCCTGATTTTTAAGGCCAGTGATGATTTACCAAATATTCAAGGGATCATCAATAGTCTCAAAGGAGAAACTTCTTTTTACGTTGCCATGTCACACATTTATGGGATGACAAATATAACAGTATTATTTTCACCGTTTTTCAAGAAAATAGAATTCAAAATAGATGGGTATCATTATGGGCTTGAAAATGTAGATTCTACCTTTTCTAAACAACAAATCAAAAGTGGAATGTGAATGGTATATAATTTACTCTATAGAGGTTGTAGCAAACAACTGTTCCATGAAAAATCTATGAAATTGAGAAGAGCATGGGTAGCTATGGGAAAAAAAAAAGTCCAGCTCCTCATAAATTCAGGAAGCACACTATTACAAAATTCTAGTTCAAATTGATTTACTTTCCTCCTATTTAAAAGAAAAAAAATCTTTGTATTTTTTATCCACACACAGAGTAGTACTATATCAGAAGTCTGTTATCTTTATGAAGGTATTTTATTAACAAATTGAATTGATACAAGGAATAACAATCTTCCCTCAGTGAAACTCCTTACAGAAATAAGTGAGTTACATGAAATATTTAGGAATATGTTCATTGCCAAAATCACACACACACACACACACACACACACACACAAACACATACACAAAACATAAAGTTCACTAAAATCAGAGTTATTCAGAAAATAAATCCCTTAAAGCTATGCATATCAAGTGGGTGAATTAATAAAATATTTGCCTATAAAAAGGAATGACATTCACAGGATGGAAAAAATGTAAAGAAGCCATAATAAGAAATAAATCAATACATTCAAAATATTCAAAACATGTTTATTTTACTCTTAAAAGCAAAAACAGAGCTGGCAATGTAGAAGAAATATATCTAATTAAAAATGGTGAGAAATAGGAACATACATATCGATAATTACCTTAAATGTAAATGGATTAAATGCTCCCACCAAAAGACACAGACTGGCTGAATGGATACAAAAACAAGAGCCATATATATGCTGTCTACAAGAGACCCACTTCAGACCTAGAGACACATACAGACTGAAAGTGAGGGGATGGAAAAATGGTGAGAATTCTTGAAAAAGTTCTAACGTTGAATCAACATAATTATGCAAAGATAAAATTGATGCTAAAAAATACAGAAAAATGCTAGCTGCTTTAATAAGATTATTAACACTCAGGTTATAATACTATTACCAAAATTATACCTGAACTGTCCATCACTTTTAAAATTTAAGAGCATATGGAAACTATTTAAAAATTTGTATTTTGAATAGCAGGAAATACAGAGATACAATATAATTACCTACCATCTAGAAATTAATACAATATAATACATATTTATAAGCCCAGTCAGATTCCTTTTCTTCATTCTTTCTTTCCTTCCCCCACACACTTTGACTCTAAAGATTGAGGAAAATACCTGTGTCAACATTTGGGTTTCATGGTTTTCGGTCAACATTTATGAAATGAGAATACTAATGCCACCGGAATATAGAATCATCTCTCCTCTGGAAAGTCTTCTGTGATTTCACCCACCTTCCCAACTATCTTCTGTCTCTCTGTCCTATTATGGGATCCTACACATACGTCTTACTGCCTCAGCCTCCACTAAAAATCCCTGAGGACAGAAGTTGTATCATTCCTGAGGATCTAGCACAATTCACTGAACATAGAAGAAATTAAATATTCATTTTAAGTGATTGAATGAATGAGTGGTGTGAGGAATAAATGTATGTCCTGTTCTGCTCTAATGTGATCTACAGTTATACAACCTCTTTATATATATGATTTATTTCTCATAAAGAGACTATGGGCTTAATATTTTACAGATGAAGAAATTGAGACTCACTTGCCCAAGGTCAGCAACAAAGCCAGACTAACGTCTAGACTTTCTGATTCCTGCTGACCTTTGTACCTGAGCACAGCTGCCTAAATGAAGGAACGGCTTTGCTCATTTCCAGGTGATTCCACTTTCACCTGGAGCCTCATTAAGTCTCAGAGGAGGGACTATTACCATAATATGGCAGCTGTTTAGATGAAGAAAAAAAAATGTGTGGAAGGGGCTTCCCTGGTGGCGCAGTGGTTGAGAATCTGCCTGCTAATGCAGGGGACACAGGTTCGAGCTCTTGTCTGGGAGGATCCCACATGGCGCGGAGCAACTAGGCCTGTGAGCCACAACTACTGAGCCTGCATGTCTGGAGCCTGTGCTCTGCAACAAGAGAGGCTGCCATAGTGAGAGGCCCACGCACTGGGGGCCACAACTAGAGAAAGCCCTCGCACAGAAATGAAGACGCAACACAGCAAAAATAAATAAATTAATTAATAAACTCTTACCCCCAACATCTTCTAAAAAAAAAAAATGTGTATGGAAGGACTTAATTATTTCTCAAGAAAAGCATATACTCCTTTCTCTAAGTGAAATAGGGAGAGTTGGCAAATATGAAGTAATATTATCTTCCAAATGTGCATAAATATCTAAACATATACTATAATGTATAATGCAAATGACATCATAATCTTTTAATCAGGCATGTAAAGATCAAGTTCTTCCCTGGAGTTCTGCCTTCAGCCTGTTCTCCTGCATCCTATCTCTGAGTAACATCTTTTTGGTAGTTATAGCCCACAGGCCAATGGCTCTGTCACTGGACTGAGATTTTTGAATGTTAGGACAATGCTGCCCTAGTAAATTCTGTAGAATTGTCAGACATGGCGCAGAGACACAGAAGATACTCAGCATTTTTATGACAGTACTGGGTTTGATGGCTATCATTCTTATTGATGAGAAAAAAGAAAACTTCATAATCAGAACCATATTTATAATTTCTAGGATGTTTTAAAGCACAAATACTTTCAATCTCTTACTATTTTATACTAAGATGAGAAAAAATGGAACATCTTGTCTCTTTTACTAGGGAAAGAATGGTCAAATGACTCATCTATTCAGGAAGATAGGCTTCTGGGAAAACCCAATTTAGTTTCTATTTGAGACTGAGTGAGTACCTGAACAGCCTGAACCACTCAGATGGACATCACATAATTATGTGCTAATTCTAGGAGCATTTAGAAACACCTTTTGGCATTTTATAAAAATTTATGGGGTCACAACAAAGAATCACATCCCATGGAGCACAGCAATTTCACCTTGTAAGTCCTCACCTGGCATTTCCTTTCTCAGTTCCTTCCCTCTGCATGGCCAGAAGGGTTTGCTTTTCTTTGTTTCCTTTTGCTTATCTTCTACTGGCTTCTTTTGTGGGTAAGTAAATACATTATCCACTAAAGGAACGTTAGAGCATATATTCACAGCCTCTGTCATACAACCCTTGCTTCCCTATGGTCTACTATCAATTCAGCGGCCAGGGAGTCTTTTAAAATCATGAGTCAGATTGTGTCACTGTGTTGAGCCCAGCAAGCTGAGGATTTCCCTTCTACTCAGAGCAAAAGCCAAAGTCCTTTACAATGGCCCATGAAACCCTTTGTGTTCTGCTGCCTGTAACCTCTCCTCACATCCTCTCGTTCGCCTCTTAATCAGTTCCAATAGTTCATTCCTCCACTAACACTCTTGATCTTCTTTGTCCTGTTCTTTTTTCTTTACCCCTGGGCCTATCAACTTCTAACATAATCTTTTAATCTACTTATTTGCAGAGTTTATTGTTTATTGACTGTAAAAGTCTATATGTGCTTTGAAAAGAATGTATATGATCCAAATGTTGTTGATTTTTGTTTCTGTTATATCCATTAATTAGTGAGAGATGTGTCAGTATCTTCCCCAATATAATGATGAATTTATTTCTCCTTGTACTTCTGTCATTTTTTGTTTTATATAATTTGATGCTATCTTATTGAGTATATAGAAGCTATAACATCCTGATGAATTGACCCTTCTATCATTATGTAGTGAACTTAAGATCTAATAAGACTGTTTGCTTTACAATCTGTTTATCTGTTAATAATATAGTTTGCAAGAGCTCTCATGGATAGCAATTGCCTGGAATATCATTTTCCATAATTTAGATTTAGCCTGTTTTGGTCCTCTGTTTAAGGAATGTCTGTTGGAAAGAAAATATTGTGCATTTTAAATCCAGCTTTTAAAAAATTCAGTTTGTACTCAGATTTTTTTGTAGTAAGAATATTTATTTGCATTATCTTATTTTACTACTAATAATTTAGATTTATTTCTGCTATCTTATTTTGTGCTTTCTCTTTATATAGATTTTCTATTTTCCTTTTCTACCCTTCTTTTAAATTAAGGGTTATTTTCCCTGTTTTCACTGTTTTTTTCTTCTACTTTGGAAATTATGATTTCTATGTTTAGATATATCCACATATTTAATATTTGTTTACTCTTCTTTATTGTATCTCAGACCTTCTACCTTTGATCACTTTCCTTCTTCCTGAAGTTCATCCTTTAAAATTGTCTTTAAAGTGAGTATTTTAGACCTCTCAGCTGTTCATTTGAAAATGTCTACATCTTATACTTCTTCTTAAGAGACAGCTTCACAAGATGAAGAATTAAATGTGGACAAATACTGCTAGCTCATTGAAGGTGTTATTTCTAGTTTACAACCCCGTTGTGGTTGAGAAATCAGTTATGACTTCTTTTGTAGCTAATCCTTCTTTTCTAGCTGGTTTAAGATATTTTCATTTTCTTCGGTGTTTTTCAGTTTCACTATGATGCTGTCTATTTGTGAATTTCTTTTTACACTGGGTTTGCTTTTTGACCTGAGATGTACTGTCTTTCAGGGATTCTGAAAAATTATCATCCATTTTACCTTTGAACATTTGCTTCCCCCTGCCTTTTTTTTTCTTTTTATAACTCTGTTTAGATGTAAGTTAGGCCTTTGCACTCTATCCTCAAAATCCCTTATTCTCTTGTGCTGGGAATTCTCTCTTTGCCCCTGTAATCCTGTCTTCTCCATTCTGCTCTGTGTCCTGGCACATTAACCTCTATGTCATGCATCACCAAAGTTCCCTTGCCCCTGGCATCCCAGTGTGTTTGGTCAGTGAAAGCTACCAGCAGGATATTGGGTATGGGAGGAGAGAGGTAGGGGTATTTATTTCTCCACCTGCATCCTTAGTGTGTTGTGGGTCTTCTACCAAAGTTGCAGTTCCTCTCAGATAACTCTTTGCTATAGCTACAATTACAGCTCTCTCCAGTCTTACAATCTCCTTTTCTGTGCTCCTTTACACATAGGGGTGAAAACGATTCCCTGCTATTATTAGTCCCTGGATGCTTCATCATACCTTTCTGGCTTCTTTCATTCTGCCTATCCTGTTTTTATAAATCTACCTGGTTATTTTTATAGACTCATATTCTTTTCTCACATTTCCATTCCTTAATTCTTAAAGCTCATACATTTGAAAATTCCAATAACTGAAGACTTTGTAATCTGATTATTCTGGTTCTTGTTTCTGCTGACTCTGATTTACGGTGCCATCCTTCTTATGGTTTCTGGTTTCTTTATGTGTTTTGTGATTTTATATGATGAACTCATTTTTCTTGGAAATTTAATCTTTGAGGATTCTTTGAGGTCCTGATTGAAATGTATTAACTCCAGAGAATATCTAAGTTATTTCCTGACTGCCTGGACATTTCCAGACACTAAAACAGAAGTTCAAGATTTCTAGAGTTTAACAGATGCCCTTAGAACAAAATCCAGCTTTAATTCTTACCCACCTTCCAGGGTTTCTCCTTGATTTAGCTTTTGCATACTTCCTTATTTTCTAGCCAGCTCAGCAATTCACTTAAAGAAATGTAATTTACATTTTATCCAGATTTTTAAGTTGTTTTCATGGGAATGTACTTTCAGCGTATTTAGTGTTTCATGCTGACAAGTAACAGAAGTTACATTTCTTTCAAAAAAAACACACCAAATTCAATTGTCATGATAATATATTTCACAAGGAATAAAAACAAACTAATAGGAATTACTTAAAATATTGCCAGTGTATTCAACATATGAGGAAATTGAGCCTTAGAAATGCTAGGTATGTAAGCTGCAGAATAAGAAGTAGGAAAGATAGGATTCAAAGTTACATTTCTCTAATTTCAGAATCTCTATGCTATAAGAGCTCTGTTAACGCTGGCATCTTTGTATATATCAGAATTATATTGCTAAGAATATATAAAATTACTTTAGGCTCAAGTAAGAGCCATTAAATGCCCATGCTATCAGTATAAAAGTGATGAGTTAAAAAACAGCTGCTATAAGGTGCACTAGAGAGAATCAATAAAATGGTATACAGATTTTAATAGATTCCCTAATTTTCAATATTAATAAACCAAATGAATTTATCTCACTTGGAAGAAATGTTCTGTGAAGAAGAATGGAGGATAAATAAATCCATGTATACTTGGTGAAGAACTTGAAATAAATGGATGGCCTAAAAGACAACATGATAAAAATAGGTGATTTCATCAGGACTATTCTAGACAACATTTTTAAACAGGAAAAAATTCAACCGCATGAACCCTCAAATTTCTTTTTGTTCATTTTCCTCATTTCCCATGCTTACTCTGTTTTATTCTACCTAGTTTCTCTGAAGATCTGGGTAAGTCAATAACATCTTATGGTGGATTCATTCAATATTACCCCTTACAATATTTTATATGTAGAAGATACATAAGGCAAAAAATAATATGAATGCATTTTACTTATAGTGGTTCAGATGCATAGCACCTGGATGAAGGGGAGCCATGGGAGCACTTTTCAAATGGGACAATATAGGTAACATTGTAATCTGATTCTACCTATGGTTCTATTGTTAGTCTGAAGTAATTCTACCTACAAGAAATATCTTGAAGTGCTGGCAATCCTTTACATAAAATCATCTATTTAAAAGACAGTGGATTAAGATTTCAATAAACTGTTGTTTTAAACAAATAATTATAATGTTCTTGACTAGTTATTATACTTTAAAATATTATTATGTTTTTGGTATTTCAGATTAATCATAGAGTAACAATGTTTCAGGACTGGTTCTCACTATTCAAAACATACAAGTGCTGGTGAAAAACTAGGTCAGTGTGAATATGGGTCAGTTACCAGTACTTCCTCACACACACAGACTCACAATGCAAGTACCTCATTCGGGGTCTACAACTGATTATGGATTTTTATGCCTTAATGAATCACCATGATTTTGCTTTTAATTGAATATTTATGTCTCCTAATTTTCTTTTCTTCCCTTATTTTTTATAACTGTAATATAGTGAAGGATTATAGTAGTTATTTCTTGATGCTTTCCATTTTATTGTCACTAAAATGATTTATCTCTACTATCATTAATATCATAGACATTTATCAGCAGTTAATCAATCTTTAGGACCTAAAGGTTCTAATTAATGGAAACACGCTTTCGAAATTCTACATTTTATATTGAGAGAAAGGTTTGTGCTACAAGATATTTTAAATAACCTAGAGAATCTTGTTAGGAAACTAAAGCCACGAGTGGATGACTTCACAATTTTTTAAAAGTAATATTCTTTCTAATTTATCTACTACTATATACAAAATAAGCTAAATGTCATTCCTTCAAATGTTACACGGGAACAATCCTTTTTGATATTTTAATTAGAAAATGAGTAACAGGTTGAGAAGTGATGTACTATTCCACACACAGGCCTTTAATTAGTCCTCTTGATATTTACTGCCTCTCTCTCTATTCTGTTTTCTGGATTAGTGGTTCTCAAATTTTGTTCTGTGGATGACAAAATTTTCACTGGGGAAATGAGAAAAATAAGCAATGTTTTGAGGTTTGCTTTAAGCAATCTTTTTGGCACTAAAATGTTCTTTCTCATAAATTGATAGTGATAATCAATGGTAAATCTGTCCTTATTATTCTAATAAAATGTCCCAAGTAAAAAAAATAGCATTGCTCTGTGAAATTCCAATGTCTGGGGACCACTGAATTGCATGATCTTGGGGAGGATCATGGCATTCTTGACCAACTTGATAAGTTGGAGGTTGGTGATACCTTTGCTTAGAGAAAATACAAAAAGCAAGGGGAGGTGCTTAGCACTGTTCCTGGCACACAGCAGGCATTCCAAACATAGTAGCTGAGTGGATGTTAAGTGAATGAAAGTACAATTGTAAATATGGACAGATATATTTGAATATGTGCTGCCCGGTCAGAAGTTTTGCACACTGAATTGATTTTGAGGGCTATCTGCCTGGCAGCAGTCTAACAATAAGCAGTATAAAATGCACCAGTGAAATACAGAACCAAACAAACACCAATAACTGATCCACATCATAAATACCCTTAACCAAAATCTATCTGAAGACCTAGGAAAGAAACAAAAAATTATTTTCCTTTGTAAATCGGGCTTAATTCCAGGAGAAAACTCAGGGGATAAAAATATCAACAGATAAAACGATCTTTCTTGAATGTACCTTCCTTTACATGGAAATTTATTTTCTCATTCTTTCAGCAATCTTATTTTACATAGGAGTCTCTAAACATGATTATAGCTATATTTGCTAGTATTGAATGATACAGTTCCTAAATCTTTGACCTAGAGTGGCATTTTCTTCTACACTGGCTAGCATTATTTAAATAGGCATTGGTTATTTTTACCAAAGTTAGATAAACAGATGCACTAATCAGATATTATATGTCTATTTTATGATCTATTTTGAAATAACTACCATCACTAAAACTAAGATTTTATTAGATGTTTTCCTCTGTGCTTACTAAAATAACAAACACATTCTTGATCAGAAAATCATGATGTGTTACTACAACATGAAAAAAATACATCATTTCATATTACTGATTTGTTTTGTGCATTTTAGCTGAAGTCTAATGTCTAGTAACCAGAAGGTATGGAAGAAAAGTGATCTCTAAATTGATTGTGTTATGGGCTGAACTGTGTCCCTCCCCAAATTCATATGTTAAAGTCCTAACTCTCTGTACTTCAGAATGTAGCTATACTTGGAAATCGGACCTTTAAAGAGATGACTAAGTTGAAATCAGGCTGTTACGGTGGGCATTAGTCCAAAATGACTGATGTCCCTATAAAAAGAGGAGATTTGGACACACAAAGAGATACCAGGGGTATGCACACAGAGAAAAGACCATGTGAGGACATAGTGCAAAGTGGCTGCCTGCAAGGGAAGGAGAGAAGGCTCAGAAGAAATCAAACCCACTGCTACCTTGATCTTGGACTTCTAGCCTCCAGAACCTTAAGAAAATAAATTTCTGTTATTTAAGCCATCTAGTCTGTGATATTTTGTCATGGCATTCCGAGCAAATAATAAGGTCTTTTGTGCTAAAGGTTAATTGATTATTTTATTAACTAAGGTTTTAGATCTGATTACTGCCAAATGAGGAACTCTCTCCCGAGCTTGCCTTGGTCACTTTGAATTGAGATGGGAGAGAGACTGACTCTATGGTATGGGTGTAAGTCAACATTTAAAAAAATTAGAATCTTGTTTTAATATAAAAGCTTAACTCTTCGATAATCTCTCCTATAGTTTTGGAATTTTATATTAATATTAAATAGTTTTCTTCGGATGGGATTTTTTAAAATAAAGTATTGCATGGTCAATCATAATTTTTTCAAACACCAAGAGCAATAACTCTTAATAGGGGGTAAGTTAAATAGCTACAGTTGGTGTGGGAGTAGAGATAACTTTCCAGGTCAGAATCACAGCTACCCTTTCTATTGGGCAAAATAAAAAGGCAATCTTTTTTATCTTGGAAAAAAATTGAGAAACATTGATCTAGAATGCTACTGTGAGTTTAACAGTGTTCATTGCAAAGTACTAAAAATATTCATGTTTACCTATCTTGTATTCAGTTATTGAGAAGCCTCAACTATCTGAATTATAGCTGAGACTATGCAAGGAAGCCAAAAACAAAACAAAAATAAAACCTCTAAATCTTAATAAAAACAAATTTTGTTCTGAGGCTCAAATGAGATTATACATGTGAAACACTTACAGGAGTACTTGGTGCTCAGTAAGCAATCAATAAATTCAAGCTAATTTTATTGTAGTATAATATCAATATTTGTAATAATGGTACTTAAACATGAGGAAAAGTTTAAACTATATTTACTCTATTTTATTGACAAAAGAAAAGAAAAATGTACACAACAGTTAGAAAAATGTCCATCAAATACTGTTCAACAAAATGGATGCTGAGGCTTAATAATGCCGGTTCAGTGAATAAGCTGATAACCAAAATGTATTGAGAATGTATGATTACAGGAATTACATAACTCATTTTCTCCTCTCAGTAACCCTATGAGGTCAGCATTTCATGGAGGAGGACATAACCTTGTTCAAGGTCATTCACAGCTAGAAAGTGGTGGAGCCAGAATTTGAATTCAGGCCATTTGGCTGTAGAGACCAAACTATTAACCAAGAGAATTGGACGTTTCTTTTAAAACTAAAATTTATTGTACCTGTGTAATGCCTATATGTTTTTATTTAACTTTCCAAACACCATTATCCAGTAACATTTTTCCCCTTGAGAAAGATATAATTTCCTAATTATGCTGGAAAAGTGAAAAGTTATTGTAATACACAAGTGGTTTACCCGGAGCCTTCTCATTATAACCACCTGGGGAGGCATCTTTCACTTAGAATACAATGTTAATGGTGGCCTGTGGAATTGTGGATCCTGGCAACCATGGGTTACCATAGGCATTCACTAGACCAGACTATCAACTCCGGAAAGCAGAAACTGAGCCATGTTCACTACCAGCCTCAATGTCAATCAAAGTGGTTAGGATAAAGAAGTACTCAATTTGATGAATCCTTAGAGCAACGTTTGAGGGTAAAATTTCAAAACTTAACAAGTAAGCAGGAATGCTTCCATTTTGGTGGTTATTGTACTGTGAATTCTTTAAATTCTTAGAAGCATTCTAGTAGATGCCCTTGTGCCCTTTTTTCCCCTTTTTTACTAATACAGCCCCAATTTTTCTCGAGGTAGTAGGTCTCAAACTCCTTTGACTCTAGGGGTGGCAATGTGACCCAGTCCAGGCTGAAGTTCTGTAAGCCAAGGTCACTAGGGGCTTCTGGGAAAGCTCTTTAAAAGAGACAGACTCTGTTGGGCTTTGTCTCTGTGTTTTTCCCCTTTGCCCTTTCTCTTCCTCTTGATTGTAACATGGGTGTGACGGTAGAGGTGGCCCATGCAAACGTGCAGGCAGTAAGCAGGGCAAAAGCCAAATGTCTGGATAGACAGCTGGAAAAAGCTGGGGTTTCCAGTGGCAACTCCAAGCTACTTCACTGGCCTGATCTTACTACTTACAGTGGAGGTAAGTATAGAAAAATAAAACACATGCTGGTTTAAGTCACTGTGGGGGCGACTTATATTACCAGTAATTAAATGTAATTCATAACTTACACAAATGTCTTTTAGTAATAAATGTATTTAGGCATACATATAAAATTTGTGAATTCTTTTATTTAATTCTATTATTTAGCGAGTAGAAATTTATCACAGAAATCTGAGCAAATCATAGCTTTCTCAATGTGCCTAACTTGCTCCAGGGATTCATTTGCTTATTGGCTTGATGAGACCAGTTAGCTGTGAGATATGGAATATTGCACCATCTTAGAAGAAAACCTCGATTATGATGAATGGCAACAGGGTACACAAACTGAAGCCAATCTGTTTGAAATACTGGCCAGCATATCTGGTATGAGTAATTCTGATAGTTTATCACCAAATTGTGTATTTTTTATTAATTTCATTTCTGAGAAGCACAGCCCATTTATGTTATTAAAACAATTTATCACTTATTAATAGTGAATAAATGGCAGGCAAGCTGCCATATTTGCTATTAACTTAACTTTTCTCTCACTTGTTTGCAGAAGACAATTAAGTGCAGCTTCTCTTGTAGCCTAATAGCAGCTATCATCTATTTTAAAATGAACCTATAATGCATAGAAGAAGTATACTGGGCAAGGGTTCAGAAATGACTTTTTAAAATTGAAAAGCTAGATTCTCTGTGTTAGAATGGTAACTTTGCTTTTTTGCCTAGCATCGCTACAATAGTGCACTGTTGGGAGGCATCTTAAGGTCTATCTGGCATGTACTCTGTGACAAGTTTGGCAATTTAAATAAAGGTTGTTGTTTCTTCTTAACACAACTCTTATTTTGGAAGCAAGTATCTCTTAGGAATTTATATCGGAATAACCACAATTAAGATATATCGTTTTTCATCTGGATTTGTTTAAGTAAAACGTAAAAAGATCAGCAGTTTCCATTTTAATATTTCACCCAAAACTGTGTTTTGAATTTTATACATACAGTTTTTTGTGGTTGTTGTTAAGATGAAGAAGGAGATGCACTAAAAGAGAAGTGAATTAACAACCTAACTAAACCAGTGACATAAATTTAAAACTTCCACATTTGGGGGGTATTTTTCTGAAGTTTCTTATACTGCTGTATTTTGATATTTTTGTCCAGTTTCTAAGATAAATATAGGGTTCTTAGTGTCACGTCTTTGCTCTTCCCACTGTGCTTTTGACTTTTAAATAAATTACCAAGTTTATTTTATCTGCTGCTGCCTTTTAAAATAGCTCTAATAGATACGAGGTAAAATGGTCTTTGCACTGACAGATGTTCTTGGATATCCGAATTTCCATTATGACCAAAAAAGATGCATAATTTGGTCTCAACTACAAAGAAAGTTAGAGGTAAGTTTCTTTCAAACTTTAATTTTTTTTTCCCTAAATCACTATTATAGTTAATTTGTAAACTAGGTTAAACTTGCCTGGAAAACAATTTTATTTATTTATTTATTATTTTTATTTCTTTAAATAGATTTACACATGTGAAACTATATATGAACAATATGAATAAAATATTAAAAAGTTATTATTTATGTCTAATTTATGTCTAATTTCATTCCAAAACTTAGCTATATTCAGGTGGTACCTCTGGCTTGTCAACTAATTAGAAAGAGTTGACATTCATCACTTATTTTTATGAATCTAGATGTGCCAAACTGTCTTGGTGGATGATTTAGCTGGAGGCCTCAGTCCATAATTCTTGAATTGACATCTATACTTGTCAACACTGCTGTAACTTTCATATAAGGATAGCATGCCTATCTGTGGCAGCTATAATCGAATGAAAAATGTGCTAAAATATACCCATTAAATTAGGTAAGCTATTGACAGTGCCAAAGAAAAGATGCTTGCAAATTGCTCCCAAATTCTGCCAAAGTGTGTCTTCAAATTTGAAACACTCAAAGTGCATTTAAAAAGAATTAAAATTTTCAGATTATAAGAAATTGCACATTACATTTTATTCAGAAGGTGTGGTTTAGAAACACTAATTGAATACAAACCTTACAGGCATGCAAGTATCAAACAAAGACTTCAGACAGCCCACAATGGGTGCTTAATGAATATTTGCTATGTATATGAAAGGATGTATTCATTTGTAACAAATGACATAGACGCTTAGGCTTTTTATTAGAAAGTTTTTTGAGAATACACCAAAGCATTTTTTAAAACATAAATTCGCTCTTTTTTTATGAGGAAGAAATAGAACTAATAGTGAGGTAAGAGGGAAAGAATTTGCCTTGAAGGAAAAAAAAACACAAAACAAACAAAGAAGTAACATTTTTACTACTGTGCTATATATCCTTGAGTTTCATTAGCAGAAAGTCACACTGACTTTAACATTTTGTTTGGGAATATTGATAGATTTTCTTACTGTACCTTGTAATCTTTTACTGCATGCTTGTCTGTTATCATTCGCAAAGGATTCATATTGGTGCTGAGGTTAAACCTCCTTGAGGATTGAGCCTCATCTCCACATGACTGTCATTGAAGCCTAAGAATTAGCCTATGAGGGAGTCTCTTGAAATCCACCTTATTCCTTAAGTCATTCTTACCAGCCTTTCTCAGGCCCTAGGACAAGTCTAGGGCTGCTTGCAGTGTAAACTGGCTGTTTGTTAATTGCATAAAGGCCTTCAGGTTAGGAAGTCTGTTCACCAAACCTTACGCTCCTGCATGGAGCTGCACCTGCATGGAGGAAGGGATGTCACATGACTCACAAAGGTGCTAGATGGATTAGTAGTGTCTTTGCTGACATCTGTCCTAGAGGGTTTCTAGAGCTTTGTGAATTCCTCCCAGTTTCCATTCCTACCTTCCTCCAATTCCATTATCCAAAGGTATCAGAGATTATTTTCTTAAAAATATAATTATAAAAGATGAATATAACTATCTCTCTAACAGTTTTATGGTCCTCATATTCCAAATAATTAATGAAATTTTATATCTCATACAAGGTCCTTCAAAATCTGAGGCCTATCAACCTTTCCAGCATTCACTTCCATTCTTCCATAGCCCTGCAAGTCTGCTTAGGGTCTAGGTTAGGCAAAGCAAAGGGATCATTCCTCACTTCCCAGAGCTAAAAATAGTGTTTTCTCCTTCAAAATTGGGAAATAATAGTAACAACTAACAATTTTGGAGCATCCATTGTGTCTAGGCACCATTCTAAGCACTTTACAAGGTAAAGTAGTTATTATTATTATTTCCATTTTACAGGTGAGTAAACTGAGGCACAGAGAAGTAAAGTAACTTACACAGCATCATGTAACTAATAAGTGGTGTAGCCAGGATTTGAAGACTACAGAGAGTAAGACACAGAATCCAACACTATCTGTAAGTTCATATTCCCATGAAAAACAACCTCTTAGAAAACTGAAAATCTTGAAAAACTGCAACTCAAGATCATTCATAAATTTTTATTTCTATGTCACCACACTATTATTTTTTTCAAAATAATAATAATATATTCTCAACGTTTTCTGGTGGTTTTCCATACCATAGAAACAGTATATATACTTCAAATATATACTTTGTGCTGTCTAGAACGTCTCATCACCTATTTTTACCTGGTGTCTCAAAAAACCAAAAGCCACTTCAAATGCTTATAACAGAGAACTGAATGCAGGGACATTGGTGACACAGGAGGTGGAGGAGCTGAGAAGCCCAACAGGGGACGGAGATTAGCAACAGCAGGAAATCACTATCAATACTATTTTGTAGAAACAGAGGGAGAAGGCGTGTTTCTGAAGCCTGGGTGTGGATTTACCTCGCAGAAACTGAACCACCGTAGGCTTGTCTGGGAGGAGCCAGCACCCCGGGGAGATGGAGCCTTTGCAAGCTCAGCCCTTTGCAGCAAAGAAGTGGGAGAGAACTACTCTGTCTTCTCCCTTTCTTCTTTCTCTCTTCCTCAAACAGAATCTTCCACCACTAGTTCCAGCCAGAAACCAGCTAACAGGTCACCACCACAGGGAGCATGGGCAAGGCAGAGGAAGGGCAAGGCTTGGCCCTGAGGCACAGAGTCTCAAGCCCTGTACATCTGGTGAATGCCTCATTCTTAGGCCTTCCTCACGAAGATCTCCCTGCTTCTCTTAGATTCTCCCACAGAACCGTACAATTCACTTCTTTTAACACCTGAGTATTACACAAATGAACTTATCTACAAAACAGAAACAGATCACAGACTTAGAAAAGGAACTTATGGTTACCAGGGGGAAGGGTGAGGGGAGAGATAGATTGGGAGTTTGGGATTGACATGTACACACTGCTATATTTAAACCAGACAAGCAACAAGGACCTACTGTATAGCACAGGGAACTCTGCTCAACACTCTGCAATAACCTAAATGGGAAAATAATTTGGAAAAGAATAGATACATGTATATGTATAATTGAATCACTGTGCTGTACACCTGAAACTAACACAACATTGTTAATTAACTATAGGTCTGCAATCTAACAAATGGCACAATTTCACTCCACAAGAGTGATAGATAATAGAAGCTGTAGAATGAAACATTTTTCAGTGTTCAAAGATATAAAGGAATAAATATATTCCAGAAAGCACGGATCTGTTTGTGTATCTAAAATATATCTAGTTAAGTAGTTAGCTATGTCAGGTGAATTTGGAAATGAGGCAAGTACAAATTAAATATATAATCTCTGAAATAAATAAAACATCAGTGGAAAGGTTAAACAGCAGAATAAAGCCAACAGAAGAAAAAACTAGTTTATTATAAGGTTGTCCTGAAAAAGCACCCCATATGCAGCATGCAGACTAAAGTAGATGAGAAATATGAGGGAAATATTAAAAAGCATGAATGATTATGTATAGTCAAGGCACATATAATGGGATTTTAGAAAGGAAAGAATGAGGTAGAAGAAATATTCAAATAATTGACAGAAATTTTTCCAGAAGTAAATAAATATATAAATTTCAAATGGAAGGAGATCACAAGATTTGAGCAAAATAAATGAAAACAAATCTACACCTAAATAAATTGTAGTGTGAATACAAAACATTAAACAAAATGATAAGGTCTTAAAAGAGATAGAATGGTAGCAGACTTCTCATGTGTAAAAGTGGTAGCCAGAATTAAAATACCTTCAGTGTTGAAAAAAGTATGTGAAAACTTAAAATTTCACTTTATGTACACTATCTTTATACTCAAGACTGACAGCAAAAATAAAGATGTTTCATTAAAAAGTTGAGATACTTCTGCTTCACAGAATCTTTAAAGAACATATTATAAGAAGAAAGCTAAATGTGGTAGGGGATGTAGGAAGGAAAAGTCACTGGTCAGCAAAGAAATTAGTAAAATATATTGATAAATCTAAATTCGTATTGACCTTAAAAATTAAATAAGACTAAAATTGATAGCCTTTAAAGTTAATAATGGAACTAAAATGCTAGACAGTAGCAAAATGGGAAATTAGACAACAATTATTCTATTGTTTTTCATCTCATCCAAATCCTACCCTATAGCTCTCTTCCTCCATTCTTACAGGCCACAACTCTTCATTCAGTATTTGCCAAACATTTCTATCTCATGTTTCAGTCTTTCTTTGTCTTCATAGCTAATTTTTCATATGCTTCAGGAGACTGCATCAAGGACTACTAGCTAGATTAGAAAATGCTGACATTCAAATCGGAACTCAAAATTTAACTTGCATTATGCTAGGAAACTACAAAGCTAAATGTGGGTAATTCTCTAATATCTTGTTTTTATATGAGTGCTATTCTGAATGTCATATATGTACCACATGCTATTATAACTGTTTGAATTTTACTGGATTTGCTAATTTACACTATTTTATTGCTTTACTCCAAAAAGATGATGAAAATTTTGAAATAATGGCTTAAGTGAAAATCTATGCAAAAATACTCATCAGACCCTCAAATCGTTTTAAGAATAAAGTAAAATAAATATTAGAGGCTCTAGCACTTTAATAGCAATTCTAAGTTATTGTTATAGCCACAAAAATGAAATAAAAAAGGTATGGCATGTATCATCCATACTTCTCCATTTTAAAAAAGGGAGTAGAGCTGCCAGCTTAATTTTAAGTATGCTGTCCAATTAGCCATTGTGTATGTTTTTAATCAGTCATATAAGTAATATACTGTCCATAATATTTGAATGTCAGTGATGCATCATTCATAATAAACTATTATAAATTCTCCACTATAAATTATGAAACTTAACATGGCCTCTGACCTTCAGGATTTTGCAATCAGGGACAAGAAGAAAAATCCTCATTAGATTTTATTTTAAATGTTTACTGGAAAAATCTTTTGGGCACCAAGATATCACAGTTCTAAATTAAAAGCAGTTGGGACCTTTTATAGTATGATTTCTATAAAACCTTATCTTTAATTACAGCATTATAAATGCATAGTAATACCTTTTTCTAATTTATTGTTTTTAAGACATATTTCTTCATTAAACATCAAGTTATTTATTACAAACATATTTTCTAAAAGAGGTAGTAGAGTGTAATGGCTAAGATCCTGTGCTCTGGAGTCACATGACCGGCTTTCAAATAGCAGTTCAAACCCTGATTAGCTGAATGATCTGGGGATGATTATTTTTTCTTTTTCTGGATGATTACTTGTGCTCTGTGCCTCTCTTTCCTAATCTATAAAAAAAGAAGGATGATGGGAAACATGAAGAACATTTCCTAAAGTTGAACAAGTAGAGAAAAGAAAATTAGAGATATCAACTTTGAGTGTTAAGTATCTTAACATTAAAATTCCAAGAACACAAAAATGGAGAAAAATTATGGAAAGACAAGGCTATTTTCCAGAACTGAAGTCCTGAGCCTCTGTGTTGTGAAGGCCCACCATATGACTAAATATTTTTTGATGTTTAATGCTATATATAGTAAATGCAATTAAAAATTCATTTTGGAAAGGTTTGTTGCTATTATATAGAAGTGCAATAGATTTTTCCATATTGAATTTACATATTTTGAATTTGCTAACTTTACTTAGTCCTAGTTGTTGTTTTATGGATTCCTTTGGGTTTTCCATGAAATCAATCATGTCGTCTGAGAATAAAAAAAGGGTTTTACTTCTTCTTTTCCAAACTTTATGCCTTACTTTACTGAGGAGCTAGAACCTCCAGTACAATGTCAAATATAAGTCATGGGAGTAGATATTCTTGCTTTGTTCCCTATCTTAGGGGAATACTTTCAATTAATTAAGTAAAATGTTAGCTGTGGATTTTCATGTGTACTCTTATTAGATGGAGAAAGTTATTTTCTATTCCAGAAATTGCTAAGGATTTTTATGATTAAAGGGTATTGCATTTTGTCAAACACTTTTTCTGCACCTATTGTGATGGTCATGAGTTCTCTTCTTTATTCTGTTAATATGGTGATTTACATTAATTTGTGAATGTTAACCCTCAGATAAACCCCACTCATTCATGATGTATTCTCACTTTTATATATTGCCAGATTAAATTTGCTAGCATTTTGTTATCAATACGAATATGGAAGACCGGAATATCACTCTTAATCACCTTAATCTTATTGACATTTATTGACTACTATACCCAACGACTGCAGAATACATATTTTTTTCAGGTGCACATGAGACATACTCCAAGATAACCAAATACAAAGCAATGAACAAATAAAATATTTTAAATTTAAAAAATTTGCTCTAAACACTACTTTAGCTGCATCCCATTAATTTGGGTATATCTTTTTTTTTTAATTCAGTTTGAAATATTTTCTAAAGTTTGTGATATCTTTTTCACCCAAGGGTTACTTTTAAACGTGTGTGGGGTTTTTATTTCAAATATTTAGCTATTTTCTAGTTTTTTGAAAAATCAATTTCTAATTTAATTCCACTGTAATGAGAGAACATAACCCATGAGTCAGCAAAGGTGTTACATGGCATTCTTCCTAAGCCAAGCAAGGGGGGAAGTTCTAAAACAATTACACAATTTTGAGATTTCTGTAAACTGTTTATATTAATCTGACATTAATCCTTCCACCTGTTGAGTAAAGCAATAATTTGAGAGTAACAGAAGAACAGAGAGAGAGTTTGGGGTAATTAAGATGCACCCACCACTTGGCCTAGCAAGGAACAAGCTATGGTCAATCAATCATAAGACAAATTGCTTATCATTAAGAAAGAGAACTTGAACTGCAAGAGAATGTGGGCTCTACCTTTGAGAAAACAGCTAAAGGAAGCTGGAGGAGAAAGAGCTGGACAGGAATTTCTATTATACAAGAGTAGAGGCATGAAGGACCCACCTCTACAGGATCCTTTGCAGTTATTAGTACCTAAGCCCTAAAAGAAATGTAGCAATGAGCATCCTCCACCCAGAAAGCACTGACAGAAGATGACATGTGGTAGTAGTCAACTCAGGTCTTTGACAGGGGCCAGATCAGCAAGAGGCACTTGTCCTTCATCTCTCTCTTTTGGGACCAACACATAAGAGGAGAAACTGTTTTAGAAGAGGTGGAGGAGGAGAAGGGAAGGAGCAGATCATTCCCCTCACCTACTGAACTGATGACTTGCCTGGCTCATTCTAGCAGAAGGGAGAGAAGGATTTGTCTTGTGGTTGAAATTTTAAACTAAGTTGAAAATTTAAATATTAGAAACCGATCAGAAAATTATGGAATCTGCCTAAAATGTTTTTAAGAGGCAGCAAAGGCAGAGTGTTGTTGAAGATAGTGGTCAATGGGGGAAAAAACCCTCAAAACTGATGTTTGAATGACACTGAATTAAGAAAGTTTATAAGTAGGATTAATTATAAAATAGAGTTTAATATAAAAGCCATGAAAAGGTATAGGAAAATGGTATGGGAATACAAAAAAAGAAAAGATCAATTTCCACTTTGAGAGATAGGAAAATAATGTATATGATTATAAACACATAATTACATGACCCATTGAGAAGAGAAATAGCTAAATCATCCCTGCTATACAAGCCATCTCACTGGAATTTTACAGATATTCTCCCATGTAATTTTCAGCAACCTTGTTTTACCCATTTAGCAGATGAAGAAATGAAAGCTCAGAAAGCTGAGGTAATTATGCCTTAAATTGGAAATGGCAAAACTGAGATTTGAATGCTCATGTGACAGATTTTACTCTGTGCCTCTTGTCATTGTATATTATTTCTATACATAATTTAGAAAGAAATGTTCTAAATTAAGTTTAATATGTCATTAACCACTCAGTTATTTAGTTTGTGGCTATTTCTAGGATATATAATTAACCAAGGTAGACGTTGTGTCTTATACAGAAGATTTACCTTTTTTTTTTATCTTATAGAGATTATGTATATGATACATAGCTCTCTACTTTGAGGACTGATTTAACATCATGTCACCCTCAAGGCCACTAACTGAATTGGCAGCTCACCATGTAAGGGCTATCTCGAACAGTCAGTCAGTTTAAAATGACACCTCCTGAGGGCTCATTCTGCAGTGGTGTTAAGAGGCATAGGACTAATCCAGGATAAGTGGTAGCACTGTTGGTTCAGCATACCAGTTAGTGACAGACTGCTAAGCATGTAAGCAGGCCAAACTCTCTAGTGAATTATTATCACTGCTATTCACAAAATAAATCTAATGTGGTCTACTGTGAAAGGCACCACACCATTTATCATCTCATATATCAGGTTCTTGATTCATAGGCTGAGACTTGCCACTTAAAATATACATTTTAAATAATTAAAAAACATTTAAAGTATTAACTTCATACTATGTTGAACTTAGAGAATATATTTTTTCTTTGAAAAAGTATGTAATTCATGCGACAGTGAATAATTTTCCTTGCTAATAGAAGAAATGATACAGACAATTCAAAAGTCATTGAGATTTAAATTAAGATTACATTAAATTTTCTTTTAACAGACTTGTCTTCTAATGTTAATATACTTACATTAATGTTCAGAATAAAAACCAACATGATTTTCTATCTCTGTGTTTAACAATTCTGGGTGCAAGCATCTCTTTCTGTCCCAGGTTTAAACAACACTGAAAACAACAGCAATAACTTGTTACAGGAAATAGTTGACATTGTAAGATGAGACTGTGAACTAACTAAAACTGAACTAGTTTGCTAAAATTAAATAGTAAACTAAAATAGTTTATATGTCAAGCTTAACAGCTTACTCATCAAGATACACTTTCCTAGCTATGCTCAGCCATTCGAAGCTATTGTCATAAACTATCCAAAACCCAACCAGTTCTCTACCTTGCAAGATCCACCTTAAAATCATCCAACTCAGGCCCTAAAATCCTATAAATTTTTCCTCAGACCTCTCCATTCTATACTATTAAAACTGTGTCAGAATGATCTTCTCTAACTATTGTACTAGGTTGACTACACTAAGCTTTGTTTAATCAACGAGTCTTTGGGGTGCTCCATTCAGAAGTGGACAGTAGACAATTTTTGGAAGTCCCACTGAGATCCAGTCAGGATATCCTAAAGGCTATGGCTCAAAACCCTTGGCATGGAAGAGGCTCTCCCTTGTATTTCCTTGGATCTCCTACTCAGGGGTGTCTCCAATTGTGATAGTGAGGAAGGTTCTTCATTGGATTTGAACTCCAATTTCTTTTTAAAAGCTTCCAAATGCTAAATTTCTTTTGGTCTAGGAATCTTTTGACTATCTCTTCAGATTTAAAAATGGTTATCTCTGGTGGAAAAGATAACACAACTAACAATACAACCAATGGTTTCTTTATCTATCCTTGGCACTTTCCATGGTGAGTCTCTAAAATACAGTCAATTGAAAGAAAATGATTATAAGTTTGATAAGCCCAGCCTAAGTCTGTTCTAGAGCTTCAAAACAGACAAGTTTAGAGGGATTGTCAGACTAGCTGCTTTTGAAATTACTCTGCCTTGTTTTGCACTGTTACAACATGTTCTTCTCCCACTGCAGTCATGGATTACATCTTTAAAACTTAATTGTCTGCTATAACTAAATAAATGATTTCAATCTCTACTATTATGATAACATTTCTGGAGATTTCATCAACTAGAAAAATATCAGAAAAAACTCTCCATTAAGACAATGAAAGGACAGTATCATATACTATATTTTTAAATAATTTTTTATAGATTTATTTACTTTTGGCTGCATTGGGTTTTCATTGCTGTGCGTGGGCCCTCTCTAGTTGCGGCGAGTGGGGGCTACTCTTTGTAGCGGTGTGTGTGCTTCTCATTGCAGTGGGTTCTCTTGCTGTGGATCACGGTCTCTAGGCACACCGGCTTCAGTAGTTATGGCTTCCGGGCTCAGTAGTTGTGGCGCATGGGCTTAGGTGCCCCGCGGCATGTGGGATCTTCCCAGACCAGGGCTCGAACCCGTGTCGCCTGCACTGGCAGGTGGATTCTTAACCACTGAACCACCAGGGAAGTCCTATCGAATACTGTTAATAATGAATATAACCGTAAAAGGCTAGAGTGTTATTCCTCACATCTATATCCTTCTGAAGACCTCAAGCTGAAGGCTTTAAGGGATCCTCAAGAAGCAGACAAATTCTGAGAGCATGATAAAGTGTTTACCTAGAACTTCAGAGCAAGTAGACAACTCTACAAAGTAGACAGCTCCCACCAAACACCTTCTGATAAAGATGGCAACTGCATGAAACAGACAGGCTCCACCCAAAACCCACAGAGCAAAATCCACATATCTAGAGTCACAGACTCACAGTCTTACCTTGATCTGCATGCTTTTGGGTTTTCTTCATTTTTCAGAGCTATTTTATTTCCTTTTTATGGTTTTGAAATTCTGTATTATTAACAGATATTTTTCACCTGGTAATTACGATACCTCAAAGTCCCTATATTTAATATTGCTTTTTGCATTTTTAGGCCTTGGTGTAAGTCAAATATCAGGCAACAATTAACCTGCTTGTGTTAGACTAAAACATACAACCAAACCAGCTGTTGGGTTTGTATTCATTTTATTTCAGTTCCATCCAGTTTCCTAAGATATCAATTAAAAAAAATCAGTAAGTTGGTCTCCCGGGGAGTTGGACTGAACTACTAAGGCATTTGTAGAGGGCAAACAACGCAACAAGACAGAAAGTCAGATATCTAAAATTGCTTTAAGGATGCACCTATATGGGAAGGCTCTTTTCTTCACAGAAATAACACCCTGAGTCCTTTCACAGGGGCTTGTTTTGGTAGTAAAATTTTCAAAGAAATAGAGCCTTGCAAAAAAGCTTAATAAGTACTGGTATGTATTCTGAGGTTGTTTGACTTTTACAGAAGTGATAAGAAAACCACACCATTTAGACTCAAATCTAAACTCTTGCTTTGTGTCTATCAGTTGATCTCTACATTAGACATGTCATTGTCTGGTGCATTGGTAATTACTGATGAATGATGGCAGACAATTAAATGCTATTCAACAATACCATTTGATTATTCAACTGAAAGAGATCATTGACAGGCCTCTAAAAACTATTATTGAATTTGGGACACAAAAGCCTATTGGTTACTATCTACGATTTAGATAGGATCTTCTACCTCAATAAACTAATACTTGCAATCAATATGGTCTCCAGTATTATGCAGAGTCCAGTTTGGACCATTAATTTTCCCCCTTTGAAGGAAAATAGACAATTTGATCCAGGAAGGATAAAAGAGGGTCTCAGTCTGAGTTCAAAACTTTAATTTTTATTTGACTTACACCACGGCTTAAGAATGAAAAATTTTATATTGATTTCTTCATCCTCCAAGCTTATTTATTTCACATTGTATAAGAGACCTGAAAACTTGGTGGACACCTACCTGCTTTAGAACAGGGAATAGTAGGATAACAAGACAGTAGGCCATAGAACTTCTCACCCAAGAAATCCATAAAGTTGGACAGGTGATGGTTCAAAGAACAGCTCCTTTAGATATTATAATTCTGACAACTTTAGGTGGAACATGTGTTTTCTCAGGTGAAGAATGTTGTACTTATATTCTGACAGACCTCTGTGGTTCCAGAAAAAAAACAAAATAATTCCAGAAAAGAAATAAATAATACAATTAGGTGATTTCTCTAATGTCTCCATATCGGTTCTGCAGATTCTTTTTTTTTTTTTTTTGCGGTATGCGGGCCTCTCACTGTTGTGGCCTCTCCCGTTGCGGAGCACAGGCTCCGGACGCGCAGGCTCAGTGGCCATGGCTCACGGGCCCAGCCGCTCCGCGGCACGAGGGATCTTCCCGGACTGGGGCACGAACCCGTGTCCCCTGCATCAGCAGGCGGACTCTCAACCACTGCGCCACCAGGGAAGCCCTCTGCAGATTCTTTAGAGTGTGGATGGGTGCTGGTCTCTTGACTTAATTTATGCTCTTAATTTGGAAGTAGACTGCAAACTTTTTTTTTTTTAACATCTTTATTGGAGTATAATTGCTTTACAATGTTGTGTTAGTTTCTGCTGTACAACAAAGTGAATCAGCTATATGTATACATATATCCCCATATCCCCTCCCTCTTGCGTTTGCCTCCCACCCTCCCTATCCCACCCCTCTAGGTGGTCACAAAGCACCGAGCTAATCTCCCTGTGCAATGCAGCTGCTTCCCACTAGCTATTTTACATTTGATAGTGTATATATGTCAATGCTACTCTCTCACTTCGTCCCAACTTACCCTTCCCCTCCCATGTCAAGTCCACTCTCTACATCTGTGTCTTTATTTCTGGCCTGCCCCTAAGTTCATCAGAAACATTTTTTCTTTTTTTTAGATTCCATATATATGTTAGCATCTGGTATTTGTTTTTCTCTTTCTGACTTACTTCACTCTATATGACAGACTCTAGGTCCATCCACCTCACTACAGGTAACTCCATTCACCTCACTACATGTAACTCAATTTCATTTCTTTTTATGGCTGAGTAATATTCCATTGTATATATGTGCCACATCTTTATCCATTCATCTTAGATGCAAACTCTGATTATAATACTTCTGTTTTTGTATGTGTTGCAGGGATCAAATTTGGATTAACAGAGTTTTAAATGCTGTCACACAGTGACTGTTTCACCTCATCAAATGATACAACAAATAATCTCCCAACAAAAAGAACAAGAATATATGCCACTTACAAAAACTGGAATGACTGCCATCAGAAGATGTACACATGATCATGACATATCAAACAGAATTATGGATCTGTATTAATCATTACTAGACCATAATGGTCTATATCAAAGTTTAGGATTAGAAATGACCAAAAGAATGTGACTGAAAACTGCAATAAATGTACATCCTTGACACTGTGTTAAACAATAATGAGAGCAGGATTTCTTTCCTGTACCTAAATTAAGCAATACTGAGACAGTGCATGATTCCCTGCCCAGTGTTATTATTGAGAACAAACAAAATAAACCTGGTTATAGTTCTAGGAAATACTTGCTTCTGAAAGATAATTCTGTGAAGTAACCAAAAATTTTATTTGCCAAGATTAATATATTATTTACCAAAGCTTACTTCATTATACCCTCCAATCCCAACCTATTCCTCTGCTTGCAAAGCCTGCCTTAAAATCTCAGACAAGACTCAAACCCTAAAAAAATCCTACCCTGACCTCCCTATTCTGAGACACTAATAAGATCCTCTCAAGGCTATGTTTTATCTTATTGCACTGAGCTTAAGAAACTTAGCTTTGTTCCATCAATATGCCTCTTTGCTTATCTTTTAAGAAATTCTTTGTTACTCTTTTAGAAAATCAACTGTTGGCATATAAAACTTATTCTATATAATTAAATATGGATCACACAAGAAGAAATAAATATATCAGGAAATATGTTAGCTATAGGGAGAGGGATTACATGAGGTAAAGAAATCACTAAAGGTAATTCACAGAATAGATATCTACAAATAGTCATAAAAGGGAAGAGAGAGAGAGAAATAGAACTAACATATATCAGGAAACCCCTCTTGAGAAGACGTTTGATATTTTACATATACTATCTCATTTAATTATCAAAACAACCCTATCTATTTCCCAAAATTTTAGGCAAGGAAATAGAATTGATGAGATAAAACATTTTGCCTAAGCCACCGTGTATACTTAAGGACAGAGATGTGATAAGAAATCAGGTCTTCTAACTACCAGTCCTGTATTACTATTTTCCTGCTCAGTTCTGCAATTCTGAATTATTTACTTAGAAATAATCTCAAGACTATGAACAATATTAGTCTTTTAAATTTAAAATGTAAAAGAAATGACCATTTAATTGGAAAATATAAACAACTGCAGCAGACTCAAGGAAGAATTAGAAAATCTAAATTTATTTAGGACTATTAAAGATATTTATCCAGTAATCTAAAACCTACTCCCATCACACAAAATCAAACAAACACCACCACAAAACCCCCACTGAGTCTAGATGGTTTGGGTAATCTAAATCTACCTTACACAAACTATTCTAGAGAAATAAGAAAAAGGGAAAGAAAGGGAGAGAAAATAGAAAATGGTAAGGAAAGTGGAAGGTAAACAGGGGAGAGGAAGGAAGAGAAAAGAGAATGTTCTCCAAGTAATATGAAGTCACTGTAACCTTTATGTCAAAGAATAAGACAAGGGCAATATGAGAGAAGAAAATTAGAGTCTAATTTCATTCATAAACATAGTTGAAATATCATGAATAAAATATTAGCAAGCTAAATCCAGTCAGTATAAATATTTATATCTTTCATTATCAATATACATTCATTCCAAGAACGCATGGTTGGTTTAACTTTAATCATTCTCTTATTGTAGTTCCCCCAGTGAACTTATTAAAGGAGAAAAACCATATGACTACTTCAGTAGGTGCAAAAATGAATTTCAACTCTTAGTTTTTCATGTCAACAAACTAGTTTAAATACCAAAATTTCTTTAACCTGAAAAAGTTACCTACCCAATACCTTCAGCAAACATCATACTTAATAGTAAACATCAGAAATATTTTCTCTATATTCAGAGAGAAACAAAAAATACATCCACTATCAACGTTTGTATTTGACATTGTACTGGAGCACCTAAGAAGCTCATAAGAAGAAAACAAATAATTAAAAGATCCTAGAAATTCTTTAGTTAATCACATCCTTTCTTCCTCCTACAAAATTTACCTCTGATATATAGACATTTATGTACATTTATATACATATGTATATTTATATGTGTGTGCATGTTCATGTATAAAATTCTTTGGATCTGTAGGGATGTTAGATTTCATTTATTTAGTTAGTTGAGGAGAAGATATCCTAAAGTTTAACTGGACTTTACTCTTTCCTTTTGCCTCTGAAAATACAATGCAAGCTTCCTACCAGAAAAACTGTCATATACTAGGAACAGAAAAAGTATTCAATGGATTCAGAGTATAAAATAATTAAATAGAATCATATATGTTGTTGCATGGCCTGAAAACATGAAGCTGACCATTTTTTTCCCAAGAAATGCATAACTCTACAACTTTTCCTAGGTAGTATTGAATTGATGCACAGTAGGTTCTTTCAAACCAGGAATTAAGTTCAGCATTCATTAATTTATTCAATCACTCATTAAATATGTCCTAAACAAAGCCTACCACTTAAAATGATGAATTAATCCCACATATTAAGGGAACTTGTTTTAATCTACTTTATAATGTCTATTCTCTAACATCGGCATGGTTTGTGGTTATACACTGCACTGTGCTCATTTTTACTAATTTAGTACCCTATATGGGATTATTTCATATGTTGTCAATATTGACATATTTTTAATTGAGATGTAATTCACATATAACATTGTGTAAGTTTAAGGTATACGACATATTTATTTGATACATTTATAGATTGCAATAATATTGCCACCCATAGTGTTAACTAACTCCTCTGTGTGATTGTATGAAGTCACATAATTAACATTTCTTTTTGGTAGTGAGAAAATTTAAGATCTACTTTCTTAGAAATCTTAAAGTATATAACATAGTATTGTTGACTATGCTGTGCATTGGATCTCCAGAACTTATTCATCTTCTAACTACAAGTTTGTACTATATGACCAATATTTCCCCAATTCCCCACCTCACATTTCCTGGTAAGTACCATTCTACTTTCTGTTTTTACAGTTCACCTTTATTAGATTCCACATATAAGCAGTATCATATAGTGTTTGTCTTTCTCTTTTAGACTTATCTCACTTTGCCATGTTGTCACAAATGGTAGGATTTCTTTCTTTCTCAATGTTGAATAATATTATATATAAATTATACATATATATATATTTCTTTATCCATTTATCCACTGACAGACACTTAGCTTGCTTCCATATCTTGGCTATTGTAAATAACCTGTTAGAATGGCTATCGTCAAGAAAACTAGAGATAGGTATTGGTGAGAATGTGGAGAAGAGGGAACACTTGTACACTGTTAGTAGGAATGTAAATTGATTTAGCCACTATGGAGGTTCCTCAAAATATTAAAAATAGAACTATCATATTATCCAGCAATCCACCTTTGGGTATATACCCAAAATAAATAAAAACAGGGTACTGAAAAGATATCTACACTCCCATGTTTATTGCAGCATTATTCACAATAGCCATACTGTTTTTAAAATAAACAAATCATGTATGATGTATACCTTATTTTGATATTTCTTTAATTACATTAGTTTCATAGGTACTGGATGGTTATTGCTAATTCTTACAAACACACTATCAACTTTTTGGTTGTTTTCCTTAAGCAAACATTATATTTTTGCCCTGGGTCATTATTTTTAAAATCTAGAAGTGGGGCTTCCCTGGTGGCGCAGTGGTTGAGAGTCTGCCTGCCGATGCAGGGGACACGGGTTCGTGCCCCGGTCTGGGAAGATCCCACATGCCACGGAACGGCTGGGCCTGTGGGCCATGGCCGCTGAGCCTGTGCGTCCGGAGCCTGTGCTCTGCAACGGGAGAGGCAACAACAGTGACAGGTCCGCGTACCGCAAAAAAAAAAAAAAAAAAAAAAATCCAGAAGTGGAAAAAGGAAAGATTACATTACAATGTTGCCTGTAAAATAAATTCCATTAGAAAAATTCCAATTATTTTCATTACACAAGTATTTCAGGTGGACAAAAAGATAAAAAATTCTGTCAACTTTTTTTTTGTCAAAAATACAAAGTTATTTAATTTTAAAAAATACTAAGTTACATTACTTGGTTACCCATACCATATAAGCTATTAGCTCTGATTTCTAATTTTTTGATCTTATCTTTATTATCTATTTTAGATTTCTATAATTACTACTTTGCCTCATTGATTCAATACACCAAAATTATTATTTTCATAATAGATTCCATAATTATTTAAAAGTAGTTTTAATATCATTTTCTTCCTTTTAGTCTTTAGTAATTAAAGATTAATCACATTCACTAAGCTTAAAGCAAACACTAAAGTTATTTTAAATACTTGAATGTCAGACACTTCCCACTCCTCATTCCTCAATTTTTCTTCTCAAGTCAGATTTTCTTTTATACTTACTTCAATCTTCAGTCAAGTGTCTGCCTATACTGTTAGATCTATTGGCCTCCTGTGACCATCCTTGAGCTTAAAAACCATAACCTGTCATGTTTCCAGGGGCTATGTCAGTGGCTGCATTGTAACAATTCTGAAGTATCATAAGAGAGGTGGTCACAGGCACTGTGGCCATACAGCCATAAAGTTAAGAGAGGAAAGGGTAATTTGGATTCTATGGACACAAAGGAGTAAGAATGTACAGCTGATTAGTGGAATTCTTAGGTTGGCAGAGAGTGAGCCTTGCCTTCATCCTTCACCCAGAAAACATAAAATGATACAAAGTTTCAACAGAACCACAAATTAGGCATGTAGAACAATGTCATTCCAGCATCGAGAGGTAATTTTATGATTCAGAGCATAGATGAAAACTATAACAGAACAGCTGAACTACATGGAAAAACATGTATTTGCAACAACTTGAAATGACTATCTCAAAGATCTTTGTAGACCAAACAATGAGTATGTAAGGTACTATCTAAAGTTTTCAAAATCAACATAAAACTAGATGGCAATAAAGTTTGGTGGTTAAAGCAGGCTCTACAGCCAGACTGCTTAGGTACACTTCCTGGCTCTTCTGCTTTTTATCCCTGTAACCATAGTAAGTCACTTAGGGTTTCTTTGTGCCTCAGTTTTCAGATTTGTAAAATGTGTATATTAGTACCACTGACCTGATTGGGCTGTTATAAGAATTAAATGTGTTACTAGATAAAAGTATTTAAAATAGTACATGACACACTGTAAGTACCTCTAAAATATTAACTATTATGAACATTAGCTTTTACGTCACTAAGTATAAATGAGTTAAATCCTCTTATACTGCAAAGACTCTCAGACTTGATCATTAAACAAAGTCCAAATGTAAGTTAATTCATAAGAATTGCACTCAAAAAAATAACAGAAAAGGTTAAAAGTAAAGTATTAGTCAGAACTATACCAGCAAACATGAACTAAATAAAAAATCAAATATTAAGAATATACTAAAAAAAAATTTTTTTTTTATTTTTTGGCCATGCAGCTTGCAGGATCTTAGTTCCCTGACCAGGGGTCAAACCCATGTCCCCTGCAGTGGAAGCAGAGTCCTAACCACTGGACCACCAGGGAATTCCCCTAAAAAACAATTTTTTTTTAGCACCTGTATTGGAGTATAATTATTTCACAATGGTGTGTTAGTTTCTGCTTTATAACAAAGTGAATCAGCTATACATATGCATACATCCCCATATCTCTTCCCTCTTGCATCTCCCTCCCACCATCCCTACCCCACCCCTCTAGGTGGTCTCAAAGCGCCGAGCTGATCTCCCTGTGCTATGCGGCTGCTTCCCACTAGCTATCATTTTACATTTGGTAGTGTATATATGGCCATGCCACTCTCTCACTTCGTCCCAGTTTATCCATCCCCTTCTCTGTGTCCTAAAGTCCATTCTCTACGTCTGTGTACACGGGCCTCTCACTGCTGTGGCCTCTCCCGTTGTGGAGCACAGGCTCTGGTCGCGCAGGCCCAGCGGCCATGGCTCATGGGCCCAGCCGCCCCACGGCATGTGGGATCTTCCTGGACCGGGGCAGGAACCCGTGTCCCCTGCATCGGCAGGCGGACTCTCAACCACTGCACCACCAGGGAAGCCCTCTACATCTGTGTCTTTATTCCTGTCCTGCCCCTAGGTTCTTCATAACCAATTTTTTTTCTTTTTTTAGATTCCATATATATGTGTTGGCATACGGTATTTGTTTTTCTCTTTCTGACTTACTTCACTCTGTATGACAGACTCTGGGTTCATCTACCTCACTACAAATAACTCAATTTTGTTTCTTCTTATGGCTGAGTAATATTCCATTGTATATATGTGCCACATCTTCTTTATCCATTCATCTGTTGATGGACATTGGAAAGATATGGTTATTTAACTTTGAAAAAATGTATAATGCATAATCATGAATCCTTATGTAATAAATAATAGGGTATTAAAATATAATCTGCAGAATTGTAAAAACACAAAAAATAAAATAATGGATAATGATTGAAAATGCAAATCATTTTTTAGAATTTTTTTTTCCAAAATAAGTATGCAAAAGAAAAAAATAAGTAATGAGATTTGGATACTATATTCTTGTTGATTTAGTATTTGCAAGTAGAACTTGGTAAAATATGGAAACTTCTTAGTTAAGTAATGATGAAAGATTAAAAACACTATCAGATATTATTATCCCACAAAGGAAACCCCAACAAATTATCAAAACAACAAATTGTAAATGCTCTATTTTTGTGATTTCATTGCATGAAAATTGTAAAGTAATAATACAAATAAAAAAAAGAAAGAAAAAACTCTCTATTTGGAAATTATAAAAATATCCTACTTAACTCTTAGGCTAGAGAGAACATTAAAACAAGAACTTGAAACCATTTAACAAAATTATAGCCTTAAAATTAAGTATTTATTCATTAATCTCATATCACTGAGTTTCCAGTGATGAAAAAGGCAAACACAATCCTTGCTTAGTTGGCTTACAGTTTTGTTGGGGAAGGGATAGAAACACTTACTCATTAATTCATTCACTCACCCTTACACTCAATAAACCATTAAGTTATCAAATAATCAAAGTGGGGAAAACCCTGAGAAAAGCAAGAACAAAATATAATAATAAATAAAACAGTGATTTGGAGTGCCAAAAGTTATAAAAGAGAAAAATAAATGTAAAACAGTTTCTTGAAAAAAATTAGTAGAGTGAGATTTTATATAGTAATTATGTAAAAAGATTAATCAAAAGTATGCAAAATTAAGAATGAAAGATATAGAAAATTTAAAATGGTATAAAGGAATACTTGGCACTCAGTCATTAATTCAACAAATATTTATAGATCATATAATACATCCCAGGTACTGTGCTAGATGTTGAGGATAAAATGGTGAGCAAAACTGTCTTCTTTCCTCACATAGTTCAAAGTCTAGTGTGGGGTCTACAAAAATGTATCCAGGGAAGTAAAATATAATGTGATAAGTACCGGAGGGTTGGAGCCATGCAATAGGCTATGGGCACACCTAAGAATGGCCACCTACCCTGTCTTTGAAATTCAAGGAAGTGTTATAGGAAGAAATGCATAAGGTTCTGCCAGAGGGAAAATCTTGCAAAAAAGTCTGTAAGGTTAGAGAGAATACATTTTATTAGATAATCTAAACAAGATTAAGACTGCCTGGTACAGAGAGAAGAAAAATATTAAGAAAGAAAAAAGAGGCTGTATTGAAAAAAGAGGTTAATCAAAAAGTCTTTGGAAGCCACAATAAAGGTTTTGGATTTTAACCTTAGGTCAACAGGGAATCTTTGGAGTGACTTGAGTAAGAGGTAGACATGATCAGATTTAAGATTAAGATAAACACACAGGCTAGCTACAGAGTCGAAAATAGATTGTGAACACACTGAGAATGCTGACTATTGGGTTGAGTGTCTTTATCAAGCAGCTAGCGAGAGTGTAGTAAGATAACAAAAGTAAAGATTGGGGTTTTAGGGAAAAGTAGTGGCAGAAGTCTAAATGACACACTATTACCTAATTTAACAGAGTTCTTTTTTGAGGGTTATCTGAAACCAGCCAAGCTTTGATAATAAAATGGCATCTTCCCTCCCCTTTCTGGCTATTGCTCTTGGTCAAAAGCTATTTCAGGGCTTTATCGAGAGAGGAAAGAAGGGAGACTGGTAGGCAGGCCCCTGGTATTCCTTAGTCCCTGGTCACAATGATATCAAATAGAACAGAAGATCACTCTATCCCAAAATTATCAAAATTACATCAAACTCAGAGATGATTATTATCGTTACAAGACACACTGCGTGTAAAATGAAAAGAGATGAGATTCTATGGCAAAACTTGGAGGGATATCAACAATTAAGAAATTTGAATTAAAGGGGTGTAAAGACTGAGAGGTAGTCAGAAAGCAAGGAGCAAACAAAATGAGTAGGGTATGGTATCATGTAAAACAGCAGAAAAGAGGATTTCATGGAAGTTGTGGTCACTATGGCCATTAGCGGCCTTGGCAAGAGCAAGTTCAGTGCAGTGATGAAGACTGAAATCACACTGCAGTAGATTAAGTTGTGTAATAGGGTTTTGAGAAGTGAAGGCAGTCAATGTAGACAGTTTCCCCAGAGGGAGTCATTTTTGAAGCATGTGACCCAGGAGCTGGAAAGAAAAAGAATGACAGGTTTGGCTATATAACTGTCAAGCAATTTATACAACAAATGGGAAAATATTTATAATACATATTAGTAAATTTATAAATAACTCCTAGAAATATAAAGACAAAAGGTTAAAAGGGTACAAACCAGCAATTAGTAGAAAAAGAAATAGCCAATGAATATTTGAGAAGGTGCCAATATTATTGCTGAAAAATAATTAAAGCAATGAAGTACAATATTCAACTTTTAGATTATCCAAAATTAATCATACATAGTAAAGGTGCCAAGTATAGGTAAATGGAACTGTGGATAGGTTGGTAATTGTTACACACATTTTTGTAAGGTAATTTGGCAGTAACTATCGAGCTTTAAATACTGAAATCTCATGACATATCAGTAACAAACTTGTAAATCTACCCTACAGAAATATGCACTAATTTCACTATAGTCTGGAATAGCACAATACTGAAAAGTCCTCTATAGCAAAGAGACAACCCTTATTAAGGAGGTTTGTTGTGAACTGGAGGAAAGAAATGGATGGTAGAGTGGGGAGACAGGAGATGAAGTAGTGGAGGGCAAGTTGTTTGTTTGTAATGGGAGATAGTTGTGGAAGATTAAATGAGAAAGGGAAGAAACAAGTAAAAGGAGAGATGTTAAAATGCAGAGACAGTGGATAATGGATGGATGGAGGTAGAAACAATGTAATCCCAAGCAGTGGATAAGAACTGTGATAAAGGAGAGGAGAAAAGAGGACCAGTACACACGCCAGTATGATTATAGATTTGGTCACAGATATTTAAATATTTAAATCACATATAATTAATATAAAATATTTATACAGAATATTTAAAGACATTCTACTAATAAATAAGAAAAGGAAGAGCTGAAAAATAATACATGTGAGTCTTAAACAGGAATTTCATAAATAATCATATCCAAATGCCTAATATGCATATAAAAGGTGTTCAACATCATTAGTCATCAGGAAAATGTTATTTAAACCACAATGAGATTCTACTACATGCCTGCTGGAATGGCTAAAAGTAAAAACTACTGACAATGCTGTTGATAGGGGCTGATGTGTAATAACAGGAACTCTGCTGAAGTGACTAAATGAACATGGATAAACTGAATCTCATAAATACAATATTCAGCGAAAGAAGAAGACAAAAGCAAAGTGAAAGAAGTTTTTAAAATGATAATTAAAATTTAATTTTCAAAAAATTTTGAAGTCTTGATTCTTACAGTAAGGAGGTTTAAATTTATACCTGATCATTGCACTGTTAGAAAAAAAAATACTGCTATGGGTTTTTATAAAGCCCTAGCTCTCGGGACATATTTCAGTATGGTAAAGCAGACGATTAAACTGAGAAATTAAATATTTAGTCATATAAGCCTGTTGTTTCTTTTAGCAAAGATACCTATCTTTGGAATTTGGTTAGAAATGTTAGCATTCTCTCAGTTGACTGAGATTATTCTATGCCAATAGATAATCTCTCCATTTCCAAATCACCGAGGACTGAAGAAAATATATCTTTTGCCTTATGATGTCAGTTAAAACTCTATAACCCAGAAATATTGATTTAAGTCAACTGAATTTTAAATTAATTGTCCTTCAGAAGGTGTCTAAGACCATGTCCCTGTGGTTGGGCCTGGGGTTCCCCTGAAGGAGTGTCCATTTCCACTGTCAGTTGTACTGGGAAGAATTTTATCTTCAGATTAGATTAGAAGTCACGGTAAGGATAACAAGCTCTTCTTCCTTTCTCAAAGCTCCAAGCGGTAGCAAACCTGGACTCTGATTTATAAAAATGCTCTGAGCACTTCCAGGAATGCCAGACAAGTTTGTTCCTGCCCAGAGGAGGCTGACCAGGAGCCAAGACGTAGCTTGAGAAAGACCTGAGGCCAGTCCCAAGCCTGTCATCTATTAAGAGCAGTCACCTCTAATAAAGTTGTAAGCTTCTAACTCGTGAGTATACTTAGTATCTTTAATTTTTACTTGCTAAATTGAATAATAGTCTAATCTGTAACATGTTTCAGATAATTTTTTTTTTTTTTTCGGTACGTGGGCCTCTCACTGTTGTGGCCTCTCCCGTTGCGGAGCACAGGCTCCAGACACGCAGGCTCAGCGGCCATGGCTCACGGGCCCAGCCGCTCCGCGGCATGTGGGATCTTCCCGGACCGGGGCACGAACCCGTGTCCCCTGCATCAGCAGGCGGACTCTCAACCACTGCGCCACCAGGGAAGCCCTCAGATAATTATTGGGAAGATCTTTCCTACACTTGAAAAAGCATGTGATTAGGACACTGCACTGTTCTCCTGAGACACTGAGCCTCCTAAAAATCCACTATAGCTCTTTGTACCACCTCCACTTCAAGATGAGTTTCTATACAGTTCTCTTCGTTCTGAACATTATGTCAGGTATTGGGTTTCAATTAAGTCAGTATTTCCTAAGAGTTGGATATTGATGTATAAAGTCCATCATCACTTCTTTTGGTTATAGAAAAACCATGAGTTCCATAATCAGAGATGCTAAGGCCAGACAAAATAATGGAGTATCGTCAAGTTATAAGAAAAAGGACAATTTTTGGTTTTTCCGTGACCTTGTTGAATAGACTGGTATGTAAGAAATTGACCTGAACTAGGTGAATAGTCATATCTAGACAAAAGTCATTTGGATAGTAACTATAATGAAAGTATGTTATACACATGGACAAGAAAGTTTCTGTCCCAAAACTAGTGCCAAGGCAATAGTGATTTAGAAAATCAGCTACTTTCTATGTGACATTTATTCTCATAGAATTTTCCAACGATATTGAACAATTAGTAACCTTAGAAGGGTAGAAATCATTTTCATCTATAGTTATACAGAATGAGCTACCATCATATATAAGACAGTATTGAGATAGAAGATGAGCATGGCAGGATGTCTTTGTTTAAGGAAGTTATGAGTTTAATTTCAAAGTAAGCCAAATAATGTACCCAAATAATGTAAAATAATGTATAATAGAGGCGCTAGGAAAGCTACAAATAGAAAACTGAGAGTTCAGAGAAGGAAAATATTATATATAATAATCTGGTAAAGCTTTGGAAAAAGGTCAGGATTCAGAGAGACACTGAAGAATCAAAAGCACTTAATTAGGCATAAACAGGATGAAGAGAACATGACTGATGCAAGAAAAGGCATGGGCAGGTAAAAGGCTGAAAGAGTGCAACACAAGTTAGAAAAAAAGTGGTCCAGTCCAATAAGGGCTTGGAGAAACTACATGGCAGTAAGGAAAGAAATGCCAAGGCATAGAAAGAGGCTTTGAATACATTCCAAGTTGGAATTTTTACTTAATTCAGGAGACACTTGAGGCATTGAATGAAGGAACTATGGAAGTGGTTCCATCAGTTAATAATGAGTAGGAATATTTGAAATGAGGCAAATAGAAAAAAGATGAAAAGCAGGTGAATTATGTAGCCTATATATTGTAACAGTTCTAGAAGAGGGTGGTGAGATACTTAACAGGCAGAATGACAGAAAAAAAAGGAGGGTGGTGGTAAATTTACCTCTTCCAGAGACTGAACTTGCTAGAGCAGTTGCTACTAGACTAGTTAGGAAGTCTGGTATGGACATAACTTTACAAATGAAAATGGTAGAACCTGACAAGGCAATCTGCAAGCTAACACTTCGAGAGTAGAAAAATAAACATATTTTAGTAAAGAGATTGAGTATGATTACTAAAGAGCTATGATATTTCAGCCAGGAAATATTCTAGTGAGAGAAAATCTTCCATATGCATCTGAGACTAGAACATAATCTAAATTCAGTTCTAGAGATTTCCCTAAAACCCTAAGATTCCAAACAGTCTGAGTTAGAGTAGAGAATCTATGAAAACTAATAAAATCTGTAGAAAATCAGATGGCCAGGCTTTGATTTGGGACAATCATTTTTTTTTATAACAGAGTATTAAAAAAAAAAAAAGGAAGGGATAGGGAATATGGAGTTGGATAAATCTAGGTTTGAATTCCAGTTCCAGAAGATGTTGTATAAGTTACCTCACCATCTTGCACCTAGGTTTTCTATTCTGTAAAGTGGGGATAGCAATGCTACCTCATGGGATTTTTAATGAGTATTACTTCAAATTTAAAAGTAAAGTAACTTGTCCAGACCAATTCATAGTGAGGGCTCAATAAACGGTAATTACAAAAAAAAAAGAGACATATATTTACAAAACAAGAAGCAAATATCAAGTAGAAATGAACATGAAAAGATGAGAACAATCCTTGGAAGAAATACTGTCAAGGACTTTCCATTTTATTTCCATTAAAATAGCTATAATTTCAAAACAAAAGCAAAAAATTAGTGAGAAGAGTAGCATTATTTACATTATTGAAAATTTCTTTAATGTTGGTTTAATGTAAGTAACTGGATTTTCGTATCTGCTCCTGCATAGGAAGAAAATTTAGCCTCACATAGATAATTAGTTGGAAAAGGGAGAAGTATTTTAAAATGATTTTGGATACTCTTCTTTGACGCTACATGAAAGCTCCTTGTTTCTTAAAGCCTCATTGCAATATGGAATCTGAAATCATATCAACAAACCTTTAATCTTCTATTACATTAAAATCCATGGCTCTTTCATTTTGAATGGATAGTTTACCAATATATGATTTTGTAATATAAAGCATTGATCATTTGGACAACACTAGAGCACTAAGTTATCTTCCAAATGCTGGCACATGTCATTATACAATATCATAGTACTGCCAACCTCATCAGAAAAGCCTCTGAACACTGGGAAGCCTTCAAGGTCATAGTGGCACAAACAAGTTTTTCAAAATTCTAATTTTCACTTGAAACCTTGAATTTTACCATTTGCCACTACAATTTTTGTCCTTGAAATAATTGGCTCACTTTGTTAACTCTTAAGGAAATTTCTGCCAAATATCCAAGTTTGAATTGTCTGTTCTTTCAAGCAGAAATAGTATACTAAGGAAAAAAAAGAAAAGACAAGTTCAGTTTGAAACTCAAACAATAGAACGAGGGCTTTTCCATGAGACAACCATTGGACTTTGGTATGCAGCAGAAATACCCTATGCGTAATTCCCATTACTTCATGCAGAATAGAAAAAAGATTTTCACTCAAAAGTTAGGATTTATTAAAATAATTAATCTTCCTTCATCAAGGATATTCTTAAAATAAACTGATGATATTTTGATTGCAAGTGAGTGGCAATGAAGAAGATAGTACTATTTCAGTTTGATTCATGTGAAGGCACAAGCAGCTTTACTCACCATTGCTTTTTTACCATCAGTGCAAATGTCAACACACTGAAAAAGACACATAATTTTCATTACTTACTAAGAAAAAGTTTGACCTTACTGGCCTCCCTGACCCAAAGGTCCACGGACCACACTTTGAGAACTGCTGAACTAGAAGTAGTCACAGATGAATTGGACAGGGGTCTTTGAAGCACTACAGCAGAGCCTGCACACATGCCAACCCCTCCACCAAACAGAGAGCTATATTGGACTGTGACATGAGTAAGAAATGAACTTGCATTGCTCAAGCCACTCGAGGTGGAGGTTGTTTATCGCAGCAAAAAGCATCTCTAATTTAGAAAGTTATACCCTGAAATTCGGTGTTACCATGACAAAAACTAAAATATGGGCATTAAGCTAACGCTAGATGTTTGGGCTATAGATGGCAAGGAGACAGAAGTTATAAGGCTGGAAAACCCTATTCTGCTTTTTCAAATATTTGGTGAAAATATCACTAGTGAAAGCTCGGAAGCAGGCACCTGCTCACGGAGCCTGTAGCTCTAGAGGAAAGAATGAACACAATCACGTGTATCAGATGCTACTGCTGTTTTTCAGTAGAATATTATAAGAAAGAGATGAACTTAAAAGAGAATTGGCAGATTTGTTAGCAGAAATGACAGAGAAGAGAGAGCCCATAAACTTGAGGCCTTCAAGGAATGCTAGAGGCAACAACTTCTAGGTGCCAAACCATAGGAAATAAGACCCCCAAAATTTGCCTCTGAGAGTCAAAGTTCTACTAAGTTTTAGCCATCATAGCAAAGGTCAGATTCAGGATATAGCCTCTCCAGCCATGTCTGAAGGCCTAAGGTAGCTACCATTAAGTAGAGTCAGACTGGCATACACAGGAAAGAACTTAGGGTATAGTTACTGACACAGAGTTAACTTGAATCACATAGATCAAAAACCTACTACGCCCTTCTCTTTCCCAGCTTTATGTACATATATATATATATATATATATATATATATCAATAGAACCTTGTTCATATTAAAAAAAAAAGCCTACTACGTTTTTAAGAAAATTTTATGGCCAAAGAAATCAGGATCCTGAACTTACTTGATATTTAAAATGACTCTCTGGCCCCAATACTTGCATGTGCCAGAAGTAAGTTGTGAATATTGGGCATCCACCAAGATAGACATACCCACCAATTCTCACATCAGATCTGGTTATGAAGGCTAATAGAAAAGAAAGAACTTCCCAGACAGAGCCTGGAGCCAGGGAACTTTAAAAAAATGGATGAATGTGTTCTTCTTATTAGAATTGGAGTCTAATTAAGAAACATCCCTCCCATCACCCTCACAGCAGGCCTCTTCACATCCTGCCTAGTTATGTTTCATAATTGTTATGGCCCAGTGTCTTCCATTCTTCCTCTACCTAAAAACAAGTTTCTATTATTTTTTTTATTATGCTCCATCATTGCACATTATTGTTATGCATGAGGTTGTGGATTACTTTTTCTTTTAGTTCTTAGGCTGTTGGCTCACACAGAACCACATTTAGGTATCATGAAGAAGACTGCCTATCACCCAAGTAGTGTCCCTACACTTTGACGTGGATCCAGGGACTAAATGGGATTTTGGATTGCCTTTCTGGAGGGGAAATTAATCTGTCCTATACATGGGAAAAAGAGTAAAACAAGTATGTGATGTTCTGAAGAGTGGATTGTAAAAGTGCGAGTACTCACCAGTTTCCATGTTCTCCCCTTCTTCCTGAGCAAAGTAAGAGTACATTTTCCACACCCCTTTGGGTGGCCTTCTGACTTATTTTTGGACAATGGAATGTGAGTGGAAGTGATGCATGCCAATTTCTGAGTACGTTTATACCTCATTCTCTTCCCTCATCTTCTGGCTGATGATGAAAATTCCAAAGATTTAAAGGAACTAAATGCAAAAAAATAAAAGAAGTCCAGATCTCTGGACAGTTGCTTATATAGAGTGTACTCTGTTGACCTGCACTGGACTTTGAAAACAAAAAATGTGAAGTAAGCCTTTTATTACAATTGTTTACTGAGATTTAGTTTTTTGTTTGTTTGTTTGTTTTATACCAATCAACTACCTTGACCTGAAGGGTTGAGATGCTGAGTCCTGCAGACAAAATCATTTCCTCCACTTGCAGACCCAAGTCCCACAAGCAATCTGAGTATTTCTGAGTTTTGACTCTAAATATATAACATACTCTTCAGCTCACAAAGATTTTTGCACAACACTCTATACTTGCTGCTAATGTGTTCTTATAAATAACACTCCCAAGATAATTCTGACCTTTCTTTTTAAACTGGAGATTTGATAACTATTGACTGGGAACCTACTATGTGTCAGACATTGTAGTAGATGCTGGTGATACAGTGATAAGCAAATCAGATGTGATCCCTCACCGCATATTAATAATGTGCTTACTTCTGTTGACTCATTTGCATTTGACTTATATCCTCTTGATTTATGTTAGATGCCATCCTAGTCCTGCCTAGAGATGAATTCTAATCTCTAGCTGCTGCCACCCATATTCCAAGGTAATTGGGACATCCATTCAACTATCACAGCTGTGAGTAAAATGTATGAAAAAGAGAAAGACAATAATGAAACTGGCCACCAGACAATTGCTGGTTTGTTACTGATTAGAAATTTAATGTCTTTGTCATGTAACTTGGGACAAATAGATGTAGCATTAAAAGTGCAAATGCAGTATGGAAATTAAATTCTCCTCAAGGGACAATGAATGACCTTGGCTTCCAACATTTAGAGTTAGGCACAAGTTTTGACAGCATTTTTTCAAGAACACATGTTCCTCTCATTTTCCTGCAGTATTGCCTAAACATGGAAGTTTCCTTGGGTTGGAGAAGTACTTCATTATGGAACAATTAGTCAATTAACTTCATTGTTCCTACTCTGGTCTATCCTTTGCCATTATGAATGTATCCCTTCCACTTTGAAATACAGGCTATTTAATTTCTCTGGAAACCTGGTACAGCTAACATTTTTGACAACATATCTTTAAGGTAGAATCCAAGCTAACCTTGGTCATTCATTAGCAAGGGCCTTAAGTAAAATTTATTTTTCAATTAGTCTTTCTAGGCTTCAGATTATTATTTTCCCTCATCATAAAGTCCATGAATATATCAAATCATTAAAGCTTTGGAAAAGAGTTTCCCATTAAGTTTTCCACATTATAATAATGATAAATTTAAATAAAATATTGCTGAATTAATTAAGGAAGCAAACACACATGACTTGAAGGCTTCATTTTTATTTTACTAAACATCTGATTATGAGAGTTCTGTGCATATATGGTACAGTACTACTAAATATTTTTATTATAACAGAATTATTGACCTATTAATATTTTAGAATGTAAGTACAAAAAAGTTAGGCATACTTTTCTATAGTAACCAAAAGAATCTGGATTTTACTAATAAAAATTCACTTTCTAAACACATGAAAGAATGCTCAACATCATTAATCATTAGAGAAATGCAAATCAAAACTACAATGAGATATCATCTCACACCAGTCAGAATGGCCATCATCAAAAAATCTAGAAACAATAAATGCTGGAGAGGGTGTGGAGAAAAGGGAACCCTCTTGCACTGCTGGTGAGAATGTGAATTGGTTCAGCCACTATGGAGAACAGTATGGAGGTTCCTTAAAAAACTACAAATAGAACTACCATATGACCCAGCAATCCCACTACTGGGCATATACCCTGAGAAAACCAAAATTCAGAAAGAGTCATGCACCAAAATGTTCATTGCAGCTCTATTTTCAATAGCCCAGAGATGGAAACAACCTAAGTGCACATCATCGGATGAATGGAAAAAGGAGATGTGGCACATATATACAATGGAATATTACTCAGCCATAAAAAGAAACGAAATTGAGCTATTTGTAATGAGGTGGATAGACCTAGAGTCTGTCATACAGAGTGAAGTAAGTCAGAAAGAAAAAGACAAATACCGTATGATAACACATATATATGGAATTTAAGAAGAAAAAAAAATGTCATGAAGAACCTAGGGGTAAGACAGGAATAAAGACACAGACCTACTGGAGAACGGACTTGAGGATATGGGGAGGGCGAAGGGTGAGCTGTGACAGGGCGAGAGAGAGTCATGGACATATACACACTACCAAACGTAAGGTAGATAGCTAGCGGGAAGCAGCCGCATAGCACAGGGATATCGGCTTGGTGCTATGTGACCGCCTGGAGGGGTGGGATAGGGAGGGTGGGAGGGAGGGAGACGCAAGAGGGAAGAGATATGGGAACATATGTATATGTATAACTGATTCACTTTGTTATAAAGCAGAAACTAACACACCATTGTAAAGCAATTATACCCCAATAAAGATGTTAAAAAAAAAAAAATCTAATGAGGAGTAAGACTGAGCAGTCCTCTATGAGTTGAAAGTGACCACTTTGATATTCTTATGTTCACATACAATGGGTGCTTTTAAAGTGCTTTCAAGCACTTAGTTCCTTGAAGAAATAGAAAAATTCTTCCTCGTTAAAAATATAATAATAATAATTCACTTTCTAGATATCTAAAATTGACATTAAATTTTGTTTGCTGCACCATGATTACAAGCCTAAAGGTTTTAGAAAATATACTCACTGTTTCTTGTAAGCTTCTTGTAAGAGGCTGATATTAAGAATCATACTTTTTTCTATACCTTGCAGTGCTAGCACAGCACTGCTTTCAAAAATGCACTTGAGAAATATTTACTGAATTCCTTTGACAATCACATTTAAATTTTGCTTTATCTTTTAAATTACAGTAAATTAATAATTTCATTAAACTTGGTAATACGTACTTGGTGATTAAGTGCCATCCTCTAGCCCACCCCCCTCCCCAAGGGAGCTAAAAATTCTTGTCTTCTCTGTGTTGAAGGTGTTGGGGGAGGGTTGGGGGGGTAATGTTAGGAAGTGACTGCTTCCTGCTCATTGGGGATTTTCTCAATTCAGTGTGTGCTTATAACATTATAATTTTTTAAAATTATTTACAATTATACTAATTTTGCAAAAATAATGTTTTTCATTAACCTCATAGTAATGTGAACCTGCATTTCATACAATTGATTTTTTTGCATGCCCCCCAAATTTCTTACTTCATTAACATATGTATATGCATATATATACAATATATATACAATTGCATGTATATCTATAGTCTCTTGTCTCAGCTTAACCACTTACAGAGGCTTATTTTTCCTCACATTATTAGAATTCTGAAAGTAGGAAGCTGTTGGCACTGATTTAATAGCTCAACAAAGTCATCTCCTTGTTCTTTTTATTATTTTGGCCTTTTCCTCAAGATAGCTACTGCAGATTTCTTTCAACTTGATAAGCCTCTGCTTCCTTTACTAGAAAAGCAAAACCGTTTCAAGAACACCCCAGCAGTCTTCTGCTAAAATTTCACTGACTGGAACTATTGTTACAAGGCCAAGCCTAGCTGCAAGGGAGGCTGGGGAAATGAGGAATTATTCTTTTAGCTCCTATAGATGCAAGTGGCAAGGGAGAAGGAAACTGAGTTTTTGGCACAAAAGCGTTTATAAGTTCTTTATAAAAGGGATTAAATAGTTGATAAAATCTAACAAGTTCTTTTAAAGTAGGAAGAGTAATTACATGGATCTACAGTCCAGCATATTTATATTTAATCTGAATATCTTATACTAAATATTTGGCTAAAAGTAAAGAAAAGAAGAAGAAAACTACCCCAGGCTCTTGTAAAGACAGAAATGCAGTAGACCTAAACTAGTTTTTATCCTATGCAGTGGGATACACTGTGGAGATATCTATATGTTACACTGAGAAAGATTTGATATAACCTGTGTCTTGTCTCCAAATTTGTGGTAAATTTTTTCTAGTCATTCAAGTAATTATAGTTGCCTGGTGTTATTACAAATTCCACACATTGCCACAGTAAGTAGATTAGTTGCATTTTACAAATGAGATAGATCACACAAGTTGTTAAATTCTGTATCCCTCAGGTCACACAGAAGTTAATAGGAGGGCCAAGGTAAGTAATCAGTGCCAGGAAAGGGAACATGAATGAGACAATGAAAGTTGCCTAAGGGTGATTTAAATTGCTCCTGTTCCTTCTTACACAAAAGAACAGCCCAAATTGGTGTTTGGTCAGTGATATCAACATGCCATAGAGGCCAGGACAAATAAAGCTTTATCTGCCTACAGCACTGATAGGTAAAAATGAACACATCCCTAGCTGATTTGCATTCAGTTTTAGTGTCATAGAAAAGTGTGATACACAGTTGTCACATACTCCAGGGTTGTATTCCAATTGTATTTAATATTGCTTGAAATATGTTGACAATGGGATTGGGTATGGAAATTGTTATAATGAACAGTTTATTATTATGCTCCTGAGTGTTTGTCTTAACAATAAAGTTCTCTGAGAAGAGAACCTGTGTCTGTCAGATTCATTTAACACTGTTGTCCCTCCCATGTGCCACTGCAAGCACAAACGTGATTAGCAAATGCTCTTGATAATGTAAGTAAACCAATAAATTTTTCCAGTGGAGAGTTTGTGTATGTGTAGGATGTATACATGAATATATCTTAATATGAAAAAAAAAAGTGAACTGGTTTGTCAAGAACAGAGCTATTAGATGTATAATTAGATGAATGGTTTCCAATTGCTGAAATTTTATGAATGATAATATTGTGTTCTCACAATTATATGCTAGATAAATATTCTTATATTTTTCTCATTAGTCCTTACTCTTTTCCAGGCTATTAATGAAAATCCATAATTGTTTTTCATTATCCCTTCCTCTTGGATATATGTTTTTTCTGCCATTTATCCTGTGAGTGTAATTAATGACACATCTTTCCAGAATAATTCTTCTTCTCCAGCTTCCTCATGTAAGTGGGGCTTCAGGAAGTTCTCACCTCATAAGTTATCAAAATGCTTACATTTGCTAAATCTAGAAACATGTTGCTTTGCTCAACATTTGTAAATGTACGTTCACTTAAGCAGGAAATATTTCAAATCAAATGGTCTTACTGTACACTAGTCAGTGTGCTAGGGGCTGAGAATACAACAGTGAACAAGACATACACCCTGATCTCACTCATTGTACATACAAGCAAAAAAACGCAGCAAAGATAATACATTGTGGTCCACATCAACAAGGATGCACTGAGTGTTCACACACTGAAGTCACTGAGACACACCTCATGAGGACTGGAAGATGATGCCTGGTGTGAAAACCGAAGGCTGAGTGAAAGTTCATCATGTGAAGATGGTGTGGGAAGGTAAGATTGTTTCAGGAAGAAGAACTAGCATATGGAAAGGCCAAGAGGTGAGAAAAATAGGCCAAATTAGAGAACCTGAAGTTGTTTAATGTACCTAGAGCTTACAGTGCAAAGAGTGAAAAGATGAGTCTTGCTTTAGTACTTACTTGTTATGTGATCTTGGGCAAGTTACTTGAGTTGGATAAGTTATTTAAACCCCTGGATCTCAGTATCCTCATTTGCACAGGAGAGAGAGTGATATCTTTAACGCAGAGTTGTAAAAATGACAATATGTGTACATATATTTAATTTACAAAATTAAGTTAAAAACATTAGAGATGTTTTAGGTAAATTACATTACCTAGTGTAAAATACACAGACTAATTTAAGGAAATAGTCCCTCACACCAATGCTCTAAAATCCCTGATGTGTTCCTTCACCATTATGGGTATTCCCTCAAGTCAAAATAAAGCTTCTATGTCAGTGACAAGAGTTTCAGAATAAACCTATTCTTGTCATTAAGAATATTTCATAACAATTTATTTTGAAGTGAGGCCGTGGCTACTTTCTATTAATTAAACCCTGTGTATCAAATCTTATAGCAGAATGCCCAATAACCTAATTCTTAAACTTCTCACAAATTTAATTTACATGTATTTAAATGTATTAGAATATTTTACATGTATTTAAATGTATTAGAATATTAACTCCAACAAAACAGTAAAGAAAATTACATAAAATAACACTGTTATTGATTGGAAAAAAGCATGAGTTGTGATTATTTTTTAATCTTAGATCGTTTTGATCTTGAAATGACTTGATCTTAGATCAAGTCACTTCAACTTTTAAATTCTTAAAAATCTATAGTATATTATTCTATTGCAGAAAAGACTGGTTTGGCATATTATTTTAATTTCAGTTTGCTGAAATAAATGTATTTACTTTTAATGCAACATAGGGCAATAACATTAGACCAAAACAGGAATTATTCAAAGACAATACTTGCAGCACTTTTGTGGTCATGTGTGGCCATGTGCATGCATAGAGTGGCAAAGACTTTAGTTGCTCTATGTGCACATTTTCAGATGAGGCTGAACAAGGTATTGCTTTGCCTACTTGTTTCATCTTTCATACCTCAAAGTCTTCAGTGCCTCGTTTTTGCATTCTTGTACTTTTTGTTGGTGGTTTTGCTCTTAAAGTGTTCCCCAAGCATGGTAGTGAAGTGCTATGTAGTGTTCCTAAGCACAAGAAGGCTGTCAAGCACCTTATGGAAGAAATACATCGATAAGCTTTGTTCAGGCATGAGTTATAGCGCTATTTGGCCATGAGTTCATTGTTAATGAATCAACAATATATATTAAAGAAGGTGCCTTCAAACAGAACACACATAAAACAAGGTTATGTATTCTTTGGTTAATAAAAGCCTTGTGACCAGAGGCCTGCAGGAACCTAACCCTGTATCTCTTCTAGGAACAATGATTTGCTAATTCAGTATTAGCAGAACTTTATAAGAACATAATTACCGTGAATAACCAAAGTCAATCTCTTGACATACTTTACCTCATAACATTTTTTAAATGCTACAAATCTAAAATAAGGTCAATACAGTGAAAGGTAAATAGCAACCTAGGAAAAATATTTGCAGCACTTAGGACAGCAAAGGGCTAGTATCAATAATATATGAGAAAACAAACAGAAAAAGATGTGAAAATAGAATATATTAAGAGCCAATTGACTTTAATTTTACTTTGGTTAAAATTGTAGTTAAAATCATTGGTCACAAATTTGAAAAGTATTAATGAAAAATGTGAAGCAAAAAAAGCTCTTGACATAGTGTTTTGTAAATAAAAGTACTAAGTTATTCATTACCTTTTCTCGGAAGAAAATTTAGCCAATATTTGTGTACAGTTGCCATAATACTTTAATTAAATTTGTACCTAGTCTGTATCTTTTCATCATAAAGTTGAATTTCTTGACTTAAAGTGTATTTAATAAGAGTAATGATCTTTCTTATAAATAGTCAGATTTAATTAAAAATTCAAGAAGTGTTTTTGTGTAACTGTGAGCCTGAAGGTGTCTGTTATAAAAAACTGCATTTGGTAAAATATTCTGTGTAGAAAACTGTGTTTTTCCTTAAATTTCTGAATTATTTTTTCCTTGGAGATTAAATATACTCACCAGTCTTGTAAGAGTTTAACCACCATGTGTCAATTAAACTAGTATACAAGAAATGAATTTCCTTGTTAGATTAGGAACGTTTTTTTAAAGGACTGTCTCTTATAAATGTGACATGTAAAAAATCAAACATATCCCTAATCTAATTACATTAAAATACAAAAAAAAAGAACCCCAAAGACCTTGTTCATTCTTCCACAGAGGCAAATAGTGAAACAAACAAAAGACAAAGAGGCAATTTGCTAAGGCACTTCAAAAGGCCAATAAGCATGTTGAAAAAATCAAAATCACTAGTAATCATGGAAATGGAAAACAAAAATGAGTTACCAATTCAGGATATCAGACTGGAAAAGATTTAGAAAGAAGGAGGGGAAGAGAAGTAAAGAAAGAAGGAAGATAGACTAAAGGATATGTGCCTGAACCCAGCGACAATCTTGTCATCATTGAAAATGGGGCAACGTGAAATTGTATGCTTCATGATATGGTATATAACACCACCCATAAAGCATTTTTGTAAAAAAAAAAAAAGAACTTGAATCCCATCAAGACTTTAGATATAACCACCAGTTTATATGAAGAACAAAAAAAAAAGAGGGAAAAAAGAACAGGTTAAACACCACCACAACTGATTAGTCAAATCTAGATCATGGAAAATTGTTGAGGAAAAATGACCCTATTTCTTCAACATATAAATTGAAAAAAAAAGAAAAACAGGAAATCATTACCGAGTTCAATTCTTATCTATTAGAGATATGCACTGAAGCACTTATGGGTAAAATGATATATGGATTTTCTTTACAATATTATAGTAAACAAAATAAATATCAGCATAGATGAAACAGAAGCAGTAAAAGAATGATCACTGTTGAAGATGGCTGATGGGATATATTGGGGTTCATTTTAACGTTCTTTCTACTTTTTTGTGTATTTGAAAAAAATATGGGAAATAATTCTGGAAGGTCGTTTGTAAAATGCCAGTGGTACAAGTCCTCATTGCTATATATATTATTCTATATAAACAGTAGGCAAGAATGTTTAGTGTTTATTGTAGCATTGTATAAGAAAAAACTATGAAACAACCCGAATATCCAAAAATGGAGTATTAGTTAAATAAAATACACGTATATCACTCATTAGAAATCATAACTTACAAGAACAATTATTCACTCTGGCTAAAAACAGGGCTTTGAAGTTAAGTAGACAGGTTCAAATCACATCTATGTCACCTACAAGCTGGGCACCATTGTATGTTACCTAACCTATGTAAACCTCAACTTCTTCATCCATAAAATGGTAAGTGTAACAGTACTTATATTAATGAGGTATTTTCAGGGTTAAGTGTTATTAATTTCTGGGTAGTGGGACCATTGTTGATTTTTCCTTCCTTACAGTTTTAGGTTTTTCTACTCTCTCTGTCTGTCTCTGTCTCTCTCTCTGTGTGTATAAATGTCTCCCTCTCTCTGTATGTATAAATGTAAAAAATTAACTCACAATTTTTATAGACTCATAAATTTATCTAACCTTTTGATTTCATATGGTAAAATTTTTTCTTCAGCTAAGAATAGAAAAATGTAAATATTAACATATTGAATCATCCTCTACTATTGTTCTGTCTAATTAATCATCTTTATGAATATGTAGAAGTGGGTTAGATTTGAATATTCAGAGGTTAAAGCATCATGTTATCAGGATGAATGCACAGAATAAAAGTAACATTCTAAGCATTGTAAGAAAACAAGGCTGGCCCAAGTTCAAATTGTAAAGCCCACGGTCTCCCTCCATTCTCCTTTCTCTGATTTTACAGAGTAGTTCTTTCCCTTCCCAACTAAAAAGCTTAATGTTTTCATGCTGCCTCTGCTAATTATAAAAAATCCTATTATCTTGAAATATTTCCTATGGAGAAATACCAATTTTATAAATATCGTGTTGTATTAGACTACATGAACATGTTTTCTGCTATGTATCATTAAGTTAAAGATATATATGGCAACTTAGGGGAAATTCCAGTTCCTATTTTAAAGGTATTTGGATAAGATATTTGGTAGAATATAAGATCTCTGAGGGTAGGGTTCTCGCTGGTCTTGTTTGCTTCTGTATCTCTACCACCCAACAAAATGTCCAGTATGTTGAAACACTTAACAAATATTTACTAAATTTGTTGAAGAAACTGAAAAGAAATTAAGTTAGGGACTGAATGTGGCAAGGTGACTGTTCTGTCATATTTTTAAAGTTATTTTAAGGGGTTGTGGAAGCTGCCTGGCAGAGCAGGACTCTACCTGAGTGCCTGGCAGAGCCATTGCATCACATGACCACCTCCAGACAGCTGATGGGTGAGTGCAGCAGAGAGTTTCAACTGTGGTCTCAGAAGTCTCAGGCGGCAGGAGATGATGCCACAGTCTTTGGGGTTGAGGGTCATGTCAACAGCTTTGCAGAGCCTTGGAATGTGAGGAGGAGGGCTCTGGCAGAGGCAGGGGCCAAAGCCGAAGATGGCCAAAGAAATGTGCCTTGAAGAGTCCTTTCAAGTTAGTCTTGAAGGCACAAAGAAACAAAAGAGAAAAGGAATAAAAACTTGGTAGAAATTGGCAAAAGCCAAGTCATTTGTAGTTGGGCCATGCCAAGTGATCACCAGCATTTCTACACTGTTGAAAAATTACTTGGACTATAATAAAATATTAGTGTTAGACTTGGGCAATGAAAAATCCAAAATGAGAAAGCCCAAGATATCATCCTAAGGTCAGAAAAGAATGTTACTACCTTGAATGTCAGCTATTTCCTTTGAAAGAAAAATATACTTCAGAACAAAGAGAAGAACCTGCTCAAAACCAGTAGGTATGTCCCTTTAGCATGAACTCCAACAGTAATGATGACTCCATTATTAACATAAATTATTATGTTAACATGAATTATTAACATAAAATAAGTTACTTTCGAGCCTAAATTTGAACAAACTACACCTAACCTTAGAGATTCACACGAAAGAAAAAGATAAAAGAAAAGCTAACGTAAAGAGAAAATCAAATTGTGTATTAAGGTATAGAGGGAGAAAAAAAATGAAAATTAAACAGCAACCAAAAAAATCTGTCCCTAAAAATATTTGGATGGCTCTGTCAGTTTCAGTAATGCTTACAATCTTATTTTGGTATTATGTTACTCCTTTCTGACAAAATAAAATGAGAAAAGATTCTAAAAGAGAAGAAAGTAACAATGAGTCTGAAATGAGCACTAGTGAATCATGTCTAGGAGATGACAATGATGACTTTTATTTGCCTTCCAAAACACTTGGCTAGTACATTCAAAATCTTGTCAACCAATGAGACAGGAGCCCCATCACCAGGTCTCCATTAAAAGCACTAAAACATACTGAGGATCCCAAACCAACACAAACTCTTATCAATGCACCACCTGAAAGTCTTCAGTCAACTCATCTTATTCTGAAGGATACCACCAATGTCAATTTGTCTCCTGTAGTGAAAAACCAGAAAACCAAATCTTTTTCCAAAAAAGAATAAAGAAAGCCCAGCCTTGACCTTGCCTAAGTGTAGGTGTACAGTCAGAGTGAACTATCAGGCTCTGATTCATTTTGAAAGTAAAAAGAGCGGGCCTTTATAGATTTGTGTTTCTTGAAATCTCCCATTTCCAACAATACAAAAAAAACACAACTCAAAAAAATATCAATCAAATATAATGATGCTTTTGTTGGATGGATGCTGTTGAAATTGTCCCACACCCCTCTCCTTCCTTTGCTCAAAGAGAGAATCTGTAAGATAGTATATACCCGGGTCAAACTGCCATGGCCATTTCTTCAAAACTATTCTGAAAATATGACGTTTTACCTTAAGCCTTTAAAAAATTTAGGCTGATTTTTTTTCTTTTAAACATAAATAGCTATAATTGAATACTAAAAGAGTGTAGATTTCTTACACTGCCTAAAACCTTAATTATAGTCAAAATATATATTATACTTACTTCATTAGAAACCAATAGGATGTTTTAATTATGTTTTGGCAACTTCGTGTTTTTAAAGTCAGAGATATGATAGTGAGTGATTTTTGAAGATGGATGGAGGAGTTTTGAAACTCCTTACTACAATATTTGAGTAAAGTAACCCCTTGATATTCAGAGTAGGATACATCCTAAGTTGCTTGTGAACCCCTTATACCACTGTTGTATTTAATTTCTCAAACACAGTTGACCCTTGAACAACATGGGGGTTAATCAGCCTATAATTTATAGTCTACCCTCTTTATCCAGAGTTAAATTTATCCAGCCTTTATCCAGCCTATAATTTATAGTCTACCCTCTTTATCCGCACCCACAGATTTAACCAACCACGATCAGTGTAGTACTATAGTATTTACTACTGAAAAATATCAGCATAGAAGTGGACCAGTGCAGTTCAAACCCACCTTGTTCAAGGGTCAACTGTAAAGTCTGTTTGAGATCATGACAAGAGAATTGATGGTTTCTTAAGATCAGGGACTAGATAAGTGACTAGATCTGAATGTGCTCTAAAGTACACTATTTAAAGTAATGCCTCAGTAAAATCACAAATGTTAAATGTGTGAATTCCATATTTTGTACTTGCTTTATATAAAGTTTTCCATCAACCACATGAGGGAATTATTCAGTTCAGAAAGTTTGAGACATATACAGACACATATGTATATGTATATATATCTTTCAGGTTTTAAAGCAACTGTAGTTTATCCCTTTAAAAATAAAATTCTTTATAAGATAAAATAGTAACTTTGAGTTTAATTTTCAATTTAATATTTAGGGATTATTACTCTAGCCTTTTGGTTTAGCACTGGGATCATTCTCTACATCCTACATCTTGGCACACTTATTTTTCCAGCCATAATTCTCAATGAGGTCTATGTTCTAGCAAAGTCAATTTTCATTCTAAATAAATAAATAAGAAGAACTCATGCCCTCCTACTTGTTATGTGTGTTTTTCCATACCACGTCTTTACCTTATCTCAGACTATTGAAATCCTTTTTATCTTTCAAGACCCACAACCAATATAACCTTTTCTAGGAACTGTCCTCCAGTACCTAGAGTCAGGGACCAATTGATGTCCCTATCTAAATGGAACTACAGTTACATGGCAACTAAACCACGTATCTCAATTGCCATTATCCGTATACACATTCCATCCCCCTAATAGACCTAATGACTTCTAAAGAAGACATTTTGCCCTATTATTTCTGGCATCCTCTGAAGCATATAGTCAAGCGCCTTGCACAAAGCAAGTTGTCAATAGTTTTGTTGAATGCATTCTATATATTTAATAGAAGAGTCCAGTTCTGTCAGGACAATCATCTTCACTAAGGTGAGAAGATACCTGCCTAGCCAACCAATCACTCTGACGTCCAATGGGATGCCATATGTCAAAACCAGATTGCTGTCACACATTTGCTGAATGACTGATTTTTAATATTTTTCTTACATATACATGATGTGTCTTTTTACCTCATTGGCATAACACCATGAGTAGTAAATAGTTTAATTTTCTTTTACAGAGTAGATACTATTTAATTTGTATTATTTTATCTCTCTAACCCTACCATGGCAGGAAGTTTCTCAGAGCCACCCTAATACATGTTACCTCACCTAATGCCAGCAAACCCAGGGGACTGTGATAAAAATGTTGGTAGATTCACATCTACGTATAAAATAATTACAACAAAGCCCATAAAACAATAAAAAGTGATGTTAAGACATCATAGTTCTTCACCAGAACCTAATCTATCATGCATACTATTCTCTTGGGGTCCTGCTCTCTGCTAGAGCTAATCCAGTAAACCAAATCATTAAATCAAGTTAAGGTATTAATGAGTTAATGTTTTTCTAGTTCCAAATAGCATCTTAATCTTACTGAAGGACTTCTGTAACCCATCTGCCTCTCACTAATAGCGAGGATTATTTGGAGATTTTACAAGTTGTAAATTATTCTAAAGGGCCAGTACAAAATATCCCATTATTTTTTATAGACGCTTATTTAAAATGAAAAATGATTTTGTTTTGAACGGCAAAAATTAAATTGTGGTATTTAGCTCTGTGGCCTAGGATCAAATCTGGAATGACTACTAAATAAAATAAAATTAGTAAACTGTATAATTTTTGAGAGGCTTGGAATTTTAGACTTTGAAAATAGCATATCTACCTATGTAAAACCCTAGAAATAGCAACATGGAAGTCATAAAGTGTCTTCTAAAAAAGTCCCAGATATACACTTTTTCCCCCTGGGTCCAAAGAAAAGGAAAAAACAAATCTTAAAATATTCAAGAACTTGATAAGGCAAAAAAAAAAAAAAAAAAGCAATTTATAAAGCTGATGTAAATAAATTAAAAATTTTATACTATTCATATGTTTGAAAAGTGATTCATTTATTTTCTAACCAAAATTTTGAAAGTTAAATCAAACTAATAAGGATACAGGAAGAAAAAGGCACAAGCAGAACAACTACAGGGAGACTGGTTACTATTCTTCCTAACTTTTCATCCACATTCTGGTATCCCAAAGAATATACAATAAATTTAAATATAAACATAATCAGAAATTTGGAGATTATTAAAGACATAGTGCATAAGAATAAAAGGATTTTAGAGTTGTATGATACAAAACATCTAGCCCCTAGGATCTAAAAATCAGTAAATGAAACCAAAATTTCTACTTATTTTTTGCTTAAAAATCTGTTTCCATTAGATATTGGAGTGATGCGTGTATAAACCAAAGATTGCTAAGGGCTGCCTAAGCTTAAGTGATCAGAATCTAGAAGAGAGGCATGGGACAGACTGACTTTTCCCTCTGAGCCTCCAGAAGGAATCAACCCTGCTAACACCTTGATTTCAGACTTCTGGTTTCCAAAATTATGAGGGAATATGTTTCTGTTGTTTTAAATCACCCAGTTTGCAGTAATTTGTTATAGTAGTCCTAGGAACCTAATATAATACAATAGAACAAGGGGGTAAAAATAGTAAAGAAATTCAATAATTTAAAAATTAATTTTAATTTGCTTTACCAAAATCCATTTCATGTGAAATTTTCCATTTTCAGGCTTTGTAAAATTCAGATATATAATAAAATATGTACCATAACATCTAGCTATATGCCACTTTTAAGAATCACTGGTCTATTTCAAAGAACATTTACTCTCTTGTAGTTTACTTTGTGTACAGTATTCTAATCATTAAGCATTATGGTCAATCTTGCACTGCTGATTAGAAATATTGCTTTTGTCATTAGTACTATCAAGTAATTATGAAAATATAAAAACAAATGTATTAGAGTGAATCTATTTGGAGATGGAAAAAATATGCTGTCAAAATTATAACTGAACAGGGAGACAGAAGATCTCGGTTCTGTTCCTTGCTCGGGCACTTTAAAGTCATATGGACATGGGACTAACTGAATCTCAATTTATTTGCAAAGTAAAACTGACAAAATTTTCCCATCTGTCTCCTTAAGATTCTTTTTGAAAAAAGATGAAAAAAAATGAAAATGTTTTATACATTATTGGGGTTAGATACTTCAAAGTTTTCTTGAAAGTAATGTTTTTTAATCATAAAACTGCAAAGAAAGTATATGTGTGAACTGGTATAAGTACCTTTACAAAACTATACAGTTATCAAAAGCAGCAGCTTCTTGAAAAGAAAAATAGCAGCAGCTTCTTCTAAAGGTGAAGAAGAAAAATTTGATTAACAATTTTTAAATTAGAATATCATTTGGGTCTCAAATAAATGTATATTCACCTTATTCTTGTTAATAAATGAAAAAGAAGAAATTAGGAAAAGTTTGGAGCATTCCATGATGTTTTTTATTTTATCTTGTTGATCTGGCAAAAGTTTTATATATTGATTTTTTTTAAAGTATTATCTTTAACAATTTGAAGATTATGCTGTTATGCTAAAAATTACTATATTGGCAGGGGAAAAGGGTGTTAACCTAAGTAACTCTAAATAAAAGGAGTCCACTAAAGGCAAAAATAACTGCACATAAGTACTGTTCTCTAGCTGATAAGTTGTTTCCCACAAGAAAATGATTTAACAGTTCTGAAGCCACTATACATATATAGTGGGACTGAACAACTAAGCAAATGGATAGCAAAAGGTGGAAAGTAGGTTCTTACTATTGGGATAGATGGTTACAGAGAAATAAGGAGAGGTGGGTAGAATGATCCAGGTGGTAATGGATTAGAGTTGGAGAGAGAATGAACTCATGTTTGGCTTAACATAGATACAGAGAGTTACATATAGAAATATTTTGGGGTATATATATACACAGGTTAGTATGCACACATATATTTTCTTGTCCTGTCAGCTGAGAGGGCCTGGAGGCAATGACACCCCAGTAGCAATAACACACCTAGTGCCTTGATTTTGGTTTCTAAAACCATTCTTTAATAAAAGATTCCAGAGCTCCTTGGAGAGATGGATGATTCTAAGGCTGGGATAGGAAATATACAAGATGATCCAGGAGCATCTTGTAGCACCACAAAGTAAGGAAGTGATGCAAAACTATGGGTGTGTGTCAAAGGAACTCAGAAATCAAATAATAAAGCATTAATAATGGTTAAAACTGGAACAATTTGAGCAATAAAATAAAGTTGTATTGGATTATAACCCAAAGGATAAAATAAACATCTATGAGTCACTATTGGCACCTTATCACTGTGTTCTTCCTCCCCAAATCCTATAGCCCCAGTGTAATCATAAGTAAAACATAACACAAGTCTCAATAGAGGGATATTCTAAAAAATGTCATCAAAAACAAGGAAAATCTGAAAAACTAACACAGTCAAGAGGAGTCCAGGGAGACATGATGACTGAATGCAATGTCATATCCTGGATGATAGAGACAGAAAAGGACATTAGGTAAAAACTAAGAAAACATGAATAAAGTATGGACTTTACTGAATAACAATGCATCACTACTTGCTAATTAATAGTGACAAATGTACCATACTAATGTAAGATAATAAAGGGGAAAGTTGGCATGGGGGTATATGGGAGGTCCCTGTAACATCTTGTAATTTTTCTATAAATGTAAATACCTGTATTACTTCTAAAAAATTTTTAAAAATGATTATAGTCATGGAATTCTACAGAAAGAAGAAGACTATTCCTCCATTCCAATGACTTCATCTTATATGCGAAACTAAGACACATACTTGTTCGTGGTCACAAAAGTTATTGAATGAACTAAACTGAAATTTGTACTTAGTTCAATGTATTGTCCTCTGTACTATAATATCAATTTATTACTGAAGACAAATGTAAAATTCATGGTTTTATATTTGTTACTTGTTGGTGATGCCATTTCAGTAGACCCTTTACATAATTCAGTAATACTTTATATGGTATTAGTTCACAGTAATTTGCTACTAGTAGCTTTAACTAAAAGATACTAAGTAGCACGTATAGAATATCACATTGTACATTTTACTTTTTAAATTAACAGAATATACTGAATATGACCTTTTCTAAACATCATGTATGTGCTTTTCTATAATAGAGTGATTCCCTAAGTTGAGTTCAGATGTGTATTTTTGCTTGCCTTACAGTTCTAAACTTGGTCCTTGCAGTCACTTTGTGGAGCTCATCTATCTCTTCCTCCATGACCGTATTTCTAGTTTTTACTTTGTTATACACTTTGCAAGTGTTTAGCAGCCAGTTCCCTTCTTCAGTTCTGTTACTTCTGAGAAGTCTGCTATGTTGTATGAAAGAGAGCACCAAAAACACAGAAGTCTTGGGTTTTGCTACTTTTTACCAATGTAATTTGAAGTAAATCTGTAATCTTTGTGAGCTTTTAAGGATTGTATAAAGATGCAATGAGATATATGCTACAGTCTATATATGTCTTAATTTTGTTTTCTATAGGAAATGAAAGTAGGTAACTAAGCTTATAATAAGATTTTTGAAACAAAAATAGTTACAGTAGAAATAAATAGCAGCAATAACCAATAAACATTTATTGAGAATTAACCTTTAGAGCTTCTAAGATGTCCTGCACTATACTACTTTACATCCATTATTATATTAAATCTCTATGTAGTATATTTATTACCATTTCCATTGACAGTTAAGGAAATCAAACCCCAGAGAGGCTAAATGACTAGTCCACATGAGTTTTAGTGCTGAAATTTTGGGGGCATTATTTTTTCAACTTGGAGTAGTTTGTTTTATTTTATTCTTGCTAAATTTTAATTTTTCTAGTATGCATAAAAAGCAGCAAAAACAAAAATATAAACCCAGAAAAAAAACAAGGCTCATAGAATCACCACAAATAAGGTGCTGCTTTTTCTTCATTGAAAGTAAATTGTATCATTTAGAATGTATTTGGCTGAAAGTAATAGAAAACCTGGCTTACAGTGGCTTAAACAATAAAAAATATTGTTTTAGCTTGACATATGAGGTAAAGTATAGTGGTAGAGTGGCTACAGACTTAGTCTGATCTGTGTCTCAAAAGGGTCACCATGGAACTGGGGAGCTTGCCTCCCTATTCTGCCAACTCCGGAATGAGATTCATTCTAAGACTGGCTAATTTTGTGGTCAAATATAAATGCATTGGTTTCAGGTATAATATAAATAAGAAAATATGCATAGGAACAAAAGGAGCAGTTTAATTTCTCTGTATTTTCTTAGGAGTGAGGAAACTTTTGCAAACCTCCTTTCATGTTTCATTGGCCAGAACTGGGTCTAAACCAACCACTGGCAAAGGATTGGAATGGCCATGATCAGGTTAGACCAATCATGATTTACCCTGCAGCTGGAAATAGATACATCCTTCCCTGAGACGTGTTGGGGAGAGAGATATCCAAATAAAATTAGGGTTCTGCCAGCAAGCAAGAAAAAGAAACTGGATGTCAAGTAGATAACTAGTCATGTCTGCTGCCATCCCACAATCAAGTAAATGAAGGGGCCAAGGCTAAAAAACTCCAGGCTCCTATACCCACTACTTTTCATTTATATTAGGTTGTTTGTGGTTTATCAAATGTGACTTTCTGATGAATGGAATATTATTTTCCAAAGCTTATATAATTAAAGGTCTTGTTATAGTTTTATTGTACTGAGTTTAAAAAAAAAACCTGACAACTTACGACATGGCTTAGAATGTAAAGACTGGAGTTCATCCTATATTAGGTCTAGTTTCCTGTTATAATTTACATAAATTATTTCTTGAGACTAGAAGGTCCCAAGCAATGTATGGAAGTTCCCAGTGAATATTTGGCCTGCATATATGCTCACAGAGTAAAGAAGCACTGTAACAAGATAAATGATCAAGAAAGCTGCCAGTCTGCTTCCTCAGGTATCTAAAAGAATCCTTGGTAAATGTAGCAAAACGAAAAAAACAGGTACACCAAAAAGAAGTTGATGTGAACACCATCTGTACTCCATTTTATTTGTGTGATCCTAGGTCTATTACTTACCCTCTCTGGTCCTTTGATTCTTCATTTGTATACTGAGATCATTTCTTCTTCACCCTTAAGTGGTACACATTAGATAAATGTAGGAGATGAGTAATGCACACTGTTTTTCCTTTTTATACTTCCCCTGTAGAGATTCTTCCTAGAGCTTGAGACACATTTGAGGCAATTACTATGCTTCATTTGCCATGTCAAGTCAGGTAAGAAAACTGTGTGGACAAAATATATGAAATCTATGGTGACTCTGAAAAGTCTGAAGAACATGTATATAAAAGAAAGAGAGCAAAAGGCTCAAATGGGACCAAAGTTAATAATGTTCAGTAGAAATACCTGGAATGTGAAATCTGTAGAATGTTGGATCACTGACTTTGCTAATAGTACCCATGACTTAACTAATTTTGTCCAATATCCCTTTGTGCATTTTGGCTAGAAACACCTTGGTATGTGTTATGGTTAATTTTATGTGTGAACTTGTCTGGGCTACAGTGCCCAGATATTTGGTCAAACATCATTCTGGATGTTTCTGTGGAGGTGTTTTTTTTGGATGAGATTAACATTTAAACTGGTAGACTTTGAAGAAGCAGATTATCTTCTGTAATGTGGACAGACTTCTTTCAATAGTTGAAGACCTTAATAGAAAAAGACTGACCTTCCTTCCCCTCTCCCTGCACCTCCCTGCCACACATACACACACACACACACACACACACACACACACACACACACCCAAAGCAAGAGTGAATTCTGCCAGAAACTCCCTTTGGACTGGAACTGAAACTTCTATGAGTCTCTAGCTTGCTGGCCTGCCCCATGTGATTTGGGAGTTATCAAACCAGAATCATGTGAGCCAATTCCCCAATTCCTTAAAAAAAACCTGTGTGTGTGTGTGTGTGTGTGTGTGTGTGTGTGTGTGTGTGTGTAGATATAGATATAGATTATATATACATATATATATATATATATATATATATATACATATATATATGTCCCATTGGTTCTGTTTCTATGCAGAACTCTGACTAAGAGAGTATGTATCCTGGGCCTGACTTAAACATTTCACAATGTAGTGGGAAGATACATATAATGGGAACAGAAGACTTGCTTTCAGATGGAGTCTGCCATTTCCTAATTCTTGGTAAGTTTCCTTGGTTGTTTCTTATTTGTTCTACCCCCAATGGGCTTCTATTTTCTTTATTTACTGTATGGTGATAATCACATCTACCTTACAAGATAGCTATGAATGTCAATATATGTGAAAGGTATTTTCTAATTACAAAGTATAATATTGGCTACCATAGTTATTCTTACCATGTTAAGCATCATTATTCACATTGCTTGCTAGAAAAAGACCAGTTGTTCAATGGAGACAAACGGACTTTTCCCTAGGGAAGCATAGCCTATGCCTCAAAAATCTAAACATGGCTTTTGAAGAATTCTTAGGAAAAATTTCTAATGCAAGGAAATATCTCATAAATTCTGACAATAACAATAAGCCTGTCCCCATGTCAACTCTACACCAACTTACTGTTCAAGAAGGTCTTTACAAAGATTTCCAGCCCAGAATTGTACTGTGTTTGCTTAAGATATTGCCATCACTACATATTTTAATTTATTTAAACTGGATCAAAACATGCTCCCTGAGATTCCCCATAGATTACATTCCTGAATGTTTAGTCTCTGGATTGCAGGTAAATTAAGTTTAGTAACCTGACACTCAATAGAAACAGAGTAGGAAGAACTCACACTTTGTTTTTACCTTTTTAGCTACAATTTAGTTAACTGTGACCAAACGCATCTTTCCCGGTATGCATTAGTAGAAGGGACAACACATTTGTATTTAAATTTATTCAAGTGATACAACAGAATTTTGCTCCTTAAATCAATTTACCTCACACAGAAAAATTCCATTTGGTGGATGGGAACAGTCCCTCACCCTCATAGAATATTCTACTGTGATTTTTTTTTCTGTCAAGTCTTCCTTGCTTATTCTCTCCCTATTTCTATGATTGTGATTTAAATAAAATCACTGAGTCAACAAAAGTATTTGCAAAGGTGCAAACTACAAAGAAAGTGAGCATATAGTTGTATGTTAATATGTGATATTGTTTGAATTAATATCCTAGTAGTTTATGTTGAAGTTAGTGGTAAATGGACATCATCAGGAATAGGTTAGTCAGTCTAGCAGACTGTCCTTCAGATATCTCTTCTTAGTATCATCCCGCACTCCCTCTAAAACCTGGCCACTTGGAGGTTTCAAGTCCATAAACTTACTTCAGTCAACAGCAATATTGAGCATTTATTATGGGTCAGGGATTTTCCTAGATGCTGGAGACACCTTGCTTGATGCTGTGATTCAAATTAAATCTTGAAGATCTATTATTTAAATTACACCTATTGGAACCAGTCTAATTTAAGGAACATTTTTATTTATAATATATGGTGAAAGGAGACAAAGGCTAGAGGAGGTGGGAAAGGCAGTAACTTGTTTTTCCTTCTAAAGACTCAGAGAACTCAAACCCTTTAGTTTAGAAAATCAGTTGTACTCTTTGTAGTCTCTGGACCTTTGTACATGAAATTATTTTTAGTTTTAAACTTTAAAAATTATTTATTTTTTAATCTATTGACTGTCTCTCTCCAGCGTCTTCCCCTTCTCTTCCCAAGATGTAAATGTCATTTCCACCCAGCAGTTCTCCTGTCTTTCTGTGTCTAGGTTTGATGACTACTTTCCTCTCTCATATCATCATGTATTTTCCCAGTGATAGAATTAGAATGCTAGCCTTGGTTTTGTTTTGTCTTTTCCACAAAACTATTAACATTCTGACACCCTGCATTTCTTTATTGATATTTACCTTTAGGGCACACAGTATGCACTCAAAATATATTTGTCAAATAAATAAATAAATGGATCAGTTAAGCCACAATCAGTACAGAAATTCCAGACCCTTTCCCTAAATCTAATGATCTTCATGTCTCTACCCATTCATTCTTTCATTTATTCATTCACAATTATGTATTAAGCCTCTACGTCTCTATTTTGAAATCAGAATTAAATATGCAGCATGTTCTGCTTAAGAAAATATATCTGGATATGAATTAGTTAATTAACAAGGTCATCAGTAACTGATATTGAAATACATATTATTTTCAATATACTCTATAAATTACTTAGTTTTTACTTATCACATATCACCTATTTCCCTCCCCCTCCTCCACTAGAGTATAAGCCCCTTGAGGACAGGGATTTTTGACAATTTTGTTCAGTGCTTTACCCTAAGTTCTTGGAATAGGCCTGGTACACAATAATTACTCAATACATATTTGTTGCATTAATAAAATAATAAATTAATGAATATACAGTAGAAAGAACTCTGGTTTGCAAGTTAAAGCCCTGGATTCAAGTCCTGGCTGGGAAACCCTGATAGTACCAACTCCACAGAGTTTTGTGAAGATTAAATAAATTAATGTTTGTAAAAGCAAATTGGGAAACACTGACCAAGTGTAAGGAATTATCGGTAATATTGAATCAGGAACACATCCTCTTATAATAAGACTGGTAAAAGATAACAGTAGTATTTATTGGGTTTTATTTTTCAGTTTTATAAGATAGTCAATGAAAATTTAAATAATTTCTGAAATTAATCTGCCTGCCCCACCAACACACGAGACTGATACCAGACTGTTGATCCCAATCAACACGCTGTAACTAGCTCTGTGTAGATCCTACGTAGCTCTTACACCAATGAGAGAGGGGAAGGAGAGGGAACACTGCTCACAGACTAAGCACACGCGCCACAACTGAATCCAAAGATGCATTTGTGGGTGAACTCCCTTTCTGTTACCAAAATAGGTATGAGGAAAAATTTTTCAAATAAGTTGTAATTTCAAATGAGAAAAAGACACTACTCCAACTGACTTCCCCAAATCTATCAGGAAAAACAGCCACCCGGACTGGGGAAGACTAATATTCTTCACACCACCGAACCTATATAAACTTGCACCATTGTTTCCTTCTATTTTCAGTGGAGAAAGCATCTCTCTACCTTTCAATGACTCCATAATTAGATTTCTTTCCTTCTTGCTTTTCAACAGCCTTCGTCTTTGGCTAGTCACTCTCTACTGCATCATTGAAAGAATATATATATATATATATATATATATATATAAATTCTTTTCATTCTTTTTATATGTATATATATATATATATATATATATATATAACTGAATCACTTTGCTGTACACCCAAAACTAACACAACTTGTAAATCAACTATATTTCAAAAAACAAAAAAGAAAACTCTTTGCTTCTCTAGGGGATCTTTCCAAACAAACAAACAAACAAAAAAATATAAGTGGTTATATAAAATAAAAATATAAGAGAATATAAGTGGTTCCACTTTTAGCTAAACCTGGTAACAAATTTCCCCACAAATCCAAAAGACTGACTTCCTATTCATTTAAGATGAAAGAAGAAGGTTTGTTCCAATTAAAGCTGAAAATGTATGTATAGCCACAATTTAGTTATGAAACAGGTTAGCTTTCTGAGACACTTTAATAGATCCTATCATTTTCATCCATGGTTTTATCTCCAGCGGTTAACGGTAAGGGCTCTAGAATCAAGTGGCCTGCATTTTTGTTCTGTTTTCACCATATAATATGCTATGTGATCTTGAGCAAGTTACTTAATCTCTCTGGGTTTTTTTTTTTTTAATCCAGAAATTATAATAACACTAGGGTTGTGAAGAGTAAAGACAGTAATCCCAATAAAGTAGTTAGAATAATGCTTGAAACAAATGAAGTGCTCTTATTATGAAGAAGGACTTGTCTCAGAAGAGAAAACAAAAAGTCTTTGCCTTAAAGTACCTGGATAGTCCTTCTCCTATAGACACAGACCCATAGGTATCATTGTTCGGTTACGTGTAATTGAGGATAATTACTTAGAAGAGTCAAGTAAAAGGTAATTAAATTACATAATCTACTCTATATGAGACAGTTTAATAGCCTGAGTAGGCAATCACTTACTGAATATATTATTAAATATATATTTTAAGTAAAAATATGTGCTTTATTATAAAAGCTGAGCAAGTTAAAGAAAATTTACTGGAAACTTAAATGGCATAATTGTAGTTAAATATTTTCAAAAGGGGCAAATGTACTGAGGGTTCACAGTACAGATTTCTTAATATACCAAATATATTATTAAAGTGCCATCTGGCAGAGTTAATTGCTGTTGGAATGAGTAACGTTATATATCATTTCACCACACTTGACATGGAGTAAAACCAGCACAGGTTAAACTTTACTACATGTGGCAGTGCCTATTGCACCATTAGAGCAAGAAAACTAAGGTAAGGAAAATAATGTTGTAAGGGTAGCAGTTGCAGTGGAGTAATTTCTATTGAAAAAAAAAAATGAATTACCAGGTAGCTTTTGGTCCAGTAGTGGTTAAAAGCCAGACTTCCCAGGTTTGAAATCCAGCACTATTCATTACCAGCTGGTAGACCTTGGTAAGTTAGTCAACTTTCTTGTGCCTTACTTTCTTCACTGGCAAAATGGACACTATGATAGTACCTCTTTCCTAAGACAGTTGTGAGGTTTAAATGAATTAATTCGTGGGACACGTTTAAAATAGCGCCTGATATATGGTAAATACTCAAAAAATGACAACAATCATTTTTACAAAACTCTTTTTATGTACAGTGATATCATCTTCTACATATGTCAATATTAAAAGGGAATGATATGACTCCTTTTCACGCTTTAGGATAGTTTAGGTAACACTTCCTCCATGTTGAGTAGGAGTTAGCCAGGTATATGGGTAATAAAAGCATCGAAGAGAGAAGCAACGCAAGGAATGGAAAGTAAATGCAGGATTTGACCAGATCTAGGTTTTGAAAAGATACCTGTTGGCACCAGAGACTATGACTCAGAGGGCTAAAATATGGGTGGCAGAGAGACCAGTTAAAATACCATTGGAATATTTCAGGCCAGAGATTTTGAGGATGAGGACTAAGGCATTGATAACAAGAAGAGAAGATCACAGGTGAGCATGAAAGTCTGTGTAAATAGAGTATGGACAGGACTTAGCAGTGAATAAGATACAGGAAGCTAAGAAAAGGGAGAATTCAACACCAAGCTCTGAGGAGCATGTTATAAAAGTAATTCCAAAGGCATTTTAGAACCGTTAGGAGCCATAATAGAACTGTTAGCATCAGAACAAAGCTTTCCTGGAGTGACTTTGAGGAAGAGAGTACAATTGCACTTATATTACTATTTATATTCTGGAATGCTTTCCAAATAAAATTGGTCACAGTAAGCACAAACACTACTACTATAATCCTTTTGGAAAATAACTTCATGGTATGCATAAAGAGGCATAAAACTGTTTACAATCAATCATACAAGAATTTTACTTCTAATAGATGATTCCAATGTGTTTAGTAAGTAAGGGGATAAAGAGGTATATACACAAAAATGTTGATAATTTTGATAATTATTGATAATAGGAAAAATGTCTGCAGAGCCTGAATGACCTTCAGGAGAAGGCTAATTATGTAGTATATCAACTTCATAGAACATTATACAGACAATAAGAATTACACATTTTAATAACTCCTACCACTTACTGAGTTCACTGTACTAGACACTTTATATGTAACGATCATAATTCTCAACAGTAAGTATTGTTATCCCCATTTTACAAGGAAAAAATTAGACTGCAGAGAAATTAAGACAATTTCCCAAGGTCACCCAGCTAATGAGTGGCAAAGGGACTGAAGATGTTGCCTGTGGATAGGTTGTGTTAAGGGACGATCAGTTTGAGGGTTCACAGATGTAAGAAGTTCCCAGCCTCTGTTTCCACAGCTGGGAAATAGCAGAACAAAGATTTAAGCTCAGATCAGGTTCATCTGACTACAAAGCCTGTTCTCTGAACACCAGCTTAGCAAGTCATGTTTAAACGAGGAGAGCTGAACATCTATGGTTTCAAATGTGAAATGTATACACCAAAAAGGTAAAGAAAAGAAGGCTACAGGACAAATGAGAGCTGTTGTGTTGTGAAAGTTTAAAAAATTTCCTTAGATATTGTTGCAGTTTGGTTTCACAAAGAAATGACATTTAAAAACAAGTAGGTATTTAATTTTTAAAAATCTTTTATAGTATATTTCACACACCCAAGACTCTTGCTGATATCTTAAATTGTCAGTATATTTTTTAAATCAAAGAATATTTATTGAATATCTACTATTTGCTTAAAAATAAATGTGAAACATTGCTATAACCACATGTGAATTGGTTCAAAAAGCAAAACAATATAAAAAAGTATAAAGCATGTGTTAGATGTTCAAATATAGTTTTATTATTATTAAGACCACTTGGATTCTACTGTGGGTTTTTCATGAACTTACATTATTTTTTAATTAATTTGCTTATAATAGAATATGATTCCTTTCTCAATTATTCCAAGAATAATCAAATTTCTAAGTACAGAATTTTAATTTTATATGCTCCATTACTCACCCTCCCTTCCGTGCTACATACTGCAAAGTCCAACAAATTTAATTCACTTAAAAAAATGGATTATTTGAAAAAACTGTATACAAAATAAAACAATGTATTAATTAGAAATATCTATGTAAAAATTAAAAGAAATAAAACTTTTATGAGGCATTAAAAGGTAGCATTTAAATGTCAGGATTTCTAGGTTTGGATCCTAGCTCTGTCTCTTAAGACCTTGAGAAAAATCACTCATCCTTTTCAATCACACCTTATGCTTTCCTTATTTGTAAAATTAAGAAGATAAAATTTCCTCTCTCCCAGAGATGTTGTGAAGCTTAAATACATGTCAGACATTTATAAAAGTATTCCTGATACATGAAAATATTAGCTGTTATCAATAAATCTAAAAGTAAGATGCTTGCCATTTCTACTCCCAATATAAGTTCTTAAATTTCCACAGTGCCCCCTAAATGATCAGTTATGCTTTAGCCAAAATCTTAGTAGAGGAAACACTGCCAGAAATTTAGTCCTGACCTCAAATCAGGCAATCTTCGCCCTCCAGATAGAAAATTTACATCGGCATTTGGCTAGCATTAGGTATTTTATAAATGACCTAAAACTCAAAAGTTATGAAAATGTTCAAGTGCTTCCAAAAAGTCAGCTTTTTTTGAGCAAAAAAAAAAAAAAAATGTGCTCTCTCTCCTTTTATTTTTCCTTTTTATTCTTTTGTTAGGAATAAAATACAATTTCTGTGAATTTTTCATTCTTGATCCCTTTTAGGCGATGCCCTTATGTTCTTTTGAATCAGCAGATTTTAAATCATGATTTAATTTCATTTAAAACTTTTATTAAATTGGAATATCTGCTCCTTTTTACAGACTGAAGGGATAAGGGATGTGTGTGTTGGCTTGTGTGTGTGTGGGTGTGGGTGTGTATGTGTGTGTGTGTGTGTGTGTCTGTGTGTGGAAGGGACAGGAAAGAGGAAAAAGAATATGAGATAGGCAAGATAACCTACACTACTGTATTGTAGCATGTGGCACAAAGTAATTTCCTTTATTCCCCTCTAGACTATAAAGTGTTTAATGGTAGGAATTAAGTCCATCCCTAGCACTTCACATAGTGCCTTGCATATACGGAACATAATTAGATTAATATAATTTTTAATAAGTGTTTACAGGGCAAGAAGGAGAAAAAAATTAAAAAGGAAATAAATGGAGGAATGAAAATAGTGTGGGAGATGAGAAAAGTTTTTGTATGACTGAGGTAAAATGGTAGATCTGCCTTAAAGAGCTATTATACAGACAGATGTGTCAAATTTGCTAATGTTTTACTAATAAGAATTTTAAAATGCCCATTTTTTGGTTGATCTGATTCCTGTTTATTCTAATTAGATGAAGAAATGGACAGTTAATTACCCACTTGATCATCAATCCTGAATCACAGATTAGATTTCTGATGAATTTGTAGATAGTACAGAAAAAGAAATATTTATCTTGGTGATATTGGGTTATGAAAAATTGTGGAATCAGAGGAAGTTGTCAAAATACTAAAGATCAGATTTATAAATGTGCATAGAATGGAAATCCATCATGGAAGCTATTATTTTTATTATGCTTTTCTATAAGGAGATTATTTGAGGATCATATGGCTTTACTTCAAAGCATGTATAATTGATGCCTGCTAGGCAGAGAGATTTTTCCTCTTGACATCTATGAGGAACCACTATTCTGTCAAATAGCCCCTTACTCCCCACCCTTTTTATGAAGTGGCAACATAAAGCATTCCCAACAATATTAGAAACTGGTGTGAACAAATGGAACCAAACGTATGTGAAGTGGAAGCCCTTTCATGGTAATTGAACGATTCATTTTTGGAGCACTGATTATTGAACATTTTATTTCTGCTTGTTTATTTTGAGGCAATCTTTGGAAAGTTTCAAGGAGTAAAGCAAATGAACCCCTATAACTGCTGGGTACAGCATCTTCCTCTGGTACACTATCCAGAATCAGTGATTGTACCCTGCTATTTTCATAGGATTTCCTAGAGTTTACTTTCCCATTTCAAGTAATCATTTTCATCCTCATCTAACAAAAATTAAACTTCAATTAATGTATAGCTAAGATTTCCTGTATTTAAGCAAAATAGCTATACTTTCTAACCACCACTTCTTAATGTAACAATATTAATAAATGATTATCAATGATATTTTATAGCATCTTATATATTAAAAAGTGTTTTCAGATTTATTTTCTTTCAATTCTTACATCTCTGTGAAACTAACAGAATTCAGGGACTTTCTACAGAGGTCATACACTGTATGTATTTGTTTTATTTTATTGAAGTATAGTTGATTTACAATGTTGTATTAATTTCTGCTGTGCAGCAAAGTGATTCCATTATACATGTATATTCTTTTTCATATTCTTTTCATTATGTTTTATTACAGAATATTGATTATAGTTCCTTGTGCTATACAGTAGAACCTTGTTGTCACTTTATGCATTTTTGATATCTGCAGCTTAAATGTAATATTAAGCCTGGGCTAATGAACTGGCTAGAATTGGACATGGTTAGCTGAACAGCAAATCTGCGACCAGATGCAACTAGGCCATGGTTGTCATTGTCAGGATTAATTGGACACACCATCACATAAGAAACCTGGAACATGTATATACTTCTACTACCTCCTTAATGCTCCAAAGACATGTATTCACCTGACATTCTAGTCAATTTTATATTAGTGTATCACTTGTTGAGGCAGAGATTTCTAATAAAGGCTTACCAATCCCCACTGTTGCTGACATTTTTGGAATACAATAGGCTCCCTTTGTGCAGAATAGTATATATTTTTAGGCTTCTGCAAAGGTTGCAAAAGTTCATGGCTGATAAAGCAATAATTGTTAGCTGTTGCATTTATTGTTAATATTATTAGACTTTGCTGATTCTGATTGCCAACCAACTCTGTTAAGAATGATGGAAGAATACAACATAACTTTATTGAGTACCTATATATGCTAGGAAGTTACTGGGTGCTCTATTTACATTATCATATTTAATACTCACAAAGATTAATGAGATATTAGCCCCTGTTTGTAGATAAAGACACTTAAGCATAGCTTTTGTCTTCAATTTATACTCTGAGGATATGGAACATACAGAATAAACAATCAAATTTGTTACCTATCTTTTTGGGGGAAATTTTAGGATATAATCTTAAAAAAAATAGAATCTCTAAATCGCAGAAACTAATAATAAGACCATATATTTGGATATATTTCATGGGTAATATTCATTCCTACATTTTATTCCCACCCTCTTAAACTGTGGAGACGGTGATCTTCACTGCAGAGAGAGAGGATGAACACAGTTAAGAACAAAGAAGTTATTGTTCAGCCTTGAATTTCAAAATAGAGTATTTAAGAACAATAGGCGGAAATCCAAACACTTGTTGAGAAAGAGGTTTTCTTGGAATTTCAAAAGCTGGACATTAAGTATCAGAGATCAAGCTAGAAAAAAAAGTGGTACAGATTGTGACTATCAGCCACAGAGTACAAACAAGTGCTTGGTGACTTAATATCTGACTTCCGACTCCAAAAGAAACACGCATTTCACCGTATAGGAAGAGGAAATGATTCAAAGTGAATCATGGAGTATGGATGTAGAGTATGGATACGGTGGGTGCCTAATGATTGGCTCACTGTTAGGATTAAAACCTCAGGGTGAGTGTGACAGAAATATCCAAATGGCTCTAATGGCATCTCTTCAGGGATTGTGCTTCTCTTCCCAAAACATAACCCTCGAAGTCTACAAGCCTCTTAAAACACCTCAGATCCACAATTGGTATCTGGGCAACAGCCCAGGGAGGTTTCTACAGACATGGTCCCAAGGACCACCTCACAGAGTTCTTTGTATCCCAGTGATACCTGAAAGTTTCTAAACTAAATGTTTCTGAGGTGAGCATGAAGTGCTGAAGGGACAGATGTATATAAAGAGATGGGGAGGTGAGATAAGAACATAAAATACAGACACCTGAGTGATCGATGGTCCAGGTGGGTTATACAGAAATGTTAAGGGCAGCTGTAGTGTGGACTGGGTTGACCCTGAGGTCGAAAACTTCAGTAGAGGCCAGAGAGCAAAAGAAGAGGGGGTCATGGGGGATAGGTACCCCTCCCCCAGGATGTCTCTCTCTCTCTCTCTCTCACACACACACACACACACACACACACACACACACACACACGTACCAGCAGTAGCAGCAGCATGAAAAAGAAGGAGAAGAATATACTGTTTTAGATAAAAAGTGACTTGGTAAATTTGTCAGGAAAATATAAATTTAACAAGTACCAACTGAGAACTTTTGTGAGATACTTTGATATAGGTTATAAGCAGATTTTAAGAGTTGTATTTTGGAACATCAGAGTTTGTGACTCTAAGTTTAAACCTACTAAAATATTAAATTAATATTTTAATGGTATTTAGTAGCTTACAGAACATTTCCATCTACTCATCTTTAATACTTTACAAAACATTTCCATCTATCTTACTTGATTCTCATGGCCAAATGGTGAGGTAAATATAAATATTATTATTTTCTTTACACAGATGCAAAAAACCAACGCTTAGAAAAGTTATGCAGCCTGTTCCAAATTTCTTAGTTATTACTTGGTAAAGCTAGAGCCCAAATCCAGCTTTGATAATGCCAAAGCTTAGAGTTTCTCCACTTTTTTGTATTGTCTTTATTTAATGTTGATATACTCAATTTGGAAAATTAAATGTTTAGAATCTTCTTTCATCTGCATCTAACAAGAAGAAGAAACAGACAATTTAGAGTATAGGCCTGATCACATTATCCTTGATGGATCTATATGTATATACAGGTTCGTTGTCAATTTTTTGTTGTTCATTTATTCCCTTGTTATTCATTTACCCCTGAAATATTTATTGACTAGGTACTGCATGATAAGAGCTGGGTGTACAAAAAAGAATAAGGTGCTATTTCTGATATCATAATGCTCATCCTAGCAGAAAAGACACATAAACAATTAAAATATAATTAGACTTCTGGTAGAGGTATATGCAAATTACTTTCAAAAAACAGAGGAAAAGCCACTAACTTTCTCTGGACTAGAAGGAGGAGAAAAGCTATAGAAAGGCTTCATGGAGAAAGTGATATTTGTAACTAAGAGCTATAGAATGAGTAAAAGTTTGCCAGTATTTCCGGCAGAGAACATGGCTTGGAGCAAGGCAGGGTATATTTTTGGAGCTTCTAGTAGTGCGATATGGCTAGAATATTAAAGGGATCTAGGAGGGGAAGTTAGAGCAGAAGCCACTGTGCATATATGTAATCCATGTCAAAGAGCTCGAACACAGGGAGTCAAGGATGATTTTGAATCAGGAGAGCTATCATAAGTAGAACTCCTGAATTTCACAAACTCTCAAGGCCAGAGAGTCCCACAGAGGTTGGATTGGAGGAAGAAGAGTCCAGAGGGAATAAGGGCCAGTCAGAGGCCACTGCAGTAGGGCAGAGGAGCCATAAAGACATCCTGAACAGAAAGAGCAGTGGTGAGACCAATGAGGGTAAAGGGATTTGAAAATATTTGAGAATTAGAGCTCACAGAACTAGAAGAAAAAGCCTATGTTGATAAGGGAGGGAAGAAGTGAGAGATTTTAAATTTGGGTGACTAAGAAATATAAGCAATAATCAAAGAGAAGTGATTTAAGAATGAAGCCACTTTCTATCAGTAAAGTACTCTATGATATTATACCATATTTTAACACATGCATACTTAAAAATATCCCAATAGACATCTAAGTATACAAACATGTACAATATATTTCTTCAGGTAAATATACTAAAGGCAAGAAAATAGTACCTCCTACAAATGATATTGTTTGGATACAGTTGTGAAAAGGGCATGAACATGTTAGGAGTTACTAGAATCGCTTGGATTCTGTTTTGTTCCTCAGAATTCAGAAAACAGTAATTCCAAGGTTTAACAATAAATGGGATTCCTTAGAATCTTTGATTTTGTTGCTTAGTAATGGACAAAAAAGACAGTATTTTGGAGAAATAACAAGTATTTAAGTAATACCCATTAAATTCTTAAATAACACTTGAAATGCCAAAAATAAAGTCAGCTAAAAATGCCTTTTTTAAAAAATTTGGGTATAGTTGCTTTACAATGTTGTGTTAGTTTCTGCTGTACAACAAAGTGAATCAGCTATATGTATACATATATGCCCTCCCTCTTGGACCTCCCTCCCACCGCCCCCCCATCCCACCCAGCTCCCTGTGCTGTACAGCAGGTTCCCACTAGCTATCTGTTTTACACCTGGCAGTTCACATGCATCAATCCCAATCTCCCAATTCATCCCCCCACCGCCATGTCCACACTGCCATTCTCTATGCCTGCATCTCTATTCCTGCCCCGCAAATAGGTTCTTCTGTACCATTTTTCATATATACAATGGAATATTACTCAGCCATAAAAAGGAACGAAATTGGGTCACTCATAGAGACGTGGATGGACCTAGAGTCTGTCATACAGAGTGAAGTAAGTCAGGAAGAGAAAAACAAATATCGTATATTAATGCATATATGTGGAATCTAGAAAAATGGTAAAAATGCCTTTTTAAAATTAATAGTTTGATTTAAAAAATCTTCATTACCATGTACTAAACTGAAAAGACTTATTTTTCAATTAAAGTAAAAATAAATAACATTTATCAAGAGTTATTGGAATTATTTTAGTTACTGGCATGCATTAGCTCATCTAAACCACCCCCCCGCCCCAATACCCTATCAGAACAGGATTACTTGGCATACTTTACACATCAGAACCCAAGGCTCAGGAAGACTAATCTCTCCACGGTCTCACAGCTGGAAAAAAGCAGCATTAGAGCCTGTTCCAGACCAGCTGAAGCTAACGCCTTTGCTCCTGACCAAAAATGCTACATGATCTCCCTTCATGTTTTGTCTTTGTAATCAACAGAACATATACTTCACTGTGACCTTGGGCAATTCATTGGTACTTTTAGGGGAACTATGAACTCAATATGGCAAGTGGTATAAGGAGCAGCATTTATTAAGCCTCAACTAGCAGTGTTAGGCTCTTTACTTGTTGCTTTGTATCTATTATCCTATGTAATCTTCAAAACACTCCTTTGAGGGAGCTTATAGTTATTATTTCAATTGTCCCCATTTTACAGAGGGGTAAACTGAAGATCAGAGGGGAATAGAGGAAGTGTTAGGCATACAAGACATACAGCTTACTGGTAAAGAGGGTAAAGAGTATGGAAATCCACAGAACTCCTCAACCGCTTCATCACAATGCCTCCTCCTTGAAGGTATATACAAGGTCTCTTTGGAGACCTCAGCTCAGCTCAAACTGAGAGGAATATAAATAAAAAGAAGGAGCAGAGAATAAGTTTAAGAAAGTTGTAAGTGAAATTTGAAAGCTTGTGAGCTTCAGCTTAAGAAATTGAGACATTTTACAAGCAGTGGGGAATTACTGGAGATCTCCCAGAAGGAAAATTAATTTTGTATGGAAGGCCCTCACAAAGATTAATTTGACAGGTGGGTGAGGGAGATTAAAGTCAGAAAAACTAATTAAAATAATATATTAAATTCTTACATATAGGGAAAGAGATAGGAGGAAATAAAACATTTTTAAATGGGTCAATATTTTAAATTGACAAAAATTGAAATTAAATTTATTTTGAAATTTTGGCTTATCCTGTAACATAACTGGAGAGAGTAAGCTTGACTGAGTGTCAGACCAGCTCTTGCTACCCCCGCTTTTTAACAATAGTAGATTTAATTCTGCAAAAACCTTCTGTTCTCTATAGATTCATACTAGCATCCATAATCCTTCCATTTTAAGAAACATTTTTGTAAGCAAAGATTTGTATTTAGTTGACACTCACCATTTTTGTGATATAAAGGAACCAAAGGCACTACCTTATAAAATATATAAGGTAAACAATGGAACAGTTTGCTAATTAAAAATTCTAGAAAGATATATATTTTGGTAATAGTTCATGTAGTTCTTCCTGAATTCACTGGTGGCTGAAGGTGTCATTCTGACAAGGTCAGTGGCCCTCATTTAACTGGCTGCAAGTGTTTTATCACATATTGCACTTCTAAGAATGTTAACTGTGATTGCCCACAATTTATTCTTGACATCTGCAGGCTTTTCCAAAGCTTCTCTTTTTTGTGTTTATGGTGCAGATGAGTATCAATGTCATAGACATTTCCATGTGTGATGGGAATTATCTTCATAATAGTGACTTAATTTACAAATATATAAATTATGTTTAAGATATAGACTATCATCTTTTCAAAGGCTTTATATTTCGTCTAGCCTGATCTATGCAAATGGTAAATATATCCCTGGAAAAAAAAGAACTACAACATTCTACAACGTGAACTTTTCCTTATGCAATAAAACTTCCTGTTTCTATCTTTTCAACAAAAGAGAAAATTACTTTTTAGTCTATAAATTGTTCATGCTTCCCTTTCTCCTCTTAATTTGGCACAAAGACCTTTAATTAATATATATGTAATATAATATTACATATAATTTTATTTTTTCCTAAAACTCATATTTGCTCACAGAGCCAGTGAGCATTACATAAGGAAAAAAATGATAGCATGCTTAGATGAGTTCCTGAAATGACAGTAGGTCTTTAATAAATGTTAGCTTTCTTCTTCTCCTTTTACTCCATTTGTACGTGTATTCATTTTGAAGCATTTTTATAAACGTCCAAGATAAAACAGTTTGAAGGATAAGAAAGATAAAACTGTACATGAGTATAGCAGTTCCCACTCAATAAACATGTATGGAACACTTTTATGGCATTGTGCAGTGCCGAAAGAGAATGTGGTGGCAGAGGTTTTCCACCGGAAGTGAGCGCTCATTTGAAAGAGGAAAGTAGACTAGGAGTTAACCAGGTGAAGAGAGCAGTTAATGAGAACAGCACAGGAAAAGACCCTAAGGTTGTAGGAAACAGGCCTGTTCGAGGCACTGAAAGAGGACCGACATTTTTGGACATGTAGGAAGTCAAGTTGGAGTGTGGATAACAGGCAGACTTGAGGGACTTGCAGAAAAAACTTTGGATTTTGGTCTTTGTCCCAAAACAAATGGCAAATTAATAAACTGTTTTCACTGGAGAGGAGATAAGGTGACTTGATTTGCATGTCCAAAGTATTACTAAGGCAACACTGTGCTAGATACTTTTTCTTACATAAATTATTTAATCATCACAATATTTATGTGAAATGAGTATTATTATGTTTGTTTCAAGGGTGAGTAAATTATGATGTGAGAATTAAAAATAACTTTCCTAAGTTTACCCAGCAAAAAGTAACAGAAAAATGTTTAAACCTATATTTTTGATCTGACTGCAATTCAACTACTCATATCACTAAACCACAGAGGGCAGCAAAATAAAATTTTGACAGACATTTGATAAAATAAAAATTTAAGGCCAGGACGGCAGAAGGCAAGAGAGTAATATAGGTTAGCCAACAAAGGTAATAAGAATTCCATGTCTTCTAAAATAGAAGAGCCCCAAAATACCCTCAAATATTTCTGTCGCATAGGATAGTAGAGAAATGAAATTCTGAGGAAATAATCATTCTGTCCCCCTTTGCCTCTGAAGCTCTTTTTTGCTGATCTGCTTGGAGTTCACTTTCATAAAAACTATAACCAGTCACAACAGGATATTTAGGATGAGGGAAGTAAGTGATCCCAAGCTCTGACAAAATCAAAAACCAAACCCAAAGCCAAAACTAATGCCAAAACCAAAGAGCTATATTCAGCAAAATGAGTAAGTCTTTCCAACTGCCTCAGATTATCCTGGAGTCGTGTTTTCTCTATTTTGCTTATTTAGCTGAGCACAGAAGATACTCATTAAGAGGTAACGCTGGCAGTCCCAAATACCTTCCTGTCCTGCAGAGGCCTCGAATATACACTGATAATTTGGTGTGATAAAGTGAAACCCTCTGGGAGTTACCCCTCTGTCAATAGAAGGAAAAAAATAAAGGAAGAGCTAATGCAATGCAATCCTGGACCATAAGACAGTTCAAATGACTTTGCTGAACTCTAATTCTGTTGGTAACCTATAACTGAAAATAAATAATGTCTATATTTTCTTAAAATTTCCCCAGTTGGGGGTAAAATGTTTTTCTGTTAAAATAGAAAGTGAGAAACTATAAAATAATTATATTTTAGCATGATAATTCTTGAATATAAAACATAGTGATTTTCAAACACAGCAACCTTACTTGCCTCTGTTTTATGCATTGGAGTTTTTTGTACTGTTTCACTTGATAAAAACGTTCCATGGGCTTTCCTGGTGGCGCAGTGGCTAAGAATCCGCCTGCCAATGCAGGGGACACGGGTTTGAGCCCTGGTCTGGGAAGGTCCCACATGTCACGCAGCAACTAAGCCCGTGCGCCACATCTACTGAAGCCTATGCATCCTAGAGCCCGCGCTCTGCAACAAGAGAAGCCACCGCAATGAGAAGCCCGTGCACCGCAACGAAGAGTAGCCCTGGATCGCCACAACTAGAGAAAGCTGTGCACAGCAATGAAGTCAGGTGGTTTCAAAAGAACACCAAAGAAGTTTAAACATAAATGCTCTTACATATTTACTTTCGAATAATTTATTTTAATTATAAATACATCCAATTTTAAGGATTCCATCTAACAGAAAAAAATAAAACTTTCTTTGTGAAAATATGATTCATGAAATAAATAATGGTCACAAACCACAGTTCTAGATAAAGTAGACCTGAATAAAAATAAAATATATAAGGTTTTGAACATTAAAAGGAATTTCAGATTATAGCTTTATCAGTTGATAGTTACCTATCAGTTATCTGAGAGTTCCAAAGTACAACTATTCTTAAAATCTAAATCACTCCACGGATCCTCCAGACTTTCATAAAAGAATAAAATTTTACTTCATAACTAAGCTTCAGTGTTTGGAAACATAAATTCTGTTCCCCTAAGCTAAAACTGAGTTATTATTTATCTAAATTTCAAGATGAATGTTATTTTTTCCAAGTGCCCCATGGCAGGATAATAGCTATGCTAGGGAAATAGCAGGGCATAGTCCAAGTAATTTATTTGAGAAATTTATAAAATACATTTGAACTCAAAGAAAAAAAAATCAAAATATATACACAAGTAGTACTGTATTAAACAGATCTGCATGCTGGCCAGGATAAAAGGGGGAAAAAACAAAAGCAAAAACAAAGAAGAGAACTAAGAGAACTCACAGTTGATATCCACTGCCTCTATTATGTTTGGTGCCAATCCACTTGAAGGCAGTTCTGTTATGGTAGGAAAACTCTTTTCAAGCAGAAATGCTAAGAATGCTACCCAAGCCATAAGCAATGATTTGAAAAGAGTCAGAGTTCCTAACAGCATCACTGAGCCTTGATTATAGTTATATGACTTGTTTTAGCCAATGGAATGTGAATGGACATAAAATACGCTATGTGTGAGCAGAAGCTTTCACTGAACTTGAGTGGGTCAGTTTGGCCTCTTGTTCCTGTCCTCTACAGAAGAACAACACATCCCAGATAACGGTACTCCTTCAGCCTGGAGGCTGGAGTGAGAAGACTGGGTGAACAGAGCAATGCAGAGTTGCTGCTGTAAGTGAGAAATAAATGTTTGTGGTTGTAAGCCACTGAAATGTTTTGGTATCTTTAGTTACCACTGCAAATGCTAACTGGAAGAAGGGGTAAAATAATATTTTACTCAGTTAAGCCACAAATTGTTGGTTACTTGCAGCTGAACATAGTCCTAAATAATATATCCATAATATGTACATAAATAAAAGATTATCACTTTACTTACATATGCACTCTCTGGACAGCAATTTACAATGTGTCTGAACTGATAGAACTTAGCATCAGAAAATTATAAATGTGAAGGCCTAACGGAAAGGGACCACACAGGGGATAACTTGCAAATGTGTGTGGCCTTGACCAGAGAAGTATGCAGCATGGATACCAGGGTAGTTACAGGGCTACAAGAGGATAGGAAGTACTTGAGATGGGCTGCTTAAAACAAACTATACCAACAGTTAACAGCCTTTTGTTCATCTCAGGCAACCAAATGTAAAAGGACCAGAAGTAAATTGCTCTTTCCAAACTTTAAAGCATAACAGAAAGAGGTAGAAGAAATTAGTATTCGAAAAGAATGGATACACATTCATGTTTTCTTTTCATGCCAGAGAATAATTAGAAGAAAAGCAAGAGAGCAATATCAAGTGAGTCACTCTAATGCATACTCAATTATCATTTATTGAAAACTTTTTTTCTTAAAAAGAGGCTTTAATTATTTTCTCCACAAAAGTATTCGCTACATTTCCAGTAATTTTATATAGGGATGTTTAGCTTTATAAGCTGATGCTCTGATTCATGCTTCCTCAATATCTCAGTCAGTTGCTCAGTTTCCTTAATATTAGTATCAATGTTCTAGTTACGCTTGAATAGATTAGCTCCCTATCCAGGATTCTTCAGACAATAAATTGTACCTCCATGTGTCCAGTTGTTCCTGTCAGAAATCTTGAAATAATCCTTGATACCATACTTATTATCTCTAGCCCTCTCCCACTATCAATTCAGCAAAGAATACAAGAGGTTCTACAAGGCATACCCACTTCTATCCACCTCTTTGCATTTCCATGACCAAAATCCTAGCACAAGATACCTTAATATCTTGCCCAACCTACTGTAAACATCTCCTAATTTAAAAATCCCTACTTCCTCTCTGACCTTCTGGTAATGCATTTTAAACAAAGCAGCTCAAGTGATCACTTAAAAGTATCAATCAGTTCACACCACTCTTCTGTTTAAAAATACTTAATGACTTCACATAGGATGTAGAATAAAAATCTTATATTCTTAACTGGGTCAATAAATTCTGAGATGATCTGGTTCATGCCTGTCTCATATTAATGCCAGTCTCTCCTTGCTCCCTAATATTCAGCCACTCTGGCCTCTTTCCAACTACACTGCCCTCCAGTGCACCACCTTCTTCTGATTTAGAGTCTTTGCATACACCATTTGCCCAGCCTGGAATTCTCTTTCTCCCTCTCTTTGCCTGGCTAACTCCTATCATCTAAGATGTCTTACTTAAATATCAGTTCATCAGAGATGCTACTTCTCCTGCTCAGATCCCTATTACATTCACTCTCAGTACCTTGGTCTTTTCCTTCGTAGCTCGTATCATAACTTGAAGTTTTATATTCCTAGAGTGATTAGTTGTTTAATGTCTGCCTACCCCGTTAGGCTATAAGTGCCATGAAAACAGGGGTCACATGTGTAATCAGCCTTGTCTAGCACAGGGCATGGCACAGAGTAACAGCACAATAAATATTCAGAATGGATGAATGAATAAATGCATGAACATGGGTAAAATGTATTAAACTGAGAAAATGTTGCAGATTCTAGTAGATTTGGTAGAGTTTTTTATTATAAGTATTGTCCCAACAAGCTACAGAATGAGAAAATATGTATCTCGCTGGTTTCTTCAATTTGTTCACAAATCAGAGGAGCTGCTTCTGTGTTGTATGTACAAGAACGATGGCAGAGTTCTTAGACTTTAGGTGTACCAAAATATGGGTGAACACACAATTATAAACTAAGAAAGTCAAAGTGCTTCAAACATATAAAATTTTCTCAATTAGATTGATCTTTGTCTCTTTTAAATATAGCTTTTTAAATTACTAAAATTTTAATTACACATAAAACAGAATACATTTTTTTTATACAGCAGGTTCTTATTAATTACCTATTTTATACATATTAGTGTATATATGTCAAGCCCAATCTCCCAGTTCATCCCACCACCACTCCCCACCCCTCAACAACCGCTTTCCCCCAACTTGGTGTCCATATGTTTGTTCTCTACATCTGTGTCTATATTTCTGCCTTGCAAACTGGTTCATCTGTACCATTTTTCTAGATTCCACATATATGAATTAATATACAATATTTGTTTTTCTCTTTCTGACTTACTTCACTCTGTATGCGGTCTCTAGGTCCATCCACGTCTCTACAAATGACCCAATTTTATTCCTTTTTATGGCTGAGTAATATTCCATTGTATATATGTGCTACATCTTCTTTATCCATTCATCTCTCGATGGACATTTAGGCTGGTTCCATGTCCGGGCTATTGTAAATAGTGCTGCAATGAACATTGGGGTGCATGTGTCTGTTTGAATGACAGTCTTCTCTGGGTATATGCCCAGTAGTGGGATTGCTGGGTCATATGGTAATTCTATTCTTAGTTTTTTAAGAAACCTCCATATGGTTCTCCATAATGGCTGTATCAATTTACATTCCCACCAACAGTGCAAGACGGTTGCTTTTCTCCACACCCTCTCCACCATTTGTTGTTTGTAGATTTTCTGATAATGGCCATTCTGACTGGTGTGAGGTGATACCTCATTGTAGTTGTGATTTGCATTTCTCTAATAATTAGTGATGTTGAGCATCTTTTCATGTGCTTCTTGGCCATCTGTATGTCTTCTCTGGATAGATGTCTATTTAGGACTTCTGCCCATTTTTTGATTGGGTTGTTTGTTTTGTTAACATTCAGTTGCATGAGCTGTTTATATATTTTGGAGATTAATCCTTTGTCCATTGATTAATTTGCAAATATTTTCTCCCATTCTCAGGGATGTCTTTTCATCTTGTTTATAGTTTCTTTTGCTGTGCAAAAGCTTTTAAGTTCCATTAGGTCCCATTGAATTATTTTTGTTTTTATTTCCATTACTCTAGGAGGTAGGTCAAAAAAGATCTTGCTGTGATTTATGTCAAAGAGCATTCTTCCTGTGTTTTCCTCTAAGAGTTTTATACTATCTGGTCTTACAATTAGATCTTTAATCCATTTGGAATTTATTTTTGTGTATGGTGTTAGGGAGTGTTCTAACTTCATTCTTTTACATGTAGCTGTCCAGTTTTCCCAGCACCACTTATTGAAAAGGCTGTCTTTTCTCCATTGTATATCCTTGCCTCCTTTGTCATAGATTAGTTGACCATAGGTGCATGGGTGTATCTCTGGGCTTTCTATACCATTCCATTGATCTATATTTCTGTTTTTGTGCCAATACCATAGTGTCTTGATTACTGTAGCTTTGTAGTATAGTCTGAAGTCAGGGAGTCTGATTCCTCCAGCTCCGTTTTTTTACCCTCAAGATTGCTTTGGCTATTCAGGGTCATTTGTGTCTCCATGCAAATTTTAAGAATTTTTGTTCTAGTTCTGTAAAAAATGCCATTGGTAATTTGATAGGGAGTGCACTGAATCTGTAGACTGCTTTGTGTAGTATAGTCACTTTAACAATATTGATTCTTCCAATCCAAGAACATGGTATATCTCTCCATTTGTGTCATCTTTGATTTCTTTCATCAGTGTCTTATACTTTTCTGAGTACAGGTCTTTGTCCTACTTAGGTGGGTTTATTCCTATTTATTTTTTTCTTTTTGTTGCAATGGTGAATGGGATTGTTTCCTTAATTTCTCTTTCTGATTTTTTGTTGTTAGTGTATAGGAATATAAGAGATTTCTGTGCATTAATTTTGTATCCTGCAACTTTCCAAATTCATTGATTAGCTCTAATAGTTTTCTGGTAGCATCTTTAGGATTCTCTATGTATGGTAGCATGTAATCTGCAAACAGTGACAGTTTTACTTCTTCTTTTCCCATTTGTATTCCTTTTATTCTTCTTCTTCTCTGATTGCTGTGGCTAGGACTTCCAAAAGTATGCTGAATGATGGTGGCAAGAGTGGATATCCTTGTCTTCTTCCTGATCTTAGAGGAAATGCTTTCAGTTTTTCACCATTGAGAATGATGTTTGCTGTGGGTTTGTCATATATGGCCTTTATTATGTTGAGGTAGGTTCCCTCTATGCCCACTTTCTGGAGAGTTTTTATCATAAATGGATGTTGAATTTTGTCAAAAGCTTTTTCTGCATCTATTGAGATGATCATATGGTTTTTATTCTTCAATTTGTTAATATGGTCTATCACATTGATCAATTTGTGTATAGTGAAGAATCCTTGCATTCCTGGGATAAATCCCACTTGAGCATGGTGTATGATCCTTTTAATGTGTTATTGGATTCTGTTTGCTAGTATTTTGTTGAGGATTTTTGCGTCTATATTCATCAGTGATATCGGTCTGTAGTTTTCTTTTTTACAGAAATACAGATCAATGGAAAAGGACAGAAAGCCCAGAGTGATGGTGGCCTAGTAGAATGAGTTTGGGAGTGTTCCTTCCTCTGAAATTTTTTGGAAGAGTTTGAGAAGGATGGGTGTTAGCTCTTCTCTAAATGTTTGATAGAAGCCATCTGGTGCTTGACTTTTGTGATGTTGGAAGATTTTTAATCACAGTTTCAATTTCATTAGTTGTGATTGGTCTGTTCATATTTTCCATTTCTTCCTGCTTCAGTTTTGGAAGGTTATATCTTTCTAAGAGTTTGTCCATTTCTTCCAGGTTGTCCATTTTATTGGCATAGAGTTGCTTGTAGTAGTCTCTTATGATGCTTTGTATTTCTGCAGTGTCCATTGCAACTTCTCCTTTTTCATTTCTAATTTTATTGATTTGAGTCCTCTCCCTCTTTTTTCTTGATGAGTCTGGCTAAAAGTTTATCAATTTTGTTTATCTTCTCAAAGAACCAGCTTTTAGTTTTATTGATCTTTGCTAATGTTTTCTTCATTTCTATTTCATTTATTTCTGCTCTGATTTTTATGATTTCTTTCCTTATACTAACTTGGGGTTTTGTTTGTTTTTCTTTCTGTAGTTCCTTTAGGTGTAAGGTTAAATTTTTCTTATTTCTTGAGGTAGGATTGTATTGCTATAAACTTCCCTCTTAGAACTGCTTTTGCTACATCCCATAGGTTTTGGATCATCGTGTTTTCATTGTCATTTGTCTCTAGGTATTTTTTTATTTCATTTTTGATTTCTTCAGTGATCTCTTGGGTATTTAGGAATTATTCTTTAGCCTCCATGTGTTTGTGTTTTTTACATTTTTTTCCCTGTAATTGATTTTTAATTTCATAGCGTTGTGGTCGGGAAAGATGCTTTATATGATTTCAATTTTCTTAAATTTACCAAGGCTTGATTTGTAACCCAAGATGTGATCTATCCTGGAGAATCTTCTGTGTGTACTTGAGAAGGAGGTGTAATCTGCTGTTTTGGGATGGAATGTCCTATATCTCAATTAAATCTATCTGGCCTATTGTGTCATCTAAAGCTTGTGTTTCCTTATTAATTTTCTGTTTGAATGATCTGTCCATTGGTGTAAGTGAGGTGTTAAAGTCCCCCAGTATTATTGTGTTACTGTCGATTTCCTCTTTTATAGCTGTTAGCATTTGCGTTATGTATTGAGGTACTCCTATGTTAGGTACATATATATTTTTAATTGTTATATCTTCTCCTTGGATTGATCCATTGATCATTATGTAGTGTCCTTCCTTGTCTCTTGTAACTGTCTTATTTTAAAGTCTTTTATCTGATATGAGTATTGCTACCCCAGCTTTCTTTTGATTTCCATTTGTATGGAATCTCTTTTTCCATCCCCTCACTTTCAGTCTGTATGTGTCCCTAGGTCTGAAGTGGGTCTCTTGTAGACAGAATATAAATGGGAATTGAATACAATTTTATATTAAACTGTAAACTAGAGGTATGTCCATAAAACAGCCCTGTAATTGTGACACCATAAACTGGACATCAGGATTCTTTCACTAGAATTTCACTCAGTGAATTTGAAAGGAAGGAAAGTCTAGGTTACCTTGAGTAACAAACACTCCCCCAAATCTTAACACAACAATACATTCACTCTTGCTCATGCTACATGTTGAAAGGGATGACTTTATTTAATGTAATTGTTCAGGGGCCAGGCTGATGGAGGCCCCATCATGACAAATGTGTCTGTAATTGCTGTATCAGGAGAAGAGCAAATAGTGCACTAGGTCATAAATACTTCTACTCAAGAGATACTCCTCACTTTTAGCTCCTATTGCATTGGCCAAATTAAGTCACATGTCAGCCTAACTGCAAAGAGGGACTGGGGACTTAAATCCTATGATGTTCTCAAAAAGGAAAGAGAAGAAGAAATCCAGAGGAACCACACTAAAAGTTGCCAGAGTCAGAGACATTCAGAGGCATAAATGAAACCATTCATTCACACAACATGCATTTTTTCTGCACTATGCTGTGAACTAGTATGCTAGGAATAAAAATCAAGTGAGCCACTATACATGTGCTATTTTGGAGACAACCACTTAAACAATTATTTAAGGATGCTAAGAATGATACATATTCACGTTTTGAAGAATCCCCAAAAGATCAACTTACAGTGATCTTGGGTGATCACACAAATCACACAATTTAAAGCTTTGATCTTTTTTAAAAATATAATCAAAGCACTCTAAAGTTTCATTAAAGTATATTAATAGTCATATATATTTCATTTAACTAAGCAGTCTAAAAAGAATGTACCAACTTAACAGTGATCTTTACTCAGCTTAAGGGTAAATTTCTCACATGTCTCAGATCCAGAAGAGAGTGTAAAACCTTTCAAGTAACATCATAGGGTTTTTTGTTGCCTTCCTTCTCAGTGTAAATACTGGAAGCTATTATATTACTTTTTATAATGTGAGCCCATCAGACTATAATTCTTGACTCTCAATAAAATGTCCTACTTTTTATACCAAAAATATACTATTTTATCCATTGTTAAACAAAAATATTAAAAATATTAAGTGACATTTAAGACAAGAAAATATTCATCCATATTTCCAGAATCCAAATTCAATTTTCTTTTTTCTGCATTCCTATCTATCTTTCACACATTATCATACAAAGAAATTCTACTTGGAAAAAGGAGAAGAAGATTAAGAATATATTCCATTCTAAAAATCGTGGATAACTTTACACATGCAAAGAAGACATGTACCCTTGAGCTTTGGGGCTGTCCTGGTCACATGCAGAGCCAAAAGGGGTGACAAGTGCATCCCCAAGACTGTGTGCAAAGAGACTGATGTTATTCCACTAGCAGTCACTATTACACCATGTATTCACAGCTGAATTTATGCTAATTAACAAAGAGTAGAGAAGATATATACCTTGCCAACTGTTCCAGGAGACAAGGGCCCTTGGCCTGGCTCAGAGGGTGTATTTAGGATAGGATGCATAGAGAATGTACCTAGGACTAAGAGCTTGACATATATACAATTATATTTAGGAAAAGCAGACATTAAACACTGTTTGTACAAACCATGCTTTAACATTTTACTCACCATCACATTTTAGACTTTAAGATAAGTGCATTCTCAATTACCCATCTTCCTAGTTTGTCCAATATATTTTCGTAAATGAGCATGTACCCTATCTGTTAATTCATATATTTATTAACTATTAATAACTATATTTAGTAACTATATTAATAACTATATTTACTAATAAAGCTTATTTTCTTCATAATTTTTATATAGAAAATAAATATACATTGCAGTTATAGTAGTTTCTGTACCAAAGTACAAAGAATACATCACCTTTGCACCTTTCCCCTTGTTCATATCCCACTTTGGTATCCACTATGTTTGAGTTTCAGCAGCTTGCTTTTATTCTGCAGGAAGTAAACTTTAGTTATATCGAGATAGAAAAAGCAAGTAAGCAAGTAAATAAGCAAGCTAACAAGCAAGGAAGCAAATGCAAAAAATCCCTTACTCCTTGTAGTACCTGTCTAAATAACGTCTCTTTAAATAGCATTAGATAATTTGAAAGACAAAACAAGCATTATTATGGAGGTAATTCAAACCCTGGACCGGTAAAGGTTGACATCTTGTCTTACCTTTAACACCTAGTCTTAGGACATTCAGATTTTGTCATATAAAATGGTATGTGGGATTATATTCACAGATACAGAAATATGTTCCATTCTATCACACCCACGAGTCCCAGAACAGTACACTGAAAGCTGGCATGAATAAGAACCATTCCACAAATGAAAAGCAGAGCTAACGTTCTGATATGTAATGAACTAATTTAGTCACCATATTTTTTTCTTCAATTTTAAACATTATTGCTACACTAAGAAGTTTTCATTTTTCCTTTAAAAATGATTATGATATGTGGCTATGCAGGTAGTCTTGTTAAGTAAATACTTTTGTGTGTAGATATTTCTGTATGCCATTATTTATAAGCCAAATACATATTTTAAGAGATGTACATCATCATTTCAAAAATGTTTTATAATTGTTGCTAAAATGTTTTGGTAGTAGGTTAGAAAACATCTTGTCTTAAGTTTCCCAGTAACTGAAGATTCTAGATAAAATGTATTCAGAATTTCAGCATTAGAGAAAACATTAAATGAGAAACATTTGTTTCAATTTGTCTCATGAAAGAACAGAGAATTCCCTTCTTTAAAGTCATAACAGTCATAACATAACAGATAAGTAAGTAGGTATTTAGCAGTAAGAGGAAATTTATTATTTCAAAGGACCCTCCAAAATATAACTTTGTAATGCAAAAAAAAATTAACAGAAATGAGTATGTTTTTAGAAATTTCAACTATATCATATTTTATTTTCCTGATAAAAATGTTTTCCTAATCAATATTCAAGGCAATATTTTATAGAAAGGTCTAACCTCACTTTAAATAATTCTTGTTTTCTGGTAAGAAAAATCATTGATTATCCTTAATGAAATTAGCAAATTCAGAAGAAAATTCATTTATTTAAAAGGAATTGAACTTTTCTCCATCATCTAATATTTAGTTGGCATTATTCTAAATAGATCAATAATTTAAAAGAACATTTTAATTTTCATTAAAAAGGCTGTAGTATCCAAACTTAGAATACTTTAATATTAGTGAAATTAATTCCATATTTCTTAAATAATGGTACCTTTTTAAAAATCGAATACTTAACAGATGGCAAATTTATAGAATTAAACTGCCTAGATAGTCAAATCAAAGTGGAAAGATAAGGCAATTGTCCAAATATCTTAGGCTAAATAAAAACTCAGGCCAAAATTCAAGCCAAAAATGAAATGAGAAAGAAATGTATTTTGGGTGGGTCATCATGTTGGCTGACTTCATTAACTGAATTTAGTAGACTAAGGTTTTCATCCTTATTTCCCTTTGCTAAGGTGTAAAATTTCCGGAAGTTCCAAGGGTGTGGTTTTAGTGGCCGAGGTTGGAAGCCAAGAGATCTGGTTCTATTTATGTTTCTCTCACTAACAGATGCGTGACCTTGTACAAGAAAGCACACTTATCTGGGCTTAGTTTCCTCTTTTGTAAAATAAGACCCTCTAAAGTCTTTTAACTCTTAGAAATGTTATGAACTTATGAAATAGTAAGATGACAGCTATGTGAGAGTATGTATTATAAAACAGAGCAATTACAGCTGTATGTGTATGTGTGTGGTATGCTCAATGTTCAACAATATGGTATTACCCTAAGGATATTGCTAATATTTAACAATCACTCGAAGTTTAAATAGGTATTTGATTTAATTATAATAGCTTTTATAATTGTCTTAAGAAATTAATCACACTTGAAGTAGGGAAGAAAATTTTTTTCATGTCTTGTGTTACACCAACTCAGAATAACACCGGAATAAATATTCAATGTGATGCCAGTGCTAAGAATATGTGGTCGGAGGTACATCTCCATTCTAATGACTCTGTAAGATGCCTACTCATGGTAAGAACTGCAATGGTGAATGCATTAGATGCAGAAAACCTAATCAGTTAATATTCAAGAAGTCTAATTATTTGCACTTTTAAATTATTTTAGTTACACCATTTGTGTCATATTAATTCTTCAAATTCAGCTGACACATTTTAGCTTTGTATCCATTACTCACCTTTTTAGTACAGCAAAGGTCTTCATAACATTTAGGCACTATCTCAGTAAGGTTCATTTCTTGCCTCTCCTTCCATTACCAAATAATTTGATAATGCAGACAGCCATCTATAAAATATTTTGCCACTACACAAACCTATATTTATCTCTTTTAGTATAATAATAGCATAAAAGCCTGTAATTTTTTTTCTTGGGGAATTAAATCAAATGCTCTCTTAGACTGTTTTACCCATCTTTTCCTCTGCTAGCTCTGTATTCCACAGTACCACCTCCTTCTCTTTCTCCCTGTGAAAATCTCATAATGATAGTACTTACACTATCAGTATTTTTCTTTTCAGGTCACCTACCTCTTTTGTTTAACTGAAACCTACAGCATCTCACTTGTTCTCATACTATTTTACCTCTTGAAGAGCACAAAATTTAATTCTCTCCATCTGAACATACACACACACACACACACACACACACACACACCACACACTTACACATATATCCTGCCATTCTCTTGCTCTTAACAAATTTGTTATGCTACCACCTTGGGCCTGGGATCACCATCACCTGAGGTTAAACATGCTCTCAACCTACTGAACTTCATGTAGAGTAAAAGTACCCTGGCACAACTGAAGAAACTGCATCTTTAAGAAGTCAGTAAATGAAGTCTTTAAACAATGTTAAGCATCTATGCTAGTGTTAAAATATTTAAATAGATCATGTCAATGCTAATATAAATTTCACTACTTCATCTCTGGTAACTACTATTGCTTTCATGTTTATTAAAGTGAAATAATATTTTTCTACAGAGATTTTAAGTAATTTATCAAGCAGTGAACAGTACAGTGAAAGTGAGTATATGCAGGAAATCCTTTGGGTTATTAAATTTATTTAATAATTTTTCCATGTGTCATTGAATGACAAATGATAATTTTTCTGCTATGGTTAAGAATTTACATAGCATATATGATACCTCTCCAGAGGTTTATATATCAAATCACAATTTCAAAGTAGATATGACAGCTATTGACTCAAAATTGCTTTACTGAAAACTTCCTTAATGTACTTTTATATGACAGATTCTAATAGTTTATTAAATGTTTCTGTCATGAATTAATTATGCCAGGAAGATAAGCAGCAGTATCTTCTGTACCAATATTAAATGGTGGTCACAAAAGTAATATGGTGCATTATTGTCAAATATGTTGATCACTTTGAAAAGTTGTTTCAAAATATTAAGTTTTTTTAATTCATTAGGAAATAATTCAGTGATCTACAGATTTCTGTCATCTAACAAGCAACAATTTTTGCCTGTGAAGGAGAAGGCATAGTATGGAGAAAATGGTACAGAAGCCAAATCTGGGTTTAAATCATCACCTTGTAGCTATGTGACATGGACGTATCATTTCTGTCTTTGAACCTAAATTTTCTAATCTTTCAAATGGTGAGAATAATGCTTCTTAAAGGATTATTTTGAAATAAGGCACCTGAGTCATGGTAGGTCTTTAGGAGCTGGTAGCTGTTACTATAATTATGCACTATGGTAAGAGAAGCCAGATGACAAGGGATGGTTCCTGACCACAAAAGGTCAAGAATTTTAAGCATATCACTTAATTCCAAGATAGGAAACAAACATATTTAACTATTTAAATGGCATACCTTAAAAACATACTATGCCATCACGACATATAACCACACACACACACACACACACACACACACACACATACACATTACTATAGAAAACCTCATTTGTACCAAAAAGTTTATATTGCACTCTTCTAAAATGTACCATTTTGTCTTATTATTTGCTATGTACTAAAATTATAAATTAGCAATTATTACTACTTCTATTTTATAGCATTAAAAGAGGCTGGTTTGTATTACCAGGATCACATGTTAATTCTGGAAGTACCTATGGTTTTCTTAATCCTCTTTCACTACCTCAGGATAATTCACTAGAGTATTTTCTATAAAAACATGGATATTTCTAATGATTCAAGCCCTATTCACAAAACCTGGCTAAAAACTTCATAAAGGAAAAATATTACTGTTTTGTGGCCATCATTTTTCAAACATTGTTGCTTTATAGTACCACTTTGAAATTTGAGTTTTCATTGACAATTCACGAATCAGTATTTTAACATATATACAAAACCTACCATCTAGGCATCTCCTTTCTGATTTTGTGGTTACTCAGAGTAGAATTTAATAGCTACACTATATGGTCAAATTGCTATTTTAATCTTAAAATTCCAATTTTTAATCCTGAGACATTAAAAACCCTCCACTGAATACTGATGTAGTAAACAGCTTCAAAGTAAAAATGTCAAGGTTCTCAGAAGATCCTAGAATCATCTTCTATATGTCCTTCCTTGAAGATATGAATTACTTAATGGTCATTTGGCTTGGCACAAACTAAAGGTCTGTTCTGTGTCACAGATGTGAATTAACGTTTCCCCCAAAGCCATCTTGCCAATTCACGTGACTGACTAGACCCAGCCAAAACAGAATATGGATGATACACTACAAAGCAGCCATTCTTACTGGAGTGACCAAAGTACTCCAAGTAATGTCTTTTATTGGTTATGTTGTTGTTATAATTATTATACTCAGTGAATAGCATATATTCTCTAATGAAGAATTTTCCAAAAATTATGAAATAATTTATGTGAAGGAAAAAGAATGGAATATGGATCCAGAAATAACTCAGATGGTAATTTATCAATAGTTGGTTACTCTTTGTGCACTCTGTTAATTTGGATATGAAATGAAATTATAATATCATGGAATGAGGGATCCAGCCTTACACTGGGACAACAGTCATCAGAAGATAAAATTATAGTAAAAATAGCTGTAATTTTGATACATCAATGAAAACATAACTTATCTTCAAATTTTCAACTGTTTTATTTATTTTTTCAACTATTTTTAAAAGGTGGACATTTTAAGTCATGATTAAAGAAACTAGGTTTTTATATCAAGTATTACCATGTACTATGAACTGCAAATGAGAGAGATCTAAGAAATACCCCTGAGAATTAACACCATGTGGATAATACAGTCACTTAATGATTTAATAATTGATAAAAATTCATAGTGATATTAATCTATATCTTTGCAATTTTTTTTAATCAAAAGCACACAAAAATACAGATGCACAAAAGCACTTTAAGCTACGTTCTATATTTTATAGAGGAAGCAGAAAAATTAAAAGCTTACAAACAAAAGTGGAATGAGATTTTAATTAAGAAAATTTTAATGCCAGACTAAAGCAGCACTAAAATTCGGAATAAAACATGGCTACTGTAACTGAAGCAGGTTTATTTCTTTAAGAAGTGCTTTCTAATTCTGAAGCTGCATATGTGCAGGCACACGTGATGGGAAATGTAAGGGTTGCCATGGTAAGTACACATCTTTTCTTGGGCAGTCAAGTATTTTTAAAACTGTATAAAGAACTCTCACTTCATAATATGTCATGGAAATTGACTCTGCTTTCCTTACCAACACATATTAGTATGATGCAATGCAGCACAGGACAGAAATAGCCCACATTTCTAAAAACTTCAGCCCATTAAGATCGCTTATAAAACATGGAGTGAAAATGAAATAAGAAATCTCCAAGTCAGGAAACTAATTAAATGGTGGGTCTAGAACAAGTTCTACCTCCATTAATTTAATAAATAATCACACCCCAGGACATTCCACATGCCTGATACACTCCCCGGGAGTCCGAAACGCAAACAGCGCTAAACACCACCCTCAATATACTTTAGTCATATGACTTACTTTTAAGGAAAATTAAAATCATTCCTACAGCCCTACTTTCTCATTCTTTCCCGGTGCGATCAATGGTTTCCAAGAAGCAGGGATGTGACTCTTATCTACTGTCTTTTGCACAAAATCTCGTGGTACTTCTCTTAAGAGTCTGTGAAGTCAGTTCAAGACGCCTGGATGGAGGCGTGACACTTGGACTGGGGAGGTGGCAGAATCTGTTGAGAAACGCAGCAGGTTCTGAGGCGCTAGAGAACCCACGTGTGCAGGGGCTGGAGAACTTTTCCGCCACGTCTCCCGGAAGGAATGCCTCACTTTTAAATAGGGTCTAGCTGGGGCGAGGGGTGGGGGTGGGTGGAGGGTGGGCAGTACAAGAGGAGAGGTGGGCGGCAGAGCAGAAGGTTCAAACCCTTCAGAGGTATCTACTCGTGCTTCTCCACATTCTATTCTCGCCCCCTTCAACTTTATTATTTTTCCTTCTTAAAGGAGGACTTAAGCAACAGGGATGCTGAGCATCTCATAGGCTCAGCCTGGAACAAAGAAAATCGAGTTCCTAATACTGTATCGCTCCTGTTGGAGATCACGTGTCCTGCTTTCACTGGAATGCACTCTTCTCGCCCACGCTATAAAATCTCTACTGTGCTTAGAAATTTTACCCAGGTTAAAATATGCTCACATACAAATTGCTTTTCATCTACCAAGAGAACCACATTTCAATGTAAACAGGTACACATCTTTACGTGGTGACCCAGTTACCACTGCAGGTAAATTCAGAAGTGTATTGGGAAAGTAATGGAAAAGAGCAGGTGGAGGACCTTTTATATCTCACTGAGCGTACCCCCCTACCCCCCATACACACACCTTTTCTAATTTCTTTTGAAGGACAACTTCGAAAGGAACGTGGGAGTCGTGGGAGTCTCAGACGGTTCCTTCCTGAAGCCGATTCCCGGGAGTTGTGAAAGTGACCCTTCCCTTCTCTGCCTGGCGCTGCGCCCTCTCGCCCAGCCCGCTCGCTTTGTGACTTGATGGGGAGGAGACAGTGAGGGAGAGGGCGGAGGCGGGTCCTTTATGCAGCCCTGATGGGCAAGAAGTAGTATAATGAAGCAATTCTGCAGCCATCTCCGTTATTATTAAGTCACATTCTTTTTAAAGGCATTCTGTACAAGCCGCATTCCCTCACCCCCATTCTTGACTCTGCAAACTGTAAGGCAGGACACCCTGTGGCAGCCAATTGAGTTGTCCGTGAGCTAAGGTGCTATGGTTATCGTAATGTTAATGTGCTTCCCTCCCTCTTTCCACGTAGGATCTGAAACTAGTCCTGCATCATTAATGACTCTAAGAGGAGGATGCTAGATGCTGAAGGGGGCTCAGCACTGGGATTGGGAATAGAGCTGGCTCACCAGCTTCGCCGTGCAACACAAAGAAGATGTGTGGGTAGGAGTTGTCTAGCTTAGGGGGAAGGAGACAACGCTTTTCCTGACTCCCAGGGAGAAAGCTTTCGCTCCATCGCTCCCCCAGTTCTTTCGGTCTTCCAGTCTTTCATACTCCTTCTTCCCCTTCATCCCCTCCCCAAAACCCCACCCGTTCCCTTCAATCCCCAAAGGCATAAAGATTTTCTAATTGTATTTTTCAAACAAATAGACATCAAACAGGAATACTACAGCTTCTAAGATAAAGGGACAAACGCGACCTGCCACAAGTGTGTGTGTGTGTGTGTGTGTGTGTGTGTGTGAGAGAGAGAGAGAGAGAGAGAGAGAGAGAATATCAAACGAGCGCTTCATCCTTCAGACACCTCCAGGAAAAAACTGACTGGAGATACCCAAGATAATAAAGAACTAAGATCAATCTCAGCTCAACCAACGGTCCCAGCACCAGCACCCCAATCTAGCTCTTTACCTTTCCTTTTTTCAATATGTAACCCTTTAAGTTCAGCCCAGGCCGCTCGGCGCTCCCCTGCACCCGCACAGCTAGCACCCCATTCTAAATGCCCCGCAACCTACCACCTCCCCGCCGCCTCCGCGAGCCACCGCGCAAGCAGCTCCCAGAGGGCGCTGAAGGCTCCGGTCCTCCCACCCCCGCCCCCGTCGGCCACCCGGGTCCCACACCTCGGGCGCTGTGGCTGTCGCGGCGAGGCCCCCGCAACCCCCTTGGCCACAGAGCGATAGTGTCCTACTCACATCGCCGGCGGGAGAAACTGCCCATGAGGTTCCGGAGAGAGTGAATCGTGCAGCTGCCAAGGGTTATTCCTTAAAGTGTTCGGGGGTCCGCAGTGGAGTGGGCACGAGGGTCCTCGGAGGAGAGGAGCGGTGAAGGAGGAGAAGAGGAGAAAGAGGGGATTCCAGGCAGGTGCCACGTTAGACCATGATGCCCGTGCCCTTCAGGTGGACACCTGGAGCGGTTCCGGCGGGAAGCAGCCGAGGGGAAGCCCGAAGCGCTGGCGGGGGAGGCAGGAGCGCATCCACTGCCCAGCTTCCGCCTGCCCTGCGCGCCGCGCTAGCGACCGCAGCAGAAGAGGCAGCGGTGGTGGCGGAGGCGCAGCTCCCTCCCCACCCCCAGAAGGCTCCACAGACAATGAATCCTGGGCGGAGAAGATCCGAGCAGAAAAGGCGAATCTTGCACCCAACTCCGTAACACCCCCTGCCCGCTGCCGCGCCTCTCCTGGGCGAGGATCCCCGGGGACCGGGGCGCAGCGGGCGGTTCGGAGGGGCAGTGCGCTCCCGCGGCTGCAGGCGGCGGCCGAGTGGGCGATTGCAGGTCCCTCCGGCGAGAACCCGCTGCCCAGGGGCTGAGTGTCCGTAGCTTCGAGCCCAGGGTTCGCCCGGAGTGGGGTCCTCCTCGGTGCAGTGGCTCGGTGAACAGGTGCCAGGATTGGCAGGCGAGGAGGCGCTGCTCCTGGCTCTTGGCTGGGTCTCCGTGCTCTCCCCGCCCCCTCTTTTTTCCCACCCCCTTTTCCGACGACACCAGCTGCAGCTGCTTCAAAGTGTAAAAAATGTCAAGGAGATTTTCCAGCAATAGGGGAGGGGGTGACCACGTTCACAGCCCTCGGCCTTTTTTTGAGATCCTCGCCTGTCCCTCTGACCTCCACTCGGGCTTCCCCAAATTGTGAGAAGAAAAATCCCAGTCCGGCGGAGAACTGAAATGGTCGCCTTCTCCCGGCTCCGGCACAGGCTGTTGTTAGAGAACGGGACAACAGGCCGAGCTCTCTGGGTTCTTTCAGTCGCCCGCCGTGCGCCAGGCAGGTGCCCGAGGCACGGCGCCGGGCAGCGCTGGGCCGCCGGTTCCTCCCGTTGCCGGACCGGCCCGTGGCGCTCGGGCGGCGCGGCGTCCTGCAGCGCGGGCGACTCCGCCGCACCAGCGCCCCCGGGCCTCTGCGCCTTCCAGAGCTCCCCTGCACCCGCACCGGCTCGGTGACGCTGCGCTCGTGGCTCCGCAGGCTGCCGCTCCTGCTATCTCAGCAAAGAGGCGGCCGGGAGCGCCTCCTCGGGGTTTCCTCCCCCGCCCGTCTTTCCCGCTGCAGGTTGTTGTCTGCCAAGGAGAAAAGTCTCTGCTAGCGGGTCGGTCGCTTCACGTCAGTCAAGGCAACGACCTTTGTGCCTGCTCTCACGTTCCCTTCTCTTTCTGGGGCCAGGGTTGCTGCCCTGGGAGTGCGCAAAATAAGAAGGGGTTTTCTAACTATCCTTCATGTTTTCACCGCCACGCCTCCTGCCATGAACACACACTCTCACACTCACACTCATATGCTTCCTCACGTAAAAGCACACACAGACACTTTATTCTCTCACACTTGTCTTTAAACTCTCATAAGCAGCAATATGTTAAGAAACATATTGACGAAGCTGGTACTATATTTAGACTTCTCTTTTATTCTCTAAACCCATTGGGTCAATTCTCTCTTTAAAATAAGATTTATTATCCTGGAATCACCCATTTTTTTTCTTTTCCTGGAATATAGGCTATAGGCTTTTTGTTTCCTCATTATAAGAAAGGATTTCCCTTTAGTTCTCTACATCGCTAATACAGGCAGATGTCATGGTATTCATTTGCCACTCTGGGGTGGATGCAAACTCACAGTTTACTAAAAAGAAAATGCATTTGCTCATATTCTTGGATTTGCAATGCTAAAATCATCAAGGTCAAAAATTATCTTTTCTGGCTGCTAGGGATTGTCTAGGAAGAGACTTTGGAGATTGACACCTAATCTGCAGAGTACCAAGAATGATTATTTTCCACTTTACCTGGGCCATGAAAGTGGGCTGACTTTTAAGGATAACTTCCCAGTATATCATATTATTTGCATGTAAAAGGAAAGAGGAATGAGAGCATATTTTGAAAATCCAGATCATTTTAAAAGTGTGTTATAAAACACCACTGAGAAAGGGTTCTGAAACGGCAAGGAGATGAAAAAAAAATTTTTTTTAAGGACAAATTTTGAATTGACCTCTGTGGAGCTCTATTTTTTTCACCCATGGTTTTGTCCTTGTAAACACTTGCCACATCTTAGTGTCTCAGCTGGATGGAGTGATATGAAAAATTTTAGGTACTGATTGAAAATCTAAAAAAAGCATAACCTCGCACAACAGTTATACAATTGTAGCAATTCTTTACAGGCCTCCAGTTCTTTTGGATACAGTTTACACAGAACTTTCACATATATTCTTTTATTTAATCCTTTCCTAAAACTATTTGGTGGGTAACGTTTTCCACACTTATAGGAAGGGCACAAGGCTCATCTCAGAAACGTACCCAATTGCCGTGTATTTGAACTCAGAATTTCTTATTTTAACTCCAGGATTCATTCCCTTTTACCAAAATATTTGACCAAAAAAAACCATTTGTATGTAAAATCACAGCCAATTATGAGGAAACTGCAGATCATTGCAAACAGGTAACACACCTACCAATGAACTTACATCCCAGGTGTTCAGTGGAACTTTCCTAAATGAAAACAAAATTGTTCCCTTCTAATGGAGAGAAAGATATTTTTTTGGAACCCCAAATTAAAAATTGATGATGCCCCTGTAATATATTTCAAACCATACGCCCTCCTTTCCTCTTTGTCATATCCTAGAACCTTGATTTCAGACTATAGAGGTCCAAATGGATAAAATATTTTAAATATGTGCAGGTGTGATGCAGTGCCTATGGGTTTTTAACAAACATGATTTTAGCATGAAAAAAAATAAGAAGGAAGTATTCTCTGTAGAATGGGCTTTGGATACAATGGCCCAATTTTTTTCTAAGGTTTATGAATCTTGAACAAATTTTGGCCACCTTCACTATTTAAACAATGAAGCATACTGAAGAGATTTCAATGGTTTCATAGAATTAAGGATCTATTGAAATGCAAATGAAGATGCTGTCTTTAAACTCCAAGTTGCCCTCTCATCAACCCTCTGGAAATGCAGATGACTGTCTGCAAATTGGAGAAAGATGAATGCAGAATATCCTTAGGCTGTCACTCAAGCAGAGGTCCAACACCAAAAACAGTAACAACTCAAAATTAGGTCAAGGCAGTTTTAACAGTTTAGCTGTTCAGATTACATCTAAGAATGGTTAGACATTGAATCCATAAAATTTTGTAAACTGTTAATCAAGTCCTTTGACTCACACTACTAAAATTTTTGAAAGGATAAGCTGTTTCCAGGATAAGCAGGACTAACCTTGTTTGAAAATAAAAGACATATGGTGGTATTAGACAATCAGGCACCAACTATCTTTCTAATATTTTTCTTTGGAGGCCTGGTATGTCACACGTGTCTTAAAAAGATTTCCTCTTCGGCAATTCCTGATTTTAAAAAACCCACTTATAGAAAGCACAATACTTTCAGTTTTACCAACCATTAATGTCTTAACAGGATTATCTTAATTAGATATTGGTCCTTGGGGAAATAAAAAAAACTTTGTTAAATTTTGATTTATGGGGATATAGATCTGAAGAGCTCGGAGCTGGTAGAGCTTGGTAGGACAGGATCAGCATCAGTGGGATACCATAAGAGTATGGAGTACTGTTAGCTTTTGAAAAACAGGGAGAAACTCTGAAAAGGAAGTGGGAGTCATTAGATTCTTCTTCAAGTTAATCTGTTAGACAGCCTTTACTGTGAAACTAATCTCTCAGATTAACAATCTAGTCTAGCTAAAGAGAATGGTTATTGTTATATTGAATTCATTTGGATAATTATTTTTTATTTTTAAACATTAATTTGCATATTTATGATATACAAAATACAATGAACACTAATGTACACATCATGCATCTCTTTTAAGAAGAAAAATATGATTGATAAGATTGAAGCTTCCAGGACTTCCCTGGTGGTCCAGTGGTTGAGACTTCACCTTCCAATGCAGGGGGTGTGGGTTCAATCCCTGGTCAGGGAGCTAAGATCCCACATGCCTTGTGGCCAGAAAACCAAAACATAAAACAGAAGCAATATTGTAACAAATGCAATAAGGACTTTAAAAAACATGGTCCACGTTAAAAAAAAAAAAAAAATCTTAAAAAAAAAAAGGATTGAAGCTTCCTCTCCCATTCCTCTATTTCTTCTCCCCTTACCCCACAGAGGTAACCTCATTCCTAAACTTTTGTATTTATTTGTACATTTGTACATTACTAAATTTCATGCCCTTTTACTGCTAACAACATGTTTATATTGCTTTGCAAATTTTACTCTTACAAAAGTGATATAATGCAGCATGTATTCTTTTGCAACTTGCTTTTGATTTTGAAAGAAAACGGCATTATGTCTGTGAGTGTGAATTGTCTTGATATGTGACACTCTGGTTCACTAATTTTTACTGCTGCATGATACTTGACTTTATGAATTTGTCATTTTCACCTTCTGATGACAATTTTTACTTTAGTAATGCTGTTATAAACATGTTTGTTTATATCTCTTTATGTATATGGATGAGAGTTTTTCTATTTTATGTACCATCTAGCAGTGGATTTCCTGGAGTATATTCGATATTCAATTGTTTTCAAACAGTTTACATTCCTGCTATCATTTATAAGAGTTTTCTTTGATCCATGTCCTGGCAGTGCTTGGTATTATCAGATACTCTCACATTGTCCAGTCCAGTCCGAGGGGTGTAAAATGGTATTTCATTATGGTTTAAATGTGTATCTTCCTGCTTAATTATAAGATTGAGAACCTTTTTATATTTATTAACAATCCACATTTCCAATATGAATTGGTTAGTTTATATATTTCATGCATTTTTCTATTGGGTTTTCTTGGTGTGTGTGTGTGTGTGTGTGTGTGTGTGTGTATCCTGGATTCTATTCCTTTGCAGATCTCATCTTTAATTTTCACTCTTAAGATGATGTATTTTTATGAAAAGAAGTTTTAATTTAATACTGTCAACTTTATCAGTACTTTCCTTTATGATATGTGCTTTGTATCTAGTTTAAGAAACACTTTACTATCCCAAGATTATATATTTTCCTATATTGTATGCTAAAATCTTTAGAATTTGAATTTTTTACCTTTCAGACTTTAAACTATCTGAAATTGACTAGATAGAATAAGGTCTTGTGATTTCACAATCTGTTTTCAAGAGATCAGTGGCATGAGAAAAATTAAAGAAGCTATCATGGATTTACCCTGTACTTAAGAATTAATAGTCCAAAAAGAAAGGATAAAGAAAAGTCAAAGAAAAAGAATAAGATGAGGTGCCTTGCTTTCCTTGTCAATATTGATTGTGAAACTACAGTAATTTAGGACAGCTTTCAATTGAAACAGTTTAAAGAGATAGGTGAAACCAAATACAAAGGCTAAAAATTGAGCAATGAGCTTTTATACAACAGAGAAGGCAGAAGGCAATCAGCTACCTCCTGAGGAATAAAATGGAAACTTAAACAAAAATTAATACCTTACCTCACACTATAGACAGAACAAAATCATATTGGCAGTTTTCTCTCACAAGCAGTTCAGACAAAATTTAATATACCAGTACTCCAACAGGAAGGTTATCTTAAATGAAATATAAGTAAAAAGACCAGCTCTGAGGAATTTAATATATTTTTAAAAGAAAATAATATAGGTGAGTTCACTAACACATTATGGTATAAACATTTTCTGAGAATGTCTTTGCTATCTCTGGGTAGTTTCCTATCTATATAAAATTTTAAATACATTTTCTTCAACCAGAAGTTCTTTCTGATTATAAAATTACATTATCCCATGATCTTAAATTTTAATACAGTATATTATTATTAATTTGAGTAGTTAGGAATTATAAAAAACAGGTAAGGAACTGATGATTTTACTATCAAAGGTTTTTTTTAACGACAACTATAAACTGCTGAAGAATTTTCAGTGGTCTGCAAATATAGGAATTCAAACTGTATAACTAACCAGAGTTCAGGAGGTTTCATACACACAAAATCCAGAACATATACAACATTCACCTTCCCTTAGATAACATAATCCTTTAACCCAAGAATCTGTACGTTGCTGATATTAAGTTGTTTCTATGCTAAATCAGTCAGTAAGGAAACCAATTATCTTTCCTTAGAAGTTAAGGTAAACTAATATTTGTTGCTTTTTTTCTGCTTTGTACTTTGTCATACCTTAGCTGAGACAGGCTGAAAGCTAGGCATCTTGCACCAGTTAGCCAAGTTGTGAACGCAAAGGAAGAGTTCTTGAATGAAATTAAAAATGCTACTCCAGCGAACACACATATGATAAGAAAGCAAAACAGCCTTATTGAAAAGAAAACTTTTAGTGATCTGGATAGAAGATCAAACCAACCACAACATTCCTTAAGCCAAAGCCTAATTCAGAGCAAGGCCATTACTCTCTTTAATTCTATGAAGCCTGAGAGAAGTGAGGAAGCTGCAGAAGAAAAGTTTGAAGCTAGCAGAAGTTGGTTCATTAGGTTTAAGAAAAGAAGCCATTTCCATAAAATAAGAGTGTCAAGTGAAGCAGAAAGTGCTGATGTGGAAGCTGAAGCAAGTTATCCAGCAGATCTAGCTAAGATAATTAATGAAGATGGCTACACTAAACAACAGATTTTCAATGTAGCAAAAAAGCCTTCTATTGGAAGAAGATGCCACCTAGGACTTTCATAGCCAGAGAAGAGAAGTCAATGCCTAGCTTCAAAGCTTCAAAGGACAGACTGACTCTCTTGTTATGGGCTAACACAACTGGTGACTTTAAGTTGAGGCCAATGCTTGTTAACCTTTCCAAAAATCCTAGGGCCCTTATGAATCATGCTAAATCTACTCTGCCTGTGCTCTATAAACCGAACAACAAAGCCTGGATGACAGCACATCTGTTTACAACGTGGTTTACTGAATATTTTAAGCCCACTGTTGAAATCTGCTGCTCAGAAGAAGACGCCTTTCAAAATATTACTGCTCATTGACAGTGCATCTAGTTACCCAAGAGCTCTGATGGAGATGTACAATGAGATTAATGTTGTTTTCATGCCTGCTAACACAATATCTATTTCACGCCTGCTAACACAATATCAATTCTATAAATAATATAATATCTATTCTGCAGTCCATAGATCAAGGAGTCATTTTGATTTTCAAGTCTTATTATTTAAGAAATACATTTTTTAAGGCTATAGCTGCCATAGGTAGTGATTCCTTTGATGGACCTGGGCAAAATAAATTGAAAACCTTCTGTAAAGTGTTTACCTTTCTAGATGTCTTTAGGAACATTTGTGATTCATGGGAAGAGGTCAAAATATCAACATTAGCTGGAGTTTGGTAGAAGTTGATTCCAACTCTCATGGATGATTTTGAGGGCTTCAGGACTTCAGTGGATGAAGTAACTGCAGTTGTGGTGGAAATAGCAAACGAACTTTAGAAGTGGAGCCTAAAAATATGACTGAATTGCTGCAATCGCAGGATAAAACTTTAAAGGATGAGGAGTTACTTTTCATGGCTGAGCAAAGAAAGTTGTTTCTTGAGATGGAATCTAGTCCTGGTGAAGATGATGTGATGATTGTTGAAATGATAACAAAGGATTTAGAATACTACATAAAGTTATTTGATAAATCAGTGGCAGGTTTTGAGAGGATTGGCTCCAGTTTTGAAAGAAGTTCTACTGTGGACAAAATGCTATCAAACAGTATTGCATGCTTCAGAGAAACTTTTCATGAAAGAAAGAGTCAATTGATACGGAAAACTTTAATGTTGTCTTATTTCTGAAAAACTGCCAAAGTAACCCCAGCCTTCAGTAATCACCAACCTGATTAGTCCAGCAGCCATCAACTTTGAGGCAAGAACCTCAACCAGCAAAACCATTATGACTTGCCAAAGGCTCAGATAATGGTTAGCATTTTTTAGCAATCAATTATTTTTAAATTAAGGTATGTACATTGCTTTTATAGACATAATGCTATTACAAACTTAATAGACTATCGTAAACATAATTTTATATGCACTTGGAAATCAAAATATTTTTGTAACTTGCTTTATTGTGATGTTCACTTTATTGTAGTGGTCTGGAACTGAACCCACAATATCTCCAAGGTATGGTTATAATTGTTTTCTTGTATAACACAAGTCTTGGGACCTCAATTATAGTGTCAGGAATTTGCTTTGTTCTAGAAAGAGAATTCTTAGGAAAGAAAGTCTTTCCATTCAAAGATGGGAAAATAGACATAGCCAGAAAAATATTTATCCTATGTTTTTGCTTATTATGTGAGACCACATCTAAAACCTAAATGGAAGTGATGGAGGAAAGTATAAGTTGAACACAATTCTAATTTAATTATAAGGCAAGATATACTAAGCTGTGATGATTTTGTCTATTTGCCTGACAGAAAATAGTCAAATAGTGGTGCCAGACACAATAAGTTCAGCAATTTGAGGTTTTAAAAATTACTTATTTTTAGTAAAAGCAGGAGTAGTTTGGACATATGTAGTCAGGACCCCAGAAATTTTTGTTTAGGTCTCACTGTTATGCTTACTTCAAGATGAAAGAAATGGCTTTGAGTATATAAATCATACTGGAATATTTTAATATGTTCCAGAATGGTAATATTTAGCATAGAATCTAATCATAGTTCAGAGTGGAGACTTCATACTATTGACTATTAAGAATAACTGATATAAAGTTACACTGCTTGCTATTATCCAATTTTATTTATGTTTTCAACTCTATCATTAGAAAAAATGTTTGTTAACAGGAAACAAGTAGAGATTCATTTAGATCCAGGATAACATTTTATTTCAGTGAATTTTTCTTCTCAACAGTTTACACTTAATACTTTATCGTCTATAATTATAAAACCCCACAGTTTCAAAATTTTGGGTTAGATGAAAATGTCTTTTTTTATACTTTATTCTTGAATAATAATTTAGTTGGTATATAATTCAAAGTTGACAGTTCCTTAGTATTTTGAAGATATTATTCCATGGGTTTTGGTCTTCATTGTTACTGTTGAAATATCTGCTCTCAGTCTAATTGTCATTTCTCTGTAGACAATCGTTCCTTTCATTCTTGCTGTCATTGAGATATTCTCTTTTTGGCTTTGTACACTGAGGTATTTAGGCATCAATTTCCTTCCATTTTATTTTCTAGTTTTTAAAATTTTATTTCTCTTATTTATTTCTATTTTTGCTGTTATAGATTAAATTTTTTTTAAATATTCAGCTTTTATCTCTTAAAATACTGTCTCTCCTCCATTCCCTATATTGTCGCTTTCTTATTTTATCTTCCGTATCACTAACTACTCTAACATTTTTCTCTCTTCTGTCTCTCTGTGCTACATTTTCTGTAATTAGTGGCCTTTATCTTTCAGTTAATTGATTCTTTTTCAACTATCTAATGTAATGTTTAACCTACCATTGAATTTTGAATCTCACTAATTATGTTTATAATTTCAACAAGTTTTTTTTTGTTATAAGATTTTCTGATCTGTTCCAAAAGCATATTTCTTGCTCATGTTTTTGATTCACTCTTTTATTTTGCATGCTGGTTTAATAATTTTAATATCTGAAATTCAAGAAGTCTAATTTGGGGTGCTGATTTATTTTCTCTTGACTCTTGCTAATAGTGGTATATTTCCTTGGATTCGGAGCTCATTTTCAGTTGGATGTTACATGTGGGAATAATGTGAACCCTTGGTTAAAGATGTTTCCCTGCAATAAGGATTTGTATTTGTTTTTTTTTTTTTCAGATGACCCAAGGAGCTAGCTACCCAAATCATTTTAATTTTTAGCTGTGGGTTTCCCAGATTATCAAATAAGTCCCAAGTGCTCAAAAGACCATGCCTGTGATTACAAAGAAAAGACTTTCTTCCCAACCCAAAGACAAGGTTGAAGCAGACAATGTGCTGTTTCTGTTTTCCAGAAACAGAAAAAATTCCTGTTTTCCAGGGGTAAATATTTTTAAATTAAACTTAGTGAAAATGTAGGCCTTCAAGGGTTTCATCTTTAAGTTAATTCCCACCTTTTCTAGGCTAAAGGTCTAGTGTCCTATTCAGCTGCCTGTTAATAGGGAGATTCTGTTATAGATTACTTATTGGCAAATGCCTTCAGAGGAGTTGTATATTTAGTGCTTCTGACCACTATGGTTTCCTATTTTATCAATTGTTTGGCTTTCAAGAATTAATCTTCTTTCTTGAAAGTTAATTGTCCACAAAACAATGACAAACAATGTGTAGTTTTTATCCAGTTTTTCTAGATGTTTTGTCCTAGAAGTATTTTGATGATATTCAGACTGCCATGTTTTGGAAGTGGAACTAATTTATCTATTACATCACAATTTTTGAGGTGATATTTTTCAGTGTCAAAATGTTGAAGTTACTTAGGTTAAATAGTATTTGTATATTTCCTTTCTATGAAGCATGCTGTTACAGGAGACAGTAGAAATGAGGCTTGCCACCAAGATGTTGTTACAAAGGACTTTATGGACTGATAGCTTCTAAGTGAAGCAAACAGAAACATACTTGGTTATTATTTTTGATGACCCTAATCTATTTTCAGGATCAGTGTAAGCAAAAGTCTCTTTTAATACCAGTTATCGCCATCAGATAATAAACACATTCCTCTAAATGAGTTATTTCTTTATTATAGGACACACTAATAGATAGCATTAATGATTATTATTTGATTAAAATCTACTCTCCTGATAACAGTATGCACAAACAACTTGAGTCATGAATGATGTTCCAAACATTCATCTAACAATTGAGAATTTATATCTGAGACATAAAAGGTAGAAAAACAATCAAATTTAGCTCCTTTTGAAATAGGTGGATTCTTTGATAAACATATAAGGGAATTCAATAATCTAGAAAATTATGAAAGAAGAAAAAGACTAGTAGCAATATAACATTGTTAAAGAAAAGGGTATATTAAAAATTACCAAAATGTTTCTCTGATATTTTTAATATTTTATTTTTTTTCTTATCACAGAAGTGTTATGCTTATTGTTAAAATCTCAAGCAGTACAGATTTTATAAAGTAAAATATGAAAGTACTCTATAAATTTTTCCCTTTAAATAACCATAGTTATTAGTGTGGTGTACTCTTCTGAATTTATCTCAACATATAGTAACATAAAGTTACATACATTCTTACATTTACCCCTCAGAAGTATATTGTTTATATGTATGCATATTGCCTTATTACTTGCTTTTGCTGAACAATATATGGTGAAATATCCTTCTGTTTCAGTTCTAATATAGTAAGATATCCTGTTCCTTTTTATAGCTTTATAGAATCCCATTGCATGGATATACCATAATTTATGTAACCTCTTTTCTATTAATGGCTGTTTGGTTAATTTTAATTTATTTCACTATTGCAACAGTTTTGCAATGAATTTCCTTGTATATATGTCCTTGCATTCTTATGCATAACTTTTATAGCATATATTTTTAGAAATATAATTAGAAAACTGTATATTTTATATAATATTAATATAAATCCAATATAATAATAATTATTGTAATATAATATAGTTACATACATTACATATATATAATTTACATTATATAGTTACATACATTACATACATATAATATAGTTACATACATTACATACATATGATTACATAAAATAATTCTAGTTTTATTGAAAACTATACATATACAAAACTTTAATAGATAGTACCAAAATCCCTCCCAAAATGTTAAACTAATTTATGTTGTCACCAGCTGTTCATCAAAATTTTTGTTTTTCACCTACTTTTGACCTTAGGTACCAATCATCTTTTAAACCTTTCCAACCTAATAAACAAGTACATCTCATGATTTAATTTGTATATCTGCAATAGTTATTAAATTGAGGTTAAGCTTTATGCCTTTTATGAAAGTTTGAAATGCAATGGTCTTGTTTCATCATATTTTTTATCTGTGGCAAGAAAATAAGCAGAAATGAGGCAACAATATAGAAATCAAAATCTTCCCTATAGAAAATTAGTTTTTAGGTAAGTCTGATGAGAGTTTAGTAGTAAAAGGAATAGGTGTTGAAGTTTTCTCAGTTCATTACATATCCCTAAAATCCCACCCCCTAGCTCCTTCTCATTTCTTTACCAAGAAAAAGGTCACAGATCTGAGCATCTCTGATATCCTCTTGCATTTAAACCACATCAGTAAAATAAACTTCACCCAGTTGATTTAAAGGAATGTTTTACTGTTTGGACAGGAATTTGGCACCACATGGATATAGCCAAAGATTTTTTGATAACCTATTCTTCCCGTGAGACACTAACAGTTCACATTATGTAATCTTCAACCTCACTAACACTTGCTTAGTTTCATTGCTTGAAAATGACACAGACCAGTATCTCTGAGCTTGGGTTACTTAGTGTATTTATTCCTGCATAAGAAAATAAAATTAAATACAGTTCACTGTCAGTCATTTTGTTTTAAGCTTGATATTTGGTTTGAAATAAAAACAAATAGTATTTCTTTCTTTACAGTGGTTTCTCTATGCACTACGAAGCATTTTAAAATAATAAGTAAGAATCTAGGAGTGTTGAGAATGAATAGACAATACGTAAATCATTATGAATGCAATTTATTCAAAGTATTAAAACAGTGGAGGTGGTTTTTACTTTCATCATATGAATAGACACTGGATCAGGAGGCAGACATTATCTTTTAAATCTAACAAGATGTTTTATAATGTTAAATGCATATCTAAAATAACTGGGAAGATTTTACCATTGCTATTTAACCCTTATGTATTGTACATCTCTAAACATGTCAAGATATATTCCTGTTTCTCTAAAGTACACACTCAGATAATTTAAGAATTCTATGCTTATACTAACATTAAATTTAAAGAGATTATTTTACTTCTCTGGAAATAAATCAAAATTTTATATAGGTAGCAGAGTAATTACATAAAAAATTGAATTTAAAATTGAGCTGCCTGCTTATATTACCCACAATGTATTTAACTATCTTTATGACTGTAAGCTATACCAAAATGATTTAAGTAAAAATTCATTTTTATTTATACTTTACCACTGTTTTTGCTATGCCCATTAATATGACTGATTTTTGGAAATTATATGCCATTGGCTGATTTCCCTAAAAATGACTACAAAACTTAAGACTTTTTGAGTTCTGTTTTCAAATTCTACTTCTACTGAATATATGGTTAATTGTATAAAATGAGGTTCAATATATTTAATGAATACCTACTATGTGTAAAACACTTTCATTGAAAAGAAGAATATAAATTACACTGCCTGATTTGCAGTTACCAGCGGGGGTAACTAAAGCTTTTAGAGAATAGAAAGAAAGTCAAAAACTCCATTCACTTGATGAGATTTATTCAGCAATTTATAGAGTTGATGCTAATGTCTGTTACTTTACCCCACTGTGATGTTGAGAATTTCTTTGCATCTAGAAGTAGACTCCCTTTTAAATTATTTTTTCCAAGAGGGAATCCAAAATTTCAACCCCCAGAAGGCTACTTTCTGTTGTACCATTTTTATACAACTGTACGCTGTTGATGTATCTATCAATTCTGCCTATAAATTCCCATGAACTTCCACAGTGGAGATGAAATAGATCAAGTCTCTGTCTTACAGGAGCTTAAAGTCAAGTGAGCTTACATAGGTATTGTTTGGAAAACTCCTAACAAAAATGGGCTACTGGATTCTCTCCTTCCAGTAACATAAAATTCAACCATACATACTATTCAAGAAGTGTTGGAGATAAGGAAATATTCCTTTTGTTAATTCACTTTCCTAGATGGCCTGTTCTATAAATAAACCAAATAACATATAGTAGAGCATTTACCTAGTGTAGAGAACTATGGGTGACATAGAGAAGTGAGGTGCAATCCCTTGAAGTAAGTTCAATCTAGTGAGAGGTGTAAAATATATACATATCTTTGAAAATTATTTATACCTTTTATTGTTTTCTAGAATGTGATGATTCATAGTAGCTGGATAAGTTTATTATTTTATTTTATTTTTCTGAGGATTGGAATGGGCATGGGTATGAAAGCTGAGGGTAGAAGCTGATACTGGATACATTATTCTGCAAAATCAAGTGGGCAGTGGTAGTGTTCACAGCTGACATGAACAAGAAATCAAAGAGGAAGGTAGAGGCTACAAACCTGGGCACTATTTGGTGCAGAATTATTGAAGAGATCCCAGAGAAGGACATAGTTTGAGGAAGAAAAACCGATGGTGAGATTATGGGAGGCAAATGCCACAATGTGATTCAGCTCAACTCCATCAAATCTGTACAGAAGGGACTAAACTGAGGAAATTCTGATTGTGTTTAGATTTCTTATAGTAAGCAGTAAAGGAACAGCAACCACAAACCAGCTTCTGGAGGATGAACAAAATCACCACATGAGGATGATCAGCTTACAGAGGGTTATATATATATATAAAAGGGTAAATAATAATTTACGGTATAACACAACTGATTTTGAATAAATACATCAACAGGAAGTATTTTATAAGTTCAAAAGAAGATTGGTGAGGAAAATTTGTTATAAAGAGATTTTGCCAATTTATGTCGAAAAAACATCCACTGTCAAACAGGAACCCAAGCAGCAGTTTTCTCTATACCTCACAAAGTTCCGAAGGATGGCATGCACCTGGGGAGGATACTCATATCAGAATATGAGTTTGTGTTCCAGAGAATGTGAGAATATGCTCCAGCCCTGTACTTATCCTGGCAGTTAGAGATTAGATTATAGTTGTTGTCTATGGGGACAAAGTACCTATCAGAGAAATCAGTATTAACCTCCGCTTAAAACTCTGATACAAAAGCATTTCCCTTAACGGTTTTGGCAGTTCTCTGTTTACATCACTGGACAGAGGAGCAAACTCAGCCCTTTTTTTTTTTTAATGGGAATTCTCAAAAAGACATGCTGTCAACTTAAGACATGGTATCTTAAAATTACATTCTTATAATTAATCCAAGCAACCATGAAGTGCTTATAAAGGAGTATACAAAAAGCCTTGAAAATACAGCTAATTAGAATAATTAGGTATTACTTTCACTGAATATTAATATCCTTGGACTATCCTACTTTGAGTAGTCCTAAGTCCTACTTATACTCTTTACTGTCTTTTGAACTATGATCATTCATCTACTCATTTTCAATATTATGTCAAATAATATAACTTGGATATACAAGGACATTAAAAACATTATGGGGAAACTAAAATACGATGAGTCCTGAAGAACCTGTACTTCTCCCTGACATAAAACATTAAATACAAAACTCCAGATGATACACTAAAGAGGTAACCATTGGAAGTACACTAGTTATGAAGTTAAGAACAAGGTATCAAATCTACATTCAAATCCCAGTTCTGCTAAACACTGTCCAAATCTTGGCAATTTCATTTTTGAATTTAATTTTAGTTATTTTTTTATACAGCAGGTTCTTATTAGTCATCCATTTTATACACATCAGTGTATACATGTCAATCCCAGTCTCCCAATCAATCACACCACCACCCCCACCCCCCGTTGCTTCCCCCCTTTGTGTCCATACATTTGTTCTCTATATCCGTGTCTCTATTTCTGACCTGCAAACTGGTTCATCTGTACCATTTTTCTAGGTTCCACATATATGCGTTAATATACGATATTTGTTTTTCTCTTTCTGACTTACTTCACTCTGTAAGACAGTCTCTAGATCCATCCACGTCTCAACAAATGATCCAATTTCGTTCCTTTTTATGGCTGAGTAATATCCCATTGTATATATGTACCACATCTTCTTTATCCATTTGTCTGTCGATGGGCATTTAGGTTGCTTCCATGACCTGACTATTGTAAATAGTGCTGCAATGAACATTGGGGTGCATGTGTCTTTTTGAATTATGGTTTTCTCTGGGTGTATGCCCAGTAGTGGTGTTGCTGGTCATATGGTAATTCTATTTTTAGTTTTTTAAGGAACCTCCATAGTGGCTGTATCAATTTACATTCCCACCAACAGTGCAAGAGGGTTCCTTTTTCTCCACACCCTCTCCAGCATTTGTTGCTTGTAGATTTTCTGATAATGCCCATTCTAACTGGTGTGAGGTAATACCTCATTGCAGTTTTGGTTTGTATTTCTCTAATAATTAGTGAGGTTGAGCAGCTTTTCATGTGCTTCTTGGCCATCTGTATGTCTTCTTTGGAGAAATGTCTATTTAGGTCTTCTGCCAATTTTTGGATTGGGTTGTTTGTTTCTTTAATATTGAGCTGTATGAGCTGTTTATATATTTTGGAGATTAATCCTTTGTCCATTGATTTGTTTGCAAATATTTTCTCCCATTTTGAGGATTGTCTTTTCGTCTTGTTTATGGTTTCCTTTGCTGTGCAAAAGCTTTTAAGTTTCATTAGGTCCCATTTGTTTATTTTTGGTTTTATTTCCATTACTCTAGGAGGTGGATCAAAAAAGATCTTGCTGTGATTTATGTCAAAGAGTGTTCTTCCTATGTTTTCCTCTAAGAGTTTTGTAGTGCCTGGTCTAACATTTAGGTCTCTAATCCATTTTGAGTTTATTTTTGTGTATGGTGTTAAAGAGTGTTCTAATTTCCTTCTTTTACATGTAGCTGTCCAGTTTTCCCAGCATCACTTATTGAAGAGACTGCCTTTTCTCCATTGTATATCCTTGCCTCCTTTGTCATAGATTAGTTGACCATAGGTGCGTGGGTTTATCTCTGGGGTTTCTATCTTATTCCACTGATCTATGTTTCTGTTTTTGTGCCAGTGCCATATTGTCTTTATTACTGTAGCTTTGTAGTATAGTCTGAAGTCAGGGAGTCTGATTCCTCCAGCTCCATTTTTTTTCCCTCAAGACTGCTTTGGCTACTCAGGGTCATTTTTGTCTCCATGCAAATTTTAAGAATTTTTGTTCTAGTTCTGTAAAAAATGCCATTGGTAATTTGATAGGGATTGCATTGAATCTGTAGATTGCTTTGGGTAGTATAGTCATTTTCAAAATATTGATTCTTCCAGTCCAAGAACATGGTATATCTCTCCATCTGTTTGTATCATCTTTAATTTCTTTCATCAGTGTCTTATGGTTTTCTGCATACAGGTCTTTTGTCTCCCTAGGTAGGTTTATTCCTAGGTGTTTTATTCTTTTTGTTGCAACGGTAAATGGGAGTGTTTCCTTAATTTCTCTTTAAGATTTTTCATCATTAGTGTATAGGAATGCAAGAGCAAATCTTGGCAATTTTTGAAAAACCTGTCAGTGCCTCAGTGTCTTAATCTGTAAAATAGAAATATCTACTTATCTAGATTGTAAAAATGCTAAATTAAAACCTAAAAATGTACTTAACATGTGCTTGACACATAGTAAGGGCTCTGTAAATGATAGATACTATTTACCACTAACTGTCATACTTAAATGTTAATTTAGTCTATAAACAAAACCAATCACTTTCAGAAGCATTGCAACTACAAATAATGACTATCTTTCCCACTAGAGTATAAGCTTTATTCAAGCAGGAATAATGTCTATCATATTCAACAACCATTCCCATAAGCCTTGTCACATGGATGTTGTTGAATTGTATTTGTTGACTTATTGAATGAATATGCATCGTCTGGGGAATTTTTACAGAACATTAATGATCCCAAATAAATTTGAAAGACTACATATCTACACAGTGTCAATCAGATAGTTGAACTATGTCTAAAAAAGAAAAAAAAAATAGTCAGTTTCACCAAATCCTACTTTGGCTGATGTGAAGGTGGAGCCAAGTTTGTAGTCATTCGTTTATGATAAAAACACCAATAAAGGTCAACACAGTTACTTAGATTTTATTCTCATATTTTTGTGGTCAGCAATTCTCTTCAGGTAATGTTGTAAGGTACAAAATGATGAATAGTGTTTAATCTCAGAATCTAATAGAGAAGAAAAGCCATGGATACAAGGAAAAGAATGATAAGGACAATTAAGGGAGTACTATTAAAAAGCACTGTGAGTGCTCAAGTAGGAAAATATTTATTTATTGTTAATTATAAAAACTAACTACTAATAACTAATTGATATATTTGATAACAAAATCCTTATATGATCAATGTTCTCCCATCATTTTTGACCTCATTCTCTACTTACTACTCCCACTTCCTCTAGCTATACAGGTCCCTTCACTGTTCCTCCAACCTTCTAAACATAATTCCTTTCCAGAAATTTTTGTATTTTCTCTTCCCTCTGCTTAGACTGATTCTTTACCAGAGTTTCTTAGAACTCAGCCTCTTATTTACATATTATTAATCAAAACTTGCTTTCTCAATGAGACCTTCCTTCCTCTGAAAATTTTAGCCACATACACAAGCTTCATATCACTCTTTTCTGTTTATTTTTTTTCTCCTGAGCACTTAACGTTAAGTATGATATATCTTATCTTGTTTATTGTTGGTTTTATCCTATTATAAAGTAAACTCCATGAGAGATTTTTGCCTTCTTCTTAACTTGTCCATGTCCAGTGCCTGGAAGAATGCTGACACATTACAGGTGATCAATATATTTTTTCATGGATTAAAGAATGAATAAACTAATGATTGTTTGAGTCTTTATGGTTCAGAAGGGGCACTCACACACATTTGTTATTTTGCTCTTCCTAATGATTCTGTGCAGTAGATACTATTACCTTTAGCAGAGGAATCACTTGAAGACTTCTTAGAAGAGATGGATGGCATTTGATAAGACCTTGAAGCTTGAGAAGGAGATTTGGAAAATAATATAAAAAATATTACATTTCCAAATTTAAAAAAATTAAGAATTCTTATTGGTCCTACCATTTGATTAAAAAGAAATATTATCTTTGTGACTGTGATTAATATTTTAAATTCAGATGTGTTTTTTATGCACGTGTGCTTACAATTCCCCAACTTACGCACCATGTGCACCTGACATCACAAATGGCCCTGATCATCCTTTGCATGACTTTTTCCTCTTCTAAACTTTCCCCTCCAGCTTCTTTATTATCTGCCTGTCTTTTTAATAGGACAGTATTAAAGAGCTTTGATTTAAAAAGAAAGCAATTTCATTATGTTCAAATTGTGTTTAAAATACTCAAAGAAAAATACTGTCTGGAGAGTAGTATGAGTGAGTAATCTGCCATGTTAGGCACCAACGTTGCCTGTTAAAAAATCAGAATCAAGTTTTCAAATGTGATAAAATAGATTTCACGGTATTTTGAGATCACAAGCTTTATCTCTCCATTTCCAGGCATGTAGCATGTGCTTATTCAATTTTTGTTTAATGGATATTTGCTGCATTAATATAAATCATTCACTGATTAGTTGAGAATGGAGAAGTTGAATAGGGTTATGAATTTATTTACTTATTTCTTCAACAAAAACTGAGTAAGTTCTAACAATGTTCAAGGAACTATGGTACTGGAGATATAATGAACTAGCAGGTTTTGACAGTGCCTTCAAGGAGGTTGCAAGATAGTAGGAAAGACAGACATCAAGCTATAATTTAATTCTCTTTGTGGTAAGTGTTATGAAGGAGAAAGCGCTATGAGAGTAAATAGCAAGAGATGGTTCCTGATTGTAACGCTGCCACTATAACTTAAAAAAAAATTTAAGTTTTTCTCCTAAAAATTGAGCAGATACGTGGAGTAAATAATACAAAGAACCTAAACAGGAAAATTAAGATGAAAAGGTCCTTCTATTTTTTTTTTTTTTTTTTTTTTTTTAGGTACGCGGGCCTCTTACTGCTGTGGCCTCTCTCGTTGCGGAGCACAGGCTCCGGACGCGCAGACTCAGCGGCCATGGCTCATGGGCCCCGCCGCTCCGCGGCATGTGGGATCCTCCCGGACCGGGGCGCGAACCCATGTCGCCTGCATCGGCAGGCGGACTCTCAACCGCTGCGCCACCAGGGAAGCCCAAAAAGGTCATTCTTTTCTCTGATAAGTTTTAAACAAGATGTTTTAATGCTTTGGAAACCTAAGGAAACAGAGTTGGGGAATGAGGAGGGTAACTGACAGAATGGATCTGGTTCTATACATCACCATATTCTTAAATCACTATTTTACACACAGTATAAGCTCAATAAGTGGTACTCGACTAAATTAATTAATTAATTAATTAATTTATGAAAGCAACACAAGATAATGGGCTAAAAGATACTTAGACTTAAGAGGCTATAAAAGTAGAATTATTTTAATTGGGGACCGGAAGTAAAATTTAGAGAGAAATTATATGGACTTGTACAAATGGATTTGAATTTCTTTTAAATCTTCTTCTTCAGTGCCTCAGTTTTTTCAACATTACTTCTAATGTGTCCTTAGCTTGCTTACATGGTTGTGCTAAGAATCAGTGCTGATCCAGAGGAATATTAAAAAAGTTAAAAATTCTATCTACCTACTATCTGTCTATATATATATCTATCTATATCTATCTATCTATCTGTCTATCAATGTAGGTTACAACTGTACCACTCTTCATTAAAACTCTCATTTTGAGATTATGCCATTTCTAATATTTAAAGTTGAAATATTCTTCTAAGAAATATATAATATTTGTTAAATCACAAGGTGTTAAGTGAACTGGATTAGGTCATCTTTTCTATCACAGGTGACTGATTTGTAGAGACACTGATGTCCATATTAGTCCTTCCTCTCTCACCTTGGTTTGCACTAACCACCTGCTTATCTTCTGAGGTAGGTAAAAACAACTCTGATTATCCAAAGTGGTAAGTGGTAGACTTTGGTGGGAGTAGAGTTGTTTAGAAGAAACAGGGTTAAATTACATCTTATACAAGAGATGGTAAGGGACAGATATTGTTGGTTGCATATGCTCAGCCATTATCGTCTTCTTACTTATCAACAGAACCCAAATTTTGTTCAGACACTGAGCACTGATATGATAAAGGAAAAAAGGCCAATGTATTATGAAAACATTTTACCCATGCTTGGTTTGCGTTTGCCATAATTTGGGAGGAATAGTGTGCTGTGATTTTTCTGGGGGATTATCTTCCTTTCTGATAAAAAAAGAAAGAGAAATATAGAAAAATCTTGTCCCTGCCCTTGCTTCTGACTTTGAATGGTATGAGCTGAGGCAGTCATGTGGAACTGTGGCAGTCATCTTCAGACCGTGAAGAAAAGACAAGAGAACCACTGATAGGCTGACCCAGCACCCTAAATTTGTTCACCTGTTGAACTGATCCTGGGCCCACCTACTTTCAGACATTTTGTTATTATGGAAAGTCAAACTATTTTAAACCACTTTTAGTTGTGCATTCTCTAATATAAAATCAAAATCATTATAATTGACTCATGGGAAGTTTGTGTGAATCTAAAAGAAATCAGCTATGTGGTTAGTTTATATCTTAATTTATTGACATAGTATTTTGATCACAAGTGAAAATTATATACAAAATATACATAGTATACATTCTGAATAAAATAGTAACATCCTTGGATAGTCATCAGTGAAACACTTGGTTTGGTATACTATTAGTCTCAAGTAAAGTTCTCAAAAGTGCTGAAAAGATAATGCATTGGTTAAAGCACTAGCAATTGTAGTTAAACAACATATCTGTAAGTGCAGCATCATAAATTTTTATTGCTATGAAAAATATAAAGCCAAAGTTTTAAAAGACCTTACCTGAGGCCTGAATCAATCAGTCAAATGCTGGGGAGGGCGTTCTAGACAAATGGAAGAGCATGAACACCAGTTGCCCTGAAAATGCCGCCAATGAGGGTCCAAAGCCTATAAAATTCTACTCAGTGAGAAGGTTGAGAATAAAAAGTAACTTTCTTACTGTACTTAGGATGCTTTTGGCTACAGAGGTCAGAAAATAGGACTCTGATGTATAAGGAGTATATATCAGAAAGCCATTGGCTTAAATAATATGAACTCTAGACAGAGAGAAGTTCTCAGAGGTGGTTGACCTAGCACCTCAACAGCGTCGTCAGAGACCCAGGTTCCTTCAGTTCCCTTACTCACAGACACCCTAAGCGATTGGGTGGTTGCTAGTAGTAATTGAAGCCATGTTCTTTCTCGTTCATATACAAACACATGGCGTGAGAGGAAGAAAGGCTTTTCATGACTCTCTTTTAAATGTTAGAAACAATTTTTTTCTAGAAGCTTCTACCAAACTCTCTCGTTCTTACTGGCTGGAAGTGAATCACTTGTCCATTCTTCCATCAGTTCCAGACAAGGAGGAATGGGACTCTTAAAACAATGAGAACTATTCCAAAGCTAAGAGGTGGGGGCATTTTTCCTGAGCCATGTGAGCTGCATGAGAACTGCAATTATACCTGAATAAAAGTGAGGTTCTGATAAGAAGATAGAAGAAATAGATGGATGAGAATAAACAACAAAAGAAGCTAATTGCTTCTTATTCACCAAGAGCCTACTATATTCAGATTTGGTAGTAATAACTCTTATGTATTAAATTATGTAATTATCATATTGTCTACACAAGATAGTGAACATCGTAGTAGACACTACTAGTGACCTAGTGTATCTATCAAATTTGCTGGGTTATGCTGAGGGGATAACCCACAAACCTCAGTGTCTTACAAAACCAGTGCTTCATTTCCTGCTTATGTTACATGGCCCAAGCAGCTTTGCTCCGTGTTTTCCTCTTTCCAGGACCTGGGTTGAAGTCATATCCTTGCATGAGACCTGTGGGCCTTTGTGGGAAAGGGAAAAGGATGATGTCAGAACTTCATGATGCAGTGAAAACTTCTGGTCAGAATTGGCTTATGTCACTTTCTACTCACACTTAATTAAGTAAAATAAATTTCATGGCCAATCCTGATGTCATTGAGTCAAGGAAGTCAAATCTTCTCACAGGCAACTAATAATTGGGAACAATAATAAACTGTACCTCCCCTAAGTAGGACATTCAGTTCCTCCTCCTTCCTCACTCCTGATGTGCCTAAGTGGTGTGGCCAGGATTTGAACATTGGTCTGCCTACTTCTGTGCACCTTTTCTAACTAGTGGTCTAAAGGACCACACGAGGATATAGAATAAATTACTTTTAGATGTATTTTAAAATAAATATTTGAACTATTTTACCAATTTAGGAATCGGTGGTATTCTTAAAAATAATTCTATGTCAGTGTTTGCAGCTTAAGATACATGTCACTACAGCCATAGTCCATGAACAATTTGGTCTCAGGGCCTCTTTACACTCTTAAAAATTGTTGAGGACCATAAAGAGTTCTTATAATGTGAGTTATTCCTACTATCCGTATTTATCATAATAGAATTTAAAACTAAAAAAAAATTAAAACTAATTTATTAATTCCTTTAAAATTAACAATATTAGGCTCATTACATATTAACATAAATCATGTATTTTGTTAAAATAATTATATATCTCAAATTTTAAAAAGTGAGAAGAGAGGCATTGTTATGTGCACTATTGCAAATTTATTTAATGTTTGATTTAATAGAAGACAGGTTATTTTATATGCTAGACCTGTGATATATGTTTTTTTGTTTGAAGTACATGAAGAAAGTTCTTACATAGATAATAGATAGGGAGCAAAAGGAGAAGTATTTTTAGACAATTTTGGATATTCTTCTTTGATACTACACTAAAGCTTGACAAGTGACAGCTTCTTAAAAGTTAGTTTCAAACAGAATCTGAAACCATATCAATAAACTTTCTGTATTCTGTTACAAAAAAATCCTTTGGTTTCTTCTGCATTTTGAATGGATCTTTTAACCATGCCTGATTTTGTACCATAAAGCACATTAATTTGAAAATATTGGTTCACTAATTTATGCAGATCTTTCTGCATAATTATGTTGCAAAAATATGTTGATGCATTTCATCATACAATAAAAATTATATTTATTAGTATTGACACTGATCTCATCAGAAAAGTTTTTAAGTATTGGGAAGCTGTCAAGCTCAAGATGGCTGACATTAAGTTTTCTAAAGTTCTAATTTTTGCTTAAAAGCTCAAATTTTATCACTGGCAACAGTACTGTCAGTGTTGTCTTTGAAATGGCAGGCTCACTTTGTTGATTTTTGAAAAAATGTTTGCAAAATAGTCAAATAGTTTGCCTACTTGTCATTCTTTCAAATAAAAATGGTGTTTTGTGGAAAAAAGTGATTATTTCAGCTTGCACCTTAAACAATTACACAAGTGCTTTTCTTGATTCAGATACATTTTTTTGTGTTATTCAGAAATGTTGTGGCATACTTCCCATTTTTGTCACAAGGAATATATTAAAAAGAAATGCATTCAGAGGTAGAGTTTTAATAGAATTAATAATTTTTATTTCTTCATCAAGAACATTCTTAAGTGAAAATGGCACCTTTATTATTTATTATTTTGTTATTATCATTTTTCATGAAAATGTGTGGTGAAATATAGTACAGATAGGTGCCACTGCCTTGATTTTTGTTAAGAAGCCAGCAATCTAACCCACCATTTCTTTTGTACTATCAGTATAAATTTCAACATAGTGAATAAAGCAAATAATGTCTTGGTATTATAATGAAAATAGTTTTGGCCTTGTGGATTCCTTGTAAGTGCTTTGAGTTTATCCAGGGTTCCACACACCAGTCTGAGAACTACTGCTCTATAAAACCCTTGTAAAGTGTAGCCAATTTAACTTATATATTCAGCTTAGTTTAACAAAAAATTGCAAGCTCGTTCTCTTCTTGGCACTCTGATAGGTGATAGAGTTAAAAAGATGTATAATAATGTTCATGTTTTCAAGAAACAAGAGCACTCAAGAAATATTACTCAGCCATAAAAAAGAATGAAATAATGCCATTTGCAGCAACGTGGATGGATTTAGAGATTATCATACTAAGTAAGTCAGACAGAGAAAGAAAAATATCATATGATATCATTTATATGTAGAATCTAAAAAAATGATACAAATGAACTTATTTACAAAACAGAAACAGACTCACAGACTTAGATAAAAAACTTATGGTTAGGGCTTCCCTGGTGGCGCAGTGGTTGAGAGTCCGCCTGCCGATGCAGGGGACATGGGTTCGTGACCCGGTCTGGGAAGATCCCACATGCCGCGGAGCCTCTGGGCTCATGAGTCATGGCCGGTGAGCCTGCGCGTCCGGAGCCTGTGCTCCGCAACGGGAGAGGCCACAACAGTGAGAGGCCCGTGTACCGAAAAAAAAAAAAAAAAAAAAAAAAACTTATGGTTACCAAAGGGGAAATGTGTGGGGAGGGATAAATTAGGAGGTTGGGATTAACATATACACACTACTATATATAAAATAATCAACAAGGACATACTGTATACCACAAGGAACTCACTCAACACTCTGTAATAACCTATGTGGGAAAAGAATCTGAAAAAGAATATATATATATATACAACAAAATCACTTTGCTGTACACCTGAAACTAACACAGCATTGTAAATCAACTATGCTCCAATATAAAGTAAAAATTTTAAAAAATAAATAAAAGTCCCAATAGGAAAAAAGTAAATAACCAGCAAGGACCTACTTAATAGCACAGGGAACTATACTCAGGATCTTGTAATACTGCAATGGAAAAGAATGTAAAAAAAGAATACACACACACACACATACACGTATATAACTGAATCACTTTGCTGTACATCTGAAACTAACACAACATTGTAAATCGACTATATTTCAATAAATATTTTAAAAAAATCATTCTAGGCCCAGGAGTAGAACTGTGAACAGATAACTGCCTTACAGTGTCATAAGTGTTCTGATAGAGGCAGAGGGAATGATTGGAACAGGGAGTGACCCTAGTTTAGTCTCCGATTTAGGTAACAATATCCAGAGCTGAAAGGAGTTTAGCCAGGTGAATAAATGGGTACTAGGAGAGTGTTCTGGCCAAAAAAAAAAAACCTCTGAAAAAAAGGTATGGAGGCATAAGACTTATATGTAGTTTAATATCTCAAAAGGTGAAGTTAGGAACAAGAAAATTGAGGTAAGTTTTAGATCACTTAGGTCTTTGTGTGTCTAGCTAATGGTTAAGACTTTAAAATGCTGGGATTAAATCAGCAAAACAAGGGAATAGTTAGGCATAAGTAATGTTGAAATAAGATTTTGGGGAGGTGATGTGTGGGAAAGGGGCAACTGTAAAAGTTTAATTTGGAAGCTCTTGAGTTTGTGTTCATGAGACACCATATGAATTGGTGCTGCTAGAATATGAAGCTTAAAGGTGATATAAGTAGGGATATAAATTTGCTTCATTAGTGTAGAGATGGCACATGAAATTGTGACTGGATGAGATTACTAAAAGAATGAAGAAAGAAAGTAGTGAACCAAGAACGGATCTCTTGGGAAATGGGTTTTAGCAGGGGAAAAAAGAACCTATGAAGGACATTGCAAGCAAAAAGGTAGAGAGAAGGGTGGGAAGCTGTTTTTGGATGAGATCAGCACTTAAATCAATGAACTTTGAGTAAGCTGATTGTTCTCCACAATGTTGGTGGGCCTCGCCCAATCAGTTGAAGGTCTAAATAGCATAAAAGGTCAGCTTCTTCCAGCAAGAGTGTTTCTCCAGAAGCCTGCTTTTGGACTTCATCTGCACCATCAGCTCTCTGGGGTCTCCGCCTGCCAGCCACACTGCAGATTTGGACTTGGAAGTCTCCATAAGTGCTTGAGACAATTTTTTATAATAAATCATATACATATATGATTATATATATGACATTTATATATAATATTGATATTTATATATGTATGCCTATCTGCATCTATATCTATATCTACCTATAGCTATATCATTATCTCTCTGTATATCTCCTATTGGTTCTGTTTCTCTGGAGAGTCTTAAGAAATATAGAAACAGTAAAGGTATAGTACCATGAGAACAAAGTTGTAGAGCAGAGAGTAACCAAATATGTTCCTCAGGATATCTTTTCTGTGCATGCTAATGGGTACAAAAAATAGTTTTGTTAATATATCTGAGAATTTCTTGGTGCCTTTTAAAATACACTCACAGTACAACCCACAAAATTGTAAAATGTGTAACTTTTTAATATTTCAAATCTAATTTTTCTCATTCATTATCACTCTTCTAGGTAGTCAGGAGGTTGATTTCTGTTTTATAAAAAACTACTTTAAATTTTAAAAGATTACCTAGTTGTAATAGTTTTCAGTTTAAGTTAGTCCTTTATTGGTAAAGGCTCTGTTTCTCAGAGTTTTATACTCTCCCTCTGTTCTTCACTCAAATGTCATTTAGATTTCTGAGGGAAATTACTGTGTCCTTGTTGGGGCTACCAGTGATAGCAAAGTCACTTAGTATCCATGGGGTCATAAGGTGTCTTTTTGGACTCTGTACGGATTATTCCCTTGTCCATTTGGTCATTGCTCTTGCAGCTGACATTTGGTGCCCAAGTTGGCAGCTCGTGAGCATATGATATTTTTCCTGAGCTTGGCCAAGGGCCTTTTGTCCTCCCTGATGACTTGGCTCCACCTTGGTCCTCACCAGCACTTGAAGTTTGGATACACGCTAATTGAGACATAACCTGTAGCTAGAGTTACATTCCCCTGTCCCAGCACTCTCTCTAGTAAACTCTTTAGCCAGATGCTTTCTGTACCCACTGTAGGGCACTTGGGAAGGTCTGGACACCTGCCAAACCACAGGGCACCCCGATATTGACACTGTTGGCAAGTAACTCCGGTTAGCCTCTGTCCAAACACACGATGCCACCACCTGTACTTTGTTTAATATGGTTGCCTCTGGTTGTGCAGAATCATTCTGCAGGGGGCTCACCTCACCAATACTAGTGAGGGGATAGCCTTTCTGCTCCAGAATTGCCCCCCATCTACATAGCAAACAGCCCTTCCTTAAGGCTGAAGATGAAAGGTTAGAACACACACATCCCCTCAAAACCTAATTCTTCTACTTCGGGATTTCTTCATATTCCCAACATTCATCAACATTGTCAGAAAAGGCAAAATTTCCCCTTTCCCCCATTTTATTTTCCTTTCCTCTCTTCATCTGAAGTTTATATACTACACACATTCTTTAAGTAGATACTTGACTCAATGAAGTTTATTCTTATTACATATTTCTGGCTTACTCCAGAAAACTACATGGACTTTGAAACATTAAATCTCCCCTTCCCATCTCTATCTGATGTCCAGTATTTTAGGTTCAACCTGATTATACACTGAAATTAGTCACTATCATCATTATTGTTTTATACAATTGATGCTTATTTAGATTTGCCAATACCAATTACTATGCTAATCATATTTCTTATACCACATTCTTTCTTTCTGGATTTAAAAATCTCCATACCAAAATGCAGAATTTAGTGGCTATTTCAAACAGTCTATGAATCACAAACCCTCTTAAGCTTTGTCTAAAATGTGTTTGCTTTCACTCCTGATTCACAATTTATATGAGAATAGAATTTTAGATTGATGTCATTTTTCTGTAGCACTTTGAAGAAGATATTCTAACATTTTTCTATCTCCATGACTGTTCTATTATTGCTGTGTGCCTAAATATCATTCTTTCTAGGCAAACTGTCTTTTGTTTTAAGCTTTTTTTATGTTATACATGCAATTTTTAAAATAAGTAACAATGCATATAAAGCGAATAGAAGAGAGCATGGCACATAGTAAGTACAGAATAAATCTTAACCACTGCTATTTCTGTTACTTTAAACATACATATTTTTCTCTTGCAAGTTTCTTTATTTCAAGTTCTTAAGTTGCTGATTCTTTTGTATGTATTTTCTGCTAACTCTCCCTCATCATGTATCGGTTCCTTACATGGTAGTGGTTTGTCACGTTTTGTGTGTGTGTTTGTTTTTGTGTTTTTGTCTTTGGTAGGGAGGGGTGTGATTATAGCCATTTCCCTGAGGGAGCTCTCAGAACTGGTTGGTTTTTTGTTTTGTTTTGTTTTACTTTTTATTGAGTTATATTTGACATACAACATTCTGTTGTTTAAGATATACAACATATTGATCTGATGCATTTATGTTGCAATATGACTGCCATAGCAGCCTTAGCTAATACCTCTATCATGTCACATAGTTATCATTTCTTCTAGTGTTGGAGACAATAAAATATTGTCTCTTAGCAAATTCAATGTTTATTATAAGTGTTATTTTGTGTAATCACTATACTGTGTATTAGGTCTCCAGGATTTATTTACCTACTAATTGTAAGTATATACCCTAAAACAACATTTCTCCCATTCCTTCACCCCCAGCTGCTGGTAACCATCATTTTACTCTCTGCTTTTATGATCTCAGTTTTTTTAGATTCCACATATAAGAGATCTCATACAGTATTTGTCTTTGTCTGACTTATCTCACTCTACATAATGTCCTCAAGATTTATCCATGTTGTTGCAAATGGCAGGATTCTCTTCTTTCTCATGGCTGAATAATGTTCAATTATGTACATACACCACTTCTTTATCCATTCATCTGTCAGTATATACTTAGGTTGTTTCCATATCTTGGCTATTGTGAATAATACTGCAGTAAACATGGGAGTGCATATGTCTCTTCAGTACCCTGTTTTCATTTCCTTTGGGTATAACTTAGAAGTAGAATTGACAGATTGTATGGTAGTTCTATTTTTAAATTTTTAAGGAAACTCCACACTGCTCTCCATCGTGAGTGGCTGAACCAGTTTAAAATCCCACCAATAGTGAACAAGGGTTCTTTTTTCTCCACATACTCACCAACCTTTATCTCTTGTCTTCTTGAAGACAACCATTCTAACAGGTGTGAGGGGATACCTCATCATGGTTTTAATTTGCACTTCCCTGATAATTAGTGATGTTGAGCACCTTTTCATGTACCTGCTGGCTGTTCAGATGTCTTCTTTGGAAAATTTCTATTTAGTTCCCTTTCCCATTTTTTAATTGAATTGTTTGGGGTTTTTTTTGTTATTGAGTTTGAGTTCTTTATAAATGTTGGATATTAACCCCTTACCAGATATGTGGTTTGCAAAATTTTCTCCCATTCTGTAGGTTGCCTTTTTATTTTGTTGATTGTTTCTTTTGCTGTGCAGAATTTTTTAAGTTTGATGTAGTCCCACATTTGATTTTTTTCTTTTGTTGTTTGTGCTTTTGGTGTCATATCCAAAAAATCATTGCTAAGATTTAGGTCAAGGAGCTTCTTCCAAATTTTTTCTTCTACGAGTTTATGTTTCCAGGTCTTATGTTTAAGTCTTTGATCCATTTTCAGTTAAGTTTTGTGAGTGGTAAGACAAAGATCCAATTTTGTGGTTTATCAGTTTCTCTGTCCTAACCTCCTGTGGAGGTTTTTATTTGTTTTGTTTGTTTGTTTGTTTTCTTTCCTATGAGTACCCCTTGAGTCCTGGGTTCTGAAACTTTCTATAATGCAAAATTTTAATTTTGGTTGGACTCCCTAGAATTTTGCTAATCTTGAATCAACTTTTATATTTTACTCTTGAAACTCCAATTCTGCATAAGTATTGTCAACATGAACCCTGAACCACAAAAGACCCAGGGTAAAAGGGGAACCATTCTTTTTCTCATTTTAGAGTAGAAATGAGCTCTTCCAGGATATCACCTTAAGGAAGGCACCTGGGTTTCTCTCTAATGTCTCTCTAAATCTCCACAGCATCAACTAATGTCATTATTGAAATGGCATTAGGTTACTTCTTTTCTGTCACTTAGAGTTTTTCATCTCTTTCATTTGAGGTTAATTATATATTTTTAAATTGCTGTTACTTAAAATACTTCTACATATTTGTATGGGAGACTGTTCCATGCCAACTCAATTTGCCATAATTTTGGAAATCTATTTGTTTTTTATATTGACACATAATAAGTGCTCATTACCACCAGTTTTTTTTTTTTAACCTCTTTATGGGAGTATAATTGTTTACAATGGTGTGTTAGTTTCTGCTGTATAACAAAGTGAATCAGCTATACATATACATATATCCCCATATCTCCTTCCTCTTGCATCTCCCTCCCACCTTCCTTATCGCACCCCTCTAGGTGGACACAAAGCACCGAGCTGATCTCCCTGTGCTATGAGGTTGCTTCCCACTAGCTATCTGTTTTGCATTTGGTAGTGTATATATGTCAATGCTACTCTCTCACTTCGTCCCAGCTTACCCTTCCCCCTCCCTGTGTCCTCCAGTCCATTCTCTACGTCTGCATCTTTATTACTGTCCAGCCTCTAGGCTCTTCAGAACCATTTTTTTCCTTTAGATTCCATACATATGTGTTAGCATACAGTATTTGTTTTTCTCTTCCTGACTTATTTCACTCTGTATGACAGACTCTAGGTCCATCCACCTCACTACAAATAACTTAATTTTGTTTCTTTTTATGGCTGAGTAATATTCCATTGTATATATGTGCCACATCTTTATCCATTCATCTGTTGATAGACACTTAGGTTGCTTCCATGTCCTGGCTATCATAAATACAGCTGCAGTGAATATTGTGGTACATGACTCTTTTTGAATTATAGTTTTCTCAGGGTATGCCCAGTAGTGGGATTCCTGGGTCATAGGCTAGTTCTATTTTCAGTTTTTTAAAGACCCTCCATATTGTCCTCCATAGTGGCTGTATCAATTTACATTCCCACCAACAGTGAAGAGGGTTCCCTTTTCTCCACACCCTCTCCAGCATTTATTCTTTGTAGATTTTTTGATGATGGCCATTCTGACTGGTGTGAGATGATACCTCATTGTAGTTTTGATTTGCATTTCTCTAATGATTAGTGATGTTGAGCATCCTTTCATGTGTTTGTTGGCAATCTGTATATGTTTGGAGAAATGTCTATTTAGGTATTCTGCCCATTTTTGAATTGGGTTGTTTGATTTTTTTTGTATTGAGCTGCCTGAACTGCTTATGTATTTTGGAGATTAATCCTTTGTCAGTTGCTTCATTTGCAAATATTTTCTCCCATTCTAAGGGTTGTCTTTTCATCTTCTTTATGGTTTCCTTTGCTGTGCAAAAGCTTTTAAGTTTCATTAGGTCCCATTTGTTTATTTTTGGTTTTATTTCCATTTCTCCAGGAGGTGGGTCAAAAAGGATCTTGCTGTGATTTATGTCATAGAGTGTTCTGCCTGTTTTCCTCTAAGACTTTTATAGTGTCTGGTCTTACATTTAGGTATTTAATGCATTTTGAGTTTATTTTTGTGTATGGTGTTAGGGAGTGTTCTAATATCATTCTTTTATATGTAGCTGTACAGTTTTCCCAGCACCACTTATTGAAGAGGTTGTCTTTTCTCCATTGGATATTCTTGCCTCCTTTATCAAAAAGAAGGTGACCATATGTCTGTTGGTTTATCTCTGGGCTTTCCGTCCTGTTCCATTGATCTATATTTCTGTTTTTGTGCCAGTACCATACTGTCTTGATTACTGTAACTTTGTAGTATAGTCTGAAGTCAGGGAGCCTGATTCCTCCAGCTTCGTTTTTCTTTCTCAAGATTGCTTTGGCTATTCATGGTCTTTTGTGTTTCCATACAAATTATGAAATTTTTTTGTTCCAGTTCTATGAAAAATGCAACTGGTAGTTTGATAGGGATTACATTGCATCTGTAGATTGCTTTCGGTAGTATAGTCATTTAGAAAATGTGGATTCTTCCAAGCCAGGATCATGGTATATCTCTCCATCTGTTTGTATCTTCTTTAATTTCTTTTATCAGTGTCTTATAGTTTTCTCCATACAGGTCTTTTGTCTCCTTAGGTAGGTTTATTCCTAGGTATTTTATTCTTTTTGTTGCAATGGTAAATGGGATTGTTTTCTTAATTTCTCTTTCAGATTTCCCATCATTAGTGTAGAGGAATACGAGAGATTTATGTGCATTAATTTTGTATCCTGCTACTTAACCAAATTCATTGATTAGCTCTAGTAGTTTTCTGGTAGCATCTTTAGGATTCTCTATGTATAGTATCATATCATCTGCAAACACTGACAGTTTTACTTCTTTTCTGGTTTGGATTCCTTTTTTTCCTTTTTCTTCTCTGATTGCTGTGGTTAAAACTTCCAAAACTATGTTAAACAATAGTGGTGAGAGTGGGCAACCTTGTCTTATTCCTGATCTTAGTGGAAATGGTTTCAGTTTTTCACCATTGAGAACAATGTTGGGTGTGGGTTTGTCATACATGGCCTTTATTATGTTGAGGTAAGTTCCCTCTGTGCCAACTTTCTGGAGGGTTTTTATCATAAATGTGTGTTGAATTTTGTCGAAATGTTTTTCTGCATCTATTGAGATGACCATATGATTTTTCTCCATCAACTTTTTATTATGTTGTATCACATTGATTGATTTGCTTATATTGAAGAATTCCTGCATTCCTGGGATAAACCCCACTTGATCATGATATATGATCCTTTTAACGTGTTATTGGATTCTGTTTGCTAGTATTTTATTGAGGATTTTTGAATCTATGTTCACCAGTGATATTGGCCTGTAGTTTTTCTTTTTTGTGACATCTTTGTCTGGTTTTGTTCAGGGTGATGGTGACCTCATAGAATGAGTTTGGGATTGTTCCTCCCTCTGCTATATTTTGGAAGAGTTTGAGAAGGATAGGTGTTAGCTCTTCTCTAAATGTTTGATAGAATTCACCTGTGAGGCTATCTCATCCTGGACTTTTGTTTGTTGGAAGATTTTTAATCACAGTTTCAATTTCAATACTTGTGTTTGGTCTGTTCATATTTTCTATTTCTTCCTGGCTCAGTCTTGGAAGGTTGTGCTTTTCTAAGAATTTGTCCATTTCTTCCAGGTTGTCCATTTTACTGGCACATAGTTGCTTGTAGTAATCTCTCATGATCTTTTGTATTTCTGCAGTGTCAGTTGTTACTTCTCCTCTTTCATTTCTAATTCTGTTGATTTGAGTCTCCTCTCTTTTTTTCTTGATGAGTCTGGCTAATGGTTTATCAACTTTATTTATCTTCTCAAAACAACAGCTTTAAGTTTTATTGATCATTGCTATTGGTTCCTTCATTTCTTTTTAATTTATTTCTGATCTGATCTTTATGATTTCTTTTCTTCTGTTAACTTTAGGGTTTTCTGTTCTTCTTTCTCTAATTGCTTAGGTGTAAGGTTAGATTGTTTATTTGAGATGTTTCTTGAGGTAGGATTTTATTGCTGTAAACTTCACTCTTACAACTGATTTTGCTGCATCCCATAGGTTTTGGGTCATCGTGCTTTCATTGTCATTTGTTTCTAGGTATTTTTTGATTTCCTCTTTGATTTATTCAGTGATCTCTCATTTTTTTAGGTGTGTATTGTTTAGCCTCCATGTGTTTGTATTTTTTACAGATTTTTTCCTGTAATTGATATCTAGTCTCATAGCATTGTGGCCGGAAAAGATACTTGATATAATTTCAACTTCCTTAAATTTACCAAGGCTTGTTTTGTGACCCAAGGTATGATCTATTCTGGAGAATGTTCCATGAGCACTTGAGAAGAAAGTGTATTCTGTTGTTTTTGGATGGAATGTCCTGTAAATATCAATTAAGTCCATCTTGCCCAATGTATCATTTAAAGCTTGTGTTTCCTTATTTATGTTCATTTTGAATGATATGTCCATTGGTGAAAGTGGGGTGTTAAATTCCCCTACTATTATTGTGTTACTGTCAATTTCCCCTTTTATGGCTGTTAACTTTTGCCTTATGTATTGAGGTATTCCTATGTTGGGTGCATAAATATTTACAACTGTTATATCTTCTTCTTGGATTGATCCCTTGATCATTATGTAGTGTCCTTCTTTGTCTCTTGTAACAGTCTTTATTTTCAAATCTATTTTGTCTGATATGAGTATTGCTACTTCAGCTATATTTTGATTTCCATTTGCATGAAATAACTTTTATCATCACCTCACTTTCAGCCTGTCTGTGTCCCTAGGTCTGAAATGGGTCTCTTGTAAACAGCATATGTACGGATGTTGTTTTTGTATCCATTCAGCCAGTCTATGTCTTTTGGTTGGAGCATTTAATCCATTTACATTTAAGGTAATTATTGATATGTATGTTCTTATTACCATTTTGTTAATTGTTTTGGGTTTGTAATTGTAGGTCTTTTCCTTCTCTTGTGTTTCCTTCCTAGAGAAGTTCCTTTAGCATTTGTTGTAAAACTGGTTTGGTGGTGCTGAATTCTCTTAGCTTTTGCTTGTCTGTAAAGATTTTAATTTCTCCGTCAAATCTGAATGAGATCCTTGCTGGGTTGAGTAATCTTGGTTGTAGGTTTTTCCCTTTCATTACTCTAAATATGTCCTGCCACTCCCTTCTGGCTTGCAGAGTTTCTGCTGAAAGATCAGCTGTTAACCTTATGGTGATTCCCTTGTATGTTATTTGTTGCTTTTCCCTTTCTGTTTTTAATATTTTTTCCTCTTATTTAATTTTTGATAGTTTGATTAATATGCCTCTTGGTGTGTTTCTCCTTGGATTTATCCTGTCTGGGACTCTGTGTTTCCTGGACTTGATTGACTATTTCCTCTCCAATGTTAGGCAAGTTTTCAACTATAATCTCTTCAAATATTTTCTCATTCCCTTTGTTTTTCTCTTCTTCTTCTGGGAGCCCTATAATTTGAATTTTGGTGTGTTTAATGTTGTCCCATATGTCTCAGACTGTCCTCAGTTCTTTTCATTCTTTTCTCTTTATTCTGCTCTGTGGTAGTTATTTCCACTATTTTATCTTCCAGATAACTTATCCGTTCTTCTGCCTCAGTTATTCTGCTATTGATTCCTTCTAGAAAATTTTTACTTTCATTTATTTTGTGGTTCATCATTGTTTGCTTGCTCTTTAGTTCTTCCTGGTCCTTCTTAAATGTTTCTTGTATTTTCCCTATTCTATTTCCAAGATTTTGGATCATCTTTAATATCATTACTCTGAATTCTTTTTCATGTAGACTGCCTATTTCCTCTTCATTTGTTTTGTCTGGTGGGTTTTTACCTTGCTCCTTCATCTGCTACATATTTATCTCTTTTCATTTTGCTTAACTTACTGTGTTTGGGGTATCTTTTTCACAGGCTGCAGTTTCGTAGTTCCTGTTGTTTTTAGTGTCTGCCCCCAGTGGGTGAGTTTTGTTCAGTGGCTTGTGTAGGCTTCCTGGTGGAGGGGACTGGTGCCTGTGTTCTGCTGATGAGGCTGGATCTTGTTTTTCTGGTGGGCGGGATCACATCTGGTGGTGTGTTTTGAGGTGTCTGTGAACTTATTATGATTGTAGGTAGCCTCTCTGCTAATGGGTGGGGTTGTGTTCCTGTTTTGTTAGTTGTTTGGTATGGGGTGTCCGGCACTGGAGCTTGCTGATCATTGAGTGGGGCTGGGTCTTAGCGTTGAGATGGAGATCTCTGGGAGAGCTCTTGCCGATTGATATTACGTGGGGCTGGGAGGTCTCTGGTGGTCCAGTGTCCTGAAGTCAGCTCTCCCACCTCAGAGACTGAGGCCTGAGACCCGGCTGGAGCACCAAGACCCTGTGAGCCACATGGCTCAGATGAAAAGGGAGAGGAAGAAAGAAAGAAAGGAAGAAAGAAAGAAAGAAAGAAAGAAAGAAAGAAAGAAAGGAAGGAAGGAAGGAAGGAAGGAAGGAAGAAAGAAAGGAAGGAAGAAGAGAGCAACCAAACCAAAAAACAAATCCACCAATGATAAGAAGCGCTAAAAACTATACTAAAAATAAACAGACAGACAGAACCCTAGGACAAATGGTAAAAGCAAAGCTATACAGACAACATCACACAAAGAAGCATACACATACACACAAGCAAAAAGAGAAAAAGGAAAAAAATATATATATATTTTTTTTTTTTAAAAAGAAAGAGAGCAACCAAATCAATAAACAAATCTACCAATGCTAATAAACGCTAAATACTAAACTAAGGTAAACATAAAACCAGAAACAAATTGATGCAGAAAGCAAACCCCAAGTCTACACGTGCTCCAGAAGTCCACTGCCTCAATTTTGGGATAATTTGTTGTCTATTCAGGTATTCCACAGATGCAGGGTACATCAAAGTGATTGTGGAGATTTAATCCGCTGCTCCTGAGGCTGCTGGGAGAGATTTCCCTTTCTCTTCTTTGTTCACACAGCTCCTGGGGTTCAGCTTTGGATTTGTCCCCTCCTCTGCATGTAGGTCGCCGGAGGGCGTCTGTTCTTCACTCAGACAGGACGGGGTTAAAGGAGCATCTGATTCGGGGGCTCTGGCTCACTCAGGCCATGGGGAGGGAGGGGTACGGAATACGAGGCGAGCCTGCTGTGGCAGAGGCCAGCGTGACGTTGCAACAGGCTGAGGCATGCCGTGTGTTCTTCCGGGAAAGTTGTCCCTGGATCACGGGACCCTGGCAGTGGCAGGCTGCACAGGCTCCTGGGAGGGGAGGTGTGGATAGTGACCTGTGCTTGAACACAGGCTTCTTGGTGGCGGCAGCAACAGCCTTAGCGTTTCATGCCCATCTCTGGGGTCCGCGCTGATAGCCGGGGCTTGCTCCCGTCTCTGGAGCTCATTTAGGCGGTGCTCTGAATCCCCTCTCCTCGCACACCCCTAAACAATGGTCTCTTGCCTCTTAGGCAGTTCCAGACTTTTTCCTGGACTCCCTCCCAGCTAGCTGTGGTGCACTAGTCCCCTTCAGGCTGTGTTCACGCCGCCAACCCCAGTCCTCTCCCTGGGATCCAACCTCCGAAGCCCGAGCCTCAGCTCCCAGCCCCCGCCCGCACCGGCGGGTGAGCAGACAAGCCTCTTGGGCTGGTGAGTGCCGGTCGGCACCGATTCTTTATGCGGGAATCTCTCCTCTTTGCCCTCCACACCCCTGTTGCTGAGCTCTCCTCCATCGCTCCCAAGCTTCCCCCCTGCCCACCCCCGGTCTCTGCCAGTGAAGGGGCTTCCTAGTGTGTGGAAAGTTTTCCTACTTCGTAGCTCCCTCCCAGAGCTGTACATCCCATCCCTGTTCTTTTGTCTCTGTTTATTCTTTTTTCTTTTGCCCTACCCAGGCACGTGGGTAGTTTCTTGCCTTTTGGGAAGTCTGAGGTCTTCTGCCAGGATTCAGTAGGTGTTCTGTAGGAGTTGTTCCACGTGTAGATGTATTTCTGATGTATTTGTAGGGAGTGAGGTGAACTCCATGTCTTACTCCTCTGCCATCTTGAAGGTCCCTCCCAGTTTTTGGTTTTATTATTGCACATCTGGGTGGATATAGAGATCCAGTGCTTAAGAAAGAGATCCATAGTCATTTACTGTACTCATTTACTAAGAGGATCATACAATTTTAGCTTATTGGAGATTTCATAACAGCATCATACTTATTGTTTGGTAAGCAGCATCTTAATTCTCTTTTTACAAGTAAGGAAACCAAAGATGAGATTAAATTAATTACCCTCAGGCAACAGATACAACCAGGATGATTATCCAAGACATTAACTCCAAATATGGAGTTCTTTCCTCTGTAAGTTTGCTTATAAGTTTAGGTGAAAATCTCCAGACAACGTGAATATTATTCCATGTAATGAAGGTTTAACTCCTTACCCTCAGTAAGTATTATTATAAAGTATCAAAGGCATACAGAAATAAGTCAGAATTCCTGTCAGCGTTTTGTGTACTGTGTCTATTTTACCTGCCCTGAAATCTAAAATGTGGCCAAAGCCCTTGGGTCAAGGGTGGTATATGACAGGCAACTACTTTCATAAGAATTATGTAGGTAAAAATGGAAAATTAATGTGTGATGATTTTGTGTTCAATGTCAAAAAGTTAAAGTTACTTTTTCTTTTAAACTGACTTGATTCAAAGAAGGGCACCATAATTGGGATTTAAAACCATACAGCTATCTTATTTCTTTTTAAAATACTAATAAAACTATCTATGTTTTTAACAGATTTACTCCAAGCTTGTCTATGGAAATTTAGTCTGCAATCATTTGTTTCAGATAGAGAAGTTTATTTGTTTAATTAATACATTATCTAAAACTGTGTATGTGTGAATGGACTCACACCTAGATACACAAACATTATATTTATAAATGTTTTAGTGTAAAAATTCAGATGACTTTGGACTTTATAATATAATTACTTTAACTTCATATGGCATGAAACTGTAGGAAATACATTTTATAGGTAAAATATAAGATATTTTATCAGTTTTCTATCTATGAATGTAAAAGCTAGAAGCAAAGTTAGAGATAATCTAATTCTCCCTTTGCATTTCAAAGATGAAATAACATCAAATCATAGAACCAAGATTAAAATCCTAGTTTTTGCACCTTTCAATACGTTATGATTCTTCTGAATATATTAAAATATAAAGGGTAAAGTCATGAAATTTAACAAAGTTAAATGCTTACTTTATTTATTTTAAATTGAGGTGTATAAAATATTTAATGAGATTCATTTATTCTGTATTTTCCCAGAACAAGTTACATCTATTTAGACAACAGTATTGATTTGATAATTCATAGTTTTTAATGTGGCTGCTTTACATGGTGAAATCAATTGAGTCAATGACACAAAGCTCACATTAAAATATTTTTTTAAATGTTAGAGCTAGCATTTTTGCTTTAATGTTTGTCACTAGATTTGAAATCAGACACCATCAATATTGACTTCTTCCAATAATAACTCTCTTGAAATAAAGAACAGTGATAATAAAATAGGTAACAGTTTTCCACTGGCATAGCAATTTTTCATTTATGAACTGTCTGGATTCAATACTGGGCCAGTTACTTAACCTTTCTGTGCCTGTGTTTCATCTGAAGAATGGGGATCATGATACCATTGTGAGAATGAAATGTGTTAAATACGTAAAGCACCTAGGGCTTCCCTGGTGGCACAGTGGTTGAGAATCTGCCTGCTAATGCAGGGGACACGGGTTCGAGCCCTGGTCTGGGAAGATCCCACATGCCACGGAACAGCTAGGCCCGTGAGCCACAACTACTGAGCCTGCGCATCTGGAGTCTGTGCTCCGCAACAAGAGAGGCCGCGATAGTGAGAGGCCCGCGCACCGTGATGAAGGGTGGCCTCCGCTTGCCACAACTGAGAAAGCCCTCGCACAGAAACGAAGACCCAACACAGCCAAAAGTAAATAAATAAATTAAAAAAAAAAAGTAACAAATGTTCAAGTACAACTGGTGTCTTTTAAAAAAAAAAGATAGTATGCTGTCTCTCAAATAATATGTATAAAAAATATGTAAAGCATCTAGAAGAATGGCTGTTGCATAGTTAATAGTGAATGAGTCAGCTATTACTGTTTTTGTTGGTGGTGGTATTATTTTTGATTTATTTATTTTATTGTTAGGAGCACTTAAGATGAGATCTACTCTCTTAACAAATTTCAAAATGTTCAATACATTATTGTTGACTATAGTTACAGTGCTGTTCAGTAGCTCCTTAGAGCTTAGTCATTTTGCATAGCTGAAACTTTAAGCCCATTGATAAGTAACTCTCCGTTTCCTCCTCCCGCCAGTTCCTGGCAGCCACCGTTCGACTCTTGGAACCTAAGATTTTGACTATTCGTTGTTATTACCACTATAATAACCCTGACAGTTGGGAGTCTTCAAAAGAGCTTAGACCACCTGATAAGCTGAAGTAGAAAAATGTACTGATATCTTTAATTGTTTAGGTCATTAAGATTTATAGGGTAATTAAATTATTATAGAATTTAATTACACTAACCAAATGTGCTGTTTCCAGATAGATATTTAGTCCTGGTCAAGAACAGCACTGTAATAGTGTGATTCCAGATGATCTAAAACTTTTTTCATTTTCTGGATTTGTGTTAAGCATGGTTCTCAACATCTTAAAGAGGGCTAAAATAATTAAAGATAATATTAATATTTCAGATCACTGGTAAACTTGAGTACTTAGTAAGGCCAAAGGTGAACAGTATAATCAAAGGTTATTAATTCAAAGATAGTATAACTAGGATAGACTGAGATTTACTAAGGCAGCCTTCTCTGAGGTATTGCCTAATTCATCTGTTAAGTATGAATGATAAACTCTTTATTTAAAATATTAGATCAGATTAGATCTTCTTATCTTCTTTCCTATTTTTTCCATATGTGGTCCTGTGTGCCCAGCAAAGGATAAAGACATTCATAATTGGCAGTTGAAAGATTAGCAACTCTCCTGATGTTTATCTATTTTTTCTCACTTCAAAACATTGTAATGAATTATATTGTGATGCTTTGGCTTATATTTGATCATATTTACTAATGAAGTCATTAGTTTAAGATTGAAAACAACTTTTAGACTGCAGAGTTGTATTTGTAGTAGATACTGTGTTTGTCTTGCCAGTATCTATATTACCTCTTTCCCATTTTGTAGCCACCATTGTGGAATTTTGACCACACCATGAGCAACAGTTGAGTTGAAGCAATCAAGGAAATTCTGCATTTCTTGCTACAGTTAATGGTTTAGGGATGGGCATATAGCTTAAGCCAGGCTTAAGCCATCTGGTACAAGATATTCTCTTGGTTACAGTGAATGTAACCTAAGTTATTTCATTCAGAGGGGATCTTAGGACATTATTAGCAATGGTTGGAGAAAGAGAAGCCCCTTTTCTCCTGGATGTTATCAAGGAAGAATTAAGCAGCTGTTTTTCTGCCATGAGAAAAGCAATCTGAAGATGCAGCTAGTCCATAATGATGGCAGAATTGAGAGAATCAAAAACAGATGTAGCTGCAAAGACATGTAGATGCATCTTTGAAGATATCTGCTCTTTAAAGAAAAAATTTCCCAGCAAATCCTTTGACTCTATATTTAAAACACATTCAGGATCTGACCAGCTTGCACATTTATTGCTATGCCCTTGTCCAAGACACCTTATCTCTTATTTGCCTTATTGCAATAGCCTTCGAACTGGTCTCCCTGCTTCTATGCTTGTCCCCATTTAGTCTATTCTCAGCACAGCAGCCAAGCAACTTGTTGAAGTGTGTGACCTTGCCACTTCTCAGTATCCCCTAATAGCTCCCCATCTTATTCAGAGTCAAATCTAAGGTTCTTATAATAGTCTATAGAGTTCTATGTGCTCTGAACAGTATTTCCTCTCTTGACTTATCTTTCTCCACCTTCACTCTCCCTGACTCTGCTCAGACCTAAGTGACTTCCTTTCTGCTTCTTAACATTCCAGGCAAACCCCTACTTCTTTCACTATTAATTCTCTCTGCCTGGAGTGCTTTACCCCAAAATTTTCTCATGGACCACTCCTTCATTGCATCAAGGTCTTTATTCATATGTTACTTTTTCAGTGAGACCTTTCAAGATCAAACTATTCATATAAGCACCAACCCCTTATACACACACATGCACACACATATCCCAACTCTACTTGATTCCTTCTCAGCTTTATTTTTTCTTTATAGTCCTTATCATCATCTAATTATTATTTTACTTATTACTTTTACTTATTTTGTCTTCTCTTTATTGAATACAAGTTCCAGGAATGTTTCTGTTTGATTTGCTGTTATATCTCCAAAACATTTCCTGGCACAGAGTTGGCACTTAATAAAAGCTTGTTGAATGCCTCATGAATCTCTGGATGAAATTATTCCTAAAGTCAATCTCTCTTTGAATTTTCAATTTACATAACGAATACATTCCTTTTATTATTGAAGTCAATTTAAGTTGAACTATCGTTTCCTTGCAACTAAAAGCACTGTAACTGAGACAGTAATTAAATATCTGATGGACAGAATGAGCTTGCCAGAAATAAAACTTGGGATGAGAATTTATGTGAAAGTGATTTATTAGGAAAAACTTTGTTATGGGTTGAACTGTGTCCCGTGAAAAGATGTTCAAGTCCTAAGCCCCCCTCCCCATACCTGAGAACATGACCTAATTTGGAAATAAGGTCATTGAATATGTAATTAGTTAAGATGAGGTCATACTGGAGCTCTTAATCCAATATGACTGGTGTCCTTATAGAAAGGGGAAATTTAGACATAGCCATGGACCCAAGGAGAAGGCCATGTGAGCATGAAGGCCAAGTATAGATGATGCTTCTACAAGTTAAGCAACTACAAAGTCTGCCAGCAGCCCACTAGAAGCTAGGTCAGAAGCATGAGACAGATCCTCACAGCCCTCAGATGGAAGTAACCCTGCTGACACCTTGATCTCAAGCTTCTAGCCTCCAGAACTGTGAGACAACTCCAACCCACTTGTTTGCTATGGCAACCCCAGGAAATAAATACTGACTGCTAGGGGATTTCGGAAGTGGGACTGTGACAGGAAGAAAAGCAAGCAAAGGGGCAAAGCTCTACAAAAGGTAACTTTTGTTCAATCTCACAGAACTCTATGAACAGTATAGGTACCACTTCTGAGTTGTCCTTGTCATACCCAAGAGAGCAGAAGCTTTAGAACTTCAGTCCAGAGCAGCCATTGGTTAGGGGTGCCCACTTGGTCTGTGTGGATAGAAGAGGTTCTTCAGGGTTTCCCTGTGCTCAGACAAAGCTTGTTCCAGAAGCCAGAGACCAGCCTTCGAAAATGATCCATGAGTGCTTACTGCCAGCTCTTGGGAGGAAAAGAACAATGGTGAATTATATGAGGAAAATTGGCAAAGGGCTGGAGGATGTGGGTAAAGCACTGAGAGCATCTGTCACAATGGGTTGGGAAGGAATAAGGGACACTGAATAGCTGGAGAAAAGGGGGATGTAAGTCATACATACAATCCATTGTTTTTCTGTCTAGTAAGGCTCTGGTGGTTATATTTATCTACATTATTTGAGTTAATAAACTGGAAAAGACCCCTATTGTAAACATAAGATGTGTGCTGAGTATCTATAAATAATTTCCTAGTGTTTAAAATCATATTTGATTTGAGAAAAACAAAAATGGGAACAAATGAGAAAGTAAAATACTGACATAAAAATTTAAAAATGTATGAAGGTCACAACTGTCTTTTAAAAAATTTGTGTGTGAAGAGAGAATTGGAGGAATTCATATTTGTCTGCAGAGCCATAGCAATACAGGAAAAGCAAAAAAGGACCTAATAATTGGCATTCTTTTAATCAAATATACTTGTTGTTGGTTCCCAGGTACAGAGGCAGTTTCATTTTGAGATATTTTCTTGCTTGCCTGCAGCCGAGAGACAGAGGGACTGGTTTCTAAAAGTTAGACAAGAAACTCCTGATTCCACTGCTTATTAAAAAAGAATGTGCCTGTATGTTTATCTAGCTCCAGTAAGGTTAAAGAATTGTAGCAATAAAAGATATTGTCACCAACTGTATGGTTGACCTTTTCTGTGCAGGAATACACTGTTTCCTACTACACATAGGTCAAGATTGCATTTTAGTTTTCGTTTGTGACTTTTCTTTAAAAGGCTTTTCATTTCTTACAGGTCATTATTTTTGATACATTTGATTGAATCCTTGCACTGCCTGACGCAGGATTGATTCTGACCCTAATATTTATAAAAAGTAAGGTTTTGTAGTCATAGATCATTGCATTGTCTTTTTTTTTTTTTTTTTTGTATTGTAAGGTATCTTGTATATAATGGGCATGTCTTTTATTTTGGAAGACTTTTTCAGTGGCTTAACCAACAGCCTTTTATTACTTCCTCTTGTTAATAAAACCATAATTTCATTCAAGAAACTATGTGTCTGGCCACATCAATATTTGTCAAAGCCCATCATAACTTGAACATTTCCATTCATCCTAGTCAGTTACTGTTTTGACCAATGGAACGCAAACATCTGTGAAAGGACTTCTGGGAAATATTTTTCTTCCTGGTAAAGATCCACAAAAGGGAGAAAGGAGAACTCTTCCCTCTCTTCCTCATTTAGACACTTGTGACCTTGAGGAAACATGCCAGAGGGAAAAAGCCAGCAAGATGCACTTGCCCGAGAGGAAGGATTGAGAAACACCTGGTATCTTAACAATGTTGTTGAGTTGCTAGAAACAAACTTGGGACCATCAACTTCTAGTTTTGTTAATAAACACAAAGTATCTGTAGAGTATAAGCTACTCTCATTCACATCTGTCTCCTTTTATTTGGTACTGAATGCAACCTAGCTGAGACACTTATCTTTTGCATACTTATTATGTGTTTGCCTAAAGTATTTCTTTATTTTTGATATCTGAACATGAAGCTGTGCACTTGTGTTTGTTATTTCCCAATACTCTGCTGTGAGTTATTCCTTAATGTCACACATTTGTGATGTGTGTGATCATCATATCATTTTTTTCCAGTCTCTCTGTTTTAGCTCATCTTCTACCTATGGTGTTTTATTGATCTTAATTCAGCATGATACTATAATGTAGGGTCCTTGCATTACACAAAGTTTAGTTCAAGCTCCTATTGTGCCATTTAACATCTGTGTCAAGTTAATCAAGGTACTTAACCTCTCTGAGGCTTCAATTTTCTCATCTGTAAAATGAGGAAACCAATGTATCTTCATTATCTTTTATTATGAGGATTAAATAAATGCTTAGTAAGTAACCAGCAGTGATGCTTATAAAGATAATGCTTCTGCCCTAAACATTTGCATTATTCATAATCTAGTGTGTTGGCTTGTTTGCCAATGAACTCAGTTCCATTAATACCGGGGTTTTTTTTTGTTCTGTTTATTTTCACTACTGTATCTCTAGTTCTTTGAATAGTGCCTGGAACAGTGTAGGCACTTGATAAATATTTGTTAAATTATTGAATGGATTGAGTTACTGACCTTGGTTTTGGTGACCCTGTAGTCTAGGGCTCATAGTCTTAGAGAAAATTGCACAGTATTATAGGAAATAATTCATATATTTAACAGTGTTTACATAAACAGGTACTTTGCAAAGAAATCTGAAGATCAGGGGTTGCCTACATGCTAGATCTGGCTGACAGACAAGTTTTGTTTGTCTTAAAAATGTTTCAATATTTTTTCAATTAGTTGTCAAACAAATTTTTCTAAAAAAGAAACTCTACATAAAATTAGTTTCTCTTTGCCACTGGAAGATGTTAAATCACTGCATGGTCATCATCTGAAACTGTTTAGTAGCTGCCTGCTTTAGAGTGTGCAGGCTCTCAGAATCCCTGCCCTCACTCCCATTTGCTGACACTGGTTGCTACCACTCAGTACACTTGCACTGTAGTTTTGGTTTTTTTTTTTTAATTTTCAACTTTATTGAGGTACAAGTAACAAATGAAATTGTAAGCTATTTCAAGTGTACATTGTGGTATCTTGGTTATTTGATATATATAAACATTGTGAAAGGATTCCCCCATCAGTTAATTAACACATCCTTGTCTCACATATTTACTTATTTTATTTCTTTATTTTTTTGTGAGAATTGCATGATAGTTTTTGTTAGGGTTACCCTACTTCATATGTGACTATTATCTGTCTGGTTCTTGTGGGCATTTGAGTTTGTGATTTTTGCAGATCTGACCCTTGAATTTTACCTGAAGCTTGCTGCTTTATGATGACCTGTATCATACCCAAGTCTTCCTTTATCAAGAAATTTGACAAAAAAGACTCAGGATTATGAACTATTATTTAACTTATACTGTGGGGTCTCATTACTTTAGAAACATTAACCTTCATTTTTAGTTCAAATAAAAAATGCACATAGTTCAAAAAATAGTACCAAAAAACTAATGCAGCAGGATAATAAAATGGAATCTCTTTTTCAGTTTCGTCTGATGCCCAAAGGCCAAGAACAAAACAATTGCTACCAAACACCACTATATTCTGAAGCCAGGTGTTTATAGACCTGTGTTGTACAGACTAGCCAATCGTGGAACTGATTCTCCCAGCTTTGATGATCCTCCACATCCTGCAATAATAGGGGAGGCTGAAGAGTTGGAAGAGAGGATTCCTGGAGAGTTTTGTCATGAGCTGTGTGATTTTCACCTCTATGAGGTGGTGGGGGAGGGATGCCTCCTTCTCATCTCAAGATGCATGAGAGGATCCTTGAAAAGATCACTCTGATAATTTGCATATATCTCTTGGATTTTCATAAGTGCTGGTAGCTGACTCACATCTGGGAAGGCTAAAGGTGAACAGTAATAAGTGGAATCGCTTGCCTGGCAGCAGAGCAAACAGATGAGGTTTTTCCAATTTTTCCTTCCTTGGAAGGAAGCTGCATTTCCATTTTGTCTGGCAGGAATGTGAGACTTTCCTAGGAGCCCTGTGGACCCATAATATGTACATGGTCTGGAGCCAAGTTAAAACAGTATATTTTAAAGGCTGAAAGTGTTATTTGATACAGAAACTGAGTGTACCATCCTAAGAGAACAAGTAACCAGTGGAGAACCGTTACTGTTCACAGCAAAAATGTTTAGGGGAGCCCCAGAAAAAACACCCCTGAGAAACTCACAAAAGTGCCACTACCCACAAGAGGAAAAATCAGAGGGTGAAGGAAAAAGAAAAGCATTAATTAGAGAAGAAGGCTTCCATTCTCTCCCATCATCACTCCCAACGTTCACTGAAGTCTCCCAGCCTAAAACAATCCTGAGGATCGGGGAAAGGTTTTAAAATGGGCAAAACTGTGGAGCTCTGCAATTATGACCTGAGTTTGGATTATGTAGTTACTATGCTTAGATCTAAAAATGACCAGAGGACATTTTACTGTCTGAGAATGATCTGAAATACTAATTGTACCTGCTAGAAATTTTACCCAGGGGGTAGCGAAAAAAGAGACTGCGGATTGTATTTGAAAGAGTAGTGGAGGCATCAATTAATTTTCTACTTGCACCTTATTGAATCCTGCCCATATAATAAAATAGTTGCCATTATATTAAAAAATACCTTTATCCAGCACAGCCTCTCCATTTTTATGCTTCCCAGAGGCAGCCACTTTTGAAATTTTTAGCTGCTCCTTTTAGTATTTACATCCGTATTTCTATATACTATGCATACTCGGATTTCTCTTGATTGATGAATTTTGACAGAATCTATTAAGCTTTTTATTATAGCAGTTAAGAGTTCGGATGAGCTAACAATCCTTCCTCTTATCTTCTCAATATAATTATATCATAATTCTTGGTAAAATCATTAGTATTTACATTACTAGGATTATGCAAATTACTGAGCTATGTAGTATACTATGAATACATTTCTTTAAAAAATTTTTTAATTTTACCTAGAGCTAATTATTGTCTCATTTTTATCCATTTGCTTAGTGTTACATGTACCAATTGCTATTATTTTTCTAAATACTCTAACAGGCCTGCCAATTCCTTACACTTAGATTCACAAATACTGCCAAACATCAGATGATTTATCATTTCCATGCTTTTATTTTCATCTCCTTTCTCTACATCTCCCTCCCCACTTCAGTTTTTCTTCATCTTTTTTTCCTTATTTCTGATTAATAAGCTGTCACCCAGGGAGTTCCTTCACTTTTATTTTAGAAATTCCCTTTGCTTATCTTCCATGTTGCTCAGATTTTTCTTTCTTTGTTTATCTCCTTGTTTTGCTGAGATATATCATTTGTTGGTCTCCTAAGAAGGTGCATGAGATGTAATTTTTTTACTCTTTACATGTAAGAAAACTTTGTCCTCACAAGTGATTGAGAATTTGATTAAATATACTATTTTAATTTGGAACTCATTTTTTCTAACTATATTGAAGACATTGCTGACTGTTTTCTAGTAGCTGAAGTTGCTGTTGAGAAGTCCAATGCCATGTTTTCTTCTTATTCCTCTGACTTGTTTTTCCTGTTGGAAGGTTTTTAGGGTCTTCTTGGTATCCACAGTGCTCTGATATTTTATAATGCTGCTTTGGTATGGATCACTTTTATTCAATGTGTTAGATCCTTGCTGGCTCTTATCAATGCAAAGTTCAAGTACTTTGGTAATGGAAAATCTTTTTAAATTAATTCTTTGGAAATATTTCTCTTCTTTTTCTCTAGTTTTTCAAGAACTTCTATTATTCAGATATGTGACCCCCTACACTGACTTTAATTTTCTCTCTTTCCTTCCTATTTTTGATATCTTTGTCTTTTTATTTTCCTCCTAGATGATGCTATTTCCAACACTTTGAATTTTTCTTGAGTATTTTATTTTAGCCATCATATTTCTTATTTTAAAGAACTCATTCTTCTCTGTTTCATTTTTATAGAATTCTGTTTTATCAATGCAATGTTTTATATTTCTGATAATATCAATTATGGTTTTTCATTGCTTTTTTCAAAACAAACTGGTCAGGAGATGTGACTTAGGAATGATTTCACTGTCATCATTTCTTGACTGCTATAACTTTAATTTTAAGGATTTTATTTAAAAAAAAAACTTACCTGATTATTAAAAAGTCTACTTCTTTCATTCTATTATTTTTATTTAACTATAAGACTATTTATTATTATATAGACAATGTAAGTAATACAAAATAACAGTTATTTACACCACTTTACACACTAGAAATTATTTCTTCCATATGTATTTATAATGTTTGTGGATGATACCTTTGATATTCTGGTCACAAAACTACTATTTTAATAAGTCAAGAATGACATTTAAGTTTCATTCAAAATCTATATTTTGGGGTCATTGATAATGCAGGAAAAAATATTTTGCAGATTAGTATATGTGTACAATTATTGAAATAAATGTTCCATTTATAAAAAAAATTGCAAGTGTTGCAATAAATAGTACTTGGTTTTTGTGTTTTGTTTCAGTACACACTAATTTGGGGGCCATACTTTCACAAAAAAATATGCAGTAGTTTCCCCTTGGATCGAAGAAGAGCATATATTTACTATTTGCTGCAGTCTGCTGAAAGTCTGCAGCAGTTTGTGCCAAATGCATTGCAGATGCTGCAGCAGCAATAATGTATTCATGATATGTTCAACTACATTTTGACAGGAGCAGTTTCTAGATGTGTTTAGTCAACTCCTGGCCTTTGCAAGGAACATAAATATAGATTGTTTCATATTCTATGCATATCTATCAAATTTGAAATAGAATGGACCCTTATAAATGGTAATATAAAAATCCATGAAGGTGATGAAGAATAAAGTAATAAAAATTTCATTCAATATAATTTGGAATCTGACAGGTAACCTATGAAGTATTTGTTGTTTGGATGTACAGTGTCTACTTAATTCATGCTATAATCTATGAGCCAAGTAATTGAACAAGTCAAAGAATGTTCCACATAATACCTAAAACTAAATATAATGAAAGGTGGAGTTAGCACCACTCAAAGATGAATATGATTCTTTAGATGGTTAGTGTAATTGAAGTTTATATATCAGTAAAGCTTTAAACTGTGCTATAATTGATAGATTTTTGTGATTAAAATTATGAATTTTTCTTTTTAGAAAGTGTGGTATAGATTTCTCATTTTCCGTCACACTTTATCTTCCCTCTTCCAGAGAAATAGATTTTAGTTAAGTAGAATGCAACTCACAATAAAGATTACATTTCCAAACCTCCATGTGCAGGTAAGTTGCCCACGTGACTAAATGTTTGACCAACAAAAGGTAAGTAAAAGTGATGTGTGTAATTTTCATGTCTTTCCCTTATTGGGAAGAGATAATGTCTTTTCCTTCCCTTTCCTCTTTCTGCTAGCTGCAATATCAACATAGTGGGAGACTTACTACTCAGACAAAAGCAACAACTTTACAAATGATGGCGACTTTATGAAGTCATGTGGCAGGGTCAGCAAACAAACTCACACTTTTACATAAACAAGAAATAAATCCCTTCCTTTAAAGTCTTTCACAGAATCGTGCCTAATCCACCATGTCAGAATTAATCTCTTCCACCTGTATATTTACTTAGCATGTAATTAGGACGCTTGTATTTTCATCTTATCCTGTTTTGGATTGTTGTTGGTTTTTAAAAATTAATTAATTAATTTATTTATTTTTGGCTGCATTGGGTCTTCGTTGCTGTGCGTGGGCTTTCTTTAGTTGTGGTGAGCAGGGGCTACTCTTCATTGCGGTGCACGGGCTTCTCATTGTGGTGGCGTCTATACTTGCGGAGCATGGGCCCTAGGCTCTTGGACTTCAGTAGTTGTGGCACGTGGGCTCAGTAGTTGTGGCTCCCAGGCCTAGTTGTTCCGTGACATGTGGCATCTTCCCGGACCAGGGCTCAAACCTGTATCCCCTGCATTGTCAGGCGGATTCTTGACACTGCGCCACCAGAGAAGTCCTGGATTGCTTTTTATGTGTGTGTATTTGTTACTCTCATAACACCATGACACAGTGATGGTTTTTCCTCTCTCAATTCCACCAAAAAGCAACTAGCATGCTATACTCTGGTCCCACTGGATTCTTTGAACGGTTTAAAAATAATTTTCTCTCAGGGTCTTCACACTTGCTATTCCCACTACCTGGAATACTAGTCTCACTGACATGTTATATAATATTATATAAGATAATATGACTTCTTTTGTTCAAGTCTCTATTGAAATGTCACCTCTCCCAGATGTCTTCCCGCATCCTATTTCACTTTCTTTACTCTGCTGATATGCAATCAGCAAGGATCCTGGAGGAGAAATCTTGAGAAATTGCTGAGACAGAAAGTAGGAAATATCAGGGAAAGATTCCTGAAGTGATGGGAGTGATTTTGGGAAACTGAGCTGAGAGAACACAGGTAGAAGTAGAAGGAAGGAGAATTTTAGGGTCATCTCTTGGTGAGCTGCATTTGGAGCAGTTGAGGGATTTTCCCTTTCTTTTCTTATGGTTGGCTGAATGATGAGTAGTCAGAGTATTTGCCCACAGTTTTTAAGGAATAAAACTGTACATTGAAACCTGTTAAACAGAGTACCCACATTAGCAAATAACACAAACTGGAGTCTGGCATCCAACTTGCTTGCCAAACCCAACTGATTTGGCACCTAAACTCCGAAGATAAGTCCAGCCATCCCAGTGTCCCATCACAAGCACCACAGGCAGAGAGATAAAGAGAATAACCTAGAAACATTGACTGTTCAAGAAAAACTGACACCATGAAAGAGACACAAAACTCTACAAAAATATTAAAACAAACAGAAAAAGAAGTAACTATGAGTTTTTCTGAGCCTACTGTGTGTAATTTAAAAACTAGAAACACTAGAAATCAGAGAGAAGGCAGATAATGACTAGAACAAAAAAGTCATTGCTCAGTTTTGAGTTTCAAAGGAGAGATTTAAATTCCAAGACTGAGACAATGGTTTGAAAACCAAACATATTTGACTTTAGTTGAAAGGAAACGTTGTCCTTGTTTTCATAAGTTGAGTTGTAACTATAAAAAGCAAAGCATGGAGGACTGAAACAAAGATTGCCATAGAACAAAACCATAGAAAGAGGAAGCTCAGAGGTGAGAAGCCTGGTGCTTTTTAGCTGGTAAGTTCCTAAGAAGTGGCTATCTCTACATTACCTTTTGCAAATCAAATCTTGATGTGCATGCATGTGTGTATGTGGGTAAATGTGTATTTGATAAAGATGACTTTTCTCTCAGAGACCTGCCAAAACATATTTATACAGAGTAGCAGGGATTTGGCTTCACACTTCCAAATCCAGAGAGCCTTCAAACTTCTTAGAGATGCCCACTAAGGTTGAAGAAAATGGGAAGGAATGTGTCTAGACTGATAACCTGAAGACAACTGCTACTAGGTGAAGGCAAACAGCTAAGAAATTCAGAACTCCCCACCCCTACCCCCTTTACCATCAGCAGTGTTGGAGGGGCAAAGATACTGAGAGGGCAAAGGAAGAGGATGTAGAGTCTGTGGACCATGGAACAAGATCTCAAGTGACACCAGATAAAAGCAGCTGATGCTAGTGCAGAGTGAGATTCAAGACTAGGTGTAACCATATATGTGGAGATCAGTAGTAGAGAGGAGAGAGGCTGGCATTCACAGCAGATTGCTCTTTCCTGACATCAGGATTATACATGCCTAGGTAACAGTTTTCACTTGTATAACAGAAACTCCTCTAGCTAGTTTAAGCAGATTAAATTACATTCACATTCAGTTTTACAGCCACAATTGTGATAGATATTCATATTTACTTCTGAATTTAAATGTAATTATGAATAAATACTTTGTGAGTAAAATACATGTAACATTTCTTAAACTAATATTTTATTTTATCAGTCTTTTATTTTTATGATGTTACTATGAAAATTCTTTGATTCATCTTTCATTTGACTGGATTACTTCAAACAAAAATTTTAAAATGATACATGGGTAATATATTTGAAAATGTCTTTTTATTGTCAACACATGTGAATGATGATCTGGATGGGTAAAGGTTTTTGATTTGTACTCTTATCCCTCAGCTTTGGACACTGCTCCACTGTCAACAGCTAAAGTTGCCAAAGAGAACTGGGAGGTAAACCTATTGCTTATTTGTTTTCCTTTATAGGAGACCTAGTTCTTTTAGCTGAATGTTTCTTAGATAAGCTAAGTATTAATATAAAATTTGTGACAAATAAAATTGTCAATCTTTGCTATTTGTTTTTTGCTTGCTTGTTTTTTATATTTCTGACAAGCAGACCTCAGTGAATCCTTTGGAGATGCAGATTTATGTAGTCTTTCATTTCAGGAAAATTTTCGTTCATTAATATTTGAATTTGGTTTTGTTCTTATTTACTAGCTCTGTTGTATTCTCTAGGCATAACAATAATCTTTGTGTTAGAGAGTTGTTTTTTTCCTTCTATTACCTTTTTAAAACTGTTTTCCAATGTATTATGTATAATTTTCTGAAATCTCTGCCTCATGCCATTGATTTGACCCTCTGAAAAGTGGACTGCATTCTTTCTTTTCTTTGTCTTGTTTGTAAGTTTTACTCTATCTTTACTTTTAAATTTATTTTCTTATTCTGCTACTGTCTCTTTCATTTAATTTATTATCATAACTTCTATTTCATAAAAGTTGTTTTCCTCAATGTCCTTAATTGTAATAAAAATATTTCTCTTTTTTATCTTTTGTCAAATTTTTGCTGAAGTTCTATTTTTTTCTGTTTACTTATGTTTATGTAGGATAAATTCTATTTTAAGTCCATGTGTCACAGAGTACTATAAGTAGAATCACCTCAACTCTCTTTATGTTCATCTGTGCAGTCAATGCACATATATTTATGGAGTCTCTGCTCTGCACCAGGCACTATTTTTGGCGCTGGACAAAAATAAAAGTTAACAAGACAGACAACCAACCAGCTCTCTAGTAGGTTACACTCTAGTGTGGAAACTTAGGCCATAGATATATACATAGGATACTGTTAAACATCTGTAAGCACTATGGAGAAAGTGACATGTGGGAATGCAGCAAAGCATGACTTTAGGGCTGATGCATATTTAACTACTATTAGGCTTTCCTGAGGCTGCTAGAAACTAAAGTTATAAATTCAGTGTTTAGCACCATGGTTGCTGAATGGGGGCCCATAGAACTGGGACCCTGAGCAATGCGATCTAAGTTATCCTCTTTTTTTAATCATATTTTTTCCATTAGACTAGGAATACGTTTTGCCCCATTGATGGTGTTTCCTTAGAGTTCAGTTTCTTCTATTTTGAGTGAAACAGTTATCTTGCTGAAAATTTATGTTAGCTGCCACATAATTACTACAGCATTTTATATCACAGCCCAAATATTATTTATCTCTATATGGTTGTTTCTGATAAGTTAGCCTCTAACTCTCACTTTTTCTCATGAGAAGGTCAGATTAGATGATAAATGTTCTAGTCCTGCCTATACTGATGACTTGAAGAAGTATGTCTTTAACATTTTGTCACAGAGCTGCCTACTTTTATTTTTAACCTTTATCTATCAAAACCTAGACAAACCAGTAGAACTTCCTGACTATACCTCATACAACTGTACTATACATTGGTTAACAGCGTCCTTCCTTAAGGTGGCCTAGAATTGTTTGTATCAGAAGAGTTTTCACCAGAATCTCTGGTAGGAGGTTGAGCTCTCTGGTTTTGGATTAAATAATATTTTTGTCTTTATTTGGACTTTTTGTTGTTAAATTCCTTTGTTTTAAAAGGGGATTATTTGCTGATGTACTTATTCTAAAAATTTCACCATATTTGTTGGATGTCCTACTTCTTAGTGTTCTTCATTGTGCATTTAAAATATTTGTTATTACTTTGCCATTATTTTGTCCTTTATATACAAAACATTATTTCTAACATTTACTTACCAAAGTAAATCTACTGGTCATATAAGAAAAAATGCAACACAACATTGTCCTGTCTTTATGAAACCCTCCAGATTTATTTGTTCTGACCCATTTCATAAACTACAGAAAAAATAAACAGAAGACAGAAACATTTTATGGTGATGTATTTAGTTAAGTGAGTCCTCATCACCTTTCAGTAGTACTGAATATTAAAATATATATACACGCATGCATACCATGAACAACTTACAGCTCTCAATCACTAAATAGTTTGCAAGGAGATATAATGATGATAGTATAAGGGGAGATTGGTTAGGAGAAAATAAAAAAGTGCATTTTGGTTTACTGCACTCTTAGCACTATAGAACTTATCACACATATTTTAAAAATAATGAGCAAACCCAAGATTCCTCACATTTCTCTTGCCTCCAGAAACTGGTTTTCACTATTAATAATACAAAAACTATTCTCTAGAGAATCATGGTACTCTCTGACTAACACTGTGAGACTATATCACCTATGTTATTTAGTTATTTCAGGCCAATGATCTAAGGGCCAAAAAAATGAACACAAAATTCATACTGAAACAAAAGGAAAAAAATCCTTTAATAACTTCCCTTTGTTTACAAAGGCCATCGTAAAACTGCCAGTGCTTGTGTCCTAAGGGTATGCAAGATGATCCACTGTGGTGTAGTAATAAAATTTTAAATTCCTCATTATATTTACCTTTATCTTATACTTTAAAACTGTTTATAATTTGCATATGCTTTTCAGAATAAGTACAGTAAAACACATCTAAATTATAAACAAATTAGTCTACAAATCTTGGAGGTGCAAAGTCAGACACTTTTTTTTACTAATAAAGTACATAATAAAGAAAAAAATGAATGTCACTGGATGTAGACAAAAGTTCCCCTCATCATCCATTGAACTACTCTTGCACCTTCATCAGAAATCAATTTGTTGTATTTGCATGGGTGTATTTCTAGATTTTCTAACTGTTCCATTGATACAGGTGTCCATCCCTTCACTAATATCACATTGTCCTGATTAGTGTAACTATATAGCAGGCCATAATATCAAAAAGAGGTGCATCGGTGGCTTAGACCTCCTGGTCAATGGGAGCATGGGGCTGAGCTGCCCATGCCACCGTCAAGTTGCTAACATGATTATGCAGATCTATCAGACACAGGGAAAAAACTCAGCCACCTCACCCAGATTCTGCAATCCCTATGAGGCTGCAGCTGAAATACTGAAGAGCTGTGTGGCTGACAGGGTCTTTGTGCTATGGCCTCAGGTCAGACCTGAGCCTCTGAGGTGGGAGAGCCAAGTTTAGGACATTGGACCATGCAGAGACCTCCCAGCCCAACGTAATATCAATCGGCGAGAGCTTTCCCAGAGATCTCTGTCTCACTGCTAAGACCCAGTTCCACCAAACAGCCAGCAAGTGCCAGTGCTTGATGCCCAATGCCAAACAACAAGCAAGACAGGCACACACCCCACCCATTAACAGAGAGGCTGCCTAAAATCATAATAAGTTCACAGACACCCCAAAACACACCACCGGACTCAGTCCTGCTCACCAGAAAGACAAGATCCAGCCCCACCTACCAGAAAACAGGCACCAGTCCCCTCCAGCAGGACGCCTATACAAACCACAGAACAAACCTCACCCACTGGGAGCAGACACCAAAATCAACGGAAACTATGAACCTGCAGCCTGCAAAAAGGAGACACCAAACACAGTAAGTTAAACAAAATGAGAAGACAGAGAAATATGCAGCAGATGAAGGAGCAAGGTAAAAATCCACCAGACCAAACAAATGAAGAGGAAATAGACAGTCTACCTGAAAAAGAATTCAGAGTATTGATAGTAAAGATGATCCAAAATCTTGGAAGTAGAATGGAGAAAATACAAGAAATGTTTAAGAAGAACCAGGAAGAACTAAAGAGCAAACAAACAATGATGAACCACACAATAAATGAAATTAAAATTTTCTAGAAGGAATCTATAGCAGAATAACTGAGGCAGAAGAACGGATAAATGACCTGGAAGATAAAATAGTGGAAATAACTGCCACAGAGCAGAATAAAGAAAATAGAATGAAAAGAATTGAGGACAGTCTCAGAGACCTCTGGGACAACATTAAATGCAGCAACATTCAAATTATAGGGGTCTCAGAAGAAGAAGAGATAAAGAAAGGTCTGAGAAAATATTTGAAGAGATTATAGTTGAAAACTTCCCTAATATGGGAAGGAAATAGTCAATCAAGTCCACAAAGCACAGAGAGGCCCATACAGGATAAATCCAAGGAGAAACACACCAAGACACATATTAATCAAACTATCAAAAATTAAATACAAAGAAAAAATATTAAAATCAGCAAGGGAAATGCAGCAAATAACATACAAGGGAATCACCATAAGATTCACAGCTGTTCTTTCAGCAGAAACTCTGCAGGCCAGAAGGGGGTGGCAGGACATACTTAAAGTGATGAAAGGGAGAAACCTACAAACAAGATTACTCTACCGAACAAGGATCTCATTCAGATTCGATGGAAAAATTAAAACCTTTACAGACAAGCAAAAGTTAAGAGAATTCACCACCACTAAACCAGCTCTACAACAAATGCTAAAGGAACTTCTCTAGGCAGGCAACACAAGAGAAGGAAAAGATCTACAAAAACAAACTCAAAACTATTAAGAAAATGGTAATAGGAACATACATACATGTAACTACCTTAAATGTAAATGAATTAAATGTTTCAGCCAAAAGACATAGACTGGCTAAATGCATACAAAAACAAGACCCATATATGTGCTGTCTACAAGAGACCCACTTCAGACCTAGGGACACATATAGACTGAAAGTGAGGGGATGGAAAAAGATATTCCACGCATGCAAATGGAAATCAGAAGAAAGCTGGAGTAGCGATTCTCATATCAGACAAAATAGACTTTAAAATAAAGTCTATTACAGAGACAAAGAAGGACACTACATAATGATCAAGGGATCAATCCAAGACAAAGATATAACAATTGTAAATATTTATGCATCCAACATAGGAGCACCTCAATACATAAGACAAACGCTAACAGCTATAAAAGGGAAATCAACAGTAATAAAATAATAGTTGGGGACTTTAACACCCCACTTTCACCAATGGACAGGTTATCCAAAGTAAAAATAATTAAGGAAACACAAGCTTTAAATGACACATTAAATTAGAACAAAAAATTTTACGGTTTGTATGGAAACACAACAGACCCCGAATAGCCAAAGCAATCTTGAGAGAGAAAAATGGACCTGGAAGAATCAGGCTCCTTGATTTCAGACTATACTACAAAGCAACAGTAATCAAGACAGTATGGTATTGGCACAAAAACAGAAATATAGATCAATGGAACAGGATAGAAAGCCCATAAATAAACCCATGCACATATGGTCACCTTATCTTTGATAAAGGAGGCAAGAATATACAATGGAGAAAAGACAGCATCTTCAGTAAGTGGCGCTGGGAAAACCAGACAGCTACATATAAAAGAATGTAGTTAGAACACTCCCTAACACCATATACAAAAATAAACTCAAAATGGATTAGAGACCTAAATGTAAGGCCATGCACTATAAAACTCTTAGAGGAAAACAGAGGCAGAACGCTCTATGACATAAATCACAGCAAGATCCTTTTTGACCCACCTCCTGGAGAAATGGAAATAAAAACAAAAATAAACAAATGGGACCTAATGAAACTTCAAAGCTTTTGCACAGCAAAGGAAACCATAAACAAGACAAAAAGACAATCCTCAAAATGGGAGAAAATATTTGCAAACAAATCAATGGACAAAGGATTAATCTCCAAAATATGCAAGCAGCTCATGCAGCTCAATATCAAAAAAACAAACAACCGAATCCAAAAACGGGCAGAAGACCTAAATAGACATTCCTCCAAAGAAGATATACAGACTGCCAACAAACGCATGAAAGGATGCTCAACATCACTAATCATTAGAGAAATGTAAATCGAAATTGCAATGAAGTATCGCCTCACACCAGTCAGAATGGCCATTGTCAAAAAATCTACAAACAATAAATGCTGGAGAGGATGTGGAGAAGAGGGAACCCTCTTGCACTGCTGATTGGAATGTAAACTGTTACAGCTACTATGGAGAACAGTATGGAGGTTCCTTAGAAAACTGAAAATAGAGCTACCATATGACCCAGCAATCCCTCTACTGGGCATATAACCTGAGAAAACCATATTCAAAATGATTTATGTACCCCAATGTTCATTGCAGCACTATTTACAATAGCCAGGTTACAGAAACAACCTAAGTGTTCATCAACAGATGAATGGATAAAGAAGATGTAGCACATATATACAATAGAATATTAATCAGCCATAAAAAAGAATGAAATTGAGTTATTTGTAGTGAGGTGGGTGAACCTAGAGTCTGTCATACAGAGTGAAGTAAGTCAGAAAGAGAAAAACAAATACCTTTGCTAACACATATATATGGAATCCAACAACAACAACAAAAAGGTTCTGATGAACCTAGGGGCAGGACAGAAATAAAGACGTAGACATAGAGAATGGACTTGAGGATACAGGGATGGGGAAGTGTAAGCTGGGATATAGTGAGAGAGTGGCATTGACATAAATACACTACCAAATGTAAAATAGATAGCTAGTGGGAATCAGCTGCATAGCACAGGGAGATCTGCTCGATGTTTTGGGACCACCTAGAGGGGTGGGATAGGGAGTGTAGGAGGGAGATGCAAGATGGAGGGGAGATGGGGATATATGTATACACATAGCTGATTCACTTTGTTATACAGCAGAAACTAACACAACACTGTAAAGAAATTATACTTCAATAAAGATGTTAAAAAAAAACAAAAAGAATATCAAAGCTAGTGATTTCACCCACTTTGTTATACATTGTCAATATTAGATTAGCTATTCTATAGCATGTATCTTTCCATAGTAATTTTAGAATAAGCTCCTATATGTATACAAAAAAACCTAACACGATTTTGATAAAAATTGCATTAACCTATAGAACAACTTGGAAAGAATTGACATTTTTAATATGTTAAACTTTCCAATCCTTGAACATGGGATTAACCCTTTTTCCCCTCAAAAAGTTTCTGTGAATATCATTTAAATAATATACTGAAATAATATGAATATTATTCAGGTAATATGGTAACAAAGAGAAACTTGGTCTTAGTAATTTAGATTTCTATTTCTCTTTTTTCCCATAACCACTTTTTGCATAATTTCTCCTGTGAATTGCACTGTTATTGTATTGTTTGTTTTTTTAACCACTTTATTGAGGTGTAATTGTCATACAGAAAGCTGTACAGTTTTAATGAATACCATTTAATAAGTTCAGAGATGTTTATACTCATGAAAGCATCACCACAATCAATGCCATAAATATATCCATCCTCTCCAAAAGTTTCTGTCCATTTTTTATTTATTACTATTATTATTTTGTGATAATAACACTTACTATAAGATACACTCTCTTGAAATTTTAAAGTATATAATATAGTATTTTTTACTATAGGGGCTATGCTGTATAGCAGATATCCAGGATTATTCATTTTGTGTCACTGAAACTTTGTACCTTTGGGATATCACTCTCCATTCTGTCTTACTTCCAGCCTCTGGAAACCACCATTTTACTCTCTGCTTCTATGAATCTGACTTTTCCGAATCCTCATATAAGTGATATCATCTAATATTTGTCTTTCTGTATCAGGCTTATATCACTTAGCATAATCTCCTCCAGTTTTATCCATGTTGTCATAAATGACAGTATTTCCTTCTTTTTTAAGGCTGAATAATATAAAATTGTATGCATATACCACCTTTTCTTTCTTTATTCATCCACCAATGGACATTTAGGTTTCTTCCACATCTTGACAATTGTGAATAATGCTGCAATGAACATGAGAGTAGAGATATCTCTTTGAAATCCTGACTTCGGTTCGATTGGGCATTTAGTACTCAGAAGTGGGATTGCTCAACCACATGGTAGTTTTATTTTTAATTTTTTGAGAAATCTCCATACTGTTTTTCATAGTAACTGCTCCAAATTACATTCTCACCAACAGTGTCCAAGGGTTCCCTTTTCTCTATATCTTTGTCAATACAATTATTTTTTAATAATAGCCATTCCAACAGGTGAGAGATGATATCTTATTTTGGTTTTGATTTCCATTTGCCTAATGATAAGTGATGTTGAGCACCTTTTCAAATATTTGTTGGCCATTTGTATGCCTTCTTTGAAGAAATGTCTATTTAGTTCCTTTGCACATTTAAAGATTAGGATTATTTGTTGTTTTGTTTGCTATTGAGTTGTAGAATTCCTTATAGTTTTTGGATACTACCCCTTTATCATATATATGGGTTGCAAATACTTTACTCCATTTTGCAGGTTGCCTTTAATTTTGTTCATTGTTTCCTTCACTGTGGTGAAGATTTTCAGTTTCATGTAATCCCACTAGTCTATTTTTACTTTTGCTACCTATAATTTTGGTGTTCTTTCCAAGAAATCATTGCCATAGCCAACGTCAAAGAGGTTTATCCCTATGTTTTCTTCAAGGAGTTTTGCAGTTTTAGGTCTTACATTTAAGATTTTAATCCATTTTGAGTTGACTTTTGTGTATGGTGTACAATAAAGATCCATTTTCATTCTTTTGCATGTAGATATCCAGTTTTCCCAGCATCATTTATTGAAGAGACTATGCTTTCTCCATTGTGTATTCTTTGCAGTCTTGTTGAAAATCAGTTGAGTGTATACTTTTTACTTCTTTTTCTTGTCTTATTGCTGTGGCTATTCCTAATTTTCTGAGGGTTTTTATTACGAATGAGTGTAAGATTTTGTGAGATGTTTTTTCTGCACCAATTGATATCACCATATGATATTTCTTCTTTCATCTGCTGATATGATCAATTAAATGACTGATTTATTTTCAAATATTGAACCAGACTTGCATACTTGGAATAAAAACTACTTGGTCATGGTATATAGTTCTTTTTTTATACATTGTTGGAATCTTCTTGCTAACATTTTGAGTATTTTTGCATCTTGTCCATGAGCAGCATTAGTCTGTAGTTTTCTTTGTTGTACTCTCTTTTTCTAGTTTTGGTATCAGGATGATGCTAGTTTCATAATATGAATTGAGAAATTTTCCTTCCTAATCTATTTTCTGGAAGAAATTGTGTAAAATTGGTGTTAATTCTTCTTTAAAAGTTTGATAGAATTCTCCAGTAAAACCATTTTGACCTGAAGATTTATTCTTTGGAAACTTTAAAATTATATTTTAATTTCTTAAACTTAAATTTCTTTAATGATCATAGGACTATTCAGGTTGTCTCTTTCATCTTGGTTGAATTTTGGTTGTTCATAGTATTCTCTAGTATGTGTAGTGATATCCCTAGTTTCATTTCTGAAGTTGGTGATTTGTATCTCCTGTTTATTTTTGCCAGCCTTCCTCTTACTTGATCAATTTTATTGATTTTTAAAAAATAATCAGTTCTTCATTTCATTAATTTTCTCTATTTTTTTCCTGTTCCAATTTCATTGAGTTTTTTTTCTCTTAACTTTATTGTTTCCTTTCTTCTGCTTGCTTTGGTCTTATTTTGCTCTTCTTTTTCTAATTATTTGACAGAAAGAAATAAAATGAAGTGTTGATCAATGCTGTGCTGCCTTATCTAAGGCTGTGCCCATAGAATAACACCAAATAAAAGTAAAACACATATTTCATTTATATTCAAATTTGAAATCTCCCATCTGAATTTTGGTAAACAGCTGGATGAACTAGAACAACTGTATAGTTAGTGTCCTGAAATATGAGAAGTTGTGGGAAAACTCACTTTCTTTCATGAAAAATATGCTAAAGTTGAATTGTTGATTTGGGGTGGTATTTGCAATGTCCCCAGCTGATCCAAATTAACTGAATGTTTGACCTCAATCTGGATGTATGACAGAGCCTAAGTGGAATGAATGCTGCTTGATTATGATAAAATCAAAGCAGTGAGCAAGGGTTTTTTTTGGTATCTTTTTTAGACAACATTTTAACTAAAACAAATATAACCCATTATAAAATATATGAAACTTTTGGTCTTCAAGTGTACCAGCAATAACCAAACAAGTATCTTTATATTGGATCAGAGAATCTTACATTATATTAAAACAAATCTTTGATAAAGATAAAAATTTTAGACAGATACAAAATATAATACTATAACTTTAATATTTTCAATTAATTTCTTTGAAAATACTGCATTTTACTCTGGGTTAAATCTTAAAATAATAATAAAATCTTTAAATGATTCTTGAGAAGAGTGACCATGAAGCACAGAGTAGGTGTTTCATATAAGATTTTTAATGACTGGATAATTTTTTAATAAAAGTTCTAAAAACTTTTGGTAACTGTGTACACTTTACTTTCATATGGATGACCTTTAAGATTTTATAACCCTTAAAACTCAACTTGCTCATAATTAATTAAAAACCTTTTCACCTTTTTCATTTTCTTTTAAAATCCTGTTTACCTTCATTTCACTTTCTTCCTTTTTTACTTTAATGCCCTCTTAACTTCCAAGTATTAATCTAGCCTAATAATTCCAGGTTTTTTAAAATATCTTTTCCTGTCACCACATCTCCACTTAATTCAGTTTATCACCTGTCACCCACAACATTGCAGTTGTCTTCAATTTCCCTGCCACTAGTCCTGTCCCCAACCAAAGCAACTTCCATCCATTGCTTCTAAAAGTAGGGGCCATTCACCAGATCACTGGAATCATACAAAGCTTTCTTCACCTGGCTTTACAAAAGGATAAATGTAGAAGTAGAACATGCCTTCCAAACACCAGAATGCCTTGAGATAAATGAAAAAAATTTCCTGTGAATTATCAAAGTGCCAAGCCTTAGAAATAGCTCAATTTAAATTATATGTATATATTTTTATGTGAGTGATATATATTCTATATCATGATATAAATGATATTCACATATATGATTTTACATATATTTTATGAATATCATAATTATGGCATCATTGCAAGTTGCCCTGAGGGGACAGGATGAGCAATACAGTGCAGTTTGGCTACTCTGAATGCTAATCCTTAAACTTGGTGTTTGTATGTTTTCTTTTTGCCATTTTTCTTTAAACTCATTGCTTGACTCAACACTTAGAGCTCTTAAGCTCATACTCTGCCTCTAAGAAAATAATAAATATTATTTCTCTCAAGGAGAAATAGCATACTGTAGTACAGTAAAAATTTTAGCTTGGGAGTCAGTCAGAAAGTAATGCAGACTTCTCAGAACCCAGTGCAGAGCTCCTTCACTGTCCGCTGTCTACACACTTAGCTTCAGGTCTGCCCAATTTGGGCTCCTTTTCCCTCTTCTCTTTTCCCTTTACAGAGATGGAGGCAGCTAGATTTTCAGAACAAAAGCTACTTAGTAATAAAAAGCAGTGGTCTCTGGAACAATACCATGTGAAAAACAATAGGAGCCAGAATGTATGAGAAAACAATTATTATCTTTCTTTCTCAACCCACCCAGGATACAGAATATCAGCCAACTCCCTGCCTAGATGTGGGATGCAGTTTTTAATCATTCTGAAAACAGCAGTATCTGCTTAGGTATTGGTGCAGAGCAAGGTACAAAAAAAAAAAAAAAAAGGCAGGTTTTAAATTCTAAATCTTTCATTCCACTTAGATTTTCAAGTTACCTGAAATCTTTAAACCTTAGTTTGTCTTCTATACAACTGGACTTAGAATACCTTCGGTTTCAGAAGTAATTAGTAATAATAACAGTAATAACTGATTTATTTACTGTTTACTCTGGTATCAGGATAATCTAAGTGCTTTGCATGCATTACTTCATCATCCAGCAACACTGCTGAGTGGCTTCTGTAATTATCAAAATGAGGAAATTTAGGCTTACTTTGCTTAAGGTGACTCACACAAAAATTACCAAACAGGCAATTCAAATCTAGGACTGCCTGATTCTGGAGCATGATTTTCAACCATCATACAATACTGCATTGGATTAAATGAAAATATGTATGTAAATGAAACTGATACATAACATGTGCTAACTAACTACATGTCAGTTTCTTTTTCTATTTATGTTTATAATAATGTTAGCATCTGAACAATGAAATCATAAAAATATTGGTTTTGCTTTACAGATTCATATATCAACAAGTCTTTGAAGTTTTAAAATAATTTTACAGTATTAAAAATAAACATAAAAGTATAGGAATAGGAAAATCTCTTGGAGAAGGTAAAATATAAAATGACTTTAAAGAGATGGTACATTTTGACCAAAAGGAGGGAAGTGAGAAAGTGCTTTGCCCTATACATAAATATATATATATATATATACTATTGTTTTAAATAGAATTAGTTGTATTTTTTTATAGATTTTAAAAAGTGCCTGTTACAAAGGTCTTCATTTGCCAGTAGAAGTTAAAAGTTTTACTTCCCCAATAAAATTGACTTTGAGTTGTAATGACCTATTTTAGTTGTATGAGCCATATCCTGGGAGCTCTTTAAATGTGAGTGTACTCAGTTCTTCATTAACATCCTGACTTACATGTCCCTAAGTGCTGCTACAGCTGCTTAATTCAGCATAGGATCATTGTTGGAAATGCTTTGATTGAATCAGAGGCAAATGTTCTCTTGCTTCACTGGATGTATTCTGAACAACCAGATGTATTCATAAACCAAAAGAAAAAAAAAAGCTTAAAAAATAAAACAGAGGTAACAAAACTAGACAGTCACAGATTTTTTTTGGCAGAGATAATATATGTCTGTGAGGCTATTTACCAAATTAAGTGAATAGAACTTGATTTATGGTCATTTTTATTAACTTGCTACTTATGAGTAGTTTTACTTGGGCTGGGTCCACATACATAAATTTGTTGCACTTGGTCGAATAATAGATTAAGTTCCACCCATATCCATACATAAGTGTTTGAGTGTAGACTCCAAATTAAATTCTCCATATACTTAGACTATGTGGTATGCTGCCATCTTGTTACAGGAATAACTCAGTAAAACACCAGGTTAAACACTTGTACTTACAGAGTGTTCCTGAAATGTTGGTAGAGATATGTTAATAATCATCAAGGGATCCAATTTTATTATATATTTATAAATAAAAATCCAATGTGTTTGCACTTAAAAGTCAATAAAAATTATAAAGAATGAATGAAGGTATTCCTGAAAAGGATAATTAATGGAACTAATGATTAATAATAATATGGACCAAGTATTATGGTAGGTGCTGTGATGGAGATTACAATTCTCTTCCAGCATCCATTTTCCTCTTATTTGTTTTGGTATTAGACCCCAAAACTCCAAATTTGAGGCTGAGAAACAGGATGGTCTGCTAGAGACTACATGGTCCATGTAGAAATAAAAATAATGTACAACATGTTTCAAATTCTTGAAGACAAGCTGTCTGCCCTAGACTTCCTCTCTTTCTTGCTCCCAAAACAGGAATGCAGACATGGGGTCAGCCAGCTTCAACCAGAAGGGCAACCATGCCATAGGTTTTAATAAACCATTAAGATGGACAAATATAAGTCCCTGGATGGCTTTGTGAAGCAGGGTTCACCTCCCCACCCTGGTCTGTTAGGTGGCAGAGAAACACATTTTTTTTTTGAAGTAGCTATAATTTTAGGTCTTTTTGTTGTAGTGTCTTAGCCAACACCCAGTATAATAAATGGACTTTACATAGTTCTCTTCATTTAATCTTTAAAACAACTGGATGAGGGGCTTCCCTGGTGGCGCAGTGGTTGGGGGTCCGCCTGCCGATGCAGGGGATGCGGGTTCGCGTCCCGGTCCGGGAGGATCCCACATGCCGCGGAGCGGCTAGGCCCGTGAGCCATGGCTGCTGAGCCTGCGCGTCCGGAGCCTGTGCTCCGCAGCGGGAGAGGCCACAGCAGTGAGAGGCCCCCGTACTCCAAAATAAACAAATAAGTTAATTAAATTAAAAAAACCCAACTGGATGGCATGGGTCCTATTATCCCTATGTTAATGTTCAAGAAACTGGTCTATGTAACAATCGAGTCTCCAGGTCATATACAGGTTTGAATACAGAACTCATACCTTTTTAACAACCATATGACTTTTGTTCTAAATTCATATCCCCCTTCCATTCACATATGTTTGCTACTGAACGTCTTTCTCTCCTCTTCTCCTAGGTGTCTAGCTCCTCTATGACTTCCCCGGTGTTGTCTTGCTTCATCAACAGCTATTCTCAATCATTTCTGGATTCAGCATTTCCCAAAACTGCAGTGATAAGTTGTTTTGGTTTGTAATGCATACGTTTTCAGGGTACATAATTGAAAAATCATATTGAAAAAGTTCCATTTTTCACAAGATCATGTAAACCAAAGAGAAATATATCTGATTGCATTAAAAAGAACAGTTCAATGAAATAAATATAATGTATTCCTTGTAGGTGTAGTGGCTGAAATCTGGTTTATTTATTTATTTATTTATTTTTCAAATAAGAGATATAGGCTCTGCACTTTACCTTCCCTGTAACTAGAACCATCTTCCTGTAGTTTTCTGGTAGCATCTTTAGGATTCTCTATGTATAGTATCATGTCATCTGCAAACAGTGACAGCTTTACTTCTTCTTTTCCAATTTGGATTCCTTTTATTTCCTTTTCTTCTCTGATTGCTGTGGCTAAAACTTCCAAAACTATGTTGAATAAGAGTGGTGAGAGTGGGCAACCTTGTCTTGATCTTAGTGGAAATGCTTTCAGTTTTTCACCATTGAGGACGATGTTGGCTGTGGGTTTGTCATATATGGCCTTTATTATGTTGAGGAAAGTTCCCTCTATGCCTACTTTCTGCAGAGTTTTTATCATAAATCGGTTTTGAATTTTGTCAAAAGCTTTCTCTGCATCTATTGAGATGATCATATGGTTTTTCTCCTTCAAGTTGTTAATATGGTGTATCACTCAGAATGGGAGAAAATATTTGCAAGTGAAGCAACTGACAAAGGATTAATCTCCAAAATTTACAAGCAGCTCATGCAGCTCAATAACAAAAAAACAAAAAACCCAATCCAAAAATGGGCAGAAGACCTAAATAGACATTTCTCCTAAGAAGATATACAGACTGCCAACAAACACATGAAAGAATGCTCAACATCATTAATCACTAGAGAAATACAAATCAAAACTACAGTGAGATATCATCTCACACCAGTCAGAATGGCCATCATCAAAAAATCTAGAAACAATAAATGCTGGAGAGGGTATGGAGAAAAGGGAACATTCTTGCACTGCTGATGGGAATGTGAATTGGTACAGCCACTATGGAGAACAGTATGGAGGTTCCTTAAAAAACTAGAAATAGAACTACCATATGACCCAGCAATCCCACTACTGGGCATATACCCTGAGAAAACCATAATTCTAAAAGAGTCATGTACCAAAATGTTCATTGCAGCTCTATTTACAATAGCCCAGAGATGGAAACAACCTAAGTGTCCATCATCGGATGAATGGATAAAGAAGATGTGGCACATATATACAATGGAATATTACTCAGCCATAAAAAGAAATGAAATTGAGCTATTTGTAATGAGGTGGATGGACCTAGAGTCTGTCATACAGAGTAAGTCAGAAAGAGAAAGACAAATACCGTATGCTAGCACATATATATGGAATTTAAGGGAAAAAAGTGTCATGAAGAACCTAGGGGTAAGACAGGAATAAAGACACAGACCTACTAGAGAATGGACTGGAGGATATGGGGAGGGGGAAGGGTAAGCTGTGACAAAGCGAGAGGGTGGCATGGACATATATACACTACCAAACGTAAAATAGATAGCTAGTGGGAAGCAGCCGCATAGCACAGGGAGATCAGCTCGGTGCTTTGTGGCCACCTGGGGGGGGGATTGGGAGGGTGGGAGGGAGGGAGACGCAAGTGGGAGGGGATATGGGGATGTATGTATGTGTATAGCTGATTCACTTTGCTATAAAGCAGAAACTAGCACACCATTGTTAAGCAATTATACTCCAATAAAGATTAAAAAAAAAAAAAGAACCATCTTCCTGGACTTTCTTTAAATCTGGCTTATCATATTTTAGATTTAAGTTTAAATAGCTGTGGAAGCACTTTTTTCTATTTGTTAATTTCTAGTAAAAAAAATTAGCAGGATTTTTTTGTTGTTGCTGTTTTTGCTAATGCACATCAGTCTGTCCGTGTTACCTCACCTCCATGGTGTACAGCATTTAATATAGGAAGTATTATAGAATTTGCTCTGTTTTCAAAATAATTGACTCGGAGAAGTGCTAATGAAGAGAAGACTTTATGGACAATTTCTTTGATAATAAAACTTCAGCATAGTTATTCAAGGTGAAAATTAATGCAAAGGTTTTTCGTTTTGTTTTGTTTTTTCTTATTATTCAGGTCACAGTCAAGTTGCTGCAGTTTGTGCTTAGCTGTGAAATAGCAACAAAAGCCAGTCTGTCTATGGTTTGCATACTACTCTTAGATACTGTACTGAGCTGTTTATCTATTCATTACAATTTCTCACTCCAGATTTAATCCTGCAAAGAACCCTAGGGAATGGGATTAAAGCCAATATGGATTAAGGTCCTTAGAAAACTATTCATGACAAAGAGTGCATAATCGAGTGTGTATTCAGCGCAAAACAGTCAAAAATTCAATTTGATTGATAATATGTTACTGAATGTTATATTGGGATGGTGCTGCTCTTGCAATAGTAATTAAATGTCTGTCTGGCTTTTATAAAACCTTTATAGAAGGTTGAAAAGAACTGTCTAAAGGTGAAACTGGACTCAGCAGGACTGTAATTTTATTTCACTACCTTTCAAAAATACAGTCAGCTTTTGTTTAAAAGTGTAAATAACATAGACATTACTCAAAGGTTATCTTTAACTAAAGGAGTCTTGCTCAAATTTAGGTGTATCTTTGTATAGTGATACCTGCCTTCAAATGTTTAGAATTACTCATTCCTACTGAAGCTGGTTATGAGTAAGCCATACATCATAAGTTACCTAGAGACTTTATGTACCTCCCCTCTTAACTTTTCTCTGATTTCTACCTTATAAGACCCTCATGTCTTTGAAAGAAATTCTCTGAATTCCATTCTTTACTGGCTCTGATATATACTATCTACTAATTCAACATTAAATAATAAAAATATTGTCATCATATTTAATTGCCTTTAATCACAGGTTCTACTCAAGGGTCATTTTTACAATGCTGTTTTGAAAAAAACAGTTTCTGTAATTTGATTTTCTCTTTTTGAAAGAGCAATGCTAAATGGTTAACCTTAAATAACATAATGTAAATTTTAACTGGAACATAAAAGCAGATTTTCATTTTATTTGTGAATGTACTAATATGTGTAAAAATTTAAATTCTAAAATGTTTGTAGTATATACCTATACTAATCAACAGTGAATGCCTACTGAATTCTAAACCTTGTGGTAAGTTCGGAAGCCATACACAATTGTAAAAACAATCATATCAACAATTACAGATGACCACAAAAATCTCTTACATCCTTCCTATTGAGTATTCTGCGTGACATAAATAACTGCTTTCATTGGCAGAATAAAGTAGAAATGATGTTGTACCAATTCCTGAATACATACCCCCAAACTGACCCAACCATTGTGCCACTTGCCACTTCCTGTATTGTGGTTGCCTTGCATTTTCTTTCTCTTGAGACTTTTTCACCATGCTGTGAGGAAGCCCAAATAGTCTTATGCGGAAGCCCAGGTAACAGGCAATGCCAATGTGTCAGCTGTGGTAGTCAGCCTCTAAAGTGGCCCGCAATGATCCCTGCCTTCTGGTATCATGACCGTGCAGTCCCCTCCCACACTAAATAAAGCTAAACTGTGTGACCAATAGGATACTGCAGAAACAGCGGTATGCGACTTCTTAGGCTAAGTATAAAAAGCCATTGCAACTTCTGTTTTGCTCTCGCTTGGATTACTCAGGGGAAAGACAGCTGCCATTTAATAGGGTCATAGAAGCAGTTCTGTGGAGAGGTCCAAAAGGTGAGGAACTGGTCTTCTTCCAATAGCCAGTACCAAATCATCTTCCATCTGAGTGAACCATCTTGGAAGCAGATTCTACAACTTCAGCCAAGCCTTCATATGACTGCAGCCCTAGTTAGTGTCTTGGCTGCAGTGTCACGAAAGACCCTGCGCAGAACCACTCAGCTAATTCTCAAACTCCTGACCCACAGAAATTATGTGAACAAAGCCAAATGTTTATTGCTGATAAATTTGCAATAAGTGATAAATTTGAGTTAAATTGCTATGCAGTAATAGATAACAAATACACCAGCCATTGAATGAAGCCACCTTGGAAATAGATTTTCTAGTCCCAGTTCAGCTACCACACTGCTACTGTGTAGGACAAAGACAAACCATCCTTGCTAAGTCCTGTCTGAATGGCAGATTTGTGAACAAAATAAATGATTGTTGTTTCAAGCCACAAATTTTTGGAGTCATTTGTGTGCAGCAATCAATAACTGGAATGTATCATGATCAAGTAATATATGTTTCTACTACCAGAGAGTTTACCATACAGAGGCAGATAAATAAATTCACCAAAGTATATAATGGGGAGATAAATCAGGCCATCAGTGTACAGAGGAGGAGTGCCTAACCTAGACAAAATGGTAGGAATTCTGAGAAGGCTTCCTAGAGTAAATGATATCTGAGTCTTGTAAGATAAGATTTTATTGTGATGTTTGGAAATATGGTATGCCCATATGAATAAATATTATTTACTTTACTCCTCACTGCCCTTGGAAATACAGTTTATAGTCTTCTATAAATATTGATAAATAATAACTATCTTAACACAAATACTATTCTAAAATTGGTCATTATTATTGTCTTACAAAAATCAAAGCCAGTGCGTGATAGGAACAAGCACATTTAATATCTCTGATTAAATTAAGATTTGTATTCTAGCTCTGATTAACCATCATCATATCTGTGGAGAGAACAGTTAGTCCCACCATCATCCAAATAAAAACATTTTATGCTGATTACAGATCTGGTTTCAGAATGTTTGTTTTTGGAATATTTATTGAACCATTAGGGTTTTCTTATTAAACTATTAAGGTTTTTCCCTCTCTGTCTTGCTCCCTCTGTTTCTTCTGGGCCATTCCAATCCTCCTGGTTGCTAGGATAAGTGTGTGGAAACAATCTAAGCATCAAGTTTCTACAATCATTCTGCAGCTTACATTGCTCATCAAGAAAAAGAACTTACACCACTTTCAGATAACGAGTTCTTCAAGACAGTGATACCAAGAGCAGAACAGGTGATATGTGGGTATGCAATTACATACTTCCTATATACTCTTAGCAAAATCATAGAGAAAAACAGGTGTGCCATTCACAAAAGATTTTTTAAGCACAGGTTCACATTAAGCATTGGTGATACAATTAAAATTCTTTCACTCAGGACCTTAGATTTTGTTGTTGGCACAAATACCTGGACCTACTTATTCTAAAATGGTGCTAATTAGGCAATGTGTGGCTGTTTTTATTTCTAATTTACTTCATTGGCGTACAGTGTTATTCACCATAATGGCATTAGTGTAGAGAAGGAGCCCTCCTTTGGGGGAAATCAGGAGGAGGAAATATGCACACAGCCTTAACCACTGTCTTAACTATACTTGGGAAAACATTCACTTTGTTGTTTATTTACTTAATGTTTGTGATTTGAGAACATATAAACTTTGGCCAATTTTCCTCTTCTTTTTTTTGTCTATTTCTTACAACATTTTGGTGAAGTATGCCCTTGCTAAAAAATTCCAAAACCAAACCATTTTATTTCATCTGATTGCCTTTGATGCTTTTCCTTCCTCCTATTAGCAGAATCTCCTTCTCATCAATGCTGTCTATGCTTGTTAAAATACCTTTTTGGTTGTTCTAACAAAGACAAACTAACACTGGTTTAAATAAAATAGAAATTCCATGCAAGGATACAAGTATAAACAGTCCAGATCTTAAATGGAGGGTCCATAACATCAGAGACTGCCATCATCATAGTGTGACTACTATATCATAATCTAAGATGATTGCTATTATAATGACTACATTCCAGCCAATGGGAAAGAGATAAAGGGGAGTAGAGAGCATGCTTTTTCACTTGAAAGCACCAACCTGGAAGTTTCACATATCACTTTCATTCAAAACTAGAACAAGTCATATAAACCTACTTAGCTGCAAGGGATATTGAGGGATACAGAATTTTATTGGACACATGGCATACTAAAACTTGGGGGTTCTACTACTAAATAGGAAGAAAGAAATGGCAATGGATTCTGTGAGGAAGAATTACAGAAATGTTGTGTACTATTTGTAATTATGGCTTCTGAGGAGATTTTTGTATATGCTGAATAAATATTGTTGCATAGCTGTGTAGAATCTATGTTTAAGGATATGATAACATTAGAAATCATAATTATTCTTTCTTTGGAGGCAGAGCCTCCTGAAACTCTTAAGATTCTTCTGGTATCAAGGAACAGAAAACTATTCAAGGATCTCATGGATCTTAGAGAGGAAAAACTAGAAGTGGGAATTTCAAGTGGAAAGTTATAGGTGGTTCCTTGCCTCTCTCAGGCACTGTGTAGTCTCTCTGCACTCTGCTGCTCTCCTGAGTTGGCTGCGTTTATCTCTACAACAACCTTCAACCCACTCCGACTTAATCAATTTCCACATATACATATATTCAGAAAATGGCCACCAACTTCAACTTAATGTCATGACCTCCCAACTATAGTACATTCTATTAACAAAGTTATTTTAGATCCCAAATTCCTGGAATTGGAATCAGACTGAGCCAATTTCTATTTAACCACAATTCCATAGTCACTGACCAGCCTATGTGTGTTTTCTCTGAGCCTTCACTCTTAACGTAATCATCACTGCCAGGTATCATTTTGTTTGCTTGTCTCACTTAGGGAAAAAAATTAAAACAAAACGTTAAAGTTCATTTTATATTAAAACAAGAGAGGATAGGGCGGGGCAGTGGTAAATGCCAGAAGTCTACTCTGTACGTCATTTGCCAGCATTATCATCATCATTATCATTCTTTTTTTTTTTTTTTTTTTTTGCGGTACGCGGACCTCTCACTGTTGTGGCCTCTCCCGTTGCGGAGCACAGGCTCCAGACGCGCAGGCCCAGCGGCCAGGGCTCACGGGCCCAGCCGCTCCGCAGCATGTGGGATCCTCCTGGACCGGGGCACGAACCTGTGTCCCCTGCATCAGCAGGTGGACTCTCAACCACTGCACCACCAGGGAAACCCTATTATCATTCTTATACATCTATGATTATATTCACGTTTTGTAGGGGGAACATATCATGTGATAGACATTTAAATAGAATTTTTGAGATAGACATCAATGCAAATAGCAAAACAAATGAGTTTAAAATCACTGAAAAGCTTGAAAACTGCTTAGTTTCTTTTTTTTAAATTAATTTTTATTGGTGCATAGTTGCTTTACAATGTTGTGTTAGTTTCTACTGTACCGCAAAGTGAATCAGCTATATGTATGCATATATCCCCTCTTTTTTTGGATTCCCTTCCCATTTAGGTCACCACAGAGCATTGAGTAGAGTTCCCTGTGCTACACAGTAGGTTCTCATTAGTTATCTATTTTATACATAGTATCAATAGTGTATATATGTCAATCCCAATCTCCCAGTTCATCCCACCCCCCTTCCCCCCCCCCGCCTTGGTATCCATACGTTTGTTCTCTATGTCTGTGTCTAGTTTCAAATGCTTATTGAAGGACTAAATAATACTACAGGAGATGGGGAAGGGCAATATTAAACCTAAATCACTGTAAAGAATAAAATAGAAATGAGAAATGTAAAAAAGAAAGGATAGTAAAAGTAAAGAAAGACATAGAAAGAAGAAAGGAACATATAATAAAGAAAATAGAAATGCACATATTTGCATTAAGAATTGGGTACAGGGGCTTCCCTGGTGGCGCAGTGGTTGAGAGTCCGCCTGCCGATGCAGGGAACACGGGTTCGTGCCCCTGTCCGGGAAGATCCCACATGCAGCGGAGCGGCTAGACCCGTGAGCCATGGCCGCTGGGCCTGCGCGTCTGGAGCCTGTGCTCCACAACGGGAGAGGCCACAACGGTGAGAGGCCCGTGTACCGCAAAAAAAAAAAAAAAAATTTTCAGAAATTAGTTCAAGCACCACTCAGTGATGTCAGAAACACAAAGCCCAGGCTAAATGATTTTTTTAAAAATGTTTAAGGAATTTATGTAATAACTGACATCACAGTTTTGATATTTTTAGCTTATGCTATCTCAGGAAGCAAGGAGGAATGCATGCTACTCACCGCCAACTTCTATTCATATATTCCATACATATTTATTGAATGCCCAGTATGTGCCAAGTACAATTGGCCTTCAAGTTGAGATTCTTAATCAACAGCTCTTTCAGCAAACGGGTCTTGCATGTATGTCAATATTAGTAAACGTTGCTTTGAATGTAGAGTTATCTAGAGGAAGGGGAACATTTCTCAGAATAGTGGACTCTCACACCCCCTTTCTATGGTTATTAAGCAAGCACATAATTCTGTAGCACGTGTTGAGCAAATTTATTGACTACTGAGTAAATGCCAAAGATGTGTATGCCTGAAATGCTGATACTGATATAAGCTGTGGCAAATTTATTATTTATTGAATGATTGTACACAAGCAAAGGAATAATTTATATTTAGGAGGACTTCTTTAACAATGCTTTTATGATTTTGGAAAACAAGATTAGATTTTAAAAATCAATGGATTATATAAACACTGTGATGGTTGATTTTATATGTCAACTTGGCTGGGCCATGTTGGCCAAATATGTGGTCAAACATTATTCTGGATGTTTCTGTGAGGGTGTTTTTAAATAAGATTAACATTCAAATCAGTAGACTTTGCATAAAGTGAATTGCTCTCCATAATGTGGGTGGACCTCATCCAATCAGTTGAAGAGCTTGATAGAATAAGGTTGCCTCTCCCAAGTGAGAAAGAATGTTACCAGAAACTGCAACATTGGCTTTTTCCTGGTTCTCCAGCTTGCTGGCCTTTGGACTTGAACTGTACTATCAACTCTTCCTGGGTCTCTAGCCTGCTAACCCACCTTAGATTTTAGACTTTCCAGCCTCCATAATCACACAGTCAATTGTTTAAAATAAAGCTCTTTACACACACACACACACACACACACAAACACACACATCCCTTATGGTTCTGTTTCTCTGGAGAATCCTGACTAATATGATTAAAACACACTTTCTATTAATATTTTCATCTCATTCATACGACATGTTTGAAAAAATGACCAATTTAAGCTTAAACATGCATTTCAAGTGTCTTCATTTCTGAGGTATTATTTTCAGTTTGTCTAAAGAATTTTTTTCTGATGCCATCTCCAAAAGAAGGCATTTTGTCTTCTCATTGAATATCACACAAAATTTTGTAGGATAACAAATGATGACTATTTCTCCTTGGAGAAAAGACGGAAGTGTTTTTATGTACCTTTCCGAAGGAGATAGTTTTGGCAAAATTCCTGTGAAGCTCAACTGATATGGACCAGAGACAGATCTACGTGTCAGATCTAGTACTTGTGCCTCAGTTTGGCAGATCTTTATCTTGTGCTGTCAGAATTAAGTAAAACACTGCTATGTTTACAAATTCATATAATCTTCACTGCAGAGATGTATGTATTTTCATTTTCTTCTGCTTTTAGCCTTACTGTTACTGTTAATTTCTTTCTTTAAGAAATGCATCCTCCCAACTTCCCCACCCCAGGACCCAGCTTCGCCCACCAGCAGCCTGCACCAGCCCTGGGACCCTCTCCCTGTCCACCCCTCTCCATCCACCAGTAGGCCAACACCAGTTCCAGGACCCCTGGCCTACATGTATATATTTGTATGGTAATGGATGGTAACTAAAATCACAGTGATAATTTTGCAATGTAGAGAAATATTGAATCTAATTTTGCAATGTAGAGAATTATTGAATCCCTATGTTGTGCACCAGGAACTAACAGTGTTTGTAGGTCAATTATACTTCAAAAACAAAGAAACTTACAGGGAAGGAGATCAGATTTGCAGTAATCAGAGGTGGGGGTGGAGGGTGAGGGAACTGGGTGAAGATAGCCAAAAGGTACAAACTTCCAGTTAGAAGATAATTAGTAGAGATGGAATGTACAACGTGATAAATATAATTAACACTGCTTTATTTCATATATGAAAGTTGTTAAAAGAGTAAAGTCTAAGAGCTTTCATCACAAGAAAAACAATGTTTTATCTTTTTCTTTTCTTTTGAATCTATATGAGATGATGAATATTCACTAATCTTATTGTGGTAATCATCTCATGATGTATATTAGTCAAATAATTATAATGTACACCTTAAACTTATACAAGGTTGTTTGTCAATTATATCTCAATAAAACTGGAAGTGAAAAAAGAAATACTTTCTCCCCCATGTGCATCCCTGACTAGTTTTTAGATGTATTTAGTATTTGTGTGTATATATTTGTGTGGCTCTTGCATCCATGCCATTTATGGATTGTATGGATAATAGGAATAGCTTGAAAAAGCGTATTTGGCTCCAAGTTAAACTGAGTGAAAACATGAGATGCAAGTCCCTTAACCATCTGGCAGTGTCTTTCGTAAAGAGCCTCCTTGTTCACTGTTTCTGTGGCATTTATCATTCTTCCTCATGAGCTAGAAGTGTCACTGTTATTCCTCTAGCCTGTAAGGGTGATCTAAACTGCCTAAAGTCCCATGTGAGTCTGAGTCTTCTTAAAATTCTACTGCCGTCCATCTCCTTCATATTTAGGGCCTTCAAAAGATGACCTCACTACTTCAGTATTTTGCCATATCACCATATCTTCTACTAGAGTATCAGAAAACCAGGCATTAGGCTCCCAGTTTTCTTCCATTATCCTTTTCTCTAGGTCTCTGAGGCAAATTCCAATCAAGCTAACACAAAGTATATTTGAATGACACCACTCAATATCCTGTTAATAAATGTCCTTTGCTACCACGCAAACAAACTCTCAAAATGTGTTACGTGTGCTTAAACTCTCTGAGTTTTAGATAAATGGCTGTGTATCCACACTGGCAATAGCCCTTTATTTTCCATTTTTTTGAATTTTAATCCTGGTGTCCTGGAACCCAACATCTTTACTTCTGGAGCCCATTTTCAAACAGTAATGCTCCTTTGGGCTGCTGGATTTCCGTAGATGGAAAATTTCTTTCAAGCGGCTTTATTCTCCACTGCCTTAGACAAGCTACTGATGTTAGTTACACAAGATCTTTGTTAACTTCAAATCATCAGGGTCTCACAGGACCTTTCAAGCTCTCAAAACACTCCTACCATTAAGTGAAGATCAAATGTCACCGGTTTTGTCAGTTCTCAATCCCATTGCTTCCTATCACTCCACATTAATATTATGGTTCAGTAAGATTTTGGTAGCCCCTCAGGTTAGTCCATACTTTCTTCTCCTTTGATATGGTTGCGTGTCACAAGAGATGCCTAACAAACTGTAATCTGAGGCACAAAGAGGCTAAGTAGCTAGTCCATGCACTAGGTTAAATATTGGAATTGAAAGATTATGTTCCCACCTCATCATGCTGGCTGTATGCATGGTCCCAGACTAGTTCTTAGATATATGTAGGGCAGAAAAGTTAGAATTGATATCTCCACAAAGGCACAAAGCATAATTAATCCATATACATATAAGTACATATATATATATATATATATATATGTTACACACACTCACACAAAAGCAGCAACAATATGCTCCTTCACTTTGATGGATAATGTTAAGACATTTTAAGACTTACTAGGAGATTTTCTCTAGTCAGACAGATAATAATGCCATGAATGGTCTATAACCAAGGAAAAATAAACTGGAAAGTAAAGAATACTCTTCACTCTTGTCATTTCTGGTGAAAATGGTGGATTACTTACTGAGTGTAGTCTGTCAACTTAATGAGAAAAATATAGATGGCTAATTAGTGGTTTAGAAAAGAATATTCCAATTGCTTGCCCTCTTTTGGAAGTAAAATTATAATTGGTATCTTGGTTAACATTTATCATTAGGTTAATTAAGCAAATAATGAAAAAGTTGATTTAAAATCCGTTATTGAATGATACATTTCCTCCAGGTAAGATACAGATCTAAGCAAATTAATTATCACTAGATCAATGTGCTCCAAATTTAAAAAAATCATTAGTGTTACTCACTATTGATTACTTTCACACTGATCGAATAATTCTGGTACTATGACATAATATTACATAGTTTGTGCTATTTTTTAAGTAATAAACTTTATGTTTCAAGGTAGTTTTAAGTTCACAGGAAAATCGAGTGTTCCCATATAATCATCCTCGTATGTATACAACCTCTCCCACTATTGACTTCCTCATCACAGTGGTACAGTTGTTACAATTGGTGAACCTACACTGACACACCAATATCAGCTAAATTCCATGGTTTATTAGAGTTCATCAAGGTGTTGTATATTTGATAGCTTTGGGCAAATGTAAAATGACATGCATCCATCATATACAGAATAGCCTCACTGCCCTAAGTGGTCAAAGTGTATGGCCATGAAGTTGTATACCTTGCTTTCCAGTAGAAAAAACAGAGACCAATCACATGTTGCTTCCTGATAAGCTCAAGGAAAGTGACTAAGCCTGTTCTGCCTATGTTTGTTAGGTATATGTATATGGGCTGATTAGTTCTTTTGTATTTAAAGTACCTTGGTGACAATCTCTGGTCAATAAGGGTCACTTTCCATGCTCTGGGAAAATGTCAGGAAATCATAAAATGAATTTCCTGGGATTTACCAGGTCTTTGTAGCAAAATCAGCCTTTGGCAGAGTGCCTTAGTAGGTTTCCAATAAATAATTAAGAATTTGATTTAAGCAGATAGAAAAATCTAGAATACAGTTTAGTCCACATTAGAATCATTTGCTAAGCTTTTAAAACTGTAGATGCCTGCGCTCTACCTGATTAAAATTTCTGATTATGTCGATTTGTAGTATAAGTTAGATATATGGACTTCAAGAAATCTAAGCAAATAATATGGAAGCAGATGAACTAGGCCAAATTGATGGGATAGAACGTAGATGTCATCTATTTGGGCAGCTTTCTGTCCTGCTCAGAGAGTACTACCTGTATTGCTCAGTAATGACATGGACTATATAAAGACAGAATCACAATTTACATGTCTTACTGATAATGTGACACAATGGAATTAGTAAAGGCTTTAAAATCAGTTTGACCTGGACTTTAACCCTGGCTTGGCTATTTATTTGAGTCAGTTTCCTCCTTTATAAAAAGCAAATACAAATACCTACTGGGTTCCTGTAATGATTAAAGAGTCATGTAATAAAACTGACCCAACACCTGACAAAGAGCTAGTGCTAAGTAAATATTTCTCTCATACAATACCCCATCTCTGAACATGCCACACTCACAAGATGACACATGTGACTGAACACAACTGAGAATGGTGGGCCCACCACATAGACATGCTAATTCAACTGCTCATATCTATAGGAACAGACTTGCCCAGATTTATAAAAAGAAATTGGTTGTATTATTTTAATTAAAATGAGTGGTCCCTAGATGCTATTAATAGATTATCCCTCAGGAAAAGAGTATGCTTTGGTTTTAAAATTCTCCTTTGTCAGCATCTGTTACTTTACTGCATTAAAAAAATAAATAATGCATGTATTTGTGGGTATAAAAGTGGGATGATCTTATGCAGAGAGATGACGGTACATTTTTCTCCTTAATCTAGGTGGAGCATGTCCTGGTGCAGACATCATTTTCCTTTACCCTTGTTCTTTTATTTTCTGAACTTCATTCTGTCTTGAACCTGGTTGTGAAGTTTTACTAAATTTTCCCTGTGAGAAAATGATTTTGAACTTGTCAATCCATCAGGCATGATCACTGGGAAATATTTGTACAAAATGTACTTACCAGGAAGCTGAAACTATAAAGGTGTGTTTTCTACTTGTCACTGTAAAAGAGCATGACGAATTCATTGTTATTCTGACTTCACAGTTGTCAGCTATTCTACATACAGTGGTCACATAAGCACTATGATTGTCACAAGCAGTAGAACTGGATGTATCTTTACAAAAATATCAAACATCACTGCACTACCAGGGAAATGCCCATTATTGCTAGTAAGACAACGGATATCAAAAGGTCTTTGATTAGTTCACTGTGTCACTATGTGGTTGGATAACTTTGGCAGTGAGCTAATTGTGGGGTTATTTTTTGTTTTTTGGGTTTTTTTTTTGCGGTACGCGGCCCTCTCACTGTTGTGGCCTCTCCCGTTGCGGAGCACAGGCTCCAGACGCGCAGGCTCAGCGGCCATGGCTCACGGGCCTAGCCGCTCCGCAGCATGTGGGATCTTCCCGGACCGGGTCACGAACCCGTGTCCCCTGCATTGTCAGGCAGACTCTCAACCACCGCGCCAGAAGGAAAGCCCCTAATCGTGTTGTTTTAATAGGTATTGGGGGAAGGTAGGTTTGTTACTTTTAGTTTTCAACCCACTTTCTAGCTGGTTTTTCTATAAATGTATGCAGTTGCTCATTTAAAAAAATCATATTAAAGCACATTTATCAATTATCAAAGTAAAAGACAAAAAAAACAAAATTTTCAGGGAGACTACCATGTGCTAGACATTGTGTAAAATGCTAGGGATACATGGGTGGCTACATAAGATCCTCATTTTCAAAATACAGTTGACCCTTGACGTAGGTTTGAACAACACAGGTCCACTTGTACATGGACTTTTTTTCAATAAATTGCTGGAAAATTTTCCTTGAGAGTTGCAACAATTTGAAAAAACACTTGTCGATGAACTACATAGTCTAGAAATATTGAAAAAAATTAAGAAAACTTAAAGTATGTAATGAATGCATAAAATATATGTAGATACTAATCTATTTTATCATTTGCTACCATAAAATATACACAAATCTATTATAAAAAGTTAAAATTTATCAACACTTACCCACACAAACATTCACAGATCATACATGGTGCTAGAGAAATGTAAACAAATGTAAAGATGTAGTATTAAATCATAACTGCATAAAGTTAACTGCATAAATTTAATATACTGTACCACTGTAATAATTTCGTAACCACCTCCTGTTGCTATTTTGGTGAGCTCAAGAGTTTCATGTCTCTGCTTAAAATGCCCTGGGACACTAATCATCTCCCAGTGAGCAGTTCTTCTGTAAATTGCATATCGGAGTAAATAGTGATCTTTTGTGGTTCTCCCCTATTTTGCCTGGTGCTTAACCCAATTCTGTAAACCTTGAATCCTACCAGGGATCCCTACGAAGTGCCACTAGTGATGCTGGAAGTGCTCCAAAGAAGAAGAGAAAAGTCATGACATTACAAGAAAAAGTTAAATTGCTTGATATGTACCCTAGATTGAGGTCTGCAGCTGGGTCTTCCCACCATTTCAAGAGAAATGAATCCAGCATAAAGACGATTATAAAAACAGAAAAGGAAATTCGTGAAGCTGTCCCTCTAGCTATGCCAGCAGTCATGAACACCTTGCACTTTTTGCAAAATACCTTTTAATCTTGTATTGAATATGCAGTTTTTTATGTGGGTGCAGGGTTGCTGTAAGAAAGGCATACCTATAGTCTAATATGAGTTGAGAAAAAGCAAAGTCATTATGTGACAACTTAAAGCAAAAAGAAGATGAAGGATCTAAAACTGGAGAATTTAATGCTAGCAAAGGATGGTTTGATAATTTCCGAAAGAGATTTGGGTTAAAACTTGTCTCTGAAGTTAGAAGTTCCAACTAGTATAGGGACTACATTTTGAAGTTCTTTTGATCTTGGATAATGCCCCTGGCCATCCAGAACCCCATGAGTTAAGTTTTGGGGGTGTCAAACCTTACATGCAGATTTTTGACTGCGGAGGGTGATGGTTAATGCCCCTCACCCCCTAGTTGTTCAAGGGTCACTCACAATCTATGGGAGGGCAAAATAAAGGCTTCTATATAAGTGTGACTTGTGCTGGGGTGGAGCTGCACACAGAGTGCTGTGGTAGCATAGAGATGGGCTGCAGTTAGGGGAGGCTTATTTGATGAGATTATAACTCTTGGTGTATATAATGCAGGAGAAAGATGGTAGAAAAGGGCATTTTAGGCAAAGGGAGTTGCTGGCACAAAGCCGCAGAGGCAAGAATGAGTGTGGGCCTTTGGGGAGCTGGTGGTTCAATGTGGTTGGAGTTTTGAGTGGGGGTAGTCATGACAACAGATAATGCAGATAAGTCAGAAAGTAACCAGATCAGAAAGGTTCTCAGTGCCACAAAGAAGACTATATTTTACCCCCAACTTTACAAGACACCAGTGTAAAGACAATGAACATATTTGCAGAGAAGTTCTGTAACAGCATGGAAAATAGATAGGATGGGAGTAATATTAGAATTAAATTAAATCCCTTTGGTTAAATGCTGTTAATACTGTTACTCAGCTTTTACTCTCCCGGAGTGATTCCTACAAATGCTGCAAGAGGAGGATGTTAAATTACACAGAACAGATCATCACTATTTCTGCAACCAGGGACAAAAAATACAACTCTCAAAAGCAAGCATGATTCATTGCTGCCTCCAGGGACACTTCTCATTAGATAAGGGCAGCACTGTTACAGCACTCCATAGGACAGAAGATCAGGCTGCACAGGAGGACTCGTGGTGGAAATGCATTTTCAGCAGTTAGAGAACAGAGTACACCTTCAGCCATTTGATCCAGGAATGCAGTCCCAAATTCTGCCAAGAAAAGTCTTCCGACATTCTGTGGGTAAGGCCTCTGATTACTGCTTCTTACTTCAAAGATATCCACCATTATCTGAAGCTCACATATCTGCTTGAATTCGACAAAATCAAGAAGTAAACTAATTCATTAAATTGTAAAAATTGCCCTCAATATGTTCAAGGGTTTGGGTTGTAGAAGTCCCCAAAAATGATAAAATGTGACAGGAAGATATTTAGAAACTGCTAATATGATTCTAACATTTTTACTTCAATAATTGTCTTAATACTTATAGGCCATAAAAAGGAGGATAGACTTATTCCACAGGGTTCTAAAAGACTCTTTAAAAGAGTATGTGGGGGGAAATGATAGAAAAATTGACTTTATTTCAAAATAATAAAAGTATTTCTTAAAATTCAGAGCTTCCTCATTTTAAAAAGCACTGAGTTTTCTGTGGCTGGAGGTGTCAAGATGTATGTTAGTCTAAGAACTGTCTTTAGTCCTCAAAGTTTTTTTTTTTAATTTTAAATAATTTTTGTTTTACTGAGGCAAAGTGAACACATCCATGTAACTAATACTCAGCTTGGGAATAAAATATTATGTAATGAAGATAAAAGTGAAAAAACATTGTAATGACTTTTCTACAAGGTTAAATGTATCTAGTGAAAAGCCTATCTTATCTTGAGCTTATGTCTTTCTTTTCTGTTTTCTTTCTTTTTTTTTTTTGGTGTTTAGATACCCTTTCTACTGGGAAATGATATTTGTAGATCTTAGACTTTCTTGGTCGATGTTTTTACTGTCTTTAACTTGACAAAATAAAGTTATTAAGGCAACACTGGCTTCCCTCGTTACTTATTGAAATGCCTGTCTTTCATCAGCTATTAAACCTAGAGTGTAGATAACTACCTATAAGAGATGATGGAAAGGATATTTACTCATTGTATAGATGAGGAATAGAATATCTTTAAAAGTTTTTTTTTTTCCAAATCTGGAAATCAAACCAATTAAATAAAATTTTATTACAAGAGTTAAAGGACTGGGCTTCCCTGGTGGCGCCGTGGTTGAGAGTCCGTCTGCCGATGCAGGGGACACAGGTTCATGCCCCGGTCTGGGAGGAACCCACATGCCGTGGAGCGGCTGGGCCCGTGAGCCATGGCCACTGAGCCTGCGCGTCCAGAGCCTGTGCTCTGCAACAGGAGAGGCCACAACAGTGAGAGGCCCATGTACAGCAAAAAAAAAAAAAGAGTTAAAGGACTTTTTTTTGTATTTCTTTGGCTCGTTTGAAAAATTGTTCTTTTCTACATGTTTGTTTCTCTGAAAGTGAGTAGATCTAAGCAATGTATTTGCTTTTTGTTTTTTTAAAAGATTTTTTTGATGTGGACCATTTTTTTTTAATTAATTTATTTATTTATATTTATTTTTGGCTGTGTTTGGTCTTCGTTTCTGTGCAAGGGCTTTCTCCAGTTGTGGCGATCGGGGGCCACTCTTCATCGTGGTGCACGGCTCTCTCACTGTCGCGGCCTCTCCCGTTGCGGAGCACAGGCTCCAGACACGCGGGCTCAGTAGTTGTGGCTCATGGGCTTAGTTGCTCCACAGCATGTGGGATCTTCCCAGACCAGGGCTCGAACCCGTGTCCCCTGCATTGGCAGGCAGACTCTTAACCACTGCGCCACCAGGGAAGCCCACTTTTTGTTTTTTTTAACAAATGTGTTTTCTTGTTTTCACAAATTTTAGCCTACTTCTCAGTAGCTCAAGAGATGCTAGAATCCTTAATGGTAAGTACCTTATGATTTCACATTTAAAAAAAGAAACAACTACAAGCAAATTCGTTAAGACATTTTTAATTGTTCTTGAATAAACTATACTTCTAAATTTAATACAGCAAACATAGTGATTTTTATGAAAAAAATCAAAACATATATTTTATGCTTTTAAATTATTTTAGAGCTATAAAACATTTTAAATAGCATTGTATATTTTAATGTGCAATTTTTTCCTGAAAATATTATTAACAACAATAAACTGCTTTGCTATAATTTAAACTTGCCCAGAAATTTTTCAAACTACAAGAAAGGGTCATTGCAAATTGCTACTCCCAGAGAAGCAACTCAAAACCACATTACTGCTGACATGTTAGCTGAATTATCTTTGCTTGCTGAAAGATAGGAGTTTAGAGAATGATGGTTGAGCAGAACTGACTGTTTTTCCAGTCAAAACTCTGGCTGACATGCTTTATCTAGTAGCTTTGAGTAATGCCCTCATTTTTTAAAACTCTGTTATTATGTATCTGCTAAAGTCCAGAAATACAGTTATGTCCCCTTTGCCAGTTTGCTACAGATAAAAAGAAAAATCTACCAATATAAGTCTAGATAACAGATATATAACTTATGAATCTATTATTTCTCATGATGGTAAAATAGATCAGAATGAGACATCCATGAAAGGAGGGTATTGGACATATGGTAAGTGGTTTAAACAGAGAAGACACAATTTTGCACCAGGTCCAACCACAGCCTCTGCAGTATTATTTGAAGAGTGTTTATAATTACTGAAAAATGAAAGAAACAGTTATATTTAATTTAATCAATGTTTAATAAGTATATTCTATATCTTGGATATTATATAAAATTCTGAAGAGAATACAAAGTATACCAGAAACTACTGGAGAAATGGACTAATTTATTGTTATAATTATGAAAATTTACCTAGTGGCTCAATTGACATGCAGTCTTTGAAATTACTCATTCCCAAATATAACACAATTTTTAATTTTGTAAGTGATCAAAGTGAATTCAAATTGAAATAATATGTATCATTTATAATTATTAATTCAAAATTAAATATTTTAAAATTCTTCAACACTGGAAAACTTGTAATAAAACTACAGCAATTATGTATTGTAAGTGGTATTGTAGATTGGCACAAATACATTTTAAAGACTATCAAGAAATGTCTTTAATGAGTGGCACATTGTTCATATCTTTTGAAATATTAACGGACCATTTGTTCCTGAGAATAAATTTTGAAAACATAACTCTTTGGGGAAAAAACTATATGGATTTGGATGCTCATTGCAAAAAAATTTTAAATGAGATCATTGCTAATGTTGTGAAATAGAAAGATACTGAGGAAGTTACAGAACACCAGTTCAATTAAATATAATGTGATCATAAACATTTGTTATAAAAATAATTTAGCATATTTCTAGAATGACTTTTATGTCAGGAAAAAAGAAATCTCCACAGAAATCATGATGAAAATATTAGAGTTTCTAGGGTAGCCAGAACTTGAGGGACCAGATGAAAGGGAGAAGGGAAATTCATCAAGGTGTGCTCAACTTTCTACATGCTGTTTTTCCTCTTAAGACATTTGCTCATTTTCAGTAAAAGTCAGGAGGCCAAAAGGCCAAGAAGCTTGCCAGAACAAATGCTGCCAAAGAAGCTAGTGAAGTTCCAAGGCAATCTCTTTAGGCTGGGAAGATAAAATTTGAGTCTGAGATGGCCAAAACAGCTACATGTGAAAGTTCAAGATCTCAGTGAGAAGAAAAGTGCAAATAAGTCACCCTGACACATGTTTAACTCACAAAACTTTTGCTATTTCAGCTGCACATGACAAAAAAGGTAAGGGATCAAGCAGAAAGTTACTGTGAAGCAGAGTAGAACTTTTGGCAGTTCTCTGGTGCTGAAAAAAAATGGAGTTCAGTAGTTACCAAGAATTAGGGCTTTAAAATATATCCCAGGCTGTCAGTGGGGACTCCAGGAACATAGGCAAAAAAGAGGAAGCTGGAGTCTAATAGAGACTGAAAACCAGCCTCAAGTCAGTTCTGTCCGTGATTAGATTGAGGTGATGTACCTATCAGAGTACAGTGTACACTATCTCTAAACGGAGATAGCATTATGCCAAGCCCACAGATTTTCAGATGTAACATCTGGCATTAAAAATATATATTCTTGACACACAAAGAAACAAGATTAAAGGGAAGAACAGGCAATCCAAACAAATCCAAGCTCTTCAGGAGACTGTAAGAGAATCCAGAGTTGCAAACATAACATTCACAATATCTACAATGTTAAAAAAAAAAAGCATAGGAAAATATGACCCATTCTCAAGAGAAAAGACAAAATGGAGGCCATCCCCAAGAAGACCTATATTTGGAATTAATCTCAAAGGATTTTATAATAAATGTAGAACTGTGCTCAATGGTGAAAAAGAAAATCACTGATTTCTCATTAAAAGCTATGTAGTCAAGAAGATAAGGAAATAACATTTTTAAAGTGTTAAAAGTAAATTTTAACCCAGAATTCTATATACAATGAAAATATTCTGTAATATAGGAGGCAAAATGAAGATATTTTGAAATAAAAGATAACTAAGAGAATTCATTGTTGGCAGACCTATACTTCAAGGATTGCTAAAAAAAAGTCCTTCAGATTGAACAGAAATGATACCAGATAGGAATTTGGCACTTTAGGAGAAAATAAATAACATCAACATTTGTTAATTATCTGGATGATTGTAAATATCTTCTTCTAATTTCTTTAAAATACATATACTATTTAAAGCAAAATTATTTTTTCTTGTGGAGTTTGTTATGTATGTTATATATGTTACATAACTATAACATAAAGAATGGAGGGAGATAAATAGACTTATATGGTGGCAGGGTTTCTAATTTTTTTTGTTAAATAGTATAATATTACCTCTAACTAGACTGTTAAACATTATGGATGTATATTGAAATATCTTGAGAAACAAGCAAAAAAAAAATGACAAAAAGTATAACTAAAACACCAGTAAAGAAATTAAAATGGAATCCTAAAACTATTCACATAATCAAAAAGAAGTCAAGAAAGGAGGAATAGAAACCAAAAACACAGACTGAGGGGCAGTGTCAAACAGCAAATGAATAATAAAAACATCAGGTCTAAATTCAACCTAAAATTATCAACCATTTTAATACTTGTATTAAAGTTTCATGTAGCAAACATTAAAGTCAGAGACTGTCAGATTCAAAAGAGGAAGACCAAGCTATTTGTTATCATAAGGGGTGTACTTTAAATCAAAGACAAAAGGAAGTTGAAACCAAACAGAAAAAATATACTACACAAACAGCAAGCATAGGAAATTGAGAATCATTATATTAATATCAGATAAAACAGACTTCAAAATAAAGGATCTTACCAGAGATAGAGAAGAACAATTTTAAATGATAAAAATAGTCAAAACATAAGAATGAACTAAAAATCATATGTGTGTATGTACCTAATGTCAAAATCTCAAAGTAGGTAACACAAAAATCAGTAAGATTAAAGAGAGAAATAGATAATTCCACATAGTCAAAGACTTTTTCTTTTCTCTTTTGACAATTAATAGAACAACTAGAAACAAAACTCAGTAAAGACATAGATGATCTGAACAGCACTGTCAGCCCTTTTGACCTAATTAATATTTATACAATCCTACACCCAGCAATCTTAGAATATACATTTTTCAAGTGCACATTGTATGTCCATCAATACAGACTATATGTTAAACTATAAAACAAATCTAAATAAATTTTTCAAAATTCAAATCATACAGCGTACATTCTCTGACCACAATGGAATTAAATTAGAAACTAGGAGCTATTAGATAATAGTAAGATATTAGGAAAGCATAAAATACTTGAAAACTAAATTACAAACTACTAAATAATTCATAGGTCAGAGAAGAAGCTATAAGGGAAATTATTAAACATTTCCAACTAAATGATAAGGAAAATTGAGCTCACTAAAAAGTATGGGATGAAACTAAACCAGTGCTTAGAGGGAAATGTATAGCTTTAAATAGATATATTAGGAAAGAAAGAGATTTAAAATTAATGACCTAGGTTTCCATCTTAAAAAGATAGAAAAATAGAAAAAATTAAAGCCAGAATAGTAACAAGGATGAAATAAGAAATATAATAATGGAACTCAATGGAAAACAAACAATGGAGAAAATTTTAAAAACTAGGCTTAGCAATATTGATGAAATATAAAACAGAGAAACCAGACTCCCAATATCAAGAATAAAAGAGAGATTATCATTTTGAATTCCACAGATATTAAAAGGATAATAAGGTAATTTTATGACCAAGTTTATGCCTAAAAGTTTGTCAACTTAGATGAAAAAATTAATATTTAAAAAATACACCTAGTCCAAATTGATACAAGATAAAACAGAAAAATCTGTTTAGCCCTACATATATTAAAGTTAATGAACTTCTTATCCAAAATCTATAGGCACTCCAGACTCACATGGTCTCTCTCAAAAACTTCTCTCAAATATTTAAGGAAGAAATATCACCAGTCTTAAGCTTAGTGAAAAAAGAGTAGGGAAGAATTAGCAAGTTATTGTTAAAAAACCAGCACAATCCTAATATTAAAATCTTACAAGGAGAGTACAAAAAAAATTGCAGCCCCCCAAATCCTCTTTACTATTGGTAAAGATACTACCAAAATACTAGCCAAATACAGCAGTATATCAAGAGGATACTATATCAAGATTAAGTAAGGTTAATATAGAAAAATCAATTTTATTTTTATATGTCAGTAGCAAAAAATTAGAAAATGAAATTTAAAAAACAATTCACTTTACCATAGCAAAAAAAGCCACAAACTAAGTAGTAAATTAAACAAAAGATGTGTAAGACTTCTACCTTGAAAACTGAAAAAGTGAGAAAATATTAAGAAGATCTAAATAGACAGACAATTCATATATTCCACTGATTGGAAATTTTTAATTTTATACAGAAATGAAAAGGGCTTAGAATCTCCAAAGCTAGATTGAAAAAGTACAGAATGGAAGACTTACACTATCTGACTTCCAGACATACTGTAAATCAAAACGGTGTGGAACTGTATAAGGGTTGATAGAATAAGGAGCTCCCAAATAGATCCTCACTTTCAACAAAGGTGCCAAATCCAATGGAGAAAGGAAAACCTTTTTAACTAATGATTCAGTTATATATATATATATATATATATATATATGTTTCAGCTATATATATATGTTTTCAGATTATTTTCCATTATAGGTTATTACAAGATATTGGATATAGTTCCCTGTGCTATACAGTAAACCCTTGTTTTTACCTATTTTATGTATAGTAGTTTATATCTATTAATCCCATGCTCCTACTTTATTCCCTCCCTTCCCCCTTGGTAACCATAATTTTGTTTCTATGTCTGTGAATCTGTTTCTGTTTATTTACATAGATTCATTTGTATTCTTTTTAGATTCCACTCATAAGTGATATCATATAATACTTGTCTTTCTCTGCCTGACTTCACTTAGTGTGATATTCTCTGGGTCCATCCATGTTGCTGCAAATGGCAATAATTCATTCTTGTTTAGGGCTAATATTCCATTATATATAATGGAATATTAATACATATATTCTAAATAGTGCTGTTATGAACATTGGGGTGCATGTATCTTTTCAAATTAGAGTTTTCATCTTTTCTGGATATATGCCCAGGAATGGGATTGCTGGATCCTATGGTAGCTCTATTTTCAGTTTGTAAGGAACCTCCATACTGTTTTCCATAGTGGCTACAACAATTTACATTCCCACCAACAGTGTAAGAAAATATATACCTTTACTTTTCTTAATCTCAATTTCTTCTTCTGTAAAATGATATTTATAAAGATTAATTAATTATAAAATATAATTACATACTATATACAAATATTTATTAATTACCAATATAAAGGAATATTATGAAGTTTACATGAGATAATGAATACAGTCTACACACTGTGTATTGTAAATGGTAGATTCTATTACTGCTACGATTATATTAAAAATCACATTTAAACTGCAAGGGTCAAAGCCACAGCTTGAAAAATCTGTTATGCTTTGAAAGGATTTTAGATTTCATATGTGGTAGAAAATGGAAAGTCACTGAATAATTTTATCCAGAAGAGTACCATGATACAGTTTGCATTTTAAAGAGATCATACTTCTTGCAGTATAGAGGTGAATTGGAGGGCACAATAAGGAAAACAGATATAAGACAATTTCAGTGGTCCATGAGAGAAATAATAAAGGTTTGAACCAAGTCAACCACAGAAACAGAGAAAAATGTATAAGTATGGGATTATAAAAGGCTGGAAATAATGGAGCATGGTCACCAATATAATGTTGCAACATGAAAAAGGAAGGAATCAAGAATGACATCCAGCCTCCAGAAGGATGATGACTTCATCAAGATAGCAAATCCAACAGGAAATACAGGTAGGAAGGTAGGTGGTAGGAGGGTAGGATTAGATTAATAAGATATGGTTGGTTTTGAAGAAGTAGAGTTTGAGTTGTCTATAGTACATAAAAGCACAGGGATCTATCACACAATTCGGTTATGTTGGCTTCAACTTGGAGTTTAGGACACTTGTGGGTTTCCTACATATAATACTTAGATAAAGTTATGAGACCATATGTGACTGCTTATAGAGATTAGAGTGATAAAAAGAGAGCTAAGGATTAAACTTTGGAAAACATAAATATATGAAACATAGGTAGAAGAAAAAGAACTCAAAAATGGAGGCCGAGAAGACACATCCATGTAGTACAAGGGAAATCAGGAGATACTCATGCTGAGGAAGCCAAGGTGGAAGTGTAACAAGAAGGAAGCGGTCAACCTTACCAAATGCTACAGGTAAGTAAACTAAGATTAGGAGAGAAGAAATACCATATGATTTAACAATCATTGGGTGGTTTGTGATGTTTGTAGAGGAGTTTCATTGCAATGGTGGAGGCTATAATCAGACTATAGAAGATTGAAGTATGAATGAAACATTCAGTAGACTGTTGTTTTTTTTTTTTTTTTTTTTCCAAAACTAAGCACAGCAATGTTTTGGGTCCCAAGTCTTCTTCCAGAATTTTGCTACACCCTATCGAAGGTGAAGTCTATTTCTTATTTCCTTGAACTGGAATAGGACTTTGTGACTGTCTCAATGAACAAACTATAGCAGTGTGACTTCCAAGTTTAGATCATAAAGGAAATAAAGATTTTGCCTCTCTCTCTCTCTCTGTCTCTCTTCTTTCTCTCCTTCTCTCCCTCTATCTCTCATTGCTGGTTCTTGAAACTTACATGTTGTGAGGAAGCCTAGGTCACATGGAGATTCTACATATAGGGATTCTGGCCAAAGGACCCAGCTAACTTCTCAGTGCTAACACCAGCACCAACTTCTAGAGTCAGCAATTCTTTGAATGATTTTAGTCCCTATCTTTTGAGCTGCTCCAGCTGAGACATCTGAAGCAGAGATGGGGTATCCCCATTAAGTCATTCTCAAATGGTAGATTACATAGCCTAGATGTTTTAGGCCACTAGGTTTTCGACAATATTTTACAGCCACAGTAAATAGCACAGGTGCAAAGGAAAAGAAACCATAAATGTAAATTATTCTTTGGAAGTCCTTAGCACTGAAGAATTACAGGATAAAATGAAATTAATATCCAGATGAAGATAGAAGGTCAAGAATGTTTGGGAGTTTTTAATTTTGTTATCAAAACAGGGTCATCATAAGAGGAATCAACATGGTGGAGTAGGAGGACCTGGAACTCACCTCCCCCGTGAATGCATCAGAAATACATCTGCATGGGGCTTCCCTGGTGGCGCAGTGGTTGAGAGTCCACCTGCCGATGCAGGGGACATGGGTTCGTGCCCCGGTCCAGGAAGATCCCACATGCCGCGGAGCTGCTGGGCCATGATCCATGGCCGCTGAGCCTGCGCGTCCGGAGCCTGTGCTCCGCAACGGGAGAGGCCACAGCAGTGAGAGGCCTGTGTACCGCAAAAAAAAAAAAAAAAAAAATCTGCATGTAGAAAAATTCTCACTGAAAACTAAATGGAGGCTAGCAGAAAGACTCCTATACAACCAAGGCTGTAAGAATGGGAAGAGAAGCGATCAGGTTGGGACCTGTGCCCCTGGGAGGGAACTCAGGGGAAAAGCAAAATTGCATGGGCAGAGAACCTCTATGTGGAGTGAGCAGCTGGAGCCATATATTGGACACCCCAGCCCTGGGGTCCAACAAATGGAAGACAAGCCCCCTTCTCTTGTTGGAGGGCTGGTGGGACCAACAAGAGGGCTATGGGAAGCCCAGACTCTCCTCATGAGGAGTGTGTGAATGTTTGCTTGTTCTCAAAGCAGGGTGAAGAGGCTGGATTGAAATTAAAACTGCAGGGTGGCTGACTCATTTCCCACAACCACCCCAGCATGCACCTAACATAAGCTGGCTGCTTGTGTCCTGTAGCAGATCCACCCAGGAGCAAGCAGGGCTGCCATGACCAAGGAAACTACTTGGCCAGCCATGAAACCCTGACGCAGCTCAAACCCTAAGTGACATCTGAATAGGAAGGTGGTAGTTATGACTGGTGATTGCACAGGCTATGCATCAGAGGCAGTCCAGACTAGTGACAGTGACCAGACCGCCACAGCCTGCACCACAGCCCTTGTCGAATACTAACACCTGCCCCTCTTGTTCCAAGCACTGCTCCTCTCTGGGGCAAGGTAAGCCAGTGCCTGGAGGGGGAACTGAGCTATCTCAGAACCAACCCTCAGGACACCTGCTCCAGCAACTTGAGACCTGACCCTGCCCTCAATAGGGCAGTGACAGCAACCGAGCAGAAGGGAAGCCCTGCTTCACACCTGGCTCCAGGCCTAACCCCTCCTTATCCAGCCCCACCTCTATCAAAGTAATAGCTGCCAGGACACTCCGAGAAAAGACATGACTTCTGTTCACATGAAAACCAGCTGCCCCATCAAAGCCAACCGGACAGCAAAAAGAAAAAACAAATTTAAAAAAAGGAAAACCATTGAAGGGATATTTGGGATAACATCAAGCATACCAACATTCACATTATAGGGATCCCCAGAAGGAGAAAGGATAGAGAAGGGGGTCAAAAATGTATTTAAGGGCTTCCCTGGTGGCGCAGTGGTTGAGAGTCCACCTGCCGATGCAGGGGACATGGGTTTGTGCCCTGGTCCGGGAAGATCTCACATGCCGTGGAGCGGCTGGGCCCGTGAGCCATGGTGGCTTAGCCTGCACATCCGGAGCCTGTGCTCCACAACAGGAAAGGCCACAACAGTGAGAGGCCCGCATACTGCAAAAAAAAAAAATGTATTTAATGAAATTATGACTAAAAATTTCCCAAGCCTTAAAGAAGGAAACAGATATCCTGGTACAGAAAGTACAGAGGGTCCCAAAGAAGATGACCCAAAGAGACCCACACCAAGACATGTAATAATTAAAATGACAAAAGTTAAAGAGAGAATTCTAGTGGCAACAATAGAAAAACAAAGAATCATACACAAAGGAACACCCATAAGGTTATCAGATGATTTTTCTGCAGAAATTCTGCAAGCCAGAAGGGACGATAGATCTAAAATGCTGAAAAGGAAAACCTGCAACCTAGGATACTCTACCTGGCAAGACTGTCATTTAGAATTGCAGGAGAGATAAGAAACTTTCAGATAAGCAAAAACTGAAAGTTCATCAATACTAAATTAAACAGGAGGAGGAGCTTCAAGATGGCGGAAGAGTAAGACTAAGACATGGAGATCACCTTCCTTCCCACAGATACAACAGAAATACATCTACATGTGGAACAACTCCTACAGAACACCTACTGAATGCTGGCAGAAGACCTCAGACCTCCCAAAAGGCAAGAAACTACCCACGTACCTGGGTAGGGCAAAAGAAAAAAGAAAAAACAGAGACAAAAGAATAGGGACGGGACCTGCACCAGTGGGAGGGAGCTGTGAAGGAGTAAAGGTTTCCATACACTAGGAAGCCCCTTCGTGGGCGGAGACTGCAGGTGGCGGAGTGGGGAAGCTTCGGAGCCATGGAGGAGAGCACAGCAGCACGGGTGCGGAGGGCAAAGTGGGGAGATTCCCGCACAGAGGATCGGTTCCGACCGGCACTCACCAGCCCGAGAGGCTTGTCTGCTCACCCGCCGGGGCGGGTGGGGGCTGGGAGCTGAGGCTCGGGCTTTGGTCGGATCCCAGGGAGAGGACTGGGGTTGGCTGCGTGAACTCAGCCTGAAGGGGGCTAGTGCACCACAGCTACCCGGGAGGGGTCTGGGAAAATGCCTGGACCTACCGAAGAGGTAAGAGACTTTTTCTTCCCTCTTTGTTTCCTGGTGCGCGAGAAGGGGTGATTAAGAGCGCTGCCTAAAGGAGCTCCAGAGACGGGCGAGAGCCGCGGCTAAATGCGCGGACCCCAGAGACGGGCATGAGATGCTAAGGCTGCTGCTGCCGCCACCACCTGTGTGCGAGCACAGGTCACTCTCCACGCTGCCCCTCCTGGGAGGCTGTGCAGCCTGCCACTGCCAGGTCCCGTGACACAGGGACAACTTCCCCGGCAAAACCCACGGCGCGCCTCAGGCTCTTGCAACATCACGCTGGCCTCTGCCGCCGCAGGCTCGCCACACATCTGTACCCCTCCCTCCCCACGGCCTGAGTGAGCCAGAGCCCCTGAATCAGCGACTCCTTTAACCCCGTCCTGTCTGAGTGAAGAACAGACGCCCTTGGCGAGCTACACACAGAGGCGGGTCCAAATCCAAAGCTGAATCCCAGGAGCTGTGAAAACAAAGAAGAGAAAGGGAAATCTCTCCCAGCAGCCTCAGAAGCAGCGGATTAAATCCCCACAATCAACTTGATGTACCCTGCATCTGTGGAATACCTGAATAGACAATGAATCATCCCAAATTGAGGAGGTGGACTTTGGGAGAAATGATATATATATATATATATTTTTTTTTCCCCCTTTTTCTCTTTTTGGGAGTGTGCATGTGTATGCTTCTGTGTGTGATTTTTTTCTGTAGAGCTTTGCTTTTACCATTTGTCCTAGGGTTCTGTCTTTCCGTTTTTCAGTTTTTGTGGGGGTTTTTTGTTTGTTTGTTAGCTTTAGTATAGTTTTTAACACTTATTGGTGGATTTTTTTTTTAGGTTTGGTAGCTCTCTTTTTCTTTCTTTTTTGTTTTCTTATTTTAAAAAAGTAATATTCTTTTATTTGAAAAACTTTATTTTATTTTACTTTATGTTATTTTATTATTTTTTTTTATCTTCTTTCTCTCTTTCTTTTTTATTCTCACTTTTATTCTGTGCTGTGTACATGACAGGCTCTTGGTGCTCCAGGCAGATGTCAGTGCTGTGCCTCTGAGGTGGGAGAGCCAAGTTCAGGACACTGGTCCACAAGAGAACTCCCAGCTCCACATTATATCAAACGACGAAAATCTCCCAGAGATCTCCATCTTAACGCCAAGACTCAGATCCACTCAACAACCAGCAAGCTCCAGTGCTGGACACCCTATGCCAAACAACTAGCAAGACAGGAACACAACACCATCCATTAGCAGAGAGGCTTCCTAAAATCATAATAAGGCAAAAGACACCCCAAAACACACCACCAGACATGGATCTGTGCACCAGAAAGACAATACCCAGCCTCACCCACCAGAACACAGGCACTAGTCCACTCCACCAGGAAGCCTACACAAGCCACTGCACCAACCTGAACCACTGGAGGCAGACACGAAAAACAAAGGGCGCTAAGAACCTGGAGGCTTTGAAAAGGAGACCCCAAACACAGTAAGTTAAGCAAAATGAGAAGACAGAGAAACACACAGCAGATGAAGGAGCAAGGCAAAAACCCACCAGACTTAACAAATGAAGAGGAAATAGGCAGTCTACCTGAAAAAGAATTCAGAATAATGACAGTAAAGATGATCCAAAATCTTGGAAATACAATGGAGAAAATACAAGAAACGTTTAACAAGGACCTAGAATAACTAAAGAGCAAACAAACAGTGATGAACAACACAATAAATGAAATTAAATATTCTCTAGAAGGGATCAATAACTGAGGCAGGAGAATGGATAAGTGACCCAGAAGATAAAGTAGTGCAAATAATTACTGCAGAGCAGAGTAAAGAAAAAAGAATGAAAAGAATTGAGGACAGTCTTAGAGACCTTTCGGACAACATTAAACGCAACAACATTCAAATTATAGGGGTCCCAAAAGAAGAAGAAAAAAGAAAGGGACTGAGAAAATATTTAAAGAGATTATAGTTGAAAATCTCCCTAATATGGGAAGGGAAATAGTTAATCAAGTCCAGGAAGCACAGAGAGTCCCATACAGGATAAATCCAAGGAGAAACACGCCAAGACATATATTAATCAAACTATCAAAAATTAAATACAAAGAAAAAATATTAAAAGCAGCAAGGGAAAAACAACAAATAACACACAAGGGAATCACCATAAGGTTAACAGCTGATATTTCAGAAGAAACTCTGCAAGCCAGAAGGGAGTGGCAGGACATATTTAAAATGATGAAGGAGAAAAACCTACAACCAAGATTACTCTACCCAGCAGGGATCTCATTCAGATTTGATGGAGAAATTAAAACCTTTACAGACATGCAAAAGCTAACAGAATTCAGCACCACCAAACCACCTTTACAACAAATGCTAAAGGAACTTCTCTAGGCAGGAAACACAACAGAAGGAAAAGACCTACAATTACAAACCGAAAACAACAAAATGGTAATAGGAACATACATATCGATAATTACCTTAAATGTAAATGGATTAAATGCTCCCACCAAAAGACTTAGACTGGCTGAATGGATACAAAAACAACACCCGTATATATGCTGTTTACAAGAGACCCACTTCAGACCTAGGGACACATACAGACTGAAAGTGAGGGGATGGAAAAAGTATTCCATGCAAATGGAAATCAAAAGAAAGCTCGAGTAGCAATTCTCACATCAGACAAAATAACTTTAAAACAACGACTATTACAAAAGACAATGAAGGACACTACATAATGATCAAGGGATCGATCCAAGAAGAAGATAAAACAATTGTAAATATTTATGCACCCAACATAGGAGCACCTCAATACATAAGGCAAATACTAACAGCCATAAAAGGGGAAATGGCCAGTAACACAATCAGAGTAGGGGACTTTAACACCTCACTTTCACCAATGGACAGATCATCCAAAATGAAAGTAAATAGGGAAAAACAACCTTTAAATGATACATTAAACAAGATGGACTTAATTGATATTTATAGGACTTTCCATCCAAAAACAACAGAATACACATTCTTCTCAAGTGCTCATGGAACATTCTCCAGGATAGATCATATCTTGGGTCACAAATCAAGCCTTGGTAAATTTAAGAAAATTGGAATCATATCAATTATCTTTTCTGACCACAGTGCTATGAGACTAGATATCAATTACAGGAAAAAATCTGTAAAAAATACAAACACATGGAGGCTAAACAATACACAATTTAATAATAAAGAGATCACTGAAGAAACCAAAGAGGCAATCAAAAAATACCTAGAAACAAATGACAATGAAAACACGACGACCTAAAACCTATGGGATGCAGCAAAAGAAGTTCTAAGAAGGAAGTTTATAGCAATACAATCCTACCTTAAGAAACAAGAAACATCTCAAATAAACAACCTAACCTTACACCTAAAGCAATTAGAGAAAGAAGAACAAAAATACCCCAAAGAGAGCAGAAGGAAAGAAATAAAGATCAGATCAGAAATAAATGAAAAAGAAATGAAGGAAACAATAGCAATGATCAATAAAACTTAAAGCTGGTTCTTTGAGAAGATAAACAAAATAGATAAACCATTAGCCAGACTCATCAAGAAAAAGAGGGAGAAGACTCATCAATAGAATTAAAAATGAGGAGAAATAACAACTGACACTGCAGAAATACAAAGGATCATGAGAGGTTACTACAAGAAACTAGATACCTATAAATTGGACAACCTGGAAGAAATTGACAAATTCTTAGAAATGCACAACCTTCCAAGACTGAACCATAAGAAATAGAAAATATGAACAGACCAATCACAAGCACTGAAACTGAAACTGTGATTAAAAATTTCCAACAAACAAAAGCCCATGACCAGCTGGCTTTACAGGTGAATTCTATGAAACATTTAGAGAAAAGCTAACACCTATCCTTCTCAAACTCTTCCAAAATATAGCAGAGGGAGGAACACTCCCAAACTCATTCTGCAAGGACACCATCTTCCTGATACCAAAACCAGACAAAGATGTCACAAAGAAAGAAAACTACAGGCCAATATCACTGATGAACATAGATGCAAAAATCCTCAAGAAAATACTAGCAAACAGAATCCAACAGCACATTAAAAGGATCACACACCATGATCAAGTGGGTTTACCCCAGGAATGCAAGGATTCTTCAAGATACACAAATCAATCAGTGTGATACACCGTATTAACAAATTGAAGGAGAAAAACCATAATATCCTCTCAATAGATGCAGAGAAAGCTTTTGACAAAATTTAGCACCAACTTATGATAAAAACCCTCCAGAAAGTAGATATAGAGGGAACTTTCCTCAACATGATAAAGGCCATATATGACAAACCCACAGCCAACATCGTCCTCAATGGTGAAAAACTGAAAGCATTTCCACTAAGATCAGGAACAAGACAAGGTTGTCCACTCTCACCACTATTATTCACCATAGTTTTGGAAGTTTTAGCCACAGCATCAGAGAAGAAAAAGAAATAAAAGGAATCCAAATCGGAAAAGAAGTAAAGCTGTCACTGTTTGCAGATGACATGATACTATACATAGAGAATCCTAAAGATCCTACCAGAAAACTATTAGAGTTAATCAATGAATTTGGTAAAGTAGAAGGATCCAAAATTAATGCACAGACATCTCTGGCATTCCTATACACTAATGATGAAAAATCTGAAAGTGAAATCAAGAAAACACTCCCATTTACCATTGTAACCAAAAGAATAAAATATCTAGGAATAAACCTACCTAAGAAACCAAAGACCTGTATGCAGAAAATTATAAGGCAGTGATGAAAGAAATTAAAGATGATAAAAACAGATGGAGAGATGTGCCATGTTCTTGGATTGGAAGAATCAACATTGTGAAAATGTCTATACTACCCAAAGCAATCTACAGATTCAATGCAATCCCTATCAAATTACCACTGGCATTTTTCACAGAACTAGAACAAAAAATTTCACAATTTGTATGGAAACACAAAAGACCCCGAATAGCCAAAGCAATCTTGAGAAAGAAAAACAGAGCTGGAGGAATCAGGCTCCCTGACTTCAGACTATACTACAAAGCGGAGTAATCAAGACAGTATGGTACTGGCACAAAAACAGAAATATAGATCAATGGAAAAGGATAGAATGCCCATAAATAAACCCATGCACATATGGTCACCTTATCTTTGATAAAGGAGACAAGAATATCCAATGGAGAAAAGACAGCCTCTTCAATAAATGGTGCTGGGAAAAGTGGACAGCTACATGGAAAAGAATGAAATTAGAACACTCCCTAACACTATACACAAAAATAAACTCAAAATGGATTAAAGACCTAAATGTAAGGCCAGACACTATCAAACTCTTAGAGGAAAACATAGGCAGAACACTCTATGACATAAATCACAGCAAGATCATTTTGACCACCTCCTAGAGAAATGGAAATAAAATCAAAAATAAACAAGTGGGACCTAATGAAACTTCAAAGCTTTTGCACAGCAAAGGAAACCATAAACAAGACAAAAAGACAACCCTCAGAATGGGAGAAAATATTTGCAAGTGAAGCAACTGACAAAGAATTTATCTCCAAAATTTACAAGCCACTCATGCAGTTCAATATCAAAAAAAACAAACAACCCAATCCAAATATGGGCAGAAGACCTAAATAGATATTTCTCCAAAGAATATATACAGATTGCCATCAAACACATGAAATAATGCTCAACATCATTAATCATTAGAGAAATGCAAATCAAAACGCCAATGAGATATCATCTCACAACGGTTAGAATGGCCATCATGAAATATCTACAAACAATAAATGCTGGAGAGGGTGTGGAGAAGAGGGAATTCTCTTGCACTGTTGGTGGGAATGTATATTGATACAGCACTATGGAGAAAAGTATGGAGGTTCCTTAAAAAAGTAAAAATAGAACTACCATATGACCCAGCAATCCACTACTGGGCATATACCCTAAGGAAACCATAATTCAAAATGAGTCATGTACCAAAATGTTCATTGCACCTCTATTTACAATAGCCAGGACATGGAAACAACCTAAGTGTCCATCAACAGATGAATGGATAAAGAAGATGTGGCACATATATACAATGGAATATTACTCAGCCATAAAAAGAAACAAAATTGAGTTATTTGTAGTGAGGTGGATGGACACAGAGTCTGTCATACAGAGTGAAGTAAGTCAGAAAAGAAAAACAAATACTGTATTCTAACACATATATATGGAATTTAAAAGAAAATGGTCATGAAGAACCTAGGGGCAAGACGGGAATAAAGACACAGACCTACTAAAGAATGGGCTTGAGGATATGGGGAGGGGGAAGGATAAGCTGGGGCAATGTGAGACAGTGGCATGGACATATATATACTACCAAACGTAAAATAGATAGCTAGTGGGAAGCAGCCGCATAGCACAGGGAGATCGGCTCGGTGCTTTGTGACCACCTAGAAGGGTGGGATAGGGAGGGTGAGAGGGAAGAAGACGCAAGAGGGAAGAGATATTGAGACATATGTATACGTATAACTGATTCACTTTGTTATAAAGCAGAAATTAACACACCATTGTAAAGCAATTATACTGCAATAAAGATGCTTAAAAAAAAAGAAAGAAAAAAATAACTAAATCAACCGTAAAAGACATGTTGAAAAGTCTTCTCTAAATGGAAAAGGCTATAACGAGAAGCAAGTAACTGTAGGAAAGGAAAATCCAACTAGTAAAGAGACAATATATTAAAGAGTGAGGATCAATCACTTAAATAAGGTAGTACAAAGGTTAAATGACAAAAAAAATGAAAAATCACACTGGGGGTTGTGGTGGTGGGATGAATTGGGAGATTGAGATTGACATATATACACTAATATGTATAAAATAGATAACTATTAAGAACCTGCTCTATAAAACATAGAGAAATTAAATTAAATTTTAAAAAAGGAGAATCAATTATAACTGCAACAATCCATAAATGAATAAACATGAAGATGTAAAGAGTGACAATCAAAAATATAAAGTGTGGAGGAATGGAGTAAAAAGTGTAGATCTTTTAGAACATGTTCTAACTTAAAGGACTACCCGTTTAAAACAAATAGACATAGTTATAGGTCAACATATACGAGCCCCACAGATTTAAATCCTTCAATAGATACACAAAAACAAGAGAGAAAGGAACACAAGCATATCACTGGAGAAAATATCAAACCACAAGGGAAAAAACTAAAAGAAGAAAAGAACAGGGAAAGACTACAAAACCTAGAGGAAGTTTTCTGAATGTGCTTTGATTTTCAATCCCGGCATTATTTATACTTAGGTTACTATTCCCTTGCATTTATATAGACAAGAGAGAGTTGAATTCCACTTCCTTTTAGTTTCCATAACTTATATTCAAAGGAAATTTAATTGTTAACCCAATAATTAATCATATTTTAGGCAGTAGATCTAAATCATAGAACAAGTGAGGAGTGAACGAGAGGGTCTTCTTTTCATTTTCATGATATTTAATGCCAGAAACCTTGAATATAAACTTGGATTTTTCTTGACAATTTGTTGATGTTTTTCCATCCTCTTTAATGAAGTAAACAGTACCTGATGCATTGTAAAGATAGTTTTCTTAAATAGCTAAACTAAGGAATGAAAGTTTTCAAGATGACAGTTACTTATTTTGCTTCTGCAGAAGACAGACTCATAGCAAGCTTCTTGCATAGAGACAGAAAAGTAATGCATTTTCTGTTAAAAATGAATGTGCTGGGATTATTTCAAACTATGTACATAGCTAAGGGATACATATTTATGCTGATTGGAGGATGCTTCATTTCATTTTGACAGCAAACAGATTCAAGTATGTACAATAAGAAATCACTGTGAATTTTCTTCTGACCATTCTTATAACTGCAGAAGTGGTTCAAAGATCTATGTTCAATTTGCAGATGTGCATGTACCTGCATGGGAAGTACTGAATTATATAAACGTTTATTTCCTGTTTGTCCTATTTAGTACATACTATAAAACAACTTCTCCATGCTTTGTTCTTGATTAGATAAATGAATCCATAATCAGTCTTTGCACAGTGAAAATAAGCAGTAAGAAAAAATTCCCATTAAGGTTGTTCTGAATTATGTTCTGTTTTTCTAGCTCAGCACCGGAGACTTTCCTGTATTTGATAATCTCTTATGTATCTACCATTATTGCTAACATTTCTTCTTTCTCTTACCTCAGTGATAAATGTGTACTTCTTGTTCATAATTTTTAGCCCATTTTTAAAGAGATAAGTGGATCATTTTCATTGTGAACATGGAGCTGTGAGTTAACCTCACTGCTCTTCAGCTTGTTTCTTTGTAACACGGAAGAATTATAGCAACTTCATGGATTTTGGTGAGTACCAAAGATGTATCACTCTTGATGTGTAAATCTGTAAGCTATGAATTATTCTCCCCAACAGTTTCATCTTAGAAAGACTCTTGTTTAAAGACTATTTTCTATGCTGAAAGAACCTAAAATATTTGCAATATTTAAAAATATTTTGAAACTCTATATTTGTTTAGTAGTAAGAAGATGTTTCCCATTACTTTCTCATCTTCATCTATAAAATGAGGATAATAATATCCAACTTGTAGGATTGTGGTAGGAGTTCAGTGAAAAATTTATATACAAATCCCTAAGAAGAGCACAGGGCATATGGTAAGCACACAGTAAATACATTGTTATTATCAATATTGCATAACCAAGTCCACACACAAAGATTTGGAGACAACAGGGACCAATATGGAAAATAATCTGTTGTTTTCATTACATGAGGTTAGTTGATTTTCTCCAGGGAACATGTCCCAAGATAATGGATATGAACAGGGACTGAAGATTTTTGCCAGCATATATAAAGAACTATTCCTCTTCTTCTTTTACTTTACGCACTCAATAACACATTTTGTAAATTTCCTGAACATGTTATTTGTTAAGTGTCAGCCTAGTCAGCTTGCATTTGTAAGAAAAATGGATTTCTCAATTGGAAGAAGACAATTCATCAAGTAGGAGACACATGAAAGATAAGAACTGTGAGGATTATTTATTTACACACTTAGATGCTGTTTCCTATGTGGTATCCATTGTTTTAAGCACTTTAACCATATTAACTAATTTAGAAATCATTATATGTATGTATATATATATATATATATATATATATATATATATGATTATAGTAGCCTCTATTACTCTTTCTGTTTTACATATAGGAAAATTGAGACACACAGGGTTAAGCAAATTTTTCAAGATCATACTGCTAATAATTGGAGTTGACTTGAACACAGTGAGTCTGGGTCCAGAGCCCTCGCTGTTAAGCACTACATAGGCTCTTTCTAGAAACTTTTGGTGCCTCCTATAATACAGCTTCTTTTTGCATTCTGGTCACTATATCACCTTTTGGCCTTTTGCTTTACTGGGCCATTGATTCAATCTCCATGTGAGAATGTTTACTATCTTATCACTACTTGGCCAAGCAAGCATGGTTAGTGGAAAACACTCAGATCTGAGAATCAAAATTTAGATACTGTTTTCTTTGCTGTGTGAACTCTACTTATTCCACTATCTTCCATAAGGCATTATTTTTTATCTGAATTTCATAAGGGAAGATCTATGCTTAAGTAAGTGGGAAATGATAAGCTAAAGGAACTTAAATAGAAATTTTAAATCACAGAATTTCCAAAAAATTGATATTCTGGGATTCTTCACAGACAGATCTAAGAAAAATTATTTTACAAACTCATTTTGAATGAAACGCTTTTTATACAGAAAATCTCAAAATTTCATACCACTAATGCTTTGAAGAAAAGATTTTGGAAATTCTTAGTTACTTACTTTAACTCTGAAACATACTTTCTTATTTTTATGAAAAAGAGTTTATTTTGTATGATTATAACTAGACAAAAATCCTTTAATTATGACAAATAAGGAAGGAAATCAATGGCATTTATATTCACTTTGATTCATTATTATGTTTTCATGCAAAATCTGATCAAATATCTGGAAAATTTCTTCCTTAGGAGGCTGGAAGATAAACTAAAAACCAGGCTGAAATTAGTACTCAAACTAATACTAATACAGTGAGTCTTCTGTAAATTTGTGTCTCATTTCTTAATGGCAGAAAATCTATATTACTCATCTTTGTATCCCCTATGCCTAGCGGAGTTCTTTGCACAGAATAGCTCTGGATGGAATGAAACTAGTATGGCAAGCTTTTTCAAGAATATTCCAAGTAAGAATGACCACTGAGAGTGCCATTTAGGTTTGTTTTCAGTAACATTGCAATGTTTTTGTAATACAAAAGATATGCCCCTTAAATCCAAGGACAGCTTTATTGTTGACCAAATACAGAAAAAAAAATATGCTTGTTGATGGGTAGAAAACAACTTCTGAAGATCTGAACAGAAGTATTTAAAATGAAGTGTTTTCAATTTGTCATTTCTTATGTTTTCCTAAAGTTACAAAACAATTTCTATTCAAAAATGATTTTTTAATGGATCAATTCTCTCATTGTACTGTGATAAATTTTAACACCCGAAATGTCTCTTCAAATCCAAGAACTTCTTCAGTCCATGGTGCTCAGTGCTTTATACTGAATTTCTATAAGCAACATCAAAGCTTTCTTTAACAAGCCTTTTTGAGTAGCTACTGTGTAATCATTCAGTTTCCTTTCTCTCACCAAAGTTCAATGTTTTATAGGTCCTAGAGTTAGCAATCAAAACTCTGACACCCAATCATGTTAACTTAGACCATCACAGACATAACCTCAGGTTTTGTAAAAAAAACTGCTCTGTTTTGTGAGACATAGAAAGAGACAGAACATTAATTTTATTGACATGTTATACCATTGTATAATTCACAGTATTGCTACTAAAAGTATGGAGACCCCTGGATATCTTAAAGCCATATGGATTAATGTCCAGTGTCTAAAAACTGAGACTTTGGGGCAGCACCAAAGGAAACAGTAGTTCTCAAAAGCATGTAAGTGGTCCCAAGGTGAATCAACCCAGGCTGACAGTGCTACTTATGAAACGTGCTGCTCATCTATATCCACAGGAGGTAAAGATATAGAACCAGAACATAGGAAGAAAATACCTTCTTCCAGACTCAGATATGAAGTCTACCTCAGTTGCCTGCTAACAATAGAAGGCCCAAGCACTTCTATTTTAATACCCTGTGTTCAGCATACTGAATTGTTCTGTTAAATTTGGATATGGCTGATATAAATATAATTCTTCCACAATGGTGGAATATGAAATTCACTGAAAATATTATATCTTGTTATATATCTTTTTCTTCTTCTCTGTCTCTGTCTCTCTCTTCACAGTCATGTACTTACACAGCTGTTTAAGGATATTTTTCTCCACAAATATTTTTCAGTATGTAATTTTCGGGCTTTAAAACCATAAGTAATGATGCCATACACCCAGACTTTAAATATCTAGCTCTGACCTATGTGTTACTGACTTAACAAAGTCTATAAAAATTTCAAATGCTTGGCAGATTTTTCTTCATTTTAATAGCAATTGTTAGATTTTTTTTTTTTAAGATGTTGGTAGGATTTTATTAATTAATTTATTTATTTTTGTTGTGTTGGGTCTTCGTTTCTGTGTGAGGGTTTTCTCTAGTTGTGGCAAGCAGGGGCCACTCTTCCTTATGGTGCATGGGCCTCTTACTATCACGGCCTCTCTTGTTGTGGAGCACAGGTTCCAGATGCGCAGGCTCAGTAGTTGTGGCTCCCAGGCCCTGTTGCTCCGCGGCATGTGGGATCCTCTCAGAACAGGGCTCGAACCTGTGTCCCCTGCATTAGCAGGCAGATTCTCAACCACTGTGCCACCAGGGAAGCCCAGCAATTGTTAGATTTTAAAAAATAATTATTGGTTTTATATATATATATATATATATATATATTTTTTTTTTTTTTGCGGTACACGGGCCTCTCACTGTTGTGGCCTCTCCCGTTGAAGAGCACAGGCTCCGGACGCGCAGGCTCAGCGGCCATGGCTCACAGGCCCAGCCGCTCCGCGGCATGAGGGATTCTCACGGACCGGGACACGAACCCATGTTCCCTGCATCGGCAGGCAGAATCTCAACCACTGCGCCACCAGGGAAGCCCCGAATGGTTCTATATCTATATCCTGAATGCCTCAGGGAAAAAGCAAATATCTTCCAAATACAACCTACTTCCTTAATAAAGGTGATATTTATTTGAGATTTGTTTAGTAAAGACTTTCAACAAATACATGTTATGCACTCTTACGTAGAAAAGTATTAGAAAATGTCAAAATAAAATAATAAATCCAATAACGAATATATGGTGACTTAATAGTGACTTTAATTATACACCTTAACTGTAGAATTACACCCTATAATGAGATACACATACTAACAACCCCCCACATCTCAGACAAAACTTTACTCTTCTTAGATATAGAATTTAAACTTTATTCTGAAGTTAATTCAAAAGTAAAAAATAAAACAATAAAAAGCAAAACAAGGTAGATACTATAATTACTCTACACAATTTCTGATGTTTAATTAAGAATTAACATTTAAGGAAGCAAGACCAAATGGCCAAAAATTTGCAATAGAAATGGACCTACACATCATCCAGGGTAATGGGACATGGACATAAAATAATTATTATGAATATGTTCATAGAAATAGAGGGAAATGTCTAGAGAGAATACTGGTCTGTGTAAAAAAAAAATTGAATCATATGTATATACTAATGGAGATAAAGAACTTGATAGATTTGTTATAACAACAAATTAGACTTGCAATGAGAACAATAATAAATTAGAGGACAGAGCAAATCAGTACACAAAGAGGAAAAATAAAGTGTGAAAATACCAAAAGGAGTGAAAGGGGTATGGTGAAAAGATTTAGTACCAAATATAATTGGAATTACAGAGGAGGAGAAAAAAGGGAGTGGGGTGAAAACAATAGTTGAAAAATTTCTAAAACTGATTAAAGGTATCAGTCAGTGTGACTCAATAATTTCTATGAACCTAGGAACAAATGGCACACACCTAGGCACATAATAATAAAATCTACTTCAGAAAAAAAAGAAAAGAAAAGAAAATTGAAAACCTTTAGAGTAAGTAGAGAAAAGGCAGATTGAGGGAACATCAGTGAGACTGACAGCTGACTCATCAACAGAAATGATAAAACCAATGACAACAAATTGCTTTGTTAAAGTGCTGAACGAAGTAGCTGTCAACCTCAGATTCTACAAAGAGAAAAAGTATTCATTAGTAGATAATGTAAAATAAATCATTTTTAGACAAAGTTTGAGATAAGTTACTGTCAACAGTCGCGCACTTCCAAAAATACTAAGGGATGCTCTTCAGACAGAAAGAAAATAATCTCAGATGGAATCACAGAAATGCAGAAAGGAATGAAGAGCACATGGTAAATAATGGAAAACACCACTAGAAATCTGAGTATATTGGTTAGGATCTAGCAAGGAGACAGAAACCAAACCAATTATTAGAACAGAGAAAATTTAATGTAAAGATTTGTTCACTAATCAAAGAAAGCTAACTATTAAAAGGGGAAAAAGGGCTTCCCTGGTGGCGCAGTGGTTGAGAGTCCGCCTGCCAATGCAGGGGACATGGGTTCGTGCCCCGGTCCGGGAGGATCCCACATGCTGCAGAGTGGCTGGGCCCGTGGGCCATGGCCGCTGGGCCTGCGCATCCAGAGCCTGTGCTCCACGATGGGAGGGGCCACGGCAGTGAGAGGCCCGGGTACCACAAAAAAAAAAAAAAAAAGAAAAAAAAAGGGGGGGGCAAAAGAAGACTCTAAGAAGCACATAAGTAGCACATACAAACAAAACAAACAAACAAACAAAAAAGCCCAGTTGTTATTCCTAGGCAGAGAGAGAATGAAAAATAAAGAAACTGAAGGCTCAGAGACTGTCCCTCCCTACTCTCCCCCTGTGTCTTCCCAAAACTGAGATTCATATATTTGTTTTTAAGAAGGCATGACTTCCATAGGAACACACTACCTCATAGGGTGAAGAAAGATTCCAGAAGGCACAGGCCAGAAATGGTCTTTAGAAATGATAGGCCACAGATGGAAAATGTCAGCAGGCTGGAGCTGATTTAAGGAAATAACTCTCTAAGTTGGGAAATAGTTCCCTGAGGATGTGACCAGAGCTGCTGTGCAAGCAGCCCACTGGAGCATCTCAGAAGCAGCCATCAGATAGGGAGAAATAGGTTCAGCCAGGGCTACCAACAAAGCACAATTAAAGCTTATGGAAATGGCTACTGAGCGGGGAGAGCAAGGCTTGAGGGTGCAGATAAAACTGGTCTGTGAGGTCTGTAGGGCACCCTTGCTAAATAAACCATGGAGGACCTTTACATAGAAGAAAAGTGTCTTCCTGCTTCTTTGCCTTCTGTTGTCACTACAGTTTCCTCTATTAGCAAATTCTAACCTTGCTTCAGACAGCAGAAGAAATGTTCAGAGGGTACAGCCTGAGTATCACAAAGCAGGAAAAGAAAGATGGATTTGTAGATGAGAACAGTAACTTGATATTGGTTCACTGATATTGTCTTGTGTGGTTTAATAATATGTATAATTGCAATGCATGTTAATAATAGCATAAAATTGAGAATTAGGTGAAAGAGTTTTTTTCCTAGGCTACAAAATGGAAAATGTACCAATTTAAAGTAAAATGTACCAAGTCAAAGGTATTTATTGGTATCCCTAAGGAACGTACTAGAAGAATAGTAAAAGACAATATGACTAATAAGCTCACTTGGGAACAAGTAGAATCATGAAACATGCTTGATTCAACAAATAGAATATAAGAAAGGGAATAGAAAAAAAGTGATGAAGCAAAAAGCAAAGAATAATATGGTAGATAAAACTCAAATCAGTATTTACATTATGGGTATAAGCTAAATTCACAGTTTAAAAGAAAGGTTTTAAAACTGGAATAAAAAGATACAAAGACAGATTGAGATTGAAAGTAAAATGATTAAAAAGATACACTGTAAAAACTGTAACTAAAAGAAAGCCAGGAAAAGTACATAATAATAGTCAACTCAGACTTGGAGGCATGAAGTATTGCCAGGAACAAAAAGGGAGTTTTCACAATAATAAAAGGGTTAATTCAACAGAAACATAATATTCCATAATTTATGAAATTCATATAATATAATTCATATCATAGATCTAAAATATCCATAGAAAATTCTAGCAGGCTTATAGGAGAAATAGAAAAACCTATAATTATAGCTGGAGATTTTATCATACCTCTGTCACTGAGGAAAAAAAAAACAAAAACAAAATTTAGTAAAGAATAGAAGATTTAGACACCATGATTAACAAAATGTCCTAATTTACATGTTTAAGCATGGCATCAACAAATGTGGAAAACATTTTATATTCAAGTACTCATAAAAATTGACCAATTATTATGCCATAAAGCAAGCCTCATCGTGATTCAGAGGATTTGCCCTCCACGGAGAATTTAAGCTAATACTCAATAATTTTTTAAAAAGCTAGAAACTCCCCAAATGCTTGACATTAAGCCAACACTTGTACATAACCCATGGGTTATTTCAAAATGAATATTAGAATATATTTTGAATAAATTATATTAAAATGCTACTTATCAAAATGTGGGGAGCAGCTAAAGAGACATGTTTAGATATGTGCATAAATTAAAATATAAAAATGGTTAAAAATTAACAATTACAATTATCTATCTCAAAAACCTATAAAAAAGAACAGCAAATTATCTCCAAAATATGGAAAAAGGAAATAATGACAGTATGAGCAGAATTTCATGAAATAAAAACAGACATGCAATAGAAAAGGGCAGAAAATCCAAAAGCCGATTCTTTGTAAGAGCAAATAAAATTGTTTATCCCTTAGCAAGACTGAAAAAAAAAAAAAAAGAGAGAAAGAAAGAACAAAACCAATTTCAGGGATAATATGGAGGACATAATCACATATCCAGAGGTATTATACAAGTTAGGAGAGAATATTATGAAAACTAAGCCAACAAAATTAAAATATAAATAAAATGAAAATTTTTAGAAAAATATTTAACAAAAGTAAGGAGTAAAAATCTCAATGACCTTATGTTCATTAAAGAAATTTAATCCATATCTAAAACTTTACCACAAAGAAAACTCCATATCCAGATTGCCTCAACAGTAAATGAAACCGATTTTTTTCATTTGTAATGTAACACTCTTACACAACTCTTTCAGAGAGTAGAAAAAGAGGTCACACTTCCCAAGCTGTTTTATGAGATCAGCATTATGTTGAGAACAAGAATTGAAAATGGCATTACTAAGAAAAATAAATTATAAAACAGTTGCAAAATCCTAAACATAATATCAACAAGTGTAATCTAATAGTATATAAAAAGGATGCCACATCATGACTAAACAGAGTTACTTCCAAGAATGCATGTTTGATTTTGTGTTAGGCAATCAATAAAAGTAATTCACTATATCAGCAAGATGAAGGAGAAAAACCACATGATTGTAAATATACCCAAATCACTCGATAAGATGCAAAACTCATAATAAAAACCATTGGTACACTAAGAGTAGGTGGGAATGTTCTTAACCTAATAATCTACAAAAAATTCATTGGCAAAAAATTATATTTAATGATGAGCTATCAAGTTTCTTGTGTGTAGAAACAAAATAAGATAACAAAGTACTAACACCAATTTTATTTAACATTGACCTGGAAAACAAGCTATTCCAATAAGGTAAGAAACATATAAAAATATAAAGTTTAGAAAGAAATAAGTAGATTTTCATTATTCATAGAAGATTTGATTATGGATACAGAAAATCCAAAATAAAATACAAATAAATTATTGGAATTAATGAATGAATTTAGCAAGTTCACCAGATACAAAGTCAAAATTAGAAAAATCATTTGTATTCTAATCACTACCAATAAATTAGAAAATGGAATAGAAAAAACAATCTTTGAAACTAGGTGATGAAATTTCATTTAACTGAGAATAAACCTAATGCAAGACTTCAACAGGTAAAACTACAAAATACCGAGAAAAATGAAAAACCTAAATAAATGATGGAATATTGTGTATCCATGGATTGGTAAAGTTAATGTTGTAAAGATGTTATTTCTACCCTAATTATTTACAGATTCAATATAATCTCAATTAAAATTCTAAGAGGCTTTTTTTGTTTGGTTGTTTTTTGGGGGCAGGGAGGAGGGGTAGAAACTGACAAGCCAATTTAAAAAATGTTTATGGAAATCTAAAAAGTCAAGAATAGCAAAAACAATATTAAAAGAAGAACAACGTTGAGTGAGGACTTATACTGCCAGGTATAAAAACTTATTACAGAGCTAATGTAATTAAAACAGTATGGTTCTTGCGCAAGGGAAAACAAATAGATTGATGACAAATAATCTGAAAGTCCAAAAACAAACCCACGTCTCTGTGGTCATTTTACAACAAAGGTGACATAGTAATGCAGTTGGGAAAGGATGGTCTTTTAAATAAATAATGTGTTTATTGGTGTAATTATCAGAAAAAGATGCACCTTAACCTCTAATTCACACATATAAATATAATTTTTACCTCCTTTGTAGGTATAAATGTGAAATTTAAAACAATAAACCTTCTAGAAAATAACATAAGAGAATATTGTTGTGGCCTTGAGATTGGCAAATATTTTTAAAAATAGGAAACAAAGAACATCTATTATAAAGGAAAAGATAGAAATTAAACTTCCTCTAAATAAAAAATATTTTCTTCATCAAATATTCCATTAATAAAGTGAAAAACCCAACCACAGAGTAGATAATAATTTTTGAAATACTGATATTTTTACAAAGGACTCATATCCAGAGCATGTATAAAATTTGTATTAAGCCATAAAAAAGGACAGGTGGCACAACAGAAATATTAGCAAAATATATGAACAAAAAGAATATATCAAATTGACTATAAGCATATTAAAAGGTGTTGAATGTCATCAATCATCAGGATAATGCAAGCTACACCCTCAATCATATGCCATTCCACTTAGAATGGTTTAAAATTCATAATACCCAGTTTGGGATCAAATGTGGAGCAACTGCAACTCTCATGCATTGCTAGTGGGAGTGTAAATTAGTTCAACCACTTGGAAAATTATTTTGCAATATCTACTAAAATTGAAAATATGCATCATTTGGTCCTGCAATTCTAAACTAGGTAAAAATCTAACAAAAATGAGAACAAAAGACATATACGAGAATGTTCATAGCAACATTATTCAAAGTAGTTCCAAACCAGAAGTAAATGTTAAAAACATTTAACAATAGAATAAACATCAACAAAAGAATGAATAAAATCATTTTATATTAATATAACCCAGAAATTAGAATGAACAAAGTGTTGCTTTAGGCAGAAACAGGAAGAAATCACAGATATAGTATTGAAAAGAGGAAGCCAAACACAGAATAGTACATATAATATTATTCTATTCATGTAAAACACACACACACACACACACACACACACACACAATAAAAGGACAAAACCAAAAACTAGTTGATGGGGCTAAAGTAAAAATATGGTTTCCTTAAGATAGTTAATGACTAGATGGAGGCTTAAGCAGGGATTTGTGTGTATCGGTATCTTGGACTTGTGTGGAGTCTACATGGTTGTATTCATTCAGTTTATGGAGCTATATGCCAAAGATTTTGGGGGGTTTCATATTATATTTAATTAAAAATATTATATCTACAATAATATCAACAACAATAATAAATATGACTCTCTTTTGTTGACAAATTTTCCTAAGTTAACATACACAGCGCTTTTTAGTCTGTTTCACTTAATCCTCACATCAGTCTCATGAGTATATTTATTCATTATGTTGATAAGGCATTGATTCTAGGAAGGTTAATCAACTTCCTTGTCACTGGTAAAGCTGAGATTAAAGCCCAGGTCTGCTGACTTCAGAAGACATGCTCTAAATCACTCTATGGTACCTTCCCCAATACATTGAATCATATTGCATGCACTGAAGGGAACAGCTTCAGGCTGAAGGTCTGTCTTACTAGAGGAGATACAAATTAGAATTATGATAAAGCATTTAGGCTAGAATGACTGAGTACCACTTGGGACGTAATTGCTGCAATCAAGTTATGAGAGAAACCAGACAACACTGGCAGAATTACTGCTATTGACCCTGATGAGCTGAGGTCTGAAAGAGTGTGCTGTTGGTTATCTAAAATGTCAGCTGGTCACAAGCACCATACAAAATGGTTCAGAATCATGACAAGCAGGGTAGTCCAAGAGGTAGGAAAAACGACAAGAAAGAGTCAGTGAATATTAATGAAACATTCTCAGATAGCACAAGGGTGGAGTAAGGTGGGTTGTTTTCATCTTCTTAGAGCACCTATTCATTTCCCATATGGTCCAGGGAGTACCCAGAGTTTTGAGAGGTTTTACAAGTGGATAGTTGGAAAGGCAGGAAATAGAGAATATGGCTTGAAAACCTTAAAATCTACCCTATAACCATAAAAATCACCCTGATCCACTTAGTAAAATTAATAAAATTTCTTATCTGATTCATAGGCTTCGAACAAAATGTGATGTATCAGTGCATCTCAAACTTTCTCCCCAATACTCTCAATGGCTGAAGACAGTGAAGTCAAAACCCTCAGGGTTCTAGGAAAACAGTGCAAATTAGCTGAAGCAAGCATAATATTTCTTTGAAACTTAGTGTTTTATTTTAAAATTTTATGCTTATTTTGCAGCCTACTTCATAATACACCTATGTTTGACTTAATATGAAATCATGTTTCACATTACTTAGAATAAAATTGGTCTTCTAGGAAGCTTTGCCAACCCCTTTCATACTTATGTATCTCCATTGTATATGCCCATGGAATCTGAGAAAAGTTGCTATAAGAAAAAGACTTTAATGCTATTAACTGTAAAAGCCTGTGAGAGTATTGTTTGTCATCATTGTTATTATTGTTTTTATCATAAGACCACTACTTTGGTAAGAAAATGAGTTAGGAAGCAAGTATTCAGCTGTCTTTTCCATCGGGCATCTGTCCTAATGGGTAGATGCAGTGTGATGAGGGCTGGCTCTATGCTTCAGGGCAGGACCATCCTGGTGTTTCCATCCTGCTTCCCTTCCCAGGGATTAGCAACAATCCAGGTGGTCTGCCTTACAGCTTGGTGCCTGACAGTATGGGCTTCTGTCCATTAAAAACTATTTCAACAAATCACTGAACACAGAGTTTCTATGAAAGCCGAGAATGTCAGGCACTACTTGACAATGTAACTGCATATGTACCTGCCATGAGTTATTTACCTGTCTGTTAATCAATTTAACCATAAATACTATTGTAAGGAAAAGAGAAACTAATTAAAAATCAGCTTACATGTGAATCAATAATCCCTCCAATGCATGATTTGTGAAAAGAGAACTAGATGACTAATAAATCAATTAGGGTCTCTATTCTACCCTGGGGCTCAGAAAAGACAAGAGATTGTTTTATAGTATGAAATGGATAGTGCCTTGTGCCTTGTGACTTAGGGGCAATTCAATTCTTTAACTTGCCTGAAGAAAATATTTTAAATATCTAGTGACTCTGTTACTGCTTCTACTGAAAACTCCAAATAGTTCACTGGTAAAAAGGAAAAAAGTGCTAGAACAGAAAGATCTATACACATGACAGTTTAGAATTTAAGATAAGACTGGCATCAAATGGTCTTGGTATAACTTTCAACCTCATCACTTACTGGCTGTGTGAATTTGGGGAAATGACTTCATGTGGAGAGTCTTGGTTTCCTAATTTGTAAAATGGAGAACATACATACCTCACATGGTTATCCTAAGGATCAAATATGATGTTTGTAAGATGCTTGGGGTAGTGCATTTTATATGAAGTAGGGAAAACACTCTATTGTTATGAGTACAGGTACAGGAGACAGACAGAATATGATTTAAGTCTGGGTTCTTCTGTTTTCTAGATGTGTCATCTTAGGTACATTTCTTGAACTCTCTGAGCCTCAGTTTCCTTATTTTTAAAATTGGAAAGTAAATTTGGGGTAAAAATTATGGAGAGCTGACAGCAGGCTAAGGGATTTTAGGTTTAAAAAATAGATGGTGGGGAGTTTTTGAAGTTTTTTTTTTTTTTTTTAGCAAAAGTATGGCAAAATGGATTTTAATTAAACATGAAAATTAGTTCTAGTATACATACTATGCATCAAGAATTGTGCTAGGCAGTGGGGATATAAAGAAAAAATGAGACCTGAACCATATCTTCATTGTGCTTATAGTATAATAATGGAAACAGATGTAGTAACAATAATTACAATAGAAGTCTGTACAAGTGTAATAGACTTCATTGACTAAAAGAAGCTATTAATTCTATTGGGAGTATGTGTATATGTGCATTGGGGGGTAGTTTAAAATATAAAAGTGCTCTCTAAGCTGATAAGGTGATAAAATCAGATAGGACATACTAGGTAGGGAGGAAGCATATGCAAGAGAATTTAAGTAATGATCAATGGGTAATGTTACAAGAACCTTCAGTTCCATATTTGAAGTTTGAAGAGCATATGTGTGTATGTGCATGTGTGTGCATGTGAGCATCCATGCACATATGGGGACATGTGAATACATATATTGGGGAGGTTCAGCAAAGGAGAGAGAGAAGAGACTGGAGAGTGGTTGGGAATCCATACTGTCAAACTGAATTACAAAATATAACATAGATTTGAGAATTATAAAATTTTAACTTCATAGGTAGTACAACACCTTGGTTAAGAGCATGCATGACTTCTAGAGTCAGACTGTCTGATTCAATAAATCCAGTTCTAGTACTTATTATCTCTGTGCTTTCAAGTTACTTAACCTTTATTTTCTTCAGTTCTCATCTGTAACATGGAGGTAATAGCAGTACCTGTTTCATAAAGTGTGTATGTGGATTAATGGGTTAATATTTTTAAAACACTTAAAGCAATATTTGTTAGATGAAAACAATTAGATAACTCACTTGAATATAGAAAATCTACCAGGTTGGTAGGAGTTAACTGTAACTTAATCATCAATATTGACCTATCTACCAAAAACAAAAAGTTATGGACAGAAGAGGGATGGCCAGCAAAGACACTGAGTCCAGAGAAACAGTGAGGATTGGCCCTCATTAGTTGTTGAAGTTGAGGAGGATCCATGCAGCCCATGCTGAAACAAATGCCTGTGCTTGGATGTATTGAAAGTCTCTAGGCTTCTACTTCCTCAACATATTTCTAAATTAGAAGAAATTTGTTGGGAAAACAAATCAACAAAAATAAATGCCGTGGAAGTGTAGTTCTAGAGACTTGTGGGAGGCACTCAATTGAGATTAGAAGACGGAAGAATGTAGAAGCTATTCTTCTGGAAGTGGCAGCAGCAGTAGCTCCAGCAATGCCCATTTCAAGTAGTGGCTCCAGAAGTGGCAAAGGTGAGAGGTATTCCCTCCACTCCTGCTAAATAACAGAGATGGCAGCTCAAAGCATATCAGCTGTGTGTGAACTCTTGGGCTCCTGCAGAGTGATGATGACTTCCTATAGTTTTTAACCTAAGGGTAATAACACAAACCCTTTGTTCCATCAGCCCTTCCAACATTTTTATATCTAACACCCTGAATTACATTTCTGTCTACTTCAAAAATCTTTCTGTTTCTCTGATTTGATGCTTTATCTAGGACCAATAATCTTAGACTTTGGGTAGCCAGGCTTTTTGTGTTTTATCCCACTCTCTTAAGCAGTGGCTATGATGAAGGATTCTTGAGAGGCTGAATAGCTACTACACTGGGAATGTCAAAGAATTTTATATGGGTTATAGAGTTACAACATAATTTGAATTCAGCCTTGTCATGTTTCTGATATTAATGTAATGACTGAGACCCTAAGAATGAGAATAGTTGCATTTGGGTGGATTTGGATGAATCTGAGAACTTTGAAGCTCTGTATTACCATGAGGTTCCCTTGAATATAGATGTAGCCCTTTCTTTTCTATTTGTGGAAACTAGGAAACTCTTGCTTAAAGAAAATCAATGACCTTGCCTGACAATGTCTATTTTTCTCAATTTCCATTCCACTAACCTCCATTTCTATGACTAAAATCAAAAACCCCAGATATATCCCAGTGGAACAAGTACAAAGTCTTAGTATGGAGGAGGCACATACCCACTAATAAGTATGGTGAGGTTTTTATTTATATCAGCAGAGACTGGAAAAATACAGTAAATCCCCTACATACAAACCTTCAAGTTGCAAACTTTCAAAAATGCGAACATGCATTCCATCACCATCAGGCATGAGTGAACTTGCAGATTGCCCTCCATCTCCTATTGCTGATGATCCTTCAGCTCTACCATCTCCCACCTCCTCTCCCTCCTGCAGTCATTAACTCTTCTTGCCTGTTCACTCGATGCCAGCCCCTGTATGCCAGCTGTTGTACTGTACTACTGTACTTTTCAAGGTGCTGTACTGTAAGATTAAAAATGTTTCCTTTATTTTTTGTGTTCATTGTTTTTTATGTATTATTTGTGTGAAAAGTATTATAAACATATTACGGTACAGTACTGTATAGTCAATTGTGTTAGTTGGGTACCTGGGCTAACTTTGCTGGACTTAACAAAGTGGACTTACAAACGTGCTCTCGGAATGGCACTTGTTGGTATGTAGGGGACTTACTGTATGTACGAGAATGTATGTTGTGCTAGATCAAGGAAGACGAAACCACATTATACTGGGATGATTCTACTGATATGGCTGCACTTAACTAACTGTTATGGACTGAACTGCCTTCCCCTTCCAGTGTCTCATGGTATCACCATATTTGAAGACAGACTCTTTAAAGAGGTAAAGTTATATGAGGTCATTGGGTAGATCCTAGTTCATGTGACTATAGTTGAAGATAGGGTCTTCAATGAAGTGACTGAGTTAAAATGATGCCATTAGGGTTGGACTATAAGCCAGTATGGCTGGTGTCTTTATAAGAAGGAGAGACATGAGGATGAACATGGAAAGGCCATATGAGGGATGCATTGAGAAGGTGACCATCTGTAAGCCAAGGAGAGAGTTCTCACGAGAAAGCAAATCTGTCAATAGTTTGATCTTCGACTTCTGGCCTCCAAAACTATGAGGAAATAAAATTTTATTGTTTAAGCCACCTTGTCTGTGGTATTTTGTTATGACAGCCCTAGCCAACACTGACTCATATATTTAATGTCTTAGCCCCAGAAGCCAGGAGTGAATCAGGGAGTTCATTTAAATGATGTGAAACCTTTTAACTCATTTGATACCTCAACTCAGTGATGACTAACATTCTATTCCAGGATTTACCTGGAACAATGGAGAATGGTGGTGCTTGGCGGGGGTGGGGTGCAAATGAGAAGTACGTGGAAGGCTTGTTAAAACATGGATTACTGGGCCCCACTCCCAAAGTTTCTGATTTAGTAAGTCTGGGTTGAAGGAAGAGAATTTGCATTTTTAACAATTTCCCAAGTGGTCCAGGGGCCATAATTTGAGAATCACCAAGGCAAATCAAAAGTACTCTTTTCACCAAGGAACTTCTCAAAATCTTGGTAAAGGGAGAACCATCATTCATCAAAAGCTTTCTAGTAAATTTCCCCTGCAGATCAGGAAAAAACGGTTGGAAAACAAGGGGCAATAATAGGATGCTGGAGTGGTGAATGCCTGGTGGAAATACTTAAAACACCAGACACAAGATAGGATAGAGTTAATAGGCAGCAAAGCCAGAGGGCAAACAAAAACTCCACAGGGAATTTTAGCAGTTGCTAAGTAATCACTTTGTTCCTTGGAATGGAAGAGATGGACAGCTTACTAAAATATTACTTGATCTAAATAAAATAAAAATAAAATTCTGGGTCTGGTGGCCAGAACTTTGACTTGAATTGCCACAAAGAGCTTTATTCCAATTCATAGATCGAGTCACTTTATTCAAGGGAAGGTCAAGTTCTCTTGCAGTGCCACAAGTAATACTGTAAATCTTCAAATGTTTACTAAAGGAAATGGAGGGAAGTAGACATGGGGAGGATTATTAAACAATGGCTCAGATTTGACACTAATCCTCAGAGACCTAAAATAACGCTGTGGTCCAATAGTCCAAGTAGGGGTTTGTACAGGTCAGATATTAAATCAAATCTTGGTTTTAGACTTTCTCAAAGTGATTATCATACATAATCGTTCCTGAAAGTACAGTTGAAGTGACATTTTTTGGCAAAGAGTAAAATCCCATATTGACTTCCTGACCCGTACAGTAAGGTCTATTATTAGGAAGGGCCAAGTAGAAGTCACTGAAATGTCAATAATAAACAAAATAGAAAATCAAATGAAATATTGCAACCACAGGGACATTTCAGAAAGCAGTGCCACTATCAGAGATTTGAAAGATGCAAGGTAGTGATTGCTTATAACATCTTCACTTAACTTATTTTTTGACTTGTGAATAAGGCCAATGGATCCTGGAGAATGTGCATTGTCATAAACCTAATCAACTGGTTACTCCAATTGCGGCTTCTGTTCCAGGTTGATCTCTTTATTTTTAACATCTTTGTTGGAATATAATTGCTTTACATTGTGTTAGTTTCTGCTGTATAACAAAGTGAATCAGCTATACGTATACATATATCCCCATATCCCCTCCCTCTTGCGTCTCCCTCCCACCCTCCCCATCCCACCCCCTAGGTGGTCACAAAGCACCGAGCTGATCTCCCTGTGCTATGCAGCTACTTCCCACTAGCTATCTATTTTACATTTGGTAGTGTATATATGTTCATTCCACTCTCTTACTTCGTCCCAGCTTCCCCTTCCCCCTCCCTGTGTCCTCAAGTCCATTCTCTATGTCTGCATCTTTATTCCTGTCCTGGCCCTACATACTTCAGAACTTTTTTTTTTTTTTTAGATTCCATTTTTATGTGTTAGCATACTGTATTTGTTTTTCTCTTTCTGATTTACTTCACTCTGTATGACAGACTCTAGGTCCATCCACCTCATTATAAAAAACTCAATTTCGTTTCTTTTTATGGCTGAGTAATATTCCATTGTATATATGTGCCACATCTTCTTTGTCTATTTGTCAATGGACACTTAGGTGGCTTCCATGTCCAGGCTATTGTAAACAGTGTTGCAATGAATATTGTGGTACATGACTCTTTTTGAATTATGGTTTTCTCAGGGTATATGCCCAGTAGTGGGATTGCTGGATGGTATGGTAGTTCTATTTTTAGTTTTTTAAGGAACCTCCATACTGTTTTCCATAGTTGTTGTATCAATTTATATTCCCACTAACAGTGCAGGAATGTTCCCTTTCCACGACACCCTTTCCAGCATTTATTGTTTCTAGATTTTTAGAGTGGCCATTCTGACCAGTGTGAGATGGTACCTCATTGTAGTTTTGATTTGCATTTCTCTAATAATTAGTGATGTTGAGCATCTTTTCATGTTCCTCTAGGCTATCTGTGTGTCTTCCTTGGTGAAATGTCTATTTACGTCTTTTGCCCATTTTTTAATTGGATTGTTTGCTTTTTGGTATTGAGCTCCATGAGCTACTTGTATATTTTGTAGATTAATCCTTTGTCAGTTGCTTCGTTTGCAACTATTTTCTCCCATTCTTAGGGTTGCTTTTTTGTCTTGTTTATGGTTTCCTTTGCTGTGCAAAAGCTTTTAAGTTTCATTGGGCCCCATTTGTTTATTTTTGTTCTTATTTCTATTACTCTAGGAGGTGAGTCAAAAAGGATCTTGCTGTGATTTATGTCATAGAGTGTTCTGCTTTTGTTTCCTCTAAGAGTTTGATAGTGTCTGGCCTTACATTTAGGTCTTTAATCCATTTTGAGTTTATTTTTGTATATGGTGTGTGGGAGTGTTCTAATTTCATTCTTTTCCATGTAGTTGTCCACTTTTCCCAGCACCACTTATTGAAGAGGCTGTCTTTTCTCCGTTGCATATTCTTGCCTCCTTTATCAAAGATAAGGTGACCATATGCGTGTGGGTTTATCTCTGGGCTTTCTATCCTCTTCCATTGATCTATATTTCTGTTTTTGTGCCTGTACCATACTGTCTTAGTTACTGTAGCTTTGTAGTATAGTCTAAAGACAGGGAGACTGATCCCTCCAGCTTCGTTTTTCTCTCTCAAGATTGCTTTGACTATTCGGGGTCTTTTGTGTTTCCATACAAATTGTGAAATTTTTTGTTCTAGTTCTGTGAAAAATGCCATTGGTAGTTTGATAGGGATTACATTGAATGTGTAGATTGCCTTGGGTAGTATAGTCATTTTCACAATGTTGATTCTTCCAATCCAAGAACATGGTATATGTCTCCACCTGTTTGTATCTTCTTTCATTTCTTTCATCAGTGTCTTACACTTTCCTGCATACAGGTCTTTTTTCTCCTTAGGTAGTTTATTCCTAGGCATTTTATTCTTTTTGTTGCAATGGTAAATGGGATTGTTTCCTTAATTTCTCTTTCAGATTTTTCATCATTACTGTATAGGAATGCAAGAGATTTCTGTGCATTAATTTAGTATCTTGCTACTTAACCAAATTCATTGATTAGCTCTAGTACCTTTCTGGTGGATTCTATATATACAGTATCATGTCATCTGCAAAGAGTGACAGCTTTATTTCTTTTCTGATTTGGATTTCTTTTTCTTCTTTGATTTCTGTGGCTAAAACTTCCAAAACAATGTTGAATAATAGTGGTGAGAGTGGCCAACCTTGGCTTGTTCCTGATCTTAGTGGAAATTTTTTCAGTTTTTCACCATTGAGGACGATGTTGGCTGTGGGTTTTTCATATATGGCCTTTATTATATTGAGGAAAGTTCCCTCTATGCCTACTTTTTGGAGGGTTTTTTCATAAGTGGTTGCTGAATTTTGTCAAAAGCTTTCTCTGCATCTATTGAGATAATATTATGGTTTTTCTCCTTCAGTTTGTTAATATGGTGTATCACATTAATTGATTTGCGTATATTGAAGAATCCTTGCATTCCTGGGATAAACCTCACTTGATCATGGTGTGTGATCCTTTTAATCTGCTGTTGGATTCTGTTTGCTAGTATTTTGTTGTGGATTTTTGCATCTATGTTCATCACTGATATTGGCCTGTAGTTATTTTTCTTTGTGGCATCTTTGTCTGATTTTGATATCAGGGTGATGGTGGTCTCGTAGAATGAGTTTGGGAGTGTTCCCCCCTCTGCTATATTTTGGAAGAGTTTGAGAAGGATAGGTGTTAGCTGTTCTCTAAATGTTTCATAGAATTTGCCCATGAAGCCATCTGGTCCTGGGCTTTTGTTTCTTGGAAGATTTTTAATCCCAGTTTCAATTTCAGTGCTTGTGATTGGTCTGTTCATATTTTCTACTTCTTCCTGGTTTAGTCTTGGCAGGCTGTGCATGTCTAAGAATTTGTCCATTTCTTCCAGGTTGTTCAATTTATTGGCATAGAGTTGCTTGTAGTAAACTCTCATGATCCTTTGTATTTTTTCAGTGTCAGGTGTTACTTCTCCTTTTTTCATTTCTAATTCTATTGATTTGAGTCTTCTGCCGTTTTTTCTTGATGAGTCTGGCTAATGGTTTATCAATTTTGTTTATCTTCTCAAAGAACCAGCTTTTAGTTTTATTGATCTTTGTTATCATTTCCTTCATTTATTTTTTATTATTTCTGATCTGATCTTCATGATTTTCTTCCTTCTGCTAACTTTGGGGGGTTTTTGTTCTTCTTTCTCTAATTGCTTTGGTGTAAGGTTAGGTTGTTTATTTGAGATGTTTCTTATTTCTTGAGGTAGGATTGTATTGCTATAAACTTCCCTCTTAGAACTGCTTTTGTTGCATCCCAAAGGTTTTGGGCCGTCATGTTTTCATTGTCATTTGTTTCTAGATATTTTTTGATTTCCTCTTGGATTTCTTCAGTGATCTCTTGGTTATTAAGTAGCATATAGTTTAGCCTCCATGTGTTTGTATTTTTTACAGTTTTTTCATGTAATTGATATCTAGTCTCAGAGTGTTGTGGTCAGAAAAGGCACTTGATACAATTTCAATTTTCTTAAATTTACCATAGCTTGTTTTGTGATCCAAGGTATGATCTATCCTGGAGAATATTCCATGTGCACTTGAGATGAAAGTGTATTCTGTTGTTTTCGGATGGAATGTCCTTTAAATATCAATTAAGTCCATCTTTTTTAATGTGTCATTTAAAGCTTTTGTTTCCTTATTTATTTTCATTTTGGTTCATCTGTCCATTGGTGAAAGTGGGGTGTTAAAGTCCCATACTATGAAAGTGTTACTGTCGATTTCCCCTTTTATAGCTGTTAGCATTTGCCTTATGTATTGAGGCATCCCTATTTGGGTACATAAATATTTATAATTATTATATCTTCTTCTTGGATTGATCCCTTATCTTTATGTAGTATCCTTCTTTGTCTCTTGTAATAGTCTATGTTTTAAAGTAGATTTTGTCTGATATGAGAATTGCTACTCCTGCTCTCTTTTGATTTCCATTTGCATGGAATATCTTTTTCCATCCCCTCACTTTCAGTCTGTATGTGTCCCTAGGTTGGAAGTGGGTCTCTTGTAGACAGCATATTTATGGGTCTTGTTTTTATAGCCATTCAGCCAGTCTATGTCTTTTGGTTGGAGGATTTTATCCATTTACATTTAAGGTAGTTATTGATATGTATGTTCACATTTAAGGTAGTTATCTATATGTATGTTCCTACCCAATAGGTAATGTTCCTATTACCATTTTCTTAATTGTTTTGGGTTTGTTATTGTAGATCTTTTCCTTCTCTTGTGCTTCCTGCCAAGAGAAGTTCCTTTAGCATTTGTTGTATAGCTGGTTTGGTGGTGCTGAATTCTCTTAGCTTTTGCTTGTCTGTAAAGGTTTTAATTTCTCTGTCAAATCTGAATGAGACACTTGCTGGGTAGAGTAATCTTGGTTGTAGGTTTTTCCCTTTCATCACTTTAAATATGTCCTGGCACTCCCTTCTGGCTTGCAGAGTTTCTGCTGAAAGATCAGCTGTTAACCTTATGGTGATTCCCTTGTATGTTATTTGCTGCTTTTCCCTTGCTGCTTTTAATATTTTTTCTTTGTATTTAATTTTTCATAGTTTGAATAATATGTGTCTTGGTGTGTTTCTCCTTGGATTTATCCTGTCTGGGAGTCTGTGCTTTCTGGACTTGATTATTTCCTTTCCCATGTTAGGGAAGTGTTCAACTATAATCTCTTCAAATATTTTTTCAGTCCCTTTCTTTTTCTCTTCTTCTGGGACCCCTATAATTTGAATGTTGGTGCATTTAATGTTGTCCCAGAGGTCTCTGAGACAGTCCTCAGTTCTTTTCATTCTTTTTTCTTTATTCTGCTCTGCAGTAGTTATTTCCACTGTTTTATCTTCCAGGTCATTTATCCATTCTTTTACCTCTGTTATTCTGCTATTGATTCCTTCCAGGGATTTTTAAATTTCATTTATTGGGTTGTTCATCATTGTTTGTTTGCTCTTTAGTTCTTCTAGGTCCTTGTTAAACATTTGTTGTGTTTTCTCCATTCTATTTCCAAGATTTTGGATCATCTTTACTATCATTACTCTGAATTCTTTTTCAGGTAGACTGCCTATTTCTTCTTCATTTGTTTGGTCTGGTGGGTTTTTACCTTGCTCCTTCATCTGCTGCATATTTCTCTGTGGTCTCATTTTGCTTAACTTACTGTATTTAGGGGCCTCCTTTTTGCAGGCTGCAGGTTCATAATTCCCATTGTTTCTGGTGTCTTCCCCAGTGGGTAAGGTTGGCTCGGTGGTTGTGTAGGCTCCCTGGTGGAGGGGAATGGTGCCTGTGTTCTGGTTGATGAGGCTGGATCTTGTTTTTCTGGTGGGTTGGACCATGTCCAGTGGTGTGTCTTCTGGTGCCTGTGAACTTATTATGATTTTAGGCAGCCTCTCTGCTAATGGGTGGTGTTGTGTTGCTGTCTTGCTAGTTGTTTGGCATGGGGTGTCCAGTCCTGGAGCTTGCTGGTTGTTTAGTGGAGCTGGGTCTTAGCATTGAGACAGAGATCTCTGCGAGAGCTCTTGCCAATTGATATTACATGGAGCTGGGAGGTCTCTTGTGGTCCAATGTCCTGAACTTGGAAATCAGCTCTCTCACCTCCAACGCTCAGGCCTGACACCTGGCTGGTGCACCAAGACCCAGTCAGCCATATGGCACAGAAGAAAAGGGAGAAAAAAAGAGAAAGAAAGAAAAATAAGTAAATAAAATAAAAAAGTTATTAATAGAAAAAATTTTAAAATATTATTAAAATAAAAAATAAGAAAAAGAAGAGAGAAACCAAGCCAATAAACAATCCAGAAATGATAACAAGTGCTAAAAACTAAAGTAAGATAAACATATAAATCAGAAACTAGTCAGTCACATACAGCAAACCTCAGGTCTACAGTTGCTCCCAAAGTCCACTGCCTCAATTTTAGAATGATTCTTTGTCTATTCAGGTATTTCACAGATGCAGGGTACATCAAGTTGATTGTGGAGATTTAATCCACTGCTCCTGAGACTGCATGGAGAAATTTCCTTTTCTCTTCTTTGTTTGCATAGCTCCTGGGGTTCAGCTTTGGATTTGGCCCTGCCTCTGCATTTAGGTTGCCCTCTGGAATCTGCTTTTCGCCCAGAGAGAAGGGGGTTAAAGAAGCAATTGTTTAGGGGTCTCGGGTTCATTCAGGTCATGGGGAGGGAAGAGTACGGATTGCGGCACGAGCCTGTGGCGACAGAGGCCTGCGTGATTTTGCAACAGCCTGAGGCACACCATGTGTTCTCCCGGGGAAGTTGTCCCTGGATCCCGGGACCCAGGCAGTGGTGGGCTGCATAGGCTCCCGGGAGGGGAGGTGTGGATAGTGACCTGTGCTTGCATACAGGCTTCTTGGTGGTGGCAGCAGCAGCCTTAGCATCTCATGCCCGTCTCTAGGGTTTGCGCTGTTAGCCGCGGCTCACGCCAGTCTCTGGATCTCGTTTAGGCGGTACTCTAAATCCCCTCTCCTCACGCACCCTGAAACAATGGTCTCTTGCCTCTTAGGCAGGTCCAGACTTTTCCCCGGACTCCCTCCTGGCTAGCTGTGGCACACTAGCCCCGTTCAGGCTGTGTTCACGCAGCCAACCCGAGTCCTCTCCCTGGGATCCAACCGAAGCCCGAGCCTCAGCTCCCAGCCCCCGCCTGTCCTGGAAGGTGAGCAGACAAGCCTCTCGGGCTGGTGAGTGCTGGTCAGCACCGATCCTCTGTGCGGGAATCTCTCCCCTTTGCCCTCCGCACCCCTGTTGCTGTGCTCTCCTCCATGGCTCCGAAGATTCCCCCCCACCACTCCGTCTCTACCAGTGAAGGGGCTTCCTAGTGTGTGGAGACTTTTCCTCCTTCACAGCTCCCTCCCAGAGGGACAGGTCCCATCCCTATTCTTTTGTCTCTGTTCTTTCTTTTTCTTTTGCCCTGCCCAGGTACGAGGGGATTTTCTTGCCTTTTGGGAAGTCTGAGGTTTTCTGCCAGATTTCAGTAGGTGTTCTGTAGGAGTTGTTCCACATGTAGATGTATTTCTGATGTATTTGTGGGGAGGAATTTGATCTCCACGTCTTACTCCTCTGCCATCTCCTCTGTCCTCCCAGGTTGATCTCTTAATTGGAATAAATCAGCATAGCCCCTGGCATTTCATATGGAGCTATTAACCTGAAAAATGCTTTTCTTATAGTGTTTACTAAGGGCTATGTTAAGTATTGGTTTCATATGACAATGACAACCGTATACCTCTACTGTGTTATCACAGAGCTATGTCAGTTCTATGGCTCTCTTAATATGACCTAGGCTATAGGAATGTTGACCATTCTGCCTTTACAAAAATATCACACTAGTCCCCTATGTTGATGACATCATGCTATTTGGACATTATAGCCAGAAGTGTTCTAACTGACTTGGTAAGACTCAAAAATCCCAGTGCAAGAGATACATTAATAAAAACTAAGGGGCACATAGTAAAATTTCCTTGAATATACTGATCTGGGACATGAGTAAATTGAAAGGTAAATTTCACTCCATACACAACCTACTACTAAGAAATAAGCATAATGTTTGGTGGACCTATTTGGATTTTAGAAACAATACATAACCATCATTCAGGGTGTTTCTCTCATTCAATTACTAAATAACCCATAAACTTAACTTCTGAGAGGTGCCTAGAGTAAGAGAAGTTTTGATAACAGTGTCAGTGTGTATTGCAAGTTTTCCTCCACTTGGTACATATTGCTCATTATATTAAATGATGCTGAAAGCATATACAGTAAGTTCCCTACATATGAACATTCAAGTTGTGAACTTTCAAAGATGCGATTGTGCATTCGCATGCCCAATAATGTAAATTAGTTCACGTGTCTGGCATACATTTTCATGTGTGTGCACCCTCTACAAGTGGTCGTGCTTTTGCATACTTTACTGTATACTACTGTAAAGAGTACAGTAGTATAGTATCTTTATTTCAAGCCCAGGATGTTCAGAAGCAAGAGTTAAAAGCAGTGGTGATGTGGCTGTTACTGCTAAGAAGAGCCAGGAATTAGAGGCCGAGAGAAAGGACAAAGAAAGACAAGAGGAAGAAGTAACTGAAGAACCAAAGAGAAGCACAATGCAGGAAATGACAAGGGAATTTTCTTTATTTGAGGAGGCACTGTTCGTTTTTGAGGTACAGGACCGGACCCCAACATAGAACAGTACATGAAGGTTGCAGCAGCCATTCAGAATGCAATCCAGTGCTACTATGGCATCTATGATGCGAAAAAAAAGAGCTACTACCCAGACATCACTGGATCCTTTTTTCAAGAAGATAGATTGAATTGAATCCAGCAAGGAACCAGAACCTGTGCCATCAATGTCAGGCATGAGTGAAAGTGCAACTTGCCCTCCATCTCCTATTGCTGACGATCCTTCAGCTCTACCATCCCCCACCTCCTCTCCCTCCTCCAGTCAGTAACTCTTCTTGCCTGTTCACTCGATACCAGCCCCTGTATGCCAGCTGTTGTACTGTACTACTGTACTTTTCAAGGTACTGTACTGCAAGATTAAAAATGTTTTCTTTATTTTTTGTGTTTGTTTTTTATGCATTATTTGTGCAAAAAATATTATAAACCTATTACAGTACAGTATTATATAGCTGATTGAGTTAGTTGGGTACCTAGGTTAACTTTGTTGGACTTACAAACCAACTGGACTTAACGAACATGCTCTCAGAATGGAACTCATTTGTATGTAGGGAACTTACTGTATGATAAATAGAAATCCTATTGATACAAGCCTGGGGGGGTGGTAAATCACAATGTTTAAGGAAAAACGTCTCAAGTCCTCTTTAGAAAATAACTATTCTCTTTTATAAAAACAGCACCTTGCTTGCTATTGGCCACAAGTAATGTCTGAATCCCAGACTGTGAGACAGAAAGTGACAAAATTGGGTTCATCTGCTCCACCAAGCCAGTGAATGCATGCATCAAGCAGAAGTGAATAATACAAAATTGGGCTTGATCAGGTTTTGAAGGCACAAGTAAGTTGCATGATCGTGGACCGTTATGGTAACTACATTGTTTGCTCTCCTCCAACCCATTTCTATGACTCCATAGTGCAGAGGTTGGCAAATATTTTCTCTAAAGCGCTAGAAAGGAAATATTTTAAGCTTTGTGGGTGTTAATGTTCGTGATCACACCTACTCAGCTCTGACATTATAGAGTATACATAAAGGATTGTGACTATGTTCACATAAACCTTTATAAAAGCAGCTTGGATTTGACCTATGGGCCATAGTTTGCCAACTCCTGTCATACAGAGTTCCTTACAATTAGTTTACTGAAGGAGAAAAATATTAGGTCTGTGCTTAGTAAGCATTTGGCCCAATATGCTGGGACCACTCAGAAGAGAACTGTGCAACATTACAGGCATAATCAAGGAAAGTCCTGAAAGATAGAAGGGTAAGGGAATTCCCTCAAAGAGCAGAAATTCAAACAGTACATCTAACTGACCCTTTAATAGAGAGATGATGGGCCTACAATGTGTGTATCTACACTGATTTATGGAACGTAGCTAACAGTTTGGCCAGGTAGTCAGAGAAAAAGTTTGGCAAATTGTTAACAAAATGATATACAGGTGAGGTATGTGGATGACATCTCATGAGAGGCACAGATTGTGATTATGTTTTTGTTCCGTGTGAATAACCAATAGAGGACATTCAGAGCAGAAGAGTATCTCAATAGTCAGGGAGATAAGATGGATTTTTGTTATAGTCAGTCAAGTTCAGTCCGTGTCTTTTTTCATCCTACCGTGTGTAGTGGGTTGAATTGTGTCCTGAAAAATGATATGTCCAAATCTTAGCCCCTGGAACTTATGAATATGACCTTATTTGTAAACAGGGTCTTCATACATATAATTAAGGATCTTGAGATAATGTCATCTTGGATTTAGGTGTTTTCTAAATCCAATGACCAGTATCCTTATAAAAGAAAGAAGAGGAAGGTCTGAGACATAGAGACACAGGGAAGAAGACCATGTATGTAAATATGGAGGCACAGATTAGAGTTTTTGCTAAGAGTTGCTGGCAGCCTTCAGAAGTAGGAGAGAGGCATGAAACAGATTTTTCCTTAAGGCCTCCCATAAGAATCCATCCTGCCAACCTTGATTTCAGACTTCTGGCCTCCAGTACTATGAGAGAACAAATTTCTATTGTTTTATGCCATCCAGTTTGTGGTGTTACAGCAACCCTAGGAAACTAATATATTATTTTTGCTTAATGAAAAAGTGGACTTGGCATCAAGAGTTGAAGGCTCTACACATGCTCAGTCACCAAGGCTGATATGGCTATTGCCCATGCAGTGTTCCCAGCCTGCCAACAATGAGATCAATGTGAGCACAGAACACAGCATCATTTGAGGGGAAGATCAAGCCATCCAGCAGCAGATTGATTGTAGTGAACCCTTTCCCTCATAGAGTGGGCAGTGGTTTATCTCCACTTCATGATATGAATAATGCCTTCCATACTTGCAATACTTTCACATGTGAACTCATAGAATGTCTTGTTTAAGGTCATGATATTCCACAAAATATTGCTCCTGAGCAAATAACGAATTTTACATCAAAAGAAATATAATAAGAGCTTAAAACTATAGAATTCATTGTTTCTCCATTATCTTGTTGCAGATAGCCTTGTGAGACATAGGAATGGCCCATTAACTAATCAGTTATGGTGCCTCGTGGGAGGCAAAACCTTGTGAGGTTAAGATGTTCTGTAAGATCCAGAGTATGTTTGAGACATGCTGCTGTTTCTTCCATGGCCATAACTGGACTTCAAAAAGATAGTTGAGGAAGGGGGGTAGAAGAACTAAATTTGACCAAGATTCTGTGAGGAGGTATAGCATGTATTGAAAAGGATAAAATTTGATTTCAGCACATTTGTTTGTAGGAAATTTCATATTTGTCTTTAAAAGAAAAATAGTCTTCTTATTTTTTCATAGGTGGATAGCTAAGGTAATTAAAATAAACACTTTGAAAAAACTAGCATAGTAGAGTAGAACAGGAATACTAGTCTATTCAACAGATGTGAATCCCCATTAATGTGAATTTAGAGCTATTCCAATATTAATAGCTATGCAAAAGTAACAGGCTGTTCTACTTTGGTTAAGTAATGAGTGCTTGGAAAATATTACATTAGAAATCCTATGTTCCAATGATAGATTTTCAGTGTTCCTACCCCAACCCCTGGCACCACTATTCTTTTTATAGTTAAATTTTAACTGTTGATGGTTTTCTATTTCCTTCCCTTGATAGTCTAATTTTTATAAGTTAGCCCACTGTTGTAATATTGGAATTTGGGACATTTTATTTTCTGATTTTATGTTCAATTTTTGTTGTGCACTCTGTCCTCATTATTACAAGTGTAGTTTACCTCTATTCTTTAGATAATGATAGCTCAGGTAGAGAATGATGAAGCACACATATTATCAGCTGTAAATATCACTGTCAAAAAGTCATTGTGTTACATTGAACATCAAAGTGTTTCTAATCACATCTATAAATCTTAGGAATATGATTAGAATATATAAGCCAAAAATAATGATTTCTATAACATGCCTAGAAATGGAACATAATGAAACATTCAATATGTAAACTTACAGAACCTAAACATTGTAGTACTATATAGTAGAATTTCAAGCCAATGAACAATGGCATTTTTTAAATGATGCTTTTAAAATAAATGTATTGCATGCTGCCTTACATAGGCATACCTCAGATATACTGCAGGTTCTGTTCCCGACCACTGTAATAAAGTGATTATTGCAATAAAGCCAGTCACATGAATTTTTTGATTTTTCAGTGCATTTAAAAGTTTTGTTTACACTATGCTGTAGTCTGTTAAGTGTACATACCTTAATTAAAAACACTTTATTGCTAAAAAATGTTAACCATTATCTGAGCCTTCACCTAGTTGTAATCTTTTTGCCAGTGGAGGGTCCTGCCTCAGTATTGATGGCTGCTGACTGATCCGGGTTGTGGTTGTTGAAGTTTGGGATGGCTGTGACAATTTCTTCAAATAAGATACTGAAGTTTGCTCCATCAATTGACTCTTCCTTTCGTGAACAATTTCTCTGAATATGCAATGCTGTTTGACAGTATTTTATGCACAGTAGAACTTCTTTCAAAGCTGGACTCAGTCCTCTCAAACCCTGCCACTGCCTTAGCAACAAAGCTTATGTACTATTCTAAAATCTTTACTGTCATTTCAACAATCTTCACAGCATCTTCATAAGGAGTAGATTCCATCTCAAGAAACCACTTTCTTTGCCCATCCATAAGAAGCAACTCCTCATCTGTTCAACTTTTATTGCAACAATTGCAACAAAGTTATATCTTCAGGCTCTATTTTAAATTCTAGTTTTCTTGCTAGTTCCACTACATTTGCAGTTACTTCCTCCACTGAAGTCTTGAACCCCTCAAAGTCCTCCATGAGGGTTGGAATCTTCTTCCAAAGTCCTGTTAGTGTTGATATTTTGACTTCTTCCCATGAATCACAGATGTTCTCAATGGCATCTAGAATGATGAATTCTTCTCAAAAGGTGTTCAGTTTACTTTGCTCAGATCCATCAGAGGAATCACTATGGCAGCTACAGACTTACAAACTATATTTCTTAAATAATAAGACATGAAAGTCAAAATTACTCCTTGATCCATGGGCTGTAGAATAGATATTGTGTTAGCAGGCATGAAAACAACATGAGTCTCATTGTACATCTCCATCAGAGCTCTTGGGTGACCAGGTGCATTGTTAATGAACAGTAATATTTTGAAAGGAAACTTTCTTTCTGAGCAGTGGGCTCAAAATATTCAGTAAACCATGTTGTAAACAGATGTCCTGTCATCCAGACTTCATTGTTCTGTATATAGTGCACAGGCAGAGTAGGTTTAGCATTATTTTTAAGGGCTCTAGGATTTTCAGAATGGTAACTTAGCATTTGCTTCAATTTAAAGTTACCACACCAGTCAGAATGGCCATCATCAAAAAATCTACAAACAATAAATGCTGGAGAGGATGTGGAGAAAAGGGAACCCTCCTACACTGTTGGTGGGAATGTAAATTGGTACAGCCACTATGGAGGACAGTATGGAAGGTCCTCAAAAAACTAAAAATAGAACTACCATATGACCCAGCAATCCCACTACTGGTCATATACCCTGAGAAAACCATAATTCAAAAAGACACACACTCACCACAATGTTCATTGCAGCACTATTTACAATAGCCAGAACATGGAAGCAACGTAAATGTCCATTAACAGAGGGATGGATAAGGAAGATTTGGTACATATATACAATGGAATATTACTCAGCCATAAAAAGGAACGAAATAGTGCCACTTGCAGTGACGTGGATAGACCTAGAGATAGACCATACAGAGTGAAGTAAGTCAGAAAGAGAAAAACAAATATCATATAATATTGCTTATATGTGGAATCTCGAAAAATGGTACAGATGAACTTACTTGCAAAGCAGAAATAGAGACACAGGTGTAGAGAACAAACTTATGGTTACTAAGGGGGGAAGGGGAGGTGGGATGAATTGGGAGATTGGGATTGGCATATATACAGTACTACGTATAAAATAGATAACTAATGAGAGCCTACTGTATAGCACAGGGAACTCTACTCAGGGCTCTGTGGTGACCTAAATGGGAAGGAAATCTAAAAAAGAGGGTATATGTGTATACGTATAACTGATTCACTTTGCTGTACAGCCGAAACTAACACAACATTGTAAAGCAACTATACTTCAATAAAAATTAATAGAAAAAAATAAAGCCTCCAAAAAAAATAAATGAATAAGATTACCAGCTGCCTTAGCCCCTAACAAAAGAGTCAGTCTGTCCTTTGAGGTTTGAAGCCAAGCATTGGCTTCTCCACTTTAGATATGAAATTCCTAAATGACATCTTCTTCCAATAAAAGGCTGTTTAATCTACATTAAAAACCTATTATTTTAAGTGGCCACATTCATTAATTATCTTACTTTCTCCATCACTTGCTGCAGCTTCTATATCAGTACCTGCTTCTTTACCTTGAACTTTTATGTTACAGAGATTGCTTCTTTCCTTAAACCTCATGAACCAACCTCTGATAGTTTCAAACTTTTCTTTTGTAGTTTCCTCATCTATCTCAGCCTTCAGAGAATTGAAGAGAGTTAGGGCTTTGCTCTAAATTAGGCTTTGGCTAAAGGAAAGGTTGTGGCTGGTTTGTTCATCTATCCAGATCACCAAAACTTTCTCCGTATCAGCAATAAGGCTGTTTCACTTTCGTATCATTCATTTGTTGACTGGAGTAGCAATTTTAATTTTCTTCAAGAAATTTGCATTCACAACTTGGCTGTTTGGCATAATAGGTATAGCTTTTGGCTTATCTCAGCTTTCAACATGCCTTCCTCATTTCTAGCTTAATCACTTCTAGCTTTTTATTTAAATGGAAAGACATGTGTCTCTTCTTTTCACTTGAACACTTGGAGACCATTGTATAGTTATCAACTGGCCTAATTTCAATATTGCTGTTTCTCAGGGAATAGGGAGGCCTGAAGAGAGGGAGAGAGATGGGGAATGACTGGTTGGTGGAGCAGTCAGAACACACACAAAATTTATTGATTAGGCTTGTGGCTCCTCAAAACAATTCCAACATTAACATCAGAGGTCACTAATCACAGAGCATCATGACAAATATAATAACAATGAAAAAGTTTGAAATATTGGGAGAATTACCAAAATGAGACACAGAGATATGAAGTGAGCAAATGCTGTTGGAAAAATGGCACTGATAGACCTGCTTCAGGCAGGGTTGCCACAAACCTTCAATTTGTGAAAAACACAGTATCTGTGAAGCACAATAAAGTGAAACACGATAAAAGGAGGTACCGCTGTACAGTAATGTCTCAGCTGTATAGAGAACTCTTTTAATGAGAATCATGTACTTGAAACAAAATCATTGATCATGCTAAATAGAGCTGCACATCCATGCAAAATCCCTCAGTGCCCACATCTATGTCAAGGCCCAACTGAACATAAATAAAGTAATTTTTGAAAAACCAGGATAACATCTGTATTAAAAAATTCTCCTTTATAATTTTTTTGCATTTTTCTCTCTAAAAATCCTGGTGGACAATTCCTAGAAACTGAAGCACTTAGTAACCTGTACCTCCACCCATTAAAATTAAGGCAGTTCTTATAGTTGGTGATCTAAGCTTGTATATTGACTGGTTCAAATTTCAGTCCTGAATGCATTACCTTATTTGAGTAAGTACCTTTTAACTCTACTTTCCTCCAATTTTGTTAAAGTAAAATGACTAGGACATTCCTTGGCACATAGTAGAAACATTACTCAATGAATGATAGGTGCTTTGTTCATTACTCCTCTCATCTCTCTGCACTTAATAAATTATCCTGAAGACTAATTCTCTGATGGTTCTGAGAAAAAAATTATTGTAGTGAAGCAGTGCATTTGGAGAAGGAGAAAACCATGATTTACCCATCTCTTGATCTACCATTATGCTTTCATGTATGGGGATGGGGAGTGGGATGCTTATGTGGGCCTCATTGGACAGTTGGGCAGGGAATGTCTTTCTTGCAACCAGCTGAATCTTAGGAGGAGCTGTTAAGTGAGGGTTGTTCCATGTTCTAATGCCTGCTTAAGCTCCCAATGCTTGTTTAAACTCAATGGCCTAGGGGAAGGAGAGAAGTCTGGTTACAGATTGGTCAAGTCAAATGTGTGGGCATTTGGTCCAGATTGGTCAATAGGGACAAACAGTGTTGTTAATCATTATGAGACAAATAATGGGGATTTGGAGAGTCTGTGGCTTTGTCATAGATAAGCAAGGACATCATCTAGGAACCTTATCTAAGTCATATGAGGAAGAATGTTTCTTTGTAGTAAACCATTTCCTGGAATACAAGAGGGTGGAGGGATTTATTAACCTTTGCTCTTTTCCAGGATCACATGCTTCAAGTAAAGTTCAGCAATGTCAGTCCTCTCCTTTATGTAAAATAGTAAAATGTTGGAAATAACACCAGCCCCTCTTTGAATTCACTCTATTTTGTAGACAAATTTTGGCTGCAAATCTCAGGTAAAACTATGTATCATCCACTCCCAGGGCCAGGTGAATTGCACCAGTTCCAGTATCCAGGAACCGTTTTTGGTACTTAGAGAATTCCACCCTCAGGCAAAGTTACCAACAGTTCAGGTGATACCTGGTTTATTCCAACATTGTATTTAATAGGGAATAAAGGGAACGTGAAATATTTTTACCTTCTATCTCTTTAGTGTCTTATAATTACTGCCTCAGTGAAATCAAATAATCAAATAAACAGAATACAGTTTTCAATTTTGTCAGGTGTTTCTAACATAAGGTTAATAATGTTTTTATCTCTTGTTCTTATTGTGAAGATTTAGAGATAATATTTAATGATAGTTCAGATAAGGGCAGAAAGCTTACGGAGGAAATACTTTTCATATGGAGGTGACCTAAATCTTTAAATAATCTCAAGTAAGTGATTTTCTAACACTTATTAGTTTCTTCTTTCAGCCAATGAATACTTTATTTAGCACCTAGTATATGCCAGGCCCTGGATAATGGTAACACAAGAATGAATGGGATGCTTTCCTGCTGCCATGCCTTTATAGTCTAGTAGAGAGGTCTAACATATAAAATTTACTTATAACCCAAAGCCAGGAGTACAAGTAGAGATTAGTACAGGATATTACTAAAAAGAAGAAGAAGGTGTAACTAACTTCTCCCTGAGAGAACTCAGGGATCCCCTCACACAAGAGTGACATTTGAATGAAATGCTGAAAGAAGAATGGAAATTAGCCAGACAGAAGGTGAGGAAGGACTTTCCAGGAAGTAGAAATAGCAGTTGTAGAGGCAAAAAGACATTTAAAGCATGTCATATTTGAAGACCCACCGGTCATATAAGGTGGACAGAGGGTAGGGGTAGTGGAGAAATGGTTGGCTATGGGGCTATAGAGCAGAGTATTTCTCAAAAGGTGATCTCAGGAATGCTGAATCTGAATGTCCCAGCCTGACTGTTAAAAAACCAGACTTGTGGTCTTTAACTGAGACACCATGCAAAACTTGCCCATGGAGTAAGGATCTAAAATCTTCATTTTAAACAAACATCGCAGGGGACTCTGATCCACTCTGAAGTTTGAGCTTCACTGCTGTAAATGTTGACAAATTTAGATGATGAGGTTCCTATCTACTAAATGATAGCGATTAAACTTTATAAGTATTTGTATAAAAATGAAGGTTTTAAAATTGGAGTTAGACTGATTACATTTTCCATACAGTAAGATCACTGGCTTCAGTGTAGGTGATAATTAGGGAAGGGGGGTAGGAGGATGACACAACGATAATAATAAAAAATGAGTTAAGACCTGGTTGCTACAGTCTCAGCAGGAGATGTTGTTGTTAAGGGTTTAAAGTAAGGTGCGAAAATATTTGAAAGATATTTAAAAGGCAAATTTTGTGAGCAATTAGAGGTAGAAGATAAAGTGGAAGAAGGAGCCTGGAATGACTGTGAGCTTTCTTGCTTTGGTGACAGTATTTCATAAAAGTGTGTGTGTTATTGCAAACAAAGCAACTGACAAGGGATTAATCTCCAAAATATACAAACATCTCATGCAGCTCAATATCAAAAAAACAAACAACCCAATCAAAAAATGGGTGAAGATCTGAATAAACATTTCTCCAAAGAAGACATACAGATGGCTAAAGAGCAAATGAAAAGATGCTCAACATCACTAGTTTATTGGAGAAATGCAAATCAAGACTACAATGAGGTATCACCTCACACTGGTCAGAATGTCCATCATCAAAAAGTCTACAAAAAATACATGCTGGAAAGGGTACGGAGATAAGGGAACCCTCCTACACTGTTGGTGGGAATGTAAACTGGTACAGCCATTATTGAGTGCAGCATGGAGTTTCCTTAAAACACTAAAAATAGAGCTACCATATGATCCAGCAATCCCACTTCTGGACATATATCTGGAGAAAACCATAATTCAAAAAGATACATGCACCCCAACATTCATTGTCCATCAACAGAGGAATGGATAAAGAAGATGTGGTACATATATACAATGGACTATTACTTAGCCATAAAAAAGAACAAAATAATGCCATTTGCAGCAACATGGATGGACCTAGAGATTGTCATACTGAGTGAAGTAACTCAGACAGAGAAAGACAAATATCATACGATATCACTTATATATGGAATCTAAAAAAGGTACAAATGAACTTTCTACAAAACAGAAATAGAGTTACAGATATAGAAAGTAAACTTATGGTTACTGGAGGTAAGGGGGGAGGGATAAATTGGAAGATTGGGATTGACATATACACACTACTATATATAAAATAGATAACTAATAAGGACCTACTGTATAGCACAGGGAACTCTACTCAATACTCTGTAATGGCCTATATAAGAAAAGAATCTAAAAAAGACTGGATATATGTATGTATACAACTGATTCACTTTGCTGTATACCTGAAATTAACACAACATTGTAAATCAACTATATTCCGATAATTTTTTTTTAAATGTGTGTCTGTCAAATGCTTTACACACATCACTATGTTAATACTTTCAACAACTCTGAAGGAGCCAAGATATTTGTCTTTATTTCTATGTTACAGTTCATGAGACAGGGTCTTAGAAATGTGAGTCAAGTTGTCCTCAGTCCCAAAGTACATAACAATTAAGTACCAGTGACAGGATTCAAATGCAGGCAGTCTGGGTCTAGGCTCCACACTTTTACTCTCACACCTACCATGTTTTCCTACAGAATTAACCAAAACATTGCTTAGGAAGGGAGGATTGCTATTGTTTCACTCTTGCACATAGCACTGAAGACCTCACTCAGGAAGTCTATGATGTCCTGGATAGATTATTAAACTAGTACTGATGAGAGTTTGTTTCTTTGTACGCTGTAGTTTTTACCTTGCTTCAGTATTAATTGCTCAGTTCTCTCTTTTATGAGGTTAAGATCTGAGAATTAAAGAATTGGTCTTCCTTTAAATAGCATAGTACCAAACAAATTGCTATGTTTAGAATCACAGTATTGGCCACAACTTCTGTCCGTATGGGAATGGCATCATTTCTTTTCATAGTAAATGATCTTTCGCTTAACAAAATATCTTCATAGGCTGTTTTGGGTAGAGGGAATGAGAAGTTCCTTATCTCCCTGTACCCCACGGTAGAAGGAAACTGTGAAACTTATGTCCTGCATAAGAAATGATGAGAGATGGGGAGCTGGAAAGAAAGGAAGAAGACAGAAAAAGAGGGGACATAAAGGGGCAAGTGAATCTATCAGGAAACACTTTCTGGTGGTAAAGGTAGCCAAAGGAAGAAAAGTGTTGAAGATTCAGTTTTATCCTTGCTGCATGTTGCTGTGATGTAATCCTTAACCTGTTAGACCAAGTGTTTCTTACTGATGATGCTGTGAAAAAATAAAGGAAAAGGGGTAATGTCCCATGTATGAGTCACTATATGCCAGAGAGTGTATTATTCTATAAGAGGTGATCACGTTCTCATAAACCTGTAGAATTAAAAAAAATTATCATCAAGCAGGCCTTGGAAATTTACATAAAATTGCCTAGAAGTATCAATCTCACATCCAGTAGGAAATCCAAAGCCTGCTTAATGATTTTTTTTTTTTTTGCAGCGCTGCATGTGGGATAGAAACCATGCCCCTCACATTGGAAGTGCGGAATCTTAACCACTGGACTGCAAGGGAAGTCCCAAGGGTTTTATTTTTTAAGTTGAGCAACAAAAGAAAGGGATGGGGGGAAGGAAATAGGGAAGAGAGAAAAAAAAGGGAGGGAAGTGAAAGATTTAGGGGCAGGGAATTAGGACCTAAAAGGTAAAGTGGAGCAACAGGGTGTGGGAGAGGTTTGAGGTGGTGATACAGGGAGAAATGTTGTTGGTTGTCATGAGTTAAACCTCTTCAAAGTTTTATTAAGAATAAAAAGTAGCACGCTCATTTAATTTTGCAAGCAGCAAAATCCTCCTAATGTTTCCTCTGTTTCACAGTGGCTGGGTATTAGGAACCAGATTCTCTCGACTCCAGGGCTTGGAATACAATTACTGTTCTACTAAGAGGAGCGTTTGAGCAGGATTTGGAAGTTGGAGGGGAGGCAGAGCCATATTCCTTTGTTCTTTGGCGGTGGTAAGTGAGTGCCTGGGCTTTAGCAGATGTAAGATTTTGTAGAGGTTTTGCTGTGATTATTAAGAACAGCATCTGCAGTTTTCTGTTTTGCTTGGAAAATCCTGGTTACCACCTGGTTCTCCACACTACACCTGTAGTGGTGAACCTGAAAGCTAGTGGAAGTTTCTCCTGATGTTTGCATCTTCAGCCCTTCCAGTGGTTTTGCAAATAACTGATTCCCTGTATTAAGCCCTCTTTTGCTAAAAATTCTTAGAGTGATTTCTGTGTCCTGACTGTAACTTGGGTTTGGAATTGATGATGTTGAACTTTACCTGAGCCCTGTATGCCTAGAAAATATTAATAGTTCTGAAATACCCCACCCTGTTGTTTTCAGAGGCTTCTGCCTGCGAATATTCCAAGATAAGACCTTGCTCCATCTTTCCTCATAACTCCTGTACTGCTGCAATGACTTCCTGTGTACCTGCTTCTGTAATACCGAGGCCCCTTCCTTCTCTTTGAGACAGTCTTCTTTAATAAATGTTCCTGTTAACAATAGCCTGAACACAGTCATCTTGATTGTCTGGTGCATTTTGTCTTTCACAGGATCACGCTTTGTTAATATGACTCTGCACAGAAACTACTTATGTCAGGATTTCATAAGGGCTATATCAGCAATTTTTTCAAGATCAGTGGATGAGACTTTTTCATTGCTTTCTATCAGCCTCCTGAGACACATAGCTTAAAGAAATTTTCTAACACCCCGGTGTCATTGTGAGTTCAAATGACATGATAATTAAGAATTTATTGCAACTTACTCTAATATAGGATATTTCCTCTGATCTTCAATTTTTTTAAACTGCCCATTATGTTAAAATTGCTTTTTGGTTCTCAGGAAGCAGACTGTAAAAACACAAGCTTTCCCAAGACCAAGTGGGTAGGTCACATTATTCTTTAAAACTTCTACTGCTTGCATTTGTGTCCTAGAGCAGGTCACTTATCTTTAAAGTTTAGATCCTCTGTAAAAGAAAATAATTTATTGAAATGTTGTGATAATATACAACAAAGGTAGCATTCTTGTTTAGAAAGGTATAATAATATATTTATGTATTAATATAAATTTCTGCTATGAGCATGTTTATCTAATAAAAATCCAGATTTTAACATAGAAAAGTTTACCTTTCTAATCATAGCCTAAAACCCAAACTTTTTTATTAGTTGCATTCATCATCTTGCCTTTCTTTTATAAAGAATTGTGAAAATAAAGAAAAAATGTCCATAGGACTTTGAGACTGTAGTATAACATTCATGGCATTTTCCACTTGAAATAAAGTTAAATCCTTTCTTCTTTTCTCAAGAAATTTTTTCTGTTATGCCCCTTTGTTTTCACTATAGAAGTCCCTTTCCATATCCAGTTCATAATAGCTAATTTTCCCCATCAATGATTCCGTCTTCCTTTCACATGTGCATAAATTATGGCTGGTGTTCTAAGCAGTGGGTGACAAGAAGTGTGATGCAAAGAAAAGTGAGAAATGAAAAGCTGTACAGATTTTGTGTTATTAAACACATCCAGGCTTGCTAGACTGAAAAGCAAATAAAGGTACCATCAGAGTAGACTGTGGTAACAAATAACTCAAATTCTCAGTGATTTGAATATCATGTTTTTTTTTCTTGTTCATGTAGGTCAATAGGGACCTCTCTTCATCTTAATGTCCCAGGGACCCAGAGGACAGAGCAGCAGCATCTCAAATGAAATAAGTTACCATACCAGAGTGAAAGGAGGACTGAAAGTCCCACTTAAGCAATTAAATGCTCTGTGGCTGAACTGGTAAATGTCATTTTCACTCAAATCCATTGGTCAAGAATAATCACCTGGCCCCACTAAATCACAAATTGTTCCTGGAGAGTAGATAGAAGAAAGCCAGAAATATTTGGTACATAGCACCATTAACGACTGCCACAGAAACTGAGGCAGATAATTAATTCTGTAAGATTTTTATAAATGGTATTATTTGGGTTGCACTAACTGGGTCATACTCATATGTTGTATTGGGTTTTACCTACATGAAGCAATTTAGAGAAATTGGCTTCTTTTATACGGGAAATGATTAATGTGTACAGGTATAGCTATTGTATCCAATGTTCTTTTCATTGTAAGATCACTCATGTATTTACTGAATATCCAGCATATATAAGGCACTCAGGAATACGAAGATGAATCATCATGTATGGTGTACTCAGGTAATTCACACCATACAGAAAGAGATAAGATAGATGCATATTATTATAGAACTTATGAAATACTAAATGTGAGAATCTGAATCAGGAAAAGATTACTTTGGGCTGGGCAAGGAAACGAGAGTAGAAGAGATCATATTTTTGTTGGGTCTTGAAGATTATCAGTTGAATACCTGTAGAAATATGGGAGCATTGTAGAGAAAAGAATGATATGAACAAAGCAATGGTGGTAGAACATTGTGGTTTGTGTGAGAAACAGAGGATATCAGCAAAAAATATGTGAAGTGAAAAGAGAGAATATTGCAAGTGTAGTAAAAAGCATGGCAATAAAGCAGATGATCTTAACTGCAAATATCAGCAAAGAATTTCATCTGATTTTGTATCAAATGTCATAAAGTTTAGAAAATGATCTAGGGGATCTCAGGTAAGCCAAAAGATGAAATGACACCTGTATTTTATGATATGACATTGAGGAAATTAGGAAATTTAGCTGTGAATGAGTTTTGAAACAGCGTTCTCAGGGAAAAAGTTCAAAATGATTTAAGGTTAACTCTAGCACATTTAACATGTGGAGCTGACACAATTGATTACTAGGTAGGACCAAGACTACAGAGAAAGCAGTAATAAAAATTCATTCATCTGTTCACACATTTATTATTTTAGCAAGCACTCAGTCCAAGAAACCACAAGTAACTCAATGTTGCCAATAATCATGTAAGCCTGGAAGTAGATCCAACCTCAGTTGAGCCTCACATGAGACTGCACCCTGGAGGACAACTTGAGGTGTTGTGAGACCCAGAAACAGAGGACCCAGCTAAGCATTGCCCAGTCTACTGAACCACAGAAACCATGAAATAATAAATGTGCATTGTTTTAAGCCACTAAGTGTGTGGTAATTGTCATACAGCAATAGACAAGAAATACAGTGACTGAGCCTAGACTTTAGGCCTGCACACTACCTATAAGAGAAGTTGGAAAAATAAGCATTTGAACTTGCTAATTTCTCAAACACAGGAGATAGTCTCAGAGGTTGGGAACCTGTCTGTATTTTTTGTTTCCTAAGGTTGATGCAACAAATTACTACAAACATGGGGATATAAAACAAAAGCAATTTATTCTCCAAAAGTTCTGGGGGTCAGAAGTCCAAAATCAAGGTGTTTCCTGGACCAAACTCCCTCCAAAGGGACAAATCTGCTTTGCTGTTTTCAGCTTCTGGTGGCTTCTGGCATTCATTGGCTTGTGGCAACGTAACTTAAATCTCTGTCTCTGTTTTCAAATCATCTTCTTTTCTGTGTCTCTGTGTGTCTTTTTCTGTGTTTTATAAGCTCACTCTCATTAAATTTAAGGCCCACCTTAATCCAGTATGACATCATTTCAGTCCTTACCTTAATTACCTTCGCACTAAATTTCCATAAACACAAATGTGCTTCCTGACCAGGAAGAAGTTCTCCAAAAGTATTGCCATGTGATTAATTTACTATATTTTGATTTACCTGGTAAAGGTGACCTAGACAGGCCATTTGGTTTTCAGTGTGGCTTGAACTACTTATTTATAATTCAATACTTCAATCAAACACACATTTTGGGGAGATTTAGGGGAGATTTCATCTTTGCAGGAGAAAATATTTTAGAGCTTAATACCAAACCAATGATTTCTCTATTTTAATTTAAGCTCCCATCCTTGCTCTGTTCAACACTTACATGTGAAGCAAGAGTTCATATGCAAGTCCACTGAAATATAGAAGGGAATACAACTATACATTTGTAGCAGTGACATGAAGATCCTAAAATAATGCTCTGATTAGAAGAAGGAAATGGAAGATTTTTCTTTGAATAGGAAGTTGTTTGAACTCTGAGGGTATTTCTGATTGTCCTTCATTCAACTTCAAAGGCAAAAAGTTTTGCCAGAGCATTTTGAAGTCAAATGATTCTTTGCTTGTGAATTATGGCCAGTGAGGTCATGTTTATTGTTTTAAAGGTTCTGTCTGTATTCTGATAGTGAGCTCCAATAAAGAACCCTCCATATATTTTCTTCTGAATTTCAAAATGCTCAGCAGGATTGAGTTCTGGAGGCAGGAGGAGAGTTTATAAAGGAAAAACATTATTTTTGACATGATTTACTATAAGACACAAAAGCCACTTTTTGTGATTCAAAATAAAACCAGCTTCTGAAATTCTATGTAAAATTTTATAAGGATCTGGTTATGAAGCCAACCTTTAGGTTGATTCTACTAGACATTGAAGATGGATATGAGCTATCCTCAATCTGCGAGCTATACACTCTGTCACCACTTTTTATCAACTATGTTTTCTACATCCCTTCCTTATCTGAAGTCAGGTATTATCTTCTGCTTATGTAACAAACTCTTAAAGTAATATGGATTTGGGGTTATTAAATGTCAATCCTCCTACTTCATATATTGACTGATTCTCTGCTTTTCAAGCATTAAATTAAGAAATACTTTGTACTGTCAGTCATCATCATGCTATAGCTTAATGGTATTAAGTAGAATCATGATATAGCATGTAGTCTTGACAAATGCAATTTTTATTTACTGTACAATATTGAAAGTTGCTAGTATATTCTCCTATTATAGAGTAAGCTCTTAAGCAATGCACGAATAAAGAAGGAATGTAAGTTTGAATTATATAACCAAAATTTTTATTGGCAATCTTCTAAACATTGTTAAATTATATCAACTTCAAATTTGACTATATTTGTCACTTATTAATCACCAGGGTTGATTCAGTATCAAATTCTAGTTCAAGGTATAGAAACCAAATCCAACATGTTGTCTCTATTATTCAGTTTAAATATAATTATGACCTCCAAATCTATATTTGGACTGGTATCAAATATTCTTTAATTGCCAACTTTCTTCTGATGGGAAGAAAAGATAACCAACAGGATTCTTTAAAGATATATGTCTAAGGCTTCCCTGGTGGCGCAGTGGTTGAGAGTCTGCCTGCCGATGCAGGGTCCATGGGTTCGTGCCCCGAGAGGATACAGCATGCCGCAGAGTGGCTGGGCCCGTGAGCCATAGCCGTCGAGCCTGCACGTCCAGAGCCTGTGCTCCGCAATGGGAGAGGCCACAGCAGTGAGAGGCCCGCGTACCGAAAAAAAAAAAAAACAAAAAAGATATATGTCTAATCAGTCAACCCAGCCAAAACTTAACACCATTCAAAGGAGCTTCCTAGAAGTAAGAATGTCTTATTTATTCATTCATTTAAAAATCTTCATTAATCTGCCACTATGGATCAGCCCCTGTGATAGGTGTTTTTACCCTGTATCAGGTGTTTTGTTGCCCTTTGTCCTCATAATTCTTCAGAGTAGCTGGAATTTTCTTCTTTTTGCAGATAAAAAAGTGAGAATCAGAAAGGTTAAATGAATTTATCAAATAAATTAGTTGACTTTAACCAAACATACTCTATAGATTTATGTATAGTTAAGATTTACATAAAATAAATAAACATTATATGCTAATTAGGAACTTTTTTTTAACAGCAAATAAACTAAAAGTGAATTAAGCAATTTGAGGTTACTTTTATCATATGTCAGATATCTATACATTTCTGCTGCCGTTGGTTGAATAGCTCAAATATATAGAAACCAATATTTCTGAAATTCCCTACCCTACACCCCTGCCCCAGCTACAAGAATTATCATATACACATTCCAGGAAAAAGAAAAGAGGAAGAAAGTGGTGGCGATGATACTGATTCAATCCTTTTAACCTAGAAAGCAAGAGCTTTCCCAGGAGCCATTCTAGCAGATTTCCAATTATACATCAAGATCTGTATCACATGACCACTCTCTTCTTACAAAAGAATACGAGAAAGTGAATATTCTTTCAGCCTCAGTGATAGAAACAGCAAAAGGAAAAGGGTAGGAAATGGGTGTTGGATTTCTCATACAATGCAACCAGAAATCATCACAATACTTGTCTAAAAGTATTGCCTATACTTCATGGTAGGAAAGAAAAAAATCCACAAACAAAAACAAAACAACAAACAGTAAGTCAGTTCGGAAAAGAGCGTGCCAAAGTGTGTGTACACGTGTTCATTTACATGTGGGCCTGTATGTGTGTGGGAAAGGTGAGTGAAATATAAAGATCAATATCTGGAACCTACATAAAAGATATAGACATAGGAAACAGGACCAGAAAAAACAATAAAGGTTAGTTTTTAAATATGACAGCTAATTTGTAATCCAGGAGAGGTTGCAGAAAACATACTCCACATAATATCATTCTCTCAGTGGCTCCTCATTGCCTATTAATTTTGGTAGATCCTCCTAACTTGATCTTTAAGGTTCTTCAGTAAATGGTTTCAGACCAATTTTTAGTTTACCTTCTACTCTTAATAATTCTATATTACAGACACTCAGGTCAAACCTATTCCTTGGATATGCTCCATATTTTTCCAACTTACTCATGATATCCTCCATCTTAATGACCTTTCTTATTTATATTTTCTTGTTTTTAATCAGGATGTCTGCTATTCAAATCTCAGGCTTCCTTTAAGCATGTCTTAGGTGACAGTTTCTCCATGAAGACGTTTAATTTCTCCAGTTGAATGTGAACATTCATACAACTGAATTTTCGTAACACTTTAACACTTTTTTCCTTATAGGATGGTTGATGCTTGCCATGCATTTGTTTCATTTAATTATGTACTTGTTTGCCTTTCATAAGAATATATATTTTTTAACCTTTTGCTACCTTCAGCAGTGAGTCTAGTACCTTGGATAGAAAAAAAAAACTGAGTGAAAAAAATGTGTTGATTTAATGAACAACACAGAATTTTCTACAGATGACTTTTATTGATGTTTACTTACATCTCATCATACCAGATAAGATTATCAGGAAACCTTAGGCAAGACAAATATTATTCACAGTAGCTGGATGATCTATATAAACACATTAAAATGGAATAATAGATTATGAGGGTGAGAATTGGTGCAATAGGTCTGTTAGAAGTGTAAACGCCCTTTTATAAGCATCAATTTGTAGGAAAAGCATTTAGAGCATCTCATTTCCCTTCCCTTCCAAGTACTCTGTGCTATATATAAATTTAAAATGACTTTGAAGTCTGAACTTGATGGCATGAGATCAACTGTTAGATATAAAGGAAAGAGTGATATTATTTTCATAATGTTTTTCTTATAAGACAAAGGACTTTTGTTAGGTTCTGGAAGGGATTTGTTTCAGAAGATTAAAATCTTTCCACTTAATTAATCACTAAAGGTTAATTTTATATAAGATTTATGTCTCATGAGCATGGCATCCATGGTCTCCCAGTTACACGTTGGTCTTGTAGAAAATCCAGCTGCTATCCTTTAGGCCAAGATTAAGGCAGTATCAATTACTTATTAATCATATTACTCTTGAAATATAGCTTTGACATCTGCACTGTGCTCACTAGAAGAGTCATTTACTCCAATACTCTTGATCTTGAACCACTGCACGTGATTCTTCCTCAACAACAGCAGCTCATATTGGATCTCATCCTACTAAAGTAGCTCATTTTTGATCTGTACTGATGGCTTGGCATTAAGCATATCAATTGTATTTCAGAGTTTATTACATGAGTCTGAAGCTCATACACTATTGAGTATAATATGATTACATGACTATTCTGCTAGGCTTCAAATACAATAAATAGGATATGGTTATGGCAGAATGGAGCATATTGAATAACATAGCTCAGCAGGTGTCATGACATCCATATTTCTTCCCAGTGCGGCGGGTACTAATGTCATAAACAGAAAATTAAAAATCAACTCTTTTGTAGGAAAAGTAAAGTTGCCTGCTGTTGTCGCAGTTTGAGTAGAAGACAGAGGCAACTGGAGGAGAAATACGCATATAGAAAACAGTGCTGAAAGGCATAGCAGGGTGCATACAAAGCACTTTAAAAGAAAGCAGATATCAAGGCTAGTATTTGAAATATTTACCTAGGAATTTTCCTCAGATCTTCTCTTACCCTTTTCACTCCCCCCTTTGGAGGGACAATGTAGCATTAAAACATTAAAAAAGGTAAATCACTTAGGATTACAAAAGTCTAGTCTTTAGGTGTTTTTTAAGTCTAGACTTTAAAGAGCTCAGATATAACATGCCACAAATGATAACTTTGAAAGAAAAGATGAAGAAATAGACTACCCACCTCATCTCTCTCTTCAGACTAGAAGTAAATGAGAGAAAGACCACAGAGAAAAGTAAATAACTTAGTCTATGATGTTTACCCGAGAAGTGGATTTATGCCTTGCCCTTGCCCCACCACATACAGAGCTCTTGGGGAAGGATAGGGGAGAATATTCTGGATATACTTGGAGATCTATGAGCAGAGAGGAATTGTAACCTTGTCCCTAGAGTAGAGCCTAGAGTAACCACACAACCAGTACGTTGCTAGAGCAAAAGCCAAAGCAAGAACTAAGCCAACACCCTTCAAAGTAGAAGTACAAAAGGTACCCATAGTCTGATGGGTTTAGAATTAGCAGAATGTATCTTTTGTACATGGAGAGCAGTGTGGCCATGCTGGAGGGATTGGTGCCCTGAGTTTAGAACAAAGAGGGTGAGCAGCTCCCTGGGTGAATCCCTGCCTATAGGTGAGATGGGAACAAGCAATGATTGTTAGAGTAGATAAATGAAAATGGAGATTTTATTGTGCTATCCCACTGTTAACATGGCAAGATCAGAGTGCTACATAGTCCCCTCTTCCTATAGAATTTGGATATAACCCCTGGGAAAGGATGGTGAGACTCCAAGTTAACAGAACATAAATTTCCAATTTCTAGAGGAATGTGGATTTAAAATAAAGTCCATTAATACCAAACATAACACTCCACTTCTTACACACTCCAGTTTATGGCTTGCCCAATATATACAACACATCACTGATAAAGACTTGGTGCTTAACCTGAATTTTAAAGAAAGATAACATGATTTTATCCATCTTGTAACATTAGAACCAAACACAAGATATCACCATTCTACAGCAAGTGGGTTTAAACAAGAGTTCTCCATGACTCAGAATATGACCATATAGGCAGAAGAAGAGTGGGGAGTAGAAGAGGATCAGAATAGAAACTTAGTCTTAAAGATATAGAATTTAATTTTTGTCTTTTTTTTTTTTTTTTTTTTTGCGGTACGCAGGCCTGTCGCTGTTGTGGCCTCTCCCATTGCGGAGCACAGGCTCCGGATGCGCAGGCTCAGTGGCCATGGCCCACGGGCCCAGCCGCTCTGCAGCATGTGGAATCTTGCCAGACCGGGGCACGAACCTGTGTCCCCTGCATCGGCAGGCGGACTCTCAACCACTGTGCCACCAGGGAAGCATAGAAGTTTAAATTTTTTATTGTAACCTGGATATATGTTATTAAGAGTAAATAGTATATAATTACATATAGTAAAATAAATTGACTTCTGTTTCTACATCATGGGTTTGGTCATTCTTAACAAATCCTTTTGTCTTAATATGTTCTGAGATTGGGAACATTTTCAGGCATTGTTACAGATCGATATTTGACCAAAGTATCTCCCATCTGCCTTTTATGATTAGGAGTGCCCTGTGTGAAAAAAATAAGTTAGTTATACACCTTATGAAATGTACTTTATCAAGACTTCTTTCTTTCTAGATTTGCTGAATACTAAACATTCATTTTGGAGTCCTTGGATTTAACTTTTTGACCTAGATATTACAAAAGTGTGGTGTTCTAATTAAATATAGATGGATACAATTTGCCCTAAATCTTTATCAAGTATGTATTTGAAAATAAGCAGATTTCATAGGTCTTGAAGAATGGCATTAATATGCCATCTCCCATCAACTCTACTCCAACACCATTATGTTGAAAAAGTATTTTGATACATAACCTAGATCCTTCATGTAGAAGCCTGATATTTTCTCAAAAATATTCAGTGTGTTAGTAGAGAAGTGGGAGAAAAAAGAACTTTCTATTCTTCTCCACTTAGAACACAAAATGTCTATCAGTGGAGGGGAAATAACATTTCAAAATGTAAAAGAAATGATAAGAATAGACTGAACTATCTACATGTTTAAATGCCCCCCCACCCCCCCGCCAAAAGATCTCGGTATAAAAATGTGATATTCTCCACAGTACATGGCACACCTATTTTAACCAGAAATGTATTAACATAGGACAGGGGGATGATTGGAGGGGTTAGCTGGAGCATGCATAACCAGTTGAGAGATTTTCTTTTTCATTCTGAATCCTAAAATACAATTTTGAGATAAAGGTGAACAATTTCAAATTAGTCTCATAGTCAATGTTTAACTAAGCTCTCTGGATAAACCTTTAAAAATACTCTTAAACCTACTAAACAAAGCAGAATAGCAACTTAATATTTGTTGTTGTTCTAAGTGTAAGTACACAATTTCAAAATTTTCCACAGGCTGAAAACCTGTGGAAAATGCATTTTGCTATGAAAATTTGGTATCAGAGTTTTTTTGTCAGCGTACATATTCTAGGGCAAGCAAGTGGCCCTCTGTATGGATTCAATGTTTGTATCCTTTCCCCACCCCGAGATTAACATATTGAAGCTCTAACCATCAATATGATGGTATTTGGAGATGAGTTCTTTGGAAGATAACTAGGGTTAGATGAAGTCATGTGGATGGTGCTCTCATGATGGCATTAATGACCTCATACGAAGAGCCACCAGAGAGCTCACTCTTTCTCTCTTAGCACAAAGAAGAGGTCATATGAACACACAATGAGATGTCTGCAAGCCAGGAAGACAGCTCTCACCAGAACCTGACCAAGCTGGCACTCAAAGCTTGGACTTCCAGCCTCCAAAACTGTGAGAAAATACATTTCTATTGTTTAAGCCACACAGTTTATGGTATTTTGTTATGGCATCTTCTACTACAGCCTCTTAAGTAATGAGTAGTATCCAGGGGGTCAAGAGAGGGAGGGAGGTGTTTTCAGCCATAACTTCCTGTGTTGCCCGTGCTTACAAAGCTTCTTAGTCTTGGGGCTCCTACACAATTACCTCTTATATTTCCTCCTAAAGGCCTCCTTTCCTTTTCTCTGCATTTCATGACTTTTGACTTCTGATCTCCTTTGACAATAGCAAGCAATAGGGCTTTCTGGGGTTTTTTTTTCTGCTTTTAGTATTGCTACCTGTGTCTCTGAAACCTACTTTAGATCAGGCATCCATCTGTTCACTGTTATTTCAATGAAGAAGCAGGTAGGGCATTTGAGTGTTTAGGGTGAGGTTGCAAGTAAGATGAAGGGATAGAGAAGAGAAGTAGAAATTATCAATTTACTATGTGAGAAAACAGAAGTAAGTTGAGGAACGATGCACTACTCTTTAAGGGTGATTTAACAGGAAATAAACAAAAGAATTGCAGTTGTTACACATCCCAGGTTACTGCTAAGAGCTACAACCTGCATACCAGGAATTGGTTGGTTTGCCCACCTTTTAGAGGTGTGAACTTGTTATAATCTTAGGTAGGTCACATCAACTCTCTAGGCCTCAGTTTTCTCATTGGTAAAATTAAAAGTTTGGATCAGATGAATTCTGGGCTTGCTTTCAGATCTTCTTGGAATAGGATGCTTTTATTTTTGCTTTGAATTCTGTCAAACAAAGTTTCTATTAAAAAATAATATAGGTCACCTTTATTCATTTTTTTTTTGGAACCAGTTGATCTGTCCTTCTTTACATCAGAAACCCTACAAGAGGGAATCTTAGACTCTGGGTTCAAAAGGAGTTTAGATCATGTTCTCCATTTCACTCAATGCAGCCAATACAAACAATGCAGTCTTGATGTCCAGTAGACACTTGGCAGGCTCCTGGTTAGCTCTCCTAGAAAATGTTCACAAATAATTTCGGAAAAATAAATTGATTTTGTTGAAAAAATCAAGATCTTTGATGTTTCTTCTAAACAGTAATTTGTATTCAGTGTCTACCTATTGGTACTAGTCTGTTAGTGAACACTAAATATGCTTGATTTCCACCTGGTTGAATGTCCTTCATTTCTTGCATCATTCTTCATATGACATGGGTTCTAGAGCCCTCAGGTCAATGTCAAAATTACTATAAAAATGCTCTGTTCTTGAAACGTTTCTAATTAATTGGATGGTCTATAGTTGAGTGCTTGTGCCAAAATTCAAGACACCCTACAGCCAATGGAGAGCCTGGGAGTTTCATTCACATTGTAAACCGAGGACAAATCATCATGGGTTACAGTACAGAAGACCATCGTCGGCTAAAGAAACCATGACAAGGTTTGGGGGATTGTAAAGCATACAACTCTGGAGTTTGTGAAACAAAGGGGAAAATGGCTTCATTACAGCTGAATATATGATACACTAAAACTCTGAGAGAAATGACATCCTTTGCAGTTAAAATGAGGGATAATTAGGGGGAAAAAAGGTTTTCTTAATTTGTACTTTAAAAAGCTGTCACAGATGCAATACTAATGAGACACTTGCCTTAAACCTGCAAGGCATAAATAAATACAAACATGAGTCCATTTACACATCGTTTCTTGACATAAAGGGGAGAAGGCTTGTAATATCTAAAACATCAAACTGTTCTTAACAAATATTTCCAGCCAAAGGCAAATTCCAACATGATAGGATTTTCATAGGATCTTCACATCTGTAAGATCACCTCTGACAAGAAAAGAAGTCTCTTTGAGGTCAAGTCCATTTTATAGTGATATTTTTTTCTTTTTGTGAATAATGCCTCATTTCACACAGAACTGTTTTTAAGGTTCTGCATTACAGTGACAGAAGCTTTTCCTTTAGACATTTCTTGAACTTTGTCATTTTTAAAAATGTGTAGTTTTTTCTGTGATTTCCTATTGCCTATGGAATACCCCACCTCTTATCCTGAACTTAAGGTGCGATACACTTCCAGTCCACCCTATTCCTTCCCCTTCCACCTCCCAAGATGTTTAAGGTCCTCATCCCATTACAGCATCAGTTCAAAGTCCAAAACTCCACCACTGAAAGCTTCTAAATAAGGTACCAATGAGTAATCAGTTAAATAAAATTTGGGGCAAAATTCTTCTCCATCCCTGGACTTTTGAAACAAATGAAACAAGTTATCTGCCCCCAAACATCCCAACATATAATCGTGGTGCAGGCATAGGATATAAACATTACTGTTAAAAAAAAAAAAAAAAAAAAAGGTGGAAAATGGAAGACAGATTCACGGGTCTAATGCAATTTTGAAATCCATCTGGGCATAATCCAGCCAGAGTTCTTTGATTAGGTTTCAAGGCCTGGGAACTCTCAGTTCTGCCTTCTGAGTACTTGCTTATACCCACTGGGCCCTTGGTTCTGCCTTCTGAATCATCGTTCCTTTTTCATGAAAAGTAGCAAGTGTTTGTGGCTATTTTTATCAGCCTCCCAGTAGAATTTTGGGAGTTCGGGAGCTTCTTTTAATTTTAAACTCTCTGTTTCTTATAGTCCAAGCTGGAAGTATCTCTGCTGACATAATTTCCACAAGAATCTTGTGGGTCTGTTGTGAATTTCACAGGGACTCATTCCATCACACAAAAACTACATGCACAGATTTTTAAGATAATGCCTTCTCTAGCCCAACCTCCTGTCGAGGTGACTTAGAGAAAATATTCTCAAGCTTCCTAGAGGCCCTCTGGTTTGATTGAGAGGATCTGTAAGCACATCCTTAATCTCTTATGAATGAATCCTCTGATATTTTTGATCTTTCTGAGGTTTCATCAAAGGACTATAGAGTCATGCTCTCAGCCTTTTCTCCAGAGTATGCTTTCCAGACTGTGAGTCTCTTAGTTAAATAGTTCTTCCCTCAATCTGTCTCTTTCCTGTCCCATTTTACCATAAGCAACAAGAAGATACCAGGTGGAACTTTCTTTTTTTTTTTTGCGGTACGTGGGCCTTTCACCGCTGTGGCCTCTCCCCTTGTGGAGCACAGGCTCCGGACGCACAGGCTCAGTGGCCATGGCTCACGGGCCCAGCCGCTCCACGGCATGTGGGATCTTCCCGGACCAGGGCACAAACGCATGTACCCTGCATCGGCAAGCGGACTCTCAACCACTGCGCCACCAGGGAAGCCCCCAGTGAAACTGTCATATCTTTGCTTGGAAATCTCTTTAGCCATTCACCCACATTCATCACTTACGAGTCCTGCTTTCCACATAACGGCAGGACACAATTTCTGCCACTACGTAATGAAGATCCATCCTTCTTGCCCTAATTTCCAATAATGACATCCTCACTTCTTCCAGAACCTTCATCAACATCATTCTCAACATCCATGTTTCTCTGAACGGCCTGCTCAAGGTCACTTTGGCTTGCTCAAGCATGTTCCTCACCGTTTTCCTTAAACTTCTCCCAGCTTCTGCTCACTGTTCAGTTCCAAAACTATTCCATTTATAAGTATTTGTTACAGTAGCACCACACTTCCAGGTCCAAAATCTCTATTAGTTTTCTATGATGATGTAATAAATTACAATTTAGCATCTTAAAACAATGCCCATTTTTAACTCACACAGTATGTAGGTCAGAAATCTGGACATGGCATGGCTGGGTTCTCTATTCAGGGTAGAACAAGGCTGGAAAACAGATTTCTGCTGGGGCAGCACTTCTCATCTGTGGTTTGAGATCCTCCAAACTCACTGATTGTTGGAAGAATTCAGTTCCTAAGGATTGTAGGCCTGAGGTCCCCCATTCCTTGCTGGCTGTCAGTAGGGCCACTGTCAGCCCCCTGAGGTCACTTGTCTCCTTGGGCAATTCAACAACATGGATATTTGCTTTCCTCCAGGTCAGCCAGAATGCGTATCTCTGACAATTTATTCTGCGACCAGGCAGAGAAAATTCTCTACTTCTAAAGGGCGCTTATGGTTATGTCAGGCCCATCTGGACAATCTCCCTTTTTTAAAGTCAACTGAGCCATATGATATAACATAATCACAGGAATAAAATCTATTATTTTCATTAGAGGTACATAATTTACAATTCCTGGAATTATACAGGGCATGTACATCAGAAATCTCGGAATTCTTCCTACTCTTATAATAATATATTAAACAATGTCATCTAGCCCACAGTCTGTCTCTAAAGGTCTACATAAATCAGGCTCAATTATTTCTTTTCCCATCCAGATACAATATCAAAGAGACAATAACAAAATTCCCAAAATTACTGTATTATAAGCTTTACTATTTTAAGTAATGCTTAAGGAATCCCAGTGAAATCTATATTGAGATTACAGGATTCAATTAACTAAATATAATACAACAGAAACCTAAATTTTATATATAATCATTTATGAAAAAAAAAAGTCTTTTAAGCACAAGTAATTCAATTTGTACTCAAAGATCAATCATCTTCCTTTCTTAAAAAAACTGAGCTTACAGAAATCTTTATGGAAAGAGAAAACAGTATGTGTGTTCTCACATTATACATATTTGCATATCAATAAATATAAATGTTGAGTACCAAATGGGAAAATAGCTTTGTGTATATATGTATATAAATGCAACTGAGAAAGACTTGGAGGTCCTTGCATAGTAGTTCTCAGTCTTGGCTGCCAAAATGTACTCAGGGAGACTGAAAAAAAAACAAACTTCTGGGTACCATCCCTATAGATATTAATTCAGTTGCAGGTCATGGCCTAATTATTCTTGTAAATGTCCTCAAGGAGTTGACAATTTAAAGTGAGAAAAAAGACACTACAAAAGTTAGCTGTTTTCACCAAGGATTTAATATTAACTTTTAAAGTTTAATACAGAGAAGAATGCAAAGTCAAAAGTGTATAGCTCAATGAATGATCACAAAGGAACACACCCATGGAAGGTCCACTCATGTCAAGAACAAAGAACCAGAGCAACCCTCATAATATTTCCAAAGTATTAAATACCTCCTCCCCAAGAATAACCATTTTCTTGAATTTTAACACCACAGATTAATTTTGCCTATTTTGAATTTCATACAAATTAAATAATAATTTTTTTTAAATCTGATTGTTTCACTCAACATTATGTGTGTGAGATTCATTAATGCTGTCGTATGTAGCAGAGATTTGTTTTCTTCCATACTCTATATTTCCTGAATTGTATAAATGTATTACAATTTGTTTACTCCTCGCTTACTGGACATTTGGGTTATTTCCCAGTTTGGGACAATTATAATAATGTGATAAACACTCTTGTCTTATACATACATGTCTTTTGGTGCACATATGCACACATTGCTAGGTCTGGGATTTCTGGACCATAAAGTATTCACATATTCACTTTAATAGTTACTTCCATGTAGCTTTCTTAGAGTGATTGTACCAATTTATACTCTTACCAGCCTGTGTGATAGTTCTCATTGCTCCACATATTTGCCAACAGGACTATTGCAAATCTTCTCAATTTTTAGCTGTTATAGTAGCTGTGCAGTGATGGCTCATTGCAGTATTATTTTTTATTTCATTCCATTTCTCTGATTGTGGCAATTTGAAAATTCTCTCATATGAAGTGCCTGTTCAAGTCTTTTTGCCCATTTTTCTATTGAGCTGTCTGATTTTTCTTATTGATTTATAGAAATTCTTTATATAATTTGACCACAAGTTCCTATTTAAGTATGTGTTTTGCAAATGTCAAAACTACATAGATTGGTTTTGCCCTCTTTTAAGGGTTTCTTTTTGTTTAAGAGTAATTTTAATTTTACTGTAGTCAAAGATGTACTCCTGGAAACTTATTGTTTCTACCTATAATCTATAAGCCTGACTGTTTGCCTTTCAGTTCAAGCTTTATTAAACATAGTTTTTATGTGTAGATAATTAAGTAAAGATCAAGTCATTGTTTTTCTGCACAGATATCCAGTTAACCCAGCACCATTGACTGGAAATATTAGATGAAATTCTCTAGAGATAACTTGAGGTTCTAAATAATGTCATCTTACACTAGTGGGGTTTTAAAATTTCTTCTGTAAGATACTAGGTTAAGGGCATTTAACGTTAATGGAAACAGGGATTTCGAAAATTTGAAGCCCCAAGAGGGCTGGTATATTTCAGATTGACCCTTATTCCTGGGGCATAAGTTTTTGGTGTACTATTTTGGGACCCCTCCATTCTTGGTGGGCTCTGATCTGTTTCCCCAGATAGTGAGTCTGCCAAAAGTTCTGTTCACTTTCCTAACCTTTCAGCTACTACTTTCAAATCAGCAAATGCTTGAGGGGAAAGTTGTCCTAAGTGTCAGGTTCACATTTCTATGTTTTCTTCATCTTTGGGACCTTAGTCTGGTGAACTTTACTTCCTTGGTAGCTTACAAACAAGGCTTACACACAGATCTTGTTATTTTGTCTAAATTTTTTCTAGATGTTTTAAGCAGGAGAGTTGGTTCAAAATAAACTAGTCTACATTGTCTAAAACAAAACTTTGTACACACTGCTATATTCAAAAATGTAATTAAGACACCTAATGGCTATCTAATTTCTTAAAAGAGATAGGAACTCAGTGAATTTCTGTTTATCTGACTTCTCATGATATGGAATAACATGTATGTTTAATTTATTATAAGTACTTAGCTCTTTTAAAAGATGTCAATTTGGAATCAACTGGTGACAAATCAGTGGAAGAAATATATTTTTGGCCAGAGAAGGGAGTCCTTTAGGCACCTTTCAAGTGATAACTCAGAGCTAGATGTTAACTCTGTCTCTGTAAAGGCTCTCCTGGTAATGGGGGTGGTAGAGATTTTCTGTGTTTGTAATAGTGGTGTCTGGAAACTAATGACAACACCTGTTTCTATTGTACAATGACAACTATGGCTCAGCACCTGGTTTTGGGAGAGCAGAAATACTGCGATATCCTTTCTCATTTTGATTTTCCCCCATTTATTGCTCTGTCCTAAATCTTTGTATTGATTAAGAGAAACACAAGGTATGTTTGAAGCTATAGCTAGGTGGTTAAGGAGAATCCATAGGTCAGGGGTGTTGCGTAGCTCATTCCAACCAAAACAGATCAGTTTGATCTATATCCCCCTTGTTTTCTCTCTTAGTCTTTCTACTCACGTTTAAGCCTTAAGTATATTTAAGCATATGATGTTATGATGGTTAGGACAATAGAATCTGTCTTTACTTATTAGCACATTAAAGTTTTCAGCTCTTGCTTCACTGTTGATAATAATTATGCTAAAAATAGTGGGGAGGAAAGGGACATTCTGAATCCATAGAGTTCTCTCAGGGTTTTCATATTCGATAATTTTCAAACATTAGAGAAAAGAATTTGGTACATTTCCTTCTCTTCTGACCATTAGTAGTACTAAATAACTCAAAAGTATACAATAGGGCTTCCCTGGTGGCGCAGTGGTTGAGAGTCCGCCTGCCGATGCAGGGGATGCAGGTTCGTGCCCCGGTCAGGGAGGGTCCCACATGCCGCAGAGCGGCTGGGCCCGTGAGCCATGGCCGCTGAGCCTGCGCATCCGGAGCCTGTGCTCCGCAACGGGAGAGGCCACAACAGTGAGAGGCCCGCGTACCGCAAAAAAAAAAAAAAAAAAATACAATATACAAAATGTTGAGATTTCTGAAAGTGTGGTCCGGAGATAAACTGCACAGAGTCTGAGGGTCTTTAGAATGCATGTTTAATATTTATATTTATAGTCCTCACCCCAGATTTAAGTCTGAATCTCTAGAAAAGGGCCCAGGAACTGGAATTTTAACAATTTTCCTGTGCAAATATGATTTTTATACACATTATTTAACATTTACAGTGGGAAGTTTTTTACATACATTACCTCACAGAGACTTCTAGATAGGTAGGATAATCTCCAAATTCCTAATGGGCAAACTGAGACACAGAGAGGTCAACCACTGGGACAAGCTCACATGTAAGTTGAGCTGACACACCAGCCAGTTCTCCTGCCACCAAGTTCAATGCTTGTCTCACTACATCAGCTTTATTCTCTACAAAGAATCTCTATCTTAGAAAAGAGACTTTTTTTCCCCCACATACAGCTTTTCTTAAGCTGCATAAGTCCAAACAACCTCATATTTGCTCTGTGATAGCAATTATTGTGACAGGGTATTACTAACAACTTTCAGTGCACACACTGGGTTTTTCAGTCACAGAGTGCCCAATTTTGTCAAGACATTTTAGTGTTTGCTTGAAGGTTCTGTATATAAAAGCCATGCCCTGGAGAGAGTGCTTTTAACACCCGTGAGCAGCAGTGCAACGTGAGGTCACCAGGAGCAGGGATGCTGCCACTGTTAGAGCAGATACAGATGACTTCTAACAACCTTTGATGAATGACTCAGCCCCAGCTCCACAGAGGTGAAACTCAGCAGAACCACTCAGAATTACCTTCTGGAACAAACAAGAAAAAGTGGCATTTCTTATCTGAGAATAGGAAACTGGCCCACAAAAAAGTTACTGATAGAGACTACTGATTAAATTACTGATAGAATACTACTAATTTACTGGACTGACTGGAATTTGGGGTATTTTTTTAGTTGTTTATTCCCTCAAGCAAATACATGAAGATAACAAGTGTGGCTACCACTGACAGCTACTGATACTGAATGCATCATATGCCACAAACTCAACGTAGAGCTTTATAACAACTGTCTTACTTTACTCATCACAACAAACTTATTATTTGTTTTCATAAGATAAAACTAAAGACTATGGATGTCAAGTAATTTGCCCAGGGCCACCTTGTCTGGTAAATCCTTGTCTATCTGATTCTAGAGCCCATTAACTTAACCACTTTACTACATTTTCTTTCTTGATGTACTGAAGGTCCATTTTCATATGATGTAGATGTGTTATAATTTAAAACAAGTAAAGAGAAAAGACTAGAAAAATCTTTTTTCTCTCACTGAGTGAGAGATTTTCTAGTAGTATAGTACCATGAGAATGTTCTTCTCACTCTAACACAAAGGATTAGGATATGGGGACACTAGCCTTCATTCTTCTGCCCATTTTTCATTCCTGAAAATTTTAATTTTTTTTTTTTTTTTACGGTACACGGGCCTCTCACTGCTGTGGCCTCTCCCGTTGCAGAGCCCAGGCTCCGGACACACAGGCTCAGCGGCCAGGGCCCACAAGCCTAGCCACTCCGTGGCACGCGGGATCTCCGCAGCACGTGGGATTCCCCTGGACCGGGACATGAACCTGCGCCGCCTGCATCAGTGGGTGGACTCCCAACCACTGCGCCACCAGGGAAGCCCGGAAATTTTAATTTTTTGAGGAATCTCCATATTGTTTTCCATAGAGGCTGCATCAATTTACATTCCCACTAACAGTGTATAAGGGTTCCCTTTTCTCCACATCCTCACCAGCACCTTTTGTCTTCTTGATGACAGCCATTCTAATTGGGAGCATGACTTTTAAATTTTAAGTGTGAATTTGATTAACTGGTCATGCAGGCTAAAGATATATTGTGGCCAGTAATTGGCTTGTCTATCTATCAGGCCAGCTGGCCAGTAAAACATCTAGAGTTTTAATATTGTAGAAAAGGCAAGAGATTTTACGGGTTAAAGGGGAAAAGGAGACATTTACATGCCCAAAGAGAAAGCACAGTTTTGAGAGTATATGCCACTAAATTCAAGACCAAAAGAAACATAGGGTAGCTGTGTCCTGCATAACTGAATTTAACTCTCAGATGTGCAGAGTGCAAAGGAATAAGAAATGCAATGAACGTAGTCCAGGCAAAAATAGCAGTAGCAGTAAAAGTATTCTCTTAGGAGTTTTCCCGATCCATATTAGTAGGCAGAGCCACATCTTTAGAGGAAATTAGGTATAATTTAGGAGTTACATCCCTTGAATGGCTCTGATTCAAACATGCAGAACAACTTTGCAGCCCTGCTGGGCAGAAGGAAATTTTATTATTGCATGGTATTGTTCTCTGAAGTTATATAAATTGTCTATTTGGTAATGTTATTGGTATCCACACTTTCCTTTTTCCTTATTCCACAATGACTACTGTATCACTTATTTTCAGATAATAATTTTATACAATTACATTTTTCATATTTCATATCCATGACTATTCAAAAATATTTCTTTTCAGATAAGAAATTAAGACAATTTATATTCTAACCTTTATAAATCCCAAAATGGCTGAGCAAACTGGAGGGTAAAATTTCTAAAAATAAATATGGCTAAAATATTACATACTGGCACTTGACCATTACTAATGGGGATCATGCTCTCAGGGTATAGCATTACCAAAGAATATTACTGTATCAGTTAGCTATTGTTAACCACCCCATAATTTAGTAGATTAAAAAAAAACTTTTAGGGGAGGCAGAGACAAGATGGCAGTGTGGGAAGACATGGAGTTAGCATCTCCCCACAACTAGGGCACCTGCCAGTGGCTGGCGGGACTCTGACACCCAAGAAGAAGGGAGGAACCCTAAAGTGAACTGGTATGACGTAGGGGGACTGAGGAGTGGGGAGAAGTGGAGGACAGAGAGGATAGGTACCCCTGAGGCCAGGGAGATCAAGAGAGGCAGGTGGGAGGAGCTAACCAGGAGGAGCAGGAGAGGAGAGGAGGGATTTTACCCCACCCACTTGAGCCCAGGAAGTCTGCTGGGCTCCCACATGAGGTCCCCTGACTTCTGAGACCAGGGGTAGGGAGCACGCCTGGGACCCTTCTGTTCCTTGAGCCTAAGCCCCGCTGCCCAGCCCCCAGGACATTTTCCATCCCTGTGCATCTTAAGCATAGGCCCCACCCACTGCCCAAACCTCACCCTTGCTTAAGCCCTGCCCTCCACAACCAAGGCCTTTTCCCCCTTGTTTTTTTTTATTTTTTTATTTTCCCTCTGCCTCTTTTTTACTATTGTGATACTGATGTACCTTCCGGTTGTTGATTCATCTAAATTTTTATTTTTATATTCTTTCTAACATATCTGTTAGTTTCCTAGCCTAATTTTATTTTTTATTTTGTTATTGCTCTCTCTTTTTTTTTTTGCCACTCCACGCTGCTTGTGGGATCTTGGTTCAGGAGCCACAGATTGGGTCAAAGCTAATGCAGTGGGAGCTCTGAGTCTGAACCACTGGACTAACAGAGAACCTCAGACCCCAGGGAATATTCATCAGAGTGAGGTCTCCCAGAGTTCCTCATATCAGCACCAAGACACAGCTCTACCAAATAGCCTACAAACTCCAGTGTTGGAAGCCTCAGACCAAACAACCAGTAAGACAGGAACACAAGCCCACTCATTAAAAGAAAAAAAAAAAAAAAGAGACAGAAAAAAATATGTCACAGATGAAGGAGCAAGGTAAAAACCTGCAAGACCAAATAAATGAAGAGGAAATAGGTAATCTACCTGAAAAAGAATTCAGAGTAGTGATAGTAAAGATGATCCAGAATCTTGGAAATAGAATGGAGGCACGGATGAGAAAATACAAGAAATATTTAACAAAGATCTAGAAGAACTAAACAACAAACAAACAGAGATGAACAACACAATATCTGAAATGAAAAGTACACTAGAAGGAATCAATAACAGAATAACTGAGGCAGAAGAACGAATAAGTGAGCTGAAGACAAAATGGTGGAAATAACTGCTGAGGAGCAGAAAAAGAGAAAAAAATGAAAAGAATTGAAGACACTCTCAGAGACCTCTGAGAAAACACTAAATGCACCAACATTCGAATTATACGAATCCCAGAAGAAGAAGAGAAAAAGAAAGGATCTGAGAAAATATTTCAGGAGATTATAGTCAAATATTTCCCTAACATGGGAAAGGAAATAGTCACCAAGTCCAGGAAGGACAGAGAGTCCCATACAGGATAAACCCTAGGAGAAACACACCAAGACACATATTAATCAAACAAACAAAAATTAAATTCAAAGAAAAAATATTAAAAGCAGTAAGGAAAAACAAAAACAACATAGAAAGGAATCCCCATAAGGTTATCAGCTGATTTTCCAGCAGCAACTCTGTAGGCCAGAAGAGAGTGGCAGGGTATACTTAAAGTGATGAAAGAGAAAAACCTATAACCAAGATTACTCTACCCAGCAGGGATCTCATTCAGATTCAACTGAGAAATCAAAAGCTTTTCAGAAAAGCAAAACTGAAGAGAATTCAGCACCACCAAACCAGCTTTACAACAAATGCTAAAGAAACTTCTCTAGGTGGGAAACACAAGAAAAGAAAAAGACCCACAAAACCAAACCCAAAACAGTTAAGAAAATGATAATAGGAACATACACATCAATAATAACTTTGAATGTCAATGGATTAAATGTCCCAATGAAAAGACACAGACTGGCTAAAGGCATACAAAAACAAGACCCATATTTATGCTGTCTACAAGAGCCCCACTTCAGACCTAGGGACACATACAGACTGAAAGTGAAGGGATGGAAAAAGAGATTCCATACAAATGGAAATCAAATAAAGCTGGAGTAGCAATACTTGTATCAGATAAAATAGACTTTAAAATAAAGACTGTTACAAGAGATAAGGAGGGACACTACATAATGATCAAAGGATCAATCCAAGAAGATATAAAAATTATAAACGTTTATGCACCCAATGTAAGAGCACCTCAATGAATAAGGCAAATTCTAACAACTATGAAAGGAGAAATCAACAGTAACACAATAACAGTAGGGGACTTTAACACCCCACTTACACCAATGGACAGATCATCCAAACAGAAAATAAATAAAGAAACACAAGCTTTAAATGACACAATAGACCAGATAGATTTAATTGATATTTAAAGAACATTCCACCCAAAAGTGGCAGAATACATTTTCTTCTCAAGTGCACATGGAACATTCTCCAGGATAGATAACATCTTGGGTCACAAATCAAGTCTCAGAAAATTGAAATCATCTCAAGCATCTTTTCTGACCACAACACAATGAGATTGGAAACCAATTACGTAAAAAAAAAAATTGTAAAAAACACAAATACACGGAGGTTAAACAGTGTATTACTAAATAACCATGAGATCACTGAAGAAATCAAAGAAGAAATTAAAAAATACATAGAAATAAATGACAATGAAAACACAACAACTCAAAACCTTTGGGAAGCAGTAAAAGCAGTTCTAAGAGGGAAGTTTATAGCAATTCAATCTCACCTCAAGAAACAAGAAAAATCTCAAATAAACAACCTAACCCTACACCTAAAACAACTAGATAAAGAAGAACAAAGAAAACCCAAAGTCAGTAGAAGGAAAGCAATCATAAAGATCAGAACAGAAATAAATGAAATAGAAACGAAGAAAACAATAGCAAAGATCAATAAAACTAAAAGCTGGTTCTTTGAGAAGATAAACAAAATTGATAAACCCTTAGTCAGACTCATCAAGGAATAAAGGGAGAGGATGCAAATCAATAAAATTAGAAATGATAAAGAAGAAATCACAATGAACACTGCAGAAATACAAAGAATTATTAGAGACTGCTAAAAACAACTATATGCCCATAAAATGGACAACCACGAAGAAATGAACAAATTCTTGGAAAGATACAATTTTCCAAGACTGAACCAGGAAGAATTAGAAAATATAAGCAGACCTATCACAAGTAATGAAATTGAAACTGTAATTAAAAATCTTCCAGCAGACAAAAGTACAGGACCAGATGGCTTCACAGGCTAATTCTATCAAACATTTAGAGAACAGCTAACACGGATCCTTCTCAAACTCTTCCAAAAAATTGCAGAGGGAGGAACACTCCCAAATTCATTCTACAAAGCTACCATCACCCTGATACTAAAACCAGAAAAAGATATCACAAAAGAAGAAAATTAGAGACAAATATCACTGATGAATATAGATGCAAAAATCCTGAACAAAAATGAATCCAACAGCACATTAAAAGGATCATACAGCATGATTAAGTGGGATTTATCCCAGGGATGCAAGTATTCTTCAATATATGCAAATCAATCAAGGTGACACACCACATTAACAAATTAAGGAATAAAAACCATATGATCATCTCAATAGATGAAGAAAAAGCTTTTGACAAAATTCAAAACCAATTTATGATAAAAACTCTCCAGAAAATGGACATAGAGGGAACCTACCTCAATATAATAAAGGCCATCTATGACAAACCCACAGCAAGCATCATACTCAATGGTGAAAAACTAAAAGCTTTTCCACTAAGATCAGGAATAAGACAAGGATGTCCACTCTCGCCACTCTCATTCAACATAGTTTTGGAAGTCCTAGCCACAGGAATCCGAGAACAAAAAGAAATAAAAGGAATACAGGTTGGAAAAGAAGAAGTAAAACTGTCACTGTTTGCTGATAACATGATACTATACATAGAAATTTCTAAAGATGCCACCAGAAAACTACTAGAACTAATCAATGAATTTGGTAAGGTTGCAGGATACAAAATTAATGCACAGAAATCTCTGGCAGTCCTATACACCAACAACAAAAAATCAGAAAGAGAAATTAAGGAAACACTCCCATTTACCATTGCATAAAAAGAATAAAATACCTAGGAATAAACCTGCCTACGAAGGCAAAAGACTTGTACTCAGAAAACTATAAAACACTGATGAAAGAAATCAAAGATGACATAAACAGATGGAGAAATATACCATGTTCTTGGATTGGAAGAAGCAATATTGTGAAAATGACTATTCTGCCCAAAGCAATCTGCAGATTCAGTGCAATCCTTCTCAAACTACCAAAGGCATTCTTCACAGAATTAGAACAAAAAATTTTACAATTCGTTTGGAAACACAAAAGACCCCGAATAGCCAAAGCAACCTTGAGAAAAACAAACTGAGCTGGAGGAATCAGGCTCCCTGACTTCAAACAATACCACAAAGCTACAGTAATCAAGACAGTATGATACCAGCACAAAAACAGAAATTAGATCAATGGTACAGGATAGAATGCCCAGAGATAAACCCACGCACATATTGTCACCTAATTTATGACAAACGAGGCAAGAACATACAATGGAGAAAAGACAGCCTCTTCAATAAGTGGTGCTGGGAAAAATCAACAGCTACATGTAAAAGAATGAAATTAGAACACTACCTAATACCATATACAGAAATAAACTCCAAATGGATTAAAGCCTTAAATGCAAGACCAGACACTATAAAACTCTTAGAGGAAAACATAGGAAAAACACTCTTTGACATAAACCACAGCAAGATATTTTTTGACTCACCTCCTAGAGTAACGGAAATAAAAACAAAACTAAACAAATGGGACTTAATTAAACTTAAAAACTTTTGCACAACAAAGGAAACCATAAACAAGGCAAAAAGACAACACTCAGAATGGGAGAAAATATTTGCAAGGGAAACAACAGACAAAGGATTAATCTCTAAAATATACAAACAGCTTATGGAGCTCAATATCAAAAAAACAAACAATCCAGTTTAAAAATGGGCAGAAGATCTAAATAGACATTTCAGCAAGGAAGACATACAGATAGCCAAGCAACACATAAAAAGATGCTCAACATCATTAATTGTTAAAGAAATGCAAATCAAAACTACAATGAGGTACCATCTCACACCAGTCAGAATAGCCATTATCAAAAAATCTAGAAACAATAAATTCTGGAAAGGGTGTGGTGAAAAGGGAACACTCCTGCACTCTTGGTGGGAATGTAAATTGATACAACCACTATGGAAAACAGTATTGAGGTTCCTTAAAAAACTAAAAATAGAATACCATATGACCCAGCAATCCCACTACTGGGCATATACCCTGAGCAAACCATAATTTAAACAGAGACATGTGCCACAATGTTCATTGCAGCATTATTTACAATAGCCAGGACATGGAAGCTACCTAAATGTCCATCAAGAGATGAATGGATAAAGAAGATGTGGCACATATATATGATAGAATATTGATCAGCCATTAAATAAACGAAATTGAGTTATTTTTAGTGAGGTGGATGGACCTAGAGTCTGTCATAGAGAGTGAAGTAAGTAAGAAAGAAAAACAAATATTGCATTCTAATGCATATATATGGAATCTAAAAACAGAAAACGGTACTGATGAACCTAGTTGCAGGGCAGGAATAAAAAGGTAGACATAGAGAATGGACTTGATGACATGGGGTGGGAGGGCGAAGCTGGGGTGAAGTGAGAGTAGCATCGACATATATACACTACCAAATATAAAATAGTTGGCTGGTGGGAAGCAGCAGCATAGCACAGGGAGATCTGCTCAGTGCTTTGCAATGACCTAGAGGGGTGGGATAGGGAGGATGGGAGGGAAGCTTAAGAGGGAGGGGATATGGGGAGATGTGTATGCATATGGCTGATTCGCTTTGTTGTGCAACAGAAACTAACACAGTACTGTGAAGCAATTATACTCCAATAAAGATCTATTTAAAAAAAAAAACTTTTACTTGTTCAAGGTTTTGTGGGTTGGCTGGGTGATTTTTCCAGTGTGGGTTCATTCATGCAATTACATTCAGCTGGTGGGTTTGCAGGGGGACTGGGCATCCAGCAGGGAGGGCTGGAAAGCTGGGCCTCTTTTTCCTTGTAGGGATTCATCTTCAAGGACACTAGACTGGGTTCCTTCACGTGCGGTTTCAGGCACTTTTAAAAGAGTGCAATCCTCAATGACTATCAAGCATGTACTGCATTCAATTTATCCTACTGTACAAAACTAAATGATGTGGCCAAGCCCTGCATCAATGTCCAAGGGGACTAAATGAGGGTGTGAATACCAGATGTAATTCATTGGGGGCCTTGAGAATAACAATCTACCACCAGCCATAGCTCCCCTTCTCTCTGATTTCATATGAGGAGTATTAACCAAGCATTTCTACCTCACATTCCCAAGTTAAGTCATGCTTGAGGACGGACTAATGCCCAAGTAGAAAAGATAAAAGTCCCATAGTGGAGGCAAAAGTTGCTTCATGTGTCAAGGATTTCACCTGATTATTGTTGCCTCCACTCCATTCCTCTGTTCCCTTACCTACTCTCCCTCTCACTGACTTCTCACTTCATCCTTTCCCTTGTCTTCTCTTTTAGCACTTGTCTCAGTTAAGGCTCAACCAGAGAAGAAGATAGGAGATAGATATTAAAATATTTATTGCCAGACTTATGTTGATTGTGGGAGCTGGTTAGGAAAGTCCAAAATTCATAGCACAGGACATCAGGAAGGGCAAACTGAACTCTGGGATTCTGGGTCGTGAGATGAAGCAGCTATCCACAGATGGTATTTCTTCTTCAGGACAACTTCAGCTCTTAAAGAGTCAGGCACAGCCAGATTATCTAGGATAATCTCCCTAACATCAAGTCAACGTCAAGATGTGATTAAGGACTTTAATCACATCTACAAAATACCTTCACAGGAACATGTAGATCGCTATTTGATTGAATAACTGGGGATTGTAGTCTAGCCAAGTTGACACATCCAAAGACCAGTACAGCATTTTTCAATACTTGCTATACAGTAGCAAATTTGATATCTCTTATTGACTTGACTAGCCACTACTGCATTTTCTTTTTCCTAAAAACTGTGGTTTTTTTCTACAAGTTCTAGCTTGGCTGCCTAACCCTGACTCATGATATTCGTTTATCTAATCTTACGTTCCTGTACTGTTTTATTTTCTCTGACTTAGGGGTAGAAACTGGTCATGGATGCTTCTAATTTTCAGTTTACTTCACTGTTTTTTGTTTTTATTTTTCCCCAGTTTCCCAACAACTGTAAGTGCTTACAACCGTGTAATTGATTCCTTACATAAAACACCTTACATGGTTGTTGTTTTCATGACAGAACCCTGACAAAGGCAGTATGTAAAGTATAGTATAAAATGTAGTTCATTATAGTAACTCAATGTATATTGGTTATTTCATAAAAGAAAATATATATATATATAGAGAGAGAGAGAGAGAGCTGCTGGGTTTGAGTGCATCCTTGGTTACATGTGATGTTTTCATTTTTCTTACATCCATTGCTATCTTTCTATTGATTCATCCTTTCATCTACCCATCATTTGACTATTCCTAAAGAATCTGATCTACAACAGTCTTTACCATCTCTGTTAATGACTATTGCATTTTTCCAGTAACTTAGGTCAAAACCCTGGGCTTGATCTTGACTCCTCTTTTTCTCTCATATCCCATATCCCTTATGTCAGTGAATCTGTTGGTATCCCTTCAAAATATTTGCACGTCTCAACATGTGTTCTGTCACTACCTTGGTCTAAGCCTTCTTCATTTTAACTCTTGACTGGACATTGCTAACAGTGTCTATAATAATCTTTCAGGAATGAGTAAAAAATGCTATAAAATTTACATTAAAATATGGCTTTTTTTCAGTGCCTTCTGGCATTTGCTTTTCCCTCTCTCTAGAATGTTCTCTCCCGAATCCTCCTGGCTTATTGCTACAATTCCTGGAGGGTGTTATCCAAAAGTCCACTTCTTATTTCAGCCCTTTTTGACCACCACATGTTATATTTCAACCAACACTCATTTCCTGCTTTAATTTTTTCTTTAGCATTTTTCTCATTTATTACCTATATTTCCCTCATATAGCAAGTCAACGTCTTGAGGGCATAATTATTGTCTATTTTGTTCCCTGGTATATCCTCCAAGTCTAGAACAATGCCTGGTATGGAGTAGATACTTAAATTTTTTTTGTTGAATATATAAATGAATGAATGAATGAATGAGTAATATTTAAGTGATGCAATGACTCTGGGAGGATGACTATATAGTTAAGAAAAACAACAACAGCAACCAGAAAACTCCCTAGCCAATGTATACCAAAGTAGACATGAAAAAGCATTAGGTTGTTGTTCAGCTTTATGAAAATTTCAGAATGTTTTTCCTTAATTGCAAATAGCCACTCTAAAATACTGTAGAGCATCAGAAGGAGAAAAATAAACTAAAATATAGAAACATAAAATTAAAGAATATTTTTAATAGTGAAGAATAGGTTTTATAGAGACATAAAATTGAAATACATACTTTGGTAATTAATAGGAGGGGTAATTTTCAGTATTGATGGAATACTTAAGATCCTCTCTCTTCACAGAGTTCAGAGAGGCTTGAAAGATCTAAGGCTAAGAAGGAAATTAGGATGGCTCCCATCCTAAATTGCACTAAGGGACCTCTTGGTATTCTTGAAACAACTTCCATATTGACAAATGCCCAAGTAATCTTCCACCAACTGGAAATATCCCCAAATTGTCATATATATGCTGGTCACAGAGTAGTCTTAAAAACTTCACTAGAGGTAGTGAGGTAGTGTATATGCCAGGAACTGGCAACAACATGGGCTCATAGAAACGAACTAAGAGTCTCAATAAGAGGCTAATATTTCAAAACTCTAAGTCCAGATCTAAGACCTGGGGTAGGAGTGGGATTTAGTGAAGTCAAATGCAATTTGGGTTAATGTCATTTTCTAAAGTATATGCTATCTGTGATGTGGAGCTGTACATTACCTACTTCTTTGACATAACTGAGATTTAGGGCATCAGTTGTGATGTTAAAGTCACAGTTAAGGAGAATCATCTAAGGCAATGTAATAGATACCAGAACCAGGATTCAGCTCTAGAAATCAAAACTGGCAGCCACTCAACAGCAGGTCAGGTGTCTTCCATTCAGCTTTGGATTTAGGTAGAAGTAATTCAGGAAAAAATAAATATATGTAAGTATGTATGTATGTATGTATTGTACGCATGTATGTATGTGTTTATCAGAGAGTTAGACCAGGCAGATAAACTTGCCACAAGGGTAAGGAAGTTCTTGCCTAGTCCTTTCTCGGAGACTCAGAAATTACATTTTCCACAGCCACTTAGTCAATTGGATGTAGGAGAAGCAGGTTATTTACACACTCACGTTCCACAGAAGGTATAGAACTCCTGGTATCTCGTTCGGTCTCCCTATTATTGCCTCAGTGTCTGGATGAGGTGGAACCCAGGTCACTAGCCATAGCTGTTGGGAAAGATCAGTAAAGAGGGACTGATCCTAATGCCTGACTTTTTAATTAAGATATAAATTTTGGTTTTAGAGTGCCAATAAAGTGAATGCCCCAGAAAACAAAAATTAAAAAGAGTAATATAGTAGTGTTCAAAATATAAGTATATTTTTGTAAACTATATATATAGAGGATGTGAAAGAGACAAAATATTCTGTAAAAAGTTAACAGGGTTACCTCTGAGTGAAGAAATCGTGTATGAATTTATATTTTATTTTTCTATTCCTCCTTTGGACTTCGCTAGTATCTTATAGCTGTATATTTATTATTTTTCTTTTTTTTTAATTTGAATTTGAATTTAGTCTAGTAGAGTCCCAATGTCACACATTTGCTGTTAGTTTCATGAATATTAAGGGGAGATCTTGTTCTAAACCAGGAGGTAAATCACCAAGAGGTATTGCGAATTTACTACTAGCCCCCAACTCTGCCAAGTGCTCAAGAGCAGTGAGTCTTAATTTTTTAAAAAAAATTAGATTTGAGAATGCATAAAAGTTTTGAGCACTTTAGGTCAGCTCGGTGCTTTGTGACCACCTAGAGGTGTAGGATAGGGAGAGTGGGAGAGAGACGCAAGAGGGAGGAGATATGGGAATATATGTATATGTATAGCTGATTCACTTTGTTATAAAGCAGAAATGAACACACCATTGTAAAGCAATTATACTCCAATAAAGATGTTAAAAAATGCATATCTGAAAATTAATACATTTTGCATAAAATTTAAGGGTGTTAAAAATCCCTGAAATCCAACTTGGGGCCGTTCTGTGCATCACACATTAAAATCTGAGGGTTGGAAAAAAATGTAAAACCCTATGTCTGTTCCTTAGTTTTTATCTATTTATGGAAACCAGTCCTATAGCCATGAAAAATTAAGCAGCAAGGGAGAAGCAAATGAATGGATGGATGAATAAATGAATAAATTAGTGATTGTATATATGCATACATGCATATGTACAAAATTTCTTCAAGGGAATATACAGTTAATAGATAAATGAGAAGGACTTATGTTGTACCAGCAAATTAGGTACAATTACACCAATTACACAAAGCAGCAGAATTATCTGTCAGGTAAACTGACCTATAAAATAGATTAATCCAACGGATCAGTATTAAGCTTTAAAAAAAAAATATAGCCCGAATAGTACTTGAAGTCCATCCCAACTTCCTAGATGTAATAATTCTACTTTGATTTTATTGTTGATATTTCTATATGTAGGATAAATAAGGAGTGACATAAAAATAAATATTTCCTAGTCAATCCAGCATTTGACTTTGAGGTAGCATGGCATAGTGAAAAGAATTTGGAGTCTAAAACAATCTAAAATTGGAAATTTTTTTTACCATTTGTTAAATATGTTTTTTGGGAAAAATCTTGACCTTTCTGAGCCTCAGTTTTCTCATCTATAAAATGGGGATATTCTGGCTATTTATCGCTGTGTACAAATAACTCTAAAACTCAGTGGCTTTAAGGGATAATATTTCATTACACCTCATGTTATTGAGAATCACTAATTTGGGCATGGCTCAGCTGGACAGTTTCTCTGTTCCATGAAGTGTTGGCTGAGGTCACCCATGTGTTATTCATTTGGGAGATTCTCTGGCCTGGAGGGTCCTAAATGGCTTCACCCCCTTGTCTGGAACCTTGTGTGTGGGATGTTTGGACTCACCTAGGCTTAGATGATTGGAGCACCTACATGTGGGGTGCGGTAACATGATACCCTCAGGGTAATTCGACTTCTTCATTGTGGCTTAGGGTTCTAGAGAGAGGTTTAAAGGGAAAGGAAATGGAAGCCCTCATCAGTCTCTTAAGGCCTCAGTCTTAGAAACTGGTAGAGCACCACTTCTGCTGTTTTTTCACCTTAGAAATCACAGAGACAACCTACATTCAAGGTGAGGACACACAGACTCCATCTCTTGTTGAAAGAAATGTCAGAGAGTTTATGGCCACCTTTTGTCTGCTTCAAGGAATAATATTTCCTACCTTATTAGAGCTATTATGAGAGTTAAATAAAATTTAAAATATATGAATCACGCTTAATGAAATACTTGAAAAATTAGAAAGCAAGCATGCTGCATGCTTATCTCCCAACAATTGCTCCTACAAACTACCTTATTTTCTGGGGTTTGTTTATCTTCAGTCCTGCATAAAATTTCAGCAGATATCATAAAACAGTTGGTTATCATCAGGTATTCAAAGGATGTTTTCTTTTCCCAGGTTTTACTAACAGAACAGTCCATAAACATTTGAAACATTGAATTCTCATTCAATTAAAAACTTTTCTTTCCCTTTATCCTCTAGTGGGGATAGGCTGGGAATGCTTCCATTCTTATTTTCACTTCACATCTTCCAATGCCAGGTAGTTGTTTTGTGACACAATAGATGGTAAGAAAGGTATGGAACAAAGGAGGTCTTACTTGTACTTTTAATGTTTCAGTGACATCCACTAGATGTGGTGGATGTCCAAAGCCATTTACTTATTTCCTTTGTCACTTCTATGGATCTCTGATTTTACCTCGTTGGTGCATGTGACAATCTCCAGCTGGCCACATCCATCCCCCTCTAGCTTTTGCCTCTAACTTCTTTATATCAAGGTCGCCTTAGTCTTTGGAGGAAGCAGATTGACGTAGAGTCATTTTCAGGACAATTCATGGCTAGCCTCTTTCTGACACATGGAAATCACACAGGAAAACTCTAAAAGTTTGTCTTGCTTTCAGTGAAGACTTTTTATTCTGCTGCTATAGGCTACTTCAACTAGTCAAAGCTGCTAGCCTTTAGACGTCTTAGGCATGAATCAGACAGTAGTCACTGCATCCTTCAAATTGCAGGAGTTGCATACCAGACTCTCCAAATTCTTAAAGAATCCCTTCGTCTCAGGCAAGAGCAAAGTAATCTCCTCCCATGCCCTGTTTTTCACCGTGGTTGACATCAAGAAGTGGAATATAGGACATACTGACAATTTTTCCAAAGCAATCTTAATGTTTGCTAATTCCTCACATGTGTTATTTATCCCCAAAAAGGGTGGTGAGCTAAGAATTTCAATACCATTTTTACAATTTTAAGCATGCCATGCCTAGGCAATCTGATGCCTTGGCTTTTTGAAAACATGGCCCCCCAAATTTTGATTTCCATTAAAAGGAGGGTCTATGTCTCCTCCTGTTGAATGCATGTAGGCTTTGATCAATAGAATATGGGGAAAGTAACACTGTGTGACTTTTGATGCTGTGTCATAAAAGATGATGTAGCTTCTGCCTTGCTTGCTGAAACATTTACATTGGAATCCCTGAGCCTCCATGTAAGTAGTCCAAATCCCCTGAGGCAGCCATGCTGTGAGGAAACCAAGCCACCTAGAGAGGGCACACTCAGCAATTTCAGTTTTCAGTTCTACTATTTGAGTCCTCCCAGCCCAAGTGTCAGATGTGTGTGTGAAAGAGCCTTTAGAAGATTTTGGCTCACAGTTTTTGAGTCACCCCCAGCCCTGGAGTCAGCTGAGCGATCATATGTTGGATACATATTTCTGACCTACAGAATCTGTGAGCATAATAAAATGGTTGTCTTATGCTTCTAAGTTTTGTCTTAGATGGTCACCCAGTAGTAATTGGAACAAGTACTGGCTGTGTGTGTCTGTGTGTGTGTGTGTATGTGTGTGCATGCATGTGTTTGGTTGGGACCTCAACCAAATCTGAGTAAGAAAGAGTCATACTAATGTATGATTACATAAAGCACTTGGAATACAATATGTACTTAATAAATAAAAGATAGTTGTTATTCTTCTTGAATAATACAAGGAACAAAATCTCAGCAAGACTGCTTTACTCTCAGTATGGCAAGATCCAGGAGTTTTTAAAACCATTTTTCTAAAACATGCCAATAGGAATAAAGAAGGGCTACCCAGATAAGTCTGTGCCATTCCATGTTTTGTCAAAGCATTTACTTGTTTGCCTGTCACCATACTGCACTGTTCATACGACATGTGATCTGTCATATGACAAGGATCAGTACTTCTGTACACAGCCTGTTAAATGCAGATGATGGGGTTTGGGAGAAAGTGGCAGGACTGTATCCAAAGTAAATACAGGAAAATCTCATTTGATCAGAAAACAAAATGCCAAAAGTGAAGGAAATTCTTGAACAGCATCTGCTCCCACCCACTACTCCTTCTATCTTACTTTGAGTCTAAAGAATCATGGAGAGCTCTGGGGAGACAAATGTGGTCCTTCATGAGAATTGTTCAGGTCTTCAGACCTGCAGAAACTCACATGCATCAAAGGGACTCATCTGTGTAAGAAATGCATCATGCTTTGGTAGTGAATTTTCTCCTGACAGCTTGCAAGCAAATGGAAATTCTAGTTCAAGAAATATTTGTGCTTTAATCAACTGGAGAATTTCAGCCTTTGATGAGCTCATATTTTTATATACTAAAGTCCAAATTCCCCAATACTCTACTATTTTGTAATGTATACCTACAGAGGTATTTGCTTAGCCCCTTGCCTTATCCTGAAAGAGATCCTTCTACAGTCATCATGGTGATATGTTGATCTTGTATCAACCAAGACTGAATTATCTCCATGCAAGAGACTAGCCAGGAAAATGTTCTTATCGCCTTATCATGAGCCAACTACTTACTTCTTTATCAATCAATCAGTTACAAAGTGACTACTGGGACCACCACGACAACTGTATAAGGAGTTCTTTCAGTATAATGTCAGGGACTAAGCAAAAATTTCATGAGTATCCACTATGAAAAGCAAAGAAAGACAAAATTATAGCCTATCAATTAGAGACAGTGTCAGCTGTGAGCATGGAGAATGAAGCCAACCCAGAGAGTAGAGCAAAGACAAATGATATAAAGGGAATCCTAATACCATTATAGTTCTGAATTCACTCCTTTCTTGGGACCAAAGAGTTCCTTGACATGTGGGTTCATGAGATATCACATTAGGCTTATAAATATAACCATTCCTTTACTTGTTTAAACTAGAAACAATGTGTCTCTCTACCTTGCTCCAAAAGAATCCTAATACACTCATCTTTAATATTCCCTCTTCACACTCTGAAATTTAGCCACAAAAATGTCTCAGATTCCTGAATTTGATATTCTCTTTCTTCTTGCTAAGTGTTTACACATGTTGCTCTTTCTGCCTTCTCCCTTCCTTCTCCTTCTCCTGGGCTCACCCAGCTTATTCTTGCCCATGCTCTATAGCTCAGCTTAGAAATCACTGTTTTGGAAGCCCTTCTTAACCCCTTACATTAGACTTAAGTTCTCCTTAATGCTCCCATAGTTCCAGTATATTTCCTATCATAGAAGATATTTTCCTATATTTGCCTGTGTCTTCCAATAGTAGGATCTTTAAGATACAAGGACCTGGGTCACTCTTACCACCATCATATCTCCAGGTCCTGCAATACAGTCTGGCACATGTAGGGGTTCAATAGCAATATCTCAAATAAATGTACAGATTTATTTTAAAAAGGCACTCTCTTGTTCTTTCTTTCTCTCTCTCTCTCTCTCTCTCTCTCTCTATATATATATATATATGCATAAAGTACATTGGTTATAAAGGTAATACATACAATAAAAATAGTGAAGTAAACAAAATGTGTTCTTTTTAGTCTGAATAGTTTGTGCTTCTCTGTTCCTCTGAGATTGATTTCCTTCTTTTGTTCTAACTGAAATGCCTTTGTTTTTGTTTTTACTGAATCTGCCATTCTTGAATGGCTTCTCATATTCAAGACCCTCTTATTTTCCTCTTTTCCAGCAAAATTCAACAATTTTGTGACCTATTCCTTCATATCCTTCTTAGGCTGGGACACTTATTGACACATTAGCACCATAGCCATTGCTAGCATGCCTTTTCCAGTCAGTTCATATGCATGGCCTGAGTGACCTTCTGAAGGAAATGTCTCAATCAAAAAATATAACTCACTTCATAAGAAATTCATGCAAAGGCAGCCCAGAGGGAAGGTAACATTTTTAAGCAGGTAAGACCCTGTGTTCCTCAAATCAAATCAATAGCCACCCATCTTCCTCTACTGTAGGGTCAATCCCACCTATACATAATATCAGTGTATCTCACATATGTGAGGAGAGAATTATCAATTATCCTTACTTTTTTAAACTCATAAGAATAAGTACCTTGTAGATAATCAAGCACAAGAATATTTATGCTGGCAATAAATAATAGGACCTAAGTAATTCCCCCAATCTGATTCTATTCTATTTAGCAAATTGCCCTTTCTCTTCAACACTCCTTAGTAGATATATTACTCAATGAAATATGAATGTGGGGAAGAGCCAATAAAACTTGCTACACTTAGCAGAAGAGATGTGAATAGTGGTCAAAACTTGTACTTTCAGTATAGGTCATATTCTTTAATTTTTTTACTAAGCTCTTCAACAATCTTCTTTGGTGGGGTTTAAGGTTATCTCTGCTGCACTTTATTCATACCGTTTTACAGCACTTTACCATGTTGTGTCATAAATTTCGTTCTCTGTTTATGTCCCCCATGTAATTGCTCTGTATTCAAGGATAGGGTCTTTGTTATATTGGTTTTGAATACTCAGTATCTGGTACTCTTCAGGCACTCAGTAAAGTTCCGTGGTAAAATAAAGAAAATTAATTCTACATATTATTGTTTATTTGGATGCTTTAATAACATATAAAGTCTAGAATTCAAGTGATCTTTATTATTTCTCTTAAATCATTTCCTTCTGAAGATGCCATGGCATGTTAACCAGGGTTCTATTACTTACTAGCCAGAAAGGAATGAACATGCACACCTCACCTGTTTATGTTAAGGAACAAAGGCTGATGGTGTGATTTTCCCACTTTATTCCCAGCTGTGAATATGCTTACATCCATGATTTCTGTTCATTCTCTTGGGGCTTCCTCGAGACTACTATCTGCAATTGTAATATATGAAAATCGTTTAATTAAAGAAGGTGTCTCTGCAAGGTTTAAGTGTCAGACCCTATGGCAGTTTGAAATTTCAAAATCTTGAACTTTGTTCTCTGATTTGATCTTTCTCTAGCCACTTGTTTGTATCTTTATTTTGTAATATTCTTAATGTTAAATTCCATCCGTTTTTCTGTACATTTTATGTCTAGTTGCTTTTAGTTTCAATTACTAAATAAATTAGCTTGGTTATTCAAGCTAATAAATTCATCTTAAATATTATATTTTTCTTCACCCATCTTTTTGTTCATTCACTCCTTAAACATTTATTAAATATCTATTTTGTACCAGGCACTGGGCTAGAGATATAAAGACCACGAATATAGTCAAGGAAAAAAAAATGCAGATTTGAAAAACACAAATAAATGCACTTCAGTTTTTATATGTTTTTAGGAGGTGTTTTTTTCTTTTGTCACAAATAACAAAGTCTCAGCTTAAACTAGTTTAAGCAAAAATGGGAACTGTGAGCTATGAGTGGCCCATTCTGGACCATATGCCCATCCTGAACTAATGGACTGTCCAAGTGGCAGCAAGTGGGAAAGAGTCTCTGATTGGCCTAAGTTGGATTATGAATCACTCCTTATCAATGAACTGGGGTCACTGGGTCATGTCAAAGTTGTATAAAATGGCTACTTCCAAGGTAAATATATACAACGGGTAAGAAATAATTACTAGAAAATAGGCATGTGTAGGAAAAACTATTTTCTTAGCACAATATTTGTGATAAGTTTAGGGAATTGTGGTGTCACAAGTAGGTCTCATATTAGGGGATGAAGTCAGAAAAACTTTATGAATAATGTGTACCTAGAGCTTAAAGTCTCAAGTGATAAATGTGTGTTTGCTGGATGGGTCAAGATTGAGAGTAGAAAACTCCCCAGGCAAATGGAACAGCTGGAGCAAAGGCTTGAGTGTAAAAGAGCCTGATGAATTACAGGCACAGTGTGTGGTCTGAAAACAGATAATACCTATGGATGGAAGAAAAATGATTGAAGGGGGGATTCAGGATGAGACACATATTGGAGGGGCAGTGAATGGCCGGAGGATGGATTTATTCTGTAGATTAGCTACTTTCGGAATTTTAAAGCACAGAAATTTTTTTCACTGCAATTAAAAATTTATGTGGAAATCCAATATATAAAAGAGGTAAAATATTGGCTTTCTCTGCCTGAAGGCAGAGGGGTAAGTCGGGAAGCAGATGGAGCTGGCCCAACTTGCTCTCAACACTCCTATAGTTTCCATGAAATATCTTGAGGACTACTGCTGTAAGCAAAGGAATCTGAAAGAGTTGTATTTTGGAAAGAGTTCTCTTAAACAGTATGGCTGATAGGGTGGAGACTCAAATTTGTGAGGAGATGATTTCAATAGCCCAGTTGAATGAAAAACTAAGACTATTTAAAACTGGGATGAAGATAAGAAGCATTATAAGACAGTCCCTTGGGAATAATAATTACCTAGCATTCAAAGATCTCAGTTCATAATGATGCACACAGCAACATGAATGAATCTCAAATTCAGGCTTAGCAAAAGAAGCTAGACACAAAAATGTACATACTGCATGATTTCATTTATGTGAATTTTAGAAAAAGCAAAAGCAATCTCTAGGGCCTGAAAATATATCAGGGATTGCCTAGGGCCATGCCTGGTTGTGATGGGGAATTGATTGCAAAGAAGCACTGGGAACTTACTGGGCTGTTGTCAAGTGTTGTGTATCTTGATTGTGGTGTTTCATGGGGGTATGAAATTTTCAAAAATCACCAAATTGTATACTTCAAATGAATTAATTGTATTGTTTATAAATTATACCTAAATAAAGTTGATTTAAGAGGGAAAAAACCCTCAATTCATAATTGGGTCTATTACTAAGTAACTGGGTGACTAATCAATCCAGTATATCTTCTGAGCCTCATTTTCTACAACTGCATGATAAAAATAATGAATAACTCTACTCCAGCTTATCTAACAAGTTTGCTTGTGAAGCTAAAGCCAAATCGATAATGGATAAAAAAGCACTTTTTACCCACCATAACAAATAGAGATGTTATTATTGGATCAGAAATTTGAAGACTAGGATGATAATTTGTTCTAAATAAAGGGTCTGGGATTAGTCATATTCTACAGGGCTGGTGAAATGTTTGTCAACAAACTCTAAGTCATAATTCAATTCAAAATCGAATCAAAATTATCCTGGTCAATTTTTAAAAGAGATAAAGAGATTAAATGATGTAGAATGTTATTAATTTTCCTTAAATTTGGCTACAGAAGAAAATAATGAAAAGACATAATTTATATATTATTCTTGTTAAAATAACCTTGTTTCATCACTATCAAGGAGCATTTATAAACCATTTACTATTCATGAAGCCGTGTGTGCTTAAAAAGAAATATGACATGTGTTAAGTTTAAATTAAATTTCATTTTAAAGTATTCATGATTTAATGTTAAAGCTACCACAGGGAAGCATTCAGGAGCTTAAATCTAGAATAATAAATTCTATAGCAAATATAATATAGCATGGATATCCTATCTTAAGATAGCATGAATAATTTGAATTAGATTTCAATATACTTTTACAAGAAAATAAAGGAGTTTGGACATAGCTTTAAAACTCCAGAAGTTCAGATGAAAAGGGTGAATAAGTAGAACAGGAACTCCAGATATCATTTTCTTATGCTCCTGGAAAAGTAAAAGTTGTTGTAAGAAACAAAAACAAACAAGCAAACAAATTTTTTTAACTCTGCTTGTGGTCTTGTAATATCTGGTTTGTGCCTGTTTCCCGTGGAAAGGTGCATTCATTATCTGAGGAGAGGCATCACAAGTTGGCATTTGTAAATTTTCTGTAGTCCAGGCTGTAACCCTCAGTGTTTATAGTCTCCAAACTTAGTTTTATAAAGCTATCAAGAAGTAATATAGGGGCTTCCCTCGTGGCGCAGTGGTTGAGCGTCCACCTGCCGATGCAGGGGACACGTGTTCGTGGCCCGGTCCGGGAAGATCCCACATGCCGTGGAGCGGCTGGGCCCGTGAGCCATGGCCGCTGAGCCTGCGCGTCTGGAGCCTGTGCTCCGCAACGGGAGAGGCCACAACAGTGAGAGGCCCACGTACCACAAAAAAAAAAAAAAAGAAGTAATATATTTTGTAGCAACAGATCCCCATAAAATGAGTTTAAAAGTGATGAATAGAGCAAGAATACCAACAGAATAGCTTATGAGAAGTATAACTACTGTAAGAAAACAGTAGGTGAACATTGTCACTCCATTTCCTCTAGAACATAATTAGAATATCACTTGGTGGGCATGAAAATACAATAAGAGGCATTGGAAGAATTGGAATCAAGCTAAAATAATTTTTCAAGATAATGAGAATAATTTGTGATAATGAGAATGGTCTTTCCAACGGGATAAAAGTTAGGGGTACTATAAGGTGCTTTACTGAGGCTCCTCCCTGGTGGCCAGTGTTTCAGTGAAGCGGAAAATCTTGCCTTTGTGACTCTTCCTTTATTATTCGGCTGTGGCAGACCAATCCCTGATCACTTTCAATTGATGAACTCTTTCTTTATAATTATTAACATATTCAATTAGATAACATTGAATATGAATACTCTGAATCATGATATATTAGAGCTTACAGATACTTCTTGCCTTCTTGGAGCGCAGTCATGTTTGCATCATTTGCAATTTCTTTATTTTCTTAATAATGACAAGAATTACAGGTTTTTTAGGGAATAAGTTTTGTCATTTTTGTATCTCTTATCTCAATTGCTAAAGTTCTAATCGCATGCTTGAAACATAATTATTGATTAATTAATTGACCAGCATGATTCAAAGTGAATTCTTTCCCTATTAGTTCAAACTATTATCCATATATTTAACATGGTGAATGACTAAAAATAAATATATACATAAGTAAATGTTTCCTGAGTAAACATTTATTTATAGTCAATCCTGGTGTTACCCCAGAAAACTTATTTCAGTCTTTCTTTTCCTTTAGGATAAAACATTTATTCTCTGTTCATATCAGTCAAGGGTCTGTTGCAAGTATCAGGCAGAAAATAAATGGTGTACTAAGAACATTGTTGGAAGGGTTAGAGGACCAGTTGCAGACTGAGGATCGATTACTTCCAGAGCACCATCATAGAATGGCCACTAGGGGAGCTGCTGCCTTCTAATCAGGATGCTTAGAAGTCAAGGAGCTGTTCCTCTAACTCCTCGCTCCAGGATCATTCCAGCTCTGCTCAAGTCTGAAGGTCAAGATTTTCTCACCAAACTCTAAGCTCTAAGGCCTGACCACCTCAGCTCTAGTTGTGAAATAAATGAGAACCACGCCAACTACTAGCTTCAGGAGCATATTATCTCAAATATGTTTCATTCCAGTAAAATGGATGTTCTGCAGGTTCCTTGCCTTCCTTCTCCCTCTAAATGCCTGCAAATGTGGGGAACAGCTAATGGAACCTCTGATAAAGCTAAAAAGGAAAATCCACACTCCTCCTACTTGTGGGCCAGTAGAAACAGAAGAATTCCCAGGAGGGGGACTATGTATCACTTGTTACTTCCAAATCTCATAAGGGTGTATTTTGGCTTATCAGAAGCTAGGTCATAGGTGGAACTGAGCTGTCAGGGAGTTTGGGAAGCAGGATTGAGACTAGGGTAAAGCAAGAGAGACATCCAGGGTACAGAGTTTAAGGTGGCACTCATTCTAAGGTGCCAATCCTGTACTTGCACAAGCCTTAGAGTGAATGCATTCTTAAATATGCGGGACTGGACACCTCACTTGTCTCACTCTAGTCCTGGCCACATTGAGAAGCCTTTAGCAAATGAAGTGGTTTGGAAGAGAGTTCATAAGCCAATTTGCAGTACTGGCCACAGTCTGAAACTTGTCTGCTTGAGATTCAGCCAGTCCTTTCTCCTGTAGTCAAACTACCAACAACAACCCAATGGCCACACAAAGCCATTATGTGTGCCTTTGTCTACCACAATACAACTACCTCACAAATAAATGAAAATTCAACACCTTTTCTCCATTTTAAGTGAAAGACAACTGTTATCACCTGTAAGATACCCAAAAGAAAACCAAATGCCCTGAGACCATAACATTCAGTAATCTGCTTATTTTATCTCTTTGTTCAAGAGCCATAAAAACATGGCTCTGATCAACCTGATTCATGGTAAAAAATAACTTTTTGTTATTCTATATATTCATTTTTTAACTGGAAAAGAAATTATTTCTGTATTCTTTCATAATTTAGAGTCATCTTATAGATAAAATATCAAAAACAAATTAAAACCATGATTCAGACTTTGTGCCTAGTAGGAGAAAACATGATCAGAAGATATTGCTGCAAAGTTCCATAGATAAATAATCCGAGATATGAGGATGTTACTGAAAGTTTCTTGAAGTAGTTTTCCCTTTTAACAAAGAATACACAGAGAGCTTACCTAGGATGATACTAAGCATTTAATAGAAGAGAAAGAATCAAGCCTATTTGCCTCTAAAGTAATTTCTCAGCTGACTGATTTGTGAAAGCATACTCAAGAGGAAAATTCTCCTTAATAAGACACTAAAAAGACAAAACATGCATGTAACACAGTACCAGTAAATTCCAATGGCAAAGATAAAGTGAGGAAGACAGGACCTGTGAGAGGGGTGAGGGTGAGAACTGCAGTTGTAGGTGGGGTGTCTGGGGAATGCATTACTGAGAAGGGAACTTTCTAGTAATAACCCCAAACTGAAGGAGGAAAGTGTAATGCTTGTAGATATTTTGGGAAAAGTGTAGAGGATCCAACAAACGAAAGCACTGAAGTAGACACGGCTTCTGCAGTGTCCCGTGTGCCTGGGGTGATGGGTGGGAGCGAGGTAAGGAATGCTACGGAAGAGATAATAAGAGAGCTGGGTATGGCCTCGGTTCTGGCCATTTGTAAGGACTGGTCATTTTAAGAAAAAACATTCATTCAGGACCCAAAAAAACATTCATTCAGGACCCAAAAAATGGAGCAAAAACATAAAAAATAAATACAGGCACTTCTTTAAGCTGATATAGGAGACCTACAGAAACATCTAGAGTGTGTATTATATTTAAAGATAAAGTATTGAGTTAAATATTCTGACTAATTGGATTTTAATGATTGTACCTTTGATGATTTTTATAGGGGATTTTATATTTGAACCACAAATATATAACAAGCCTGTTAAACAGATTTATTTTTATTTGGAATAAAAGTCTGTATATTCCAAGTTATGAAGATAGTCTTCTTTGTTATAGAAACATTATTTTTATTGCCTTTCACATTTAGATTTTCAGTACATCTGGGATTGATGTTAGTATATGGTATGAGGTAAGGTTAAAATTCTTTTTTCCCATTCAGATATACAATTTGCATAGACCATTTATTAAAAAGTCCATACTTACCCACTGCTCTGCAGGGTCACTTTTATCATAAATCATCTAAGCATAAATAGTCCTACTTCTGTAGTCTGTGGTTTTTCCATTTGTCTGTTTTTCTACTTTTGAGCCAGTACTAAACTCTGTACATTATTGTTGCTGCATATTAAGTTTTGTTATTCTACCTTGATCTTCATTAAGACAATCTTGGCTTACCTTAAGCCTGCTGCAGTTCCAAAAAAATAATAATAATAAAAGTAAAAGAAACAAAAATATAACAGTTAGAAATAAAAAAGAAAAATCAATATTGCAGACGTTGCAGATGATATGATTGCTATTAAAAATAATGAATCCACAGATAAAAATATTAGAATTAATAAAAATAAAGGATAATGGGTATTAAGCCAATATTCAAGACAAAAGCAATGATTGATTAGAAAATGTAATCTAAAATAAACCATTTACTACATATAGGGAGGAAAAACATGATATTTAGGAATAAAAAAATAGTTTAAGATTTTTATGAAGATGGTTGTAATATCTATCTGAAGATATTATAGAAAACCTGAATATGGAGAGGTGTTCATATCTTTAGATTCACTATACTAAAAATGACACCTCTCCGTAGACCAGTATTCCCACAGGATCTTTGTGGAAATTTACAACTAAGTTTTTAAATTATTTGGAGGTATAAAGTGTCAAAAATAACCCTGAAGAAGATTTTCTTTACTATAAAAAATTACTATGAAACTAAAATTATTTTAATAGTATAGTATTGGCTTAAGGATAGAATTCTGGAAAAATGAAACAGAATAGAAAGTCCATAAACAGTCATATCTGTGAATGAAAGTATAATTTAACTTATGACATAGTTATCAGAGCAGATCAATGGAAATAAATGGTTTTGAATTATTGTTTATCCACTTGGGGAAAAAATGTCAAATTAACTCTCTACATCATTCAAGAATGAATTCCAGATAGAATAAATATTTAAATGGGAATGGAAACCTCTATAGTTATTACAGGACATTTTTTACAACCTCAGGGCAAGGAAAAGTTTAATAAACAAAAAACAGAAAATGCAAATCATTTAAAACAGACTGGGAAAATATATTACTAGATTAAAATAACTTCTCATCATCACAAATACCATAAAGACCACAAAATACAAGCTAAGAACTGAGAAAATTCTCACAACATATATAACCAATACAGGATTATTACCCCACCAATCAATCAACAAGAAAAAAAAAAAACAATTAAAATTGAACAAAAAACACAGACATTTCATAGAAGAGGTATATGAATGACCTTTGAATACACAGAAAGATGCTCAAGCTCATTAGCAACCACAGAATTACACACTGCTGTCTCAGTAACACATTGTTTTACAGCACTCTGTGTTGTCAGGAGTGCGGGGCAATGAAAACTTTCATACGCTGCTCATCAAATGAAAATTGTGGCAAACACTCTGGAAGACAGTTCGCCAGTGTCTAGTAAAACTCGGAAAATCCTGCACCAGTACAGAAGAAGGTAATTTACAAGGCAGGATTGTTTGTGGTAGAAAATAAATTTTAACATTTTAAATGCTGATCAATTGTAGAATAGATTAACAATTGTGCTAAATTCATACAGTATGATAATATTCAGCAATGAAAATAAATTGACTACAGCTATGCACTGGGTTAATCTAATTCCCAAAAACATAATATTGAGAGGAATATATCACAGAACCACAAACAGTATAATTCCATCATTTAAAAAATTAAAAAATAAACAACACGGGGCTTCCCTGGTGGCGCAGTAGTTGGGAGTCTGCCTGCCGATGCAGGGGACACGGGTTCGTGCCCTGGTCCGGGAAGATCCCACGTGCCGCGGGGCGGCTGGGCTCGTGAGCCATGGCCGCTGGGCCTGCGCGTCCGGAGCCTGTGCTCCGCAAGGGGAGAGGCCACGACAGTGAGAGGCCCGTGTACAGCAAAAAATAAATAAATAAATAAAAATAAACAACACGAATTATATATTCTTTACAGCCACCTGTATATGTGGCAAAAACGATAGAGAAATTCAAGGAGCTGATTAGTACAAAAATAAGAATGCTGGTTTCCTCTTGAGGTGAATGGGACTAGTGTGATTGAGGAGGTACACACAAGGGACATAGATGAAGCTCCTAAAATACTAGCCATGGTATCTCTTAACTTGGGTTATGGGTCTCCAGTTATTCCGTTAGTTAATAGTCTTTAAATTTGAATATGTGTTTTAAAGCTCTCCAAACTTAAGGTATGTTTAACAGTAAAGTATTTTACACAAATAAATGGGTAATTTTTATCTATTTATCCTTGTAAAATAAAGACTTTGAGGTTTCTAAATTATTTCAGGACTCACCTTTACATAAAATACTTCTATGATTCCACTCACCCAGGTCTCCAGCTTTATTTGATTAATTCGCATGCCAACATTTTTCAGATTTCCTCAAAAATCTACATCCACTTACAGAGCTGTATTCTTTGATCACCTAAGAAACTCATTATCTGGTAGAGGAAAAGTCAAATGAAAGGAATTTTACCAGTATGTAATTATCCTCAGTTTTGCCTGTTTCAGCACAGGGAATTGAAGAACTGCTGGATTCTGAATCAGATGATCTGCCAGGTATTTATAGACAGTATCTCAATTAATTCTCATGAACTCATAATGCATCTGTTAAACTTCTATTTTGCAAATAAAAAACAGTCTCAGGAATGATTAAGTAATGTATGCCTGAGTACCCAGCTAATAAATGTTAGAAGAGAGAAGTAATCTCCAGTTTTCAGGTCCTAAAGCCATGGCTCTTCCCACTGCATATGGCCACCCTACAGGGAGACTGGGATTGCCAGGTGCCATAGACATCAAGCACAGTGCTTTCGATAGATTAAGAGCTTAATACATAGCTGATGGATGAAAGAATAAATAAATGAGTTTCCTGAAAAATATGGTCCTTACCTGAACATTGGTTTTTATTTTCTTAGTCTGTAGATCTTTCTCTCACCTTCGATAATGTGTCTGTATAACCCTGGACCACAGAAGTTCATTTAATAATTGGAAATCACACTTTCTCATACATAGAGCATTTTAAACAACATACTAAATAAACAAAGTTACCATTATTCAACTCTTTTACCTGTTTTCTCCCCCTTTTTTATCATACTATATTGTGCCTTAGAAAACAGGACTGTAGCAACACACTTTACTAGTGATAACTACTAATGATAAGTACTGCTATGAAAATTATATAGGATAAAATTTCAAGTTATAAAAAATTAATTAGGTCTCTGTTACAAATTCTATAATTTCAAAATTCTGCAAAGCGATTGTATCACAGCCATATTGTGGTAGATGGAGGAAACTTTTACTTTTTAACATAAGGTTTCCTCAAACTCAAACTATACTTAATTGAAGAGTCTAGAGACTATCTCTCCCTTTCCACTGAAGTAGCTATGCCTATTAAATAATTATTGTGCTTCAGCAGCTTCTTAATTTATAAGCAAGATCAGTTGGATAAGCAAGCATCTGTGCTATTCCCCAAGACCTCTATCCACCAGCTTGGGAATGTTTTGCTAATAGAATCACAAGGCTTTTATTGTAGAATTAGTGAACTGGAGAAGAACATTTATTTGCATGTCATACATGTAGTATTTTTTAAACCTATAAATAATGAAATAAAGTACTTGGATTTTGTCTGAAAATAATTTCTAGGTGCTTTAGGGAATTGGTGCCAAGAAAGAACCTGCTCAAGGGCTTGCTGACTGTTTTCATCTGTCATAAAACAGCTACAGATTAACTGATTCCCATTTTAAATAGTAAAGAAAGACAGACTTTTCATCTTTTGGGTAATTTGTATTTAATATTGATGAAATGATCAATCTGAACAATTTCACAATTCCTTCCTCACTGCCTCTCTCCTCTTTCTTTCTTTCTTTATTTATTTTTCTTTCTTTCTCTTTCTTTCTTTTCCTTCCTTCCTTCCTTCCTCCCTCCCTCCCTCCCTCCTTTCTTTTTCTTTCTTTCTTCCTTTCCTTATTTCTTTCTTTCTCCTTTCCTGCTATCCTTTATTCACTCTATTTTTCTCTTCCTTCTATTCTTTTCTAACAGGAAAAAGACAGCAAAGGCAGAATTTTTAAACCCTATTATTGCAATAGAAAAAATAACCTCTGGGTTTTGAATAATGGAGCAACTTTAAGAAAAATTTAGTCCTGACAGTAAGCTGGTGTATTAATTTGTCAAAAAATTTATAATTTGCAGTGTCATACTCTGAAAACAATAAAGAAAATTCAATGTAGCTGAAGACCCCTAAACTAAGAAATAGTACAGACATCAAATGCAGGCCCTAGTCTCACCTCACCCTAGTTGTATAATTTTAGGTAGCTGATTTAGTATGCTCATCTACAACATAGTGTTTATTGAAGGAAACTCAAATGAGATTTTTCATGTCAAAGCAATTTAAAAATGACAAAGCTTCATATACATGCAAGATGTTATTATTTGAGAAGAAGAGAATGTTTCTTTTCTACCCTTTAATGTTTGCAATTAAAATGGCTGCAATATTTCCTGGATTTACTGTAATTCTATTTGGCTTTTTGGAGAAGAGTAATTAGAAAATGGAAGTCTTCCAATCTGGCCTTTTGATAAAAAGTTGATATATTTGATGTTGTGGGTACTCATATGAGAATATCATTTTACCTAAAGCAAACCAGCAGAATGCTTTGCCTTACAGCAGTAATCCTATTTAGTATTCAATTTGTCAGCTGTGTCACAATCAGGAATATTTTAAACTGATTTTATGTTAAATTCAAATGCAGAATGTGGAGTACATAAATATTTATCCAAGCTATCAAATAAACCAAATTCTTAGAGTGACAATAAAGATATATGTATATATTTTACAAGATTAAACCTCTTCTGTTTTCATTTTTACTGTGTTTCCATAATACCCTCTCATTTAACTTGGTTGGTTGGTCTGCTCATACAGGTGAGTGTAAATTTTTAGTTCTTGGCCTGCCCTCTCTAGCCTGGTATGATCAAGACCAAAAAAAAAGAGCTTGCCTTTGTTTGTTTTCACTCAGCGGAAAGCAAGTGAAGATTCTGGGCCGTGAGTGGATGGGCTCAAGGACACTGGCATCTTTACTTGGCAAAATTTACTTGCTAATTGAAACAACTGGAAGAAAAGAAAAGGTCAGAGAGAAGGTCTCAAAAAGGATTATGGAGCTAGTGAATGCTTTATTGAGTATGTCAAAATTCATTAATAATTTGGAAAATACTACCCAGAAAGTCTTCCATGATTGTGTTTGTATTGATTAACATGCTGAAATCTCATTTTCCCCCCTAGCTACCTATAAATCCTTGGGGAAACTCTTGTTTTGAGTTTTAGTTTTCTTACTTATTCCCAGAACGTTTGGTGAACACCATACACTCTCTGAATTTTAACTTCATCTATAAAATTATAATAACACTAAGTACAGGAATCCTGAGAAGATTTCCATTATTATCTATAAACACATACAATGAGGAGGTTTAAATGGATGGGTAATTTGTACCCTACTTATATTTGTTTTGTTCATATTAACAAGCTTTTTCCCAGGGAATTGTCAAAAATGGCATGCTTCATTTACATGAACAACCATGCAACTTTTTGAATTCTTTATAACTTGAACAGGGTAGGTAGTTACTGTTTTATTTATCCATGAAACAAAAGAGTAGCAAAGCAATGATGTTGTTAGCAGCCAGAAGAGGCATAAAGCAAGATTACTCCATTCCTCAGTCATTTTAAAGAAAACATCAATTGTTATGACTGCCTTTCAGCCTTTGTGTGATAAAAACTCACTTTGTCTCCACCCCTCCAGCAGAAGAGTTTTCCCTCATAGTATGAACCTGCATCCTTCCTGGGTTTGTCAATCAGAAACACTCCTTTTGCTTCAGTCAGATCTATCAGTTGAGGGCGGTGATTGGGATCTAAGCTAGATAAACTTCTTAAGACAATTAATATATAACTAATCAGAATACATTCTTATACACTATATTCATGTCTTCAGAAATTGGTGACATAACCTTCATATCCTAGAGAAAACAGAAAAAGATTGAGAGATGTCTGATAACATTGGCATCAAAAATGAAAAATCATGGTCATAGAAAAACACTTAGCAATGTAACATTCCATTAGTAGCATTATGAAGCTTTATTTCCATGTCAGGTATGGTTCCTTACATTAATATCTCTGAATCAGGGTCTTCCCTGACGGTCCAGTGGTTAAGACTCCGTGTTCCCAATGCAGGGGGGCGGGTTGGATCCCTGGTCAGGGAACTAAGATCCTGCATGCCGTGTGGTGTGGCCAGAAAAAAAAAAATCTCTGAATCAGCAAAATTAAATTCATTAGACAAAGAACGTCTAAGCTGCTTGCCTCAGCTTTCCCAGGTTAAGGAAGTAGTCCTTGGCCTCACATAGGAAGAAGAGAGAGCTCATCTAAAATGAGACAGGTCAGATCCTGATCCTGAAGGAGCAGATCCTTTGTTTACCACTCAAGGTACCCAGGTGGAAGAGGAAGAGGAACAATAGTTCACACACATCAAAGTTAGATAGCATTTTATCTGCTTCGCAATCTCAAACCCAGAAAATAGTGTTCCCAAATTTAAGTAATGCCTTCATTCTTACAGAGGAATGTTTGCAAGACTTTGAACAAGACGTCATCTTGTTCTAGCCCCAGATTCATTCTTGGATTACAATAAGTAAGAGAAAGGAAGGAAAGGGGCACGATCATTCTAACAGCAATTATTTTCCCCCAACAACCATCTCTCTCATATATATTCCCAGGTAAAGTACTGGAAGATATTTCCATTTATATTTTCCTGTAGGTGATTTCACTAGTCCTTGGTTTTAAATCTTACCCGTATGCTGATAAAATCAAACTTTATAATTCAGCCTAGAAATGTCCCTTAAAATTCCAGACTTGTGTATCCAACTTTCTATACTTCCACCTGGTTGTTTAATACCATGTCTAAAAGAAAACTTCTGTTCTCCCAACTTTTCCTTTTTCAAAGTAACTACCTTTCTGTTCATGTTCACAATTTGGGAAAATCCTTCACTTGCTATTTTTAATCCATTCAAGCCAACTTCCTTCACACAATCACCGGAGAGATTTTTCTCAAATGTCTCATAAAATAGAAATTCTTTTGGCATGCAATGCCCTTTATGATTTACTTTAGTTCTATCTTTAACAAGTACTACTTTTCCAAATGACCACAGTAATCTAGTCATAATAAAGAATATCTATTTCCCATAATGTGATATGCTCTTTCCATATGCTGAAACATGCCCGGAATTATCATCTCCCCACCCAGTTCCTGCTGGCTTCCCATCCATACTTTAGAATTCAACTCAAGCATCACTTCTTCTGTGAACTGACCCTGACAGTCAGGAGCTGCCTTCTTTTGTTGCCATAGCATCTTCTGCTTACATATATTAGAGTTATTTTCACCTGGAATCTAACAATCTGAAATAATATGAAATTGTGTCTCTTTTCTCTTCTTATTAGATTATGAAGACTTTGAGGCTAACAATTTTTTCTGTTTTTCTTCTTGCTTAACTTTTTTTTTTTTTTTTTGTAGTACGCGGGCCTCTCACTGTTGTGGCCTCTCCCGTTGTGGAGCACAGGCTCCAGACACGCAGGCTCAGCGGCCATGGCTGACGGGCCCAGCCGCTCCGCGGCATGTGGGACCCTCCCGGACCGGGGCATGAACCCACGTCCCCTGCATCGACAGGTGGACTCCCAACCACTGCGCCACCAGGGAAGCCCACCTGCTTACCTTTAAATCAACAAGAACGTAGCACAGATTCTGGCAAAAGATGGTACTCTAATAATATTTTGTTAAAGAATAAATGCTACCAAATAAAAAGCATGGTTTTGTTCAAATAAAAAGCATGGTTTTGTTCATTTAAGATAAATCATTTAAGAATTATTTCACATTATTTTGTTAACTAACATATTTTTGTTAACTAATATAGTAGGCGCTTAGTAGTTGTATTCCTCTGTTGACACCATCTTCACCCTTAATACCTGACACACAAATCTGCAATCTAAAATACATTTTTTACTCTGCTGTGAAGAGATAAAAATAATTTGTATGAAAGCTATGTTTAAAGAGTGAATTATTAAATCTCTAGCATAGTTCAAGGTATAATAAATACCTTTATCTGTGATTTGAGGTTTGAGACATTTTCATAAAAGGAGATTTGAAGTTTGAGTTTACAGTGGTTTTACAAGGACCATCCTGACGAGCAGAGAGATGTTCTAATCATCTATAGTTAAAGAAGAAAGCCCCAGGGCGGAAAGGAAATAAGAAGCTCTGGCTCCAGTTGTATAGAGATCATGATCCCTGAGCAAAATTAAAGGTGAGAAATCTAAATCTGGAAGAAAAATATTTTAAAATATTAGTGAGAGAAAGGAAAAAGCAATCTTGAAAAAGGAACATAAGGCTGGAAGTCAGCAGACCTTGACTCTGAACTTCGCTTATTGGGGGAACTTATGCAAATTCTCCATTTGTCCTAATAGTGTAGGTACAGCCAGATATGTCTGCCTTTGCTTTCTGCCCTAAAGTAAGCAAAGGTTAAGATGGGAAATAAATGTGGAAACAATTTTGAGAAAGGAAAACCCTCTTCTAACTTAAGCAATTATTATTATTATTTACAATAATAGTAATAATGAACAGATTTTTAAAAAAATAATATTAATAAAACAAGAGGGACTTCCCTGGCAGTCCAATGGTTAGGACTCCGTGCTTCCACTACAGGGGGCACAGGTTCAGTCCCCGGTTGGGGAACTAAGATCCTGTATGCTTAGCGGCATGGCCAAAATAATATATATATATATAAATAAAACAATGTGACTGGTGATGGTGCTCAGTTTTAGGGGGAGTCTGCCAATGGATACTAACTTTGAAGTGTCAAGTTGTTCCCCAGATACCTGAAACTATCTTGTTCACCTTCTTTACCCATTTACATTCTGCCATTCCTTCACACTCAGATCAAGTTAGAGAATTTTAGAGGTTTTGGGTATTTCAAAAAATCATTAATCTAATTGCTCCTCTGTTTCATAAGAAAGGAAGCATATAAAGCCCAGAAACATTACATAATTTGCTCTAAATCGCCCTGCCCAGGGTAGCAACACCACAAGATCATATATTTGCCAACCACCAATTTGATACCATTTCTGCCCCATGAATCTCTCTGTCTACCTGCAGCCCGGAGCCTAACGACTTGAGTTCACACAGCAGAAGACTGCAAGTAAGAATCAAATCGCATCTCTGTCACTGACTGATTGTTTTAGGCAAATAATTTATCTTCTCTGAACATCTATTTTTAATTTGCAAAACAAGAATATAATAAATGGAAAACGTAATTAAATATAGATCAATGGAACAGGATAGAAAGCCCAGAGATAAACCCACGTACATATGGTCACCTTATCTTTGATAAAGGAGGCAGGAATATACAGTGGAGAAAGGACAGCCTCTTCAATAAGTGGTGCTGGGAAAACTGGACAGCTACATGTAAAAGTATGAGATTAGATCACTCCCTAACACCATACACAAAAATAAGCTCAAAATGGATTAAAGACCTAAATGTAAGGCCAGAAACTATCAAACTCTTAGAGGAAAACATAGTCAGAACACTCTATGACATAAATCACAGCAAGATCCTTTTTGACCCACCTCCTAGAAAAATGGAAATAAAAACAAAAATAAACAAATGGGACCTAATGAAACTTAAAAGCTTTTGCACAGTAAAGGAAACCATAAACAAGATGAAAAGACCACCCTCAGAATAGGAGAAAATATTTGCAAATGAAGCAACTGACAAAGGATTAATCTCCAAAATTTATAAGCAGCTCATGCAGCTCAATAACAAAAAAACAAACAACCCAATCCAAAAATGGGCAGAAGACCTAAATAGACATTTCTCCAAAGAAGATATACAGACTGTCAACAAACACATGAAAGAATGCTCAACATCACTAATCATTAGAGAAATGCAAATCAAAACTACAATGAGATATCATCTCACACCAGTCAGAATGGCCATCATCAGAAAATCTAGAAACAATAAATGCTGGAGAGAGTGTGGAGAAAAGGGAACCCTCTTGCACTGTTGGTGAGAATGTAAATTGATACAGCCACTGTGGAGAAAAGTATGGAGGTTCCTTAAAAAACTACAAATAGAACTACCATATGACCCAGCAATCCCACTACTGGACATATACCCTGAGAAAACCATAATTCAAAAAGAGTCATGTACCAAAATATTCATTGCAGCTTTATTTACAATAGCCGGGAGATGGAAACAACCTAAGTGTCCATCATCAGATGAATGGATAAAGAAGATGTGGCACATATATACAATGGAATATTACTCAACCATAAAAAGAAATGAAATTGAGCTATTTGTAATGAGGTGGATAGACCTAGAGTCTGTCATACAGAGTGAAGTAAGCCAGAAAGAGAAAGACAAATACCGTATGCTAACACATATATATGGAATTTAAGAAAAAAAAATGTCATGGAGAACCTAGGGGTAAGACAGGAATAAAGACACAGACCTACTAGAGAATGGACTTGAGGATATGGGGAGGGGGAAGGGTAAGCTGTGATAAAGCGAGAGAGAGGCATAGACACATATACACTACCAAACGTAAGGTAGATAGCTAGTGGGAAGCAGCCGCATAGCACAGGGAGATCAGCTCGGTGCTTTGTGACCACATGGAGGGGTGGGATAGGGAGGGTGGGTAGGGAGGGAGACGCAAGAGGGAAGAGATATGGGAACATATGTATATATATAACTGATTCATTTTGTTGTAAAGTAGAAACTAATACACCATTGTAAAGCAATTATACTCCAATAAAGATGTTAAAAAAAAAAGTAATTAAAGAAACATTCATAGAACACCGGATTTCATGCTCGGTTCTGAAGATACAGATTTAATTGAAACAGACCGTACTCCTAAAGATCTCACAACTTTTCAGTGCAGCATTTTATAAACTGTGCTCCGCGGCACCCTGGTCCTTCAGGAAGTTAATATTGTTTGGACGGAAAAGTATAACTGTATGTCAGCTTTTGGAGATTTGTAATGCACATTAGCATATTGAAGACTTTCAAAAATTCTACCTTAAATCAGTTTAGTATAAACAAATAAAGATCTGAGATAATATTTATGAAAGTCCCTTGTTAAGTGTAAAATGGAAGACATATAATATTCATCCTGCTCTTCTGCAAATTCTTATTAGAGTTCCTACTTGTCTTTTTTTATTTTTTTTTTACTTCACTAGTCTTTTTTTCTTTCTTTAGTTCATGTCTCCTAAGTAGTTAGTCATTGATGGGCTCTTGAGGTAAATTCAGATTCAGCTAATGCAATTTGCCAGGCACTGAGCTAAGCATATTCTCCATGCTTTCTGGCCCAGCACATAATAATCAGTGTAAAATTATTGGCTGCTGCTGTGAGGATGAAGCGGAGCTACAGATTCCTCTGAGCTGGAGGCCAGTATCCATGAATCAGAGAAGTTGTCTTCAGCACCTCTCAGAATTAAATTGCCACTCACTCTTCTCATTAGCTCCTTTGAAACTTGGTCCTTGATGAAATATATACGCTTTTGTTCTGAAAGTCACGTTAAAACAAGGACGATAGCAAACTGCTTCAGCACATTTAATAACAGCAACTATTGACATCAATGAAGCACTTCCGTATGCCAGGCGCTGTGTTACACGGGAGATTATACACGTAGGCATTTACTCCTCCCCATAACTCTACCAAGCATGTTGTTGTCATTGTTGATTTCCTCCTTTTTTTTTTTTAGGCTACTGTTGAGATGATTCTGTTTTGGAGAGTTTATCCTGTTAATGTGGCGAATTAGATTTGTTGATATTTAAATGTTAAACCAAAGTTGCATAACTGTGATAAAGCCAGCTTGTTCTTGATATAATTTTATTTGTTTTTAGATTTGAATAGCTAGTGTATATGAAGAAAGTTCACAGCAATGTTCATTAAAGATATTAGTCTGTATTTTTCTTTCCTTAAAATCCTTAAAATGTTTTTGCTAGGTTTTGGTATCGGAGATATACTGGGCTTATAAATAAATTGGGAAGTGTTCCCTCGTCTTCTATCTTCTAAAATATATTGTGAACATTGTTATTTTTCCTTCCTTAAAAATTTGATAGAATTCACAAAAATATCTTCTGGGCATGAAGTTTTGTTATTTTGGGAAGGTTTTGATAATGAAATCTTTTAACATGTAATTGCTATTCATATTTCTATTTCAACATCTTGTACCAGTTTTTTTTTTTTTTTTTTTTTACGGTATGCGGGCCTCTCACTGTTGTGGCCTCTCCCGTTGCGGAGCACAGGCTCCGGACGCTCAGGCTCAGCGGCCGTGGCTCACGGGCCCAGCCGCTCTGCGGCACGTGGGATCTTCCCGGACCGGGGCATGAACCCGTGTCGCCTGCATCGGCAGGCGGACTCTCAACCACTGCGCCACCAGGGAAGCCCGTACCAGTTTTTTGAGTTATGCGGTTTAAAGAACTTGTTCATTTTATCTAAGTCATCAAATTCATTGGCTTTATGTCATTCATAATATTTGCTTATTATCCTTTTATTATCTGTAGGATCTGTAGAGATATCCCAATTTTATTCTTGGTATTGTTAATTTTTATTTTTTTCTCTTTTGCTCTTTATCAGTATAGCTAGGGTTTTATTAATTGTATTAATTTTATCAAAGGACCAATTTTTGCCTTTGTTATTTTCCTCTATTATGTCTGTTTTGTATATCACTTATTTTTGTTCTTCATATTTTTATTTTTCATATTTTTATATTTATTTTTCATGTTTCCATTTATCTTCATTTAAAATGTCCTTGCTTTTTCTAGCTTCTTATGGTGGACAATTATAATATTGAATTTAAACCTTTCTTCTTTGCTAATATAAGCAATTAGAGCTGTAATAGTTTCCCTCTAAGCACTGCTTTAGCAGTTTACCATGAATTTTGATATATTGTATTTTCATTATCATTCAGTTTGATATATATTCTAATTTCCCTTGTCATTTCTTTATTCACCCTGGGTTCATGTAAAAGTGTGTTGTTTACTTTATAAATAATTGAAGATTTTCCAGTTATCCCAGATATCTTTATATATTAATTACTAATTAAATTATCTTATGGTCAAACTCTTCTGCAAAAATCAATATTTTCAAATTCATGAGAAATATTTTATGGCCCAATAGATGATCTGTCTTGGTGATGTTCCATGTTCATTAAAAAGAATGTGGGCTTCCCTGGTGGCGCAGTGGGTGAGATGCCGATGAGGAGGATGTGGGTTCCTGCCCCGGTCTGGGAGGATCCCACATGCCGCAGAGTGGCGGGGCTCGTGATCCATGGCTGCTGAGCCTGCACATCCGGAGCCTGTGCTCCGCAACGGGAGAGGACACAGCGGTGAGAGGCCCGCGTACCACAAAAAAAAAAAAAAAAAGTGTGTATTCTGTAGTTGTTAGTTGTTAGTGAAGCATTCCATATCAATCAGATTTAGATCTCCAGCCATGGTTGTGGATTTTTTTTCTCGATTTCTGTCATTTTTTGCTTCATGTATTTTGAAGTCTGTTATACATATATATTTATATATACACATAGAAAGTGAGAGACAAGAAGTATGTGTGTGTATGAATATATGTATACCTATATGTTTATATGTACATATGTGTGTATATATATACATATCTGATAAAAATTCTTGTTTTGATGTAGACTTCATCTAATCTTAATATAGCCACAATTGCTTTCTTTGCATGGCATATATTTTCTATTTATTTACCTATCTGTGACTTTATGTTTAAAATGTATCTCTTGTAGACAGCATATAGTTGGGTAGTGCATTTTTATCCAGTTTGACAATTTGTGGCTTTTAATTAAAATGATTAATTCAGTATATTTAATGTAACTTTTACATTGTTTGCTTTAATTATAAAATTTTGCTAGGTGTATTTTTTTGTTCTATATTTTTTCCTCTTTGTTCCTTCTTTTTTTGCCTTCTATTCAATTAAATGAATATTTTTGAGTATCCTATTTTAATTCTCCTAATGAGTTTTTCATTTTTATTACTATTCTATGTATTCTAATATGTATCTTTGACTTCTCAAGTCTTCCTAGAGTTAATATTGTATACTTCACACTAAATATATTTTTTAAATGCACCTTACAACACTAAAACTCCATTTTTGCTCTCATTGGATGTTCTATTTTTGTCATATATTTTACATGTATAAATATTATAAACCTCATAAGAAAATGTTTTTTTCACTTAAACAGTCAATTATCTCAAGGAAATGAAAAAGAAAAAAAATATGGTAATCTATCCTATTTACCCAGAAATTTACACTTTCTAGTGGTTGTCAATCCTGTTTGTTATAGGTTGAATTATGTCCCCTCAAAATTCATATGTTTAAGTCCTAACCCATAGTACTTCAGAATATGATCTTATTTGAAAGTAGGGTAGTTGCAGATGTAATTAGTTAAGATGAAGTGTTAGGGTGGGCCCTATTCCAATATGACTGGAGTCCCATAAAAAGGGAAAATTTGGACATAGAGACACATACACACAGCGAGAACGCCATGTGAAGATGAAGGCAGAGATCAGGGTGATGATTCTATAAAATAAGGAACACCATAGATTACCTGCAAACCACCAGAAACTAAGAGGGAGGCAGAAAACAGATTTTCTTCACAGCCTTCAGAAGGAACCAAAGGCTGATATCTTGATTTTGGATTTCTAGCCTCCAGAACTGTGAGACAATAAATTTCTGTTTCTCAAACCATCCAATTTATGGTATTTTGTTGCAGCAGCCTTAGCAAATTAATACACTACCCATAGATGCAATTTTCTATTATAATTTCCCTTTAGCCTGAAACCCACTGGACTTGCTCTGTATATTTTCTGTAGGTATATCCAGTTCCTTAAAATTAGCTAATGGCAAGTTTTTTCCCACTGTCCTTAATGCCCCAAACTTGACTCACTTCTTTTTTTCTATAGTTGTTTCTGATCTCCTTTTGGGAATATTCCTGATATAAATGAGCTTATCTATTAACATTTAAGAAAGTCATCTCAGAAAATTGGCCAGAGTGGAAGTTTTAAATTAACCTTCTGACAACTTATTTTGCAGGTGAATATTTAAAATAAGGAAGTCCAAACTGGAGGAAATAAGCAATCTTCCAAAATGGGCTTTACAAATAGTGATAATAATAAAAACAACTTATGTTCCCTATTCCTTAAAGTAGCAGCCATGCTGGCATTCAAATTACTGTTGTTAACTTAGGATACCACATTAATATTCAGAAATGTTTCATTTATAAAGAGGCAGGAAAAGTCCTGCTTCCTGATAACTACCTCATATTTCCATTTCAGGTGAAGAGAAGTTGAATGGAAATACAGTTCATAAAAAAAATGTAAGCTGAAAATAAGTAACTTCTTGACATCCAGTAGAAACGGCAGCTTAGATGGGAAAGAAAATTTTGTTCATACCCAGTATCAAATGTATCCGCAATATTATTGAAGAAGTAATGAGAATTTATCTCCTGAAGTCATTTAATACCCATTACTAAAGGAATTCTCAATTGTTTGTTCTGTGGGTACATACATACCTAGGCCTTTGGTGCACACACCAAAAGATATATTGCAATCATGTTGGCTGTATTTTCTAAGCCTAACATCATGTCACATGGTTTGACCATAATATTTAATATTGTAATCAAGATAACATTATACAATTTAGAATGTTATGATCATCATAATATATATATGTACTAGAACTGAGAAAACTAACATTAAGTGAATATTTATTATTATGCATTAGACATATTGTATATTGGTCTACTGATTTCTAACAGCATCATTATTGCTAGGCAGAAATTATTTTTAATATAAAAATTTGAGATTCAGCTAATAAGTGAAAAGATAAAATATGAATTTAAGTCAGTCTGACTTATACAATATGTTAAAACATTTTATAACATCTTTCAAAGAAAGAAGATTAATTAAGAAGCCACTGAGCATTTAGATTAAGACTATATAAATTAAGATATAGTCAGTGGTAACATACAAAAAATATTTAAGAATATTTATGAAGTAAAATTTATAGAAGTTTTCAAATATTTTTATGTTAATAGATGAGGGAAAAGAAGAATTTAGAGAATAAGTCAACAGTTCTCAAGTCCACATACATAAAAATAATACTAGCAACTCCCCTTTCTTTATCCTGAAATAAAATTTCTAGATATCTAAAAATTGTCTGCATCCATTTGTTAAGCAAAATCAGTATAATCCTTTAAATGTGACATATAATAAGAGAAATTAAAGGAAAACAATTTTAGCAAAATGTACTTCAGTGTATAAACCACAGCATGATTACCTTGGGAAAGCATAAGGAAGTTTTTATGCCTTAAATGGATGAATGAATGAAGAATGAATAAAGTGATTCTACAAATTTTTGTACCCACATGAATGATAACTATGAATATGACAGCTACAAAAGCAGACTTATGGAGTAGTTATTATTGGAGACTCAAAGCCCATGAGCTGTGTTGCCAACAGTGATATAATTTTCTGTAATGATGAAAACCTCTTGGCAGTATTTAGGAAAATGGACAGTTTACATGGTGTATGAATTTCTGGAAATTCATTATATATTGAAATTGCCCAAAATTCTGTATGCTTAATGTAAAAGAGAGTTGGATTCAAGGATGAAGGAATTTTTTTTAAAAAGTTTTTTTTTACCTTTCTGAATGTCCGGCCGGACATTTAAAATTCATTCAACTTGTGAAACAATTTTGGGGGAATGTGGGCAACCTGATCTACAGGTTGTTTAGCATCTCTAGCCCCTACAAAAGAAATTGTACTGCTAACCCTCAATTTTTATGACAACCCCAACCCAAAAGACCAAACAAATGTCCAAAATGCCCCATTAGGAGAATATCTTTCCTTTCGAGAACTGCTGCACTAAGATCTTGAGCCTTGGTGTTGGGGATTATGTAGACGCCGTTCATAAAGGTTGGGAACATGTGAGAAAGAGCAAGTTTTGGAAGGACAGATAATGAGATCAGTTTTAGATATATTGAGATGGAATTAATGTAGGATATTCATGTAGGGTTATGCATGACAAGTTGGAAATAAAGAACAATAATTCAAAAGAGAGACTAGAGAGTAGTTTGGAACTATAAGAATGGGGTAAATGGTCAGAGAAGAGGATATAGAAATTAGAAGGAAAGAAATATAAAGACAGATCCATTTAAAATTATATTTAGGGAAAAGAAAATCAAATGGCAACCAGCAAATTAAAGCAAAAAGTAAAATACAGAGGGATAACAGAAGTAGGACATATATATATATATATATTTTTTTTTTTTAAATCTATTTTTGGCTGCATTGGGTCTTTGTTGCTGCATGTGGGCTTTCTCTAGTTGTGGCGAACGGGGGCTACTCTTCGTTGCGGTGCACGGGCTTCTCATTGCAGTGGCTTCTCTTGTTGTGGAGCACGGACTCTAGGCGTGCGGGCTTCAGAGGTTGTGGCACGTGGGCTCCGTAGTTGTGGCTCGTGGGCTCTAGAATGCAGGCTCAGTAGTTGTGGCTCACAGGCTTAGTTGCTCCAGAGCATGTGGGATCTTCCCGGACCAGGGATCGAACCTGTGCCCCCTGCATTGGCAGGCGATACTTACCCACTGAGCCACCAGGGAAGTCCAGGGCATACATTTTTTAATGAAGAAAACGGAAAGAGAGATTTAGAAAGAAAGAGTGGCTGGCACTCTCAAATACTTTAAAGAAGTGAAGGAGAACAAGCTGAAGACCCAAGATAGTTCCGCAGAATTTGGTAGCATGACATAGTTAAACGCCACATGTGGAAGGGATTGAGAGGAGTAGAAACTGAAGATGCAGGAACAGGAATATGCATTGTTTCCTTTACCAGCTCTACTTGACATCAGACGCGAAACATTCAAGTTGCGAGCTTAGTCCAGGACAGACAATTGCTGAGAACAGCTAGACAATCTAGAAAAAAACCCAATCTGGTAGCATTATAATGGCCACATTCTCATTGGCATGTGGATGTGGAATGAATCCTATTTCCTTCACAGCATTCAGTGGATCTTAGATGAGCTCCGGGCATAAGACTAGCCATTCATTGGTCTCCATATCCTGTAGAGATAGAAATTCTGCCGTGGCAGCGCCAGTCTGGCAGGGTCTGCACACTCAGCCAGGCTCCTGTGCATGCTCTGCTTCTGAAACCAGACCAGCTCCAAAATCCCAGTGCTGATTAGAACCCTCGTCTTACTGAACAGACCTTCTGGTCTGCAGTCCTCTGTGCCTCGATGCAAATATCCCCACTAACCAAAGACATCTTTGAAACTTTGACAAGCCCATACCAGGTGACACCAGGATCCCTTCCATTCCAGTTCTTCATGCTGTTATGGACACCATATTTAAAGTGTTGGCTTTACAGCCAGGATTCTAGCTTCTTGCTCTTCCCCATTAGCTTTCATGTTCCTACATCTATAAGAGGCAAGCCTAGATGAATAAACTCAGCTGAGGAAAAGGAGGTGAGTGCAGAATGCCCACTCAAGAAATTTAGAGGTAAAAATGGCACAATGGACATTTTCCTCAAGCAGTATTATTGATGAGATCATTGAAAAGCCATCCTGGGACAAAAAACTCAGATACTAAGTAAATGACTACTTGCTTTAGAGAGAGAGAGAGAGAATAATAAGCCAAAAAATTCAGAGTAAGGTAACTCTTCTGGGGTGTTGGGAGAGTAACATGATTGTATAGTGTCTTCAAAGGCAGTGCTCACACATATTTTATTTCTTAAAATGGGTAACAGTAGGTTTTTGTTTTATTATGGATACACATATTATTGGGGTGTATGTAATATTGCACATGAATAGAAGGTATATTTTTAATGGGGTGATAACAACCAAAGCGTCATCAACAAGAATCTAATCATTTGTTATTTGTACATCATGTTCCAGATATTGTGATACTATATATATATATATTTTTTTTGCGGTATGCGGGCCTCTCACTGTTGTGGCCTCTCCCGTTGCAGAACATAGGCTCCGGACGCGCAGGGTCAGCGGCTGTGGCTCACGGGCCCAGCCCCTCCGCGGCATGTGGGATCTTCCCGGACTGGGGCACGAGCCCGTGTCCCCTACATCGGCAGGCAGACTCTCAACCATTGTGCCACCAAGGAAGCCCTGTGATACTATTAATTTTCACAGAAATTCTGTAAGATAGTGATTATTATCCTTATCACCCACATGCTATAGAAGATCAAGTAATGTGATTGTGAAAAAGGGCCCTGGAGTCTGAGGACTTAGGTTCAAGTCTATGAACTGCTACCCACTTGCTATGTGTCCTGAAGTAGTTTACACACTGTTTTTATGCCTCCACTTCCTCATCTGTAAAATGCGGATAATAGAGCTGTTTACCTCCAAGATTGGTTATGAAATAATCAATGTACAACTGTGTTGTTATTCTAATAACTTTTAGTATTCCTAACTGATGGTGTCAAGCTTCATAGTTCCAAAGTCTATGGTGTTCCATTGTTTAACTTAAGGGTGGGACTAGCAGACTATTTAAGAGAGTGAGGATAATTAATAAATCAAGGTCTCAGGTAGTAAGAGAGAATGGAACGATCTCATTTCTTTTAGGATTTAGCCTAATAGGCATAACAGGATAGAGCATCTAGTTTCCTTTTCAGCAGTAATTTTGAAGCTTTCTCTGCCCTTTGCAAAGCTGGAGATTTCACATGAGCTAGATCTCAAGGGCTCTGCTTGGCACCAAGAATAAGTACATTTGACCAGGTTTAATAGGAAGAATAGCAATACCTTTGATGAAGTAAAAGTCAGACCATATTTTTCCTTCTTTTCAAATATCACACTTGATACCCCAGCCTGCCAGGAGAAAGATGTGCAATTTTCCATATTTTAAACACAGTACACACAAAACCAATCTATGTATCAAGTAGGAGCCATAGATAGCTATGATTTCTACCTGAAAATATTTTAATCTAAAAAAAGTCAGGAAGAACTTTGTAAAAATTGGACAGAATTTTATGGAGTCATTTGAATATATTCTAGGGAATGCCCAGTGTCCATCAGTGATCAGCAAATGAAGAGGTTATTCACATCACGATGGCTGTTTCAGAGGCAGTGTAACATGGTGGTTAATGCTGTGGGCTCAGGAGCCAGAGTGCTTAGCTTTGTATCCTGAGTCTGTCACTCACTAGCTGCATGACCATGGACAAATTACTTAACCTCTTTGTGCCTCAGTTTTCTGTTTTGAAATGGGCTCATTAAAAGTACTGACCTCATAGGACTTGCAAGGTTTAGGTGAGTTAGTACTTACTATACAACCTGCTGTTCTAAGAAAAATTCCAGACACTTAGTCAGCAATCAGTTCTAAATGTTACCACAATATTAATTATTTCTTTATACCATTGACACTGTTTTATATCAGAGGAGTTTATTATAACTCATAAGAGACTGTAAAACTTTGTGAGGTAGGAATAATTGCTTATTCAATTTATAATGAATGATTTTTTTAAAAAATCAGTGGAAGACTTTTTTAATCAAGTTGGGAGAAGACAATGGAAGCTAAAATATAATATTTTAGCTTCAGTATGGTCAAAATATTACACACCCTTTGAAACAACAGTTCACTTATGGTTATTTCTGCCAAAAAGAAAATTTCCAGATATTTGTGCAAAAACAGACATAACAATGCTCAGGAGAGCGTATTTAATAATACTAAAAATTTGACAGCAACCTGAACATCCAACAATGGAAATTAATTTACTAAACCATGGTATAATACTATATGCATTAAAAATATGTTGTTAAAGAATATTGCTGTGTAAAATGGTAAGTAGAAAATTAAATGGCTACAGAACAGCATTTACATTATCATAATGTATAAAGGCAAACATATGTATTAAGATTTACGTACAAATTGTATATACAACAAAATACTTATAATGGGGCATTTAATTAGTGGAATTGTTGATTTTTTTTTCCTTTGTTGCTTCTCTGTATTTTCCAAGTTTTTGGAATTGAACATATATTAATTTTATATTTATAAAAGGTTATTGAAATTAATTATGACTAAAAATATCGGATATGTAAATTGTAAATTTACAAGTATGTAAAGTTCAAGTTATAAAAATAATAAGGATATTAATTTCAAGAAAATAATATCCAAAAATTTTAGTAAATATAAACACGTTTTCCCTCTGACAGGTTCAGCAAACACAATCCAGATGCTTTAACAGCTCCAAAGAGGACAGAAATTTAAAAATAAACCATTAGTTAGAAAAGCATCACAGGCCTAAACTTTAGGTGGCTGATTATTGATAGACATTAGGCACTTTATGAACCTAACTGTGATTTGATTATTTATAATAAAGGATAGCATAGCTATAAACAAAGCATGATGTGGATTTTTGGTGTGCTGAAAGCACTGATGTTCATTTCATTACCAGAAATTTCACCTATTAAAAATGTGAATATTGTAGAATTCCTTTACACTCATTAATTCATATATTTTTTCAAAACTATTTACCAAATACTTTCTAAATTATTAATGCCTTGCACTAGGCAATTTAAATAGAGAAATGAATTGTATGTTTCCTGTTCTAAAGGCTTTATACAAGTTATAATACAATGTTTTGCAGTACATTGTATTGTTATGTGTTATAAATAATGTGTTGTATGTAGTTGTGTGGTCCTTTCCAGATTCTTGGACAGCAATACCATAGAAATGAATATCGTTTCCACAAGACTCTTAGGCAAGCAAAGCTTTTTATTAAAAGAGATAGATAGCTTCTGCACAAGGGAGAATGCAGGAAAAGAGTGCAAGCTCTCCAAGTAGAAGGGGCGAGTTGCTTTTATAACAAAAGGGAGGGTTTGTCTCATGATCACTGATAATTTCCAGAAATGGTCAGACTCCTATGATCAGCAGCAGGTGGCTCCATTGTGGCAATCAGGAATAGTGGGGGCTTCTGAGAAAAGGAAGAAATGCATGAGAATTTTCTGCAAGAAAACACAGGAACAGATAAGGTTAAAATTTACAGTTGAGCTTCTTGTCTTGTGGCAACTAGGTATACTCCTTAGTGTAGCAGAGTTAATCTTTTATCCCTGGGAGCCTGACTTTTGTCTCTGGGACTCAGGCCCCCAGGGCCTTTGTTCTTTAGCTATCAAGGCCTGTTTTGCCCAAGGCCATTCCCATGTTCTTTTCCAAAATGGCTGTACTCTTGTCTTCATGTATCATTTGTGTATAGTTAACAGTACAATGTGTTTTGTTCTGGATTAGCACCTAACGTGAAATGAATTTTGTTGCCTTGTATTAACTCGTTCTAGAGTCTTCATCATTAGTACTGAGAAAACTGACTCATTTCACTTAGTACCCCATGTCCAAATAGACACCATACTCCAAACCGTGTGATACAGTAATTTTTAAAGACTTAAAGTCAAATGCTCTGTCCTTTATCAATCCAACTTCACCAAAATCAGCTTTAAACTACTTTAGTCATTATTAGTCACTTATGGATATGGAAAAGTACCTCTAGATTGATTAAGATAGTGAAACCTGAAATTCATGAATTGCAACGAAGGAATAATACTTGTCCAATCCACTGGTTTTAAATTTCTTCCAGCTCTTCACTTGGCAAGTAGTTGTCTAAGAGCTTGACATAATCAGGATTAAATGTTGTTAAGTATAAAAGGATGAGAGTATATTTGGATTTTCATGTCATTGACATTCCATGGATAAGAGTGCACAATCAGTCACTCATCATTTTGAGCTGTAAAGAGATTTTGTGATGCAAATCAGAAAAAAAATTGTTTTTCACTGAATCATCACAACTGTAGAAGTGGTTTTGACTTTGATGGCACTCAAAATTAGTGAGGAAAAAAACACCTCAGAAGCCTGCAGTAACATCAAAATATTAACATTGCATCAGCTGGCAAAGCTGTCTACCTATTTCAGGACTGTTTTAGCTCTATAGTTCAGAAGGATTAATAAACCTTTATCTTCCCACTACACTGTATACATTTCTCTGGGTCTCTGCCAATCTTTTGGATGGACTTGAGCTTATTAGTGTCCCTAAAAGTTGTAGCCAGAACAACTCAGAAGCAGTTCTGCTACCTCGAATATAGTTACGACAAACTCATAGCGTTGTGGAAGTAGAAAAAAGAATAGGATCAAGAATTCTTTGTCACTAATGGACAGAAATGCTCTCAGTGAAAAATAACACACAGTAATCTTGACAGCCAAATCTGTTTGACCATGTCCTGCTTCTCACATCATGATCAAGTCTACTATCTAAAGGGACTATGGCCAGAGTAATTGGCAGGTGTATAAAAACCCACCACGGAAGCTCTTTGGAAGGGAATATATGACTGCACAAAATAAAGTGGTTAGCCTCAAATAACGAAAGTCTGTTTTCCTGGTGTCAAAGAAGGCCCTCGATTGGAGAATAAGAAGAAGATGATGAGATGATGATAAGAAGCATTTATATAGTTCTTACTAGTTGGTAAGCACTGTTTAATTATTTGTATATTTTAATTCATTTATTCCTCAAAGAAACTGCTATTATGTTAGTACTATTTTCATCCCCACTTTAAAGATATGAAAACTGAAACTCAGTCAGGCAAATTCACTTGCCTAAAGTCACACAGGTAATACATAACACCGCAGGGATTCCACCCTGGCAATCTGCTCTGTGTCTGTGCTCTTAAGTCCTCTGTTTTGCCATCAGCAAATAGTGAGTGAATAGATGCATAGCAGCAAAATGTTTTCAAGAATCAAAACAAACAAAAAGGGCTTCCCTGGTGGCACAATGGTTAAGAATCTGCCTGCCAATGCAGGGGACACGGGTTCGAGCCCTGGTCAGGGAAGATCCCACATGCTGCAGAGCAGCTAAGGTTGTGTGCCACAACTACTGAGCCTGCGCTCTAGAGTCCACAAACCACAACTACTGAAGCCCATGCACTACAACTACTGAAGCCCACGTGCCTCGAGTCCGTGCTCTACAACAAGAGAAGCCACCGCAACGAGAAGCCCGCGCACCGCAACTAGAGAAAGCCCGCGCACAGCAACGAACACCCAACACAACCAAAAATAAATAAACTTAAAATAAACAAACAAATTCATATATACTCTTGAAAGTTCTTGGCCCTGTCTTTCAGAGGCCTAAACAGTGATAAGCAACTTATGACCCATAGGTCGCACAAAATCTAATCCCAGAAACAAGAGAAAAAAAAAGTTAAAGCTGATACAATGTGAACACTGCAACATGATAGCAGTTGAATAGCAGTTGATATTTGGCACCTGTAATTACTAAAGACAATTTAATTATCCACGCCTCATATTTTTTAATTCTCTGGGAAACAAAACTCTCATCAATGTTTATTCCCTCAGCATGTGAAATGGCTGAAATCTCTGCTTTGTTTCTCATCTTCACAGCCCTGCTTTCTCAGCCTCTCAGCAACTATCTATGAATCGGCCAGGGCCTGGCAGAGAAAAGCAGTATGGACTTTGGATCACCTCTCTGGATTTTCTTTTTCTCACAAGGCTTGTGTCTTGGTAGCATTCTGATAAATGAAAATAGATTTGCTTTTAAAATATTGTTTCCAGCTACTCCAATTCTTCTGAATGTGAGGCTTGATTCAAAGCAAGGCAAATTAATCCATCATTGTTAATTAATGACCTGCCCTCCTACCTAAACTTTAAAGGGAGATTTTTTTTTTTCCAGAGTAGAAAATAGAGACCTTTAATCATTTGACCATTAAGACAATTGTTTACTCTTAAATGCTCACCAACCAGTAGTAGGAAGCTAAAGGGATGTACCTTTGCATACCAGTATACATAATTTTCTCTTTTCTTTTTCTCAGATAGGTATTTTTATGGCAGTTATCCCCTCCAGGGTTCATAGAATATGGGATTCCAGAACACAAAATCCAACATCAGGGCCTTAGAGGGGTAATGCACATCATTCAGTGACTATGAATTGGGAATTAGATGCAGCAACTGTATGAGTCTTTGGTTATATCTTAATGGAAAGAGAGAGCATGCATTTTTAGTTATAGGAGAAATAGTTGCATTGTACTACTGTCAGAGAAAAAATGGAAAATTTTATTCAAGCCAAATTTGAGGATTATAACCTGGTAAGAACATTTTAGAAATCTCTGAGAACTGTTCCACTCGTTAGAAGTCAAGGCACAGTTATATAAGTTTTTTGAGACAGAAGGCTGTACATCAAATGACATATTATTGACAGTTTACATAATCCAGATCTAGGTGCCATGTGAACCCTTATCAAGAAGCAATATTATCTTTAAGGAGCTGTCTTATTGATGCTAGGAAAATATTGCTCTTTATGATTGAGCAGGTATTTCTGCCAATGAGGAAGTCTTGGTTGATGCATAATGCAGGTACACCATGCACAGTGAGGGAAAGAGGAGGCCAAAGGAAAGAGATTTTTTCATTTAATTTTTTTTTGTCTTGCCATAAGATATGAATTTTATTTCACACTACTTATGAGCATTATTTAAATTGTGGTAATGAGATGAAATTTGTGTTTGTGTGTGTACATTTGTACATGCATGTGCCATCCAAGTGGTTGATTGTGTTTTATATTTGTTGCTTTTATAGCCAACCTTCTGTGCTTCCTTCTATTAAGTGAATAGAGAATTTTATTTGAATATACATTTTCCCTACTCCCTCAGTTCAAGTGATAATGGTATAGCTGGCTCTAACACTTGTGTATGATCAGGCCACTCAAGATGGCTGTTCTCTTGCTCTTTGTACATCCCCTGCCCGACCAGTGCCTGCTTCACCTACACACTACCCACTTGACTGACCTTCCTACATACTTGCCCCAGGCTCCAGTTACTGATTGTTCCAAAAGGCAGATTCAAACAGTTGCTAATCAGGGAAGTGAGGGAATGCAGAACCTAAGGAGGAGTAGTCAAGAAACAATAGTGCAGCCATGGGACAAGGTCCTGGTTCCTCCTTAAGGAATATACATAACAATATATCTTTGAGTTCTTTTATAGGAACTAAGGCCTCCACCCATATAGAAGATGGTAACTACAGCCTCAGACCCCAGACTGGTTGAAAACCAGAGGCTGATGACTGAGAGTCCTGGAACACTGCCCTGTTACCTCACCATCAAACAATCAGAAGAAAGTCACGCACCCTGAAACGCTCACTCCAAATTTTGCCTAGAAAAAATTCTCCCCAGAAACCATCAGGGAGTTTGAGATTTTTGAACATGAGCCACCCATTTTCCTTGCTTGGCTCTGCAGTTAACCTTTCTCTTGCTCCAAACTCTGACATTTCACTTTGTTTGCCTCACTGTGCAGGAACTTGCATTCCATAACAACCCACACTCTTCCTATAATTGTTAGACCTAGGATTTTTGCTAGAATTATTGGGAAAGAAGCATGCTATGTCACCGTGGTTTCTAAGCTGGGATGATATAAGTTTGAAATGGTCATGGGCCACCACAAGGATGTGTGAGCCTAATTGTGGGAGAAGTAGAGCTGAGGAATCGAGACAGATTCCTGATGATCTGAGTACTTCCTGATAACCACCTTTACCTAAAGGAAAAGGGAACTACTATAGAAGGATCCCAGAAGTCAGACAGAGCAGACTGTATACCATCAGAATTTATACATTTCCTTTATGTTTTTCTTTTTGCTCAAGCTAGTTTGAATTGGATTTTTACAATTCATATCTGAAAGAATTCTGATTAATTCAATTGATAAATATTTTTTGATTGCTTGATGGAGTAGGATTTGCGAAGCAAAAAAGAAATGGGAGAAATTTCAAAGGAAGAGATACAAAGATTTCACTGATGTCAGTAGATGAAAGTCATTGTGATGCTTCCCATAAGACCCTTGAAATTAGAAAAATAAGATTGCTCTGTGTGAATTAAACCAAGAAATCAATGCCTAATGAATAAAAATTAAGATAAGCAAAGTCACACTAAAGCTAGAATATGGATTTTGTTCTGGTTGTATAGTCTTTGGAATTAAAAAGGAGGTCTATGGCTTCCTTTTTATCAGGCCTGGCATTGTGAAGGGTTAGTTGGAAAGCCTTACCAAACATCTTCATGGAAATTTTCTTTTTTTTTTTTGATCCAAAAAATCAGACCCAGCTCATCTTGTAACTGAGCAGGACCCTATGGGGCCTTCCCAGACCAGACTACCTCAGCACCATGTCCTCCACCTGCCACTTGTCTGCAGAAAAACTGTAGCCTCCTCGGCCTTCCCTGAGGTCCAAAGAGTAAATTTAATCAGAGAAGTGAGAAAATGCAGTAAGAAAAGAGAACAGTCAAGCAAGACAAAATAATACTTTAGCCATTAAACAAAGTCAAGGACCTTTAGTTCCTCTTCAAGAGCTATAGATAATATTCTGGACCATGTCCTTTGAGTTGTTTTGAAGATACTGAAACGACTTCACCAAGTGGGAGCAGTTAACCATATGCTACCTACAAGCACATATGTAAACCCAAGACCAGTTGGAACCAGGAGGTTGATGATGTTGATTCCTGATTACCTCACCACCAACCAATCAGAAGAATGTCCACGAGCTGATCACACACCTCACAACCCCCCTCTCTCACCCTATCTTTAAAAACCTTTCCTTGCAAGCCTTCGGGGAGCTTGGGTCTTTTAAGCACTAGCTGCCCTGGACTCCCTGCTTGTTGCCTGCAATAAACGCTCCACTTTCTTTTACCACAGCCCGATGTCAGTAGGTTGGCTTACTGCACACAGGCAAGGGGACCCAAGTTTAGTTCAGTAACTATTTGACCCAAATATCATTCCAGTAGTTGCACTGTGCTCCCTTTTGTGCTATGAGACATTTAATTTGTAAAATTCTGTGTAGAATGCTGAAACTGAGAGAGAGAGAGAAAAGGAGAAAGATTCCTGTAAGATGTTGCAAATCTGCCAGGGCTCCAAGACCCATGTGAAGGGAAGAGAGGTTGAATAAGGTTATTTTCAGTGAGCTGAAAACACTGTACTTTAATTATAAAATTGCAGGTTAAATAAGCTAACAAAAAGGACAGGAAATTAAGACAGAGGTAGTTTGGGAACCAAGGGATTTCTCCAGTTGCTGTATTACCTGCTGAATTACCTCAGAGAGGTCTGCATTCTGGAAAGTCAGATCTCTTGAATAAACTCAGGAATTCCATCCTATGGATTTTTAAGATACATACCAACACATAAAGTGGTTTGATTACATTCTGGGAAAACAAAGTTCAACTTGGCCAACCAAATCTTTGGTCTCTAAAATATTGATTTGATTGATAAAAAATAAAATATTTCATTTCATTATTTTAGTGTCACATACAGTTCATATCTTTGGTCCCTGAACCATAGTAATTCAATAAATTTTGTAAACAAACCAACAAAAAGTAAAATTGTCTCAATTTTCCAACCAAACCTCAGTGAGTTTGCTTCATCAAATTTGCAGTTGGTTTTACAGAATTAACTACTCCAGTAAGTCAAAATGCCTTATTCAGTCATTTTGTGTTACACTAGCTAACTTTTAAGATAAATGGCTGTAGCACTGCATTGAAATGAAAATAAGAGCAATAGGAATTTTCTCCTGGAAAAGAAAAATGCCAAGAAATGTCTACTATTAATTGCTTTTAGTTTGTGATGCAAAGAGAAAAACACACAGGTAACATACCAGAAAAGGATGTATTTCTCTCCTGTGTAAATTATTGCACTGAATTTTGAAAATGTTTTACAGCTTTAATATGCTGGTTGAGAAACCATTTTTAGAACTTGCAAATAGAGCAGGTTTACCACTCTTCAGACTCTCTTTACTCTTTGAAGTCTTCACAGTGGCCATATCAAGTGCCCACAGCGTTATGTTGGCAGTGTGTTTTCTCTGACCCCTGGGGACTTTTGCAATAGTGATATTGACCCTTTGATGTCTACACTCAAATTTTTTGATCTTGAAAGTAGAAAAATAAATATATTTGCTTATTTCTAAAACCATTTTCACACAAAAAGTCTGTATTCACCTGTTGTTTATTTCCTTGAATGGTTTTGTTTTCTATTGAATCTTTTCTATTTACAAAGTATAACAGATTCTAATAACTGTGTTATGATCTTTTGAGTTTCCTTTAGCACCCCAGTTAATTGACCACCAGCAATAGTAAGGTATTTATGCAGTGACAGATAAGTGTCCAGAAAGTAAAATCAAAGAATCTGCTTAGGCAAGAAATGTTAACAAAACAGCATTTGAAACAGCAAGTAGGTAGAAGCACAGCAGGAAGCTGGTGGTCAAAGGCAGCCTGGAAACTACATTAATGAACATCCTGTTTGAACCGGAGAGGACAGTGTCAGCTACTTACTTACATCCTGCTCTGAGAAGATTAGTCCTCTACAGGGAAGCCCAGGAAATCAGGGTAGATTAGTGCCAAATTAAATGAAAACAAAATACACCCACAGAAGGAGTATTCTTTTCATCACTTTAGAGAACCCTTCCATTTCATAAACTGCACAGAATTAATGAGTTAAGTTTGCAGAAGCATTTGCCATAAATGCTTAAGATTAACTGCAAAAGATGTCTAGAATTCAAGCAGAATTGTGATGTACTAACAAAAACTTATTTCCAAATGGTACAAATCATGACACACATGCAAATGTAGAATGAACATATGTCTAAAATTTATTTGACTTATTAATTGATGAAGGATCAGTATGATAGTCAATGCGATTCAAAGGGCATTTTAAGAACTAGATATTTATAGGATATTTGATAAAAGAATCTTAGGAAGAATTATTGGGCTAGATTTAAAAAAAAACTGGTAAATGTTATACTGTTCACATTTAGGGTTAATTTTCTTACAATAGAAATTATTTGCACTTCTGCCATATGAAATCTCCAAGGTCACATGTAACTTCACAGTCTTAACTCTTAATAAATAATAAATATCAATGTCAAACAATGGTACATTCTCTTAAAGAATTAACTGTTAGGTGATTCAGTTAAACAATGGTTCAATGTGACATTGAAAAGATATGCAACATTCTTTTGCCTTATTTATATGTCATTTATATGTTTTTGGATACTTTTTCCTGACGATACTAAGCAGATAGGCAGGAACTAAGTCTTTGTATTTATAACCAAGATGTGCCAACTAATTGTTTTCAAATACTGATCCTGGGACTTCTGTTGTGGTGCAGTAGTTAAGAACCCTCCTGCCAATGCAGGGGACACAGGTTTGAGCCCTGACCCGGGAAGATCCCACATGCCATAGAGCAACTAAGCCTGTGCACCACAACTACTGAGCCTGCGTTCCCGTGAGCCACAGCTACTGAGACTGAGCACCACAACTACTGAAGCCCACGCACCACAACTACCAAAGCCTGCGTTTTCTACGGCCTGCGTGCTGCAGCTACTGAGCCTGCATGCCACAACTACTGAAGCCTGCGTGCCTAGAGCCCATGCTCCACAACAAGAGAAGCCACCGCAATGAGAAGTCCACGCACCACAACAAAGAGTAGCTCATGCTCACCGCAACTAGAGAAATTCCGTGCACAGCAATGAAGACCCAAACGCAGCCAATAAATAAATAAACAAAAATTAACAACCTAAAATACTGATCCTATTTGTCATTTATTTCTTGCCTAAAATATTTTATAGTTCTTTGAGGGGAACTTAGCTTTCTCAATTTATAATATGTAAAATCTTCAAGGGCACACAGCTGAACTTGCTGTTAGAATATCAAAAATGGACCATGTGATTTCAAATCAAAGACAAGGACTAGCTAGATATTAGAATTTTCTCTTCTGGTTTGGTGGATGTAGTAGGAAGAATAAGAATTGGAGAAACACTGGAGAAAAATTGTAATATTTGAACTCAAAGAACTTGGTGAAAACTCGTTCTCTGATTTCAATCTGGATTGGTTATTATAACTTCTAATAGTTAATAAAATTTTCCAAGTTTCTGTGAGCTAGACAGTCTCTGCTTTCTCTAATTTTACTTTAAGTCCTATGAGGCTATGGCTAGTATAGGGAGAAATCCAGGGACAAATTATATCCAGATACTGATTGACAAAACTGTCTTGTGTAGCTGATTAACTTAAAGATTTTCTCAAGAAATTATCAATCTCACCTTTGAATCTCACTGGCATTAAACATGACAATAGGCCTGGCAGTTCAATCTTTATTTTTAAAAAAATCATCAATAATCCTTGTTCTCATGCTATTGAAAACAATATAAATAGACATGACTTTTGCCTTTATAAAGTTGACATTTGGCAGCCATGGTACGGGCCAAAAATTTCAGGACCTGCATAAGAAATATGTAAATCAAGATAACTCTTGGTTGTGTCTGTATAGGTAACTGATGAATTAGAATTTTACATATTGTTATGTAAAAATGACTTTTTAAACTTTTAAAAAATACATTCATGGATATGAAGCAATATTTTATATCCTAGAAGTACTTTATTAATTCTTAGTCTCTTCCAACAATCAGTTTCTGTGTGCAGTTGTGAATTTAAGTGTATGTGTGAGAGAGAAATAAAATTTGTTTTGTTTTTTCTTTTGGAAAGTAAAAATCATGGGTGAGGCCAGACTGGGTAATACTGTCAGGAGAGCCAATGTGGTGTGAAAGAATATCTGAGCACCAAGGTCCTTGAACTGTGACCTATGATCTAGAGAGTCTCTCAAAGGATTGTATGACTAAAATTCTGCCGTGGGAATGTAAAGTCTTGAGAGGCATATGTGAAGAACATAAAAAAGGAAGCAAGGATTAATGTAGCTGCAAAGACTTTAAAAAGTAGCATCACTGAACAACTTTGGTGAAACCAGTAGTTTTGCACATTAAACAGTAGACTTTTAAAAATGCTGAGAGAGGACTTCCCTGGTGGTCCAGTGGCTAAGACACCATGCTGCCAATGCAGGGGGCCTGGGTTCAATCACTGGTCAGAGAACTAGATCCCACATACCGCAACTAAGAGTTCACATGCTGCAACTAAAGATCCTTCATGCCGCAAATGAAGATCCCACATGCTGCAACAAAGATCCTGCATGCTGCAACTAAGAGCCAGTGCAGCTAAATAAATAAATAAATAAAATGCTGAGAGAATCTGGGGAACTGCTATAGCCAGACTCATTCTAGACTCTTTACAGCCAACTCTGTGATGATAATCAGGATTAAAGGAGAAAAAATATCCTAAATATCTGTTCATTGAGGCTGGCATGGACTTAGAGGAGAACAAACCAAGTAGGTGACAGGGACAGTTTACTAGTAGACAGAGATAGGTGGGTGACATGGTGTTGAAAGAGGAGGAGAAGGACCTGAAACAAGAGGTAAAACCAATAGATGGGATCAGATTAGACTTATAAATGAGTGATAAAGAAGTTAGACCAAATGACCATGTCCTGAACATGGGGTTGACCATAAACTCAGATACTAGAGGCGTTCTAAAGGAAGAGATATCAATCATTATGAAGTATTTGGGGAATGGCTCACTGGGGTTGGGTTATATCTTCAGGTTTTGAAAATTGTTAGGACTTTACTAGGTTGGATAGGGGAACTACTACAAAACAACTAGTACTGAAAACTTGTTGAAAAAAGCTAGTATAGTGGGAAGCAGCCACATAGCACAGAGAAATCAGCTCGGTGCTTTGTGACCGCCTGGAGGGGTGGGATAGGGAGGGTGGGAGGGAGGGAGATGCAAGAGGGAAGAGATATGGGAATATATGTATATGTATAACTGATTCACTTTGTTATAAAGCAGAAACTAACACACCATTGTAAAGCAATTACACTCCAATAAAGATGTGAAAAAAAAAAAAGCTAGTAGCTATGAAAAGCAACAAACTTGCCAAATTAAAAAAAAAAAACACATGCATGAGAAAATAGAAAAATAGAAAAGTGTAAAATAAGATTTTTCTCTCAGGTCTGCTGCACATCTCTTTGCTTCTATTAAGTAGGTCTATCGTACTCGCAGTGGGGTGCCCTTCAGAGACAAGGACATTTTTCAAATGTCAAAAAAATCTTCTAATCTGATTGCTAAGCATGCCATGATTAATGTAAAGAAAGGTCAAGTTCAATAACACATACAAAAAAGGAGAGTCTGAGATTTGATCTAAATGATGGCTATAAGCATCGATTAGTCAAACAAGCCCAATCATAGCTATTGGTTTAGACTGTGGAATAGCTGCCCTTCAAGGTATTTTCACTTTACAGTGGTTATTTCAGACCCTTAAGAACTGCTAAGAACATTGATGGTGGATGGTATTACATTTTTAAATTCCCAAGGAGATTGAGGAATACAGTCAGAAAAGCTATGACGAGTCTGTTATTTGGATCTTTTTTTTTAAAAATAGTTTATTTATTTGTTTGGCTGCACCGGCTCTGAGTTGTGGCCTGTGGGATCTAGTTCCCTGACCAAGGATTGAACCTGGCCCCCTTCTTTGGGAGCGTGGAGTCTTAACCACTGGACCACCAGGGAAGTCCCTGTTATTTGGATCTTAAGTGTGGTGGAAAGTAACACATTTTTACTGCAATAAAACTCTACTAAAAAGCTTGAATCTATTATGTTAACTAATGAAAGAAGTACTTAATGAAGTTTTAGCTAGGGTTTTAAACGAATTAAATATTGAGAATTAAAGTACACTTAGAGAATTCTAATTCCTAAAATTATCCCCATATAAATGACAAAAATATGTAAACAAATACAAATAATTTATGAACCCTGCATGATATGACCATAGTCCTACCTAAGAATTTCAGATTAAACAGATTTACCAGGAAAGATCAGGAAAAATAACACTATCTTGTGGGTGAGGGGTTCTTTTTCTTTAAATGAATTTTAATTATTTCCCCAGACTTTAATGTTATCTGTTAATGTACTTTATGAAAGATGAAAGCTAAAGTTTATTTTCTCATTAGCTTCATTATTGTCACTGGCAGACATTGATTCTCTCCTTCCCTGGGCCTTCACTTCATAAATATGTAGAAGCAATATGAACATAGTAGTCATATTCCAGTGGGGGGGATTCTTCTTGTCCATCAACCATCTCTCAAATTTCTTGATTTTCAATCAGACCAACTGAGTGTCTATTTAAAACTTTAAATAGCATGAGACAAAATTAAATTCAAGGCAAATTGAATGACATAGAAAGTACCACTTTATAACTGTAACTTGCAAATCCACAATGAGGACATAGTTTGTCATGAATATTTGAATATTATAGCACCAAAATACCGAAAGCCAAATCTTCAAGAATTACATGAATAAAAAGATAATAATAAATACAGAAGTGTACCTCTTTTCCCTCATGTTAGATTGCATAGAAAATAGTATAAGTAAGAATAGAGGGTTTTTAACAAAAGAATTAATAAAGTTGGATGAATATAGATCTATAGATATATGTAGTAAAAGAAAGGAACTCAACCATGGAACAGTTATAAAAATGGACTACATATTAAATTCAAAGAAAAAGTCATTTAATTCCAAATTTGAAATAGTACAGACTGCATTATCAGATGATAATGTAATTCAACTGGAAATCAAGAGCACAAATAGAAGCCAAAGAAAATCTCCAACTATCTCAGGTAAGCTCTGAAGGGGTTACCCTTCTGGGAATCACACAGTGTTCACACCTTGCTCATATTGTTAAGCCTCAGGAGCCCAAGGATTTCTTTAGGTAGAACAGTCACAGGATACTTGACAGATTTTTGGCAACAGTTTCCTTAAAATCCTAGAAGGCATCAGGGCTGTTTGATTCTGGTCAATTTCATAAGAGAGCAAACTATTTCCAAAGACAAAGATCTTAAACCTCAATTTCCCTGGTGGTCCAGTGGCTAAGACCCTGCACTCCCAAAGCAGGGGGCCAGGTTCAATCCTTGGTCAGGGAACTAGATTCCACATGCCACAACTAAAAGATTCTACATGCCACAACGAAGATCCCGTGTGCTGCAACTAAGACCTGGCGCAGCCAAATAAATAAATAAATATTAAAAAAAAGAGAGAGAGAGAGAGATCGTAAACCTAAGGAATCTTATCTATTGGTCACTGGTCTTTCTCCCTACCCATTTGTTAATTTGGAAAATAACCACAATTAAGAAAATATCTCCTTTAATCCAGCCCTTGTTTGATTGTGCACTCCCCTTGTTTGTCAGGGAAAGCTTACAAGAGACATTTTGGAGAAATTCCTGGAACTTCAGTGTTGTCAATCTCATGCTTGCTAATTTTACTGCTTCTATACTGTATAGGATAGATTAGGGTTCACATAACAGAAATCATTGCAGCTAGGTTAAGTAGAAAAGGATTTAACAGAGGGAATTTGGTGCTTTCAAAATCACTGGGAGAGCTGGAGCTGGGTCTGGCAGGCTCTAAGCAGCACTGGAATCCACCTTTACAGTAGTTAGGATCCTGCCATTTTACCTCAAATGTGGCCAGCCTTAAGAACCTACTTGCTTCTCAACACTTACCAAAAAGCTAACTAATTAAAATATCAAAAATATTATGGTATGTTTTTGTTAAGTAATTGTTGCATTCAAAATTAGGTACCTCCTTCCCTGCAACTATGAAGACTTCATTCTAAATAGTAGTCATGTAACCCTTACCAAATGACAGCAAAATACTTCAATAATTAACAAGATTAAAAAGCACCATTGCTTTGGTTCATCATACTTATTTTTCCCGTGAGATGCAGTGCAGTTGTGTGGTTAAGCAAAAAGTGTTGATGTCATACAACATGAGTTCAAACTCTAGTATTAGCTGTAAAAGCCTGGGGCAATTTAATGATGCTAAGTTTTAATTTCCACACCTGTAAAATGGGAATGATAATAATATGACTACTGATAGAGACATTATGCAACTTAAATGAAATAGTGTACTGAAGTACTTAAAACATCACCTAGCACATAGTAAGCCCTCAGTGATGGTGAGACAGGTTTTACTACCACCACCTTGCTACTTTTTGTTCTCTTGTTTTTCAAGTACACTACCTCTTTAAGTCATAATCTCACATCTGTCACCATTATGCTAGCAGCAATTGACTTCCTAAATCCCCAAATCCACTGATCTTTATTCAGTCCACATTCATCTTGGTTTCTCTGCTGGCTTTGACATTGTTCATCATTCTCATCCATTCTCACACCATTGACACTGATGGCATATACCAGCTTTCAGGCTTTGCCCCCAGTTCCACCCTGCGTGCTCAATCTCTCACAGTAACTACAGCAATATTTTTGGTCATCTTTTTCTTTTTCATCTATCATCCTAGTGCTAGGCCTCATTATCTTATGCCTGTGCAAATTTTTTATTCACTTGCTGATGGCTGACTTTTTTTCATTATCTCTGCTTCAATTCATTTTGTGTACCAACTGACAAATGAATATCTTTAAAATACTGATTATGTCATTCTCGTGCTCAGAAATTTTCAGTGACTTTCAATTGCCTACCAAATGAAGTTCAAATACATTGGTCTGGTTATCAAAACACTTCTCATTCATCTCCTAACATGCCTTTAAGCCTCCTATCCAGTAATTTCTGAACTGTGGCACTCATCACATACTATGCTTCTATTGAGGCGTTTCTCCTCATAGAAATTTGCCTGGAATGCCCTCTTCCCAGCTTTTTCCATCTCCTGACTTTTTATTTATCCCTCTAACCCTGGTTAAAATGCTTTCTTCCCTAGGATAACCCTAATTAGGAGCAATCAATCTCTCTTTTCACAACATTAAAGATTGACAGGGCTTCCCTGGTGGCGCAGTGGTTGAAAGTCTGCCTGCCGATGCAGGGCACACGGGTTCGTGCCCCAGTCCGGGAAGATCCCACATGCCGCGGAGCAGCTGGGCCCATGAGCCATGGCCGCTGAGCCTGCACGTCCGGAGCCTGTGCTCCTCAACAGGAGAGGCCACAGCAGTGAGAGGCCTGTGTACCGCAAAAAAAAAAAAAAAAAAAAAATTGATATTCATCATTGGGTGCATCACATACATGTTAGAGCCAATTTTTTGTAATATCACCTAACTGGTATATTATACCAGGGTCAGAAAACTTCCTTAAAGGCCAGATAGTAAATGTGTAAGTAAATATGGCTTAAGGACCATATGGTCTTTGTCACAATTATTCAACTCTGCCTCTTTAGTGAGAAAGTAGCTGTAGACTGCTTATGTAAACGAATGGGCATAGCCATTTTCCAATAACACTTTATTTACAAAACAAAAACAGTTGGCCAGCCCAAGGGTTGTAGCTTCTTGATCACTGCACTAGACCATCAACTTCTGAAATGCTGGAACCGCGCTATATTTATTTGAACACTGTTAATACTACCACTAATGAGTCATTAAATACTCCCCTATAGTCTATGCCAGGAACTATGAAAATGCTTTTTTTTTTTTTTTTTTTTTTGCTGTACGCGGGCCACTCACTGCTGTGGCCTCTCCCGTTGAGGAGCACAGGCTTCGGACACGCAGGCTCAGTGGCCATGGTTCACGGGCCCAGCCGCTCCGCAGAACGTGGGATCTTCCTGGACCGGGACACGAACCCGTGTCCCCTGCATCGGCAGGCGGACTCTCAACCACTGCGCCACCAGGGAAGCCCTATGCAAATGCTTTTATGCACATTATTTATAATCATTGCAGTGACTTTAAAAACTCAGTATTGCTATATTCCTTTTGCAATGAGGGAACTGAGGTGCTTACCACAAAGTGAAATTCTTATTTTGACGTATTTGTTTACATATTTGTGGTTGAAGCTCTCTCTAAAAGGAAACTATAAAAACAAAGAACAAGTCCGTCTCCTTTGCTATTGTTTCTGGCACAGAATAGATATTCAACAATTGTTTATTTAATCAATTAATGAGTGAATTAAGCACAGAGTAGCTAACCCATTTGTCCAGGGTCACACACACAGTAAATAATAGAGCAGGAATTCAAATTTACATTTTCCTTTTTTCAGTAGTCCTTCATTTTTTCCAAGCAAATATTTCTTGAAAACCCACCGTATGCCATGGGCTATGAACTTTTAACCATACAGAACTGCCTATCATATTGTATACAATAATAGCCAACACTTATAGAGCACTTACTATGTGCCAGGCTCTGTTCTGAGTACTTTATACATATCAACTTATTAACAATCCCGTAGGGTAGGTATTATTATTATCACCTCTAGATATAAAATTTAGGTACAGAACACTTAAGCAACTCACAATATCTAGTAAGTGGTATAATCCAGTGCTTTTTTTTACATCTTTATTAGAGTATAATTGCTTTACAATGGTGAGTTAGTTTCTGTTCTATAACAAAGTGAATCAGTTATACATATACATATGTTCCCATATCTCTTCCCTCTTGCGTCTCCCTCCCTCCCATCCTCCCTATCCCACGCCTCCAGGCAGTCACAAAGCACCGAGCTGATCTCCCTGTGCTATGCGGCTGCTTCCCACTAGCTACCTTACATTTGGTAGTGTATATATGTCCATGCCTCTCTCTCGCTTTGTCACAGCTTACCCTCCAGTGCTTTTTAAAACGTTCACTTTATTGCCTTTTGATAAGTAGTTTGTAAATACTGATAAACATTGATTTTTCTCCTTACCTCTTCTTTTGACTAGTCAGTAGATTATGTTTTAAAATAAGCTGCCTTTCATAGCACTAAGATCCATGTTTCCTGAGAACCACTCCCCCCTAAAATTAAATTTTGATTCTGGTCATACAGAACATCTCATTTTCACCTTTTCATTTGCTTGTACTTCTTCCCCAATCTGGAATACCTCCCATTTTCTCTGTCACTTTAAACTCTCTCAAGGTAGGGATATATATATATATATATATATATATATATATATATATGTATTTTTTTTTAAGTTTAATAACACCATCTCCTAGAAGGTAGAAAATGTTCACTTAACCTTTAAACTATACCTGAATTCAGTTCAGTAACTAACATTCCTGGAATGAATTAGCCTGTGGGTCATACCCTAATGTTTGAAATCTTACAAAAATCTTCCATTTCACATAATAATGAGCTAGTAATATGTATAACACTCTGCATCCAGTTTTTGTCTTTTTACACATTATATATCAAGTTTCTCATTATGCATCACGTGAGACATTAGCCATATTTTAACTTCCCTTTCAGGTATTTAAACATGCCTTTCTTCCATCTCTGGGTTGTGATTTGGCTAAGAGCAGGGACTATGACTGATCCATCACAGTATTTTGCATAAAGTGTGCTCCTAGACACTTGTGAAATGACTGGATGAATAGGTATACATGTGCATATGCAACATCTACTTCATCTTCTAATTAGAACCCATCTTAAATTGACCTCCTAAATACTTCTCAGACTGCTGTTCCTGAGCTTATTTCGCCACAACTGCTGTGGTTCAGGCCCCCAAAGGCTTTCAACAACATTCTTAGCACAGCAATGGGCCCAGCTTCCTTACACTTCATCTCACCCAACTTCTCAGTTCACCCTGCTCTTTGCTGCCAAACTGGGAAATTTGGTTTCATTATGGATTATATAGTTGTCCACTGGTTCCATGATTCAACAAACTGCCAATTAAAAATATTTCTTAAATTTCCAGAAAGTTCCAAAAAGCAAAACTTGAATTTGCCACATTCTGGCAACTATGTACATAACATTTACATTTTATTTGCAATATTTACATAGCATTTACACTGTATTAGGCATTATAACTAATGTAGAGTTGATTTAAAGTATATGGGAGGATGTGCATAGGTTATAAGCAAATACTATGCCATTTTACATAAGGGACTTGAGCATCTGTGGATTTGGGTATCTCAAGGAGTAAGGAGTGGTCCTGGAACCACTTCCCTGTGGATAGCAAGGGAAGATTGTATACTCTTCAGTGTCCTCCCTCCCATACTGCAGATGTAGGTCAAAGCTCTTTCCACCTGCGTGTAGCCCTCCTTGCCCAGCTGTCCGGCTCACATGCATTCTGTATCCAGTTACACTGAGTACAGTACTTGAAATTTCTGGAACACACCACACTCTTCTACTCAACCATGACTGTGAACATATATTTCCTTCTGAATGGAATACCCTTTTTCCCCCTCTGTGTGAGATGCACTTTTCTCCCAGTGTGGCGCTCTTTCTTAACTTTTAAGACTTAAATATCACTTACCCCATGAAGCCTTTTGCCATGCCAAAACCTAAAATTTGTTCTCTCTCCTCTGCTCCTGTGGCAACCTTTTTTTTTTTTTTCTGAATATAATGTGTTTGTATAGCTATTTTCCCCATTGAAATGGAAAATCTTTGAGAGTAGCAACCTTCAAACATCTGTAGCCTTGTCACAATGCTGCCATATAGTCAAGCCAGCAATAAATACTTTTCAGTGAATGATTTAACTAATCAATCAATAAATTCATGCTGACATTAAAGAGGTTAAATATATGCTATAGAGATAAGAGTCATTCAATACAAAATTTTGGAGCTATAACATTGATAAAAAGATTTTGAGTATAACATTCATTAAAATCATGGTATGTGGTTATATATGCATATCCTCATAACTTTATTTGGAAAGAAAATGTCACCAGTAAGTGATTAAATTGCTTAATCAAATAATATCTGGCATTTGAAAATGGATAACCTGCCAATTGAGTTGTAAGAAGTTTCTAATTAAAAATGGATATATAAAGGAAACTGCGTTGGTTTTTGATGGCTACAGTATAAAAAGTAATTATATAGTTATATTAAATGTACCATGAGTATATTAATTTTCCTAAATGATATTTAGTTGTTGGTCTCAGGTTTTCCTATTAAATTACTGCTAATTGCAAATTTGAAAAGTATTTACTTTAATGTTGAGGACAATACCAAAAGATCTTATTTCAAAAGAAAAATCTACGTTAAAAATGGAAAGTATTCCTATGTGACTGATGCGGCCAGTAGAATAACATTCTAGTATACCACTCCTACCTGCCCCCGTCCCGATTACACAGTTTACAATGTTTGTGTGAGGGAAACTGCAAGCGAATAAAGTATCTACTTTTATCAACCAAATCAAAGGAATTTTCTGGTTTATTTTATTGCCAGTATCACAGGAATTTGAGGCACCTTTCAGTTACTTAGTGGGACATTTGATCAGAAGCAATCTTAAAAGACTATCGTATTATCAATATTTTCAGAAGGAAAAGTTTGGCATAGGGCGTGAGTAAAAGGTATCAAGATACCAATCTTTCAAGAACACTTTTCCTCAAGTGGCTCCAGGGTCTGTTTAGAATCCAAAATGCTTCTGCCTTAGATAGTGGAGTAGGGATTCATGTTGATGCAGAACCAGAGTTTTCCGGGGAAAATTATGATGCTTGAGCAAAATAAATAAAACACAGTCCTACTAATAAATGAAGTAGAAAGGAATAGTCAAGTGTGGTACATTTTTTTTAACAACTGGTAAGTGTTCTCTGGCAAAATATAATATTTAGAGCTTAGGACTGAATTATTCACCCAGTAGGTGCTCAATAGCCACTGGTTGAATGAATGAATATTGCAATTCAAGTTGTAAACATCCCTTGAAATAAAGCTCTCTCTTACAAAAAGAAGCAAAGACTCCAAGTTGGAGAATATCCAATTTTAGGATGGTGGAGTTATGCCCAATGAATGCAAACTAGCCTGTCCATTAGTCCCCAGTGAAGTCTCTCACAACTTTTAGCTTAAATACTCATAAGGAACAAGAAAAAAAATAAACTTTAAAAAAAAGTCTTTGATTTTCATGGCATTTATTGACAGAACCCAGGAGGTATTATAAGAGATCATAATGATTCTGGTTTCAGCAACTAATTGATGGTCAACAGACACTTTACCTCATGAAATAAAGTCCCTCTCTCTGCCTAAAATAAAATTGGAAAATAATGTATCTCTCTGTCTACCCCTTTGGTAAGAGAACCAAGATATGTACAAACCATAATATTTTAGAGCTGCCTCTCCACCTTGTAAAGCCACTGGCTCCATGAGGACCAAGTATGTTTACTTGAGTTCACCACTGCATTGACAGTAACTAGAACAGTGTCTGGTACCCCGTTTTGTATTTAATAATTATATTTCAAATGAATGAGTTGTTGAAAGGTATTTTTTTAGGATTATTTCTCTAATTCTAATTTCTCCTTCTCTCTGTCTCTTGCCTACCCATACTTATCTAATCATTTGGTAACTGCAACCCCTAAGGGATAACACATTTTATTCTGAGAAATGTGGACCCCACAAAGAAGTTCTGAAGAACCTTATTAGTACAAATTAGATAATGTAGTTTTCTTTATACATCACCAATTAACCAGGCAAAATGGCTGGGAGAATATCCAATTTTAGGATGGCAAAATTATGTCCAAAGAATTCCAAGTAAACTACAAATTTTACCTGAGGAAATGCATATTCATCTGTCCGCTAGGCAATGAGGTGCTACATTAAACTGTGTTTATGGTGCTGTGTTTATCACTTGTTCTGGAGGTAGGGTGTAAGTCCTAATTTGTGGCCTTTGTTGATTTCTATGGTATATTTTAAGACCCTATGACTTAAGGCAGAGTTATGGAGCTGGCTCCAAGACACCATTACCTCCAGGTATTTATACCTCAATAACAAATGCTTATACAACAAACAAAGTAGTGATATAATAAATAAAATAATAAAAATAAAGAATAAAAAACTGCTCCTCACTAATTGCTAAGTACTATAACAGTCCTTTATTTGCTGCCTATCTATTCATGTATTATAGTACTTATTATTTTTATTTTTATTATGATAATGCTGTATCCATAGCAGATGGTAATTTACTTAAAAGCAGAAAATTACTTCAGTTATTTATTCAACAAATATTTTTTATCAACTGTATGAATTCTCCATAGTATACAACATAGTAGACTTAACTATAGAATGGGGTTGAAAAAAGCTTTATTTAAAAAACTAAATTCTCTCTGGATTCTCTGTAGTCCTGTCAGCTTCCCAATTTCCTCCCTGACTGATACATCCTTGTGTCTAATGCATTCTCATGTAGTATTTGTTGTCTATACAACTCACATGAAGTTTAATTTTTATGTATCTTTACATATATTTACAGTTAAATAACCCATATCCAAAATAAAGTAAGTTTCTTCTAAGTAGAGATTGGATCTTATTGTTCTGTGTCCTTAGGAGCCAGTCAAGGGGTTTTTATGACCAAATAGTTCTTTTATACCTCCTTTGGTTTCTAGCAGACAGGTTAGAATCTCAATAAATATTGGCTGCATTTAGTGGAATGATTTTCTCAAACTCTTAAATAATTCTTCATTCAGTTTCTTGATGTAGTTATAAAATTTATATGAAAACTAAACATGTCACTGTTTTAAAATAATGAATAAAAGTTATAGTTACTTCTCCATTTTAAAAACTATATATCCAAAGTATATTAATGTTTGGTATCAATGATAAAATGTTTTCCTGACTAACCACTGGATATAAATCAAACCATATTGCCAAATAATGAGAGAAAAATATACATTACATTAATAAATCATTGAAATAAAGTTGTTAGCCTTTCTGTTGAACATATTTCCATGCTAACAGAAGATATTCCTTGAATATCTCCACATGTGCTTTATAATTAGGGGAAAAAAACCTGATTCTAACAAAACCTTTTAGGTTACAACCATATTAACTCTATCTGTATGTTGCTGAAATAACAAAAGGCTGTTAACCCAAGAATATAAACAAAGAGAAGAGTTAGAACTAAAGCACTTTTTGACTTTCCATCCAGATATGATACCTTGCAAACACAGCTACTCCTAAAGAGCAAGTCTCTGCAGTAATTTTTTTTTAATTATAAAAAAAACTAGAAAACAGAAAGGCAAGTGTAAACTAACTAAATGTTAGGTAATCTATTTTCTTTACAATGTAATGAATAAAGAAGTAGACATGATCTTAAATTGACAATGACATAGTCCAATAAATATACTCACAGGATATCCTATATCCTATCAAGCAGGAACTATAAAACTCCTTCCCTGAATGTCTTCAATGATTTATTAAATTTCACACTTAATAACGTAAGGTGTGACTTTAGAATATAGCATTGGTACAGTATCCAGAGAAGAAAATTCACTTCCCTCTTTTTCACAATTATTCTGTGGTAGAATATGTATATTTTCCTCCCTAATGAATTGATGTTTCATTTTAATGTAACTTTTATTTGATTTTTGAATAAGTGATACATTTACCTATTCAAAAAAAAAAGTGTACTGTAGAAAGTCTTCCTACTACTACTATTAGTTTTTATTTACCCATTCCCTCGTCTAGAAGCATTAAATGTTACATATTTTTAATCTACCCTTCCCTACGTATATACAAACTTTTTTTAATAAATGAAAAGATACCATTCAGTCCTCCTACTTCTTACTATTCTTTTTGAAATGTAACAATATATATTTTAGGAATTGCTCCTTATCAGTGCATAAACTTCTTCCTCATGTTTTTTCTTTTATAACTCCAAAATTTTCTATTAAATAGTTGTAGCCATAATTTATTTAAACAGGTGTTTATTGATGGCCTTTGAGGTTGTCTCAATTTCTTACTTTCTTCCTTGATTTAGGATGAGATTACATCCTAACAAATTCATCATAAGCTGAAAATATTATACGTCAAGAATTCATTTAATACACTTAACCTACCATCATGGCTTGGCCTGCCTACCTTAAACGTGTTCAAAACACATTAGCCTACATTTGGGAAAAATCATCTAACACAAAGCTTATTTTATAATAAAGTATTGAATATCTGATGTAGTTTATTGAATACTGTATTGAAAATGAAAAACAGAATAGTTGTATGGGTACAGAATGGTTTTAAGTGTATTGGTTTTTTACACTTGTGGCTGCATGGCTGACTGGAAGCTTTGTCATACTGCCGCTGTCCAGCATCATGAGATGGCTAGCCTGAGAAATGATCAAAATTCAAAATTAAAAGGACTATTTCTACTGAATGCATATCATTTTTCCACTGTTGTAAAGTCAAAAAATTGTAAGTCAAACCATTATAAGTCGGACACCGTTTGTACAAACTGCTGAAATGAATAACTTTGAACATACATCATTTTGTTCATGTGTGAGAGTGTCTGAAGAGTATATTCTCTGGAGTAGATTTGTGGGGAAGAGGAATGTGTGCATTTGTAGTTTTGATTTTTGATGCAATAAAAATTGTCTTCCATGGAGTTTGCACTAATTTACATTCTTACTATCACTGCAAGAGAGTATTTTTTTCTTCTTCCCTAGTCAAAATACTTTTAATATTTCTGCCATTTTCATAGGTGAAAAACATGACTTCACTTTTTAAAGTGAAGAATGACACATGTACAGAAAAAGGTACAAAATCACAACTGGATCAATGAATTTTCACAAGCTGAACAATTCCATAAGAGAAATAAACTAATGATTAAAAAATAAAAATGTGGGGCTTCCCTGGTGGTGCAGTGGTTGAGAGTCCGCCTGCCGATGCAGGGGACACGGGTTCGTGCCCCGGTCCGGGAGGGTCCCACATGCCGCGGAGCGGCTGGTCCTGTGAGCCATGGCCGCTGAGCCTGTGCGTCCGGAGCCTGTGCTCCGCAACGGGAGAGGCCACAGCAGTGAGAGGCCCACGTACTGCAAAAAAAAAAAAAAAAAAAAGTGAAGATAAAACACAATTGTACGTAACAATAGTAAAGAGTATATGTTCCTTTGGTCAGAGAGGGTCAGTTGAAAATTTTCTATAAATGAGAAAATTCAGTCTGCATACCAAAATAACATAAAGAAATCAATAGCTTTTACATATACGGAAAAAAAGAAGCATTTAAAAGATATAATGAAAAAATATGTCTATTCACAATACCAATAAAATAATTAAAAATAAATATAGGAAAATATATTTTAAAATATATAGGAAAATCTATACTAAAAAGTAATTGTTACTGAGGGAAGCCAAAAGATTTAGAGAAACAGAAAGGCATAGAATTTTGAATAAGAAAATTTAAAGTTGTGTGTTCTTAGGTTAATCAAAAAGTAATGCAAAAACAATAATAAAATGCAATACTAGTAGCATTTTTACTTTTTTAATCATTAATTTCTTCTTCTTGTCTTAAGTGAACATATATAGTAAATACAACGTAACTTGTTGACACACTAAGTATTTTACAGCATAGCTTTGGTCTACTTGATTAGCCACGGAATGAGAAAGATGAATTTTAGAACTACTGGATTTTGGTTTTATTTCTTCTTGTAACTTTCATAATTAATGCTTTATTAATAAGATATTAGTTAGCACTTAGATATTAATACTCATAGCTTATTTGTGAATTGAGGTCTTATAATTACAAAGTGACTCTTTTCTCATTTAATGTTTATTTTCTCCTGAATTCAACCTTGTCTAAAATTATGGTAGTGATCCTCTTTCCTTTTGTCTACATTTACCTCATATAACTTTCTCCACCCCCAACTCTCTCTCTCTGTGTCTATGTGCATGTTTATGTGTTTGTATGTGTGTTTTCAATTTTACATTGTTTCTTGAATATAACAGATCTAGATTTTGTATTAGGATCAAGTCATATGTAATCTTTTTGCTTTGTTTAGGGTACTTGTATCTTCTGCTATTGTTCAATGTTTCTTTTTGCTTCTAATGGTTAACTTTAAATGTATATTTCTGTATAATACCTTGATTTTCTACTTCTTTAGATAGTATCTATTGATTTCTCACCTTAACAAATGACATCATAATTCTATCTTCCTCTCCTTTCCACTCTCTTCTCTTTCCTCTTTGCAGATTATCTTATTTTTCTTAACGTTTTTCTTTGTTTAATTAAGTATGTTTGTACTGGATATTCTCCACTTATTTCTCAAGAACCACTATCTGTAATTCTCCATTCTATTCTGTGACCTGAAAGGCTGACACATACGGTATGGGCTGAATCAAAAGTTTCTGTTACCTTCTGGCTTCCAAGTGCATCAGTCAATGGAAACCCCCATTGAGTGACCCTATGCTATCTGATAGGTTCCCCCTTACCTTCACATCCGTAGTAAGAATTCCTCACTGTTGCTAGCTCCTGGGAATTTTACCATTTCTTGCTGGTTTCCTTTAACTTTGCCAGCATTAAAAAAAAAAAATCCACTTGTCAACTCTTCTCAATTATCCCATTCAAGTATGTCATCTGCCTCCTGCTGAGACCCTGACTGATACATTATTTTTACCTTTACTTATTGATTTATCAACTTCACATAGTATCTCTGGACCTTTTGTTAATAAATATGAGGAAGTCAGCAGGCTTATATTCCCTCTCATCATCTCTATTCCTTTCACTTTTAGTTTCTTTTTGAAAAATATAATTTCTGTATTGTCTCAGCTTAAACTACTCACATTCCACTTTACAAGCATATTACTTAGTTTATTTAATATTAGACCCACTGTCAAATATTTAGTGTTCACTACCATTTCTTCTGCTATAATGTCCCTGCCATCCTTGGTTGTGGAAATTTGTTCTATAGTGCTTTTATTTTTAAGAAAGAGTCATGAGAATAACATCTCTGATTTCTTGCTTCTTACATGTTGAAAATATTTGTGCCTTCACATTTGAATTATATTTGGCTGAGTACAAAATTCTAAGGGGGAGCTCACCAATTCCCCCTCCCCTCAGCTGCTGGTAACATCTATTCTCTTTCTTTCTCAATAAATTTGCCTATTCTAGATACCTCATATAGGTAGAATCATACAATATTTTTCCTTTTTTGTCTAGCTTATTTCACTCAGCACAATGTTTTCAAGGTTCATCCATGTTGCAGCATGTATCAGAATTTCATTCCTTCTTATGGTTGAATAATATTATATTGTATGTATACACCACATTTTCTTTATTCATTCAAATACTGATGGACACTTGGGTTATTTCCACCTTTTAGCTATTATGAATAATGCTGCTATGAACATTGGTGTACAAGTATCTGTTTGATTCCCTGCTTTCAATTCTTTGGGGTATATGAGTACAGCTGCTGGATTGACATTTTGTTTTTAATCCTCTTTCACTTTTTTTGATGGTCATTGCTTGTGGTAATACTTCCACATATGTTATTGATTATAGCCATAAGACAGCTCATAGTTTTATTCAGGACATGTTTATGTTTCCAGTTTTTATTTTTCTTGCTAATTTGAGTGTTATCTGAGAAGAAAATGTGAGATAATGCTAATTTTATTCTACTACTTTGAACCAGAAGTATTTAATCAGTTCTTACTGTCAACTGATTTGTCCAGAGATGTTTAAAATATCAATGCTAAACCGAAGTTTATTTCCCTTTCTAATATATATATATATAAATTAATAATAAAGTTTAGTACTTAAAAAAAATAAATGAGTAACCATTTAGCACCTACTATACTCTGGGCTGGGTGCTTGGGGCTTTAAGATTATATATTATTACTTAATTTATCTAATTTAATCATTAAATTAAGCCTTGGTAAAGTAACTATTACTCCTATTTGTTAGATAGGTTAAAATCTGTGACAGAGAGCTTAAATAATTTTTCAAAGCTACAGATCTAGCAAGCTATCTAACTGAGAGTGTACTCAGCTCTTTCTAACTCTATAACTCATATTCTTTTCTTTGTAGCAAACTCCTACCCACTGTAATGGCTAAGTTAGTTTTCAGTAAAATCAAATACCTCAATTTATAGCACCAAAAATTATAAGTATAGGCATTAACCAACTGGAGATTTTTAAATGTAAGTGTATAATCCATTTGGTCCAATTCAGGAGATATATATATATATATATTTTAAACCAACAAACAAAAACACTGAGAAGAAGCAGGATTTTTGGCTTGGTGTCATCTCAAGATACTGAACTCCCACTTAAAATAAGAAAAAACATAACTTCAGCGTTACCTGGTAGTTACCAGTTAAAAGATTGACTCAATCTGCCATTCTATTGATATTTTCATTTCTCCCTAGGTTTCTTACATACATCATAGAAAAATGCTGAATACTGACATATATCTACAGTAAGGGCTAGCAATGCACACATTTGTAAATATCATCTTTGCTATGAAGATTATGCTTACCTTGGCTTAAATAAAATTTTGTCACTCTCTCTTAATGAAGATCATAAATTAATATGTCTAGGTGAAAATACATTTTCAATGTCAAAGTATATTTGCATGTTATATATCTTGGATGCCACAAGGTATACTTAACTTAATGAAACTTACACAGCTCTTACAATAAGACTCAACTTATAAGCCACTAAGTTAATATTTGTATAGAATTATAAAGAGAACTGTAATTTTAAATATTCTTATTGGTCATTTTTATTATACATTAATTGTTTTTCAGATTTCAGTGCTTTTATGGATCTTAAGAAATACAGTATGTATTTATGTACTGTCTTGTTTCAGAAATAATTTAAAGCAATGTATAAGTGGATATGTAAAATAAAAAAAAGAAGAGTAGGGAGAACGAAAGGAAAAATAAGTGGTATATATATACATAATACATATCAATTATAGATCTTGATATGGTGAAGTACTTTGCCAAGAATATAACCAAAGATATGAACACACAGAAAAACTTTTGTAGGTTTAAATATATTACAGAAACAATTTTGACACTTTAAAATACTATATATGAAATAAAATTTAAATAAAGTAGGTTGAAATATATATATATTATAGACCAAGTTGTCAAATATCTATAAGGAAAGACTAAATAAATAAAGCAGTTTGAGAAATTCCTAGGTACCTGGCCCAATTGCCAGCTCCTAGTAATCTAATCTCATCTCAATTTATAGTAATACAATTTTTCACATTGTGGATTGACACAGGCTGATAATTTTGAGCAAATATATCATGTAAAGGATTGAAAGCAAACAAAAGCTAAAGAAAATAAAACAAAAGTGGAGGTATGTATTGATAAAAATATTCCTCAAGTGAAAATTTGAATTGTGTATTAGGGTAAAATTTGGAAGAAACATAGATGTCTGAAAATAAAATACTATTAGATGGATAAATTATATGCCCAGAGGAGAAGTCGTTGCATAACCACTAAAATGTTTTTGCCAATAATATTTAAAGATATAGCAAGATATTTATTGCTAAGTGAATATCTGGTTAAAATGTAGTGTAGTTCAATTTACAAAACCATACCCTTGTCTTTTTCTATCTAAACATTTAGATATGGATTCTTATTTGGAGATTGTCTCAAGGTTATTTATGGGTGATTTATTTTCACCTCTGAATTTTTTGTTGATATTGCCCTTTTCAAATTTTCTACAGGGAACATGCACTGCATTAGTAAACAGAAAAATTATTTGCATGAAATAAACTGGTTGAAAAATGAAAGGAAAAGAAAGGTAGGGACATAAGTAGGTACTAGACATTTGGCAAAGCATGCATCCTGAAATGACCTAACCATTTGATCTGAACTCTTAAAAGCCAATAAGTAGTTTAACTTCATCCATAAGAGGAAAAAGGAATTTTTCAAAAGAAACCAAACAGTCATGGTATTAAAGCCAGACATGAATTACTCTAAGGCTGATTTTTAAAAACAGCATTCTGAGATAAAGAACAGTATCTTTGGTAACATCCTTAAGACAAATATTTTATAATGATGCACAAAACTGTCCTTTTCCTTGACTAACTTTTACTCATCCTTCAGATCTTCAGTTGGGATATTGCTTTCTCTAGTAAGCCTTTCTGAAGCCTCCAGAATGAGTTCCAAGCTCCTCCACTTGGCTCCTAGGGCACCTTGCACTGCTCCCACCACAGCACTTTCCTCTCTGAGTTGTATGCATCAGTATACACCTGTATACATCACCAGGCTCCATAGGACTGAAGACATCTCTGTTTGGTTCACTGTCATACCCCTGGTCCTTAGCCCAATGGTTAGCACATAGTAGGTGTTCAATAATTTGTTGAACTAAACTGAATTTCATAAGACTATCTGTTACTAAATTTCAGTGTAAGCTCTTGGTGTCATCAAATTAGAAGAAAATTTACAAAATAATTTGGCAGGAGCTGTAGCCTTTATAATATAGTATGTACGTTTACCTCTCCACTGATCTGGCGTGACATTTTAGAATATCAGAGAAGGTGGATGGACGGTTTGCTCTGCATATAATTATTCCTGTACATTATATCTCTCAAATGAACACTGGAAAAATACTGGGTTATAGCCAGCTCAAATTTGTTTAGTAACTGGCAAGGTCTTGATACACAAGTATTTTTTTGCTACCAGTTATATAAAGACTCATGTGCCTTAACAGATCATAGGAGATAATGATAAACATCCATTTTGAAAGTTGTCTGAAAACTCACCAGTAGGATCAACTCTTTTCTTCGAAATATTTTGATTTAATTTATGCACATAAGTAAATAGACAATTTAGATCCAAATTATGTTCCTTTTTTCACTGACACAATAGTTACCTGCTTCAAATAAAAGTTAAGCAGTGAAAACTCACAGTTGTCCCTGCCATCATTAGAAATGTAATGGGTCAAAAAAACTCAGTCATTTGATCTATGGTATTATGCTCCTTATAAAGCAGTCAAAACGTTGAAATCATCTAGTAAAAATACTAACTTTACTTATAAAATAACTGATTTTAGCTCTGCTTTTTGGCCACAATTATGCACCAGGACCAATCAAATGCTATGGCCTGAACTTCACCATGCGGACTATAATTGGTAAACCTAAATCAAAATCAATATTATCCTCCTAATTTTAACATTAACCAGGTGACAAATGTCCCCAAATATGAGAATCTCTTGTTAACTAGCTAGCTAAAGATGTTAATACACATTTGAACTGCTAATAAGATTGGCACTGTTACCTCAAGTGACAATATAGATATTTCATACCATCTTTGTTTTTTTTTTGTTTGTTTGTTTTGGGTGTGCAGCATGCGGGATCTTAGTTCCCTGACCAGGGATTGAAACTGTGCTCCCTGCAGTGGAAGCACAGAGACTTAACCACTGGACCACCAGGGAAGTCCCTAGATACTTCAGACTTAAATAGCTAGTTAGTGAGGACATTAATTAGAAATAGAACTAATACCTATCATCAAATCTTATTAAAATGTTTTTGATAGTTTATCAACTTCCAGAGTTTAATCTTTGTACAAACTCATAATACATCTTTCACTTAACTAAAGTGGGGCCATTTTTGCTCACATGTTAACCGTAGTGTAAGAACAATCACTATAACCCACTGGGCATACTTAATTATTTTCCAAAGGATTATTGGCTTTAACCACCAGCACTCAATCCATAATGGTTGATGATATTCTTCACTTTATCAATTCAGTTTATATGAATTTTTTTCAGTAGTTAATGTTGTCATAGAAGTTCATTTATTTAATATGCTTAAAGGATATTTACCACTTTCTCCTCATTTTATATACTGAGAGCCAAACGGCTAAATGACTTGCTCATAATGCAGAGCTAGTTAGTGACAAAACTGGGAAAAGGTCTTCATTCTCTTAACTCTCAATGTAGCACATGTATTTACCATAAAAGAAATTTTAAGATTTAAATGCAAATTATTTACTTATGCATAAATGCATGTTTATAGAGATTTTTGAAACATTTACTGAATCCTTGGGATACAAATAATCCATAGACTTATTTTTAAATCATTAAATTCACTTTTTATTTGTAGGTAGATAAAAGGGAGATCTATCTCTTCATTAGTCAGCACAAATATTAATAATATTATTTCAAGAGGAAGTGATGACTTGAAAGAGAGATAGCAGTCCTGAGAGGCACCAATATAAGTTCATTAGTTAGTCTCTCCTCAAAAAGCCATAGCCCTTGTGTGTATTAGGATTCTTAAAGTGAATTTTTTTTCCATATTGAATAAATTGGTATTCATATTTTTATTATTTTTTCCTAAAATATAATATTAAAATAAAATCATAGTTTATTTTTCCATTTTTATATTTCTGGGTTATTCTGCTATTTAACTTTCCAAAGTGTCCAGTTAGATGTAAAGTGTTTAAACCATTGCCGTCTCATGACAACCTTGATACTGCTGATATCTGTCAGATGATAGAGGGTGTATATAGATACCTGAACAGGTTCTTTTTAAAATTCAGGATCAATGAAAATTTCAGTCAAGGAATCAATCTTTTTGAGGAATACAAAATATTGTTCAACTATTTTTTTCACCTTTAAAACTCTTATTTTCATAAATTGTAGGAAGCATATTTTGGTAGCAGATAAACTATCAAAATCCATCTTTGTATGAAAGAATGAGATGTGTAAAGAAAAGTGCATATAAAAGACTACTTCCTGATTTTTCCCTCAGAATTTCAAACTGTGAATAGATTTTGTGAAAAATATGATAGTAAATTTTATATAATCTCTCTGAAAAATCATTTGTTAACTCATTTTTGACTAAAGGCCAAATATAATGTGTTCGTTTCCAAGATGTAAACACTAAATTCCATGCACAGCAGCTGTTGGATTATCGCCAACAATCTGAATTTACTTACATAGCTTAAAAAAATAGTTCCCTATATTCCTAACCACAGCTTTTCACAATCAAAACTGCCATATTCTTCACATAATTACATCTAAACATATCACTAACCCTCTAACAATTGTCTCTATGCTGTTTCTTTTACATTTTTACAGTTGAAACCCATAACTTAGCTCTAAATTTTTCTTTGTGTTCTGACATTTAAAAAGCAACATGCTGTATTTACCATTCTCTGCTAACTTCTTTGACTTCAGAAATTTCCTCCATTCCTTTCTCTTCTCTTCTTGTTCCAGAGTTACCTTTGGTTTTCTGTGCCAATTAGTCTACCTGAGAACATCCCATTAATTTTGTCTTTCCTGTAACTTTTTCTATCCATAACAGTTTCTGCCTTGTTTCATTGATCAGTTCCTCTTGCTGGTTTAATCCTGGAAAACAACTGTTTCCATTATAAATCTTGTATTCTCTTCTTACCTGTGCTTAAGACCCAGAGCAGAAAGCAACATCTGGCAGCAACTTCTTATATTTATAGCATCCTTCTTACATCTACTTATTCACTGAATAAGCACCTTTCTAGATAGAGGGTGAATGAAGGTGAATACAGTATAATCCTGTCCCATGTGGAGGGCTAGTTTAGCAAGGAAAAAGTTGTAAATAAATAAGTGAAACAATATAGGTCTCAATCAAGTAACTAATGAATCAAACATTTTACATACATCTGATTGAGGGCCTACACGAGGCAGGCACTGTACCAAGCCCTGAGAGATGACAGAAAACAAAATAAACATGGTCCTCTCCCTTGTGGAATTTATATCTCAATGAGGAGATAGAAATTGAATGTAGTCATTTAAACAGCACTTTGGAGACTACTAATTTATCACCTCTGTTTCTTTAATGCTGGAACTACATTCTCATGCTTCATAGTCTGAAGATAAATATGGCATTAAACAGAGTGCTTTGACCTACATTTTATGTATATCAGGCTTCCTGTAATAATGGACTGAAATCACAATGCTCATCACTCCCTGGCTATTATTTGCTGCAGCTGCATCTGTGAGCGGAGCTGGTCACTGGGAGGCCTCCAACCATAAGGCTATGTGGAACTGTCATTTATCTTCATTCTGCAGGGTGATGTTTCACCTCACCAATATCTCCGTATTGACAAAGCTTACAGGGACCATTTTTTTTTTTGCTTATAAATTTATGGGCATTGGACATATGGAAACACATTTTTATGATCTATAAATATCATTATTTGCCAGAGAAAATCAAGGATAATGACAAAGTCAGATTTCCCAGAGGAAAGAAATCTCAATGGATTAGAGCAATGATACTTCATAAAAATGATGTGGAACTCTGAAGTAAAATCAGCTAATGAATCATAAACAAAACAATTTCATATGCATTATCTTGGTTTCATTTTTATATCAACCTTTTCAGAAAGGTAGGACAGGTGTTATAATCTTCATGTTATAGGGAGAAATCTGAATGGCTCAATATCGTTGGATACAAGGTCCTTTGGATTCCAAAGTGAGGGTTCTTCTACTACAAATGGAGAGAGGGATGGGAATGCATCTGGATAAGGGAGAATGTCTGGCTGTGTCAGGAACTGTGCTGGAGAATTATGCATATTATCCCATTTAACTGAACAAGAGAAATAAGAGAGGTTCAAGGATGGCTAAGAAGCTGATGTCTAAAGGAGCCTTACAGAATAAGAATGTAAGAATTCCCCAAGCAGGCCCAAGTAGTAGGTTCATCTGGTCCTGTGTTCTTGTCTGTTTGTGGCACTTAGAGGCAGGCCATCTGTGACTGAACCTCAAAATTTTGAAGATATGAAGATATATGTAGAAGACACTAGCACCAACACAGAAACACACACACATACACACACTCACTACTAGCTCTGTAACTGAATCATTCAAACTTCTCTGAACTTCAGTTCTCATTATCTCTTATTCTCATTAATATAGTTAGTTTTTACTAGTTATATTGTATTGACATTACAGTTATCATAAGTCAACTCACTGACTCATTAGGTTCACTGACTTCTGAAAATAGTTTAACCGGCACTGGCTAGAGAGAGGTTTGCTTAGGGGTAAAAAATAATCTACAGCAAAAAGAGAGCACGTGCTTATGTCGTTCCCAACCCCATGTTCCTTTGAAGGCATATAGACAACTTCTGATCCTGATGAAGAAATGGTGGCAGGGAAGTAATTCCCTGGTGCCAACTCCGTTTGCCAGCTCTGCAATCCGTATAATTATACGCACGATTTTCTTTGTTAGCAATAAAACTAATGACTAGGCTGGCTTATCCATGGTCATTTAAGCAGCATTCTAGGATTGCTGTCCCACTTTACTTCTGCAGAATTCTGTTTAATCATCAGACTGGCTAAATTACCAAGATCCACCAATCAAATGCTTGGTAGAGCTGATGAAAAGCTTTTCAAATAAATACCATAACAAAAACAATTCTACTAATTCACCATAAAACTGTAAGATGTTTTGACTTTATGATAATTGCTGGTCAGAAGCTCACTATTGTTTTCCATGCAGAATTTCAAAATTGACATTGATCTTGTCAGTGACATCCCACAAATGTTTTTCCTTTAAGATGAAAAGAGTACTTTGAGTGGTGAGCAGACACAACTGCAGGCCCTTTATGTGGCAGAGCCCTATTGATATTTGAGCCTCAGTAGATATACAACATCCTTCATTATTCTTTATCTTTGCACCTTTTCTCCTTTTCTTTCTCTATCTGTTGCTTTCATGGGTATCATTGATGGGAGAACAAGAGGATTTTTTCAAAGGACGAAGTATACTAGAGTCATAACATCCTTTACACAGCAGGGAAACCAAATAAATAAAAGTTCTCTTTCTCAATGTTGTGCCTAACTGTGCTCTTAGGAAAGATAATTAACTGAGGAAAAATTGCCAGAAATAGAGGTGCAAGGATTAGACTTTGAAAATGAACCTGGAGTCACATATGTATTTGTTAATGGATAAAAGAAGAAAAATGCTTTCAGGAGGGATTGTTGAGTTTTTATAAGGTGTTTTCAAGACACTTTAAATGTAAAAGGTTCATATCTACTGGATACATTTTTCTCAGTTCTTGTTCAAAACAGCAGTTTTTGAAATGAATGACACCAGCCTAAGATATTATATAATATGATACCCTAAAAATAAAATGTCTGAACATCAAAATTTCCTCAGTGTCCTGAGGTTCCCAAGACGAGTGGAAAAAAGGCTCTGAAATAGGGCATAGGATTGAGAGCTGTGAAAAGAAAGTTAAAACATACAAAACAAGGGCATGGAAGCTTAGAAAGTGCTTTTATCTGCCCATTTCATCTACTTTTCTGCTGGAAGTAGTGTTTCAATTAACTAATCAATCTACTTTCTCCTTGAGCTCATAATGCAGTTGTCTTTTTTTATTATTTTATTTAAAATATTGGTTTTCTTACATTTTGTATTTCATCTCAGGATAGTGTTTGCAAACTCACAAGGGGTTTGAAGTTTCACATCCTGTAGAGGAAAGATTTTAAAGCCAGGCATTTATATCGCCAGTTTCTAATTTGGCCCATGAACTGAGGTCACAGGGATTTAAGCTAGAATGTGAACTCATCCTGACTCCTGTTACTTAACTCTTTTCATGCTAACTCCAGTCTATTGTTCCCCATAACCTTGCCTTGATTACTTACTTCAGGTACATCAGTCTGAGATTCTGTGATGCTGCACATTATAATTCTTGTCTTTTATACAACAACTGGGTTTAATAAGCATGAAAAAGAGGAAGGGATGTAATCTCTCAACTAATGTCTCAGGTAGCAAAATAAACTTGTGGCTTTTTTCTTTTCTTTTGCTCAAGTTAGCTATTTATTCAAGAATTCCTTCAAGATACTCTGTGTTTCAATAGTAGTCATCATTGCAGTACAAGAGTTCTGTTCATGTCCCAGATAGCTTTGCAAGTTTTTCATTTTGTCCTTTTGTTTGTTTGTTTATTTTTTGATGCTGTCTCCTGGCACCCCTTATCCCGAGTATCTGTAATTCCTGCCATGAGTGGTAGGATAGGAGAGGAAACCAAAAGAGTAATGGTACATTTTTCTCCTACCATTTTCTCTTTGCCTCTTCCATGTCTTTGGGGGCATCAGTGTAGGAGACCTGAAGTTTCCTGTCTTGCTTAGGAGCCTTCTAAATAAATCTCTCCTGTTATCTCTCTCACAACACACTTTTATTTTCCTATAGGGCCCTTATCATAATTTGCAAAACTATTTATTGGAAATGGGATGAAGAGACAGCTTGCTTAAAGAAGAATTCCAAATAATAAATATGGACTCCTCCCCTCCAGAAGGTGAAGCTTAATTCTCCTCCCCTTGAGTGTAGGTTGGACTCAGTGACTCCTTGTTGATGAAGAGTATAGGAAGGTAAAAGTAGTAACTTTGCAGTGGAGAAAACTGGCTCTACTTCTTGGCCAATGTTAACATCACCAATGATTAAGTCATGCTGAGAGCATGTACCCCCTAGTATAATGTAATGAAAGTACACTTTATCCTTGTATTCTTCTCCCAAACCCATAACCCCAGTCTAGTCGTGAGAAAAACATCATACAAACTTAAATTGAGGGACATTCTACAAAAGTCCTTACCCGTATTTTCCAAAAGGATCAAGATCATGAAAAGTAAGGAGAAACTGTCACAGACTGAAGGTGACTAAGGAGACATAATGATTAAATGCAATGTAGTATCCTAGATTAGACACTGAAATAAAGGACATTAATGAAAAAAACTGGCAAATTCCAAATAAAATCCTAGTTCAGTTAATAGTATTTACCAATGTTAATTTCTTACTTTTAACAAACATGCCATGGTTATATAAGATGTTGACATTAGGAAACTCTGTACTACTGAAACTGAGCAGGACCCTGTGGGGCTCCTGGACACAGAAGCCTTTCAATGTCCCCATTTCTTGTTTGTAGGGCATAGACCCCAGCCTCCATGACCTTCCCTGAGTTCCAAAGGGCAGATTTGAACTGTTGCTAATCAGGGAAGGGAGGGGATGCAGAGACAAGAGAGGAGCAGTCAAGAAACAGTAGTGCCTGTCTTGGGGCAGGGAGCTGGTTCTGCCTCAAGGGATACACATAACAATATCTTTGAGTTCTTCGGCAGAACTAAAACCCCCACAAAACTGAAGATGTTCCAGAGAGAAAGTCAGTTTGATAACCTAGAGAAACTCATCAGGAGACCACCTGAGGCCAGATTAAAGGAATGCAGGCCCTGCACACACCTTGATCCTTATTAGCAACTCTGCCCTTGAACCACTGCTATAAAACTCTTCACCAAATCCTCCCAGGTCAGGGCACACAGTTTTTGAGGCCTGAGCCTGCTGTGTCCCCCTTTGCCTGGCAAAGCAATAAAGTTATTCTTTTCTACTTCACCCAAAACTCTGTCTCCAAGATTTGATTCAGCACCGGTGCACAGAGGCCAAGTTTTTGGCATCAAATTTTCTTCATCTTTTGTGTAAATCTAAAATTATTTTACAATAATTTTTTTAAGGAGAGTGAAAATCTTTACTAGGTATAGATTTGTTTACTGTCTGCCTCCCCCACGGTACTGTAAGCTCTAAGAGGCCAATGAACATGACTATTATATAACTCTTTTCTATCCTGGGGCCTGGAATTGTAAGATTTCCTGGTAAGAACTCAGGAAATATTTGTTGGCTGAATAAGTATAACTGCATGCTGAGGACTTGTCCAACATCTGCTGTTTGCAGATTCTACTGGGATTTTATACCAACACCGGGGTGAACTCAAGACAACGTAGGCATAAAATGAGACGTAAGACATTTTCTTATACGAAAAAGCATGTACCTTCTCCTATAGTTCTGTCAAAAAATGACGTTCATTCAACTGACACACAGCAAGGCAAACACTAAAACTCTGAGGTTTACAGTAGAGAAAAGGCTAATTCACAAGGCAGCCGACCAAGGAGGCAGGAAAGGAAATCTCAGATTTTTTTCCCCTAAGATAACGGTTAGGGCTATTTATGGGAAAAAGAGGCAGGGTGGTTGGAGGTGTGGGGAAAGGTGGTTGGAGGTAAGAAAAGTGAGGTAATCAGTGGTCTGTGCAAGGGTAGTCAAACTTCAAGGCTCTATAGGGTGCAAGTTCAGAAAATGGTGGCATTTGCATGTTCTGAGGGTGGAGTTTGGGGCCCTCTGATGTCAACAGGTTACCCATGGGACACTCACATAGGCCTGCTTGAATGGTTGGTGGTCTCAGCAGGTCTGCACTGGGCAAGAACTAGCTTAATGTTTCTGAAAAACAACTTAAGCAACCATTACCATAATGAGGTGGGACTTTAGTTTAAAATCAACTAAAAGCCAGTGACTAAAAGCAAGTGAGGCAGATTACGCTTGGTGGGACTAACCAGGGTATAGCCCTCAGTTTCATTTTCATTGGTCACATTTTTTTATTTCTATTTCTGGCACAAATTTCTCTGATGGGGTTCAGGATAAGTTACTCCAGGATAAGCTACTTCAAAATATGGCAACTTAGCATGTTAAATATTTCAAGCTGAAGGAATTTGAGAAATGGTGTATGCAGGGAGGACTTTCTGACCTTCCCTTGAAGTAGGCCATAAAACTCTCATGTGAGAAGCGCTCTCCCAATACTCAGAAGAAAGGAACATTCTTATCTTTGAAAATGAAGGGACAAAGAAGGAAATCCGAACAAACAGGCCTTGTTAAGTTTCCCCCAGTTTACTATACTTAGCTCACCTTTGTCCTATCACATCTTTTCAGAACTTCCCATTATTCATCAAACCTAGCATGAAAACACTCAAATTTAACCATTTCTCTGGGTCTTTGTTTCCTTATGAAGGCTCCTGTGTCACATAAAACTTATATTAAAGAAATGTGTATGCTTGTCTCTTGTTAATCTGTCTCTTGTTATGAGGAATCCAAGTAAGAACTTAAACAGGTAGGAAAAAATATTATTTTCCTCCCTTGCATTATTTTGATCCAATTACATAAAGCCAGATCTGATGATTAAGTCAGCCATTTGGAATCTTAGCATTTAGAGCTAGAAATGCACTCAAATAATCAGGGCTTACTTTGTTTTGGTAGTGAACCTTTATCTTTAAACAAAACCATTAGTGAAATTCAAGAGGGACAAAAGCTCAGCTCTCTATTTTTCTTGAGGTCCTCCTCATGTGGCTTTCTCCTTATACTTGCAGACCTTCAAGAGGAGGCTGGGGCTCTGCAGAACCCAGACCTTCAAGAGGAGGCTGGGGCTCTGAAGAACCCAGTTTGAAAACCAGAGCCATCATTTTACTGGTAAGGAACATTAAAGACCTGAGAAGTGAAATGATTTGGCCACATATCACTTACAGAAATTTTGATAAGATCAGGAGAAAAGCCAAACTTTCTTGAGGATCTTTCCTAATGAGCTCAGTCAGGTTGTTTAGATGCAAATTATTCATTTTCTCCATCACATTGAAATTCTAATTTATTTTCCCTAAAAACAAAGATATTTTTTGACCGAATAAGATAAGAAAAATATTACTCTCCATCTTCCCATCTTCCTCATGGTTTTCTTCTTTGTTTCATGAGAATTTTTTTCTTTTCAGAGCCCACCAATATATTTATGGGCAGAGAGAAGTTGAGATCTCTTGTTTAAACTTTGTAAATTATAGTTCTCAAATCCTAGTTTCCATGATGACTCTTACACCTATATGAAGACTTATGAATTTCTCTAAAAGTTGATCTATGATGTGTACAATAAAGTTAAATGTTGAGATTGACATTTATATGAAGATATGTGAACCTCTCTAAAACTAGACCTCCCCAGGATATAATGAAATGCAATGTTAAGAATAAAACAATTAATTTAGAATGTGTGCCCAGCCTTACCAGGTAACTCAGAAAGAAAGAAATCACTTTAGAGCATACATTATATTAATTGGAAGTAACAAAGTATAATATAGTAGAAAAATTATTTGAGTGGGGCATCAGGAAATCTGGATTCTACTTCTGATTGGGTTATACATTTTATACATTCATTTTGAAATCCCTAAGATTTGAAGGGGTGAACAGGAAACGATGAACTCCTTCTCAAAGTTGTGTCTAGATCTGAGTTTACAGTAACATCTTTGCAGGATGTGAAATGAGAGCTGCTTTTCAGGAGGCATTTCCTCTGCTTTTTCCGGAGCACAGGGAATACTTCATACATGTCTAAAGAATTCTAATACCTGATTTTACCTTCATACATTTTTCATGCCAGTGCACATTCCCTATACTAATGAGGCTTTCTGTTAAGTTCTTTCCTGCTAATGATGTCTAAAAACCGAAGGCCAAGTAATGAGCCAATCAATAGCCTCCATTAAAGTCTCTTTGTAGAACCTCTTCTAATTTTATCTCCTATGGTGTGACCTCCAATTTGCATAAGAGAGATACTACTTAAACTTACATGCAGTAAGTTTGATTGACTGAACCTGACAAAGGTGGGGGAGCAATTGCCTAATTTAAAGCACATCCAAAAGATGTGGAAAATGATTAAGACTGTGCTATAATTACTCTAATAATTCTTATTTCTGCTGGTTTTAAAAATTAACTTCCTCATATAATTTTAAAAGTAATACCCTCTAAGTTCATTTTCCTTAGGTCAGGGTATAAATCCCACTAAAATAATTCTAAATCAACGGGCAATGAACAAAGCAGTGGACATTTCAGGTACTGAAGGAAGAAGAAGAAATGCCTTATCCCAAGACATTTTGTTGCCTAGTGTCAAAAATTTTACATTCTTGTTTGTAACACGTCGCCCCCTCCGTGGGGCATTCTTCCTAAATTTCAACAGTTAATTATTTTAATGTGTTAGAGTTGGCCTCAGAGATCCCTCTACCGCATTCACATTCATTTGCTCCCTTGTTCTTATATCATCCTTCTAATGCTTTCTTTGCTGTCCAGGGACACATCTCTTCTTTCTTGGTGCCTCTCTTTTCAGACAATTCTCTCACCCATATCTCTCTTTATGGAAAATGCCAGTTTTACAACCTTGTCTTTAATACGGATCTTAGAAGTGTTTCCTTTTATCTCAAGTGTTCTTATTCAATTTATCTTTCTCAGTTGTTCCTATTACCATTATTAAATGAGTTTCCAAGGTTTAGCGAGAAGATATCACTGGGTACAGCAGTATTAAATCGATATTTAAAAGAATAATATCTAATATACACTGAGTGCTTACTGTGTGTCTGGCCTTGGGTTAAATATTTACGTAAATCATCTGACTTTATTCTCATAACATCCTTTTTAATTAAACACCCAGTTTGCCCCCATTTATAGATGAGAAAGCTAAGGCTTGTTAAAAAAAAAAAAATTCAACAGAGTAAATTTGAAGATTTAATTGGCTTTATTCAATGATTCATAAACTGGGCAGCATCCCATCTAGTCAACAGAAGGGCACTCCAAGGGGTTGTTCAACTCCAAGGGGTTGCTCCAAGGGTGGAGCAAGAAGGTATGAGCAAATGAAAAGAAAGAATTGTTTCTGGCCAGGCCATCTTCTTTTGGGGGTAGGGAAAGGCAGGGGTCTTTACCATGCAGATTACCTCCTGTTAATCAGGAAATTTTAGATTGACTGTTTTAAAGGTCACATTTCTGGAAGGGGTTGAAACTGCAATTAAGTCTTGTTTTACTGTCATAGGGGGCAAATGACTCCATTTGGGGCTTGTTATTTCTTTTTAACAATTCCCCCCTTTGATCAAACTCTCTGCCTAACTGAGAGATGTGATCAAAATTGAAGGCATTAAAGCCCCTCTCCACTACTGCTCTATATCTTATAGCTTTTTCTGATCCTTTGTGTAGTATCACTAGGTCATGATGTTTTTGCTTAATCTCTGAGACATTCACAGATCAGGGCTTCAAGTTTACAATCTTTAAGTCAGTTACTCTCTTTGTTTTTTTTCTGACATTCCAGTCTTAGGGAGATCATATCTAGTGGTCAGCACCTACAAAAATGCATTTAAACCTTTTGATAAAATACAATGTGCCAGGAAGAGTATACGCATGATAATTCCAAATGTTTGGAGTACACTTCAGAGCTATGGTCCCCAAGGCCTGAACCAATTAAAGAAAGACCCTGTTGAAGGAGTCACTCTTTTAAGCCAAATGGCTTACTTAATGATCTTATGTAATTGAGTTTGAACTTCCCCAGAATTTTCAATCTGGGTACAGCACATGGTGTTGGCCATCACACAGACATCTCCTTGCTCACCTGAAAGATAATCAAGGGCTATCCTATTATCAGGGACAACTTTAACCAGAGAGTCTATGGATGTTTGTTGAGCAGCAATTTTCTTAGCAATGGAATCTGCAATGTCTCCAAGAGTCAAGGAGTGATTTCTGATCATATTCTCATTTGTATGTATTCCTAATCAGGGAATATCCAAGGGTCAGTCAGGTTTTCAGTGCACGTGAGAAGAGAATTTCCTAGCTTGAAATAAAGAGTCATCCTAAATGCTTTACAAAGATGGGTGCTGCTGGTGAACTCTCTTAGTGAGTGGGGACAAATTTTACCTCTATTAGCATGGGAATGTGGAGGTGAAGAGAGGGCATTGTCTTTCCAGGCCAATGTGAGAATAAAGAAAAGAAAGACAAGAAGAAAGGGGTTCATGTTCAGTAAAAGTATGAAGTCTTGATCTGTCATCTTGGATGGAAGGAGTCTACCTCAGTCAACTGCTTCTCTTCCTCATCAATTTGATTCGGAGGTCTCCAGCATTCCTACAGGACCAGGTGTCAGGTAGAGTCTTCTTAAGCTATGAGATGTGTATCCAAGACTCAAAGTCTTCTAGTTTTACAGAAGTGTCAGTGGTCAGGGACAGTTGGTAAGGTCCTTTCCAATGGAGTTCCAGGAGTGTCTTAGTTCTCAGTCAGTCCAAATCAGAAGGATGGGAGAAAATTAGAAACATTAGTTTGGTGAGTGGTAGTCAGATATTTGAGGATATTAGAAGAATTCAGGATTCAGTCCAGTTTAAGGTATATCAAGACCTCGAAGACAATTAACAGGACTAGAATCTAATGTCTACAAAGGTGCAAACATAATTTTTCTCTCCACAATTATCTTCATTTTTTACCAGAGATAATCACAGTAAAACTAATTTGTTTGACAAGGAATATGAAAATAAGAATACTCACTGAGAGTTTCTGAATTCTGGAGGAACTAGGTAGGAAGAAAAAGTAAATGCTTTACCTCTTTACAAAAAGGTATATCTTACCAAAGGGTTGATAGCTTTAGAGAAAAGATTTCTTTAAATCTGGAAAAAAATTAAGAACCTGTAATATTTTAAACACAAAGTCATAAAAATTATAATCATCCTCATCAGTTCATTTAATTCTGTGTTAGTACTACTTCTTGTTCTGCTTTATCCAGTTTTTCCATTAGTTCTTTTGACCTTGCCTGATGATTGAGGGTAGGGACAGTGATAATTCAAGGAGGTTTGCAAAGTTATCTTTAAGGATCATATGAGTTGCCCAGTGAAGTGGCTGCCTTGGTAACTGGAGACTGTGGAAGATATACCACGAATGAGAAAAAACATTTTCTAACTTTCTTTGCCACTGTGAGGACATTGGCCTTGTAGCAAGGGAAGGCTTTAACCCATCTGGAAACCATACGTACAATAACAACAACATATTGATAAACCATGCTAAGTGGGAGTTGAATGAAGTCCAGCTACAGGTGTTCAAAGGGTCCAGAGAGAGGAGGTCTGAGGCCTCTAGGGACAAAAATAGTTTTTCTTAAATGCACTATGGTGGGTAAAGGAATGCAAAAACCAGAAAATGGGTTTTCCAGGGAGCCAGAAAGAACCAAGCAGCTGTCTTGTAGTTCCCATAGCCCAGCCCCGAATGTTCATTAATATATAGCTATGCTTACTTCTCTTAATTTCTATGATTTAGGAGCAGACTATTGTCATGTTACAAGGACATCAGGATGGCAAAAGTCTGGCAACTGAGTGGCCATTTTTGCAAAAGCAGAACAGATTTTGCCTACATTTGCCACAATCCTAATAGCTTCTGTTGCTGCTGCCTTTGCATGAAAGTCAGCTAGGGCATTTTCTTGATATTCAGATTCAGTCCATTTAGTGTGAACCTCATTTTTTGTCATCAAATTACTTTTCAGAAAGTAAGAGAATAGCAGTGAGAAGATGACCTATTTGTTGCCCATTTTTGACCATAGTCCCAGAGAACATCATATGCTGTAAGACAATGGCTAGAATTACAACTGATAACATTATACCAAGGCATATCACATTTCTAGGAATTTCACACAGTTTCTAGAAAACTTACATACCTGCGCCAATACAAAATAAAGAAGGCCTAGTATTACTTAAAAATATATATTATATTAAATATTTATTAAATATATAATATAACAGTAACACATTATACTAAACAAATATTTAACACTAGAATATATTTAAGTGTGATAGATCACAACTAACCTAGAACAATGTTTGGTATATAACAGGCATCCAATACATATTTGTTGAATATGTAGCTGACTAAGAAACTTCAAATCCATGAATTAATTCACATCTATGAAAAAGTAAGCCTTTGATGTCAAATAGCAATCTGAAGATATCTAGAAGATAAAACTATTACTGCCTGTGAGCCATTGTTAAAACAATATGGACGGACTACCCATGTTACAGCAAACATGGGAGATTCCCTTTAATTTTATTTATTTTATTCTATTTTATTTTATTTTTTGAAAATTTAGAACATTTTTATTCTCAAACAAATATGAAAGGCTCTTTTACTTAAAATGTAAGGAAAGGAATATAAAGTAAATTGTTGATCTTATTGTACAGATAACTGTTCCATAAAAACAATTATATATAAACTTTCAAATGTCTTGCCCACCCCCTACCATGCAATAACCCCACTTACCTAAAGTTGTTGCCATTTATTTTTAAATACCTTTTTTTTCTATTCTTTTTCAAATTATTTTCCCATTTAGGTTATTACAGAATACTGAGCAGAGTTCCCTGTGCTCTACAGTAGGTCCCCACCATATATCTATTTTAAATACAGCAGTGTGCATGTCAATCCCAAACTCCCAGTCTATCCCTCCCTCCCCCACCTTTCCCCCCAGTAACCATAAGTTCATTCTCTAAATCTGTGAGTCTGTTTCTGTTTTGTAGATAAGGTCATTTGTATCATTTTTTTTTCAATTCTGCATATAAGTGATATCACACAATATTTTTCCTTTTCTGTCTTACTTCAGACAGATGTATGTATGTATGATCTCCAGGTCCATCCATATTGCTGCAAATGGCATTATTTTGTTCTTTTTTATGGCTGAGTAATATTCCATTGTATGTATGTGCCATATCTTTATCCATTCATCTGTTAATGGACATTTAGGTTGCTTCCATGTCTTGGCTATTGTAAACAGTGCTGCAATGAACATTGAAGTGCATGTATAATTTCTAACCAAGTTTTTCTCTGGATATATGCTCAAGAATAGGATAGATGGATCATATGGTAGCTCTATTTTTAGTTTTATAAGAAACCTCCATAGTTTTTAGTATTACTTTTTATTTGGCATTGCTTTCCAGGTAATTTAACATATCAAATAAGCTTAATTAGTTGAACAAATCTTTTGAAATGTTCCAGAGACCTTCTGAAAAATTTCAAAGTTAGTTTGTGGTCAGAAGACTTCATTTAGAATATGATTTTGGAAAGTTTGTCAAAACGTTCTAAAACACTTTACTAAATAGGATCACAGATTATGATGACATAATACTTAATATCTTTTAGCAAAACTTAGCTCTTTTAATATTAAGAAGACTCAGTTTTCTTAAGTAATCAAAGACCTGATAAAGACAGGAAACAAAGAAAATTATTTTGATAAAACACAAAACGTTTGTTTTCTAAGTCAATTGCTTAAAAGATAAAGAAGAACTTTGTTTACAATTTCTTATTAAGAGCTGATCTACAATCCCAGAAAACTTGTCCTTTCAGAAGATAAAAGAAAATTAAAGTTAGTTTTACATAACGTAAACGCCTATTTCCAAAAACCCTATAATAACAAATCTTTTTTTTTTTTTAGCCAACTTGACTATGCAAGGCAAGATTCTCTCTCTCCGAAACAACCAGAAGTTTTAGATTAGATAAAAGTATTGTCATTTCCCTTAACAGGAATGTATCTTCATACCTCATGCCTTTTCTTAATCAAAAACATATCCTACTTCCCTTTCATACAGAGTTGTTTCCTTTATTATTTCTAGTAGTTTCAATTATATATATTAGATTTTTTAACCCTTAGAAACCTTTAATTTCTGGTGAAAACTAAAAAGTAAGCAAATATGAATTCTCTTCTACATTAGCATTCTGTGTATTGGCAGACTTATACTTGTTATAATTTCTGGAAAATGTGTTTTTTCATAGAAAATTTCTCAGTGTGACATAAAACATGTTTACTAATAGATTCAATTTTATCTTTAGTTTCTCTGCAATAGGAAGCCAAAAGTAAATAAACTTAGTTTAATAATTAATTTTTCACTATTTTATCTTACAATATGATTCAGAGGTAGAAAAACATCAGACATCTACAATACACACACACAAACACAGACACACACACATATATATACACACAAACATGAACATATAAACAGACACAGAAACTTCAGTGCTTCCATTCTAAAAATTTAACCTTAAAGTGGGTATGATAATGCAAAACTCACTCGTTAGGGGCTTCCCTGGTGGCGCAGTGGTTGAGAGTCTGCCTGCCGATATAGGGGACATGGGTTCGTGCCCCGGTCCGGGAAGATCCCACATGCCGCGGAGCGGCTGGACCCGTGAGCCATGACCGCTGAGCCTGCGCATCCGGAGCCTGTGCTCCGCAATGGGAGAGACCACAACAGTGAGAGGCACGCGTACCACAAAAAAAAAAAGTTACATGCAAACTGTTTTTCTGACATATGGAATAAGTTAAAGTTACCTGCTCCGATGACTAAGGTTTTTTTTGTTGTTGTCTTTTTATAATATTTTTGGAGAAGACATAATTTTTTTTAAGTTTCAGATGACCTAAGTGTCAAATGGCCTTTCCCCTTTCCCATAAGAATTGCTTTCCTAAAGTTTGCATTTCAAATAATGGCTCTTAGGTCACAGGGAAATTCGGGTAGGAAATCTACATCACAAAGGTACAGATTAAGTGCAGGGCAATTCTGTTTCCAACGTCCTGATCTCTTCAAGTGGTTTGCAAGGAATAGGTAAGGTAATGTGTATTGACAAAGAAAAAAAGCAAGTGAGTTTTGAATTTATAGAGCCACACTTTTGTCCTGTGATTTGATTTGTGAAACAAAGACAGCTGGGTTATTTTGAATGTTCTTTCTCTTTGGGCACATTTAGCTTATGGGAGAAGCTAAAAAATTTCCTGTTAGGCTCTGAATATTAGCTTCCAATTTAGCCAAATTTCTGATCATAAAATTATTAAATTCTTTCAAATATCTTGTCAGTTTTCAGCTTGGAAAACAGTAAATATTTCTGGCAGTACTGAACAACCCCATTAATTTTAATTTTTAGTTTCCCCTTTACCATTTAAGGTAATAAACTTAGCAATTTACTAGAAAGTCCCTCAGAGTTCAATCAACATTGGGAGGAGCCCATATGGGAACATTTGAGTTGATATTGATGAATTTGCATAGAGCCTTTGAGGACAATCTCTTTTCCAGTCCCTCAGTTGATTATAATTGAGATATCAATTTCTGGGCCAGTGTTTAGATGATGAATCCCTAAGAGGGTGTAATGGAGGAGACCCAGGTGTTATTTTGGGTCTCTGGCCTTGGAGCTGTTGTAGCTGCAAAGCTATTTGTTTGGAAGATTTCTGTTTGAAACCTTGTTCCAGAGTCCTTTCAAAAGGCTCAGCTATAGTCACAAGTTCAATCAGGTTGGTAACCTCCCATCCTATATTCTGCCTTTTTATCCACTAATCTCAGGAAATAATCCATTTACAAATGGGCAGCTAGAGTAGGCTGGGTGACCTTAGTTCCTGTATGGAACTCCAAGTGCCTTAAAAAGAAAGCTTCCAAATGGGCTTTAAAGTCTGTCACAGATTCATCTCTCTTTTGTTTGCATGATTGAAAAATAGACCAGTCAGGTGGACAGGGAAGATTTTAGGAATAGATCATGAGTACGCAGGTGAAAAAGGATGGAGGAACCAGCAGGAGTCACATCAGTAGTCACATTGGTCCTGCCACCCTTTGTTATAGATACCTCTAGTGTCTTTAATTTTTCATTAGCCTTTTGTAATGACTCTTTTAATGAAGCTATTTTGGAATCTTGAAGACTTTTATGAGCTTCTGCATACCAGTTAAAGTAGGCATTCCATTCTATCTGTCCAGTTTGGGATCCCTTTCTCTCAAGTGCATTTCTTAAATGAATGATATGGTCTAATTGGAATGTTCCACATAATGGCCATTGTAATTATAGATTATTTTTAGTAAAATATTACCATCTTATTAGGTATCTGAAACTTTCAAGACTATAGTTGTCAAACGTAAAATGAGCAGGTGTGCTGGAATGTGGTATGCTCAACTTTTGGATATAAAGGATTCTTCTTTTAGCTAGGCCTTTGGTTCTCTTGGAGCCAAACTAATACCTAGAAGGGATATGCCATGGGGTTGGGAATTATGGGGTGTTTTACAGTGTGCCTTGTTTCACAGAAATTTTCTTGAAGTTGACAAGTGACTAGTGTCAATCTAACCTGTTCCATGGCTAACTTATCCTATCACAGGATCTTCTTGAGGTGACAAGCGCTCTAACAGCTTTTAAATGCCTGACTCATGCCCATCAATTTTGTGACTTTTTGGCTTCCAGGATTTCCATAAGCAATGACTTTACCTCATGTGCATATTAACAGAAACCAGCAGTAAACAGAAAACTAGAGACTGGAAAAAGGATTGTACCAGCAGCTTTCTAAGAATGAGAACTGCTGACTGACTCCAAACAAATGGAGAACTGAAGTTTCCACCAGCAGTTGTCAGAGTGGAATCTGGGGAAGAATTCCAAATAAATGGAGGAACTACAGCAGTTCTCAATGCAGAGTCTGGGGACAGAATTAAGGGCTTAGGTTTTTCATCCAAAGAATTTTGGTCTAAAAGGCTAGTGACTTGGCCCCAGGTAGAACTATTTGCTAGTTCTGTTGGGCTCCAGGCAGAATTGTTGCCAGCTCAAGCTGATCTGCCCTGTAAAAAAAAGTCAATGAGACTGGGAGCTTGAACATAAAGAGAGGGGAGCTCAAACTGAGAGGAATGAGGAATTTACCAATCGCCCCTGGGAACAGCAAGAAATGCAGTGAACTCAAAAGGATTTGTGGAGTGTCATCTCTGTTTCTCATTTTCCCCAAATGTCATAGGAAGTTTGCTTCAGATCCCACTGCTGCCACCAATTTGTTAAAAAAAAAAAAAATCAACAGAGTAAATTTGAAGATCTAATCAGTTTTATTCAATGATTCATAAATTAGGAAGCATCCCATCTAGTAAATAGAAGGGCACTCTGAAGGTTGTATAAATGAAACATTTTTATAAGGAGAAGGAAGGTGGGGTAAGAAGGTATTAGCAAAAGAATATAAAGTATTGTTTCAGGCCAGGACATCTTCTTTGGGGGAAAGGGAATTGCAGTGGTCCTTATCATGCAGATTACCTCACTAGCATTGATCAGAAAATTTCAGATTGATTACTTTAAAGGTCACATTTCTGGGAGGGGTTGGAACTGAAATTAAGTCTTGGTTTGCTGTCATGGAAGGCAAATGACTCCATTTTGGGGTGTTATTTCTTTCGAACAGGCTTAAGACAGTTTAAACAGAAACAGATTCAACACATAGATTTAGGTACTTATCAAGATCACTGAAAAGTGGGAGGTGTGGTCTCTATTCAGGGTCTCTGGGAACAACATCCACAAACATAACAGGACAGGACTGATTTCCCTGGAGAAACGTGGGGGATCAGGAGGTCTTTGCTAAGCTATTAAATATAAGAACACACAGCTAGAGGTGCAAGCCATGAAACTGGGAGAAAGGACCAGGAAGCCCTTGAAGCCATCATGATCCTAGATACTTACAAAGCTAGACACTAGTGCACTGATGCAGAAAATGCCCACATTTCTATGATATTTTCAAGCAGCATAGTAAAATAAGTGCAATGGGAATGTGGTCTATGTCGTCTCTCCTCTACCTTTCAAAACTTTGTTGAATGCAATCGAATGAGTGAACCTAATTTGTCACCAGATTCTGGCTGCAAGGGAATCTGGGAAATGTAGTTTTCAGTCTTTCAGCATCTACTGTAAAGGGAGGCATCCTAGTAGAAAGTGGGAATAAATGTGGAGTGCCAATTAAATAAGCTATATCCAACACAAAGAGTTAAGTGACTGTGACATAACACAGAGCTAGTAATCAGTGAAATTCAGAGTACAACTCAGGCTGACTTGTTTGCAAATCCTGACAACTATACTACACTGCCTCTACACCAAGATGCTCCATATTTCCAAATGCATGTTTTGGGGAACATTAATTTGTGTGTTTTAACAGGAAAAATCATTCAAACAAGGACTAGAAAGTGGAAAAACTACTAGATGTTGTCTTTCCTTTCCTCAAAGTTATTAGCTTATTATAGTAATTAAGATACTATATGCATTTTTGATGTAGATAAAGACATGTGTTGCTTACTTACTATATGTAAATTATGCCAAACCAGAGAACATGGCTCCTTTGAAATATTCTGTGTTCAAATCTTATCATGCTGTGATCTGGAGGGAGGTTGATTCTTTTGATATTATTGTTATAATTTTAAAACCTTTGCAATCTATAATTTAGAAGTCTAAATATTTATTTCAGGAACTCCTACCAGATTCACTTGGTATCTTCAAGGTTCTGGGATAAGCATCCGCAAATGTCAAAATGTACCTGACTTCAGGACTCATGGTATCCAGAGATGATCTTGGGCTTACAGCATTCCTCTGCCAAAGGAAGTGTAAGGAACACAAAAATGCTAACAGCAGGAGGCCACTCTCCTTCACCCTACCAACTGGAAGTGGAGTGACAGATAACTGCTAATGCTATCCCACCTGCCTTATGTTCTTTAAGATATCTGTGTACCTTAGGTTCTTATGTACCTTTAAGATTCACAAAGACATTTTCTGAAACAGAGCTTTTCCTTTTCCTTTAAAAAAAATGTTGTTGTCACTGTTATTCCCAGCTTCAGTGACTTTTTTCTTACACAGATAGGTCTGGGAAAAAAATCAGTAATTGCATTCAGTGTGTTCATGAGAGCAGGGCATGTTTCTGACAGTCAGAATATCTGATTTCTCTACCCTTGACTTAATGTGTGAACTTGACTAAGTCACTCCACTTCTCTTAATCTCATTCATCCTCAAAAAATAGAAGACACATCACTGGATAATATTTGAGTGAAATCAATATTCAAAAGAATCTCAGGACTCCAGTTTCACATATCTTCCTGACTCTCTATTTTATTAAAATAATAAAGAAGATGGAAAAGTCTTTTTACATAGCTTTCAATCATAAGAATATTGGAAGAATATTCTATTTCATAAGAATAGAAAGTTAATGATGCACTTGCCATATTCATTAATTGTTTGTTTGTTTGTTTTTTCCTTCTGGCGTTTATCCTCCCCAAAGTGTTTTGTATTATGTTGTAAGGAAACTACCACTTCCAAAAAGACAGGTAGCTTGAGTTTTCTGAAGAGAGAAGGACAGTTATTTGAGTGGCAGATGCTAGTAAACTTGCTTGAAGAAAACGCAATTTATATGTATGTGTGAAATCTATCGTGTTTTAAAAAAAACCAGAAAAATTCCCATTCCTAGCTGCCACTTCTTTTTGGTTTTCATAATTGCAGTGGCAGGATAATAAACAGGCTGCCAGAAAGTGTGTGAACATACTCTTTTGTCTGGTCTCCTGAAACAGTCTCATTGAATAGGGTCAATTATTCAATAATGATCTTTAAGCTCCTACTATGTGTAAGAAAAGTGTACAGCATTTAGGACCCTATGATCTCTTTTACTCTTTGTTATGCATTAGTTGAGCAATGTAAGCAAAATCTTTCTAATTTTCTTATACAAAAAGGACCTGGTGTCTTACTTTTGGCTTGGGTGCCAAGGACCATTTTTCTTTAAGTAGAAAAATTCTCTCCTAAGACTTACACGGCAATTATGTAAATTCATTGAGTCCTGTCTAAACTTGTCAAGTGAATTGGAATACTTTACAGGTTTACAACGGATATGAACTTCTGAAATGTAGACTCCCCAAGTTCAGAGAGTCAGCAACTTTTAGGGCAATGCTGACTTATCTGTGACTCTTTCAAATCAGTTGTAACATTCTGCCTTCTTCTTGTGGCCCTGGGGAAGAATGTGGTTCTGACAAAATAGCAACCTCTTTGATTGACAAATTGATCTACTATAAAGCAGCTTTTCTTTTTCTCGCTTGCATCCCTTTTTGTTTTTGTTTGTTCTTCTAGGAGCTGTTTAAAAGGGTGATCTTTCCACAAGAAGGAATACTGTTCTTTGGCCGAGCGTATTTCTTCCTTTTTATTTCCCACTAGATTTTAGACTCACTGAAGCATGGAGTGGACATTTTGTCTTAGTTATCTTTTTATTTTCCTATAGCTATATTTTCCTTGCCTACTTATACTTAAAACAATAATCAATCACCTTTATCAAATCAATATTTTAAGTGTGACATTTCTGTTGTGTCAGGCCCTCTACCAAGTAACTTAAGGAAGGATGATTACTGCCCTCTTTGAATTTATTTCCAAAAGAGTCACTGCTACAAAAAATAGTTCTTGGCATTCTTCATATTTTCATTATTATTTCGTCATTTTTATATCATTTTATTTTCCATGGTTTTGCTCAATCATGACCTTATTTGTTTGTCTGTTTTTCCCATTTGATTAATTCAGTGAAAGAGGGACAATATTTGTTGTTTACCACTTTATCGGTGATATTGTGCTAATTGATTCTGTATCTATTATATCACTTAAACATCAAAACCAGCCTGTGATTAGGAATTACCATCTTCCTTTTACAGATAGGAAAACTACACCTTCAAGACCTTAAGTGTCATCTTAAAGGTTACACAGTTGGTAAGTGGCAAGGAATGATTGTTTCTAAGAGATCTACCATTCTCAAACATACTTCTCACAACATCTCTACAACATCTCGCTGTTGTTGGAGTTCTAAAAGGGGAAGGAAATCATGTTCTGTATGTGATACAAGACTCTAGTTCACCTGCAATTCTGATTCCACCTTGTAGCATGAGAACGACAGAACTTGTTTTGATAAAACATCAACAGAGATTGATAGCTTTTTTCCCCCTAGATGTGATCCAAGCATGCTAAGGTGCTCAGATAAAAGGTGTTATATAAATAAGCCGCATTCTTTTCAATCTAATATGATTATGAGTGGTAATCCAATGGTGATAGGTGACAATATAACTTTTAATTTTTTAATAGTTTTTATCTTGCTTTGTTGTAATCATTCTACCTAATTAGAGTCTTAATTAAAAATGCCACCTGACTTCATCCTCTCTAGAGAACATTTGCTATTTATATTATTATTTAAATATATCCAAACTTGTCATCACTGTGATGCCTAACATAATAACATTAATAACTCTCTTTCATTGAGTATTTACACTGCGCCATCATTCAGTTGCTAAGTATCTTCAATGCAAGACATTAATACTTTAAATAATCTTATGGAATATGCTATACTATCATTATTCTCATTTTTCAGATAAGGAGACTGAGGCTTATGGAATTTTCTCCACACTCAAGGCTCAGCTCAAATGTCACCTACTTACAGAGTTTTCCTAATCACCCCGTATCAAATTGTATCTGGGTTTCCCGTGCCCCTACCATCTCATATTCTATGTTTATACACTGCAATTTTTTAAATAAGTAACTAACCACCATGTGAAATTATACATATATGATTCTTTTTGTGTTTTATATATATGACAACTTTTTGTTGCTGTTCTATTTTATCCACCTGCAATTAAGATCCATAATGCCGTGAGCTCGTTTTGTTACCACTGTTAGCTCTAATGTCTGAAACAGCCTACAGCAGACTTAACTTTAGATAAATAATTGTTATTGAATAAATAAATTAATGAAACAATTGACTTGGAAACAATGTTTAGAGCTGAGAAAAAGACCCAGTTTTTTCTACCTCTAGTTCAGTTCTCTTTGTATTATATTATGTAAGGTTATATAAGAAACCTGAGTTTATGCATTTTTAAAGTTTGGGAATAGAAATACTGAGATTCATTTTTGTTTTATCTATAGCTATATAGTTTCCCTTAAATTATACTAGGTTAATATGATTAAAAGCGAAAGTTTTTAATCTGCTTGGAGAGCAATCTCCTCAGAGAACTGTGTGCAGTTTGGTGCTCTTACTTATAATTCAATCTCATTTGTTTGTGAGAGCAGGAATCTTCATTAAACAATAAGCTATTGTCACAAGGTTTGAATTACTGTACTATTCAGAATATATTTATCTTAATTTCTTTTAAAGTTGCCTAAAATTCACACTTTTACTCTCCTTTCTTTGATTAGTTGGCAGTAGTAAAGCCTTACTCTGTGTCTACACAGACCTCTTTGATATGGCTCACCGTCTTTGAGTCTGAAAATGGACTTTTTATGAAACCTCTCTTGGCTCATTTTGCTACAAGCTAGAAAAACTCAAGGAATGAGAGCTCAAGAACTGAATTTGTATTCGGATAACTTTTTAAAAATTAATTTATTCATGTTTGGCTGTATTGTGTCTTTGTTGCTGCACACAGGCTTTCTCTAGTTGCGGTGAGCAGGGACTACTCTTCGTTGCGGTGCGCGGGCTTCTCATTGCCGTGGCTTCTCTTGATGTGGAGCACTGGCTCTAGGCACTCGGGCTTCAGGAGTTGCAGCATTCAGGCTCAGTAGTTGTGGCACGCAGGCTCTAGAGTGCAGGCTCAGTAGTTGTGGTGCACAGGCTTAGGTGCTCCATGGCATGTGGGATCTTCCCGGACCAGGGCTTGAATCCATGTCCCCTGCATTGGCAGGCGGATTCTTAACCACTGCACCACCAGGGAAGCCCTGTATTAGGATGACTTTTAAAAGTACAAGTCAGTGGGCTTCCCTGGTGGCACAGTGGTTGAGAGTCCACCTGCCGATGCAGGGGACACGGGTTCGTGCCCCGGTCCGGGAAGATACCACATGCCGCGGAGCAGCTGGGCCCGTGAGCCATGGCCGCTGAGCCTGCGCGTCCGGAGCCTGTGCTCTGCAACGGGAGGGGCCACGGCAGTGAGAGGCCCACGTACCGCAAAAAAAAAAAAAATAGTACAAGTCAATTGCCAAGAATGCTACAAATGTGAAATCGTTTCATTTGTGATCCTGCCAGGCAGCGGTCCTAATGACTGTGTCTGATTCACTTGGCTGTTTTACTTCAGCAATCTATCCCTAGATGGCTGAGACTAGGGACTGAGTTGTAGCTAGGATTTGGGTGGCAAATCTGCATATATCCTAGGTGAAGTATATTAGAAATTGATGCCAAATGAAGGCAATGGACATTTTAAATTCCAGTTTGAAACACTGGATTTGCAAAGCATCTGCCAGATGCACTGCTTTGGCTTCAACTAGACTTTATTTTAAAATTCTTGTTGGGTAGAAGCAAGAGTCATGGCAGGATTTCTCAGTATGTGGATTTTATCACATGATTCTCATGTGAGTACATGACTTTTCCTAATTGAGAATACATACACAGAGAGTACCGTACATACTACCAGGCTGGGCATTTAACTGTCTCGCACCAGCAATAAAGAAGCACATGTATTCAGAATTACAATTTTAGTAAGGGTGCAATGCACTGGGTGCTGAATCTGGGAGCTGGCATAAGCCTGTATGATCTCAGAACTGAGCTGAACCTGGGGTCAGCCGTTGGGGGAGAGGTATTTCTCCAAGGGTGGTGTGTGGCAGCATAAACAAGACTGTGAACCATAATTACTATTATAAGGAGCTGATTCAGGGAATCAAATTCAGAGTGTTAACTTAAAAATTATTCCGGTATTTGTTAAAGATGGTAAGGAAGACTGCATTCAAGGGACTATTGCAACGGGGTTTTGCAGTAGAGGGGAGGACTTGGACTAGACTGTGTATACAAGGAAAAATGGGAATGTATAGGCAAGGAGCGGGGTGGGGGGGGGGTCGGGGGGGTCGGGGTCTGTGGACCGGAAATAACTAAAGGAAATATCAGAAGTAAGGAGGGGGGATTCCGGTTAATTAAACAAACTGGACAGGATTCTTGCTGAAGGCAGTTCAGGGTGATCAGATATCACCTGGGGAATGATGGGGAATGAGCAATTTGATCAAACATTGGGAATGATCCGATTTATAGGGTGGAGGATTCTCACTAAACTGATTTGACAAGACTCTTGTTCTTGCAGACAAGGCCCAAGGACAGGGCCAAATCAAAAAAGTATCCAGAGACTTCCGGGAAGATGGCGGAAGAGTAAGACGCGGAGATCACCTTCCTCCCCACAGACACACCAGAAATACATCTACACGTGGAACAACTCCTACAGAACACCTACTGAATGCTGGCAGAAGACCTCAGACCTCCCAAAAGGCAAGAAACCCCCCACGTACCTGGGTAGGGAAAAAGAAAAAAGAAAAACCAGAGACAAAAGAATAGAGACAGGACCTGCACCAGTGGGAGGGAGCTGTGAAGGAGGAAAGGTTTCCACACACTAGAAGCCCCTTCGCTGGCGAAGACTGCGGGTGGCAGAGCGGGGGAGCTTCAAGGCCGCGGAGGAGAGCACAGCAACAGGGGTGCGGAGGGCAAAGTGGAGAGATTCCCGCACAGAGGATAGGTGCCAACTGGCACTCACCAGCCCGAGAGGCTTGTCTGCTCACCCGCCGGGACGGGCGGGGGCTGGGAGCTGAGGCTCGGGCTTCGGTCGGAGCACAGGGAAAGGACTGGGGTTGGCTGCGTGAACACAGCCTGCAGGGGGTTAGTGCGCCACGGCTAGCTGGGAGGGAGTCTGGGGAAAAGTCTGGACCTGCCGAAGAGGCAAGAGACTTTTTCTTCCCTCCTTGTTTCCTGGTGCGCGAGGAGAGGGGATTAAGAGCGCTGCTTAAAGGAGCTCCAGAGATGGGCGCGAGCCGCGGCTAAAAGCGCAGACCACAGAGACAGACATGAGACGCTAAGGCTGCTGCTGCCGCCACCAAGAAGCCTGTGTGCGAGCACAGGTCACTATCCACACCCCCCTTCCGGGGAGCATGTGCAGCCCGCCACTGCCAGGGTCCCAGGATCCAGGGACAACTCCTCCGGGAGAACACACGGTATACCTCAGGCTGGTGCAACGTCACGCCGGACTCTGCCGCTGCAGGCTTGCCCTGCACTCCGTGACCCTCCCTACCCCTGGCCTGAGTGAGCCAGAGCCCCCGAATCAGCGGCTCCTTTAACCCCGTCCTGTCTGAGGGAAGAACAGACGCCCCCAGCGACCTACATGCAGAGGCGGGGCCAAATCCAAAGCTGAGCCCTCGGGAGCTGTGAGCACAAAGAAGAGAAAGGGAAATCTCTCCCAGCAGCCTCAGAAGCAGCAGATTCAAGCTCCACAAACAACTTGATGTACCCTGCATCTGTGGAATACATGAATAGACAACGAATCATCCCAAATTAAGAAGGTGGACTTTGAGAGCAAGATTTATGATTTTTTCAACTTTTCCTCTTTTTGTGAGTGTGTATGTGTATGCTTCTGTGTGAGATTTTGTCTGTATAGCTTTGCTTCCACAATTTGTCCAAGGGTTCTACCCGTCCGTTTTTTTTTTTTGTTTGTTTTTGGGGTTTTTTTGAAATTTTTTTCTTAATAATTACTTTTTATTTTAATAACTTTATTTTATTTTACTTTATCTCTGTTCCTTGTTTCCTTCCTTCCCTCCTTTAGACAAAGAATCATCCCAAATTGAGGAGGTAGACTTTGAGAGCAAGATTTATGATTTTTTCCCCTTTTCCTCTTTTTGTAAGTGTGTATGTGTATGCTTCTGTGTGAGATTTTGTCTGTACAGCTTTGCTTCCACCATTTGTCCCAGGGTTCTATTCATCGTTTTTTTTGTTTTTTGGATTTTTTCCTCTTAATTTTTATTTTAATAACTTTATTGTATTTTATCTTACTTTATTTTATTTTACTTTATCTTCTTCCTTCCCTTTTTTCCTTCCTTCCCTCCTTCCTTCCTTCCTTCCTCCCTCCCTCCCTCCCTCCTTTCTTTCTTTCTTTCTTTGTTTCTTTCTACTTCTACTAATTCTTTCTTTCTAATTTTTCTCCCTTTTCTTCTGAGCCATGCGGATGAAAGGCTCTTGGTGCTCCAGCCAGGAGTCAGGGCTCTGCCTCTGAGGTAGGAGAGCCAACTTCTGGACACTCGTCCACAAGAGACCTCCCAGCTCCACATAATATCAAATGGCGAAAATCTCCCAGAGATCTCCATCTCAACACCAGCACCCAGCTTCACTCAACGACCAGCAAGCTACAGTGCTGGACATCCTATGCCAAACAACTAGCAAGACAGGAACACAACCCCATCCATTAGCAGAGAGGCTTCCCAAAATCATAATAAGTCGACAGACACCCCTAAACACACCACCAGACGTGGGCCTGCCCACCAGAAAAACAAGATCCAGCCTCATCCACCAGAACACAGTCACTAGTCCCCTCCACCTGGAAGCCTACAAAACCCACTGAACCAACCTTAGCCACTGGGGACAGACACCAAAAACAACAGGAACTACGAACCTGCAGCCTGCAAAAAGGAGACCCCAAACACAGTAAGATAAGCAAAATGAGAAGACAGAAAAACACACAGCAGATGATGGAGCAAGATAAAAACCCACAGACCTAACAAATGAAGAGGAAATAGGCAGTCTACCTGAAAAAGAATTCAGAATAATGATAGTAAAGATGATCCAAAATCTTGGAAATAGAAGAGACAAAATGCAGGAAACATTTAACAAGGACCTAGAAGAACTAAAGATGAAGCAAACAATGATGAACAACACAATAAATAAAATGAAAAATACTCTAGATGGGGTCAATAGCAGAATAACTGAGGCAGAAGAACGGATAAGTGACCTGGAAGATAAAATAGTGGAAATAACTACTGCAGAGCAGAATAAAGAAAAAAGAATGAAAAGAACTGAAGACAGTCTCAGAGACCTCTGAGACAACATTAAACACACCAACATTCGAATTATAGGGGTTCCAGAAGAAGAAGGGAAAAAGAAAGGGACTTAGACAATATTTGAAGAGATTATAGTTGAAAACTTCCCTAATATGGGCAAAGAAATAGTTAATCAAGTCCAGGAAGCACAGAGAATCCCCATATAGGATAAATCCATGGAAAATACACCAAGACACATATTAATCAAACTGTCAAAAATTAAACACAAAGAAAACATATTAAAAGCAGCAAGGGAAAAACAACAAATAACACACAAGGGAATCCCCATAAGGTTAACAGCTGATCTTTCAGCAAAAACTCTGCAAGTCAGAAGGGACTGGCAGGACATATTTAAAGCGATGAAGGAGATAAACCTGCAACCAAGATTACTCTACCCAGCAAGGATCTCATTCAGATTTGATGGAGAAATTAAAACACTTACAGACAAGCAAAAGCTGAGAGAGTTCAGCACCACCAAACCAGCTCTACAACAACTGCTAAAGGAACTTCTCTCGGCAAGAAACACAGAAGGAGGAAAAGACCTACAATAACGAACCCAAAACAATTTAGAAAATGGGAATAGGAACATACATATCGATAATTACCTTAAATGTAAATGGATTAAATGCTCCCACCAAAAGACACAGATTGGCTGAATGGATACAAAGACAAGACCCATATATTTGTTGTCTACAAGAGACCCACTTCCGACCTAGAGACACTTACAGACTGAAAGTAAGGGGATGGAAAAAGATATTTCATGCAAATGGAAACCAAAAGAAAGCTGGAGTAGCAATTCTCATATCAGACAAAATAGACTTTAAAATAAAGACTATTAGAAGAGACAAAGAAGGAGACGACATAATGATCAAGGGATCGATCCAAGAAGAATATATAACAATTGTAAATATTTATGCACCCAATATAGGAGCACCTCAATACATAAGGCAAATACTAACAGCCATAAAAGGGGAAATCGACAGTAACACATTCATAGTAGGGGACTTTAACACCCCACTTTCACCAATGGACAGATCATCCAAAATGAAAATAAATAAGGAAACACAAGCTTTAAATGATACATTAAACAAGATGGACTTAATTGATATTTATAGGACATTCCATCCAAAAACAACAGAATACACAATTTTCTCAAGTGCTCATGGAACATTCTCCAGGATAGATCATATCATGGGTCACAAATCAAGCCTTGGTAAATTTAAGAAAATTAAAATTGTATCAAGTATCTTTTCCGGCCACAGTGCTATGAGACTAGATATCAATTACAGGAAAAGATCTGTAAAAAATGCAAACACGTGGAGGCTAAACAATACACTACTTAATAACGAAGTGATCACTGATTAAATCAAATAGGAAATAAAAAAATACATAGAAACAAATGAAAATGGATACACGACGACCGAAAATCTATGAGATGCAGCAAAAGCAGTTCTAAGAGGGAAGTTTATAGCAATACAATCCTACCTTAAGAAACAGGAAACATCTCGAATAAACAACCTAACCTTGCACCTAAAGCAATTAGAGAAAGAAGAACAAATATACCCCAAAGTTAGCAGAAGGAAAGAAATCATAAAAATCAGATCAGAAATAAACGAAAAAGAAATGAAGGAAACAATAGCAAAGATCAATAAAACTAAAAGCTGGTTCTTTGAGAAGATAAACAAAATTGATAAACCATTAGCCAGACTCATCAAGAAAAAAATGGAGAAGACTCAAATCAATAGAATTAGAAATGAAAAAGGAGAAGTAACAACTGACACTGCAGAAATAAAAAAAATCATGAGAGATTACTACAAGCAACTCTATGCCAATAAAATGGACAACCTGGAAGAAATGGACAAATTCTTAGAAATGAACAACCTGCCAAGACTGAATCAGGAAGAAATAGAAAATATGAACAGACCAATCACAAGCACTGAAATTGAAACTGTGATTAAAAATCTTCCAACAAACAAAAGCCCAGGACCAGATGGCTTCACAGGTGAATTCTATCAAACATTTAGAGAAGAGATAACACTTGTCCTTCTCAAGCTCTTCCAAAATATAGCAGAGGGAGGAACATTCCCAAACTCATTCTACAAGGCCACCATCACCCTGATACCAAAACCAGACAAGGATGTCACAAAGAAAGAAAACTACAGGACAATATCACTGATGAACATAGATGCAAAAATCCTCAACAAAATACTAGCAAACAGAATCCAACAGCACATTAAACGGATCATACACCATGATCAAGTGGGGTTTATCCCAGGAATGCAAGGATTCTTCAATATACATAAATCAATCAACGTGATACACCATATTAACAAATTGAAGGATAAAAACCATATGATCATCTCAATAGATACAGAGAAAGCTTTCGACAAAATTCAACACCCAGTTATGATAAAAACCCTGCAGAAAGTAGGCATAGAGGGAACTTTCCTCAACATAATAAAGGCCATATATGACAAACCCACAGCCAAGATCGTCCTCAATGGTGAAAAACTGAAAGCATTTCCACTAAGATCAGGAACAACACAAGGTTGCCCACTCTCACCTCTCGTATTCAACATAGTTTTGGAAGTTTTAGCCACAGCAATCACAGAAGGAAAGGAAATAAAAGGAATCCAAATCAGAAAAGAAGAACTAAGCTGTCACTATTTGCAGATGACATGATACTATACATAGAGAATCCTAAAGATGCTACCAGAAAACTACTAGAGCTAATCAATGAATTTGGTTAAGTAGCAGGATACAAAATTAATGCACAGAAATCTCTGGCATTCCTATACACTAATGATGAAAACTCTGAAAGTGAAATCAAGAAAACACTCCCATTTACCACTGCAACAAAAAGAATAAAATATCTAGGAATACACCTACGTAAGGAGACAAAAGACCTGTATGCAGAAAATTATAAGACACTGATGAAGGAAATTAAAGATGATACAAATAGATGGAGAGATATACCATGTTCTTGGATTGGAAGAATCAACATTGTGAAAATGACTCTACTACACAAAGCAATCTACAGATTCAATGCAATCCCTATCAAACTACCACTGGCATTTTTCACAGAACTAGAACACAAAATGTCACAATTTGTATGGAAACACAAAAGACCCCGAACAGCCAAAGCAATCTTGAGAACGGAAAAAGGAGCTGGAGGAATCAGGCTCCCTGACTTCAGACTATACTACAAAGCTACAGTAACCAAGACAGTATGGTACTGGTACAAAAACAGAAAGATAGATCAATGGAACAGGATAGAAAGCCCAGAGATAAACCCACGCACATATAGTCACCTTATCTTTGATAAAGGAGACAGGAATGTGCAGTGGAGAAAGGACAGCCTCTTCAATAAGTGGTGCTAGGAAAACTGGACAGCTACATGTAAAAGTATGAGATTAGATCACTCCCTAACACCATACACAAAAATAAGCTCAAAATGGATTAAAGACCTAAATGTAAGGCCAGAAACTATCAAACTCTTAGAGGAAAACATAGGCAGAAGACTCTATGACATAAGTCACAGCAAGATCCTTTCTGACCCACCTCCTAGAGTAATGGAAATAAAAACAAAAATAAACAAATGGGACCTAATGAAACTTCAAAGCTTTTGCACAGCAAAGGAAACCATAAACAAGACCAAAAGACAACCCTCAGAATGGGAGAAAATATTTGCAAATGAAGCAACTGACAGAGGATTAATCTCCAAAATTTATAAGCAGCACATACAGCTTAATAACAAAAAAAAACAACCCAATCCAAAAATAGGCAGAAGACCTAAATAGAGATTTCTCCAAAGAAGATATACAGACTGCCAACAAACACATGAAAGAATGCTCAACATCACTAATCATTAGAGAAATGCAAATCAAAACTACAATGAGATATCATCTCACACCAGTCAGAATGGCCATCATCAAAACATCTAGAAACAATAAATGCTGGAGAGAGTGTGGAGGAAAGGGAACTCTCTTGCACTGTTGGTGGGAATGTAAATTGATACAGCCACTGTGGAGAACAGTATGGAGGTTCCTTAAAAAACTACAAATAGAACTACCATATGACCCAGCAATCCCACTACTGGGCGTATACCCTGAGAAAAACATAATTCAAAAAGAGTCATGTACCAAAATGTTCATTGCAGCTCTATTTACAATAGGCCAGAGATGGAAACAACCTAAGTGTCCATCATCGGATGAATGGATAAAGAAGATGTGGCACATATATACAATGGAATATTACTCAGCCGTAAAAAGAAACGAAATTGAGCTATTTGTAATGAGGTGGATAGACCTAGAGTCTGTCATACAGAGTGAAGTAAGTCAGAAAGAGAGAGACAAATACCGTATGCTAACACATATATATGGAATTTAAGGAAAAAAAATGTCATGAAGAACCTAGGGGTAAGACAGGAATAAAGACACAGACCTACTAGAGAATGGACTTGAGGATATGGGGAGGGGGAAGAGTAAGCTGTGAGAAAGCGAGAAAGAGGCATGGATATATATATATATGCACTACCAAACGTAAGGTAGATAGCTAGTGGGAAGCAGCCGCATAGCACAGGGAGATCAACTCAGTGCTTTGTGACCACCTAGTGGGGTGGGATAGGGAGGGTGGGAGGGAGGGAGACGCAAGCGGGAAGAGATATGGGAACATATGTATATATATATAACTGATTCATTTTGTTGTAAAGCAGAAACTAACTCACCATTGTAAAGCAATTATACTCCAATAAATATGTTAAAAAAAAAAAAAAAAAGTGTCCAGAGGAACCTGACTAAAGTTTGGTTAAGGAACGAGTCTTCGTCAAGGATGAGGTCTATGTACGCAGAGACAACAAGAAAATGGTTTACACAACCAAGGTCTCCATCCAGGGACATCATAGAATCAGCAGTGAAGGGTGGCCAAAGACAAGACCCTGCATGCAGGCAGAATGGTGAATGGAATTTCCTTTATATGTTGAAGTCCACGATCATGAGGGTGGAAGTGAGGGCAACTTGGAACAGGAGGAGAGGACTGAGCATATCGATGAGCTCCTTGCTCCCTAAAATGAGGGCTCCTAAAGCTAACACCTTGATAAAGATGAAAGCAGTGAGTAAAAACTGGCCTTTTCCCCAAATATGAAGCTTTTGTATCCTATCAGCCATCATCAACCTTGTCTAGATTTTTTCAGTCAATTTTTTAAAGCTACTATAGGTGTGTTTTGTGGTAACACTCCCAAATCATTCTTTTAGCCTATCCCCTTTCTGAGAGTTACAAAGATTAATTAATTTATTTTTTAAATTATTTTTAAATTAATTAATTAATTTCCTAATATTAACTAAATTCAAGCAGTTTTTTGTAAAACTTTCCTAGGTACTTTTTTTTTTTTTAAACATCTTTATTGGGGTATAATTGCTTTACAATGGTGTGTTAGTTTCTGCTTTATAACAAAGTGAATCAGTTATACATATACATATGTTCCCATATGTCTTCCCTCTTGCGTCTCCCTCCCTCCCACACTCCCTATCCCACCCCTCCAGGCTGTCACAAAGCACCGAGCTAATATCCCTGTGCCATGCGGCTGCTTTCCAGTAGCTATCTACCTTACTACGTTTGTTAGTGTGTATATGTCCATGACTCTCTCTCGCCCTGTCAAAGCTCACCCTTCTCCCTCCCCATATCCTCAAGTCCGTTCTCCAGTAGGTCTGCATCTTTATTCCTGTCTTACCCCTAGGTTCTTCATGACATTTTTTTTTCTTAAATTCCATATATATGTGTTAGCATACGGTATTTGTCTCTCTCTTTCTGACTTACTTCACTCTGTATGACAGACTCTAGGTCTATCCATCTCATTACAAATAGCTCCATTTCGTTTCTTTTTAAGGCTGAGTAATATTCCATTGTATATATGTGCCACATCTTCTTTATACATTCATCCGATGATGGACACTTAGGTTGTTTCCATCTCTGGGCTATTGTAAATAGAGCTGCAATGAACATTTTGGTACATGACTCTTTTTGAATTTTGGTTTTCTCAGGGTATATGTCCAGTAGTGGGATTGCTGGGTCATATGGTAATTCTATTTGTAGTTTTTTAAGGAACCTCCATACTGTTCTCCATAGTGGCTGAACCAATTCACATTCCCACCAGCAGTGCAAGAGTGTTCCCTTTTCTCTACACCGTCTCCAGCATTTATTGTTTCTAGATTTTTTGATGATGGCCATTCTGACTGGTGTGAGATGATATCTCATTGTAGTTTTGATTTGCATTTCTCTAATGATTAATGATGTTGAGCATTCTTTCATGTGTTTGTTGGCAGTCTGTATATCTTCTTTGGAGAAATCTCTATTTAGGTCTTCTGCCCATTTTTGGATTGGGTTGTTTGTTTTTTTGTTATTGAGCTGCATGAGCTGCTTGTAAATTTTGGAGATTACTCCTTTGTCAGTTGCTTCATTTGCAAATATTTTCTCCCATTCTGAGGGTTGTCTTTTGGCCTTGTTTATGGTTTCCTTTGCTGTGCAAAAGCTTTGAAGTTTCATTAGGTCCCATTTGTTTAGTTTTGTTTTTATTTCCATTACTCTAGGAGGTGGGTCAGAAAGGATCTTGCTTGATTTATGTCATAGAGTGTTCTGCCTATGTTTTCCTCTAAGAGTTTGATAGTTTCTGGCCTTACATTTAGGTCTTTAATCCATTTTGAGCTTATTTTTGTGTATGGTGTTAGGGAGTGATCTAATCTCATACTTTTACATGTAGCTGTCCAGTTTTCCCAGCACCATTTATTGAAGAGGCTGTCCTTTCTCCACTGTACATTCCTGCCACCTTTATCAAAGATAAGGTGTCCATATGTGCGTGGGTTTATCTCTGGGCTTTCTATCCTGTTCCATTGATCTATCTTTCTGTTTTTGTACCAGTACCATACTGTCTTGATTACAGTAGCTTTGTAGTATAGTCTGAAGTCAGGGAGCCTGATTCCTCCAGCTCCTTTTTTCGTTCTCAAGATTGCTTTGGCTATTCGGGGTCTTTTGTGTTTCCATACAAATTGCGAAATTTTTTGTTCTAGTTCTGTGAAAAATGCCAGTGGTAGTTTGATAGGGATTGCATTGAATCTGTAGATTGCTTTGTGTAGTAGAGTCATTTTCACAATGTTGATTCTTCCCATCCAAGAACATGGTATATCTCTCCATCTATTTGTATCATCTTTAATTTCTTTCATCAGTGTCTTATAATTTTCTGCATATAGGTCTTTTGTCTCCTTAGGTAGGTTTATTCCTAGATATTTTATTCTTTTTGTTGCAATGGTAAATGGGAGTGTTTTCTTGATTTCACTTTCAGAGTTTTCATCATTAGTATATAGGAATGCCAGAGATTTCTGTGCATTAATTTTGTATCCTGCTACTTTACCAAATTCATTGATTAGCTCTAGTAGTTTTCTGGTAGCATCTTTAGGATTCTCTATGTATAGTATCATGTCATCTGCAAACAGTGACAGCTTTACTTCTTCTTTTCCGATTTGGATTCCTTTTATTTCCTTTTCTTCTGTGATTGCTGTGGCTAAAACTTCCAAAACTATGTTGAATAAGAGTGGTGAGAGTGGGCAACCTTGTGTTGTTCCTGATCTTAGTGGAAATGCTTTCAGTTTTTCACCATTGAGGATGATGTTTGCTGTGGGCTTGTCATATATGGCCTTTATTATGTTGAGGAAAGTTCCCTCTATGCCTACTTTCTGCAGGGTTTTTATCATAAACGGGTGTTGAATTTTGTCGAAAGCTTTCTCTGCATCTATTGAGATGATCATATGGTTTTTCTCCTTCAATTTTTTAGTATGGTTTATCACATTGATAGATTTGCGTATATTGAAGAATCCTTGCATTCCTGGGATAAACCCCACTTGATCATGGTGTATGATCCGTTTAATGTGCTGTTGGATTCTGTTTGCTAGTATTTTGTTGAGGATTTTTGCATCTATGTTCATCAGTGATATTGTCCTGTAGTTTTCTTTCTTTGTGACATCCTTGTCTGGTTTTGGTATCAAGGTGATGGTGGCCTCGTAGAAGGAATTTGGGAGTGTTCCTCCCTCTGCTATATTTTGGAAGAGTTTGAGAAGGACAGGTGTTAGCTCTTCTCTAAACATTTGACAGAATTCACCTGTGAAGCCATCTGGTCCTGGGCTTTTGTTTGTTGGAAGATTTTTAATCACAGTTTCAATTTCAGTGCTTGTGATTGGTCTGTTCATATTTTCTATTTCTTCCTGATTCAGTCTTGGCAGGTTGTGCATTTCTAAGAATTTGTCCATTTCTTCCAGATTGTCCATTTTATTGGCATAGAGTTGCTTGTAGTAATCTCTCATGATTTTTTTTATTTCTGCAGTGTCAGTTGTTACTTCTCCTTTTTCATTTCTAATTCTATTGATTTGAGTCTTCTCCCTTTTTTTCTTGATGAGTCTGGCTAGTGGTTTATCTATTTTGTTTATCTTCTCAAAGAACCAGCTTTTAGTTTTATTGATCTTTGCTATCGTTTCCTTCATTTCTTTTTCATTTATTTCTGATCTGATTTTTATGATTTCTTTCCTTCTGCTAGCTTTGGGGTTTTTTTGTTCTTCTTTCTCTAATTGCTTGAAGTGCAAGGTTAGGTTGTTTATTCGAGATGTTTCCTGCTTCTTACGGTGGGCTTGTATTGCTATAAACTTCCCCCTTAGAACTGCTTTTGCTGCATCCAATAGGTTTTGGGTCGTTGTGTCTCCACTGTCGTTTGTTTCTATGTATTTTTTTATTTCCTCTTTGATTTCTTCAGTGATCACTTCATTATTAAGTAGTGTATTGTTTAGTCTCCATGTGTTTGTATTTTTTACAAATCTTTTCCTGTAATTGATATCTAGTCTCATGGCGTTGTGGTCAGAAAAGATACTTGATACAATTTCAATTTTCTTAAATTTACCAAGGCTTGATTTGTGACCCAAGATATGATCTATCCTGGAGAATGTTCCATGAGCACTTGAGAAAAATGTGTATTCTGTTGTTTTTGGATGGCGTGTCCTATAAATATCAATTAAGTCCATCTTGTTTAATGTATCATTTAAAGCTTGTGTTTCCTTATTTATTTTCATTTTGGATGATCTGTCCATTGGTGAAAGTGGGGTGTTAAAGTCCCCTACTATGAATGTGTTACTGTCGATTTCCCCTTTTATGGCTGTTAGTATTTGCCTTATGTATTGAGGTGCTCCTATGTTGGGTGCATAAATATTTACAATTGTTATATATTCTTCTTGGATCGATCCCTTGATCATTATGTAGTGTCCTTCTTTGTCTCTTTGTATAGTCCTTATTTTAAAGTCTATTTTGTCTGATATGAGAATTGCTACTCCAGCTTTCTTTTGGTTTCCATTTGCATGGAATATCTTTTTCCATCCCCTTACTTTCAGTCTGTATGTGTCTCTAGGTCTGAAGTGTGTCTCTTGTACACAGCATATATAAGCGTCTTGTTTTTGTATCCATTCAGCCAATCTGTGTCTTTTGGTGGGAGCATTTAGTCCATTTACATTTAAGGTAATTATCGATATGTATGTTCCTATTCCCATTTTCTAAATTGTTTTGGGTTCGTTATTATAGGTCTTTTCATTCTCTTGTGTTTCTTGTCTAGAGAAGTTCCTTTAGCATTTGTTGTAAAACTGGTTTGGTGGTGCTGAACTCTCTCAGCCTTTGCTTGTCTGTAAAGGTTTTAATTTCTCCATCAAATCTGAATGAGATCCTTGCTGGGTAGAGTAGTCTTGGTTGCAGGTTTTTCTCCTTCATCACTTTCAGTATGTCCTGCCACTCCCTTCTGGCTTGTAGGGTTTCTGCTGAGAGATCAGCTGTTAACCTTATGGGGATTCCCTTGTGTGTTTTTTGTTGTTTTTCCCTTGCTGCTTTTAATATGCTTTCTTTGTATTTAATTTTTGACAGTTTGATTAATATGTGTCTTGGCATGTTCTCCTTGGATTTATCCTGTATGGGACTCTCTGTGCTTCCTGGACTTGATTAACTATTTCCTTTCCCATATTAGGGAAGTTTTCAACTATAATCTCTTCAAATATTTTCTCAGTCCCTGTCTTTTTCTCTTCTTCTTCTGGAACCCCTATAATTGGAATGTTGGTGCGTTTAATGTTGTCCCAGAGGTCTCTGAGACTGTCCTCAATTCTTTTCATTCTTTTTTCTTTATTCTGCTCTGCAGTAGTTATTTCCACTACTTTATCTTCCAGGTCACTTATCCGTTCTTCTGCCTCAGTTATTCTGCTATTGATCCCTTCTAGAGTATTTTGAATTTCATTTATTGTGTTGTTTATCGTTGCTTGTTTCATCTTTATTTCTTCTAGGTCCTTGTTAACTGTTTCTTGCATTTTGTCCATTCTACTTCCAAGATTTCGGATCATCCTTACTATCATTATTCTGAATTCTTTTTCAGGTAGACTGCCTATTTCCTCTTCATTTGTTAGGTCTGGTGCATTTTTATCTTGCTCCTTCATCTGCTGTGTGTTTTTCTGTCTTCTCATTTTGCTTATCTTACTGTGTTTGGGGTCTCCTTTTTGCAGGCTGCACGTTCGTAGTTCCCGTTGTTTTTGATGTCTGTCTCCAGTGGCTAAGGTTGTTTCAGTGGGTTGTGTAGGCTTCCTGGTGGAGGGGACTAGTGCCTGTGTTGTGGTGGATGAGGCTGGATCTTGTCTCTCTAGTGGGCAGGTTCACGTCTGGTGGTGTGTTTTGGGGTGTCTGTGGCCTTATTATGATTTTAGGCAGCCTCTCTGCTAGTGGGTGGGGTTGTGTTCCTGTTTTGCTAGTTGTTTGGCATAGGTTGTCCAGCACTGTGGCTTGCTGGTCGTTGAGTGAAGCTGGGTGCTGGTGTTAAGATGGAGGTCTCTGGGAGATTTCCGCCGTTTAATATTATGTGGAGATGGGAGGTCTCTTGTTGACCTGTGGCCTGAAGTTGGCTCTCCTACCTCAGAGGCAGAGCCCTGACTCCTGGCTGGAGCACCAAGAGCCTTTCATCCACACGGCTCAGAATAAAAGGGAGAAAAAGTAGAGAGAATTAGTAGAAGTATGAGGAAAGAAAGAAGGAAAGGAGGAAAGGAAGGAAGGAAGAAAGAAGCAAAGAAGGAAAGAAAGGAGGGAGGGCGGGAGGGAGGAAGGAAGGAAGGAAGGAGGTAAAGAAGGAAAAAAGACAGAAAGAAAGAAGATACAGTAAAAATAAAATAAAGTATAATATAGTTATTGAATTAAAAAATATTTAGAAAAGAAAAAAAAAGGGACGGATAGAACCTTAGGACAAATGTTGGAAGCAAAGCTATACAGAGAAAATCTTACACAGAAGCATACACATACACCCTCACAAAAAGAGGTAAAGGGGGAAAAATCATAAATCTTGCTCTCAGAGACCACCTCCTCAATTTGGGGTGATTCGTTGTCTAAAGGAGGGAAGGAAGGAAGGAAAGAAAGAAAGAAAGAAAGAAAGAAGGTAAAGTATAATAAAGTTATTACAATTAAAATTAATTATTAAGAAAAAAAGTTTTTAAAAAAACCATGGACGGATAGAGCCCTAGGACAAATGGTGGAAGCAAGATTATACAGACAAGATCTCACACAGAAGCATACACGTACACATTCACAAAAAGAGGAAAAGGGAAAAAAATCATAGATCTCGCTCCTAAAGTCCACCTCTTCAATTTGGGATCATTCCTTGTCTATTCAGGTATTCCACAGATGCAGGGTATATCAAGTTGATTGTGGAGCTTTAATCCGCTGCTTCTGAGGCTGCTGGGAGAGATTTCCCTTTCTCTTCTTTGTTCTCACAGCTCACAGGAGCTCAGTTTTGGATTTGGCCCTGCCTCTGCGTGTAGGTCGCTGGAGGGCATCTGTTTTTTGCTCAGACAGGACAGGGCTGAAGGAGCCGCTGATTTGGGGGCTCTGACTCACTCAGGCCGGGGGGGGGGGGAGGGAGGGGCACTGCGTGCGGGGCGGGCCTGCGGCGGCAGAGGCCGGCGTGACGTTGCTCCAGCCTGAGGCCCGCCGTGCGTTCTCCCGGGGAAGTTGTCCCTGGATCCCGGGAACTTGGCAGTGGCGGGCTGCACAGGCTCCGCGGAAGAGGGGTGTGGAGAGTGACCTGTGCTCGCACACAGGCCCCTTGGTGGCGGCCGCAGCAGCCTTAGCGTCTCCCGCCCATCTCTGGGGTTCGCGCTTTTAGCCGCGGCTCGCGCCCGTCTCTGGGGTTCCTTTAAGCAGCGCTCTTAAACCCCTCTCCTCGCGCACCAGGAAACAAAGAGGGAAGAAAAAGTCTCTTGCCTCTTCGGCAGGTGCAGACTTTTCCCCGGACTCCCTCCCGGCTAGCCGTGGTGCACTAATCCCTTCAGGCTATGTTCAAGCCGCCAACCCTAGTCCTCTCCCTGCGCTCCGTCTGAAACTGAAACCCGAACCTCAGCTCGCAACCCCGCCCGCCCCGGCGGGTGAGCAGACAAGCCTCTCGGGCTGGTGAGTGCCGGTCAGCACCGATTCTCTGTGCGGGAATCTCCCCGCTTTGCCCTCCGCACCTGTCGCTGTGCACTCCTCCGTGGTCCCGAAGCTCCCCCCTCCGCCTCCCGCAGTCTCCACCCGCGAAGGGGCTTCCTAGTGTGTGGAAACTTTTCCTCCTTCACAGCTCCCTCCCACTGGTGCAGGTGCCGTCCTTATTCTTTTGTCTCTGTTTTTTTCTTTTGCCCTACCCAGGTACGTGGGGAGTTTCTTGCCTTTTGGGAGGTCTGAGATCTTCTGCCAGCCTTCAGTAGGTGTTCTGTAGGAGTTGTTCTACGTGTAGATGTATTTCTGGTGTATCCGTGGGGAGGAAGGTGATCTCCGCGTCTTACTCTTCCGCCATCTTCAAGCCGTCCCCACAATTTGATTCTTTAAACCACGTGAATGTATAACTTTCATTAAAGAAAGAAAAACAGAGCATAAATATTAGCGTACGTCTAAACGCCCTTGTTGAAAGCTGGAGAACCCCCTAGGTACTTTTATATACTTTATCTTACTTGACCCTTGCAACAGTCATGAATGGGGTGTGTGTGTGTTTGCATGCGTGTGCATTAATATTCTCTCAGGTTGAAGAAACAGAAACAGAGAGGTTAATTGGCTTGGTCAAGGGCACACAGTTTGGAAGTAGCAGACCTGGGACTTAAACTTGAGGCTTCTGAATCCAAATCCTGGGCCTTAAAACAATATTTATGACGGAACATTACACATACAAGGAGGATGTTATTTTGTTTTTCTTTTCATGTGTTAGAATTGTGTCATGAAAAAATAGAGAAAACTTCAATAATTTTCCTACCTACTTTCTAAAAAGATAATATACATGATTGTTTGTTTTTTGCTTGTTAAGAACCAAAATATGCTCCTGTTAGTGTCTGTCTAGTCACCAAATAATGGACATACAAATGCATCCATTTTTGTGAAAGCATTTTCATCAAGCCACATGGAGCCTCTGGGAGGCTCAGTACCCACAAATTCACTAAGGGTTGGTTTTGGTTAGTTTAGGTGATTGGGGCCCAGGCTAAAGAAGTCATGATGAAAGACAAAGACAAAGCCCCTGGGAGGATCAGTGGACTTTCTTCTGCTCTAGGGTCAAGTACATCCCCCTGACCCTGCCTTACTAGTGACTGAAAGGGAAACTGCACCACAGAACTCTGGCTGATAGATTGATGGGTTGGTTCATTTACTCATGTACAGCCTACTTCATGCTAAGCACTTTGCTAGCTACAAGGGATTCTAAGAGGAACAACAATGTGGTCCCTTTTTCAAAAATTTATCATTTCTTGTTCAGTGGTATGGAAATGCTTGCAATAACATGAACTAAACAGAAGCCTGGAGTGGCTGGTACATAGGACAGTAGAATGTAGGAAAGCAGCTTGACACCATAGTTAGAACACAGACTTTGGAATCAGACTGCCAATGTCTAAATGCCACATGTGCAACTTGCAAGCTGTATGGCTTTAGCCAAGATATTCCACCTCCTTGTGACTCAGTTTCCTCATCTGGAAAATGAGCATGAACTTACCGTGGCAGGGCTAGATTGAGGGTTAAATAGGTTAATATATATATATATATATATTTTTTTTTTTTTTTTTTTTTGCTGTACGCGGACCTCTCACTGTTGTGGCCTTTCCTGTTGTGGAGCACAGGCTCCGGACGCGTAGGCTCAGCGGCCATGGCTCACGGGCCTAGCCGCTCCGCGGCATGTGGGATCTTGCCAGACCGGGGCACGAACCCGTGTCCCCTGCATCGGCAGGCGGACTCTCAACCACTGCGCCACCAGGGAAGCCCTAAATAGGTTAATATTTTTAAAGTGCTTGGCGCTTAGCAAGCACTAAAGAAGATTTCGTTAAATAAATAAAAATAGGAATCAGGAAAGGCAGGAAATAAGATTGGACAGGCAATCAAAATGAACATTTGTTGAGTATTTGTGAATGCCAGGCGCTGTACGGCCCTTAACTTTTAACTGTCACAGTGACATGAGTCAGTAGGCTTAGGATCTCCATAACGCAGAGGTTCTCAACCTTGACACACATTTGAGAATGGATAATTCTTTGTAGTGGGGAGCTGTCCTGTGCATTGTAGGATATTTGGTAGTATCCCCGGCTTTTGTTCACTAGATGCCAATAGCACTCTTCCCCCATTTGTAAAAATTAAAAAAAATGTCTCTAGACATTGACAAATGTCCACTGGGATGCACAATCAACTGCTCCCACCCCTACTGAGAATCAATCACTGCTGAAATCAGGAAGATGAAGCTGAGAGAGGTTAAGCAATTTTTCCAAGTCGCACAGTGAATAACAGTAAAACAACAATGGGAAATTAGTCTGTATGACCCCTGTAAAAATAAAGATATAATAAATAATGTTCTGTAAAGATGAGGACAGAATGAATAAGCTTTAAGAAAGTTTCTAATATCAGGTTGTGAAATCCATGCTATAGTGATTGACTTGATTGTTCATTGAGCAATAGAATTAACTTGATCAGGTGTATATTTGGTGTATAACATGGCACATGGCCTGAGGAGGTGAAAAACTGAAAAGTGAGAAGGTATGCAATCATCCAGATGTGGCATGGTGAGGACTTGAACACAGGTTATATAGAACAAAAGAAACAATAACTGAAACCACTGCAGAGTACAATTTATTGAGATTATTCATCATTGTAGTCAGCCTAGGTGAAGGACTCCATATGCCTTTTCTGACTTTCCTTTTGGTACTCTTGCCACAAGATAAACATATGAAACTGTTACTTAACTTTACACTTCAGAGAAAATGGGTTAGGTCCTGACAGATTAGTTACAAGCACACACAGGGTCATACAGATAGTCATTGGTTCTTAGTCTTTCATTTGAATCCCTGGAACTCTGTGTCTCGTCACACTTCTTTCTAATCTAAATGATCTCCCATGCCTGACTGCAAGAGAATGGATATTTACAAAGCTAATCAATACCAGTTTATTGTATCTGCTTCAATCCACTTTACTTACTGACATGGTATAATCCTGGATAGCCTTTTCAGATAGGTAAGGTGCAGATCCTCTCACCTGTAAGTCTGATTATAAATCCCTTCTTCCTCTTTTCATTTATCTCCCTGCCTTCCCTCTCTTTCTCATCATCTCTTTTCTGCTCCCTCTTCTTTTGGTGTGGTACGAATTGTACAAAGTACACTGAAGTTAATAATCATACTAATAGGATCAACAAAACAGCTGACATTTATTAATATTTTGCTTTGTGCCTGGCACAATTTTAAGCTCCCTGCCTTTATAACTCATTTAATAGCACAACTTTATAAGGAGGATATAATTCTTATCCCCATTGTACAGATGAAGAGCCAGGCGTACTTACTTCCCAGCATTATCAGAATCAAAGGGGCAAATGGATACACTAAAAAAACTGCAAAACATGACAGATTTGAGCTGATGTTATTATCATTTTTCTGACTTCATTATCTAACAAAGTGAAATCTGACAACTCTACTTAACCTAGACCCTTAAAACCTACAAACAATAATTGGAATGGAGAGCAGATGCTCACTATTTAACAAGGCTTGTTCTAACAAATAATAAAAGCTCTTTTGTTCCTGTTTATTTTGTTGAAAATGAATTTTTGTTCACTTTAAATTAGGTCAGGCATAATTAGGATTAAGGAGTAACCAGACTTGAAAAATGACTGTACATAAGTGTCACCTATCTGGCCAATATATCTGTATTAAAAGAATTAACCTGAATGACTAAAATGCACTGACCTTGTGCATTTGATTTCTGTTCTCTACTCAAAATATTGAGGGATGGACTTAGTGAGAAACAGACTCTCCACCAGAGGATAATTTTGTCTTTCTACCAGACCGTATCACAGCTATTAAGGCTAAGTATAGAAATCAGGCTAAGAGGAATATGCTATGATGTGTAAAAATCTGATTTTCTCTTAAAAATCTAAAATATTTCACCAGCCCACACACACTGTTATGGTGTGTGATTCTTTTTTTTTTTTTTTTTTTTCGGTACGCAGGCGTCTCACTGTTCTGGCCTCTCTCGTTGTGGAGCACAGGCTCCGGACGCGCAGGCTCAGCGGCCATGGCTCACAGACCTAGCCACTCTGCGACATGTGGGATCTTCCCTGACCAGGGCACGAACCCGTGTCCCCTGTATCGGCAGGCAGACTCTCAACCACTGCGCCACCAGGGAAGCCCCAGTGTGATTCTTTTGTGTTATGATTCCTACTCATTTTGTGTGAAATTCCTAGGATTTAAGCTATGGTAAGTAATTCGAGATGGAGTCACAGTGGCCAATGTGAACTCCACAATAGTTGTTTTGAAATGTCTGATACAGGACCGCAAGTGTCTTAGAGTGATAAATAAGAGTGTTACTTTAGATAAGGAATTGGTTTGGTAATGTCAGAGGAAAGACTTTACTGGAACATAGGAGCAACTATAGAGATAAAACCCCCTAGGGTGTAACCTTTACGCCATGCTGGCAGACTTCTTAAAATGAAGCCACTGAGCCAAGACACTTGAAGCCTCCTTGCTGGAGGACCTGACTCCATGCTGCTGCTGGGAGCTGGTCTAGTCAGCGCTGCCAGAGGTCCTGTTGGAGCAGAAGGTGACTTTCCACTCAGGCTTGTCTCAAGATCTGTTGTTGGACTGAAGACCACTGCTCATGCTGAGACGCCTCTTCCTGAGCTTCTCCTTGGAGGGGTTTGTCACCCCTTTTTCTAATTTCAGTACTCTGACTAACCTGTGTTGTGTTCTAATTGTGTGCAATATACTGAGTGATTTGTGAGTTGAATATTAGCTACATTTCATGTATTTCCCATCCATGATTTTTACCTGGGCTTACCTCTGGGACCTGACAAAACACACACTCTGTATCTCATCTCACTTTTATCACTAGTATCGTAAGTATCTTCTTTAAACTTAGTGATTTCTTTTCCACTGCATCCAAGTTGAAATGTTTGTATAAGTGGTTCCATCAATTACCAAAAAGTGCCTCGTGGTCAGATCCAGTGGTCTCACGTCTGTCTTCATCCTTTCAACTATTCTTCACCACATTTCATTGAACTTGCTTCACTTTTCTCTTCTTCACTGCTAAAATTTCATTTCTTCAGAATATTGAGTTTCTAGTGCTCAGCTCAGCCTTTTCTCTCTTCTGTCTCCTCCCCTTCCCTTCACTTCTCCCTACTTCCCTCTTCCTTTCGCTCTCTCTCTCTTCTCCCCCACACTTCTGTCTCTGTCTTTCTCTCTATTTTATTCTTTCCCCTGGACTCATATGCTACATTTTCCTAGATGATGCTTGAACTCAAATGCTTTATGTCTTTATAAATGTTCTCATAGTTCTCAAAATAGTGGCAGCCTCCCTCTCCGAGCTATACTATACTTTGATGTCTCTGGTTGTAATTAAAAAGATATTTCAGGACATCAGTAGACCAAATCCAGTGACATGTTTTCATTTTCCTTTAATGCTCCATGAAACAAATGCCAAGAAATACTGCATTCAGTTCTTTGCCAAAGGTGGGATTTATCAATATTCTGAGAAGTCCATGCAGGGCTAGCTGAGTGAAAAGAGTGCATAAAGAAGGATCCTTGCTGGTAGACAAGCTCCTATGAGCAACTCTTTCTTCAAGGGAGAAGGATTTGTTCTGATTCCTTTCATTATCCTTCTTGTGAAGAAATTAGGAAACATCGAAGCATAATTTTGCTTGGCTTTATTCAGTATTCAAAGGGACATATTTTCCTACAAGTTAGTTATTTAGGCGTAAACATACAAAGATAAACATGCATGATTTCTAAGTAAAATGGCTTTAAGTATGAAATTTGAAGAGGTTGTTTAATCTTTTAACGTAAGAGGAGCAGCCTACCTTTTTGGAAAGGGCAATCACATATTGACAATCTCTACTTGAGAGCAATAGAAAATAGTCACCATTTGTTACTTCCGTTTGCTTTCCATGAAAAGGAAAAATTGCTACTTAGTGGTGTGATGGAGAGGATTCTGCTAGAATTGTCCTTTAACACTATGAGGTTTGAGCTCCACATATATTTCCACTCTTCTAGGCAACGACAAAAGAGAAGGCAGGCAGATATCTTAACCAAGTTATGGCCGAAATTAAATTTACTAATTGAACTGCAAAATCTGCTCATTGACCATATTTCCATTTTCCAATTATATAGTCAATATCAATCTAACCCTTCAAACTCTAAAACTCAGAGTCAATTTTCTCTTCTCTTTCTTCTTTACCCTACATAAGCAATTAGTCCCAAAACCTATTGTCATGCACTATTTATTGAACATTGAGTACGTGTAAGTTACAAAGACGCCCCCCCATTTCTGTTCCCTTTGCCACGGCCTTAGTTAGCCCTCCTGTGAACCTACTGCTGTTGTCACCCCACTGGCATTCTGGTGTTCACTTTCTCAGCATTCTGATTTTATATTTCATCTGTTTCCTTTCTACATCCTTAGGCTTAGCTCTTCCTGTGGCCTTCTTTGAATATTTTACTGAACTTTTCTAATTTCTAGCCCTTTGCACACTTTGTTTTTCCTTCTCCCCAACTCCTGCTCGTATTTCAAACTTTAACTTATATGCTGCTTATTTCTTTTTTTAATAGATCTTTTTTTTTTTTTTTTTTTTTTTTGCGGTACACGGGCCTCTCACTGCTGTGGCCTCTCCCGTTGTGGAGCACAGGCTCCGGACGCGCAGGCTCAGCGGCCATGGCTCACGGGCCCAGCCGCTCCGTGGCATGTGGGATCTTCCCAGACCGGGGCACGAACCCGTGTCCCCTGCATCGGCAGGCGGACTCTCAACCACTGCGCCACCAGGGAAGATCCAATAGATCTTAATTGGAGTATAATTGCTTCACAATACTGTGTTAGTTTCTGTTGTACACCAAAATGAATTAGCCATATGCATACATATGTTCCCATATTCCTTCCCTCTTGAGCATCCCTCCCACCCTCCCTATCCCACCTCTCTAGATCATGGCAAAGCACCGAGCTGTTCTCCCTGTGCTGTGCTGCTGCTTCCCACTAGCTAACTATTTTACATTAGGTAGTGTATATATGTCGATGCTACTCTCACTTCACCCCAGCTTCCCCCTCCCCTCCGTGTCCTCAAGTCCATTCTCTATGTCTTTGTCTTTATTCCTGCCCTGCCACTAGGTTCATCAGTACCATTTTTTTTTTTTTTTTTAGAGTCCATATATATGCGTTAGCATATGGTATTTGTTTTTCTCTTTCTGATTTACATCACTCTGTATGCCAGACTCTAGGTCCATCCACCTCACTACAAATAACTCAATTTCGGTTTTTTTTAATGGCTGAGTAATATTCCATTGTATATATGTGCCACATATTCTTTTTTTTTTTTTTTTTTTTTAAATTTATTTATTTATATTTATTTTTGGCTGTGTTGGGTCTTCGTTTCTGTGCGAGGGCTTTCTCTAGTTGCGGCAAGCGGGGGCCACTCTTCATCGCGGTGCGCGGGCCTCTCACTGTCGCGGCCTCTCTCGTTGCGGAGCACAGGCTCCAGATGCGCAGGCTCAGTAGTTGTGGCTCACGGGCCTAGTTGCTCCGCGGCATGTGGGATCCTCCCAGACCAGGGCTCGAACCCCTGTCCTCTGCATTGGCAGGCAGATTCTCAACCACTGCGCCACCAGGGAAGCCCCCACATATTCTTTATCCTTTCATCTGTTGATGGACATTCAGGTTGCTTCCATGTCCTGGCTATTGTAAATAGTGCTGCAGTAGATATTGTGGTACATGTCTGTTTTTGAATTATGGTTTTCTCAGGGTATATGCCCAGTAGTGGGATTGCTGGGTCGTATGGTAGTTCTATTTTTAGTTTTTTAAGGAACCTCCATACTGTTCTCCATAGTGGCTGTATCATTTACATTCCCACCAACAGTGCAGGAGTGTTCCCTTTTCACCACACCCTTCCCAGCATTTATTGTTTCTAGATATTCTGATAATGGCCATTCTGACTGGTGTGAGGTGATACCTCATTGTAGTTTTGATTTGCATTTCTCTAATAATCAGTGATGTAGAGCATCTTTTCATGTGCCTCTTGGCCATCTGTATGTCTTCTTTGGTGAAATATCTACTTAGGTTTTCTGCCCATTTTTTAATTGGATTGTTTGTTTTTTGACATTGAGCTCCATGAGCTGTTTGTATATTTTGGAGATTAATCCTTTTTACGTTTTTCATTTGCAAATATTTTCTCCCATTCTGAGGGTTGTCTTTTCATCTTGTTTATGGTTTCCTTTGGAGTGTAAAAGCTTTGAAGTTTAATTAGGTCCAATTTTCTTATATTTGTTTTTATTTCCATTACTCTAGGAGGTGGGTCAAAAAAGATCTTGCAGTGGTTTATGTCAAAGGGTGTTTTTCCTATGTTTTCCTCTAAGAGTTTTACAGTGTCTGGTCTTACATTTAGGTCTTTAATCCATTTGGAGTTTATTTTTGTGTAGGGTGTTAGGTAGTGTTCTAATTTCATTCTTTTACATGTAGCTGTCCAGTTTTCCCAGGACTGAGTGAAGAGGCTGTCTTTTCTCCATTGTATGTTCTTGCCTCCTTTATTGTAAATTAGGTGAGCATATGTGCGTGGGTTTATCTCTGGGCTTTCTATCCTGTACGATTGATTTATATTTCTGTTTTTGTGCCAGTACCATACTGTCTTGATGACTGTAGTGCTGTGGTATAGTTTGAAGTCAGGGAGGCTGATTCCTCCAGCTCCGTTTTTCTTCCTCAAGATTGCTTTGGCTATGCAGGGTCTTTTGTGTTTCCATACGAATTGTAAAATTTTTTGTTCTAATTCTGTGAGGAATGCCATTGGTAGTTTGATAAGGATTGCATTGAGTCTGTAGATTGCTTTGTGCAGTATAGTCATATTCACAATATTGATCCTTCTGATCCAAGAACATGGTATATTTCTCCATCTATTTATGTCATCTTTAATTTCTTTCATCAGTGTTTTATAGTTTTCTGAGTACAAGTCTTTTGCCCCCTTAGGTAGGTTTATTCCTAGATATTTTATGCTTTTTGTTGTGATGGTAAATGGGATTGTTTCCTTATTTCTCTTTCTGATTTTTTGTTGTTGGTTTATAGGAATGCCAGAGATTTCTGTACATTAATTTTGTATCCTGCAACCTTACCAAATTCATTGATTAGTTCTAGTAGTTTTCTGGTGGCATCTTTAGGATTTTCTATGTGTAGTATCATGTCGTCTGCAAACAGTGACAGTTTTACTTCTTCTTTTCCAATTTGGATTCCTTTTATTTATTTTTCTTCTCTGATTGCTGTGGTAAGGACTTCCAAAACTATGTTGAATGAGAGTGGTGAGAGTGGACACTCTTGTCTTCTTCTGGATCTTAGTAGAAATGCTTTCAGTTTTTCACCATTGAGTATGATGTTTGCTGTGGGTTTTTCATATATGGCCTTTATTATGTTGAGGTAGATTCCCTCTATGCCCATTTTCTGGAGAGTTTTTATGATAAATGGGTGTTGAATTTTGTCAAAAGCTTTTCCTGCATCTATTGAGATGATCATATGGTTTTTATTCCTTAACTTGTTAATATGGTGTATCACATTGATTAGTTTACATATATTGAAGAATCCTTGCATCCCTGGGAATAATTCCACTTGATCATGGTGTATGATCCTTTTAATGTGCTGTTGGATTCTGTTTGCTAGTATGTTGTTCAGGATTTTTGCATCTATATTCATCAGTGATATTGGTCTATAATTTTCTTTTTTTGTGCTATCTTTTCTGGTTTTGGTATCAGGGTGATGGTGGCTTCATAGAATGAATTTGGTAGTGTTCCTCCCTCTGCAATTTTTTGGAAGTGTTTGAGAAGGATCCACATCAGTTCATCTCTAAGTGTTTGATAGAATTTGCCTGTGAAGCCATCTGGTCCTGTACTTTTGTTTGTTGGCACATTTTTAATTACAGTTTCAATTTCATTACCTGTGGTAGGTCTATTTGTATTTTTTAATTCTTCCTGGTTCAATCATGGAAAATTGTTTCTTTCCAAGAATTTTTCCATTTCTTTGCAGTTGTCCATTTTATTGGCATATAGTTATTTGTAGTAGTCTCTAATAATCCTTTGTATTTCTGTGGTGTCCGTTGTGATTTCTCCTTTTTCATTTCTAATTTTATTGATTTGTGTCCTCTCCCTTTTTCCTTGATGAGTTTGGCTAAGGGTTTATCAATTTTGTTTATCTTCTCAAAGAACCAGCTTTTAGTTTTATTGATCTTTGCTATTGTTTTCTTCATTTCTATTTCATTTATTTTTGCTCTGATCTATATGATTTCTTTCCTTCTACTGACTTCGGGTATTCTTTGTTCTTCTTTCTCTAGTTGCTTTAGGTGTAGGGTTAGATTGTTTATTTGAGATTTTTTCTTGTTTCCTGAGGTGAGATTGAATTGCTTTAAACTTCCCTCTTAGAATGGCTTTTACTGCATCTGTGTCCCATAGGTTTTGGGTCATCATGTTTTTGTTGTCATTTGTTTCTGTGTATATTTTTAATTTCTCCTTTGATTTCTTCAGTGATCTTTGGTTATTTAGTAGCACACTGTTTATCCTCCATGTGTTTGTCTTTTTTACATTTTTTTCTTGTAATTGATTTCCAATCTCATAGCTTTGTGGTCAGAAAAGATGCTTGAGATGATTTCAATTTTCTTAAGTTTTCTGAGGCTTGATTTGTGACCCCAGATATGATCTATCCTGGAGAATGTTCCATGTGCACTTGAGAAGAAAATGTATTCTTCCAATTTCGGGTGGAATGTTCTATAAATATCAATTAAATCTATCTGGTCTATTGTGTCATTTAAGGCTTGTGTTTCCTTATTTATTTTCTGTTTGGATGATCTGTCCATTGGTGTAAGCACGGTGTTAAAGTCCCCTGCTATTATTGTATTACTTTCGATTTCCCTTTTCATGGTTGTTAGCATTTGCCATGTGTATTGAGGCACTCCTATGTTGGATGCATATATATCTATAATTGTTATATCTTCTTCTTGGATTGATCCTTTGATCATTATGTAGTGTCCCTCCTTATCTCTTGTAACAGTCTTTATTTTAAAGTCTATTTTATCTGATACAAATATTCCTACTCCAGCTTTCTTTTGATTTACATTTGCTTGTAATCTCTTTTTCCATCCCTTCACTTTCAGTCTGTATGTGTCCCTAGGCCTGAGGTGGGTCTCTTGTAGACAGCATATATATGGGTCTTGTTTTTGTATGCCTTCAGCCAGTCTGTGCCTTTTGTTGGGGCATTTAATCCATTGACATTCAAGGTTATTAACAATATGTATGTTCCTATTACCATTTTCTTAATTGTTTTGGGTTTGTTTTTGTGGGTCTTTTTCTTTTCTTGTGTTTCCCACCTAGACAAGTTTCTTTAGCATTTGTTGTAAAGCTGGTTTGGTGGTGCTGAATTCTCTTCGGTTTTGCTTGTCTGAAAAGCTTTTGATTTTTCTATCGAATCTGAATGAGATCCTTGCTGGGTAGGGTAATGTTATAGTTATAGGTTTTTCTCTCTCATCACTTTAAGTATATCCTGCCACTCCCTTCTGTCCTGCAGAGTTTCTGCTGAAAAATAAGCTGATGATCTTATGGGGATTCCTTTGTATATTATTTTTTGTTTTTCCTTTGCTGTTTTTAATATTTTTTCTTTGAATTTCATATTTGTTAGTTTGATTAATATGTGTCTTGGTGTGTTTCTCTTAGGGTTTATCCTGTATGGGACTCTCTGTGCTTCCTGGACTTGGGTGACTTGCCGTCTCATTTCTTTTTTTTTTTTTTAATGAGTGGGATTATTTTCCTGTCTTACTGGTTGTTTTGCCTGAGGCTTCCAACACTAGAGTTTGTAGGCTGTTGGGTAGAGCTGGGTCTTTGTGCCAAGATGAGCACTTCCAGGAGACCTCACTCCAATTAATATTCCCTGGCTTCTGAGGTTCTCTGTTAGTCCAGTGGTTTGGACTAGGACCTCCCACCACAGGAGCTTCAGCACAACCCCCAGCTCATGAACCAAGATCCTGCAAGCTATGCAGGGTGGAAAAAAACAAAAAAAGAAAAAGAAAAGAAAACAGTAACAAAGTAAAAAATAAAATTAGACTAGGAAACTAACAAATATGTTAGAAAGAATATAAAAATAAAAATATAGATGAAACAACAACTGGAAGGTTAAACAAAACCACAATAGTAAAAAAGAGGAGAAAAAAAGAAAAAATGGTGGAAAAGGCCTTGGCTGTGGAAGGCAGGTCCTTAGCAGGGGTGAGGTTTGGGTGGTGGGAGGGGCCTATGCTTAGGACCCACAGGGCTGGAAAAGGTCCTGGGAGGTGTGGGGGGTTGGACTTAGGCTCAACAGAACAGAAGGTGCCCAGACGTGCCTCCTGCCTCTGGTCTCAGAGGGCAGGGCACCCCACCTGGGAGCTCAGTAGGTTTCCCAGGCTCGAGTGGGTGGTGCCAATGCCCTCCATTCCTCTCCTGCTCTTCAGGTCCTGGAGGCCCCCTCCTGCTTGCCTCTCCTGTTCTCCCCTGGCCACCTTCCTACTCTTCCAGAACCAGCGCATCCCAGAGGGGGCCTCTGAGAGCATAGGACCCAGCCGAAGAGCCAGGCAGAATTCCCCAGCCAATTGGGCAGGGGAAACGCTGGGCGCGCTCCCCCCAATCCAAGCCCCCGAGGGTCCCTCCATGTGTGGGAACACCTCAGGGCCACCAGCTGTGTCCAGCCTCCACTTTTCTCCCCCCTAAGTCCCCCCACATCCTACCAGTTCGCTTCGAGGTTCCTCCCATATCATTGGGTGTTGAGGTCCCTCACCAGCGGCTGGCAGGCGTCCTAGTTGTGGGGAGACGTGTTTTCATTCAGCAAGCACATATTGTGTACTATTGTTTAAGACACTGTGATAGGTGCTAGATGCTAAATGTTACAGTCTTGTCATTTCCTACTGAGTTTACTTCAAGCTTCATCTAAAAAGTAAGGTTTTCCACAATGTGATTCCTACTTGTCTTTCTAAGTATCATTTCCTCTCTCTTCCATAAGCACTTGTTCATTGACATGGTCATACCACTCGCCACGAATACTCATCAGCCTGCTCCCTACCCATATGTTCCATGGATACTGATAACTCTGTGACTTTGATCTTTCTCCTTGTTCAATATTAAATACACACCAAGAAATTATTTTTTAATATTCATTCACTTAATAAATACTTATTATTTGTTAACTGGATATATGCTAGTTACTGTGTTAGTGCTGTGGGTATGAGGGTTGACATCATAGGATGTCCTCTTGAAACTTGTTCTCATCATTTTGAACTTTTATCCCTATGTCGTGGTTCTAGGCTCACCTCCATGAAACCTTTCCTGATAACCCCATCACATTTAACTCTCCTGCTCTTCAGCCTCTCCCATATTTACAAATCTACTTACTACTTATTCATTCTGCTTTGTATTTGTGGTCAGTTGTTTATGTAAGTCTGTGTCTGCTAGACCTCTCAAAAGACAGAGAATATGTTCTATTCACTTGCTGATAGCACCAGGCTCATGTAGACTTGACATAAAGGCTTAATAAACATGTAAATCCCAATTATCCAAAATAACAATTGCTTGTCAATGAGAAAAGTTGCCTGAGAGTTTCCTTTGGAATGTAATAAAGGAAAAAGTTTACTACATCCTGGCTATTCTGTTACATTGTAAACTCTATTCCATTTTGCTCACGTTTGTGTTCTTAGCACATAGTGCAGTGCCTGAACGTCCTAGGCACTCAATAAATAGCTCCTCAGTGAATAAATAGACTGATTACTTACTCTTCTGTTAACTAGCTACGTGCCTAAAACCTCAACTCTTTGAGCTTCAGTTTCCTCATCTATAAAATGGTATAACAAGTCTTAACTCACAAGTTCTTTGTGAGGCTTAAATAACTAAGTTAGACCTCACTTGTTGAATGTTGAGTTATTACCATTATTTGCTAATTTTAAAGTCATGTCTTGGAAATCTTAACCACAATTAAGGTTAGCATGACTTGTATACTTGTTAATGAGATAATTTAAGTGAGTACACTATTAGACTTCTACATTTTTCCTCATTTTCTCTGTTCAAAAATGTATACAGGTAATCAAAGGTAGATGATGTTTCATGTTCCCTGCTTTACATCCTGGAATTCTAATATATGGTTCATTTTGACAAGGAAGCTTCAATGTATTTCATAAATATGAAATCTTAGGATTGGTTTGGACTATTGTAATCATCTCATTCTTTCTCCGCTTAATGAATGCAAAATTTAATTTTCAATAATCATTACTTCTTATCAAGAAGCCTCAACTTTAATACCCCTGATACTAGGGAGTTTACAGGTATGATGTCTTGCCTTCTATTGTAGTGAAATTCTGCCCTGTCTCAGTTTTCCTATAGCTTTCGAAAGTTGTTCTTGTTCCCTTTCTAGAACTGCACTGGAAAACCCTACTTCTCCTCTAGGCCATTTGAACTCTCACTATCTTAAGGCAGTTATTAATTCATCCTTGGATAGTTTTTATCCAGCTAAGTATTTCCAGATTCTTCAACCAGCCTCATACCATATGGTTCCTGAGTCCTCTGGCATTCTGAATGTCTTCCTGCTAAATCAGATTAAATTATATTTTCCATATAGTGTTATCTACATAACTTGGGGAGCCCAGTACAACATGAAAATGTGAAACCTCTGGTTAAAACATTTTCATAATTTAAGAGAGCAACAGCAGAGCCTTAAACCAACTGCAGAGCCCTTCTAGGTGCAGGACTCTGTGTAACAGCATAGGTTGCATGTTGATGAAACTCTGACTCTTTGGAGAAATTTCATTTCCACAGTCTTCTATGACACCTCAAAAAGGGTTATGAGCCCTATTGCATGGTCACTTCTCACACTGATATTTTCCTTTGTATATGGTGACATAAATTCTAGTCCTGATTCATATCTGTTGCCACACTGTAATTATTAATAGTATCCTTTTACAATCTCAAAGTGTACTCATTTGGATGTTAAACTGTATACACATCTATCTCTGAAGCAGGAATCAAGTCAATTTTGTCCGTTCCTGTATTTCCTGGCCCTTCATTGTGCCTGTAAAATAATTGACCGCTTAATAAATATTAAGTGATACTGATCACAATGTGAGATCTTGGGAAGAAAAGTTTGACACATTACCAACTAACACAAAATCTCAATTTTCTTTAACTCTTGTGCTATAATGTTCCATATAAATATGTATATCTGCGCATAAATACTTGTTTCCCTTCCTATACTTTTAGTTCATTTCATGTATTCCCACTCATGAGGATTTCCTGGACTCTACCATGTAGAATGATCAGTTCAGATCTTTTTTGTGCTTTTCTATAACTCTGTTGTTCTTATCTATTTAATGACACTTACTACAATTGAATTATAAATGGCTTTTTTTTATGAACCTAATTCCACAACTAGCCTATAAGACCCTAATGAACAGGAATGTTATTCATGAGGGTGATCTGTGTTATGTGGGTTCTTAAAATATGTTTGTGGAATATGTAGTCAGAAGCAAAAGAAGTAGATGACAGTTGCAGTTTGAATTTCTAAGGAGAAATTCTGTTCTCATAGTTCTTGTGTAATACACATGTAAGTATCATTCAGGGGTTTTGCAAAACTTTTCTGCATGTTGGAGGAAATTGCATTCCAGCAGTGTAGGACTCAATTTTGAATAGAACCTTCTTATCAGATTAAGAGTATTCTTAGAATTATCAGTCATGTTACAGAGGTTGAGAAAAGAACACACAGACTAGAACTTATGGGGCAAAGTTCAAAGGAAATTTGCTCTCAAGTTTTAGGGAAATATAGCACCATGTCTAATACATGGTAGGCACTTAACAAATCATATTTTCCCATTTGATTTAATTTGAAGCTGTCATTTGTTGTAAACAGTAAGTAAATCTAATATGTGCTGAGCACTAGTTTTGTGAATAGGGGACTGCAGTGGATGTTGAGTAAATATATTTCTATAACTGGCTCTACCACTGATTGGCTATATTACCCTGGACAACTCATTTAGCTTCTCTGGGCTTGAGTTTTCTTATCTATAAAATTATATAACTAGATTTTTTAAAAACTACATATTACCTTCAAGCTCTAAGATTCTTCGATTCTGTGGGTTTAGTGCTGTTGTTGTACTACAGGGTACACACCTGAGGTCTATATGATTTGATTATATAGGGCTTTGAAAGTCAGAAACAAAGAGTTAATCATATTGCAGAAGGCAAAATAGACTCATGAAAATATGGGACATTATAAATGTCATGGGTAGCATTAGAAATCAGTAAAAAATTGAGATATTAATTAAATTGTACTGGGACAATTGGCTTATATACAGAAAAAGTAATATTGATATCCTACCCCACACCATATACAAAAGTAAATTCCAGATTGATTAAAGACAAAAATATGATAAGCAAAATTTTTAAACTTTTAAAAGAGAATGCAGGAGACTATATTTATGTCCTGATTGGAAAGGCTTTCTTAAATAAAGTGGGGAAACCAAGTAACAAACCACAAATGAAGGCATCAATAAGTTGACCCCATAAACACAGCTAAAAGAGAAACCATACACTGGGAGAAGATATTTGCAATGCGTGTAAGAAAACAAGATTAGCATTCATTACATATAAAAAGAAATCTACAAATCAGTATGTAAAAGACAACCCATTAGATAAGAGGGTAAAGATATGAACAGAAGGCATAAAGATATACATAAAGAAAAGATGTTCAACTTCACATTTTCACACCCATCAGGTTTATAAAATTAAAAGTCTGCTTACGTCAAGTGTGTGGAAATGTAAATTGAGGATGGTATTGTACTCAGAGGTGGGAATTCAGGCGGCCTTACGAGTGATTTGAGAGGAAGCTACTTAGGGCTCTGTCATTTCAAAGGTTGCTGAAATACGGCTAGGAATTTAACAGATCTCCATTTTAACCATAGATTATCTAAGGCATCAAGTCATGGAGGTAGTGAGTGGTTCCTGAAGTTCATCACTTACGTATGTGTGTATGTATGTACGTATTTATTTGGTGGGGTGGGGTTTAAAAGGAAAACTGTCGTGGTGAAGTTGGTAGCTATTCAAGGCTGTAAAAGCAAGAAGGGGAACTCTGTGTTTCGCTGCTTCTGGGTAGAGGAGTGCCAGTAACAGCCCACTAGTCCTTTGCTTAGACATTCCCTGACTAGAGAAAAAGTGGAGCTAGATATACAAAACATCAAAGTTACAACCCAAAATATACTTTACGTGGCAACATAAAAAGAAGGCTCAACTGACATAAAGGGGCACCTCACCTACATTTTTCCACAAGGAAAAGAAAGTGCAGACTGAGTAACAAGCAGAAAAAATCTGGTAACAAGGAGGGAACACTAAATACACTAGAGAAATACATAAAACTACAAAATGTCTGTTTTTTTTAAAATCTTGCAAAAATCAGGGGAAAGCACAAATGCAGTCCCCCACTACCTCAAATTATGCAGTCAAGTTTCACACATTTGGGGAAATCAAAGAGGTCAGCACATCCGGAGTGCAATGGATAAGCCACGCCCTGGGAAAATCACCTTCGTGATCATGGTATCTCCCCCGTCAGGTAAGTATGAAGTTGATCACTTTAAGAGGAAAAAAAAAAAATGTATGGTAGCAAAAGAGGTAGAATGCAAATGGCTAAAAAAGAAAAACCTCAGATAACCTTATGCACGTTTTCCACTGTTTTACCATGAAACTCTTTATTTCAGGCTTGCCCTGAATTTGCCTTCTCGGACCTTATACCACTGGCAATTTTGTTTTATTCCCTTGGCATAATATTTCCAGTAATAGCTCCTCCCCCGTGGCTCTGGCTGTATTACTTGGTACTTCCTTCCCCTGGCTGACTGCTATAATTCATAGCATATATATACTCATATTCATAGCATAGATACATGTATCTCTGCTTAGAATTCTCTCTCTCCTGTGACTTAGCCATGCCTCCTGTTTTCATCACCCATATAATGCCAGTTTTAGTCAATTTCTGACCTCTTCTGCCACAGCTTCAGAACTGGGCTACCAGTTCCTGAGCTTAGGACCTTAAATACATAGTTCATTCTGGGAAAACATAAGAATCCCAGGCTGTTTGTAATAGCTTAGATCCATAAAAGGACATCTTCTTGAAAGGTATGTTGGGTTTATATGATGAGTGACTTGCTAGTAGACTAACGGTTTTGCAAACACTTGTTCCACCACATGAAATAACAACTTTGATTGAATCATTTGTTTTTGTCAACTGATTGTTTCTAGTGTTTCAAATTTAGCAATTACTTCTGGTTGTTTTTTTTTTTTTTTCATTTCCCTAATTCACTAAGAAAACAAGATTTATTCCCCTTCTTCATAATTTATCTTACTGTTTGTGACCCCTGCACTTTCTCTGGTAAATCAGATAGCTAAATTACTTGTTTTTGTCTCTACCACCGAGACACTTTCTATGCCACTGCTGACACCAAGATTTTTTTAGTCTGATGAGTTGTTGATGTGTGAACATGTTTTGCTTTCATGACATGAACATGTATTCCTGGGTATGCAAATGGAATTAGGCTTGCTAAGCTGAATCAGGGCTGGTTCTCAAACAGTGGGAAAAATAACCATAATTTGCATGAGGAAATAGTCAGAGATTTTGTGTCCTAGAGACCTAGATTTTGAATCGTTGAGTCAGTCATTTGTGGGAAATTAGAAAAGATAATTAAGCTTTCTGAATTTTAGTCTTATCACATATAGTGACTAAATTGCCACATTTTCTTAATTTTAAGATATCAAACATAAGACATGTCAGCAATTTAATAGCAGCATTTCACAAAAATTATAGCCTATATCAAATGCAATGCATGCATCAGTATAAAAAGGTATAAACAAGTAGATGTTTTAATATCATGAAAATTTAATAAAGCCTATCTTGCAAGGTTTTGTAATAAAAAATAAGTTTTATTTATAGTAGGCACATCTGTGGGTATGCATGGCACAAAGTAGGCATTCAAAAAACAGTAGCTATTATTCTCACTTAACTGAAATAACATATGATATCTTGCTATTTTTAAAAAATTTAATACAAAATTAATCTGAACCCACAAAGTCTATGTCATGTCTACCGTCCTCACAATATTTCTGCACACCCCTCTGGGTTCATGTCCTCCCTGGTAGCTCTTGTTCCAAGTTCTTGCTTCTCTTGAGCTCTGACTCATCTCATTTTCTGTGTCTGTTCTCTTGTCTCGCCTCTGATTTTCCTTTGATTTTTCCTCTCATTCACTCAGGCTTTTGTGTGTAAGGCAGGCTTCTTTGAATGTTTAGAGTAACTGGATTTGATCACCATAAAATATTAAAGATGACTTATAAGCTAGTTATTTTTGTTCATAAAATCTCCTTGTCTGCCTGGTCACCAGAAATTTCTTCCTAGTAATGTTTTCCTCAGACTCTGGAATTCTGCCATATTGCTTTCTTTCACCAGCACATTCTTCATTCCCTACTTTCTCTATTATAAAAACTTGGTCATTTCTCATGCAGAGTATTTTTTTTCTCTGTGAATATTTAATTGTATCCTTTTAACCTATGTATTTGGAGTCCTACCTCCTGCACCCAAAAGACTAACCAATATACACTCTGACATATAGAGAATTCTCTTCTTAATAAGTCTGATGCTAGTTATCAATATACTTTCCCAAACAGCTACAGTTCATGCAGGATGTATTTAATGTTGTCTAAAATGTTAAACCCAACTTTCCATCTACACTCTACCTGCACCCATGCAACTGAACATGGCTGGAGAAAAACATAAACTATGCTGACTAATCTTACTTTAGATTTATGACCATGAACTTCAGATGTGCCCTTAATGCTGCCTGGAAATCATACTATGTTTCCTTACTCTATCCTTTGCTGCATTCTCATAAACAGCCACTTCACAATTCCTCTTTATTTAACACCACAACACTGACCTTTCTTCTTCATTCTCTCTCTTTTATTTCAGCTTGGACCTTGCCCCTTGATAATCTCATCCCATCTCATGGCTTTTAATGTTACCTATACTGATACCATACACACACACACACACACACACACACACAGACAACGAGGATCATCTCCTCCCTTACCACACTTTCCTTTGAGCTTCCTCATTTGTATCCAGCTGCCTATATGATGTCTCCACTTGGATGCCAAAAGAGTATCTCAAACTTATGTCCAAAACTGCTGCTTCCTCATCCCTCCTCCACAGTTCGCCCCACTGATTACATTCCAAATCTTAGTTGATGGCAACTCCATTCATTCAGTCACCCAGGCCTAAAATCTTAAAATCACTCTTGCTGTCTCTGTCTCTAACACATGCCACCCCAAATAGCAAATGCTGTTGGTTTTATCTTCAATATATCACGAATTCAACCACTTCTTAGGGCCTTCTTTTCTATCTCACAAAACCATTTAGCTACTGGATTATTACAATATCCTCCTAATCGGTCTCTTTTCTAGCTCCTATGCCTTCCTGCAGACTCTTCTCGATAGACTATCCAGAGACATCCTGTTAAAATACAAGTCAAATCCTATCACGCCTCCGCTCAAAATGTTCCCATGGTTCCTCAGTTTTGCAGAGTAAGAGCTAGTCCTTATAATGATCACAAGGCTGTGGTAGTCTCCACGCCCTCACTGCCTCTCTGTCCTCCTCTCCTATGAATGGTTCGTCTCTTACTCTATTCCAGCCACATCAATAGCCTTCTGCTTCTGAAGCCTAGGCCCCCTCCTCCCTGAGGACCCACGCAGTGGCTTCTCCCTCTGCCAGAGTGCTGTTCCCTCAATAGCCACACAGCTTGCACCCTCATCTCCTCCAAGGCCTTCCTCCAACATCACCTTCCACTCAGACCTGCCTTCACTACTGCATTCAAACTACAACTGCTTTCTGCAACCCAGCATTCCTGAAAACTTTTACTCATCCATTTTTCATATAAAATGTATTACTTTCCTATTTAACATTTAAGTTACTTATTTAATTTGTTGTTCAGTGTCTCATTTTCAATATCAGGATAGAAGCTTTGCATCTTTTTTATGACAGATCTGCAGTAGTTGGTGTAGCAATTGGCAAACTATAGACACTCAGTAGATATTTATTGAATGAATAAATAAATGAAAAGATAACATACAATAATTCACTAATTCATTCAATTATTACACTCAGAATGATGCTGAGGCTACAACATGAATAAATTCTAACAACTGAGGACTTTATAGTCTATTGGGAGAGTTAAGTGTATAAATAAAGGTAGCATAAAACAATAAAAGACACTGTTACAGAGTTATAAAAAAGGACTCTGGGAAATATAGAAGACTAACATGGAAAATACGGGTGACTTTACACAATGTTTTGATGGCTCATAGGATACAGCTGGGCAATGAAGAAGAAGAGTGTAATCTAAATAAAGGGGGTGACATGTATAGTACAGGGTAATGAGAGTCCTTTTGTTTTCATTTCTCTCCAATACTGTATGACTGAGCAAGCCAATTCAAAAGAGGTGTGCTCCATAGGTTAGAGATTTCTGTCTGCTATATTCACTGTATGTGTACCCCGAGTACCTGGAACAATATTGGGCACATGGTGGATTCACAGTGTTTCTTTGTAGAGTGAATTAATGGACTTCTTATACAAAAAAGAGGGTTTTGCCAAATGAATTTAAAGTCTTTTTCAGTTCCATTATCCTAAATTACAATGAGTATGCTTTGAATTGTTAGGAAGAACCTCAGTGATTAGGCCAACCTCAGAACAAAGTGGCTATTCGAGGAAGTGGTTATCTCCCCATCCAACAAGTCTTTCACTGTTTAAAGATCTACATGACCCCTTTCCAAGACACTGTACAAAGTATTTCTGAATTTGATCAGGAGTTATGCTAATGCCTGTCTTGAGTCTGGTGCTGCAAAGATGACTTAAAAAAAAAAAAAAAATCCGTGTGGTCCTCTCAGAAGCCATACAGTGCATAAAAGAAATCTAACCTTTTGCCAGCTCTGCACTGCCTTTGGATAAATCCTTGTTTTAAGTGTTGTTATTGTCAAATGCATTTACCTGAATCCAGTCTATCTTTTATGGTCACATAAATAATTAAATTACAACTCAGAAGAGAAACTCAGAAAAAGTATTTAAAAACCACAGGCATGGTTCTCTGTGTACCAAATATTCTCAAGAGCTAAGGAATATCAAAAAAGAAAAAAAAAGTTAAAAAAAAGGACAACTTTCATTTTGTGGAAATTAGATATGCTATTGTTAGGCAGTGTGTACATAACTTCATTAGCAGATAGTACTTATTACAGGACCTCAGAGACACACTATATATATATATATATATATATATATATATATATATTTTTTTTTTTTTTTTTTTTTTTTTTTTTTTTTTGCGGTACGCGGGCCTCTCACTGTTGTGGCCTCTCCCGTTGCAGAGCACAGGCTCCGGACGCACAGGCTCAGCAGCCATGGCTCACGGGCCCAGCCACTCCGCGGCATGTGGCATCTTCCCGGACCGGGGCACGAACCCGTGTCCCCTGCATCGGCAGGCAGACTCTCAACAACTGCGCCACCAGGGAAGCCCACACACTTTATATTTTTAACTCAACAACTTTTCAAAACAGCTGAGCTTGCTCAACCCACCCCACTGTTGGAGTGCCATTTGATCACCAAGGAAGATTCACAGGACCATGTCATGACTCTGATGCAGGAGCCCCCTGCACTGACCATCTGCTAAAGGATGGACAGTTTTATCTGGATTATTTTTACTTAGAGCTTTTGGTTCTCATTTCATCCAATGCTTACAAGTCCCCTTAGTATCAGACTCTAATCCAAATATTTGTACAGCTTTCCACTGTCTTGTTCCTTGAGGGTCTCACGGCAGAGAAAACTTTAAGCTGTTGCATACTCTTTATTTCCACTGGAATTCACCCCTACCAGGTAACCTAAACAGGATAATGTATGAACTTTTGGTGAACCCTTCTTTTGGCTTTCCCCCTTAAACCCTAAGCTAGAGCCAATCCAATCACGCTTTACTTCCTTTCCTCTTCTGAAAGGATGCATCATAGTTTATTGGTAATAAGCATGGGCTCCAGAAACAGACTTATGTTCCAATCGTAATGCATAATACTGGCTTCGTGACCTTGGGTGTATCACCTTTTTAAGCATCAGTTTTCTCATCTGTACAGTGAGGATAATAGTACTTGCTTCGTAGTTATAATGAATAATTGAGATCATATGCAATAAGCATAAAGCACCATGTCTGACTTATATACTAAGTACATTATAAGTGACAGTAACTTTTATGCAGGACAGTCCATTCCTCACCTCAGTTATAACCTCAGTTATATCATACCAGCCACTGGATAGGATAGAGCAAAAGGCCTCCATCCTACTTTATGTTTGATCTATTTAATTTTTCTTCTAAAGATTTCACTTCCAGTCTTTCAAAAGGATATAGGAAGTTCCCATATATAGCAGCCTCATTATTCAATTTTTCTTCCCATATGTTTTTGATGCCAGGACATCCACATGAAATTAGAGCAAAGAGGGAGGCTTTGTGATCAACACCATTTCCCTTCAAAATGCTTATTCTTATCGAAAAACTTGTTTCTAGACCATGCAGCCATCAATGTGAAAGATTTTGAGTTACAAGTTTACATTAAAACAGAACTTAGGAAAAACAAAATAAACATTGTATACAATGTTCTTTAATTGAAGATATCCAGTTAACCTGTCATTCTATGAGGAGGTTACGTTTCTGAGAACTACTCAGTAGTCTCAGGCGACAGATGCCTAAAATATTATTCTGTTGCCACTGCATAGGGCGAGAAGAGAAGAATGACTGATGGGTCCCTGGGGCTATTCAGTGATACTGTGCATTGCCAGAAATAGGACACACAGGGGACAGTGACATAGTGAATATCTTTATATCAGAGGCATGCTAGTTATTCCTGTGCTATGGAAAGAGAGTAGAAGGAATCTGGATCTTCCATCTGGATCTCCAGGTGATACCATTGCCAGCTGCTGCAAACAGGTTGGTTGAGCAATGTGCTATCCCAGAATTCCACACTAGTGAGCCCATGTAGTCATTTATTCATTCAGCAAATATTTGCTGAGTGCCAGCACTTTACCAGGTGCAAAGAATACATTGACAATCAAGGCAAAAGGAATCCTTGCCTTCAAGGATGTTCTATATCAGAAGACAGATAAATGAGGAGAGCTGCTATAAAACTCAACAGGGAGATTTGATTTAGGCCGGGAAGTTGGGACCAGGGATTCCCCACTCCTCTCATTCCCATCTTCTCCCTGCCCCCTCACCCTTCATTTGTGTCTCTTTGACCTACAGAATGCCTGCCTGAAGGGTGAGTTGCAGGGGGGATCTGAGCATGCTCCAAACCTCTGGTTTCTCTCTTTTGAATAAAGAGCCTCAAGGGATTGTGCACCGCAGGATCTTCATTTCCGCAAGAAGACAGTTCAGCAGAGGGACTCTGGCCCTGCATGGGGAAAGCTAGAAATGGTGATGGGTTGGTTTAATTCAGACTTCAGTATTAGAGCTAAACTACATTCTCCAATCAGATTTATGGATCTAAAAATGGGCTGATATTTTGATAACCATCTGTCTGTCCTGAGCCTAATTTCTCAATGGATTCTAAACTTGGAAGAGAAAATAAACATGCTGTTTACTGATGTCCCTTATACCCCATCATCTTATAGCATTTGCCAGATATCTGAGGAGTAGATGCAAGAAACTGGCATTTAAAAACCAACTTAACCCACTGGCAAAAAGAGAGATTGAGGTTTTTGGCTTAAACCGAGGAGGTATTGAAATTTTTTGCCAGTGCTAAAGCTAGGAAGTTTATCTGTGTGGGACTTTGCCTTTGGTTACTGAAGACGGTGACACTTGGGGTATTCCAATAACCAGAGACCTTTATGACTGAACTTGATGTGATTTAAGAAGACACATAGGGATCAGATCATAGAGGAAAGAGAGTATATGTGTCTTACCTAAACCTCATCTTAGGATAGGCAGTACTTCAATACACTGGCTTTTTTAGGTCTTGCTGGGCAGAATAATTTTTTTTCCTGCATATACTGAATTTCTTAATGAAGACTACAGACTAAATCTTTAAACTCTGAAGACAGCTAATCTCAGTGAGGGCTACCGAACACTGGTATGTGTTTTGTGCCAGGCATAGGGAAGAAATGCAAGGTTATATACTCCCAATTCTGTTTTTCTCTATGTAGATCAAGGTTCAGGGCTAAGTGGGGAACAAATCATGGCTAAACCCTAGGATTCATGGAGGTTATCTTTAGGCTCCTGGGTTATCTTCCCTACTAAGAAGTTGTCTCTGCTTGGTACTCTGATTTATTGGTTACCTAAGCCTTGACCATGGTTTTTAGATTACAGTGATTCATACCTTGGTATTGATCACAGAAGCATGTTAGTCTTTATTAATTAACACTTTGAAAGGAACGGAGAATCTCGCTTCTCCTTGGATTGACATAGAAACTCCATGAAATTTTCCCAAACTCATGAGTTAAGAAAGAACATACCTACATAAATACAATGGAATATTACTCAGCCATAAAAAGGAATGAAATTGTGTCATTTGCAGAGACATGGATGGACCTAGAGACTGTCATACAGAGTGAAGTAAGTCAGAAAGAGAAAAACAAATTTCATATATTAACACATTCATGTGGGATCTAGAATAATGGTATAGATGATCTTATTTGCAAAGCAGAAATAGAGACACAGACGTAGGGAACAGACATATGGATACCAAGAGGGGAAGGGGAGGGTGGGATGAAATGGGAAATTGGGTTTGACATATATACAGTACTATGTATAAAATAGATAACTAATGAGAACCTATTGTATATCACAGGGAGCTCTACTCAGTGCTCTGTGGTGACCTAAATGGGAAGAAAATCCAAAAAAGAGGGAATATATGTATATGTATGGATGATTCACTTTGCTGTACAGCAGAAACTGACACAGCAGTATAAAGCAACTATACACAAATAAAATAAAATAAAATAAAATAAGAAAGAAAGTACCTAGATTACTCAGCTTTTAGAAGTTAAACTTGCTGAACAAATCAGAAAGGGAAAGATAATTTTAAAATATACTTATTTCTTACCATCAGAATAGTAACAGTGACAAGAAATAAAATTCAAAAAGATCAAAACGAATTAAAGAACATGATAGTTATTTCTAGATCAATAAGGATGATGAAGAGCAGAGGATAGAAAAAAAGAGTTGAGCTTTTAGAAGATCAGCGTTATTTCTCTAAAGGAGCCTGGAAAGGCAAGGTGCTGAGAAGCAGATGGCAGGTGTTTTGGTTCTCCCTAGGCCCACGTAGCTCAGGTTCAGAAGCATCAACAATATTTACAATGCGGGAAACTGTATGGTGATTCTCCGGTATAAACAAATATAGAAAAGAGGCTTCAAGTGTCAAAGAACTTTCACAAGTAGCAGTGGCAATGATCACTATGACAGAAGACAAAGACTTCTCACAAAAGAAAAGGTGGAGCCTATGTCACTCGACAAAACACACAACACGGCCCTGAATGCTAGAGGGTTAGAGGGAAAGCAGAAAGGAGAGATTTTGCATATGCCAAATGGGGAAGAATGGCATGTCTAGTAAGATCTCGTGACTGAAGCTGCCACTTGTGCTCAGTTATAATGTCTTTTAAAGAAGGCAGGGATGTCTCAAATGCCATGCTCTGAGAGTTGAGATGGTGTATATGTAGATCCTCCCCCCCTGCTCTCCCCTTACAGACGACAAACATAGCATTACAATTAAACTTATGGGAGCTTTTTCTCATAAGAGCTTAATTTCACAGCCTGTAGCCTTCAGATTACTGACATGAATTAACAGGCATCCTGGTAAATTGCTAAAACCAAGACTTCCCTGTATCTCTCCTCTTCCTCAGCTACTACGTTTCTGCTTTCATTTCTGGCAACAACGTGGGTCTGGATTGTACAGAGTATAGGGTTCTGGGAACAGTATTTCTGTAGAGGCTGGAGACCGACTTGAATTTTTAAATTTTGCAGTGTGGGGTTGAAGCTGTGATATTCTTTTATGTCCAAATATTAGAAAAAACATGGCACGTAAGCGGTTTTAAGTTGGATTGATTCCACATTGACATGATTTAGAAACTATACTTTTTAGTAGAAGCAGTCTACTGAGTCCCAGCTCTACCCAACAATAGCATCAGAGATCTCCCTGAGTCAGACTGAGCAGAATAAGAAATTGGGTGATTGTGATGAAACAATTTTACATACTATTTGGTCTTAACTTGTAAAGAAAAAGGAATATAACCTTTGGACCTCCTTTTGTATCCATGTTCTTCATAATCAGAGATGGTTTTTATTCAAATTTAGGACTTCTTTAGGATTGTTTTTAGAGGACACGTCTATTTGTAAATCAGAAGGAAAAAACTAAAGGATGAATTTTCTACCCAGGATTCAGAAATTTGTTCCATTCTGGCCCATTTCAAAGCCTTTTGGAGGCAAAAGCTAAATTACCCACCAGTTGCCTGGCAGGACTTTAAAGGATGAGTGTCAAAAAAAAAAAAAAAAAAGTATGAGTGTCTGATATTGTGAGGTGGCCTCAGGAACGTAACAGCATTACCATCCTAACCTCTTCCCACTAATAAACCAGCTACACCAACAGTTGACCATAGACTTAATGAATAAACTGAGTGGGTTAAAGACATAAAAAGCTGGGGACATTGGAGACAGATACTTATTCCATATTCCTAATTTTTCAAAGAGAAGGGGAATGGAGAAAGGAGAGAATTTCTACTCAACTTCCTGGGAAAGAAAGTTTTAGATGGAAGGCTCTGAGTTTCCCTCTAGCCCCAAGGGAGGAAGAGTGACTTGTCTGACACAACAGTTTGGGAGAAGAGACTCAGTTCGGTCCTTCTGTTTTTCCTCTGCTTTGGGAGCAACACTCTGGCCTGCTCTTTACAACCCCTGAAATTGGGGGATTAAGTCCAATTCAGGGAGAGTTGTAGAAGTCCATCTGGCTGCAAATTTATAATTATATTCATCAGTCAGTTTTGCTTTCTCTCTGTCTTCTGCATCTTATTTCTCAGTCGGCTCTTAACTCAAGAGATCGAGGAAGGGTTTTTATTTATTGCCTCCACTGAAACCCTAATAAGGGCAAGACTATACAATATTGGCTTTCCTGGTGAACCTTTTAAAGATTTTAACAAATATAAGTTGTTGGGCTGGGCAAAGAAATAGTGATGGTGGAGTGGAGATTTCTAGGCTAAAGAGAATAGCTAAGCAAAGGCACGGCACTGACAGAGCAAATAACATCGTTAATAAACTGAAATAAATCCAATATGATCAGAGCAAAAAATGTAGCAAGTAAGCGGATCTACATACTAAGGAAACATTGTGTAGAGCTTGGCTATGGAGTTGAGATTTTTGCCCTAAGGTAGGTTTGCCAGATTAAGTAAATAAAATTATAAGACTCCAGGGCTTCCCTGGTGGTGCAGTGGTTGAGAGTCTGACTGCTGATGCAGGGGACACGGGTTCGTGCCCCGGTCCGGGAAGATCCCACATGCCGCGGAGCGGCTGGGCCCGTGAGCCATAGCCGCTGAGCCTGTGCGTCCGGAGCTTGTGCTCCACAACAGGAGAGGCCACAACAGTGAGAGGCCCACGTACCACACACACAAAAAAAATTATAAGACTCCAGTTTAATTTGAATTTCAGATTAAAAAAACAAATATATTTTAGTACAGGTATGTCCCATGCAACATTTGCAATATATGCAGTATGCTTACACTAAAAACTATTCTTTGTTTATCTGAAATTCAAATTTAACTAAGGGTCCTCTATTTTATCTCGCAACTCTATCCTTATGGAAATGGCAAATCACTGAAGTCTTGAAAACATTCAAGTGATCAGAAATCAGAGAGAAAGAAAACTAGTCATGCAGCAAAAGGAAAACGTCTCTTTCCAAATGTTCTCAATTTTCTTTAGAGCCCCTTCCAACATGGCCTCACCATAAAACCTATAATTATGAGAGCCTGTTATATCCTATGACTCATGATAATACTGTGAATACAGGCTGATAAAGATAAATTACAGTCTCAGTAATATGGCAGACGAGGCTGACTTGTAACAAAAATGGAGTCTGGATTCTATCTCTTATCGTTCATGCTCTGTAGAGAAAAAGCAATACACAAAAGTGACTGACAAACATAGCAATTTCACTTGTGAAACTGGGCACACTCATTTTACCTCCATTGAAATCTAGGTTCTACACCTCCCTAATCTACAAAGCCTGTGTTTATTGTGCCTGACCTTTTCAGAATGCAGTGACTTCTGCTGAGTTCGTGGCCACCTCAGTCTGATTCACAGCAAGGTGTTTTAAATGGACTGACGCTGCGATTACTCAAACATGATCCATCAGAAGAACAGCACCCTGAGCTACCTGCAGAAGAAATGGGCACAATACCAGTAAACAGAAACCATTCTCCTGACATAATATCCATTTTCTAAACACAAATCCTCTTTTGTAATTGACTTCACTTGTTTCCTAAATATCTCTATGTCCCTTCTTTGTAACCTTTTCCCTGGGAGTTCTCTCATATGGCAGTTGTTAGAATTCTAATTGCAACTCTCTGGGACAGAGTAATGGTCAGATTGGAACAAGTTGCTCTCACCTACTGATGGGTCAATTTGTGGGCTTGTAACTGTATGAGTACATGCATCACCAGGAAACCAGTCTCTCCATAGGAGGTCAGCAAGTGGTAGGAGCAGTATTAAAATGGCAAAGAAAAGAAAAGGCCAAAACGTTTGAAAAAGCACTGACATTTTTTTTACAAGGCCAGGTATGTGGCTACAATACATGGTAGGTACTTTAAAACACCTCCCTACCCCAGAAATGTAACACATGCTATTGCTAACCTTCAGTATGTCCATCCAGTCCTAGTGTCAATATTACAAAAGTGAAACTGAAGTATAGGAAACCCAAGCCTGAGTACATGGCTGGAATTGCTAGATTTCTGGGCAAGCCAAGACCATACTAAGTGAAATAGAGTTCAGCTAATAAATATCCATTCAGGCTAACATTTGATGAATGCTTACCATGTGCCAGGAACTGTCATCAACACTTTAATCATAACTATTTAATACTCACTACAGTCCTACAAGGTAGGTCTTATTATTTTTACCATTATACAAGTGAGAGAATTGAAACACATGAACACAAATTTTTAGCCAAGCTTACACAGCTCAAGAGTGATAGATCAAAGATATAATCCAGGCAATTTGACTGTAAAGTTGTACTTTGAACCACTATACTATTCTTATTCTGAGGACGGAGCACCTTTTAACAGCGGAGAATCCTTGTGTGCTCTACAAAATACTAATGGAGATTAGCTTACATTGCTTTGTCTTGGTAATAAGTTCAAGTCTAACAGTTTTCTCGATTTCCCTTTGCAGTTCCATGATTCTAGGTGACTTTACAAGGATTTATGTTACATTTAAAAAAACAGTATGTGTGGTTGTGAACAATACTTGCTCAAAGAAACAATCAGTTCTGTGCTTTGATTGAATCTATATCCATTCACTCTTTTATTCAAAAGTCATGCATGGAGTGCCTAGTGGCTGAGATGCACTAAATTTGGTTATCAAGACATTGTTCTTGATCAGAAGAATTGCACAGCCTACAGGAATATATAGGCATGCAAGGAGAATATATGGGAATATATAGGCATGCAAGGAGACAATTAGAATGGTAATCACATTGCTTGTTTACTAATTGTAGGCTAGGCCAATGCTCTAGAGAATATGTAATTCAGTGTCTTAAAGACTCCCAGCCTTGCTCTTTTCCCTAACTGCTCACTTGGGACCTTTCCACCTCTTGCAAAATACCCCCAAAGATTTCCAGAAATACCCAGTGGATGCTTCTTCTGGTACATGAACTGATCCATTAGCTACAGAGACTTTACAGTAGACGCACTGATTAGGAGAGTCACAGGAGGAGAGAAGGAACCATCTTGTTCTCATTAAATTGCTAATGGGAACTTCACTAGGGCCACTGTTGACAGTGGCCCTAAGTCACTCCTCTTCCTTGGACCATGGTGGGGTGGGGAGACTGTCCGTGCTCTGATTCTGAGTTACTTAATAGGGTTTAGTTAGTAGGGCATTCTGTAGCATAGCCCAGTGGTACTCAAGGTCTCAGAGACTCTCAGAAAAGCAGTATCCCCAGTTGTGACTCTTCCTTCTCTAAAAAAGCCAACGTATCCAAAGGACTAGGCAGGAACACACGCTTCATTATTTTCCATTTTTGTTTCTGTCTCTTAAGAGCTTGAAACAAACAGATAAAACACAACAGAGCAAACCTTTCCCTGTCCTATAGCCAAAACACATAAAAAGTCTCATGCAAAATATTCATGCAAATTGTGGCCACCAGCCCACTAATAATGTGCACAGCCTGATTTAGTTTGGACTCAAATAGGACACCCTGCTACACACAAGACATGGTAAATGATATGAGACATGAACAGAGTTTGAGTCATGTAGAAGATCACTCTGTCTGGAAGCTCTGGAAATCTTTTTCGAAGCAGTGACCCTTGGGCTCAATCTTGAAAAATGAGTAGCAATTTATTGTTCAACGAAGAGACATTATGGCATGTTAGGCAGAGGAAATTGGATACAAATGTCTGGGTGTACGGAAAAGCTTGGAATTCTGGGGTGAGTGGGAAGTATAATGTGCTTGGGGCACAAGTTGTGCATTCGGCTGTCCCTGTGGGGATGCAGTTTGGGGAAGTGAGGCTAGAAATAAAGGATGGGATCAAATTCAGAGTAGCCACTATTCTGGGCTATTTTCAGTCAAAATTTTTCTAAGTGGATCTCAGTGTAGGGGAGGAAAACAATCATTTTCCTCTCTACCTATCTTAGTTCCTTGGTTGGGGTCCTATAAATTAGACTAACAAAGGACAGATGACAAAGAGGAAAACAAACAGAAGTGTATTAGCATGTGCATCACAGGCATACACAGGGGGGCACTCAGAGATGAGTAATTCACAGGGGTGGGTAGAACTTGAGTTTGTATAGCATCTTAACAAAATAATAATAAATTTTAGAGAAGTGACAAGACAAAGAAAAAGGGCTTGTAGCTTCTAGGGGCAGCAAATGTGGAAAGGCAAATATATGGAAAAACTAATGGTAGATAAGGGCTAGTTTGAGCAAGGTTTGTTATGTTGGTTCCTTTAGTGTCTTCTCTGGGCTGTTAAGGGTTTAGACTTGTCTCCAATGATTAACTTTTGTCCTTCCTTATTCAGAGGAGAGAGGGGACACCTTTACAAATTTATGTCCTACTTTTAGGCAAATATGGGGAGGGCAAAGAGCTTTTCTCATATCTGCTTATTCTTAAGTGACTTTAGCTAACAGTCTCTACTGCTCAAATTGCTCTCGCATACAGTTTCTCCTTTGATCGTCACAATAATTTCATGGAGTTGGCAATGCAAAGGCATTATTCCCATTTTATAGATTTGGAGATTGTACCCCAAATGACGAAATGGCTTGCTTAACATATTCAGCTCTCTGGAACCCTGCATTTTGTCATCCAGAGAAATTCACTTGTGTCCTGGATTCCCAGTGCTACCATAGTAGTGTAACAATAGGATTTATAACATTGGAGTGGTGAGGGCATTGGCATGAAAAAGGGTGGCTTCATATCTTTGCTCTGGTCCTTACTAGCTATGCCCTAAACTGAGTTACTTCGCGTCTTTGGCTCATGTCTTCTACTCTGTGACATAAAGATAACAGTCCCTGTCTCTCAGAGTTGCTGTGTGCATCAAATGAGAGACTGTATATGAACAGCACCATACGTGGTACTTAATAAGAACTAAATATATCATTGCCTAAAATCATTATCATCATTTTTATGAAGTAACAGTGGATAATGGGAAATATAGTATGCAAATGAAGGGGCATGTAGATTCAGGTATTTATTCTGATTTCCTGCTCTGACCCTCGAATTCAGATTCCCAGAAAACAAATTTTTACTTCCATCCATATGTGCTTGCATTTAAAGAGTTCAGTTAGGTCTGATTGGCTGCTATGCCAGAATGCTGGTTGAGCTTGGTTGCTTTATAGTCTCTCACAGCTTTGTAAAGTTAGGGAAAAGAATCCCTGAACTGTCATCATGGGGGCCATGTTTATGAATTATTACATGTGTTGCTGGACCACTGTGAGCACTCAAATTTATTTTTATGATCATTCTCACTTTTGTATAACTCAAGGTCATTTATTTGGCCAGCTAATGACTGTAGTAAAATTATGAGGAAATGGTCTAACATCACTATTCCAACAAAATGACTCATTGATATTTAATGTAATATTAACATTGCCTTAGAAAATCTCTAAGATGTGTTTTAAACATATATATCCATATTCTCCCCTGAGAGAGAATTTTACTGTTTATTTAATGAGTCAGTTAAGCTGAAACAAGGCACTATATTCTTTTTTTTCCCTTTGTATAGAAATAGTCATGTAACTTGACCTTCTGTCATCAAAAGTAAACGTATTAAGAAAATCAGTAGTAAACATTTTCCAGTGTAAGTTTCAGCTTCATCCTTGCTTGCTGTCTGCAAGGGACTGCTGCTGTGGGAGCTTATGTCTTAAAGATTTCCCTACCCTTGACACCTTGGGTAACTTCAATAGCAGGAGCTTTAAGAATCTAAATTACTCACCTCTGCTGTGCATTTACTGCTGTCATTCAGTTGAATGAAATTAAACTTGCCACTTGTACCATCACACAGAAGAAAATTATAGAACTTTTTAAAAAAATGTTATTTCATTTAATTAAGGAGCAAATAGAATTCTGTTCTACTTCAATTCTTTGGTATAAAAAAAATACAACATTGTAGAAAAGGGAAAGCATTAAGTTTCTATGAGAAGTTCAGTAAGTGAAATCAAAATCACAACTGGGCATTACTTTTAGATGCTGTTTATGCAACTGTTCTTTCCACTACATTTATCAGAAAGTCTCACCAATGCCTAAAATTCTACCACTCCTACTTCCTTGTTAATTTTGTCCTTGGTATTTTTTTTTCAGGGGTGGGGGGTTCCTCTGTAAATTACTTTCATTTCTGTAGAGAAGTTTGATTAATTCCTAACATGGAGAAAACAGTAAGGAAGCCTGGGGAAGATCTTTTTCTTGGTTCTCACACTTCATTTTGTACTCGTTTTTAAAAATGCATAGATTTCACATGAAAATTGTGATTAGTGGATTGTCTTGAAAAGTCAGAAAATCTGGCCACAGTAAGCCTATGTTTCAGCATGACAAACATCAGTGGGAGCTGAGCAGCAGCTGCCTCCTTTACATGGGATACGTGAACTCCAGCTGGCCACAGTCCGCATCAGTCTCTATTGCCTCTCAACTCAATCAGCCTGCTTTACTCGGTTAAATTACTGGCATGACTCTGAAGATATTTGTAATTATATAGCTACTGATTTTTCCATCTAGATTTGGATTGATAGATATTATTATTACTATTATTTTATTATTATTACTATTTTTTAACAACAAAAGAATGCCTACCAGGGAGGTAGGCAGACTCAAAGTCTATCTCTGATGACTTTAAAATTTTTTCTAGGATATGGGTGACCTTAGGCATTTCTCATAGGTAATTTTCTCATTTTAAAACTGGAGATAGTAATTCCTATCTTTTTTAGTTTTATGATAATTAATAAGATGATGCATATAAAACATAATTCCTAAAGCAGAGTAGGTGTGCAATAAATGTTAGCTACAGTGTTCTATGATATAACAAAATAAATGTGGTTTTAAAAAGTGACTCTGCATTCCTATCACTCCATTTCCTATAAAAGATGCTCTGTATCAGGATCTTTGATTTTCAGTTGCATTTTCCCCCTTGAGTGGTCTGGGATAATTGCCAATGGACATGCTGCCTCTGTCATTCTGGGCGAATCTTTTGGTCATGAGCTTTGAGCAGGATAATGAATGAATTAGGAAAGCTGAAGCAAACATGTGCGTGGATATCCCTTGTCAGAGCTTTGATTTAGATTCCTTGAAGAACAACAGAAATGTTCATTATATTTTCATTCCTTTCAAAATGCAAAGAATAGCAGAGCTTCAAAAACAGGACAGTAACGCACTACCCTAGAGGAAGTCATTTGAACAAATTTAAAAGCAGCCTCTAAGAATCAGGGCATAGATGCTTTCCTCATTATTTCTCCTGCACATTATTTGGCACCATTATCTGTTTTGATCCCTTTCTACAGATTTTCCAACATTAATGTAATGTAAATGTGATTCTTGTATCCAGTAAAGGGTCTGCAGCTCACGCTCATGTAGAACACAGTAGGTCATTAAACAGATTCCTGATTTACTGCCTTTAATTTCTTCTTCAGGAGCAGCAACAGAAGCTTGTGGGTGGAGGTGGAGGATCTCTAATTACAATCATGGATAGAGAAATGGTTTCTTCTGACATTTTTCTTTCAGAGAGACTAAGCAAAACTGTGGTACACTTTAACAGTACTCTTCTTAACTCACTGCAGGTTGCCATGGAAACAGGAATCTCGCATCAACATGAAAGGCATTTAGGGAATCTGTTAGGCTTTAATATTAGCATGATCTAAGCATTCTTGCTCACCACTAACAAGTCTAGCATCTCTTTAGAGTATCATTAATACTCATTAAATCTCTCTTCACATGGTTTGGGGGATCTTCATATTGCATTTGAGGTCATTTTGGGGAGTGACCAACTCATCAGAGAATATGCATTTTGTAGAACTACACTTAGCTCATCTAGCACGTGAAATAAGACTCACTCTACTTACACTGCTATTTTCACATGATCCAGATTTAGATTTTAATAGAGAAGAACATGATTGCAATGGCAATTAAAGAAATCTGCTAATATTTAGGAAGTTTATTTATAATAAAGAAGAACCAAATGGGAATTTTTGTTCTATAAAACAAGTTTAATAGAAGCATGCCCTTTGATTACTTATGCTAGGTAACTTTTAGGTTAGCTCCCATGTGTAAGTTTAGTTTTGCCAAATATATATTTTTAGTGTTTGTTTTTGAGGACAATTTACTTTGGAATCTTAAAACACTAAAAGGTATGTTGTTGGCAAAATCACGTGGACTTTTTGTTTTTCTTCCAAGAGCCATAAGAATGTGATTTAAGGGGCTTCCCTGGTGGCACAGTGGATAAGAATCTGCCTGCCAATGCAGGGGACACGGGTTCAATCCCTAGTCCGGGAAGATCCCACATGCCACGGAGCAACTAAGCCCATGTGCCACAACTACTGAGTCTGCGCTCTAGAGCCCGCGAGCCACAACTACTGAAGCTCATGTGCCTAGAGCCCGTGCTCTGCAACAAGGGAAGCCACTGCAATGAGAAGCCTGCGCACCTCAACGAAAAGTAGCCCCTGCTCACCGCAACTAGAGAAAGCACGTGTGCAGCAACAAAGACCCAACACAGCCAAAAAATAAACACCAACAACAAAAAAGAATATGATTTAAAAGCCACCAATTTGTTTAAGGCAATTATAGCAATGACTAAATTACCATTTACTTTTATTTCACAAAAGAAGCGAATCTTGGTGGACTTATTGGGGAAAAAGTGAGAGATGTTTTTGAATTATGTTTCAAACTCTTCTAATTATTTTTATGTGAATTGAAATAAGTCACTGATTCATCAGTTAGTCTTCTTCTCCACTTGATCTCCTGAAATGATTCTGTGTCTTCCCACTATTGAAAGGTTCTGAGTGGCTTTTAATGCCTATTCCTGGCATAGGGCAAGCAGCAAGTTTTTGTGATGAATATATCAGCTTTAGAGTCAGAAAGCCCAAGTTCAATTCTCAGCTCCACTGTTTGCCAACTGGGTGACACTGGGCAAGGTATTTAAACACTGTACTTCCATTTCATCATGTGGTTGTTATAAGGTTTAAGTGAGATAATGCATGTGCAGTACTTAGCAGATTTCTGCTATAATATATACATACTAGCATATAATACACACGCAGTGAATTTTAATTATGTCATTATTATATTAATTTTATAGCTTAAATAATCTGGCAACACTGCTAAGCCAATATTTCCCTTTTTATTAAAACCAAACATTGTAGCAGAAATTAGTTCTCCTTCCTTTCTCTGAGCTTGCTGTTCATCTTCTTGAAAAGTGGATTATACTAATAAAGTATCCAAAAACCAGAGAATAGGTAAGAAATGAAAATAATAAGGCCATCATAAACTGGAAATTTGATTTGTAGGTGGCAAGTTAAACAAAACCAGCCAACCAGTCATCTGTAGTTGAGAAGAGTTAAAATGTGTCTATAAGTAGTTTAGTTGCTGGCTCATCTAGCTTTTAGACAAGAATCAATTAGTTTGTAATAAACTATTTATCATGAACAGATGCAGAATCTATGATTACTCTCACTTGATGTTTAATTTCTTATATGTTGAGTTTTAAACATGTAAATGAATTATTTCCCTTTCTAAGTCACATGAAATAGAAGCAAAGTGAACAGACAAAATGGTATCAGATGGAGACAAAAGGTGAACTTAAATAAGGACTTAAATAGTTAGCTCTTAAAAACATGGCTTAGGTTTGGGGTAATAGTGGAATTTTTAAAGCTGCACCCCAGAATTAGACAAGTGGGAACACCCAGGCATTGGAAGCACTAGAAAAGAGCTTCAGGGGCAGAGATTACCACTAGAAAACTTGTAGCATGAATGAGAATAGAATGCATGGTCACAGTAGGCAGGCAGCTTCCAAAGACAAAGAAAGGAGAGAACAGCTGAGATGCTTATGTCCAGTAGCTGCTCTGGCCAACTTCAGACTGGAGCACGTGCTCTATGGAGGTGGGCAGGTCTGAAAGGAGAGAAGCGGGGAGAGTAAAGTCAAGCCAAGCATTCCCAGTTTCTCATCCCCCAAATCACCAATCAGATGAAAAGAAGTGACTGAGACAGGAGTGTTACTCCGATCGATGGTCCTCCACGTTGGTGGAGAATAAATACGTTTGTGAGGGCTGCTGTAACAAAATACCACAGACTGGGTGGCTTAACCAACAGAAATTTATTTTCTCACAGTTCTGGAGCTAAAAGTCCAAGATCAAAGTGTAGGCAGGTTTGGTTTCTTCTGAGGCCTCTCTCTTTGGCTTGCAGATGGCCCCCTTCTCACTGGTTCTTCACATGGGCTTTCCTCTGTGTGCTTGTATCATTGATGTCTCTTTATGTGTCCAAATTCCATCTTACTGTAAGGCCATCAGTCAGATTGGATTAGGACCCTCTCTAATGGCCTCATTTTAATTAATTATCTCTTTAATGGCCCTATCTCCAAATACAGTTATGTGCTGAGATACTGGGAGTCAGGACTGCAACATGAATGATTTGGAGGGAACACAGTTCAGTCCATGACAATCAATGTGCCCATAACAGCATAGTAATAACTAGAGACTGTGCATCACACTGAATATTTCTGTAATTTCCTCTTTCCTTTCCTTCTTAAGCAGCTTTTTAGGGAGCTAATCTGCCTTCACTATGAGGCACAATGAGGGGCAAACCTGCAGCCAGTAGCTTATAGCATCAGTGATGTACAGAAACAAAATGAGAAATTGCCAAGTCTATCTTAAAAAGACCATTTACTGCCTGGTTTCTTGAAGGACATATTAAATTCCAGCAAGTTCAAAATGTTTCAAGGTGGCTAATCATTTCAGAAGTGCCAATAAACATGAAAGGATAGTTAATTTATCTTTTGAAAAACGAAGGATTACATTTTACCAGATTTATTCTATTTCTATGTGACATGGGGTTCTAAAATCACATTAAAACAATTTCCTCCTGGAGAACAGTTTGTTTTAATAAAGCTAAACACAGAGAGTAAGAATAATGATAAAACCTGTTATCTTTGGAACAAATAGCTATAAATGAAATGAAATTAAGTGAAACCATAAAGAAAATTCATTTGTTCTTTCATAGCACCTTTCCACGGAGACATTAAGAACATTACAAATGCTCATTAGGTAGGTTATCTAGTACACAGCACCTTGGAAATTACCTTTGTATTCAAATTGAAAATTTTCAGATCTTGCAACCTGACTATGGAACAAAGAGAAAAACCGAAGTTTCTTCAGAAATTTCCAGATCCACGCCTAGGTGCCTATGTTCTGCTCATCCTTTGAGTATGCCACATAAATGGCAAAGACTTAGGACCAGGCCTTCCCCCAAACTTCTGGATTTCACTTTAATCCATAGGTAGATAAGGGGAAAAAATGGATTTAGGGGAAACAAACTCAGCCCCTATTTTTTTCATTGTGTTTAAATTACTAATATCAATATCAAGAATTAAGATTAATTGAATCCTATACCAGACATAAAACATTTTAAAGTTCATGATTTCAAGCCTCTCTTGAACACAATGACCATGGCAGTCTGCTAAGGGCTGTGGAAATACCAACACATGGAATGAAGCATGGTGTCTAGTCCAAGGATGCTCACAGTCTAACTGGGAAATTAGACACTAACAACTGTCATGTATAACCATATGTTATACACAGTATTATATATAATAACTGTAGTACTTGTTTATAAAGTCTAGGTTACTTAATGAATAGAAACAGAGGAAGCCAAGACTCACTAAGTTTAGAGAATCTAGGAAAGCTTCTCATAGGAGAAGACATTAATCTGGGTCTTGAAGGATGTGAAGGATTTTGTAGGAAAATGTTTCCCAAAGGTTAAGGCAGAACATAAGAGAACAGAAGAGAAAAATACAGATGAGACACAGTGAGTGGAACACTTGGTGTGAAAAAGTTGTGAAAATCAGATAATGTAGGACCTTGACTAAGATTTTGAGAAATGGGAGAAATAAAATATGATTTGTTCTCCTGGAAGACAGTTCTGGAAGCAGGTGAGGGTAGCATGCACATAGGAAAGCAGGCAGGTGGACAACTTTTCCTATGAGAGTTTACTAGCCAGATTTTCAAGGGCAACCTGAACATGATGTCCCTTCCTAAGTTAACTTATTGCTCTAAATAGCTAAGAGCTTTGAAGGTGTGGTCACTTTAATGTAATGTTCTCACATAGTCTATCAGTCTATCACCTCCCCCTTGAGAAGCATAATGTAACCTTTTATAAAGAGAAAAATTCTAGTTTGTCTAAACAACACAAAATCTAAATTCTTTCCAGACCACTCCTTTATTGAACACTTTACATGTTTTTACCTTAAGTTTATGGCTCTCGGTTTAGCTATATCCTCCCATTTTTTTTCCCCAGACTGTGAACAAGATCCTACTCAAAAATCAGGTAGTCAATGATAAGTATGGCTTGTTGCCTCCTCTTTACAAAATCTCTCTCTCTCATCTCTGCTATTATTGACATCTCTTATTTCATTGTGTCATTCATTATATCTTCAGCCCATATGCCATTAAAAGTGCAGCCAAAGGTTGGCTGAAAGCCCATTCTCAGATGTTTTAGAGAACTCAGCAGTGATCTCAATCAGGTTGGGCAGCATCACAATGGGTTTCTCCCCACTTCTCGGCTAGTGAACCTGGGCCGAGATTTCAGCTTCACCCTAAGGATTTTATTCTTTTGAACAAATTCATGATGTCTCTTGATAAACGTTGCTGAAATAAATTACATTGAAGTACAGGACTTTTTACATGTGTTGCCAAATTGTTCTTAGTTTTCGATTGGTCTTCACTCAATGATAACTTTAAAATGTGGACCTCTGAGTGTATTGTCTCTAGCACAACCAAATGCCTAATTGACACCTCCACTTAGATATATCACTGGTACCTGAAATCTAGCCTGTGTGCAAACACACCTCTGGGGGCTGCCTCCCACAGCTGTCTTCCCCATGTCATTCAATGGGGCCACTATTCACCCAGTTGACCAGGCCTTACACTTAAGTAATGTCCAGGCCCCTTTCTTTTTTCTCATTCTTTAAATGCAATCTGTCACCAAGTCTTGTTAGTGATACTCTCAAAATATATCTCAAATCTAAGTAAGCTCTTCCTACCAGCTTCACTGCTACTTGCCAAGTAAAAATGGCCTGAATTGCTACATAATTCTTTCAACTAATGTCCCTGCTTTTGCCCTTGTTCCCTACATTCCATTCTCAATATACCAGAAAGGGAATAAAACTTCTGAACATGTAAATCATATCACATAACTCCTTTGCCCCAAATTCTCCAATACTTTCCTACGACAGTCACAAAAATACCTTACTCCTGTTCACAGCTCACAGCTGAAGCCCATTACCCTTTCGACCACATCTGGGCAAACTGTTTAGAAGGCCTAGAAAGCTGCACCCTCCTTCAGTGCAGGTGGGCCTCAGCCCCACCACTAACCACAGTGAAAGCCTTAGCCAGTCTCCTTCCTTGCACTGTCCTTTTTGTTAACCAGCTCGGGCCGCTCACCCTGTTCTTCCAAAAAGTCTGATTATATAAGGAATAAGCCTTTTCATACTCTCTTGGGGTGTGTATGTGTGTGTGGTTATTGGTCTTGACATCCAGAACAAATTTTCAGGGGGGGGTCCATCCTTGCTGTGCTACTAGCTAGCTAGCTATCTGTCATTTATCAATCATCCATCTATCTTCTCTCCTCACCAACTTGGAGTTTTCATACTTGCCTCATGTACTCTTGATGGTGTGTATACCTTTTGCTCCAATTTATTCACATTTAAAAATTCTATACGAGGACTCCCTTAATCTCTACATATAGGCTTTGAGTTTGGGCCTTTATTCCTTCTCCTAAAAACTTTCTTTATATCATTTATTACCACGTGTTATCACTGACAACGACTCTCTCCTTGACCAAACTCTAGATAGGAACCCCTGAGCCTGACTAGACCCCATCCTTGGCATGTTTTCAAGAACCAGTTTTAGGGGCTTCCCTGGTAGCACAGTGGTTGGGAGTCTGCCTGCCGATGCAGGGGATACGGGTTCGTGCCCCGGTCTGGGAAGATCCCACATGCTGTGAAGCGGTTGGGCCCGTGAGCCATGGCCGCTGAGCCTGCGCGTCCGGAGCCTGTGCTCCACAACGGGAGAGGCCACAGCGGTGAGAGGCCCGCGTACCGCAAAAAAAAAAAAAAAAAAAAAAAAGAACCGGTTTTAGTAAAAATCCTGTCCAATCAGTTTAGCCAGAATCCCCCCTTACCCCTGATGTTTCTCCTTAGTAGTTTTCTATCTACAGACCCCTACCCTGCTCCTTGGCTATAAGTTCCCCTTTTTCCTTGCTGTATTTGGAGTTGAGCCTAATCTCTCCATACTGCAAAACCCCACTGCAATAGTCCCTATAACTATCAAGACAGTTCTGAATAAAATCTGCCTTTCCATTTTAACAAGTGTTCACTTCACACTTTTGATAATACTGACCAACCTCTGAGCACAGATACTGACATCCAGAGTCTCTAAACGTATTCACATACAAGTAATACTTTACTGTGTGGTTTCTCTGATTGCTTTTGTTTATTTTTAAACCTAGACACCTAGATGAAGTTACTCCACATTTCCATGCTTTAAGTTGTACACAGAGCAAACGCTACATTCCCTGGGCAACTTCTCTCTTTTGCATTTATAAGGAGCATATATTCCCAAGTCTTGTCCTCCTCCTTTCTTAATAATAGCTGTAGTTTTTGTCTTGACATTTTGTGTCTTTCTACAACAAACACATAAAATATTACTCCCCTCTTGGTTTGGTGATCAGCACTTGCCTATCAGCCATGGCACACTTGCTATCACATGCCTTCCTTTTCTCCCCGGTTAACCTGTCTTACACTCTGTGACCAATGCTTCAGAATTCACTCAGAACAGTTTGCCAGCTGCCCATTTCAATATATTTAAATGATCTCAAGAGATAACATCTATTTGCTATACAGTGTCATTGTCAAGAACCCTTAACATAGTCTCTTATCAAAACATTTTTCTCTTTTTTTCTTCCATCTTTTGTAGTTAGGGACTGAAATCTAAGAGGGGTCTATCTGCTGGGCTGCTTAGTCCAGGCTTGACGACTGAGCCTGGATCAGAATCCTGGAACCGGTTTTCTGCCTCATTGGTCTTGAAGCACCATTTTATTGATGCCCTCAGAATTAAGAAAGCTAAAACTTCCCCTAACTGAGCTCACAAGCAATTGAGACATAAAATAGAATGTTCCTCTATTAATAGATAAAACGTGGTAAAGCTAACCAAAGATTGGAATATTTATACTGTTTGATTTGCACATTCTGTTCCTCTGAGAACAGCTGTATGAGAAACTGTAGTGTTTTTATGTGAACTTGATATGACGGCAAGGCTGTCATAAAGGCTAGTATAATAGATCTACTATATTGTGATGAACCACCTCCACTGGTAAGGACAAGGCTGCCAAGTAGAGACTCAGAGCTTCTCTTGGATGGTTTTCTTCTGTTCTAGTCTGCATGCAGACCGCTTTCTCTCCATTCACATATTCTTTGATGGGACAATAGCTTCAAAATAATAACTACCTTATATTAAGTGCCTGCAATGCTTCTAATGTTTTAAGATAATGATAATAATAATAATAAACACATTAAATACTATACTCCAGGCACTGTTCTAAATAACTTGTTTATCCTCATAGCAACCTTATGAAGTAGGTACTTATTACAGTCTCTATTTTAAAAAATATACATAATCTTTACAAAGGAGTGTATAAAATACGAATATTGATAAAATGCACACCTAAGTATCCACAACCCAGCTTAAGAAATAAAAATTGCATCTCCCTCCTTTCCTACATTATCTCAATGGACCAGTATCTTGAATGTGTTGTTAATAACTCCCTTTCTTCTCTCTTGGTTTATTGGTTTGTCTTTTATCTTATTGATTTGTAAGGCTTTTATTTCACTATATCCTGAATATCAATATTTTATGTTTCATATAAGATGCTGATATCTTCTTCCAGTTTATGGTTTTATTTTCACTCTCTTTACTGTATCTTTTGCAATTAATTTTAATGTAGTCCAATTTATCAATCTCTCTCTTTATAAGTTAAAATTATTTTTTCTTGTTGAAAAAATCCTTCCCAATCCTGAGGTTGTAATAATATTATTCACTGTCGCTTTCAAAGAATTTGATAGTTTTGCCTGTCACCCCCCGGAAATGATTTTTATGAATGTTGCGGCAGACAGGTAATTAGTTACATCTTACAGATAAAAAATCTGAGGCAAGGACATTGTCTTACTCAGGTTTACAGATGTTAAGTTGTAGAGCTAAGATTTGAATCCAGGCAGTCTGATTTTGGAACCCACACACCTATACAGGGCATTATTAGAGAAATTATACAGATGTGGAAACTGAGGCTCAGTGAGGTTACGTGACTTGCCCAAGGTCACACAGTCAGTAAGAGCTACAGATAGTATGCAAACTTTAACACTCCTTAGATCAGAATACGTATATTTTCCTTTATATGTCCTGTCTTCCTAGGACCACGTGCTGGTCTGTGGATTCTATTCCCGCAAACTCTCTGCTCTCTGTTTTATTTTGGGAGTCGTTTTCTTCTCTTCTGCAGAGAGCTGGTTTTACCTGTACTCTTTGTTCTTAAATTGTTTAACCCACAAAGTAAAAATTTATCTCCTGGTCTTGTATTAATCTTATCTCATCTTTTTCTGAATTTATCACATCACCTTATTTCTTAGTCTGAATTTATATGTAATTTTCACCTCTTAGAGCCCCATCTGCTGACCTTCTAATATTCTGCATTCAAATTCTATTTACAGCAGATCATTTTACTTTCACCGTCATGTTTCCTCTTTTTCAGTGATGGCAATTAACACATCAAGGATTTCTTTGATCTTGCTCCTTCCCCTCTCCTTGGGCTCATCTTTTACTGCTCCTTACATTTAATTTTGTTTCATTCTTTCCTTCGTTCATTCAACCAGCGCTCACTCAATTCGACTTCCTATGTTTAAGGCCTTGTTCTAGATGCTGAAAGAAAAAAAATGTTTTCGCCCTCATGATGCTTGCATTCTAGTGGGAAGGCAGATAATAAACAAGTAGACGCATAACGTCAGATGATGTAAAGTGCTATGGGGAAAGGAAAGAGAAGGAAACGAGTGTGGTCAGCTGGAGTTGTTTTTCTTTTTTTAATTAGTTGATTTATTGGCTAGCTATGGGAAAAAAACTAACAATTGGCAAGTATTCTGAGTCCTAGATTTGGTTAAGTGCTTTATTTATTTATTTTAAGTTTTATTATTTTTAAAGTATTTTTATTCAATTTCACTTACACTTAACTACTTCTCTAGAAGTCAAGGATGATAGCTGACTTCTCCTTGCCATGCCTTGCAAGGGCAGAGATACAGGTAAACCTTTTGATAAAAGTGGGCTACTGTTTCTGACTCTTAAAGATAAATGCTGGCTACTGTTTCTGACTCTTAAAGATGATATACATATGCTCCTTTTTATGGTTACCTTGAGTTCAAAGGAAGCAGCAAGCTTGTCACTTCTGGATTTTTAGAAAGTCCTTAATTCAGCCTAAATCATCTCAAAGTACAGCCTTTATGCAAACAAACTACTCTTTCTATTTTGCTGATACATCTTCCTCTGCTCAAAATGTCATTTGTCCTATTGTCACATAATGAAATTCTGCTCATCTTTCAAAGTCCAAATTAGATATCACCACCCCATTCCCTGCCAGGGATACTTCTCTGACCACCTGATGCAGAATCCAAGAGCACACCCAAGCATGTGGCATCACTCTTAGTTCATTATACCTAGTCTTGCAGTGCTTTAGTGTCAAACACATAGAGTCCCCTAGTATATTGCAAGTTCCTTAAGGAATAAAAACAAGACTGATTTTAGGGAATTTCAACTAAAATAATATTTCTTATTTAGTACTGTAGTTCTCGTACAGCCAGAATTTAATAGGCCTATTGTATAAACTTTTAGAAGTATTTATTGAACTGAATTGGATTACATGATTAGTCAGACCGAATAGTCTTTTCTTCTTTCATGAAATCATTTAGGATCTGCTCTATGCCTTGAACTGTGTCATGAAGTAAAGATAATAACATGAATATAACATCGGTCTTGTCTTATAGACTGGTGAGGTAGACAGATGAGATGAAAACATGCAGTGCAGTGGAAATACAGAAACTGGAGAGCCAGCACAACTGCTTAGTTACCAGCTTTGACACTAGCTAGCTGTATGCCTTGGATATGTCTCTAGTCTATTGGTGTCTAAACTTTTTCATTTGCAAAATGAGGGGAGTAAATTCCCACCTTTCAGAGAGACTTTTAAGTGTACAGATAATGCCCAGAGCATAATTATTAATAAGTGGGAGCCATTATTATCACTGTAGTATGACCTTGTGTATCAGCTAATGTGAGAGCAGCCAGGATTGTTAAACCAATTCAGCCTGGAGGATTAATCCAGATGACTAAATCAATACAGTGGTATGTCCACTCAAACCAGACTTGTTCTTGGGGGCACAACACTGCTTGTAGAAATGACCACTGTCAAGATCACCTCAAACTTCATGTGTAAGAGAACGTGTAAGTAGAGGGAATTTCCTGGTGGCACAGTGGTTAAGAATCCGCCTGCCAGTGCAGGCAACACAGGTTCCAGCCCTGGTCCGGGAAGATCCCACATGCTGTGGAGCAACTAAGCCCCTGCACCATAACTACTGAGCCTGAGCTCTAGAGCCCATGTGCCACAACTACTGAGCCTGTGTGCCACAACTACTGAGGCTGCACTCTTGAGCCCGTGCACCACAACTACTGGGCCTGTGTGCCACAACTACTGAAGCCCATGCGCCTAGAGCCCATGTTCTGCAACAAGAGAAGTCACTGCAATTAGAAGCCCACACACCGCAACGAAGAGTAGCCCCCGCTCACCACACCTAGAGAAAGCCCATGTGCAGCATTGAAGACCCAATGCAGCCAAAATTAAAAATATAAATAAATAAATAAATAAATAAATAAATTTATTTAAAAAAAGAGAATGGGAAAGTAGGTAACATTTATTGAATGACTGTTATTTATTACATTCTTATTAGGTGTTTCATATACATTATTTCATTCAATCTTTACAATAGCCACGCTGGTAAGTGGTCATTATTTTTCCCTTAGTATACACCTAGAAACTGAGATCTGGAGAAGTTAAATATATGCATTTCTAATATTGTAGTCCAAAATAGCCAATTAAACTTCAAAAACATGTGTGTGTATGTGTATAATATATAGACACCATAGTTGTTTCACTAGGAAGCATGTTATTAAATAGTGATTTTGAATATCTGCCCTCTTTAACTGCAATTCAGGTGTGTTTATAGAACAATGTCATCCCTTTGACACATAATGTACTATCTAGCATAACAACTAAAACCTAAGGCGTCCTTTGAAAATTTCCAGTCTACTTTTCAGAATGTAGTAGGCATAGGATTACTGGCAAATAGAAGAGTCATCTTTGCCCTCTCATATGAGCAGACAGCTACTGTACCTCCCAGGTAGTAGAATAGCAGAATATGATTTCTAGATGAAATCATCTGTTTGTTGGGGTCATCCCTGTTATTATATAATCTAGGCTGAGTTGATACAAAGACCATAATTAAACATTGTTACGAATTTTCTCTGTGCCTCCTGTGGCACACCAGCGGCTATTCCCTTTGCTTCTTTTTCTTTGAATTACTAGAACACTGTTGGCTGTACTTTGTATTTCATATACCCTAGAATGTAGTCAGGCTCTTGATATTGTAATCCTTTAACTGAGAAAATATTTAGAATTGCTTTTATGAAAGAGTATTGCTGTATATTCAAGGCTGAAGTATTAGTGCTCTTCTGCTCTGCCTCTATGATTTTTTAAAAATGTAGATTCATATATATGTATAATATACATATGTATTTCTATGTTGTATATATAAATAAATGTTTGAAGTGCATGTGAGTGTACCCATCGACAATATTCTTTTTAACAAAACAAACAACAAGATAATAAATAATGAGTAGGATTTTTTTAAATTGAGCACAGTGATAAATGTGCCCAGGTCTGCAAATGTGAAGAGCATTCAGCTAGCATTTTTAATACCAAAGATAAAAATGACATGTCAAAGGAATATATTTTTCTGTGATACAAGGTAGATGACTATTCCAAGTCGGGATCTGTCATAACAGAAGTGGCCTCACAACATGGCATCCTTAGCCCTTGGCAACAAGGATAGTGAGGACAGTTAAAGGAGACAGGACCTGGCTCTGTGACACTGGCTCTGTCGGCCTGCAAGCCTGGCATGGTTTGGACAGATCTCACCGCTCGGTGCCTGGGGAAGGAAGAGGAAGAGGAACGTCCAGCCTGGACTGTGCGGCACGGCAATGGCCTGTGAACAGTGCCGGTGGTAGGCAACTAATATCATTCAGCGGATGGTGTTCTCAGGATGATGCAGTGAATCTCACACAGTCTTAGACAGGAAGTCAAAGTGCCACTAAGGAGAGGAGAACGATAGGCTGGTAAGAGCTAGACAGTCTCAGAGCAGTTCAGGTTATCAGGCAAATGGGGTGGGCAAAGAAACCAACGTACCTGCCTTGTCTTCTGGAAATAAAAGTATTAACGTGGTATAGAGGTTGTGGAGCAGAGAATCCTGTGACTCAGAAGCTTCTTGGACTCAACCAAGAGCTTATCCATGGCACACTAGACACTGGGCCCATTGGCTGCATAATGCAGTCCAAAGCCCTTCACATGATAGCAAGAGACCTTCTTATGTAGCCTCTGACTTTGCCATAATTGGCTCGGGAGGGAGGTAGGCAGAGAGGAGCTTGGAAAGGTAAAGTTGGCTGAAATTACGTTGACCTGAAACTGCAGTCTGTTATTGACCCACCAGATAATACTTGAGAGGCAGGAAAAGGAATGACCGTTGTTCTGCTTTAAGATGAAAGGTATGCCCTTTGCAGCTAATATTTTGAAATTCTTTATTAGGGATTTTCCAATTTGAAAAACAAAATCTTCCTATCCAAATGTCCAACTCAGCATTTTTGGGGACCCATAATTATCTGAAAAAAGAATAACAGAATGAATGCAAGAAACAAGATGCCTTAGATTAAAGAACAAAGGCAAAGACAACCCACATTTCTGTGATGTTTTTCACATAACTGAATGTCCCCAAATGCTTCACAAAGCATTTAATTACATGCTAGCAGTGGAGGAAATGCTGGCATTGCTGTGTGCCAGCTTCAGCCCACGTAAAGTGGGGAATGTCAAGTTAACTCCCTAACTGCAAGGAATTTGCAGAAAGCTCGCTCCCAGTTTTTTCTCTTGGAAAGCACAGCTTCTCATTTCTTATTACTTACACATTTCCTGGGGAATGAAGTGGCCTAAATACACTACTTCCTAGCAGGCAGTCACAGGATGGTAGTCAAGACAAGATGGTAAAAATGGGTGCTATCTACAACCTAAGAGTCCACAAAAAAGACCTGAACATCTAGGAGTATGTAAGAATGGTGGGCAGGAAAGCATTTGAGAACTTCAGCTGGAGAGTGACAGAATTGGCAAGGCCAGGGGTATATAAAACAGGCTGGGAACATTTTAGGTTTTGCTTTAAAGGTTGGCCTACATTTCAGCACACCCACTCTCTTTAGATCCATAGGTAACAAAGAGCTCCCACAAGCTCTTTGTGGGAGCCCTTAGTGCAAGGATGGCATGATTGACCAGACCCTGAAATAGTTCAACTGTGAACCTGGATGAGTCATGGCCTTGAAGCCTGAAACCCTAACATGCACTGGAAGAACTGCTTATATTTTAGTAGAATGGGATCATGAATAAATGTATAGACACAGCAAAGACTCTAGACTAAGTCTCTTCTATGAGGAAGAGACTGATATACCACTGACGTGAGTTCAGGCTTTATTTTGTAGACAAAGGGCATCTGTTAAAAGATTTTAAGCAATGATAAGTTAATTATTTATTCAATTTCTTAGAAAACATGTACTGAGAATCTTCTTGTATGCCAGGCACTGGGGATGTATAAATGAAACAACCTTTGATCCCAAGGAGTGCACAGTTTAGTAGAGGCAACTTCTTGTGTAAATAAATAAGTACAGTTAGATATTGGCAGTGCTTTAGTATCATCATATTTTATGTTTATTTAAGGATAACAAAGAGATATGAGGAATTGGTCAATTTAACCTAAGTATTTAAGGTAAGAGGTTTAAGAAATACAAGCTAAAAGAAGAGACTGATGAGATGACTTTTGAAAGATCAGTGAGATCTCATTTGGTAAAGGCGCAGGAAAGGGGCATTTTGAGTACAGGCAGAAACATGGTCAGGGGTATGGAGACTTCAATCAGGCTGGCTTGTTTTGGAAACTGGAAGTAGTTGAGTATAACTGGAGTGCAGGGGTGAAGTGGTATGGTGGGAAGCAGCTAGAGGGGCAGATAATCATCTTAAAGTCCACACTATGGGGTTCTGAGTCTAACAGCAGTGTGGAGAACAAGTTAAGGTTGATGTCAATGAGATAGTTAAGAGATCATCATAACTGCCCCTTCAGAATAGGTAAGAAGAAAATATTTGCAAAAGACACATATGATAAAGGACTGTTATCCAAAACATACAAATAAATCTTAAAACTCAACAGTAAGAAAATGAATGATTAAAAATTAAGCAAAAGAGAGACTTCCCTGGTGGTGCAGTGGTTAAGAATCTGCCTGCCAATGCAGGGGACACGGGTTTGAGCCCTGGTCCGGGAAGATCCCACATGCCACAGAGCAACTAAGCCCGTGCGCCACAACTACTGAGCCTGCACTCTAGAGCCTGTGAGCCACAACTACTGAGCCTGCATGCCACAACTACTGAAGCCCGCACACCTAGAGCCTGTGCCCTGCAACAAGAGAAGCCACCACAATGAGAAGCCCACGCACCGCAACAAGGAGTAGCCCCTGCTCGTTGCACTAGAGAAAGCCCATACACAGCAACGAAGACCCAATGCAGCCAAAAAAAATTAAATTAAAAAAATTAAAAATTAAGCAAAAGATCTTAAAAGACACCTCACCAAACAAGATATACAGATGAAAAATAAGCATATGAGAAGATGCTCAACTTCATACATCATTAGGGAATTGCAAATTAAAAACAATAATGAGACACCACTAGAATGGCAAAAATCCAAAACAGTGACAATACCAAATGTTGGTGAAGCTTTGGAGCAACAGGAACCATTATTCATTGCTGGTGGAAATGCAAAATGGTGTAGTTACTTTGGAAGAAAGTATGGCAGTTTCTTACAAAACTAAACATACTCTCTCTAATAATCACACTCCTTGGTATAAAATCAAATGAGTTAAAAACTTATGTTCACACAAAAGCCTGCCCATGGTTGTTTACAGCAGCTTTATTTATAACTGCCCAAACTTGGAAGCGACCAAGATACCCTTCAATAGTTAAGTGGATAAATAACCTATGATACATCTGGCCGATGGATTCAGGGCTAAAAGGAAATGAGCTATCAAGCCATGAGAAGACATAGAGGGAACTTAAATGCATATTTCTAAGTGAAAGAAGCCAATCTGAAAAGACTACATTCTACATAATTCCAACTACATGACATTGGTAAGAAAGGGGGAATAAAAAGGGAAAGCACTGAGGATTTTTAGGGCAATTAAACTAGTCTGTGTAATATTATAATGGTAGGTACATGTCCTTATACTTTTGTCCAAACCCATAGAATGTATTCATACAACACCAAGAATGAATCGTAACATAAACTATGGACTTTGGGTGATAATGATGTGTCAGTGTAGGTTCTTCAGTTGTGACCAAAGCATCACTCTGGTGGGGAATGTCAATAATGGGGAAGTTATGCATGTGTCAGGGCAGGGCATATATTGGAAATCTCTGTATTTTCTGCTAATTTGTTCTGTGAACCTAAACTGCTTTTAAAAGTAAAGTCTATTTAAAAAAAGATAGTGCCTAAACAAAACAATAGCAATGTGGATGAAGAGGAATGGTCAGATGTCCAACAGTTATTGCTAGAAATGTGATGTGGGGATGACAGTGAATTCTGGCCTGGATAACCAAGTAGTTGATGAGGTTGTCTATTACTTTAGACAACAGTCTTCCTCCACATCATCACAGACTATTGAATCATTACTAATTTATAAATAGAAAATACTTTCAAGCATTTGTTGTTTTATAAAATATTTTTTTAGATGCAGCTCATTAAGCTTCACAACATCTAAGCATTTAACACATGGCTTGGCAATCAGCAATCACTTGTTGAATGAATGAGTGAACAAATGTACAATGATGTTACATAAGGATTGAATTGTATCTGTAACTTAAATCTTGAGTATTACGAATATTTTTGAATCTTGAGTATTATGTAATCTTAAGTATTATGCCTGTAATTTGGATTCAATTCTGATTCAAAGTCTAGTGTTTACTGCACTGCACCACAATTGCCACTTTTTAGACAGAAGGAAAAATACAGAGATCATGCCACAGTCATATACCCAGGATTGAACCCATCTTACCACTTGTACTCTGGGCCTCTACTTACAAAATGGTAATGATATCATTCTCATGAGGCTGTTTTATGTTTAAATGAAATGAGATGATGAAATCTCCCAGCACATAGAAGATATTCGACACAAGTTAAAGGAATCTGCTTTGATCATATGTTGTGCTAATTTATAGCAGTTCTTTACTTTTTTCATTCTTACCAGTTGCTACTGCTAATGTAGCAGATTACTGCTATAGAATCTGGTCATTACATTAACACTAGATATGATGTGGAGAGGCTCTCAAAAAAAAATACTTCCCCCTTGTACTCCTCAAGAAAGTCCAAACAGTAACAAGTCATGTATCACATAAATATGTCTCAGGCTAAATTCTGTAATAGACAGTCATCTACTAGCAGACAGACACACTGATGGCCAAGCAACATATGTGGAAAGTGAAAGGAAGCCTCAGGTCTCTATCATTCCGGGTGCTGAAATAGTACCTGAGTGAAAAATTAACTCCAGAGAGTTATGAAAAATTCCAGTGTCAGGATTCTAACCTTATTGTTATAATCTTGTGGGAAAAAAAATTCATCAGAACAAATGGTCTAACCAAGGGCCAGTTATGAACCCTAACCCTTGGCCACTCTTCTGCCTGGTATAATGATTGAGTTCAATAGACATCATACATGTATTTAATTATATTTAGTACACTTATAATTTAAGTGATGTATTTTAGAAAAAAAATCACAGACAACACAATAAAAGGGAAGTTCAGTGAGGGGATGGAAAAAGCCTTTTGGAATCAGGACACATGGGTTCTGATCTCAGCCCTGCCAATAATGGACAGAATAACTTTGGGTAAATCACTTTGCTTCTCTGAGCTTCCATGAATTTTACAGCACATTGCAGCGATTTATAGCATTTAATATAATGTTCTAGTTAAGGATGCTTTATAAACTCTAAATTTCCATGTAAGTAGTTAGATTAAGATACTGTCTTTGTTGTTCCAATCATCATCATCAATTTCGTTTCAAGCTCAGAGTATTAATCAAAATTGGAGCCTAACTGGTCATCAGTGGGGACTGTCTTGATCAGCGCAGTCCCCTGAAAATATAATGCAAGATACATAAACAATTCTAAATTTGCTGGCAGCCATAATTAGACGTGGAAAGAAAAGGAACAGGTGAAATTAATTTAAATACTATATTTTATTTAACCTAATGTGTCCAAACTATTATCATTTCAACATGTGATCATCAGAAAAATCATTAATAAGATTTTCATGTTTTTTTATATTAAATCTTAAAAACCTGATGTGTATTTTACACTTCATCCCATCTCAGTTAAATACTGAATTTTCACCAAAAATACTTGATCTGTATTTAGATTTCATAAAATTTAGAGAAAAGGTAGAATCACATATCCAAGTATTCCCAAACATACTTAAAGTTTTCCCATAACTGAATTCAGTGTCAGTTTTTAAATTTTAATCAATTAAAATCAAAACTTCTGTTTCTCAGTTGCACTAGACACATTTCAAGTGCTCTTTATATGCAGGGCTAGTGGCTACATATTGGACAGTGCCAGCTCTAGAGTATAATGTCTTCAGGGGTTCAGGCGAGCTTGTAGATAAAATATAATAGTACAACAGGTACTAGGCATAAGCAGGGACACGAGGGTACAGGAGCACAACAAACAATCCATAATAAGAAGAGTACCAATAATAATAATTCCTCACATTTCACTTTAAGAAGCACTTATTTGATATCAGAAATGTACCAGCTGCTGGGGGTTCAGTGATGAATGTCCCTGTCCTCAAGTAACTTAGTAGCCAACATTGAGTTAAATTAATAAAAGCTATATAGCAAGTTACAGTTTAACTACATTTATGTAGGTGTTATTTAATCTACTTAACAAACTGTGAACTAAGTAGAATTATCAGGGTTTTTTAGATGAGGGCAAGTGAGCTGAAAAATGCTATTCCACAACATTGAAATGAAACTTGGGGCTTAAAGACACCACTTGGCAGGGTCACAGAAAACTGGAGAGTGTTTTGGGCCCCCTAAAACAGCCCCCTATACCAGGGAGCGCCTTATTTTCTCTCAAAGTGATTGGCACTCCAGTCCTTCAGTTAGTATATCTACACTATTGAATTGTGCACCCCAGTGAAATGTGAAAGAAGTCTAGAATTTAGCAGGTCTTACCCTTCAGTAATTAGTCTTAGGATCCATCAGCAAAGCACAGCTACCCCACCTTTAATTCAGAGACAGGTAAAGCTCAGTTGTATGCTTTAAAAAAATGTTTTATTCTGAATTTCATCGTCATGGTTTGTATCAATTTTTTCTTTGTGCTATGTAAGAGAAAAAAAGGATAGACTCGAAAAGGAGAGGATAGGAAAAGAGGAAGTAAAAGAATAAAAAACTGAGCACTTCAGGTTTTGTATTTTTTTTTTTTTTTTTTTTTTGCTGTACGCGGCCCTCTCACTGTTGTGGTCTCTCCCGTTGCGGAGCACAGGCTCTGGACGCACAGACTCAGCGGCCATGGCTCACGGGCCTAGCCGCTCCGCGGCATGTGGGATCTTCCTGGACTGGGGCACGATCCCGTGTCCCCTGCATCGGCAGGCGGGCTCTCAACCACTGCGCCACCAGGGAAGCCCTTCCAACATGTTTTATTCTGGCACTGCATATTACCTTTTACAATCAGTCCTGCTCCTGTTTCATGAACCTCCATAACATAAGAGCAGACTTCTAAAACCCCTCACAAGGACTTCATCCTAAACGTCTTTTCCTGACTCAGGCTGTACACTGCACTGAACCTTCTCCACCTAATCGTTTTCAGATCTGATGCTTTAGCAAAATATTTATAGCTTCAACCCAAGGTTCATTCTCAGATTATGATTATTCATTCATTATGATTATAATGATTATTCAATCATATAAAAGTCTTCAGACTATAATGCCTCTGCTTCTCTTCATTTCCCCTTCCTTTTACAGCTCTGGGCCTGCTCGTTTGCAGGGCCTGCTCAGTGTAATCTGTACTGGGAGACCCTCCTATGGGTCAGGAGATACTCCATATCTGTGTCCCCAGATAGAGAGGAGAGAACACTCTGAGGTCTTAGTACCACCAAGGCTTGATGAATAAGTGAAGGGTGGATGGATGGATGGTTGAATGGATGGATGGACTGATGCATTAGTGATAAGGTGTGCAGAACAGATGGAAGGATGAAGCAAAAGACAAGGTGACTCTACATGCCAGAAGCTCTTTGTTACCCAGCATTCTATTACCTGGCCCTTCACCACCTCTGCAGCACAGCGATAACTGAAGTAGCTAAAAGTGGCCCTGAGGCTCTGAAAAAGCTAATGTGCCTTCTGAATTCTCCAAAGAAAAAGTACATTCAAAATAATTCTATGCTCAGGATATTGGGTTGAACTCAAATGTTCTGGTTGGCAACCCAAGTAAATACTGAGGTATACAACATGGATATGATTTTTAAAATCATAGAAATTAGAGATGAAAAGGTAATTTGAAAATTACTTAGCCCACCAGTCTCATTTAATGAGTTGTCTATATTCCCGGCGTCTACTTGCTCTTTAATTATTCATGAACTCACTTCTATCAGGTTTGTCCTCACCACTCCCCCAAACCGCATTTGTCAGGGATATTAATACCCTGAACAGTACTAGATTCTAGGGTACAGTCACAGTCCTCATTGTTTTCAACCTATTAGGCAGCTTTTGAAACAACTGATCACTCTTTCCTTGAAACTACGGCTTTGCTTGGTTTCACTCTTATCGCACGGCTTCCTCCTTCTCAGTCTGCTCTGATGGCCCCGCGTCTAAACCTTGCTCAGGACGCTGGTCTTCTCTGCCTCCACTCACTCCCTTGGCAGCCACGTGCAATTCCATGGCTGCTTTATCCGTATTTCAGTCGTTTTCAGATTTTTATCTCAAACTTCGAGCTCCCCTACTCTCCAGGCTCAATTATTGTACTGCTGACTCGAGATTTCCTCTCGTATATACTTATATATCTGTATCTACATCTTTATCTATAGCTCTATATTTATATCTATGTCTATATCTATTTACATCTAACTTGGATCCTTTGATTCTTCTCTCCCCTCCCCAAATCCGCTTTTCTCTCAGTGTTCCTCACCTCAGTAAATGGCATGAAATTTTAAAATCATCACAGATTATTCTATTTCTTGCGCATCTCACATCCAATTCATCAGCAAAAAAGCTATGCTATGAAATCTGTCTTCAAAATGTATCTAAGACCTAACTATTGGGGTCTTCCCTGGTGGCGCAGTGGTTGAGAGTCCGCCTGCCGCTGCAGGAACACGGGTTCGTGCCCCGGTCCGGGAAGATCCCACATGCCACAAGGCGGCTGGGCCCATGAGCCATGGCCGCTGAGCCTGCGCGTCCGGAGCCTGTGCTCCGCAACGGGAGAGGCCACAACAGTGAGAGGCCCGCATACCGCAAAAAAAAAAAAAACCTAACTATTTTTCTCTGCTCCCCCCAGTTCCTGCCCTAGCCCGAGTCATCAGCAGTGGTTCCTAACTGATCTTGCTTCCACACTTGTCCCCCTAACAGTATTTACTCCTTACAAGAGTCAGAGTGCTTTAATAGAGCAATGAGATTGTGCCTCAAATCTGCTGAAAATCTTTCAATGGAGTTTTCTGCAACTCAGAGTAGAAAGGAAACACCTCCCCACTAGCTACAGGCCCTGAATGATTTGGTCCTGCCCACTCTGACCACATCTTTTTCCACTAGCCCCTTCTTCACTGTGCTCTTACCACAATAGGACACTTATTATTTGTGGAACATGATAAGCATGATCTTGCCTCAGGCTCCTTGACCTTGCTGTTTCCTTTGCTTGGAATGCTCTTTCTCCAAAGATACACATGCTCACTGGTCCCTGCTCAAATGCCACCTTATCAGAACTGCCTCCTCATACCATCCTATTTGAAAATTGCATCCCCTTGCTTCTTTAACCTCTGTACCCAGTTTCACTTTTTATAACTCTTACAATAACTTGCACACTATATGGCTATCCATTTGTTTTTGTCTCCTCAAATACAATGTGAATTCTATGAGAAAGAGACTCTGCCTGTTTTGGACACTACTACATGCTCAGCACCTAGAACTGTGTCAGGCCCTAGTAGTGACTCAACAAATATACATTTTAAAGAATGTGAATGAAATAGAGGCTCAGACAGTAGCTTGGAGAGTCAGTAATAAGAACTGGACCTCCTGACTCCCAGTTTGGTGGTATCCTGCCTGAACATTAGCACACCAAGAACCCAATCTCTGACTGTGGAGTTATAGAAAGGGTACTGTGCACACTCATATACTGAGGGTAGAATATCAACAATTCATTCCATAATCATTGTTGAGTACCCACTTCCTGCCAGGCACTGAAGTACAGACATGAATAATACCGAGCCTCTGCCCTCAAACTACAAATTCTCAACTAATCGCAGTGTAGTTCAAACCCAGGCAAAGAATTCTTCCAGACTCATGGTGTTTGTGTAGTCAAAAATGATGATGCCTGGTAAGTCCTACAGAATAAAGAAACAGTGGCCAGGCAGCCAAAAAAACTATCCTAAACAGTAAGATGACACATGCAAACCCCCAGAGTCATAAGAGAGCCCAGCACGGTTAGGAAACTGCTAAAAGTATGGATGAAAGGAAGGCTTCAAGGAGAGGAGTGAGACTAAAGAGATAAGTAGGGACCACATGGTGGAATGCTTGAGATAACGCTACAAAATAACACTTGTAGATAATTCTACAGGATGTGGACTCTAATCCTAAAGGCTGGTGGAAACCTCTGAAAGGGTTTTAAATGGGAAAGCAACATGAGAAGGTTTGCGCTTCAAAAAGATAATTCTATTTGCCAATATTGAGAAACACTCTTGGAAAAGAGGCAGGAAGGCCAGTTAGGAGGCCATTGTCATAGAACCGGGGCAAAGTTATGGGTGTCTAAGGTGATGACAGTGAAATTTATTCTATTATGCAAATCCTATTGGGATTACAGCATTTCCAGTAAACATCAACATGATTCCTCTATGTTCCTGAAAGGAAGCAAGGGTGGCAAATAAGGATCATAATAAAACATCCTTCAAGGCCAGCATCCAAACTTTTTCTCATTCCGAGAGCAGAGGCATATTTATATACGAAAAGATTACCATCTTGATAATCAACTCTGACAGCAGAGGCTGGTATCAGTGACAAAAGTAGAAAAGATGAGGAGCTTGTAATGGTATATCTGAGATAAGCACCTCGGTTTTTTGAAAAGGCAGAGACAAGCAGAGGCAATTCAGACATAAGCCTGCAAGATTAGGGAGAGCTGGGGTGTGGGAAAAGAGGTGAGACCTTTCCAGGGAAGTTGGAAACATGACACTGAAAATGATATCCTTCTTGGGGCTGGAAGCAGACCAAGACCCAGTGGGAATGTTGTTACCATTTACACTCCCTTGACTTATGAAGCCTTGTATCTCTTTATACAGAAGGACAATTGCAACTGTGAACCAGGGAGAAGCAGAGAGAAGGACTGGCAAAATAATCTTCTGACTGAAAGAATGATTTTCCACAATGTGAGACCCATTGGCAAGTGGCTTATTTCTTCCTAATAAAGACAAGATCTTTGAAGCCCAAGTTCTGATGTCTAATGATATATTGGAGAGCACAGGGAGAGAGATTTGAAGAATGTCAGAGAAATTAGAAGATGAAGTTTTAAAGGTTCAATTTTGTAAATCATTCGACCTCCCTTTCCTTTTTCCCCCTCACATCTAAAGTAAGGGTTATAGACCCTGACCTGTCTGCCATACGGTGTGGGAGAATTACACTACCAAACGTAAAATAGATAGCTAGTGGGAAGCAGCCGCATAGCACAGGGAGATCAGCTCCGTGCTTTGTGACCACCTAGAGGGGTGGGATAGGGAGGGTGGGAGGGAGGGAGATGCAAGAGGGAAGAGATATGGGAACATATGTATATGTATAACTGATTCACTTTGTTATAAAGCAGAAACTAACACACCATTGTAAAGCAATTATACTCCAATAAAGATGTAAAAAATAAATAAATAAAATAAAAAAAGAAACAGGAAAAAAAGATGTAAAAAATAATAATAAAAATAAAAATAAAAGAAAGGTGAAACCAGTTTGCAAATTCTACATGAGTATTGATAAATATCTCCCTTGGGAGATCTTTCTAAATGATAAATAAATCATTCTGTATGTTAAAATTTTAAAGCTCACATTAAAAGATACTTTTGCATTTTGCTTTTGTTGCTCATTTTCCCTCATGAAAAGCTAAAGTCACACTGAATTGTAAATGTTCAAACACACATTCACACAATGAGGATCTGGCTTCCTGGATAAGTTGCTGCTCTATTTTCTCTTGTCCTTCTTTTCTTAGCTACTTTTAGACCATTCGTTCACACTGATCATTGGTCAGCAGGTGCTGTGTGAATAGAACTTTGTAGCTTCCAAGATGACAGGCACACAAGATGAATAATGAATAAGTGTAAAGAAAATGTGAATAAACCTCAAATGTTACCTTTTCTCACAGTCTGTGGCTGTAGGATTTTCAATACTGACTGTGACAGATGCATACCAGCAATTGTACAGCCAGGACTCAGACACTTAGAAAAACAGACTGATGTTAAACCCCATGATCTATGGAAGTATTCTGACTCAGTTCAGTGTTTTAAGTTCAAGAATTCTTAGAGGCTTGCAGGCACCAGCCACTTCCTGTTCTTGCTTCCTTTACAAGGTGCTATTTCCAAAAGATGTAAAATGTTGGGAAATGTAATTGAGAGGAAATATGTTCCTAATGTCAGGGGCAAACATCAAGGCTTGGTTAGCAGAGAAAATCACTGCTCCTATAGTCAGACCACTGGCGGGATAGGCACAGGGCACAAGGTAAGCTAGTTGGGACACCAGGGTGCTGATGAGAAGAAAAGGGTGGACAGTGTATCTTGGGCAGAGTCCTGACAGCTGTGAAAGCAGGCTCATTTGGGGAAATTAAAGAAATTTAGTATGTGTGGAGACTAGACTGAGAAATAAAGTGTGAGAAATAAAGTGGAGAGAGATAGGACTAGAAAGTACAATGGAGGCAAGACGGAAGGGCTTTCCATCCATTTTAAAGGTGGTTGAGGATTGTCCTATTTCTGGCTGGGGCAATGCCTGGACTGCAGTGTGTACAGCAGCTGTGACGTTATAACACATTGTCTCAGGGCCTGAATAGTAGCTGTTTTCAGGATTTGTTGGTGGTTGTGACCTGTCACTTAACGGTTAGGAAGGCTTATGAAGAAGAGGTGCTATAGCTTGGAGGCTAAAAATCTACTTTCTTGAGTCAGATAGCCTGAATCAAAATCTCAGTGAGCTGTGCAACTTTGAGCAGTTATTTAGCTTCTTAAGTCTCAGTGTCTTCATCTCTAAAATTGAGGGAAATAATAGTACCTATTTCATACTGTTCTTCGGGAGATTACAAGAGTGTTTAGCCCAGTAATTGGAACACATACGAAAAAGCAAACATGTTTGCATTTATCATTACAGTTATTATTTTTGTAAGTTGACTTCCATAGTTTCCCCAGCATGCATGATATACATATATATATATATATATATATATATATATATATATACACACACACACACAAACACACATCAGTGGAACATCTGAGAGATTTTGTTTTTTGTTTTTCTCTCTGTCAAATGGATAAAATTAACATTTACTATGTGTCAGGTACTGTGATAAATGCTTTCTATACATTACCTCATTTTATCCTCAAACTTTTCTGTTCTTCCCATCGCTGTTATAAGTGAGATCTCATGGCTTGTAAGGGGTAGAGCCAGGTTACAATCTAGCTCTGTCCTAATCAAAGTTTAAAGCTCATAATCATTTTACTAGAATGCCTACTGTGAAGATGATGGCTTTCCTTTTAGGATTATAATGCAGAGCCCTACAAAGATTCCCATTTGCATTCCTCTCTTTGGGGTTAGCACCCATGTAAAATACAGTATACTATGTATGTTCATATAAATCTATATTCATTGCCTTTCAGGAAGAAAGATAGCACTACTGAAAACAATCATAGCATACAGGTATAGTTTTAAATACCAATAGTGGTGAGCAATCTGTGTACATACAAACTAATTTATACTAATCACTAGTAGAGTCTTCTATCTACACCTAATTCACAAGGTAATTCCTTTCATATGCCCACAAGAGGACTTTTTCATGTTATGAGTCTCAGTGATTTCTTACAATTTCATATCTAGTCTGTAGAATAATATTAATATCCTCAATATCAATTAATAATGTCAACAACCACAACAATAATAATACAGATTACTTATTAACACTGACACTCTACCATTTATAGAAGTAAGGTATGTCAGGCACTACTTAAGCACATTATATATGTTATTATATATATTACATATATATATATGTAAATAAAAATTATCCCCATTTACCATATGAGGAAACTAAGATTAAAAGAGGTTAAGCAATTTGCACAGGGCCATACAGGCAGAAAATGGTGAAGTCAGATTTTAAATATAAAGAGAACTGAGTCTAAAACCTATATGTGATCTTTCTACTTACTGTACTCTACCAGAAAGATTTTTTTTTCATTCAGCACCATTTCCTCTTGCTACAAATCACACATACTCTACTCTTCAATGTTCTAGAAGTATTTAGAAATACTGTTCTCTTCAACCCTCCTCTACTACAGGACTGAGGGCAGGCATGGCCTACAGGGTTTTATGTGGCTAGAGACAGAGAAAACCTTGGGGAAGGGCAAGAGAGGGGAATAGCGTTGCAAAAACTAAACTGTAAAACAACAGGTCCCAAATAGAAATTCAAAAATCAAAACAGGAAGGCTCAAAACTCTGTGAAGATTCAAAAAAGCTGAGAGAGCCAGAAGGTTTTGACATCTGTTGTATGTATGCAATTTATAAATTTGCAGACAATATGGTGTGTGTGTGTGTGTGTGTGTGTGTGTGTGTGTGTGTAATGTATTTGAATTTATAATCTAGAGGTGGTCATTTGAAGAATTCACAGGTCATAGGAATTCTAGAGCAGAAAGGCCCGGGCTCCAGAGGTGGTTGTTACCTGAGTCAGCTATGTTTATTTCCAATCAATCCCAGAGGCTTTGCTAATTAACTTAATAAATATTAAGAATGGGTTTTTAATGGTGACAAATTAGTAGTATTCAAGATCTATGCTTTGTCTAAGATATTTGGAGACACTCCTCACCCTGGCATAAATAGGAAGTCCAGTGAGACCCCCACTGTTCACTCTTCAGGAGAGTGGATGATGAGTGTAAGACTAATTGAATCCTGCTTCTATATTTTGCATCATCTCTAGTGAACCCAGAGACAGCACGTTATGTTCAGAGCACCTAAAGAACCGAGAACTGGTACATCTTTGAATGTACAGAGTAGGGCTGTTGAGCTGTTATTTGTTATAGCTTTTTAAACAAATAGCATTTCTAAAAAATATCTCCAAGTGTGGGTGGATCTGCTCTGACACTTGCTTTTATAATAACCTGCTATCCAAGTATTGATGTTGTCAGGGAGTAGCTAACACTCATCTCTAGCTGACTGCAGCAGCTACCAAAATCTACCACAAGTAATCTAATAAATGTACATAGACAATTTGGCTTCAGCCAGTTCTCTACAACAGCAACATTCTAATCCTGGAATATGAGAGCTTTGGAAATGAGTGCAGGGATAGAGGATTAAATACAAATAGAGGATGATCTCTGGCAGTTTGTCATAATAGGTATCAATGTCTGCTTTCTGCATTTACAAATGAGTCCATTTTGCCACCACCCGCCTGCAGACATCTGAGATGTAAGAGGTGGGGTGGAAGTTGACACCTTCCTTATAGCCAAGATTTCCTTACTGATGATCTTGCCAAAATAATGACAAGAAAAATGAACTATCAGCAGCTGTTCTCTCTATTATATGCCAAATATCTGGTTATTTCCAAGAATCCAGCTTTTTGTCTCCATATTGATCTAACATGCAAGTTACCAATTCTTCGTCTTAGTATCTGCTTAGACCAGCTTCACTCCACTTCATTAAGCACTTACTGAGTACCTAGTTATGTTATATGTGTATCATAGATTTCCTTAGTGAAAATCCTCAATAAACTTGATGTGGTTCTACAAATTGTTGAGACCAAATGATCATCTAAAACAGAGTTCAGTTCAGTGCGGAGGTTGATGCTGTGATCAATCTTCATGCTGATTTTCCATTTCCCTAAATACAAGTCACATTTTGGATTCATTTTTCTATGTCCTTTTCTGTTATTGTCACCGAAGGTTACAAACTTTCTAGAGAAAACCAAAGTCTGTGTGAAGACTTTCTATAATTAATGTAGGTGAAACACGCTGTCAACTCTTTTAAGGATTGCTATAAATGCACCAACATATAGCAGAGCCATTTATCTTTTCCAGGTTTTTTCTTTCATTCATAAAGCAAAAATAAAGCAAATGAACAAACAGAAAACAAACACACACAACACACACAATACACACAAACAAAAACCAAAGAACCTCTTTCTTAATGACTTTCTCTAGAATGCTAGAGATCTTTTGCTGTAATATTGAGAGAGGGCTGGAAACATATCAGCTTCGTGGCCGTTTATTGCACTATACAGCAGGCATAAGTCAGACTGAATAAATCTGTTCCTCTTTCTTTAGTGTGTCTAAAAAATGAAACAGTAAAACACATCAAAGCATGTTCTAAAGAGAGGCAGTCTTCTGTTATGATTCTACCTGTTTGTGCCTGTTTGAGCCTGTACTTACTTTTTCATTCAGCACAGAAAGGTCAATATTTGGAAGAGAACAAGAAGGGTATTTATGAAACTGTAGGAACACACATTTCATTTGGCAGTGCTAGCTGTGCCTTCCATACTTTTCTGAGCCATCTCCATAGGAAGCCAGTATAAATGCTACTTATTATTCTTGTGAATCGAGCTCTTAATTTGCATCTGCTTTCTATTGGATAAGTCCGGGAAATTGAGATCACAAAGTTTAAAAAGGAGAATACCTGTTTAATGTTCCATGGTAGTCAGATTTTGTGCTAGATGCTTGCTCACAGCAAAAGCCTTGCAGGCAAGAGGCAGAATGAGCAATTTAACCAATCACTGACTGCTTGAGTCCATTATGTAAGTGGAAAATAAGGCCATTTTATTAATGGGGGAAAAAATGGAAAAATAAAGTCTTAACAGTTCATTGTTTAAAGAGAGACTTATTTTAATGTCTGTCATATAAAATGGGTCTTTTTAAAGCAATACATAAAAATTCAAAAAGGAAGTCTATTCTGGGATTATAAACATACATGAATCTATCATTAAAGTTCTAATATAGCATTTCTGTGTTCTTTGTTGGATCTAATAAATAGTAATCACAAACATCAAAATATATTGCATTGCAAAAAGTTTATAGACCTTTATTGGAAGTTGACTTTTTCAGCCTCAAAAACCAGCCCTTACTGAGTGCCATTTTAATGGCAGGAGCTTTGTACATTTGTTTGTTTTAATCCTTACAAAAACCTTGTGAGGCAGTAATTTTATTTTCTTTTTTTTCTGATGATGGCTCGATGTTATATCTGTTTGATGATGTATCAGTTAGCTGTTGTTGAGTAACAAACAACCATAGCTCTCCATGATATACAACAGACAGTTGATAGCTTATGCATCTGGAATCAGCTCTCCTGATCTTGGCTGGGTTTCTTCACAGGTCTAGAGGTTGTCTGGCTATCAGCTGAGGTGACTGGAGCTATTTGGCTCTCCTCCACATGTCTCTCAAACTGCCACAGGCTGCCCCAGACATGTCCTTCTCATGGCAATAGCAGAAGGTAAAAGTGGACTAGACTAGTGGAAATGTGCAGTTCCTTTTATAAACCTCTGCTGGCTCACTCCTATTAACACCTCTTTGGCCACAGATATATATAGAGAAAATACACTCTGCCTCTCGATTGGAGGCACTCCAAAGTCCCATGACAAGGGATGAAGAATTGGGCCCATTAAAGCAATCAATCTCAAACAGACGACAAAGGCTTAATATTGTCTATTTATTTCACCAAATTGCTGTCCATGTTCTATTGATTTAACTTTCAACATACCTGCAATACACACTAAAAAACTAGAAAACAAAGACTCTAAACAGCTCTTCATGGATCATTTAATTATTCCAAAACTTTCCCAACTCATTTATTATTTTTCTTAATAATGAAAATGGTGCTGTGACAGTCACCATTTATTGGCATTTGTTATATGCCAGACACTGACTAAACACTTAAATCTTACAGTGATCCTACTGAGTGGGTACTATGATCCTAGCTTTATAGATGAGAGGGAAAATGAGCTGTAAGGATATTGAGAAACTTGTCCAAGTTTGTCCTGTTAGTAAGTATTGAAGCTCAATAGTAAGTATTGAATGGAAGTATTGAAGCTTCCATTGAAGATGGAAGTCCAGGTCTACTGGATGTCAATACCTGGACTCTCAATAGCCAGTCTATCACATTTTAATCCATCCAAATGCTAATCATTTGAATTGCCTGCATGTTGTTATCTCATGTCATTCCTCTGTAAGGAAAATTACAAATATTTCCTTTTGCCTTTTGCCTATCAAAAAAAAGCTATGTCGTTCTTGTGACACACAAATTCCAACATACTCTGGGTACAATATCATAAACTTTTTCCCAGTAGACAGTATTTGTTCTAATTATGCAAAGCACTCGACCATGACCTGCAGAGGCCTGCTCCTTCCTACTTTCCTCTCTTTGTTCAGACTAGTTTGGGCCCTCTCTAGCAGTATCGCGCTTCACCCATCTGCCTTCAAGATGTCTCTAATTCAAGGAAATGTCTACTCCAGTTAAAATGACACTTTCAGTTTGTAAAAACATTTAAGAGTTTACAGAATGCTTTTACATTTATAGACACATTACTCAATTCTTATAACAGGTGAAAGGGCATATAAAAATAAAAAATAATAGGCTTAATTCTCTCTATTGAAAATAAGGGAAGATATCCTTCTCCTCTCCTTTTTCTGACTGTTTACTTTAGAAAACTTATACTTATAAGTACTTTATTTTTGCTTTGAAATGCATATAAATTCTTTGAAAAACTAGATAGGCCCTTTGTCAGCTTTATGACCAGGAGTATCTTTCTCAAATACGTGGGAGCCATTTCTTTGAAATATAAACATCAAGGGAGTTAGCACCGCTACCTCTTCGTTTCAGTGGGAGGGTAGGAACCCAACTTCACGGATCCCTTGCTCTAAGTTGCATAACTGCTTCCTATTATAAAGATATGAAAAGTTTGTTTTTCTTCTGGATAAAGCCAATTAACTAATATAGACAGTCACTCCAACTATGAAGTGATATTGGGATGAACTATGTGTGGCAAATGGTATTGTCAAGTCCTCTTACTTGACAAGGACAAATTTTTCTTTATCTCGAGCAGAGGTATGTAATGAGTCATATCAGCTTGGCTACATTAAAGGGTGAGATTTCTTTCTGTCTTTGCAGTCTCTTAGCAGATTGCCTGTGATGTGCAAAACTTCCTGGTTTAATGTTTGTGTAATAATAAAACTGTTTTCTTTCCCTACTAACTTTGTAGAGAGAATTTTTAGGTTGGGAGAAGATTTTTTGTCTTTAATGATATTTCCCCAACACAATCCACAAGGTAAATATTACTACACTCATTTTACATGCTAGGAAACTGAAGATCCAAAAGATGAAGTGATTTGCCTATCCAGACAGTCTTACAGCTTACTATGTTGTAGAACTAGTGGGTTTATAAATTCACGAAGATTGGGATCATGTCTGTCTTGCTGATAATTTTATTACCAGTGTTCCACCAAAATATGGCAATAGTAAAAGTAAACTTAGTATTTTTGGAAGAATAAATAAAACCCTGAATCCTAAGTTCATTCCAATATTATATTTGCTGCTAAACTTGTAGCAATTTAGAGTTATGGTGTGGTACCCACAACAGCTAGGAAATTAAGGAGAAGGATTGTTATCTGGCTGTGAACTAGTGAGAACAAAATATAATGGATCAGAGTAGAGATATTCAAAAACTCTGAAAGAGAATATTCTAACACCTAGGACTAAACTATAACTTAATTAAATATATAAAAAGATATAAATAAATAATGTAGTGATGTTTGGGGATGGGGTGTGGTCAGCAATGGGATCACTGAAAAAAAGACAACAGAAGCAAATTCTGGCAGAGCTGATCCTGTTACTGGTCACATTGGTAGAAGCAACTTCAGCCAATAGTGTCACTGGCAAGATCATCCCTAAAGTAAAATGGGATCATCAGGTGATCTTGTCTCAATCCTGTTAAATTATATAACTATCTAATTCCTGTAGGGCCATTAAATGGCTTAGTTAATAGATTTCAAGTTATTTCAGCCCCTATTATTTTATTTTTTTAGAGTAAGTCAGTTAGTTTCTGGTTCATATTTGCTTTCTCATCAGGTATGACTAGCATAAAAGTATGTTCAACAGTCGTTTTTGTGTCTGTCTCAGTATCATTCTAACTTCAGTAGCCCAAGTTAGTCAAACTCTTAGGAGTTGACCCCTTCTGGGCACTGACATGAGTGAATCTCTGGGTCTTCAAAGAATAGAACCATATTAGATGGGCCTTCTCTCACACCACCAGGTTTCAGTACATTTTACATATGACACACATGACAGTACAAGCTCACGTACCTAAAACACCATCTCCGGGAGCTATGCCCTAGCTCTAGCCTTCCCCATTTGCTACTCATTCAAGAAAGTGTATGGGAATGAAAGTAAGAGAACATTACAACATATGGCATACTTTCACAAAAACATGCCCCATAAAACATTTCCATACTTTACCAACAGGCATGCTGTTAGACAAAAGGTGGGGAAACTATACAAGCTTAGAAAATTCTGATATGACAAAGCAGTAGTTTGCTGAAGCTGGTTCATACCAACTCATAAGAGCTAAATCTGCTTGTCTCTTTCCATCTCTGCACTCAGTAATGTCACATGGGTACTTTGAAATAGGCCAAGGTGGGAGTATTGACACGAAATCTGCAAAGACTACAAATTGGAGATTATTTTCCAGAGAGCAGTTTATCAGCATACCTTTGGATGATAAATTCTTTATCACAGGAATTCTGAGAGATTTTTAAATTATAATACCCATGATGTCTTTAAGATATTTGGCCATGAAATACTTTTGTCAGGACAAAATTGAATGCTTTATAAACTATAAGAAAAATGAATTAATTAAAAAATTATATTATCAACTATTTTACTGGTTAATTACATATGGCATACCACCCTACTGATCATTCCTTCACTTATTGATGTATTTATTCAGTAATAATTCAAGAGCCTACTAAGTAACAGACACTAGTGTACCAAGATACTACAGTTGAATACTGTTCTATGATGCCACATCCAGCTGTTAGTATATTCTGAGTTTTACTGTTCTCAGTGTTGAGATTTTCATCCACATGTCCCTGAAAGCAGCTCCTGTTTAGTCATTGGCAAACAGTGGGATATTCCATCTTCCTATACAGGACCTAATATCCTAGGCATCATGCTAAGTTCCTTAAATACATTATCATACCCAATCCTCATCCTTTGATGGTACCATAGTATTTTTATTATCCCAACTATTACAGGTGACGAAATTCAGTCACATAGAGATTAAATGATCTGCCCTAGGTCACATGATAGCAAATTCTAGAATCAAAATTCAAACCTAATAAACAACTCATAGGTATACTTAACACTAGGATTTACCACCTCCGGACAAGATATTTAAGGTTATGTTGTGACACCTCCATGCACTCAGAGGGGAGGAACAAGCTGAATGTGTCCACTCATCTGTTCATTAAGCATTTATCCAGTACTTACCATGAGATATGTTAATCGTGTTTCTCAAGATATGTTTTGTATACACCAGGTGTGCTCAGAAGTGCTCCATGGGGGTTCCATGCAGAGTCTCAGAAGAAATATAGCTCATCTTCCCAGAATTCAAAATTTCTAAGAGGAGGAGAATATATTCTCATGTTAAAACAAAAAAAGATGTGTTGGGAATAGAATGCAAAATTTATGTACGTTTTACATAAGCACTGGAAAATTCTCAGAGATTTCACATTTTGGAGTAGCAATTACCTTGGCCTAAGTGTCAGAATTCTTGTGGTCCATCAATGAGCTGGAAACACTTTGTAGCTGAAAATCTCCTAAATGTTAGCCATTACATTAGAGTGCAGTTTCCAGAGTCAGAGGACCTGGATTTACCTGACTGATAGGTTTTTTGTTATCTCTCCTGCTCCATTCCCCAAGTGTGCTGGACTTCTTTCTGTTCCTACTCACTCTTCACTCTGGCTGGAACTCTCTTTACCTAGATCTTCTTATGCCTGGTCTATCTCCACATTGAGCTTCAGCTAGACTTTCACTTATTCAAACCTTCTTTGACTGTCCTATCTAAAGTCACAGTCTAATTCTATTTTCAGTTTTGAGGAAACTGTAATGTTTTCCACAGTGGCTGCACCAATTTACATTCCCACCAACAGTGCACTAGTGTTCCCTTTTCTCCACATCCTCGCCATTTGCAAAAACATGGAAGGACCAAAAGCATGGTTAGACCTAGAGGGTACTATACTTACTGAAATAAGTTAGAGAAACACAAATACTGTATGTTATTATTTATATGTGGAATCCAGGAAATGGAACAAATGAAATGAATATAACAAAACAGAAGCAGACTCACAGATACAGAGAATAAACTAGTGGTTACCAATAGGGAGAGGGCAAGGTAGGGGTAAGGAGGGGCTTAAGAGGCACAAACTATTATGTACAAAACAATCTACAAGGATATATTGCACAGCACAGGGAATATAGTCAATATTTTATAACTTTAAATTGAGTACAATCTATAAAAATATTGAATCACTACACTGTACACCTAAAACTAATATACGATTGTGAATTAACTATAAGTCAATAAAAAATAAAATAGAGTAGATATCACCTTGTGATTCCCCAGCTGCTGGGCAGCTGGAGGCTGGGTGGTCAGGACTGCACCCCGCTCCCAAGGAGGGGAGACGCCAGCACCCCCAGCTCTGTGGTTGAAAGCAGATGCCCCCTGAGTCCCCCACGTCTGATGTCCCATCGGCACGATGTCATTAGCAGTGTGGATGAAAGGCTCTTGGTGCTGCAGCCAGGAGTCAGTGCTGTGCCTCTGAGGTGGGAGAGCCAACTTCTGGACACTGGTCCACAAGAGACCTCCCAGCTCCACATAATATCAAATGGCGAAAATCTCTCAGAGATCTCCAACTCAACACTAACACCCAGCTTCACTCAACAACCAGCAAGCTACAGTGCTGGACATCCTATGCCAAACAACTAGCAAGACAGGAACACAACCCCACCCATTAGTAGAGAGGCTGCCTAAAATCATAATAAGCCCAAAGACACCCCAAAACACACCACCAGACGTAGACCTGCCCACCAGAAAGACAAGATCCAGCCTCATCCACCAGAACACAGGCACTAGTCCCCTCCACCTGGAAGCCTACACAATACACTGAACCAAACTTAGCCACTGGGGACAGACACCAAAAACAATGGGAATTACGAACCTGCAGCCTACAAAACGGAGACCCCAAACACAGTAAGATAAGCAAAATGAGAAGACAGAAAAACACACAGCAGATGATGGAGCAAGATAAAAACCCACCAGACCTAACAAATGAAGAGGAAATAGGCAGTCTACCTGAAAAAGAATTCAGAATAATGATAGGAAAGATGATCCAAAATCTTGGAAATAGAATAAAGAAAATGCAAGGTACATTTAACAAGGAACTAGAAGAACTAAAGATGAAACAAACAACGATGAGCAACACAATAAATGAAATTAAAAATACTCTAGATGGGATCAATAGCAGAATAACTGAGGCAGAAGAACGGATAAGTGACCTGGAAGATAAAATAATGGAAATAACTACTGCAGAGCAGAATAAAGAAAAAAGAATGAAAAGAACTGAGGGCAGTCTCAGAGACCTCTGGGACAACATTAAATGCATCAACATTCTAATTATAGGGGTTCCAGGAGAAGAAGAGAAAAAGAAAGGGACTGAGAAAATATTTGAAGAGATTATAGTTGAAAACTTTCCTAACATGGGAAAGGAAATAGTTAATCAAGTCCAGGAAGCACAGAGAATCCCATACAGGATAAATCCAAGGAGAAATACACTAAGACACATATTAATCAAACTGTCAAAAATTAAATACAGAGAAAACATATTAAAAGCAGCAAGGGAAAAATAACAAATAGCACACAAGGGAATCTCCATAAGATTAACAGCTGATCTTTCAGCAGACACTTTGCAAGTCAGAAGGGACTGGCAGGACATATTTAAAGTGATGAAGGAGAAAAACCTGCAAACAAGATTACTCTACCCAGCAAGGATCTCATTCAGATTTGATGGAGAAATTAAAAGCTTTACAGACAAGCAAAAGCTGAGAGAGTTCAGCACCACCAAACCAGCTTTACAACAAATGCTAAAGGAATTTCTCTAGGCAAGAAACACAAGAGAAGGAAAAGACCTACAATAACGAACCCAAAAAAATTAAGAAAATGGGAATAGGAACAAACATATCGATAATTACCTTAAATGTAAATGGATTAAATGCTCCCACCAAAAGACACAGATTGGCTGAATGGATACAAAAACAAGACCCATATATTTGCTGTCTACAAGAGACCCACTTCAGACCTAGAGACACATACAGATTAAAAGTGAGGGGATGGAAAAAGATACTTCATGCAAATGGAAACCAAAAGAAAGATGGAGTAGCAATTCTCATATCAGACAAAATAGACTTTAAAATAAAGACTATTAGAAGAGACAAAGACGGACACTACATAATGATCAAGGGATGGATCCAAGAAGAAGATATAAAAATTGTAAATATTTATGCACCCAACATAGGAGCACCTCAATACATAAGGCAAATACTAACAGCCATAAAAGGGGAAATCGACAGTAACACATTCATAGTAGGGGACTTTAACACCCCACTTTCACCAATGGACAGATCATCCAAAATGAAAATAAATAAGGAAACACACGCTTTAAATGATACATTAAACAAGATGGACTTAATTGATATTTATAGGACATTCCATCCAAAAACAACAGAAGACACATTTTTCTCAAGTGCTCATGGAACATACTCTAGGATAGATCATATCTTAGGTCACAAATCAAGCATTGGTAAATTTAAGAAAATTGAAATTGTATCAAGTATCTTTTCCAGCCACAGTGCTATGACACTAGATATCAATTACAGGAAAAGATCTGTAAAAAATACAAACACATGGAGGCTAAACAATACACTACTTAATAATGAAGTGATCACTGAAGAAATCAAAGAGGAAATAAAAAAATACATAGAAACAAATGACAATGGATACATGACGACCAAAAATCTATGAGATGCAGCAAAAGCAGTTCTAAGAGGGAAGTTTATAGCAATACAATCCTACCTTAAGAAACAGGAAACATCTCGAATAAACAACCTAATCTTGCACCTAAAGCAATTACAGAAAGAGCAAAAAAACCGCAAAGTTAGCAGAAGGAAAGAAATCATAAAAATCAGATCAGAAATAAATGCAAAAGAAATGAAGGAAATGATAGCAAAGATCAATAAAACTAAAAGCTGGTTCTTTGAGAAGATAAACAAAATTGATAAACCATTAGCCAGACTCATCAAGAAAAAAAGGGAGAAGACTCAAATCAATAGAATTAGAAATGAAAAAGGAGAAGTAACAACTGACACTGCAGAAACACAAAGGATCATGAGGGATTACTACAAGCAACTCTATGTCAATAAAATGGACAACCTGGACGAAATGGACAAATACTTAGAAAGGCACAACCTGCCAAAACGGAATCAGAAAGAAATAGAAAATATGAACAGACAAATCACAAGCACTGAAATTGAAACTGATTAAAAATCTTCCAACAAACAAAAGCCCATGACCAGATGGCTTCACAGGTGAATTCCATCAAACATTTAGAGAAGAGCTAACACCTATCCTTCTCAAACTCTTCCAAAATATAGCAGAGGGAGGAACATTCCTAAACTCATTCTACGAGGCCACCATCACCCTGATACCAAAACCAGACAAGGATGTCACAAAGAAAGAAAACTACAGGCCAATATCACTGATGAACATAGATGCAAAAATCCTCAACAAAATACTAGCAAACAGAATCCAACAGCATATTAAATGGATAATACACCATGATCAGGCGGGGTTTATTCCAGGAATGCAAGGATTCTTCAATATACACAAATCAATCAACGTGACACACCATATTAACAAATTGAAGGATAAAAACCATATGATCATTTCAATAGATACAGAGAAAGCTTTCGACAAATTCAACACCCATTTATGATAAAAGCCTTGCAGAAAGTAGGCATAGAGGGAACTTTCCTCAACATAATAAAGGCCATATATGACAAACCCACAGCAAACATCGTCCTCAATGGTGAAAAACTGAAAGCATTTCCACTAAGATCAGGAGCAAGACAAGGTTTCCCACTCTCACCTCTCTTATTCAACATAGTTTTGGAAGTTTTAGCCACAGCAATCAGAGAAGAAAAGGAAATAAAAGGAATCCAAATCGGAAAAGAAGAAGTAAAGCTGTCACTGTTTGCAGATGACATGATACTATACATAGAGAATCCTAAAGATGCCACCAGAAAACTACTAGAGCTAATCAATGAATTTGGTAAAGTTGCAGGATACAAAATTAATGCACAGAAATCTCTTGCATTCCTATACACTAAGGATGAAAAATCTGAAAGTGAAATCAAGAAAACACTCCCATTTACCACTGCAACAAAAAGAATAAAATATCTAGGAATAAACCTACCTAAGCAGACAAAATACCTGTATGCAGAAAATTATAAGACACTGATGAAAGAAATTAAAGATGATACAAATAGATGGAGAGATATACCATGTTCTTGGATTGGAAGAATCAACATTGTGAAAATGACTCTACTACCCAAAGCAATCTACAGATTCAATGCAATCCCTATCAAACTACCACTGGCATTTTTCACAGAACTAGAACAAAAAATTTCACAATTTTTATGGAAACACAAAAGACCTCGAATAGCCAAAGCAATCTTGAGAATGAAAAATGGAGCTGGAGGAATCAGGCTCCCTGACTTCAGACTACACTACAAAGCTACAGTAATCAAGACAGTAAGGTACTGGCACAAAAACAGAAAGATAGATCAATGGAACAGGATAGAAAGCCCAGAGATAAACGCACACACATATGGTCACCTTATCTTTGATAAAGGAGGCAGGAATGTACAGTGGAGAAAGGACAACCTCTTCAATAAGTGGTGCTGGGAAAACTGGACAGGTACATGTAAAAGTATGAAATGAGATCACTCCCTAACACCATACACAAAAATAAGCTCAAAATGGATTAAAAACCTAAATGTAAGGCCAGAAACTATCAAACTCTTAGAGGAAAACATAGACAGAACACTCTATGACATAAATCTCAGCAAGATCCTTTTTGACCCACCTCCTAGAGAAACGGAAATAAAAACAAAAATAAACAAATGGGACCTAATGAAGCTGCAAAGCTTTTGCACAGCAAAGGAAACCATAAACAAGACCAAAAGACAACCCTCAGAATAGGAGAAAATATTTGCAAATGAAGCAACTGACAAAGGATTAATCTCCAAAATTTATAAGCAGCTCATGTAGCTTAATAACAAAAACACAAACAACCCAATCCAAAAATGGGCAGAAGGCCTAAATAGACATTTCTCCAAAGAAGATGTACAGACTGCCAACAAACACATGAAAGAATGCTCAACATCATTAATAATTAGAGAAATGCAAATCAAAACTACAATGAGATATCATCTCACACCAGTCAGAATGGCCATCATCAAAACATCTAGAAACAATAAATGCTGGAGAGGGTGTGGAGAAAAGGGAACACTCTTGCACTGTTGGTCGGAATGTAAATTGATACAGCCACTATGGAGAACAGTATGGAGGTTCCTTAACAAACTACAAATAGAACTACCATATGACCCAGCAATCCCACTACTGGGCATATACCCTGAGAAAACCATAATTCAAAAAGAGTCATGTACCTAAATATTCATTGCAGCTCTATTTACAATAGCCCAGTGATGGAAACAACCTAAATGTCCATCATTGGATAAATGGATAAAGAAGATGTGGCACATATATACAATGGAATATTACTCAGCCAGAAAAAGAAACGAAATTGAGCTATTTGTAATGAGGTGGATAGACCTAGAGTCTGTCATACAGAGTGAAGTAAGTCAGAAAGAGAAAGACAAATACTGTATGCTAACACATATATATGGAATTTAAGAAAAAAAAATGTCATGAAGAACCTAGGGGTAAGACAGGAATAAAGACACAGACCTACTAGAGAATGGACTTGAGGATATGGGGAGGGGGAAGGGTAAGCTGTGAGAAAGTGAGAAAGAGGCATGGATATATATATATATATATGCACTACCAAACGTAAGGTAGATAGCTAGTGGGAAGCAGCCGCATAGCACAGGGAGATCAGCTCAGTGCTTTGTGACCACCTAGTGGGGTGGGATAAGGAGGGTGAGAGGGAGGGAGATGCAAGTGGGAAGAGATATGGGAACATATGTAAATATATATAAGTGATTCATTTTGTTGTAAAGCAGAAACTAACTCACCATTGTAAAGCAATTATACTCCAATAAAGATGTAAAAATTTTTTTTAAATAAATAAAAAATAGAGTAAAATACAGTCACACTCTATTACCATATCTACTATATTTAGAACTATGTGTACTTTTTTATAGCATATATCAGTATTGGAAATTATTTATTTTATATTTGTTTTTATTTATTGCCTCTATCTTTTAAGGGAATTTAAGCATTCCAAGAGCAGGAAACTTGTCCACTTGTCCACAATTTTATTCCTAACTCTCAGAACAAAGCCTAGCATAAAAGGGCATTTAATAACACTTGTTAAATGTTAAATGAGTGAATAAATGATGACGTGTGTAAACCATTTGTTACTTTACTAACCCTTCTCTCTCAGTTTCTATACCTATTAAAAGGGGGAAAGTATGGCATTTTTTTTCATAGTGTCACAATGAAGATTTACAAAATATATAAAAAGTGCTTATAAGAGTGCCCAACATATAGCAAGCACTTAATAAATTTATTATTATAAGTGAAAGACACATAAGAATCAATGTATACAACAAAGAAAGTCACTTTTCTATAGTTTCTGTGTTTTACGGGGACTGTATTGAAGAGGCATTCTAAATTTAAAATGTACAGATTCTTTAAACCCACTGTCTCAAACCACAGCTAAGCATCAGGTAGATTTATGTTGGTCTTGTCACTGTGGACATAAGCTGCATTATCCCCCAAAAGTAGTGCAAAACATAAAATTCTTCCCTCATAGGAAGGCTATAAAATGTTAGCAATAACGTAAAAGACAATGGCCGTAATGATTAACAGCAAGGGCATGGGCAGAAAGCTGCGTTATCTGGTTAATACGTTTTAAATGTTTATGAGTTGTGAATGTGTTTGTTTATGTATTCGGTGCTGACCACTCACACAGAAAAAATGACAATGATGCTTGCCCTTTTTAAAATTTGAAATCGTAAAATCTTTCATTGAGGCTGCTTCAATGCTATAAAAACTATCCTATGTGTTCATTATCAAAAACTTCCAGTTTTAGACTATATTCCATGTTAACAGAAACATTTTGAAGTGGGCATTTTACCCTAAAATCCTATTTTCCAAAGCCTATCCAAAAATTGGGGTTATTTAACTGTTATAATTTAAGAATTACAGATTACGTTGGGGTTCTTTTTCACGGGTTGATAAACAGTCATATCTAGCTCATTTCCGAGCATTTAAAAAAATACCATTGTATAACCTATTATGAATTCTGTTGTAGGTACAGGGGAAAAAAGCAGTTTATATGGCAAACTAAGTCCTGTCAATGATGTTTACATTCTAGTGTTGGAGAGAGGGACAAAAATAAAGTAAGTGTCCAGAGCATCCTGAATCTCAACTCTGGTTCAACTTGTCTCGTGGATCTGAGGGCCATTTTTGAAGTTTTGGCATCCAAACTGGGATAGTGACAGAGTAACTGCCATGCTGTCAAGCACTTTGCCTTCTAAGGGTAAGTTAGAGAGCCTCGCTTCCTAACACAGCCCACCAGTCACTGTAGCTGGTACTGATTAACTCTGTGTAATTGTCTTTCATTCAGTAGTAACAAGAGTCTTGACTGCCATGTTTTCAATTCATGTCCCAACCTCTTGCACCTGCTATTCTTGTCTCCATATTATTTCTCCCCTTCTCTATTAATGTAGTTCAATCTTCCCCTACTTCACCATCTCTATGATCTGTATACTACCTGTTCTGTTGCAAACAAACGGGCGTTAATTTTTTAATTAATTTTTTTCCAGATCATGAAAGAAATACATGTTCAATATAAGACATTTATAAAATTTTAAAAGTATATATTAAAAAGAATAGTTGTATTGCCCCAAAAGCACAACCCAGATATAACATTTTTGGTATTCTGTGTTTGCCTACAATCTTCTTCCCCACATGTGTATCCTTACTAGTTAAATGATTTTTCGGAATTGTTGATATTTTCTAAATTGTGGAGGAAGCCAATTAGGGGATCACTCTGCTCCTTTGTTTCTCTATACACTGGTTCTCACTATTCTCCAAGAGGAAAAATCAGAGTGGAGGGTTTAGAAGTGGAAACTGGCACATGAGTTGTCCAGCCCTTTCCTCTTTTCCTTCTCTTGGGACCCAGTCGCCTATAAAGGAGCACACTTTTTGTTCTGCTCCTCCATGTGGTAAGTCTTAGTGAGGTGGGTACCTGGTGGGAGGCCTATCCCAGCCCAACTCTGCTGAAGACCGAATGGGAAGCTCTGTCTAATTTTGGAGTGTTACAAAGACCACATGCCACTTTCTTCAACTGCAGCTTTTTTTGTAATAAAGGTGATATTTTAGCCTTCATTCTGAGGAGCTTTTAATCTTATTTTTCAAGTTGTTCAGGACTTGGACAGGAAAGAAGGATGTTGCTTTATTCTTCACACAGTGACAAAACACATGTGCTCTGTGATGGATGCTGTGATGTGCCATCTAGGTGGCCCTTTCATAAAAGCTTGTTTACCCAGCTTCTGGAATTAGCATCAGCACAGGGCTGTCAGCCCCTTCAGGGACCACCTCAGGTGTGAAGAGCATCCCCATCCAAGGTCATGACCTTTCTTTGAAAGCCTACATCCAATAGCTGATTGATGCATGGGTATAAAGTCCTGGTCCATCTTTTGGGACATTCAATTGTCATTTTAGGTCCAGAGCTCTCTAAGCATCAAAAAAAGACTATCATTGGGTATAAGTCATAGGTTGGTTTCTTCTTTTGCTCACAACTGCTTCCTTTTTCTCTGTTCTACAGATGTTGTTCCCAAGGCCCCTCCTTAAGAAATATCCAACATACCAAATTCCATCTCTGAGGCTGCTGAGTCTGCTTCCTGAGAAACTTAACCCCTCACATTTATATATACAAATACACACACATCACTTTATTAAAGGTATATGTTGTAATAACCACATATTATTAATAATACAGGAATCTAATAATAGAGGAATAATATTGTATTCAATGGTGATTCCATAATTATTCTATCTAACTTCTGTTCTTGGACATTTTTTGTATTCCTAATCCTTGCTGTTTTAAATATCACATCACAAAAAAACCTTTGTTTACAAATATTTTTGCACATATCTAAATCTAATTAATTGTGAAGGATAAATACATTTGTGAGAGTGAAATTGCTACATAAAATAAGATGCATATTTTTAAAACGTTTTGATGTTACTGTCAATTTGCCCTCTGAAAAATCTCACACCAATACACACTCCCACCAGCAGGAAAGGTGAAAATCTATTTCAAAGCACATTTACTAACATTGATGTTTTAAATAATATATTATCTAGTTATTTGTTTTTATTTTCCTTATTAATGAGTTAGAAAATTCATTTATATATTTATTAGCCAATAAATATTATCTCTTTCTTTGTGAATTATATGTCCACATACTTTGTTTATTCTTCTTGGTTGTTATTTTCCTTAAAAATATTTTATAAAACTTTTCAAAACCAAAGAGTAATGACATTTGTATAGTACTGAGCTTAACATGAAAGAAATCGATCATTCTCTCCATTTGAGTGTTCTTTCATGATATAGTCTATACCAATGATTCTCAACTGCCAGCAGTTTTGCTTCCCAGGGCATCTAGCAATGTCTGGAGACAATTTTGATTGTCATGACTTTGCAGGGAGGGTAGGGAAAGGAGGTGCTACTGGAATCTAGTTAAAATCTAGTGAATAAAGGCTAAGGATGCTGCTAAACATCTTACAACAAGGAAGACCACTAAAACAAATAATTATCCAGTCCAAAATATCAATCATGCCAAGACCGAGAAACCCTTATCTGTACAGAGAGTTCTGCAAAGTTCTTGGTTGAGTTTATTCATAGGGGTGTGTGTATGTGTGTGTGTGTGTGTGCACGTGTGCAAGTGCGGGCATATAAAAATTCTTCAATTACTTTTTCTGACTTAATGTTGGTTGAAATGAATTACTTTTTATGTGTGTATTTTGAAACTCTAAATCTTTTTTTTGGTATTTATATATTTGATTTCTTACTCTCCTGGGTTTTCTATTTAATGATATTATTCCTGATAATAATACAGGTGTTATAATTTTGAAATTATTTTGTGTATAATGTAGGTAAGAAAAATTAGTAAGTGTACTGACGTTTTTGGAAATCAGGGTTTTCAGTTCCTCCAGGACCCTACATGCTATAAAGCACAACTATTACTTAATTATAGTATAGGGCTGTTATTTTCTAATATAATAGTATCACTAATAACAGCTACTATATACTGAGTCTCTCTGCTGTCTGTCTGGTGTGTGTCACTCTACTCACTGATACACATGCAATACTCCATTTGTTCCTCATAATAATTCTATGAAGTGGTTATTATTTCCCCTGAACTTCACAAATGAAGTTCAGAGATTTTAAAAATATGTCAAATGCCATCCAACTAAAATATGGCAAAGATTCAAACTTTTGAGTGCTCAACTCCAAAGCTATGCTCCTTCTATTTAAAATATTAAAAATGGAGCTAAAATACCTTAGTGAATTCAGATCTTTAGCCTATAGCTGATACTATTTGTTCTTGCAGATGAAATTTGAGGATCCTTTTACCAGGTACTATCTACCTCTGAGACTGTGATTGGAATTGGACACATAAGTATATGTAAGTTATTTTCAATTATCCACTAATCTAAACAATAAATATTTCCAGTCAGGGCAGTAATAAGAGTCACCGATATTTATCTTTCAACATTTTCATGTTGAAGGGACAACAACTGCTATTGATTGTCAGTGTGAATATTACTTCAATGTCACAAATTTCTCAATAGCTTTTTTGGTTTTATTGGCATGAATTGTTTGTTTATATATATCATTCTTTCACAAGATGTGAATTCCTAGCATATTTATTTTTTCTTAATCCTCCTCAACATACATAAAATGTCAGTCTGGAATAATTATAGGTAGAGCAAATAACAAGTCATTCTATGTGACAGGCACCTAATGGCATCTGGGACCTGGTCATGTCATAAGCCTTCTTTGCTGAAGTGATTTTCTGCTCCGAGGAAACCTTCTTTGAGGCTGAAGCTATTCTCCCCTCCCAGACTGAGAGACAGTAATGAGAGGGTTAACTAGTCCAATTATTTGCAAGTGTAATTGTCCATAATTTGAAGACAGCAAATATCCTGCTTTCTGGAGCTTATAGGAAAGAGAGGAAAGATTCACATTAACTAGGAGAGGTGAGCTTCCTTTGTCATTTCTCTTTCAAGGAAGCTTCAAACACTTTGCACTGAGGGAAGACAAGGGTGTTAGACTGTTAGAAAAATAATTGCAGCATTGAAGCTAGGAACTGCTGTGAATAACGGCAAGTGGAGAGAATTGTTAGAGCTCAGGAAGTTCAGCAATGGACTCTTGTCTTGACCAGTTTATAACAGGAGCCATATTACAACCTAAGTAACTCTGGAGGTCCACTGGACTGCATGCTCTCAGTTTCTGGGAACTATCCCTAGAATCTCATAAATTCTCTTGTTTTGCTTCAGCTAGTTCAAATGGGTTTATTTCATCGAAACTAATGAGTTCTAACGAATAAAAGACTACAGTAACCAATTCAGATACTGAATCCTCTGGGGAAAGGTATATTCCCTTTTTTGAGCATTAAGCCTTCAGCTCTGGGAGACAGGCAAAATGCACACTGTCCCTCAGATGAAAAGTTCAGTTTCTCTGGGAAATCTACTTGATTAGCTGTAGAGCTACTTTGCTAACCAGTATGCTGAAGAGCTAGAATCTCCAGTATTCTAGAGCTAGAATCTAAGCTAGAATCACCCTTTTCATGGTGCAGGTTGCATTTTCATAACAGGTCAATTAGACAATGAAAAATCACTTCTCGAAATTAATTCAACACACTCCACTGCCTTTATGTTGGTTTCAGCAAAATGTCTAAGATATATATTCATATGCCTTGAACAAAATGGTTCAGTAATTTGTCTTCAGCTGCTAGTCACTGTTCATTCAGTTCAATTCATTTTAAGTGTGATTGTGTCCAGACTGTTGTGTGATCTGATTAAGGAACCACAAAAAAGACATGTAACTTCCCTTGGGAAATTTGTATTTTGGGGGTTTACATTTCTAGTCTGAAATAAATCAGTGGCTACTTGGTTACTTCACTACTTTATTTTCATTGAATAAATCATATTTTGGAGTCACAGCCTTTAAATTCTAGGTGATGCTGCCCAGGCAAGTAAAAGCCATGCGGCTGGTTCAGCGATCCATGGAAAACCAATTTCCCTTCCAAACTGAGAGATCTCAAGAGAAAAGAAGACAAAACAAAACAAAAAGTACATGATTCTAAATGAACCAGACTCTTGAAGCTGTGTTCAGCTCTAACAGCTATGATTCAATGATCCCAAAAGATAAATGTATGAAAACAAGAAAGAAAGACTTCACCTGAATGTAGAAGAAAACCATCCACTGAAGATGAATGATTCATGAAATATTTTTCCTAATTTTTAAAAACTCGTCTGCAGTAAAAATCTTTTTGAATGAGAAATTACATTTGGGAGATTTTCTCTATGTACACTAATGTCTTTTTCCTTTTTTTTTTCTATTTTGGTTCTTTGCAAATGGGTCTAATCCAGGTAAAAGAATAACTGGAAAATTCAGCTTTCTTATCTGTAGAATGGGATTAATAGTACTTATATTTTAGGGCTTCTATGAGAAATAAAGGAAATAATTCATGTAAAAATGTTTGAAATTCTAACCATTTTTATTAATGTAAGTTCATTTATTCATTCAGCAAGTATTTTCTGAGTGAGCCCTATGTGTCAGACACTGTTCTAGTTTTTGGAGATGTAGCAGTGAGGAAGACAAGCTCCATTCCTTCAGAGACCTTACTTACTAGTGAGAGAGAAAAACATTAACAATAAATGATAGTATTTAATTAGTGTTCATTTACTTTGATGTGATAACGGTTATTGGGATTGTGTAGGAAATTTCCTTATTCCTAGGATAAGGTGAAGAATTTAGGGGTGAAAGAATGATGAAGAATTTAGGGGTGATATATTGCAATGTTTTCAACTTTAAAATATTTGGCAAAAAAGTCTTATGTGTATATGTATACATATATGTTTTTATATTTGTGTGTAAATGTGTGTATACACACACATACATGAGAGAGAGAAAGTAAATGTGGCAAAATGTTAACAACAAAAAAAATAAATTAAAAAAATAAATAAATATATGCTATAATATTTAGAAATGATCTTTCCTATGAAGAAAAATATTCATTTTAGTATAGCTATTAAACAAAAAGCCATGACATATCAATAGGATTTCCAGACAAGAGGGATTACCAGATTTAGATGACAGAATAGAATGATCCTAATAGTATCATTCATGATCTTGTCCCACTAACCAACCAGACATAGTGCAAAGAAACTTAAAGAGGATAGTAGAAGTCAAACTACTAGGGGTTACATATATTGTGAGTTTTGAAATCTTTATCAAAGTAAACAAACTGAACAATAGGTAAATTGTATCTTTTTTTGCGTTACGGGGGCCTCTTACTGTTGTGCCCTCTCCCGCTGCAGAGCACAGGCTCCGGACGCACAGGCCCAGCGGCCATGGCCCACGGGCCCAGCCACTCCGCGGCATGTGGGATCCTCCCGGACCGGGGCACGAACCCGTGTCCCCTGCATCGGCAGGTGGACTCTCAACCACTGCGCCACCAGGGAAGCCCTGTATCTATTTTTTTTAAAAAGATTGTTAATTCTGGATTTGGTAACCTTTTTGAAGTAGGTTAATAAAAAGAAAATAACTGGCCAATATTTCTGAAATTGAATACTCTTTCTGCCCCTAAAGAACCTATTAAAATAGCAATTATAATAATGATAATGATTAATAAATACTTATAATGATAATAATATAGTAATAACAATTGTTAACATTTATTGAAAGCTTACAATGAATCACATTTTTGCAAAGCCCTTCAAAAGCATAGCCTCATTGAATCTTTAAAACACTATGAGGAAACAGACTCACAGACATAGAAAACAAAATTATGGTTACCAAAGGGGGAAGGGGTAGGGGAGGGATAAATTAGGAGTTTGGGATTAGCATATACAAACTACTATATATAAAACAGATAAATATTAATGTCCTACTGTATAACACAGGGAACTATATTCAATATCTTGTAATAAACTAAAATGGAAAAGAATAAGAAAAAGGATATATATATAGACATATATACATGTATAACTGAATCACTTTGTTGTACACCAGAAACTAACACAACATTGTAAGTTAACTACACTTCAATAAAAGAAAAAAACACTTTGAGTTACTTGCCATTATCTTCCTCAATTTATGGGTGAAGAAACCAAGACTTACAGAAGTTCAGTACCTTCTTCAAGGACACAGAGTTGGTAGAGAAGAATGTCAAATGCTTCTCTACTGATTTCAGAGCTCTAAAAACACTTTGCCAATACTCTTTGTTCTTACTGGATTATGAACTTTTCCTTCATTACCTATTCTGTACAGTTTATTCAGCATCCTACTATATTGGGTACCTTATATATCATGTCTTTCTTAATTATCTAAAAAAATATGATGAGGTATGTCTTAGTCAGCTATTGGTATATAGCAAACCATACCAAAAATGCGTGGCAAAATCAATAAGCATTTTTTCTTACTCATGGATTTTTGAGACAGACTGGGAGCCAGCTAATCTAGTTCAGGCTCAGCTAGAATTGGCTGCAAGCCATGGATCATCCAGATATGATCTACATGCCTTTCATTCTCTTTGGACCATTCAGCTAACTTGAGTATATGTTTCTCATGACTATGACAGAAGCACAAGAGAGCAAACCCCACCCAACCCCACCCAACCCAACACAAGCAAATGTCAAGCCTTTTTTCTCATCAGACCTTATAAAATTCCTTCAGCCAAAGTAAGTTACATGGGCAAGTCCAACATCAGTGGAGCTTGGGAACATATTTAGACTTAGTGGAAGAAACTGCAGAGGCATATGGAAAAATACATGGATACAAAGAAGAAAAAGATTTGGTGACAATGATGCAATCTACCACAGATATCTACAATATTATTACAGATGAAAAATTAGAGACTTAGGTTGCTTAAAAACTTGACTTTGGTTAGCTAGCTGTTAACTGAAACAATAATATCTTTTCTGCCCATTCTCAAAGAAAAATGGCTTTCCAGTATTGGGAGATGTTAACGAAGAAAAAAGAAGGAACTTGAGAGAGTTTATGGTGTATGCCTCTATTCTTCCTCTGTGTCCCTTGCAATACCTAATCTTGCTCATGACCCACAATGCATGGCCAACAAATGTGTGATGATCAAGAAGTAGCCATCAAAGACTCCAATTAAACCAGAGGCAAATGCACAAAAATGATAGTGTTGAGTGGGACATTTTTATAGGTACCTTTTCTATACTCATGGTATTTGTACAGAAGGAATTTTAAAGTAATGTAAAAGTAGAGTTGGCCTTTGAGCAAAGAAATAAATACATATATTTTGGGGAGAGAGATGATTAAAATGGAACTCTGACATTCCTTAAGTAGCATTATTAAACAATCTATTTAGCAAACCTCTTATCCTTATCAGTTTTTACTAGGAAAAAAAACAAAACAAAGCAAAACAAAAACAGACAAACCATGATTACAGACTTGTGCTTCCCAAATGGAGGCAAATTTGGCCCTTTGTTTCTCATCCTTCTAGAGATGCAAATCTTGGGCTTTTTTTTTTTTTTTGCGGTACACGGGCCTCTCACTGCTGTGGCCCCTCCCGTTGGCGGAGCACAGGCTCCGGACGCGCAGGCTCAGTGGCCACGGCTTACGGGCCCAGCCGCTCCGCGGCATGTGGGATCTTCCCGGACCGGGGCACGAACCTGTGTTCCCTGCATCGGCAAGCGGACTCTCAACCACTGCACCACCAGAGAAGCCCCAAATCTTGGGCTTTTAATAGACAGTGATAACTTGATTTGCTCTCAACTCAGTAGTTTTCAGTATAATTGATGCCAAGAAAACAAATGTTGCAGGGCAGATACAATTGTTTTACAACTGAGAGAGATCATTTGGGTCCATTGCACTGCAAACACATTGAAATTAGTGAAGATATATAGAGCATGTGAACTCTTTAAAAGTAGATGAGAAGCCAGAGATGCCCTATGAAGAAAGAGAGTCAACGACTATAATAAGAGCTAAGATTTATAAAATGCCTACTATGAAAGAGTCAATACTGCACTATTATAATCTGCATTATCACACTCAGCCCTAATAAGAACTCTTTATTTTCTCATGCATTCAATAAATACATGGTGACCATCTGTTCTTTAGTAGACTTTGTGCTAGTTGGTGGCAATATAGTGAGGAACAAAAGTCATCATGGCCCCTGTCCTTATAGGGCTTATATTCTAAACAAATAATCACAAAAATAACTATACCATTGCAGCTGTGTCAACTGCTGTATAGATGAATTTAATCAGTAATTAAACCTGACTGAAGAGGTCAAAGAATGCTTCTCTGAGGAAATAATTTGAGTTGAGATCTGAAGGACAAAGATGACTTAATTAAATGGGAGAAGAGCATTTGGTCAGAGGGAAGAGTACATATGTGCAAAGATGAGGCAGGGAACAGAGGTGCTCTACCCTCTGGAATGCAGAGTGAAGAAAAGCAGAGAAGGATGAGGCTGGAGAAGAGACGGGGGCCAGACCATGCAAAATGTGGTTGATAGAGATGTTTTGTCTTTATTCTAAGTACAACAGGAAGCCATTGAAGGGAGCCATAGGAAGAAGACCCAGCACAAGTGACATTATCAGATTTTCAAACTGTCTAGCTACTAGGTGGAGATAGGATTGGATAGAAGAAGGTGGGCAGGATGAATGCAAATGGACTACTTCAATAACTATTTCAATTATCTAAGAAATGATTACAGCTTAGACTATTTTGATGGCAGTGGAGATAATGAGAAATACTGTCCTTTGAAATTCTAAGGCACACTTGAAAAAAGTTTAACGTCTCTGAAATCAGGATACTTCTTATAGTCTCTGTGCTATATTAATTATCCAATTGCCATGGCCTGTGTAAGTGCATGGAAATTTTCAAAATCCAAACGATAACAGAGCAATTCTCTTAGAAATGGTATATAGCCAAATTTCGTGATGACAATACTGTGTGAAAAAACCTGGTGCTCTAGAACTCTTAAGTCAAGCAATACGTCAATGCATGCATTGGCAGCATTTTTTCTGTTATGGGTACTTAAAGTAATGGTGTATGTTACAGTTGATGGAATTTTAGATTCACTGAAATATGACAAAAGATATTAGAGGTTAAACCAACAAAGGCTAGTTAAGTATTGATTATGGAAAATAAGGGAAACAGATGACTCAAGTGCCTGTTTTGGTTAAAAATATATGTAACTTTATGAATCAAGAGGTAAATAATACCATACCAATATTATTCCCATTTAACTGGCCAACTAATTGAAATAAGAGGAATTAAGAAAACTGTCAAAGGCCATACAATTTACAGGTGGCAGGGACTGGATAGGTCTGATTGCAGTGCCTGATATGCTAAGACATATACAAAATAAAACCTGGACCAACAAATATCAGAGAGTAAGTAACTGATTCACTAATGTATGGAAGTATATTAAACATTACTTGATCTCACAAGTAATTAAAAAAATAAACTAAAATAATAATGGAATATTATGTCTGTCACATTATTAAAAACAAAACAATAAATTAAATGATGAATAAAATAAATGATCAGATATTGGCAATATTGAGTATAAATTCCTTTTCATAATGTAAGACTAACATTTAAGAACAATAAAAATAAAATAAGTGTGACAGAAAGGAACACGTGGGTCAAATATATGCAAATAATTATTAATTACACAAAGGAAACTGCTATTTTGACATTTTCTAGACTTGGGTAGCATTCTACATTTTCTTCTTATTGTTTTTCTTTTTCTTCTTTTCTTTTTGAGAGGGAGCAGACAGGGGGAAGAGGACACCAGCTTTCTTTTACTACAGTGTTTTTATGAACACTGCTCTTGGCTCACGTTCAGGATCCTGGGATCAATTTCTAATTCAGACATCCTCAACTATCTCTCATGTCAAGAGCCAATTGAGATGACATCTATCAATGCCCAGCATAAACACTGTCATCCCAGTGAGCTTCAGCCTGTCTGAACAGATGGGGCTTAAATCTCTGGACTCATTATTTACCTTCCAAGCCCTTCCTCTCCTCTGGCAAAGCACTTGGACACAGTTACACATAAAGCTAAATGGCCTGCATTTTTGTTCATAGATTGTACCTTGTCCTTTTCTTCCTTTCGGCACCATGGTTTTAGCCATTTATCGTCTTTACGGAACTGATTCAAGAAGATTTGTGTGACTAATCCACATCCCTAAATAATCTGCTATGGTGTAATCCTTGGCAATTCTGAATTTCACCTGGAATTCATGAGAAAGATGAGTGTCATTGGCTTGAAAGCCATGTGAAGTAAACCCTAACTCCATCCTACCTGGCTGAAATAAACCAGAATATTGATTTCTGGGTTTCTGTAATAACTGTTGGTTAAAGAGGGAAAGAATAGTTCAATCAAACTATTGATCATGACATGTACATGTACATTTGCAAGACCATGACTTGCAAATCCCACAAAGTGGTTGAAAAGTATAATTTGGGGGTTTAGAACTGACAATCACTAAGTAAACTTTTCCTTGTTTATCACTTTCATCTTTATGAAACTATCATCTTTTTTAAGAAGAAATTTTATTTTATTTAATTTCTCTCACTCTTGAAGTCAATGCAATGCCACTCTCCTTGAAATTAAAAATGGAATACTGAGCTCCGAGTAATATTAACAGAAGTATACTGAAATAAAAATGTTAGGCTCAAAGAGAGGCTGATTATTTTTATATGACAATGTTGTGATATTTTACCTAACATACTTGATATATATGCTAAAAGTTGGGAAGGCAACCTTAAGGAATCTTATACACAACAAGTTGCAAACTGGTGACATACAGTTTGAATTCAGCTTTCAGATGGTTTTTGCCTATTGTTAAATTTTTAAAAATTAGTTACCACAGTGAAAACCTGGAGAAATTTAAATAGAATTGAAAGCATTCTGCCATGGAAACAATCAACCACGTTTGATCCGTGTTAATAAAGGATTTCTTCTAAGTTTCCAAGCTCATAGTATATTTATAAGTTAATCAAAGTAATTATTTTTCTCACAGTACCAGTTTTTAGTTTTTTAAAAAATCCTTTTCTCTATCTTTTCATTATATTAATGTGAAAATTTTGCCTCTTAGTTTCATCTCCTTATTTTTGTTTGCTTTGCATGTCTAATTCCCTAGGATGTACCAAGTTCCTTTATTTTTCATCATTTCTTGAAAATGTAGTCACTCAAGGCTATACATTTTTCCATGTGAATTGCTCTTTCTGTATCCTATGTTTCGATATAAGATGTTCTCCTGTTCCTTGTTTTATAGATAATTTTAATTTCACTTCTGATTTTTTCCTTGTTAATCTAAGTTATTTAATAGTGTCTTTCAAGTTGCTAAGATTTTTAGTTCTAATTTGATTGGCTCATAATCAGAAAATCCACCCTTAAAAAATCCTGACTTTTAAAAAATCTTAGGACATTTTTATGCAGACCCATACTAAATAAAATTCTAGATATTATTTATTAAATGATTATAATATTTTATGTTTATTAAATCAAGCTTATTGATCACATCATTAAAGTCTTCATAATCTTTATTTTTAAAGATTTTGTCTACTGAATCATTTTAATTTTGGAGAGGTATTTTGAAGTCTGTTATAAATTCACAATTCTATCTTTTTTCACTTTATTCTTATGTTTTTTAACAGTTATGCCTATGTAATTAGGTGCTGTATTGTTTGGAGTATACACATTTATGACTATTATGTCATCATGTTGGGTCTCATTACACAATGACTTATTTTAGCCATTTTTGTGCTTTTAATATTAAATGCCATCTTATCTGATATTATTATTGCCATTATGGTTATCTACTTATATCAATTCCTTAGTATCCCTTTTCCAAGCTGTACTAGATAGGATATGGGTAATATATAATACACACAATATATATTCCCATCTCACAAATATCAAGATAGGTGATCCACAGTTGAATTTGTGGCTAAATGCTATTAAGTCCAGGGCTTCTATCTTCTCAATTCACAGTTTCCATGTTGTATTCTAAAATAGCTCTCTATCTTCTATCACATCCACATTCCAGCTAACTGGATGGAGAAAGGAACAAATGAGCGGACAGGACCTTCCCTTTCAAGGGAATTGTTTGCGAGTTGTAAACATCACTTCCATTTTTATCCATTCACCAATAGTTCATCTTTTAAATTTATTTTTGGTGCGTTAGCTCAGCAACTTCATACATTTTTTCTCCCTGTACAATTTATAAGTTGTGCTATATATTTCCATTTCTTTTTCAGGTACATAACCTCTATAATATAAACTGAAAATGTTACCAAATAATTCCTCCACAAAAACGATTCTGTATAATAAAAACTTTGGTCTCAGCCCAAAGAGAGGTATGGCCCTTGTCCCCGGTTCCTTTAGGGTAACATCTAGACCCTGATGATTTCTCAAGTAATAGAAGTTACTTTGTTATTCATGGTTGGCCCCTCTGACAACACTTGATCATTTATGCTAATGAGATGATTCATGGTGGGCAACTAGGTAATTTATACTAACAAGGATAGGGGCTGGCCATGTCAGAAGACCAACGATGTGATTGATTAGAGGCTTGGGACTTTGAGTAACATGCGATCAGCCTGACCTCCAGGGAACAGTAGTGGTAATGGAGGTTGAATTCAACCAAGTGGGCAATAATGCAATCAATCATGCCAACATGACGAAGCCTCAGTAAAAACTCTAGATGCCAAACTCAGATGAGCTTCCTGGGATGCATATACTGTTACACATCAATGCTAGGAGGGTAACACATCCCTGAGGACGTGGAATCTTCATGTTTGGAATCCTCTTAGCCCCCCATTCTGTCCTATATGTATCTTCCTTTGGTTGGTTCTTATTTGTACCCTTTTGCTACAATAAAACTGCAGTTATAAGGATAATAATGCTTTCCTCAATTCTGTGAGTTTTGGCAAATTACTGATTCCGAGGAATTCTGTGGAGACCCCCAAATTTGTATCAAGCTGGTCTGAAGAGAGGATGGCCCTTGAGAACCCTAAACTTGTGACTTGGCTGGTGTCAGAAAGCAGACAGACTTGGAAGTCTTGACTTAAGGACTGTGCCTTAAACCCCAAGTTTGGTTAATTCTGGGCACTCGACTGCACTACTTCTCCTCTACTCACTTAAAACTAAGAGTATAAGACTACTTCTACTATACTCTCATACTCTCTCCCCCTACAGATAAGTGATAAAAATACTTTACTTCCCCTCTTTTTCCTATTCTTACTCCAACTCTTTTTGACATATTATTACTCTTATTTCTGTACTATTATTAGAATTTATCTTGAATATGCTTCCTATATTTCAGGAACTTCATTTAACATTGCATTCTTGCACTGTTAAACATAACATTCATTCTCAAAGGATCTGTCACTATTTATTTAAATTTTACTGTTAGTTTTATTGCTCACCACTTGTTTCCTCCTGATTCATTTTTCCCATCCTGAGTTCTCAGCTTTATCTCCTGGTTCTTCTTTTTTTTTTTTTTTAAATGGATCAAGTTCTTCAGAATGTTTCTCAAATGTGGTATATGGGTAGTGACAATTCATCCCTATTTTCCTAGGAAGTCCTACTTGTTTTGGTGGAAGTATTGATAATGCCATTTTTCACTTTCCGTTAAGATGATAAATTATATCCCCCTCCAGCTTTCCTAGCAAGTCCTAGTTTATGCCTGTTATTGTAGAATAATTATTAATAGTGGCACTTTTCACTCTCAATTGGAATGATAAATTATATATTACCCTATGTAAGGGAACACATATTCTAAATTCTTGAGTATCTGTATCTATCTATCTATCTATCCATCTATTTTGGTCTTATGTATTAATACCTTGGTCAGATATAGGTTTCTAATGTTTTAATTTTTATTTCTGATTCATTTATTATTTATTTATGTATGATTTATTTATTTATGTATTATTCCACCATCTTCTAGCTTATTTTACTTTTGCAGTCAGTTTGCTCTTTCTGTTTGAAATGTTAAGAGATTTTTTTTTCTTTATCTTTAAATTTAGAAATTTTAATGCCTAGGTACATGTCCTTTTTTTTTATCACTCATACCAGCAACTCAGTGCATCTTTTAAAATGATACAATCTGGTCTTTCTTTAGTCCAGGGATATTTGTGTTAAATGGTTGTTAAATTAGTGTAACCCCCTACATGTGTTCCTTTCACTTTTTCTGGAAGTTCTATTATTGGCATGTTATATCCTGGATCTATCCTCAGAACCTCTTTTCCATCCATATCTGCACTTAAAAATATTTGTTCTGAACTTTTCTTTCCTTCTTCTATTTGATCTTTTGGATACTAATTCAGGTCTCAACAATGGTCACAATTTCTTCACTTTACTTATCAAATCGTTTAGTTGGAAATCATGTTTTAATGGTGAAATTTTTATTTCCAAAAAGTAATTTCTGTATTTAATCTGAATAGTCTTGGGTTTGTATTACTTTTCTATTCAAGTTGATGTTTTTCTCCTCCAGCAGCTATATTTTGTCAGCCATCTGATCTTTTGGTTGTCCTTTCTCTGCAGGTGTGGGACCCCCTTTAATATGTTATGTTTTTTGTTTTTTTTTTTTGTCAGCTTACTAGAGACAAGTTCTGAAATTCCCTAACCAGCAATCAGCTCACAAATTATGGGATGAAAAACATTTTCTAACCTTGTGAGCTGGCGGTGTTCAGAAGAGAGCCTGAGCTGGTGGTGCTCTGAATGGTCAACACAAAGAACTCTTTCAAATCCTCCTAAACTCTAAGCTTAATAAGTCTTTTATCTCTAACCCGAAAGCCAAACCTCACTGTTCTACAGATTACTGACACTGTGGGAAGGATGACCAGAAAGAGAGAGAAGCAAACAGGGAGAGAGAAGTTGTGAAGTTGTATACAAAATTTTTAATTTGATTGGTGCTGCAAAATTGAGTATTTCTGCCATCAACAAAGATTCACCATCACAATAATAGTACCAGTTTGGAAAGCATAACAAGAAAGACAAAAATTGGTGGTAATCAGAGCATCAAAGCATCTAAGGTGGAAAACCAAAGGAAAATTACATTTTATGCCTGATTTCAATAACAATGCAGCTTGATTTTTTTATTCAAAATTGTATCTTACTATAACAGTTAAAGAAGTCTTTTCCCTTGAAATGACGGTTATGATAATTGAAGGCAATATCTAAGGCACAGTAAAAATGTGAAATTCAGAATAAATTTATCCAACTTTCATGAATTAATAAAAAAAATATTGAAGATGGTGGGGGCGCGTACCCTATAAGGAGAAAAAGTAATTTCAATCAATTAGCATTTGATTTGGGTGTAATTTTCTATGACTATGCTTTGTTTTCCTTATTTCCACCATATGTTTATTATCTTATAAATAAATTATGTTTAGTAAAATTTAATTAGCTGATATTTGTAAAGCTGTCTAAAGATGGGCTTTGTATAATTGCTAAGAGGTTTTTTTATTACTAAGTATCAATATTTTGTCTGTGTGCTTGCTGCAGATAAAGAACATTAATTTTTAAAATAGCAGTAGAATCTCTCATTCTACCTAGCCTTATAGAAAGAATCAGGGGACTCTAAAGCATCTGAAGAAACATTCTCAAGGAGTTAATTTCTAGCTTATACAACTATTTACAGAGCTCAGATATATGTTCAAAGCATTTCAAGGCCTTGAAAAAAATCATACTCTAGTCACAATGTCACTGTCCTCAATATTAACACACGGGTAATCTCGGGTTACAAAGACCAGCATTCAAGAAAGGCTGCTGCATGGCGTTCATGAGAAGATATGTAGTGTGATTGAGAACTGACCTATACCAATTTGGTCATAGATAAAAGGAGCTGCCAGTAAAGTCAGAGCTGGCTGGTGTTTCTTACTCCGCATAATATAGCTGCCGGGTTATAAAGAAAGCAAGTCATGAATTAGTCCTCAGTTCTGTCCCCTACATGGACATTTATTAGATTACTATTTATTAGGAAAGCTGATACAGAAGGGGTTCATACAATCTGTTTTCTACACTTTAAGAATCCCCAGTTCTGGGCTTCCCTGGTGATGCAGTGGTTGAGAGTCCACCTGCCGATGCAGGGGACACGGGTTCGTGCACCAGTCCGGGAAGATCCCACATGCCGCGGAGCGGCTGGGCCCGTGAGCCATGGCCGCTGAGCCTGAGCATCCGGAGCCTGTGCTCCGCAACGGGAGAGGCCACAACAGTGAGAGGCACGCGTACCACCAAAAAAAACAGAATCCCCAGTTCTATGTCCTCTAGGTGAGTCCATCACTAAGTGGTTTTGATAAGGACACGGCAAAATTCCTGAGACAAGGAATCCATCTAATTGGCATCATGCAATCCAGACATTCTTCCAAAACCAATAACTGGACACATGACCAATTAGGGGATCAAAAGCATGGATATTGTCTCTGAGAGGAGCAAGTAACAAGCAAAGATGGTTTAGCTAAGCCACATATCTTGAATGTTTTCAATTTTTCAAACAAGTCTCCTTTTAAAAATAAATGATGAATACAATGGAATATTACTCAGCCATAAGAAGAGACGAAATTGAGTTATTTGTAGTGAGGTGGATGGACCTAGGGTCTGTCATACAGAGTGAAATAAGTCAGAAAGAGAAAAACAAATACCGTATGCTAACACATATATATGGAATCTAAAAAAAAAAAAAAGGTTCTGAAGAACCTAGGAGCAGGACCGGAATAAAGATGCAGTTGTAGAGAATGGACTTGAGGACACGGGGAGGGGGAAGGGTAAGCTGGGACAAAGTGAGAGAGTGGCATGGACATATATACATTACCAAATGTAAAATAGATAGCTAGTGGGAAGCAGCCGCATAGCACAGGGAGATCAGCTTGGTGCTTTGTGACCACCTAGAGGGGTGGGGTAGGGAGGGTGGGAGGGAGATGCAAGAGGGAGGAGACATGGGGATATATGTATATGTATAGCTGATTTACTTTGTTATAAAGCAAAAACTAACACACCGTTGTAAAGCAATTATACTTCAATAAAGATGTTAATAAAATTTTAAAAAATGATGATAATAACATTAATTTCATCAGTAAAAACCCTTTTTTATATCTACTGCCCACTTAGTAAAGTGGGATTAGGTGATACAGAAGGTTGTGGATTAGGTGTTGATAGCAGAGGATGTGTTTCTCTGCTATCTCTGGAATGTGACCCTTTATCATATTGCTAGTTGAAGACCTCTGGACTCTAAAGTCCTGATAACATGGTACTGTCTAATGGCCCCTAGAGCTAAAAATAACTGGTACACGTTAACTATGTTGAAGTGTCTTAAAGCAAATTATAGGCATTATAAAAAAACGTGCTGAAAGAAGTATGGGATTTTGAACAAAGGTCTCTTTGGCAACTACTTGCTGAGGTATGTGATGTTTCAAAAATTACTTAACTTCCTGTAGTCCCAATATATTCATCTATAAAGAAGGGAATGTAGTAATACATATTTCATAGGATTGTGATGAGAATTAATTGAATTTTCAAAAAGTGCTTTATAAATGGTAAACATTACTTTTAGGTTTAATAAAGGTTAAATGATCCTTAAGGGTAGGTGGAAGTATGTTTTTGTAGACAGAGAAGGAGGGTTTTCTTAGTCCTACTTTATGCCAGGGATTTTGCTACTTGCTTTATTGAGAAGATAGAAAAATATAAGCTCTACAATGTTTAATGTCATACTAGAAAACCTATAAGCTCCATACTGTTTGATTCAGTCATATCTAATAAAAATCATGCTGATACCAGAGGCTATAAGGGATCTTATTAGCAAATGTTAATGAAAATTGGGGGAGGATAAAAGATTGTGGACTCAGGTACATTGCAGGAAGCAAACTTCTGAACTCTAAAGTCATTTACTGCTCATTGATAAAAATAAAATTTTGGAATGTTTGCAAGGCATTTGACTTAGTGTTATCACAAATACACACTCTATTTTTTGCTAGAGTAAGATCTGTGTCAGATTTATACCTATTCTCTATCTCCTCATCATAAAACTCCTTGCCAATTTTTGAAGAATTTCCTTTAAAATTAGGGACTTCAAAAGTTTAAAGGCCTCTCTTATGAAATGTAACCAATAATTCTGAAGCTATATATTCTAGTTGCTTGCAACAAGTATATTATGATTCATAATTGTTTGCTGCCCCTCCCTGGAGGACAATTATAATTTCATGACCAGCTGATGACAGAATCAGCCAGTAAGTGAGAATAGAAATGAGTGAATTCCATTTCAAGCAGAAATTTTAAGCACCAGCTCACACTTTCTCTCTGTTATGATTCAACAATGTTTTATACATTGGATATTGCAGAGGGCCCAGAGGGAATACACCATGAAGAAGAGCCATACACCACTCCATGATGGACACATAGCATTAGTGATAAATGAATCTTTGCTGTTGCAGAACGCTGAGATTTTACAGTCATTTGTCACTGCAGTCTATCCTGCAGTGTTCCACTCACAATCTGTAACTTCATTTGTATATAAGACATTTAAAATCCATTGTTACTTTGTTAATCAGAGAACATCATATTTTGTGTCTGACTTTTTTCCTTCAAGACACATGGTGACTGACACTGATTATTTTGAAAAATAATGTGAAGGGTTTTTTTTTTTTCTTCAACAGCAGCTCTACCTGGATCTAAATTAAATAGGAAGCCAGCAAGGCAGGTTTCTTGTGTCTTATATAAGAAAAGCAAAGAAATATCACTGGCAGTAGAAAAGTACTAATACTGCCCAGAGTGATCCCAGACATGTAGTAGTTGCTCAATCAATATTTGTGGGATGAATGGATAAAATATAATACCAGTTAATTCAAGTAACAGTGACATGTAAATTGGTCTTTATTTTCCTACAGTATTAGTCCGCTCCTGCTGTAAAATAATTGTATAAGAGACAAACCCAGAATTTCAGTGGCTTAGGAAATTAATGTTTCATTATTCATAGGTCTGTGGGACACTTGGTATGGCTCTATTTCAGTCCAGTCCAGTTTAGGTCTGTTCCACATGTTTCTCATTCTAAAACTGGTTATTCAGTGAATTCTGTCCTCATGTGGAACCATAGAAGCTCAACAGAATAAGTCAAACCATGCAACTATACTTTCTGCTTGCATACCTGTGCACACTTAATTACTCAAAACAAGGCACAGAGCCAAGCTGAATATCAACAAAGAGGAGATACAGTCTCTATCTACTCTCCTGGAAGGTCCATAGCAAAATTTACCGACACAAAGTTGTAAGATAAGGAGGGCGTAAAGGGTGGGAACAAAAATACTAACTCATCCACCAAAGATGACTTGTTTTTGAATAAAAATTTAAAAGCTACATCAATAAACAGCAGTAACCTCCTCTACAGTACTAATTATCTCTGCTGAGAATTTTACAGCAATCTTTGGTCCACTGAGGACTGCTTAAACTCAATTGTTAAAAGCAGTTGAAATTCTGAAATTGAGTAATGCATGACATGGGAATCTCTGCTAGGAATAAATGATCTTTTTAAAAAATCTAATTTTAATTCAAGAAGTATTTGTGAACCTTTGAAATGTATTTTGAGTAAGGCTTTGTAATGAAACACATGTAACTATAATTCATATGTTAATGAACATGTATGATGGTGATGGTTAATTATATGTGCAAGCTTGGCTGGACCACAGTGCTCAGAAATTTGGTCAAACACCAGTCTGGAGGTTTCTGTGCAGGTATTTTTTAGATGAGATTGATGTTTCAATTAGCAGACTTTGAGTAGAACAGATTATTCTCCAGAATGTGGGTGGGCCTCATCAAATTAGCTAAAGGCCATAAAAGGAAAAGACTGAAGCTCCCCCCAAGAAGACCGAATACTACCTCCAGACTACGTTTAGACTCAAGCTGAAACATTAACTCTTTTCTGGGTCTCCAGCTTGCTGGCCTGCCCTGCAGATTTTGGACTTGCCAGCCACTGCAATTGTGTGAGCTAATTCTTTAAAATAAATCTATCTCTCTATATACACATATCTTATTGGCTGTGTTTCTCTGGAGAACCCAGACTAATACAATGACTAACATTACCTATGAATGGCAGAAAAGGTATGAATTGGGAGATAATTATGAATTTTACAGTTATGAATGATTAACGCATATAAAAGATCTCTCATTTTCAACATGAAGTAAAAGTATCCCCTCTTTATTAATTGATAATAATAGAGACAAGGTGAGGAATGCAGATACAGCATCATCATCAAATCTACCTTCCGCACCAAATCCTTTAAAAATTACAGAAAAATATGTTTTAAATATAATAAGCACAGAATATAATGGAAAATAAGATAGAGTGACTTCAGCAGAACAGAAATTTTGAGAACCACCTGAAAGGTGAATTGCAGACATAAGTGATTGGCCAGAGACAAAATTAAGAAAACCACAGCCTCCAAAATATGAAGAAAAGCTGGAATGTAAATTCAAGCAATTCTAATGATTCTTGAAACTCAGAGTCAGATTGTACAAAGAGTCAGAGAGGACCCTGGAGAGTTTACCTAAGCAGGACTATATTTTTGGAATGCTGAGTTCTTTTTCTTCCCTTGCTCTGACTGAACAAGGAGCAGCAGGGACATTTCTGAGGCTCCTAGTGCGGGCCTGGGGGTCTGAGAGAAAAGCAGAGCAAAGCTTGAGCTAACGCCAGTTTGCAACCTAAGTTGAAGTTGGGGTAAAGGGATGGGGGAAGAGTGGAAAGCAAAGAAAGGTCATTCCTGACAGAAAGGAAATGATTTACAGTGCTTCCAAGCCAAGTCAAACATTTTTATTCTGGTAATTGGTGGAAGCCTGGGGCAAGAGGACTAGTTCTCTGTCTGTATTCTCCCCAGCACATCCTGAAGTAAAGCTCTCTTGTTGCGTCCTCCACAAAGATACAAACCTCACAGTCACCTCAGCCAGTCAGAGAGAGGGCTATTGGTGACAAAGACTGGCACACGTGCAAAGGAACTGTTTCTCAGTACCCTGACTAATCTGCTAGTCCTTCGCTCCTAACTCAGATTGGCAAACCACGGATCACCAGACTTCTGGAGAAAGGCAGTGAACTGAAAGAGAATGAACAAGATAAACAAGATATTCTGTATTTAATATATTTTAAACATATTTTTCTGTAACTGTTAGCAGATTTGATGCAGAACGTAGAATTGATGATGATGCTGTATCTGCATTCTTCATCTAGTCTCTATGATTGTCAATTAAAAAAGAGTGGAGGGGCTTCCCTGGTGGCGCAGTGGTTGAGAGTCCGCCTGCCGATGCAGGGGACGCGGGTTCGTGCCCCGGTCCGGGAGGATCCCTCATGCCGCGGAGCGGTTGGGCCCGTAGACCGTGGCCACTGACCCTGTGCGTCCGGAGCCTGTGCTCTACAACGGGAGTGGCCACAACAGTGAGAGGCCCACGTACCACAAAAAATAAATAAGAGTGGACACTTTTACTTCATGTCTAAAATGAGAGATTTTTTACATACATTAATCATTCCATAACCTTGTAAGCAAAGAACAGTTAAATTTGGTAAAAGATCAGAAATTCCAAAAATAAAGGGGGAATTAAAAAAATTATTTAATTAACATTCTCCAAAAAACAGAGTAGCTCTTGCAATAACAAATATTAAGAATCTGCACTATGAAAATTACTAAAATGAAAAGAGTAGCTGAAATTAGAGAAAAATCAGAATGGTGAAGTAGAGAAGAGAAATGGCTAAAGAACAATTTAATGACATGTAAAATTAAGTCAAAGAGATTTTTTAAAAAGTAAAAAGACAAAGAAATTAAAAGTGCAAACAAATTAAGACTCATAGAGATCAATGCAGGATATCTAATATCTGTCTAAAAGGATTTCCAAATCAAACAATAGAGATAATTGATGAAAAGAAATAATAGAAGACCTACCTTCCCACTGAGATAAAGACATATGGTCTTAGATGAAATTGTCCACTGAGTGACAAACAGCATAAATTTAAAAAGAAAAGAACATACACATATCCTGATTTACCTAAGAACTTCAAGAATAAAGAAAAACTGCTAAAATTTTCAAAATCACTAAGTTACTCACAAAAGAAAAAGATTTCCATTAGGGATCTGGGTGGTGCCTATATTGTAGAATGGATCTTACATTTTCTACAGAAAAAAAATTGGAAAATATCTTTGAAACTATAATTTTACACTTAGCCAATATGTTGGTCAAGAAGAGCAAGTTATGACATGTGAAGACAATTAAAGGACATTCTGCAGGAAAGTGAAATGTGAAATCAAGAAAAACACTGAAATTTAAGAAAGAATGCTGAGTGAAGAAATGTAAAAATAGTAAAGTTTCAATAAATGTTGATATGCAATATCAAAAATAATATGTGGATCAAAAATCCAATACAATCATTACATGAAAATTGGGGAGGGGAAGATGGAAGAGGAACTTGGTGATAAGTGAAACTGCAAAGGTCTTCAGATTGGATTTTTTTTTTAATAGTGTTTATTTATTTTTACTTGTTGACAGTTTTGCTTTATTTATTTATGGCTGTGTTGGATCTTCGTTTCTGTGCCAGGGCTTTCTCTAGTTGTGGCCAGTGGGGGCCACTCTTCATCGTGGTGCGCGGGCCTCTCACTATCGTGGCCTCTCTTGTTGTGGAGCACAGGCTCCAGACGCGCAGGCTCAGTAATTGTGGCTCACGGGCCCAGTTGCTCTGCGGCATGTGGGCTCTTCCCAGACCAGGGCTCGAACCCGTGTCACCTGCATTGGCAGGCAGATTCTCAACCACTGCACCACCAGGGAAGCCCTCGGATTGGATTTTGATCAAAGAGAGAGTGTAAGTATTAACTTTAGACTTTATTATTCTTAGAAAAAATAGTCAAAATATCAGCTTCAAAATCAAAGGTAATCATTGGAAGCCTAGAAATATAAGGTATAATTTTTAAAACTTAACTCAAGAGCACTTCAAAAAACTGAAATGAATGATAACTATAGAAAAAGGAAAAAAGATAGCCAAATTTCTGCCTATAAAATGATTGGAATCACAAAATTTTATAGGCAATTCCTAGCAAATTTTAGAACCCAATTGTTTCTGTGTTATAATTTTTAACTCTATCCCTGACTTATATCTGTCCCCTTAATTAACAACCTCTGTGACAGTAAGAAATGAAATGATGAAGATCTAAACGAAGGATGACTATAGGATTAACACAGAGTAAAGGGGTTTCCACGAGATTAAAGAGATAGAATTGCAAAAACTGGATCAGTGCAATGTGGGGATGAAGGAAAGGTAGTAGTTAAGGATGATTCCCAGTTCGGGCGATAACTTCTTAAATGTCATATACTTAGGAAGCACCGTGTGTTGTGGGGAGAGAGGAGATGTTAAAATATAGGTACAGTATGGCATAGGACCTGGGGTCAAGGAGTATGACATTTGAAGGCTCCAAATCATTAACACCAAACCTCATTCTACCTGGGCAATTTCTTAGCCACTCCAATTGTAATGCTCAACCTTCTTGAGTAAGGAGTCAGAGTTAGTGTAGCAGCAATGGTTTTCACTTTTATTCTCAATCCTGTGCCCTGGTTCCTGGAGATAACATCTCAGGAGCTACAGTTCAACAGAGACACTCTGATGTCATGTTGACTAACCTTAGGTTTTAGCTAACCTTAGATTTTGTAAATCACCATCAGTCATTTATTACTTGAATATTTTGTACTCATGCAGGGGCTAGTCAGTCATTTCTGTTCTTAGAAAATTACTTGCTCTTCCCAGAACCACGCAGGTTAGTCTTAACTGTCTTTATCCACCTCTCTCAATGTACACATAGAGAGAGGGAGCAACATATATACATACATATATACATATATATATATATATATATATATATATTCTGTAGGCAGATATATGTGATCAAAAAATACCTATTTCAATATTCCATAGCTATTATATTAAAAAGAGAAGCAGAGTACCAATATGTGCCAACATTATTAAGTTTTCAGAATATGTAAAATGATAAAAAGATTCTAAGATAATTCCACAAAGTAAGCATAAGTCCTAACAACAAAACTGGAGAAGGAATAAATTTATTCTAATCAAAAAGGATTTCTTTCTAAGAAATACAAGGAAGGTTTAGCATTAGGAAAATCATATATTATAATTCACTACATTAGTAGATTAAGAAAAAACAATTTTGATCATACTGATATGATTTTTGTTTAAAAACGTCTTAGCAATTTAGAAATAGAAGGAAACTTATTTGACAACATGTATATACCAGAACTTCCCAGCAAAACTTATACTTAAGGGTAAGTAGTTTTAAAAGTTACACTGAACTCAGGAACAAATTGTAGATACCAACTACTACTGTCATTAGTCAATATCTTACTGGAGATTCTAGGCAAAGCAGTAGATTTAGAAAAATAAATTAAAACTTTACATATTTAAAAAAGACAAACTGTCAGAATTTACAAATGATATAATTCTCTACCAAGGAAATCCAGGAGAAATTATTTGAAATGTTCAAAAAATTCATAATTGGCTTTAGTAATATTACTGGATAAAAAGATCTACATACAAAAATATCACTACTTTATACAATAGAAATAAATAATTAAAAAAGGAGAAAATACTACTTGAATTAGCACCAAAACTATAAAACATTAGGAATATAACCACTACCTACTCAACAAAGAGGTAAACTTTTACTAATAAACATAAAAGAAGACTTAAGTAGACATATAAAATTCACAAATGGAAAAACTAAATATTATAAATATATAAAATTCTCATGTTAATCTGTAAATTCAAAGATATCCCAAGCCTATATTCTCAGATGATTCTGACAAATTAATTCTTCAATTCAAAATGAAAAGGAAAATACATTGGTAGTGACGAAATTTTTGGAAAAGAAAATAAAACCTTTTATATATCTAAAAGGTTTAACCTTTTAGGTATCAAGCAGACCCATATTTACATGTACCCAGAGTTATCTAAACTGTGAGGTATGAGGGCACAGGTCCCTACAAACCACCCTCATTTCTGACACCAGTTGCAAGTTCATGGGGTTCCCCATACCACGCTTAGGTGCAATAATTAGCTAAAAGGAGTAAGGGAACTCATTGAAAACTGTTACACTCACATTACAAGTTGTTGATGGAAAAGCATACAGATTAAAATCAGTCAAGAGACAAGACACATAGAGTCGAGTCCACAAGGAGTCCAAACATGGAGGTTCCAGTAGTCCTCTCTCCACCAAGTCATGAACAGCCCGGTCACATTGTAGACAATCTGCACAGAGAATTGCCTGCCAGGGAAGCTCGCTTTCAGTGTCCAGAGTTTTTATTGGGGCTTTATCACATAGTGCCTGCATGGTTGACTTTTAGTCTGAAGCCCCTCCTAGAAGTTATCCTAATATCTTTTGTCATCAGTTCTTCTGGAAGTTGGAATTGGTATGTTGCAGCTCAAAGTCCTCATCATAAATCACACTGTTAGATTGTCCAGTGGCCAAAACCCTCATAGACACAAAGACACTCCTGTCAGGCAGACTATTCCAGGGTTCTAGAGCTCTCTTCCCAGTCATCAAGGGCAAAGCCCAGACTTCTCTTTGGGTAAGGTTAATTCTTCACTACACAATATGGAAATTTAGTGTACAGCATGGAATTCAAATAGGAAATAATCTGCACATTTTCATAGAAAAGTAATGGGAAATCTCTGGAAAAAATGTATACTAAACTGTAAACTATAATATATGCCACTGTATGAAGAAAGCATAGGAATACTGGGGGTCAGGAATGTAAGGAGGGATTCATTTTTTGCTCTTTGTACTTCTAAAGTATTTGGATTTTTTTAAACAATAAGAATCAATTAATAGATATCTTGTGTGATTTAAATAACTATTTCAAAAAATGAGATTTTCTCCACTTCCACTAAATAAATATGAATGTAAATCTATACAAATCAGGTTTAAGAAGAGCCCCATTTTTAGCTCACATGCATTAGTCTGGGCTTACCGGCTCTCCTACTTACCTCTGAGAAGATGGAGGTTGGAATGAGCTGACTGCAACTCTATGAATCTATGAACATTACTTGTATATGTGGAGCCATTTCTTATTTTTTTCTAATTTTTTTTTTCTTAATCATTATTCCCAGTCAAATGGCACAGGCTTGAGAAGGGCAAAGACAGCCAGAGATTGCACTCTGGCCTACCCTCAAAGTATCCTTTATGAACTACCCTTCCTAAGTCCACCCTTTAAAGTCAATGTTTCCCACACTTCCTCCCTTGCTCTGCTTCTCTCACCAGACTGCAAAGCCTCAGAGGGTGAACTCAACTACCTTGAAGTTGTCTTTCATCATTTGTGGCGATTCACGAATTATATTCCCTGCCTCCAATTCCATGGACTTCAATTTCTGTGTTTGATCTCTTTAACCTCTCTGTAACCTGTTTACTCTGCATTAATCCTAAAGTCAGTCTTAGTTTAGGTCTTCATCATTTCATTTCTTACTATCATAAAGGTTGTTAATTAAGGGACCAGGTGGTAATATACATAAGTGAAGCAGACAGCTCTAAGAAAATCCAGAGTAGTGAGGGCTATGATGGGCTGGAGGATTCTTGCCACTTTTAAAAGCATTCCCTTTCAAAGTTTTGTTTGCTGTGTTTGTGTTTTGTTTTGTTTTCCATCATTCTGGCTAAATACTTCTGTGGCCAAATTCTGAGCTAGTTTGCAAACTCTGTGAGCATGGTCTCTATACCATGTATCTTACAAATCTATTTGGCTTCTGGAATGATCTGTTTAGAAATGTAAATCTAATAATGTCATTCCTCTACTCCAAAGTTTTTCAATGATTTAATTCTAGGCTAAAATCAAAACACCTTACCCTGGCACTCAATCTTTTAATTATCTGACTTCTGATTATCTTCAGCTATATCCCTTACCATTTCCATTTCACACTGTGATCCCGCTACTCTGAAATTCTGTCAGATCATACAATGTCCTATGCTCTACATTGTTTCTGTGACATTCGCAACTTTTTAGAAGACTTCCCTGACTTTACTTACTTCACTTACTTGACCTTCCCTTATTCCACTCTGATGTAAGCCTCTTGTTCATTGTTTCTTCACTGCCACTGACCTACTTCCTTCAAAGCAATTTTTACAGACTGCATGAAATAGTATATGTTTGCTTTCTGCCTCTTTCACTAAAATGTGTGCTCTTTAAGGTAGGCTTGACGTTATGTTTATCTCTGTAGAAATGGCATTTGGAACTTAACAGAGACAATATCAATATCTCTTTTTTTCCTGAATGGATTTTTCTTCTTCTAACTGTAAAGTTAGCCATTACTTTCAATATAACACACTCGTGAACACAGCGTTTGGCAACAACAGGATTCAATCCTTCCTCTACTAGGTACTACCTGTGTGACATTAGATAAGTTAGGTAACCTTGCTAAATCTCAGTTTTCTCGTAGTGCCTACCTCATCGGATGACTATTAAAATTTAAATAATATAATTCATTAGTACAAAGCCTAGCACTTTGGAGCTGTTCAAAACTGCAGATTATGGTCATGGTAATAGTACAGATCTTCCGCAACTTAGGATGGGGTTACACCCTGATAAAACCATCACAAGTTGAAAATATCATAAGTTGAAAATGGATTTAACACAGCCAACCTACCAAACATCATAGCTTAGCTTCGCCTAACTTAAAGGTGCTCACAACACTTACATTAGCCTACAGTTGGGCAAAATCATCTAACACCAAGTCTATTTTATAATAAAATGTTGAATGTCTCATATAATTTATTGGATATTGTACAGAAAGTGAAAAACATTACACTTCTAAGCATAAATCAGTTGTTTACCATTGCGACCATAAGGCTGACAGGGAGCTGCAGCTGCCCAGCATCACAAGAGAGTATCGTACTGCATATGGCTAGCCTAGGAAAAGATCGAAATTCAAAATTCAAGGTATTGTTTCTACTGAATGTGTATCACCTTTGTACCATTGTAAAGTCAAAAAATTGTTCAGTTTAACCATCATAAGTTGGGGACAGTCTATAGTAGCAGAAATAGAAATAATGCAGATAACATTTTAAAAGTCAAACATTTGAAAACATTTATTTAAAAGCTAAACTGCAATTCAAAAGAAACAGTAAAGCATACTGAGCTCTTATTATAGTGGTTCTCAGTAAACCCACACATACCTTTTCTTGCCTCAAACCGAACTAACTGCATCACCCTGTCCTTCATCCCCCAGAATGCTCCTCCTCCTGGGTTTCCTATGCACCGAATAGTATTGCCATCCACACCCTTGGCTAATCCAGTGACTTGGGAAGGCCTTCCTGACTCCTCCTCCTCCTCAACTCTACAGCCAATCATCAAATCCTGTTGATTCTATCATACAATAGCCACCATACTAGTCTCACTACACTTTATCTTGCCAACCCTAACTGATTTTCTAAATAGCAACCAGAAATAATCTGAACATTTCTCTTCCCCTCAGTACTTCCCATTGTGCAAACTCCTTCTCATTGCCTAGACAAGTCTCACAAGACTTGCCAGACTATGTTCTGGCCCAATATTCCAGCATCATCTCTGGCTACTCCCTCCTTTACACTTGGGCTCCACCAGCTTATAATTCATTCCATTCCTCCAATCTAGCTTGCTTTTTTCACCACTAAGTCTTCACACAAGCCATTTCCTTGTCTGTAACTGGCTTCCCAAGTCTTCTTAACCTGGCAATCTACCATTCATTACTCAGTTCCACCATATGTGTGATTTCTTCCAGGAAGCCTTCCCTGACAGATATCCCTTCTCCCTCTATGGCTCATGTAACACAGTACTTGACCTGTTTCACTGTATTAAAAATGCCTGCTCACTTGTCCTCCTTTTATGCTCCCTTATACTCTGAGCTCTATGAAAGCAGAAACCAGGTGTGTCTTGCTCACCATTGTATCCCCAGTGCTTACCTCAATACCAGCTGCACATAGTAGGAACTGCAGTACCCATGCATGATAAAAAGAATGAATGGATGAGTGGACTTTTAAGCCTATTTTGAAGCTACATCTAGGTCAAACTGGTGGGTGTAAACTCCTTTCATCTTTATTTCAGCCTCTGTGGTGACCGTGGAAGAATCACTGTTTTCCTGAGTTTTCATAGATGTCTGTAGCTAGTCTGTTTGAAGTTCAGCAGTTCTATGAAGTTCTGGGCTGTGAAGTATAGCAACTCTCCTCTCCTCAGCAGTAAGAGACTTTTTCACACTTTATTTATGAGAATAGAAGTGCTGATTCTTTCACTGCGCATTTCTTCTCCAACTAATTGATTTTATTTTCATAAACTTAGAATTACTTTTCTAAAACTCTACTTGATTCTTCTTTTCAGTCCTCTGTGTTTAGAATGCCACTGATTTTTATTACCACTACAACTGGTAAAACCAACCAGCTATGCTGACTGGGTCAAGGTCTTCTTATTTAGTCCAGATATTCAAACTTTACTTTCTGACTTAAAAAAACAAACAAAAAGTACATTTCCAGGCATCAGTGATTTGATGCACATGGAATGAAACTATCGCTACCATCTATAATCTCAATTCTTTGAAGGAAACGGTGGAAAATCTATTCCCTATCTCTATTAGCAATTTCCAATGAGAGGAATGCTTAGATGTTAGTGATAAAAATCAAATCCTTCCCAAAAGTTTTGTCATCATGCACTTATGAGGATAAATAAAGGAAGAGTTCATCAAATGGAAAATACATATGGGCTTTGGAGCTGGATGAAAATGAATAAAGTTAGAGTCATGGCTCTGTGACTTCCTAGTTTCATAAACTTTGGTATTTTATTAAACTCTCTTAGACTCATTTTCCCCATTATTTCTTTAAACAGTTTACCGTAGTACCTACAATAGCATTGTTTTGAGTGTTAATTGAGTAACACACATAAAGTGCCTTTTATCTAATGTTACTGTACAGAGTTTACCTATGTATTTTACAGTTACTCTTTGCCATGAAGCAACATCTGCAGCAGAGTTGTTGCAACAGTATAATGCGGTTATATAATCTGAGCCTGAAAGATGCACACTGATCCTGTCATCTTTGTAAACAGCCCTTTGACGAAAGCATTCCCTGGGACCTATCTTTACATGTTAGACACTCAGTCTGATCCAAAGGTTTCCTATCTTCACTTAAGGTGGTTCCAAATTAGTACAAAAGTTATAACATTCAAAGAGCTCTGCTACAGAGCATGTTCCAATGCTTGGCTCTCAGCTTTCAAGATCATCTGATGTCAGGTGATGCGGATTACTATAATTTTTTCTGAACTTCCTTCTTGAGATTTGAGATGGCATATTCTCCCATACGATCCTGCCTCTAAAAGAATTTGCTTGAATCTGAAAGCAGAATATGGATAGAACACTGCTCAGCCTAAGCTCAGCATCTGATATGCCTAAAGATTTTATAGAGTTGGCACTTCTCACCTGCTGACTCACATGGGAAGCACTCTCTACCTATATATTGTGGCCAAGATTTCTATTGAAAAGATGGTTCTTTAATTTTGTAAACATTTAATGAAGTGGCTTCTCTAAGCTCTTTACCTGAATGACTAAAAATGACAACTTTTATTCATAGAGTTGCTGCTGAAGGGAAGGTGCTTTGACTATCTATAGCTGCTTCACAAGCCGTCTAAAACAACAGACACACCCTAAAGTGACCAGCAATTACTCTTGTATAATCCCCTCCCCTTAAGTCCATGAGGAATCTGATTTCTTTCTAACAGTATATGGCAAAGGCAATGAGCTATCATTCCCTTGATAAAGTTACCTTATATGGCAAAGGTGATGGGATATCGCCTTTGATTCAGGTACATTATATAAGACTCTGTCTTAGCAGATTAGAGCAAGAAATAAACAGCTACCTTGTGAACTGCAAGTGGAGAAGGCCATGTGTCAGGAAACTGTGGGTGGCCTCTAAGACCTGAGAGAGGTCTTCGGCCAACAACCAGTGAGAAGCCGAGGCCCTCAGATACATAGCTGCAAGTAAATGAATTCTGTCAATGACCCAAAGGGGCTTGAAAGTGGATTCTTATCTGGCCAAGGCTCAGATGAGATGGCAGCTTGTCTGCCACCTCGATTGTAGCCTTGTGAGATTCTCTGCAGAGGACCGAGCCAGGCCATGACCCAGGACTCCTGACTCAGGGAAATGGAAATAATAAACGTATGTTTTAAGCCACTAAATTTGCAGTAATTTGCTATATATCAATACAAATGAATACAGTAGCCTGAAACAAAAATGTTTTTTTATTTCTCAGGCTTCTCTGGATTGACACGGGCTCACGTGGGGGTCAGCAGGAGTCACCATGTGGCTGCTTTCAGCTGGAAGCTCAGAATGTATGGAATGGTCTTAACACTCTCTCCCCCCTCCCCCCATGTCTCTCCAACAGAAGAGCTGGACTTCTTGCAGAGCGGCTCAGAGCTCTAAGCAAGAGAGAGTGTAAGTTGCCATCTGTCTTAAAGCCTGGACTCAGAAGTCCTAGAACCTCCCTTCTGCTATACTTTATTGGTCAAGGCAAGTCACAGGCTATTTCAGATTCAAGGTATGGGAAATAGGCTCCACCTCTTAATGTGGGAGCATCCTAAACATCTGGAATGGGGGAAATTGTTGATGGCAATATTTGCAGGCAATTTGCTACAATCCACCCTCTGGCCACAGTTCACAATCATTTCACGTGCAGAAGGCTCTCACCCCCACTCAAAACTCAGAAGTCTTATCAGGCTTAACGTCCAGTTTCTTGTGATCCACATTCATGTCCAGATAAGCCTCTTCTAGTGTGGGTCTTGTCAGTCTGGAGACTTGTAATTTAAAAAGACTAATTCAGCAGACAATGGCAAGGTACATGTTCTCGGAGCACCCCACTTTTGAACAAGGAAAATTTCTTGATTAGGATTCAGTCTGTTCCCTGGGAGTGATTTTTTATGGCTCTAAGCTTCATCCTTGAACCCTTACCTCTGCCTTTCAGATCATCTTTTTGCATAAGAAATGTCCTATATTTATAGCTGAGTGGAATTTTCAGCCTTCATCCTGCCAATACAAAGTTGAGGGCCTAAAAGTCTCTTCATTTTAAATTTCCTCTGTCCCTTTTCATCCAATCTAATTCAACTACCTTAAAGAAAAAAGCACTGTGTTTCCAAGGTATCAAATTATAATCCAGTACACTAGAAAAATGCCACAACCACAGATCTCTTTAGGTCACTCTCTACTTTGGGCTGAGATTCAGGATGCTCTGGGGTAATATCTTTAAAGTTCTTTGAAGGCTTTTGTCTGGTCAAAAGGGTCTACAAGGCACTGACTTAAATCTCTCAGTGTTTTTAACAAGCAGTATTAAAGTTATGCCATTGATTCGATCTTAACTCTGAGTCCACATTTTGCTGTCAGAGCTTCAATTTGATCTTTGTTCTGAAGCTATTTCTTATGCTGAGAACCTTTTGTAGGTTTGAGTAACTGGGAATGAGAAATAGTATTATTTTCCAACCCAGCAAAACCCAGTTGAAAATATTTCTTCTTGGTTCTGTTGAACACTGAAAAGTTCCTTCTTTAGTTCATTTGTCTCTTATAATATCTTCTCATAGCTTAAAAAATGTTTTCAAAATGTTGCCTGGAAAGCTTCCAAGCCATACAGAGTTCATTAGGTGCTTCTTCTATCTTCTAAGTAACTTCAGACAATAATCTTAATTTTTCTGCCAATACTTAAGTACATACCCTACACTTTCTCCAGTCTTTCATAGTAATTTTCCCAGTTTTCTGGTCTTCCTTCATTAACAATCTCCTCATCACCATTCAGGCCTCTGCCAACTACTCAGTCACAATGCCAATGCCATATATTTTATGTTGGAAATAGCACCGAAGTTCTTACATCTGAATAACTGCCCCTGAGGAGCTTTATCCACATAGGAGTTTGATTAAGGTGACAGGATCCTTGACTTGGAGCTGATTTCATAATGGGATGTGACTGGGGAGAGGTGAAGGTGTTTTGTAGATTGGGGGGTGTGAATTGCTGTGGCAGAATACAGAGATAGATGGTATCTGAAAACGGTTATCAACATTTCTTCCACCCTTGTACACACATGCCACTCTTCCCATCAAGAGGTGGAGTCTATTTCCTCTCTTCTGGAAACCGGTCTGGTCTTGTGGTTTGCTTGAATGCAGCTGAAATTACATTCTTGGCCCAAGTGTTAAGAAGACTGACATCTGCTTTTTGCCTCTTGGGGACAGTCATTAGACTAGTATATATCAAGAGGCTACATGTAGAAACACTGTGGTGGATAAGATGCAACTTTGGCCACTTCAGCCCCAGTGGATTTCCCCATTGAATGTGACCTCATTCAGCCTGTACAGTGTAGGAAAATATACCCAGTTTAGCTCAGTCAACACAGAGCTATGAAAAATAATAAACTATTTTTACATTGCTAACTTTTTAGTGCTTTTTTATGGCAGCAACAAGTAACTGAAGCAAATCTTGATCATGGAATTATATATAACACGGTTATATAATGGGTCAGCTAAAACTGTGGTTTCTTCAAGCATAACTGACTTATATAATCATGCCACTAAGATAGTTGCTTGTATACTTCAAAATAAAGTATCTGAATAATGTGGGATTGAGAATAGTTTATTTACTTATTTAGTGATTTTATTAAACATATTAGGATAAGTCAGAAAGACAAAAGACTGAATAAGATATATTGTATATTTGGGTTGCACAAATGTGTAGGAATTGATTCCTTGATATCGTGTTTGTTATAAGGTGGTTGTAAATTTCTCAACAAATGTATACCAAAAGGTAGGGTGACTGATATTGAATATTAATAATGTGCCTACTAGATATGCTTTTAATCATGTTGTGTACTCACATATTAGGATGGAGGCTGGATCAATATTCTTAGGAGAAGCTCAAATTAAATTGCCCTTCTTTGTTTAGTTTTACTTTTCTCATTAGGATTCTATCCTCATTAGCTGAAAATACAGTGTCTTGTAGTTAGCAATAACCAAGCAAAGGTTATGTTTTATTTCTAAAAATTATATAACTAACCAAGCTCTACAAACTAAAGGTTAGGAAAATATAACCCCATAAGACACAATGAAATATAAAAATACTCAGATAATCATTGCTTTTTCTGTGGGGAAACTGAGTTTTCAGGGAGATCAAGTGTCTTGCCCAAGATTGAATCCACTTCTGTTTGTATCAGAAATCCATGCCTGTCTCTTTTTCTTTTCCTGTGTACAGAGTGCCTCCTAGAAACTGAGGTGCTCTGTAAAATGTGAGACCTGGGAATATAACATTGAACAGAAAGTGGTGAAAGGTGTGTGGTCGAAGGCAACTCTAGATGGTACTATTCTTTTATAGAACATAATGTTTTTGCTTATTAATCACTTGTTGTGGCTGCCTTCATTTTCTGCAATGTTAGAAGGTCCAGTACAATGCTTCAGGTCTTAATTATACTACACCAACTTCCTCATCTCTCAAGAAAAATTTACCAAGGAGAGGGAAAAAAAAGTCATCTAATAAAAAATATTGCTACATTTTAATGAGTGTTTACTATGTGCCCCCCAATAATTCTGTGTCCAAGAAATGTTTATGCAATATTTCTATATCTAAGGACTAATATCACTTATCATTGTTACCCTAAAAGTCAAGACAGATAGCAAGACAGGTCATGTTATTGCAAAAGTCTAGTGTAATGAAATCATTGTGCCCAACTGGTTACTTTACCTGGTTACACCACCAGAAAACAAAGCAGGAGAAAGAACCATGGGTCAGTATTTACAAAATCTAACCTAGGGAGCTCTCAAAAAATCTAGTTTCCTGTTCCACACCCTCAGAGATTCTGATTAATTAGTTGTATCAGTCACGGTTCCAGCAAGGGTCAAAAGAAGTGATTCGAAGAATTTATGAAGGAACTGTTAAAAAACACTAATGCAAAAAAAAAAAAATCCATAATGTGGAAATATCACAATTTTAAATAAAGTGTCATATGCAACCACACTGGAACCTCAGGCAAAAGGAAAAATCAGAAATAGTGATCCTGTCTTTATTTAAAATTTTGACATTGTGTTCACCATGGATTTTTTGCATTAATTTTGATTTTTAAAAATTAGTGCATTAAAAGATTATTTATCTTGATTACCGAGTTTTCTGACATACTCCTTTCCCCTAAATTTTGTACTCAAGGTGTGCACCTGTGTCTCCTCACACCACTTGTGTCCTTGCCACACAGAATGTGTGACATCACCAGAAACATGGCACCACTTCTGACTGCTTAGACTCATACCACAGCTTTACTACTTATCAATCCTATAACCATGGATTATTTACTTTACCCCTATGAAAACTTTTTCACAGATTACTTTTGAGAATTAAATGAAATAATCCTCAGAAACAGTATAATGCTTGACACAAAGTTAGTTCTCAATAAATAGCTAGTATTATTATGTTTGGAGTTCTAATTTTATTTGACTAATTGAGGAAGGACAATTATTCCTTTTATGATATTATAGACTAAAATAAAGTGGGGTTTTTCTTCAGAATTTTAAGACATTGTACCAGTGGCAACAAAGAAAAGCTCTGCTTGCCCTAGGCCTTCTAAGAGGTCTCATTCCAGACCAGCTTTCTGAAACAATGGAAATATTCTATAATCTTTACAAGCTACTAAAAGCTATTTCCCCCTGACCCCAATCCAATGGACTAGCCTTTTCTCACCACTCCAGCATTTGCTGATTTTACTACATAGATTACATTCAAAGTCTGCAGTCTCTGCAGTAACCTCCAAAGTGGGAGCTGCAAACCCAGGAATATGTAAGATGATCCATTGGAAACAGGGAGAAAACAGAGTACATCATATTTATTTTTAATATAAATATGAGGAAGAAATTAAACTTTCTAATATTCATTAAATGGGCCAACCTCTTCTTTATCTTGCCTTACTCAATCTCTGCCTTATTCAGTCCTCACTCTACCTAAGCTTATTATCAGAAAATAATCCCAGAAAAGAATGAACACTTCACACAACAGAAGTGTTGACAGTAATGTTCTCATTGGGTGGTTTGTGTTTGAACATAAAACATTTTGCATTTTATGGGATATCATATGGTTAACTGTGTTAAAAAAATAAAGATTTAAAAATAAAATCTGTACAATACTATGTAATAAAATGAGAACTGGCTATAAAATCTTTCGGCAATACAGTAAAAAGAGTTGAGCTGTTGACCTTAAAAGTAAATTATGTGTTTTTGTTTTGAAAAAGAAAACAGTTCCAAATTTGCTGACTTTTATTCTGGTATGACAAGTGGCTGTTGGGTAGCTGCTACTTATCAGATGTTTAAATAAATAAGCTCTTTTAATTCATCCCTTCAAGTTAAAAGGGATATTTCAACAATAAGCAAGAAAATAATTGCTTTTTGAAAGAAATTCTTGCTGTGGAGAGAGAATATGGAAAATAGATGCTTAGAATTATTTCCATCCTTCTCTAGTGTTGCTGCCCAAAATGCTGTATATCACCCATAAAAATGCTCATATCTGCAGACTCTAATCAGAAACATAGTCTTTTAACCTTCTTAAAATTCTCACAAATAGTATTCGGCGGGGAGGGGGTTTGAAACCCTTTTTGAAAAATGTAAAAGCACAGTGTTTTATAGTTAGGTTGAAAAACAACCAATTGAATCAGAGAAGAAGGAAATTTACAAGATGTAACAATATAAACTATCCATAAGTGGTGAATAAACTTAAAAATCTTGTGTAATAATTTTTTAAATTGCACTTTATGATGCCTTTCTACCATTTGGATTTGTAAATTTTTTTCAGCTATGGCAGCCATAAAAATCAGGAATAAAAAAAATGAAACCAAAATAAGACCTTTATATTGGTATGTCACAAAATGTTAAAGATTAAAAGGCAATGAGGCTGTACCACAATGTTCATTGCAGCACTATTTACAATAGCCAGGACATGGAAGCCACCTAAGTGTCCATTGACAGATGAATGGATAAAGAAGATGTGGCACATATATACAATGGAATATTACTCAGCCATAAAAAGAAAAGAAATTGAGTTATCTGTAGTGAGGTGGATGGACCTAGAGTCTGTCATACAGAGTGAAAGAGAAAGAGAAAAACAAATACTGTATGCTAACACATATATATGGAATCTAAAAAAAAAAAAAAAAGGTTTTGAATAACCTACGGGCAGGACGGGAATAAAGACGTAGACGTAGAGAATGGACCTGAGGACACGGGGAGGGGGAAGGGTAAGCTGGGATGAAGTGAGAGAGTGGCATGGACATATATACACTACCAAACGTAAAATAGATAGCTAGTGGGAAGCAGCCACATAGCACAGGGAGATCAGCTCGGTGCTTTGTGACCACCTAGAGGGGTGGGGTAGGGAGGATGGGAGGGAGACACAAGAGGGAGGAGATATGGGGATATATGTATATGTATAGCTGATTCACTTTGTTATAAAGCAGAAATTAACACACCATTGTAAAGCAATTATACTCCAATAAAGATGTTAAAAAACAACAACAAAAAAGACAATGAGCCATATTCAATCACATTGCTTTCCCCTTACATATATTTATATATTAATAACAATATATTAGTGAGAGTAAAAATGATTGTATACCTTTAATAACATTTTATCTCATTCTTTTAAAGTGTATATTTGTATACATTAATGATATTCATAATACATTAGTACCATAACATATGTAGGGTATTTTTTTTTTTTTTTTTTTTTTTTTGCGGTATGCGGGCCTCTCACTGTTGTGGACTCTCCCGTTGCAGAGCACAGACTCCGGATGCGCAGGCTCAACGGCCATGGCTCACGGGCCCAGCCGCTCCGAGGCATGTGGGATCTTCCTGGACTGGGACACGAACCCGTGTCCCCTGCATCAGCAGGCGGACCCTCAATGACTGCGCCACCAGGGAAGCCCAACATATGTAGTTTTTTAAAAAGAAATAAAAAGTCTAATATTGGGAAGGTCCAATTCTTTCTTTTGAGTTATCAAAAATGTCCGAATGTTTGGATAGTTTATTTCTAAGTCTACTGTGTATGTCTTGACTTCTAATTAGGTTGAAAAAGCCTTAGCACATATATTCTTTAACTTATGCTCACAGCCTTTAAGATATTGTTTACCATGTAAAAATAATAGGCAACAATAAAAATAGGTATCACTTATCAAATGCTATGCCAGGAATTATATTGGTGTTTCACAGTATAGTACAAGCTGCCAAGGAATACTCTGTTTAAGCCTCATACCATATTTATGAGGCAATACATTGCCTTATGATATACCAAGAAACTAAGAGTCAGAGCAGCTAAACAACTTTCTCAAGTTTACAAAGCTAGTAAGTGACAAACTTATGATTTAAATACATTTCTTTCTGGATCTGAACAATGATATTACTAGTAAAATAAGTATAGTAATAATAATGTCTAAGATTTATTGAGATTTTATTACATGCCAGGATTCTAAGTGCTTTATGTTGTATCATATAACCCTTACAAGAATTCTTGGAAGTAGGTACTATTATAATTATCCTATATAGAGTTTATTAACTAGAGTGTAACATAGCATTTACATAACTAACCCAAGCTAGTAATTGGCAGAGGAATATTTAAGCCCTATAGACAATCCCTTAAGTATACTGTACTGCCCCTAAAGACTATGCTGTTTACAATATGGCATCGTCTTCTTACAGATTGATTGACCTTCACTGACAATAATGGTATCATTGTTAATCTCAACATCCTAGGATTATTTCTAGGATTTTATACTTTTAATGAATTCTTCAAAGAGATAAGATGAATGAAGATCATAATGTTGGAGGCCAAACCCAGAGAGAGAAATTTGAAAATTGAAAAATTTGTCTACATAATTTAAGTTCTGGACTCCTTTAGATAATTTAAGTGTAAGTGCTTTGTTTACTTGCTCAATTTAGCTTTAGAATTGTCTCACTTCTCCACATCACTGAGCATGTCTGCTGCTACGGACTATGTAAAGCAAAGTTCTTTTCATAATTAGACAATAATAGTGACTAAGATATTCCCTGTAAAATATGTGGTAAGTTGTAAAGCCCTTATTTAATGTTTAAATCAGGTTGTGGCACTTGTGAATTTTTTTTAATGGCGCTTGTGAATTTTGCATTCTAGGCTTTATACCTTGTGGAATTCAAATCACTTGCAAAAAAACTTAGATTTAAACACTGTAAGTTGTCTATTTATAAATGCCCTAACAATCTACCCTATTAGCTATTATTAGCTGTTGATTGAAAGGTTTTCAAGGAAAATGAAATGTAAGATGTACTACAAGGCAAATATACATTCTGCTTCCAGTGATGGAAATGCTTCTGTTAGATGTTGAGGAATCATAACTTTAAACAGGTTGTGCTTTTCCCCATAGATTCTGTAGAAAACTCACTGTGACTGTGTAGTTTCATTTCTATTGAAAGAAAATTTAGTCTCAATTCACTGATTATGATGCTATGTATTAATAACTTCCTATTATGCTAAACCAGCTGGACACACTTGACTAACTCTGGAAGGCAGTGGACGAATACGTTAGCTGTGTGGCCCAAGTTCTAACTTTCCATCTGTGAGTTGGCCACATTTGCTGATACACTATTTGGGAGATTAATAAACAAAGTTAAAAGAATGTTTATAAGAGCAGTGGAAGGTGGGCACAGAAAGGCAAGATAAAGAAGGCATTAGGAAATACAATTGTTGCTATTCATTAAGCTTTTCAAACTTAGACCTCTTAGACCTGAGAAATAACTCAGGGGCTCTCTATATAAAAGAGTTACAAGAGAAGGATTGTCAACTCAGTTTAGTTTTGTTCCACAAATATTGATTCACCACCCCCAACTAAGAGTAAAACCAAATGGACTATTTTTCTTCAGTAATAATGTATTGTTGAGCACAGCCATGGACTAATTCTGGATGTGACTTTTCAAACAAGCCTCTAGAAAAAAACAAAAATTCAGACTTTTTAAAAAAGATTCTTATTCTCTCTCTCCCTCTCTCTTTTTCTCTCCCTCTCGATCTCTCTTCCTCTCTCATCTATTAAGCTATCAATCTTATTTACAAAAGGCATTCAAACATAGATTATGATGGTAAATATTCAAATGGTTTAATGTTTTCTCCAAGGACAAAAATGTCTCTTGAGAAAAATTATGTCATTGAAAAAGAGTGAAAACAACAATTTTAATCATATACTACAACACTTTGTGCACAATTAATATTATTTCTCTCTAATATTCTGACATATTGACAATGCTCTGGATGGACCTACAGTCTGTCATACAGAGTGAAGTAAGTCAGAAACAGAAAAACGAATATCGTATATTAATGCATATATGTGGAATCTAGAAAAATGGTACAGATGAACCTATCTTCAGGGAAGGAATAGAGATGCGGATGTAGAGAACAGATGGGTGGACACGGGGAGGGGTGGGATGTATTGGGAGATTGGGATTGACATATATACACTACCACATATAAAACAGATAGCTAATGGGAACCTGCTGTATAGCACAGGGAGCTCAGCTCAGTGCTCTGCGCTGACCTAGGTGGGTGGGAGGGAGGTCCAAGAGGGAGGGGATATATGTATACATGCAGCTGATTCACTTCGTTGTACAGCAGAAACTAATACAACATTGTAAAGCAACTATACCCCAATTTAAAAAAAATACATGAAATTGATATAGCCACTATGGAGAACAGTATGGAGATTCCTTAAAAAACTAAAAATATAACTACCATACGACCCAGCAATCCCACCACTGGGCATATACCCTGAGAAAACTGTAGTTCAAAAAGAGACATGTACCACAATGTTCACTGCAGCACTATCTACAATAGCCAGGACACGGAAGCAACCGAAGTGTCCATCAACAGATGAACGGATAAAGAAGATGTGGCACATATATACAATGGAATATTACTCAGCCATAAAAAGAAACGAAATTGAGTTATTTGTAGTAAGGTGGATGGACCTAGAATCTGTCATACAGAGTGAAGTAAGTCGGAAAGAGAAAAGCAAATACCATATGCTAACACATGTATATGGAATCTAAAAAATAAAATTTGGTTCTCATGAACGTAGGGGCAGGACAGGAATAAAGATGCAGACGTAGAGAATGGACCTGAGGACACGGCGGGGGAGGGGAACCTGGGACAGGTGAGAGAGTAGCATTGACATATATACACTACCAAATGTAAAATAGATAGCTAGTGGGAAGCAGCTGCATAGCACAGGGAGATCAGCTCGATGCTTTGTGACCACCTAGAGGGGTGGGATAAGGAGAGTGGGAGGGAGATGCAAGAGGGAGGAGATATGGGGATATATGTATATGTATAGCTGATTCACTTTGTTATACAGCAGAAACTAACACAACATTGTAAACCTATTATACTCCGATAAAAATGTTTAAAAAATACATAGATTAATTAGACTGTGGAAACCATTATGTGAACTTCTTCTACAGTCAAAGGAGTAAAATTGCTCTGATTTCCAGGGATTTGCAATGAGGTCAAAGGCTTCACCATGCTCCCTAAGATAATATTTGATGATAATTTCAATAAAGTCCTATTGAAGACCAAGTATAAGTCAAACAGAGCTCTTAACACTTAGCAAGAGAAAGAAGTGCAAAAGTGTATGTTCACATGATTATGTGGTGATGTGGTAATAGCAGTAAGACCAAGGGAAGATGTTACCATGGATTGCTATAGACAATGTGTAAGAAAAGTTATGAAAAAAGACTTCAAAGAAGAGCAGACTTACTCTACTCCTTTATTATAAAGAAGTTCACTGACAGGGGAGAAAACAGAGAAAGAATATTCTAGACCCAGGGAAGCTGAGAGATAATGATAAATAACATTTAAGGAGTAACCGCTGGACATTTTACTAAAAGGAGTAACCGCTGGACATTTTACTAAAATTCTAAGCATGTGCTTGCTCATTAAATCCTGATTTAGAAAAATCTTATGCAGTAGGTAATCTTATTTCAGTTGTAAAAACAAGAATGCTAAATCTCAGATAGGCTAAGTAATTTACCAAAGATCACAGAACTAGAAAATGTTTGTGCCATGATTTAAACCAAGAGAGTATGATCACACAACCCATGTTTTTAAACAGTACATTACACTATATCTCAAAGGTGCTGAGATGTAGAATAGCATATTTCCAGGGAGTACAAAGAAGGTCAAGGAGGTACTTGCTTAAAGCAGAATGTGTGTATATATATATATATATATATATATATATATATGTAAATGTTGTTGTCTGCTATCTGTATTTATGATATTGCTTAGTCTTGGTTTCTGAGAAAGTAATTACTTGAGACACAGTAGATTTATGCCTTTATTGTTTTGCACCCAACATAAGACTCTAAATTCCTCAAACACAGTCTCAAATAGATTGATTGATTTTTTTCATAACTATTTCTCACTAGGATTTAATGAAATATAAATTCCTTTTTTCCCTTTCACTTATTTGGATACATTCATCCTTTTTCTAATAACAGTTTCTAATTTTTGTTAAGAAATCACTCCTCTCCTCTTAATCCATGAGCTGCTTTGTAGAGCTAACATCATGCCCAGGGGAGATATAGGAACCAGCTTGGAAAATCAGACCATCACATACCTCTGAACACAGACAGATTTCTTTCATCGATGGCATATGACACAATCATGATCAATGAGAATTACTCTTGGTTTTATGGGGGTATATCTGGAGGAAAGAATTACTCTTTCGGCTCAGATTTATGAGAAGAGGATGCAAAGCGGGAGCTATTGTCAATCATCTTGCCACCGCATTTTGCCAACGGTTCTTATTCTGCCTAAGTATAAAAGTAACCATGAAGGAAAATGTATGACATTACTTTAGTCTTAAGTGTGGATAGTAATTGAAACAAATGTTTCTTGTTTAGGCTAGTTTAAGTATGACTTTCTGTTAGCTGAATATGAAAGACTGAAAGGCTCCTGAACAATACACTGATACATATAATGGCACTATGGTAAGCAGCTTCTGACAAGACCCCATATTAGTTTTCTGTGGCAGCTGTAACAAATGACTGCAGACTTAGTGGCTTAAAACAACAGAGGACTATTACTTCACAGTTCTGGAGGCCATGAGTCCAGAATCAGTGTCACTGGGCCAAAATCAAGTCAGCAGTGCTATACCCCTCTAGAGGCTCTAGGGAAGAATGTATTCTTTGCTTCTTTCAGCTTTGGTTGGCTGTTGGCATTCCTTGGCTTGTGGCTGCATTACCCCAATTCTGAAGGTCAGCATCTTCAGATCACTCCATGCTCCATCTTCATATCCTCTTTTCCTTTCTATGTACAAATTTCCCTCTGGCTCCCTTTATAAGGATGTATGTATTGTTTTTAGGGTTCACCCAGACAATCCAGGACAATCACCCCATTTCAGGATCCTTAATCACATCTGCAAAAGTTCTTATTTTGCCACATAAGGTAACATTCACAAGTTCTAGAAATTAGGACACAGATATCTTTGGGGGAGGGCATTTTTCAACCTACCACAGACCCCAATGATGCCCACTTCCCAGTAGTCATACTCTTGTGTGATGCCCTTCCCTGAGTGGGGGCTGGACCTAGTACCTTGCTTCCAATGAATAGAATATGGAAAAATTGATGTGATGTCACTTATGTGATTAGTCTATAAAACAGTTTGACTTCCATCTTGCTAGTCTTCTCTCTTTCCATTTCTTTCTTGGCTTACATACTTTGATGAAATAAGCTGCCATGTTGGATAGGCCCATGTGGCAAGGAACTGAGGGAAGTCTCTGACCAATAGCCACTGAGAATCTGAAGTTCTCAGTCCAACAGCGCATATGGAACTGAATCTTACCAACAGCTAAGTGAATAGCCTTAGAAACAGAATCTTTCCCTAGTTGAGTCTTTTGATGAATACAATCTATCCAACATGTTCATTGTAGCTTGTGAGAAACCGTGAAGAAAAGGACTCTGCCAGCCCATTCCCAGATTCCTAACTCACAAAAACTGTGAGATGATAAATGTTGTCTTAGGCCACTAAATTTTGAATTAATTTGTTAAGCAGTAATAACAAGGCACTAAGTAAATATCCACTGAATAAAATGATAAGTGAATGAGGCTCGTAAGTGTTAACAGTTGGTCTATGCATGGTAGAAAACAGGTAAGAACAAGAAAGGTGTGATCTGGAAAAGATTCAGTCCAGTAATCAATCAACAATAATTTGTAAATCTCACAGAGATGGTACACTGTTCTGTGTTACTAAATGAACAAATTATATCTGGGTATAAATTAAAATATCTTCTATAGAGTATATCGCCATGAAACCTTTGATCAACTTAGAAAAAAGTCACAAAAGTTATTGATTCTGTGTTTTTTGATAATTATGCCAATATGCTCTTTACTCCTTTTATTTTCTTAAAATCTGTGTGTCTGTCAGCCATTGCTATATAAAAAATAACCACAAACATTTCAGTGACAAACAACAATAAGTATTTATTTTGCTTACACATCTGTAGTTTGAATGGGTGGGTAAAGAATCAGTTGATCTAGATAAATTTCAGTTGAGCAGCTCTCATTCACGGGTTAAGAATAGATCTGATCTATGAACCTCTTTTCCACCTCCTGGAATCAAGTGGGCTTACCAGGGCACATATATTCTCTCCATGGCAGTGGCAAGAGGACAAGGAAAAGCATTCAATGGCTCTTAAGTAGAGCTGCCAAGTAAAATACAGGGTGCCCAGTTAAATTTGAAATTCAGATAAGCAACAAGTATTTTTTTAGCATAAGTACATCTCATGCAATGTTTGGGACATCCTTATACTCAACTAAATTATTTCTTATCTGAATTTCAAATTTAACTGGACATCCTGTATTTTTATTTGCTATATCTTGCAACCCTAATCTTAATACACAGGTATGGAACTGGCAAAGAAAGCCACATGGCAGAGCCCAAAGCAAAGGGTCTGGTACATATAAGCCATGGAGAGGAGAGAGTGAATATTTTGAACAACAATCTACCACAATTTGTTAAGCCCTGCAATAAAAGCAATAGAACATAAGTTAGATATTTTAAACTTTTTTCTCTTACTTAGTTTTCAAAAACCCATGTCAGCAATATAAAATAATATCATCAATTCCATAGATCATAAAATAAAATCAGTCTCATTATCTTTGTTCTCATGTTTTACACTAAAGGTAATATACAAATATTTCCCAATAATATGTCAGTTAAATTTAAATACCCATTTCCTAAAATAATAGTATATTTTAGTTTCAATTCCTCCATGCATAATTTTGTGCCTGTTTGTATTAAAACAATTCTGTGCTTATCTGAATACTCCTTTTTTTTTATCATACCTTGGCTACAGTGCAAACTTCTGTTTAATCTCTGCGTTAGAGAATCCATTTCAAGCACAGCTCCAAACATGTTTATGTATTAGAAGTTTTTAATAGATTTTTTAAAAATACTTTTTTTGAGTAGTTTTAAATTCAAGGATAATTTAGGGGAAAATACAGAGATTTCCTATATACCCCCCTACCCCGACACATGCATAGCCTCTCTATCAACATCCCCTACCAGAATGGTACATTTTTTGCAATTGGTCAACCTATATTGACATATTATAATTCCAAAGTCCACAGTTTACCTTATGGTTCACTCTTGTTGTTGTACATTCTATGGGTTTGATCAAATGTGTAATGACATGTATTTCATCATTATGGTATCATACAGAGTATTTTCCCTGCCCTAAAAATTCTCTGTGATCTGCCTATTCATTCTCCCCTTCCCCTTCAACCTCTGGCAATCATTGATCTTTTTACTGTCTCCATAGTATGTTTTGTTTTTTTTTCCAGAATGTCATATAGTTGGAATCATAAGTGTGTAACTTTCTCAGATTGGCTTCTTTCATTTACCAATATGCACTTCCTCCATGTATTTCCATGAATTGATAGCTCATTATTTTTAGCGCTGAATAACATTTCATTGTCTGGAGGGTCACAGTTTATCTATCCATTCATCTACTGAAGGACATCTTGGTTGCTTCCAAGTTCTGGCAATTATGAATTAAGCTGTTATATACATTGATGTTCAGGTTTCTGTGTGGACATGGGTTTTCAACTCCTTTGGGTAAATGTCAAGGAGTGTGATTGCTGGATCCTATGGTAAGAGTATGTTCGTTTTGTAAGAAATGACCAAACTGTCTTCTAAAGTGTGGCTGCTCCACTTTTCATTCCCACCAGCAATGAATGAGAATTCCTGTCACTTCATACCCTCGTTAGCATTTGCTGTTGTCAGTATTCCAGATTTTGGCAATTCTAATAGGTGTGTAGTAGTATCTCATTGTTGAGAGTTCTTCATATATTTTGGATAACAGTCCTAATCAGATAATGTCTGTTGCAAATCTTTTCTTCCACCCTGTGGCTTGTCTTCTCATGGTCTTGATACTGTCTTTCACAGAACAGAAGTTTTTAAGTTTAATGAAGTCCAGTGTATTAATCATTTCTTTTATGAATCATGACTTTGATGTTGTATCTAAAAAGGCATCACCATACCCAAGGTCATCTAGGTTTTCTCCTCTGTTATCTTCTAGGTGTTTTATAGTTTTTCAGTTTACATTTAGGTATGTGGTCCATTTTGAGTTAATTTTTGTGAAGAGTCTGTGTCTAGATTCTTTTTTTTTTTCTTTTTACATTTGGATGTTCAGTTGTTCCAGCACCATTTGTTAAAAAGACTATCTTTGCTCCATTGCATTACCTTTGATCCTTTGTCGAAGATCAGTTAACAATATTTAAGTGGGTCTGTCTCTGAACTCTCTATTCCGTTCTTTTCATCTAACAATATTTGTCTGTTCTCTCACCAACAGCACACTGTCTCGATTACTGCAGCTTTATAGTAAGTCTTGAAATCATGTGGTATCAGTCCTTCTTCAATATTGTGTTGGCTATTCTGGGTCTTTGCCTCCACTTTAGAATTAGTTTGTTGATATCCACAAAATAACCTGATGAGATTTTGTTTCGGAATGCATTGAATCTATATATCAAGTTGGGAAGGACTGAGAAATTTTTTTAAAGTATGTTTTTCTATGCATTATTTTATAAAATCAGAAGCCCTTCAATCATCTCTGGTAACTTTGATCCAATAACAGAGTTATTTCACACTCTGGATTAATGGATTATTTTCTCTTTTCCTAGTTTGTATGTAATTTGTGCCTACTCAGTTCCTGCTACATGTTCTGGCATGACATATTTTTAAAACTACAAGCTGAAGCATTATTAATATTACCTCAAAGCAGGAATCATTCAGAAGTGAACAGATATGCAAGAACAGATAAGCATATCTTGACTTTGAATGAGAAAACTATTGCAAGAGGTATATAGCCTTTTGGATGCTTTATATGCATCTATTCACTCCTTTATTCATTATTGAGTGTACATGCATTTCTTAAGTATCTATAACATAATAGACATTGTTCTAGATGCTGAGAATAAAAAATGAAGAAGTCACCAATCTTTTAAATATAATAATATGTTTTTTTTCTGAGTACAAGATAATATGCCACACAATTTGCATACATTGTTTCCTGTAATCATCACTGCAAACCAAATAAACTGGGAGTTTTATTTCTCATTAAACTAGTTAAGAAACTGAGGGCTATGAGGCTGGACTTGCCAATGATTGTAAGTTAATGACACACGGGACCAGAATTTAAACCCCAATTTTTTTCCCTTCTAGAAGCCATGTGTTTTACCCTAAGTTCACTGTCTGGTAAGAGAAACTTTTATGAATGTAAAAGATAGAATTGCACAGGGTTTGAGAACATGTGCTTTGGAGTCAAATAAACCCAGGTTTAAGTTTTGACTGACACAGACTGTACAATCCTGGGCAAGTTGTTTAGAATTCCAATGTTCAGTTTATTTGCAAGGGGGAAAAATGGACAAAATAGCACTGAAATCACAGGCTTCTTAACTAGCATCATGCCTGGACCAGCCCAGTAGGCACTCAGTAAATCCTTCTGGATAGATGTAACAAAGCATATTAAACATTTTTCACACTCTTCCCAGACCATCATCAGTACTTAATAAATGTCAAATTCCTGAAATTCCCCTGACTACTGGAGTTCTGATTTCTAGTAAGTTCCTGCTTCTTTTTCTTTCTTTTTTTTTTACATATTCCTCCACTTTTTTTTTTTTTTTTTTTCAGTACGTGGGCCTCTCATCGCTGTGGCCTCTCCCGTTGCGGATCACAGGCTCCGGATGCGCAGGCTCAGCGGCCATGGCTCACGGGCGCAGCTGCTCCGTGGCACGTGGGATCCTCCCAGACTGGGGCACGAACCCGTGTCCCCTGCATTGTTAGGTGGACTCTCAACCACTGAGCCACCAGGGAAGCCCTCCTCCACCTTTTAATAATGGCTAGTTTCCATCCTGTAGTGGCTAGGACTCTCATATTAACTTATCTAAATCAACAAAAAAAAACAATTAGTGAACCTCTGCTTTATAGAAACATGTGACTAATTGTGTTATACAGGAAACACTGCTTTCACTGATTTTGTCATATCACATTTAATCCACACAGCAATTTCAGGAGGAAACTGGGTTTCATAATATTTAATAAGAAACAAGAAATATTAGCTTGGCTTTATCCTCTGACTTCTCACCATAATAATCAAACTCAGTAATAGTTCATGGACCTGTGAATTTTATAAAATATGGGAATTTGGTTGTATTTACACAAAGCAGATCAAAATACCAAAGACTAGATGGTCTGAATCAATTTTTCATACCTGGGTAATCATCTTGAATTGCGTGAGTTGTAATGTAGGGGTCTGTACTAACTGTCAAGTATACTCGGGTCTGAGAGAATGATCATTTTTAGATTAATTTTGTCTGGTAATTTGCTTCACCTATCACTGCTTTATTTCCCCAAGTAACCAGGCTACATTCTACTTAAAGAAAATCCGCAAACACAGCCTTTGCAATCTGGTTGCTGTTATTAACCACTACTGGGCTGGAGGAAAGCAGAGGCATACTTGTTTGACTGAAGGAATTCTGTGCTATTCATCAATATGGAGTACTTTTTTAAAAGGTAGGATCTCAAACTTAATATTATTTGGTCTAGGAACTCAATTTTACGTCAGATTAGGTCTAAGATGTAATATAAGCTTGGAAGCAGTATAAAATAGCTTTGGACTCAGAGTTATTCGATTTGAATCCTATGTCCTTCCCCTGTTACCAGCATGACCTTGGGAATTCACTTGTGATCCTGACTTTTGTCATCTCTAAATAAAGATGATAATATCTCTTTTTCCAGACTGTTGTAAGGATAAGATAATGTATGATAAACGTTTAGCACAGAGCCAGCACAATACAAGACACTCAGGTGAAGGTATCTAGTGGGCAATTTAATACATGGCCATGGAGCTCAGGAGCAAAGTTGGAGCTATAGAAATAGAGAATTGAGAGTCACCACTATATAGATAGTAATATATAAAAATGCCCTCACATTTGAAAAAAAGGTAGTTCATTTTGAAGACCAGGGCTTTTAGTACATCTGAAGATGTCAGTCAAATGAAATGTTCATCACTAGTTATAACATCAGTATAACCAATCATGTTTTGAGTCCCAGGCCCTGTAATGAGAAAGAAAGCTAAGACTTTAGAAACCTAGAATGACAAGCCAGTGTTTCTGGCTGTCTGTTCAGTGGCATGTCCATGCTGATTTCAAACTAAATAATCATCACTCTGTCGGTGAGTCCGATGATGCTTTTATCACAGCAGGATAAATTCCCCTTGTCAAAACTGGCACCAATTATGCAAATGAAATTTGAAGGATTCATTAGCTAAATGGTAATTGGAGTAGCTTGCATTAAAGAAATGATATACAAAATTTCTATCAAGAAAAATTGCTTCATTTTTACAATAACCTTAAAAAGGTTTCTCAGAAAATGATAAATAAATCAAGATTTTAAAATAATTTTACAGATATTTAATGCATTCACAGCTGATACTCTGTTCATGATGCATTTTAACATGCATTCCTTTGCTAGTCATTGTCTTTGGTTACAATATACTTCTTATAGTACTAACAGGAAAGATATTAGGCATTATTTGAAGGTATAGCATTGTACTGTCAATGAAAAGAAATGTAAAATCAACAAGGTTTTACTGGAAGAAAATTTAAGATTTCCTAATCATCCCAGGTAGATTTGATCAATCCCTTATATGTACAGCAATAGCATCTATCACTGACCTTACTCGTTCAATGAGTTTGAAAGTATTTCTTTCATTTTCCAGAAAAGTTTGTATTGAATTGATATTTTTTCCTTAAATATTTGTTATAATTTATCAGTGAAATCATCTGAGTCTGGAACTTTATTTGTGCTAAATTTTAATTTTAAGTGAGTTTCTAATAGTATATAGTTGAGTCTGGCTTTTTTTTAACCATTGAAATAATCTTTATCTCTAAACTGGGATATTTAAATCATTTACATTCAATGTGATTTCTGAGATAGCTAAGTTGATCACCTTGCTATTTGTTTTCTATTTGTCCCATTTCTCCCTGTTCCTTTCTTCTGTGTTCTTCTGGAGTCACTGGGGAATTTTTTCCCCCCCCGCTGGGCAATTTTTAAGGTTCCTTTTTATTTCTCTTATTATCTTATTAGCTGTAACTTTTAAAAAATATTTTAGTGATTGCATAACAGTTTATAGTTACATCCTTAATTTATTACAGTACACTCCAAGTGATATTATACTACTTCATGCATATTATAAAAATCTAAGAATAGTATACTCTTATTTCTCTCTTTCTGGCCTAAATGCTATTGTTGCCACACATTTTACTTACAGATATGTAATAAAACCCACAATGCATTGTTATTACTTTTGTTTCAACAGTTAATATCCTTTAAAGAGATTTAATAAGAAAACACTCATATATTTACCCACATGGTTACCCTTCCCAGTGCTGTTCATTCATGTAGATCCAGATTTTTAACTTGTATCATTTTTGCTTTGCCCAAAGGACTTCCGTTAATATTTCTTGTGCTGTGAGTCAGCGGGTAATGAATTCTTTCAGCTTTTGTATGTCTGAAGGTGCATTTATTTCACCTTCATGTTTAAAATATATTTTTGCTGGGTACAGAATTCTAGATTGACATTTTTTTTAATTTCCATACTTTCAAGATGTTGCTATATTTTTTTCACATGCACTATTTTCAAGGAGAAATCTGCTGTCATCCTTAAATTTGTTCCTTGGTATGAAATGTGTCTTTTTTTCCTCTGGCTGATCTTACAATTTTCTTGTCATTGCAAGTTTTGAGGAATTTGATCATGATATGCCTTGGTTTAGTTTTCCTCACGGTTCTTGTTTTGGAGATTCATTGAGCTTGGATCTGTAGACTTACCTCCCTTCTCTTCGCTTTAGGAACTCTGCATTTGCATATTGTGCTGCTTGAAGTTGTCCCAACAGCCCACTGATGCTCTTTTCATTTACTTTGGCATTCTTTTGACTTTGGTCTTTTTTATATCTTCCATGTCTCTACTTAACTTTTTAAACATATGGAGTATAGTTATAATAATTATCTTAGCATTCTTTGTCTACTAATTCTAATATCTGTGTCTATTTTGGGTTCATTTCAATTTTTTATTATTCTCATTGTGGGTCATGTTTTCTTGCTTTCTTTCATACCTGATAATATTTGATTGGGTGCATACATTGTGAATTTTACCTTTTTATGTGCCATATATCTTTGTCCTCATAAACATCTTTGAACTTTATTGTGAAATATAGCTTAGTTACTTAAAAACAATTTGATTCTTTTGAATCTTCCCTTTATATTTTGTTAATTATTCCCCACTATTAAAGAAAGACCTTCTTGACTTCTCTACCAATGCCCTGTAAGTTTTTCCATTTAGGCTGGTGGAAAGAGGTACTATTCCCAGCCCTGCATGAGTATAGAGGCAATGTTCCCTTTTTTCTCCAGCCTCAAGTTGTTTTTTCACATGCATGTACTGATCACTTCATGATTGAATACTTGAGAGGGATCTTCTGTAAATTTCAAGGATTTTTCTTCATGCAGCTCTCTGGTACTCTGTCAAGCTTGTTGGTTTTCTTGAACTAACTACTCATCTTTTCAACTCAGAGAGTCAGCTGGTTTTTACCCGAATTCTCTCTCCCTCAGCTGGAGCCTGAAACTCTCTCAAGGCACTAAGCTTAGGAAATCATAGGGCTTATCTCATTTGTTTCTTGTCTTTCATGGGTAATCTTTTGTAACTTAATTCCAGTGTATTAAAAACAATTTTTCCATATAGTTGTCTCTCTCTCTTTTTTTTTTTTTTTTGGTCTTTTTCAAGGTTGTTTTTTACTTGAGTAGAAGTCCAGATCCTGTTACTTCATCATATTAGATTTTAATTTAGATGTGAATTATAGTGTCTTATATTTTCTTCCATGTTCTTTACCATTATGCTATACTACATTATTGCGGTTTTTCTCTTACAGGGGAATTATAAAGGATATACAATATACAAGGGGTACTAAGGATGTAGATGGTGAGCTCACATCTCACTGAAGGAAAAAGAAAGTTGACAGCTATAAGGAGAGGTGAGGGAAAGAAAAGTGATAGAAGTCTAAAGGCTGGATATGCCACTGAAGAGAGGGAGCCAGAAATCCAATGAGGGATGAACAGACAGTTGCCAAGCAAATATCCACGGCCAAGTTGTAGTTGGACAGAGCAAACCTCTGGTAAGCCAAGCTTTATGGCTCCAGCAAACACTGTAGTATGGAAGCAGGAACAGAGCAGAGAAAGTAGAATGTGAGGATAATGTCGGGCTCGGTACTGGAATGCAAAGAGAGGGGTGGGTCAGGGCGAGAGAAGATGTCGACAGTAGAATAATAAAATAACTCAGGTAGCTGGGTTGGCAACAAAAAATACCATTTGGCCATAAGGGGACTCATTTAATACTTTAGGAAAACAATATTCTAAAATATCAATATGCACGGAAAACAATTTTTGTGCTTGAGAGGAAGCAATGCAAGAGACGACAGGTGAGGATGGTTTAATTTTGGACAGTACCGAGGGAACTCAGGGATAGCACTTTATTCTGTTATTTGTGGCACATGGCTGATTAGAAGTGGAAATGAAGATTAATAGAGTCAGAGGGTAATTGACCATGAGATCAAGTGTCTGAAAGATAGCAAATGCATTGAAAGGAATGATATTTTTGAGCCAGATGCTGTAGAATTCCAGGCAGAGTGACACTACCAGGAGGGAGCTAGTGTGGATGCTTCCCCAGTGCTGAAGAGCAGAGGGAAGATGGTGGGGAAGTGAGGAGCTGGTGCCAGGCCAAATCCTATGTGTGATCTTTCTGGCCCAACCATATGCAATTACAAAGCTTTTCCTTGCAGGCCTCGTGGGAGGAAGCTGCCTTCCCCACACCAGACTTGGTGCATAGCCTGTGCATTGCAGTCCTGGAGGGAGTTATAGTCAAGGACTCAAGCCCCCCCATCCCTGGGCCAGCCAGACATGCTCATATACATATCTGTACTCCTAATTCAGGCGCCTCCATTCAGTTCAGAGACTTCCTTATTGAGGGCCTTGGCGGAGGTACTTTTCTCCACTTAACTTAGTACCTTTCCGTTCCCATCCCTTACCAGCACCCCCTGCCACTACCACGCACACAGGTCTATAAAAAGGCAGTGACCTTCTGTCCAGGCTCCTCCACAGTAAGAAGATTCCCCTGCCTGTGCTAATCCACCTGACTTGCCTGGTGCATTCCACAGAAAAAAATGGAAGGGCTTCCCTGGTGGCGCAGTGGTTGGGAGTCCGCCTGCCGATGCAGGGGACGCGGGTTCGTGCCCCAGTCCGGGAGGATCCTGTGTGCCGCGGAGCGGCTGGGCCCATGAGCCATGGCCGCTGGGCCTGCGCATCTGGAGCCTGTGATCGGTGACGGGAGAGGCCGTGGTGGTGAGAGGCCCACGTACCGCAAAAAAAAAGCAAAAAAAAAACAAAAAAAGAAATGGAACACCGAGGAGCCAGGGCTACTTTTTGCCTCTTGCTTGCTCTGTCACAGTTAAGTGAATGAAAGCTTGAATGTTACTTTCAACTTGGCTCATTATCCTGATTGTGCACCTTGATATCTGGTTCCTCACCAGTCAGGGACTAAAAATTGAACTATTTTCAAACTAAAATGAAATTACTTCAGGCTCCATAGGGCCAGTTGCAAAAGATAAGCCTAAACATATGAAACTCTGCTAGTAACAATGAAAGAATGTTAAATTGTCCTGGTACAAAGTTTTACACATCACATGAAGATTTTTTCCTCTATGAGTTTCTGCAAACTGGATAAAAGTCAGAAAACTAGTTAGTGAGGGTAATCATGGCATTCTTAGTAACCAATGCATAATGTCACAATTATAACAATTAAGCCAAAACTGATGCTGATTCTGTCATGATAGAATATGTGACTGATAGTAAAACTGTTATTTGAAGATCAGAAACTTACCAATTTTATATAATTTACAGTGTTGAATTCAGTGTGTAAACCATGACAGGCACACAGTAAACATTTGTGATTCCCAACTAAATTAAATACTTAGGCTATTGTTTTGTTTTGTTTTAAATTTGATTTTTTCATTCATATGTCATTCAATCATTTATGCATTTTCTTCAAATGCTTTTTTATGTCTCCTACATACCAGCCACTTTACGAAGCCCTAAGATAAAAAGCTGAAAAATACATGGTTTCTGATCTCAATGAAATATCAGTATTTATACAATGCTAGCTCTCTTCTGAAGACCATCACTCAGTGTTGATAAGATCACTTCTAATGAGACTGTACTAAAATCTCAAGAGGAAAATAAGCAACTTTTAAACATCAAATGCAATGGAGATCGCTGATAGTGAATGCTGTATAATAAAGAAAAAATAATAAATAGGGCTATTTCTTAAAGATTCTTAGAGCACAGCAGAAAGACAAATATTCTTAGTTTTTTTTTACATCTGTGCAGGATTTTCTCCATTCTGATTGTTTTTCTACCAGTATCATGGCCTTGTCTCCAAAACATTTACTGTAGATGTTGTAAAAATCTAAGTAAAAAGTTTCTTCCCCATTTTCTTCCTCTCTTCTTCTCTCCCTGCCTCCCTCTTTTTCTGCCTTCCTTCTTTTTTTCTTTTATAATCATATAGGATTATCTCAGTAGAAAATATAGCAAGAAATTTGTTAGGTAAACATTTGACCTGATAGGCCTCTTTACGTGTGGTGCAGTGGCTTAAAATTGGGAAAAGTGAACCAGAAATATAAGCTATTTAAATTCACATAGGTTGTCCTCTTAGACATGCTTAATGATTTGCTTGATTCTAATTGCAGTACAAGAATAAGATGAGTGCCCAGACCTCAAATCAAAAGGCAAAATTGTCTAGACTTTCAAAAAATGCACTACGTTTTTTCTTTTGGCATTTTGGAGCTAGAAAACAAAAATAATCTCATAGGCAAAAGCAAAACTGATTAAAACATTTTGAGAATACCATTTATATATGTTTACCATGTCACATACACAGCACTTACTTAAGAAAAAAATTGGGGGGGTATTAAAAGTAAAGAAAAAAGCCTGTAGTCAAAATGGATTCTAAGGAAGAAACAAACATTTTGACCAAGTTATCACAGTTATCTTACCACCTAGGAAAATAATATATCCTTGCTAAATATTCTAGGGCTAAAACCTAGGTTTAAATTATAGCTCTAGATTTAGGGATGCTGCAAACAAAATCATCCGTTCCAGAGAATAAAGAAAATTCACTTATTCTTCTTTCTCCCTCCTTCTTTCCCTCTCTTTAATCTTTTCTTCCTTCTTTCCCACTCTTTTATTCCCCCCAAAATGTGACTACTTATTATACAGCAAAGTAGGTACTGAGGTGATAGAAATAAATAAGACAGATTTCTTCTCTCTAGAAGATCAGCTGCAAAAGAGAAGCTTAAAAATATGAAATTGGTACAATATATCATAGTGTGTGTCATAATGGAGGTTTTATCAAAGTGCAATAAGAACACAAGATCTAGGATCTATTTTTCTGCCTGGGGGAATCAGAAAAGGCTTCAGAGGGAATATGAAATTTGAGTTGGATCAGGAAAGTTGAATGAAATTTTTTGCAAATTACCGTTACCCCTAGTTTTATCCATATGTCACCAGGGTCCAGGGCAAGGAAGAAGTGCTCACCAAATTCCTCTGGGATCTTGACTCTTCTCTGTCTTGAACTTTAGCTTCTCTTATTTCATGACAACAGGAGAACAGATGATGTTAACGGAGCCCTGCCCAAGGCAGTAAATCCAGCAGAGTCCCTCGGAGGCAGTCCCAGCAAAGATGTGGACAGGAGAGAGCTCTCTGCCAAATACCAATGACTTCATGGCAGCCTGTCAAGCTTCTGCATCCATCAGGAAATAGGAAGCATAGACACACAGGAACACATATGAAAGATCATGGGCTAAGGAGCAGGGTAGAGAAAATGTCAACATCACAAAAGAGTGAAAGAGGTAATATATAAGGATAACAATGCCTTACATTTGCATGGCAGTTCAGAATTTCATAGATCTTTCAGCATTTTCTTTAAGCCTCACAGCAAATCTGTAAGACAAACAAGGAAAATATTAACTTTTCTATTTGACAACTGAGGAAATTGAGGCTCCAACGAGTTAAACGAGTTGCCAAAGGTCACACAGCTTAGTTTCCTAACTGTTAGTCCAGGATTTCTCTTGTTTCTTGTAGTCTGATTGTGGCATTTGCCTGAAGGTATTCATGCTGTTGCTATGAGTGAAAAAACCATGCTCCAGGAATCATGGTTTCCAAGTTTGATTCTCATTTCTGCCATTCATTCTCTTCATAATAAAGAAATAATAGTAATAAACAAACAAAAGGCCACTATTCTTTCTGATTATGGGGAGCAGAAAACCACAATCAGTACCTGATTTGTTAACTGCTTATTTTTTTTTGCCAGTTCCTGATTCAGAAGCACATTCATAACCTGAAATGATACATACCTGTAGTATATCTAACCTGTACCATACTGTACTATCCAAAGTTGCCATATCTACCCTCTGAAAGTGCCCAAAGTATGGTGACTTAGTAATTTTATAACCAAACAAGACACAAAGCTCACTGTTTTAAAACGCACAACCATAGTGCTGTGCATCGTAGAACAAGTTCATGGGGCACATTCAGCCCTCACGTTTGATGAAAAATGCAGTAGAGGCAGCGACTAGCTCTCAATTTTTTTTTCTTAATTTTGTCTTTTCATATAAACCTTAAAATAAACTAACAGGATGGCAATGATCTTTGTCCCCATATAACCAGTACTGTAAAACAGAGTATTTAGATTAGCGGCATAATATAGGTAACATTCAGGAATAGAAGTTTGCCCCACAAAAAAATAATCTAAATGGTGATGCCCAAGAACATAGGATATAGCTTTCCAGTGCTTACCATCTCCAGGCATTTGTGTAACCATCTACCAGCTTTGCTGCAACGGTATATTACATGTATTGTTAATGTTCCTTCAACTTGAACTTTTTGCTTTTTCACTTAAATCGACTTATCTTTTAAAAAAATCACTTACTCTAATAAGAGAGGAAGCCCAAAAATAAAAATGACAAAGTAAAATCATATTATTAAATTGTAATATTGTTCTCCACCTTGAGCTCTTAGATTGATGCCCCTCACTTTCATGAGAGAGAGAGAGAGAGAGAGGGAGAGAATTTGTCTAGAGAAGAGCTAAAGATATGGGGGCATCAAATTGAATATTCTCTTTGATGATAAGCAGAAGGTTTGGAAGAGAAGTAAAAAGAGCTTGCCCAGTGTATGATCCACTGTCATTTAATACTACCTCAACATGTTACCTAAAACCATCTCTTACCCACAGCTAATACTTTGGGTTGCACTAACATTAATTTTCTTTCTTCACATATGTAGTATATAGGAAATGATTAATAAATAGGTGTTAAATATATGTTAAATCAAATCTGGACTGATTATCTCTTTAGTACCTTTGTCTGGACCAACTACCTTAAAATCCTAATTGATGGCATCAGACTTTCAACACAAATATGCAAATTCCAAGAACAAAGTAAATACTTGGTAATAACTAGTTGATCAGTATTTGGATCAGTTTGGACAGAACAGAAAGGCATGTATTCCCACCATCAAACTGAACGATAGGGATGGAGGCCCCTTTATACTTTGTGCTATGCATATTCAAATGAGATATATGCTATTTCTATTTTTCCATTAGTATGTTAGGTAGGATATTGAACTACAAAGTTTCACATAGAACTCAAAGAAAAAATAGCTTACATATGTTAACTATAGTATAAATATTATGGAAGAAGCTATTGCTTCTTTACATTGACTCATCTATTTAGGAAAGCTGACCTTTATCTAAGTAGAGTTTCCAATTTAGACTTGCCCCTAAAATGACTATAGCACATGTTCACTGCCAAACATTCAACTGTTATTCGTGTTGACATTTTTCACATATTCTGTCCTAATTGCATCAGGGAAGCATAATAAGGTTGTACCATGTTTTAAAGATAAAGAAGTTTCTGTAAAGCAATAAAAAAAAAATGTTTTACACATTAATACTGGCTCTCAGAGATCCCAGAGGTGGAATACAAGGAAACATGTTTTTTGAGAATGATAAACACCATTCAAGTTCAGAAGCATTTTAGTGATGTTGAAAACTTAATAAAGAAAAATATATAGAATCTAAAATGTGAATGCATTTTCATAAAAAGTAAAATAAGAAAATATACATTGGATCATCAGTAAGAAAAAAGGAAGATAAAATGAAACAAATTTTGATTGATACATACAGGTTAATATTAGGAGATATTGTACACATATGTTTTAAGTTGTATATAGAAGTAATCTAGTACCTTTTTAAAACAAAATTAAACCATAGAGGTTAGAGATGAGGTCATGAAGCAAAGAAAATACACGCTTCCATGTACTTCACACTTTTAAATGTGCATAAAACTGACAAATTATAAAAGTAAGAAGTCACAAAATTGCTGTAATGTATATTTTTATTACCCCATTAATCCAAAATTATCTAATCACTATTCTGCCCAAATCCAGGGAGATGGGCTAATTAATGAATGTTTTAGCCATGTTCATCACTATAATTTTACATGGATACAACAATAGTAAAGGAGAAACTTAAATGAAAGAAGAACAAAATCTTAAAATACTGATAAAAACCTCTACTGCTGGTGGGAATGCAAAATGGTACAACCACTTTGGAAGTCAGTATGACAGCTTCTTACAAAACTAAACATTCCTCCCACATGATCCAGCATTCACACTCCTTGGTATTTACTCAGAGGAATTGAAGACTTATGTCTACACAAAAAACTGCACACAGATGTTTACAGCAGTTATTTATGACTGCCAGAATGTAGAAGCAACCAAGATTGTCCTCCAACAGGTAAATAAATAATCTGTGCTATATCCAGACAATAAAATAGTATTCAGCCCTAAAAAGAAATGAGCTATCAAGCCATGGAAAGACATGGAGAAACTTTAAATGCCTATATCTAAGTAAAAGAAGCCAGTCTGAGACAGCTACATACTGTATGATTCCAACTATGTGACATTCTGAAAGAAGCAAAACTATGGAGACAGTAAAATGATCAGTGTTTGCCAGGGGTGAGGCAGGGGTGAGAGATGAACAATCAGGGCACAGAGGATCTTCAGGGCAGTATGATATTATAATGATAGCTGTATGTCATTATTCATTTGCCCAAACGCATAGAATGTACAATACCAAGAGTGAACCCTAAGGTAATTATGGACTCTGGGTGATTATAATGTGTCAATGTAGGTTCACCCTTGGTAAAAAAATGCACCGTTCTGGTGAGTGGTGTTCATAATGGAGGAGGCTATGCGTGTGTGAGGGCAGGGGGTAAATGGAAAATCTCTGTATTTTTCTCTCAATTTTACTGTAAACCTAAAATTGCTCTAAAAAATAAAGTCTTTAAAAAATATTTAGGAAGCCAACCATGTTCAAAGTAAAGATATTGGCAAAGTGATAGTTCTGAGCAAATGTCTTATTAGATTTACAGATTATGTTTGACAAAGTAGACTCCAGCACATTTATATATACTATTTTCTCAGCAAAGGGTGATAAGCTAATTTTATGGAGCTATATCTAAAGGGAAGTCTTATCTTCAGATAAGTCTTTACATTTAAAGGTCTCAAAGAAATGGACCAAAGAACTATTCAATGTAAAATATTAGATACATAAGACTGGACAGAAATCAATTTTAGGGAACTCCTCATTCAATATTTCATCATTATTTACAACTCTCAGCAAAGTGATCAGTCTTATTCATTCAACAAATGTTTACTGTGTGTTGCCTGTATGTCAGACACAGCTTTAGTGTCTAGAAAGTTTTTTCTGCCTAACCAAACTGTCTTATTTGGCACAGTTCAATTTATTAGACAGTTTTTCCTTATTTCATTTTTCTGGATTAAGCCTTTGAAGCTACATAGGTTAAGTCTTCTTTCTCTTTTAGAAGACATCCTCCAAGATTAAGGAAAACATCCCTAATTTACCGGAACAGACTGCAAAACAAAATACAGTTGAACAACACAGGTTTGAACTGTGTAGGTCCACTTATACATGGACTTTTTTCCAAAGTAAATACTACAGTACTACAGAACCTGAGTCTGGCTGAATCCAAGGATGAGGGACAGTGTACTCAGAGGACCAACTATGAATTACATGTAGATTTTTGACTAAGCAGAGGTCAATGCTCCAACCCCTGCATTGTTCAAGGGTCAACTCAATTTCCTTTTCTGCTCCTAAGTTCTTGGCATATACCTATTTTTAGTGCTATATTTAGTTCTTTAAAACACTAATAACAAAGATGTGACGAGTTGATTACATGTGGAATTTCCAATGCTCAATCCATGAGTCTCTTCCCACATGGAACAGTATCTCCAGGTTCTTTTGTACAACAAAAACCTCAGGACTATGAATATCTCTTCCCAGACTTACTGACTGAGGTTCAGGCATGATTTTCCTATTGACTGGTGGTCATTTTAAATTGAATGTCTCACAAAGATATCAAAGCAAAATTTCTAAATCTAAATGTCTTCTCAAAGTCTTTTTTTTTCACTTCTCACATTCTCTATCCTGGTAAATGAAGCCACTATCCACCCATTGTTCTAGGGTAGGCTCTTTGAAGTCTCACATTCTTAATTCTTCCTCCTAATTATCTCTCAAAGATGGTCTCTTCCTTAGTTTAAACATCTCTTATTTCTCATCTACATCACTGGAAATCCTCCAAGTTGGTTTCTGACTCCTGTTTTCCACCCTCTAATCATATGCCATGCAGTTCTATGAAAATTATGTCATTCCCTGCTAAATTTCTGAAATTATTATACATATCTTGTACAGGATATGTACCCATGTAAAAGATTTTTCCCATCTTTCCTTCTACATTTTGTACAAATTCTATCCCTTAATTGTTCTACTCTAATTGAGAGTTTCACTTACCGAGTCCTGGTGAAATCTATAGTCTTATTTACTTTCTTGCATTAAAATCTGAATTTTATCTTATCTTCACTCACACTCTACATTGGAACAGAAATTTCTGAATGCATTGGCGGTGTTTTCAGTCTCCTAGCCACATGCTAACATTTTGAATTACTGGGCAATTTTATCATGATGTTTTCCTTTCAATCCTATCCAGTGTCTTTCACAGTAAATAGTGATCTCATGTGTACTCAGCAATTAAGAGTATATTGATGTCAATAGTTAGCACATATAAATATAGCAAGACTGTGTAAGCTCAAATCTTTACTGTTTATCCTGGAGTTATTCAACATATTATAGTCACTATATGCATGTTAGCCTGTTGGTAGGGCCAAACAGGTTTGGAAAACAGGAATTAGATAAAGATAATTAACTATTCAAGGTATTAAGCTAAAGAGTAAGCTTAGTGGGCAAATGGATACTCAGTTTTTCTCTATATTTTGTCATATTTTGATTTTAGGATTGTTTTAAGCACTTCACTAAGAAAATTTTCATATTCAAAAATAGAGGGAATGAATTTCTATGAATTTCTGTCTATTCTGGCAATAGCAGTCTGTTTGTGTCCTGTGGTTTGTCACTTAACTTTTGTACTACCTTTTCTCCTGTGCTCTCAAGATAGAATGCCAATAACCTCTCCTCAGAGCTCTTAGAAATAATTTAAAAATTAAAGCTTTCTGATGGAAATGCTAAATACAATTTAGATTTAAATACAAATACAATTTAGATTTAATGGGAGAATTGGGGTCTGTAAATTTAGCAATCAGAGCAAGAGAGCAGGGTGTTGACTGTGTTTTATTAATGAGAACTGGGAATCAGGGTTGCAGAGTTATACTCTCAACTCTGTTACTTTTTGCTGTTATCAGGAGAAAACATTTAACCTGTCTCAATTTACCCATCTGGAAGTAAAAATTGCTTTTCTTTTTTTTTTTTTTTTTTGAGGTATGTGGGCCTCTCACTGCCGTGGCCTCTCCCGTTGCGGAGCACAGGCTCCGAACGCACAGGCTCAGCAGCCATGGCTCACGGGCCCAGCCGCTCCGCGGCATGTGGGATCTTCCCAGACCGGGGCACGAACCCGTGTCCCCTGCATCGGCAGGCAGACTCTCAACCACCGCACCACCAGGGAAGCCCTGCTTTTCTTTTCTGATGCAAGCCTTAACTAGATTATTAAGGCTGTCTGAACTCACTTTTTTATTATTTATTGCAAAAAAGATATACAATTTTAAAATAAATATTACATCATGCATAAGGGTGTTTGTATTAGAATGCTCAGTTTCCAAGCCTGAGATAAATGAGGCAAAGCCATCTGTATGGGATGCCAGACAGAGCCTCACGTCCTAATGGTTCAAGAGCCTAGCAGTGTAAGTGTTTATGGTCCATGGGTCAAAGCTAAGAAAAAGGTCACTTCAGGATAAAGATGATGTGCAACTAAGTAACTCCCTACCAACTCACACACACAAGGCAATGAGCTCCAGTGTCCTAGGGAAAACAAGTATACAGAAAACCCAGATGCTGGAAAACCTTTAGTAAGATCAATGAACAGTAATCTGTGGGGAAGGACCAATTAAATAGATATATAGAAAGTAGCAGAGTAACAGATAGTTCTGACATAGGCCAATGGCCTATGTCAATGGTCAAGTCACAATTCTTTGTCCCAGAACTTTTTGAGTTATGTTTACTCAAAACTAAGGCAGAGAAGAGATTTCTGGATGTCCCACAATTGTCATTAGTTTTTCTTTCCCGTGAGACTGGTTTCTCCTGATTGGTTCTTATGTAGCAGAGAGGTCTGTTCTACCACTACCAGCACTATCACCCTGGTGTCTGTTAGGGGCATGCTGCTCCCAGGTGTGGACATGGAGCTGAAACCAAATGCAAGAGGGTTGAGATGCCTCTATGGGGCTAAGCTGCTTCTTAACTCAAGACTTTGATCCCACCCATCTCCTGCTGACTGGCATTATTCCTGCCCCCTCTTCAAACTCCAACAGCTATAGAAGACCTCATGTCAGGTCACCAGCTCTCTGCCTTTGAACTTGAAAGGATTTAGTAATCCACAAACTCTTTCCAGACCCTGCTGCTCTTGCCTAAACTGAAAACTTCCTCCCTCTGCCTTTCTTCTGATTTTTCTCTCAGATTTCATCAACCATTTTGCTTTGTGCTTTCCTCACCCCTCTTTTAATAAAAGTCCAGACCTTCTCCCTTTCCTTTAGCAGAGTCACATTGTTGTTCACTTGATTTCGGTTTTAGCTGTGGGATTATTGACCACAAAAGGATTGGAAAGGGATTTTAGAGATGCGTCTAGTCCATATTCTCCATCTGGTATCTGACCACTCCATTGTACCTTCCAGTCTCTGCTTCCAAACCTCCACTCACATAAAATTCATTCCTTCCTGGGCAGCTTTTCTCATTTAAAGAGAATTAGAAATTACCTGTGTACTTGTCAATTATTCATTAATAAAGCTGGAAAAAAAAAAGTTTGCATGAGGAACTTAAAAAAGGAGACTTTGATCTTAGACAAAGAAATAACAAAAAGGATGTGGGGGTAGGTAAGTAGAAAGGTATCTCATTCCTATTTTAACCTGACAATTCTTTAAAATTATTTTTTAAAAATTTAAAAAATGAATCAAATTCCTTGTATTTTAGTTTCTAATACATAAAATGGAACCAATAATAAACCTCACCTAAACGCCTTACCCTAAATATCTCATAGAGTTGTCATGGAAACCTAATGAAATAACGTATAGCAGACTCTTACTTGGGCCTCAATCAGATCCAGTGCTAGAGCATAATTTGTGAGTTGATGGGGGGGCCTGCTCAAAGAATCTATGTATTTGGCATAAGTGTCCCTGAAGGTGGAAGAATTAGCGGAGAAAATGTAGCATAAAATATGTTAAAGCAAAGCATTCTGTCCACTTCCATGGAGATCACAGCACTCCTCTGGCACCTCAAGGGTCAGCAAGGATATTAGCATTCTCACAGATGCACTAGTGGGCATTTTTAAAGTAATCTGGAGAACATTAACAAAAGAATACAGTACAGATGAGAAAGAAAATAAAGGGCTTCTTGTGGTAGCAGTAGCTGACACACAACATTGTGAGACAAGGTCAAACATCTCCTTGGGACTCCCAGAAACACCAGGATGGGAGGGGCTGCCAGTTTAAGTGCCAATGGGATCAAGATGCCCCACAGCTGTTTTTTAATGTTAACATCACCTACTTGAATGTGAGGAAGAAAAGTCACATTATCTATATTAAAGAGCTTTGCAAACTACAAAGTTCTATGCAAACGTAATATAATACTATGCTTTTACATGAGTAAAGCCTCTGGGCATGTCTTTTCTGTTACAGATGTACACTTTTAAAAGAAAAAAAATATACAAACTTTTTATCAGTTTTATGAAATTAAAGTGCAAATCTGAACCACTACTGAAATGCAGAGAAAACAGGTTGCCTTACTTCTCTCCTGAGGAAGCTTCTGTCTATTTTTAGACATGTATAGGAGCGCTGCTCTTGAATAGCTAATTAAAGAGCTAAGGGGTAAAGTCAATGCCGGGGAAATTCTTTTGATTAACTTATACACTGCATTTATTTCCTCTGGAATAATCTGCATCATCCATAGAGTACCCACTTAATTAATGTTCTTTATCAAGCACCATTTCTGGGAAAGGAGGAGAGGGGCAGGCGTAAAAAATACTAAAGAATCCTTCCTCCCCCTCTTAAGCAAACGCCTTTAGTCACCTGTGCTCAATTTTATAATCTTGGAAACCACCTGTCTGAAAGATGAATTTCCCTCAAACTCCATCATACTGAACTTTGTGCAAAGTTAAAGCAAACATGTTTTATGCATGATCTTAGAGTCTAGATGAATGCAGTGAGCAAAACTACATGGACAGTCCTTTTCCACCTCTGCAGACTAATTATGGCCAGTTTGGGCCACCTGACAGAATCCCAGTTCTGCTCTTAATCTAAATGTGGAGTGGAATGTCCCTAATGCATAAGCATTTACTTTCAGGATGGACAGAGACACTGGGTCCTATTCTCTAGAAACTTCAGTCATTTTATCTACAGTCTGAAACAACAAACAAATACATTCTGATATGTGGGAGGCACTAAACAAACAATGGTCATTAGTTGTTGATTTTATTCAACAGTGAGTGATTACTCATTGCCAGCCCTGCGCTAAGTAGTTGGAATAAGGTTGTGAAGAAGACAAAGCCCCTCCCCTAGTGGAAATCACATGTATAATAAGTGCATAAACAAATAAAGGTTGTATTTTCAGATGATGTTCAATTCCTTTTTTTAATTTAATTTATTTTTTATACAGCAGGTTCTTATTAGTTATCTATTTTATACATATTAGTGTATATATGTCAATCCCAATCTCCCAATTCATCCCACCACCACCATCTCCTCCCGCTTTCCCCCCTTGGTGTCCATATGCTTGTTCTCTACATCTGTGTCTCTATTTCTGCCTTGCAAACCAGTTCATCTGTATCATTTTTCAAGATTCCACATACATGCATTAATATACAGTATTTGTTTCTCTCTTTCTGACTTACTTCACTCTGTATGATAGACTCTACATCCATCCACGTCTCTAAAAATGACCTAATTTCATTCCTTTTTATGGCTGAGTAATATTCCATTGTACATATGTACCACATCTTCTTTATCCATTTGTCTGTCGTTGGGCATTTAGGTTGCTTCCATGACCTGGCTATTGTAAATAGCCATGACCTGGCTATTGCAATGAACATTGGGGTGCATGTGTCTTTTTGAATTATGGTTTTCTCTGGGTATATGCTCAGCAGTGGGGTTGCTGGGTCATATGGTAATTCTATTTTTAGTTTTTTAAGGAACCTCCATAGTGGCTGTATCAATTTACATTCCCACCAACAGTGCAAGAGGGTTCCCTTTTCTCCACACCCTCTCCAGCATTTGTTGTCTGTAGATTTTCTGATGATGCCCATTCTAACTGGTGTGAGGTGATACCTCATTGTAGTTTTAATTTGCATTTCTCTAATAATTAGTGATGTTGAGCATCTTTTCATGTGCCTCTTGGCCATCTGTATGTCCTCTTTGGAGAAATGTCTATTTTGGTCTTCTGACCATTTTTTGATTGGGTTGTTTTTTTTTTTTTAATATTGAGCTGCATAAGCAGTTTATATATTTTAGAGATTGATCCTTTGTTGATTCGTTTGCAAATATTTTCTCCCATTCTGAGGGTTGTCTTTTTGTCTTGTTTACAGTTTCTTTTGCTGTGCAAAAGCTTTTAAGTTTCATTAGGTCCCATTTGTTTATTTTTGGTTTTATTTCCATTTCTCTAGGAGGTGGGTCAAAAAGATCCTGCTGTGATTTATATCAAAGAGTGTTCTTCCTATGTTTTCCTCTAAGAGTTTTATAGTGTCCAGCCTTACATTTAGGTCTTTAATCTATTTTGAGTTTATTTTTGTGTATGGTGTTAGGGAGTATTCTAATTTCATTCTTTTACATGTAGCTGTCCAGTTTTCCCAGCACCACCCATTGAAGAAGATGATATCCATTTCTATTTAAAATCATGCAGATTAATTCAGATGCTGAGTATAAGAAGGTATGAATCATGTAAAAATCTCGGGGCAGAGCAGCCCAGGCAGAGAGAACAGCAGATGTAAAGGCCTTGAAGGGGCAATGAGCTTGGCAGATGGGAGTGACAACAAGAAAGGACTGTGGGAGCAAAGAGGAACACGTCCCAGAGACTGGGGGGACTTTGTAAGGCTTTGTGAGCCCTGATCAAAATTTGGGCTGTATCAGAATGAGAACAGAACTCCTGGAAAGAAACATTTTGGAAGGAACATGATACAAACTGAACTGTGTTTGGAGGTGGCTGTGACTGCAATGTGGAGAACGGACAGTACATGGCAGGAGCAGAAGCAGGTCAACAGGCCAGAGAATTATTGAGAGGAAAGTTAGTGTAAGTTGTGATGACAGTTCTCATTTTAATTTTTTTCCAATTTTTAGTACAATTGTAAGAAATATGGTCCTGTGCAGCTTTTTTGAGATTCCTTTTTAAAGAAGTCTGTTGCTAAGCAGGTTGCTATGGAGACTGAGCAAAGCCAGGAAGAAAATGACTTCAGTATTTTATGCAGACTTTATTTAAATACCAGCAAAGGGGAGCCAGGAGTAGTTTAATCCCCCAAAGGAGAAAAATGTATGAGTTAGAAAAGGTCAGAGAAGGAGCTTGTGCGTGTATATGTGAGTGTGAGTGTGTGTGTCAGTATGAGTGTATGAGTGACTGTGAGTGTATGTGTAAGCAGGTGTGTGTGTGTGTGTGTGTGTGTGTGTATGTTTTGGATGTATCTGTTTTAACCACTTCCAGAAGAAAGATTATTGGTGGCATGCCTCTGGGTGACTAACAATAATTTGTCTAGAAAGGGGATGTAACGCTTGATTCAAGAAAAGTTAGAACTAGTCAAGATCCCATTGGTTGATCAAAAAAGTAAGTAAAAATAGGAAAATTGAACTCATTTGGGGAAGAAAGCAAAATGTAGTAATAGGAAGGTCTATCTCTCACTAGAGATGGTTTAGAATAGTATAAAGACAAACCTAGACTTTAAAATTAGACAAAAAATTCAGTACCCACTTAAAAGCTATGAGACCTAGGGAAAGGTTCTTAAATATTTATAAGCTTTGGTGTCCTCAATTGTAAAATAAGTGGAAAAGTTTATTTTGCTGATGGTAGCTGAAAATGTTAGCGGCTCCTCCAACAAATTCATTCTCTCTTTCCATAGCCAGCAATATGTGGGAGACAACTGCCTAATTCAGGCCTATGTTTCTCATCTTCTTCCTGAGTCCTTGCTCTCTTCCCCCTCCCTTGATTCCAAGTTTGGTCATGTGAGTTCTTCTGACTAATGGAATATGTGTATGTCACTTCCCAGGCAGTTTTTAAGAAGCAGTTGTGCTACCACACATGCTCCCTTTTTCCTATTGGCTGACTAAATGTGGAGGATGCTGAGAACTTAGAGGAAAGAGCAACGACAAAATGGAGGAAGCCTGCGTTCTAGAATCACCCCATGTAGGAAGGAAAATCACTTAAAAAGATCAAAGATGGGACAATTTAGCTGTGTGTAAATAAACTTTAAGTTGCTGAATTAGTAAGCTACTAAAATTTGGGCACTGTTTATATTGCCAGTACATGTGCTTATTATGAACACTGCAAATGATCCATAGTCCATCACTTAGCAATGCATGTTTGATAAATTAAATGTATTAGTTTTATTACCTTGCACAAATTACTTAACCTCTGAGTCTTAATTCGCTCATGTGTAAACCATGTCTCCCCTAAATATTTTCATTTCCACTCTGAATATCCCCAATTCTGTTCATCATTCTTCAAATGGAGGAGTTTTCAGATCTTGCATTATTATTATTTTCTTTTAAGTTTTTAGGTTGGTCAATGCTCCTCTTAAAGGACACCACTCAGACTTAAACATATTACCATAAACAAGTCAGTGTAGTGGGATTATAACCTTGTCTGTGTTAAATATTAGACATTTGTTGTAGTTAAAGATCACATGGAAACAGGTGAAACCAGTGTCTCTCTACTTATTAAGATAGTAATGAGCTGATGTGTATAAGAGAGCCTATGCCTTTGTTTCGTACTGATACAATCATATTCTGGGACCAGAGTATGAATATCATTGTATTTTTTTAACTCATTGTTTTACCATGGGTGTCACCCACCACATTAACTATGTTTTCCAACTTTGTGTTATCTCCAAATCTGATAAACATGGCTCCTGTATCTTTTTCCAAGCCATTATTAAAATGTTGAGCTAAAAGGCCAAGTTCATTATATTTTCTCCTGGAGGACAGTTTTAAATATACCAATAAGTAGCCACATTTTAAAATACATATTTCCAAACAGCCATCAATCATCTTTATAATCAGAAAGTGATTTTGATATGTTGATGAATTTCCACTTTTTATATTCCTAGGTAATTTCAACTTCCTATTCACCCATCCATAACTAATCCACTATTTGGGGTCTATCTACTTGAGAAGCAGATGCATTCAACAAACATTTAACAAAGTAGTTCTCAAAGGGCAAGCCTCACTTTCAAAGGGGTGTTTTAGAAATTTGAGAGTATTTTTTCATTGTCACAATAATTAGGGGACCCCTTAGAATTAAGGGTATAGGAATGACCAGGGATGCTATATATACTTCAAGGCACAGGCCTGTCCTGCACATTAGATAATTAACTCACATCTGGCAACTATCAAATATCCTGTGGGAGATTCATGTAGATGAATAATCTCGATATAATATCTGAGCTTATGTCCTAACTCTATTCTGCATGAAAATACAAACACACATATACACACACATTTTCTCTGTTTTAACTACACAGAATTTTTCAGAAATGCCATTATGCTAATCAGCAAAAAGTACTTTCTTAGTAAATCTATCAAGACTTGTTCACTTTTTTGGAAAAGCACATCACAAATTGAAATAATCTTATAAAATTTAAGTTTTCATACAACACTTCCATGTCATTCTGCACTTTTAGTTGCTGCATCCACACTATGTCTATGTATATATACACTGAGTCTACATATTAGCTTATATTTCAACTAACAAAGATAAAAATGTAAATAATATTCAAAAGTTTTCTGTTTTTCATGTAGTTTTCATAAGTAAATGCAAGTGTCTAACCACTTATTATGCCTTCTAGTGTATTCATACCTTACCCTTTACTAATGATACACATGCCATTTTATGATAAATTGGTTTCTTCTGATTTTTTTTTTATTAGAGTTAGGATATAATATTGATATTTTTAAAAATGTGTTTAAATAGGCTTTATTATTTAAATTTCAGGACATTAAATGGGATATTTCATATTATTTGTTATAAAAAGGGAGGAGTTAGGTCTGATAGGATTAAAAACATCAATTTAATATTTTATATATATAAGGAGGTCTGTGGCTGATTGGTGGAGACTAGATAAAGAATAAGAAATAGCTCTGGTTTAAGGAAGAAAAGAATAGATTAGAAACAGCTATGTAATAAACACAATGACAGACATATGAAGAAAGTACAAACGACACACAGAAAGGAAGCACCTAATTCAGTCCTGAGCGTGTAGCAGGTGCTCTCATTGCCGCTTGACCCTCATCATTCCTTTATCTGCTGACAGGTTCTTACTGCAAGCACTTGCGATTTTTCTGCCTCTGGACATTCTCTGATCATCTTTCTTTGAGAATGTTCACCCCATGCTCAGGGAAGGCTGGAAGTACAACCAAGATAATGGCCTATTCCCTCACAAGAGCAGTTCTCAAGCAATGAGGCAAGAGAGTTGCTGCATACATATCCCAGCTTCCTCATCCCTCAGGTGGGATTCTGAGGCATTTTCTATGCAATTTCTCAGAGATTCCCAACATGATTGAGCCCCAGGTTCCCACAGTGATAACTTGCTTATTAATTTTCCTTGTATCAGCTTCCTTACCTCCCCCACATATCATTTTTCCACTTCTGTTTTATATCCTGGATTCACCTCCCAAAGAAACTGCTTGAATGCAAGTCCTCATTTTATGGTATTTCTGGGTAAGCTCAACTTAAGACAGGTTGTAAATTTCATTTGCATGTTTGCTCTAAGATCCATTCCCTACCTCCTCCCTGATCTGCTTTGCATCTCGGGGAACTAACTTTCCCAGCCTCCCCTTGGCAACTGACATCTGGTTGGTGTGGGCAATGGAAGTCACTGGTGGGCAAGGGCAAGAATAGAGGAGAAGGCAAGAGATTTATATATTTCTCACTCTGCATGACAGCATTTCCAGCAGCAGCTGTGCTTTCTCTGGTTCAACTCCCAAGGAGCAGCCTATCATCAGCTCCCACCTGGCAGCCCATAACATGGTTCTAGCTTTTGCAGGACAATCCCAAATCCTAGTTTCTGATAAACCACCTGTTTCTTTTTTACTTCCAGCATGATGTATCTAGGAAATTCAAACAGTTTAGTGTTGTTGGAATACACAGTGTAAGATGGTGAATGACAGGAAATGAGCTAGAAAAGTAGGAAGCAGTTAGATGAAGGAGGATGTCAGATGCATTTTATGGAGTTTATCCTTTAAAGTAAAATTTCCTGAATTCAAGTGCTGTCTCTTACTTATTTTTTCTTTTAGAAAACCGTTCATAGTGTTGAGTTATTCAACCGTATGTGAATCCTTACTTTTAAATTACAAGACAGTTTTTTTCATATATTTTAGTCTGTATATTTCTTTGGGCAACAAAATTATTCCCTACCCCAGGGACAATGCAATGTAATGAGGCAGACATCACACTGGGGGTTAGGAGATGTGAATTATAAAACCTGTCCTCCCACGTTGGGATGATGATGACATAAACAAAATTTTTTAAAAAAGAACAAAAACCACTGAAGATTACTTCAACATATGCATAAATAGCTGCCCTCAAAATGCTTCTTAATTCTTGTTACTTTAAAGAAAATTACAGGCCAAAATTCAGATGTATATGGGTCAAGACACTCTGCCTTAAATGAGTTACTACTTCTTATCTTTTCAGTGAAAACAAAATCTAAAGACTGTACAAGGACTATCTGTATTAACACAATTCAGGAAACTGTAAGTTAATTGCTTTTCTTCCTGGTTCCTTCTTCCTAACACTAAAAAAGAAGGGTAATACAAAGAATGGTTACCATGATAAACCATGAAATACTAAATGCCAAAGTTTAATACAAACAGGTAGCAACAATTTTGTGCTTCCCTATGTTTTCAGAGGCCTGATGAATTCATTATAAGGGGTGATAAATTAGCTGAAGTTTAATTTATTTTAATCAATATATTGAAAAATGAAAAGGAAGAAAACCTCTAAAACCACTGTTGCTATTTTATTTCCAAGCCCCGTTCCCATAACCAAATCTCAGCAGAAGTCATGATAAGTTAGGGAGCAAAGTAAAGCAATTTTGACAAAAACTGTGTTTGATTGATGTGTACACAGAGAGGGCTAAGCACAGCTCAGCCATTTCTAGAGACGATTCAAGTGCTTTCAAGTCTTCATATCCTACTGCACACTAAACTTCCTTAGTTACAAAAAAAATGCTTTCCTTTGTGGGAAATTGGCAATTTCCCTGGCATTGCAGTATGACATTTTCCCCAATAGGCTGTCAAAAACTAGGGCATTGAATTGTAATTTTTGCCAAGTAGTTTCCCTTTTGACTTATAAAAACAAGTGATATTTCATCCTTCTTTACTGGATTCACTTAAATGCAACAGAAACTCAACTCTATGGGCTCTATCAAAGTGATACAAATTTGAAGAATTCAAAGAATACCTATTATTTCCTTAATTCCAATAACTATTTTCTGCTGTATTGCACTGTGTGACCGTTTTGCTTCAAAAGAAATTATCATTCTTTAGCCATAAAGAACTACTCGAGGGGCATGTCACTACATGATCCCCATGTATTCTGTAATTTAGAGACTGCCATGATTCTAAAACTGAAATACAGTTCGAAAAAAATTCAGTTAAGGGGATAGGCCAAGGCTTCTAAATACCACATTTTTAAACAGGCTCATTGATTCCTGAGAGGTAGCAATTTGCCACCATATTTATAACTTTCATTAAATTGAAATCTAATAAGACTTTCAATTAATCAAAAAAGAGTTTATTGATCTCCTGTATCATGTAGCTTGTGTCTGACAGGCTTGGCTGTAAATCCTGGCTTTAGTTACCATCTTTACAATGCTGAAAGAAAACTCTAAATTTCCTTGAGTCTCAATGCCCTCATATGCAGAATATTGAAATACTGATTTCTTCCTTAAAGTAATGCTGTGAAGATAAAATTAGATAATTCTGTGGAGTCATATTCTGGATATATTTCTTTTTCTTATGTGATTTCAAGTACAAGTACTTGGCGGAGTTGCTGTGGGGAAGGATTTTAAATAGTTTGGGTGATTGCTATGGACTGAATGTTTGTCTCCTTCCCAAATCCATATGTTGAAGTCTTAATCCCCAATGTGATTATATTTGGAGGTGGGGGACTTTGGGATGTAATTAGGTTTGGATGAGATCATGGGGGTGGAGCCCCCATAGTGGAATTGAAGGCCTTATAAGGGGATAAAGAGTCCTGAGTCCTCTCTCTTCATCACGTGGAAACCAGGAAGAAGGCTGGAACTAGAACCTGACCATGCCATCACCCTGATCTCAGACTTCTCAGTCTCCAGAACTGTGAGAAATAAATGTTCGTTGCTCAAGCCACCCAGCCTATGGTATTCTTGTTATAGCAGCCCGAGCTGACTAAGACAGTGATGTTACCTAACATCCACTCAGTGAGCAAATGTCCTAGAGCAAGCACAAAATATTGCTGTTGCCTGGGATTAACCCAGTTTCCACTTGCCTTGCACATTTTGAGCATCTAACAGCACAGTGTTACTCTAGAGTTAAAAAAAAAATATTTTTCCTAATGTGACCCTTAAATGAAAGCCAATCACTTCATTACCTGCCCAACTCAAGAAACAGCAATCTGTTTCCATGATAAACAACAACAACAAAAAAAAAACTGGTTGTTTTGGCCTTACTAGGAGATTCAATGACTGATTTTGGAGAGACAACAGTGAGCAGCAGCTGGGAGCTAGACCGGGATCGAATCCTGGTCACGGCAGTGAGAGCACCAAATCTCAACCACTAGACCAGTAGGGCCAGCAGACAAAGTCTGGGTCCCAGTTCTTGTCTGCCTTGAAAAAATGTTTTTTGACAAGGAGACAGTAGGTAAAGAGGAAAGTTGGGTGTTTATTAGAAAAGCAGAGGACATGCCAACAGATGCATGGGCGAGCTGAAAAAGAAGTAGCACCTTTGAGAAGTTTAAATCATTTATAAGAGGGCAGTCTTCTGGGCTTTTGTTTTCCTCTGACCAATCGTCTTGCTTTGACCCCATGGGTGATTTGCCTCAGGGCCCTCACTTATGTGTGTGCACATCCTTTAGCCAAGATGGATTTCAGTGCAAGGGCCTTTGAGGGAGTTACCACAACTTATTATGGTCTGGCGTCCCCTCCCTTTTGACCCCCCAAGGAGCCTTTCTGTGCACGTGCAGTCGAGGTCTCCCTGACCCCAAGCATGAGAAATATGTGACCTCTTGGTCTTTTACCAAAGCAGTGCTTAGCCCATCTCTGCCCCTGCCATTACTGTTATCTTAAAGTGTCCACAGGAGACCAAGTTCAGCTATTTACCCTGTCCCTGTTGTATTTCTATCTTGAAGTATAAACAGGAGACTGGCTGTAAATGTTTAACCTGGGGCCCATCTATCCCCTGCCTCAAGGAATATGAACAGGAGGCTAGTTGTAAATGTCTGGCCTGGAGCCCATCTATCTCCTGCCTCATAACTATCTATAAAGTAATAACATATGAGATTTCTTTTTGCCTTTCCTGGGGAATCAGGTAGGATTCATGTTGTAAGGAACAGAAAAAACAACTCAAACTCCTTAAGCAATAAGAAAATTGGTTCCTACTCCTAGATTAGGGGTAACTCAGGACTCAAACAATATTCCTGAGACACAGGTCTTTCTCATCATTTCATAGCTCTGCATTTTCAGTGTTGGGCAGGTTCATATGAAAGTCCTTCCTTCTTCGTCCTCAAAAGGCTCTTGATGCTACAAAAATAGGAATTCAAATTTCCTCATGGCTCAGGTCAAAGCTCAGGAATTGTGTCCTGGTTGTTTTTGTGTGGGTCATATGACATCCCTGAATCAATAACTGTAGCCAAGGGGATGGAATTCACTAATTAGTTTAATTCAATCAGGACCCACTTTGGAGCTGTGATGAGACCAGTCCCATCCAAATTCCACATGGCTGGAAAATGAGGGATTACAATAGAAAGGCAACTTGATTCAGTTTTGGTGGGCTGTATGTTTCTAGAAAAAACAAAATATATATATATATAACTGAATCACTTTGCTGTACAGCAGAAATTAACACAACATTGTAAATCAACTATACTTCAAGAAATAAATTTAAAAAAAAGAAAGGCAACTTGATGCTGGGTAAAAGTCTAACAAATAATCACCATGTGTGCTGACTTTATAATCAAATCCTCACATAAAATGTGATTCCATAGGAACCATGTAAAAATACCTCTCCTTGTGCTGGGCACACACATATTAATGTCTCATCTGCTCTCTTGTCTTTACTGTAATTGGATTTCTTATCTTATGTTAGGTCCAGAAGAGGATACAAATAAAGTTTGGAGGTTCTGCCAGAAATTAAAATAGAACTACCACGGAAGTCCCTGGTGGTCCAGTGGTTTGGACTATGTGCTTCCACTGCAGGGGACACGGGTTTGATCCCTGGTCGGGGAACTAAGATCTTGCACGTAATGTAGCCAAAAAAAAAAGCAAAACTACCATATCATCCAGCAATTCACTTTTGGGTATTTATCAAAAAAAAAAAAAGCAGTAACTCAAAAAGATATATGCACCCCCCCATATTCATTGCAGCATTATTTACAACAGCCAAGATAAGGAAACAGTCTGTGTCCATCCATGGATGAATGGATTAAAAAAATGGATAAAGATATATGTATATATATATATATATATATATACACACACACATAGATATATAATGGATTATTATTCAGCCATGAAAAAGAACGAAATCTTTGCCATTTGCAACAACATGGATAGACCTCTAGGGCATTATGCTAAGTGAAGTAAGTCAGACAGAGAAAGACAAATACTATATGATATCTCTTCTATGTGGAAACTAAAACAAAACAAAACAACAAGATCATAGGTACAGAGAATAGATTAGTGATTGCCAGAGGCAGGGGGTGGAAGGTGGGAGAAATGGATGAAGGAAGTCAAAAGGTGAAAAGAAAAAAATGCAGTTGAAGTAAAACAGACACAGAAATTTTGAATCGTATTCAAAATACCGACTCTCTCTCTATATATATGTTTACATTTTAAAAGTATAAAAAAAAATCTGCCCTCAAGGATCGGTCTTCATAAAAAAAAAAAAGAACAATTTGTGAGAGTATTAAATTATGTGCTAAACTGAGTAGTACCGATATTGAATCATTTTAAATTTCTGGCTTTGCAGTGCATTATGAATAAAATATTCTATCTCACTGCCTTACATTTTATAAAAATGTTTTTGAAACATGGTGGGTTTCACAGTGCAATTCCAAAATCAGATTGAGGATGCTATTTTATAACAGCACAAATTTTAGAGATAAGCAGATCTGAGGTTGAGTTTATTCATTTAACCTTCCTGAGATTATTATAATAGAGGTTATAAATATCTACTTGCGGAATATCGGGAGGATTAAATGAGGAGATGCACCTAGCACATACCAAACACAAAACAAATAATAAATAATCATTATTGTTATTACTGTAATTTGTGCCTGGCAGTCTGATTTGGCATTCAAACAGTCTCTTCCATAGAGGCAATAAGGACCATATAATAGTTTGACATTTTGTGATGAGCCAAAGATGTTTTGGTACACACACACATATAAACACACAGTGCTTCTCTGCAGAGTTGGTCACAGAACAGCTCATGGATGGAGATGCTGAGAGTTGCGGTCTGCAAAGTCAACACTCAAGCACAGGAAGGAATGTTGCCCACCCTATGGCATTCTGCTTCATCCTGCTCTCGTCCACACACATAATTTGCATAAGTAGGTGGTATCAAGCCCTTAATCAAGCGTGACTCATTTCCTTCCCAATATATGAATCAAAAAAGAATAGAACATGACCAGACCCCCAGGCATTAGCCGGGTTACGCCATTCTTCCAAGAAGTTAAAGAAATACACATTAAACATTCAAGTGGCTTGTCGAGAAGGAATTTTCTGTTTAATGGAGCCATTCTGTCATTCTTTCTGAAACTGTCATGCAACTGCTGATAGAAATTCAGAAGAATTTTAGCCATTGAAGCAAAACAAGTCAATCACAAGGGAAGAACCAAATGTCACAAAAGGTCTCCTTCCTTCTGAAGGGTCTTCAACTCAGCTATTCAAAAATGTGGTTCACTCTCTCAGCAGTATCCTCTCCTAGTTTTTCTGTGTTTGGGTGTGATTTCTGTCTTTGCTAGCAAGCCAGAAATAGCCTCTTCCCTCCAACATGTGCATGTGTTTGTGGGGATGGAAAGAGAAAGGAGGAGAGAAGTAAAAAGCAAATGGAGGCAAACGTGGGGCAGGCATCTCCCACGAGTCCCCGGCTTGCAAGGGTACACGGGCCCACTCAAGCCTGAGCTCTCCACGCTGGTCTCCCCCCTTCCTCTGGCCGCCGGCCTCATGAGTCATGACCAGAAGAATCTCCACCCTTCTCTGTAGGCGAGTAGGAGACTGTCTGGGCTAGAATCAAACAGACAGTCAACTGCTGCAGTGAACAACCTCTACTGTAAATTCTTGTGTGCTCGTTACCTCCAGAACAGCTCTTGATATTTTATCAATTTATTCACTGAGGGAGGAGAAGTATCATCAAGAAAACACATGGGATCTTGACAAATTTCTTCCTTCACTGCCTGCCTGGGCTGAAAGTGCCATCTTTTGAAAGTGTTTACATTTTTTTTTAGTACATGAAAACGCTCATCTGCACCTTCCCCTGGGGACTATTCCTCATCTCCCTTCTGTTTTAAGTTTGATTTCTTCTTCTAGAGTTTGGTATAATTCATGGAACTGTGTTTACAAAGGTGAGTTTCTTTCAAGTCAGCCACAGCTCACTAGTCCAGGGGCCAACTTGAACATGGGTAAGGGAGTCTATGGGTGTCCCTAGGAGAGAAGGCAAGAACTTACCCACAACTGAAGGAGAGATGTCCCTGAGATAACGTACTCCCCATCGCTGATGTCTGTATCAGCTGCTGACTTAGAATTAGATTCCACTCTGTGTTCACACTTATGGAGGTGGAGAAAGGGATTGGGCAGCCAAGAGTTATTTGAATGATTCAGCTACAGCCACCAAACTGTGCTAGGTGGTTACCAAGCAACAGTCTCAAAAGCCTCCTGGCAGCTCTCGTTAGGATCTCTCTTCCCTTTGCAGTCAACCCTCGTTTGCTTAGCCTGTACTTTCTGCCTATAATGTCTGTCCCCTTCTGCTCTTGCTGAATTTTCTATTTACTCTTCATGACTTTCCAAGTGCCATCTCCTCTCTGAAGCCCTTCACTGCTCTGACATTCTCCATGGGAGAAAGAACAGTGGAGTGGAAATTAATCTAATTGACTCAGATCATCTTTCGGAGCCACACAAGCACACAAGTTAGAGGTCTCTAGCCTCCCCCCACTTTGGTGTATATGTCCACTATTTTTCTCCACTGGGATAAGGTTAAGATTATGGTATCAACATGGAATAAAACATGGGCATTTAGGCAATCGGGTCTGTTTTATAAAGGATGAAATATATCTCGTAGAAAAGGCAATATAAAATCTCTTCTCCCTAAGAGCTCTCAAGCCTGTGCTCTATTCCCAGGGCCAAGTTGCCTCCTGACTGGCAAATAAGAAAAATATACCTCAAATCAAGGAATTTTATAGAGAAGTATGTGACAAAATATATGACTAAAAATAAACAAATCAATAAATGCAACTAATGGAAAGTGAGGGCTTGTCTATATCCTATCACTTCTAATGAAAAATGTTTCCATTTGAGTTTCACTTTTCAGGGAGGTTTAATATACATTTCCTCATTTTTAGTGGGCAATAACATGATCTCTGGAGTCCAAAGGACTAGGTTTTAGTCCCACTTCTGCTATTATTTACTATAAAGATTTGGCAGAACTATTTTATCATTTTAAACTTCCTTTATCAGTAAAATGGAAATATGAATACTAGTTAACATTTATTACGCATTACTATGCACTAAGCATTGTGCTATATAAGCTTTACATATGCTACCTCATTTAATACTTGTAAGTACCATGTGGTTAGCCCCGGTTTATAGATAGGGAAGATCATAATAATAATTGAATTTATCACAAACATTGATTGAAGGGCCCTTTATACTTGAGGTAGATACTATTATTATCATTTATTAACAGATTAGGCACAGAGGTACTAAGGATAATTGCCTGCTCAAGTTCATACAGCTTTTAAGTACAGAGTTCAATTCCAACACCAGTCTCTCTCTAAAGCTTGTGCTTTTAACCAGAATGCACCACTGACCTAAAAGTTTCTGCTGCTGAGCTGCCTCATGCGTTTCTTGGGAGGAACCAATAAGACTTTAAAAATGAAAGGGTTTGAATGCTGCAAATCTCTATAACAGCAATGGGAAATGCATGGCTTCTGTGTCACCAATCTCTACCAATATCTCCCTCTGTCCACTAAAGAAATTGTTAATTGCAGGTGTCATCAAGCTATGGCCCTGCAGTGAGCCAAATTCTGCCTCCTGTTTATATAAATAGTTTCATTGGAACAGTCACGCCCATTTCTCTACGTATTGCCTTGACTGCTTTTGGGCTGCAGTGGCAGAGTTGAATTGTTGCAACACAGATCGTATGGCCTTCAAAGCCTAAAATATTTACTATTTGACCCTGTACAAAACAAATTGGCCAACCCCTGGATTAGAGTATAATTTTCTACCAACCAATACATAGTTTCAGAATCATTATCAACAAATTGCTCCTGGCACCCCCTAAGATTGATTGAAATTGGACAAATAAAACTGTTAGGTATTCCTATAATTTAAAATATCATTTATCATTACTACTAAATCAAACTGAATCATTTATAAATCAATGGACTTAAGTAAGGTCACATTTGGGAAGTCAGGTTTCTTGTTGCTTGGGCTTCTTAAACTTGGGGTGGAAAGCTCTCTTCTCTAACCATGGAAATCGATTAAAGCATATTTCTGACCCAGGGTTAGGTACGGGTCAGAGTAGGGATTACTGAGTGACCCACATATTCATTCCATTATTTCTGGTGATCCTTCTGTATGTGGCCTCTGCAGACTTCAATATCACACTATGACTAACTCTGCCACCTAGATGAACCAAGTCTGATTCACCAAATATCTAAAATAAAAGGAAAAATGCAGATGAGAAAGGAGCTACCTGAAAACCTTCAAGGGAAAGCAGTGTAGAGAGAATGAAGGGGGTGGGGTTGGGTATGTTGCCCATTCTGGTACATTCAGAAATTCTATTTCATGTCAACGTCAAATCTCATTATCTTTTTCCCAAAGGCCAGGCACAAAAATGACCACAGCACACCTATCTTAACCTTGGGAGGGACAATATTTAAAGTGCATGACGTCAGCCACATACAGAGTGAGCCGAAGAGCAGCAATGAAGCCTATATACAGCAATGCCCAGTAGCTTATCTTAAGGAAATATTGTGCATGCAGATTTCCAAGACACCCACACCTCGGAGATAATGCCAGTGAGTTAATCAAATAGTTTTCTGCCTGAACAACTGTGATACCTAAAGCTGCTAGGAACGTCATTTTTAGACATCCGTGGGAGGGATTCTTTTTGTAATTCTGCATTTCTTTAACTCCCACCACATGTCTAGGCTTGCCTTCCAGAGACACACATTGCCACCTTTTCAGAGCATTTTTTATTTTCTTCCTTCCTTTTTTTTTTTTTGGCTGTGGACTACTTAGTAGCCTTCCTAGGGCTGATTGCAGTAAATGCTAAAATAGCGAGCATAATTTCACTGGCACTACATGAACTGACCTGCATGCAAGTCCTGCTGGGGACCCTAGAATTGAGTCCGTCATTCCTCCTTTCCCTAAATCTGCTTTGTTCATACCTCCTCAGGCACCATTCCTCCCCTGAAGCATCCAATGAGAACAAAGCATCAGTTAAATCTGACACCTTTAATTGAATGTCTTTATAAAACAAATCCTAGGACAACGTTGGTGAACAGAGCGTAGAGCCAATGTCCTGAAAGATGATCTCTGAGGGGCGAGCAAGATTCATAAATAGAACATGCAAAAGAGTGGACTAAGTTCTGTGACAGGAGTGAACACAAGAGAAAATGGAATCACATACAGCGGAGGGAGTGTCGCGGAAGGCTTCCAAGAAGATATATTTAAGCTGAGGTAGGAAACATCAATGATATTTAGCCAAGAAAAGGTAGTGGAGAGACAACTGTTCCAGCCGCAATGAACAGCATGTACAAAAAGACCTGGAGGAGACAGAAAACATTTGGGAACTGCAGGAAGGCAGGTAGAATTAGTTAAATAATTAGGCACATAAGCTTGGTGGTCCAAAAGCTCTGAATGTAAATCTCAGTTCTGTGACTTTGGGCAAGTTTTTTAACCTTTATGTGCCTCAGTTTTCTCATCTGTAAAATGGCGGGGATAAAAATACCTGCCTTAGGACTTCCCTGGTGGCGCAGCGGTTGAGAGTCCGCCTGTCGATGCAGGGGACACAGGTTCGTGCCCCGGTCCGGGAAGATCCCGCATGCTGCGGAGCGGCTGGGCCTGTGAGCCATGGCCACTGAGCCTGCGCGTCCGGAGCCTGTGCTCCGCAACGGGAGAGGCCACAACAGTGAGAGGCCCGCGTACCGCAAAAACAAACAAACAAACAAAAAAACCTGCCTTATAGAGTTATGAGGATTAAACAAATAAAATGCAAGTGGCACATAATAAGAACTCAAAAACTGTCGGCTATTATTACATTTAACATTTTATTACCTTATTATAATTCATTATTTGTAGTATTATCATTGTTAATTCTTTTTAATATTAAAATGTTACTTTTTATTATTAAGCCTCAATAAAAGTCTCATCTGAAGAAAACTGAGAATAACAATACCTTACCTTCCTGGGTTTTTACAAAGATTAAAATTATCCCTGGGTTTAAGTAAAAAAAAAAAAAAATGGTGATATGTAACTCTGTTAAAAATGCTTTCACCTGCAAATAACGAAGACCTTCTGATAGAGTCAACTTAAAACAATAAAAATAAATATTAGGGGGCATTTTTCTCACACAAAAAGAAACCTGGATATGGGTTCCTGCTGGTGTTGGTTTTGTAGGTTGACAGGGTTTGGGCTGGCATATCTTCAATTCTCTTGAAATTTCTCTTTTCTTGTTGCTTCTGTCACAAATTGTGGCTTTGACTCCTGACATTAGATCCATATTCAAGGAAGAAAAACTGGGGAAGGGGTTATGTCAGGCACATGTCAGGTTATGTTCCCTTTGAATAGGGAAGTGAAACCTTTCCCAGAAACTTCCAGGAGACTTCTACCTACAACAAATTGACCAGAATAGCACCATGTGGCTACCTCTGGTTCAAGGGAGGCTGGAGAGTGAGCATTCATCTAGGGAAAATGCCACTCAACTCAGTTGGAGTTTGTCAGCAGGGAAGGAGAGAATGGATATTAAGCAGACAATCAACACTATCTGCCATAGTATTATTTACTGACTCTTCCATGTGCCAAGCTCTGTGTTGAGTGCTTCATACGAATTATTTCATTTACTTCTCGCGTTTCATACAATGATGTATTTATTACTAGTACAAGTGTTGTTGTTTAACAGATAAGGAGACGGAGGCACAGACACAGAAAGAGACTTGGACACCATCATGCAACTACTAGGTAGTGAAGGTGGTGTCAAAGCCAGCCAGACTGACTACAGGCCATTAAGCAAAAAAGGAAAGAAAAGAAATTATTCATAGAGCCTCTCAAAATTGTACTCGCAACTATGAGCTTCTATCATGGTTGGAATATAACATGTAAGATGGCAAGATTTCGCCTTCGTCTGAATGTCCATCCCACAACTCTGGCACTCAGCTTTTTACCAGTACCTGTATTGAACACTGTGCCATCTCACACATTCTCCCTTCTATCATCACCCCTGCCCTTGTGCTTCTTGAGTTAGGGATCATATCCTAAACTTCTTTAAGTCCACCTCTCCATCAACAGCTTGTCCTCAGCAAACCCAAAAGAATGCTGCTGATCAAAATCAACCAGAGTTTGTTTTTAAATTCAAAAGCCCTGTGTCTCACTTTCCTAGGCATAGAGTCTGTCCCTTAGAAACCTCAAAGTGGTGGTACTGTAAGGAGAAGGGACCGCAGGCTGGGGATTCATGGCTGGAGACTGATTTCAAATATGCCAGCTCTTCTCAGTTAAAGTAACATCATTAACTCTTTTCCCTTGCTCCTCTTCTTAGGCTTTTCTCATTGCTGGTTTGAGGGAATCAGAAAAATTCTGTATTTCTTGTTAGGAATAGCATAATAGGGTTATGTGGCATCAATGTCTTGGCCTAAGACCTATCAGTCTGGGAATGTGTATCTTCATTAAACATCAGTAATTTAAGGTCTATTACAGAATGGAATAAGTAAATCATAAAAGCGAGCATGTGCCTAGACCTAATACAGATCCAGCAGTGGGTCCAACTCAAGGAGGAAACAAAACAAAACAAAACAAAACAGAATCAATTTCTATGCCTGTTTTTCATTAGACTTTATGCGTGAGAATAATTTGAGCTTGGTCGGTGTCGTGTAGTCGATGCTATTTGTTTGCCGAAAGTTCCTCTTTTAAACTGTGTTTCTGCAAGGTCCACCCAGCCTTGCCCCTTTTGCACTGGAACCTTGTGGTCAGTCAACTAGTACTAGTCCCCGTGGGTATCCTGTCCTGATGACCTGCCTGTCTAGACAACCCCTTCAGTAAGGATGCTCTGGGCAGAATTCTGCTCTAGGACACTAACTTGACAATCAAACCTGAGACTTTTCAAGGTAGAAAAGAGACCAGCAAAGAGTGGAGAGGAAATGGGGAAGCTGTGTATTGTGCTAAAAACACAAAAGTTGGATACACCTGACTTTGAATCCTAATACAAATGCACTAACTGTTTAAACTGGGGCAAATTAATCTCCCGAAGCCTCATTTTCTTTATCTGTAAAACATGAAGGATACAATACTAATACCTGACAGAATAGACTTTAAATTAATAGCGCCTGGTACACAGGCATTCAATAAATGAGTCATTTACAGCCAGACACAGGGCAGAAGCATTAACAGAGCATATGGTTAGCACAGGAATCTGATCCCAGGGGAACCAGGAGACCCAAGGGAAGTCTCTTCTTCCTGGAGATGCTTTCTCCAAGCTCACTTTATCTTAGGTCTTGCCCTTCTCTCTCCTCAGCTAGAGCTGCTCTTCTGAAATAGCCACGTGCTGGCCCCCTGCTCTCCTACCCACAGCTCTCTGTCAAGCCTGCATGCTCACCAGCTCTGGGAAACTTTTGGTTACAAGGTAGAAGTTATGACAATTCCAGCCATGGGGTTTTTGCACTGTTGGTGAGCTTGATCAGAGGGATGAGCTGGACACTTCTCCCCCTCTGACTAATCACACAAGTACATCAGCCTCTGATATCTGAAGGAGCCAGGGCCTTCTGGGTCTGTTTCTAAGACAGTACAGTCATTCCCACTGTCATCAGTGATTTCTGCATGAACAGCCTTACCTGCTAGCAACACAAGAGGAATGGGTGAGCTACAAACTGTGACTGGAGTCCCTAAGCCTGGTGCAGTAGGGCTGAATAGGATGAGAAGAGTCTGAAGGGATGGAAGGATAACTCAAATTTTACTGCTAAGCAGAACGCTTTCCAGCCTAATGATTTGTGTTTTAAACAATCTGCCTTGGCCATTTGAATTACAGACTGTATGTTTTCTCTATGGTGACCTCAGCCTCTGCCTATTCCAATATAATTTGCTATCGTTTGTCTGAAGTTTCCTTCTTAGAGGTCACATCTGCATGCGAACTTCCTTCACCAAGTAATTGGTGCATGAGACAAGTATGTAAGATCTGTCCGTGTTCTCCATTAGGATTAAAAGCCCACAGCTGGGATTCAGTAAAGATATTTTAAACACAAAATATTTAACCTTGTCACACTCACAGAGCCACTGCACCATAGAGAATAGGAGAGGGTAGCCATTTGTGTTAGAAAAACAGTATATTCACATAGGAAGTTGCAATTCTAACTAGTACTGAAGCACAGTGGATATTAGAAAGCGTATTTGAAAGAAAAACCAATTTTATTTGTTTTACATAATAATGGATTCAGAGAAGTTTTCAAAACAGGAAAATTGGTTGATTCATCAAAGCTTATTTCTGGATCTTTTGATAGGCCAAGTATCTACAGACAGCAAGCCAAATCTAAGTGTCCTATGTGCTTTCCAAAGAACGTCTCAATATGGCAATCTTCTTCCACTTTGGAAGAAAGGAAAACAAAACAGCTGAAGTTTTCTCAGAGCAAGAGGAAAGTATTAGCTCCGTTTTGCAAAGTAAGAGGCCAGCATTAAATTAAAATTTTTTTTTCTTTCTCTGCACTGTAAGGAAAATTGTGTCTTTCCTCACAATTGGGCAGCATTTCAACAACAAAAAAGCTTTCCGCTGAGATTAAAGGTCATTCCAGACATCTAATTTCTCAGGGCATAGATTTCCTGCAGCCAAAAATGAGATGAACTCTGGGATCAGGAAGAAAGCTTTCCAAAGCCCCAGTCTGTAGTTGAGTTGACTTGCCCAGCATGATATATTTGGATGATCCAATCATTTTAAGATAACAAATCCTCTCTTAAAGAGAAGGTAACCTCTAATATCATTAGAGATTCCAGTGTTGCTCTGATTGTTACACTCTTTTCTTCTTCTTTTTTTTTTTTTTTTTTGCGGTACGCGGGCCTCTCACTGTTGTGGCCTCTCCCGTTGTGGAGCACAGGCTCCGGACGTGCAGGCTCAGCGGCCATGGCTCACGGGCCCAGATGCTCCGCGACATGTGGGATCTTCCCGGACCGGGGCACGAACCCGTGTCCCCTGCATCGGCAGGCGGACTCTCAACCACTGCGCCACCAGGGAAGCCCAACACTCTTTTCTTCTTATCTATAATCTGATAACCAGTGGGAAGCCAGGAGAACAAAGCCATGTCAGACACTGTACATCAATCAAGAAATCAGTTGTACTACAAAGACAACTCACCTAGTGGTTTTGAAAGTTTATGCCACGAGCCAGCATAAAATGTAATCATCTCAGGAGTCAGGGCATGCTTTAGAGCTTGAGAGGATCAGCAGGAAAATATTTTATCGATGTGGATGATGGTAGCATAGATAAAAATCTTCATTTCAAAATGGTTTTAATAAACAATTCAGGATAAAGGAGGGCCTTATGTAACATTTCCACGGGGAGCATGGTCCTGAACGGCAGCATGGGGAAATTTAGAACAAAGAGCAGCAGGCATGTTCCTCAGACACCATTTGTACATCCTTTCTAGTATAAGATCTGGCTAGCCCCACTGAACTGTGGAATACCGCTGCAAGAAAAATACCTTCTCTTAAAGCCCAAAAGGATTGTTTTTAAGTATATATATATTTTTTCTGTCGTTGACAATCCAAAAAGGTCATTTCTCTGTTATTGGGCTCACTTCAGTAAAAGAATGATGTGGCACTCTAAGGTTCAGAATCAAGCTTATCTGAGTGTACTGAGTTTATCATTGATCTTCTCACATTAGCTGGCCAGCTGATGAGAGCAAAGCATCCTCAAGTGAGCTAGGTCCACAGCACAGAGGGAGAAAGTTGATTACGTGTTCTTACTTTTCTTAGTTCCAGTTACGTAAGAAGGTCCAATATCCAGCACTTTCTCTCTTGTGAAGCTGTGATGTTCTCCTTTTTCCCCAATATAATCTAGGGATTGTGATGTGTTTATCTATGTAAATGTGGGTTTGTTATGTTCATTTTATTATACTGAAAACTTCGTAAGATCTCCCTCCTAGGCCCTTTTAAATCATTGCCATTGTCAAAATCAATGGCATCATTTATCTTTACCAAACACTAACAATAAGGCAGGCGCTGTGCAAAATGCTTTCTATACATGATCTCATTTAATCCTCATAATCACCTTGTGAGGAAGATAATATTATCCCCACATTATGTAAATTAGAATATAGGCTCAAAAACATTAATTAACTTGCCCAAGATCACCCAATTAGCAAGTCACAGAATTGAAATTTGAACCTAGTCACCTGAACTCAAGGTCGTCTTTTAGGTGTTACTCTACACTGCTTTCCAAGGCTGAGCTTCAACCCCTCTTTCAACTTTATTCCATTTCCTTGCTAGAGTTTTACATTTCAGTGACCACAGTCCCTCATGTAACACCCAGTGAAGAAAAACTGCAGTTTACTTTTAGTTTAAGGGGTTGGGAAGATCCAGTGACCCTGCAACAATCTAAAAATTACCCTATAAATAAAAATGCTTTGAAACTCTCACCCTTACACTATGTTCCAACCACACTAATCTACTTGTTATTCTAACTGGGCTCTGCTTTACACTTGCTTTTCTGTTTGCCTCTAATTCCCTTCTTAAATTTTACAAAATGTTCAGCCTTTCCTTATTCTAACCCTTAATGTTCACTCTCAACAGCATATTTATTATCAGTGTTGCTAAGATTTGCTCCCTCCAAAGCCCTCTGTCAAAGCCCTCAGGCTTCCTGCATGTGTTAACACCCTGTGTTTGGGTTCTCTTGTCTGTATGTTTAATGCTGAAGCCTTTTCCCTCAGGATACTCCAAGCTCTCTGGCTCACAGCCTTGTGAACTAACCCCTTTGCTTTGTGTCACAAATAGAAGAGAACACAACAAACAAAGGATTCTTTAAAGTCTCTTTCATAGTGTGAACTTAAAACAGCCCCTTTCCTACCTACACCACTCACTTCCTCAATTGAATAGAGACATAGACACTCTCAAAATTTCTATGTTAGATGCTCCACTTATCTATTTCATGCTGCATTTCCATATCAAAAACCCCACATTTTATTGACTCAGAATTCTTACATTTGAAGAGGATCTCAGATTTTTTTAGTCTTTTTGCACAGAATTATAAGAGATACTTTGGGCAGTATGTGAAGCCTTGAACAGAAAAAAAAAAACAAGTGCTACTGCTCTTCCACCCAGAAAGTCCTGTTAACCCTCGCAAGGCTGCTGTCTCCTAACACCTATGTAGCTAGTTAGGGCTGTGCTTCTACATCAGTGGGGAGCATTTCTGAGTAGCTTTGCTATGTAGATTACAGCACTAGCAACTGGTAAAGATGAAAGTATAGAATCCAAGGTTTCTGCATTCAAGGAAGTATGTAGCTCTACTGTAGAAATTCTGCTGTAGAAATTCTGATCATGATGGAAGATAACACTGAACTTGTACGAGGTGCCAAGCACTGCATTAAGTACATGCATTCTCTCCCTTCATCTCCTATAGGGTGAAATAATCATTAGCTTTTGTTCAAATTTGAGGCAACAGGCTAAATGTGCCTGTGTTATCACAACCAGTAAAGGCAGAGTCCAGGTCTGGAGCCTATACCCTTGACCACTAGACAATGCTAGAATTTACTAAAGTGCTGCAGAAATGAACCTCTACTGCTTCCAAACAGAGTGGAACACAAGAGTACATCAGAAAATGACAATGAGGAAAGAAATAGACCATTTTCCTAAGTGAATTAATTGGTTGTATCCAATTTATTTATTCAAAAAGCATTTGTTAAACCTACTTAGTATGTGCCAGGCACTGTCCTAGATGTTGATGATATATCAGTGGCTAAAAGAAACAAAAATCTCGCACATTCCTGGGGAGGGAATCAGACAATGATGATAAATATATAAGGTAGGTGTTTGATAATGATAGTTCTGGGTAAGAAAAATAGAAGGAAGAGTAATAAGGAGTCCCAGGGAGCAAGAGGTCAGGGATATGAGGGAAAAACAGAATGAAGAGTGAGAAGGCTGGTCAATGACAGTGACAGTGATACAGGAGGAAAACCAGGAGAGTGTGATGTCCTAGAAGCCAAGTGGAAAAAACTTTCCAAAAAGGAGGGAGTAATCAACTGCGTCAAATGCTGTGGTGCCCTCAGATGTGCTGTTTGGGAAAAATGGTGAGGTCAAACACCTAAATGGAGCAGATTCAAGAGAAGACAAGGTAGACATATTGTAGGCAGCATGTTTGCTAGGGCTGCCATAATAAAATACCAGAGACTGAGTGGCTTAAACAACAGAAACTTATTTTCTCAGAGTTCTGGAGGCTGGAAGCCCAAGATCAAGGTGTCAGTAGGTTAGGTTTCTTCTGAGCCCTCTCTGCTTGGCTTGCAAATAGCTGCCTTTTCACTGTGCTCCACAGTGTCTTTCTTCTGTGCATTACACCTGGTATCTCTGTGTACCCAAATTTCCTCTTATAAATAAGGCCATCTGTCAGATTGGATTAGGGCCCACTCTAATGAACTTGTTTTAACTTAATCACTTCGTTAGAGGTCCTATCTCTAAATACAGTCACATCCTGAGATACTGGGGATTAGGGCTTCAACACAGGACTTTTGTGGAGACACAATTCAGTCCATAACACAGCAAGTATAGGCGACTCTTCTAAGGAGATATGCTGTCCAGAGGCATAGAAAATTGGGATTTAAAAAAAATCTAGCTCCTTGCTGTGACATGGATGCACCTACAGAATGTCATACTGAGTGAAGTAAGTTAGACAGATATCACATGATATCACTTATATGTAAAAAAAATGGTACAAATGAACTTATTTACAAAATAGAAATAGATTCACGGATGTAGAAAACAAACTTTTGGTTACCAAGAGGGAAAGGGAGCTGGGGAGTAATTAATTGGGAGATTGGGATTGACATATACATACTACTATATATAAAATAGATAACTAATAACAACCTACTGTATAGCACAGGGAACTCAGTAGTCTGTAATGACCTATATGGGAAAAGAATCTAAAAAAGAGTAGATATACGTATGTGTATAACTGATTCACTTTGCTGTACAGCAGAAACACAACACTGTAAATCAACTATACTCTAATAAAAATTAATTTCAAAAATAAATTAAAAAATAAAGCATATGAGCATAGGACAAGCTATGCTGGAAATATGGAACAAAAAAGAAGTGAAAATTGGGATGGTAATTGGGTTCAGTCAAAAAAGAGGTTTTCTGTTGCCTTTTTATAGCAGAAATGACTTCCATGATGTTTCATATTACTGCAACTGATCTGGTCAGAGGAACAGTTACATACTATTGCAAAATAAGAAATTATACAGAACACAGTTATATATTATGTGTAGTTTGTTTTGTGTACTCCTGCTTAAACCTTTAAGAACTGTACTCAGAATATATTCTTCCAAATTCTACTTTCAATGAATGTCAATAGATGGTTAAGGATAAAGGTATGAATTCACAAAAACTTGGAAAATAAATTTATTTACTAAAGGACTTCTCAACTTTTTCAATAAGTAAAGCGCCTTTTAGTTTTAAAGGAGGGAAGAGACTATGCAGCATTTCCACACACATATAACTGCAATTTTCATTTTCATACATAATTTAATGCTCTGGTGTTCATAGCACAACTTTTGGGAAATGCTTCTCCATTTTAATAATAATAATAACAGTTAATATATATTGACGGCCTACTATGGGTAATGCCAATGGGTCTCAATCCCAGTGGAAAGTCATTTTCATCTAGTCATTTGCTATTGATGTCACTGTTGCTGTTGTTGCTGTGTTGTTTTAATCCCTTCAGACGTACTAAATCAAAATCTCAGCTAGAGGTGAGGATGATCATGCTAAGTATTTTCTAAGTATTATTTCATTTAATTGTTTCAACTGCTTTAAAGCATAGGTTCCATTAGTATAGTTCAATATATTAGGAATGGTAAAGGTTTGGCCTTAGGACTACCATTCTCACATCTCTCATCTATGGAAGAAAGCTCTAATCATTTGAACTGTTCTTTCTTACTACATCTTGACTTTGCTTTGTAAACTTTCTTAACACAGTGCTTCAAGCAGCACTATCAACCTGAATTAGCCTAATAAGATGAATTTATTTGCTGTTTCTGTTACATATAAATTGTCTCACTGAGGAGACCCTATCTAACCATTAAAGTCAACATTCTGTTGCTCAGAGTGGGTGAAACCAGTAAATAGCCATCACATCACTTTTAGGATATTGTTGCTTTAAACTTTTTTTTCTCTCCTGTGTACATTTTTCACAAATGGCCTGGTAAAGGGAAATTTATTCAGATTATTTTTCTCCTAACACCTAGCTGAAATTACCTTAAAAAGAAAGTAATTTTGAATGGTATGGGGAAAGAGGGGGCATAATGGGATGTTAGGTTGCCAGCTGAGGTTTGAACAGTTAAAATATGGGTGAAGCAAAGGTAGCACCAGAATGAAAATAAGAAGTAAAGAATGAAAAGAGAGAAGGAAACCAAAACAAAGCCGCAAATTTTGAAAGTTTGCTGAGGATTCAAATGACTCTAATCCTGTTACTGGAGTTAGACTGCTTTAAAATATGCTCTTAAAATATTGTCTCTTATATGTTAAGCTTTACCGTTAGCTGACTGCAGGGTCAATTTCTCCTATTTTCCACTCCAACTGCCTTATTTGCATGGAAAAATACAAGAAAAAGTTCAGGACTGAATTCTCTCATTGTATATGTTCTATTTTGAACCCAAATTTCTAATGCTCTTCTTCTTCTTAAAAAGCAAATTACATGTGACTTCGGAAGTCAATTCATGAATTTACCAGCCTTTCTAACTTTGCAAATCTTCTCACCTTGAACTGGAGAGTTAACCGCCTGGGAGGAACCTTAAATGTCTTAGACTCCAAAGTACTTGAGTCTCTTTTTTTCTGAACTTTTCACTTCAATTGGCGTTTTGAGCTTCAAAAACTCAAATAACCAGTAGAAGTAAATTATCTATGAATGAATGAAACACCTGATCTTGGATCAAGAAATAGATGAAAGACCCAAGCTATAAAGCTAGAATGGGCTGCAAAGAGAAGGCAAGCATTTAAGATTAGATCACCTTGTGACACTGCAAGAAGTCAAAGAAGGTAAAAATAACAGTCCCAAGCAAACCGAGAAAGATAAGAGGCCTAAGCTAACAACAAAGATTCCTTATTCATAATTGATGCTCTATTTAAGTACTGTGCCGAGGAGAGGGCTTTGCCACATGTTCATCAGTAACACGGTAATTAAAAGAATACATCAGTTAGTAGGATAAACAAAGATTGTGCTGCAGCTCACATTGTAAAAATCAAAACCTCATGAAATGTATCCTCTTTAAAAAAAAAAAAGAGTCAACCTGCTAAAGGAATGAAAGCTTGACCACCCTCATCCTTCATCTTAGCTTGTTTTGTTTTTTATAATGTAACACATTAGGCAGATTAACTTTAATGGGCAAATGAACTACATTTCTAGGAACAAAACTTTCCTCTTCCTTCCAGATTTAAATCAAGAGGCTTGAAGCTTTTGCTATTTAATCAGATTGTTTATTTCATAGAAATAATCAATGGTGTCAATAAGCAGCATCTGATAATTGGTCAGGGCCGTGCAAAGCAATGCGCATGGGTTGAGCTACATTTTTAAACCTGAGATGTTCAGGCCCTGTTTCGGTACTTTCCTCATCTTGTAAAGCTATTTGTGTACAATGCTGGCAGGGTACAAATCATGATAAATCTCTCTTTATTAAATACACTTAGGGTTTGGGGACTTCATGTTTTCCTACCTGGAAATAGCTTCCCTGCTCCCACCCTCCCCCTCACCCCCCATATTGAATGCAGCACCTTGCCACCCTAGCACTGAACTCTTATGAAAGATAAATTATATCAGTATCTCCTTCAGTCAGCAAACATACTTAGGCTATGGAACCAGAGAAAGGCACAGCTTTTACAAATGCCTGTCACCATATTTAGCACAAAGAGGGGACAGCGTCTACATTTCTCATTCTCTGATATATGGACTTTAGGTGGGAGAGGTTTGTAGCTGAAGACTGTTAATTATCATTCTTGGTGATCATTTGCGTTTATGCAGCACCTTTTACAGGAGTAAATCAAATCATTAAAGCTATTATACTAATGAAGGCAAGGTGGCAAGTGTCATTACCTCCATGTCTGTAGTGAGAGAGCGAGGGTCTCAGAGGAGCCAGAAAAGGAGCCCCCCACATGCTTCCCCCACACTCAAATGGTTTCCATGGAGCTTACAAGCCTTGAGAGAAGTCCTTCAACGCTTTGATGAGGTCATTTCTGATCCTCATATAATGAAAATTGTTTTCCAAAATTGTTTGGAGGCCCTGATTTTCAATTTGTGTCAGACAAACCCTGTGCTCCAGCCCATATCTGAAGGGATAGACCAGTCCTTGTAAGTGTTTCTCTTCAAATTTCATCAGAGGGGTGGTGCTCCTAGGACTAAGAAACTAAGCATTTTGATCCATCATGCCCATCAAACCGCAAGTCTTTGAAAGATCTTAAAATCATAGTCTCTCAAGATTAGAAATGACATTAAGGTCATCTGCTTTGACCCTCCCTAAATTTCCTTTATAGTAGCCTACCAAGAGGTCCACTTAAGACCAGCTGTGTGGCCAAACCACAACTGATTGATGAGAGAAACTTCTGATCAATGAGACAAAGTCTCTCATTTATTCAGCATCATTTACATAATGCTCTGCCAGTGCCACACCTTAAGAATACAGTGACAAACCAGAGGGACACAGACCCTGGTCTCAGGCAGGTTTACCTGCACCACCACCACCCCCCCATCACTGCCATGCTGTTAGGACTCCAAAGCAGGTTGAAGAAGGACAGATCTTCCTCCCCTGAGCAACACTTCTGAGATTCTATAAAAGTCTATTAGACCATCTTTTTACTTCTGGTGAATATATTTCAAGCATTTCAACAAAACATTCCCTTGAAAGAAAGAGCTATTTTGTCTGCGACTTAAAACTTCTAAATCCTTAAGTCTCTCTCAGCTCAACCTTGCATTTACTTACCATAAACTGTCTTTGAATGTGGTGATCACTGTCTGGGTTTGTAAATACTGTACATAGCAATGCTCCTCTTCCGGCTTCTTAGTAGGAAAAATATCTTTTTTTTTACCCTATTGCCCCACTCTAGTACCACAAGCTGACAGACACATAAACACATTTGCTGAAGATCTTGTAAGTGCCTCCTACTTAAGTGCTTCAGGAAATCATTTCATGGGTTCTCTCTATGCTTCTATTAAAAAATAAACTAAGGCATATTAAAATTTTAAGAGTTTATTTGAGCACTGGAGTGGTTAGGAGCACTCCACCAACCAGGAACTAGTGACAAAACTTTTATAGAGGAGATGCAGAAGCAAAGTAATGAAAGTATTTGATTGGTTAACAGTTTAAACCACTTCCTTATTTGGTAAAGCCTAGTTGGCTGTTTGTGATTGGTTGTCCTCAGTTTCACTTTCTTGACCTTGAGGCATTTGCAGGTAAAGGCTTTTGTTTACTTATTAGGCTGTTAAGGCATTAGAACCACCTTAGTCTAATAGCCACCTTATTTAATTAAATTTAACACTTCCATTACAAAGACAGCCTCCAAATTTTAAGTGGACAATTAATGAGTACCCAAGCATGTTTTCAAATTTAGGTGATATGTTCATTTGACCAATGAGAAAGATGTGCATTTGTCAAGGTCAAATCTGTTTTAAGCAGAGAGATTTCTAATTGAAGCCTCAAAATCACTAATAGCAAAGAAAATGAAAACCTTTAAATTTTCAGGCTGTTGACGTTTTTTTGTTTTTTTTTTTTTTGGTCTGAATATTGTGTCTTCAGCTAGATTTGGGAATTGGAATAAGATAATGCACATTCCAACAACATGTTTATCACATACTCTCCCAGGCACTTTTTGGAAGCTTAGTGGTATCTCCCAAGCATTCAAGAACAATTAAATGATTTCTATTCTGGTCCTGAGCTACTTTTCTACCTGTCACATTAAAATGATGGATGCTTTCTTATTTTCCCAGGGCAATTTTTTCCTAAAGGACTAAATAGAATCATCTGAAAGATGAGAGGAAGAGACCATAAAAAGGGGGAGAATCTGGCTATTCAGGTTGGGTTACATGGAATCTCCAGGATTCAGGATTTGGTCTTCAAATTTAGATAACCTTTTTTATTTTTTAATTTTTTTGCATAAGCCAAGTTGATCAGGGTCTTGGGACTGACTTGTTAGCCATTTTATTACATCAATAGGTAAGTTAAATTCCTAAATGCTAATTTTCAAAAGGGAATATAACTTTGATGACTAGGCTATTAACATCTAAAATTTTAGGGCACCGACTCACTGTGTCAGTGTGCACAAGAAATTAACTATTAGTCAAAGGCTGTTGTATCAGCATGTATGGTACAGTGAGAATAAAACGAAACAGAGCTAGTGGATATGGATATTGGAGTTAGAAGTCAGAGGTTTCAATTCCAGTTTCACCAGTTGCTAGCTATGAAACTAATTTCTTTGGGCCTCAGTTTTTTTATCTGCAAAATGGGTGTAGCAATTGTACCTAATTCACATCCTGTGAGGAACAAATGAATACAGAACACAGCTCTAAGTAAGCATTGAGTACATATTAGACCCTTTCCTGAAATCAGAGTAAAAAGATTTGTATAGTCTAAAAGCATATTTCATCCAGACTCCCCAAAGTCTGATGAATTCTCTGTGATCATTACAGAATTGACCACTCTGTTGCCAGATTACTGTAGTTCACCGGATGGACAGTCTTATTAATGCGTGATTTGTACTAGGTTCAGTTAGAGCTAGCTTTAAATAATCATCCAGAAACTAGTCTCAGAGCACGTAGGTGTGTAAAACTTTCTATGTGCTTACTAGAACTAGAACACTCTAGAGCTGTTCTCTCCAATGAGGTAGTTACTAATTTTACGTGGCCACTGAGTATTAGTTCTAATTGAGATGTTTTGTAAGTGTAAAATGCACACCGGATCGCAAAGACTTAATGTGAGGAAAAAATGTAAAATGTCTCATGAATAAATTTTTATACTGATTACATGTTGAAATGACAGTCTTATTGATATATTGGGTTAAATAATATACATTTAAAAAATTAAGTTCACATATTTCTTTTTTACTTTTTTAAAATGGCTATTAGAAAATTTATACTACATATGTGGCTGACATTATATTTGTATTGGACAGTACTGTTATAACAAAAGGAATGAGTTTCCACAATGAAACTTATTTTCATTTAATAGTACTTTTCTAAAACAAACATTTAATGTGTACACTAGAGCCCAGCAATTTCACTTTTAGGAATTATCCTGATATAATCAATGATATAACAATGGTGTTCATCACAACATTTTGCAAGCAACCTAAAAATGTCCATCCACGGGGAATTAGTTAACTAAATTAGGATTCGTCTACACTGAGGAATGCCTTGTAGCCCTTTAAAGTAATGATATCAATTTCTATTGCTTGTAGTGGGCAGCTGTTGCTTTCAACTTCTAAGTCTTTATTTCTCTCTTTCTCTTTTTTTTTTTTCAAAAAAATTACCCTCATTTTCTCTGGAAAATCACCCTTGTTCACATTCTCAGTCTTTGCTATCACGGTTTGTTCTACTCTTTACATGCAGAAGGCATGTAATCCAAGCTTGATTCATTTGTGTTTCACCCTCCTGACCTCAATATTTGATTCAGGAGTGGTCATTTCATCAAAGACTGTTCAATCAAAGCTAATCTTGGCACTTTCAAAGAGCTGGACTTGAAGGTGAGCATCATATATAAGCCTGTTGATATGTGCCACCAAGTTGTCTGTTTTTCCATAAACAAACCAATGAAGCCCATGCCCTCATGGAGCTGTAGGGGCAGAAAAGTTTTCCCTTCTTCCCATCTAGTTTCTTTGGTCAGTCTAAAAATTAAATTGACATAAGACAGATTAACAGAAGAAAAACAAATTTAATTTCACGCATATAGGAATCTCATAAAAATATGAGACTCCAAGAAGTGACCAAAGCAGGAAGCTTTTAGACCTTTTAGACAAAGAAACAATTAATTTGTGAAGAATTGACAAGATAAAGAGGTTTGGGCTTGGGGTAGTAAATGAGTGAAGAAGTAACAAGATGTGTTTATATGGCCTTCTTGGTCCTAAATTCCCTATATCTAGTAATAAGGATTATCTCTTTACCTCCTGGTACAGGGAAGGTACCTATCACATGGAAGATTTACTTCCTGCTTTCAAGGGGATAAAAGAGAATCAGAATGTCCTTCTTGCACCAGCTATTTCTCAAGTAAATTTAATTCAAAATAATCAATATGCCAAAATGGCATATTTTGGAGTAGCATATTCTCCCCTTCAGTGTCAACAGACTAAGTAACTTCAGAGTGTTTTAGAGCAAATAAAATAGAATAGACAGTGGGGGAGGGGTATGCTTTATCTATGATGGGCAAAGTAGGCCTTTCTAAGAAGATGACATTTAAACTGAGATTGAATGGAAAGGAAACAGATACATGAAGACCTGGGAAGATAGGGACCATTATCATATATAAAGTTCCTATGGCAGGAAGGGCCCAAATGGGTCTGTATCAAAGGGAAGTCTACTGGGGCCAGGGAACAAGGGAAGAATGTGAAGAGCAGAAGTCATAAAGACAGATTACATCCAGATCATGTAAGATCTTACAGACCATGACAACATTTAAAGTTCATTCATTTTGCAGTGCAAAGGTTTTAAGCAGAGGGGTAAGATCTGCAAAGCGTAAAGAAAGGAAGTCTGCTTTTCCCTCTTACAATAAGTTTTCCACAGTTAAGTATCTTAAGCTCATTATAAGAGAAAAAAGGTATATTCACAAATATCACTCAGAATAAGTGTATTTGTAAAATCTCTAGCATGTCATAATCCTCATCATTAATTTTTAGAACATAATGATTATGCCAGTGGCTAAGTGGAGTATTACATAAGGCAGAGATATATCATCCTTCAAGCCTAGCTCTCATTCAACCTGAACAGAGTCCTGGAAACAGAGACTATAGAAACAAGAGGAGTTAGGAATATTCTCAAAAGGTCAGTAAATGTTCCAGAGGAGAAACCCCATGCAGAGTAGTAGAGTCCCAGAGGGTCTGCTGTTGAAAGAAATCAAGCCAGGTCTAAAAGAGAACTGGCAATGAGATAAACCTTTAAGTGCCACTTCACATTTGGTATTGATTTATTTGCTCCTGGATTTTAACTAATGTGCCATTCTTAAAGACACATCTGTAGGAGACCAAGAGGAAATTTTTTTTTCCTTCAAGCAGATGTCTGAATGTCATTTACCTTTTCTGATGGCTGAAAAAACTTAGTTTACCAAATCAATTCACTTGGGCTAAGGTAGCATATTGAAATTAAAATGAGCCTATCCCTGGGCCAGCTTTGTGAAAAATTGTGAGTTTCTTTTGCGTAAGTAACTTAGTATCAGGTTTCCAATTCTGAACACTTTCTATTATCTTAGAGGACGGCTTTTTAAAAACCTTCTTCAGTAGCACTGTCCCTATCACTGGCGCCCAGACTATTCCCTACCCCAGTCAAAACCTACTTCTATCTTTTAATCATCTTCAAGTGGAAATGACTATGTGAAGTGCTAAACACACCTGTGGTTATATATATTTTAATGGAATTTAAGTTTTTCACTTAACAAACACATACTGTGTACCTATTTTATTCCATACGAAGTGCTAATTGTAAGGAATAATGATAAAACACAAGGAAGGTCTCTGCCCAAGGGTCTCAAACAATCATGATAACACTGTGGGATAAGCGATATGACAGATATATAGTTGAGGAATTATAGATGCAGAGAAAGGGTATGTGGAGGCGCTTCCTAGAGATGATGATGCCTGAACTAATTCTTGAAAGATAGGTGGTAAAAGCAGAGAAGGAACGGTCGTAGGGTACTCCAGGGAGAGGCAAGAGAAAACATGAAGTGTGCAAGAATATATCGCTAATCTGGTTGTGTAACTTCAGGCATCAGGCAATAGATGCAAAGGGAAGGAAACACGTGTTGGCCTTCCTCAATGTCTGAAATCATGTGAATAAAGTAACACGCTGACTCTGAAAATATTAGACTTGGATAAAAACAAGTATAATCAAAAGTTAAGGGGTTTAATAAACTATCCAATAAAGCAGAACAATATCCACTCTATTTCTAATATAGTCCAGCATTTATTTTTGGAATCTTACTTTTTAGTTTAGTCTTCCAAGTAAAAGTATTTTATAATCTGCTTTATTACAGTAATATTTTGAAGCACTCTTATACAAATACATATCCACAAAATAACAAGATAAGAAAAGTGAAACAAGGTAGGGGAGTAATTCTTAATAAACATTTATGCAGTAAATGCATGCTGTATGGTTTGTGGTGGCCCTGGGTAGGGCTGCTCAGACATGCCTTTAAGAGAATCTGCTGTGAAGAGCATAGTTGGCAGATAGCTTCCAGCTGCCACATCTTTGGATGCACTACAGTGTTCTCTCCAAGCCCACACTCACCCTGAGTTGCTCAAAGCTAATGACTAAACTTGGAGGGGATACAAGAAGTGCACCATTTCTGCCAATATGACATGCCTCTGATTAATAATCTTTATTCTGTGCTTCCCCTCGTCTGGACTGAGACTTTCTCGGAACCTCCTCACAGCCTGAGGCTCTTACTACTCAACCCTCTTTTCTCTCCTCTCTCCTTTCCCAGGGTCCAGACCTGTATCAGGGTCTGAAGAATCTCCCTGCCTACTCCTTCCCCTTCCCTTTATCTTCATAGGCATTGCTTCTAATAAATCTCTTTCATTGGCTAATTCTATTTTGGCCTCTGCTTTTTGGAGGACCCTAACTGACATCAAAGCCTTATATTTCCTAGAGATGGCCTCCATTTTTGGTTCTGATCTTCTTAGCGCTGTTGAAGAGTGTGAAAGATGGTATGTGACATAACTCATACCACAATCTAATAGGGTGATATTATAAGAATAAGGGAAAAAGCAGCCATTTACAAAAAAATATAGCAAGAAAGAGGTATAGTATAGTAACACTCCTTGTTAAGAATCCTTCCCTTCTGTGGCATCTTACAGTGCTGTATTGCTGTTCATTCCTTCATTCTTAAGATTTTCTCTGTTCTTCGCTTCTATAACACACCTTATGGTTTTCTATTTCTTTGGTATCCTCTTGTGCTATTTACTCTTTAAACATTTTTTTTTAATTTCCCAAGTGTATATTATTGATTACTTCTCTCACTCAATAGAACTATAGAACTCTATAGTACACCCTCTTCTTGTACTTCTACCCTGAGTTTGAGATGTGTTGGTAGGTGTATGTATGTGTGTGTAATGTATATGTTTTCTATTGCTATTGTAACAAATTATTGCAAACTTATCAGCTTAAAACAGCAATCGTTTATTATCTCACAGTTTCCATGGGTCAGTTTTGGGTACAGCATGGTTCATTTGTTGCCTCTACTTTGGGTCTCACAAAACTGAAATGAAGTGGTTGGCAGGTTGTGTTCCTCTCTGGAAGCTCTGGGGAAGATTCCACTTGCAAGTTCCTTCAGATTGGTGGCAGAATCCAGTTTCTTATGGTTGTACAGCTGAGTCCCCCTTCTTTGCTGGCTGTTAGCTGGGGGTTCCCTTTTGCTCCTAGAAACCTCACTCTAATCCATGCACATGGGTACTTACATCTCAGAGCCAGCAATGGCACCAAGAATCCTTCTCACACTTGGAAACTCTCTCATGTCCTTTTCTGTTGCATCTCTTTGACCGATTCTTCTGCCTTCTTCTTCTGATTTTAACGGCTTGTGCGATATATTGGGCTCACTTAAATAACCTGGGTTAAACACTCTACCTTAATCTCTGATAGTAACCTTAGTTATATCTGCACAGTCCCTTCACAACAGTATATAGACTAATGTTTGGTGGAATCATCAGGAGACAAGAATCTTGGGAGGGTGGAAATCTTTAGAATTCTCCCTATCATTATTTGTATGTGCTCAAGACACCTCAAATTGCAGTATGTCCAAAGCTGAATTTATTTCTTTCCAATTCCTTACCCAATATTATTTATCCTCCCGTATTTCCTCTCTCTGTTAATAAGACCATCATCCAGTGTCATCTAAAGCAGAACCTAGTGCCAATACCTTTTATGGCCACATCCAAACAATCAGTAGTTCAAAACCCAAAAAGAAGGAGCTCTGGAAAGACCTCAGGCTTTTACTTGGGATGCCAATGTTACTTCTGAAATGTTTCTAAAACCCCTCAGATCTTCCCTATCCTTATCATTACAATCCTGCTTTAGATCCTCATTATCTTTTCCCTATACCTTTACACTTGTGTTAATCTCTTGGTTTATCCCCTTATTCCCTACTTTCTACTTCTTCACAAACCCCATTCATTAGAGTAAACATATAAAATTTAAATTGAGTTCTAAATCCAGCAATGGTTGACTGGGTTATTTCAGACAAACTTTCTTATGGATGACAATTATAAAAGTCAGGCAAATCAGGCTTAAAAAATTGGAAGGAATTGAAAAGTTACCAACAACAAGAATCTGGGAGAGGAAGGAAAGCAAAAGAGGTAAGCTTGGCAATTAGTACTTGTTTTTTCTGTTCAGGAATTTACTAATTCTAAAAGTACTGCTGGAGATTTTGAGAAAGTATGCAGAGTTTCTGGCAGACTCAAGGGGCTGGGAGAACCAAAACTGGATTCAGGACTCACCAAGCAGGAAGGACCCTGATATCTACCTGGCTTTCTATTATGACTCCACATGGTTAAACATATGAGAAGGTGTGACAGCCATGAAAAGAACTCAAATCCTCTCAGCTTCAAATCCTCTCAGGCCTTTATTGTATTAAGATAATCTGGTATTGCTATTGTCTTTAGCCTAGATGCAGGCTAGAAACAAAATTTAAAATTCTTTTTAGAGAAAAAAAATCCAGTCTCAAATGATTTTTATGTTTAATGTCTGACATTCAGTAAAACATAATTAAACATACAAAAAGACTTAATCAAAAGCCAATAAAAACAGCAAATATAAAAACAGACCCACCAGAGACACACGTAATTAGATGTTCAAACCTAGTCATTAAGATAAATGTGATAAATATGCTCAAATAATTAAAATACAAAGTGGAGGATTTAAGCAGAGGACTAGAACCTATATAAAAGAATAAATAGAAATTTAGTACTGAAAAATATAATGACTGAAAGTAAAAACTTAATTGATGGCCTTAAGAGAAGAGTAGACTTAAATAAAAAAGAATCAGCATACTAGAAAGTAGTCTAGAAGGATATATCTAGACTAAAGCACTGAGAGATGAGAGGATTGAAAATCTAAAAAAAGCCTAAGAGAAATAGGAGGACACTACCACACAAATAATTGGAGTTCCAGAAGAAAAGAGGAGAAAGACTGGGCCAGAATCAATACTTAAACCTAGTCTGTATTCACTAATATGGATGGATAATTATCTTAATGGTAGAAAGGTTTGAATGCTCAGTCACCTTCATATCAATTCTCCTTTTTTGTTATTCCATCTTTGATGCATTTAGCATTCATAAAAATTAATATATAAGGTGCCCACACATCATGTATACTCTAATTCAGAGACAATTTAAGAGATTTTATGAAGTTATTTGATAATACATTATTTTTGCCTTTTAAAGTTGTCTTTAGTACCTAGTTCTCCCTTAAGTATGATTCCAATGTGTATTTATCAAAATAACTAGTTTATTTTTAGGCAGCTGAAATAAAATCAGTGTTTAAGACTAGCTGGCATAACGAATAAAATCTTGGCCACTTGCCATGGATGCAAGACGCAATGTTATCCCATCCTGTTTAACTGCTAAGTTTTTATCTCCTCAAATTCCTTTATTTTAATTCTATTATTTATGGTTGAATTTACTTAGATTTTTATACTACTTCAAAATCATTTTCTCTGTTTCTTCAGCTGTCTTAACTAGTCTTCATATGACAACTTCTTCTAAAGTGCAAGCTTAAAATACCTTTAACTAGAAGATGTTTTCTTTGTGAGTTGGAATCAAAGAACTACATTCTCCTGAATCAGCTCTCAATTTAATGCACACATGACATTGAGGAACTTCCCCATTAATGTCATGTTTATTTTGAGATAAACCTATTTCACTCCATTCTACTCTTCTGCCTTGGTTATTAGAGACGGATTCTGACCCACTGAACATTCCTCAAGAAAATATTATATATATGTAATTATTTAATTGCATTCTCTTCTGAAAACATAGAATTTTTGCACAGTTTTAAAAATGTTTTTTGAAGGGGAGATATTGATTACTAATATCAATGGGTCAGCTCTATGTAATACACGAGGAGACTAGGTTTTTACCCACATATTGCAGAAGATCTGCCTCTAACCTAAATTATTACACATTTGCTAGTTATGATATTCTACCAATAGTAATTATTTTTATATACTAATTACTATTTTAAAAGCAAATCTTCCTGAAAAGAGTATCACATTGAGTTTCTCACAGACAACTGTATTTCAACATTTCAGCTTGCTGCCCCAAATTCATGAGCAACCTGAGATAAAGACGTGCCCTGGATCTTTGGCAGGCAGGTAAGCACACAAGATAGAGGATGGCCAAGGGGCAGAAAAAGAGAGAAGGTAGGCATGAGATGCCAAGGATATATTTGTTTATCTCCCAGTTTTGTGGAGTAGGCCAACATCTTCACCCTTGTCATGATTGGCCTTATGACCTAGAGTATAGTATGCTTATCTGGAGATACCTTTTGAAAATAGAAGTATGATTTATAAAGAATTACAGAAATCATCAATTTTAGTCTCACAGTGTGGTTTCAGGGTTTTCCAATCACCAATAATATTTTCTCCATCTCTCTCAGTATATTTCCTTTTGATTTATCATGGATCAGTTCTGGTCTATTTTGTCTATAAAGCTTTATCTTGTCTTGTAACCCACAAGGATTCCCTGATACTTTGAAACATTAATTTGACACTGACCTGTTAGACAACATAAAAGGTTTATTATTTATATTATTGAAGCTCCAGAAGAATCAAGTCTGGTGCAAAAAAAAATTTTTGAAGAAATAATGGCTGGAAGAAACTTACAGATTAAATGCAGTTTAAAAAATGCCCTTAAAGGGTAAACTCATGGAAGTTCACACTTAGACACATGATTATCAAACTGGTGAAAACCAAAGACAAAGAAAAAAATCTTGAAATCAGCCAAAGAAAAATGACATTTTATCTATAGGGGAATAATGATTCAAATACAGTGGATTTCTCATCTGAAACCATGGAGGCCAGAAGACAATAAGACATTTGTCAAGTGATAAAATAGAGTAATTGTCAACCCCAAATTCTATATCAAAAGAAAATATCCCTCACGATAGAAGGCGAAATAAAGACATTTTCGATGAAGGAAAACAAGGAGAATCTGTTATCAAAAGACTTACTCTGAAAGAAATATTAAAGAAAGTTCTTCAATAAGAAGAAAACTTTAGGTGGAAAGAATTTCAGAAATGAAGGAAAAACAACAGAAATGGTAAATACCTCATTAACTGTACTAAAATATTTTATCTTAAGTTTTGTAAAATATGCATAACAGTTATATTTAAAAATTATAACATTGTTGAGTTTTGAAATGTGTGTAGTGTAATATATATGCCAACTAAAAAAAATGGGATAAAGTAAAGGGACTGTATGGTACAAGTTTTCTAAATTCCATTTACAGTGATAAAATATTAATTCTATGTAAAGTGTACATAACTGTAAAGTTAATATGTATATTATAATCCTAGAGAGATCACTAAAAAAACTGAACACAAAATATAGTAAAAAATTAGAGAAGAAAAAGCAATACTAAAAAGAAGTCAAATAACTTAAAAGAAGGCAGGAAAGGGAAAACAACAGAATAAAAACAAAATAAAAATAATAAAATGCTAAACATAAATTCAAGCATATCAGTAATTACATATGTGTAAATGATCTAAACACACCAAGTAAAAGATACACTGTCAAAATGGATTAAGCAAAACAAGGCCCAGGATAAATTCAAGGAGAAATAGGCCAAGACACATATTAATCAAGCTGTCAAAAATTAAACACAAAGAAAGCATATTAAAAGGAGCAAGGGAAAAATAACACACAAGGGAATCCCCATAAGGTTAACAGCTGATCTCTCAGCAGAAACTCTGCAAGCAAGAAGGGAGTGGCAGGACATACTGAAAGTGATGAAGGAGAAAAACCTGAAACCAAGATTACTCTACCCAGCAAGGATCTCATTCAGATTTGATGGAGAAATTAAAAACTTTACAGACAAGCAAAAGCTGAGAGAGTACAGCACCATCAAACCAGCTTTACAACAAATGCTAAAGGAATTTCTCTAGGCAAGAAACACAAGAGAAGGAAAAGACCTATAATAATGAACCCCAAACAATTTAGAAAATGGGAATAGGAACATACATATCGATAATTACCTTAAGTGTAAATGGACTAAATGCTCCCACCAAAAGACACAGATTGGCTGAATGGATACAAAAACAAGGCCCATATATTTGCTGTCTACAAGAGACCCACTTCAGACGTAGAGACACGTACAGACTGAAAGTAAGGGGATGGAAAAATATATTCCGTGCAAATGGAAACCAAAAGAAAGCTGGAGTAGCAATACTCATATCAGACAAAATAGACTTTAAAATAAAGACTATTAGAAGAGACAAAGAAGGACACTACTAATGATCAAGGGATCGATCCAAGAAGAAGATATAACAATTGAAAATATTTATGCACCCAACATAGGAGCACCTCAATACATAAGGCAAATACTAACAGCCATAAAAGGGGAAATCGACAGTAACACATTCATAGTAGGGGACTTTAACACCCCATGTTCACCAATGGACAGATCATCCAAAATGCAAATAAATAAGGAAATCCAAGCTTTAAATGATACATTAAACAAGATGGACTTAATTGATATTTATAGGACACTCCATCCAAAAACAACAGAATACACATTTTTCTCAAGTGCTCATGGAACATTATCCTGGATAGATCATATCTTGGGTCACAAATCAAGCCTTGGTAAATTTAAGAAAATTGAAATTGTATCAAGTATCTTTTCGAACCACAACACCATGAGACTAGACATCAATTACAGGAAAAGATCTGTAAAAAATACAAACACATGGAGGCTAAACAATACACTACTTAATAACGAAGTGATCATTGAAAAAATCAAAGAGGAAGTCAAAAAATACCTAGAAACAAATGACAATGGAGACACGACGACCCAAAACCTATGGGATGCAGCAAAAGCAGTCCTAAGAGGGAAGTTTATAGCAGTACAAGCCTACCTTAAGAAACAGGGAACATCCTGAATAAACAACCTAACCTTGCACCTAAAGCAATTAGAAAAGAAGAACAAAAAAACCCCAAAGTTAGCAGAAGGAAAGAAATCATAAAAATCAGATCAGAAATAAATGAGAAAGAAATGAAGGAAATGATAGCAAAGATCAATAAAACTAAAAGCTGGTTCTTTGAGAAGATAAACAAAATAGATAAACCATTAGCCAGACTCATCAAGAAAAAAAGGGAGAAGACTCAAATCAATAGAATTAGAAATGAAAAAGGAGAAGTAACAACTGACACTGCAGAAATAAAAAAGATCATGAGAGATTACTACAAGCAACTCTATGCCAATAAAATGGACAACCTGGAAGAAATGGACAAATTCTTAGAAACGCACAACCTGCCAAGACTAAATCAGGAAGAAATAGAAAATATGAACAGACCAATCACAAGCACTGAAATTGAAACTGTGAATAAAAATCTTCCAACAAACAGAAGCCCAGGACCAGATGGCTTCACAGGCGAATTCTATCAAACATTTAGAGAAGAGCTAACACCTATCCTTCTCAAACTCTTCCAAAATATAGCAGAGGGAGGAACACTCCCAAATTCATTCTACGAGGCCACCATCACCTTGATACCAAAACCAGACAAGGATGTCACAAAGAAAGAAAACTACAGGACAATATCACTGATGAACATAGATGCAAAAATCCTCAACAAAATACTAGCAAACAGAATCCAACAGCACATTAAACGGATCATATACCATGATCAAGTGGGGTTTATTCCAGGAATGCAAGGATTCTTCAATATATGCAAATCTATCAATGTGATACACCATATTAACAAATTGAAGGAGAAAAACCATATGATCATCTCAATAGAGGCAGAGAAAGCTTTTGACAAAATTCAACACCCATTTATGATAAAAACCCTGCAGAAAGTAGGCGTAGAGGGAACTTTCCTCAATATAATAAAGGTCATATATTACAAACCCACAGCCAACATCATCCTCAATGGTGAAAAACTGAAAGCATCTCCACTAAGATCAGGAACAAGACAAGGTTGCCCACTCTCACCACTCTTATTCAATATAGTTTTGGAAGTTTTAGCCACAGCAATCAGAGAAGAAAAGGAAACAAAAGGAATCCAATTCGGAAAAGAAGAAGTAAAGCTGTCACTGTTTGCAGATGACATGATACTATACATAGAGAATCCTAAAGATGCTACCAGAAAACTACTAGAGCTAATCAATGAATTTGGTAAAGTTGCAGGATACAAAATTAATGCACAGAAATCTCTTGCATTCCTACACACTAAGGATGAAAAATCTGAAAGTGAAATCAAGAAAACACTCCCATTTACCATTGCAACAAAAAGAATAAAATATCTAGGAATAAGCCTACCTAAGCAGACAAAAGACCTGTATGCAGAAAATTATAAGACACTGATATAGGAAATTAAAGATGATACAAATAGATGGAGAGATATACCATGTTCTTGGATTGGAAGAATCAACATTGTGAAAATGACTCTACTACCTAAAGCAATCTACAGATTCAATGCAATCCCTATCAAACTACCACTGGCATTTTTCACAGAACTAGAACAAAAAATTTCACAATTTGTATGGAAACACAAAAGACCCCGAATAGCCAAAGCAGTCTTGAGAACGAAAAATGGAGCTGGAGGAATCAGGCTCCCTGACTTCAGACTATACTACAAAGCTACAGTAATCAAGACAGTATGGTACTGGCACAAAAACAGAAAGATAGATCAATGGAACAGGATAGAAAGCCCAGAGATAAACCCACACATATATGGTCACCCTATCTTTGATAAAGGAGGCAGAAATGTACAGTGGAGAAAGGACAGCCTCTTCAATAAGTGTTGCTGGGAAAACTGGACAGGTACATGTAAATGTATGAGATTAGATCACTCCCTAACACCATACACAAAAATAAGCTCAAAATGGATTAAAAACCTAAATGTAAGGCCAGAAACTATCAAACTCTTAGAGGAAAACATAGACAGAACACTCTATGACATAAATCGCAGCAAGATCCTTTTTGACCCACCTCCTAGAGAAATGGAAATAAAAACAAAAATAAACAAATGGGACCTAATGAAACTTCAAAACTTTTGCACAGCAAAGGAAACCGTAAACAAGACCAAGAGACAACCCGCAGAATGGGAGAAAATATTTGCAAATGAAGCAACTGACAAAGGATTAATTTCCAAAATCTACAGGCAGCTCATGCAGCTCAATAACAAAAAAACAAACAACCCAATCCAAAAATGGGCAGAAGGCCTAAACAGACATTTCTCCAAAGAAGATATACAGACTGCCAACAAACCCATGAAAGAATGCTCATCATTAATCATTAGAGAAATGCAAATCAAAACTACAATGAGATATCACCTCACACCAGTCAGAAAGGCCATCATGAAAAAATCTAGAAATAGTAAATGCTGGAGAGGGTGTGGAGAAAAGGGAACACTCTTGCACTGCTGGTGGGAATGTGAATTGGTTCAGCCACTATAGAGAACAGTATGGAGGTTCCTTAAATAACTACAAATAAAACTACCATGTGACCCAGCAATCCCACTACTGGGAATATACCCTGAGAAAACCAAAATTCAAAAAGAGTCATGTACCAAAATGTTCATTGCAGCTCTATTTACAATAGCCCGGAGATGGAAACAACGTAATGTCCATCATCAGATGAATGGATAAAGAAGATGTGGCACATATATACAATGGAATATTACTCAGCCATAAAAAGAAAAGAAATTGAGCTATTTTTAATGAGGTGGATAGACCTAGAGTCTGTCATACAGAGTGAAGTAAGTCAGAAAGAGAAAGACAAATACCGTATGCTAACACATATATATGGAATTTAAGAAAAAACGATGTCATGAAGAACCTAGGGGTAAGACAGGAATAAAGACACAGACCTACTGGGGAACGGACTTGAGGATATGGGGAGGGGGAAGAGTGAGCTGTGACAAAGCGAGAGAGAGGCATGGACATAAATACACTAACAAACGTAAGGTAGATAGCTAGTGGGAAGCAGCCACATGGCACAGGGATATCGGCTCGGTGCTTTGTGACCGCCTGGAGTGGTGGGATAGGGAGGGCGGGAGGGAGGGAGACACAAGAGGGAAGAGATATGGGAACATATGTATATATATAACTGATTCACTTTGTTAAAAAGCAGAAACTAACACACAATTGTAAAGCAATTATACTCCAATAAAGATGTTTAAAAAAAAAAGGGCCCAGTTATAAGATATATACAAGAAAGCCACTTTTAATATAATGATTTAGGTAGGATAAAATTAAAAGGATGAAAAATGATTCCCATAAAATATTAATCAAAAGAAAACTAGAAGAGTCATGATAATATCAGACAAATCATATGTCAGTACAAGAAGAATTATCAAGAATAAAGAAGGATATCACTTAATGATAAAAGGATTAATTCACCAACAAGATATAATAACCCTAAATATATATGCATCTCACAACAGAGATCCAAAATACATGAAGCAAAGCTTATAGAACTAAAAGGCTAAATGGACCAATTCACAATTATAGTGAATTTCACTGATCAACAGAACAAGTAGATAGAAAATCAGCATGGATACAGATGACATGCAATAAAAACATCAACCAACTAGATCTTATTGAAATTTATAGAACTATCCATTTAACAATAGCAGAATTCCCATGCCTTTCCAATGCACACAGGACAATTAACAAGATAGACCACATCCTTGGTCATTAAACAAATCTTAATAAATTTTAAAAAAATGAAATAAAATAAAAGTTTGTTCTCTGGCCGAAATGGAATTGAACTAGCAATGAACTGCAAAAAAGATGTGAACAAAATCCTCAAATACTTTGAAATTAAACTAAGAGAAAGAGGAGTTTTCAAGAGAAACAGGAACATTTTTGAATTGAAAGAAAATGAGAATATAATATATCAAAATTTGTAGGATGCAGCTAAAGCAGTTCTTAGAGGGAAATGTATAATTTTAACTATTAGTAATAAAAAAGAAGAAAGGTCTCATAATCAATAGTTTACTTTTTCACCTTAAGAAACCAGAAAAAGAAAAACCCTTAACAAGCAGAAGAAAAAATAATAAGGAAAAGGACAGAAACCCATGAAGTTGAAATCGGGGAAAAAGTAGAGAAAATTAGTGAAACCCAGCTGGTTGTGATGGTTAATTTTATGTGGCAACATGGCTGGGCCACATAGCCCAGATATGTGGTCAAAAATTATTCTGGATGTTTTTGCGAGGGTGTTTTCAGATGATATTTGTATTTAGATTGGTGAACTTTGAGTAAAGCAGATTGTCCTTCATAATGTGGTTGGGCATCATTCAACTGGTTGAAGGCGTGAATAGAACAAAAGACTGACCTCCACCAACCAAAAAAAAAAATTCTCCAGCAGGTTGCCTTCAGACTTAATCTGAAACACTGGCTTTTGTAGAAGACTGCCTGTGAACTCAACCACAACTCTTTCCTGCGTTAACCGCCATATTAACAGAATAAATGTGAATCTTTGAATCATAATATCTCTAGTTTAGTTAATACCTAAATGCTAATTAGTTCAACCACCTCTGTTCCATGAAAATTTTACATAGCATCTCACCTACTGGGCCATCAAACTCCTACTTAAGTATCTCCTATAAAGTACAAGTTTTGTATAAGGGAAGCAGTCTGCATTTCAGAAATAGGCAGATCTGTTTTTGATTCATGGCTTTGCCAATAAGTAGCTATGTATTCATGATCATATCATTTTATTTCTTTAGGTCTCAACTTCCTCATCTTTGAAATGGGGATATTTTATGGAGACCTCGTAAAAATAAGAAATGATATACATAAATCACCTACACATTGTAGGCACTCAATAAATATGTAGTTCACATTGGTGCTACAGGAATAAGGTAAAATGAGTTTCAAAATCTTTTCTTTATTACATTTAACAATTAACAATATGCATCTTAAATGTACGTTCTGTCTTTTTTCTCTGACACTGGCACCTAGAACAACTCCTAACACATAAAAAGCACCTAATAATTTTGTTATTATCTGAATGAGAAATAGCTTATGTCAGCTGTTCTCAACTTTTTTTGTCTTATTATCCCTTTATACTGTAAAAACTGAGGATCCCAAAGAGCTTTTGATTATTTTGGTCATATCTATCTATATTTACTGTATTAGAGATAAAAACCAAATATTAATTAAATTTAAAATAATAAAAATAAAATTACTACTTGATAACATAAATACCAAACTTTCTAAAACAAAACAAAACAAAAAGTTAGTGAGAATAATGGTGTTGTTTTATATTTTTGCAAACCTCTTTAATGTTTGGCTTAATAGAAGTTAACTAGATTCTTATGTCAGCTTCAACATCCTATCAATTACACTATGTGGTTTTAATTGAACTATGTGAAGAAAATCCAGCTTCACAAAGCTCTGTATTGGAAAGAGGAGTATTTCAGTAGCATTTTCAGATAATTATAAATATTCTTATATGATAGTATACCAAAACACAAGTGGTAGTTTCTTCAGAGTTATTTGCAGTGTGGAATTTGAAATCATGTCAGTGAATTCTGTTGCCTTAAATTCTACTAATCTACCTATAAGCTGAGTGAATCTTTTACTCATACATGATTTTGTAACATCATGCATGGATCATTTAGAAAATATCGGTTCAATGATTTATGCAGACCTTCCATATGCGAATGCATTTCTTTAGACAATACCATCAATAGATCACTGAGCTCAGCAGTAAAGCTTTTTTAAGTACTGTGAAGTTGTCAAGCTCACACTGCTGAATAAGAGTTTCCCAAATTTCTAATTTTTGCTAGAAAGCTCAAATTTTAACATTGGCAACAAATACTGGCAGTTATTTTTCTTAAAATGACAGGTCCACATTGTCCATTTTTGATAAAATGCTTGCCAAATACCAAAGTCTGAAAAACCATAGTCTGTCTGTTGTTCCATGAAAATAAAGCAATTAGCTCATTATTCAATCACACAAGCGCTTTTCCTTGAGGCAACCACTGTACTTCAGTATGCAGAATTGCTTTATGTGTACTTCCCATTTTGTCATACAATATATTAAAAAGCAAGTACTCAAGGGTCAATAGTTAATAAACTCAATAATATTTTACTACAGATAAATTCCCCACTTATGATGGTTCAACTTACAATTTTTCAACTTTACGATTATGTGAAAATGATACACATTCAATTCAGGAGAAACCGTACTTTGAATTTTTAATTTTGATCTTTTCTGGGCTAGTGATGCTGGGCAGTAGCAGTTGGCCGAAGTTCCCAGTCAGCCATGTGATCACGAGGGTATGCTTACAGCCATTCTGTACCCACACAACCACTCCGTTTTTCACTTTCAGTACAGTATTTAATACATTACATGAGATATTCAACACTTTATTATAAAATAGGCTTTGTGTTAGATGATTTTACCAAACTGTAGGCTTATTTCTGAGCATATTAAAAGTAGGATAGGCTAAGCTATGATGTTAGGTGTGTTAGGTGTATTAAATGCATTTTTGACTTATGATGGTTTCAACTTATGAAGGGTTTATTGGGATGTAACCCCATTGTAATTTGAGGAAGATCTGTACTTCATTAAGGACATTCTTAAGTGAAATTGGCATTTAAAAAATTATAAGTGTTTGATGGTGAAAAGCTACTAGGACAGCTTGTTGTCACAGCTATAAGAGCAAGTTTACCTCTCATAAGCTCTCTAACCTAGTTATTGTCTAATAGGTCATTATTTTGGAATTCTAAAACATGCCTTTTGCATTTTTTATAAAATATTATAGTTTATCCTGGAATTTCAAAATAATTATTTTTAGATGATAATAAGGTTAGTAAGATTACTAAAGGTAATAACCAGTGATAGCAAAGTAATCACTGAGAACAAACTGAGTTAATCCCTGAAAAAGTATATACTTATACCCTAAATATACTACCTTAGAACATTTAAAATACATAAGTACACATCCTATTAGCTTTCAAAAGGAAGATGTCATCACACTTCAGGTAGCCTTTGGAAGATCCCACCGTATACTCAAAAGAGAATAAGAGTGGAAAAGGTGAATAACATCTTAGCATTATTATGAAAACAGTTTTACCTGCACTTAAATACTTCCTTAAAAGGTCTCAGATACTTCCAGAAGATCCCAGATCAAACTTTGAGAACCTCTGGCTAATATCTTTTCTGCAAAATCCTGTGGGTTATAAAATATAGCATTATGATGTGCTAAAATAGGTTTCCTGGTCCTAGATTTTCCCTTTTTTCATGGTTAGAAATCTAGGGCTCTTCAAATCCACACTGAAACCGAAAGATCCTTTTTGGTCCACCAAAAAGAACTCTGCATTGCAAACTTCACTCAATGCAAAAGCCAGCTGAGGTGAAGTCACCAGAGGCCAACAGAAGTCAGGAGTAAAGTGCCACACAGCCTTCAACCACAGTAGTTTTCAAATTGTTTGGTCAGGCCACCTCTTAGAGCCCTTTCATCGATCATTTTATGCCTCTCTGTGTTCCTTTTTTAAGATTTTGTTTTTGTGTAATGTTGCTGGGCATTCTGTCCTCAATTTTCTTGTCACACAGTGAAGGAAGTGTCCTATCTGATATGAAGCCACATGTCAGCACCTGCTCTCTGGGTTGATTTGTTCATTATTTCCATTTCTCTTTTCTGATTCTGCAGGGTCTCCTTCTGTCATCAGCAACAACCATGCAACTGTATGCTGTGGGCCTGCATTCTTTTTTTACGGATGTCAAAATCCGGGGTCTGATGAGTGCCCTTGAGGCTCAGCCTATCACTTAAGGAGTGTTTCTCTTTGGATGTTCAATTTTTTGTTTAACTGAACTTGCAGTTAAGCCTTGCTGACATATAAAATTTGACTTTGTCTATGTGGATGGATAATCTAATTGAAAAAGGGAGGTAACTTTTTACCACACTAGGAGACAATTATGCTTTTATTATGCACAAGGATATCTTGCTTTAGGTTCACACACTCAAACATCAGTCTAATACAGTGCAATCCAATTCAATGTAGCAACCATATATTGAGATGCCACTGAGGATAGGCACTATGTATAAATGGACTGGGATTCTTTGGAAATAAGCAAATGATTACACCTGAAGACACAGGTAACACAGAAAGAGTGATGCCTTTAACCTGGCTAGGGTAGGTGACTTTAGGCTTTTGTGGCACATCAGTAAGCATAGTCCATCTACGTATTGTTTAACGGTTCATGGCAGCTTACATTGTGTTAGGCAGATGATTGTTCACAATTAGGCAGATGGTTTTAAACTCAAATGGCCTGAGTAAGTAGCTTTAAGCTTCAGGCTTCAGTAGAAATATAGGATTTTAACCTTGGTCACTGTAACATTAATACATTGTTCAGGTAAGTGTTGTTTGCATAAAGAGAAGGATGCAGGTGCAGATCTTAGCACATGCCAGCTGTAGGGACCATAGTGTACTGGCCAATTAGAGTGGAGCTTGAACAACATAGTACTGCTTAGCTTGGTATTTTAGACAAAGCCAGAATAAGAATGAAATCACAAAATGAGGATGAGGAAACATGCATGAGGAAATATCAGACAAGTCAAAGTTGAGGGACATTCTACTTTTCAAAAATGTCAATGTTATAAAATAAGTAAGCTGAGCATATTTGTCAGATTAAAGGACATTAGAGATATGGCAACCTAATATAGCACTTGATCTTGGAAAGGATTTGTACTGATAAAAATATTTCTTTAAAGGATAATATTGCTGTAATTACAAAACTCTGATTATAGACTATATATTAGGAACAGTATCAGATGCTAAATTTCCTGAATTTGGTGATTTCACTGCAACTATGTAAAAAGGAAATACATTATCTATGCTACAGTTTTTATGAGTGAAAGGTCACGAGTTTTACAATTTTTTTCTCAAATGGTTCCTCAAATAAAACAATGTATATATTATATAGGTGCATATAAGGGTGTGTGTGTGTGTATGTGTATGTATATGTGGGTGGGGGAGAGAGAGAGAGAGAAAGGAAAAAACCAAGGCAGCAAAATATTAATAATGAGTGAAACTACATGAAGGATATGTGTATATGCATGTTCTTTGTAATACTCTTGTAAATTTTTTATAGGTTTGAGTTTTTAGAAAATATATAGAGTAATGAAAAAACAGTCTTCCTTCTTATCCCCACCCCCACCCCACCCCTTCAAAGGCTTACTTTCCAGGGAGGATTGTGAAAAAATAATTGCTTCCTTTACTCTGATTCTCAGTCAGATATCTGGCCACAAGATCTGGACCTAAAACTCTAAAAGCAGATGAGAGCCTCCCTGGTGTAGAACCCTTTTGAATTTCTAGCTTTAAATCTTTAGTGTCAAGCCTTGGTAGGTAGAGCTGTAACAACTTCACCAAATTTAAGAATCACTCATCAGCCCATGACCACAACTTGTGATGGATTTTGCCCATTACACAAATTCTGAACTTAATTTCAGACAACCAAAGTGGCACATTCCCAAAAGAGTGAAAGATATTTTTTCATGAACAAATGAAAAATGAATGGGGTTCCTAATTTTAAAGCAAAGATTTTATTCGGTTAATGCAGAAAAACAAATCTAAGAAACTATGGCAAATCCAATGGACCAAACAGTATTTAAGTGAACTTCAATTCTAAGAATCACATTTGCCTAGAAAATAAGAGCAGAACTGGCATAGTTAAAAATATTCTTCAGACTTTTGATTAGAATCAACGCAAAGGAATGTAAATGAGTAAATTAAGGGGAAAAAATGAAAACGAACTAATAAGCTAGAAGAAAAAATACATTTCTTGAAGAGAAATGATAAAGATCTTGTGGAACAGATTATTCACAGATGAAAAAGAAGATGAGATCTTAAAGATTAAGAGAAACTAATATGTGAAGAGGAAAAGGTCAATCACCCAGATCAAGTTATTCTTAAAGAGGGTGTCAGAAAAAAGGGAGATGTTTTTTATTAACAGGAAAGGGGAATAAGCCCCAAAGTAACCAACAAAAGAAAAATGGCAAATGCATAGCTAGCAAACAGGCTGCCCAGAAAGTATCAGGTTCCAGGAAGCTGTTGAGAAGTACCCTCTTAAAACTGCAGTTGGAGATTTCACAGTAAGCATATAAAAATACTACCCCTCCCCCAACAGCTAAATTAGAATATTACAAACTATATAGGTTTGAGATGAAAAGATCAGAAAGTGTCATAAGAACAGACTTTAGGAATTGCTAGTGAGCTTTAAGGTGACACCCACCAGGAATGGCATGTAGACACTGAGTGTGTCCTGAGAAACTATGCCCCTAAACTTTGGAATTATGACTCTGAGGGTAGACAAAGCTAAAATAAAACAGATTAAAGTGGATATAAGAAAGACAGTAGGTTGAGTTCAGGCCTGGACAAAATATTGGTCCAATGGGTGAAATTAACCAGCTCAGAAAGGTAACACTGACAAGATTTATTTTTCACTGGTTGCTTTGGTTATTCCAAGAATTCATTAACTTCATATATCTCACTATAGGACAAACCAGAAGACAAAATCAGAAGTGTATAGAAAATCAAACATCTGAGTGGAAGGAAAAGGGAAGATGAAATGAAATAAAGTTTTTGGTTCCAGGTAAAAGTGCTCACGTAATGTGTGCTGGAGAAATGAAAAGTCTAAGAAGTCAGTTAAGCTATTACAAACACAATCAAGCCTTCATAAAAGGTATGTAGGGGGAGAGTAGAGAAAAATTCAAACACCAGAAGCAAATTTCACTATTGCAGAAACAGAGTTAGCAGAAAGAAAGACTTAAAACATTCGAAAAATAAGGAACAAGTGACTTGATTACAAGGAAGAGGTCATGGGCATCACTAGGTCCTTGGGGAAACAAGCTTCAAAAAATCAACAGTAGCTTTACTTCTGGAATCCACTAAAGATGATTATTCAGATGGAACAAATGTGAAGACTGTGGGTATCTTCCCAAGGACACAGGTTTCTCAGGTGTAAGCAATTCCATAGCAAAACTGTCAACTCTTAGTTACCACAGCACAAAACTGAAAATGTCTGCTCAAAGTTAATAAGGAAAACATCAGTAAACAGAACCTATAATCAGTTCAGTACTGGTGCCAGAAAATGGGTGCCAAAGGTTAAATGGAAATTAATAAGTTTTTAATATGCTAGGTGGAAAAGAAAGACACCTCAAAATAAGATCTGGTGATTGGGACTGTAATCATTGCAACTGCCAAACTGCACTAAGTGAAATGTCAGGCAAAGAAAGACAAATACTGTATGTTTTCACTTACATATGGAATCTAAAAAATAAAACTAACAAATATAACAAAACAGAAACAGGCTCAGATACAGAGAACAAACTAGTAGTTAGCAGAAAGGAGGGGGTAGAGGAAGGGGTAAAATAGGTGACGGGGATTAAAAGGTATGAACTACTCAGTATAAAATAAATAAGATACAGGGATGTAATGTACAGCACAGGGAATATAGTCAATATTTCATAATAATTTTGTATGGAGCATAATCTATAAAAATATTGAATTACTATATTGTACACTTGAAACTAATAAATTTGTAAGTCAACTATACTTCAATTAAAAAAAAAAAACTGCACTAAAGAATGTAGCAATGTCTCAGACACCATTCTCTACCAGCAGAGGACAGAATACACAGGTAGGCTTTTTTCTACCTGTGGTAATTTACATTATCTTGTAATTACTCTCCTGATGGGAGAGTTCTCCCAGTTGAAATTTTGTTCATAGTTTGTGCCATCAGGACAATTAACCTAAACTGCCAGTCATCCTGAAGTGGCCAACCAACATCTATTGCTTTTTCTTTTAACCTCAGATAACCAAGTCTTTGCTTTAGACTGATTCTAAGAATATTATTTTGACTCTAGAAGTAGGGATAAACTATTTTTACTTGTCTGAAAGACTGAGATAGCTGTAGTAAAATTTTATTTCAGAAGTTTCTGCTTCTGGACATAAGTGAACAACTACTGGACTAGCCCTCCCACTGTGAATAACTATGAAACTGGACAAAATGAATGAAATGACAGTTGTCAGATATTCAATAAGAAGTAGCATGGGACTGTGCTCCCTAAATAAGGGAAATCCATGAAGTAAGTCCCACAGTCATCCTGACTTTCTGTCTGCAGGTACTGGCTGTACTCTTACATTAGAAGATACACCCCAAGCAAAGCATGATATTCTCAATAAGCTGATGAGGCAGAGACCAGAGTTTGGCAATGCTGAGGCAGATAAAATGTGAAGGACATGATGCTGGAGAGAAAAGTGCTATGCAGAATAGGAGAACCACAAACCTACAGTGGTATTCTAATGTCTTTGGCCAATATTAAATTGAATATAAGCTGGGAAAATCTCCTGGCAGAGGAGGCCTGGCAGAGAACTGCTACTGAGGAAATGCAAGCTGAATGGATATTCTTGAGATCATATAGTGCAAAGAAAAGTAGGAGTCACAAACAGACAGAATAGGGATCTCAGTGAACACCTTGAAAATGCAAATGATACTACAGAAAAGCTGTAGGGCTACTCTAGTCCTAGAACAAGGGTTACTTGTGACCTACCCTAGAAAAACTTAAAAAGATGCTTCAGAAGGATCAAGCTGATCCAGTAAATCAACTGCCTGCCAGGTCAAAACACAGCACTCTATAAAGAAAGATACAATCAAGATTCCTTACACCATACTATGAACAATAGGTAGCAAATAGTAAAAGATTACTAATCATGCAAAGAAGCAGGAATTTGTTACCTATGACCAATTAAAAAAAAAAAGAACTAGCATTTGATGGAAAAAGATACAGAGCTAACAGAAATTTTGGACTTAGAAAACAATGAATTTAAGAAAGCTATCACAAATATTTTAAGGAATTAAAAGATAAAACACAATAAGCGAAGAGGTAGGACATTTCAAAAACCAAATTAACGCCATGAAAAAATGGAAATCTAGAATTGAAAAATACAATATTTGAGATAAAAATTAAAAAGATTAATTGTATACTGATTGGGAAATACAAAAGTAAAGGTCTGCAAACTTAAAGACAATAGAATGTAAATGATTTAAAATGAAGCACAGAGAGGGGAAAAAAGCTGAGAAAGTTAACAGAGCAATAGCAAGAAGGTTAACATGCATGGACTTGGAGAAGAGACAGATTTATCTTCCAGAGCAATCTGGAGATTGCTCCAGAATTGACAGAAGAGACATAGATTACTACATAATCTATGAAGAGACTTAGATTGCAAAACAAAAAGTATTTGAAGAAATAATGGCCAGTAAAACTTACATTTCAATGAAGAATATCAAACCAAAGATATAAGCAGCTCACTGAATCCCAAGCAGGATAAACAGAGTGAACACCACATATTGGTAAATCATAGGGAAATTGCTGAAAGCCAAACACAAAAAGAGAATTTTAAAAGTATCCATAAAAAAATGATATATGATGTAAAGAAAAAATAAAAAGATACGATTGACTGCTGAACTCCAGGCAGAAATAAAGGCAGAGAACAATGGAATGCTGCTTTTAAGTTGCTAAAAGAAAAAAAATATATGTAATTGCCAGCCAAGAATAAAATACCCTACAAAAATATCCTTTAAAATGAAGGTACTACACTCAGCAGGACCCACCCATGGTTAAGGGTCCAGCGGCAATGGAGGAGACCGTGGGGGAGATGGTGGGAGAGGGGCCAGTGCTTGCCCTGTCCACTTAGGCACTGGGAAGCCTGCTGGGCTCCCAGGCCTAATCCTCTGCCCTCGGAGCCTCCCTCAGGACGCGTAGAGCCCAAGCCCTGCCCCTACACCCCCACCCAGGGCCCTACCTCTACACTCGGACACTCGCTCCAATGCACTGGGCCTAAACCACACCCACACACCCTCGCTCAAGTCCCTACCTCCAAACTCCAGAACTCCACACTCCAGAGGCCCTCCTTTCCACGTGCTGCTTCTCCCCTTCCAGGCAGGTCCTAAATAGAGGCCCTACCCCACACTTAAACGTCACCCTACCTAGGCCCCACCCCATGCTCAAACGTCACCCCCCACCGACCTAGGTCCCGCCTCACCCTAAACCCCACCCCTGCCTAAGTTTCACCCCGGCCTAAACTCCACCCCCAAAGCCAAGGCTTTTTTTTTTTTTTTCTTTTTCCCTCTTTTAGACTGGGGTTCTGTTTTACCTTGTAGATTCATTGTTGTTGATGCTTTTATATTTTTATTTTTCCTAATAAATATTTTATCTTTCTAGTTTTATTTTATTCTCTATACTTTTTTAGTGAACACTCCTTTTGGCTTGTTCCCCCACCACTTTTTTTTTTTCTTTTTTCTGGTGTGGTTTTGTTGCAGTTGTTTCAATTATAGTTTTATTTTTCCTAATATATTTTTTATCTTTCTAATTTTATTTTCTTATTCTTTGATATTGTACTGCTCCTTTTTTTCTTTCTTTCTTCCTTTTTTTTTTTTACAACACCATGAAGCTTGCGGGATCTTGGTTCCCAGGCTGGAGGTCGGGCCCAAGCTCCTGTGGTGGGATCTCCAAGTCCAAACTGCTGGACTAACAGGGAACCTCATACCCCAGGGAATATCAATTGGAGTGAGGTCTCCTGGAGGTCCTCACCTCAGTACCAAGATCCAGCTCTATCCAACTGCCTGCAAACTCCAGTGCTGGACGTCTCAGGCCAAACAACCAGTAAGAAAGGAATACAGCACCATCCATCAAAACAAACAAAAAAAGGAAATGACAAAAAAACATGTTACAGACAAAGGAGCAAGACCAAATAAATGAAGATGAAATAGGCAACCTACCTGAAAAAGAAGTCAGAGTAATGATAGTAAAGATGATCCAAAATCTTGGAAACAGAATGGAGAAAATACAAGTAACATTTAACAAGGATCTAGAAGAACTAAAGAGCAAACAAACAGTGATGAACAACACAATTACTGAAATTAAAAATACTCTAGAAGGAATCAATAACAGAATAACAGGCAGAAGAACAGATAAGTGAGTTGGAATATAAAATGGTGGAAATAACTGCCAGGGGGCAGAATAAAGAAAAAAGAATGAAAAGAATTGAGGACAGTCTCAGAGGGACAACATTAAACGCACCAACATCAGAATTATAGGGGTACCAGAAGAAAAAGAGAAAAAGAAAGGGTCTGAGAAAATATTTGAACAGATTATAGTTGAAAACTTTCTTAACATGGGAAAGGAAATAGTCAATCAAGTCCAGGAAGCACAGACAGCTCCATACAGGATAAACCCAAAGAGAAACACTCCAAGACACATATTAATCAAACTATCAAAAATAAAACACAAAGTAAAAATATTAAAAGCAGCAAGGGAAAAGCAACAAATAACGTCCAAGGGAATCCCCATAAGGTTAACAGCTGATTTTTCAGCAGAAACACTGCAAGACAGAGGGATTGGTAGGACATATTTAAAGTGATGAAATGGAAAGACCTACAACCAAGATTACTCTACCCAGCGAGGATCTCATTCAGATTCCATGGAGAAATTAAAACCTTTACTGATAAGCAAAAGTTAGGAGAATTCAGCACCACCAAACGAGCTTTACAACAAATGCTAAAGGAACTTCTCTAGGCAAGAAACACAAGAGAGGGAAAAGACGTACAGCAACAAACCCAAAACAATTAAGAAAATGGTAATAGGAACATACATATCAATAATTACCTTAAATGTAAATGGATTAAATGCTCAAACCAAAAGACATAGATTGGCTGAATGGATACAAAAACAAGACCCATATATATGCTGTCTACAAGAGACCCACTTCAGACCTAAGGACACATACAGACTGAAAGTGAGGGAAAGGAAAAAGATGTTCCATGCAAATGGAAATCAAAAGAAAGCTCAAGTAGCAATTCTCATATCAGACAAAATAGACTTTAAAATAAAGACTATTACAAGAGACAAAGAAGGACACTACATAATGATCAAGGGATCAATCCAGGAATAAGATATAACACTTGTAAATATTTATGAACCCAACATAGGAGTACCTCAATACATAAGGCAAATGCTAACAGCCATAAAAGGGGAAATTGACAGTAACACAATAATAGTAGGAGACTTAAACCTCCCACTTTCACTTATGGAAAGATCATCCAAAATGAAAATAAATAAGGAAACAAAAGCTTTAAATGACACATTAAATAAGATGGACTTAACTGATATTTATCGGATATTCCATCCAAAAACAACAGAATACACTTTCTTCTCAAGTGCTCATGCAATATTCTCCAGAATAGACCATATCTTGGGTCACAAATCAAGCCTCGGTAAATTTAAGAAAATTGAAAGCATATCAAATATCTTTTCTGACCACAACACAATGAGACTACATATCAATTACAGGAAAAAAACTGTAAAAAATACAAACAAATGGAGGCTCAACAATACAATACTAAATAACCAAGAGATCACTGAAGAAATCAAAGAGGAAATCAAAAATTACCAAGAAACAAATGACAATGAAAACATGATGACCCAAAACCTACAGGATGCAGCAAAAGCAGTTCTAAGAGGGAATTTTATAGCAATACAATCCTACCTCAAGAATTAAGAAAAATCTCAAGTAAACAATACAATCTTACACCTAAAGCAATCAGAGAAAGAAGAACAAAAAAACTCCCAAAGTTAGCAGAAGGAAAGAAATCATAAAGATCAGATCAGAAAAAAAATGAAAAAGAAATGAAGCAATAGCAAAGATCAATAAAACTAAAAGCTGGTTCTTTGAGAAGATAAATAAAATTGATAAACCATTAGCCAGACTCATCAAGAAAAAAAGGGAGAAGACTCAAATTGACAGAACTAGAAATGAAAAAGGAGAAGTAAAAACTGACTCTGCAGAAATACAAAGGATCATGAGAGATTACTACAAGCAACTCTATGCCAATAAAATGGACAACCTGGAAGAAATGGACAAATTCTTAGAGAAGCACAACCTTCTGAGACTAAACCAGGAAGAAACAGAAAATATAAACAGACCAATCAGAAGCACTGAAATTGAAACTGTGATTAAAAATCTTCTAACAAACAGAAGCCCAGAACCAGATAGCCTCACAGCTGAATTCTACCAAACATTTAGAGAAGAGCTAACACGTATCCTTCTCAAGCTCTTCCAAAATATAGCAGAGGGAGGAACACTCCCAAACTCATTCTACGAGGCCATCATCACACTGATACCAAAACCATACAAGGATGTCACAAAAAAAGAAAACTATAGGCCAGTGTCTCTGATGAACATAGGTGCAAAAATCCTCAACAAAATATTAGCAAATGGAATCCAACAGCACATTAAAAGGATCATACACCATGACCAAGTGGGGTTTATCCCAGCAATGCAAGGATTCTTCAATATATGCAAATCAATCAATGTGATACACCATATTAACAAATTGAAGGAGAAAAACCATATGATAATCTCAATAGATGCAGAAAAAGATTTGACAAAATTCAACACCCATTTATGATAAAAAGTCTCCAGAAAGTAGGCATAGAGGTAACCTACCTCGGCATAATAAAGTCCATATATGACAAACCCAGAGTCAAGATCGTTCTCAATGGTGAAAAACTGAAACCATTTCCTCTAAGGTTAGAAACAAGACAAGGTTGCCCACTCTCACCACTATTATTCAACACAGTTTTGGAAGTTTTAGCCACAGCAATCAGAGAAGAAAAAGAAATAATAGGAATCCAAATCAGAAAAGAAGTAAAATTGTCACTGTTTGCAGATGACATGGTACTATACATAGAAAATCCTAAAGATGCCACCAGAAAACTACTAGAGCTAATCAATGAATTTGGTAGAGTAGCAGGAAACAAAATTAATGCACAGAAATCTCTTGCATTCCTATACACTAATGATGAAAAATCTGAAAGAGAAATTAAGGAAACACTCCTATTGACCACTGCAACAAAAGAGAATAAAATAGCTCAGAATAAACCTACCTAAGGAGACAAAAGACCTATATGCAGAAACTATAAGACACTGAACAAAGAAATTAAAGAAGATACAAACAGATGGAGAGATATACCATGTTCTTGGATTGGAAGAAGCAACATTGTGAAAATGACTATACTACCCAAAACAATGTACAGATTCAATGCAACCCCTATGAAACTATCAATGGCATTTTTCACAGAACTAGAACAAAAAATTTCACAATTTGTATGGAAACACAAAAGACCCCGAATAGCCAAAGCAGTCTTGAGAAAGAAGAACAGAGCTAGAGGAATCAGGTTCCCTGACTTCAGACTATACTCCAAAGTTACAGCAATCCAGAAAGCATGGTACACATATATATGGAATCTAAAAATAAAAAAATAGAAAAATGGCTCTGATGAACCTAGGGGCAGGACAGGAATAAAGACACAGACATAGAGAACGGACTTGAGGACTTGGTGTGGGGGAGGTAAGCTGGGACAAAGTGAGAGAGTAGAATTGACATATATATACTACCAAATGTTAAATAGATAGCTAGTGGGAAGCAGCTGCATGGCACAGGGAGATCAGCTTGGTGCTTTGCAACCACCTAGAGGGGTGGGATAAGGAGTGTGGGAGGGAGATACAAGAGGGAGAGGATATGGGGATATACGTATGAATATAGCTGATTCACTTTGTTATACAGCGGAAACTAACACAACACTGTAAAGCAATTATACTCTAATAAAGATGTTGGAAAAAAATAAATAAAATAAAATAAAACAAAGGCAAAAAATGAATGTTTTTTAAAAAGCTGGTAGAATTTGTCTCCAGCAGATTTGTACTACAAAAGTATTAAGGGAAATTCTTTAGTCATAAGGAAAATGACATCAGAAGGAAAGCTGAATAAATACAAAACATTTCTCTAGAAAATGATAAATATATGAGGGAATATGAAAGACATTTTATACTTTATATTTTGATTTATTTAAAAGATAGTGAACTCATTTCAAATGCTCGAGTGGCTATTGTATGGATGGTACCATTCTAGAAAATATTGTTGCTCATCATATAAAAAAATAAAATAAAATAAAAGGTAGTGAACTATTAAAAATTAATACTAATATAGTGAGGGATTTATAACGTATAGAATAAATTATTTGACAACAGCACAAAGATGGGAGGAAAGTAAATAAACATATACTGTTTTAGTGTCTTATGTAATATACAAGGAAATCTAATGTTTATTGTGGGTGTGATAAATTAAGAATACATATAAAATACTTAAACAACTAGTAAAAGTAATAAATAAAAATGAAGAGATAAAGTTAACATGTCAACAGATGAGATAAAATTGAATACATAAAAAAATTAACTAACAAGATTGTCCTACTTCAGGTTGCCATAACAGAATACCATAGACTGGATGGCTTAAACAACAGAAAGTTACTTCTCATAGTTCTAAGGGCTAGGAAGTCCAAGGTCAGAGTGCTGGCAGATTCACTGTCAGGGCTCTCTTCCTGATATGCACAAGGCTGTCTTCTTATTGTATCCTCACATGGTGTGGGTAGAGAAAGAGAGAGAAAAAAATCTCTCTCTTGTCTCTTTTTATAAGGGCACTAACATCCCCATGAGGGCTCTGCCCTTATGATCTAATTACCTCCTAAAGGCCTTCCCTTCAAACACTATCACACTGGGGATTAGTGTTTCAACATACGAATTTTGAAGGTGACACAAACAGTCTAGAGCAAAAATGAAGGGAGGAAAGGAAGATTAAAGGAACAAAACTAGATCAGTTATTGATAAAAACAAATAGTAAATTGTGATATTAAACCCAACCATAGAAGTGATTATATCAAATGTAAATGGACTAAACACTTGAATTAAAAGGCAGAGATTGTCAGGCTAGAATAAAAAAGCAATACCCAACTAAATACTACTTTTGACACACACTTGAAATATAAGCACATTTTAAGTATGTTTTAAAGGTATGCCTTAAATATAATTATTTTAAATATAAGAATAAAAGTAAAGGAATAATAAAAATAAATGCCATGATAAAATTAGGATAAAGATGCTAAAGAGGATCTATTATTATTGGAAGAAAATAGACTCCAAGATAAGGAATATTACCAGATTTTAAGGGAGATAATTAATAATATGAAAAGGGTTAACTCATCAAGAAGACAAAAATATTAAATGGGTCCACAGTTAATAATATAAATACAAAATACAGGCAGTAAATACTGACAAAACTACTGAGAGAAAAGGATAAATCCAAAGTTATAATAGAAAATTTTATCACTGCTCTCTCAATTGATAGAGAAAAGTGAGCACAGTTCAGTAAAGATATAGAAAAATTGAGTAACACTATCAACTACCTTAGAACAACTGGCATTTACAGAACAATATATCCAGCAACTGTATAGCATACATTTTATTCATGTGCACATGGAACATTAATCAAGGATATTGCTTTATATACTGCATGATAAATGAAGTTGCAATAAATTTAAAATTACTTAAATGATAAAAAGTATTCTTTCTGACCACAATAGTATTATATTAGATATCAATGACAAAATGATATTTAAAATTTCCCATGGGTCAAAGAAAAATTCTTAAGGGAAATTAGAAAATATTTTTAGAAAATATTTTAATGAAGTAAAAATAATTCATATCAAAATGTGCAGGAGTGATTAGAGAACATTTTATACCATTAAATGCTTATATTAGAAAATAATAAGGGTCTCAATCAGTAATTTAATATCCACCTTAAGAAACTAGAAGAAGAGAAAATTAAATTCAAAGTAAGTAGAAGGAATGAAGTAATAGACAAACGTGAAAATCGTGTAAATGAAAAACATGAACAATTAAGAAATTTTTTTCTTAATGATTCTTTTTAAATTTAAGACTTTATTATTTAGCACAGTTTTAGGTTTACAACAAAATTGATAAAGGAGGTACAGAGATTTCCTATATATTCCTGTTCTGCACATGCATAGCCTCCCCTTTTGCCAATATCACTCAGCAGAAAGGGACATGTTTTACCAAGTACGAACCTAAACTGACACCTCATAATCACCCGGAGTCCATAGTTTACCTTATGGTGCACACTAGATGTTGTACATTCTATGGGTTTGGACAAATGTATAATGACATAAATCCATTGTTGTAATATTATACAGAGTGTCTTCTCTGCCCTAAAAATCCTCTGTGTTCTGCCTATTCTTCCCATCACCACCACTTCAGGGAACCTCTGATCTTATTTGATCTTTATACTGTCTCTGTAGTTTTTCCCTTTCCAGAGTTTCATATAGTTGGAATCATACAGTATCTAGCCTTTTTCAGAGTGGCTTCTTTTCCTTAGTAATATGCATATAACTTTTCTCCATGTCTTTTCATGGTTTGATAGTTCATTTTTTTAGTTATGAATAATACTTAATTGTATGGATGTAACATAGTTTATTCAATTACCTATTGAAGGACATTACGGTTGCATACAAGTTATGGAAATTATGAATAAAGCTGCTTTAGTCATCCCTGTGCAGGTTTTTGTGTGGCCATAAGTTTTCATCTGCTTGGGTAAATAACGAGGAGCATGATTTCTGGATCATATTGTAAGAATATGTTTAGTTTTTAAAGAAACTGTGAAAGTGTCTTCCAAAGTGGCTATACATTTTGCATATTTCCACCAGCAATGCAGGAAAGTTCCTGTTGCTCCACATTCTCACCAGCATTTTGTATTGTAAATGTTCTGGAGTTTGGCCACTGTAATAGGTATGTAATGGTATCTCATTGTTGCTTTAATTTGCATTTCCCTGATGACACATGATGTGCAGCATCTTTTCATATACTTATTTGCCATCTGTATGTCTTCTTTGGTATCAGTTAAGTTCTTTTGCCATTTAAAACTCTGTGTTTATTTGTTTTGTTTTCTTGTTGAATTTTAAGAGTGCTTTGTACCTTTTAGGTAACAGTCCTTTATCAGATATGCCTCCTGAAAATGTTTTCTTCTAGTCTGTGGCTTGTCTTTTCATGTTCTTGACATTGTCTTTTGAAGGACAGAAATTTTAAATTTTAATGAAGTCCAGTTTATCAATTATTTCTTTCTCAGATTATTTCTTTGGTGTCATATCTTAAAAAGTATCACCATTACCAAGGTCACCTAGGTTTCTCCTATGTTATCTTCTAGATTTATATTTTTGTGTTTTATACATAGGCTTATGATCCATTTTGATATAATTTTTTGTAACTAGTATAACGTCTGTGTCTAGATTCATTACTTGCATGTGGTTGTTCAGTTGTTCAGGTACCATTTGTTGAAGAAACTATCTTTGATCCACTGTATTGACTTTGCTTCCTTGTCAAAAATAAGTTGACTATATTTAAGTGGGTCTATTTCTGGGTTCTCTATTCTGTTCCACTGATGTGTTTATTCATTTGCCAATGCCATACTGTCTTGATTACTGTAGTTTTATAGTAAGTCTTGGAGTCAGGTGGCAAGTTTTGTTCTTCTCCTTCAATATTGTATTGACTATCCTGGTACATTTGCATCTTAATATAAACTTTCAAATCAGCTGATATTCATAAAAGAAACCTCCTGGGATTTTGATTGGGATAGCACTGGATCTATAGATTAAGTTAGGAAGAATTGACATTTTGATAATATTGAGTCTTCCTTTCCATGAACATGAAATACCTCTCCATTTATTTAGTTCTTTGATTTCATTCACCAGAGCTTAATAGTTTTCCTCATATAGATCTTATAGGTATTTTGTAAGATTTATATCAAAGTATTTCATTTTGGGGGATGGTAATGTAAATGATATTGTTTCAAAATCCAAGTTCCACTTATTCATTTTTATCTTATAGGAAAGGGACTGATTTTTATATATTAACTTTGTATTCTGCTACATTGCTATAATCATTTATTAGTTCCCAGAATTTTGTCAATTACTTTGGATTTTCTACATAGATGATCATGTCATCTGTGAACAAAGACACTTTTATGTCTTCCTTCCCAATCTGTATACTTTTCATTTCCTTTTCTTGTCTTATTGATTTAGCAAGGACTTTCAGTTTGACATTGAAACAAAAGTTGTGAGAGGGGAAATACTTGCTTTGTACCTGATCCTGGTGAGAAAGCTTTCATTCTCTCACAATAAAGTATTATGTTAGCTGTAAGTATTTTGTAGATAGTCTTTATCAAGTTGAAGAAGTTTCCCTCTACTCATTTACTGAGAGCTTTTATCATGAATGGGAGTTGAATTTTCTTAAATGCTTTTTCTGCATCTATTGATATGGTCATGTGGCCTTTCTTTCTTAGTCTTTTGATGTAATAAATTATATCAATTGATTTTACAGTGTTGAATTGGCATTGCATACCTGGGGTAAATTTCATTTGGTCATGGTGTATAATTTTTTTATGCTTTTTTTGAATTTGATTTGCTAAAACTTGGTTGAGAATTTTTGCATCTATCTTCATTAGAGATATTGGTCTATAGTTTTCTTTTTTTGTAACTGGTTTTGGTATTAGGGCAATGTTGGTCTCAGAGAATGAATTAGGAAATATTCCCTCTGCTTCTATCTTCTAAAATATATTGTAGAGAATTGGTATAATTTAGTTCTTAAATGTTTGGTACAATTCACCAGAGAAACCATCAGAGCCTGGTGCTTTCTGTTTTGAAAGGTTATTAATTATTGATTCAATATATAGTCAGTCTATCTGTAACATCTATTTCTTCTTGTGTGAATTTTGGCAGATTGTGTCTATGGAGGAATTGGTCCATGTTATCTAGGTTATCAAATGTTGGGGCATAGAGTTGTTCATAGTATTCTTTTATTATCCTTTTAATGGGATTTTAGTGATATCTTTTTCATTTCTGATATTAGTAATTTCTGTTTTCTCTCTTTATTTTCTTAGGCAGCTGGGCTAGAAGCTTATTGATTTTATTATCCGAGTGATTCTTTAATGAAATGTCAACAAAATTGATAAATCCCTAGTTATACTGGTCAGATTGAGAGAGAGGGAGAGGAGAGAAAGAGAGAGAGAGAGAGAGAGATATCACCAATATTAGGATTGAAAGAGGGGAACCACTTCTAGTGCCTAGAATTGTTTTAAAAGTATAATAAGAAAATATTAAGAAAAATGACATGCTAATATATTTAACAACTTAGTTGAAATATTAAAAAGTTACTTGAAAGACTCAAATTAACACAGGTGATTCAAGGAAACCTAAATATGAATAGTTCGATATATAATAAATAAGTAATATTTATTAGCCAAAACCTTCTCCCCAAGAAAAGCTGAGGTCCAGGTGACTTTACTGGTGAATTATATCACACATTTTAGGAAGAAATACCAATCAGGAAATAGAGGGAAAAGTAATGTGTTCCAATGTTTTAATAAGGCAAAAGACCCTCATACCACAAACAGGAAAGAAATTTACAAAGAAAGCAAATTAGAGATAATATTCCTCATGAACATACATGGAAAAATACTTAACAAAATATTAGCATATTCAATCAAATAACATAAAAGTCAAATATATGTGTCTAAGGAAGCAAAGTTAGTTTAACATTGAAGAATCTGTGTAACTTACCATATTAAAAGAATAAATGGAAATCTATACAATTATCTCAATAGATGCAGAAAAATAGCATTTGATATAATTCAGTACACACTCATATTTAAAAACTCTCAGAAAAAAAAGAATAGAATTTTCTTCAACCTGATACAAAAAAACATGATAAAGCTCATATCAGAACTGATAAAACACTAAATAATTAAGTATAGTCTTCCTAAGATCAGGGATAACTGAAAAATATTCTTTCTCATCCCTTTTATTTAACATTGTACTGCAGAACCTTATTGAAGTGTAATAAAACCAGAAAAATAATTAAAAGTCCTATAGATTGGAAAGGGAGAGATAAAACACTCAAATAGAAAAACATGATGGTGTCCGTAAAAATCCCAATGAATCTACAAAGAAAAAATACTAAAACTAATAAGTGACTTTAGCAAGCTTCTATGGTCCAATGTCAACATACAAAAAATCATTTTAATTATACTAACAACAAATGTAAAATGAAATATTTAAAAATAACAATTATAATAACAAAAACAAGAAGTATGGTTTGGTTAATTTTTCTAAAAGAATGCAAAGCCTCTACATTGACATATACTAAACATTGACATATACTAAACATACTAAAAACCTATATAAATGTAGAGTGATAACATGTTTGTGGACCAAAAGACTTGATAATTTATATTTCAGTAAACTATAAATTCTCCCCATATTGATTCATTGATTCAATACAATCCCCAGCAAATCCCCAACGGCGTTTTTTGTAGAAATTAATAAGGTAAGTCTAAATTTAAATGGAAATTCACAGGGCCTAGAATAGTAAACACAACCTTGAAAAGAGAAAAAAAAAGAATGAATACTTGGTCTATGTAATTTCAAGACTTTTTGTAAAGCCATGGTAAATAAGACAGTTTAACACTGTCCCAAAGATAGACAAATTGATTAAAGGAATAAAATAGAATTAGACCCACATTTGTATGGTCAATTTATTTTTTTGAACAAATTTGTCAAAGCAATCCAATGTGGAAAGTCCTTTCAACAGATAGCAATAAGACTACTGAGAAAACATAAACTAAAGCTTTACTTCATAAACCTAAGTATAGAAGCTAAAACTATATACTTTTTAGGTGAAAACATAAGAGAATATTTTCATGAATATTTCATGAGACAAATTTAGATAGGGCACAGAAAGAAGAAACCATTAAAAAAACTTATAAATTACACTTACTTAAAATGTCTGCTCATAAAAAGGCAATATTAGGAAAAAGAGTAGGCAAATTATAGACTGGGTTACAACAGTCAAGTCACTCTGTGTGTGTGTGTGTGTGTGTGTGTGTGTGTGTGTTTTACGTATCAAAGGACTTGTATCCAGAATATATAAAGAATGCCTATGTCACTAAAAAGAAAACTAACCCAATTTTAAAAATAGTTTAATTCTTGAAACACCCATCAAAAAGAAACATAGGTGAATAACCATTAAGTGCATAAAAGAAGCTCGATATCACTACTCACACATTAGAATGATTAAAATATAAAAGAAACTAGCTGTGAAGGTCTGGAGCACCCAGGTATCTCACATAATCCTGATGTAAATATAAAATGGTGCAATAATTTTGGAAAAAAATCCCATATAATTACCCTCTGACCCAGAAATTCTATTCCTAAATATTTATCCAAGAAAAATGAATACATGTGCAACAAAACACTTGTGTAAGAATTCTCATAGCAGGTATTTATTCATAATAGTCAAACCTGTAAACAATCCAAATGTCATATAAACAAACAAAATTACAATAATGCAGTCATACCCATTCTCTAAAAGAGCATAATCTGTGACAGTAACACTAATTTGGAATAACACTAGAAGATATTAAGCACAGCTGAACTAAATGGAAAGACTCATCCTATCAGTATATTATATAAAATATCTACATTGAACAAAAGTACATGAAAACGTGTATTTGTGAGGCAGGGAGAAGAGAAAAGAAAGGTAGCCTATAAATTTTGCACATTGGAGGGGAAACAAGGCAGAAATAGTAGTGCCTTATATCTTTAAAAGAGCCTGAGAGAAAAACACATGACGTGTCTGCTAGATGTCATTTGATGATGATATCACACTACTTTTCAAGTTCTCCATTTTACTACACTGGGTAAAAGCCTAGAAACTACATTTCTTGGATAATCTTGGGGAACTTATTTGATATTTGAAAGGTGGAAGAAAAGAAGAAGCCATTGTTTTCCAGCAGTAACAATGGACAAATAAACGGATTAGAGAGATGGCAAATGTGGAATTTTGCTAGCAGGTTCCAGCTGTCCTTAAAATACCCCACCTAGGCTTTGCAGAGAGTTGAGATTATTAACATCTTCTCGGCAATTCTTTCTCTTCTGAATTTCCCTGAATTTAAAAAAAAAAACAAACAAAAAACCAGTAATTGTTCTAATGCCTTCATTCCTCTAGAACTTCCAAAGGTTGTATGACTCTAACTCCCTATGTTAAATCCCTTCTTACTTTAAACAATTAGTGTGGTTTCTGTTTTCTTAGGCAAACCATGACTAATTCAACCTAAGACAAATATTATAGGCTTCAGAGTTCTTTCTGATTCAGAAATTTAATTTATTTTTTATATACCTATTATATGCCAAGAACTAAGCTGTTAGATGTAATTGTACATTCAGATACATTGATCCTTGCCCTCATGATTACATTTAGTGTGAAAATCAGGCAGTTAAAACTGATTTTAAGAGCATCTCAGGTGATCCTAATGTAAAACAGTTTTGAAGTCACAAGTAAGATTTTTATCTTTCCACCAAATCTGCTTTTCATCCCCAATTTCTCATTTCTTTTAATGGTACAATAATTCATCCAGGCATTCAAACCATAAAACTAGGAAGTATTCTGGACTCTTCCATCCTTCAATCACTAGTATTCTAATCCAATCAAATGTTTGTTTCCTAAATAGGGCCTGATAATGTTCCTTCCTCACCATCTCATTGCTCCTGAATTATGTTGATGAAAATTAAGAGATTTGGAACCAGATAAACCCTAATTTTATTTTATTTTTTAAAATTTATTTTTTTATTTATGGCTGTGTTGGGTCTTCGTTTCTGTGCGAGGGCTCTCTCTAGTTGTGGTAAGCAGGGGCCACTCTTCATCGCGGTGCATGGGCCTCTCACTATCATGACCTCTCTTGTTGCGGAGCACAGGCTCCAGACACACGGGCCCAGTTGCTCTGCGGCATGTGGGATCTTCCCAGACCAGGGCTCGAATCCATGTCCCCTGCATTGGCAGGCAGATTCTCAACCACTGTGCCACCAGGGAAGCCCCAACCCTAATTTTAAATTCTGGTTATGCCATTTGCTGGCTGTGAGAAATTGAATATATTATATAATTTCTCTAGGCCATAAAAACAGTAGTGCATAATAGAGGTTATTTTTGGAGGGTTAAAGATAGTATTTCCAAAGCATCCAGCATAGTGCCTGGCTCATTAGTAGGTACCTTCCTACTCTACCCATGTCCCATGTGTTTATTTCACTTAGTAATTGTGAGTTAGGTGGATCACTTCATTAGTAATAACATCTTAACTAACCTCTCTCTCTATTGTCTTGCATCACTTAAATATCTTTTCATTAATAACTCCAGAGTTACTATTCCAAAATATAAATTTAATTACATTCCTCTCCTGCTTAATGACTTTCAAAGTTTCCCTAAAATTTACAGAATGGAATTCAACCTCTTTAAAATACTCCAAGACTTTTATTATCTGATCCCTAGGTACTTTGCCAGCATTCTTTGCTCTTCCTTGTATATACCTGCCATCTCAACCAAGACAAAATCTTAGTTTTCATGAGTGGGATAATTAAATTGATGCAACAGAAGTCTCATCAAATGGGATATTAAATTCTAGCTTTTTTACTTGTATTTTGGGAAAAATCACTTGTATTCTCTGTGTTTCACTTTTCTCATCTCTACAAAGAAGATAGTAACATCCATTTCAGTTGTCCTGAAGTTTAAGATGAGTGATACTGAAGTTCTTTTTAGGCTGAAACATTCCATGGAAATATATAATTAATACTATTTGGTGTTGTCATTATATTGTGGTCATTGTTACTTTTATTTATCAATGTGTGGTAACATATTGTGGGACTGAAAATGCATGCTTTTAGTCCTAAGGAAAAAGCTGATGCATTTGCTCAATGGCTACACAGCATGAAGAGTAGGAAAAATTTAGAAGCATCATTTGGATATTAGTAAATATGCAAAGTTCAGAAGAAAATTAAATGCCCTGTTATGTTTGTTTGCTTATTATTCAACAGACATATTTGTCTTAAAGTATTCAGTAAATACTGAGTAAAAACACTAAAGCTAGGTGAGCCTCTCTTTGGCTGAAATCTCCTGGGGAGATTTTCAATTGCCATTGTAAAAGAAGCTCAAATTTTAGTTTGATGAGTTTTCAAAAGATCAGCCTTAATAAAAGTTCATCAGTGATATAGAGAAATCATTTTGGATCCCAATCAAAGGGTTTTTCTAAGTATTTTAGAAGAGCAAGAGTTTGAGACATATACTTGATAAGCTAACAACATTAAATCTTTGAGAGGATTTAGAAAAGGATTTAGTGAGTCAATCCCATCACTGTAGTGCTCTACCTGTGGTTGCCAGGGTAACAGGAAACTTGGGATTGTGAAAACGTATTTATCTTTCTAAACTAGCATCAGGAATAACACAATTATTAGCCAACTTACTGCTTCCCAGTGTGTCCAAATAAGTTTCTAGATGCTACTCTTAGAAAAAAGTAAGGTTCTGCTCTGTTTCCCCTCTAAACAAACACATGTCCATTTTAAATAAATCACCTGCTCCTTTTCCATCTAACAACTCTATTTGTCTCTAAATCATACCAGGTACTTTCTTTGTGTTTTATGTTATTACTGGCAATCATTTGTGACCTGTCTGACTCACACAAATATTCTAGTCTCTTCAGAGAACAAAATCTACTTCTACCAAGAGTGAAAAAATGGGTCAACATCACATAATGCCCTAGGGTAGAACATTTACTTATTCACTTACTTATTCAATATTTAATAAGAAACAACCTTGTGCAAAGCCTGTAGTAGAGCCTGTGAAAACAAACAAAAAATAATAAAGTATAAACATACAACATGATCTTGGCCTCACGAGCTTCAATATAGTGAAGAAGACCAACATGTAGAGTAAAGTGCTTGCTAAAAGCTGTAATTAGAGTGCGCCTTTAAGATGGCAGAAGAGTAAGACGTGGAGATCATCTTCCTCCCCACAAATACATCAAAACTACATCTACATGTGGAACAGCTCCGACAGAACACCTACTGAACACTGGCAGAAGACCTCAGACTTCCCAAAAGGCAAGAAACTCCCCGTGTACGTGGATAGGGCAAAAGAAAAAAGGGAAAACAGAGACAAAAGAATAGGGACGGGACCTGCATCTCTGGGAGGGAGCTGTGAAGGAGGAAAGGTTTCCACACACTAGGAAGCCCCTTCACTGGCGGAGACGGGGGGTGGGCGGGGGGAATCTTCAGAGCCACGGAAGAGAGCACAGCAACAGGGTGCAGAGGGCAAAGCGGAGAGATTCCCACACAGAGGATCAGGGCCAACCGGCACTCACCAGCCCGAGAGGCTTGTCTGCTCACCCGCTGGGGCAGGCGGGACTGCGAGCTGAGGCTCGGGCTTCGGAGGTCAGATCCCAGGGAGAGGACTGGGGTTGACTGCGTGAACACAGCCTGAAGGGGACTAGTGCACCACGGCTAACTGGGAGGGAGTCCAGGAAAAAGTCTGGAGCTGCCTAAGAGGCAAGAGACCATTGTTTCGGGGTGTGCAAGGAGAAGGGATTCAGAGCACCGCCTAAATGAGCTCCAGGGATGGGCGTGAGCTGCAGCTATCAGCACAGACAACAGAGACGGGCATGAGATACTAAGGCTGCTGCTGCAGCCACCAAGAAGCCTGTGTGTAAGCACAGGTCACTAGCCACACCTCCCCTCCCGAGAGCCTGTGCAGCCCGCCACTGCCAGGATCCTGTGATCCAGGGACAACTTTCCCGGGAAAACACTCGGCGCACCTCAGGCTGTTGCAACATCACAACGGCCTCTGCAGCCGGAGGCTCGCCCTGCATTCTGTACCCCTCCCTCCCCCCAGCCTGAGTGAGCCAGAGCCCCCTAATCAGCTGCTACTTTAATGTCGTCCTGTCTGAGCAAAGAACAGACGCCCTCAGGCGACCTACACTCAGAGGTGGGTCCAAATCCAAAGCTGAACCCCAGGAGCTGTGTGAAAAAAGTAGAGAAAGGGAAATCTCTCCCAACAGGCCTAGGAGCAGTGGATTAAATCTCCACGATCAACTTGATGTACCCTGCATCTCTGAAATAACTGATATATATATATATATTTTTTTCTCTTTCGCTTTTTGTGAGTGTGTATGTATATGTTTCTTTGTGTGATTTTGTCTGAATAGCTTTGCTTTTTCCAATTGTCCTAGCGTTCTGTCTGCCCATTGTTTATTGTTTTCTTTTAGTATAGTTTTTAGTGTTTGTTATCATTGGTGGACTTGTTTTTTGGTTTGGCTGCTCTCTTTTCTTCTTTTTTATTACTTTTTAATTTTTTGGTTTTTAATAACATTAAAAAATTTTAATAACTTTATTTTATTTCCTCCTTCCTCCCTCCCTCCCTCTCTCTCTCTCTCTCTCTCTCTTTCTTTCTATCTTTCTTTCTCCCTTTTCTTTGGAGCAATGTGGCTGACAGGGTCTTGGTGCTCTGGCTGGGTGTCAGGCCTGAGCCTGTGAGGTGGGACATTGGTCTACTAAAGACCTCTCAGCCTCACGTAATATCAAATGGCAAAAGCTCTCCCAGAGATCTCCATCTCAATGCTAAGACCCAGCTCCATTTAAAGACCAGCAATTTACAGTGCTGGACACCCTATGTCAAACAACTAGCAAGACAGGAACACAACGCCACCCATTATCAGAGATACAGCCTGAAACCATAAGTTCACAGACACCCGAAAACACACCACTAGATGTGGTCCTTCCCACCAGAAAAACAAGATCCAGACTCATCCACCAGAACACAGGCACCAGTCCTCTCCACCAGGAAGCCTACACAACCTACTGAACCAACCTTACCCACTGGGAGAACACTCCAAAACCAAAGGGAACTACGAACGTGCAGCCTGTGAAAAGGAGACCCCAAACACAGTAAGTTAAGCAAAATGAGAAGACAGAGAAATACACAGCAGATGAAAGAGCAAGGTAAAAACCCACCAGACCAAACAAATGAAGAGGAAATAGGCAGTCTACCTGAAAAGAAATCAGAGTAATGATAGTAAAAATGATCCAAAATCTTGAAAATAGAATGAGGAAAATAAAAGAAACGTTTAACAAGGACTTAGAAGAGCTAAAGAGCAAACAATGAAGAAAAACACAATAAATGATATTAAAAATTCTCTAGAAAGAATCAATAGCAGTATAACTGGGGCAGAAGAACAGATAAGTGACTGGGAAGATAAAATAGTGGAAATAACTACCACAGAGCAGAATAAAGAAAAAAGAAAGAAAAGAATTGAGGACAGTCTCAGAGACCACTGGGACAAATTTAAACTCACCAACATTCGAATTATAGGGGTCCCAGAACAAGAAGAGAAAAAAAAAGTGATTGAGAAAATATTTGAAGAGATTATAGTTGAAAACTTTCCTAACATGGGAAAGGAAATAGTCAATCAAGTCCAGGAAGTGCGAGAGTCTCACACAAGATAAATCCAAGGAGAAACACACCAAGACACATATTAATCAAACTATCAAAAATTAAACACAAAGAAAAAATATTAAAAGCAGCAAGGGAAAAGCAACAAATAGCATACAAGGGAATCCCCATAAAGTTAACAGATGATCTTTCAGCAGAAACTCTGCAAGCTAGAAGGGAGTGGCAGGACATATTTAAAGTGATGAAAGGGAAAAACCTACAACCAAGATTACTCTACCCAGCAAGGATCTCATTCATATTCGATGGAGAAATTAAAACCTTTACAGACAAAGCAAAAGCTAAGAGAATTCAGCACCACCAAACCAGCTTTACAATAAACGCTAAAGGAACTTCTCTAGGCATGAAACACAAGAGAAGGAAAAGATCTACAATAACAAACCCAAAACAATTAAGAAAATGATAATAGGAACATACATATCAATAACTACGTTAAATGTAAATGGATTAAATGCTCCCACCAAAGGACACAGACTAGCTGAGTGGATACAAAAACAAGACCCATATATATGCTGTCTACAAGAGACCCACTTCAGACCTAAGGACACATACAGACTGAAAGTGAGGGGATGGAAAAAGATATTCCACGCAAATAAAAATCAAAAGAAAGATGGAATAGCAATTCTCATATCAGAACAAAATAGATTTTAAAATAAAGACTACTACAAAAGACAAAGAGAGACACTACATAATGATCAAGGGATCAATCAAAGGAGAAGATATAACAATTGTAAATATTTATGAACCCAACATAGGAGTACCTCAATACATAAGGCAAATGCTAACAGCCATAAAAGGGGAAATTGACAGTAACACAATAATAGTTGGGGACATTAACACCCCACTTTCACCAATGGGCAGATCATCCAAAATGAAAATAAATAAGGAAACACAATCTTTAAATGATGCACTAAACAAATGGACTTAACTGATATATATAGGACATTCCATCCAAAAACAAAAGAATACACTTTCTTTTCAAGTGCTCATGGAACATTCTCCTGGATAGATCATATTTTGGGTCACAAATCAAGCCTTGGTAAATTTAAGAAAATTGAAATCGTACCAAGTATCTTTTCTGACCACAATGCTATGAGACTAGATATCAATTACAGGAAAAAATCTGTAAAAACTACAAACACATGAAGGCTAAACAATACAATACTAAATAACCAAGAGATCACTGAAGAAATCAAAGAGGAAATCAAAAAATACCTAGAAACAAATGACAATGAAAAGACAATGACCCGAAACCTATGGGGTTCAGCAAAAAGCAGTTCTTAGAGGGAAGTTTATAGCAACACAATCCTACCTTAAGAAACAAGAAACATCTCAAATAAACAACCTAACCTTACACCTAAAGCAATTAGAGAAAGAAGAAAAAAACAACCCCAAAGTTAGCAAAAGGAAAGAAATCATAAGGATCAGATCAGAAATAAATGAAAAAGAAATGAAGGAAATGATAGCAAAGATCAATAAATAAAACTAAAAGCTGGTTCTTTGAGAAGATAAACAAAATTGATATACCATTAGCCAGAGTCATCAAGAGAAAAAGGGAGAAGACTCAAATCGACAGAATTAGAAATGAAAAAGGAGAAGTAAAAACTGACACTGCAGAAATACAAAGGATCATGAGAGATTACTACAAGTAACTCTATGTTGATAAAATGGACAACCTGGAAGAAATGGACAAATTCCTAGAAAAGCATAGCCTTCTGAAACTGAACCAGGAAGAAATAGAAAATATAAACAGACCAATCAGAAGCACTGAAATTGAAACTGTGATTAAAAATCTTCCAACAAACAAAAGCCCAGGGCCGGATGGCTTCACAGGTGAATTCTATCAAATGTTTAGAAAAGAGCTAACACCTATCCTTCTCAAACTCTTCCAAAATATAGCAGAGGGAGGAACACTGCCAAATTCATTCTACAAGGCCACCATCGCCCTTGATACCAAAACCAGACAAAGATGTCACAAAAAAAAAAACTACAGGCCAATATCACTGATGAACATAGATGCAAAAATCCTCAACAAAATACTAGCCAACAGAATCCAACAGTACATTAAAAGGATCATACACCATGATTAAGTGGGGTTTATCCCAGGAAGGCATGGATTCTTCATATGCAAATCAATCAACGTGACATACCATACTAAGAAATTGAAGGGGAAAACCTTATGATCATCTCAATAGATGCAGAAAAAGCTTTCGACAAAATTCAACATCCATTAATGACAAAAACCCTCCAGAAAGTAGGTATAGAGGGAACTTACATCAACATAATAAAGGCCATATGTGACAAACCCACAGCCAACATCATTCTCAATGGTGAAAAAGTGAAACCATTTCCACTAAGATCAAGACAAGGTTGTCCACTCTCACCACTATTATTCAACATAATAGTTAGAAGTTTTAGCCACAGCAATCAGAGAAGAAAAAGAAATAATAGGAATCCAAATTGGAAAAGAAAAAGTCAATCTGTCACTGTTTGCTGATGACATCATACTATACATAGAGAATCCTAAAGATGCTACCAGAAAACTACTAGAGCTAATTAATGAATTTGGTAAAGTAGCAGGATACAAAATTAATGCACAGAAATCTCTTGCATTCCTATACACTGTTGATGAAAAATCTGAAAGAGAAATGAAGGAAACACTCCCATTGACCATTGCAATAAAAAAGAATCAAATACCTCAGAATAAACCTACCTAAGGAGACAAAAGACCTGTATGCAGAAACTATAAGACACTGATGAAAGAAATTAAAGAAGATACAAACAGATGGAGAGATATACCATGTTCTTGGATTGGAAGAATCAACATTGTGAAAATGACTCTACTACCCAAAGCAATCTACAGATTCAATGCAATCCCTATCAAACTACCAATGGCATTTTTCACAGAACTAGAACAGAAAATTTCACAATTTGTATGGAAACACAAAAGACCCCGAATAGCCAAAGCAATCTTGAGAAAGAAAAACAGAGCTGGAGGAATCAGGCTCCTGGACTTCAGACTATACTAAAAAGCTACAGTAATTAAGACAGTATGGGACTGGCACAAAAACAGAAACATAGATCAATGGAACAGGATAGAAAGCTCAGAGATAAACCCATACACATATGGTCACCTTATCTTTGATAAAGGAGGCAAGTGTATACGATGGAGAAAAGACAGCCTCTTCAATAAGTGGTGCTTGGAAAACTGGATGGCTACATGTAAAAGAACGAAATTAGAATACTCTCTCATACCACATACAAAAATAAACTCAAAATGGATTAAAGACCTAAATGTAAGGCCAGACACTATACAACTCTTAGAGGAAAACATAGGCAGAACACTGTATGACATGAATCACAACAAGATCCTTTTTGACCCACCTCCTAGAGAAATGAAAATAAAAACAAAAAGAAACAAATGGGGCCTAATGAAACCTAAAAACTTTTGCACAGCAAAGGAAACCATAAACAAGACCAAGAGACAACCCGCAGAATGGGAGAAAATATTTGCAAATGAAGCCACTGAAAAAGGATTAATCTCCAAAATATACAAGCAGCTCATTCAGCTCAGCTAAAAAAACAACCCTGTCCAAAAATGGGCAGAAGGCCTAAATAGACATTTCTACAAAGAAGATATGCAGATTGCCAACAAACACATGAATGGATGCTCAACATCATTAATCATTAGAAAATTGCAAATCAAAACTGCAATGAGGTATCACCTTACACTGGTCAGAATGGCCATCATCAAAAAATCTACAAACAATAGATGCTGGAAAGGGTGTGGAGAAAAGGGAACCCTCATACACTGTTGGTGGGAATGTAAATTGATAGAGCCACTATGGAGAACAGTATGGAGGTTCCTTAAAAAACTAAAAATAGAACTACCATATGACTCAGTAATCCCACTACTGGGCATATACCCTGAGAAAACCATAATTCAAAAAGAGACATGTACCACAATGTTCATTGCAGCACTTTTTACAATAGCCAGGACATGGAAGCAACCTAAGTATCCATCAACAGATGAATGGATAAAGAAGATGTGGCACATATATACCATGGAATATTACTCGGCCATAAAAAGAAACGAAATTGAGTTATTTGTAGTGAGGTGGATGGACCTAGAGACTGTCATACAGAGTGAAGTAAGTCAGAAAGAGTAAAACAAATATCATATGCTAACACATATATATGGAATCTAAAAAAAAGGTTTCTGAGGAATGTAGTGGCAGGACAGGAATAAAGATGCAGAAGTAGAGAATGGACTTGAGGACACAGGGATGGGGACAGGTAAGCTGGGATGAAGTGAGAGATGGCATGGACATATATATACTACCAAATATAAAATAGCTAGTGGGAAGCAGCCGCATAGCACAGGGAGATCAGCTTTGTGCTTTGTGTCCACCTAAAGGGGTGGGATAGGAAGGGTGGGAGGGAAATGCAAGAGGGAGGAGATATGGGGATATATGTATATGTATAGCTGATTCACTTTGTCATACAGCAGAAACTAACACACCATTGTAAAGCAATTATATTCCAATAAAGAGGTTAAAGAAATTTTAAAAAGCTGTAATTAAAAGAAGAAAATCCTCCCCCTTAAAATTTTTATTTTCAATGTTGAAACTAGCAATGCACTTTCCACTTGAGAAGCACCTCTGAAAAGAGGCCATTGTGGGATCCAGGAGGAAGGAAGGGTGAAATCGTTTGCTGAAGTGTGACTTTAGACTTCAAGGAAAAGATGAAGTGTTAACCGTGGTACTCCTCTATAAAGTGTTTGTTTCAAGCTCACCCTTAAAAAATTACACTGGGTAAATAGGAGAGGATACCTGATCAGAAACAATAAAAATATATTGGGATTTATTGTCCTCATATTGAATCTCTTTAGAACCTAAGCGGGCATAAATCAATATGGGCAAGAAACAAGTAACCAAATCTCAACATTGATCCCAAATTAACAAAAATAGCTATTATTTTTGAACCACATGTTGTGATCCTAGTATCTATGTCTAATTGTGGGACTTTGGAAAATGGGTCTATACTGATGAAAATAATAGCTATATTTATTTTTTTTTTTAATTTTTTTTCATATTCCCAGGCCCCAACTCAGGTTTAGTGAAGTAGAGTTTCTGGGAGAAATGACTCAGGCATCTGCATTTTAATAAGCAGCCCAGGTGATTTTATTTTATTTATTTTTTTTACTTTTTTTTAAAAAAATATTTTATATTGAAGTATAGTTGATTAACAATGCTGTGTTAGTTTCAGGTGTACAGCTAAGTGATTCAGTGACACACATACATGTATCTATTCTTTTTCAAATTCTTTTCCCATTTAGGTTATTACAGAATAATAAGCAGAGTTCCCTGTGCTATACAGTAGGTCCTTGTTGTTTACCTATTTTAAACATAGCACTGTGTACATGTCAATCCCAAACTCCCAATCTATCCCTCCTCCCACCCTTCCCCCTGGTAACCAGAAGTTCATTCTCTAGGTCTGTGAGTCTGTTTCTGTTACAATTATTCAACAACCATATGATCATCTAAATATACACAGAAGAAACATAAGAAAAAAATCCAACATCCTTCATAATAAAAATTCTCAGCAAACTAGAAATTAAAGGGAACTTCCTCAATGTGATAACAGTATTAGGTTGACAATTTAGGGTATCTATTTCTTTTTGAGTGATCTTTGGTAGTTCATATCTTTCAAAGAAGTCATTCAGTTCTCCTACTTTGTAAAAATGTATGGACATAAAGTTGTTCAAAATATTTCCTTATTATCATCATAATGTTTATATAGGATCTGTGGTAATGCCCCCTCTCATTTGTGATTTGTAATTTGGATCTCTTCTCTCACACACACACACACATTCTCCCTCTCTCTCTCTTTCTCTTTCATTTTTATTTCTTGGTCTTTCTGACTAAAAGGTCATTAAAGGGATTCAACAAGAGTTCCATTAAACCACCAACTATGGCTACCATCAGGGCTCTTTGGACTTATTGTGTCCAAAGACCAACAGGCAAGAAGAGGACTCACAAAACTGGCAGGGAAATTGACTAATTAGCAGGAGAAAATAGGGTCATTTCTTTTCTCCTTTTCTTTGCACTTTTTATTTTGAAATAATTTTGCAGAAGTAGGGCAGAGAATCCTTGTGTATCATTCACCCATCTCCCTTAGGGTTAACATCTAGCATATTTATGGTAATACTAGTATTATGATCTGTTTCTTACCCGCAAAACAGTTTTGACACTAAATATATGGGATTTCCACACTAAGCAGTTCTCCAATTTTCTACAGACACCAACTGGGTGTACTACAATTCAGTTCTGACACTAACTACCTGGAATAGCACAGACCCCACTGGTTAAGGGTCAGTCCCATAAAAATGCCCCCAATTTCAGATGCCAATCACAAGTAGTGGGTCTCCAGATTGCCCACACTTCTGCCTGACTTGGCTACCAGTTGGTGGTTCCCATAACCCCCTCCTCAGGTTCAACAATTTGCTACAACAGCTCACAGAACCCAGGGAAACATTTTACTTGTTATTACTAGTTTATTATAAAGGATATTATAAGGCAGGTGTTCCCAACCCCTGGACTGCGGACCAGTATTGGTCTGTGGCCTGTTAGGCACCGGGTTGCACAGCAGGAGGTGAGCAGCAGGCAAGCAAGCAAAGTTTCATCTACTGCTCCCTATCGCTTGCATTACTGCCAGAACCATCCCCCACCCCCGTCTGTTGAAAAATTGTCTTCCACAAAACTTTGGTCCCTGGTGCCAAAAAGGTTGGGGACTGCTGTTATAAGGGATACAAATAAACAGCTAGATGAAGAGGTACATAGATGAAGTCTAAAAGGGTCCCAAGTATAGTAGCTTCTGTCTTCATGGAGTTTGGGATGTACCGCCCTCCTGGCACATGGATATGTTCACCAACCCAGAAACTCTCCAAATCCCATTGTTTATAGAGTTTTTGTGGAGGTTCCATTGTGTGGGTGTGATTGATTAAATCTTTGGTCATTGGTGATTAACTCAATCTCTAGCCCCTCAACCTTCCCTGGAGGTCAGGGGTGGGGCTGAAAATTTCAACCCTATAATCACATGGTTGCCTTCTCTGGCAACCAGTCCTCATCTTGATTCTATTTCGGGGTCCACTAAAATTCACCTCATTGACATATACGAGGTATGGTTAAAAGCGGAGATATATATATAAAATAATTGATGCTCCTCTCACCCCTATCACTTAGGAAATTAGAAAGATTTTAAGAGTTCTGTGCTAGGTACCAGGAAAAAAGACCAAATATATATTTCTTATTATATGACAATATCACAGGTACATTCATCAAAATTAATAAATCAACATTGGTATAGGATGGAAGGGCACGTTAGGTGTACGGATTAAGAGATACAAACTCCTATGTATAAAGTAGATAGGCAACAAGGATATATAGAATAGCATAGGGAATTATAGCCATTATCTTGTAATTAATAGAGTATAAACTGTAAAAATATTGAGTCATTATGCTGTATAGTTTAAATATAATACTGTAAATCAACTACACTTCATTTAAAAAAGATCTACAATTCAAAAAAGATCAACATTGGTACAATACTAATGACTAAACTATCAACTTTATTTGGATTTCTTCACCATTAATGCCTATAGTTTATCCCACTAGTTTAACCTTCCTTTTCTAAGTTTCTCCTCAGAAAGAGAGGGTCATAGGAACCATGGAGGAGCTGTTCTCCAAAGCTGTGTGAAGTATATGCTGTGGAGCATAAAACATGTACTTGGCATCCATGAAAACATGGCACTCAGATCTCCTGCTTGGGGAAGGATAGTTGTTGGATGGCCCCAGCTGCTACCCACTGAATTCACCAGTACACTTATGCTAAGTCATACTGCCCATGGGCTGCTTGAAGACTCCTTAAATGAAATCTCACCAATAAACCTCTTTTTGTTTTTCAACTTACAAATATACAATACAGTATTGTTAACTATAGTTACCCTGATGTATGTAACATCCCCAGGACTTATCTATCTTATAACTGAAAGTTTGGTTCTATTTTTTTTTTTTTTCCTTAGACTGAGTCTCACCAGTAAATCTCTTTAATGTCTAATCCCATCTTGGGATCTGCTTATAGGAGGCATAGGAATAATGCAAATGCATATTCTTCTATTTTGGGTGAAGTGTGTTTTTTTAAAATGTCAATTAAGTCATGTTGGTTTGTAATATTGTAAAGGCCTTCTATATTTTCACTGATTTTCTATTTGTTCTATGGATTACTGAGAGAGTAGCACAGAAGTCTCTCAACTAAAATTGTGAATTTGCCTATTTATGCTTTCAGTTCTATCAGTTTTCATTTCCATATTTTGAAGCTAATTGTTAGGTGCATACATATTTAGGATTGTTATGTCTTTTTTGTGAATTAATTCCTTTATCATTATGTCCTCCTTTTACACCTGGTAGTACTATCCCTTGTATTGAAATCTACTTTGTCTGATATTAATAAAACCATTCTTTCTTTCTTTTAGTTAGTGTTTACATATCTCTTTTTCTATCCTATTACTTTTACTTTTGTCAACATGTTTATATTTGTAGTGAGTATTTTTGTAGATAGCATATAGTGTGGTCATGCTTTTTATTCCATCTGATAACCTCTATCTTTTAATTTGAATGATTGATCCTTTTATATTTACTGTATTTGTAGTGTTAGAGTTAAATCTAGTATCTTATTGGATGTTTTCTCTTTTTTCTATCTGTTCTCTATTTTTAAAAATTATTATTATTTTTTACTTCTGTTGCCTGCTTTTGGATTTGATTTGAGTATTTCTAAGATTGTATTCATCTTCACTATTAGTTTATTAGCAATATTACTTTCTTTTTAATGTTTAGAGGTTGCCCTAAAGTTTATAACACATCTTTAATTTATCTCAGGTTACCTTCAAATAATATTTCACTACTTCATGTATAGTGTAAGAACCTTAAAAGAAAACCTTTCATTTTTTTCCCTCCTCCCATTTCTGTTACCATTGACATACAGTTTAATTTTAAATATGTTACAGTCCAATAATATAATATTAAAAATTTTGCTTGTAATGGTCAGTTATATTTTAGATTGATTCAAAATAAGAAAAATGATAAATTTTGCATTTATCTTAACCCTTACCATTTTTAAGCTCTTCATTTCTTTGTATATATACAAGTTTCTGATCTCTTACTTCTCTTGCCTAGGAAACTTCCTTTAACATTTTTATATCATAGGTCTTAGGTCTTAGCGAAGAATTCTCTCAGTTTCATTTTTTTTTTTTTCTGAAGGAAAACTCTTTATTCACCTTCATTTCTGAAAGATGTTTTCACTTGGTATAAAATTAAGAGTTGGAAAACTTTACCTTAAAGATGTCACTTCTCTTTCCTCTCTTGCATAATTTATGGTGAAATTGTTATTAATAGTCTCTTATTATCCATATTTTTTTCAATGTGTGTAGTATATCTTTTTGTATATGTCTAATTTCAGTGTTTTATTTTCTTCTTTAGTTACCATAAGTGTAAATATGCTCTATCAGGTATGCTTTATTTTTTATTTATCTTTTTGTGTTTCTCTAAGCATCCTGAACCTGCAGTTTTATTACTTTTATTATTTTGGGAAAATTCTTGGCTGTCTTCTCTTCAAATATTTCTTCTGCTATGTTCCCTCTAATTTGTCTGGGACCTCAATTACATGTGTATTAAGCTATTCGGTATTACTCCAGAGGTGTTGGATATCTTTTTTCCCCTACTGCTTTTCTCTTTGTGATTCAATTTCAGTATATACTCTTCATCTATACTCAGATTCACTGTTTCTTACTTCAGCTGTGTTAAGTCTATTCACGAGCCTGGCAAATGAATTCTTTATCTTTTATACCATGCTTTTTATTTCTACCATTTCCATTTGATTCTTTTATAGTTTTATCTCCCTGTTGAAATTCCCCCTCTCTTGATGCAAATCATCAGATTTTCAGGTAGATGTTTTAAGATATCGAACATAGTTGTTTTAAAGTCACTGTCTGATAGTTCCAGCATCTGAGTCATTACTAAGTCTGTTTATATTAATTGCTTTTTCTCTTGACAGTTGGTTGGGGGTGAGGGTGTGCTCACACCTGTGTCTTGTACAATTTTTATATTAAATGTGAGACATATCATTATATATGAAACATATAACATATTTAACAGTGGAGACTGAGGTAAATATTAGCATTTATGCTTGAAAATGGGCATGGCTCTTTTTTTGGTTAGGTTATTAATATTAAGGGTTGAGTCAATCCAGTCAGGAGTTAAGCTGGGCTTTGTTGTAGCTATGGTTACCCTCAGGACACCATAAACTTAAAATTTCTCTGAAGTTTTATCTCAATGTTTGTGCTCCACCCTCAGCTTTCTACCACCCCGGTATGCTTACACCACATAGCTGGGTTTCTCTTCACACTTTTGACCTTTCTCTGTATCTGAGTACTGTCCCTGTTCCTCAGTGATTCCTACGCTGGTGATAGTGAGGTTCTTTGTTGCCTGGCCCAGATCAGTGTAGGTAGGCTCTGTGTGTCTGGGCTTTGGGGGTGGGGCTTCCTCAGTGCTCATGGCCCTCTTCTATGTGGCAGCCAAACTCTGCCTAGTGTCTGTGGTGGGTCATGTACAGGTGAAAATTTTTTTCTCCTCCCCCTGTGGTAGGAGATGTCTAATAATTTTGTAGCATTTTGGGCAGAGGACTCTTGACTACCCCTTCCCCATGAGTAGATGGTGCTTCCCTCTACTTCTTTCAGCACAATGGGTCTTTACCTGAGCCTTGGTGGTGATAGGGTTTGATGCCCTTCCCCAAGGGGAGAGGGAAGAGAGGAGGGACAAATTAGGAGTATGGGATTAACAGATACAAGCTACTATGAATAAAATAGATAAGCAATAAGGATATACTGTATAGACAGGGAATTATAACCATTATTCTATAATAACCTGTGACAGAATACAATCTACAAAAATACTAAATCACTATGCTGTACACCTGAAACTAACACAACATTGTAAATCAACTATACTTCAATTAGGGGGAAAAAAAAGCTCTTGCCCATTTGAGAAAAGAGTCTAATCAGGGAATAAGGAGTCATGCCTTTCCTGCAGTGGTGGCAGATGCTCTCCTACACACCACCACTGAGAAAAGCTTGCTCTGGACTCCTGACTTGCCCCTAATCTATGAGTGAATGTCAACTTCCTTTGTATCTAGGCCTCCCAGTGATTCTATACTATAACACCAGCCTGCACTTGGCTTTTAGCAATCCATTAAAGTTTTAGCAGATTTCTTCTCACCTACTTGTATGGATGCCACATCTTTCTCCTATTGTTTGCCACTGGCAACACAAGCCCAGGGTCAGACATAATTGGCAGTGGTAGTATTGAAACATAACACTATTACTTTACTTTAGATAGTTTTCTTGTTCATTAGTTGTAGCATTAAAACTGTTAGCTGGTACTTTAAAAAAAAAAACAGAATTCTTACAGAAACTGTGAAAGCATTTCTTGTTTCATTTGTTGTAATGAAGTGAAATATATATTTCTTGGAAAGGTACATACACTGCTTGGTGTGAGATCCTTGAGAACAATACCTAACAGTTACATTTTATTATCCTCATTGCTTACCTAAGAAAGAAGGAAAAATAATATTCTGAACAGTGAATGTCCTCAGTCTTAAAAAACCTATGTAGTGGAAATTGACCGAGGTCTCCCAGAATAATCACACTCAGTAACCAAGTAGTAAAGTAATGATTTGAACTCATGTGAGAAATAAAGGGTTAGCAGTAAGCCTATGATATCTGTGAAATACTTTTTTCTTTACCAGGGACACCTGGGAAAGAACAAGCTGAACTGGTCAAAGCCCCTTGCAAACTTACTAGCAGAAAGATAACAGAGAAAGTCCTTGTATTTGAAATGCTTTTAACAAAATATATCTGGTCTGTCTATGATGCTTATTGTACATACCTTATGAATTCATAGATATATGGGACATGGCCCACTGGAAAATGTCATGTAAGCTATATTGAAGTTTTAAAAATGAGATGATCCATAACCAAAATGGCTCCTTCTGTAACAAGCAATATCCTGCATGTGTTGCTTAGAACATCCCATGTTTAATCAAAATCAGAATAGGTCCTAGTGGATCTAGGGAGTGGCATTGGTCATCTCAAACCTTTCCAAAGGAAAATGCATTGCCTGTGTTACATTGTCACCCATACACTTTTAATTACTAGTAAAGCTCAGTACTGAGTATTATACCTGATTCTTGTGAATCAAATTTGACAATCCAAATTACTGATTTTTAATTTCAATAACTATCTCTGATTTCAAAGTACATACATGTTCCCCTGTGCAATAATGCCTGGTTCAGTCTGGTACATGATCAGAGTCTAAAGAAGAATCATTGAGTCAAATTCAGAATTCATGTCATTTTACCACACAGATTCTTTAACCACATTTTGGGAGTTTTCATTTATTCTAAGTTTTGAAATACCACTGTGTAATAATGATGGTATGACATGTGATAAAAATTCCAGAAAACAAAAAATCGTTATGCAGCATATGCGAATAAAACAGAAAAGAAATACTGCATATTGTTGCAAACTACGGAGGACAAAAACCATAAAATTAACCATAATGAATTTATTTTCCTTGGGTGTAAGGTATTAGTGGTTGGCTATTTTGTGATAGACCATTGATCTGCTTTTAATAATAGCAGCCACATGAAATGAGTCTATCCTATAGACATTGGGCTAGGTACTCTTTCTTTATAGTTTTATTACAACAAAGATAAATAGACACAAGAAAATAATTTATTTAGAATGTTACTCAGGGCTCAACCTAGGTACAACCAATACTTGGTTTTCACACCCAATGGTCTGGATTTCTTTGATTGCTCAAGGTAGCTAACATAACGACTTTGTCTTTAATTGTATAGTTGGTTTGAGTAATGGATACATATAGTTCTGTATTATTAAACAATTTTTATTTTTGTTATTCTTGAATGGTTTTGTTTTAATTTTTTCCAACCTAAGTTTTTAATTTATCGCTTATAAATTTGGAAGGCCCTCTAGGTTTAATAAACTTCATGCCTTGTTTTTAGGTCATTCATTTCTAAACATTAACACACACACACAAGTTTATTGTAGAAACCTTCATACCCTAACCCCTATTTCTCAGCACCTGGCTTCTATACAATTATTTTTTACACTGTTAAAATTCAGGCTATCCAAGTAGCCTCAAAAACAAGTCAAAGAGACAGACCCACTGGTATTGAAATTGTCTAGAAGACTTTGAGAGTGGTCACAGGGGAGGTATTATTTGTGGAAAATACAAAAGGACAGCCAGAATTGGATTCTCAATGTTGTCTTCCTTTCCAGAGTAACTGTGCCTATGCTAAGTATGCATAATAATATTCTCTGTTTTCCTGTTTAGTGATGGGGCTTCACATGAGCACCCCACAATGGCTTTTAAACAGCTTGTTTGCCAGAAGGATAATAATCAGCCAGTATTTTGACAACAGCACTGGAAAACAACCAGTTTCTCCCTGAGTCAGAAGACCTTTTCAGATGTCTTGAGTAAAGTTCATACAAGAATCAAGTTTTATCCCTGATTTCTTTAATTGGTCTCTTATCGGGGGAAAAGGAAGCTTGCCACAGTATATTTTTTAGCCTTATGAATTTTCTGCCTTTACTCTTTATACATCAATCAATTAGGTCATTAGAAAGAAACTATAGAAAATGAAAATAATTCTAATTATAAAGAAGAATAACTATATAATTATAGTAATAGAAAAATTCTAATTATAAAATAATTCTATAGAAATAATTTCTAAATAAAAATAATTTGGAATCAGAGGACACATTTTTTTTTTTATTTATTAGGTTTCTGATCCCAAATAAGTCCCTAAATTTCTCTCAATCTTGCCTTCTTAATCTATTAAATAAAAAGAAAATGTCTGATTTCCCTATTCCACAGGCATTTTATGAATATCAAATGAAAAAATGTGCATGAAATTCCTGGTAACTGGAATGTATATAAACATGTTTGATCCATCCAGCCATGTATTTACACTATCCCTTGAATCCATCATTCATTTTTCTGGTGTGTTCCTAAGTTAGAGTTTTGCCCAATTAAACCATACCTTGTCTTTGAGTGAGAGTAAAAGAGATTTCACCTCACATATCAACAAGGCAAGTGATAGTGGCTGCCTAAAATACTATTTTGAATGGGTTTCTGAAAAAATATTAGGTTTAATAGAAAATAAGTATTGTTAATAATGACATCTCCCATGGGGACAAGTACAGAAATATAAGTGGCCATGCCACACATTGGCAATAGTTTCCTTAAAACTCAAGGCATGTATTCCAAAAACTGGATATTCCTTGCTAAATTCAGGACCAACATTAACACAGAACATAAAAGATTTACATTACCTAGCATCAGTCTCTCCCACCTGGCCAAGACAAACATCACCTAGTTTTTTCAAGAGTAATTAATAATAAAGCCTCTTTGCACTACCTTAAATTAGTTATTGAGGACATTAAAAATTTTTTTTGAAATAGAAAATGAATGTTGGATGCTAGAGGGATCTAGCTGTGAACTCACTGAAAAGCAAGGTGAACTCTGGTACTCTGACCAGTGAGGTAAGTATTCGTCATGTTGTTCCATTCAGACAGGAAGACTTTCCATGATAAAGGACTGTTTTTCAGTAAATGGATATGAATAGATGTGTGCATTTCCCTGTGAGAACATCCTAACAAGTCAGGCGCCATGAAGGATAAATCTTAATCACTGACTTTTTCATAATTACAGATTGCTGTTGATGTATGTCATGAAGATACATTTTGATATATTTTCCCCAAAGCAATGGTCTGAGGAAAAAGTATGACAGTGTGTAATTTGAGCAATCAGTTTTTAAAATGACTTATTAAATGCGATCCATTTAAGAATGTAGAAAACACTGGGAACTTCATATCAAACATACTAAATGACCCCAAAAGGTCTGGTTGATACTTTTGCTTTGTTAACATTCATTGACTCATCTATTTATTTATTCAGTGAATGATGTTTGAACACTATGTGCCAAGAGGTGTGCTAGATGGTGATAATACAATGGTGAATAAAACAAGCATGATTCCCTAGCTTCATAGGACTAACACTGTAACAGAGAAACAATCATTAATCAGGTAATTACACCTGTTGAGATTGCTGCAAAGGACACAGCATAGTATGCTAAGAAGATCATAATGAGAAGGCTTAATTCTGTGAGATTAGGGAATGCTAAAGCCCTAAAGGTTTATAATGGTTAATATATGAGGGTAGAGAAATGGTAAATATTTTCTAGGTAAAAGTGAGGAACCAAAATGGTCAACTTAGCCAACTGAGCCAGCCAGTCTAGATTAAAAAAAAATAAAGACAAGTAGGTTTGTTAGAAATAGAGTCACCCATTGTTATGCACATTTTTGATGCTGGTATTTTCTTCATTTTCACCTGAAACTAGGAGCTTTTGAGTGTGTTATCATTAGACTGACCTCAGAAGCAAATTCCTTTTGTCTGGATTCTCCTTGTTGTTTTGTTTTGTTTTGTTTTGTTTCTTCCTTAGGAATTAGTCATCAAAACCATCATGTACAGCAAGAATCTGAAAAAGGCTTACCACATTCCCAGGGAATAATGTCAAGCTGCCTAGAAATCTATCCACACATCCTCAAAATATATACAGATGAACAAGGAGAGAATAAGAAAATTCTCAGTAGGGTCAGTCCATATCCAATCACTGTTTAACACAGTAATAAAAAGACTTCAACTTGGCACAGCTCTGAAAAACCTTCCCCAGCTTTTGAGCTCCCTGTAGGGTCAGCTGACATCTTTGGTGAGACTGTTTAACAGCCCAACTTCTCCTTCTATTCAACTCTGCTTCTTTTTCTTCCCTTCTAGAAGTAGTATTCCAAGCTTTCCCTAATTAATCTCCTGATTAGTAATCTCAGCCCTATGAACTGAACTGTGTTCCCCCCCTCCCCAAAATCTATATATTGAAGTCCTAACCCCTAATGTGATTATATTTGAAGACAGAGCTTTGGAAGTAATTAAGGTTAAAAGAGGTCATAACGGTGGAATCCTAATTCTATAAGATTTGTGGCCTAATAGGAAGAGAAAGATCTGTGTGTGTGTGTGTGTGTGTGTGTGTGTGTGTGCGGGTGAGTGTATCTTTATGTGTACACACGGAAGAGTCATGTGAGCATACAGTGAGAAGGTGGACATTTGCAAGCCAAGACGAGAGCCCTTACAAGAACCTGACCATGCTGGCATCCTGATCTCAGCTTTCCAGCCTCCAGAACTGTGAGAAAATAAATTTCTGTTGTTTAAACCAGCCAGTCTACAATACTTTGTTATGGCCACCCCAACTGACTAACACTCTGTCTCAGCATCTGCTTCCCAGGAAACCCAACCTCAAACGGTGGCCCTTGGCAATCACCACTGACTATGCAATCAGAACAATTCCTCAGACTCAAATGAAAATAAAACAAATAAATTACTTACGTGGAGATTCCAATATGCTTAAGTGCTTTCTGAGTTGAAACTCAAGCTTTCCACTTAGAAAGTATCTTCTCAGCCTGAATTACACTAAGAAGATAACCGCCTGGTGAGCGCAAAGCTATTCATCATATTCATGACTTGGGGAGAGGCTGCCTGTCACTGGTCCCAGAGTTTCTGGCAGGTGGAAATGGAGAGATTGTCATTTCTAGTATGTCATGTTCCCAGTGGTGCTGAATCACTTGAAATTCCAAACACCTGTATTGTCCCCTCTACGGCTTCTTACCATCAAAATGCAAGATGCTGCAGAGCTCTGAGACAGGTGATAAGAAGGGTCCACTGAGCCAAGAAAACAACAAATAACTTTGTAGAAGCCTCTGGAAATTTAGCATTTCCAATCAAAGCCTTGTCTGCTCTGAGCAGAACTAAGTCCTGCTCTCCAAATTATTAGGGCTGGGAATGCAGGAAAACCTGAATCCTGCCTTGTAATCACTACTTCCTCATTTAAGATTTCTGAGGCAGATTTATACAAGGATCAATGCCTAGAAGAGACATAAAGTACCACTTCATTGTGAAAGATGGGTCAGCATCTGATACTGAAATAAGGACTCTCTGGTGCTGGTAGATGAAATTGACCCAATTAAGACTGGACTGGAAGCCAAAGCAATGTCTCCATTTCCACCTTAAGCCCCAAACTCAGATTTCCTCTAGCTAGAAGTAAGGAAGAAAGAAACAAGAGAGATGCATGGAGCCTGAGCACACTTACTTCCACATTTCTACTCATGCTACTGCCTCTGTTTGGAAATCCTTCTTTAAACAATGCTCCACCTCACACCCTCCAGAAACCTCCATTAGTGACTCTTTATTTGTGCCTTCCACTTTAGATATATCCTTGTTGCACATTTTAGCCTCTTTATAATGACTTATCAGGTCCTTTTATTCACTAGAGGATGAGTTTCTTGGAGGCAGGGACCACATCTTGCTAAACTGTCAGATGATTCTAACACAGGACCTAGTGAAACAATAGGTATGATATACCCAGGAACATGAAATCACACATCATCTGGCCCCAACCTTTCTTTCTAGCCTCCAATCTCACTAAACCCACCAGTCCATCACTTACCCACATTTCCCTGCTTTATTCACAACACACAACTCACTGACCTGCAAAACACACCCTCCTGCTTTCACTCATACTATTCCCTCTGTCTGAAATCATTTCAAACAATAAAAATCTTCATCTTCCTCTGAGGTTCTACTCAAATACCGCTTTCTCCACAGGGTCTCCTCTTTGCTTTCCCATCATCTCTTGTTGATGCCTTTCCTTCCACACACAAGTACCCCTGAGAATACCAAAAATCACCAATGCTCAAGTATCATAAGTAAAATGGATTAGTATTTGCATATAACCTATGAATATTCTCCCTTATATTTAAATCATCTCTAGATTATTTATAATACCTAATACAATGTAAATTCTATGTAAATAGTTGCTGGCACATGGCAAATTCAAGTTTTGCTTTTTGGAACTTTCTGGAATAAATAAAATATTTTTCATCCATGGTTGGTTGAATCCATGTATGAGGAACTGAGGATATGGAGGGCCAACTGTATACACATGGCCAATAAGCATATGAAAAGGAGATCAACATTACTAGGTATCACAGAAATGCAAATTAATAATGCAATGAGATACCATACACACCCATTTGCTTTGATGAAATTTAAAGATTGAAAATACCAGTGTTAATGAAATTATAGAGCATCTAAAAGTTTCATATACTGCTACAAAATGGTACAAGCACTCTGGAAATTTTTCTTAAAAAGTTAAATGTAAAACAATTTTTAAAAAAGTTATGCATAGACATTCTGTTCCTAAATATCTATGTAAGAGAAATGAAAACATATCTACACAGACTAGAACATGAATGTTCATAGCTGCTTTATTAAAATTATTTCAATAATTTATTTAGTAGACAAAACCAGAAAACAACACAAATGCCTACCAACAGGAAAATAGATAAAAGTATATTCATATACTACAATGGAATAGTACTCAGCAACAAAAAGAAATGACCTATTGGTAATTGCAACAACATAGATGAACCTCACCTCAAAATCATTATGCTGAGTGAAAGAAGCCAAGCACAAATGAGTACATACTACATGAATCCATTTATATAAAATTCTAGAAAATGGGAACTAATGTATAGTGACAGAAACCAAGTCAGAGGTTGCCTGGGGCAGAGTTCAGGGGAGAGACGGGTTGTAAAAGGGCATGAGAAAACTATTGAAGTGATAGAAAATGTTTGTTTTCTTGATCGTGGTAATGATTTCAGGGGTGTTTAAATACGCCAAAATTCATCAAATTGTATGCTTTAAATATGTGCAATTTATTGTACTTTAAATATGCCTCAACAAAATTGGGGGAAAGCCCTCAGTGGTTCCCTATCACCAATGAATAAAGTAAAATTTGTGTCACAGGGTTTCATAACTCAGACCCCTGCCTCACTCTGGCCTCCTCTCTAATCACTTCCCCTGAACACTTTATGTTCTAGAAGGACTGAACAGCATCTCCTCCCTTAAATAATTCTTCTTCTGTCACTTGCTGGACACGTGTTCTTTTTATAGGGTGTTTCCTTTCTGGAAAGTTCACTCATACTCCTGTTCATCTGGAAAATAATTAGTCATTTCTCAAAACTCGGTTCAGTGTGAGCTCAATAAGTAATTGTCCAATGTGTGAATGGGCTCAGGTATACCTCCTCTAGGAAGCATACTCTGACCCTCTATACATATCCCCCAGAGTTAGTCACTCTTTCAACAATTTGTTAGTATTCCTTATATCTGTTATCATCCTGTATTGCTTTACATGGAGCACTTTACATCTGCTTCTTTACATGTGAACTCCTTGGGAATGTAGTAGGCAGAATTCTAAGATGCCCCCTCAAATTCTTGTCCAGTGTGCACACTAACCTTTACCCAATTATTCAATCAAATACTAATCTAGGTGTTGCTATGAAGGGCATTTTGCAGATGTAATTAAAGTCCCAAATAAATTAGCTTTAAGTTAGGGAAATCATCCATGTGGTCCTGACTTAATCATGCAAATCCTTTAAAAGCTAAGCATTTTCTCCAGTTGGTCACAGAAGAGATAATCATAGATCCAAAGCATGAGAAAGATTCAATGCACCTTGCTGGCTTGAAGATGGAGGACACCAAGTGGTGAGGAATGTGAATGGCCTCTAGGTGCTGAGAGACTCCTGACAGCCAGCAAGGAAAATGGAACTTCAGTGCTACAACCCCAAGGAGCTGAGTTCAGCCAAAAATATAAATGAGCTCAGAAGTGGATTTTTTCCAAGAGTCTTCAGATAAGAATTAAATATGGCTAACAGTTCCATTTCAGCCTTGTGATATCCTGAGCAATGAACCCATTCATGCTGTGCCAAGCTTCTGAACTACAGAACTGTTAGCTAATAAATGGGTATTGTTTTAAACCTCTACATTTGCATTCATTTGTTACACTGCTGCATAAAAATAATACAGGGACAGGAACCACATCTTATATATCTTTATAGCACATGGCTTCTCATGTAATAAGTCCCTAATAATGTTTTTCAGAAAAAATTAAAAGAAGAATGAGAAGAAGGGAAGGAGGGAGAAACGAAGATAAAAAAATAAAAGGAATGAAAGAGAATAAAAGAGAGGGAAACATTTTAGTTTCCAGAACAGTGGCCCTTGACCTTAGCTATACATTATCATCCTATGGAGAGCTTTAAAAAATATTATATCTGGGTTCCACCCCCAGTGATTCTGATTTAAGTGATCCAGGTGTGGCTTAAATCTCCCCAGATATAGCCCAAGTTGAGAACCACTGCTATGGTTGCTCCACGTGAATTGACTCCCAAGGACCAGTAGCTCAGCCAGAACTTCAGCGGATCCAGGCTCCTGTGGAGACTGGCTGGGTCCTTAGGGTTAACCTGTAGAAGGCCCTTAGTTACTAGCTGTGTCCTATTCCACAGTTAGCTCTTCCCAGGACGTTAATGGGCCTCACTCCAGGAGATATTCATTCTTCTCTCCATTCACAGGTTTCTTAGTTTAGGTTTAAATAATAATCCCTTGATATTTTAATAAATTCTGGGCTTCCTCCACATTACAACCTTCTTGCACCCTGCTGATCACATAAATTTTTCTCTGCAGGATTCTCTACTGCAATCCACAGAGCAAATGTTGGTAATGTTCTGATAAGAAATGGTAGATGCCATTATCTGGATACTGTCCTTATCTATCACCAACACCTAAACATATTTCTCAGTTAAAAAAGTTACTTTAATTGCTAATCAGAATTCTTTGGAGGGCTTTATAATCTAAAGAAGGCTATATTGGGATTCTGAGCTTCAGTTCTGGTTCTGCCCCTTATTAACTATATGAGATATCTGGCAAGATAGTTAACTGCTATTTATAATAGTTTATCATCATTAAAATAAAGGAGTCTATATTATCTCATAAGGTTGATATCAGACTAATAGTAAGATAATGTAAAGGTTTGTTACAACAGCTTAGGTGTGTATATGTGCATGTATGTGTGTGTGTGTGTGTGTGTGTGTGTGGTGAGAGTGTGTATGTACACATATACATATATTGTTCAGATTTAACTAATTCACTGGAGTACCTAATATATTTCTGTCACTCTGCAGGGGAGTTGTTTAGAAAAAATGTAAAATATTTCAATAAATTCTTTTCTTAGGGAAAGAAAGAAGGATGGATGGGTAGGATGCTCTACCTGGCATGAAGATACCAATATGTGGTATTGATTTTTAAGTTTAGCTGGTCTTTCAAAGGTAGCTGAGAGAGGAGAGGGAAAAGGGCATACACATAAATTTTAGATAAGTCTCTTATGGAGCATACTCTATGTGTCAGCACCTAGGCAGTTATCTAAATAATTATGCAGAGCAAGCCTGTGAGACAGGTATTTTTATTCCCATTTTTGTAGATAAAACCATTGCAATTTACAGATGAATTGGAACTTGGTCAAGGTCATGCTGTTAGTAAGCCATGGGCCTGAGATTTGAATTGTGGGCTCTCTGACCTGCCAATAAAATCAGCATACTTGGTTTGGGTTGCCAACTCTGTTGTCTTGGAATAACATCAGACTGTAAATTAGAAAACCAATTAAATACTATCCTTGAGGCTGAGAGGGGATGATGACAACATTATACAAGGAAGAACTCTATTCTAAATGTGAAACCTAGCAGGAGTAGGTACTCACAGCTGGGAGCCAATGGCCAGGAGGGGGCAAAGTTCCATGGGAGAGGGATGGGCCACTCGGGTATACCTGACAGGAAGACTGAACAGTCAGGGGATTTGCATTTCTAATAAATTTCCAGTGATGCTGATGTTGCTGATCTGGGGACTGCAGTTTCAGAACCACTGTACTAGAGATACACAAATGTATCTGACAAGACCAGTAGATCTCTTTGGAGACCCAGGTCACTATTAGATAGATTATCTAGTGTTTAGTTATCTATCTAGTTACTAGATAGCAGTGTTTAAGAGTGTGAGCACTGCAGCTAGATTATCTGGTTTCAACAGTCACTCCTATTGCTCAGTGGGTGGTTGATTTGGGGCATTTTATTTAAATTTGTGCCTCAGTTTAGATAGGTCAATTGATAGACAGATAGATAGATAGACAGATAAATAGGCAGACAGGGACTTCCCAGGTGGTACAATGGTTAAGACTCCGCACTTCCACTGCAGGGGTCGCGGGTTCAATCCCTGGTAGGGGAACTAAGATCACACATGCTGCATGATGTGGTCAAAAAATAAAATTAAAACAAAATTTTAAAAAAGAATAAGCTTTAAAAAAACTAGACAGACAGACAGTAAGAAATATGGATATATGTCTAACATTGCTTAGCACATAGAAAACCAAAAGCTATCATTATGCACCAGTATGGCAGGGATGTGGTTTGGTGGACATGGGGGTGGTCCACCCCCATTCCTTTTCAAAAAGTCCTTGTTGCTAAGCTGTAGGGAGTGCTGCAGGCAGACACACTCCAGCTCTCAGTTTCTTCAAGGATTGCCTCAGCTGCAGAGAGCCATCTCACCCAAGATCAACTCCTCCCACAGGCAGGCACATCCAGTGACTGTTAAGGCAGAGATATAAAGGCCTGGTCATTCTGGCCCAATGCGTGACAACTCTGGCACCAGTCTAGTCTAGAGCTTCCTGAGGGGTCAGCTGAAGCTGCATCACAGCCCGGCTTCTCCCTTTGCTCAAGCCTGCTCCCTTCCTTCCCTTTCACAGAGACTGGTCCCAAGGACCCTCCAATCTGAACTTATGGTGCACTAAACTGCCTCTCAGAGTCTGCATCCTAGAGAACTCAATGTGCAAGATGTGAAGCCCATTGAGACCAAAGGTGCAGGATTTGGAGGAGGAAGCACAACACAACATTAAAAACTTCAGACCCAGTTCTTGGGTTTCATATCTGATTTCATAAAATTTTCTAATGAATAATAGCATCCATTCATTGCTACTTAGTTTGTGCCTTGATTGTTACATTTCATCATCAGAAAATGCCTATGGGGTTATTATCATCCCTAATATACAGATAAGGAAATGAGATTTACAGGTGTTAGGTAACTTTTATCCATAGCCATGTTAAATAACTTTGTCATGAATAAAACCTGATTGTGTTTGATTCTGAAGGCTGTGCTCTCATACATCATACTTTTCTGCTCTGGTTTCTCATTGAAGGAAAATGCAAGCAGCATTTTTCACAGGATGAGAGACTTGGGGCTTAGGAAAGCTTTGCTTATTCAAGCAGGTAAAGGTCTGCCTGGAAAGCTGCTGTCTCCCTTACAAAAGAAATTGTTGTTGAGCCACTGGGGACTTTGTTAATCACTGGTGCTGGACACTCCTGAAATTAGATAGGACTCTCTTCACTGCAGGCTCTCAGAAGAGTGGGAGGTGGCTCAGTTAGTCATGAGAAGATGATATTTGACAAGGACCAAGCTTATGCATTTTTTGACTACCTATATTTTGCTGATACAGATTCTAAAATAAAATATGTAGAAGGGACACTCTAGGCAAACGTGCACATTTTTTTATCCTGCAGGACACTGGTCCCTGATCCCGTGTGGGAATTCCAGCATGGTCAAGCTGTACCAGTAGACAAATGGAGACAACTTTGACTTAGAGTAGGCATATCCAAGTGTCCTAGACCAAAAGTAAACCATGGCCTCCTTGGAACCTTACCCCAGGCCCACACCCTAACTGGCCCTCTAAATATTACCATTACAGTGGTGAGAAGAGATAATAAAAGATAAATCCAAAAACAGATTTTGTCCCTAAAACCTGGGGCAATTGGCTGAGTTTTCCTCCCTTTCCCCCAAACCTTACCAAATAACCTAGGGTTCATTTTTTTAATTAAGTATATGGTAGAAAAGTAACATTTCATCATATTTCCATGCAGATCTCAGAGAAGGCAAGAGAAAGAAAGAATTCATGGATAGAAGCCACCTCAAGAAGAGACTCACCGTAGAAAACTGAATTTTTTAATCTCTTCACTCAACACGCCAAAATTTCTAGTCCCCAAGCACCATGCCCTATTAATGCACTTGAACTTAACCCTTCCATGTTGGCACTTCTCCTTGGGGAGAGAGGGGAAAGTGGTGTTTTAGCAAGTTCTGGAAGCCAGCAACCCCACAGGTGACAAAATTCTGAGACTTCACTGGCAGGTGGCAAGAAACAGCCTAACCCTTTGAAGAAAAGGCAGGTCTGAGATGACTTCAGAGCTGACTTGTATTTCTACTTTCATAGCACCAGAATTCCCCCTTTCCTCCCTCTTCCATTCCTTTGTTCCTCTCCCTTTGCCCCCTTCTTTCTTCCTTGCATCCTTCCACCCTTCCTTCTTTCTTTCCTTATTGCTAGTTGCTTCCTTCCCAAAGCATTAACAGATTATCTTTGAGAAGGAATATTTTGTGCACGTTAAGATTAGAGTTAGAATAAGAAGAAAACCTACTTCACATATTTAATATTGGACCCAGGGTAAAAAACAGCCTGGCTGACCCTCACTTTTCTCATCTGAAAAATACAGAAGATAATTTTGGTACATACCTCTTTAGATTGTTTGGGATTAAACAAGAAAATAGGTATAATTTAATACAGAGCCTAGTTCAGAGAAATAAGTTTATGTCAGTATTTATCATTATTTGAAATACTAAGAGTAGTAGTATTGCTACTATTGACCTGACATTGGACTAGGCATTGACAATTCAAAGGTGAAAAGCACATGGAGGTGACCTCAGAAAGCTTCTTTCTCAGTCGTTCCCTAACAATTCTCAGCACAGTTGTCTCACTAGCAGAATAAACTATTTCATAATTCAACAGTGATTCTCAGCTCTTATTGTGCATCAGAATAACCTGTAGTGTTTTGAAAACCACCTTAACCTGAGCTCTGTATCTCCCTACCGCTCACCCCTGGGAATCTGATTAAGTAGTTCTGAAATGGATCCAGGCATTGTTATTTTTAATAATCTACACAAGTGATTATGATGCAGACTGAGAAATGGGCAACAAGGAGTTGACCAAACTGGTGCAAGTAATTAATTCAACTGTGTCCAGGTGGAAAGCCTTCTTTAATAAATTCAATATCAACTTTATTGTTGTTTTAATCTGTAAGCTTTATGGTCATGAGGCATTACAGTGTTGTGAACTTTGGAGTCCAAAAGACTAGGCTTGTTTTCCAGCTCTCATATTTAATGAGCTCCCTACTCATCTGTGAAATGGGAATAAGGATGGTACTTGTGTCACAGGATTGTTAAAAGAATTCAGTAAAATCCATTCATTCAAAATCATGTATTGGTCCCAGTTAGGGGTGGGGCCTCTCATGGAAGCCTCTAGGGTCAATTATATGAACACTGACTTTAACTTTTTGCTGTATATAAGAATGCAATTGCAGCAGAGTCAAGACAGTGGAATAGGAGGACATGGAGTTCATATCTCCTCACAAGTACATTAAGAACACATTGGAACAATTCTCACAGAGCACTCACAACATTACATGACACTAGTGGAGGACCTTGGACACCTAAGGGGACAAGAAATATCCCTGAGCAACCAGGCCAGAGGTTGGGTCTAAGCCCCTGTGGTGGGAGCACCAAATCCGAGCCACTGGACTACCAGAGAACTTCAGGCCTGAGGGAATATTAATTGGTATGAGCTCTCCCAGAGGTTCTCATCTTAGCACCAATCCGGCTCCACCCAACTGCCTGCAAGTTCCAGTGCTGGACACCTCAGGCCAAACAACCAGCAAGACAGGAACACAGCCCCTCACATCAACAAAAATGAGATGACAGAGAAATATGTTACAGACAAAGGAGCAAGGTAAAAACCTACAAGAACACATAAATGAAGAGGAAATAGGCAATCTACGTGAAAAAGAATTCAGAGTAACAATGGTAAAGAAGATCCAAAATCTCAGAAATAGAATGGAGGCACGGATCGAGAAAATACAAGAAACGTTTAACAAGGACCTAGAAGAACTAAAGAACAAACAAACAGTGATGAACAACACAATAACCTAAATGAAAAACACACTAGAAGGAATCAATAGCAGAATAATTGAGGCAGATGAATGAATAAGTGACCTGGAAGACAGAATGGTGGAAGTAACTGCTGAGAGGCAAATAAAGAAAAAAGAATGAAAAGAAATGAGGGCAGTCTCAGAGACCTCTGGGTAAACATTAAATGAACCAACATTCGAATTATAGGGGCCCCAGAACAAGAAGAGAAAGAGAAAGAGTCTGAAAAAATATTGAAGAGATGGTAGTCAAAAGCTTCCTTAACATGGGAAAGGAAACAGCCACCCAAATCCAGGAAATGCAAGGAGTACCATACAGGATAAACCCAAGGAGAAACACACCGAGACACATATTAATCAAACTAACAAAAATTAAATTCAAAGAAAAAGCATTAAAAAGGGGCAAGGGAAAAGCAACAAATAACATAAAAGGGAATCACCATAAGGTTATTGCCTGATTTTTCAGCAGAAACTCTTCAGGCCAGAAGGGAGTGGCAGGATATATATAAAGTGATGAAAGGGAAAAAACTACAACCAAGATTATTCTACCCAGCAAGGATCTCATTCAGATACGATGAAGAAATTAAAACCTTTACAGATAAGCAAAAGTTAAGAGAATTCAGCACCACCAAACCAGCTTTACAACAAATGCTAAAGGAAATTCTCTAGACAGGAAACACAACAGAAGCAAAAGACCTACAAAAACAATCCCAAAACTATTAAGAAAATGGTAATAGGAACATACATATAGATAATTACCTTAAATGTAGATGGATTAAATGCTCCAAGCAAAAGACAGACTGGCTGAATGGATACAGAAACAAGACCTGTATATATGCTGTACACAAGAGACCCACTTCAGACCTAAGGACACATACAGACTGCAAGTGAGGGGATGGAAAAAGATATTCCAAGCAAATGGAAATCAAAAGAAAGCTGGAGTAGCAATACTCATCACAGACAAAATAGATTTGAAAATAAAGACTGTTACAAGAGACAAAGAAGGACACTACATAATGATCAAGGGATCAATCCAAGAAGAAGATATAACAATTGTAAACATTTATGCACACAACATAGGAACACCTCAATATATAAGGCAAACGCTAACAGCCATAAAAGGGGAAATTGAATGTAACACAATATAGTGGGGGACTGTAACACTCCACTTACACCAATGGACAGAACATCCAGACAAAAAATTAATAAGGAAACACAAGCTTTAAATGACACACTAGACCAGATAGACTTAATTGATATTTATAGGAATTCCATCTGAAAGCAGAAGAATACACTTTCTTCTCAGACGCACATGGAACATTCTCCAGGATAGATCAGACCTTGGGTCACAAATCAAGCCTCGGTAAATTTAAGAAAATTGAAATTGTATCAGGCATCTTTTCTGACCACAACACTATGAGATTAGAAACCAATTAAGAAAAAAAAAAAAAACTGTAAAAAACACAAACACATGGAGGCTAAACAATATGCTACTAAATAACCAAGATATCACTGAAGAAATCAAAGAGGAAATTTTAAAAATACCTAGAAATAAATGACAATGAAAACACAACAACCCAAAACCTATGGGCTGCAGTAAAAGCAGTTCTAAGAAGGATGTTTATAGCAATACAATCCTACCTCAAGAAACAAGAGAAACCTCAAATAAACAACTTAATTTTACACCTAAAGCAACTAGAGAAAGAAGAACAAATAAAACCAAAAGCTAGTCGAAGGAAAGAAATCATAAAAATCAGAGCAGAAATAAATGAAGTAGAAATAAAAAAACAATAGCAAAGGTCAATGAAACTAAAAGCTGGTTCTTTGAGAAGATAAACCAAATTGATAAATGTTTAGCCAGACTAATCAAGAAAAAAAGGCAGAGGACTCAAATCAGTAAAATTAGAAATGAAAAACAAGAAATCACAACTGACACTGCAGAAATACAAAGGATCATAAGAGACTACTACAAGCAACTATGTGCCAATAAAATGGAAAACCTGGAAGAAATGGACAAACTCTTAGAAAGGTACAAACTTCCAAGACTGAACCAGGAAGAAATAGAAAATATGAAGAGACCAATCACATGCAATGAAATAGAAACTGATTAAAGATCTTCCAACAAACAAAAGTCCAGGACCAGATGGATTCACAGGAAAATTCTATCAAACATTTAGAGAACAGCTAACACCCATCCTTCTCAAAATCTTCAAAAAAATTGCAGAGGAAGGAACCCTCTCAAACTCATTCTACGAGGCCACCATCACCGTGATACCAAAAACAGACAAAGGTATCACAAAAAACGACAATTACAGACTAATATCACTGATGAACATAGGTGTAAAAATCCTCAACGAAATACTAGCAATCTGAATCCAACAACACATTAAAAGGATCATGCAAGTGGGATTTATCCCAGGGCTGCAAGAATTCTTCAATATACGCAAATCAATCAATATGATACACCATATTAACAAATTAAAGAATAAAAACCATATGATCATCTCAATAGATGCAGAAAAAGCTTTTGACAAAATTCAACACCAATTTATGATAAAAACTCTCCAGAATGTGGACACAGAGGGAATCTACCTCAACATAATAAAGGCCATATATGACAAACCCACAGCAAACATCATTCTCAATGGTGAAAAACTGAAAACATTTCCTCTAAGATCAGGAACAAGACAAGGATGTCCACTCTCAACACTATTATTCAACATAGTTTTGGAAGTTCTAGCCATGGGAATCAGAGAAGAAAAAGAAATAAAAGGAATTCAAATTGGAAAAGAAGAAGTAAAATTGTCACTGTTTGCAGATGACATGGTACTATACATAGAAAATCCTAAAGATGCCACCAGAAAACTACTAGAGCTAATCAATGAAATTGGTAGAGTAGCAGGATACAAAATTAATACATAGAAATCTCTTTTATTCCTATACACTAACAATGAAAAATCAGAAAGAGAAATTAAGGAAACACTGCCATTTACCAATGCAACAGAAAGAATAAAATACCTAGGAGTAAACCTACCTAAGGAGGCAAAAGACCTGTACTCAGAAAACTATAAGATACTGATGAAAAAATCAGAAGACGACACAAACTGATAGAGAGATATACCATGTTCTTGGATTAGAAGACTCAATATTGTGAAAATGACTGTATTGCCCAAAGCAATCTACAGATTCAATGCAATCCCTATCAAATTACCAATGGCATTTTTCACAGAATTAGAACAAACAATTTTATAATTTGTATGGAAATACAAAAGACCCCGAATAGCCAAAGCAATCTTGAGAAAGAAAAATGGAGCTGGAGGAATCAGGCTCCCTGACTTCAGACTACACTACAAAGCTACAGTCATGAGGACAGTATGCTGCTGGCAAAAAAACAGAAAGATAGATCAATGGAACAGGATAGAAAGCCCAGAGACGAACCCACGCACTTATGGTCACCTAATCTATGACAAAGGAGGCGAGAATATAAAATGGAGAAAAAGACAGTCTCTTCAATAAGCTGGGAAAACTGGACAGCTACATGTAAAAGAATGAAATTAGGATACTCCCTAACACCATACACAAAAATAAACCCAAAATGGATTAAAGACCTAAATGTAACTCCAGACTTGATAAAATTCTTAGAGGGAAACATAGGCAGTACACTCCATGACATAAATCACAGCAAGATCTTTTTTGCCCCACCTCCTAGAGAATGAAAATAAAAGCAAAAATAAACAAAAGGAACCCAATTAAACTTAAAACATTCTGCACAGCAAAGGAAACCATAAACAAAACAAAAAGACACCCTCAGAATGGGAGAAAATATTTGTAGACAAAGCAACTGACAAAGGATTAATCTCCAAATTATACAAGGAGCTCATGCAGCTCAATATCAAAAAAACAAACAACCCAATCCAAAAATGGGCAGAAGACCTAAATAGACATTTCTCCAAAGAAGACATACAGATGGCCAAGAAGCACATGAAAAGCTGCTCAACATCACTAATTACTAGAGAAATGCAAATTAAAACTACAATGAGGTATCACCTCACACCAGTTAGAATGGGCATCATCAGAAAATCTACAAACAACAAATGCTGGAGAGGGTGTGGAGAAAAGGGAACCCTCTTGCACTGTTGGTGGGAATGTAAATTGATACAGCCACTATGGAGAACAGTATGGAGGTCCCTTAAGAAACTAAAAATAGAACAATCATATGACCCAGCAATCCCACTCCTGGGCATATGTCTGGAGAAAACCATAATTCCAAAAGATACATGCACCCCAATGTTCATTGCAGCACCATTTACAATAGCCAGGACATGGAAGCAACCTAAGTGTCCATTGACAGATGAATGGATAAAAAAGATGTGGCACATATATACAATGGAATATTACTCAGCCATAAAAAGAAACAAAATTGAGTTATTTGTAGTGAGGTGAGGTAGATGGACCTAGAGACTGTCATACAGAGTGAAGTAAGTCAAAAAGAGAAAAACAAATATTGTATATTAATGCATATATGTGGAATCCATTAATAGAAAAATGGTACAGATAAACCTATTTGCAAAGGAAAAACAGAGACACAGACATAGAGAACAAACGTATGAACACCAAGTGGGGGGAAGTGGTTGTGGGATGAATTGGGAGATTGGGACTGATATACATACGCTACTATGTATAAAATAGATCAGGGGTCCCCTAGCTCCAGGCCACAGACCAGTAGTGGTCTGCGGCCTGTTAGCAACCAGGAGGCACAGCAGGAGGTAAGCAGTGGGCGAGCAAGCGAACCTTCATCTGCCGCTTCCCATCGCTCGCATTACCACCTGGACCAGCCCCACTCCCCTGTCCGTGAAAAAACTGTCTTCCGCAAAGAAGACCAGTGTCTTCCACTGGTCCCTGATGCCAAAAAGGTTGGGGGGCGCTGAAATAGATAACTAATGAGAACCTACTATGTAGCACAGGGAACTCTACTCAATGCTCTGTGGTGACCTAAATGGGAAGGAAATCCAAAAAGGAGGGGATATGTGTATATGTATAGCTGCTTCACTTTGCTGTACAGCAGAAATTAACACAACATTGTAAAGCAACTATACTCCAATTGAAAAAACAAAACAAAACAAAAGCAAGTATTCAGTAGTGCCTCCTCTATATCAGATACTGTTTTAGGTCCAGAGAATACAGCAATGAACAAAGCACTTCTCCATTTTCATAAAGCTCACATTCTAGTGGGTAAGGGAGGAAACTCATAATACGCATAAAGCACCTAGCATAGTATCTGGCATACTTAATATAATACTATTTATTACTCATATATTCGGTGTACATTAGTTAGGTACCAGGCTGTTCCACATGTTGAAAATGCAGAAAACAAGAAAGGGTATCTGCTGTCAGAAAGAGCAGAAAACTAACAAGGAAATAGTTGTACAGGGCAATTTCCAATATTTGTACAGGACATTTCCATAGAAAATGGGAAGCTAAAATACAATAATGGGATAGTAATTGCATCTGTCAGTATGCTTTCCATTGCAAGGAACAGGAAACCCAAATAAAGCTGGCTTAAATAGTAAAAGAGCTTTATTGGTAACAAGGTCTGATGATAGAGTAGGATTCAAGCATGGTTATTCAAGACCTGGCTTTGTATGTATGTCTCTCTCTGCCTGTTATCTTTTGTATGTCTGTGTCATCTTCAGGTGGTACTTATGGTCACAAAAAGGCTACCAGGAGTACCAAGGCAGGCTTCCCTGGTGGTCACATCCCATAATTATGACAAAAGTCCCATGCTGTGACTGATTGGATTGCCAGTGAACAAATTCCTGTGGCTACAACAGTGGCATGGGTTAATTGACTTAGGACTGGATTATTTGAACTAAACAGTGTTGCAAGGGATCACATTGTCCTGATTGACAGTTTAGCTCCATTCTCCTCTCCAGTTTCCACTTCAGTAAATGACTGGGGAAAGGGCAAAATTTAGGATTATCATGGTATTTCTGAGGAGATGACCATCTGAGATGAGACTTGAATATCAAAGAAACGTCTAGCCCTTTGAAACTCTGGGGTCAGAACATTTCATGCACAAAAAGAAATAAGTACAAACACCCATGTATTAGCTGACTAGGGCTGACATAACAAAGTACCAGAGACTGGGTGGCTTAAACAACCACAACGTGTTTTCTCACTATTCTGGAGGCCAAAAGTCCAAGATCAAGGTATTGTCAGGGTTGTCTTCTTACACCTCTCTCCTTGGCTTGTGCATAGCATGTATCTTCACATGATCTTCCCTTTTTGTGTCTGTGTTCTGTGTCTTAATCTCCTTCTTTTATAGAGACATGAATCATATTGTATAAGGGCCCACCCTAATGACCTCATTTTAACTTAATTAGCTCTTTAAAGACCCTATCTCCAAATACAGTCACATTCTTAGGCACAGGGGATTAGCACTTCAACACACAAATTTGCAGGGTAGTACGATTCAGCGTGGAACACCCCCCTATATGGAGAAATTGACTTGCCATATTTGACAGACAGATGGGCCAGTGTGCCTAGAACAAGGTAAACAGGGAAGTGTTGGTACAAAATGACATCAGAGAGTTAGGCAGGGCTCCATCCATCTAGGGCCTTGCAGGATATGGAATGTATTTAAAGTTTACATTTTTTAAAAAAATTTTTATGTATTTATTTATTTTTATTTTTGGCTGCCTTGGGTCTTTGTTGCTGTGCACGGGCTATTCTTCGTTGCGGTTCCCCGGCTTCTCATTGCGGTGGCTTCTCTTGTTGCAGAGCACGGGCTCTAGGCGTGCGGGCTTCAGTAGTTGTGGCACTCGGGCTCCGTAGTTGTGGCTCGCAGGCTGTAGAGTGCAGGCTCAGTAGTTGTGGCGCACGGGCTTAGTTGCTCCGCAGCATGTGGGATCTTCCCGGACCAGGGCTTGAACCCGTGTCCCCTGCACTGGCAGGCGGATTCTTAACCACTGCGCCACCAGCAAAGTCCCAGATTTTATATTTTTGATGGTTGTCAGTATTAGTATTAATATTATTACATTCAGAAAACTATGTATGAAAAATCAATGCTTCTAGCTGAAAGGAGAAATAACCATGTTTCCACCAAAGGAGTAAACAGGTAGAGAGAGAGGAGGTCTTACTTTTAAAAGCTCAGCTGCATCTCTTTAAATTGGTTGAGAGTATGAATAATTTAAATACAAAAATGGGGCATAGCAGTTCTCAAGTAACCTACAATACATTCCTCCCTCCAATACCCCCTACACACACTGCCAACCCACCTGTGTTTGGCACATTTCCATGGTAACTGTCATGCTATTTAACTGCTGGATTGTGCTGTTAATATGGTGATTTAACATTTTCCATGTGGGTTAAACTGGATACAAAAAGCTGCAACATCTTAGTCATGTAGGATAAATTTATGGAATTTTCAATAGCTTCATTAAGCCATGTTTCTTCATAATTTTAGAAGAGATTTATTGCTAAAATCAAGAGTTTAGCTCAGAATGGTATTTGAAATGTGCTTGTCTCCTAGGGGAGACTTTTTTCAAAATGGCAGTCTTGCTTTAGGCATTTTCTTACCAGAGAGAAGAGTGATGGAATATAGCCAGAGGCCTGGCAGAAGGTGTGGAGATTGCGGATGTAGAACCAAGAGTCTGATGCTAATGAAACTGGATGGGAGAGTAGTTAAAAGAACTTCCCAAATAGTGGTAATAGGACTGGGTATTCAGAGTGCACCCGGGGGTCCTGCGGATCTGCCTCTTGCTTCAGTGGGGTTTGGTGTTTGGAAGGAACATACTGGGGGACGCCCCTTCTTCTGGTCTCTGAGTACCCTCCAACCTCCGGAGCCAGCCAACACCATTTTTTGTGGTTAGTTCCTTATTATAGACCAACCATGAGCTCCCAGATTCATCAGAATTATTCCACCAAGGTAGAGGCTGCCATCAACCACTTGGCCCACCTGCATCTGCAGGCCTCCTGCACCTACCTCTCTCAGGGCTTCTACTTTGACCACAAGCATGTGGCTCTGAAGGGAATTGAGCATCTCTTGAAGATGTGCCCTCTTCCAGGAAGTGTCCCAAGATGATTGGGGTAAAACCCTAGATGCTATAGAAATGACCGTAGTCCTGGAGGAGAGCCTCAACCAGGCTGTTCTGGATCTGCATACCCTGGGTTCTGCCTGCACAGACCCCCATCTCTGTGACTTCCTGGAGATCTGCTTCCTAGATGAGTGGGTGAAACTCATCCAGAAGATGAACAGTCACCTGACTAACCCCCACAGGCTAGCCAGACCCCAGTCTGGGTTTGTGAGTATCTCTTAGAAAGACTCAACCCCAAGCACAGCTAGGAGCCCCCAGAGCCCAGCGGCCTTTGAGGAGCCCCTCTGCATACCCCTGCTGTCAGGGCTTCTCCCCGAGCCTCTTCCAGCTGCCACTAAGCAACTTTTTAACCAGCTCTATCCCAAACCATGGACCGAATGGAAACAGTAAAGCTTTTTGCAGCAGGAAAAAAAAAAAAAATAGGAAGACTGGTCATTTCAAAATCACCTGCAGAAATTTCAAAAAATACAGATTCTTAGGTCCCTTCCCCTGCCCATTCCAAAAACTTCTGATTCCATTGGTTTGGGTTGAGAGTTGCAAATCTATATTATTTTCATGCATCCCAGGTTATTCCAGTCTTGTCCACTTTGGTAACCACTGCCTTCCAGCAATGAATACTGAAGTATGATCCCCAAACTATTTGCATAGGATCATTCAGGGAAAATGCTTAAACTTCAGATTCCTGGGCTCCCTTTCTACCCTAGTAAGTTACAAAGAAGGGCCACAGCAACAAGAATCTGAATTTTTGCCAATGTCCAGTCCTTCTTGGTTATTCTGGGAACATGACTAAGCTGTGTTCAAAGACATTTGATAAGTATGTATGTAACCAGCTGTCTTTAGCTGTAATAGGGAACAAAAAAAGAAGGAGGTATAGGTCTGCTTCTCAAGGAACTCAGAAAAGTCAAGCTACATAGCGAGGTAAGGCATATCCTAATGAAAGAGATCAACTTAAGGCAGTATTAGATGAACTACATTTATAATTCTGAGAAGTAGTCCTATAGGAATTCTAAAGAGAGAAAGATCAGTATGATCTGGGCTAGTCTTGGAAGGCTTCCTGGAGGAAGTGATACTTGAGCTCAGTTTTTGGATAAGAAGAAAAGTGGAAACAGTAGTATATTCTGCATGTGGGGAATACAGAAGAATAGTAATATAGACCTAGATAGAGATCAGGATGAAAATTTGCTGAGTTTTCAAAAATTTGTCAATTATTCACCTAAGAGTATCTGTTTTTTCCTTTGTTTCCTCATGTGTAGAATGTCAACATTGAACAAGATCATGTATGAATATGCATAACAAAAACCTAGGCTCCTAATGAAACATCAGCCTATGCTGGTCCTACCCTCTCCTCCTTCAAGATGAAGACTGCAGTTACACATAATGTGAAACTATGTTGTTGTTTTTTCTCTTGTCCCATATGCCAAAGAGAATATGGTCTGCCAGTCATCATTGCTCTTGCCAAATGTCTTTGAAAAGGTTAGGGAAAACTATTTTATTGCTTTAAAAATATTTTATAATATAACTATGTGACTGAGCTATCTGAATTACCATCTTCAAAACTTAGATGGACTTGGTTTCCTTCAAGACTCAAGATTATGTGATAGGGCGTGACCAAGATGCTTCAGTACTAAAAATCTTTATTGAATGAATGGCGTATATATATATATATATATATATATATATATATATATGTGTGTGTGTGTGTGTGTATATATATATACACACACAAGTATACATATACACACACAATATTATATATATAAATATATACACATATATACGTATATATACACACATATACATACATATTACATTAAATAATTCTTACATAGATGTAGAAAAATTTTAGATCATTGGAATTTTCTGATTCTTATAGGATCCCCTCAACTACTGCAGATACTTGTTTTCTTTAGGTTTTACTATCAATTTTCTCGCCAGTAAGAAGATCCTGGGATCTACAGATTAGTGACAAGTCAACTACTGGTAAAGCTTAAGGAGCCGCTGTAGTGATAGACCACCTTAGGCTCACAAGGTAGGCAGGGAGAATGAAAAGTGCAGGTGCTGTGAAGTCATAGAACTTGGCTTGAAACCTGGCTCTGCCAAACGTCCTGGCAGTGTGACTTTGATCATGGCACTCAAACCCCCTGACATTCAGATGCAATATGTGTAAGAAAAGAAAAATAATACATGTGTTTCACGGTTGTGTTACCAGGAACCATTCTCCTATAGTATAGTACTATATGTGGCACTCAATAAACATGTGTAAAAGAGGAAAAGGTGAGAGGGAGAAAGGGAGAGGTAAAGAGAGAAAAGAGAGGTAAAAACAAAGACAGTAATCAAGGCACTTCAGGGATGTTCAGAAATGTAAAAGAGAGCTGAAATCATTTAGGAGGTTTTAGAAATTTTTATTGATACCATTGATATTGCATACATCAGATCATGGAAATTAGACGAGGACCCTGGCTAATCTAAGCCTGATGGAGAGAGAGGATATTTCTCAAAGCTTTTCTAAGAGCCCCAATATTCCAATGCTTTATCTAGGCCACAACCTTCCAACACCATGGCAACGTATATAACAAAACGGAGAAGAGGGTGCTGATGCTAATCCAGAGAAGTGGGAGTGCTTTGTCTCCCTAGCTACTCCGTGATCCACAGCACCAACGAGAATACCCAGGCTTGAGATTTAAAGATACCAAGTTATCAGAATTTATTTTATTTTATATTAGTAGGAAAATACATCTTTTCCAGACTACAATCTTATTCACAAAGGCTGTAACTGGTCTCAAACGAAGATGCCTTAGTTCAGATATTCTAAGTAATTAGGGGAACTGAGGAACAAAGGAAAAAAAAAACAAAACCAAGAAATCCATGTAGGGCCGTTCACAGCTAACCTGTTTCACATAATGCTAGCCAATGTGGGTAGGGGATCAGGGCTCAAATTCAAATATTTTGTGCCCCTTCATATTTCAATTTAATTAGAATATTATGATTAACATTAAGTAGCATCATTTGGCCTTTGCAATTTATATTCATTAATATTCCTCAAGGTGAGTATTAAGACCAAGTAGTGTAATTCCAGGAACATCAGAGGCAAAAACCTGTTTTGGTTGTTTTCCTCAGAACTCCAAGAACCCAGATTGGAAACTTGGGGCCCAGAAGGCTAAAATCATCCCCCAGCTATTTGAATCATAGTTAGTAAAATAGCCTTCTGCCATTTCATCCAACAGGCATATATAAAACGTTAAAGACTTTTAATTAAGAAGTAACGAATAAATTACGGGTGCTAACTTTATAGAACTTAATTATATGCAATTAACTTTTACCTTATTATAAAATTATTTTCTTTGTTTGAGCTTCCCGCTGAAAACAGCCTGGCCCAGCAATCTAAAAGAGATTAAACAAACATTTCCTCATTAGAGATCATGGGAGGACATGTCCAGGAACTAAACAGCTGATCTCTATTGCATTTCTGAGCTGCTATCTCAAAATGGGATGGATTCTTCACGCCTCCACCTCTCTCCAGGTTTTCAAGAGAGAATCACCTGGGAAGCTACACACATACTTTTTAAAGGATCTATTTATAAGGTGCAGATGCTCAGAAAAGGGAACTCAGTATCCTGGTCCAGCAAGAAGCCTCAGGGGTCCACACAGGGCAGTGCTAACCGCCCCTCCCTCTACTGCTTCCCAATCTCCTCAGTCTGTGAGGCATCTTGAGGGGGAGAGATATGGGAGGATAGAAGGGGGTCAGTTTCCATTCAGAACAGCCCCTCATATGATGAATTCATACCCTGAACAATAAGCACTGCCCTGCTCTGTTGTTCAGAGCCATGAGTAATGCACAGGAGCCGGGAGGCTGGAGAAAAGCTCTGGATGACGTAGGCTGCATCGCAGGCGAGCCTGCTCAAGTCCTGACGACTGAGCATGGAAATTTTGTATTACCTTTCAGCGTGCCAACTTCTTATCTGCCCAAGAGAATTTCCTTTTGAAAGCATACACATAGAGTTAATAGAGTCAGGGATAGAGTCTGTTCTTTAAGCGCTGTGCTCCCTTTTATCCTGGTGATACAGGAGTTCCCACTTCTTGAGAAAGCCACATATAAGTGGTGGAGCTTCAGGTAATTCCCTGGATTGAAGTTACTGCAAAAGTCACTCAGGTAATCTGACTATAATGATCACAAACATATCCTTCTTGTTATGAGAGGGAAAAATAAAAGAACAGACCAGTTGAAAAGTATCTTATCTCTGACTCTAGACCAGTGTGTAACTCTTAATTCTACCATCCACCTTGCTTGGTGACCCTAGGTTAACCTCTTAGGGCCTCTGATTCCCAGTCCATGAAATAGAAAACTTGGAAGATCTGAAAAGGTCCTTTTCTGCCTTAAGATTCCACAAATCTGTGTTCTACTAACTCATATTCCCTTACCCCCATTATTGTTCTATCATCTTACACTAGCAATAACAGGGCCTTACTCTATGCCATTGTGCTTTGTATTACTTTATTAATTTCTTACAATAAACTTATAAACTAGATGTTATTAGAGTGACCACATAACAGATAAGGAAACTCAACATTTAGAGATGATAGGCAATTCGTTTGGGGTCTTGTAGCCAGTAAGTGACCAAGCTTGGATCTGAAACCGTCTGTTTACCTTCAAGACCTGACTCTAAGTTTCTATGCTATATCACATCTCTTCTGAACAGCTGGTATGTGATATCATGATATCTTCTGATAGACTGGACTAATTGTACAGACATGTTTCCGTGGGCTGAGCAAAAGGGCACAGAAACAAGCACAGGCACATCACCAACTGCTTCGATTAAGCCTTCAAAGGGTCCACCATGAAGAAAATGATTCCTCAGGCTGCAAATACAGCAAGAACATCAGAAGCCATATATATAAGTATATAAATATGTATGTATGTATATATATATACATATATATGCGTCTATCTATATATCTATCCATATCTACCTATCTATCTTCTATCTATCTATCTCTATCTATCCATCCATTCATCCATCCATCCATTCATCTATATCCATCTATCTGTTTCCCTTATCCTTCAGTTAAGTGTCTGCAATATCCTGGAGAATTTCTTATGACAATTGATTTAATAAATATTCTTACATGAACCTATGTAGAATACTTGGAAAAGACATTAATGTTTGAACTCCGAGAATCAAGAATCAAACCCAGCCATTTGACTATTGTAAAAGGAGCTACATTTTTTAAAAAGTCAAAGCTTCTTCCAAGTAAAACAACTCAGAAAAGATTTGATTCTTCATTTTTAATAGTACTTTTAAAAACTAAACAGATTTCTTTTCACAAGGTTTATGTACAAGATAGGCAATACAAATGATGTAAACCTGTCTCAACAATGATAACTGCCAGAGGAGAAATAAATACTGCCCAGGACTAATGAGAATGAAATCAGACTCTTTACAGTCATACATTACATGAGCTACAATGCCCCAAATCCAGCTATGGTATATATTATCCCCAACCTTACCAATTCTATCCCAGTACAGAATACAGCGCAGCACTTCACCATAGAGTCAATCTTGCAAGAGAGTAAGTCAGTGAATTATTTCACAGAAACAATTACATCAACACTACTGAGTTTTTAATATTTCTGTTGCCCTTGTTTTTCACTTTCTATTGCACTTACACATTCAGCAATGTTTATTGATATATTATTGGCCATTAGATTTCTCAATGAGAAAAATACCTATTCCAGAAAATACTTATGTTAGAAAATACCTAATTGTAAACATACCAAAATGATCTCTACGTGTTTCTCACTTTTCATAACTTGGGAACAACATGCTGGCCTGCAAGCTCTGTAAGGGCGAAAACCTTTGTCAGCTGGGTTGGTTGATGTTTCTTAAGTTCCTAGAATGGTGCCTGGCACTCAAAATATAATCAGTGGAAAGTTGAATAAATAATTATTATTAGAAAGGTAGACTTATTTCCTCCTGAGTCAATTCTTGCCCAGTAAGCAAGTCAGAGATTTACTATATTTGGAAGTGTCTTGCTGTATAAAAATAAAGAAAAATCTACTTGACATCTTGAGGTCCTGCTGTCACCAAATCCAAATGACCATGTCTCCCAGGTACTAATTCTTAAAAGTCCCAGAATAGTAGACAGTTTGTTCCAATGTTATATCCTCTCTGCCAATACAGAAAGTAACTGGCAGCTTCTCTCAGTAGAATACTATATTCAGACTCATTTAGATGCAAGTGACAGAACTCATTTCTACCAGCTTAAGGAAAGTAACGGTTTTTATTGCACAGTTCTAGAGGCTACTTAGAGCAGATAAGGGCAAGATGTATAACCAGGGATCTCCAGGTTCTGGAGCCAGAGCCTCTGTCTCTTTGGAAACAGGTAGTGTTTGTCCCGTTATCCCTGTGGATACGCTTTCATTGTTCTTTCCCAGTCGAGTGGGCCCAGTGCCTATCACAGTGCCAAGCATGCAATGAGTGTGCTGTTAATATATTTAAATGAATGAATGAATGGTATATCTCTGCTTCTTCATGAATATTGAGAAGAAATGGCTCCACAGAATTGCTTTTGATTCCAGCATTGCTGACTAACTTGTATCTCTTTTTGCAATTTGAAATTCTTAGGAAAAGAATCTACTGACTCAACTTGGCAATGAATTAACTCCTTCTTGGGTAAGGGTCTATCTTTTGTTTAATCAGCTCTTACTAGAGAGGCCTATCCCACTAAAAGTGAGGCAGATGTTCAGAAAAGGAGGCATTGCCTGAGCAGGTTTTCAAAGAAATATCCACTAAAACAGTGGTCAACTGTTTGCAAAGATGGCTACAATAATCCCTGCCCACAGGCCCCTCTGCAGTTGACTTTGATGCTTCTCCCATCAAGAATCAGGGTCCATTTCCCACCCTTGGTTCTGGGCTGGCTTTATGACCTGCTTTGAGTAGCAGAATGTGGGGGAATTGATGGTGTGAGAGTCCCTAAGCCTGATTTTCAAGAAGCCTGAGCACACTGCCACCACCATTTGAAGAACTCCATGTTTGCCGTTGGATACAGAGGCTCCTACTGTGAGCCAGCGCTAACCACCAGATAAGAAAACGAGGCTGTGTTAGACTGTCCAGCCCTGGTTAAGCTAACAGATGGCTGTTGCCATGTGAGTGACCTTGGATGAGATCAAGGGAAGTGCTGTGAGCAAATAAAATGGTCCATGTTTTAAGCTTCTATGTTTTGGGGTGGTTTATTATGCAGAAATGGTTAACTGATGTAAATGTTCATAAATTTTAGTAACTTTACTGTTCTTCAGTTGACAAAGAAGGTACTAAAGTAGAATCCTGAGTTGGCACCAAGGCTTTCATTCATATATTGACTATTTATCTAGGTCAACCTGATTGAAAACAAATCAAAAAACTGTGAAAGAACTGAAATTTTCCTTGTCACTTAAATAGAAAGAGACTTGGGTGTGTATCCTGGTTCCAATACTTATTAGCTCTTCTAGTACTTAAGCTCCCTGGACCTCAGTTTAATTATCTGTCAAATAGGAACAATGATATGCATATTTCAGGCAGGGCTGTGAATGTTATCTCCTACAAAATATGCACAACCATTGCACTGGGGTATTTTGTGAAAATTAAATGAGATCACTTATATAAAATTTATATTAAATGTGTGGTGAAATACAGGCATAAACTCCATCTTTCAAAGCATACTGTAAAGTTCAATTTGCCTCTCATAGGAGTTTAGGCACTAAATACATGGGGAAGTTTTGGGTACACAGCTGGGCACAGAGCCTTTAAACCAAGAAAGTACATTTGTGTGTATCTTCTCTCCCTCTAGAAGATAAAACAGCTCTGCCACCCTGTCCAAGGTGTTCCCTAGCTAACGTAAGTGGTAGTGCAGCTCTCCTTCAGATAAGTGAGCCCCAGACACCATCTCGTATAGCTTTTGGTCCTGGAAATTCTACCACATGATAGTTCTTTGAAAATGTGGTTTGGTGATCAATCAAGTTTAGGAAATGCCACCAAGTATCTGACCACCGGGAGACTGGTAATTTACATTAGCATATAAAGGTCCTGAGAAATCCTGCAGTAAATAACAAACAAAAAACCTTTTTTAGGGAGGGTGGGAAGGAGGGAGACGCAGGAGGGAAGAGATATGGGAACATATGTATATGTATAACTGACTCACTTTGTTATAAAGCAGAAAATAACACACCATTGTAAAGCAATTATACTCCAATAAAGATGTTTAAAAAATTAAATTAAATAAAACAAACCTTTCTTAAACAGTATTTTACTTTTTGTTTTAAATATAAAGTGACTTTCACCATATAATGCCTTTTAACACACATGGAACTAGGACTGTGGAATTAGGACTGTGGAAAGTCCTAATCTAATGTGACCGCCCCCAACCCCACTTTATAGAGGACACTGAGGTCCCAGGGGTGCAGGGATTTGTACACAGTCAAGTACAAACTAGACTCTACTATTCAGGTACAGCACTTGCCAGCCCCTTCATTTGCCTTCTCCTGTAATGACTCTCCCAATAAATCCCTTTGGAGTCATCTCCTACCTCCTATTTCTCCTCCCATATGCAATCATCCTCTTAAAGCACATAAAGGCTGGGGAATTCCTTCACCACCCTGCTCCACAAATGGAGAAGCAGCATTTCCATTCTGTCAAGTGTAGAGCAATGGCTTGGCTGGCTCCATCTATCTCTGCTAACGACCTAAGCATGCTGCTGTGGCTTATTTATTACAAACAGGGCACAAACGAAAAAACCGCAGGCCTTCCTCACAGTCTGGATATTTGCACAAGCCTTGGTTCTCCCACGGAGATATTTTCTTTGGCCCAGCTGGGTTTTCCTGAGTAGTCAGATGTGACAAGTGCATTTAACCCACTAGGGAAAGAGTAAGGGACTAAGGGAAGTTGATGACAGTCTTAAGGGACATTTGAGAGGCAGGACTGCCTAGTGATTAAGACCATGGGCTCTGCAGTCGGTCACACCTGGGTTTGAACGCCAGCTCCACCACCAGCTTGGGCAAGTTAACTAACATTTTTAACCTCTGTTTCCTCATCTGTGAAATGGCAATTATAAAAAGTTATACCTCATATAGTCACTGAAAGTATTAAATAAAATCATGGAAAAAAATTATGGAAAAAAAAATCATGGATATAAAACGCTTAACACAGGCTCAGTAAACGATAGCTACTATTAGTAGCAATGTTATTATTACAAGGAGTCTCTAACTCCCTTAAAACAGCAGTCCCCAACCTTTTTGGCACTGGGGTCTGGTCTTGTGGAAGACAATTTTTCCTTGGGCGAGGCCGGGTGGGCTGGGCATGGTTCAGGCGGTAAAGTGGGAGATGGGGAGCAATGGGGAGCAGTTGACGAAGCTTTGCTCGCTTATCCACCACTCACCTCCTGCTGTGCGGCCTGCTTCCCAACAGGCCACGGACCCGTACTGGTCTGCGGCCCGGGGGCTGGGGAACCCTGCCTTAAAATATGTATTCATTCATATAGCAAATGTCTGGGTCCTTCCTACCTGTCTGGCATGGTGTTAGATCCTGAAGATTATAGACAAAAGTAATACGCTACCTTTCTGTTCAAAAAGCTCACATTGTAGTAAAGACAGCAAACTGACAATGACCACACCTGGTGCAGGTGCGTTGACAAAGGAAAGCTAATAGGAGGAGCCCATAAGATTGCAGTCAGGGAGAGGTGTGCTTCAGTAAGGTGTGACTCTGCAACAGAGCCTTGGAGGATTAAATAATTTAACTACCTGATAAAGAGTTGGCCATATAGAATGTGCTTCACACCTAGTAGCCACATATAAGAGAGTAGGAGTTAGGCAGGTGAGGTGAAGCTGAAGCCGTATCAGGAAGATGACCAGCTTGAGGGGACAAGGACAGCATGTCAGATCCTGCAGGACATTTCTTCACAGCCAAGGCAAAGTGAAGATGAGGCTGGGCCAGTACACAGACTCTCTGTCAGACAGGGACTTTTATCTCAACAGAAGTGTTTGGCCATTTAATTTAAAAGGTTATGGGGGGCTTCCCTGGTGGTGCAGTGGTTGAGAGTCCACCTGCCGATGCAGGGGACACGGGTTCGTGCCCCGGTCCGGGAAGATCCCACATGCCGCGGAGCGGCTGGGCCTGTGAGCCATGGCCACTGAGCCTGCGCGTCCGGAGCCTGTGCTCCGCAGCGGGAGAGGCCACAGCAGTGAGAGACCCGCGTACAGAAAAAAAAAAAAAAAAAAAAAAAAAAGTTTATGGGGGCCAATAATAGATTGTAAGCAAGGGTGGGGATGTATACAGACTTGCACTTGGGGAGATCACTTCAGCAGGATCATGGAGCTTAGATTGTGGAGCAGCTTAATGAAACTGGGTCACGCCTAACTGTAGTAAATTCTTCCCTAAGAAGCCTTCCCTGCACCCAGGCCATGCCAAATCTCCTCCAGCAATGTGTCACATGCCTCCCATAGACTAATACCACAGTAACTGATGTATATTCCTCCACTCCTCTACTGGGCTCAAAGAACTGAAGGAGTATTAACTGGCACCCACACACTTCTCCCTTCCTCACAATACCTTGCATGAGACAATGGCCCCCAAATGTTTGTTGAATGACTGAAAGGAGACACAATCACACAAACTTGTTCCACCTGTAGATGACCTCCTTAACCGGAACTCCCTTCCTGTCAATCTTAACCAATGTCTCTTGGAACTGTCCTATAGATCAAACCAGAGTAGGCTTGGGAGATACAATACAGGATGTGCAATTAAATTTAAATTTTAGATAGACAACAAATTATTTTTTAGTTTAAGTATATCCCATGCAATTTTTGAGACACACTCACACTAAAAAATTATCTGTTGCTTATCTGATATTCAAATTTACCTGGGGATCCTGTATTTTTATTTGCTAGATCAGGCCAATACTACACCAGGCCAAGCGTGCTAATGTTAATTGTCACTCTGGAAATGTCAGATGCCTGTTCCTCCCTTCTCCAACCCTTCATTTTCTCCATTTAACCCCAGAATTCCTAAGTGTTCTCCCTCCTACTTTAAAGCTACAGTGATGAATAACCATGTTTCCAAATCACAAACATAGACATGTTATATGATACATGAGCTAGAGTAAAGCTTATTTCTCAAATCTGCCACTTACAAATTTTGTACGGACTTTCTATGTATCTCAGTTTTGTCATTTATAAAATTAGGTCAATGATGCTTCACAGGGTTGTGACAAAAATTAGAAATAATATATTAAAGTGTCTCATACAGGGACTAAAATACAGATGTTCCATTCAATTGGTATTTCCCAGACACTTACTCTGTGCTAGGCAGACACTTGGAATTTCCCTGCCCTCACAGAGTTTAAAGTTTGAGGTAGAGATGTTTATAGAGACAGTGATTTAATATAAGAAGAAAGACTGAAATCATGGGGCCCTTAAAATATGTAGGCAACTTGATTACCATACCCACTGATTTTCCAATACTCTCTCTTGTCTTATTTTTACACATGTGTGTGTGCACGCACACATACACACCTATCATGACTGTGACAGTAGCTCACAAAGTCAGGTGCAGAGAAATTAGCCAAGAGCCAGCAAAAGCAACAGAGAAGGGCCAACCAGACATTGTCATATCTTAGTACCTGACTCCTAATCTGCTTCTGCCTTGGGGGATGACCCTACTCTGTTCCAAGCTGTTCCTGAACACCAGTAATCTCCTGCCCTACTCAGGTCCTCTAACATAAGCCACAAGTACAGCGTCATCGCACCCTGTGTCCCTGGCTCCAGGGACAGGGTTCCAGGTGGCTGCACCAGCTCCTGGCAGAGGTGAGGTAGGCGGGACTGCTGGCGGTGCCCTTCCCATTATTTCTCAGGCAGCTGCTCTCATCGTCTACCTGAGCAGTTGGCCCGCTCTGCAGCGCCCCTGCCTGTTCGTTCATAGGCACAAAGGGTCCCCTGCCCAATTCCCGGACCAGACCTGACGAAGGCAGGGAGGACACGAATAGCCTCTGACCAGCTGGTGAGGGCTAAAATTTATCTTGTGTGAGTCAAGTGTACCAGGGAGCCCTGACACTGTTTTCCCCTGGCTCTGGCTCAGTGTGCCCATCTGCATTCCTGATCTTTTGACCTTGCTTCTTGATTTGCACTTCATATCCACCGCTGAGACCCTGGACACAAGTTGCTATCTACTGTCTGTCTGTATCCTTTCACTTTTCCTGAGGTCTCAACCCTCCCATCTAATATGAATAAATATCTTTTATTGTCAGCTCCTATGTGGGGTATTTGACATGTATTACCATATTTAAATCTCATCACAGCTTTACAAGATAATTATTATATCCCCAATTTTATGTGAGAAACCCAAGGCTCACAGAGATTAATTAAGCTGCCCAAACTCACAGAGCTAGTTAGAGGCTGCCAGGAATTAGAACCCAACTCCTTTTAGTTCCAAAGCCTTTGCATTATGCTTAACTTACCTTTGGCTAGAGTAGGCTTCTCCAAATAATGTAAACCACTCAGATCAACAAAGCTGCCACCAGTCAAACTTTGCATACGGCCACTAACTAGGGTTCTAATCTCCATGCCCTGCCCACCAGATAGAACCATTTGGGCCATGATGGTGGCTCCCTCCTCCAGGCTTTTATGAAAGTAAAATTTGGCTTGATGGCCTTCCTCTTCAGTGGTCATCTCTGTAGCTGAGCTAGTCCCTCCAGCTGTAGTCCTTATTTTTCCCTTTTTCGGCTCCGTCCCAGCCTGCTTGCCCCTCAGCTCCCAGCTCATGTCACAGCAGGGCTTGCTTGAAGGGTGTGTTCAGGACCTTGAACTGGGCTGGAGTCTAGGAGCTGGGGCTGGCCCTTGGCTGTGGGACCTAAAACCAGGGCAAAAAGGAGCATAAGTCAGCTTCCTGAATAGTAGTAGTGGGCTGGGGAAATGAAGATTTAGTCCCAGAGGGATGGAAGCAGGTGTGAGAAAACAGGCTAACAGTTAAGAAACTGCCTGGGAAATGAAGGTTGAGACCTCCAGTGTAGCTGTTCAGACAAGACACAGAAATTCCTTGTGGCACAGGTACAATCTTAGAGAAGTCTCGTGGTCTTGCCTATTGGTGAGGAGGGAGCCAGCCTGTAAAAATATGGCCCCAGTTGGCCTTTTGAAATACGAGGAAATACAAAGTGGCAAAGGACATAGATGAAGGTTTCCTTTGAGTCTAAAAACATTTGGCTCTGGTCAGGGCAGAGTTGAAGGAAGGTTCACATCTTTCCCCTCTCCATGGTTCAAACCTTCTGTGGCTCTAGATGTAGGGATTGAATCCCATAACTAACACCAGCCCTTTAAGGAGCAGCCCTCAGCACCGGCCTGCTGCCGTCTCCCCCAAAAAACAGGTGGGTTCTTTGAAGGGAAAGACAAAATGTACTATTAGCACTGTTCCAGTGAAACATAGAAATTATGCCATGAAAGCTTAATTGCCACTCTATTCAGTAATCAGGATTAACGCAGTGAATATTTAAAGCTACAGCAGACTGTGGCAGCCAGGAGTTAGGCAGCAGTGACTTCTAGAAAGCTAGAAAATGAAGACCTATGTGGACTGAGGCTGACTGAATTATTTAGGCCCTTTTCTGACCTGTGTGTGGAAAGGCTCACACTAGTGGGGTTGGCCAGTCTAAAGGCATGTTGAGGCCACTTACTCCTTTGACTTGTTCCCTTCCCCAAGGCCCCTCAGCTACAGTTCAACTGAATGAAACTCAATCAATTTAGTTCTTAATAAGTACTGTGTGGCTAGCACTGAGGTTAATAACACAGAGCCCATGTCTTCAAGGAGTTTGTGGTGTATTATTGGTGATGAAAAAGTACAACTATGATTATAATCATGCCATCATATAATCAGGAAAGAGAACAGGCTTGGCCGATTCCTGCCTAAAACTCATTAGCGATTTGACCTTGGGCATTTTCCCACTCTTTAAAAGGGGGATAATATTATGGACCTAGTAAGGGTATAGAGAGTATTAAATACAATCTCATATGACCTATCACAGTGCTTGGTATAGACTAGGTATTTGTTACGTGGTTTTAGCCAAAATGTAAGACTAAACAAACAAAAAACAGTGCCATAAGAAAAGCACAAATAAAATACTGAAAAAGTTCAGAAGACGTAGAAATGGCATTGCTTTGTGAAGGCAAAAAAGGCTTAGTGGAGGAAGTTGTATATGACATGGCCCTGAAAAAACAGGTAGACATTTTACAGGTGAGAGCCTCTGAAAATCTTAGTAGTGCATAAAAAGTCACGGTTGAACGAATGGATTAAAATATGAAGGGGGAGGATTATTTTTCAGGCAGAGGAAACTGGTAACAATGGAACAAAGGAGTGAAAATGTGGGATATGTTGACGAAGTAGAATTAATTTGTCTGGAAAATAAAGAATTGCAGAAGAATGCAGGGAGTCAGAAAAGGCAGATCGGGCACATAGAGTTGTGAATGTGAATGCCATCCTGAGCGGGTTAATTAATGGTACAGACAGCAGAGGAGCCATTGGAAATTTCTGACAAAAATGAGCAACATTTGGAGGTGGCAGTAATGTGGGGAAGAGATTTGAGTGAGGGGAGACAGGTGGCAGGGGTGTTGATGAGAGGCTGTAATTCCAGTTCAGGCAAGAGATAATGAGGCCTGAATGAGGGTGCTAACAGTGAAGACAGAACAGCAGACAAATGTGAGAGAGACTGTAGAATAGAATCCACAGGAATATGTAAGGAGTTGGATGTGGGGAACAAGACATGCCCTATTCGGGAGTACTATGGCTGCCCTGAATGGTAAGCAGAAGAAAACAGCAGACAGCTTGATTGCCAGAAAGCGGTAAGAGAATCACATCATTAGAGAGAGAGAGAGATTGTTAGGAGGGAATTTGGGACCAAGTCAGAAAGAGCCCCACTGACCTTTAGAAGATAGCCCCCATGAGGTCAGATCCGGCCAGCCATACATTCCTGGGCTGTACACAGGGTCACCTGCAAATGTGGATTTGAAGAAATTGAACTGGACTGCATATAACCTTCACCTCCTAGAAACCATGTTTCTGACCACTGAGAATTTGCTCCCATTACACACTGCCTCTCTCTGACAACTCACAACTAACACAGACCATTCAGGAAGCCAGGAGTGTAGATGATTCTAGAGAAGATAGAGGAGCTCATCCACCCAGGCCCATTTACAGACTCCAAAGTGGAATGTTCAGGATGAACAACTAAGGGATGGGAAATGAATTTAGAACTTTTATTTTTTAATGTAAAGATAACCGCAGATTAAAAAATACTAATACTTAATATCCAGATTGAGACCAGCCTCTTGGCTAGAGTACATGCTTCAGTGAAAGAAATTCCTGTTGGAAGAGTGGGACTTCACAGGTGGAGAGGTTGGCAGTGGCACATGAATTGTGGGATTGTTTTTGACATATTGCTACATATTATCACTTACATAAAATAGGTTTACAGAGCAGAGTGTCTGATATTTAATAAGCTAACCCTCACAAAATACACTTCTGGTATATAATAATCCCCTTGGAGGAACTGCAGAGTGAAGACAATACAAATAATTTATGCAGTATCTCACTACAGGAAAATGGTTCAATTAAGACTTCTATCCCTGGTATGAGGTCTTCATTAACCACACCAAAAAGTAAAGGTTGACATTCAGATCAGATTTGACAACAAGTTGGTTAAAATTATTGAAATTATTAAGACTATTTGTATGCACCATAATTAGTTATTAATATTTACTTAAATGTATGCTGTGCTTTTATTTTACTAATACACATATTGTGAGTGTCTGCTCATTTGTATGCATGTAAATATAGGTATATATGTATTTATTTTCCTAAAACAGGTTTAGTACAAAAGGTTTGGAAATCACAGTTATCATTGATTTTCTAATCCTGAGGCCCTGTGGTTATTTCAATATACTGAGATTGAATTTTTTCTGAGAAGACTTTGTTGGGGCAAAAAATGGATATCTGGTGTAAAATGGACAAATGGAAGAAGTATACTATTATTGATACGAGAAGGAAAAAAATGCAGAGAGAGGAGCTAGGACCCTCGAAACCAATAAATCTCCTGTTTTAATTTTACCCAGAATACCTGAGTGGCAAGGAAGGCACTAATCATTTGCTGGAGCAGAAATGTCCTGTTAGGGCTCTCATAACCAAGCTGCCCTTTGGCTGAAGCATTGCCAGTCTTTCCTGTGATATAATGGTACGAAAGTCTGGAAAGGAAGCTGTTTAGTGGATGCCATTTCATACAGCATTGCATCCTTTTCTTTTCTCCTCCCACCACCCAGAAACTGTTGCGATGGGCACATTTTTAGAATATTTAAAAATAAATTACAGTTAGTGGTGAAACTCATAAGTTAGAGAAATGCTGGGCAAGTGTGTGCTTCAAGCTACACAGCCCAAGGCTGCCGGGTATAAAAATACTCCATGTCTCCCATTTGGCTAAGTGAGGCTTTAGCAACTGGTAATTTTTGCATGTCATAGTCACTGCTAATTGTTGAATTAGAACATCTGTCAAAAGTGGGGATATTTTCCTCAGAACACAGAGCAGGGGAAATTAGCTCTTCTCTAAGGTAATACAAGGCACATCATGACTGTGCTCACTGCCAAAAGAAAATATTCCCTCATTCTGGCCATTGTTTTCAAATGGGAAGTCTACTGAGTGGCCTCTGACCACCCTCATTAGAAACCAGGTAGGGCTTTTGCAGAGTCTCTGGATTTTCTCAGGCAGTGGCAACTTTAAAAACATCCCACATGCGACTAGACAAGAGGGAGGGTTTCTCCAAACACACTAGCCTACTTACAATCTTCAGACACACCTCTGCCAATCACCTTACCCTTCAACTGCTTCCATTCTCTCTGCTATTAATTCCTTCCCTTCTCCTTTGGCCTGTGTTGTCCTCCTTCAAGGCCCAAATAAAGTTGGCACCTGAAACAGGAAGCCATCGATGCTACTCTACCCTGTCTCTTTCACATTGAGAACTTGAACCATTGATCTTCTGCACACATCATTTGCCTCCAGGATACCTTAGATTATTATCTGTAAGTCTTGTTCCCCTACCAAGAATGTAAACCTTTTAAAGCGAATGGCCAGTATCATTCATTTTTGCATCCCAACGGAGCACAGTGTTTGGTACATGGTAGAATTAAGGGGATTTCGGTGTTTGAGTGGTTGAGTAAGTTGAGTAATTAGACTTATAGGATTAAAATTAAAATCAAATATCTGGCACCTCATGAGGTCCAGAATCAAATCAAACTCTTTCAGTGCTTACATACCCAAATTATCCATCTATCCATCCATTCATCCAGAAAAAGAGTTATGGATCTTGGATTCACCATGGACTTTTACTTTTTTCTTCTTTATTGCCATATTTAATCAATAACCAGATTTCCCAATGTGAAACTCCTCCCCCATACACATATATTTAGGGAATCCATTCTCTCCTCTCCTACCAACAACTATTACTCCAGTTAAGACCTTGTCATCAGGCTAGAATTACTGTTTTAGCCTCCTAACTTAATTTTCCCTTTCCAGTTTGGTTCTCCTTAAATCTATCCTTCATAATACCTCCAGATTGGTCTTTTTAAAATACAAATATGACCATGTCATCTTTCTGCTTAAAGCAGTTCATTTGTTCTCCAAAAATACAGATCAAACACATTAGTAGGGCTTGGAATGCCCTAGATAACCTGGCTCTTGTGTAATTCTCCAGCCTCATTGTTTGACACTCCTACACATTCTACATCTAGTAATACTGAACTGATTTTCTTCCCAGGGCCAACTGTTGGATGCCTTTTTAGTTTTGCTCATTTTGTTGCCTCTGTCTGGCATGTCCTGGACTCCTCTGCCCTACTTCATTTGGGCAACTCTTCTTCATCCTTTAAAAGGCAAGTTTGGACTCTCTCCAAGAAGACTTCTTTTTATCTCAAGGCTTCATGAATTAGACGGCCTCTCAGCTACCATTACATCCCAAGCATAGATCTAATTAAACGTTTGTTGAAACAAAATAAATACAAATATATATCAAAATATAAAATATATATATACACAAAACATATATAACTACGAAAATATTTAAGTAGATACAAATATAAGGCATGGTTAAATGTCTTATATTTCTATAATGCTTCGCAGGTGACAGGGTGTATTCACATCCATGATCTCCTTTGAGCCTTATTTTGGGAGAAAGTTAAAGCAGGCATCATTTGTTTCAGTACCTGAATTATAAGAGTTTAAATGACTTTCTGAAAATTATGAAGTAAGTGGCAGATAGGAATTCAAAGTTTAAAAGAGATGATCCAAGTCCAGTGCATAGCACAGTGTGTGGTACACGATGAGCACACAGGGACTGGTAGCTCACAGGGAAGGTAGCTGCCTTCATCGTTATTATTACCCAGGTCTCGGTATTCCATCACCACCCTACCACCTATCCCCCACTGACACTAATGCATTCGGCCAGCAGCCCACATGGCTTGTTTTGAGAGGAACAATTATTCTAGTCCTCCACAGAGCAGATTCATGCCCAAGAACTGACTCAAAATCAAACCCACTATTAGGAGAAAGGGTGGGAGATGATTTATTTAGGGCCACATACTCCTATCCTAATTTCCCTAGTAGGCATCTGATCTTTCTCATCATTATTTTATCCTGTTAATCATGGGGCTGGTATTCTAGAACTAGTTTGTTTTTTCCCCTTCTTTTTCAATTTTTTTCATAATTGGTTTTAGATCATGCCTGAAAATGAGGAATTTAGAGGATATGTTTGTAGCATATGGTTTTGTACTAGGGGTGTGTGTGTATGTGTGTGTGTGTGTGTGTATGTGTGTGTATGTGTTCCTGAAAAGTAATATGAATCAAATTCTGGTAAATCATATCCTATTTTAAATGCCTGAAAGGAGCTCCATGTTTAAAGGGCTCCTCTGGGAAATTATTTTATGAAGTGAAAATTCACTCCTTCCTTCCCAATCAGTATATTTAGATTTTCAGATAACCTTCTTAATTGATACATCCTAAATATACATGTTCAAAAATAAATATTTATGGATTGCTTACCAAGTACCAAACATTTTCTGACGCTGAGGATGTAGCACTTCAAGGAGCTTATATTCTTCTCGGTAAGAGACAGTAAATCATAATTACACAAGTAGCCAGTCACTTATTTATAAGTGTTGCATATATTCCAAAGGAAAGTGCCAGGCACTCAGGCAATTTGTAACAGGGAGACCTAGACTATTTGATCATGTCAGGAGAGTCAAGGAGCTGTGGTGCAGAGGGAGAGGTGGGGGGAGTGCTGAGATCTGAGGCTAGAAATGAAAGTAGGAGTCAGATTTTGGCTTGGGATATACCAATAATGAAATAGTGTCCAGACTTTTTACGTCATACCTTCTCACATGAGAAGAGGCAGTTCTTGTCACTTAGCTATGTGTCCAGGTCTTTCCTCCTCCATTGACAGCGCCCAACTAATGCAATTCTGGGAAAAGGTCCGGTGCAAATTTACCTTCCCAGATAGTCCTGTTACCTAAGTGCTTAGCTAAGACCACCATTCTTTGAAAGTAGCCAAATGGTCACTATTAATCTTCTCCAATATTTAGATTAAAATCCATTCTTTGGAATCCATGCTAAAAACTCTGACCCAAATGATTAAGGTTATTCCTTGAAAGTTTGACTCTTTTTAAGGGCAACTTTTTGGATCCTACAGTATATTTGCGTTCAGAAGTCATATTTTCATAAACTATATATGAGGACTCCTAAACTAGCCAAGGACTTTTTATTTGTACATTTATTCATTTTTATTAGGTAAGGGGAGAGTAAATTTAGGCTTTGTTGAATGACTCTGGTGGCAGATACTTTCTATGGTTACCCAGCATCTCCTTTGCCCACCTCATCTCTTTCTAGTTGACTGATAGAACCCTACTGTTTCAGGGATCCAGTTAACATCCTTTTATGTCGTATATACCAGACCGTTACTCGCTCCAGCCCAGGTGTTGAATAATGATAATTTTATTACCCGTGGCCACTCATTGAACCTAGTTCTGGCCAATGATCTATAAAAGGGTACTCTGGTAGGGGAGGATTCTATTTCTGAATACAAAGCCCAAGCTTCCCAAAGAGAAGACTTCTTAATTCTTTTTTTTTTTTCTTTTTCCCTCTTGAAACTGAAATCAGAGTTGTGAAAGTCATCTTGTGATCATGAGGTAACAGCTTTAGGATGAAAGGCAATGTTCTAAGAACAGTGAAAAGAATAGAGGATTTATGTCATCATTACTGAGCATCTCATCCAATGTCAATAATTATCTCTTTCTGAGATTTTGCTATCAGAAAAAGATAGAACCCTATCTGTTCAAAGCACTTGAGTGTGTGTTGGGTTAATGTTACTTGCTGCTGAAAACATTCTTAAATATACTTTTGTTAACTGCCAGCTATTTTATATGTTGTTAGATCCTTTCAACATTTAATCCTCACAGTAACCAGTTGAAATAGACATTATTATCTTCATTTTACAGATGGGAACTGAGTCTCAGGGGAACTGCCCAAGTTCACACAACTAGAGAATGATGGTAGAGACTTCTGGACCCAATCCTGTATGAATTCAAAATCCAAGCCCTTCCCATTACAAAACTCTGCTTTATGACAGTACAAAGTCAATCTATTTTAATTATATAGTTAAAAATCCCATTTATCAAGAATCATTTAATTATATGGAAGTAGAATTACACTGAAAAAATGATTTCATTAATACAATTAGTGCAAGTTCTTGTTTTATTTAAAAAATATTTTAATAAAAAGGAAACATAATATGTTCTCTCAGTGTACTGGACTTGGATCAGGTGGGGCTGTGTGATCACCTGGGGATTATAATGACTCCAACTTGTTCAATGTATTCAATACTTACTGCCCTCCAGTCCCTGTGTTGAGTACTTTACATACAATATAGCATGCAATTCTTATGACAACCCTCTGAGTAGACAGAATAATTATGTCCATTTTACTGATGAGAAAACTGAGGCTTCCTATCCTAAACTAACTTGCCTAAGGTCACACAAACGTTTATTGGGGGTATTTAAATTTAAGCTTGAATCTAGAGCACATGCTCATATCCTCAGTGTACCATAGCTTCCATGCACACAACAGCCCTCCTTCCTAGAAGCCTTAGTCAAGCAATCCCAGATACATGGCTCTTTCCTCAGAACTCATCTTGGTATTCATCAGTGTTAATGGTAGCAGATAAACTGCATAGGCATTACATGACAGAGTGAAAAAACACAGGCTTTGAAACCCAATTCTTAAATACTTAAGAATCAGGTAACATTTATAAGTCTGGAATTGGTTTACATTTTTCCCTGAGGGTAGTTCTGTAAGTTATATACTTTTCAGTTTTTGCTGCCTGTTCCCCAGAGGATCATTAGAGAATATTTATTTTGAACATAATATGTGTCAGGGAACAAGACTCATAGAGGCAAATAAACATGGTAGCTGTGAAGAGTAGTGGGCAATAAAGTTAGGCTGCCCCACAGGTTATGCATAGCTTCTTACATTGTAGACTGGCCCTGGTTGAATATATCATATAGGGCCACATATAGGTGCCCTGATGGCCTCAAGCTATGATTTTTAAATACCCAACAATGAGTTGACTGCATATGAATCACCTGGGAACATGTTAAAAATACAGATTCAAGATACTCCACTAAAAATTTTGATTCAGTAGTTTCAAATCTAGTCATTTTATTTTTAACAAGAATTTTATTTGTTATCCAGACATATTTCGGAAATACTGGCTTAAATTACGACATGGCTTATATATTGCCTCCACTTCGTCCTTGTTTTGCTGAGTGCATTAATATATAAATATTTTTGTATATAATTGTCTCATCTTTCCCCAAATACTTTCTATAGAAGCACACCAGAAAGGGTTATATAAGGAGAGCAAATAGCATTACATGAATGAAAACATTTATAAACTATCAGGAGATCAATAAGACAATTGCCAAAAGGACCTGAAAATTTACTAATTACCCTATGTTCCCAATAAGCAAATGACCCCTGGACACAGTATACAGCTAAAAGGACTACACATTTCTTGTCTTCCCAGGGCCCTTGGGAGTAACTGTATAACCTTTTCACTAGCAGACAGCTGTGTTTCTGTCTCACTTGGGTTTATTCCGTGAAAACATTATTCCAGAATCACTGTTGCACAAAGGAGATTTTACCTTGGCAGCCAGAAGGAGCACAAGCTGTGACTGGAACTACAACAAATCCCCATTTCAGCAAAATCCATCAACACCCCCAAACCCTTGACCTCTTTTTTTATCGTAGTTCAATTGCGACCAAATTCCATTTGGTTATAGAACCTTTTATGGAAATAAATTATCACAAGGAATTCCAGTAGATTCAACATAAACAAAAGCACAGCTGCTCTGTTTGAGGCAATGGTGGTGGGCACAAAGCCTGCTTCTTCCTCTCAAGAAACCTCCATAATATGCAACTGTAAGAATTAGTCCCATTGCTTCACAGTATGAAAACAACCGTGGTGGGCCTGTCACCCTTAACCTATCTTCATTTCCCTCCTACCCAAATGAGACCTCATGTCCAAAAACCATGCTTCCAGCATCTATAATTTTTCCACTCCTAGGTCAGTCTTAAACAAGGATCCACCCATATTTACAATTTTCTACTTCCCTTCTCATCTTCCCAAGCCTTGGTAGCAACATTGATGAGGCATTAATTTATCCCATTAAAAATTTATAATTTCCCATCTCACTGGGTTGTTAAAACAATTTGACAGCCTTCTTGCTGAGTCTTATTGGGAGTCTTTCCTTGTCCTTTAATGTTCCAATTTTTGCTACACTTCCCAGGGCCTGCATCAATCAGTCCCTATATCAATGGTTTTAAAGTGTGGTCCTCAGACCAGCAGCATCAGCACCATGTGTTGAAAAGCAAATTCTCCACCCCAGAACAATTAAGTCAGGAGCTCTCGAAGAGGGACCCAATACTCTGCAGTGATTTGGGTGCACACTGAAGTTTGAGAACCATTTCTCTGAATCACTCTCAACACTTGTCTATCATGTCTCACTGAGAAAGCAGATGCTCTTTCAGCACTGTGAACAGACCTTATCACCACACATGCCAATTTATCAATCTCATGTTGGTCTTTCTTTCTGGATGGCTTGAACTTTGAGGATAGGTACAGTATCTTATTCACCTTCATCCTCAGATTCCCATATCCTAGTACAGTGCTTAGCACATATTAGTAGCACAAAAGATATGTTTGAATAAGTTAAATAGGGTTGTGGGAATTAAGAGTCATTATCCTCTCAGGTCGCAGTTTTCTCCTCTACGACATGGAGGTCAATCATTAATTAACCTGTTTTCTTTACAGGATTGTAGTAACAGTCAAGTCTAGTGAGATCATGGATATTAAAAATAACTTTTAATAAACTAAAAGTGCCATGTAAATGAAGATATCATTATTCTTCTCTACCACATATCTTGTGAAATAAAAAGCCATCATTCCTTTAAAACTGAAAGGGCAACTGGATAAAATTTGAGTCATATAGGTCAGATATCTTCTCTCTTTGTTCTTAAAATCCTATTTTCTCTCCATCTGATAATTCAGGAAATTATACAGACTCACATTTTTGATGGCTTCATTTTCCACAAAAATACTATGGGTTTTGCAGCTCAAATAAAGACCATGATGTTGTAATTATCTCAGGGTGAATTTAAAGTACAATATTTTGTCTTCAAAGTGAACCACCATATAAATGTTTGATTAAAAGAGAGCTGCAAAAGAGTCTCCATTTGAAACACTATGAAAACAAACCATAAGACTTTAAGTCACAGTTTGGGGCTGGGTGTAAGGAGAGGGGATGATCCTGAGTAGGAAGAGAAACTCTGAAATGTTCTACTGGATTGTGCAGAGAGGGAAGATCCCCACGACATGACTGTCTGCTGCCTCCAGACAAATCAAAACTGTTGGCAGGGCAGCTCTTTACACAGCTATTCTCTCCAAATAGTTCTGTTATTGGGAGAGCCTCTACTGAAATGAGAGGAAGTGTTGTATTCTCTAATTCAAGTCAATTCTCTAAGTATTGATTGAGCTCCTAAGATGTGCTCAGCCAAGGTTGCCCTGACTTGAAACTGAAGAAAGTGACTGCCTACATCCTATGCTTCAAGTAGAACAAGGAAGGTTCCTGGGTCCTAAATAGCCACCTCCCCATATCCCTCTTCCTCCATATCACCTGAAACTTTGCTCAGTCTTCTGGGCTACAATACAGCACTCTCCAAGATACATTTGATGAACAGTCATCCCAGGGGTGCTTCACAAATATCCAGTTTCACGGTCAAGTTGGAGAAATAATGCAGTCTATACCCCCTTCTTAGAGATTCTTAATGTGTTTTAACGGTAAGACTCTGAGAACACGTATAGTAATGGTATCTGCTTAACTTTAGTGTCATTTTCCAGTCTTAATTGAGCATAGAACTCTTCCTCTCCAATAAAGTTTGTTTTTCCTTCCCCTTATTTTTAAGTAATTCTTCATAGTATAGACTTTAAAATAGGCAGAGGAAAGTCCAGTTCTACAACGAGCAGGTCTGAATCTTCCTCCCAGCTTACCCATCTATTAGCTTGGAACACTCGTTAAGTTACTTAACTTCTGAGCTTTAATATCCTCATCAATAAATGCAGATAATAACAGCATGTACATAGAGCTCATTACCTTTTCTTACTGGCAGCAGTTTCACCCATTAGGGATCCATTTAAGTTAAAAGACATTCATTTAAAAAATTAAAGGAATCCTGGGAAGAGTAAAAGGACTTCCATATTGGAATGACCCTACCCTTAAGACAAGACATAAACATTTTCTATTTCAACTCTTCAAGGACCATGACAAATGCTACTTTCATGTAGCCTTGGTATCCCACATCCAAACTGATTTCTCCCTTTTCTGAATTCTGTATACTTAATCCATTCTGCCTAATTTTATAGTCCTTACTACAAATGCTGCCTCTCCTAGACTAGTTTATGAAGTTATTAAGGCAGAAACGGTGTCTTACCCATTATCCATGATAGTGCTTGAAACAAAAGAAACATTCAATAAATGATTGTTGAATGATTTCAGGCTCACTTGAATTATCTTAATTGAATCACTTTCCTCCATTCACTTGACCTACATCTGTTGTAGTAAAGAAATAGAACCTTCTTTGAGGGAAAGAAGGAACACACTAGAATATGAGACAATTGGGATGAAGTTGGGTAGATAATTACCCAAGACAAGTAGTTTGAAGAAGTGCTAGGCAACATAATCACCAAATGTCTCAGTAAGAGTAGCTAGGGAGTGAAGAGGGAGGATAGCAGGTAGCACATTAGGGTTACATAGTACAAGTTTCTTATTGAAAGTCTTGCCCAGAGGGGCACCCCATGCCCAGTGCCTTTGAGGTTGCTATAAAATGAGCAGAAGGCACTCAGCCCTTAAAGAACTTATATCTAGTCAGGAGACAAGGCTTTATAGACATAATAATCAAAGAAGTGGTGAATGCGTAAGACATAAGCATACACTCTGTGATCAGACCACTTAGGTTCCCATCCTAGTTCTGCCACAACCCACGTGTGTGACCTTGGGCATGTTATTTAACTTCCCTGAGTCTCAATTTCCTCATTTGTAAATTGGACACAACAGTACCTACTTCACATGTTTGAAGTATTAAATGAAATAATTCATGTACTATGCTTACAAAAGTGTCTTCCATATCATAAGCATTCACCAAATATTAGGTGTTGTTGCACTTACATTTTATTGCAATTATGCATTTACTATTGTAAGTCAATAGTAAATAGTGAGACTCACTTTGTCTTGCTTGCCAGCAAGTGTAATTGTGTGAAAATTATAGCAATACTCCAAATCACAATGGTCTGGGACCTCACTCTCTGGACTAATAGGAAGTCTTGCCTTTTCCAGAATCTCTCTCCCTAATCAGCCTCACCAGGAATCTCTGGGCCTGGGGAGAGATGTGATTCTCCACAAATAATCAGAATTGCTGCTAGTGGTTTTGTGGCCCTTCTGTTCCAATGGCTGCTGCTTCCATGGTCCCTCTTGGCTGACTAGTGACAATGGCTATAGCTGACCCTCTGCAGGCTTTCTCGGAACTGCTGGTCTCTGGCGCTCTTCTCCTGTGCCAGCAAGCAGCAAATCTCCTCTGCTTCTGGAGACCAAGTGATATGGTGCTCGATTTATACCACTGCCCTGGACCTTCACAGAACACTGGACACTGGAGAGGAGAGTTTCAGAAGACCAGCAGCCTCACACAGTTGCACCCAGGCCTTGCCATTTAAGATCTTTAGCAAGGGGAGTATATGGGGGCACAGGGAAGACCCTGTCCAAGAGGCCATTTTCCTCACGTGATTTTCCCTTACCGTTCTCTCCTTCTATATGCCTGTGCCCCAAGGCTGGCCAGACTCATGTTCTGTCTCTCAAGTCTTTAGGATACTATGCAAACCACAGGATGGACATCTTTCTCAGTGTCCACAAATATTCTCTGCCAGTTAGGAACCTGGCCTTCCCAGAACACATGACAACTCTAGTGAGCATAATGGTCTATCTACATGGTTGTCTGTCAGAGTTCAATCTGACACAAGGGCAAGAGATAATGTCTATCTTGAGTGTATGACTTAATATCTAGCACCTGTCATAATGCCTGGCATCCTGTGGGTAAATGCACAATAAATATACATGAAAGATGAATATAAGCAAGGGAGGGTCAGAGGGATAGGAGGAAAGGAAATCTGTTTGGGTCAGCTTAGACAAGAAAGTCCTTTCAGGAGAGGTGGGATTTAGTTAGGTCTAAAAGAATGATTATTTTTAATATAAACAGCTATTTTAGTGCTGCATCTACACCTTTGTATATCCAAAAAATAGAAAGAAATTATGTCCTTGAATTGAACAAAATTTTCAGGGAAATTTGTGCTTGTACATGATTCAGCTTCAGAGTTATCTTCCTTGTGGCTTATAGCATATTAAGCTGCTAAAAGCTATTTTTAACAACAATGTCTCTGCTGCCTCAGATGCAACTGTGGATGAAACACAAAGTAAAAACTGACTAAAGACAAATTTCAGTTCACAAAATGTAAACTTCTTTCGAGGATTCATTCATTCATTCATTCATTCAAAAACTATTGAGCATTAATGTAATACAGATACTGTATTAGGCACTGAAATACATGAATAAAAACACATACAGCCTTCCCTCAGGGAGCTTCAAGTATGAAATTAGAATACAAAACACAGTTATTTAATGGGAGTTGGACTAGTGAAGTAAAAACACAGGAAAACAAACACCTAAGTGTACAGCAAAGGTAGTCAAAGAGGGCTTTGCAGAAGTATACTTCCAGCTTACTCTAAAGAGGGTTGAAACACCACCAACAACAAAAACAATAGGTACATTTGTGGATTATTTACCAAGCACTATATTAAGAACTTGATATTAATTATATAGTTCCAACTTAATGCTAACCAATTAAAGAAGATATTATTGGTCCCATCTTATAAATGAAAAAATTAGAGCATTAAGGAGGTAAAAGAACTTGCCCAAGGCAACACAGTTATTAAGTTACAAAACCAGGACTTAAGCCCAGATCTAATGACTATAAACGCCATTCCCGTAACCAAGGGGATTTCATCCTCAGTGACTTGAAAGAACACTTGTTATGATCAAATGAGGTCAGAGATGAGAAAGCATGTGAGACCATCACAGAACTTATAGTGCAGAGGATCAGTGCTGTCATATACTGCCCCTTAATTTTCACCCTCCAATGCCCTTCTGACACTTTCAACCAGAAAACACCAAATACAGACCCCACTGGACTAGTCATTATTTCATTGCCTGGTGAGTCAAGCACAACATCTAGAGTTGAAAGGAACCATAGCATTAGATAGTCCAGCAGTTTATAAACTTTAATTTTTAGCCATGAAATACTTATTTTAAATAAACTTTCGCAAAGATTTCCAATGTATAAAACAAAACTGAAAGCTTACAAGATCATATCACATTCTTTGATGACTTCTACTGCCAAACTGTAAAGCAATATCTCACCGCAAATTTAAATGACTTTTCCTCTCGGTGGTAACTCCTTTACTCTTCTGTACATTAGGGATGTGGGTATGGGATGTAATGATGCGATTTCATCCTGTTGCCAGCCTGATTTCCCCACTGTAGCTTTAGCTAGAACAACTGTTTTGCGGATGTGTGTGTGGCTTGGTCTTTTCTATTCCCCTGGTCTGGGATATATCTTCCTGCTTTCCTGGGTCATTAAGGACTTTAATTTGAAAACCACTAGTTTAGTCCAACCTATTCACTTTCTGATGAAAGAAAATGCCCAGAGAGAGGCCATAATTTGCCAGAGGTTACTGACTGAATACTGGTAGAATTAAAATTCACACTTAGGGCTTTTAACCCTACATCCTACTTTTCTAAGAACCTTGAATTACTTTAATAAATGACTTGTAGCGAAAGAATGAGTACAGAACTTACCCCTCTCCCTTACCAGCACACAGGTCAAAGGTCAGAGCCAGATGAAAACAGATGTTAGAAAGTAGGGGAAAAAGAGAAGTTGCGCAAAGAACTCTGGAATGAAAGCTATGGAAATGTAACACTCTGTAAACTAAGAAACAAAGCAAATAAACACGTTCAAATGGACAAGTTTGGAGAAAGAGCTAATAAAGTTGCTATCTTGTGGAAAGTAACAGCAGCAACCCCTTAGGCTAGCTTCAGAGGAAAATATAAATGGGTTGGTATTTTCAAAATGCATTATACATGCAAATCTAACTGATGAAGGAGAAAACAAAAGGTGAAATTCTGCATGGCAGATTCATGTCCTGTTTAATTCTATGGTTTTCCTTTTCTTACATATCACTTGAAAAGAAATAAAAAGTGTTTCTAAAGCAATTATAAATACAGTTGACAGAATCATGTTGATTTTTCTATTCTGAGGACAGTGACAGAAAAAACACTTGTGCTGCTGATAGAAGTTTCACTAAAGGGCAAATCACACCCCATATCTAGACAGTACATTACTATTCCAACAAAATAAAAATTTTAAAAAAATCACTACCAAGCATGTTCCCATAGAAACTTCACTTGGATCTGTGAAGAGATCTGACCTTAAAGTTTAGCAATACAAGTTGTCAGAGAGTGTGATAGTGTATTAGCTGCATTAATTTTTATTGATTGATTCATTCATTCACTCATTCATACATTCCAACAAAGATTGTTGAGGGAATGAGATAGTACAGTAAAGGGGTCAAAACAATGAATAAGACAGGGTTTGATTCTCTGTAAGCTCACAATCTAGTTGGACAGAAAATATATATGAATATAAGTACAATATAAAATAGATCAAGAAAAAGGAAATGAGTATTATGAAAAATTAATGCTATGAAAATTCAGAGGAAAAAACATCACAAACAGCTAGAATAATCTAGGAAAGCTTTATATAGTGGCTGAAACTTGAGATTAGACTTAAGTGTAAATAAGTGGAAAATACAGGTGAGCAGACCAGGTGAGTAAGCAAAAAGTGAGAGAGGAGGGGAAAAAAGGATGGCAATGGGATTTTCCAGGTATTGACTAGAAAATAAAGTTTATTCTGGGAAGTTGTGAGAAGCAAGACTAGAAATGTATATTGGGTGAGATTGTAGAGAATGGTGCTTTCCAATGTTTTTCATGTAATGACATATATAGGAAATTATCATGTGCATATGTTTCACAGGGGTAAATGCACTATGTGCTCATGGCCGGTGGCCTGGTGGCTCTCCAAGGGCTGAGGTGGCTGGGTAGCTCACATACCTGTAACCCATTCATAGCAAACTTATGTGTCACTTCACACCTGTTGGGAAGCAGAGGAACTTGAATGCCATTCAAATGATAACAAGTTATCCTCTGGCAATCATTTTTGCTTATCCAAACTTATTTTCCATACATGTTATCAGAAATTGTCTCAGAATATACTGGGTAGCCAAATACTGCTTCTCTGTTCTAGCAGAAGAACTTGGGAACAGCAGGCACAGCTGAGGCCAAGAGTAAGAAACCATATTGACCTAAATAATAGAATCTGACTCTCCTTCACTCACTCAGACCTCTGAATGTGAGCAGATGGGCTTATGACCCCCAAATAGGAGATTTCTATAGGGTTTCTATCTTGGAAAACAAAATAGGCCAAGAGAAAAGATCCAAAGATATTGATTTTGGAGAAACATATCACCCTACAGTGAAACCCAAAAGAATACAAGCACCTACCCACTACTATCCACAGTTTTTAACCTTTCTTTAATGCCTCACTGTGAAATATAAGTGGACAGCCAAATAGTACCAGATGTTTAAGGAATGGCTCTAACATGAAAGACAGAGACCTAAACAAACAAGCAAGTAGCTTAGAGGTAATACAGGCAATTCAGAAAACAAAAGACAACTTCAACAACAGAAACCACTGGTCTTAAGACATGAAAACAATCAAACAAATAAAAATGCTGTAAAAAAGAAAAGGAAAAAGAGATAATACTTGGGAATTAAAAGTATGATAGAAATACAATGTTTCATAGATGACAGAAAATGTCCAAGAAAATAAAACGATTAAAAGTCTTGGGAAATAATAGAGAAAAAAAATAAGAAATTTAGAAGATCAATTCAACAGTGTGGTTAATAGGAAGTCCAAAAAAGAAAACTGGAAAAAAAACCCAGAAGAAATCAGCATTAAAAATCTCAAGCAGGGCTTCCCTGGTGGCGCAGTGGTTGAGAGTCCGCCTGCCGATGTAGGGGACACGGGTTCATGCCCCAGTCCGGGAAGATCCCACATGCCGCAGAGCAGCTAGGCCCGTGAGCCATGGCCGCTGAGCCTGTGCATCCAGAGCCTGTGCTCTGCAACGGGAGAGGCCACAACAGTGAGAGGCCTGCGTACCGCAAAAAACAAAAAACAAAAACCAAAAAAAACCTCAAGCAATTTCCCAGAATTGATGGATACCATTTTCAAATTGGCAGAAGCCACCCAATGCCCATCAACACAGGTCAAATACAGGGGTTCAAAAATTGTAACACATCAGATCTCTAAATAGCAGTATTATGGGTTAGAATACAATGTAGCTTTCAAAATTCTGAGTAAAAACAAAATTTATTTCCAATCTGCAATTTTACACAGAACAAAATTATCAATCAAGGGTGAGGGCAGAAGAAAAGCACTTGCATACAGATGAAATGTGCTCCCTTTCTCAGGGTGGTATAGAAAGATAATGCATTAGTTAATTTTTGCTGCATAAATATACTACCAAAAACTTAGTGGCTTTAAACAACATACATTTATTATCCCACAGTTTGTGAGTCAGCAGTCGAGGCATAGCTTAGCTGGGTCCTCTGCATGGCTGCAATCAAGGTCTTGGCTAAGACTAAATGGTTTCTCCTCTGCAGGCTTGCCGGAGATGGATCTACTTTCAAGCTCACATTTTTGTTGGCAGCATTCAATTTCTTGCAAGATGCCAGACTGAGGGCCTTAGTTTCTTATTGACCTTTGGCCAGAAGCTGCCCTCAGTTCATTATCACAGAGCTTTCTTCATGGGTCAGCTCACAACAGACAGCTCTTTTCTTTAAAGTCAGCAAAGGATAGAGTCTCCTACCAAGGCAGGCATTACAATTTTATGTAATATAATCACAAAAGTGGCATCCTGTCCTTTTTGTTGTATTCTATTGGATAAGGGAAGGGGATTACAAAAGGCTTGGATACAGATAGGTGAGAATCATTGGGCCATCTTAGAGTCTGCCTGCCTCCATCCATTTTCTGGCCATCATTGATTCATGCCCCTTCCACATGCAAAATACATTCACCCCCTCCCAAGGTCTCCAAAAGTCTCATCCCATTACTGCATCTTTTCCAAGTCCAGAATCTTATCATCTATAATAATTAAGTTCTCAGATGCACTGAACTATAAAACTAAAGAGACAAGTTATCTGTTCCATATACAACCAGCATACAAAGGTAGCACAGGTGTAAGATATCAGCTATAGATATTTCCATTCAAAAATAGGAAAAATGAAAGGTGTAGAAGTATCACTGATCCACTGAAATTCTAAAACCCAGTTGTGCAAATATTGGGAGTTCTTTGATTAGATTTCAAGACCTAGGAATAATTTCCCCTGACTCTGGGCTCTACTCTCTATGTTCTTGGTTCTACCCTCTGAATGATCAAGAGTAATATGTGTTTGCTGCTGAGTAGTAATATCAGCCTGCTTCCTGACATTAATTTTGGGGACTGACAGCCTTCTTTCATTTTACACAATCACTATACCTTTCAATTCAAGCTGACAGTGCTTTTGCTGAATAACTTTCTCAAAAACTTGTGGCTCTTCCATAGTCCATTCTATTAGGCAAAAGCAACTTTTTCTGGGATAAAGTTTTGTCTATCTTGGACTCCTGCTAAAATTGCTGAGGGACAACAGCTTTAATCTTCCTAGAGGCCCCAAGGTTTGAAAGATTCCACAAAACATACTCTTAACCTCTTTCAATGGTTCCCTGTGTGACTGAATACTACTCTAATCCCCTGATATTTCTGAAGTTGTAACAAAAGCTTGTACAGTCATACTCTTGGCTTTTCTCTAAACCATACACTTTCCTGATAGTACTCAGAAGACATATCCTAATTTTCCTGTATTTTGCCATCTGGAGAGGCTAAAATTTTTCAAAATCATCAATTTTTGGTTACTTCTTGTTTAACAGTTCTTCCCTTATATGTCTCTCTCCTTACATTTTACCATAAACAACAAGAAAAAAGTAGGCTAAACCTTCAAAACTTTGGTTGGCAATCTCCTTCACAAAATACATTTATCTCTTACATATTCTGCTCTGCATGTAACTGCAGGTGAGAATTTCACTAAGATTTCTGCCCTTCCTAATAGGGATGCCCCTTCATCCAGTTTCCAATAACATGCTACTCACTACCTTTGAGTCCCCACTGACAGCATCCTCCTTAAAGTCCAGATTTCTACTGTCCGTCAAGGCAATTTAAGCTTTCTCTACTATTCTCCTTAAAACTCTACTAGGCATCATCCACTGCCTAGTTGCAAGGTTGATCCCACATCTTTAAGTATTTGCTATAACATTTCTAGGTACCAAAACCTATATTCAGTTTCTACTGCTATGCCATAGTAGTATCAAAAAGTAGTGGCTTAAAACTACACACATTTATTATCTCATATGTTCTGTGTGTCAGGAATCTGGGGGCATGGTTTAGCTGTGTCCTTTGCAAGGCTAGGACCAAGGTAGTCACCTAAAACTGGGTTCTCACCTAAAGGTTTAGCTAGGGAAGGGTTTCCTTCCAAGCTCACTTGTTTGTTGGCAGCATTCAGCTCCTTGCGTGATGCCAGACTGAGGACCTCAATTTCTTGCTGACTGTCAGCCATAAGCTGCTTCAGTTCTTTTCCATGTGTCCCTCTCATAGTATAGCTCACAATATGGCAGCTTGTCTTTTTTAAAGCCAATAAAGGAGACAGCTTTCTTGCAAGACAAGCATTACAAGCTTATGTAATACAATCATGGAACCAACAACTCATCACCCCTGCCATATTCTATTATCTAGAAATAATTCACTAGGTCCCCCCACATAGAGACATGTATACCAGGATATGGGGATCATAGCAGTAATCTTAGAATATCTGTGCCACAGATATGTTGTCCTAAACTGGAGTAAACCAAGAAAGATGAAAATATAGACTCCTGGAAATAGGAGATAAGTTAGGGTAATCATGGAAAGAGGGTGAAAGGAAACCTTGGGGTGACAGCTGTGCAGCAAATACAGAGAGAAAATGGTCCAGATGGGAAGAGGAGAAGAGAGGGCTCCCAGGGAGATATCATCACAATATATATATAATACAATGGATTGCTCAACCATTTAACAGTATTGAGAGGAGTTTCATAGCTGTGTTGGAGAGTTTGCAGATTAAGTAGTGATATTTAAATAGAAAACTGAGCAAACAAAAAATAGGACAATTAATAACTCCAGGAAAAATTAAAAGTTAAGGAAAGAAAATGTAATCATAGTACATTTTGTTCATAGCTGCATATCTATGAACCGAATCAGTAGTCAGAATAATATAAATACTACATTTCTATTCATTCTAACTTGTGATATAGTATATTCAGAGGATGGCTAGAAGGAAACTTGCATGGCTGTAGGGCAAGAGGAATGAGGATGGTGAGCCTCATCTTCCATAAGTTTGAAATGCAAAGATAATGTCAAAAGCTGAAACAATAACTCAAGAAATAACGATATTTTTAAATATACTATTAAATACCAGAACAGTTAAATGCCCTTAAAGAGACTGTCACTGTGGAATGAGAATCAGGCAAAGGAAAATTGGGGAAAGAAGCTCCTGAATTTCCATTATAAGCCTTCAAGTATTAACTGATATTTTAATAATATACAGCATGGAGGTTCCTTAAAAAACTAAAATTAGGGTTACCATATGATCCTGCAATCCCACTCCTGGGCATATATCTAGAGGAAACTATGATACAAAAAGATACATGCATCCCAATGTTCATTGCAGCACTATTTACAATAGCCAAGAAATGGAAACAACCTAAAGGTCCATCAACAGATGAATGGATAAAGAAGATGCGGTGTATGCATATATACAATGGAATATTACTCAGCTATAAAAAAGAATGAAGTAATGCCATTTGCAGCAACATGGATGGGCCTAGAGATTATCATACTAAGTGAAGTAAGCCCGACAGAGAAAGATAAATATCATATGATATCACTTATATGTGGAATCTAAAATAAAATGATACAAATGAACTTACTTACAAAACAGAAGTAGACTAACAGACATTGAAAACAAACTTACTGTTACCAAAGAGGAAAACCGGGGCAGGGGATGGAGATAAATTAGGGGTTTGGGATTAACATATACACAATACTGCATATAAAATAAACAGCAAGAACCTACTGTATAGCACAGGGAACTGTACTCAATATTTTATAACAATCTATAAGGGAAAAGAATCTGAAAATGGAATCACTGTGCTGTACACCTGAAACTAACATGACAGTGTAAATCAACTATACTTCAATTAAAAACTTAAAAAATAAAATAAAATGAATATGCATGCATTATTTAGAAAAGAATTAAAAACTCTGATAAACCAGCAAAAAAGAAAAAAATAAATTGCGATTTTAATTCAGCTCTGCAGAAAAATGTTGAACAGTCTTTTCAGTGTTACTAAACTACCCTTTCCTTTTTCCCAAATCCTATAGCACTTGTTGATGTTACTTACCAGTAATGGATTATAGTGAGAGAAGGCTTGAGTGAGTGTGAAGTCTCCTAGGACCTTAGCACACCTAGCCAATGGGAATCAGAGGACTCTAGGACTAGATGCAGCCTTAGCCACTGCAGATTATTGGATGCATTAGGGAAAACAGGCTGTGAAGGAACAGCAACTTCACAAACCTGGGAGTGGTCGGACCTTCATCAATGGCAGGAGAGAGTCAGAGGAACTTAATTTCCTCAGAACATATTGAGAGGAGAACTTCCAGACTATTTGTGGAAGGATTCCAGCTAGTCATAGAGTAATCAAGAGCAGAATACAGATCCTGAAGGGAAGGAGTAGACAGAAGACACAGAAGTGTCAGAGTTCCCATGCAAAGACATGTAAATTAAGCAGCCACTGTGAAAACAGATTGGAGGTGTCTCAGAAACCTAAAAGTAGAACTACCATATGACCCAGCAATTCCACTCCTGAGTATATATCTGAAAAAAACAAAAACACTAATTTGAAAAGATATATGCACTCAACGTTCATAGCAACACTATTTATAATTGCCAAGTATAGAAGCAACCTAAGGGTCCATCAACAGATAAATGGATAAAAAAGATGTGAGATATATATATATATGCACACATACATATATATTTATGTATGTATACATGTGTGTGTGTGTATCATGGACTACTACTCAGTCATAAAAAAGAAAAAAATAATGTATGATATAACTTATACGTGAAATCTAAAAAATCTAAAAAATACAACAAGCTAGTGAATAAAACAAAAAAGAAGCAAACCCACAGATACAGAGAACAAACTAGTAGTTACCACTGGGGAGAGGGAAGGGAGGAGGGGCAAGATAGGGGTGGGGGAAAAAACAGTTATTATAGGATTATATAAAATCATGTGTGTGAAACTTCTGAAAATTGTAAAGCACTAAAGAATTTAAAGAATCCTTCATTCAATTAAAAAAAAAAAAAAGACATGAGACTTCAGCAAGTGTTCCAGTTCATGTGGAGTGCTGGGCAAAGAATCCAATCTAAAATTACACTATGATCTGAGCCAGAAGAGAGAGAGTACAAGTAGGATTCTTTAACTCAAGAGGTTATTCACAGGCCTTACCTGCAACCCATCAGATAGTGGGTCAGTTAAAAACAAACCTTTAATCCAAACCCAATCATACTGCAAAACGGATACCATTAATGTTCTCTGTCCCAGCCTCCATTTGCTCAGTAATCTGTGGGACCTGGTAGTCAGTGGGCCTTAGCTTACTGATAGACCTCATTGTTTAATCCAATTCGAGTACTGGAGAAGTCATAGGCATAAAGAAAAAAAATAACAATCACATTTTCATTGTGTTCAATTACAATAAAGTATTTGGTAAAACCAACTGTCAGCAAATATAACATGCGCATAATGTGGGTGAAAATTTTAAACAGCACAACCTTGGGTTTCTAGATTTGAATTAAAAGGAAGACTCTGAAAATAAGACAAAGGGAGAAATAACAACTTATTTCTATTCAGCTGGGGAGTCTTTATTGAGGTGGTACTCAGTTTGGAAAGAGGTATTTTTCAACAGAAATGTCAAGAACATTTGTAAAGCAATCCCTTCAGGAATAGTAAAAGATATACACTGGAAGGGATAAATCCCAATGGCAATTGCAGCTAAAATTCCAAAGCCCAGAGTGGGCAGACCATGTAAGTAGAACTCATAAAAAATGCATTTTAAAAGGTGAGTTTCTACCTTACTGTGTTACCCTGTTTAAAAACTCTGAACATATGCGCTAGAGAAGTTGAGGAGACCACAGATTCACCTTGTGATGATATTTTGAGATCCATTTCTCAGAATGTGAATAGCCTTCCCAGCCATAACCATCACCACTTGTCAGTTTGAGAAATCATGCAAGGCCTTAATCTCTAGCACACCAATTGAGCATGAACCAGGAGAGATTATAATGGCCTCGAATAAAGTCAGATCAAACCTACCCAACCAAGCAACAGCGACAGCAGTTCGAATAAGGGCCATTTGGAGAGAAGAGTCATGACTGTCCGAGAAGCATGGGAGTGTACAATGACATGTCCATGGGCTACAAGGATCAGCAGACCTTAGAGTGTCAGAGGACTGCATAGGTTCCTGCTTCTGACCCAAAGCCCCATTGGCAGGATGTGAACCGCAATAACCTGCTGCCTTTAATAATGCTATTTCTCCGCTGCTTTCAACTCACCAGGTACAGTGTCATCACAGAGAGGAAGAGAGAATGAGAAGCTGAAAATATTCCTTTAGAACATCAGCACTGATCGGGACAGATATTTTTAGTAAGCGATTGTCTGTCAAATCTGAGTCACGTGGCATGACACTTTAATGATCTGAGGGTTTGCAAGTCCCTGCAAAGTGACAGCTGCAAATGAGAATTTAGCAGGAGGTTCCACTAGGCAAGCAGAACATTGATCAAATCTATTGGCAGGAACCCTAATCAAGGCAAAAATGTCAGTGGAGATGCTGAGCTTAAAATCTTCCAGGTGATGAAGTACTTTCTGGCCAGGCATTTTCAGTGTTAGCGTTTAAGAGTTATTGCTATATGAGACTGGTTTTCATCTTCAAGAGCCTGTCATGCTTTCACTCTACTACATTTTAAATATTTTTCCTCCTTATAAATATGTGATGGAATAACATTTCAAAAATAGATAAAATGTGAATTGCCGCACATTATGTTCTCTGTGAAATTTTAAATGAAAATTCTCCATGCATCGTGCTCATCCATCATTGACAGGTTGCAGTAAGAATCAAGGTGTCCATTCTCTCTAGTTTCTCTCCATGCCACAGGCCACCTTGCCCATTTGACTGGTCATTCACAGTCTTATGACCAAGGGATCATTTGCCTTGCCTCCATGTTACCCATGGATGTACCTGGAGGAGTATCCAAGGAGAACCTGCCTGAGGTTGGTTCTCTTTGTTGAATGGATCCTCTGAGAAGGTTGCATAAAGGAGTGAATAGTTTAGGGTACAAAGCTCCATACTACATCTCAGTTGCTCTCAGAGCCATTAAAATCAAGCTAGAATCGTAGCAATTTTGCAGGAAAGCATTGGAGTTCCTCCTTCCTCTTGTCTTGCACTTCTCTTCAATGACTTGGCTTATGGCTTCAATTTTATTATCTTTGAGTCTTAAATATGGTCAACAACCATGCCAACAGCTTTCAGATTTCTGCCCAGGTTTCCTTCCCTTAATCTCAGATATTTTCTTACCCTGCTGGATTATGAGCAGTCCTGCCCAGAACTCTGTTACCCTCTTGCAACCCATTGTGCTAACTGCTCTTTAAATTTTCTATTACCGACCCATTACTCTTGAACTCTGCTAAATCTCTTAGTACTAAAACATAATTTTTTTGCAACTCTTATTGCATGATTTTCTGCTTATACAAAATGCTTGTCTTCTCACAACCATATCAACATGGTATACTTTTCTCACAATGGAACTAAATTTATATAGCATTTTCAACAATGAAATTCTTCATGGATTCTCTATGCAAGTATTTTCATGAATAAGTGGAGATGGCATTCCACCTCATCATTTGCAGAACTCCTGAGAATATATGAACTATTATCTAAGCACTCTTAACATACATTTATATTAAAAAGTATGATTAGGCTTCCCTGGTGGCGCAGTGGTTGAGAGTCCGCCTGCCGATGCAGGGGACACAGGTTCATGCCCCGGTCCGGGAAGATCCCACATGCCGCGGAGTGGCTGGGCCCATGAGCCATGGCCGCTGAGCCTGTGCATCCAGAGCCTGTTCTCCACAACGGGAGAGGACACAACAGTGAGAGGCCCAAGTATGATTAACAGAAATGCAATAGACCACATTTATCAACACAGTATGTAGACTGAGGTTGTATTCAGACGTAGAGAATTCCTGATGATCCACAGACTGTAAAACTAATCACCTAACCTGAAAATACTTATGCTTTCTTGGGATGGAAATTTGGGATCTACCTCCTTTAGTTTCTTAGGCTTTAGTACAAATGCTAAATTCTTTCTTTTGCCAGATTTCTCAGGTAACAGATGTATACCTTTCCCACAGAAAACATATACTGAATTTTGATTCTAGGCAGAAAATCCTCTCTGATCCCAACACTGTCCCCTGCCTCAGCACTGGTATTTCTTGGCTAAAAGAAGAACATTCCAATGCAATGTTTGGAGGTAGCAATTTTGATATGGATTCATCACAATAGCCACATTACTACCAAGATAGGAGACACACATCCCTGATTATTATTCCAATTCTTTACTCTCATTCTGAGCTCTTAACCAACTTTGAGCTTTACTTCAACCTTTATCTCCTCCTGAGCTTCAACCTCTCCTTAAGCCTTACCCATTCCTCTGGCCCTAATCCTACCCCATTTGTCCCAGTCCCTGTTTCCATGAAGGCATGAACTTATGCTTTAGTCCACAAATCCACCAACATTCAATCCTCACATACTTTTCCTATTTTGTCTGTACAGCTCCAATTGCAGAATATCATCATTCCAGTGAAAAGAGAAGATCTCAGTTTGTTTTCCTATTAGTTCCTATACTCGTTTTAGGCAGCTCCACAATCTGCATGAAGAATTCTGGCAGCTTTTGAGCCACTGTTTCTCAACACCCACCCCACCTTACCCCCACTCACCCTAGGCCTTTCTCCTCACAGCCTGTCACAATTGTACATGTTGTATTTCCCTAAAAAGCAGGTATCATCACTGCCCTCACCTTAAGAAACCAAGGTTTTGAAGATCGACTTGAAAACAAAAGTTAAACATGAGGAGTTCTAAGAACCTAATGATTGTATCAATGATTTGATAAGGAGAATAAGTGGAAGATGAAAGAGAAAGCCTTCAATTAGAAAAAAAAAACAGTATAGCTACTGAAGCAATGAGGGAAAATTCCACTGTTCTGTATTTATTTTATCTATAACTCATCTTATAACCGTCACTTATCTCTTCAACTGGATATCTCACCATGCCAAACTGATAATAGTTTTCTAAGGATGTGTTCTTCATAGTTTTGCATATGTTATTTCCCCAAGTGGAATTCTCTACCTCTGACCTCATCACATCTTCCCTTTGTTATGCATTTGACTTCTTGATAAACTACCACTACTCCTTTAAATATTCAGCACAAATGTCACCTTTAATTTATTCTTTAAGCCAACAATTCCTTATTCCTTAACACCTGATATCTCCCTCAAATTTAGCCCTTATTCTACTGAAATACCCTGTTCTCTTGCCTACTACAGGGTGAGCTTCTTCCAGTCAGACTTTATCTTTGTATCCCAGCTTCTGGTATAGTGTGTATGGAGCATGCGCTCAATAAATTAACAAGCTCTAGGGAATATTTTCAGTAAACATCAGTCTATATGGTTCTTCTTCTTCTTTGAACCATTTTTAAAGTTAAGATTATCAATGGCGTACAACTTTAAACATCTGAGAAAGGGAATGGTAGAAGTACTGAGCAAAATATAGATTGAGTTAGGAGGAGGTATGAGGAGGAACATGAAGGGAAAGCATGCATCCTTTCAGACCTTGCTACAGGGAACTCTCTTTGTCCTGTGGCCTCTCTGATTACTGCTCCCTCCTATCATTTTTACTCCCCCTTTAACTGAAGCACTCTCTCTTCAATCCTTCTAAATCTGTCCCTGAATCCTCTTGTGCTTCCTTACTTCAGTAATGCTATGTCAAGGAGAAAACTAGGATAGCCAATTAGTTTCTTTGAAGGGAATTAAGAATATCAGTAGACATTCTGGGTCCATATCTTCCTCTTATAGGGTAAGCTTGATATAAACAGGAGTCTTGACGCTTTCGTTTGGTGGATTTATGGGGCAGCTTCTGACTATTAATTCTGGAGAGACTGAGATCTTTCTAGAAAGATGGCATTCAATAAATTGCTCCAACGGCCAAATAAGGATAGAATAAGCATCAGCATAAGTAAAATAAGTTTCAATTAGGCAAAAAAAAAATAATATAACTCTGCAGCTGGAAGGGGAAAATGCCCAATACAAATTCAAATTTCCCATTTTCTTTTATGGAACAAGAAGCATTATACAAGTCCTCATAGCACAGCCACAGCTCGCACCTCTGGCAAAGACTGGGAGGCTTTTGTTCTTCACATTTCAAAAAGTAGCCCGTGAAAACAGAGCATCAGTCTCAAGCAATTGCAATCGGTAAGAATGAAAAAATGTGAAATTTTATTGTTTATGAAATTGTTTTTTCAAATAAGTCTCCCATCTCTGAGAAGAGTTTGCATGTTTGGCAGCAGCACAAGAGGCTTCTGAGAGAGCTGAATGGATGCAGGTGGATGGAGTCCTCGCTAGGTCAAAATGGTTACACTGTCTCGAATGAGGACCTGGCCCCCAACTGGCTCCCATGGTATTTGCAAACTACCAGTGGCAGATTTTAAATACACTGTGCTATGGATGCCGAATTGTGGGACATTCTGCTCATTGTGGAAGGTCACATAGGCTGATTTAAAGGGATGTTCCGTGACTGCTAACTTTCTTCTTGAAAAATAGGTACATTGTGCTGATTGTTTTTTTACCTCAGGAACAAAACGGAAACTGTGGAGAGAGATGTGGAGAGAAAAGCAGCCCCATAAAGGCTTGTTTTCTTTAAAGCAACAAAAGAAGAATAGATCAAAGTTTCTAAGCAATCTCTAGACTTCAAAATGAACAGAAGAGCATTTAAGTCATTTGACACATCATCTTTTTGAGTGTCAGTGTGGTTATGCCTGCATACAACTCTAGTCCATTTATAACATAAAATAACAAAGTCAAATTCTAAAGCAGAAGGAGCTTGGGAAAATTTTTAATCTAAAGCTCCTAACTTTGCATATGAGGAAACTGAGATACCAAGAAGTTGTAACCTTTCCAAGGAAATGGCAAGAACTAGAACACACATTTTAAAATGCTTATTACCATGTACCATGTTTTCTCCACTATGACATACCCAGTTGCAGGCAATTTACACTATTTTTTTAAACCAAGGAAGGCAGTTAGATACATTACTTTTAGTATGATAATGAATCACAGCTCTGGTCATAATTGAAAGAACTATCACACATAACATACTTTCACCTGTAAAAAAAATCTTACACATAAAAGTTCACCTTTTAGTGAACTATGAGTGAAACATTTTCACCACTATATTTACCCTTTGTAATTTTTTTCAACTTCTCCATAAACAGATTAGGAAAACAAAACACTGTCTATTGTGCACACCCAACCAAGAAGTATATATATATTGGCCAACACAGTATCAGACATTTTGAATTTTTATCTCCTTGGAACAGAGCCATCAATTATTGCTGGAGATCACTGAGAGTTTGCTATAGCTCATTCTTCATTTCTCATCCCTGGCTTATTTGTCACTGTTTCTCAGGAAAGTTAGGTTTGGTTAATATACTGATATTATCTATTGGCTCTCAGCATCCATTCCTCCTGCCTTTTTACTTATTTCAGTAATTACAACCCTGAAAACAACTTAACTCCAGCTCTCTTGCAGATAGAGATATATATGCAGTTTGGTTTCTTTCAACAAGATGCACTCATTCAAGATTTGGCCGATGGAAAGGAGTTGGTGGCCATTCTCCTCAAGTTCCAACAGATGTCACTGCTCAAGGTAGCTGGACTCATTGTTTTAGTGTCTAGTCACCAGCTGCATGGATGTGAGGTAGTTGTGACTATGGGCATAGCAGCAAACGTCTGGTTTGCAACTTGTTGGATCTTGAAATCAGTAGTCCAGTAGAAGAACTCCTGACTTCTACTTTTTTAAACTCTCATTTTGTAAGCAACTAGTTTCTTACATTAAATCCCTTCCTTCTAGAAAAACATAGAGTTGTTCCTCTTTCTTGCAATAACTCCTAATATAGTCACTATTTAAAAGTGAAAACTTTCAGGTCTAAGATCTTTTCCTTCAAAATCGTAGACTTTTCAGACTCCATCCAGGGTCCAAGCTCCTGGAACAATGTCTCTCTCCCCCTCTTTCCAGTCTCCTGCTTAATTTGTAGAAAGTCTGGGGGCTGGAAGTAGACACAGCAATGAACTCAGAGCCTGGAGTTAAGAGGCATCTTCTAGTTATTTACTACCAACTGATCTCAGGATAAAAAAACAAATCCTTAATACAGTCCATGAGATTACTTTTTACATCTGTGACTCTATTTCTGTTTTGTAAATAAGTTCATTTGTACCATTTTTTTAGATTCTACATATAAGCTATATCGTATGATATTTGTCTTTCTCTGTGACTCACTTCACTCAGTATGACAATCCCTAGGTCCATCCATATTGCTGAAAATGGCATTATTTTGTTCTTTTTTATGGCTGAGTAATATTCCATTGTATATATATACCATTTCTTTATTCATCCCTCTGTTGATGGACATTTAGGTAGCTTCTATGTCTCAGCTATTGTAAATAGTGCTGCAATGAACATTGGGGTGCAAGTATCTTTTTGAATTATGGTTTTCTCTGGATATATGCCCAGGAATGGGATTGCTGGATCATATGGTAGCTCTATTTTTAGTCTTTTAAGGAACCTCTTAAAAAACAAACTTATGGTTACCTGGGGGAAAAGGCGGGTGGAAAGATAAATTGGGAGATGGGGATTGACATATACACACTACTATATATAAAATAGATAACTAATAAGGACCTACTGTATAGCACAGGGAACTCTACTCAATACTCTGTAATAAGCTATATGGGGAAAGAATCTAAATACATTTCATAGCATTCAGCACAGTTTGTAATTGTATTTTGTGTAATGATTTCACTACTCTCTGTGATCCTATCAGAACACAAGTCCAATGAAGATATGAAATGGGTTTGTTGGAAAGTAAAATATTAGCATCTGCTGAAAAATTTTCACTTTTAATTCAAGTTTGATATAAACTGTTGCTTGTATTTCATCAAAAAATGACTTTCTCTATTACTAACAGATATGTAGAGTTTGGGGAAAGAGGACCCCAGTAGAAACTGGGAAAAACTTGTCACTTCAATTTATTACAACCTCAGTGGATAACAAAGGATTGCATTTGTGAACTGTCATAGTCTTCTATACAAGTATACCTTGTTTTATTTTGCTTTATTTTATTGCCTTCTCAGATATTGCATTTTTTACAAATTGAAGGTTCATGGCGACCCTGCATTAGACAAGTATATTGGTGCCATTTTTCCAACAGCATTTGCTCACTTCAAGTCTCTGTGTCATATTTTGGTAATTCTCACAATATTTCAAACCCTCCACTAGCAAAAAGATTCTGAATCACTGAAGGCTCTGATGATGGTTAGCATTTTTTTAGCAATAAAGTACTTTTAATTAAGGTATATACATTGTTCTTTTTAGACATAATGCTATTGAACACTTAATAGACTACAGTAGAGTATAAAGAGAACTTTTATATGGGAAACCAAAAATTTGTGTGAAAAAATTATATGGGAAACCAAAAATTTGTGTTTAATTGTGATATTCACTTTATTGTGGTGGTCTGGAACTGAACCCACAATATCTCTGAGGTATGCCTGTAGTAACTAATCATATTTTAAGACCCATACAATAAATAAAATGTTTCACAAATCTTGAAATTGACACAATTATAGGGATTTTTTTTTAATGTATGTCTTTAAAAGAGATAGTCTGTGAGGCACAACTGAAAGAGTTCCTAATGACTAGGAGTTTTTGTTTGTTTGTTTGTTTCAGTCTTGTATAAAAGCCCAAGCTGGCCAAATGAAGAGCTTTTTGTACACAGAGAGAAGAAGAGGGAGAGAGAAAGAGAGAAAGAAACAGAACAGATAGACAGGCAGAGGGAGAGGGAAGAAAGAAGAAAGATGAGAGAGAAGAGAGAATGAGAGAGAACAATTTCTGGCTAACTCACTATTCCAGACTCTAGCCATTAGACTCAACCCAGCTGAGGCCACAGATACCATGAAACAGACAAGTTGTTCCCATAATGTTCTGTCAGAATTCCCAAACCACAGAATTAGGAGATAAAATAGGAATAAAAAGTTTTAAGCTACTAAGTTTTGGGATAGTTTGTTCATGGCAATAGATACCTGGAAAAATCTCCCTCATAATTTTTTATTGAAAAATATGTTTGTTGAAAAGTATTTGTTGACTGAATGTCTAATTAAGCAAATACATATTAAAGCAATGAATCTCTTCTCTACCCCTGTTACATTAGTAATAATCAGCAAGATTGCTAATAACATGTTAGAGACACAATGGTGAAACAAGACTCTCAGATAACATTGGCAAGGATGTAAATTGGTACATTCTCCTTGAAGAGCAAGATAGAAATCTCTATTAACAGTTTAAACACATGTTCCCCTTAGTCATGCTCATTTACTTCTAGGAATGTATTCCACAGATATACTCATGTGTGCAGAAACACATGTTCAAATAAGTTCACTCACTGCAGAATTGTTTGTGAATGTTAAGGCCTGGAAATAATATAAATGCCCATCAATAAGAGATCAGTTAAATAGATTATATCTTTTCAACAGAATAACTTTCCCCTGTTGATAAATATGAGATAAAATCTGTAGGTGCAGATATCAAACTATCTCTGAAGTGCATCGTTAAATGAGAAAATCAAGGTGCAGAATACTTCATACTGCCCAATGTGAAATAATGTGTGAAAGAAAGAGATATGTGCTTCCTGTAGAAGTGCTGTACTTCTTGGAGGCTGATTAAGAAACTGGTAATAGTGGTTGCCACTAGAAAGTGGACCAGTGATCTGGAATGGTGGAAATTTACTTTTCACTGAACATACTTTTGTACTGTTAGTTCCTTTCCCCCTATGCTTGTTTTACTTTGGGTTCAAAAAACAAAATCTAGCACCCAATCACAGTTTTCAATTGATATGAAGAGTAAAAAAAAAGATGTTATCACAAAAATGTAATCATAGCTTAAACTCAGAAAGTTGTGTCTAACAAAGAATAGATGGCCTAAGGAATGTTTCACCTGAGAAGAAATTATATCTCCTTGGAATTCTGGAAAAATAGGTAAACCTAAAGAGTTTAGTGACCTTATGTCAGGACTTCTAGCTCTTAGCCTTTGGGACTCAGCTTTTCTCCTAGAGTATAATTCAGAGTAATGTTGATATCATCACACATCTTTACAGTGGTTTGCAGGCAAAAGTTCGAAAGGGCAAGAAATGCATTCCCTGAACATGAAAATGCTCTATACCTTCAACCCCTCATCTGTCATTATTTAAGCAGTGAATGATCATATACATAACATGTATATTTTGAGAACAATTATTAAGTAAGTATTTTGAATTTTGTTTGTTTTAGTAAAGAAAAGGAAAGAGAAAAAGGAATTCATCATAAATTCCTTTGATCTAGAGTGCACATGTGTATTAACATGGCTACTGTGGGCCAGAACCAGCCCATGGGAAGCATTTCTCTGCCTTTGCCTGTTGTGATCCAATAGCAAGACACCAACAGAAATTCACCTCTTTTCTACCTTATCAACTCTTGTTGTTTGGCAGCACTTCATCTTTTCCAAGGAAAAGGATTTGAGCCTCTGCCTGAAATTTCTAGGCTATGCATGATTTTTACACACCAAATTCCCACTGGAAACTACAAAATACCTAGGGTCGTATTACCTACATGAGACCCTAGGTATTACAGATTTACCTATAGCTTTCCCAGTTTGATCAAAGTCACAGCCAGATGGGTCTCTTTTTAAGAGTTTCTATTAATCCACTGCAGATTTACTATTAAATGTTAAAAGCTGGCATAGACTTCTTCACAATTTTTTATAAATTAAATTACCAGCAAAACGCTCCTTAACCATTACTTGTCATTCACTGTCTTTGTAAAACTAATTGGCTTTATAAATAATTCAGTTTGTCTATTATTGTCATGAATGAATTAAGATATCCATGAAGTCTATTTGTATTATTTATTTTTTAAAAAACAGCTGAGATGATTGCTCAGATAAGGCATAGAGAAAAGAAAAAATTTCCCCATTGGATTAATCTAATGTGAAGATTGAGAACTGAAAGGAATGATAAAAGATGTTTCCTGCTTGATTATTTTTGTTTTCAGGCTGCTTCTTTCTTGACAATTGAAAAACTAAAATATTTAAATCTGCTCTTTCTTTTTTAATAGAACATAATCTAAAAGTTTTTCCTTCCTTTTCCTTTCCTTTTTCTTTTCTTTCTTTCCTCCTTCCCTTTCTTCCCTCCTTTCAGTCATCATAATTCCAAGCCATAATATGTAATCATATTCTATTTTATTTATTTATTTTTTTGCGGTACGCGGGCCTCTCACTGTTGTGGCATCTCCCGTTGCGGAGCACAGGCTCCGGACGCACAGGCTCAGCGGCCATGGCTCACGGGCCCAGCCGCTCCGTGGCATGTGGGATCCTCCTGGACCAGGGCACGAACCTGTGTCCCCTGAATCGGCAGGCGGACTCTCAACCACTGCACCACCAGGGAAGCCCTCACATTCTATTTTAATAAGCTCCGATTTAAATTCACCCCTACAATACTTAACTTCTACCTAAAGTCTTACACATATACCAAAATTGACACTGAATGCATCTTGCTCTAAAGTTCTTTCTGGTAGGATGATAAAATATAGCACTTTATTATTTCTTTGCACACATTTAAAAGTCATTGTACACCTAGAGAGGTAGTGTATTAGTTTTCTATTGCTGTCATAACAGCAATATTGTTTAGTGGCTTAAACAATATAAATTTATTATCTTATATTATCCATAGACCAGAAGTCTGACATGGATTTCAATGGTTAAAATCAAGGCATCGGTAGAACAGTATTCTTTTCAGGAGGACATGGAAAAGAATCTGTTTCCTTTCCTTGTCCAACTTCTAGAAGCTGCCTGCCTTCTTTGGCTTATGGCCCCTCTCCATCTTCAAAGGCAACAAAGGTGGGCTGAGTCTTTCTCATATTGCATTACTCTGACCTACTCTTCTGTCTCCCCCGTGCACTTTTAAGGACTTTGTGATTACACCAGCCTACCCAGATAATGCAGGATAGTTCCATCCGAAAAATTCATTCACCTTTGCTATGGAATGTAACATATTTACAAGTTCTGGGAATTAGAATGTGGAGATTGGTGTGGGGGGTGTGTGCATTATTTTGCCTCCTACGAAAGGTATTGCATCATGGAAAAATGCATGGGCTTTAATGTCAGGTGGGTCTATACTAGCATCTCAGAGTAGCCTCTTACCAAGTGAATGAGCTTGGCTAGATAACTTAACCTCTCCGAGTCTTAACTTTCCATTTGAAAAATGAGTTTAGTAATTCCTAACTTGCAAGATTTGTCCTGAGGACTACAAATAATATTGGGTTAGCCAAAAATGTTGGTTTGGGTTTTTCCATAAGATGTTACAGAATCCAGACATCTTATGTTGGGTTGGCCAAAAAGTTCGTTCAGGTTTTTCTGTAACATCTTGCAGAAAAACCTGAATGAAACTTTTGGCCAACCCAATATAAAATGTCTGGGTCATGGTAGAAAGAAAGTCAAGAGTAGCCATTATTGATCTTATTTAACTTATAATATGTTATTTTCTTTAAGCATTACCTCCTTTTCCAGAACATATATTAACCAAACGATAAATATTTATTAATTGATTATCAGATTATCAGATGTAAAGAAAAATAAGAAGGAGGTGGTAAAGCAAAATAGAAACCTAGGTATGGGAATGGAAAGTGCCTCCAGTAAGGTTATTTGGGGGAAAAAAATAGTCCAGAATAAAATGCACGATATGCCTGAAAATCACATTGTGTTAGATTATATGCTCCAAGAGGGCAGAGGCTGGGCATGTCTTATTCAGTGCAAATTTCCTGGCATCTTGCCCAGCACCCATCACATAGTAGACACTCAATAAATATTAATTGCATGAAATGAAAAGAAGTAGGCATGAAACTTGGATAGAATTCTGGGTTTGCACAGACTAAATATTTGTGAAGTTAACCCGTGTCTCTCAGCTGTTCAGTTCATTTACCTCTAAAAGATCTGTGCTAATACCCTGGGTCAGAATTAATAAAAAGCTTTCTTATCAATAACAACTGTCATTTATCAAACACCAACTACACACAGACACAAGAGTTTTACTCATGTCCTCTAATTAAACACTTACAAGACTATGTGGCAGGTATTTCTGTCCACACTTGAGAGCTAAGTTGGGAATCAGAAAAGAGACTTAATAGGTCCAAGGTCATCTACCACTTTAACGGCAGAAACAGGATTAAGCATAGACTTTTTTTTCCCCCAAAGATCATGCTGTTTGGCTCAGTTCTGCTACTTCCCATGAAATAGTCTTTTTCGATCACTTGTGTAGTGTGTCAGGCCACTTCTAAGTGCTGGAAATACAAAATGTAAGTATAGCTTCTACCCTCAAAAGTACAACTCCAATATGTTATGATGATAGCTATATTAGCAGTATAAACAAAGTACTTTGGGGAACGCAGACATGACAACAATAATTTAGCATTTAGGGAATTAGGAAATTTTCCCTCTCTAGTTTTTTAATTGTAGTTTCAGGTGTACAACATAGTGACTCAATATTTTTATACATTATAAAATGATCACCACGATAAGTCTAGTTACCATCTGTCACCATACAAGGTTATTACAATATTTTGACTATATTCCCTATGCTGTGAATTATATCCCTATGACGTATTTATTTATTTTATAACTGGAAGTTTGTACCTCTTAATCACTTTCACCTATTTTGCCCATCCCCCACCTGCATCCCCTCTGGCAACCACCAGTTTGGTCTCTATATCTAGGAGTCTGTTTCTGCTTTGCTTTCCTTGTTTGTTTTGTTAAATCATATGGTACTGATATTTTTCTTTCTCTGACTTATTTCACTTAGCATAATACCGTTTAGATCCACCTGCATTGTTGCAAACAGAATGATTTCATTCTTTTTATGGCTGAGATGGCTGAGTAATATTCCATTATATACACACACACTCACATACACACATACACACACACACACACACACATATATATCACATCTTCTTTATCCATTCATCTATCGATGGACACTTAGGTTGCTTCCATATCTTGGCTGTTGTAAATAATTCTACAGTGAACATAGGGGTGCATATATCCTCTCAAATTCAGGTTTTCATTTTCTTCAGCTATATACTCCAAAGTAGAATTGCTGGATCATATGGTATTTACATTTTTAATCTTTTGAGGAACTTCTATGCTGTTTTCCATGGTGGTTGCACCAATTTACATTTCCACTAACAGTGTATAAGAGTTCCCGTTTCTCTACATCTTCTCCAACACTTGCTATTTCTGGCTTTTTGGATAACAGCCACTCTAATGGGCACAAGGTGATATCTCAGTGTGGTTTTGACTTGCATTTCCCTGATGATTAGTGATGCTGAGCATCTTTTCATATGTCTGTTGGCCATCTCTATGTTTTTTGGAATAAAGTCTATTCAGGACCTCTGTCCATTTTAATTGAATTGCTTGGTTTTTTTTTTTATATTGAGTTGTATGAGTTCTTTATATATTTTAATATCAACCCCTTATCAAATATATCATTTGCAAATATTTTCTTACATTCCACAGGTTGCCTTTTTGTTTTGTCAGTGATTTCCTTCACCATGCAAAAGTTTTTTAGTTTGACAAAGTCCCATTTGTTATTTTTGCTTTTGTTGTCCTTGCCTAAGGATACATATCAAAAAGAAAAAAATAAAACAAAAACTAAGACCAATGTCAAAGAATTTAATGCCTATGTTTTCTTCTAGAAGTTTTATAGTTTCTGGTCTTATATTTAAGTCTTTAATCCATTTTGAGTTTATATTTGTATATGGTGTAAGAAAGTGGTCCAGTTTCATTCTTTTGCACATAGCTTTCCAGGTTTCCTCATATCATTTATTGAAAAGATTGTGTTTCCCCATTGTATATTTTTGCCTCCTTTGTAGTAGATTAATTGACTATATAAGTGTGGGTTTATTTCTGGGATTTCTATTTTTCATGCCAGTACCATACAGTTTTGATTTCTATAGTTTTACAGCATAGTTTGAAATCAGGGAGCATGACACATCCAGCTTTCTTCTTCTTTCTCTAGATTGCTTTGGTTATTTGGGTTCTTTTGTGGTTCCATGCAAATTTTAGGATTATTTGTTCTAGTTCTGTGAAAAATGCCACTGGTATTTTGATAAAGATTGTATTGAATTTGTAGATTGCATTAGGTAATATGAACATTTTATCAGTGTTAATTCTTCTAATGCATGAGCATTTTATATCTTTTTATTTATTTGTGTTGTCTTCAATTTCTTTTATCAATGTCATAGTTTTCAGAGTACAGGTCTTTCATCTCCTTGGTTAAATTTCTTCATAGGTATTTTATTCTTTTTGATGAAATTGTAAATGAGATTGTTTTCTTAATTTCTCTTTCAGATATTTTGTAAAAGATTTCTGTATTTTAATTTTGTACCCTTCAACTTTACTGAATTTGTTTCTTAGTTATAATAGGTTTTTTTTGTTTGTTTGTTTGTTTTTTCTGGAGTCTTACAGCTTTCTTTATACAAGATTTCATGCAATCTGCAAATAGTGACAGATTTACCTCTTCCTTTCCAATTTGTATGTCTTTTACTTCTTTTTCTTGCCTAATTGCTCTGGCTAGGACTTCCAATACTATGTTGAATAAAAGTTGTGAGAATGGGTAACCCTGTTTTGTTCCTGATCTTATAGGAGAAGCTTTCAGCTTTTCACTATTGAGTATGATGTTAGCTGTGGGTTAGTAATATATGGCTTTTAATTATGTTGAGGTACATTCCCTCTATACCCCTTTGTTGATAGCTTATATCATAAATGTACGTTGAATTTTGTCAAATGATTTTCTGCATCTATGAAGATGATCATATCATTTTTGTCTTTATTTTGTTAATATGGTGTGTCAGGTTGATTGATTTGTGGATGTTAAACCATCCTTGCATCCCTGGAATAAAGCCCATTTGATCATGGTATATGATCCTTTGAATGTATAGTTGAATTTGGTTTACTAATATTTTGTTGAGGATTTCTGTATCCATGTTAATCAGGAATACTGTCCTCTAGTGATTTTTTCTGGTAGTGTCTTTGCTTTTGGTATCAGGGTAATACTGGTCTCATAAAGTGAATTTGAAAGTGTTCCTTCCTCTTCAATTTTTTGGAATAATTAGAGAAAAATAGGCATTTAACTTTAAATGTTTGGTAGAATTCACCTGTGAAGCCATCTGGACCAGGACTTCTGTTTGCTGGGAGTTTTCTGATTACTAATTCAATTTTGTTACTAGTAATCAGTCTATTCAGATTTTCTATTTCTTCAGGATTCAATCTTGGAAGATTGTATGCTTCTAGAAATGCATCCATTTTATTAGGTTGTCTGATTTGTTGGCATATAACTGTTTGTAGTATTCTGATTCTTTGTATCTTTGTGGTATTGGTTATTATTTCTCCTCATTTATTTCTGATTTTATTTGTTTGGGCTCTCTCGTTTTTTCTTAATGAGTTTGTTGATTTCTAAAGGTTTGTTGATTTTACTAATCTCTTCAAAGAACCAGCTCTTAGTTTCATTGATATTTTCTATTGTTTTTTTGGACTCTATTTATTTCCACTCTGATCTTTATTTTCTTCTACTAACTTTGTGCTTTGTTTATTCTTCATTTTCTTCTTCCTCTAAGTGTAAAGTTAGATTGTTTCAGGCTGTTTTGTTTCTTGACATAGGCCTGTATCACTGAGAACTTCCCTCTTAGAATGCCTTTTGCTGGGTCCCAAAGATTTTGGAATATTGTGTTTCCATATTCATTTGGATCAAAGTATTTTTTTATTTCCTTTTTGATTTCTTTATTGACCCATTCGTTGTTTATAGCATGTTGCTTAGTTTCCACATTTTTGTGTTTTTTCCAGTTTTCTTCTTATAGTTGGTTTCTAGTCTTATACTGTTGCAGTTGGAAAAGATGCTTTATATGATTTCAGTCTTCTTAGATTTATTGATACTTGTTTTGTGGCCTAACATGGATCTACCTTGAAGAATGTTACACGTGCACTTGAAAAGTGCTGCTTTTTGGTTTTTTGGGGTTTTTTTTTGCGGTATGCGGGCCTCTCACTGTTGTGGCCTCTCCCGTTTTGGAGCACAGGCTCCAGATGCACAGGCTAAGCGGCCATGGCTCACGGGCCCAGCCACTCCGTGGCATGTGGGATCTTCCTGGACCGGGGCACGAACCCGTGTCCCCTGCATCGGCAGGCAGACTCTCAATCACTGAGCCACCAGGGAAGTCCTGAAAAGTGCTGTTTCTGAATGGAATGTTCTTTTGATAGCTGTTAAGTCCATCTTGTCTAATGTGTCATTTAAGCCAATGTTTCCTTACTGAGTTTCCATCTGGATGATCTATCCATTGATGTAAGTGGGGTATTAAATTTCCCTATTATTATTGTATTGTCATCTATTTCTCCCTTTATTTCTGTTAATATTTGCTTTGTATTTAATACCTATTTATATAGGTGCTCCTATGTTGGGTGTATAAATGTTTACAAATGTTATATCTTCTTGTCCGATTAACCCCTTTATCATTAGGTAATGCTCATCTTTCACTTTTGTTACAGTCTTTGTTTAAAAGTCTATTTTACTGATACAAGTATTGCTAACCCAGCTTTCTTTTCTTTTCCATTTGCACCACTTTACTTTTTTTTCCATCCCTTTACTTTTAGTCTGTGAGTGCCTTTACTTTTGAAGTGAGTCTTTTATAGGCAGCATATAGAAGGTCTTCATTTTTCTATTCAGCCACCCTATGACTTTTAATTAGAGATTTTACTCTGTTTACATTTAAAGTAATTATTGATAGGTATGTACTTAATGCCATTTTATTAATTGTTTTCTGGCTGTTTTTATAGTTCCGCTCTCTTCCTTTTTTCTTCTCTCCCTTTGTTTGTAGTTTGTTTTCTTTTGCATTGTGTTTAGATTCCTTTCTTAGTTTCTTTTGTGTATCTACTATAAGTTTGGGTTTTTTGTGGCCACCATAAGGTTTACATATAACATCCTATGTATATAAGTCTCTATTAGGTTAGCAGTGACTTAATTTTGAACACATTCCAAAGCTTTATATTTTTCCTCCCCTCTTCAGTGTTTTATATTTTTGATAACACTTTTTACATCTTTCTATTTTATGTATCCTTTAATTAATTATTGTATTTTTTATTAATTTTACAACCTTTATCTTTTACCCTTTATACTTTCCTTATAAGTGACAGATCCACTACCTTTTTTTTTTTTTTTTTTGTGGTATGTGGGCCTCTCACTGTTGTGGCCTCTCCCATTGTGAAGCACAGGCTCCGGAAGTGCAGGCTCAGTGGCCATGGCTCACAGGCCTAGCTGCTACACGGCACGTGGGATCTTCCCGGACCGGGGCACGAACCCGTGTTCCCTGCATTGGCAGGTGGACTCTCAACCACTGCTCCACCAGGGAAGCCCCTTACCTTTATTTTTTTTACCTTTTCTAGTGAATTCTTACTTTCATATGTTTTCGTATTATTAACTAGTGCCCTTTTTTTTTTGATTTGGAGAAGGCCCTTTAACATTTCTTTTAAGGCTGGTTTGGTGATGATGGGCTCCTTTAACTTTTGCTTATCTGAAAAACTCTTGGTCTTTCCTTCAAATCTGAATAACCTTTCAGGGTAGAGAATTCTTGGTTGTCAGTTTTTTCCTTTCAAAACTTTGACTATGTCATGCCACTCTCTTCTAGCCCATAAGGTTTCTGTTGAAGAATCTGCTCATAGCTTTATGAGGTTTCCCTTGTATGTATTAAGTTGCTTTACTCTTGCTACTTTTAAGATTCTCTCTTTACCCTTAACTTTTATCATTTTAATTATAGTGTGTCTCAGTGTGGTTCTCTTTAGGTTCATCTTATTTGGAACTCTCTGGGATTCCTGGGTCTGGATGGTGGTTTCCTTCTCCAGATGAAGGAAGTTTTTAGCCATTATTTATTCAAATAATTGTTCTGACCCTTTCTCTCTCTCTTCTACTTTTGGGATCCCTATATTGAGAATATTATTCTACTCGATATTGTCCCAGAGGTGGGCTTTTTAGGTGTCCTGACTTCTTTTAATTTTTTTTTTTTCACTTTTCTGCTCTGTCTGGGTGTTTTCCACTGCTTTGTCTTCCAGTTTGCTGATTCATGCTTCTATTTCATCCATTGTGCTGTTGAAACCCTCTAGTGTATTTTTTAGTTCACTGATAACTTCTGTTTGGTGCTGCCTCTTTGTTGAAGTTCTCACTGTGTTCATCCATTCTTCTCCTGAGATTGGTAAGCATATTTATCACCATTACTTTGAACTTTTTATCAGGTAAATTGCTTATATCCATTTCATTAAGGTAGTTTTCTGGGGGTTTGCCTTGTTCTTTGGTTTGGAACATATTCCTCTCTCTCATTTTGCCTATCTTTATGTGTTTGTTTGTATGTCTTGGCTACCTACCTCAGTCCTGAAGGAGTGGTCTTCTTTAGGAGCTGTTCAGTGTGGCCTAGAATCACAATCTCTCCTGGCCACCAGAGCCAGGCACTCTATGGGTGTCCCTCATGTGGGTTGCATGCACCCACCAGCTGTGATAGGGCTGTGGCTGCTACATAGGGATAGCAGGGCTCAGGGCACTCATCTGGCCCAGTTGTGGCTTGGCCACTGTGCAGGGAGGGTGGGGGGCCAAATTGCTTGCCCGTGCCAGTTGTAGCTTGATTTCTGTTGGTGTGGCAGTGTTCAGGGCACTGTCCAGCCTGGGTACAGCTAATCTCCTGTGCTATAAACATTAGTTATAACAGCCAATCCCTGACATTCAAGACTAGCTTAAACATTTCTGCTTAATATTTCCCAAGAGCCATACTTTTGCCATAATTGTTATTTAAAAGTATTGAATATGTGCCAGATACAAGGCCACATGCCCAAAATGAATTATCTCATTTGATCACCAAAATCAGAGTAGAGATATGAAAACTGAGGCTAAATGTCAGTAAATTTCTCATGGTCGCACAGTTGATATGGAATGAAACAAGTATTCAAATCTAGTCAATTTGTCTAGATTAGCATACCTGTTACAGCACAGTTCACACTTTGACTATCTGTTCTTCTAGAATAAAGAACAAAAGCTGTGAGGGCAAGAATCTGGTTTATCTTGCTCACTATTGTTTCTCCAGTGCCTAAACTTGTAAAAGAATGGTTGGTTATAAATAAACTGAGCCTTGAAGGATTAGAAGGAATTTGCTAGGATTTGAGATAGAAAGGGATTTTGGTATCAATATGGTGGATGGACTGGTGTTAGAGTGACTAACAGCAAGGAAACCAAGTAGAAGGCTGTTCACAATTACCCAGGTGAGAGATGAATAGAGCATGAACTAGAAGGGAGATCAGCAAACATTTTCTGAAAAGGGCCAGATAGTAAATATTTTAGGTTTTGAAACTACTCACTTCTACCATTGTAGCACCAAAGCAATCTCAGATAATACATAAACAAATGAACATGGATGTGCTCCGATAAAATTTAAATTAACCAAAATAGTTGGCAGGCTGGATATAGCCTGTGGGAAGCTGTTTGCTGACCCCTGAACTAGAATACTGGCAATGTAATTGGAAGAGTCTTTGTGTCTTGCAGTGGTAGTAGTGTGCGTGAACTAGAGAAATGTTTCAAATGCAAACCTGGCAGGATTTGTTGACTGACTATAAAGCATGGGAAAGAGAAGAGTTGAAGATAATCTTTCCTGACACAGGGAATCAAGGGTATCAAGGAAGATAAACTTGTTTAAAAGTAAAGAGTGATAATATCAATTCAGAATCCAAATAAGGAGTTTCAGATGGAAAAGAACATCCAATAATATCCAAAGCCCAGAATAAGAGTGAAAAGACCAATAGGTAGATGAAGAGTTCCCTAATATAGTCTTATAAATTCATTATAGGATCTACATTATTACCCATCCCTATCCTTATACTTGGCTACTTAATTCTGCGGGCACTTTTTTTTTTTTTTTTTGATGATTCATAGTTTCTCTCTGTTCTTATCAAGAGGGACACAGGCTGAACAGTTTACGCAATGATAAGACACAGAGTCCAGTTCACAATTTAATTCACCTGGAAAACTTTCGAGGAGGTACCTTTTAAGGTCTTTTGGAAATTCAGTGCTCAAAGGAAAAACTTACTTTGAATTCTCAACTGACTTACAAATGAAGGAGGAATGTAATTTCTACAGATGAGATCTGGTCCCTAACTTGAGGTTTGCTATTAGGTACAGCAGAAAGAGGCAATCTATGCACTGAAAAGTATGCCAAAAGATGAATTCCTCTCCTTCATTCAAAGAAAATTTTAGAAAGAAAGGTAAGGTGGGCCTGGGTGAACACTCACTGCTTTTAATTTAAAATTACACCCCTTTCCACTACATAAAGGGTCTTTTAGAAATTTTTCTATGCCACAAAAGCTCTTATAACATTAGGAATTTAGGTACTAGGTGGATTTTAAAGACAGTATTAATGAACAATACTTGCTATGAGTTATTTTCAAATTAATGGCCTGTATCAATATCTAGGTCTCAGGGGCTTCCCTGGTGGCGCAGTGGTTGAGATTCCACCTGCCGATGCAGGGGACACGGGTTTGTGCCCCGGTCCGGGAAGATCCCACATGCTGCAGAGCGAGTGGGCCCGTGAGCCATGGCCACTGAGCCTGTGCATCCAGAGCCTGTGCTCCACAACGGGAGAGGACACAACAGTGAGAGGCCCGAGTACCGCAAAAAAAAAAAAAAAAAAAAAAAATCTAGGTCTCAGAGAAAAATATTTTCCTCTAAATTTTTTAAAAGACATTTGAAGCAACGAAGCAATCTAAGGAGTTTGCTCAAACAACTTCCCTTCTTGCAAGATGTAGTGATGGTCTCAGAGCGCAGAAAAATAAAGCTTATTAAAGTGAAGGTAGAATCTTTGCCAATAAATGCATCACTAGAATTAATAAACTGGCTTGGGAGGAAGGAATAGAACATCAGAATCTAGCTATGTGTCATTAGTCTTTCTATCCTTGCAAAAACATGTGTCATACTCTCATATAACTCATGTGAACTCTGAGTTGCAAGAAATTCTGGAACCTCGGAAGTGCCAACAGGTGAGTAGTGAGAGAAAGCCAGGATTGAGGGACCAAAATAGGCTGCAGGGTTGTGTTCTCCCCAGGCAGTAGTTCAATTGATGGTGTTCAAGGGGTAGAGCAAAGACAAGGTTTTGGGAGACCTTAGCCAAGACTCAGAATGGATCATATCTGGCCCTCAGGGAAGAAAGTTGGCAATGTCCAGATCAGATATCAACTGGGGTGCAGGTAAGAACATAGGCTGGGTTGGTGGACAGCCTGGAAAGCCAATCAGCCAGCAGGAGAATAACCACCACCACAAAGGTGGGCTGGCAAAGGCTAAACATTGATGAATTAATAGGTGCCCACAATCTATTCTTTCAGATACACCAGACACTGGATGCAATGGCAAACAGACAAATTTATAACCCTGAACACTCACCCCTTAACCTGGCAGTTAGGGTTAATACCATAGCTAACGTTGAATCAGTTGTGGTTCTTATATGAGTTGGAGAAGGCAAAACCTAACACAGTTCATTTTCTTCATTTCCACTCGAGCAAATTGTTCATTTTCTCTATGAATTGCAATAGAAATATTTGTTACCAAATGTCGAGACACTGTGCTGGACCCCTTTTATACACTATCCTTAATCCTCATAAATCTTCAGAATATTAATTATTATACCCTTTTTTCAGTTTAGGAAAGTGAGGTTAAAAGAAGGGTAAGTGGTTCACTCAAGACTAAGTGCCAAGGCCTGAAACAGGAATAACTAAAACATTATACCTGCTTTCCAGAGGTCTAGCCTACTCTGGATTTTAAAAAAATCAGTGTATAATAGTTACTCCAACAAGAGAGATACCATAATAAAGTAGTGAATCAGCTCTGTAGGAGCTAGGAGAAGAGAACACAACTATACTTGCAGAGGTCAGCAAAGGCTTCTTCAAAGAAGGTGACCCTAGATTCTGGGTCCTAACCTTCAGCGTTTGGTAAGGGAAGGCCCTGAGGCGGAAAGCCTGGAAAGCTGTTACCAGGATGGTTGTCCATAAGGGGAACGATGATAGAGTTGTGAAGTAAGTTGAACCCTGGAGTTAGGAGATCCTGAATTATGTACCAAGCAGGAGAATAAAGATGATACATATAGGAAATGGCCAAGGGGGCTTGCATGAATAAAGCAAGGGACAAGTGGTGGAGTGAGGGTATTTGGATGATCCAGGAAACTAAATAAGAACAGTGAACAAAAGTTGAGATGTTTCCTTTTTGTAAAGATGGTATTTACAGACCAGGCACTTTACACCATGTATATAATGCTCATTAAACATGTTGCATCAGTCCAGGCGCTAAGTTTTGAAGGTGGGCATGAGCTCATCTGGCAGGAAGAGGGAGTAAGGGTAATCTGGGCATAACACGTATAATGTGCCCAACTAAAGAGTAATGTGACATAACTAGAAACTAGCAAGTATTCCGACAGAGCCTTGAGTTGTGGACATGGGGATCCAGACAGAATTGGAAGATTGACATTAATCACATCATGTTGAAAGGCTTTTGATGTACTATATAGGATTCAACTGTATTGCATATTTGCTTTCAGTCAGGGAATGCCATCCTCCAGCATTGTGAGGTCAGGGAACATGCTGGAAAAAGAGTTAGGAGGCTGTTACAAAAAACCAGGCAAGCCAGGAGTACGTGAAAGGGGAAGAAACAACAGCATTTCAATTATAGAATCTATTTAAATGTTATTTAAAATTTTTTTTAAAGACTTCCTATTTAATCCTAACAACTACACTGCGAGATAAATACACAGTTGAATTTTGAACAAAGTGGGGGTTAGGGGTACCAACCATCCATCACAGAAAATCCCAGCTGTATAACTTACAGTCAACCCTCCATATACATGGTTCCTCCACATCCGCAGTTCCCATCTGCAGATTCAACTAACCACAGATCATGTAATACTCTAGTATTTACTACTGAAAAAAATCTGCAGATAAGTGGACCCATGTAGTTCAAACCCATGTTGTTCAAGGGTCAACTGTATATTAACAACTGCTCATATTTATTGAGCCATTATCACGCCACATGCCAAATCTTAGGGAGGCATTTGAGCATTTTGGTTAAGTGCTTTCACTGCTTGCTAGCTGTATGACCTTGGGAAATGAAATCTCCTTATGCCTCAGTTTTCTTATCTGTAAAAATAGAAAGTCTTGCAGTGTTTCTGTAAAGACAAGTGAAATATAATGTACTTAGAATTATTCCTTGCATATAGTAAGCAATCAATAAACAACAGCTATCATTATCATGTTTAAATTTCACGGTGCTTTTTATTACTCTATGTGTGCCATGGTACTGAAGAGGAAATAGAATCTCAATGAGAAGTTAAGTAACTTGTCAATCAGAATCAGGCTCTTCTGATTCCTGATCTTACACAGGAGAGAAGAAGCACATGGCTTCCATCTAGCACAACTTCCAATTCCATTATGATACATAAGAAACTTTGGATGAGGTAGATGAAATCATCTAAGGCTTATCCATTAATGGCTTCTATGAAAGGTCTTTCTGAGCCAAATAAGGATCTCTCCCCTTATCTAATTCATTGTACTGCTTCTTGGAATCCTTTTACAGCATTTCTATCTTCCCTGACATTTAATTTGCAATCCCAGGAAACCAGAAACTTTCACATATGCAGTTGCCTAGGCTTCCAAAGCAAGGAATACTCCCTTAACTAGGCAACAGATATTTCCGGCAGAAACCTCAGTCAGTTAACGTGGCAATGTGCAGTGGGTGTTCAGTTATGCTTGCAGTGAGTCAGCGAGATTTCTCTGCCCAGAGGTTCTTAGGGTAGATAGTACCGTGTAAACAGGAAAATCAAGGTTGACCCTAATTATGATAAAGACAGGGTCCTACACCCTATTAAAGCTACTGTTAGTCTATTAGTATTGTCTATGTGATATTAATCATACTAGTAAAGCTACCTTTACTGGTTGGTTACTTACTGTGTCATACAGGTAAGGCTCAAAGAGGTTTGCTAATTTGTCCAAGGTCATACAGGTAGTATATTAGTTTTTATGGCTGCTATCACAAATGACCATGAATTCAGTAGCTTAAAACAACACTAATTTATTTTCTTACAGTTCTGGGGGTGAGAAATCGAAGTCTCACAGGGCTAAAATGGAGTCAATAGAACTTTCTGGAAGCTCTAGGAACCCATTTCCTTACCTTTTCTACATTTTTGAGACTGCCTACATACCCAGGCTCATGGCCCTGTTCCTCAACCTTCAAAACCAACAATCTCATCATTCTGACCTCTGCTTTCCTGGTCACATCTTTTCCTCTACTTTGTACTTACATCTTAGAATTGGAAGGACCCATATAAGGGTTCCACTTATAAGGACCCTTATGATTACATTGGTCCTACCTGGCTAATCTGGGATAATGTCCCCATTTTAAGAACAGCCAGTTAGCAACCATAAGTCCACCTGCAACTTAAAAATCCTTTGCCATGTAACCTAACACAGTCCAGGTCCTGGGCATTAGCATATGCATATCTTTGAAGAGTCATTATTCTGCCTATCACAGCTAATAGAAGTGGCAAAGCCAGGATTGGAACCTAAATATATCTGATTCTGAAGGCTGTGTTCTTAACCATCACACTATACCAAACTATTGCAAAAATATCAGGTCCTCATCTTCAAAAGGAAATGACTGAGAATGGTTCCGATGATTCTCAACAGATTTATTCCCACAAGCAACTTAATGATTAATATTTATGTTGTTAATCTGATACTCTATGATCTTATTTGAGCACAACAAAAAGCGGGGTTGCGCCTGCCCGGCACTATAATCTGGGGTGTGACCAACACAGCTGTGCCCACCTCACTAGAACTGCACCCTCCTAGAGAGAACTCTGCCAGCTGACAAGAATCCTATAAAGCAGCCCTGCTGTTGGCCTGTCAGGGAGAACGGTATACTCTAAGGCTGAAGCTCGAAATTCTCCGTTCTTGGATTCTAGAATAACACCTTCCTTTGCTTCTGAACCAAACTCGGTCTCATTATATTGGTTAGCAAGACATCAGTCAGGAGGACCCTTGTTGGGGCATGACTCCAAAGGGTCAGTAACAATGTTATGAGATTGAAATGAAGACTTCCTTTCTAGATACCCAGATTTCTCATCCAAATATATGTATAATTTTACTTAGTTTGTAATCATAATTGTTGGTTCCCAAATGGGCCCCTGTACACAGAGGGAAAGGAGAGACTGAAGAAAGCGGCAGACCACCTCAGACTATTCCAGGTGACCCAGCTTACATAGTGTCAAAGCACTACGTGGAGGGGGGTGATCTACAGTCATCATCTGTCCATACTGTCACCTCGCTGGAACAATCAACAGCCGTGTGGCTGACAGGGTCTTGGTGCTCTGGCTGCATGTCAGGCCTGAACCTCTGAGGTGGGAGAGCGGAGTTCAGGACATTGGTCTACCAGAGACCTCCTGGCCCCACATAATATCAAACGGCAAAAGCTCTCGCAGAGATCTCCATCTTAATGCTAAGACCCAGCTCCACTCAACGACCAACAAGGTACAGTGCTGGACACCGTGTACCAAAGTAGCAAAACAGGAACACAACCCCACCCATTAGCACAGAGGCTGCCTAAAATCATAATAAGTTTGCAGACACACCAACACACACCACCGGACACGATCCTGCCCACCAGAAAAACAAGATCCAGCCTCACCCACCAGAACACAGGCAACAGTCCCCTCCACCAAAAAGCCTACACAACCCACTGAACCAACCTTACCCACTGGGGACAGACACCAAAAACAAGAGGAACTATGAATGTGCAGGCTGCGAAAAGGAGACCCCAAACACAGTAAGTTAAGCAAAATGAGAAGACAGAAGATGAAGTAGCAAGGTAAAAACCCACCAGAACAAACAAATGAAGAGGAAATAGGCAGTCTACCTGAAAAAGAATTCAAAGTAATGATAATAAAGATGATCCAAAATCTTGGAAATAGAATGGAGAAAATAAAAGAAACATTTAACAAGGACCTAGAAGAACTAAAGAGCAAACAAACAATGATGAACAACACAATAAATGAAATTTAAAATTCTGTAGAAGGAATCAGTAGCAGAATAACTGATGCAGAAGAATGGATAAGTGACCTGGAAGGTAAAATAGTGGAAATAATTACTGCAGGGCACAATAAAGAAAAGAGAATGAAAAGAATCGAGGACAGTCTTAGAGACCACTGGGACAACGTTAAATGCACCAACATTAGAATTATAGGGGGCCAGGAGAAGAAGAGAAAAAGAAAGAGACTGAGAAAATATTTGAAGAGATTATACTTGAAAACTTCCCTAATATGGGAAAGAAAACAGTTAATCAAGTCCAGGAAGTGCAGAGAGTCCCACACAGGATAAATCCAAGGAGAAACACACCAAGACACATATAAATCAAACTATGAAAAATTAAATAAAAAGAAAAAATATTAAAAGCAGCAAGGGAAAAACAACAAATAACATACAAGGGAATCCCCATAAGGTTAACAGCTGATCTTTCAGCAGAAACTCTGCAAGCCAGAAGGGAGTGGTAGGACATATTTAAAATGATGAAAGGGAAAAACCTACAACCAAGATTACTCTACCCAGCAAGGATCTCACTCAGATTTGACAGAGAAATTAAAACCTTTACAGACAAGCAAAAGCTAAGACAATTCAGCGCCGCCAAACCAGCTTTACAACAAATGCTAAAGGAACTTCTCTAGGCAGGAAATACAAGAGAAGAAAAAGACCTACAATAACAAACCCAAAACAATTAAGAAAATGGTACTAGGAATGTACATATCGATAACTATCTTAAATGTAAATGGATTAAATGCTCCTACCAAAAGACATAGACTGGCTGAATGGATAGAAAAAACAAAACCCATATATATGCTGTACACAAGAGACCCACTTCAGACCTAGGGACACATACAGACTGAAAGTGAGGGGATGGAAAAAGATATTCCATGCAAATGGAAACCAAAAGAAAGCTGGAGTAGCAATTCTCATATCAAACAAAATAGACTTTAAAATAAAGACTATTACAAGAGACAAAGAAGGACACTACATAATGATCAAGGGATCAATCCAAGAAGAAGATATAACAATTTAAATATTTCTGCACCCAACATAGGAGCACCTCAAGACATAAGGAAACTGCTAACAGCCATAAAAGGGGATATTGACAGAAACAAAATAATAGTAGGGGACTCTAACACCGCACTTTCACCAATGGACAGATCATCCAAAATGAAAATAAATAAGGGAACGCGAGCTTTAAATGATACATTAAACAAGATGGACTTAATTGGTATTTATAGGACATTCCATCCAAAAACAACAGAATACACTTTCTTCTCAAGTGCTCAGGGAACATTCTCCAGGATAGATCATATCTTGGGTCACAAATCAAGCCTTGGTAAATTTAAGAAAATTGAAATCATGTCAAGTACCTTTTCTGACCACAGTGCTATGAGACTAGATATCAATTACAGGAAAAAATCTGTAAAAAATACAAACATATGGAGGCTAAACAATACAATACTAAATAACCAAGAGATCACTGAAGAAATCAAAGAGGAAATCAAAAAATACTGAGAAACAAATGACAATGAAAACACGATGACCCAAAACCTATGGGATGCAGCAAAAGCAGTTCTAAGAGGGAAGTTTATAGCAATACAATCCTACCTCAGAAAACAAGAAACATCTCAAATAAAAAACCTAACCTTGGGCTTCCCTGGTGGCACAGTGGTTGAGAGTCCGCCTGCCGATGCAGGGGACATGGGTTCGTGCCCCGGTCCAGGAAGATCCCACATGCCGCGGAGCAGCTGGGCCCATGAGCCATGGCCGCTGAGCCTGTGCATCCGGAGCCTGTGCTCCGCAACGGGAGAGGCCACAACAGTGAGGGGCCCGCGTACCGCAAAAAACAAAACAACACAAAAAAAAAACCTAACCTTATACCTAAAGCATTTAGAGAAAGAAGAACAAAACAACCTCAAAGTTAGCAGAAGAAATAATAAATATCAGCTCAGAAATAAATGAAAAAGAAATGAAGGAAACAATAGCAAAGATCAATAAAACTAAAAGTTGGTTCTTTGAGAAGATAAACAAAATTGATATACCATTAGACAGACTCACCAAGAAAAAAAGGGAGAAGACTCAAATCAATAAAATTAGAAATGAAAAAGAAGTAACAACTGACACTGAAGAAATACAAAGGATCATGAGAGATTACTACAAGCAACTATATGCCAATAAAATGGACAACCTGGAAGCAATTCTTAGAAATGCACAACCTTCCGAGACTGAACCAGGAAGAAACAGAAAATATAAACAGACCAATCACAAGAACTGAAATTGAAACTGTGATTAAAAGTCTTCTAACAAACAAAAACCCAGAAACAGATGGCTTCACAGGCCAATTCTATCAAACATTTAGAGAATAGCTAACACCTATCCTTCTCAAGCTCTTCCAAAATATAGCAGAGGGAGGAACACTCCCAAACTCCTTCTATGAGGCTATCACCACCCTGATACCAAAACCAAAGATGTCACAAAAAAAGAAAACTACAGGCCAATGTCTCTGATGAACATAGGTGCAAAAATCCTCAACAAAATATTAGCAAATGGAATCCAACAGCACATTAAAAGGACCATACACCATGATCAAGTGGGGTTTATCCCAGCAATGCAAGGATTCTTCAATGTACGCAAATCAATCAATGTGATACACCATATTAACAAATTGAAGGAGAAAAACCATGTGATCATCTCAATACATTCAGAAAAAGCTTTCACAAAAATTCAACACCCATTTATGATAAAAAACCTCCAGAAAGTAGGCACAGAGGGAACTTACCTCAACATAATAAAGGTCATATATGACAAACCCACAGCCAACATCGTTCTCAGTTTTGAAAAACTGAAACCATTCCCACTAAGATCAGGAACAAGACAAGGTTGCCCACTCTCACCACTATTATTCAACAAAGTTTTAGCCACAGAAATCAGAGAAGAAAAAGAAATAAAAGGAATCCAAATCAGAAAAGAAGAAGTAAAACTGTCACTGTTTGCAGATGACATGATACTATACATAGAGAATCCTAAAGATGCCACCAGAAAACTACTAGAGCTAATCAATGAATTTGGTAAAGTAGAAGGATACAAAATTAATGCTCAGAAATCGCTTGTATTCCTATACATTAGTGATGAAAAATCTGAAAGAGAAATTAAGGAAACACTCCCATTGACCATTGCAACAAAAAGAATAAAATACCTAGGAATAAACTTACCTAAGGAGACAAAAGACCTGTATGCAGAAAACTATAAGACAGTGATGAAAGAAATTAAAGATGATAAAAACAGATGGAGAGATATATCATGTTCTTGGATTAGAAGAATTAACATTGTGAAAATGACTATACTACCCAAAGCAATCGACAGATTCAGTGCAATCCCCGTCAAACTACCAATGCATTTTTCACAGAACTAGGACAAAAAGTTTCACAATTTGTATGGAAACACAAAAGACCCCGAATAGCCAAAGCAATCTTGAGAAAGAAAAATGGGGCTGGTGGAATCAGGCTCACTGGCTTCAGACTATACTACAAAGCTACAGTAATCAAGACAGTATGGTACTGGCACAAAAAACAGAAATATAGATCAATGGAACAGGACGGAAAGCCCAGAGATTACCCCACACACATATGGTCACCTTATCTTTGATAAACGAGGTAAGAGTATACAATGGAGAAAAGACAGCCTCTTGAATAAATGGTGCTGGGGAAACTGGACAGTTACATGTAAAAGAATGAAATTAGAACACTCTCTAACACCATACACAAAAATAAACTCAAAATGGATTAAAGACCTAAATGTAAGGCCAGACACTATAAAACTCTTAGAGGAAAAAATAGGCAGAATGCTCTATGACATAAGTCACAACAAGATCCTTTTTGACCCACCTCCTAGAGAAATAAAAATATAAACAAATGGGATCTAATGAAACTTAAAAGCTTTTGCACAGGGCTTCCCTGGTGGCGCAGTGGTTGAGAGTCCGCCTGCTGATGCAGGGGACATGGGTTCGTGCCCCGGTCTGGGAAGATCCCACATGCTGCGGAGCGGCTGGGTCCGTAAGCCATGGCCGCTGAGCCTGCACGTCTAGAGCCTGTGCTCCACAACTGTAGAGGCCACAACAGTGAGAGGCCCGCGTACCTCAAAAAAAAAAAAAAAAAAGCTTTTGCACAGCAAAGGAAACCATTAAAAGACAAAAAGACAACCATCAGAATACGAGAATATATTTGCAAAGGAAGCAACTTAAACAAGGATTAATCTCCAAAATATAAAAGCAGCTCATGAGCTCAATATCAAAAAACAACCCAATCTAAAAATGGGCAGAAGACATAAATAGACATTTCTCCAAAAAAGATATACAGATTGCCAACAAACACATGAAAGGATACTCAACATCACTAATCATTAGAGAAATGCAAATTAAAACTACAGTGAGGTATCATCTCACACCGGTCAGAATGGCCATCATCAAAAAATCTACAAACAATAAATGCTGGAGAGGGTGTGGAGAAAAGGGAACCCTCTTGCACTGTTGGTGGCAATGTAAATTGATACAGCCACTATGGAGAACAGTATGGAGTTTCCCTAAAAAACTAAAAATAGAACTACCATACGACCCCATTAGTGGACATATACCCTGAGAAAACCATAATTTAAAAAGAGACGTGTACCACAATGTTCATTGCAGCACTGTTTACAATAGCCGGGACATGGGAGCAACCTAAGTGTCCATCGACAGATGAATGGATAAAGAAGATGTGGCATATATATACAATGGAATAGTACTCAGCCATAAAAATAAATGAAATGAGTTATTTGTAGTGAGGTGGACGGACCTAGAGACTGTCATAGTGAAGTAAGTCAGAAAGTGAAAAACAAGTACCATATGCTATCAGATATATATGGAATGTAAAAAACAATGTTCTGAAGAACCTAGGGGCATGACAGGAAAAAATGACGCAGATGTAGAAAATGGACTTGAGGACACAGGGAGGGGAAGGGTAACCTGGGATGAAGTAAGAGAGCCACATGGCCATATATACACTACCAAATGTAAAATAGATAGCTAGTGGGAAGCAGCTGTATAGCAAAGGGATATCAGCTCGGTGCTTTGTGTCCACCTAGAGGGGTGGGATTGGGCGTGTGGGAGGGAGATGCAAGAGGGAGGGGATATGGGGATACATGTATATTTATAGCTGATTCACTTTGTTATACAGCAGAAACTAACACACCATTGTAAAACAATTATACTCCAATAAAGATGTTTAAAAAAAAAAAAGAGCAGAATAAAGTGTGCAGCAAAAGGGTTATTATCATTATCCCCATTTCAGGTAGTAGGATCAGAGAAAATAAGTGTCACGAGCAGAGTTTTACTTTCAATAAACGAGAGAACCATCTCAAACCCTGAGGTTTTGATCTGGCCTCTTTAAACACCTCCCGTACACCAGGTGATATCAAAAGAACTCCAGTTTTAAAAAGTCATTTACAGTTGGACTCATATTGCAACTCTTCCACATTCTAGCTATGCGGCACTTAATAAGCCCCTCAAACCCTCTGAGTCTTGTTTCTTCATCTGTAAATGGAAAACAAGAACACCTATTCTGAAAGCTTGTTAGATAAAATAGTGATAATGATAGAAGTAGCCTGACACACAATAGGTGCATAATAGGTGCATAATAATGGTATTCAGTTATTACTGCATGAAAAACCAGCTGGCTTCACAATTTCTCTAAGAATGGCATCACATCTTAGTGTTTTTGGTAATGTGCAACTAGAGCCAGCTTCCTCAGAGTTCAAGACAGGTAGAATTCTCCATTTCATGACAAGAATTTATTCCTCCAGAGAGGAGCAGCCTCTTTTTATGGCTTTCTAGGATTCACCTTGAGGTGGAATTTGACTGGGCTAAAGATAATCAGCAAGAGACTTTAAAACTCACTTAGAATCTCCAGGACTTTCATTTTGTTGGTGGTGTTTTATTCATTTGCTTTATTTGTGTTTTTATGTTTTATTTGTATTGACTGCATTCTCCCATGTCCAGAACCACAGACTGGAAATAAAATGGCTCTATCTGGAGGATGCTTTCCTTTAGGGTCTTGCTCTAAACCTTGAAGAGGGACCCTTCCTCAAGACTAACCAGTACAGAGATGCTTAGAGAGGAAAAAGTGAAAGCAGCAAGACACTATGAGTGCATACCAGGGCTCACTGGAGACTGCAAACCAACTCCCCAGGCCAACAGCTAATTCTCTCCCTATCAAAATCCTACATATCCTCGGTCACTCAGTTTAGGAATCATTCCACACTTCCCTCCATCTAATCTTTATCTAATACAACACATTGTTCATCTACTTGATTTTTATGCCTTGTAGTAGAGATTATGATCTATATAACTCTCCCAGTATTTTAGTGACTACTTTCCATCCCACTCCCCATTTCCAAGGTCTCAGCACAGAAAGCTTTATTAAATGTCCCATGAGGTAAATCTACAAATCTACATGTTAAAGGTGCTGGTGATGTCAAGAGTCAAAGGCTGTCTGTCAGGAGCATGATTTCCATTCAATGTTCATTCAAGGAGTATCTACTCAGCACTTACTCAGCCCCTGGTCCTGTGAATGATGAAAGACAAGGCCGCTCTCTGTGCTCAGAGAACACGTGCTGTGATGGAAGAGGGAGATAGACAGACTGCTGTAAAACATGAGTTAAGGGCACAGGGGCCCATGAGAAAATATAGAAGAGGATGTACCCTGGATTGAGGGATCTCTTAGGGAAAACTTTGTCTTGGTCCTGGTTTTGGTTCCTCATCTGTAAAATGAAGGAGTTGGAATAAATCCAAGGAGGCTGACTCTTAGGCCATGGGTACGTCTAGCTCACAGATGCGAGATCCACCTACAGTACTGGCCTGCACAGAGGTTTCGTATTCTTTTTTCTTGAACAAATATGAGAGGTGTTGGCAACGTGGGCCCCATTTTTCCACTGACAATGATCTGCTGAACTGGAGTATGGATGCCCTCTGCATCTGCATGTACTCTTCAGTGACTCTATGAACTCTCTTACGTGGGTATCAAGTATCATTTGCCGACTTTCATCAGGCAGTAGGTCACCACCCTCATCAAACTTTAGGATTAGCTGATGTCTAATGTACCTCCCAATTTGAATAATCTGGCTTTCTGCTTACTTAAGTCTGTGAATAAGTCATTAATCCAACCTCTATGCTTGAAATAGGAATATGGAGATTAATTTAAAAATAGCTCTTATCTTCAAGGGAGGAACTAAGGAGAGACCAATTGTAGCAAACTATTGAAATAGAGTGTGATAAGTACCAACGGGAAGATAGGCATGAAACAAGAGAGAAAGCACAAATTCCTCTGAGGGGCAGACAAGTTTTACGCCAGAACCTCACCAGGTAAAAAACAAGGGGAGGAGATTTTCCAGCACATTGCATATATTTGGGTATACTGTAGGTTCAAAGTAGCTGGCTACAGAATAGACTAGAATTAGCTGAATTCTAAGATAAGGAAGCAGCATGTACAAAGACAAAGAGGTAAGTGATAAAGACTTTCTATTCTAGGAGCCAAAATTATTTAAGCAGAGTTGTGTATAGAATTCACATTGAGAAGAAATGAGATATGAGGCTGGGGAGGCAGGAAAAACATCCAATAATGTGATACCTTGTGTGTCATGCTGATGAGGTTTAATTTATTCTGAAGATACTAAGTTACCATGGTAGGGGATTAAGTAGAGAGCACATGAACAGATCTGTGGGGTTTTGTGAAAGATCACCCTGTTAGGAGAGTGTGTGGTCAACTGGAGGGGTATATGCCATAGATAGAGAAATGAGTTGCCAGGCCATCATGATAACTGGCAAGACAAGATGTATCAGTGAGAATTTGTATGTTTCAAATGAGAGAAATTCCTAACCAAATGTTAGTCAATATGTAAACTTATTGGCTCATGTAATGAAAGTAGTAAAATAGGGTGAACTTCAAATATGGCTTAATGTAGTGTCTCCAGATCCATTTTTCTGCTCTTCCCTTGTCTATGCTTCATCCTCTGGCTGGCTTCCCTCATGGTGGTAAATGAATCCAGGCTTTATATCATCACTGCAATATCCCAGAAATAATCTCCTTGCATCTCTTTGGCAAAATGAATCATGTACTCTTGATCCAATCTTTTGTCCCAGAATGTGAAAACCTAGGTTCCTGGACCAATTACTGGGGTAAGGTGTATATACAGAATTACCATTGGATTGACCAGACCTACCCCTGAATCTGGGAATTGGATCAGCTTTCCCTGAATTACCCATATAGTGGTGAATTGCACATATGGACAAGATTTAGGTTACTACTAGGAAGGGGAAAGTGGTGCTTAGGATGCAGTCATCAGATCCACCTTGTATGATAATGACCTGAGTAAAAGAAGTGTCAGGAATGAAGTAAAGGAGAGGACAGAGAAATGTTAAAAAGATGGAAGGATTAAGACTCAGTCATTGGTTGAATGTGGGAGGCAAAGAAAGAAAGGATTTGAGAAAGAATGCTCAACTTGCTGACACAGATAACTAGAATCCCTGGACGATAAGCATATTTTGAAGTAAAGATAATGAGTTGACTTTTGAACACGTTAGTTGGCCCTGATTCTTAATTATTCAAGTAGAAATCAGTTGAATGGTTAAGTCTGAATCACAAGGCATGGGACTAGAAATAAAGATTAGGAGCATGACAGAATCATAGATGGAATCCACCAGGGACAGGGTTATGTGAGAAAAGCAACTTCTGGACATATTACAATAAAATTGTTTTTAAGAGACATGATGCCTACAAGAGGGCAAATCTCACCTCAGAGATAACAGACACCCTACCAACCTCTGAGAATAATCTCTCCACCCTCAAAACCAAGGAGATCCAGCCGAGTGACTGAGGGAGTTGATAAGCAGCTTTGTCACCTCCTTTTAGTATTCCTTCAAGTGAGCTGAAACGCACTGTAGCTGCCATTGGTGTCTGCCCTCTGGGAGTTTACAATGTTAGACAAGTATTCAGTCTATTTAGGACATGAACTGTGTCTGAAAATATGCCCTCATCACAACAGAGAAGCAATGGATTTCTAGTGTCCAGAAATATCATAGGGCTGACTGAAATTTGACTCAGACTTGATAATATATAGCTTGTCAGGATATTAAATATTACAGAGGTAGCTCATCACTGCAGATTAATGAAGTCACCAGAATCATTTAGAAAGCAATTGAGTGACTAATTTTAATCACAAATTTGATTGCTACTATTGAAATGAAACAAGAGAAACTTATACCCCTCACCCCCAAATGTTTTTCCATTGGAATAACGATTACTATGTCTATCTTCAGTTCATTAGTGGGTCTTTTCTAAGATTAAACATTAGATGGTTTCCAAAGAATAGATTATTATTTTAAGCAGGGAATACAAGGTAGCAGGACTACAATCAGGAAAACTCCTGGAATCAAAAAGACAGGATAAAAAAAAATGGCATTTTCTGAACCTAATGTAATATAGTGAAAGAAAAAGTAGATAGATGGCATTACTCATTCTCCCAGGAAATAATATAAGATTTTCCAAGAAATAAGATATGATTGCAGCTCTGATGCTGACAGGTTGGGATGTTTTCTTCAGGTTGGCAAGGAGTCAAGTGAATTCCTCTAAAAAGGAAGAAATCCATTTAAAAAGAAACAAGTATGAAAACCTGAAAATGTTTATCATAAAGAAATTTTGTAACTAGATATAAGATGTTGATTAGCTTGTGTTTTTAGAAATGAAAGACCAGAGAATAGAAAATGTCATTGGTCAGAGCTTATCCTCACATGGAAAGAGAGGAAGGGACAGAGAAAAGGAGAGTGAGAGGGAAGAGGAGAGGCAGAGAGAGAGACAGAGAGAGAGAGAGAGAGAGAGACGTATGGAAAATATGCATTTTCCTCATCAAACTGTCAAACTGAAATAATGACCATTCTGTGGTCTCCACATGGACTGTACCATTCATGTCCAGCTTATTTCTAATTTGGCTTCCCAGGCATCCCAGTTCCTGGTGAGGGTGGAAAAGGGAAGAGTCATGACTGAGAGCCTAACAAAATCAGACTACTGTTTTAAGTACTTTGCCACAGTTAAGGGTACCTTGAATAAAGGCAATTTTGGTCACTAAGATGCATGCTCCATTTTATATTAATAAACACTCAATGTGCTTAAATACATGATTCTTTGAGTTGGTGCACCATGAGTCACTCCCAATGAGTGAACTGGTAAAATCAAAACTTAGGATAAGACATTAATTCTAAGGGGATTTCAGAAAGTTCTCATAGTCCATTCTGTATTAAAAGGAAAACAGAGAAACAAAAACCCAGATATCTGTCTCTATTGCCTCTCATCGTGACAAAATGTATTATATATAGAAATGTATCATCATTGGACAACTGAAATACTAACTAGAATTCTTCACTGGTATCTAAATGCTTTTTGCGAAGAAAACAAATGGTTGACCCAGTTCATTTATATAATGTAAGAAAGTGGTACATGTGGCAGACACTACTAGTGCTAGTTGCCTACCAAATTATCCATTCTCTTCTTTGTGACTAAGAGACTCATCTGTTAATAGCACCAATGTTCCCATCTTATAAAAAAATAAATACATAAATCCCAGTCTTCCTTTTAGCTAGGGTGTCCATGTCACATGGTTCTGGACAAAGAGATGAGTGAATGGAAATCTTATAGAAAGTTTTGGAAATGATTTTTTAAAGAGCTTTTTACCCATTCACTCTTTATTCACAAGGTTTTAAGTAAGGTATCCACAGTGGACACTTTATTACTATTACCACATGCACAGCTTCCCAATTCATTTCATCCACAGCTCTTCTAAATCAAAGTAGAATGATCAGGTCAGGACCACTGCATTGCACAATTTCCGTGGACACTGTAATCTATTTAAATAGTGTACTCTGAGGACTTCCAACATTTTACCTCTGGAATAGGCTCTAGCCAAATTCCACAGAACCAAATTGTTTTCTTTTTGGATGCAAAAATGTCTGCAAACTTTTATGTTTCTTTTGGAGAATTTATAAAACTGAGGTTTACTTTAAGAGAGAAGATTTGTTGGATTTTCACAGTAGTAGCTTTGTCATTATTCTTAAATTCCTCATCAAAGACTTGTACTTGAATGTTTTTCTTGAGATGGAAGTTCCTTACTTCAAGTGGTTTGGTTGTTTCTATATCTCCAAGAGAGGTTTGTCCTCTACAAAGGGAACTAGGGACAGGTTTTTAAATCCAAGTTAGAGGGAACATAAAGAAGATACAAATCTGATGGTGCTGCACTTATTCCAGGCCATGGATGGACATGGAACGATGCACAATTCATCTCACAAGACCAGCCTGGTATTAATACACACTGTCTCTCCTATTGTCTTTTTCATAGCAGTTGACGGTAATTCCATTCTATTTGCTCAGGTCAAAAATCTTGGAGTAATTCCTGACTATTTTCTCTCTGTCACATCGTACATCTAGTCCAACCATAAATTATATAATCTCCAATTACCATTTAAATCTCTATGTGAGTTTTCTAGACATAGTTTTGCTTTCTGACCTCGGACACAGCTGGAACCAGGGTTTGCAGGAACCAGGGTTTGCAGGACCACCAGAGTTAGATGGCTCATGTCTCTCCTCCCTGTTTTTACTCACTATGACAAATATTCTCTTGTAATAACTTAATAATGGTACCAGGAACACACAGTTTGAAAGATGGGTTGAAGTCAGCATTTAAAGAACACGTAAATCAGATACTATAGGAACTATTCCAGGCCATGAATGAACATGGAAATGTCTCTGATTCATTCCATAAAACCAGCCTAGTGTTTATACAGGTAAAATATGAGAAGCCCAGAACCAATGTTTACAGATCCAGAGTGGGTCTTGATGTGTGGGAATGGCACCCATGTCTCCTGACGCCTCCCCTACCCACACTCCCACCTCATGCTCAGAGATTGTTTCTTCCGAGAATTGATGCCAAAACCTCTGGGAAGGTTTTTGGTTTCCTGATACAGGCACTCTCCTTCCTCTTTCTTTCTTCTCCTTTCTTTTGTCTCCTTCTCTCTGGAGCACAGATATGAGGTAACTCACTACAATGTTATTATTATTTGATTAGATCACTTTTATTTTGCCATCTCAATAAAATCTAAGGCCAATGTTACTAGGATAGATTATAATACACACATCAAGAGTTGTCTTGTCACCTGAGTAACTCACTAGGTTAGACAACTACCAATCCCTAGATTGCTAAATTAGATTTTCTATATTATTCAGTAGATTCAATCATCCATAATAATTTAGTATCCTCATCAAATCAGTGTTTGGGGTGAGGAAATAAATTTAGTCACCATGATCTGCTTTTGATAGACATGAAATATCTAATGGAAAACAACTTTTCCTTGATCTGGAAATCCTCATGTCTAAATTTGTTCTAAGAACTCTCCAAATTTGTTGAGCTAAATGCAGGAGAAAGAAATTCCTAAAGTAACTGAGGCCAGAGTTGATAATAGAGATATGACATAGAAAGTTTTGTTTCAGAAGGTCAAGTTGAAACAATTCACCATCATTAAGTATACCACACTTCCTACCTCTTAAAGAATGGTATACTTTAGATCATTGAACCTGTTGCTATAGATGCAGTATGTTCAATTAATATATTTAATTAGTTAGAGTTCTGCACTTAGGGACCAACTTCATGGTAGAAATGAGAGTAAATAGCATAAAAAATTTAAATCTATTTTCTCCCTGTTATCTCATGTCTTCAAGTTCAAATAGATTTAAATGGCAATTAGTTTGCATACTGACTTTCACTTTTTTCTTTTCCCTCCCTTTGATTTCTGTTCCCACTAGCCCCAAGAGAATGTAAAATACCCTGGAATCTTCCATGTATAATTTTGAATTGACAAGCTTTCTAAACTTGGAACCCAGCCCATGTGGCATTTGAAATCTCAGTGGACCTCTCCTTTGTGTGAGGGTTACTGTGATGATGAGAAGATATAGAAAATGTTGTCATTATTGAAGCTGATAATATCTTTTAGCAGCTTTCTCTGAGCAAGCTTGGACTGAGACGTTACCTAACTTCCATGGTAGTGGATTACATGGTAGTAATAAAAATTTTGCTGGTTGAAATATATGCATTTTCTTTTATTTTATCCTGGACCCCAAGTTGCCTGGTCCCAAAGGGGGAATCGAAGCACTGATAATGTCAGTACTCACCCGTCTTTGGGGCTCAGAGAATTACACATTGCCCAAGGCATCAGTTCAGTATGGCCTGGCTAGAAGACTTGTAGAAAAAATTGAGGTCTCTTGTACAAATCAGGGTCACATAACTTAAGACAGTAAAAATGAAATGAAATTTAGGGAACATCTAATCCAAAAATCTCATTTAATAGACCTAGAGGCATAATGTGCCTTACCCAAATTTACACAGCCATTTAAAGCACAATTTGGGTTTAAAATTCACATCTGTTTCATGACTCCAAATGCATTGTTCAGTTCACTCTCTTATTTATTAACATTTTAACTATCTTTTATTGAGATATAATGACATAACATTGTATTATTTTTATGTATACAATATAATGTACAGATCCTCTTCCCTTAAAGGTTATTATAAAATATTGAGTATAGTTCCCTGTGCTATATATTAGATCCTTGTTGGTTATCTATTTTATATATAGTAGTGTGTATATGTTAATCCCAACCACCTAATTTATCCCTCTCACCACCACCCCCTTTTCCCCTTTGGCAACCATAAGTTTGTCTTCTATGTCTGTGAGTCTCTTTCTGTTTTGGAAAGAAGTTCATTTGTATCTTTTTTTTTTTTTAGATTACACATATAAACGATATCATGTGATATTTACCTTTCTCTGTCTGGCTTACTTCACTTTGTATGGTAATCTCTAGGTCTATCCATGTTGCTGCAAATGACATTATTTCACTCCTTTTTATGATTAAGTAATATTCCATTGTATATATATATATATATATATATATATACACCACATCTTCTTTATTCATTCATCTGTTGATGGACATTTAGGTTGCTTCCATGTCTTGGCTATTGTAAGTAGTGCTGTTATGAACACTGGGGAGCATGTATCTTTTCAAATTATGGTTTTCTCTGGATATATGTCCAGGACTGGGATTGCAGCATCATATGGTAGCTCTATTTTTAGTTTTTTAAGGAACCTCCATACTGTTCTCCATAGTGGCTGTACCAATTTACATTCCCACCAACAGCGTAGGAGGGTTCCTTTTTCTCCACACCCTCTCCAGTATTTATTATTGGTAGACTTTTCTGATGATGGCCATTCTGACCAGTGTGAGGTGGTATCTCATTGTAGTTTTGATTTGCATTTCTCTAATAATTAGCAATGTTGAGCATCTTTTCATGTGCCTTTTGGCTATCTGTATGTCTTCTTTGGAGAAATATCTATTTAGATCTTCTGACCATTTTTTGATTGGGTTGTTTGTTTTTTGATATTGAGCTGTATGAGCTGTTTGTATATTTTAAGTTACTGGACACGAAATTAATACATGGAAATCTCTTGCATTCTTATACACTAACAATGAAAGATCAGAAAGCGAAGTTAAGGAAACAATACCATTTACCATCGCATCAAAAAAACCAAAAATACCGAGGCGTAAACACCTAAGGCGGCAAAAGACCTGTACTCTGAAAACTATAAAAGGCTGATGAAAGAAATCAAAAATGACACAGATGGAAAGATATACCATATTCTTGGATTGGAAGAATCCATATTGTCAAAATGACCACAGTACCCAAGGTAATCTACAGATTCCATGCAATCCCTATCAAATTACCAATGAAAATTTTCAGAGAACTAGAACAAAAATTTTTAAATTTGTATGAAAACACAAAAGACCATGAAGGGCCAAAGCAATCTTGAGAAAGAAAAATGGAGCTGGAGGAATCAGGTTCTCTGACTTCAGACTACGCTACAAAGCCTCAAATCAAAACAGTATGGTACTGGCACAAAAACAGAAATATAGATCAATGGAACAGGATAGAAAGCCCAGAAATAAATCCTTGCATGTATGGTCAATTAATCTACAACAAAGGAGGCAAGAATATACAATGGAGAAAAGACAGTCTCTTCAATAAGTGGTGCTGGGAAAACTGGACAGCAACATGTAAAAGAATGAATTAGAACACTCTCTAACACCATACACAAAAGGAAGCTCAAAATGGGTGAAAGACCTAAATGCAAGACCAGATACTATAAAAACTTCCAGAGGAAAACACAGGCGGGACACTCTTTTACATAAATTGCAGCAATATCTTTTTGGATCCGCCTCCTACAGTAATGGAAACAAAAACGAAAATAAACAAATGGGACCTAATTAAACTTAAAATCTTTCACATAGCAAAGGAAGCCAATAAACAAAATGAAAAGACAACCTTCAGAATGGGAGAAAGTATTTGCAAATGATGCGACTGACAAGGGATTTATTTACTTCTTTTTACATAGTATCTAAGCCTTTTGTACTATTAGTGCTTTTTCTATGAGGACTCAAGAGAGAAACCTTCCTCTGGCCTCAGTATCAGAAGTATGTTGTATTTCTCCCAGGCAACTAGTTTGTTTGGAGACCACTAAACCTTGTTTCATGTTTTGAACTTTTATAGGAAGCTCCATATATATCTTTCATTTATGCACTCAATCATCTATTGAGATTCCATTATATATTAAGTGCTCTCTTAGACATCATAAACACACAGATAAAGCAAGGTCTCTGCCCTTAAGAGCTCAAAATCTGATGTGGAGGGCAAACCAGGAAATAGAAAATTCCTTGCTTTTTAAGGCAAAAGCTCTAGAGAAGATTGCTATGGAAACCTTGGGAGGTGTATTTAAGTCACAGGCATTAGGGAAGGATTTTCAGAGGAGGGAACATCTATACTAAAACCTGAAGGGCAAATAGAAGTTAGCTGTTCAAAGTTGAAGGGAAAGTAGGGAGGTTAAAAATATAAAACTTTTTACCAGGAAGAGAAGAAGAAAAGTACCAAGTCCCAGAAGAAAGGGACAGCATGGAATATGGAGGGAGCAGAAAATGTGTCTGGTGGGGGCTGGGTGTTGAGATGAAGGTGGAATGGTCAGGGGATTAGTTGAAGAGGGAGGAAGAGGCTGGTTCCTAAAGGACCTCATATGTCTGCCAAAGGAGGTTGGACTGTCCTAAAGTGAGTGCACCAGAGAACAACTAAAGAGTCTTAAAAAGATAAATAACACTGTTTGCATTTTAGGAAGATCATTCTGGTGTAGACATTGGATTGGGTAGGGGAAAAGGGATTAAGCCTGAAATGCTGTAAACAAATTAGGAAACTAGGTCAATTCTCAAGTCAAAGATGAAAGTCTTAACAGTAAAATGGGAGGGGGAGACAAATGGGAGACCGATAAAAGATATGGAATCTATAATGATTTAGTGAGTGATTGGGTTAGGATTGGGTATGTGAATATACTATCCTGTCATCCTATGAGAATTATAAGCAAGTCTGGCCTTATATTTTTATTTCTGTTTGTATAACTTGGCTTCTATTACAAAAGAGTTGAACTAAGGCTGGCCTTATTATATACACAGATACAAAGTATCTGGGTATCTGTATAAAGTAATTTTAGTTATTTTCAAAAGACCCACTTACCCAAATAAAATACATGCCCACTTATGCCTGAAATTCTACAATTAGAGCACCATTCCTTCTGTTTAAACTAGATGCTCTGCTTATAAATCATTTACATCTCAAAGTGAATGAGTTTAGTATCTCTTTTCCTGAGGATATTAGGAGATAAGAAAGAGAACACGAGAGAATTTTAAGTTTGAGAGCAATGGAAGAAGGGTTGGGAAGGAAGTATATCACCACCAAGGAGAAGCTAAGGGCACAGAAAGAAGCAAGCAGAAGCTTTACTCTCCTAATAGGGTTCCTTTCTCCTGTCCTTGCCCTATTTCATTCTATCAATGAACAGCAACTATAGGCATCATGTTAGAACATAAATCAGGTAATATTATTCATCTTTTCAAAACACTTGAATGGCTTTGCATTTCATTCTGACTAAAAGCCAAAGTCCTTACAGTGTGGCCTCCAAGACCCTATAGATCTGATTCCATCCTTTGGTCTGTTCCACCACACCCCCTTCTCCATTACTTTTCTGAATCATCCCCTACCCTCTCTCTCTCTCACTCACATGCCGGTTTTCTAGTTATTCTGTAAACACCCGAGGTACATTCCTGCACCAGGACATTTGCTCTTTCTGCTTCCTCTGTTGGAATGACCTATCCCCAGAAAGCCAACAGTTTGCTTCCTTATTTTTTTAGAGTCTTTACCTATATTTCATGTTTTCATTGAGGCCTTCCTTGATCACCTTATTTAAAATCTGATCCTTTCCCCACACTCCCTACTTATTTTTTTCCATAATACTTACCATCATCTAACACACTATTCATGCTACTCACATTTTTTTATTGTCTGACTCCTTTAATGAAGCGTATTCTCCTTGCTGCACCCCCAGACATATACCTGGCACATAATAAAAGTCAACAAATATCTGTTGAATTGAATTTCACATTACCAGAGGCCAGTCCTGTGGATCGGGAAGTATTTGCAAATCAAGAAATAGAATATCACCAAGTAAACCAGTAATAGAGTTGGGGTGAAGACACAGTCCATTCTTGGTCCATGACTTACCACTACACCATATAAGTTCTATTGTCATTGTCATTCTTTCCTCCATGATCCTCACACTTCATATAAAATTCTGACTGGATCAGGTCACTTGGGGGATCTAAGACATAATGTTTTTCTGCTCAATATATAGGGAGATTTCTAGAACAACCCTTCCCATATACCACCTTTCTCTTTGACAACCTTGGTTCAAATTTTCTATGCTGGCCACACCAAGCATGTTCAGTTAACTTAGCTTTGCCATTCCCCAAGTACTGGGAAGACTCTTGCCAAGGGACTAACCTGGGGTGGAATCTGCCAGTGCTGTTCTCTCTCTAATCCCAGGAGTGATCCCTACCTTTGACCAGGGCTTTGAGTTAGTACTTAGAAATGGGTCCCTCATCAGGCTTCTTTTCCCATCTCCAATCATGGGAAAGATTTCCTGACAAAGAGCACTGGTGGTCTAAAAGTTAAAATCAGGACATCCCACCACATTTATATTCCAGTTTTGACCCTCAGGCCATGAGGTTATGGCAGGCCACACTTCACATTCCTTTCCCCTCATTACCAACTCCATCACAGACTTCATATCTCTGCTCAAATGATTCTTTACAGTGATCCCTAACTAGGACTAAGTACCCTATGGAAGTACCTGTCCCCCCATCACCATTACTTTATAAACATTTTCTCTGCCTTTTGGGATTTTTGGTAGCACTTCTCACTATCTGAACACATATGTGTGACACACAAATATACATATACACATATATATTTGTTTACTTGTTTATCATTTGCTTCACCATAAAAATGTATCTTCCATGAAGGGCAAAATACCTAGAATATTGTGTGATACATTTCTTCTTTCCCTACAGATTGTATCTAGCTTTATATATAATAACTATTTTGATTGATCTTTGGGTTTCTCTCACCTTCCTTTTATCCTTGCAATCTATGGAAGGAGATGAGACAATAATTTTTGAGTATATATCACGGATTAAATATTGCAGTAGGTAACTTCATATCTAAGTTCATTGACTATTCCTAGCTACTCTATAATTTAGGGTAGTTAAATCATTATCTTCATCTTCACCAATAAAAATACTGACATTTCTGTTTCACAGATGGAAAACTGTGAATTAGAAAGAGAATTCTTATCCAAGATAGTGGTAAAGCCAAATTTTATATTGCGATCTCAGTTCTCAGATGATGGTTATGTCAATGGTGATGATGATAGCGATACAATATATTTCTCCAGTGTTTTATGTGTGTCAGACTCTTTGCTAGGCTCTTTATAAACATTATCTCTTTAATACTAATAATAACAGTAACACCTTATACTTACATAATGCTAGTCTTGTGCTAGGTACTGTTCTAAACAGTCTAGGGTATTGACTAATTTAATCCTCCCAAGATCCCTATGAAGCTGCAGCACAAATTGTTAGCTGATCACCAAAATCATTTCCTTTGCCTTCTTGACAGTTATCAAGACTGCATTCCCCAGTCTCCCTAGCTATTAGATGAGGGAGTGTAATGGAGATGTAATCAATGGATTGTGGGTGGAGGTGATATAAACCTCATCGAGGCTTAGGCCATAAGAATTACTCACACGATCCTTTCATTTTTTCCGGTTAGTGGAATGGACATGACCCCCAAGGCAACCTTGGAAGCCATGTGCTGAAGATACCCAAGTTGCCATCAGCTTGAGCCCCTGCATGACTGTGTGAACTAGAGACCCACCCCCACCCGCATCTCCACCCTATATTGCCTAGATCGGCATTGGACTGCTCATCTGTTAGGGTAAGCTGCGGAATTTGGATGGCTTCTTTCTTAGAGTAGTTAGCTTATTTCTGAGTTAAGCGGTGTTTTTATCCACATTTCATAGATATGAGACCGAGGCACAGAGAATTTATGTAACTTGCAAGTACAGTTGACCCTTGATTAACATGGACTTGAACTGCACCGGTACACATATACGTGGATTTTTTCAATAAATATAGTACCTGTAATTTTCATTTTACAAATCTTTAAATTAACTAAGTGTGGGGGAAAGTTTGTGCTTGATTGGAGATCACAATACGTGGAATCAAAAGAACTAGGGTTTGAGTCCTGATTCTATCCAAACTGTTTCAGCTTCCGGCCCTTGGGTGAGTCGTTCATCAATTCCTTTGTTTTTGAGACAAAGGTAGCAGTATGTGTCTTTTGACTGTGTGGGGATCAGCACCTCTAACCCCCACGTTGTTCAAGGGTCAACTGTAGTTATTATCATCCTTACTTTATAAAAAAGGAAACTGAATCTCAGTGAAGTTGAGTATTTGGTTATACTATGTAAGTCAGGTTAAGTTAACAAAACAGAACCCACATTAAGTTGCTCAATAAGGGATATTTAACATGCAGAACTACTCACCAAGGGGTTAGAGATGCTGAAAGGGCAAATAGGAGCAGCGAGGCAACCCAGAGCAGGAATAGAGGGAAGCCACCACCAGATCTAGGACTAGCAGGACAAAGTGTGGGTGATGTTACCAGAGCCCAAGTGCTAGGGTAGCCCAGTGTAAGCTAGAACCAATATCCTTCAATAACTGGGAAATATGAAAAAAGATGGAACTACAGCCAAGGTTCTGCCTAAAGCAGAGAGAGTGCGAGAGAAATTACCCAGTTTCTCTCTCAATTCCAGGCTTCTCCCCGTGCCCTCCATTAGTTGATCCTAGCTAGAATCCAATTGGCAAAAGAGCATGTGAAATGCAATTTGCTTAAGCCAGTGACCTGCAATACAGAATAGAACAGAGGAAGCATAAGGAATGGATCTAAGAGCAAATAGGCGAGTAACCAGAATATCAACCAAGGGCTCACAGCACATAAATGACAGGCAAACCTGTCATTGAAACTCAGGCCTATATACCTCCCAAGACACATCTAGACCTAGTCTTTCTAATATGCTATGCTGTCTTTCAAGTGAATATAGTTCTTTGTATGTAGTATATCTTAAATAAACATTTCCTTTTATTGTTTGTACCTTTTTAAAACCATTTAGTTCATAGAATAGAATTTGTTTTTAAAAAAATAAGGAAGGAAAGTGATCGGCTTCCTTTCTACCACCTTTCCAGATAGTTTCAGGTAAACATTAAACAATGATATGAATGTCAGAAAATGTCACCACGATGGTGACAAGCAGCCCAGCATAATGGTAGTGAGCATGGGCTTTGCTGTTGGACAAATCTGGTTTTGAATATGTGCCAATCACAGTTACTGACTACGTAGTATTGGGGATACAATTATTTAAATTCATTGAGCCTTAGTTCCTTGATCTTTAACATGGCAATACTCATACCAACTGTTCATAGTTGCACCCACAGAAGAATTTATGAGGAATACATTATATTATATATATAACCTCATTAAGTTCCTGACTTAATTGACTGCTGTCAGTTAGTAGCAGCTACTGTCATAGCTGTAGCTGTTGGCAGCAGGTCATTCAGTAAGCAAAGACAGCTGGAAATGGGACGGAACAGAATGCAGTTTACAGCAAACCACACTTCCTTCAAGGTATTCAGTGCATTCAGTTAGAACTTAAAGGATGCAGAAAGTCAGAGTTTTTTTGCTAGATAGCCTCCCTCAAGAGTCATGCTACGAACCCCTGGCATTTTGACAGATTTGAAAAAATATATATTTATTTTAGACACTGAAGCTTCAAAAATTCATTTTAGTTCACTCTAGTCATAGTACTTAGGAATAATTTTATCATTTGCAATGAACCCTCAACAGAAAATGAATTTCAAGTGATTATATTCTAATGGAACAGTACAGAAGTTTATGTAAGCACACTGAAGAGGTTATCAATAACTTGTGTCAATTTATTATTTTGTTATTTTTTTCACTTGGGACTAGAATGCAATATTAGCTAAAAATTCTCACCTAAATAGGCTTTTACTACCATGCCATGGCAGAGATTCTCTATGTCAAATGAGAGTTTTAGGTGATAAATTCCCTAAGATAGAAAGTAGATATGTGACAATTTGTAAGAATAAATTGGAAGGTATACTTTTTCTTATTTTGATGCTGATATGAATTCAATCTGAATATTGATGAGAAGTAGCTGTTGGAATCCCCAGGAACTAGTAAATTCAAGTCTGATTCCAAGAGTACAGAGGCATCATTATTAACTCCCTATTCTTTAAGACATTCATAGTCTCACCATCATAATAAATTATTTTGCCTTTAGGCATGCTGTTAGACATAAAAAATAATTTTCTTTTTCCCATTCTGCACTGTATTTGCTCGTGGGTTGAATTAAATCCACATGCCATTTTTGGTGTGCTCATATACTGACCAAACTATAAATTTACATTTATCTACCCTGAACCTTGACCCACAGTATCTATCACTCTGAGGGCAAGGCCATTCTAGTTTAAGGAGGATAAAGACATAAAGGAAAGAAGAAGCAAGGGTAAGAGAGAATTTCACAATACCCAGAATTTAGCAAGTCTGGGCAGCCCCCAAGCCAGTAGGACGTCCTCTGTACCTGTAGTCCTTCATCAAATGGAAAACTTTAAAATGCCCCTAGAGACCAGCATTTTCCTACTTTTGATTTTTCCTTTTATTAAGATGAATGGCTTAGAGCCGGGTGTATGGTTAATTAGGGCTGCTAATATCCCCTCAAGGGAGGATATAAAGAAATAGTCAACATTTTCATAAAGTGGCTTCCCCACATCTCCTGTCCCTATAACTTGAGTATCCATTCTATTTCATTTCAAGTTCAGTGCACTAATGTGCCCCCATTAACGAAAGAGAACAGAAATAGTATACTGTACTAGACTCTTATGTATCATTCATTTATTCCCCAAAATATTTATTGAGCAATTGCTGTATGTCAGGCACAGTCCTACGTTCTAGGGATGGATATAGCAGTGATCAGAACAGACAAAAATTACTACCCTTGTTGAGTTTGCATTCTATTGGGGGAAAGAGATAATAAATAAGATAAGTACCAGCGTCACTATAGCATTTATGAAAGCTCTGGGATCTAACTGAGAATTAATCTTGTGATGTATACAGTTATTCAAAATATCAGTCTCAAGGCACTTGCAGAAAAATGATCTTACTCGTTTGAATACTAGAAGTTTGACAGTAATTCATGAACATTTGCAGGACAATGTACTGGCTCATTTCATGATAGAATTCTTAGAGAACAAGGTCTTGAAGGATGACTGGAAAATGTTCCCACTCAATCAGTGAGCTGGCCAACTCTGGACAGTCTTTCTTAGTCCTCTATTCCAATGTGACGCCTGGGCTCTTGTATGGCACTCTTCAAAGTGACCCTATCCATGGCTGGACCTGTCTAACCATACGACTTAGTGGATCTGACAGAACCAAGCCTGTGATGAGCATTTCAGTTCATATGCTTGCTTAATGGCTCATGGTCAGGAGCTCTGTTTATCAGGGCCCAGTAGCATGGCATGAGCAGTTTATTGACTGGTATGCAGTTCATTGCTGCAGATGGCTTGACCTTGCTTCAGAACACTGGAGAGTTATGTTGTGATTTTTCTACTGCAGTTTGCCATGAACTCCACATAGCATCTTTTTTTCCAATCACAGATATTTATAACACTATAGGAACTATCCAGATATATATCCCCAATGTAGCCTGTATCTGCTGAATAGCTTTACTGCTCTAGGCTCATTAATAGCTAATAGTCTTTCTAATCACTTGGCAAATGGGTCAGAGCCATATGTGTAGAATATGTGCTTCCAGAATGCAGAGTATTTACCAATGCAGAGTATTTACCAAGTGTTGTGCTTCCTTCTTAGTAGTGGAAAGTCCAGAATAAAATAAATGTGTCCCATAATGTAGAGGGGTTATTCTGGCATGCTCCAGAATACTGAACCTCTGAAAACTTTACTGATTTTTCAAGACACTAAAACTTCGTAAGATTTCTCTTCCAGCCTCTTCTAACATAGAGGAGTGTTTCTAATGTACTTGCCATGTCTTTCTTATCTGGTCTTATATATATGATGACTCTGATTCAGCTGACTAAAATGATATTCTGTTCAGACAATCCAGGTCCCTTTGGATTACATTATGACAGGCCCAGAGAGTTGTCACAGCCCTGGGGCAAAATCATGAATGTAAAATGTTGTCCATCCCATGTGAACGCAAGCTGCTTGCAGTCCTTCTTCCTGATAAAAATGGAAAAAAATGCATCTGCAACATCAGTGGACACATACCATGTCCTGAGGCAGCATTAATGTACTCTTGCAAAGATATCACATCTGGTACAGCAGCTGCAATTGGGACTAGTACTTGTTTAAATTTATGATAGTTCACTATCATCTTCCAGGACCTGTCTTTTTTCATGGTGAGAATGGTGAATTAATTGGTGAATATAATGGGATCACCAAACCTGTAAACCTTAAGTGCATTAAGGTAGACACTATTTCTACCATTTCCCTTCAGGATAAGGCTATTGTTGTTTTCTGTTGTTATTATCTTTCCTGGAGTGAAGGATTTCCAGAGCTTTCCATTTGGATTTCCCCCATAGAAGAGCTCTTACTCCACTGGCCAAGGAACTAATATGGGAGTTCTGCCAACTACCAAGTAGGTCCATTCCAGTTAAACATTTGGGGACAGAGAATTAACCATTATGTGGATCTGTGAAACCAGTGGATCCTCTGTGAACAGGTCCTGGCCCATAATTCCATTTTTACCTGGACACCATGTACTCCCACTGTTACGCAAGGGGGCTCTGATGGCACTAGGCCCCTAGACATGGATGTCAGTTCGGATTCTATATTCAGCTGTTCTTGAAATGGCTGGATATTACCCTTTGTCTCAGCATATGGATAGCTAAGTAAATGACTGTAGATACCATTGAAGAAGAACAGAGAAAATCATTACTGTGTACAATTACTGTGGTACTGCAGGGTCCTTCTTCCTAGAGATTCAGTATCTCCTTCAGTCATCGAGTTACAGGTTTAAAAAAAGTCTCATGTCCAGAAACCATGCAACGGATTGTGTCTTCTAATGGGGAGGTTATCATCACCTTCCTCATCACCCACCCTTGATTTCTTTTGTTTGAATAAAGTTAGCAACTCCCTTATTGGCTGCCCATTTATTTTCCCTTAGGGATGCCACGTCCTATTAATCATCACTACAGCTCTTTGCAGGTCAAGCTCCTTTCTATGTTATTCTGACCATTATGATAATTGCACTCATTCTGTTTCTCATGATTGAGTGCCTGCACCTGGTCTTTATTATTCTGAGGTCCTATCGTCCCCATTGTTATTAGGCAAGCTAGTTCTTTAATAGCTTCTCCTGGTGTCAGTCTTGGCCTACACAGGACAGCCACCACTGAGTTTCTCAGTGATGCTGGTGATCCTCTAACCTGCGTAATTCTTTACTCTAGACTTTCCCACCCACCACAGTTGGCTGGTGGACCTTCCAACCCAACAGTCACTCCAATATGCACACTTCTTTGAAACTTTGGATATCCTTTTCCACCATGGAGCCTTTCTACCCCACTTAGTGCAGGCCATTGCCTTCTCCAGACTTTCAAGAGCCATCCTAGCAGCATGTTAGCAACATCACCAGGATCTTTGCCTTGGTATAAAATCCTATATCAGGTGAGAGTATCCTTGCATTGATAAACACTCTTTATCCAACTGACAGGCTATACAGTCGTTAACTCATGAATCTCAAGGTGTCCATGGGTGATGTGTCCATTCCAGTTAGAGGCAGAAAATTCATGAAGCACATGTAGGAGGTTTTAATGGCATGGCCTAGGAGTTATACTAATCACTTCCACTCACATTGCTTTGGCTCCAACTCAATACATGACCACAGCTCACTGTAAAGGAAGCTGGGAAATACAGTTCAACTTTGTGCTCAAGAAGAAGAGAAGAGTATTGCTCTTTGTGAGCAGCTAGCATTCCCTACTATAATAGCATAACCCAATATCCCCAATGTTCCTATGAACTATACTGCCCAGAGGACAAAGCTAGGTAAATGCATGCTCTATAGGGCTTTGAACCTTTTGCTTATAATCCAAATGTAGTCCCCTGATGAGCCAATGTAGACCTCAGAAAAAAAATGTGTTTTACCAATGTGATGTAAACCAAATAAAGCCTAGTAGCTTTCCCAGCTCCTTTCTACATAAGCTTAACTTCAAATTTGATCCTCTGTGTATTCCAAGGAGAATGGTGAGGAAAGGCTAGAGCAAGGAAGAGCAAGGTAGTCAATGAGAAGCAGCGTATACAAGAAAGGGGAGAGGGAGAGACGGGGAGAGGGAAATAGAGCAAGGGAAGGAAGGAAAAAAAGGAAAGGAGGAAGGGAGGGAGAGAAAGAAAAAGAACATTTGTTCCAGCGCTTAGAGTTGTTAGGCAACTCACATAAGTCCTTCTCAAGATTGAGTCCATATTTGCCATTAGCTCTATGAAAATGATTCAAAGAGGAGAGAAAGAAAGAAAAAAAACCAACAGACAATTGCTGCCAGGGTCCAGAATGTTAAATTCCTTTGCTTAGTACAGTGAAAGCATCTATTAGAAATAGGATTCAATAAAATATCCTCTACTTGTTCTTTGGAATGAAGAGGGAAAAGGCATAAGGTCCTCCAAAGGGCACAACTGAACTGCAAAAGACAGACAATAAGAAAATGATCAGTATCAGTGAATTTGCCGGCCACTGTGTTCTCTTAGCTAAAAAAGTGAGAAAAGTCATCATAATTCGTTAGCATTTTTGTGGCCTGTAAAAAGTGAATTTGCTTTTATGATTATGCGAAAATGCATTGCTTACAATATAAGCTCTTGTTATGGTTTTTAAAATATGCCATCAAAGAAAAAACTCCAACAGTGAAAAGTCAACTGATTGACAAATATTTAAGATTTAAAAATGTACTCTTACTAGTAATCATTTTGCTAATGATGATAAGAGTATGGTGAAAATGGCACTTTTATGTTAATGTCCATGAGGGTGTTATGTAGATACAGGGCAATTTGCAAGCTATATCAGGAGTTTCAAAATTATTCACATCCTTTGAAGTGACCTTCCCACTTCTAAGGAGAAGGTCATTTATCCTAAAAGAAAAAAATAATAAATGTACTTAAGGACATATGGACTTAAGTATACATCAAAACATCATTTATATGTTATTATTCAAAAAAGTACATTCTAATAGGACAAAAAAATAGGAAATATAGATTGGGGGAGGTACATAAATTTATACCAGCTAAAATCTCACTCCCCAGAAATAACCACTGTTAACATTTTCTTGCCTATTCTTCCAGATTTTTCCCCAAGTAATCAGAAACATAAATACATACAAAGATAGAATATCATACATTTTCTTCAGTAATGCTTTTTCTCTTTAATAGATAAGGATTGTCCTCAACTTCTTAACACTGTATATAAATTTACATCATTTTGTTTAGGAACCACATGGCTTTCTATTGTATGGTCATGCCAAAATGTTTTAACAATACAGTGCTGTTGGACATTTAGGTTGCTTTCCATTATTCATGATAATACAGCACACTGAGATGAATATCTACGTATACACATCTATGAACACATTTAATCCTTAGAATAAATTCCAAGAATTTCTTAAAAGTACTCAATAATTAGGGTCTTCGATATATATGTCAAAATGTCTTCCAGGGAAGTTGTACCAACTTACAATTCCACTCCGTGTTTAGAAGTACCTATTTTCCCAGAGCCATGACAACACAAGGTGTTTTAACCATTTTAAACTGTAAGTATACATATTACTGTATATATGTCAATCCCAATCTCCCAATTCATCCCGCCACCACCATCCACCCATTTTCCCGCCTTGGTGTCCATACGTTTGTTCTCTACATCTGTGTCTCTATTTCTGCCTTGCAAACCAGTTCATCAAATAGATAACTAATAAGAACCTGCTGTATAAAAAAATAAATAAATTAAATTAACTTAAAAAAAACTGTAAGTATAATAGGGGAAATGATATATCATTATTTTAATTTACGTTCAATATCTTTTATTACTAGCATATGTGAATATTTTAAGTGATTGTCATTTTTTCTATAGTGAAGCATCTATACATCAAATTTAAACCATATTTATACCTTTTTTTAAACATCTTTATTGGAGTATAATTGCTTTACAATGGTGTGTTAGTTTCTGCTTTATAACAAAGTGAATCAGCTATACATATACCTTTTTTTATTATTGATTTCTAAATTATTTTAGGTAGCTTTGTTTGCTATTTTTCCTTAAAATCTACCAATTATTTCCCTTGTGGTTTCTGCTTTGTTTTCTTGCTTAGAAAGACCCTTCACACCAAAATTATATAAATATTCACGCTTATATATTTCTTGCCTTTTTATGATACCATTTAAAATATTAAATCATTAATCCATCTGGAATTTATTTAGGATTATGGTAAGAAGTGGGCTTTAACTTACAGTTATCCATTCTGAGTGGATTGTGTTGGGGAGTCTTTTTATTCCCCACTACTATGAAATCCTACCATGATTTTATTCTAAGTTGGAAATAACTTAAATATCCCACAGTAAAAGATAATTAAATCATCTACTCAATAGCATATTGAGATATAATTAAATATTATATTTATAATTAATTTGCAATATCTTAAAAATGCTTTTATCTTATGATAAGTGTGCAGGGGCGGGGGAAGCAAGAAACTAAATTCTAGAAGTGATAGGATTACAACTGTATTTTTTCAAATATTCAAAAATTTATATTTGGGAAAAAAATAAAAAATACACACACATAAAAAGTGATTATTTCCGTGGATTAAAAATGTGGCAGGATGGTAATTTCCTTGCTTTTTTTGGGCTTTACATTTTCTTTTTATAATTATGTACTCTTCTTGTAATGGAAAAAATACATACATCTTCTTTAAAAATATAATCAGTATATGTAGTGGGATTCTCTATCTTTAGGGGAAAATATCACAAAAATGTGATAAAGGCTCTGGAGTTTTCAGCAAAGGATGGAATTCAGACATTTTAGTTATCTCACCACCACGAGAGTTTCCATGTTTCCATGCTAACATATTATTGGGGAAGATGAATTAGTCAGAATTTTCCATTTCAGGTCAGCACCTCTGAATCTTTTCCCCCAGCCACAACCATTTATCCTAAGGGTTCCCATTTCACTGTATTATAGCAAGCTTGGATGCTTGCTCAAGGTCTGAGGGGGTCAGTTTGCTGTAGAAAATCGATTAGGTGCCATCCCTACAGAGTACTTAATTTCCGAGGGAGTCTTAAATGAGCTTGTATGGTGGCTTCATAGTTCATGTGAACTTCAAAGTTCACATAGTTCACTTCATAGTTCATGTGAACTTCAAAGTTCACAAGGTGGCTTTATAGGGCTACACGCTTTGAGAAATCGTCAGTACCGGAACTGGTATTGATCTATGCTGAGCAACAATTAACTGAAATTGCATAAGGTACTTGTACATCTGTGAGTGTGGTGAAAAAAAAAAAAAGCATAATGAAACCAGAAAGTACCTCTTAAATGGGATATGGTTGTCTGCTCTACCCAGAAAAAGATGGTGAGGAAAAGCCCAAAGCTGTAGTATAGAAGCCTGCATTGACTGAGATGTTTTTTCTTTTTCTTCTTTCTCATTAACACATTATCAATGTTTGCCCCTCTTTATGGGAGGGCAATGAAGTGGCCACATTACCTCCTGTTCAAATTCACCCACTTCTTCACTCTGTTTGGAGAAAAAGTTATCTCCATCTGTCCCAACCAATAGAGATTGTCACTCTCAAGTCTCTGGTTGGAGAGTAGAAAAATCAGTGATCCCAAAATGTTTCCTTTGCTTTCTACCTGAGTCACCCCATCCTAATGAGGTAACAGGGTAGGAGTCTGGCATTTAAAAAATCGCACCCATGGCTTGATATATTGTACTGAAAAGAGGAAATGAACATGTATTTTGATGCTGAGACCAAGCACCTTTTCCTGACATAGCTCCCAGTGCTGACAGGCATGCCGGTGCCTTTACCCTGCTGACAGAAATTGGTAGCAACCTTCCTAGGAATTTGACCAGACTAAGAGGAAAGACTTAATGATATTAACATTGAAGTATCATCTCCTGAATGGCCCAGTCAGACCAATTCAGTGAAACTCAGTCAATAATGCCTACCTGTGCACTTAGAGCCCTCACCTCAGGGTTTTTAAATCATAGGTTATCATTTGTCTGATAGTTCACATAGTAAGTATTATTATATGAATTTTAAATTCCAGATGGTGTGTAAATATGTGTATCTGTGCCTGTGTTTGTATGTTTGTGTGTATGTGTGTGCTGTGTAGTGGGTCCTGATATAAAAATTACTCTTTATTGAGAGTCATAGTCAAACATTTTTGAAAGTCAATGCTCTAATTTTAGTGATAATAATTAGAACAAAAAACACTGATAAAAATAACAACCTAGAAGAATCAGAATCTATGCAGATAGAAGAAAACTAAAATTAATTATGAACAAAGACCCTTACTATAATCAGAGACATTATAATTGCACTAGTGAAGTAAGTTACAAAAAAAGTAAAAGGAACACATAAAACCAAAAGAAGCACTTGGAAGTTAAACAATACCATCAAGATGCAATAGCAATTTAAAACTTCATAAAATAATGGGAAGATAATAGGGAAGAATCTTCCCAGAAAGCAAAGCAAAATAATATCTAAACTTTATTGACCAGTTATTAATTTTAGCACATATTATGTCATTTAATCCTCACAATAACCCATGAGGTAGATACTATTATCATCATTTTACAGATGAGGAGACTTAAATAACTTACAAATGTTCACACAGGTAATAAGTGGGGGAGCCATAACTTGAACCAATTTACTGCAATTCTCCTCTGCAGACTAAAATCATATTATTCTTTCTGCTCTGGTCCTGATTTTCCATTTTATTCATACACTTATTAAGCATTTTGTAACTGCTTCAAATCCTTTTCATATACAGATGGACTATCAATACATTCAGTAAATAGATATACCATAAGTTAAGCATCTTACTAGACGATGAAGACAAAAGTTGTATAAGCCATTATTTCAGTTAAATTACACACATCTGTTCCTCTCACTGTATTAAATTCTATTATTGAGATATAATTGGCATATATGTAAGTTTAAGATGTACAATATGATGATTTGATACAGGTATATATTGTAAAATATTTACCACAATAAGGTTAATTTAATAAATTTTTCACCTCACATAATTATCATTTTGTTGTTATTGTTATGGTGCGGACATTAAAGCACCACTCTCATAGCAACTTGCAAGTAAACAATATGGTATTGTTATCTACAGTCACCACACTGTAACTTAGATCATCAGAACTTATCCTTCCTATAACTGAAAATGTGTACCCTTTGACCTCCATCTCCCCATTTCCCCCACCTCTCAGCTCCTGGAAGATACCATTCTACTCCCTGTTTCTACAACTTCAGCGTTTTTAGAGCTCATATATAAATGAGATCATACAGTATTTGTCTTTCTCCGTCTGACTTATTACACTTAGCATAATGCCTTAAGGCTTATTCATGTTGTCAAATGTCAAGATTTCCTTCTTTTATGGCTGAAGAATATTCCAGTGTGTGTGTGTATGTATACATAGTTTTCTTTGTCCATTCATCTGTTGATGGACACAAGACATGTTTCCACATATTGGCTTTTGTGAATAATGCTGCAATGAACATGGGAGGGGAGATGTCTTTGAGATAGTGATTTCACTTCCTTTGGACATACAATTCTTGAGGAAAAGAACTTATTTTGATCATCCAAAGCTCACCACACAACCTTTTGGACATAGTAGGGACTCAGAAAATGCTCACAAAAATAATTTTAAATCAGTTGAATATTCCACTGGGATAAAGTTACAACTGAGTTAAAACTTTAACTCAGAAGAGGGCATTGATTACATTTTCCTCTTCCTAGAACTAGCAGACACCCTCCCCAGTGCCCGCTAATTGTCTTCGATGTCTCCTGGCCATGACAGAGCTCAGCCTTCTCAGTTTTCCTCTCATACACATTCCTACATGGTCTTCAGAAAGCACCAGAATGGCCTATTCATCTGAGCACGTGAGATGAATGTGTGCTCATTATGTCCTGGTTCCCAGACATGAATTTTAGTCCCAGTGGGATTCTGTACCCAACTGACATGTGGGAGACTTCTGTTTTTTGGCTGCCCTCAAGGAATCTACTCATTCAGTCCCATCTCCCTGGCCAACTACCACTCCTGTTTAATCAAATTTGGCAGTCTCCCCAGTGAAAAGCTTTGTGTATTTTCTCATGAGGCTGTCAACCTCCTGGGACTCTGCTTGGAGATGAAAGGGTTGGAGTAACATTCCGAATCTTATTTTTATGGAACACTGGATGCAAAAATAAAGTGGAAAGATGGTGATTTGCTCAAAATGCAGGCTTTAAAACGTCCCTCCCACAAAAGCCTTGGAGGAGAAATCAAGACAAAACTGCCACACTACCATCAGGACCTACAGCAAGCTACTTACCCTCACCATTTTACTTAGTCTGCCCTTCATTAAATGAGGCAGTTGGACTAGAGCCATGATTAGAAATTGTCTTCTATAGAGCCTTCGAGTTTCACAGTGGCACCTCAGGGACCAGCTGAAGCAGGGGTCTAGGAGAGACTGAGAAAGCAGGATTCAGGGTCTCCTACCCCTGCATCAATCTGAGAAACAGTTAACCTTGTTAATAACTCTGTTATTTGTATAAGATTTCATTCATGAGAGGAAGATTCTGCTGCAAAAGAAAATAAAAGAGAAAATAACATATTCCATAACTTCTAAAACCCTTACCACCAGCTCCTTCAATGATTCTATAATACATCTATGGACATATTATTTCTTAATTGTCTTTATTTTGAAAAAAAATTAGAAATTATTTACCCTGTAAGTAATTAACATTTTTACACACACCTCTCTCTCTCTCTCCCCTCCTCCTTATCTCCTCTTTCTCTTTTAAGTTATTCCCTTGTGTGTAGGTGACTCATCTTAGGAAGAGAACCTGCTCAATTGATGTTCTCAAATAAGTGCTGCTTACATGGGTATCAGTACAGCTGTTTTAACCCTAAGATATCATTCCTTATCAGTACAGTACATAATTGAATCCTTGTGTTTCAATTGAGGATTTTTAAAGCCAAAGAAGGGTTCATTTCAAACAATTGAACCCACATAGGAAAGGGAGGGAGAGAGGGAAGAGAGAAAGACAAGGATGAGAGATGGAGAGATGGGAGAAGTTAGCGTTACTGAGCACCTACTCTGTGCAAAGTCCCACAACATGTAACTAGAAGGGCCAGGATTTGAATCCAACTCTAGAACACTCTTTTTTTAAATTTTTTTTTCATTAACTTTTATTGGGGTATAGTTGATTTACAATATTGTGTTAGTTACTGGCATACAGCAAAGTGAATCAGTTATACATTGGAACACTCAAGTCCATGTTCTTTCTTCTCTTCCCATCTAGTTTACATGTTATTAATAATCATCACACATCCCAAGCCAAATGCTTAGTGTGAATTTACTGCTTCACTGTGGTGTTGCTGGTTACCTTCTATGAAGGCATCTAGTAATTTTTTTTGGCTGCATGGAGTAATTTTTTTAATTTAGGACTATGTATTGGCTCCAATTTTCTCACACATCTGACAGTTTGCTGTCCTAAGCATATTTCTCACACACTCATGTGCTCTTCCTATGCAATCTCAGTCCCTATCGTGGTTTAACCTAGGACCCATACTCTTCCCACTCTCAGTTAAAACTTCCTCCCAAAACTCCCTCCCGAGTCCTAGACCCACTCAGGACATCTCTACCTGAGTGTCTTCAGGCATGTCACATTAAACGAATTCAAAACAAAACTCATTACCTCCCCGCAAATTTCCCCAAACCAGGTTCTCTCCATCTCAGCTAACAGCACAACATTCATCAAGATAGAAACCTCAAAATCAGTTGTGACTCTTGCCTCTTCCACTCTTCACATCCAGCCACCATCAGTTTCTGCCAAAGCAACTTCTAAATGCCTCTTTTTTTTTCCTCTTTGCATTCCCACTTCTATTGCTTGGTTGAGGTCTCCCGTTCTCTGAGCGTATTATGATAGCTTCCTGCCTCAAGTTTTCCTTCCATTTAGTTCAATTTCTAAAAGCAAATTTGATCATATTCTATCCAAATATTGAATACTGGTCATATTCAACTCTTTAAGTTGGCCATCCTCTACCTCTTGAAATTCTCTCCTCCCTTAGCCTTCAGGTTACACAATTTTTGGGGTTTCAACTTCTGTGACAGCCCCCTCTTATTTTTACTCGTTGGCTTTATTTACTTTCCCTCTTTAATCGTACTTTTTTCTTTTTCTTCCCAGAAATTTCCTTTTTTGTTCTTTACTCTTCTCTTTATAAATCTTCTCCTTTCGCATGGCTTCAACCACCACCCATATGTTGACAACACCCACATCTTTATTTCTAGCCCTGACATCTCACCGAAGCTCAAGATCCATATTTCTATCTAGCTACTGAGCTCATTATTTTTCCTATAATACCTGCTCTTCTGGATTATCATTCTCTCCAAACAATGTTAGAAGTTATCTATTCTCCAGAACTAGAAGCCTAGAAGAAAACCTAAACCTCTCTTAATTCTTCAGTCTCTGAATCGAACTAGTCATCTATTACCTTCAAACATCCCTTGGGAAGGTCTTTGAAATCCAGACTCTTCTCCATTCCCTCTGCCATTGTCACTGCCCAGGTCTTTATCATCTTTCATCTGAAATGTGGTGCTATGTCTCTGAATAGTCTCTCTCACTTCCATTCATTTATCCACTCATTCCAAAATTATTTTCCACAAAAATAAATCGATCTTTTTTTTTTTTTTTTCGGTACGCGGGCCTCTCACTGTTGTGGCCTCTCCCGTTGCAGAGCACAGGCTCCGGACGCGCAGGCTCAGCGGCCATGGCTCACGGGGCCAGCCGCTCCGCGGTATGTGGGATCTTTCCACACCGGGGCACGAACCCGTGTCCCCTGCATCAGCAAGCGGACTCTCAACCCCTGCGCCACCAGGGAAGCCCCTAAATCGATCTTTTAAAAACCTACAGTTACTCCCAATTGTAAACAGTATAAAATCAGGTTTATAATACAGGGCTCTTCACAAGTGCCCTTAACTGAAAAGGACTGTCTGCTTCTATCCATCTTCCTTCATTCAACACCACTGGCCAAGGGAAGAGAGGCTGACAATTTGGATTAATCAGAGTCTAGGACAGTGGTTGGGCCATATTTATTAGGTGAGTGAATTCATTAGATGTAATAGTTATTCTCTTTCTACTCAGCCTTCAGACCCCACTTAACTTGAGTGGATAAGTTAAGATGGGCCCTGGTATATAGAAACAACCATAACAAATTCAATGGAAAACAGCAGAAGGCTTTACCCCTAGCTTATACAATATTTCCCAAACCACATTTTGCAAGAAAGTATTAAAGTACTGCACTGGAAGTTATCGTACTTTGTCCAGCTATTAATAAATTTTCTGTATGTGTGTGCTCATACATACATTAATACTTTTGGCTATTGTCCTTCATACAGCTCTCTTGGTTAGAAATTACATGAAGAGAAGGGGGAAATTGCAATGGAAAAATATTTCACCTCTCATTCTTAGCACCATAAATCATGAAGGTATCTAGTTTTTGTGAGGCCAGATGTCTATAAATTTGGGGCATCTTTGTTAAGAAAAAATATATAAAATTATAAACATAAATTCATGGTAAATTATACATTTTAGAAAGCTGTCAAATACCATAAATATAAAAAACAATCCAGAAAATTGGTATTTTATTATCTAGAGTCCTGACATACTTTCTTTAATATATTTTTCTAAATTTTGAGGTTGCAAATTTCTTGATTTTCTCTTCATATGCAATAATTTTTAATATTTTCTGTAGAATAGTAATGTTATTCTGAATTTCTTCTAGCTGGTTGATCTATATTTGTTTTTTATTATTGGTAGTTTAGAAATATTTATTTCCATTTCCTCTGTAACTTTCTTTATGGTTCTGCTAAGGTGCCATTTCTGGCTCAGTAACAAACCCAGTGAGAACTCCAGCCTTTGCTCTCCCTTGGTCTAGCACAGCCCAGACAGCTCCTCACTGACCTTAGCACCATGCCCCCACCCCCATACTGTCCTACCACGATGATCCTGGGAATTGGGGGGTCTAGGTTTCTATAATCTGAATCATAATGGCCTTAAGCAGGAGGCAGAGCAGCATCCTATTCAAATCCTTATTCTTGAGAATCTAAGACAGGGTTGGGATGACTGATGAGGTACTCTGGGGGCAGGGTGCTGATGGAGATCAGGCAGAGGTAGAAGTAGTGCTGGCAGCCTGCTGGCCCCACCTACAGCCCCAGGACCATCATCAGGAGCAGAGTTCCATGCCTCTAATATCCCATTTTTCTGCTGATTCCTACCATCTTAGAGAAGAACACATGGAGAAATAGAAGGGGCACACTCAAATAAGAGGCCCTGAAACTTAAACTCCATGTGTTTCATGGTAGTTCTGCTCCTGTACAGATCTTACCTTGATGATTCTTTTACAGGCATTGTTTCTTCTGCCTGGAAGTCTCTCCTTTCTTTTCTCTATTTGCCATATTCCTGCTCCTTGTTTCATATGCAGCTAACATATGACCTCATCTCTGGAGACACCTGCCATGACATGACATCCTCTAATATTTTATTCATACTTTTATCAAAACACTGACCATATATTATAATTTGTATCACTGTATGTCTACCTTTCTCACTAAATTGAGATGTTATTAAGGAACTATGTTTATTAATGTTATGTTCCTTGCCTTTACAACAAAGCTCTTTCACGTAGTAGACTTTTAACAGTCTGAATGTCCTAACTCCAAGGGTCACCACTTCTAAAAGGTTTTCCTGACACCTTCACACAGAATTAATACATTATGTCCAGCATCTTGTACATATTGAGTTCTTAATAAATTGTACAGCAGGAGTTTGTGCATGTATTAATCGCATCCACTAGATTATTAGACTGTCAAAGAAAAAGTCTAGTTCTTGGTCTTCTTTTCTCTCAGCATCAAACACAGCACTTGGTATGGGAGTGGAATCTGAATACTGTCAGAGAAAAGAATGAGCTACTTTGAGATAGAAAAAGCTAACATTTATTGAGTACGTATTGGATACTAAGCACTATTCTAGGTGCTTTACATGAAATATTTCACTTAATCCTTACAGCAAACCTATAAGCTACGGTGTTATCCCTTTTTTAACAATAAAGGTACTGAGGCATTGTGAGGTTATATAAGCATAACAGTCATATGGTCAGCAAGTAGAAGAAACAGAATTTGACACTAGTAGGCTGAATCCAGAAACACTGCTTTGAACCACTTCACTACACTGTCTTCTAAGAAATCAATATTCAGTGGTCTGGGTCACTACATGACTCATTTTTATGGCTGCTCGTGATTGTTGAGTATGCTCTGTAACTTTATTTAAGTCACATACCATAAAATATCAGTCAACTGGAAAGTTCACAGCATCTAGCTAACTGAATTTTTTGATTAACATCTTTAGTAACCATTCCCCTGCCTTAGTAAGTACAGAATACAGAATACAACTGAATTCTTATCTTCAAATTTAGAATCTCCTAAGTTCCCAAGGATATAACTTTGACTCTTAGGAATTATTGTTCCATACATGGCTGTAGGAATTCTGGAAAATGTGTCTGGATAGTAGGAAAACAGGAGAGAGTGAAATGATTCAGAAGAGATGATCCAGGGTGCTATGGGTCCTGTAAACTGTGACACATGACGAACTGCTCAAAGAGCCCTACTTATCCTGGAAATGAGAAGACTTTGGGTGTCAATTAAGTTAATCATGACATTAGCACCATCGGCCCACTCAGTGCTGCTCCTTTAGGTCTCACTTGCTCACTTGCTGATTCATCTCATTGCCTTTTTTCCTCATCTTCCATTCTCATTCCCTTCCCCCTATGGCAACACACTAATGTATTTAATATATATCTTTTTTCTTTTTATGGGCTTTTGCAAAAATTGTATTGGTGTTTGTGCACATGTTTTAAATTTACATTAAAAAGTATTTATTAAATATAATACCTTGCTCTTTTCGCTCAGCACTATGTCACTGAGATCCATTCATATTGCTCTATGTACTAATCCAACGGTCCCCAACCATTTTGGCACTAGGGACTGGTTTTGTGGAAGACAAATTTTCCAGAGCCAGGGGCAAAGCTTTTTTATCTATCTTCTATATAATAGTTTATAAAGCTCTTTTTACTTGTGTTTTTTTTTTTCCACAAAATGTGCTTGAGAAGTCTCTGAATTGAGGCAAATATTATTACTATCCCCATTTTAGATAGCTAAACTCAGTCTCAGAGAGTCAAAGTATCTGGCCAAGTGTTAAGTGTTAGAAATAGAATCCAAATTCAGGTCTAGCTGATAGTCAGGCTTAATCTTCCTTTTTGCTGAGCTGTCTTAGAGTCAGCTAAATCCCCTAAGGCTTTTTTTTTTCCAACATGAATTGCCCTTAAGTTAGATTTCTATCATGCAGAATTTGTGCAGGAAAATGTTGAACCTAAGTGTAAAATTTAATGTGTATCCTTTCTAAATTTCATCTTGATTATTTTGAACATCACTGTAGTCTAGGAATGCCTTTGATTCTTGTGTCCAAAGTATTTTTTTTATCCTTCCCGGCTTTTTGTCACCTACAGATCTGACAAGCTAGTCTACCATGCCTTCAACAAGTCATGGAAAGTGTTACCCAAGAGTACCGATACATGAGCAAGATCCTGTAACACATCATTTAAGAAATGCTTTAAGTTTTATACCATCTGTTAATCAACATGGAATATAGATTAGTAATTAAGTTATGAGTTCTAGAGTCAAGAGGCCTAGATTTTATTCCTGGATCTGCCACCTAGTACGACTTTGAGGGAGTAATTTTACTTGTCTAAATCTTTCATCTATGTGATGGAAATGGTAATAAGATATCCTCATAAAGCTTTATTGAAGAATAAGTGGTTATGTTATAGACCATAGCATTGTGACAACACAATCAGCTTTTTAAAAAAATGTTAAGTATTATTCTAATTGGCAATATTTTTACATGTAGGCTAATTTTGAGTTCAGCTAACCATGTTGTCTTATAACATGTATTTCACCCCATAGCACAGAAGGTTTGGTAAAGCTGGAGATGTGTTACCTGATCCTCTTCAAGAAAGAACTTTCTGCCTAACTGCAGGAAGAGCAGTAGCAGACTGGAAATTCAACATCAAGGCTATATCTTTTTGTAACCCCCTCCTCTTGAATATGAGCTGGACTCGGTGACTTGCTTCTAATAGAAAAAACATGGCAAAATTTTTGAGTTGTCACTTCCAATATTAGATTACAAAAAGGCTGAGGCTTCTGCCTTGGGCACCCTCTCTTGCTTTTTTATTCTAAGGGAAGTTAGTAGCCATGTGTGTGTTTCCCTATGGAAGGTCATGCGTCAAGGAACTGACGTTTCCAGACCAGAGCCACCAAGGACCTGAGGCCTGCAAATAGTCACATGAATAAGCTTAGAAGTGGACTGTCCCTGGGTCAAGCCTTGAGATGACTGCAACCAGGGCCAACAACTTGATTTCAGCCTCATTAGACTGAATTAACTAGAGGCACCCAAGTAAGCCATCCTGGGATTCCTGACCCATAGAAACTTTGAGATAATAAATATTTACTGCTTTAAATCATAAGTTTAGGGGTAATATGTTATACAGCAATAAATAACTAATGGATCAGCTCTCTTCTCTCACCTGCACTATTGCAATTGCTTCTTAACACATCTCTCTGCCCACAGATTCTCCCTAGTGCATCCTTAATACACTGTCAGAATTATTTTGGCACAGGTCGAATCATGTTATTTTCTAACTTAAAAACATTTCAATAATTTCTAATTGCCTCTTGGTTAAAGTCCAGACTTTTTAAATGGTTCTTCAGAATCTAATATCAATCTATTTTTTCAGTATTATCTTCTATTATATCCTTCAAGAACCCTAGTACGATCCAGCCAGACCAAAACAACTTCTCATATCTTCTATATCATGGTATATTCTCAATTGGGGATGTTAATATCCATCTTCTCCTCCCATAAAATTCCTTATCTTTCAAGGAAAATTTTAAATGCAGTTTTTTTGACAAATGGGCCCCAATTAACTCTGATTAAAATGAATTTTCTTTCTCCTCTGTGTTTCCTTACCCATTAATTGTATCTCAACTACAGCATCTATTTTAGTTCATCTGTATTATAGACTAGGATATCCATATGTGTTTGCTAATTTGAATAAACTCCCTGAAGAGACAAACTCTGTATTAATCATCTTTTTATCTCTGTATTCTCAATAGGGTATTTTGTTCATGGTAGTTGCTCACAAGTAGGTTGATCCAACTAATTCTAAACTTACCTTGGGAATAGATTTGTCTACCCATGGTCTGTTCTTTGCTCTCTGAAATAAAATATTATAACTCCCCATTGCTCATTCACTCTATACCTAAATTCAAGCTCCTTGTCATCTTACTAATCATAAGATTTACTCTTCTATTCTACTCAGCCTAGAAGTTAAGGAAGGTCAAATGAAAAGAGGAGAGGAATGTGCATCAAAAGAATGGAAAGAAAATCACAGGAACGAATGAAGATTTTTTTTTTTCATCCAATTCTTTTTCAACATGGTGGTAGGGGAAATCAAGGTGGAAGATTTAATGTAAAATAGATCTGGATACAAACATTAGGGTCAAGACTTTTAACTTAAAGTCCTTTGGCCTCAATTTCTTCAAGTGGTAAAAGGAAAGCAATAAGAATACCTGTCATGTAAGTTTGTAAAAGGGGATGAGATAACCTGGATAAGACATTCCACATTGATGGGTATTCTTTCACTTTACTTCCCCTGCATGGTCCTGGAACTTCATTTCCAATTGCTTCAGATTTTGTTCAGTAAAAACCAGAGGAGGTTAAGAAATGGCAAGAAGTAAATGAGGAGAAAAACAAAGGCTTTCAGGGAAAGCGGGAAAGGGAAAAGGCAAGGGTCAGAGAAAAAGAAAGAAAAAGAGAAAATAATAATGTATTCAAAAATTTGTAGGGTTATTTATTCATTTTACATTCCCCAGCTGGCATGGAGACTGTTTTGAAATATGGAGAATCATCCCAGATACAATTACATGTAGAGAAGTTGTGCTGGCAGAGAAAATAAACCATCAGGAAAACTTTGCCATTACCTATTGTACTTTCACAAAACCCACTATCACTATTTTTAAAAAATCTGGAGTTTAACTAGCTGGTTTAATATGCCAGCTAATTTCCTTGATCTCATGGAGACTTTAAATCAATGCAGATCGCATCATACAGCTTCTTTAATTTTCAAGAAAATATACCAAACTTTATATTTGCAGGGGGTCCCAGAGAAATATTGCAAATCACTTTCCTCCTCCAAAAACTGAGTTCAGTGCCCTGAGGCTGCACAGTTCTAAAGAAAGTAAATTGACAGTGTTTGATGCCAAGTTTGAGGCATATGAAGTAAGAATTTACTACAGGTATAGCTCGAGGTTCTCCAAACTGTCCTATTCCATCTTCTCTGGTGCACATCATGGTGTGGTATTGAATTATTGCTCTTTTTCACTGTAACATCAGATTTTTTCACCATAAAATGGACTATTCTGTCCAAATGACACATTCTACTCTATCTAAAAATGGAAACTCAGAGAAATATGCTATTGGAAGAATCATAAAATTGACATTTTTAAAAATCTCATTTCTCCTGCTACAAGCACAAAATCTTCAAGATGATCATGGGAAAAGATATTCTATCATAACTGAAATAGCATACTTACCTTTTTTGGGGATGATGACATTAAAAACCTTATAAACCAAAAATGGATATTTCATAGAGACCTTCATAAAGGAGCTATAACTTTCAATGCTAAATTTCATTATATTTCATTAAGAGACACCATCAATCAGTGCTATCTTATTTCTAAAAGATGAAAAGCTGTCCAGCTGTTTCCCAAGTATCTGCTTCTCACTGACATCACCCAAACTCCTAACAGCAAGAGGAGCTAGGCTGAGATGAACCAGTCATAGAAAAGCCAAGGAGTTCTCAGATCCAAGAAGAAGCTCACCTAATGAATGACTGAAGGACTATCCTAAGACAGACAACAGAATAACATTGGCATAATAGGAGAGACAAACAGCATTTTCAGAATAAGCAACTATTCCTTTTGATCTTCTATACTCTAGCCTTACTCCCAAGGAACTTAGTCAAGTTTTCTGAACTTAGGTTCTCAATAATTCCTATTCCTAATCCATATCCTTGCCTTCTAGGATAGAAACAAAAATTTTACAATAGGACTGATATTCAGAACTGTGTGATATAGAGGCATGCCTGTCATTAAAATGTTAAAATACTTTTTTAGCGTTTGATAAAGACTCCTACTCTGAGCCCCTAGAGTGCTCTCATCACCACAGCCACCGGAGCCCCATCTCCAGGAACCCCTGAATCTTCCCACATAACCACCTAAAGGGTTACTATCTGGCATCACAAAGAGATGTGCCCCAGGACCCTGCTTCAGCACCCTATACTAACTGGTGTCCTTTCTGATTGATTGGCTCTAGTAGCTAAACATATTTAATATTAGCCCTGTTTAAAAGGTCAAGAAGACAATGGAAATAATTAAATTAAGTGAGTGGGTATAATACAGTAGGAGGTGATAAGAAACGTAGGAAACTGGAAAGCATATACCCCTAAAGAAGTAGCTGCTCTGTGGCTGTGGAAGATTGTTGTCACGTGGGAAAGTAGGCTAAGGGGGCTTAATATTCTGATATTTCAAAAGAAGCTGGAAATTTTTATTTTAATGAGGAACTTCATAATTTGTTAACATTTGCAATAAAGAAAAATGTTTGCAAAATATTGTGTGTGCCAAACCAAACCCACGGGCCACAAGTTTGTGACCTCTGCTTTAGGGATCATGGTGTTTTTGTGACCTTGTCAGAGCTTCTTCAACTGTCACACTTGAAACAAGCCTGAGGAAAAATATGGCACTCTCAATTATATAATTACAAGTAATCTCAAATTGGAACTTTTAAATAACTAAGTAAAACTGATAATTATATCAAACTTCTTTTTTTATTGTATTGTAAGTCTTGCCAAGTGTGTTCAAGTACATTGTCTTAGATTTTCCTCATAAGTAGGATAAGTATTCTTAGGTATTTTTTACAGTTGAGGAAAATGGATCCAGAAAGACTAAGGAGACTGCTTTAACATCACTGAAATGTATGGCAGAACTGGGTTTTGAGGCACCAGTGGATCTGTGCCTCTAACACCTTCTTTAAGTTGTCTACCCTACTCTCAACTTTACTGATATTCCAGGCATGATCACAGCCCACTACTCCAGAATAATCACCTTTTGGACTCTATGTTTCACATTCATTTGAAATTACTTTTGATACATTTAAATAACTTCTTAAGGTCAAACCATGTGTTTGGGATGGATTGGATTACTGTTCCCAATTCTTTAATAAAATTACACATCAAACTCTTTACCATGTGACTTTGCAAGGCCTCCCTGTAGTTGGGGTATATTTCCCTTACAGACTGATGTCAGGCCTAGCCAAGCAAATTTCTTTGCAGATGGATGACGGCAGAAGGGACACTGTGTCAGTTTCTGAGGGCTTAAGAGGCATCATGTGTTTCCACTTTCTCTCCTGACCCCTGTGATTGGCTCTATGAGGAGCATGTCCCAGTACTCCTCTGCCCCTGATTTAGCCACAAAAGGAGACATGTGAAGCAGACCCAGACCTGACCTGCAGCCTAGAGCTAAGCCCAGCCTAACTCAGCCAAGATCAGCAGAACTGCACGTGACTCACAGGTCCATGAGTGAGAAAAATAAAAAATTTGTTGATATAAGCTGCTGAGATTTGGGGAGGTTGCTAGTCATGTATTATTGCAGCAATACCTGACTACTATACTGTTAAAATCATCCTTAGGAAAATAGTAATTGCCATGTTTATGCCTTTTAAAATGTATCTGAACAATAAGGAGAATTCTAGAAACAGCTCAATAATAATAAAAGGAGAATATAAGGTTTTGGAAAATGGTGTTCTTATATGTTCTAAACTAGTATTCCTAAAGACAATTAAGTAAGGTTCTATGCAAAGAAAATAGAAAAGAAATAAAACTCTATGTTTTAATAGGAATATAATGAAATTGAGATATCAGGTGATTAATGCCCTTTAAAATATTATTGTTATCTTTGACCAGATCAACCATTATTAAAGAAACACGTTTGTTAATTCTTTTATTTGGAAAAACACACACGCACGCACACACACACACACACACAAAGGAAATAACAACAACAAAACCTTTGTTTCCTTTGAATTATTTCCACCTCTAATTGATTGAAACAATTTTTCCCCTCTTTTATTTTTTTCATATGCTTTGAACTGGAATGAAAATTGTGTCTCTGAGAATCTGAAAAAAACATCATAGTTGTTTTTAACCCAGATTATGCTTTAGAATCACCTGGGAAGCTTTTTTAAAAAAACACAGATGCCTGGGACTCTCTCCCAGAAATTCTGATTTAATTGGCCTAGGTAGGGACAAAAGTACATTGTGATGCACCTCCCCAGGTGATTCTAATATGCAGCCAGGGTTGAAAACCATTGTCCTTACAGGAGATATATTGCCAATTTTTTAAAAAGCTAACAAAAATATCTGTACAATAAAAGATAACATTTTAAAGAATGCTTTTAACTAAAAAGCAGCAACAAAGAAAGTCCCAGGAAAGCATCTTGGCTAATAAAATGAAAAGTTGTGTACGTCACCCTTTTCAATTAACACCTTCTTTGAAGTAAACTACCAACTGAGTAATTAACACATCTCACCCATTCCAGCTAGGAGAGAGCTGATCCTGGCAGCTGGAAGGGCAACATCATTCATATTTCTCATTCTTAATCACTGACTCAAATATGAAACGGATTTTCTTATTTGAAATGTCTTGATAATTGAGTTCCTAATTATCAGTAAACTATATGAAACAATGGGATTTCAAGTCTTGCTTTGCATACATATTATATTTTCTGGTTTTTGGAATATGGCCAGGTCATTATGCTTGGTGTTCAAAATATGTGTTCCACCTATTAAAAGCTCAGAGTCACAATAGCATTCGTGTTTTTTTTTGAATTTTATTTTATTTATTTTTTATACAGCAGGTTCTTATTAGTTATCTGTTTTATACATATTAGTGGATACATGTCAATCCCAATCTCCCAATTCATCCCACTACCAACACCACCACTTTCCCCCCTTCACAATAGCATTCTTGATCCACCCATTTTATTTTATTTCATTTATTTTTTTATACAGCAGGTTATTAGTTATCTATTTTATACATATTAGTGTATACATGTCAATCCCAGTCTCCCAGTTCATCCCACCACCCCCACCCCCACCCCCTGCCACTTTCCCCCCTTCACAGTAGCATTCTTTATCCACCCATTTGAAAAGGTTCCAATGAGCTCAGTTATAACACATGAGCAGAGCATAGGGGGTTGTCAATAAATGAGATCTGCTATATAATCTAAGCATTTGTCACCAATTTTTCAAGACTTTAAAAGGAGGTAAATACATATAATGCTGCACGTTTACTGATTATAATTTAGGAGACTTGGAGCTGAAAGGTGTGATTTGCAGGCTGAAAGGTTAGAGCTAAGTTTACTTCAGAAATCAGTTTTGTTCACATTCCTCTCCCCCTCCCTCATTTCCTAAATGCAGTAACCAAATTTTAAGGATTTTCTCTCTCTCAGAACTGTCCTTCATCTCACAGTCTTTCTGCCACTGGCAGCATTCAGTCCCCCAACATCTCTGCCACGTCCCAGTACATTTTGCACACTGCCTCCAGGGTTAGTTTTGTAAACTTAAATATGATATGGTACTGCTATACATACAAATGTTTTGGTTCCTTATATGAAACAGTATGAGTTCCAAAATTCATAGCTTTGCATATATGGTAATTTATAATCTGGGCCCAAATGAATTTCCAACATAATCTTTTTCTATTCCATGCACCCTATAGCTATTACATCATAGCCAGCTTCATGGTTGTTCAAACTTTGCATTCGCACAGGGTCCTGTCCTCAGAGGGGCCCCTCTTTTGGTTTAATGCTCTTGTTGTTGCCTTCTTAAAATTCCTAATAATTCTATCTTTGAACATCTGTTTTATAAGTGAAGGCCAATGGAACAACAGAACATGTGCATGAGCAGAGGAGGTACACGCAGTATGCATGTCTGCAGTTCTTTGCTTCTGTCTCCACAAATAGCATTTGTGATGCTCCCATGAGCACAGAATTCCAGAGAACACACAATGTGTGGGAGTTCAGTAGGACTCAAAGCAAATACAAGGTATGTGTGTTACAACTAAAACTAAGTAAGTGGGTTTATGATAGCCTTGAGAGTCGACATGACACTTTGAACAAGCACTCACTTTAAATGCAAAAAGAAGGCAGTGGCATTCTAAAAAGCACAAACAACCAAGAAATCCTATCATATCCTTTCTTATGCATGTTATCTCCCTATATTAACAAGCTACCTACTGAACATGATCATGTAGAAAGAAGAGACAGGAACACCTATAGTTTCCTTTTATTCCCTTTTACTTCTCGGTAAGCTGAAGGTTGAGAGTAGTGGTAGAACATGCATAGATCAAGATGTAAAATAGCTGAGTTAGTTTTCTGTGGCATTTCCATTGTTGTGATAAGAACAAAATATAGATGCATGTATTTTCTTTGAAATAATTGTGTAATTTTGGTGATTCCACATATGAGTTAAACATTTAAAACTGGCATTGCATAATATAAAGATGAATGGAAAAATTCATGATAGTAGTTAAAATGTTAATTTTTTTTTACTTAGGAAAACATTAAGTAGCAAATAAAAAACACCATGACAAGTCAAGAGAAAAACTGTGGAAGAAATCTTTAATAACTTTTTTTTACTGATTTTCTTTAAATCAAACAACCCCACATTTTTATTTTGCAACTGAGCTTTGAAAAGTATGTAGCCAGCTCTGCATCACTTAACTTCTTGCTCTTTCTTCAAAATACTTTCATAGCACATGCATTCTTCTGCCTACACTATTCTTCTCCTTCTAAACCTGAGAATTCCTACTCATTCTTCATAGCCCAACATGAATGTCACCTTCTCTGTGACAATTTTCCCAAAGCCTCTAGGACAAAGTTGGGCACTGCTTTCACGCTATAAACTGTGATGCCTTTGAAGGCAGGGCCTGGGAACTGTTGCAATAACTAGCACATAAGTAGGCGTTCAATAAAAAATTCATTGAATGAAATGACGGTCAAGGAACTAAGTAGAAAAGGCTTTTTATTCTATGATTTGCCCTAGAATCCTACACTCATCTAGAGATGATACTGCTTTTGTCACGGGCTCACACTGGTTGTCTAATGAAAGTACTTGCAATTTAAAGCAGTTTTCTGCTTACTGAGTCAAGACCCCTTTATCTTTTCCTTTCAAGATGAGAGTATAACTGGTACAGCCAAAGGTGATCTTATTTCCAGCCATTAAGCAATGTTAATTTCATGGGCTACAGAGAGAAGAAGCTTATGCAAATGAATATGATTTGTGTCGGCACACGGTTTATTAATATGAATTGGTTAGCAATTCATGATCCATAGCCTTCCCCAATAGGTATGATTCAAAAGGTTAGGATTTTTTTTTTTCCTGAAAAGAGACTCATATTAATATGCAGATAATTTCTCAGATGTAGGCTCAGGACCACTCACATTCTAAATAGCTCCTTCTACTGTACAAAAAGTCAATGAACTGCAGAGCAATTATGAAAAAGAAAGCCGAATGTCTCTGCACAATCCCACAGAATTCAGAGCAGGCACCAGGATACTACCTGCTGAACTTGATCCAACACTTTAACCCATTCAAGTACGTGTCGGATGTATTTATTGTAAGGTATAACACTTCTGAGAATGGAAATGTAATTTTTCATGGTGAAGGGTGCTGTTAGTATTTCCTGTGCTCATGAGAAACCTTAATAGTTTTCATGCATCATTAGTACACATAGATTATGGATCTTTCATGTTAATATCTGAACAGTATATAATATGAAATATATTCATGAACAACAAAATGAAAGATCGCTTAGCTAAAGTAGGTGTTTATCATGTCTAGATGTACTCATCCTTCTTTGTTTTAAAGCCATTTTTCTTACAATACTGTTAACCTGGTATCCCTGAAATGCCAGTTTTGTATTGTTTCTGTTAACAGTGGGGTGGAGCAGATTGCCTATGCTCTAATCTGATGTCCCCTGAAATTAAACTGTAAATGTGTAAAATACTGGTGAAGGTACCTTTTGAAAACCACAAAATGGAATTTTTTAAATTGATTAATGCCTGGGAGTGTATATGGCATATATGGAGACCTACCTTCCTTTAGAACTCAACCTATCTGAGTGATATTCTGATAAATCAAGATTATCAACTTAGACCCCAAATATGAAAGTAGGAAGAAAACAAAAAGCATAAATCATTTAGTCCATTTTCTTAGTTCTGCTAGAAATCTCTCTCTAGCCAGCATAAAAAGTATGAGAGCAAGTAAGGAAATGTAAATGATCAAAGTACAACAAGGAACACACACACAGTCAATAACAGAATCCTGCCAATTCTCCTTTCAAAATAGATTTTTAAAATCCATTTAATTTCTTTCTATCTCTACTTCCAAAAATGTAATGATGGGTAACAAAGAATCAGATTCCTTAAAAATCTTAACAATCAGGCCTCCAGAGAGCCTCCTTCCAGCGTTCCACACTTACAAAGTATCATTTTAGAAGCCATTTTGATCAATTGCCTACAAAGCTTAAATCTCTGCAGTGACTTTCCATTGCTCTAAAATTCCAAACTCTAACCCTGGTTTACAAGGCCCTCCTGGCTCCTAGTACTGCTTCTATCTCAAGCCTCAGCTTCTTTGACTTTTTCTGTCTCAACTTTGTTCTCTAAAATTTGGTCATCTGAACTTTGACCCCAAACCATCATTCTCTTCATTGTGGTCTGGCTAACTCCTACTGAAGAGACAACTAGCCCTTAAAAATGATGACAATACAGAGAATTTTCTGCCCTCCAGATTAGATCCTCAGGATATGTATGCTCTATCACCTTATATTTCCTCTTTCCTAATACTTATCACAATGAGGATGAATTTGTTTCATCCTCATTGTGATAAGGACAATATCACAATATTTGTTCAATGTCAATATTTTCAACTTTTTAAAAGATCTGTGAGGCTGGAAATATAACTTCTTTATACAGCTCTCTACAGCTACTAGTTAACAGTATTAAATAAGAGGTGCTTAATGTCTGCTAAATCAATTGAAAAAAAGGTTACAAATGCTAGTTGGTGTCTTACTAAGGGGCCGTGAATGCCAAGCTAGAGATTTTGGACTTGATTCTGTAGGGAATGGAAAGCAAGTGAATGTGTTTGAGCAAGGAAACAACAGAATAAAAACCATTGTTTAGAAACAGTAATCTAATAGTTTTCCGGAGAACAGTCACAGATAAAAGGCTACTGCAGTAACCTAGTTATGACTAAGTAACTTATAACCTAAACATATTGTGTAGGGGATGGACAGTGAGAATATAAAGAAATGGAAAGATGTCATTTCATTGTTTCCCTATATTACTTGGGTGTAGTCACTTTATTTCATTAGGCCACCTCTTTATTCTGTAACTATAACAGGGGGATTATAATAGGGAAGAACAAATCTGACTCCATATTAGATCTGTTCTGTTCCCATGCTTATTCATGCCAGTTCTGCACATTTTGTAAAAGAATGTTGCCTATATCTTGAAATATATAGGATAGCCAGCCTATTCTCAGGGCTCTGACCTTTAAGAGTCCATTCATACAGACAGAAAAAGTTGCAGAACAGAGAATAATATTTGTTTTGTTGGAGGATTACAGGAACATCATGACCCGACCTATGTGGACAGCTACAAGAACAAAGGATTCCGACACCAAGAAGTATGCAACAAATAACCAAGCCCCTCCCTCGCTTTGCCTTTAAAAGTGCTTTGCTGAAACTCTTTGAGGAGTTCGGGGGTTTTTTGGACTCAAGCCACCCATCTCCTTGCATGACCCTGCAATAAACCTTCCTCAGCTCCAAACTCCAACGTTTTGGTTTGTTTGGCCTTACTGTGTATCCGGCACATGAGCCTGCATTTGGTAACAGGATCGTGTCACTGCCACCAGAGCTCAGGTATCAGTGTGTAAGTGGTGGTCAAAGCTATGGGTTGTAATGCGATCAGTCCATAAATGTACATGGTAGAGGCCTGAAAACCAAACATTTCATCATCCTCTTTGATTGACCCCCTTATTTTTTCTCTGTTTTTTACATCTACATATAGACATACCTAAATTTATATCTGTATCTATCTGTTATAGTCATATTCTTCCATATGCTCTACATTCCCAGTCAGTAATCAGGCCAGCCATATACATAGCTTGTGCTCCTCATAAACCAATGATCCTCAAATGTTTTCCTATATTCTCCTGATTGTCAGAGAGTATAAATCCTAAATATTCAACTGCTTACTAAACATCCCTGTTCAGATGTTCCACAATCACCCTTAATCCAGTAGGTCCTGAGCTGTATTCATTACCTTCACGGGATGTGAGGAGAGTAGAGATGGTGAAATATTAATGTTTGTGGTTAAAGTTGTACAAAATTTATGAAAATTCTTTCTATATAATATTTAGCGGTAAGCATTCTTTTAGCTATGTACTGATGAGAAAACAAGAAGGCAGAAGGACAGGAAAACACACTCCAGACTAGACTCTACCCACGACCAGTGAGAAGCACTTTGCCCTAAGGGACAGAAGTTAGTAAAAAGTTAAAAACGTAGTATCTGCTTTAAAATATTAATTGGAAAAATACCCACATTCCTTCTGAACTAAATTTATAAAAGGCTATAGTTAAAAAACCAAAAGCATTCCCTAAAATGAAACCATTTTTAATGTAATTTTTAAAGCCTGTGTTACTCTTAAATAGTGTGCAAATGGAAGCCTCAACTTTTTTTCTTAATGAATTCAAAATATTCAAAGTGGCTGCTCTTGCTATTGAAAGGTGCTAGATGGCCAGGTACTGACCCATGGTTAATTAAACAAAAGGAAACTGTTAGCTTTACAAAAAAAGGTATGGAACTCTGTGAGAGTAGCATTGCCTTTCAAGCATTCCATCTGTCAACGTCACAAATAAAATATCCAGTTATTGTATCAGCAAAATTTAGGAGGAGCAGAGAGTTACAAATCCAGACAGGCAAGCTATGGTGAATTATAGGCAAGTCCAAAGAGACAACGGGAAAGTCAGCTTTTAGCAGGTTGTAGTGGGAAATTGGGTAGCGTTGTTTGGGATAAAAGTTGATTGGAGAAGAACAAGAGTTCGAGGTTGTGGCAGTTTCTTGTTGGCTGCAGGTGGTGGTTAGTGCATAGTTGTTGGGAAGGGTGGAGGGGTGTGGTGGATCTTTCTTCCTTCTCTTAAACTCAGGAGATGAAATTCCCATAAGAAAACTGTCCTCCCTACTAGAAGGAAAGTAACATTCTAATCATCATGGATAGGAAGTTGAGACAAAGAGAATTTTATACAAAGAATTCTACACAAACAGACCTTTTAAAATAATTCTTATCTTCCTTCTTCCCGCTGGTTATGCAGACTACAAAAAGTGGTATATGCATGAGAGCTCTCCTTTCAGGGATTCCTGGCTCCATTTAAAATAAAGTTTTCCTTTATTTTCACATATCTTCTCAAATATTTGTAGTTCTCTGAGCTGTTCAATCAGATGGTACACCTGTGTGTATGGTGATTTGTCCATTTTGTTCCCTATTTTTAAAGGTCTAATCTTATATACATCTGTATCTTTTTCAGGCTATATAACTTTCACAGAGCTCATACAATGTAATTAATACACACAAGCAGTGCAATCTGGCTTCTGCATGGTATACATTGGATACTCAATACGTGCTTGTCAAATGAGTAAAGCACTCCATTTTAACTGCTACCCCTAAGTGATCCTCTGACTCCTTACAGAACAATCCATTGACCTATTTTTATTCCTTAATACTTACCTTCATTTCTATCTGCCATGTTCCTAGCCACCTGGCTCAGATTTATCTGGACAGAGATCTCATGCTTTGTCTATATCTCTGGGTTTGTTTATGCTATTGCTGCTGCCTGTAATGCCTGCTGAGCCACATCACTGTCACTCTGCCGGTCGAAAACTTATCCATCATCAAAGTGTCACTCAAAACACTTGTAACACTTAACTGAAGTCCTCCCTGTTCACTCTAGCTTATGATACTCTTTTCCCCCTCCAAACACATATTTCATTTGCATCTCTCATACGGTACTGTTCTCTTTCTACCTGGCATTTTAACTTCTTAGAACTTATTCCATCTAAAATACAAAATCCTTAAAGACAGCACCCATATCTGAGTCTCACAAGCATCTGATGTCGTGCATTTTACACATAACTTTTATATATATATATCTGTGTGTGTGTGTGTGTGTGTATACACACACACACACACACACATATATAAAAAGAATGTTTTCTACCTATAAGGGGATCTTTTGGATTGTCTTTTAGTCCTCTTAACTTATAGTTTATATACTATTTCAAGAAGCTTGATATGAAGGAACAAGAAGCCAGAAAATACAAAAAGCAAATACAAGCCTCCCTAAACTACAGCTCACTGGGGCCATTTATATGAGAGCAAATAATTCCCGTGCACCTGAGGCAGTTAGCATGATACAGGTCAGAGGAATAATTGATGTGCATAAAATATGCCCTGAATCCTAAACAAATACTTTAATGTGTTATTTATTAACAATATCTTATTTATGATGCAGTTATAATGATTCAATAAACTTACAGGGAGATAAACTTTTAATAAATTATTAATAACTATTATTAACAATACATTTTTCATTATTCAGTCATAATAATTCAATAAATTTTCAGAGAGATTTAACATTTACAAAACATTTTTACATCTACTACAACACTTAACCTTTACAATAAGACCAAATGATAGATGTTAAATCTACCAGATTTTACAGAAGGAAAAGCTGAAAGTCAGTTTGTCCAGGAAGATGTCCCAAGGTCATACAGTTAAAAAGTAGAAAAATTAGGGTCCAATTTTTAGTGTCCTAGTTTCAGTGAGTAAAACAGACATAGTTCCCACTTACTGCCTGGTGAGGCACTGAAAAGCTATAAGCAAAAATAAATGAATAAGTAGTGTTTTTTGATAGAGACCAATAATAGGCAGAGAGCAGAACCTTTTGAGATAAAGTGATCCGGGAAGACATCATGGAAAGGGTTATTTGTAAGCTAAGGATTGAAGGATGAGCCACACATTAAAAGAAACAAACAGAAACAGTGGAAGAGCATTGAAGTATAGAAACAGGTTTGTGCAAAGGTCTTAAAATAAGAAATTTCTGACTTCTTACCACAACATAAAATTTCCTTCATGAAGTGGTTCCCAAGTATGGATTACGTACCAACTGCTCTTCATCCCTTCCACCCTTCACACTCGAAGAAAATACCCCCAAACATTTCCTGAATTGCATATGCCTTTATACTTTTGCATATGTTTTTCTTCTACCTGAAATATCCTTTCCTGGAATCTCTACACAGAAGAAGAGTATCAATATATTTAATCTGAAAAACTTTTCTCAGGTGGTATTAATTCTCTCGTAGTTTCTCTGTCTCTCCTCACGCCAGTCTAGCTGAGTCTCTCCCACATATTTTAAAATAACTCTCATTTTTATTAACAACTTCAATGAAGAATGATTTATATAAAATAACATCACCTGTTTTAAATATACAATTCAGTGACTTTTAGTACATTTACAGAGTTATACAGGCATCATCACAATCTAATTTTAGAATATTTCCATCACTCAAGAAAGAAACTTCATGCCCATTTACAGTCCTTCCCCATTCCTACCTTCAGCCCTAGGCAAACACTAACACTACTTTCTATCTCTAAAAGATTTCCCTTTTCTGGACATTTTATATAAACGGAATCATACAATATGTGTTCTTTTGTGTCTGGTTTCTTTCACCCAGCATAACATCTTTTTTGAGATTCATTTGAGTTATAGCATGTTCATTATTTTTATTGATGAATAATTTTCCATTGCATGGAAACACCAAATTTTATTCATTCACCAGTTGACAGACATTTAGCCTAATCCACTTTGTTTATTGTGAATGATGCTGCTATGAACAAACATTCACATAAGATTATTTGCGAGGACATATGTTTTCTTCATTTTCCGTAGGTAGATATCTAGGAGTAGTACTGCTGAATCACGTGGTATTCCACCTTTCCTTTACTTCTATGCCTTCCACACATCCTTCTATTAGCATGTACACCATTTTTTAATTGCTGTGATTTATTTGTCTTTGTTTTTACATATCTATCTCCCCCTATTGGGCTATGAGCATCATTACAGCAGGCGGCGTGGCTCAACAATTTGCCTCAACAATAGCAGTCACAGGTAAATAGTAGGACTCATAAACTTGCTAAACTTTGATCCCAGATCCTCTCCTTCAAGATGGAGGCATTCATGATCACAGCTGCAGGGGGTGCTTGCCCACTGAAGCTCACAAATGAGCCTCTCCCCAGGAGCTGCCCTTTGCCAAGAAGCTGGTTTGCACAAGGGTATTCTTCCTCCCTATAGACAGCTGAGATCCAATGATCTATGTAAGGACACAAAGACTTGGTTTCTCACCTCTGTTCAGGACATCTCTTAAGGGCATTCTAACTCCACAGCATCCTGTGGGACTGGCTGGGGCCACTGCTGCCACTGCACCCAGTTCATATCCTCTTTCTTCCCAATCCTGCTTTCCCTGTCCTCTCCCCACTTAAGTGAGGAAACACAAAATTTTGCTGACAGCACTCCTTAATAACTTCTGCAAGCAAGTCTCAGACACAGAATCTGGTTCCTAGGGAACTTGGCTGGCCAATTTACATAGGAAATTCAAACAAGGAAGTTGCCTGTCAAGGAGATAATAATTTTCAATACCCCTTTTTTCTTCACAGGCAATTAGACCAGTCAATTGTTTGTGATATAGATGTGACTTATATATAATTTAGGCTCTACCTAACTCTTGACAATGAGATGAGATCAATTTAAGCCCCTCTTCATTCCATGCCACTTGAAAATCAAAAGCCCTGATTGTTTTTAATGAATTATTGAGGAAAAGGAATAATAATGATCTCAGAACTGCACTGACCATTTGATCAGTTTGAAACATTTTATTGTCCTACCTACTGTCTTTATTTTGAACTCTATCACTCCAGACAAAAAAATTCACTCAATTTTTACAAAAATCCCATTCACTCATGAGTAGAATTGACTTTGTTGAGTATCTGAGGACATCAAGAAAGGGTTGACATTTTAATAAAGGAAATATTTTCAATTGCAGGTTAGATTTCCCTGGGCTTAAATTTTCCTTTGGCTTTCCCATCAGAATATTTTTTTTCATGGCTACTTCATCCCAGGGAGTATATCACCCTCATGCCATTTTACTGGCATTTGCCTTCCCCCTCTTTTTTTCTATCACTCACTTCTCTTCCTTTCCTCTTCTATCCCTCTCTCAGGAACACATTCCTTCCATTTTCTTATGTAGTCAGTAAGGCTTTCTGTTGTCTTTATACTCATATACTCAGTGTCTCTTTTGTATACCAAACGACTTTCAAGACTTTCTCCTAAACAAAGAGAGCTATCTCCTGAAAGGACTGTGTCAGGGGTCTGCAAGACTACCTGCAGGTTCAGTAATTGACTAGGAGGAGTCACAGGACCGAGAAGCTGGTACATTCAGGGTTACGGTTTATTACAGTGAAAGGATACAGATGAAACCAGAAAAGAGAAAAGGAACATGGGGTGAAGTCTGGGAGAACCCAGGCACAAGCTTCCAAGGGTTGCCTTCTAGTAGTCACACCAAGATGCACTTAAATCTCCCAGCAATGATGCATGGCAATACAAGTGCAGTGTTGCCAACCAGGGAAACTCATCCAGCCTTGAGTTCAGGGTTTTTATTGGGGGTTAGGTTAGTCAGTCACTTAAGCAGGTACCACCTGCACAACTAGCTCAACTACTCGGACTCCAGAACCCCAAAGGAAAAACAGATGTTCACAGTAAGTCACATTGTTGTTGTTGTTTTTTTAATTTTAATTTTCTTCTTTTAACATCTTTATTGGAGTATAATTGCTTTACATTGTTGTGCTGGTTTCTGCTGTAGAACAAAGTGAATCAGCTATACGTATACATATATCCGCATATACCCTCCCTCTTGCGTCTCCCTCCCACCCTCCCTATCCCACCCCTCTAGGTGGACACAAAGCACCGAGCTGATCTCCCTGTGCTATGCGGCTGCTTCCCACTAGCTATCTATTTTACATTTGGTAGTGTATATATGTCAGTGCCACTCTCTCAATTCTCCCCGGCTTACCCTTCCCCCTCCCCGTGTCCTCAAGTCCATTCTCTAGGTACATGACTCTTTTTGAATTATGGTTTTCTCAGGGTATATGCCCAGTAGTGGGATTTCTGGGTCATATGGTAGTTCTATTTTTAATTTTTTAAGGAACCTCCATACTGTTCTCCATAGTGGCTGTATCAGTTTACATTCCCACCAACAGTTCAAGAAGGTTTCCTTTTCTCCACACCCTCTCCAGCATTTATTGTTTGTAAACCTTTTAATGATGCCCATTCTGACCGGTGTCAGATGATACCTTATTGTAGTTTTGACACAGTAAATCACATTGTTAAACTCTCTGGTCAAACTGTTACAGCATGCCCCAAGGTCTGCTCAAACATACAAAAAAACTCACCAGGCAGACATTTCAAGGGTTCAGAGCTCTCAGTTCCCATGGGCTAGCCAAGGTCCCATCCTAGAAACAGGCTTTTCTTGTGAATGTGCAGGATTTTAGCAAGCCAAGCCTTCTGAGTTAACCTTTTCCTGTATTATGGTGACTTAAGCATCTAATTTCAAGTTTCAAGTTTCTAGAATCCTATTCATTTTATTCATTCATTCATACAGGCATTATAATAGGACAAGTATCTCAGAAATACATCTAAAGCCAGCCATATAGTATGTGTCAGTATTAACTAAAGTCCTCCAAAGAAGACACCAAACCCAGAAACTTACTAGTCTCACGTCTGCTCCACATTTGGGGACAATCACACATTTTATAGCTTTCCTGGTGAAGGTGCAGAACTAGACCTTGTCCCTTTCCTGGAAGAGAGATTAGATAGGATCCGAGCTGAGCCTATTATGTATCTACCAGAGTCTTTTCTACATGGCCCTGTCGGTTGTTTTGTCCTTTTGTGTCCATCATGGTTAATGCCATCAGCATTAGTGAAAATATTGAAGTTTTAAAGTGTGGGGAAGAGTAAGCAAGTAAATCAACACACTTTTCAGAGATATTGCTGTTTGTACTAGAACACTGAGAAATAAGGTCAGTATCTCCTTCATAGGCCACAGATTTTGCTAGGACTATAAACTGGGATACTGTCTACATTCACTGCTCTCTGTACAAAGCAGATTAATAAAACTGAGCCATTAAAATATAGGGCAGAGACAAAAGCAAGCAGAAAGTGCTTCCTACTGATATAACTAATATACCTACCACTCTTCCAGGGCTTCCTTTGGTGACATCTGTCCTTGCCCTGTTCCTTCCTTGCTTCCCTCTCTCTCCCCCATCTCTTTCCTCCTTCCCTTTGTCACTTTCCTCACTCCTTCTCTTTCTCCTTCCATCCTTTTCTTCCATTCTTTAAATATTTACCAAGCTCCACTCTGTTTCAAGAACTGTGCCACACACTAAGAATCCAGTGATAAATGAGACCAACATGGTCACTGCCTTCATGAAACTTACTGTCTAGCAGAAATGAGCCTTCAAGCATAAAGGCTTCAGTGGCCAGCTGCTCTCCACATCCAGACACCTACTTCACCTTCAGTCTTATCTCTAGTCGCTAACCATCACCTCCTTCTTCATGCTCAGCACCTCAAGCCACACTAAGCAAGAATACTGACTTGCAGAGCCTCACACATGCACATTCTTGCTCTGAGCTTTGCATTTTGCATCCTCTGTCGTAATATCCTTTTTACCTAGACCCTTGCACTTGACCTAGTTTCTTCTATTAATCCTTCAGGCTTCCTCCTAGCACTAACTCAGGGAAACCTTCTCTGACTGTCTCCTAAGACCAATACTGCTTCTGAAACATATCCACGTTGACATGTGGAAGCCGCAGGCATTGCAGCTATCATTTCAGGCTCCATGCCTGAACCACACAGGGAAACCTTTCCTCTGACACATCAGATACACCCACAGGAAGCCATTCCTTTGAATTCTTCTAATTGTAGGGTACACTTGAGTAATTCCTGTGGCAACAACTGCTCTCTCAGGAATTAGGAGAATGTAAAACAAACAAAGAACCAACACCTCACTTCTGTCACTCTAGAGGAAACAGGCACAGGGATTTCTCTTTTTATTAATTGTTTGCCCCATTCTCCCTTCACTCAACACCCAATCATTGTTTAACTCTATAGTGACCCCACATACAAATGTTCTCTTCTCAGGGAGACTCTCAAAGTCTTTTTGTTGGCCGCTGTATTAGTGTCCTATGTTGTTGCAGAAAAAAATCACCATTAGCTTAGTGGCTTAAAACAATACAAATCTGTTTTCTTATGTTTACGGAGGTCACAAGTCTGAAATAGGTCTCACTGGGTTAAAATCAAGGTGTTCATGGTGCTGTCTTCCTCTGAAGGGGAGAATTCATTTCCAAGCCTTTGCCAGCTTCCAGAGGCTACCTGAATTTCCTGGCTCATGCCCCCTTCCTCCATCTTTAAAGCCAGCTCTTCAAATCTCTCCTCTCTCTCCCTCTCTCCTCTCCGTCTCTGTCTCTCTCTCAGTTCTGCTTTCATTGATATATCACTTTCCTTCTTATTAAGGACCCTGTGATTACATTGGGTCCACCTGGATAGTTCATAATAATCTCCCTATCTTGAGATTCTTAATCACATCTGCCAATTCTCTTTTACTATGTAAAATAACATATTCATGCATTCTGGGGATTGGGACATTGACATCTTAGAGGGACTATTGCTCTGTCTGGCATAGCCATAGATGGTTTCCTCTGCAGCCACTAGAGACATTCTTCCTACCTGGTACCATAAAGTGCTTTAAACTACTGTATTCTGCTCCCTTGCTGTATTAAGCCACGATGTGAACCGGTCCTGGCATGGCCATTGTGTGTTGGTCTTGGATTTTTTGTTTCCTGTTATTCTTTTTTTCTCTACCTCACTGGCCTTGCTACTAACATTATTGCATATAACCCACTGCTGGGAAGTTGGCTCCCAGTTGCCACATATATTGCTCATGCTGATGAGAGAGGGGAGGGGAGTCTCTCTACCAGTGTTGAAACTATTGAATTATGCTAGTAAGTAGGGCTGCCTTATTCTTTCAGTTTCCTAGAGCACTGCTAGTATTATAATACTTTTATCCTCCATTTGTAATCTAGGGATTCAGGCTTAATTTTTAATCCTGGCCATTCCATGGACATGCTGTGTGACTTTCGGTCAATGAATTATCCTTCCTGTGCCTGAGTTTTCCTCATTTGGATAATAATGGATTTAGATAATAATATCCACATTGTAGATTTCTTATAGAAATTGATTGAGGTAGTACTTGGAATGCCCTTGCAGGCTATATATAGTAAAGACTGTAGGAATTCTATATATTGTTATATTGATAAGCATGATATCCACATGAAAGAAAACATGAGTTATTAGGTTGGGAAATGAAATGAGGCAAGGCTATAGAAGGCCTTGAATGACCAGATAAGGAGGTAGTGTGATACCTGGAATCAAACTTTAAGCCTTTCCTCAGGCAGCCCTTAGCCCTAGATCCTGAGAGCCCTACTCTTAAAGAGTCCTTCCCCTCTTTACCTAAACTGTTTCCCAGACCTCACTTTAGATTTTTGTGAACACTTGGAAGATCAATTGATTGTCTCAACCAACCCCTTCTGAAACGATTTATAGGTGTCTGCTTTCTCTCAACACAATCTACAGGAGGCCCTGATAATTTCCCTCTCAAGTAATGCCAGTCAGTTTGACCTAAATAGGTTCTTAGTCTTCCAGACAACTAATAGCACCTAGCCCTATAGTAGCCTCCTATCCTGAACAATTAAATGGACACTTGGGTGCCAGCACTATTTATTTATTTATTCAGATGTTAAGCTAATAAAAATTAATTTTTCAAGACTACTCCCCAATCCCTATCTTTTCCTAACTCAAACACCATTTCCAAAAGTTTAAAAGCTAGAACAATAAATCAAGGAATTTCCACAGGACATTGGTGTCTCCTATTTGTGGATCCCTCATAGCTTTAAGCTCAAATACAATCGATTTGCAAGTCAAACCAAGACTTTAGCAACTGCCAACTCATCTTGGCAAAATCAAGCTGTATTCTGATGTTTGCTTCATAAATTAGAACCAACAATAAAGATTCTGGAGTCAGGGCTTAAGTGGCAATTTTGTTGATGATGCGTGACGCAGAACAGAATGCATTTTGTTCGGCCACACGGTGCTGTCTTTGCAAGGCTGGCAGCAGTAGGACGTTTTCTGTGTAGGATGTTAGCTAAGGTTTGTGAAAGGCCACCAATTATATACCTTCTAAGCCAAAAAGATGTTTTTCATAGTTATTTATACACTTTAATCCTAAGTGGCCAGAATTCCAGGAGTTATCAAGGACAACGTGATCCTCAACAAAAGTAATAACCCCTTCTTCCTTCCAAGTTACACAGAAAACTTGTATGAGACCAAATCAGATGCAATTATTTTGGTGAACTTTGGGGAAAGGAGCTAATTTATCATTGTCAAATGAGCAGTCTGAGGCAGAGAGACACCCAACAAATTGCCCAAGTTCACGTAGGTAACCATGAACTGAGACTAGGACTCATGATTCTCGATCCATTCCTTTTTTTCCAGCCATTTGACCCTGACTCCAAATGTAATCATTCATTTTTCATTTTTAAGGGCCTTAACCTGAGCCTCCTTCTCTGCTCGATAAGACCCTATTTTGCTCCTTTCCACTGACAGACTTCCCTAAAGGTTATCATACCCATATCTTTATTTCTTCACTCCATTGTTGAGTCCTATAATCTGATTTCCATAGTTTCCCACCCCAACTAAAATTAGCCTCTAAAGGCCTCCAAATAGTTCCTTTCTGACAACTCAAGGAATATGCATCATCACTGTAATTCAGAACTAAAACTAGAAAAATGGGATTTACTGTAACTTTCTTTTTCCTCAGAAAACATGTATTGTTCCCTAGAGATGAGAAGCTTCTTTTTATTATTACATTTGGTGACTCCTATCCCTTCCTCAAAAAAACACCAGTAGAAATCCATAAACAAAACTAGAACTTAATTTAGGGTTAAAATTTGATACTGGAAGAAACAGGAGATTTACATGGGTACCTCACCTTGGCTAACCTGAGTATCATTACAACTAAATATACAACCTTGCAATGATAGAGAGCAGCCCTTTGCCACCATCCCAATTTGGTACCTACAGTCAGAGGCATCTGCAGCTAGCTTGTGCTACCTAGGTTACACCAAATTTCTTCCAACACCATACCCGCTACTCCATTTGCTAATGGAACAGACACTTATCCTGGACTTCTTTTCCCCACCTATCATGCTTCTGAGACCACCACCATCCATGGATTTGCCAAATGCTCTGAAGACACAACATCGTCTCTAATCAAAGGACATAATTTCACATAATTTCAAATGAAAGAAGGGAGGCAATAGGCTGATGCCCTTGGGATAACTGGAGTTATTAGGTAGCCTCTCATGCAAAAAACAGTTAGCTTTACTGAATGGTGGAAAGACCTATTTAAAACTTTCCTACAGTGACAGCTATAAGACATCAACCTGTGAGATGCTGTGTATTTTAGAGGCATATGCCTTGAACCAATGACCCATAAATGATGCTGATTCTTCCATGGCCAAATTATATAGATCTGAGAATCAATCACTTTCAAATTTTGTTTCCCATCCCAAAAGCTCTGAACTGTACTGGCCTATAGTTTTTGTTTCCAAGAGAATGACACATCCAATTAGGTGCACAGTAATTCTTAGACTGAATTGCAGTTGAGATTGTCATGTGGGCATTTCTAGCTTCTTGGGCCACTGATGGAACTATTGGGAAATAGGACCAGTATTGGCCAAATTGTTGACACTAAGTCTAAAGAGGTAATTGGCTTCCACTATATTCAGTGCTTGAAAAGAGTATGGGTAGAACCCTAGAATTCGGAGGTTTCCTGGGCAACTCTTTGTATCATCATATCCAATGGAGCAGGTTAATGGAAAATAACCTCAATTTCATATTGGTAAGACAACCAAGGATTCAAACCTCATAGAAATGAAGATCACATCTCCTAAAGTAGAATCCCTGTTTAGCTGAGGTGTTGTCTGAAGATTAAAGGAATGCATAACATGTGGAAATGAAAGATACTGGTCTTCTATCTCTTCTTGTTTTAAACACAACAATAATTAAGGTAATCATTACTATCTTAATCTTCTCTTTCATTAGAATGTGAAATTCTTACAGTTAGAAACGATTCTTTTATCTGTTTCTTCACACCAGGAAAATTCCTAGAACCTGGTGAGCATTCAATAATTGCCTATTAAGTAAATGAGAGAGGATAAGTGACTTGTCAAAGGTCTCATAGTTACAGAGTTAGAATTGAATCTGGAGCATTTTCCACAAGTATGCCATATCTCACTGTGATGTATTTTCAAGTTAAAGTAAAATACTCTCATTGGATTCTCCATCATTATACAGGATCTGATAGGTATATCTCAAGGTCTCATGTTTCAAAAGCATTATGTTCTCTTTTTAGCAAGAAAACCTGACCAATATACATTAGCAGTTTGATTGACAGGCAAAGTGATTTAAGCAGTACTTGCCAACCTAATCTTAAATGAGGAATCCTTTTATTCATGCAAAAAATTATAAAAGCTTAGTACATGATAATAACTGTACTTTTAGCATACATTGGGAAACACACACACACACATACACACACACCTTTTACTCATGACAATTCCATGGTCCTTAGATAATTGCACCCCATAGTCTGGGAGTCACAAGTTGAGTTGAAAGATCACTAAACTGAAGTACAGAATTTTGGCTTCTGATTCGATTCTGCAACTGCCTACATGACCTTGGCCTGGGACTTGCCCTTTCAGAGTCTCAAAGCTCTTTTACCTACAAATGAGGCACTGGATTAAATACCTCTATGTCGGGCTTTGCACTGCACAACTGCACAACCCCAGGATTAACATTCACATAGATTACAATGCAAATGATGCCCCTTGAGCTGTACAATGCAACAGCCCTGCTTAAGGAAGTTCCAGCCCTAGCAGGCCGACTCTAGATAGGCTCTTTTCTAAGTGGACAATGGGAGAAGATTTCAGTCACTTGTTCCTAAAAGTGCCAGCCATTCTCATTATCTTCTCATAGTCCTTCATAACCAACCTGACAACTTGGGAGTCATGTCAGGAAGCCCTCTAGTTCTGATCTGACATTGGTACCTTTTATATGAAGCACTCTGACGCTATACTTATACCCTCCCTTTCCTACTCCCTCCAAACTCATCTCTCCGCTTCCAAAACACTTTTATGGGCAAAATGACACAGAACAGGTCTTTTGGAGTCCCCTGGGTTTTCTTATTTTCTTTTTTTTCTTTTTTTTTTTTTTTTGGCGGTACGTGAGCCTCTCACTGTTGTGGCCTCTCCCGTTGCGGAGCACAGGCTCCGGACGCTCAGGCTCAGCGGCCATGGCTCACAGGCCCAGCCGCTCCGCGGCATGTGGGATCTTCCTGGACCGGTGCACGAACCCGCGTCCCCTGCATCGGCAGGCAGACTCTCAACCACTGTGCCACTAAGGAAGCCCCCCTGGGTTTCTTCTTAAGGTTAATCAAACATTCTTAAGGGGTTGTTAAAAGCTCCAAGGCTTTCTAAAGCCAAATGCACACTTTCTCTCTGAACCACATCGGTTCCTTTTATCAGTTCCAGAAGCAATGATCATGGAGATTAGAGGCAACATGTTAGCTCAACTCTTCCATCCCCTGGCAGTGCTCTGGAGAGACAATGACAGTGGACAGGAATTCCTGCCCTCCTACTCCTCCTTGTGGCTCTCACCATTAAACTTTTTGGAACATGTCTCTCATTTCCCTTTAAAAAGTATTCTTGAAATATAAGCCCTGAATTTTCATATAAAGCACTCTTGAAGGAAGGAGTATGAGAAAGAGGGAAGGAAGAAAAGCAAGTAGTGAGAAGAGAGGGCCAAGGCAGGAAGGAAAGAAATGCAACATTTCAGGCATTTCGATCAACAGTTTCACTTACATTATTTTATTTAATCCTTTCAACTATCTTGTAACTTATGCATTGTTATTTTTCCTTTCAAAATATAATAATAAATGCTCAGAAAGGTTAAAACATGCAAAAAGTCACACAGTTTTAACATCATATTTCATATGGTATCCATGCCCTACTTGCTAAAATAGCAAGCTCTAGCACAGAGAGCTTGTACAGAGAGCTCTAGTATTTTATAATACAAAGTATTATTAAAATGTTTATAGAATTTTTAAATATATGTGTATTTATCTCTTTACATTGATTTGACCAAACTCCATCATTTTACATATGATAAAAATGAGGCCCAAAGATTTTATGCAAATGCCCCAAATCACACAGTGAGTTTTTGGCAGGAATATAACAAGAACTCTGGTATATTTAAGTACTAACAATGTGATCAGTGACTTTGTGTAGAGTATGAAATAGTCCTTGGAGTAAGAGTGCGTTGGTTCCAAATTCTAGCTCCAGAATTTACCAACTATTTATTTTTGAAAAAGTTTCTTGGCTACTCTCTACAAGTTCTTGTTGGCTAGAAACAATTAAAAAAAAAAAAAAACTCAACATAATACTTGCTGAACTTGAAGGGGTTTAGGAAGACTAGAGACATTATATGCACAATGCCTGGCACATAGGATGTGTTTCAGTTGGAACTTTTTGGCTGCCAGAAACAGAGACTGACCTATATTTGTGGATTGTAAAGATGTCATTAACACTCTCCTGGGTGTCAAAGGGCAGAAAACAAAATATAATGGCTCCATACACACTGCGACTGAAGATGCAGCTACCAAGTCTCTTCTATCCATCTCTCAGAAGACTCCTCTTTGCTCCTCTCTTTGCAACCCCCCTATTCTTCACACTCTTAAATAAAATCCCTCCGTTTGTGCATTTTATACATTTTCCATCCTGGCCACTCCTGGCCACTATATCACAGCTTTCAGTTCCAATGCTAACCATTAACCCATTGCGGTATCTATGTCTTTCTTTTGTAGCATTCATATGATAGATAATCTGACTGCATCCCACCCAGTCAATCAATTGGTGGCCTTGTATCACAGTTCTATCCCATGTTCAACTAAAGATGGCCAGTTTGGGAGACACGAGACCCAATATACACCATGGGGAAAAACTAAGGTTCTGTGGTCAGACCAACCTGGGTTTGAATCTAGATTCCTTTACTTATTTATTTACTGCTTGACTTGAGTAAACAACTTAACCTCTATGAGACTCTACTTCACCCTTCAAATGGGAATAATAATAGTACTTTCTTCAGAAGGTTGTTATAAGAAGTAAAAAAGATACATGTATATCATGGATCACTTATTAAATGTTCAAAACTTCTGGCTAGTAAAAGTTGCATATCTAGGGCTGTGAGAGAGAGAAGGTTCTCTTCATTTTTTTTCTTTTTTCACCTACCTAATTCCTATTCATCTTTTAATTCTTAGCTCAGCTCTCCTCTGGAACGCATTATCTAGTATGCTTTAAACTAGTTTACATATTCCTTCCTTCCACTAAGTCTCCATAACTTTATCAAATGCATATCTCACTGTACTAAAATTACCTGTTTTTTAATTGCATTTTATTTTTTTTCCCCTTTATTAAGGTAGAATTGACCAATAAAATTGTAAGATATTTAAGGTATACAACATAATTTGATGTGTGTGTGTGTGTGTGTGTATGTGTGTGTATACAATGTGAAAGGATTCCCACTGAGTTAACTAATATACATCACCTCAGATATTTACCCTTTTTTTGGTGAAAATATTTAAGCTCTATTCTTAGCAAATTTCAATTCTGCAATACAGTTAAAATCACCTGTTTACTGTCTAAATTTATAGCTAGTATATGAGATACCCTAGGGCAGAGGATGTGTCCTGGACAGCATTATATCACCAGAAGATAGGACAACGCTGCATGAAATAGTGCCCAGTAAGTACTTACTGAATAAATGAATTAATGAACAAACACCATGAAATAGCACCTCACTTCAAAAGAGAGGTACATTTGGAAATGTAGTTTTGAAAGAAGATGGAAGCAAGTTCCATCTAAATGTCACTAATTAACATATCCTGGTTGAAAGCAATCTTGAGAATGAAAAACAGAGCTGGAGGAATCAGGCTCCCTGACTTCAGACTACACTACAAAGCTACAGTAATCAAGACAGTATGGTACTGGCACAAAAACAGAAAGATAGATCAATGGAACAGGATAGAAAGCCCAGAGATAAACCCATGCACATATGGTCACCTTATCTTTGATAAAGGAGGCAGGAATGTACAGTGGAGAAAGGACAGCCTCTTCAATAAGTGGTGCTGGGAAAACTGGACAGCTACATGTAAAAGTATGAGATTAGATCACTCCCTAACACCATACACAAAAATAAGTTCAAAATGGATTAAAGACCTAAATGTAAGGCCAGAAACTATCAAACTCTTAGAGGAAAACATAGGCAGGACACTCTATGACATAAATCACAGCAAGATTCTTTTTGACCCACCTCCTAGAGAAATGGAAATAAAAACAAAAATAAACATATGGGACCTAATGAAACTTCAAAGCTTTTGCACAGCAAAGGAAACCATAAACAAGACCAAAAGACAGCCCTCAGAATGGGAGAAAATATTTGCAAATGAAGCAACTGACAAAGGATTAATCTCCAAAATTTATAAGTAGCTCATGCAGCTTAATAACAAAAAAACAAAAACCCAATCCAAAAATGGGCAGAAGACCTAAATAGACATTTCTCCAAAGAAGATATACAGACTGCCAACAAACACATGAAAGAATGCTCAACATCACTAATCATTAAGGAAATGCAAATCAAAACTACAATATCATCTCACACCAGCCAGAATGGCCATCATCAAAAAATCTAGAAACAACAAATGCTGGAGAGGATGTGGAGAAAAAGGAACCCTCTTGCACTGTTGGTGGGAATGTAAATTGATACAGCCACTGTGGAGAACAGTATGGAGGTTCCTTAAAAAACTACAAATAGAACTACCATATGACACAGCAATCCCACTACTGGGCATATACCTGGAGAAAACCATAATTCAAAAAGAGTCATGTACCAAAATGTTCATTGCAGCTCCATTTACAATAGCCCAGAGATGGAAACAACCTAAGTGTCCATCATCGGATGAATGGATAAAGAAGATGTGGGACATATATACAATGGAATATTACTCAGCCATAAAAAGAAACAAAATTGAGCTATTTGTAATGAGGTGGATAGACCTAGAGTCTGTCATACAGAGTGAAGTAAATCAGAAAGAGAGAGACAAATACCATATGCTAACACATATATATGGAATTTAAGAAAAAAAAATGTCATGAAGAACCTAGGGGTAAGACAGGAATAAAGACACAGACCTACTAGAGAATGGACTTGAGAATATGGGGAGGGAGAAGGGTAAGCTGTGACAAAGCGAGAGAGAGGCATGGATATATATATATATACACTACCAAACGTAAGGTAGATAGCTAGTGGGAAGCAGCCGCATAGCACAGGGAGATCAGCTCGGTGCTTTGTGACTGCCTGGAGGGGTGGGATAGGGAGGGTGGGAGGGAGGGAGACGCAAGAGGGAAGAGATATGGGAACATATGTATATATATAACTGATTCATTTTGTTGTAAAGCAGAAACTAACACACCATTGTAAAGCAACTATAAAAAAAAGTTAAATTAAAAAATATATATATATGGTTGAAATTAAAAGCATTCTTTTCTATTGAGAAGTGTTTCTGATTAACTGTGATTCCAGCCAGGAGTCCCCAGTCAGAGAAGCAACAGATAATAGTAAATTTTGAAACCTTATCTAAGGGATGACCCAATTATTTTCTTCTGCTGTACCCTTCTGTCCAAGAGTGGCTAATATTCCCACTGAGGAAGAGAACTCAGGAGTTTATGTTCACCTTTGTCAGCAACCTCCAACCACCGCCCTCCTTCAAGGCTCAGTGGTTTCTTCCTCAATGTCCCTTTCCTCTTGCAGACAAGCTGCTCGCCTATTACTGCTTCAGTCTTTGTTAGGTTTCATTCATCAAGCCCCCACTTGTGGGCCCTTTGCTGAGCACCGCAGATATCAGAAAAACAACAGATTCACTTCACTGAGAGCTTTCCTCCATTAGTAAAAACTCTCTGTGAAGACCAAGGAAATAAGCCATGGTGTTTGTCTTTTAAATATTCAATACCATGTTTGTTCAATTGAGAGGGCTGAATGTGGGAGATTTTCTGGAGATAAATTAGTAAAATACATCATTGGCTTCTACTAAAAATTATCATACTTTTTCCCCAACTATCTTGCCTCAGGTTGGAATAACTGTGGCAAAATTAAAGGACAGAGTATTGATCAAAGACAATGGACAACTTATATATGTATTTCCCAATCAGCCATGAAGTGGAGATATGACATGCCGTGGACATGACCCATAACGCTGCTTTATTAAATGCATCCTGCACTGATTGTAGAGTAACCCATGTCTCCACCCCCAGGATTAGTGGGAAGTAACAGCCCTGTGACAAGGTCTGACTTTCTTAAACATGTACAGAACTCACTGTGAACTGCTCTGACTTGTATTTTTATCTTTTCTCGGAAGGATTTAATGGGCTTGCTATGCAATTACCTAAACAATGCATTAAAATACATGAAAAGCACTGTGCAGTTTTTTCTATAACAAACATTTATTGTTGGTGTTTCAGAAATCTTGTCTCTGCAGAATTCAAGCCACATTGTAGGCATTACTTAATTCAACCTGCCAGTGCTCAGGGAGATATCAGGTAAGTATCATTCCTTTCTATTTTACTTCTAGGGAAACTGAGGCATAAAATCCTTTTGGAGTACACTTGAGTCAGTAAAACAATAAAAAAGAAATCATAGAAATTGTGGAACCCTACCCACAGAGTTAAACTAGAATGTCTCAAGTAAAATTGTTACCAGTGTTCTAATTACTTCAGTAGTAAGACACAGAGGCCACACTATCATACCATAAATACAGCATCCTTATTTAGTAAATAGGAAAGGCTTCTGAAGCTCTGCTAAATAGGTTGAAAATTAGTTCTAGTGCTAAGGCAGTACCTTAAGGGACAGCAATGCAGCAATGGTGTATTACAGTGTTTTCCAGAGTGTGTTCTGCCAAAAAAAGAGAAAAAAATCCCAAATAATGCTCCTTGAGAACAGTCAAATATGGTCAATTACTTTGTATGTTGTACCTCCTTTTGAAAAGGTACACTAGCATGCAAAGGACTTTGAGAAATCTTAAGCATTACAAAAACACCAAAAAAGATACTTAATGAGTCTTTTTGAGTTCTTTGATTGTAAGCAACAGAAATGGCCTCTGGTTCACTTAACCAAAGGAATTTGTTAGAAGAGTACTGACAGAGAGCTCATGGATTCTAGCAGGGAATAAAAGAGTCCTCTTGAAGGACAGGAGCCAGTCAAGGCAGATTTGGACATGGACCTTCTTTAGGCCACATCAGTCAGATACCTTGGCTCCAGCTTTCCTTCCCCTTCCATTCCTGTGTCTATATTCACTTTACCTGAATAGAGATCTGACTGGCTTAGCTGGGAGTCAAAGACAAAATCTCTGCCTAGGATGTTGCACTGAATTAGTTTGACCTTAAGCAAATCACTTAATGAAGTGATTGCTACGCATGATGAACAAAATTACTTCAGTGACTGTTTGTAGCTCTGAAATTATAATCTAAATAGAATTTTAGGCCTTTTACATTTCACGGTTGTCTTAAGAAACCTCCTCAATGTTTCTTTGGTTATTTTTCCAAACCTCTTTCTAACTGTGCTACATCACGAGGCTCAAGACAGTTTAGTTTTATTTTCCTCTAAAATGTTTTTCTTTGTGAAATCTGAAATATGGTCAAAATAAAGCAAAGAGGGATTTGACCTCTAAAATGGAAAATTCCTCTCACTGTAAAAGCCAATAATAGGAAAAAAAAGATGGAATCATATTTTATGTTTGGATTCCAGCTCCCCAAACTATATGCTTCCACCAGCTGGCCATGCCCCAATATTTGTTTGCTGTCACACACGGTGAAAGGATTAGTTGCTCTTTGGGCCAGTTTAGACTATCTTTCCTACAATGGTTTAATGAAAAGAGTACAACAGGTAAAAAGCTGGGTGAGCTCTCCTCATCCACTCTTTCCTCTTCTACCTAAAGAAAAGGGATATTAGTCAGACTCCAAGTCACCAGTTGGGAGGCATTTACAATGATAGGTCACTGTACATTAAAGTATGAAATTAATGAGAGTGATTCTTTCCCTCTTTCATCGACACAACCACTGCAACAAAGTGACCAGTGACATTTTCTCACCTGAAAAGCTCAGCCCTGTCTCTGATATTCTCTCTCTTCTGCACCCTTTCTCTGGATTGTAAGCTTCTTCTGGCTGTCACACATGTTCTTATCTCTTTCCTCTCTCAATGTATCTGGAGACAAAAGAAGACTGTGGCCTTTACCTCTTCAGGACAGGCCCAGGATGAGGTAAGATCCTAATATTAGGGAAGATGTCAGAAACAGGTAGACCCCAGGTCAGTCTACCTACTCTAGCAGAGCTTATGAGATTTCTGCTTGGAAGATTGGGCCCAACCTATCAATAGTGAAGTATCAGTTTGTTTCGCTTTGTTAAGATTCTTATTTATATATTTATTTCTTTAATAATATTTATTAATAAAGATCTCTAATGTGGGCTAAGGGATATAATGATATATGAAAACCTGACTCTTGACCTTGGAGAGTTTACAATTCTGTGGAAGTTACGAAAATCAATCACATGTAGAAAGATAATATTTTGAAAAATAACCAAGTGTTTCTTCTCAAAATCATCCTTGTTGCCCTGGAAGAGTGTGACTCAGCTTTAGCAAAAAGGTCAATTGAGTTTCTGAGTGGTTTTTTTAAATCTCACTGCAGGAACAAATGTCTTGAAAACCAATGAAAAGAAGTTCAAGATAAAAACTTGACTCCGAATATCAAGAGGCAAAACCTTAAAGAGGTGGGTGCAAAGTTTATCCATAGCTTTATATTAGAAAGGCAATCAGGGAAGATGCAGTTTTCATCTGGAGTAGGAGCTTCAAAACTGGGAGAGAAAATAAGACAGTAAGCCTGTGGTTGGTGTGGATCGCTGAGAAAGGACCCCTGGCTCAGCCGCCTTCTCAGACAAATTCGTAGATAAGCTGGACTACAGCAGGGCCTCACCTCCCCTACTGCATTCTGAGAAGAAGGCAAGGCTTATAAGCCTTATAAACAAAATTCTACCATGACACCACAGCCCTGCTCTAGCTGTGGATGAGTGAGGTGTCCTAGGTAGCTGAGCCTGAAGGCAGCCTCAGAGAGCACAGAAGACCCCAGTGGGGTACAGAAAACCAACTGAATTTGAAAGCAACCTCTACCCCCTGCAACCAAGAGAAAATGGAGTCCTAAAAATAGGTCATCAGGCATCTAGGATGGAAATTAGGATTAGACATAGGTCATGAATGTGGCAATCAGAAGTCACAACAGGATCAGGTGTAGTCAGCAGGCCTCTGGGGTAAAAATTAGGATGGCACATAGGGCATGAATGTGGCAATCTGAGGTCATGGCAGGATCAGGTATAGTAGTAGGAAATGCCAGCACAGGAAGGAACAAAGAAGAGCAGGTAGATACCAGCACAGGTCATAGAGAATAGAGAACCATTATGAACAAGGTACCCCATTCCTTCTCAGGTCCAGGAACACATATCCTCTTAAGAGAAGGGAAGGAGCTGAGGGACGGAAAGCTCGTGAACTGAAAGAATAGTATTTATCTAAAAGAGACTGAAAAAAAATCTAAAAGTGACTTGTGACACTATGAATGAAATAGAATCCCAGGAGCTAAATCCTGTTGGACAAAATTAAATCACATCTTTGTACACATTTGCACTTTGTGACTATGAAAGTTCATAAAAGCACAATTTATATTTACAACCTGTGGAAAACACTGTAAAGAAAAAGTACGGGGTGTCACACAAGTATACAACAGGTCTAGTCTAGGATCTATGAAAAGTCTTCCCTGTGAAGTTGACATTTAAGATGAGGCTTGAAGGATGTATAGGCATGAAACAGTTAATAGTTAAGCAGAAAAAGAGAAGAACACTTTAGACACATGGAATAGCAAGTGCAAAGGCTCCAAAGACAGAAGGGAGAATGAGATGTCCATAGAAGAGAAAGTCAGCCAAGGAGGCTGCATGATGGAGAGCATGAAGAGGTATGAGACTGGGGTGTGGATTTGGGGGTACAAAGAAGATGAGCAGAAACCACATCCCGAAGGAACTTGTAAGCCATGTTATGCATCTTGCTTTTCATGTTGAGGGTGATGAGACCCCCTTTGAAGTATTCCAAGTGGGAGAGTGACACCATCAGATTTGTCTTACAAACAATATTCTACCAAAATGTGGGAAATGTATTAGAGGTGGGCAAGAGCAAAGGCATGGAGGTTATTTATGGGGTTAGTACAGTGGGGTAGGGATGAGATTATAGAAAAGGGGAAGCATGGGGGGGGTGGAAGGATATAGATAAATATGAGAAATAAATCAAGTGTTAACAATCAAAAGGACTTATAGAAATGGATTGTCAATGAGAGTGGGGAAAAGGCACAAAGCACTCAGTAAGGAGAATGGTTGCAGCCATGTTTGGGCATTACCATAAAACTTAGTATTAATACTATCAAAATCACTTTATTCTCTCTCATACATAAGGCATTAAACCTGAGAAGATTGGAAAAAACATCATGAATTACGCTTCACATGACTTCCTAAATAAAAATAGTTCATAGCTCAAAGTTTGAAAGCCAGTTTATCTAAAAGAATGCTTTAAGATTACTAAAGCTAACATTAATCAATTGTCTTAACAGTTTGTTAATCAAGCATTTAAAAGCTAGTTTTAAAGTTCCAAGTCATTTTTTGGTAATTTCCATTTATTTCATTTTTCTGTTATATTACATAAACCAAGAGTAGCCCACACATACACACACACACAGGCCCTCAAGTGTGTAGATTCATCACATACAGAGGTAATCTCATTGCTCTTTTTTTGCCTTCTTCCTGGTTTCACTTAACCCTTTTATTTGTTTACCCGAACTTCAAGAATATAAATATACTCAAATGAAGTATAATACTCTGCTTCATGTAAATGTTCAGGAAATGGACTGTATGCTTTCAGAACATTTTTCTTTTCAAAGTGGGAAAATAGACACATCTGTGGGGTAACAAAGAAGCACAAATTAAAAATTCTGTGCTTGTCTAGACATAATCAAACTCATTTCACAGCAGGTGTTAAATGCTTCTAATTTAAGGAACTTTTAAAAATTCAAGAATGGTAGCAAACTGTTAACATTCAAAAATCAAAATTCTTATTTTCCCCAGGCTCCAATTTTGTCTCCAACTTAACCAGAAAGCTTACTGGTCTGACTCTCTGCTAACTGATTATATATATGATTGTTGGTATATAATTATAAACTATATGTACTACATATAATAATACACAGAATAAACTATAATAAGCTTTTATATATTGTATATAAATATATGTATGTATATATGAGAAATGTTAACAGAGGTAACACATCTTTTTTTAAGTAGCATGCTATCTAACCTATTCTTTCTTCTCCAAGCTTCCCCAGATGTCTCTTCTTTCTCATAGTCTCCTCACCGAAAAAGGTTGATCTTTTCCAGGTGGCTTTGCAATTTCCAAGGAACGCTTCAGTAGGCATGATGGACTAGGAAGTGAAAGTGAACTGCTTCTCACAAAGGGGGTAGGCTACAGAATTTGACATATTATGATGTCACTTGCCAAAAGTGGATAAATTGCATGACTTCCCTCCAATGAGACAGGGTAGCCACCCTTCCTTTTATCTGCGCTAAAGTATTACTACCTGAAAGCATTTATCTGAGGATAGCACTGCACAGAAAGGCAAAGATAACTCCATAGACTAGATCTGTCTGCCTCCATTCATGAAGGCTAGTTAGGAATCAGAAATTAATCTTATTACAAGAGCTTTTTCCCAGCTTACACCTTTGTTTTAGCTATATCTCACTGTAATTTTCTTCACAGTTATACAAAAACACACCCTTGCAGGTCCTCCTTAACTTTATTTTTTCTTGACCTCAAACCAGGAAAAATAAAAAATCATTTTTCCAGTGTTCCATTTAGGCCAGAAACACTGTAGAAAAATGAAAAAAGATGCAAGAGGATTGGGAATAAAAGAGAGAGAGAGAGGGAAATGAAAAGCAAGCTTGAGGCAGTATTGTACAGAATTTTAATTCACCTTGAGGATTACTCATTTCAAAGCTTTGGAGAATTTTCTAAGTCTGTGTTATATAGTTTCCTTCTACTACAATATTAGAGAGTTAGATGAAGCTCTATCATAGAAGCTGATGACTCAGAGGATAAGTTTACTTACATAGACTGTTGATCAGAGGAATCTTCTGGGGAGGCAGGACTTATTTTTCATCTGAACTGCAGGTTACTTTTTCATTAGTGTCAATTAGTATCATAGAGCCTTCTGATAACAGTTCATAGGGTACAAAAGAAATGGGCACCTCACTCCTAATTTTGCACAAGTTTGTGCAAATACTTTGGTTTTCACTGTTTAGTTATTTTAACTTCCCAAATTCATTAACAGTGTAAAACTTTACTCCATCTCAATCGTCTACTAGGTTAGGCTAGATTATGGTGTTATGATAAACAACCCCAAAATGTCAGTGGCTTAAAATTAACATAGTTTTATTTCTTGCTCATTGTACATTTTTAGCATAGGTTGGTAGGTGGAGCTCTGTTCATGATAAATGCTCAGAGACCCAAGTTGGTGATTCACCAATGTTAAGATGCTACCAAGAAGTCTTGAGGTTTGTACCAGCAGGGGAAATAAGGGCTAGAGAACTGAACACCAGCATTAAATGGTTCATCCTGGAAGTGATACTAGACACCTTTGCTCACATTCATTGGCTTTAAAGGGATAGAGAAGTGTAATCCTCCATGTCCCAGAAAGTAAAGGAGATCCTAAAATTGTTGTATAATGTCTACTCAATCCCTTCTTCCCCAGATTAGGCTATTTGGGGTTGCAGCTTGTAGAGGGTAGATCCTAGGATGGCTCTCACGATTTCTGCCCCCTTGTGTTCATTCCCTGTATGTACCCTGACCCCCACCCTACCCCCACCACTGCTCTTTGACTTTGGGTGGGACCTTTGTATTCATTTGATAGAGCTGTCGTAAAACAAACAAACAACAACAACAAAAAAACCCATAGACTGGGTGGCTTAAACAACATAATTTTTTCACAGTTCTGGAGATTATAAATCTGAGATCAAGTTATTGATCGAAAGTTGATTTCTTCTGAGGCTTCCTCCTTGCAATGTAGATGGCTGTCTTCTCTCTCTGTCTTTAACAGTCTTTCCTCTATGTGTCTGTGTTCTAATCTCCTCTTCTAAGATTATCAGTCATACTGGATTAGGGCCCCCCCAATGACCTCATTTAACCTTAATTACCTCTTTAAAGGTCCTGTCTCCAAATACAGTCACATTCTGAGGTACTGGAGGTTAAAGAATTCAACACATAAATTTTGGAGGGGGGGGCAAAGGGAGAGGGAATACAATTCAGCCCGTAACAACCTGTGACTTGCTTCTAGCCAATAGAATATGGCAAAGCAAAGGGATTTTGTGAATGTAAATGCAGTCTCAATTCAGTTGATTTTCCGTTAATCAAAAGGGAAATTACCCTGGATGGGGCAGAGCTAGCCAGGCCTAAGCCCCTGGAAGGGGGACTCAGCCCTTTCTAGGGAGAAAAACTCTCCTTGGGGGCTCCATGAAGTGAGCGGCCACACTGCAGAGGCCCATGTGACAGGTACTGTGGGTGGCCTCTATGATCTGAACACAGACTCCAAGCCAACAGTCAGCAAAATGCTAGGGCCCTCAGTCATACAGATGCAAAGAAATGAATTTTGCCAATAACCCGAACAAGCTTGGAGGTGGATTCCACACCTGCCTAGTCTCCAGATGATAATGTAGCCCAGCAAGCACCTTTGTCATAGCCTTGTGAGATCGTGAGCAGAAGACCCAGATAAACCACATGCAGATTCCTGACCCTGGAAACTGTGAGATAATAAATATGTGTCATTAAAGAAATATGTGTCATCACTAGATCTGTGATAAGTTGCTATTCAGCAATAGAAATTCATACACAGCTAGAGTGACTTCATTACCATTTGTGGTATAGCAATCTGGAAACTTGGAAACGTGATTTCAGACACTGGTAAAAAAATGTGTCTGTTTTTAGTAACCCATTCCTAGTTCTTGTGATGTCTCTACCACTGTTTACTCTTTGCCTTATTTTTCTCTCATTCTACCTTTTTTTTGTGTGTTTGCATGCATGCAGGCATGGGTGTGTGTGTGTGTGTGTGTGTGTGTGTGTTTTAAACAAAGCAGAAAATACCTTCTTAAACTCTACCACTAGACTGTCATGTAGCATTCAGTAAGCAACTTGATTAGAATTCACTCTCCCTGTTTTTCTATATAGCTAGTGGAAGCTGCCAAACAAGGCTAGCTGAGCTTTTGGAAAGGATCAGCTTTCAGAAATTGCATCTTGCTACCTAACTGTCATTTTCAAGATGTAACAAAATCTCATATTCTTTGAGTTGCTGATAGAGGCTCCAAGGAATGAGATCCTTGCAAAGGGTTTAGGCAAATGATGAAATTGTATCACAACTGATGGTTTTTGGAAAAGCACAAATCTGGAAACTTTACAATGTATTATTTCTAGTTTTAACAAAAGCATTTTAGACTCTTTTAAAACACTGTCTGGCATAATACACGGCTAAACATGTTTGTCAAAAAATAAATGGGCTTTACCTCTTTCATTTCTAATTTTACTGATTTGAGTCCTCTCCCTTTTTTCTCGATAAGTCTGGCTAAAAGTTTATCAATTTTGTTTATCTTTTCAAAGAAATAGCTTTTAGTTTCATTGATCTTTTCTATTGTTTTCTTCATTTCTATTTCATTTATTTCTGCCCTGATCTTTATGATTTCTTTCCTTTTACTAACCTTGGGTTTTGTTTGTTCTTCTTTCTCTAGCTGCTTTAGGTGTCAGGTTAGGTTGTTGTTTATGATTTTTCTTGTTTCCTGAGATAAAATTGTATTGCTATAAACTTCCCTCTTAGAACTGCTTTTTCCACATGCCATAGGTTTTAGACCATCTTGCTTTCATTTTCATTTGTCTATAGGTATTTTTTTGATTTCCTCTTTGGTTTCTTCAGTGATCCATTGGCTGTTTAGTTGCATATTGTTTAGCCTCCATATATTTGTGTTTTTGATACTTTTTTTTTCTTGTAGTTGATTTCTAATCTCATAGCATTATGGTCAGGAAAGATGCTTGACATGATTTCAATTTTCTTCAATTTACTGAGGCTCACGTTGTGGCCCAGCATATGATCAATCCTGGAGAATGTTCCATGCACACTTGAGAAGAATGTGTATTCTGCTGCTTTTGGGTGGAATACTCTAAAAATATCAATTAAAAGGATCATAAGAGACTACTACAAGCAACTATATGCCAATAAAGTGGACAAGCTAGAAGAAATGGACAAGTTCTTAGAAAGGTACAAACTTCGAAGACTGTACCAGGAAGAAATAGAAAATATGAACAGACCAATCACAAGTACTGAAATTGAAACTATGACTTAAAAACTCCCCCCAAAAAAAGTCCAGGACCAGATGGCTTCACAGGCAAATTCTATCAAACATTTAGAGAAGAGTTAACACCTATCCCTCTGAAACTCTTCCCAAAAATTGCAGAGGAAGGAATACTCCCAAACTTATTCTATGGGGCCACCATCATCTTGATACCAAAACCAGACAAAGATAGCACACACACAAAAAAAAAATTACAGGCCAATATCACTGATGAACATAGACACAAAAATACTCAACAAAATACTAGCAATCTGAATCCAACAATACCTTAAAAGGGTCATACACCATGATCAAGTGGGATTTATCCCAGGTATGCAAGGATTCTTCAATATCCACAAATCAATCAGTGTGATACACCGCATCAACAAACTGAAGAATAAAAACCATCTGATCTTCTCAATAGATGCAGAAAAGCTTTTGACAAAATTCATTTAAGGTAAAATCTCTCCAGAAAGTGGGCACAGAGGGAACATACCTCAAAATAATAAAGGCCATACATGACTAACCTACAGTAAACTTCATACTCAAGGATGAAAAGTTGAAAGCATTTCATCTAAGATTAGGAACAAGACAAGGATGTCCACTCTCGCCACTTTTATTCAACATAGTTTTGGAAGTCCTAGCCACAGCAATCAGAGAAGGAAAAGAAATAAAGGGAATCCAAATTGGAAAAGAAGAAGTAAAACTGTTACCGTTTGCAGATGACATACTATACATAGAAAATCCTAAAGATGCTACCAGAAAACTACTAGAGCTCATCCATGAATTCAGTAAAGTTGCAGGATATAAAATCAATACACAAATTTCTTGCATTCCTATGCACTAACAACAAAAGAACAGAAAGAGAGATTAAGGAAACAATCCCATTTACCACTGCAACAAAAAGAATAAAATATATAGGAATAAACCTACCTAAGAAGGCTAAAGACCTGTACTCTGAAAACTATAAGACACTGGTGAAAGAAATCAAAGGTGACACAAACAGATGGCAAGATATACCATGTTCTTGGATTGGAAGAATCAATTTTGTCAAAATGACTATACTACCCAAGGCACTCTACAGATTCAGTGAAATCCCTATCAAATTACAAAAAAATTTAAATTTGTATGGAGACGCAGAGGATCCCAAACAGCCAAAGCAGTCTTGAGAAAGAAAAACAGAGCTAGAGAAATCAGGCTCTGTGATTGCAGATTAGACTACAAAGCTACAGTCATCAAAACAGTATGGCACTGGGGGGCAGAGTAATGGTGGGATGAACTGTGAGATTGGGATTGACATATATACACTAATATGTATAAAACAGATAACTAATAAGAACATGCTGTATAGCACAGGGAACTCCACTTTGCTGTACAGTAGAAACTAACACAACATTGTAAAAAACTATACCTCAACAACAACAACAAAATAAATAAATAAATAACTAAAAAAAAAAACAGTGTGGTACTGACACATAAAACAGAAATATAGATCAATGGAACAGGATAGAAAGCCCAGAAATAAATTCACGCACCTATGGTCAATTAGTCTACAACAAAGGAGGCAAGAATATACAATGGAGAAAAGACAGTCTCATCAATAAATGGTGCTGGGAAAACTGGATAGCTACATGTAAAAAAATGAAATTAGAACACTCTTTAACACCATACACAAAAATAAACGCAAAATGGATTAAAGACCTAAATGTAAGACTGGACACGATAAAACTCTTAGAGGAAACCATGGGCAGAACACTCTCTGACATAAATAGCAGCAGTATCTTTTTTGAGCCTTCTCCTAGATTAATGGAAATAAAAACAAAAATAAACAAATGGGACCTAATTAAATTCAAAAGCTTTTCACAGCAAAGGAAACCACAAACAGAATGAAAAGACAACCCACAGAATGGGAGAAAATATTTGCAAATGATATGACTGACAAGGGATTAATCTCCAAAATTTACAAACAGCTCATGTGGCTTAATATCATAAAAACAAACAACCCAATCAAAAAATGGGCAGAAGACCTAAACAGACAGTTCTCCAAAGAAGACATACAGATGGTCAAGAGGCACATCATAAAATGCTCAACATCACTAATTATTAGAGAAATATAAATCAAAACTACAATGAGATATCACCTCACACCAGTCAGAATGGCTATCATCAAAAAATCCACAAATAATAAATGCTGAAGAGGGTGTGGAGAGAAGGGAACCCTCCTACACTATTGGTGGGAATATAACTTGATACAGCCGCTATGGAGAACACTATGGAGGCTCCTTAAAGAACTAAAAATAGAGCTACCATATGATCCAGCAATCTCACTCCAGGACATATATCTGGAGAAAAACATGGTTGGAAAGAATACATGCACCCCAGTGTTCATTGCAGTGCTGTTTACAACAGCCAAGACATGGTAGCAACCTAAATGTCCATCAACAGAGGAATGTATAAAGAAGATGGGGTACATATATACAATGGAATGTTACTTAGCCATTAAAAAGAATGAAATAATGCCATTTGCAGCAACATGGATGGACCTGAAGATTATCATACTAAGTGAAGTGAGAAAGGCAAATATATCACTTATATGTGGAATCTAAAAAAAAAAAAAATGATACAAATGAACTTATTTACAAAACACAAACAGACTCACAGACTTAAAGAATGAACCTATGGTTACCAGGGTGGGAAGGGTGGGGGGAGCAATAGATTGGGAGTTTGGGACTGACATGTACACACTGCTATATTTAAAATAGATAACCAACAAGGACCTATTGTATAGCATGGGTACCTCTGCTCAGTATTCTATAATAACCTAAATGGGAAAAGTATTGGAAAAAGAATAGATACATGTGTATGTATAACTGAGTCATTTTGCTGTACACCTGAAACTAATACAACATTGTTAATCAACTATACTCCAATATAAACAAAAATTTTTAAAAATAAATAGGCTTTAGAATGTAATTCTCTAGAATAGTCGTTCACTCATTTAGCAAACAGTTTTGAATGCCTATTATTATGTGAGCTGTGTACTGGGGGAAAAGTAGAATGATGGAAGGAAAGAGGAAACAATTAAGGCTAGAAAGGAAATCAGAAAAGTTTGACAAACCCATGAATTTATCCAATGAATAGAGGGTTGCTGATCTCAGCTAAAGTGAGGAAAGAAGGAAAAATGAATTCAATGTAGAGGACACCACAGGAGCAAAAGCTGTGAGGTTTATATATGACTTATTTGTTCTGAGATTTGGGATAGTTTGATATGTTGGCAGAATTGTCTGGAAGAAGCCAGGAACTGGAATTTTCCAGATCAGATTTTTTTCATAGATGTGATATGTTTTTTGTTTTGTTTTGTTTCGTTTTTTTTCTGTACGTGGGCCTCTCACTGTTGTGGCCTCTCCCGTTGCGGAGCACAGGCTCCAGACGTGCAGGCTCAGCGGCCATGGCTCACGGGCCCAGCCACTCCGCGGCATGTGGGATCTTCCTGGACTGTGGCACGAACCCGTGTCCCCTGCATCGGCAGGCGGACTCTCAATCACTGCGCCACCAGGGAAGCCTGATGTGTTATGTTTTAACTGTACAATGATTATTAAAATTTTGAATTAGCTGGCCACATCGAAAAGAGCTTAAAATGATGCCTAGGCTATAATGTATGCTATATGCATGTTTGCTATTAATATTGAAAACTCAAAATATTTCTAATAAAACTCTAGATTTCCAGCTTTTTCTGGAAGATGAGAAATATGGAACCATTGAAGCAATCCACTGGAGAAACTTCTTCATAGAAGACATGCTGCCTTACAATTACCACACCTCATGTGCACCACTCCTAGGTCTTGCTCTAAGTCATGTCAAACATTTACTCTATTCATTTGATCCCTGTAGGCATTTGAATTTTCAAATCCTGGTCAGGCAGTCAAGTTCAAGGTCTGTTGTTAACAGAGCATGCTCCTGTATGTCACTCTGAGGACTTTGAACTTTTTCATAAATACTATAGAGAACCATGAAAAGATTGTAAACTACGGAATGACACAATTGTATCTATGTTATATTAGGTTGAACCATATGAAACTGTCTTTTCTTTTTTTTGCTAGTCAAAAACAGTGAAATAGCGATTTCCTTTGGTTCAAGCTAACAGAAGGATCATTCTAGTTACCTATGGCAAATGGAATGGAAAGGGAAGAAACTGAAGGCAGAGAAAACAGATAGGAGGAAATTATAATCATCTCAGCATGAAATCATGAAGGCCTAAACTATGATAATGGCAGTGAAAATAGAGGAAGAGAACTGAGATTATATACAGATTCATGAATCAGTGAGACCTATGCTTTTTGACTATCTGGTTCATACCCTCAGAAAGACAAATCAGAATAAACTGGGATATTTTTAGAAGTAAATTATACATGCTTAGCCTCTTCTCCACGAGATACATGTTTTAAGAAGGCTTGCTCCACTTATACCTAATTGAGAATTACTTTTGTTAGGAGCCATTGTTACTTATGAAAATGAGTGCACCCTTCAAATGTGTTGGCACAGACAAATGTTGAAAACTAGAGTCACTTCAGGAGTTGATTAAATGGGGAACTGAGTGAAGAGACACAAATAACTGATGGTGGTGGGGTTTCAGTTTTGGTCACTGAGAAGATGATGATGCCTTTAATTGAGATTGTCCAAAAATGTTTTTTACTGAATTATAGACCTACTTGAGAATCTGACAAAAGCTATACACTCTCAACTCTAAAATAAGGTCATATAGACAACAATTTGACAAATAATTTCCAAAAGTTCACAGAACCTTGAAGTCCACCTATCAACTCCCTAAGAAATAGGAACCCCTAGGATTCTAGGAAAAAGAAGCCCTGTGGAATATTGTCTCTACTGTAATTTTTTTACTTTCATGAAAAGAAATATTTACAAAAATCTTAAGCAGTACAAAACTCAGAAACCCCACTTAGGTACAACAAACATGGATATAACCCTAGGCCCTAAACTGAATAAAGATGTAAGTTTGTCAGAGCATAGTAATCCTTAAAGAAGCAATCCTCAAATTCAATATGTCCCTGTACATTTTTAAATAAGCAAGGCTAGAATGAGTTATAAAGTTTTCGTTTTTAAGAATAAACTGAGTGGTGGTGGTGGTGTGATGAATTGGGAGATTGGGATTGACATATATACACTAATATGTATAAAATAGATAACTAATAAGAACCTGCTGTATAAAAAATTAAATTAAATTTAATTTAAAAAAAAGAATGAATTGAGTGACAGATGGCAATTACAAGAAATCTGAACAAAGGTACATAAAATCTTAAACAAAATATTTCACATAGGTAGATCTTCACATAGGAAGATCACCATGACCCATGTTAGCTTTTTTTTATGAGTTGAATTACTCTCTGGTATGAATACTCATTGACATAATGTTGAAATGTTAAATATTAAATGGGGAAAAAGTAGGGGAAAGACAGGAGAAGGAAGGAGATCCTTAGAAAGAACACCCTCACCTACCGATCAGGTCACCTCGCATTAGGATGTTTTCCCCTTTGGTTTAACTCTAAACTCCAAGAAAATAGTGTGGTGCACTTTCTGGCTCAAGTGTGTTCTTAATTAGGCCCCAAATATGCTGGCTTGCTATCCTGACGATGATAAGGAGGACACTAAATGCAGGCTATTCACTCCAAAGTTCAGTTGTAGACCTTGCTTCTTTTATATGTCATGCCTGTTTTGTTTTGTTTATAAGCAGAGAGAAAACCATGCTTACCCAAACTGTATCACTGACCCTTGCAGGCCTCCAAGTTGAACGTGAATAGGTATTACATATTTATCATCACTTCTTTAAAGACAGAAAAAAATCTTTCCAGTCCTCACCCTCTCCCTTCTGCCTATCAACACCATGTTACATTGGACAGCTTCTTCTTTACCTAGAATATAAGGCATATCCACTACACTTCATAATATCTGAAAGTAGTCAAAGTCTAGAAAAGAGAACAAATTTTGTCTACTTTCTTATACTTACTGAAAGGTAAAATAACAATAAAACAAATTATTTTGAAAACTGCCTTCAAATGAGATTTTTCCTAAAGAAATCCATATACTATGAGCCATTGCCTCGTAAGTCAGAAAATAGCTTACTTACGTTATGCAAGCTATTTACCCACTCTCTGCCTCAGTTTTCTCATCTGGAGAAGAGAACTAATAACAGCACCTACCTTAAACAGTTGTTGTAAAGGTTGAATGAGTTAATAAATAAAAAGTGTTTAGAACATTGCTTAGGGCTTCCCTGGTGGCGCAGTGGTTGAGAGTCCGCCTGCCGATGCAGGGGACACGGGTTCGTGACCCGGTCCGGGAAGATCCCACATGCTGTGGAGCGGCTAGGCCCGTGAGCCATGGCCGCTGAGCCTGCGCGTCTGGAGCCTATGCTCCGCAACAGGAGAGGCCACAACAGTGAGAGGCCCACGTACCGCAAATAAAAAAAAAATTTAAAAAAAAAAACATTGCTTAACACATGGTAAGCATGCAATAAAACTTGACCATATTATTATTACCATTATTACTTTTAGCAACTTCTCTAATTTACAGATGAAAAAATTTGATGCATAGAGAACTAAAGTAATTAATACAAGGTGTTCCAAAAAGTCAACAACAGAGTCAAGATTAGGACCTAGTGGAGAAGCCCTGAGAGTGGTGAGGAACAAAGATGTAAGATCGAAAGATTGAACGTTCCAGTGAGTATGAAGGGTTATTACAGTTACGGTTTACAAAAGATAGTCAGCCATCAAGATGGAAGGTGATGGTGCTTAGTATATAAATTTACAGTTATACAGGGGGTGCAGTTATTGGTAATGACAAGGTATAGGGTATGAGCATGGTAGTGTGCAAGGTAAGATAGAATAAAACTATTGCAGAAAAAGATTCAAGGGACTGAAAATCCACAGTGTTGGAATAATTATCACTATGTATATTGAAATCATTAACAATTAAGACAGGGTTAGTATTGGACAATGACAATGAGCCAGAAGCTAAAATCCTTGAGAAGTAAGAAGTGACTCAGGGGGTGGTGGATGACTAGAGCAAAGTAGAATGATGGGTGGCATAGCCTGATGATATAAGAATCAAAGCTTGGTGCTTTTATGGTGGATAAAGGGATAATGGTATGTTGAGAAATAAGGATACTATCTACCCTACTTTCAGGGCCTATGGTAGGAAGGGTTTGAGAGATAAAACAGGCTGTGATTGAGAGACATGTTGGGGAAACACCTGAGGAGAGACAGGTTTCTGCTAGAGCAAGAGAGTAAATAGGAAGCTCACAAACCAGTTGAGTTTAAAGACTTGCTGAAGATCAGTGTTGAGGTCCAGGGAGCATGGGGAGAGTTTCGGGAGTCACAGAGGCTTAGAAGATGGGGAGGGTTCATAAATGAGTCAGAAATGTCACTGGGGGTTAGAGTCCTGGGTATGAGATATGAGTGTGGTTTTCTTGGGAAGACTAATTGATTTGGGTATCATAAGGGGCATGAGGAGATTAGTCTTAGCTGTCTCATGGCACATAGTGATGGAGAAGTGACGAGTACATAGGGAAGAGAAGGACAAGATAGGGAGGATACTTCTTAGAGCGAGAAGAGTTCTGGGCCTCTCCTTTATTACTGCTGGTAAGGTGAGATATCCTGCAGAAAGGTGGTCTTATTTCAAATACAGGAACTCTCTTCTCTCCTGCATTCTGCAGGGTGATAGTCCTATGCCAAGCAGACTAGAATGGTCTTGAATTTTGGGATAGCTGCTTTAAAAATAAGAATCTATACCACAATCTCTTAAGCATCCTCAATAGCAGCCAACCCTCATCCTCTGATAATTTTAAAAACGTCCAGAAGGCCTTCAGAGTAGCTAAACACTTTGTTATGAAATAAAAGTAACTTATCATTTGTTTGCATGTCTACCACCATAACTGTGATGTATTGGCATTCAGATATTATATCACAGTCACTGCTGTACCCCTTAAATGTTTAACAGAACTTTTTATTGAGGTGTTGATGCTGAATATTTTAATATCTAAAAAACTTGGATCATATCTATTTAATTGCATGCTCTACCTTAAAAAGTATTTATGACGGCTTCCCTGGTGGTGCAGTGGTTGAGAGTCCGCCTGTCGATGCAGGAGATGCGGGTTCGTGACCCGGTCCGGGAAGACCCCACATGCCGCGGAGCGGCTGGGCCCATGAGCCATGGCCACTGAGCCTGTGCATCCAGAGCCTGCGCTACGCGACGGGAGAGGCCACAGCAGTGAGAGGCCCGCAAGTATTTATGTTTTAATGCTTTCTAATAAGGATGAATTCTTCACAATTCAGAGAAATGAATATGCAATTAAATTCAACATATATTGAATACTTGTTTTATACATGGAACAGCTCTAGCACTAAAGGGGACACAAATATGAGTAAAACATTGTTTCTGTCCTTGAGAAGCTAACTATCCAACAAGAGAGTTGAAATTTGGAATCAAACCAATTAATCCAATCAATTATCATTTTGGAATTGTAAAATAGATTCATTGATCATGAAAGGCACAGCACCTCTTATCTACACCCTTTGAGGAAGGACTTGACTTCTGGAAAGCCAATCATTTCAGGTGAAGATGTCTAGCAAGGCATCAACAACCATCTTCACATCCAACATCACTAATTATTAGGAAAATGCATATCAAAATCACAATGAGACATCACCTCAGGCCTGTTAGAAAGGCTATTATCAAAAAGACAAGAAAGAACAAGTGTTGACAAGGATGTGGAGAAAAAGGAACCCTCATGCACTGTTGGTGGGAATGCAAATTGGTGCAGCCGCTGTGGAAAACAGTATGGAAATTCCTCAAAAAATTAAGAACAGCACTATCATATGATCCAGCTATCCCACTTCTGGGTATTTATCCAAAGAATATGAATACGAAAACTCTAACTCAAAAAGATATATGCACCACTATGTTCATCGCAGCATTGTTTACAACAGCCAAGATACAGAAACAACCTAAGTGACCACCACTGCATGAATGTATAAAGAAGAGGTGGCATTTTATATATATATATATAACATACAATATATATTATATATAATATATTATAAGATATAATATATATTATATATATTATATAGTAGAATACTACTCAGCCCCATAAAGAAGATGAAATCTTGCCATTTGTGACAATATGGATGGACCTTGAGGGTATTACACCAAGTGAAATGAGTCAGAGGAAGACAAATGCCATATTATTTCACTATATGTGTAATATAAGAAACAAACAACAAAAGTAAGTGAACAAACCAAACCAAAAACAAAAACAAACATGTAGATACAGAGAATAGAGTAATGACTACCAGAAGGGAAGTGGGGGGGAGGGAAAAATGGGTAAAGGGGATCAACTATACAGTGATGGATGGAAACTAGAATTGTGGTGGTGACATGCTGTAGTTTATACAGAAGTGGAAATATAATGTTGTATATGTGAAACTTATATAATGGTATAAACCAATGTTACCTCAATAAAAAATAAATTAAAAACCAAACAAACATACAAAAAAACAACCACCTTCATCTGCAGCAATATTCCAGTAGCACAGTTAGTGAACGTTGTGTCAGGAAGTTCTTGGTAGCTAAATTATAACACCAACAATGACAAAATACCCTCTCATATTTAAATATTTCATATATAATTTCAAACAGAAAAGGAAAAGGGAGGCTAGGTTTCTCCCTGCAATATACACGCTATTTATGGGTTGTATTATACATAAAAATATATACGCTTTAACAACATCCTCAGTAATTTTCTGAGTCCTACTGAGAAGTGCTTTGAGAACTTGACAAAGAGAGAAGAAGAGAGTTTGGCAAGAAAAGTTAACAGAAGTCACATCTCGTCAGTGGGAGTCAAAATAATACAATTTACGTGATTCTGGGAAATGGGGTTTCTAAGCAGCCACCAACAACACTACATATATTAGTCAGCCTGCCAGCCCCCTGATGAACTATCAGTTTGTAGATGAAAGAAAACACTGCCTCAAAGTAACTTAAAATTGCTGTGTGGGCAGGGTGATGAATGATCACCACAGATTGCTACCCCCATGCCTCTTAATGGGGCTTTATAAAATGCAGGCCCATGTACAAAGATGCCTTATTTAAAAATTCTCAGCCATTGGGGGTTTTGGTACTTGTGGAATAAAGATCCTATGTGCTTCCTCTGTCTCGCCTGTTAGAGTTTGAGGAGAAATTGATCAGCTCACCAAAAGGTTTAAGTGTGTCAGGGAAGAGCACAGTGATGGGCAAGGATCTTAGGACCTCATTTTATGACGTTCAGTGGAAGGAACAGGGCATGATCTGAGAAGTGTGTTTGAGTGTCCACTGGAGCAGTTCTTTCTATCTAAGGGTGCTAGCCTGATTGTCTGTCACTCAGACCATGTCAAGTATCTAATATGTGGCAGGCAACTAATGGTGTGCCTAGGATAGAGCAGTGAATGAGGTGGAAGTGTCCTCTTGTCTTGCAGATCTTCTGGTCTTATTGTAAGACACAGAATGGGAATGTGGTGCACTGAGTGTTCCCACAGCAGAAACACAGGTTCTATAAGAGCTCATAGGAGCTGCTCACCTAGAGGGAATGGTCACAGAAGACTCCTGAAAAGAAGGAAGCTGAACCTGGAACCAGCAAGATAAGTAAGCATTAGTATGATGAAGTTATATTGGAGGGAAGCACAGAGGAGGAGAGGCTATTTGAGGGAGAGGAAACTGCATGTGCAAAAGCCAAGAAGTGGAAAAGTATAGTGCATTCAAAGAAATGAAAGAATTTCAGTATAACCGGATGAGGTGTTGTTTGTGTTTCTAAGGAGGGGCAGGAGAGGAAGGTGGTAGTGTCTGGAGGGGAAGCTGTCAAGATAAGAAGGCCCACATGTAAAGAGCCTTATACAGATTAATACATTTTGACATTTTCAATGAGAGACACTAAAGAATTTTAGCAGAGAAGTGACAATTCCTCAGAAGGTAGTATAGTACAGTGGTTGTGCCCACTGACTCCTAGGCTTCAACTCCCACCTCTGACACTTAACTGCATGTCCTAGTTATTTAACCTCTGGCACAGAGCAATCACTATGTAACCTGTATAAAAAGGGGTAGCACTTTTTATTATCATCTGGGTCAAAACTGAGCTTAATTGCTTTCATACTTTTTAAGTTCTAAACATTGAATTTATTCTAAAAACTTGCTTCTATTCTTCTTTTGAATCCAAGATAGTTCTGTACCATGACTCACACCACTTTCCTGAGAAGCCAGTAGAGGTGACCTTACAAGCATTTCCCAGTAGAGTTCTCTGAGTCAGGGATCTCGGACAAGGTACCGTCTTCATCCACATTAGGGAAAACCAGGGTTTCTAAAGTCTGTGTAGCCAAAAGCTTCCAGCCTGAGACACTTAATGAATCCTCCCCTCCTCCAACTCACAGGTATCCAGCAGTCTTTCAATTTTAAAAATGCCCTCCAATAGCATCTATGAGGCATTCTTGCCAAAAAATAGAACCTGAAACATATCAAGCCTCTAGATCTAACTACCTAATTACAGGAAATACAGAGGACAAAGTAATATTTTATAGGACATCATGACAATCCAATCATCAAATCTAGAATGTGGGAAAGTCTACAGAACTAATGATATCATCATTTCACCAAATAAATTTTTAAGGAACAAAAAAGAGGGAAGGAGCTATAGAATAAAATATCCTTAAGGGACATAACCAATTCAGTATACAGCCCTTATTTGAACCCTGATTTAAACAAACAAATCAACTGCTGAAAAAAGAACAACAAAAGAGGACAATTTGGAAAATTTGAACACTGAATACATATTTGATGACATTAATAAATGATCAAATCAGGGGGTGTGAGAATGACATTGTTGCTATATTTTTAAGACTTCTTATATTTTAGAGATAACAAATTACTTACGAATCAAATGATACATGGATTATCTTCACAATATCTAGCCGTGGGAGGAGTTACAGATAAACAAGATTGGCCATAAATTAATAATTGTTGAGTTGGCGTGTGGGTATGTAGGAGTTGATTATTCTGTTCTCTTCACTTTTTTCTACATTTGAAGTTTTCTATAATAAAAAGCTAAAATGCTCTCAAAATATAAAAGGCCTTCAAAAAATAAGTGGAAGCTCATTTACTCAAAATACACTAGACCAATACCACTCAAAAGCAATGTCTTTCCTAGAGAACTTTGCAAACCAAAGAGGATTATTAAGCCTTTTGAAATAATAGTGATAGTGATGGAATTTCAGGTGTCCTAAGAGGTGGGGATGAACTGGGCACAAATGACAGCTGCACTGCTATCACATGGGAGCTTGTCAGAAATGCAGAATTTTAGGCCCCACTCCAGACCTACTGCATCAGAATCTGCATTTTAATAACCTCCCCTGTGACAGATACACACATTAAACTTTGGGGCTCAGTGAGCTATAGGTCAGGAAGGTTTCCATAGCATGGCTCTACACTAAAGCCACAGTAGGGAGGGAGAAGAGGAGGAAAAAAGGCTTTATGTGTAAAACTGCAATTTACATAACAGAGGCTATTTCATTCGTTCATTCAGCACATGCTTATTGAGCACATGCCACGTGGGGCATGGTGTTATGTGCTGAGGAAACCACAGTCAATAAAATAAAAATCCATGACTCCCCGGAATTTAGTCTAATAGTGAGTAGCTCCCACTGAGTGCTTAATAGGTATTAAGAACGGTCCTAAGTCCTTTATATGTGTAGTTCACAAGAAGAAAAGAGGTTAGCAGCTGAAAATAACGCTCAGAAATTATCAGGTTAAAGCATGATATTAAACACTGAACAGGTCAACCTAACCTGACAAGCAGAGCTGACTAGCACTTCTATCTGTCACACACTGTTCCTCTTCCCTTGAGCTTGGCATAGTAGCCCAGGACATCGTAACTTCCACACTCTACATTTGTGATGTTCTATTCATTCCTGGTCCTCCGTTTCCTAGAATCCTCACCATGGCCCAGTGTTACATGAGCGGCACAGAAACGAAAGGAAGAGAACAGACATGGTTTGAGAATCTAGTCTGTGCTAGGTACTTTATTAAAAACATTCATTCAAACTCCCAAAACAATGCCACAAAGTAAATATTTCTAACATTTTATTGAAAAAAATTACAACTCAGACTAATTAAATAATTGGTCCCAAGACAAAAAGCTTCTAAGGGGTAAGCCCCTCTATATTCAGAGTCCAGTGCTTCTCCAAATTAATAGGTATCTGAATCACCTGAAGGGCTTGTTAAAACAGGCCCCTCCCCAGGGTTTCTGATTCTGTAGGTTTGGGCTGGGGCCTGGGAATTTGCATTTTTAACAAGACCCTGGGGGATGGTGAAGCTGCCACTCACAGTTCAAGGGCAACTGCCTTAGTACACATTCAACCTACTTCATAGAATAAGTCTGCTCCCTCTGCCATAAAATGGTCCCCTCAATATTTTATAGTTGCTATTTTACTGGTTAGCATAGCACTAACAGTTATAACAGATATACTCCAAAATGTAATGGCTAAAACACAAGATGAAAGAAATATCCAGAAGGGGGTTTATTTCCCACGTGTGTGACAGTCCAAGGCAGGTGTTTCTGATCAGCAAGACAGTGTAGACACTTAGGGACCCAGGCTAATGGAGCCTCTGAAATCTTCAACATGTGGCTACCAAGATCATGAGAGCCATCTCAAGTCCAGCCATCCAGAAGGGAGAAAAAGCATGGAAAAGCATGATTATGAATTCTGTATGGGTCAGATCTGGAAAAGCACAGGGCACATATTACTTTTGCTAAAACACAGTCACAAGTCACATGGTCATATCCAGCTGCACAGGAGATTTAACATGTACTCTAGCCTTGTGCTCAAGAAGAGAAAATGGATTTTGGTGAGCAGCTTTCAGTCTCTGCCACCACACTCTGCCACCCTGTTCACTTCCCTGTCTCTTTTCCCTAGTCTTCTTGCTTGCAGTTAAAGTTCCTAATTCCTTGGGCAACAAATATTTATCAGTACATATGTGCCAGGCAAAGTCCTGGACCCTAGGGGACTCACACAGCAGTACATGCAGTCTAATTTCCTGAAGCTTACCATGTATCTAGGACTTTACATTAAATAAATAATTACAATTATTATAAGAGCAATGAGGAAACAGAGTTGTAATGGGGTCCTAACATAGTTGGCCCAGAGTGTGGATAGGTGGAAAGGTCCTGTAATTTTTTTCAAAACAGAAAGCTTTGTTGAGGAAGAGGTGTTTAAGGCCAGACCTGGAAGAAAAGTATTGATAGGTATTTGCTGGGCAAAGACTGCAGTGGGAGGAGCACAGGAGAAAAAGCCAAAGAGAGAAAAAGCATGCAACCTTTAAGGAACAAATAAAAGACCACTGTGGCTGGCACTTGGAGAGTGAGGAGGAAGATGGCTCCAAATGGGACTGCTGAGGCAGCCAGGACCATGAAAGCAGTGCTAAAGGTGGTTCATTTATCCAAGAAACATTTACTAAGTGTCTTTCGTGGTCCATGTTTTCAGCTGGGTAATGCAAATACAGAAGTATAAAACACAATCATGGTCCCTGACCTCATAGAGATCACAGTTTCATGAATAAGACTTTTAAAAAATAATTATCTATAAAATTAAGTACTGTAATTTATTTTAAGAAAACACATAGTGTTATGAGAACATTTTAATAGGGAGCTAACATAGTCTGAAGCTTCAAGAAAGGCTACCCCGAGGAAGTGATCGTAAGCTAAGACATGAAGAATGCTTATATTTTGTGGGTCAAAGATATCCTTGTCCCCATTTTGTACATGAGGGATGAAACAAAGGCTTATGATAACATGGCTAATTCATGACAGAGCAGAGATTTGACCCAAGTGTCTAACTGTAGGTCCTATGGTCTTACCATCATGCCAGACCTAGGTAAGTTCTATGAAAGAGAAAATAATGAGATAGTGACTCTGTTCTAAAGAGCTTTGGAGATCATAAAACAAACACATAAAAAAGAAACAAATAAAAAGGGCTTAAAATTATTTTGTGATCACAGATCAAAATAGTCAAGGTTGGCTGTTGGGAGAAAATAGAACTTGGACTGTGCTTCAGTAGACCCAGAAAGAATGAGAAGAGGAAAGAATGCATTCTGGGAGCAGGAATCCCATTGTATAGATATTTAGTACAACACTTCAACCAGCTACTAATCCACTGAATGCTAATTTTATCCAGCTAGTATCTCCCCATCTGGTGCATCAGCCTATCATGAGAATATGTCAAATGCCTTGCTAAAATGCAGATAAATGTCAGCACGGATTTCACATTTTCCTTTATGTGAACCTGCTTCACTATACTTCCAGTGCTAAGGGAACCTCACTGAGAACAAGAAAAGTCAACCATTAAGGTTAAGCTACTGAAGAAAGATGTGTTCCTCCAGGGTTGACTGCTTGTCAGAAGTGTAGTTAAAATTCTGCCTGGTCACAACCAGACCTGTGTGTGGCACAGAAGACATATAGGGCTGGACTCAACGGCTCCTTGGCTTCCCATATGAGTTCTGTCACTACCAAACCACTCATTCATTCGACTCAGCACTACTCATCAACACAGAGATGGGCTGAGGGGAAGAGATCAATCAGTATATTTCATTTTTTTCAATCAGCCATTTACTGGTTGCCTACTCACTGTCAACTATAGGTACTGAGGTTATAGAACAGAATAAGTCAAGAGCCTCCCTCTTGAGAGACTCATATTCTAGCTAGAAGAGCAAACAGAAAACCTGTTTATGATACAACATGAAAAATGCTAACTGTAAGCACAGAAGAGAACATAGTTAATACTGCATGGGGGATTCAAACAAGCTTTCTCATGGAAGATAACTTTTGACCACGTCTCAAGTGAGGAGTATAAATTCAAGAGTGGATGGAGGGTGCATAGAGGGCTGTAAGGACATTCCAGGCAGAGTAAGCAAAGAGCAAGGTGTGGAATCCGGCACAGGGTTGGTCATATTCAGGAAACGGTGAGAAGATTAATGTGGCTGTAGTGGGTGGAGATGAGGTGGGGGAAACTGCTAGGAGATGTGGTTGGAGAGGAAGGCTGTGCTGATACTATGTCAAATACTATGCCAAAGTGTCTATATTCTATCCTGAGAGCAATAGAGGAACATTAGAAATTTTTTAAAGCAGAAATAATGAAGTCATATTAACTTTGAAAATAAGGTCTTATTAAGGTCATATCACTTTGAAAATAAGATTCTCATGTTTGCAACAATCCAAGTATAAGCAATAACTCGTGAAACTGGTGTAGAATAACACAAGAACTTGACTTCCTACTGCTTATTAGCTAGGTGACTGTAAGTAATTAACATCCTCTGTAGGACTTCTATGTATAAAATGGGTATAACAATAGTTCACACCTGAACTGCCTGGAATTGAGTATGAATTCAGTAAATATTAGTTGTGGTGGTGATTTTGTAAGTTTAAAACCATTATTCTAAGGATTCATGGGCACATATAATAATAAGAATATTATTATTCTTAACAATAACATCAATAATAATAAAGGTTATATTTATATATGCCTGGTAATATTTACTTCATAAATATTTCAATCTCATAATATCTCTAAGGGATAAATATTGTAATTGTTATTTTATAAGTGAGGAAAATGAGGCTCAGAGGTTCTAAATAACTTGCCCCAAGCAACAAAGCAAGTCTGTAGTGAGGCCTGGAATGAAAACAATGGAAAACTTGTTCCATTCCACCATACTGTTTCTTGGCTTAAATAATAATGACATGCTATCATTCTCCTGCAATGATCTAAGCCAAATACATTTTTGAGCCACAGTTTAGTAGGACAACGAGAATACTGTGCCATGGGGGCTAAAGCAATTGAGATCCTTCCGCTTTTACTTGTTGTCACATGGACCATTAAGAGGCAAAGATTCTCTACTCTAGGAGTCTACTCACACCTTATCCTGTCCCCTACTCCTTCCTACCCTACCAGCCATTCAGTGGGCTGTTTTTCTATCTCCTCTCGCTTTTTTCCTCTTTCATGCAGAAAGCACATAGCAAAGACCTGGCATTTGGACCATGCTGTCATTTGGGTGAATTACCTCAGGACTTCTATTAGAATCTGATATGTGAGAAAGACTGTCCGGTTCAGGGTGGGGGTCAGGAAGGAGATTATGCTGGGAACCCCATGGCTGAGTCTTGCAGCTAAAGACCCTGAATCTTGAGGATCCTGAAGACTTGGCTACCTATTGAAAATATTTATTTGCTTACAATGTGGCAATTATTTCCACTGTCAAGACCTCTCAGTAAGAATCCCCATAGGAGAAAAAGAGTGAGTGGTAGGAGTAAGGCATGAATATTCCACTCTGAATGCATAAAGATTAGTGTCAGAGAGATGGCCCCAAACTCCAACCTTCTGTCTTCCAGGTGATGCTCATTTGTCAAGTGGCAGTGTGGTATAGTTGTGATGGATCCATAGGGCTGGTGATTGAGGGCACTGGTCTGGAATCAGACAGAGATGACTTTGAGCTCTTGCTCTTTTTTTTTTTTTTTTTTTTAACTGCATGACCTGAGGATGGTTACTCAACTTTTTATTCAGTTTCAGTTTCCTCATTTGTAAAGTGGGAGAAATAATACTTATTTTGCAGGGTTGTAAAAATTCAATAAAATAAAGTATGTAAAGTGCCAAAAATAGTGCCTGACATACAGAAGGTACCCAATAAATAGAGGCATTCTATCCTACTTATAATAATTATGTATCTTCTCTGAATGCACTGATCAGATTTAACCAAAGAGTGGGCAAGTCTCCATTTCACAAGCTGCTGTGAAGACACGACTTGATGGTTTGAAAGTATTATTTATGAAAGAAAAATATAACATGAGTTATCCATTGTTTTCCTTTTGAATTATTTATGAAGTGTTTGGTGATAGGAATTCAGATCAGTCAGAATAAAAGCTATGAGTTGATGTTTCCTGTGCCATGCTTAAAAAAACTGAGTAGCTTGAGAAAACATTATTTCACAAATTGTGTTCTTGCTTAATGACTTAATCACTAAGGATACATGTTAACAATCACTCTAAATAAGCATTTGAAAGAAAAATATACTGCTTCTCACCACCCACCCAACAATCTGTAACTTGGCTTTTTGGAATTAAATGGTCACTTGAAAAAAAAAACAAACTCATCTGTAGCAACGGCCTAGGGAAGATGGAAAAGAAAACAAGGCCCATTTAATGAACTGAAAGCAGGCATCAAAACACAGACATAATACTCCTTCCAAGATGCCTAGGATAACTTCCTCAGGAGAAAATACTACCTGCCAGGGAAATAGTGAGCAGATTTATTTCAAATCTAGCTTTTATCTATCCACCACTACCCCTATTATACAGTAGGTAATAAAATTCCAGAAATATTAAATAACTTGCTTAAGTTCATGGAACTAAAAATGGTGAAGAGGAAACTCTAAACAAAGCCCTGACTATGGCCTATCGTATGCTGCTTCTTCTTTCAGGCCTACAAAGGGGCTGGCATTTATCATCACTTCTCATCTAGCTGGTAAAGGACACTTAAACAGTAATGACCCTACCTATCAGTTTACAGTTCCCATAAATTCCATCATCATACCCTTAGAGAACTGTCCAAGATTCCAAAACTCCTTAAGAAGGAAATTGTGGCAGAAACTACTGACTGACTGTGTAACAGCCATCTGACCCTTATGAACAAAGCCCTGAATTTGTTTAGTGGGTGGGCAGCAAGTACTCAAAGGTAGATTGGTTTACGATGAAGCTTCAGGGCCCCCTCACTTGCATGGCTGCTTCTGAAGCCTTCATAGGGGCCCTAGCAAGTTAATGTTTGGAATTTTGTATTCCTGTCCTTAAAGAACTTTAGGCTTTACAAAAGCTAGATCCATTCCTGTGTTAAGGGATGGTGGACCTTTGCCCCAGATCCAAGAGAAGAATCATGATTAGTAAGGCTAGTCAGACAAATCATAGTTTTCTACACTAGTGAAAATGTGCTGGAAGCTTCTAGAAATAACATTGGTCCAGGATAAAATAAAGACCCACATAGGAAAAACCGTTTTGCACCATTCACCTCACCACCCCTCCCTCTCTTGTTTTGGACCTTAGCATGTTATGCCTCAAGCTATGTAAACCATCTTAGAACCATAAGGAATGCCAAGTGAATCACACTCAAGACAAATGATCAGCCAGATATGAATGAGTTACAGGATCAACTCTGGGACTCTCGTCACCAAATTCCTTGTAAAGAATGGTCATGATCATTCCTTTACAGGTATGACCACAATTTATGTGTGGTCCATTCACCAGTCGATGGACCTTTGGGTGTTTTCCAGTTTATGGCTGTTATGGATACAGCTGCTATGAACAAGTGTGCATGTGCACTTAGGTCTTCATTTTTCCTGGGTAAGTATTTTGGAGTAGAATTAATGGGTCCTACAGTAAGTGTATGTTTAACTGTATAAGAAATTATCAAACGTTTTTCCAAAGTGGTTATACAAGTTTGAATTACAAACAACAATGTATGGAGAGTTACAGTTGCTTCATATTTTTGCCAATACTTAATTCTGTCTATCTTTTTCCTTTTAGTCATTCTAGTGTGTGGTGGTGATAACTCATCATGGTTTCAATTAACATTTATCTAATAACTAAATATGTTGAGGATTTTTCCTGTGCTTACTTGCCATTCTTATATCTCCCTTTGTGAAATGTCTAAATTTTCTGGTTTTATTGCTTTTACTGAGTTGTAAGAATTGTTTATATATTCTGATTACAAATCCTTTATCAGATATATGTTATGTAAACATTTTCTCTCAGAAAGGGGCTTACCTTTTCAGATTCTTAACAATATCTTTTGAAAAGCAAAGTTTTTAATTTTCAAGATGTTCAATATAACATCATTTTCTTATGCATTGTGCAGTTGGCATCCCAAGAAATCCTTGCCTAACCCAAGGATAAAAAATTTTTCTCCTATGGTTCCTTCTAAAAATTGTGTAATATTAGCTCTTATTTTTACATCTATAATGCATTTCAAGTTAATTTTTATGTATAGTGTATAGAAAGGGTTGAGATTTGTTTGTACATGGATATCCAATAGTTCTGGCATCATCTGTTGAGTCTTTTCAACAAATCTGTGAATTACCTTGGCATCTTTATCAGAAATCAACTGACCTCTTATGTTTTGTCTGTCTCTAGACTCTGTTCTATTCTGTTGACCTATAGTTCTACCATTTGTAATACCACACTTCCTTGTTTGCTGTAGCTTTATAATAAGTTATGAAAACAATTAGTATATGACCTCCACCTTTGTTTTTCTTTATCAAAGTTGATTTTTGACAATTCTAGGTCTTCCTTTTACATTTTCATATGACTTACAGACTCAGCTTGTCAATTTTTACACACACACACACACAAAAACGCCTGCTGAGATTTTGATTAGGGCTGCATTGAATCTACAGATGAATTAAGATAGAACTGACATCTTAGAAACATTATGTCTTCTAATTCATTAACATAATATATCCCTCCATTATTTAGGTCATCTTGAATTTCTCTCAGGATTGTTTCATGGTTTTCATTGTGGAGGTCTTAAACATATGTCATTAAATTCACCCCAAAGTATTTCATATTATTTAATGTTATAATAAATTGTATTTTTATTTGAATTTCCAATTGTTTGCTGTTACTATATAAACATATAATTGATCTTTGTATATTGATCCTATACCCTGTGAATGTTCTAAATACAGTTAGTTCTGGTAGCATTTTTGTAGATTCCTTCAGTTTTTTGGCAAAGATCATCATATCATCTGCAAATATAGTTTTACTTCTTTTCTATTCTAGATGCCTTTTACTTTTCGTGTTGCCTTCATGCACTGGCTAATGCCACTGATAAGGTTAAATACAAGTGGTGAAAAGAGATATCCTTGACTCATAGGAGAAAGACTCCAATCTTTCATGATGATGTTGGCTATAGGTTTTTCCTAGATGCCTGTTTCTCAGGTAAAATAACTACCTTTCTATACCTCATTTTCTGAGTTTTTATTTTGTTTTGTTTTGTTTTATTAATGGCTTTTGAATCTTGTCAAATGCTTTTCTGGCATCTATTGGGATAATACTATGAATTTTATTTTTCTTTATTTGAATATACTGACTTGCAGTGATTGATTTTTTTAACACTAAACCAACCATATATTTTTGGGAAAAATCCTACTTGGTCAGAAATATTATCCTTTGTATATATTGGTGAATTATATTTGCTAAAGTTTTTAAAAGAGTCTTGCATCTATGCTCATTAGGGTTATATATTGTTGTTATTGTTGTAACAATCAATATCTTTGGTTTTAGTATTAGTATTTTTACTTTTAGTTAGCATGTTGGCCTCAAATAATGAGGTGAGATTTATTTCCTCCTTTTCTGTTGTTTCAAAGAGTTTGTGAAGAATTTATATTATTTTTCCTTAAATGTTTGATAGAATTCACCAGCAAAGCAATCTGGGTCTGCAGCTTTCTTTGTCAGTGAATTTTTAACTAAAACTTCAATTTTTAAAATAAATATTAGATGATTATTTACTTCTTCTTCAGTGAGTTTTGATAGATTGTACATTTTAAGGGATTTGTCCATATCATCTAAGTTGGTGAACTTATTGGCATTAAGTTTTTAATAACATTCATTTCCTTATTACCCTTTTAAATATCTCTAGACTATGTAGTACTATCAACTCTCTCATTCATGGTGCTGGTGATTTTTGACTTGGCCCTTCTTTTCCTCACAAATTTGGCTAGGGAGTTATTAATTTTATTAATCTTGAAGAACTAGCTTTTGGGTTCATTGATTTCCTCTATTGACTTCTTTTTTCTATTTCACTGATTTCTGCTCTGATATTTATTAGTTTTTGTCATCTACTTGATTTGGGTTTCCTTTGCTCTTCCATTTTTAGTTTTTTAAAGTAAAAGCTGAGATCATTGGTTAGTTCTTTGTTTCTTTTCTAATATAGACATTTAGTGCTGTAAATTTCTTTAAATTTTGCTTTAGTGGCATCCACAAATTTTGATATACTGTATTTTGTTTCCATTCCATTCAAGATATTTTCAAATTTTCCTTTTGATTACTCATTTAATCCATGGGATATTTAGGAGTTTGTTATTTAATTTCGAAATATTTGGAGAGTTTCAAGATATCTTTACATTATTGATTTCTAGTTTAATTCCACTGTGGCCGGAGAATTTACTTTGTATGACTTGATCATTTTTAAATTTATAGAGACTTGCTTTATGCTGGGAATATGGTCTATATTGGTAAATGTTCCATGTGTACTTTGAAAAAAATATGTATTTTGCTCTGTTGTTAGGTGAAGTGTTCTATAACTGGCAATTAGGTCTAATTGGTTGATAATGTTGTACAGATCTTGTATATCCTTACTGATATTTTTGTACACTTGCTCCATTGATTATTGAGAGAGTGGTATTAAAATATTTAAGTATAACTGTAGATTTGTCTATGTCGCTTCATAGTTCTGTCAGTTTTTGCTCCATTATTTGAATGTTTAGGATTGTTGCATAAACCTTTAGAATTGTTAGGTCCCATTGATGAAATGATCCCTATATTATTATGAAATGACGTTCTTTGCCCCTGGTAATATTCTTTCTCTAAAATCTATTTTGTCTTATATTAATATAGCCAAACAAGCATTCTTTTAATTAGTGTTATCATGGTATATTTTAATCATCATTTTATTTTTAACCAATTTGTGTTTTTCTACTTACAGTGAGTATTTTGTAGGCAACAGAGATGTTTATCCAATCTGACAATCTCTACCTTCAAGATGTGGTTTGAGACCATTTACATTTAATGTTAATATTGATATGGTTAGGTGTAAGTCTACCTTAACCTTTATAATTCCTCACTATATAAACTTCTACTTCACTATCTCTCAGTCAAAGGCCTAGTTTGGTAAAATGAGGAGATATTTAATTAGCAAAAGGTTGTGTTATAGTCAGCTATTCCAAAGAATCTGATACGGTGGCCCCAATCTTTAGTGAATTTCAGGTACATGTGAGTCCGACAATCCAAGAAAAAAATCAGAGAATGGGAGTAAAAATAATCAGGAGCCAAATCATACTTCAGTGAATTATCAGACATTAACTATCATCTAGCCACAAAATATCTGTTCTAATAATACAATAAATTTCATCCATTGAATATATTGTGAAACACAGGACTTGTATTATTTAGAATTTTTCCGTAATGTCCTGAGAGCTTTAAATCTAGTTCCCTTGCCTCCAATCAAACTTCCCTATCTGAACACACATATAAAATGTGTGGAGGAAGAATGAAACTTGGGAGGTAATTACCCTCAAATGAATAAAAATCAGTAAGACAAAAAAAAAATGACACAAACATAAAATAGCCCCCAAATGCTATGTTTTCTAAAGGCAGAATGCAAATAATACTTTCACAAAGATTTCTAAATAGATCAGGAGTTCTGCTATGACTAATGAGAGGAATATCTCCATCTCCAGAAGCTACCAGCTTTGGTAAAAGGTCCTAGGTCACATGCAAGAGGATATCTTGAGGACATTGAAATTTTTATCCTAGGGGACTAGAAATTTTTTAAAGATTACCAACACTCTTCTCCGGATATATAGGGAGGCTTACAGTGTATCTTATATCTTCTTAGCACTGAATGTTGGGTTAAAAAATAAAAATTTCAGAGAAAACATCAAAGAATTCTTAAACCCTATGTCACATAACAGGAGATTAATTATTTTTCGCCAATGAATTGACTTTGTACAAGCAAATCTCTTATGGATCAGACTCATCTTTTTTTTTTCTCTTACCATACATCTTATGATTTTTTAAAGTAATAATGGCAATTTAGAGAAGTTGTCAGATATAATAATTCAGAAAATATCCTTGTAGAAAAACTAAGAATTGGTATAAGGGAATGCATGTGACATGGATAGGGGGCCCCAAATAGCATACTGTTCCTGAAAAGAGGAAAAAGAAAAAAGAAAAAAAGAGAACTGGAGATAATCGACCCTGTCTCTATAGTGGAGCTGTCATCTTTTAGCAGAGTTGCAAAGATGTCTTTCCACTGCAACATGCAGTGGAAAAGTTCAGAGTTCTCTGTGAATCATCCTGGCCACAGTGATATAATAAAATACAGTGAAGCAGCAGCTTGTGGAAGATACATTCAACAAATAAAGAAAGAAGACTATATCTTCCTTGGTTATTAAGTAGATAATACATGCACAAATATGGCACAGAAAATAATGCCTCTTAATATACAATATCTTTCTTGATGGGTTGTGGTAAAACAGTGTATAATAGGATCAGATAGAACAGCATCAGATAAAAACCACTCCTCCAAAAAAAAAAAAACACCTTCCATTATAATGTCATTTCTGCCCAGAACACCTTATACTTCATACAATCCCAGGTTACTTATGACTCTCATTGTTCTATAATATGTAAATCCTCAGTCAATATATCTATAATCCCTATGTTGGTCCGTGATGATTATAAACCACTATTATTGCAGATATAGAATTTATCAGACATAGAAATACCATCAAAGGTGGGGGGGGATGGTCTTCAAAGAAGGAGCCACCATGACTCTGAGGATATATTACTAATCACTGTGGCAATGAGAAGGAACTGCTCAATACAAGGCACTACTCAACATTCCTGCTTCATTACTCCCAACAACCCTATGTTTCAGATCTGGTGCACTACCAACCAATCCCGAAATACACTGAAGACACACTTTCTTGCTCCTTTGCCTTTAGAAGTATTATTCTCTTAATAAGACCTTTGCCTTTGCCTTTTCCTTCATGATGCATCTCACAAGTTAGATCCTCTCTGATGTTCCTGTCCTTTACCCATTCCCACAGCTGAATTCTTCTGAGCTGCTTAACACTCTGTACCTAACTCTCACAGGAACTTATATCACAATTGCTTCCTTTGATAGCAAGTGCTTCCCTTTTAAAGTGATTCTTATTTAATGTTTTTATATTTACTATATACCTACATCTTTCCAAAAAGAACTTGAGGTGGCTTATAATAAAAGACAGTGCAATCAAATATTTAAATGGAAATGGAAAACTAGGACCTTGGAAAAGAATAATATAAAATTGTCAAACATAAAACTGCCCTGCTTAGGCTTCAAATATATCTTTCTGCTTCTTGGAATTTGCCATGAAAAGTTTCTCATTAGAAAGGAGGAAAATATTGGTTCTTCAAGGGAAACAAATTTATTCCCAGCAGAGAGTTCTAAAGTAAAATTCATCATAGATGACTGTATATAGAAGACTAATCCACATGAAACATAATATTCTCAACACAGTGTACCACAGTAGCCCAAATGAATTGCAAATGACTATTTCTAATCTCTAACTTCAGCATAAGTAGAGTTCACAATATTAAAATGCAACATGGTGTTGGTGATTCTGAATAGTCTGGATCAAGGTAAGCTAAGCAAGTAGCCTTCTGGTAATTTAATTAGCTACAAGGATAAAATTTCTATCCAGTACATATTTAAGACAAAGTTTCCTAAGTACTTTCTTCAGATGGTCTCTTAAAAAAAGAAGGCAGATCCAACTAGACAAGCATTGCCAACACTGTGTGGGTATTGGGTATTCTCCTAAAAAATGGGAGGGGGAAATGGAAAAATAATTTGAGAAATATTGGTTTAAACAAAATTAAACAGACTCCTTTTCATCAGGAATTCTCAGAGAATTAAATTTACAAATATGCTTCATAAATTCCCAAGCAAAGGTTACAGTTTATAGCAGTTACCAAATAAAAGGTTAGGAAACTGAAGGTTAGGAGAAGAAACTAAGGTTATGTATTATACTGCAAGTGGGCTTAAAAAAAAGCAGGGCATCCTGGGACAATTTTATAGCCAACACTGATATAGTGCTTACCACATTCCAGACAATATTCTAAGTGCTTTTCATAAAACTACTTATTTAATCTTCCCAACAAACCCTGACATAAGTACTGTTGTCTCCATTTACATATAAGAAAACTGAGACATACAGAAGTTAAGTAACTTGCTCAAGGTCACACAGCTGGAAAGCTGGGATGTGAATCTAGGCTACCGAGTTCCAAAGTCTATGCTCTTAATTACCACTTAGAATGTAAGAAAAGCCTGGAAAAGGTAATATCATAACTTGGTTCTAAAGGCTGCAACTGCAAACAGACAATCCGAAGGGCAACATCAAACCGGTGCAGAAAGTCCATGCGTGGTTCAGGTTGTCATGAACTAGAGGGATAGATTACAGGCAAGACTTGAAACCAAGTGCAGCACTAGCAGATTCCAGGAGACAACCCCTTTGTGGGAGCAGATACCTGGGTTAGAATTGTGTCCAGGCACTCAGTAGCTGGAGGAAATTCTATGGGTCCCAGTTTCCTCATACATAAAATGGTGATAAAATAGCCTGCCTTGGAGAGCTGCTTCGAGGCTGGAAAATCTGTGTGAAGCATCTTGCACAGTGTCTGTCAAAAGCAGGCACTCACTGAAACACAGCATTATCGGTCAGTCCTCATGATCGTGAGGTAAGCACACTTAGCTCCATTTTGTAGATGAGCAAGGTGAAACTCACAGATGTCAAGTCAAATAACTTGACCAAGGTCCTACAGCTGGTGAGCAGAAGAGAACAGGTCGCACTCATCTCATGTGACCTCAAATCCAGTGTTCTTAGCTCTGAACAACAGAAATGAATGATGCTAAAGAGTTTCTAATCTACTTGCTACAATAATGAAGACCGATAGCATCAGTAGAGGACAAACTGAGGTTAAAAATATACAATACAGAGGCATGAGCAACCTCATAGAGACTGAGAAACGTGAAAAGAGAGTATGGTACATGAGCAAGAGGGAAAAATCTAGATCTGACAGAGATTTCATGGCAATGATGAAATACTTAAACAAGCCCATCTAGAAGGCCTTGAGAGAGTTCAGAGTGAATTCTGATGGGATGAAAAGTTTTCCAGCTACTGATTTAGCCCTGGGTTTGTTTCTACATATGTGCATACACTGATGTTCAAGTCCAGGAGTCATTCTTTCTATAAAATGACTGTAGTTTACTTCCAGGACTTTGCACACCCTTTACTACGTAGCAATAGGTTGGAAGTAGCCAAATTACCCTTCTTGCAGGAATTCATCACTCAGTTTATTTATTTATTTATTTTAACATCTTTATTAGAGTATAATTGCTTTACAATGGTGTGTTAGTTTCTGCCTTATAACAAAGTGAATCAGTTATACATATACATATGTCCCCATATCTCTTCCTCTTCCATCTCCCTCCCTCCCACCCTCCCTATCCCACCCCTCTAGGTGGTCACAAAGCACTGAGCTGATCTCCCGTTGCTATGCGGCTGCTTCCCACTAGCTAGCTATTTTACGTTTGGTAGTGTATATATGTCCATGCCACTCTCTCACTTTGTCACAGCTTACCCTTCCCCTCCCCATATCCTCAAGTCCATTCTCTAGTAGGTCTGCATCTTTATTCCTGTCTTGCCCCTAGGTTTTTCTGACCATTTTTTTGCTTTCTTTCTTTTCTTTTTTTTTTAGATTCCATATATATGTGTTAGCATACAGTATTTGTTTTTCTCTTTCTGACTTACTTCACTCTGTATGACAGTCTCTAGGTCCATTCACCTCACTACAAATAACTCAGTTTCATTCCTTTTTATGGCTGAGTAATATTCCATTGTATATATGTGACACATCTTCTTTATCCATTCATCTGTTGATGGACACTTAGGTTGCATCCATGTCCTGGCTATTGTAAACAGAGCTGCAATGAACATTTTGGTACATGACTCTTTTTGAATTATGGTTTTCTCAGGGTATATGCCCCATAGTGGGATTGCTGGTTCGTATGGTAGTTCTATTTTTAGTTTTTTAAGGAGCCTCCATACTGTTCTCCATAGTGGCTGTATCAATTTACATTCCTACCAACAGTGCAAGAGGGTTCCTTTTTCTCCACACCCTCTCCAGCATTTATTGTTTGTAGATTTTTTGATGATGCCTATTCTGACTGGCATCACTCACTTTAGACAACAGCATTGCTATGGTTTGGGAAAGAATCAGGGCCTTTTCTACTTGACCCAGGATTTCAAAAGTAGCTGATTTTCCCCTAACATATATTCATGCAAGTGTCACAAAAGACTTTAATTTAGAAAGAAATACTGGTGTGTTAGCATGCAGTCTGAAAAGCAGCCACTTCCCCCTTAGCCAAATGGCTCTAAACTGTCTTCCGGCTACCCTAGCTTCAGTCAGCTAACCACACATTAGAATGTGGAAATGTTACTGAAGTATTCATTTCCTTGGGCTTGCAGTATTTAGGTGGAGATGGATGATACTTTGAAAACTCTCTAGAGTGCTTGGAATGTTCCTAAAGAGTTCAACTGTGACGCTATTCTGTACACTTTCAGAATCACATTCAGAGAAAAAGAGAGGAAGGGACTGATGGTTATACAGTTAACATGCCTAAACTAGATAACCAATATTGAAAATAAACCAAACAATCAAATCAAATCAAATTTGAAATCAAATACATTAGAAGTTAATAAGTGTCTATGATTCTCCTTTTCAGAGCTGTAAAGGAAGAGAAATGCCTAGCTTCAAAAATGCATAAATCATTTTTTGTTGACAGAGATTTCATGACAATGATGAAACATTTACAGAGCCTGAGCAATTAACCCATATTTACCCTTTCAATAATGTTACTCATAAAACAACCTAGGCTTTGGTTACCTGTCTATAAAATAGGTGATGGAGGATGAGAGCAGATTGGCTCTCCAATTCTACAAGTAGATCATTTGATACCAATGACAGACAAAAAAGGAATTCTATCAAATTTAGTGTCTGGAGGAACACACAAAATAAACCCTAGAAAGAAACATTCTATTTTACCTTGTCTTTAGCCAAATCTAATCACTATTATTTAAAAAAACCAAAACAAAACAAAACTCAGTTTTCACATGTAAAAGCATTTATAAATATTCAGCTCACCAAAAAATAAACATGTCAATGAAAACTGAAATCATTGAATTTTGCTAAATAAACCCATGTACATCTATCTTCTGTTTTATGTGGTCTTTTTGTCAGAAATAAATGTTAACAGTTGTAATAAATTTCCCTCAGCATTTTTATATGATTGTATCTGTGAGTACAAAAAAAAATTTTTAAAGAAAGCCATATATATCAAAGCACATGATAACAGATTGTTAATATTAGAACAAATCAATCAATGTCTTTGATATAAATACCAATGACATCATCAACGCTATAAAATAGCTCTGTTACAATGACATAGTCTTTATGAGTTTCTCAAGTAGGAAGGTAGAAACAGTCTTCACTTCTCAGGAAACTCCATAATATTAAGTGAGGAAAAGTGGAAATATTCATCCCAAATTTTTAAACTATGGAATGCCTCAAGCAAAATATGCCACCTTCCTCCCTTTCCTGCTTGGAGTCCACTGTCTAAAATGGGAAGGGAAGGAGGCACTGAGTTGTGGACAAACCAATATGAGGATCTTCCTAGGTATGTGTTAATATATCTAAAGTGAAATTCCAAAGGTCAGCTTTCTCTACCCACTCCTTCAGCAAAGATCCTCCCTTCCAACCAGATCCCCAGATGGGCAGTTATCTCAAATCCCCAAAGAAATATTTGCAAAGAATCTAAGAAAGAGTGGATATATATGTATAACTGATTCACTTTGCTATACACCTGAAATTAACACAACATTGTAAATCAACTATACTCCAATAAAAATTATTAAAAAATAAGGCAAACCCCAAATACATACATACATACATACATATTAAAAAAGAGAGTGAGAGAGAGAGAGTGAACAGCCCCAAAGTCCTTTTCAATATACATACAGCCCTGCTATGGGTAGTAGAGTTAAGATCACAGACTGGCTCAGGCTTTCAGCCTTCGAATTCCTGCTCAGCCACTCTGTGACACTGGGTGGTAATTTACCTCTTTTAGCTTAATTTTGTCATCTGCAATATGATAATAATAATAATAGTAAGAATTGCATAGAGTTGAAGTGAAAGCTAAATGAGGTAACAACCTATGGACAGTATTTGACATAATATCTGGTGCATAATACAGTAAGAATTCAAAACAATGTTAATTACTGTTACTGATAACATTTGTATGGGAAAGCACTTCCTACACCCTACTTCACAGGAAGCTACAGTATAAACGATGATTTTGACACCCTTGTGAGGTAAATATTGTAGTCAATCCCATTTTATAGATGAAGATTCAGAGGCCCAGAGAAATGTTTTAAGAATTAACAAATTTAATTTTTAAAAATAAAAAATCTGATAGGTGACAGAGCAAGAAGCCAAACTTAGGTTTTTGACTCTACAGGTCAGGCCCCAGCCAGTACTTCACAATTCTTACTCTCAAAGCAGGTATAAATACCTTTGAAATGGACAAAAAAATATTACTGGGTGTCTTCAATGGAAAACTTTTCTCATTACCTAATTTTACAAGGTCCCTGTGCCTTTCATTGTCTTTGAGCTATTTCATAATTCTGTAAATTGTAGATAACTCATAACACAAATGATAATTGTCCATATATGTTCAAATGGATTTTGACTGGTACCAATGCAATGATTTTTCCTCCCCTACTTCAGAAATCATTTTTGTGTTTATTAAGCAAATTCATTAAGTGCCCTAATTGCCTATAAATATTCCTGCTCTTGGGTTCTCCGTTGAATCAGTTGTAACACCTTACTGGTTTCTTCATTAATTAATGAATTAAATAAAATCATTCACATGCATTCATTTCATATTTGTGGTAGAGTCATGGTTTGACTTTACTTCTTAGAAATTATCCTTTAACACTGGGGAGATCTCGACCAGCTCTCATACCCTTCTAGGAACACAAGGAAAATTTCCCTGGGGAGTCTCTAGCCTGTGAATTTTGGTGGCAGAGAGATGATGTGCTATATCAAATATTGAGCCTGATTCTCAAAATGTGTAAATTGCTCTCTGTCACTTTAGGAAACTGTATTAACTCTTATAGGTCCTAGGATATTATGCCACAAATTTAGGCTTTTGTTCCATGGGTCCAGATTGAAAGTAGCAAGGGGACAGAACAACTTGGTGAGGTCCTATTGGTCTTATTTCTTAATCTCTCTCCTTTTCTCAACTGCAGTATTACAGAAAACAGAATGGTCACTGCAACAGCATTTTTCTCTGCCTTGGTTCTTAACTGAGCAATTGCACTCTGCTCCCACAGAGCCTACGCACAGCCAATCCTTTGAAGTAACTATGACTTTTCTGAATTCTAGCAGCCTGGGTGTAAACAAGACAGAGCACCCATTATGGACTCCCTGCACCCTTGCTAACCCAGGATAGAAAATGCTGGGCTCTGAGAAGCCAGCACTTCTCTTGCAGTAGGAAGAGAAACCCTTCCTCTCCCTTCCATGACTCTCCATGCTGCATGTTGTCCATGTTCTGGGAGGGGTGTAAAGCCCCTGTACTCATTTATAAGGTAGGGAAACAGATGGAACTAGCTTAATTTGTGAAGACAACTAGTTATCTTGTAAGTACAGATGGAGTAAGTAGCACAATTATTACCAGAGAACTGAGGCTGCCAGATGGTTTGGTTAAAAAAAAATTTTTTTTTTAGAGGTTGGCTGCCAGATTCACAGCAGGAAATAGCCTGCTCCCAGGGGTATAGAAAACCATGCAGATTTAAATCACCCTGCTATGTGCCTAGTAGTCTGCTCCTTTTCTGGGGCTGCAGAGGGAATAGGAGGAAGACTAGGATCACCAGGAGGTCAGAATGGCATATTAGCAGGCTTTCCAAAGGTGAAAATGAAGAAAGGGAAAGGGTTGTCCATGGTACAGGTGGTGTAAGAAATCAGCTTTTTTAAGAATAAGAACTAAATTTTTAAAAGGGCACACTGCTGCAAGATAAAGAAACTGTGTTCTTTATTTTGCTTTTGTTTGTTAGTCAAGTCCACTGTTTGCATTCAGAACTCTTTCTTTCTTGGCAGTCTCCCTAAGAAGATGGAATCTTACTGGCTGACTCTGTTCTCAGACTCAGCATCAATGGCTGAATCACTCCAAGTACCAAGTTAACTGGTCTAGCAAAGTAAAAAAATCAATAAAAAAAAAAAAGAAAAGAGAAAGTCAGTCCGCGCAAACTTCAGATGGTTGATTAAGCAATCTGAGCCCTGTGTCTAATTTTATCTTTTCTAGGGAGAGCGGGCTTCTTCATCCTGCAGCAGCTCCTCTGTGGATCACATCCATTAATGGTGAGGGTGGAGGAAGGTGTCTAAACACCAACAGAACCCTGTGAGTTAAAAATCCACAGTACTTTTTCCTCCTTACTGTAGGTGCTGTTGCTTTCTTCAGCCTCTTGCCACAAACAGTTAGCTATGCTCATTTTAGAATATGAAAGAATATTGCTGCCCTGTGGGCAGAAAGCCATGAAAATAAGAATCTACAATCTTGTTCCTGTGAGACTGCAATCTAGGGGGTCTAACAGCATGCCAGGGCTGGGACTTGATAGAGATATTATAGAATGATTGCCAAAGATGTTTTATATGTCTCAAAGCCTTTCACTCTTGTCTTTGTTTTTTAATCTTATACTCATGTAGAGTAAGCATTTTAAAAATTACTGATTGAAAAATGCTGTCCTTTCCCCAAACATCTACAAACTGATTTAGCTATTCATTTAACAAGTGTTTAGCAAATCATCTCCCTGTGCCAAGGCCCCCTACGATGATGAAAATACCGGCATACTCAATCCTCTCAAACTCTGCCACTGCTTTATCAACGAAATTTGTGTAATATTCTAAATCCTTTGTGTCATTTCAACAATCTTCACAGCATCTTCACCAAGAGTAGATTCCATCTCAAGAAACCACTTTCTTTGCTCATCCATTAATAGAAGCAACTCCTCATCCATTAAATTTTATCATGAGATTGCAACAATTCAGTCACATCTTTACGCTCCACTTCTAATTCTCTTACTATTTCCACCACATCTTCAGTTACTTTCTCCACCTGTCTTGAACCCCTCAAAGTTATCTATGAGGACTGGAATCAACTTCCTTCAAACTCCTGTGAATGTTGATATTTTGACCTCTCCCCATGAATCACGAATGTTCTTAATGTCATCTAGAAAGACGAATCCTTTCCAGAGGTTATTCAATTTACTTTGCCCTGATTCATCAGAGAAATCACTATCTATGGCAGTTAAAACCTTACAAGATGTATTTCTTAAATAGTAAGATTTGAAAGTCAAAATTACTCCTTGATCCATGGCTGCAGAATGAGTGTTATGTTAGCACACATGAAAACAACATTAATCTTGTTGTACATCCCCATCAGAGCTCTTGGGTAACAAGGTGCATCATCAACAAGCGTATTTTGAAAGACATGCTTTTCTGAGCAACAGGTCTCAACAGTGGACTTAAAATATCCAGTAAACCATGCTGTAAACAGATGTGCTATCATCCCAGGTTTGTAGAACACAGGCAGAGTAGACTTAGCATAATTAAGAGCCCTCGCATTTTCGGAATGGTAAATGAGCATCAGCTTCAACTTAAAGTTACAAGCTGCATTAGCCCCTAACAAGAGAGTCAGACTGTCCTTTGAAACTTTGAAGACAAGAATTGACTTTTCCTCTCCAGCTATAAAAGTCCAGATGGCATCTTCTTCCAATATAAGGTTTTATATACATGGAAAATCTGTTGTTTAGTGTAGTCACTCTCATTAATTATCTTAGCTAGATCTTCTGGATAACTTACTGCAGCTTCTACATCAGCACTTACTGCTTCACCTCGCACTGTTACGTTACGGAGACAGCTCTTTCCTTAAACCTCATGAACCAACCTCTACTAACTTCAAACTTTTCTTCTGCAGCTTCCTCAACTCTCTCAGCCATCACAGAATTGAAGAGAGTTAAGGTCTTGTTTTGGATGGAGCTTTGGCTTAAGGGAATGTTATGTCTGGTTTGATCTTCTATCTAGACCACTAAACCTTTCTCCATATAAGCAATAAGGCTATTTCACTTTCCTATCATTTGTGTGTTCTTTGGAGTAGCACTTTTAAGCTCCTTAAAGAACTTTTCCTTTTCTTTCATAAGTTGGCTATTTGGCGCAAAAGGCCTAGCTTTTGACCTAGCTAGGCTTTCAACCTGCCTTCCTCACTAAGCTTAATCATTTCTAGCTTTTGACTTAAAGTGTGAGACATGTGGAGGTGTGGCTGAGATGGAGATATAGGAAGACCCTGAGCTCAACTCCTCCCATAGCCACACCAAAATCGTGACTATCTACAGAGGAACGATCTATGAAAATGACCTGAAGACTAGCAGAAAAGATTTCCACAACTAAAGATATAAAGAAGGAACTACAATGCGATGGCTAGGAGGCACAGAAATGTGGTACAGTTAAGACACATACCACTGGGTAGGCGACCCACAAATGGGAGAAAAATCACAATTGCAGACGTTCTCCCCATGGAACAAGGAGTCTGAACCCCACATCTGCCTCCCCAGCCTGGCAGTCCTATACCAAAAAGACAAGTTCCCAGAATGACTGACTTTGAAGGCCAGCAGGGCTTGAGTATGGGAAATCAGAGGGCTGTAGAAAATAGATACTCTGCTCTTAACGGGTTCACACAAAATCTCACAGGCTACGAGACCCAGCAGAGGCACTAATTTGAAAGGAGCCTAGGTCAGATCCACTTGGCTGATAGTGGCCAACAGAGAGTCAGGAGGCAACTGGGACTTCCTCTGGGGACACAGATGCTGGCAGCAGCCATTTTGGGGAGCTTGTTCTACAACGAGGACACGTGCTGGCGAGTGCTATTTTGGAGCCCTCCCTATGGCCTATTACTGTGTGTGTGTGTTGTGGGGGGGGGGGGCAGGCCAGGGCCAGTCTTGGGAATCCCCCGGTCATGCAGCCAGCTGTGTGGGGACCTGACCATATCCACCAGCAGATCAGCACCAGCCCCAGGCTGCCCCAGCCCCACAAGCAGCAGCCCAGAGAAAGATCCCCTCACCAGTGGGCTGGCATGAGCCCCAGGCACCCCAGGACCCTGCATCCAGCTTCTTTGGGACATGGCGCTGCCCACCAGTGGGCTGCCACCTGTCCTGGCAACCCCCAGCCTCCACAGACAGCCACTCTGGGATCTAACCCTGCCCACCAGTGAGCCAGCAGCCATCCCTTGAGTCAGCACCCGGCAGTTACTGAGACCAGGCCCAGCCCCGTCTACCAGCACACCTGCAGTAGTCAGCCCCATCACAACGGAAGGGCCCATGCAGCCTACATATGGAGCACCCCTTGAGTATATGGCTCTGGTAACCAAAGGAGAATGTGCTGCTGGGTTCCATAGGGCGTCTCCTACATAAGGCCACTTTGCCAAGATCAGGAAATGTAACCAACCCTCCTAATACATAGAAATAACCGCAGGGAATTAGCCAAAATGAGTAGACAGAGGAATACATTCCAAATGAAGGACCAAGACGAAACCTCACAAAAAAGAACTAAACAAAGTGGCAATAAGCAATCCTACCCAATAAAGAATTCAAGGTAATGAATGAAGCTCAGTGGACTCAGGGAAAACATGCAGGAACATTGTGAGAATTTTAACAAAGAGTTAAACATCCACGTTGGATGTTGAATTTTGCCAAAAGCTTTTTGGGTTTTTTTGCATTTCTTGAGACAATCATATGATTTTTATTTTTCAATATGTTAATGTGGTGTATCACACTGATTGATTTGTGAATAGTGAACCATCCTTGTATCACTGGGATAAATCCCACTTAATCATGGTGTGTGATCCTTTCAACATATTGTTTAATTCAGTTTGCTAGTACTTTGTTGAGAATTTTCACATGTATGTTTATCAGTGATATTGGCCCGTAATTTTTTTTTTTTTTCTGGTGTCTGTCCAGTTCTAGTATCAGGGTGATGCTGGCCTTGCAGAATGAGTTCAGAAGCATTTCTTCCTCTTCAATTTTTTTGAAATAGTTTGAGAAGGGTAAGTGTTAACTCTTCTTTAAATATTTTGTAGGGAAATTCCCTGGTGGTCCAGTAGTTAAGACTCCATGCTTCCACTGCTGAGGGCCTGGGTTCAATCTCTGGCCAGAGAACTAGGATCCTGCAAGCTGTGCAGCATGGCAAAAAAAAAAAATGTTTTGTAGAATTCACCTGTGAAGCCCTCTGGTTCTTGACTTTTGTTCGTTGGGAGTTTTTGTTACTGATTCAATTTAATTACTGGTAATTGGTCTGTTCATATTTTGTATTTCTTCCTGATCAGTCTTGGGAAATTGTATAGTTCAAGGAGTTTTATCTGTTTTTTTCTTGTTGCTCCATTTTATTGGTGTATAATTGTTTGTGGTAATCTCTTATGGTCCCTTGTTTTTCTGTGGAGCCAGTTGTAAAATTCTCCTCTTTTGTTTCTTATTTTATTTATTTGGACCCTCTCTTTTTTCTTGATGAGAGTGAGTAAAGGTTTATCAATTTTGTTAATAAACACATTTTTGTATTTTTGCAGTTTTTTCCCTGTAGTTGATTTCTAGTCTCATACGATTGTGGTAGGAAAAGATGCTTAGTATGATTTAAATCTTCCTAAATTTATTGAGATTTATTTTGTGGCCTAGCATATGATGTATTCTGGAGAATGTTCCATGTGCACTTGAAAAGAATGTATATTCTTGTGTTTTGAGATGGAATGTTCTGTATATATATCCACATATACATATGTATAAATCCATCTGCTCTAATGTGTTGTTTAAGGCCAGGGTTTCCTTACTGATTTTCTGTCTGCATGATCTATCCAATGATGTTAAGTGGGTGTTAGAGTCCCTAATATTATTGTGTTACTATCAATTTCTCCCTTTATGTTTGTTAATATTTGCTTTATATGTTTAGGTTTTCCTATGTTGGGTGCATATATACTTACCACTGCTATATCTTCTTGTTGGCATTATTTCTTTATCATTATTTAATGTTCTTAATTGTCTTTTATTACAGTCTTTCTTTGAAAGTCTATAAGAATTGCTACCTCAGCTTTTTTGCTTCATTTCCATTTGTGTGGAATACCTTTTTCTATCCCCTCATTTTCAGATTGTGTGTGTCTTCAGATCTGAAGTGAGTTTCTTGTAGGCAGCATATATATGGGTCTTGGTTTTTTTATCCATTGAGCCAACCTATGTCTTTTAACTGGAGCATTTAGTCCATTTACATTTAAAGTAATTATTGATAGATATATACTTACTGCCATTTTGTTAATTGTTTTCTGGTTGTTTTTGTATTTCATTTTGTTCCTTTCTTCTTCTCTTGCTCTCTTCCCTTGTGATTTGACGACTATTTTTAGTGTTACCTTTGGATTCCTTTCTCTTTTTTGTGCATGTATCTATAATAGGTTTTGGAGTTGTGGTTACCATGAGGTTCATATATAACAACCTATATGAATATATGTCATTATTATAAGTTGATGATCTCAAGTTTGAATACATTCTAACAATCCTGCATTTTTACTTCCCCACCCCCTCATATTTAATGTTTTGACATTATATTTTACATCTTTTGTATTGTGTATCCACTTTTTGTGAATATAAATGATTTTACTACTTTTGTCTTTTAACCTTCCTACCAGCTTTATATGTAGTTTATCTGATACCTTTACTATATGTTTGCTTTTACCAGTGAGATTTTTCCTTTTATAATTTTCATATTTTTAGTTGTGGTCTTTTCCATTTAGAGAAGTCACTTCAACATTTATTGTAAAGCTGGTTTAGTGGTGCTGAAATCTTGCAGCTTTTGCTTGCCTATAAAATTCTTTATTTGTCCTTCAAATCTGAATAATAGTCTTGCTGGGTAGAGTATTCTTGGTTGTAGCTTTTTTACATTCATCACTTTGAATATATCATGCCACTCCCTTCTGTTCTGCAAAGTTTCTGCTGAAAAATCAGATTATAGTCTTATGGAAGTTCCCTTGTATGTAACTACTTGCTTTTCTCTTGTTGCTTTTAAGGTTCTCTATCTTTAATTTTTGTCATTTTAACTATAATGTGTTTTGGTGTGGACCTCTTTGGGTTCATCTTGTTTAGGACTCTCTGTGCTTCCTGGACCTGGATGTTTCCTTTCCCCAGTTAGGAAAGTTTTCAACTATTATGTCTTCAAATATATTCTCTGCCCCTTTCTCTCCCTCCTTCCCTTCTGGGACCCCTATAATATGCAACAATATGGGTATACAGGGAACTTACCTCAATATAATAAAGTCCATATATGACAATCCTACAGCCAACTTTATACTCCACAATGAATAGCTGAAAGCATTTCCTCTAAGTAGAGGAACAATACAAGGATTATCACTCTTGCCAGTTTTAATCAACATAGTATTGGAAGTCCGAGCCACAGCAATCAGACAAGTAAAAGAAATAAAAGGAATCCAAATTGGAAAAGAAGAAATAAAATATTACTATTTGCATAAGACATGATACTTTATACAGAAACTTCTAAAGACACCACCAAAAAAACCATTAGAGTTAATTAATGAATTTAGTAAAGTTGCAGGATAAAAAATTAACTTAAAGAAATGTGTTGCACTTCTATACACAAATAAAAAAGAATATCAAAAAGAGAAATTAAGGAAACAGTCTTTTTTACAATTACACCAAAAAGACTAAAATATCTAGGAATAAAATTAACCAAGAAGGTAAATGACTTATACTCAGAAAACTCAGAAAAATGACTTATACTCAGAAAACCTAAATATAGTTTTATTCAGAAAACTATATGACACTGATGAAAGAAATTGAAGATGACACAAATGAAAAGCTATACTGTGCTCATGGATTAGAAAATTAATGTTAAAATGACAATACTACCCAAGGAAATTTACAGATTCTTTGGAACCCCTATCAAAATACCAATGGCATTTTGTCACAGTGCTAGAACAAATAATTCTAAAATTTGTACTGAAGCACAAAAGACCCAAATATGCAAAAGAATCTTGAGAAAAAAGAACAAAGCTGAAGGTATCACACTTCCTAGTTTTAAACTATACTACAAAGCTATAGTATTCAAAACAGTATGGTGTTGGCACAAAACCAGGTCCTGGCACAAAAACAGACATGTAGATCAAAGGAACAGAATAGCCCAGAAAAAAACCCACACTTTTATGGTCAGTTAATCTACAACAAAGGAAACAAAAATATACAATGGGGAAAAGACAGTCTTCAAAGAATGGCGTGGGGAAAACTGGACAGCTACATGCAAAAGTAGGTAACCAGACCACTTTCTCTCACCATATACAAAATAAACTCAAAATGGACTACTAAAGACTTAAATGTAAAACCTGAAATCATAAAACTCGTAAAAGAAGACAGAGGCAGTAAACTCTTTGACATTGGACTTAGCAATATTTTTTTTGGATATGTTTCCTCAGGCAAGGGAAACAAAAGCAAAAATAAACAAATGGAACTACATCAAACTAAATAGCTTTTGTACAGCAAAGGAAATTCAGCAAAATGAAGAGGCTGCCTACTGAATGGGAGAAGATATTCAGTAAACAATTTATTTGATAAGAGATTAATATCTCAAATATACAAAGAATTCATACAACTGAATGTCAAAAAAAAGCAATCTGATTAAAAAACGGACAGAAGACCTGAACAGACATTTCTCCAAAGAAGACATACAGATGGCCAACAGACACATGAAAAGATGCTCAACATCATTAATCATCAGGGAAATACAGATCAAAGTCATGAGACATCACTACAAACCTGTCAGAATGGCTATCATCAAAAAGACAACAACTAACACATGTTGACAAGGATGTGGAGAAAAGAGAATCTTTGTGCACTGTTGGTGGGATTATAAATTGGCCACCTATGGAAAACAGAATGGAGGTTCCTCAAAAGTTAAAACTAGAACTGCCATATAATTGCAATAGCAATTTCATTTGTTGGTATTTACCTGAAAAAAATAAAAACACTAATTCAAAAAGATACATGTACTTCAATTTTCATTGCAATATTATTCACAATAGCCAAGATATGGAAGCAACTTAAATGTCCACTGATAGATGAATGGATAAACTTGTGTTTTATACATATATATACACACACAGATACACACAATTGACTATCTTGCCATTTGCTACTATGTGGATGCATCTGGATAGTAATATGCTAAATGAAATAAGTCAGATAGTGAAAGACATATACTGCATAATCTCACTGTGGAATCTAAAAAACAAAACAAAACAAAGTAACAAATGAAACAAAATGAAAACAGACTCATAGATACAGAAAACTAACTTGTGGTTGCCAGAGGAAGGGACATGGAGGGTGTGAGCAAAACTAGATGTGAACAGGATTAAGATGTAAAAAACCTCCAATTATATAATAAATGTCATGGGGATATAATATATGGCCTAAGAAATATGATCAACAATATTGTAATAACTTTGTATGTGAACAAATAGTTACTAGATTTATTGTGGTGCTTTCACAATGCATTCAAATGTCATATCATTATGTCGTACACCTGAAACTAACATAATATTGTACATCACTATATTTCAAAAACAACAAAAAAGACAATAAATAAAATATATTTTAAAAATTCTCAGAGATACTCCTGAGAGTTGCAGGGGGTTTATGCCTAGGCTAGAACTAAAATATAAAACAATATATCTCATCAACATATCTAATGGGTGGGTAAAATTCAAGAATATACATCCTTGTATGGCAATCCACAAAAAATACTACTAATAATAATGAAGTGTGAGACATGCAACTCTTCCTTTCAGTTGAACCCTTAGAAACCATTGTAGGGTGATTAATCGGCCTAATTTGAATATGGTTGTGTCTCAGGGAATAAGGAGGCCAGAGGAAAAGGAGAGAGACATGGGCAAGTGTGGTTGGTGGAGCAGTCAGATCACACACATTTATCAATTAAATTTGCCATCTTATATGGGCAAGGTTTGTGGCACCTCAAAGCGATTATAATAGTAACATCAAAGATAATTGATCACAGATCACCATAACAAATATAATAATAAGGAAAAAGTTTGAGAGACTGTGAGAATTACCATAATGTGATACAGAGACATGAAGTAAGCAAATGCTGTTGGAAAATTGGTGCCAATAGACTTGCTCTATCCAGGGTTGTTACAACCTTCAATTTATAAAAAAAACAAAACAAAACAAAAAAACAGTATCTGCAAAGCACAATAAAGTGAAGAACATTAAAATGAGGTATGCCTGTATATTGGGCAGTCATTGTAATGTTGATTCTAAAGGCAGAGAGACGTGGGTTTGAATCCCATCTCCCCCTTGCCTGACAAGTAAGCAAGTTATTTTACATCTCTAGTTTCCCCAGTTATGAAATGAAGATAATATATAGTACATACTCCCTGATGCTGTTATTACAATTTTCAAGGTCACAATACAGTATAAATATGGTTAACCAAGTGCCTAGCACATAGAATTCACTCAGTCAGCAATTAAAGTTTTATTTCTCACACCTGTATAAACATTTCATTCTTATTCTGAACTCCATCCTGCCTTATTCCATCTTTCTCCTTTCAAAGGGTCTATCCAGCTCAGTAATTTTAAAAGTTGCCTCTTAGAGGAAGTGACCTGAGATGGGAAAGGTAGCAGGGAGATTTGGAGAAATTATTCTAAGTAAAAAACATTTCCAAAGGCCCTAAAATATAAGTTAGATGGACACTGAAGAGTAATCATTGAGAGGGATGTGCGATTTAAGAGGTGAGTAGGAATTTATTCATTTACACCATTCATAGTTCCATGCATTGAGGATCCAGTACTGAACAAAACAGATAAAAATTCCTGCTCTCATAGGGCTCATATTTCAGTGGTAAGAGACAGCCAATACACAAAATAAATTAGTAAATTATAAAGGATATAATGCTAAAGAGAGAAATGAATCAGGGAAGAGAGAAAGGAAATGCAAATTGCAGTTTTAAAGCAGGTGGTTAGGAAATGCTTCAATAAGAAAGATCACTTTTAATAAAGACCTAAAGGAGACGAGGGAGTTAGTAACAAGGGAAATCAGGGGAAGCCTGTTCCAGGCAAGAGAAACAACAGAAACCGAGTTGGGAGAAGAGCCTGCGTGCGCTGGGAAGCAAAGAGGTCGGTTGATATGGCTAGAAACAATGTATAATAGAAAGGGAGAGAAAAGGAGATGAAGTTAGGGAAGTAATGGGAACTAGATCATGCAAAGCCTGCAGGCCATTTTAAGGACTTTATTTTTCTTTCTTTCTGAGTCAAATGGAAATCCATTGGAGAAGAGCAGAGAAGTGATGTGATCTGATTTATGTTTTAAAAAATCAATTTGGCTCTGTGTTGAGAATGGATTATAGGTAGAACCAGAAAGACCAATTAAAAGGCTATTGTAATAATGCAGGTAAAAAATTGATGGTAGCATGTATCTGGTATCAGAAGGGATGATAAAAAAAAAGTAAACAGATTTTGACCCATGATTTCCTTACAGGTTAGATGTGGATTATGAGAGGAAGGGAGAAGTTAATAATGACTTCAAGTTCAGTTTGTTTCTTTTCCCTAAACAACTAGAAGAACAGGGTTGCCATCTGATGAACAGAATTGCAATTTACTGAGTTGGAGAGGACTTAGTTGGAAGAAGTTTAAAGAGGAATATCAGTATTGGGCATCTCAAGTTTGATATGATGGGTAAATATCCTTTGGAGGTGTTGTGGTGGCTATTAGACAAAGAGTCTAGAGTTAACGTGAGAGGATCAGTCTGGAGCTTTAAATTTGGGAGTTATTAGCAGATAGATGACATTCAAATAAGTGATACTCTGTGACATGTCCAAGTTAATGTACAAAGAGAGGAGGGACTGAACCTTGGGACACTCCAAAGAATGACCAGCAGAGGAAACTGGGCAAAAGTAGTTATTGAGATAGAAGAAATGCAAAGTGTGTTGCACTAGAAACAAAGTGGAAAAAATGTTTCAAGAGAGGAGGAATGAACAACTGTTCAACTGCTTCAAACTGGTCAAGTAAGGAGAAGACTGAGAGTCAATAATTGTATTCAACAACATGGAGATGATGTTTGACCTTAAGAGAGTAATTTTGTTAACAATGGGTGCAAAAACCTGAATGAATTTTGGACAGAGTAAGATAAGACTTGTAAACAGAGTTTAGAGCACTCTTTAAGAAATATTCCTGTGAATGGAGACCTGAAAATGAGATTATAGCTAAAGAGAAAAACACAGATAAAAACAACAACTTTAATATCACAACATAGAACGAACAAGGTAAAGGAGAGAAACTGATAGTGCAGGAGAGACAGGAGAGTTAAAAGGACAATGTCCTTAAACAGAAGGTTTGGATAGGCAATAGGTGGAGGTGTTAAACCATAGGAAAATAAGAAAGTCAAGCATATGCATGAGGATACTGCAGGTGTGAAGGCAGGAGCTTTGGGAAGAGCACATGTCCTGTGTTCTGTAGAAAATGTGTCAGTTTCCCAAGAGCAGGCCCATTAGGGGTTCACCCCTTATACTGCCAAACCCTCCATATAATAGAACCTCAACAAGTTATTCTTCAAGAAGAATAAAGTGGTACACTCTTTATATATACTACACAAGCACACACACTATATCTGTGTGTACACAGTTATTCATATCATCCTTCTCGCAGCTTCAGCAAAGAATAATGTCCAAAACTGTTCTATAAATGTTAAATATCAAGCTCAAGTGTAACAAAAACTCCAAAGAAAGAAGTGACATAGCTTTCTCTGTATATACTCATATTTAATGACCTACTTAACACATAAGTTTCCCCTCACACCAAATCATTTTTACTTTGTGAAATAAACTTTGCTAAGCAGACTCAGTACCTTGTCATACATAATGATATTTCTACATTCTCTTAAGATGATCAAAACTGAACCCAAAGGTTTATTTATTTGTTTGTTTATTTAGCATTTGCATGGTCTCTTGTCATTTGAAAACTGATTGGATAGCTTTTTAAATTCCTTGACCAACCAAGCAAGTAAATTAAATTAAAAATACTGACTCACTCTATTTGGAGTAAAAATCTAATTTTCCAAATGAATAGGTTGACTTCTGTCTCTGGCACTTTGGCAACTATATACCCTGGCTGACACTACCACTGTACATGACCGAAAATGAAGCATAAATGATATCTTGATACTCTTGATGTATCAGTGGACTAGCAAGTAAGAAATACTCAGAAATAACCAGAAAAGAAGTGAAAAGAGCTAAGCTGAACTAGTGAACTTGAGTTTTGTTTTTTATGAACACAGAGAATGGAAGACAAAAGTTGGGGCCAATCAATAACATAGAGTCTAACAGAAGACCACCCCATGTAATCCAAGGACCCCATGTAAACTAGGGATTCCAGGGAAAGGAAAACTAGAAAAGACTCTTCTCCCTCCTCCCAGTATCTTGCAAAGAACATTGCTTTGCTTGAATTTGGCACTGAATGGATGGAGATAAAAATCTCCCTGGATAATTTGGAACCTCAAACTAATCTTCACTTGGCTTTACAGGCTGAGGTCACACTATGATGGTCTGAAAAACCTCAACCTGAGAATTTGATTATAAATGTCTTCACATTTGTAGTATTTCCAGGTATCTGAAATAAGCAAACACAAATCTTCTGTAGAGGAATGCATTTCCATCACAGATCTCAAAGAGTTACCAGGAAGAAAGTTCTAAGGACTATGATTATAGTCTAAAATGATCTAAGTGACAAGAAATAAAACAACATGAGGAAGAGCCAGTAGAAACAAAAAACAATAAAATTAGATCTGAAAAAATTCTAAATTTAAACTATCAGATATAGACTATAAAGTATGTATATATTACAGATCTTAAAAATAACATAAGAAATTCCAAATACGAAAGAAGAGTACGAGACTAGGTCAGTATGGTGGACTAAATACTCTGACCCTCCCAGTTCAAAACAATAAGATCATGCATAAAATGTAACTTCCATGAATTCCAGATTTAAGAGAAGAAAAATTCCCAAGCAAAAACACTTCAAGAAATATGAGGTAAATCAATAGCAATGAGTACTAACTACATACAAAATGCAGAGTGGTCACGAGAACAACTGCCATGTATTGGAAGACTGAGCTTTGAGACAGTAGCAAGTTGATGGAGCTTAACTTAAGTCATGGGGACTATGGACAATGGAAAGATGCTAAGAAGTTCAAGGACAGAAGGTCCCTGTTGTTGAATAAAGCAAATATTAAATGAAGTAATTATCAATTTCAGTTTCCATATTCATCACAGCTTAAGGTCAGCTAAGAATGGGCTCAAAATCAGAAAGCACAAAATACATACGAAAACGACATTAAGAGATTGCTCATCAAACAATAACCATCAAATTTAGATCTTAAACAGACATACAATATTTAATAACTATGTATGAGATATTTAGAAATAAAGAATGGAATAAAAACAATGAGTAAGTAATAAGAGATTATCCCAAATAATTAGGTATATTTACAAAATAATAACTAGAACTTTCAGAAAAGAAAAATATATAGTAGTTAAAAATTTTTAAATGTAATGGGTGGGTTGAAGAGCACACTATCTATAGATGAAGAGAAAATTAAAAAGCAACAGAACTGAAGGAATTACCCAGGATGCAATATAGAGAGACAGGAGATAGAAAATATAAAAGAAAGATGAAGAGATATAGAAGACAGAATGAAAAATCTAACATGAAGCTAACTGAAGTCCCAGAAAGAAAGAATAGAGAAAAAAGAGAAGAGACCATATATGGAGAAATAATGGCTTAGAATTTTCTAAAATTGAAAGAAGGCATGAATTCATGGTATAGGAAGCACAGTTTATACCATGTAGAATAAGCAAAGAGAAGACAACACCTAAAAACACTATTGAAACTGCAGAAACCAAAACAAAGAGAAAAGATAAAAAGAACTGAAAAACAAAAGACAGTGCAGCTAGAAAGAAGAGACAATTAGGCCAATACCAGGCTTCTTAATAGCAACAATGGAAAACTAAAGAAAGCAAAATTATATATTCAAATTGCTGAGAGAAAATAACTATCTAGTGTCACTTTTGTACCCAGAAAACCATCATTATTTTTCAAGGAAGAGGGAAAATAAATGCAGCAGTTAATTAAGAAAACAAAGTGTTTTCAACCAACACTCATGTGCTAAAATAATTCTAAAGGATGCATTTCATTATTAAATAAAATTATCCCACAAAGAACGTATGAGAAGAAATGGTAAGCAAAGAAGTTTATAAACTTGAAGGAATGGTTAGCAAAAATATATATAAGCATGTATGTAAATCTCAAACACAAAATAATATATAGTAATTAGGATGGGGTCATTAAAGTGTTTTAGGCCCTTGGATTATTTGGAGAAGGAGCTAAAATACTAATCACTGAATTTGTTAGGTAAGTATGCATCAAAAAGTTTTGATGTTAACTACTAAAAAACAGTAATAGGGTATATAATTCCCATACCTTTAAAGTGGGGAGAAATGGAATAGGAAAACAAACAAACAAGAATAACCACAAAACTTAATCAATGACAAAAATGAAAAAAAAACAGAAAGAAAAGAGAAACAAGCATAAGAAAAGCTGGACATATGAAAACAAAGAGAAAGATGCTAGAGTTGTTCAAATAAATGAATACTCACAGCAAGTATAAGTGAGCTAAATTTGCCATTTAAATGGAACAGACAACAAAATTTAATTTTTAAAAACCCTTATGCTGTTTAAGAGAACTACCAAGAATATAAGGACAAAAATAGAAGTTCAAAGGTGGGAAAAGATACTAGAAACACTAAACAAAGGACACACTAATGTAATATTGCCAAGCAAAATAGATTTTAAGAAAAGTGCTGCTATGGGTCGAACAAATTATTACATAAAAGTAAATTATTCAATTCACAAGATATAATATTAAATATAATAAAAAAGCCTCAAACTTTGTAAATACATTTTAGTGAATTGTAGGAAAAGATGAATAAATCTATCATCAAAGTGAGATATCAACACAATCTCAATTGAAAAGACTACAAAAAATGTAAGTGAAAATATAGAATATTTGAACAACACAGTTAGCAACTTTGATTTAGTGGCCACAATTCTTGTTTCTATGCCCATCAGCTAGAAAGTGCAAATATTTCTAAGTGCACCTGAATATCTACAAAAAGTGACCTCTTACCAAGGGGCTTAAAGCAAGTATCAATGAATCAGTATCATACAAATTGTCTGCTGATACAGCAAAGATATATTAGAAGTTAATTTAAACAATTAAAAATCTGTCTATGTTGGAATTCAAGGCACAGTTTTAAATAATCTATGAATCAAAGGAAAAATCATAAAGAAAATTTAAATGTATAAGAATTGAATAAAAATGAAGATATGACATATTGAAACCTATGAAATGCAAATAACACATAACTGAGAAATTTGTAGCCTTAAATGCTTACATTTTAAAAGTGAAATGTATGTTAGAACAGGAAGATGAAGTAAGTTTAGGTGCTTGAGCTATTGGTAAAGGATAATTTAGGCCAAAATTTAATGGAGAAATAATGAAGGATGTTACAGAGTCTATTAATTTTATCTGATGTGTATTACAGAAGAATTGAGCAAACGACATCTAGGACATATGACACATTTTAAAAAGAATAAGTCAAGAATCAAGCAAATCTCAATTGAAACTAACAAACAATGCATGCACAATGGTAAAGGCATGTGGCCATTAAAAAAAAAAAGATTGCTTTTACAAAGTATCAGAAATTACTTGAGTAATTATTTTTTGCTACAAAGGAGTTACAATTGGTCATATCTAATAGTATAAAGAATAGTAAAGTGATTGCTTTAAAAATAATCCTATAGGCTTTAGCTTCTGGAAATAGCTGAGTATATCCTTAAAACCAAACTTCCTGCCAATAACAATCATAAACTCTGTGCAAAATATATTTAAAAAATAACTACCTGGAGGTACTGGAGAGTGAAGAGAGGCAGGCAGGTCGGGGGAAGGGGCGGTGGCCAATATTTGAGAAAAAAAATTAGCATAGGAAAGTTTTCCATTTGCCTTAGTGCAGGCCCTAGTCAGTTCTATCAGTTTAGATGGAAAGATAACAAACAAACAAAAAAATAATTTTACTGACATTATGATCCAAGAATGTGATGCCTACAGCATAGTATACAGAGAGTGCTCAAAGACTGAAGAATTCATTAGCTATTTATAAAGAGAATATGTAGCTAAAATAATCATACAAACATAGCGATTATTCAAGAATTAATATTGAGGACCTACTACATATTAAGCATTGCAAAAAGATATGAAGTTAAATGTGGCACTGTTTCTGCCCTCAGCAGCTTACCACTAGATAATTAACAGATTCATCAGTCCTATCAATTAATCAGTCCTATCAATAAGATACAAATAAAATTCTGTGAACTTTCAGAGGAAGGGGTCAAGCAAAACTCTGAAGAGAAGGGTCTTAAAGAATGAGAAGCTTTGGATTTTGCAGAGAAGATAGGAAGTGCACTGCAAAAGGAAGGACCAGCACAGACAAAAGTGAAGAGATGAAAAGCAATTAAGAGATGGAAATAGTGAATTGTGGAAGAGAATAGCTAGAGTTGAGGGTAAGTGGATGATACTAGCAGGAAAGTGTTTTGACAAGGTGGTCAGAGGCCACTTCTCTAAGAGCTCTTAATTTCAACAACAACAAAATGGCCAAGATGCCTCCATCTCTTGAAAACCTAGAGTGCTAAAAAATTAACAGCTAGAAGAGAACATTTAATTAATACTCTTTTCAAGGAACTCTAAATCTCTAAGTGGAGAAAAAGCAATAAAACAGCTGTGATTTAGGTAAAGATGTCAAAGGAAAAAAAAACTTAATGCTGTAAGACTAAGACTATATGAAATATATAATCTAGTGATGAGTGAGGTTAGGAAGAAAGAGCTATATAAATAAAGAGTAAAATGAAAGAAAGATAATAAATAGGAGGTATGAACCAGAGGGCACACACCTCTTCCAGAGTATTTACCAGAAATATCAGGTAAGAGAGAAATATTGTCCACTCAACTCTGAGTACATAAGAGCTGGGGAACATATGATAGGGTTGTTTAACATATGCCTCATATATATCTATTAGAAATGAGTATGGGAGAGAGAAAAAGAAAGCAAGAGAATATTTCTTTCCAGTGTATATTCCAGTGTACCAGGAAATAAATTATTTCTCAGAAGATAATCAAATAATTATGGGAAAAACTTCTCTCTCAGGAGGCTCACAAGAGCGTGTGCTACTTGGGTCAACTAAACGGTCTAAATAATTGACACTGGTCTTTCTGGGTTTGGCACAGATCTGGTCTGTGAACTGAAAACACTATTGTAGTGTGTGTGTGTGCGCATGTGTGTGTATTTTAGGGGCTGAATGCTCAGTCTCTTTCTTTTCTATTTTCACTACATTGGGAGGACATCTCTTCTAAAAGACAATTCAGGAAGTTTTGTTTTTACACATACACACTACTCACACACACGCCATATTTTTCTAGGGGTGCTGCTGCTAAAGAACAGGATAGTAATGACAAGAAGAGCACGAAATGACTGACAAACACTGCCTAATAGGGTTACCTCTCGAGAAATTGAGGACAGTCTAATGAAGCTTCCTGTTATACACAGTCCAGGCACTGCCATGGTGGCAGGATGCCCAGTTTTTCCATAACCAGAAAACACCAATTCTGAAGGCTCAGGGGAAGAGGAGGATCTGGTTAGCAAGCTCAGCTGATTTCCTCCCCTCATGTCAAATGCCTTCTCTGTAACATGGGCACTTTTGAAACTTCAGGGAAGCCATTATAAGATAACGAATATAAATCAGCCAAAGAAACTGATATTACCTTTTTCAGGAGTCTAAACCAGACAGGAATAAACAAATACACACAATCCCACAAACACAGACATGTAGTCTGTGCATCTATAAATTACCCAAAGATCTCCATCTAGAGAGAACCATATTATGGGTCTTCATTTTACTCTGCCAACTAGTTCTAACATAAAAGATTGTCTTTTTTGTTCTTAATTTTGGAAATATCATCTTAGTTTGCAAAACTTAAGTGCCACCTTTTCTATTAAGCCATCTAAACCTCTGCGCTAAGGCGGAATGGATCTTGCTTCCCATTCTGTGTCCTCTATAGATTGTACTCCTATTGGCAAACTTTCTTAATGTCAATTTCCTTTCTGCCTCCTTGGATATCTGAATGTCATCCACACTTTGACAACGTGAAACAAATAAATACTATAGAAAGCCATAGATATTGTGGTACAAAACAGAACACTGCATGAATCTCTTTTACTTGCTTTGTCCATTTATCAGGACGTATCATTAGCCAATGCTGGCAAGTTCAAAATTCATTCAACAAACACTTATTGAGCGCACATAGGCCAAACAGATTCCCAGGCACAGTGCTAGTGATAGGGACTTGCCAATGAATAAAATACAATTTCTACCCTAAATGAGCTTAACAGCTGATGGAGGGTAATAAGACAAAGAGTGAGGCATACCATAAAATCAGAAATTTTTCACTCTTTAGTTTATTGATATATTCCCAGAACCTAGAATAATATCTGGCATATACTAGGTCTATGAATAAATGATTGAATGAATGAATGAATGAATGAAAAAAATACAAGAGACTATGGCAGTGCCTTGGAGAGACAGTACTGAACTGTTCACTACTGCAATACCTTTAGAATGACATTCTGCCTCCTGGACTGGCCTTCCTATGTCTATCTAAAACCATGGTCTCCTCACCTTGCCCTATATCCTAGCAGCCAAGATTTCCAAACACCTCCCTGCCTGCCTTGCTACTCAGTGCTATTCTTGATTGTGCCTACAATGTTCCTGAAATTAATTACCATGATAACAACGATAATCAGGAAAATCTGATAAGAAAATGTCAGCTTGAAACTAGAGAGTACGTGTCACAATGGTTTCAACCACCTTTCTTATACAGCAGGCCTGAGTCATAGTCCAAAGCTTTAGTGGCAAAGAATTAGGATATTTTATCACCTCTGCCCAGATGCCTGTGAATTCCATTATTGGACTTACTACAGATGTATCTGCTATTCTCTGCACCCACCTCACTTACTTTTTCCGTAAGAAGAAACCCTGACGTCTCTAACTAGAAACTGAGAAAAGAAGTCAGAATGTGCATCGTTCAGCCCCTTTGCCGGCTCTCTTTGGATTCAGCCTGACCTCAGGATGTACATATTCTTATCTCCTCCAGGTGGAAAGGTTACAATTTCCACATAACTTCCTCAGACCTTGAGCTCTGCAATCCTGCAGTAGAAAATACCTTCCACATAGTCATGCCAACCTGCTAGAGAAGTAAAGAAGCGTAATTCTGCAAAACAACAAACTTGTAGTGGCTCCAACCAAACTAGTAGAGTGACCAACATGTGCAGCACCTAGGAAGTTCTCAAGTGTGTAAGCTGCTGGAATTGTTTTTATTTCAAACTACATGGATCTTGTGATCTTATTCTCTCTTAAAACTCCTTTCAAACCTTTCTTAACTAAAGCAGAGTTAGCTGGTGGGTTGCTCCTCATCTACTTATTTATTTATTATGTGTGATTTTATAATGATAATGCTTGTGGAGACTTCTGCCAGCTGCATTCAAGACTTACTGCATTTTTGTAGATGCATATGTGCAAAGTACTTGAACTTTTCCATATTATCTTACTTTTATCACCTTACCAAGCAAGTCTCCTGATTTAACTTAGTGGCTGGGGATCCAAAACAGAATAAAAGCACATCCCCAAAGACATGGGATCTTTTCCTAAGGCTTTAAAAATAAACATAATTGTTATTTTTAATTCTGTATATGCATTTCATTCCATATTACTATTATTCTACTATAATTAAGTACTTTTTTTTTTTTTTTTTTTTTTTGCAGTATGCGGGCCTCTCACTGTTGTGGCCTCTCCCGTTGCAGAGCACAGGCTCCGGACATGCAGGCTCAGGGGCCATGGCTCACGGACACAGCCGCTCCGTGGCATGTGGGATCCTCCCGGACTGGGGCACGAACCCGTGTTCCCTGCATTGGCAGGCGGACTCTCAACCACTGCGCCACCAGGGAAGCCCCTAAGTACACTTTTAATTTTATCAAATTCAATCAATGACCTTACGATCAGTTATTTTGGAGGAAATCGCCATTTGACATAGAACCTCATGCCCACAAATTCAAATTCAATACAGCTCTTAATATAGTGTTCTCATCTTTTTCTTCCTGCTCCCTGCCTTTAAGCTAAGTGATGTGCCAAGTGATGTTTTTAAAGCACATTGTATAAATGAGAGGCATGACAGTATGGTGTAATGAGCATAGGTTTTGCATTCATATGGACCAATTCTTAGCTCGACAGCTTAATAACTGTATGATATTGGTCAAGTTATTATCCACTCCAGGACTGAGCTTCTGTAAACAAATAATAAAAGTATGATCATCTCATTTGCCACCTTGCGATTAAGTGGTCACAATCACATTATCTGGGATGTGAGGTATAGTGGTAAAGTAATTTACCATGCCTGGGAGTTTTGGAGTAATCTAGCTTCTGCAACCAACTCAGTGAGTAATATGGAGAAGTCAATCCTTCTGTGTTGCAGTTTACTACTCTGTAAATTGGGACTAATAATGTACCCAGAGTGAAACATAGGCACTAAACACGGATAACAGAACTTAGTTACACAGAATCTCAGTAACCCAGTATTACTACCAGTACTTTTATAGTTGTCATGGTTGAATTTTGGTTATCTAGTGAGTGACAATAAAGCTGAGTATTTCCTGTCATGTACAAGTATGTTGGCAAGTTGGAACAAAAACATGATGAATTTGTCTTAATGGCTCAGTTTAATAACTAGCTTAATTATTTCTGTTAGCCAAGCAAACAGAACAAACTTTAATAAAGATGAAAGCATCTCCACAGGATGGCAACCGAAGATCACCCATGTAGTTTTAAATAAGTAGTTAGGACAAAGTGGTTCAGTGGTTCCGGATCCAATTCTCAGCTCTACCACTTACCAGCTGCATGACCTTGAATAGGTTTTTACCTACTCTAGGGCTCAGTTTCTCTAAGGAGAAATAATAAAAGCAACATAAGGTTACTGTAAGGATTAAATGTAGATAAAATATGCAATGTTTAGCACATAATTGTTCAATAAACATTATTCGTGTTTATTTACTAACTTGCCGAAGTCTTGGGAAAGAACTGGCAAAAGTTCAGTTAGAGAACAATAATAATTGCTAACATCAACTGAAGCCTTTAGATGGCAGATGCTACACTCAGCACTTTATAGGGATTATCTCAGTAAATCTTCAAAACAACCTCATGGGAACACTATGGATTGAATTTTACAGATGTGTCTTAGAGAACTTTACTAACTTGCCCACAGGCTTTCAGCTGTAAGTAGCAGAGCCAGGCATCAAATCCACATCTCCTTCCCTTCTGAGTCATTGTTCCTAGCCACTGTGACACACTGCCCCTTTTCCCCTCCAAAAATGGAGTGATATGGGTCAATAAAAGTGAGTGATTAAGATAATGAGTAACTATTTTCGTATAGGGCATTTAGTTACTTATTCACTCAAAAAGCTGTGTTTTATTTTTAACATCAAGTATTGTTAGATGTCAAAATACAAAGATGATTAGGACTTAGTTTCTACCCTTTAGATGCTCACATTTCAGGGAATTTCAACAATGATTACAGGTCAGTTGGCATAAAATTTAAGATGGAGCTTCATAGGCAAAATGATACTTGACACATAAATAAAAACTTGTCTACCTAGAGACAAGTCAGTTCTTTTGACGAAATCACATCTGAAATGATCATCCCCAAGGTTAAGAGAAGACACTGTAGCAAGTTGGTTATCTAATCTGGCCAACTGCAGAGCTATAAGCAGAAAACTCACCCCAGTTGTTGGTCAAGGATTAATATATGAGGTAAATACTATTAATGTTCAATATCCAGTTCTCCTGCCCCTCTGGGCATAAAGACTGCACTTCTGAACCTCAAAGGGAGTAGAACCATGTGACTTATTACAGCCAATGAAAAGGAGCAGAAGAAACACACATCTCTCTGTTTCAGGCTGAGCAGTGAAAAGCCCATGAGAATTCTCCAGGCACTCTCTTCCTATATTATGATGGCCAGGGAGGCCACTTACTCTTGATATGGCAGTCACAAGTTTGTGAGGCTTCTGTCAGTTCAGGTCACTGAAGGAACAAGGAATAAAACCTTGTTATGGTAAGCCTCTACAATTGGGAGATTATTTGTTCCTTCAGCATAACCTGACCAATTCTGATTAACACAAAGTAAATCCCTCAAGACATACATTATTGACAATAATAGATACTCGGGACAGAAATTGGTGTGGAAAAGTATACTTTCTGTGGGAGAACAGAAGGGAAAGAAGCCATATTGAGGAATTTCCAGATTTCACTGAAGCCTTGAGAAATCAAATCCTTTCAGACAAGCTTTCCTTATGGTAGGTTTTTCAATAACTTTTTCAATAGAATACAATTTACCTAGTTAATAACTTTGGTTCGTATTTATTAATATAATATATAATTAATAAATATTTACTATTTATAATAATAACTCATTTATTGAGTTCTTACTATGTGCCAGTCAGAGACTTAGCACTGGGGATACAACAGTTAACCAGACACAGTCTCCATTCTCAAGTCGCTTAAAGTCTAAATTGGAATGCAGCCAAAATAGGAAATTGCAGTTCTCTGTGCTAAATGCAGTATTAGAGAAAGCAAAAGGATTACATAAGAAAAGCACCACACTAGACTAAGGGGCTGAGGGAAGCTAGGACCTAAAGGATGAGCAGGGGTTAGCAGCCATAATAATGAGGATTACATGATTCATATTTGTATTTCAGTAATATTAAGAATTGATGTTTCTATTACACATACTATGGGTCAACCACTCTATTATGTGCTTTAAACATATGAAATAGCCTTCACAACCACCTTTGAGGTAGGTACAATTGTCTTCATCCTTATTTTACAAATACATAGGTATTTTCCAGAAAAAAATAAAGGAAGGTGGAGATTACAAACTGAAGGAGCACAGTAAGCAAGAATACAGAGGTGTGAAACATTCATAGCTCAGAAAGACCAAAGTATAATTCAATGGTGGTGGGGGACAGTGTGAGAACAGGAAGGGAAGCAGTAGGTCAATCTGGAACCCTGGAAGCTCTTCTCCCAGGTATTCATATGGCCAATACCCTAACCTGCTTCAGGCCTTTGCTCATAGTCTCCTTTATAAAGATGCCTTCTCTGACCACCCTGATTTAAACTGAACACCACACCTTTACTCTCCATCCCCCTTCCTGTTTAATTTTTCTTCACAGCCTTGCTACTGGTTGACAGACTGTATGGTTTGCTTATTTAACTCGCTTATTGTCTGCCTCTCCTCATTGGAATATAAGCTCCATGAGGCAGAGATTTTTGCCTGCAGGTTTCTGTCTGGTGCTACACCTCCGATGCCTAGAACAGAGCTTGGGATATAGGAAGCATTCATTAAATGATGTTGAATGGTGTTCTTAATTTTATCCTCGTTTTATAAACGTGGAAACTGAGGCACGAATTTTAGTAACTTGTCAGATTCATAGTAAGTGGCAAAGTTGGAATTCAAACTGAGGAAATCTGCTCTGGATTCTATGTTTTTAATCACTGTATTGGACCCCTCCTTCTGAGGCATTCATTTAGTAGGGGAAAAAGAAAACAAAGAAATAAATGAATACAGAATATAAAAGCAGGTGGTGATACATTTTTTTTAAATGAAGAAGGAAATTGCAGGGTTAGGCAGTGGGAAGGGGTGTCATTTTAGGTTACGCAATTAGAACAGTTCTCTCTGAGGTTCTGATATTTGAAAATAAAAAAAAATGCTGAATGGAGGTAGCAAGGCATGCTCTGCACACTAGTCTGGACCACATACATAGATCCTGGAGCTATAAGCAACATGGTGATGTGAGAGTAAATGAGATCTCCCAGGCTGAGGCTGTAGAAAGAGAGTATCTTCTAAGGACTGAATCCTGGGAAACACTAACATTTAAGCCTGATGAACAAAGAGGACCGAGAAGAAACAGAAAAGGAGGACTATCAGAAGAGAATGCTGTCATGTGAGTAAATCAAGAGAAAAATTGTCCCCTAAAAGAGCTCAAATTGTTCCCTAACATTAAAATGAGATCACTAAACATAGCAACTGAACAGAATGCATTGATTTTGGCAACTAAGGGAGCTGACTAGGAGACAAAGGACTGCGATACAATTTAAAATGAAATTAGAGCATGTATATCTAAGGAAAGAGGGAGACAATTGACAGCAAACTTGAAAATGCAAGAAAGAAAGAAATAGTGCAAGTTTTATAAGATGCTAAATGCCAGACTGCAGAAGTAAGAGCCCCAGTAGAGATTTCAGCCTTGATCAGAAAGGGGCAGCTTTTTCTGCAGCCATGCAGCAGAGCGGTTAAGGGCAGACCCAGGTTTGAGTTCTGGCTTCTCCACATCATAGCTGTTTAACTTCAGACAAATTACCTCTATATTAGTCAGTTCAAGCTGCCAGAATAAATTATCATAGACTGGCGAGCTTAAATAACAGGAAGTTGGTCCTCACGGTTCTGGAATCTGGGAAATCCAAGTGCAAGGTGCTAGCCAATTCAGCTCTTTCTTGGGTTGCAGATGTCCACCTTCTCACTGTGTCCTCATTTGGCGGAAGAGAAAAAGGTGTAGAAACTGGGCCAACAGACCAATACTACTGCATACAGCAGCAAGATGGAGTCATGACTGTTGATGAATATGATAAGACGGAACATTTAAGCAAGACGTACTCTGTGCCTGACACTGATCTAAGTCTTTTACATGTATTAGTCCTTGTTTCCCACAATAACCCTCTAAGGAAAATACTATTTTTATCTTTATTTTCAGTTGAGGACATTGAGGCCATCAACAAAAGAAACCTGGCAGCTAAGCCTCATTTCTGATCACCAGGAAGAGTCTGGAAACCAAAATAGTTAAGTTCTGATGGATCCAGCAATTTCCACCCTGATAACGTATGTTTGATGGATTTAAAGCTGGGCTTTGAAGTATGTAGACTATAAGATAGAATAAATATATAATTATCAAGGTTGCTCTGTGAGCTCCAACGCATCCTCTATCACCATAATCCCTAGTCAGGATGCAATTGCCAATACACAAATGCAGGGACAGCAGCAAGGGCCAGAAATGTTCCTCAAAGCCCCATCCCACCTTCCCCATTCCAACACATAATCTATTAATGTGTGACCTGCTCTCAGACCCACTTGAAAGTACAAAAACACATGAATTTATTTGCTGGTAAAGCGTGTGGATGTTAAAGCTTTCTGACATTCAGGCAGTTAACCCTCCTGTTAAAAGCCTTCACCACTACAACAGCCTGAGGCACAGTCGAAGAAAAAGTCAACAATATCCAGAATGCTCAAGTGAATAAATGGGCTTCTCTCCATGGCCCCTGGAAAGAGCAAGCTGAGCTTAGTAAAAACACAGTGGGAATCTTGCAGTATTAGCCATAGCTATTGCAGAGACATTCATATCACCATGCTTAAGGGAGGGAGCTCTTCAGGTGGTCATCCCTCTGCTGTCCTAAGTATTAACAAAGAGAACTGCAAGATGAAGCAGGAGTGAGAAAATATAGAGATGGACTTTTGCTCTCAGCTTCAACACTTTATTGTTAAGACTTCTGGTTCTCCCTCTCTCTCCCGCTCTCTCTCTCTCTCTCTCTCTCTCTCTCTCTCTCTCACACACACACACACACACACACACACACACACACACACACAAAGATGAACAATGAAATCTTCTTTAAATAAGCATCCAATGATGCAGATAAAACTGACTGCTGGGTAGAAACGGCTAACCAAAAAGCCAAACCAAAGATCAAACCTAATTTTAATAGAATCTATATTTGAAGATGCTTTAAAATTCATGACTTCACTGGAGAGTCAGCTGGCTGGAGTTGCCTTGGTGCAGGGTTCTAAAATCTCCTAATGAGGTGCAAAGCTGGTGATCATGCTGGTCTGTTTTACCAGGCACATCCTCAGAAATCAGATTCTGTGAATCTTAGTTTAAAATGCCCATCGTCTTTTGGAATTTGGAGATTTTTTTCCCCTTAAAGCAGTTATTGAGAAGCAAAGATACCTACCTGAAGCTGCAATTCAGCAAAACCGTTTCTTTAAAAATTTGATAAGCAGATTTACTATAAAAATACATATTTTTCATCTATACATACAAGAAAGTGTTCAATTCAGTGTATTTATTGCTTTACTGGGAACAGGAAACACCTAATATGCTATCAAAAAGTATATCAAAATATAACATGAAAATACAGATAAAATAAAAGCACATGTCAGTTGTGACTTACATATGATAATGGGTGCTCTTAAGCAGTTCCATGATCTGGTCTAGTGGGAGGCAATCCCCTTAGCCTGCATTAGTGCCAACTCATTCAAAATAGAATATAGTACTATTTTTTAAAAAATATTCTTTAAATATTGAATGAATTAAGCTACTTTCTTTTTAAGAAAATTAGATAAGCTAAAAGTGTAATTGGACCTTTAAGATGGTTTTACAGTTTCTGGAAAGTCTCAGCTATTTTGGACTCTGACAGACAGCTGGCATAGCAATGCAAAGCATATTTCAGTTCATCTTTCTGATGCTCCTTCCTTTTGGAGGATAAGCTGCCAAGAATAATTCAAGGTGCTTTAAAAGAAACTCTTTTGCTATCGTGCTATCTATGGGCCATTTCAGTACCTGGAACAGTTTAGGCAAAGCCATTGCCAGTCTATAGACTTGCACGTTAGAATAAATACACAATACTCTTAGGACAAGGTATCAAACGCTAAAGTTTACCTTGATATTTCATAGAAAATGACTTTTTTCATCAACACCTACTAAAATAGGATGGGAAGAAACAGGATAAACCACCATCCTCCCTCTTCTTACTTCAGGCGTCTTGGCTCATGAACCAGGCTGGCTAGGTCTAAAGCTTGTCTCAGCCACTTAAAAGCTGTGTGAACTTGGACAAGTTCCTTAACCTCATTTTTGGCTCAGTTTCTTCATGTGTTAAAAGGAATTCTTACAGTAACTGCAAGTTTTTGTAAGAATTAAGGAGGTGGATATTTTTTAAGCACTTAAAACAATGCATAGCATATGGTAAGTGTTTAATACATATTAGTTAATATTATAATTGTTATGTACATAGGTTAAATATGTTCTCCCTGCATATTTTCCCAAAGCTTTAAAGATCAGCAATATTCCATGACAATAAACCTTTGTATCTTTAATGCCAGTGTATTTCTTAGGCTCTAGATCTGCACTGTGATTTGACTGCGTCCATGCTTTCCCTTCCCTTGTCAGATGTGCACTCCTTTATTCCTGGTCCTAGTTAATGGTGTCACAATCCCCTAATTGTCTAAGCAAAAGTCTTCAAAACCAGTTCACATTTATTGAGTACTCTATTAAGAGCTGGTTAATCCATGGTAAGCAAAATAGATTTGATCTCTGACTTTATGGAATTTACAGCTATGTCAGGAAAACAGATGTTGAACTAATATCGAGTAACGAGTATGACTTGGTAACTATTCTCTGAGATCCAGTTACCACAACAGTTCTAAAAAGAGAGTCCAGGAAAGAGCAAGGATTCCTACTAGCCTACTCTTTCCCCTGAGTTGCTATGGAGGACTGATAAAACAAGCTTGATAAAATGTTCTCTGTGCCACCTCATCAGGAGGGAGGGCCAGGCTGGATTCATAGTGATTCTGGGCAGCAGGTTGACTTTAGAGATTCACAGAAGACTGAGATATTTGAGGGATGGCATACTGCTACGGTGTCACAGTGTCCATCCCTGTTTCAGAGTCTGTCCCTTTGTCCCCATAAGTACACTTAAACTTCTAAAACCACAAGCTTATAGGGCTAATTTGTTTTAACTTCTTCAGAGAAGACCAAGTACTTCTCTCCAACACCTGTTTCCCATTAGAAGTTACTCCCTGAGAATGTCACATTATGGTAATCATTTCTACATGCTTTCAGGTGCTCCAGTCCCCGGAGTTTTAAGACTCATATAAGCAATGACTCCTCATTAGTACATTCAACAAGTATGTATGAGCCCTGGCTATTTGTCCCACACTGGACAGGTTTCAGAAACGCCATTGTAAGTAAAACACAGTTCCTAACCTCGATGAGTTTTCAGTCCACTGAAGGAAACGAACAGGTAATTATGATGAAAACGTATTAGGGGCACTGAAGAAAGCCACCTATGTTAGACAATTGAAGTAAACAAGGCTTTAGAGAGAAAATGACATATGGGCTGAGATTTGAAAGATAATAAATATTGGGCAGAGGGAACAGAAAAGAAAGAAAGAAAAGAAAAATGAGTCCCAGATAGAGGGAACTATAACTTTTGCAAAGGCTCAGTCATCAGACATAACGTGGCGCATTAGAGAAGCTAGAAAAAATCCAGTATGGCTGGAGAAAGAGCTGTTGTGAAGAACTGTAGTTGGGGCAGAAGGTGGAGATGGAGCTGGCAAGAGAAGCGTTTGCTGGATCATAAGTAGCTTGTAGGCCATCCTAGGGAGACGACATTTTCTTCTTAGGACAATGCAAACCATGAATGATTTTAAGCAGGAGAATGACATATGGTGAGGCTTATGCCTAATGTGATAAGAGATGAGGAGTAGGGACCAGAGTAGTGGAAGATGAAAAGGGGAAAAAAGTCATTGTATTAGAAAGATAGCAGAGATAAATATGGTAGGATGACTAATTAATGGTGATGGCAAGTGAGAGGGAGCAGTAGGTTCCATGGTCTGACGTGGGCAAATTAAGGCAAAGATACTGCCAATTACCAAAATGGAGGACACAAGATAAAGAATGGATTTAGGGAGTTCAGGTCCCCATTAGATCTGAGTTTCTGAACTTATTTTCAGGGTTCTTCTCAATGACAGAGTTGTATATAAGCAGGATTATTAATGGTCTCCATACCTTCTGTTATGAGCTGAACTATGTTCTCCCAAAATTATTACGTTGAACTGGATTTGGTGATGGAGCCTTTAAAGAGGCAATTAAGTTCAAATGAAGTCCCTAGGGTGGGCCCTAATCCAATCTGACTGGTATCCTTATAAGAGGAAATTTGGGCACAAAGAGAGGCACCAAGGTTACAGTCCCACAGAGTGAAGAACATGTGAGGACACAGCATGAAGGCACCAACTGAAAGCTAAGGAGAGAGGCCTCAGAAGAAACCAAACCTGCTGACACCTTGATCTTGGACTTCCAGCCTCCAGAACTGTGACAGAATAAATTTCTGTTGTTTAAAAAAATACCAATTCTGATTTGGAAGGCTGGGGTTAAGACCTCAGATTCTGCATTTTTGTCAACTGCCAGGTGATGCCCATGCTGAGGGTCAGGGCCACACTTTAAATAGCAAGACTCTAAATGAGAATTTCTCAAAGTGCAGTCTAGGAGCTCCTTAGAGCCAAATCACCTGGGCCCTTGTTAAGCAGGCAGATTTCTAAGCCCAGGCTTTTGAACTAAAAACTCTAGGTCAGAAGGTGGGTCCCAGGGATATACACTTCTAACAATTTCATTAAGCAATTTTATGCACACCAAACTTTGAGACTTAGTCCCCAAAGCCATCTTCAAGTACCACAGATGTGTTTAATCTCTTGTTTACCTGTCACCTTGTCATTTTTCCCTTGGAAGCTGATATGTGCTTTGAGGACACCAGCCATTTTCAGTGCCTCTTGTGGAGAGACATTGCCTCTAATATTTGGGAGGAAACCTTGTCAGGAACTGACACCTGGGATAAAAATTAAAAGCAGTTCACAGACTCAAGGATAATTTGGAGAAGAACCTTCCAGGCTTATTAAGCACCCGTTTTTGCATATGAAATGTGAAAGTTGAGGCAATGAAACCCAGAGGGGGGGAAAAATGTTATAATACTTCCAGGTTTCTTCTAACGAATGCAATTTGCTTCATTAACTGAGGCTTCATACCTCCTGGAAATCAAGAGTATCACCCCAACACTAGGTAATTTTGTTTTTTGTTTTTGGTTTTGCGGTACGCGGGCCTCTCACTGTTGTGGCCTCTCCCGTTGCGGAGCACAGGCTCTGGACGCGCAGGCTCAGCGGCCATGGCTCACGGGCCCAGCGTCTCCGCGGCATGTGGGATCTTCCCGAACCGGGGCACAAACCCGTATCCCCTGCATCGGCAGGCGGACTCTCAACCACTGCGCCACCAGGGAAGCCCCACTAGGTAATTTTGGACACAATTGTAAGTAGGTACAGTTTGCCTGTCACCTGGATCCCCTCGCCTTGCTCTTTTAATCTTCACTTACCCCCTCCTATCTCCTGTTCTTTTCCAATGCCCACTTCACCAAAACCAGTTCTCCCTCCACACAGCCAAAGGCTGCTGTTCGACACATAACGTCAAGCAGATTGACCCCTGACAAGAGAGGGGGCAGGATCCAGTGTGGAAAGTCTGCTTTTGCCGTCAGGAGACCAGGGTTCCATTCCCTGTAGGTGTATCCTCTAAGTCTTTGAACTCCTTAGGTAAGTATTATCTCCCTGGCCCTCAACTTCCTCTCATCATGTGTGAAACCATGTTAAAATGATTAAAGAAGACAATTTAGGTGATACAAACAAACTTTAATACTTCACAAAGGAAGCAGTCTCTAATCTCAACAGTTTGGAGAACTACGAAGTACAGTAGTCCCTCCTTATCTGTGGTTTCACTTACTGTGGTTTCAGTTACCTATGGTCCAAAAATATTAAATGGAAAATTCCAGAAGTAAGCAATTCATAAGTTTTAAATTGTGTGCCATCCTGAGTAGCATGATGAAATTTCATCTTGCCTGGCTCCGTCCTGCCTGGGAAGTGAATCATCCCCTTGTCCAGTGGATTCTACCCTTAGTCACTTAGTAACCCTCTTGATTACCAGACCAACTGTCACAGTATCACAGCGTTTGTCTTCAAGAAATATTTATTTTACATAATAATAGCCCCAAAGCACAAGAGTAGTGATGTTGGCCATTTGGATATGCCAAAGAGAAGCCATAAAGTGCCTTCTTTAAAAGAAAAGGTGAAAGTTCTCAACTAAATAAGGAAAGAAAAAGAGTGTATGTTGAGACTATGAAGATCTACAGTAAGAAAGAATCTTCTATGCATGATATTATGAAGGAAAAAGAACCTGTTCTAGTTTTGCTGTCGCACCTCAAACTGTAAAAGGTAATGCCACAGCACATGTTCAGTGCTTAGTTAAGATGGAAAAGGCATTATATTTGTACGATAAGATATTTTAAGAGAGACCACATTCACATAACTTATATCACAGAAGATTGTTATAATTTCTCTATTTTATAATTAGTTATTGTTGTTAACCTCTTACTGTGCCTAATTTATAAATTAAACTTTATCATAGGTATGTATAGGAAAAAACAGTATATACAGGGTTCAATACTATCACAGTTTTGGGTATCCATTGGGGGTTTTGAAACATATTCCCTGAGGAAAAGGGGGAACTACTCTAAGGGAAAAGGGCTGCAAGATTTTATAGAAAGAGGCAAGCAGGAAACAAGGAAAAAGTACTTGGAGGTTGATTGGCTAGGGTGTCACATATTTAGAAAGATCAAGGAACACGGAAATAAGTACAGAGTCCAGAGTTAGCTTGGCATTTGGGAATTGACTAACTGGATATACTGCATTTCTGGTCAAGTGAAGCATGTATAGGGACACAAAAGTTATCTAAGTTTCAGTTTGCTGGTGTGGCACCCTGGGCAGGAGCGGCTCCATCTTGGACCTAGGATTTTTTTTTCAGCAGTCAATAAAATATTTTTATTTTACAAATATAAAGAAGTCATTGATCTATTGCTGCATTAATGTTTCACTAGTTTCCTTTGTAAACCTGAAAAGTTCAACTCAATATTTGTGATTGAGCTAATAGGATAATCCCAGATTTCCCCATGTTCTCCCTGCCAAATTCTGACCACTGCCTGCTTCCAAGGTCAACATTTGCCCAACAGATGGGCCCAATTTTACTCGCTCCCTATCCAATTCACCTTGTAGGGGTGGGAGAATAGGGGACCACAAACCCATTTCCCTTTCAGTATCACAGAACCTCATAAATTCAAATGAAGGAGGGCAGAGCTACGGTCACCTAATGAGACACAAATTCCTGGCTCCAGCTCTGGGATGAGACAGTGGGCTTTGCTGAATACAGTTTGCTCAAAATTTCTCCTCAGCTGGGACAGCAGTTACTATATCCCTGGTTCTTGAAGAATAATAAGTAGCAATCAAAGGTTCTATACCACTGAGCCTACACTGTGCATTCTAATTTAGAGATGAAGTCTAGGATTTAGAGTTAGAATTTGGTTCAAATCCAGGGTCTTTTACCTACTTGGGTAGTTTACCCAACTACTCTGAATCTGTTTCCTCCTTTGTAACATGGAGTAATCCTCCCTTAGAATCATTAGGAGAATTACATGAAATTATATACATAAACCATTAGGAGTATAAGGAGAAAATATTAAGTGTTAAATAAGTAAATGGTAAATAAATCATTATTTCACTCACCCTATACAAAAAGGAGACCAAGCGAGTTTCATTATGCCAAAATATCAGATCCCTGGGACAGAGTGGACCTACCTAAGCATGATAACTATTTCCAGCAAGGAGGCATCTTAACACTTCAAAGGACAACCCCCATCTGAAAGTGCAAGCTCTGACAAACGAAAGGTACACCTAACACCCTGATGTGGACATTCTACAGTTGGCTCATGTGTCTTTAGCAGGGAGAGCAGTACTTTTCCTTTAATGAGCTCTTCCACAGTCTGGGGACACTGGGGGACCACTAGAATTTTCCTCTGCAAAGTGAACAAGGCTCGCGGTCCCATAGTAACCACAGCTGAATGATTCAAACTAAGAAGTTTACAAAATGGCAGTTTACCTAAGAATGTTTTTATAGTCCCTTATGCTATAATCCTAATGAAAGGGCTTCTCATCAAGGCTGTTATTATTCTACAAAAAAATACACACTCATATATGCACATAAATACATATCTGCACCTTATTTTCAGTATTTTCTCAGTAGAATACTTCCAAAACCAGAAAGAGAGAGCGTATTTATAAGTGAGCAAGGATTCCGTTCTTGTGAGCAACGTTGCCTTCCCTCCCAATACTTGAAATGGAGCTTCATTTTGAATTACAACACATCTGGGGCATAACTGGAGAGACAGGAACAACTGCAATCAGCAGAATCACTGATTACACCTCTAATGGCTGTCAGAAATGTGCCTGTGGGCAAAAAAGGCATATCCACAGACCTCATTCACCAGAATCACCTGGAGAGATTTTGTTAAATTATGGATTTGGGGGCTCCACCCCTAGAGTTTCTCATTCTGTATATCTGAGATAGAGCCCAGGAAGCAGTATTTTTAAAAGCTTCTCTTAGATGATGTATTATAAGATTTGTCACTCATTGCCTCCCTAATTGGGATATGTATTATACCACCTGAACTAAGGATGTCTTCCAGGTTGGGAAAAATTCACTCTGAGTCTACAGTATATGCCATTAAAATATGTGGCACTGAAGCAGGGATAGAGGAAATGTATCTACACATCAACAACTTGTTTTTAAATGCTAAGATCCTCCTGAATTCAATTCTTAAAATTTGAAATAACCAGAAATACATTTTCCAGATTACCTGATGAAACAAAACTCATTCCTTTAAGAGAAAAAGGCAAAATATTTAAAATAAGGACATACAAGAATTCCATTTTAAAGAAATCAACTTCTGAGGTGTGATCCTGGGCTTGGGTCCCATTCACTTTCAGCTCCTAACATGCTGAGTTATGAGTCATTAGCATGTTGACCCAAGGGCATTGCAGGACTCTCAATCTTCAAAGCAGTGTTCAGTTATGTTCATGCCACCGTGCTAACTGTTAGCCTGAGATGTTAACACTCCTCTTTATGCCAGACCACGCTGGATTTCAGGGCTTCCCGAATGCCCAATACCCAATTCCCTGAAGGGTGTTTAAAAGATGAAATGTATAGGCTAACAACAGATTAATCAGAACACTAGTCCAAAAATAAAGAGCTCAGGTCCTTTCTACCACTTCAAAAAAATAAGGGATGGACTGTACGCTGATAATGAAATAGAGTAATCAGGAGAGAGATTTTGGATACATTTTTATATATAAGTCGTATCTGTACCTAATTGGCCATGACAGAACAGGATCCTTGCCTGAAAGGACAGGGTTTGACCTTGATGGTCAATTTTCAGTAATCTATACTGCCCTAAGTCTGGGGTCGGGTTCTTTGACACTTAGGGAGGAGAAGAAAATGTAGATTAGGTTGTTGGTGATATAACTAGAATAAAAGGGTTTTCTAGTTAATTCTTATTTATGTGGAAGATCCAAAGTGGGTCTCTGTTAGATACTTTACCCATCTCATTCCACTTTATTCACACCACATTATTTAGTAGCTCTTTTTAAATCTATTTTACAACTGAGAAAACTGAGGCTCAGAGAGATTAAGTAACTTTTCCATCGTAAAAACATAAGTAACTTTCAAAAATAGGACTAGTACACTTCTTTAGTTCCTCAAACACCGTAACCTCTTTCTCTCTCAATATTTTTTCTTTAGTATCTGATGGCAAAATGAAATCATAGATTCATTGTGCCACTGTTAATGATTTTCTCCCTTACAAATCTATGGGTGCCATGGGGACAGGGACCTTCTCTCTTTTATTCTCTACTATTTACCTAGACGCCACAACAATGCCTGACTTACAGTAGACCCTCAATAAATATTTAATGAATGTAAAAAGGCCTAACTCCATTACCCATGCTTTCCCCACCAACTTCATTCTCTTCCCTAACCTATTCCTGCCATCACACATTCCAAATAATCCATCCAGTTACCTTCTTAGTGCACCTTTATTATCAGCATAGTGTAGAAAATTATTCGGGTTTACTTTTAAATTTGCGTGTGATTTTTTCTATGTCATGTAGACAAAACTCTAAGGAAATATGAAAAGGCTATATAGCATCTAACTTTTCCTATAAGATGTAAAACCATGGAAGACACCTAGAGAGAACCACTTCAAGCAATATGTATTAAGAAGCTGACAATATAACCTTAGTCTAGACAAAAGAATACCCTAACATCTAGATCTTTTCGTCATCCCCCAAAAGCACTTCATCCAGAATTCATGTTTTTCAATCCCTTTCCTTTCCCTGGTTGGAGTAAGCTTGGAAACATGCATGCCTATCAACAAACCAGCTTCTAAATTTTTCTCCCCCTTTTTTTCATCATATTCATACAGAAGATGCTTTTTCTTCCTTTTTAGGGCTTTTGAAGATCTCTTCCAGTCAGCAGCTGAGGAGTTTCCATGGCACAGCTCCTCTGCTAGCTCATTTCAATTTGAATTCCTCCCCCTCAGACTGCAGCATTTCTGTTGTCTTCATGAAAATGGTATTTGGGGGTTCTTATTCAGGTTTCTTACTTCTGTTTCAGGGATAGTACCTTTGTATTTGTGCTTGATAGCAGTTCACACATTTTTCATCTTCTACTCTGCCCCAGATGAATCAATGGACAGAAATACATTTGGGCATTTTGTTTCCTTTTATGGTTGATTACAGTCAGAATAGCTAGTCAATCCATCTGTACCAACTTAGAAGGCTTTAGCTTTTGTTAAATGATAGAAATCTGGGTAAGGACAGTATAGCATCTAAACATTTGACTTAATAATTAAACACCTGGGTGAAAGATTGACTTTCTTCTTAACATTTTATATGATACCATACAGCACAGCCCATCCTCTTAAATCCGTTAAGTTCCCTTGGAACTTTTATTTTGAGATGCTAATTTTTACCTTTCTGTTTTTAAATCACATATGTTCATATTTTCAGAAGCATTCTCTCAAGTTGGCTGCATAATTTAATGTTCTAATATGTGTTTGTGCAAAACATATTCACAATTTAAAAGGGCATTTGGATGTGTAGAACAGTTGCTTAAATTGTGACACAACAGTGCAAATCAACAAAGTATGACTTGAATCTGAATGGTATGAATTTTATATAATATTCACTGGGAAAATTAAAACTCTGGTACTCCTAGGAGATAACTGATAAAAGATACATGCAAGAATCTTTATGCAGGGCCTGCTACATGCCAGGCACTATGCTAGATGCTAGGGACATAAAGAGGAATAAACAGAAGAAACTTCTGTCCTTGAAGTACACACTATTTAATAAGATAAAAATTTACACTAATAATTGACATATAACCTGATATAGGCTATGACTGAGGTATGAAAAATATAGAAATTTTCATTTGCCTGAAATTAGATGTCTTCAAAATTAACAGCATCCCAGATCTAAGATATTTCTCCACTGGTGTTTTTTTCTCCTTTTTTAAACAAATATTTTTTCTAGCAAGAAAATATTTGGTAATGCCTAACAGGAAGAATGATTTAACCAACTTTCTCCTTCTATTTTACAGTTGCACCAAACCATCAGCAAACACCCATTAGGATCGATTCAAGGAAGGGGAGCGAGAAAAAGTAAAACCGTAGTGAAGAAGATAAATGTTTTCAATTCTTAAATCTTAAACAGGGAAATCATTGTCCTGGAGAGAGAATTCCATGCAATCCAAAGCCTCACAATAGAGAAAACCATCCACACATTTGCTGCAGTTAATGTGTCTCTACATGGGACTATGACATGGTAGGAAAACTGCTTAAAATTGAAGGGGTATATATAGAAAAGGAAGACGGCTGAGGGGGCGGGAAAGAAGAGGGACTGCAGTGTCCTAAAAGGATAAGGTTTGCATTAGACAATATGCAAGTCAACAAGAATAGAACTATAAGAAAACAATACTTAGTCTGTCATGAGAGTACTAAAAAAAGCCCGGGCATGGAAAAAGTAAAAACCAGAAAATCTGTGGCAGTGCTGGACTAAGAGGGGAATGAACCAGAGGAAGGAGGTGGAAAATAATGCTCCCATTTTCCCACAAGCATTATCATTCTTCCCTTAGGTGTAACATTTATAGAGCATACATTTCTTGAGCTCGCATTGTATGTTAAACTCTATACTAGTGCGTGTGTGTGGAGGTGGGGGGAAGAGTACATATAACATCCAAAGGAAAGGGTCCCCTTGCTAACTGCACTATGATTGAAATGATTGACAATTGCCAGCTTTGAAGTCTGCATCAAGTTTAGAGCCTTCCACCTGTAATTTTACCAAGAGTCTGGGCATAAATGCAATTATGGCTGCTGTTTAACTTGCTGCTCATTTCTTCCCACCCTCTCTGATTCAGTGCAGCCTTTGTGTTCACATCCCAATCTGGCTATTAAGGAAATCAGCATCACCCTTTGCAGTAACTGACGGTGTCAGTCTAGGAAAGGAAAGGAATGCAGGAGAAAGGAAGCAAGTGACAGTGCAGAATCTCAGAAAAGTTCAGCAGTCTTTCAACTGTCAACCTCCTTTACAGAAAATCAAAAAATGACAATCAATTCCTGAGAAAGGGTATAATTTCCCAAACCAGATAAAAAGACAGTGCCAAACTGCAAACTGTGGTGAAATTTCAGGAGGCTCTCACTTGTTCTCTATCTCTCTCTCACTGTCTCTCTGTCTTCCTCTCTTTCCCTCTCCTCTCTTCTCCCGTTACCCTCCTCCTTTCTCTCTCTTTCTCTCACTCCATACACACATACACACACACACACACAGAGACACACACACACACACATATATCTCCACTGCCAAGAGTTTTCTCACATTAAGCTACTGCCATAGGTTGCAAGTGAATGAGTTGAAAACAGCTTTTGACTGAATTGAGAGGTTTTAAACAAAGGTTTTTATTTGTCTGTAAGTCTCATCTGCGCTATCAGCCACTCTGGAAAGTCTTTAGTAACCTCCCTGCACCCCTATGCTATGAAAGTTTCCATAGTAGCTGCATATTAGCCTTTTTTTTTTTTAATTGTCTGAATCCCCTAAAGACCCTAAGGCAATGGGGATCAGGGACAGCCTTTTATCTCTGTCTTCATTTCCTACCGAAATGCTTGGCATGAAGTAAGTTGCAATAAGTAATTTACTGAATGAATGAATGAGCATTATATTCTTGGTTTGGTCTCTCTCTGAGGTAAGTGAGAATTTTTATGTTTTAGCAACGGTCTTAGATTCAGAAAAATGATATATTCCCCAAATTCTCATTTATGCATTCAGTCCTAGATCAAAATGTGTTAAAAACTATTAATGGAAGGAAGATGGGCTTTTCAATCAATCAAACTTGGGTTCTTAGCCTGAATTCACCAATTATGAACTGGCTAACTCTTGGCAAGTTACTTAATCTCTCAGAATCTGAGTCTCCTCAACTGGAAAATGGAGATGATATCTAGTCATATGGTTATTTGAAGACTTAAGCGCATAATGTATATAAAGCATTTGGGACCTAATACCTATCCCACACTAAGTACTACATAAATGTTAACTATTATTGAACTGACCAGAACAGTGCCAGGCACACAGGAGGAGCTGGATAAATGGGGGGTAGTTCCTTACCCCATAGCTTCACTTATATGCAAGGCATTAAAGGCCAAAGATATTGTCTTTAAAGAATGTGCATGATAGTGGCAGAAATAAGATATTTCTTCCATAAATCAAATATAAGTTGGTGATGGATGCTGTGATAAATACAAAGTGGTCCAGGGGTCCTGTTTCGTCACTGGCTTCCCAGTAAGATTATATTTAATTTGATACATGGAAAGGAATATGTCATAACTTACTTTGGGGTATTTTACCAAAGATTTAGTGCAAACCTTAACTCTACTTGTGCCTATAGAGATTTACATTCTGTTTCTAGGTCAAATCATTTGGATTCAACTCCATTGCATATATTAGGAAATAAATACCCCATAAATACACTCTTGCATCTATCCTGCCCCCTGGAACCTGGAGATAACCATGAATTTTTGTTGCACTTTTCATTTTTCGGAAATGGCACATATAATAAATAAATACTTGAAAGGCAAATCAATACAATATAATGTTGTTATAAGAGACTCTTTCATGCCCATTTTAAATAGGCTGTCATGAATACAGAATTGCCATTTCCTTCTGCATTTCAATATAAACTGCAATGTGATCTACCCCATGGATTTAAATTCTGAACACAAAGATCAACAAGAAGCCTGATGATACATCATATCCACTTTTTAAATAATCTCCATTTTAAATGAAAAATATTACAGTTCCAATTAAGTGGTTCCATAAAATGTGTAAAGAATTTATATGTACATGTTCTCCATACTGATAACTTAGAAAAGAATTAAATTTTACCCAACGCACACACAGAACAATAGATTGTATTACAATTATTGGTGACACCATTTGATAATAATGATAATAACCATGATAGGTACTCTTTAATGAGTACCTCTAAGATGTCAGTCTCTGGCTATAGGCTTATTTAATCCCTACTACAACCTAAAGAGGTAACATCACCCCCATTTCACTCATAAGATAACTAAGACACATGAACTTTCTGTTTACCCTCTGTGTTCGCTTGGTCAGCCGGCAAGTTTTACATCAAATAACACAAACTTAGATTCTAGTCCTCCTCGCCTTCACATTGATCAAATACGACCTGTGCACTACCTTTATCCTTTCCTTCCTAGGGACAACCTTTCTGGAACACTGAAAAACTGAGGCTCGAAGTAGCCAAAGCAACACAGGAACTCAAAAACATCTCAGGGAAGGAGTGATGGAGTGAGCTGAACCTGTTTCACCACACCACCTCCCTCCCATTGTAAAGATTCAGAAAGAACAAAATAGCTGTGTTCAAATATCTAACAAATTGGTAATAGAAATGACATTACACATATTCTATTGAGTGCCAAATGGTAGAGCTATGACCTAGTTTGACCACAAAAAGGAAAGTTTTAAGCATTTCCTTCTAATGATCAGTTAGTTCTCTATTGTTGGTGCATAGTTCAAAACAGAGACTAAAAAACAAACAACAACCAACCAACCAATCACCTGCTCCAGTGGTACAGGATTTGAGTACCTGCTTGTTGGTTCTATTGAACCACTTTTCAAGCACCCTCCAACACTGAGGCTCTATAATCCCTTCTTCTGTACTTTAGGGGAAGGAGGAGTCTAATGTTATACTACAATGATAAGCCAGCAGTTACCTGGTTTTCTCTGTTAATTTATTCAGATCTCTTCAGAAGAATATCCAGTATGTAAGAAATCTGAGAAGCTTCCCATGAACAAGCCCTGTACCACCTGTAATTTACAGGATGGCAGTACTGTGCCTACCTGACTTATGAAAATTCAAGATTTACTCTTGCAGATGATTTGTTCCCCATTTTTTACATTTCTTTTTATATATGTACTTGTATAAGGTTTAAGACTCTTTTTTCTCACTTAGGATCCAGTCCCTTCCCTCCTCTTCCCATATTCTCAAAGTCTATCTCAGTGATGCTCAGTGATTCCATCTGGCCCCTTACTCACTTAGATCACATAATCAATCATGTCAAAGGTCCTCATTCCCTAGCTCTACCTTTAAGCCTTCACTTGCCATGATGTTTTTACCAGAAACTCCACAGAAAATACCACCCATATTGTCCCCCCGATAATAAGTAATGATCATGGGCAACTACTGCTCTAAGTTTTAACTCATTTAGTCTTCATTCCAACTCTGTAAGTACTGTCATTATTCCTACTTGAGAAGAGAGTTAGAAGGGAGATAAGGTTAGCTCAAGTGACATATATAAGGTCTCAAAGTTAGAGGTAGAGCTAGGGTCTGCTCCCAGGGACAGTACTCTTAATGACTATGCTACATGTGTCACACTGAACACCTTCAACCTCCCCTTCTCCACCTAAAATCTCTCTGTCTTGGTTGTCCCCCTCATTTCTTTCTGGTCTCTGTCCTCTCTTCCAAGGCTGTCTCCCATTGTGTTCTTAATAACATTCTCATTTCTGTGTTTTCTCTATCAATCCATCTTTGATTCTTCCCATCTTCAGTCTCAATCCTTGCCCTGCCTTAACTTGTTGCAATCTAGAATCTGTTTACCACCCTCACTTTAGTAGCAGTGCTAAATCTACTCTTAATTCACCTGCTTTACCTAAGTGGTCTTCTTTATTACTGTCTCTATGTTGTCGATCCTGTTCACACCACTCCACTGGCAACTCTCTTCTCTCTTCTATTCAATTACTTTCTTTGTCTCTGGTTCTGCTCCTATTTTTCTGATCTGTCCTTTCTCCTTCTCAGGCTCTTTGTCCTCCTCTCATCATCTAAAAGTAAGCATTCCCCAAGGCTCTGTCCTTGACTTTCTTTTCTCCTCTGTTTGCATTCTCTCCCTTGGCAGTCTCACCCACTGAAATAGTTTCAACAATCTCCTCCATGCCATGAAATCTCTCTTGTGAAAGTTAGAATCATCTGGGGCTATTTCCTTATTGTGTCTTTGCGTCCTCAAATATAAGGTCTTTGAATGTGTTGGGCACAGCGAAATGAGAAAGGACAGATTCTCTGACAGTAGATCTTCCTGGAACTAAAAAAGAAGAAAAATGATATTGAGAAGAGGAATCAAAAGAGAAGGAAGAATAGTCCCTTCAGGAAGAAGCACAAGATGAGGGAGAAATGGTTCCACTCCCAAACTTCTAGAATGTTCTTAATGTTATACCTCTAGTTAAGGATTGTTCTTGATTAATTCTCACCATTAAGATCAATTTAATACTTCCTAGAACCTAAGGTTCTTGCCTCCTCTCTAGCCTCATCTTCTACATTCCCCCGAATGCCTGCTTCACTCCAATTGTGTCAGTCTTTGTGATTCTCAGTGTACATTATGCTATTGCATCCTCTAGGTCTTTGAACATGATGCTAAAGAATTATTCCTAAAGAATAGTTTGGATGATGACATTATCCTGGTAAAAATCTCTGCAGGTTTTCCTACTAACAGCTAAGATAGCCTAAATTTCTCCATCTACCAGATGAAGCCCACGTTTTCAGCTTCTCAATATTCTCCGTGACTGACTCACTTTGCTGTACAGCAGAAACTAACACAACATTGTAAAGCAACTACACTCCAATAAAAATTTTTTTAAATATATTCTCTATGTATTAAGCCTATGATACTCACTGTTCTCTAAATATGCCCAGAATTCCTTGCCTCTTGTCATCTTATGCTGTTAGCCTAGACTGTAATTCCTGTAACATTTCATATCCTCAGCTGCCAAAATTTTATTTGCCCTTAAAGCTTACCTCTAAAGCCCACAGGTTTGTGATCTCTTTCTTTATTCTTCTACCTCTAAGAAGATACAATCTTTCCATCATCCCAAAGCCCTTAGAGCTAATTCTGTACCTTATTTGACAGATCATTACATTTGTCCAATTACCCAATAAATTGAAAGCTATTTGAAGTCAAGAAAAATGTCTTTCTTAATTTTGTATCTCCTGCAGATGTAATAGAATGTTTAACCTAAAATAGACAATAAATATCTGTTATCTTAAATATGGTAACTTTCTTCCTCAATTTCTAGAGAGTACGTGCTTTATTTAAAAAAAAAAAAACTTCTCCACAGAATGCCTAAAGTTCTCAAGAACACAAATTATATTTTAATTGAAATTATAGCTGTACTGATTCAGTTTTTATCAGAAAGAACCTATTTCTGGAGAGATTAAAGTTCTATCTCCAATAAGAAAAGCTTCTATTGCATTTTAACTATTTTGATTTTCAAATTCTTTCCAACCATTGATAACAGAGGGAGCATTTGATAGTGTTACACCCACAATAAGGAAGGGATAAACTGAGACACCTAGTCTAAAATTCAGAACAGCTTAAGTTGAATTATAACACATGGAAATCAGCACTCTCTTAAGATAATACTAGTAAAATTTCCCATAAATTTTTTTTCCCTTTCTGAGTACCTGAATTTTGACCTTGCCAATCTCAAGAGAAAAATACCAAGACAGTACCAGACAATACAAGAAAGATTATTAAACTTTATATAAATCCAGTCAAACATTATTGACTAATTTCACTCACATGAAATGAGAACATAAACCCCACTACTGCCCTGCTAACTTGCTAACCTTTCAATATGCCTCTGCTAATTTCAAAATTTGAGAGTATGTTCCAAACTGAAGAAGGCACTTAAAAGAAAGAAGAAAATTAATTGTTAGAATAGCCAACCAAAAAAGTACCTGTACAAAGTCAGAGTTTATATTTCCACAGTTCTCTAGTCTTCTGATACTCATAATTTTGGTACTCCAGAAAAAAAAAAACAGTCTAGTCATACATTTTAAAAGAAAATTGATATCATTAATATGCATCAACTCTAGTACATATTTCCTGACCCTTTGAGTTTCTTGTATTAACAAATATACATCCATGAGGTTCTGAATCAAAATTTTGTGTTTCTTTTTTTAATATACCAAAAAGAAAGGAAATGTTATTCTACCCTTTGCATGCTCTTTATTTTTATTATTCTACTTTACCTTTGGAAATAAATGCCCATGAACGAGGATGGGACAGAGAATATAACCCATTGTATATTATATTCTGTGTTTATATAAAAAATAAAATGGGAATATAAAATATGTTTTACATAAAAACATTTATTGGGGGATTTATAATGTAGATTTAAATATAATCAAACTTCATGTGCCAAAATTCTTCCTACCATTTACAACTTTCACCACTCCATGCAACTAGTGAAGTGAACTTGTTGCTATTTGTCCAGATTAGGACTGAAGAGATAAGAGTACCAAGATTTGAGTCAACATTATAACCCAAAATTACATGATCTACTCACCAAAACTCCCAACAGACAACCTCCAAAAGCATACTGTCCTACAAAATTTTTTAATTTATTATTTAATATTTAATTTAACAATCTCCAATTATTTAATTGGAGCTAAGTAGAGGAAAGGTAGGGAAAAGTTCAGCTATGAAAATCATCAGATATATTACAAGAATAACAACAATGCTAATAAAAGTAACAATGTTCCATATATTAATAAGCTTATGTATATATATTACATATAATTTATTTGTATATATTATTTCTATTTATTTACATATTTTATATATCATACAATTATTTCTAAGAGTTGCAATACTGCAAACATGAACTCTATTTTAAAGTTTTGTTGTTTTTTTTTGGTTTTTTGTTTTTGTATTTTTGGCCACACTACGCAGTTTGCAGGATCTTAGTTCCCTGACCAGAGATTGAACCTGGGCCCTCAGCAGTGAAAGCGTGGAGCCCTAACCACTGGACCACCAGGGAATTCCCCATAACTCTATTTTATAAATAAGGGAAACAAGGCTTAGCATTTATATAGCTAACAAGATGTAGAGCTAAGATTCAAATCAAGATCTGTGTCCAAAGCTCTTTCCATTATAACATAACTATTTAAATGTAAATTCAGAGCCAGAGTGAACTCTTCCTTTGTATTTTATTTTATTTATTTATTTTTCCCTTGTATTTTAAAAAGAGGCTGAGGATAAATGATAATATTAAATAAAGAAAAATAGGGACTAATAACTTGTTCTGTCACAGGCCTTATACCCTCTGAATTCCAGAACCACTTCCCCTCTTCTTCTATTCTTGTATACTTAAGAAAGACATGATGAAGGTACACATGATTTTTAACTTGAGAAAGGATAAATTAGAGAAAATTAGGAAAAATAAAGACATGGTGTGATTCATCAATAGTCATGATTCCTTCAGGCAAGTGCAAGAAAAGTTAGCCAGATTTTAATTACATCTTATTCAAACATTTGTTAATTCAACAAATATTTAGTAAGTACCAGTTCTAAACATAAAGAATACAATATTGACCAAGTCAGATTAGGGACCTGCCCTCATGAAGCTCATATTCTGCTTATATTCCTCAGACATTACTCCTTCAAAGCTCATTCTCTCACACCACCTGCTTTAGGCTGAAACAGGATTGGTCTCTGCATCTGTTCTCTGACATCATAATGTTCTGATCTTTCATCATTTTTCATGTTATAATATTTTGTTTATGTGAGTCCTTCCCCCCTCTAGACTGTGATTAACTTGAAGTTAGGGCCTACAACTTACTGAACTCTGTACCTCAAGCTCTTTCCATAATGACCAGCACACAAGAAGTGGCCAATAACTGTTTATAAAATGATTGAAAAGAAAAGGCACTGGATTTCCATTTTAGGAATATGGTGTACTAGTGACCTGGACAGACTATCTTGTTTAAATCAACTTATAGTGATAGATGGGAAGTCTTTTTAACTCATCTTAAATTTATCCATAAACTAACAAAACATACAGGCTATCTGGGTGAAAAACAAGGTGAAGGCAGGAATCTAGAAAGGTAAGATATGTAAATTATTTAAAATAGTAATAATTTTAGTATTTAAAATAGTTATTTATTATATTTATTAAGTAGTAATTATTTAAAATAGTTTTTGCTTGAGAGTATTTATAAAACCAGGGAGATCAAGCCTTTGTTGTTCAGCCTTACGAAGTTTGAAGAATAGGAATAAAATCTCTAGGGCTCACTCAAGGTGGAGATTACAATAGATCACCCCACTATAAAAAGTAAGCAACAAAGGGCAATACTCTACCATCCCTGTTCTGATGGACCGCACACACACAAAAAATGATGATCTCAAAACTTTGTGTCAGTGAATAAAAAACTATCTTCCCTGAGAAATTATAATCAAAAACTAGACCTCATATTGTTTGTGAATTGAGTACATACTACATTGGTGGTCAGAAAAGCCTCAAGCTGAGAATTTGCTGGGAGTAGTCCTAACCAAGTAAGGCCTCTAGATACCTGCCAGAAGCAAACAACAATTCTACCTAGACCAACTCTCTTTTATCCAAGACCTTAGAGAGTGTCCACAGAAAAAGTATACCTAATTATCAAGAGTTAGTAAACAGCCAAGGACAAAAAACACATCATGAGGTAAAACCAAGCAGAAAAAACATAACAGAATCAGATCCACACAGAATTTAAATACTAAATTTAGCAGAAACAATATATTGACTACCCATGTTTAATACATTCAAACAACTAAAATAGAGGTTTGATATTATGAATGAGTTAAAAACCAAATTATTTGAAAAGGGACTAAAAAGAACTTCCAGAAACTAAAATATAATAAAAAATAAATGGAAATACATAAAAGCAAATTAGACACAGCAAAAGAGATACTCAGTAAGCTGAATGATAGCACTGAAGAAACTATTCAGAATATAGCACAGAAAGACAAATAAGTATCAAGAGATGTGAATGACAAAGTGGGAAAAGCTAAAATAAAAAAAAAATTTTTTTAAGTGGGAAAAGCTAACCTACTGGAGTTCCATAGGAAAAATGAGTGAGAATAGGGCAAAGACAATATTTGAATAGATAATGGCTTGGAACTAAGGAAACATAATATCACAAGCTCAAGAACCCCAAAAATCCAAGTAAGAAGAATGTTGAAACTGTAGAATGTTAAAGGATCTTAAAGTCAGACAGAAAGAAAAGGTAGATTGTATTCAAAGGAGAATCAATTAGACAGATGGCTGATTTAGCTTCAGCAACAGTGGAAGCAAAACAGTGGATGATATTTTCATTACAAAGAGAGAAAATAACTCTTATTCTAGAGTATTATAGTAAAGTTATTTTCGTAAGTGGAGAGAATGTAATGATATCAGGAAAATAAAGTTTTAAGTTTTCCACCAACGAACTTTCACTAAAAGAAATTATAAACAACATATTTTAGACAGAAGAAATGTGATTTCAAAGCAGGTGTGAATTTCAAGAAGTAATGAACATCAGAAAGAACTGTAAATATTTTAATAATTCTAAACATATTTTGACATACAAAAAGAATAAAACATAATATTTTAAAATAATACACTAAAATATATGACAACAATGGCATATAAGTTGGGAAAGGATGAATGGAGATACAGTATTCTAAGGTGTGTGTATATTATATCAATAGTAGGCAGACAGGTAGAGCTGATAATCAGATGTTTTGGCTGCTATCAGTTCTGACTATTCAATATCCATTTAAAATTATCGGAGCTCATAGTGTGCTGGTATCAAATATTTTGAATACGAACTGTGGGTAAATGTTTTTAACTTTGATAAGATATGGGTGCATGTTATAATTTCTCAGATAACCATGAAGAGCACTAACAGAATATATAAATTCAAACAACTGAAGAGGAAAATGAAATCATAGCCCAAAAAGAGCAGTGAATCAAAAGAAGGCAAAAAAAGAGAGAAGAAAAAATAGAACAAGGAGTAACAATAGAAATCACAAAGATGATGAATTTAAATCCAAGTAAATCTGTAATTATGTTAAATGTAGCATACTTAAGATCTGTATCATTTATTCTATAGAAAGTATACCTCAATAAAAAATATCAGTAGACTAAATTGTTAAGTTGAAAAAGAAACTTTGTCATGTTGAATTTTAAAAGTACAACTAAATACTGCATAAATCTGAAACATTAGAATATTAAAAGGTAAAAGAAAAAAATGGAAAAATTCTATCATGCAAATGGTAAATCAGATAAAACTGGTATATATAACTACAGCTGAAATAAACACATTTAAGGGGAAAAACACTGCAAGAGACAGCATGTGCTGTATAATAATAAAGGGTTTAATTCATCATGAAGACATAAAAATCACATATATATACAAAACCCTAAATATATAAGGTATAAATTTGAGAACCAAAAAGAAATTGAGAAATCTACCATTATAGTAGATTAGCATAGATTAGTATAGCATTCTCAGTAATTGATAGATTAAGTAGAAAAAAATGAGAGAGTTCATTTAAATGAAATAATTAATAAATTGATCTAATGTCAATACATAGAACACTGCAAACTAACACCAAAGATATATACATTATTCTCAACCACAATGGAACATTGATGAAAATTGATCCTATGCTATGCAAAAAGTCAAGCCTAAATGTATTTAAAAGATTTAGGATTATATGCGTCACAATACAATTAACTTAAAATCAATAACAAAACATCAAATAGTAAAACATCATGAGTTTGGAAATTAATAAACACTTTTAAATCCATGAGTTAAAGGGTCATAACGATAATTAGAAAATATTTAGGACTTCAAACTATTGAGAAATACTACAATTCAAAACCTGTAATGGTACAGCCAAAACTGTTCTTAGAATGAAATATATAAAAGCTTAAAACTTAGAAAAGACTAACTAAAATTAAATAGCAAAACATCCATCTTGAGAAGTTAAAAAAAAAATCTAAAGTAAAAGAAAAAAAATACCTTTAAAGAGAGCAAAATAGTGATCCTTAAAAAATACATACGTTGGATCTTTAAAAACTGTCAAAATTGACAGGTCTCTGCTACAATTCATTAATCAAAAGTGAGACAGAGGGCTTCCCTGGTGGCGCAGTGGTTGAGAGTCCGCCTGCCAATGCAGGGGACACGGGTTCGTGTCCCGGTCTGGGAAGATCCCACATGCCGCAGAGCGGCTGGGCCCATGAGCCATGGCCGCTGAGCCTGCGCATCCGGAGCCTGTGCTCCACAACGGGAGAGGCCACAACAGTGGGAGGCCCGTGTACCGCAAAAAAAAAAAAAAAAAAAAGTGAGACAGAAAGCAAAATAAGCAATATTGTAAATGAAAAAGAGACATTACACATTCAGCAGATATTTAAAAGATGAGCAAATACTCTGATCAACTTTATGAAAACAGTTTGAAAACTTAGATGAAATAGATACATTCCTTTAAAAATGCAACAAAAACTCATTTGAAAAGAAATAGAAAGCCCAACTAGGATTAATGACAACCATTAAGTAGTTGAGTCAGTATGTCAAAATCTTTTCACAAAATTACAGGCCCAAATGACCTTGTTTGCAAGTTTGAATATATTTTATAAAACAGTCAACAAACAAATTATCACACAAAATATTCCAGATTATAGGGTAAAAGAGGAAACAGTTGCATTTCATGTTATGAGCCAAGTTAATTTGATTCCAAAACCTTAAAAGGACAGAACAAGACAGGAGAATAAAGACCAATCTTGCTCATGAATACAGTTACAAATAACTCATACTAAATTTAATACCAAAACTTAAAATGATAGTACAAGGAAGGAAAAGTAAAGAACAACTCACACACACAAAAAAAAGACACATAAGGTATACACATACACACACACACACACACACGTGTATGTTAGAAATACAGAATGTATGTGTGTGTGTATATATATATACACACATATGTGTATATGTACATTAAATACATAGAAAATATATATGGGTCAATCACATGGGGAAGAAATGAGATTGGATCCTACCTCAGACCATATGCTAAAATCAATTTTAGATATATTAAACTTCTAGAAAAGATATTGTGATTTACTCTTATTCATAAATATTCTTTCTGTTTCTCCCAAATATTAAAAAAAACACACAAAATAAAAATACCTGATGGGACTACAACCAATTTAGTCTTCTCGCTCTCTTTGTCTATCAATTATCCCTAGCCATTTTGAGTCCTCACCTGAGCCCTATTTAATTCTAGCAACTCAAATGCCATTTCTGATAACTGCCCTAAATCATCTCATCAGAAAGAAACATTAAGCTATGCTATCACCCTGCCTTCCTTATTTTCTTTCATTTCTTGAGAAGAAACTGAGGAAAGGATCAAGCCTGCACATAAAAGTATTGCCTATCTCACAATCCACCACTGCTTAATTCAATTGGGAGTTTTGTTTTGGCTTTTTCTTTCCTCAATTGGTAGTCATGGGTAGGAACAAGGTAAACGTTTTGTTTATATTTTGCTTGTTCACAAAGATTCTAAATTTGTTAGAACCTATTTATATTTGGCAAGCATTATTGTCAAACAGCTCTGAATATCCAAGCTTCTCAAATGCTCCATTAACTGAGTTTCTCTACAAAAAGTGGCAGATACATCCTGTCAACTTTGACTCTTGGCATTGCATGTCTTTTTATTCATTCACTTATTCATTCTCAATTCACTTTATATATGTCTAGTTTATTTCTCTCACTTATATCTAAACCATCACCTAATACATCCAAAACCCTCTGATTGATTCTGTTTTCATTAGTAAACAAAATAGACAATTTTTTTTCTCTCGTGGAATTTAAATTCAAATGGATCCAAAACAGAAAATAATAATATAAATAATAAATTGGTTTGTTATTAAGTTAGATAATAAGCACTTTGGAAAAAAAGACAACATGGTGAAAGGGTTGGGGAGCTGGGTAGCAGTTAAGTTTATAAAAGGGATCAAACAAGGTTGCCTGAATAAGAAGACACCTGAGAAAAGATTTGAAGCAGGCGAGGAAATGCATAAGGATTTTTCCTGGCATTTAGCAATGGTGCTGAAAATCGGCCCTATGATAAAATTTTGAGCTCATTATACTATCCTTCAAAAATGCTTAACATTTTAGAAGGATAAGTATGATGATGTATACTTGTCCCCTTGGTCCTGAAAAACAAACTGTGTTGTAGTGAAAAAGTAAATATTTCAGAGTTAGAAAAACTTAAGTTCTTATCTCATTTCCAAAATTTACTAGTCTTATATCCCTAGGCAATTTTTTTTTGGAAAATGTTGAAAATAAATTTATTTGGGAAAGTTCAAGATATCTTACATTACCAAATATAAGGTGATCATGAAATAAGGCAATTCCCCACTTTTCCAGAAGAAGATCCAATTAAAGATTTTTTTCAGTCAATTTGAAATACAAATACTTAGGGATGCAAGGAAGGTAGCCAAATGTCTACTTTTTTTACGGTTCACGGGCCTCTCACTGTTGTGGCCTCTCCTGTTGCGGAGGCTCTGGACGCGCAGGCTCAGCGGCCATGGCTCACAGGCCTAGCTGCTCTGCGGCATGTGGGATCTTCCTGGACCGGGGAACGAACCCGTGTCCCCTGCATCAGCAGGTGGACTCTCAACCACTGTGCCACCAGGGAAGCCCTCTACTTATAATATTAAACTAATTACCTTATTTATGTATACTAAAAACTTATGTAAAATAATAAAGTAATTACTAATATTGCTTTATTCCACTTTAATGTCATGATTATTTTAAAAAATTCTTCACTGTATCTTTTACCTCAGTCTCTTAGTCATCACTAGGAAAGTTTTAAAGTTTTTAAACAAATTATTTCCAGAGAATATTTTCTCTTAATTTTTATTGGAGTTTGGTTGCTTTACAATGTTGTGTTAGCCTCCACTGCACAAAAAAAATGAATCAGGCATACACATATAGATATGCCCTCCCTTTTGGACTTCCCTCCCATTTAGGTTACCACAGTGCATTAGGTAGAGTTCCCTGTGCTCTACAGTATGTTCCTATCAGTTGTCTATTTTAACATAGTATCAATAATGTATATGTCTCAATCCCAGTCTCCCAATTCCTCTCACCCCACCCCTTTCCCCCTTGGTATCCATATATTTGTTCTCTATGTCTCTTGTCTCTATTTCTGTTTTGCAAATAAGATCATCTATACCATTTTTCTAGATTCCACATATATACATTATTTGCTTTTCTCTCTGACTTACTTCACTCTGTATGCTACTCTCTAGGTCCATCCACGTTTCTACAAATGACCCAACTTCATTCCATTTTATGGCTGAGTAATATTCCATTGTATATATGTAGCACATCTTATTTATCCATTCCTCTATTGATGAACATTTAGGTTGCTTCCATATCCAGACTATTGTAAATAGTGGTGCTGTGAACATTGGGGTGCATGTGCTTTTTTTGAATGATGGTCTTCTCTGGGTATATGCCCAGTAGTGGGATTGTTGGGCCATGTGGTAGTTCTATTTTTATTTTTTTAAGGAAACTCCATACAGTTCTCCATAGTGGCTGTATCAATTTACATTCCCACTAACAGTGCAAGAGGGTCCCCTTTTCTCCACAGCCTCTCCAGCATTTATTGTTTGTAGATTTTTTGATGATGGCCACTTTGACCAATGTGAGGTGATACCTCATTGTAGTTTTGATTTTCATTTCTCTAATAATTAGTGATGTTGAGCACTTTTTCATGTATTTGTTGACCATCTATATGCCTTCTTTGGAGAAATGTCCACTTAGGTCTTCTGCCTATTTTTTCATTGGTTTGTTTGTTTTTTTGATATTGAGCTGTATGAGCAGCTTGTATATTTTGAAGATTAACCCTTTGTCAGTTGCTTCATTTGCAAATATTTTCCCCCATTCTGAGGGTTGTCTTTTCATCTTGTTTATGGTTTCCTTTGCTATGCAAAAGCATTTAAGTTTAATTAGATCCCATTTGTTTACTTTTGTTTTAATTTTCATTGCTCTAGGAGGTGGGTCAAAAAAGATGTTGCTGTTATTTATGTCAGAGAATGTTCTGCCTATGTTTTCCTCTACGAGTTTTATAGTGTCTGGTCTTACATTTAGGTCTTTAATCCATTTTGAGTTTATTTTTGTGTATAGAGTTAGAGAGTATTCTAATTTGATTCTTTTACATGTAGCTGTCCAGTTTTCCCAGCACCACTTATTGAAAAGGCAGTCTTTTCTCCATTGTAAATCCACTGACTTTTCTCCATTGTCTATTCTCCATTTTGTCTCCTTTCTCATAGATTAGGTGACCATAGGCTGCATGGGTTTATCTCTGGGTTTTCTATCCTGTTCCATTAATCTATATTTCTGTTTTTGTGCCAGTGCTATACTGCCTTGATTACTGTAGCTTTGTAGTATAGTCTGAAGTTAGGGAATCTGATTCCTCCAGCTCCATTTTTCTTTCTCAAGGTTGCTTTGGCTATTCAGGAGCTTTTGTGTTTCCATACAAATTCTAAAATTTTTTGTTCTAGTTCTGCGACAAATGCCATTGGTAATTTGATAGGGATGGCATTGAATCTGTAGATTGCTTTCTGTAGTACAGTCATTTTCACAATACTGATTCTTCCAATCCAGTAACATGGTATATCTCTCCATCTATTTACATCATCTTTAATTTCTTTCATCAGTGTTTTATAGTTTTCTAAGCGCAGATCTTTGGCCTCCTTAGGTAGGTTTATTCCTAGGAATTTTGTTCTTTTTGTTGCAATGGTAAATGGGAGTGTTTCCTTAATTTCTCTTTCTGCCCTTTCATTGTTAGTGTATAGGAATGCAAGAGATTTGTGTATTAATTTTGTATCCTGCAACCTTACCAAATTCATTGATTAGCTCTAGTAGTTTTCTGGTGGCATCTTTAGGATTTTCTATGTATAGAATCATATCACCTGCAAACAGTGACAATTTTACTTCTTCTTTTCCAATTTGTATTCCTTTTATTTCTTTTTCTTCTCTGATTGTCATGGCTAGGACTTTCAAAACTATGTTGAATAATAGTGGTGAGAGTGGACAACCTTGTCTTGTTCCTGATCTTAGAGGAAATGCTTTCAGTTTTTCACCATTAAGAATAATGTTTGCTGTGGGTTTGTCATATATGGCCTTTATTATGCTGAGGTAGGTTCCCTCTATGCCCACTTTCTGGAGAGTTTTTATCATGAATTGGTGTTGAATTTTGTCAAAAGCTTTTTCTGCATCTAATAAGATGATCATATGGTTTTTATTCTTTAATTTATTAATATGGTGTATCACATTGATTGATTTGTGTATATTGAAGAATGCTTGCATCCCTGAAATAAACCTCACTTGATCATGGTGTATGATGTTTTAAATGTGTTGTTGGGTTCTGTTTGCTAGTATTTTGTTGAGGAATTTTGCATCTGTGTTCATCAGTGATATTGGCCTGTAATTTTCTTTTTTTGTGATATCTTTGTCATGTTTTGGTATCAGGATGATGGTAGCCTGGTAGAATGAGTTTGGGAGTGTTCCACTCTCTGCAATTTTTTGGAAGAGTTTGAAAGGATAGGTGTTAGTTCTTCTCTAAATGTTTGATAGAATTCACCTGTGAAGCCAACTGGTCCCTGGAGTTCTTCTCTAAATGTTTGATAGAATTCACTTGTGAAGCCATCTGGTCCCTGGACATTTGTTTGCTGGAAGATTTTTAATTACAGTTTCAATTTCGTTACTTGTGATTGGTCTGTTCATATTTTCTATTTCTTCTTGGTTCAGTCTTGGAAGGTTGTACTTTTCTAAGAATTTGTCCATTTCATCCAGATTGTCCATCTTATTGGCATATAGTTGCTTGTAGTACTCTTTTATGATCTTTTGTATTTCTATGGTGTCAGTTGTAACTTCTTTTTCATTTCTAATTTTACTGATTTGAGTACTCTCTCTTTTTTCTTGATGAGTCTGTATAAAGGTTTATCAATTTTGTTTATCTTCTCAAAGAGCCAGTTTTTAGTTTTATTGATCTTTGCTATTGTTTTCTTTGTTTCTATCTCATTTACTTCTGCTCTGATCTTTATGACGTCTTTCCTTCAACTTTGGGGTTTGTTTGTTCTTCTTTCTCTAGTTGCTTTATGTGTAAGGTTAGGTTGTTTATATGAGGTTTTTCTTGTTTCTTGAGGTAGGATTGTACGGCTATAAACTTCCCTCTTAGAACTTCTTTTGCTGTGTCCCAGAGGTTTTGGGTCATCATGTTTTTGTTGTCATTTGTATCTAGGTATTTTTTGATTTCCTCTTTAATTTCTTCATTGATCTCTTGGTTATTTAGAAGTGCATTGTTTAACCTCCATGTGTTTGTATTTTTTACAGTTTTTTCTTTCCTGTAATTGATTTCTAATCTCACAGCATTGTGGTCGGAAAAGATGCTTGACACGATTTCAATTTTCTCAAATTCACTGAGGCTTGATTTGTAATGCACGATGTGATCTATCCTAGAGAATGTTCCATGAGCACTAGAGAAAAAAGTATATCTTCCACTTTCGGGTGTAATGTCCTATAAATATCAATTAAGTTTACTTGGTCTATTGTGTCATTTAAAGTTTTGTGTTTCCTTATTTATTTTCTGTTTGGATGATCTGTCCATTGGTGCAAGTGGGGTGTTAAAGTCCCCCTCTATTATTGTTACTGTTGATTTCTCCTTTTATGGCTGTTATGGCTGTTAGCATTTGCCTTATGTATTGAGGTGCTCCTATGTTGGATGCATAGATATTTACAATTGTTATATCTTCTTCTTGGATTGATCCCTTGATCATTATGTAGTGTCCTTCCTTGTCTCTTGTAATAGTCTTTATTTTAAAGTCTATCTTGTCTGATATGAGTATTGCTACTCCAGCTTTCTTTTGATTCCCATTTGCATGGAATACCGTTTTCTATCACCTCACTTTCAGTCTGTATGTGTCCCTAGGTCTGAAGTGGGTCTCTTGTAGACAGCATATATACAGGTCTTGTTTTTGTATCCATTTAGCTAGCCTGTGTCTTTTGGTTGAAGCATTTAATCCATTTACATTTAAGGTAATTTTATGTTCCTATTACCATTTTCTTAATTGTTTTGGGTTTGTTCTTTAGGTCTTTCTTTTTTCTTTTGTTTCCTGCCTAGAAAAGTTCCTTTAGCATTTGTTGTACTGCTGGTTTGGTAGTGCTGAATTCTCTTAGCTTTTGCTTGTCTGTAAAGCTTTTGATTTCTCCATCTATTCTGAATGAGATCCTCAATGAAGTGTAATTTTGGTTGTAGGTTTTTCCCTTTCATCACTTTAAACATGTCCTGCCGTTCCCTTCTGGCCTGCAAAGTTTCTGCTGAAAAATCAGCTTATAACCTTATGGGGATTCCCTTGTAGGTTATTTGTTGCTTTTCCCTGCTGCTTTTAATATTTTTTCTTTGTATTTAATTTTTGTTAGCTTGATTAATATGTGTCTTGGCGTGTTTCTCCTTGGGTTCATCCTGTATGGAACTCTCTGTGCTTCCTGGACTTGACTGACTATTTCTTTTCCCATGTTAGGGATGTTTTCGACTATAATCTCTTCACATATTTTCTCAGTCCCTTTCCCTTTCTCTTCTTCTTCTGGGACCTCTATAATTCGAATGTTGGTGCATTTGATGTTGTCCCAGAGGTCTCTGAGACTGTCCTCAAGTCTTTTCATTCTTTTTTCTTTTTTCTGTTAGGCAATTTTCTTAACTCTCTTCACTTTAATTTAACCATTTGTAAAAAATGAGTGTAACATATCCCTTTCATATGATTGGGATTGTGATTAGCTTTATATCAATATTATATTAAGTATTCAATGGATGGTATAAGCATATAGTTTTAGATTTCCTTAATGTTTCTGAAGATATTTTCAGGATTAAAAAAATGAGAAACATAGTAATGGTCCATAAGTAAAGTTGTAATTGAAAAAAGTAAGTTAAACTATATCACAACCTACTTAACTAGAATATAAAAATAATAAGATTTGCCCAATTATCTAATGCATCCACTTAGATTATTGAGTGTCTACTGTCTGTCAGATACTGTTTAAGATTCTGGAATTCCAAAGATGAATTAAAATTTCTTCCTAGATGAATTAAATTTTTTCTTTAGGAAAGAGGTAGAACTACTGTCAATTATAGTGTAATGTGATAAATGTTGTAATGCAATAATACTAGGTCTATAATGTAAGTGGAGTGAAGTACCTGATTTTGCCTGAGATAGTTTGGAAAAAGTTTCAAAGAGGAGTTTATAATTTGAGCTGTGATTTGAAGTACAACCATGAGTTCAGCAGACTGGCACACAGATAAATACATTTTATAGGGAATAGCAGGTGCAATGAAACCAAAGCATAAGAAAGCATAACTATTTTAAGGGGACTCCAAGCAATTTTCTCTGACAAGAGCAAAGGGTGGAAAGGAAGATCAACAAATGTTGAAAGGACAAAGAAGTCAGCTAGGACCACATCCTGGGCACTACTGACTTTACCTTATGTGTAATGTAAGGAAATGACATGGTCCACTTTGCAATGAAGCTGTACCATGCTGGTGGCTACTTAGAAAATGATGGGGCTGGAAGGCTATTGTTAATTAACACAAGTGAAAATTTACAAAAGCCTAAATTAATATAGAGAAGCAAGGTTAACTCTAATCAAGGGATGGAAATAAAAGATACTTAGGAGGTAGAATCAATGAATCAAAACGAACATTCTGGTTGATGTTAATTTCGTTAACGTATACAAAGATATTCATTTAGATAAAATGGAAACTAGGAGCAAGGATATAAACATGAGGGATGCAAGTGCTAAATAGAGAGGGGATAAAAAACCTGGGAAGGAGTCTGAGGAAAACTAGTATGAACCTTAGAATAACAATAGACAGTGGTACCATAAAAACCAAAGGAAAAGGAGTATTCAAGAAAAAAGAAAGTCAAAGACAAAAAGAAGTCAAATAAAATAAGTACCAAAAAGTGTCCATTGAATTTGCTAGCTAAAAAGTGTGTTTATGAAGTTTTAAAAGACAAAAACCCAAATTAGATGGGCTTAAGCAAAACCAGTATACCTTACATGGCTGATATACCCAGAAGTAGTGCCAGAAATTTGAAGCTAAAAGGCTGAGAAATTGAGGTAAACTTTCAGAAGTCTTATAAAACTGAGAAGACAAACGTTGGATTTCAGAATATACTGAGGTAAACAAACTCAGTAAATGTCCCAGGCATTCAGTTGATATCCCTGAATAGCTACATGTTAAAATAAGTTGCAAAATGGAAAAAACACCAGGAATGTAAAAGACTAGTCAATTTCAGTCTGACATATAAATAATTTAGAAGTTGTCACTACCATCACTTGATCTAATTTATATTTATAAAATATTCCATTCAACAACAGCAGACTATACATTCTTTCAAGGACCAACAAAACATATACCATGATAGGCTATATTCTGGATTATAAACAAACCTTAACAAATTTAAAAGAATTGAAATTATACAGAGTGTTCTCTGACCACAATGGAATCATATGAGAAATCAATAACACAAAGATGCAGAAAATCTCCAAACCCATGCTAACTCTAAATAATCCATGAGTAAAAGAGGAACTCTCAAGCAAAAGAAAATTTAAATACATTGAAATGAAGGAAAATGAAAATACTTCCTAACAATTTTGTGAGACACAACTAAAGTACTAAAATCAGTCAATTGTAATGCAATGTGATAAGTGCTACAATGGAGTGGGAAATTTATAACACTAAATGCTTATATTTGAAAAGAGGGAAAATCCCAAATCAACAATCTAAGCTCCCATCTCAAAAACTTAAAAACGGAAGAGCAAAATAAGCCAAATGCAAGCAGAAGGGAAGAAATAATAAAAAGCAGAAATCAATAAAGTCAGTGAAACAAAAGCTGGTTCTTTGAAAAGATTGATAAAATTGATAAGGCTGTTGCAATACAAACAGAAGAAAGATATAAATTATTTAATATCAGGAATAAAACATACAAGATCACTACTGACCCTGAAGACATCAAAAGAATAATAAGGAAATACTACAAACAACTCTACACCCATAAGTTTGATGACTTAGATGAAATGAATGTATCAATTCCTCAAAAAACACAAACGACCACAACTCACCCAAAATGTAATAGATAATTCGAATAGCCCTAAAACTATTAAGAAAAACAAATTCATAACTTAACAATTCCAAAAACAGGAAACATTGGGCCCAAATATTTTCACTGGAGAATTCTACTAAACAGTTAAAGAAGAATTAACATGATTCTAAACAATATACTAATAAAAGAAATCAAAGATTTATTTCATTAGAGAGATATACCATGCTCATGAATTGGAAGACTTAATATGGTAAAGATATCAATTCTCCCCAAATTGATACACAAGTTTAACATAATTCTTGTCAAACTCCCAGCAAGATTTCTGTAGATACCAATAAGACTATTCTAAAATTAATGTAGCAAGGCAAAGGAACTAGATTAGCTGCTATGGACTGAATATTTGTCTCTCCCAAAATTCACATGTTGAAACCCTAATCCCTAACATTATGGTATTTTTAGATGAGGCTTTTGGGAAGTAGTTAGGTCATGAGAGTGGAGCTTTCATGATGGGCTTAATAACTTTATAAGAAGAGACAGGAGAGAGCTTGCTTCCTCTCTTCTCTCTGCTGTGTGAAGACACAGCCAGAAGACAGCTATCTGTGGTTTTGCAAAACATTAACATTGGGAGAAACTGGGTAAAGCATATATGGGACCTCTCTGTATTATTTCTTATAACTACATGTAAATCTATAATTATCTCAAGATTAAAAATTTAATTTAAAATAAATTATTGTTGAAGTAATAAATGTAGTGAATGAACTAAGAATAAAGGAAAAATGATTCTCCAAAGAAATTATGGTGGTGTTACTAGAAGAACAGAGAGTGAATACTGTGTGCAAACACACAGCTGTCCAACATAGAAAGACATCATCAAAACTTATTTACTTCTGTTACTAGATGTTATTGTTTCATATTTATATTATTTATCATCAAAGATTTGGAAAAGCAAACACGATTTGTCTTTCCTCTACCAATGGCAATCTTGGAATTGCTTACTTTCTGATATAGTCTTTAATAATACTTTGGAAAAATACATAGCCTACTACTACATCAAAGATGATAACGTGTATTAGAGATGGGGGAATAAAATAAATAAATTAGATTTACAAATAACACCTTCCTGTTGACCTCAAATTTTTATAAATTTGAGAGTTGTACAGGATACCTAAAGCCACCACTGTTACAGAGTAATGAGCTTATTAACAAGCTCTTAATAGTCATCATTATAGTATTTAAGGTTCTTTTTTAAAGATGTCCTGCCTCCATATTCCCTGTGTTCAAATTACAGAAGTCTGTCTCAGCTAAGCAGGAGAATGGAAGCACAAGGAATTGGAAGTTGGCCAAGTTACCAGTAGCACCAATCAGCATCCTCTCTACACTCACAGAGGGCTTGGAACTGGACTATCAAGGAAACAGACTCCAAAGAAGCAGGTCTTTCTTGGATTCACCAAAGGCTTTTTAACTGCCTCCAAAAGTAAAAACGTCATTTATGCAGACCACTGAGGAAAGTGTGGCTTGTAATTGGATATACCACTTCACACTACAATGGTACCGTGTTCAAGCATCCATTGCAAGGAATAAATATTATCACTCTACAAAGCGGTATATAAGCCTTGCTAGACAGGCAAATACAGTGGCGTGTAATTGGCAAAGTGGCCTATAAGGTGCCTTTCTAATTTAAGATTTCACAATTTCATAAATACTACTAAATGTTAATGATAATGAGAGTTCACATGTGTATGATGCTTTATGTTTGAAAATCACTTTCACTTCAATGATTGCATTTTATTCTTACAATCTGCCCTATGAGGCAATTATTCTTTCTTTTACAAATGAGAAACTGAGGTTTGAAGAGGTGAAGTGACTCTAGAAGAATATAAAGCCAGTGAGTGGTGGCATGTGGACCTGAACCCAGGTCTCACTATATGCAATTCTCTGGCTCTCTAATGAGACCATACCCTATTAACAATGTATCTGGTACCAGAGGAGCAATGGAAATAAAATAATACTTTCAAAGAAATAAAATTAGCTCTAAATTCTTTTACCTACAATCCAATTATATTAAGAAAGTGGCTTGTTTACAAATCTGAGAATTGGATAGTCTGTGAATGGTAGTCAGAAGACCCCCCCCCATTCAACTGCCAGTAATGGATTACTTCTTTACTTTCTATTGATATGCAGCATACCCTTTTACAGACCTCAGGCACATTTACACAGCACAGTAATAAAAGACAGTGCCTGAAACAAGGATTACAGACCATGCATGTAAAACAGAAGCAGAGTGGATATACACTCATAGAGATTTACACACACACACACACACACACACACACACAAAACTGCTGGTATCTGAATGAAAAGAAGCTGACTCCTGACACTCAAAGCCAAAATTTAATGGTTAGCAAGTAAGAAGCCATTTTCCTAGGAAGCATAATTTGAATTGGGTAAGATGGGTTGCTTTTCTAAGGTCTGCAGAAGACCATTTTTCAAGGTTCAGGCTATTATTAATAGCTTTTTTCTTTTTCTAAAACTATTTTGTGTCTGGCACTGAACTAGGAGAAATTTACATAAATTATGCCTACTCATTACAAAAATACTACAGGGTAGGTATTTCTATCCACATTTAACAGAAATACAGACTAAGGTTCAAGATGTTAAAATTGCATGCTTAAGATGTTACAGCTGGTAACTAGGACTCCAGTCTAAGTATGTTGGACTATAAAGTCTACTTTCTTTTTTTACCATCATACCCCAGTTTGATTTTATGAATGTGGTCACCCATCTTTTCCATCTCTTGTCACAGATATTTGGCAGGCGTTAGAGTTAGGAAAGGTGGGGATACTCTATTATGCCCCTTTTCTGTCATTTGATAGTAGGAAGAAGTGAAAGGCTCTCTTGCTTTGGGGAGGTACTCATGTACCAAAAGTAAACAAAACATCAACTGAGCAATATAGTACTGGCACAGGGATATACTTACAGACTAATGGAATAGAATTGAGAGTCTAGAAATAAACCCATATATACGTAGACAATTAATTTTGACAAGGGTGCCAAGATGACTCAATAGGGAAAGAAGAGTCTCTTCAATAAATTATGCTGGTAAAGCTGGATAACCACATGAAAAATAGTGAATCTGGACCCCCCACTTCATACCTTATACAAACATTAACTCAAAATGGATCAAAGACTTAAATGTAAGAGCTAAAACTATAAAACTATTAGCAAGAAAACAGGGATAAATCTTCATGACTTTGGATTTGGCAATGAATTCTGAGATCTGACACCAAAAGCACATGCAACAAAAGATGGTAGCTACATTAAAAGATAGACAAATTAAGCTTCTTAAAAATAAAAACTTAGGTCCATCAAAGGACACTCATATCCATTCATACATATCAAGAAAGTAGAAAGATGACCTACAGAATGAGAGAAACTATTTGTAAATCATATATCTGATAAGGGTTTAGTATCAAGAATGTATAAAGAACACTTAAACAACAAAAAGACAAACAACCCAATTAGATAATATGCAAACTACTTGAATAGACATTTCTCTAAAGAAGATATAGAAACGGCTAACAAGCATATAAAAAGATGTTCACTGATTGGCCATTAAGGAAATTCAAATCAAAACCACAATGGTATACTACTTCACACCCACTAGGAAGGCTGTTAAGTTCATATATACATACATACATACAGAAACTAACAAGTGTTGGTGAGGATGTGAAGAAATAGGAACCTTCACACATTCCTAATGAGAATGTAAAATGTTGCAGCAACTTTGGAAAATAGTTTTGTGTTTCCTCAAAAGATTAAACATAGAATTACAATATGACTCAGCAATTCCACTCCTAGGTATGTACCCCAAATAACTGAAAATGGGTACTCAAGCAAACACTTGTTCCTGAGTGTTCAGAGCAACACTATTTACAATAGTCAAAAGGTGGAAACAACTAAATGTTTGTCAACAGATGAATGGATAAGCAAATTGTGGTGTATTACACAATGTAATATTATTCAGTCATAAAAAGGAATCAAATACTGATATATACTACAACTTGAATGAACCTCAAAAACATTATGCTGAAAAAATCAAGATGTAAAAGGTCACATGTATGAGTCCTTTGACGAGAAGTGTCATGAATAGGAAAATCCATAGAGACAGAAATCAATTAGTGGTGCCAGAGATGAGAGTAGGGGAAAATAGAGAGTGATTACTTATGGAGTACAAGGTAGGGATGTTCTTATGTGATGAAAATGTTTAGAAACTAGAGAGGTGGTGGTTTCACAACACTGTGAGCGCACTAAATGACAATGAATTGTATACTTTAGAAAGGTTAATTGTATGTTATTTGAATTTCACTTCAATAAAAAACAAGTGAGCAGTTCTGAGCTCAGTCATTAGCTCAAACATCTTTGCTACTTTCTTTCTGAGATAAACTTGGGTTGACTCTGATCTCTGTGTTTATTATATTCCCTATCTAAATTCCTTGCTTTCATATATCTCATTTTTCACCACTATAACTAGATCACAAGGAGATAAAGCACCCCACTTCATTTAGCTCCTGTCTTTAAGTAATGTCCAAAATATACATCTTTTACCTAATAAGATGTCCGTATATCCTCAGCCTTTTAATGATATATTAAAAATTTTTTGAACTTCTCTCCATAAATATCATGAGAAAAGCTTTATAATCAAATATCTTTTGATGTCATCAAAGCACTGAGAAAATGACTGTCATCCAGGAGAAAACTATCAATACCAAATTGATTTTGTTAGCATTCAAACTGCACCACAGAAAAACTAAGAAAACCTAATTTTGATTTGATCAAAACTTTTTGCAACTGTAAAATAAGATAAAAGGTAAAATGAAGAGAATTTGAATGACTTAGAAATATTCATCAAGTCAGCAACCAACAGAATCACACGTTACCATCCTGACATCTTTAACAGTGACTTCAGATTATATGATTCTCATGGACTGGCAGATGTGGGCAGGGCTAAATCTGGTTTTGGAATTTTTTTAAAAACCCTCTTTGTAGTCTAGACAATGTTGCACTTTTTAAAACTTTGGAGGAGTTACTTAATTTTCAGAGGATTTTTTCAACCAGAAAATGTGGTCATATGTGGAAAAATGTTTTGTGAAAATACAAATAAAACACCAAAAAAACTACAGTATAAAATAACATTCTTTACACACTCTCTGTAAAAATTGGTGACAAAAAATATATATAACAATTAAAGCTGCTGGATCATGTAATGAGACTTTTAACAAGTGTATTCATTCATTCAACATTTATTGGACTTAACGTATGGTAGGTAACATAATAGGTACTGGGAATATGGAAGACAAAAAGAAAGTCTTTGACCTCAATTTGTTCTCCGTATGATAAGTGCTACAACTTAAAGACAGGATACAGTCAGAGGACAGACGGAATATGATGAATATGATGGAAAGCATCAAAGGATGCTTCCTATGAGATGTTATATCAATGCATCACTTCAATCATGAGAGATGGGTTCAGCAAGTCAACAAAAACTAAAACTAAATCTCTGTCTGAGAGTTAAACAGACAAAGGCACCTAGTCATGATAAATGATGTTGTATGTGGAGAAATGCAAGTATTTTAATAGAAAAAAGGGACAGGAAGGAAGAGTTATATAAGTTCAAGCTAAAATGCTAAGCAAGGATCAAATCATGAAGGAAGTCAAATCAGATGACTTGAAAAGGAGTGTGCCCTTGATATGGAAGACATTCAGGAAAAATCAAATGCTTTGAACATATGAGAGATTTGATAATATTTGCAGTTGAGTATAAACCTGGATTGCAGTATGATACATAGGTTGAAGAGACTTCATTTCTAGCAATATTGGAGACTAGATGGTAGACTAGATGTGTGTAAAACCCTTCCAGTACAAAAAAAAAAAATTTATTAACAATGACTGGTTAAATTTAAATAACATTTTTAACAATGAATGAAATGGAAATAAAGGGAAATCATCTGAGGTCCAAAATGTCAAAAGAGCATGATTCCTAAATATAGGTGAGCTCTGTGGTCTTCATTTTCTCAGGGGGTTGGGATATCTTACAATCCTGAGTACACAGGAGCCTGGGTATCAACAGGAAAGCCACTTATACCTATCAAGAACAAGAGAAAAGGTTTGGTGCCAGTCATTGTGAGAGGTCAGACCAGAAACCCCCAATGAAGCAAAAACCCTAGAAAAGAGATCTCACTAGGTGGTAAACTAAAAAAAAAAAAAAAAACACAGAGGTAGAAAGTAAGGAAAGTTTGGGTACAGGGCAGAAAATCTCCCCTAAAGTTCCTAACCAGCACTCATAGAGTATTACAGTTTGAACTCACACTACCTGTAAGCCTTCCCTTTTCCCAGGAAATCAATAGTATAGTTTTGAAGAGGCCCAGGTTGGTCATGCAACCAGCACCAGGCAAAAGAAAATGAAAATGCCCTGTGACATAGTGCACATTAAAACCAGGAATTGCCACAGGTGGAGTTTCATAGAAATTATCTAACAATAGATGAAAATCACAGAACACCAAGGAAATAAATCATTAGGAATGAGAATTCTATATAAAAAACAAAAATCTGAAGATATTAGGATTATCAGACACAAATTATAAAATATGTTTCAAGAACCAAAAGAGACTAAAGAATAATAAAAGAAATAAAAGACTATCAAACATGATCCAGGCAGATTTGATAAAGGATAAAACAAACATCCTGGAAATAAATATTTTAACTGAAATTTAAAACTTAATGGACAGGTTTACCAGCTAAAGATGGAATTCATACATTAAAGAATAGGCATTTAAAAATAAAGAATTCAACAAAGAGAATATACAAAATAGTATATGTGGAAAAGACATTAAAATACATAGAGTATCAGAGCTCTAAATGAAGACACTAGAAAGTATGGGGGAGGAGCCATATTAGAAAGAGTTATTGGCTGAGTCTTTTGTCTCTGGCTATAAAGAAAAAGCTTTTATCAGACCAACCTCCTACTAAGAAGAACTGCAATACTGGATAAATAAACAAACAACTGTTTAAAACCATTAGCAAGCAACCAAGACAGCTAGGATGTTAAGTGCCAAGATCCTGGAGAAAAGAGAAATCTCATTAAAAGTGAGCTTGACATTCTCCAGCTAAATTTTCCCCTCAAGACATCTGCTGATTTGTAAAAATCTCCAGGTCAAGCAATAAGCTGTCGCTCAAATCAGAGTCTTCCACTTCTGGAAGATGTAGTAACAGGGACTAGATTTACCTCCCCACCCACTGAAATAAACAGAGAAAATACAAGAAGAAATGGCTTTCAGGACATGGGACACCAGGCAACAAAGAACAGTAATCCCTGAAAGACGTGAAATAAATAAATTATACTGTAGTGGTGAGTTTCTATAGCCCAGAAAGTGATAAATTGTTACCAACATGATAGGTAAGAAATACTACTTTAATTTCAATTTCCTATTATAAGTGAGGATAAATATATTTTCTTTTATTAAAGGACCATTTCAATATTGGTTGTTTGTTCATGTCTCCTGCCAACTTTATATAAGGTCTTTTTCATTTCAATTTTTTAAAGTTCTTTATAAGTTAGAAATAATTCTCTTTTACCTGAGATATACATTGCAAACACGTCATTTTGTCATTTGACTTTGTCATACAAATCTTATCTATTTGTGTAATCAAATGTACTAATTGTTCTTACTGAATCTAGATTTCAAGGCGTAGTTAAGGAAGTACCCAGTTTATCGTTTGTGAATGTGAAGTCATTCATTCCTGTATGTTAATTCTATGCCTGCTATCTTACTGAATTCTTTTATTGTTTAGCTCTTATCACTGACCCTTTGGTATTTCCCGGGTACACTATATACTATTGTATCATCTGCACATAGAGATAGTTTTACTTCTTTTCCAATTCTTATAACTCTAAATGTTTTCTCTTGTCTAATTTCATTTGCTAATACCTCCAGTATAATGTTAAATATTAGTGAATATGATAGGCATACTGCCTCTATGACCATGAGGTGTGTGTATGTGTGTGTGTTAAGAAAGTATTCATTAATTCTATTTTTCTCCTTACAGCTCTTAATACAGTATATTGCATTGGTAGATTTTCAAATATTAAACCAACTATGCATTCCTAGAATAAATCCTACTGGGTCATGAGTGTTTTATTTTCTTCTTGTAGTGTTGGATTTTGATTGCTAATATTTATTTAGCATTTTTTTGCAGTGATGCTTGTACATTACATTGGTCAGTAATTTCTTTGTACTATCTTTACCAGTTTTAGCTGTTAAGGTTGTATTTGCTTTATAAAAAGTGTTTGGATATTTCCCTTGATTTCCTTTGTTCTGGAACAATTTATAGAGCATTAGGACTATCTATCTAGACTTTAAATATTTGATAGAATTCCCTTCTGAAGTTGTTTATTGATAACTTTTGATATTTCTTCTGTGAAAATTGGTCTGTTTAAACTTTATATCTCTAATGGGTTCGATTAAACAAGTAAACTGTATTCCCCTAGGAAATCATGCATTTCATCTAGATCTTCAAATGTATTTGCATAGAGGTTAGCAATATAGTCTCTTCTGACTGTTTTAGAATTTCTTCTGTTTCCATGACTACTTTTCCCTTGTCATTTCTTAGTCTGCATTACTTGTGATTTCTCCCATTTTTGGGGGGATTAACTAATGGTTTGTCTATTTTGTTAATTCTTCTCCAAAGCCAAAATTTCATTTATTAATTAGATACACTGAGTCTCAAATCGCTAAATCATTAATTTCTGCTTTTATCTTTACAGTTTCCTTTCTTAAGCTTTCATTCTTTTTTTTTATTCTTTGTATAGCTTTTTGAGTTGAGACTTTAATACATCTATTTTCATACTTTTATTTTTATATGTTTTCAAGGCTGTAATATTTTTCTCAGCTCACTCCTTTCATGTAACACATAGATTCTGATATGTAGTGTTTTCATCACAGATTTTTAAAAATATTATAATTTGTTTGCACTTCCCTTTTCACCCAAGAGTTGATAGAAGTATTTTTAATATTTAGATGAAAAGATATTTTTGTTATTGAGTTTTAGTTTATTTCATTATGACCACAGAGTTAATTTACTAAACTTTCTGATATTCTCTTTGTGACCTAATATATAATTGATTTTTATAAATATCCAATACAGGCTTGAGAAGTTTTATTCTCTAGTATTAATATTAGTAAATATATTTTCATAACTTCTAACTTATTACTTTGTTAGGTTTTCTTTATCTTACTTATTTTTGTTACTTGACCTGTCTTGTACTGAGATTGGTATCTTAAAGTTTGCACTTATCAGTGTGTTTCTTGCTCTGCCTAATTTTTTTTTTTTTTTTTTTTTGCGGTACGCGGGCCTCTCACCGTTGTGGCCTCTCCCGTTGCGGAGCACAGGCTCCAGACGCGCAGGCCCAGCGGCCATGGCTCACGGGCCCAGCCGCTCCGCGGCATGTGGGATCTTCCCGGACCGGGGCATGAACCCGTGTCCCCTGCATCGGCAGGCAGACTCTCAACCACTGCGCCACCAGGGAAGCCCAACTCTGCCTAATTATTAATTGTTATATCTTCATTATGATTTATGACTTTTAGAATATACAACTATTCTTTTTTCAAGTTCAATACTTTTATTCTGTTAAACTTTATTTGATATCAGGATTGCAAATCTGTTTGTTTTTTTTTTTATTGCTTTCATTTACCTGGATATCTTTGCCCTTCCTATATGCCACCCTTTATAAATCACTTTTAGGTTTGTCTCTTGTATAAAACACATAGTTAGATGTATTTTGTGAACCGAATTTAAAATCTCTTTTTATTTGGTCAAGCCCATTCACATTTATTGATATAACTGATAAATTTTAATATAAATATTACATGTACTATGTTTATCTTCCATGTTTGTTTACCTACATTATATGTTTTTTCTTGTTTTTAATTTTGTTTCTTTGGTATTTAGAAAGATTTACATTTTGATTGTATTGGTTACTTTTGCACTTATACAACTGTTAAAATTTCCTTATAATCCTATTTTCTTATTTAATCTTTTACTATCTAATACCGCTCTTTGGCTCTCAAATATTGCTTATATAATAATCAATGAGCTTATTCTACTTTTTCATTATTTCTCCCTACTCCTATTTTAGCTGCATTATTTCTACTTCCTAAAAGCATATATTTATACATTATTCTTCTACCCATCCTCATCTTTATTAATCTTATATTTTATATTTTTAAAATAAATTTATTTATTTTACTTTTGGCTGCATTGGGTCTTCATTGCCATGTGCGGGCTTTCTCTAGTTGCAGCGAGCGGGGGCTACTCTTCATTGTGGTGTGCAGGCTTCTCTTGTCGTGGAGCGTGGGCTCTAGGCATGCGGGCTTCAGTAGTTGTGGCTCATGGGCTTAGTTGCTCCACGTCATGTGGGATCTTCCTGGACCAGGGCTAAAACCCGTGTCCCCTGCAATAGCAGGCAGATTCTTAACCATTGTACCACGAGGGAAGCCCTAATCTTATATTTTAAATTAAAAAGCTTCTGTTGCTAAATTTCTCTAGTCATTTCTTGGTTGGATGAAGTTCACTCTTGATTAGTTTGGCCCAAGAAGGGCTCAAGGATGCAATATTATTTGAGTTATTGCAAGTTTACAACTATTTTTACATGGCCATGATATTTAAAGGACAACTCATATGGATATAAAATCCTGATTCACGTTTCATTTCTTTGAGTTTCTTGAAAATGCTGCTCCTCTGATAGCTTGATTTACATGCTGCTTTTCTAGAGGCCCTGAGAATTTTCTCTTTATAACTTGTAGTTTTACTTGAATACATATCAGTGTTGGTAATTCCGGGATAATTTTCCCAGGTAGGTCCTTTCAATAAATAAATAAATAAATAAATAAATAAATAAATATACACATATGTATATTTTATTTCAGAAAATTTTTCTTCTATTAGAATTTTACATATTACTTCTGTTTCCATGTTTAATTTTTCATCTTCAGGGATTCCAGAAGATTGTATCTTCTTTGACAGTATTAAGTTAAATACTTTATCTCTGACTCTTTTTACTTTTTTATTGTTGTTTTCTGAATTTATTTAGAGTATCTTAGTTTTTATTCAAATCTATTCCTTCCGGGCCTCTTGTAACTTGGTCTTTATTTCTCATATGATTTTGTCATTTCTTATATTTTCCTGAATTCAATCCATTCTTAATTTATTTCTTCTTATTATTTTATGTTCATTTTTGTACTAAATTTTAAAATATCTGATATAAGCTATTTCTTCATGTGCTTGTTTGATGATATATGCTTCAGTATGGAATTATGTATTACAGTTATCTTCTTCTTCCTGGTTAATTAGGGGTGGGGGAGTGGGATTTTCTTCATCTGAAAAATTTGTATTAGCATTCATGTGTTCCATTTTTTTTTCTTATAGTACCTTTTTATATGTAAAACTCCTTGTACTTTTGCATTTCTGTGAACAGGTTGAAAGTTTGGGATAGTTTAAAAGATTGTTAGTTCAAGAGCACTTTTCTGTCAGTGTTACAACATAGTTTCTTTAATAGATGGTTCTTTTTTGAGAGGTGGTAGTAAAGGGTGATATCCTTTGATTATTTTAAATTTTATTTTATCTTACAGGATCATAAATTTCCCCCTCTTGCTCTTTTTCTCTTTGCCATGAAGTTTCCAAAATGTGCTGCTTCTGTTCTTTTTACTCTCCTCTTCACAAATGTTGCCCTTCCAATTGCCTCCTTATACGCCTCCCTCACCTTTAAATAAGCATCTTTCTTACACCCAGTGCTCAAAATTAGCAGGACTCTTTTTTCAGTATTTCCTCACATAGATTGACTTTCCCTTTTTCCTGTTGATTTTAGTTCAGTTCTAGGCCCTTCATTTCCCTCTTCTTTCTTCCACAATTTTTCTGTACCCATCTTGCTTTCTGCAAAGGTTTGTGGTGGAGATCCAAGAAATAGCTCCACTGAAAATGATGTTTATTTTTTTACTTGTGGGCATTTTAAAGTATGTAGTTTCTCTGACTTATAATTATACTAAAGGTATGGGATTTGTGTGGTTATATTTGTTCTTCTACTTCAGGAGTCAGTAAACTATGGCTCCCAGGCCAAATCTGGTATACCACCTGTTTTTGAAATAAAGTCATGCTTTTTTTACTTATGCATTTTTTACGACTGCTTTCACAATACAATAGCAGAATAAATTAGTTATAAGAGATTCTGTGGCTCACAAAGCCTAAAATATATTCTACCTGTCCCTTTACAAAATAAGTTTGCTGATCCCTGATCTATTTGATTTTTATAGTTTTTGGAGGATGTGTTAGAAGATTCAAATTTAGGTGCGTGCCATTAACTTGACTATTCAGACATCCTCCTAGAGAACTGAATGTTAAGCATTCAATTTCCTTAAAATGTCATAGCCTTAAGAGCCTTAAAATTGAAATGTAAAAAACAAAACAATACCACACATAACCCTATTTTTTCTGGCAGTAGGAGAAATATAGTAATACTTCTAAATGCCTACTGTGAGATAGGCACTTGGAACTTTGCATATATTATAATATTCCAGGCCAAAACTCAGGGAATTATTCATTATCCTTTCCTCTGCCACAGATGAGGATGCTGGTGCTCAGAAAGATTGCTTACTTTGTTCAAGGTATTTTTACTGATAAATAGAAGAATTGGTATTCCAGCTCAGGCTTCTCTGGTTCTAAATCCTATATTCTACTAGGTCTCTTCTGCTAATTCATGAATGTAAATTAGGCAAATTATGCAGCTAGTTCAGGTTAAGTCTCAAGAATTAAATGCCATTCAAGAATATTCACTTTTCTGTTTAAACTAGCTCCTATCCCTAATTAACTTGAACCATTTAATTCCACACCACATACTCCCAACCCCTTTCTTTATTACTGTGCCTAACTTTCATGAAAGATAACTGTGCCCATATGAAGGAACACCAAGCCAAACATTCTAGTAATACACTGTCAACCATGTCAGGAAAATTGTACCTTGGGGATCTACCATCTTTCTCAGCAAAGAGCTATCAAATTTGGTCTAAGAGCTTAGACCAAAGAGCTATCCGCTTTGGTCTAAGTGTAAAACCCTGAAAGCCAGAATGATTATATATTTCAAGTCTTCCTGTTGTGTCACATGTTGCCAAGCCTCACAAATCAAAAAGAATAAGAATGGCACAAACACACACACACACACACACACACACACACACACACTATGTACAGACTTGCCAGAGCAAAATATGCACTGTTCAGGAGCTCCTGAAATTGAGACATTAGATTGCTTAGACTGTACCCCACAATAAAGTAACCTGAAGCAAAACATGCACCCAGTGTGCCCTGAGGAGCTGTTTGGTGTTCTTTATAATATGTGCTGCCCATTTCAAAATAATCAGTCCTTCTATCCCTCGCCCCGTCTTAAGAGTGTGTTTCTCCAGGCTTTGCCTCTCATTACAACCAACAAACTATTGAGTCCATTTGTATTGCACAAAACAATTTCATATGGGAGAGAACTGGTACAAAGCAATCTAGTTTTGACACCAGTTGGCTAGTGTACATTCAAGGACTTTCTCTGAGCAGACAGTGCTCCTCTGGTTAAAAACTGCTATTTTAAAAGTTGTTTGGGGAATTCATGGAGTTTACGTAAGACCTTACTTCCTTCATTCCTCCAAAATTAGATTTCCTATAGTAGTCATTCCACAGACACTATCTCAGGCAGTTTCTACTCAGAATATGTTTTGCTTAAAGTGGAAAACAAAGAAATCTTGTAGGCTTGCAGTTTGGGGATAGCAATTTATTTCAGTAATAGGAATGACAACAAACTGGATAATTTCTGCATTTAAAAATTCTGTTTGATTCTGGAAGTTTTAACCACAGGCGTGAGAGTAACCACGAACATGATGGGATTCTAATTAGATGGATATAATGATATCAGTCAAAGCTACACTGAGTATATTCCCCTTTCAGATATCTATGAAAGGGGAACCTCATTTTTTGATAATAAGAATAAAATAAGAAAAAAATACATGCACTTGAAATAAAAGTAAAAAATGGGAGGACCTCACACAGCTAAGTAGGCTCCAGCCATGAGAAGGTATGTGAAAGAGTTTGTACTCCTGACAAAAGAATGCCAACAAATGAAAGAATATGACTTATATAAGAAAAAAAAGGATGATTTTAGTCTGTTTACTTGAGGAAGTTTTCAGCTACTGCTGACATTTTGTTTCTCCCGCTACTGGTCAGAGGCAGGGTTAGTAATAAACTACATTATTATACAGCTATGTCTCACCCATCCATTTTCACTTTTCTGCTTGGAAAGAAACTCTAGAAATCAGGAATCCAGGGCTGGGAAAAAAGCGATGTATACTTTACTGAGGTTATGAATAAGGTTCAAGGAAATATCTGTAGCCCACTGCTGGGAATGCTTGACTGCTTTTGCATTCCTCCAGAGGTTTGGGATAACCCAGAGAGGGGGCATAGAACAGAGTCAACAAACTATTAGCAAAATACCATACTTAGGTTTATAGGAGAGTCTATTATAAGTCAGACATGATTGTAGCCCAGATTCTACCATTTATTTACTCAGAACCTCTATCAAATTACATTACATCTCAACTCTCAGTTCACTCATTTATGTACTGAGGGTAATAATTATATTCACCTTCCAAGTGGTTTTATGCATAAAATGAAATAATACATTTAAAGTTTGAAAATTTTTGTTATCAGTACAAACTTTAGGACTTGCTGCATATAACACTCATTTTGTGCTTGAGCCACGTAACTTTTTTAAGCTCCTTTAATGCAGGGACCATATTTTATTCTTCCTCATCAATTACTTAGTTCCTATGCCATTTCTGAGTCAATAACAGAGAAAAAGAGAAGTTGAAGAAGATTTTGACTGATGGTCTCAATTTTTGTTAAAAGGAGTTATATGTTATCTGTTAAGATTGAGAACAAGAGGGGTTAAGGAAAGAGGTACATACTTATAATACTTAGTGATGCAGTGAGAGAGGGAGTGAACCAAAGATAAGTAAAAGGATTGAAAGTAGCTCTAAAGACTCAGTTCAGGTTAGGGAGCATAAATTTGCATTGTTTTAAATCATCCTGGGAATTGAAGTTAAGAAAGGAGAAGGCAAGGACCCAGTGTATAGCACAGGGAACTATACCCAATATCTTGTAACAGCTTGCAATATGCTGGTAGGAACACTGAAACGGTAATTTTGGCAAATTTCTGGAGGATGAGTATGGAGAAATGCGAGCAGGAGAAATTTCCAGGAGCTATGGTCTCAGGTGGGCATCCAAACTTTTATGGACTTTACCTCCAGGAAACCCACCAGATTCTCAAGGTGAAGATCCAAGAAAGATCCCCTCAGGTGTCTAGCAGGAGAAGAAAAAGGGTAATCACTGTGAAACAAGCCCAGAGTCCTCTCCATAACAAAAGCCTATCCTCCAGGGGCAAAATAAAATTACCCTCCAGCGCCCTCTAGCCTTCCTATCTCAGATAAGGTGATGAGGAATCTATACAAGAAGAAACCCTTATGAAGTCACAGGCCAACTCACCAAGATAAAAAGGGAAAGGGCTCAAATCAATAACATTAGAAATGTAAAAGGAGAAGTTACAACTGACACCACAGAAATACAAAGGATCATAAGAGACTACTACAAACAACTATATGCCAATAAGATGGACAACATGGAAGAAATGGACAAATTCTTAGAAAGGTACAAACTTCCAAGACTGAACCAGGAAGAAATAGAAAATATGAAGAGACCATTCACAAATACTGAAATTGAAATAATGATTTTTAAATTTCCAACAAACAAAAGTCCAGAACCATACACAAAAATAAACTCAAAATGGATTAAAGAGTTTGAGGTAGAAAATACTACCTCAAATGTTTCTTCTACTCAGTTTCTTTCCCTTCTGTTACTCCAATTACATATAAGTTATATCTTTTGAAATTGTCTCACGTTTATTTTATGAACTATTCTTTTTCATTCTTATTTCTCTTTGCATTTCAATTGGGAAAGTTTCTGTTGACCTACTTGCAAACTCGCTGATTCTTTCATCAGCTATGTTAAGTCTACTGGAGATCACACCAAAGATATTCTTCATTTCTGTTACGGTGTTTTGGATTTCCAGCATTTCCTTTTGACCCTTTCTTAGAATTTCCATCTCTCTGATTGAATTACTCATCTGTGTTTGGATGTTGTCTACTTTTCCTTAGAGCCCTTAACATAGTAAACATAGCTATTTAAAATTCTCTGCCTGATAATTCCAATATATCTGAATCTAATGGTTGCTTTGTCTCTTCAGGCTGTGAAATATTTTTTTTTCCCTTTGCTGTGCCTTTTAATTTTTTGTTGAAAGCAGGACATATTGCATTGGGTACGAGGAATTACATTAATTTTCTATTGCTGCTGTAACAAAGTATCACAAACTTAGTGACTTAAAATGATACAAATTTGTCTTACGATTCTGGAGGTCAGAAGTCCAAAATACGTCTCCCTGGGCTAAAATCAAGGTGTTAGTGTTCCTTTCTGGAGGTTCTAGGGGAAAGTCAGAAGTATTTTCTAGTTTCCAGTGGCCACCTGCATTCCTTGGCTAGTGGCCCCATTATGTACTCCATCATCAAAGCCAGCAACATTTGTCTGAATCCCTACAAACTGCCATCTCTCTGGTTCTCTCACTCTGCTCTCCTCTTTCACTTAGCCTTATAATTACATTGGGCCTACCTGGGAAATCCAGGATAATGTCTCCATCTCAAGATCAGCTACTGACAATGTTAATTCCACTTGCAACCTTATTTCCCCTTTTCCTTGTCACAGGTTCTGAATTAAGACTTGGACATCTTTTAGGGAGGGGGGGTGCATTATTTTACTTACCACAGGAACTGAGGTCAATAGGCCTCTTGTTTGAAGATTTATGTTTATTCGGCTAGGAGTTGGGCTTTGTTTAACGTTCTCTGAAGCTATAGGTGCCAGGGACTTCAATTTCCTCTAGTGTTTTGTTTTGGCTCCCCTCTTGACTTTGACCTTCCCTAAATACCTCCTCAGAGAAAATCTGTGCCTTCCAGCTTTTTCAGTTGTAATCTATAGGAGCCCTGTTGGTGTGGTGGTAATGCATGGGAGAGGGGAGTGTTTTATAATCTTTTAATTAAGTCTCAGTCTTTTAATGGACCCATGTCTCTGTCCTGTAACTTTCTTCTTTTTTTTTAATTTTTATTGGAGTATAGTTGATTTATGATGTTGTGTTAGTTTCTGTTCTACAGCAAAGTGAATCAGTTATACATATACACATATCCACTCATTTTTAGATTCTTTTCCAATAAAGGCCATTACAGAGTACTGAGTACAGTTCCCTGTGCTATACAGTAGGTCCTTATTAGTTACCTATTTTATATATAGTAGTGTGTATATGTCAATCACAATCTTCTAATTTATCCCTCCCCTCCCTTTCCCCCTGATAACCATAAGTTTGTTTTCTACATCTGTGACTCTTTCTGTTTTGTAAATAAGTTCATTTGTACCATGTTTTTTAGATTCAACATATAAGTGATTTCATACAATATTTGTCTTTTTCTGTCTGACTTACTTCACTTAGTATAATCTCTACGTCCATCCATGTTGCTGCAGATGGCATTATTTTATTCTTTTTATGGTTGAGTAATATTCCATTGTATATATATATACACCATATCTTCTTTATCCATTCATCTGTTGACAGACATTTAGGTTGCTTCCGTGTCTTGGCTATCATAAATAACGCTGCTATGAACATTGGGGTGCATGTATCTTTTCAAATTAGAGTTTTCTCTAGATATATGCCCAGGAGTGGGATTGCTGGATCATATGGTAAATCCATTTTTAGTTTTTTAAGGAACCTTCATACTGTTCTCCATAATGGTTGTACCAATTTACATTCCCACCAACAGACTAGGAGGGCTCCCTTTTCTCCATACCCTCTCCAGCATTTATTGTTTGTAGACTTTTTGATGATGGCCATTCTGACCTGTGTGAGATGATGCCTCATTGTAGTTTCGATTTGCATGTCTCTGATTATTAGTGATGTTGAGCATCTTTTTATGTGCTTTTTGGCTACCTGTTTGTCTTCTTTGGAGAAATGTCTATTTAGATCTTCTGCCCATTTTTTGATTGGGTTATTTGTTTTTTTGACATAGAGCTGCATGAGCCATTTGTATATTTTGAAGATTAATCCCCTGTCAGTCTCTTCATTTGCAAATATTTTCTCCCATTCTGTGGGTTGTCTTTTCATTTTGTTTATGGTTTCCTTTGCTGTGCAGAAGCTTTTAAGTTTAATTAGGTCCCACTCATTTATTTTTGTTTTTATTTTCATTACTCTAGGAAGTGGATCATAAAAGATCTTCCTGCAATTTATGTCAGAGAGTGTTCTTCTTATGTTTTACTCTAAAAGTAGTGGAAAATACTCTACTCAAAGAACTTTCCAAACTTAATGGTAAACACCAAACCACAGATCCAGGAAGCTCAGAAAACATTAAACAGAAAAAATAGAAGAGAGAAAAAAAAACAAAACTCTATCATATTCAAACTGCAGAACACCAAAGACAAAGGGAAAAAAATATCGAAAGAAGCCAGACAGGGAAAAGCACTTTACCTGTAGAAGATCAAAATTTTAGTGGACTTTTCATCAGAAATCACAGAACCAAGAAGAGAGTGGAGTGAAATATTTAAATACTTGCGGAAAAAACCCCACCAACCCGGAATTCTATATACAGCAAAATTATCCTTCAAAGGTTAACAAAAAATACTTTATCAGACAAATAAAAATTGAAGGAATTCAATGCCAGCAACTGCAAGAAATATTAAAAGAAGTTCTTCAGGGAGAAGAAAATGTTATGTTAGAAACTCAGATCTATATAAAGAAAGGAAGAGAATCAGAGAGGGATAAATGAATAAATGAAATCTTTTGTTTTTCTTATTCTTAGTTGATCCAAACAATAACTGTTTATTTAAAATAAAAACAATAATAATAATGTATTGAGTGATTATAGAATATGGATGTTAAATGAATGACAGCAATATCACAAGGTTCAGAAGAGTGGAATCAGGAGTACTCTAAGGTACCTTACTATTCATAAAGCAGAATAGGGTTATTTGAAGGAGGGCTTAGATTATTTATAAAATACATATTGTAAACTTTAGAGCAGCCATTAAAAAAGTTTTAAGAAGTATAACTGACACACTAAGAGAGGATATAAAAATGGAATAATATAAAATGCTCAATTAAAATGAGAGGTAGAAAAAGAAGGCTCTGGCAATGAATATATACAGTTATAAATATGGTTGATATTAATCCAAATATTTCACAAATTAAATGTGAATGGTCTATATACACCAATTAAAGGTCAGAGATTGTCAGAGTGGATTAAAAAGCAACACCAAACTATATGTTGTCTGTAAGCAACTCACTTTAGATGTAACGACACAGATAAGTCTATAAAATAAAGGGATAGAGAAAGATATACCATGGTAACTCTAATCAAAAGAAAGTTGGAATAGCTATATCAATTTCAGACAAAGCTGATTTCAGAAGAAGGAAAGTTATCATGGACAAAAAGGACATTATATACTATTAAAGGGATCAATTCTACAAGACATACCAATTCTAAATGTGTATTCAACCAAAAAGAGTGCTGAAATATAGGAACAAAAGCTGACAGAATTGCAAGAAGAAATAGACAAATCCACTCTTGCAGTTGAAGACTTCATAGACTTAAGTAATTGATAGATCAAGCCAACATAAAATTAGTAAGGATACATTTAACCTGAACAGCACTATCAATCAAATTGATCTAAATCACATTTATAAAATACTCCATCCAACAACATCAGAATACACATTCTTTTTCAGCTCACATGGAACATTCACCAAGATAGACCATATTCTGGGCCCTAAGACACAGCTTTAAAGAATAGAAATCATGGAAAGTATGTTTGCAGACCACAATAGAATTGAACTCAGTAACAGAAAGATACTGGGACAACCTCTAAATATTTGAAAATTAAAGAACAAACTTTTAAATGACACATGAGTCAAGAAAGAAATCTTAAGGGAAATTTTTAACTACTTTGAACTAAATGAAAATGGAAACAAAATTTATCACGGGGCTTCCCTGGTGGCGCAGTGGTTGAGAGTCTGCCTGCTGATGCAGGAGACACGGGTTCGTGCCCCGGCCCGGGAGGATCCCACATGCCGCGGAGCAGCTGGGCCCGTGAACCATGGCCGCTGAGCCTGCACGTCCGGAGCCTGTGCTCCGCAGTGGGAGAGGCCACAGCAGTGAGAGGCCCGCGTACCGCAAAAAAAAAAAAAAATCACGTTTTGTGGGAGGCAGTGAAAGCAATACTTAGAGGGAAATGTATAGCATTAAATATATATTTTAGAAAATAATAAAGGTCTAAAATCAATAACCTATGCTTGAACATTAGGAAATTAAAGGAAGAATAGCAATTTAAGCCTAAAGCAAGTGGAAGAAAAGATATAATAAAAATTAGAATAGAAATCAATGAAATTTAAAATAGGAAAATAATAAAGAAAATCAAGGAACTGCAAAGGTGACTTTTTAATATATCAAAAAACTGATAACCCCTAGCCAGACTAACAAGAGCAAGACAGAGACAGAGACAGAGAGAATACAAGTTACCAATATCAGAAATTAAAAGAGGAGTCATTACTACTGATCTAATGGAAATTAAAAGGATAAACTAGGAATTCTATGAACACTGTAAGACAACCCATCCTTGCCTTTATTCAGGCAACATTTGCATTTTCTCCATAGGCTGTAAGTTAGGTTGCTTTGCGAAACTGCAGAGCAAAATAAAGCATTATTGTTTAACTTTTCAACTTATAAAATATGTTCTTGAAACTCTGTATAGAATCAATAGTCCTGAATGCCAGTGCTTTGGATTATAGACTTCTTTATAGAAAGCAGTATTTGAATTTAAAAAATGCTAAAAGCATGAAGAACATAGGACATAAATTTTGTACCATAAATGACAGTGTTAGAAAAACTGCATGGTCTTGTAAGAACCACTGAAAAGTTCAATTAACTGGGGGAAGCAGGGAGATGGTTTTTCATTAATGAAGAATACAGGGAAATTTGTCCAGTGTTGTGAGTAGGGGAAAGTGCTGGGATCCTGCCCCTCTTCAGGATGATTCCCAGAGTGAGGGATCTTAGAATCCTCACAAAAGTTCAAGAGAATCTTGGAACTCTGAGAGTTGGCATGTCTCACAGAAAAGTCTTGGTCCAATATATTACCAAGTATATAAGTTTTCTTTCACTACTGAAGCAAATTACCACAGATTTAGTGGCTTAAAACAACATACATTTATTGTCTTGCAGTTCTGTAGGTTAGAAATCCAACACAGTTCTCACTGGGATAAAATAAAGGTCTTAGCAAGGCTATATCCCTTTCTGGAGGTTCTGGGGGAGAAACTTTTCCAGAGTCTATAGACCAGCTTTATTCTTTGGCTTATGTCTCCTTCCCTCCATCTTCAAAGCAAGCATTGTTTCATCTCTACAACTGTCCTTTCATAGTCACATCTCACTCTGACCTCAGTTGGGAAAGGTTTTCCACTTTTAAGGACCTCTGTGATTACATTTGGCCCAACTGGATAATTCAGTATAAACTTCCATCTCAAGATCCCTTAACTTCATCACATGTGCAAAGTACTTTTTGTGTCATGTAAGGTAAATTACAGGTTCTGGGGGTTAAACACGTGGACATGTTTGGGGGCGCCATACCTACCAGGCAATGCCAGAAGAAGATGTATAATTAGATGAGCCTGAATGGAGTCTTGAAGTACCCCATATAATATTTTGGGAAGAAGCATATAGTTACTTTCTTTTCAGAGGGCATGAAAGTGACTGAGAGAGAGCAGACTGACTGGGACAGGCTCAGGAATATGGTAAACAGCCAGGTCAGAGTGTACAGTGTGGTACACTCTATCAATGACCATGGAAAAACAAAGGACATAAACAGTAGATATGTCAAAGAAAGGGGCCATTGCCTCATGACTGGGCTAAATAACTTATAACTCAATGGCTGCCAGCAATGGACAGAGGATAGCCACAGATAAGACATGTCTCCCCCTGATGTCCAACAATGCATAACCCCCTGGAATTAGACTTTACTGGTATGTCTGTGCGTAAATTCTTATTTCACTGAGTTCATATCATGGTATAACTGACCTTACCTTGAGGGGACTAGATTAAGTTACCTATAGCCAGATGATAGGCAGCAAATAAGTTTATAAAAAAAATAAATAAGTTAGGCGTTTGCTCACCTAAATATGACTATGATATTTGTTTTCACTTTGCAAACATGAGTTTTAAATTCAGACAGACTCGAACAAAATCTCAGTCCCACCATGTTCTAGCTGTGTGACCTTGAGCATATAATGCAATGCCTCTAAACCTCAGTGTTTTCAAATGTAGTAAAATAACTTTGTAAGCTATTTAGTAGAAAATTGAGACTCTGGGGGCCTGTGTTGTAACCAAGGAAATGAGAGTGCTAGCTAAATTGCTCTTCTGAATAAAATAAAATGAAACAAAAAATTCAGAGATTAGAACAAAAGAGTACAGAAAAATATAAGCAAAACAAAATATATATAGGGTATAGCTTTGTTACTTTTAGGATCAGGAATAGCTAATATTGAATTTTAAATTGTGTTACCATGATGAAAATACTTTCATATTTTCAACAGCTTGAATAAGGTCTTTCACACACACACACACACACACACACATCACTTTGTGTGAATGGTTTGTGTGATAATAATTTAATTAACTCAGTTAATGAGAGGTAGAACAGACACAAACAAAATGACAAAATTAATCCTTAAATTCAACTAATGCAGTGAAAGCAGGTGGAAGGCACAAAGAAGAATAAGAACATAAGCCCCTAGTAATGGGTAAAGATCTTAGAAAGGGTTTATATTTCTTCAGGGTATAGAATAAGGGACTTACTAAATTATTTCTATAGCAATAACTGCCCCCCATCTCTAACCTCTAATTCCTCTTCATTTTTCTTTATATGAATATTATATCTCCATGTATTTTATTTGTGTATTGTCTATGACCCCCTCCCAAAAAAATGTATCATGAGAACAGTTCTTGTTCACTGTTTCATCCTTGTAGACTATAACAGTGCCTGGAACATATCAAGATTTTTTTTTAAAGTTGTTGGCTGACTGTATATTCAGATCTTAAGTTATAAGATCTTAAGTTGCTAATCTCTGAATTATAGGTGTAAATAATTATAAAACAAAATCAGACCAACACTGAATGCTAACACAGAAGGATATGGGTTAGGGGCTTGTAAAAGGGAAGAAAGGACGGCAGAGGAGATGCAGCATAGGAAAAGTACCACAGGAAGGGAGGACTATGGACTGGTGAAGGGCTGGAGATTCTTCCGTGGGAAATGAAATTCTATTAGGGTAGTTCAGTCAGTCAGCTACTGTCACAATAATGCCATGCAACAAGCTACCCCAAAACACAGCTGCATACAACAATAAGCAGACTGGTTGATGTTCAATGGTTCTAGAGTAGACTCAGCTTAACTGCCAATCACAGGTTCAGTTCATGACTGCTTGATGTGTTCCTCATTCTTCTGGGGCCAGTGGCTCCTCTGGTTCACTTTTTTTTTTTAATGGGAGAGGAAAAAAATCTCAAAAAATGTTCATTAGAATCACACAAAAGTTTTAAGGCCTAGACTTAGAGCCAGCAAAGTTTTTTCTGTCAACATTCCATTGGCCAAAGGAAATCACATGGCCAACCACAACATCAATTAGGCAGGAAAGTATATTCCTCTTAGGGAGTTTCAAGAGAAGACAAGGGGCAAGGTAGTGAATGTTTGCTGCACAGTAATCTAATCTTACACAGTACACTAGCTGACAACAAACAAATCCAGAAATCTCAATGTGTTAACAAAGGTTTCTTTCTTACATTACGATGTAGATCAGCGGTATATGACTCTTCTCCACAGTCATTCAGTAACCCAGGGTTTTTTCCCATCTAATGGCTATGTCATTCTCTCCATGTCACCCCCAGAAATGTCCTAATAAAAGAGTAGCCACTACCCGTTTGTGGCCATTGAGCACTTGAAATGGGGATTTAGTCTGGATTGAGATGAGCTATAATTATAAAATAAACACTGGATTTTCAGGTACAGTATAGGGGAATTCAATAGCAGTCCAGTGGTTAGGACTCTCTTTCATTGCCAAGGGCCAGGGTTCAATCCCTGGTAGGGGAACTAAGACCCCACAAGCTGCGTGGTGTGGCCAAATAGATAAATAATAAAAATAAAGGTACAGTATAAAAAAAGAAAAAAGCTATCTAATAATTTTTATATTGATTACATTTTGAAATGATAATATATTTGATATATTGTGTTAAATAAATATATCAGTGAATCAATTTTACCCATTCCTTTTTACTGTTTTTAATGTGGTTCTTGGAAATTTTTAAATTACATATGTATTCACTTTATATTTGTATTGGACAGTACTGCTTTAGGACTAGCCACCAGACTAGGATAATGAAAGTAACAGTGGAGGGACTTCACAAGTTTTAAGGACCAGCCTAGAGATGGCATTCATCACTTTGTTTGTATTCCATTGGCCAGAACTAACACTTAGGTGCAAGGGGATAGGAAAGTAGGGGATCCAGGAAGAAAAACAGAATACAAACATTAGTGAGCACTCTAATTCCTCATTTGCCTTCCTGCCTCCAGCATCTGAAAGTGAATTTCTTTCTATAAATTAAAACAAAACAAAACCTTTGAATAGTGAATCTGAAAGTGAATTTCTTTCTATAAATTAAAACAAAACAAAACCTTTGAAAAGGAGCCAAAATGTTGCATCACAGAAGAGGAAAGAAATGGAATGGAGATCATAATGGAAGATTCATTGTAATGGGGGAGAAAACAAACTGTTAAAGAAAAAATACTGAAGGCACCCACCAAAAGTGGATAATGACCCAGGAACACAGGAAACTGTGACATTAAGGACACAGATCACTGGGTTTGAAATTACTGTTCTTTTCTCCCTCAGAGCTTTTCCTTCCAACTCTGATTGGTTAATTTGGTAGATAATGAGAACAGGAATTTTGTGAAACTTTTGCTACTTATATGCAAACTTCAGATTCAATTTTTCATTATATAAATACATAAAATATGCCATATATTTGTTTCATATCTTAAATTTTCACCCAAAATCTTGTACTAAGCATGCTGCTGAGAGGATTGTGCTATGACCTATATCAGTTCTCTACAGCATCTATGTCAGGTAGTAAGTAAGCAAGTGCAATAATCTTGAGTTTGTGATTTGGTGGACTCGTGGGAGGAAAATGCCTGACATTACTGTTTACATGAACACTCAGAGACATGGTGTCAACATACTCAAATATCTTTTCTCAGTCAGCAATTTTTCTTCTTAATACAATTTCTATAAAATTTTCCAATCTTCAAAAAACCACAATTCTACAGTATTTCAAGAGAGCATATGCTGCAAAGAAACCCTGTGCTTGGTGAGTCTGCAAGTTCGTCTCTCCCTAGTCTGTGCTGCTGTCTGGCTGAGTTTTGGTGAAGTCATTCTCAAGCCATGTTTTGATAACTGAAGGTGGCCATTAGCAAACCAATGCTTAAAACTCAATGTCTTCTCACGTATTCTTCAAGAAAGGGACAGCAGCTTTATTCTGTTTTTAGAGCTATCTTGATATAAAAGTGAAATTGAATGTGAAATATATCAAATTTTTCTATATCTTATCCGACTGTTTGGTTCATTTGGGAGAAAACTGTCTCTAGCATGTAACAGTAGTCTACTCCAAAATAATCCTATTCTCTGGGCATTTCCTATATGTTCTATGGAGCATGTTTTCAGAATGTCTCCCTAGCCTCATACTACCTATTCTCTCTTTCTTGGATTATAGAACAATTTTAAACTGAGAGCATTTAGCATTAGGCGAGTAGATCCATCCTTTCTGTAACTGATAAGGGATATGTGTACACACACACAATATGTGTTTGTATATGTGTATAAAAATACACATATGCCCATACATGCATGAGTGTATATGATTTATTACTTTCTTATAGCCCCATAAACATAAAACTCATAACAGATCAGATAATTTTTCCAAAAGACTCCATACTAAGTCAAATACACCAATTCCTCAAATAAATATTTAAGTGACCATAACGTGCCATTTTGACAGGCACTGAGGATATAGCAGTGAAGAGGAAAAATGGGCCCTTGCCTTTATGGAGCTTACAGTCTATCAAAGAAAATCAGAAACTTAAACAAGTAATTGTGATTAGGTGTATGATAGGGTTAAGGCAGGTTGTCCAAGAGACTAAAGAATAATGAGACAACCGTTAAGAGGCAGAGAATAATGTTCTAGTCAGAGAAGTAGCATATATAAAGGCCCAGCGACAAGAGAGAACATCTAAGATTTAAGGAATTACATGAAATGTATTTTCACAGGAGTGTGGAGAACAAGGGTGGGTCTGTGAGACGGGGTGCATAGTGGTGGCCCACAAAAGGGAATAATAAACTCTGCCATTTACAGAGGACAAGTCATGGCAACTTCACAGAAGTTAAGGTTGAGGTACAACTGGTCTTACATGTAAGCAGTTTTTCAGGTAAAGGAAATAATAGCAACTACTCCAAAGTTCATGCTTTAACCCCATAAACAGGGTTGGAGCCATTGCAGGACAGCAGTGAAGCATACAGAAAGAGTCCTCAAACAGCTGGTCTGTGTTACACCCTAATGACAATCAGGCTATATTTAGATCTTTACCATTTACAGTGCACTTTTCCATTGAATCCTCACCCCAGCACTGAGTCTCAGTATATTGAATCAATGTGTAAAGAACTCATACAACTCAATAGTTAAAAAAATAAATAAATAACCCAATTAAAAATGGGCAAAAGAATTCAGCAGACATTTTTCAAAAAAAAACATACAAATGGCCAAGAGGTATATGAAAAGGTGCTGGACATCACTAATCATCAGGGAAATACAAATCAAAACCGTAATAAAATGTCACCTTACACCTGTTAGGATAGCTTCTACCAAAAAAGACAGGAGACCAAGTGGTGTTGAGGGTATGGAGAAAGGGAACCCTTGTGCATTGTTGGTGGAAGGTAAATTGGTACAGTCATTATAGAAAACAGTACAGAAGTTCCTTGAAAAATTAAAAATAGATCTACCATATGATCCAGCAATTCCACTTCTGGGTATATATCCAAGGAAACAAATCAGTATCTCAAGAAGATATCTGCAATGCCATGTTCATTGAAGCATTTTTCACAATAGCCAAGGTATTGAACCAACATAAGTGTCCATTATACATATATATACATACACACAACACACACACATATATATACTCAATACACTGCATGTATTGAGTATATATATGAATATTACTCATCCATTGGGAAAGAAGGAAAGTCTACCATTTGAAAAAACATGAGTAAACGAGAGAACATTATGCTAAGTGAAATCAGCCAGACAGGGAAAGACAAATACTGGATGATCTCACTTATATGTAGAAACTTTAAAAAAAAGGTCAAACTTATAGAAACATAGAATGATAGCTACCAGGGGCTAGGGCATGAGGGATATGGGAAAATGCTTGTCAAAGGGTACGAGCCTTCAGTTACAAGATGTATAAGTTCTGGGGATCTAAGGTACAGCATGGTGACTATAGTTAATAATATATTGTCTACTTGAAATCTTCTAATACAGTACATCTTAAGCATTCTCACCATACATGCAAAAAAGGTAACTACGTGAGGTGATGGATGTGTTAATTAACCTGATTGTGGTAATCATTTCACAGAGCATACATACACCAAATGATCACACTGTATGCTATAAATATATACAATTTTATTTGTCAATGATACCTGGAAAAGCTGAAAAGAAATTTTTAAGCTATATCAGGTTTTACCAAAGAAATTAAAGAATGATTAGTTAACCCTATAACCTTTTAAATAGAGAGCACTGAGACCTGTTACCTGCTGTTTATCTGCTTCTTAATTTTTGTATATTCTAGTCAGTTGCCTGTGTAGTCTAATTTTTAGCAAATACCTATGGTGAGTCTGCTACATTAGGCACAGTAAGGGGATAAAATAACTAAAGTCATTATCCCTGCACTAGAATCATTTATCATTTAGTAGAAGAGAGATGATACATCAATACAAAACAAATAGAATCAATAATTAGAGCAGATATATTCAATTAACAGATTCAGCAGAGCCAAGTAGGGTTAACCTGGAATAATATCACCAAGAAATCAAAACTTGACTTGGTAACATTTACTCATCCATCTCTCATTTATAAGTTAATGAAGGCATTTTTAGAGTTAGTCTCTAGAATAAAAAAGATCCAGCATCTCTGTCACTCACTAGCTCTTAGAAGTTGAGAAAGTTACTCAAGCTAGCTGTACCTCAGTTTCCTCCTTTGTAAAATAAGGGTAATAACACCTCATCAGGTGAAGATTAAAAGAGCTAATACAAATAAAATACTTAGCATAATGTCTGGCACAATATAAGCCATTATTATTCATCAAATATTTATGGGAGATTTAATAGGTACCAGAGACTCACATTATGCCAAGAATACAAAGATGACTCAAAGAACATTGGACTGCTAAACCACCTGCAAATAATCCTACCAAGGTGATGTTTAAAGCAGACATAACTTCTACATTCAGGTTTCTATGATTTGAAAGCTAATCATGAATTCTGCCAAATTCTTTAAGTGTTAAGAATGATTTGATGTTGCAAGGGCAAGTAAAAGAACAGCCTTAAATTAGACCTTTTCAAAAAGAAGAATTAGCCTCATTGTTCTTATTAAAGATATAAAGTAAACTCCCATGCCACTCATAAAGAAATCTCTCATAACCGTTAGCTCCTAGGACCTAGAAAATTATTGTTTAGAGTTTAGGCTGTTCATGCAAGACTAGTCCTTGTAAAGATACATTGACCACAAAACAGGAAGCCACCTTGAACTGAAAAACAATTGCCTTAACTGTTTATATGCTACACAGTTCTTTCCTGTATAAGCAAATTACATTGTGCAAAACTAAAAGATACTCCCTTACTAGAAAAACAAAACAAAACCCAAGTATGGTATATGCTAAACTTATATTTATATGTCTTTCTCTGTATAGTGAATGGCCTTTGTTGTTTTCATTTACATAAAATCACTAGAAAAGCACATATAAGACAAAACTAACATAACCTATAATAGATTTCTGTGCCAATATAAGGAATTTAAAGCATTATGTATGTCAACATAGGAAAACTGAGCTGAGAATTTTCTGAAAGATATGTTCCTTATCTATCCTCTCAAGACCTATCCTAAAACTGCCAACCAAAACTTTTAGCAGGAGAGGTCAGTATTTTTTTTTTCTACAATAAGTGTATTTTTTATTGAGGTATAAATTGACATACAATATTATATTAGTTTCAGGTGTGCAACATAGTGATTCAACATTTGTATACATTGATAAATGATCACCATAAGAAGTCTAGTTACTATTTGTCACCATACAAAGTTAATACAATATTATTGACTTTATACGCCATGTTGTACTTTACAACCCCATGACATTTATTTTATAACTGGAAGTTTGTACTTGTCACCAATTTCACCCTACCTGCCCCCCCACCACTAACTCCCACTAACCCCTCACTCCTCTGGCAACCACCAATCTCCTCTCTGTATATATAAGTCTGGGTTGTGTTTAGTTTTGATTGTTTGTTTTTAGATTCCACATAAAAGGCAAATCATGCAGTATCTGTCTTTCTCTGTCTGACTTATTTCACTTAGCATAATATCCTCAAGGTCCATCCATGTTGTCACAAATGGCAAGATTTCATTCTGTTTTATGGCTGAGTAGTATGCCATTGCATATATAATATATCTTTTTTAACCATTCATCTGTCAATGAACACTTAGGTTTCTTCCGTAGCTTGGCTGTTGTAAATAATACTACAATAAACATAGGGGTGCATATACCTTTTTTTTTTTTTTTTTGCGGTACGCGGGCCTCTCACTGTTGTGGCCTCTCCTATTGCAGAGCACAGGTTCCAGACGCACAGGCCCAGCTGCCATGGCTCACGGGCCCAGCCGCTCCGCGGCATGTGGGATCCTCCCAGAAGGGGGCACAAACCCGTGTCCCCTGCATCGGCAGGCAGACTCTCAACCACTGCGCCACCAGGGAAGCCCATATATACCTTTTTGAATTAGTGTTTTTGTTTTCTTCCAAAAAATACCCAGGAGTGGAATTGCTGGATCATATGGTAGTTCTATTTCTAAATGTTTTGAGGAATGTCCATACTATTTTCTATAGGGGCTGCACCAATATATATTCTCACCAACAGTATATGAGGGCTCCCTTTTCTCCACATGCTTACCAACATTGGTTATTTCTTGTCTTTTTTATAATAGTTATCCTGACAGGTATGAGGTGGTATCTCACTGTGGTTTCAATTTGCATTTTCCTGATAATTAGTAATGCTGTGCAGCTTGTCACATGCCTGTTGGCCATCTGTAGGTCTTTTTTGGGAAAATGTCTATTCAGATCCTCTGCCCACTTTTTAAACAGATTGTTTGGGGATTTTTGGTGTTAATGATATGCATGAGTTCTTTATATACTTTGGATATTAACCCTTTATCAGATATATGATTTGCATATGTCTTCTCCCATTCAGTAGGTTGCCTTCTCATTTTGTTGATGGTTTCCTTCCTTCACTGTGCAGAAGCTTTTTAGTTTGATGTAGTCCCATTTGTTTATTTTTGCTTTTGTCTCCCTTACTTTGGGAGTCAGATCTGAAAAAACATCACTAAGACTGATGTCAAGGAGCTCACCACCTATGTTTTCTTCTAGGATTTTTAGGGTTTCAGGTCTTACATTCAAGTCTTTAATTCATTTTGACTTAATATATGTGTATGGTATAAGACAGCTGTCCACTTTCATTCTTTTTTTTTTTTCACTTTCATTTTTTGCATGTTGCTGTCCATTTTCCTAACACTTTATTAAAGAAACTGTCCTTTTGAGGGGTCAGTATTTTTAACAATACTCCCAGATATCATTATAAACAAGCATAGATTATTACTGAATCACAAATATTTATTGGATGAGTATAAAAATAATAAGTAACTAATGCTTATTACCACATATTATTTAGAGGCACTTTGCTCTACCTTTTACATGTATTAACTCATTTCATCCTTATAATCATCATGTGAGCTGGGTTCTATTATTATCCATACTTTACAGATGTGAAAACAGGCACTGAAATAACTTTCCCGAGGCCATAAAGTGAACTACAGTTTCTTCATTTGTTAGTAGTAATGAAACTAACATGCTAACTGTGCTTTACCACTTACAGTGAGATCTTAAACATATTTTTCTATCTAGTCCCCAAATCACCCTAAGGTCAGTAATGAAGTTATTATCATGTTTGTTTCACAAACGAAGTCAATTCAGATATGTCACAACTAGAGTTCAAAGCCAGGTCTTCTGACCATGTTCTCATTTTCTTCACACTCTGGTTTGAAAAGTTCCTTTCACTTTCAGTGTTCTATAATCTCATGAAATTGCAGAACTTTTTTCACATATAAATACAGATACAGCTTATATAGCACTTATTTTTATGTCAAGCCCTTTTCTGAGTACATTACATATATTTTAACTCATTTAATCCTCACAGTTCCAAGAGTCGGTAGTATTACTATCTGCACTTTATAGATGAGGAAACTGAGGAAATGAGAGGTAAATCATTTGTTCAGCAAAGTATTTGCAGCAGCAAATAGTAAAGCTAGGATTCAAACCCAATTAGCTGGACAGAGAGACTGTCCTCTTAAACATTACATGGCCCCCATGTATGATTACATTATATGGACTCATATAAAAAGTCAATCTTAAATGCTTCTTTTTAAAAAGAAATACTGCATAATGTTTGAAACAGCATTTCTGACTTAAAATACCATTTAGAAGGTGAGGTAAATAAATAAATCAATAAATACTTATTGAACGTTTGCTTTGGGCAAGCATTATATTAAGCACTGCCTAGAATATAAACAAATGTAAGCTGTATCCCTGGTCTCAAAAGGAGTTTAGTCTAGTTGTTGAGAATAGGCCTACATGTATAAAGTAAGTCTTCAACAAAATTGGGACAATCAGTCTTTATTGATTCAGGTACAATGTAAATATCATATGTGTAACAGATAATAAATGCTATAGAAAACTACTAAGAAATGGAATAAAACCTAAACAAAATAAACCATGAACAGGGAAGTCCTACAGCAGCTTAAACCAAAATGAAAATAAAGATGATTTCTTATAGCATCGTTTTCATAAAGAAATACAAAAAGCAGGATTTAGCAAGAGATTTACCCTAAACCTCATCAACCCTTTCAAAAATATTATATTACTCTGTATTTTAGACCAATATTTGGAGCAACAGAGAAAGAATAAGAGGTGAAAAATGTCTGACGTTTTTTATAAAGACTTAAGTTATTTTAAACACCTCATTACTGAAGAACTGTCTGCAGAATTTAATGAAATGCTTTGCTAAATACTAGATAACACAATATGCTTGCTTCTTTCTTTCTTTCTTTCTTTCTTTGGCTTAAACAATTTATTTCTCACAGTTCTGAGATTGGAGAAATCCAAGATCAAGGCACCAACAGATTCAGTGTCTGGAGAGAACCACTTCCTGGTTCATAGGCCATTGCCTTCTTGCTGTGTCCTCACATGGTGGAAGGAGCGAGGGAGCTTTCTGAAGTCTCTTTCCTAAGGTCACTAATCTCAATCATGAGAGCTCTACCTTCATGACCTCTAGAAGACCCACCTCTTAATACCATCATTTTGGGGATCAGGATTTCAACATTCAAATTTGGGGGGAAACAAACATTCAGCCCATAATATCAAGTGAGTCAGATACAAAACAAATGTGGGAACTACTGAATTCTACTCTAAACCCTTGCTAATCAAAGTGTGGTCCACTAACAGCATTCATGTCACCTGGGAATTTATTTGAAATTTTAAATCTCAGGCCCCACCCCACATAACTTAATCTGCACTTTTACAAGATCCTAGATGATTCATATGAACTTTTAAGTTTGAGAAGCAGGCACTGATCCAAACCATTGTGTTCCTAGACCCACAGTATCAGCATTACCCAGGAACTTGCTTGAAATGCAAAGTATCTGGCTCCACCCCACATCTATTGAATCAGAACCCCTCTGGGGATGGGCCTAGTTGCTGCATTATTTCTTGACAAGATCAGCACTTTATGTCTGTGATATAGGTGATAATATAATGTACTATGCAATGTCCAAAGAAAATGTGCAACCTTAGCTTATTCCTTCCTTTCTGTGTCAGGCATTTAAGAGCACCTGCCTCCTCTTCCAGTGTCCTACCCTTGATGGAGTTTGCAGTATCTACAGTATTTACATTATAAATACAAGGTCCACTAGGAACAAAAATAAAGGCGGAGTAGCAATTGGATCACTGAACATCATTAGTAAGTGATGTTCATTTTGATATTAATGAATATCCTAATTATTCATCTTGATATAAATGTTAATTGTGCTGCTGGTTAATTATATTTGAATAAGAAATCAACAACACACACAGAAAAAACAATCTAACCACACTGAGAAAAAAAAATGAAATAAATCACACTTGGGCATGGAAATTCACCGTAAAGGGGTAGAAGCTTATAGGAGAAACTTCTGTGTCAGGAGGCAAATAATCTGCCAGAGTCTTTTACACTGAAGGACTTATTTTCTTATAAGAAACATTTCAGAACCACATACGATTATGTAGGTGCTAACTATAGAAATGTGAAAAAAAGACATAGTCCTTGACATTTAGCTTCATATTTATCGAGAAAAACAATCACAATAAAGAGATAATTACAATACACTGTGTTAACCATTGTAATGGAGATTGGTCCCATCTCTGGGAACATGTAAGAATTCTGGAAGAAGCAACTAACCCTCTGGAGAAATTAGGGAAGGCAGAAATGAAGAAATGACTATACATGGCATACTGAGGCTTGAATAAAAAATGACTACACAAGGAGGAGGAAGGCAGGAAAAATAAAGCCCTAGAATTACACCAGACTTTTCTTCTACAAAGGAGAAAGTTTATTGCCAAGCGACCAAAATGAGTGAGCTTTTCTTCTTAATAAGAAAAATTTCCTGTGAAGGGCTGATTAATTTTATCTAATTTGCTAAAACAGCTTCTGCATTTGGAAAAATCTTAAACCTGTCTATCAGGATCTTCAGATTAGTCAAAAATCTAGTGTGTCAGGAAATGGAAAGGATGCTATCCTCCTGACCACTCCCACCACCGCCCTCCACTTGTAAAAACACTCTGTAGGTAAAATTCACAAACGGATTGATAAGATAAAATTTACTGATTCTTTGCTAGAAATTATCTGCAGCAAGCATATTCAATGCTATTCTTTATTGTAATGCAAGTCACAACTCCACCCTCGCTGCAAGAACTACTGCATTTGAACCAGTCAGAATCTCATTTTTTGGACAAACGATAGCACCAACGATCCTCAGAAGAGGATTGTAGTTTTCCTAACAAGGAAGAGCAAAGGTCTCTCTGAAACAGAGCAGCATATTTAATCAAAATGGTTCACACTCTGCAAAAGCAAAGGAGGTTGGCAAGCAGGAAAAGGTCCTCTTTGGCAGTGACCTTAAAGAAAGCCAATATTGAAGAACAGGACCAGACTGTAATTCCCTGAAGACAGCCCCTCAACTCTATAATATGCAAATTCCCTGTGGACATACTGAAGTTACCAGGCATCCCTCCATCAAATGTATATTAATGAGTCCTGCAAAGATTCTCAAACTCTGAGCATTAGTCCCCTGAGTAAATCTGGCTGGGCAGCTAGTGTCACGTAGGATATTTATTAAACCCATTTTCAACCGACCACATGGTATTACTGTTGCCAAAAATAGATGACCCAGTGAGTTAACAGAATATAAGATACGTCGGGTTTTTTCTTCTCTGTCTTTCCAACTACCCCTGGGGTCCTGTTTTGAGAGTAAGTTAAACAAGGACAAACAATTTAAACAATACTTTCTGTGGTTTCAGAAACTACTCAAGGAAAGTGGTCTAAGAGACAGATGACAAGGTGACAATCCACTTCTAAAAAACATGAAGAAAAATTCCTGGGAAACCATATTTTAAGTTTAACTCTTTGCCAATGGCAAATGCATTTCAAGAGTAATTTAGTTGAAGAATATGGATTGTCTGCTGCATTTCATAGTTCTTATTTATTACAAGGCAAATCACAACTTCCTCTTAATTTGGGGGTAGTACCACATTCAGAACTATTAGGAATTTATTTTCTTCATATATAATAAGGTAGGTCTCATCTGAACATATCCCACCTCTCCCTGTTACCAAACCATCAGATAGATTTAAAAAAATTTTTTATAAAAGGCCACTTGCCTTAAAGTGAGATGATTCCTTGATCTTAAAAAAATTTTTTATAAAAGGCCACTTGCCTTAAAGTGAGATGATTCCTTGATCTCTTCCAAATCTATCCTATGGAATACAATAGAAATTATCATGTCTTTAGTTTGAGATTTGAACTTCAAATTTTTGAGACATGAGGAAAAAAATGCCATTTTTAAAGCAGTAAATAGCTTTTCTCATTTTCTAGATATTAAGGATTTGATTCACCTCCAAGACAAGACTAGATCTTTGTTTTAGGGTAAGACAATTTAACACATAATTTGGCTGGGCAAAATAAACAAAGAACCCATAATGGCATAGGAATGTGTGAGATATTGAGGTGCTTAAGTGCTCCTCATGAAATGTCAATGGCTATGTGTTCATTGCTGGTGATAATTATAAATATCCAGAATGTGTTTCTTCTTCAGGATGCTGTTTTTCCTTTCAGAGAGCCTGAAAAGTTGGGCCTGAACTTAGTAGGAAGTGTCAGGATCTCTTCAAGGCATTCTGTTTGAAAGGAAGTAGACTCGTCTCTACAACAGGGTAGAAAGACAGAAACTAAAAGATAAATGGCCAGCAGGAGTCTTCTTATGGAGAGTCTTGGTTATGAGGTTGGAAGCCATTATGTATAGTAGAGTAGCTAGTTTTAAATTATTTTTCTTCACTGTTGTTCCAGTTACTATGACCACATAACAAATTACCCCCAAACTCAGTGGCAAGAAACAAACCACTTATTTTGTTCACGGTTTTATAGGTGAAGAATTCAAATAGGGCACAACAGAAATAACTTGTCTACACTTTATGATGGCTTAGGTCTCAGATGGAAGACTCAAAGACAGGGGACTGAAATCATCTAAAGTCTGGCATGCTTACAATGTCAGGCATTTGATGCCTGCTGTTGGCTAGCAGCTTCTCGTCTCCAATGGCCTCTCCATGAAGTCTCTCCAAATGGTAGCTTCAAGGTCACAGGACTTCTTTCACAGCAGTTCATGACTCCAAAGGCACATGTCCTGAGAGAAAGATATAAGGAGAAACAGAGAGAGAACTTATCAACCTCTATGACTTAACTTCAGAATATCATCATTTCTATTGCATTCTAAGGTGCTTAGAAGCAAGTCACAAAGAAGGATTCATATTCAAGGGGAACAAACGTATGGACCCCACCTCTTGATGGAAGAGTACGTCCACATCGCTATAGTGGACACGCTCTAAGGGGGGCCCAGTGAGACATGCACTAGTTTAATTCCCTCCCCTTGAGTTAACCTTACAACTGTGCTTCTAACCAATAGAATGTCACTCCTTTGATTAGATTATGTTACAAGGTAACAACAGTGCTACGTTGCTGCACAGGAAGTATTGCTTAAATATGCTATGGTCAAAATGTTTGTGTTCACCCCAAATTTATAACTTGAAGCTCGAACTCACATTGTGATGGTATTTGGGAGGTAATTATGTATTAGGGTGGGGCCCTCATGATGGGATTAGTATTCTTATGAGAAGAGACATCAGAGAGCTTGCTCTTTCTCTCTCTGTTATGTGAGGGCACAGCAAGAAGGTGGTCACCTGCAAGCCAGGAAAAGAGTCCTCACCAGACATGACCATGCTGGCACCCTTATCCTGGACTTTTACCCTGCAGATTAGTGAGAAATTCAAATCTTTTTTCATTCCAACATGTCTTTATATTCATCAATAAACAGTTAATAGTCATCTACTGTGTTTTAGGCTAAAAGTACATAGACAAAGCCATCCTTAATGGAGAAATCAAATATGATCAACAAGCATATGGATTTTTCACAGTTCCCATTATTTTACTCAGGCAATTTTTTTATTGCCTTAAAACACATAAAAAATACTGCCTTCATATTTTATCTTTTGGGAAAACATAATATTGTTTATGATAACAATAATAAAAATATCTAGGGACTTCCCTGGTAGTGCAATGGTTAAGACTCAGCGTTTCCAGTGTTTCCATTGCAAGGGGCGCAGGTTCGATCCCTGGCCAGAGAACTAAGATCTCACATGCCACACGGTGCATCCAAAAGAAATTTTTTTTTAAAAAGTATATATATATATATATATATATAGCTAATGTTATTGACTATCTTTTAAGTGCCACATGCTGTGCTAAAATTATATTCATTACATCTTTTAATTTTCACAATTCTTCAAGGTAGATACTATTATTATCCCAATTTTACTAGTGAGAAAATTGAGAATTAGAGACTGCAAAGGTGGCTTAAGGTAACACAGTAAGTGGCAGAGGTCGGACAATTGATATACAGTTAGAATATGAAAATGTCCTTTTATACTCAGAATCATGCAAATTAATAAAAGATCTTAAAAGTCATTTAATCTCACTACCTTTCAAAGGATTCCTTGGCAAGGAGGAAATACTCAATTAACATAGATGTGGATTCAGAATTCTAGCCTCAGTGTGATACACCACATCAACAAATTGAATAAAAACCGTATGATCATCTAAATAGATACAGAAAAAGTTTCTGACAAAATTCAACACCCATTTATGATAACTCTCCAGAAAGTGGGCATAGAGGGAACATACCTAAATATAATAAAGACCATATACAACAAACCTATAGTTAACATCATACTCAAGGCGAAAAGTTGAAAGCATTTCCTGTAAGACCAGGAAAAAGACAAGGATGTCCACTCTCACCATTTTTATTCAACATAGCTTTGGAAGTCCTAGCCATGGCAATCAGAGAAGAAAAAGAATAAAAAGGAATCCAAATTGGAAAATAATTAGTAAAACTGTCACCGTTTGCAAATGACATGATACTATACATAGAAAATCCTAAAGACACTACCAGAAAACTACTAGAGCTCATCAGTGAATTTGGTAAAGATGCAGGATACAAAATTAACACACAGAAATCTGTTGCATTTCTGTACAATAACAACAAAAGATCAGAAAGAGAAATTATAGAAACAATCCCATCTATCATCACATCAAAAAGAATAAAATACCTAGGAATAAATGTACCAAAGGAGAAAAAAGACCTGTACTCTGAAAACTATATGATGCTGATGAAAGAAACTGAAGATGACACAAACAGATGGAAAGATATACCATGTTCTTGGATTAGAAGAATCAATATTGTCAAAATGACTGTACTACCTAAGGTAATCTACAGATTCAGTGCAATCCCTATCAACTTACCAATGGCATTTTTCACAGAACCAGAACAAAAAAAATGTTAAAATTTGTGTGGAGACACGAAAGACTCCAAATAGCCAAAGCAATCTTGAGAAAGAAAAACAGAGCTGCAGGAATCAGGCTCCCTGACTTCAGACTATACTACAAAGCTATAGTTATAAAAACAGTATGGAATTGGCACAAAAACAGAAATACAGATCAAAAGAACAAGATAGAGGGCTTCCCTGGTGGCGCAGTGGTTGAGAGTCCACCTGTCGATGCAGGGGATGCGGGTTCGTGCCCTGGTCCGGGAAGATCCCACATGCCGCGGAGTGGCTGGGTCTGTGATCCATGGCTGCTGAGCCTGCGCATCCGGAGCCTGCGTTCTGCAACAGGAGAGGCCATAACAGTGAGAGGCCCGCATACAGCAAAAAAAAAAAAAAAAAAGAACAAGATAGAAAGCCCAGAAATAAACCTACACACCTATGGTCCATTAATCTATGACAAAGGAGGCAAGACTATACAATGGAGGAAAGACAGTCTCTTCAATAAATGGTGCTGGTAAAACTGGACAGCTACATGTAAAAAATATGAAATTAGAAGACTCCCTAACACCATACACAAAAAATAAACTCAAAATGGCCCAAAGACTTAAATGTAAAACTGGACACTATAAAACTCTTAGAGGAAAACATAGGCAGAACACTCTCTGACATAAATCACAGCAATATCTTTTTCAATCTGTCTCTCAGAGTAATGGAAATAAAAACAAACAAACAAACAAACAAAAAATGGGACCTAATTGAACTCAAAAGCTTTTGCACAGCCAAGGAGACCATAAGCAAAATGAAAAGACAACCCACAGAATGGAAGAAAATATTTGCAAATGATGCGACCGACAAGGGATTAATCTCCAAAATTTACAAACAGCTCATGCAGCTTAATATCATAAGAACAAACAACCCAATCAAAAACTGGGCAGAAGATCTAAACAGACATTTCTCCAAAGAAGACATACAGATGGCCAAGAAGCACATGAAAAGCTTCTCAACATCACTAATTATTAGAGAAATGCAAATTAAAACTACAATGAGGTATCACCTCACACTAGTCAGAATGGCTATCATCAAAAAATCCACAAATAATAAATGCTGGAGAGGGTGTGGAGAGAACAGTGGGAACCCTCTTACACTGTTGGTGGGAATATAAATTGGTACAGCCACTGTGGAGAACAGTATGGAGGTTCCTTAAAAAATTAAAAATAGAGCTACCATATGATCCAGCAATCCCACTCCTGGGCATATATCCAGAGAAAAACATGGTCCGAAAGTATACATGCACCCCAATGTCATTGCAGCACTATTTACAATAGCCAAGACATGGAAGCAACCTAAATGTCCATCAACAGAGGAATGGATAAAGATGTGGCACATATATACAATGGAATATTACACAGCCATTAAAAAGAATGAAATAATGCCATTTGCAGCAACAGGGATGGACCTAGAGATTGTCATACTGAGTGAAGTAAGTCAGACAGAGAAGGAGAAATATCGTATGATGTCACTTACATGTGGAATCTTTAAACAGTTGATACAAATGAACTTGCTTACAAAACAGAAACAGACTCACAGAGGTAGAGAACAAACATGGTTACCGAGAGGAAGGGTGGGAGGAGGGATAGTCAGGGAGTTTGGGATTGACATGTACACACTGCTGTATTTAAAATGGATAACCAACAAGGACCTACTGTATAGCACAGGGAACTCTGCTCAATATTACGTAACAACTTAAGTGAGAAAAGAATTTGAAAAAGAATACATACATATATATGTATAACTGAATCACTTTGCTGTACACCTGAAACTAACGAAACATAGTTAGTCAACTATACTCCAATGTAAAATAAAAGTTAAGAAAAAAAATGTCCAGCAAAAAAAAAAAAAAAGAATTCTAGTCTCAGCCTGATCTACTGGGATGCTCTGGTGCAAGAATTATACCAGAGAGTTTTTCCCACCCAGAGGCAAGATTACTAGGCTGTTTACACCCCACTTTAGAAAGTCATTGGCTGCAAGGTTGGCGCAGTGGGAGACGAAGGAAGAAGGGAAGGGCATAACCTCCCTGCCATGTCCAGGCAAGATTACTCCCATTAGATTAGGGAAATCCTCAGAATAAGGGTGCAGGTATGTGCCATTAACAACCAACACCTGTAGTAGCCAGAATATGGATACAAGGCCTGTTAATCTGGGCGTGGCTCCAACAATATCTGATAAATTTGGCAAGTGTTTAGCCAATCCCTGCCTAGATACTTCTAGAGAGAAAGAATTCACCATCACACCCTCTTCTTCACCTAACAAGGCAGCCTGTTATAATCCTTGGACATTTTAAATAGAAAAGTGTTCCTTTTTTTGGATGTGGGAGGATGGAGAGAAGTCATTCCAGGACAGCATATGCAAAGGCACAGAATATGAAAGGGCAGAATGGTATGTGTTGTTGCTACCGCTGGTACTAAGATTTATTGTAGTTCGAACTTAAGGTGTAGAAGTAGAAAGTTAAAAAGATGAGTCTAGGAAGATGGTTATAAGCCAGATAGCCAGATAATAATGAAAGACCTACATGCCTCATTGAAAACTTGTGATGATGCTAAACATAAGATACCACTAAATGTATTTTAGCAGAAAAGGAAAATGATCAACTTTTACAGAAAGCCCATACTGGCAACAATGCAGAGAGAAATCCTACCTCATTATATTAATGTTATGGGGCTTTCACATCTGTGTTTCCTCTGGGCTGTTGGTTCTTTAAGGACAGGAAACTTGCCTTCTTTATCCTTCTATTGTGAATGCTTAAAACAATAAATATTTATGGAACTGAAGTGAACTGATCACAAGAAAGAGAAATCATTACAACTCAGATGAGAGATGTTCTAAATTAGGAGTCAGAAAACTACAACCCACAAGCCTAATGTGGCTCACCACCTCTTTTTGTAAATAAAGTTCTATGGGAAAACAGCCACAACAATTTATTTACACATTGTCTACAGTTGTATTCATGCTGTAACTGCAAGAGTTGGGTAATTACGACAGAAACCATATGGCCTACAAAGTCTAAAATATTTAGTATCTGGCCCTTTACAGAAAAAGTTTACTGACCCCTGGACTAAACTGAAGCAGTAGTCCTATAAATGAATAGGTGGGATGGATGCAAATGATATTTAGAAGGCAAAATTGTTTGGTGTAGTCACTACTCTTTGTTCCCAGTTCTATTTCTCAATATCATATACACATTAGAGGCCCACATTATAAACATGTATAAAAAGCTTTCAAGTGTCCCAACGCAACTTTTGACAAGTCTTATTTACTTTCTCAAATTTAAATTGAACTATCATTTCCATAAAGATCCGAACACACAGTGGAGTCCACTTACCACATAGGAATAGAGATCCAAAGCAGAAGCAGTATCTGTTTGGTCCACTTAGACAAAGATAGTCCTGCAGTAATGGGACAGTATCAGCCCTGGGGTCCCTTATATAAATCTTCTAAAAGGCTCCCAACCTCTAAATTATTGTCACGTTCTTGTTTTCACTGCGGGTCTTCAGAGATGGCCTAAATCTTTTTCATCTCATTAAACTGCTTTGCACCAGAGTCCTCTAAAAACTTTTCACCCGAAAAGTCTCCACAAGGCTTTTTGAATTTCTTTTCCCTTCTCTATGTGGTCAGAACATAAAAGATTGCAATTCAAAGAAAAAGTAAAGGACTGTCATGGTCCTTTTTGTGGGTGTTAATCTCTGAACAGCAGATTTAGGGTGACTAACTTGAAAGATAAAGGTAAGCTGCTTTCTTTAAAAAGAAAAAGAAAAGTAATCTTCAGGCATAGAAACATCTAATCTTACTCATAGCACCAATACCACTAGGCAGGCCAAAAAAAAAGACAATTTAGATTAAAAGTTGCTTATAAAAAATGGATTTTTAAATATCACACCTTGAATAACAAATCAATGAGAAAAATTTTTCCTACCTTCCATGGAATAAATTTAAGGAAAATGAAACAAGAAATAATGTATTGGTACGCTTATATTTGAAGATTATTTGCCTCAACTATTTAGTTGCTGTCATTATTTGGAAGAAAGTAAAGTTTAACCCTACCATACATCATACACCAAAATATTTTTCAATTTAATGAAAGATTTAAGTGTGAAGACAAGCACAAAAAAAAAGAACTAGAAAAATGTAAGTAAATATCTCTCTGATTTTAGAGTGGAGAAGGATTCTTTAGGAATACGAGTAAAAGCAGAATCTAAAAGACAAAGTGACAGATTTAAATACATAAAAACTTAAGACTTCTGGGTATCCTAAAACAGAATATTCAAAATTTAAAAACAAATAACCAATATGGAAAATATTTCAATGGGTGTGACTAGAAGTTTTGTCCTTTTTTTCCTGCAAGAAGAAACACATGAAAACATATTTTTTAAAAATGAGCACAGAATATGAAGCTATTCATAAAGAAGGAATAAAAATGACTAATAAATATATGAAAAAATTCTCAGCCTTGCATATAATCAAATAAACTAAAACAGCAATAAACTATTTTTTGTCTGTATATGAGTAGATATATTTAAAAAATATTACACAGATGTATTAGTTCAAATGATTTTGGTAGCAAATAACAGAAAATTGATTCAAAACAACTTAAAAACGTTGGAAAATTAGTGACCCCTCAAAAATTTTAAACTCCAGAGAAAAGTTTGCCTTCAGGCATGGTTTAATCAGTAGTCAATCTCTAATTCCCTTCAATTCTTTGGATTTGGTCTATTTATCAACATTGTGCTAAAGATGGCTACCCTCATGAGGCAAAATGACTATAAGAGTTGGCTTTGCACAACACCATTCAGAAAAAAAGAGAGTTATTTCTCTATTAACCAGCTCAGTCCTGGTCCTGGCATTCATTCTGATTAAATAAATTTAGGTCATGTGTCCAATCCGTAACTAACCATGGCCAGGGAAATAGCACCTTCCAATTGGATTAGTTAAGTGTCCATGGCTAAACCAATCATCACAGCAGGGGTGACAACAGTTTGATGATTGACTTAAAGCATTCAGGGCCCATTCTTGGTGTCCAAGGTGGGGTGAATTCTCTTTAAGTCATGTAGCTGTTACATAATGGAGGAAGTGGGATTGACTAGTTGCACTGAGGTTGTACAGAAAAACAAGTTTAGTTAGGCACAGTGTATGAAACAATAAATTATTTAAATATTTATGGAAAAATTGGACTAAATATTAAAGCCATAAAAGTGTATACACATTTGTTCCAGAATATCAGATCTTAAAATATATCCCAAGGAAATAATCATGGTTAAATACAAAGATATATCTATTATGTTGGTTTAGGATATCCAAAAATTAATGTACAACAATGGAAAATTAGTTAAATAAATTCTGATACATAAATATAACAGTATATTATACAACCTTTACATATAATAATGTAGGAGAATAGTTACTGACATGTAAAACTGCTCAATATATATTGTACATTGTTAAAACCAACAGAATAATCCATGTTGGTTACCTGGTTTTAAATTTTGAATATTCTGTTTTAAGATATTGCCGACTAAAAGAAAAACACACAATGTAAGAGCTGTGAGTTGAGTTTTATCCAGGGTCTTACTGAGGACTATAGCCCAGGAAACAGCTTCTCCGTACCTCTGAGAGAACTGCTCCAAAGATGTAGGGGGAGAAGCCAGTACAGTATATATACATAAGATTTTGGCTACGGAATACATGCAGTCAAGCATACATCTCAGTAAAAGGTTACTGTTAGTCACAAGCAACAGATATCTTGGTTAACGATTTTAGTGCTCTTCTATGTATGGGAAGATGCAAGAATCTGCGTCGTTAAAATTCTTCCTGAAATATACATGTAACTATCTAAGAGGCATATTTTTCCAAAGCACAGAGTACCTCATCCTGTTTTTCATCCTGAATTCCTCTTGCGTGTACTGTTGGTCAGCGACTGCAATGGCTACTGACTTAATCCTTGTAGAACTGGATGGTGAGCAACATTTTTTGTTTTACAATGTTCAGAAGTCTTAATAAATTATCCTATTTTTGTAAAATAATATATATATTCATTGAAAAAGGCTTAAATACATCAAAATATAAATGGTTGTTGTCTCTGGATAGTTTTCCTTTTTAATGACTTTCTGTATTTTGTAAATTTTCTTAATGCTTATTAATTATTCCAGTAATAAAAATTTTAGTTTCAAATTTACTTTAAAAGAAATAATAAAGCAAATTCACATTTTAAGAAGATTTAACGGGAACTGTGACTTTAAGAATGTGTTGGTGAAGAATTTTAAGAGTTCCAATTGCAGGTTGAGAGGAAGCCCACAAAAAGGTAGAGCTCTAGAAATGAAATCTTTAAGTAATCTGCATCTTATCCTGGAGGAGCACCAGCATGCAGCCACCCTTTAGTTATACTGCATTAGGTCACCTGAAACCCGACATGCTGATTTCATCCATAATAATTCTCCTACCCCCTTGGGAAGAGCTTAGGGTAAACAAAGAATTATCAAACCTCTCAAGAGGACTTTCCAACTCCCTAAGGAATCCCTTTCTTGAGAATAGGCACAAATACTCACATTTATATATCTATGTAAGTGATGGCTAACAGTCCAAAATTGCACTATATGTAGCCCCAACTGCACTATAACAGCTTCAACTTTCACGTAATTGATTCATAGAGCAAAAGTTGGGCTGGCCTACCTAAAATTATGTGTACACTGGGCTATAGGACTAACCATCTCAACTCAATTTAATAATTTTTTAAAAGTCAGTTAAAATATAACTAAATTTATTGATTTCATCTATTAATGTATCACTATATATGCACAGACCATAGAAGCTAAACATGTATCATCTAAAGGAGAGCTGCAAGACTGAATAATGTACGGCCCTGTATGATGTGAGAGGATTCAACACAAATATGTTGTCTGTACATAACTGATCCTAACTCTACTGCTGTAGAATGTACCCTATTCTTCAGTCACCATAGGCCAAATATACTGCAACAAGTGAAGAAAAGGCAAGAGCAGAACACAAGTATCAGGGAAAAGTTTACTTTCCTGATTTAAGAGTGTAAAATTCAAAGCATTCATTTATTCAACATCCAATTAATACTTATATAGAATAGAGAGATGAGTTAAATGAATAAAAATCCCTGCTTCGTGGAGTAGACATTCTAGCGGATACGTGGGCATATATACAAAGTCTAAATAGGTTCTTTTCCCTCTTGCACTAAGATTCAGGGAGAATGAAAAATGAAATTAGGTATCTAAGACAGAGGCTGTCAAGGATTGAATGACAGATATCCTTAGCTAAGAAGAAAGCTTGGAGAGCCCATCCTATCTGAATTGTGGGAAGAGGAAGAGGAAAAGGCAAGTCTGTAGGCAAAATCTAGTCAGAAATTTGTCACTGGTGCTCCCTTCTGCCTTTATATTAGGTGACCCTCACCTAATTACTGAGCCCTCTCTTTCCTATTCCTCAATACCAACCATTCTTTCAGATATCCCTAGTCAATAGTGGATGAGAAAAGGATGGACAATGCCATATATATTTTCTCTCTATGGATGCTGCTGTGCCCACCAGTACCTGACCCATATGAAAACTACTAAGGGAAGAAGATGGTGGGGGATGGATGGATGGATGGAAGAATAGATGAATGGATGGATTCTTTCATGGACATGGCTTAATATGCGAGAAAGTAAGTGAATAGAAAAGTAAAATAATAAATGAAGGCATAAACAAAAAAATAATTATATAAAGTAGGGGAAAACTTAAAGGTGTTCATAGGAAGCTTGTGAAGTCAGTCCCATGGTAAAGATGGGAGAGAAATAAAAAGAAATCACACCCTAAAGATGTGAATAAGGTGACAGAATCTAGGAGAAGAAAAACAATAATAAAATTGTAGAACTTGTAAGCCCCAGGGAAAAAGAAAAAAAATCACAGCATCTCTTAAAGATGAGCAGGGGAGCCAGGGGGAGGTTAGAGGATTTGCTCTGCCTACAACCTTGAATCTTGATGCAGTGAGAATATCTCTGCTTCTGAAAACAGCAGGCTCTGAGAGTTTCACTGAAAGTGGCAATAGGCTTTCATGAATAGAAGTATGCATAGAAATATTACAAACTCTTGTTAAGGGCTCAAACACTGTGTACACCAAGTTGAGATAAATTCTAGCCCTTTATAAATAGCCTTTATATTTTTGATAAAAATATACACCTTCAAAATTGAGAAACACAAATAAGAAAAAAAGAGATTAAAATCATCCATAATATTCTAACAATCAGAAGTATTTTTGCAAGTTTTATACCAGCTTAACATGTGTGCACATGCACACATGTGCTTGTATGCGCTTAGTATAATATATATTTAATTAAATTAGCTTACTATAAAATATAGTTTATATATTTTATATATATTGTTTAACAGATTAATATTATATATATGCTCTTAATTCTTTTTTCACATAAATATATTGTAAATATTTCCATGGTAGGAAACTGCCTTCAGTATTGTAATAGTTTATCATCAGCTATTTTATTTTATGGGTATACAAAATTTAATCAAGCAATCTCCCATTGTTAGAAATTTAGTTTTGTTCCCCCCATGTTGTTATTTAAAATAATTTATTTTTTAATACTGTTTTGTTTTTTTTTTACTTCAAAGAAATTTTATCTTCTTTCATTGTAGAAGAAAACACCATGAATTACAATCAATACTTTGCTGGATTTTTGCCACACCCAGAATTATTTGTTGTATACATTAGACACAATGCCAGGATGGTGACTTTAGAAACCCTGCATCCCCATATTTACCTAGAAATAATAAAATTACATATTGTATATTAAGTTTTTTCTCTCTGCTCTTATTTTAAAATTTTTCTTGTGGTATAGCTGATTTACAATGTTGTGTTAGTTTCAGGTGTTTTTAATGCTGTTTTATTTTTTAAAACAAAGTGCTACATTCTCTAATTATGTCATTATTTCAAAAAATTTGTGTTGGAATTGCTTGGTCAAATTCAAAATGTTAAGGCTTTTGATATGTGTATCAATTATGATGGCTTCAGGTGCTATTAATGGCACTAAAAAACCAATCAACATTTAAATTATTATTTAAATGTATTAAATAATAAAGACTTTTTAATGGATCTCATAGAGTCCAGAGATAATTCAGGTCACAAAATCGGTTTCCTCCAGTAGCTCAACAACATTACATCCTGCTTCTTTTTGTCTTCTGCTCTGCCTACACTGATAAGAGCCTCCTTCTCACTTACATACCAAATGGCTGCCAACAACTCCTGGGAACACATTTTTCCTCTTTTAGGTTCAGTGAAAGAGCACATCTTCCCCAAATCTCAAACAAAAATTCTAAATCTTACTCTAATCAGTTTGTGTCATATGCCCATTCTTGAGCTTTGACAAGCAGCTTAGATATTGTCAATATATAGTCCCACAAATAGGGTGAGTTCAGGTTTCCTCCAGCCTTCACTAATGTTGAGAATTAACATTTAAAAAAATCACAGTAAAATCAAAAGCTGCCAGACAACTAAAAAGAGTAGGCCATTATTCCCTTTTTTCATTATTTTCTTTTCTTTCTTATCAGTGTGGACTTTTTAGTTGTGAAAACATGGGCTCTAAAATCAGATGGTCCCTGACTAGGTAGAGTTGTTTCATCTTAAACAAGTTAGAAAATTCTCTGAAAAACAGGAATAATAATAATAGAATCCACCCCTTGAGTTTTTATGAAGACAAATGAAATAAACTTTTAAAAACCTGGTAAATGTTAGGTTTTGTTTACAATTATTATATAACTTTTATTACTAAGTTGTTGTGATTACCTATTCATTCTTTGTACTCATTTTTCCATTGGGAGTAGCCATTTTTAATCATAAAAAAGGGAAGTTTTACTTCATTGTTTGAAATGTCTATTTCCTCATTTAAGACATATATGTAAGTACCCATATTTTCTTCACTAGTCAAATGGCAACACCTACAGACACCAGCCATGAGTATCTGAAAAACTGAAAAAATCAGTGACTTTAGAAACACTGGAAAATCAATCACTGATAAGAGGGTGAGAAAATTTTGGCCTATCTTCCTGCATTTCCAAGATACTTTGCATATAAGGCATTTGTGCTATTAAAGCTACAACACTGGACTTTCTTCTCTATAGCATTTCAGACAAAAATGCCAGCAATGACAGTTAATGACATGACTAATGCCAAAATAAGTCACCTCAAAGACAGCTGAAATCATATACGATAAATGTTGTTAGACCTTTTATAAATTCCACAAATAACTCTAAATCTCAGCCTCTTATTATGATAAATATTTTTTTAAAATAAAGAGAACTTTTGGGGGAAAATAAACAGTAAAAGAAATCTCTCATTTACAAGTTATGAATACTCCTGTCCTAATACAGGAATAGCTTAATTTACCAAAACCTTATACGAAGCCATTCCTCTAACTGGAAATAGAAGTGACATTTTTAGTTTGTTCAGCGTGCAGTGCGATTCTTGTCTGAATGGTGTTATTTCTGGCTCCCCTATGAGCCACTGTTAGGATTGGTCAAAAAGGATCTGGGCTCCCTTCTTCCCTTTTGGATGTTTTCTTCCTCTGAAATTCGTTAGAACAGACAGCTTTTTTCTTCCACCTCAAAATTCAGCAGTTCTCTGATTCCTAACAGATGAGCTCTAAAAAACCAAAACTTACTTCACTGTGCCCTCAAAATCTCTCTCCCTGCCCCATACATGCAGCATACCATAGCTACATTACTAATGGGTGCAATTCAACCTTCACTGTTCTTCATCTCCCATTATATATAAATGGTGATTGTGGAGAGCTCTCTATCATGCATACAGTCCTTATTATCTTAAGCTGAAAAAAAAAAATGCCTTTTAAGAAAGTGGGAAGGTTTGCCCTATTCTGCAATATTTGGCAGTGTTCATTTTAACTGATTCACTTGTTAGGGCAAAATTACTGTAACCTGTAATAAATGTTAAGATTGTTGGATGCATACTTGTACTGAATTAATATTTTATAGCTTCTTGGCCCTGTGTGGGCTAACTGTTCTACTGGAATGCTCTAGCACCATGGAAACACTGGGAGATATTTTCTCTTAATTGTAAGAATGTTTGACAGATAACAGTACAGTACCATGGAATTAAACTCCATTACTGATGAATTCTGATCAGCTTATAACCTGTTTTATTATATTATTTGAGGGTTTTTTTGTTTTATTTTTAAGCTTTGCAACATCTGTCCTTGCCCATATCACTTCTTAAAAGTCTTAGTAAGTATTGTATTGTCTATATAGTTACCATCAGATAAAGACATCCAGTTTCTTTAATTAAATATTTTCTCCATTTAGAAAAAAAATCCAACCTGTTAACTATGATTAAAACCTTTTTGAAGAAATACATTTTTAAAGAAGAAAAAGTTCTGCTAACACCTCTCTATTGCTAAATTGTAATATAAGTCAATTACATTAACCTTAAATTCTAATGCTAAAAATATCAGTATTTAGCTTAAAAAATATTTGTAATTTTAAAAACAAAATATAAATAACGTGTTTTATACACTTTTATGTCTAAGAGAAACATGCTATGTTTCCACCCTTCAAGTCCAATGAGATAGAATAGAAAATATTTATTATTTTTCTAAGCTCAAGACTTTGAACCAGTTGATTAGAGTTTTACCCTAAAGCGCCCATGGCCCTCAAGAATCAAGTTCATAATGGAAGCCAAGCATCCAAATCTCTAGGCAAAGTTTCCCAGAGAAACACATAACTGCTGGTCACATTTTGTTTTTCTTCCTTGCCCTTTCTCAGAAACACTTAATGAGGGCTCAAATAGCTGTTTGTAGCCAACTCATTAAAATGCCTTTTTTTCTGCTAGTACAGCACTGTGATGGACATTGGGAGGCTCTGCCTCTCCTACTCTAGAAGAATGAGGTCTTTTATTTCAGCCTTTGGATTCTACCAGATTCCCCTCACTAAGGTCCCTCTTCAGCGCTAGTATTCTGACACACCGCTACCAGGACTAACTATAAGCAGAACCCTGGGAAGTGCAGCTCATCACCTGACTCAACTGTCTTCCTTACAAACCTGCCCCATGTAGCTTTTACCCTTTCCTTCTTCACAGAGTTCAGAAGTGAAGAGAAGCTAAGAAGACAGTACTCAAAGTATTCAGTTGAAGGCTGGTGGAGAAAAGCTGTGGACACATTAAAAGTGTCTCTCCTAACACAGGGAGTTTACTGAGGGAAGAGATTATTTCCTGTTGGGAGTAATTGGGAAAGATTTTATGGCAGAAAGGATACAAACACACATAATGTGTGCATGTGTTAGGAAGAGTAGCAACCCAAGGTGGAAAGAGAGTACAAGCCAAGTGTGGTAGGCAGAAAAGGGTCCCTGAAAAGGTGTCCACGTCTTAATCCCAAGAATCTATGACCATGTTACCTTAACATGGAAAACGGGACTTTGAAGAGGGGATTAAATTAGGAAGTTTTGAGATGGGGAGGTTATCCTCATTATCCAAGTAGACCCTAAGTGTCACAAGTGTTCTTTATAAAAGGGAGGCAGGAATGTGTGTCAGAGAAGGAGATGTGAGGACAGAAGCAGAGGTCAGAGTGATGCAGCCTCTAGAAGCTGGAAAAGGCAAGTAAATAGATTCCCCCAAGTACCTCCAGAAAGAATGCATCTCTGCAACACCTTGACTTTAGCCTCCTGAGACCTGTTTTATATCTCTGACTTCTAGAATTATAAAATAGTAAATTTGTGTTGTGTTAAAGCACTAGTTTGTAGCTATTTGTTACAGTAGCAATAGGAAACTAATACACAAAAGGCAAATGGAAAAATGTGCACTATTTGTAAAGATATTAAACTTCAGAGTGGAGGGTGCACAGGGATATCCAAGGGAGAACAAGATGAAAAGAAAAATAACAAAAAGGAATAATGATAATATTTTGCTTTCCACTTAAAGTGCTTTCATATTCATTATTTTAAAAATATGATTCCCATAGTAACCTTTTAATCCAGGCATTTAGATACTCTCCAATTTAAAGATGAAGTAGCTATGGCTTGTGGAAGTTCATTGTTTTGCCCAAGTCCACAGTTCTGTAAGTTGTGGAGCTGGGCGGGAGCCGAGGTATGCCAACTCCTCACACCTCTTTCCACTGCATCACATCCCTTGTTCAAACCAGGCCACCTGATTTCAGAGGGGTTTAAATGTCAGGTCAAAGGGTGTAAAATTTATTCACCAGCAATAAATTAAAGGTTTTTAAGCAAGGAGTGGTATAATCAATTAATTTAACAGCATAACATAAAGTAGATTATAGAAGGAGGGAAAAAAAATTGAGGGACTGGTTAGGCTACTGGAATAGTCCAGGAGACAGGGAACAAAGGCCTGAACTGAGGCCAGCAGTGGGAACAGAGAGAGGCGTGTTGTTTTATATAAGATGGGGAGAGGATAGGGGCAGGTGAAAATAGGAGCAGGAAATTCATCTTTCTGGTTTATTATCAAAGGAAAACTTATGGTTTTCTAATATATATCTCTCGGACAATAAATTAGTGTACATTTAAAGTAGGCTTTACTCATATAAATCATAGTTTCCAAATAAAAATTAAGTTTTTAATCTACATCTGACTATTTAACTTTCTAAATTACCATTTCAGAAGATTTTTTTTTTAATTTGCTTAAAAAATAGACGAATCAGGGCTTCCCTGGTGGCGCAGTGGTTGAGAGTCCCCCTGCCGATGCAGGGGACACGGGTTCGAGCCCCGGTCAGGGAGGATCCCACATGCCGCAGAGCGGCTGGGCCCGTGAGCCACGGCCGCTGAGTCTGCAGGTCTGGAGCCTGTGCTCCGCAACGGGAGAGGCCGCGTCAGTGAGAGGCTCGTGTACCACAAAAAAAAAAAAAAAAAAGATGAATCCCAATACAGTATTTTTTACAATAATACCTGAGTTCTTTATGTCTCATTGAGGTCAACTAGCTGGCCACCAATGAAATTTGAAACTAGAAAAGTACCGCTCTGCTCCTCTCACAGCAATGGCAATACACTCTCTAAATTGTCACCTTTCTGACAGGGCTTTCTTGACCCCATCCATCTCACACTGTTACCTGTTTTCTATTCCCTTTATATGTTGTTGGTAAGCTACAAAAATATCTTTGGGTGGTCATCCTTGCTATATATCTGAAACATTTGCTGCTGCATTATGACATGTTATTTATTGCTGTTATTCATCCATCAGTTCTCATCATGCCCATTTTTCAATCTTTGATTGCCTTTTTTGACCTTGATTCTTAGAAACTTTCACCAACTTTTTTTCCCTCTTTTATCACAAATAGTTCAGAATTCTGATGTTGGCTTTGATAGGCTGAATAATGGTCCACCAAAGATGTCTATCTCCTAATTCCCAGAACTTAATATGTTACCTTACATGGTAAAATGGACTTGGCAAATTTGATTAAGGATTTTGAGATGGGGAGATTATCCTAGATTACCCAGTTGGGCCTAATGTAATCACAAAGGTCCTTACAAGGCAAAGAGAGAAGCAGAAGAGAAAGAGAGATGGAAACAACAGAAGCAGAGATCAGAGAGGAGAGAAGATGTTATGCTGCTTGGTTTGAAGATGGAGGAAGGGGCCACAAAGCCTAGGAATGTAGGTAGCCTCTAGAAGCTGGAAAAAGCAAGGAAACACATCTTTCCCAAGAGCCTCCAAAAGGAGCATAGCCTGGTGGACCCATTTTAGACTTCTGACCTCTAAAACTGTAAGAGAGTAAATCTGTGTTGTTTTAAGCCACTATGTTTGTGATCATTTGTTATAGTAGAAATAGGGTAACAATATCCCAACAGAAAAAGAAATCCTATATGTCTCACCTTTTTTATATATTTAAATTGAGAGAAGAAATTAGAGTATCCCAATTAAAGTGGTCTCCATCATCTTAATTATTATGCCTTACTTCATTTCCTCAGTTACTCAAAGAAATAATTCCAGCCAATTATTTCACCTTGCAATGTCAGTGTAGAAAACCAAAGATTGTAATCCATTCCATAATCATTTGAAAAATAAGTAATTTAAAATCTATTCAGAACTTCATCCATGGAATCATTCATCCATTCATAAGAGCCATATAGAAAACTTTTGTGAGTAAAAAACTGTGATGAAACTAAAATGTTGTCTTTTTTGGTCAAATAATGCTATAACTTTTTAAAAATAACAAAAGATTTAATGTTGTAAAAATAATATATTAGGCAACCCACACTTCCTTCAACATTACTCAGATGAAATCTTATATTCCCTTGATCCCAACATAACAGGGCAAGATCTAAAGTTTACCTGGAATTCTCTTTGACCGAATGCTAAGAGAAGTAAAGGAAAAAGGAGACAAATTGGAAAGCACGAGGGAGGGTTACAGATGAGTAGGGGAAGAGGGATGAGGAGAGGCATACAGATTCTCAGAAATAACCTGATCTAAAAGCAACATCAGCTTTTACTTACTCCTGTACCCAAGCAATGGGAGGGATGAGGTGAAGTAAATGTCCTCACACAGACCAATGTTATTACAGGAAAGATGAGGCAGAGCTACATGACACCCAGCCCTTAGATATCATGTTTAGCTTGGATACATAGTGGGTGGCAGGTGGGAGTTGACAAGGGTTACTTAACAGTTTTCAAAAGCTAAAAAACACTTTCATTGAAATATCCTGTCACTTTTATGGCCACATTCTGCCAACTCCACCCCCACCTCTCACACATCTCCCCACCCCCCAGAATGAGGGCAAAAAGAAAAAAGAGAAAAGGACTTGATGTTTCTGATGTTTCAAAATACAAGATGCTTTTAATTTGTTATTACATTTCATCTTCATGAAAGAGTTAAAATTTCTGAGCCTTTAATGTGGGCCAAGCACTGTGCTGATGCTTATGTAGTTTAATAGATTAAACTATACATTACATAGTTTACCTTATCTCGTGCTAATAAGTAATCTCTGAGGTGCGTAGTATTGATATCCCCATTTTGTAAATGGGAAACTGAACCCTACCAAGTTTAAGTAATTGGCCCCAAGTCAAGCAGCTGGCAAATTGCAAGACTGGGATTCAAACATAGCTTTATCTACCTCATGCTAGAGCCTAGTTCTTAACCATTTCTCCAGGAGGTAAATACTATTTTTCATGAACATATTTGATTCAGAGGGATAACAAGAAACTTATATTACTGTGTCTAAATCAAAATTAGCTAATTCAGACTTCAGAATATTAGTTATACACATGATCGTGAGCTTATATTTATAAAGCAGATAGTTCAGTTTTTGATGGCTTTACAAATCGTGATTTTATAAAAATCACCCCTAAACTTACACTGGACAGCTATCCTATTACTCACGCGTTCTCAGTATCTACTAATTGATTTAGAGTAAATCCCAGCTTTCAGAGCTACAAAGTAGGACCTACTGATTCACCTAAGGGCAGAATCAAGATTTGATATAATGGTGTCAAAGTCTGAATTTGGAATAATTAAGTCTCTCAAGCACAGCTGCACTTTTAATTTTCAAACATGCTCTTAAGAGAAAATTTGTGTTACATTATTCCAAGGGTTTATTTCTCTTAGATCCAAATAATTAATGAGATTTGCAGTGGGAAGAAGCCATTAACAGAACTTCACACAGACCTCAAACCAGAATCTCATCATGGTGCATCCATGTTTCATAGGATGCCCCTTTGGCCACCAGGGCTACGTGGAACCCATATGACTCAGAAACATACTGAGTTTCTTCCTCTTGGATCAGTTTGCTTCAGACAACCAAGTCCAAATAACAAAATCGAGTATTCTTTTGTACTTCTTTCTTTTGGTTCAGACTTACGTTCCTGTGAAAAATACTCAAAAGGCTATTATGTTTTGATTAAATCTTCTAATCTGGGCAAGGCCAGAGCTAAACTTGGATACCACAGAACTCATCCATTTTGTTCCTACCACTCTTGTAAAATGTGTGTTAATTTACCCAGAGCTTGTGCCACAGTCAAAATAAATTCACATGTACCTGTAATACCTCACAGCTCGAGGAATATGAAAAGAAAAAAGTTCATGAGAGTTATATGTGTTCCGGTAAGAATACAAAAGAAGCTACTAATTAGGAAAAACAAAACCACCATCGATGGAACAGCTGCAGTAATTTTCTGTGCCTTTCTGGCATTATGGGAAACTGCATGCATTATCACAGTCACTTGTCACACCACAGAGAGACTGCATTAGCTTATTTTTTCCCCATAAATTCATCCACTTTAGGCTGCAGAAAAGCAGTTCACCAACCTAAGGCTGAAATGCTGAAATTCAGAAAATAATGCTTAAAAAGTGGCCAATAACAGATTTTGAAAACAACTTTTTTGAACAATTTTCAATTAGAGTCACAAAGTATTTAGTTGCAACATTTCTTTTCCCTTGATGAGAATTCAGGAAAACCACTATTTTACTTGCTGAAATGTGGTAGGAATATAGTCTTGGTTGGCAATAAGTAGAGCAAGAAGATGGGGAGTTGGGTGCGAAAAGAGGAGAGAAGTTAAAGCTGCCAGCCGAACAGAATGAAAGTGTTTACAATACAGTTCTGAGAGAAGTAAAGAAACCTAGTCAAATTCCAGCAGGACTTAGAAGCACACTCCCTTGAGATGGGGAGTGGGGGGCGGGGGGTACAGTGGGAAGCTCAGGGGCTCCAGATACTGCAGTGCTGCTGAGTTCTGTCACACTCTGGAATGAAGGATAGTATGACCTGAGCCAAAAATGGACACCCCCAAATCTGGACATACAGAGATTCCCTCTTCAAATGCACCAAACCGAGAGTGCTTATAAGCATGGTAGTCGTTCTGGTTTTAAAAGTCATTACTCTATCCAGTGGGGAAACAAGAGTACACCCATTCCACCATACAGAGAACTCTGCTCCCTGTGTGCCTGCTATTTTCCCAGGTAAAATGAGATCTTTGTTAAAGTATAGGGTGTTGTGTAAATAATTTTAAATAGTAATATAATATTTAACTAAATGTGAGCTCAGGATTGAGTTGAGCCACATCCCTTCCTCCCACAACTGGGAGGCCATGTGGGTAGCAGGCCCAGCCAATCTGTCTTATATAGTTGGCATGCAGAACGAGAACCATGCCTTTCAAGTGCTTTCAACAAATAGTAACTGAGCATCTGCTGTGGCCCCACCCAAATATAATGAGGCTGTAGGATGTCTATGGAATATGGTGTGTGAAACTGAACCAAATAAGCTTATCCAAAATAGAAAGTCAAACAAGGGCAGCCTGGGGAGAATACTGGGAACTGAGATGCAAGGGAAACGGCATATAGGAGCCCATGAACAAAAGCTGATCTAAACAAATTTGGCAGACAGCTGTTGCTGCCCATTGAAGGGGTGTTTTTACCTGCTCTTGGCACATTCATGTGAGTGTATCAGTACCAAAGGAGCTGGAATGTGAAGATATATCACACTATTTTTAAAAAGCAACATGGTCAAATAAGCAGCTTATGGTAAAGGGTAATCATTTGAACCTATGTATTTAATACCCACCTTCCTGAATTCTCTCTGAAAAAAAAGAAGAAACATAAAAATTAGAAAAACAACACCTGTACAAATACGGGAACCAAGCAGTGTCAAGAAATAAACCTTTTTTGATGTAAGCCATTGAAATCTTGGGAGCTTGTTTGTACCAGCAGCATATTGATATGCTATTTTTCCAATTATAAAATGAATACAATAAAGCAATTTATACAAAGGTATAGAAGTGGATTGGCAGTTTAAACATCAAATTAATCACAGTTGTTAGCTCTGGAAAAGTAGAAGGAATGATGCTGACGATGGTGGATAAAAGGGACTATTTCTTCTATTAAAATAAGAATTGAAGCAAGTATAGCAACATGATAATAATTATTAATTTGGGTTATGGGTACATAAGTATTTTTTATACTATTCTTTGTAGTGTACTATATTTTAATATACCAAAATTAAAAATAAATAAAATTATATACATTCACTGAAGATAATTTGGGTATGTAATAAAAAAATGAAGAAAATTAAAACCACTCATAATTCTACAACCAAGAGGGAAAACTGTACCAAACTGTAAATATATATACATACTACTATTATAAAATAACTTTATAAAAATGGGGCCTTGTTGAACGGTCAATGCCCTGCTTTTTTCATATAACAATTAAATTTTTTCATTATATTAAATAATATTTTATAACATGATTATTTTCTTGAGAAAAATACCTATAAAACAGAAGATCAAAGAGTTCTTATTTCCCTCCATCATTTAGTATTATCATTCCTCTATTATGTGTCAACTCAATGAGTGAAAAACATTCCACCTTCTTTATTTTGCATTTCTTTGATTGCCAGTTAGGCTGTACATTTTTGTGTGTACATATGATATTGTATATCTGTAGCGGCCACCTGGTCTTTTTGCCTGGCCTGTATCTCCCTTTCTGAGAACTGTCTCTCTCATTTCCCATGTGGTTCTGATGGAGCTGACATGCAAAATATCTTTGCCTGCCCCTAACTGCAGGAATCAGCATGGAACCCAATTATCCTCCAGATGAGATCCTATTCCCTGACTACTGTGATTACTCCAAGAGGTGGGCTTTTGCCCCAACCAACACCAGAGGATCTCCTTGAGATTTAAATTTTGAATGCTGGAGGGTGGCAAGGGGCAGGGAGCTATTGTTTTCTTCCTCAGAGTTGATGATATACAATTTAAAAAGATGAAATTTGCGACATCAAAAATATAAAATGTGGGGGTGGTGGTAAATGGGTAGAGTTTTTGTATGCAATCGAAGTTGTTAAAGCTTAAAATAGACTATCATGTTTATAAGAAGTTTTATGTAAGCCTGAGGGTAACCACACAGCAAAAACCTATGGTAGATATACATAAGATAAAGAGAAAGAAATCAAAGCATACCACTAGAGCAAAGAAGCAAATCTTCAAATAACAGAGGAAGCCAGCAAGACAGAAGGAAAGGAACAGAAGAACTATACAATAGCCAGAAAACAATAAGATGGCATTTGTAAATTCTTACCTATCAATAATTACTTTAAATGTAAATGGATAAATTCTCCAATCAAAAGGCACAGAGTGTCTGGATGGATAAAAAAACAAGACCCAACTACATGCTGCCTAAGAGACCCACTTCAGATTTAACAACACACAAAGGCTCAAAGTGAAAGGATAGAAAAGGATATTCTATGCAAATGGAAACTAAAAGAGAGCAGGGATGGCTATACTTATATCAGAAAAAACTAGGCTTTAAATCAAACACCATCAAAAGAGACAAAGAAGTTTATTTACAGTGACAAAGGGGTCAATTCATCAAGAGGATACAACTGTGAATATATATGCACTCAACATTGGAGTACCTAAATATATTAAACAAACAGTAACAGATCTGAAAAGAGAAGTAAACAACGAAACAAAAATAGTATGGAATTTCAGTACTCCACTTTAAACAATGGAAAGATCATCCACACAGAAAATTGATAAGAAAACATTGGACTTGAACTATACTTTAGGCCAAATGGACCTAGCAGACATAAATAGAACATTCCATCAAAAAGCAACAGAATACACATTCTTCTCAAGCACACATGACATTCTCCAGGACAGAACATATGTTGGTCACAAAACAAGTCTTACCAAATTTTAAAAAGACTGAAATCATACTAAGTATCTGTACAACAATAGTATGAAACCAGGTATCAATAACGGGAGAAAAACTGGAAAATTCACAAGTGAGTGGAAATTAAATAACACACTCCTAAACAACCAATGGGTCAAAAAATAAATCAAAAACAAACAAAAATGGAAACACAACATATCAAAACTTCTGGGATGCAATAAAAGCAGTTCTAAAAGAGGGACGATTATAGTGATAAATACTGACATGAAGGGAAAAAAAAAATCTCAAACAACCTAACTTTACACCTCAAGCAACTAGCAAAAGGACAAACTAAGCCCAACGTTAGCAGAAGGAAAGAGGTAACAGAATTCAGAGCAGAAATAAATGAAATAGAGAATAGTAACCATGGAAAAGATCAATAAAACTTAAGAGTTGGATTTTTGAAAAGACAGAATTTACAAACCTATCTTTGTAAACCTATCTTTGTAGCTTTCTTTGTAAGCTAGGCTTACAAAGAAAAAAAGACAGAGGACACAAATAAAATTACAAATGAAAGAGGAGACATTACAACTCATATCACAGAAATACAAAGGATCATAAGAGACTACTGTGAATATTTATATGCCAACAAACTGGACAGAATACAAGACATGGATAAATCCTAAAAACATACAAACTACCAAGACTGAATCAATAGAAAATCTGCACAAGCCAATAATGAGTAAGGAGGTTGAATCAACAATTAGAACACTTCCAACAAATAAAATCCCAGAACCTGATGGCTTCCCTGGTGTATTCTACCAAACTTTTAAAGAAGAATTAATGCCAATCCATCTCAAACTCTTTCAAAAAGTTGAAAAAGAGAAAACACTCCCAAACCCATTTTACAAGGCCAGCATTACCTCGATACCAAAGGCAGGTAAGGACACAATAGGAAAAGAAAACTTAAGGCCAATATCCCTGATGAATAGAGATGCACAAAAGGAAAGAAGGGTATAACAAAATTCTGTGCAGTCATCACCCCAGTTTCAACAAATCATCAATATACATAAGAGTATAGTATGCTTTATACTATTAGTTTAAGTACAAAGGAGCTAGCTATACTGAGTTTCCTGGAATACTGTCAGGTTTAAGGGTTTGGAGTTCGAGGTGACTATGTATATAGGAACAACATTAATTAAAAATTATAGTAAGTGTTCAAGCTATGTAAAATTTAAAACATATGTCAAAATACCATTAAAAATTAAAATGTAAACAATAGACTAAAATTTATTTGGCACAGGTGTGATATTTTAAAAACATCTTTATTATATAAAGAGATGATACTTACTGGAATGTTCTATAAATATCAATTAAGTCCATTTGAGCTAATGTGTTGTTTAAGACTTGTGCTTCCATATTGATTTTCTGTCTGGATGATCTGTCCACTGATGTTAGTGGAGTGTTAAATTCCTCTACTATTATTGTGTTATTGTTGATTTCTCTTTTTATGTCTGTCAATATTTGCCTTATATATTGAGGTGCCTCTATGTTGGGTGCATATATATTTACAATTGTTATATCTTGTTCTTGGATTGATCCCTTGATCATTTTGCAGTGTCCTTCTTTGTCTACTGTAACAGTCTTTATTTTAAAGTCTATTTTATAGTCTGATATAAGTATTGCTACTCTGGCTTTCTTCTGATTTCCATTTGCGTGAAAAACCTTTTCCCATCCCCTCACTTTCTGTCTGCAAGTGTCTCTAGATCTGAAGTGATCTCTCTTTTTGTGCATGTTCTAAATTTTCCCATAAAAAAAGCCTAAAACATTCTTTTGCACTTTGGACTTATTTTCTGCTGCCTTTCAAGTTTCATGTACATAAATCCCTAATTTGTGACCTTGGACAAATCTGGAAATCTCTAAGCTTTGGTTACCTCTGCTACTAAAAATCAAAACCAAACAAAGAAGTAAAAATATACCAAACATGTAGGATCCTTAAAAGGATGAAATAACTATGACATAAATCACAGCAAGATCCTTTTTGACCCACCTCTTAGAGAAATGGAAATAAAAACAAAAATGAACAAATGGGACCTAATGAAACTTCAAAGCTTTTGCACAGCAAAGGAAAACATAAACAAGACAAAAAGACAACCCTCAGAATGGGAGAAAATATTTGCAAATGAAGCAACTGACAAAGGATTAATCTCCAAAATTTACAAGCAACTCGTGCAGCTCAATATCAAAATAACAAACAACCCAATCCAAAAATGCACAGAAGATCTAAATAGACATTTCTCCAAAGAAGATATACAGATTGCCAACAAACACATGAAATGATGCTCAACATCACTAATTATTAGAGAAATGCAAATCGAAACTACAATGAGGTATTACCTCACCAGTCAGAATGGCCATCATTGAAAAATCTACAAACAAATGCTGGAGAGGGTGTGGAGAAAAGGGAACCCTCTTTCACTGTTGGTGGGAATGTAAATTGATACAGCTACTATGGAGAATAGTATGGAGGTTCCTTAAAAAACTAAAAATAGAACTACCATACGACCCAGCAATCCCACTACTGAGCATATACCCTGAGAAAACCATAATTGAAAAAGAGTCATGTACCACAATGTTCATTGCAGCTCTATTTACAGTAGTCAGGACATGGAAGCAACCTAAGTGTCCATCAACAGATGAATGGATAAAGAAGATGTGGCACATATACACAATGGAATATTACTCAGCCATAAAAAGAAACGAAGTTGAGTTATTTGTAGTGAGGTAGATGGACCTAGAGACTGTCATACAGAGTGAAGTAAGTCAGAAAGAGAAAAACAAATACCGTATGCTAACACATATATATGGAATCTAAAAAAAAAAAAAAGGAAAAAAAATCGTTCTGAAGAACCTAGGAGCAGGACAGGTACAAAGACGCATATATAGAGAATGGACTTGAGGACACATAGAGAATGGACTTGAGGACACGAGGAGTGGGAAGGGTAAGCTGGGATGAAGTGAGAGAGTGGCATGGACATATATACACTACCAAATGTAAAACAGATAGCTAGTGGGAAGCAGTCGCATAGCACAGGGAGATCAGCTCAGTGCTTTGTGACCACCTAGAGGAGTGGGATAGGGAGGATGGGAGGGAGATGCAAGAGCGAGGAGATATGGGGATATATGTATATGTTTAGCTAATTCACTTCGTTATAAAGCAGAAACTAATTCACCATTGTAAAGCAATTAAACTCCAATAAAGATGTTAAAAAAAAAAGGAGAAAATGAAATAATGCATATCTAGCATATAATATGGTGCCTGGCATATACCAGATGCTCAATAAAATTTTCCTTTTATTATTATTATCATTATTATTATTACTACTATTATATTACTACTATTATTATTTCAATTTCTATGTGTCAGACTTTCTTGTTGCAAGAATCAGAAGCTGATCCTGGCTGATTTAATAGAAGAAAAGTTTATTTCAAAGATATTGGGAATGGCAGAGGACAAGTTCAAGGACAGTTTAGGAATGATGCCAAAGGCCTGACCTCAGGAGAAATCTGCTGTGGCAGCTACAGGCCAGCTGAGCACAAGCGGAAACAACTCGGCCACAGTCACCCTCGCATAACCAGTCCTGTGCCAGAGCTGGACGCCCACCCCCACACTGGCCCACAAATGTTTCTGAGGAGGCCCTGCTTCCTCAAACTGCTCCTTTGGGTGCACTGTACCAGAGAATCCTTGAGGAGTCAGACCCATAAGGCTGAAAACTCTTCAAACAGGAATTTTAAAATGTTGACAACCAGGCAGAAAACTTAACAATGTTCTGTACACTTCCCTCGCTAGCTGCCCAAATTTCACATAGACCCTCCTTCTATGCTGGAACTTGACAATGACAACAATTGTTACAACAACAAAAATTCCACAAGTGGGGTCATTCGGCATGGCTGCCCTGGTAGGTCCTTTCTGGAGAGACAACTGCCCTAACAACTCAAACACTGGGGAGCCTGACTCCAGTCTGCTGAGCATAAAGTTTAGAGTTCTGGGATGGCTGGAGCTTTCCCTTAAAATCCAAATTCTTTTTCGCCACACTGCGCAGCATGCAGGATCTTAGTTCTACAACCAGAGATCAAACCTGTGCCCCCTGCAGTGGAAGCATGGAGTCTTAACTACTGGACCAACAAGGAAGTCCCCAAATCCAGATTATTTTATGCCACTGAATCCCCAAGAGAGCACGTTGCTAAAGAAAATGCTCTGGGCAGTTCTGCTTGATTTGGAGGAATGTGGGATTAAATAAATGTGTGATGAAACAAATGTGTTTGACCACTGAATCCCTGTCTGTTAACCTTGGGTGGAAATATATTCCAGGTGGAAAAGACTGTTCCAACACACAGTTGGAGGAATACTGCTGCATAGAAACCAGAGTTGATTTTGCAACTCTCAACTACATGGAATTGTTCTGAGAGTATTGATTAAATAACAGACGTTTAAAAAAAGAGAGAGAGATGCAAAAATTCTCAACAAAATACTAACAAACTGAATTCAACAGCACATTAAAAGGATCATACACCACAATCAAGTGGGATTAACCCCTGTGATGCAAGGATGGTTCAACATATGCCAATCAAACACTACACCAGTAGAATGAAATATAAAAACTATATGATCCTTTCAATAGATGCAGAAAAAGCATGTGACAAAATTCAACACCCATTTGTGACATAAACTCTCAGAAATCTGGTATAGAAGAAATGTACCTAAACATAATAAAGGCCATATATAACAAACCCAGAGCTAACATAATATACTCAATGGTAAAAAGCTGAAAGCTTTTCCTCTAAGATCAGGAACAAGACAAGAGTGTCAAACTCTCATCAGTTAGAGTCAACATAGTACTACAAATCAAGCCAGAGAAATTAGGCAAGAAAAAGAAAATAAAAGGAATTCAAACTGGAAAAGAAGAAGTAAAATTGTCTTTCTTTGAAGATGATGTGATCTTATATATAGAAATTTCTGAAGACTCTGCCAAAAACTGTTAGAACTAGTAAACAAATTTAGTAAAGTTGCAGCATACAAAATCAACATACAGATATCAGTTGCATTTCTATACACTAATAATGGAATATCTGAGAGTGAAATTAAGAAAACAATCACATTTACAATAGCATCAAAAGAATAAAATACTTACAAATAAATTAAACCAAGGAGATGAAAGATCTGTACACTCAAAATTTTAAGACTCTGATGAAAGAAATTAGAGAAGATGCAAATAAATGGAAAGTTATCTATGTTCATGGATGGGAAGAATTCATATTCTTAAATTTGACAATATGTCTAGTATGTATATACAAAGTCTACTAAAGATTCAATGCAATCTATGTCAAAATTCCAATGACTTTTTTCACGGAAATAGGAAAAACAATCCTAACAATCCTAAAATTGGTGTGGAACCAGAAAAGACCTTGAGATTTAACAATTCTGCATAAGAAGAACAAAGCTGGAGGGATCATGGTTCCTGATTTCAAACTAAATTATAAAGCTACCCTTCTCAAAACAGCATGGTATTGGCATAAAACTGGACACACAGACCAATGAACAGAATCAAGAGCTACGAAATAAACCTACAAAAATATATGGTCAACTAATCCTAGACACAGGTGCCAAGAACACACAATGGGGAAAAGATAGTTCCTCCAATAAATGGTGCTGGGAAAACTGGATAATCATGTACAAAAGAATAAAATCTGATCCTATCTTATACTCTCACAATAATTAACTCAAAATGGACTAAGGACTTATATGTAAAACCTAAAACTGTAAAATTCCTTGAAGAAAACAGGGAAAAAGCTCCTTGGCAATGATTTTTTTGATATGACACCAAAAGCACAGGCAACAAAAGCAAAAATAAACAAGTAGAATAACATCAAACTAAGAAGCTGCTCAGTAAAGGAAACAATTAACAAAATAAAAAGGCAACCTATGGAAAAAAATATTTGCCAACCATATATCTCATAAGAGGTTAAGATCCAAAATATAAAAGTAATTCATACAATTCAACAGCAAAATACAAACAGCCCAATCAAAAAAAATGAGCAAAGGTTGGGCAGGCTCCTGCACCCAAGGCCCACCATGGGGGGCTCCTGCGCCAACCACCTCCTCCGCAGGCCCCAGGAGCAGATGCCACCAGGTTGCCCACGTACAGAGGCAGGGCTGAAACTGCAGCTGAGCCCCAGGGGCCGCATGAGTTAGGAAGCAGGGCTGAAATCTCTCCTCATGGCTGCGTGAGTCACGGATTTACACCTCTGCTGCTGGCTTTGTAAATTCGGCACCTGCACTACATCTGAACGAACAACAGGTGCTCCTGTGGCTGGGACGAGTCTGGCCTTAGCAGCTGTGGGCTTTGTGGGTGCAGGCACACAAGGGCTAGGCTGGGCCAGGGTCTGAGCTGCCTCCATAGGTCCCACAACAGGTCCAGATGTGCAACTACTGTGGTAGATCTGTGCTGGTGGCCTTGTGAAAACAATGCCTGAGGGACACCAGGGCCAGTTGCTGGCATTCCCACAGATAAGGCAGGGCCAAGGGTAGTGCCAGAAACAGTGTACTTTGTGAGCCCACACAATGGGTGAAAAGTGAAACAACACTCATGGGTGAACAGCTCTGGCAGAGGAATACTCAGTGAGTCCTCTCCCAGTGAGAGTACTCCAATCCTGCCTACCTCACAGCACAGCTCAGAAACGGATCTGGGGGCTTCTATTCCAACAACTAGGGAGCAGACCCTGCCCTTAACATGGCAGTGACAACCACAGAGCAAAGAGAAGGCCCCACCCAATATCCAATGCAGGCTATGGTCCCCACAACACCAGTCACACCTCCTTTCAAGGGTATACAGCCAGCATACACTGAGGAAAGAGGCCACAGGCATCCATACTAAAAACAGCCCTTACATCAAAAAATAATAAACCCCGGCAGGTTACCCAGGGATGCTCCCACATAAAAATAGCCCTCCAAGACCATAGCAAATAATTGCTTCTCCTAAACTCATAGAGCAAGAGAAATACAAGTAAAATGAAGAAGCAGAGGAACGACTCCCAGTTAATAGAGCAAGAGAATTCCCCTGAAAGAACAAACAATGAAACAGACCTCTTCAGTCTAATAGACACCAAGTTCAAAAAGGAGATAATGAAAATACTGAAGGACTTAAGAAAGGCTATTGACAGAAATGCAGATTACTGTAAAAGGAACTAGAAAGTATAAGGAGGAGCCAAGAAAAGTTAGAAAATTCATTTGCAGAGATGAAAGCTGAACTAAAGGCAATGAATAGCAGAATGAATAATTCAGAAGAATGAATAAGTGATCTGGAAGATACAATAATGGAAATCACCCAATTAGAACAGCAAATAGAAACCAAAATGAAAAAAGAAAAAAGAATGCAATATAAGAGACCTAGGGGATAAAATAAAGTGTGCCATTCTGTGCATAATAGGGATCTCAGAAGGAAAGGAAAGAAGAAATGGGATTGTAAATGTATTTGAAGAAATTATGGCCGAAAATTTTCCAAACCTAAAGGAGGAAATAGATAACCAGGTACAGGAAGCACAGAGAGTCCCAAACAAGATAAATGCAAACAGATCTACACCAAGACATATTATAATTAAAATGGCAGAAGTTAGAGATAAAGAGAGGATTCTAAAGGCAGCAAGAGAAAAACAAAAACTTAGTTACAAGGGAACACCCATAAGGCTATCACCTGATTTCTCTACAGAACTGCAGGCCAGAAGGGATCGGCAAGATATATTCAAAGTCCTGAAAGGGAAAAATCTGCAACCTAGGATACTCTACCCAGCATGATTATCATTTAGAATAGAAGGAGAGATAAAGAATTTCTCAGAGAAGCAAAAACTAAAAGAATACAGCAATACTAAACCTATCTTAAAGGAAATATTGAAAGGTCTTCTATAAATAGGAAAGAATTAAAAATCTACAGAAAAGAGGAAATCACAATTGGAAAGTAAATCACTTAAATCAACCAGAACACAGATTTTTCTTAAAAATCAAAAATTTTCTGTAAAGCAATAATAGCCACAATGAACAGAAAAAGGATAAACATGGGGCTTCCCTGGTGGTGCAGTGGTTGAGAGTGCACCTGCCAATGCAGGGAACACGGGTTCATGCCCCGGTCTGGGAAGATCCCACATGCCGCATAGTGGCTAGGCCTGTGAGCCACGGCCGCTGAGCCTGTGCTCTGCAACAGGAGAGGCCACAACAGTAAGAGGCCTGCATACCACAAAAAAAAAAAAAAAAGGATAAATATGAAGATGTAAAAGAGGACATCAAAATTATAAAATGTGGGGGAGGACAGTAAGAAAATGCAGAATTTTTTTTTTCTAGAATGTGTTTGAGCTTATATGACTACCAGTCTAAAGCAAGTAGATATAGGGAAACCAGCAAACACAAATCTAAAACATACAATAGATTCACAAAAAAAAAAAAAAAAGAAAGACAGACAGAAACCATAAGCATAATACAAAAGAAAACCATCAAACCAAAAAAGGAAACACAAAAAGAAAAAGAGAGAGACAAAGATAAAAGATGAAATATAAAACCAATGGGAAAACAAAGTTTAATGTATGGGAAATACAAAGTTTAAATGTCAATGGACTAAATGCTCCAATCAAAAGACACAGAGTGGCATGAGACTTCTCTGGTGGTCCAGTGGTTAAGATTCTGTGCTTCCACTGCAGTGGGTGTGGGTCCAATCCCTGGTTGGGGAACTAAGATTCCACATGCTGTGCAGTGCATGCCATGCTGTGCACGCCGTGCCATACAGGAAAAAAAAAAGACACAGAGTGGCAGACTGGATAAGAAAAAGAAAACAGAGCCTATAATATGCTGCCTACAAGAGACCCACTTTAGGGTAGAGGACATACATAGATTGAAAGCAAGGGGATGGAAAAATATATTTCACGAAAATGGAAATGACAAGAAAGCAGGGGTCACAATATTCATATCAGACAAAACAGACTTTAAAACAAAGGTTATAAAGGAAGATAAAGAAGGACGCTATATAATGATAAAGGGATCTATACAAGGAGAGGCTAGTATACCCATCAATCTATATGGCACCCAATATAGGAGCACCCAAATACATAAAACAAATACTAACAAGACATAAAGAGAGAAATTGACGAGAACACAATAATAGTAGGAGACTTAAACACCACACTCACTTCAAGGGACAGATCTTTGAGACAAAAAATCTATAAGGCAACAGAGATCCTAAATGATGCAATAGAACAGTCAGACCTACTTGATGTTTTCGGGACATTACACCCAAAAAAAGCAGAACACACCTTTTCAAGTGCACATGGAACATTCTCTAGGATTGACCACAAAACAAGACTCAAGAAATATAAGAATATAGAAGTTATTTCAAGCATCTTTTCTGACCACAATGGCATGAAACTAGAAATCAACCACAGAAAAAGAAACGAGAGAAAAACAATTACATGGAGACTAAACAACACGCTACTAAAAAACCAATGGGTCAACAATGAAAATCAAAGAAATTTAAAAATACCTTGAGGCAAATGACAATGAAAACACAACCATACATAATCTATGGGATGCAGCAAAAGCTGTTCTTAAAGGGAAGTTCATAGCAATATAGGCCTTCTTCAAGGAACAAGAAAAATCTCAAATAAAAAACCTAACCCAACACCTAAAATAATTAGAAAAAGAAGAACAAACAAAACCTCAAGTCACCAGAAGGAAGGATATAACAGAGATCAGAGAGGAAATAAATAAAATAGAGATTAAACAGACAATAGAAAAAAATCAATAAAACCAAGAGCTGGTTCTTTGCAAGGGTAAACAAAATTGACAAACCTTTGGCCAGGCTCACCAAGAAGAAAAGAGAGAAGACCCAAATAAACAAAATAAGAATGAAAGAGGAGAAATCACAACTGATATCACAGAAATACAAAAAAAATTAAGAGAATGCTATGAACAATTATATGCCAACAAATTCGACAACCTAGAAGAAATGGACAAGTTTCTAGAAACATACAGCCCAACAAAATTGAATCAAGAAGAAATAATTTGAACAGACCAATCACTAGAAGTAAACTAGAATCTGTAATTTTAAAAATTCCCTGCAGGGCTTCCCTGGTGGGGCAGTGGTTGAGAGTCCGCCTGCCGATGCAGGGAACACGGGTTCGTGCCCCAGTCCGGGAAGATCCCACATGCCGTGGAATGGCTGGGGCCATGAGCCATGGCCGCTGAGCCTGCACATCCGGAGCCTGTGCTCCGCAACGGGAGAAGCCACAACAGTGAGAGGCCCATGTACCGCAAAAAAAAAAAAAAAAAAAGTTAAAAATTCCCTGCAAACAAAACTCCAGGACCAGATGGCTTCATAGGCAAATTCTACCAAACATACAAAGGAGAACTTATACTGATTCTTCTCAAACTCTTTGAAAAGACTGAAGAGAAAGGAACACTCCCAAAAACATTCTATGAAGCCTCCATCACCCTGATACCAAAACCAGACAAAGATACTACCAAAAAAGAAAATTACAGGACAATATCTTTAATGAATATAGATGCAAAAATTCTCAACAAAATATTAGCAAATGAAATCCAACAACACATAAAAAAGATCATACACCACAACCAACTTGGATTCATCCCAGGGTCACAAGGATGGTTTAACATAGCAAATCAATCAATGTGATACACCACATCAGCAAAAGACAAAAAACACATGATCATCTCAACAGATGCAGAGAAAGCATTTGATAAAATTCAACATCCATTCACGATAAAAAAAAAACCCTTACAAAAGTGGGTATAAAGGGAACATATCTCAACATAATAAAAGCTATTTATGACAAACCCACAGCCAATATAATACTCATTGGTGAAATGCTGAAAGCCATCCTGCTAAAATCTGGAACAAGACAAGGATGCCCACTCTCACCACTTCTCTTCAACATAGTACTGGAAGTCCTAGCCACAGCAATCAGACAAGAAAAAGAAATAAAGAGTATTCAAACTGGTAGAGAAGAGAAAAATTGTCATTGTACGCAGATGACATGATACTATATATAGAAAACACTAAAGACTTCACACAAAAACTACCAGAACTGATAAACAAATTTAGAAAGGTAGCAGGATGAAAGATTAACACACAGAAATTGGTTGCATTTTTTTACACTAATAGTGAAATATCAGAAAGGGAATGTAAACAAACAATCCCTTTTAAAATCTCATCAAAAATAAATAAATAAATAAAATGCTTAGGAATAAACCTCATCAATGAGGTGAAAGACTTATATGCTGAGAACTACAATACATTAATAAAGGAAACTGAAGATCATTTAAAGAAATGGAAAGATATCCCTTGCTGTTAGATTGGAAGAATTAATATTGCTAAAATGGCCATACTACCCAAAGGAATCTACAGATTTAATGCAATCCCTATCATATTACCCATGACATTTTTTACAGAACTAGAACAAATAATCCTAAAATTTATTTGGAACCATAAAATACCCAGAATTGTCAAAGCAATCCCAAGGAGAAAGAACAAAGCAGGAGGCATTACACTCCTAGACTTCAGACAATACTACAAAGCTACAGTAAACAAAACAGTGTAGTATTGGCACATAGGGATCAATGGAACAGATTAGAGAGCCCAGAAATAAACCCACACACCTATGGACAATTAATTTTCTACAAAGGAGGCAAGAATATACAATGGGGAGATGACAGTCTCTTCAGCAAGTGGTGTTGGGAAAGTTGGACAGCCACATGTAAATCAATGAAGTTAAAACACACCCTCACCGCCATATACACAAATAAACTCAAAATGGCTTAAAGACTTAAATATAAGACAAAACACCGTAAAACTTCTAGAAGACAACATAGGCAGAACATTCTCTGACATAAATCATACCAATATTTTCTTAGGTCAGTCTCCTGAGGCAACAGAAATAAAAGCAAAGATAAACAAATGGGATCTAATCAAACTTATAAAGCTTTTGCACAGCAAAGAAACCATAAATAAAGCAAAAAGACAACCTACAGACTGGGAGAAAATATTTGCAAATGACGGAACCAACAAGGGCTTAATTTCCAAAATATACAAACAGCCCATACAGCTCAATATCCAAAACACAAACAACCCAATCAAAAAATTTGCAGAAGACCTAAATAGACATTTCTCCAAAGAAGACATACAGATTGCCAATAGGCACATGAAAAAATGCTCATCATCACTAATCATTAGAGAAATGCAAATCAAAACCACAGTGAGGTATCACTTCACACCAGTCAGAATGGCCATCATTAAAAAGTCTACAAATAATAAATCCTGGAGAAGGTGTGGAGAAAAGGGAGACTTCCTACACTGTTGGTAGGAATGTAAATTGGTGCAGTCACTATGGAAAACAGTACAGAGGTTCCTCAAAAAACTAAAAATACAATTGCCATAGGATCCAGCAATCCCACTCTTGGGCATATATCCAGACAAAACTATAATTTGGAAAGATACATGCACCCCTATGTTCATAGCAGCACTATTTGTGATAGCCAAGACATGGAAACAACCTAAATGTACATCGACAGGTGAATGGATAAAGAAGATGTGGCATACATATACAATGGAGTATTACTCAGCCATTAAAAAGAATGAAATAATGACATCTGCAGCAACATGGATGGACCTAGAGATTATCATACTAAGCAAAGTAAGTCAGAAAGAGAAAGATAAATACCATATGATATCACTTATATGTGGAATCTAAAATACAACACAAATGAACATATCTATAAAGCAGACTCACAAACATAGATAGCAGACTTGTGGTTGCCAACAGAGAGGGAGACTGGGGGAGGGAAGGATTGAGAGTTTTGGATTACCAGATGCAAACTATTATATATAGGATGGATAAACAACAAGGTCCTACTGCATAGCACAGGGAAGTATATTCAATATCCTGTGATAAACCATAATGGAAAAGAATATGAAAAAATATATATGTACAGCTGAGTAATTTGCTGTACAGCAGAAATTAACACAACATTGTAAATGACCTATACTTCAATAAAATTTAAAAAAATAAAATAAAATGGGCAAAGGACCTAAATAGATATTTATAAAGATGACATACAAATGGCCACCAGGCATGTGCAAAGATGCTCAACATCACTGATCATCAGGAAAATGCAAATCAAAACCACACTGAGATATCACTTCACACCTGTTAAAATGGCTATCATTAAAAAGATAAAAGTGTTCCCAAGGATGTGAAGAAAAGGGAATCCTTGTGCACTGTTGGTGGTAATGTAAATAGGTGCAGACACTAAGGAAAACAATATGGAGAGTCCTCAAAAAATTAAAAATAGAGCTACCACATAATCCAGCAATCCCACTTCTTGGTATATATACAAAGAAAATAATATTACTATCTAGAAGAGATATCTTTAGCCCCAAGTTTATTATACCATTATTCACAATAGCCAAAACATAGATATATGTATGAATGGAAAAAAACTATATATATTTTCTATTTTTGTTAGCTTTACTTTTTTTATTTTTTTAACATTTGGCCCAGATTTTAAGTTTTTCATTGTCAATGTGCTTTTCTTGTATCACTTCTTCATGAGCTGCTATATGTAGAGAAACCTTCCTTAACCTGAAATCATGTAAATATTTACCTGTGTTCTCTTCTAATCCTATCAATGGGCACTACTTCTAGAAAATATATATATATAATAGTATATATATTCTATTTCTCTGGAGAACCCTGACTAGTACAAAGCCCTTAAAATTCTGCATGTTTTCTGCTCCAAAGGATCTGAAAATGTGAGACTCAAATCAGTCACTTGAATTCACTAAATTTCATATCAGTTCTGTATCCATCTTCACTACTGCATACAGACATTTTCTTTATTCTCACACTAGCTACAACCTCAGCTATCAAAGCTGAGAAAGCAACTTCATCGTTGATGTCACTTAGGCATTATTTTCCATAGATTGGGACTATGCTATTATGGCATTTAGAGAGTGCTACTTCTAACTGCAAAATGCTTTATTACCCTCAGTATGCCTCAGCTATGGAGTTGCTTGATTAATTTTATTCTCATATGTTGGACATACACTGCCCAGACATATAAACCCAGGTGCTGTGCCCATGGGAGTGGTGGTGGTAATGGTGGTGTGTTTGTATACATATGCATACTTGAGAGTCTTTATATAAATATAAAACTTAACTACCTAAATACTAAGATGCTTGTTCCTAGTGTCTCATAACCCTTACTCTAACAAATATGGTTCTGGGGAACCCTGCTGTGTTATGCAATTAGTAAATCCTCCTGTCCTGGGCTGGACACTGAGGGGAGAGACATTAAGGAAAACTGACAACTTCTGTCCTATGAGAACCACAGTAGAATGGAACAATAAGGATCAAGAAACAAACAAACAGAAAAAGACAACTCTAAGTATCAGAAACTTAAAAAAATTAAATATCAGCTATAACTTAACAAGACACAGACACCAGAATGGTTTTAACAGTTCATTTCAGCTCTAAACACGTTTAAGAAGCGGGAATTCATATCTTGGCTAGGACCTTGAGACCTTTGTGTCTACATACAGGTGTCATGATCATCAGCTGGTTCTAATGCTGGTCTAGAGGAATAGATTATCCAATTTCCTTAAGACTCTGTGTTAATATCAAATAAGATGCAAGTTCTCTATACTTGATGAATTATAAAATGTCTCTGCCCCTTCCTCTTTCTACCTCATCTCTTTTTTCACTGTTAATTTATGAAAAAAATATTTTTATATTTTCATAAGATATAAAATTCATTTATAATATCTACAGTTGAATAGGTTCTATGTTAAGCAGAAGAAATAAAAAAAATTCAGTTCCTTGCCTTATAGAGTTCACAATTTAACAGCAGGAGACAAACAACTGCAGGATAGTATGAAAAATCCTACCAGTCTGGGGAAAAGAGGGACAGAAGAAGACATGGGGGACTCTCCTGGTGGTCCAGTGGTACAAAACACAGGGAACGCGGGATCGATCCCTGGTCAGGGAACTAAGATCCCATATGCCACGGGGCAACTAAGCCCACGTGCCACAACTACTGAGCTCAGGAGCCTCAACTAGAGAGCCCGCGTGCTGCAAACTACAGAGCCCATGCGCTCTGGAACTTGCATGTCACAACTACAGAGTTTACATGCCCTGGAGCCTATGTGCCACAAGTAGAGAAGAGAAAACCCGCATACCACAACTAGAGAGAAGCCCGTGCACCACAACAAAAGATCCCGCATGCCTCAGTGAAGATCCTGTGCGCTGCAACTAAGACCTGATGCAGCCAAAAATAAATAAAATAAATAAATAATAAATAAAATCTAAAAAAAGAAAAGAAAAGAAAAAGACATGGGAGGCTTCCTGGAAGAAATGTTACTCACAGTGAAACTTGAAAGAGGAATAGAAATCTGTAGTGTGTGTATGGAGAGGGTGGAAGGTTTATGTGGTTAGAGGGGAAAGGTCATAAGCATTGTACACCATCTCTGAGAGAAGTACTATCAAAATAAACAATGATCCACTATGCTTCTATAACTCTTTGCCGGTTTACAAAGCACTTCCTCCTTGGCTATAGACATTGACAGAAATAGAAAAGAAGTGACAGAATCTCAATCTCCAAATCCACAAGGAGCTACCTGCTGGCTTCAGCCACTTCGGCAGGGTTCTGGAAATAAAAATCATGCCGAAATGTAGATCTTAGAAATATAGATCATACAGACCTAGAAAATATATGGTATTTACTAAAAGCCAGGGCTATGGCCCTAGATCAATGAGTATTTTCCTACCCTAGAGAACTGGACTAAGCAAAAAATTCCTTTGGTGTAGACCACTGATTTTCATACTGTGTGCATTGGGGTCCCAGTGTTCTCGAGAAGGGCCACAGAAAGAGTAGGACACTGAGCAGGCAGATGCCCAATATTTTACTCAATAGTTTATTGGTTTATATACCAGAATTTTGCTAACACTTTTCTTAAAGAGGGTTCTGCTGCTCTTTTAGAAAAAGTTTAAAACCGTTGTCCCAATGCCTTATATATTGATTGGCTATTTTTCAAGAATGGTATCTGGAATATCCTTAACCTCTAATAAAATTTAGAAAGATATAGTGGTGGATTCTGCTGTCTTAAGGTCTTTCCTGAAATCCTCTTCTTCCTTTGAGCAACCTCTCCCTATATCCAACCCCTCTGGATTCCCATTTCCATATCTTTTTAAAATTTTTTATAATAATATCCTTTTTTTTTTTTTTTTGCCACATCACACAGCTTGTGGGATTTTAGTTCCCCAACCATGGATTGAATGCAGACCCTCAGCAGTGAAAGCACAGACTCCTAACCACTGGACCACCAGGGAATTCCCTCTCCATATCTTTTTGATTCATAACGGCCATTGCTAAATTGAGTGTGGTCTCAAGATGCTATTCTTTCCTGTGAGGAAGGGAACCTGTATTTATAATAAAAAATCCTCCAAGTGAAATCTGTGGCTTTGCACCATCTCCACCATTCAAGCTTCCTACTTGTTAGTTTATATTCAATGACTCTGGTAAGTTCCCAGGGCCTTCTTGTCCCATCTGGCCTTTTTCTGCCTGCATAGCTGCTGCCTCTACCACCTCCTCTAGAGGAGGTGCCTGTAACTTTTGAGGCCAGCAGATTCACCCTTTGCTCCTTTATTTATCCTGGTTGTAGATTTTCCTCAAAAGATGTTTTAATTGTACTTGCTACTGTTGATGCTTCATATGCCAGTACATTCATGGGCCCAGAGAAAACTGATGTGTACTCAGCCATGTGCTCTCCTCCCAAACTCTTTTCTCTACCTTAAAATTATTCAGGACTATGTACTTTAAACAGTAGCATGCACATACTTTTCTGCCACTCCTTTCTACTGCTAGATGTACTTCCTCTGTGCTCACCCCATTCCTTTTATGCATGCTCAGCTGGGTTTTAAAAGTTCCAATCTGTTTCTTAATTTGCTTCTGCATTTTCTCTCAGCTTTTTTATTTTTGCAAGTAACAAAAACTGAATGCAAACTCTCATAAGTAAAACAATCTATGCAATTGGGAAGCCCAAGGGATGCTAACTTCAGGCATAGCTGAGTCTAGCAGTTTTCAATTCATGCTTCTTCTCTCTTCCCTCTTCCACCTTTCTCCCGTATTGGCCGGTTCTCAGGCAAACTCTCTCCATATGTCAACAAATGTGCCCCTTAGCACCTGTGATTTTAGAAGCAAAGGGACTTTTTTTCAGTAACCCTATCAGAAAAGGATACCAGTTGCCCTTGTCTAAAGCACATATACATCCATGGACCAATCATGGGAGAAGTAGAGTGTCTATTGACCAGCCTAGACCCCTGACACCCACCTTCAACTCCCTCTCTCACCCTTGGTCTCATCAAAGAGAAGGAAAGGGCTCTGCAATTATCAGTCAACCAGAATTATATGGCCTAGTGTTAAGGCAGTTCACAAAAAGAAGCAAATAAAATAAGAAATAGATATAAGAATTAGCATTATTTGTTGAACTGAATGTCTTCCTTCCCTTGTTAAACCTCTCACAGTTCCTTATTTTATTGCAAAATTTAAAACTTATTTAAGCTAATGCACTTCCACTTTGAGTTTCTGATATTTTCCGTCAAAAGCTTAAGCAGTAGCTTTAATTCTTATACCAAATTCTGAGCCTTTAATCAGCTGATTGTGTTTTCCCTTTGCCTGGAAGCAAATAGCTCTGAGATCCAGAGTGTCCTGGGTGAAATCCTTCTTAAAATGTCTTGCTTCATCTTTGGGTTTGCAATAAATCTGCTAATTTTATTTGGGGGGGGATATAGCTGTTTTACAATGTTGTGTTAGTTTCTACTGTACAGTGGAGTTCCCTGTAAATCTGCTAATTTTTTTCCCTCCACTCAGCCCAAGGGAATACATTCTTGATATAATATGAACCCCAACATTTCTCTATTTCTTGCTTCTTATAGAAATATATATCAGGCATGGATGGATGGTTGATAAATGGTAGATGATAGATGGACAGACATATGTACAAACAAATAAAGAGAACCAAATAGAACAGAAGCCATCCCACTAACCAGTAGTTGGCAATTCCAATCCATACAAGGAGTAAGCCTAACCAGGCTCTAAAGCAGTACATTCCCACTCCCTAGCAACACACAATGAGATCCCTTCCCAGTGCCAGACACTCTACCTCTAGCCAATGCTCTTTGAAGCTCTTTGAGCAGATTTTCCCTGAATAGGGAAATGGAGAAATGACTCCCTATACCTTCCAAAGCCAGATTGCTCCAAGTAGATGGTGGTTTTCCAGGTGATCTTACTGCATACATCTCCTGACTGAGCCCCAGAAAATAATTTCTCTTCCTATCATCCCATTAGTTAGAGGCCATAATCAAGATCATCTCCCAAATCAGGAATATTTTTCTCTCCACATAAGATACCAACCACCAGAAACTGCTCTAAGTCTTAAAATCCCTAAATGAACTTGCCTCCCAAAATTCAGTTCCTGATACATATCCTAACTCCCATCAGATCAACTATGCAAATGATAGTCATATCTCTGAGAGGTAAGACCAGGCTCAGTCTGATTATATCCTCCCATGAACACAAGAAAGAAAAGAGAGGCACCCTTCTTTTTACCCATACCATCTCTCTCTTAAATCATCCCTTCATCTCTACTTGATCTTTAAAAGGCCAAGAGACACAAACCAATAAGAGATACCACATGGGAATCACAGAAGAAAAATATAATAGAAATCCAAAAAGGAAGTGGTCAAAGTGAATACATCACCCAGAAAAGGGAGGCCTTAAGGAAGTTTACCAAGGGACATCTCAGGAAAAATATTTGCCCCCGTTAAAAAGGTTTTTTCAGAAAAACTCACTGAGCAATCTAGAAGAACTTCCTCAGCCACCTTTGCTTTTCTATACATACAAACAAAACTACTTTATTTAAACCCCAACATATAACAGTAATAAATATTGCATAGAGACCCTACAGTAATGAGGTAGAAAGTTCATTTAATTGAAAGAGATGTATGCTTACTTTACGCTCTTTGCTAAAGAAAAATTATTTTTGTCAGTAATGTAGCCATTAGCATTCTTGAAGAAGATAATTTTGGAGAGGTAGAGCTCCGTGTTCAAAAAATGATTAATGCTCAGTAAACAGTACAGAATGGAGATCAAATTGGTATATTCAGTCAGATCTTGTTTCAAATCCCAGCTTCAAGTGGGGAATCCTGGGTAAGTTACTTAATCTCTCTGAGCCTCAATTTTCTCTCCAGTAAAATGTAAACTTCTCTCCTAGGGTTCTAGGGAGAACAAAGTAGAAATATGACACAGAGCACCCAATAGATAATAGATAATAAACAGTAGACTTTTATTATAAGTCTATTGCAGTTGAAGAATTGGAGAGTGGTAACACTACCTTTTCTCCCTAGACCTAGTAAATAATCTTAAGTGTTAGAATGAACCATTAGCTCATTTAGAATCCACTGCCTAAACAAAAAGTCCAATTTAGCCAGGCAAGAGTTTACTCAAACCAACTCTACTATGAAACTTTATATGGTAATATTTCACAGTGCTATAATAGATTTACCCAAGTCCTATCAATCAACAACTCTTCAATTTCTCTATCCCCAATCTGAAGTATTTCAACAAAATGCATCTTCTTCTACCTTTATGTGTCAGCACTGCCTCTTCTCTAGATTACAAAATGACAGCAATAAACAGATAATTGTTTCTGAGTCACTCTAGCATTGTACTTTCTTAGTATATCAGCACTGGAATCAAAAACATGTTTGACCTTAAAACGTTTTCTCCAAGAAAATAATTAGAGCATCCAATTACTAAGAAATAATCAATGTTCCTGCAAAGTAAATTCTCAGATATTTTGCAGTTTTTCATTTTCTGCCCTTCAAGTTAAGAAAACATAAAAATAAAAGGAAATAATAACTCTATGTGACATAGTACTCACTAAAGATACTGAGAACGTGCTCTCGAGTATAAGAAAGGAAAATTGAATCAGAATCAAAAAACCTAGGGTTGAATCCCACCCTCACTGCTCATCAGCTTTCAACCATGTAAGCTCTCTAAACTTCAGTTTACTCGTCTGTAAAATGAGAATAATAAAATGTACCTCGGAGAGTAACATAAAAATTAAATGGAAAATGCCATCTCCATGTTTTCATATAGTAGGTTCTTCAAAAAAAAAAAAGTATAAAATGCCTAAATACTCCTGCAATTATCTCTCCTTCCTGAGTCATAAGAAAGAAAATTAAATCAGTTAATCATGGCATTTCCTATTAGATCACTAGTTTTCCAGTAGTTTTAGTGCCAGAACTATTTTCTCAAGCAAAACTTTATGTAGAAGCATAAAACATTATGTTAAAATACAGCCAGAAGCAGAGCTGCTTCTTTCAACCACCTACCCACCCATCCATTCACGCACTGAATATCATTGGTGTCAGGCACTGTGCTAGACACTGGGAATACAAAGAATAAGACATGGCTCCAGCTTTCAAGGAAACTGGCATATTATCATGTTTACTGTCTTCTGGATGAATCTTAGATGCTGGTTGGTTCAAAGTGAAGTATCCTGGATAGCTACACAAAAACTAAGGTCAGAAGTAGGGGTATATGAAATGGGATATTTGCTGCAGACCCAGCATAATATAACCCAGAATCAACATCTTGAGTGAGACTGCTTAGAAACGAGGAACAAGTCTGAAACTTGAGTGCACAAGAACAGATGGAGAACAAGAAGTAATTACCATAGGAAGGCTCAACACTTAAGCCAAACAAGGCAAAGTAAGGATTCCAGAGGCAGACACTGGAAAGATCTCATGTGGTGATCATTTACTGGGGAGGGGTTATAATTCAAGGGGCATGGCTGCTTGAGGGTTGGGTAGAAGGAAGTAGTAAATGGCTTAGAGCCAGTTTGGAGGTGGAGGTTATAAAAGTATAGGAAAACACATTCAATAATATAATAATATGTGACATTTTAGAAGTATAAGGTTCAGTAAGGTACTGCATCCTAAGTGAAACATTGATGATTTACAGTGCATTTAGAGGAAAGAACTGCATGAGTAAAATGGTTCAGATATTATTTTATGCAAGGTTTGTGAGAAGCAACTGAGTTTATTTGGCCTGGAGAAGAAAGGGTTAGGGATGTCATGATAGCTGACTTCAAATATCTAAATGGCTATGGAGGAGAAAGGAAATACATTCTGAGCAACCCTACAAAAGCCATTCCCAGAGCTTTCGCTATGATCTCTAGTCTCTTCTGAGATCCAAACAAATAAATCTAACTATTATATAAACTGAATAATCTTGGCTGTCCACTTGAACTTTAAACATAGTTGCCTAAAACTGACTGTGTTACACTTCCCTCCCAAACTCCTACTCATTCTATAATCCGCATCCTTTTTTATTGGCATGTCCATCTTAGCCACCACGAAAGAAACCTGGAAATTTCTATAGTATGTCCACATCAATTTAACTACTAAATTCTCTTCATTCTACTTCCTTCAAATACAAAGGGAGTTTTCTAAAAAACTATGACCATAGAGTAGTTCCCTACCTAAAACTTTTGAATGGATCTCAGTAGAAAGTAGAGTAGACTTTCCCAAGGCACATGGTATCAAATATAATCTTATGGACAGGGTTTGCGTGAGTGGGTAGGAGTGTCTCAGGTAGAGAAGTTTGGGAAGCAGTTTAATCAAAATCTCTCTTAATGATCACAGTCAACATTAGCATACTAAAGTCTGAGAAATATTTCAGTAAAGAATATTGTTCTAAATCTGTGCGATCAGTATCTCTTAGTTGTTTTTTATTTGACCACAATATCTCTTAATTTTCCAAACAGTTACTATCCTATAAAATATATTTCAGTGGACATTGTACTATAAAATGAAATGGCCTATAAAGCCATTCGTAAGAGGTTTTCAACTTTATCTACTACTGTATTTATCGATTAATCAATTCAGGATATATTTATGGAACAGCTACAATATTATGTGCTAAGGATACAGTGGTGAACAACTAGACATGGTTCCTGCCTTCAACTATTTACTTATCATTTCCAAAAATTACAACAATTTTTATTTCTCCAAGCCTTTGCCCATACCGTGCCTATTAAGTGGAATGCCTTTCACTTGACAAACTCTTCCCCATTCTTCATCTACCTACACCCTTAACTATTGCTCCTTGACCACAGAATGTATCTTGTTTATTTCTATTTTTCTATGCTTAGCAGTGTACCTGACACATAGTTCTATTCAATAAATTGTATTAATAAATAGATAAATGAATTAAGATATTAAAATGTCTTATTTTAATATTTTGAGAAATTACATTTTTAAATGAAACCATGTACTTTTGTAACAGTTACTTCAAGTGTAAAAATATTAATAATTTATTACTTTAGGGAGATGCTTATTAGTGCTTCTTTTTAAATTTTATCTTCTGACTTCTTATCATACTTGTTTGGCATAAGTTATAGGTACACCTGTCATGTTCATAACTGTACATGAAGTACTAATTTGCAAGAGTTTTAAAAATTATGTTACATGGAAATTGAAGTAAAATAGCAATTAAAAAACTGAAGTTAAATTTTAAATGATCTAATCTCAGAAAATCACAAATATACTTGTAAAATTGCTTTGTCTTATCACTAACATACACTAAGTATCATAAATGTTCACCTTTTGGCATTTCATATGCTTGATGAAGCTAATTGGAACCAGCATGATTTGTCAATGGGTTGAGAAGTTGGAGAGGTAAATTATTTTTTTACACTAACAACAGTGAATATGCTAGTTTTTTATAGACCATATATGGTTAGAATGTTACCTAAATCTATTACAGTCAACAAATGGATCACTCTGGTGAATGGGGCCAAAAGAATACAGAAAATTTATAAAGACATATTTATATACCAGTGAAGATAAAGAAAGAGACATGGTATAAATGGGGAGAAATAAACTTGAAGAGGCTAAAGACTGACAAAAGGCAGGCAACTGTAGAAGCTAGATGACAGAAATGTGGGGGTCATTATACCAGTCTATCTACTTTTGTGTATAAATTCTTCCATAATAAAGTTTAAAAGCAGGGAGTGAGGAAAGCAGGGAAGGAAGCAAGGAAAGGAAGGAGGGAAGAAAAGAGAAAGGAAGAAGCAAAAAAGAGGAAAGTGTAATGAAAAAGGAGAAAAAGAAAACAAACATAAGGAAAGAAAAATATCTTCTAACCAAGCATGACTATATCATGGAAACATTTGGTTGGCCCATGATTCAGTACACTTGATCATGTGGGTCCCTTTTGAAACATAATAATGGCTAGTATTTATTGAATACTTCTTGTTTGTATGCTGGAGCTTTACATGTATTATCACACTTAGTCTTTGCAGGAACCCCATGAGATTAGTACTATTACTATCCACATTGATAGATGAGAAACTGAAAGTTAGAAAGAAGTGACTTGCACAAGGTCTCACAGTTGATAAGTGACTGCCAAATTTCAAGCCAGAGATGTCTGACTACAGGGACAAAATTATCAGATGCTGCTGTATGTTTTATATACAGTTCATCTGCACATCTTGCTCTAACTTGTATTTTGATTTAGGTTGATCCAAGGCTGTCATGGTAAAGTGTTGTTGAGTAACTGGGGTATCTGGAACCAGACTGTAAACTAAAATATACTTCATAAGAGAAGTCATTTTACTTTCAAATTAAAACCCACTTATATATTAATGGGCCCAAGAGAATATTTTTATTTATTTACTTATTATAAATTTATTTATTTTATTTTTGGCTGCATAGGGTCTTCATTGCTGCACGTGGGCTTTTCTCTAGTTGTGGCGAGCAGGGGCTACTCTTTGTTGTGGTGCACGGGCTCCTCATTGTGGTGGGTTCTCTTGTGGAGCATGGGCTCTAGGCACGCAGGCTTCAGAAGTTGTGGCATGCGGGCTCAGTAGTTGTGGCTCACAGGCTCTAAAGCACAGGCTCAGTAGTTCTGGCGCACAGGCTTAGTTGCTCCGCGGCATGTGGGATCTTCCCGGACCAGGGATCGAACCCATGTCCCCCGCATTGGCAGGCAGATTCTTAACCACTGCGCCACCAGGGAAGCCCAAGAGAGAATATTTTTAAATGGCATTACATTTAAAAGCTTATTGATGCCTACTGCAGATATTCTATTTTAATAAACAAGTTTTTAAACACACAGCAATGACAAATTTCAGTTCCAAATTGAAAGGTGCCAGCATTACTTCTATATAACAAGTCTTAAATTATACTTTGGGTGCCCATTGCACCATGTGTAGGCACCTATGTTTTCAGATAATTTGAGGCCTCCCCACCCTATCTCTAATGCTACATCTACATTCAGAGCATTTCTGTAGCATGGCAGCATAGGAAGGAACTAGTGAAGAGGTGTATCTGATCCTTCAATGCCATCAAAAATGCACAACGGCATCCCATGAGATATTCCTGCCTACTCTTCAGTCATCAGTACACATGGATCTCTGCAGCTCTCCTCCATGTCAAGCTCACAAAGCTTCTTCAGGTCCTGTTTACTTTCTCTCGGTGGCTTCCCTGTCCTCTTCAAAGTTTCTTCACTACTCTGGAGCAATAAGAAATTCAAAGGGGCTACCTAAGCATTCCTGTTAAACCACCAAGCAACTATTTCAACTATACTGTGCCCCCTATCTGCTAGATAATGAGCATTATAAGATTTTGTTAGCTCCTTGCACTGTACCCAGAGATAAAGGTTCTCTTGTCTGCCTGTTATACCAGCCCAATCTTAGATCTCAGTCCAGGGTTGAGGTGAGTAGGGCACAAGGCTACTTCACAGTGATCCACTAGCATCTAAGCTGTATTATGTCCCTCAATATAAGAAAACTTTCCCAGTCTCCAGGCGGGGGAAATACTGGCTCTCATTGATAACATATTTTTCTGTGTACGCTGGTTTTACCAAGAGTCTGAATTTCAGACAAGTGTTTGATTCGTTGTTATTTTTTCTTATTAAGAAAAATATGTTTTGCTTTGTATATAAAATATATCTCAGTTCTTTTATCACAAAACTTAAAAAGTACATGATATTCTTAAATCTAATCTAGGCTCCTTCTGTAGGTAATAGAAAAGAACTGTTGAAGGAAAATTTAAAATTCAGTAACATACTCTTAATGATGGAGGTGATATACAGTATCATGATGTACTAACTCATTCTGCTGCTATTCCTGCTGTCCTAGTCAATTATGGGGATAGGTATACATGCATATTGCATGTATTAAATATTTTAATTATTGAATGTCTGATATGTGCCAAGTACTCTGCAAGGCACTAGCAATATAAAAATCAGTTGCAAAGAGACCACTCTGTGACTTAGAGAATTGAAGAGAGTATTCCTTCCATCATTATAATGAAAAAACTTCTGTTAACTTCAAATTTATAACTTTTTTCCCAATCCAACTGAGATAAGTTTTCAGAACAAACAAATGACCCAAAATCTGGAGATATAGACACCTACTGGAAGAGAGGAAATGTGAGCACTTAACTTGAGTAAATGCAACCAGACACCAATAAAAATAGTATACCTAGAATAATTGACAGGTAAATGAAAGCTGTGTGTGAAACTAGGGAACAGTGTGATGTCCACAGAGACTGCAGAAACTGAGGGAGTCTATACTCTTTTCCAGGCTCTTTCTCTATGAATACTATGGAACACTCACAGAGTAGATCAGAAGGATCCCAAAGAAGTTTCTGTTGTGGTTCAAACCCAGGAGAGGGAAACAGCAGCCATGCTGAAGGGGCAAGAAATTCTACACAGACCTTTCTCTCCTATGTCATTTATGGAACAAAAACCTTAGTCTGTGAGGAGTAGGGCAGCAAACATTGCCACCCTCAGGACAGTGGTAAAAACTCATTGCAGCTAGAGGAAGGGACAGAGGGGGGAAAAAATCTACTCTTAAATAATGGGTAGTAGAACTGAGAAGTCCTTACCTCTAAGAACCAACAAGAATGCCTAAGAATGAGGCTTAATTTAAATATAAAATACACCCTATAGCTAAGCTAACAAGCTTTGGCTAACCGCAGAAGAATCCTGGGAGAGGGAAAGGAGAGAAAGAAGAGTAGGAAAAGAAGCCCTTTCTGAGGCACAACACAAAAGAACAACCTACAGCTTAAGGTCTTCCCAATAATGCATAACCCGAACCTAATCATGAGAAAACATCAGACAAACCTAAATTGATAGATATTCTGCAAAATAACTGGCCAGTACTTTTCAAAAGTGCCAAGATTATTAGAGACATTTAAAGAAAGACTGAAGAACTCTCAATATTGAAGGAATAAGAAAACATGAAAACTAAATACTGGATTAGACTCTGGAATCGAAAAGGAACATCAGAGAAACAACTGATGAAATCCAAATGAATCATGTAGTTAATAATATTTTACCAAGATTAATTTCTTAGTTTGGGTAAACGTTCTATGGTTATGTAAGATTTTAATACAAGAGGAAGCTGGATGAAGTTAGAAGCTGCAGAAGTTGCAACTTTATAGAAGTTGCAACTCTTCTATAAATCTAAATAAATCTCAAATTTTAAAATGTGAAAAAATAGATTATTGATTAGTCTAGGTCTCAATGAACTCAAAGTCTATTGGGAAAGAAAACACACAATACAATGTTATAATGTGATAAGTGTAACCAGAGATATAAGGTATTAGGAAAGCCAAGGACTAACTACTGAGCAGATGAAAGACTGTTTCTAGGAGAAAGTATTTGAGATGAGCCTTATACAATGCTACTGATAAGAAAAGGAAGCTAGAATTTCCAGAAAGAATTGTCTTAATGTATGAAAGACTACAGAGTGTCCCAGAAACTACAAGTGGGTTGATTGTTGTTGAAACAAAGGTGAAGTGGTAAAACTTGAAATATAAGTAAACATTAGGCCTTGAGGAATGTTATCTTCTATTCTAGGTAACTATGAGTAAAAAAAGTACTTTATATCAGGGACATGACAGAGGCAGTTATGTGTTTTAGAAACATCATTTTGACAGTATTGTGGAGAATAAAATGAAGGGACACAAAGTGTTTACTTACTAGTTCAGTGTTCATTATTCCAATTTAACTTTTATCTAGATTGATATATTAATGCAACCTATGATATCAGTTTCATAGAATCTTAATAGAAATATCTGAAGGCTTCAAATGCCAACACATTAATAATCCTCATTCCTCAAGTGAACCAACCCAGAAATGTCTATCCTTGCTACAGAAAATGCATTTAAAATTCAAATATTATGCCTACTTAATATATCAAAAATATTCTTTATATTTCCTTTGACAACATAAATAATAATATAGCTAACACTATCCTTTGTGTAGGCAATAATATTTATTGATCATCCACTATGTGCCAAGCACTATTATAGGTTTTGAAGATTTAATATTAAAAGAAAGATACAGACCAGAAAAGCCTATTCTTCACGGAGCTCATGTTCTAGGGGTGAGTGGTAAGATAGAAAAAATAATTAACTAAATTATATATTTATAGTATATTGGAAGGTGATAAGATCTATGGGGAAAAATAAAGCAGAATAAGGGTGATGGGGAATGCTGGGAAGGAGGAGGATGTAAAATTTTAAATAGGGTAGTTGATTAGTTCTTATTTAAAAAGTGATATTTTGTGGCCAACCCTTGTAAATATCTGAGGAAGCAATCTTTCCTAGTATAGGGAAAAGGTAGGACAAAAGCTCTGAAAAAGAGTATGCCTAGAATATTCAAGTAAGAACAAGGAGCTAGCTCAGCATGGCTAAAGCTGAGGGAGCAAAAGAGAGAGTAGTATATAATTTTGGAGCAGTAGCATGAGGCAAGGTCTTATAGGACTTGTCTGGCCATTTTAAGGACTTTGGCTTTTATTTTGAATCAAATAAGGACTACTGGAGGATTATTAGCAGAGAAATTAAAGTATTTGGATTATGCTTTTAAAAGAATACCCTTGCTTCCATATTGCAAATAGCCCAAATAGGGGAGACAGCAAGGATAGAACCGTAAAAGTCAAATAGGAGGCAGTTGCAGTAATTTAGGAAAGAGATTATGATGACTTATACCAGTCATCATATAAGTATATGGGACTGGTGGTCCCATGGGAGAAGTGGTCGGATTCTGGATATATTTTGAAGGTAGAGCCATTAGGCTTTCCAGACAAATAGAACACGGAATATGAAAGGCAAATAAACTTCAAGGTTTTGACCTAGGCATCTAGAAAGACAAAGTTGACATTAACTGAGACAAAGACAACTGTAGATGAAACAGATCTGGAGATAAAGATAAGAAGTTCTATTCTGAACATGTTAAAATCAAACATATTTACTATTTCTACTACTAGACATCCAAGTGTATGTCTTACCAGCAATTAGATTTATAATTCTGGGGGTTTGAGAGAGTCTGGTCCAGAAATACAAGTTGAAGAGATATCAGTATATAGTATCTGAACCATGCATCTGAATGTATTCATGGAGGGGAAAAGAGTAAATGTAGATCAGGTATTAGCATGCTTTTCCTGAAAAAGGCCATAGAGTGAATATTTTAGGTGTTGAGGGCCATGTGGATTCTGTCACAACTACTCAACTCTATCTATGCAACTCAAAAGTAGCTACAAATAAAACATAAACAAATGAACATGGTTGTATTTCAAAACAACTTTACTTATCAAAACAGGCACAGTTTGGATTTAGGCCATGGGTCTTAGTTTGCTAATTGCTGGTATAGATAAACAATAAAGAAGGATCAAGAACTGAGCTCTAGAACACAACAAATTTCAGAGGTCAAGGAGGAGAAGAACAAGGATCTGGCACAGGAAATTGAAAAGAAGTAGCCAAGGAGATAATAGAAAAACCAAGAACAAGTGGTGTTGACAGCAAGAAGCAAAGAAAGTATTTGAAGGAAGAAAGGATGATTCAAGTCTATCAAGTGCAGCTAATGATTCAAGTAAAATGAAGAAAGAATTGTCAGCAATTTGAGGGTCATTGGGATCTCAGCAAGAACAGTTTTAGTAAAGTCATTAGGAGCAAAATCTAACTGAAGTGGTTTCACTATAGACAAAGAGTAAAGAATATAAGAATAGGGACTTCCCTGGTGGCTCAGTGGTTAAGAATTCGCCTGCCAATGCAGACGACAAGGGTTTGAGCCCTGGTCTGGGAAAATCCCACATGCCGCAGAGCAACTAAGCTTGTGCACCACAACTTCTGAAGCCCGTGTGCCTAGAGCCCATGCTCTGCAACAAGACAAGCCACTGCAATGAGAAGCCCACACCATGCAACGAAGAGTAGCCCCCACTCACCGCAACTAGAGAAAGCCCGTGCACAGCAATGAAGACCCAATGCAGCCAAAAAAATAAATTTAATTAATTAATTAATTTTTTAAAAAAGAATATAAGAATATTAAACTCTTGCTGGGGGTTTTGCTGCAAAAGCAAGAGAAGGTGAGGTCAAGAATTTCTCGTAAAAATAGGACAAAACTGGAATCTTTTTATGTTGATAGGAATGACCCAATAAAGAGAAGGAAATCATTAGTATAGAGGAAGGAGGAGAGAATTGCTGAAAACATGTCCTCCTTATTTTGGAAAAAATAATGGAATATAGCCTACAAATAGAGATGACATCCTTAGATAAAAGTAGGACAGTTCATCCATAATAATCAGGCAGCAGTAAAGAAATGGTGGCAGGTAGTTAGAATTGACTGTGGGAGACTATGAAAGCCATGTTCTGAAAGTCAATAGCTGAGAGTGAAGATTGTTGAAGAAGGTTTGGAGATTTGAGAAAAGAGAAGAAGGTATGAATAATTTAAGGAAGTGGGAAAGTGGATGGAAAAGTATTGTGATTGACAAGCAGCATTAAAAGATCATATAATATGGACTTCTCTGGTGGCACAGTGGTTAAGAATCCACCTGCCAATGCAGGGGACACGGGTGAAAGCTCTGGTCCAGGAAGATTTCACATGCCACGGAGCAACTAAGCCTGTGCGCCACAACTACTGAGCCTGTGCTCTAGAGCCCATGCTCCGCAACAAGAGAAGCCACCGCAATGAGAAGCCTGCACACTGCAACGAAGAGTAGCCCCCACTTGCTGCAACTAGAGAAAAGCCCACACGCAGCAACAAAGACCCAACACAGCCAAATATAAATAAATAAATTTACTTTAAAAAGTTCATGCAATAAATTCCAAGTGAAAGCAGTCAGCCAGGTTCTTTTGATTTTTTTCCTGCCTTGTTCATCTACAAAGGAGCAAACAAACCTATGCTAAATTTAACAAGTACTCAAGTTTCACAAAAGTATATGGCATAAAGAAGAGCTCATACCTATCCTTCTCAAACTATTTCAAAAAATTGAAGAGAATGGAACACTCCCAAATTCATTCTCTGAGGCCACAATTACCCTGATACCAAAACCAGACAGAGACACTGTTAAAAAAAGGAAAATTACAGGCCAATATCTCTAATGACTATAGAAATCCTCAACAAAATATTAGCAAATCGAATTCAACAATACATATAAAGGATCATACACCATGATCAAGTGGGATTTATTCCAGGCAGGCAAGGATGGTTCAATACTCACAAATCAATCAATGTGATACACCACATTAACAAAGGGAAGGAAAGATAAAAATCACATGATCATCTCAATAGATATGGAAAAGCATTTGACAAAATTCAACATCCATTCATGATAAAAACTCTTGTCAAAGTTGGTAAAGAGGGGACATATCTCAAAATAATAAAGACCATTAATGACAAAACCCACAACTAACATCATACTCAATGGTAAAAAGCTAAAAGCTTCTCCTCTAAAATCAGGAGCAAGATAAGGATGCCCAGTCTCACCACTTCTATTTAACGTAGTATTGGAAGTCCTAGCTACACCAATCAGCCAAGAAAAAGAAATAAAAGGTATCCAAATCGGAAGTGAAGAAGTAAAACTGTCACTATTTGTAGATGACATGACACTATATATCAAAAATCCTAAAGTCTCCACCAAATAAACTATTAGAACTAATAAATGAATAAAGTTGCAGAATATAAGATTAATATACAGAAATCAGTTGCTTTTCTATATACTAATAATGAACTATCAGAAAGAGAAATTAAGGAAACAATTCAATTTACAACTGCATCAAAAAGTATAAAATACCTCAGAATAAACCTAGCCAAGGAGATGAAAGACCCATACTCTGAACATTATAAAATATTGATGAAAGAATCTGAAAACAATACAAAGAAATGAAAATGTATCTCACACTCTTAGATTTGAAGAGTTAATATTGTTAAAATGTCCATACTACCCAAAGCAAGCTACAGATTTAATTCAATCCCTATCAAGATACCCAGGACATTTTTCAAAGAACTAAAACAAACAATCCTAAAATTTATATGGAACCACAAAAGACCCAGAATTGCCAAAGCAATCTTGAGAAAAAAGAATAAAGCTGGAGGTATCACCTTCCCAGATTTCAGACTATACTACAAAGCTACAGTAATCAAAACAGCATGGTACTGGCACAAAAACAGACATGTAGATCAATGGAACAAAATACAGAGCCCAGAAATAAACCCATGTACTTATGGTCAATTAATCTACAACAAAGGAGGCAACAATATACAATGGAGAAAAAACAGTCTCTTTAATAAGCGGTGATGGGAAAATCAGACAGCTACATGTAGAAGAATGAGATTAGAATATTTCCTCATACCATATACAAAAATAAACTCAAAATAGATTAAAGACCTAAATTTAAGTCCTGAAACCATAAAACTCTTAGAAGAGAACATAGGCAGAATGCTCTTTGCCATAAATCATAGCAGTATTTTTGGGGATCTGTCTCCTAAGGCCAAAGAAATAAAAACAAAAATAAACAAATGGGACCTAATCAAACTTAAAAGCCTTTGCAAAGCAAAGGAAATCACTGACAAAATGAAAAGACAACCTACTGAATGGGAGAAAACATTTGCAAATGATATGACCAATAAGGGGTTAATATGAAAAATATACAAACAGCTCATATGACTCAATATCAAAAAACCAATTAAAATATGGGTGGAAGATCTGAATAGACATTTTTCCAAAGAAGATATCACATGGCCAACAGGCACATGAAAAGATGCTCAACATTGTTAATCATCAGAGAAATTCAAATTAAAACCACAATAAGATATCACCTCACATCTGCAAAATGGCTATTATCAAAAAGCCTACAAATAACAAATGTTGGTGAGGACATGGAGAAAAGGGAACCCTAGTACACTGTGATGGGATTATAAATTGGTGCAGCCACTATAGAAAGCAGTATGGAGGTTACTCAAAAAATGAAAAATAAAACTACCAGAGAGATCCAGCAACTCCACTGCTGGGTATATATCAAAAAAGATTAATTAATTCAAAATATTAATTCAAAAGATACATCTACCCCAATGTTCATAGCAGCATTATTTACAATAGCCAATATATGGAAGCAGCCTAAGTGTCCATTAACAGATGAATGGATAAAACAAGACTGGTACATATATTCAATGGAATATTAGCCATAAAAAAGAATGAAATTCTGCCATTTGCAACAATGTGGATGAACCTAGGGAGTATTATGCCAAGTGAAATAAGTCAGACAGAGAAAGATGAATATTCATGTTATCACTTATACGTGGAATCTAAAAAATAAAATAAACGAATGTATATAACAAAACAGAAACAGACTCACAGATATAGAGAACAAACTAGTAGTTAACAGTGGGGAGAGGGAAGGGGGAGGGGTGAGGTAGAAGTATGGGATTAAGAGATACAAACTACTAGGTATAAAAGAAATAAGTAACAAGAATATATTGTACATCACAGGGAAATATAGCCATTATTTTGTAATAACTTTAAATGGAGTATAATCTATAAAAATATCGCTATATTGTACACCTGAAACTAGTATAATATTGTAAATCAATTATACTTCAATTAAAAAAAAGAGGTATATGGCAGAGTATTAAAAAGGCAAGAGAAATAACTGTATGTGCAGGAGGATGACTGTCATAAATCATGTCACTTTCCTTTTTATCTAGGAACATGACATTATGAAAGGGTGAGGGACAGTGGAAAAGGTGGTAGGATCAAAGGATTGTAGGTCCCAGTAAGGCTGAAAGATTGTTAAATTTGGAGAATTATATGGAGTAACCCAGAAAGAGATGAAGTACTGACCAGAAAGTGGGATGCATGAAATTGATATTATGGGGGTGTATAATTGCAAGTAATGATAAGGTCACTGCCTTTTTACCAAGACCCAGACCTTATTCCAGGCACTTGATATGTATTCATCCATTTAAATGACACAAAATACTGATGACCTACTTAATATCAACAAGCATGATAAACCATTGCAACAAGGAGTAAAGTAGTAATTACTGACTTTTCTTCTCTGTGGTAATCCAGAGTTTTCTTCAGAGGCAGATCATCACAGTTCCCCCTCTTTTAACCTTGGATAAGCAAGGACAACATTCTGGGGGGATCTCTGTGTACCTCTAAAGAAGACACTAATCACTTCACAGCTTGCACAGAAGTATCTGTCTGATCTTTAAGGCTTCCTGATGTTATCAAAGACAGTATTTATATCATTTACAAACAATGATGGTAAATTCTGCAGCAACAGTAGATTGGCTACTTGGTGATTTAATGAATCATCTTCCCTAAAGAAGAAATAAATATATCTTAGAACTTAGAGGAAAACACAAAATTCAACAAAATAACTAAAGAGGTTAATATACATAAAATATATAATTCATGAGTTAACCTTCTTAGAATACACTCAAGTTTTTCTCTAAACCTACCAAACTTCAGAACACTGTTTACTTCTCAGTAGAGTGTCTGGAATTTAGTTGGAGCTTCATAAGTATTAAATGAATGAGTGAACACAAAGTGAGACTGTCCTCCCTTGGAAACCAGTGGCCATATCCAACATTTATTTATTTTCATTTTCCTTATGATATAAAATGTGTAAGTCTTGTTTTTTCTTTCTCTGGGACTATACTTACACAAGTTATTCTCCAACTCGCATTAGGTAACAGCCTTGCTTCATGAATACAATACTGACACAACTGTACAATTTACAGTCTCTTGGCTTCAAAAGACATTTCCCCTCGCATTAATTTGTTTCCTTTTGGTCTCAAACCTCACTCTTTATAGGATGATATGTAACAGGGACAAATCTTCCCCTGCTTGGCTCATGCTCAGGAGGAAGATGAGAGCCTGGAAAGCTATACTTCATATACCAAGATGATACCAGCCAAGTCCTGGCAAGAGAATAATGGAACATTCTCAGATTAATTTCATGGTTATTTGTTCCATCTTAGAATCACATCAAGCACAGGCCTCCAAGTTGAAATTGTATCACTCTGTCTTTGCTGCCCAGGTAAATGAAAAATGAGCATATTCTCCACCCTCTAATGATAAATAATGACTTTTCCCTTCACAACTGAGGTACATTTTATAGCATCATCAGAGAAGTCTAATTACCAAACAAAATGATAAGATATATCAGGACACAGGGAGCTTAGATTAAACTCACAAGAAATAGGCATTTGTATCTTCACCATCCTTCAGACTCACTGCAGTAACAGAAAAGTGGCAACTGGAAGTTGCATCATGAGCATTCCATTAAATATCATTTGGATTGTAAATAACTTAAAAATCTAAACTACCCAGTAAAAGATTGTAAGGGAAAGATCCAAACATGTCCAGCTGCTAAAGGAGAAGTGACAAGCGGAGCTGGAGGGGAAAATAATAGAGGGACATTTACCATGAATTGGGTAAAAAAAATGCTGCTGGGGGCCCACATAGACAGGAAGCGAAGCATTCATTTTTAAGAATTTGACAGGGCAAATGTGGCTTTCACAAATTTTGATCTGTAATTATCCAGGTGGACTAATATTATGCTTTCTGCAATGGGGTCATTCTTGTAATCACTTTTTTTACACTAATAGTCCCTTAACCATAAGTGTGCTTTTCAGCATTTAGAGGTTTTCCTGGTTGTGAGCTTATTCCTCATTTTAGATTTTCATGAGTCATTGAACTAGGTACTGAATCGAGACTTTGGTTCTAGATTCTTGTTTATTGAGATCAGCCTAGTCATTCCAGCATCAATAAAAGAGAAATGGTAATAATAACTTGTTGGAGACAATGGAGGGGAAAAAAAGATTGAAAAAGAAGGTTGAAGACATGGCATACAGAAGGGATTTAACATTCACTGAATCACAGAGTCCCTACCAAGAACCAGATACCATCTAAGTACCTAGCAGTTATATATATAAAATCTTACTTTTTTCAACAACCACTCTGCCTGGTTGGTATTAGCATAATCCATCTTTAAATGAGAAAAATGAAGTTCAGAAAAATTAAGAAACTTACCAAAAGTCACACAGTAGGAAAGAGGTAAAACTCAAATATGAACCTATATAAACTCATAGGCTTTATTATTCTCATATCTCATATAGTTTTATTTGTCCCTGTGAAAGCCATTATAGATCATAATAAAAAATGTAAAAATTACAGGCAGATTCAGGTTGGATTTTGCATACCCAGTACCTCTTAAAACGCCTGGCAAAAAAGTATGCAACCAATTAATACTTGTTAAAGAAGGAAGGAAGAAAGGGAGAGGGATGAAGGGACAGAGGAAGAGAATCATCCTGCCACATTAAACTATTTTAGTAAGATCATAAGTATAAACAGTTAAAGATAATTTTTAAGAAGTAAAACATATGTAAATATAAAATGAGCACATGGGCCAAAGATTTTATTTAACTCATTAAATGAGGGAACGAGTAAAATGTTACAAATGGCACAAAAGGGAATTGAAGGAACCACGCATATGTAGGCCATAAAGAATGCTGAAATGAATTTGCTTAACAGATGTAAAACTGGTTAATGCCCACAGAGCAATAATCAACTGAATTTCCAGCGGGACACAATTTCCATTTCTATGGACAAGAATCATTTACTATTTGCATCACGCAATGCTAAGAATTGTAAAATGGCTCAAAGAAAATGAAAGGCAGAGATAATCCAGGATACACAAGACAGGAGACCCTCAAAATCTTTTTTTGCCATTTTAGTCTTTCACAATTTTTTCCTGACAAACTACACACACACACACACACACACACACACACACACACAGTAATTTCAGTTTTACAAAGTATCTCAAAAGCTTGTCTCAAAGGATACCAATGTCTTGCTGATCATTACCATTAACTTGTTAGAAACCATTGGCTATCTATGAAACAAAAGTGCTTAGAGCTATTGCATAAATCTCTTCATAAGGGTATACCATTAAATGGAATATTTTCTCTAAAAATAACTTGCAGAATTAAGCAGCAAGGAATTCTAATGCCAGAGCTAGAACGCAAACTCTGCCAGCTGTCATGGCTGGACAGCCATTCTTTCATCTTGGGCTCTTTTACCACTGCCAAAGCAAGCTAATAGAGTTCATGTCTGCCTCCAGGTTTGCTGGTTGGAGTCTGTCATCCTTAACTTTTTTGTTTGTTTGTTTTGCTAGATCTCTCTCTCTTTTTTTTTTTTTTCTTACCATCTCTCTCCCTTTCTTCCTGCAGAGCTTATATGCTATACAGGTCTGCATTTCTAAAACCAGAACTCAGGACAAACATATGAATCACAGAAATGTGTTTTATAAGTGACTTTTCAGGAATGTACGTCATCCACAGGTTTAAATATAAGTGTACCATTACCTTAGAGCCTGATGTTAATGCCTAAGATTTAGAACAATTGAATTCTTAAAGTTTATTGCCACTGGCTTACTGGTTGTTACCATACAGTTTTCTTTGTGGGTGGTGCATTAATCTCCCTGTTCATAGATATTTTCCATTCATCAGTGAACATTATATACTGAATGTGGTACATTATATCATTCAAAACCACTTAGCAATTTATTGTTTGGAATGATTAACAATCATCAGAAAATGTCTCCCCTGGGTTTAGGAAATATTTGATAGAGGACGTGGTTAAGTATGAAATGGCATTCACCTACTTAGCATGAATGTTTGTGCTATGGTTGGTCTAGTCTTGCCTTCTACTTCAGATGCAGGAATAGCGTAGGAGGTGGAGTATCTCAGAATGGTGAAAAGAACGTCTGTTCATCTACAGCTTACAACACAGTCTAGAAAGAAGCAAACCATGGCCAGCACATGTCAGCACAATACTGAAAGTTATGTATGAGTGTCAATGTGAGGGCTTTTATAGCAGCTACTAGAGTGCTGCCCATCTAGGATTTTGCTTTGATGGTTTTGAAAAGGCACTACGAAACTTTATGCCAGAAAACACATTAGGCTATTGGCAGCATAGGTATTATTCTGTCCTAGAAAATAACAGGAGCACAATACAAAGATGCTCTTCTATTTCACCACAGTGCTCTCCTCAGCACAACAGAAGGCTCCAGCTTTTTTTGTTGAAGTGTGTCTAGATCTTTGGGTGAAAGATACTTCAAGAGTGTTTTAATTATGCATGGTAAATGAAAACAATGGTCCTTTGATAACTGAACACCTGGATGATAGGGAAAAACAGTTACTACAACGTTATTTTTATTACCATACAATTTATATCCAGATATGTCCAAAAAGGATTTAAGATGATTCAAAAGTCATTCAGCTAGCATTTTGCTGAATTAAAATATGACATGGTCTCCCTTTGAAGAATCTATTTGGAAGAGAGAGTCATAAACTAACTAGGTAAAGTACTAAGGGAAGGCAGAGAAGGAAGAGATTAATTTTGCTCAGAGATAATCCTGGAGGGTTTCACACAATTAATCTGAAACTTGAAGGACGAATCCAAAGACAAAAAGGAAGAAAGGCTTTTCAGGATGTTTTCAAGTGAAGGATATACTTACTGAGGGAATTATAAGTACAAGAACCAAGGATATCAGAGGGCAGAATGGGGAGCTGGAACAGAAAGGGGAGTGTAATGCCCCAAATCCAAAGAGCATTATTATGAAGGGCATTAAATTTCATGTTAATTATTTTGTACCTAACCTATTGGTAATAGACATCAAGATTAGAAAAGCAGGGGAGTATCTAGAAGTATCTGGAAGTAACAGATTCTAGAAGTCAGGTAAAGGAAAGATTTCAAGAAGGGAGTAGATAATGGTACCAAGGTCCACAGAGTGATCATGATGTGGACTGTTGTATTTTACTGCTCAACATCTAAGGCACTTTTTTAATGTTGGGGAAAATCCTATTTTATGTGAAGGGCAAAGGGCCATGTATCCACTAGAAAAGGTAAAGAGCAGCCAGGGTTTCTTGAGACAAATGACCCAGGTTCAGGTAATTGGATATTCCACCCAGGATTTTCAGTCTCAAGTTGAGGATGCAAATGTATAGAAACAGCTCAGAATGTATACTCAGTGGCTGCGGAAGAGTCCAGTGTTCCCAAGCATTTAGCTGAAGTATGATTTGGCCTTGGTACCTGTTACTCAGTTTCCTTTGCTTCTTTGTACATTGCAAAGAAGTGAGATAAAAGAGAAAGTGCATATATCTCAATTAAGGAAGATGGTAAAAGGTTAGAAGAGTTTAAGACCAAGAAAAGATAATTACTTATGGAGAGTATGAAGAAAATGTTTGTTGAATAATACTCAGATTGAAAAATCAACATGAACATATGATACCAATCAAAAACATTTTACAAATAAGGCAGCCATATTCTTCATAAAGCCATTTCTTAGGAAAATCTGTGACCATAATTTTGAGCCAATCCAGTGAAGACTTTTTTGCAGGAAGCTAAGACAGGACACTGTAAGCATTGAGATTTCTGGTCACCTAACTTTCTAAAACATAGAAATTAAAATGAATAGATTAATGAGTCATATGTAATATATCTCATAATATTTTCTCCACTCAAAATGTCTTCACTCTCACCACCTAGAAAACGCCTATTCATTCTTCAAGAATCAGTACAAGTGTGACCGCCTCGCTCCAGAGCCTTTCTCTACCTATAAAAGACAATATTCATCCTTCTTGTCTAGTGTTTTTGTGGCACCATGTTCAAGAAATAATTTAATACTTCTCACATGATAGATCATTACTAAGTCTACCTCCCATGACATAGTGTGAACTCCCTGGAGATAGGGATGACATGTTATTTTTTTTAACATGCTACTTTTTAATGGAACCCCCAAATCTACAACAGTACCCAACATATAACAGGAGCTCAACACGTGCCGTTTGAGTGTTAATGGGTATATGAAATTCTATTGAATACCTTTATGCTAGTCAAGTGATTGATAGGATCTGACTAGTTCAAGGCAATCCCTAAGATAAGGATTTTGAGCACAGATTCTCTGCAGTTTGCTAAAGAAGGATCCATACTGCCCCAGTGGTTTTGTTCTCTGAAGTTCTGGAAAGTGCAATAGAGTATGTTCTGTTAGTTCATGTTAAGGACATTAAAATGCTGTAGTTTAAGTAAGGAATGTTACAATTGTGACTCTAACATCTTGGACAATAACTTTATATATCATACAGAAATAGCATATATTATACTTTTGCTGCAGTGACTCCTGCTTTATATCATAAATAGATTTCCATATAGTAGCAGATTCTAGATTTCTGAATATGAGGAGCTTTGGAGCCGTACTCTGGTTGGATGAGTTCATGTGTGTGTGGTGAGCAGAGAATAGGTTCTGAGGGACTTGCCTGAAGCTGTAACCACATTCCAAGAATTGCTTTTATGCAGATTGTATGTTTAATGTGGGGTGGTTTGGGGGAGACATTAAAAATTGGGGAGGTTATTGCTACATCATTACCATCCCAATGGTAAAAAATAAATTGTCTCCCTTTGGGGACCATAACTTCCAAAATTAAAACCTTGATTACACTAATATGCTAACATACATAATAAGTGCATCTCATCTCTATGGACAAGTATTTATTTTATCTTTAATCATTTAGAATAAAAGGAAGACTATGGAAAAGTATAAAAACATATTGACTAAAATATGCTTTCCCTCCATTATTGAGGAACATAACAGAGAGCTGGGTTAGGAACACTTTCATGTGTATCAGTAGCACCTTGTACTTCTTTATATCCTACTTAGAATTGCCTGTTTAGTTGTTAGCCTCTCCTACTAGGTTGCAAGCATCTTGATATAGAAACTATGTCCTATTTATCTTTGTCTCCTTCATGCCTAACACAATCCTTGGCATTTAGTAAGCATTGCATAATTTTTTGAGTGAACAAACATATATAAGGTAGATGCCCTTCATCAAGTGAAAAAAGGTCAACACTGATTCTTTATAGAAGATGTACCTTATGTGAATCTTTACTTGGCTTTTAATTTGAAGGCTCAATTAATTGTTATTTAACTCTGGATTCTCACATTACTATTTCATTGTTTCACCCTTTACATCTTATTTAATCACAGTGTCTGCCATATCTAATCAAAATATGAAGAAATTAAAATGTTCTTCCTCCCTTTGTTGATCAAAATGCTATGTAGTAACAGGAAAATAATTACAAATGGCATGCATTTGAAAAATATATGATTCATATTTGATTTCTAGATTTAAACACCACAAAATTTACAATCATAAAAGTATACGTAGCAGTCATAAATAGGTGGCTTCAGGACTCAAGTAAGAATTTGAGGTCAAGGTTAAAAACATAATTCTCTGGGGGCTTCCCTGGTGGCACAGTGGTTGAGAGTCCGCCTGCCGATGCAGGGGACACGGGTTCGTGCCCCCGTCCGGGAAGATCCCACATGCGGCAGAGTAGCTAGGCCCGTGAACCATGGCCGCTGAGACTGCACGTCCGGAGCCTGTGCTCCGCAACGGGAGAGGCCACAGCGGTGAGAGGCCCGCGTACCGCCAAAAGAAAAAAAAAAAAAAAGTAGAAGTGACTAGCCATCTGCCAAAGTAGCATATCCCATGAGGTTTTGATTCATCTATACCTGGCACAGTGACCCTCGGGGAGCTGATATTATAAAACCTACTGAAATAGTAGAGCATGGGCTACGACCACTGTAGACTATTCTGCCAGGTGCACTTCTCATGGGAAATGTAATAATGAAGCGCCTCGTGTTTATATCTCACTCTTTTCTGCGATCAGTTAGTGTAGCGGGTTTCAAAGAGCGTAATCAGCCCCTTGCTGAACTGATAAAAGGACATTCCTAAATCTACAAACCTGAGGAATGCATTTAGGACCCCTGGTGACACCCCTGCAATTCAGATTCCTGTAAGCTCAGTCTAAATCTTTCCACAAACCTCTCTCTTACCATCTTACCTTCAATAGGTTACAGAGTCACTGGATTACTGGGTGAGGAGAAAAGTGTCCCCTGAGAAAATAGCCAAGGTCCTGCTGAGACATGTGTGCCTTCTCACATACCACCACCTCATTTGGCAAAGTGACAAAGGAATTTATTTCCTCCACTAAACCTGCTGATTGTAAATTTTAATGTTAATGGAAACTGTACTTCTGGGAACAGGGCAACCAAAAATCCTAATTGAATATTTCAGTAAATCCATGATGGTCATGAGGAAAATAAATAATTTCTGACATGTTAAACCCAGATCTCTCAGAGTACAAAATGTATTGTAGCTTGTTATATTTCTTCAATATTTTATCTGTGGACAGACTGTGACTGACTACGGTATGCAGCAAACTACATTTCATAATTTTATCCTATGACTCATTCTCTCAACAAGATGGTTGCCTCTAGACAAATGAAATGGTTTTGAATTCAAGCAAACAGAAGCTTCACAGCTTCCAAGCAACACCACATTATGCTGAGCTTAAAGCAAACAAGTTCCTTTTCTAGGAGTCCTCCAACGAATAGAGGCTGCCTTGAAGGGCATCCTTAGAGGCACTCGAGAAACTGCATGGCCATCTGTTCTGGAGATGCAGAAGAAATTACTGCATGCAACTAGAGGGTCACACTAGACAACTTCCAAGTTGGCTTCTAATCCTAAATCTGCTATGAAAGATTATGTAGATTACAATCAATATAAGTGCCATTTAAAATTTCTCTTCTTCAAAATAAATATCTACATCAACTTAGAAGGAAACAAATTATATTAGTCAACCCAAGTAAAAGGAGCAGTAATTTGAAAGAAATCCTAAAACAAGATTCACTTAAGAAGAGAGATAATGAGAATATTCCTGACATGCAAAGATCTGTTTCCTAAGGAAGAAATGGCAATTCTCCTCAGGAAACACTGGCATTGAGGTTTCCTGCTCTTTAAAAATAACATAAATGTGTAGGAGTCTTTTTTCTTTATGAAACTAATGTTTTATTGTTAGATCTCCTTGGAGAAATATAATTTTTTATGATTTTAACTGGCATCTGAAATCTATTTTGGGGGCTTAACAAGAGAAGCAACACTACCATCCTGTGGCAAAAGAGATTAAATTTATTTTTAAAAAAGCAATAGTTCCAGTCAGAGATGAAATTTAAATCCCCAAATAAAAGTTCTAACCCAATGCATATTCATTCTTTTAGCATTAGCATAGCATTTCTGTCTTTCATTAAAAAATCTGCAAAAAAAAAAAAAATCTGCAACTTATCCAATTTTTTGTAATTAAGGCAAAATTAATATGAAAAAGGAAACTGTTTAAGTTAGAATGTTAATAGTGGCTTCCTGTTTCCTTGTGCCTAATCAGTAAAACAAAAGAAAATATTTGAAGGCCCACAAAAGTATCAGTGACTTTACTACAATAATGCAAGTCATATATACATAAATAAAGAACTCTAAAAAGATAATCAAGCAAAGAACAAAAGCTAGATTGTTTAATATTACCTTATATTTGAAGTACTTTTGCATGAATTATCCTAGTTGATCCTAACAACAACCCTCTGATGTCATTATTAACATCCCCATTTTACTCTTGAGGAAGCTAAGATCCAAAGATAAAAGTTTACTCCCAATTAGTTCACTCAGCCAGAAGGTGAGATCAGCTCACTTGTCTGTCAAGATTCTCATGACGAATGAAGGAAAAATTGGCCCTTTTCTTCTGCAACCCTGCTAATACTTTGCAACTAACTTCTTAGAGCTTACTGCAGTGCATTGTAATCGTGTACTTTCTCCCTCAGTTGTAAGTAGGATACTTGAACTTGGTGCTATTCATTCAGTAAATATTATCTAACTTCATCTACTCTGAATGAATGCCCTGGAGTAGCATTTCAAATACAGACTTCTCTGCATCAGTGGTTCTCAAAGTGTGGATCCTGTAGCAGCAGCTGCAAGCATCACCTGGGAACATGTTAGATATGCAAATGTTAGGCCTCTCTCAAGACCTATTAAATCAGATAATCTGGGGATGGGGCCCAGCAATCTAGGTGAAAAAGTCCTCCAGGTGATTCCAATGCACCCTCAATCTTGAGAGCCGCTGCTCTACCCAGATCACCAAGGTGGCTACAGCTGTGTGTAGCCTAGCACTGCCTGCAGGATGGAGGCTCTCATTTTGCCAGCCCCTAGGAGCACAGACAGCTGACAGCTCTCAGCTGAGTCCTTCTCAGAGCACAACCCACAGAGAAAAGAGTGTCCCCTTACCCAAGGTCACACTTGAACATCACCTCACCCAGGAAGCCTTCCTTAAAAAATATGTTCTCCACGTGGGTTGAGGGTCCCTGCTGTGTGCTCCCATGGCACTCTGTTGATTATTCCATCATAGAACTGTGCCTGGCACATAAATGGCACTTGGCAATAAAGAATTATTTAATGAATATTACCTGTCAAAATATAAGTTGTCTATTGAAGTCTCTATTAATGATCTTCCTGTCTGGGCTGTATGCTCCTTGAAGGCAGAGACAATACTTCGTTTATACACTAATGTACAGCTCCTGGCACACTATCAGACTGATCAATGCTGCATGAATACTTGTTGAATTAATAAACATTCTGTTTTCTGTGGATTCAAAGATGAATAAAATATGGACCTATCAATGAGGAGTTCACACTCTAGTTGAAAAAAGAGATATATGAATAGATAAATCATGGTGCCACCTGCTACTGGTTACAAAAGAGCCATGAACCAAGTGCCTTGCCCTACACCAGGCATAATCCCATCTCCTTTCCATTTATTTCAACCTTTTCTTTTACAGCTCAGCCAAAGAAGACAGGTCTCTCCCTGCCCTAAATTCCTATAATATGTGCTCTCTGCTTCACACATTTGACCCAGACAATATGTATATTGCTTAGCAGTGTTTAACACATATGCCCTGTCTACCCATAGAAGTTAAAAACTTACATCAGAAAATATGTTTTTCTATCTCCAATGCCTATCTCAATAACTCAACAACTGTCATACAGTTTTCAATTTAGTAGATGTTTGTCTATGGAGATTAAAAAGAAATCATCCCCACTTAGGGTTCTCTGTCAAATAGATTCTGAACAGAGATTTGCACACAGAAGAGCAACTGAGGAGTGTTTGCCTGGAACAACACCTGTAACTGGGTCTCTCTGCTGTCGCAGCAGAGGACTCAGCACATCCTACAAGGAGCTGTGGAGCCAGGATGGCCCTTCAGTGCTGTCCCACAGTGAAATCTGAGATTTTGTTTCCCCACGTCAACCAATGGATGCAGGCTGTCCCCAGGGAGGGGCATAACCTTGGGCAAGACAACTCCCTTCTGCAAAGGATAATTCTTAGAGAGGGAGTACCTGTGAACCATCATCAGACAGTACTCACAACAGCTGGGGGAAGGAGAATTTTGGTCCTGTAGAGGGGATCTAGGCAGGGCACCTCTGCAACACTACTGTACTGATCAATTCTTTAGTTGTGAGAACTAATTATACATGTGGAGAGACATATTCACTGTTATTTGTACTTTGCTTACTGCTTGATATATTGGATTCACATCTCCATTAGACAAATTTTGAAAACCAATTTGTCTCAATAATTTAAATAGTAACCACACTCAATAAATTCCTTTATAAAGCAATTTAAACTGCTGCTATTATAGCTGGGTCTCCAAATACTTTCCTTTAAACAACAAACATGCACAGACTCAAAGATTCTAAACTCAGCTTTGCGAGATATGCCTAACTTGATCTAAAACATCAACGGCACAGATATAAATTATTTCTTTATTATTCTCATACTTTTCAGAGTTATTGCTTTATTTATATTGAAAGTTTCCTAAGATTTCTGAATTATTTTCATTCCTTCATAAAAATCCAGGTTGCAGAATCTGGTTGGGACATAAGACCTGGTAGCTTATGTATAAATAATTCAAAAATGCCATGGTCATTAGATTGAGCCCATTCTGATGTGAAGATTTACATGTCACAACATCAATGTTTAATGTTTCTGTCATTTGGTTTTAATTTTTTGAAATTTGGTATCTTTCCCAAAATGATGTGTTCTAATTTTGCATAGCTTACAATTCCTAACTCATTGTCCTTTTGTTATGATTATCAGTACAAAATACATTTTCTAATTTTTTAATAACTGAATTTACTATTAGTGTTTTATTATAATTACCAGAGACGTTTAGAGGACTCATCTTTATAGGCCATAAGGAACTGAGTGTTGTAGTTAGCTCTCCTAGTCAGGACACTTGTCATTTTGGAACACCATATTGAAATTTCTTTACAAAACTGAGTCTTCAACCCATGAACATGGTATATATTTTTATATATTTAGGTCCTATTTAATAATGTATTTCAATAAGGTGTTCTGGTTTTCTCCACAGTAATCCAACTTTTTATTATATTCAAAAAACATCGTGTTGCTTTTGCAAGTGATATCTTCTTAAATTACGTAAGATTAGTTTTGATGGGATATAAAAATAAAATTGACTTCAATATCAATATTATATATTACAGCCTTGAAAAACTCTCATTAATTTTAATACTTTGTAGGTTATTTTTGGTTTTTCAAGTAGACAATTACATTGGCTGAAAATAATTTTGTTTTTTCTATGTATTCCAAATTTCTTTTTTTTTTAGTCGCACCACAAGGCTTATGGTGGGATTTTTAGTTCCCTGACCAGGGATTGAACCTGGGCTCTCAGCAGTGAAAGTGCTGAGTCCTAACCACTGGACCACCAGGTAATTCCCAGATGTTCTTCTTTTAATTGACTTATTGAAAAGGCTGGTAACTAGACAAATGTTGAATTAAAAAGGTGATATCAGGAATCCAAGTCTTCTTTCTGATTTTTGAGGATATACTCTTAGGAGTGATGTTTCATGTGAATTTTTGTGTATATCTTTATCAGCCTAGGAAGTTCTCTTCTATAATTTGCTTTCTAAGAGGTTTTTTTTTTAATATTGAATTAGTGTTACAATTTTCCATTATATTCTTGAGATGATTGTATCATTCTTGCCCTTTAAATTATTAGCATGAAATACATTGATTTTTCTAAATCTGAACAAATGCTTATTCCTAGAATAAATCTAATCTCATAATAATGCATTAGCTTTTAATGAACTATATTCACTAATATTTATGTTTTGTGTGTTTCTGTGTGAAATAGGTCTATAATTTTTTTTCCCTTTTTTTTCACCCCATTTTGTTTTGGTATCAAGGCCTTACTAGCCTCACAAAATGAGTTAAAAAGTGTTAGTATTTCCCAGTAGAATGGTATATTTGTCAGTTCTCTCCTAGCTGTGCCAATTGTTTTCATGTATATTTAAAACTAGATATTAGGTGCATGCAAGTTTAGAATTTAATATTTTCATAAGGAAGAGAAATTTTTACCAAGGCACACTGGTTATTTTTCCCTAGTAAGCCCTTGTTGTAAATTCCACCTTGTCTGACATTTAAGTAGCAGGCAGTTTATATGAAAGCTTTTTGGTGTGGCATCAACATACAATACACATGAAATTCCAAAGTAAAGGGTACATCAAGTCTAGATTTTCAAATGATGGATCTGACAACTGGTTCACATATTTAAAAACTATTTGCTTACAATAAGGATTAAATATATCAAAAGTAACCAATAGGTAGGATTTAACAAGGACAATTTTGAAGTTATTCATTGTACTGCTAGGAGTCAACCCTCCCACTATCACCACAGGCAGAAAAACAACGTTAGAAACAATTCTCCATGTATCTTTCACGTTCCTAGGTGTCTAGGCATTAACAGTCCATTTGTTCCATGACTATTTTTTTACGAATGTTTGCAAGGGGTCTTGGCAGGATAGAAACAATGACTCACTCTGGAGCATATTTTTTTACATTAATGTATAATAAAGATATAGAAATCTCCTCTCATGGAGATATTACAAGGTAATATAGATGTCTCCCTCTTCTCCCCAGCGAGATTTATTTATAGTCCAGGGTAATAAAAATAACCTCTAGCAAAGGGGATGGGTAGATTTACCATCAGCCTCTTATAAGATTTTATAAGATCAGTACTCCTCAGCTTTGACACAGATCCACTGTGGGTGCAGAATCCACCTAGATCTACTTCCAGATCACTTTCTGGGACTTGGAGGAAAAGGGAAACTGATGTGAATGTGGAACGTATGCTGCCTGCTGTGCTGTAAATAATAAACTCTAAATCTATGTGGGCTCACTGTCTCCTGATCAGCCAAAACTATTGAAGACAAGCTAGCATGTCACTATGCTTCTGTTTCAGAGATGCCTGAGAGGAACTTAATGTCTGATAAAGGAGTTTGCAGAAGCTTTAGTAACTTGTCTCTTACAGAGGTATCAATACTTGAATCCCAAGGATAAGACATGAAATTTGTGGTTAGAATGTTAGTATGGGATCATTTTTAAGGGTCCCTAGTCAAGAGAGCTTATTGCTAGGATAAGATGACCCTAATAGAAAGGAAATGTAGAACGTATTGTCAGGGGCACATGATGAAAGGGCATCATCTGAAGAACCACTGCCCACTAAGAAAGTTGTAGTTCAATGGGCAAAGCAAGTAAGTTTCCACAGAAACCATGACAGGGTCCCACAAGAGAAACACTGGTCTGAATATCAGTCAAGCCTATAGAACCAATTTATGATAAAATCAAATAAAAATTTTTATATACCCTTACTTCTCCAACTCCAATACCGTTTTCACAAAAACTATTCAATTACAACTAAATATTTAAATGAATATGAAAGTGCTCATTAATGTTTGGAAGGGAATCTGCTTTGCAACTTAATATAATTTTTAATTTATTTTCTAAGAGTAAATATAAAAATTAAAGGGACTAGAATTTCACTAAGTAGAAGGGAAAGGATTAATCCACTTCAAACCACTGAGCATGTTTAAAAACAAAAAATAGGTGATGACAAAAGTAAAGTTGGTTTCATGATTAAACCCCATAAATCCTAGGCTTCCCTGGTGGTGCAGTGGTTGAGAGTCCGCCTGCTGATGCAGGGGACACCGGTTCGTTCCCCGGTCCTGGAGGATCCCACATGCCACGGAGCGGCTAGGCCTGTGAGCCATGGCCGCTGAGCCTGCGCATCCGGAGCCTGTGCTCCGCAACGGGAGAGGCCACAATGGTGAGAGGTCCGCATACCGCAAAAAACAAAAACAAAAAACCCCATAAATCCTGATTTTTCAATACAGACAGTACATTAACAAGAGTTAAACTAGCTTCCTTTTACTTTGCATTTGCCTACTATATCTTTTCCTAATCTTTTTTTAACCCTAGTTTGAAAATTTTTGTCTTTTACCTAAGTAACTGAATCCATTTACATGTATTGTTTTGTAATTTTTTTCTTATTTTTCTATGTGATTTTATTTCTTCTTCTTATGTTCTTTCAAATTGATTGTTTTCTTCAATTTTTGGGTTTTCACTCATTCCACTTTTTCCCTGTTTTGAAGTTAAGTTAATCACTCCACTTTATTCATTTTAATAGTAACTTTAGAAATTTTAACAACAAAATCTAGAATTTAAGAAAAAAAGCATATAAGTTTAAAACCTCAACTAACATTTATTGAGTGCTTACTAAATGCCAGGCATTGTGTTAAACACTTTTATAGTGATCATCTTATTTAACCCTCTCAACAATCATGTGAAGCCACTATTATTATCCCTTCCTACCAGATGCGGATATTGAGGCTTAATAAAAGGTAAATTACCTGCCTAAGATTATCTCATAAGCAGCAGAGCAGGAAATCAGACCCAAGTTTTTCTGGAGCTCTTAACGTATTTTGCTTTCCATTTAACCCTCACTCTCCATCTCCCAAAAGGCTGTGAGAGAAGAATTATTGTCTCCATGTAAGTTTAACAAATTTCCAGTCAATTTACTGTTATTTTTTTATTGCTAGTATGTATGTGTGTGTACTTGCATATAAAAAAATTGACTATATGCCATAGTATCAAGTATGATGCCTTGAGCATAGTTAGGGTTGAGTAAATACAAGTTAACTGATTTTGTGCTGTGTTGTTTCATGACATCATCTTAAACCACATGCAGGGTCAGATTCTACTTCTTCATGCCCCCAGAGTGCGCAATGCGTAGTGTGTACTCCAGGAATCTTATCCACAGCGTATGTTACTTAATCTATTTCTATGTTTGTGATTCGGCTATGACTCTTTCAGTTCTCACCCAGATATTTTGTCTGCTATGACTTTTAATTTTTTTTTTATTGGAGTATAGTTGCTTTACACTGCTGTGTCAGTTTCTGCTGTATAGCAAAGTGAATCAGCCATACTTATACATATATCCCCTCTTTTTTGGATTTCCTTCCCATTTAGGTCACCACAGAGAACCAAGTAGAGTTCCCTGTGTTATTCAGTAGGTTCTCATTAGTTATCTATTTTATACATAGTAGTGTATATATGTCAATCCCAATCTCCCAATTCATCCCCCTCCCACCACCTTTCCCCCTTAGTATCCATAGGTTTGTTCTCTACGTCTTTGTCTCTATTTCTGCTTTGCAAATAAGATTGTCTTTACCATTTCTCTAGATTCCACATATATGTGTTAATATATGATATTTGTTTTTCTCTTTCTGACTTACTTCACTCTGTATGACAGACGCTAGGTCCATCCACGTCTCTGCAAATGACACAATTCCATTTCTTTTTATGGTGGAGTAATATTCCATTGTATATATGTACCACATCTTCTTTATCCATTCCTCTGTTAATGGACATTTAGGTTGCTTCCATGTCCTGGCTAATGTAAATAGTGCTGCAATGAACACTGGGGTGCATGTATCTTTTTGAATTATGTTTTTCTCTGGGTACATGCCCAGTAGTGGGATTGCTGGGTCATGTGGTAGTTCTATTCTTAGCTCTTTAAGGAAGCTCCATACTGTTCTCCATAGTGGCTGTATTAATTTATGTTCCCACCAACAGTGTAAGAGGATTCCCTTTTCTCCAAACCCTGTCCAGCATTTATTGTTTGTAGATTTTTTGATGATGGCCATTCTGACCGGTGTGAGGTGACACCTCATTGTATCAATAGTTTTGATTTGCATTTCTCTAATAATTAGTGATGTTGAGCATTTTCATGTGTTTTTTGGCCATCTGTGTGTCTTCTTTGGAGAAATGTCTATTTAGGTCTTCTGCCTGGTATTTAGTAAGCACTCAATAAATATTAGCTAATTCATTATATTCATTTAAAGTGCCCAGTACAGGCCTGATTTATGTAATTGTTAAACACGTTATGTCTTATTCTTTTTTCCCTGTCAACAAGAAATATTGTTATTAATAAGAAATAACATGCACAGCTATTTTATACAGAATGGATAAACAACAAAGTCCTACTGTATAGCACAGGGAACTATATTCAATATCTTGTGATAAAGCATAATGGAAAAGAACATGAAAAAGAATGTATATATATTTATAACTGAATCACTTTGCTATACAGCAGAAATTAACACATTATAAATCAACTATAACTCAAAATTAAACAAAAAAAACCTTCATTAAAATCATTTCTTTTGACTTCCATTCTATTGTCCAGAAGCTTAGTCCTTTTTTTAAATGTTCTATAATTTCATCTTTTTATAACCTTAGATGTTAATACATTTACTCACACGGTTATCATTTTCTTCTCTCGCTATTTCAAACCACCTTGTCATTATTTTTCTTATAACTGAAATATCTTTCAAAGATTCTTTAGTGAGAGCTTGATAACAGTAAGTCTTCTCTCTCTCTCACTTTTTTTGTATGCCTGAAAATTCCATTAAGACAAATATTTTCTCTCCAATCTTTAAACATTTTATTCTACTGCCTTATGGCTTCCCTTGCTGCAACTGAGAAATTAGTTGTCAAGCCAGCTACAGTTTTTTTGTAAGTAATCATTCTTCTTCTCTTTGGCTGCTTTAAAGATTTTTCTTTTGTTTTAAAAAATTAGAACTCTGATTAGATACAATTAGACCTTCTCAATCTAGTCACCATATTTCTTAATTTCTCTTTACTATCTACCATTTCTTAGTCTCTTTTTGCTTCATTCTTTAATTTCTTCAGATTTATCTTCCAGTCCTCTAAGCTATTTAACTTATCCACTTTATTTCTAATATCAAATTCTCTATTTAATGAAGTTTCTGAAACTTTTTTCAAATATGCCTGATAATTTTTATAGTTTCTTGTTTTTGTAAGTTCAAAAATATTTGTTCTACTTATATCTGAAGAATATTTGGGCAGATATATAAGTCTAGAATAACAATATTCCAGTATTGGATGTTATGGTGAAATCTGTGGCCAGCTTGATATATTTTGTACTTGAATAACTTAATCTCTTTGTGCGTATACACAAAATATTTTGTTTATCATTGGCATACATTAAATGTGAAAGAAAATATAAAAGACTTTTTTCTTCATTAAAAATGTGTAAAATAACTGTAATCAAAAATTATATCAACACATTATGGAAGTTATGACCTATGTAGAAGTAAAATATATGACCAAAATAGCAAAAATGATGGGAGGTGGAATGGGAGTACACTGTTGTAAAGTTTTTACACTATTTATAAAGTGGTCTAATATTACTTAAAGAAAAATGTGATAAATTAAAGATGCATATTTTAAAGTCTAGATCAGCTACAAAAAAGTATATAGCTGATAACGTACTAATGGAGACAAAATAGAATATTTATTAAAATACACAATCTAAATAAAGACAGAAATGAAGAAAAAGAACACAGATAGGAAATAAAAGGCGGAAGGCAGACTTAAATCCAAATATATTGAAAATTACATTAAATATAAAGAGTCTAGACATGCCAATTAGAATGCAGAGACTGTCACAATGATTAAAATCCTGATAGGAATTTTTCTATAACAATTTCCCTTGGGATATGGTATGACTTTTTAAATTTATTGATTTCAACCTTTTCATTTCAGAAGATTTCTTGAACTATATTTTCCAATTTTTTTAGCTCTGTTCTTCAGTCAAAATAATTATGGGTAACTGGAATCTCCTTTGTCTCTCTTCCATGCATATAAATTTCTCTCCAATCCTATATTATTTTCCTATGGCTGCTGTAATAAATTATCACAAACTTAGTGGCTTAAAACAATACAAACTTGTTCTCTTATAGTTGAAGGGGTCAGAAGTCTGAAATGGGTTTCACTGGGCCAAAACCAAAGTGTGGGTGTAGTTGTGATCCCACTGGAAGTTTTAAGAGACAATCTGTTTTCTTGCCTTTTCCAGATTCTAGACCTGCATTCCTTGCATTCTTTGGGTCATAGTCACTTCTTCCATCTTCAAACTCAACAACATGTCATCTTTAAGTCTATCTCTGCTTTGTTATTACATCACCTTCTCTTTTTCTGTCTCTGTAGTCAAATCTCCCTCTGTCTTCCTCCTTTAAAGACATTTGTGATTACATTCAGGGAGCATCAGGATAATTTCCCCATCTCAAAATACTCGAATCATATTTGCAAAGTCACTTTGTCATATAAGTAATATTCAAAGGTTACAGGGATTAGGATCTGGATATATTTGGGGCCATTACTCAATTTACCACAAATCCTTTTTAATTACTCATTCATTTCCAATACATTTTTCTTGCTTCTCCCATTCTCACTGTGTTTTCAACAGTTTCTATTATCTTATGTTATAAGTCACATGTGATCTTCATTTGAGTGATCATTTTATTTTAGTTTTTCTTAAGATCTGAGCTCATGGATTTTAAAAAAGTTGTTATATGATATTTGAAGCCTTCAAAAAACAGTAGGATGATTTTGAAATATTTGAAAATGCTTCGTTTCTCATCCTATAAAAAGTAAGAATCTAATTTCCCTGCCTTTGAACGTGGGTTGGACTTGTTGACTCACATCCAAATAGTGTATGGCATAAGAGATACTATGTAGCTCTCAAGGCTAGGTCATAAAAAGCATTGTTGGGGCAGAGTCAAGATGACAGCATGGGAAGAAGTGGAGTTCGCATCTCCCCACAACTAGGGCATCTGCTGGACACTGGTGGGGGACCTCGATGCCCAAGGAGATGGGAGGAACACCCAAGCGAACCAGTAGGATGTGGGGGGACTAAGAGGGGAGGAGAAGTGGAGGCCGGACAGGACAGGCACCCCTGAGGGGAGGCTGAGGGGGGGAGGGGTTGCCACGCCTGGAGGGACACTCGGGGGCTCAGACCAGGGGTTAGTGCACTAAGCGTTTCCCCTGTCCAATCACCTGGGAAGTCTGCACTGCTATTCGGCCAGGTCCTACACCCTCAGAGGCCCACTCCGGGCCATGTAGCTCCTGGGGGTGTAGGAGGGAGGCTGGGGGAGAATAGGAGAGGCAGACAGGAGGGGCCCTCCAGAACCAGAGGAGCAGGAGAGGAGCAGAGGGTGGCTGCCCCACCCACTCAGGCATGGAAACCTACGGGGCTCCCAGGCGGGGTCCCCTGCCCTCTGAGACCAGAGGTATGCCTGGGCCCCTTCTGTTCTGTTGTGCCTAAGCCTCACACACCACAGCCCCCAGGGCCTTTTCCAGCCCTGTGGGTCCTAAGCATAGGCTCTGCCCACCTCCCAAACCACCCACTGCCTAATACCGCCCTCCACAACCAAGGCCTTTTCCACCTTTTTTTTTTTTCTTCTTTTTTTTACTATTGTGGTTATGTTTTACTCTCTGGTTGCTGTTTCATCTATATTTTTACTGTAATAGTCTTTCCAACATATCTGTCACTTTCCTAGTCTAATTTTATTTTTACTCTTTGTTATTGCTCTCCTTTTATTTTATATATTTTTTGCCACCCGCCACAGCTTGCAGGATCTTGGTACATGAGTTGGGGGTCGGGCTGAAGCTCCTGCAGTAGGAGCTGCAACTCCAAACTACTGGAATAACAGAGAAACACAGACTCCAGGGAATATTCATCGGACTGAGGTCCCCCAGAGGTCCTCATCTTGGTACCAAGAGCCAGCTCTACCCAACAGCCTACAGACTCCAGTGATGGACGCCTAAGGCCAAACAACCAGTGAGACAGGAACACAATCCCACTCATCAAAATAAATAAATTTTAAAAATGAGAGGGCAAAACAATACGGCACAGGTGAAGGACCAAGATAAAAACCAACAAGAATAAATAAATGAAAAGGAAATAGGCAACCTACCTGAAAAAGAATTCAGAGTAATGACAGTAAAGGTGATCCATAAACTAGAAAATAGAATGGAGACATGGACTGAGAAAATATAAGAAATGTTTAACAAAGATCTCGAAGAACTAAAGAACAAACAAACAGAGATGAGCAACACAATAACTGAAATGAAAATTACACTAGAAGGAATCAATAACAGAATAACTGAGGTAGAAGAATGAATAACCGAGCTGGAAGAAAAAATGGTGGAAATAACTGCTGAGGAGAAGAATAAAGAAAAAAGAATGAAAAGAATTGAAGGCAATCTCAGAGACTTCTGGGACAAGAATAAATTCACCAATATTCAAATTATAGCGGTCCCAAAAGAAGAAGAGAAAAAGAAAGGGTCTGAGAAAATATTTGAAGACATTATAGTGGAAAACTTCCCTAACATGGGAAAGGAAATAATCACCCAAGTCCAGGAAGCACAGAGAGTCCCATACAGGATAAACTGTAGGAGAAACACACCAAGGCACATATTAATCAAAAAACCAAAAATTAAATTCAAAGAAAAAATATTAAAAGCAGCAAGGGAAAAACAAATATTAACATACAAAGGATTTGCCATAAGGTATCAACTGATTTTTCAGCAGCAACTCTGCAGGCCAGAAGGGAGTGGCAGGATATACCTAAAGTGATGAAAGAGGAAAACCTATAACCAAGATTACTCTACTCAGCAAGGATCTCATTCAGACTCAACAGAGAAATCAAAAGCTTTTCAGACAAGCAAAAGCTAAAAGAATTCAGCACCACCAAACCAGCTTTACAGCAAATGCTAAAGAAATTTCTCTAGGTGGGAGCACAAGAGAAGAAAAAGACACACAAAAACAAACCCAAAACAAACCCAAAACACAAAAACAAAAACAAAACAATTAAGAAAATGGTAATAAGAACACATATATTGATAATAAGCTTGAATGTAAACAGATTAAATGTCCCAACCAAAAGACACACACTGGCTGAATGCATACAAAAACAAAACCCATATATATGCTGTCTACAAGAGACCCACTTCAGACCTAGGGACACATACAGACTGAAAGTAAAGGGATGGAAAAAGATATTCCATGCAAATGGAAATCAAGAGAAAGCTGGAGTAGCAACACTCGTATCAGATAAAATACACTTTAAAATAAAGACTGTAACAAGAGATAAGTAAAGACACTATATAATGATCAAGGGATCAATCCAAGAAGAAGATAAAACAATTATAAATGTTTAAACACCCAACATACGAGCACCTCAATACATAAAGCAAATGCCATGAAAAGGGAAATCAACAGTAACACAATAATAGTAGGGGACTTTAACACCCCACTTACACCAATGAAAATATCATCCAAACAGAAAACAAATAAGGAAACACAAGCTTGAAATGGCACAACAGACCAGATAGATTTAACTGACATTTATAAAACATTCCACCTGAGAGTGGCAGAATACACTTTCTTCTCAAGTGCACACAAACCATTCTCCAGGATAGATCACATCTTGGGTCACAAATCAAGTCTTGGAAAATTTAAGAAAATTGAAATTTTATCAAGCATCTTTTCTGACCAAAACGCTATGAGATTGGAAATCAATTACAGGAAAAAAAATTGTAAAAAACACAAATACATGGAGGGTAAACAGTACACCACTACATAACCAAGAGATCAATGCAGAAATCAAGGAAGAAATAAAACAGTTCATAGAAACAGATGACAACAAAAACACAACGACCTAAAACCTATGGGACTCAGCAAAAGCAGTTCTAACAGGGAAGTTTATAGCAATTCAATCTCACCTCAAAAAACAAGAACCATCTCAAATAAAAAATCTAACCCTACACCTCAAGCAACTAGAGAAAGAAGAACAAAGAAAACCCAAAATCAGTAGAAGGAAAGAAATCATAAAGATCAGAACAGAAATAAATGAAACAGAAATGAAGAAAACAATAGAAAAGATCAAAAAAACTAAAAGCTGGGTCTTTGAGAAGATAAACAAAATTGATAAACCATTAGCCAGACTCATCAAGAAAAAAAGGGAGAGGACGCATATCAATAAAATTAGAAATGAAAAAGGAGAAATCACAACTGAAACCAAAGAAATACAATGGATTATAAGAGACTACTACAAACAGCTATATGCCAATAAAATGGACAGCCATGAAGAAATGGACAAATTCTTGGAAAGGTACAATTTTCTAAGACTGAACCACAAAGAATCAGAAAATATAAACAGGCCTATCACAAGTAAAGAAATTGAAACTGTGATTAAAAATCTTCCAACAAACAAAAGTCCAGGACCAGATGGCTTCACAGGCAAATTCTATCAAACATTTAGAGAAGAGCTAACACTGATCCTTCTCAAATTCTTCCCAAAACTGCAGAGGGAGAAACACTCCCAAATTCATTCTATGAAGCTGCCAGCACCCTGATACAAAAACAAGAAAAATATACCACAAAAAAAGAAAATTACAGACCAGTATCACTGATGAACATACATGCAAAACTCCTGAACAAAATACTAGCAAACACAATTCAACAACATAGTAAAGGATCATACACCATGATCAACTGGGACTTACCCCAGGGATGCAACGATTCTTCAATATATGCCAATCAATCAATGTGATACACCATATTAACAAATTAAGGAATAAAAACCATATGATCATCTCATCAGACGCAGAAAAATATTTTGACAAAATTCAACACCCATTTATGATAAAAACTCTCCAGAAAATGGGCATAGAGGGAAACTACCTCAACATAATAAAGGGCCATATATGACAAACACAGCAAACATCATACTCAATGATGAAAACCTGAAAGCATTTCCTCTAAGATCAGGATCAAGACAAGGATGTCCACTCTCACCACTCTTATTCAACATAGTTTTGGAAGTCCTAGCCACAGCAATCAGAGAAGAAAAAGAAATAAAAGGAATACAAATGGGAACAGAAGAAGTAAAACTGTCACTGTTTGCAGATGACATGATACTATACATAGAGAATCCTAAAGATGCCACCAGAAAACTACTAGAACCAATCGATGAATTTGGTAAGGTTGCTGGATACAATATTAATGCACAAAAATATCTGGCATTCCTATATACTAACAACGAAAAATCAGAAAGAGAAATTAAGGAAACAATCCCATTTACCACTGCAACAGAAAGAATAAAATACCTAGGAATAAACTTACCTAAGGAGGTGAAAGACTTTACTCAGAAAAACTATAAAACGCTGATGAAAGAAATCAAAGATGTCATAAACAGATGGAGAAATATACCATGTTCTTGGATTGGAAGAATCAATATTGTGAAAATGACTATACTATCCAAAGTAATCTACAGATTCAATGCAATCCCTATCAAACTACCAATGGCATTCCTCACACAATTAGAATGAAAACTTTAACAATTCATATGGAAACACAAAAGACCCAGAATAGCCTAAGCAATCTTGTGAAAGATAAACAGAGCTGGAGGAAGCAGGCTCCCCGACTTCAAACTATACCACAAAGCTACAGTCATCAAGACAGTATGGTAGTGGCACAAAAACAGAAATATAGATCAATGGTACAGGATAGAAAGCCCAGAGATAAACCCACGCATATATGGTCACTTAATTTATGTCAAAGGAGGCAAGAGCATACAATGGAGAAAAGACAGCCTCTTCAATAAGTGGTGCTGGGAAAACTGGACAGCTACATGTAAAAGAATGAAATTAGAACACTACTCAACACCATACACAAAAATAAACTCCAAATGGATTAAAGGCTTAAATCTAAGACCAGACACTATAAAACTCTTAGAGGAAAACATAGGAAAAACACTCTTTGACATAAACCACAGCAAGATCTTTTTTGACCCAACTCCTAGACTAATGGAAATAAAAACAAAAATAAACAAATGAGACCTAATTCAACTTCAAAGCTTTTGCACAGCAAAGGAAGCCATAAACAGGACAAAAAGACAACCCTCAGAATGGGAGAAAATATTTGCAAATGAAACAATGGACAAAGGATTCATCTCCAAAATATAGAAACAGGTCACGGAGCTCAATATCAAAACAACAAACAATTCAATTAAAAAATGGGCAGAAGACCTAAATAGACACTTCACCAAAGAAAACATACAGATGGCCAAGAGGCACATGAAAAGATGCTCAACATCACTAATTATTAGAGAAATGCAAATCAAAACTACAATGAGGTATCACCTCACACCAGTCAGAATGGCCATTATCAAAAAGTCTAGAAACAATAAATGCTGGAAAGGGTGTGCAGAAAAGGGAAACTTTCTGAACTGTTGGTGGGAATGTAAACTGATACAACCACTATGGAGAACATTATGGAGGTTCCTCAAAAAACTAAAAATAGAACTACCATATGACCCAGCGATCCCACTACTGGGCATATACCCTGAGAAAACCATAATTGAAAAAGAGACATGTTCCACAGTGTTCACTGCAGCACTATCTACAATAGCCAGGATATGGAAACAACATGAGTGTCCATCGACAGATGAATGGATAAAGAAGATGTGGTACGTATATACAATGGAATATTACTCAGCTATAAAAAGAAATGAAATTGAGTTATTTGTAGTGAGGTGGATGGACCTACAGTCTGTCATACAGAGTGAAGTAGGTCAGAAAGAGAAAAACAAATACTGTATGCTAATGCATATATATGGAATCTAAAAAAAAAAAAAATGGTACTGATGAACCTAGTGGCAGGGCAGGAATAAAGATGTAGACATAGAGAATGGACTTGAGGACACAGAGTGGGAGGGGAAGCTGGGGCAAAGTGAGAGTAGCATCGACATATATACACTACTGAATATAAAATAGTTAGCTAGTGGGAAGCAGCAGCATAGCACAGGGAGATCAGCTCGGTGCTTTGTGACCACCTAGAGGTGTGGGATAGGGAGGGTGCGAGGGAGGTTCAAGAGGGAGGGGATATATGTATGCATATGGCTGATTCACTTTGTTGTACAACAGAAACTAACAGAGTATTGTGAAGCAATTATACTCCAATAAAGATTTGTTTAAAAAAATAATAAAATAAAACAACAAAAAAAGCACTGTTGCTTTTGCCATGTGATCTTTGAATTACTCAGCATGAGGGAAGCCAACCACCATGTTGTGAGGACATTCAAGCAGCCTGTGAGGAAGCTCACATCGAAAGAAACTGAGGCCTCCCACCAACAACCAGCACCTATCTTCCAGCCATTTGAGTGGGTTACCTTGAAAGCCGATTTTCTAGTTCCATTTAAACCTTTAGATGCCTACATCCCCAGCTGACAACTTGACTGCAAACTTGAGAGACTTCAAGCTAGCTAAACTGTTCATGAATTCCCAACTCAGAGAAACTGTGAGGAAAATAAATACTTATTATTTTTTAAGTCACTAAGTTTTGAAATAACTTGCTATGCAGCAAAAGATACTTAATACATGCATGTAACATATTATAAATTAAGAAATAGAATAAAATGGACATCCATGAAGTAACCACCAAATTAAAACCAGAATATTGCCAATGTCATACACCAGAGGTATTGGTGATCTTTCCTCTCTCTTTCAATCTGTCTCACCTTCAGACTGTTTTCTTAAAATACAGCACATCTGTGTAATTCCTCTTTCAACTCTATCTCACGTGATTCCCCTCTGTGCTAGTCTGAATCCAAGAAAGCTTCTGCAGGCAGCCCAACCATCCCAGTCCTGTTATTTAAAAGGGATTGTTGATATTTCCCTTCAGATTATGATACCAATTTTGGAAAATAGTAACCTAATTTTCTTTTTCTTTTTCTTTTTTTAATTGCTCTTCAAAAGCCCAGCTTTCAGAGCTGTTATATAAGAGATGTGCACTAAGGAATATGTTAGTTTCTCAATTTTTTTAAGATTCCTAAGGTTTTAACCATATATTAAGACAAAGCATTAAAAGTAGCAATCCTGAACCACTATATTCTCTATTTTCCCTTTGCCCCATCCATTCACCAACTACTATCTATTTGCAGACCTGTGCTTTCTCATTATTTCATTCACTTTCACTGAAGGCCATCATAAAGAACAGTAAGTGGAGAAACACTGATGCACTTCTTTTAAAGTTGCTCTCGATTTAATTTTCTATTATGCTCCTTACCCCCAAAGACCTTTAATGATAAATTTATCATAGGATTCAAGTCCAAGGAGGAAAAAATAGTTTTATGATGAGCTAGTATATAATTTCTTACTGGTAAATTTTCTGGTTCAGAGTTTATAAAAATGGGATCCATGTGCATATATTTAGTGTTAGTATTACATTAGTACCAAGTAGAAAGGAAGGTTTAATAATAGGTATAATAGAAAAAAATGGAAGAACTGAGTCTTCACAGGAGAGAAATTAAATTAGTAAACGCTTCCTTCTGTAAACTAAAACGGTTTTCCAGAATACTGTTACTTACAATAATGTATACCCTTTTCTCAATTAAGGCTTATAGTAAGGACAATACGAAAGTTTATTTCTAAATCTATGTATCATACTTCTTGCTCCTCCTATCCATTTTGAGATTCTCAAATGGGAATGCACAACAGCAGTCCTGGCATTAGGCATCATCTACACAACACTTTAAGTAAGTCTTTTCATTTAATGTCTTTTCATCTTGTGCCCTATTTTGGAGGAGAGAGGATGGGAGAAGAAAAAAAAAAACAAAAAAACAGGTATTACAAAGATACCACACTCAGAAGAACCAGTGTCTTAGTGGTAATACTTCCAAGTTGCAATTTTATGTTAGTAAATGTCCAAAAATACTTTTTTATTGTTGAATTATCATTAATTTATACATTTATTTTTCTAATTTTATCTATTTATAAGTTCTAAAACATAGAGTACACACTTCGTAAACTGTATTTGTTCCATTTAAGTTATATTATGAGGCAGTTAATTTAAATCTTCCTTATGAATCTATGAATATGTTTTTCCTTTTCTCTAAAATACTGATATTGATCATTGTTTTTCCCTCTTTGCCCTGGTTGCTAAGAAACTCAGAGCTAAGCTTTGTTATCAATTGCTACTCTATCACAGATAGTTCCCTATACAGTTTTCTTCTTTCCTTCCTTATGTCTCCATTTCTTTTGTCTTTGGTAAATTTTTTTGACCTCATCATATTTGTTTTTTACAAGATTCCTAAAATAAATTTAACACATATAGAAAGTAAAAGTAATCAATAAAGTATATACTAAAGTGCTATGCAAAAATTTTAGTCTCTATTTCTATAATAATACAATCAAATTTAACTTTCTGCAATGATGGAAATGTTCTATATTGTAGCCACTGTTCAGTACGGTAGCCACTAGACACAATTGCCTACTGGAGCACTTGAAATGTGGCTGTGTGACTCAGGAACTGAATTTTAAATTGTACATCATTTTAATTAATTTAAATTTAAATAGCCATACATATCCAGTGGCTACAATATTGGACTGCAAAGGTATAACTTATATTTATGTATTTCTTCCCATAAGATATAAACTTCATGTGGAATATTATATATTTTATATAATGCCTCAAGCACACCAAGGCAAGTTCATAAATAAAAAGTAAGATAGTATACTCTTTGCAATGGACTGAATGGTTATGCTCCCCCAGATTCATATGTTCAAACCCTAGCCCCCATATGATGGTATTAGGAGAGAGGGTTGAGCACTCATAAATGGGATCAGTGACCTTATAAAAGAGTCTCTAGGGAGCTCCCTTGCCCCTTCTGCTATATGAAGACACCGCAAAAAGACAGCTGTCTATGAACCAGGAAGCAGACTCTTACCAGACACTGAATCTGCTAATGCCATGATCTTGGATTTCCCAGCCTCCAGAACTGTGAGACATTCTTCCTGTTTCAGCCACCCAGCTTATGGTATTCTTTTATGGCAGCCTGAACAAAGATATTCTTGTTCTGTGAAAGACCATTAAACCATGAAACATTTTTGAGTTTTTACATCTAATGCAAATCAATACACCACTATGAGTTCTTCACCTATAAAGTCCAGATATAATGTGATTCCTACTGTATCTCACAAAGTTATGTTAAGAGTTGATAAAAATACTTTATTACTGGGCTTCCCTGGTGGTGCAGTGGTTGAGAGTCCGCCTGCCGATGCAGGGTACGTGGGTTCATGCCCCAGTCCGGGAAGATCCCACATGCCACGGAGCGGCTGGGCCCGTGGGCCATGGCCGCTGAGCCTGCGTGTCCAGAGCCTGTGTGCCGCAATGTGAGAGGCCACAGCAGTGAAAGGCCCGCATACCGCAAAAAAAAAAAAAAATACTTTATTACTATGTTGGAGACTTAGGAGAAGAAGCTTGGTATTCAGAGGGCAACACTTTTATTGTGTTATGACCTCCCTTTTATGGTTTGAGTAATGAGTTATTTAATTCCCATAATATTAAACAATTTAAATAAAACTTTTGGAGATGGCTAAATTAAATGGTTTGATGGCATAATGTTTAGACTTAAGCAACTGAATAAAACTGTAGGGAGCATGTGTAATCAAGCTAGATTTAAGTAACATCTGATGCACATTTATGGAATAATAGCCTTGATGATAAGCTAATTTGAGAAAAGTCGGTCCAGCTGTATATTCATTAGAAAGAAGGAAAATGCTCTTCTTAAAACATAAAGCAACACACAAGAGGCAATCTAGTAAAATATCCATTAGCTTAAGGGTATGTGTAATTTCAACAGCAGTCTTAGTTCCCTCATTGACTAAGCAAGTTCATTTCAGTTCCTTCCTTTATGTTCCAGTGCCTCAGAAAAATAGAGGGGAACAATAGTATATTTGTCTTGCATGTTTCATGAATACATTGTGATTATAAGTATACCAATATGGATGAGGGAACAGTGTATACTGAACATTTTAGGCAATGTATAATATTACTTCAATTTATTAGGACAAGAACTTCAGAACTTTTCAAACCATACACAGTGTGAAAGAACAGTATGTTATCGTTAAAGAGTTATTTATATGCAGTCCAAACTTACTTGCACTTACTGACTTTAATAAGTACCTGTAAAATTCTTTTAACACCTGAGCAATTTCATAAAATGTTTTCAGAATGAAGTTTTAAAAATGTTTACAAATCCATGCTGAGGTGTACAGTATTCCTCACTCTGTTCTATGGAAGATCACAATGTGATATATCACAAAGATGGGCTTTATGCGCCCAACAAACCTGAGTTTGAGACTCAACAAATAGTTTGTTACTTAGTAATGTTACCTCTTCATGTCTGTTTCCTCATTTATAAAATGGGTATTGTAAAACCTATCAGTATGTTTTAGAAAACTAAGCGAAAAACGTATGTATTTAGCATCTGTGATAACATAGATGCTTATAAATATATTCTTTACCATTAATTCTGAGTTATTCGTCAATTTGTTCTCCCTTACTCCCATTGCTGTGCATATTTCACCCTCTTTCTATAACACAATCTGATCATATGATTCAATCACAAGAGGATGAAGAAAGAACATTATATCTCCTTTAATTTCCTTTCGGGATTATAATCATGGGTTGAAAAACTACAGCTCGGGCCAAACACAGCCTGCAGCCTGTTTTTGTATGGCCCATGAGCTAAGCATAGGTTGCAAAGAAGAAGGAAGAAGAGGGCAAGGAGCAAAAGAAGGAGAAGGAAGAAGAGAAGGAAAACGGAGAGGAGGAGAATATGTGACAGACTATATGTGGCCTCTAACACCTACAATATTTACTCTCTGGCCCTTAAATGAAAACGTTTGCCAACTTCTGGACTATACCCCAAAGTCTTTATGATTGAAGGTCTCCTCTTATTGTGTAGTATTGAGAATTCAGGATAATTGTTTGTAAGGAAATAATAAATAAAAAACCTAGACTTGGAAATAACAATGTTCATTAACAATAAAGAAACTATAGGAAGATTAAAGGTATAACAAATCTGTGATTATTTTTAGATATTAGTAAAGATAATTCTTAGTTTCACAGAGTCTGAGTTAAAATTAAATTCATTTGAAATGTTGCTTAAATTACTGGAGGGCTTCCAGTTTTGCAACCAAAAAGGCTCATTGCATCATGCATTATTTGAATATTATGCCGGTGAAAGTTAGATGCTTAACTAAAAAGCCTAAACCACGATATTAGTAGTTATTTATTGAGCTGTTATTTCAGAGCATTGGAGGAAATACAATTTATATCTTAAGCAGTCAATAAAAATTCCAGTAGCAGAGTGGAGTCAAGATGGCAGTGTGGGAAGACACAGAGTTCACATCTCCCCACAACTAGGGCACCTTCCAGAAGCTGGTGGGGGACCCTGACGCCCAAGGAGACAGGAAGAACCCCCAAGTGAACTGGTAGGACGTGTGGGGACTGAGGGGGGAGGAGAAGTGCAGGCCAGACAGGACCAGAGCCCCAGAGGGGTGGCTGAGATGGGGGAGGGATTCCCATGCCTGGAGGGACCCTCAGGGGCTCAGACCAGCAGGGAACAGACCCAGCATTTCCCCTGCCCAATCGGTCGGGGAAGTCTGCCAGGCTCTCGGGCCGGGTCCTACACCCTCAGAGTTCCCCTCTGAGCCAGACTGGTCCTGGGGACATAGGAGAGAGACCGGGGAGATCAGGAGAAGCAGGTGGGAGGGGACCTCCAGTACCAGAGGAACAGGAGAGGAGCAGAGGGCATTTGCCCCACCCACTTGAGCCCAGGAAGCCTGCTGGGCTCCCAGGTGGGGTCCTCTACCCTCTGAGACTAGAGGCAGAGGCACACCTGGCCCCCTTCTGTTCTGTTGAGCCTAAGCCTCACCCCCCACACCATCTCCCCTGGGACTTTTCCAGCCCTGTGGGTCCTAAGCATAGGCCTTGCCCACGGCCCAAAACTCACACCTGCTTAGGCCGCGCTCTCCACAGCCAAGGCCTTTCTCCACCTTTTTTTTCCTCCTCCTCTTTTTTACTATTGTGGTTCTGTTTTACATTTCCATTGTTGTTACATCTATATTTTTATTTTTATGTTCTTCCAACATATCAGTTAGTTTCCTGGTCTAATTTTAATTTTTACTTTCTTATTGTTCTCCTGTTTTTTTTTTTTTCTTGCCGCCCCACGTACATTAAAGGATCTTGGTTCATGAGGCAGGGGTCAGGCCAAAGCTCCTGCGGTGGGAGCTTCAAGTCCAAACCACTGGACTAACAGAACCTCACACCCCAGGGAATATTCATCCGAGTGAGGTCACCCAGAGGTCCTCATCTCAGTAGCAAGACCCAGCTCTATCCAACAGCCTACAAACTCCAGTGTTGGAAGCCTCAGGCCAAACAACAAGTAAGACAGGAACACAATCCCACTCATCAAAAAAAAAAAAAAAAAAAAGACATGGCAAAACAATATGTCACAGATGGAGGAGCAAGGTAAAAACCAACAATACCAAATAAATGAAGAGGAAACAGGCAATCTACCTGAAAAAGAATTCAGAGTAATGATAGTAAAGATGATCCAGAATCTCGGAAATAGAATGCAGGCATGGACTGAGAAAATATAAGAAATGTTTAACAAAGATCTAGAAGAACTTAAGAACAAACAAACAGAGACGAGCAACACAATAACAAATGAAAAAATTGATTCCACTAGAAGGAATCAATAACAGAATAACTGAGGCAGAAGAACGAATAACTGAGCTGGAAAAGAAAATGGTGGAAATAACTGCCGAGGAGCAGAATAAAGAAAACAGAATGAAAAGAACTGAAGACAATCTCAGAGACCTCTGGGACAACACTAAACGCATCAACATTCAAATTATAGGGGTCCCAAAAGAAGAAGAGAAAAACAAAGGGTCTGAGAAAATATTTGAAGATTTTGTAGTGGAAAACTTCCCTAATATGGGAAAGGAAATAGTCACCCAAGTCCAGGAAGCGCAGAGTCCCATACAGGATAAACCCTAGGAGAAACACACCAAGACACATATTAATCAAACTAACAAAAATTAAATTCAAAGAAAAAATATTAAAAGCAGCAAGGGAAAAAAAAATTACATAGAAAGGATTCCCCATAAGGTTATCAGCTGATTTTTCAGCAGCAACTCTGCGGCCAGAAAGGACTGGCAGGACATACTTAAAGTGACAAAACAGAAAAACCTATAACCAAGATTACTCTACCTAGCAAGGATCTCATTCAGATTCAACAGAGAAGACAAAAGCTAATCAGACAAGCAAAAGCTAAGAGACTCCGCACCACCAAACCAGCTTTACAACAAATGCTAAAGAAACTTCTCTAGGCGGGAAACACAAGAGAAGAAAAAGACCCACAAAAACAAACACAAAACAATTAAGAAAATAGTAATAGGAACATACACATATTGATAATAACCTTGAATGTAAATGGATTAAATGCCCCAACCAAAACATACACACTAGCTGAATGGATACAAAAACAAAACCCATATATATGCTGTCTACCAGAGACTCACTTCAAACCTAGGGACACATACAGACTGAAAGTAAAGGGATGGAAAAAGATATTCCATGCAAATGGAAATCAAAAGAAAGCTGGAATAGCAGTACTCATATCAGATAACATACACTTTAAAATAAAGACTGTTACAAGAGATAAGGAAGGACATTACATAATGATCAAGGGATCAATCCAAGAAGAAGATAAAACAATTATAAATGTTTATGCACCCAACACAGGAGCCCCTCAATACATAAGGCGAATCCTAACAACCATGAAAGGGGAAATCAACAGTAACACAATACCAGGTGGGGACTTTAATACCCAACTTACACCAATGGAAACTTCATCCAAACAGAAAATAAATAAGGAAACACAAGCTTTAAATGACACAATAGACAAGATAGATTTAATTGATATTTATAGATCATTGTACCCGAGAGTGGCAGAATACACTTTCTTCTCAAGTGCACATGGAACATTCTCCAGGATTAATCAAATCTTGGTTCCAAATCAAGCCTCGGAAAATTTAAGAAAATTGCAATCATATCAAGCATCTTTTCTGACCACAACACTATGAGATTGGAAATCAGTTACAGAAAAATATATCTGTAAAAAACACAAATACATGGAGGCTAAACAATACACTACTAAATAACCAAGAGATAACTGAAGAAATCAAAGAAGGAATTAAAAAATACATAGAAACAAATGACAATGAAAACACGATGACCTAAAACTTTTGGGACACAGCAAAAGCAGTTCTAAGAGGGAAGTTTACAGAAATTCAATATCACCTCAAGAAACAAGAAGAATCTCAAATAAAAAATCTAATCCTACACCTAAGGTAACTAGAGAAAGAAGAACAAAGAAAACCCAAAGTCAGTAGAAGGAAAGAAATCATAAAGATCAGAGCAGAAATAAACGAAATAGAAATGAAGAAAACAATAGCAAAGATCACTAAAACTAAAAGCTGGTTCTTTGAAAAGATAAACAAAATTGATAAATCCTTAGCCAGACTCATCAACAAAAAAGGGAGAACATGCAAATCAATAATATTAGAAATGAAAAAGGAGAAATCACAACTGACACCACAGAATTACAAAGGATTATAAGAGACTACTACAAACAGCTATATACCAATAAAAAGGACAACCACGAAGGAATGGACAAATTCTTGGAAAGGTACAATTTTCCAAGACTGAAACACGAAGAATTAGAAAATATAAACAGACTTATCACAAGTAATGAAATTGAAACTGTACTTAAAAATATTCCAACAGGGCTTCCCTGGTGGCACAGTGGTTGAGAGTCCGCCTGCCGATGCAGGGGACACGGGTTCGTGACCCGGTCTGGGAAGATCGCACATGCTGTGGAGCGGCTGGGCCCGTGAGCCATGGCTGCTGAGCCTGTGCATCCAGAGCCTGTGCTCCACAACAGGAGAGGCCACAACAGTGAGAGGCCCACGTACCACAAAAAAAAAAAAAAAAAAAAAATCTTCCAACAAACAAAAGTCCAGGACCAGATGGCTTCACAGGCAAATTCTATCAAACATTTAGAGAAGAGCTAACACTGATCCTTCTCAAACTCTTCCAAAAAACTACAAAGGGAGAAACACTCCCAAATCCATTCTACAAAGCCAATATCACCCTGATACAAAAACAAGAAAAAGATATCACAAAAAGAGAAAATTATAGACCAATATCACTGATGAACATAGATGCAAAAATCCTGAACAAAATACTAGCAAACAGAATCCAACAACATATTAAAAGGATCATACACTATGAGCAACTGGGATTTACCCCAGGGATGCAACGATTCTTCAATATACGCAAGTCAATCAATGTGATACACCATATTAACAAATTAAGGAATAAAAACCATATGATCATCTCATCAGATGCAGAAAAATATTTTGACAAAATTCAACACCCATTTATGATAAAAACTCTCCAGAAAATGGGCATAGAGGGAAACTACCTCAACATAATAAAGGCCATATATGACAAACACACAGCAAACATCAAACTCAATGATAAAAAACTGAAAGCATTTCCTTTAAGATCAGGAACAAGACAAGGATGTCCACTCTCACCACTCTTGAATTCAACAGTTTTGGAAGTCCTAGCCACAGCAATCAGAGAAGAAAAAGAAATAAAAGGAATACAAATGGGAACAGAAGAAGTAAAACTGTCACTGTTTGCAGATGACATGATACTATACATAGAGAATCCTAAAGATGCCACCAGAAAACTACTAGAACCAATCGATGAATTTGGTAAGGTTGCTGGATACAATATTAATGCACAAAAATATCTGGCATTCCTATATACTAACAACGAAAAATCAGAAAGAGAAATTAAGGAAACAATCCCATTTACCACTGCAACAGAAAGAATAAAATACCTAGGAATAAACTTACCTAAGGAGGTGAAAGACTTTACTCAGAAAAACTATAAAACGCTGATGAAAGAAATCAAAGATGTCATAAACAGATGGAGAAATATACCATGTTCTTGGATTGGAAGAATCAATATTGTGAAAATGACTATACTATCCAAAGTAATCTACAGATTCAATGCAATCCCTATCAAACTACCAATGGCATTCCTCACACAATTAGAATGAAAACTTTAACAATTCATATGGAAACACAAAAGACCCAGAATAGCCTAAGCAATCTTGTGAAAGATAAACAGAGCTGGAGGAAGCAGGCTCCCCGACTTCAAACTATACCACAAAGCTACAGTCATCAAGACAGTATGGTAGTGGCACAAAAACAGAAATATAGATCAATGGTACAGGATAGAAAGCCCAGAGATAAACCCACGCATATATGGTCACTTAATTTATGTCAAAAGAGGCAAGAGCATACAATGGAGAAAAGACAGCCTCTTCAATAAGTGGTGCTGGGAAAACTGGACAGCTACATGTAAAAGAATGAAATTAGAACACTACTCAACACCATACACAAAAATAAACTCCAAATGGATTAAAGGCTTAAATCTAAGACCAGACACTATAAAACTCTTAGAGGAAAACATAGGAAAAACACTCTTTGACATAAACCACAGCAAGATCTTTTTTGACCCAACTCCTAGACTAATGGAAATAAAAACAAAAATAAACAAATGAGACCTAATTCAACTTCAAAGCTTTTGCACAGCAAAGGAAGCCATAAACAGGACAAAAAGACAACCCTCAGAATGGGAGAAAATATTTGCAAATGAAACAATGGACAAAGGATTCATCTCCAAAATATAGAAACAGGTCACGGAGCTCAATATCAAAACAACAAACAATTCAATTAAAAAATGGGCAGAAGACCTAAATAGACACTTCACCAAAGAAAACATACAGATGGCCAAGAGGCACATGAAAAGATGCTCAACATCACTAATTATTAGAGAAATGCAAATCAAAACTACAATGAGGTATCACCTCACACCAGTCAGAATGGCCATTATCAAAAAGTCTAGAAACAATAAATGCTGGAAAGGGTGTGCAGAAAAGGGAAACTTTCTGAACTGTTGGTGGGAATGTAAACTGATACAACCACTATGGAGAACATTATGGAGGTTCCTCAAAAAACTAAAAATAGAACTACCATATGACCCAGCGATCCCACTACTGGGCATATACCCTGAGAAAACCATAATTGAAAAAGAGACATGTTCCACAGTGTTCACTGCAGCACTATCTACAATAGCCAGGATATGGAAACAACATGAGTGTCCATCGACAGATGAATGGATAAAGAAGATGTGGTACGTATATACAATGGAATATTACTCAGCTATAAAAAGAAATGAAATTGAGTTATTTGTAGTGAGGTGGATGGACCTACAGTCTGTCATACAGAGTGAAGTAGGTCAGAAAGAGAAAAACAAATACCGTATGCTAACGCATATGTATGGAATCTAAAAAAGAAAAAAAAAAATGGTACTGATGAACCTAGTGGCAGGGCAGAAATAAAGATGTAGACATCGAGAATGGACTTAAGGACACGGGGGCGAGGGGGAAGCTGGAGTGAAGTGAGTGTAGCATTGACATATATACACTACTGAATATAAAATAGTTAGCTTGTGGGAAGCAGCAGCATAGCACAGGGAGATCAGCTCGGTGCTTTGTGATGACCTAGAGAGGTGGAATATGGAGGGTAGGAGGGAGGCTCAAGAGAGAGGGGATATGGGATTTATGTATTCATATGGCTGATTCACTTTCTTATACAACAGAAACTAACACAGTATTGTGAAGCAATTATATTCCATAAAGATCTATTAAAATAAAAAATTCCAGTATGAAAGTCAAACTTTCAACCACCTTTCACTCCAGCAGAAATTTAACTTTCTTGCCAAACCCAATTTATTTTCATATATCCAGACATATGGAAATGAGCACAGAACTTAGTCAAAGTACAAAAGAATCAAACTGTGGACAAGAAATTTAATAAAAATTAGAAAGGTAATTCATTAATATTAGTGGCCTTAAATCTTGAGTCCTGATGTTCACTGTGATACATAAGCCCTTGTCCTGACTGACTCGTGTCACACAAGTGTGAGTCCCCTTCAGCCCTGTTTGTCCCATATGATTCTGTCAGCATGGCCAAAACTCATCCAAATTGACTTGATCAAATCTTTCTCCTAAAATTGGGTTTCTAATTCATTAATCAATCTCTATTAATCCCTTGAGCTCTTGTGGAGCTAAGGAAGGGTTACTTTTCAGACATATGTATAGAGAAGCAGATTTAAAAAATCTTTAAACAAGTAAAACTTCAGAAGATTCACAGAGTAAATCCAGGACAGACCATGTCATCCTGTACATAAAGAGTCTGTGTCATTGCCTTGTGTCCTGATGGCTTTTGTGTTTCTGTTTCACATCCTTCATGAGGCCCACCTGACCTACCTGTTCCCCGGTTGCATGAAACACTATGGCTCCATATGTAGTGCATATAAGTTTGCTCTATAGACTAGTCACTAGAGTTTCTAATTAGTAGGTCTAAGAATTTGTATTTCTAAAATGTTTAGAAGTGAAAATAAAGTCTGAGGGTCAGTTAATAGTAGTATTGGTTTATTAGTTTTGTCAATTTACCAATGTAATGTGACATGTTACCCATAAGGGAAACTGTGTGAAGGGAATATGGAAATTCTCTGTATTAACTTTGCAACTTTTCTGGAATTCTAAATTATTCTAAACTAAAAATGTTATTGTTTTTAAATCCTCTGACATAACAGAATAAAAAATTAATGTAGAAAAAAATAAAATAAAATAAAACATTTACAAGTGATTCTGACATATGGAAAGGAACCATACTTCAAGAATTACTACCCTAAGTTTATACACACAAAAGTCTTGGGTTGGAGTGATGGGATGGGGTGGTTAACGGAGTGATGGGATGGGGTGGTTAAGTTATTGGATGGAGTGGTTACATACATAGTTCAACAAATTGGGGGAAAGGGACTATGGTCTTCACTTCCATATGATTCCCCTGTGACATGAATTGTCCCATCATCCCTTTATAGACTAGTGTTTATACCCCCTCTGTGATAACTTAGGATTCAAGGAATAATTAATAAGTGTCTCAAGCCATGACTTCTAGTGCCACAATACATTCAGTCTTATGGAAGATCCATTACTTCCAAGAACTACGGGTATGAGGGGAACAAGATGCTGGTCCCTATTATTCCAAACAACCTTCCATCATCTGTGACACCTAAACAAAAGGACTCTAACACTGTCTCTCCCAGGGTGGAATACTTCCATTGGAATCCTTCCAGCCCAAAACAATCAATTTGCATCACCTTGATGACTCTAGGTTTTCAAAAACCAAGGTTCCGTTTGATATCGTGTAAAGACAAGAGGCTAAGTTTCTGGAGGACGAGGGGAAAATCTCTGAATATAAAATGCAGGTAGTTAGCTTTAGGCAGGTACTGGAATGGAAATATAATAAATTTGTACACAGCAACTTCATAAAGTACAGAGTCTTGAAAGCATTTCCTCTAAGATCAGAAACAAGACAAGGATGCCCACTCTCGCCACTTTTATTCAATATATATTGGAAGTCCTAGCCACAGCCATCAGAGAAGAAAAAGAAATAAAAGGAACACAAATGGGAAAGGAAGAAGTAAAACTATCACTGTTTGAAGATGACATGATACAATTCCTAGAAAATCCTAAAGACACCACCAGAAATCTACTACAGCTCCTCAATGAACTCAGTAAAGTTTCAGGATATAAAATTAATACACAGAAATCTGTTGTATATATATATACTAACAATGAAGAAAGAGAAATTAAGGAAACAATCCCATTTACCACTGCATCAAAAAGAATAAAATATCTAGGAATAAACCTACTTAAGGAGGCAAAAGACCTGTACTCCAAAAACTATAAGACGCTGATGAAAGAAACTGAGGATGACATAAACAGATGGAAAGACCTACTGTGTTGTTGGATTGGAAGAATCAATACTGTGAAAATATCTACACTACCTAAGGCAATCTACAGAATCAACGCAATCCCTATCAAAATAACAATGGCATTTTTTGCAGAACTAGAACAAATAATTTAAAATTTTACATGGAAACACAAAAGACCCCAATAGTCAAAACAATCTTAAGAAAGAAGAACAGAGCTGGAGGAGTCATGTGCCCTGACTTCCAACTATACTACAAAGCTACAGTAATCAAAACAGCATGGGACTGGCACAAAAACAGACACATAGATCCATGGAACAGAATAGAGAGACCAGAAGTGAACCCACGGACTTATAGGTAATTAATCTATGACAAAGGAGGCAAGAATATACAATGGGGAAAAGACAGTCTCTTCAACAAGTGGTGTTGGGAAAATCGAACAGCTACATGAAATCAGAACATTCTCTAACACAATGTACAAAAATAAACTCAAACTAGGTTAAAGACCTAAATGTAAAACTGGATACTATAAAACTCCTAGAGTAAAACATAGGCAGAATACTCTTTCATGTAAATTGTACCAATATTTTTTTGGATCTTTCTCCTAAAGCAAAGGAAATAAAGGAAAAATAAATAAATGGGACCTAATTAAACTTAAAAGCTTTTGCACAGCAAAATGAAAAGACAACCTACTGAATGGGAGAAAATATTTGCAAATAACATGACTAATAAGGGATTAATATCCAACATATATAAATAACTCACACAACTCAACATCAAAAAAACAAACAACCCAATTTAAAAATGTATAGCAGAACTAAATAGACATTTTTCCAAAGAAGAAATGTAGATGGCCAACGGACACATGAAAAGATGCTCAGTATCACTGATCATCAGGGAAATTCAAATCAAAACCACAATGAGATATCATCTCACACCTGTCAGAATGGCTATCATCAAAAAGAACACAAATAACAAATGTTGTCAAGGATGTGGACAGTTGGGAACCCTAGCACACTGTTGGTGGGATTATAAATTGGTGTGACCACTGTGGAAAATAGTATGGAGGTTACTCAAAAAACTAAAAATAGAACTACAATATGACCCAGCAATTCCACTCCTGGGTGTATAGCCAAAAAAAACAAAAACACTAATTTGAAAAGATACATGCACCCCAGTGTTCATAGCAGCATTATTTACAATTGCCAAGATACGGAAACAACCTAAGTGTCCATCAACAGATACACAGATTAAGAAGCTGTGGTATTTATACACAATGAAATACTACTCAGCCATAAAAAGAAAAAAAATTCTCCATTTGCAGCAACATGGCTGGACTTGGAGGGCAATATGCTAAGTGAGATAAGTCAGACAGACAAATATTGTGTGATATCACTTATATGTAGAATCGAAAAATACAACAAATTAATGAATATAACAAAAAAGAAGCAGACTCACAGATACAGGGAACAAACTTGTGGTCACCAGTGGAGGGGGAGAGGTGCTTCATAGGGTGGAGGAGTGGGAGGGACAAACTACTGGGTGTAAGACAGGCTCAAGGATGTACTGTACAAAATGGGGAATAGAGCCAATATTTTGTAATAACTGTAAATGGAAAGTAACCTTTAAAATTGTATATTATTTTTAATTTTTTAAAAATAAAATAAATTGCTTCCATTTCAAACAGAAATAAAATAAATAAAGTACAGGGTCTTTCTCCCAGCCTTGAAGAGAAACTCCACCCACAACTACTTAAGGTGAGAACTTCAGAATATCAAGTCACCTTGGCATCAAAACCAATTCCTGAAGATGCTTTACTCATTCAACAAATATTTGCTGAGCACACGTACTTCAGCGGAGGATATAGGCTTTATGAGGCCTTAATTTTTCACAGTTTAGGAGAAAAGGGCCTCTTTTAAAAAAATAATATAAAATTATAAATACAAAAGCATCTAGGAAGGTACTTATTTGAAATGTTAAAATAAATCAAAAAATTACAAATTTTATTAAGTTGTAATACCAAAAACATAAAATGAGAAAAATGGCATATTTCTATCAATTAACTTCCTTTACTAAATTAACTTTCAGGTTCACAAATTGTCATTGGTAACAAGATGTAAAATTTTAGGATTGTTGTCATATTTGGGAAAACCTCTATCAAGAAGAAGACTATTTTGACTAGGTTTAACAAGTACCCATTTCTCTGCTTATACTTTACTCATCCGATGTATGGAAGAATTTTCCACAAATTAGCTTCTGGTTCTGAACATTTCTAACTTTGTCTCTCCCGACATACTTTAGGTGCTGAAGCTGTAGGACACATTCATATGATAAACAACTGTCTATGATGCAGTTTTATGTCTCAACCCTAACTGAGTGAACACAACAGGCTATAGTAATATTCCTAAAAATCATCTCTGCATCAACATGGCTAGCAGTGATTTAACTATATGAGGGAGCAACTGCAAAGCATATAAATAAATCTCATTATTCAAGTGTATTACCAAATCAATTTCCTCTAAGCCAGATCCCAAAATTGCCCATGGCTACTTGAATGCCAACTCAGTACAAGGGGAAGTAAGATAAAGGTGAAGATGAAGTGGACAGACTGACTATAGATATTTTAAAATAGTACTTTAAAAAAATATTGCAAAATCTTACACGAATATATGAACATTTTTAGGGCCTCTCCCTAGACTTTGGAATGAGCTCAGGCAAAGTAAGGGATCCTGAAACTATGCTTCCTTTAATTCATGCTAAACCTGCCCCTGCATCCTCTCACAAGCAAGACTAGGACTTTATTTTAGAAAAATGGGTGATGTGTAAAGGGTAAATGCTCTGGAATCAAGAAGGCTGGGTACAACTTGCAGGCCCCTATTTAACTGCTGTTGGCAATGGGCCGTGTACTTGACTTTAGTTTCCTCACCTCTAATATGAGGCTGATGACAATAATGTCTCCCAAAAGATATAATTTAAGTATATGCAGTTCTTAAACTATAGAGTGCTCTATAACTGTTCATAATTATTCTTATTAACATTATCAGTAATAGTATTAGTAGTATTGTTAGTATGAATAATCAACTTAATTTTAGGTTATAAAAATTGCTTTTGCCCTTCTGAATTCTTAGCATCTAGACTTTAATGTTTGCTCTTCAGTTGCTAACCTAGATGAAATGGAAGCACAGCAAGATTACAGCCTTGTTATACATGGACTCCTAGTACACAACTATCCTTTACCAGTGGGGAAAAAATTTCCTTCGTAACTTGTCTTACAAAGCCCATTCCTCATAGATACCTGAAATAGCCAAGCAATAGGTTGAGTGTGCAAGTTATTTCTTTAGCAATCTCTATAAATTCCTAGCAATTTTTTGAACAGGACTTCTTAAAAAGATTATATCTTCTTCCCTTTTCTAAACATTGTTGAAATGCATTGGAATGGCACCTTATGATTATTTTTGTGTTTTTAACAAAGATATGTGTTGATCTGCTCATATCAAGTGATCAAGCAAATGTAACTCATGACGGTTCATGGTTGATCTCCCAGGTAAATCTACTTGGAAACCCAGTAATACTCCCAAAATTTGTAAGAAATTATAAAGCATGTCATTTAATACTTTATATCAAATTTCATTCATATTTCTCTAACAGACTAAATTTAGATTTAAATTTTCTCTTGAATACTTTGCTTGGAAATCAAGTTTTCAAAAAAGAAAATTTTAAAGCTAGGAAAATAATCTGGCATTTTAAAGTGAGTATAAAAGTCTTACAAAATCACTTAAGTGCCAGGGGGACTATTTTAATGTGATTTGGAAAAGAATGAACAAAAATATTTCTTGGACAGTGCCTTTTAATAATCCTAAGTAAATCTGAGATCATTTCATAGTCATTATATTACAGCAGAACTCTCTGTAGAAATACAGTAAAGTTTTAAATTTATTCCCACAGTTCTCATAAAGTAATTATTTAACTAATAAATGGAAAGTGAAACCATAGCATAAAAGTATAGAAATCTATACAATAAATACAAGGGTATCAAAGGGACCAATTTAAGAACTTAGGTGTTTTAATCTATAAAGATGACGTTAGCAATTTCTCTGGGTGCCTATTTCCAGGACTGTGTCTTCTCTAGCTGTTGTGTGTTACAGAGTTTAGGAGCAGATTTTCTGGGTATTATGTTTGTCTTTTAATTCATTCAACAAATATTTATTAAACCCTATTATTTTGCATATAGACCCTGGAGATACAAAATCAGAACAGGAGAATAATGATCCCAGATCTCTGGTATTAATTTTTAGTCAAGTGTAACCGAGGACCATATGAGATTTTGTCCTGTTTTCCAGGAATTGCTGCAAAGACTCAAAATTAAATGCAAAACGTGCAAAATTCTTGCATTCTAAGCTCAGAGATCACTAGGAGTTGGGGCCAGACACATCTTCAAGGTCTAATGAGAGGCAGAATCCAAGCATCTTCTCTTCCATGTCTAATGCCCATAACTCTGACAGTCAAAACACATAGAAGACTGGTGGTAAGAAAATGAATTGCCTTTTCAGAAGCAGTGTCCAAGAGGAAAGACTATTTTCTTCCTTTTTCAGCATGAACCTATAGGAATGCTTATCCTTCCAAAATCCACTGGAAATGGGGAGCTTCATGAGAATCACTTATTCAATAGTAGGATTTCTGCCAGAAAAGGAGAAAAGTATTTTGTCCCCCAGTTGTACACTGTGTAACCAGCAGACTCACTAATCTGCCCCTGGGTCACCATGAGCTGGGAAAAGAAGAAGAAAACAGGGCTAAAATAGAGGGAAAAGTGAAACTTCACATACTGTTAAGGCTGAGGCGAGTGAACATTTCAGAAGACAGCTGGGTTTGAGCTATCTTGAAAGAACTTCTCCCAAGAGGAACCTAAGCAGGAAGGTGTTGTGGGAGAAGCCAGGAGCTACGAGTACAGAAGGTGGAAAATACCAAGTCAGAGCTAGATCTCCCATATCAGGGACTCAGCAGGAAATCTGAACGGGGCCCTCCTGGGTCCCATGACAGGAATGACCAATGTGAGCCAGACACCTCTCATCAACGAACAAGTAACTGCTTTCACCTACAGTCCAATAAGGAGAGGTCTGCCTCTTCCCTCTCCTTCCTCTCTACCAGAACCTAACAGAGAAGCTAGCACCTAGAAGGAGGAGGCAGATGGAGAAACTGCTCCAAGCTGCTAAAGACACAGATAGTCCTACCTATGCTTTGAAGAGAAGAGAAAGCTTTGAACTGAGTTTCAGACAGAAGTCTTAAAATATACAAAACTGGATGTTAAATGCAGAAATGGGACTGTCCTAATAACTGAAAAGTGCCTGGAATGTGAAAGAGTCTGTTCACAATTACATTAGGCAAAGTGAATGGCTTTGCTCTCCCCAGAGTTTGGCCCAAGTCTTAAGTAAAGCTATCAGCAATAAAAACTCAGTTAAGCAGATGTTTTGTTGAAAGCTAGATGTAGGGCACAGGCAGGCCTGAATCCCAAAAAAGGTATCTGAACTGAAGGCACAGAGTTGGAAGCTCTTAGCACTTAAAAGTAATATCACCAATAAATAATATTAACCAAAATATATTAACAAAAATAATAGTATTAACAATAATAATTAACATTTGATTGACCTCTTACCACCGGCCAGGCACTATACTGAGAGTTCTATATGAGTTACATAATTTAATCCTTAGGACATCCTAATGTACCTAAGGTACCACTATTGTGCTTATTTTACATGGAAGTAAAATGAAAATTTAGAAAATTTGAGGAACTTGCCCCAGTTTCCCAGCTAGTAAACAACAGAACAAGCATCTAAATAAAAGTAGTTCTGACTCCAATGTCCACTTGCTTAACTGAATTCATTAAACTGCCTTCTGAACATTTTTAACTGTATGAAAGTAGATGTTATCATTTAGAGAGACATGAAGTAAGAAGGAAGGGGAACTCTGAAAAACAAAGTAGAAAAGACAGAAAATGAATAAAAATAAGTAAGGTTAATTTAGATACTTTGTAAGATGAGGGCAGTGAGATGATTACAGAAATATAAAAGTTTTTTTCTTCCCAATCAGTGTTGAGGGCCAATTTAGGATGGAGAACATGAATTTATAATAGCACCAACTTTGCTGGTGGTTGCTATGTCTTCACAGGTAAAATGCTTGTTTTCTTTAAGAAATAACACTTCATCTACCAGTTCCATTCTGTATTCCTTGATAGCAGCACAGGATAAGTACATGATTAATAACTTCTATATATGTATACTTATATGGAAAAGCTACAACTAGTGGATGAGTATATATATTTTAAAAAATAGAAGTATAATTTGTGGATCACATTCTTTTAACATAATTCATTTTATGGGTTACAGAATTTATTTCCAGTAAGGTGCAGGAAACTAAACTAAGACTGTTAAGGTCCATTTCATAGCTAAATATCCAAAGCTACTGCATTCACTATCCCTCTTGTTTTATATAGTCATACCTCATTTAACTGACACTGCTCAGGAATATGGTATGCAACATAGATCAATTTTCCAGATAGCTAAAGCTTGCCCACTATAGTATCAAATTGACTCAATTTTAATGAATCTGATAGAAACCTTCTAAAATATATACTTCCTGTCCTTCTTACAGTAGGTGTATTATATAAAATGTATCCTTTTCTTGATGGTCTAGAATCATCCTTATACACATCAGTGTTTGTGCTGCACTATAATACAGCAATGCCCTGAGGAGCTATCCAGGTAGTTTTTCCTTTAGACAAAGGCTACTTCAGAGTTGGCATAATTATATTGAATAAAACAAAGCACAACGAATAACATCATGAGCCTTGAATCCAGCCATATATGAATTAAAATCGTGGGTCTCCCATTTAAGAGTTGGGTTACTCTTTAGGTAAGTTATTAACCTATGAGTCTTTGATTTCCCATTAGCAAAATGGAGGTAAAATAAGAGCTAATATTGAGTATGTGCTAAGTGCTGGCCACTGTGCTACAGTCTTAACTCCACACTGAGAAGCATACAGTGCAGGAATCAAAAACACAGACTGTGGAGCTGGACCATTTCCTAGCTTTGTGACCTTAGGCAAATTACTTAACCTCTCCATGACTTAGCTTCCTCATCGGTAAAAATGAGACCATAAAAATACCTTCTTTATGGAGTTACTGTGAAAGTCAGTATACTCAAAACACTAAAAGGAGTGCCTGAATCCTAGTAAGTGTTGAGTAAGTGATGATGATGGTGATGATCTCATTTAATCCTCAGAGCAATCTTGAGAGTAACTTAATAACTCCTTATTTTGGAGATGAGGAAGCTAAGATTTAGAGACCTTAATTAACTTGACAAAGTAACAGCACTAGTAAGGAAGTGCTGACTTCAGACACAAAGATGTAAACACTAAACATGGCCACTAGATGCACACTCCAACACATGCTGCTCACATTGTTGGTAATGACCTGGGACTTATGCAGGGCACAGCCCAAACAGCACCTCTACCCCCTAGGCTAACTCTGTATTTCATGCAACATTTTTTTGAAGATTAAATGAAAGTATGAAGGCACACAACACAATTTTTTGCACATAGCCTTTCAATAAATGATAAATCCTTGTCACCTCAACATGCTTCAGTTTTTTTAGCCCTTGGAGCCGCATCCAATCTAGTACACTGTGAATCTAAAGAGAAGTGAGATAACTTGTCAATTCAATAATTAATTCGAAGCCACTTTCTGGCCTGAAAAATATACTCTTATCTCCTACAAGGAAAAGTTAATGGACTTTTTGAAAGATATTTTATTCTGGGTGTTGTAGGTAGTTTCTAAAATGGTCCCCAATGATCCCCACCTCCTGCCTTTGGGTAATCTCTTTCCGTTGAGTATGGGGTCAACCTAGTGACTTGCTTCTAACAAACAGAACAGGGCAAAAGTGATAAATGTCACTTCCAAGATTAAATTATGAAAACTATGACTCCTATCTTGCTTGCACTCCCTCTCTTGTCCTCTCACTTGCTTACTCTGATGAAGTTAGCTGGTGTACTATGGGCTGCCTTACAGAGAGGCACTCCTGGTGAGAAAGTAAAGGTGGCCTCCTGGTAACAGCAGCAAAGAACTGAGGCCCTCAGTCCAACAACTCACCAGAAGCTGAATCCTGCCAACAACCACATGAGTGTGCCTGGAAACAGACCCACTCCTGACAAACCTTATGATGACTACAGCCCAACTTTATTCCAGCCTTGTTAGGGACCCTGAGTCAGAGGACCCATTAAGCCAGCTCCTGACCGACAGAAATTTCCAGATAGTTGCTTTAAGCTATGAAGTTCTGGGATAATTTGCTACATAGCAATAGAAAAGTAATATAAATCTCTGACAAAACTTGCCACATGATATTGTCATTATCTGACTCCTTTTTTGCCTATCCTACTAGACTGTGAGCTCCTTGAGAGCTAAAATTGTATCTTTTGCCTTTATTTTCCAAAATCAGGAGCCCTGTTATCTAACAATTAAAATATCTAGAGCAAGGTTTAAAGACATAGATGAAGTACAAGCCCAGGAGAAGCAACAATATTGGAAGGTAGGGGAAGGGGGAAGAGGAGGCTGTGATCAAAGAGAGATTTCAGAGTTTGAAATCCTACAAACAAAACAATCAGAATGATGATAATGTGTGAAATGTGACAGTACTCTGCTGGGCTGCTGGGCACACAAGCCATTCTTAATTAGCTCTTGAGTAGTAGCTTGTTAAAGGCAATGACCACAGGAGGAAGAATTAGTGGTGAGTCAAGCTCCCTCCATTTTGAGAAAGCAGTCTAGAGCTAATGCTGACAGCCCAATGCCTCTCTAACATTTCCTGGCCTCAGTAATGAGATCCAGGATGAGAACGTCACACCCAGTTCCATTTCCAGGCCCAGCACGACAAAAGGAGTAGGGGCCCAAACCTTGACACATCACTTAGACTGCTAATCAAAAGAAAAAAGTGTCTGCATGAAGTTTCATGAGCAGAGCTTTGAAAGGTTACTATTACATTAGTGTATTTTATCTGCCCAAGTTGACCTGATCTTTGATGATAACTTTTTAAGACTAATTCAGAAATGTCATAATCAGTTTTTGTTTAATAACCACTCTACTTTTAACAGCTTAACAAATAGGAAAGAGACTCCTGTGGAAACAACACAGATCAGAACACAGGAAGTTTGAGTGCAAGTCTCAGATATTCAGTAAACAAAATGTGTCCTTAGGTAATACTTGACTCCTTTATGGCTTAGTTTCTTTATTAGTCCAATTGGTATGATAACTGCTACAGAATTTTTGTCTAGATAATATAGAATGATGTGAAAACCCTTTGATAAGGTTAAATGAGCTGTTCAGTGCAAATTATAACACAAACACCAATCTGCTTCTATGACCTCCTTCAAGAAAGAACTCACTTTCTTTAAGAAACGTTCTCTAACTCATCAGCAACCTCCCTCACTCTAGAATTATTCTGTCCTTCTTGTGTGGTTTATTTTATCATGTGCTTATTTATAGTTACAAAAATTGTCACTCAAGTTAAAGGTACAAAAGTAGAAAAGGTTTTAAGTTATATATCAAAGTGAAGTTTCACCTTCCTGTTAGCACCAAACCAAACTAAATGTGTGCCCCCATGTAATTTGTTAACCTCTCCAATAACCTGATTGAATGTTTTACATCTAGGATATTCCACAATGCCATCTCTCACCACCAGCAACAACTGGCCAATACTTTCAGAATCACATTTTTCAGGATGCACAATAGCATTTCCAGGAAGTTGGTTTTGTTTATAGGGAATCAAAACCTCCTGGTTTCAGGAAAAATCCCTGCAAGAGATAAAGCCTCATGAAAGAAAGAAATGGAAACAAATGTCTCCACTCTTGCCCTAAGAAGCCCACTTCCCTCTATCCAACTTTACCTAACACCTGATTAGAGCTGGGCCATGGTGCAACCTTCCAAACACACAAGTCCACCCTGCCTAGAATTCCAGGCCAACTGTGAGCACACCATGCTGGACACTTTTCAATGCCATCTCCAGACACCCAGTGAGGTAAACTTTGCAGGTTAGAGGATCCAACATCAACAGGTCTTTTTCCTTTGCTGCTGTGGCAGGAGCTCCTCATTTTCTCCAAAACTCTTTTCCCTGTATCTAGGGAGTTCCTCTACATCAGGTACAGGTAAAATGAATTATAAGCATTTCGCAGCTTAAGCAAAACTTAGTTGATTCATATATCATCTCTACTCTTTTTTAGGGTTTTACTCCCAGTTCATTGTCCCAGATTTGCTTTCCCCTGTCTTTTGGTGACTGGTGTGGTGGGAGGAAAGGTGAAGAGGAGACAGTGACACATAGTCCACTAACTCCACAAGGGATCCTACCTCAACAGGAACATTACAGAGATGCTAAATCACTAGGTTGTTAGCACTGCAGTCCTTCAATTGTAATCACAGTGCCCCATCTTTGAGTTACTTCTCTGGCATGAAGGCATTTGCCAGTGCTTTCCAAGTCACCCAGCCTTCCAGTATAGTCACTCTTATCCCAGAGTACACTAGTCATCTCTTACTATTATTGCAGCTTCTACAGAGTATATAGTCAAGACTCCCCAAAACTGTGCTCTCTTTCAAAAGGCAGGAAGCTATTCCTAGAGAAGACAGCATATTCCAGATAAGTTTAAGTCTCTCTTACGTGCACCTACAGCACACTGTGCATGCCCTTATTAAAGCACCTATCACAACATTGTATTGAAATTATCCATTTTCACAGTTAAAGTGTAAACTCTTTGAAGACACATACCAGATCTTAGCATTCTTTTTTTAGAGCTATGCATCTGTCTTTTAAACTGAACTAAGTGAGAGCAATGTACTGGGAAGTTGTAAATCTCTGGGTTATCCTTGCTATATTTCATATGATCAAGATAGAAAATGTTCCTAAAACCCTTGTAATGAAAATTTTCAAATATAAAATATGCTCTAGGATATTGAATTTATAAATGTTAAAATCATTTTTTATTCTTTAATTTTTATGTCATTAAGATTTTCAAAAATGTGTATATTTCTTAATATTGATATATATTAAGATTCTAATTCTTTGGCTTTAACTCAATGTTGCATTATTCAACTACCGTAATAAGATACTCTCACCAAAACAGAAAATCTATACTTCCCATTTATAGAATATGATAGTAGTACAAAATTGGATTATAAAAGATTGTGAGTGCTTGGATAAGCAGTGATTAGGAAGTAGAAATGTATCAAATTTTCTATATTAATTATGATTTAAGGAGATAATAAAGTCTTGAAACTAAGCAACTGAGTAATTGCATAACAGATTAGAAATTGCTTTAAGTGAAAAGCTAGTCATCTCATTTTTTGTTTTAGACTATTAATCATAGGGTATTCTTACTTTTTGCTTTATATTAATAGATGGTATCATAGTAATAAAAACAACATAAATTCAGCTCTGTGATTCCTGTAGGCCCCTTGATTTCAGAGTAGACAAATCTCCTCAGTCTCTGTAAAACTGGCCACGCTCATAGGGACCAAGTGCTATCCAAGTGTATTTCTCTCTCCAACACTGCCCCAAACCACCCACCTAACCACAAATACACATAAAGAACCTCCACAGGTACAACTTTTATTTTATTTCACATAAGAGTAAACCTAGCTCTCTCTAAAGAACCAAAGCTTGGTATTGCAGCATGCCATGTTCCTTGACTCAGTCCACAACATTTACTGAAGAGCCACAATATGTCAGCCAACTCCTTCGTTGAACGTGCAATCCAATAAGCATAATCCAACACTCAAGCTCATCACATCCTTAAGACTGTGGCCATTCAAGCACAACCTAAGAAACTTCAATTATTCTTCTCTACGCACTTCACTTAGTAGAAGCCCATCTACTTGCACATTTTGTAATACCCAGGTTCTCCATCAGAGTATCTAGGTCCCCATGTGCTGTCACTCTCCCAGAGGTCTGGAGTTCACTTGAAAATAACCTGGAAATAAATTATCTTGACCTCTCAAAGCCCTCTTGTCCATAAAGATAGAAATACTCATTGCCACCATTACCTTTAAGTCATGCTCTTTCTCTCCTGAAGGCTTTGGATTCTACAGTCTATTCTCCTTTAATTTTATTCAATCATCCATCTTGTCCAGCCAAACAAGATTATTTGTTTTTATCTCACTATGCTGTAGGAAAATATTAAAACACTAACTTGAAGGAATAAACTCAGAAATGAAACTTCCAGTGATAAGAGGAGAAAAAAAAGCAAAAGATATCTGAGAACAAGGTAGCAGAGACATTAAACTAACATATACTATACTTGAAAGCCATGCTGATTTTTCTGGAAAACTGAGGATAAACTAGGTAATGAATCTAACAAAAATGGGATTGACATTTCACAAGGACATTTCTTATCCCTTATCATTAAGGGATAAGAAAGAACGGAAGCCCTCTGGAAACAAAACTGCAAGACAAGCAAATAGATACATGAATCCACTGTCACGTGAGAAAACAGTAAAGGAAAGCTGCTGACAGATTTCATCAAGAATCATTATAGAATGCTTGATTTATGATGCTTTACCCATATAGAATTATTTATTAGTAACTGGTAATTATGCATGATAACATTTCTTTATGATCAAACATTGTTTCATTCATTTGTATCTGATCAGGATTATATATTAATTAGGTTCATGGCATCATTTAGAGTAGAGAAAAAGTATATAAACTTTTCTACGTACTGATTCTTTAGGAGATACAAAATAATATTGAACTGGAATAATAAAGCATCACTATTTACAGACAGGTGTCAGGAGATCTCCTTGTGCAAAGTTACTCAAAAATCAAAGACAGCTTCAATCATCTCTTCACTTGGCTGATTTGCTCTTGGCCTTGAGTGTTATTCTAGGCCTTCTTTGAGTTAGATGTTCCTCTTATGTACTCCTATAATATCTTATGCTTCTATCACAACACCAGTTAAACTTTATATTATTGGCTTGTATTTCATGCTAGATTTCAAATAAGTGTGACTGAAACTATGTTTTACTGACTAATATAGCATTATCTAGCAAAGTCCCAGAACACAGTAGGCAGTCAATAAATATTTACTGAAGCAATGTATGAAAGCTTACATAGGAATGATTACTTACCAAAGAGTCAAGAATATGTAGTCTAAAAAAAAGTTTGTCATTTCCTGATAGGTGCTCCTGGAGAATCTTAGAGAGAATTAATGCTAACATTAAGGCTATGATTGAAAGCATCATGGTCCCTAGGAAATGAATGCCTATTAGAAGCTTGGAATTTGAGGAAGTAGGCATCCAACCTAATTATAGTCTCATGATGATGACAAGAGAAGGCAGATAAACTAGACTCATTCCTGCCCTAGCCTGATTCTCAGAGTCCTGTAGTTCATTTTACAGTGTTCATGACACCATGTTTCCTATATTTAGAATTCCTTGTAATGACTAAATTCCAATGAGACTAAAGTCTCTGATATGCAGTTGAGATAGAACAATATTAAATGTTCACGAGCTTTAAAGTATCAACTACAATACAATCCCCTTGCAATTGCTTGTAATTCCAATTTACATATGTTTTATAAAGGGACAACCCAGAAATAAATTAGAGTTTTAGTAATTTTGATACAAGTAAACACTTTTTCCTCCTCTATACTCAGTAGTTAACATGTGTCCGGAGAAGTGGTTTTGTAATTATAAATCCTTTCATTTAATAAAAGATTAAAGAATGATATTTACTCCTATGACCACTTACACAAGAATTTCATTTTAAATTTATTTTTTAAGTTATAATAATGAACCTAATATTTTAATGAAAAGGGAAGCAAGTATAGTAACACAAAATTTCATTTATTGCATCTTAAGTTTTCAAAGAACAAATGCTATTGAAATGGTTGAGACTATTTGATTGATAGGATATTTTGTACTATGGTGGCTGGTTTTATATAGTTTAACATTTTGACTGTTTCTTCAGAAACACTTAGGCCTTTGTTTCATTTTGAATTATTAGAACACATTAAGATCTACAAACACTGTGCACTTTAAAATAGTAATCAGACTGAAGAGACACATAAAACATAATTTTTTGAAAATCAGTAACATACTAAACCTGTAGCAAATACTTTGTGGAGTAAACAATGATGTGAAGAACATTATTTCTTTCAGGATAACAAAAGACAATTTAGTTTAATATCTAAAAGAAGACTTTTACAAGAGAGGAATTAAACTTCCCCTAATAAAAGAAAACAGATTACTTCTAAAAAGTATTTCATTGAAAAATTCCTAAATTGAGAAGCTATGATAACCTCTCATCCATAATGAACCAAACAATTATTTATTAATAATTCACTACTGTACCAAATACAGCTATAAAACCTGAACAGAATGCATAGGGCAGTTACTTGAGGATTCTAAGAATTAAATTGTAGCAAGCAGACTGGGAAAGAAAAAACAGAAATCAGAGTGCCACTAAACCGACATTGAGTTTTAACTTTTATTTTACTCTGGCATCCCGTGTCTGGACTCAATTCAGCCTGAAATTCAGGAATGGAATTTGGTCAAGAACAGCAAATGCCAAGAGAATTCCTGCAGTTCTGGCTCAAGAACTGAGAAAGGCGTCCCCTAACACTCAGAGAGAGAGCAAGAGCTCTATTTTTCTTCCTTTTTCTCCATTCTCTCATGCCCCAGATCCAAGCAAGCCAATGTTGGCTCAGTGACCACGGCAAAGGTGGCAATGAGAGGTATGGGAGCCTAAAACTCTAAGTGAGGAGAACTTTCATCTCCTGTAGATGAGTTGTGGTCCAAAGAGGGTAAGGCAACTCCTCCCCACCCACCCACCTTTGTCTTCTTGCTACTTTGCATCAAATGTCATATTTAGAATTCCTCCCTATGATAGAGTCATAGGAAGTATGAGAGTAGAGTAAATAAAGACATATTTCTGGCCAGAGGACCAAAAAGGGGAGTCCCCGGAAACAGGTAAGTACAGTAAATACTGCAGACTAAGGATTGTGGGAAAGTGACATCACAAATTGTTTATGAACTACAGTGCTCAACCCTAGCTACGTATGTGTGTACTTGACCTTAAACAGCACACTAACAACTCTGAGAAGTGAATCAGCATTTAGACCACTGCCCACATCCCATACTGGCCATTGTGGGTGGTACACATACAAAAAGGACCCTTTGCACTATAAAAACTTTGAAAACAGAACTGACCTTGAAACCACATTCTGCAGAAAGCTGGTTATAATTCGTGGTCTGAACCCAACTTGGCCAACTGCCAGCTAAAACAAAAATATCAATATTTTTCATAGGATTTAAACAAGACCCAGCACCTCATAACATAATATTCAAAATGTCCTAGATACAACCCCAAATTACTTGGGGTTACCAAGAAATCTCTCACAGGGAAAGAAAATCAATAAATGCCAATGATGTAATGGCAGATTCTGTAAATATCTGACAAAGATTTAAAACCATTATTATAAAAACATTCCAACAAGGTCAAATACCTTGAAATAAATGGAATGGTAGAAAATCTTGAAATAAAACAGCAATTATAAAGAACCACCAAATGGTAATTTTAGAACTAAAAATACAATAACTTAAAAATTTACTGAATGGGATCCATGGAGATGACAAAGGAAAAAGATTAGTGAATTTGAAGATGGAGCAATAGAAACTATGTAATCTGAAAAACAGAAAAATGATTGAAAAAATTAAATGGAACCTCAGGAACCTGTGGTACAATAATAAAAGGTCTGATATTTGTGTCATCTGAGTCCCAGACAGAGTGGAGAAAGAGTACATTAATAATATATATATATATATATATATATATTTGAAGAAATAATGGTTGAAAACTACCCAAATGTGCAGGGAAATGCACAAACCTGAAAGTTCAAGAAACTCAGTAAACCCAAACAGAATAAACACAAAAAAAAATCCATGCCCAGACTCATCATAATTGAACTGCTGAAAACTATAGACAAAGAAAATATCATGATAGCAGCCAGAGAGAAATAATGCATTACGGATAGAGAAACATTTATTCAAATTAACAACTGTCTCATGGAGGCCAGAAGGAAATGGAACATTTAAAAAATGCTAAAGGGCTTCCCTGGTGGCGCAGTGGTTGAGAATCTGCCTGCCAATGCAGGGGACACAGGTTCGAGCCCTGGTCTGGGAAGATCCCACATGCTGCGGAGCAACTGGGCCCGTGAGCCGCAACTACTGAGCCTGCGTGTCTGGAGCCTGTGCTCCACAACAAGAGAGACCACGACAGTGAGAGGCCCGCGCACAGCAACGAAGAGTGGCCCCCGCTTGCCACAACTAGAGAAAGCCCTCGCACAGAAACAAAGACCCAACACAGCCAAAAATTATTTTTAAATAATTAATTAATTTTAAAAAATGCTGAAAGAAAATAATTTTTAACCCAGAATTCCATATCCATAGAAAATATCTTTTAGGAATGAAAGTAAAATAGTCTCAGATCAAGGTAAATAAACTAAGAGAATTTTCTTGCCAGCAGATCTGTTCCAAAAGAATTGTTAAAGGAACTTCTTCAGACAGAAGAGAAATAATACCCAAAAGATGCCTGCAGCATTGAAAATGAAGAAAGAGCAACAGAAATGGTAAATATATGGGTAAACATAATAGACTATTCTTATCCCCTGTAGTTCTTTAAAATATGTTTGATATTTGAAAGCAAGAATTATAACACTGAGTTTTAAAATATGTGGATATAATACATAAGATAGTTACAATACAAGGCAAGATAATAAAAACTATATGGTGGAAAAGTAAGTGGGTGCTTTATAAATGATAACCTATAGGAAGACAAAACTAAATATAAAGATTCCAAATGCAGTGTGACTGTCTACAGGAAAATGACTTCAAAAGTCAGAAGCAAGGTTAATCAGAAATAGATTGGGGAGTGGTATAATATGAAATCCTCACACAGCATGTAAGTATGCTCATGATCTTGACCCATCATGAGGACTGCTTACCTCTCCAGCTTCATCTCACTCTTCATTTCCTTGTACTATATACCCTAGCCATATAAAAATTATTTGCAATTCCCCAAATATTCCATACTAACAAACCTCCATGACTCTGTATAAGCTACTCCTTCTCACGAGACTTCCTTCATTCCTTTCTTCACCTGGCTAATTCCAATTTATTTGTCAAGATTAGCTCAGGTGTTTCCTTCTCACACAGGACCCAAAATTAGGTTTCATGACTGTCCTATGCATTCCACATACATATTATTATATGCATATGTATATTATTATATACACATTATATATGTATATATACACATTATATACACATATACATATGATACATATGATTATATACATATTAATTATATAATACATATATAATATGCTAATATATACATAAATATTAATTATTTGGTTTAAAATTTCTAACAAATGCTATCAAATTAGTATATAATAAAATTATAAAGCAATAAAACTATTTGGGGAAATAACAAAAGTACTCTTAAATCAATACATCAGTAGAATAATTGAAAAATGAACTAATTTAAAATCATTTAGAATCAGTAAAAAATGCATTTAAAATGATCTCTAATACACTCTTATTTAGTTATCATCTTGCTACCATTATTAGAATGATCTTAACTAATGTATTAAACTAAATGCCCTAAGGTAAAATTACTTTTATGAATAATATTTAATGATCCAGAAGAACAATATTAAACCCACAAAAATGTTTTTCAAAACCCATTTTTAAAACTCCGTATTAAAATCACTGTTAAATAAACGTGTGTTCTGGCATTTGATAAATTTATTACAAGTTTGCTGGAACTGAATGAATCTAAGAAATCTACTTCAACTTCTCTATTTTACAGACAAGAAAATAAAGAACCAGCGAGGTGACTTGGGGAAGTTACATAGCTAATTAATGGTAGAGCTACATTAGAATCAATATTCTTTGACTCCTTCCTAGAGCAGAGTTCTTTTTTTTTTTTTAATTGGGAGTATAGTTGCTTTACAATACTGTGTTAGTTTCTGCTGTACAGCAAAGTGAATCAGCTATATATATACATATATCCCATCTTTTTTGGATTTCCTTCCCATTTAGGTCACCACAGAGCACCAAGTAGAGTTCCCTGTGCTATTCAGTAGATTCTCATTAGTTATCTATTTTATACATGTAGTGTATATATGTCAATCCCAATCTCCCAATTCTTTCTAATACACTACCAAACCTCTCATAGATACAATAAATTCTAAACTTATGAATGGATTGTATTTTAAAAATTCATTTATGATTCACTTTCAGTTAGAACTGGGAATTAATTTTTCCCCTAGAATAATTTTTTATTTGGGTTGAATTCCTAAATTAGTCCCCAAATATAGGTACTCTGAGGAACTAACAGTCCTTTAATTCAACGATCTGAACAGAGAAAAATTAAGTTTAAAGGAAGGGCTATTTTTATGTGTAGATCTTTGACGCTCATAAATTAAACTCCTTGAACATGCCACTAATGATTATTGCTATAGTTGAAAATGCAAGATGACTTTCTAAACAGGTATTACTAGGATTCTAGCACAACTTCCTGACTTTCATGATCCAACTTTGTAAAATTATATTTGGGGATTTTCCCCCCTTCCTTATGGTATCTGCCAGATGTTTTGTAGTTGCTAGCCATCTTCAGCTGTGTACCTACCTGACTTCACAACCCTCCTATAGGAGCTGGAAGGATTTTTGTAGAACATGGCAAATTCAACATACTCACTGGCTTAAATCCAACCAACACTAACTGCATCCAGGAGAACTGAATGTTCTTATTGGTTTAAGGCAATTCAGGGCTACCCCCTAAGCTGGCAGTAGTATATCTCCCTGAACTTATGGGCCATGTACCAAAGGGGTGGATGGCCTAAGAAAAATCTGGGTATTATAAGGAAGGTGGGTAAGGGAAAGAGATGTTATGTAATCAATCAATAAATGTCCACTACACTAGGAGATAATGTTCCTTGTTCTATGAAGTTCCTTCAAGGCAGAGTCATTTATAGTCTTCATGCAGTCTTTAATGACCAAAAAATACACAAACTGCCCCTCCTCTATAAATTCCCTTCTACTAATGTTTTTGTCATACCCTGAGTTTACCAGATTTCCCATGTACATAATATAGTTATGGAGCAGTCCACCAAAGGATTTTTTCTGATTTGGGAATTTATACATACATTCATATCTTAAACATGTATAGTTGTACAGCTAAAGACCAATTGATTATTAATGAATCACTTTTAATTGAAAAACACAAAAATTCCATTAAACAAAGGGGAACCCAGATATTTGATGGTTGTATATTACATTAGCATTTTCCACATACACTGACTAAAATTCATTATTAATTTTTACTCCCTGCAGGATATTAAAAGCTCTGACTAAGCAGAGTTAAAAGAGAATAAAGAATTAGCACTAAAGTTCAAAGAAAAGTAGAAGTCTATAAAATGACATAGGATATGAAGACTAGAGTTCCCTGTAGCCTCCTTCCTTACTGCTACCCCGCCATCAGATGAGACAAAGGATGAAGGGGAAAAAAGTAGATAGAATAAAAGAAGACATAAGAGAAAACTACTTCATGTGAATGGCTGTAAGGAAAAAACTAAAGTTCTGCATTAATGGCAGAATATAATTTATAAAACTGTATTGCCTATTGTCATGCACTAAACAAACACATAAACACACACACACACACACACACACACACACACAAATTAGAATTATTCAAAGAGAAAAAACCCAGGGAGGGGAACTAAACACTGTAACATTCAAGTATAGTAAAACCCTAACTGAAACAAAATTAAAAATTACTTAAAATTTTTTCCATATAATTTTAATATGCTTTTTTCTTTTTTTTTTTCTTCTTGCGGCACGCGGGCCTCTCACTGTTGTGGCCTCTCCCGCTGCGGAGCACAGGCTCCGGACACGCAGGCTCAGTGACAATGGCTCACGGGCCTAGCCGCTCCGCTGCATGTGGGATCTTCCCGGACAGGGGGCACGAACCCGTATCCCCTGCATCAGCAGGTGGACCCACAACCACTGCGCCACCAGGGAAGCCCTTAATATGCATTTTTAAGCATTAACACGGCATCAGAGGAAAGTGATTTATTTTGGAAAGATGTTCAACAATAATATTGAAACCAACAGTATTCTGATTAAAGAGAAAATTCTGATTAGCTAGTATACCCCACATACATTCAAGATATTTTTATCTGAATTTCAATTTTATATACACACATGCACATTCAACACACAATACTTAAGATATAATTTTCACAGAGATTAGCTTAAATTCTAAAATGCAGAATTTCCCCTTGAAAGCTATTAGATATTGATATTAGTTTTTAAGGAAATGTTCAATTCCTTATCTCTGAAGACTTCTAAAATCTGTTGTGGTTTAGGAGCCATCAAGCCTAAATCAGTACACTTACGTGCTGCTAAACAGACAACTCCAAGGACAGTCCACTAAACAGCTAATATGCAAATATGTGAAAACATTCACATAAACCACAGGAAGAAATGTAGAAAAGGATTCACTGTCACCTTTTTACTGTGTTCTCCCATACATGAATGAGGTGTCTCAGAATCATCACTGCTATTTTTATTATTATGGCTATTGTTAACCAGCTCAATTGCAAATTCCTGCTTTTCCTTATAGTTTCCATTAAGTCTTGGCTAAGAAGCCTTCCCTGTCTCCCCTCAACAGGCTTGGGTCCTTCTTCCTTCTATGATCCAAAGCACTTTGAACACATCTCGATTATCAACATTAAATTATTGCATTTTAATTACTTAATTGCATGATCATTTCCAAAGTAGGTTTCTCCTAGAGAAAGATATTCTATCACTTTGCCTAAGTAACTTCTACTTTGTTGGAGTTCAATATATGCCTGTCAAATGAATGGTCAATCAAAATCTGTATCAGAGATTAATTCCTTCAGTTAATTATATAGAGTAGGAGTTGAGATGGCAAGACAGTTTTTCTGACATGTTTTCCCTTCCCACACTCTGTATTACTAAAGAAAAAGCCTAAATTGCCTTCTTAATAGAAGGGAGGAAGTATTTCCTGCTCCCATCAAAGGCCAGCATATCCACTTCTATTCCATTCCCTCTCAGTCTCTCATGGGGTTTGCTCCCACAATTATCCCTTTCCTGCATCATCAATTATTTTCTTGAGCTTAATTATTCCCATCAGCTTACAAACATAGCCTTGTATCCTGTATCTTAAATTTTTTAATTATAAATACATCAAATAGAAACCCCCCTGTTGCCTTCATATCCTCTCCCAGCTACCTTCACATTTCTCACCTCTTCTTCACTGCAAAACTTCGTGAACCTGTTAGTGATGTCTGTCTTAACTTCCTCATTCCCATTCTCTTGTCAAGTCACTCCAATTGTCCTTCATTCTTCCCCCACTACACTAAGACTGCTCTCATGAAGGTGCTGCTGATCTCTGTGTCTCCAACTCCCACAGACAACTTCTCTGCTATCATCCTGCTCAGCCTCTCAGGTCATTGGACAGCGTGGATCACTCCCTTCTGGAGAGTTTATTCTCTTGGCTTCCTTAACACACAGGCTAGTTTCTTTTCCTACCTCAATGACTGTGCCTTTTCTGACTTCTCTGCTAGCTCTTCTTCCTCTCCTCAATGTCAGGAGTGACTCAGTGATGAGCTCTATTCTCTTCTCTATCTACATCTCTTCCTATAACTTTAAATAGAATCTATATACAGATGCCTCTCAAATTTCATTCTGTAACTCTGACCTCTCTCTAAGACTCAAAAATCTTACGTCCAACTGCATATTTGACATCTGCACTTGAATTTCTACTTGGCATCTCATAATTAACAAGTCCAATGCAGAAATGTTGGTTTGTATTTGTTCTTCCCCTAATCTTTTCCATCAGGATAAACTCTACTACCATTTATTCAGTTGATTTCTTAAGAACAATGAGGATCTTTATATTAATCATGTATTGATTGCTGTGTAACAATTCTCCCAAAACTTAACTGCTTAAAACAATGAACATTTATTGTTTTGAACAGTTTCTGTAGGTCAGGAATCCAGATGTGGCTTAGTAGCTCTGGCTCAGGGACTCTCATAAGACTGCAGTCAAGATGTTGCCTGAGGCTGGTCATCCAAAGCCTTGACTGGGGCTGAAGGATCCACTCTAGTGGCTCAACAGTGCTGATTGTTAAACAGAGGGTTTCCGCTCCTCTCCACAGGGACCTCTCCAAATGCCTGCCTAAATGGCCTCAGAATATGGCAACTGACTTCCTCCAAAGCCAAAGATCTAAGAGGTAGCAAGACTGGAGCAGGAATTTCTTTCTGATCTAGTGTCAAGAGTCACAATGTCATTTCTGCAATATCCTATTGGTTACACAGGTTAGCCATACTTGGTTTGTGATGGGATGACACAAGGACATAAATACCAGGAAGCATGAATCATTAGGGACTCTCTTGGAAGCTGGTTAATACAATTTTGCATAGGGGGAAAAAAATCACATAGTTGAATCATTCACAGTCTTTTCAACCCCAAATGTTTCTTTCCTGTAAATTACTCCATCACACACAAACACAACACAGAAAAATATGGAATACGGCAGCCTAACTATAGGTCCACATCCTCCTCCTTCTCCTCTCAAACCTCAGTAGACTTGGATAGTGCATTTGAAACCACGAGCTTTACTAGAGGCTTTGGAAAAATAAGTTAGGGACTTCCATCTACTCTGTACTAGGTAGGAGATTGAGGTCTCATGAAGTAAAACTTCCCCCAAAAGACAAAATACTATAGGTCACAGAAATAGCTTAGTTGTCAAACACCTGAGAAGCTCCTCAGGAAGACCAGCACCTGATTGTAAGCAATCCGGATAATCTCCCCAATGTAGTCATATGGCTTCTGTTACTATATAGAGTTCTGTAACATAGTGGAATGATATAAAACCTTACCAAGGAGTTAAGTGGCATCCTCCCTAAGAAATATCAACATCATTAGTATTCTTGAAAAATTCTCTTTTACTGGAGATCTTTATGTAACCGAGCAGGACCCTGTGGGTACTTCCTGGGACAGGAACGCCCCTCCAACCCCATGTCCTCTGCCTGCCTCCTGTTTGTAGAAAAGCCATAGTCTCCCAGGACTCCCCCTGAGTCACAAAAGCGTGGCTCAAGAATTAATGATTGAAAGAATGTGAACATGTAGTGACAAAAATATTAGTTGGGCTAGGAGAACTGGTAACAATTTAAACAGTCAATCTGCCATATATCAGTCACAGAATTTTTAGTTCCTCCCTGAAGAACATAGGTAACAGTGTCTGATGCACATTCCTGAGTCATTTTACAGATACTAAAACTCCCACCAAATGGAAGTTAACTACTTGATGATCATGAGCACAGAGCCCCCAGATCAGCTGGAGCCTGAGGACTGATGATGTTAACCCCTGTGACACCACACTGTTACCTCACCATCAACCAATTAGAGAACTGTGCATGAGCTGGTCACTCACCCTGCAACTCCCCCCTCCCTGGCCTTTAAAACTGCTTCCCTGAAACCCATCACTGGAGAGTTAGGGGATTTTGAGTATTAGCTGTCCATACTCCTTCTCTGGCACCTGCAGTAAACACTGCACTTTCCTTCACCACAACCCAGTGTCAGTAGACTGGCTTTACTGCACACAGGCGAGTGGACTCAAGTTTGGTTTGGCAACATTTAGATGGTGACAAATATCTAAACAAACCGAAAGAAAAAATTATGAATCATGTAATCAAATCATAGGGATATAACTAGCCTCAGAAAGACTAAAACTAGCTCTCTCTAGCTCTCCTTTCTGTTTCTTCTTTGGCATCAGTGCATTTTACCAGACCAGAAGTCTCCATTCAGTTGTAATTATAGCCACCACTGCCTCCTGGCTCATATCTTCTCAGTTCAGTCACAAGAAAGAGAAGGCTCTTCCCTCTTGACCCAGTTTGAAAAAAATCTCATAGGACTCTGCTTGACTCAGCTTGGTCACATGACTACCTCATTGAGTCAGGGGAGCAGAATGCTATGACTCAGTTGGACATATTGTTCATTCCTGAGAGCAAGGAATATGGAAGAGTTCATTCAGAATACATGCTACAGTGGGAGAAGTAGTGTTCCAAATGAGGAAGTATGCTATTCTCAAAAGAAATAAGAGTCAGTTGCCAGACAAAACAATGAATGTCAACCATACTTCCAACCCTAAACTATAGCATCTGTCTGCATACCTGAGGATACAGGAATTGAGAAATTAATGGTTGAAAGTAAAAAGTAGTTATTTTTAAATACTTGCATGGACTTATCCAGTCTTCACAGGGACTCCTCTCAGTTACCGATGGTAAATTTTTTTTAAAGTCTCTTATAAGAACACATAAATTAAAGAAAATTAATGTATACAATGAAAAAACCAGCAGTATAAAGAAGAGGGTCCTTTTTAAGCATATAGTGAGTTACTATAAAACATAAGAGAGTAAAAGAAATTGGACCAGTGAATTTAAAGCTCAGTTGGAAGAATTCTCTCAGAACTTAAGGGAAAAAAATAATAAAATGAAAATTATGGAAGGAAGGACTTTAGAAAAATAAGATAGGGCTTCCCTGGTGGCCCAGTGGTTGAGAGTCCGCCTGCCGACGCAGGGGACACGGGTTCGTGCCCCAGTCCAGGAAGATCCCACATGCCGCGGAGCGGCTGGGCCCGTGAGCCATGGCCTCTGAGCCTGCGGATCCGGAGCCTGTGCTCCGCAACGGGAGAGGCCACAACAGTGAGAGGCCCTCGTACTGCAAAAAAAAAAAAAAAGTTTCCTAGGAAAGATAACTGAATTACATCACCTATAGATAAGCTTTCTTTTTAGTGATAAGAAACTCATCCATTCGCCAGATATTTACTAAATTCCTACTACGTACTGTTTAGCAGCTGGAGATAGAGCAGTGAACAAACTACACGTCTCTGCCATAGAATCTTCATTCTAGTGGGAAAAAAATTAAACTGCAAGGCAAAGTGGAGAAAGCTTACCAAGATAGATAATCTCTGTCAAGGTGGAAAAATTTTTTTTCATCATATTTTATGTCTCACCATATTTAAGAAGTGATGCATACATTTCATTTTACTTTGAGATATTCATTCTGTCAATTAGGATTAGGTTCAGCCACAAGAGTAAATTAACAGAGGCCCTTATTTCTTTCACATATAAGTCCACAGTTAGGCAGTCTGTGGGCATTTTAGCAGATCAGCTCCATGAAATATACAGAGACTCAAGACTCCTCTATTCCTAAGAATGTACCCTGTACCACCCTACCATGCCCACCCACATACATACACTCCCCCAAAACTGTTTGGGGAATCCAAGGAATCTGCATTTTAACAGGTATCCCAGGTAATCCAAATGCAGGTAGTTTATAACCCACCTGAGACATCCTGATATAGAAGACTGAGGAAAAAGATAAAATGACTCCTAAAACCTTGGTAATGAGAGAAATAAAATTACTTCTAAGAATCAAACTGTGAAATCAATAACTAGTTCCTAAGAGCAGAGATAAGTAAAGTCACCTTAAAGAAAGCCAAACCACCCACATTGGACAAAACCTCAACTTTTAGGTATTTTCTTATCTAAAGAAATTGTCGGAGTGAAGGTGGATGATGCAGAGTGAGCCCATAAACAATATGGAAGCAACTAAAAGATAGTCTCAGAGGTCTTCTCCAGACATGATGCCTACATCTTATTGCACACATTTTCAGAACTCCTCCAACCATTCTCTTATGAAAAGTTTGGATTTACTTTTATTGTTACCTTTTAAAATGTTTCACATGAAACTTTATAATTTTAAATTAATTTTGTGCCATTAATAGTATCCCCTGTCAGGTTATGTCTTGGAAACATAGGTAATATTAGGCTATGGCTACTCATACCAAAGGCTGTATATCAGATAATGTTCAACTACGGAGCTGGGCAAAAATGCAAGATAAATTTTGGCTTCCACGTTCTCATCTTCATTTCATTCTAAAGGGAAATAAGAAACAAAAGAAAAGAGAGAAGAAAACCCTAGAACAATGTGTCATAAAGCCAGATTAAAAAAAAAGGGTTAACACTATTTTGTAACATCTATCACTGTACTTCTTTTCCATAACACAAATGCAAAACTGAGTTGATTATTCCTGTCCACCAAGAACTTTTTAAAAATTCCTGAAAGAATTTTAGGTCCCGTTCAGAAAATATATGTATCTCCAACGAAATAATCCTAAATTCAATAGGTAAGGTAAACTGCATGCCATTATACTACTCCACCCTAAAAAATTTTCTCTTACCTCTCCTTTTTACTAAAGCCTATCCTTTCAAATTGCTGTTTAATTTCCAAATTAATTCTTCCACAGCTTCACATCACTCAGGTAACCTCTCAGTCTCTGAACTAAGGGACTCCCACCACCAGTTTCCGGCTGGAGATAGAACTTTTATTAAAAGTACGAAGTACGAGGTCGGCCAACAGGACCTGAGATTTGGGGCAAGTTCTTCAACGCTGGGAAACTTAGCTTTTTCATTTGAAAAATGACGTTTGATGCAGATTTCTAAAATTCCCTCAAATGTATAACGGTGATTTAAACATAACCAGAGCTCTTGTTTGATATGGCAGTAGATTTTCTTAAGGGAAGCAATTTGGCAAGTTTTGCATCACCTGTCCCAAGCCCCTTATTGTGTGCACTTACGGAAAACTACTTAAACTCCATTTTACTACCGAATTAACCGGTGGGGAGGTGGAGCGGGGGGCGGGGATGTTAACCTACATTTTAGCACTGGGGAGAATGGAACAGTTGCCCCTGCAAAAATCTACGAAGGGGACAGCACTGCAACATACACCCAGGAAGCTTTCCAGAAGCAAAACCAAGGGATCTGTCAGGTGAAAAGTACGCCCCAGGTTGGTTTCACATGCTAACCACTGCCTGAGATCCCCTAAGGCCAGGCAGAAAACGCTCATCTGTTCTTTTTTTCTTTGCAAATTTCAAATTCCTTCAACCCGAAGGCTTGGCTCCAAACCATGCTGTGGGGAGCTAAACCGCCTCACCCGTTCTGAATGTGGAAACATGACTCCGCCTCGCCAACGACCGCAAGAGGGAGAAGCAGCTACAGGGAAGCCAGGTTAGGCCGGGCGCCTGTCTCGTCGGCCCCGCCCGGGAGTAGACCAGCCGGCGCAAGCCCCACGGCCCCGCGCGAAAGCCTTAAGAGTCCACAGCCCACGCCGAAGGCGGCGGGGTCAGGGCGGCGCGTCACGTGGCCCAACGGCGCAGCCAATCAGCGCAGCCCTCTGAGGTATTCAAATCGATGGCGGGGCCGACGGTTGTGGGAGGCTGCGCTGCCGCCGGCTTCTCGGGGGCTGAGTGTCGCCTTGCGCCGCCATGCCGGGCACCGGGCGCTGACAGACCTTCGGGCCCAGTGGGCGGAATGGAAAATCAGGGTGTGCCTCCCGGGCCTTATCGGGCCACCAGGCTGGTAAGACCGCGCATTAACGAGACTGGCCAGCCGGGGTGATGGCTGCTTTTACGTGAGAACGTTTGTAGCTTTCCCTCGGGCGGAGGGATAGGTCCCAGAACTTCTTGGGTGGCTGAAGAGGAGAATGAGGGGAGTTCACGGATATCGCGGACCCTTGCAGGGCTCGCCTGTCCCCCTCCTTTGCTCCGGGCACCCCGAGTGGGCGCATCGGAGTCAGCTTCTGAAGCTACCCCTGTTCTTGGTGCTGTCGGCGTCCCCTGAAATGTCTTGGAATAGTCTGAGTTTAGCCGCTCCGCACGCCTGATTTTCTACCCGCATTAGGATTCGAGAAGAGTTTTGAGTTCCAGTGCTTTGTAGGGTCAGACTGGGGGCAAGCCCGATTGTTTGTGACAGCTTCGTTTAGCCGGTCCTGTAGAATTTAATGCAGGATGTACCGACTGAATGCCACTCAGTAACAGCTATTTCATAACTAAGAATGTTTTAAATACCCATCAGGAACCACTGTTGGTAGTCACTGGATTTGTACTTGCATAGAGTGTCTTGTGTATTTGGATCATCAATCCAAGAGGATACTGTGCCACTGGTTATGTGACATTAGGAGAGTCACTTTTGTGAGCGTCAGTTTCCACCTTGGTAAACTAGAGCTAATGATACATGCCCAGGCTAAAAGATGTCCTAGAGTAGACATACTGTATGTGAAAGTGTGCTGTGATCTGTAGAATAACAAACAACTTATTCTCTGGATAAATTGCAGCTCAATATAAGTTTCTTGAATAATATATGAAATGTGGAAGTGTGGAAAGAAAAGCATACAGTTATTGTGTTTTCAGCCCTTAAATTCTGTGTTGTGATGTTGGGACCACATAGGTTAGAAAAGTGGTAGCATAGCGAGTAGTAGCATAGTTGGGTTTACAAATCAGATTTCTTAACCTCTAATGTAAGATTTTTTAATTAAAAAGTTATATGTTTATTCTATACCACTCCTCGTAGACCTGCCACGAACCCAAAAGTTTGGGTAATTTGAAAACAGTTTTGGAAAGTGTGAGTATCTTTTGAAAATGTAGATATATCACAGCGTCATTAAACAAACAGTAGACTTAAAACTTAACTTACCGCATATGTTCTATGTAAATTATTGGGATCTTCACTAGTAAATATACTAAAGGTATATTAATACTTTAATACTAAAGGTATTTTACCAGTAAAACTATTGCCTGCCAAGAGTTTTGTTTGGCCTGCATAGTTAGTTATGAGTACAGGTTCTAGAGTCAATCCAATGCCTGGGTTTTAGCTGTATGACCTTTGTCAAATTATTAAATATCTCTGTGCTTCATATTCCTTATCTGAAAATGGGATAGTAATAGTACCTATTCATAGAATTGTGAGAATTAAAGTGAAATAATGAGTGTAATGCATAGTGTCTGACACAAATGCTACTATCATATTATTAATATTAGTTGAGGTTAAAGAAACAGGAAGAAACAGGAATAAATGCTTTCTCTGTTGAGGACTAAAGGCAGGTTCATTGTAGTTCTCCTTTATTCCTAGGTTTCCTAAGTAAGCCAACCAGCCAGTGAAGTGCTTGTAGTCCAAAACTATTACATAAAAATATTATTACAACACTAGAATTAATAAAAAGAAATCAGTATGGGATGTAAAATTTTCTTTAGCACAAATAAGACAAGTGATTTCTTCATGAATTTTAATGATTTAACAAGATGCGAATGAGAGAATTTTCTTTGTCTGATTAAAAAAATTTTTTTTTCCTTTCCATTTGCAGTGGAATGAAGTTACCACATCTTTTCGAGCGGGAATGCCTCTAAGGAAACACAGGCAACACTTTAAAAAATATGGCAATTGTTTTACAGCAGGAGAAGCAGTAGACTGGCTTTATGACCTATTAAGAAATAATAGCAATTTTGGTCCTGAAGTTACAAGGCAACAGACTATCCAGCTATTGAGAAAATTTCTTAAGAACCATGTCATTGAAGATATCAAAGGCAAATGGGGATCAGAAAATCTTGATGACAACAGTCAGCTATTCAGGTACTAAACAAAGAAATAACTGCAAAACTGAATTACTTAACAATGAAGTTTCACTCCACTTCTAATACTTTTACTAAAACAGCAGCCTCTTCAGGGGAAGTAATATTTTCTGCAGAAAACTTACTGCTCTTAGTCCAATTAAAACCATTTAAAAGTTAAAGTTAGTTAAAGGTTATTGCTGCACAATTCAAACTTATAATAAAATAAGGAGCTGGGAGGAAAGAATAAGATAGTGTCACTTTTACATATTCTGAAAGCTCTGAAACATGTCAAGGACAGAACGTTATCAACCTTTAGTTTCATAGATTTAAGAATTACAAGACAAGTTCTCACAGGTCCTTACCTTCAAGTGATATGTAATCTATAGAATCTAAGAACACATGTGATGAAATAAAAAATAGCAAACTTTATATAATAACTAACAAAAGAAATATACCACAGGTTGAAGAGATTATTTATTAAGAATTTATCATGTACCAGAAGCCCTACTTTATGAGTTACATGTTTTCTTTATTTAATCCCTAGAATAGCTCAGCAAGGAAAATATTAACTCCTTCTTACAGGTGAAGAGCCTGAGACTATGCTTCAACAAATTTTATTCCCTTGGTCTGAAATATGTTCATGTACACATTCATCAGACTAGTAAACACGTTTCTTCTCATGTCAGCTGTATTGTAGCATCTGTGGGGCCTTTCTGACTCCCTCAGGCCAGCATAATTGATTTTTCTCTCTCGTACCCGGAGTTCTTGATTATATATCCCTTAAATTAGGTCTTTAGATTCTAATACCCATGTGTTTTTTGTGGGGTTTTTTTTGTTTTGTTTTGTTTTGTTTTTTGTGGTACGCGGGCCTCTCATTGTTGTGGCCTCTCCCGTTGCGGAGCACAGGCTCCGGACGCGCAGGCTCAGCGGCCATGGCTCACGGGCCCAGCCGCTCCGCGGCATGTGGGATCTTCCCAGACTGGGGCACGAACCCGTGTTCCCTGCATCGGCAGGCGGACTCTCAACCACTGCGCCACCAGGAAAGCCCCCCATGTTTTTTTACTCTGCAAAATTAGTACTTTTCAAATGAAATGTAGAAATTGATTCTTGCCTATGTGTCAAAGATGACTTATGTCATACAAGTAAACTGCAATAACAAGCATGTGAATATCTTGTATAACACCCTACAAATCTTTCCTCTCTCTACTACTCACCAGTCACCTTTTGAGTTCCTTTGCTGCTGCTCATCCTTTAGCTTTTACTGTCCTCAAGGTCCTAGGCTTGTCTACCCTTCACCTCTCTCCCTGGGCAATCTCATACCATGTCTCCACTTACTTTTCTTATGACTTTCAAACCTCCAACCCAAATACCTCTCCTGAGCTTTAGGCCCACTTTTGCCTATTAAACAGGCACTTCAAATATAGTATATGGAAAATCACTAACATCTCTTAACCTAAATTCTGACCTCTTATATCCATATCTGAATGAATGGCACAGTCTTCCCTGTAGTTACCTTCATTCTTTCCCTTCTCCCCTTTAAATATGATGTAATTATCAAACCATGCCTATCATGTTGCCTCAGTATTCTCTGATCTGTCTACTTCTCTTAATGAATGTTCTTTTTGTGAGACTACTATTCTCTCTTACCTGGAATTCTGCATAACTCTTCAACTAGTCTCTCTACCTCTAGTGCTTTTATAGTGGTAACAATACTATGACATAGTTAAAAATAAAGTATAACAAAAATGTGTAAGACCTTACTGGAGAAAATTATCAAATTGTACTTAAAGTAATAAGTGGAGAAGGATATTCTGTTCATGAATGAAAAGACTTAGTGTCATAAATAAGTCACTTCTTCCCAAATTGATGTATAAATTCAGTGCATCTTCATTCAAAACCCCTACATAATTTTTTGTAGGATTTAACAAGCAGATTTTAGAGTTCATTTGATAATGTAAAGGTCCAAGTCAATTTTGAGGAACGATGAGGGGAGAATTGCCTTAACTGATTACCTGGGCTTAATTAAATTTAAATTAAGACCATTAAGTGCTGAGAACATAAACCCTTACATATAAAGAAACTTGGCGTGAGTTATACATGAATTAAATACCTAAATATGAAAATAAAACTCTTCTGAAAGAATATAAGAAACTATTTTTAGGACAGAGGAATAAGAAAAAAACTTCTGAGGTGACTAAAAACTTATGCATAAACTTGATGTATGTTAAAAGATACCATAGAGATATTGTTTATGTATATTTATTTAAAGTATGAAAGCATGAACAAGAAGGAAATACGCTAACTATAGGTTAATGATTTCCCTTAGGAAGAGAGAAATAGAATTAGCAAAGAATTTCTTTCATTAATAAAAAAGATAATGGGGCTTCCCTGGTGGTGCAGTGGTTAAGAATCCACCTGCCAGTGCAGGGGACACAGGTTCGAGCCCTGGTCCAGGAAGATCCCACATGCCGCAGAGCAACTAAGCCCGTGTGCCACGACTACTGAGCCTGCGCTCTAGAGCCCGCAAGCCACAACTACTGAGCCCACACGCTGCAACTACTAAAGCCCACGTGCCTAGAGCCCGTACTCTACAACAAGAGAAGCCACTGCAATGAGAAGTCTGCACACCCCAATGAAGAGTAGCCCCCACTCGCCGCAACTAGAGAAAGCCCACGCGCAGCAATGAAGACCCAACGTAGCCATTAATTAATTAATTAAATTTTAAAAATAATAAATTAAAATTTTTTTTTAATTTAAAAAAATTTAAAAAGATAATGAAGTCTTGGTAAAATGTTAATAGTTGCATTGGTTGATGGTTACCTATGTGGATGTTGTTTTATATTATTTTCTGTACTTTTTTGTATCTTTGAAATACATACAGTTTACTAAAGAAAGCAGGAAACTATTAAAATTTTTTAAAAGGTTTAATGGGAAAATTAATTTATGTAGAAGATTCATTCCTTGATAATGTAAATAAATCCAGTTTTTTTAGTTATTTTTAAGATAAATGGCACTAAAAGTTTGTTTATGATCTCACATTATTTAATTGCATATTATTCTTAAACCAGATTTCCTGCAAATTCTCCACTTAAAACTCTTCCACGAAGGCATCCAGAATTGAGAAAAAACAGAATAGAGAACTTTTCCAAAGATAAAGATAGTATTTTTAAATTACGAAACTTATCTCGGAGAACTCCTAAAAAGCATGGATTACATTTCTCTCAGGTAAAACATCCTTTACTAGTATAAATATAATTACTGCGTGCTTAATAATAGAATCATTAAAAGTGAATGACTAATATTTGAAGCCAACACTTGGAATCTCTTAACTATATTATATTCTAAAAATGTATGTGTAAATTTGTTTGGAACTCACAGAAACGAAAATAAAAATGGTAATGAGACATACTTGAAATAGTATTTGTATAATTTAAGCATGTTTTGTTTTAAATTAATTTGAGGGTAGTGGAGGCATCTGCAAAACCGAAAGCTCTATTACAATATATTGCATTATTTCTTCAAGTGACACCTTACAGCTCCACAATGGGCTGATACTAATAGAATTACTAAATATTAGAAGTGGTGTCAGTTCATTATCTCCAAAATGTGAGCATACCATATTAAACCAAAGTAATTCTTTTTTCAGGAAAATGCAGAGAAAATGAACTGTGAAATAATCAATGAACATCAAGAAAACTCCGTTGATAATAGAGAAATAAGCCAGAAAGATGTTGAAGAAGCTTGGAGATATGTTATTCTGATCTAGTAAGCTATAACTAAGCTATAAGCAAGTTCCTGAGGTGTTTAGAATGTTAATTTGATATTTTCATCAAGATATGCAGTTGAGGAAGAACAGATTAATTCGCAAAGCTTAGAATTTAACCTGTATATGTGTTTCTTAAATATTCTTGCGATAGTTCTGGTACAATAGAAGTAGAATGTTTTCAATATAATTTGCTTTTTCTTCGACTCAAAGTTGTAGCTCTAGTTTGGGGTCTATATTGGAATCCTGCAACAGTTATTAAGATATTTTAAAGTAAATACTAATATAAGTCTTAGAGGTTGATTTAAGAGAAATATTCCAAAAGCTTTGTTTGTTTTCCATTCAAACTCTTTCATATTTGTATTCTATTCCACTTATTTTATGGAGGAAAAACAGTTTGTATTCTTTCTCCTATCTAGCCTGCAAACAATTTTAGGTGTGTCATCCCTAGAAGAAGTCATAAATCCCAAGCAAGTAATTCCTCAATGTATAATGTACAACGTGACCAATACAAGTAAGCATGGTGTAGTTATACTGCAAGACAAATCAGGTTGGTATCAATAAAAGAAGTTGGAATCATTTTAAACATGCTAACAAAGGTTGCAGCTATTGTGGGGATAAAGAGAGAACAAAATGTAGAAAGTAGAATACTTCAGTTGAGAGAACGTCAGGGAGACTACTGATTTATCAGAGGCGCTTTAGTAATCATAGTGGGCTAATTTTTAAATGAATATTATTCACACTTATTTTAGCTCCTAAGGTGGTTTCCTGAATGATTTTTTTTTTAATGACAGGGTTAAGCATCCAAAAGATGTGCAAATATAATTAAAACTATTGATTAATCACATTTTATTGAGGACCTACAATGTGCCAGGCACTATGCTAAAGATTAGTGATGAGCAAGAGAGAAATGGTCCATGCCTTCCTGGAGCTTACATGAGAAGTTATATACAAATTTAAAGGGGTCAAGACATACATACAAAACCAAAGTAACACCCTATAAAATAAGTCAAAACTCTCATGAACAGTATTCTAAAGAACATTGGCTTTGTATTATATATGTGTTTATACAATATATTTATTTCAGATATAAGATAGGAAAATCGGGGAAATAATTTAAGCCAGATGTATTGGGAAGCTTATAGGAAATGTATTAATAAATTTACTGAAAATGTTGGCTCATTTTTTTATAATCAATTGCTGTCTGTAGAATTAATTGACATGCATTACTTTGAGTTTCTTTTTGTGGGCAAGAACTTTGAGGGTTTAATTGTAGGAGCAAAAAAGTAAATGTTAAAACTTAAGAACTATGTTGTGTATGCTTGTAGCTTTGGACCAGTTGTATCTTTCATTACCTAAAATAACTTGATTATATGCTCTCCATCTAAGCTTTCTATTCTTTATAACTATTAACTTTTCAAGTCAAATGTATGTGTGGTTTTTGTGTTTGTGTCAAAAAACTGCTACACTTATGTGTCATGTTTAACAGTGGCAATTGAAAGATTTTAAGCAAGCCTCACTGTGAAAGTACCTTAATATTCAAATATAGCTTGTTTCAATCATAGGTCTCACTCAAATCAGTAATATTCAAATAGCATAGCTAACTTTTTAAACTTGTATTGTAAAATACTGTCTTGGCCCTATGTCTTATTAAATATGTAATCATTTTTAATCCTGCTGGTACACATACATGTGTGTGTGTGTGTGTATATATATATACACACACACACACACACGTATGTATAATTATATAATATAATAAGTGTGAAGTTTTAAATATACTATCATCATAATTGTATGATTGAACACTATTAATTTTTTGTGTAGATGACCTTCCTCACTGGGTATTATCTGCCATGAAGTGCCTAGCAAATTGTAAGTTAAACAAACTGTGTGTGTGTGTGTGCGTGTGTGTGCGTGTGTATGTGTGTATTATATTGATAAAATATTTAATAAGAACCAAGGAATTATTTTTAATAATTTATAAAGTCCTGATAAGATTAAATTATATTCTTTCTGTTGTGTTTAAATGAGTATCTAGTAGAACGGATTACACTTCTTTGCACGTGGAGTGTGTTATAGAGCCCTTAACTTTTTCTATGCAGGTAGTGATTTTATAATCCAAGCCCGTCATTTATGACTCAGTTCTCATAAATCATAAAATCATAGGCTAGAGGATCTCAGAGGATTTTTAGGTATAATCTACATCAATTGCCTTAGTGAGTCCAGGGAGTTCAAATAGCAACTTCTAAGTAAAGCAGCTGGTAAGTTGAAAGTTTCCATCAGAAATTAAGTCTTATAAAACCCACTTCAGTCCCCCTGCCATTGTACACAGCTTCAACATTTGGTGTTTCATGACATGCTTCTACTCCATAGGATATATTAATGGAACTTTTATGTTTATGAAAAAAAATGGTCTGTCATTAATCAGATCATTTTTTAGCATTTCATTCTTCAAGTTTTTTCCATAGTGATCAGTGAGTTTTATAATTTAAGACCCTAGTTCTAGTACAAAACCCTAATTGCTCTCGAAAATCAGTTTTTAAAATATGCAGAGGTGTTTTGATGCTTCTAAATCATCAAAAGTTAAATTATATTTTAATAATTTTGTTACAAAAGTATTTTTCTAGTTTTTATTAAGTTAGTATTTTATTAATGTTCAGGATAAGTATATATTCCCTTGTTGTCCACTGGGTGTCAATATGACAAAATAACAGGATAACTAGCAATAAGTAAATAATATTAGTTATAGAAAAAATTTATCAATTCAAGATAAAGATCTTGATCAGAAGCTAAAGATTTCTGAGATTCTCTTTCTACCTTCTCGCTACGTAACTGTCCTTCTCTCTCATACCTTGGCTCATGATTAGCAACTCAGATAGCATACTTCAGGGATTTCTCTGATGCCCCATCTTTAGGGATTTGTTTCTTTTTCTTTTCAATCCACGTTATACATAAATGATACCAAGATATAGCTTACTAAATTCCAGTTTAACAATATGTCTAGCCAGAGGCAATATTAAGACTTTTACTTAACTTGTTTGTTATTTAATCCCCCACCGTAATCCTGTGACATACAGGAATCAAAGATCAGTATACTATTCATAATTTTTTTTCTAGAAGAGAAAACTAAGGCTTAGAAAGTCTATTTTTCTGATACATAAGGAGCTATGTATTCAAACCTAGATTCTCTAACTGTAAATTCTGTGTTTTTAATACCAGTAAAGTATTTTCTATCTTAGAAAACTTCTAATGATTATCAAATTTTTTATTCTACATATTAAGAATATTTCTTATATCCTCCTCAGAAAAATTGTCTATTTGTTCCACATAAAATCCTTATTAGCCTTTAAGCTATTAAGTGTGTGTATGTGTGTTAACTTGAAAGATAACATAGTAACTCTCAAATCTGAGTGCATATCACAGCCACTAGAGAAACTCAGCAAATATTCAGATTCAGTCGATTCAGTATGTGAGGAATTTTTTTTTTTTTTTAAATCACGTCTCAGAAGATTCTTATAGCAAGATGCCCAGCTCCGTGTTAGGAAACTACTTAATTAGTGAACCAGAAGCAAACATTTCTAGATCAGTAATTCCTAGCTCCATAGGAATTCTGATAGATTCTGGACTGTTTAGAGGAGATTATATATACTTTTAATAGGTACACTGGATGATTCTGATTATGAAGTCCATGGACCACACTTTAAATGCTATTAAACCTCAAGATCCTGTGACTTGCTCTCACTTTATACTGCTCTAAATTCTAATTTTAGCTTTGCCACCAAACCCCTTTTACCTTGAGCAAGTTGCTCTGAGCTTCAGTTTCCTCACCTGTAACATAAGATCAGAATTTATTTCTGAGGAAAATACTAATGAGTAGACATGATTATTTCAATAATGTTAAGCTAATGGAACAGCGATGTAAAGATATTATTTAAACTCATTCAGGGTATGCGTCACGTCAGGCAAAATTTAATCACAACAATGTAAATTTACAAAAGACAATTTGAAAGAATTATTTGCATAATCCAAATAATCTTTGCTTTATAAAATGAATTGTGATAAAATCCCATTAAAATAAGCTGTCCTGATGCTTTTAAAATATATTTCAAATTTTGCTTTATATACAATTTTTCAGTCATATAAATATTAAAATTAAACAAAATGCTAATAGTTGCAGTGATTTCTAATGAAAAGATGGTGAGAAGGAATGAGATATGCATAGAAGGAATTAAATATGCATATTTAAATTTAAATTTATTTAAATTTAATTTAAATTTAATTTAATTTAAATTTTTAAATTGTGACAATTTGTTAAACATAACTCCTTCATGAAATAAGTATATGTTTTATGCTTTTTATAAGTATCTTTAAAAATTATATTTAAAATAAATTATATTTCATCTTTTTTTTTATTTTTTGCCTCTACTTAGGGCCAAGAAGTAATGATATGAATAATCCAACTTATGCTGGATTTGAACGAGATGTATTCAGAACAATTGCAGATTATTTTCTAGATCTCCCTGAACCTCTACTTACCTTTGAATATTATGAATTATTTGTGAACATTTTGGGTATGTATAGATTTTTATTTAAATTTATTTTATTAGTTTCCAAGTCCCCCATAATTTAAAAGATCTAAAAGTATAGGTAAACATGAAGGTGGCAGGCTATAAATTATTTTAAACTTCAGGAATCCTCTGGTTGTTGTTATGTTGTTTTCCAGTAATTCAAATATACCATTCCAACACCAATTCTCTACACCAATAGGGTGTCTTACAATTCAGTTCATTTCTGACACTAACTACCCAGCATTAACCCAGACCCCAAAAAGTTGAGGACAAAGTCTTTCAGCTCTGATACTAACTACCCAGTGCTAGCTCAGACCCCAGAGATCAAGGGCTCAGTTCCACAGCGCTGCCCTCACTTCAGGCACCAGCTGCAAATGAGGTCCTCAGGTTTACTGACATTTCTGCCTGGCTAACTACCAAGTTAGGGGTTCCCACAACCCCCTGAAGTTTAATAATTCACTGTAACGGCTCACAGAACTCTGGAAAGTGCTTTACTTAATGATTACCAGTTTATTATAAAGGATACAAGTCAGGAACAGCCAAATGGAAGAGATATATAGGGCAAGGAATGGGGGTAAGGGTTGTGCAGAGCTTCTATGTTCTCTCCAGGAATGTCATCCCCCCAAGCGTGTCCATGTATTCACCAACTGGTAAGCTCCCGTAGCTGTGTTGTTTCAGAGTTTTAATTGAGGTTTCATTACATAGGCATGGTTGATTAAATCATTGCTCATTGTTGACTAAGTCTGACCTCCACCAACCACCACTACCCCACCACCCCCTCCAGGGAGGTCTGAGGTAAGGCTAAAAGTTCCAACCTTCCAAGAAGGGCTAAGCCTAAGTCACCTCATTAGCATAAACTGAGGCTAGCTCTAATAGGCTCATTGTGAATAACAAAAGACTCCTGTCACTCTGGAGATTCCATGGGTTTTAGGAGTTCTATACCAGGTACCAGAAACAAAAACTATATATATGTTTTATTAAACTACTGTTGTCTTATAATTAAGAATTTTCTAATACTTGTAGACTGAAAGTAGATATTTTTTCATGTATTTGACTGAATCCATTTAATTAGATTGTTGAAATAAATTTTAAAGTTATTTTCATCACAAGTTGGAAAACCTCGAGTCTTGCACTTTGTAACTGAATGTTGCATGTGTCCTATTTAAGTGGCTTCTGAATTAAGCAACTGCTATTTGTACTATACTAACAATATGTACTATAGTGATGCTTTGTTTTTTTTAACGTTACTCTTGTTTTTGTTTTATTTTTGTCCACTGTCATACAGTTGCATCTTAATTTTTGTTTCATTTCCTGGTAGTTGTTTGTGGCTACGTCACAGTTTCAGATAGACCCAGTGGGATACATAAAATCCAAGATGATCCACAGTCTTCAAAAATCCTTCACTTAAACAGTCTGAATTCCTTCAAATCAACTGAGTGTCTTCTTCTCAGTCTGCTTCATAAAGACAAAAACAAAGAAGAATCAGATACTACTGAGAGACTGCAGATAAGTGATCAAGGATTTCAAGAAAACTATGCTAAGAAAATGCAGCTAGTTAATTTAAAAAACAGAAGAGCCAGTGTTAATGACATAATGGGAGGAAGTTGTCATAATTTAATAGGCTTAAGTAGTATGCATGTTCTATCCTCTAGCATCAAACCAAGGTGCTATTCATTACAAGGAATTGTAGATTTACCAGGGAGTTCAAGTAAAGAGGTCTCCAGTGTCTTCCATCAATCTGTTCTGAACATAAAAGGACAAAATAATAAACAATTTTTAGAGTCTGAGACCAAACAGGAATCCCTAATGCATCTTCATTCAGAGGAAAGTATTCAAAAACCACTCTGTGTTGGTTTTAAAAGAACCTCTACTTTGACCGTTCAAGACCAAGAGGAGTTATGTAATGGAAAGTGCAAGTCAAAACAGCTTTGTAGATCTCAGAGTTTACTTTTAAGAAGTAGTACAAGAAGGAATAGTTATATTAATATGCCAGTGGCTGAAATTATCATGAAACCAAATCTTGGACAAGGCAGCACGAGTGTGCAAACAGCTATGGAAGGTGAACTCGGAGAGTCTAGTACCACAGTCAATAAAAGACTCTGCAAAAGTACAATAGAACTTTCAGAAAACTCTTTACCTCCAGCTTCCTCTATGTTGACTGGCACACAAAGTAAGGTTGATGCTTTCAACGCATGTAATGTTAACTTTTAGTGTTTACTAACCCTATTTCATTTACCTGGCTTTTCTTCTCTGAAATTGCTTTACTTTTTCCCTCCAGAAGGAAAGTTTCATATTGTAAAAGACTTGTCATGGCATAACCAAGATTTATTCTACTTACCTAAAGCACTCCTTTTCTTTCCCTTAAATTGCACTTATTCTGAGTCACTTTATTTGTAATAAGTGAAGGATTTTCAATCCTTCATAATCCAATGGGTTATGAAGAAAATAATGAGTATCTTACCATGCTTTTGAAGAATGTGGAAATTTCTGGGAATAGTCAAAAGAAACGAAATATTAAAATATTATTTTGCCTTCTTTATATAACTATATGCTGGTAGTATGAAAGCAGCTAGTGTCATTGATGATTTTTTTCTGGGGGGTAATTTGCCTTCTAGGTTTGCTACAACCTCATTTAGAGAGGGTTGCCATCGATGCACTACAGTTGTGTTGTTTGTTACTTCCCCCACCAAATCGTAGACGGCTTCAACTTTTAATGCGCATGATTTCGCGAATGAGTCAAAATGTTGATATGCCCCAACTTCATGATGCAATGGGTACAAGATCACTGGTAAGTTGATTTCTTAAGGAAAGAATAAGTCCAGTTCATAAACTGCACCGCACCCCCCCCCGCCACCGAAAAAAAAAAGAAAGAAAGAAGACCAAACCATCTAAGCATACTACTCAAGTGATGTCATGGTCTTGAAATCCTAGATTCTTGAGTTAAAAAAAGGCTCTTGAAAGTCTAACCTTTCCTAGCAGCAGAATACTGGTACATTAATCCTTTGTGCCCAGTCTTTTATACTTTCACATCTTGATCTTTACCTAAGGACTTTGCCTATTCACTCACGCTATATCACTTCATAGTGGTTAACTGTCAGGCCATATTATATTGCCTTGTGCCAATTCTGTTTGGTGGGGAAGGAAGAGGAGATGTAGGCACTGTTGAAAGCCGAAGGGCACTATAACCCTGTGAAATAAAGAATTAATGGGAAATTCATGTGTAGTAAGTCAAAGTGTTTCAGATATTGTAGTAGTGGGAAAGTTGTATTTGATGTGTTATGTGAATTAGGATAGCTTGTCATTGTGGGCAGGAAGTTGGGAGAGGTACTGTGAAGCAGTCTTAGGCTCCATATGAAGATGAGGGAAACAAGGCATTTATATGCAGATGTTGACTGGAAATGAACTCTTGAAATAGTATCTCTAATATCTATTTCCCTCCCTCTCTTTATCTCTCTCTTCCTCTCTCTCTCTCTCTCTCTCTCTCTCACTCTCACTCTGTCTCTCTGTCTTTCTATAAAGAGCTGCCACTTCCTCAGAGCACAGCTTCAATTTACAGAATGTTCTTGTAGCAAGGAATCTGTAGCTAAGCTCCGTTCTTCCACTTATTAAGGACAGTTTTTTAATAAAACGACATACCTAATATAAAGAGGAAGAATTATTCTTAAGTAATTGTGGCATCATTAAAAAGCATAGGGAAGTTTGTAGGAAAAGATATTTAGAGAGATATGAGTAAGAAGGGGGTAATTTTGATTTTACACTTTTTGAGGTTGAAGTTATAGAACATCTAAGTGAAATTTATCCTACAGACAGAAGGTTGGAAATGAACCTGGTGAAGAAATATTAGGGCAGAAAGTATATTTTTTGGAAAAGTGGTAGTTGAGGCTATGGGAGTAAATGAGTTCTACAAAGCTGAGCAAACAAAGAATAAAAGCTGAGGACTGAGCATTGGAAGAAGATAGGAAAACCTGCCAGGCATGTAGGAATAAGACCAAAAATATTTCAATTCAATAAATATGCTCACCATCTATTATGTGCAAAATACTTAAAATACAATTCTGATATTCAAATTATTTTAGAATGAGGTGTGTGAGTGTTTATGTGTGCGTGTGTACCTGTGTGTGTCTTATATTTGGTGGGTTATATGGACATGAATGAGAGTAAATTAGCTTTGAAACACAAAATTTACCCCAGGATTTGAAGATTGTCATGATGGAATTGAAAAATACAATGTACTAATTGTTTTTAAAGACTAATAGAATAGCATTAAAAACTGTTTTCCAGTTTCAAAAGATAAATGATGCCAACCTTGTAACCACTTGTGTTTATATATTCTCCTAGTCTGCTTTTATGGGGTTAATTTAATAAGTCACTGTTCTCTAACAGTCTTTAAGCACCATATTTGTTTGGTATTAATGGAACCTAGGTGTTTAGTGATAAAATTGAGACAAAATTGAAGAAAAAGCTAAGCCTTCTGTAATCATTTGGAATTTATATTAAGGAAATACTTAACAAGCACTATAAAAAAATTGGCATTTTATTCTTTCTAATGTAATAAGTTATTGTCCTCATTTTGTAAGCTGAAGCCTGCTTATCACTTTATCTCAATCCTTTAGATAATACTACCTAGAAATTACTGGTATTCTAATTTATATAAAAGTTTTTAAATTCACATCTTTTAATGTTTCTAGATGATACATACTTTTTCTCGGTGTGTGTTACGCTGTGCTGAAGAAGTAGATCTTGATGAGCTTCTTGCTGCACGATTAGTTTCTTTCTTGATGGATCATCAACAGGAAATTCTCCAAGTACCCTCTTACCTACAGACTGCAGTGGAGAAACATCTTGACTACTTAAGAAAGGGCCATGTATGTATTCTAAGTCTTAAAATTCTCTGCATTAGTTGCAAGTGGCAAACTCATCTCAAACTAGCCTAATCAGAAAGGGAGACTTTATCAGCTCACATAAATAACCTCCAAAAGTCAAGAATGTAGACAGAATATGGATATTCAAATAACAATAGGACTGTTTCCATCACTTCATCACTTATTTCCATTTCGGTCCTATATTTGAAAAATGGCTCCTTCACATGGTTGGATATGGCTGATTAAAGCTCTTGAGTCATAGACTTATATTTGCAATCCAAAGGAAAAAAAAAAACATTCCTCACCTCCAATTTGAAAAGTTAATGGTATGGACACAGAGTGGCCAAATCTAGATTAAATGCGCATTCTTTAGGTGGTTGAGGGTGAGTGGGTTGAAGAGAGGGCCCATTCTCTGAGTGGCTCTACATAGATTAGAGAAGAATCTGTTCTTCACGAAAGGTAAGGATAGTTGGAGTAGAATGGGAAGAACTTTTATAAGGAGAGAAGGAATCTAAGCATCCAAAAACAACAGATGTCTGCTATATTCAGTCTTTGGCTGCCCAACACACATATTCATGTTTCTTCTTATACATACTATTCTAATATTGCCATGACTTACTGTAATTATAACTATCCCCTACAATTCTTTCTCTTGTCTACAAATTTTTTTTTTTTCCTACAGCAGGTCCTAATTGGTCATCAATTTTATACACATCAGTGTATACATATCAATCCCAATCGCCCAATTCATCACACCACCACTTCCACCCCCCAACCGCTTTCCCCCCTTAGTGTCCATACATTTGTTCTCTACATCCATGTCTCAATTTCTTCCCTGAAAACCGGTTCATCTGTACCATTTTTCTAGGTTCCACATATATGCGCTAACATACGATATTTGTTTTTCTCTTTCTGACTTACTTCACTCTGTATGACAGTCTCTAGATCCATCCACGTCTCTACAAATGGCCCAATTCCATTCCTTTTTATGGCTGAGTAATGTTCCATTGTATATATGTACCACATATTCTTTATCCATTCATCTGTCGATGGGCATTTACGTTGCTTCCATGACCTGGCTATTGTAAATAGTGCTGCAATGAACATTGAGGTGCATGTGTCTTTTTGAATTATGGTTTTCTCTGGGTATATGCCCAGTAGTGGGATTGTTGGGCCATGTGGTAGTTCTATTTTTGGTTTTTAAGGAACCTCCATACTGTTCTCCATAGTGGCTATATCAATTTACATTCCCACAAACAGTGCAAGAGGATCCCCTTTTCTCCACACCTTCGCCAGCACTTGTTCTTTGTAGATTTTCTGATGATGGCCATTCTAACTGTTGTGAGGTGATACCTCATTGTAGTTTTGATTTGCATTTCTCTAATAATTAGTGATGTTGAGCAGCTTTACATGTGCTTCTTGGCCATCTGTATCTCTTCTTTGGAGAAATGTCTATTTAGGTCTCTGCCCATTTTTGGATTGGGTTGTTTGTTCTTTTTAATATTGAGCTGCATGAGCTGTTTATATACTTTGGAGATTAATCCTTTCTCCGTTGATTCGTTTGCAAATATTTTCGCCCATTCTGAGGGGTGTCTTTTCGTCCTGTTTATGGTTTCCTTTGCTGTGCAAAAGCTTTGACGTTTCATTAGGTCCCATTTGTTTATTTTTGTTTTTATTTTCATTACTGTAGGAGGTAGATCCAAAAAGATCTTGCTGTGACTTATGTCAAAGAGTGTTCTTCCTATGTTTTTCTCTAAGAGTTTGATGGTGTCTGGCCTTACATTTAGGTCTTTAATCCATTTTGAGTTTAATTCTGAGTATGGTGTTAGGGAGTGTTCTCATCTCATTCTTTTACATGTAGCTTTCCAGTTTTCCCAGCACCACTTATTGAAGAGACTGTCTTTTCTCCATTGCACGTCCTTGCCTCCTTTGTCATAGATTAGTTGACCATAGGTGCGTGGGTTTATCTCTGGGCTTTCTATCTTGTTCCACTGATCTATGTTTCTGTTTATGTGCCAGTACCATATTGTCTTGATCACTGTAGCTTTGTAGTATAGTCTGAAGTCAGGGAGTCTGATTCCTCCAGCTCTGTTTTTTTCCCTCAAGACTGCTTTGGCTATTTGGGGTCTTTTGTGTCTCCAAACAAATTTTAAGATTTTTTTGTTCTAGTTCTGTAAAAAATGCCATTGGTAATTTAATAGGGATTGTATTGAATCTGTAGATTGCTTTGGGTGGTATAGTCATTTTCACAATATTGATTCTTCCAATCCAAGAACATGGTATACCTCTCCGTCTGTTGGTATCATCTTTAATTTCTTTCATCAGTGTCTTATAGTTTTCTGCATACAGGTCTTTTGTCTCCCTAGGTAGGTTTATTCCTAGGTATTTTATTCTTTTTGTTGCAATGGTAAATGGGAGTGTTTGCTTAATTTCTCTTTCAGATTTTTCATCATTAGTGTATAGGAATGCAAGAGATTTCTGTGCATTAATTTTGTATCCTGCAACTTTACCTAATTCATTGATTAACTCTAGTAGTTTTCTGGTGGCATCTTTAGGATTCTCTATGTATAGTATCATGTCATCTGCAAACAGTGACAGTTTTATTTCTCCTTTTCCAATCTATATTCCTTTTATTTCTTTTTCTTCTCTGATTGCTGTGGCTAGAACTTACAAAACTATGTTGAATAATAGTGGCGAGAGTGGACATCCTTGTCTTGTTCCTGATCTTAGAGGAAATTTTTTCAGTTTTTCACTATTGAGAATGATGTTTGCTGTGGGTTTGTTGTACATGGCCTTTATTATGTTGAGGTAGCTTCCATCTATGTCCACATTCTGGAGAGTTTTTATCATAAATAGGTTTTGAATTTTGTCAAAAGCTTTTTCTGCATCTGTTGAGATTATCATATGGTTTTTATTCTTCAATTTGTTAATATGGTGTATCACATTGATTGATTTGTGTATATTGAAGAATCCTTGCATCCCTGGGATAAATCCCACTTGATCATTGGTGTATGATCCTTTTAATGTGTTGCTGGATTCTGTTTGCTAGTATTTTGTTGAGGATTTTTGCATCTATATTCATCAGTGATATTGGTCTGTAATTTTCTTTTTTTGTAGTATCTTTGTCTCATTTGGGTATCGGGGTGATGGTGGCCTCGAAGAATGAGTTTGGGAGTGTTCCTTCCTCTGCAATTTTTTGTAAGAGTTTGGGAAGGATGGGTGTTAGCTCTTCTCTAAATGTTTGATAGAATTCACCTGTGAAGCCATCTGGTCCTGGACTTTTGTTTGTTGGAAGATTTTTAATCACAATTTCAATTTCATTACTTGTTATTGGTCTGGTCATATTTTCTATTTCTTCCTGTTTCAGTCTTGGAAGGTTATACCTTTCTAAGAATTTGTGCATTTCTTCCAGGTTGTCCATTTTATTGGCATATAGTTGCTTGTAGTAGTTTCTTAACGATGCTTTGTATTTCTGTAGTGCCTGTTGTAACTTTTCCTTTTTCATTTCTAATTTTATTGATTTGAGTCCTCTCTCTCTTTTTCTTGATGAGTCTGGTTAATGTTTATCAATTTTGTTTATCTTCTCAAAGAACCAGCTTTTAGTTTTATTGATCCTCGCTATTGTTTTCTTTCTTTCTATTTCATTTATTTCTGCTCTGATCTTTATGATTTCTTTCCTTCTGCTAACTTTGGCTTTTATTTGTTCTTCTTTCTCTAGTTCCTTTAGGTGTAAGGTTAGATTGTTTATTTGAGATTTTTCTTGTTTCTTGAGGTAGGCTTGTATAGCTATAAACTTCCCTCTTAGAACTACTTTTGCTGCATCCCATAGGTTTTGGATCATCATGTTTTCGTTGTCATTTGTCTCTAGGTATTTTTTTATTTCCTCTTTGATTTCTTCAGTGATCTCTTGGTTATTTAGTAACGTCATGTTTAGCCTCCATGTGTTTGTGTTTCTTACTTTTTTTTCCCTGTAATTTATTTGTAATCTCATAGCATTGTGATCAGAAAAGACGCTTGATATGATTTCAATTTTCTTAAATTTACGGTGGCCTGATTTGTGACCCAAGATGTGATCTATCCTGGAGAATGTTCTGTTTGCACTTGAGAAGAAAGTGTAATCTGCTGTTTCTGGATGGAATGCTTATAAATATCAATTAAATCTATCTGGTCTATTGTGTCATTTAAAGCTTCTGTTTCCTTATTTGTTTTCATTTTGGATGATCTGTCCATTGGTGTAAATGGGGTGTTTAAGTCCCCCACTATTATTGTGTTACTGTCAATTTCCTGTTTTATAGCTGTTAGCAGTTACCTTATGTATTGAGGTGCTCCTATGTTGGGTGCATATATATTTATAATTGTTATATCTTCTTCTTGGATTGATCCCTTGATCATTATGTAATGTCCTTCCTTGTCTCTTGTAACATTCTTTATTTTAAAGTCTATTTTATCTGATATGAGTATTACTACTCCAGCTTTCTTTTGATTTCCATTTGCATGGAATAATTTTTCCATCCCCTCACTTTCAGTCTGAATGTGTCCCTAGGTCTGAAGTGGGTCTCTTGTATACAGCATATAGATGGGTCTTGTTTTTGTACCCATTCTTCAAGCCTGTGTCTTTTGGTTGGAGCATTTAATCCATTCACGTTTAAGGTAGTTATCAATATGTATGTTTCTATGACCATTTTCTTAATTTTGGGGGGTTTGTTTTTGTAGGTCCTTTTCTTTTGTGTTTCCCACTTAGAGAAGTTCCTTTAGCATTTGTTGTAGAGCTGGTTTGGTGGTGCTGAATTCTCTTAGCTTTTGCTTGTCTGTAAAGCTTTTGATTTCTCCATCGAATCTGAATGAAATCATTACCAGGTAGAGTAATCTTGGTTGTAGGTTCTTCCCTTTCATCACTTTAAGTATATCATGCCACTCCCTTCTGGCTTGTAGAGTTTCTACTGAGAAATCAGCTGTTAACCTTATGGGAGTTCCTTTGTATGTTATTTGTCAGTTTTCCCTTGCTGCTTTCAATAATTTTTCTTTGTCTTTAATTTTTACCAGTTTGATTACTATGTGTCTCGGCGTGTTTCTCCTTGGGTTTATCCTGTATGGGACTCTCTGTGCTTCCTGGACTTGGGTGGCTGTTTCCTTTCCCATGTTAGGGAAGTTTTTGACTATGATCTCTTCAAGTATTTTCTCGGGTCCTTTCTCTCTCTCTTCTCCTTCTGAGACCCCTATAATGTGAATGTTGTTGCGTTTAATGTTGTCCCCAAGGTCTCTTAGGCTGTCTTCATTTTTTTTTCATTGTTTTTTCTTTATTCTGTTCCGCATCAGTGAATTACACCATTTTGTCCTCCAGGTCACTTATCCACTCTTCTGTCTCAGTTATTCTGCTATTGATTCCTTCTAGTGTAGTTTTCATTTCAGTTATTGTATTGTTCATCTCTGTTTGTTTGTTCTTTAATTCTTCTAGGTCTTTGTTAAACATTTCTTGCGTCTTCTCCATTTTTTCCTCCATTCTTTTTCCGAGATCTTGGATCATCTTCACTATCATTATTCTGAATTCTTTTCTGGAAGTTTGCCTATCTCCACCTCATTTAGTTGTTTTTCTGGGGTTTATCTTGTTCCTTCATCTGGTACATAGCCCTCTGCCTTTTCATCTTGTCTGTTTTTGTGAATTTGGTTTTTGTTCCACAGGCTGCAGGATTGTGGTTCTTCTTGCTTCAGCTGTCTACCCTCTGGTGGATGAGGCTATCTAAGAGGCTTGTGCAAGCTTCCTAATGGGAGGGACTGGTGGTGGGTAGAGCTGACTGTTGCTCTGGTGGGCAGAGCTCAGTAAAACTTTAATCCACTTGACTGCTGATGGGTGGGGCTGGGTTCCCTCCCTGTTGGTTGTTTGGCCTGAGGAGACCCAACACTGAAGCCTACCTGGGCTCTTTGGTGGGGCTAATGGTGGACTCTGGGAGGGCTCACGCCAAGGAGTACTTCCCAGAACTTCTGCTGCCAGTGTCCTTGTCCCCAGGGTGAGCCACAGCCACCGCCCACCTCTGCAGGAGACCCTCCAACACTAGCAGGTAGGTCTGGTTCAGTCTCCCCTGGGGTCACTGCTCCTTCCCCTGGGTCCCAATGTGCACACTGCTTTGTGTGGGCCCTCCAAGAGTGGAGTCTCTTTTTCCCCGAGTCCTGTCGAAGTCCTGCAATCAAATCCCACTAGCCTTCAAAGTCTGATTCTCTAGAAGTTCCTCCTCCCATTTCCAGACCCCCAGGTTGGGAACCTGACGTGGGGCTCAGAACCTTCACTCCAGTGGGTGGACTTCTGTGGTATAAGTGTTCTCCAGTCTGTGAGTCACCCACCCAGCAGTTATGGGATTTGTTTTTACTGTGATTGTGCCCCTCCTACCATCTCATTGTGGCTTCTCCTTTTTTCTTTGGATGTGGGGTATCTTTTTCGGTGAGTTCCAGTGTCTTCCTGTCGATGATTGTCCAGCAGCTAGTTGTGATTCTCGTGTTCTCTCAAGAGGGAGTGCGCACGTCCTTCTACTCTGCCATCTTGGTTCCTAATCACCTTGTCTACAGATGTTATGGGCCCTGCCCATGCTCTTACATCTCAAAAATAGTAGATGAACACTTTATTACCATTTCAAAATGTTAATGTTTTAAGATGAATTAAAATATCACTTTGTTAGTGTTTTGTAGTTAAAAGAATAAAATCCATGGTTATTGGTTCTAATGATGTTAGCTACCTTTATTTAATACTTGTGTGCTAAGCATTTTATATACATTATCTCACATACATTCACATTTTACAGATGAGGAGACAGACCAAGACCAGTTTAAATAACTTGCTGATGGTTATAAAGCTAGTAGGTTGTAGGGCTGGGATTGAGACCCTACTGACTTACTGCTACTCCGCTGCATAATACAGTTTTCTTAAAGTGCTGAATGTTTGGTGGCAAAATAATAGGTATTAAAACCCATCAGAAGAACCCTTTACCAAATAGGAACATGACCAGAATTAATGGATTTGACTGTATGTATCATTTTGTTCATTACAGATTAAAAATCCTGGAGATGGAGTGATTGCTCCTTTGCCAACGTATTCATACTGTAAACAAATTAGTGCTCAGGAGTTTGATGAACAAAAAGTTTCTACCTCTCAAGCTGCAGTTGCAGAACTTTTAGAGAATATTATTAAAAATAAGAGTTTGCCTGTGAAGGAGAAAAGGAAAAAACTAAAACAGGTAAGGGAATGAACAAGTTTCAATCATAAATATTTTCTAATATGCTATTGCTGATTGTTATTTAATGACATTTAGAATCTAATTTATCATTTTAATATTTTGAATTTTAAATATCATATATGTAGGCTATGTATGACTACCTGCCTGGTTTTACTCTGTCCTGAAGTTTTCATAATAACCATAATAACAGATACTCTCCTTTACTTCCAGTGTTTTATATTTAAAGCATGCATTACCCTGGGAAAATAATTATAAACTTAGGACTATAATATGTAACTTTTAGTGACTCATCATTACCATTTAGAATTTTTAGCTCTACATCAAAACCCTGTAGCCACATGATTCTGGCAAGTCCAATTCCTGGTCTGAGATACTCAAAGAAGTATGAAATATACTAACTAGATCCTTGTGACCTTCATAGGCTTTACCAATGAGAAGGAAGAACATCTGGAATTTAGGAGAATTAACAGCAGAAGAGAATCCTAGATGTTAATGCTAACTGGAATCTAAGAAATATTACAGGGTACCTTTCATGTGTGAGAAAGTGGAGGGAGAAGCAAGAATAAAGTGAAAGGATACTGATCTCTGTAATACATCTTTGAGAAAGGCATTGAATCCTTATAAAATGTTGACCAGTGGCTTCAGCTCAGGTAATAATGTTAAATACCCTCTAATTCCTCACCTCATTTTTAAGTTTCAGAAGGAATATCCCTTGATATATCAGAAAAGATTTCCAACCTCTGAAAGTGAAGCAGCACTTTTTGGTGACAAACCTACAATCAAGCAACCAATGCTAATTTTAAGAAAACCAAAGTTTCGTAGTTTAAGATACTAATTGAATTGAAAATCATGTAATACTTGTGGAACTTTGGTAAGTGAAGCCATATCTAAGAATTCAGCTACTAAAAAGGAAGTCTATTTATCAATAAGGTTTTTCTAAATAGAACATTATGTAAGGAAGTGCCAAAATAGTTTTTATCAATGTGAAACTGCTGAGAAACTAGTGAATCTCAATGGAGAGCAAGTGACAATAGGTGATACCAAATATTTTAATCAGAAATAATCTTTTTTTTTTATACAACTATCTGGAAAAGCTATCATGATGTGTGCTAAAGTTTCATTTACTTGAATTTTGAAAAATGATGTTTGTTCTTCAAGATTAAGCTGTAATTCTTTAAAACAAAAAAACAAAAAAACAACTTATCTGCATGTGCTTATGGATGTTAGCTTAAAGAACTAGTTGTTTAGGATTACTTTTGTTTCTAAGTGTAAGAATGTGAAGAATATTTGAAAATTCAATGAATTAATTTTCAACTGCTAAATATTGCACTCATATGTTCTTTTGCTACTTTTTATCTATTTATATATGTATGTGTTTTTAAAATATGAATATATATTATAAGACTTTGGTTTGCCTTAAACATTTACCCTAACTGCTTCAGTCATTCATTTTTTCAATAAATATCTTTTGCATTCTTATCTTCATGAATCTACTAGAATATAAAGATATGAAAGAAGTATAAGGCAATCACATATTCATTTAAAAGATATTTATTTAGCAACTACTATGTGCCTTTCATTCTTCAAGATGTGGAGAGAAAATGATGAATAAACCAGAAAACCTCTTCCCTAAAGTATTTGCTTCCTAATCAAGGGAGATATACCTACCAGATACTTAAAAAAACAATACACCCCCTGAAATCAAGTCATGAGGATTCATTCAACTGAAGACTAGCCTTTTTAATTATGCAACAATTTCCTAAGCTAGTGTTTTCAAATTGTTGCATATTAGAATCACCTGGAGAGTTTTAAAATAATACATGCTCAGGCCCTACCTTATACTGATTAAATCAAAATTTTAAGGGATGGCATATAGGCCTCAGTATTTTTTAAACCCTCTAGGTGATTCCAATATTCAGCCAGCTTTGAGAATCAGTGCCCTAAATACTTTTTATAAATAAAATGTCAAGCTGGTTTCACACTGGCTTTATTATTTCATTGGAAGAAAATGCCAAGTATAAATCCCTTTCATCTTAATAGAAGGTTCTACAAATTTCTGCTTGACTAACTGCGTACAAACTTGAAGCAGCTTTTCTTCCACATTTTCCTGAAGATTATTTAATATCTCTTTGGTAAGTGTAAAGATATACATAATTCCTGGGATGTAATAGACACTTATTGTTCAATGACTGTTTTGATTTTTCAGTGTAATTTTGTACTGTAAAATGACAATGTTCCATTTGAAATTAATATTTTTATTAAAAATATGGACAGAAAATAACTATATCTTTTGCCCAGAAACCTTAGCTATAAAAATATTGAAGTGAATTACAATTCTTCCCAAGGTGTTTGTATACTAAAAGTTTTCCTGTTTAAAGGTATGTAATAATGTGAATTATGTTGCATATTGAGATAAAAACTATTGTGGGTTTTATAACAATTTAATTTTGTATTTATTGATGGATATTAAATATATAAATATTATAAAGACATATAAATTTTGATCTCCCTTAATGTGCATGCAATTGAGGTTACAAAATACATGATGTAACAGTTTAATAATGTGAACTCTGAAGTCAGATTTGAATCCTACTGTGCTGTTTACTGTGTAACCTGAGACAGGTTATTTAACTTCTCTAAATCCCAGTTTTCTTATCTATACAATAAAGATTATAATAGTACCTGTTCCTTAGGATTGTTGTGAGTATTAAATAGAATAATTCGTGAGAAGTTTTTAGCACAATGTCTAGTATAGAATAGGCACTCTATTAAATGTTAGAAATTAATACTAGAAACACCTAGAATTATAACACTAGAAGAGATCTTAGCAAAAATACAGTCCTCTCAATTGCTTTGATCAGAAAGGAACCAAAACAAAATTGTGACCAACTGGTGAGTCTTATTAAACTATTTTTTAGTCATGAAACACAGCTTCTGATTGTACATACTGGTTGAAAATACCTGGTCTAATATAATGAGAAAATTTGATGAGGAAGGAAAGCATTAATATCGTCAGAAGCAATATCCTTGAATATGTGAAAGCATACAGGACCCATTACACAAATAGAAGGCTTATTAACCTTTGGCTGGAGCATGGACAGATACCGTTGTATCAGAAAAAAAGGGCAGAGTCTTTAATTTCAAATATTGATGGGTTGATTTGATGTTGAGTGCTTATAAAAAGTATCTTCTAATTGCTTTTGCCTTCTCAGGAAATAAGAATCAGAGTCAACCCTTGAGAGTAAAGCATGGTGGGGAAGATATTGCAAGTTTGAAGGGAGAGGGTGTGAAATAGTAAATCTGTGGCAATGCACAGGGAATTGTAGTTCTGGTCCCAGAAGTTATTGCCACCAACCATTCCCAACAGCTTCTGCTAATTGTTGTCGTTTAGTAATCCACTCTTCTCATATACTGTCTAGTTATCTAGCACTCAGTAGTGGAAAGTATCAATACAAGGAATTTCCTACTGGCTAGCTTCTGTCCTTGGAAAATGTAAATTCTGAGTTTCCTCATCCATAAAATATGAATAATAACATCTACCTAACTGGGTTGTTAAGATAATTTAAAGCAGCAATATATTTAAATCTTGACCTTAGCAAGCCCAAGCTCAATTTCTAAGTCCTTTCCTCTGATAATGAGTTTAATAAGATTTCTGCTGATTAAAACTCCTTCCCTTCCAAATCTCTGTCCTCATATCTCACAATATATTTTCTTTTCTATTCTATCAGTGGTGATATTTTTTACCCCATCTTTGGAAGAATTAAAAATAGATCCAGAATTTTATATCCTGGCAGCCTGTGTATCTCTCCCAAAGATATATCTCCTTTTGATTTTGAAGGTAAAGCACATATGTGTATATGTATATGCATGTGGTGTTATTGTTGAAATGAAACTTCTAGGAGAGAAAGGATTGCTGGTTTTAATATTAAACTCTAAATTTAAAGAAATAAAGTTAGTTCACTGGAATAAACTTAATAGTTCTAAATACAATAAAGTATAACAACTAAGAATCTTTTGTTATCTCAGAATTAGCTTTTGTATTAACTAAGAATCTTATTTTCTAAGAACTGGGGGAAAAGATGTACAGAGCAGCTGTTTTTAACTCTCCTGAAAACCTCTCAGAATGTGTACTGAGGGAACACAGAATGTATAAGACATTTGAAAGTAGTTTTGACTTTTTGCTCATTGTAAAAACAATTTTTATATCATCATTAGTTGGTCTCTAACTTATCCTTCCATAAGCAAGTAGAAAACCAAAGTATATGCAGCAACTGTTTCTAGGCATCGAACTACAGGTAATAAAAGACTGATTCCTGAGAAAAGGAAAACAAAGGAGGTAAGTCCTATGATTGTCCCCAGATTACTGCCTACAGGCAGTTGGCAGGCCACAGTGCAGGGAGGGGCAGCCAAAATAAAGCCCAGTGTCTCACTGCATTAAGGAGCTAGAGATCAGAGTTCAGGATGACTGAGAGAGATATTTAAAAAAAAGAAGAAGAAGAAAAGAAAAAAACCCTTCAGAGATCTGCAGTGGTCTAAAGGTTTTGTTGAGTACTAATTGGCATGGAGCACAGTGAAGTAAGTCAGTTGAGTACTAAAAAAAAAAAAAAAACTAGCCAAGGAAAGAATGAGAACAGACTGGAAAGCAGTAAACCAAACAATCTCTGTACCTCATGGACCTGGGAATAATTCATATTCCCATCAGCCAAAATATAGAGAACTTCTAATACTTGGGACATTGGGTAGCATCTTCAGAAGAGTTGTGCTTCAGTAGTGAGGCCAAATTCGCCCTAGAATAAAAACTGCTATAAATTCACCCTAATAAATCTTAAAAACAGCCTGAAAATGTTCAAATTGCTCCTCAAGTAACTTCCTGTATGCCAGAACAAAGTTCAATACTTTAAAGAAATACAACAAAATCCAGCACTTAACAGTGTAAAACTCACAATGTCCAGCATCCAATCAAAAATTACCAGACATACAAAGAAACAGAAAAAAATATATAATCCATAACCAGGGGGAAAAGCGATCAATAGAAACATACCCAGAAGTGACAGATAATGAAATTAGAGACACTTTAACAGTTATTATAAACATTATAAATATATTCTAGGATATAAAGAAAATCAGGAATATAGTGATAGAAATGAAAGATAAAAAAAAGATTCAAAGAGAAATTCTGGAGGTTAAAAATACAATACCCAAAATGAAAAATACATGGAATGAAATTAAGAGCCAATTAGACACAGCAGAAGATTCATGAACTTGAAAACAGCAATAGGAACTACCCAAAATAAAGTACAAAGGAAACAAAACTGAAAAAGACAAAGAACAGAGTCTCAGTGATCTATGTGAAAATAACCAAGTAACATGTGGATTGGAGTCTATGAGAGAAGAAAGAAAAAGGGAGGGCATAAAAGTTATTGACCAAAAATAATGGCTGAAGTTTTTCTAAATGTGACAAAGACCATAAACCCACAGAAGCTCAAGTAACCCCCCCAAAAAAAACATAAATTTGCAACAAGGCACACATAAGCAAGTTGCTGAAAACTAGTGATAAAGAGGAAGATCTTAAAAGCAGAGAAAAAGCAGTTTATACAGAGGAACAAAAATAAGAATTATAGACTTCTTTTAAAAAACTGCAAACCAGAAGACAAGTGATATTGTTTTAGATTTGTTTTCTTGGCTGAGAATTGGTGCCAATTCACCACTAATAAAAATTTTGGCAGGGACTGTCAGTACTCTACCAACCACCAGTGATAGTCTCCTCATTACAAGCCAGCCATTGATTGATCCAGATCCAAAATTCTATTTTAGTCAGCGTCCTAAGACTAGTCTTAGTTCTGCCTAAGGTCATGTTACCCATAATATTGAGACAAATGTTTGTGTACTGGATGGTACACTTAGGAGCAATACTTAAAGTGCTGCAGGGGATGGGGCAAAAGAAAAAGTTGAACTACCACAGAATTGTAACAGAGGCCTCAACTGATCCGGTGAACAGGCTGTGGAGCTGGGGTGGGCCTTCAGAATTGTCCACAATAGAGAAAAGGAGCTGGGCCTTTGTACCTTCATGTAAACCAGTCACTGAATATGCGCTGATTCGGGAGGAAGTGTAACCTTGGGTGAAGCAGTTCCCTTCAGCCAAGCACAGTTCCTAAAGAGGAGTGCAGCCAATATTCCTGACAGCTGGGAAATGAATGAGTGTGCACTGAGGGGTTCTATGGAGAACACCTCATATTCACTGCAAAGGATCCCTAGCATTAAAACGAACAAACTAGAAAAGGGATTGTGTTACTATGAGAGAGATTATGAGAATTGATGTTTGGGGATTATTTTTTACTTTATTATTTGTTGATTTATTAAAAAGTAATGTCTGTTTATTATAGGTGATTTGGAAATGAAAAAGTTTAAATCACCTATAATCTTATCAACCACATAAAACCCTGTGAAATCTTGGAGTATTCTGTGTCTCAAAAACTCAAAAGAAAGTGGCTCTCTTCTTTTCTAAAGCTTATATGATTGACTAGGATTAGAGATTAGCAATAATTTTTCTTAAAAGTTCATGGTGAAGCTAAAAATACAGTGAAAAGACCTATATTCTTATTCATTATGTACAGGATCTTAGACTTTTGTATTTTGGGGTTTTGATCAGCTTTCTGATTTATATCTTGGAAGTTCTAAAGACTGCATCCATCTTTAGATTTAGCAGTTTCAACCTGTCTCCTCACAATTAAGTGACCTGATTTGTCAGGCAGTACTTTATGCTAAAGCAAAGAGTCCAAATGTCTTTCTCTTCCCCAGCTTAATATTCATGTATCCCCTCCACTCAGATTTATGTTCCACCTATTGCTAGGCTGTAGGGCTATTAAGCATTGCTATTAAGTTCATTAAACAGAAAATTAAATTTCAACATCAAATCATAAATTGGAAGGAATTACACAATTTATAAATCACAGATGTTGGTGGAAGTTTAACTTTTGTAATCAGTGTTATATAATTCCTAAAATGACTGTGTATTTATTTTTTAAAAAAACTATTAGTAAATTAGATTTGGATGACTTATGGGCAGCAGTGCCATCTGCAGGCCTCCTCTGTTGTAGTTCTTTTTAGTCTGATGTTCTCTTTAAAAGGGATTTGACTCCACTGAATATTTATGGCTTTATAATGTCAAGTACAAAATGGTATTAATCACAGACTGCAGAAGGGTGAACTTATAGGTACAGATCCTCATTAGGGATTTTTAAACCACTGAGCTAATATCAACTGTCATATCCATATTTATAATTCAGATATTAAACATAATGTGTAAGATCTAGAATATATATAGAATGAGTGTGGGTATTGGAATCAGGCAGAACTGAGTTCTAATTGTGTTTATATTAGTTGTCAGCTGTGTGATATTAAAAAATTTACTTCTCTGAGATGCAGGTTTTTTATTAGTAAAATGGGGATAATACTTCCTTCATGACATCTTTGAGAGCTCAAAATAGATAAAATGTATAAAGTACCTAGCACAAATGTGCATACAATATGCCTCCAATTGATAATAGTTCCCTTTCCCTTAAAATTAAAACAAAACAAAAATCTCAAGACCATTTATTGCCTTTGTACACGGTGCATTTGAGAGTTATAAAATATATCATTACCTTTTTGGATAAAGTGGAGTTTGAAGGAACAGTTTTACTGGGATACTTATTATCCATCCTGTCCTGTATGTCTTTTCATTCTTATGTCTTTTAAAATTTAAATGTAGATATATGTTAGAAGCTGCATAGAGTATTTCTGCGAGGTATTTACAAGAAATGATAAACAGTGATTGCTGAATTTTGGGGATATGAAGGAGTCTTATTTTTTTAATGTGTATACCCTTGGAACTGTTTTAATTTCTATCATGTACAACATTGCTTTTTCCAAACTAAAACAGTAATAAATATAAATATTTGGAAAAGGAAAATGTCTGAGATTATCCTTGTATTAAAAATGAATCATAGCGACTTCCCTGGCATTCCAGTGGTTAAGACTCCACCCTCCCAATACAGTGGGCACGAGTTTGATCCCTGGTTGGGGAGCTAAGATCCCACATGCTGCAAGGCACAGCTAAAAAAAAAAGAATGATAATTTGGTCTCCTCACCCCCACCTCCAAAAATCTTTGCTTCTAAATGAAACAAGGCAGAAAGGAGAAGGCTAACCTGAGCAATTCAGATTTTGAATAAACTTTCTGTGAAATTGTAATATTGATACATACTTTCAAGGGAACCTGTATACAATTTTCTTCAAAATTGATAAGAATAGAATGAACTGCCTAAGATCTCTCCTCTCAGGAAGCAGAGGCTGACATATTATCCAACTGCTAGCTCTGTGATTATGTAGTAGACTATGATTTGAATCACCTGACACGCATGCTTCCAGCTGAGGTTGAGCAAGATGAGGCTCTAACTTCTTGTTTTAGCTCTCATGCTATGAACAAATGTCCTCTTTGCAGTCTATGTAGTGCCGTGTTTTTCTTATTTTTGTTGTTTTTATAGGTGATTGCACTGTTTAAATTGAACCCCAAGCATAGTGCTGAAGTGCTGCCTTTTATTCCTAAGCATAAGCATAACAAGGTGGTGATGTTCCTGACAAGCAAATGTATGTGTTAGATACGCTTCACTCAGGCATGAGTTACAGTGCTGTTGGCTGTGAGTTAAATGTTAATGAATTAACAATACATATTAAATAATGTGGTTTTGAACAGAAACATACATAAAACAAGGTTATAGATTAGTCAGTTCCTGAAAATGTTATGACCAAAGGCTCGAAAGAACCTAACCCTGTAATTCCCCTAGGAGCAACGGTTCAGGATTTGCTATTTCAGTGTTTGTGGCGACTTTATAGAAACATCACTGCAAATAATGAGAATCAATTGTATTGCCATATGTGTACAAAAGAGTGGAGGTATCATGGCTGACCTTTTATTTCTCCTATACATTTCTGTATTTTCCAAATTTATTCTCATGAACATACACTAATTTTATTACAAGGAATAAAATTTTTCAAAATATATACATTCTTAGAGACAGTTTGATATAAGTAAAACACATTGATTAGCAGTCAGATGTGGATTTGAGTTACTGCTCTGCCATTTAATAGCTATGTAACTTTGGAAAAGTTGTTTAACTTTTCACAGCCTATATCCCCATCTATAAAACAGATAGTATTATGTAACTTGGGAAGTTATTCTGAGGATTAGGAACAATGTATCTAAGTTGTCTAGCTCAATATCTGGTATAGGATGGAACTCAAAAAAATGTAACTACTAATATTAACTCCAAAAAATGTAACTATTAATATTAACTCTCTCCTAGGACTAAACTACAGAAGCCCGAGCCTCAGAGACTTACAGGTTTTTAGAAAATCATGATTTTTCATGCCAGTTGTTATCCCCATTCACAAGCACAAATTTTATAGATTCAGTGCTTCAGTTTCTCTATACTTATTCTTGTTCCATCAACTGTTTGTTGAGTATCCACAGTGTGCTGGAACTCTTCAAGTGGGGAATAAAACAGACAAGGTCTCTGCTGTCTGGTGTGTTAAATCATGTAATTTAGGCCTTTGTAGAAGAACTTTAATGACTTTGACCTCCACTGATGTATCTCATCGAATACCCGGATTTGGGGGCTCTGACAATTAACCCTAAAATACACATATTCTGGAAATTGCTTCCTTTTTTAATCAAATCCATCAGATATTTGCTTAGGTATTTTTAATCCCTAAACTGTTCAATATGTGTGGCATTATAAGGCTTGATTTTCCTTCTGACAATACTTAGATCAAACTTTATTGCACCTGCTCCTTTTTTTTTTTCTTTTTTTTTTTTTTGAGAGTTCATAATATCTCCTTTCTCTCTCTACCAATCTGGGGAGATTAAAGTTGCCGAACATTTACACTAGGTTAGTTTGAGATGGTGAATAGAATCTGACTATTATACAAATTTAGAAAGTTTCTAAAATGGAAGCTCTATTTCAAAAATCAGTTTTTGAGAATAACTGAATCCACATCTCAGACAAATTTAATAAGGATGATTTAACTTGGGCATAATTCATAACAGAAGTTATGCTTCTAAATAAACTACACAAATGGGAGTTCTATTTGGCCTCCCATACACAAAGAGGTAGCAGTGTATGTCTGTGTCTCTTTGCCCTCAGTCATGATCTGCTAGCTGTGTTGTCCTTTTCCTTAGTATAAGGTGATGGAATGTCATTACCTGTGTTCCCATGCATGTGTTTTCCAAGAGGCTGGCAAAATCCGTCCATGTGTGGTCCAGTGTCCCATTGTGTCCATTACTAGTACAGCTTAGCTGACCTCACCCATGTGCTGCTGCCCTTTTGCATTTTTCTATTTTATCTTGTCTCTGCTCTTATGTTGCATTCAGCTTTTCTCTTCTGCACACTGCAATGTCCTCTCTGTGCGTCCTCTTTTCATCTGCTTCAGCTCTCAACCATGTGGGAGAGACCGTTTACCTTTGGGAAATGATTTTGTCACCGGAAAAACCAACCCCTTCCCCAAGTGCTTATTTTCTAACACACTCTGGATCTTGGAAACAGGAAACAGTAAGTAGTTTTTCTTCATTCCAGAACATCCTGGGCCATAGCTGCACAGCAGAGATCAAAGCAGGCACACATCAAAAGCACCCCAACCGAGAGGAGCAGCCCTGAAGCTTCAGTGCCTCCGGCTCTTATTATCATCACTGCCTGTGAGTCATGTATATCTCATCTTTCCCCTGTCTGCTATTCCTTTTCTAGGCTCAGCAAAGAAAGCTGCTCTTTACCAAACTTTCTTAACAACTCAAGATAAAAACTCCTTCAATTTTCCCCTCCCTCCTTCCTCTCATAATTATTATAGTTAAACAATTTCAGTGATACTCATTTATTTGACATTTCTTAAGCTCTTATTGTGTGCCAAGTACTATGCTGAGTGATGAGGCTAGAAAAAATGAATGCTATACTCCCTACTCTCAAGGAGCTTTCAACTAATGGAACAAGGCAAACAACACATAAACAGATAGTTCTAATATAGTGTGATCACATCCACAGTAGAGGCAGGCAAAGGTCTTTTGCTAGTAAATGGAAGGGGCACCATTTCACTGGTAAGGTGATGTATTGGATGAGGGTTTTGCCAGGCAGAGGGTTAATGGATGTAGGGACGGGGTATGGGAGGGCTAGGGTAGTGTAGACAGAGGCAAATCACAGGGGGTAAGATATAGCAGATGTGTTCTTGAGGGAAGGGTAATAGAAGCAGATCAGGATTGCTGAGCTATGTATTTGAGGCGGGGAGATACTGCTGGGAAGAACATCGTAAAACTTTCATTTTTTTTCCCCTTTTATTCTGTTCTGCAGCAGTGATTTCCACCAGTCTGTCTTCCAGCTCACTTATTTGTTCTGCCTCGTTTATTCTGCTATTGATTCCTTCTAGTGTATTTTTCATTTCAGTTACTGTATTGTTCATCTCTGTTTGTTTGTTCTTTAAATCTTCTAGCTCTTCGGTAAACATCTTTTTGTATCTTCTAGGTCTGTGCCTCCATTCTTTTTCCGAGATCTTGGATCATCTTTACTATCACTACTCCGAATTCTTTTTCAGGTGAATTGCCTACCTCCACTTCACTTAGTTGTTCTTCTGGGGTTTTATCTTGTTCCTACATCTGGAACATATTTCTGTGCCATCTCATTTTGTCTAACTTTCTGTCTTTGTGGTCTCTGTTCCACAGGCTGTAGGATTGCTTTTGCTGTCTGCCCTCTGGTGGGTGAGGTTGGTGCAGGGGCTTGTGCAGGCTTCCCGGTGGGAGGGACTGGTGCCTGCCCACTGGTGGGTAGAGCTGGGTCTTGTCTCTCTGGTGGGCAGGGCTGTGTCAGGGGGTGTGTTTAGAGGCTGCTGTAGGCTCAGGACACATTAGGCAGCCTGCCTGCTGATGCGTGGGGCTGTGTTCCCACCCTATTGGCCTGAGGCGTCCCAGCACTGGAACCTGCAGGCAGTTGGGTAGGGCCAGGTCTTAGTGCCAAAATGGCAACCTCCAGGAGAGCTCATGCTGATGAATATTCCCGGGGGACTCCACCACCGGTGTCCTTGCCCCAACAGTGAGTCAGAACTGACCCTCACCTCCCCAGGAGACTCTACAAGACCCAGAGGTAAGTCTGGCCCAGGCTTCTATGGAGTCACTACTTTGCCATAGGTCCCAGTGCACATGAAACCTTGTGTGCACCCTCCAAGTGTGAGGTCTCTGTTTCCCCCAGTCCTGTGGAGCTTCTGCACTCAAGCCCTGCTGGCCTGCAAAGCCAAATGCTCTGGGGGCTCCTCCTCCCAATACCAGGCCCCCAGCTGGGGAGCCTGACGTGGGGCTCAGAACTCTCACTCCTGTGGGAGAAACTCCACAATATAATTCTTTTCCACTTTGTGGGTCGCCCACCCAGCAGGTATGGGATTTGATTACATCACAGAAGCGCCCCTACTACCATCTCATTGTGACTTCTTTGTATTTGGATGTAGATTATCTTTTTTGGTAGGTTCCAGTCTTTTTTGTTGATGGTTGTTCAGCTGTTATTTGTTATTTAAGTATTTTCATGAGAGGAGGTAAGCTCAAGTCCTTCTACTTTGCCATCTTGTATCCTTCCCGAATATCATAAAAATTTATCTGACACACATTCAAGAACGTGGACTTTATTCTATAAAGGTGAACTTTACTAAAATGTGACTTCTTGTGTTAGGTTGAATAAGAGGCCCCCAGATAAGTTCATGTCCTAATGCCAAAACCTGAGATTATAATGCCTTATATGATAAATATATATATATATATACTTTGCAAATGTGATTGAAATAAGGATCTTGGGATAGAGGGATTACCCTGGATTATCTGAATCATCTGTGTAAACCCAATATAATCACAAAGGTCCTTATAAAAGAAGATAGGAAGATCAGAGACAGAGAGAGATGTGAACATGGAATGGAAGCAGAAGACAGAAAAAATGCTGTGCTGCTGGCTTCAAGATACAGGAAGAGGCCACAAGCCAATGAATATAGGTGGCCTCTAAAAGCTGGAAAGGTCAAGGAAACATTCTCTGCTAGAGGCTTCAGAAGAAAAGCAACTCTGTGAAACTAGTTTAGGCTTCTGACCTCCAGAAACATAAGACAATAAGTTTGTGTTCTTTAGTCACTAAGTATGTGGTAATTAACAGCAGGAAATTAATATGCTCCTTGAGAGCAGAAGTTTTTGGTTTATTGCTGCTCTATCATCTTGAACAGTCCCAGAATAACTTTCAGAGAAGAAAAAGAAATAAAAGGAATCCAAATTGGAAAAGAAGTAAAACTGTCACTGTTTGCAGACGACATGATACTATACATAGAAAATCCTAAAGATGCTATCAGAAAACTACTAGAGCTCATCAATGTATTTGGTAAAGTTGCAGGATACAAAATTAACACACAGAAATCTCTTACATTCTTGTACACTAAGAATGAAAGATCAGAAAGAGAAATTAAGGAAACAATCCCATTTACCATCACATCAAAAAGAGTAAAATGCCTAGGAATAAACCTACTGAAGGAGGTGAAAGACCTGTACTCAGAAAACTATAAGATACTGATGAAAGAAATAAAAGATGACACAAACAGATGGGGAGATATACCATGTTCTTGGATTGGAAGAATCAATATTGTGGAAATGAGGGGAGATGAAGGAATCAGGCTCCCTGACTTCAGACTATACTACAAAGCTACAGTCATCAAAAAAGTATGATACTGGCACAAAAACGGAAATATTGAGCAATGGAACAGGATAGAAAGTCCAGAGATAAACACACACACCTGTGGTCACCTAATCTATGACAAAGGGGGCAAGACTATACAATGGAGAAAAGAAAGTCTCTTCAATAAGTGGTGCTGGGAAAACTGGATAGCTAAATGTAAACAAATCAAATTAGAACACTCTGTAACACCATACACAAAAATAAACTCAAAATGGACTAAAGACCTAAATGTAAAACTCTTAGAGGAAAACATACGCAGAACACCCTTTGACATAAATCACAGCAAGATCTTTTTTGATCCACCTCCTAGAGTAATGAAAATAAAAACAAAAATAAACAAATGGGACCTAATTAAACTTAAAAGCTTTTGCACAGCAAAGGAAACCATAAACAAAATGAAAAGACAACCCTCAGAATGAGAGAAAATATTTGCAAATGAAGCAACCAACAAGGGATTAATCTCCAAAATATACAAACAACTCATGCAGCTCAATATCAAAAAAAAGCAGACAACGCAATTAAAAAATGGGCAGAAGTTCTAGATAGACATTTCTCCAAAGAAGACATACAGATCGTCAAAAAACACATGAAAAGATGCTCAACATCACTAATTATTAGAGAAATGCAAAACAAAACTACAATGAGGTATCACCTCACACCGGCCAGAATGGCCATCATCAGAAAAATCTACAAACATAAATGCTGGAAAGGGTGTGGAGAAAAGGGAATGTTGGTGGGAATGTAAATTTGTACAGCCTTTCTGGAGAACAGTATGGAGGTTCCTTATAAAACTGAAAATAGAGCTACCATATGATCCAGCAATCCCACTCCTGAGCATGTACCTGGAGAAAACCATAATTCAAAAAGATTCATGCACCCCAGTGTTCATTGCAGCACTATTGACAATAGCCAGGACATGGAAGTAACCTAAATATCCATCAGCAGATAAATGGATAAAGAAGATGTGGTACATATATACAATGTAATATTACTTGACCATAAAAAAGAACAAAGTAATGCCATTTGCAGCAACATAGATGGACCTAGAGATTGTCATACTGAGTGAAGTCAGACAGAGAAAGACAAATATCACATGATATCACTTCTATATGGAATCCTAAAAAAGGGTACAAATGAACTTATTTACAAAACAGAAATAGAGTTACAGATGTAGAATAGAAACTTATGGTTACCAGGGGGTAAGGGTGGAGGGCAATAAATTGGGAGATTGGGATTGACATATACACACTACTATATATAAAATAGATAACTAATAAGGATCTACTGTATAGCACAGGGAACTCTACTCAATACTCTGTAATGGCCTATATGGGAAAAGAATCTAAAAAAGAGTGGATATATGTATAAATGATTCACTTTGCTCTACACCTGAAACTAACACAACATTGTAAATCAACTATACTCCAATAAAATTTTTTTAAAAAGAAATATTGAAGTAGAATCTACAACTTGGTTAGAGTCAATAAATAAATAAATAAAAATGAAAGCTGGAAAAGTCAAGGAAACATTCTCTGCTAGAGGCTTCAGAAGGAAAGCAACTCTGTAAAACCAATTTAGACTTCTGACCTCCAGAAAGATAACATAATAAGTTTGTGTTGTTTTAGTCACTAAGTGTGTGGTAATTAACAGCAGGAAATTAATATACCCCTTGAGAGCAGGAGGTTTTGGTTTATTGCTACTCTATCTTGAATGATGCCAGAATAATCACCCCAAAATATGCTTCTTTGAGCTAAAGGCCAGTAGAACCTGAACACCCAGGAAAAGCTCTAAAACCAGGGCACAAGATTCCCTTTTGTAAAGGAAATTTACATTTATGAAGGAAACTTACATTTGTAAATAAGATGTCTTATTTTCCTATACCAGAAAGACGAGGACTCTTTTAACTCTTGTGAATGGAGAAGGCACCAAAAAAAACTGGTTAACTTTATTAAACAACTCTTGTTTACCATATTTTTCTGGCCGCCTTCCCCTAACTAGCCTCTCTCAGAAGCCCTTTACCCCTTTATCTTACCTAAGATGGTATAAAAACCCAGATTCTAACCACATTTTGGGTTGCTCATCTTTGGGTACTCTCATGTGTACATGCACAGTGCACATTGATAAACTTCTCTTTGTTTTTCACTTGTTAATCTGTCTTTGGCCCGATTATCAGGGCCCCAGCCAAGGAACTTAAAGTGGATAGAGGAAAAGACCTTTTTCCTCCCGTAGACTTCTGGCAATGAGAATGGGCTAGCTGGGACACCCCACTTACTCTGGAGACTGTAGCTGAAATCCAGGACCCCTGACAAAGCTGGCCGAATGTAAAAATTCTTACCAAAGTCAGCCTCCCAGGTTTCAATCTGCAGGGTCCAATCAAATGAGGGTGGTAAATGTCTCTTTGTCTTATCTTTTCCAAATTTCGATTAACAAGTGAAAAACATTTGTAGAAATTAGTTATTTGGATTTTTACTCATGTGAATTTGGTTCTGAGGGACTGATTATTGATCCTTTCCCTCCCAGGGACAGCTATTGCTTTCTTCTTTGTCTAGTTCTGTGCCCTGAGAGTTTGGCTTTCCTCCTGCCAGGGCATGCAGGTTGTCATACCTGCAACTGCAGGCAGCCACCTGTCAGGGAGGTGGGGTGGAGGCCAAGAGCAAGTGGATGGGTTGCACTGCATTCACAGCTGGTGTCTTACCATTGCCAGTTCTCAGGGTTGGTTTGTCTAAGTCTTTCTTGCTTTTGGCTACCTTTGGATAGATCATGAGATCTATCACGAGAGCTTCTTCTTTTGCACCTTCTATGGTGATGCCTCTTGTGTCCCTGGCTATGCTATAAGAAAGCTAATGTTTTTGGCTTGAGTCACAATTGGAATAGTATATCTTTGTTTTAAAAAATCTCCAAGACCTAAAACAGTATCTGGAACATAGAAGGTGCTCAATAAATATTTATAGAGGGGTGAAATAGGACTTAACAATGAGGTACCCCAAAGAGAGAACCAGAGGCCTTGTGAATTTTTATCCTTTACTGTATCAACTGTATATAGAATTTTTTTTTTTTTTTTTTGCTTGACCACCTTAATCTAATGTACTTTTCCAACAGGAGAGGTCATATTCCAGGGCATAACCAAAGACAAATAGGACTCATCTTTCTGCAGAGTCAGTTTGTCATGAAATTTTGGAGGAGAAAAATATGTATTTATATAAACAATCTATACTATGTGATAGGGTATATGAATATTTTACAAACTTAAAGGAAATTTGGTCCTCCAAGCCAGTAGCCTCTGGTTATGCCCACAGATGCTTAGAGGGTGAGTTAATTCTCATCCAACATTGAGACTGTTTGGGTGGAGAGACTTGATAGGCACATATTTACTGGTAATGATGCAAAATACCTCAGTCATGCAGAACTGCTCTCCTAAGCTTTCCATGGTCACATTCTCTTCTCTTTCATAAGAAGTTCCTGAGCACTTTCCTTTACTTTGCTTCCAAAATCGATATGCATTTGTCCTCATTCCTTTTTATTCTCCTAGCATTTTGCAAATCTAGCTTTACAATTACTTATATGAATGACATTTTACAAATCACTTTACCTCTTTGAGTTCCAGTTTCTTCATTTGTAAGCTAAGGAGTTTATACCAAGATATCTTTAAAGTCTATACCAAGTTTAAAATTCTATGATAAAAAAAAAAAAATTCTATGATAATATGTTTTATAGTATTAACCAGCTGCTAGTAGTTGGCTTAGAGTAGCAAATAAGCCAACATTTATCACTTGACATCTGTCCCTCATCTTTAATTACAAGATATCAAGTAGTTATTTTTGCATTAAACAACCACCCTCAAAATCTAAAAGCTTAAAACGACAACCGTTTATTTAGCTCACAATTCTGCAGTTCAATAATTTCAACTGGGCTCAAAAGGATAGTTTTTCTGATCTTACCTGATCTAGAATGGCCTCAGCTGAGATGACTTATCTTCATTTCATGCAGCCTCACCTTCCAGCAGGCTAGCCTGGGCTTTTTCTCATGGCAGAGTAAAGGCCCAAGACACAGAGTGGAATTGCACGATGCTTCTAGAGGGCTAGGCCTGGAACTGGCATACCTTCCCTTCTACTGCATTCTGTTGGTCTAAGGAAGTCACAGATCAGCCCAGACCCAAGGAGTGGGGAAATAGATTCCATCTCTTGATAGGAGGAGTTGCAAAGACACATTGCAGAGGGCGTGGAAAAGGGAGAAAAATTGGGGTCATCATTGTCCTCAATCTTCCACATAGTTCAATGATTCTTTTCTTTCTACCCCCAGCATCATAACTACTCTCCTTCTGAAGTGACAATAATAATAATAATTCACATTTATTAAGCACTTGTTGCCAGGCACTCTTCTGAGCACATTACATTAACAATTCATTTTCTTCTCACAAGAACTTGTTGAGGTAGTTATTATTGGTATATTACAATGAGAAAACACAGGCACAAAGAGGAAAAATAATTTACAAGATCCTTTCCACCAGGAAAGAAAAGTTCTTAGAGGATAAGCCATGTGGTGTTGATGAGAATTAAGCCAGAATTGAAAGCTCTCCAGGTCATCTGAGGGCATAAACACCTTTCCATTGCTTTTCCAGAAGATTCAAAGGCTAGAGCACTCAGGAGAATGAAGTTGTTCCACCATTGTGAAAGAGATATTTGTACATTTACAATCTCAGCCAATGATTTTTAAAAGGCAGATTTTAAAATCATCTTTAATGGAAAGAATTCCTCTGTATAAGTTTTCTTCATATCCCTATGGAATCTATTTTGTTTTAATTCCAGCAATCTTTATCAAGTGACAGTGATGCCAGACACTGGGGATATCAAGAACCATGGGGTCTTTTAATTTAACATAACAAAATCAACTTCAACTAATTATGCAGTTCTAGAGGAAGCATCAGCTAGGTAATTCTAGAGCATTCCACCTTTCCTCAGAGCCACTAATGTCACTCAATGACCTCAACTTTTAAGCACACGCTAACTAATATGACCAAAGACATCTGCCTCTATGTCTGAACTATCTCTGATCTTCCTCTTAAGTTTTTTCTCCTCTGGTACAGCCATCTAAGCTCTATTGTACCTGCCTTGCCTGTGCTAGCCCACAGACCCTATTCTAGTGTTTTCCAACGTTGCCCAATCTATCACATCAGACCTAATGAGTCTGAATCTGCAGGGAGGGAATCTGTATTTCTAACAAGTACTCCAGGTGATTCTTATGACTATGTAGGTTTGGTAAATGCTGCCTTATCTTTTATCTAGCATGATTTTAATTAGAATGATTAGTTTAATCTAGCATGATTATAGTCTAATTATAATTGGCTTGACTGAATCCTAAAATCTGGGTTCATGAAAATTGTTTTCCATGGCAAGAAGTAAACTTTGCCTGGGAACTTAGTCTCATCATTCATACTGGGTATAGCCTAATAGGGAGACAAGATCTGGAGCCTCCACCCATGATAATTAAAAGTGATGTAGAGAAGTACTATCTGGTATCCATTTGGGCCATACATGGGCTGTTGGAAGTAAACATTCTCTGGTGGGGAGAAAAGACTAAGACTGATAGATATGGAAAAAAAATGTGCTTTAAATATCTCAAATCTAGTTGCTATATCCTATACCAAGGCCATTTCAATTCTGACCTGATTGAGAATAAAAACAATGAATTCTTGGGCTTTTACTAATAGGTTAGATAATTGATCTTTTTGAGTTTTAATTTCCTAACATGTAAAATAGGAAGCTTGTACTAGATATCCTCTAAGCTTTTTAAAGACTAGTGTCTTGGATTCTAAGAGTTAGTTTAGTCAAATAAAATATGACAAGTCATTAGATGACTGAAATGTTTATTGAATTTATTATAGCTTTACTATACTGATCTGATTGGTTAATTCAATAATGACTAATAAAGCTATTAGTTTCTGTAAATACAGCTAATGTTTTTCACTTATTCCAAGTTTGGATATGGAGGAGAAAGGAAGAAGGAACACCTAGTCCCTCCCTTTTCTCTTCACCTCTTCTCTTCTAAGAACCTCTGAAAGGGTCCAGTGGTCCAATGATTGGTTGGAGTAGTTGTCACCCATTCCAAAATAGAGAAAATCACTTAATGCCCTTCAGAGAAGAAATGGTGCCCCATTTCTTCTAGTTAGGAGCATCACAACCATAATAATCTAAGATAGATCTTTTGAATGTAACAGTTAAAATTTAATTTCAGTGTGGTTGGAACCTTTCTAAATCCAGTTGTTAAAAGAAATTCCTAATTAAATATAACATCTCTAATTAATGAATGCAAAAATAATACATCAGGCACCCAAAAATGTGTCCTCATGCAAAAAAAATAAAACAGAAATTTGACTCAACAGTAGATAATTCAGGCAAAAATTGAAAGTGTTCATTCAGAAATATGAACATTACAGGTCAAAGTAATTTTTTAAGACCAAGATTCTTTGAATAATTGCCTCAACTGCACACAACCTGGACAGACATGATTAACTTAGCTAAAGAACGATTATGAGGAATTTATGTGGGAAAAAATTACTTGCAAATCTGATTGAATGTGAATTTCTGCATTTACGATTAATGCCAGGAAAAGACATTGTAGCAGTCTCATGGAATATCTCACAGCTCTAGTGCACATTTTTGTGCCGTTATCAGCAGTTGCAAACTAATCGACAGAGCTTGCATGGTAAGCAATTAGAATATACTAATCTCCTTTTTTTCCCACTCAGCTTTTTTTTTTTTTTTTTTTTTTTTTTTTGGTATGCGAGATAAGCAGAGTCTGGAAATAAATAACTCAACGAGTCTGATTTGGGCATCTTCAGTGGATTCTTTTCTGATATTTCACCTTTTCATAATTATATTTGATGTCTTATCAAATGTTTGGCCAAATTTTTAATTATAAAATGTCATTAAAGCCCTATAACTTATGCACAACTTTACCACATTATCTTTGTGCATGGCTTTTTTTCTTCTCTTCCCCTGTGTGCCCTTTGACTGTCCTGCTGATTACGTAGAAATATCTTCTGAGAAGCAAGTTAAAACCTGACAGAGGTTTTCAATCTGACATCTCATTTTACAAACTTGATTGGAATTCAGGGTATTGAATCATGGCTTGAATAACTTGAATATAAAGCTAAAGCCTTATATTCCACAAATATTCTGAAAAGCAATCTGCTCGCCCATTTTCTGCAGTGGGCCAAGGCCATTTGATTAGAAAATATCTGCTTTTTTGAAGAGGCAGCTTTAGAAGAAACCCTTTGAGAAATGGAAATTCTCTTCATAAACCATAATAATGCCATCCTCATCAGATACAGAAGTTTGAAAATGAAGTCACCTATTTCTTTTTTTCAGCTCTGCTCCCAGAGTCATTTTGCTGATAGTGAATTAGCCCTTAGAAGGATGAGATGTTGTTCATTCATCTCTTCATTCATTTCTAGGCATTGTTCTAGATCCTAGAGACACATACAAAGATCCTGCTGCTGTGGACATGAGCCACAATTGTCTGCTGCCTCTTTTTTTTTTCTCTTTACGTTGACGATCACAGAACTGCATTTGTCATATTGTGAAGTAAGTACTGAGTAATTCTCAAGTGGATACATGAGTAGCTTCTCACTTCTTTGAATTTAGGGAGTACTGCTGCTCATTTGTTTAAATTTGAAGGCAAAAAAACTTGAAGTTGTCATAGAAGATTAGTATTAAAACTTTAGAAAAAATGTAGTGAGCACTTAACCTATTGTTATTATTACATACCAACCTCAGTTGTGCTTGAGAATAAATGTGTTGGCCATTTTGACTGATGGGTATTAGGGCAGCAGTCAGAAGGCCCATTTATCCAAAATAACTCCCTTGACAATCAACCCTAGTATAGAAAATTTGCACCATTCATTTATCCATTCATTTATTCACTCATTAGTACCTGCTATGTGCTCTGCATTATGTACACAATGGGGTTAAAAGACTAAATAAAACACCCTAGTCCTGATATAGAGATGCTTACAGACTGGTTAGAGGAAGAGATGAATAAATTGCCAATTATAATGTAACAAGTGCTATAACAAAGGAAGTATAAGGCTACGAGGTAACATATCATATGTTGTGTATTTTTTGGATTACATCATCTACCGTAATTAAATAAAGCATCTCAATTAAGTGAATATGAAAATACTACATTAGGTACTCAAAACTTGATCTCATACAAACTGGGATGAAGTTTAATGAAGGAAGGGACTTTGTCATTTTATTCACTGCCATATATACCACAGTACATGACACTATTTGTATCTTATAAGTCTTAACAGAAAAGTCTTTCTTAAGTTTCTTGCCTCCTGCATTATTTGACTTCCAATACCACCATATCATATGTAATGCCTTCAGTCATGAAACTCCATAATCTCATTTTCTCACTTCTAAAAATGCACAACAGAAGCTCCCCGCCACTGTTCTGTATGTCACTCAGGCAGTTCTCTGAAATTTATTTCAAAAAAAATGTATATTTATCAATCAGTGAACTTTAGCTCCCAAACAAAATTAAGTACTAAGGACCAGATTAACCCTCCTATCTGAAATAATTTTTAAAAGAAACAACACTTTTCATGATATGGGACATCATCAATAAAAAAAACAGTGGCCACTAGACAAGGTAAACCATCCAACTGCACCAGCTTAATGCTATGAAAGGATTCTAGGCTGTGATGCCCAGAAAATGAATCAAGACAGAGCCTAGAAGATTCCAAGTTAAGGAGATGGAGCTGAGAATTGAGGAAAACAAGGTGACTAGAGTTCATACGAAGGAGTCCTGTAAAAGAGGAAGTCTACAGAGAGAGAATTCTGAAGCTCTGCAGAGTGTCCCCCTTGAATATTCAACTGAAATACTTATTAGTGCTTCTGTGTGAGGAGATTACCCAAGGCCAAAAGAATCACCTGAGTGGATTAGAGGTCACAGTGCTAATCACCCACACAGAGATGAGAATATAGTATCTATTCCCAGCACCCAAACTAGAAAGTCTCATGATTCATGGAGAATTTGGTAAAATAATCAAAAGAGTCTTGAACTCAGTATTAGACAGTAATACTGCATAGTACAGTGTTGAGGAAAATTGGTCTTACACTGAGCACTGCTTCAATCCAACCTAACAAATCTTTTAAACAAAACTCAAAAACCAAACTGTTGGGAGGGGGAAGGGTGAGCTTTGACAGGGCGAGAGAGAGTCATGGACATATACACACTAACAAACGTAGTAAGGTAGATAGCTAGGGGGAAGCAGCCGCAAGGCACAGGGATATTAGCTCGGTGCTTTGTGACAGCCTGGAAGGGTGGGATAGGGAGAGTGGGAGGGAGGGAGACGCAAGAGGGAAGACATATGGGAACATATGTATATGTATAACTGATTCACTTTGTTATAAAGCAGAAACTAACACACCATTGTAAAGCAATTATACCCCAATAAAGATGTTTAAAAAAAAAAAAAAAAACCAAACTGTTTCCAAAAACAATGAGTCACAGAATAAAGCTCAATAATATTTAAAGGAATACAAATAAACCTAGCAAGCAATGAAGTAAAATTTAAAATGTCTGGCGGCACCCACAGAAGGGAGTGGCAAGATATATTCAAAGTCCTGAAAGGGAAAAATTTGCAACCTAGGATACTCTACCCAGCAAGATTATCATTTAGAGTAGAAGGAGAGATAAAGAATTTCTCAGACAAGCAAAAACTAAAGGAATACAGCAATACTAAACCTATCCTAAAAAAAATATTAAAAGACCTTCTCAAAATAGAAAAGAAGCAAGAATCTATAGGAAAGAGAAAATCACAGTTGGAAAGTAAATCACTTAAATAAGCCAGTATACAGATTTTCTTTTTAATCAAAAAAATTTCTGTGAAAGTGATGATAACGAAAATGAACAGAAAAGGGTAAACATGAGGATGTAAAAGAGGAAATCAAAATTATAAAATGAGGGGGAGGAGAGTAAGAAAATGTAGTTTTGTTTTGTTTTTTTTAGAATGTGTTTCAGCCTATATGACTTTTAGTCTAAAACAAGTAGATATAGTAATGGGTTAACATACTTGAAAAACAGGGTGACCACAAATCAAAAACATACAATAGATTCACAAAAACCAAAGAGAAGAGAACACAAGCATAATAAAAGAGAAAAATCATCAAACCACAAAAGGAAAAACAAAAAGAAACAAAGAAGAAATACAAAATCAACTGGAAAACAAGGTTTAAAATGGCAATAAATACGTATCCATCAATAATTACCTTAAATGTCAACGGACTAAATGCTCCAATCAAAAGACATAGAGTGGCAGATCATATAAAGAAATTAAAAAGTAAGCCTACAATATGTCACCTACAAGAGACCCACTTTAAGGCAAAGGACACACATAGATTGAAATAAAGGGAATGGAAAAAGATATTTCATGCAAACGGAAATGACAAGAAAGTGGGGGTCACAATACTCGTATCAGATGAAATAGACATTAAAACAAAAGTCATAAAGCAAGATAAAGAAGGACACTATATAATGGTAAAAGGATCAATACAAGAAGAGGATACTACACTGGTCAACATATATGCACCCAATATAGGAGCACCCAAATACATAAAACAAATACTAACAGACATAAAAGGAGAAATTGATAGGAATACAATAGTAGTAGGAGTCTCTAACACCCCACTCACGTCAATGGACAGAAAATCAATGAGGCAACAGAGATCCTAAATGACACAATAGAACAGTTAGACATAATTGATATTTCTCAGGACATTACATCCAAAAAAACAGGATAAACATTCTTTTCAAATGCACATGGAACATTCTCTAGGAATGATCACATACTAGGGCACAAAACAAGCTTCAACAAATTTCAGAGTATATAAATTATTTCAAGCATCTTTTATGACTACAACATCATGAAACGAAGTCAACCACAGAAAAAGACATGAGAAAAATAAAATAAAAGGGCATCCAATCAAAAATTACCAAGCATGCAAAGATGCAGAAAAATATAACCCATAATTAAGACAAAAATCAGTCAATTGGCACCAACCCAGAACTGAGACATATGTTGTAATTAGCAGACAGGTACATTAAAACATACAGAAAGTTAAGCAAAGGTATGGGAAATATAAAAAAGAACCAAATAGAAATTCTAGAGATGAAAACTACAATGTCGGATATGAAAAATAAACTAGATGGGATTAACAACAACAAAACTTGATTTAATTCAAAAGAAGGCAGAAAAAAGGGAGAAAAAGAACAAAGAACAGAAGAGCCGAACAAAAGACAACAAGATGATAGACTCACGTTTAACTACATTAATATTTACATTAAATGTAAATGGTCTGGTGGCTTCCCTGTTGGCACAGTGGTTAAGAATATGCCTGCCAATGCAAGGGACACAGGTTTGAGCCCTGGTCCAGGAAGATCCCACATGCCGCAGAGCAACTAAGCCCATGCATAACTACTGAGCCTGCACTCTAGAACCCGTGTGCCACAACTACTGAAGCCTGCGCACATACAGCCCGTGCTCCACAACAAGAGAAGCCACCGCAATGTGAAGCCCGTGCTCCACAACAAGAGAAGCCACCGCAATGTGAAGCCCGTGTACCACAACGAAGAATAGACCCCACTCGGCGCAACTAGAGAAAACCCACACGCAGCAACGAAGACCCAACGCATCCAAAAATAAATTAAATTTTAAAAAATGTAAATGGTCTACCAAATACTATATGATATCACATATATGGAATCTAAAAGAAATGATACAAATGAATCTATATACAAAACAGAAACAGACTCACAAACATAGAAAACAAATGTATGGTGACCAAAGTGGAGAGGGAGTGGAGGGACAAATTAGGAGTATAGGATTAGCAGGTATAAACTACTATACATAAAATAGATAAGCAACAATGATTTACTGTATAGCACAGGGAATTGTATCCAATATCTTGGAATACCTATAATGGAATACAATCTGCCAAAAAAAAATAATGAACGTCAAACTAATACAATATTGTAAATCAACTATACTTCAATTTCTTTTTAAAGTGTATAGTCTACATAGCCCAATTAAAAGGCACATACTGTCAGATTGGATAAAAGAGCAAGATCAAATCATAGGTGACCAGCAAGAACTGCCGTTTAAACATAAAGACACAAATAGGTTGAAGATAAAAAGATATTTCTTTGAGAAGATCAATGAATCTGATAAACCTCTAACTAGACCTACCAGTAAAAAAAAAAAAAAGGAAAAAAGGTGCAATTACACAATACTAGAAATGGGAGATGCAACATAACTACAGATTCTATAGATACTAAAGAGATAATTTGGAATTATTATGAACAACTTTATGCCACTGTATTCACTAACCTAGGTGAAATGAACATATTTTTAAAAGATACAAATTAACATATCTCATAAAATGAATATCTCAAATGAAATAGATAACCTAGAGTCATATATCAACTAAAGAAACAGAATTTGTAGTTAAAACTGTTTCACAAAAACAAAGCTCCAGGCTCAAATGGCTTCACTGGTGAACTCTACCAAACATTTAAGGAAGAAATAATAGTAAATCTGTACAAAGTCTTCCAATAAAGTTAAGAGCTGATAACAATTTCCAATTTATACTTTGAATCCATCATTACCTTGATATCAAAGCCAGACAAAAGCATTACAAGAAAAAGAATAAAAAAACACTATAGACCAATATCCTACATGAACACAAAGGCAAAAACTCTTAAAATTTTAGCAAATAGAATCTAAAAGTTGATAAAATATGTTTCTGGTTTATCCCAAAAATGCAAAATTGGTTTAATATTCTAAATAAATCAATGTAATTCACCATATTAAACTAATAAACAATATCCATATGATCATCTTAATGGATACAGAGAAAGCATTTGACATAATCTAACATCCATTCCTGATTTAAAGCCTTCAACAAGTAGGAAATTTTCTCAACCTGATGAAGGATGTCTGAAAAAGCCTACAGTTAACATCATCCTTTGTAGTGAAAAGACTCAATACTTTCTCCTTAAGATCAGGAACAAGACAAGGATATCCTTTCTTGCCACTTCTATTCAGCATTGTCCTGAAGTTCTAGCAGTGCAGTAAGGCAAGACAATAAAAGAAATAAAAGGCATCTAGATTGGAAATGAAGAAGTAAAACTGTCTTTATTCATAGCAACATGATCTTTATGTAGAAAACATGATGGCTTATTTTAAAAACCTACTAGGACTATTAATGAGTTTAGAAAGATTGCAGGATACAAGATCAATATACAAAAATCAAATATATTTCTATACACTAACATCAACAAGCAGAAGTTCATGTTAATAAAACAGTACCATATGCAATAGCATAAAATGTTTAATTACTACTTACTAAATGCTGGGCTTTATGACAAAGTGACAAATAAACAGGGGCACTGTCCTCAAGACGCTAAGTGGGGAAACAAACATAAAAACAAATAATACACTCTGATAAGTAAAGGAATAGAGTTAAGTGTGGACATTCGGTCAAATATTCCTAACAACTTTCTCTTGTTAGGAAACCTATTCTCCCATTGTCTGAGAATAACTCATAAGCAATCCATTAATTCCATAAACTGGATCAGCACAGCCAGAATTCCTAATGCGATTAGAATAGCTCTTTTTTCTGATGTCCATGTGCCTGAAGTTAAGAGGATAAGTCTTCCTAATCCACATGTGAGGTGCTTTTGTCTAATAAACCAGTTCTCTGGCCCAGAGAGGGGGGGAAAAAGTCTATTCTAAAAGATTCAGTTGCCTTTTCTTTTTTCTTTTTTTTTTTGCATTTATACCAACTGGCAGAACCTGAGAACTTAAAAGTGTACTGAGGCCTTCAATAGCTGAGGCACCATAACCCAATGAGGCTGGCCCAGAACCTTCTTTTGTGTGCCTTTTTTTTCCTGTGAAGCAAGAGCTGATTAATTAAAATGAGTATAATCAAGATTTTCAAGTAAAAGTAAAATACTTCAAATTCTTTCAAAAAAAAACAAACCCAACTCCTTAAGCACTCATTTATAAATACAATTTTTAAATTATTCTTGTGTTCAGTTCATTAAGGCAGTTCTAGTGGCCTCTGTTAACTTGGTTGAAGAAACAGGTTTTATTGAGTTCTTATACTGATGCACTGAGCATAATTATGCATAAGTGTCACAGTAGGCTGCTGCCAGACCCTAAGTTTTTAAGATATCAGATGTCAAAATACTCCACACTCAAACCAGAGACCACAAGCAATTTAAATTATTACTGACACAGGCATATGCAAAGCAAGGGGGATTTCCTGAGTGAGGGGCAGGACCCACCAGCAAGAGGGCACTCTGATATCCCCTGCAGGAGAGAGAGAGGCAGAATGTACATGGTCAGGAGGATGTATATACATATATCCCTCCTTCTCTATGACCTTTTTGGATGATGCAAGGGCCAACTAAGTTCTGGTGATGGGGGAGGAGAAAAGAGGGGCAGGGTGAGTTGCCTCACATGTCATTTTTGGGGGTGCAGGAGAAGTAAGTGCAGAGCTTTTGATAGTCTATTGGTTTTCACCCTGGGGGAGCAGCATGGTGGCTGCCAGTTTCCATCCTGACAGGTGTTGAATGATATAGCCAAATGTCATTGTGCTAGGGTGATTTAATTCTATCTACAATAAGCAAGAAGCCCACAATCAAAAGTGGAAGACAGACATGCTAACAAATGAAACGACATGATGTGATATATACAAAAATAGACTTATATGTGAGTTTCAGAAAAAGTACAAAAGAGAGCATCCTGTCTGAGGCATCATAGAAAAGCAATGCTCTATCAGGGTTGTGATAGAAACTGGGAATTTACCAGGTGGACAAGGGAAAGAAGGGAGTTCCAAGCAAAGGAGCTAGCCTGTGTGAAGAAAGGGAAGCATGAAACAGTTGACAAGAAGCAGTGAACAGCTTGGTACTGCTGGAGCACAGATGAAAGGGGAGAGTGGCAGATGTTGACACAGAAGTAGGCAGGGGTCAGGTGTGTGAGATCTTATATAGCTGTACTAAAGTGCTTGGACTTTATCCAGTGGTAATGCAGACCTCTTCAACGGTGCCAAATATAGAAGGGACATGATCTGATTTTCCTTTAAGAGGAATGACTCTGACAGTATGGTTGGGGAATGGTTGAAGGCACACAGTAGGGGCAAGTCAGCTGAGAATCTTCCAGGGGCATCTGTCTACAAGGAGCACTAAAATATCACTGAGCGTGTAATGAAATCAAGAAAATAACATTTACCGAAACTTCCATTTGTGGATGGAAGTAATACTTATAACAGTACAGACCTTAGAATCCGACTGCTTTGGTTTGAATCCTATTTCTACTGAACAAGTTCCTTCAGGGTAAGGAGGATCAGCGGGTGCTACAGGAGGGAAGAAGGATAGACAAGTAAGCCCCATGGAGAAGATGAACGTTTTATAGCATCTCAGATTTTACTGTGAATTCTTGATATACCCATTCCCACTCAACCTTTCCTCCTTTAGTCTTAAAGAATAGTGTAATATTCATTCAGCTGCTCAAGCAAAAACCTAGAAATCCAACTTGGTTCTCCCAGGTGCCATGCTACAAAAATTGCCCGGGTTTTTCATCCTTTTCTATGTCCGTGGCCTTTGCCATGTGACACTGTAGTTCTCACTAATGACTAAAAAGGCAGAGGCTATTTTCACACCCCTTGATGCATGGACTGGACTCATGACTTGTTGGATTGACCTAATGGAAGATGGCAGAAGTGACAGTGTATTTGTTCTGAGCCTTGGCCTTAGGCAGCTTTTCATGTTTCTACTTGCTCTCTTTCATCTCTGCCATTGCCAGGAGAATATGCCCAGGTCACCCTACTGGAGAGGAGACCTGTGTAGTAAAGCCAAGCTACCCCACGCATCTCAGCTGAGACCTGGATCAGCTGAAAGGCAGGCAAAGGCCAGTTACAAGAGCAAGTCCAGCCAATATCAGCAAATCTACCTTAATGTTGTATGACACTGAGGTTTGGTGTTAATTTTTATGCTGTAATTTTTATGCTGCAATATTTGCAATAAATAAATGATATACCCCATTACCCCATTTTCTTTCATCCTAGACATATCAGTTATATCACTTGAGTCCTATATTCCTACTTACAAAACAGATCTCAAATCCATTCACTTTTTTCCATCTTCATTGTCCCACTCTAGTTTGAGAACCATCATACCTCATCTGAACTACTGCTTTATCTACTTCCATGCCAGACACTTATAATCTATACTTCAAATACCAGGGAGAGTGATTCTCCCCCAAATAACATATATTAGATCACCTCAGTCATTGCCCTGCTTAAAATCCTTTAATATCTTCTCACTGCTCTCAGAATATAATCCAAACGCCTCATGATGACCTCATGGTCTGCCTAATACCAAGATGAAAAAGTAGCTTTTATTTTACCTTCAGAAATGGTTTCTTCAAAGAAGTGTGGGATCAATTCTTATTTAGAAATCTCTGCTTGAAGAAAGTTGATTTACTGTTTCAACTCATGGAATATTATTTTGGTAAAAGTACCAAAATATATCAAAATGAAACAGTTTCTTTGGAAAACACAGAAATCAAACATGATGATTTGATTTTACCAAATAGCAAAAGATTAAGGTGGAGAATAAGAGGAGAGGATGAAAGAAAAAATAACAATCCATTGGTGGTCCAGTGTATCACACTGAAATGACAAAAGGATACAATTAGACCTGAAAGAGAAGTCTACATTTGGAGCTTTGGAGAGTATATAACCCAGCTGTTCTCTAACTTCACAGGGACCGGAGAACAGAGGAAATAAGTTACCCTGAGGTAGGAGGTATAAGCTGGAAGATTAGACATGAAATCAAACTCCCTCAGAATCAGCATTGGTAAGTATTACTTAATACTTACATACAGTACTTAGCTAAAAAGTGCTTTTGCTTATTTTGCTCCATTTATACCTGAAGACCTTGGGGTCTAGTGAGGTTCAGTGGATAGTAATTAGTTTTCATTCTGACATTAATCACACATGGTAACTTGACAATTCACACGATCCATGAGTCTGTAAGCCTTCCCATAGTGAATTGCCATTATTTGTATTTTTAAAACAAATAGCCATCAAGCAGCGGCTTGATGTAAAGCCTACCAAAGATGCAAAATAAAATGCAAAAATCACTAAAATCAGTTCCTGTTTTTAAATAATGTGGCTACAGCCCCAGAATACCAAAGGCAGCACGGGAATACCTAAGAAAGGCATTTGGTGCATTTGTGGGCACCAGTAAGATTGACTTTAATCTCCCTGGAAGAGATATTCAGTATTAACTGCAGTTTGTCAATGCCCTGTCCCTCAGGGCATAATGTTGTGCAGTAGTGTAGTATAGTGTAGTGTAGTTTTCTGGCACCTGGCTACCGCAAAGCCTTCTCCTTTGGCCCCTTGTAATGGGAGGTGTACAGGAAGAAGAGCAGCTGGGTCCTGGTATTCCTGGAATTTCTCTTCAGTGGACTGCCAGTGTACAGGTATCACAACGTGGCACATGGCTGTACTCAAGGAGATGAGACTCCTTCTGAAAAAATGAAACCCAGCAGAAGTGGTACAGAAGACAGAAAATCCTTCTAGCATGTGCCTCCCAAACTGCCTTCTCTCCCTCTGTTCCCTTCACCAGGAGTGTCCTCTCCATTTTCTCTGCCTTCTCCACACCCTGCCTATCCTTCAGATTCCAACTCATCACACTTCCCTATAAAGCTTTCAACGTATACAACCCCCAGTGACCTCTTTCTTTAATAAACATATATCTCAATCAGAATTTATTCTCTCTGCATCGCTGACACATCACACACAGACTGCACTATCCCAATGAACTGTACCATAATTCAAGCCAGAAACCTACTCATAATCCTTGTCCTGCCTTTTATTTCTCCATACATTCACCAATCACAAAGTTTGATCAGTCTTCCTCTGGAATATCTCTTAAATATCATATCCATCCGCAACCCATCCCCCTACATCAACTACCTTCATTTGTTTGGTCTCTCTCTAATTTATCTTGCCCAAATCTCCCATTCCTACATATTGTCCACAATGTAATTAGAGTGGTCTTAATAAAAGGCAAATCAGATCATGTCACTCTTCTGAATAAAATATTTCAGTGATTCCCTCTGTTCTGGTGATATGGGTATCAATTTCTTCACATAGTTCACAAGGCTCTGCAAAATCTGGCCTATGATTATCTCTAGTCTAGCTTCATCTCTTGCCATTTCCCCAAATCATGCTCGTTTCCAGACTTTTTTAAATTCCCCTAAGCCGTGCCTGAACACTCTTCTCCCTACACTTTTACTGGCTAACATTTACATATTCTTCCTATCTCAGCTTAGATACGTCCTCAAAAATCTTTCCGGGACCTCCATATACCAATATAGATGTTCATTATATGTGATACCACAGTATCCTATATTACCATCATTTTCTAGAGACAGAGCTCTTATCTGTAAACAGTGAAATCAACTCTAGTTAATCAAAGCGGCAAACAAAATTTTTAAATATTAGGTAGCTAACAGAATCTCTGGAATCACTAAAGAATGAGAACTGGGGATCACCAGGCCAGTGATAATGCTCCAGGCTTCACTGTGGAATGGCTCCACACTACAGCTGCCTTGGATGAGTGGAGACAACACTGATGCTAAGCACTGGGTGCTACCACTAGGACCTCTGGCTCTGCCTCTTATTGATGGAGCCCAGGTCACATTCCTGAATCCTCACTGCAAGGCATGCTGGGACAGTAAGGTTTTGTCATCTACCTTGAGAAGTGCTCAGATTAATTGTTTTATAGGTTTGTTGAAGAGCTTGAGGGTGACTAGCCATAACCACTTATTAATTTTTTATATCAGTTTTTTTAATATTTCTTTTTTTTAACATCTTTATTGAAGTATAATTGCTTTACAATGGTGTGTTAGTTTCTGCTTTATAACAAAGTGAATCAGCTATACATATACATATATCCACATATCCCCTCCCTCTTGTGTCTCCTTCCTACCTTCCCTATCCCTCCCGTCTAGGTGGTCACAAAGCACCGAGCTGATCTCCCTGTGCTATGCGGCTGCTTCCCACTAGCTATCTATTTTACATTTGGTAGTGTATATATGGCCATGCCACTCTCTCACTTCGTCCCAGCTTACCCTTCCCCCTATCCATGTCCTCAAGTCCATTCTCTATGTCTGCGTCTTTATTCCTGCCCTGCCCCTAGGTTTTTCAGAACCTTTTTTTTTTTTTTTTTAGATTCCATATATATGTGTTAGCATATGGTATTTGTTTTTCTCTTTCTAGCTTAGTTTACTCTGTATGACAGTCTCTAGGTCCATGCACCTCACTACAAATAACTCAGTTTCGTTTCTTTTTATGACTGAGTAATATTCCATTGTATATATGTGACACATCTTCTCTATCCATTCATCTGTCGATGGACACTTAGGTTGCTTCCATGTCCTGGCTATTGTAAATGGAGCTGCAATGAAAATTTTGGTACATGACTCTTTTTGAATTATGGTTTTCTCAGGGTATATGCCCAGTAGTGGGATTGCTGGGTTGTATGGTAGTTCTATTTTTAGTTTTTTAAGGAACCTCCATACTGTTCTCCATAGTGCCTGCATCAATTTACATTCCCGCCAACAGTGCAAGAGGGTTCCCTTTTCTCCACACCCTCTCCAGCATTATTGTTTGTAGATTTTTTGATGATGGCCATTCTGACTGGTGTGAGGTGATACCTCATTGTAGTTTTAATTTGCATTTCTCTAATGATTAGCGATGTTGAGTATCCTTTCATGTGTTTGTTGGAAATCTGTATAACTTCTTTGGAGAAATGTCTATTTAGGTCTTCTGCCCATTTTTGGATTGGGTTGTTTGTTTTTTTGATATTGAGCTGCATGAGCTGCTTGTATATTTTGGAGGTTAATCCTTTGTCAGTTGCTTCATTTGCAAATATTTTCTCCCATTCTGAGGGTTGTCTTTTCGTCTTGCTTATGGTTTCCTTTGCTGTGCAAAAGCTTTGAAGTTTCATTAGGTCCCCTTTGTTTATTTTTGTTTTTATTTTCATTTCTCTAGGAGGTGGGTCAAAAAGGATCTTGCTGTGATTTATGTCATAGAGTGTTCTGCCTATGTTTTCCTCTAAGAGTTTTATAGTGTCTGGCCTTACATTTAGGTCTTTAATCCATTTTGAGCTTATTTTTGTGTATGGCGTTATGGAGTGTTCTAATTTCATTCTTTTACATGTAGCTGTCCAGTTTCGGCAGCACCACTTATTGAAGAGGCTGTCCTTTCTCCACTGTACATTCCTGCCTCCTTTATCAAAGATAAGGTGACCATATGTGCATGGGTTTATCTCTGGGCTTTCTATCCTGTTCCATTAATCTATATTTCTGTTTTAGTGCCAGTACCATACTGTCTTGATCACTGTAGATTTGTAGTATAGTCTGAAGTCAGGGAGCCTGATTCCTCCACCTCCGTTTTTCTTTCTCAAGATTGCTTTGGCTATTCGGGGTCTTTTGTGTTTCCATACAAATTGTGAAATTTTTTGTTCTAGTTCTGAGAAAAATACCAGTGGTATTTTGATAGGGATTGCACTGAATCTGTAGATTGCTTTAGGTAGTATAGTCATTTTCACAATGTTGATTCTTCCAATCCAAGGACATGGTATATCTCTCCATCTGTATCATCTTTAATTTCTTTCATCAGTGTCTTATAGTTTTCTGCATACAGGTCTTTTGTCTCCTTAGGTAGATTTATTCTTAGGTATTTTATTCTTTCTGTTGCAGTGGTAAATGGGAGTGTTTGCTTAATTTCACTTTCAGATTTTTCAACATTAGTGTATAGGGATGCAAGAGATTTCTGTGCATTAATTTTGTACCCTGCTACTTTACCAAATTCATTGATTAGCTCTAGTAGTTTTCTGGTAGCATCTTTAGGATTCTCTATGTATGGTATCATGTCATCTGCAAACTGATAGTTTTACTTCTTCTTTTCAATTTGGATTCCTTTTATTTCTTTTTCTTCTCTGTTTGCGGTGGCTATAACTTCCAAAACTATGTTGAATGATAGTGGTGAGAGTGGGCAACCTTGTCTTGTTCCTGATCTTAGTGGAAATGGTTTCAGTTTTTCACCATTGAGAATGATGTTGGCTCTGGGTTTGTCATATATGGCCTTTATCGTGTTGAGGTAAGTTCCCTCTATGCCTATTTTCTGGGGGTGGTTTATCACAAATAGGTGTTGAATTTTGTTGAAAGCTTTTTCTGCATCCTCTGAGATGATCATATTGTTTTTCTCCTTCAATTTGTTAATATGGTGTATCATATTGATTGATTTGTGTATAGTGAAGAATCCTTGCATTCCTGGGATAAAGCCCACTTGATCATGGTGAGTTTCTAAAAGAATGTTAAAGTTGTCAGCTGGTATAGTAAGTATCTTGTCTGTTTCCAGGGGACTCCTTTGGTCAGTACCATGTCTGTGCTGGCAAACAACTGAGGCTAAATAAAGGAGTGTGGAAATATGAATGAAATAGTGCTATTTACTATCTGAGTGCAGCACACGTACCAATGAGCAGGAAGGTGATGTGGAGATCAGGAAGGCATTAGTAACAAGCAAAGATATGAAAGGGGTTCATCTGCAGCAAATCAAAAGAACATAACTGAAGCCCTCAGCCTGGTCGGAATTGGGCCCTGAATGGAGCCTATAAGGTGACCAGAGAGAGTTAGAAGTGCTATAATATGCTTCCATAACACTCCATACTTCTCCAATCATAGCACTTACAAAATTTTATTGAAGAGTTTGTTAGTTTCTTGTTATTCTTGCAGAGTTACAAGATGTGTGAAGACAGAGATGGCTCATCCATGCCTGCTCCATAGAAAATGTGTAATAGATATTTTTAAAAATAAATAAGTGAATGAATAAATGAATGGGGGTAAAAATGAGGGCACAGAAGTGAAAGAGGGAGGTAGGCACCAGAGAATGTTGCCTGGTTCCAGTGGGGTGACCCGGATCAGCACAGGCCTGATGCTAGCCACTCCCACACAACTCCTTTCTTTCTAATCCACTTCTCATTCTCTTTGGGAAGGATTGAGGTCTCTGGAAAATAGCCAAAAAACAATTAAGGGAGCGGCCAGCCCAAATTAATGCTCAAGCATCAGGAGTATCTGAGCACTGAAAGCCACTTCTATTCACACTCTCTCAGATCAAGGGGTGAGAAAGGGTTCCCAAAGCCATAACTCTTTTTAGGTGGATTTAGAAGGCATATAAAGGCCCCTGGCTGAGGACTTGCCTCCTCATTCCACAACTGGTGCCAGTACTCTCAATCCTCCACTGAGAGAAAATGTCCATCCAGTAAGTATCTCTGGGAGATTATTTTTTTAATTCCTTAGTGTGTTGATGGTAAATGGTCTATTTCAAGAGCTCCTGAAGAGGATCGATGACCCCTTTAGGGAAGGCCTTGGCTCATGGTTGGGGAGTTTCTTCCTATTTATGTATTGAAGCAAATATCTAGAATTCAGGTCTAAATTACAGTGGGGTTTGTGTGGCTTGGAATGGGCCTTGGAAGTAGTAGTGAGCATGAAGATTTCAATGAGGCAGACCCGGGTTCCACTTCTTGCCCAGCCATTTCCTAGCTGTGTGATTTTGGGCAAATTACTTTTTGAAGTCTTGGCTTTTCCGTATATAGAATGAGTAGTACTTACCCCCATTATGGTGTTGTGAGATTTAAATGAACAAATAGCATACAAAGTCCTTTTTATAGTATGTGGCACATGGTAAGTGCTTAATAAAAAATAACTATCATAATTAGGCAGTCTGGTCAGAGCTCTCACTCTAAGAAGTTATAACATGGAGCCAAAGTGAGAAGGGAGAAAATAATCAAAAATATAAGACCTAAATCTCCTTGTCTGACTATATTTAAAACGCACTGTAGCTCTTGGAGACTGGTGATGAAGTGAGATGATGGGAAGAAGTGATGGTATAATATGGGTGAATAACAAAGGATGACAAACTGACCCCCAAACCTGTGGTCTCCCAGTGCATAAGAGAGAGAGGAATGAGACCATCTGGAAGGCAAGAGAATAAATGATGCAGTAAAAGCTGAGGGTAGGGACAGGGCAGGCTAATTCTGCAGGAAGGACTCGGTCAGGAAGAGAAGTGACAATGGCGGGATTTTTTGACTTGTCTTCAGAAATATGGGAAAACTACAGAGGGCAAGCAAGTCCACTGTGGCACTAAAAGGGAGGTCATTTTCTCCTTCATCAGAGGACGAGCACTGACCTGGGCCCCTTTGCCAACCTGATACATTTCTACCACCACACCACACCAAAACACTGTGTGCTCCCAGCCCAGGCTAGACTGGCAGTATGCACCACCATTGAGCAGAGAGCATCTTTTCTCCTGGAGCTCTGCCTCTGTCTCCGTGGACTTCCTGAGATTCCACATGAGCTTCCTCCTCATTATTCCACCATTTCAGAGTCGAACATCCTGCTGGTGGTTACAAGAAACTGTTTGAAACTGTGGAGGAACTGTCCTCACCGCTCACAGCTCATGTTACAGGTTGGTCTCACCTATCTTGAAGCCATCTTCTCTTTTCTGTCTCAATCTCTCTTCTCTGTTCTCTTATTCATTGGCATCTCTCAGTACGGGCTCCCCGTGTGGGCTACAGAGAGAGGAATCTGGACATTTGGGCTTTTTATACTAAGAACCCATTTCCTCTTTTCTTTACTTCTCTAATATAGAAAAATGCTACCTAACTGGAATTCCTTAACAACTGGGACTATACCTTTGTCATCTTTAAGCTGTCAGTGCCTAGCTCAGTGCCTGGCACATAGAAAATGTCCTGTAAATGTCTGTTCTATCGGTTGCAGAAAAAATGAAGTCCTGGTGACAAGCATCTGGGAATATGACAATAAAGGGTGGTAGGTTTCATGCCCATTATATCAGAAGTCTTGGTTCTGGAGTCAGGCAGATGTAGGTGCTAATTGTAGCTCTATTATTTTACTATCTGTGAATCCTTCAACAAGTTACTTAAACTTTCTGAGTCTCAATTCATTCACCTACCATAAACCAAATTTTACCTCATCGAGATGTTGTGAAGATTAAATGAGATAATGTAAATCGAAAGATTCACACAGTATCCAACACAAAGTTATCAATAGATGGTTGTTATTATTACTACTGCTATCATTATCCAAAGTCACCACATGACCCACATAGCATCCTTGCTTAGACATGGTGTTATAGGAAGATCCAAAGCCTGGGCAGGTCTCTTTCCTCCCAATTGTCTCTTATGCAAAATAGAAGGAATGAGCCCGGTGCTCTTTCTCAACTAGATTCTGATGCTAACAATCTAGGTTCTAGCAATCAAATTAATGCTGTGCCTTTTAGTTAAGCCATGCCTTCTTTTCAAATTTTTATCAGAAATATACATCCTTGTAAAGTGGGCTGCTGAAATTGAGCTATATGAAATAATACATTTGTGTTTTTTTTTAATGGCAAGGATTATAAAAACACTGCCAAATGCTGCACTTTTCAAAGGATCAAAGGGCACAAACCTAACTGTTTAGACTGAACAGACTTAAGGCCTTTCTTGTGTGCCCCTCATTTTGCAGAGAAGGACACGGAGGCCTAGAGATGGCACATAGCAAATCCTGAACCAGAATTCAGGTCTCTGACAGCCCTTTGCACTTTCTGCTACAGCAGGTTGACCTTTATCTGGACAGTAGCCCATATTCTCAAAGGAATATAGGTCTATATTTTAAGAAGCCAGTATTCTTGTTGTTTCATTTAAACAGTTTGTTCTGTAGACACATCTTTGTTTAGTATCTAGATCCCTGCTTCTAATCCATCCCTCCTATATATCAAGAAATTTGAAATTTTTCTTAAAAGTGAGACAGTAAAAAGGCAAATGTATTGGTAGCTGGGGAAATCTGTTAGATGGAGAATCCCATTCCATTCGAGATACTTTTCCCTGTCTCCTTCCAACCCTTTATCTAAACTCTGAGATGTTGCCACATTTCCTACCACTTGGTCTCCTAGTGAAAGGAGAGTAGGCCAGCAGGCATTTCCTGAGAGCTACCCCCCGTGAGAACTGGGAATGGAAATGACTGCCAGCTTTAGAAGTAAGAGGCTGCCCAATCGGGCTGCTTAGATAATCACTGCTCTTTACCTGGGTGAGAAGGGCAGGGGTAAGAAGCAATGTTCTGAGTCTTGCCTTCATCACAGGCAGGATCCCCCTCTGGCTGACCGGCAGTCTCCTTCGATGTGGGCCAGGACTCTTTGAAGTTGGATCTGAGCCATTTTACCACCTGTTTGATGGGCAAGCTCTCCTGCACAAGTTTGACTTTAAAGAAGGACACGTCACATACCACAGAAGGTAAAGAACACTAGGGCCCACTCCTCCTAGGGTTCGGACCTATCTCAGCTCCTCCCTCCATGTACTTTTCAACCTCCTGAACCCAAGAGGAGACTTTTATGCTCGCTTCCACTCAGAATCCTCCTGGGCCAGTGAGTCTGTATGGACACCTCGGAGATGTACTATGGGATAAAGAAGCAGCTAAGAACTAGGGCTTTGGGGTCTGACGTGCCTGGCTTCAAATCCCATATGCCCTACATACCATTTGCCTAGGTGGGTGCCCTTTGGCAAGATGTTAATCTCTAATTCTTTGTTTTGTCATCTATAAAAATGGGAGAAATAAGAGAATTTACTTCAGGGTTTATTACAAGGATTAAATGAGAACATGGTTCCTAGCCCATAGGAAGCATTTAATAATAATAATAGTTATTATTATTAAACCATGGGTCTCTTGATGTCTTTCCTTTTTTATAATCAGAAAGGCCAATGGGAAGGAGGGAGGGGTGTCACAAAGGAGGCAAGGACCAAATATGTCATAATAATACAAGAAAGAGAAGTTTTCTAAAAACAGAAGATTGTTGCTAAAAGGCTTGAAGCCCTAAGCCATCACTCCAATTTCATTACAAAGATTCATTAACACCACAATAAATAGTTTGTCTTATGCCTTAATATTCAGGCCTGTTAGCAGCTTTGTTGATCACCACAGATTTCAGGCATTCTGAAGAGACATCAAAAGAAAGAATAAATGGAGTCTTGAAGTAGTCAGGATAACTTGGACTGTAATAGAAGAGAAACAGATCAGGTCAAGCAGAAATTTAGTTATGAAAGCATATTTTGGAGGTCAGGCAAAGCCTTTATATGCCTTCTAAAGACCTTGGTACTTTTTCCTCTTTATGAAAGTGCAAAATCAGATTTTAATTGGCTCTCCACATGAGAAATCCTAGGCAACGTACGCCATCTAGTCTGGGAGATATGGTTCAGGAGGTCTGCCTGTGCAAGAGACCAGATTCAAGGATATCTACTTTTAAAAGTAGCAAAATAAATTTTTAAATTGAAGAAAAACATAAGAGGGACATGAGGAAGATTGAAAGGAATATAATTCAGCATAACATGTTCTATACTTCCCCGCTCAGTGTAGATTGTTGAATTATAGGCTACAGGAAGTCAGAGGTCCAATGTGAACTACCCATGGGGCTGCATAGTGTGATATGGAACAGGCATGTTTTCTGGCTCTGGCCACATATGCCGATCACTTCATTTCTCTGAACCTTGATTTCCTCATATGTCACTGTGAAGTTTATAAGACACAAATTTAAGCTCGTGGCACATTGTCTCTTTCTCCTTCAGTCACCCCAAGAAAGTTACGAGACTCTTCATTCTTCATGTTGTGGATTTATGATTCTGACTTTAGGAGGTCACATAGAATGACCATTCTAAGCTCCCCATGGACTACACTAATTGCCCTTGTCTGTGACCCTTTCCCGTGTCTCAATGTCCTTCAGGTTCATCCGCACTGATGCTTACGTACGGGCAATGACTGAGAAAAGGATCGTCATAACAGAATTTGGCACCTGTGCTTTCCCAGACCCCTGCAAGAATATATTTTCCAGGTTACTGAAACCCAACTGCAAGTTATTAAAGACATTTTACATTAGCCCTTTTTCTCTCATGGCTTGAAAGTTACTGGACTGAAAAATCCATTTGCTTCTGCAGGTTTTTTTCTTACTTTCGAGGAGTGGAGGTTACTGACAATGCCCTTGTTAATATCTACCCAGTGGGGGAAGATTACTATGCCTGCACAGAGACCAACTTCATTACAAAGATTAATCCCGAAACCTTGGAGACAATTAAGCAGGTAGGACACAGTGCTCAGACCATATCGCTCAGGAATTTAGAATTTGCAACTTAGAATTAAATCAGCTGTGCATTTGGGTTTGAAGAATATGAGAGCCAGATAGATTAAGTTTCAAATCCCTGCTTTGTCATCAACTACTAGCAATGTGACATAGGGCAAACTTTGTTTCTCCATCTGCGAAATTTTAAACATTTATTATGTGGATTGGAGGAAAACCGTATAAAATGCCTAACATATTTATTTGTGACACAAATGTTTATTGAGTCCCTTCCATGTACCAGAACTTATGCTAGATGCAAAAGATATACCAATGAGTAAGATAACATGGTCCCTGCTCTTCATGGTTTTTATAGACTAGCATGGAACTGGCACATTTAATATTGAAAACCCTACCATTCATTGTTCTAGGAAAGTGTGTTGTACCAACTTGCCCCTTCTTATAGACACTTCTTGTTAGAAATAAAGCTATATCTTAAATGAAAAAGCATAGAGAAACATGTCAGCAGTATTAAAAAGTGATAAATTTTGATGAGAACTTAGGCAATCTTGGTGCAGCATTTGATAAGATAGATCTACATTTTCAACCAATATTTATTAAGATGTAACCATTTGCGAGGCATTGTTCTTGTCTTCAGAAAGCTTAACACCTAGGTGGAGAAATCAAATAAATACATTACTTAACTATAATAGGACACAGAATGTGAGGACTCTTTTTCACAGAGGGAAAACCTTCTATGAAAGAACAAAGATTGCTTCTGGCAGTAGTTGGTGGATGTGAAGTGGGGCAGATCAAGGAAGGTTTAAAAGTCTTGCACTTGAGTTAGAAGTTAAAGGGAAGGCACAACTTCATTGATTTTGGAGAAAGAACATTTCATATACAGGGAGTACCATGATCAGCTGTATAGAGGTGGGAAACTGGAGGATAAAGAATAATTTATTTGGCTAGATTTGCAGTATTTCTCAATGGAGGTGGCAGTGGCGTTGGGCCGGTGGTACTTCATCATTGTGGGGACTGTCCCACCCACTGCAGAGGTTTGGTATCCCTGATTCCACCTACTAAACACCAGACATGTCCTCAATCATTGTACAAACTCCAAATGCTCACCAACATTTCCAACTCCCCCCCTAGGGGGCAATAGCACTCCCAGGTGAGACCTAGTGATCTAAAGCATGCCACGTCAAGGGGAATAGTGAAACACAGGGTAGGGTGAAACTAGAAGTTTGAATAATGGACAAAAATTTGGAATAAGTCATTTAGCTGATGGGAAGCTACTCAAAGTTTTTGTTCAGGGAAGTGGTATAAGCAGAGCCGTACTTTAGGTTATTTAATCTGGAAGCCACATGTAAGCTGTATGGGAGGACAAAAGAGATAAGGGATAGCTAGGAGACCAGTTAAGTGGAATAGAAGACCCGAACTAGATATTCATGTAGTAGGAATAGAAAGGAAAAGGAGTCCCAACAATGGGTGTCAATGTCACAAGCTGATTTATAATCCCCAACAGACTATTTACTAAGGCTTAACATATTCTCGATAGCTCTTTCTTAGTTTAGATGTATGTTTGAAACCACGTATGAGCGTGTGTGTAGATCATTTAGAGAAATACCGAAGCTGAGTTTCTAAACCATCCATTTGACTTTGACAGTGAATCCAATTACCATAGTAATTTAATTGGAAGTGTGAAGTTCATGGTATGGCTCCAGAATAGACTTTATTAGGAGTCAGGTTTCATTGTGAGCAGCACTATACCCTGACTTCGTATAAAAATGTAGTTTTAAAATTTTGAGTGTTTTTTTGTTGGTTTACTATTACTGAAATAGACTCCTAACAAGTTCCTTTGCCTCCAGCCCGATTCCCTTAAATTCAGCTTCCTTAATTCAGTAGAAGCAATTTTCTTTTCTAAAATGCAAGTATAAATGTGTTATTCCAATTAGTGCACCCATAGTTTCCAAGATAAAGTTAAAAGCACAGACCTTTGTGGCTGGCCCATTTTATTTCTCCTCTTCCATGTGTGAGTATCACCACAGCCATGCTGAATGACTAGTAATCCCCAAGCAGCATTCACTTTTTGCAACTCTATGCCTTTACATTAGGGTTCCTACTCCCTAGAACACACTGTCATCCTTCTCCATCTGGTAAATTTTACTCATCTTTCAAGCATGTGTTGGAGTCATTGCCCTTGGGAAGCCCTGCCTAATCCCCTAGTCTGGGTTAGATGGCCTTTCTTTACAGATATCATTTTGCACCTACTGCACTGTATACCAGCTTATTGGTCTAATACAGTGCTATTAAATGGAACTTTCTACAACGATGGAAATGTTCTATGTCTTCATTGTCCAAGTGCTATTGAGCACTTGAATGTGGCTAATGTGACTGAGGAACTGAATTTGAAGTTCTATCTAATTATGGTTAACTTACATTTAAATTGCTATATGTGGCTACCATAGTGGACAGTGCAAATCTAGACTGAAGTTCTTGAAAGCAAGGGCCATCTCTGTTTTCCTAGACCCTGACACAGCACCTGGCATATAATAGAAGCTCAAGGAATACTTGATGAATGACTGAATGACTGAATGAATGTCTTGCCTTTTATTTAAATGAGGGTGCTAAAAACTCCCTATGCTTTAAAACATACTCTCCTAACCACATAGAAAGAATTTTGGTTAGACAAATATATACTCCATCGATTATTCATTCAATAAATCTTTATTGAGCAGGTTCCAGGTAGAAAATTCTAGTGCTCTACATCCTTAGATAAGTCATTTGATCTCTCTGACACCTCAAGTTCTTCTTATGTAAACTGAGAGGTTTGTGGTAGATTAGTGGTTTTGAATTTTTTATGAGAATCCAAAACGAATTAAAGCACTGAATCGTATCTTCAAAAAGTTTCCATTAACTCCAGGAATTCATGTTTCCCCTGAAGTCTATTTAGGTTAAGACTTTCTATACTAGATGAATCCTGAAGTTCCTTTCAGTTCCAAATTCATTCTGTATGTAAGATACTGGATTTGGTATTTAGGTTGTATCATAAAAAATTGCCATTTTTATAAAATGAAAATTATTGACTATCAGCATAAAATTCAATGTAATTCAATAAGGGGAATGTAAAGAAGTTTCAGGATTCAAATTCGTCACTGTTTGAAGACAAACTGCATGTGCAAAAGGAAAGTAACCAACCAGAGTAATATATGGCCTACATCAATTGAAAAGCTCAATCAGGGAGAACTTGAAGATTTCAGAGGCATGAGGGGTCAGCATGGGGGTCAGAGGAGAGCTCAGCACTAAAGATGGGACTTCTACAGACTTAAAAGAGGGTAAGACCCAGAGAGATGGAAAGAAAGAGAAAGCACACTTAGGGTGAGGGTGCAAGTGGTAACGGTGAGGTCAGACTGAGGAACCAAAGGTGTAATACGATCTTCCTCTTAACATGGGTGACGTTTGTTCTCCTTCCATAGGTTGATCTTTGCAACTATGTCTCGGTCAATGGAGCCACTGCTCACCCCCACATTGAAAATGATGGGACTGTTTACAATATTGGTAATTGCTTTGGGAAAAATTTTTCAATTGCCTACAATATTGTAAAGATCCCTCCACTACAAGCAGGTCAGTTTACCACTTTGACTCTTTTTAAAACAAGTATCTAGGGGCTTCCCTGGTGGCACAGTGGTTGAGAGTCTGCCTGCTGATGCAGGGGACACGGGTTCGTGCCCCGGTCCGGGAAGATCCCACATGCCGCGGAGTGGCTGGGCCTGTGAGCCATGGTCGCTGAGCCTGCACGTCCGGAGCCTGTGCTCCGCAATGGGAGAGGCCACAACAGTGAGAGGCCCGTGTATCGCAAAAAAAAAAAAACAAAAAACAAGTATCTATAACATGAGAAAGTTACTGGAAATACAGGGTGTCAGATCAGAAATATCAGGATAGCACTATATGGACAGTTAAATTACTCTCAGATTTTAGGACAACTGCCCCTCACCCTTACCCTACCAGGGGACCAATGCCAAAGAGCACCATAGCAGGAAATGACATCTTCAAAAATAAGTTGCCGTGTTCTATTCTACAGTGTTTCAAAGATGTAGTGTATATGTGACTTTGATCATATAAGATTTAGATTCGAATCCAGCAAACATTTATTGAGCACTTATCCATGTGCCAGACAAAATTAAGATTTTAAACAAACATGTGTATGTATAATAGGATACACACATGTATATGAAAGTGTAGTAAGTATTTTGTGTGTATTTAATTCCCAAAACTAAAAACATAACCTTTTAACTCATGTACTATAGAGAAAGAATATTAAAACAGAAGAGAGTACGCTTTAGAATTCTCCGTTCATTGCCAGAAATTTGGTAATGATCTTGATAATAGAATTATTTGAGTATATATGGATTTTTACATACAAATCTTGAGCCCCACCTGAGGTAGACTGAATGAGTAATTCTAGGGGTGAGCCCATAGTCAGTATTTTCAGAAGCTTTTTATGTGGTTCTTAATATACACTAAGGTTTGAAGACACTGCCTTAGTAGTAAATAAACTTATATGTGCTTAAGAATTATTGTAAAGGGCTATGGACCCAAAACACATATGCCATAACTTTATAGAAAACTTAAGAGATTGTAAAAGGCACTTTGACCATACTAAAATTTTGCCTTACTCCCTTGACTTAGAACCCACCTCCAGATGTAAGATGTGACTCCACTGTACCCTGTCTGCCACACACTGTTCGAGTATACTTTCCAAATCTGCTGCTATTTGGATTTTCCTGGGTGATTGCAGCTCCGCATGAAATTTCTCTAAGAAATGCCAGTGACTGAGAAAATGGAAATAAACTCTTTAAAAAATCAAGATCTGAAAATGTATTTCTTTGCTTGCATAAGCTGTTCTAAATGCTTTGTATTTTTAAAAGAAAATAAAAGAGGCTGTTCCACAGCCTTTTGAAACCACTTTATTTCAGACAAGGAAGATCCAATAAGCAAGTCAGAGATCGTTGTACAATTCCCCTGCAGTGACCGATTCAAGCCATCTTACGTCCATAGGTAACTTGAAGGCCTGCTATGAATCTTCAGGAAAACTCAGGTTTAAAGATCTGCTTTGCCTACCTTTGATACCAATCCTGATCATGACATTTTCTTGCAGAAACCTAAATTTAAATGTAGTTAATTTCATGTAGGCACTGTTGATTCATATAACTGAGCGTACCTCATGTGTACATATTTCTCTGTGGTTTGAGAATCAACCCTTCCCACTCACAGGTTTATTTCTGTTTCTGAACAGTTTTGGTTTGACTCCCAACTATATTGTTTTTGTGGAGACACCAGTCAAAATTAACCTGTTCAAGTTCCTTTCTTCATGGAGTCTTTGGGGAGCCAACTACCTGGATTGTTTTGAGTCCAATGAAACCATGGGGGTAAGTCTTACATTTATTTGTCAGCTTTATGGTTCTGAAGAATATGTCTTTCATAATGCACACTTTTTTTTCTTTTTAAATGCATCAAAATATTCTCTTTACTTTTCAAGGTTTGGCTTCATATTGCTGACAAAAAAAGAAAAAAGCATATCAATAATAAATACAGGACATCTCCTTTTAACCTCTTCCATCACATCAATACCTATGAAGACAGTGAGTTTCTGGTTGTGGATCTCTGTTGCTGGAAAGGGTAAGAAAGGACATTGGATAAATGTTACATCTCCAGTTGTTCCTGGAAATTAGGGTTTTTTTTGGAGATGCCGCTCTCAGTATTTAATCTGAATTACATCTAAAAAAGCAAGAAGAATGCTTAAGTCACAAAATATGATTAAAAAGGCTGTAGGGAGTTTAGATAATCAGAAACACTAACTGAACCTCAAAACTATGGTTAATGATTGAAAACTGATCAGGTCCATGAACCAGACCTGAAAATAAAAGATTCTGTGACTTGATGAGTAAACTTAAGCTTAATTTCACTCAAACTTAACAAGATCCTTTGGGGAGCCTAGAACTCCTAGTTCTAGTCTGGGTTTGGGAAAAAGAGATAATGCTTTCTTCAAAACAGCAGGTCACTAAAAAAGACAGTAGCCCCTGAAGACACAGACAGAATGGTGATAGAGAAACAGAGCAGAACGTTTTAAAGGCTGTTGTTATTTAAACATATCCATGAGCAGGATTCTTTTCTCCACCCAGAGTGGGCAGGAGAAATGGCTCCAGGATTCCTGAGTCTTTAGCAGGTTCTGGGTTGGGGTCTGAAGAATAGGGAGGCACTTGTGCTTTTAAAAGGCATGAAGCATGTCTCTAAATTATTTGTAATTGGCTGTCCTCATGTTTGACTTCTTATTTTTGCAGATTTGAATTTGTTTATAATTACTTATATTTAGCCAATTTACGTGAGAACTGGGAAGAGGTGAAAAGAAATGCCAGAAAGGCTCCCCAGCCTGAAGTCAGGAGATATGTACTTCCTTTGAATACTGACAAGGTAACCACCCTCTACATAGATTTCAGATATAACCAGAATGTTTCATCTCACTCAGGATTTTTTCTCCTGCTGTGTGTTTATACATAAAGTCTTGAAATTTCAGAGCTGGAAGGAACTTTAAAAATTAATTCCACTTGCCTCATTTTATAAGCGAGGAAACTGAAGCTCAGAAGAGTCACATGACTCAGCAAAATCCAACTGTGGTGGAGTCAAAACGAAAACTAGGTTTTGACTCTAAACCTGTTGTTCTTCTATTTACAAAATCCTTTCAAAGTGATTGCAATCCAACTGGTTAGAACATAAGCAAAAACAGTGGAATAAGTGGGCAAAAAAGCTTAAAAAAAAGTAGGTTGGCAGTCTTTGAAGGCTTTCAGGCCAAAAGGTTTGTGCTTTATTTGACAGGTGATGGGGAGATAGTCAAGGTTTTGAACAGAAGAAAGCCATATTCAGAGCTGGTGGACTGGGTATCAAGCGTACTGACTACTCTAGTTGTCCCTGCTACTAAATGTCCGGCTTTCCTGAGCAAGTCACTCAGTGAGCAAGTTCCCCTACAGTTCGGTTGCCTGCTCAGAAACCTAAGTAAATTGGACTAAATAATAACTAAGGTTATTTGCAGCTTTGATTTTCTAAAATAAGGCTGTGTTGTGTGTAAGTAGTATTGGAAGTAAAGAAAGGATGATGATAAGGGACCTGGGATTGGAGACAATGAAAATCACTCAGGTGATAGAAAAATGTAGTGGTAGAAGGAACAGACAAACCGACAAAAGTGAGAGTTCCTACAGGTAGAATTAAAAGGATCTTACATTTGATTGGATGGTAGAATGAATTAAGTCTTAGACATGCAAAAGACCATAGAGATCCTTTAAGCCTATGTGTCTAGAGTGTTGATACCTTTGGAAATAGGAAATGTAATAGGCAGAGCAGGTTTGGAGATAAACCTGAATTGTAGAACTATGAGGAAGTGGGGAGAATGAGTAAAAGGGCTGACTTCAAGACAGACCCAGGTTGACCAGGGCTTCCAGCATTCTAGCTGTTTGATTCGCGGCAAGACATTTAATCTTTTTAAATCCCCTTTTCTTTATCTATATCCACCATACAGGATTTTTGTGATCAATAAACGAGGTGACATATGTCAATCACTGAATATAGTCCCTCACACAAAGTAAGTGTTAAATAATATTGATTATAATCATCATCAACAGCAAAATCAGCATCAACAACATTTTCGTGAAGACGTCTTGTAGGCTTTCATATGGAAGTGCGGGTCCTTGCGACACGAAGTAGGGTCAGAAGAAAAGAGCTGACAGTTATTGGAATTGAAATGACGATCAAATATATGAAGATAGATAAGATCGCTAGCAGGAAAAATTCATACTTTAGAGTGTTTTAAAAGAAACATACAAATTTGTTTATTTTAAAAATGATGAACTTGATAGCCATAACATGCTGAAAGAAAAGAAAAGATGGCCAAGCACAAAAGTTGGGGAAACACCCATGTGCAGAAAGTGGTAAGAAAAGAGGAGTCAGAAAAAGAAAGAGAAAAAAGTCACCAAAGGGCCCTAGTTACAGCTAAGAGAGGATAATGCCACATGATAAGGCAAGAGAAGGGTTTCACTGGTGCCCACTGCTATATATAGACAAGTTGAAAAGAATGAAGATGAAGAGCCAAAAACCAGATTTAGTGATCTCCAGGGGAGTAGGGAGAGAGGCAGAAATCAGGTTTCAAGGCAATAAAGGTGAGCAATTGATGAGAATGTGGGAGCAATTACTATAGCCTGCACTTTTAAAAGTTTGGCAATGAAGAGAAAAATAAGTCATAAATTAGGGAAATAAGAGATAAACAGATTGAAGGAAGGAGAGGAAAGAGTATGAGTGAAGTTTCCAGTTTAGTGATTAACATAACAGTGATATCTTTAAAATATACCTTTATTATTTTTGAATAGGCAGTGAATTTAAATGGTCAAAAACTCAAAATGATCTGAAAAGGTACACACTGGAAGTGTCGCTCCAACCTCTCTCTGCCTCCATTCCATACCATTCCCCTTCACTTCTGTGTGTAACTTTTAATGTCTTTCCTTTTCCTTTGTTTAGGCAAATATAAGAAAATATAAATATATATAATTATTATTTCCCATTTTTACACAAAAAGTAACTTTCTATATCCACATTTTTGTTCCTTGCTTCTTTTCATTTTAAAATATATATTGAAGATTTTGCTTTCTTCAACTGCACGGTATTCTTTTTTGTGAACATACCCAAGTCCCTCACTGCTGAGCAACAGAGTTGTTTCCATTCTTTGGCTGTTACAGATAATGTCACAAGGAATAACTTTGTATGCATGTTATTTTATATATGTGCAGATATAGCAATAGGATAGACTCTCAGAAGTGAAATTGCTGGGTCAGGGGATAAATGCATGTGTTAAAAAAAATAGTGAGGGGGAAGAGTGAAAATAAGGAGCTAGCTTGGAAAGCAAAGATAATGTTACACATCTCTTACGTTAAAAACCCTAACTTAATGGTGGAAAAAATAAGATACGACAGAGTAAAATCATTAAAGTCACAGTTGCATAAGTAATGTGTTCGACATCAACATTTGAACTTACTGAATACATGTATAAATATGTATGTATGCACACATGCCGCTCTCTCCTTGCCAAAATCACCATGAAGTGCCTCGAGGCCCCACTTCACAGAATCTCACAAGACCCATCCTCACCTCCCATCTCTTCCCAATCCTGAAAATCTTTCACTATTTCCTTTTAATTCATTGTACGTACCAGAAAAATTCCATCTATCCTCTGCTCAGAAGGTTCCTTCCACCTTCTTTCTTTTACCAAAAAATCTGACACTCCCTCTAGGACACTGGTCTCTTCAGCAGCAGTTTCCAGGGGTGCAGTTTCTCCTCCTGCAGCGCTTGTACCACTGGGCCTGGGGCTGTGCTACACTTGTTCCACTTTGCTGCTTCCAGACCATTGCTCCTTCCACCCACCCTTAAAATCTTCCAATTTCAAATCTCACTTCAGCTAAGTATATAGCCAAGTGGTATGTCTACATTTACATATATACACCCCTCATTATTATTCTCACCAGTTAACCACCACTCCTTCTCCCTTCTGGCTCAGTGTCACACTCCCCTGATCTACTCCTGACTCTGTTATTTCAATATACACATCATAGGTGACTCTTCCAACAACTGGCCTCTCAGTTCCATGACGTCTTCCACTGATTTTGTCTTCCATTCTATCTCAGCCACTCACTCCCCACAGTCATGCAATTGACCTTGCCATTACCTTTGACTGTGCTTCTACCATAACCTTGGTTTCATGCATGACACATTCTGACTACCACCTCTTATCTTTCAAGATTACTTGCCCTACTGCAGTTCCCACCAGGAACCTCCAATCTATTGAACCTATTACCTTCTCATCATTTCTCACTCCCTTGAGGACTTACCTTCCCTCCTTATTCAATAACAATTTCATGGTTAATCATTGTAATCACCCCCTTGAGTAGATCTTCATTTCTCTTCCCTCTTTCTTACTTTATAGAACTTATTTGTCAAAATCATAATCCTAGTTAAATTCAACCCTCCACCCACTCCATGCTTGTACCTCTAAGGCTGAAATTAAGTGCTAAAAACACACAATTGTGTTAATTGGCCCATTTTTAAGTACATGACCACAAACCTTACTGCTACATTTCCCAACTTCACTTTCCTAGTTAAATATTTCACACCCTCCTCTCTTCAACCTTCTAACACCTCCCACCTCCACACTCATACTCAACTGATGGCTCTGCTTCCTATTTTACTGAAACAAATGAAAGAAATCAGAAAAGAACGTAGACTCCTGCCACCACATCTACCCACCCACCAGCATCTGTACTCATACCGAATTATCCATCATCCTATTCAGAACTAGTCTTTCCCATCCTTCCTCACCCTCTCCAGGACAACACTCTACAATTCTCCCCCTCTCTCATATGTCTCACTCTCCTCCTGTTTTCATTAAATCATGCATATCATGCTATTATTTTGCCCTCTTACAAAATCCTTCTTTTAACTCTTCTTGCCCCCACCACCTATCCCCTCATTCCTCTCTTGAAGACCCCTTAATCTTGGAGGGCACCAGAACTCAGCCCTTTGTTCTATCTTCTATCTGTGCGTTTACTCCCTTTGTAAAGACTCATGCTTTAAAGCAGCCTAGAATTTCACTTCCAACTTTCCTTTTAACTCAAGGTTCTTATATGCTACTGCCAATGCCATGTCTTTATTTTGATGTCCAATAAACACTTCAAGTTTAATAAGACAAAACCTAAACTTCTCCTCTTCCCCTACCAAAAATTACCTTCAGTAATCCCCATCTTTGCTGTGACAACTCCAACTTTTAATTATTCGGGCCAAAAACCTTGAAGCCCTTCTTGACTCCTTTCTCAGTTTCATGCCTCTTCCCCACCGCATATCTTAACTATCAGGAAATCCTCTTGGCTCTACCTTGCACTCCTCACTGACTTCAATGCTACTAGCCTAGTCTGAACCATTGTTTTCTTTTGACTGGACTACTACAAGACAAACTGGTTTCCCTGATTTCACTCTTTCATCTCCCCTTTTTTTTTTTTTTAATTTACATGTATTTTATTTATTTATTTATTTTTGTATCTCTCACATATATATATATATTTTTTTATATAGCAGGTTCTTATTAGTCATCCATTTTATACACATCAGTGTATACATGTCAATCTCAATCTCCCAGTTCATCACACCACCACCCCCACCTGTCGCTGCTTTGGTGGTTTGGTGGCTTGCTGCTTGGTGTCCATACATTTGTTCTCTACTTCTGTGTCTCAATTTCTTCCCTGCAAACCGGTTCATCTGTACCATTTTCTAGGTTCCACATATATGCGTTAATATACGATATTTGTTTTTCTCTTTCTGACTTAACTTCACTCTGTATGACAGTCTCTAGATCCATCCACGTCTCTACAAATGACCCAATTTCGTTCCTTTTTATGGCTGAGTAATATTCCATTGTATATATGTACCACATCTTCTTTATCCATTCGTCTGTTGATGGGCATTTAGGTTGCTTCCACGTCCTGGCTATTGTAAATAGTGCTGCAATGAACATTGGGGTGTATGTGTCTTTTTGAATTATGGTTTTCTCTGGGTATATGGCCAGTAGTGGGATTGCTGGGTCATATGGTAATTATATTTTTAGCTTTTTAAGGAACCTCCATACTGTTCTCCAAAGTGGCTGTATCAATTTACATTCCCACCAACAGTGCAAGAGGGCTCCCTTTTCTCCACACCCTCTCCAGCATCTGTTGTTTGTAGATTTTCTGATGATGCCCATTCTAACTGGTGTGAGGTGACACCTCATTGTAGTTTTGATTTGCATTTCTCTAATAATTAGGGATGTTGAGCAGCTTTTCTTGTGCTTCTTGGCCATCTGTATGTCTTCTGTGGAGAAATGTCTATTCAGATCTTCTGCCCGTTTTTGGATTGGGTTGTTTGTTTTTTTAATATTGAGCTGCAAAAGTGATCTCGACAGAGCAGTCAGGGTGATTCTTTTAAAAATAAATCAGAGCCTGCCACTGCTCTGCTCAGAACCCTCCAATGACTTCCCATCTCTCACTCACAGAAAAAGACCAAGACCTCACAATGACCTATCAGTCTTTACCCCTCCACTCTCCTCTCCTGCTCTTCTCCCCCGAGCTCAGTCAGTGCAGCCACACTGGTCTCTTTAATGTTCTTCAAGGACCTTTGGCGTACTCCTACCTCAGGCCTTTGTAGTTTGTTCTCTCTGCTCAAATGCTCTTCCCTAGATACCTGCATTGCTAGCTTCCTTCATCTCCTACAAGTTTTATCCCAGATTTCACCTTTTCAATGAGGCTCACCCTGACCACCTACTAAAATTACAACTCACCTACTCTTCACATTTCTGATTCTCCTTACTCTGCTCTATTCTTTTTCCTCACATTCATGATGTACTAAACACTTTGTCTATTAATTATATTTATATTGTTTATGTTCCCAAATTAGAATGAAAACTTCATGATGACAGGGACTCTGTTCTCTGAAATATCCCAAATGCCTAGAATAGAGTCCATCACAAAACATGTATTTAAGTATTTGATGCAGGTATTACTAAATGAATATGTTCTTTGAAAGAGCTCATGATATTCATTCCTTTCATAAAATAATCTGAAAAATCACGTGGGAGCAATGTGGGTGACAAGAGATCTTAGAAAACATCTGGTCAGTAGTTTTTTAATTTGTTTTCTTTTTTGACAACTTACGGGCATGATTTTGTTTTCAAATAAAATAAAAATATAGCCTAACTATAAAGGAGACAAACACTGTATGGATACCTAGAGGTTGAAGTCTTTGTTGTTCTGCAGAAAAATACTTCTTTTTCCAGAGCCCATCCTCAGAGCTGTAAATTTTCTTCGAGGTCAGCCTCATTTCACTGATGAGAAGACTGAGGGCCTATGAAGTTGTATGACTTTCCCAGTGACACACAGCCAGTGACTGATGTGGACACAGACAGCTTTCCCAGTCATGTTCCTGGGCTCCCCTTTCTAGAGTTTTCTGCACTGCCTCTCCCTACATGTTGACTTAAGAAATGAAGAACGCAGGAGACAAAACTTGGGAAGACTATATTTATGGCTGCTTGATCTTTCTTTCCTGATCACTGAGGTTTCTGTTCTCCTCTTTCTTAGGCTGACACAGGCAAGAATTTAGTCACACTCCCCAACACAACTGCCACTGCAATTCTGTGCAGTGATGAGACCGTCTGGCTGGAACCTGAAGTTCTCTTTTCAGGGCCTCGCCAAGGTGAGATGATTTAGGAAAAAACCTCACATGAGAGAGAACAAAATGTTCCATTCAAAGAGATTAACGAGTTTTCCTAAGCACGTGCTCTACTTTGCAGCATTTGAATTTCCTCAGATCAACTACCAGAAGTATGGTGGGAAACCTTACACATACGCATATGGACTTGGCTTGAATCACTTTGTTCCAGACAGGGTAATTAATCCATCTTCCTAATATTCAAACAGTACTTTGAGTCACATGCTAGTCAAGTAGAGCATATTGACTGATTGACTGACTGATTGATTGACTTTTCTTTCTTACAAGCAGCTCTGTAAGCTGAACGTCAAAACTAAAGAAACTTGGGTATGGCAAGAGCCTGATTCCTACCCCTCAGAACCCATCTTTGTTTCTCACCCAGATGCCTTGGAGGAAGATGACGGTAATGAAAGTAATAGATGTGTCTGAACACTCTCTTTTCATTGCAGTTCATATAGTTAGTTAATTAGGAGAGGAGTTATGTTGATTATTCCCTAATGTTCAAAAGTAATCCTTTATACTATTGAATGGGACAGCACTAAAGAATTTAAACTTATTTGAAAATAAGTTTTATCTTATGGTCAGGTTTCATTTGGTACTGTTGGAAAAATGCTAAAGCACCATCTGGTGTCACGATGGAACATCAATGTCTGCTCTAGATGAAGGAGAGGAGGAAGAAGGAACAGCATGCGGTCTAGGTTTTTGCCTTTCCTGACCTAGATACATTTCTGAAAAGGGATAGAGTTCTAAGGAGGGAAACTGAGTATTCTAACAGATCCAAGAGAATGAGGATGAGGCTTTGTGTTTCTAGTTTTGGTTTTTCCTTTCAGTAAGCTGGGGCTAGAAAGGGATCCAGAGCAACAGCCTATAAAACAGCAACTCAGTTACAAAGAGTCATCTTAGTTAACTATTGATTATCCGGGACAAGGAGGTAGGTTATCCTCTCTGGGATTAAAATATGGAAAACCACAGAGAAATGAATAAAATAAAGAATTGTAGAGCCGTTTTACACTAAGTGATTTCACATATACAGCCTTTCCAGTCAAAACCGCAAAAAGTTTGTTCTTATTTTGTTTGAAGGAAGTAAGCTTCCAGCTAGGTCTTGGAAATTATAGAAATAATATACCTTACCATTTTCAAAGTCTTTTTTTTTTTGGCCACACCGCTCAGCTTGCGGGATCCTAGTTACCCGACCAGGGATCGAATCCGCTCCCTCAGCAGTGAAAGCGCGGAGTCCTAACAACTGAACCACCAGGGAATTCCCAGAGTCTTTTAATATACATTTTTCACTTGATTGTCACAACATTTTTTTTTTTTGCAGTAGGTAGAACAGGTGTTAAATCGTATGATACAGATAAAAACACAGAAACATTCATTAAATAAGAATTTAATGGATACTTACTATGTTCTAATCATTGCAGTAGGCTATTGGGATACAACAGTGGGCAAGACAGATAGGGTCACTCCCTTCTTAGAGCTTATAGTCCAGGGGACATGAAAAATTTTAAATCCCTTTCAGGGTTACCACACAGCCAGGTGGTAGAAGAGTCAGAGCAAGATATCAAGGCATCTAGTTTTCTTTATTTGTCAATGTAATGCTTCCTTGCTTCCTGTATTATTTCAGTGACACTATCTATTGCTATGGGCTTTTTTTTTAAATTCAACATTGCCTTATTAACTTCTGATTAACAGGTGTAGTTCTGAGTGTGGTGGTGAGCCCTGGGGCAGGTCAAAAGCCCGCTTATCTCCTAATTCTGAATGCCAAGGACCTGAGTGAAGTTGCCAGGGCTGAAGTGGAGATTAACATCCCTGTCACATTTCATGGACTGTTCAAAAAATCCTGAGCACATTCTAGCCTAATATGTTTCTGGTGACAAAACCCAGAACGACATAGTCAGGTCTGCAGTGAAATTCTGTTCAGTTTTAGCCTGCTGTATATGAGTTTTAACTTGCAGATGCACACAATTTTGCAGTGTTTTACAGAACGCACAGAGTTGAGTAAGCAATTCCTTTTAAAAAAAGTGCATATTTAGGTAATCATACTTTCTCTGTGAGACAGACACATCATAACTAAAAACTCTTTATATATTTACAATCAAAGAGCAAATGAATGTGGATTTATTAAACTGTTTTTTATTCCTATTATAAAAGTGTATTTTAGGTACCTATCTGCTCCAGTTATTTTTTAACACTTAAAAGCCAGTCCTCTACACCTGATTTGTATGTGGCTTTGCCAAGTCAAAGCAGTATCTTGCAAAAAGGCTTAATTATTAAATGTCAAACCAAACTTTTTCTCAAACCAGGGACTATCATCTAAGACAATCATTGTAATTGTATGCATATATATATTATTGTTCAAAGATTCTCAAGTTTTATAAACTTTAACATTTCCATTTAATATAAGCAATTACTACTATTTCTGATTTTACAATGAGGAAACCTATCTCTAATCCACTGAGGGCTCTCAACCAAATAATTTCTCAGAGATTAAGTTATCTATTAAAAGCTTACATAACATCCAAGCAATTACACATAGTAGTGACTGTAATTTTTTTGAAAAACAGAGCATAAAATACTGACAAATATAATTTCTGTTTAAAATCAGAGTATGGGGTAATAATATGTGTGGGGGGGGTTATACTTTGTTGCCTCATCTGCTTAATTATATTTAAGCACCGTGCAATCACCTGAAAGTGAAAAAAGAGAAATATTGTCATTAACTTTCCAATATTAATATATTTTAAGTATTTATGTTTTTAAAATTATTCTCTTCTGAGCTAGATATTGCAAAAAAATGAAGATTGTCAAAAATGTTTATTCTATATCTTAATCCTGGCATCTATTTTATGCTCAAAAGTATTACATATCATTGTATTTAAGATGATCAGTATTGTGTTTGACTAAGTAAAAACAGCTTGAAGGAACAGACTGACTAGTGTACTTGATGCATCCATTTGATTTCTTTATTTAGATAAAATGCAAACTCGTTTTTTAAAATTATAAATACTCATTAAAACATACTTTTCAAAGAAAATCTAAAATTACAAGAAAGTGGAAATTATAAAGTAAAATCATACATAGCTGATCTAAGCTCAACTACTGGTCTTTTCCATCATTTTTCCCCCTGTGGATTTTTAATGTAATCATTATTTCTTTGTGGGTAATTCCTAGGTAGAGCTAGATATCTCAAAAAATAAAAAGAAAAATGCCAGAAAATAACATGGAATATGTGACTATAGATAAACATCAGTCTGTTGTTTTTGTCTCTAGACATGGCACATGAACATAGTTCCACATAGAAGGCTATTTATCCATTTCTTTTAAAAATGAAGAAAATAAATTACTGAATAATTACTAAGTTTTATACTTATTTAAGTCTTTAAATTTTAGAGAATTCCCCAAACTGTCACTTCCTACACTTGCCGATCAGTCCCTGCCTTCTTCCCATTCCTTTTCCATAAGCAAGTCTGGCAATTTGGTGTGCCCACTTCTCCTGTTGCAGGATCCCATTTTGAGCCCTGTGCTCTGTGGAGATCACCACAGTGTTAAGAAGGGAGAGAGGCACATCTGACTAAAACATTCTGACAATACCATTTCACCAAAATTGGAATTGTCTATATAATCATTGCTAATATTATACCAAGAAGGCTTAGGAGCTGTTTTCAATTGCAAAGATGGAATTTGAGCTTTAAAAACTTACATTAGACTAAGAGAGATTTAAGTCAGGCAAGAAGGATTAACTTGGAAAGTCAGATTGAAAAAATTAAGTAACCTGGTTTCTAAGAATCAGAGGTATTCATCTAGGGGAATCTAGAGAATCATGTCCCATCCATAAACAAATAAATCTGTTTTAAGGGGAAAATTCAATTGAATTAAGATAAATAAACCTGCTAATAAGTAGTTATTTTTAAAATAAGTTGTTTGAAGTCAACCTTTTTCTATTTGGGACACCTTACATTTGTCATAGCCAAGGAGAAAGGATAATAACATCTTTGACAATATCAAAAAGTAATTAGTAACTGATAACTGCCTCATGGCAGATAATCTAGATAGAGTTCCTATACTACATGCTAAACCAGAAAAGATCAACAGACAGCAAAGCCAGCCTACCTTCCGACTAGGATTAAGAGAAAATATCCCCTAAAGGACCCCCTAGGGAATGCCAAATCTGGTACAATTCAGTCTCAGTGGAAAAACAATCTCTGAAAGACAGGAGAAAAGGAAACTTTACTCATTGAGTGCCTTTTACTTTTACAGAAAAGTGGAAATTACTCCTAATACTATACCCACCATGATACTATAGTCACCATTTTAAAGATGAGGAAAGGGAGGACCAGTTACTTTTCTAATAATAGCAAAACTTAAACTGAAATCTAAACCTATCATTTCTTCCACTAAAAATTTGGTTTCTGATACTTTCTAAAATATTTCTACTAATGTAAAATTTATTTCACCACTATCACACTACTTAGTCATCAAGTCTGGATGCAAATAAAATCTTTGACTGTTCAGTAATTCTCACTATTGATTAGTGGGCCAAATGCCTCTTGAATAATAGTAACCAAGTAACAAGTATATATTATGCCAGGGATTCCACTAATTTGTCTTTATGTACAGATCTGATGATTCTATTTTGCAGATGAGGAAAGTGAAGCTCAATAAAATTAAATAACTTGGCCAACCTTCCACACAGGATGAAAATCTGATTCCAAACATCATTGGGCACTGTGAACTACTACCTTGAGGTAGTTCACAATTTCAACATTAGATCACTACATTCCTTTTAATGACATTTTAAAAAACTAGTTTTCCATTGGTTACTGTGAAAATATAAGTACCATGCAAAAATTAATGTGGAACACAAAATAATAATGACTGTGTCCAATCTGATTCCAAACTTTGAGAAGTTCTGCCATGTCCAAAAGGTACTAGGCTATTAGAACAAATGTATATATTATGTCACTTGGACTTAACTATGTAATAAGCAGAGGTGTTACATATTTCTTTTAGAGTGCCATAAAAAAGTTACTCAGACATTAAAGTCTTTGTGAAGCTAGAATGTTAGAGAATCTCTGTTCAAGACTCTGGTTTTTAACTTAGTAGGTAAATCTCTTAACCTCATAGGACCTAGTCTACAGAGTTGTGACTTAAATAACTTCATAAATTCATCCTCAAAACAAGTCATTTTGTATCAGTTCCAACATTAAATTTATATCAAAGAGCTTTACTTATTTAAGAAAAAGAAGAAAGATGAAACAATCATATCCAATATTTCTATGATTAGTCTGTTTGTGGACATTTCTTGTTCTAATACGTTCATAATATTATACTAGGTGGATGATAAAATAAGTTTAAGAAGCTACCAACAAAAATCTCAAAACTTGCTGTTTCTCAAGTTTCTTTAACTTGGATTCATCCATATACATATCTTCATCTCCTTCCAGAAGGTGAGCAAAGGGGTATCTCCCATTTACAAGAGCAACCCTTGCAATGGGACATAGGACTAAGAATTCAGGCTCAAATGATCTACCACACTAAAAGAAGAAACATTGCCAAGTGTTAGGGAATTATGTGAATAGTGCATTTGTATTAATGATCAACTAATCCAAGAAGCAATACATTATTGCTGAAGCTATTATAAAGAGAGTTGAATAAGTACTTAAAAACCTAGATGTGAAGGCTAAGCTGATGTGAAATGTACAAGAGACTTAAATATTCTTCATAACCATGACTGGTTATGAGTTATTATTTCAGTGGCATAATAGGAAATAGTACTAGACCTGACTTTGATTTGGGGGAGATATTAAGTACCTAACATAGTGCCTAAGACATAGTAGCTACTCAACAAATGGTAGTTAATATTTTTAATCTGGGGTTTCAAGAAACTTAACAGCTTTCTTTGCTACATGATTTTTCATTAATATTTAAAGTATTTTATGGGAATTCCCTGGTGGTGCAGTGGTTAAGTCCGCCTGCCAATGCAGGGGACACAGGTTCGAGCCCTGGTCCTGGAAGATCCCACATGCCACAGAGCAACTAAGCCCATGCACCACAACTACTGAGCCTGCACTCAGAGCCCGCGAGCCACAACTACTGAGCCCGTGTGCCACAACTGCTGAAGCCTGCGAGCCTAGAGCCCATGCTCCACAACAGAAGAAGCCACTGCAATGAGAAGCCCACGCACCACAACGAAGGGTAGCCCCTGCTTGCCACAACTAGAGAAAGCCCGCATGCAAAAATGAAGACCCAACACAAACAAAAATTAATTAATTAAGCAGTTTTTTAAAAAAATAAAATAAAGTATTTTATGATATCCTACATGGGAGAGAATATAAAACAATTCTCAATCTTATACAAGGATAGAGCCATTTTTATTGACACATATCATGAGACGTATGTTCCAAAAATAAGCTAGAATGCTGATAAACATCCAGTGCTTTCAAATTAAGATGTTAAGTGTAATCACCAGGGCAACCACTAATAAGGTAACTAAAAAAATGTACTAAATATTAAAATATACACTAGAAATAGTTAACAAAAAAGAACACAAGTGGAGGAAGAAGGAACAAAAAAGACAAAAGATACAGAAAGCAAATGGCAAAATGTCAGACAAAAATCATGTCAGCAATTACATTAAATATAAATGGATTAAGCATGCCAATCATAAGGCAGGGATTGGCAGTATGTATTTTTTTTAATGAGCTAATTATATGTTATCTACAAGCAACACATTTTAGATTAAAAGGCACAAATAGGTTAAAAAAGGGGATGGAAAAAGATATACTATGCAAAAAGTAAGCAAAAGAGAACTGAAATGGCTATACTAATATCAGAAGAAATAGACTTTAAGACAAAAATTGTTACTAGAGATAAAGACATTTTATAATGATAAAAGGGTAAATTTATAATGCATAAGGGAATTCTATGAACAACTCTATGCCAATAAATTAGGCAACCTAAATGGAATAGACAAATTTCTAGAAAGAAAATAGCAACAAAAATTGACTCAAAAACAAATAGAGGGGCTTCCCTGGTGGCACAGTGGTTGAGAGTCTGCCTGCCAGTGCAGGGGACACGGGTTCGAGCCCTGGTCTCGGGGGATCCCACGTGCAGTGGAGCGACTGGGCCCATGAGCCACAACTACTGAGCCTGCGCGTCTGGAGCGTGTGCTCTGCAACAATAGAGGCCGCGATAGTGAGAGGCCCGCGCACCGCGATGAAGAGTGGCCCCCGCTCGCCCCAGCTAGAGAAAGCCCTCGCACAGAGACGAGGACCCAACACAGCCAAAAATAAATTAATTTTTAAAAAAATAGAAAATCTGAATATACCAATAAGAAGTAAAGAGATTGAATTAGTAATTTTAAAACTTCCCCAAAGAAATATCCAGGCCCACACTGCTTCACTCATGAATTGTACCAAACATTTAAAGAAGAATTAATACCAATTATTTGCAGACTTTTTCCAAAAGTGTACATAGAGGAAATACTTCCCAACTCATTCTATGAGGCCAAATTTACCCTGATAACAATATCAGACAAAAAAATCACAAGAAAAGAAAACCACAGACCAATATCACTTATGAATTTACATGAAAAATCCTCAATAAAATACTAACAAACAAAATTCAACAATACATAAACAGGACTCTACACCATGACCGAGTGGGATTTCTCCTAGGAATTTAAGAATTAGCTTAATACCCAAAAATTAATATAATGTACCATATTAATGGAACAGCAGACAAAGCCACATGATCATCTCAATAGATGCAGACAAAGCGTTTTGAAAACATTCAACAATCATTCATTTTAAAAAATGAAGAAAAAATCACAAATAGAAGGGAACTTCTTCATCCTGATAAAGAGTATCTATGAAAAACCCACAGTTAACATTATACTTTATGATGAAAGATTGAATTTTCTCCCCAAGATTAGGAACAGGATGTCTGCTCTCCCACTACTCTCCAACACTGTACTGGAGGTTCTAGCCACAGCAATTAGGCAAAGAAAAGAAATAGAATGTATACAGTTGGAAAAGAAGGAAAACAATTTACAGATGACATGATTTGTATGTAAAAAATTCTAAGGAATTCACTTTAAAAAACCTATTAGAACTAATAAACAAGTTCAGCAAAGTTGCAGGATACAAGATCAATATACAAAAATTAGTTGTATTTCTATATACTAGCAATGAACAACCTGAAAATAAAATTAAGATAGCAATTCCATTTAAAATAGTATCAAAGAATAAAATATTTAGAAATAAACTTAATAAAATGTTTCAAGGCTTGTACACAAACTACAAAACACCATTGAAAGAAATTAAAGAATTCTTAAATAAATGGAAAAAATCCCATTTTCTTGCATTGGAAGATTTAATATTGTTAAAATGTCATTACTACCCAAAATGACCTACAGATTCAATGCAATTTACATCAAAACTCCAGCTGTCTTTAAGCAGAAGTTGACGAGCTGATCCTAAAATTCATAAGGGCATGCAAGAGACCAAAAATAGCCAAAATGATCTTAAAAGAAAGAACAAAATTGAAGGATTCATACATTCCCACTTCAAAACCCACTACAAAGCTGTTGTAATTAAGACAGTGTGGTGCCACCATAAGGATAGAGACATACATCAAATTAACAAGGTCAAGAGTCCAAAAATTAACCCTCACATTTGGTCAAATGATTTTCAACAAGGGTAGCAAGATAATTCAATAGGGAGAGAATAGTATTTTCAACAAATGATGCTGGGAAAACTGGATATACACCTGCCAAAGAATGAAGCCAGACCTCACATCATATGTAAAAATTACCTCAAAATTGATCACAGAATTACATGAAGTGCTAAAACTTCAAAACTCCTAGAAGAAACCATAAGGGTAAATCTCCATAACCTTGGTTTAGGCAGTGGTTTCTTAGATGTGATACCAAAAGCATAAACAACAAAAGAAAAAGGTAGATAAATTAGACTTTACAGAATTTTTTTTTTCCTTTTTGGCCATGCAGGGAGGCATGCAGGATCTTAGTTCCCCAACCAGGGATCAAACCTGCACCCCCTGCAACCGAAGCAGGGAGTCTTAACCACTGGACCGCCAGGGAAGTCCCCAATGGAAATTTTAAAAAATTGTGCTTCAAAGAACTCCATCAAGAAAGTGAAAAGACAACCTACAGAAAACATCTGCAAAAAATATAGCTGATAAGAAACTGGCGTATCGGGGCTTCCCTGGTGGCGCAGTGGTTAAGAATCTGCCTGCCAGTGCAGAGAACACGGGTTCGAGCCCTGGCCCGGTAAGATCCCACATGCCGCGGAGCAACTAAGCCCATGCGCCACAACTACTGAGCCTGAGCTCTAGAGCCCATAAGCCACAACTACTGAACCCACGTCCCACAGCTACTGAAGCCTGCGTGCCTAGAGCCCGTACTCTGCAACAAGAGAAGCCATGACAATGAGAAGCCCGCACACCGCAACAAGAAGTAGCCCCTGCTCACCGCACCTAGAGAAAGCCCTTGCGCAGCAACAAAGACCCAACACAGCCAAAAATTAATTAATTAAAAAAAGAAACTTGTAGGGCTTCCCTGATGGCGCAGTGGTTGGGAGTCCGCCTGCCGATGCAGGGGACGCGGGTTCGTGCCCCGGTCCGGGAGGATCAAAAAGAAACTCGTGTATAATATATACATATATACATTTTTATATATTCTAATAATATTCCTAGAAATATTTATTAATAATTGTTATTCACTCGTATTTCAAAGCTCGCTTTGACGAAAGCGTAGTCGTTTAAAAATTGTACGTGTCATTGTGTCCACTTTCCATCATATATTTTATAAAATAGAGAATACATAATACTTGACATCCTTTTAGAATAACAGAATCTTAAAATTGAAAGAACTTGAGAAGTCATCCAGGCCAGCCTTTATCTGGTAAAAATCTTTTTCACATTTTAGGGAAGGGATTATCTAATCTCTTTTTCAACCCCCTGGTGACAAGAACTCATTATTTCTGAGACAGTGGGTACACTAATTTACAAATCTATTTGTGAGAAAACTAGTTTTTACTGAGACAAAACCTACTTACATTAGGATTATAAAAAATAACTCTGTTACCAAGAGGAACAGCAGGAAAATCTTGCTTTGTTCTAAGAAAGTGGTGCTTGTGAATATTTTTTATTTTAGCCTTTAGATAACAGGTATATTCAAAGTATATAAACCACAATATCACAAACAGTCCAATAGTAAATAATCACTAAGATATTAAATTTTGTGGCCTTAAAAATTAAATGGTAGAACCATAATGCCTCAAACTAGAAATGTGTTTAAGCATCATGTAAGAGAGATGTGTCAGACGGAGACATTTTTTTTTTTCTGACTTCAGGGGAGTTCACTTGCAACTAATAAACTTAACATTTAAGAAAAATATTAGTAAATTAACTTTATGGTATAAATAGCTTGAGTTTTACATGAAGTTATAAGTAATCCTTGACAACGTAAATGTTGAAGATAAAAGTTACTATAAGACATGTAATAAAAGAGCTTTGGCAAGGCTCTATTGCTATCCATAGGATTGTGAAAGTCTCCCACCTCTCTGCTCTCCAGTGTCCTCAAAATGAGAGGGACTGGACCGTATTATCTTTATGGTTCCTTCTAGCTTTGATAATTCTGTATAGGATGCATACATTAGGAGAGCATAGGGGTTATTCTATATTGATTTAGAATTAAATAATATCTTCAGTATTTACTGATAATCAGCTGTATGCCAGGCTCTATATACCAAGCACAGTGGTGAAACCAAATAGGCAAATATCCCTGACATTGTGTAGCTCATGTTCTAGTGATTGAGCAGAAATGAACAATGTAAGTAAAAATATGTATGTTTGACAGTGGTTAGTGTTAAGGAGAATAAATAAAGTAGGAAGGAGGTATATGAAATATTGGGAGGGGATTAAAACTTTAGATGGGATGGCTAGGCAAAGTCTTAATTAGGTGAAATTTTAGTCATGCCTGAGGAAAGAATCTACAATGGAGTGAACTAGTAAAGTATGAAGATGAAAGCAGAGAAGTCTCGGGAACCGGGAGGTTGGTGAGATCATGTGGACTTTCAGATTGCAAGCCACTGGAGAGTTAAACAGAGGTGTAAGGTGATCTGGTTTACAATTTAACATCATCTTTTGGGTAGCTATTCAGAGACTAGACTGCAGTGGAACAAGCCAGAGATAAGGAGGCTGTTAAGAAGCTACTGCAGTAATCCGAGTGAGAGAGGATGGAGGTTTGGACTAAGGAAGTGATGAAGGTGATGAGAAGTGGAATTCTGGATATATTGTGAGGATAGGGCCAACACAATTTGCTGACAGATTTGGTTGAGGGGAAACAGTAAAGAGTCAAAGATAACACCAAAATTTTTGTCCTGAGCACCTGGAAGGACAGAATTACCATTAATGAAAAAGTCAGTATGAGGAGCTGGTTTAGTGACAAATATCAGAAACGGGTTTTGAAATGTTAAGTGTGAGATGTCTATAGCAATCCACATGACATATCAAGTAAGCTGCTGGTTATAAGTTTCTGGAGTTGAGGAGAATTCAGGTCTGCAGACATATATTTGAGAGTCATTACCACATATACGGTATTTAAAGCCATGAAATTAAGTAAGATCAACAAGGCAAAGGATAGAGAAAGGGAAATAAAGAGTTTCAAAGACTGAGCTCTGGGGTGCTCCAACATTTAGAAGTCAGGGAGATGAGAAGGAATTAACAATGAAATTTTTTTTTCCCTTTTTTTTTTTTTTTTTTTTTGGCGGTATGCGGGCCTCTCACTGCTGTGGCCTCTCCCGTTGTGGAGCACAGGCTCCGGACGCGCAGGCTCAGCGGCCATGGCTCACGGGCCCAGCCGCTCCGCGGCATGTGGGATCTTCCCAGACCGGGGCACGAACCCATGTCCCCTGCATTGGCAGGCGGACTCTCAACCGCTGCGCCACCAGGGAAGCACAACAATGAAAATTTTAAAAGGGTAGACAGAAATGTATAAGAAAAACAGTCAAGGTGGGTGTTATAGAAGCAAAGTGTTTTAAGAACAAGTGGGTGACCATCTGTGTTAAATACTAGAAGAGGTCAAGTTAGAGAAGGATTGAGAATTGACCTCATTTCATTTAACTTAGCAATGTGGAAGTCATTGGCTGACTTTGTTAAGAGTAGTTTCTGCAGAGTGGTGGGAAAAGATACTTGACTGGTATAGGTGCAAAAATGAATGAGGGGGAAAATTGGAAATATAAAGCATAGGAAACACCTTCAACAAGTTTTTCCATAAAGGGAAGGAGAGCAGTGAGATGATAGTGGGGGTGACTGGGAGAAATTTAGATCCAAAAATCTCTTTTTAATTGAAGAAGTTATGGCTCATTTATATGCTGTTAAGAATGATCTGGTAGGGAAGGGAACATGATGATTTGGTAGAAACAGTGGGAAATTTCTGGAGCAATGTCCTGAACAGGCAAGAAAAAAATGGAATCTGGGGCACATATACTTTGGATAGGCTGAGGAAGTTTAGTATTTATGCAAAAAACTTATTATAATGAATAGACATGGAACTTAAGCAGAGTGAGACAGGAAGATAAAAATGATCATGAGGATAGGGTCAGTGGTCATGTCAGGCCAAACTATTTTGGGAGTAAGAGAAAATAGAAGGCAATGGTTGCAAAATGGAGTGTGTGAAATTGAGATTATAGACAGTTTGCAGTAAGGGGTATAACAAGATTAAGAATAGGACATGGGAATGAGTGACCAAGGAAGGGTAAAGGAGAGGAGTCAAACAACCTATGATACCAGAGCACAGGTACAATCATCTAAATGAATGTTGAAATTCCCAAGAATTATGACAAAAGTGGCATTGAATGGGAAGAGAGTGATCTAATAGCTAAATGCTCAACAGATGAAGGGTAACAACCTAGAAAATGCTTAAATAATTACATTAGGAGAAATAAGAGATGGTAAAATCCGATAACATGAGATTTAAGCTGGATGATTTTTATGAAGGAGAAAGAGAGAAACGGCCTGAAATGCCAGGCCCCATGGTAATGTTTCTGGGAACATATGTCCTCTTAATACATGATTCTTCTCTTTGTTCCCATATGCCTCATGTACCTTCCTGCTAATTCACTTACCATAATTGTTTCATAATTAATTGTTACTCACTAGACTCTAAACTCCTTAAGAGTAGAATCCTTGTTTTATTTATATTTGTGTCTCAGTAGCTAGCACTGTGCCTGGTACTTAATAAGGACTTAAATATGCATTGGGTGAGTGAATGAATGAACAAATGAATAAAGACCAAACTGCTATTTGTATCTATGAATGAAAATCTCACATGAAATTTTAAATGTAAGTTTCTTGACCTTAAATATCCATTTGACTATTTCCAAAGACCAAATGTATAAGGCGTTTACAAAGTTGTCCACATCAGTCTCTAAACATAGACTCAGTCTCCATTTGCTATTCTCTTATCATGAGAGTTGCTAATAATCTGTATTTCAGTATATTTTCATTGTATGAAGGAATCCTAGGTTCCTAAGAAAGTGGTGTTAGACCACTAACAGTAGCATCTAAGAAAATAAAAGGTTAGGGTTTAAAAATCCTAAGAAGCAAAATAACTTTCACTATAATGCTAGCCCTTTCTCATTGTGGTTATAGCTACAGGCTTCATGGTAGAACTATTCCAGAACTTTTACAGCCACATCCTTCATTTGAACCAAGCAACCATTCTCTAAACAGCCACTGCAATCAGAGCCCAAGAAACTCTAGAGCAGGAGGTCTCCATGAGGGTGAAACAACCATAGGGGAATTTTGGAAATATATAAGGCACATTGTATCATCAGGAAGATGGGAAAAGGAACACACTGATAACATTTTAAGCCAATCCAGAGATGTCAGTTTTCCTGTAATCTAGGGAACTACTGACCAAAGAAGAACTCTGTACTCTTTGTAACTTCAAATGTCGTGCTAGACATTTAGAAGAGTGAAAAACTTGCTCATAATTATTAGAGCCTAGAACATGGCTCAATTTTACATTTAAATCTAGTATTTTTTCCTTGATTTTAATATACACAGAAATTGCCAGGAATACATGACCATGTGTAAAGAGGGAATATTGTCCTTTATTGGTTTGAGATTTTGATTGTTGACAATTTCATATGATTATGTCACTGATGGCAAAACCACTCTGAGTTGCCAATACAGCAAAGCTGTGTGAGTTTATATTTGCAGCTGTTGCATTTGTGGTGATTCTGCATAAAGGTGCAAGCCTCTAGGCACTCATGTGTTCTAATGCAGTCGTTCCCCTATATTTCCTACCGAAATACATATTATTTTATCAAAATTTGTTTTTTCACATTTTCTCATTCATATATATATATATATATATGAATTGTGTGATGTTATTATATAGCTTTAAAATTATGTGTACAATTGGGTTATATCACCTATTTCACTTCAAATTAGTAAAGGTGATGTTACAAAATCTAAGTTATTAAAAACTGTTCTATAGAAATACTGTTTGAAATCATGAAGGTTAAGAAATTCTGCTGTAGAGCAGCAGTGTCCAATAAAACTTTCTGCAGTGATGGAAATGTCCTATATCTGCATTGCTCAATGCAGTTTGTACTAGCTACTTGTGGCTATTGAAATGTGAGTATAAGGAGCTGAATTTTTAATTGGCATTTTTATAAGCAAGGAAACCCTGGGTCAATATCCTTTTGAGGATATTGAGAAGGAAAAACAGGGCTCATGACAGGGAAAAGTAATGGATATGTCTGGACCAATTCAGAGGGCCCTGTGTAAGGATTTTGGTTTTGATCTGCTAGAATGTGAGAAATCATTGTTGATATGACCATATGAATCAAATTATTAGTATAGTATCAGGCCAAATTCAGCTTACTCTCTTTTTCATTATGGTTGAAGCTATTACTAGAAGATTGATTTTTCTTTTTTTTTTTTTTTTTTTTTTGTGGTACGCGGGCCTCTCACTGCTGTGGCCTCTCCCGTTGCGGAGCACAGGCTCCGGATGCGCAGGCTCAGCGGCCATGGCTCACGGGCCCAGCCGCTCCGCGGCATGTGGGATCTTCCCAGACTGGGGCACGAACCCATGTCCCCTGCATCGGCAGGCGGACTCTCAACCACTGCGCCACCAGGGAAGCCCCTAGAAGATTGATTTTTAACAGAAAAACCGTAGATGAAATTTTATAGTAGAATGTCTTATAGCCATAAATCATCATTGAAAAGTCCCATTTCCACAGAATAAATAAAAACGTTTCCACATAACTGAAGCATGTGTAGGAAATAAATATTGCCTCAGGGATCAAGATTTTCATCACGTATATTTTTTAAAAATACTGGCTTTGTGTTGGATACTTTGAACAGCTAAATAATTTAAATCTCCTACATAGTAGCTACAAATAGCTTTTGTTGGTTATCTGAAGGAATAATATGCTGAAATATGAATGAGAGAAGTCATTAATCACACAAAGTGTCAGTGCACTAGAATTTGGGAGAGCTGTTTCTCCATATGTGGATGTTGGGCGGGAAGACTAGGGCAGGTTCTCCTCTAGCGAGTGGTGAAGAGTTAGGTTTGGTGATAGACTTCGGTTTGAATCCTGGCTCTGCCATTTCTGAGCTAGGTCTGGTGCCCCATTGGTAGAAAGGGGTTAATGAAAGCCCCTATTTCACATGTTTACTGTGAGGATGAAACAAGAGAAAGCATGTGAAGTGTTAAGAGCAGTATCTGAAACTGAAGGAGTACCAAGTAAATGTTGGTTGTCATGGTTAGAGTGTTCGTAGAGGGGTAGGTTTTGGGGAGGTTTTCTCAGATGTTCTCTCAAGCAGCAAAAAGGGTTTTAGAGTCAGATAGATCTGGACCAGAATCCACATTCTTCCGTATATTATCTTTGTGAACTTTGACAGTTTATTTAAAACTTGCATCTATGAAATGGAACAACAACGGTAAGTACCTTGTTTCCTTCTCTAGAACGTAAGTACCTTGAAGGGAAAGGCTACATCTTATCATTTTTCATATCATTCTTGACATACTTCTGTACTTAAGTTCTCAATAAACAGTATTTGTTCACTAACTGATAGAGTGTACTCAGAGCCTCAAAGGACAGGAACACGGGCTCTGCATTCTGAGGAGCCTTGCATGGCACATTTTGGGACACATAGTAGATACTTAATAAGTAGGTCTTTTGAGAGCACATGGGCTGCCTAAACTTTTTTTGTTTGTTTGTTTTTTTGCGGTATGCGGGCCTCTCACTGTTGTGACCTCTCCCGTTGCGGAGCACAGGCTCCGGACGCGCAGGCTCAGCGGCCATGGCTCACGGGCCTAGCTGCTCCGCGGCATGCAGGATCTTCCCAGACCAGGGCACGAACCCGTGTCCCCTGCATCGGCAGGAGGACTCTCAACCACTGTGCCACCAGGGAAGCCCCTGCCTAAACTTTATCTGAGATCTGTCATTCGCTATTTAATTCTGAAAGGGAGAGAATGACTGCTGTATTTATAAAAAGCTTGCTAAGTCATAGTATACTGGTAAGGTAGCTAATGTTCCTGATTTGCTAATTTGCTTTTTAATGAGTAAACCAAAGTTCAGAAAATGTAAGTAACTTGCCCAAATGTACTCAACTAGTAAGTAGTGGAGGAGACATCAGAACTCAAACCTATCTGACTTCAAAGTCCATCCTTTCCTACCATTCTTCATTGCATCTAAATTAAGGAAAGATAAAAGAATGGCAAAAACACAACCCCGTTTAAAGGGTATTAGAGGAAACTGAAATAGGCTCAAGTCAGTGTCTATATCTACTACTACCTACCCACGCGTTCATCCCCCTTCATAGTAAACTAGGCTGCAGAGTGTAAAGGAGTAAGTATCAGAAGCCCTGGGTTCTAGCCCTATTTTGCTTCTCATAAGCTAGGTAACCTGAAGCAAAACACTCACGTAAAATGCCCTGAAGTTTGTCCACAAAGTTGCAAGAATTATACCAGTCCTAACAGCCCTCCAAGATTATTCTAAGACAAGTGAGATGACATATATGAACATCTTTGGTAAACTGCGGAGATGGATTCAAGTGTAAGGCACTGATTCAAATAATGTAACTGTTCGTTTTGAGAGTAATTAAATAGACCAATTAGCCGTAAAGTTTTAAAACCATAATAAACAAAACCAAATCACAAAGAAGAAGTCAAGTCACTTTTACTCCTGTTATTGAAAGCAGCTTTTTTGTCATCCACAGAGGTTGCTTGGGAAACCACTGCAAGTGGATTACAAATATGTTGACTGCCAGCTCTGCTCACAGCCACCACACACACACACACACACACACACACACACACACACTTCACATTGTTTCCCCAACACAGACTCGCTTCACAAAATGTTTGTAAGAGTGATCCCAAAGGGGTTTTGGAGTGAGAATCAAAAGGTTGAAGAGAAAAAGGAACAAGAACAAACAGGGCCATACAGTTATGTCAAGTTCATCCTGTTTCCTGTAATCAAAAGGGAAGGTTTGTTTAACTGCACAAACAGTGGCCATGAGGAAACACCATTCCTAAAAGACAAACAGTAAAACTTCATTCTGCCTCCACAGAACAAAAGGTCCTCCACTGAAGTATTTGTTGTTTGGAAGCCACCATGGAGAAGAAGATTCTTCAGCATGCCCAGATCACTCACCATTTGAAAAGAGCTTTGATTCTCAAAAAACTCTGTGAAGTAGGCAAGGCAAATAAATATTCTTTGTTTACTCAACCCTTTCGCTCAACTAATATTATTGAGCAACCACTATGTTCCAAGTACTGTCTAGACCAGTGAAGGTGGAAATGTTCTGTACCATGTTGTCTGATGCTATAGTCACCGGCCACATAGGACTGTTGAGCACTTTAAATGCGCCCAGCATTTTTACCCACCCTCCCTAAGCTGGGCCCCAACAAGAGTCCAGCCCCGTGTTGTTTGAGCCAGAAGAACGAAACCAAGTTTTGTTCAGAAGCAAAGGAAAGTTTTCTTCTTTGATCAAAGAATGGACAGATGAGAGTTGCGCTCTAGAGCGCAGGCTCTCCCCGACAGGCCGTGGGCGGGGCTGCTTTATAGGGGTCTCTCTCATGGGTCTGGCACTGCCACGCAGCTCCCGGCACTCGCTGCAGACCTCTGGTGCCGGGGTGCAGCGTCTCTGCACACGGCCCGCCGCCACCAGCTTGGGTGGAGGTGTCCTGCATGGAGTCTCGACACAGACCCCTGAGCGGAGGTGCTGGCTCAGCTGTTTAGCACTAGGAACTCTGGTCTGAGGAGCTGGGGGCTAGGCCTCGGCACGTGGCACCCTATAAGCAAATGAAACTGGACGAAGCACAAAGGAAAAGGAAAAAAAAAAAAGAGGTTAGACTTTATCTTATTACCCAAATTCTATTTTTTTAATTAATTAATTTATTTATTTTTGGCAGTGTTGTGTCTTCATTGCTGCGCGTGGGCTTTCTCTAGTTGCTGCGAGCGGGAGCTACTCTTCGTTGTGGTGCACGGTCTTCTCATTGCAGTGGCTTCTCTTGTTGCAGAGCACGGGCTCTAGGCGTACGGGCTTCAGTAGTTGTGGCTTGTGGGCTCTAGAGTGCAGGCTCAGTAGTTGTGGCTCATGCACGTAATTGCTCCACAGCATGTGGGATCCTCTCGGACCAGGGTGTGAACCTGTGTCCCCTGCATTAGCAGTCAGATTCTCAACCACTGCGCCACCAGGGAAGCCCTATTATCTTTTTGATTAATTTTATTTTTCATGGAGATATGACATATATGCTAAACATATAAAGTGCATTATATTAATTATACAATTTGAAGATTTTTTTACACATGTAAAATATCATGTAACCACCACCAAGATAAAGACATGGTAACTCCTATCATTACAGATTAGTTTTGCCTATTCTTGAATTTCATGTAAAGTAAATCATGCAGTTAGTATTCTTTTGTGTCTGGTTTCTTTCAATAACATATCTGTGACATTCATCCACATATGTAATTGTATTAGTAGTTCAAATTCTTTGTCAGTTTCCTATTGATAAACATTTAGATTAGTTCCAGTTTGAACCTGTTAGTAATAAAGCTATTGTGAACATTCTTGCACATGTCTTTTGGTGGGCATATATACTCATCTTGGGATTACTGAGCAATAGAATGTCTTTAGCTTTAATAGATATTTCCAAGCAGTCTTCCAAAGTGCTATATTAATCTATACTCCCATGAGCAATGTATGAGAGTTCCAGTTGCACAATACCCTTCCTAACAGTGGTTGTTGTCAGTCTTTTTAATTTTAGGCATTCTCTTGGGGGGTTGATTATATCTCCTTGTGGCTTTAATTTGCATTTCCCAGATAAATAATAATATTAAGCACCCTTTCATATGCATACTGGTCATTTGAATATCCGCTTTTGTGAAGCATCTACTTCTAATAAAATTTGAAATGCACATACACCTTAACCTAGCACTTCCACTTCTAGGAATTATTCTACAAAAATACTCAACCTGTTTCTGCAAGAAATATGTATATTGGAGCATTGCTTATAATACCAAAACACTGAAAACGACCTACGTGTTTTGTATAGGGAAATATGAGAAATTAGGCAGCTATCTGTATAATGAAGCAAATCCATGAAAATCAGAGTTTGAACACTTTTCTTGCTCTAGGGGATATATAGAGTACAGCCAGAGATTTTGCGCACTTTTTGAGGTCTACACTTCCTATATATATGACAATCTTCAAAAAAGGATAATACTTTTCCTATCAATCTCACTGATATTTTAACACTCTGGCCACACCAGACCCTCCAGCATCATCAGCCATCATTTTCCCTTGCTCTCTCTGATCCAGCTACAGTGGACTACTCTCAGTTTGTCAAATATATATGCTCTCTTCTACGTACGGGTCTGTCCACATACTTTTTTTGTGTGTGTGTGGTACGCGGGCCTCTCACTGTTGTGGCCTCTCGCGTTGCGGAGCACAGGCTCCAGACACGCAGGTCCAGTGGCCATAGCTCACGGGCCCAGCCGCTCCGCGGCATGTGGGATCCTCCCAGACCGGGGCACGAACCCGTGTCCTCTGCATCGGCAGGCGGGCTCTCAATCACTGCGCCACCAGGAAAGCCCCACATACTTTTTCATTTACCTGTAAAGCTCATCTCCATCCCCTACACCTTGTCCTCATCTCCACCCAGTTAACTCCTATCCATCCCTCAATTTTAGCTAAAGTATCAGTTCCTCAGGAAGGACATCTCTGATTCCTAGACTAAGTTAGATATCCTAGTGCATGATCCCACAGCTGATTTAACTGAAATATCTAACATATGTATTATTAGTTAATTAATCTATATCTTTCCTACCAAAATAAAAGCTCCAAACATGCTTACCTTATTCATCATTATATCCCCAGCCCCCAGCAAAATACCTATTCCAAATCAAGTACTCAGAAAATATTTATTGAAACTGATTGCAGAATTCCAAATAGGTGAAACATTACCACATTATCATTAGTTAGCTCCATCATATTATTGAAGAAAAAAGACCCCAGACTTAAAGAAATTAATCCCCTTAATTACTTTCATAGCTAGGAATTAGCATAGCTGAGAGAGAATATCATCAATTTTCCAGAATTCAAAGATTATGAACCTCCTGCCATGAGTGAAAATCATCAACAATGTCCAGTGATAACAACTGATATGAATCTATACAGAAATCAAATGACTAATAATTCATCATTCTGATTATCACTTACATAGTAGCAAGAATGCTCCTCCACTATCGATGAGGTACACAATTACAAGGTGGTTCTTGATTGCATATCATGTGCTCACAGTTGTTTCTTCACCATAACTGGGTATAGTGACACATCTTTCACTGTTGCATCATTTGCTACTAACATACACCAGACTCCATATATCTTTCCAGTTCCTGTAGGATAATGTATAATTAATTGGATCTTAAAACAAGAAAAATGTTGGTGTTCATCCACAAATGCTGTTATCTATTCTCTCCCTCTATGTTCACCTTTTCTCCCTCAAAATAATATAAAGTTGGCTCAGCCATTAACACCTGTTGCAGAAAAGCGTCTGGGCTAACAGTGATTTTTTCAGGCAGCCTGAATAAGTTCCTTCTAGTCCACTCTCTGGTTTTAAGTTAAGCATACTTTTACACTATACTCTTAAAAAACAGAGAGACTATTTGTTGGGTGTGTGGTAGATGTGTGGTAAAAATTGGCAAGAAATTCTCTCCATCCCATTATCCACACCCTTTTGCAAAGCAACTGTGCAGTTTTTCCCATTGAGATGGAGTACTTCTCCACCCTCTAAATCTGGGCTTGGTCATGTTCCTTCCTGTGACCAATGGGATTTTAGTAAACACGATGCAACTAGAGTCCTGAAAGGTGCTTGGGTTTTGGGGCTTGCTCTCTCTTGCTACCTTTAGGAACCCTATCACCACCACCATGTGAACAAGCCTGGCAATATTCATTACCCCTGATGACAGTTAACTGCCAAACAAGTAAGTGAGGCTATATACGATTGCTAGGTGACAACACACGTGTGAGTGAGGCCACTCAGACCAAATTGCTAACATACAGAAGAGTAAGCAAATAATTATTGTTTTAAGCCACCAAGTTTGGGACTGTTTGCGACACAGCACAAGCTGATATAGGATTATCAGAAAGAAATAAACAGACTCAGCTGCATATAATCCTATATTACCAGTCCTGGCCCTGGGGTGGAGTTGTCCATGGGTCTGACTGTATTATTCCCCTCAGAGTGATGTAGTGTTCACAGAACCTGAAAGCACAATGGCTTTCTTGTTTGCGGGCATCTTTCCAAGCCCAGCAGGAGCAAGAGAAGTGGGGTTAGTTCACAAACATAACACCAAAGGCAAAGACATTTCTTTGGTGATACCAGTCTCTCCAACAATAGTATATTAGAAAGGGGGGAGAAGGATTATTTTTCATTAACTAATGAAGAGTAACAGAATATGCCACTTTGGCTTTGATTATTTTGAGCTGTAGGTACTTGAAAAACAGCAAATGCAGGGAGAATCTTTCTTTGAACTCCTCTTATCTTCCTAAAGACAGATCCTCCTAAAGGAAATCCCCTGTTCTAATGGCCCTCCCAGGAACTTTCATCAACCAGGGAAATGGACTCTGATCACAGGAGAGGAGACCAGAAGTCAACACCACACCAAGACAAACTTTGTCACAATCTATCATACCTCCTAGCTATTCTTCTGAAGGTCCATTCATCTTTCCTCAAAATCATTTACTCTCCCCTAACAGGCCTATATCTCCCTGACCCTTTCCCTATTAAGATGGTAGTTAAATCTGAATTCTAAGCCTCCTCAGGGAGTTACTCATTTTTCCTGGGTGTTTCCCATGGGTACATGAAGTACACATGCTAATAAACTTCTGTTTGTTTTTCTCTTGTTAATTTGTGTTTTATTACAGGAGTCTCAGCCAAGGATTCAGAAAGGTAGAGAGAAAGTTATTTTTCCTCCCCTACTCTGATTAAAGGAACAAAATCTGGCAACACTCAATTGAAATATACTTCTGATTGGCTTGTATTAACTAGAAGGATAAAGCTAACTCTAAATCGAAATTATTTCAAGGCAAAATATATTTTGTTACATGAATCCTTACTATGTCAGTATATTTTTGCTTCCGTTTTAAGGAGGAAAAATCCACACTAATATTAAGAAGGAAATGTTATTATACATGTTCTAAATTTTTCTTCCCTATCCCCAGTACTTTTTCTGAGAATGGTTCCCTCTAGCATCTCCTCTCCCCCATAGCACTCTGCTTCTCATGGTCTTTACTCTTATTGTAACACTTCATTGCCCTCCCCCACCCATACAATATACTTTGGTGGATGGGGATAAGAACTGATCCATTCCTGATATCATATCCCTCAGCACTTAGCACAATGCCATGACAGGCATGCAATACATATCTATTGAACAGAAATGAATCTGAGAATAACAAAAGAGCAAAGGCCTGGACAAGTAGCCAGTGTTCAAAAATACTGGTTTGTAGATTGCTATTGCTTGGAGTTATCGGTCATTTCACAATGAACTCAACTGTCACATGGTCAACCAGCTTCAGGTTTTTTTTTTCTTAATTTTTATTATAGTTGATTTATACTGTTGTCTTAGTTTCTGCTGTATAGCAAAGTGAATCAGTTATACATATACAAATATCCACTCTTTTTTAGATTCTTTTCCCATATAGGTCATTACAGAGTATTGAGTAGAGTTCCCTGTGCTATACAGTAGGTCCTTATTAGTTACCTATTTTATATATAGTACTGTATATATGTCAATCCCAATGTCCCAATTTATCCACTCCCTTCAGTTATTTTTAAGATGTAGTTTTTAATCCTCCTTCCCTTGCCTCTTGGTTCAAGAATGGGTATGTGACCCAAACCTAAGACAACCAGTACAGAGTATTCCCATGGCCATCGCAATAGGACATAAGATGACCTTATCAGAGCAAAGCTCAGGACCCTTGTGGAAAAGACTCCCTCTCTGTCCCTGGTGTGAACAAAGAGGCATGTAGCCCTTATTGCTGAGGGCAGCCATCAGGCAACCATGAAGGAAGACAGTCTGAGGATAAAGAAGATGAGGGCCAAGATAATTGAAAAGAAATATATCCAGGTCCTTGATCAAACTGTGTTTGATGTCTACATTACTAGTGGAATTTTTAGTTTTGTTAGTTAACATATTTCCTTTATCATTAAAGCCACTTTGGGTTATATTATTCATTAGTTGCAACCAAAATGATCCTAAATAATACAAACTCTAAGAGGATTGCCTCAAGATCAAAATATCTGGCTATGGCCTTTCTTCTATTTCAAAGACTATCTCAAGCTTCAACTCCACCATGAAGGGTTCTCAGACAACTCCAGGAGAGAGTATCACCTCCATCCAAAGACTCCAGAGTATCTCTTGTTTATGTCCTTTGTCTGTTGTGCACTGTTTTGTAATCTCTACTATATATTTATATTGTAAGATGTTTCTCTCATTATTTTAATATATAGCATTCTCAAAAACATTGTAATTTCATTGAGCTCGTGACCATCTTTGTATCTTGGACAACATTTTGTAGTCAGTAGACTGCTGATTAAATTCAATCAGAGGTTAAACAATTCTTTCAATTTCCTATATCAGTAGGAAAGACATACCTATGGTGTTGAAGGAAAATGTCAAAGCCAACCTATTGAGAATGTGTATCTGACAACAGCACCTGAAAGCACTTTAAATGCTTGTACTGAGGACTTTACCCAATGCCACATATGACATGAAACACTTTTCCATGTTATAAAACATAACAGAGTACTAAAGGTTTACTGAGTACTAAATTTTACAGAACACTGTGTATTACTGTACCAGGCAGTTCCACCTTGCCTCAGAGACTTTTCCCTTGTCTATTCTTTTTTAAAAATTTTATTTATTTGTTTATTTATGGCTGTGTTGGGTCTTCATTGCTGCGCGTGGGCTTTCTCTAGTTGCAGCAAGCGGGGGCTACTCTTTGTTGCGGTGCACGGGCTTCTCATTGGGGTGGCTTCTCTTGTTGCGGAGCACAGGCTCTAGGCGCGTGGGCTTCAGTACTTGTGGCTCACGGGCTTTAGAGCATAGGCTCAATAGTTGTGGCGCACGGGCTTAGTTGCTCCGCAGCATGTGGGATCTTCCCGGACCAGGGCTCGAACCCGTGTCCCCTGCACTGGCAGGTGCCACTGCGCTATCAAGGAAGTCCCCCCTTGTCTACTCTTATAATCTGATGTGTCACTACTCATATTTTAGGATTAGCTTTCCCTGAATCTCTAGATTAAGGTAGATTCCCTTATTATAAATTCTCATTGCATTCTACTTATGCCCTTCATTGGATCTATTATATTTGCTATTCCATTAATATCTGTTTAAATTCATCTATTCTGCTGCACTGTAGCAACCACTAGAAAAAGAGCTAGAGCCATTTTACTCTCCTGTGTATTAACATTGACTAGAACACAGCTGGCAAATCCTCAATAAATACCTGTAGAATGAATTAACACTTTGGGAGACGGTTGCAGATTAAGAATGGTCCCTCACTCAAGAACAATGCCACTGTGCCCTTCATCCCTGCCATCTTTGGTAATTGGCCCAAAAGCAAGGCTCTGTAATCCACTATTCCCTTATGTGCTATCCTTTCTATACTATGCTATACTCTTCCTCACCTCTGATTCTTCTTTCCATAGCTGTCCTACTTCTCAGTGCTCTACAAAACTCCTGATTTTATTTCAACCATCCTTTTTATATCCCCAACCTAGTTACAGGATGTTCCTTCACCTTTCTAGTCTTACCAGAAACCTGAATCCCCCATGGGAATTTGTTTTCCCCTAAGTCCTCTTAAGGCTGCTTATTTTCTCACTCCAAATACCACAGAGTCCAGGTTCTCCCATATCCTTTTGTGCATTGTTACTTTTCCATACTCAGGCTGAATCACTTACCACTTTGATATCCATCTATACCACTCTTTATCCCAAATTATTGATGTCATCTACAGACATCCTAGCTACTCTCCCTCATTCACTGAGCTCTTTGACTTTTAGTCCAAGTCTTCTTTTTATTTAACTTCTGCCTCCTTTATGTATAATTTTAAGGCTCACATATAAAATTAATCCGCAAAGCCACTGGCAATCTTGGGGACCATTTCAACACAAACAATCTTTATTTACCCTCTAGTCCAATGAATCATCTCTGTACACATGTATGCAAATGACTCCTAGGCACCTCCACTTGGATATCCGTATGTTCATTCAACAAATGTTCATTTAGTTTTAGGTGCTGGGGATGCAGTGATAAACAAAATATGTAAGGTCCCTGCCCTGAAGAAGCTTACTCTAGTAGAGAAATCAACAACCAACAAGAAAATAAAGACTTGCTTCTCTTCTCAGTGAAATAATAATTGGGGCAAGAGACATCTCACCAGTGAAGTTGCCTGCATTCTAGGTAGTGTCATAGGTAAGTCATGGCTTGCTAAGTGTGACACCTCCAGAAAGTTTTCATCATCCAGGAGTAAACTGAGTTGCTCATGTACTAGCAGTTTGTAATTAGTGCCCTTGTGTCTCAGATGTCCTTTTTCTTTCTTTGTCTGGATGCTGTCAGTAATTCTGAGTATCTGGCTTAAAAAAAAAAAAAATGCATGAGAACTAATAACAGCTTTTGAAAATATATTACTACATTATACATTAATATATTACATGTTAATACATTCCAGTAATTTATAAATACAAGATGATTTTGTTTGGTTGATTGTGCTTTTTTACATTTTTATTTCAATGTTGAAGAGAGATGAAGAAGCCCCTGCTTGTATATCCAGGATTATTTTTGTTTCTTTATACTTTATGGCTCTAGAGTACCCCAACTACTTGTAATTACCCTATGTAGTGCATAATATTTGTTTCACACCTCCAAATCGTTGTGCATCTTGTTTCCTTTGATTGGAAGACCGTTTTCACCCATTCTAAGCCTAAGTAATTCCTACTGTTTTGTCAAGACTCAGCTCAGCACCATTCTCTCCAGAAATACTAGGAATCCCTCTTATGTGCACTCATAAACATTTTCACATTGTATTAAAATTATGTGTTTCATCTACAAGACTGCATGCATTTATTCACTCACTCAAAAAATTTTATATCTATTACTAGACAGATGTTCATTCACCAAATATGTACTGAATGCCTACTAGGAAACATGTACTTTCTTCTTGGCGTTCAAGATACAATAGTGAATGAGACAGTAAATTGCCTGCCATCATGAAAGTGGCATTGTTGTGTAACGTTTTGGATAATGATTAAGAGTGGGGGTAAGAGGGCTTCCCTGGTGGCGCAGTGGTTGAGAGTCCGCCTGCCAATGCAGGGGACACGGGTTTGTGCCCCGGTCCGGGAAGATCCCACGTGCCGCAGAGCGGCTGGGGCCGTGAGCCATGGCCACTGAGCCTGCGCGTCCGGAGCCTGTACTCCGCAACGGGAGAGGCCACAACAGTGAGAGGCCCGCCTACCGCAAAAAAAAAAAAAAAAAAAAAAAGAGTGGGGTAAGAGCAAGTCAATGACTGGGAGTGGGTGGGATCTATTAGGTAGGGTGGTCAGAAAAGTCCCCTTCGAGAAGATGGTATTTCAGAAGAGATATCAATTAAGGCAAAAGAAATGCCAGGGAAAGAATCTCACTAGCAGAGAAAAGAGCAATTTTCTAGTTTCAAAGGCAGGAAGGAATTGCTCTATTGTAGGGCAGCAAGGAGAATGTTGTAGGTGGATGGGAGTGAATAAGGCAGGAAATGGTAAAGATGAGGTTGTGTAGTCAGTAGCCAGATTGCATCACACCTCATAGGAGTTTGGATTTTATTCTGTGAGATGGAGAGTCACTGGGGGTTTTGACAAGGATAGTAATTTGATCTAATTGTTCTTAAATATTATTCTGGTGGCTGTGCAGAGAATAGATCAAAGGGGAGCAAACAGGAAAGCTGAGTGGCCAGACATGATACCCAGTACTAGGGATGCAACGATGGGCAAGAAAGAGACTTAACAGAGAGCCACACAGGAGAGTGATAAGGAATATAGACTCCAGCAAGTCTCCGTGAGTTTGAACCCTGGCTCCTCCATCTTATGCTCTGTGACCTTGGGCAATTTGTTTTTCAGCTTTTGCTGTATTTCCAGTCTTCATTATGCTGTACTTTAAAAAAAATTAATTTTATTTATTTTTGACTGTGTTGGGTCTCCGTTGCTGTTCAGAGGCTTTCTCTAGTTGCGGCGAGTGGGGCCCACTCTTCATTGCAGTGCACAGGCTTCTCACTGATGTGGCTTCTCTTGTTGAGGAGCACGGGCTCCAGGCAGCGGTCTCAGTATCTGTGGCGCAAGGGCTTAGTTGCTCTGTGGCATGTGGGATCTTCCCGGACCAGGGCTCAAACCTGTGTCCCCTGTCTTGGCAGGCGGATTCTTAACCACTGCACCACCAGGGAAGTCCCTATTATGTTGTACTTTTCAGACCAATACCTTCAGTCCCAAGTTGAATAAAGTATGTTGATAATGACTGTCCTTGTCTTGCTCCTCATCTTAATGGGAATGTTTTCAGCATTTCACTATCAAGAATTATATTTGTGGGGCTTCCCTTGTGGCGCAGTGGTTAAGAATCCATCTGCCAATGCAGGGGACACGGGTTTGAGCCCTGGTCCGGGAAGATCCCACATGCCGCGGAGCAACAAAGCCCGTGTGCCACAACTACTGAGCCTGCGCTCTACAGCCCGCGAGCACAGCTACTGAGCCCGCGTGCCACAACTACTGAAGCCTCCGCGCCTAGAGCCTGTGCTCCGCAACAAGAGAAGCCACCGCAATGAGAAGCCCGCGCACCGCAACGAAGATTAGCCCCCGCACCGCAACGAAGAGTAGCCCCCGCTCGCTGCAACTAGAGAAAGCCCGCGCACAGCAACGAAGACCCAACACAGCCATAAATAAATAAATAAATTTATTTTTTAAAAAAGAATTATATTTGTGGGTTTTTTTTTTTCTTTTTTTGAGGATGTCTATTATCAGGTTATGAAAGTTTCCTTTCATTCCTAGTTTGGGAAAAATTTCTTGGGCAATTTAATGTCTCTGTGCTTCAGTTTCTTTGTATATAAAAATAGGGATAATGATAAAATAATAAGTACTTATCTCCGAGCATTGCTGTAAAGATTAAATAAGTTAATACATGTTTAGTGCTTACACCCAGAACTTGGCACAAAATAAATTCAGTACAAATGTTAGCTATAAGCATTACAGACTGTGAGGAGGTTAGATATACCAGACGGCACTGGAACTGATCATTTATAAAAGCAACAGTGAGTGTTAGCACAAGGTGCTGGGGAAGCTCATAGGAAGAGTTCCTACCTAGTCCTCGGTAGTCAGCACAGTGGTTGGGCACATAGTAGGTGCACAAATAAATACTTATTGTGGTCAAATTTTATGGCCTTTCATTTTCAGATAGATCTTTTGGGTATCAATTTTAATTCCATAAAGTACTATTACTGGTATACAAGAGTCATTAATCTCTGTGTTTATTTGCTACAGTAGAATTCATCTCCACTTTTAAGTATTTTTAATTAGTATTTCCTCTTAGGATCTTATTATTCATTTAAGCCTAGTTATTCTCCTATGAAAAAAGTTACTCCTTGATAACAAATAGATACTGAGGAAGATACAATAGCTCTACAGGTTACAAAGTTAGAATCTGCACCAATGGTTTCCTAAACGTTCCCCCACCTTTAGCCTGAAAGCACCCTTGCCTTCCCTAATTTATTAGCAATGAGTCGTTACAGCACAAAAGTAGCGTCCAGATTATGTATGGAAATAAAATGAACGAAAGAAAATGGCCTTGTAAGAAAATGTAGTGAATGACTCTGTGTAATTACTAAAATACCACCATAGGAGGGCCCAGTGTCTTTCCTTGAGTGTGGTGTGTTCTTTGGAAGAAAGACCTCTAAGCCTCCTGACTCCCAAGGACAAGCACATAAAGGAGATGAATCACTTTCCAGTTTTCATCAGTGAATCACGGTTGAGATCACCACTACTTAATTTGAGCTTTTCAAATGTATGAGTCACCACACAAGTCTCTGCATTCTAAATTAGAATGAGAACAGATTTCGTGATGTTCGGTCAAGTAGCTCTTAAGGGGTCTTTCTTCCTGGAACCAGGGCAGTTTGCCTGGACTGGAGGAATGGGGATAGTACATCATATGTATTCCAAACAGCCAGTTCAGGCCTACATACGCTATCCCAGCAGCTCTCTGGTAACTGGCTCAATAGAAGTCAGGGGATAAAGAAAACTCTGTCAACGGTATAAATAGTACATGTAAGAGCTCTGCTAAAACCACAGGATCCAGAGACAATTTCAGGCATGGGAATCCCACCAACCAAATTCAGGTATTTCCTTCTTTTATTAAAGATGTTAGCACTTAACTCACACTTGCCTCCTCTAATCCAAGGCATGCTGTCATCCACCCCAGGAGTCCCATAATCACATGGATGACCCCCTGGATTCCTCAGTCTGTGACTTCTTTGACCTTCTGAGCGCTAATGACCTTCACCTCACATCTCCCTCCCCCATCTCTCATGTCACATCACTCACTCCCACGTCCATCCTGGATTGCTACCTATGCTCCTATTCCATCTCTTAAGGCTTAAATTCAAACTCTCCACTCACTGCAGACTTCCTTCCATCTCTCTCATTCAATTACTGCCACAGTATTATTTCTTCAACTTCATCATGACTTCCAGGTACCCTCTGATTCCTCTCAATAGCATCCCCTCTTGTCTTCACCACTTCTTCAATAATATAGTTACTACAACAGTAGTAATTACAACAACAAGTAAGTAATAGTACAGTAACAAGTAAGTAATAGGGAAGTAAGGTGTAAAGGGCCTTAGTCAAGCCTTCCATTCTGAGCCCTCTCTAGGTCTCGAACTGAACACATATACACTGCTCATCATTACAATGTAACTGCACACAAGAGATGCACAGCCGTCACTCTAAAACCTAGGACAATGTAGCAGGATGGCACTATGGCTTAGTAAGGGATTATACCTGGAACCTATGTTGTTTAGATACAGGTAACGGGACTTGCCAAAGGAAGTTTTTTCAGCCTTATAAAGTAATTATACTGGAGTTTGGGTGTGACATATTATGGAATATAAGAGGCTTGGTAAGCTCCCCCTCAGGGCTTCCTGCAACCTGGCAGGATCTCATCCTAGACAGGTGAAACATCATCACCACCAAAGTAGGCAGTTCTGTGAAGAACTAGGGAAACCAGATGTTACACTTACTTCACATATATTCGGTGAGATAATCTGGGCATCCTTTGCTTAAAATGTTTCCTTTGCTCTTATAACATCCATACATTTATGTATTAGAGTTTGCCAAACCTCCAGCCTGAATACCTTATACAGATGTTATCCCCATTTTACAGATAAATAGCCTAGATTTTATCATTGCAACCACTCTCTTGCCGACAGTTTCAATCCCTTTCCCAACAGTAATTTCATTGCACCTACTTGTCCAAACCTCTATCTAGACCAGATTTTTCTCCTGACTTGTAGAACAATATTAGCAACTTCCTACTTAACATTTCCCCTTGGTATCCCACATATATCTCACACTCAACATGTCCAAAACGGAGCTCAGCTTCTCCCCAAAACTGCTCTTCCTCTCGGTTCCCATCTTTTTGGCTGATGCAACTAGTTACCCATCCTCACAAGCCAAATAACTGGACATTAACCTTTGTTCTTCTCCTTCCTCACAGTCCAGGTGCAAACAAACACATGTTGCTCTTATCCCTATTACCTCTCAAGGCCATATCATCCTCTTCATTCCCACCATCACTCAGTTCAGGTATCTCTAACCTGGGAGAATTTGGTCTGATGTCCCTGCAATTTGATCTTTTCCCTACAAAAATCCTTCAGATTTTTCTGAAGGGAAAGTTTGATAACACCCTTGCTATGCATAATACTTCTAATGGTTTTTCCCACTAGGGCTTCCCTTGTGGCGCAGTGGTTAAGAATCCGCCTGCCAATGCAGGGGACACGGGTTCAAGCCCTGGTCTGGGAAGATCCCACATGCCGTGGAGCAACTAAGCCCATGTGCCACAACTACTAAGCCTATGTTTTAAAGCCCGTGAGCCACAAGTACTGAAGACCATCACCATCCCCCTCTCATGTTTGGATTAGGTCATCTTCATATGTGCTCCTGTATTACCCAATTATAGTAGTTAACACATTATATTGCGATTATATAGATACTTGACTGTTACACATATCCAACATAAACCCCCTGGAGGGCAAGAAATATTTATCATTCAATCCCCAGTGCTGAGCCCAGTGTCTAGTGATGCATGCAAGATTCTCAATAATTTATTGGAATGATTTTGTTTGATTGAGATCTCAACTCTCTGAGAGTACTTACCACCCAGGTATATTCCTCACAGAATCTCCCAGAAGCATAAAGCAAGAAGAAGCTTAAACCTAGAGCTATCTCTTTTTATTAAGGGCTTTTAAAAATTTATTAGAATCATATGTGTACAATAAAATTCATTTCATCACTGACCTACCAAATTGTTCTATAAACCTCTGGCTAGACTGATTCTATATTGTTTGGTAAAAATGTAATCTCTTTTGCTTAAGAGAATACACGCATGCACATGCACGCGCACGCGCACACACACACACACACACATTGGTTTTCTATTGCTGCATAACAAATTACCACAAACTTACAACTGTAAATAACACAAATTTATTATCTCACAGTTTCCAGGAGTCAGGTGTCCAATACACTTGAACTGGGCCCTTTGCTGAGGATCTCAAAGGTTGACTAAAATCAAGAGGTCAGCTGAGCTGAGCTCTCCTCAGGAGATTCGGCGAGAAGAATATGCTCCCAAGGCCATTCCTGTTGCTGGCAGAATCCAGGTCTTGTGATTGTGGGGCTAAAGTCTCCATCCTCTCACTGGGGGCTGTTGACCAGGTGTCACTCTTGCTCACATTCCTCAGTTTGTGGCTCCCTCCGTCTTCAAGCCAGCAATTACATGTTGAATTCTGACTTCTGCTTTTCCAACCAGAGAAAAACTCTATTGAGTTAAAGGGTTCATGTGATTAGAACAAGTCTACCTTGCTCGCGTAAATATTTATTTTATTTATTCATTTTGGTTGCACCAGGTCTTCGTTGCAGCAGGCGGGATCTTCGTTGTGGCATGGGGGATCTTTTTTAGTTGTGGCATGTGGGCTCATAGTTTCAGCATGAGGACTTCTTAGTTGTGGCATGCAAGCTCTTAGTTGCGGCATGCATGTGGGATCTAGTTCCCTGACCAGGGATCAAACCTGGGGCCCCTGCATTGGGAGTGTGGAGTCTTACCCACTGGACCACCAGGGAAGTCCTACCCTCACTCTCTTAGGGACAACCAATTAGTAACTTTAATTACATCTGTAAAATCCCTTTTCTTACGTAAAATCATATAATCAGAGAGTAACATGAGAGGACAGAGATCAAGGGGCCATCTTAGAATACTGCCAGAATACTTATATCCAAATTTCCCTCTTCTTATAAGGGCATCAGTCAACAGATTAGGGCCCCCTCTAATCCAGTATGACCTCATCTTAACTTGATTATATGTCCATACACCCTATTTCCAAATAATGTTACAGTCATAGGTTCCAGGTAGACATGAATTTGGGGGGAAAACTATTCAACCCATTCTATTGTCCTTGCATTAATTTCACAGGGTTTTGCTCCATTAGACAAGAGTCATACCCACATATCTTTTTGAGAAGGTCTCCTCTCTATCTTTGGCTTCTGCAGAGATAGCTAAGGGATACACCCCTAAGCTTCTGAGAGACCCTCTGGTTTGATTAATGGGATCTGTGCATCACACTCTTAATCTCTTAGAAGAGGCTTTTGTATGATTGAATACTTTGACCTGTTGGTCTTTCTGTTGTTTTAGTAAAGACCTGTATAGACACGGAGTCCTTCTTTCCTCTATGTCATGCTTTCAGAAGTCATTTCTGACATTTAGCATCTTTTACCATCTGAAAAGCCTGAGAACTTTCAAGATTATCCAGTCCTCATCTCTTTATGTTTACCAGATTTTCCCTAAAATTATTTCTTTTTTTCTTTTTCACATTTTAGTATAAGCCCTAAGGAGAGACAAACCAGCACCTTTAACACTTTGCTTGGAAAACTCCTGAGATGTATATCTAAGTTTGTCATTTACACATTCTGCTTTTGACATAACTGCAGGTCACAATTTTTCTAAGGTTTCTACCACCACACAACAAGGATTCTCCTTCCTCCTGTTCCACTAACATGTTTCCCACCTCCTCCTGAGTCCTCACCAGCATTGTTCGTAAAGTCCAGATTTCTAAGAACAGTCTGTTCATGGTGATTTAGGCTTTCTCAAAGAAAATCTAAGTTTTCTCTATAATGCTTCTCACTTCTTGCTGAGTTTTCACCAGCTGAATCTTTAATGTCCATATTTCTGCAAACAGTCTGTTCAAGGCAGTTTGGGTTTCTCTTATCATGTTCCTCAAAATTCTTCTAGCCTCCAGCCACTGCCTAATTCCAAAGCTACTTCCACACTAGGTATTTGTTACTGTGGGGCAGTACCCCACTTCTAAATACCAAAATCTGTATTAGTCTTCTATTGCTACACAACAAATTACCACAGACTTAGCAACTGTAAACAACCCATACTTATTACAGACATATCTTGTTTTATTGTGCTTCACTTTACTGCACTTCACAGCTACTGTGTTTTATACAAAATGAAGATTTGTGCTAACCAGGCATCAAGCGACTCTATCGGCGCCATTTTCCCAACAGCATTATATTTTAGTTAAGATATGTACATTGTTTTTTAGACATGTCACTGCACTCTTAATGGGCCACAGTATAGTATAAACATAACTTTTATATGCAATGAGAAACAAAAAAATCTGTGTGACTTGCTTTATTGTGATATTCGCTTTATTGCAGCGGTCTGGAACCAAACCTATAATATGTCCGGGGAAAGCCTGTACCTGACAGTTTCTGTGAGTCAGAAGTTTGGCGTATCTTACCTAGGTCCTCTGCTTGGGATCTCAAAGGCTGAATCAAGGCACTGGCCAAACTTGAGGCTCTGAATAAGAATTTTCTTCCAAGTTCATTAAGGTTGCTGGCAGAATCCAGTTCTTTCTGATTGTAGGACTGAGCTCTCCATGCACTTGCTGGCTGTTGGCTGGGACTCACTCTAACTCCTAGAGGTCACTCACATTCTTCAGCTTGTGGCTCCCTCCATCTTCCAGCCAGCAATGCTATGTTGAATTCTTCTCATGCTTTGAATCTCTGACCTCTGCTTTTCCAACTAGCCAGAGAAAAAATTGCTTTCAAAGGGTTCAAATGATTAGGTTAGGCCCACCTGAATAATCTCCTTACCTTAAGGTCAACTGACTAGTAACTTAAGTAAAATCTCCTTTGCCACGTAACCTAATCGTAGGCATAACCTCAGAGGGTGGAAATCATGGGGGCCATCTTAGAATTCTGTCTTTTACACATCCTCACACTGAAAATACTCTAGAAATGTATTCATAGTGACAACTCTGAGTTTTCATTTCTTTCTGCTTTTTCATTTTGTGCAATAAAAAAACATATGACTTGGCAATCAGGAAAAATACAGAATGACACCATTATTAATTTAGTTCAAATCACTGTGACCTTACAGAATCTTGGAGCTGTTTGCCCATTTGCAATAACTACGACTGCATGAATTACTGATTACAAAAGATAGTCCATTTTTAGAAAACTGCTTTTGTTACATTGGAAGGTTTTTCTGCAAACACACACACACAGGCACACACATGCACATATAAGTATTTCTAATAAAACAGATGTATTGTTAATGACAAACCTTGAGACTAGGTGGTTTAAAATAAGTGTGCCTAACACTTTTATTAGGTCTCACTTTACCTACTTTTATAGCAAAAGAAATACAGATGCTGACGTCCTATTAGCTATAACAAACCAGCAGAGCAGGATTGCATAATACAATTGGCTTTCAGTTTCTCTGTTCATGCACCAAATGTTTATGAACTCCCACTATATGCCAAGCACTTGGGTACAGAGATACAGATGGTATCACCATGAACCCAAATGAAGAGCTCAAAATTTCTCATTTTTCCCAGCAGGCAAGTTTCTAATTTCACTATTTCACCTAAACATGTATACCTTAAATATTAGTTGCCAGACTCTGGAGGGCATTTGAGAGATCCTAAAAATGTTTTCATAATTAAACAAAAATACACCCGCATTACAATCAGTGTTTATTCCTTGTTTCTTAAGAAACTTATGTTTTAAAAACAGAATTTGGCAAATTGTAATTTTTCTTTAAACATGACCCTTGATCAGACATTTTCTTGACTATTTTTTTCAGAATCAGGCAAAAGACCAAGGTCACCTGTCTTTGGGGTCACGTACCTTTAAGGTCACATCTCTTTGTCAACATCGTCTGTTCTTTGGAAACATATAGTAGTTGGCCCCAAATGCCACTTACTTTGAAAAGATCTTCTTGGCTTAACCTCAGCCTAACCCAGCCAACCCACTGAATCAACCCAGCAGCAAGCCGGGCAGACGCTGGAAAAACGGAACACCAGGCTGCTCATGGGCTGTTTCCACTACAGCATACTGCATTTTATGGGTGAAAGGTGATTAGTCATTTAGAAGGATACCCCTTGCGGACATTTTAATGCAGCCTGGCATTTCTGACACAACTTTAAATTGCTTGGCTGTTTAGTTGCCGTTCTTCACCTGCTTACAATTCCCCATCCTGAACTGCAATTCTTCTGACCAGAAATGGAGCAAGTGGGGAAGGACTACAAAGAGAAACTCCAAAGTGTTCAGTGACCTGGAGCTGAGAGGAGGGAAAAAGGAAGAACCTAGTCTGACAGATGGGGATTCTTCCGCTATTCCTCTTTTCTATTCTCCTGCCCCATTTAACTGTCTTCTACTTTCTTCCATCCCTTTCCTCATCTGAGAGATCTTCCTTGCCACCATTAATTCTCAAACACTACCCAAACATCCCCACCTTCTTATCCTTCTACTAACACTGGTGCTACAGGTGCTAACATAGCCATGCTGGGCTTCCAATGGTAAAAGTTAAAAATCACAGCCTTCCATTAACTTACTGTTCACCTCTTCTTTCACTCATTCAAAGGACATTTACCAAGTGCCTTCAAGGTGTCAGGCTCAGGGCTAGGTGCTGGGGATAAGCAGGGGAACGATACCTGGTCTCTACCTTCAAGGAGATGGAAGGAACAGTCATATACACAAGGGTCTGTAATACATTGCATTAAGTGTTTATGCAAGAGCACGGAGAAAGTGTTGGACTCATCCTAAATAGGTGCACTAAGGGAGGGCAAACTTTAACACTCCTCCACCCAATAAAACCCTATATGCTAAAACAAACAAACCAGTCCAACTCAAGTACAAAATAATAAGAATTTTCCAAGGATATCTGGGAACTGGGTTGAATTGGGGACAGAACTGCTTTCCAGGGAACAGTCACAGGTAAAATAAGCATAGTTCTAGAAAGAGGTTTGTATGCCAGGAGAAATGGAGGTCAAATTTGTGAAAGACGTGCATTGCAGGAGGATTCAGGATATACCATATATCTGTTTATCTTGGTAAATTTTTTGCTCAGAGAGAAGAAAGAAGTATGAAATGAACTTAAGTTCACAAATATGGGAGGCAGGATATGCATCAATGCATTTTTTAGAGTGCTTACCTTGGCTAAGAACAATGCAGTGTGGTCTCTTTGCAAATCAATAAGTAGAACCATAGAGACAGAATTGGTGAGACTTAAAGGTCACCCTCTTCCCCAGCCTCCTTGTAAAACATTTGAAAAACCTTGATATTCCCTTGCAATGTTATAAAGACTACTCTTTGTAACAATATCAAATGTCCTTTCCATGGAAAGATCTCCCCATTCAACCTTTTCTTCATTGCTAACAACCAGAGACACATATTTGCAACTTAATTCTAGGCTTGAAGGCCATGATCTTGAAAAATCACTTTCAACATTGCAAGTTTCAACCTATAATAAAAACATTTTTTAAAAGTGGGCTGGAAACAGCACCTATTCTCACAAAGGGTTTGGCAACCTAGACCAACTAGGGGATGCAGGGATGAGGTAAGAGGAAACTTCAAAGTCTCCTTTGGAGCCTGGCCTCTTTCATTCTTTTTTCAGACATTCCTTATTCATTAATGAAATATTTATTAAAAGCTTTGTCCATGCCAGTCACTGTACATGATACTAGGAGCACAGAGATGAACCAACAGTTCAGTTCAGTCTCTCAAGATAGTCCTCATCTAAGGCTGATGACAGAGAGGTATATCATAATACAATGTGAGGAAGACAAAAACCCGAGATGGGTGCCAAGCCCCAAGGAGTATAAGGGAGAGTGTGCTGCATTAAGGCTAAAGGGGTCAAGGAAGGCTTCTCAGAAGAGGGGATATCTGAGTTGAATCTCAAAGGTGGTAAAGGATTTCCAAGTGAAAGAGGATGGAAAAGGGGAGTGTGTGCAAAGGTCTGAAGACAGGACCCCTCACAAAGTGCTGGGAAAAAAAGGGTAACTTGCAATGGCTCCCTTCTTTCCCACCATCCTCACATCACTAATGATGATAGTGATGACTTTAACTTTCTCATGACTCAGTTCAGGCTCACAGATCCCATTGGGGGATTTACCAGCCACCACAGAGTCACCCCTGTGTGTGAAATTACCTCTTTATACAGGCTTCACTGTTCTTGAGGTTTGCTTCTCTGATGGATCTGTGGGCTGGTTGATGGATCCAGCACTGGGAAGGATGCACTGACCCTGGGGTTGCCTTTAGGGAAGCCAAAAGATACAGAATTCCAGGTATCCCGGAGGTTGTCTAGCTGCTATGTACCACACCCAGGTTCTCAGCAAAGGCCAGGGCCCCCTGTGGCTGGTAAGGAAGAACCTAGAACCTGGGCCTTCCCTGGAGAAGTTCTCATGGCAATAGCAGAAGCACAAGATGGCAAGTTCAACCTTGTAATCACACTTTAAGCCTCCGCCTACATCACATCTGTTAACTCCCATTGGCCACAGCAAATCACATAGCCAAGCCCAAGGTCAGGAGTTTAGAAGTACATTCTGCTCAGCTGAGGCCAAAGCAAATCACAGAGTATCAAGCCCAACATCAATTGAGTTAGGGAAGAGAATTCTTCCCATGAAGTCACGGGCAGGGAATAAATATTTTGAACAATAATATAGTTTGCAACACTTCCTTTTAGAGGGCATCTGAAACTTCACCTCATCTTGGGCTACACTGAGTTAGCCCAATAAATTATAGCATTTGGTCTTTAATCAAGTCTCGGATAAATCTTTGAAGTCAAAAAAATAATTAATAACTAATTAAATTAATAATTAACAATTAATTGAAGCCCAATAAATTATAGCATTTGGTCTTTAATCAAGTGTTGGATAAATCTTTGAAGTCAAAAAACAATAATTAATTGAAAAAACAATAATTAATAATTATATTAATTGTATATCTAAGTTTATTCTCTGAGAGCAATAGTCCTGTCCTTGAAGAACAAACAATCTGAATGGAAAGTCAGGAAATAAACTTATTTATATAAATTGAGCACCCCCTTCAATTTTTTCAGGAAGCAGTTGCCTTTTCTGTGAAATGTTCATATTAAGCTATTTGATCACTAGAGATATGTATCTTTAATGATTTTAAAAATCATTAGGATATTTGTTTGCTGGATATGCTATTAATCATTAACTCTTCTAGGGAGTAAAAAAAAATTGTTTAATGCTTTAAACAGCTTTATTGACACATAATTCACAATCAGAAAATACACTTCCCCCCAAATTTGCCCATATTAAATGTAAAATTCAATGATTTTCCATAAATTTAAGTTTACAGAGCCATCATGACACTCCTATTTTAGAACATTTCCATCACTCCCAAAAGCTTTCTCAGGCCTATTTGCAGCCAAACCACTTTCTCACTTCCAGCCCTAGGCAACCGCTAATCTATTTAGTCTCTATAGATTTGCCTTTTCTGGGGATGTTTCATATAAATAGTATCATAGAACAAGAGGTCTTTTGCATCTGGCTCTTTTCAGAGCAAAATGTTTTTAAGGTTCATCCACGTTGTAGCAGGTATCAGTAGTTCATACCTTTTTATTGTTGAATACTATTCCATTATGTAGACATAACACATTTTGTTTATCTATTATAAATATTCTTATCTTAAATTCTATTTTCCCTTATATTATTATAGCTGCTATATCTTTTTTAAGTTTACTGCTTGCATACACTCACACAGGTACATATATATTTTTTAAATCAACTATTTTTAATGTTTTAGATTTATAGAAAAATTACCAAGATAGTACAGAGTTACTGTGTAACTCACATCCATTTCCCCCTATTATTAACATGTAGGATGTTAATAATATCCTACATTATTAAGGTACATTTATTAAAATTAATGAACCAACATTAATACATTATTATTAATTAAAGTCCATTCTTTAATCAGATTTCCTGTTTTTCTCCAATGTCCTTCTTATGATACAGGATCCCATCCAGGATGACACATTATGCTTACTCATCGTGTTTACTTAAGTTCCTCTTGACTGTGACAGTTTCTTAGATTTGCCTTGTTTGTGATAACCTTGACATTATTTGAGGAGTACTGGTCAGGTATTTTGCTTAATGTCCCTCTATTGGGGTTTGACTTATGTTTTTCTTATGATTAGACCGGGGTTATGGGTTTTGCAGAGGAAAACCACAAAGGTAAAGTGCCACTTTCACCACATTTTATCAAGGATACATATTATCAATGTGACATCACTGTTGGTGTTGACCTTGATCCACTGATCAAGGTAATGTTTGTCAGCTTTCTCCACTATATATGTACTCTTTTTTAACTCCTTTCCACACTACACTCTTTGGAAGGAAGTCACTATACACAGCCCAAACCTAAGGAGTGGGGAAATACGTTCCACATTTTTGAGGGAAGAGTATCTACATAAATTATTTGTAATTCTTCTGCATGGGAGATTTGTCTCTTCTCTCCCATTTATTATTGATTCAATTATTTATTTATATCATTATGGACTCATGGATACTTATTTTACAGTTAGGGTTATGATCCAATAGTATTTTATTCATTTTGTTCCTCAAACTCTTCCAGCTTTGGCCACTGGGAGCTCTTTCATTTGCTTCCTGTGCCCCAGACATATTCCCAACATTGTACATGTAGATTGGTTGGTTGGTTAGTTTTTTTGAGCACTTTCTTACTTTCTGGCACCATAAGATGCTCCAGGCTCATTTTGTGTATTTCCTGTCCCAGTTCTAGAATCAGCCAGTTCTCCAAGGAACCCTGGTTCCTTTGATTGGAGAATAGTTTCAGAAACCAAGATCTGGGGACTAGGTGTGCTCATTTCTACTGGAGTGTTATTGCTTCTGGGCCTGCTCAGCTGACAGAACAAGGAAATATATGTGTATATACTAACCTGTGTGTATATACACATTTCTATGTGTAAACATCTCTACTGATATTAAGCTAAACCTGAGTTCATACTGACATCTCAAACTCTAACCCATTTCCACTTGAATAATTCTAGCCTCCTCCCTTTGCATATCTCTAACTTTTCAGTGCAACAGTGAGACATCTTCTGACATCATCTAACACCTGATTCCCATCATCTGACATCAATTTACTTAACTGTTCAATTCCAGAATAGCAGTATCAGAACTGTTAAGCTATATGCCCGTAGGTAATAACATTATCAACTAGTGACAGTGTTTATGCACAGTTTCTTTTGTCATTAGTTTTACAGACTCCACTCATTTCCAAAGTTACTTAGGTTAGTACCTCTTACCCCCACCCCCTTCAGTGAGGTTGCTTCATACATCTGTAACACATACAGTTTGATTGTTCCTTCACATACATCATTCAATCCTGAGACTCCTCCAATCTCCTAACTGATTTTTTTACATTTTTGTTCTTTTTGTTCCTGAAGTTTTGACAAACATATAATGTCACATAACCACAATTATATTATCACACAGAATCCTTTCCACATCCTTAAAAAAATCCCTGTGCTTCACCTACTGAATCTCCCCCCAACCCCACCACAGCCTCATGCCAAACCCTGAAAATTACTGACCTTTTACTGTCTCAGTAGTTTTGCCTTCTCCAGATTGTCATATAATTAGAATCATAGAGTATGTAGCCTTTCTAACTGGCTTATTTCACTTACCAACATGCATTTAAAATTCATCATGTCTTTTTTATGACTTCATATCTTTTTATCACTGAATATAACATTCTATTCTATGGATGTACCACAGTTTATCTCTTCACCTACTGAAGGACATTTTGGTTGCTTCCAGAGTTTGGTTACTATAAATAAAGCTACTATAAACATCCATGTGCAGGTTTTATGTGGACATAGTCTTCCAATAGGTTGGGTAAACACCTAGGAGCACAATAGCTGGATCATATGATAAGATTATGTTTGGTTTTGTAAGAAATTGCCAAACTGTCATCCATCCAAACTGTCATGATGCAAAGTATCTGCGTCATTTTACATTCCCACCAGCAACGTATGAGAGTGCCAGCAGCTGGTGTTCCCAGTTTTTGGATTTTGGCTATTCTAATAATATGCTTTTTCCACGCTTTTGCTTTCAACTTATTTGTTGAAATTTTATTTGGATTTATTTATCTACATATTTCTTTTTTTTTCTGTTCTTTATTGCCTGTATTGTATTAAATTTTTTTTTTTTTTAGATTTTCATTTTTATTTATTTAGGCTGTGCCAGGTCTTAGTTGAGGTACGTGGGATCTTCATTGCGGTATGTGGGATCTTTTTGTTGTGGCATGCAGACTCTTAGCTGCACATGTGTGCAGGATCTAGTTCCCCAACCAGGGATCGATCCTGGGCCCCCTGCATTGGGAGCGCAGAGTCTTACCCACTGGACCATCAGGGAAGTCCCCTGTATTAAATATTTTCTAGTGCACCATTTAAATTCATCTGTAGGATACTGTGATGGACTGAATGTTTGTCTCCCTGCAAAGTTCATATGTTGAACCTCTAACCCTCAATATGATTGCATTTGGAGGTAGGGGCCTTAGTGAGGTAATTAGGTTTAGATGAGGTCATGGGGATGGGGTCTCCTTGATGGAATTTTTGTCCTTAGAGGAAGAGGAAGAAAGATCAGAGCTCTCTTTCTCTCTGCCACATGAAGACACAGGAAGAAGGCCACCATCTGTAAGCCAGAAAAAAGGCTTTCACCAGGAACTGAATCTGCCAGCACCTTGATCTTGGGCTTCTCATTCTCAAAAATTGTGAGAAATAAATGTCTGCTGTTTAAGCCATGCAGTCTATGATATTTTGTTACGGCAGCTTGAACAGAGTAATGCAGATGCCTTTAACTATATATATTTTAGTTATTATCAGGCACCATTTGTTGAATATTTTTTCTTCCCTTTTTTATCTCTCCTGAACTTCTGGAACACCTGTGCTGGATCACCTGATGCTGTTCCTCAGGTCTCTGAGACTGTCCATTTTTCTTTCTGTAATTTATAATTTTTGATCCAGCTTCAATTTCATTGATTCATTTGATTCTGCCATCTGAAATCTATTGAGCCCCTCTAGTAATTTTTTTCATTTTAATTTTTGTACTTTCAACTCTGGAACTTCTATTTGATTTTTAAAATAATCTTTATCTCTTTACTGATAGTCTCTACTTAATGAGTCCTTGTTATACCTCCTTTACTTCTTTAACTATTGTTTCCTTTATTTAACATGTTTACAGTAATTGCTTTGAAGCCTTCCTCTGCTAAGTCCAATATCCGACCCCCTCAGAGATCATTTCTATTTATTGCTTTTGTAGGGGAGGCAAAAACCTTACCTCTACTCTCTTAAAGTGTCTGGCTACTCCTGAGAATTCAATTGACAAAAGACATTATAACAGGAGAAAAGCATACACATTTATTTAAGGTTAGTTTTATATGACATGGAAGCCTTCATAAGGAAATGAAGGACCCAAAGAAGTGGCAAAACCTGAATGCTTATATACTGGATTGAATAAAGAGTGGCAAGTGTGGAAACATAACTAAAATAAACGAAGAAACTAAAGGAAGATAAGAGTTATTTTAACAATGTCTGTTAGTACAGAATTCTCCTGGCCTTGACTCCCATTTCTGGTGATAAGAATGTTTCTTTCCTCCTGGCACAGGGAGGGCAGATCTCACATTGGAGATTTAACTTCTGCTTTCAGGAAGAAAAAGGAGAATCAGAGTGCCTTTCTTGCACCCACTGTTTAAGTGCCTTTAACTCAAAATTATCAATATATCAAGGCAGCTTATTTTGGGTAGCATGTCCTTAACCCCTTCATCTCCCCAATTTGGAAATTCCCCAAAAGTTTCACATATGAAAAGCTGAGTTGGAGGCCGAGGAGAGAAGGAACAGGTTACTAGCTGATTGGCAAAAGATCTTCAAAGGAAGAGAATAACATAGATAAAGCACTAATAAATAAGCAGAAAAGAAAAAAAAAAAAATCTAAGTATGTTTCCCCATATCCCTTTAAACCAGTCTCCCATCCCTGGGAATAGGTCAGTACAATTAAAAAAAAAAAGGTTAAGACTCATTTATCTGATGATTTATCTGATGGAGAGTGTTTATCTTGTCCTTTAAAAGGACAATAATGTAGATTAGACATTATTTGTTCCAAGTGATTTACATAGAAACCACATTCTCCACAGATGATCACACAAGCTCCTCCTTGTTGGGCTATCAGTGTGTCCAGAGCACAAAGATTTTGGAGTTAAACAGAAGCTAAAGTATGAAGTCTAATTGAAGTGCTTCCAGTATTTGCACATTAATGCTGAACTCTTGTTCTATCACTATGAAAAGATTTCAAACTGCCTTTTCCAGCTCATAAGTTCCAAAGCCTGGGGAAAGGGATCTCAATACTGAAAAGAATTTAGAATTGTGATACACAAGTGGGTTTTCTATGACTTCCTGCCTAGTACATTTAGTATGAATATGTGGCACTCTTTTAAGAACAAAGGTGCCTAAGTTTGTAATTTTATTTAAAGTAAAGTACCTGGTGACAGAAGGCATCAGGCCTCCAAATCCACATTGTCCCGACTATCTAGATGGGAATCCTTCAAATACCTTGTCATTGCATAAGCCAAAAAGACCAGCAATGCTCATGGTTAAGGTCAGAGTGGAACTTTTGACCCACTAGGATGGAGTTTGTTGTGTTTTTCATCTGTCATATTGGCATCTGCACAACTCCATCTTCCACATATCCCCATCAGTCTGTAGGAATGGAACAGGTTGCAAAATATCTAATATAGGAGAGCTGCAGTTCAGCTTTGGTAGTTATGAGGCTTGGTTTTGTCACGTGGCGAACCTAGTCCAGAATTTTGGTCTACTTTGGTCTACAAAGACTACCCCATATGTAATCTTTGGCAGTGAGCATCCTAATTAGGGGAGCAGCTGAGCTGCTGAGCTACCCAAGATTGCACAAAGGTGTCTTGTGACCTAGCCACAATATTTGATGATTTGGCAAGTGTTTGTACCATAAGTGCTAGGACCATCTATAACCTTTGTGTGAGGCTTGAGCATGTCACCTGTGGAATCAAACCACAGAGTCTGATTGAAACATTGCCTTTGTATGTCACCTAGGAAGGGTCAAGCACCATGACTGTTTTCAATGCAAAGGGAAAAATTCCCTTCTAATGACTTCATCTGAGCAAAGGACGGTCCTTGAGATTCTACAGAGATTTTTTTCATGTCCAATGAACTCAGCAGAAGGAGAAGTAGGTGATGTTGTTTACTTGGCTGTGGATACCATACACCCATTTTCTAGAACTGTTCTACCAGATGTTCACACTGGTAAGAACAAAAACTAGGTCAGGTTCTTTTGCATGATCTAGATGTTGACATAACGAGTAATTAGACTGATTAGCTAATGTGGCTAAGGTTTGGGAAAACAATGTAAAGGAGTGTCAGGTCTGTCCCTGACCTATTGAGAAAATAGTAAGTGTTAATAAGAATGAGATACAGTTTGAAAGAAAGGCCCTAGTGGAGGATCAGAGGGAGAATAGGACAGACTGGGACAAGTAATCTCAGTCAACCCTTAATATAATGGCCAAAGAAAGGAGAGGCTTCATTAAAAGGAAGAGGGTTGTTTTTATGTGTTTGTTTTTCTGTGGAGTTGGAAACTTAGTAGGGGAAGAAAATAGGTGGAAATGGAGTTTTTTAATCCATGTTCTTGGGAAAAGCTGTCTAATTCATGATGTCTTCTGCTTCCAGGGCTTGAGAATTGATGCTAGAAGTGATTACTTTAAGGTCATTTGTAAGAATGGTCCTCCACTGGTCCTGGGACTGCTGATTTGGGTCTAGTTTGGTGTCACTCATGTGAATTCATCAAAATTCTTCTATTTTGATGGCAGTGTAGGTGGTTAGGAATACTTCATAAAGTCCTTCCCAATGAGGTGACAGTGTGTGCTTTCTTTTAGAAGCCTTGATATACCCCCGATCTCCCGGTGGAAAGGATGGCGAGGCTGGTTAGTTGGTGGAGGCCATGCTTTCTTACCTGTTGATGATGTGCTCCAGGTGTACCAGGCAATTCTTGTATGTAGCTAGTCTTAACATCAAATTGTTCTCTTAAGTCTCCATAACATTCACTCAATCTGGGAATGGAAGGTTAGAGACGCCAGAAGGCAAAGGGCAGCCAAACATTATTTCAAAATGGGTTAATCCATGTCTACTATTTAGAGTATTCCAGATTTTTATAAGGACAGTGGGTAATGTTTAAGTCCAGTTTCTTGACAGACTTTTCCTAAAGTCCTTTTTATGTCTTGATTTTTACATTCCACTTGCCATGATGATTGAGCATCCTCAATCAGCAGGTAGGAAATTCTGATGAGTATGCCAGAGTTTTTGCAAGTGAGTGGTTTATTTCTGCTGTAAAACGAATTGCTTGATCTGATTCAATTTGTAAAGGAATGCCAAAACAAAAAATAATCTGTTATTAACTTCTTTACCACTATTGTAAAGTAAAGTGGCATCAGCACATCTAATGGATAGCATTCACTCTATCCCACTGAACATACAGACAATTACCACCAGTGGGAATAGCCTAAACCTTTAAATCCATCTGGAGTAATACAAGGGGCGTGTGGACCTTGGAAGACTTCCTAAGGTATGTTGGCTTCTAAAATTTGGTGAGATTACAAGTAGTGCACTGGGAAATAACTGAGTCAGAAATTTTATGAATGCCAGAGCAGAAACAAGTATCTTTTAGTTCCTTGACTATCCCCCATCTGCACATATGCCCCATCTTATGGGAGATCCGTGCAAGCCAAAAGGTCAGAAGAAAGGGGGCCACACGAAGTCTGTTTGGCCCGATGTAAAATGTGTCTGACAATTGTTTGGCACCTTTTTGTATTCATTTGTCTTTTTTCAGACTGAGGAGTACTTGTCTGATAATCAATAATATCAGCCACAGATAAAGGCAGGTTTATAAATTGGGTGGAGAAAGGGTGGGGATCTGTTTTAGGCTGTGTATTTAGCAACTTTGTCAGCCCTATCATTCCCTAGAGATGTACAATAGTATCAGTCTCCTTAATACAGACTGGACAATGGAGGTGAATAGCCTCTCACAGGGCAGCCATTGGCAATAGGAGTACCAGCAGGGTTTAAGAATCTGTGGGAGGGCTTCCCTGGTGGCGCAGTGGTTGAGAGTCCGCCTGCCGATGCAGGGGACACGGGTTCGTGCCCCGGTCCGGGAGGATCCCACATGCCGCGGAGTGGCTGGGCCCGTGAGCCATGGCCGCTGAGCCTGCGCGTCCGGAGCCTGTGCTCCGCAACGGGAGAGGCCACAACAGTGAGAGGCCCACGTACCGAAAAAAAAAAAAAACAATCTGTGGGATTTCTAGATTGTGCCAACAGCATGGCAGACTCGAAAAGCATATCTCCAGTCAGTAAATAGGAGCATTTTTTTCCTCTTGTCAGCGTGCAAGCTCTAGTGAGATCTGTAAGCAGCCCAGGCTGATTTTACAGTGGCAAAGGGTACACCTCAAGCATTTCATGTGGGAAAACAGTTATTATGTTTTCCCAGAAATTGTATCTACAAGAGCCATCACAAAATAGAAGTAAGTCTGGGCTGTCTAAAGGGGGCATCTAAGAGGTCTTCTCCTTGCTTTGAGGCCATTTATATATGTAGTTGCAAGGCAATCACGTGGAATGGACTGAGGCTCTCTGTCAGCCGGGGGGTGGTAGAGTAGCCAGATTTAAAGTGTTACAACAATGTAGGATGACGGAGGGATTGCGATTAGGGCTTATTCATAGGTGGTCTGCCACCATGTAGAGAGATGCTGTCTTACGAACTTGTAAGAGAGTATGGGGAATATGCTTATTCTTACATTAGGCATGTACTGTAAGAGTACTGGCTTTGTCGTTTAGGGCAGCAGCTGAGGCTACAACATGCAGGCATGGGGCATCCTCCCTGCCGCAAGGTCCAGCTGACATGAGAAATATTCTTTTTTTTTTGCGGTACGCGGGCCTCTCACTGTTGTGCCCTCTCCCGTTGCAGAGCACAGGCTCCGGACGCGCAGGCTCAGCGGCCATGGCTCACGGGCCCAGCCACTCCGCGGCATGTGGGAACTTCCCGGACCGGGGCACGAACCCGTGTCCCCTGCATCGGCAGGCGGACTCTCAACCACTGCGCCACCAGGGAAGCCCCATGAGAAATATTCTTTAGGACGTATGAGAGGTTAAAGGTTGTCCTGCAGCAATCCCATTATTTTTTCATGGCAATATCGGTGAAAAGGTTTGTGAAAATTAAATAAGCGAAGAGCCGGGGGTGTGGACCATGTTAATTTTAAGGCTTCAGAGGAAGTTAATGCCTCTAGGGGCCAGGAAATATCCTCTGAGGTAGTATCTGGAGGAGAGCATATAGGGGTTTAACAAGGGCAGAGAAGTGATGAGCCCATTGGCGGCAATAGCCAGCTGCCCCTGGAAATTTATGCAGCTGCTTTGCTTGTTTTGGGAGAGGGGATGAACGAAATTGATTCAAGGCATTTTAGAGAGAGCTTTTGAGTGCCCTGAGATATTTCCTGTCCTAAGTAGGTAACGGTTATTTGCACCCATTGAAGTTTAGACTGGGAGCTTTATGCCTCCTTCAGCCAGTGCCTTTAGAAGGACGGAGTCTATAAGAGCACCCTGTTCAGTCTGGTTACGGAGTGAAAGGTCACCAACATATTGAATAAGAGTGGAACCTTGGGTCAAGGCTACAGAATCTAAATCAGCTTTAAGGACTGGGAAAAGTATTAAGGGAGACCCACACTATCCCTGAGGTATGGAAGTCCATGTCAATCATCTTCCTCTAAATGTAAATGCAAAAAGAAATCGTGGGTCAGAATGCAATGGAACCGAAAAGAAACCTGAGCAGATATCAACTACTGTAAACCAGGCTTCATCAGCAGGAACTGAGGTGAGAATGGTACCCGGATTAGGACTATGGGGTGGAGGAATTACAAAGGAGTTTGAAGCTCTTAGATCTTATGCAAACCGATACATTTAATTTCCATTTGAATCAAATTTCCCTTCTTTCTTTACTGGCAAGATTGGGGCGTTATAGGGTGAGGAAGTAAAGATAAGGACACGCTGATATAAAAAAGAGTCTATTATAGGTTTAATTCCTCACTCTGCATCTCCTGAGAGGGGCTACCAGGCCACCGATGGGAAAGGTTTGTTCCTTTTCCTGGCTCTGCACAAGCTCTGTGCTCCATAGCAATCCAATCTCATTTGCATGTGAAGCCCAGAGACTAGCTGGGACAACTTTAAGGTTGCCTCCTCTTCAGAGGATTTAAATTGAGATGAGATTTCCTTAGGGAAAGTAGGAAGCTTGAGGTTTAGTCTGAGGGCAGGGGGAAAGAAAACTGCCTTTTTATTACATTGTATGGTGGCATTAAAGTTACATAACAAATCTCTACCTAAAAGATTTGCTGGTGAGGAGTCAGAAATTAGAAAAGTATAATGGGAGTTGAGAACCTAAGGATATTGGGGTGGCCTGAGATGTGGACAATGGAACAGGCTGTCCAGGGACTCTGACACCTAGAATAGAATCAGAGGTGACAGGTAGTATTAAACCCTCTGAGCAGATGCTAGAGAGACTCACACCAGTGTCAATTAAGAAGTCCAGCTTCGAATCCTCTATTTTAAGTTTAATAGTGGGTTCTGCAGTGTGACTGAGGATTGGCTGACCCTGTCAGTTGATGGAGTATTTATTGTGCCAGAGGAAGGAAGAAATGAACCTTCTGATGGTGCTGGGGCTTAGAGAAAAGGTTATTTGAGCTTTTTTTCTTTTAAGTTAAGGATAATTGTCCTTCCGATGTCCTGGCTTCTCACAATATCTGCAAACACAGGGAAGGCTATGTGACTGGTGAGAAAAATGAGTGGACTTTGAGTTACCCTTAGAGTCATCATTTTTGTTTTTGTAATGACTCAATGTGCCCATCAAGGTCTGTTCATTTTAGTTTCTTTTTTGTCTTGTTTTCCTGCGTGCTATTTACAAAGAACTATGTAGTTGCTTCTATAATAATGTTAAGAGACCGAACTGCCCAGCCAATGACACTATTTTGGATTTATCTTTCTATATCAGAGAGAAGATTTCCAACCAAGGCAGAAATTAAAAGATGTTCTAGACTCCAGAGTTTACTGCAGCATGCCTTTGCAAAGTCTATATAAAGCGTTCTACCAACGTTTTAAGATGTTCCTCTTTCTCTGAGCACATAATTCAACCTGAGACCAATTTACCTTAGAGGGAGGCCTCCATTACCCCCACATCAGGCCTTGAATGTTGGTCTGGCTGAGCCTTTTCCTGTTATTTGCAGGAGGGCCTGGGAGATTCTGGTCACCTGTTTCCTCTGGGGAAGTGTTGGGGGAGGATTTCCCACCTGAGGCCATCTAGCCTGATAATTACAGTATAATCAAGGGTGGAAGAATGTCCTTTAATAGCCAGTCCAAGTCCCTAGAGTGGGGCTGTGAAAGGCCACTAATCTTTTTAGAGTTCTTCTCTAAATTTGGTAGAATCTTCTGAAAGTGGTGGCAAAAAGGCTTTGGAATTTAAAAGATCTGGTGCTGTCCAGGGAAGCCAAATTCTTTGCTGTGGAGGTCCAGGATGCATCTTCATGGGACACTGCACAGGAAGGCCTAGAGATGACTGAGTTTAATTACAGAGCCCAGGGAAGTAAGAGGGGTTGTAAAGTACCGCAAAGTGATCCCGGCTGTGAGCTCCTGGAGCCTGTGCCAGATTTATTTCCTGGCTATCAGTGTTTATACAAATAACCTGTATATTCCAGGCCTGAAGATCAGGCTACAGCGCTTCCTGTAAATCTTGCAGGGAAGGGCAACTTAAAGCAGGTATCTGGGTGTTTAAGGGATTTGGGGGGGGGGTAGTTGGAGCAGTTTGGGGGGAAAGTTGAAGGAATTTGCTGAGGAGATGGGGCCAGATTTTGAGGACAGGGGTTTGAGGCAGGGGGTCCACAGATCCAATATATCTGTGGTCAGGGACAGGTAGATGGAGATAAAGGGAGTATAGGTGGGTAGAGAAGGAAGATTTATAGTGGGTATGGATTTTAACTTTTGTTTTTAAACCTGTTTTCTGTTCTTTAATCTTTTTAAGGGAGTCTCTAAGGCTAGCCGATAAAATCCGTTGTGTCCTCTTTTTAATTTGATCTTCCCATAGAAACCAATGGGATATTTGTTTAGGATGAGAGCTCTGTAAAATTTTTTTGAATAACGAAGTTTTTCCAATTCAAAGGATCCATCATCTGGTTATTGACAAATATGATCTTCAAGGGTATGTTTATTTCAATAGCAACTCAATCCAATAAGCCTTTTTATGGAAAGACCAGAGGTAATTTTCTAGGCACAGACACAAGACACATCCCCAAAGCAGGTCTAGAAGATGCAGCCCGCAAAATCCAAGAAGTTTCACTCTAAGAAAGCAGAGATCCTCATTGTCACGGGAGGTAAGAATAGCGTTTGTGAAAATTGTGACTCCAGTCTCCCACAAGAATTTGAAATTCCTCTAGTCGCAGACCTACTAGTTTGTGACACTGGGTAGGCGATACTAGGAAGGGGCTTTCCCAGCACTAGGGAGATAAAGGTCCCTTATGGACTGGGATCCTTTATTAAGACAAAATCCCTGAAAGCTGTCATGGTTGGACAAAGAGACTGCTGCATGTCACTTCTTGTCTTGGGTTCCCAGCCTGTGGGCAGGTCACTTGAGACAAACCCAACTGGCAGAGACCAGAGAGAATATTCTCACTGGTCACAAAGCCAAGCTCTCAGGACATAAAACAACACGAAGAGAGAATCTGATCCAGCTGTTGTTGTTTTTATCTGTGACCCACAGCAAAGCTTGTCTAAACAGATGCTGATCTGGTGAGAACTATAAACTAGTCAGACTGTGAGGCCAGCTCAAACAACAGCCTTGTCAGACCTATACCTCTGTTTTACCCTATGAATCTCCCCTTTATGACAAATGACATAGAAACAGAGACAAAGGAAAACTATCTCTGGGAGGCAGGAGATCAACAGAAAACAAGAGTACTCCAAACAGAAAACATTAGAGGTGCTATGCACAAAAAACTAGTTCACACCAATGGTTTTCCCTGCCAATCTGAACTTGAAAAGGGAAAAAGACAAAGGGAGACTCATCCCTCTCGCCCTCCCACCCAGACCCTACAGGTGGAGATTTGGGAGGCAGTGACATAGTAAGAACTCTTACCAACTTCCAGCGTTTGTCAAATGTCCCAGGATCTCTCAGCTTCAGCCCCGAGAGTGATAAGCAGTGACCCAGTCAGTGCTATCCCATCTTCACTGCCAGAAACGGTAGGGGAGGCAAACGCTGTAGGGGAAACATAACTAAAATGAAGAGACCAAAGGAAGATAAGAGTTATTTTAACAAGGTCTGTTAGTACAGAAGTTTCCTGGCCTTGACTCTCATTTCTGGTGATAAGAATATTCCTTTCCTCCTGGCACAGGGAGGGCAGCTCTCACATGGGAGTTTTAACTTCTGTTTTCAGGAATAAAAAGGGAAATCAAGTACCTTAATTTCACCTGCTGTTTTTCAAGTGATTTCAACTCAAAATAATCAATATGTCAAGGTGGCATATTTTGGGGTGACATGTCCGGAAATCCCTTCACTTTTCTTCCTGTGTATGTATGGTCATACCTTCCTAAGCTTTTTTTTTTTTTTTTGCATGTAATTTTTTAAATTGGAAATTTTTAGATAATATATTGCAGCAACTCTGGATTCTTATCCCCTCCGGGGTAGTTGTTGTTGCTGATTTTTTTTGTTTCTGTAATGGCTTGCCTGGATTAACTCTGTAGAGTCTGTCTTCCCGGCAGTGTGTAGCCACTGACGCCTTTGTTCAGGGTATTTTTTTGTTTTTTATTTAATATACTTTTGTTTTATTTTTAAGTCTGACTCCCTAGGGGTCAGCCTAACTTAATGGTCCGTCAATGATTGATTAGAGGTTGTACATAAACATCTTGAACCAGTAAGGTTTCCACCCTTTGCTGTGAAGTTGTGTGTGTTTAAGGAATGTCATCAAAGTTCAGGCAGTTTACAGTCTGCTCTAGCTTATTCTTTCTGCATACTCAAGACTTCACATTCATCAGGGACAAGTAGATAGCCAGGGCCCTATCTGGTCTTTCCTCTGTGAGTGCATGTCATTGAGCATGTGTACACCTGCTTCCAAATCACCAGGGCTAAGTGGATACTTCTGAACCCCTCTATCACTCTCTTGATCTCTGGATTTCCCTTTTAATTTTCTAGCTGGTCTGTCAATCTCTCACTTGCCCAAGCAGTATTGACACCTCAGGCAGCCTTCTTAAATTGTTTGCTATTATCCCTGGATTCTCCTGTTATCATTTTTGACAATGCCCTTGTGTATTTGTGCTTCTCTCCAGAGCAAATCAGCCCCCTCTAGTAAGAAGGCTGCGATTCCTCACAGCTTGCCTGGCCCTTATAAAAGTACTGAATAGCAGAGCTGGGTGGGGAATGGCAGAAACCCCAGGATAAAATGCACAGACTCCCAGTATTCTTAATGATGCTTAGTTTCTCTTGAATAAATGCTTCTCAATTAGATAGATGCCTTTGGTCAATTTCCAAAATCCTGGAATGGCTGTTTTTAACAGCTTTGTCTGATTTTGTATTTGCTTTTTAGGGAGAGGGTTTGCCTACCGCCTCACTCAACCTTTCCAGAAGTCCCACCTCACATTCAAAATTTTTGCTTTGGGCCAGAGGTCATTGTAACGTTTCATTATGACATGTGAAAAAGGGAAAGATATGCAAGACTTATGAACAAGCTTATGAATGAGGAGATACATCATATTTTTTTAATAAAAAGATTCAATATCAAAAACATTGAACTATAGATAAAATGAAATTCCAATTAAAATATTGAAACAGGAGCGAAGGGGGCAGGGCCCAACCTTTGAGAGAATGACATAGCCAGAGGACATGACATGAACTGATTAGAGCCAAATGGGTCCAAGATGGCAGACAAGTCGACTTCCATTAGACCTTGAGCCTCAGTATACGCTCACTGTAACACATCAGTAAGCTAAATGACACATCCACAGGCACCATGACAGTTCCAAGACCAACCAAAAGGATCAAAAAGTGGGCGGTGGCCCAATTCCTGGAAATCCCCACCCCTTCCTGAAATAGCTGGAATACTCCTTCCACTCATTAGCCTATGAAATTAGGCACCCCTATAAAAACTGACAACCCCATACTCTGGTGCTTTTCTCACCTTCTGAGATGGCCCACACTCTGTCTGTAGAGTGTGTTTCTCTCTAAATAAATCCACTTCTTACCTATCACTTTGTCTCTCACTGAATTCTTTCTGCGATGAGACATCAAGAACCTGAGCTTCATTAAGTCCTGAAACCAGGTGTGTGACCCCAGTTGGAAGACCTCAATTGGAAGACAGTTTTGACTGGGTTTGAATCCTAGCTGTGTGGATTCAAGTCCCAATCAGGAGTTTGGCTGGATTCAAGTCTCAATCTGAAGTGCACGGTTTCCATATCAGTGGGGTTCTTGATGGAACATGATTAGACAGTGTAGATATTGACACAGGAATAAGCCAATGGTAGAGGTCAGAAAGGCTACAAACAGATTGTGTAGGCAGAATTCTACGAATGACTCCCCTTGGACCGAGGTAGAATATGAAATGTCCTTTCCATGATTACATTACATTATATGAAAAAATAAAGATTATCTAGGTAGGCCTGGTCTAATCAAATGAGCCCTTTAAAAGTAAAGAATTTTCTCTGGTTGGTGGAAGAAGAGAAACTCAGGGATTGGAAGGCCGAGAAGAATTTGACATGGAATTGCTGACTTTGAAGATGGAGGGGGCACAGGACAAGGAATGTGGGTGGCCCTGAGCTGCTGAGAGTGGCCCCAGGCTAACAGCCAAGGAAATGGGGACCTTACTCTTATAGCCTCAAGGAACTGAATTCTGCCAACAACCTGAATGAGTCTGAAAGCAGATTATTCTCCAAAACCTCCAGATAAGAGCCCAGCCCAGCCAACTCTTTGATTTCGGCTTTGAACCCAGCCGAGGCTGCCTAGACTTCAGATCTACAAAGCTGTGAGATAATAAGTGGGTGTTGTTTTAACCTGAAAATTTTGTGGTAATTTGTTATGCAGCAATAGACAACTAATACACAGCCCTATATTTATACAAGTATTTGATAGATGACAGAGCTGGCTTTGCAGATTCTTGGTGAAAGGAGATCTCTTCAATGAGTAATTCTGGGACAAATGGTCATACATATAGAATACAAAAAGGTTGGATCTCTACCTCAAAATGTGACAAGCAAATAGAAATTTTCGATGTAAGGAATTCCTTAATGAAAGATGTAAAACACATAAAACGATTGAAAATTCAAGTATGCAAAAAATTTTAAATTCTATTTATCAAAGGTCAACATTGAACAAAGAAAAAAGAAGGAAAGGACAAGAAGTCTGAAAAGCAGAAGTGTACAGTGTCTCAAGAGTTCCGAGAGAAGCATGTTTGTAGAAAGGAAGTTGCCATCTTTGTTGAATTCTACTGAGGGGGGAATTCGAGGAAGACAGAAGAATGTGCACTGGATTTGAAGACACAAGGAACACTGATGACCAGAACAAGAGCATTTCAATGGAGTAGGAGGAAACCCAGGGTAGTGCGCTGACAGCTGTGTCTCTTGTTCATCACCCTTCCAGAAAACGCCACACCTTCCTAGATGCCTAAAACGCCCTATCACTTGCATATTCACAGCTCTCCTAAAATATCTGAACATGGTAGTGACAGGTTCTATTTGGCTTTTATTCTGTAACAGAACAAGTAGAATTATGATCTGTATCATGATTTACTTAGCTGATATCACATGCTTTTGAGAATTCTATCATTTTTCTGACATTTCTTCATCTCCAGCAAGATGAGAAAGAGAGAAACCATAACAAAATTGTCGCCATCTCTACAGTCAAAATAGGTCTTAGTTGTTTCTAGTCAAGCCGAACTTTCTGGAGGGTCAAGGGATGGAAATTTGAGGTGCATTTTGCCGTGCTAAAATCTTACACTATATGTATATATATATGGTGTAAAAACCCTGAAATTAATCCCCCCCTTCTTCCTCTCATTGTACCTTGCAATGTTGACTCAACTGGTCATTTTGACCCCACTAATTCAAAAAAAAAAAAAAACTCAGGGTAAGGGGGCGCAGGGGATGGGACAGAGGCCCAGTCGTGTGCTCCCTAGGGACTGGTTGTATCTCAAACCATGGAATCTTGAAAATATTCCCCTTCCTCAAAATTATTCTCCTCCAACCAAAATAGCTCCTAAACTATAGAAGCTCTGGATGTGCAAAAGGATTTCAAGATTTCACTAATGAAGATTATAATTAAAATATTTAAATGGGTTTTTAATTTTCTTTCTGGGCTATGCTATTTCCTAGTCCTCTCGAGAAGCTGCTATTGTTCAATCCTGACAGAATTCTCTGTTAGAAATTATAGGCTGCTGCCTTTCAGCATCTTCATTAAAATGCAATGCTGCCAGATATATCTGCATGCATATGAATGAAGCATCTATAGAATAATTAAGTCATGAATAACACATTGCTGAGCATGGCTTTTCCTGAATAGGGAAAGACTATTATTTATGAACCCAGAGATTTTATATTATATGAAAAAATAATTGGCAATAACAAGTATTATTTGAAGACACATTAATTTAAATTATGATTGTCCTTCTATAGACTCCATTTTTAATAAAACGGCATTTACATTAGAAAATGGATGTGAATCTATGTGCCATTTTTCTTTATTTTGTTCAAAAGGCCACCTGAAAGCTTTTTGGCAATGGGGATTGCATAATTTGAGAATCTTGAGATCTTTTACAAACAAAAGGTCATTAGCATCACAGCGACATCATAGGCCTGGGTTCAAACTAATAGCTACATATCAATGGAAAAACGTAGATACTGTTCACAAGCACACTTAGGCTTTTTCAAGGAACACTGTGGAAGCAAAAGCTGAGCTCCCCTGAATCCACCCCTCCCCCATGCAGTGTGTTTGAATCTAGAAACAGTTCTTTTCCCAAAGCCCCAGTTTAGCAATGACCACATTCTAAAGTTAAACTGTGCTGTAGTTTCAGCACTGCTTAATGTTTAGCTCTGGGCTCTCCTGAGACCTTTAGCCACGGTGCACTGCGTGCTAAAGTCCAGAGGCAGAGGAAGAATAAGTGAGAAGACATGAGAAAGACCAGAGAGGGAAAAAGGATGCAAGGCTCAAGGTGAAAAGAGAAAGGAAACATCTCTTCCTTCTTGACCTCCCTCAGTTCCCTTGGTTGAGTCTCTTTCTTGGTCATACCTCTTTGTGATTCATTTCACATTTGGTCTTTCTTCTGCTTCTTTTTCAAAAGACAACACACCCAGTAAAGTCTCAATAAAGTCTCCCTGAGGAAGGGTCAGAGTCAAATGTCAACGGAGCAAATAAGCCTACCATCTAGTTAGTCCCCATGGCAGTCAAAGGACCTGTTTCAAATCTGGGGAACCCGTTTCTCTTTTCCTTTTTCCCTCACAGGTGCCTCAGTCCACCCTGCTCCCTTTGTACCTGGGTCACAGCAGCTTCCCCTCTAATGCCCTGTCCATAATCTCCCATCCCCCCACCCAATGCCCCACCCTGCCTTTCTACCCTCCCCAGCCCTACCCAAGTACAAGTACACTCCCTAAACCATCTCTGATTAAGTCATTTCTCTGATAAAAATTCCACAGTGGTTTCTCATGGTGCTCAGGATCAATTCCAAACCACTCAACATGATTCAAACGCCCTGCAGGTCCTGGCCACAGACCACATCTCCAAATCCCTCTGCAGAGCCTTGAACGGTCTGCTCTCTCCAGTCTAAATGAATTACTCACCACTTTTTAAGTTCATCTGTTCCATGTCCTCAGACATACTGTTTCCCTAACTGACATCTATTCCTCCTTAAACATTCACCTCAAAGGCCCGCTAGACCTGCAAGCGTTCCCTGACCATCCCCACTCCCACTCGTTTTGATGTCCCCCGTGGCACTCTGAGTATCACATTTATATCTCAAGGAAAACCCTTTCTTACTCTTTACTATAATTGTTGATTTGCTTGTCTATTTTCCCCACTATAGTCTCCTTAAAAGCAGAAAATATTTTCTTGGACTTTGTGTTCCTACCACCTGTCCCAGTGTATAGTATTAAAAGCCCCTTGAATGAAAGAACTACATATAACATAAGGCAGAATGAGGTAGATGCTGTCACCTTCTGCCTTGTATGGCAGTGAGTAAAAGCATAGCTTCTTGGAGACCGGAAGGCTTGGGTTTACACTGTGACTCTACTATTTACTAAGTGATGATAAGTTATCTTATTCCTCTGATCCTCTGTTTCCTAATTTGTAAGGTAGATATATACACTTGTTTTTTTACAGAGTTATTTTGAAGATTAAATTAAATAAGAGAAATTAAATGTTTAGTGGGAGGACTGGCACATAGTATGCAATGTGTAGTGGTAGCTATTAGTGTTGTCGTTACTATTTTTATTACTATCAAAGCACAGCCAATAAAAACTTAAAAGGCCATTTGGGGTGGGGTGGGATATATTTACCTTCATTTTAAAGATTCATTGTATCATTAAAATAGAATACAAGACTCCCAGGTAATCCACAATGAAACATCATAACTAAAATAGCATAAGCAGACTGGCAAGCCAATCTTATTTTGCCAACAAAAGTTTTGCCAACAAAACTTATTTTATTCAGTTCCTCTTCATGGTGTGGTGGGGAAAAGGATACTCTACTTTAACTGTAATCATTAAATCACATTTTTTGTTGTTGTTGTTCCCACGTTCACCCAATACAGATCTTTCAAGAGGCATTGCACTTAGCACCGAGTGACGAGTTTAAACAACATTGAATACTAGGACATATCCTGATCTCTGAGTAGAAGGTCTGGCTTAACTATGGCATTGGCCAGCCGTGTGATCAAGGGTAAGTCACACCTATTCGGGTAGCTGTTGTTTCTTCATCTATGTAGTTAGAAAAGTGGACTATCAGATCTCTAAGGTTCCTCACTTCACCAAAATCATGATTACAAGTGGAAGCGTGGCCCCTACCCTACAAAAAAATTGTAATTAAACTATTAAAGTATAAGTGACCTGGTATTGCCCATTTTGTCCCCTCTCCCTGCTGTTCTCAGGATACTGCCAGACTAATACTCAGTTTTCGTGTAATGGAATCCCCAGAATGTGGAAGGTGGAGAAAAAGCAAAAGCTAAATGGGTGGTTATCTGGAGGAGAGCAGAGAGAGCTGCAAACTGATAGAGCAGGTGGGTGGAGAGGAAGGGTGTGGGAGCAAGAAGAGTTGGGGGAGGAGACTGAGAGAGTATAGGGATGGGATGGCATAAAAGAGGGGAAAGTTACAGGGCACTGCAGGAGGTAGCTGGGGATCTTCATGAGTTGCCATAAAATATAATCTCCATTCCTACTTATGTTCTTCAAGACAGACAAGTGAAACAGAGTCAGGGCTTCCCTGGTGGCGCAGTGGTTGAGAGTCTGCCTGCCGATGCAGGGGACACGGGTTTGTGTCCCAGTCCGGGAAGATCCCACATGCCTAAGAGCGGCTGGGCCCGTGAGCCATGGTCACTGAGCCTGTGTGTCCGGAACCTGTGCTCCGCAACGGGAGACGCCACAACAGTGAGAGGCCCGCGTACCGCAAAAAAAAAAAAAAAAAAAAAAAGATTCAGAAGGTCTGTACTTCCTTGAATGTAGCACCTCCTGAGGGACTGGACCAAATGGGTCAGAGCGTCAGTGGACTTACACCAATTAATGAGAAAACAGAGAGAGGTACCAATTGATATGCCCACAAATATGCGTACTCTGAGTATGTGTTTAATTCTCACAGTAAAGGAGATGAATGAAGTATGATTTGAGGTGCCTTAAGAATACTGTAAAAAAGTTAAAAGGTTGACATTTAGAGATAAGGGAAAGAGAAAAGTGGTGAACTTCATTATCATCCAATGATAAGCCGTCAGGCCTAATGAAATCCATGTAAATGATATAATTGACAAAAGTAAAGAAAGTATTCCAATACTGTGGATGGAAAATTATTTCACAAACATGTGAGGATTACTCAAAAAGTTTAACTTTTTTTTTCTCTCTTTTTTAACATATGTTAATAATGCAAGTAACTTAAGTCTATGTTTTGTAAAAGGTATGGCTACCTTTCTACTCAATAAGGCTGAATTTTTAAGGAGAATAAATATCAGTTAGGGAAACAACATAGTGAGGACATGGAACCTGATATACTCAAGGAATCATAAATCATTTAGTTAGACTAATTAGGGGAATAATAAGTATAATATAACAAAGATTATCCTGGTTGCAGAGTGTAGGATGGCATAAAAGGAAGTCTAGTTAGGAAACTGGGGCAATAATCCAGCTGGGAAACAATGGGAACGTGAACCAAACAATGTAATTGAGGATGAAGGGGGAACAAAAGACTTGGGTTCAAGTTCCAACATTCTCACCCTCTATACATATGATCTTGGACAAATTACTTCTCTAAATCTTAATTTCATAAACTAGAAAATGTGAATAAGAGTACATAGGACTGCTGAAAGATTTTTAAAAAATAAGACATGCAAACCATTCAGCACAGGACCTGGACTGAAAAATATAGACATGGAAGTACTCAGCAAATATGTGGGAGTTAAACTATGAGGTTGTCCAAGTATTAAGTATGGAGTAGACAAGGAGAGGGCCAAGGTTGCCTAGGTTAAGAGGGTGGATTTCTGACTCCTTAAGTTCTAACCCTCCTGCTCTTCCAGAATTCCACTGCTTCTTCATGGAAGATAAAACACATACCATGTAAGTGATGACACTGCCACTACCAACCAGCTATTTGCTTCCTGGTAGCTCTGTCTATGGCTCATGTTTAGAACTAGCAGCAAGAAACAATAGGAAGAAAGCATAAGTGAAGGTGTGTGGTCTGCCTTCTTGATAAATCCCATTCCCCACCCGGCCTCATGAAGCTGTATGATTTTTCTCAGTGTTTCAGATAGGATGGAAAAATGAGGCCTGCTTTTTTGTGCTGTTTTGATTCTGAGGTTTAATTACTGTTGTTTCTGGGGAATTCATTGCTTTAATTAATAATGTGCCCTGAATCTCTTAAGTGAAGAATGCCATTGAAAACATGAATATGTAATGAGTACAGCCTTCTTTATCCCAGATGAGGAGGGTGGCTGTTACTTGGCTATCACCTCTCAGTGCAAGTACAAGGACCTCAGGTACTAAAAGGAGCTGGGCTTCATGGTTTTATTTGCATGTCTGGTTTCTTTTTAGTTCAAGAGTTCTTTTGTTTTATTTAAAAGCTGGGTCTATTAACAAGGAAACCAGAGAGAAAAAACAATCAGCTTGCTTTGGTGCCCTTTCAGAACTCCTCTTAACTGCTTATAAATCAATAAGCTAATTTCTAAATCAGGGTTTCTCAATCTCAGCACATTTTGGACCAGATAATTCTTGCTTGTAAGAGGTTGTTTTGTGTATTGTAGGATGCTTAGCATATCCCTGGCCTCTAGTAGCATGTCCCATTCGCGACAATCAAAAAAGTCTCCAGAAGGAGGCAAGAATATACAATGGAGGAAAGACAGTCTCTTCAGCCAGTGGAGTTGGGAAAGCTGGACAGCTGCATGTACATCAGTGAAGTTAGAACACTCTCTCACACTATACACAAAAATAAACTCAAAATGGCTAAAGACTCATGTCACCATAAAATTCCTAGAAGAGAACATAGGCAAAACATTCTCTGACATAAATCATAGCAATGTTTCTTAGGTCAGTCTCTCAAGGAAATAGAAATAAACAAATGAGACCTAATCAAATTTATAAGCTTTTCCCCAGCAAAGGAAACCAGAAACAAAATGAAAAAACAACCAAAGGAATGGGAGAAAAATATTTGCAAATGATGCAACCGAAAAGGGCTTAATTTCCAAAACGTACAAACAACTCATACAACTCAATAAGAAGAAAACCAAACAAGCCAATCAAAAAACGGGCAGAAGACCTAAATAGACATTTCTCCAAAGAAATGTCTTGTGCCTGTCTTGGCCAATAGGCACAAGAAAAGATGCTCAACATCGTTAATTATCAGAGAAATGCAAATCAAAGCTACAATGAGGTACAACCTCACACCGGTCAGAATGGCCATCATTAAGAAGTCTACAAATAACAAATGCTGGAGAGGGTGTGGAGAAAAGGGAACCCTCTTGCATTGTTGCTGGGAATGTAAATTGATACAGCCACTATAGAGAACAGTATGGAGGTTCCTTAAAAAACTAAAAATAGAGCTACCATATGACCCAGCGATCCCACTCCAGGGCATATATCTGGAAAAAACTCTAATTTGAAAAGATACATGCACCCCAATGTTCATAGCAGCACTATTTATAATAGCCAAGACATGGAAGCAACCTAAATGCCCGTCAAGAGATGAATAAAGATGTGGGGTGTGTGTGTGTGTGTGTATAAAATGGAATACTCCTTAGCCATAAAAAAAAAGAATGAAATAATGCCATTTGAAGCAACATGGATGGACCTCGAGATTATCATACTAACTGAAGTAAGTCAGACAGAGAAAGACAAATACCATATGATATCACTTATATGTGGAATCTAAAGTATGACACAATTGAACTTATTTACAAAACAGAAATAGACTCACAGACATAGAAAACACACTTATGGTTACCAAAGGGGAAAGGGGGTGGGGGAGGGATAAAATAGTAGTTTAGCATATACAAACTAATATATATATATATATATATATATAAATCACTTTGCTGTACACCAGAAACTAACACAACATTATAAATCAACTATACTTTAATAAAAAAAAAAAATGTCCCCAGGCCTTTGCAAATGTCCCCTGAAGGCAAAATTGTCATGGGTTGAGAACCACAGGTCTAAATGAAGGACTTAGTTTGCAGGACAGTGAAAGCAAAGCATATTAACAAGCAATAAACATATGTTCATTGAGGACTTGAAAAACACTGTGCTTGGTGTTGTAGGAAATACAAAAATGCTAAAGTATTATGTAATATTGGGAAAGTCCTTGGACCAGCAGTCTAGATCCACGTCTGCTGCTTACTAGTCATGGGTCCTTGAGCAATTCATTTATCCTTTCTGAGTTTCCTCTTCTTACTAAGGAACAAGTGTGAGAAACGTAGGGTGCAGAAATATATGTATTTGCAATTGGATGAACAGTCTTAATAGTCTTATCTAAAGGTCTCTAGTAGTGAATCCAAAGTCTTTGTTTGCTAATCTGATCTGACTAACATTTTAGTAATGACTTAAATGAATGAGGACATAATCGACATGTTGATCAAATGTAAACACAACATGCACTTGGAATGGCCATTAGCTGGATAAAAGCACCAGAACTGAAGACGATACTGAAAAGCCACATCTAAGCAAAAGGTATTTGCATACAGATAATGTAAAGTCATGCATTTGGACCCAGAAATTCACACCAGAGCACAAATACCAGATTGGGGAATTCAGTGTGTATGTAGGTGAGCAAGAAAGAGAGTAGTAGAAGATGAGATAAGAGATAAAGGAGTTCAAATTATATAGGGCCTCACATCTCATATTAAGAGAACTTTGTCATTTACTTGGAGTGAGGAGGAAAGTCATTTGAGGGTTTGAACAAAGGACTAACAGACTGGACCAAATTTTTATTTTATCAGATTACTTTGGCTGCTGCATTGAGTATAAATTAAATGGGGATAAGAACAGAAATAGGGAGACCAATTAGGAGGCTACTGCAGTAAACCAGGAGAGACACTGCAGTGGCTTAGATGAGGTGTAGCAGGAAGATGTTACAGATTAGATTTGGGTTGTCAGAAAAAGAAGGGAGTCGATACTGACTCTAATCAAACAGAAAGATGGAGGGCCATGAACTAAGATGGGAAAGACCGAGGGAGCAGATTTTGGATAGGCAAGTTGAATGGTATAAATGTAACACGAAAAGAGAATAGCTGTGAAGGCGAAATTTGGCTCATTCTACAACATTTTTGAAAAAAACAAAACAAAACAAGATGTAGAGTTTACAGGTATGACCATTTGATTCTGGATAAGAAAGAATTGGCAAAAATGAAATGGGTAACCATGTGAAATAGTGACTTAATAATACCAACCTTAGCTCATACTTCCCATGAGCCAGCCACTGTCAAGGACTTTGCAATTATTATCTCATAATCCTCAAATCAGTCCTATTTTACAGATGAGCAAATCATAGCTCGTAAGTGATTAAGCTATGCAAAGGTTGGTCTAGGTTCATATCGGCAAAACTGATAACTCTGGGTGAGCTAAGATTAAATTTCCTGTGGTTTTACTATTGCTTTAACTAGTAAGCAACACAAAAGATACACAGAAGAGCAAGATGGGAAAGAGAGCAATCTCTCTCGCGACAACTTTATTTTTCAAGCATACCTAAAGCGGAGTAGTTTCAGCAGCTCACGTGCTGTGGAGATCCTCCAGGTTGGAAGAATCTGCGACACCGTACTTACCCTTCATTTCTTTTTAGTCTGGGAGAGAACCACATCATTTAGACCCTAGTGTTGTGGTTCCAGAGTCAGAATTTCTGGTCGAGCCATCGTTACCTAATCCAATTATCTCCCTGTTTTGGCTCTTGCGTGGCCAGTGTGCCCACTTGATTCTTCAGTGCAGCTGGTCTGGCCATGGCCTGCCATAGCAGTGAGCTAGGATTTGAGCCCAGGCAATCTGATTCCTGAGTCTGGTCTTCACAACTGCCCCACATTATCTGCACGTAAAAGCTTTCAAAAGGGACTCAAAACTCATTTGGAAAAACGTAGTGGAAGAGATTTAAGCCTCAGATATGGCATGAGCTAGGTAGCTAATAAAGCAACTTCGAATGTCTAAAACATAATACCACCTCTCTGCTAACCTGTTGGTGAACTATAATAAAATGTAGGAAAGAACTGGAGAGGTGTTCTTATACATTTCTGCAGGACGGAAATCTAAATTGCGACTACATCTCTACCATTGGGATGTCCTCCGTTCTATACCTTACTCACATTTCTTGTCTCCAAGTAAACCATATGTGGTGTCTTCACACATATTGTTTCTGCTTCCAGAATACCTCCTCTTACCTTCTTTTCACCTGGATAACAACTACTTCACGACTGGAGTAAGACACCATCTTTTCTGTAAAGCCCTTTAGCATCCCATCCTCTATCCAGTCAGCTTTGACCTCTCCTTCCTCTCTGCTCCCAGAGACAGCCTCTTGGACCTGCCTCTTGCACCTTGCAAAGTGCTTATCTGATTGTCATATGTATATTTATTTACTTACAGGTTTCCTCCGACAATATAGCCTCCTTTCCTTGGATTGCTGATAATATTTTTTCTGAGCTCTTTTCCAAGATGCTGTTACAAAATGCTGTTGCTGACCATTTTGCATTTCATCTGTGTAAGTATATTTCTGGCTAGCACATGCAGGATGAATTGGAAAATGAGATGGGGAGTGCAGGAATCCATATTTGAGGTCCTTGCAATAGTCTAAGGTGTAGAGGGTGAGAATGGAAAAGAAGAGGATTAAAGGAAAAAATGCAAGAGATGTTGTGGAGGAAGGGTGAGAGACGTAAACATATGAGAATAAATAAAAAGTCTTTTTTAAATGAATGGATGTTTCTGAAAATACGGCTATAGAAACATTAAGTGAAACCCCTTCTAGAATAGCACACCAGAAAATGCTAGGAAAGATTTTTCTTAAAACAAAAAAATTTTGAATGTATAACTCAGCTAGTGGGAAGTAATAGAATTATTCAAAGTTCAACAATGCACAAAAAATCACGTAAGTACCAGAGCCAAACTTTTCCTTGGAGGCATTTACTGAGTTCTGATGGTCTAAAGTCTGAATTTTAATGGGCCACTGGCAGTGAACAGGAGACAGAGCCAGAAGCTGAGCAAAATGGGAGGTTGTATCAAAGACCCCTTTCACAAGAGTCAGGACCACCAAGGGCAATACTCTCAATGAGTGAACTAGAAACAACCTCTCCCTAAAAGAGAGTCATGGAGATACCACCTTTCTCAGCCTTAGCTTTGTCTGATAAGGAAAAAATATAAAGAAAAAAGAAAAAATGTCTCCAAAGAAACTCCTTACCCAGATCTGCATTCTCATGGTTTGAGGGCCAAAAGCCACACTGCCCATGTATTTAAAACCCTAAACCAAAGATAATTTGAGTGACCCTTGGTCAACAGTGTTCCCAGAAACCTGGCAGAAAAATCAACTCTGCTCCAGAGAAATTAATTTTGGGCATAGACTCAAAGAAAATTCTCAGAGATAGAGTTCTAAGATATGTAAGTTCACAGTCAAAATTATCATACTGAAAAGGAAGCAAATCATGATGAGTGAAAGCTAACATAAGAACAAACAGCAGATTAAGACAATAAAGAATAGATATTGGAATAATCAGACCCAAAATATTAAATAAGTATGTTTCAAAAAATAAAAAAGTAACTTGAACATATTGAAAAGGCACAAGAGACTATTAGGATTGGCCAACTGGATATAAAACAGAACCAAACAAAAATTCTAGAAATGGAAAAAATTAAAATAAAAAAGCAACAGATTAGATTCAGCAGTGGAGAGATTTAGTGAACTAGAAAGTAGAGATTAAAAACAAATTACAAAACAATGCCCAAGAGAGACAAAAGGAAGATATGAAGTAGAGAACGAGACACATGAAGGAGACAGTGAGAATGCCTGCTACACTCAAGCAATTGGTAAAGAAACTCTGAAGGAAATATGAGCAGTAGCAACTGTAAAATTTAGGTAGACTTCAAAAGCTGCCTCCTGCTATGTAGATTAGTAATACTAAAGGAGCATGGATAATTGCTGAGCACCAAAGCTGAGAAGAAAGCCTGCCAACTTGAGGGAAAATATAGATGAAAGGGGAAATCTGACCACCCTTCTCTTCCTTCCTATTCAAATTGATGGTGACACATTAATATAATCCCAAAAGAAAGAGGGAGTTGTGTCTTAAAGGCCACATGCCTAAGAATGAACTTGTAATGGGACCAGCAGCAGCACTGATTGTTGCTCATTCTCTCTGTTTATATAACACAATTGGAGTAATCTAGAAAATAATTATATCCCCCCTCCCTCCTCTTCATAAGTCATCAAAGATCTGTCTCTAAGAGAAGGTCTGAGAAGCCAGCTGTGTATCCTAGGCATGGACATTCTTCTACAGAAATAATCACACTGAAGAACAGAAGTGGAAAAGCTTTTTCTGTAAAGGACCAGATAGGAAATATTTGAGACTTGAGGGCCATATGGTTGGTATCATGGCTACTAAACTCTGCCATTATAGTACAAATGCAGCCACAGACAATGCATAAACAAAAGAGCTATGTTCCAATAAAACTTTACTTATAAAAGCAGGTGGTAGGCTGTAGTTTGCTCACCCGTGCTGTAAAAGATTACTTATCTAGAAGTACAAATACTGGCAGCATTCAACAAATGGAACTGTTCTAAAATTATTTTCAACAATCACTCTTTTTTTTTTTTTTTTTTTGCGGTACATGGGCCTCTCACTGTTGTGGCCTCTCCCGTTGCGGAGCAGAGGCTCCGGACATGCAGGCTCAGCGGCCATGGCTCATGGGCCTAGCCGCTCCGTGGTATGTGGGATCTTCCCGGACCGGGACGCGAACCCGTGTCCCCTGCATCGTCAGGCGGACTCTCAACCACTGCGCCACCAGGGAAGCCCTGATCACTCATTTTTGAAACTCACATCATTATGATAATTGAGAAAAAAATTTTCTACAGCCATACCATCCTAAACGCGCCTGATCTCGGAAGCTAAGCAGGGTCGGGCCTGGTTAGTACTTGGAAGGGAGAAAAAAATGTGCTCTAGCATTTGGACATAGTAATAGTATAAAGGGCTGGGAGATATAACCCAGTGAGTCACAGTGGCCCAGTTCAAACAATACACCCATGATGGGATGAGGTAGCTGAGTAGCTAAGACAATAACAGACTGCTAAATAACATACACATGGTGATACAGATCGTAACAGACAGAATAAAACTTACTCTTTCAGAGGGCACTACATGTGGCAAAAACTTCGTTATTTTCACACAGCGAAAGTCATTTACTTCTGAGCTAGGGACCCTCCAGTGTACAGGCTGAGGAGTCATTCCAAGGGGAAGCATAGCATTAAAAAACAGATGAGGGGTTGTCCCTGGTGGCACAGTGGCTGGGAATCCACCTGCCAACTCAGAGGACATGGGTTCGATCCCTGGTCCAGGAAGATCCTACATGCCACAGAGCAACTAAGCCCGTGCACCAGAACTACTTAGCCTGTGTGCCACAACTACTGAAGCCGCGTGCCTAGAGCCCAAGAGAAGCCACCTCAATGAGAAGCACGTGCACAGCAACAAAGAGTGGCCCCCACTCGCCACAACTAGAGAAAGCCCGCAAGCAGCAACAAAGACCCAATGCAGCCAAGTAAATAAATAAATAAATAAATAAGCAGATGACATTGAAGGAAGTTTACCCCATGCCCTCTTCTCTGGATCTTGTCCCTGCTATTATAAAACGTCATGCACTTCATTTTATCACACCTCTAGCTACACACAAACAAGGATTTCCCAGTAAATCAGAATTTTATGATTTTTTTAATTATAAAAACAACATAATGCTTTCTTTTGCCATTTTGAACAAAATAAGTATGCGTACAAATTCTCAAGTTTTTGTTGGGAAAATCAAGAAATATGCGTTGTAAGATTTTTACATAATAAAATTGTTTTCTCTTTTCACCTGAATTTTTAATCAATGCAAAATAATAGCTAATATTATTGATTGTTTAACATGTCCAGGCACCATTCTAAATACCCTACATGAATTATCTTATTTAATTCTCATAACTCAATAAGGTTGGCACTATAACTGATTTGCAAGATATACGTTTAACCTGTGATAGCCACTTAAGATACCCATTTTACTTTCCTTTCCTGCTCTCCTCATACCCACTTCAAAATGCCTCAGATTAAGCTCAATGAAGAACTTACCATATGACACCAAAAAAAAAAAAAAAGAAATCTGAGCAAACTAGAATGGCTCATCTTCCCAGACCTTATGCCCTTGCTAGAGGAAGAAATATAAAAACAAAAATGAGCTGAAGAATAGGAAGAGTTTTTTGGGGGTCAGATTCAAGTTCCTGGGTGCTTGAGTTTGTTGCATGAACACTTGCTCCCTCACTCCTGATTTGGGGGAGCTCCATGAGCCAGACAGCTGTGTTACAGCGAGACTACAGGAAGAGGAGACTGGCACCTTACTTGCCAATTGCTTATCTGCTGAGCCTCAGGGCTTGCAGCCAGAACTTGATGAAAGGAATTTTAGGAAGAAGGGATAGGTATTGGCAAAGTAAGGCAGAAGAGAGCAGCGCTACTCTCTGAAGTCAAGAGGTCAAGATCAGGAAGACAGGGACATCAAAAAATGAATAGGAAGGGAAGGAAAGGCATTTGCCAAATGGACCACATTCGTCACAGCTGTAGGTTAGATGACTGTCAGGTGAAAGGTGCAGCCAAATACTTCACAGAAACCACACAGATGCCTAGACAGCTGCTCAGAGACAAGTCCATCACTATCCAGATCTGTGGGTCTCCCTCATCAGGAGATTTGGAATGAACTAAATCAAAGGTGATGATTGACTCAGGAGTGCACAGACAATTAGCCATCACCAGATCCTAGTGGTCAAGAAAGTATCTTCTCCCTCAACATTTCTTCTACTTCCTTTCCTCCAGATATGGCAAAAGGAGAAAGGAAAACACTGCAGACCCTTTCTCAATGGAATTCTCCCAACTGAACGTATGTGTTATTTCAGATTCTTCAGGAAGCAAATGCCAAGATAGAATTAGATATACAAATAATTAATTGGAGGAAACAACTATGAAGAATAAGGGAGAAGGAGCAGGAGTGGATGGGGAAAAACTTCAGACCACGATGCTCACCTGACACTTGTGCAAGGACAGAAGAAGGAAGGAGGACTGGGTAGGCAGAGGCCCCAGATTGCAGTGAAGATCTCAGAAAGGCTTGACCAGGCCAGTGGGGCATTGTAGAGCAAAGTTTGTCCATTAGAGGAGCCCCATGTTGGGCAGGAACGGTCCAGCTCTAGTATACATACCTGCTTTGCTCGGTTATTGGATTTGAGCAGCCCAGGGAGCGTGTAACCTCCTTGTCATGGACACTTCAGAGGATCCCAGAGTTACAGCCTCTGGAGGCTGTCAGCTAACTATTCTCTTTGCAGCTTGTTCTCACTTCAAGGGAGATGTGGACAACACACTCCATTAGCTGCCACAAGATCCATTAAGTCTACTCTGGGATGATGATGTGGGCTTCACACTTGGACATTAGAGTGAAATTATAAATATTTTGCTCTAAGCCAGAGTTAATAAGATCAGTCACAACCTCTTCCCATTCAGCAGGTTATAACAAAGAACTAGGACACCTGATGCATCTGCTCTACATCAGTCATTTTTCACATTCACCTCCTCCCAGCTCACTGCTTCCTCTCACCTTTCAGCTACTTGTCTGTCCTATCAACACCCACTCTGGGATCAGGTCCACCTTCAGACAAAAAAATTTACCTTCAGTGCAGGTAATAGCTAAGTATAGTTTGGTCACTGCTTTTAATAGCTGACAAAAGGATGTGTGAATATTTTTGACTGGTTCCTGTCTTAGCATCTCATTCTTGTTTAAAGAATAAAAATGTGGTCAAGAAAGAGGAATCACCCCTAATTTGGAATAAATCTCAAATCAAGCACATAGTGGTATGAGAGGCTAGAATAGTATTGTTGAACTTAAAAGGGAGGTTTATTTGAGGAAATGGCTCAGAGTTAAGATCTGAAAAGGGGAGGGAAGAACATTCCAGGCAGAAGAATCAACATGTACAGTGGCCCTTAGTGACTGGGGTAAGGGTTTAAGATGAGACTAGACCAGGTGGGTAAGAGCCAGATCTTCTCACAGGAGTTTTCATTGTCCTAAAAGTAACAGTAGGGTTTTAATCAAAGGACTGGGATGGGTGGAAGATGATAATGTTAGGATTTGTACTTTGAAAAAAATCCCTCCGGATGAAGAATGGAGAACAGATTGAAGGATGCATGAGGAGATATTAAGAGATATTTAGGAGTTTTGTTTTAATAGTCCAGGTGAAAGATGAGGCTATCTTGAACAAAGAGAAATAGATAGATTAAAAAAAAAAATTTAAATGGCAAAACATCCAAAACTCACTGGTAGATTAGATATGGGGCTTGAGAAAGAGAAGGGTGTCAAGATGTCTCCTAGGTTTCTAGCTAGCATACTGGATGAATGATAATGGCATTGACTAAAATAATAAATACCAAAAGAGAATCAGGTTGAAGAACAAGGCTGTGAATTCAGAATTAAACAGTTTACCAATTAGGAATCTTTTAGTCACAAGTTATTAAGAAGCCCAATTCAATCTGACTTAAACAAAGAAGAGAAGATATTGCTCCACCTAATTATAAAATCTATTAGAGAGGCTGGCTTCCCCAGTGGCCTCATTTAAGAATCAGATGATATCACCAGGATTCATCTCTCGACTCTACTTCCTCCCGACTGGCTACATTCTCAGACTTTACATGGTGGCTCCTGTACAACTTCAGGCTCACACCATCACAAGACTAGTTCAGTGTAAGAGGAAATTCTCTTCCCAAAAAGTTGAACAAAAATTCAAAATCTAATCTCTTTAGCCTTTATGGTCTTATTCTGGGCATATGCCCAACCTTGAACCAATTACAATTGCTTAGGGTGATTAAATATGCTAATTGGATCCTGTAGCCTGAGGCTTAAGTCATATTCAAAAAGAAGTTCATGAATGAAAATGGAGGAGAGTTACATATCCCAAAACAAAATCATGTACCACTGCCACAAAAAGCATAAGGGAACACAGGGTAGTGAAAACAAGATATAACTATCTCGTTTAGGTGAACGTGATTTCTGAGATTAACAACAGGCAGGATGTGGTGGACATCTGAGAAAATCAAAGCTTCACTGATAAAGAAAGGGTACTTAAAATCACCTCTGAGCATTAGCAGAGGTCAAGACTATGGGCTTTCAGTAACAACTGGCTCAATACAAGAACATAGACCACATGGGACAAAAGCAACATAAGGAACATCCAAGGAAATCTATTTTTGGTGAAGATTCTCTGGAAGGTCCATCAGATGTCTTGCTGTAAAATAATCAGAATTGAATTTTTTTCTGTTTATGTTTAATACACATCATATGATGTGAGTTCAGTCAATCTTACTTTTTCCATTATTAAAGTATTGATACTCCTCCAGGTATCAATAGAAATATGTAGACTCCAGCACCTAGAATGGACAAAAGCATGACGACCACCCTCTTTATTTCCTGTTGTATCAGCCAGACCTGTTCCTGCCTGGGAATACTAAACAGTACACACACACACACACACACACAAAAAACCCTTTGGGGGCTGTCTTGGTAAGATTGAATGTGAAAAATAGTTTCCACTAGAGGGTGCTAAGCCTCAAAATAAAAATATAAACCAGGTACGTAGGATTTTCCCATACTTTCCAATATTCATTGAGCAACTAATAACTATTAACCTGGACTCCCCAAAAAGCAGAGCCTGAGGCAAAGCTTATGTGCTACTACTTTATTATAGAATGCAATCCCAGGGAGCAGGAATGAGGGCAAAGGAAAAGGAGGCAGGGAAAAAGTGAGAGTCAGTCCAAGAAGTTATATTACTGAGCCAGTCACCTCTTGCTATTAAACACAACTGACTCCTAGATCTTATTGTACCTTCCTCTAAGAGCCCATATAAAAAGCTGCTTCAGGGCTTCCCTGGTGGCGCAGTGGATGAGAGTCCGCCTGCCGATGCAGGGGACACGGGTTCGTGCCCCGGTCCGGGAAGATCCCACATGCCTAAGAGCGGCTGGGCCCGTGAGCCATGGCCACTGAGCCTGTGTGTCTGGAGCCTTTGCTCCACAACGGGAGAGGCCACAATAGTGAGAGGCCCACGTACTGCAAAAAAAAAAAAAAAAAAAAAAGCTGCTTTATAGAACAGTCCAGCCAGACTGGCTCAATCATCCATTGTTAAAGTTTTACCCAGTGGGGTATTAATTCCCTCCTTACGTATGTCTGAGTTGCGAAAAAATACCTTGTCAAAGATAATGTCATGCAAACAGCAGTTGGAGGATGTTTGTCCTTTGACACTAAACATTAATTATCACTTCTCATTTAATAAGACGACTAGTTGTGGGCTTCTTAGGTATTTCTTGGTTGAAAATAATTTCCATTAGACTTGCTAGTCATCTAAGAAATTAGCTTTGTTGTTTATCTTGAATTAGTCTTGTTTACCTTTGCCAAATGAATGCTACATTATAACTGATTGAATAAGCAGTGCTATTTGTTTTTAAGAATGAGAACTCTTTGTTTTTTCAAGTTGATTTATTTTGAAATATTTATAGCTTTCCCCATGGCTTCAGAAACAGACTAGGAAGACATTTAGCTGCTTTTAAACAACTGTTGTATAACACTACAAGCTTTTTTTCTGTTTGTCTACTTAGTAAATCAAGCATATGTTTTCTAGAAGGCTTTGTCTAACTGCCATAATATCAATAATTTGCATCCATTTGTCCTACCTGCTAAATAATTTTATGCTTTAGATCCTTATCAGTTATTCTTAACGTTCTTATAAAATGTGCCATTTTTACATTGACTTTTTATTTGGAAATAATTTCAAACTTACAAAAAGTTGAAAAAATAAAAATAGTACAAATGAATACCCATATGCCATATACTTTATCCAGATCTATCCATTTTTTAACATTTTACTCTGTTATATATGGTTGTCCATCACGGCCCTTTACCCCTAAATACTTCAATGTGTTACTTCCTTAAAATAGGGATAGTCTCTCAAATAATCAATTATATAATCTACTGTCCATATTCCAATATTACCAACTGATCTACTAATGTTCTTTATAGCATTTTTCCCTCCAATACAGGATCCAGTCTAGGGTCAGGAAGGTATTTAGCTGTCATATCTCTTCAGCCTCCTTTTGTTTGGAATAGTTCCACAGTTTGTCTGTGTTTTTTAAGACATTAATATTTTTGAAGGATACAGTCCCACCTCCCTTTTTTAAAAACAGAAAATTTCTCATTTTATGATTGTCTGATGTTTCCATGTGATTAAATTCTTTCTCCACCAGCAAATGCACAGGTGATGTTATGTCCTTCTCAGGGTATCACATTTGGAGCTCCATGACTTCTGTCTGTCCCTCATTGGAAATACTAGCTTTGATCACCTGGTCAAGGTGTTGTCTGACTTCTCCACTATTGTTTTTTATTCCTCCCTGCAACTAATTAGCAATCTGTGAGAAGACACTTAAGACCATACAAATATGGTTTTGCTGTTCCAAAAGAAAATTTCTCTTTAGATTTAGCATGGATTGATTATGCTTGGCTAATCCAATCTTCACTGTGATGGTTGCAAAATTTGTGATTTTTTCACTCCAGAACAGTCAGTCCTTGGCATTCTGCTGTATGCAAGAGCCCTTCCTTCTCCCCCATTTATCCATCATCAGTATGGACTCATGAATTAATATGCTTTTCAATGGTTTAGATTTCATTATTGAACTTTATTTTGCTACTTAGATTTTCCCAGATTTGGCCAGTGGGAGCCCTGCAAAGCTAGCTCCCATGTCTTTGTGACATCTTTTTTCCCCAGCATTTCTTACTATCTGGTACAACAAGATGTTCCAGGTCCATCTTGCACCTACCCGGCTCCAGTTCTAGAAACCAGACATTTTTCTAAAGAGCCCTACTTCCTTTTAGTGGGGAATGGTATTAGAGATCAAGATCTGGGTGATAATGTACGTTCACTCCTACTGTTGGGGGAGAGGGATATTTGCTTCTTGGCTCTTTCAACCAGAGATAGAAAATCTGTGCATACACATGCATACAAATGTTCATATATACATAAATATTTAAAAATAAAAATACATAGGCATGCCCACACACACACACACACACACACACATTTTTTTTTAAGAAGTCAAGTGTTCACACTGATTCTTCCAATTCCAATTCATGCCTACGGAGTTCTTTCTTTCTCTTCTGTATTCCCTATTTGTATGGCCATGCTCCACAGAAAGAATTCCGGTTCTCAACAACATACTATGTATGCATTTGCTCAGTCCTATGATACATCTAAAATGGTTTCAGAATTTTGCCAATACTACTAAAAATACAATACAATAAACAAAACTACTGAAAAGAGTTAAAGATTTATTTCCAATTCTCACCTCCCCTACTGTACCACCCCAACACACACGGCTATACACACCCTGTTCTGGCCACAACTAATGGTGTAGAGTCAAATATATATACGGTCAATAAAGGCATATTTTGTAAACTTTGCTATTTTTATTACTCTTAACAAACAGGATATCACATGTTAGCCTTCTCCTTTCCTAGACATGCATATATGTCAGCACACCTCTTCACATGACATATTACCCAGCCCTTCCTTTCCTTTTGGACTATGCCATTTTATAATCTATCCCATATGCAGCTTTCAAAAAAAAAAAAAAAAACTTCCTAAGGTGTAGTTTCACACATGCCATGATACTGTTCAACAAAACTTTCTATCACTTCCAACTACCCAAGACAAAGAAACAAGTTCATCTTCCAAGCCCTTTGTAATAGGGTCCCAAACTAGCTCATATATCCTAGCTCCCCAAATTACAGTCTATATCTGATTCTGGTCAAAATGGATTATTTGCTGTTTCCCAAACTGTTCCCATACTTTTTCTCATGCAGTTCACATTTGCTGGATGCCTTTTATTATCAGATCACTTGCCTTTTAAAACCCTATCAGTCCTTCAAGGTTCATCTCTAATATCACCAGTTCTCCCATGATGGCTTTTATTTTTCCAATTTATGCTGATTTTAGTTATGGTCGAAACAATAATTTTTTTCTGTATGTATTATCAAAAAGAATTTATTTTCTATCTAGTATTTGGAAGAAACTGTGACAGAGACCAAAATAACCTGTATCTACTAATCTATTGTGGGGTCTTGATGATTTGACCTTGGGGAACCCAACTCATTGTTGGTGGATCCTAATTTCATTACCAAATAGCTGTGTGGCCTTGGACAAATAATCTCTCTGGCCTAAGTTTATCATCAATAAAATAGACATAAAAAAAGTATCTTCACTGGAGAATTGCTGTGAAAAACAGAAATAATCTTGCACATAGTAGCCCGTTTTGTCATTGCTGCTGAATGCTTAATAAATGTCTCAGATGAATTGGGATCCAAGAGAGACCGAATTCTAATCCCAACTCTACCAACACCTTGGACATATCACTTCATCTTTCTAGGCTTCCTTATCTTCCATCATGCATAAAGCCAAGTGGTGAAGCCCACGCCCTCTGACTGAGTCAACCTGGCTGAGTCCCTAGGTGGCGGTGTCTTGGGTTTAGGCCCATACTCTGTGTGGCCACTAGCTGGCAGGATTGCCACATGGTTGCTTGGCCACTCCCCATCTCCACCTCCATCTCCACCTCCAGGAAGGCCTTGCCTTAGGGACTTTGGACCAAAACAAACAAAACAGTCCAGCCTAGCTGCAGCCAAGGCTTCAGAGTGGAGTCTTATGTGGCTATAAAAGGAGAAGAGGAAGCAAAATCTCCAGCACTCTTGTACAAGCCTAGGGGAGGGACTAGGATTCCAAGGACAGCTGACATCTCTCCAGCCCATCTATCACATGGTAGATGCCCCTGTAAAGTGCTACAGGTGACCCAGGCCAACACCAGGGTGCCCTTTGGAGAATCTGATGCTGCCTCTCTTGGAAACCATATCTCATGCCTCACGAAACACTTGTGAAAATTTGGGACTTGGGCTTGTAACGTCCAAATGTGTGAGCAACTCACTTTGATCTCTTCGCTCCTCAGTTCCCTTTGTTGTAAAATGAGTGTAAATCAGGCCTCTGATCTCCTTGTTTTGTCTTCCGTGCTATAGGCAGTGCAGAATCCTGGAAATAATGTGGGTTTCGTGAACACACAGACTTGCTTTAAATCCTGTTCTTTCCATTTGTATAAATCTGAGGAACTTTTCTAAGTTTCCTCATCTACAGAATGGAGATAGAAAACCTATTGATTTCACAATTTTTTTTGATGAATGGAATGAAATAAAGTAAGTGAAAATGGCACATAAAGTTGCTTAATAGGGTTAATTCCCATCCCTGATTATAAAAATACAAAACAGCACGATTTCATAGTCATTAAAAATGGGTACACATGCATAAAAAGGACAAGATCAATATGTACCAAGCTCTTAGGGTTTATCTCTAGTGATAAAAATTCAAGTGATTAATATTTTCCTCCTTATAGCTCTCTGTAGTTTCTAAATTTTCTAAAACGAACCTTTATCACAGTTGTTCCTTTTTTTATTGTGGTAAAACATACATAGCATAAAATCGACCATTTTTAAGTGTGCAGTTCTGTGGTATTCTGTACATTCCCAACGCTGTGCGTCCACCACCCGCTGCCATCCATCAGCCAATGCCTCTTATCATCCCAAACTGAAACGCTGTACCCATCAGATCACAGCCCGCATGCTTCCCTCCCTGCCCCTAGTAACCACCATTCTGCCTTCTATCTCTATGAATTTAACTATTCTAGACACCTCATGTAAGTGGAATCATGCAATATTTGTCCTTTTGTATCTGGCTTGTTTCTTATTTCACTTAGCTTAATGTTCTCAATGCTCATCCGCGCTGTAGCACGAATCAGAATCTCCTTCCCTTTTAGGATTAAGAAATACTCCCTTGTATATGTATACATACATATATATATATATATAATATTTTGTATTCATTTATCCATCAATGGATATTTGGATTGTTTTTATCTTTTCGGCTATTATGAATAATATGAACAACAGTGTACAAATATCTCTTTGAGTCCCCGCTTTCAATTCTTTTGGGTATATACCCAGAAGTGGAATTGCTGGGCCATATTGTAATCTGTGTTTAATTTTTTAAGCAACTGCCATGCTCTTTTCCATATCAACTGCACCATTTTACATTCTTATTTTTTTTTTATATATTTAAAAGCCGTCCTAATGAGCGTGAAGAGGTGTCTCATTGTGGTTGTTACATTTATGTAATGTGCCGATTTGCATTTCCCTAGTGATTAGTGATATTGATCATCTTTGCATGTTGTTAAGTAACTAAAAACAAAACCCTTCCTACTAAACAAATGAATATATTATGAAGCAGAATATAATATTTGTACACATTTTCAAATTGAAACATGAGACTTCAAAGAAATTTCCTGTATGTGGTGGGCAGCTTAGATCTATACCCCTAGACTCCCCAGGAGTCCTCATTCCTTCTTCTCCACCATGGGGATGGGTCAGGAAACCATTTGAGAAGCCTGCTGGTCCCTGAGTTCACAGGAGGAGAAAGGGTATAAGAGGCCAAGAAGGCTACATCTAATAAGATAAAGTTTCCAGAGGAAAGTCAGCCCCGAATTAAAATGGAACCCATTCAATAAACATTTAAGACACCTGAAAGCTACTCTGCATATGACAGTGATCAAGTTACTCCTTGTGAAGTAGTGAGTAAAACAAACATTGAATTATGGTGTGACAAAGCGAGAGAGTGGCATGGACATATACACACTACCAAACGTAAAATAGATAGCTAGTGGGAAGCAGCTGCATAGCACAGGGAGATCAGCTCAGTGCTTTGTGACCACCTAGAGGGGTGGGATAGGGAGGGTGGGAGGGGGGGAGATGCAAGAGGGAAGAGATATGGGAACATATGTATATGTATAACTGATTCACTTTGTTATAAAGCAGAAACTAGCACACCATTGTAAAGCAATTATACTCCAATAAAGAAAAAAAAAATTGAGCACTTGTTACAACAAACAAACATTGAGCACTTGTTACCAGTTTAGTGGGTACTACCGATGTAGAAGTACAGTACCACAGGAGGGTGTAATAGGAGGATTTAAACTATGGAGTACAAGAAGCCCAGAGCCAGACACTAAACTGACATGTCAGGAACTCCAGAGGGAGATGGACCAGGAGGTAAAAGGAACACATGGAGCAGTTATTCCCAAACATCTGTCTGTGGGCAAAGTGGTAGCTGATCAGCAGTAAGAAGAGAAAAATAAGGATACTCTCATGAGTTTTACATAAAGCTAAATTTACCCTGTACGGAACTATCACTAGGGGTTAAATGTCCTTTCTTTTATAAAGTAAAAAATATTCTTAGGGGCTTCCCTGGTGGCACAGTGGTTGAGAGTTCGCCTGCAGATGCAGGAGACGTGGGTTCGTGCCCCGGTCCGGGAAGATCCCACATGCCGCGGAGCGGCTGGGCCCGTGAGCCATGGCCGCTGAGCCTGCGCGTCCGGAGCCTGTGCTCCGCAACGGGAGAAGCCACAACAGTGAGAGGCCCGCGTACCGAAAAAATATATATATTCTTAATAAGCCAAAATAAAAGGAGCAAACCCACATCATTTCTTAAATTTTGTTGTGAACTTTAACTGGTCTGTAACATTTCAGTACTCTCAGCACTCCAGGAATTCCTGGCTAGGAGCAAGAAGCAGGTGTCTTGACATGGAGAAGGGCAAGCCAGTCAGGATGAGTGGAGACCCACAGAAGGCCTGGCCTACGTTGAATCTCATGGACTCCAAGCCCTTCCAGAGAAGCCACTTGTAGGTGTTGATACATGCAGCCCCCTCCCCAACCCTATCATTCTGAGCCAGGGACAGGGATTTAAAGAGGCAGGAATCTGCTGATGTCTTTTGAACCTGTCTGTCCCAACCTGTAGAGAGGGGTTGGTACACTTTTTCTGTAAAGGACCATACAGTAAATATTTTAGGCTTTGTAGGCCATCTGATCTCTGCCATGACTACTCAGTGCAGATGTTGTAGCTCAAAAGCAGCCACAGACAATATGTAAACAAACTGCCATGACTGTGTTTCATTGAAACTTTATTCACAAAACACAGGCAGAGGGCCAGATTTGGCCCATGGTCCACAGTTTACCAAGGACTACTCTAAAGAGCCTCATAAATCCCAGATCAGACTCAGCAATAAAAACAAATCCTGGTCATTTTGTAGACATGAAACTTGTGGCATAAGAGAGACTTGTGGTTTCGAGTTCAGCTTAAGCAGTTGTCTGCTGAACAACAATATCATCATCGTTCCTAGGATTTTATATCTAGCTGCTATACACCAAGAAATATACTAAGTACATCATATGGATTATTTTACTTAATTTGCACAACAACCCTATAAAGAGCTATTACTACCATTTCTACTTTACAGCTAAAGGAATTGAGGATTGAGAGGTTATGTAAGTTGCTGAGGCCCACACAGCTGGTGAGCAGTGGAGCTGTGTTGATAAAGCAGGAGACGTGGACTTCCGCTTCTAGCCATGATGGAGTAACAGGGACTAGATTCACATTCCCACCTTAAACAGCTAAGAAACTGAACAAAATCTATAAAAAGATCGTTTTCAGACATTCAGCAAGTGGCACAGCGGGACAGCGATTCCTATGAGAAAAGAGGTGAGCCCTACCTAGGATGCCCCAACTCACTGTCTGCATAAAGTTTCCTGGCTAATACCAAAGCGAACAGGAACCAAACAGAACCCAGCATCTGGAGTCTGGGAGGCCAAAGCAGCTAAGATTTCTGGGGCAGAGTACTAGAGAGGAAAGAGTCACACAGAAGGGAGCTCCAGAGACATGCAGAAGGTTTACCTTATGTCTTTAGCTGAGAACAAATCAGCCTGTGTGTGCAAGAAACTACCAGTGCAAGGAGAGAACCATCAGAAAGGAGCATTCCTGGAGCTCACCCAGGGTTGGGAATATTTTATGTTCCTGTAGCCACAGTAAAAAGATCTCCTGATATATACCTACTCAAAAGGTATCACGTTAGTAGTGGGACTAAACCAGGCCTACACTAAAGGATACTCTGGACCTGCCTAACAAAAATTAAAAGCAAGTCAAAAGAATCAGTTTGTTTCCAAGTAACTCAGCTGCATCCCCCAAAACAAGCCTTAAAAGATATTTAAAGGATTAGAGAAAAAATCTGTGCCCAATCACATAAAATTCACAAAGTCTCCCACCCAACAAAAAATTAACAGGCATTCAGAAAAGCAGGAAAATATGCCCTTAAAACCTGGGGAGGCGGCACGGGGAATCAGTCAATAGAAACAGATACAGAAATGCCACAGATGATACAATTAATAGACAAGGATGTTAAAACGACTTCTATAAATATGCTCCATATGTTCAAGAAAGTAGAAGAAAGCATAAGCAGGACGAGAAATGAAGGATATAAAAAAGATCCATATAAAACTTCTAGAGATGGAGAGCAAACAACAGTAATATCTGAGATGAAAGGTCACACAACTAGCAAGTGGCAAACCTGAGATTCTAACCCTGGACTGACTCCAAGTTTGGTTCACTGCACTACTGTATCAGCTTTGTAGCAGAGGCGACTGACAGAGAAGGAAAATCAGCACCACTTTCTTAATTAAGCCAACTGGTTCACAGGTGTAAGTAGCATTTTTAAAATTTCCCTGAATGTATTTATTTATTTATTTTAACATGTTTATTGGAGTATAATTGCTTTACAGTGGTGTGTTAGTTTCTGCTGTATAACGAAGTGAATCAGCTATACATATACCTATATCCCCATATCTCCTCCATCTTGCGTCTCCCTCCCACCCTCCCTATCCCACCCCTCTGGGTGGTCACAGAGCACCGAGCTGATCTCCCTGTGCTATGCGGCTGCTTCCCACTAGCTATCTATTTTACATTTGGTAGTGTACAGGAAGAAAGACGCAGACGTAGAGAATGGACTTGAGGACACGGGGAGTGGGAAGGGTAAGCTGGGACGAAGTGAGAGAGTGGCATGGACTTATATACACTCCCTGAATGTATTTAAACTGTCTTCAGCTTATGCTGCACGCTGGGATGGAAGCTAACTAGACACGGCCGTACATCCTCTCTGGCAATCCAAGTAGAGAGTACTATAAAAAGAAACAAAAAACAACCATTGCTACTCAGTGTAAATCTAACCATGCCTGGTGAATTTGCTTAGTTCTCTTTCCTGTTGAGAATATTCATACCTCTTTTTTGTTGTTATTGAGACAACCATATATGTGATAAAAGAATGAAAGATCATTCATTGTTCGTCATCTCAGGGACTACTCAGATGCTATAGAGATTTCCCTGATCCATCAAAGACATAAGAGGCATCAAAGAAAGAAAGGACATGATTCTTAATGAGGAAAGAGTCTGCATATCCCCAGGGTTAAGTCAGTCCCTGATTCTGACACCCACATCCCACCACAGTGGGGCTGGAGCTCATCTTTTGGCTTTTTAGGATATTTTCAAGAGCAATATTTAAACAGTAAAAAGGAATAAAGAGTTTTCATGTCCCTTTGCCACATTTATCTGTATACTGTACATTGCTAATTATACCTGAGTTTATCTACTCAGGAAAAGCAGACTAAGAAAGACCATAGTTCCATACATCATATAATAACATCTTAAAATCAGACACAATCTCAAAGATCATCTAATCCTTCCCTGTCATTTTAAAGATGAAGAAACCTAGGCCACACACACAGATAATGGCAGAACTGTGACTAATATCTTTACTCCTCAGAAAACTGGAGTACATGTGGGAAGAAAAGGATCCACCTTTTAGAGGCTGTGGGCTGTTGGGCCAGATCCTTAACCTAAGGGACAAATACCTTCTGTGGATTAGATAAAATAATGTATGCATGTTGTATTAAGCTTACATTTATTTCAGTGGTTGCCCCATGTAAAGGGCCTACTAAATGGATTTAATGTCCCCAGAACCCGTTGACTAGTAACCCTCTAAGAGACGGAAACCAGTTGGAATCAACACAAAACTGGAAAAAGTCTACCATCCTAAGAGCCTCATAAACATGTATATTTTCAAGGTCTTATCAAAACAACTGGGATGAAGTCTTAGGAAAGTGTAACTAGAATACAGCTTACGAGGGCAAAAGAGCTATGGCCTAATGAATTTTATTTTAATCTTCCTAAAGAAAGATAACAATGGAAGAGAAGGCCTGGCCTGCATGGGAACTACAAAAGGGCAATGAAAGGACATAAATTGGCCATGTTGCTTCCATCTCTGTCCAAGAGAAGCAATGCCATGAATTGGATGACAGTGGCTGTTATTTTCATCCAGAGAACTCTTTCCTTTCTGTTTCTGTGTTTCCTCTTCTCTCCTCCCCTCTTCTCTCCCTTTATCTTCCTCCCCGACCCTCTCTTGGTCCCATTCAATTTCGGGCCATGTGCATGCAGATGTAAAGCCAATGCACCCATTTTGCTACCATAAAAGAAACCAGCCTTAGAATGAATAGAGCATTGCAGGGGGCAGAGATAAGGCACATGAGCGCGCGCGCGCGCGCACACACACACGCACACACCAAACAAACAACTAAAACCAGAACTTGATAACACAGTGAGTGCTTAAATCAGTTCAACTCCAAGTCTCATTCTACTTTGGATTTCCAATTGTAGAAACTACCAAATCCTCGCACTCATTTCACCTATTTTGTTTCTTTTTTTCATTTATTTTTATTGAAGTATAGTTGAATTACAATGTTGTCTTAATTACTACTCTACAGCAAAGTGACTCAGTTATACATATGTTATCTATAAATCACCTATTTTGAATTTTAGTTTCTGTTACTTGCAACAGAATGCAACCTAATGAATCAAAATTGGTTCATCATGAGGACTTTCCTACATGGGATATAATGTTCTAATCAGCCAGCATATATATTTGGTCCACCTGAAGGATGGTTTTCAAGCAAAATTAACAAACCAACATTAAGTTTTATGTTCAGGTCACATATGATTTTGTTTAGCACGATTCATTTACTTGTTGTGTGGGATGTGTCTTCTAGCCTTGTTGAGTGGATCATTTCTAGCAATACCAATATTTTCACATTTCTGGACCTACAAATCTAAGAGCCAGACCCTGAACTGTGGCCTCCATGCTCCAGTGTTGCATCTTGTGTGACCTAGACTGTGTGTCTGCTCTGTTCATCTCATCTCTCTCCTTAATGACTCCCATTACAGTGCTCTTTCCACCATGCCACATGCTCATTAGGTGGTTAATTACATCATGAGCTTGAAGTAATAAGATAGCATTTCTTACTATTTGTTAATTCAGATGGTAGGCCTTCCCTCCAATTAGTGTAAATTATTAAGGTTTTATTATATACATACATATGTGTTTATGTCTGTAAAGTTTCATTGATGAATAATGACTGTGCAGCCACCCACAGACCAGATGGAAATGATTGGAGAGCATTAAATAAAACATTGTTAGGTCATTTCCAGTATGTAATCAGCACCAGTGGCTGTGGTTAGACTTGTTAAATAAACAGATGGAGGAAAGGATGACTCACTGAGAACAAAAATTATTGAGGCCTTAGGTATCCCCAACACAGACCTTCCAAGGAAAAAGCTTGGAGACTGCTGAGCATGGCTTGGGTGATGTCCTAGGTTGAAGTGTTGGTGAACAGCACAGAATCTTTGCTCTCTGCGTATTGACTATAGTTTAAGGTTATAAAAACAGTCTCTCCTTCGCCCTTCCTCCTCCTTCCTCCTTCCCAACTTTCACTCCTTCCTTTATTGTTTTCTTTCTTAGAAACACTTATGAATGTCAAATATGTGCCACTCACTGGGCTGGGTATTAAAAAAGACATAATCCTGACCACCGCCCCTACGATTTCCTGGTTTTGTGGCCTTGGTCAAGTTGATTAACTTCCAGAAGCTCAATTTTATCATTTAAAACTGAAGATATAGTTGCCTCTCCTGTCTCTACTTTACAGGTTTGCTTTGAAGATCCAATGTCATTAGTGAGGTAAAGGGAAGGAAACCCCTAAGAACTGTGATTGCTATTCCATGCCCACTACCACGGCCCTCTAACAGATAACGTCATCCTTGCGCTTTGCTTCTAAGCATATTTTCACTAATAGTTATGTAGTACTTTAAAGTAGAAAGCATATGGCATTTATTATCAGAACAATCAGGCTTAAGTCCCAGCTTCACCATTCAATAGCTGTGTGACATTAGGCAAATCCCTTAAAGTCTTCGAACCTCAAGAGATTGTTGTAAGGAAAAAATTAAGTTTAAAAAAATAATAATAATGGTTAGAAATCAGTTACATTTGGGGGAGGTGTGTGTGTGTGTGTTGGTTGCAAGGACCACCTTTAAAAAGGGACGGAGTTTATTTCCAGGACTTATACTATCTAGAGCAGGAACAAGAGGCCGTCAGGACTTGAGACTCTCTGGGGACCAGACAAGTTCTTCAGACTTTCTCACTGCATCTCCGTTCCTCTCCACCTGTCTGGTTTGTACTCACTGCACAATCTAGATGGAATCCTAAAGTGAACCAATCTGAGTGGTTTAGCAATTCACCACGGCCTCTGTAACGCAGGAGCCCTCCATACAAGGTTATCTCCAAACAAGCCGAGGACTAGCTTGGGGTGGCCCAATCAGTGGTCACTTCTGCTCAAAGAATAGCCAAGCACTAGTCTCCTGATTAGGGGGCTGTGGATGGGCTGAGGGATGTTGTACGTGGCAGGAAACATCACTGACTATTTCAAAGTAAGGCAGGGATGTATGAGTACATTCTATTGGGCAAGAAGTAGCGAATAGAAACTGCCCCCTGAGCACTCTGAGGCTATATTTAAAGATGTTACACAGGGACTTCCCTGGCGGTCCAGTGGTTAGGACTACACACTTCCACTGCAGGGGGCACATGGGTTCGATCCCTGGTCAGGGAACTAATCCCTCCTGCTGTGTGTCTCGGCAAAAAAAAAAAAAAAAAAAAAAAAAGTTACACAGAAGGTGTATGCTTAGGGAGGAAGAGATTAGATTCCAGGCAGAAAATAACTTTTCTCTCTAAAAGTTTCCCTTCACTGCAGCAAACAGAGAAAAGAAAAATTAACATAGATGTGAGGGGTGGGAAGGGGGATGAGGAGACATCCAGAATGTTAAGATTAAATGAGGGAAGCAAAGATGAAATACACTGCAACCACTCCCACAGTAAAAAGTAAATCAGGCAGCTGGCATTTTGCAGCAGGTTTGGGGGGACCTGGTCTCCTCGGCAATATTGATGACAAATTTTGAATACTTAATATGAATTCTGAGTAATAACATAAGCAATTACTACTAAGTACCCTGAAAAACTAGCATGGAGTAACTTGGGGAAAAAGAATGTGGGGCACCATAGGAAAATCAAAGGAAGCCAGAAGATGATAAATCAAACGGTATCAAAATCAAAGGTCTTTCCTCAGCAATACCTATCGGTTAGGGGTCGGATTGTGTCCCCTTCACACACACACAAAAAAGATATATTGGTACAAACCCCCAGTACCTCAGTATCTGAGAATGTGACCTTATTTGGAAATAAGGTCTTCACAGAAGTAATCAAGTTAACATGAGGTCATTAGGGTGTCCTTATATGATTCAATACAACTGGTGTCCTTATAAAAGAAGGAAAATTTGGACACAAAGACAGGCATGCGTAGAAGGAAGGAGATGTAAAGACAGAGTGAGAATGCCATCTTCAAGCCAAAGATTTCCAGCAAACCTCCAGAAGCTAGGAGAGAGAGGCCTGGGACAGATTCTCTCTCACAGCCCTCAGAAGGAATCAACCCTACCAACTTTTTGGTTCTCTACTTCTACCCTAAATTTTTGTTGTTGAAGCCACCTGGTATATGGTACTTTGTTATGGCAGCTCCAGGAAACTAAATACACCATCTGAGGATGTTTACCCGTTCCTTAAGGAGAAGAAGAAAAGAAAGTGACAGTCAGAACCCCATTGATAAGCACACATTCTCATTGCTTATAAACAATCCTACCATACTGCTTTTGTAAAATATGTAAGTTCTCAGTCTCCCATACAGATTCAGTCCTTGAATCATCTCCTTCCAGCCCTGAGTTGGATGCTCTCTAGAATTTTTTGTAAATATCTGAACTTGGTGTGTTCTACCTGAGTACTGCAAACAAGATTCCAGTAGCTAAAACCAGAATTCCTCTTCAAACTAGAATGGCTAATTTTTTTCCAGTTTTACTGAGAAATAATTGACACATATCACTGTATAAGTTTAAGGCATATAGCATGATGGTTTGATTTACATATATTGTGAAATAATTACCACAATAGGTTCAGCTAAGATCCATCTTCTCATAGAGATGCAATAAAAAGAAAAAATTTAAAAGGAAAACTTTTTTCTTCTTGTGATGAAAACTCTTAGAATCAACTCTCTTAACTTTCCTACATCATACAGCAGTGTTAACTATGGTCATCATGTTGTACATTACATCCCTAGTACTTACTTATCTTATAACTGGAAGTTTATACTTTTGGACCACCTTCCTCCAATTCCCCCTCCTGCACCCTCCCCCTCTGGTAACCACAAATATGATCTCTTTTTCTATGAGTTTGCTTATATATCCCACCTATAATGAGATATGCAGTATTTGTCTTTCCCTGTCTGACTTATTTCTCTTCAAGGTCCATCCATGTAATTGCAAATAGTAGAATTTCCCATTTTTTAATGGCTGAATTATATATATATATATATATATATATATATATATATATACACTCACACACATATATCTCACAACTTCTTTATCCATTCATCCATTGATGGACACATAGGTTGTTTCCATGTCTTGGCTATTGTAAATAATGCTGCTATGAACATGGGGGTGCAGATATCTTTTTCAGTTAATGTTTTTAGTTCCTTTGGATATATTCCCAGAAGTGGATTTGCTGGAATATATGGTAGTTCTAATTTTAATTTTTTGAGGCTCCTCCATACTGTTCTCCATAGTAGCTGTACCAATTTACAATCCCTCCAACAGTGCACAAGGGGTTCCTTTTCTCCACATCCATACCTGCATTTGTTAGCTCCCGTCTTTTATTTATTTATTTATTTATTTTTAGCGGTACGCGGGCCTCTCACTGTTGTGGCCTCTCCCGTTGCGGAGCACAGGCTCCGGACGCGCAGGCTCAGCAGCCATGGCTTACGGGCTTAGTTGCTCCGCGGCATGTGGGATCCTCCCGGACCGGGGCACGAACCCGCGTCCCCTGCATCGGCAGGCAGACTCTCAACCACTGCGCCACCAGGGAAGCCCTCTCTCATCTTTTTGATTATGGAAATCCTAACAGGCATGGGGTGATATCTCATTGTGGTTTTGATTTGCATTCCCCTAATAACTAGTGATGCTGAGCATATTTTCATGTACCTGTTGACCTTTCACATATCTTCTTTGAAGAAATGTCTATTCAGGTCATTTGCCCATTTTTTAATTGGGTTATTTGGGGTTGTTTGTTTTTGGTTTTTTGCTGTTGAGTTGTATTATACATTTCTTTATATATTTTGGATATTAACCCTTTATCAGATACATGGTTTGCAAATATTCTTTCCCATTCTGTAGGTTGCCTTTTCACTTTGTTGATGGTTTCTTTTGCTGTGCAAAAGCTGTAGAATGACTCTTTATTATGGCTTTTGTCTTTTTATCCAGGTGGGCTATATGATACTGAAGCACTTTACACACTGTGAAATACTATGAAATAATAAGAACATATATCCTACTGATAAGAATATTCTCTGTTTTGTGTCTCTTCCTTCTCAACAAGGATAGCTGCAGGAAAATCCTATAAAACTCCAGGAAAGTCATCTTAGGTACATTGGGCAAGAATACGTATTGTTCCAGCAGGAAACTGACTGCATGTCAGAAACCATGGCAAAAGCCCAGTCACACCAGAATTATCCTCACAGTAACCCACAAAATCCCCTCTGGGAATCCATTTCCACTCCACTCACCACCTTTCATCTAGGGGAATTGTGGGGAGTCTCTAAGTGGTAGAGACTAGTAAGTGTACCTCAACATCCCTACTCCTCTTCTTTAGCAATAAGCCCACAGATTGTTATCTGGAAGCATAACCATCCAAAGTAAAGTCAACATTTCATGCCTCCACATATGTGTTCCCATGTGATTAAGTTCTGACCAATGGCACACAAATAGAAGTGTCGAATGTGGTTTCTATGTCCATAAAAAGGGAAGACATGTGATCTGCATCCTCCTGTCTTCCAGGTTGGAATAGCAACATGATAGCCAGTCCTTGTAACATTGTCTATTTAGAATAGTATAACAACATGATGAAGGAAACACAGGCCTTTGCCACTATGGAGAGTCTACCCTGGGTTGCCAACATCAGTACATTTTTATCAAGAAAGAATTACAAATCTATATTGTTTAAATCACGATTATTTTAGGATTTTGTAAAATGTGGCCAAAATTCTGCCTAAATGATTCAATGCCCTTGAAAACAAAGAACAGAAAACATGTCATGGTGGTTCAAAGAATATGGAAACATATCACATAAGGAGAAATCCAGAGGTCAGGCAGCCACAGGGCTGGTTAATTCAGCAATTCAAGAAGGTCAAACACCCAGATTTTTGCATCTTTCTGGTCAGTTTCCCACTGTTTACCCACAAATACTATACTTCAGGCTTGATGAACTACTATTGGTTCCCTAAGTATGCCATGTTCTTTTAATTCGCCTTTCAATGAAATATGCTGTTGCTTCTTCTTGGAACATCCTTCCTCTCCTTTTAGCTGGCTTAATCAGCTCAGGCGCCGTAGCAAAATACCATAGACTTGGTAGTTTAAACAACACAAATTTATTTTCTCACAGTTTCTGGAAGTCCAAAGTCAAGGTTCTGGCTGATTCAGTTTCCAGTGAGGACTCTATTCCTGACTCGCAGAAGGCTGCCTTCTTGTTAGTCCTCAGGTGGCTTTACCTCAGTTTGCTAGGGTGGGAGGCAAGAGGAGGAGGGTGAGGGAGCTAGCTCTCTGGTGTCTCTTCTTGTAAGGACACTAATCCTTTCAGACCAGGGCCCCACCCTTATGACTTCATCTAACCTCAATTACTTTAGTAAAAGCCCTATCTCCAAATATAGTCACACTAAGGTTAGGGCTTCAACATTTGAATTTTGGGTGGGAGAGACACAAAAATTCAGTCCATAATACCTGGTAAGCTCCTCCTAATCCTCTAAGATATAATCAAACCTTATCTCCTTTCAAAAGCCTTACCAGACCCCTAAGGTAGAGTTAGGTATTTCTTCCTCAGTTTCCATATTAGTTCCTATCATGCAATGCTAACACACTGAACAGTAATTAAGAGATGTTTGTCCCTCCTTGTTAGCCCACAAGACACTTAAAAATAGGACAGTAGTTTATTTGCTTTGTATTCCTAACACCTAGGGTAATGCCTGGCACAAAGTTGGTATTAACAAATGTTTAAGGAAGGGAGAGAGGAAAGAAATATCACACCTTTGGAAGAAAATGTGATCCTGTGCACCAAATAACTGAATTACAAATGAACATCAGAATAGCCATCATCCACTGGATTTGCCTCAATGATACATAAATTCAATCACCAGATTGCTAAACTTGGCTTAGTGGTTAAAAGTGTCTGAGTAATGCTGTCTTCCAACCTATTGGCTATATGACTTGATTATTTACAGTGGCATATTTAAAATGATTCTCAGTTCTTTGATGTCCCTCCTATTCCCTTCTCCTTGAATCTTGGCTCATCTTAGTGGTGGAAGTCACCTTCTGGGGGTTCTGAGGCTGTGCCATAAGAAGCCTTGCAGCTTCAGCTCAGGCCTCTTGGAACACTTGCTCTTGGAACCGTGGGGCACCATGGAAGAAGCCAACTACCCTGAGGCCACCATGCAATGAGGAAACTCAAGCTGGCCTGTGGGAGGCCATGCTGCATGAGAGATGCCTTACCAGCCCCCAGACATTCAACTCATCCCAGCTGTGGTTCTAGACATCTTGGAGCAAAGCAGAGACGACTCTGCTGTGCCCTGTCTAGTTTCATGACCCCAAAAAGCATGAAATAAGTGTAATAATAGTGTTGGAGTAGGTTTTTAAGTGGTAGTAGATGATGAAATACTTACTCCACTGGGCCTCAGTGTTCTTGATCGAAAATGGAGATATAAACAGATGCTACCTCTTGGCACTACAGTAAGAGTGAAAGAGTTAGAGCTTGTAAAGCACTTAAAACTACCTGGCTCAAAGTAAGTGCTTATAAATATGAGATATTGTTTTTATTTTACTTTCATTACTTTATTTTGATACTTTTTATTTCTGTACATCAAAACTATTTTGTTTTGGTGAAATTAATGATTGATCAGAGCTAAGGTACATTGCAATTTTGATGACTGCAACTTTGTAGTTAGTGGGACTTGATTCAGAGCCCATAGAGGTAAGGCCATCTCTGCTAAGAGCCTGCAGGTGTAGAGGGTGAAGAAACAAGCCCCTGCCCCAATTATCAAAGACTAATGATCTTCCTAAGAGGTCAGAGCTATGGCTTGGGCACAGGAGAGAGGCTCCCTAGCAAGCTTCCAAATCCTCTGTTTACATTGCTAGGTTTTTTGCCTTCTCCCTCCTGGGATAATTTGACACTAATGCGCAAAGCTCTTGAGGATGGAAATTGTTGGTCTTTTCTCCCTGTGAGCCTAAAATCCAGCTTCAGAGAAGGAAAAACACAAACATGACACTAATGGACTTCCCTTGTTCTCAGTTCTTCTCATTTCAAGACAGCAGTCCCCTTGGCATCAAGGCTCCTCATTTCAGATCCATTAGTGCCGGGCAAATGAGCCATGTGGTTTCTCTCATCTCCTGCCCAGAAACCACCACACGTACCCCTCTCCTGACCCCTCCTTCTAGTTAACATTGTTTAACAGACTCAAGGACACAGTTGTGGTTCTTTTATTCCTGCAAGAGAAAAATGTGCTAATGCTTCCTGACCTGGCCACCTGGCTTGGTGGCAACTCAAAGCCAAGGCCTGGGCTGTTTGATGCTTTCTATTTGGGGATGTTATTGAGGACCTGGGCAATGAAAAGGGCCCCCAGAGCCCATGACACTACTGTGTTCCTCCACTGACATACCCTGGCACACCCCAGTCATCTGCCTTCTTCTGACTTTCCAGTGTGGCTCTGGTTTTACTGGCCTCCTTTAGGACAGCATCAGGGCCCAGAGGCCCTGGGAGGAGGGGCTGAGATGCACAAGAGGAATTGAGAAAGACTTGCACAACTAGTACCTAACTCAGCTAACTTATGAGGAAAAGAGAAGCATTTATGGGCTCAGTTGGATACTTAACCAGCATCTAGAGTAAGGGAAAGTGTATCAGTTTCAAAACTGTAGACTGGGGTCTCAGGCCCTCTCCACTTTGTACTAGCTGTCTGACATTGGGTAAGCTATCTAGATCTCAGCCTACTTATTTATATAAATGGGAATATAATATTTAACACAGAGGGCTATTTTGACAGTTGGATGAGATAAAGTATTGCCTTTATGAAACACAACGCCTGGAACGGCATGCAGATATCAAACATGACCAGAAAGAGTCCAGTTTTCTTGTAGTTGGGTCACAAACACACTTGGAATCCAGAGGACTCTGCAAACTGTTTTGCTACTCTTCCCAGCAGGTTGTATTTCAGTCCACACAGAGTTTGCCTTCTCTATTTCCTCTTTACTTCTTTTTTCTTTTCTATCCTCTGCCCTCAGTCCCAACCAAGGTTAAGGTCTGTCCCTCCCATCTGAGTCTGGGAGGAGCCCTATTCCAGGAGCCTTCTGAGTAGAGCTCCTGAAATGAAACAGGACTCTCTTGCCGATCCTGATGGCCTCTCTTAGCATATCTTTGATATATAATAATGTTGAAAGGTCTGTCTCTACCATGGATGAGAATGGGAGCAGATTAAAGGGACAGAGAAGTGTGCCCTGACAAAGGTGGGAAGTGCCTAGCAGAGTAGGTATTCAATAGTGACATTGTCCTCCCTTAATGTTTAACTAATCTTTATCCTAACTCTTCAACCTACTAATTATGTGACCTGGGTCAAGTTGCTTAACCTCTCATGCCTCAGTTTCCTCATCTGTAAAATAGGGATAATAATCCTTATTATCATCCCAGGTCATAGTGTTGTTATGGGAATTAAGTGAACTTATACATATAAAACTCTCAGAATGATGGCTAGCAAATAATAAATAACATATATGTGTTTGCTGGTATTACTGTCATTTTTAACTATTTTGATTGCATTATTTGAAATAGGCTTTCATCCAGGTTAATGCAATTTAAAATGTGAGGTTCAAACAATACAGTCTCCTCCTTCTCTCTCCTTATTCATTTACAGACTTCTGAAAGTTGTTTCATACTCTTCAAATTCCCATTTGTTAAGGTGTAGGGTGCCAGACTGGGAGCATACGGGTCTGAGGTCTTCAAGCTTGGCCACTGTGTGACCTGGGGAAAGGCACCTGGCCACCTGCTCCTCCCTTTTCTCCTCTCCTCTAAAAAGGGCAGCACTCTCAGACCACACAACCTGTGCAATGAATTCACCCTCCGGCCAGGAGAACAGCAGGGCCCCTTTGATATGGCATCCTTGTATTTCTCCTTCACCCTGGATTCCAGGCAAGGCTGAAGGCAGCCTGTTTTCAAACTGTTTAACTCCCAAGAGAGGAGGAAAGCCTGCCTTCAAACATAGCTTGCTGCCTTTCCCCAAGATAAGCACTCCCCCAACCAAGACTCCCTGATTATCAAACATGTCAGCATGTTCTAAGAATCCTGTATAAAATAAGCAAACCAGTCCTCCGGGAAGACCTGAGGGACTGCTTTGAACAAAGTGAATGAACATTAATGCATAAATGGATACATCCTCATTAAGCTGCAGAGGCCCAGAATCACTGGGATGGTGACCTCTATGCAAAAGGTGCTGCACCTCTGTGGATGAGGGGTCACCAGGGAGCTTAATTCTCTACCCTCTGCGGAATAGTCACCCCCAACATCTTTATATTCTCATGATGATATCTGTAGAATCAAGATCTTTTTTTTTCTTTCCTTTAATCTCTCTTTCCAAAGTAGTCTTGAATCCCTGCTTATGCACTAGATACTCTGCTTACTGACAGTTACATAAAGAAAATTAAGACATGCTTCATGCTTTCAAAAAACTTATATGTCGATCGGAAAGACTAAAATATAAAGAATTCTATAATACATTGCCAGGCTAACTCTGGTTCCTCTGTTAGCACGTTGATAGCACTTAGTACTTTCCCTTCACTTATCATAAGTCAGTAATTGTATTTGTGTTCTCTATTAATTAATATCCACCCTCCCTCACACTCCTTCACAGTGTAAACTGTGATGCTTTGAGCTAACATATACTAGTACTTATTATATACAAGACACTGCTTTAAGTGCCTTACATATATCAACTTTTAATCTTCACAACCACTTCAAGATAAATGTACTAAATATTATTCTCATTTTACAAATGAGGAAACTAAGACACAGAGAAATTAAGAACTAAGTAATGTGCCTCAGGTCACGCAGCTGGTAAGAGTCAGAGCCAGGTCTTAAACCTAAGCAGTCTGGCTCCAGACTTCTGCTCTCAATTACTAAGCTCTGTATTAAAGGGATGATACCACGGCTCTTTTTAAGGTAATAGATAAGTACGTGATACAGTCTAGACAGATTTCCTTGTCAAATTATTAAATTTTGATAATGCAGATAAATTTTATTTGTCTGGAAAATTCATTCATATGGAATCCCTAGTGTCAAATCCAAGTAAGTGAGGTATTGGGTTGTATACAAAAGAAGAGAAGGGAAACGGCAGTACTTAGATCAGACTAAGGAAAAGAACATGCACTGCAAAGCAAGTCTATTTGTAGAACTGAGAAATGTTGCTACCTAAAAGCAAAGAACTATATACATTGTCAGATTTCTGACTTGATCTAAATTTTTAATTATGGAATCGAAGAAAAATGGCCTACTAGTTCTTAAAGAAAGAACCCCATCCTGACTGCTGTAACAACCCAATCCATTCATCCATGGGCAGCAGGCATTTCTCTGATAGACTCTTATCATCTCATCAGTTAAAAGAGCAAAATGTCTATCAAAAATAAAAGTTAGTTTACTTTATGCAACTATGTAATTTAAAGACTTATTAGATTTCAGGGCTTCCCTGGTGGTGCAGTGGTTAAGAATCCACCTGCCTAATGCAGGGGACACGGGTTCGAGCCCTGGTCGGGAAGATCCCACATGCCGTGGAGCAACTAAGCCTGTGCGCCACAACTACTGAAGCCCGCGCACCTAGAGCCCATGGTCTGCAACAAGAGAAGCCACCGCAATGAGAAGCCCATGCATCGCAATGAAGAGTAGACCCTGCTTACCACAACTAGAGAAAGCCTGTGCGCAGCCATGAAGACCCAATGCAGCCAAAAATAAATAAATAAAATAAATAAATTTATGGAAAAAAAAGACTTACTAGATTTCAAAACTGTTTAATTCTTCTCCGCCTTTTGAAAATAAAACATGAAGACTTTCTATCTTGATGTGTTAAATTCCTGTTGGTAATTTAAAGCATGAGATCACACCAATTAGGTTTCGACCCCAGCTCTCTTACTAATTACCTACAGAGATTTGGACACATAATGTAGTCTCTCTGGTCTCAGTGTACTTAGCTGCAAAGTTAGGAGACTGAATTAGATGGTTTTTAAGACTCTTTCGCTCTCCTCTAACATTCTGAGATTTGGTGATATATTTTTATATCAGCCTGTTTATGTCTCTGTATAATGTTTTATTTCCATGCAATGATGTTAGAAAATACTTACGTTTGACTCCAGTTCAAATTCTTTCCATGAACATTTACTAAAATAAAAACACTAAATTCACTTACAAAATAAATTTGGAGTTAGGGCCAGTGTTCAACAGAGTAAAGTGGTTCCCAGAGCATCAATAAATAGATGGGATAGGGACATCAGCTGTAGAGGTTGCTAGTGTTTACAAATACCAGTGCTCTGTTTTCCTTCTGGGCACATGGCTGGACCACATCCTGCAGTTAGTTGAAACCATGTGTCTACACTTCTACCAAGGGAATGTGAACCTATGTGACATGAGCCACTTCTGGGCCTGAAACTTAAAAACCTCCTTCATGCATTCCTCGTTCTTCTTCCCCATCCACTGGCTAAATAGACAGAATTTGGAAAGTGGAAAAGAGGAGCACAAACTCAAGACAAAAGTAGCCTATGCTCCAGAATGACCACATACAGTAGAACACTACTGGATTGTTACATGAAAGAAAAATGTTTATTGTGTCACACCACTGAATTTTGGGCAATAGCTTATCCTAACCAACACATCAACCTTTTAGATCTTTATCCAGGTGAAACTGGGTTATGATGAGCCTCTGGTTCAACCTCGAAGGGAGGCAATGTCACAGAATGGTTAGTCTGAGGACTGTTTCTGGTGAGGAAAGATGAATATTTTTGTTGGGCATCTTGAATCTTTCTCCCTTGTTTATCCTATGATACTACTGGGGTTTTTTTTGTTTTTGTTTTTGTTTTTTCGGTAAGCGGGCCTCTCACTGTTGTGGCCTCTCCCATTGCGGGGCACAGGCTCCGGATGTGCAGGCTCAGCGGCCATGGTTCACGGGCCCAGCCGCTCCGCGGCACATGGGATCTTCCCGGACCGGGGCACGAACCCGTGTCCCCTGCATCGGCAGGCGGACTCTCAACCACTGCACCACCAGGGAAGCCCAATACTACTGTTTAAATACCTTATCCTATCATCTTAAAGGTCACCCTAGTTTTGCCAGTGCTCCTACTGCACTTACAGCACGTCCCTACAAAACGCCACTTTTGCTGCTCACTATCCAAGTCGCTCCATTATCCAAATCTCCTCTCTAGTAAATGCAGCTTAGCCGTTCTTCACTTATTTTTTATTTGTCATTTTCTATAGCATTAATTCTAAAACATTTTCAGTTTCTAATCTGTCACATTATTGACTAATCTTTCACCTCAGTCAAAACTGAAAGCTGTCGGACTTCCCTGGTGGTGCAGTGGTTGAGAGTCCGCCTGCCGATGCATGGGACACGGGTTCATGCCCCGGTCCGGGAGGATCCCACGTGCCGCGGAGCGGATGGGCCCGTGAGCCATGGCCGCTGAGCCTGCGCGTCCGGAGCCCGTGCTCCGCAACGGGAGAGGCCACAACAGTGAGAGGCCCATGTACCACAAGAAAAAAAAAACAAAAAACTGAAAGCTGTTTAAGAAACCTGTTTGTGTACTGATCTGTTTCTCCTTGGCGTTCCATGAGTTTTTGCTTCATGTATTTTGAAGGTCCATCATTAGGTGAATATCTGTTTAAGATTGTTATGTCCTCTTATTGGAATGCCCCCTTTATCATTATGAAATGACATTCATATTCCTGGTAATATTCTTTACTCTGAAATTTACTTTCCCTCCCTGTTCCATTGCCTGGAAACTCTCTAAAGGCAGTAAGCTGGGACAATGGCTGGGTTTGCCTCATTTGGTTCCCGTCTTTCAGGAATTACTGTCCTTTGTTGCTTGTTGCCCAGTGTCTTTTTTTTCTTAATTTAATTTATTGATTTTTGGGCTGCGTTGGGTCTTCATTGCTGTGCGCAGACTTTCTCTAGTTGCGGCGAGCAGGGCCCACTCTTCGTTGCAGTGTGTGGGCTTCTCACTGAGGTGGCTTCTCTTCTTGCGGAACACGGGCTCTAGGTGCATGGGCTTCAGTAGTTGTGGCTCACGGGCCTAGTTACTCTGTGGCATGTGGAATCTTCCTGGACCAGGGCTTAAACCTGTTTCCCCTGCATTAGGCTGGTGAATTCTTAACCACTGTGCCACCAGGGAAGTCCCACCCAGTGTCTTAAAAACTATTCCCTCTTCTCTTATATTTTAGCCAGTTTTGGGTTGTTTCAGCCAAGAGGGTAAATCTGGTCCCTGTTAACCCAATCTTGCCCTGAAGGGAAAGTCACTAATGCTTTTATTTTTATTTATTTTTTTAAATCAATATTTATTTATTTATTTGTTTTTTTATTTTTGGCTGTGTTGGGTCTTCATTGCTACATGCAGGCTTTCCCTCATTGCGGCGAGCAGGGGCTACTCTTCATTGCAGTGCACGGGCTTCTCATCGTGGAGGCTTCTCTTGTTGCGGAGCACGGGCTTTAGGCGCACAGGCTTCAGTAGTTGTGGCATGCAGCCTTCAGTAGTTGCGGCGTGTGGGCTTCAGTAGTTGTGGCTCATGGGCTCTAGAGCACAGGCTCAGTACCTGTGGCACACGGGCTTAGTTGCCCCACGGCATGTGGGATCCTCCCAGACCAGGGCTTGAGCCCATGTCTCCTGCATTGGCAGGCAGACTCTTAACCACTGTGCCACCAGGGAAGTCCCACACTAATGCTTTTATATATCAACTCATTTGATCCTCACAGAAGAACCCTATGAAGTGAATCTTATTATCCTTTTTTAGAGCTGAAAACAAAAACCAAAAATCCTGAGTCTCAGTGAGGTTACATAAATGGTCTAAAGTTACACAGTTACAAAAACCAATTAAAATATATGGAATAGGTCAAGATTTTGGTGATAGTTGCATATATTTTCTGAAACTAAAATTAGGCACATGCCATAAGATTTTCTTTTATTTGTGAATTTATTTACATGATGAATCTCACAAAGATTTATAAAATCAAAATTACATTTAAGTACATATGTAGTAATTTGTCTTACCTGACAATAGCTACAGTATATGAAATGAGGTCTAACTCAGAAAATCTGGGCTACGACTTTGAAGTATGAGATGAGAAGGATGATGAAATATTATAGCCAGTGGGACTGGACAAAGGATAAAAGTTAATAACACTATTTCAGGTAGGAATTGGACCTGCCATATTTAAAAAAAATATCCTTCAAGCCAAGAATCCTGAAGCAAATGCCTTTAGTATTCATGGAAGAGTTTAAAAGAAATAACTGGAGTGTTTTCTTTTTTTTTTTAAGGGGTGGGGGACCTACTTTATTTATTTATTTATTTATTTTTAAATATATATTTTTTATTTTTCAGCTTCTTTCCCATTACAGTTTATTACAAGATATTGAATATAGTTCCCTGTGCTGTACAGTAGGTCCTTGTTGTTTATTTGTTTTATTTTTTTAGTCCTAATCTTATTTTATTTTATTTACTTATTTATTTTTATACAGCAGGTTGGAATGTGCTTTTTAATTCTTGTTTTCTTTTGCCTGTTGGAATATAATGGAAGTAAATCATCAGGAGCGACTTGGGAGGGGCCACCCAAAACAGATGATCCAATTTATGTCACAAACATAGTCTTAGGGCTCAAATGCCTCAGTTTAGCAATGTTCTCCAGTGGGTTCAGTGGGAGCAATGGGAAATCCTAGTTCAAAGATTCCTTCTTCTTTTAAAGTACCTATCATCATGTCTGGCACATCAGATGCCCTTTAGCAAACGTGCATTCCATCCTTTCTCTCCAATTAGAATAGATCAGACCAAACACTCTCTGTCACAAAGGAAGCAGCAACTCAAGGACACCCAGGCAAGGCTGCACGAGGAGGCTTAATTTGTTTTTATATTGGAGATCCTTCCATTGACACTAATTAATCTCTCCCCCCAACTTGGAGGGCTAGCAAACATCTTTTAAAATAGCTGCAATAACTCACTCCCTCTTGCGAGAGCACCGGAATCACAACTAACTGCTGACCAATCATCGAAAGGAAGACACTGGAACTCACAAAAAAGATGCCCACAACCAAAGACAAAGGAGAAACCACAATGAGACGGTAGGAAGGGCACAATCACAATAAAATCAAATCCCATAACTGCTGGGTGGGTGACTCACAGACTGGAGAACACTTATACCACAGAAGTCCACCCACTGCAGTGAAGGTTCTGAGCCACACGTCAGGTTTCCCAACCTGGGGGTCCGGCAACGGGAGGAAGAATTCCTAGAGAATCAGACTTTGAAGGTTAGTGGGATTTGATTATAGGACTTCAACAGGACTGGGGGAAACGGAGACTCCACTCTTGGAGGGCACACACAAAGTAGTGTGCGCATCAGAACCCAGGGGAAGGAGTGGTGACACCATAGGAGACTGAACCACCTACCTGCTAGTGTTGGAGGGTCTCCTGCAGAGGCGGCGGGTGGGTGTGGCTCACCGTGAGGACAAGGACACTGACAGCAGAAGTTCTGGGAAGTAGTCCTTAGCTGAGCCCTCCCAGATTCCGCCATTTGCCCCACCAAAGAGCCCAGGTAGGCTCCAGTGTTAAGTTGCCTCAGGCCAAACAACCAACAGGGAGGGAACCCAGCTCCACCCATCAGCAGACAAGAGGATTAAAGTTTTGCTGAGCTCTGCCCACAAGAGCAACACCCAGCTCTGCCCACCACCAGTCCCTCCCATCAGGAAACTTGCACAAGCCTCTTAGATAGCCTCATCCACCAGAGGGCAGACAGCAGAAGCAAGAAGAACTACAATCCTGCAGCCTGTGGAACAAAAACCATATTCACAGAAAAATAGACAAGATGAAAGGGCAGAGGGCTATGCACCAGATGAAGGAACAAGATAAAACCCCAGAAAAACAATTAAATAAAGTGGAGATAGGCAACCTTCCAGAAAAATAATTCAGAATAATGAGAGTGAAGATGACCCAGGACCTCAGAAAAAGAATGGAGGCAAAGATCCAGAAGATGCAAGAAATGTTTAACAAAGAGCTAGAAGAATTAAAGAACAAACACCTAGAAGAACTAAAGAGCAAACAAACAGAGATGAACAATACAATAACTGAAATGAAAAACACACTAGAAGGAATCAATAGCAGAATAACTGAGGCAGAAAACCAGATAGGTGACCTGGAAGACAGAATGGTGAAATTCACTGCCGCGGAACACAATAAAGAAAAAAGAATGAAAAAAAATGAAGACAGCCTAAGACACCTCTGGGACAACATTAAACACAACAACATTCGCATTATAAGGGCCCCAGAAGGAGAAGAGAGAGAGAAAGGACCCGAGAAAATATCTGAAGAGATCATAGTCAAAAACTTCCGTAACATGGGAAAGGAAATACCCACCCAAGTCCAGGAAGTGCAGAGAGTCCCAGGCAGGACAAACCCAAGGAGAAACATGCCGAGATACATAGTAATCAAACTGACAAAAATTAAAGACAAAAAAAATAATAAAGCAACAAGGGAAAAATGACAAATAACATACAAGGAAACTCCCATAAGGTTAACAGCTGATTTCTCAGCAGAAACTCTACAAGCTAGAAGGGAGTGGCATGACGTATTTAAAGTGATGAAAGGGAAGAACGTACAACCAAGATTACACTACCCACAAGGATCTCATTCAGTTCAACAGAGAAATCAAAAGCTTTACAGGGCTTCCCTGGTGGCGCAGTGGTTGAGAGTCCGCCTGCCGATGCAGGGGACACGGGTTTGTGCCCCGGTCTGGGAAGATCCCACATGCCACGGAGCGGCTGGGCCCGTGAGCCATGGCTGCTGAGCCTGCGCGTCCGGAGCCTGTGCTCCGCAACGGCAGAGGCCACAACAGTGAGAGGCCCGCGTATCGCAAAAAAAAAAAAAAAAAAAAAAAATGCTTTACAGACAAGCAAAAGCTAAAAGAATTCAGCACCACCAAACCAGCTCTACCACAAATGCTAAAGGAACTGCTCTAAGTGGGAAACACAAGAGATGGAAAGGACCTACAAAAGCAAACCCATTACAATTAAGAAAATGGTAATAGGAACATACATATTGATAATTACCTTAAACGTGAATGGATTAAATGCTCCAATCAAAAGACACAGGCTCACTGAATGGATATAAAAACAAGACCCATATGTATGCTGTCTCCAAGAGACCCACTTCAGACCTAGGGACACATACAGACTGAGTTTGAGGGGATGGAGAAAGATATTCCATGCCAATGGAAATCAAAAGAAAGCTGGAGTAGCAATACTCATATCACATAAAATAGACTTTAAAATAAAGAATGTTATGAGAGACAAGGAAGGACACTACATAATGATCAAGGGACCAATCCAAGAAGAAGATATAACAATTATAAATATATATGCACCCAACATAGGAGCACCTCAATACATAAGGCAACTGCTAACACCTCTAAAAGAGGAAATCGACAGTAACACAATAATAGTGGGGGACTTTAACACCTCACTTACACCAATGGACAGATCATTGAAAGAGAAAATTAATAAGCCAACACAAGCTTTAAATGACACAATAGACCAGAGAGATTTAATTGATATTTATAGGACATTCCATCTGAAAACAGCAGATTACACTTTCTTCTCAAGTGCGCACGGAACATTCTCCAGGATAGATCACATCTTGGGTCACAAATCAACCTCAGTAAATTTAAGAAAATTGAAATCATATCAAGCATCTTTCCTGACCACAACGCTATGAGATTAGAAATCAATTACAGGGAAAAAAATGTAAAAAACACAAGCACATGGAGGCTAAACACTACGTTACTAAATAACCAAGAGATCACTGAAGATTTCAAAAAGGAAATCAAAAAATACCTAGAGACAAATGACAATGAAAACACCATGATCCAAAACTTCTGGGATGCAGGAAAATAAGTTCTAAGAGGGAAATTTATAGCTATACAAGTCTACCTCAAGAAACAAGAAAAATCTCAAATAAACAATCTAACGTTACACCTAAAGGAACTAGAGAAAGAAGAACAAACAAAACCCAAAGTTAGCAGAAGGAAAGAAATCATAAAGATCAGAGCAGAAATAAATGAAATAGAAACAAAGAAAACAATAGCAAAGATCAATAAAATTAAAAGCTGGCTCTTTGAGAAGATAAACAAAATTGATAAACCATTCACCAGACTCATCAAGAAAAAGAGGGAGAGGACTCAAATCAACAAAATTAGAATTGAAAAAGGAGAAGTTACAACAGCACGGCAGCAATACAAAGCATCCTAAGAGACTACTACAAGCAACTCTATGCCAATAAAATGGACGACCTGGAAGAAATGGACAAGTTCTTAGAAAGGTATAACCTTCCCAGACTGAACCAGGAAGAAACAGAAAATATGAAGACCAATCACAAGTAATGAAAGTGAAACTGTGATTAAAAATCTTCCAACAAACAAAAGTCCAGGACCGGATGGCTTCACAGGTGAATTCTATCAAACATTCAGAGAAGAGCTAACACCCATCCTTCTCAAACTCTTCCAAAAACTTGCAGAGGAAGGTACACTCCCAAACTCATTCTATGAGGCCATCATCATCCTGATACTAAAACCAGATAAAGATACAACAAAAAAAGAAAATTACAGACCAATACCACTGATGAATATAATGCAAAAATCCTCAACAAAATACCAGCAACAGAATCCAACAACACATTAAAAGGATCATACACCATGATCAAGTGGGATTTATCCCAGGGATGCAAGGATTCTTCAATATACACAAATCAATCAATGTGATACACCATGTTAACAAACTGAAGAATAAAACCATATAATCATCTCAATAGATGCAGAAAAAGCTTTTGACAAAATTCAACACCCATTTATGATAAAAACTCCCCAGAAAGTGGGCATACAGGGAACCTACCTCAACATAATAAAGGCCATATACAACAAACCCACAGCAAACATCATTCTCAATGGTGAAAAACTGAAAGCATTTCCTCTAAGATCAGGAACAAGACAAGGATGTCCACTCTCACCACTATTATTCAACATAGTTTTGGAAGTTCTAGCCACGGCAACCAGAGAAGGAAAAGAAATAAAAGGAATACAAACTGGAAAAGAAGAAGTAAAGCTGTCACTGTTTGAAGATGATATGATACTATACGTAGAGAATCCTAAAGATGCCACCAGAAAACTACTAGAGCTAATCAATGAATTAGGTAAAGTTGCAGGGTACAAAATTAATGCACAGAAATCTCTTGCATTCCTATACACTAATGATGAAAAATCTGAAAGAGAAATTAGGGAAACACTCTCATTTGCCATTGCAATATAAAGAATAAAATACCTAGGTATAAACCTACCTAGGGAGACAGAAGACCTGTATGCAGAAAACTATAAGACACTGATGAAAGAAATTAAAGATGATACCAACAGATGGAGAGATATACCATGCTCTTGGATTGGAAGAATCCGTATTGTGAAAATGACTATACTACCCAAAGCAATCTACAGATTGCTTTGGGTAGCAATCCCTCTCAACTTACCAATGGCAATTTTACAGAACTAGCACAAAAAACCTTAAAATTTGTATGGAGACACAAAAGGCCCCGAATAGCGAAAGCAGTCTTGAGGGAAAAAAACACAGCTGGAGGAATCAGACTCCCTGACTTCAGGCTATACTACAAAACTACAGTAATCAAGACAGTACAGTACTGGCACTAAAACAGAAATATAGATCAATGGAACAGGATAGAAAGCCCAGGGATAAACCCATGCACCTATGGTCAACTAATCTATGACAAAGGAGGCAAGGATATACAATGGAGAAAAGACAGTCTCTTCAATAAGTGATGCTGACAAAAGTGGACAGCTACATGTAAAAGAATGAAATTAGAACACTCTGTAGCACCATACACAAAAATAAACTCAAAATGGATTAGTGACCTAAATGCAAGACTGGACACTATAAAACTCTTAGAGGCAAACATAGGAAGAACACTCTGACATAAATCACAGCAAGATCTTCTTTGATCCACCTCCTAGAGTAATGGAAATAAAAACAAAAATAAACAAATAGGACCTAATGCAACTGAAAAGCTTTTGCAAAGCAAAGGAAACTACAAACAGGACGAAAAGACAACCCTCAGAATGGGAGAAAATATTTGCAAATGAATCAACGGACAAAGGATTAATCTCCAAAATATATAAACAGCTCATGCCGCTCAATATTCAAAAAACAAACAACCCAATCCAAAAATGGGCAGAAGACCTAAATAGACATTTCTCCAAAGAAGATATACAGATGGCCAAGAAGCACATGAAAAGCTTCTGAACATCACTAATTATTAGAGAAATGCAAATCAAAACTACAATGTAGTATCACCTCACACCAGTTAGAATGGGCATCATCAGAAAATCTACAAACAACAAATGATGGAGAGGGTGTAGAGAAAAGAGAACCCTCTTGCACTGTTGGTGGGAAAGTAAATTGATACAGCCACTATGGAGAACAGTATGGAGATTCCTTAAAAAACTAAAAATAGAATTATCATATGACCCAGCAATCCCATTACTGGGCATATAACTAGAGCAAACCATAATTCAAAAAGACATATGTACCCCAATGTTCATTGCAGCACTATTTACAATAGCCAGGTCATGGAAGCAACCTAAATACCCATCGACAGACGAATGAATAAAGAAGATGTGGTGCATATATATAATGGAATATTACCCATAAAAAGGAACGAAATTGGGTCATTTGCAGAGATGTGGATGGATCTAGAGACTGTCATACAGAGTAAAGTAAGTCAGAAAGAGAAAAACAAATATCATATATTAATGCATATATGTGAAACCTAGAAAAATGGTACAGATGAACCAGTTTGCAGGGCAGAAATAGAGACACAGATGTAGAGAACAAACGTATGGACACCAAGTGGGGAAAGTGGTAGGTGGGGGTGGTGGGGGTGGGATGAATTGGGAGATTGGGTTTGACATATATATACTAATATGTATAAAATAGATAACTAATAAGAACCTACTGTATAAAAAAATAAATAAAATAAAATTCAAAATAAAATAGCAGCAATATAACACTCCCTAAATGGGATTTTAACTAATGTATAATAATTAGTCTTATCATAACAGCATCTCTTTACCACATTCAGAAGAGAACCCTGCCTGTCTGCCATAAGTGGTGTTATTAGAGGGAAGAGAGTGTTTTTCCTGTCCATTCATGCTCCAGATGCCATTTAGCCGCGTTCTGTGGGGACAATGGTCCTCGCCTTTCATAGGGTACAGATAGAAATGCAGAACTACAGCATTCAGAGATTCTGCTGTCTGCCACAGAATTCTAGTCAGCCCCATTTCTTTGAAAATGCATAACATTTCTGAGCAGAATGAAAACTTTCTTTCAAAAGAAAACTGCTTTCTGAGTCTACTGTAGCCCAGAAAGAGAGGTCAGATACGGAGAGTTGCCACAGCAGACCTGGCCTTTAGATAAAATGCCTTTTTCATTTGTTGAATGCAAAGAGAATTTTTGCATGAACCAAAACTTACTTAGTTGCACAAAAATCTAATTGGAGAGCTCACGTTGCCCTTGAACACAATAGCAGGAAAGCATCTGCTTAGACCCAGACCCTCTGCAACTTGCTGAAGTAGAAAAACCATGGGCTTTTGCACCATATAGACCTGTGTTCAAATTTTAACCTGCCATGTAGGAGCATAGCCTCAAAGCCAATGCTATCCAATAGAACTTTCTTCCATCACAGAAATTTTCTGTATCTGTGCTGCCAAATAGAATAGCCACTAGCTACATCTAGGTATTGAGCACGCAAAATGTGGCTAGTGAAACTGGGAAACTGAATTTTTACATATTCTTAAAATTTTAATTCATTTAAATTAAAACTGTCATATGGTTAGTGGCTACTCTATTGGACAGCACATCTCTAATATAAGAACAATTTTTTGCATCTTGCACCTCCTACCATTATGACAGAGTTACACCTCCCAGCACTAAGTTGGCCTCTTTGGGTTTTGGAGGCAGCACACACTGCACTCAGGAACATTGCTTTGTCTCATTTATCAGGTGAACTATAAGACTGCCAATTTCACATAGAACCCAGAGCAGGAGAGGGGTTTGCAGCAAGTTGAGGCTGGGAACCCGCCTGCCCACTCAGCTACAAACTAAAAGTAACAGTGACAGATGAGAATGCTGAGTGGAGGACCAAGCAAGTTCCAATAGCAGAGTTGTTACATCGTCTCCTAGAGCTTGAGAGTAAGGCCATGGCTTTTACAGCAGAGAACAACTTTCTGTTTGAAAATCAACAGCTGGCATTCTATTGGACCCTAGGAGGGACTGAGTACTGCTATCAAGCACTATGTGACCAGAGCTGCCCATTATATCCTGGATATAGTTTAATTCACTGTGTCATAAATTCAAGCAGGTGCAACACAATCCATTATTCTACATAACGGATTGTGTTGCAATCCATTAATGTACAGAAACGGTACATTAGAGTTTGGGCTTAAGTGATTCGAGAAGGCACAGGTACATTGCATTAACAGCTCAGACTTCCACATCATCTGTCCCTATTGTATCAATACCTCTTCTAAAACCCAAACCTATAGCTCATGGGGAATACCCTACAACCAACTGTCAGAGGAGGAATGAACTTGGGCTTAGTTCACAGATGGGTTGGCACAATATGTTGGTGCTAACTGAAAATGGACAACCGCCATTATAATTCCACTCAGGGGTATTTCTAGTGAACAATGGTGAAGAGAAATCCTCCCAGTGGGCAGATCTGCTAGCAGTACACTTGGCCATCCAGTGCTAATGGAGGGAGATGTAGCTTGAGGTACTTAGGCTCCTGGTTAATGGTTGCGTGACTTGGCTAGTTGTTGAGAGGCCTAGAACAAATAACACTGGAAGGTTTAAAACAAGTAGTTCTGGGGAATAGGTATGTAAGCGAATCTATAAAAGTAGGCACAAAGTGTGCAGATCCTTGTGTCTCACAATAATGCTCATCAGGAAGCATTCCCTGCAGAGGAAGCTTTCAATAGTTAAGGGAACAGAATGACTCAACACACGTTATTTTTCTCCTTTCCTTAGCAACCTAAAGCCTCATGAACTGGGCCAATCAACAGAATGGCCATATGAAGAAATAAAGATACTAAATGGGTCTAACAGCATGTACTTCCTCTAATCAAGACTGATACAGCTACTGCCATGGTGAATATCCATCCAGTTTCCTAGGAGAAGAGACCAAATCTGAGCCATCACTATGGCACCATCCATTGAGGCAACCTCAATTTTAGCAGTAGGTCAATTACCGTGGGCCACTTCTACTATGAAAAGGGCAGTGATTTTTGTCTCACTGGAATAGAAATCTACTAACAATGTTAGTTTCCCTTTCCTTGCACTTCCCTCAGCACCACCATCCAACCAGCTCACAGAATGCCTCATCTATCAGCATCATGTTCCACACAACATTTCCTTGGAGCAAGATCCCTATTTATGCCAAAGGAAGAGCTACAATGGATGTACAACCACAGGTACCACTGGTCTTCAATGTACACCCCTCACCAAGAGCATCTGCCTAGAAGAACATTGGAAAGCCGTGTTGAAGGTTAAGCTAAGGATTGATTGCTGTCCTCTAGGATGCAGGGTAAGTACTGATAAATGGTAGATACACAGTGATGCTTTATCCTAAATAGCAAAAATAAATGCGTCTGGGAAGCACAGGGTCAAAATAGAACTGGGTTCTTTCACCATAATTTCTAAAACTCACAGAATTTGCATTTTCTGATCTTAGGTTCTACGAGATTAGAGATTGTGTTTCCTGGGGATCAGATAGGTAGAGTGGAATGGGAGCATGCATCTATCAAATGACACAGAAAAATTCCTACTTAACTTGAAGGTATGACCTACCTGTTCATTTTGAGCTCCTTATACCAAGAAACATCAGGCAAAAAAAGGTATTAATGTCTTGTCAGGGGTAATTGATCCCTGTTATCATAAGAAGAAATCCAGAATTGCTGCTATACAATAGGGATAAAAAGGGATGTGTCAGCAACCCAGGAATTCACTGAGGTATCTCTTGGCCGTTTTGTACCTGGCAAGTGATCAATTGTAGCAACCACAGCCTGACAAAAGGCAAGGCCACTATGGATACATACCCTCAGAAATGAGGTCACTCCAGCAGGAAAGCAACTGAAGGGGAGGAAATTCTAGAATAGCTGGTGAAGAAGGGAGATTATATTTATTATACCCTTGGAATCAGTTGAAGCTGACAGCATGTTGTTTCCACCAAGAGAAAAGAAAGAAAAAGAAAAGAGAGGGGGGTCTCTTATTTCAGAATGGTAGCCAGATATAATGAGAGCACATGAGTTGAGGTGACCAGTGCAAGGGGGTGAATTGTATCATATACCACTTATGGTTGCTTCAGATTCTCTTGATCTCAGCTGTTTCTGTCATTGCCACACTTGTTCCAGAACCAACAGTCACTGTATTGACACAGTCTGGCTGGACACTAACTCATTTCATGTGGCCACAACCTAACAGCATTTGCCACATGTCTATTCAAAGCACATCTTGCCTCTTGTTTCAGATGATGCTGAGGGATAAGATGACATGGGACCACGTATGCTCAGCTCAGAAGTATCAAAGAATTAATATCCTAGGGAGCAAGCATTTGACTAATGAGAAATGGGAGCTAATGGATAAATTCTCCTTCCTTCTTTTCTTGGAAGGACTGACTTGAGAAGTAAGTGTTTTTATAGTCTCTTAGAAGAAGGTCCCATGAATCAGGTAACACTGTCACTTGATACCACATATGGCCAGCTTGATAATGCACCTTTTTATTGGCTCTTCCCCCACTTTCCCTACCATGCTCTCCTTGTTCCTCAGATCTGCTGCCCAGGATTAGGAGAACCCAGGTCAAGAGAGAGTGGAATTACTGAGATTTTCTTGAAAAAAATAAAATCCCAGGTTTATAAAAACTGCGGGCTATGTTTAAACATCTTATGAAGAATAGAGTTAATAGGCATATTTTCACCACTTCAGGAGGTCAGCCTAACTCTTGCTTCCTGGTTGGCTGTCAATTTCAACTCATCCATCCTTTAGAACTGACCCAAGTCCTTCAGACAGCAGCACCAGAAGACATAGAGAGATACCCAGAAGAGGAGAGGGCCATAAAGAAAAGGGAATTAATATTAACTAAGCACTGTACCACATATACTCCATATATTATCTCAGCCAATCAGCCAAGGTAGGTAACATTATTTATTATCTCTATGTAAAATAGGAAGGAATGTAAGTTCAGACCAATACTACCCAATTAACAAGTGGCCGGGATCAAACTCAATTTTTTTCACTAATGTAATTTCTCCATATTAGATTCCTTTATTGAGAACCAGAGTTATATTTAGACATTAGTGTTTTGTGACCTCATTGGACCTAGAGAAAAGGAAGTTGGTATTTAGGGAGCAAAAAAACCCCAAACCCCACAAACCATCCTAGCAAAAGTAGAAGTTAAATACAGTTATACGTAAAAGAGAAAAATAAAAGAGAACAGAGAAAGTCAGAATCTTGGACGGCATTTGTCCAGACCAAAGTTTTACAAATATGTGATGCAGAACACATATGTATCAAAAAATTTGGATGTCTTACTATTTTTTTTTTTCGGTTCGTGGGCCTCTCACTGTTGTGGCCTCTCCCGTTGCACAGCACAGGCTCCGGACGCGCAGGCTCAGCGGCCATGGCTCACGAGCCCAGCCGCTCCGCGGCATGTGGGATCTTCCCGGACCGGGGCACGAACCCGTGTCCCCTGCATCGGCAGGCGGACTCTCAACCACTGCGCCACCAGAGAAGCTCGTGTTACTAATTTTTGATCAATGTTGCCATATGTTTTGGCTATCACTAAAGATACTCTATTTGACAATGCCTGTCAGATTAAACATTGCATTACAGTGGGTTGTGCAACATGGTGTAGGGCAGAGCAAAACTTGCTATGAACCGGGAAGGATTGTATCACAGATTCAAGCAGGTGACAAAGAAAGAAGTGTTTAATGGAACACTTGAGAACATTGTCTTCTGTGTGTATAAGAAAGAGTAGTCACGATAGTTGATATTTCTATCAAACATCAACAGTGGTGCTGTGAGATCAAGGGAATGCTGAAAAAAATACTAAAATCTGATGCAACATTAGTTTTTGTAGTTCAGACTGATCAGTAATGACTGCTGACTTGTTTACTGTTGTCAGATGAGTCTTTTAATCTTTCAAATTGAGCTGCTAAAAATAACTTGAATGTGGAAAGTGTGAGAACTGTTGTTCCAAGAAACCTATTTACCTGACCAGACTTGCCACCCCACCTAAGCTGAGAAACAAATGGGAAATTGCTGGTTTAATTGCTGGCTAAAGCAATTTATTGTGTTAAAAAAGCACTTTTCTTTACTAGTACAACTGAAATGAAAATAGTGATAGTGATGTAGATATTGACTAGTGATATAGAGACCCACATTCATGGAGCTTTCTATCAGAATCAGCAGCATCTCTTTGAGCCAAGTGACCCATCTGGACCCAAATGACCCAGAAACCATGAAGGGGAGAACACCTCATTCACTGAGAATGTATTTAGGAAGTAGAAGAGCTAAAAGTCAAATTCCCTGAGCCTTGGGCAGTGATCACAACATGCATTAGAAAGGACCAGAAAGAGCTGAAAAAGAAGAAAGCCAGGATTTTGCTTTGGCCTGCCTCTTCTTCCTCCATGTGTTGGCATATGAAGGAAGCCTGCAAAGTGGAGAGAATTTCTTCAGTAAATGGCAGACCCCGCATCTGCTGAAGAACGGAGGTGAAGGTAGCCCCCCCCGCCCAAAGCTCCAGAGTGGCTTTGAATGGTCAGCCAGAGACTGAGCAGGCCATTACTGGCCCTGCAGACCGGCTATTGCTCTTTCAGGAGAATCAGTGGCAGTTTTCTTTGCAAGGCTGAAGGACAAGGAAACAAATTTCACTTGCTAAGATACCTTCTTTCCCATTTTATCAAGATTTGATGGCAACTCAATATGCAACACTGGCTTCCACATTTGGCTCCTGATGCTGTCCCGAGAATAACAACCAACATTTGAAGGTGGGCCCATGGCGAAAAGGACAGGAATGTAAGGGCCATAAGGCCCTGGATGAAAACCATAACTCCACCACTTCCTGTTTAAGAAGTGAACTCTCTGAGCTGCAGATTGATCCCAGTTAAATGGGAAAATGATACCTGCCTTATAAGAGTGTTATGAGAATGATTTTGTGTATAGGGTCCAGCTCTTAGATGGTACTCAATAAATGTTAATTCCCTTGTCCTGACTGCAGTTAAATTCAATGTCTCCTTTAATCCTCAAAACTCTACAAGGAATGCAGTCAGATACCACCCACATGTAAAAGGCAGGGAGAAACTGAATCTCATAATGTGCCTAAAAGTTGATGGCCGATAAATGACAGAATTAAGAGTTATCTCCACGTCTTTTAAAAATTCCTAACATCTCTGCTCCTTTGCTCTAAGTCACAGGGTTTGATTCATTTATTCATTCATTCAACATTTGTTCAAGTGCCTAACACCCATGCCAGACTTAGAAATCAAGGATTGAAAAAACCAACAAATCTCTTTCCTTATAGAACTTACATTCTAGTGAATGGAGACAGATAACAATTAAATATGAAACATGTACAAAGGTGACAATGCTAGAAGAAAATACAGTGAAGTAGAGCAGGGGTCCCCAAGCCCTGGGGAACTGGGTCACACAGCAGGAGGTGAGCAGCGGGCGAGCGAGCAAAGCTTCATCTGTATTTACAGCCGCTCCCCATCAATGGCATTACCGCCTGAGCTCCGCCTCCTGTTAGATCAGTGGCGGCATTAGATTCTCATATGAGCGTAAACCCTACCGTGAACTGCTCATGCGAGGGATCTAGGTTGCGCGCTCCTTATGAGAATCTAATGCCTGATGATCTGAGGTGGAGCTGAGGCAGTGATGCTAGCGCTGGGGAGCGTCTGCAAATACAGATTATCATTAGCAGAGAGGTGTGACTGCACAGAGACCATAATAAACCAATTGCTTGCAGACTCATATCAAAACCCCATCAGTGAGCGGCAAGTGAAAACCAGCTCAGGGCTCCCACTGATTCTGCATTATGGTGAGCTGTATAATTATTTCATCATTATATTACAATGTAATAATAATAGAAATAAAGTGCACAATAAATGTAATGCGCTTGAATCATCCTGAAACCATCCCCGCCCCCGCCAGTCCATGGAAAAATTGTCTTCCACGAAACCAGTCCCTTGTGCCAAAAAAGTTTGGGCACCACTGAAGTAGAGGACTGTAGGGCTGAGTGTGTGTGCACTAATTAAGGAAGCTGGTTGGGAAGGTGGTCTGATAAGCTGACCCTGGAGTAGACCTGAAGGAGTGAGAAGTGAGCCATGTGGATATCTGAGGGAAGAGTGTTTCAGGCAGAGGGAATCACCAAGTACAAAGGTCCCAAGGTAGGAGCATGCTGCTTTTGTCAAAGGAATATCGGAGATATTGTGGCTGGATGGAGTGAGGTTGGGGGGGGGGGGTAGTGGTGGGATATGAAATGAAAGAAGCGTGGGGGAGGTAGGTTTATTCAGGGCTTCCTAGGTGATGGTTAGCTCTTCGAATTTTACTCTGAGATGGGAAGCCAGTGAATGTGTTGAACAGAGAGGTAATATGATCTTAAGTTTTTACAGAGATCACTCTGCTGGGGGGCAAGGGGAAAGCACGAGACGATTCACTAATTCAGGAGAGAGATGAGGGTGGCTTGCTTAGCATGGTAGTGGTACAGATGACGAGGGGTGGTCAGGTTCTGTATATATTTTAAAATAGGTTCAAAAGAAGTTGTTTATGAATGAATTTGAGTGTGAGAGACAGAGGGAGAGATGTCAAAGATAGCATCAAGATTTTGTTGTTATTTTTTAAACACCATAGAAAATCACCAGTGATTGCTAAAGTTTCAGCTCTTATAAGTAACCCTGAATTAGTCATTTTACCCCTCTAGCTTTAGTCTCTTCATTAGCAAATGTCTTTTGATTGGTCCAGAGGCAGCATCCCTTCCCTCCAACGCCCCTTCCCTCCAGCATCTTTTCATGCCAACAAATTTAATTTGAGGGTGGTGTTTCCTCTTCTCATTTCTAAGAGTTCCTCTTCCTCTTCATGCATCATTCTATTTCCCTCAGGTTTTCTTCTTCCTCACTTCCCTTTTCCCATTCAATCTGCCTCTTCCTGAGTCATGGAGAACTGAGGATACATCGTCACAATTTGGAAGAGAAGCATTCCCCTTCCCGGGGATTATGCTGGCCATGCATTCTCAATCTATCAAAGGCTAAATTTTTAGCATCTACAGTGGATTAGGTATCCTGGGAAGATAGCCCATGTCCTCAGGAATCAGTTGCTTCTCCTTGCATTAATATCTTGATTCATGTAGATCCCTTCAGAAGAAAGTAAGGGAAACAGAGTACTGCAGAGATGAATCTTAAATCTGATAAGTCTGTGTCTAAAAGCTTCATTTTCCAGTTTTGTCACTTACCTCCCTCAAACCTATTCCCAGCACTCCTAAAGTATAAACACTTGACTGATTTGAAAGCTAGATAAACAGAAATTCTACTGGACAACGAGAAATTCTTCATATCTCCTCAGCACTGAATGGCTTATAGAGCATTCTCGTATCCTTTGGACAGCACTATGAGAAGGAAGGGCAGGACAGGAACTATTTCCCCATTTCACTGGTGAGAAAATTGAAATTCAAATAACTATTATTGCCCAAGGAAACAACTGCTAAATGCAGGATCTACACTAACATCACTAGGATGTGGGTCTTCTGATTTCTAAACATAATGCTATTTCATAATAATAGCTTCTATTTATTGAGCTCTGTATACCTAGTGTTCTGTGAATAGTTTTTATAAATTAGCTTATTCGATGTTTACAAATGCCTATGAAATGCATGTATTGACCTATTTTACAAATGAGGAAATTAATACTCAGAAAGCTTTAAAAAGTCAATTATACCTCAATAAAGCTGAAATTTTAAAAAATAATGAAATTTCTATATTTACTTTTTTAAAAAAAAAGGTTAAATAAATTGTCCGTCTGACACTCATAAGAGATTTAGCCAAGATCAACCTTGCCCCCATGGGCGGTGTTGTTTATCGTATAAACAAACTTAGTGGTTACAAATGGATTTCAATACCGTTGGCTACTTCATTCCTACAACACTTGCCTCTCCTAGGTTTCTTTTTTTCCTACAGTCATCACTTACGATCTTCCTCCTACCTCAAGGTCGTGGCTTTTTGGTTTCCTCGCTAATTCATTTTCCTCTGCAATCATTTTTTTTTTTTTTTTTTTTTTTTTTTTTTGCGGTACGCGGGCCTCTCACTGCTGCGGCCTCTCCCGTTGCGGAGCACAGGCTCCGGACGCGCAGGCTCAGCGGCCATGGCTCACGGGCCCAGCCGCTCCACGGCATGCGGGATCCCCCCGGACCGGGGCGCGAACCTGCGTCCCCTGCATCGGCAGGCGGACTCTCAACCACTGCACCACCAGGGAAACCCCTCTACAATCATCTTAATTTTGGATTCCCAAAGGCAAATCTTGGGCTCTTTCTTCTTCCTCTCTTTATATGATTTTATCCATCTCCTTAGATTCAAATACAAATGAACTTCCGGAGACTCTCAAACTTCTATCTCCAGCTTAGCAGTCTCCTCTAAGCTCTAGACTTGCCTCCATATCCAGCTGACATTTTGGCATATCTCCTTGCCTGTCTTGTTGACATCCCACACTTAACATTTCCAAAATGGAACATGTGATTCCCTCTTTACCCAACTCCTAAGCTGATCATATTGAAGTCTTCCCTTTGAAAGGGAAGAAAATGACAGAACCACCCAAATAGTTGCTAAAGCCGGAAACCATGGTTCTTCCCTTTCCTCACTCTTCACAATCTATCAGCAAGTCCCACTGGCTCTGCTTTCCAAATATATCCTGAAACTCTACTCCCCTCTGTTTTAAGCCACCCTCCATTTTTATCTATGCCACCTCATGGGTGGCCCACTGCACCCACTCTTGCCCCTCTTGCATCTGCCCTCTCTACAGTAACTTTTTTGGAAAATGTAAACCAGCTCATGTCATTCCCCTATTTCAAAGCCCTCAGTGACTTCCCATAGACTTAAGAAATCTTCAAACATCTAAAGGCTTATGTGATGTGGTTCCTGCCTTTCTCTCCCCGTCTTTCCTTCCTTATACACCAGTCATGCTGGTTTTCTAGTAGTTCTTAAAATTTTTCCAGCTCTGTCCCACCTCGGTACTCTTGCTGTTGCCTCCGTCTGAAAAGCTTCTCTCTTGACCCTTCACTTGGCTGGCTTTTTGGTCTCATCTTAAACATTGTCTCCTATGAGAAGCCTTCTCTAACTACTGCTGTTAGTCTCTGTCACAGCACCATGCTTAACTTACTTCATCACACTTATCACAACCTGTAATTATTTATTTGTATATTTATTTTTCTAACTCTACTTGAGGGCAGAGTTTTGTCTGTCTTGTCATTGTCACAATACAGTGTCTGTACATAGGTGTTCCCAGTACACAAAGCTTGGGAGATACTTACGAAATGAATGAAAGAATGAATGCATGAAACTCACTTTTAGTTATGCAGACTCCCATTTTCATAAATATGATGTCTTGGTTATGTTTATCCTCTGTGTTCTGTGCTCTGTGCTCTAAAAACTCAAGGAGGCATCCCAGTGATGAAGTAACATAGAAATGAGCTATGGTCAGGACCTAACTTCTATGAAATAAGAACAAAGAGGACAGGGCTTCCCTGGTGGCGCAGTGCTTAAGAATCCGCCTGCCAGTGCAGGGGACATGGGTTCAAGCCCTTGTCCGGGAAGATCCCACATGCCGTGGAGCAACTAAACCCATGCACCACAACTACTGAGCCTGCTCTCTACACCCTGTGAGCCACAACTACTGAGCCTGTGAGCCACAACTACTGAACCTTGTATGCCTAGAGCCTGTGCTCTGCAACAAGAGAAGCCACCACAATGAGAAGGCCGCACCCCGCAATGAAGAGTAGCCCCCGCTCGCCGCAACTAGAGAAAGCCTGTGTGCAGCAACCAAGACCCAACACAGTCAAAAATAAATAAATAAAATAAATAAGTTTATTTAAAAAAAACTTATAAAAATTATTAAAAAAAAAAAAAAAGAACAAAGAGGACAAACTATATTGACCCAAAAGAATCCAGGCCGTTAAGCCAAGTGCCAGAATTTTTTGGCTTTTTCATTTCCTTAGGTACATAACAGACTTGAATTTCTGAGAAGTCATCCAAAGTATGACCATGTGTTACAAAACCCATTTCACTTAGCCCTTAAGTACATGTCATGCTCTATTTCAATATCAGCCAGAATTCTCATCAGCATTTACAGGGTTGGAGGCCATATCTAACCCAGGCCTTAATCTTTGTCACTAAAAGTAGGCAAATATATAATCATAATAACTATTTGTCTTATTTTAAGAGCCTACTTATGGTAATGACAAGTACTCCCTAGGTGCTCTGTGTGTCATTTCTACTTAATCTTTGCAACAAACCTATAAGGAAAATTTTTTGCCCAACTAATAGTTGAAGAATCTGAGGCTCAGAGAAGTGACATTACTTGCTCTTATGTCAGGCTTATAAGCTGGTAACAGGTAACGCAGAGATTAAACTCAAGTTTTCTGATTCCAAAGTGAACATTATTTAAACTACATTGCCTTTTGAAAAAAAATCACACCAGTATCTTTTTAATAAATTATTTAAATCATTAAGTATACCATATTTTCTGATCAACTAATGAAATGTGGTTCTCTTTAAGAGGCAATCTGTGTAAGCTCTCTGGCTCTCCATTATATCTCTAGGGTGAATCCTATCAGTGACTCTGTCACAGGGAATAATCTTAATTTGCCTTCTCTGAGTAAACAGTTGGCTCACAGATAATAGTGATTCCTCTACCTGAAGTCTCCTCAAAGAGGAAATGAATCCATTTCAGTAACGATCTGTGGAACCCTTGGATTTCATGAAGTTGCGGATGAGGTTCTTAAAAAGAGAAGAAAATGGCGCCATTATTCCATTGTTTATTTTCTATTTTGGGGCTTTAACTTAAATTTTCATTTGAAGTTTGAAAACCACTGCCCTTGAGAAAGAGAAAAAAAAAAAAGAAGGAAGGAAGGATGGGAAGGAGGAAAGGGGGAAGGGAGGAAGGAAGGAAAAGGGAAGGGAAGAAAAGAAGAAAGTGCAGAGTCTTCTTTTTCTTGGAATGGCACCACAATTAAGGTATCCTGACACCCTATCTGACTGGAAGAGAGGGAGAGATGGAAGACCAAGGGTAGAGTCTTCTTACGAAGGAAGGTAAAAATAGGTGTGTTCCAGCCCCAGAAAGAAAAGTTAGATTGAATGAGAGTATAAACTCCTTCAGCTAGAACATCTAACACAGATGTGAGGAAATAAGAACAACCTGATTTAACTAGAGAGAGTCAAAGAATAAATTCTATGACATAAACAGTCCCCCACTTCTGTAAAGAATTCCTAAAGAACAACAGGCACTAAAGTTATCTGGGTAAAAGTTCAGCACGATGTCATGCAAACAATGTGAGAGGTGTTCTACCCCCAGGAAGTTAAATGTATTATAAAACTCCTAATTACACTTTAGATGATCTACCAGCAGCATGTCTTACATATTCTTAGATTTAGTTTTTCTTCTGTAATTAAACACACAGTTGTCTGCCTCAAATCCAATGGATGACTACTTGAGACTCAGTATATCTAATGATTTTTCATATTCCATTTTGTTACAAGAAGCATCATTTTCAGAATGGAAGTTCTCCTCTGCTATACCAATTAATGTTGGTGTGATCCAGAAAGGGGGTAGTAGGAAGCCTACTGCTCTTCTCTAACCACACTTTCTCTCTAGGTAAATACCTGTAGTCCCATGGCTTTAAATAATATCCATGTGCCACTGCCTCTTAAAGCTTCATCGCCAACTCTGATCTTTCACCAAAACACACTTACTGATATGTCTAACATCTCCAATAAGATGTGTAGGAGGTATAGGAACTTCCCTGGCTGTCCAGTGGTTAAGACTTCGCCTTCCAATGCAGGGGGTGCAGGTTCGATCCCTGGTCTGGGAGCTAAGATCCCACATGCCTCGCGGCCGAAAAACCAAAACATAAAACAGAAGCAATATTGTAACAAATTCAATAAAGACTTTAAAAATGGTCCACATCAAAAAACAAATCTTTAAAAAAAAGAGGTATAGGAGGTATAGATATCCTAAACTTGAAATACCCAAAACAATATTCCCATTCCCCAAAATGTAATCATCCCGGAATTTTTCATCTCAGCAAAGGTCTATACCACTCATTGCTAAAAATAAACAACCAAACAACTCTTGGAGTCATCCTTGCCTCCTTTCTCTTCTTCACATTCCACATCCAATGTTGGCTTTACCTCCAAATTTTATAGTATTCATCCACTTTTCTCAATCTCTTCAGCTACCAAGCCAACATTATTTCTTCCTCTAGATGAAATACAACAGCTTCCTAACTGGTCTCCCTGCTGTTACTCTCACCGACCTTCATACAAACTTGCTCTCTAGACAGCAGTCAAAGTCAGTTTTCAAAATGTGAATTAAATGTTACTCTCCTGCATACAACTTTTCCAAAGGTTTCCAATTATACTGAGAATAAAATCCAAGCTGCTTACTATAATCTAGGACAGAGCTTTCCAAACCAAGCCATTACTAGGTTGTGAAACCAATGTACTGGGTAAGGATCAGCATTTTAAAATAAAACAAAATAGAAAATATCAAAGTTTATTGAAAGAACTCTTTCAGGACCGTGTGTGTGATAGTGGACTGTAATATAAAATGTATTTCTTACTGTGGGTCACATTAAAAGAGTTTGAAAGCCATTGGCCTACGAGATCTTAAAGATCTGTTAGCTCACATCTCCTGCGTAACATCCCACCCCATCACCTGCTCACCCAAATACCTCAGCCCTTCTAGCAGCCTTATTGTGTCTTCAGAGAAGGCAAGCTTCTCCCCACCTCTGTCCCTGGCACTTGCCTGAATGCTCTACTTCCAATTATTCTTATGGATGGATCCTTCTTACCATTCAAACCTCAGCTCAAATCTCACCTGCTTAGAAAGCCTTTCCTCCTCTAACTAATGTAAAGCAGCCCCTACCACTTCTCTATCACACCACCCTGGTTTATTTCCTTATGTTGCTAACCGTGCTCTTGAATATTTATTTGTTTGTACACTGTCTTTCTCAGCATAATGCAGGGCCCTTAACTCTCCTGTTCACCACAGTTCCCCACACACTTATAACAGTCTCTCAATAAGTATTAGTTGATAGAATGTTGAATATTTCAGTTTTATGTGTTTTTATAAAATAGGGACACCTTATGATGAAATCCTTAAATAATTGTAATAACACTGCTAGGAAAACAATGATGCTGCTGCTAAAACTAAACAGTGACTGGTATGCAGGGCCCATGGGAGAGCCTGAAGGTTCGTTTGTCAGCTGATGGAGGAAAACCCAACTGTAGCGTATAAAAGGTAATTTCCGGGCACGCAAGGAAAATTCAGATTGGTTGACACTGAGCATAGAATAGTTAGAGACTTTGTCATAGTTTTTGTCTAGTGCCCTGTGGTTTCTGGCAACAAAAACCCTTAAAACCAAAGTGTTCATCTTGAATTCCCTTCAATAGTGGAACCAGGAGCAAAAATCTGCATCCAATGCCTTCAGTCCTGAATGAAAGAAGAGGGACCCAGGAAGGCAAGAAAAGAGTTGCAACTGCCAAGAAAGACAAGATGGGGGCAGGGTCAGAGTGGGAAGTGCCCTCAGGGAGCCAGGCCCACAAGTAGACTCCAGAGTCTGAGGAAAAGAGGCCCTGGTTCCCTTCACAGCCCCATCTAGCAAACTCCCCCAAGAGGGGATTAGGATTATCGCCTCTGTCTGTCTTTAATTCTTTCCAGGTGCCTGTCATGAAGGGGCTTGTGTGCTAAGCTGAGGAGTTTGAACTTTCTGGGGAACCTTTGAGGAGTCTAAGCAAGGGGATGGCCCATTGCGGTGTCTCAGAGAGATTCCCCCTGGCTGCAGGGTGGAGAGGGCTGCTGTCTGCATGCTTGGAAGCGGGAAGCTCTGCAGCAGACGCACCTGATGAGAAGCAGTGAGCGTCTAAACGAAGACGAGGTTTGTGGGACCCAGAGGCTGTGCAGAGGGAATCTGACTCCACCTGCCTACTAGTTAGCGCCCCCAGTCCATGGCGCCAAGCCGGTTAGGAACTCCAAAGCCTTTTTTTCCTCCTTGTAAAATGAAACCCGGAGACTGGCATCTCCTTCAGAGATTGCTTTGAGGATTGCCTAAGGTCATGCATATAAACTCTAAGTGCCTGACACATAGTAAGTGCTCAATAAATGTCAGCTGTTACTTTTTTTTAGGCAGGCACTAGCATTATCTTTTAGCACGGTGGGAGACGCTGAAGCGGACAGAGACAGACAGACCCCACATCCAGCAAATCATAACTCACGTTGGACGGTCACAATGCCTTGAACACATGTTCTTGCCAGAGATGAACCTGGACAAGGGAAAAATAAACAGCATTTTATTCGTAGAAGCAGTGGACTTAGACTGAAAACAGCAATGCAGGAGAAGGAAAACCGAGTTAAAGCTCGACCTCATTGGGGTGAGCGTGGGACTGAGGCGGGAGAGGTACCGCTCAGGCCTGGCCCGCTTAGAATCCGGGCTCCTTTCCCCTCGCCTCCGGCTCCTCCTTTCGGAGACAAGGCTCCCGCCTTAAGCGAGCGGGAGAGGCGGCAGCTATCCAGGCCCACAAAAGGTCGGGGGTTGAGGGCCCCTCGGCACAGGTTTTGTCTGCAAACCCAGTTTCCGAGGTGCCTAAAAGTGTACAAATAGTGAAGCCAGGCCCAGGCGAGCCAATTCATTACCTCGTCTCAGCGCTGCATGCTGATTATCTGCTCTCCATATCACCTCTCCTCAGGGGGCTCAAAGGAATCAGCAAATCCCCCGCATCAGAGCTACGAATCCCCAGCACAGCCCATTCACACACAGCGGGGTGGCTGGGGATTAATTGGAGGGGGGATGTTGTGAATTCCAGAGAGTTCTTTCTCTTTGCCTCACAGCCGGTGGCCGGGGATATTGCTACATGAAAGCTTCCCTGTCAGTAGCAATCATCATTGCCCCGGCTGCTACATTCCAGAGAATGAATTGGCCTCATTTGGTAACTCAACTGGAGAGGGGGCTGGGGAGGGGGTCATTCCTCAGGGGTTCCCATTTGTGGTCCCCACTTCTCGCTCCATAAGTGGTTTGCAAAGCCAAACAGAAACCCGCAGGGCCCAGCTTTCTTTTCCTGTTTCCTTACTTTAGAGATGCTTGGTACGGAGTGAAGCCGGGAAGGGTGGGAAAGGGCGGGACCTGCGTTAGGGCCCGGGCAGGAAATTAGTTGGGGCAAAGCCGCTTCGGAGGAGAGAAGCAGGCCAATAGGCCCACAGGGTTTCTCTGATTGCTTTGATGCGAGGCCGACTTCCCCCTCCCATCCCCGGGCTTCTCGGCAGGAGGCCTGCGGGCTCTCCCCAACCTCGAGCCGAATGGCGCCCGGGCCTGGAAGCCAAAGGAGCCCAAACCCCGCCGCGCCCAGAGGCAGGGCTGCTCCAGCAAGGCAGGTAACATGAAATGTAAGCCTCAGAGTTTTCTTCGAGGAAGCAGTTTCTGGGAGCCCTGAGAAAGGAGAAGAAGGATTTCATCTCTGAGGTCGGCCGACTGAAACCTTTCGCTAATTCTTTACCTTTTTAAATGCAAGATTGCCTGACTTCCTTCCCCTCCCCCGCACCTTCTGAGCATTTCTCTCCGATCCTCCTAAACCCTCCCGCTGCATTTTTGCAGAATTCCCTGAAACTCCCACCAAGCCGACAGTTCAGAGAATGTACCCTGGGGAATCCACGAGTCTGGGCCTCTGCATGCCGCCGTAAGAGGTGCCTGAACTGAGGGTCCTCAGGGGCTGAATGCCCCGCCGGGCTCTGCTCAGCCACTCTGGGGCTGTGTGGTGTGGGGCAACTCGCTGGGCTCCCTCTGTCTCACTTAGTGCATCCATAAGACATATGATAATAAGTGCTCTGCCTCCCTAAGGACTGTGTAGAGATTAACGGAAGAAGAGATTAAAACGCGTTTTGTGATTTGCAAAGCGCCCAGCATAAGGTATTATTATTCAGTTCTCTCATTGGGCTCAGTATTGGGTGTACTCGTGATCTTTATAAAAACCTCATTCTGCATTTATCTACCTCTGTCAGGAGAGTCCTGGTGACGTATGCCCAGGGAGGGACAGAGATAAAAAGATAGGCCAATATACACAAAGGAAAAACAAAACAAAAAGCAGGAGTGTTAGTATAATTTTCAAAAATAAAAACAGAGTGATATCCCTGCAGCATTTCAAATTACGGACGCCCGGAAGGTGACTCTCGCCCTGTGGGCCTTATTCTAGGCCAATAGTCTATCTGCTGGGGATTCTTTGGCGTGGCAGCAGGCAAGCATTGGCCCGCAAAGCAGAAGACTCTGTGTAGTATTGAGCAAGTCATTTCCCCTCTCCGGCCTCAGTTTCCCCTTCTCTAAAATATGTGAGTAGGACTGGATTTCCTTAAAATCTTTTCCAATCTGTCTGTTTTATGATTCTTTGTATGCCTTGATAAGGATTTAGCAACAGCTGGGGCTCCAGTGTCATTTCATACTTGCTAGAACATCATAGAGTTTTACTAATCTTCATCCTGGGATGAAGGACTAAGTGAGCAAACAATCCAAAATCATGCCAGCCACTTAGGGACCCTTAAGTCTACTTAATCATAATGAGAATTTTTCAACATTTGGAAATTAATACGGGAAGAAGCATGACATCATGCCTGCAACTGGCACAGGATCTTATTGCAATTGGCACAGTTTCCCCACCCCCAAATGCTTTACTACTAAAAGTGCCTGCTTCACTTAGTAACTCCACTCTAAAAACTGACACCTGAAAACCACAACCTTGGTGTTGCAAGAATCCTAAAGACCACAAGTTCAGCATTCCATTTCACCTTTCTGTCCGCTGAATCTGAACTCTCATCTTGAGTTCCCCAACCAGGGTCTTTATCTCCCAGCTGCACTCATCTGCCTGAGAGATGCATTTCTTTTCTTCCCAGCTTGTGTCAGCTGGCTTGTCTGTCCTCAGTGGGAGACTTCAGGTTCAACGCTCTGTCTGGGGAGTTCATATACAGCCTTGACTATTATTCTGATAGATCGTTTTAATTCTCCCCACTTTGATCATGTCAGTTTCCACAACAAACAAGGCTCACCAGAAGCATTCCTGGGCTCACAAAGGCAAACATGCTTGGCTTTGCATCACACACCAGAGGCCAGAATTCTTTGGTTGTGGCTTCAAGGCTATTTTAACCCTTGGTTACATAAGTTTCCCAGTTAACGCGTTTAACCTTCACTTCCTGCAACCAAAGTCGTGTTAGCCTCCTTCAGAGAAATGCAATGATTTCCAGCCTTTAATTAAGTAAGGATCCAAGTGGCAGATGCAGTTCACACACACTGGAGCCAAGCCCTGGCTACGAAGATTCTTTTGCTCCAAATGCTCTGCAGTTCACTAAGAGTAACTTCAGCTAATAAAAATAACTCTGTCTATTGAGTGCCAGGAGCCATTTCAAACCACTTAAAATATTATCTCATTTAAGATAGGCAAAATGTTAATGTGAAATGGGGATTATGTTGACTTCATAAGTGAAGAAACCGAGGAGATAGAAGCTAAGAAGTCTGTCTAAGATTATACAGCTAGCCCAGGATGGCGAAGGGGTTTTAACCTAGATTTGTCTAACTTCAGGGAAGGCTCTAACACTGAAATGTTAAATGTTAGACATCAGCACTCATTCATGCTGTAGCAGAAAGAGCTCTTGATTGAGAGTAAGGAGGCCAGAGTTAAAAGTCTCTGACTGTGGCCATCTCAAGCAAGTCAATTTTCTCCATGCTTTGATTTCCCTAACTGTAAATTGAGGACAGAATTAAATCAGTTTTTTCCCAAACCTCCATCATGCACTTTATTACTTATACCATTCATACTATTATTTAATAACTTTTTTCTTTAAATCCAAATGTTTTAAAATTAAACGTTATTAAATTAAAAACCGAAATGTCGTGCTCTAAGTAGATGGTAGTAATAAAAATAAGATGATAAAAAATATACTGTTAAATTCTAGCTAGATACTGTTGCTGGCCTAAGGCTCTAAGACTCCTTAAGCTAACCTTATGTTAAATTGGAAAATATGCAAGCTGGCTAAAGACACTGCAAGTTAGTTAAGTTATATGGAGGACATACTAACAGTCAAGCTAAGACTTGGCCTCAGTGTAACCACGTGGAAAGAGAAACCAACAGTGAAAGAAAAAAGAGAAAACCAAAAGTGAAAAGACAACTTTTTCACTCCCTTACTCAATGTTACTTAATGTTTGGCTGTGTATTACCTAAAATATTTTTTGCGTACAACCAGTGGTCCCCATCTCATATTTGACCAGATGATGTTGCGGGTTTCTCTTTTAGCATTTCTAGCTCTAAAATACTTTGATGCTAATGAAGAAAGTTATATTAATTACTGGTAAATTTGAAACTTAATTCATTAGCACCTAGTGAGTATTTCCTGAACTGCAGAGAAGGTAAATAGGGAGGGAATTTGACAGTAAAAAAATCACTGTTATCAATTTCTTTGAACAGCAAAATACAATAAAGAAAGTCTCTTCTCTGGGAAGTCTGGGAAGGACTTCCAACCCTTTAGCCAGGTAATAATTTTTCATATTTACCATGGTGTGTACAGTAGGTTTTCAAAGTGTGGTTGAAGGCCCTGGGGATAACCAATACCCATTCGGGTCAAAACTATTTTCATAATAATACTAAGATGTTCATGCCTTTTTTACTCAGTTTTCCAGAGGCTACATGAAGTGAGATACTGCAACAGATGGAAAGCAGAAGTAGATATAAGAATCCAGCTGTCTTCCATTGACACAGACATTAAGGAGATTTGCAAAATGTTAAACAATGTCACTCTTCTCACTAATTTTTTTTAACATGGGTAAATCTATTTTTCCATAAAAATTAAGTTATTTATGTTAACATATAGTGAATTCGTTATTTTAAAATAAATATTTTTAAAATATCTCGATTTACCTTCTCATATGGTAAATATGGTTGATATAATCCACATTAAAAAATCTTGATCCACCAGAGGGCAGACAGCAGAAGCAAGAAGAACTACAATCCTGCAGCCTGTAGAACAAAAACTACATTCACAGAAAGATAGACAAGGTGAAAAGGCAGAGGGCTATGTACCAGATGAAGGAACAAGATAAAATGCCAGAAAAACAACTAAATGAAGTGGAGATAGGCAACCTTCCAGAAAAAGTATTCAGAATAATGATAGTGAAGATGATCCAGGACCTCGGAAAAAGAATGGGGGCAAAGATCCAGAAGATGTAAAAAATGCTTAACAAAGATCTAGAAGAATTACACAACAAACAAACAGAGATGAATAATACAATAACTGAAATGAAAAATACACCAGAAGGAATCAATAGCAGAATAACAGAGGCAGAAGACTGGATAAGTGACCTGGAAGACAGAATGGCGGAATTCACTGCTGTGGAACAGAATAAAGAAAAAAGAATGAAAAGAAATGAAGACAGCCTAAGAGACCTCTGGGACAACATTAAATGCAACAACATTCACATTATAGGGGTCCCAGAAGGAGAAGAGAGAGAGAAAGGACCCGAGAAAATAGTTGAAGAGATTATAGTCAAAAACTTCCCTAACATGGGAAAGGAAATAGCCACCCAAGTCCAGGAAGTGCAGAGAATCCCAGGCAAGATAAACCCAAAGAGAAACATGCCGAGACATATAGTAATCAAACTGGCAAAAATTAAAGACAAAGAAAAATTATTGAAAGCAACAAGGGAAAAACGACAAATAATATACAAAGGAACTCCCATAAAGTTAACAGCTGATTTCTCAGCAGAACCTCTACAAGCCAGAAGGGAGTGGCATTATATACTTAAAGTGATGAAAGGGAAGAAACTACAACCAAGATTACTCAACCCAGCAAAGATCTCTTTCAGATTCCATAAAGAAATCAAAAGCTTTACAGACAAGCAAAAGCTAAGAAAATTCAGCACCACCAAACCAGCTCTACAACAAATACTAAAGGAACTTCTCTAAGTGGGAAACAGAAGAGAAGAAAAGGACCTACAAAAACAAACCCAAAACAATTAAGAAAATGGTAATAGGAACATACATATTGATAATTACCTTAAACGTGAATGGATTAAATGCTCCAACCAAAAGACACAGGCTTTCTAAATGGATATAAAAACAAGACCCATATATATGCTGTATAAAAGAGACCCACTTCAGACCTAGGGACACATACAGACTGAAAGTGAGGGGATGGAAAAAGATATTCCATGCCAATGGAAATCAAAAGAAAGCTGGAGTAGCAATACTCATATTAGATAAAATAGACTTTAAAATAAAGATTGTTGCAAGAGACAAGGAAGGACACTACGTGATGATCAAGGGATCAATCCAGGAAGAAGATATAACAATTATAAATATATATGCACCCAACATAGGAGCACCTCAATACATAAGGCAACTGCTAACACCTCTAAAAGAGGAAATCGACAGTTACACAGTAATAGTGGGGGACTTTAACACCTCACTTACACCAATGGACAGATCATCCAAACAGAAAATTAGTAAGGAAACAGAAGCTTTAAATGACACAATAGACCAGATAGATTTAATTGATATTTATAGGACATTCCATCCCAAAACAGCAGGTTACACTTTCTTCTCAAGTGCGCATGGAACATTCTCCAGGATAGATCACATCTTGGGTCACAAATCAAGCCTCAGTAAATTTAAGAAAATTGAAATCATATCAAGCATCTTTTCTGACCACAACGCTATGAGATTAGAAATCAGTTAAGGGGAAAAAACGTAAAAAACACAAACACATGGAGGCTAAATACTACGTTACTAAATAACCAAAAGATCACTGAAGAAATCAAAGAGGAAATCAAAAAGTATCTAGAGACAAATGACAATGAAAACACGATGATTCAAAACCTACGGATGCTGGAAAATAAGTTCTAAGAGGGAAGTTTATAGCTATACAAGCGTACCTCAAGAAACCAGAAAAATCTCAAATAAATTATCTAACCTTACACCTAAAGGAACTAGAGAAAGAAGAACAAACAAAACCCAAAGTTAGCAGAAGGAAAGAAATCATAAATATCAGAGCAGAAATAAATGAGATAGAAACAAAGAAAACAATAGCAAAGGTCAATAAAACTAAAAGCTGTTTCTTTGAGAAGATAAACAAAATTGATAAACCATTCACCAGACTCATCAAGAAAAAGAGGGAGAGGACTCAAATCAATAAAATTAGAAATGAAAAAGGAGAAGTTACAATGGACACCGTAGAAATACAAAGCGTCCTAAGAGACTACTACAAGCAACTCTATGCCAATAAAATGGACAACCTGGAAGAAATGGACAAATTCTTAGAAAGGTATAATCTTCCCAGACTGAACCAGGAAGAAATAGAAAATATGAACAGACCAATCACAAGTAATGAAAGTGAAACTGTGATTAAAAATCTTCCAACAAACAAAAGTCCAGGACCAGATGGCTTCACAGGTGAATTCTATCAAACATTTAGAGAAGAGCTAACACCCATCCTTCTCAAACTCTTCCAAAAAATTGCAGAGAACGGAAACCTCCCAAACTCATTCTATGAGGCCACCATCACCCTGATAAGAAAACCAGACAAAGATACTACAAAAAAAGAAAATTACAGACCAATACCATTGATGAATATAGGTGCAAAAATCCTCAACAAAATACTAGCAAACAGAATCCAACAACACATTAAAAGAATCATACACCATGATCAAGTGGGATTTATCCCAGGGATGCAAGGATTCTTCAATATATACAAATCAATCAATGTGATACACCATATTAACAAATTGAAGAATAAAAACCATATGATAATCTCAATAGATGCAGAAAAAACTTTTGACAAAATTCAACACCCATTTATGGTAAAAACTCTCCAGAAATTAGGCATAGAGCGGACCTACTTCAACATAATAAAGGCCATATATGACAAACCCACAGCAAACATTATTCCCAATGTGAAAGATTTAAAGCATTTCCTCTAAGATCAGGAACAAGACAAGGATGTTCACGCTCATCACTATTATTCAACGTAGTTTTGGAAGTCCTAGCCACGTTAATCAGAGAAGAAAAAGAAATAAAAGGAATACAAATTGGAAAAGATGAAGTAAAACTGTCACTGTTTGCAGATGATATGATACTATATGTAAAGAATCCTAAAGATGCCACCAGAAAACTACTAGAGCTAATCAATGAGTTAGGTAAAGTTGCAGGATACAAAATTAAGGCACAGAAATCTCTTGCATTCCAATACACTAATGATGAAAAATCTGAAAGAGAGATTAGGGAAACACTCTCATTTGCCATTGCAACAAAAAGAATAAAATACCTAGGAATAAACCTACCTAGGGAGACAATAGACCTGTATGCAGAAAACTATAAGACACTGATGAAAGAAATTAAAGATGATACCAACAGATGGTTGAGATATACCATGTTCTTGGATTGGAAAAATCAATATTGTGAAAATGACTATACTACCCAAAGCAATCTGCACATTCAATGCAATCCCTATCAAATTACCAATGGTGTTTTTTACAGAGCTAGAGCAAAAAATCTTAAAATTTGTATGGAGACACAAAAGATCCTGAATAGCCAAAGCCGCCTTGAGGGAAAAAAATGGAGCTGGAGAAATCAGACTCCCTGACTTCAGAGTATAGTACAAAGCTACAGTAATCAAGACAATATGGTACTGGCACAAAAACAGAAATATAGATCAATGGAACAGGGTAGAAAGCCCAGAGATAAACCCACGCACCTATGGTCAGCTAATGTATGACAAAAGAGGCAAGGATATACAATGGAGAAAAGACAGTCTTTTCAATAAGTGGTGCTGGGAAAACTGGAAAGCTACATGTAAAAGAATGAGATGAGAACACTCCCTAACACCATACATAAGAATAAACTCAAAATGGATTAGAGACCTAAATGTAAAACCGGGCACTATAAAACTCTTAGAGGAAAACATAGGAAGAACACTCTTTGACATAAATCACAGCAAGATCTTTTTTGGTCCACCTCCTAGAGTAATGGAAATAAAAACAAAAATAGGGCTTCCCTTGTGGCGCAGTGGTTGAGAGTCTGCCTGCTGATGCAGGGGACACAGGTTCGTGCCCCAGTCAGGGAAGACCCCACGTGCCACGGAGCGGCTAGGCCCGTGAGCCATGGCTGCTGAGCCTGCACATCCGGAGCCTGTGTTCTACAATGGGAGAGGCCACAACAGTGAGAGGCCCGCATACCGCAAAAAAAAAAAAACAAAAAAAGAAACAAAAAAAACAAATGGGACCTAATGAAACTTAAAAGCTTTTGCACAGCAAAGGAAACTATAAACAAGACGAAAAGGCAACCCTCAGAATGGGAGAAAATATTTGCAAATGAATCATCGGACAAAGGATTAATCTCCAAAATATATAAACAGCTCATACCACTCAGTATTAAGAAAACAAACAACCCAATCAAAAAATGGGCAGAAGACCTAAATAGACATTTCTCCAAAGAAGGCATACAGATGGCCAAGAAGCACATGAAAAGCTGCTCAACATCACTAATTATTAGAGAAATGCAAATCAAAACTGCAGTGAGGTATCACCTCACACCAGTTAGAATGGGCATCATCAGAAAATCGACACACAACAAATGCTGGAGAGGGTGTGGAGAAAAGGAACCCTCTTGCACTGTTGGTGGGAATGTAAATTGATACAGCCACTATGGAAAACAGTATGGAGGTTCCTTAAAGAACTAAAACTAGAATTACCATGTGACCCAGCAATCCCTCTACTGGGCATATACCCAGAGAAAACCATAATTCAGAAAGACACATGCACCCCAATGTTCATTGCAGCACTATTTACAATAGCCAGGTCATGGAAGCAACCTAAATTCCCATCGACAGACAAATGGATAAAGAAGATGTGTTACATATGTACAATGGAATATTACTCTGCCATAAAAAGAAACGAAATTGGTTCATTTGTAGAGACGTGGATGCATCTAGAGACTGTCATACAGAGTGAAGTTAGTCAGAAAGAGAAAAACAAATATCGTATATTAACGCATATATGTGGAACCTAGAAAATGGTACAGATGAACTGGTTTGCAGAGCAGAAATCGAGACACAGAAGTAGAGAAGAAACGTATGGACACCAAGGGGCAGAAGCGATGGGGCTGGGGGTGGTGATGTGATGAATTGGGAGGTTGGAATTGACATGTATACACTGATGTGTATGAATTGGATGACTAATAAGAAAAATAAATAAATAAAAATAAACATTAAAAAATCTCTTTTGCTCCTCAATAATTCTTAAGAGTATAAAGATGTTCTTCAGCCTAAATGTTTGAGAATGTCTAAGGCCATTACAAACAGCAGGTCTAGAGTACATCAGCTGGATTATGAAGTGAGTGAAGTCAAAAGTAGTTCATCACAGAACTACCTATAAGGGGGAGGAGTAGGAGAAAAGTACAGTTAGCAATAATGAATTATTATGGTTAGTAATAATGAAGTTTGATTTTCTGACGTGATCGTCAACTCAGTGACATCATTTGTGATTGTGACAAAGGCAAATTAAGAAGAAATGTAACCAGAAAATGTTTACATTTTATATATTAAAAAACAGAAGCAGAACTTTGAGTTCTAAACTTTGTGACTGCAGCAACATAAAACACGTCTGCTCTCGCGCAGGCCTAGAATAGAATGTGGAAAATGAAGACTTTTCTGGGAAGTTGGCATAGGAAAATTTATTCTTTCACAAATTATTTTTAATGATGTCCCCAGTTGGCATATATAATCACTGTACAGTGGTAGTTAGTTTAATGTCTTGTGTAGTCAAGAGACTGCTGAAAGGTTGGGATACCACAGAGATGGCTCTCTGGTCACACACTTGATTAAATCAACAAGTTGGGCCAATGTAGCTTAGCTACTTTTCTAACTGAATCCCATGAACTATATGGCCATATATATATATATATATATATTTTTTTTTTTTTTTTTTTTAAGGGCTGGAGAGCACCCGCGGGTCTCGAACCACTCTCGGAAGTGTGGTTGAACCATGATGAAGTATGGCCATAAATTGATTGTGATTATCAGCCGAGACCATGGCCAAAAAAATATAATTGTTGGGCTTCCCTGGTGGTGCAGTGGTTGAGAGTCCGCCTGCCGATGCAGGGGACATGGGTTCGTGCCCCGGTCCGGGAAGGTCCCACGTGCCGCGGAGCGGCTGGGCCCGTGAGCCATGGCCACTGAGCCTGCGCGTCCAGAGCCTGTACTCCGCAATGGGAGAGGCCACAGCAGCGAGAGGCCCGCATACTGCAAACAAAATAAAACTAAACAACAACAACAAATATATATATATATATATATATATATATAAAAATTGTCAATTAGTGTGTTCCACGTAGATAAGGCCAAAGTGTATTTGCACCTACACTAAATGCCTCACTCTCATTTTGATTCTGGGAGCTCGATTTACAAAGAGAATTAACATTTCTCTTTATTTTAAGTGGTTTCTATGGATACCTTCTATGAAGCATTTCATTCACATCTATCCAATTTAAGCTTCTCATTTTAATTTAAATATATTTTCCATTCCTTCAGAATCTGTATATGATATCCACAGTTCATTTTCTGAAAATAACCTATGCAAAGCATTTATGCACACAAAATTTTAAATTAATATGTTTAAGAGTTAAAAATGAGAAACTCCTATAATACAGAAATGCATAATCTCAGAGTTAGAAGTCTATTTTCATCTGCCTCATACTCACTGAAAATCTGAACTGATTTTCTGATTTCAATTTTTTGGTCATTATTCGGTGCTTTTTGGTCCCTTTCTTAATCTTTTTTATTGTTGTTGCAGTTTTCTTAGCAGAGTTGGGATTAAAACTTTTTAGGTTCTAGTGCCATTAAAATTCAATAAGGTTTCTACTTAGTGTAGAAAAATGGAAAAAAAAAAGGTTTTAAATGACTACAACCTCAGATATATAATATTGCCAGTATTCCCTAATCTAATAAGCACTTATATTGTTAATTTCCTTTTTTCCAAGAAAAACTATTATATATAAACTCTTGTTAGAGGAGAGGTCTGATGTCATCTCCAGCTACAAATCTTTCTTTTTTTTAATCTATTATGCAGACTTTATATACCCCAGCCTAGAAACTAAGATCTTCCACATTTTGATTCCAGACTTCTGCCACCTCTATCCACCACCTCTCCCTGCACCTACTATGCCACAAATAGGCCTACTGAGTTCTCCAGGGGGTTGGTCCCCTTGCCAACCTCTGGCCTTTGTTCTCACCATTCCCCTTCCTGTGAAATGCCTCCTTCAGGACCCTCACTGTCTGTTAATTGAAATTTTATCCAGGCCGCCGAGGCATATGACCAACAACACTTCCCTTAGAAAGACTTTCCTGATCCTCCCAAACAGAGGTGACCACTTTGCTCTTAATGCCAAAGCACTCTCATTACTCAACAGGATACCTGTGTTTTTTGACTCATTTGTGCATTTGCTTTATCCTCTACTTCAAAATAAAAACTCCTTTAATTTTTTTTTATTTTTAATAAGTAATGCATGCGTACAATAATATACTAGTCAGAGAGCACCAACGGATATTCAAGGAAACATGCCTGCTTCTTACCCTCACCCAGTTCTCCCCACAGGCACCCAATGTTACCAATTCCTTTTATCAATATATCTTCTCAGAGACAGTCTATGCGTCTGTGTGTGTGTGTGTGTGTGTGTGTGTGTGTGTGTGTACACAAATGGCAGCGTATTTTCATGTTATTCTGCAGGGTGGACACATGATGTTGGTCAGTTTGTGCCTTATACAAGGGCACCCAGGGGAAAGGGCATGGACCGTGAAATTCAGCCCAGGCTTCTCCTGCAAGCTGTCTGCTCTGTGGATTTCCTAAGTACATTCTAAAGAAAGAGGACTGTCTTCAAATTTCCGCCAATGCTGCTTGGAGGCTATCAGTCATCCTTCTGCGTATTTTTATTTCATTTTTAATTTTCACTTTATTGTGAAATATCTTTGTTGTTTTCTTCACTTTGCACTCTTACAAGAAGGGACTTGCATTAAAAATTCATATTTAAACACTGTCATCAGGAAAAAATTAACTTGCAAAACCTGTTTTCAAGCACTGGCCTATTTCTTTCAAGACTTGCCAATTTACAAATCATCAGTGAAAATACTAAGTTGATATTATTGTTTTTAAATGAAATCTCCATGAAAAGCTTTCAGAAATCATGAAAATATCAATTGTCATAATGATTATTATTCTTTTTAGAAGCAAGAATTTTAAGAATGTTTACTAGATTAGGTTATTTGGAGTTTATTAAATCTAAAACATTTTTAATCTAATAATTATACCTTTTTTCTTTTCTCCAAATTAGTCTAAGATATTTTTTTAAAAGGTACTGTTTTCATACCCTGAGGGCTCATTGGGTGTCAGTTGCAAATCATGTCAAAATCCAAGGCTCTTATAGTTCCAGAAAAAAATTTATCTTTAATGCTTCTCACTTCAGGGGTCCCCTTTTGATGTGTTGCTGCCCTCATTTTCCAATAGTTAAATCTAAACCTGTGTTTTTTCTTAGAAAATTCATCATTCTACTTTAGAGCCTGAGATTTGCAAGCCAAGACCATGGCTCCTTCCTGGATGTGAGAACCCAGGAATTCATTCTTCCATCCAACCACCTATTTGTATTTTATAAACCTATCTAGATTATAAGCCTTAGATGCATCCCTTTCAGAATTGTGTTTTAAATGGCTCTATCACTCTGCTTGGACATGTTACCTTTAGGTCAGAATCTCTGGAAGACAAAAAAGACATTTCCCCATGGCTTAAAAGATGAGAACATAAATATTTGTAATGCCATAGACATTTAGTACTTACTCCTGTTTTATGACCTTAAAAAAAACACTAAGCTTTTAGATGTTTAACATAAAAATCAAATAATATGCCATCATTTGCAAACTGAAGGACCTTTATGTCTATTCCTCACACTCAGTTCACCTCTGACCTCAGGCTCAGGGAAGAGTGAGCAAGATGATGATGATAAAGTGATGAACGGAAGAAGGAGAAGAAAAAACTATGAAGTTAATGATCGGCCTTTTTGGGTCTCCAAATGCCAGGGAGCCAAAAGTATTGTCAAAACATCCTGCTTCTTTTAAGGTAAGATGTATTCCTGGCTTATTTTTCACAAAGCAGTAATAAGTATTAAGACATTATCACCTTTCTCTGCATTGAAGGGGCCCAGGATACTCTGCCGTAGCATAAAACATAATGTTGAGCTGATGGCATTTGAAAAGGCTTTTTTCCTTAATACTTTCATCTGCCTAAGAGCAGAGCCTCCCAAAAGAACTCAAGAGAACTCAATTGCCGTAAATTCGCTTCCTGGGAGCAACCAGGAAAGTCTGACTGTCATCACTGTCAAATAGAAATCAGCACCACACCTAAGCAGGCTGTCTTATCTCCTATCTATTCTCCTAAGGGCTTATTTATCTTTCCTTAAAGTCATTTGTTTTCCAATAACTGCCCTTCCCCTCCTCCCCTTCCTGTGTTAAAATAGTACATAAGCCCCAAATTTTAACTGTCTCCTAGAGTTACATTTTTTGTGTGTGAACTCCCATGTGCCTTGTACTTAGGTGGATAAAAATCCGCCCTTTCTCTTGCTAATCTTTGTCAGTTTAATCTGCGTGCTCCCAGTGACTTAAGAGGGTAGAAGAAAAGTTTTTCCTCCCTGACAGTTTGGCAATGAGTATGGGATGGTTGGGACTTCCAGCTTGCTCCAGAGACTGAAGCTGAGACCTCAGGACCACTGATGAAGCTGGCAAGGGTAAGATTTCCTTACTAGTCTGTCTCCTGGATTTCAGCCTGGAGTCCAGTTGAACAAGAGTAAGAGCTTCTCTTTGTTTTTTCTAACTTTAGGCTGGCAGAAGAAAACACTTGAAGGAACTAGTTTTGGGGCATTATGACTCTTGGGTGACTCTCAATTTCGACTGCTCTTGACTATAGATCCTTTCCTTCACATGGGTCCCTACTCTGTCCTGTTTGTCTCATTTTGTGTCCTGAGAGCTTGGCTTGTGTTTAGTGAGAGCGTGTTTGCTCTGAGAGTTTTCATCTGCCAGGGAGTGCAGATTGTTGAACTTGCATGTGCAGGCAGCCAATCATCAGTCTGGGGGCCCCAGGAATTTGTAGTCAGCTGAACAGAAATGCAGGAACCTGCCATACAGCTGGCACCGTACTGACCACTGCCAGCTCTCGGAGGGTTCATCTGTCTTTCCTTATTGCCTTGCTAGTGCTGAGACTGCCTGTGGCAATGAGAGTCTTTACTTTCTTTCTCTTTGGCTATCTTTGGGGATGAATTTAAATCATGGGGTCTGCATCTTCTACACCCTTTTGGGGCTCGCCTTTTGCATCCATGGTTAAGTCATAAAAGGGCTTATTGGTTTTGAGTCACATTTTTCTGTGAACTCTCATATATACCTATGTGAATGAAAATCTGTCCTGTCTCATGCTAAGCTTTCTTTTTAATTCACAGTTTAATTCACAGGCCTCCAACTACTGAACATAAGAGGATAGAAGAAAAGTTTTTCCTCCCTGACAGATCATCTCTTCCTAGTGAAAGACCCAGCTCAAACACTGCGTTATAGAAAGTGTTCTCACCTTCTGACTTTCCAAGAAATGTGCTTATACTTCTTTTAGAGCATTTCTGCAGATATCATCATGATGTGTGCATTTATATTACTCTCTCATATTCTTTTTTTAAAAATATTTATTTATTTGGCTGCGTCGGGTCTTAGTTGCGGCATGCCAGATCTTCGCTGAGGCACTCAGAATATTTTCATTGTGGTGCGCGGGCTTCTCTCTAGTTGTGGCATGCTGGTTTTCCCTCTCTAGTTGTGGCACGGGCTCCAGAGCACGCAGGCTCCCTAGTTGAGGCGCGCAAGCTCAGTAGTTGAGACACGTGGGCTTAATTGCCCTGTGGCAAGGGGGATCTTAATTCCCCCACCAGGGATCAAAGCCACGTCCCCTGCATTGGAAGGCAGATTCTTTACCACTGGACCACCAGAGAAGTCCCACTCTCTCATATTCTAATATATGGTTTTAAAGACAAAGACTGGATCTACCCTATCTTTGAATTCCCAGTACTACTAAGGACAGTGTCTTGTGTATGTAATAAATATCAGTAGGAAGGAAAAAAGAAAACTTATCTAATGACCCCAGCATTATAAATCTGAATAGTTCCTCAGGTGGTCAGTTCTTAACTATTAGTCTTGGGCAAGTTCCCTCCCAATCTCAACCTTAGCTTCCTCCTTAGCAAATGAGAATCATAGCACCTATGTGGAAACATTCATTTTCATGATGGGTAGATGAGCTACCTCATTTAAGCACCTAGCAGAATGTCTAGGACATGAAAGATGCACTGCAAATTTAGCTCCTCTGCTCCCTCACACCTACCTGAACATATCTGTGAAGACTGAGGAACATAGCAGTCTTCACATCTGGATCCTATCTGAGCCTGCCACTCTCTCTCCCATTCAGGTGAAAATGTCCCCAAATAAGAGTTTCTCCTTTCTATTGGGCTTTGCCTATTCAAACTAGAATAACAAAAAACGCTAGACTAATTATCTGGAGACCTGGATACTTGTCCCAATCTACAGTCAATTGCACAGTTGTATGGGGATGGTTGCTTAATTTCTAAGCCTTAGAGTCTTAATCTGTATAATACAGGTAATAACCCTCACCAGTCCTGTTTTTCACATCATGAATATTGTAAAGTAAAATGAGAAGTGAAAAAGATGGCTTCACGCTAGATAAATACAGGTATTATTAACTGACATTCAAATTTAGAGGGTATGGCTATAAGGAGTATTAAATGTGATGATTTGAAAACTCAAGAAGCCTGAAAAAAAAATGCTAGGCAAAATCCCTTCGAGGGTCATACAGAGTCAAAACACCAGGACTTCTAGAAGCTGCCCAAGTCTTTTTCTAGGCCTACTGTTAGATTATCTTGTCAGGTAGTTCACTGTTTCCTGTGTCAGCTGACAGAGGGAGGTTTCAATGGTGCTGGTGGTGAGAGAGGATTGAGCTGGTAGCATTGGCCTTGAGAGAGGAGTGGGGACGAAAGAGGTGGCCACACAAGACAGCGGGCCAGCAAAGGGAGGGCTTTGGTGACGAGGACAGTGTCCCCATCACTCTGGGGATATTTGTGAATTTGTGTGAATCTGTTTGTCCATGCTTATGCGCACAGGAGAATCGCCCACAAGAAACCCACGCATCTATTCATTCATTCATCTCTTCATTTTAATCAAATTAAATGCACTTTTAAAAGTGCTCCAGGTACTGGGGGAAAAAGATAAGTAAGATAACCTATGCCCATAAGGAGTCTGTTTACAGTTTATTTACAGCCCGTTGGAGTCAGACAAGTAAGTGCTTTACAAGTACTGTTGTAAGAGAGGTTAGCGCAAAGCACTAGGACAGCAATCAGGGAAAAAGCGCTGGAGAAAAGGGGAGAAGCACTAAGCTGGAGTTTTCTTCTCCTCTGCACGTTCTCCATTTACCTTTGTATATTCTCCATCCCATTCCCTCCCCACCCCACCCCAGGATTAGTTTGGAAGTAGAAACAAATTTAACGAGACTTTTTGTTTTCTTTTGACATGTGCTGAAAGGCCAGTACTGCACAGCTTTTCCTGTCTGGTTTAGGGACCACCCTTTCCTCTACCAATTTCAAGTGAGCAAATTAAAATGACTTGTAGTTATTGTGTTTCCACTCGTTAGTTGTGGTAGATGGTAAGCACCAGCACAAGGCCTACCACACAGAAAAGGCTCAGTAAATATTCTCTGGTTGGTGAGGGCGGGAGTGAGTGAATGAAACTAGGTCTGACTTGTAACATGGAGATACCTCCTCCTGATTCTCAGTGCTGTTGTGAGAGTAGCCGGATGCTGGGCCTGGCCTTTGAGAAGCACTCAGTATATGATAGATAGCATTGTTATTATCATTATTAATATTAATAATTACACTGTAGTGGATTATACCCAAACATTTAAAATGTTTAATTTCACTTTTAAAGTAAAGAGAGAGAGAGAAAGAAAAAAAAAATGTTTGGGCCATAATTAAAGCCGTGTGGGTCCCTCCACTGCTCTGTATTCCAGAGCTCTACATGAGCACCACATAGTGTTCCCTCCTCTTAGTCAAATTCCAAGTCCAAGAGTTACCCCCAGGAGAGAACTTGCCATTTTGGCCAGTGGCCATTATTTTGCAACCCTTGCTATCTAAACAGATTGTCTCCTTGGTTCCATTGGATGAATAGATAACCACACCTGAGGACAGGTGGCCCTCTGCCATCTCCTTAAGATTCCAGTCCCTTGGGTCACAGCCTTGTGCCCGAGGAACCCAGGCAATGCCAGCTTCCTAGGGCTGCCTCACTCAGGACTCAAGACTTTCACTCCTTTGCCTCCTAGGCATTTGTGACTGCAGAATTCTCCACTGCCAGGACACTAGGCCAGGGTGCAAACCAGTGTGGTTCCCAGGTCTGATCCTAACTCAGTAGCTCACATCTTACTTTGCTGAGACCTACACGCTAAAGACAAAAGGATGGAGTCATCTGCAAATGCCACCATTGGGTTTGTTATTAATAAGGGAAGAGGGTTATTCATTACCATTTGTGAGAAACATCTGGAATGCCACCTCAAGCATGGAGACCATTTTAATCCACTGATTCCAACCACCCAGATTTTCATTTTGAAAAGCTGACTTCTGCTACAGTCCTGCTCCCAATTCAAAAACATCTCCCACATAGTAGGTGCCCAAGAAATACTGTTTCAGTTCATGGAGAAAATGTCATTTAGGTCTTAACTTGAATGAAGACATTTACCTTGTCTGGGTAGAGATTTATGCTTTGCAGGATGGCTAGTCTCTTAGGCTACCCATTCAGAAAGAATACCTCTAAGGAAATTATATGTGGCAGGCAGTAGGCATTTATAAACGTTTTGCTTCACAATGGTAGACCTGGAGGTACAGAGAGGACAAAAGGGAACATGTGTATATGTATTACTTGTGTAATTGAAAATTTTTATACATAGAAAAAGACTAAAGCAAATATGACAAAATGCTAGCATAAATTAACTTTTCATGTGTGGGAATACATATTACATCTGTTCTTTTCTATATTCTACTTCTATATATTCTATATTTTTCAAAATTCTAAGTTAAAAAAATTACGTTGCCTGGTTTTGGCCATCTATAGGATGTGGATTAAAGGGCACAAAGGTGGGAGTGGCTTCTGCTGCCTCTTTTTATAAATATAGGCTGGGTCTTGTATCCCTCGTACAACCTTAAGTGTCAGGTATTATAATACTCATTTTACAAATAAAAAAGAGAAAGAGAGAGAGAGACGTTAGTTAATTAGCACAGATCACACAGCTATAAATGGTTGAACTCTGCTTCAAACCAAGCAGACTGCCTCAGAGCCCTGCTTTTTAACCACTATCACGATGAACTGGAACTCCTGAAATTGCCATCATAACATAGAACACCAAGAATAGTCCTGTCTCCTGTCTTCTTCCTGGAATAAAAACCTGAGCTAGAGAACTTTATGTTCTCTCTAAGGCAGTGTTTCTCAATCTTCTTTTTCCCCTAATCACCCCTTCCCCGTGAACTTTTAATACCACAGGTATATCGTATATCTATTTATGTACTGAGAAGGGCCACAAACGATTGTAGTATCTGATCTGGTTTTTCTCACCCTCTGTAACCAATTTTCACCTCCTTGCCAATAATACTGTCCTCTGTTAAGAATGCATGCTCTAAGGAAAGTCTGTAAGACCTTTTGTACTGTCATTGTCTATCCACATATTACAACACTGTGGTATGAAACAAAAGCCTCCATGTAGGCTGACTTCACAGGAAATGTAGTAATGGAAGAATTTGGGCTCTTTCTCGCTAGCTTCTGAGGTTGTGTGTTTGAGGGTGGCTGCTGGTGTGTTTTGAGAGAACGGGGAATGAGTAACACCAAAGTAACTGCCTCCAAGCTGGAGATTCCAGTTGTCCTTATTATATACAGTCAGTTTTCAATTACGTGTGCTAATGAGGTCCAGCAAGAGGATGGGTAATTGAAATCCACAAAGAATTCCCAAATCTCATTTAGGAAACAGTTTCAAGCTCCTTCTTGAGCCTGTGAACATGTAAGAGCCACACTAGGATAACTATTGTTTCTATTGTTTCCAGCCTCAGATGGAGTGGGAATAACAATGGGTGCCACGTTCACCTTGTATCCATTCAGTAGAGCCTTCTCTTTACCAGGTAAACTTTGTGAGTTCTGTTCACTGAGGTATCTTACTTAAGCCCGCAGGGTCCATATGTGGTAGGTATCATCTTTCTATTTTAAAGAAATGAAACTGACTTGCTCCAAGTGCTGCCAGTAGGAAATGGCAGAATCCGGTTCAAACTCAGGTATTTCTAATTCCAAGTAAGTTCCTTTGTAGTACCATCAAGACCTTATGCAAAAGCTAGAAAGACCTGGAAAATGTTCAATTCAGTTGAATTCAGTGCATTTTGAATTGTTAATCAATTCAAATGCTAATTGTTTGAGCTTTAAAGTTAGACAACTTGGATTTATTTCTTTCTAATTACGTGTCCATAAGCAAGTTTCTTAATTACTCTTGTGTTTCCATCAACATTCTAATCAGTAAGACTGTGTTGTGGGGAAGGTTAAATGAGACAGTGTTTTCAAGCACCTCGTACATCATCTGCATCAAAACATCCTGTTTCCTGTCCCATCCATCAGTTTAGTCCTCATGTCACTTATTTGGCTTTTGTCCTCCACTTCCCTGCATTGTTACATGTCCCTTTACAGTATCTGTCTGGCCTTTTTTGCTGTTCTCATAAAGGTTGTTGTCAAATTTCCATATTTATATCTTTTCAGTGTATGAAATTGTATACATTGCACATTGATACTCCTAAAAATGACTGTTCTGAGCTAATTTTAGACTTCTTTACATCACCCAGTGAGCAAGAATTTGAACTTTGAAATGGAGGCGCCTCCAGGATGGCCACAATTTTTGTTTGTTCTGTTATATGAACAGCTGATTGCATTTGCCCTTGTAATTTTAGAATGGGTGAAAAACGGTGATGAATAAAATTGTGAGATGATAGAAGATATACCCTAAGTGGCAGATCTATGGCTTCAAATGGATGTTTATTGAACTTCAGCCTGTATCTGTGTTCAGTTGTGAGGGTAAGAATAAAATGAAAGGTCATCCATGAAACATCGAGGTCTATCTTCTCAGACTGCCTCAAAGGAGAGGAGTCGGGGATATGAAGAAATCTTTAGATTATGAATTGTGAACCTCTGTAAAAATTATTGCTATAATTTGAATGCCCAGAGGAGTTCAAGGCTGAGAGAGATATTGCCAAAGGTAGAACTCACACAGATTCCTCCCTCAAGGAGAGAATGCCAGAGTTCAATTCCTTTTGACAAAAACTTCAAAAAGAAAAAACCAGAAGTTTCTTCCATAAGGTCATCTTTATAAACTCCTGCTCAATGTCCTGCACAATCTCATTTTGCAAATCCTTTTTCCCACAATGAAATGATGTGTTTTTTTCTGTTTATAAGATGCCATCTTTAGAAAGTAAGTTCCTTACAGGCAGAAATATATTTTGTTCACTGAAGAGCTCCAAGCAACCAGATCAGTACCTGGCATGGAATAATCACTTAATAATTATTTACTGAATTTAATTCAAGTAAAGTCAAGTTGGAATAAGATATTACTTTATAAAATTATTTGCTATATTCAATTTTCTCTGTGTTAAATAATCACGTGTACCTGGTATAACCCAGGAGTTTAAGGAAAGCTAAAATGGAGAATACAATTAGGATTTTATTATTTTAGCTCTTTCAGGTCCAGAAAAGTTAAGCACCAGGTTAGGTTCTGTCTTGCATGAAAGGTGTAATATTGATCAAGTCACTAAACTTCCCTGAACCTGATTTAAGATAGATAAATAATGACATATTTGTGTAGCAAACTATTTGTTTATCTATGTATCTGCCTCACAGAATTAGGACACCTGCTAAGAATACATACAATGGACCAAAACAAATTAGGTAAACTGAATAAAGAAGTGTATAAATACATGTGTAAGTTTCAAATAAACTATAGGCTAAAGGAGAAGATATGACAGAGAATAAAGCTTTGTTTTTTTCAGTTTTAAGTTAAGAAATGGCACCAACCTTGCAGATTTAATGTATTGAATGATTTTATGTGATATTAACTTGTAAGGTTAACACATTTTAGGTCTTTTAGTTGTAGTAGTAATTGTAATCTTAAAGATGAGTAGGGTAACTTCATGTTTCCTACCTTCATACCATTTGTGGCATTAATCTCCCCTCTGCACTGTAATCTTTGTGACAGTTGTGGATGCTCAGTGGGTATTACTGAGGGTGACACAGAGTGTGTGGTAGATTATATGCAAAGATGGCCATTAGCAACACCTCCTATTCTTATATGTCTGCTGGGCCTCTCCTCTAGAAGTGCAGTTTATTTTCCTTTCTCTTAAATCTGGGATGACCTTGTGACTTGCTTTGTCCAAAAGAATGGAACGGAAGTAATATTGCACCAAGCTTTGTGAAGTGTTGAAACTTGTATTTTCACTCTCTTGGGAGCCCTCTGAGACACCATATAAAGGAGTCCATCTACCCTGCTAGACAGAGAGGCCATAAGGAGAGAAACAAGCCCAGTCATTCCCGGCCATTCTAGCCACCCGCTCTAGCTGGAGCTCCAGTCATGTGCGTGAAGCCATCTGAGATCCTCCAATCCAGGGGAACCACCCAGCCAAGACCACATGGGGCAGAGAAGAGCTGTCCACCCAAACCCTGGCCAATTTGGAGAATTGTGGGCAAAAATGTGGCTCTTGTTGGGAGCCACTGACTTTTGGGGTGGCTCTCTATGCAGCAATAGATCAACAGCATGGTTTTCCCTGGGCAGAACACCAGCCTCAGAAGTGCCCTATCCAATAATAGTTTGTTTTGTTTGTTTCACCTGTGATCTCCCATCCTGAGCAACTTCCTCTTTATTTCTTCAATTACCACTCCATTAGCTGTCCATGGATTTTCAAGGAAGATCAGTGATGCTGTGAAAAGGGCCTTGACCTTTGATTGGTACCCCAGAGAAGACTATCAGGTGTGAGGACTAAGTGACGATATTTAAATATTTAAAACTCAGAGTTGTTTAACAATACAGAAATGGAAATCTAGGCCTTCTATAGGCCAAATACCAGAAACTGGATGTCACAGTGGCTTGTTTGCGTAAGGCAAAAAGGAAGGAAAATGACATTAATCAGTCCCAGCGGACCGCAATAAGATATTGGTATCGCACAGGAAATGCAACCTCACTTCCCTTATAAAGTGAAAAAGCAGCGTAACACCCACAAACATGCCCTTTTTATTTTCAATTTTAATGTATTGTACAATCAATATTTTAATGACAAGGAAAAGAATAAATAAGCCGCAGTCTTACCACCAAATGCAACTATTTTGCCAAGTTCTTTTCCAGTCATCTTCCATGTGCGTTAACGGTAAGCCCTTATTTTTAGCTGGTTAATTATCCAGCTTCTCTTGCACAAGGATAAAGACCAATAGGAACCGAAAGCAGTGAGAGAGGCAGGGAAGGGAAATAAGGGAACTGTGCCCCCTGTCTCCATGGAGGCTTGGAGAGAAGGTGTTAACGGTTAATTTATTTCTTCATTTATTCAGTCAATGAACATTACTGCAAGTATTTTAAGTACTTTCCATTTCTTAACATTCTTCAGTTGTGTAACTACTTGTTCATTGGTCTTCTGCCCAATTAGACTGTGAGTTATACATGGCAAGATCTGTTTTTATTCACAACTATTTTTCTAGCATTTAATATAATGCCTAGCACTCTGAAGGTATTAAGTAAGTATTAGTTGGATTGAAGCACGAGAATGGCAAGTCTAGAGAATATATTTACCAAACCAGAGATGGAAGGAAAGAAGTAAGGAGGAATGGTGGTTGTTAAATAGTGGGTAAGAGTCTATGTATTAAAAGGAAAACATGCATGGCCTAATGTACTTTAAAATGTGGTCTATTTGATTAATGCTGCTAGGTAGGATTTGGGTCTTCTGGAAAAAAAATGATGAAACCATCTCCAGAGACATTGTGTATTCAGTTCATTTAATATTTATATCGAGCTTCTTAACTCAGCATCCTCAAGGAGACTGAAAATGATCATTGGAATGTGCAGTGATACTCAGGAGGATGGGGTAAGAGCACTCCCCACTCTCCCAGTCCCAGATAAATCAACATAGATTGAGTTAAATTTAGGTACTTTCCTGAAGGGCGGAGGAAGCACTATAGAATATTCAGAAAGGAAATATCCTTTCTCATCTCTTTCTCCACAAGACTCTAGCAGAGGTTTAAAAAGTAGGTTTGCTATTACGAGGAATAAAAAATATAAGTTAGGGGCTTCCCTGGTGGCGCAGTGATTGAGAGTCCGCCTGCCGATGCGGGAGACGCCGGTTCGTGCCCCGGTCCGGGAAGATCCCACATGGCGCGGAGCGGCTGCGCCCGTGAGCCGTGGCCGCTGAGTCTGCGCGTCAAAAGTCAGTGGCTTTAAAGAAGATAAACTTTTATTCTGCTCTCTCATAGTAGTCTACAGGTGGGCAGACCAGACCAGTAGACAAATTTGCTCAACAAAATAACTGACATTTAGATTTTTTTCCATGGATGTTGATCCATCATCCACTACTGGGGCAGTACTTCTCAAATGTTAATGTGCATTCAAACCACCTGAGGCTCTTGCTAAGATACAGATTCCGGTTCAGTGGGACCAGGATGGGGCCCAAGATTATGCATTTCTAAAAGGCATCCAGGTGATGCTGATGCTGCTAGTCCAAAGACCACACTAGGGGTAGCAAGGCTCTAGGGTGGCACTGTCATTATCTACATTGTCAAAGCTGGGTGGCTGGCATATTTTGATTCCAGTTTTCAGGAAAGGGAAAGAGAACAAGTCCAGGGCAAAAAGTTTCCTTAAAGTGAACAATGTAGAAATTATATGCATACCATCTGTTTATATTCAAAATCAAAGTCTTAGTACGATGGCCATGCTGGGGTTCCAGGGGGCTGGCAATGTGCTTAGTCTCTAGTTGGCAGCTATGTTGCCAGTAAAAAATGTGGAGTGGAGGAGAAAAGCACTATTACCCTAGGAAAAGAGAGAATGGCTGTTGGGGAACTGTTATCAGTCTACACACAAAAACAAAGGAGGCAGGAACGTGTAATGAAGCAACAGAGATGAAATGGAACACCAAGAAATAGGATGTATGAGCTAGATATTACCCTGAAACCTATGAAGACAGCTTTAGCAAAAAGCTATTGGATCATAAGTCTATGGACACTGACAGAATCCCATTTTAAGTTTTCAACCCCTGGCATGCTTTGCTTGCATGTCCTCTGTGACTTATTCTTGGGGGGTGCTGACAATATGATAGGTAAGTGGGAATGACTCAGAGACTATTCTATTTTATTTTTGGCTGCAGTGGGTCTTAGTTGCTGTGCGCGGGCTTTCTCTAGTTGTGGCGAGCGGGGGCTACTCCTTGTTGCGGTGCACGGGCTTCTCATTGCGGTGGCTTCTCTTGCTGTGGAGCACGGGCTCTAGGCATGTGGGCTTCAGTAGTTGTGGCTCACGGGCTCAGTAGTTGTGGCTCGCGGGTTCTAGAGCGCAGGCTCAATAGTTGTGGTGCACAGGCTTAGTTGCTCCATGGCCTGTGGGATCTTCCCTGACCAGGGCTTGAACCCACGTCCCGTGCATTGGCAGGCAGATTCTTAACCACTGTGCCACCAAGGAAATCCCCAGAGACTATTTTTAGAGACACTGAGTAGACACTGACATCTGCCTATGGTTTGAGAAAATAGATATAAACAAAAATCAAGAACATAGCTAAGATGTCATTAAAGACATTAGGCTAAATATTAAGAAAATCCAAGCATAAATTAGGAACTTCTGGACATAGTTAACATGACTTTTTATCCCTGTGACCATCAGTTTACCCGGGACGTATTTTGAAATTTGCTTCTGACAGCATCAGAAACAAAATTCATTGCCTAGCCCTTTGATATGACACATTTTCTCAGAACATTCAGTTGCATAATAAATTTGAGAAGCTTCCAGCAAGGAAAATTACATAACCTTTTCTGATAGTCCCACCTCATTTCAACATTTAATTACCCTGTCTTACATAAGATCTTGTTTGGATCTAACGTCGTTAGAGTGACCATGTTGGAACACTTCTGAAATTGAAATGGGCATTGTTAACAATTATGCCAGAACAATAGGTATAAACCAGGACTGTCCTGGGTAACCCAAGGGATATGTAACTTAGTCTAGGTAATACCTATCATATCTTCTTTCTCTCTCTCTCTCTCTCTCTCTCTCTCTATATATATATATATATATATATAATTATATAATATATAAAAATATATTATTTCTTCAGTAGAAGTAGGGAACATTAACTGTATTAATAAGGTTCTTTAAGATTGTAATGGATAGTCAGTTGCAGATTGTCTTTGGTAATGAGAGTTTGTTCCAATAAAAATAACAAGAAGGTGTGGCTGGGGAGCTGTGCAATCAGTCACTGTTGACTCTAATCCTATATTTTCAAGAATGGGATGTTCAATATCATTCAGGATATAGTCTGGGTTCCACTGTCTCTTCCTCTCTGTGTGCCTTTGTTGGGCAGAGATATTGCCAAGTCCAAAGCACTTGGCCTTCTTCACATCAAGCACATTCAAGTTTGCCTTGTTCAATCAATAGTACCCAGGGAACAAAGACAGTTTACCTCATTGAAAATGTTGTGAACTTTAGGTGGTCTTCTTGTAGGACAAAAAAACAAATCTGTTGTGTTGTATATTTCCACTTATGTTTTTTTGCTTTAAATGGAGGAAGCATACAATTGATTGGGATATTCAGAAAGGAAATAACATTCTTTCCTATCTCTTTTTCCATGTGACTTTGTAGAGGTTAAAAAAGTAGATTGTGGTCCATTATGACCATAAAGCTTATTTGGTCATTTGATTACTCCTTTGTAGGATTCTGTTACCAGAAGAAGTGGGGAGAGTGAATGTGATGGGCAGACAAAAATACAAATACTATCATGCTGGACAAGTGATAAAAGCTGATAGAGTGAAGTAGAAAATGTGTGGAACTTACCCCAGTGATACTGGCAATCTGAACAGGAGCTGCCCTCCAAGATGAGAGTTTAGATTGTGTCTGGAGAGGAATGCTATGTAGAAGGTGTGAACTCAGAATCACATAGCCCAGAGAGGGTTTCATAATGAAAGAACGCATTATGCAGGAAAGGGAGCTAAGGTTATAACATGGAAAAAATCAGATGTTGCCTTAAGCCACAGAGACTCAATTGGAAGTATAAATATGGTAATGCATATGATAAAGACAGTTAAGTGAGGGATGAGGGGATGCAGTGTCAAGGTCAGGGATTTTTGTGTATGGCTTCTTGAATTTTGCATATCTGGTAGAGAATATTTCTTTTAAATGTGGGTCCTAGCTTGTTTCATGATAGTGGAAAATAACTCTTAAATAAGTTGAAAAGAGCCAAATTAGATAAATTTCTCATTTCAAGGAAGTGCAAAGCACTGAGATAGAAATTCCCTTCCATAGACACCCCACTGCTTGGGCGAGAAGCATGAAGCCAGCAAGAAGGCCACAAGTGGGCGAGTGTGATGGTATTTTGGAGGCGAGAGCTCCTTGAGCATTCACTCTTTCCTTGTTGTACCAAGTGCCAACACTATCCATAGTTTTTAAACGTGCTGTTCCCCAACAGAGTGGAGACATGCAATAAAACTTTATTGGATGAATGTATGATTGGTACTATTATTTCCCTTTTCCCCCTTCAAATACAAGCGAAGCCTGAATGTCCAACCTTCCCTTTCTCTAACCACTGTGAAGGAACCAAGCTTAGAAACAGAATCAAACCTAAGGTGTTCCTTTTAGTAGTTTCCACACGCTAAATAAACTTTAACCTATTCAACTTGCTAATGTCTAGACCCAGTGTATTCTCTTAATTATATTCCGTTTCAGGGCCAACAGGACCAGTTACTAAGGTATAAGAAGGAGCATGTATAGTTAACCAACTTGAATCAGAGACAGGGATACAGAGCCCAGCTACTAATCATGGGCCAAGGGCTTACTATGGCAGAGACTGAGTTGGTATTCACCAAATCTATTTTCTCTTCTCCCTGAAACATTTTTCAGTCTTGTTTGCAATTAAATGTGATTATGTTTTCGCTAATAGAATGTGAAAAAAGTGATATGTGCAAATTTTAGATCTGCTCAATAACCTTCCATCCTTCCATAGCATACAATCTTTGTTTTCTTTTCTATTCCCCTGGCTTAGTGATAAGAAGCATGGTGACCTGGGATGCCATAGTTTGAAGATAACAGAATCGCAAGATGAAGGAAGTCCCAAATCTTCACTTGGAGGAGAGCCACCTGCCTATCAGATGTCTGTTTTGGACTTTATATGAGTAAGAAATGAACATCTTTTGTATTATGTCACTGAGATGCTGGTGTCTATCTGCTGTAGCAACTAGCATCACCTAACTGATTCCTATACACATGAAGAAAGAATCATGGAAATTAGAGCTGGAAAGGGCCTTAGAAATCATCAAATCCAACTCTCTCAATATTCAGAAGTGTGGCCCAGAGAGGTAAAATATCTCCCCAAGACTAATGAGCTAGTACTAGAATCCATGTGTTATTTATTAGTCAGGATGAACTGTAACTGTACTAAACAAAAAACAGTAATGTGTTGGCTCACATAACTGAAAAACTCATGGGTAGGGCTTCATCCAGAGGCTGAGACAATATCTTCAGGATTTGGCCTTGCCCCCTCTCTCTGTTGTTCCTTCCACTGGGTGAGCTCTGTTCTCAGGAAGACTCTCCACTTCCGGCAGCAAAATGTCTGCTGGCAGCTCCAAGATACACCCCCAAAAGAAGGAGAGTTTTTCTTTACTGCACTTTAAACAAAAATCCTGGAATAATTGCTTCTGATTGACGTAGCCCTGTCGTATGCCAATCTCAGGACCAATGCTGCAGCCACCAACCTAGATGACTTGCTAGGTGGCATCAACCCCACGCATAAGATCTAGAAAAGCCAGAGGTCAGTGTTCTTACCTTACATAACTAAATGCACCATCTCTTCCTCACAAGAGCATTGACCATGCATTTACTCATTGTACATTTGCAGTATGCCAGGCTCTGTGCAGGATGCTATAATGGATACAAAGATAAACAAGACACAGGTCCTTCACTCAAAGAACTACCAATCTTGTGTGTTTGATAAAACATATACACAAATAATTACCTGGCCACCAAGCAACCATACGAGCAAGCTATCAATCATAACTAGGATATGCTTAGAGTTTATGATTGCAATTTCCTACCATGGGACAACATGTTTGTTAAAATCCACAATCAGTGCCACTAAAAAGAGGAGAAACAGTTGAACTAGGGAATTAAAGAAAGGCCAACTGAAACATACTTGGGGAAAATAGAATAAAGCTGGTTTTCCCTCGTAATTCCAAATTCCAACTTTAGTTACTAAAACAAAAGCCCAATTCATCAAAAGTAGTTTAAACAAGATAGAAGTGCATTTCTCTCTCATAGAACATTTTAACAATAAATGATAATAAGGCAGCTTCATAGTGTGAAAGGTCTACATTCCTTCCGTCTGCATCATTCCTGATGGTGCTGTCTCCTCGTGCTTGAAGATGGATTGCCAACACATCTCCTCAATCAGCTTTTGGCAAGCAGGAAGACTGAAAGGTTCAAGGGAAAGACAGGCTTTTTGCTTCTAAAGGTACAACCCAGAAGTTGCAAACATTACTTCTGCTCATATCCCATTGACTACAAGGGAGATTGGGAAATAGCTTTTGTAGCTGAGAGTTCTAATAAGGGACAAAGGGAATGGGCACTAAGGGACGGCTAGCAATCATGCTACACAGTAGAAATAATGATTTAATCTATCCATGAATGATTAGGGAGAACTTGTAAGTATTATTTAGTCAACTTCTATTATAGGAAACCAAGATTCAGAGAGGTTGAATGATTTAGCTAAGGTCACACAGCAAATTATTGAGGGAGCCAGGACACAAGTTGGTGTTAGTTGACTTCAAATGGTAAATTGTTGTTATCACCCTGTGCTGCCTGGATTTTATTATTTTTTAAAATACATGCACTTTTTTTTTTCTTTTTAATGCTTCTAGTACTCTTTGTTTCTAAATTTATTTATTTATTTATTTTTGGCTGCTTTGTGTCTTCGTTGCTGCGCGCAGGCTTTCTCTAGTTGCAGTGAGCGGGGGCTACTCTTCGTTGCGGTGCGTGGGCTTCTCATTGCCGTGGCTTCTCTTGTTGCGGAGCACGGGCTCTAGGCGTTCGGGCTTCAGTAGTTGTGGCACATGGGCTCAGTAGTTGTGGCTCACAGGCTTAGTTGCTCCATGGCATGTGGGATCTTCCTGGACCAGGGCTCGAACCCGTGTCCCCTGCGTTGGCAGGAGGATTCTTAACCACTGCGCCACCAGGGAAGTCCTATGCTGCCTTTAAAAGTGCTTTGTCACATAAAGTTGTAAAAAAGAAAGTAGTAGTGTAAGATGTCAATGAGAGCTTTTATAAGAAATATTAAAAGACAGAAATACTGATTTTTTTATTGCATAGTTGATAGAGCTTATATAGATTTTAAGATATTTAGTTGTGTTATTTAATGCAAATTAATATGCAGTCATAAGAATTAAAGTATCACAGAAGTGGTTAAAAGTAAAAATCTTCCCAGGCATGACCGCTGTTAACAATTTGTGCAGAGATCTTCTCAGGTAGATTTTCAAAGGTTCTTGTGTCTATTCCCAAAGTGATGAGACTCCCAGCAATATTTTTTTAAGTAGAGTCAAAGGAAAAAGGCAAGTAGGTCAGCAGAACCATTCCCAGTCACTGCAAAGCGGGGCGATTCTTTGGTTAGGAGACTTCGGAGGCACCTGGGGTCAGGCCACAGAGAAGTAAAGAGCCAGTATAAGAGGTGGGCACACCTGCAGTTGTCATCTTGCCAACACCAGGACTGGTTGCTTGGCATCAATTCCTCCCTCCATCTCCATAACCCAGCGCCCCATCCAAGCTGATATTATCCCTGAGGACACTGCCTTCCTTCCTCCCCAAAGGCTGGCTTCCACAGCCACATTCACTTGGTGGAAAATATTAAGTGTAGGGGCAAAGCGAGAGGAAGAGCATGAGTTTTTTGTGTGATTTTCTGACCATTCAGAGTGACAGCCCAGAACTATATTCACGTTCATTCTGTCTGTCCAAGAGATAGTGTGTGCTGAAAGGCAGAGAGCTCAGTTCAAGACCTTGTGCCACTATTTACCATACATGTGCCTTGTAACAAGTCATTTAGCTCTCTGAGCCTAAATTTCTTCATGGTGACCAGGGACAATTAATCTTACCGGGTTGAGAAAATTAGTGAGATGCTGTATATGAACACTCTAAGCCTTTGTGGAAGAGAGGTTTAAGGCCCTGCTATCAATGGGCTACACTACCTTCTTTCTTGATTCAAGTAATTTCTGATATTAAAAAGAGTAAACATGTTCATATACCATTGAAATTTGTGTTGAAAAACCCACAAGTTCTAATTTATAAAAATATTTTGAGAAACAGGACATAACAACAAAAATATTAGACTAAAATCTAATATTTGTAATTCTTTAGGGACTTAGCAAGCCTCAGGTTATAGGTTTGAAGTGCCCTGGATACTTTTAGCATTAATAAAAGGATTCTTCTTAATGAATAGGCAGTAATTCTGTAACATTATTCTTAATCCCAGAACTAGATCAGAGGGGCTAGTCCTTTTGTTTTTTGTTTTTGTTGTGACTTCTATGACTTCCTTTTTTAGTTCTAAACTTCATACGAAGATTCTCTGGGCCATTACTATGTTGGCAACAAGGGAAATGGATTGAGGAAGCCTAAAAGGTAGGGGCGATAGCCAGCAGGTACCATTAATTCAGGCTAAAAGTGGTGGTTTAAGGCTGGCCTTTCTTTTGATTGATACCTGAACCAGTGCTAACAGGGACCTTTTCATTAAAGAAGCAAATGTCAGTTTGAAAATCAACTCATTCTTGAGGAGAGTAGAGTAAACTTAAAGCATCTTTACTTTTGGGCAGAAAGGTTTAAATCAAAGGCAGATATGTTTTTTTCTTGGCAGATATGTTTTTCAACTCCCCAAACAAATGTCATTTACCAGTTGACTGAATTGCATAGATTTGCCCTTGAGATTTGGCCCTGTTTTAAACATAGTTTGGGGTTGCTTATAAAATAAGCAAACAAATGAATCAACCTCCTCCACTGCTCCCCTCTCTGCAAAGAAACCCAACAAACAAAATCAGTGGTGTCAGGAATGCACTAACCCTTTTTGCTCATAGACATAGCAGCATGTTTGTCTTTCTTCCCAAGATCCATTTTCAACCAAGAATACAAGCAAGTGCATACTCCTAATCCTTACCGTTCCCTTGAAGATATTCCTGAATCTACATTTTCTGTTTAAATTTGAAAAGCTCTAAGCAGAGATTTTATATATATATATATATATATATATATATATATATATATATATATATACATGTCAACCCCAAAGTGTTTGAAGACAGCAATTTGTGAATTGGTATATCTGTTTTCCTTCTTTATTTCTTTCTCTCTTTCTTTCTTTTGAAACATTTTAAGCTAGTGACTAATAAAACTAAGATTTTCCAGCTTTTCAACCAAAGATTAGAAAACCCTACCCATTTCCTGGCCTCTGATAATTTTGCTTCCATTTATAGGACACAAAGAAAAGACAGCATGGGGAAATCAGTTAAGTCAGAAATTACTTCTCTGTCAGTTGTGCATATTGAAATAAGATATATAGACATATAGAAACAAAATTATGAGGAAAACAAGAAATTCAGAGAACTCAATCATTTCTATTACGACTGAATCAAAACAATAATTTAAGCCACTATATCTATCAAGTCTAAGCATAACTTATATAAATGAGGGATAAAGTTTGAATTACTCCAAACTATCAGGTTATTCTATTGATAGTTTTCTACAATACACTGAAATATTCACTATCTGTATTTTAGATTTGCGATTGTGGGTGATCAATCGCTTTCTTTTTTCTTCAAAAAAATTTTGACTCACATGTACTACCAAAATTGGTGTTACTTTTTAAATTAGAAAAGTGAATTAAATAGTCAATTTTTATCATTAGAATACTCTTTTCTGTTCTAAAATGTTGATTCCACTGTGAAAAGTAAGAATTAATAGTTGTTGACTTTGCTGTTGTCCTCTGCTGTTCAATTAATCTTAGAATTTTTTTGATGGAATCTTTGTTGGCAAGATACCACAATTCTGAAGTCAGTGTACTTTCATAAAATTGAATATTTCTCTTATGTAATAAGTCTCAGGGAGGTAACAAAATCTAAATTATTCAACCTAGAAAGAGCCTGAATCACCTCTAGTAGAAGCTAAAATTTATAATTTTGTTTAATTTTGCCTTATGCTTATTTTATGAACTTTAGTTTCACCTAAAGAAGAGTCAGGTACCTGATTCTGACCAGAAAATGAAACAAAGACTTAGGCACATTTGCCTTAAACAAAGTAAAGTTTTGAATTTCTGACAGTAATATAACCGTTAATATAATTTATTTTTTATATTTAGCAATCAGATAATTTCTAAAAAAGATTGACTAATGAGTAACCTTAGTCAGAGGAACTCTAATAGTCAATGAAAATTCCCCCAAAGGAAATATCACAACGTTCTTCCTTGGTTTAATTTATGAAATTGATTAATAAACCTGAAATACAAATTTGCCTCCATGACAAAGATGAGCAGTTTATTGTGACCTCTGAATATTAGCAGTCAATCCACAGCAACATTAGACAAGGAACAGTTAAAACATGTTAGCTTTCAGCAATTTAATGTGTCCCCACCATTAAAATGATTATTTCAAACCAGTATCCCTTCTAATGTTTCAATGTCTTAGGAAAAAAAGCTTCTATTGACTATCTCAACAAATTCAGATGTTTATGATTTTTTCCCAAACTGAGGTTAGGAGTTATTGGAAATTTTTTAGCAGTAAAGATAATAGGTATGACTGCAAATAAATCATTTTTGTGTCCGTGTTGCATTTTTTACTAGAAATGAATTCCGTCTATGAAAAGCAGAACAGCCTGATGTTTAAGAATACAGATCTGTGTCAGAACCTTGGAGTCAAATCTTGCCTCTGCCAATTACTAGTGGTAAAATGTTCAACAAGTTATATAACCCACCTGACACTCAGTTTCCTCATCTGTAAAATGGGAACATCTCATTGGAATGTTGTAATGATTATGCAAAATACAAAACTACAGTTTCTTATCCAAAACCCTAAGGCCTAATGTGTTTCAGAATTTAGATAGTATGTTTACAAAGGAAATATGGTGAACATACTGTATATTATGCAATACCCCCACTAGAGTCTGGGGTGGCACTCCAAAATCAAACATGTTGTGTTAGTCAGCTCCTGCCTCAATAATTCCTCATAACAAAACAACACCAAAACTCAATGGCTTACAAAAGCAATCATATGTATATGTTTTTTATTTATAGGTCTGTGGGTCAGTTGGCATGACCACTTCAGCCTGTGGGTCACCTGAGCTCAGCTAGGATTGGCTGGGTTTGCTCCAGAAGGGAGCTTGGCGAGGCTGTTCTGCATTTCTTCTCATTCTTCTCGGACCAGCAATTTCCTGGGGCAGGCTTTCTCATGGTGAATCATAGGAAGGCCAGAGGCAAACCAAATTCAAACCTCACAAGCAGATTTAAAACCCCTGCTCTCATCACCTTCACTCCATTCCACTGGCCAAAGCAAGCCACATGGCCAAGTCCAGAGGTAGGGAAATACACTTCAGAATGAAGTAAGTGAATTATTTCTGTAAAATACTCAAATCTGTCATACATATTAACATTTCTTCAGTAAAATATACGAATATACTCATATTAAGTGGAATAAACACTAATTATAAATAACCTCATTATAGTCTGGTTTTCAGAACTTTTTGAATTTTATATTTGTTACTAAGACATTGTGGATCAGTAATGTAGGCAAAGAAAGCCCTTTTACAGTGCCTGATAATAGATAGTCTTCTTCTGTGCTCACAGATGATGTATAATCTTTACGGTACCTAGGGACTTAACTATTGAAAACTTTTCCCCATGTCATGCCAAACATATTAAAATGTATTTCTATCCCCTCTTGCATATATGAATAAAATTGAACTGTAACTAGAGGACATAATTCTAGATTGTAATGATGCCTAAACATTTATTAAGTTTAATTAATTTATTTTAGTTTTCTTCTTGAAGGTTGAAACGAGTAATATGTCTTTAAATCTGAAGTACCTACATGTAAACACAACATAGAGCTTACCATGAGCCAGGAACTATTAAACTTCACATGTAGAGCTAATTTAATCCTTATAACCACTCTGTGAGTTAGGCACTATTGTTATCCTCAGTTTGATATCCCCAGATAAAGAAACTGGAGCATCTTAGATGCTCTAAAACTTAAATCAAGTTCACATACCTAGGAAGCTGCAGAATTGGGATTCAAATCCAGGGGGGGCCCACTCTCTTCTCCTTTCTCTAAACCTTGTGCTAAGTGTTTTTGTAAACACAAAGAAACTTAAGTTTTTCAACAGTGGACCAAGAATCCGTTGTGGATAAAAAAAGTCCCTGTTTGCACATGAATCTAGGACTTCTCCAGCTATCTTTTAAGATTTGGAAGATCTAGTCACTAGTTTACTTTTTGTCAATACCGTTTATCTGTGAGCTCCTGAAAGGCAGGAGGGCCGTGTGCTATACCATCATATTTCCAGTGTCTGGCATAATGTCTGGCATGTAATAGGCACCAAATATATATTTGTTGAACAAAATGAATGACCAAATGAGTAAGCTATACGTAATTAATGCATTTTAAACATGGACCTTTAAGGTAATAGTGTGTATAATTTCCATCAAATCACATGGTGTTTCCACTCATCCTTTTACTCTGCAATTCCTGCTCCTGAGACTAAGAGCTGCAGTAAGGATGGTCTCCCCTCTGCTCAAGGCAGGCAAAAGCTACTGCTGGTACCTGATTCCTAATGTTCTCCATGGCACCTTGGCTCTTTCAGATATCATCTACTTCTTTTGTTGCTCTCACAGGGCCTAACAAAAGCTTCAGACCCACAGGAGGTCCATAAAATAATGCTTATTCAATTGGATTATAACATCAGTGAAGGCTGTAGATGATGCAAGCCAATTGTGAGAAGACTTGGGGAGTTAAGCCCCAGGGATGTTCCTGCCGTTCAGCTAGTATATCTCATCCACTCCTATTCTGTAATCACTCTGCTTAAAGAACATCTGAACAATTTTCAGGTGGGTTAATTAAACTTCACATTTTCCATTTATTTACTAATTCATACTGCCATGTTTTTAACCAGAATGAGATAGTTACTTAGACTCCAATAATATTCTCCTAAAATAAAGGAAACAAATCTTGGCAATAAAGTTATACTTAACATTTAAGGCCAGCTAATAATTAGTGACTATACCATTTATGTATTCCCATAGTTTTCTGAGAATCATGTTTCTAAGGGGATTTGAAGTAAAGCTATGGACTTGTATTTAGAGTGGAATATTGCCCAGTAACAGTGCTATCTACCATATATTTATCCCTAACCCTTTTGGCCTAGATTGTAATTAAAAGAGAAGGTTATTACAACAGCATGGTTATTACTTGTTTCATGTTACAGTAGGTTGGTTGATGTCTTCTTGAAAAATAAAGAACTCAACTTTAAGCTGAGGGATTTTTCTAAATACCCTGATGCCATTCTTGAGTGCACAAAATTATGATTTCTCAGGTTTCAAAAGAAGATAAATAAATCCAAAGATTTATGAAAGAAAAACCATAGAAAACAATACTGCTGAATTACTGGCAATTGAACCAGACAAAAGAGTCAAAATGAATTACATTTATTTTTAAAGCTAAATCATGAAGAAATAGCAAATCAAAAATAAATAAAACAAGAAATTTTTATGCCCACAAAGGAGATTTCTTAGCATTTTTCTGGGACTTCAAAGATTCTCACACACATGCACAATTGACAAAAATTTTCCATTGCTTTTTATTTTTTCAAATTTATTTATTTATTTATTTTTGGCTGCGCTGGGTCTTCGTTGCTGTGCGCAGGCTTTCTCTAGTTGCGACGAGCAGGGACTACTCTTCGTTGTAGTGTGCAGGCTTCTCATTTTGGTGGCTTCTCTTGTTGCGAAGCATGGGCTCTAGGGTGCGTGGGCTTCAGTAGTTGTGGCATGCAGTCTCAGTAGTTGTGGCACACGGGCTTAGCTGCTCCACAACATGAGGGATCTTCCCAGACCAGGGCTTGAACCCACGTCCCCTGAATTGGCAGGCGGATTCTTAACCACCATGCCACCAGGGAAGTCCTCCATTGCTTTTTAAAATTAACTATTTTATTACAATAGTAATATAGGCTCAATATTTTAAATATTAACGGAATAGAGAGGTATAGGTAAAACAAAATTTCCCTGCCTTCTGTCCTTCCTACTCTGTAATCCCACTTTCTGGAGATAACTACTGGTAACATTTTCTTCCTTTTACAGCCGTTGAAAAGGTTTCACTTTTACTGTTTGTATTAGTTTGCTAGGGTTACCATAACACAGTACCACAGACTGGGGGCCTTAAACAAGAGAAATGTATTTTCTCACAGTTCTGGAGACCAGAATCCCAAGATTAAGGTGTTTGAAGGGTTGATTTCTTCTGAGGCCTCTCTCCTTGTGTCATACACAGCTGTTTCCTCCCTCTGTCTTCTTGTGGTCTTTCCTCTGTGCATCTCCATCTCTCTGAGTCCTAATCTCTTCTTCTTATGGGGACACCAGTCAGATTGGAGTAGGGCCACCCTAACAGCCTCATCTTGACCTAGTCATCTCTTTAAAAGTCCTATCTCCATATACAGTCACATTCAGGGGATCTGGGGGTTAAGGTTTCTACATATGAATTTTGGGGAGAAAGAACTCAGCCCATAACACCATTAAAAGCAATACTACAACAAAATTGTGAAATTCCTGTACATATATCTTCAAAAACCTTTGCAAGTATATGAGTAGGATAAATTTCAACATGGAGGTCAAAGGATATGCTCATTAGTAATTTGGAAAAATATCGATAAATTTCCTAAAATGGTTTATAATAATTTATACTATCAGCAATACATAGAAATATCAGTTTCCCTTTAGCCTTGAACTGACCTAATCTTTTAATTTTTAATTGAATAGAAAAAAATGACAATTTATTCTTGTTTTAATTTGTACAATTTAAAATATGAATATGGTTGGGTATCTTTTCATGTATTAATTATCTATTAAGATTTTTTTCCATGAACTCCCTTGTGCATTTTCTCTCTTGGGTTATTTATTTATCTTTTATTTACTTATTTGTGAGAATTTCTTGTATATTAAGGGCTTTTTCATATGTATTACAAATATTTTTTCCAATTTGTTATTGTCTATATTTTTGCCCTTTTTTATTGCATAGTCTTAAAATTGATAAAAACTTAAAATATTAAGATATAAATTTGGATATTAAATGTTCTTGAATAGCTTGAGAGGTTTGAAAAATGCTTTAGAAAGGCCTTTCCCATGCCAAAATTGTTTATGTATTACTATTATCTCAAGTTCTCGTCCAGGTATTTTATGGTTTCTTTGTTCACATTTAAGTTTCTTTTTTCACATTTTAATATAGAAGGAGAAGAATACTCAGCTTTATGTACGTCAAATGTTCAGCCATTCTCACCAACATTATTTATTCAACAATTCATATTTTCCTAATTTATTAAAGTTGGCTTTTATCACTTATTAAATTCTGAAAATTATTCGTTTATTTATGAATTATCTCTTCTGTCTCATTGATCTGTTTGTCTAATCTAAGGTCAGGGAAATACAATTTTAAATACTTTACTTGTTACTCTCCTCATGATTTTTCTCTTTTAGAATTTTTTCTTACGTGTACATTTTTCACATAAACTTTAGCATCATTTAGTTCAAGTTTAAAAAAAAAAACCCAAAACCTTGTTCATATTTTTGATTGATTCAAAGATAACTGATGTCTTTTTAAATATTGACTCCTCTATCCAAATTAAGGATGTCTTTTCATTTATTTAACTCTTTTTTTAGGTACCTCAGAGGAATTTTTAATTTCTGTGCCTTTTTTGTTATATTAATTCCTAGAATCTCAATATTTCATAGTAATTGTGAATGAGACTTTCCTTTAATTCTACGTTCTGATAGTTAATCATTAAGGTAAAGTAACTGTCTTTTATATTAAATTTGTGATTAACCATATTAATGAATTTTTATTGTGCTAAATAATTTTTATTTGAACTGTTTGTAATTTTTAGGTTTATAATTATATCAATTACAAATTATTGTAAGTTTGTTTCCTTTTTGCTTCTTTTTTAATTCTCTTGTCCAGTTGCACTGGCTAGCATTTCCAAAATAAATATCAAATAACAGTGGTGACTTTTCAATTTTACATTGTACTGAAGGAATTGGCCATAACTATAAGGTAAGAAAACAAAATAAAGCTGTAATGTTTGGAAAGGAAGAAGCAAAATTGTCATTATTTGTACATGACATGATTGTTCATGAAAAATTCAAAAGAATCTACAAATAAATTATAAAAATAACTTAATTTTGCAAGGTCACTGGATAGAAGGTCAATATAGAAATATATATATAGGTACCAAACTAGAAAATAAAAATTTTTAAATTACCATTTATAATAGCACCAAAAAAATCCAATATTTAAGAACAGATCTAACAAAAGAAGTGTAAGACCTCTTCCCTTAAAATTAAAATATGACTGAGAGAATCTAAAGAAGACTCAAATCATTAGAAGAGACCCCATGTTTATTGATTGGAAAACTTAGTATAGTAAGATGTCAATTCTTGCCAAATTGGTTCAATGCAATCCTCGTCAAAACCCAGTGAGTTCTATTGTGGAAATTGACAAGATGATTCTAAAATTTATTTAAAATTCAGAGAACTTAGGAGAGCCAAGGCAATTTTGAAGAAGAGCTAATCTGGTAAACTTAATTTATATCAAGTTTTAGCATAAAGCTTTAATAATTAAAACAACCTAGTGTTACCACAAATTGAGATAAATAGACAAATGACAGAGAATACAGATACCAGAAGAAGACCTGCACAAATATGTTTACCTGATTAGCTACATAGCAACTACTGCAATTCAGTGGGAAAGAAGTGGTGCTGGATCAATTGGCTAGACATACAGAAAAATTAATTTGAGGTGAATCTTAATCTTTTACATGAAAATAAAACAATCGAGCTTCTAGAAGAAAACACAGGAGAATATCTTCATGACCTTGGAGTTAGACAAGGTTTCTAAAAATGGAACATCAAGACAAACTGTAAAAGGAAAGATTGAAACATCGAACTTAAGAATTAACATTAAGAATATCTATTCATGAAAAACACCATTTAAAAAGAGAAAAGACAAGCCATAGACCAAGAAATGATATCTGCAATACAAATCCTGAAGAAGGGCCTGTATCAAGAATATACAAAGAACTGCAAAAATCAACCAATTTAAAAATGGAAAGAAGACTTGAACAGACATTTCACAAAAGAGGATATCAAATGACCGAAAGTCAACAGCATTAGTCAGCAGGGAAATACAAATTAAAACTCCAAAGATATACTCATACATCCCACCAGAAAGGCTAAAATTAAAGAGCTGATAATGCTAAGTGTTGATGAAGATGTGGAACAACTGGAGCTTACATTGCCAGTATATGTTGGCACACCTACTTTGGAAAATTATTCTACAGTATCTGTTAACATTGAATACAACCATATATCTATAGCCTAGCAATTCCACTTTTGCTATATACCTAGCAGAAAGGAATGATTATGTCTACCAAAAGACATATATAAGAATACTTACAGCAGCTTTATCATAACAGTCAAAAACTGGAAGCAACTCAAATATTGTATAAATTGTAACATATTTACACAATAAAATGAAATAAAATACTGCTACGTGCAATAACATGGATGGATCTCACAGACATCATCTGGGGGGAAAAACAGCAGTCAAAAAGGTAACAGCCCCATATTATGAAGTTCCGAAATAGGAAAAAACATCAATGGCGATAAAGATGAAAAGGGATTAGCACTGGAGGATTGATTGACTGGAAGAGATCACAGAAGAACCTTTTGAGATTAAGGAAATGTTCTATACCTTGATCTAGGCAGTATCTTATATATGTATTTTCTACAGCTGAATTATGTCCTCCTTCAAAGTCGTATGTTAAAGTCCCACCCCCCAGTACCTAAGAATGTGACTATATTTGAAGATAAGGTCTTTAAAGAGGTGATTAAATTAAAAGAGACTGTTTGGGAGGGGCCCTAATCCAATATGACTGATGTTTTTATGAGAAGAGGAGGGGACACCAGGGGTACAGACACACAGAGCAAAGATCATATGAAGAGACAGTAAGAGAGTGGCCATGTTCAAGCCAGGAGAGAAGTCTCAGAGGAATGCAACTCTGCCAGCACTTTAATGTTATATTTACAGCCTCCAGAACTGTGAGAAAATAAATTTGTTACTTAAGTCACCCAGTCTGTGGTATTTTGTTATGGCATCTCTAGCAAACAAATACAGTATTCATTTGTAGAAATTCATCAATGCATATACCTATGATTTATGTAGTTTCCTGTATGTAAGTTATATATACATCAATCTAAATTTAAAAAAAAAGTTTCCTCTGGCAGACAACCTAACTTATCCCAAACACATCAGTCCTACTCATCATTGGAAACCTGTATCATATTTTATCCAGGATTTTCTGCAGAGCTCATCACTCTATCTGATTATCTTTAGCTCCACCTTAGCCTTTTCAGCTACAATATTTTGCTCTATTTTTCCATGACAAGAAGAGGAATGGGGGGGAGAGTGTGGAATTAGCATGATCTTGTTATTTTGGACACTTCAGTGAGCTGCAATATAGAGTCCCATTTCTAGGTCCATCAGTAACTTTTCGTACAACCCTGGATTTCTGCCTTCCCTACCTTGTACTTCTGCTTTCCTGTATGGAAAATGGTGATAATTATAATTGGCCAGACCTCCAAGGTTGTGACGATTACTAAGATAGTATCTTAAAATTGTACAGAATTGGTGCTACACAAACACAGAAGAAGTGTTATTATTCCCAGTCCAATAATAAACATGGTTTTAAATGATAGCGTTTAAAGATCTATAATCATAATGAGAACATCACTTCTCCACCCTTGTTATGTTCCTATTTCCCATGGCTATAGGTCTCCAAAGCAATATGGTGGAGACACAATGACACATTATACTACCTCTTTTGTATGAGCTTTAGGAGCTACCGCTCTCTGATTTTAATATTGCCTATCTATCTATATATTTTGCCTACTTGGAGAACACCTGCTCATTTTTAAAAACTCATCTAGAGTTATCTTTTTCTCTAAAGACTTATATGAACTCCTTTACTCACTCTTTGTTCTTGCTTCTCAATGCCCATGTTTCCTTATATGGTAATTCCATTAAAACAACAACTACTGCTACTACTACTAGCTACAGCTGCCCATTACTTAGTGTTGCCATGTTCCAGGCAGTGATCAAAGTTCTTTGTATATAGTAAAACTTAAAATCTTGATAGCAATCATATGATGTAGGCATAAGTAATTTAAATGAATTTCCTAAGATCACACAGGAGGTATGTGGCAAAGCCAGGCTTTGAACAAGCTCTATCTTGTTCTAGAGTCTGTGTTTTGTGTTTGTTTTTCTTTTTCTGGCCACACTGCAAGGCATGCGGGATTTTGGTTCCCCGACCAGGGACAGAACCTGTGCCCCCTGTGGTGGAAGCACGGAGTCTTAATCACTGGGCCACCAGGGAAATCCCTAGAGTCTGTTTTCTTAACCTCTTTGTAATTCTACCTGTTATACTTCATTGTACTTGTTGGCTTTAATGTCCTTTTCATTTTCTAGATTTTTATTTTCTGAAGAAAAGAAACATTCTCTGGAGTATTTAGTGTCTTTCATACAGTAGGTATTCAATACATGTTTGCCTAATAGGTAGATGGTTGACCGAATAAAAGAGACCCTCACTCTCGTACTGGAAAGGTACCTAAAAGTTTGTGTTAAATGATCTGAGAAATAGAAAATTCCAAGAAATTCTGAAACAAGCCTTTAAAAGAGTAAAAGTATACTCTTTTGCACTGAGTATTCACTTCAAGGTTTTTATGGGTTTCCAGTTTGAACTTTTATTCAGTTTTCTTTAAGTTTATCTGTATAGGTAATCAAGGAGAAAAATGACACCTACCTCACAGAGGGTGTTGTAAGGACTGAATGAAGTAATACATGTAATATATTCAGAGCAGTGCCCGGTACATAGAAAACCTTAAGGTATGCTACTATCACTGCTATTTGAATCAAAGGCAGAAGAGAGCATCTGTTAAGTGCAAGGACTTTGGTGCTACACTGATTGGGTTCACAGCCCAGCTCCAGTGTTTATTAACTGTGTGATCCTGGGTAAATTACTAATCCTCTCTAAACCAGCTTCCCCAGTGTCTAAACTAGCATAATAGCATGTATCTCAAATGGTGGTTGTGAGGTTAAAATGTTCTAAGTGATACGTATAAGAGCACACTTAGAACACTTAATCCTCACTACAACTGTTTGAGGTATATATTTGTATTATGCTCTAGTAGTTCTAAGTGTATATATTTACACATTCTATCTATCTATCTCCCTAACTATCTCACTTCAAACAGGGTCTGTTTGATATACTCTGATATGAGTATTTTGTGTTATTATAATGATGCATTATTTATGATGCCTGGCAGGTAATATTGTCAGTATCTGTTGACTACATTTACAAATGAGAAGTCTAGGATAATTTCTAGGTTTCCATTGAGTCTCTGGATAGCCAGCACTTTTAAACAGACAATGCAACAGGAAAAATACCACGAAATCATAGCTTGGTGACATCGCCTTAGCGGTCAACTAGTCTATCCCAATAATTATGTCACAAGGAGAAAGACATAAGCTAGACTGTGAATTATACACAGTGAGGTACAAAGAAGTGCCTTGGTGAGTCCGGGAACAAAAGGTAGTACAAAAGAACTATATCTTAGAGTACTCAGTGGAATTTTGCTAGACAAGGGCTTAAAAAGTAGGCTTTATTTGTAGGCAGTGGGAAGATACCATAGAATTATATTCAGAAAGTGAGCAAAACGGATCTGTGTTTTATAATGATCATACTTGGAAACTGTGTGCAGACTGGATTATCTAGAGTAAGAAACCAGAGATTGGAGAATTGTTAAGGAAGGTCTTCACTAGTCCCAATTTGGAGAGATAATGAGGGTCTGGAGTTGCAGAGAAGTGGGGAAGATGGAGATGAAAAGGTAGCTCATTATGGGTAAGGAAGACAGAATCTGGTCTGGATAACTGATTGGATGTGGGGTAATGAATCAAGGATTGCCTTGAGACATGTAATTTGGGTAATTAGTTGGAAAGTTGGGCCATTAAGTGAGATACGGAAGACACCCGGTTGGTTTGGAGATGCACGTAGGCAGAGATGTCTAGGAAGTGACATCTATAGACTCTGTGAGTCTATAGTTCAGTCAGGAGGTCAGGGCTGAAGATCCAGATTTGCCCATGGATTCTATGAGAAGAGATGAGGTAAAGGAAAGAATACTCAGGGATATTACCATTCAAGGAGTGGGCAGAGGAAATGGAGCTGGTGAAAGAGAGCAAAGGGGATGTTAGAGAAATAGGAAGAGAATCGAGAAAGCAAAGTTATTAAAGCTGAGGTAGGGAGAGCTTTTCCAAAAGGAGTGTTACATTTCAGAGGCATCAAGTAGGCTGAAGACCAAGGAGGTCACTAGTGATATTTGTCAGAATAGAGAAGAGCAGAGTCAGTGGAACACTGGGTCTGGAATCTAGATCATCTGCAGTAAGTCAGGGAGGGAATGGGAAATGAGGTTATAAAGCCTACAGATATGAACACTCTTTCCAGAAATTTGATTCACAGCCAAAAGAAAGAAGCCAGTGAAGATGATGGATTAAGGAGAATGTGAAGGATATATTTTAGGATGGAGATTTGAGAATTAGATTGAAGCAAGGTAGGAAAAAAAGATCATTAAAGAAGCAAGTTGTAGAAGGTGATGGAAGGTAATTAATAATAATAGCTAACAATTATTGATTGTATACCATGTGCTAAGTACTCTATCTAGGAAGTGCTTTCCACAGGCTAATTCATTTAATCCTTATTCTCACCCTGGAGGCAGGGGCTAAACAGAGCACACACGCTTAACCCTTAGGCTGTGCTGACCAGCTCTCTAAAATAGGCCGAAGAGCATAAGTAAAGGCTGATATACATCAGTAAAGTTGTATGCTTTGCCCAAGAGGGGGCTCATTGCTTCTTTGGAGATCAGGCATCGGAAAATATTGATGAGTTTGGAGGCTAAGCATGTTTAAACCTGATGGCTCCTTCCCCCAACTTCCCCAGTAAAATAGAGCAACTGTTTTGAGAGGGAGGTGAAGAGACAAAGATCAGGAAGAAAGATCTATAAGAATCACTACAGAGCTTGGGTTTCTAATAGAATTAAATAAAAAGTCTTCTGAGTAAAACACAGTCCTTTTACCTTAAAAAAATGTGTGACTTAATAGAGTAGATATGACAAGTACCCAAATAACTACAGTATCAGGTAGCATGTGTGAAGGGACATAATAGACATAGCTATATGAGGGTTCACCCAAAGGAGATACTGTATCTGCTTATGAGGCAGGAGAATCAAAAAGTATCTCCAAGTATATCTGTGATACTGGAAAAATAGAGTTTCAGCAAGCAGTCCTAGAGGCTTAGTATCCCATTCTTTCCAACAGACAGCTCCACAGCTCCATAAGAGCAGGGTTGTTCCATGAGAGAGTTTTCAACAAGGATTATAGGGAATTGGAGTTGATGGGAACAAAGCACGGGGGAAGGAAGAGTCCCTGAACAGGGAAGGATGGGAAGGCAAGGGTTGAGAGCACTGAACCTGTTTTCCAACTAAAAAATGTCAGCCACCTCTAAGATTATTCTCCTCTTCTTCCTCCAGCTCTTCCTCTAGTTCCTCATTATTGAGTGCTTATCAAATGCCTGGTACTTTACTAAGCTCTCTATACATTGAATGTATTCAATCTTCTCCATAGCTTTTGTGAAGATGTGATCCTCTCTACTTCACAGGTGACTTAGCTGAGGCTCTAAGAGGTCATGTTACTTGCCCGGGGAATTCCACTCAGATCCGTTTGATCTTTATCCTTGCTTCTCACACTGCCTCCAATAATTATACAAACAGCACCTGGCATATAGGCGATATCCCATACATTAATAATGATGATAATAATAGTAATAATAATTATTAATAGATATATATCTAACAACACGTGGTGCTTTGGGGATTTATCAAGATGTTAAAGTGAACAGAATCCAAGGTACATTTGTGGGAGTGATAGAAAAGGAAAAAATTTATTTGTTTATTTATTTTTAGCAAATCCATTGAACTTAAAATCAGGCGGTTTTAAATACTTTACACAAATTATACCATTTAATCTGCATAATGATCATACTTGGGGAGGGTATTATTATTCCCATTTTACAGGTGAGGGTACTGAGTGACAAAACAATTACCCTAACTGGCCCAGGCACACAACCAATAATTGGCAAAGCAAGGATTCAGATCCCAGGTAATCTGGCCCCAGATCCATGCTCTTCACTGCTTCACTATGCTGACTCTGAAGGTTAAATGGAGCCAGAGTGTGGAGGACCTCGTACATCCAGCCACGGAAGGCACACCCCCTCTCAGAGCACATTCCCTTTCTCTCTCTCAGATCAGAGTTTCTTCCATGTGTCTTACACCAGCGATTATTTAGGACTTACTATCTTGGCTAATAGAGCCATTGCATCACCAAGATCCTTGGACACACCTGAGATTATAAGCTTTACGAGAGTAAATCTGTCCTTTTTGTATTTGTATCCCAGCACTTGCCAGACGGTAAATGTATAATAAATCTTTATGAAATAAGTGAAAAAAGTATCATCAAATCATTCAGGCTTCAGGTATCAGATTTCCTAGAAAGGTAAGACATATATCAGAAGTAGGAATTTTTACCCATAAAAATGATACAGTAAGATGAATAATATTTATAAAGCAACTTGAAACTTTGTGTAGAGACGACACAATATCAAACAAAAATATTTTAGGACTCAATCTGCAGCTCAGCTAAGCCAAAATTAATTTTGTTCATTGAATGTATTTTCCTAATGTATATTCTTCAAGGATGTTCTCAAAACACTGTGAAATCATGCTTAACAATTTCTTCCATGAGTCATTTGACTTGAAAATTGATCTTCAACTTGGAAAAGCCTTAGTGGCAGATCCAAGCAAGGAAAGAATTGCAAAGATTTAAGGCTTTATTGGAGGGAGTTTGACCTGAATGAGAGTAAGGTGCTGAAGAAAAAAACAGAGTTGAGTGTATGAACTAAGTAGTAGCTGAAAAACACTAAAACAGGGCCTGTCTCAGAATTGGCAGGAAAAGGGGTTTCTGAATGATTGTCTCCTGAGGGAAACATGGGAAAGCAGGAGTTAGGCCCCTCAGCCCAATGACAACATGATTTCTACTCACTTCCACAGCCTTATGGGGTTCTTTCTTTGATAAGTTCAAAGGGCATGGCTGACATAAAGGAGGTAAGAACCTAGGCTCTGAAGTGAGCTTTCTAGAGTAGGCTGCCTGAGGGCAAGGCCTGTGTTGGGCTCACTGCTCTTCCCCAGGTTCTAGATCAGCCCCGGCACTTAGAGGAATTCAGTACATATTTGGTGATTGAATGAATGGAGTGTTGCATCTACTTTAGAATCTTAATTCCCCACGTTACTAGCTCTGTGGCCAAGGGAATATTCATTACCTTCTCTGAACTGGCTTTCCCCTTTTAAAAATGATAAAAATAGTACCTACCTCAAAAGTTGTCACGTGCATTAACGGTGACAACATATGTAAAGCATTTCATGGAGTGCTTGGTACATAGGAAGCAATGTAAGTTCTTGTTGTTGTTGCTGTTATAATTATTGGTGTTATTATTAGGGGCTATTTGCTGCCATGTATCTGACATTTGGGGAATTACCTGCCCTCCCTCACTCCCAGTCATCCCAGTTTCCATTGGCTAGTGGGAAGTAGAAATATGAAGTTCCTTGACTTTCACATATTTTATTCTCATACAACATTTACTTTCCCACATTACACATAGATGCCTGAAGCTGTTTTTATTGGAGATTGTCCTTCATGCTGAGCTGCTTAGTGATGATTCTGAGCTAATTTACAATTAACATGGGGTAAGGACCGGGCTTTGGTCCAAGTCAGGGCCTATTCTCACCCCAGATGGTCTAGGGCTGACGTTAAGTCTGAGCTCCTCTTCTTGCCAGTGGCCACCTGTGGGGGGCCTTCTTGAACCCCTGGACAGCCAGGGACTGGGACACGTTCATTGGTCATTCATTCATTCAGCAAAATTTGTGTGCTGATTCTGTGCTACGGTGCTGAGTGCTGTCCACACATCATAAGATCTCTGTCCAGGCTCTCCTCCTGCTGCCACTGTCTCTGGGGAGGAGCAGATGGAAAGGAGATTGTGAGCATGACAGAGCACAAGGTGAGATGGGGAGAGCAGTCGTGAGAGGACGGGGAGTGGGGGAAGCAGTCCGTTCAGACCCCATTAGGCTTATACAGGCTATGAAAACACGCTAAGAGAAAAAGCCCTTTCCTCCACCTCTGCTCCAGGAACCCAGCATGTGTGACATCTGAGGTTTAAACACTGGAGGCATGTCTGCTCTCTGCTGAAGCTTCTTTCAAGCCTGGGAAGCAGCAGGGTGCTGGCTGGCTACTTCAAGTTGTCAGCTGCCTCCCACCAGAGGTCTCTGGAAACCTATAAAGTTTCTTACCTGCCATTCCGGGTTGCAATTTCAAAGAGATAATTTCATAAGAGACAATAATTAGGTGTTTCATAGTTCTTTGGGTTTTTTGTTTGTTTGTTTGTTTTTTCTATCTGGGAACAGAAATCTCCTCCTTTATAACATGCAAAATGTTTGTTGAGTGCCCACTTTGTGCCAGGCTCTGTGCTAGGCACTTTGTAACATTATTTTGCTTAATGCTCACCACAAACTATGAGGTTATATTATCACCTTTTTAAAATTTTTTAATAAATAAGAAAAATAAATATCAAAAAGGTAAGTAATTTTCTCAAGTTTATTTACACAATTAGTAAGACTTAAAGTTGGGCATGAATAAGCCTAATGTCTGAAATGTATGAGGAACGTGAAAGAAAAAGTGAAATGGAGAACTTCAGGGCAGGTGCTGATGTGTAAAAAGGGGGTGGTGGTGGGGTATTTATTAATTAAACAAATTCATCTGAAGATCAGGTTGAAATACTGGTCTTCCAAGCTCTGGGTTCTACATAGTTCCTATCCAAGGTTAGCCTGTGAGTGTGGGGGGGAGCTGGGAAGGGTCTTGTGTGTATACACGAAACAAGACAATGGGACTCAGAGAAAGAAGGGAAGGGTGGTTCTGTGTGGAAAAAAAAATAAGCATTTTAAAAGAAACTGAATATATATATATTCAGGGAGTATGTATATATATATATATGTATATATATATATATACATTCACGGAGAGAGACAGAGCGAGGGAGAAAAGTGACGCTGAATAATAGAGTGTGAACCCCAAATGCCTGTTCGCATTCACAGGCACTAACTGTGAGAAAATACCAACAACGGAGGAGCTGCGGGGATGCCATTTATGGATAAAAGCTATTTATGAGAATGAGAAGCCTCAGAGTGGGACTATTACTCTTGTTAGGTCCCTCTGAGAAGTAAATTACGTGTTTGAGTAGGTAGGTGCAACTCTTTTGTATTTCTCTGTTACATTTACTGCGATGACAATAATGATATGCCACCCTTGGCTTCCAAAGGAGGCTTTCTCAAATTGAGGAACTGAGCCTCGTTCTGTGCAAGTTGCTGTGCTGGGGCTGTGAGAGACACAAAGGCTCAGGTCATATCTCCTTGTTTTTAAGGAGCTTGCCAGCCACGGGTGACAATACAGCACATATATAGAGATAGTGTGCAAACTTCAGCGCAGGAAAATGTGTCAGATAGGCATTTAGTCAGTGAACGCTATATAGGAATTGGGGGTTGGGAGAGGGGGAGGAATTGCAGTGAATCCACCTTCAGTTAGATATTCATTTATTCATATGTTTGTTCACTCATTCATTCATCCATTCAATAAATATGCACTGCAATCTTTATGACCTTCCATATGACAAACGCTTCAAATAAATCAATGGATAAATCAGGATCCCCAACTTGAAGTCTAGTGACTTGGAGTTGGAATGATCAGTTTCAGTTGGCAGAGTTGGATTGCATCCTTGGATTATCTGTCTTTTGGGCAATGTACCTAATGACTCCAAAAAAGTGTTTTCCTGGTGATTGGGCGCAGTTTTTAGAATGGAATATCTATATTTAAGGTTCACTGAGTGTTGTTCAGAGTTCAGTACTAGACGTTGGCCTTATTAGCACTTCTGTCAAATAGTTAGTCACCCAGAGCGATCCTAAAATATGCTTCCAAAAATAATTATAACATGATAAAATTTTAGAGCTGAGAATGAACCAATTAGTGATCAGTTTCTTCTAAGGGTTCCTAAATATAATCATCATTATCATCATATCTTGCAAGAATACCATGAGGTAGGTACTACTATGATCTCCATTTTATAGACGAGAAACCTGAGGCTCAGAGTGGGTAAATGACTGTGTAATGGTTTATGGTGATCACACATAGCAAGAGGCAGAGCTGGGATCTAGGCTACACCCCAGATCCAGCGGACTCAAACACTCATGCTCTTTTCTACTCATCTGTGTTATTCCCTTGGGAAATAAGGATCCGATAGTCACTTTTAATATTCATAAAGACATAATAGACATTGTGAATTTTTTAAAGCAGTTCATGGTGATGAATATTGCATGTTGTCTGCCCTACGCTCAGTTTGGCAATATTGGTAATCTCAGGCAAGCTAGAAGCATTTATTAGCAATTAGAAATATCTCTTTTTAATAAAAATGGTTATATAAGTGCCTGTTCAAAATAGGGGATCATATTTGTGGGGAACCAGTATTTTATCCCAAGCCTCTGGTTTCCAGATGTGGACACTGGAACATAAGGAGTTAAGCCAGTTACTCTGAAGAGATGCATTTGGGAGCTACAGGGATGGGGTGTGTTGTAGCAGTTGATAGAAAAATGAGTTGAGGACTCATTAATCTTAAATGAATAAACCAATGCAGCTAGCCAAGAATATCTTATGGATCCAATTCAAACTTGAAGTGCGTGGGACGCCCATTTCTTTCTTCTTAAACAGTGAAATGTAATATCAAATGGAGAGTAAATCTTGATATTGAATCCTGTCAACCTTACTTTAGAAACATCCCTTGATATTAAAAAAAGGAATTCTAACCCTAAGGCATTATTATTAAAATGTGTGGAAGTCGCCAGCTTGTTGAGATGAGAACACAGAATGTGGAGTTAACTAGCAGTAAGGTGAGAAGGACATTCTTACTTCTTTTTATGATGCTCTGGAACCAATTCTGACAGGGAAAAAAAGATGATGTAAGATTCTGAAAAGGTAAAGAAGGAATGCAAAAATAACCCACGCTGGTCTATCTATGTTTGGGTACCAAAGTGTTGACCGCTATTGTTCACAACAATTCTGTCTATTTTTGACCATTTGCCGTTTGATCTGCTGTTCTTTAAAGTAAAGATGGTTAATCACTATTCAGTGAATAACAGCTAGTCTGGGGCTCCTCCAGGTCAAGGGCAAGTGTCTTCACATCTTGGTATCCTCAAGTACTTAGAAAAGAAAACTTGGGACAAGTTAAGGGCGCAATATATGCCTATTGGTTAAAGGGTTAAAGGAAAGAATAAATAAATAGCAACTGTATCCTCAGAACTGTTAAAAACTGTTAGACTCCAAGGAGATGGAATTTTATATATGTATGGTTTGGCACCTGTCCTTAAGGAGTTCCTGGTCTAGCTGGAGATTAGAATCGAATACTTCTATTAAGTGTAACCTGCATGGCATCTTCTATAAGGGCACTGAGAAATCAGGAACAGAGTAGAGGAGGAGACAGGACTTGGGATATTCCCTTGGCATGAAGAGGGTGTAGGTGGAGGCGAGGGACAAGAAACCAGGCAAGTAAGGGGTGGTGGGTGGTGGAAACTGTGTATGTGTGAGAATAGGGTGTTACCAAACCAAGGGTCTGTTGGGCAATGTGAGCTATACTGGCCAAGTGGCTAGTTTATGTAACGTGGAACAGCCAGGCCCAGGAATTTAGACTTGATGGAGCAGGAAATCTCTAGAGTCCCACTTACCTTTTCCCCTGGAAGTTAAGCATAAATATAAATATATCCTTACAAAGAGAGGACAAACATTGTAACTTAATTTGTGTTCCCTCTAAGGCAAATAAGGTCTCAGGCTTTTGAAATGCACACCGTGGGCTTGCTTTCACATTCACTTATTTATTCATTCCACAAAACTTTACAGAGGACCTACTAGAGCTAGAATTTTGTTAAGCACCACGGGGGGTACAAAGATGAAGAGCACTCGGTCCCTATCCCCCAGGAGTTTACAGCTAAATGGTGGAGACAAACGTGTACACACAAGTCCTTGCAATAGGAGGTAAGAACATAAACACAGGAATTGTAGGGGCTTAATGTCCGGAGATATTAAAAGGAGGTGGTTTAGAAAGTAAGAAAGATTTTTCAGGCGAGCTGGTTTTTAAATGAGGTTTAAAACTCCGATGGGGTAGAATATATTTTCTTTCAAGGCAAGAGCCAGGGTTAAGGCTCTGGAAACCTATGGAGTGGGGGGATAATGTGGTAATGAACAGTGGCCTGATCTGGCTGGAGCGCAGTGTTCCCCAAGGGGTGCAGTGGGGGGATTTAGCTGGCTATTTGCCCAATAACGAGGCTGGGAGCAGGCAGAAGGAAGCCCAGCTGAGACTTTATTCCGCATCTCCGTGCTTTGACCTAAGCATCTATTGGGTCCCTTTAAAAGATTCTCCTCCTCTTTCCTAAAGAGAGTTCTAGCAGTTGGGGGTGGGGACCATTTCCTAAAGTCAAGGCGTAAGTTAAAGGTCTGCCGAGCTGCCCACGGGGGATTTAAATCTCGCACCAGAAGAAGAAACGTGTGGGAAGCGGAGTAGGGGGAACCCACTAAAGAACAACATCAACCCCCAAACGACACGAGCCCCTGGCGGGACAGGTTGCCTTCCAGGCCCGGGAGCGGGACACCAGCACCCGCCAGAGCTCGGAGCCCCGCACTGGCGGGCAAGAGGGAGTGGAAGAGCGGGAGGTAGGGAGGGAGGGAGGAAGCGCGAGAGGGAGGGAGGAAGAAAGGGAGGGAGGCGGCGTCATGTGATCCGCTTCCCTGCTCCTTTAAGCGTCCACAGGCGGCGGAGCGGCCACAATCACAGCTCCTGGCATTGGGGGAGCCCGAGCCGGCTGTGCCGGGGGAATCCGTGCGGGCGTCTTCCGTCCCGGTCCCATCCTCGCCGCGCTCCCGCACCCCTGAAGTTTTGCAGCGCCCAGAAAGGAGGCGAGGGAGAAGGGAGCGTGAGAGGAAAGGGAGCAAAAAGCACACCCTAAAACATTTATTTCAAGGAGAAAAGAAAAAGGGGGGCGCAAAAATGGCTGGGGCAATTATAGAAAACATGAGCACCAAGAAGCTGTGCATTGTTGGTGGGATTCTGCTCCTGTTCCAAATCATCGCCTTTCTGGTGGGAGGCTTGATTGGTAAGTGCGAGAGCTGCAAACTTTTCCCCCTTTCTCTCTTTTCGGGCCCCTTCCCTCTTTGCCTCTTCGGCTACTTGTTACAGTATCACTGCCTTGCTTCTATGATCTAATTAGTCCGGCTATTGTGCTTAAGAAAGCAGAGCTCCATGGGGCTCCGTGGGGCACAATCCAGTCTAGTGGCTAAGAGAAAAGGAGGGGGAAAAGTTTTGGCCTAGTTTCAGTATCCACTTGAAAGGAAGGAGGGGGGTAGCGGGGGTGGGAATCTTAAGCATGGCGACGGATCGCGCGAGGAAGCGCTGGGTTACAAAGTTGATTGCCGCCCCCCCCCCCCCCGCCTTTTCCCGCGTTCCCCCCCTTTTCCTCTCGCTTCCCTCCCAATCAGCTCCCGGAGGGCAACGTAATCGACTTTATTAGGAACAACTGAAGAGTCAGAGAACTGCGCCCGGCGCAAACCCAGAGAGCCCTGTTACAGGGCTGTGATCTCTGCATGTGTAAACGCTTTGGGTTGTCTCAGCTGGGGGCTGAGAGTTTGCATTTTGGGTCCTGACCTTCGTGCCCTCAGCTTCCTCGTCGCACTCCCATCCCACGCCCCGCCGTGGCCGTCCGCAAGGTCCGAGCCTTGGCCCGGAGCCTGGATGGGGTGAGGTACGGTGGGAGAGAGTCCTTGGATGGAGCTGCGGGAAGTTGGAGAGGTCGGAGGGGAAAGGCGTATCGGAAAGGTGTTGCTTTTGGCCTCCCGCCCTCTCGCGAATCTCCCCTCCCCCACTTCTTAGAGCTCCGAGAGCCGGTGAGTCTGGAGCCCCGGGTCCTGCCTTGGCGCCTAGGAGGGCGGCCTGCGCCCCCGCCGCAGCCCCCCGCAGGTGACAGCTCCCCCCTGGGAGACCTCCCCTGGCGTGCATCGCCCGGACCTCTCGAGCCAAACACGCTTCCGGGTGAAGAAGATGGTTTCACGGACCTTCCACTCAAAAATACTCCCTTCTTGTCGCCGTGTCTCCATCTCCATCCATCCTCCCGCCTCTCCGCACACTCGCTTTCCCTTTACCCTCGAGATTTAGGACGTCCCGGCGCAAACTTCAGCGCCAACTTCGCCACGGGTGCGGATGAGAGGCTTGGCTTCCGTATTTCGCAGATCTGTAAAACTTTGCGGAGTGGAGAGTCTACGGAGGGGCTTTCTGCGCGCGTCCCTTTTCCGGAGCCCGCGCGGCGCGGGTGTCGTCGTGGTCGTGAGAGCTGCACAGGCTTGGGCACCTCGAGTCCTGTGCCTGGCGTTTTGTCTCCAGACTTGGGTTTGATGGGAACAAATGAAAGGGAGTCTGGTTTTGTAAATCACCGTAACATCCAAGCTAATTGTTTAAACAAAGGAGAGTGGGTGAAGCTTCACCAAGGAGAGAAATTTCTGGAGGAGAGCGTGCCTTTCGCTGTGTGTGTATCCACAAAGCAGAAGGAGGTTCGGAGTTTTCCAAGCTCATATCCTCAATTTGGGTCAAACAGCTTAATCTTTTTATTCCTGGAACCCTCCCTCCCACCCCTCCCGTTAGGAGCTCCTGTTTAGCTACGTGCAATCTCCATGTTTCCCTGTATTGGATTTTTCGAGGCTCTTAATACATTCTCTACTGGGAGCTGAAGGCAGCCTTCTCTGTGCCCTCACGGTGATTATGCAGCGGTTACAATTACACCTCTTGTCTCCCTTGATGAGCAGTTGCAGTTAGATGCCATTGGATCTTGTGTGATTTCAGTGGCAGACCATAATTAAAATTTCTTGCACCTTGTGCTTTCAGAATTAAATTGGCCTATTATCCCTGTCTGACCTTCATCCTCTGAGGTTTTTGCACAAGCAGTGAACCATTACACATAGTTCCCTGGTATTTGTTGGTGTGTGTTTCTTTTTCTAAAGTTGATCTAGCCCATTATCCACTGTTGTAGGTTTCTTAGGGCACTTCTGGAACTAGCATAATTTCTGGAATCTTAGTACTGTGGTGAAGGTCCAAGGGCACTGGTGAGTGGCTGCTGGACATTGGAGTTTCCATAGGATCAGAACAGTTGTATGTTCAAAGAGGGGTTTGTTTGGAGTAAGTGGTGCCAAGGGTTGTTTTTCCCTGAGAACTTGATTAGTGACCGTATCTGATAACAATCTCAAAAAGTTAGTGATAGGTCTAGATTCCCCTCAGTAAATCAACAGATTTAATTCCATCTTTACTTGAAAAAGAAAACTATCTCTGTATAACACTTGTTGGGGGAAATTGTTGTGTACGTTCACCTCTTACCTCTCCTCCTTCCTCAGTTGCCAAGGCTATGTCCCTAGTTCTGGCCTGAAGGCTGAAAAGATCAGATCCATTTCACCGCAACACTTGAATAGTGGCTTAGCCTTTACCTCAACCAGTTATAGAGTAATTTTTTTCTTTTTTTGCTGTTAAACAAATCTAAGAACTTAGGTATGCTATAAGACAAAAACATGGGAAATAAATATCAACAAAAGGTAAGTGATATGTTTTCCCACCAAACTTCCCTAAACTGGAAAGCAGGTGAAACTAAGCAAAGGATGGAACTTCAAGAAAGTGAGTGAGTGGAATCAGTAGCTGAAGAAGTGTGTAGGCTGGAAAGTCTAAGTAAAGTCCAGAAACCTCCTCTTCCACGCTCCGCAGTGAGAAGAGAACTTCTTCACTGCTCAACCCTATTGATGCGTAGGAAGTCCGGTATCTTGGGTGTGCAGTGTCTTTCTAATTCATCAGCAGAGGCCAAGTGAGAAAGTGAAATCTTCACTTTGAATTGGCCTTGGTATATAATGTTCCTTTTTGATCACTGTTGTCCTAGATGAAAGGAAACATGACAGCCTAGAAAGGGGAGGATCCGAATGGCAAAGCTCCTGATGGTAAGGGTGTAAGTACTCCACACACGCAGACGCAAAACAAAAACAATCAACCACCACCCCCAAACAATAATGACAAACCACGCACCCAAGGTGACAGGCAGTTTTTCAGTTAACCAACAGGCTTCAGTCTCCTCATTGGTAGGTTGATGAATTTGAGATCCCTTTCAGTTGTGAAATTGTATGAATTTTTCAGTGCTTAAGTTTTGTGTGGCATTCAGGCTGGTGTTTGGTTGTAGCCTTCTAGAATTGATGGGGAAAAATTTAAACACTAGGTAAAAAGGAAATAAGAGGGATTGGGTTTTGGTTTAGTCAGCTTAAATCCTCCCCTGCTCCAACAGCCTTCTTAGAACCAAGGTTTTTTTTTGTTTGTTTTCGTGCTTGTTTTGTTTGTTTGTTTTGTGCCAGGGTCTGTATACTGCTAAGCCTTTAATGGGATTTTTCAAGAAGTCTCTGGAAAGCAATATCTTATGTGGTAGAATTTGGGGTACTTAAGAATTCAATGAATTATGCCATGCTTTTGTAAAAACTTTGAGTCATTATAAAATCATGCATCTGATTGTTTTCTTATGTATTGAGAAGGTTTCTTAAGTGGCTAACTTATTTTGTATTTAGAATTCATTTAAAAATTTAAGAACCCCTGAAGGAAAAGAAAATATTTTTAGAGATATAGCTTAATCTTTAGCCTCCTTAAAAATAAGCCTGCAGAAAATTAAAAAAATAATTTTCCTTTGATTTCACGTTTGGTGAGTTTAGTTCATGGAGAAGCAGCTGCAGGGGTGGTGGAAGGGGGGAGGGGAAGGAGACCATGTGTGCTGAAACAACAGTGCAGCCGACTAAAAATCATGAACTTGATTCCCTGGCCTATTATGTGCAATTTGCTCAGCTTCAAATTAGTCATGTCTGGGAGATATAATGGTTGGAAAAGCAGGTCACCGTTCCCACCTGTTCTAAAACTGGTAAGAGTATAAAGATCAGGGTTGGATGAATAGAAAATTATTGCATTGTTTTAAGCATACCCGTAAATTAGAATATTCCAAACTTAAACCCAAATAAGTATCAACAAATTGCCCATTATTATTATTTTAGGAAGGATTGCTTTCTTTCAAAGGCTTAGTATGTTAGCAGCCTTTTCTTGTTTTTTATTGCTGAGAATATTATGTGTGTGTATACATGTATAATACACATACATATACACACATGTATAACCAGTTTTCTCAATTTTAGCATGGTCTTTTCTACTGCTTTTCAATGATATAGCCGTATTATTGGGCTATTATTGTTTGAGTGGAAACTATGGATGGTTTTGATTGTGGTCCATTCATATGAAGAGTTTTTGTTTCTGCTACTATCACTTATTTGAAAGGGGCAGGATTTTAAGAAATTTAATAAAATCACAGTTATGCAGAGTATATAAGTGTTTGCTTCTCAATATATTAGGTTTTAAACTTGTTGTGGTATTTATTACATTTTAACATATATTAATAATGCAGTACTTGGCAGTCCTGCAGTGTTTGGGTATCTGTTGAGAAAAGAACTAATGAACTTGCTTTTGGTTGATGTTACTCCACAGTTTTCTGTATTTGATTCTTATTTTGTAAAATTTCATATCTGACTAAACCATGTCATTTTTTTCTTTGTTAACTATCAGAGTATCTAATACGGTTTGTGGAAGTACTGTGCAACCTCAAAATTTCTTTTGTAAAGAGTGGGAAATTTTTTGTAATTGAAATTGCATTATTTGACTTTTAAAAAACTATCTAAGCTATCTACTTGGTTATTGCAACAAAGTCATGCTAGTGCTAACAGTCTCTAATCATGCTTTCATCTAATCATTCAGTACAGCCTGTCTAGGCTTCTTTTGGAACTTTCCCTTTTCCCTGTTCAAAGTGAGAAACATTTCCTTGAGATAATAGTGTGGCTTTGTAAGGTTTTCAAGTCCCCTGCCTGGAACCCAGATCTAGACTCAAAGCCTTTCCTAGCTAGTTGACATTTTGCAATAATGCAGCCTTAAAAAAAATTTTTTTTTTAATCCATGTAGACTGAGGAAAGATTCTTACCTTATCTTCCTCATAAAGGTGTTTCTATGGAGATTTAGAATTTGGAATTGTGTGAAAGTCCTTAGCTTAGAGCTCATGTATGTTACCTACCTAATGTGCAAAATATTGATTAGAGCCTAATGTGTACCCAGCATAGTGCTACAATGCTGACTAGGGCTTAGGAAAGAGGGGACTTGAAGCCTGAGTAACCTCAGGGAGCCAGAGGTAGAAAAGAGTCCCTCTTAATCCAAGTTCACTAGCTAAAGATTTCTTATGATGAGGTTTTTAATATCATGATAATTCTCACTCATTTCCTGGGAATTTGAGAACATGTGAAATGAGAAGCCCTGTTAATTATGTCATCAATCAAATAGTTATATTAGCATTTCATCTTAACATATTAATATAACAATATAAATAATACTAAATGTGTTAAATATGTACTGTGTGCCAGACTTTGTTTAATTTGATTCACGCAAAGCCTTGCCACATTGGTACTGTTGTACCCATTTTACATATAAGTAAACTGAGGTACAGAAAGGTTTTAGAAAAATTGCTCAAGATTACCTAGCTAGTCAGGGTCAAAACTCGGATTGGATTCCAGTCAATCCAGAATTATCAACCATTAGGTGCTCCTGACCCCACTTCCCAAAGCCTTGCATTCTAGGGCTGAATAGAAATGGTTTGAATGTAGACAGACATGATAAGTAACACTGTAAATGCAAATAGTTTCTCATTTCTAACCAACAGGTAACATGTTAAAAGAAAAAGTATCAAATCTGATGATAAGTGAAAAGGAGTCCAGCTGTACTTAATAAAGCAGAGCCTTGACCCAGCTAAGGGAGGACAACTTCTGAGAAGTCTGTATATGCCAGTCCAACCAATTTCTTACAGGTTCTAACCAGTACCCATAATTCTATGAATAATCCAACTGGCTGAGCAGCCAAGTTCATTAGCCACAAAGTGTTTGAGTTCTGCTACCTTAAGGAAGATTACTCAATTTTATTTTCTCTAGTTAGTGGTTTTAACATATTTATACAGTTATGTAAGTCTGGACTTTTTCAAAGGAAGAGGAGAGAAGAAATCAACTGAGGTTGGAGAGGTTTTTTAGAGAGTGTGGATTGTTACTGAAAGTTGAAAATTCAGTTTCCCCAAAGGATAATTTTTGTTTATATACACACCCATGCATAATAATGAGGGCATTTCAAACTGGAGGCTTCCATGCTGACGCCGTGAATAGGTACATGTCCCATTGGAAAAAATGTTGATGGATTTTCTCTATTGAGAGATTTACTACCCTCAGTTTTGATAGAGACTCTAAGAGATGAAGGGAGACAGAGAGCATCAAGACGTGAAAAGATCATGTCTATTTCATTTGTCTTCTGTTTTCTCTGAGGTGTTGTAACGGTGGCACAATAGAATAGACAAGTGTGCCAGATGTGGATGGTTCCCAGAAAAAGTGCCTGGATGGGGATGGGAGTGGAGAGGAGGAGCTTGAGGCACTGAAGTTCTCAAACTTGATGATGAAATGTTTTGCGTTTTTCCCTTTTCATAATAGGGCTAATCAAAAAGAATTGATAAATAACAGAAAAGAGCAACTCATATGTTTTAGAATACAGAAATCCTAAGGTTCTTTAGCCCTTTAGCACTACCTCTCCCTCCCCTCCATCCCTCCCACCCTACCATGTTCCACCCATAATTAAATTTTGTTGAGGAGTGAAAGCAATAATCAGAGTGTCATCTGACCAGTAGTGAGGGATTTGGCTAATTACGATTTGTTGCTGTTTTGAAGATTTATTGGGTGACTGTGGAAAACATTTTACATGTATTGATTCACTTAATGAACATAACAACCTAGAGGAGCAGGTACTTTCTCCAGTTTTCAGATGAACGTGAGGCTCACTTAAGGAACTTTTCAGAGTTAACAGAGATGGTAAATAAGAGGGCTGGCATTCAAGCCCATGATCCTGAACTGAATCAAGCCATGCTCTCAAGTCTAATGCCACTCTCCTCCTATTGTTCCTTCAATTTCTATGGGAAACAAAGAGTCAAGTGTGATGAAACATTCTACACAGATTCAATAGAAGATGAAAGCTCAGACTAGCTTTTTCTGCTTCTACGCCTTTCCCAGACCACATACTCCCATCACTGCCTGGGTACTATTCACTGACCTAGTTACTTCCTATACAAATGATCCCAATTCCTAAAATATATTAACCTCCTTCACCAGCTGTTGTGGGTGTTGGCCAGTGCTTACAGGCCATGCTGAAGAGGGCTAAACCTGAGGAAATTACACCCCAGCTCCCCACCCCCCACCAAAAAATTATTACACACAGCAAAGAGTAACTGAGAGTTGTAATTGAAAACTTGTCAAAGAGTTGCTTCGACCTGAATGCCAGCTAGACTTAGTATACACAATAGGTTCTGAATATAGCTGTTAAATACAAGAGAGGGGAATGTGGGTGTGGAGAAGGGAGATAGGAGTAGAATATGGATTCAGGAAAGGAAAATTAAGGCCCCTATAAACATATGAGAGCGTCTCTTTGGGACATAACTTATGCCTGGATTTCCAACATCTACTTCCTATGTCACCCACTCCCCCCAAGCTGAGCTAGTGTTTCTCTCTACTTGCCTGTTTAAATCCTGGGCCTTCAAGTGCAATTTCTGCTCCCTCTTTTTCTTTTCTACTCTATTCTTTTAATATTCCCTGGTAAAGGGTGTTCTTTCTTCACTGGCCCACAGGAATTATAGGGCCTTCTTAATCTTCTAGTTAATTCCCTGGGTTAACTAAGAGGCTTTATCCATAAATACACATTTCCAAGAAAGCAGAAGAAATTGAAAGAAGATGCCAAGTTATTACATTTGTTTTGGCAAGGCATTATGATTTTTCTTTATGTAGAAGGTAAACGGTCTGTAAATGATTGGTTCAGTTTTTGTTTTTTTTTTTTCAAGCCCCAGATTAAGGAGGTTAAGCTCATGAGAGCTGGTTGGGGGCCAGTTATCTGCTGCTTTTAGTTTTGGACTAAGCCCCTCCCAGGGGGAGAGTGCCTGGTCTCAGGGCAGCATCATGTAGTGGAGAGGAACTTGGCTGTAACTCTGCAGACGATCTGTGGTCTCCGTGATCGCAAATAAGTCACAAAAGCTCCTTGGTTCTCACCCTCAACTGTGCTGTGGGGCAGAGGCCTCCTATTTCATGGATGACTGTAGTGAGGAATCCACTATCGTGAGGATAAGGCACCCTTTGGGTTTCTCATTGAGCCAGGCCCACCAGAGATCTGATTCCCAGAGGACATTTTGCTGAAACCATCTGCTTAACTTGTATCTGTTTCTCCTACTTTTCTTTCTCTGCACCTCTCTGCTCTTAGATCTGGAAGAATTTAGCCTTGATGTCATTTATTTTCTATTCTTTTTCTTTCTTGAGTCACCACCACTTTGTCAAACACCTCCAGATTCATGGATCTATTTAGGCAGAGGGAAGTGGATTGACCCAAAGCATTACTCATTTTGGGTTTGAAGGTGCCCAGAGAGGTCATCCTGCTTTCCAACATGAATTCCCATTATAACTCTATGTCTCAGAATGAGCCTTCCCCAAATTGTAGATATTAATATTGTTGCAGATAACTAGCTAAAAAGAATGTGAGTCTAAATCATTGTCCTAAAGCATGCACATTTTGTTCCAGGTTAATTACTTTTGCTTTATAGGCACTTTTAATAGAGCTTGGTTATGCCATTTTCTAAGTCTACAGCAGTTGGGACAATTTGCCACAGAAACTCACTGGCAGCAGAGAGATGTAGATGTGTGGTAGGTACCATGAGGACACAGGAAGAGAAAGGGAGCATGCTCCGGGTTCTGGGGTCTCTGGATATAGGCAAGTCATTTCACACCTAGCAGTAGCACCCCTTCCTCTTCCAGTGGCATCATTACATTATAGGCTGGGGTATGTTAATTGATTCCACTCTAAAGCTTTGTGATCTTATCACTTGCCATGAGTGCAGCTTTTTGGATCCACTGTGTCTGTCCCCTTTGGTGGTATCTGGCCTAAATGGAAGCTGTGAAGCTTGTTGCTATTAAATTGTAAAGATGAAAGGGCCTTGGAGACCGTCTTGTCCTACCTCCTTTGAGGTGGAATTGGAGTCCCAAGAAAGGGAAGGGGCTCAGTTTACACAATTAGAGGCAGAGCCTTGGTTTAGACTCAGGTTCTAATGTCAGTCAGCACTCCAAGCATATATCTCTTTCTGCGTTTCAGTGTGAAGATCATCTGATTTCCGTCGTATAGTTAATGTGCAGAAAATTCCCAACTTGTGGTTCTTAAAGCCCTATTGACTTTCCTGTTACTTGAAAATAAAGTAGCAATAACTTTACTGTCTTCTGCTTGCCTTTGTGTACTTAATGTTCTTAGCTAATTTCTGATGAAGCAATAGGATTATATGGAGTGTTAAGCTGTTCTATGTGGATTCTAAAGAATACCACATAATAATAAAAAACAAAAATAAAGTGAAATTTCTTCCTTGTTTGCTGAGCGGGCGGTACATCCCCTTTCTCCTGCTTGAGAAAATGTAAATTTAAAACTTAAAACTGTGCACTATGGTCCTTACCAATCCAACCAAAAGTGACATACATCCTCATGTTTAAAGACTTCCTCAGTCTAAAGCTTCCTTGTCTAAACGTCTGTGACTAACTTTTGTGCTTTCGGGAGATGTTTGTGGCAGGCACAATTCTGAAGTTGTAGTGAGTTTAGGGGAAGTGACATGCCCTGTATTTTCTGGGTCTGTTTTACATACAGAAGAAACAACAAAGTTGCTCATCCTTTGTGTCTGCCATTTCTTCACTCTGAAGGTAATGGCAAGTAGAAAATTCAAATTGCCAAAACAGGGCTGAAGGCCTTATGCAGTTGTGTCTGACAAGCATATTTTTTGTGATTTCAGAGCTGCCAGTATTACAGGGTAGATTCTTCTACTTCTTTTATTTTTACTGAAACTAAACAGAGTCACAAAGCACTGTTTTTCTGCGTCCTCTGATTTAGCTGTGATGAATTTTTTTTTCTTTTAATTCTCTCTTTAACATGCTTGCCTTCAGGTGATCCCAACCAAAAAGTTGGCATCCATATTTGTGAAACCCAGCCCTCTCTCAAGGCAGATCAAGCCTTTTTTCTGTTCCCTTTACTCCGGGTTCTTATATATTTTATCTGCTGTCATTTAGGTTAGAACTCACCTGAGAACGGAATGCCTCAAATGTAGAAAAGACACATCCCCACATTCCTTTCTTTGCTTTGCTCTGTTGAGCTAGTTCTGGCTTGTGTGAAATGGGCTCTGAGTTCAGCCCCTGCGTGCCTGGGCAAAAGGAAGTTGTAGATAAGATTTTTACTGAGGCTTTGGAAAGAGACTGCACCAGGGGCCTTGCTGTCACTTAAAGAACACATCTGTACTTAGAAGGGATCAGCTTCTTCTGAATTGTGAGGTGGCAGTGGGTGAGGTAGGGAGGGGCTTGTGACAGGCAACTCCAGGGCCTTGGACATACGTTCAGTCACCCAGTCTCCTAACTGTACAGCGTTTGCACGTTCACGAGCCAGCCTGTGTTAAATCCTCGGCCGGCATCGTTCTTTGAACATGCCCAAATGGAACAGAGTTATGCTCTATGAGAATGTGTTGTTTCTGGATAATAGTTGATGAAAGAGAAAGAAACAGAATAATTTGTAGATGCCTAAGATATTTAAACTTAAAGTATGCTAAGGTCCCCTTTCAGTTAGCATCTTAGTTTTTTCTAGAGATCGGGAGAATCCTCTCATGTCGCTTCTCTACCCTACCTACCTGTTAAAAAAGACAAAGAGGGCTTCCCTGGTGGCGCAGTGGTTGAGAGTCTGCCTGCCGATGCAGGGGAAATGGGTTCGTGCCCCGGTCCGGGAAGATCCCACATGCCGCGGAGCGGCTGGGCCCGTGAGCCATGGCCGCTGAGCCTGCGCGTCCGGAGCCTGTGCTCCGCAACGGGAGAGGCCACAGCAGTGAGAGGCCCGCGTACCACAAAAAAAAAAAAAAAAAAAAGACAAAGAGAGAAAATATAGTTTGGGGGAGGGATGAGCAGTAGGCTTGGGATTTGAACAAAATCAGCACTAGTATATATTTGAGAAGACAACATTTCCAGGTCAGGATGTGGTTAGGTACTGATACCAGCTCTGTCCAGGAAAGCCGCCAACTCTTTGTGCATCTCACGTTAGAGTAACTCTCCCAGCTAAGCAGTGACGTTACAGGAATTTGGAAGTTGCCTTTAATGACTTGGACTTCTTATAAGATTCCTAGGAAATTGTCACACTGCAAAACAACATGGTGTTGGCTCAGGGTTTTCCATATGATGTTTCTGTTCAAATGATAGACTTAATGATTTAAAGTGATCAGATTTCTAACTGCTGGCATGCGGTTTTTGGGTTGATCAATGGGTGTGATCCAGTTTGTTATCAAACTTGGGCAAACCATTTACATTCTATGAGCCAGCCTCAGTTTCCTCGTCTGAACATTTTTCCCTCACAGGAGGTTATGGATTTAATTGAGAGAACATAAGTTACCTGTGCGTATGTGCTAGATCCATCAATGTATGTGAGACATTTCCCTGAATTAGAAGTCGTCACTAATTAACTTTTTAAGGATTTTTTTGAGTCATCCCATGTCTAGTTAGGCTCATGGCAGCTTATTTCTGCCTCTTAGTGAATTACATAAAATTAGAAACCCAGCAACCCTGCTTTACAGCCTTCCCATTAAGCGTAATCCATGCAAGCCAGCAGTTCAAGAAGCATGTCATCCACACATTTGGTGAATTAGAGCAGTTAACTTACTTTTTGATCCAGTTAGTGATAGTTTTCACCAGGGTTTAATTTGAATCTTAAATTTTGCATTTTAAAATGCTTGCCAGTATTCACCGCTCTTTATAGCATATATAGCCCAGGTAGCTTGGCTTTTAAATGAATACCACTCTATATGTGGAAGAGAGATTCCATCCATGCTTGCTGCATAGCAAATCCCAGTTGTTCTGTTTTACATTATAAAATTGAAGTCATCATCCACTGGGAAATGTTTTTGCTTCTAGATATAATATAAATGACAAAGACCTTTGAAAGTCAAGCTTCAAGGAAAGAAACGATCTTTTATAAAATATTAACTACTTCTGAAACCTTAGCTAGAGTTATCGCACTGTATTATAAGGAATTATAAAGAAAAATAAAGTTAAAGTATAATCCCTGTAAGACTATAAGCTACATGAGAGCAAGGATGGTCTAATGTGCTCATCTTTATCTCCAGTGGTTACCACAGGGTAGTGCAGTGTAGGTGTTCAGTAATACTTTTTGAAGAAATAGATAAATGCCTTGCATTTTGGACCTGTTGCAGGGGTAGCTAAAATGCTTCAACTTTAAGGTCAGCCCTAAAATTTCTAACACTCTATTCTGGGCTATTCTTTTATAATTTAAATGAGGACAGGTTTCTTATTACTTACTTGAACTTAAAAGATTATGTCACCTTCATGGTTTATATGCTTAGATTTATAAAATTGTAAGTTTGAGGAGTTTTGGGAAGGGACCTTTTCTTGTTATGTTGTATAATAGAAACTAAAGCGCAGAGAAATTGCAATGAAAGAAGATTTGAACCAAGTTCCCTGACTGCTAGGGGAGTGCCTCATTACCTATGCCTACTGTTACAGTGATTACTGCTAGGTCTGATTTATGTATTCGGCCTTTATTTGGCCATAAAGGCAGCAAAGTGATTGTGGTTATCCATACTAGCTGATAAAATTTGCTGGGAAAAAGGAACACACCCTAGTACATGAATCTTGAATGTTCAAATGGGAATGTGGAACCATGATGGAATTTTGTGATTTATTATCTTTAAGAAGTAAGTGTGTTTCTTCTGCTCCCTGAGAGCTGTTTTTTAGGGGCTTCTTTAAGAAGCTCACATAATTTGCTTAATTTTCTATAAACTTTTAAAGATGGAAAATTCATCTTTCAGAGCTTCCCTTCTAAGAATTTTGCAGATGTATTTATGGTTCTTGTTAGAGATCAGTAATGTATTTGTGATGTCAGCTTTTATAACTGCCCTTGACAAGAAAGCGTAAGACATTCAAATAACCACCTCTGCATCCCATTGTGTTCAGCTTGTTGATCTGGTGGGTGGGAATGAATTCATCCACACATTCTTCCAGGTTCCTGAACTGTACTGAAACATGCTGTGTGGAATAGGTGCCTGCAGGCAAAGAGGAGCCTGGGCCTGCTGACTTTCCAGTGGAGCCAGGTGGAAAGGTGGGAACAGAGATTTAAGAAGCAGATGTACACTGAAAGGGAAGGAAGCAAAAACCAAGGAGAAAGCTACGCAAAAGCTGGACTTGGACTTCTCTTAGCCAGACCTTCCAGCTAGAGGTGGAAGTACTGGGGAGGGGACACAGAGCTGACACAAGAGTCAGGGGAGAGGAGGCGGTGGTGATGGAGAGAAAATGGGCTTGAAAGACGCGACAGGGATTCCTCCTCGGCTGGGTCATCACATCATCATGCAGGCCTTCCCTCTAAAATAATGACGTGTGTGTGTATGTGTGTGTGTGTGTGTGTGTGTACGCTATGAACCTATCCACTGCTCTAAAGGCTAGGTAAAACCACAGCGGAAATGGAAGTTTGCTATTCTAAATATAAGCAAGAGTGTTGCGTTCAGAAGGACTGGATAGAAATCCTGGCTCTACCCCTTGGTGGCTAGGTGGGCTTGAACAAATGATTGAAACTCAGAGCCAGCGTTTCCTCATCTACCTCTTGGGTAAAATGGGAGTGGTAGCGCTTGTGACATTGCTGTGAGGATTAAATGAAATAATCTGTGAAATGAAAAGTATGTATACAGTAACTTGCAAATTGTAACCACATAGAATATGCTACATGTTATTTTATTATTAGTCTTATTCTTTTAACCCAAGAATGATTTCCCAGTGTTAAATCACCCAGAGTCCTTTGGGAGCTGACATAAAAGGTTTTCTGCCTGCTCCGAACCTGGACACAATGGTTCAGGGAGATGTAGGTGGCTCTAGAGTTGGGTTTAGATTGCTTGTGTGAAATTACAATCTAGTGACTAGAAACATGCATTTTTGTCCCCTCCTAATCTTATTTGTTTTTAAGCAAAAACACAATGATATTAAAGGAATTAAAAGCAAAGAAAAAAGAATCCTCCTAAAATGCACCATTTTAATACAATTCCGTGTTAATTTTTTATTTTTTCACACTTCTGTGACTATTTCCAATTTTATATAAAAGAAATGTAAAAGCCTAGTTAGCAGAGGCTCAGACGTTTATTGTTTATGCCTCTACCAATTATGTGTTTTCTTTGGAAATTCAGCAGTCAGTTCCTCCTCTCCTTCTAAAACTCTTCTCTCATACTTAACTCAAGATTGCTTGTTGAACCATTGAACCATGGGAAATTCATTTTCAAAATCTGCTTAATTGCTGTGAGACTTTTAATTTGTTCTGGATGATGGTGCTAATGTCTGGGAACTGGGACCGAAGCCCTCCAAAGTTGTTAATTCAATCAGCCACTGTGCCCTTGCCATGCCTAATGAAGGGAGGGGGGTATCCAGACCCCTCTCACAAAGAGGCTGGGTCCCTCCTGACCACCTCGTCAAAGATGAATAAGAGGGACCCCACAGTTAGGTCGAACACTTGGGGCAAATTACCAGGGTGTCAGTCCACATTATCCAAAGCCCTGGGTTGTGCTTTCCCAAATAATTATTCAGTTGGTTTTATGTAGGAGCCCAGAGTTTTAAGGCATGGTTTTTGTGTGCATGTGTTCACACCTGCTAATCTGCAAAATTCTTTAATCACCAGCGTCTATTTGGCTGTGTCTGTGATCTGTAAGATCATAAACATCACCCCCAGACTATTGATATTCCTGTTAACCACTGAAGTTTTCCATGGCGAGACTGGTGAAAGCTTGCTCTGTCCTCATGATAAATTAGCTTGTTTATTCCTCTTCTGCTTATTTCTATCCTGCTGTTGGTTAGTGTAATGAAGCAGAAGTCCATTGTGTATGTTCATTGGGTAGCGATCCTCTGGCACCAAAGGGGGTAATTGAGTAGAAAGGCAGAATGCTGTTGGTGCATGGGAGAAGTTAACACCACATGAGGTCACCAGGCTTCAAGCTTTAATCAATGTGGACACAATGCAATTGAGATTTTGAAAAGGGTTTGTTTATAGTGTGAGAGTAAGGGTCAGTAGTTAATTTGAAATGCTGTAGGTGTGTTTTCCTTGAACCAAGAAGGTACAGAGCATGTGTCATAGAGGATTGTAAATATCCTCAAGGGAGGGATGTAATTGGGGTGGAGGCTTAAAAAGAAGGGAATTTAAGAACGTCAGTGTGCTTATTATTGACCCATCCATGTTTCATTTAAACTTTTACCATTCTTCGCAATGGGAAAAAGACTGTAGGAAAAAACCCTATAAAAGTCCATAGTACAGAGGCACAGCCCTACCAAGAAACAACTTTTTTGGTTTTTTTAAAGCAATGCTTTCCTTTGGGAAGATATTTGGAGTGCTATAAAATATTGCACTAAGAGTACTTAGTAGTACTAATATTACTCCTAGTATTAGCTGCTCATTCTCAAAGAATTCCCACTCTCAAAAGTTTACATCTTTTAGGATTTTTAATTGCCGTGGCTTGAATGAGATAATATGAAAACCCTTAACCTCTCTGCTCATTTATGCTGCTGCCTCTTTCCATTTCAGGCTCCAGTCTAAACCAGGCATGTCTGTCTGCTTTTTGGATTATCTTTGACATTTCTCCCCATTATTTAATTACCTAAGTTTCAACAGCTAGAAACACCATGCTTTTATAATCACTATTCCAATTTGAAAGTAGAGAGGGCCCTATCCTTTTGTTGCAGGGAAACTCTGCAGACCAATGTCTGGTTTTCAGAAATGACTACAGGAAAAGAACATGAAGGCTATGGCAGAGCCAAAGACTAGACATAGACTCAGAGATGCTTTGTTAAGTGCATGTTAAACCTAGGTGATGACTTCATACTCCTAATACCTCATATTTGTATAGTGCTTTTATCCTTCTTCAAAGCACGTTCATAGAAATGATCTCATTTGATCTTAATAACAGCACTCTGAGACAGGTCAGTCCACCAGGAATATTCACATTTTAAAGTTATGGAAACAGAAATGGAGAATAGCTGTGTTTGTGGTTAGTTTTGTTTGAGAAGGGTTGATTTGGTAAGATTTATTTGTGGTGGAGTTACTCTGAGGATTTGAAGATTAATTGCTACTTGATGATATAGGATAAAGTGTAGTAAAAAGCTTAGTTTTTTAATATAGAGAATTACTTCTTACAGAAGTCGCTGTATATTAACCAAACATTACTTTCTGAGCTATCTTCTAGGACAAGTACATGTCACCTGTGGTCCATCATGTTTAATTTCCCCACGTAACACTCAGCTGCTCCCTTAAACAATTGTTAAGCAAATATGTCAAAAATATCTCTTTGAAGGAACAACAAATTTTAGCCTGTTGAAGGTGTCCAGGTATTTTGACCTTTCCCTGGGCAGATCTGGGTCTTTAGAACCCTATGGAAAATCTTAAAGAAGGAGCCAGGGAGCACCTAGAGATGAGAGTGAAATTAATTTCTTAATTTTCGCTAGTAAATGGCGCTGTGGTATGGTCACCCACTTAGTAACTGTTCCATGGTATGCCTTTCTCCCTTAAAGTCATGCCAACAAATGCGCATTGAAAAGCCATTTTTGGTGTTGGTATGATAGCCCATAGAATGGACTACCATAATTAGTTTACCTAATCTCCTACTGTTGGACATTGATGTTATTTCTAGTTTGGGGGCTATATAATAGCACTACTGGGAAAACCTCCCTTGTAGTTAAATTTTTATTCATGCCCTTAATTATTTTCTTAGCAATTTCACTTCTGTGAATTTATCTGAGGTCAAAAATCATGCCCATTTTTAAAGATTTTGATAATCTCCATCTCACCCTTTGAGATCAATGATAACCTCACATATACCTCATAAGTCAATCCTGGGAGTGTCCATATCCCTGCATCTTGGCCAGTACTGGGCATTAATTTTATTTTTTAAAATTTTGCTAATGTGCCAAGAATATTTTTTTCTTTTAATTTATATTTCTTTGATTACTAGTGAGGGTGAACCTATTTTCATATGCTTACTGGCTACTTATACTCTTTTGTGACTTGCCTGGTTGTTTCCTTCCTTTATATACTATTTTCAAAGTTGATCATCCTTGTAAAACAAATTGTTAGAGATTAGGGGAAAAGGGAAGACTTACGGAGGAGGATGGTTCAGCCTAATTCTGTTGATAGCAGGATCCTGCATTTCCTTTGTGGTACCTCCCCTTTCCCACTCTCAGACCATGAGCTTTAAGAGAATCTTCATCTCTGACTCCAGTTATGGACATGTGACCAAGCCACAGGGGACACGTGGCTCAATTTAGTCTAATCACAATGAAGTCTGAGATTTGTTGTGGAAGCTACCAGGAAGAGATGTCCTCTCTGTTTATTACTGAACCTGAATATGAGATAATATGAGCCTGGAACTGCTGGAGCCCTTCCAATGAAGTCTGAAAATGAAGCTAGTAAAATATGATAGAATTCAGTGACCGTAGAGACATGAGATCTGTTGATATAATTTGATTTCTCAAAACAACCACTATCTAAAGACCATGGTGTCTCTGGACATTTTTCATCTTCACCTTGCTAATTGATTAATTTAATTTTTGCTCAAGCAGCTTTGTGCAGGGTTTCCTTTCTTTTGCAACCAAAAGACCCCAGACTGATTTACTTACTGTGCCTTTGGTTTAAAGATAGGTCGATGGAGACTGCTGCTATATCGTAGAAGGTGTACTTGGAGAGTTTGCTCATGTTAGGTCTTTGGTAACAATTAAAAAATAAAATTAGGTATGGAACCAACTTCTGTTAGGCACAGCTTTTCCAACTATAGCAATAGTTGAAATGGTGTGTGTGTGTGTGTGTGTGTGTGTGTGTGTGTGTGTGTTGTGTCACGGTTGGAGCACCAACTGGCTGGTGAAGATCATTAGTGACAATTCTTGGAACTTGGCCAGGCTGTTGGCTTTGAAGCAAAGCTCATTGCAACATGTACTCCTGCTGAGCTAGATGTGTGTGTGAAATGGATGGCAAGAGGATGTCCCAGCAGCTAAAATGAGGTTCTTGATGGCACCACAGGAGAAGCTTAATGACTGCCCAAGCAGGCTAGTATTTGGGGGGATGGCTGGGAAACTTGAGTAGGTATTATGGTGACTCGAGGTTTCTTTGGGGCATCCAGAAATCTGTGAGGCAGAACAAAGGATGAGCTGGCACACATGTTACTACAATCCCTGAGCTGGGTTAGTCATGGGCTACAGAAGGAATGCACACATGGATCATGCCTTTGGGCAACTTAACTTTGATTAGAGAGATAAGAGCGATAAAATAAGACAGTCTGTTGTCAAGGTCAAAGTGGGTGAAATGGACTAAGTGCTCTAAGTATTTTTTAGATCAGATATAAAGATTTTTTTGAAGAATTAGGGAGTTTGACCTGGGCCTTTGCAGTGTGGGTGGTCATTGGAAGCACAATTTGATGTACATAATTCAAGACAAGATTCACGTCATTCAGGGCACTGAATTAAGAGCAAGCTTAATAGAAAAAGCTATGAGTAGAGTATTGAGATCTGGCTCTAGCCCCATTTGCCTCCTTAGACATATCATTTAATCTCTCATGCTTCTTCTTGCCTTTGATTATTTGCTGAGTAGATCTGGTAATGCTTTCTCTTGGCAAATAAAGGCAGAGGCATGTCTTTCTCAAAGCCAAATACGTTGGCTTTTTCCACCCATTTCTTTTCTTTTTTTAAAGGCATTAAAGTAAGTCCTCAGAGTCTTTAGGTTACTGGCAGATTAGAAGTTTGTTTAGATGGTGATTAAGGTATATCTTAGAACTTTGCTAAATTCTGGGGAACATACAGAGGCAGAAATCATGATAATCTGCTCATCTGTCATGTCATGGAAAGAAAGCGTGAAGTTAATGAGTTGAGATCTCAGGGAACCTATTTCTCACCAGCTATGAGACTAGGTTTGCTTTTAGTATCTTGTCTGTACCCTACCATAGATCTGTAAATCGGTAAATAAGAGGATGAGTATGAAGGCAAGGCACTTATCTTTTGTAATGTACCAAAGACAAATGAGGTGGCACCGTTTTAGCTGAGTAGACAGGCAGGACATACATAAAAATATCATTAATAAAACAGAGCATGGTGTGGTAAAAATATTAGGTAATATTAATTGAGCACTTACTATGTGCTAGGCAATGTGCTAAGTGTTTTATATGCATTATGTTGGCCCACTAACATGGTTGAGCTGGAACTAGAATCTTTGTTTCACTTGCTGTTTTCATGTTTAAAGGTCTAGAGAGACTGAATGATCCTTAAAGCACTGATTTGGACTTCTTTAACTCGATAATTGTATTTTCTTTAAAAACTGTAAGTTCGAAAAGCAGTGGAGTTTTGGGGACAAAACCTGGGGGTGGTTGTAAATTGACCAGAAGGTTTACAAATACCCATAAGGACGGGCATTGTGTTAGACATTGTGGGCAAATCCATTCAGCCTAGGGCCTTCCGTCTGTATTTCCCTTTGTGAACTCTTTTGCTGAATGTCCCATCATCCTTTGTGAGATGAGGTCCTGTTCATCCTGTCTCCTTTCACGACATAAATGTTTTAGGAACTCTCCACAGACTGGCTGGATTGTCTTTTTGGGCTATGAACAGATTGTGTGGGTGATGAGACAAGTAGGAAAAGACTCAGCAATCAAAAAAGGGGGGTGGAAATCTCTTTCTCAGGCTCTCAGAATGGAGCTTGGACACAAAGGGAACTTTGTTAATCATGCCTCCTTTGTAATCAGAATGGTGGAGGCATTTTTTTTAAACCACTATTATTTTGTCCTTTGTCTCGTCTGAGTGAAACCAATTGTTAATAGCTAATCGAGGGGTTAAAAATTTCCCAGACATGGCCAGGCAGAATCAACTTCACTTGATAAAGTAGTGGGTTGATTCTGGTTGGAACACCAAGTCAGGTGTGGTGACAGGCTTCTTGCAGACATGGTGTTGGTCTGATAGGATACCCTTGTCCAAGATCTACATGGTGGCAGCTTTGTGCTTAGTTGTTGAAAATTTCATGCATGTGTGAGAAATGGGGAAGAGATAGGTAAGACTTGGAGGTTTTAGTGAGTTAGGATTCAGTCACTTTGTAGTACTAAGTCCCTAAAACAAGCACTGAGTGGACAACTCCAAACATCTCAATTTACTGAGCAACTTGGACAGCTTACTTGTTTAATCTTTCTGTAGTTGCTTTCTTAGAAATCAAAGGAGGATAATAATCTTTGGTACCCACTTAATGGGTGTAAAATAATGAGAATGTAAATGCTTTGAGTGCCCTGGAGATGAAGAGATAGGGAAAATTCTCTTAATGTATTATTCATATATAATATGGTAAGATGAATCAGTATGGTTTTTTTTTGAAAACCTGTTATTATTTTAGCACCTCCTCCCTTTTACGAGGGAGGTTGTGTGCCTTAGCAGAAGTTGACTTTGTCATAATTTTATTTGCCAAGACAGGTCCAGCAAACTTACAACGTGGTGGGTTTTCCAAGAGGAAAGGTTGAGGTTAGCCCTGTCCTGTCCATTCCCTGAATCTGGTGGTGAGTCGTTTTATAATGAATTGTTGGTTGAGGGCAAGTCGAGGATAGTGAAACCAAAGACAATATCAGTGTTTAGAAGAAAGCTGTCAACTGTTATTCTAGCTATTCCTTACCTGGATGTTTGTCTATTTTCTTTAAAAAATTGAATGGATTTTTAAAATCAGAAAGTGAGAGCTGGCTGTAAATTCCAAGAAAGAGGCATCACGGTGTTATTAGGGTTGGAAGACAAAAGAAAGAGCTGCTTGATTCTTGGTCCTTTTTTAAAAACCCTACTGCCCTACCCTATTCAGAAGAGAAAAAAATCCCCCACAAGGTCTTCCCCTCTTATCTGGTACCACCTAAATGATTTTTTCTTCCCAGGCAAGATGGGAGTCTACCTCTCCTATTATGGCGATGAACTAATGCTGGTGCTTTTTGCCCAATGGAGATCCCCACCTTTCCCACCCTCCATTTGTCTGTTTTCAGCAGGAATCCACAATTTCCCAATTCTTTAGAGAAACAGAGATTCTTGTTTTGTAAGGGGCCTGGGAATTTGTCTAGTCTAACCTCACCCACACTGGGGTCTCCCCAACACAGACGACCTCCCTGGCAGCATTTTTTCCATTCCAGTGACGGTTGCTCAGTAGACAATTAAAATTGTTTAATTTTTCAATCTAGTTGAAACACTATGATGGTTAAATGTTCTTTCTTATAATTCAATGGAAAACTGGTTTCCATTACCATATTGTATTTTCCACTCATGAATCCTGGACTTCCCTTTTGGAATAATCTAGAATATGTGCTGCTTCCCTTTTGTTAGATGGTGGCCTTTCAAATAATTGAAGATGACTATCATTTCTCTCTGACTTTCCCTTTTCCAGGTGAAAACACCGTTGTCTGGTAAGATTCCTTACCAGAATCTTGCTGTCCCTGTCTGGTGATTGTATTCCCAGTCAAGATTAAGTTTACCTCTGCTACCATGGCAACCAGCTACTGCTTGTTGTTTCTGCTTAGAGGAAACCACCATTTTCCTGTCTTCAGTAGAAAATCCATAATTCAAAAATCAACTTGTTAGTGTCCTTAGAACAAATACGCCTCTATTACTGGTGATCAGCTTAGTTCAGAGAGCACCGAGTTCTACAACAGTCTATGTGCTGGCCTCCCCATTTTAACTCATGTAACTCACGCCAAATGTACTTCGCATATATGTCTGCACTGTTTTTTCTCATTAGGAGAAATAGCGTGACCTGAGACAGAGAGAGACTCTGGACTCAGATGGATTTAGGTTCAAACCCCAGCTCAACCCTTTATTGGCTGTGACCTTGGTTGAGTTATTTACATTTTCAGAGCCTCATTTTACTCATCTCTAAATGGAGATAATGATATCTACCACTTACTGCTGTATAAGAATGGAAACCAATCCAGTTAAATCCCCTAGCCTACTTCCTGGCACATATGAAATACCCAGCGATTGGTAGCTGTTATAATCATTTACAATTTGTAGATGACAGCCTGATGCCCTTTGCAGCCAGTCCAGCATGCAGGCAACTGTGATGGTTATGGATTATTCAGAGCTTGGAATCCCCGTAGTTGCAAATTCTGAAAAGGGAGTGTCGCAAATTGGCTTAGTGGGGTATGAATTTTTCTCCGAAGCCCGAGTGATTGGGATAAAGCCGGGGTTCTCAACCAGGAGTGATTTTGCCCCCCAGGGGATATTTGGCAATGTCTAGAGACATTTTTGATTTGCACTACATTTGGGAGGAGGAGAGAAGATGCTCCTGGCAACTAGTGAACAGAAGCCAGGGCTGCTGCCAAATACCCTGTTGTGCCCAGAAGAGCCTCCACATTTATCCAGCCCCAAATGTCAACAGTGCCGGGGATGAGAAACCCTGGGGTAGAGGGCTGGCAGCAGTGTAGCCAGGAGTATTAAGAGGGAATAGGCATGTGCAGCTCTCTGATTGTAAAGAGCCCAGGCTTTGAACGAAATATTGAAATAAAATGATGATGAGATAGTGTAGGTGTAGCTCTGGCTTCATATGGTCAGCCCCATAATCCTAGCTTGCTTTTCTAAAATGTCAGTCCTTCCATCTTCCCAGTGCCATGTGCTGGTTAAATAAGTCCTGCCAAAGGTTTGGATGACTTCTTTGCACCTGTTAATCTGTTTTGTTTGTGTTGCCCCCATGTAAAGACATGACTAGCCTAATAGAGCCATCTTGAAGTAGTGATTCTGTCAAAGAAATAGGCAATCCCCCCCAAAATGAATTTAAAGTAATATAATAACTTCAGTTCTCTATTCATACTGTGAAACATGGTAAAGAAGACATATAATCTGTAGCACTACTTCTAGAAACCCCCCTTTTCTTCGATGCTTCTAACTTTTGTCTTCCAAAATACCCCTAAAACCTCCTCTGGTAAAATTCCCCCCCAGCCCAAGCCCATCTCTTCCACTTGTCCCTTTTCTCTTGATTGTGTATCATGAAAACTCAAAGAATCCATTTAGCAATAAGTTGAACCCCTGCTGGGGGCTGGTGAGGGCCTGCAACAGAGCAAGCAAAACCAGCATTCTCTCTATCTGCAGGGAGGAGGCAATGGAGGAGGGAAGACCCACATTAATGCTGTAGTCATTTTCTAATAATTTATGGAAATAACTGTGAAAAAAGATGTTATTAAGCCCATTTCACTGAAGAGAAAATTAAGAGCTAATCCTGTGTTCAAACAACAGGCTGCTTAGGATATCCCTGGGATGTTTCTTAGGGAAAGACATCTTAGATGTTCAAGTTAAAATTCTGATAGAATCATCTCCGATTGCTGAGAACCTCTGTTTTTAATGACCCAAAATTCAGACCTTCTAGTTCCTTGAATGTTTAGATAAACACATCCCTGGTGGGAAGGAGGGGGAGACAGGATAGAGAGCAAGGAGCATGTCACCATCTCCCACCAGATTATTCTTCTCCATCTGCTGGCAGCTTTCTTATTATCAGTAGTTAACATTCATTAAGGCCTCACTATGTACAAGGTACTGTGATAGGCTCTTTTTACTAACTATTTTATCTTTACAGCAAACTTACGAGGTGGGTACTCATAGTAAACTTTTCCAAAGGAGGAAACGAGCATTTTGTAAGGCCATGAAAATTGCCCAACTAAATTGCTAGTAAGAAACAGAGTTAGATTTGATCCCGAGTTTTTCTGAGTCTAGAGCCCTTGCTTTTAATTTCTCTTGTTCTGTTTTTGTAGATGCCTACAGCAACCTAAAGAACCCTTTCAATGAAAGCATTTCCCTTGCTGCCCTGTAATTGTCATTTTCTCTTATGGAACATTTTTTCATAGAGGGTAAATTTTGAAATATATTAAGAATCCAGCAGTTTAAATGAAAATCTGAATGAATGTTATGAATTGATGTCTCGTTAGCAAATTTTGTCCATGATCATTTGGCTTAGGGCAGTGTTTGCCATGACTTCCATTTCTTCTGAATAATAGACTCAGCTCTGTTGAGCCTATTTCTATCAACCTGAAAAATAGAGGTTGGACATACTCCAGATTATTTCATTGTGTTGGAATGTCTTTGTGTTGTTATACTGCAAGTGTATGGGCCATTGGCTGGAAGCTGGAATGGAGTTTTGGGTTTTTTTCCCTAAACGTTTTCATTATGATTAGGTTGGACCACCTTCCCACAGTATGTATTACAGGGGTGTATTTCATCGTGCTGAATATATCAGTATGAAATTTTACATATACAGTTGGCTCTAGCTTGCCTTTGCTTTCTGGAATAATTTGTTGATGTCAGCAGTTGTTGGAAGATAGAAAACACCCAGAGCCCATTTCGTCCTCAATAAGCACCAGAGAAGAGTAGGAGAGTACAGTCTTTTCCTCTAACAGATGTGAAAATACAAGGAAAATGAGGGGAGAAGGGGCTAGATGGGCAAGGCATGGCAGCCTGTAGTGTTGGCATATACATTGATCCTAATTTAAAAGGGTATTTTTCAACCTTAAAAGAACGACTTTCACCATAACATAGAACATATAAATTCCCTTTACCGTCGAAGAATTTCTAAGTTAGGAATGTCTAGCAGTTAAAATACTGCCCTTTACAGTTGAGAGAACTGGGGCCCAAGATTGGTTGAATACTTTGCCTGCTTAGTGGCATATCCAGTACTAGAACTCCGCAATCCTGATTCATTGATAATTCATGATAATTGATAATTCATCCTGCCAAGGTTCTTATCCTCAAACTTGTAGTAATTCAGGATAGCAGACCAATTTGTGGCCCAGAGTTGGAGCTCTAAATGTCTGAAGAGTGCTCATAGAATATAATGATGGAGAATGGCCCTAAAGGCTGTCTTTCCATCCCCATCCAGTGCTCAAATGTCCTCTGTGCTCTTTGCACTTAGCAGGAGCATTTGTACTCACACAGGTATGAGTAACTCATTGTGTTCAACTGGTCAGGTTAACTTCGGACCATCTGATTTCTATTGCTCTCAGATTTCCTTCCTTAGAGCTTGCAACATTGGAACCACCTAGAATAAATCTAACTCCTCTTCCAAATCTTAGTCATTCATGTATTTGACCTTTTATCTGTAACACCCCCTGCATCATACAGACTGAGCTCTTTAATTTAACAAGCTCTGCACCTCCAGCTTCTTTATATTCTGCCTGTCATATGACATATCACTCATTTTCCTTTGATTCCTCTCTTAGCTAATGACATTGCCATCCATATGCTGCCCATGCAAAGAACTTGGACATCCTTGACTTCTCTCTCTCACTCACATTCCGCGTTAACCAACAGGGCCCACAAATTCTTCCTCCTAACTAGCTCTTCCCTCCAGTCACAATTGCATTTGCCTGTCACCATTCAGAAGCTCCGTGTGTCATCTCAAGACTTCTGATACCATCCTGTGCTCCACAGTTCCTTCAACACCAGCAGTCTTCCATTGCTTTTCTTGGCTACTCTTTTGTGAACTTTCATATGTAATTCATTGGACCACAGAGAAAATCTCATTTAGAGCTGCTAGGTAAATAGATCATAATGCCACAGAAGATTCTTTAGCCTAGGTTTCTGTCTGAGCTGTTTTGTAGATTTGATCTCAAAAGTAGGATTCGATGCCTTTAAAAGCAAGTGACTTGTATAGGGGATGTTAATGAAATGGCCCAAAATTTCCCTATATATGTTCTTAGGAATATAGATTTTGTTATAAAATCTTCAAATTTGCAGCCATTAATTATATACACTTAAGTCTAAGATGCGAATATTTTATCTCATTTTGTCTCCTATTTTTCTTTCCACCATGCAGGCCTTGATCCCTTCAAGGCAGCACTGGTATAGGGTAAATAACTGCTAAGTTCTACCTTTGTGAACCTCAGTTTCCAGGAAATAATGATAAAGAGTGGTATCTAAACATGCTCCCACAATTTTAATATGGGCTGCAAACCCTCATAGTAAAAAGGTAAAGGCTAATAAGTAAACCGGCAATTGAGGCAATGTGGTGTATTGGAAGGCGCAGCAGATGTGAAGTGAGACCAGGGTTCTAGTCCCAGCTCTGCCACTTACTGGTGGGACAAAGCTACCGATCTTCTGCATATGCAGTGTGGACCATTATAATAACAGCTTCACCTGTTTCCTATGAGGATTAGATGATCCAAGTGTCTGAAAGCGCTTTGTAAAATGCAACGTGCAGTTCACATATTAGTTAGTGTTCATGTTTATTATTAACATCGGTAATATTGATAAAAGTAGAATATCTGTACTTTATAAATAATACATGTCTGATAATAATAAATTATAGGTAATAAACATGTGAAATTATTGTAGAATGTAATAGGTACTTCAGAACAAAGCAGCTATTTCTCCTAGAAGATTTAATTTAGGGGTTTTCTAACCCTAAAGTTTCACTCCAAAGGTGTGCCAGTGGTGAGCTTGCTGGTTCATAGAGCCAGGTGGCCACCTTTGTGTCTTCCCTACCCACATAGCTGCCAAGAGCAGCTTTGGGGGCCTCTACAGGGGCTCTGAGAGATTTTCCACACAAAAGCTTGTTCACCCTCCATGCTGGGTTTATGAGATCATAGCCAAGGTAGTAAATTATAAGATGCTATAATTCACTTTCCATAGGTGGTCTTGGCTGCATTCCACAGCCTTTTGGCTGAATGGTGGCTGATTTTGACGCACTGGCACAAAGTCAGAAATTCAGCCCAGATGACTGGTTTGCTGAGCGATGAGCAATAGTGTCAACAGATGAGCCGTTTGCTTTTTCTGTGGAGGACTTTTGTGTTCACTTCGTGTGTAGTTTCTAGCGTTTTGAGTATTTTTGAAGCGATGGAGAAACAGTAATTGTAGGTATTTTTCAGAGCTAGAGGTTAGAAATATTTGATGTACCTGTCAAGCTTCTTAATTTAATCTCTGTTCGTTGCCAGACACCAAAGTTGAGGGTCAGTTTTTTTAATCTGAATTCAGGATTGCTCCCCCAATTAGCACGTCTAATGGTTGGCAGATTTTATGTGCTAAAACTCTGGCAGGGCTCTTTATGTGCATTTTATTATTTTTTCAAAAAGAGGGAAAAAAAACTGGCACTCATCTTGAGCCTAAAGTAACTTCATGTTTACCACAGCATTTCAAATACTATGTAAGAATTTGGCTGTATGTCCCAAAGCACAGTAATTTTTTTCCTCTTGGTTCCAGCGCTCCTCAATTCCACGGGATCCAAGCCAGACAAGTAATGGAAGCCAAGTGGCGCTTCATGTTTGCTGTGTAGATTCTGACAAATGTAGAGTAATTCTTCTATTCCTCAAAGCTGTTGCATCTTTGGCTCCAGAACAATTGAGGTTGCAGGCTAAGCATTTAAAATCCTCACCAGCCTAAGATGTAAACATACACTATTTTTCAATATTTTTTAAGGAGGGAATGAATTACACAAGTGTTTGCTACAATTTCTGAAACTTTCCTGTCAAAATGTCTGTCATTTATTCATAAGTTTATGTTGTAGGGAACTGTTTTAAAATACATGTTTGACTTGTGTGTGTACAGTACAAATTACTTTGCATTCATCTCTGCTATGTGGGGTGTGTGTGTGTTTGTGTGTTTTGGTGGTGGTAGGTTAGTGTAGAGGAATGTTCTGCTGTGTTTAAAATTTTAGCTTTCTTAGAACAGATGTTAGCATAATTAACTACTACTTACTGAAAACGGCTGGCAAGAATGAATTACACGTCACTTAGTGTACCCCGTTACGCCCACTGGGGCATAGCTAGGATAATTCTGAAAATTACTTCTCCAGATCTTGGCCCTGCACACCCACTTTTGGTTCTCTAGTGACTGAGATTGAATCATGAAATAATATTTTAGTTAGTAATCTAGTAAGATTTAATTGGTATGGTTGAAATATAGGAGAATTTTATCTTCAAAGTCAATGGCATAGGTAGAGTGAGTGTCTGACCATTACAACTTCAGAGAAATTTATGTGAAGGAATTAACAGACTGAGTCAGTTAATTCTGAAGCACTCAGTTTAACACAACTATTTACACTTTCTTTAGCTGAAAAGTTTTGAAGTGGTCATTATTATGAGACATTCTAAAACTTAGGTACATGCTGTGGTAGATACTAAGAAATCTTTTTAGGAACTGACCTGGAGGGAACAGTAAGCAGAATTGGTCAAGGAATTGCTAGTTGTCTAAAATCTCTCAACTCAACCAGATAATATGATCTGGCTACTTCAGTTGTATAGTATATCCCACATGTATCCTTTCAACTAGAATTAAGGTAGAAGGTTTCTGAGCTTAAGAAAGGCAGGTACAATCTCTGAGGGAATTCAATTTAATACATTTAAAAGCTAATTTTTAAATTTAGCTGAAGATTCCTTTATGTTAAATGAGTGTTTGGGGGGGTGGTTTGAATAAAACTTGTAGTTGTATAAATAACAGGTATTCATCTGGTCTCCTTGGTTTCTGTGGCCACCTATGTTCCTCTGCCCCTCTTTTCCCCATCCCCTTCCTTGGGAGGGAATCAAAAAATTCTAAGCAAACCCTGGAATTGTCCAAGGGCCTTAAAGGCCCAATGCATTTCATATAAATTCTCATTTAGGCAAGCATAGATATTCAGATAGGCAAAGCTTAGAACCAATTTGAGGATATAATCTTTTATGAACATCTTATACATACCATCCATGATGAACATCTTATACATACAGTTCATAGCCAGGAAATGGAAGTTTTCTTTATATTACAAAGTGAAATGGATATTGAGCCATTTAGCTTTGTAGTTCAGCTGAAAGCTGTGGGGCTTACATTATCCAGCTATTGCTTTTATTCTCTACTTTCGTAGATACAGACATAGGCCAAGTAATTCTTAGTGCCCCAAACATTAATTCCATGCTTTTAAATCAGCCTCAACTCGTTTTAAAAAATAAAGTCTAATATTCACTTCCTAGTATCCAAAATCTTTTAGGGAACAAAGTAGAGAACAAATAAACAAATTAAATTGTAAAAAATAAATAAACCAATTATTCATGTTTATACAGGTCAGAGATCATGACAACAGATTTTGAAGTAAGACCAGATTTAAAGAGTTAAATCAACCTCCCTCTTGGGTCAGTAGAAAGTATGTGCTAGCAATTGTCTGTGTTTTAATTAATTAATTTATTTTCACTTTAATATTTTAATACGTCTCTCTTCTAAATATAATTCTGTCACATATTTTTACACCTATATAAACAGCTTAATAAGTTATTTTAAGAAATGGGAATGAAATGAAAGGAAATAGCACCTTAAATTTTTATTAATTAGCAGAAGCAAAATAATCAAAAATAAGAGTAATGAACTCTTATACAAGTGCACCGTTTTCTACAACAAAGATAACACTTTCAAGAAAGTAAATAATTGTAAGAATATAAATAATGTACTTTGTTTAAACAGCTCTGTAGTTTACCTGGATCAGACTTATTGCATATATTTCATAACAGTTTAAAAATTTATCCAGATTTAAATGTTAAGTCCCCAAATTTATAACATTATATATCACATTTCATTCCAGAAGAGAAAATGACCTGGTCTCAGGGATAGTTGCTTACAGCTTGGATATTTTGTAAACTTTCATATGAAGTATTAATACAATTTCTTTCATTCAGACAATTAAAACAATTTTCCTGGAATACAGTAGGGTACAAAATGTGTAGAAATCTTATAGTTAAATGGGATCAAATCAGACAGCAAAGATTTCCCAGACCATAAAATCTATGAAGACAGGAAGCAAGTGATTTAACTTTCAAGATGTTAATATACAGATCTAACTATTCATTTATGTTTGACATTAAAACAAATTTTGAATAAGTACTGTTACAGCATTTTTCTTCTAGGGACAATCTTATACTGGTTGGGTTATTCTGTCAGTTATTAAATATTCATTATTAGATCATATAATTAATGGGAGTCTACTCAGCTTTGTTTCATTTCATTAATTGTAAGGGTGTGTTTTTATTTTTTAAAAATGTTTTTCTTCCAGTTTTATTGAGATATAGTTGACATACAGCACTGTATAAGTTTAAGGGGTACAGGGTAATGATTTGACTTACATACATCATGAAATGATTGTGGGGTTTTTTTGTTGTTTTTTTTTTGCGGTACGCGGGCCTCTCACCGCTGTGGCCTCTCCCGTTGCGGAGCACAGGCTCCGGACACGCAGGCCCAGCGGCCATGGCTCACAGGCCCAACCACTCCGCGGCATGTGGGATCCTCCCGGACCACGGCACGAACCCGCGTCCCCTGCATCGGCAGGCGGACTCCCAACCAATGTGCCACTAGGGAAGCCCGACTGTGTTTTTAAATCAGTATGTATAGTTTTGTTTTTTCATTTTTGTTAGCTAAGATGCTATTATAAAAATAGAATTCTCTAAAATATTTCTGAAATGTTTGACCATTTTTAATTAAAATCGTTACTTTTTCAATTAGAGAGGTTCTGGTTATTAATGCTTGTAAACATGAATTACCCTTTTAATTGGTCTGTTTTCCACATTCCTTCCCCTTGGAGCCCAAGGCACATTAATCCTGAAATATCATTTCTGTTGCAAGGAAGACAGTCTTCCTCTAATTTAGGTGAAGGCTGTTCTGATAATGGAGACTGCACAGGCTCTTCGGAGACCCCATTGCCTTCTCCCTTCCTTCCGGGGCACCGTGTTGCTCATGTCTGGCCTTGTGGCTACCTATAAGATACCAACAGTGTCTTAGAAGGAAATATTCCCCCAAATAAAAGTTCTTTGTTATTTGCGGGTCTCTTCATGTCACTGTACAAAGTGAAGCTGAGACTGTTGGGAACAGAAGCCAAGGCCCCCTAGAGAACTAGACCCCTGGTCAGAGAAAGCAAAGGGCTGTAACAGGGTTAGGGCTGTGCAGCATTTTCACCTAGTAAATGATCTCTTCTTAAATTTGATGCTCAAACACAGACCGTACGATGGGCCTTCGGTATCCTCAGATCAAACAGCCAGGGATTGATCTGCTGATCAGGAGGACCGACTATATTGTGCCGTTTTATAGAAGGGACTTGAGCATCCTCAGAATTTGGTATCCATAGGGGCCGTGGAAGCAGTCCTCCACGGATACAGAGGGACGACTGTATTGTGGTTTTTGAGATAGCCTCTGACCCAGCACATGCTCTTCTTCAGCCCCTTCCCTACTCCTGTCCCCTTTTCCACCTGGCTAACTAACACCTGCTCTCTTTGAAGTCTAAGTCCAGGCCTCGGGCAGGCAGCCCTCCCAGCCCCCTTCACAATTGATGCCTCCTGTGCAACATCTGTAAGGGCACGTTTCAATCAGGATGGGCTTCTCTGCCAACTTCTCACCCTCCCACACTCGACTGTGAGCAACTCAGGGTCTGGGACTGTCATTTGTCTCTATCTTTAGGTTGCACAGTGCCCACATAATAGTAATACTCCTAGATAACTGCTAAAGGAAACTTCTTTACTTGTAATAAAGCAAAGAAATAAATAGTCTGTGTTGGCTTAAACGGAGACCATGTGTCATGTCAGCATGTTGTTTTAATTTTATTTTAACTTTTCTAGGAGGCAACCAAGTCTTGTGTCTCTGTCCAACTCTCTAATTAAAGGTTCTGGCGGGAGTAGGGGCTAATGATTTGATGTTGACTCAACTTTGAGCATGATAGCGGTAGTGGTTGGCCAGATAGTAATTTGTAAACGGGACAGCCATTTGAGATGCCATAACAGGAAGCTGACTGGAGTCAATGAATATTCTTCCAAAAGAAGTACAGGTTTAGTCATTGTTCACTTACATTTTTATTCAAGGTTGCATTGTAATGATGACTGGAATTTTTGCCTCATTCTAGTGAATTCACTTCTCCTGCCTTCCAAATATCTGACTATGGCCCTTTCTCAGGTAATGTCAGGGTAAATATAGTATCACCACAACTATAATTACTTTTCCCTGTAATTATTTATGTATTGTCTGTTTTCCCCATTATATTTACATTCCGCATGGCTGGTGTCTGTTAGGTTCCCTCAAGCACCTAAACAGTGCTTCGTGCATAGTAGGTATTCAAGACATATTTGGTGAATGCAGTATGAGCCTTAGTGATGTATGTCACTGAAGGGTCACTGAATTTTTAGAGGCTTCACGTTGTGTTTGTACAGTTTTTCACAGCCTCGAATTAGAAGTCTTATTGATTTCACATCACTTTAAAATTAAATGTTGTGTAGTGTCAGATTTCACAGTTCTCTGCTCTTGTGGAGAGACGGAGGCCAAAAATACTGTGTTGAAATACAGATAAAAAGAGGAAAAAAAATGGCCTATGTTTGACACGGTAAAGAGAACTGGCCTCAAAATGGGGTGGTGTTTTCAAAGAGTGGCTTGTGTTTTATAACTTCTGTGCCTACTCCAAAAGTTGTGTTAACCTACCATAAACTAACCAGTCCATAGTGCCTGGGCATATTCATTTTGGGCCAACCTGCTCTGTCTATGAAATTGTACTGATGTAGAAGTAGCTTTGGGCCACTTGTTTTCAACTAAGTGCTACGAATGGGTAGAGGGGACATTTATAATAGCAGCTGGGTGATATGACATTACTATCCTAGGAGTACTGAGGAGTGGTTATTTTTAGCTTTCACCTGAGCAAACATGACTCAGTTTGTTGACCTGAATCCATCTAGTTCCTTCTTAAGTACACAAACTATTAATCCCTAGAACCACGCTGGCGACTGAGGCCTTCCTTACGTATAACTGTTGGTTAGTTGACTGTGGCTTGTTCAAAGGTCACCGATAATTTCAGCTTCTCCCATTTTATTCTCTTCTCTTACAATAAAATCCCTCACACTTTTAAAAAATTTAAAGACAGAAATCGAAGTTCTTTTGATTTTAGACACTGCTTTGTGATCTACGGAGTCACGTTGTTGGCTATAGCTGATAAAAACACCTTCTATAGTAGGCAACCAGCTAAGAGCTACAGACTTTGTTTTTGGCTTACTTTGATGTGCTTTCTACCTAAGAAACACCTGGAAATTCACTTTTAGCTGGAGTAGGAAGTTGTCTTGAACTGTAAACATATTATTCAGGGAACATTAACTGTCCACGTTTGAATAACAGAATGTCTGTTTACTTTCTCAAATGATACAAGGGTTTCACCTTTTGAGTACTATTAGAAATGGAAAATGTTGAATTCTCTTCAGGTTTTTAAAGTTAGACAAAAGGTTTTTTAGACTAGATTTATTCAAGTGAAGAAAAATACTTGTGATTCTTATAAGTACAGCTTGAGATGGATGCACTTGCGGCTTCCCAAGTTCATTGCCATGATATTTATGAAAATATTAGTATTCCTGGGATTTTTTTCTTTATGCAAGAAACACTAGACTAATGAAAGAATGAAAATAATTCAGGCTGCTACAAAGGCAGGCGTTCACCGTGTCCATTAAAACTGCAGCCTTTGTGCCTGTAAAGTGTTCAGCTTCTCTGTTATTAAGTTTGGAATGCGGTTTTGGAGGTTAACTAGGAACTCAGATAGTTATTTTTCATTTTGGTCTAAGGAGGGAAAGACTTGTTTTTCAAAAGGAAAAAAAAATAAAGAAATGAAAAAAGGTTAGGTTCATTTTGGAAGAATAGAAGTTTTAAAATGTAGTAACTATTTTCTGCAACAAATAGTCAGTTTGAGTATGTTAGCCAGAAATAGAATTCATGACTTTTGTCTCCCAACCACATTAAAAGAAGTTTAGTTAAATGTGCCAGTTGGTCTTTGTAACGTTGGTGGGCCATTTAGCAGAGTCAGGATAACCCAAGTTTGATTGGTTCGTATTTCTAATAATAAGTGAGATGTCTGATTTTAGATGGATTAGGTGTAGAATGTATTCATGATACAGTTTTGAGTTTTAAAGAAAAACTTCCCTGGCCTGGATTAGTGGTGGCTCTGTGTTGTGGTATTCAGGATACTACATTGAAGAACTTTCAGCCAGAGTTTAGCAGTACTGTGTTTTCTGGTAAGTTTTAGTAGGCATCATCCCAACGTTCTGGGAACGTAACATTTTACTACTCAGAATTTACTGTTAGGATTGATATTTAGGGGTAGAAAAATGTGTATTTGAGCACTAGAAGTAGGGCAAAGTATTAATAATACACACCCTTGCGTCATAAATGACTTTTCCTCTTGCTTTACATATTCCTCTAGTTGCTATTTGATCTCTGTCAAGTAAGAGATGATTTCTGTTCATAAAGGGTCTGAAAGCACTGTGTGTCAAGTATCATATGTGCAAAATTAAACATATTTAAACCATGTGCATAAACCAGATTTATGTTTTCCTTCCACTGCTTTCAGAGAAAAGTTTTATAAATAGATTTAAAAATATATTGTAGTAGAAGGATCCACATGAAGAAAACTATGAAAATTTTCAAAGAGATATTAAAATGGACTGCAGTTAATGGAGAAATGATCACTGTTCTTGGGTGGGAAAACTAAATGTCAGGAAAGGATGCCAACCCTGTCCACATTAATTTATAGATGTAATGTAATTTCAATCAGATCCCAGCAAAAAATATAAACATGAAATGGCATGGGGGAGGGGTTTTACTCTATCAGATACTGATACAAACCATCAGTTTACGTGACTTAAAACCATGTTGTGTTAGGCCATGAATTTACAGTCCAATACATGGAAATAGACTAGATTGTCCAGAAATATCTATTTGTATACATAAGATAAAGGTGCTGTCATAAAGCAACAACAAAGGAGAGTTTGTTCAGTAAAGAATAATTTAAATATTTAGAAAAATGAAACTAGATTCTCACCTCATCCCTTATATCAAAGCAAATTCCAGGTGGATCAACTATTTAAATATTTAAAAAATGAAATTGTTAAAAATGACTAGAAGGTAAAAGTTTATTGAATTTGGAGATTAGAAAGTCTCTCTATACACAGAAGAATGGGAAAAACATAAAAGTGTGATTGTACATGAAATCTGGGATTTCTCTGTATTAAAATATGCCATAAACAAATTGAGACAGCAGAGGGAAAAGTTGAGGTAAATCACTAACAAAACATATTAGGCAAAGAATTACTCTTATTTATAGACAACCTTTACAAAACAAGGGGTGGAAGGTTATAGGTAAATTAAAAGAGTGTATCGTGTGATTATTTTGCAACCACTAGTTGAAAAATTTTAATTACATAGAAAATATTTATAATATAGTAGCTAAAATTAATTTTATATTTTTTCATGTACTTTCAAGCACTGTTCTGAACACTTTTCATATGTTAATTTGTTTAATGTATACAACGACTCAGAGAGTGTGACAAGATCTGAGACATCGAGGAAGTGATTCCAAGGGAAATCGAAGCCAATGACATTGTGTCTTCTGTCCACAGTCCCCTCCCCTCCATGGAGATGAGTCCTTGGTTCCGGTTCATGCTGTTTATCCTGCAGCTGGACGCTGCATTCCAGCTATTATTGTTGCCATTTAAGAGATAACAAGACTAATACACAGACAGGTTTAGAAATTCACCCCAGACTTTGCTAGCTTGGATTCATGGTGGCACAACCAGAAATGAGAGAGCCAGGCAAGTTGGCTTCACAGCTTGTGTTATTTACCGCTGTTCTGCTCTACTTTGCTAAGTGATTAAAAAGAAGAAGCTACAGATAGGTATGACCCTATTTTGTAACGATATGTGTTAATATTAGTATGTATTTTAAAGTTACACAAATTAATTCCTCTATAAATTTGTATCTAGTTACACACTCATAGAAAAGACAGATAATACTTTGATATTTTTCCAACAGTGGTTCCTTCTCTTTAGTGGGATTTTGGGTAAATGTTGTTTTGAACTTCAACATTTCTGTATTTTGCAAATTTTCTGTTATAATTATGTGACCATTTTATAATCACAAAATTGTGTTGTTAATGTTATATATTTCAAATTTTATGATCCCTCTTGAAATGCATGTATCGTATTTTAGTATACCCTTTAAGTGTCAGTCAGTGTTTGGCTTCCATCCTCTGATAGGTACATTAAATGGGGCCCAAAGTCAGAAAAATTCTTTCTCTCAATCAAAAGCAGTGTTGTAGAATTTCAGAGTTAAGAAGAATCTTAGAAACCAGCCATCTTGGTTGAATTTTAGAAGCCAACCATCTTATTTCTCAGATGAGGATCCTGAAGCTACTATAGATTTAACCAATTTACCCAAAATTACCTGAGAGTAAGTCATTCAACCAGGCTTCAGACCCAGGTCTTCTGACTTCAGACACTGTGTTCTGTGAAACCCCAGAGGTCTCCAAGCCCTCAGGCAGATGGAAAGTGAAGCACAGTTGATTTTTGTGACATTTGTTTGGAATGATGAGGGAACTGAAGAAAACAAATGTATTCTTTCAATAAATAACCGTCACTGAAAACAATGGGAAGGCTCTTGGGGATGCTTTATGATGCCTCTGGAGGTCACTGAAGGATCCTCACTCGGATTTTGGAGATCTCTTGGTATTAATGACCTCAAGTTATAGAAGGTGGTGTGAAAAATGGAGAGAGGGCAGTAGTGGAAAGAGTATTAGATAGAAATAGGCACTTCCGTGGATGATTCTTCTAAAACAGGAAAATATTCTCTTTTCAGCTCCAGGACCCACAACGGCAGTGTCCTACATGTCAGTGAAATGCGTGGATGTCCGTAAAAACCATCACAAGACAAAATGGTTAATGCCTTGGGGACCCAACCAGTGTGACAAGATCCGAGACATTGAGGAAGCGATTCCAAGGGAAATCGAAGCCAATGACATTGTGTTTTCTGTTCACATTCCCCTCCCCTCCATGGAGATGAGTCCTTGGTTCCAGTTCATGCTGTTTATCCTGCAGCTGGACATTGCATTCAAGCTGAACAACCAAATCAGTAAGTGCATTCTCCCCATCCCTCTCCTATCCTGGAGAATTTCTCTCTTCAGGCTTTTCAGAACCAGTTATAATAACAGTAAAATAATAGTATTACTAGTGACAATTATCGACTGCTTTCTACTTACTAGACACTTTTCTGAGTACTCTACCTGAATTAACCCGTTTAATTCCTAGAGGTAGGTCTTATTTCATTTTACACATAGAAAACTCAGGCATCAGTGAGACTGCCCAAAGTCAGAAGGCTAGAGAGTGGAAGAGCTGGAATTCAAAGTCAGGTGGCCAGAGCCCTGCCCTAGCCAAGTTTTATAACCTCTCTAGTGCGGAGAGGGGGCTCATCCTAGTGGAGTGATTTGAGGGTTTCTGAAAGGTCGCATCTTTGCAAATGTCTTTTCTGGCTGGGCTTTGAGTGAAGCCATTGCCTTAGAAAAATATACCTGTCAAAATGGGAACACCAACCCACAAGCACCTATTTTCCCACAAACCGGGTTATTTTTCTAGCTTACTCAATTGTGATTCAAGACTCTGAGGGCATGAGGCATATAAACATTTTGTGAGGAGGAGATTATTCGGTGATTTTGGAGAGGAAGATCCACTTGTGGCATCTGAGGACAGTATAGGGAATCTGAAATTGAGAAGGAAGAGAACATTTTTTACTGAAGCAGGATCAGGGGTGAGAGTGAAAGAGAAAAAGGTGTGTTGAAGACAGCTCTGCCTAGGGCCTGTCCACGGATTAAAGCATTTTTTCAATTCTAATTTTCCTGTATCAACAATTATCTTGATACACAATCACATTGATTTTACTCTGTTTAGGAGTTGGAGCAGTATATGTGCCTGGTTGACATTTTATCTGGAACAGATTATGCTAAGATAATTTTTCAGAATGTAGAGTTTCCACCCTACCCCTAATTCATTCAGTCTCTTACCCATTATTTCAAACCGTTTTTGAGTACCCACTACGGCCACATACCAAATTGATGGCTGGACATGTGGTTACATGTGAAGACACTGTCCTTCAAGGGGCTTATAGTTAAGTGGAAATGACAGGCAAGTAACAAGTCATTACAGTATAGTGTGCTAGGTGCTGTGACCAAGGTATACCCAGGATCTGTGGGAGCATAAAGAAAAGGCTTCAGAGCAGAGAAAGGGAAGGCTGCCTTGGTGCGCATACACACACACGTGTGTGTGTGTGTGTGTGTGTGTGTGTGTGTGTGTGTAGAGGTGAGCAGACACATCTTTGAGGTGAGTGTTAAATAGTGAAAACCCTGACAAGGAGTTGGGGTGAGGGTGGGTGCAAGTGGAAGAGCATTTTAGGTAGAAGTAATGGCTGATGGGCACACCTGGACCTTCATAACAGCATTCAAGTGGTACTTCCCACATCCCTGTTCTCTTGCCTATTGACTTGCTTACTCATTCATTGCTTGTGTAACACATTTGTTCATTCAAGCTTTATTAAGTCTCAACCATGTGTTAAGCAGTAGGTACTGAAGATACAAGATTGAACAAAGCACTAGGGAAGAAGTGGTTGGGAGAAAGACACTTAAACATACCGTAAGGAAAGATAAGTGCTATAACGAGAGGAATATGCCATATAATGTGTGAGATTCGGGCAGGAAACTTTGCTATGAGGTTAAAAACTGAGACTAAAGCTAATGTATATATCTTGAGGTTTGGGTTTTCATATTCCTAATTCTAAGAATGTATTCAAGAAAAGGAGAATTACAACAGTTAGAGGAGCCGTGGTAGGCTGACATGGGTCGGTTAACTGGCTTATTTATGTTTCGGTGTGAAGGTCAAGGACAGAGTTCTCTGTTATCTGGTTGCCTGTTGTGTATTTCAAGAATAATGTTCCCAGACAGACTCCTAGCTCCAAGTATAAAGGAAGTGATTTACTCTGTAATAGAAATTAAATAATTGCTCCGTATTGACTGTATTAGTGCTGGGTATAACAAATTATCCTGAAATTTAGCAGCATACATCAATAAGCATGTATTATCCCCCTATTTCTCTGGGTCAGGGATCTGGGTACAGCTTAACTTGGGAGTCTCCAGCTGAGCTGCTCTTTCGAGGTTGCAGTCAAGCTGTTGTTCTGGTCTGCAGTCTCATGAGAAGGCTTGAAGGCTCGACTGGGGGAGATCTGCTTCATGTCGTCACTCATGTGGTCGTTGGTAGGCCTTGTTCCATCACCACATAGGCCTTGCCATGGGGCTGTCTTACAGTAGGTCCCCCCCCACCCCCCAATAATGGCTAGTAATGAGAGAGAGGCAGAGAGAGAGAGAGAGAGAGAGAGAGAAAACGCAGGTGCCTAAGACAGAAGCCACTCAGTCTTAGAAGTGACATCTCATCTCTTCTACTGTATTCTACTGGTTAGAAGTGAACGAGTAAGTCCAGCCCACACTTGAGGGAGATTACATAGGGTATGAATATCGGGAAATGGACATCATTGAGGACCAATGAGTTGATCAATCAAGCCTATATGATGAAGCCTCCATAAAAACCCAGAAGGAGAGCTTCCAGGTTGGGGAATCAGAATGCTTCCATGTGGCACCGTACTGGACCCCAAACTCCATGAGGACAGAAGCTCCTTTGTTAGGGATCTTGCCCTATGTATCTGGACGTTGATTTGTATCTACTTTAATATCTTTTGTAATAAACCTATAATCTAATGAATAAATGGGTTTCTGAGTTCTGTGAGCAGCTCTAGCAAATTAATCAAACCTGGGAAGGGGGTTGTGGGAACCTCTAGTTCGTAGCTACTAGGTTAGAAGTACAGGTAACAACCTGGACTTGGCAGCTGGCATCTGAAGTCTAAGGAGGGGATCATGGGATCCTCCAATCTGTAGCCAGTAGGTCAGAAGCGCAGGTAACAACCTGGGCTTGTGATTAGTGTCTGAAGAGAGGGGTAGTTTTGTGCGACTGAGCCCTTTCTGATGATATCTCCGAGTAGATAGTGTCAGAATTGAGTTGAATTGTAGGACACCCTGCTGGCATCAGAATGGTTGGATGTGTGGGAAATTTCACACTCCATCCTTACTGGTGGTCAGAACCTATCACATATCTTAATAACTTCACAGATGAATTGTTTCCCATCAAATATTAATTCTAAACATCAAAAATGCCTATGTTGGGGCTTCCCTGGTGGCGCAGTGGTTGAGAGTCCGCCTGCCGATACAGGGGACACGGGTTCATGCCCCGGTCCGGGAGGATCCCACATGCCGCGGAGCGGCTGGGCCCGTGAGCCATGGCCGCTGAGCCTGCGCGTCCGGAGCCTGTGCTCCGCAACGGGAGAGGCTACAACAGTGAGAGGCCCACGTACCGCAAAAAAAAAAAAATTGCCTATGCTGGTAAGGCTTTAACTAAAACATTGCTATATGTAAATGAAATGTGAATGCATCTTATAGTTTTTTTTCCCAAGTACATCTTCAGGTTCCAAAATATATTTTATCTTCATCTAGAAAAAGAGTGGACTAAAGATTCTTTATGTTAGAAACATACTTTAATTTCTTATAATGTGAGGGTCTGCACTTAATAGGGGCACACTAAAAAATTATCTTCCAAGCCGGGGCTACTCTTCGTTGTGGTGTGCGGGCTTCTCATTTATAAGACGTGGTAGGTCTGGGTTTTACCCTGATCCTTATATTAAAGAGTATGTACAGCTGCCGGTTCACTTTTTATATTTTATCATTGTTTGGATGCCTTTCTGACAGCAAGAGATGGGGCAGAAGAAAAAAGATAAGTGTGGTGAACAAGATCCTATTATATGTGGATGGCTTTCTGTTTATCAGAGATTCAGCTCTAGCAATATTACCTCAAATGGAAGGAAAAGTCAGGCCAATCCTGTTTTTTCTTTAAACTTTCCTAGACAGGCTGTGAAATAAGTTTCAGATTTCAAGTAGTAAGAGATTTCACATTTGGACTATGAAATTAAATTTAGGATTATATATATATATATGTATTGAGAATTTTCCTGTATCTTTGAAGGGTCTTTGAGCAGATAAAATAATCTAAGGACTATGTATTTTAAAGGACAGTCATTTGGTGCTAAATTTTATTCATTTTATTTTCAAATTTATTTATTTATTTAAAATTATTTATTTATTTATTTTTGGGTGAGTTGGGTCTTTGTTGCTTGGCGCAGGCTTTCTCTAGTTGCGGCAAACAGGGGCTACTCTTCGTTGCGGTGTGCGGGATTCTCATTGCGGTGGCTTCTCTTGTAGAGCACCGGCTCTAGGCATCGGGCTCAGTAGTTGTGGCACGTGGGCTCAGTAGTTGTGGCTCTCGGGCTCTAGAGCGCAGGCTCAGTAGTTGTGGTGCACGGGCTTTGTTGCTCCACGGCATGTGGGATCTTCCCGGACCAGGGCTTGAACCCGTGTCCCCTGCACTGGCAGGCGGATTCTTAACCACTGCGCCACCAGGGAAGCCCTGTTTATTTCTTTTAAACTTTCAATTTAAGATGATACAGGTTTTGGCTAGGATTTGAAATCTTGACAATCCATCAGAAACTGAATAAGCATTGATATTCACTTTAAAAACTGGTCATTGTTTCATCAACTTCAAGATTTCATCAGACTGATGTTTTTTGGAGGGAAATGATGATATTATAGGGTAATGTATAGTAATAAAAGTGTTTAGAGAATGTGTATATTTTATTTGATTGTTGAGAAATACGATATTCCATGCTTATTATTCAATAAAAGTAATCCATACTTGAAAAAGGAATTTTAAACAGAATCCCTACTCTCATTGTTAAAACATAAACATTTCAAAAACCTACAGTTGTCATTCAGTAATAAGTATGAAAAGTAGTAGCCAGTTCAACTTGTAAATGGTGATAGTTTTAAAACTATAATCTGCAGGATCTGGGAAGGGAAAGCCAGTTGAATAGAATCTAGTTCTAGATGCTTAGAAAGTGGACCTTTCAGTAAATGCCAATTACAGGTGGCCCTCCATATCTCATCCTTGGATACTGAGGGCCTATTGTACTATGGTACTTTGTATAGGTGACTTGAGCATCCATAGGTTTTGGTATTTGCTGAGGGTTGGGGGTGGAGGGTGGTCCTGGAAACAGTGGATAACGAGGGATGACTGTACAAATTCTGAGCAGACCTTTCTGTTGGAATCTATGTTTGGGTCACTGCTGACTTTTACCTAAACATTTCAGAGGCATGGAATTAACATGTTTGTCAGGGCACAAACGTGGTGCTTCTATAGAGCTGAAAGAGACAGAGAACTTCAATTTTTGCTCTGGAGAGTTAGAAAATGGAGGGAGTGTGAGTGGACTAAAAAGTGTCAAAAAAATGTCAACCTAAACATCTGGTGTCTGGATGGTTGAGCATTGAGAAAAATGAACGCTTATCTATGTGATGGGCTTAGATTGTTCTGTAACAGCAAATTCTGTTATTTGAAAATATCCTCTAGAGTGGTGTATGTCATTTTTTTTTAAAGTGTTTTATGAGTCACTTAATTTATGTATGTATTTGTGAAATATAGGTTTGAGTTGGCTAAAATGGTACCCACTTGTAATGGAATGTCGCTCTACTGATTACAACTGCAAGTCACATACTTAGCATAACCTCAGACTCTACATGGGGATTCTTTTGAGGAACTTGGGTGGAGAGATCAAAGAAGGAGGGTTTTTTTGACATGTCTCTACCCAGCTTTCAAATCTACTGTTGAAATAGAAGCACTGAAATTCTTTGGCAGAAAGCCTCAAGGTGGATTGATCTGTCTTGAGTAGTAAATCTAGGATTTCAGGGGTCTAAAAATCCCTTAGGCTGAAGAAATACTGATAAATGGTGTGGGATGGGGAAAGCCAGAGCGTTTATTCTGTTCTTGGGTAGTGAAGTCATTATGTTTTGCTTTAAACCCCGTGCTGTACGCTATAATTGACTATTGTCTTATTTGCTTGTTTCATTCTTGCAAATGACTACATGTAACGATGGAATTATTTCTATAACAAGTGATTTTTCTTTTCTCAAACTGAAAACATTTCTGTACAACATTTCTAGTAAAAAAAAAAAAAAAGTAGAATGATACTATTACCCAGTCATTTTTCAAGTTAGATGGCTGAGTGTCCTGGGAGGAAATTGCCTAACTTTTTATGAAATGATTGTGTGCTTCCATTTGTGTATCGATTATAGAATGTTAGCTAGACACCACATGAAGACAGTTAGAATAAAGCAACAATCTGCTGACTGTAAAAAATAAACTGTCATGTTATCTAAAATGATTAGGGGCGAATTTATAGAAGGAAGAAAGACGGAATCCTATTGTGATCTTATTGTTGACCATCAGCAAGAGTCATGCTTCTTAATTCTATTATATTTTGAGATGCCTCTTGGGAAGAGTCCACAAAGAGAGCTTAATGGGGCAGAGGATTCTGTACACCATAAAACTACAACTACTGTGATGGAACAGATCATTGGTAATATGGTATTCACATAACTGGAATTCCATGCTTCATCAGATAATCCTCTTTAACAAACTATACTGAAGCAAGTCACTGAGAAGAAATCTAATTCTACCCTCCCACTCCCATTCCCCCACCTCCCCTAATAGAGACCTTCTTTGATTCATGACCATGTCACAGTCTCTGTAAGAAACATTTCTGATTGGACAGTTTTTATTACAGGCTGGTGACACCAAGATTTTTTAAGTTATCTTTTAAATTTCTTTACCTGCCCCAGAGTCAATGTGAGCAGAAATAAAAACTTCAAATTTTTCCTCTCCTCTCTCTCCTCCCCCTTAAAAAAAGATAAGCTGAAAAAGCTCAAAACACACCAGAAAGATGTGGCAGACTTAAATGGAGTGGGGTTTGAGGTGGTGGGTAAAGGTTAAGAGGTTGTCACTATTTGAGATGGATTTACACGGCCAGTCCTTTTTCTTATGGAGTTGTGTTTCCCCTTCAAACAAAGGCTAGAACCTGGAACTTACAAGCATGACTCAGTCTTACCTACTGACTTGAAATAGAAGGAAACTAAAATCATGGGAGAAGACCATACTTTGTTGATTAACCCAGGATAGTGAATATTAAGGACATCATGTTTGTTTACTCTCATTGATGGATTATCTTTCCCTTTGCGGGAATCATCAGGCACAGCTTTGGAACTGACCATTGTGAACGTGTTTATATTGGCAGGAGCGTGGGAACCTTTGGCTTTGTTTTATTTGGGTGTGATGGGTGTAAGAACGTGACTTGGACAGCATCACTATAAAGCTGTCTGGATCTCTATATCTGGCTCAATGGTTTCGTGTTATGTATTTCCAAATGAAAAAATCCAGTTGAAAAACAGAGTTGGCCTCTCAAAACCTTCCCAAGATGTTTTATTAATGTTTATAGTTTGCTTATCCTGTCCGTCCCACTTCCTTCCAGTCATTCATTGATTTACCAGTCAATTTAACATTGGAAGCTAGATCGTTTTGGATTGGTCTTTAGTCTTAGCAGAACACTCATCTATGGTGTTGAATAATTTGCAGTAATTGTTACTAAACATCAACTGTGTGATTGCAGACTCTGAGCACTGGAAGATAGGTTAGAGTGCTGCTGGTCTAATTACCTTCAACCAGGAGTCTATGGGTAGGGTTCAAGAGCCACATGAGCCCCCGATACTGTGTGAAATTTTAGTCATATTTACTTATGTGCATTTTGGGAGTAAAAGGGTTTGTGGCTTTTGTCAGGTTTTCAAATGGGTGTTTGGCCCCAAAATGTTAAAGAACTAGTCTTTTAGTTTACTAGATGAGGAAACCTTACAATACTTGCCCACTGTAGCACAGCTGGCTGGAGACAGAGCAGGGTCTCCTGGTGTATATCAGCCATGTAGGCAGGTGGATGGTACCTAGCAACAAGTAGCTACCGTATACAGGGCAGTGAGCCTTCTGCCAAACAGCGGCCTCTAAGATTCTTGGACAGAAGTTGTGCTGGTCTTTCTAAAATGGTGTATTCTCTCTGTTTTTTTTTGTTTTTTTTTTTAATCTCCCAAGTTCAGGAAATGTAGTGCAGTCTAGAATCTAGACTAGGAGGTAGGCTGGTCCTGTTTATAGTGCCACAGCTGCAGATCACCCATGTGTCTCATTTCCTGCTCTGAGTTTAGAATATAAATGAGGAGATTCTCTTTGCATCCATAACAAGTATATCCTGGTTACTAAAATAAAAGCCTGGTGACATCAATGAAAAATGGGAGCAGCAGAGCCACCAGCGGCAGCAGATTCCTTGTTGGCGCTCCACTATATAGAAGGTGTCTTTGTGCTTTTACCTCCTCTTCTAATTTGGGGTATTTTTGTTAATATTTAAATGCCAGCCAATCACCACATAGCTAATATGAGGTTATTTTATGGGGAATCATACCTTTATTTTGGGTAACCTAAGAAAATATGAAGTAAAATTATTTTCTGGATGATGCTTTTCAAAGCAAAAGAAAGTTAGATGGGGAAAGAAAATCCTTTGTTAAGCAAAGCAGAATTCTACTTGCAAAGGTGCCAGGGATTCTACAATGGAAAAAACCACTTTCTTCAACATCTACCTACTGTCTACACGCTGATGCTAGAAATGGTTCCAGTTCCTCTTTTGCTTTAGTAAGTTAGTGCTAATGGTATTAGTAGGAGAGGTAGTAGTAATTCTTTAAAGGAAGAAGAGGTTCTGGTTTTTTAATTGTTCTGGTTTAGGTTGTTTCCTAAAGTAATTGTCCAATGAATCTATCTTTCCTGCCCCACTGGTTATTCATATTATGACCACAAAGGAAAGCCCAGGCCTGACCTAACAAGCAAGATTATGTGTTCTTTAAAGGTAAGGGTTGGGGGAAGATTGTAAACATTTAAATTTAGTATCTTCTAAAAAGTTACTGTCAATGTAGAAAAGAGTTTTAATACTTGAAGTTGTTCAGCAATGAAAAGGCTGTCTCTTCAAGTAGTGAGCAGCCTGTCATTGGTAGTAATCAACCAGAAGCTGGTTGAGGGGGGAATCATAATGATGACCCCAAGTGATAACTTGCATTTGGTGGTGATTTCTTTACAAAGTACTTTTGTACTAAGGGTGCTGGTGGTTGTCTGTGTTGCCAGCCATTTGCTTTGGCCTCATGTCATTTTCCTGCAGAACTTGTCTATCTCTCTCTGAGTGTGGGCTTCCACCGTGCCTGCTGAGTGGGCACCTGGCCACATGATCAGTCCCCCAGCCACAGCTGATTGGATTAGGATGGGCCCTTGCCCCAAGGGGGAACAATCAGATTCTCTCTTATAACAAATCGGGATTCACTATTTCTAGGCCCACCTTCATTGGCATTTAAACTGAAAAGTCCTGGGGGCTACCTGGGCAGGAGGTGTTGGAGATGTTGGAGAGAAAAGTTGTTTGGCAGATTGGGAAAATCAGATGCAAAGAGAAAAATGGAGACAAAGGACCATAATTATGGGGTAAAATCATGATCAACTGCAAATGATGAATCTCTCTCTGACAGTTTTCTCTTCCTGGTTCTGGTTCCTCAAGCTTGTCAGCACTTTGTGTCCTGAGTTTCTTGAGATACCTTTGTATCCTTCCAGCTAATTTCTGCTTAAGCTAGCGTGCATAAAATCCTGTTACTTGCAAGCAAATCATCTCTGATTAAGACAACTTTATTTTATTTCATCTGATCATCTTAATAGTTCTTCTCCTTTATAAAATCAGAGGAAACTGAGGATGAGAGAAGCTAAATGATTTGTCCAAAGTCCCCCAGCTGAGAAATAGAGGGGTTATAAGTGAAAGCAATCTTGGAACTCTAGTGCCTTGATCCCACTGAGTCTATGGCGTGAACCCATCCATAGTGCTCTGGAGAGGCTTCCTGATCTGAGTGGGAAATCATACGAGATGACTCCTAAGGTTCCATCCACTCTACATCTCTTTTGTGGAAGAGTCCATGACTCACTTAAGATTCTTTGGCTCTATAAAAATCTCATGAGTATCCCTTCAGCTTTGTGAATCAGTTACTTCAAAGACCCTTAAGTGTAACCATCTTAGAAGATGCTGCTCAGTGGGGATGGATGCCTCTTTGTTAGTGGGTGAACTTAGTGTTGAAATGAGTGAGTTTTCTTGTCTTTTATTTTGTTATGTGTTACCTTGTGTTCATTTCTAGTCCTTGGGTAGGCAGACAGGGTTGGTGTACTGGAAGTGTATTTTTAGTCTGACATTAAAAAATGTATCATAGACACCAACACAGGAAACAGTTTTTAGGTGAGTCAGTATACAAATAACCTCAAAGAGTTTTCATAAAGGGATGGTAGATCTTTTAAATTTAACAGTCCAGTTTCTGAGGCCCCCCTCCCAATGTCCTGCATTCATTTACTGCTTATTTATTGGGCTTCTACTATGTGCTGGCATTTTTTACTCAGGAATTAAGGTATAAAGATAAGTCCTTATCTTTCATAATACAGTTTCAAAAAACATCATGACCCTTCTTTGTTTACTTCTTTCTATCCTGAAAGACTGAATTTTGAGGGCAAGGACTGTATCTTGTTCATCTTTGGGTCCCTAGCACAGCCCCTGGCACAGTAAATACTTGAGATGTAGTCAAAAGAATTAGGTGCTCACTGTCTAGTTCAGAGAGAAAGAAACAAAAAAATCACACTAATGTGTTCAGTGCTAAGTGCCCAGAATATTCCGTGAACACAGAAGGGGAAATGATGAACTAACTGCGAAGATAGTTTTTTAACTGAGTCTTGAAGGGTGGAATCTTAAAGGAGATGTTGGAATTTGTGACTGTCTACTATCTGATGGCAAAGAAACAATCCAAGGGCAGCCTTATTTTGTTCTGGGAAGCCAGAGTTTTGGGGCCAAATCCCTGACCTATCACTTATAAATTATACGACACTTTTGGTAAGTTTGTGAACTTCCTTATACTTCATTTTCTTTATCAGTAGAATAGATATAATAGTAGTACCACCCTTATTAGGATTGTTTTAAGGATGGAACTAGAATAAAATACACGTGAGGCCTCTACATAGTAAGTGTACAGAGTAAATGCTCAGTAAAGGTGAGTTATTATTCTTGGACTTGAGCAGAGAGAAGAAATGTGAGTTCTGGAGAGAATATAGTAGCCCAGAAAGGGAGGAAGCAGAGTCAAATGTACAAAACAAGAACCTGGGTGGATGATGGCCTTAGGCCTTTCATTACTTCAGGACAGTGGTTCTTAACTTTGGATCAAGGACCTTGACCTTGGGAGAAAAATGTGCATAAGCCCCATTCAAATATTATGTATTCATACTTCAACAGAAGACCTGAAGGTCTTCTGTGGAATTTAGAGGTTTATGAATCTCAAGGTAAGAGTTCCAACTTCATGGTATAGGTAGACCCCATGAGTGCCAAATTTCATGTTGATCACCACCTAAGCAATTGGAGAACACCCTAAAATAGAAGTTATGGGAAATTCTCAGCATCCTTATAGGAGAATATGTCCACAAGGGATGATTTAATCTTATTTGACTGTAAACATATGAATATGTAAATTAAAATGTTTGGGAATAGAGTAATAAGTCAAGATGGGAGCAGAGGTATGTGGGTGACAACCTTTTAGAGGTCTGCAAACTGAGATTATAGAAGGTATGTGACTTCTCCAAGGTCATCTGGTTTGCAGCTGAGAAAGGCAGAACTAAGACCCATATTTTTCCACCGTGAAATACTGTGAAATGACGTGTTGTATGCAAAGGACAGTAAATTTACTTGTTAGAAGAATTCTAGATTGGAGAGAAAAGATAAGCTCCTGAAAGATAGAGGGCCAGTCGGTGAGTTGCCTTGATGACCGGGCTAAGAAATTTGGAGTTTGATCCTTGAGAAAAGGAATTGAAAATCACATATTTAGGGCTGAAATGAAATGTGGAATTTGGGATTTGAGACTCATAGCTTGTCCTTTGAATTATACAGCAGCTGGAAATGGAATTTCTTTTTTTTCCATCTGGACTTCTCGCATGGTGGTCTTCCCGACGGGAGGGCATCTGTGAACTTTTTAATGGGAGAAGTCGTAAAGCTGTGTTAGGGCTGTGTTCGCACAAGGCTGGCTTCCGAGGCAGGTAAAATCGAACTCCCCTTTTTCTTTTCAGTTACAGACACAGCCATTGCTGCCACCACCAGCTGAGTGACTCGGAATCTAGGGGTTGCCAGTAATTGTGGGTTTTAAGTCACAGAGGAGAAAGATAAGAGGCAAGCAAGGCTGGTTTTTTCACAATTAAATGTTGCCTCTCGGGCTTCTCTGTCGGCAGGAATCCAAGAGGTCAGGACCCACCAGCCATATTATTTTTCTCCCTGGCTGCCTGCTGTCATTCTTATCCCCTCCTCATTCATGGGAACGAAGAAAAGGTGGGTTGGAAATAAAAAGCTTGTTCTAGCCTACTTTTTCCTTTACGAAACTTGTCGGAAACAAAGCTTTCCCGTGAAATAGACGGGATCCCTTCTGGTAGAGCTGGCTTTTCCTGCCAGCAGCACAAAGATATTTTTGGGGGAGGAGAGAAACCATTGTTGAAATGCACTTTTGTCCTTTTATAGTTATGACTTTGTTTTTTCTCAAGGACTACCATGGACTCTGGTATTTTTTTGTATTTGTTTCTGTTTAACTCATGTTAGTCAAAATCAAGTTTCTATCCCTGGTTGCTCCAACTCCATTATAAGTGCCCTGAGGGCAGGAATTGTTCTACTGTTCTTTGTTTTTACTGCAGTGCCTCAAACGTAGAAGGCAGTTAAGCAGCTAGTGGTTCAGTTTTGTGCATTCATGAGATGTTAGAACTAGAAGGACCTTAGTCATCATACGTTCAACGTCAGTATTTAATGAAAGAATACAATGTGTACAGTGACTTACTCCAATTGTACAGCTAATTAGTGGCTTTTCTAGAGCAAGAAACAGGCCTCGTCCCCGAACTCATGACATGATAGGAGAGGCCTGGAGTGGTGGAGGTGGGCAAGCCTGGTGCATAGTTTGCCTCCTTCCCAGTTTCCTCATTTTGAGATTGCAGGTGATCATTTACATCTGGCTGGCATCTATGTGCAGCTGAAAATGTCTGCACATAATAGGCGCTCAAAAATTTGAGCTTTAGGGCTTCCCTGGTGGTGCAGTGGTTGAGAGTCCGCCTGCCGATGCAGGGGACACGGGTTCATGCCCCGTTCCGGAAAGATCCCACATGCCGCGGAGCGTCTAGGCCCGTGAGCCATGGCCGCTGAGCCTGCGCGTCCGGAGCCTGTGCTCCGCATCGGGAGAGGCCACAACAGTGAGAGGCCCGCGTACCGCAAAAAAAAAAAAAAAATGTGAGCTTTAGAGAATCATTGTTTTATTTCTTTTTAAAATACAAGACCTCCTTTATAAGAAAACACATTTCTTTTTTAAATTTTTATTTTATTTATTTTTTTATGTCTTTAGAATATCCTTTTATTATTTTTTTAACATCTTTATTGGAGTATAATTGCTTTACAATGGTGTGTTAGTTTCTGCTGTATAACAAAGTGAATCAGTTATATATATACATATGTCCTCATATCTCTTTCTTCTTACATCTCCCTCCCTCCCACCCTCCCTATCCCACCCCTCTAGGTGGGCACAAAGCACTGAGCTGATCTCCCTGTGCTATGCGGCTGCTTCCCACTAGCTAGCTATTTTACGTTTGGTAGTGTATATATGTCCATGGCACTCTCTCACTTCATCCCAGCTTACCCTTCCCCCTCCGTGTGTCCTCAAGTCCGTTCTCTACGTCTGTGTCTTTATTCCCATCTTGCCCCTAGGTTCTTCAGAACCTTTTTTTTTTAGATTCCACATACATGTGTTAGCATACGGTATTTGTTTTTCTCTTTCTGACTTACTTCACTCTGTATGACAGACTCTAGGTCCATCCACCTCACTACAAATAACTCAGTTTCGTTTCTTTTTATGGCTGAGTAATATTCCACTGTACATATGTACCACATCTTCTTTATCCATTCATCTGTCGATGGACACTTAGGTTGTTTCCATGTCCTGGCTATTGTAAATAGTGCTGCAATGAACATTGTGGTACATGACTCTTTTTGAATTACGGTTAAGAAAACACATTTCTGGGATCTCTTTAATGTCAGAAAACGTAGCCCGATTGCTGTTGTGAGAACAACTTAGGAGGGAGAGCAGGTTAATAGGGCTCCTGGTTGGATGCAGCGTAGAATTGGCTACAAGTGGAAACTGGTCCTGCCCACAGAGAAGAAAGGCCACAAGTGCCATGCCTTTGCCTGGGTCCCATCAGCCCTCGCTGGAAGGGAGCTGGGTTGCTATGTTCAGCAGTTAGTAAGGAATGCCTGCTGTGCCTGCCTTGCTGAGCAAGAGGCTCGACTGTAGGGGGTGGGAGGGCACGAACGAGAGTCCACGGGGCCCAGCTTGCGTCAGGAGTGAGATAAACATAAACGACGGTAGGCGGTGCAGTGGGAGAGGGGAAGGCCAGGGGTTGAGGGAACACAAGAGGCACTGGCACAAGGCACGCAAGAGGACGCTGCCCAGGCCTAGTGTTGTTCAGAGGCAAGTTTGCGGAGAGGTGCACAGACAGACCGACAGAGATGAAGGGGGTGCCAACATTACATGATAGGAAAGAGGCTTTCCCAGGAGAGACTGAGGGAGACGGCTGGAGAGGAAGAGCAGAAGAAGGAACCTCCTTTCAGTACTGGTGGCTTTTATCGAGGGAGGGGCCGTTGAGGTCTTAGGGGCCCAACCCAGGGTCCTGGTTTTCTTCTCTCTGTCTCACAGACACACACGCCTTCTCCACACAGACACACACGCCTTCTCCACCCTCTTTGTGGTGTTATGAGTCCAACCATCTCCCGGAAGCCTGAGCAGCAGCCCAACGTTGTCCCGTTGCTGCCCGGAGGTCAGGGAATGCCCTTGCTGATGATCAAGGGGAGGACCTGCTCTGCAAATAGCACCCCAGTCCCGTGTGCAATAATTCCCCACCTAAGCCACACGAAGCACATACTCTGTGCAAATAACACTGGCCTGACTCCAGCAGTGACACAGCTGTTGAAACAGCTTAGTCACCGGGGCGATGGAGGTGGTGTGGCTCGGGAATGCGGGGTGCAGCGATCTGACATTTAGCTGGCTGGCAGCCGCCCTGAGAGCCAGCACAGACCTGTGGGAGAGCTGCAGAGAGAGTCTGCTTCCTGTCCACAAGCATTCCCTTGTTTCTTTTGAAGCCCAACCATAATCCCCTCCCTGGGCAGGACAGACTGGGGAACAAAACGTTTTGGGACCAAGGAGAGGAAAAAAGAAAGGGTGAATTCCTTTGAGACACCTGGTTTCTTTCCCTTAATGATCCATGTTAATTTACTGGATAACTTTTTTTTTTTTTTTCCTGCCTCAGGCTAGGCAGGGTGTGATTTAGACTTCCTGAAGGTAGGGTGAGGCAGGGGGGGAAGAGCTAATTTATCTAGAAAATGGAGTGACTTTCTTAGCTTTTAAGGTATCCAGGTGATGTAGGAAAAAGTTAAGAAGACAAGTCCTGGCCCTCCTGCCTGATCTTGATTGCGTTTCTTCAGCCGTTTCATCTGCCAGAGCTCTGTCTGAAGGACTCTGGGCAGATCCGGGCACACTACTTCACTGTTTCATCAGGATGTGAGGAGGACTAATACACTGCCACAGAGTGACCCCATTCCTCTTCCAGCCCTTTGAAGAAGTGACCTTTGTGTTTTCTCTTTATCCTGAACTTCTTCTGCGCTGTTTGTTTTGGGAGTTGTTAAGTTAAATTAGCCATCCCTTTCCTCTCCTGGTTACTGTACGAGAATGCAGCTGTCAGTCTGTGAACTCCGCTGTCGTCTATTTTTAGATTCAGTGTGAATGAAGCTCTCTTCTCTAATTGCATTGGGGGGGGGAGAGAGAGGGAGAGGGAGAGGCAGGTAGATTTTCATAACCATCACACTGGCTATTATTCTAGATGCTCTGTGCACTGATGGTGTCCTGGGGAGAAAGCAAAGAAACCCACTGTGTGTTTCCCTCCCTTGGCTGTCAAGTTTGTTTTCACTCCACATTTATGTCGATTATGGTCGAATAGGAAAGAGCAGTGTGGCCACATTTGCTTTCCAGTGTTTTAACACTTGCCAGCTTGGATGGTTCTGATTTCTCTAGCTTTTTTAGGAAAAGATTGGCTCATTGTTGAGTTCAAATTCCTTGGAAAATGGGGAAGGTCCTTCTGGTGACCTTTACTATGAGATGAAATAATCTTAAACATGCTGAAAACTGTGTAAGTGCAGCGGGCCACAGTTTCTTCTAGATCTCTCTACCCCTTCCCCCACCTTATCCCAGTCAGCCTTTCACACAGCTGCCAGATCTCTTTGCTTAAACATCCTTCTAAAGAAAATGTTGGGACTTCTCTGGTGGTGCAGTGGTTAAGAATCCGCCTGCCAATGCAGGGGACACAGGTTTGATCCCTGGTCCGGGAGGATCCCACATGCCACAGAGCAACTAAGCCCGTGCGCCACAACTACTGAGCCTGCTCTCTAGAGCCCACGAGCCACAACTACTGAGCCCACGTGCCTAGAGCCCGTGCTCTGCAACTAGAGAAGCCACCGCAATGAGAAGCCCGTGCACGGCAATGAAGAGTAGCCCCCGCTTGCCACAACTAGAGAAAGTCTGCGCGCAGCAAGGAAGACTGAACCCAGCCAAAAAAAATAAATAAGTAAAATATTAAAATAAATAAAGAAATAAAATGCAGTGTTCAGAGCACGTTTCTTCTCTTTGTCAGAAAATCCTTCCTCCTCTCAGCCTTGTCTGTTTTCTCCACTCCTTTTCCCATTCCCTGCCATATTGAATTAGTTGATTTCTCTGACTACACTGTCCTATTTTTTGCTTCCGTGACTCTTTAGGCATGCGACTCCCTCTGCCTATAATTTCTTCTCCTGCTTCCTTACCTAGTGAACTCTTACTCATCCTGTGATTCACAGTTAAACATCATCTCTTCTAGATGAGATAATCTAGAAGATCGTGCATTCCATGCTGCATTTCTCGTCCCCCTACCTAGCACTCCTGACACCTTTGTGCTGACTACAGTCATCCCTCGATATCCCTGGGGGATTGGTTACAGGATCCACCTGAATATCAAAATTCATGGACGCCCAAGTCCTTTATGTAAAATGGTGCAGTACAGTCAGCCTTGTATATCTGCAGGTTCTGCGTCTGTATATAGAGGACTGACTGTATATACCTACTTTAGATGTACTACCCACATGAGATAATATTTATGTGTATGCCTGCCTTCCCCACCATACTGTGAACATTGAGGGCAATGACTTTGCCTTGTATGTCTTTTTCATCCCCACTGTTGTGCACAGAAACTAGTAGGTGCTTAAACATATTTGGTGGAGGAGAAAATGAATTGGATTGGATGGTCCATTTAGAATTAGAGGTTTCAGAGGTACGTTATTCCATCTTGGTGGCCACACCAGATGTTATGACATCCTATTATGAGTTCCTGATGGGCTTCTTTTCTGTCCTGGAAAAATAGGCTTGAGTAGATTACCAGAGACCTGACGTGTTATACCCAAATGGGTGCTGTACAGTTTTTCTTCTCTGAAGTCTCTTGCCAGTAGTTCCACCTATTCTCTTATCCCTATAGACTTGGGCAGGCATGATACACACCTCAAAGACCCATCTTTTTATTGCTTTACTTAAATCTTGAACTCTAGAACAGGTCAGAGGACTATTTGGTTTCTAGTCCCTGTGGCTACATCCTTTCTCCTCCTTTACCCCTACTAGCCCTCTGAAGCAGAACACTACTGCAACCCCATATTATAATTCAGATGGAGAGGGAGGAAGGAGACGGTGCCTCCCTCAGGCTCACTCCCCTTCCACCCAGTCCCGGGAACAGGCATATTGCTTCTTGATGGGACCCTTGGCCAAATTTGAGGAACATCCTTTTTTCTGAGTGTGTGTGTGTGTGTGTGTGTGTGTTGGTGGGGGCGGGTGGGGGGAGAAAGGAAGCAGGCAGTGGGGAAAAGAAAGTGAATGCCACCAGAACACAGCAAACTATAGACTACACACGTTTGTTATAGAGGTGATGGAGTGACGGAGGGAATTTTGGATTGTAGGAATATTCAGAGGAAGAAGAATGATATTCATTAATTTGGCAAATATTTAATGACTGTCTGTTTTGTAAAGACATGGGTGATATAGCTGTGAGCAAAACTGAGGTAGTCCCTGGCTTTCATGAACCTCTCAGTCTAAGTGGGAGGTGGGTAGGGAAAGAGATACAGGTAAATAGGTAGCTGAACTGCAGAAGGACACGTGTTACAGCGCTGGACACACAGGGTACTGTGCGAGCAAGAGGAGGGGCACTTCTTCCGTTTTAGTGGGTGAGGGAAGGCAGGAATGAATCTGTAGAATTCTAGAGGATGAGCAGGAGTTGTTCTGGCACGAGTGGGAATGCCAAGCACTATCTACAGAGTACTGTCTGCAGCCCAGAGGCAAAGAAGGTCTTTTGTAATTCCTCCTCTCAAAGGGGACACCTATTAAAAACCTGGTATGCAAGCAGGGACCCCAAGTGCAGTAAGTGTAGGTAACCTTGAGTAGCAGACTTAAAAAAGCAGTCAGCATTTACTGAGTGCTTACTGTACGCCAGGGCTGTGCTGAGAGATTAGCACATTTAGTCCTCACAACCATAGGACATGGGCATGCTGTTCTCCCCCTTTTATAGAGAGAGAAGTTCAGTGGCTTGCCTACTGTTGCACACCTTGCCTACTTGGCCACCAAGTGGCCAAGGTGGGCCGTGATTACAGGCTGCCTCTCTCCAGAGCCTGAACTCTTACCCATCTTCCAGGCTGGAGGCAGGAAGGCGGGCTAAGGTGACTAGTCTGGGGAGGCAGGAATAGGGAAGAGTTTGCGAGATGAGACCCTGGGATGCTAACCAAGAGTCAGATCTTAGTCTCCTATGCCATTTAAGGAGTTTCGACATTAGACTGAGGGTAATGTAAAGACATTGAAAGTATCTCAGAAATCATCTATCTGGCTACAGTGTGAAACACAGGCATGGGGCATGTGTTTGTGTCATCTAGACCTGAAATGATGGTGACCTTGAACACAGGGAGTGGTGGTGAGGAGAGAGATGGGGATAAATCTGCAAGACTTGATGAGCTGAGAGAATTGACCAGATTTGGTGGTTTGGCTTTCTTTTCTGAACCACAGAAATAAAGCCATCCAGTGGGTAGTGAGCATGCAGATTTGAAACTTAGGAGAGGAATCTGAACTTGAGAGGTGGCTGGTGTCCCAAGAGCAGATGAGACCCCTCAGGGCAAGTGAGCTGAGTTGGAAGGGGAAGGGGCTATTCTACAACCCAGTGAACACCAGGATGTATTTTTTCTATATTCTGTGGTCCTGCAGATTCATTTGTTTACAAAACATTTGATGCCTCAGCTACTTTTCCAAATGTATAGCCTTTAAGCAGTCCAGTAGGGTGCAATATGCGTGAGTGGATGTTTTCTAACTGCAAAGGACCTGATGTGCGGAACATTCCCCTATGTCCTAGTCATGTTTCATAGACAGCTTACTTCAATTAGGAGATACTGCTTCAGAATATAGCAAGGGATCATTCTGATGATGCTTAGAAAAATGTCTTCCTACATGTGGAAAATATTTCTCCACAACGCAAATGCTTGACATGATGGGGGGAAAATGAGAGAGGTGGTGTGAACTAAACGGTTAGGCTGGTTTGCGAAATAATTGTACTCATTCATTTTATAACTGCTTATACCCAGGCCTCTGGGGCATCTTAAGAAAACAGCGGAGACCAAATTTATAATTAGCTGAGTCCTTTTTTGCCAGACCTAGCTGTGGATATTGGACAGGGTTGGTTTTGTTATTTCCTTAATTGAAAACGTCAAGAAAATACAAGCCAGGTCAGGGAGTTTTTGATCAGGGTAGGAATGCTGGCATAAATAACCCCAGATTATATGTCTGCAGGAGGCTGGGAGGAGGCTGGTCTGCACGGCCTCCTTCTGAGGTTACCCAAACAAACCTGGTGACTGGTAGCTCCCCTATGTAACGTGGGAATGCATGTGAGCATTTTGAAATCTCTTTAATTTTTTCCCAGAACAAGGGCCCAGGGAAATCAAGGTTTCTTAGGGAACTGAAAAGCTTTTGACAACCATAAAATAATTCTTTAATAGCTCTTAATGTAACTTGTTCTCCCCCTTTTCCCCTTTATTTCCAGTTAATTGATCAATAATATAACATAACCATCCTAGGACTGGATGGAAAGGGAGTGAGTATTTTTAAGTACCTATATGCCAAGTGGTCCTGTCAACAGCCTTGAGAAGTAGGTCCCACTATTTCTATATTGCAGAGGTGGAAACTAAGACATTTCAGGTCTCTTAGCTAGGAAGACATAAAGATTAAATTGAAAAGCAGATCTGTTTGGCCGCCAAGCTCTTTGTACTATCCTGGCTGGCAAATACCTGTTTCTAAAAGTGTAAGTAAGAAGTATTTTGATTACTTTCTTTCTCTTTCCTCAAGGAAGGCTCATCTTTCATCACTTTAGCCCCTCCTCCCAGGGGCCATTCTTACCTTAAGCAGCTGCCCTAGGTTTCTTGAGGTGCTCACACTGTTTTCCTAGCTATTTGTCCCCCCACCGTTTTTGGCTTATGCTAAGGACTGGCTCACCTCTCTGGCCTTCCACTTGTCTTCAGAAAACTGATTGGCAAACACTTTTCTCATGAAGGGCAGGGCGTTGTTCCCCCCCCCCCCCCCCCCCCCCCCCCCGCCCGCCCCCGGTACGCGGGCCTCTCACTGTTGTGGCCTCTCCCGTTGTGGAACACAGGCTCCGGACGCGCAGGCTCAGCAGCCATGGCTCACGGGCCCAGCCGCTCCGCGGCATGTGGGATTTTCCCAGGGCACGAACCCGTGTCCCCTGCCAGCCACTGCGCCACCAGGGAAGCCCAGGGCAGGGCGTCTTAACTCATACAGAGATAAATGCTTCTCAAGGATATGATTGGTTTGTACTTCCCAATATGGAAAGGCACAGATCTTTCTGCTTGTAATGATACTCTGCAGTCTGCGTCTGCTTCTCCAGAACCGTGGAGTGCAGGCTCCTCACATCAGAGCACTGCTCCCATAACAGGATGGAAATACCGAGTGTGCCTTTCCACACCTCCCTTCCCAGTATTGAGAATGGATTTTCCCTGCAACCAAAATGTGTCTCCAAAGCCATTTGAGAAACGCGAGGCTCCGACAACCCACAGGATAGCAAAGCTGCTGGTCTCGTTTAGGTGTGGTAAACCATGCATTTCAAATCTATAAATGCCCTATGCTGATATACTTCACATCTTTACCCCATGGAACTGGTATAACCAGCATCCTTGTTTTATAGGGAAGGTTCTCCAGGTGCCAGAGGTAGCCTTGGCCTTCCTGCCATTCTCCCTGGGAGTTCAAATTGGATGCTTTACTTTCATTATCTCTGTGGGGAGGGGAGGGGTGTCATGAGACCAGTGTTTTATTACATGCAACATAGTCATTAAAGCTGAACTTTGTTTCCGAGTCCATTGGAGACAGAAGAGGAAGTGATTCTGGTGGCTGACTTCAGAGCTTTGCTGTATTTCTCTGCCCAGTGTTTTCCTTTTTCTGAGTTTTGTGTTCCAGGTTTGGATACGGGTTCATAGTGGGAGGTTCCGTGTCCCTGAAACCCGGTAATTATTTTGAATTAAAGTAAGTATAAGACTGACTTTCACTTCCCTAATAAAATGATAAAAACAATAGCTAACCCTTCATGCTTTCTGCACTATTCTAAGGATTTTTCATGTAGTAACTGATTTATTTAATGATCATAGAATCCTAGGAGGCAAGTCCTATTCCAACAGGGTAAGGAACCTGAATGTTCATGGCAGGGTGGGTAGGGGAGATCACAGAGTCCAGCCAGGGAAGGCTCGAGGGCCACTTGAACCGGCCATTCTCCCTGTGGTTTCTGTAAGAACTATACGCCATGAAACTCTAGAAGCTTGAGTGTCTGATGTTTCTAGGGGTGAAGCTTTCCGAGTCTTGGCTTCTCTGCCTCACAAACAGGAATGATAACACCTGCCCCCAGATGGCAAAGGAAGTAAGGAGGTGATGTGTGAGGATTAGGCAGGGTATGTGGTAAAGTTCATGAACCAAAATAGAAAGCTTTAGAAAGAACTTCGCCTAATGCTGAAATGGAAAGAAAAGAACGGTGGTGTGGGGGGAGTAGGAAAAGTGTCCCCCCAAAGAATGACACAGCTTGCCTGATGTCTTATTAGCTGAGCTGCGCAGAGATTTTGTTTCCTTTTACCTTTAGCGAACTGGTTATTGACACTTAAAGATTGAGAGATGTTGTACAACCATCTGCATTTCTGGCTTCTCTTGAAAGAAGCAGCAGGTCTGGTCGGAAGACCTGTGCTGCCTTACGATGATGGCTGGAGCTGAAAGCAGCTGCCCCCAGGCCACGGGGCTCACTTCTGTCCCTGACTGCACACCTGGTTAGGGCCAGATCCACAACATGAACACAAGCGTCGCCAGGCTTCCAACTCCACGCTGGGGCGGGGGGGGGGGGGGAAGGGGTCGCATCACACTCCTCCAGTCAGTTTTCTGAAGTAATGGTGTGTTTCTCTCCTGTAGAAAGTCGTGTTTGGTCAGAGTTGAATGGTCTCTGCACGCAGTGTGTTTGATTCAACTGTTAAGTTTCTTTTGAATTCTGTTTCTACCAACGAAGGTAACAGAGGGTGGTGGGGTCTGGGGTGATCCGGACTGAGGTTTAAGGCCCAGCTCTGCAATTACTAGCCATGTACTCTTGGACAATTTATATAACTAACTTCTTTATAGGACGGGTGTGATGACCGAAGGGGACAGTGTACACGCGGAGACTTGCTTTTATTAAAGACCTACCTATTCATATTTTGTGACTAGTTTGAGGGGCTTCTTTCATCACAAGTTACCCAGTTTTCTTTAAGCCATACAAATAAGATGGTTGGCTTTTAAGACAGTTTCAAAATACTTCTCTTTCTCATGTTACCAACAATAATACAACTTCAGGCAAGTCACTTCATATCTGAGGACCTCGGTTTACTCACTAATCAAAAGGAAATATCCATGCCCACTTTATAAGTTGTTTCATGAGGTCATTTAAATGAAAGCACGGAAGTCACGAGGACCTAACACAGAGTAATTGTACACGAAAACAGTGTTTAAAATTTTTTTTTTTTTTTGCGGTACGCAGGCCTCTCACTGTTGTGGCCCCTCCCGTTGTGGAGCACAGGCTCCGGACGTGCAGGCTTAGCGGCCATGGCTCACAGGCCCAGCCGCTCCGCGGCATGTGGGATCTTCCCAGACCGGGGCACGAACCCGTGTCCCCTAGCATCGGCAGGTGGACTCTCAACCACTGCGCCACCAGGGAAACCCCTTTTGTTTGTTTTTAACAGCATATTTTAAAACAGCCTGGGGATTCCCAACAGGTGGCAATAACTTTTAAAGCTGGAGCAGGCCAGGAGGCCAGTCTGTCTGGCCCTTTCTCTCCCTGAGGCACCAGGCCCTGTTCCAGGGCCTGTACCCTGTACTCTGTACCAGGCCCACTCCTAACATTTGTGGGGTACAAGGTAAGAGTACCTATGAAGGCATGGCTGCCACATGTCTAAATATTTTTAAAGTGATAAACTTGGCTTACCAAATTATTAAGCCAAATAAGTCTTATCATCCAATTGTAACAAATTTACTTTTGTAATGCACTGGAAGTCTGGATGTGAATTTAAGATTCTTGGATGCCTTGGAATTCTGTGCCAAAAATGTGATGGACCAGGGAGTGTGGGCTTCTAGATGTCTTTTCTTCCCACCCCTGGCTCCATCCCATACAGAGAGTGTGTTTCTGTGTGGACACCCCACCCTCCAAGCTCAGTCTCTGTCTGTATCCTCCTCCAAACAGCAGCCCTTTGAGCACTCCTGAGCCCAAGGGTGCACAAGTAGTCGTGTAGTTCCCTCTGGGAGGCCAGATCTGCGGAAGAGGTCCCCCCCAGTCCCACGATGTGGAAGTAGGCTCAGAGCTGTCTGGGTACGTATTCTGGGGTCCTGAGTTCCTGGACTATGTTCTAAAAATTGCGGAAGGGGTTAGGCTCTTGATGGACATGTCCTCTTCACTTCAGCATCTTCTCATCTGGAGAGGAAGAGAACAGCTGGAAAAGGGCCAGACCGAGCGGGACCCTTGAAAAGTGTGGCACCCAGATTCAGGGCCCCTCCTGCTGTGCTGTGTCTAAGGCCAGTGCTGCTCTGAACCCTGGTCCTCCAAGGAGCACAATATGAGAATTGATAACTTCCTTTATACCTTTCAGATTTATACTGTTGAGTTCTGTGGTTCTGGAAGTGCCCTTTCGACAGAGTTGAAAGTCCCAATTCCTAATCACAATGTTAGAAATGAAAAGGAGGTACCCTGGTGCCTAATATTCAACTCACAGATGGGATCTCTGCTCAGTTCTTTCTTTGGACCACTGAGGCTGCCAAGTGACAAACAGTTGTAGCCATTCTGGTTCCTAACCAAGAGGATATACAAACTCTGAGCATTGCTTCTGCCAAGCCAGGCATCCCACAGTTTCTTATACAGACTCTTATTATCCATTCTCAGCCCTGGGTCTCTGCACAGCCTGGTGTCCTCAAGTCCAGAGTCTCCTGGACTATGTGGAGATGGGAAGATGGATGAGAACTAGGGTTCCAGCGATTCTGTGTACGGACTTTGACCCCACTACCCTGTTGTCAGCATCTTGCCTCTTCTGTCTTATGTCACACCTAGTGCTTTCCAGTTCTGAGCGGCTTGGGGGTCTGTTGGACATGTTGGCTCACTTTTCCAAAATATCCCTTCTGTGGAGTTTCGGCTGTGCCCATCTCTGGCTGTCAGGAAATCCTACTCCATCTGTTTTTCATCTTCGAAAAAATTGTTGCAGTCTCTGGTTTGCTCATGTCACTACCATTTTTTTTTCCCCTTGTGATTTAATATCCTTTGTGTTCTTTTACTGTTTTTTTGTTTGTTGTTTGGTTTTTTTTTGGAGTTTCAGGAGTGAGAGGAGGAAAACATAAGTAGCCAGTTCACCATGTTTGACTGAGATTTATTATCTTTTGTTAATTTTTCATTGAAGTGTAGTTAATTTACAGTATTATATTAGTTTCAGGTATACAGCATAGAGATTCAGGTTTTTTGTTTTTTTTTTTACAGATTATACTCTATTAACAGTTATTATAAAATAATGGCTGTAATCCCCTATGCTATACAATATACCCTTGTTGTTTTTTTATTTTATACATAGCAGTTTGTATCTCTTAATCTCATACCCCTTACATGCCACTCACCCCTTCCCTCTCCCTGCAGGTAACCACTAGTTTGTTTTCTATATCTGTTTCTATTTTGCTATATACATTCGTTTGTATTATTTTTTAGATTCCACATGTAAGTGATATCATATAGTATTTGTCTTTCTCTGACATAAGCAAAGCATAATATTCTCTAGGTCCATTCACACAGCTGCAAATGGCAGAACTTCATTCTTTTTTATGGCTGAGTAATATTCCACTGTGTGTGCTTATGTGTGTATGTGTGTATTTATATATGTGTGTGTATATATATATATATATATATATTTATACCACATCTTCTTTATCCATTTGTCTGTCGGTGGACACTTGGATTGCTTCCATATCTTGGCTACTGAAAATAGTGCTGCTATGAACATTAGGGTGCATGTATCTTTTCGAATTAGTGTTTTCATTTTTTCTGGATATATACCCAGGAGTGGAATTGCTGGATTGTATGGTAGTTCTATTTTTAGTTTTTTGAGGAACCTCCATACTGTTTTCTGTAGTGACTGCACCAATTTACATTCCCACCAACAGTGTACAGGGTTCTTTTTTCTCTACATCCTCACCAACACTTGTTTTTTGTAGACTTTTTGATGGTAGCCATTCTGATGGGTGTGAGGTAATACCTCACTGTGCTTTGACTTGCATTTCTCTAATATTAGAAATGTTGAGCATCTTTTCATGTGCCTGTTGGCCATCTGTATATCTTCTTTGGAAAAATGTCTATTCAAGTCTTCTGCCCATTTTTTAACTGGATTGTTTGTTTTTTTGATATTGAGTTGTATGAGCTGTTTGTATATTTTGGATATTAATCCCTTGTCAGTTGCATCATTTGCATATATTTTCTCCCATTCTGTGGGCTGTCTTTTTGTTTTATCATTGCTTTCCTTTGCATGCAAAAACTTTTACGTTTAGTTAGGTCCCATTTGTTTATTTTTGCTGTTGTTTCTTTTGCCTTAGGGGACAAATCCAAAAAAATATTGCTGTGATTTATGTCAAAGAGTGTTCTGCCTATGTTATCTTCTTTATGGTGTCATGTTCTACATTTAGGTCTTTAATCAATTTTGAGTTTATTTTTGTATATGGTGTGAGGAAATGTTGTAATCTCATTCTTTTACATGTAGCTGTCCAGTTTCCCCACCACTACTTAATAAAGTGACTATCTTTTCTCCATTGTATATTCTTGCTTCCTTTCTCATAGCTTAATTGACCACAGGTGTTTGGGTTTATTTCTGGGCTCACTGTTCTGTTCCATTGATCTATGTATCTGTTTTTGTGCCAGTACCATGCTGTTTTGATTACTGTAGCTTTGTAGTATAGTCTGAAATCTGGGAAGGTGACACCTCCAGCTTTATTCTTTTTACCTCAATATTGCTTTGGCAATTCTGGGTCTTTTGTGGTTCCATATAAATTTTAGGGTTATTTGTTTTAGTTCTGTGAAAAAGGTCATGGGTATTTTCATAGAGACTGCATTAAATCTGTAGATAGCTCTGGGTAGCATGGCCATTTTAACAATATTAATTATTCCAATACAAGAGCATGGGAGATCTTTCCACTTCTTTGTATCATCTTCAGTTTCCTTCATCAGTATTTTATAGTTTACAGAGTATAGGTCGTTTATCTTCTTGGTTAAGTTTATTCCTAGGTATTTTATTCTTTTTGATGTGATTCTAAATGGGATTTTTTTTTTTTTACTTTCTTTTTCTGATAGTTCATTATTAATGACTGAGGGTTTAAAAGATACTAATAAAGGAGCGGGTACTGATGTTAATGAAGGTTTGGTCTATATCAGAATGGCCTCAAATTCCTTCTTTCCTGCATTATTTCCTTCTCTTCCTAGATTTCCTCAGAGAACCAGGGATTCACCGCACTGTCAAATTGTCTACAAGCCACGCTGGGTCAGTGGAAAGAACAGCCCTAATTTTCCAGACAGCAGTTATTCTTATCTTTCCCTTGTGACCTGATATTCAGGTTCCAGAGCCTAGAACTGAGCCCAGTCTCATAACCCCAACCAAGGTCATTTTGGAAATGTAGTCTGTGCTTTTTTTCCTCCATTAAGACTCCTCTGTTCTTGAACTTGCTCAACAGAGTATAAAACAGACAAAATGGGTAGAGGCAGTTTTTATTACTCTAATCTCCTTAATGAGTTCTATGGTGAGTTAAACCCATTCATGGTCCTTATTGATATGGAAGTGTATGTGAACGTTCCTTTGCACAATTATGAACTTATTATTATATTCCTGTCTGTGCATAAGTCTTTAATTTGGAAAAACCCTTTACCTCTTATATTAACTTTGTCCATACTCTGAAGAAGGGGTTTTGAGAAGCAGCAGAGCCTATATTTGAGAGCTTCTTGGGGATAATTTTTAAAAAGGATGCTTTCAGACTAGATTGTGTCCTGAAGAAAGCACCCAAGGTACTTAAATCATGTCTCTGAGGGGTGGCTGAAAAAGTTGGTCATTTTTATCAGAGAGGAGAGGAAACACAGGCAGATGAGTTGCAGGTTTCAAGTGCCTAAGGAACTTTTGTGGAAAAAGGATCTCATCTGCTGTGGGACTCCTACAGGCAGACCTAGGACCAGTGGTGCAAGTTAAGGAGGATGAATGCTGACCGTGAGTTGGAATCTGACCATTTGAACTGCCTCCGAGAGAGTGAGACCCCCGCCTCTGGAGGACTTTAAGTGGATGCTCTTTGACTCCTTGGCAGAGCAGTTGGTTATGGGAGGGGACCCAACGTCCAGCTTAGACAGTCATCCTATGACTTTTAAGTCCTCCGGTTTGGAGAGTCAGGTTTGGCATTTGATAGGAACTGATACATCTCTTTTGTCTTATTGGTTTCCATGGTAGAGCCTATAAGAATTTTTAAACTGTTTCCAAAGTATTTTCCCAGAAGCTGTTTCTGAATTGTGCATCCTTTCTCTTGCAGGAGAAAATGCAGAAGTTTCCATGGACGTTTCCCTGGCTTACCGAGATGATATGTTTGCTGAGTGGACTGAAATGGCCCATGAGAGAGTGCCCCGGAAACTCAAATGTACCTTCACCTCCCCCAAGGTAGGGTACCTTGAAGTCTCAGTTGATGGGATTTTTTTATTTGGTTTCCAGGTATGTGGGAACATTTGCTCAGACACATTTCTTCTAAGCATGCATGACCCACAAAGGTTAGTAGTCACCGTCCTTTGTCCTAGAAGAGGGCAATGTAGATATTTCATGTCCCTGCAAAGGAGGAAAGAACAGAAGAAGGAATGTCTGTTTGAAGTGATTTAGTTGTTTCTCTGAAATACCTCCATAAAAATAAATTCTTGGTTCTTTGGATATTAACAAAAAGTGTTTGAAGATCATTGCTAAGTTAATTTTAGATGTACAAATCTGTTCATATTGGTTCAATGCATGTGTCTGCTTCTCTGTTTCATCGGCATCTCTGTTGCCAAGTCAGTGTGCAGGTGTGAAGACTAACAATCCCAGAGAACAAACACCACAGACAAAAAGAGGACCTGAGGGAGAAATCTAGTTTCCTTTGAGACCTCTCAGTTCTCTTACATACTTTTAGGACTCTCCCTTCTTTGGTTCTTCCAGGAAGACTCATTTAACCACCAAGGGGAGGAAAGCCACTATCCTTCATTGAGAGTAGGGAGACACTTTCTCTTGGACAAAGGCCTTAGATTCTCCAGGTATTAAAATACAGGCATGGACTCAGTGACCCTCAGAGGATAGTGGGATTTGTCTGTATAAGGGACAAATCAGAATTAGTGAGGGGCCCTTTTCCAGTGCCACATGCTGCCCTCACACATGCCTCCCCAAGATTCTGTCCCCCTCCCCACTCCCCACCCCCTTCCCCCCTTGAAAATCTCTGTGAAGTTGAAATGGAGCCATAGTTACTGTTACTCATGGCTACTCACATTCCTCAAGAGTGTTGACAAGGAGTACCACCTGCTAGGTGATCTCTGATGTCCCTTCACAGACATAAATAGCCTTGTTTTCTTTGCATGAAATGCACGAGAGGCCAAACTGCACTGAAGCACATTCCTGATTATGTCATTTGTCACTTGATATCTTCAGGTCAGTTGCTCCTGAAGGATTTGGGCTACTTTGTAGTACTCGCTCTGTTGACTGATTTAGTTCCTCTCTTCTCCTAACATTGGCCTTTCCTAACTTCACTTTTGCCTATAACTGGAAAATTGGGGTTCCCTGTGGAATGGTAAGGATGGCAGGTTGAAGCCTCTGAGGACCATGCCCCTGCCCTGTCCGTCCTGCCCCGAAGAGGAGTAAGATGGGGCCGGGCAGGTTCATGAACATTAGTTAAAGGCCTGGATTTGGAGCAAAACATACTTGGCTTCACTTCCAGGCTGTTTCACTTACTGACTGCATGACCTCAGGCAAGCTTGCTTCAACTGTCCAAGCTTCAGTTTCTCCTTTGCAAAATGGGATAATAATACTTGCCCTGGGAATTTTTATAAGGACGAGATGAGATAATGAACCTTATCACTTAAAATCAAGTCTGGGACATGTTTCACCAGTCGGGCCAACAGGACAAAAGGTATAAATTAAAGCTCTCATGGGCAAACCATACACCCTACACATAAGCATCTTTTGGGGCACCTGGTGTTTGTTAATTCTCCCTCCCCAGGTCCCCTATACAAGAGCTATGGAAAGTGTGGTCTAAGGACTAACAGCGTCAGCATCACCTGGTAGCTTGTAGGAAATGCAGATTCCCAGGGCACACCCCAAACCCATGAATCAAAATCTCAGCATGTAGGACCAAGGAATCTGTGTTTTAACAGGATTTCAATTCCTTCTCTTAAGCTTGATAAAGTTTGAAAGTCACTTCAGTAGACCCTTTGCTGAATGGTCAAATATAGGGTTCCCCCCACCCAAAAGCCATCTGGAATTGTTTTGGGTAGGCCTTTGGGGGCAATCTATAGGTAAAAATGAATGGTCAAGAGAAATTGGAGGTAGCAGGAGAGAGATATGTAATATTTCTAGACCTTTGTATGCAATGGAGGAAATTAATTAAAAGTTGACCTCATCATTCAGAGGTAAGACTGTTTGGCTGTCTAAGCTAAAGGATATAAAGCTTTTGGATATGGAATATCAACCTCAGAAAAGGGAAAAGTCATTTCTCACCTTACGTATACACTTAGAGGGCACTGAGAAGCAGAGTCAGGGGGAGGCCGTTAAGAAGACTGCAACTGCTTCTTAATGACAGTTGCTTAATTATCTTTAGGATGTGTTGATCCCTTTCAAGAAAGATATTAAACCTTGCAAAGTGTGAAGGAAATGAATCATCAAATCTATGCTTTTTGATTGCAGTGAAATTTAGACTTGAGTTTGAAGATTAAATGAGAAATTGCTTTAAAGCTTTTTAGTCCCTGGTGGATTGTGAAGTTAAAAAAAAAAAATCAAGTTGCCACCTGCTGTAATTTGTCCTAATTAGCCAGGCTTATGCTGGATTTGGGGGAGGGCGGAGGGGCGTGGGGGAAAGGAAAAGGAGGCAGGAAGAGAGAGAAGGAAATCTTTCTTCCTAAATGCCCTAAATACTGGCAGAGGCAGAACCTCAGTGAATAAGGAAAAGTCCCCAGCAGGATACAGTGAATTTGTCTCTGAGACAGGTAGGCCAGGCCAGGATCCCAGGACGCTGTGTGTCTCTCTCATTTGTTGGACTTAGGTAAATTTATCTCATGTGATGGTGTTACCCTCTCTGTAGGAACAGGGAAGTGGAGGACACACAGAGACCCATGACGGGGCATTAGAAGGAACCCCAGAGATCATATAATTAAACCTTCGTGCTTTACTTAGGAAGAAAGTGAGGCCAAATGAGTTGGATGACCTTCCCCGGGTACCCAGCAAGGGGTGAGGTCAGGACGAGAATTTCAGCCTCCTGGCTTGAAGTTCACTGCCCTCCTTATCAATGCCTGCCTTCAGGCATGTCTGAGGCAAAACAGCATTCCTTTCTTCCTGCTGCACTCACCAGTCCTCCTCTGCATCAGAGCTGGAGGCTGGACTTGGGAGACCCACGTCCTCAACCCAATTCTGCCATGACTTTTGGACCTTGGGTGAGCCCCATAATCAAGTCAGTGGCATTAGACTAAATAAGTTTTGTTTCCTTCAAACTCTCAGTTTCTATAAATAAGACCCTGACTGGAAACACATCAGAAAACCCACCTCTTGCTGTTACCATAGCAGGTAATCAGCCTCCTGAGTGCAGCTTCATCTGAGCCTGAATTAGAGCCTGTACTGTATTTTCAGTAGTTCTGCAGAGTCCTAATAATAGCCTTGATTTGTAAGTATAAGAGAAAGGAGCAGAGGGGAGAGGAAGACAGATCTCTACAGGAAAACTCATCCAACCCGAAGCTGGGGTTTGGAAAAGAGGGATCCTTTCTACAGAAGAATTTTTAAAATCTTATATGCCGTGTCTAATCAACTGGTAGTTCTGATAAGAGCCCCTTAGACCTTAGAGGATGAAAAATTATCATGATTGATTAGTGATGTCTGCCATGAATGGGAAAGGGAAAAATGGAAGTGCATAAGCAAGATATTTGCCTGCTCTACCTCTACTTATGTGTGTCTTCCATTCCTGTACAAAGGTCTGTTTATTGCACTCTAAGCTCTGACTGTCCAGTAAAGAGCCCTCCCGCCCCATCCCCTGCCCCAAGATCACAGAAGAAACAGATTCCTTGGTATCTTCCTTTTGATTTCTCCACTGGACTTTTTACTCTGAAGATTTACAAAAAATTTTGGAGGCCCTGAGAATTCAGGCTTAGGAACACCAAATCAGTCCCCCATCACTTCATCAGGAGGTAACAAGCAAACATTGAAGCTGGCATACAAACCCAGCAGTGAAGACAAGACCTTTATCAGGGAAGAGTCCTCGGTTGCTGAAGCTCCTGCCTATACGTGTCCATACTTACCCGCTTCCCCCACCCCTCAGCTGGGACACATAGCCATGTGTCCTGTGAAGGTAGAGCAGAATTTAGTTTTCAAGAGCAAGTTGTACTACTTGCCAATCTCCCACTTCCATGTGCTGGCTGGTACCTCTTAAATTGCTTGGCAGGAAGTCCAAGAGGCTTTTCTAGAAACTGAGCTAAATTTTTGTTTATTTAATTTCTGCTCCCTCTGCCATCTTGTCTCTTGGGCAGTTAGAAAGCTTTAGAGGCAGAGAATTGCGAGTGGTCATCTCTAGCAAGCTAATCTCATTGTTTCCTTTCATCCCCCTATGTCGTCCCCAAATTCCAAGGGCTCCTTGGGTAGCTTCTTTTTTTTTTTTTTTTTTGGTCAAATCAATAAAAAGTAGATATTTTCAGCTTCTTGTAGCTTCTCCTGCAGGCCAAAACCATGTAAATAAGTAGTCATCATCCAAGAAAGTGATGAACATTAGCAAGGGCTTCCTCCTGAACATTTGAGTTGACTGTTCCACAGAGCCTTAGAGGTCTCCGATGGTAGGCTGCAAATAAAACTGTAGCCCTGCTAGACCAGGTTAGTCTGACGTGAGGCTCTAATGAGGACTGAAGAGCTGAGAAAGCTGTCGAAATAGAAGAAATTTCTGCTTGTTACCTAAAATTTCTGGTTCTATCTCGAATGTGGCTGGGTTTTATTTTTATCTTTTTATAAATTTATTTCTTTTTGGTTGTGTTGGGTCTTCGTTGCTGTGCATGGGCTTTCTCCAGTTGCAGCGAGTGGGGGCTACTCTTCATTGTGGGCAGCTTGTAGATGCCATGCCTCCAGTGTACCCTATTATCTGTACCTCTGAGGTATATACCTTTAAGCATTAGCTTTTTAGAATTGGTGATATGAGGCAAAAGCAAGACAATTCAGACATAGTCTATTGGAAATAGTGACCATGCCTCAAACCCTCCACTCTTCTTCCAGACCGCAGAACATGAGGGCCGTTACTATGAATGTGACGTCCTTCCTTTCATGGAAATTGGGTCTGTGGCTCATAAGTATTACCTTCTAAACATCCGGCTGCCTGTGAATGAGAAGAAGAAAATCAATGTTGGGATTGGAGAGATTAAGGATATCCGGCTGGTGGTAAGTGAATCTGATTGATCCAGGTAGCCTGTCACATCAGAGCACTGGCTAAGAACACTGGTTGTGAGCATGTGTATTGGAAAGACGCTCCATCTCAATCTTGAATTTTCCATGTCTCTACTATTTCATTAAGAAGTAAGAAGAATAACAAACCCATGGAAATGGAAAGTAATGCAATTATTGTGTCCATTTAAGATTTTATTATGATGATCATGATTATATAGTGAATAACACCAAGATAAAAGTAATTTTTTTTTTTTACATGTTTCACCTTGCAAGCACAAATGTTAAAGGGAGCAGTCGTGATTTAGGTTCTTTCCATTTTATCTCTTTAGTAGGGGAAAAAAAGAATGTGCAGCATGACTTTTTATATCTAATTTAGGTTTTTTTACATCTAAAACACAAATACATATTTACTCTAGAAAATTAGAAGCACATAAACGTTACCTGTAACATCCTGCCATCTAGAGAAATAACCACTTTGAGGTTATGCTGTATCTCCTCAATTTTTTTCTCTGTGTATATAATCCTTCCCTTACAAAAAAAAGACCATCATACTCAACTGACTCTTTCATTCCTTGCTTTTTAAAATTAATTGTATGTATCTTTCCTTGGAAGAAATTTTGAGAATATTTAAAATGTCTTAATTTGGGATTATTCTACATGAAACCCAGAATTTCAGTGTTTCTGTATCTTCATTAGCAAATACTAAAAGCACTTTGATACAGTGGTTTTCAAGAGTTTCTTCACTGTGAAATATGGTGGCTGGTGCTTATGTATATACCAACTTTCATGGGCATACTATGTCAGTAGGCACCCACAAAATCTTTTTCATTTCTTGAAGAGAGAATGTGTTTATATGCAATTCCTGTGGCAATGACATCCATTCCACCCCTTTCTCTCCACTAAAGGAAGGATATTGTAACACAAGTAAGGTATAATGAAATTTTATGGGAATAACCTGAAAGCCATTCTAACAAATTAAAAAAAAAGTTGTTATCATTAACAATACTGTATTAATAGAAACAAATCACATTACAACTGTATTCCAACTGTTGGCACAATGTAGGCACTCAGTATTTGTCTAATGAGTGTATTAACCGGACACCCACATATTACTGAATGCCCACATATTATTAAAAACGTGATGGAAAATATTTGTGTTGAGATCTGGGATTGATTCACCAATGAATGACAAGGGTATGTGTAAAGTTACATATGTATTCAAGATGTTGATAATATAATACATTTCTCTGAGTTCATAAAGAGTTTGTGACCAAAAAAAAATTAATGGTATATTGTGAATACAGCATAAATATACTTTGTAGTACTGCTTAGCATGCCACAGTACGGATTTACCTTAACACGTTTTACCAATGCCAACATTTTGGGCATCTAAGATAGCTCCAATTTTTCAATGAAAACCTTATAGACAAATCTTTGATCATGTTCTTAATCTTCCCTTAGGATAGAGTGAGTCTGTCTTTATGCCTTTTGATTTATATTTCTACAGTGCCTGAGGAGGGGCCCAGGCGGGTAGGATAAGGACAGTACATGCTGTGAATGTTAGCGCTCATTGATCTTGAAAGTTCAGCAAAAAAGATCTCCATTTACCTCTCCCCGGAATGCATCTGCTGGTAGAAAATAACACTAAGATATATTGACCTTCAAAATTATGATTGGTCTCTATCTAGGGAATTCACCAAAATGGAGGCTTCACCAAGGTGTGGTTTGCCATGAAGACCTTCCTTACACCCAGCATCTTCATCATTATGGTGTGGTATTGGAGAAGGATCACCATGATGTCTCGACCCCCCGTGCTTCTGGAAAAGTAAGAGCTGATTTTGGAGCACCCTTAAGGAGCACGGACATCCTGTGATTTGCCTGCCATGGACCTGGTTTTGCTGGGGGCCTAATTCAAGTGGTCAGTGTGTTATCAATACTTGGGCTGGTGATTTGACCGCAAATCAGCCTGGACTCCTTTTTCTCCTTCAGCTTTCATGTGCAAATTATTATTAAATCCTAGGGGCTCTGCTGCTCTCATATTTCCAGCTCTCTGTTGTATCTTTGCTCTTCATTCCCATGTTCTGCATCAGATACTTCTCTCTATTACAGTGGACGAACTGCCTTGCTGCTAACTGATCCCAACCCCTCTCACTGCCAGACGGATGATGTTTCTGTAGACATAGCCCCTTTCTCTCCCACATTATTGACATTTTCCTTTCTGCTGGATTATTCCCATTAATACACAGACACACTCTGCCTTCTCCCATTCTTAGTCAAAACTCTTTGTACTTCCCCCTGAAGCCACCACACCAATTTTCTGCTCCTTTATACAGCAAAACTCCTCAAAAATCTTGTCTATATATCTTCTCCTCCTGCTTTTTCTTGAGCTCCTTCAACCCCTTATTAAAATTGCTCAACAGAATCGCCAGTGACATCCACATTCCAAATCCAATGCTCATTTCTCAGTCCGCGCTTTTCTTGACTTGTCATTAGCATTTGGCATAACTGATCACTCCCTTTTTCTTCATAGAGCCTCCTCCACATTCTCATTGTTGTTCTCCTTTGCTGACCACTCAGTCTCCATGGCTGTTTCCATCAATTTTTCCGACCTCTTCAACTTTGGAACCAGGGCTCGGTCTTTGGACGTCTTCTTTTTCTTAGCTATGCTGCTTTCCCTGGGTGATCTCATTTAGTTTTCTGGTCTTAAAAAATCATCTACACTCTGATGACTCTACATTTACATGGTCAACCTCAGCTTCTCCCAAATCTAGACCCAAATATTCTACCTGTTTACGTAACATCTTCACTTACACAGAAATGTAACACATACGAAGAACACTTGTTTTCCTCTCACTTCAAACCTGCTCCTCTTCGGGGCCTCCTGGTCTTAGGAATTGGCAACTCTATCCTTTCAGCTGCTCAGAAGCAGCTGAGCAGACATGTAGGAGGCATCCTTTACTTCTCTTTCTTCACACGCCTCTTCCAACACACCAGGAAATCTCACCATTTCCATTGCTACCACCCTAATCTCACTAACCATGATTTCTCATTTCTCACCTGGATTATAGGAAATAGCCTCTTATTTGCTATAAGATGCTCCTCTTGTTTCCATCATTTTCCTTCCTGAAACCTATTCATACAGCAGCCAGACTGTTCCCTTTTAAGTAGAAATTGGATGATGTCAGTGCTCTGCTCAAAGCTCTCTATTGGCTTTTCATTTCCTTTGCTCTGGCCTATAAACCCTCGATGATCCCAGCTCTTCACCACCTCTAAATTTTATCTCCTATTCTCTGCACCACCTACCATCCACCTTGATGGTTCTCAGACATGCCCAGCACGCACTCACCTTAGAGCCTTTGCACTTGCTAGTCTCTTCATCTGAAGTGCTCTTTCCCAGGTATCATTGTGGCTCAATGCCTCATTTCCTTCAGGACCTGATATAATTTCTGTCTTAAAGGCTTTTTCCCATCTACCTTATTTAAATTGCACCCGATCTTTCTCCATTCTCCTACCTTGCTTTATTATACTTCTTCATAATACTCATTCTCTATTTATTTATTATCATTCCTCCCATACCCCCCACTCACCCCATCTGGATACAAGCATCACTAGAGCAGAATTCTTGCCTACTTTGTTTAGTACTATATCCCCAGCATTTAGAATAGTGACTGGAACATAGTAGGAGCTCAATAAATATAAATTTGTTGAATGAATGAATGGAATGATGTCACTCCATTGCTTAACCTTCTTATTGGATCCTCAGTCCTTTCAAGATAATTTTCAAATTCTCTAATGAGGTGTGCAAGTTTCTTTACCAGCTCAGCCTTTTTTATTTCTCTGGTATCATGTACTGTCATTTCCTGATATGTGCCACATACAGAACCCCAAATGCTTCAGGCTGTTCCAGACTCCCGTGCCTCCCTCCAGGCTCTTCCCTCTGCTTGGAATGCCCTTCCACCTCCCTAATCTTGACTCACAACTCAGTTCAATTTCTGTCTCTATCAAAGTGAGAAGTCCTGGTAGCAGCCTGTGCACACTTCTGTCACATTACTTATCACACTTTGTCTGGCTCAGCCACTGAATATACCTCCTTGAAGGAAAGAACTGGTGCTATTCATTTAGGTATGTATGTCCCTAACAAAATGCCTGGTACATGATTTGTGCTTAATAAACATATCATGGGTATGAATGAAAGTGTGAATAAGTCAGTAACAAAATGAATGATATTTTGATAGAGAAGTGGAAATAATAGAAAATCAAAATAAAAATGAAACAAGCAGCTAAAATAATTTGTATTTCATATTGTTTGGAGTCACATATTATTGAAACAAATATGCTTGTATACTTTATAGTTGCTGAGGATATCATAATAATGAGTGTTCTTAACGATCAGGTTAATGATAACCTGAATAGGTAAGAGCAGATAATTATATTCAGTGAGGTCTGTTTAAGAAGGCAAGGGAGGGTGAAAACACTATAGGAAGCTCTTGATCTGAGGTGGCACCAAGATAAAGTTCAGAGCATTCAGGAGGTTAGGTTCAGTTACTGTGTAGAAAGATTAATGTAACACTCCTTCATTCTGCAGTGGTGCCAGTGAAAGAAGACATTTAGCATCTCCGTGTAAAGACTCATTATGAGAGCAAAGAAACTGATCATATGGCTTCAGTCCCAATATGTAACATCTCAGTTCCCAAAACTGGGTTTTGATTTTTAAATCAAAAATGTTTTGCCTCCCAGATGAATAAAGTAGTTTTCCTGATATTGTCTCACCATCAGAGTCATCTTTGCCCTTGGGATTTCCATGACTTTTATCAATATCCCAGTGGAATGGTTTTCCATTGGGTTTGACTGGACCTGGATGCTATTGTTTGGCGATATCCGACAGGGCATCTTCTATGCAATGCTTCTCTCCTTCTGGATCATCTTCTGTGGTGAGCACATGATGGTAAGAGCGCCCTGGGGAAGAGGCAGTGGGTGAGGCAGAATAAACTAGTGGTTACAGGAGTAGTGAGCTCAAGAGCCCTGGAGTCAGACTTGTGGTTCAGGTTCCTGCATTACCACTTATAAACTAGCTGGGAAGTGACTTGACCACTCTGAATCTCAGGTTCCTCAACTATAAAATGGGTTTTAAAGGCTAATGTATAGGTTTTTTGTGAGGTTTAAATGAGATAACATAGATAAGTATTTAGCAGAAAGTAAACGCACAAACATTAATGATTATCACTCTTTCTTGTCCTTTGGCTTCAGCTCTGCTTGTCCCTAGGACCAAGGTAACCGCCAGAGAATGTGGGCCAGGCTCTTTCCAGCCGGCAATTTGTCCAGGTGGCCTAGTAACCCCTATTACCCTGAAATACTGACCTCCCTGGTCTCAGTTTGCACAGACACCAAATCATATTTCAAGAGGGATTGAAGATACCGTGGATAAAAATAAGAATGGTGCAGTCATCGCGTTGTGGCTAGGAGGATAGGCCAGCTGGAGCTTGGTCCTTGTGTCAGGCACATGGGCCTCATAGTAGAGCGGACTGTCTTTAAATTCCTTTATGGTTTGATCATTGCTTCTGAAGCCTCGCAGCCCTTCCACAAGAGCAGTGAGCAGAGAGAAAGGCTTTTCCTTACAGCTGGGGTGGGCATGAGGGATCCTTCAGCCCTCGGCAGCAGGGATGGGAGTTGAGGGGACTCAGGTGCAGCAGCAGGACAGCCAGTCTGGGTGGATTGCCTAGCCTGGATGCTACGACATGTCTTTTACCTTTCCCTGTTTTCTCACTTTACATTCCTTCATTTTCTGTCTCTTAACATCTTTGTATGTCTATCAAGAGGAATCATTCTTCTTTTTAATGAAGATAGACTTTATTTCTATTTTCCTAACCATAAGAGACCTCTTACACTTGACGTATTTTAATGCATTTAAGTCTTTATTTTGTCCTCTGGGAACTACCCCACCTGAAAAAACACAAGTGATAAGTCACATCGGAATTTAATTCTGAATGAGTTATTTTGTGGATCACAGAACTTCCACTATCTAAGGTATGTAGGGGAGCAAAATTTGCCACTCAAAACCAAAATATCTCTTTGACGTGTGAATTATTTCTAACTGAAACAATCAAGGTTCAGAAGACTCAGGAAGAAACTTGGACCTTCCCCCTAACTGCCTAAAAGAATTTCAGTAGAGGCCCTGTTGCCTGAATAGAGCTATCACCAGAGACATCTGCAAGAACATGGGCTGAGTGTGGTGGGGAAAACTCTAGGCAGGGCCTCAAAAATCAGTTTACTCCATCTCATTGCGTCTGCAGGGCCCAGCAAACATTTATTTACCAAACATTTGCTTTTCCATCTCCATGTGAATTGCCTTCCTTCCCTTTGAAGTCCCGAACCACCACCCGCAACAGCCTCTTTTGTCTTTAGCTGAAGATGGTATTTAAGAGGTGAGGGTCAGCGGTCTGGTGATTAGGTCAAGGTCTTTATAAAAGCTAAGCAAAGTGTGGATCTATTTTTTAGATAATTTATGGAAGATGTCAAGAAAGAGTTGATAAGGCTCTATGATGTAATTTTTTTTAAAAAAACAAAAAGCTACAACTTAGAGAAATGTTTTCCATTTGTGAACACTATGTTTCTTATCTGTATCATGAAGGAATTATGGAATGGGTGCATTTTTCTCTAAGTAAATTTTCCACCCATTTATTGCTATCAAAAAAAAAAGGGAGGTGAGGGTTTTGGCCATTTGGGCAAGTTACTCAGTTTTCCTGGGACTATCCTATGTTATTAAACTTTTGTTTGATTTTCACCTTGTTAATCTGTCTCATGTCAGACCAGCCAGAAGAACCTAGAAGGGTAGAGGAAAATATCTTCCTCCCTGACAGGTACAAGGCCTTTCTTTGTGTTCCCTCCTGTGGCATCCTGTCATTATGAGAACAGGATGAGAGCCCTTATGGATGGGCTCGTATGCTGCTCTAGCACGATGGTTGATACACAACAGGTGGCCAGCAAGGATTGTTGGATGACTGAGTCACCTATAGAATTGCTTTGCTCTCCCACATCTTTATCTCATTTTTCAACTTGGTTTTCCTCAGGATCAGCATGAACGGAATCACATAGCAGGGTATTGGAAGCAAGTCGGGCCAATTGCTGTTGGCTCTTTCTGCCTCTTCATATTTGACATGTGTGAGAGGTGAGCAGGGGGATCGTGGGACTCTGGGCTGAAATGCATGTCACCAGGTCCACTCCCAGCTCTTTTGAAAAGGAGAGGGGGTGGTCGGGAGCCTGTAGGATGAAAGCACTGGACATGGTCACACCCTCAGATAAGCACTGGGATTAAATCAGAGACAGAGCTCTTTATAGACACAAAATATTTGAGCTGATTGTATTCTTCAAACTCCGTTTCTCTTTTAAGTCCTCCGTGACTTAGTCTAAATACAGTCTCCGCCCCTCTGGCTGAAAAGCTGAGAGTATGTAAGGAGGAAAGTTCCCCTTTGCCTCTGTATTAATTGTTTCTTGCCTTTCCATCTTGTTTCTCTTTGTAGAGGGGTACAACTCACGAATCCCTTCTACAGTATCTGGACTACAGATGTTGGAACAGAGCTGGCTGTATCCTTTCTTGATGGGCTCAGGGTTCTATTTCGTCCCATAGCGGCCTGGTCCCCAAGATCATTTTCTAAGTCCCGCTGATGCTCTCCATATGTGCTCAGCCAGGGCTTTGATCTTCAGACCAATGATAACGGCACAATTAAGGCAAATAATGAGGAGAATTAATGCTTGCTTTCAAGCCTGGGTGACAGCAGGCCAAATGAGGAGGTAGCAGCACATCTCCACGGCAGAAGAATCAGAGTAGCTGGTCTTACTGCTGCCTGTCTAAATGATCTGTTATACACTTGTTTACTGCAGACTGAAGCATGACTAGCTTTTCCCTGGAGCCACGGAGGTTCATCTCTGGGCCCCTGTGGGAGAGCCTGTTTCAGAAGTCATCTGTGTGCAAGGCTTCTTACAGTGACTTTGGTGTGCTGGCTTCCCATGCTGCTGCCATTCATTTCCAAGACCAAGTGGAGATAAGGCTAAGGGGATTAGTTCCAGAGGAGTCGCCCAGGCTTCTGGTTGGTTGGCATAAAGTGTCTGAGTCATCTTTATGAAGCAGAAGCGACAGTCTTAGCTTATCCCTTTTAGGATGCTGGATTTAAATATTTTATCTTCCTCAACAATATGTTAAGTGCTTCAGGAGAAAAAGACTGTCCTCTGGAGAGGGGGCTTGAGTTGTATTCTTTCTTGATAGATAATATCTTGTCATGTGCTGGTGAATATGCTTTGTTTGGTCATGATCAATAGTATCATTGCTTTAAAGACGAGAGAGTTGAGCTCCCCCTTTCTGCTCCGCACCCCCTCAAATGTGAACTGCGCAACACCAAGAATATTTATAATGTTGAGTCTGCCTCAACCCCTTCATTCTATAGATGTGATAGAGGTCTAAGGAGGCAAATAAATTGTCAAGTCTTGCAGCAAACAACTCTTCATCTAAGGGTACCATTGATTTTAGGAAAGACAGAGAAACTGCATTAAATATATTATTTAATGAAATATAAATGCTGAGTTCACACTTGTTAAAATTTTTTAAAATATGCAACTTGGCATGGAGTTGGAGCAGAAAAAAGTTGGAGTCTGGTCACCTGCCTCCCAAGCCAGCTCACTCTACCCCAAACCTGGTTGGTTCTCAGATTAAGCTTTGAAGATCGGCCTCAGAGTATATTGCTCCCACCCTCAGCTCCCACTCTGGCCATGCGTTCTTCTGCTCCCCGTTCCATTTGACAAGACGTTTCTCGCGGTGAGAGAAGATTGCGACAGCACTTCATCCCCGGCTTTACTTGAAGACCCGCAGTCTCAGGCCCGGTATCCCTTGTAGGGAAAGCGGTAGCTGCTGCTATGCGCCCAACCCCACTCCATGCCCTCCAGCTTCCAGGGTATCCCAATCTCCTTATAAAAACCCAGGGACGGGCTTCCCTGGTGGCGCGGTGGTTGAGAGTCCGCCTGCCGATGCAGGGGACACGGGTTCGTGCCCCGGTTCGGGAAGATCCCACATGCCGCGGAGCGGCTGGGCCCGTGAGCCATGGCCGCTGAGCCTGCGCGTCCGGTGCCTGTGCTCCGCAACGGGAGAGGCCACAGCAGTGAGAGGCATGCGTACTGAAGAAAAAAAAAAAAAAAAAAGATTTTTATCCTCCCGAGAATTGCCTAAATATTTGGAGACAAAGAGTATCGCCCACAGAGATGGGGAGAGAAGTACCGAGTCCTTGGCGATGAGCTGGCCATTTCCTTGACCGGACGCCATCAGATGGCCTTCATCATTGTGGCTGGCATCTGCCTCTGCCTCTACTTCCTGTTTCTGTGCTTCATGGTCTTTCAGGTGTTTCGGAACATCAGCGGGAAGCAGTCCAGCCTGTCAGCCATGAGCAAAGTCCGGCGGCTGCACTATGAGGTGAGCACATCTCTGGGCTCATTCAGGAACTACTTGTTGTGAACACACACACACACACACACACCCCCCACTACACCTGGAGCTGTAGGGGAGATGGAAGCTTTTATTTCAAATACACAGTGAGAGATTCTCATGTAATGTAGAACCTCTAGGCAAAATAAGAGGCTAAATCCTACTCTGAGAGGCATCTAGCTTTCTGGCTTATCTAGATCTTGGAGTTTTCTGTGGTATAAATGTCTTTCTATCCCCAATAAGGAGTAAACTTGTTCAGCAGGTTCTTGAGCTTTGGAATGGAATGTGGGTGTGTGCTAGATAGGAGACCTGACTATGGTAGAATTGGGATTTGGTTTGGAGTGAGGCTTTATTTAAAGTTCTCTTGCTGAGAATCAAAGGCTTGAGAGTGAGGTTCAGACCAGGTGATCTGATTTCCGGACTTCAATTAACCAGCTTTCCCCTAAAATATCCAGCAGGTGCTCGCTCTGTTTATAGATCATGTCCCTATTAAAGAGAAACACACGACAGCCTCACATCTCTAATGCAGGCAACACATTCTTAATTTTTCAAGGATCCCTTAGGCTCATGCCTAAGTGGCTGTCCTTGGAGACATGGGCCTAATTCCTTTGTGCAAAGAGAAACAGAAACTGCAGAACCACAGGGTTTTTATATGCAGCGGAAATAAGAGCCCCTGAATAAGAGATGTCTCTCCCTGAAACACAGGTTCCCTCAAATCCCCTCAGGAAAGCAGGGGCACTTTCAGAAGCTTTGCCTGTGTCTAGAGCTGGAGTGACACATGAGAAAATTCAACCAAATCCACTTCATGCTGATTACTATGCACATTTCTCTTTGTTCACTGGAGCAGAGTTTTATTACAACCGCAGAAAACTTGGATTTGGTAACTTTGAACCCTTGCAGAGAAGCATAACTAGCTTAGCAGGGAAATTAGCAGCCTCATGACGTGCTGTGAATATAATTTCCCAGGCTCTGGTATCACTGTTTCATGACAGATAAGAACGTTGGAAATACTGGACCCAGTAAATTTTCCAGCCATATTCACCTCTGCAGGAGAAATGTTACTTTGTGAAATTATTTTACTGTTACTCCTAGGGATTTTGTTTTACAAATTTCTTTAAAATTAGCTTTTGATAGATTTGTATATTGAGAAAAGGATTGGTGGTAGCTGGTAGAATGTTAAACTGCTGTTTCTCTCTTTCCTAAAAGGGGCTAATTTTCAGGTTCAAGTTCCTCATGCTTATCACCTTGGCTTGTGCTGCCATGACTGTCATCTTCTTCATCGTTAGTCAGGTAAGTTGACCCTGAGAGGTCAGGATGAGAATGTCCTGAAAAGATGCCTCTGCTTTGCACAGAAAATTCTATAGAGCTACTGTGAAAGGAGCAGAGAGGCTGTTATGCTGGGCAGCTGATCAAACCATTGCTTTTAGGCTGCTCTAATCTGGGACTGTTATCACCTGGCCAGAGGTAGACTGAATTTTTCTTTCAGTACAGCCTCCTAGGAGGGAAAAGTTGCTAATTAAATTAAAAGCCTGCAGCTAGACTGAAGGGCACTTGTTTCATTTACTTAAGAGAATAACTTTTCAAGCCCTGTAGCAGATCACCAACAAGCAAGTATTCATTTGATTTGATCCTTATCTAGCATTAACATAGATCCTTTTACAGGCCATCAGCCATTCTTTGGAACAATTATATTGCCACTTAAACATGAAATGTAATTCAAAATTCCCCTTGATAGAGCTTTATCTTTCTTCTGGTTATTTCCAAAGCTCAACATTTTGCTCTACTTGAAAATCTCAATAATGGTAACGATAATGATTTTTAAATATTGGTAACTTGCTTTGGAAAGTACTGTTTAAATCATACATATTACGTACCTATCATGCTTTTGAGCTTCACAAAAATCTGATGGGTAAGTAGGATAGGAATTGCTATGCCAGTTTGCTAGAATATGAAGTCTAATGGCCTCAGAGACATTTCTCATTTATGCTGTTTTCCAACTGGGTGGGACTATGGATGGATTACTGAACACTTCTAAGGTTTAATTTTCTTATCCATAAAATGGATATAATAATAGCACCACCTGAAGAAGGCGGCTGTAAGGATCATATGAAGTAATGCTTGCAGAGTGATTTGCAGAGGGCCTGGCAAGCTGTGAGCGTGGGTAGCTGCGCTCTTATGAATAGCAGCAGGGTGAGTGCTGTACCAGAGGACATACAGTGAGTTAGGCACCAGAATCCAGTCTTTTGATTTTCTTTGCTAGCTGCTCTGTCATCCCTATATTTGATTAAAAGTAAGAATGTTAGTAGTGCAAATAGAGCCTTAGGACAAGACTTGCCCCATTTTGCTAGCAAGCTTCCTTTTAGGAGAGGGGCTCCTAAGCTTTTTTGTGTCCTGGACCCCTTAGATAACCTTAGGTGAAGGCCATGGCCTTCCAAACATCCAAAGGCCTCTTCTTTGAATGTTTTTAAACGAAAAATATACTTTGGATTTCAAAGGGAATCATACAGATACATAGATAGATAGATAGATAGGCGATGTATATTTGCAGTTATACATATTACAGAGATTTCAGATATATAAGTGTAATCGATATGAAAATATGATTTCTATTGGTGACAGAATTACAGGTATTGCTCATATTATGGGGATTTGTTTCTTACATTCATAATTGAAAGAAATGGTAACTTTCAGTTAGAGACTGAAAAGATGTAATTTTATAAAAATTTTATAAAATTTTTTATAAAAAATATTTTTTATAAAAAATTTTATACAATTTTAATTTTATAAAAATAAAGACGTAAAGAAAATAAAGACATAATTTTTTCCCACTCTAGTTCATGGACCCCTTGAATTCTATCCAAGGATACCCAAGGGTACCTCTAATCCCTAGAGCCCTGTTGGCTACGCCCACTGAGCAGTGTTAGTGCTGCTGCTGAAGGCTGATGTGAATAGAAAAAAATACAACAAATATATATACACATCTTCAGAGGGTCTGTGCACCACCTCTGCTTTGACCTATAACAGTGCTGTGTTTGTATCAGACTGTTTGTTTATAAAGCCTTGGAAACTTCACCCTCCACTCCAAATGCAGTAAAAATATTTCAGATTCTGAATGAGTTTTTTATTCAACCAGCTGAGGCTCAAACAAGGGTGTCTGAGGCCAGACTTATCCCTTGGCTGATTCCCTCATGTGCCCAAAATGCTTTCCAGTCCTCAAGTCCCTCAGTAATGCACTGTGACACTTAACACAACCAGCTCTGCAAGGCTGCGAGAGCGGGACACACTCCTTGGAGAAACAGAACCTCGAGGAAGATGGGCTGAGGAATAAAAGGTAATACCAAGATACGTTCTCAGGGAGGCAGAAAGAAAGGACCCCTTTGCTCCTAACACGTGCTTCTGCTACTTTAGAAAGCTGAAGTCATTGCCCCATGACCCCATCCCATCCCACTTACTCTCTTGTTTCTGCAGAACGTCTCTCCCATCTGAAGGCAAGAGGGATTTTGGGCTGATCTTTAAGCTGGCTACATGTTGCCCAAATTTAATCTGGTACATGTTTCATTAGTACACCTTTCTGAAGCAAAGGAGGACACCCTTCCAAGTCGCAGAGTTTGTGGCTTTTCTCCGGAGAAAAAGATTCATATTCTGCTGCCCAGTATTTTCTAACACGGCTGCAGCCTGTGGCTGGCTTTTTTATATCTGCTGCGACAGTTGGCCTGGAGTGGATTTCAACTCTAAGGGGGTAGCGATGAGGTCTTTTGGATTCCATTAGCTCTTTACAGTCCTCCTGCTGGGTTATTTTTTTTTAAGGTTTATTTATAGATATCTAAGACGTTTTCAGGCATAACTCTCAGTGTCCCAGGTACTGTATTAATACAATCATCAGAGGATTTATTTTTTAATGTCATTTTGGAATGTCTCAGCAATGAGCTCACCTGAAAGAAAACCTATTGGGTAACTTTCTGAAATAGATCCCAGCCTTAGGTAAAAGGAATGTATTAAAACTCCCATTATACTCTCAGGCTTGCTGGGAGAGCTTGCATTTAAGCCTCATGAAATATAATGCGAAGGGATCTCTCCAGGATATTGAAGCTCTGAGGCCAGGAATGAAAGGCCGACGGAAGCTGTGGAATGCAGTGACCTTGAGGCTTTGTAGTTGGGTACTGAGGTGCAGTCTTTTAATGCCTGCCATTTAAATGGCCTCAGTCATAGCAACCAAGTGATGGCACGTCACAGTCTGGTATTTTAGCCCCTTCCCTCTGGAAAAGAAAGAAGCATTCCATTTAGGGATGGCAGGCAGCAGGGAACAGAAGTGCAATGCAGGAAAGATGGTCACTGACCTTCACTAAGGGGATTCCAGGTGCTTGACATTTAGGTCGAGCCACATGCAGCAAACTCACAGAGAGCCTTCCCCAGTTCTTTTTTTGTATGTGATCACTTCATTCTGTTACTTACAGAGGAAATGTTTCCAGTAAGAGAGCCTGTGTCTGGGATTTGGAAATCTCGTTGTAAAGTGGAATGTTGGTTGTCAAGACTACTGGGTGTAAAGGGATTTGACCTTCACTTGGCTACAGGGGTATAATTGGGTGGTTTCACACAAAAGTAAATTGTTCAAATGTGAAATTAGGAAAAACGGGGACTTTTAGAAATAAGACTTCAGGCAGAGGGGAGATTCTTTTCTTTTTTTCTTTTTTTTGGTTGGGGCTACCTGATTTTTCTCTCTGGAAGTTTAAAGGGGGTGACTGTCACCTCTTTGCCTTGCCATTAATAAGATTTTGGATTTACAAGGCCTGCTCTGTTGAGGCTGCTTATTGTGGTACATATTGGTGGGAATGTACTCGGAGCTCAGGATGTCTCAGGCATGAGTAATTGAGAGAGAAGAGGGGAAAGCACAATGGGGTCTCCAAACAGTAGAGTGACATTATGTATACAGTCTGTTTATGCAAATTCTACTCCTTGCCCTCAGCAGGAAGTAATGCATTTAGAGATTACAAATCAAATAATACGGGTAATTCTGCAACTGCATTTTAAACAAGTGCAGGTGTCCCAAAGCAAGCATGGGATGGGGGCTTGAATCTACTGTTTCCTCAGCCAGTCCTGGTTCCAATGCATCTCTCATAGTATAAGCATCTCACTTCAGTGTTTCTACTGTAAAACTGTATTTTGCATATATACCTAGTTTGTTATATACCAAACATTACTACATCTGGGATACAGAGTTCATATAATTACAGATTTGAATATAAAAATCTGTGTATGTGTGTATATATATATATATATATATACACACATACTGTATAAATATTGTGCTCAATTAAGGTGAATTTCAAAGGAAATTTGACCTAATAGTTGCCTTTTAGTCTCTCTAACTAAGAGACTCATCCTATTTAAGATAATATTCCTACTCTTGTGTTGTATAATGGTTAGGAACACCCACCTTTCTGGTGGGTCAGAGCCACAACTTTCCGGCTGAGCAGTCCTGGGCAAGACACTGTGTGTCACAGTTTACCACCAGTTGAGAGCAGATATTACCTGCCTACCTCACAGAATTGTTATTAAGACTAAATGATATCTTCCACGTACAGTTCTTAGTATAGTGCCTGACACACCATTAGCACTGAATAAACGTTAACTATCATTATCCTTGTTATTATTTCTAAATGTCTTAGCTTTGTTAATATCTACGTTGACGATTTGTTTTAAGTGATAATAAAGGAATATAGTAGAGAGCACTATTTAAATGATTTGACCTATTGACTACTCATTAGGTCATTGACTACTCCTTTCACTTTTAAGTGTGATTATTATGGTTTACTATGGACTGCAATATTTTCTTTTTATTTCTTAGATATTTCCTAAAAGTGACTCTTTCTGTACACCCTTTCTACCTCCCTGTATTTGTGCTGGCATTCTTGCACTCATCCCTGTGCTTTTGCCCATATTGATTCAACAAATATCTGTCTGTAGAGCGCCATTGTGTACCAGGCATGCAGGGGAGTGTTTCCTTAGATGGATCAGTTATGCCAGTCCCAGCAAGAATCAATTTCAGCAAAGTTGTCAATACTGAGTATTCCCAGCTTGTATTATGGGAAGTAGGCTCTCCTGCAGGCCCTTCCCCTAGCTGAGGGGCCCACTGCCTTAACAGAGTAGAAGAAAACAAGAACTGCCTTACTGCACATTACCTTTAGCTCTCCCAGCCTCATTTCCCCTCCTTGATCACATAAAGAAGAGTTCCCTTTGTTATGATAGCAGGTACATGGATTTCCAAAAACCTTAAGGCTACTTCTCCCCTTGTATTATGTACATTAAAAATCATCTTAAGTATGCTCTAAGTGTTGTAATTTTTATAAAGTTAGGATATTCTGTACTTAAAAGTAAGAAGAGTGACATTTGGAGATGTTTCTAAGAAGCAGTCCTAAATAGCTTGAATGCTGGTACATTTTTCTAAAATCATTGATGGTTATGAAATCCTTCTTTGCCATAAAAACTTTCCTGAGCGTGTCATATAAAGTGAATTATTTCCCAAAGTAAATAAGAGCTAGTGGTGGTGGTTTGTTTATGAATCACAAAAATGAAAAATTATGTATTAACAAGGCCAAACTAAAACTGGCAAGTCTATAATCCATTAACCTGGTTAACTGACACTCTAGGTCTTTCAGAAGGAAATACCTGTCCTTATAGCTTTATTCTTCCTGGGGCCCCTGTGGGTCATGGGTTATACAGAGGGTACCAAATAAATATAGACCCACTGCCTCATAAACGGGAGGTGAAATCAACCTGCTTGTTTAAGTCATTAACATTTAGAGGTAGCTTGCCATCTTACACTTTAGCTCCTAGAAGGAGGGCCTCCTAGATATGGTTTATATAACCCAGCCTCATCACAAGAACATCAGTTCAATACTTTCTTTTACTCCCATTTAAGATTTCCTGGAGCAAGCGGAAGTGGTCAAAATCATTTCATTGATCTCAGAGCTGGCACAAATTATTAGTTCCTCTGCTCAACAGTTTTCTTGACAGTTCTTAGTGCAATCCATATGTCATTAGCCCTTAAAACAATTACCAAGTCATTAACATAGACAAAACCAGCCTCAAAACATTCTTGCCAAATTGTAAAGCATATGAGAGCTTCGTAAGTACCTTCGTGAGTGACTTACATAGGGTGACATTATAAAATAAGATTTTTTGAGTGTTTGCTGTGTGCCAGGAAATTTCTAGAAATATTTTTACTTAATTCTCCTTAGTAACCCTGCAAGTTTTTGTTTTGCACTTCAGAAAACTGAAGTTTAGAGTCTTAATCCTACTTCTCTTACATTAAACAGAAAGTGAGTGGTAGAGCCTGGACTTGAATCCAGGCCTCTGACTTCAAGCCTGTGTCCTTCTGCTTCTCCATACTGCCCCACTCAGGATAACTACTCACTCCGAGGACCCATTTGTTTATTTAACCAGCCCTGTGGTATATCAGGTGCTGAAGATACGGCAGAAAACAAACCAGAACTGGCCTCTGCCTGCAGGGAGTTTACATCCAGCTGGGAAGACAGGTAGCAGAGGAGGAACTATAATTGTAGATAAGCGTTAAGACTCAAATGCCGTTTCATTAAATTACGGATAATTATGTGCTGCTGTTTTAGGAAGAGACACTACCCAGGTGATGCTGATGTGCAGCCAAGATGAGAACCACTGACTTTGTGCCTGACACATAGTAAACCCTCAATTAACCTTAATTCATACTAGTACGATTCAGATTAAAAGATGGAACCTTATGTGGCCCTTCACTTTCACATATATGGAAGAGACTTGGTGTTTGTGTTAGTTGGTTCCTATGTTGGAGTTGTTTCTTCTTGGTTCCAATTGAATGTTACTCCTTTATCCTGTAGGTGACTGAAGGCCACTGGAAGTGGGGCGGCGTCACGGTCCAAGTGAACAGTGCCTTTTTTACAGGCATCTATGGCATGTGGAACCTGTATGTCTTTGCTTTGATGTTCTTGTATGCACCATCCCATAAGAACTATGGGGAAGACCAGTCCAATGGTGAGTTCCAGCCTCTTTGGCATAGCTTTAATCAGGATAAGTAGGCTCCTGTCTCTACAAGACTTAGATAGCAAAGGCTCTGGGTTCCCCAGTCGAATGTTCCCTCCAAGTGTGAATGAACACCTCCAGGGACTCTGGGGCCATAAGACAAAACGCCAGCATAGGGCAGACATTTCTACTAAGTCCTCATTTAAAAAAATCTTTAAAATACATTGGGAATATTGCATTCTAGTCTACAATATCTCCCAGTCTTAGTACAAAAATTAAATTTACTTTCCTCAATTTTTTGAACAAAATTGACTGTTGGAAAGTGTGCTACATTTATTCTTCTAGTTTGAGAACCACAATCTGAGATATTGGGTGGATGGGGACTGAGCCCTGAGTGGAAGTGGAGCTAGCTTTGTTTTTCCTCTGCTCATTTTCCTGCAAGCCTGTTGACACATCCAAACTGGTAGCTATTCTCCTGTCCCCATAGCCTCCCTCCCCTTAAGTGCTAGTATGTGCTGTCTTTGGTGCTGCTGCAAGGAGCCTTGGAGAACTTAGTCAGTCCAGTCATTTTATAGATGAGGAAACTGAGACCCAGAGAAGGGAGAGGCTTGCCTGGGGTTCCTCTACCAGCCATGGCAGAGGGAAATGAACATTACTGCCTGGGCCAGTGCTGTTAACATGCAAGAGGTGACCTGGTAAACAGCACATCTGAGAGCTCCTTTTTCTTTGCATACTTAGGCCTACGTTGTCTGGCTCCACCCTTATTCTTTCTTCCCGTTTTCATGCCTGCTTTACCCTGGCCATGTGCCTCCTATTCCCCAAACAAAAGATGCTTTTTGTCAAATCAGAGCCAGTGCCCTTCACTCTGCCCTGAAGCAGAGATCAGGGCTTTAAGGTCTGCATGTCTGCGTGGCACCAAGGGCTGGCCTTGCTCACAGGAAGTGCTCAGCAAGTGTCTGCTGAGTCGATGGATTCATATCCCCCCTCCATCTGGGCCTGATAAAACCCTACTCGTCTTTTGGGTCCATTCAAAATGTTTTCTCCTCCTTCAAACCCATTCCTGATCACCCCAGTTGGAGTCTGGCAAGTTACATTCAGTAGAATATTGTTGCCATGGGATGTTGGTAGGCTTTAGTAGTCAGATGAGTTTGAGAATCATTGGGTTTTTAATCAGCATTAATATGATTTTACTGCAAGATATCTTAATGCCTTTAGCACATTAATTTGTACTATGTCTTCTAAAATGGGTGGGGGTAACAGCACTTCCAAATTATTTTTTTTTAATTATTTATTTATTTATTTGGCTGCGCTGGGTCTTAACTGCAGCGCACGGATCTGTAGTTGTGATATACGGGATCTTTAGTTATGGCATGCGGTGTCTAGTTCCCTGACCAGGGATCAAACCTGGGCCCCCTGCATTGGGAGCACAGAGTCTTAACCACTGGACCACCAGTGTAGTCCCACTTCCAAATTATTAAATCAGTTGGCCCTGGAAACCTTTTTCCAGGCATGGTATCTTTTGGAACTGGTGTTCTGAAGAGCAGGCCTGGGGGAACATGACTACGCTTTTCACATGACACTCACCGTGTAGGTGTAGTAGATGAGTTTGCCTGTGCCTTCTCTCTCCTGCTGGAACACTTAACTCCTTAAGGGCCAGGATCGGTTCTTAAGGGTGCTTTGAAAATGTTGAGTGCATTAATGCTTTAGAAATAAGAGTTCTATATTAGCTTTCTTATTTCACAGATGGGCCAGTGATCTTGAGATAGGTCATCTTGAGATGAACATGAGGGATGGAGCAGGGAGAGGAGGGCATCTGTGCTGAGGGTCAAGGGTCGTGGAATGGTCTCAGCCACCATCTGTCCCCAGTATTACACCTGCCTCTTCTGTACAAAAGCATCCTAGACACCAGGCCTCTCTTCTTTTCTACTCCATGACTTCCTGTCACACTATCAAGTCCATCTCTGGCCATGGGTCCTGGGCAAGAATAAAGACCTTTGGCTCACCTACCCACCTGCCCAACTCTTGGTTTGATTGACTTCCCTTCTACAAAGCTTGTGAGCCAGGTAGCCTCCAGCTTCCTTTCCACTGCTAGCACTCTGTATTTTACTATATGCATGGTAATGGGAGCATGTAGTCTCTTAGTGGCCCTCCATAATGCCAAAGGAAGGGATTCTGGGCTTGTGAACAAGAATCTTGATTTCATTTCATGGCCATCCTCTTGGACTTTGACAGAAACCATATGGACTTGTCCTTGACTTGAGAGTATTAAGCAGGAACCTAGTAGGTGGAGTTCCTGCCTTCCAGGGAAATACTACCTAAAGCAATGGCTGGACTTCCTGGGATGTTGGAATAATAATCCTAGCGGGTAACAGTTATTGAGTACTGACCGCGTGCTACAGCACTTTATGGACATAAACTATCCTGGTTGTTTTTGCTGTGGGACTAGTGGCGAACTGCTTCCCTCTCTGTGCACCACTTCTCCCACCTGTACGTGATCTCTTAAAATCTTTTGGGACCATAAAATTCTATGGTTCTCTCCATTCCCGTTAGCAAGGAAGGGACAGAAGAGCACCTCCTTTCATAAAGTGGTAGCCCAGAGGGTGATTCCGTCACACATAAGGGATTTCTAAACACTGGTGAGAATTTGCCCAAGCCCAGCACTTTCAGGCACATGGGAGGCCAGAGCTGTGGCCAGGCCTGCAGAGGCAGGATGACTGCCTGCCACCCTGTGGCGTCAGATGCTTGAGCCGCGAGCCAAGTGTTAGGCAGCTCCCATGAGGACGTCTTACTCAGCACAGGAGCCACCCTCCTAGGCTTCGAACCTTGCCATTGAGAATAGAACTTGATTTGTTCCCCAACAGATTTGTTGTTGTTTTTGAAGTCTACACAACACACAGACCTGTAATTTCACCGAAAGCTCGAAAGCTATTCTCAACAGGAAGTCATATGCACTGAATCCCTTGCAAAGAGGTGTTTGGAAATGTCCATGGCTGTCCTGGATTGTCATTTATGACTGGGATGTGCCACTGGCATTTAGTGGCCAGATTCTAGGGATGCTAAATGTCCTACAAAGAGCAAAACAGTCCCTTATAGTAAAGAGTTATCCTGCCCAAAATGCCAATAGGGCCCTTGTTGAAAAACATTCAAGCAATCTAGCAGGCAGACTCTTTTGGGACCCTGTTCTGATCATAAACACAATTTTTAGTCACACGATTTAGCAGCCCTGCAGTGGTGACATGACCCACTGTGACTTTGCAGAAGCCCGTAAGCCCCTAGCAGCTTGTTGTGCCCTTAGCTTACCTGGCTGGTGCTGTGCCCTGTGCATTTGGAAAGGGCTCTTCCAAATTGGGTTCTCCGATCATTTTCCTTCTCTGCTCTCTTCCCTTTTCATCTCTTCATCCGCCGCCAGATCACACAATGTAGCGTAGGAATTACGGAGCGTTTGTCAAAATTTTGAAGCTCCTTGGAAAAAGCTAATTTGGAATATTACATGGAAACCTAGAAAATGAACTCTCAGAGGGATACACTGTATTTTTTTAAATGTATCTTTATTGGAGTATAACTGCTTCACAATACTGCGCTAGCCTCTGTCGCACAACAGAGTGAATCAGCCACGTGCATACATACGTCCCCATATCCCCTCTGTCTTGAGCCTCCCTCCCTATCCCACCCCTCTAGATCATCACAAAGCACCGAGCTGCTCTCCCTGTGCTATGCGGCTGCTTCCCACTAGCTATCTATTTTACATTTGGTAGTGTATATATGTCCCTGCTACTCTCACTTTGCCAAGGCTTCCCCCTCCCCTCCGTGTCCTCAAGTCCATTCTCTATGTCTACGTCTTTGTTACTGCCCTGCCACTAGGTTCATCAGTACCATTTTTTTGTTGTTGTTTCTTTTAGGTTCCATATAGATGCGTTAGCATATGGTATTTGTTTTTCTCTTTCTGACTTACTTCACTCGTATGACAGACTCTAGGTCCATCCACCTCATTACAAATAACTCAGTTTCATTCCTTTTTATGGCTGAGTAATATTCCATTGTATATATGTGCCACATCTTCTTTATCCATTCATCTGTCGATGGACATTTAGGTTGCTTCCATGTCCTGGCTATTGTAAATAGTGCTGCAATGAACACTGTGGTACATGTCTCTCTTTGAATTATGGTTTTCTCAGGGTATATGCCCAGTAGTGGGATTGCTGGGTCATATGGTAGTTCTATTTTTAGTTTTTTAAGGAACCTCCATGCTGTTCTCTGTAGTGGCTGTATCAACTTACATTCCCACCAACAGTGCAGGAGGGTTCCCTTTACACTACACCCTTTCCAGCATTTACTGTTTCTAGATTTTTTGATGATGGCCATTATGACCGGTGTGAGGTGATAACTCATTGTAATTTGGATTTGCATTTCTCTAATAATTAGTGATGTTGAGCATCTTTTCATTTGCCTCTTGGCCATCTGTATGTCTTCTTTGGTGAAATGTCTATTTAGGTCTTCCATGCATTTTTAAATTGGATTGTTTGTTTTTTTGATATTGAGCTCCATGAGCTGTTTGTATATTTTGGAGATTGATCCTACTTCCATTGTTTCATTTGCAAATATTTTCTCCCATTCTGAGGGTTGGCTTTTCATTTTGTTTATGGTTTCCTTTGCTGTACAAAAGCTTTTACATTTAATTAGTTCCCATTTGTTTATTTTTGTTTTCATTACTCTAGGAGGTGGGTGGAAAAAGATCTTGCTGTGGTTTATGTCAAAGAATGTTTTTCCTATGTTTTCCTCTAAGAGTTTTATAGTGTCTGATCTTACATTTAGGTCTTTAATCCATTTTGAGTTTATTTTTGTGTATGGTGTTAGGGAGTGTTCTAATTTCATTCTTTTTTTTTTTGCGATACACGGGCCTCTCACTGTTGTGGCCTCTCCCGTTGTGAAACACAGGCTCCAGAAGCACAGGCTCAGCGGCCATGGCTCACGGGCCCAGTCACTCCGTGGCATGTGGGACCTTCCCGGACCGGGGCACGACCCCGTGTCCCCTGCATCGACACGCGGACTCTCAACCACTGCGCCACCAGGGAAGCCCTAATTTCATTCTTTTACATGTAGCTGTCCAGTTTTCCCAGCACCACTTATTGAAGAGGCTGCCTTTTCTCCATTGTATGTTCTTGCCTCCCTTGTCATAAATTAGGTGGCCATATGTGTGTGGGTTTATTCTAGGCTTTCTATCCTGTACCATTGATCTATATTTTTGTTTTTATGCCAGTACCATACTATCTTGATTACTGTAGCTTTGTAGTATAGTTTGAAGTCAAGGAGCCTGATTCCTCCAGCTCCGTTTTTCTTTCTCAAGATTGCTTTGGCTATTCGGGGTCTTTTGTGTTTCCATACAAACTGTAAATTTTTTTCTAATTCTCTGAAGAATGCCATTGGTAATTTGATAGGCATTCCATTGACTCTGTAAATTGCTTTGGGTAGTGTAGTCATTTTGACAATATTGATTCTTCCAATCCAAGAACATGGTGTATTTCTCCATCTGTTTATGTCATCTTTGATTTCTTTCATCAGTGTTTTATAGTTTTCTGAGTACAAGTCTTTTGCCTCCTTAGGTAGGTTTATTCCTAGGTATTTTATTCTTTTTGTTGCAGTGGTAAATGGGATTGTTTCCTTAATTTCTCTTTCTGATTTTTTTGTTGTTAGTGTATAGGAATACCAGAGATTTCTGTGCATTTATTTTGTATCCTGCAACCTTACCAAATTCATTGATTAGTTCTAGTAGATTTTTGGTGGCATCTTTAGGATTTTCTATGTATAGTATCATGTCATCTGCAAACAGTGACAGTTTTATTTCTTCTTTTCCCATTTGTATTCCTTTTATTTCTTTTTCTTCTCTGATTGCTGTGGCTAGGTCTTCCAAAACTATGTTGAATAAGAGTGGTGAGAGTGGACATCCTTGTCTTGTTCCGGATCTTAATAGAAATGCTTTCAGTTTTTCACCACTGAGTATGATGTTTGCTGTGGGTTTGTAATATGTGGCCTTTATTATGTTGAGGTAGGTTCCCTCTGTGCCCATTTTCTGGAGGGTTTTTATCATAAAGAGGTGTTGAATTTTGTCAAAAGCTTTTTCTGCATCTATTGAGATGATCATATGGTTTTTATTCTTCAATTTGTTAATATGGTGTATCACATTGATTCATTCGCATATTTTGAAGAATCCTTCATCCCTGGGATAAATCCCACTTGATCATGGTGTATGACCCTTTTAATGTGTTGTTGGCTTCTGTTTGCTAGTATTTTGTTCAGGATTTTTGTGTCTATGTTCATCAGTGATATTGGTCTATAATTTTCTTTTTTGTAATATCTTTTTCTGGTTTTGGTATCAGGGTGATGGTAGCTTTGTAGAATGAATTTGGGAGTGTTCCTTCCCCTGCAGTTTTTTGGAAGAGTTTGAGAAGAATCAGTTTTAGCTCTTCTCTAAATGTTTGATAGAATTTGCCTGTGAAGCCATCTGGTCCTGGACTTTTGTTTGTTGGAAGAGTTTTAACTACAGTTTCAGTTTAATTACTTGTGATGTCTGTTTATATTTTCTAATTCTTCCTGGTTCAGTCTTGTAAGATTGTACCTTTCCAAGAATTTGTCCATTTCTTCGTGGTTGTCCATTTTATTGGCATATAGTTTGTAGTAGTGTCTTATAATCCTTTGTATTTCTGTGGTGTCAGTTGTGATTTCTCCTTTTTCTTTACTAATTTTATTGATTTGCGTCCTCTCCCCTTTTTTCTTGATGAGTCTGGCTAATGGTTTATCAATTTTGTTTATCTTCTCAAAGAACCAGCTTTTATTTTTATTGATGTTTGCTATCGTTTCCTTCATTTCTTTTTCATTTATTTCTGATCTGATCTTTATGATTTCTTTCCTTCTGCTAACTTTGGGGTATTTTTGTTCTTCTTTCTCTAATTCCTTTAGGTCTAGGGTTAGATTGTTTACTTGAGATTTTTCTTGTTTCTTGAGGTGAGATTGAATTGCTATAAACTTCCCTCTTAGAACTGCTTTTGTGTTCCATAGGTTTTGGGTCATGATGTTTTCATTGTCATTTGTTTCTTTGTATTTTTTTATTTCTTCTTTGATTTCCTCAGTGATCTCTTGGTTATTTAGTAGCTCACTGTTTAGCCTCCATGTATTTGTGGTTTTTACAGTATTTTTCCTGTAATTGATTTCCAGTCTCATAGCATTGTTGTCAGAAAAGATGCTTGATGATTTCAATTTTTTTAAATTTACCAAGGCTTGATTTGTTACCCAAGAGGTGATCTATCCTGGAGAATGTTCTTTGTCTACTTGAGAAGTGTATTCTGCAACTTTAGGGTGGAATGTTCTATAAGTATCAATTAAATCTATCTGGTCTATTGTGTCATCTAAAGCTTGTGTTTCCTTATTTATTTTCTGTTTGGATGATCTGTCCATTGGTTTAAGTGGGGTGTTAAAGTCCCCTACTATTATTGTGTTACTGTCGATTTCTCCTTTCATGGTTGTTAGCATTGGCCTTATGTCTTGAGGTGGGTTTATGCATGCTATGTTAGGTGCCTAAACATTTATAATTGTTATATCTTCTTCTTGGATTGATCCCTTGATCATTACATAGTGTCCTTCCTTATCTCTCGTGACAGTCTTTATTTTAACATATATTTTATCTGATATGCGTATTGCTACTCCAGCTTTCTTGTGATTTCCATTTGCATGGAATATCTTTTTCCATTCCTTCACTTCCAGTCTGTATGTGTCCGTAGGTCTGAAGTGGGTCTCTTGTAGACAGGCATATATATGGGTCTTGTTTTTGTATCCATTTAGCCAGTCTGTGTCTTTTGGTTGGGGCATTCAGTCCATTTATGTTCAAGGTTATTATCGATATGTATGTTCCTATTACCATTTTCTTAATTGTTTTGGGTTTGTTTTTGTGGGTCTTTTTCTTCTCTTGTGTTTCCTGCCTAGAGAAGTTTCTTTAGCATTTGTTGTAAAGCTGTTTTGGTGGTGCTGAATTCTCTTAGCTTTGGCTTGTCTGAAAAGCTTTTGATTTCTCCATTGAATCTGAATGAGATCCTTGCTGGGTAGAGTAATCTTGGTTGTAGGTTTTCCTCTTTCAGCACTTAAAGTATATCCTGCCACTCCCTGTGGCCTGCAGAGTTTCTGCTGAAAAGTCAGCTGATAACCTTATGGGATTTCCTTTGTATGTTATTTTTTGTTTTTCCCTTTTAATATTTTTTCTTTGAATTTAATTTTTGTTAGTTTGATAAATATGTGGTTTGATGTGTTTCTTTTGGGGTTTACCCTGGATGGGACTCTCTGTGCTTCTTGGACTTGCGTGACTATTTCTTTTCCCATGTTAGGGAAGTTTTCCACTATAATCTCTTCAAATATTTCCTCAGACCCGTTCTTTTTCTCTTCTTCTGGGACCCCTATAATTTGAATGTTGGTGCATTTAGTGTTGTCCCAGCAGTGTCTGAGATTGTCTTCAATTCTTTTCATTCTTTTTTCTTTATTCTGCTCCTCAGGAGGTACTTCCACCCTTTTGTCTTCCAGCTCACTTATTCGTTCCTGTGCCTCAGTTATATTCTGTTACTGATTCCTTCTAGTGTATTTTTCATTTCAGTTATTGTGTTGTTCATCTGTGTTTGCTTGTTCTTTACTTCTTCTACAGCTTTCTTAAACATTTCTTGTATTTTCTCAGTCTGTGCCTCCATTCTATTTCTGAGATTCTGTATCATCTTTACTATCATTACTCTGAATTCTTTTTCAGGGAGATTGCCTATTTCTTCTTCATTTATTTGGTCTTATAGGTTTTTACCTTGCTCCTTCATCTGTGACGTATTTTTTTGCCATCTCATTTTTTTTTTTTTTTTGATGAGTGGGATTGTGTTCCTGTCTTACTGGTCGTTTGGCCTGAGGCTTCCAACACTGGAGTTTGTAGGCTGTTGGGTAGAGCTGGGTCTTGGTGCTGAGATGAGGACCTCTGGGAGACCCCACTCCAATGAATGTTCCCTGGAGTCTGAGGTTCTCTATTAGTCTAGTGGTTCGGACTCAGAGCTCCCACTGCAGGATCTTTGGCCAGACCCCCGGCTCATGAACCAAGATCCCACAAGCTGCCCGGAACAGCCAAAAAATAAAGGGGGGGGGGAGAACAATAACAAAGTAAAAAATAAAATTATACTAAGAAATTAACAGATATGTTAGAAAGAATGTAAAAATAAAAATAGAGATGAAACAACAGCTGGAAGGCAAAACAGAACCACAATAATAAAAAAGAGGAGGAGAAAAGAAGAAAAGGTGGAAAAGGCCTTGGCTATGTAGGGTGGGGCCTAAGCAGGGGTGGGGTTTGGGCAGTGGGCAGGCCCTATGCTTAGGACCCACAGGACTGGAAAAGGCCCTGGGAGTGTTGGGGGTGGGACTTAGGCTCAATGGAACAGAAGGGGCCCAGGTGTGCCTCCCGCCTCTGGTCTCAGAGCACTGGGGACCCAACCTGGGAGCTCAGTAGGTTTCCCGGACTCAAGTGGGTGGGGCCAACTCCCTCTGCTCCTCTCCCGCTCCTCCCGGTCCTGGAGGCCTCCTCCTGCGTGCCTCTCCTGATCTCCTCCGCGTCTCCCTCCTATGCCCCTAGGACCCACGCAGCCTGTAGTGGGCCTCTGAGGGCATAGGACCTGGCCCGAGAATCAGGCAGACTTCTCTGGACGATTGGGCAGGTGATGCGCTGGGCGTGCTCCCCCTGATCCAAGCCTCCAAGGGTGAACCCCTTCCCCCTCTCAGCCACCCCTCAAGGGCACTGGTCCTGTCTGGCCTCCACTTCTCCTACCTCCTCAGTCCCCCCACATCCTACCAGTTCGCTTGGGCGTTCCTCCTGTCACTTTGGGCTTCGAGGTACCCCACCAGCATCCTGCCGGTGCCCACGTTGTGGGGAGATGCAAACTCCTCATCTTCCCACACTGCCGTACAGTGTATTTTTAAATTCTCCGACTCTCTGGATGGCATTCTTCCTCCTTCCTCAGCCTTCCCATGCTCCTTTTCCTTTCTTGTGGAAAGTTTTTATTTTTAAATGGCTTGGACGCCCTCCCCACTCTAGCTTATAAGGTCCAGAGCCAAGAATTTGGATCTCTTGCTATGGAGAATGAATCCTAGGTATGTGGCTCTTCTTGCCTTCGTGAGATGGATCCTGAGTGGAGCTCTGGAGAAAGCTCATTTCCAGGAACTTGGCAAGCAGTTTCTGATGCAGCAGAGGCCAGAGGGGCTAAGGAAAGAGAAAGGACCATTGAGAAGTGTTGTTTTGTTTGGGAGATGGAGAGAGATGCTGAGAAATGTGTGTGCAGGACAACTCCAGCCAGGGTGTCCAAGCGAGAATGTTTTCATGTTGTCAGTGGCTGATTGGTGCCGCAGGGGTGTGGTACTCCAGGTTCCTAACTGTCGGTGGATCCACCATAGCTGCAGTGTTGGTATAAACACATTCAAATCAGTCTATATATATATGGTCATAAAATTAATTTACGTCCATGTTTACTAAACGATTACCCTTAGTTTTGTAAACCATAGAGATCCCAATTCTCAGATTCTTATATCAGAAGAACAGGAATGTTTGTGAATGCTTGTAATCTGTATTTTGATTGAGGATCATACAGTGGATTTTGAAAGGCTTTATTTAGACTATGTGTGTACTTAATATACGTTAATTAATAAAACTGAATAGTTTTTAATGTGTTAAAAAAATATATAATGAGGGCTTCCCTGGTGGTGCAGTGGTTGAGAGTCCGCCTGACGATGCAGGGGACGCGGGTTCGTGCCCCAGTCTGGGAAGATCCCACATGCCGCGGAGCGGCTGGGCCCGTGAGCCATGGCCGCTGAGCCTGTGCATCCGGAGCCTGTGCTCCGCAACGGGAGAGGCCACAACAGTCAGAGGCCCGTGTACCGCAAAAAAAATAAATAAATAAAAATAAAAAATATATATATATACATATATATAGATATATAATGAGACTATCAATGTATACATATGTATCTGTTTACATATAGTCATCTTATGTGTATATATGTATATATGTGTATACATATATATAGATATACATATACTTTTTTTTCTTTAATTTAGCAAAGATACTTTAGACCTTCTCTTTCAAGGACCATTCACATTTTCTGCCGTGCTCCTGATGCCTTTTCATTAAAGCTTTTCCTTTTACCTGTTTCCATAATCAATCTGCGAATCATTCTGGATGTCTTCCCGGGCAGAAACAAACTGCAACACAGGCTGATGTTAACCCTCAGCCCGGAGCAAAGGCTTCATCTCTCAGGGGTACACCATTGATGCCCTGCACACAGGACACACTGTCCAGATCCCCTCAAGTCACCAGTTCATGTAGGGAGAAAAAGTTGGAGTTGCTTATGAAGTCAGTTCTTGATACTAGCTTTCATTTTTGTGTTATTTCGCTTATAAAATTCTTATCAGAAGGTTTTAGAAAAAAAGTGAGAAATGGTATTCCTGACTAGATGACTATGACAGAGGGAACGGGAGACACTCTAAGTGCCAACAGGTTCCTTTCTATTTCTATTCCCACTAAATGTCTTCTGTCTGACACATTCTTTCTGCTGGAAGCCACAGCAGCAACCCCAGGCCCTGTGTCTTGGTAGCTACCGTTCACTGTCAGTTTTGCTTCTGGAGGCTTCTGAGGTCTCCTGCTGCTTGTTTCACAGGAAAGGTGGCTTAGGCTTTTGTTGCCTCAGTAAATGTTTGGTTTGAGTCATGAGGCTTTGACAGTGGCTGCCTTTTGTTGCGATCTTTCCCCTGCTTGTGTGTTAAGTGACACGCACCTACCCATGGCCAGGCTGGCTTCCCCTTGATGTCTGTGAGCAGCGATGGAATCGGTCTTCCCTCCAGGGCTGGTCTCAGATTCTGAAGTGGGTCTTGATAGCCTGTCTCTTCACATGGTCTTCCCTCTGTGCATGTCTGTATCCTCATCTTTTTTTTTTCTCAGAAGGAGAAATTATGGTTATATTGGATTAGGGTTCACCCTAATGACTTCATTTTAACTTAATCACCTCTTTAAAGACCCTGTGTCCAAATATAGTCACATTCTGAGGTACTGGGAATTAGGACTTCAACAAATGGATTGGCGGGGAGGTACAATTCAAACTACCATGCTAAGATTTCATGCAAAATGTCTAGGATTTATTGTTCCCCTCCTTAGAGGTGCCTGGCACTGAGTGTCTGGAGGCACCTTGGAGGTAGATGGGAAATGGCTCACTTCAAGCTTGGTATAAACCAACTTGATCGTTGAAAGGGATTGAGAGATCCCTGAACCCTTCCTACCAAGGCCACTCTGCCTTATCCCCCAGAAGGGATCACAAAGGCTGAGTCATCCCAAAGCACACCTGTTTTTTTTTTGCGGTACGCGGGCCTCTCACTGCTGCGGCCCCTCCTGTTGCGGAGCGCAGGCTCAGTGGTCATGGCTCACGGGCCCAGCCGCTCCGTGGCATGTGGGATCCTCCCGGACCGGGGCACGAGCCGGTGTCCCCTGCATCGGCAGGCGGACTCTCAACCACTGCGCCACCAGGCAAGCCCAGCACACCTGTTTTCTAGCTGAGTGTTTGTCCCTAAACCCCAGTGGGGAATTCCAGTGCTGGGGTGCTGGACTAGATAGAACCGTGTAGAGCAGAGCAGGGAGGAGCTGGACCGGCCCATGTGATGAAGTATTGGTGGGTGATTTTAATGATCACTTACTACATAGCAGATACTGTGCTGGTGATTTACATTCTTTAAAATTTTTTTTTTTTATTTTTAAAGATTTAGAAAACCCACCATCCAGTATTTTGTTAACACCCAAAATGTAGAAAGGATATAATTGTAAACAACCGTCTTTGGCATGGAAATAATTTAGCTTTACTAACAATACACTCTCCTTGATTTTCTCATTTTTCCATGAACCAGAGACATCATTACAGAGAGTTATCATTTGAGCTTAACGTTGAAGGTGAAAATGGGAAGAGGTTTGTTGTGGGACTGGAAGAAATTCCACAGAAAAGTAAGGAGTGTTATAGAAAGAACATAAACTTTGGAGGTAGACACAGATGGTTTGGAATCCTGGCTCCAATATATACTGTGTATGACCTCAAGAAATAAATATAAACTCATAGTATGAGAGCTTTCTGGCTTCCACATCTGGGTAATGAGGTATTAATTTGCCTTAGTGGTTGTGAGGACAGAATTAGGTAGCCCTTATTAATATTAGAAGAATGTGGATCTCTCCCAAATTCTGTGAAACAACCTTGGAATTAAATTAGGAGTTTCCCTTCTTTGACTAAAGTAGCCACATTTACACAAATAATTGTCATTAAAATGCTGCCAGTCTTAGGAAGCTGTGCTCATCATTATGTCATTAGAGTGCAGTTTATGTAGCTTTCTGCATCCCCGGTATGCATCCCAGCAGTTAAAATCAAGCGGCAGCTGCATGTCTGTGGATGTCATACCATAGCTGTGGATCTATTGATAGTCCTTTGAGATTAAATCCCATGGCAGAGATTGGTCTCATTTCACAATGGTTAGAAAGAAGGCTTCATCATTTTTTTTTTTTTTTTTGCGGTACGCAGGCCTCTCACTGTTGTGGCCTCTCCCATTGCGGAGCACAGGCTCCGGACGGGCAGGCTCAGCGACCATGGCTCACGGGCCCAGCCGCTCCGCGGCATGTGGGATCTTCCCGGACCGGGGCACGAACCCGCGTCCCCTGCATCGGCAGGCGGACTCCCAACCACTGCGCCACCAGGGAAGCCCAAGGCTTCATCTTATTGTTAATTAGCTGAGATGAACTGACATCATAACTAGGAAGAGAGACTTACTGCAAACTGAAGAATTCTTTTCCTTTCATAATTTATTCTTTTCCATTTATTCTGCTCCTACCCCATAATAAGAAACATATCACATTTTCAGAAGGGTTTGTTTTGTTTTGTTTTGTTGTCTTGGAAGGGAAGAGACTTTGAACATGTTTGTGCACCAAGCAGCAGAAGCTGAGAGAGGGAGGGTAGCAGGTGGAGTGAGACCTTGGCAGAAGAGGAAGTTTGTGGAGTTTGGAGACAAATGGCGGGATCCCTACTCCTGCTATGTCACTGTCATTTTCCCATCCGTTCCCTAAGGGGGAAATGTTGGTCTTCAAGGTACAATGAAACCACACATGAATCATGGATTTTCCTAGCCAGAGTCCCATTGATCCAGGTCCTCATTCCGGCTCTGCTGGGAGCAAGCCTGGTCACATTAGAGAAATTCATTGCCTATTTGAGCCTTGGTGTCTTCACATCTTATTAGGAAATACAGGGCACGCTAAGCCCCTAAAATTGCATATGGTAAATACTCATAAATAATAGGTCTCCTTACTATCAGTGCACTGATGTTGTGTGCTATAAACTTCCTTTCATCAGATGCAAATGCAAAATTAATATGCTGAACAATTCATCCAAATTACTGTATGTATATATGTATATATCTATGACAGTAACGTATTGTATGTGGATTTGTACTTCACCGGCAGTCTCAATGGGTGTTGGAAACTTGAATATTTACATAGAGTCAGCATAACCTAAGGTTGAGGAGCCTCATTGCTCCGGTTTCAACCCCACATCACTATTTTTTGTCGTTGTTGTTGTTGCGGTACGCGGGCCTCTCACTGTTGTGGGCTCTCCTGTTGCTGAGCACAGGCTCCGGACGCGCAGGCCCAGCGGCCATGACTCACGGACCCAGCCGCTCCACGGCATGTGGGATCTTCCCGGACCGGGGCACGAACCCGTGTCCCCTGCATCAGCAGGTGGACTTTCAACCACTGCGCCACCAGGGAAGCCCCCCACATCACTATTTATCAACTTGGGTCTTGGGAAAGTTACTTGACCTCTCTGTGCCTCAGTTTCTTCTTCAAAAGAATGGAAATGATGAAATGGTACCTCTCTCAAAGGGTTGGTAATGAGTATTAAATGCATAAATATTTGTAAAGTGTTTAGAATGGAGTCAGACATAGGACAAGCACTATAACATAGGTACCTGTTAAAATTAAAAAGCCCAAGTAATTTTGGCTGTTTTTTCACGTGATGTGATCTGTAACGGTCATACACATTTTCCAGGACCTGCTAATTGGAATCACATTTTACGCTTAAATAATTGGTGCCTTCGGTTCAAAACCTGAGTAGAATTACAATCTAGTACCTATTTCTACGAAGTCTTCAGTGAAGGGGATTCCTTAGGTAAACACTTGGAGGTACTGATGGGTCTCCTGGGGTGCTCAGGACTCTCTTTGAAATTTTGATGACTCTCAGACATGCAGATCATGAAACTGGCTTTGAAGTTTTGGTTGGCTCACCCAGATATGCAAATCCAGAACTAGCTTTGACCAAGAAATTTGAGGCTTAAGCCCTTTCTTGACTGAGGAGTGGACTAGAAGTTGCAGCAGTAAGAATGTAAGTTAGTGACCTGGGAAAACTTGCTCATTGTATAATTAATGGTTCCACGTGGCCCAAGGCAGCTCTGTGTAAAGCCTTTAAGCAGCCTTTCCACTCTATTGGTGCATGCCAAGTGCCGTACCATTGGAGTCTGGGCTGATACCCCTTTGGTACCTGCTCTGCCCTCTGTCCTTGGATTGGACACTTGCTAGAAGAGCCCCAAAATGCTATTAACAGTTTCTGCAACAGCTAATGCCCCTGCTTCTGGGACTAAAGATTCTTCTGGGTAGAGAACTGCAATTCCAGCATTTCATAAGAGTGATTTAGCTGCACAGCTGCTGAGGGTCTACAGTGAAAAATGAATACCCCGTGGCACACATGAAGGGCACCAGCCAAGCAGCCTGCAGGGTGACCCCTAGGGTCCTAAGGCCATCAGATTAATGGATGCCCAGCAATTCCTAAACTAGTGACAAGATATTAGTTGGGCCAGCGCTTTCTTCTAAGCAATAGTATGGAATCCCAATTGAAAACAGCGCTTGTGTGTTTAATTCCATGCTTTGAAGTAGGAAAAATTTCAATTCCAGAAACTATGAAATCATATGTGTACAATGTAAGTAAAAAAAAAATCCCAGACATAACCTTAACCTTTTGTTCTCCAGCATATCTCTCTGCAAATATGCCTGTACATGTGCACCCCACATACAGTCTAACTGAGAACCACTGGGTCTTGGTGTTTTTCGTTTTCCCTTTGCCAACTATATATTCACTTGATGGTCTTACGGCAGGTAGCAGACTCTAAGAGTTTAACACAGAAACTTATTTTTCTCCTGCTAGTTGAGAAGAGGCCACATTATTCCATTGTAGCAGAGGGATACCTTTGTCCACTGGTGATGACTCCAGAACACTGGTGTTGTGTAGAATCCTGGGGGCAACAGAAAATTCAGAGCACATTTCTTATGTTTTTTTCCTGGAGGAGAAAACCCCTAATTATTCCTAAAGGCATTACATGTAGTGCCCTGTCCAATCTGTTGGTAAATATAGGCAGGTCGTCTTTACCTTCACATGGCCGTAGCTGCTTTGTAAATTATTCACAGCGAATGTGTACGTGATTTTGGAGTCAGACCTACCTTCCTTGGCCTAGTTCCCGGCTCCATCGTGTGTCTGCTCCTCTTCCTGACCCCCCTCCCAGCTTCCTCACCTGTAAAGCTGGCAAGACCAGAGTTCCTGCCTCGGAGGGCTCTCGTGAGGATTAAATACGGCAAAAACCGCATGGTCGTGTCAATAGACGCAGAAGACGCATTTGACAAATTTCAACCATCACGTATAAAGCATCAAGAATAGCGTCAGGCACAAAGTAAGCTCTATTAAATGTTAATAATATTACGAATAACGTAGGCAGTAAGCTGACTCATCTATCCTTAAAATGTCTTCTCTGGGAGATGGAAATGCTAAGAAATCACTGGCAAGTCTGAGTGCAAAGGGTGGGAGTCAGCCCAAGTTTTAGGTGTCTGTGCCCTGGTTTTTTCTCCAAGCTCAGAATGTGAAAGAGCTCTGGTGTTGGGCGGTTGTTACTGAGACGAATCCCAGCTTTCTCCTTCCTCCTTGATCACATCTAACATCAAAAACCCTGTTTCAGGCGATCTGGGTGTCCACAGTGGGGAAGAACTCCAGCTCACCACCACTATCACCCACGTGGACGGACCCACCGAGATCTACAAGTTGACCCGCAAGGAGGCCCAGGAGTAGGAGGCTGCAGCACCCGGCTGGGACTGTCCCCCACGCCCCAGCCCCGCTAACTAGAGTGGGGAGCGTGCCAGAGAGCTCCACGTGCAAATGAATGCTCTGTCTCTTAGCTGTGGTTTACTTGGACCAGCAGCGTGGATGTTCGTCAGCTTGCCTTCTGATGGTAACTCTTGGAGGAAGATTCCTGCAGCCACTAATGCATTGTGTATGATAACAAACCCTCTGGTACGACACATGTTCTGTGATCATTGTTAATTAGTGACATAGTAACAGCTGTAGCAGGTGGTTAGTCAACCTCATGTGTTGGGGGTGCACTCCTTGGGGGATGGTTTGGGCCAGATGGGGTCTATATGGAGTGGAATATTTGATTCTTTTTTTTCCTGTTTTAGATTCTAGGATAGAGTTTAACATTCTTTGCTGTCCGAGATGGGCTGGTGTCATAGTCTTCTTAGTCCGTGACCGCTTTTTTTTTTCCCTATTTATATCACCAAGTAGCCTATCGAGTTAATATTTAAGTTGTCAATAGATACGTGCCCTTATTTTTTACGGCATAATATAAAATAACTGAATTTCATGAGAAGGTCTGTTACACCAGGGGCATTTCAGCTTTGAAACCAAATCTGTATATCCAATACTAACCAGTCCGTTGGATGTGGGTTTTAAAAAATGTTTGCTAAACTACCCAAGTAGGATTTATTGTATTAAATGGCCTCTGGGTCTGAAAAGCTTTTTTAACCTCTTGCTTAAAATGTGTTTTCTTTTGATAAGATGCTTCAAACAGCCTCCGAAAGTGTAGATCCGATCATTTAAATAAACCTGTATGTATATGCATATATGTATATGCACACCTCGTCCTCATGCTCAGCCAGAACACGTGCATGCAGATTCTTTTCCGTGTTGCGTCTATGAGGTAGGGGGAAACAGCTCTATGAAAAATTAAAATATTTTGCCATCAAATCAAAGTGTTTGGGGGTGGTATATATTTCTGGAAATAGGGTAACATTTTCTGCACTGGATGGTTAACCTACCTAGGCTGGCATGTGTGACAGAAAGGGTCGTGGGCGGGGGGAAATGTACATGATTTAGAAGTAAATTATGACCCTCCTACCTACGCCCACTTCCCCAAATAGCCTGTTTCATTGTATTTTAACTCTGCCATTGGAGAGACAACATGGTACAGCAGAGAGAAAGAATACTGGATCTGAGATTAGAAGGCAGAGTTTCCTAGCAGAGGCCCAACATTTATTACATAGCATGCCCTTGTTGAAGCCACCTGACCTGGCTGTTCCCTCACCTACAAACTGGCATTCATAAACTTTAACTGCTTCACGGGGTGGCAGTGCAAATTAAGTCAGTTAATGTGTATGGAAATGCATTTTAAACCCTGAAGCTGTGTAACTATGTTCTTTCTGGATTTTAAAGACAATTTCGTGAGTGTCCTGTTTTTCAGACATTGATGCCTGGAGGTTTGGGGCACAATCCATTTAATTCACCTACTCGGCACTCCTTCTCCATCCTTTCTTTTCCCTGATTTTGGCTAAAACCATGGTATACAGTGATGGGAGGAATTACTTTGGCTTTGGCTTTTCTCTCAGGCCTTTTCCTGTCCTGGTAAACATTTGATGGCGTTTAATCCAATGCACTCAACGTCCACTTCTGATCGACCACTGTGGTGCCAGGAATTAAATGTAGCCCATGCTTCACAGTCTGGAAGGGAAGATGAACTTAAAACACGACAAGTAATCTCCTGCCCCAGAGGATGGATGAGAGTTTCTCCTAAGGAGATGTGGAAAGGGCCTGAGATAGACCTTAAAGAAGAAGAAGTAAGATTTTACGAGGGCTGAAGGACAAAGGGAACAACAGTAAAAAATCATAGAGGAAGTGAAGAACAGAGAATGTGTGGACAAGGCTGGTCATCAGGCCTGATTGGCACATAAAAGGAGTGGATATGGCAGAAGATGGGCCCCATGCATCTGTGAGCCAGAATGAGAAGGGTCCTTAATTCTATGGGAAGGGCTATCAGACTTAGCCTAGAGTTTTAGGCAGAAAAGTGATATGATCAGAGTTACTGCTGGAGCAACAGAAAGGCTGGACAAGCCCAGCAGAAAGATCACAAACCCTGGAACCAGGGCAATAGTAGAGGACATGGAGAAGAGGGGATTAATTTTGGAGATAAAACCGGCAAGGCCTGAGCATTCTGAATGTGGACCTCATGAAAGGCAAGAGCAGAATCAAATTTCAAGCCCTCCTAGGTGAGGGAACGTTAGGGACCTTGACAGAATTAGGGATTTTTGGAGAGAAAGTATCAGTGAAACTATTACCTAAGGGTCTGTAAGTACTAGAAGCCAAGTCTAGCAAGCTTAACTAAAAGAGGGACTTTAGTAGAACTTTCCGAGAGCACCCAGCACCAGGAATTCATGGACCTTTCCCCTAAAACACTACCATTAACTAGTCCAAGTCTTTGTCTCTCTCGCTTCAAAACTAGGGGAGGGTGCGTGAGTGGCTCAGTCTCAGGCAGGTGGCTGCCCCTGTGCAGATCACCTGTGATCAGGAAGCCAGTCAAATGGCTGCTAGCAGCTTACCCTGTGGATTGACATCAGTTTCTAAAGAATGGAGAATCCATTTTGAGCTGGGCACACAATCAGAAAAGATGAATTACAGTGGGCCAGATGAGGAGTTTGAAGTTTTGGGTTTTAAAAGCCATCTTCTGGAGGAATTGACAAGCTAGCAGTTGTAAACAAGAGGGGAAGCGGACCAGTCAGGGCAGGAGGCTTTGCAGCCATCATCACTGAGAACGAAGTTCAGCTTGGCAGAGCAGCAAAGCGTCAGATAGCTGGGAGTGATGAACCGGGCACAGCCCATTCAAGAGGTGGGAGGAAGTAACTGAGGTACATGACTCACAGGAACGCAAGGTGTCAAAGAAGCCAAAGAAAGAACCAGACCCAAGGGAAAAAATTTCAATACCCTGAGAGATTCAACAGCATTTAAAGATTGAATAAGTCCTGTTGGATTTGGTGGTTTGGACATGTGGGACCTCATGGCAAGGGCAGACATTAGAGTGCTCATGATGGGAAGGAAAGAGGTAGGACGGTAGTCCAGGAGGAACCAGAGTCTGGGGAGAGAATGGGACTGAGTTTGTAAACTCTAAGGGGGTGAGAGTCAGCCATGAAGTCAAGACAATGATGAAGTAACATAAGCCCCAAGGAAGGTCAGAGACTTGGGATAAAGGACACAAACTGATGAGTTAGCTTTGAAAGAGTGAAAGGTCACTTTTATCCAGAGACAGGAGAGAAATAACCGATGGATGTTAGAGGAGAAACTTTAGGTCAAAAGGAGAGAAGTTGCAGCCTGTCCCTTTGTGTGTTCTGCTTTCTCCATGAACATGAAATGAGCTTGGAGTTCTGCTGAAGAAGTTCTCCGTTTCAACAATGCAGGTTGAATACAATTGTTTTCAATCAGTTGGAGACTTCAAGAAACCCTTCAAGAGGCAAGAAAGAGCCTTTATTAAGGACTGTCAACCTAGAGCAAAAGTTAATTATTGGCCATGTATGCATTTTACAAATTATCTTAAATTTTTAAAGTAGTTTTGAAGAATATTATGGAGAAGTATAAAATTCTCCAACAATCTGCCTTTAAAAAATAAGAGAAGTTACGATTATATTCAACAAACAAGTAAGGTACAATTGCTATTTCCCATAGAAAACAATCAGTTTTATGTTGGTTAAGCCATTGGGTTCACGAGGTGTTAGTCCTTCATTTTCCCCTTAGGGGTAGAAAACGTCCATAAAAATGAAATAAGTGGTTTCTCTCACGACCTCTTGGTAGTTCTAATCATTTCTCAGAACTGAGATGATGTCTCAATTCTGATACCTAAGAGCTGGTGAAGCCTTTGGAAGTCAGACCCCTCGGGGTTCTGGCAGGTACCTTGAGAAGCTCTACAGAAGTATCAGAAGGGAAGTTGGTCTTGGGTCTCATCCTCATCTTGGCAGTTCTAGAAACTCTATTTTGTCAACTTTTTCAAACTGATCCAGCTTTGAGAGGCTGCCTGGTCACATCGGGGAGTCTCAATGGATGGCAATTCCCATGCAGTCTCAACAGTGAAGCGTTCGACACGCCTTGTGTCTCCATCATCAAGGACGTGTTCTTCCTTGCTATTGTTGGGTAACCATGGAGGCTAAAAGAGGAAATGGGAGGTTTTCGGTGCACAGGGGATAAAAGCACAGAGAAATGAGAGCCCTTGAAAGAAATAACATCTCAACCATGACGAAGCCGTACCTCCAAAGGAAATACACACAGCTCCCTGAAGAGTGCTAGCACAGTGTGGGAGTCCAGCTGGGGAGCATTGGTGGGTGAGCCAGTGAACGCACCTCAGCTCATCCCATTCTCTCTGACTGCTGGGGATGCCCTTCTTCCCTTGGTTCAATCACACCCTGCTCCTTTCACTGCCATTCAGCATCGGGATACGTTAGTGCAATTGATTAGGCTTCATGTGTGGGTGTAGCCTGACTTCCATGAGCCTATGCCTCACCCTGTATTTCAAGGTCCTCTCGTACTTTTGTGCTACGGGAACCATTCTGACTTCGGCGGCTTGCTCTTGCCCGTCACATTTTGCTACAGGGATGACTTTCATTGTACAGGGATGACTTAGTTTCTGAGACGGTGTCAGTGGTGCGTTTCTTTCGTCCCGACATCAGAGGGCTCTTCGGGCACTCCTGGATCCACCCCAGTGCCCAGAGCTTCCTGTCTCTATGATCATGCACTTAGCTTCGGTGGTTGAGAAGACCCTTCAGTATTGAGACCCGACCCCCTTTGCGACTTTGGCCTTTTTGTTCTGACTGCAGTTCCTCCCACAGGTCCTGTCCCACCCAGGACTGCTCTCCTCCAGGCTCACGTCTTGATTCCTCAGCTCCTCGTCCAGATGTGGTTTCTGGACCCTTGCCTCACGACTGCGCGCCTATTAAGTGCCTTCTAGTTTCTCATTGTTCTAGAATTTGATGCTCAGACTGCAGCATTGCTCCGCCTGGTACAGATTAGTGTGAAAATACTTCTCCTAGGGCTCGACATCCTAAGAAGATGGCGCTGGATTTGAAGACTTATCCACTTCTTACCTTTTTGCTTCTCGTGAACATGTGACCACTAAAACACTTAAGAGTTTTTAAAATTAATACAGGCATACCTTGTTGTATTGCACTTTGCAGGTGCTGCCGTCTTTACAAATTGAAGGTTTATGGCGGCCCTCTATTGCCAGATGATGTTTAGCGTTTTTTAGCAATGAAGTGTTTTTTAATTGAGGTATGCCCCCTTGTTTTCTAGACATGATGCTACTGCACACTGAATAGACTATAGTATGGTGTAAACACAACTTTTATATGCATTGGGAAACCAAAAAATCCATGTGAGTCCTTTTATTGTGGTATTCACTTTATCACAGTGTTCTGGAGCCAAACCCGCAGTATCTCCAAGGTATGCGTGTATCGCCAATACCCGCCTTTGTATTCAGCAATATTTTTCAACTAAATTGTAGGACTTTACAAGTGTATCTGTGAATTTCACTTTTTTCCCACACACAGATTCAATAGGTAAAGCCCATCTGTAACTTTTAAATAAGCACAGTTTGAAATGTAAATAAAAGTAGTTAAGACATAAGTGCAAAATGGGTTGGTTTCAACTGCTGGAGAATTTCCTCCCTCAGCCTGGATCTCTCCTTTGTCCAGCTCTCTCTCTGTCTCTCTCTCTCTCTCTCACACACACACACACACACACACACACACACACCCCATTACTGTTAAACTCCTTTTTTCATGTGCATGTGTTTTGTAATATGGAACTTTATAATTTACATATTTTTCCTTTAACATCTCCTCTTCATAGTCACATAGTGACTACATAATAAAGGAGTGAGGTTCAGAGAAGTGAAATGACAAAGTTGGTACTAAGAAGAGATCTTCAGTCTCTGAACCTGTCTCTTCAGTGCCATATTTGCAGCAGAAGAGTCAAGAATTTTCTTTTGAGCTGCAGCTCTCATTAGAGCAGAATGACCTTATTGGGAGATGTTATTCCAGCCTAAAAAATATCTGCGTCCTCTCCACTTCCATCGATGGCAAGTGTCTGCCCTCTTCCGGCCAAAGGGAGGATGACAGCTACCACTGAGCAAATTCTTAGAACAAAAGTCAGACCTTGGAATGGGGGAATTTGCAGTTGCTCCATGATAATTATTGCTTTTTAGTGAGTTCTTGTCATAGCTTTGCATATGACTTTGCTCTGGGACCCTTAGGGCAGTTGCCTACACCCCATCCCCCTTGAACTAGGTGATCTCTGAAGTCCTCACCAGCCCTGATTCTAAGAACGGTAAAGGAGGCTATGCGTTAATGACATCTTACAGCAATGCAGGGTACTTGATCCAGATCCGCTGTGGGCAGATGCGCTGGCATCAAAGCCTGAGGGGGTGCTAGTGTAAATAGATCCCCTGCATTTATTGATTCGGAAGCCCCTCCGATCCTTCTCACTGTTCTTCTGAGCTCCTCTGAAGCTCTGAGCTCCCTCAGGTGGCTGCTCTACCCAGCAACTCTTTCCAGGGGGATGAGTCAAGGTCAGGATGGTCTTCACTCCCATGATGAACTCTTCTCAGTTCAGGGACACTGAGAGACTGAAAGTGGGCCAAAGACAGGAGCGGCCAACACATGAGATTTTTCCATCGCACGTGCTTGGCGGACGTTCCTCACATGCTGACCGGATGGAAACTCCAGGCCAGCACAAAAAGGCCAGAAGCCGGTCAAGACTCACTGCGAACTGAGAATCCGTTTTAAAGAGACTCTTCCTTTGTTTGTGAAATGCTTCACAAAGGGAGCTGTTCCTAGGAACGGGCAGGAGTGTTAAATCACGTTTGTGTGGCTTAGCCTGGTCCCCTGAAAGGCAACAGCTGAGACAAGGATTCCTGTGCAGGTTCGTAAGGCGGTCCGAGGAGACACTGAGAGGGAGCGTGGAACTTACACTGAGAAAAGGGAAAGCTCGGGACCGCCACCACTGCGCTGCTCACTCAGGCTTCTTCGGGCTTCTGGCTTTGGGATTCCGGCTCCCTAGAAGGGTGAGCGACAGCCCCGCTGAGCAAGGAGGCAGGGCCTAGCCAGCACCAGCCCTCTGTTGGTGCAGGGTCACCCCTGAGCTGTTAGCTACCTGGAACCAGAGTCAGCTTGAGTAATATGGGTGCTACGTTGTGTTCTTACCTGATTCCCCAAAGCAAAACAGGCTTGTTGTAAAAACCTTGGAAAGATGCATGAGTCAAGAAAAAAAGGCAAACTTTTCAATACTTGATCACACCAAGTATTAGACATAAATACTTAAAATGTCATTGTTCTTACACAAGTTTTTATATGCATGTACGCACGTGTGTATATTATATGCATAGATCATATTTCCTATGTTTATATATGCATGAATATATCATATATGTGTGTATATATCAAATATATGTGTATATATATAACGTATTTTTTATATATTACAATGGTATTATATACAAAAGATTTCTGGAGAATTTCTCCAGAAATTCTCTAGAAAGCAGTATTATGTGACCTGCCTTCTTCACAATACACTATATCTAGAAACTCCATATCATTATATCATCTACAACATGATTTTAATGACTTTATTATTGTAGTCTCTAATAAGGATGTGTCATTTGTTTATTAAGCCCCTATTTTGGACATTTAAATGATTTGCAAAATTTGACTATTATATGCTGGAATGAACATCCTTGGATATAAATCTTGTTGTAGATCTCTGATGGTTACCTTAGGATCAGTTCCTAAGAGTAGAATTACTGGGGCAAAAGTTCAATCATTCATTCATTAGGTGTATGTTGAGCACCCTAGTTATGGGCTAGTGCTGTTCTAAGTACTTGGGACAGACAAGTAAGCAATGTCCCTGTCACCAAGGTGCATATTGACCTGGTAGGGGGAAGCGGTGAGGGGAAATAAGTAATAAATAAACACAGTGATGGTGATAAAGGCTATGGAAAAAAGCGTTCATGACGGACACCTGTAAGCTAACCATGGCCCCCAGAAATGTGCCACCAGCAGAATGGGGGCCTGTGGCTTCACGTCTTCACTGACACTATGCAATTTTGCAATTTGCCACTTTAAGGTGCAAAAAAAGTTGCATTTTACTTATATTTCATGACCAGTGAGATTGAACATGTTCTATATTCCTGTGAGTTTATATTTTTAGGTTGTCAGTTCAGATTCTTCATCCGTTTTCCTCTGATATTCTGGTTTAGGGTATTCATCCTTTGTCTCTCATACATGTAGCCAAACTTTTCCCAATTGTTACTTGCTTTTGATTTTGTTTTTGATGGTTCTTGGGGGCATGGAGCTTTTTAATTTTATATAATCAATTCTGTAAATCATTTCCTTTATATTTTCTACCTTTACTGTAATGCTGAAGGAAATCTCTCTAATCTGAGATAATAGAACAGGTCAACCGTATTTTTTTCTAGTTTTCTAAATTTTCTTTTTAAGTTTTCTTTCTTTAATTCATTAATTCGTATGGAATTTGTTTTTCAGTAGGAATCTCAAATACTTTTTTCTAAAGTTTTTTTGGATAATGATTGGGAAAGACACTATCTTAAGAAAACTGGGGAGGCTGTAGCAGTGGGCCACCCGTGAGCTGAGACTCTGGGACAGCCTTGAGGCTGAAGTGTGGGAACCATTCCAGCCGCCAGGCACGCTAGAAGCTGCCTGTGAGAAGTAGAGCTCTCTGTGCTACGCTACCCAGGTGCTACCCAGGTCCTCACCTTGACTTTGCCGGTGTGGGCCCTGTCATTGGGAGAGATGGACTTGCACTGGGTCATGGAGGAAACTTGAGAGGTGTGGGCAGGGGCCGAGTTTGCTGAGGGACAAGTAGGCAGTGGTTGCTGACTGTCCCCTGTGCCTGGACCTCCCAGGGGGATGCCCTGGGAAGCAGCCAGCTCTTCCATTGCAGAGCTCAGGGGAATAGCATCTGGGGTCAGAAGCTGATGATCACATTGATTGGATCAATAAATGGGGACCGCTTGAGTCTTCTCTGTGGGTAGAAGGAGAGGTGAGTGATGACCTGGTGGGATGAACAGAGCAGAATGTCCTGGCTTATGCTGTAACTTTGCAACTAATTGCTGTGTGTCTTTGACCAAGTTACAGTACCTCTCTGGGCCTAGTTTTTAATCTATCAGATGTTCTTTCTATTATACTATATTTAGCAGCACTAATTGATTGGGAAGAATATCCACTCTAGACTTAATGGTTTGGAGTACAAGGTGCAGTAGTACAGATAGAATTTGGGAATGTGTACAGTATACTAGCTTGATGCATTGGAGTGAGTGAGTGAGTGAGTGTGTGTGTGTGTGTGTGTGTGTGACAGAGAGAGAGAGAGATATAATTAGAGAAAGAGAAGGGAGGAGAGAAAGAAGGGAGGGAGAGAGGGAAGGAGGAAGGACGCGAAGAAGGAAGTTGAAAATAAGTTGGCCCTGTGAGAATATCGAAGCAAGGTTTGTCGTGAGTTGGAATTTCTGCCAATCATCCTAACTGCATAAAGGTAAGTGGGAGGGGTAGGGGCCACTCATACAGGTGCAACAGCAACCTTTCAACCCACCAGCTGGATCAGGAGGGGACAGTCCTGTTAGCCTTCAAAATTAACATTTAAAACCCCCTTGTCCAGAATGACTGTAAGTCATAGCTACTTGCTGCCCTCTGCTGGTCAAAATAAATAATGTCTGCATTACAAAAGAGTTCTAACTGATTGTAATGATGATATTTATTTACCCCCAAAATATTTACGGAGCACCTATTAAGTGCCAGGCACTGTTCCAAAGCAGACCAGTAACCAAAACAGACAAATATCCCTACCTTCATGGGATTTAATTTAATAACAACAATGATAATATCTAACATTTATAGATCCCATGCTATGCATGTGCCAGGTAGCATTTTAATTCCTTGATATTTATCAATTCATTTCCATCCTCAAATCAGTCCCAAGAGGTAGGTATGATTATTTCCATCGTTTTAAAGCTGAAGAAACTGGTGCGCATCGAGGTTAAACGATTTCCCTGAGGTCAGACAGCTGGGAAATAACTGAGTCATGTTTAATTCATTTTGCTTCTAGAGCCTGTTCTTAACCACTCCATTCACTGCCTTTACTGGCGTTTCTAGCAGATACGCTTCTCCTCCTGTCCCAAATACTGTGTAGGTGCTGGCATTATGAGGTGGAAAGGCAAACACCCACCTGCTCCTTTGGCTCAGTCACTCATCCATCTCAGTCTCTGTGTGCCCTCGAGCCAGTCCCTTACCCCATGCAGCTGTGGGAAGATTAACACAGGGCGAGGGCATGCTGACAGCAGGGTCCTGCCAAGTGTTGTCCCTGTCCTCCGCCATCCCCTAAGCTGACCCTCAGATGGGAGGCTCAAGGAAGCCGCTGGAGGGGTGGAATCTCTAACCTGCTGCTCCAGGCTTCTGTCTTGAGGTCCTAGTGAGTCCTTCTCCAGTTCAGCGCTAAGGGCAGGAGGCAACCTGGAAGTTAGTGATGAAACTCAGAGTTCTTTCCTGCTTGGCCTAGATTTCTGGGGCAAAGGGATGGCATACAGCAAGAGGGCTTCAGGTCAGCTCCAGGGGAGAGCTGCACCTACTGACCTGGGAGATGGAGCTCCCCCAGTCTCCAGGGAGAGCTGCACTAAAATGCCAGTGGTTGCTGCCAGGAGGGAAAGGGTCCAGAGCAGTGGGGTACAGGAGGAACGAGGAAGTCCTCAAATTTTGTAAGCCCTAGATTTCTACTTGTTAAATTTTTTGTCATGTGTGCCCGACCTCATATAAAATGTCTCTCTTATTGGGAGAGAACATATTTTTAAATTTTATTTTAATAAAATCTCTTCAGAAATTTGATGTTTTTGAAAGGCAAATTTAAGAAGTATTCTGTTATTGTATACCCCAGAATCCCCTCTTGTAACCAATGTCTAAATAACATTATAAGAGCTGCTCTTTAGGAAGCACTGATGATGTGCCAGCACCTCACAGCAGCCCCATGACATAGGTACTTTAGTCATGTCACTTACAGATGAGCAAGCTAAAACTCAGAGAGGTTAAGTCATTTGTTCTGGGTCACACAGCCAACTCTCAAGGCTGTGCCTGGATGACTCCATTACCACCACCCTATACTATGTCCCAAAGTGAGGAAAACACCATAAACTGAGCGATTGACTTCTAGGTCCCAGGGACTGCTAAGTGTCATCCCAAGAACCAAAGATGATTTATCCGTGGGTTTTGTCTGAACGCACAATAGGGGTTTTATCCTCATCTCTGGGGTTCTCTCGTGTGATTTGGAAGCAGCAGATCTGCATGTCCGTGGGAGAGGGGTGATTGGGCCAGCTCTCATGTGATCCGGATCTGCCAGCCTGGAGCAACCACAAGCCCAAGGGAGCCCCGGAAAGGACCTCGTGAGAAGCAGTCAGTGAGTTGAAACAGGAGGTGCCAGGGACTGTCACATACACTCGGTGAGAAACTTTCAGCAGCTTCACGTGGGGACGGGGAAGAGGGGTATCATTATTCTGAACGCTAAAGAGAAGGGACTAAGGCTTCAGGGAAGAGGCCTGCCAGAGGCCCCGCAGCAGCTGGGGGCCAGAGTGGGTAGAGCCCAGGCCTTACAGAAGCAAGTTTAGTCCCACCTTCTGTCCTGCCTTCCAGGTCTGCCCCAGCAGCACTGTCACCACCCGGGGCATGATAGAAAGGCAGAATCCCAGCCCTGGCCCACTACTGAGGCTGCTCCAGTCTGCACCTGCCCACTTAGGGCTACCTCACACCTGAAGTGACACCCCAAATTGCAGACAGGAGAGACATTCTCCCAAAGGGGATTCGACTTTCTTGGTTTACACTATTTCAGTAGGAAGGAGACCATAGCATGGTAACTGGAAGTTTTGCTGAGGCACAAATTTGAGTCATGGCCACTGCCAGGCTGGTGCTCTGGGCAAGGCTCTCAGCTCTTGGGGGCTGGCTAGGAGGATAGAGGGGACCCAGGGACCACTTCCTCCTCTGGCTGGTTTGGTCCTGCCACCTAGATCTCAGAAGTTGCATTCAGAGTAAAAGGGGTGGAAGTGAGGAACCATCTCTGTGCCTCAGTTTCCTAGTGTGTAAAATGATTCACACTGTTTATCTCATTGCGTTGTAAGGAAACGTGAGCTAGGACAGTGCTTGGCGTGCCAGAAACTCTCCATAAATGTTAGCTGTTATCATCATGATCATCGCCACGGATTCTTGACACCTGTGAGTATATGTAGCCCAGACCCTTTTCCAGCTCCCTAAATGACAAATAAGGAATGCTTATATTGGCTCCTGGGTTTCTCCAAATGACACGTTCCATCTAGAATGCAGTGTTTCCTATGTACATCCTCACAATGCACGTTAACCAGCAATTTAAATTATCTCGAAGGCTTATCTCTCATGCAGTGGTGGTATTCATTGAGATGCAGTGTTTTCATTACCCCATGAGCTTTGCCACGGACTCAGTCAGAAACAGAGACCAACCCAGCCACGTGAAGGAGTAGTCCCTGGGTCCCCTCCACAACCCTCCCAAAAGCTCCCCAGAGCTGAGACTTTTGCCCAGAGCCCCAGCAGTAGGCATGATTCAAATCTGTGCCTCAGCAAAGCTGCCGGTTATCGTGCTATGGGCTCATTCCATCTGGAATTGTTTAAACTGAGTAAGTTGAAACTGTGACTGTCAGAGAGCCATCACGGTTTTTCCCAAGGTAGGTTTCACAGGACACTAGTTCCGTCGAATGTTTACAGGTGCTGAGTCATTGTTGGGCTGTCCAGTGAGTTTGAGGAACATTGGCATTTTAAACAAGTTCCTTTTCTGAGGACATCTGCACCTTTCTCATGCCAGCTTTCTGAGTCTGTGACAGAGGGACGGGTAGGCTCTTCCTCAAACTTTTTTGACCATCTACTCTTTTTTGGGTGGGACATGTTCTATCGCAGTGCTTTCCAAACCTTCACCTGCACATGGTTCACCTGGGAGCTTAGTCAGGTGCAGTTTCCGACTCAGAAGATCTTGGGAGAAGCCTGAGATCCTGCATTTCTACCAGCTCGCGGGGATGCTGCTGGTACACAGACCGCACTTGAAACAGTGGGGTTTGAGAAGATATTTCTGAAAGGTGTGTGCTGTGTTCCCTACCCCAGGGGCTCCTGTGACCTCCCTGTCACAGCCTTAACACCTGCTCAAGTGCTCGGATCCTGAGGAAAATTGAGCTAGGCACTGAGCTGGAGTGGAAGCTCGTGAGAGCAGAGTTCCATCTGTTTTGTTCCCAGCTGTATGTCCAGAACCTAAAGCTGTGCCTGGATCGCAGAGGGGCTCAGTCATACCTGTGGAATGATGGTGTTACTAGGGAAACTCAGCAAAGATGCCCATTTCCAGGGATTTTCTGAAACACGCTGTACTGAGTTGTGGTGGATTTGAGTTTTTAAGTGGTCTGAGATTGCTGCAAACTCACCAAAGAGTTTGAAAACCACCCAAAGCATCTCTTTCTTAAGCTCATAAATCTGACTCGGCCAACATCTAGGTGGGTCCTCCACCTGTGAGGCACAGTTGCTTTTCTTGTTATGGGAGCTTCAGCCCATGTGGCCTCCAAGCACTCATGAAGAGCGAGTGCTTCCCGCTCTGGCATTCAGGGGTGTGAGCTACAGGTGGACCAGTATCTCCAGAACGAGGCACTTTCTGTGAGAAGGGACCAAAGTAGCCCAGGCCGAGTTCATGGGCAACTTATTAAGCCAGGTTCACGGATTTGGCCTCAATCTTGTCCTGATGTTCTAATTACCAGTCCAGGCAGGGAGCCAGACTCCTTGCTCTTCAATGGTTGGTTTGTTTGTTTGCTTTGATCTGAGAGAACAGGTGAAGCTATTTGTTACCATGGTAACTGCTCAGTGAGATTCTTATTTATTTATTTTTTTTATTGAAGTATTGTTGACTTATTTTATTAGTTTCAGGTGTACAACAGAGTGATTCAGTATTTTTATAGATTATACTCCAGTTTTAGTTATTATAAAATATTGGCTATATTCCCTGTGCTGTACAATATATCCTTGTAGGTTATTTTATACATAGTAGTTTGTGCCTCTTAATCCCCTACTCTCATCTCACCCCTCCTTCCATCCCTTTTCCTACTGGTAACCACTGTGAGTCTGTTTCTGTTTTGTTATATTTGTTCATTTGTTTTATGTTTTTTGATTCTACATGGAATTGAAAATATACAGTACTGTCCCTCTCTGTCTGACTTATTTCACTAAGCATAATACCCTCCAGCAAGTTTCTTAAGTTGGGGAACATAAGTCTCCTCAAAAGCTTCCTACCTTTGAGAAACTTATGATCTTTTTTAGGGAGCTAGGCTCTCAGTACATGAGCTGTGCAGTCAGTGACCAATGGGAAGGGAAGTACAGTGGGTGCTTTGCGGTGGTTTCTGAGCTGGGGCAATTCGGGACCACTTCTCAGAGAAGTGAAAATGAGCTTAGTCTTCAAGTGGGTGGATAACAGGGCAGGATAAAGGAAGAGTGTGAGAGTGTGAAGATGAAATTTCACAAGCATTTTTTGGAAGACGGTGACTAGAGTAGCCTGCCTAGAAGAAAGTCTGATGTGTAGTGGACAGAAAAGCAAATTGGAAGCAGAGTGTAGAAGGCCTTGAATGTCAGGCCATGGGGGCTGGACACCTGGACCCATCTCTTTAGAACTGGAGTCCAGTTCAGGCAGTCACGAAGCAATCACAGAAAGGCAGGCTCCTCCTGAATGAAGCCAAGGCTGGGTCACCAGACTGATAGGGAGCAAGACGGTTTGACTACTAGGTACAGTGGTACAGCATGTGCACTGCACAAGAGAACCTGGGCAAGGGAGCAGGTTCTCACTCCTCATCAAGCTATGCACCCTGGCATGGGGCTGCCTTCTTCTAGAGGGGCCCTCCATCCAGTGTTCATAAGCTGGCAGTGGTCTGATCCTCTAAAGCCACAGCCATGGGTGTTTTCTCCTCACGGCAAGGCATTTTCTCAGAGCAGCCAGTCGTGTACGTTCCCAGGGTGTCCCAGGGAGGGCGCTGCTCAGCTTTGCAGGGGACGACAGAGCCCAGAACACAGAGTGGTTCTGAGAATGCAGCTAGAACTGGAGCAAGCCAGTTTTCTGCTCCTGAGCAGACAGGCCAGCGAGCAAGTGTTCTGTAACTGTCCACTTCAACCGAATTTAAACCAAATCTTACTGCGAGGACAACTTGCTGCTCCCAAGCAGCAAAGGAGTGAGGACAGAGCATCTGCAGCCCTGAAGATTCTGAAGTTAGGACCAGCAGCCCTCTGTCCTGAGGGGTCTGGGCAGAGACTTGCTTGCTTCCCAGAGGCCAGCAGTTACCAGCTGGGCAGGAGTGAACATCACATATACAGACAAAACAGAGAGACGCAGAGGGCTCCGAGGATGGGAGAGCCGGTGTGTCTCACCAGGGCCACTGCTGGCCTTTTGGCTCCCAAGTCCCTGTGACAACCAGGAACTTTCCCCTGCATGATTCAAAGGCTCTCTAAGGAGGGTTGAATCACCCCCAAATGAGAACTGAGCTAGCAGCATGTGGATAGAGGCAAGGGTCCCAGCCTCAGTCAAAGGCTGCTGAGTGGGCAACGCCACTACCTCCCACCAGGTCCTCGGCTAGCATCCTCAGAAGAGTGAGTTTACTCACTGGGACACAACCCCCAGCAAGGAGGGGGTGTCCCCAGTTATTTTCAGGGAGGCGAATCCAATGGCAAATCACCACTTAGATAGAGAAGGCCATGTGTGGCTTTGGTTGTTTACTGTTCCTTTGCCTTATTTTCATATTTTATCACATTCTTTCTTTTTTTAATTTTAATTTATTTTTGGCTGCGTTGGGTCTTCGTTGCTGCGTGCAGGCTTTCTCTAGTTGTGGCGAGCAGGAGCTACTCTTCTTTGCGGTGCGTGGGCTTCTCGTTGTGGTGGCTTCTCTTGTTGCGGAGCACGGGCTCTAGGGTATGCAGGCTCAGTAGTTGTGGCGCACGGGCTTAGTTGCTCCGCGGCATGTGGGATCTTCCCTGACCAGGGCTCAAACCCGTGTCCCCTGCACTGGCAGGTGGATTCTTAACCACTGCACCACCAAGGAACTCCCTATCACATTCTTATGAATGTTTAAACGATGTATTGTTTCATCTTGCTCGTTTGGGAATTTTAGAAAAAGATCATACCCTGGGTGAGCTACATTTTTTTAAAATTCAAAGCTACGTTTGTGAGATTCTTTTGAGTTGGTGCAAATAGCTGTAGTTCATTCATTTTCACATTCTCATTACAGGTCTCCCAGTGCACATGTGCAAGAGTCTCTCCAGGTATGTATTTAGGAATGGAATTGATAGGTCATAGAGTTAGCAAATTTTCAGCTTCACTAAGCAGTACCAAATCATTTTGCAAAATGATTGTGGATTTCATACATAGTTATTTCATATTTATATATGATTATTTTAATATTTAAAGTCCTTGAAGATCTAAATCTGGTGTACTTTGTTTCTGCTGCCTCTGGCCCAAAGTGGTTTGACTTCTTATGTTTTGGTTTCTTAAATCTTATTAAGAGCTTATATTTTGTTGATCTTAATCTGTGGAAATCCTAGAAACCCTAAATGAGGAAGCTTTGCTCCAGAGCAGAATTGTATTGGCATTTGCTGAGAGCCAGAGAGTCAGTGTTACCCAGCTTATACTTTAGCCCCCCTGTAGAATCCCAGACTTAATCTCTTCACCTTGTTACTTAGCTTTGAGTTCTGGTTTTGATACCAGCATTTGCCAGCAGGGCAGCACTACCTTTCTCCCATACTTATCACTTATCACTGTGAGTTCAGATCTCTGGGAGAGGGTGAGTGTGGGTGTGCATCGCAAGCCTGGGAATGAGATAAAAGGTATGTTTTATCAGGTTGTATTCATTTCATAGTAGTGGAGACTCCATAGCACGTAGTTCTCCATAGTGCCAGAAATGTTTTTTAACACTTCACTATTGGATTCTATTAACAGGGAATTTTGGTGTAGATGGTCAGGATAGAAATTATCTGGGCTTCACAGTCATCTCTACCTCCCAGACACCTTTAGGCAATATCATTTGTTTCTTTTGTATTCCTTTGGCCTTTCTCTGAATCTGCAGCATCTTTGGTGTGCGAATTTTTCCCATGATAAGAAAATCTCTTCAATCTTTTGCAGCTCTTTGGTTTCTGTTTTACCCTCTCCGGAGAATAAATCTATAAGCCTGCACTGTTCAGTATGATAGCCAGTAGCTCCATGTGGCTATTTAAATTTAAATTAATCAAAATTAAATGAAATTAAAAATTCAGTTCTCAGTGAAAAATCTCAAAAGAGAAAGGTGTTCCAAGTGACTGCATTCAGCATGTTGATGGATTTCTTTGAGGCCAGCTCACCACTCTTTGGTGTAGCTGCTTACCTCATTCTAATCAACCCCAGTAGAGAAGGGAGTTGGGGGCTGGGGGTAGATCACAGAACACAAAGCAGGGCGGGAGAGGGGAGTGTACTGCCTTAGAGGGAGCAGGGAGACAGTGGTGGGCATTTCTAATATCCTCCATGACTTCATTTGGTTCTCAAGAAAATCCTGGTACATTATGACCCCTGTTTAAGCACCCTTTTAAAAGATGAAGAAACTGAGACTCTGAGAAGTAAAGTGAGTTGACCGAAGATGCAGAGCTATGAAGTGTAAAGCCACACACAGACACACAGACACACACACGATTTATAGAATAATCCTTTTCCCACTTTCCTAATGAAGGTCTTTGTGCGTTCCTCTGACTTTCAGTGTATAGTACTGAAAGGTCTCCCATAGATGTAGCCACAGAATCCAGTCCTGTCTTCCCACCCCCGCTTCCTAAGTCAGACTCCTTGCTCTAAGACTGAGGTTACCCACACCCTCCACATTCTAATAAGTATAATTTTCCAGTTTTACATGGTAGCTAGTTTCTTAGTAATTTTTGAGTAGAATTCAGAGAGAAAACTAGGATCCTTTCTTGTCTGGGATTTGGACTTTCTGGAGAGCCCAGGGCCCCTTTGACAGTGAAGTCTGCCATCGTTTCATAGCTTGAAATTTGCAAAGTTGCCACTCATGACCATTTATTGCTTCCTGGAATCTTTCTCTCCAATGAGGCAGACCTTGGTTATGGCTTTGTGGCACATAAAACTAGATTTTGCATAAAAGCGACTGAACTGAATGTGTCCATTTTTATAGACCCGGGAACTCTTCGTTAAAACAATTAAGTAGCACAAAAACAAGCAATACTAAACAATGTGAAAGGGCTACACAAAATATAAACACTCAGGTTGGAAGTCTTTTTCCAAAATCCTAAACTATTACCTCTCACATGGATTATATATATATATATATATATATATATATATTTTATCAGATAAACTAATTATGATGCTTCAGTAGATCAGAGAAGGAGAAGGACTCCTCAGCCCCTGCCTTTCCTCCAACTTTTCTGTCAAGGAATTGGAAAGAGAGACTAGACATTGATAAAGGGTGGATTAGACATTTAGATTCATTAAAGATACTGGTTTGGATAAGTTAGAGCTGAGGAGAATGGGACCATGCCAGTGAGATCAGTTGTCCACAGGCAGTGAGCTCCTGGGACCTTAAAGACCAGGAGAGGTGCCAAGGAGCCAGAGACAGCAGGCTGCCACCTCTACGATCCTGAATTTTCCAATGCTGAAGGTGAGCTCATAAACTTGACAACAGAAGCAGACAAGGAGCTAGGAGCCCTGGACATCCACGGTCCCAGTAGAGCTGGGGTGGGGCCATGTAATGTTGCACCAACAAAGGAGAAGCAGTCTGGGGATTCTCACTGATTGCAGACTCCAACATGAATCACCACTGGGATGTAGCAGCCACGAGCTAATGTGACCTTCAGCCGCATTCACGGAACTATGGTGTTTCCAAAAGAGAGCACAGCGACTCCCCACACCCGCCCCCAGACTTAGCGACATCTGAAACACCGAGTCATCCTCTGTTGATCCTGATATTGTATAAAGAAGAGTTTCATATGACATTTACGCTGGGCAACAGGGTCTGTGCTTTGATTTTGGTTTTCTACCGCAATGAGATAAACATCACAGGGCCCTAGAGACAGCGGCTCTTCTCTTTGTTCTTAATCAAGCGTTGTATCAAGGAACATTCTGTTTTTTTCCCCACTGCTGCTCCCCTCCATCTGAAGGTAGGAGTCCCCAACTGAATGGATAGTCCTGGGCCCCAGAGCCAGTGTGGCTTGTTGATGACGAGCACATAGGACAGAGGAAGGATATGTCTCAGCTTAGAAACAAGCCTGTGGAAACTTGGCCAGTCGACTGCATCAATCAGGGAAAAGTGCCACCCACCCTGCATCCCATTTTTTGACACACTATAAGGCAGATTTCCTAACAATCAGGTCTGTTTAAAAGTAAAATTGGCTGTCTTGGGGAGGAGTGAGTTCCTCATCATTGGAAATGTGCAAGAGCAGAGTGTGGGTGACCCTCTGAAAATGAACGTGGATCAAGAAAAGGCTTGGGGGCTTCCCTGGTGGTGCAGTGGTTGAGAATCTGCCTGCTAATGCAGGGGACACGGGTTCGAGCCCTGGTCTGGGAGCATCCCACATGCTGTGGAGCAACTAGGCCCGTGAGCCACAACTACTGAGCCTGCGCGTCTGGAGCCTGTGTTCCGCAACAAGAGAGGCCCGCACACCGCGATGGAGAGTGGCCCCCGCTCGCCACAACTAGAGAAAGCCCTCGCACAGAAACGAAGACCCAACACAGCCAAAAATAAATAAATTAATTAATAAACTCCTACCCCCAACATCTTCTTTAAAAAAAAAAAAAAAGGAAAGGCTTGGTAGAGATGATGCTGGGCCCTCCTCCAAATCTAACACCATGATCTTACATTTAGACCGCCCTGCTTTTTGCTGGTGATAAAATTTTCCAAGTAGCTTGATCCTCCCCGTTTGGAGTTAGCAGCCCCCTGTGAATTACAGCGTTAGGATTCTGAATCCATTTTAAAATAAAAAGCCTTTGCAGATGTTCCTTTACGTCTCTCCATCACTATTGGTGTAGCCCTCAGTGCCTCTGCTATGACCACCTGAATTCATAAGAAGGGAGAGACTGCCCTCTTGGGTTTTCTGGATTTTCGGGTCCAGTAGAAGGATACCATGGTGTTCCCTCTGGCCTCCTCTCTAATCCCCATAGGCTTTTTGGCAAAGCGATGGAAAAAACACTTTATAAGGAGTGTGAACAGATTGCCATGGGAGCCAACCTGTGATCATTCTCTCCTCCTCACCTGCTTCCCAGCCAGCTCAGTCCAAAAGCATTTGAAGCGAGAGCATGAATTACTCTAATTTAGGGCAATTATAGGATTTACACATTAAACATATTCCTGGTGGTTTCCCTGGCAACCACCTCTGAATCACACAGTGAGATAAAACTATTATTCTATTTAATAGAGTCCACTGTTAAGAGAAGTCCAACTATAATTCACAGCGAGTACCCACCTGGTGTGGGAAGAAAGAACACTGGGCAAGGGGGCAGGAGACCTATATGCAGGTTCCAGTCCACGGGGGTCAGATCCAGGACAGGAACACATCCTGAGACCCTGGTGACAGTGCCCCAGCAAAGCAAAGGGGTCTGAGCAGGGCCAGGAGAACGAAGACTCAGGTGCTTCCGAGTGAGTGAAAACAAGCACAGAACAATCTGAGGCAAAGAGTCTATGTGAACGATGATGAGATGTAGTAGGGTCCGGTGCAAAGCAGGCTTATGCAGTGCCACAGGGCTCAGGCAGTGCTTAATTAATGCAGCAGGGCCAGGCCAGGCAACCGAGCAGTCTTGGGCAACATACTTCACTATGCTGCTAGCCTTGGTGGGGCCTGGGAGGGCGAGCCAGCAGGAGGGCATTCAGTTCGCAGCTTTTTACCTGTACGATAAGAGACTTGAGCCATATCCCTTTCAAGCCCCTTTCTAGCTCTTCTGGGTAGTAGGACTTATCTGGTTCTGGAACAATTAAAAACATAGTCATACTTATAGTCAGATAGAGATGAAAATAGCAGCTTTATTGGTGGTCATGTTGGAGCACTTCAACTGGACCTACAACCAAATGACCTTCAAAATGATACAACCCTGACCGAGTCTGGACCTGCACGTGGGCAGAATTGGGGCTACAACTCAGACACACGGGAGTGTGCAGCTTGCCTCGAACCCATGAATTCTGGAGAAAGACGTGTCCCGCTTGACTGTGGACTGGGATCCAACTGTTCTTCTTACAGGAAAGCAGAAACACTAAAAAAACTCTTCATCCAGCACACAGCCAGCCTAACAAAGAGAGTCCACGTTTCAGGGCGCTTCTCCAATCTCACCAGAAAGAGAAGTCTTTCCCTCCCCTGGGAAGAAATGAAGGAGAGGGAGAAAGATGGGTGTGCGCTAGCTCTCCGGTACCCCAAAGAGGGCAGAGATTCCTGTTTTGTGGACTGGCAAGAATGCCGGAGGGGAGAAAAGGATTCCCTAACACAGAGTCGGGGGGTGTTGAGTGAAATACTAGAGGCACGTAGCTGGCTCCTGGTGGACGCACTTTGCCTCTTCTTCCTTCCCAGACAAAAGACGTCTGGCCACCTGCACCCCTGTGTGTGCACGGAGAGCCTGCAGCTCCTAGCAGCTGCCACCCATACACGGAAGTCAAAGTCCCTTTGAAAATTAAAATCTGCAATAAGACGTGTCATTTCTGTCCAATGACAGGTTTGAGTAGAGTGGAGCTACTGAGTTATTGAATTTTTAAGGGTATAAAATTTTTTTTTAGTTTTCCAGTATTTCTCACTATGACTGAACTATAGAGTTTCATAACGTTCCTTGTAAAAGAAGGAGAGTGTGTAAGCATGCATTTTGCAAAGTCCCTTGCTGCCAGTCTTTCTGAACTGTCACCAGTGGGAGATTCATCCCCAATTCACTGCCTCTCTAGATTTCTTGTACAATTTTTCAAAGTTCCTCATTCAGGAACAAGCACTTTAGTAGTGGCAAACGCTGACATGTGTTATATTCTGGGCAATGAACAAATGTTTGTCTAAGGGTCAGAGGGGGAGGAGGACATGCTCAGGAACTCACTACAGTGAGTGATTGAGTTGGGTTCCACCCCACATCCATGCTGTCTTGCACTGCTTCTCATGGGCCTAGAGTGACTGGGCTTTCAGGTGCTTTCTTCCCAGACACCGCCCCGCCCCCCATTCCCCTCCACTAGATAACTGGGTTCGTAGAGGAGGAAAACACCGAAATAAAATCTTTCTGCGGTGGAATAACACGTGGCCTCCTTTCTTCGGAGCGTGAAGGAAAAATCTCTCTCTTCTGGTAGGTTGCTGATGCCCCATATTATATATCAGCTCCTGACCCTGTGCCAGGAATGGTGCTGGGCAATTTACGTTATTTCATTTAATCTTCACAGCAATCCCATGAGCAGTGATTATCATCCTCACGTTACAAATGAGGAAAAGGAGGCTTGGAGACCCTTAGATAACTTTCTGTGCGGTCTCGCTAGAAAGTGGTGGAACTTTGCCAGCTTATACAATTTCATTTTAAATTCTTGCCAAAACCTTTACCCTCTACCTATCCATTCCTCCTCCTCCCCAAAGTTGGAGATTTATTCAAAGGAAATCCACTTTGAACATGCCTGTGCCTTGAGTGTTTGAGCTTATGGGTCACTCACACTTGATTTGTTTCATTCATTGCTCTCTGTGCTTAGGGACAAATGGGAGTTTGGAGAGTAAGAGGACAGTTGGGGGAAGGTGGGATTTTGGAACCTGCAAACACGCTGGGTGCAAAGATCACAGGCCCATTCTCTGCATCCTCTCCCTGGGCCAGCTCCAGCCATGGAGTGTTGGGAAGAGCAGCAGACTGGAGCCGGTGCCCTGGCTCTTCCACTACCTTAGCTACATGAGTTCGGCCACTAGATTTCCACTCTCTGCTTACAGTTTCCTGCACTGTAGCACAAGCAGGTTGGGATTGATGAATGTTGAGTTTCCCCTGAGCATCCGAGCTAAGTAATTCAATCTCACGTCACTCAGTGAGAGAAACTGCTAGGAAAAGCTGTGTTTTCTCTGAGCAACTGTTTTAGCTTGTTTGTTTGGCAAATGCTTATATAACATGTACAAGTAACTACTGTGTACTGTTTTAGGCACTTTATGAATATCAACTTATCTAATCCTCCCAATAGTCCACGTGGTAGGTATTCCAGGTATTATTATTATTATCCTGTTGATAGGCAAGGGGTCTGAAGCACACAGAGATTTACTCAAGGTCCCAAAACTGGTAAGCATGGAGTCAAGTTGAATCCAAGCAGTCCAGCTCCAGAGTCCACGTTCTTACCTTGTTTTTATCTCCTGGACAGTGGAATTGTGTAACTGATCCAGTGCCCCTCTTTAACTTGACAACCCAGGCTACCTCTTACGTTTAGCAGATGTACAAGCCCTGGGAGTGCGTGCTTTAGGCACTAGGTTCACCCCCAGCTTCATTCTGCCTGCCTGTTTTCCTCTCATTCTTCACCCCGCCAGATTTTTTCCGCCTCTTTATGAGTATACCTCTTTGCCACTCACCAAAACATCCTTTTGGGAAGATGATAAGAAATTTTAAGAATAATAATGAAAATAAATATAAAGATGATTCAATGATGCAAGTTTGGAATCCTTCTAAGGGGCTTGCTGTATCCTCCAGTGTCTGTGTGGTGCTTTCACAGAGTTTGGGGGAGAGAGTTGGGGTGAGGAGGCAGCTCTACCTCAGGGGAACAAGGTCAAGGTTCTCAGCAAGGATGACAGTGCTTCCTGGCGGGGGGGCAGGGGTTGTTGGAAAATTTATTGTGGGAGGGGATTGATTATTGCAATAATTGGGGGGGGTGCTATTGGGATAAACTGGGTGAGGGACAAATCCACTAAAGTCCTACAGTGAGGGAGACAGCCCCACACAAATTACAAATGCCCCATTGGAAATATATGTAGGTAAAAATCTCTATGGTTACCAGAGCCTAACACCTAACTCCATTTTACATATGTTTAAAAGGATATTTCACATGGTTTTGACATATACTGAATTTTCCAGGAATGCAACTCCCATATAAATCAAGAGAAGATTGAACTTTGTTTCGGAACTTTACCAAGAATTGTTCACCACTTGGAAATATTCCATCGTCAACAACAGCACTTCTGGTGTCTGAGTCAACAATGCAATATACCATTATCAGTTTACACTTGTAGCTGTCACATTCATATTGATACTACTTATATATATACATACACAAATATGCTAATTTAGCTTTTATCTCAAAATGTTCAATATAAAGAAAAAGTGTCAACCATAAACATTATTTGAGTATTGCCTTACTTCTCATACATCCAAATTTGCTCATTATAACTAGGAGCAAACATCTGCCGACTTCAACATGTCTCTAGTGTAATCATGCCTAAGCATCTCCAGGTTGAAATACACACTCTTTTTATTATAAATTACTTTTCATTTATTGATTTTCTATTCAAGAGGATATTGGATTATTTTCTAAAAATTTAGACTATTTGTGAATTTCTTTTCAAGATATCCAAGGGGGGAGTTACAAACGTATATTTACAATGATGATGTTGTGTCTCTGATAGGTTTGGGAACCAGTGGCTAAGGCCTCAAATATACAGGCTCCTGGCATGCACAAGGGTCTTCTTCAACTGTGTGCTTCCCAGCTTAATGTGACAGTAAGTAGTATTTGGTCACTGTGTCTTCATGTGTTTCTGTTTCACTCAAATTTATTCATTCATTCCTCAAGTAATTTATTGAATGCTACCAGCTGATAGACACTGTGCTACGTGCTAGAAGGGCAGTTGGCTTAAACCCAACAGATGCTACAAAATTAACAAGAGAATAATATAAATAATTTTTGCCAGTCAACTTGAAATTTTACATGACATGGATAAATTCCTTAAAAGTCATTACTTACTGAAACTGACCCAAGAAGATATAGAATATATGAATTAGTCCTATAAATATTTTTTTTAATTTAATTCCATGTTTCTTTCCCAGAAAGAAAAGTTGGGCTTCACTGGTGAATTGTACCAAACATTTAAGAAAGAATAATTCTAACTCCACAAAAACTATCCCAGAGGATAGAGAGGAAAAGCTTCCAATTTGTTTTATGAGGTCTTATAACCTTGATACCATAACCTTGTTATCAAAAATCATAGGCCAATATTATTCATGAACTTAGGTGCGAATACCCTAAAGAAATATTAGCAAACTCAATCCAGCAATTCATCAAAATCATGTTGGATGTTTTCTAGGAATGCAAGACTAGTTTAACACTGGAAAAAAATAGGCAGTGTAATTCAGCATATTAACATTAAGAAAGCTATAAATCTTTTGGACATTTCAATAGATGAAGAAATATTTAATTAAATTCAACATCTATTTATGAGAAAAAAACTTCTTAAAAATTATAAATAGAGAAGAATTTCCTTAATTTCATAAGGGGTTGCTAAAAAAACCACAACATCATACTAAATGGTGCAATGTTGAAAGCTTTCTCTCTGCGACTAGGGATAAGACAAGTATGCCCAGCATCACCACTTCCATGTAGCATTTTACAGAAAATCCTAGTAAGTACAACTAGAACAAAAAATAAACAAAAGATATAATGAATGTAAAGTAAGAAATAAAACTATTATTGTTTAAAAAAACTATTATTGTTTACAAATAGTGCTGTATGCAGAAAAAATTCATTTACAAGTAAATTATCAGAAATAATAAGTGAGTTTAGCAAAGTTTGTGGATACAAGGTCAAGGTACAAAGTCAATTAAAGCAGCAAAAATTAGAAAATACAATTTTTTTAAGCAGATACCATTTATAGCACCAAATACCTATGAATAAATCTTACAAAATAGGGCAAGATTTCTGCAAGATAATAACACAATATTGAGAGAAATTAATGAAGACCTATATAAGTAGAGAAATATCTCATGTTTATGGATTGAAAAACCCTGTAAGATATAAACTGTATTGTTTATAATCCTGATAAAAGTCACAGGGTGCTCAGCTCGGTGCTCTGTGATGACCTAGATGGGTGGGATGGGGAGAGGGAGGTACAAGAGGGAGGGAATATATGTATATATATAGCTGATTCACTTCACTGTACAGCAGAAACTAACACAGCATTGTAAAGCAATTATACTCCAATTAAAAAAAAGAAAAGAACTTATGAGCTGCTTCTAAAATATATATGGAAATAAAAAGGGATACTATGAAAGAGTAAGGTGAAAGAACTTACACACTAGATATCAATACTTATTATAATGCTATAGTAATTAAGACCGTGTGGTACTTGTGTAAAGGTAGACAAATAGACTAAGAAAAAAGTCCTCAAACAGGTCCACACATATTTGGACATTTGATCATACAAGTTGGGGAAAGGACAGTTCAATCAATGTTTTGTCTATTGGGTAACCATATGGGAAAAAGAAAAGAAACTTGATTACTATGTCACAGCATACATAAAAATCAATTCTCAATTGATGGTAGCTCTAAATGTGACATTTCTTTAAGATAAAATAAGAAAATATCTTCATGATGTGAAGATAGAGAAAAGTATTTATTAAATGACACATATACTCACCAACAATAAAGGAAATATTGATAACTTGGACTACATTAAATTAAGAACTTTTATCAGATGACATCACTAAAAGAGTGAAAAAGTAAGCCACATAGTAGAAGATACTTGTGACACATAATTGACAAAGGACTTATGTCCAAAATACGTGAAAAACTTTTTATAAATCAGTAAGTAACACAGATAATTCAATATATCTTCTTTACAAAAGAGGATATCCAAATAGCTGATATATCTACAAAAGGTGCTTAACCTTATTAGTAATCAAGGAAATACAAACTGAAACACACCTACCCTGTGACCAGCAGCTCCACTACTGGGCATATACCCAACAGAAGTGCAAGCATATGTGTACCAAGATATTTACGAGAATGTTCATTGCGGCATTATTTGAAACAGTCCCAAACTGGAAGCAACCCAAAAGCCCATTCATAATAGAAATTGTGGTATACTCGTTCAGTGAAATACTCTTCAGCAATTATGATGAAAAAAACCATGGAAACATAAAACATGAGCAAATCTCACGAACATTATTTTGAGAACAGAAATCCAACACAAAAGAATATATGCTGTATGACTCCACTTATATAAGGTCAAAACCAAGCAAAACTTAACTGTAGCTTTGGAAGTCTGTGTAGTAACTAAATAGGGAGAAAGTAGTTTTGGAAAGGGGACCTGAGCTTGGCTTTTGGAGGTGCTAAAAAGGTCCTATTTGTTATGGTGATTGATTATATCAAGTTGTATGCTTATTATTTGTACATTCTTATTTAGTGAGGTACATTTCAATAATTTTTTTAAAAATTCAGCAATGCCCTAATAATATTAATCTTACGGAATTATTTGTTTACACTATCAGTTATAATAACATAATAGTTGATGTGAAAATTTATAAGTGACATTGATGAAACAAAAGTGAGAAATTATCTATGGTTAATAACTGCCAATAAAACATAAAGAACTCATGGAAGGAAAGCTACACACAGAATGTAACCTGAAGATTTTGAAGAAGGAAGTTTAACAAAGATCAAACACCTTAGAAAAAGGCTTCTTGCTTGACTCAAGACTTTGGGCCCTGCTGGCATTCAAGCATGCTCTGTCCTGGCCTATGAGGCTCTTTCTGGTTTATACCCAAATTACACCTCCTCTGGTCCCAGTGAGTTTTTTGTATTAATCTTGGACCAGGTGAGGACAGAACTCTTTGAGCACTGACTGGTTCAGAGAACTGAAATGTTTCCAATAACACAAAGCTACAAATTGCTATGATTTATCCTGAGTGCATGCAGCCCTTGGAGAGCTTTATTGTAAGAGGAACACACTTCCCAAAACCCTTCTGTATGGCCACAACCTCCCTCGTCTACACGTGGGATGCTGAGATTTGGGTTTTAAATATTAATCCAAGAGCACAGATTGGTATCTGGACTGTTTTCCTCTGTGAGGTTTTGTCTTTGCTGTTGCCGTTGTTATTACTGTTGCTATAAGAGAAAGGGAAGGAGGGAGGGAGAAATCTCATATTCTCTTGCCTGGATTTCAAGACCCTTATAATGGTTCCCCAAGCTACCTTTTCAAACATATCTCCCACTGATCCCCTGAGTGGTGCCTATGTTAACCGAACAAAAGTCACTACTGCAAAGTACTGTGTGCTTCTTGCTTTTAAGCATTGTTCCATACTTTCCCCACTCATTTCTACTTAGATGAATCAATTCCGCCTTCAAGGCTGAATTCAATGCAGCTTCCACTGGAAGGGTTCACTGACTGTTCCCAGCCCCTGTGAGTGCTCTTTCCTGCTCACTCTAATGGCTATTTAACTGACCCTATTTTCCATACCCTAAATCAGAATGCATAGTCTGCAGGGGACTTGTCAACCATTTATGGGTATGAACAGCCATCTATGAGACGTTTGAAGCTGGGAATAATGGAATTTCACATCAATAAATTTTTTCCTGCTGTTAAAGTATATATCACGTGCCAGGCACTATATGAAACACTTCATCTACATTATTTCATCAAATCCTCATGATAATCCTGGTTGGTAGATATTATCATATATCTGCCCAAGGTTATTCTAGAGACAATAAACCGCAGAGCCAAAACTCAAACCCAGAACTGACTCGTCAGGATATGCTCCCCACTCTGCTACAGAGCTGTTCACAGATGTGGAGAGGGCAGGGGTGCAAGATGTAGGAGGCTGAGGCAGCATTATGGAGAGAAGCTGGGAGAGATGAGGCTGGGCCTGACCATGTTTGGTCCATGTCAAATCAGTGCATGCTAATCTGGAGCTCTGTCCGACAAGCAGCAGGAAGACAGCGCGTGTGGGTGCGAAGGCTTCAGTGAGCTGCCTGGAAATACAGATCCGGTAGATCCTCGCGTAGTACAGCGGCTGCAAGCATAGACTCTAGAGCCAGACTGCATGGATTTGAATCCTGGCTCCGTCACTTATTAGATGTACGACTTTAGGTAAGTTACTCGCCCTCTCTGAAGTCACTTGTCCACTCTGTGCCTGTTTTTTTTAATCTGCAAAATGGAGATGATAGTACTTATCTTGTAGTGATGTTGTGAAGATGAAATGAGTTAATATGTGGGAAGCTTTCTGCAGGGTTCCAGGCACACAGTAGGTCCTGTGGGAGAGTGGGTTCTTCCTCTTCTTCTCTGTTTGGGCCTATGTAAGTGACAGTTGGATCAGATGGTCCACAGTACGGCCACCATAACATACGTTTCTGCTCTCCTCTTAGGTTTCATGAGTTCTTGGAAAGTCTAAACTCTGCTTCTAATTTGCTGCATCATGCTGGCAAACCATTGAAATGGAGAAGCAGCTAAATGACCCTGAATAGGTTACTTGATGTCTCCAGTCATCACTCCTGCTTAACTTTTCTAGGACCCCAAACAGAATAGTGCACACCTCCTAGCTGAAAAGTGTTTCTGGGTCCCCCAGACCTATGGAGTGTTAGAAGCGGGACTGTTTTCCTCTTTCAGCACCCATCTGCCACCTGCCAACTCGTGGGCAAGTTGCCCTTGAAGGTAAGGTCCAGGTGAGGCATTTCCGAGGTTAGCTCTGTGAGGGGGGAAAGCCGAGAAGACCACCTCCACAGGCGTGTGGGCAGCAGTGAGGGCTTTAGGCCCTCATAATTCTGCCGCCTTCTGCAGCCCGTTCTTGGATGAAGACAATGGCATTTTCAACATTTGATATGAAGTACTGTATGTATGCAGTTCAGGCTTCACTCCAACCCAAGGACTGCCCCTTAGCCCCTTAAATCAGGGGTTCAGGAGCCACTGATGCCTGCAGGCTTCCTGTGAAGGTACACCAGTGCACACCGCAATCCCTTGCACGGTGACTCAGGCAACAGTTTTATCAAATATTTTGCCATAGCAAAACAGGACTCCCCAGCCTGCCCGTCTCCAGTACCTGTTTCCTCACACAGTCAGTGTCACATGCTTTAGTATTCTGTTATGGGAGCATGCACTTCAAAGTACCAACTTCTAATTTGGTTAGGGTAGTCTAAGCCATGCTGTGATTGCAGACAGGCCCAAGCATGTCATGGCTCAACAGGAAAGCAGTTTACTTCTCACCTGTCTCAAGGTCTAGCAGGTTGGATTATTCTTTTCAAAGCAGTGATTCAGGAAACACAGCTCCATCTACCCGGTGGTTCTACCATCTACAATGCATGGCTCTCAGAGTTGGGAACTTGGGAGTTCACTCCATTCCAGTATGATGGGGAAGGAAAAAGAGAAAGAGAGAGAGTGAGATGGGCCTGGAAGTGTCATCCCTGACTTTCATCCGTAACCTTTCTGTCCACCTGGAACTCAGTTGCATGCTGCCAGCTAATAGAATGAAGGCCGGGAATGGAGTCCAGCTGTGGGCCTAGGAAGAAGAGATGGCTTTGGTGAGCATCCTGCCAGTCTCTGCTACTGTTAACTACGGTATTGGTCCAAATCCTGTCTATTCTGCCTCCAAAAGTTTTCCACTTTTTTTTTTTTGCAAATTTTCTCCTCCTATTCTTTTTTTTAACATCTTTATTGGAGTATAATTGCTTTACAATGGTGTGTTAGTTTCTGCTATATAACCAAGTAAATCAGTTATATATATACATATGTCCTCATATCTCTTTCTTCTTACATCTCCCTCCCTCCCACAGTCCCTATCCCACCCCTCTAGGTGGTCACAAAGCACCGAGCTGATCTCCCTGTGCTATGCGGCTGCTTCCCGCTAGCTATCTACTTTACGTTTGGTAGTGTATATATGTCCATGGCACTCTCTCACTTTGTCCCAGCTTACCCTTCCCCCTCCGTGTGTCCTCAAGTCCATTTTCTAGTAGGTCTGTATCTTTATTCCCATCTTGCCCCTAGGTTCTTCATGACCTTTTTTTTTTTTTTTTTTAGATTCCATATATATGCGTTAGCATACAGTGTTTGTTTTTCTCTTTCTGACTTACTTCACTCTGTACGACAGCCTCTAGGTCCATCCACCTCACTACAAATAACTCAATTTTGTTTCTTTTTATGGCTGAGTAATATTCCACTGTATATATGTACGACATCTTCTTTATCCATTCATCTGTTGATGGGCACTTAGGTTGCTTCCATGTCCTGTCTATTGTAAATAGAGCTGCAGTGAACATTTTGATACATGACACTTTTTGAATTATGGTTTTCTCGGGTATATGCCCAGTAGTGGGATTGGTGGGTCATATGGTAGTTCCTTTATTAGATTTTTAAGGAACCTCCATACTGTTCTCCATGGTGGCTGTATCAGTTTACATTCCACCAACAGTGCAAGAGGGTTCCCTTTTCTCCACACCCTCTCCAGCATTCATTGTTTGTAATTTTTTTTTTGCGCGGGCCTCTCCTGCTGCGGAGCACAGGCTCCAGACACGCAGGCTCAGCAGCTGTGGCCCATGGGCCCAGCCACTCCGCGGCATGTGGAATCTTCCCAGACCGGGACACAAATCCGCGTCCCCTGCATTGGCAGGCGGATTCCCAACCACTGCACCACCAGGGAAGCCCTGTTTGTAAATTTTTTCGTGATGGCCATTCTGACCAGTGTGAGATGATATCTCATTGTAGTTTTGATTTGCATTTCTCTAACGATTAATGATGTTGAGCATTCTTTCATGTGTTTGTTGGCAATCTGTATATCTTCTTTTGGATAAATGACTATTTAGGTCTTCTGCCCATTTTTTGTTGGGTGGTTTGTTTGTTTGATATTGAGCTGCACGAGCTGCTTGTAAATTTTGGAGATTAATCCTTTGTCAGTTGCTTCATTTGCAAATATTTTCTCCCATTCTGAGGGTGGTCTTTTCATCTTGTTTATGGTTTCCTTTACTGTGCAAAACTTTTAAGTTTCATTAGGTCCCATTTGTTTATTTTTGTTTTTATTTCCATTTTTCTAGGAGGTGGGGCAAAAAGGATCTTGCTGTGATTTATGTCATAGAGTGTTCTGCCTATGTTTTCCTCTAAGAGTTTGATAGTTTCTGGCCTTACATTTAGGTCTTTAATCCATTTTGAGCTTATTTTTGTGTATGGTGTTAGGGAGTGTTCTAATTTCATTCTTTTACATGTACATGTCCAGTTTTCCCAGCACCACTTATTGAAGAGGCTGTCTTTTCTCCACTGTATATTATTGCCTCCTTTATCAAAGAAAAGGTGACCATATGTGCATGGGTTTAACTCTGGACTTTCTATCCTGTTCCATTGATCTATATTTCTGTTTTTGTGCCAGTACCATACTGTCTTGATTACTGTAGCTTTGTAGTATAGTCTGAAGTCAGGGAGCCTGATTCCTCCAGCTCCTTTTTTCGTTCTCAAGATTGCTTTGGCTATTTGGGGTCTTTTGTGTTTCCATACAAATTGTGAAATTTTTTGTTCTAGTTCTGTGAAAAATGCCAGTGATAGTTTGATAGGGATTGCATTAAATCTGTAGATTGCTTTGGGTAGTATAGTCATTTTCACAATGTTGATTCTTCCAATCCAAGAACATGGTATATCTCTCCAACTATTTGTATCATCTTTAATTTCTTTCAACAGTGTCTTATAATTTTCTGTAAAATGGTCTTTTGCCTCCTTAAGTAGGTTTATTCCTAGATATTTTATTCTTTCTGTTGCAATGGTAAGTGGGAGTGTTTTCTTAATTTAAGATTTTTCATCATTAGTTTATAGGAATGCAAGAGATTTCTGTGCATTAATTTTGTATCCTGCTACTTTACCAAATTCATTGATTAACTCTAGTTGTTTTCTGGTAGCATCTTTAGGATCCTCTATGTATAGTATCATGTCATCTGCAAACAGTGACGGTTTTACTTCTTCTTTTCTGATTTGGATTCCTTTTATTTCTTTTTCTTCTCTGATTGCTGTGGCTAAAACTTCCAAAACTATGTTGAATAATAGTGGTGAGAGTGGGCAACCTTGTCTTGTTCCTGATCTTAATGGAAATGGTTTTATTTTTTCACCATTGAGGATGATGTTGGCTGTGAGTTTGTCATATACGGCCTTCATTATGTTGAGAAAAATTCCCTCTCTGCCTACTTTCTGAAGGGTTTTTATAATAAATGGGTGTTGAATTTTCTTGAAAGCTTTCTCTGCATCTATTGAGATGATCATATGGTTTTTCTCCTTCAATTTGTTAATATGGTGTATCACATTGATTCATTTGCTTATATTGAAGAATCCTTGCATTCCTGGGATAGACCCCACTTGATTATGGTGTATGATCCTTTTAATGTGCTGTTGGATTCTGTTTGCTAGTATTTTGTAGAGGATTTTTGCATCTATGCTCATCAGTGATATTGGCCTGTAGTTTTCTTTCTTTGTGATATCTTTTTCTGGTTTTGGTATCAGGGTGATGGTGGCCTCATAGAATGAGTTTGGGAGTGTTCCTCCCTCTGCTATATTTTGGAAGAGTTTGAGAAGGATAGGTGTTAGCTCTTCTCTAAATGTTTGATAGAATTTGTCTGTGAAGCCATCTGGTCCTGGGCTTTTGTTTGTTGGAAGATTTTAAATCACAGTTTCAATTTCAGTGCTTGTGATTGGTCTGTTCATATTTTCTATTTCTTCCTGATTCAGACTTGGCAGGTTGTGCATTTCTAAGAATTTGTCTATTTCTTCCAGGTTGTCCATTTTATTGGCATAGAGTTGCTTGTAGAAATCTCATGATCTTTTTTATTTCTGCAGTGTCAGTTGTTACTTCTCCTTTTTCATTTCTAATTCTATTGATTTGAGTCTTCTCCCTTTTTTTCTTGTTGAGTCTGGCTAATGGTTTATGTATTTGTTTATCTTCTCAAAGAAAAAGCTTTTAGTTTTATTGATCTTTGCTATCATTTCCTTCATTACCTTTCCATTTATTTTTGATCTGATCTTTATAATTTCTTTCCTTCTGCTAACTTTGAGGGTTCTTTCTCTAATTGCTTTAGGTGCAAGGTTAGGTTGTTTAATCGAGATGTTTCCTGTTTCTTAAGGTAGGATTGTATTGCTATAAACTTCCCTCTTAGAACTGCTTTTGCTGCATCCCATAGATTTTGAGTCATCGTGTCTCCATTGTCATTTGTTTCTAGGTATTTTTTGATTTCCTCTTTGATTTCTTCAGTGATCTCTTAGTTATTAAGTAGTGTATTGTGTAGCCTCCATGTGTTTGTATTTTTTACAGAATTTTTCCTGTAATTGATATCTAGTCTCATAGCAATGTGGTCAGAAAAGATACTTGATATGATTTCAATTTTCTTAAATTTACCAAGGCTTGATTTGTGACCCAAGATATGATCATCCTGGAGAATGTTCCATGAGCACTTGAGAAGAATGTGTATTCTGTTGTTTGGATGGAATGTCCTATAAATATCAATTAAGTCCATCTTGTTTAATGTATCATTTAAAGCTTGTATTTGCTTATTTCTTTTCATTGTGGATGATCTGTCCATTGGTGAAAGTGGGGTGTAAAAGTCCCCTACTATGATTGTGTTACTGTCAATTTCCCCTTTTATGGCTGTTAGTATTTGCCTTATTTGTTGAGGTGCTCCTATGTTGGGTGCATAAATATTTATAATTGTTATAACTTCTTCTTGGATTGATCCCTTGGTAATTATATAGTGTCCTTCTTTGTCTCTTGTAATAGTCTTTATTTCACAGTCTTATTTTGTCTGATATGAGACTTGCCACTCCAGCTTTCTTTTGACTTCCATTTTCATGGAATATCTTTTTCCATCCCCTCACTTTCAGTCTGTATGTGTCCCTAGGTCTGAAGTGGGTCTCTTGTAGACAGCATATATACAGGTCTTGTTTTTTTATCCATTCAGCCAGTCTGTGTCTTTTGGTGGGAGCATTTAATCCATTTACATTTAAGGTAATTATTGATATGTATGTTCCTATTCCCATTTTCTTAATTGTTTTGGGTTTGTTATTGTAGGTCTTTTCCTTCTCTTGTGTTTCCTGCCTAAAGAAGTTCCTTTAGCATTTGTTGTAAAGCTGGTTTGGTGGTGCTGAATTCTCTTAGCTTTTGCTTGTCTGTGAAGGTTTTAATTTCTCCATCTAATCTGAATGAGATCCTTGCTGGGTAGAGTAATTTTGGTTGTAGGTTTTGCTTCTTTATTACTTTAAATATGTCCTGCCAGTCCCTTCTGGCTTTCGGAGTTTCTGCTGAAAGATCAGCTGTTAACCTGATGGGGATTCCCTTGTGTGTTATTTGTTATTTTTCCCTTGCTGCTTTTAATATTTTTTCTTTGTCTTTAATTTTTGATAGTTTGATTAATGTGTGTCTTGCCATGTTTCTCCTTGGATTTATCCTGTATGGGACTCTCTGTGCTTCCTGGACTTGATTAACTATTTCCTTTCCCATATTAGGGTAGTTTTCACCTATAATCTCTTCAAATATTTTCTCAGTCCCTTTCTTTTTCTCTTCTTCTTCTGGGACCCCTATAATTTGAATGTTGGTGTGTTTAATGTTGTCCCAGAAGTCTCTGAGACTGTCCTCAATTCTTTTCATTCTTTTTTCTTTATTCTGCTCTGCAGTAGTTATTTCCACTATTTTATCTTCCAGGTTACTTATCTGTTCTTCTGCCTCAGTTATTCTGCTATTGATCCCTTGTAGAGAATTTTAAATTTCATTTATTGTGTTGTTCATCACTGTTTGTTTGCTCTTTAGTTCTTCTAGGTACTTGTGAAACATTTCTTGTATTTTCTGTATTCTATTTCCAAGATTTTGGATCATCTTTATTATCATTATTCTGAATTGTTTTTCAGGTAGACTGCCTATTTCCTCTTCATTCTTTAGGTCTGGTGGGCTTTTGCCTTCCTCCTTCATCTGCTGTGTGTTTCTCTGTCTTCTCATTTTGCTTAACTTACTGTGTTTGGGGTCTCCTTTTCACAGCCTGCAGGTTCGTAGTTTCCTTTGTTTTTGGTGTGTGTCCCCAGTGGCTAAGGTTGGTTCAGTGGGTTGTGTAGGTTTCCTGGTGGAGGGGACTAGTGCCTGTGTTTTGGTGGATGAGGCTGGACCTTTTCTTTCTCGTGGGCAGGTCCATGTCTGGTGGTGTATTTTGGGTTGTCTGTGGCCTTATGATTTTAGGCAGCCTCTCTGCTAATGGATGGGGTTGTGTTCCTGTCTTACTAGTTGTTTGGCATAGGGTGTCCAGCACTGTAGTTTGCTGGTCATTGAGTGAAGCTGGGTGTTGGTGTTGAGATGGAGATCTCTGGGAGATTTTTGCCGTTTGATATTACGTGGAGCTGGGAGGTCTCCTGTGGACCAGTGTCCTGAACTTGGCTTTCACACCTCAGAGGCACAGGCCTGATGCCTGGCTGGAGCACCAAGAGCCTTTCATCCACATGGCTTAGAATAAAAGGGAGAAAAAAAAGAAAGAAAGAAAGAAGAAGATAAAATAAAGTTATTAAAATAAAAAATAATTATTAAGAAAAGCAATTTTTAAAGTAATACAAAAAACCCCAAAAAAAACAAGCAGACAGAACCTTAGGACAAGTGATAAAAGAAAAGCTATACAGACAAAATCACACACAGAAGCATACACATACACACTCACAAAAAGGGAAAAAAAAATATATATATCTTTGCCCCCAAAGTCCACCTCCGCAATTTGGTCGTTTTGTATTCAGGTATTCCACAGATGCAGGGTACATCAAGTTGATTGTGGAGCTTTAATCCGCTGCTCCTGAGGCTGCTGGGAGAAATTTCCCTTTCTCTTTTTGTTAGCACAGCTCCTGGGATTCAGCTTTGGATTTGGCCCCACCTCTGTGTGTAAGTCGCCTGAGGGCGTCTGTTCTTCGCTCAGACAGGATGGGGTTAAAGAAGCCGCTGATTCGGGGACTCCGGCTCACTCAGGCCGGGGGGAGGAAGGGGTACGGATGCGAGGTGAGCCTGCGGTGGCAGGGGACGTTGCACCAGCCTGAGGCGCGCCCCGGGAAGTTGTCCCTGGATCACGGGACACTGGCAGTGGCGGGCTGCACATGCTCTCCGGAAGGAGGGTGTGGATAGTGACCTGTGCTCGCACACAGGCTTTTTGGTGGCGGCAGCAGCAGCCTTAGCGTCTCCTGCCCGTCTCTGGGGTCCATGCTTTTAGTCTCTGCAGCTCCTTTAAGCAGCGTTCTTAATCCCCTCTCCTTGCACACCAGGAAACAAAGAGGGAAGAAAAAGTCTCTTGCCTCTTCGGCAGCTCCAGACTTTTCCCCCGACTCCCTCCCGGCTAGCCGTGGCGCACTAGCCCCCTTCAGGCTGTGTTCACCCAGCTGACCCCAGTCCTCTTCCTGCGCTCCAACTGAAGTCCAAGCCTCAGCTCCCAGCCCCCGCCCGCCCCGGCGGGTAAGCAGACAAGCCTCTCGGGCTGGTGAGTGCCGGTCGGCACCGATCCTCTTTGCAGGAATCTCTCCACTTTGCCCTCCGTACCCCTGTTGCTGCGCTCTCCTCTGTGGCTCCAAAGCTTCCCCCCGTCTCCGCCTGCGAAGGAAGGGGCTTCCTTTCCTGCTTCACAGTTCCCTCCCACTGGTGCAGGTCCCGTCCCTATTCTTTTGTCTCTGTTTTTTTTTTTTTTTTCTTTTGCCCTACCCAGGTACATGGGGAGTTTCTTGCCTTTTGGGAAGTCTGAGGTCTTCTGCCAGAGTTCAGTAGGTGTTCTCTAGGAGTTGTTCCACATGTAGATGTATTTCTGATGTATTTGTGGGGAGGAAGGTGATCTCCGCTTCTTACTCTCCGCTTCTTACTCTTCCGCCATCTTGAAGCTCCTCTCCTTTTTTAAAGAAAATTTAATTATTCATTTATTTTTGTCTGCATTGGGTCTTTGTTGCAGTGCATGGGCTTTCTCTAATTGCAGCGAACGGGGGTTACTCTTCATTGCAGTACGTGGGCTTCTCATTGCAGTGACTTCTCTAGAAGCCACCCGTGGAGCACGGGCTCTAGGCGCTCAGGCTTCAGTAGTTGTGACATGTGGGCTCAGTAGTTGTGGGTCACGGGCTTAGTTGCTCCGTGGCATGCGGGATCTTCCCGGACCAGGGCTTGAACCTGTGTCCCCTGCATTGGCAGGCGGATTCTTAACCACTGCACCACCAGGGAAGCCCTTATAACTGCTGTTTTTCTCTGAGTTTTTATCCTTCCAGTTTCCTTTAAACAGTTGCCAGTTACTTTTCCAAAACTCAGACATGATCATATTACTCTCCTTACCCCAAAATCTCAATGTCCCCCACACCTATGCTCATAGAATGAAGTGCAAACTCTTTAGCCTAGTATAAAAGTTCTGCCCATCCTGTGTGCTCAGATATTAGCTCTCCATTTCCTATGCCTTGTCCTTTCCTTTTTCGTGTTAGTGCACGTGATGTTCCTTCAGCCTCCTCTATCTCTTAAAACCATACTCACATGTCCTACCCTTCATGAAACTGTCCTCAAGTTGCCTGGTTGAAATTGTTCTTTTTTCCAATATTCTCATAGTCCTTTGTTAATCTCTGCATTTGATTCCTACATTATTTCTATGATATGTTACAGTATTCTCACCTTATGTGGCCAAGGACAAATGTACATTAGCAAAGAGCAGAACCAATTGGAAAGTTACACATATTCACATCTCCATATTGTACAGGAAAACAAAAGTAACATTCTTGTGAGTCTTGTCAATTTAAAGCTTTATCAAATCAGATTCTTCATGCAATCTTCATGAGTCAGAAGGAAACAGCTCTCCCACAGTTGGTACAGGGGAAGGGAAGCCTCTTCTCGCTCTTTTTTGAGAATCCTTTTGCTAATTGTAAAGACTTCATTTTTAAGACCAGCCTCTGGAATTTCATTAATTAGTCTTAACATTTAAAAGCAGGCTTATAAGTATAGGATGGAAAGGGAGAAAAAGAAGAATAACTTTACAGTGAATAAACCTGACAGTCAGCACCTCAACCAGGTGATCAAGGATAATGTCAACAGTGATGAGTCATGTTGATGGTGTATCCCTTGATGTGGTATGATGAGAATGATACTGTACCTCTGTGGTCCTCCTCCCAAAACATTACCCCAGTCTAATTATGAGAAAAACATCAGACAAGCCCCACTTGAGAGACTTCAAAATATCTGACCAATAATCCTAAAAACTATCAAGGTCATCAAAAACAGGGGAAGTCTGAGAAACTCACAACCAAGAGGAAACTGAGGAAATAACTAAATATAATGTGGTAAACTGGCTGGGATCCTGAGACACAGAAAGGACATTAGGAAAGAAAATGAGGCTATCTTAAAAAATGAACTTGAGTTAATAATCATGTATCAATATCAGTTCATTTATTGTGACAAATGTACCATACAAATGTAAGATGTTAATAATAGGGGAGGGCTTCCCTGGTGGCGCAGTGGTTGGGAGTCCGCCTGCCGATGTGGGGGACACGGGTTTGTGCCCCGGTCCAGGAGGATCCCACATGCCGTGGAGCGGCTGGGCCCGTGAGCCATGGCCGCTGAGCCTGCACGTCCGGAGCCCGTGCTCCGCAACGGGAGAGGCCACAACAGTGAGAGGCCCGCGTATCGCAAAAAAAAAAAAAAAAAAAAAAAATAATAATAATAATAGGGGAAACTGGCTGTGGGGTATATGGGAACTCTCTTTACTATCTTTGTGATAATTCTGTGAATCTAAAACTGTTATAATATTTTAAAATCCTTTTAAAAATTCAGTCTTGCCGAATTGGCAAGAAACATGATTTTGTTTGAAAACAGTGAAAGAAGGAGTATATACCATTGTGTTCTACAAAAAAAAAAATAGCAGAGTCCTGATGAAATAACACAATGGGGTGAAAACTTATTTCTCTTTAGGGACTTGTACAAAGAATGCTTTTGTTTAGGCAATGAGTATTTTACAGTGGAAACACTGTGCACGTGGAAAAAATCAAAGGGGAATATGCTGCAAAACTGAACTTTTTAACTTAAAAGGGGCATAAAATGTGCTTCTGGTTTTTAATGGGGATAATTATTTTCATTCTTTAATAATTAGTCCTCTCTTTGTAGGCACCTCTTTCCTGCTACTTTAATAGAACTTAGTGGCACAGAGAGAATTGGGAGCAGGGGCAAGGGAGGTGTTGCAACTTTCTAGCTGTGTAAACTTGGACAGATTACTCACCTAGGAAATGAGGTAATTAAACCACAGATGATTTCTCGGAGGGATTCCAATTCAACTACTATTTCATCCATAGATGGTTTCTTGGCTCTGTGCCCTTTTGGCATCATTCTTCCGTCCGTCTTTTCCCCAATAGCCTCTTCTCCCTTCAAGGTTCTCTCCAGACAGCATGTTCTCTAAAGCTTTTCCTCAGATTTCAGATTTAAATAAAGACTAGAAGAGCATTAGAGATGGAATAAATAAAAGTAAAATAATTTTTTAAATTAATTGATCTAATAGATAGCTTCAAAGTGATAATAGTAACAATGCATTAGGTGATTATAGCATATGGATGAGTGAAATGAGTGACATAAATTTATAAGGGATGAGAGGGATTAATTGGGAATATTATAGGTCACCTGCCTTTCATCTGAAGTGTTATTTGAAAGTGGACTTAAATTTGTTATAAATGTATATTATAAATTCATATGCTAAGAGGAGAGAAAATGGAATTATATAAAATGCTCAGTTAAAACCAGAGAAGGAAGAAAAAGAGGGAAAAAATAAAGAACAAGTACAATGAGTATAAAACAGCTACAAACATGGTAGATATTAAACGAAATATACTGATAATCACATTAAATATGAATTGTCTAAATATACCAATTAAAATACAGAGACTGTTATAGTAGATAAAGAAGATCCAACTTTCTCTCTCTCTCTCTCTCTATATATATATATGTTTACAAGAAATCCATTTTAAATATAAAGACACAGATAGGTTAAAAGTAAAGGGATGGAGAAAGATATTCTATAGTAACACTAATCAAGAGAAAGCTGAAACAGCTATATTAATTTCAGACAAATTAGACTGCAGAACAAGGGAAATCATCAGGGATAAAGAAGGTCATTACATAATGATAAAGGAGTCAATTCTCCAAGAAAACATAGCAATCCTTAATGTGTGTGTACCTAACAACAGAACATCAAAACATGCAAGGCAAAAACTAATAGAACAGCAAGGAGAAATAGACAAATCCATTATTACGGATTTGGAGACTTGAATACCCCTTCAGTAATTAATAGATCCAGCAGGCAAAAACTGAGTAATAACACAGTTGAACTGACACAGCACCATTAATCAACTAGACTTAATTGACATTTATAAAATACTTTATCCAACAATAGCAGAATACACAGATACCATGCCATGTTGATCACTATAGCTTTACAGTAAGTCTTGAAGTTGGGTAATTGCAATCCTTCAACTTTGTTATTCTTCTTCAGTATTGTGTTGGCTATTTAGTTTTGTTTTCTGTTTGTTTGTTTTGCCTTTCCATATAATCTTTAGTTTGCTTGATATCCACAAAATGGCTGCTCAGATTTTAATTTGGATCATATTGCATCTATAAATCAAGTTGGGCAGAATTGACAACTTAACAATATTGAGTCTTCTAATCCATGAACACAGAATATCTCTTCATTTATTTAGATCTTTTTGACTTTTTTCATTAGAGTTTTTTATTTCTATGCATATAGATCTTATATATATTTAGATAGATTTATACCTAAGTATTTCAAGGTTTTTGATGCTAATGTAAATGGTACTGTGTTAATAATTTCAAGTTCCAGTGTTCATTGTTGGTATGAAGGAAAGCAATTGATTTTGTACAATTACCTTGTATCGTGTGACCTTGCTGTAGTCATTTACCCATTTCAAGTGGGTTTTTTATTTTGTCAGTTCTTTGGGATTTTGTACATAGACAATCATGTAACCCTCAAACAAAGACGGTTTTTTTTCTTCCTTTCCAACCTGTACACCTTTTATTTTTTTTAATATTTAGCCCTATTGTCCCCGTAAGTGGGAATAGCTAACATTTACTGAGTGATTACTATGTCCAGACACTGTCCCAAGCATATTATATGTATTTACTCATGAAATACTCATTATTTACTCACAAGAACTCTATAGAGTAGGATACCACTATTATCCCAATGTTACAGATGAGGATAGAGAAGTTAAGAAAATTGCCTAAAACATTGAAATATCCCAAGAATGTCAACACTTTGGTATTAAAATTTTCTCTCTTGAATCTGGGAGAAGCACAGAAATCCATTGCAAACCATGGTTTCCAGTTCTTGTTCCAGGAAATATAATCATGAAATCTGTCTAACCACCGATAATCATATTAAATATGAATTGTCTAAATATACCAGTTTAAATACAGAGACAGAGTAAAGAAGATCCAACTATATATATATATATATATTTACAAGAAATCCATTTTAAATATAGTGGATTTATATCCATCTTTCCCTGGAGTTCTATTCAATAGTTCCAACTGAGTACTAGAAATGGTCTCCTGTGTGTCCCACAGGCATCTCCAATTCAACGTATTCAAAATCATACTCAAAATTTTCTCCTCCAGTTTTGCTTTTCCTCTTGTGTTTCTTTTTTCTTGTTGTTATCTCTTCTTTCTTTTTACCTTTTGACCCCCCTTCACTCATTCTGTTAGGTTAGAGATGGGATGATGGATTAAGCAAGGTGCTAAAGTAGTTTCAAGCTTTCTTCTGTATCAGAATCACCTGAGGGCCTTGTTAAAATGCAGACCCCCAGGTGTCACCCATAGAGTCTCATTCTGTAGATGTGGGTTGTGTATTTTTTTTTAATTGAAAAAAAAATCGTGTAGCATCGTGTAAGTTGGGTTGAGTATTTTTAACAAGCATCCCAGTTGATGCCAATGCAGGTGATCCTAGAACCACAGGTTGAAAAGCACTCCAGGGCTCAGATGAAGGCATCAGCCTTGGATGGAGAAAAGAGAAAATGCTGCAGGATATGTGTGGGCTAGGGGCTTCTGGAGTTTTATCTGGTGTCCTCCTTTCTTTATGAGGTAGGAGCTAGTGTCTCTGTGAACAAGGAGCTGTTGATAGCATCAGGGTGCTAGGAGAAAGCAGTCAGGCTGGGAATAGAAGTCATAGGAATGGGAGAAGGTCGTTGCAGGGTTAAAGGAAGAGAGTCTGAAGCAACACTGATCTTGGAAATGAAAACTGTAAAGAAGATACTATTTTTTGGTGAAAGATGGGGAACACAACTGCCATTAGTTGTCTACAGAGCTTAAAAGAGGGGAAGAACCCAGAAAGAAATGGAAAGAAAACAGATTCCCCAAATTAGGATTGTGAGGGTCCTAAACATCACCACCTGTCTCTGCTAGAGAGGCAGCATGATGTGAAATACACAAGTCCGAGAGGTAGCCAGAATTCCTAGCCTCTACCATGCAGTTAATCTCTCTGTGCCTAGTCTCCTCATTTGTAAAATGGAGACAGTATTAGTTCCACTTCATGGACTCATAATATAAGTTCCAAATGAATAAACACAGGTAATATATTAGGCTCATAGCAAAGACTCAAATGGATGTTAGCTTATTCACATTCCACAAGCAATACCCTGCTTGAATTTTACACACATAAGTCAATTAATCTTACTTCAAACAGGGGTACTTTTGACCCCTTTTTACAGATGAAGAAACTGAATATAAAAGGAAAACAAGTTATTTGTCTAAGTCCAAACAAGCGGAATGTGAGCAAACAGGAACTGGAGACCAGGTCTCCAAACTCCAGCTGCATTTTGAGTGTCTACTTGTTGCCAGGTATTGAGGAAGGTGCTTTTAACATGTCAGCACTTGCCGTGTATTTCCCTATTATCAGTTGAGGATATTAAGGATAGAATTAAAGGCCAAATTATAAACAGGTGGTGGAACCACAGCTGGAGAGAAGCCAGCTCGCTCAAGAGCTGGGAACTCCTACAGTGACTTCTACCCCTCTTAATGGAATCTACATTACCCCACACCATCCTGGTCACCTCTGAGAGCTACATGCTGGTGCTTACTAACATCTGTGAGGGAATCAGAGATAAATGAATCTCAGTTTCATCTGAGAAAAGCTCATAGCTTTGTGGAGAGTATAAAACAAGTATGTACAAAGCTATAATACAAGGTAAAAGGTGCGTGGGAATTCAGAGGGAGGGATTCCCTTCAGCTGGATGTGCCATTTGGAGGTGAACCTAGAAGGAGGGCAGGATTGGGGCATGTGGATGAGGGGATGGGGTTGGAGGATGAACTGAGTAGAGAAGCAGACACAGGAACTCCCAAGAATATCCAGTTATTAAGCCAGTGTGTGTAGACTTGTGGAAGGTAAGATTTGAAAGGGAATCTGGGTTCTGTTTGCAGGGAGCTGGAAATTTGAAGATAAATAGTTTGAACTTTAATTCTGTAGGCAACAGGGAGCCACAAGAGATGTGTTGTTTTTGGCTTTTTTGCAAATGCCTCTTAAAATTAATGATTTTACTTGGAGATAACTGAAGACTGACATGCAGTTGTAAGCAATAATACAGAGAGAGCCTGAGTAACTTAGTCTCCCTCGATGGTAATATCTTGCAAAACTGTAGTCAATATCACAACCAGGATGTTAACATTGATACAATCCACTGCTCTTATTCAGATTTCCCCTGTTTTACTTGTACTCATCTGTGTATGCATTTAATGCTATGGAATTTTATCAAATGTATAGGTTTGCATATCTACAACCACAGTCAAGATACAGGACAGTTCCATCACCATGAGAATCTCCCCTGTTGCCCTTTTACAAGCATACCCACCTTCCTTCCATGCCCCTTCCCTCATCTCTAAGCCCTATTACTAGCACCATTTCTATAATTTTATTTCAAGAATGTTTCATAAATGGAATCATAGAGTATACAACCTTTGGTGACTGGCTTTTTTTCACTCACCATAACTCTCTTGAGATTCATTCAAACTGTAGCCTGTATCAATAATTCTCTCTCTCTCGCTCTCTCTGTCTCTCTTTTTTTTTTTTTTGGAGCAGTATTCCATGATATGGATGTACCATAGTTTAACCATTCACCTGCCAAAGGATGGCTGGGTTGTTTTCAGTATTTTACTACTATGATTTAAGCTGCTGTAAATATTTGTGTACAAAATTCACACATAAAGTTGTGTGCATTTTGTGTGAACATAAGTTTTCATTTCTCTGGGATAAATACCCAAGAGTTCTGGGTATGTATGTTTAGTAGTAGTAGGTATGTACGCTGGGTTGTATGTTTAGTTGCATCATTAATTTTATAACAAATGAATATATATATATAACTAATGTATATATATATATCATACATATTCTTTTCCAGATTCTTCTCTATTATAGGTTATTACAAGATATTCAATATAGTTCCCTGTGCTATACATTAGGTCCTTGTTGTTTATCTACTTTACATGTAGTAGTGTGTACCTGTTAATTCCAAATTCCCAATTTATCCCTCCCTCCCCTTCCCCCTTTGGAAACCATAAATTTGTTTTCTATGTCTGTGAGTCTATTTCTGTTTTATAAATAAATACATCTGTATCAATTTTTTTTAAGATTCCACATATAAGCGATATCATATGACATTTGTCTTTCTCTGTCTGACTTACTTCACTTAGTATGATAATCTCCAGGTCCATCCATGTTGCTGCAAATGACATTATTTCATTCTTTTTAATGGCGGAATAATATTCCACTGTCTCATTGTGCTTTTAATTTGCATTCCTCTAGTGGCTTATGATGTTAAAAAACTTTTCATATGGTTATTTGTTCTTTGTATATCTTCTTCAGTGAAATGTCTATTCATGTCTTTTGCCCATTTTCTATTTGGACTTTGTATTGTTGAGTTTTGATAGTTCTATATTTCTGGCATCCTAGTCATTTGCCAGAAATGTGGCCTGCAAATATAGCTCCCAGTGTACTCCTTCTCTTTCCATTAGTTTTACAAGGTCTTCCACAGAATAAAAGTTTTTAATTTTCCTTTTATTTATCAAATTTTCCTTTTATGGACTGTGCTAATGGCATCAAGTCTAAGAACTCTTTCCTTAGACTTAAATCCTGAAGATATTCTTTTCAAAAAAACAATTTTGTATTTTTACATCTTATGCTTAAGTCCATTTCCATTTGAAGATAATTTTTATATAAGGTGTGAGATTTAAGTTGACTTTTTTGTTTGCTTATTTGTTTTTGTTTATGGATATCCAATTGCTCTAGCACCATTTGTTGAAAAGACAACAACAATCCTTCCTGCATTGAATTGCTTTTGCACCTTTATCGAAAATCAGTTGGTTGTATTTGTGTAGGCCTACTCCTGGGTTCTCTGTTCTGTTCCATTGATCTATATGTCTATCCCTTCATCAATATGACACTTCCATGATTATTGTAGCTATATTGTAAGCCTTAATATCAAGAAGAGTGATTCTTTTCACTTTATTCCTCTTTTTTCAAGAGTGTTTTAGCTATTCTAGATACTATGCCTTTTCATATAAATTTTAGGATGAACTTGTTTATGCCTACAAAATCCTTGCTGGGATTTTGACAAGAATTTCATCAGACCTGTAGATCAGTTTGGAGAGAATTGACATCTTTACTAAGTTGTCTCCTAATCCATGAACACATTGTCTCCTAATCCATGAACACATCTATTTAGGTCTTCTTTGATTTCTATTATTAGCATTTTATAATTTTCAGCATTCAGACTATTTATGTGTTTTGTAAATTATACACAAAGTATTAACTTTTCTATAGAGTGTAAATAATACTGTGTTTTTAAAATTCTGGTTTCCATGTATTCTGTTTTACTATGTAAAATCATCCTATTTTCAACCTACCTATGTCATTGAATGTGAAGTGAATTTCTTCTTACTTCAAACACCATACAGTTGGCTTGTGTTTCTTTTGTTTGTTTTATCCACCCTGCCAATCTGCCTTTTTTGTTGTTGTTGTTTTTTTTTTTTGCGGTACGCAGGCCTCTCACTGTTGTGGCCTCTCCCATTGCGGAGCACAGGCTCCGGACACGCAGGCTCAGCGGCCATGGCTCACGGGGCCCAGCCACTCCGCGGCATGTGGGATCTTCCCGGACTGGGGCACGAACCCGTGTCTCCTGCATCGGCAGGCGGACTCTCAACCACTGCACCATCAGGGAAGCCCCAATCTGCCTTTTTAATTGGTGTATTTACGCCATTTACATTTAAGGTGATTCTTGATATATATGAACTTAAGTATGCAATTTTATTATTTGTTTCCTGGTTTTCCTCTGTTTCTCTTTTATCATCTTCCTGTGGGTTACTGGAATGTTTTATAGGACTCTATTTTGATTTATTTTTAGTGTGTTTGAGTATATCTCTTTGTATAGAAAATTATTGCTTTGGGTATTACAATATGCATATATGACATCATAATCTATTACCATTTGAGTGAAGTATGAAAACCTTACTTCTATTCAGGTCCCTTTGCCTTCCCCAAGTTTTAATATCATTGCCATGAGTATCAGGTGTTATAATTTTTGTTTTGATCATCATGATTGTAAAAACTTATGAGAAGAAGGATTGTCTATCATATTTACCCCTACTTTTTCTTTTACCTATCTTGATATTCTACTTTCCTTTATGAAGTTCCAAATTATCTTTTCCTTTCTGTTTATAAAACTTCCTTTAGCCACTCTTTAAGGGTAGGTTTGTTAGCAACAGATTTTCTTAGTTTTTCTCATCTCAACATGTCTTTTTTCATGAAGGACCATTTTTGGATATAGAGTTTGCAGTTGACAGTTCTTTTCTTTCAGCACTTGAAAAATGTCATGCCATTTCCTTTGGCATCTGTGGTTTCAGATGAGATATCTGCCATCATCTGAAATAATGTTCCTCTGACAGGTAATATATTGTTTATTTCTAGCTGCTTTCAAGAATTTTTCTTTGTGTTCCGTTTTCAGAATTCAATTATGTGTCTTGGCATGGATTTCCTTGGAATTATCCTGGTGGGGTTTGCTCAGCTTCTTGGAACTGTAAGTTTGTGTCTTTCACCAAATTTGGGAGATTTTCAGCTGTAATTTCTTCCCATACTCATTTAGACTTTTTTTCCTCTCCTTATGGGACTCTGATGATACAAATATTGGGATTTTGGTTACTGTACCACAGGTCCTTGAGACTCTGTTCATTTTTTTCCCCAGTCTATTTTCTCTCTATTGTTTATATTGAGTAAATTTTATTTTTTTATCCTCCCTCAAGTTCACTGATTCATCCAATGTCATCTCCGTTATACTATCAAGACCATTCAGAAAGTTTAAAAAATTTCTATTACTGTATTTTTCAGTTCCATAATTTCCGTTTAGATCCTTTTTATACATTTTATTTCTTTGTTGAACTTTTTTTAAAATTTTATTTTATATTGGAGTATAGTTGATTAACAATGTTGTGATAGTTTCAGGTGTACAGCAAAGTGACTCAATTATACATATACATGTATCTATTCTTTTTCAAATTCTTTTCCCATCTAAGTTATTACAGAGTATTGAGCAGAGTTCCCTATGCTATACAGTAGGTCCTTATTGGTTGTCTATTTTATTTTTTATTTTTAAAAATATTTATTTATTTTAGGCTGTGTCGGGTCTCCGTTTCTGCACGTGGGGTTTCTCTAGTTGTAGAGAGCGGGGGCTACTCTTTGTTGCGGTATGTGGGCCTCTCATTGCAGTGGCTTCTCTTGTTGTGGAGTGCAGGCACTAGGTGCACGGGCTTCAGTAGTTGTGGCATGCAGGCTCAGTAGTTGTGGCTCATGGGCTCTAGAGTGCAGGCTTAGTAGTTGTGGCGCACGGGCTTAGTTGTTCCATGGAAGTGGGATCTTCCTGGACAAGGGATCGAACCCATGTCCCCTGCATTGGCAGGCGGATTCTTAACCACTGTGCCACCAGGGAAGTCCCTGGTTGTCTATTTTAAATATAGCAGTGTGTACATGTCAATCCCAAACTCTCAGTCTATCCCTCCCCACCCCACCCTTCCCCTCAGTAACCATAAGTTCATTCTCTAAGTCTGTGAGTCTGTTTCTGTTTTGTAAATAAGTTCATTTAGTATCATTTTTTTTAAGATTCCACATATAAGCGATATCATATGATATTTGTCTTTCTCTGTCTGACTTACTTCACTTAGTATGATCATCTCCAGGTCCATCCACAGTGCTGCAAATGGCATTCTTTCTTTCTTTTTAATGGCTGAATAATAGTCCATTGTATATATGTAGCATATCTTCCTTATCCATTCATCTGTTGATGGACATTTAGGTTGCTTCCATGTCTTGGCTGCTGTAAACAGCACTGCAATGAACACTGGAGTGCATGTATCCTTTCAAACTATGTTTTTCTCCAGATATAAGCCCCGTAGTGGGATTGCTGGATCATACGCTAGCTCTATTTTTAGTTTCTTAAGGAACCTCCATACTGTTCTCCATAGTGGCTGTACCAATTTACATTCCCACCAACAGTGTAGGAGGGTTCCCTTTTCTCCACACCCTCTCCAGCATTTACTGTTTGTAGACTTTTTGATGATGGCCAATCTGACTGGTGTGAGGTGATATCTCATTGTAGTTTTGATTTGCATTTCTCTAATTAACTAGTGATGTTGAGCATATTTTCATGTGCCTCTTGGCCATCTGTATGTCTTCTTTGGAGAAACGTCTATTTAGGTCTTTGCTGAATGTTTTTATTTTTTATTTGTTTCAAGAAAATTTGTAAGTGCCTGTTGAAGTATTCTTATGATGGCTGCTTTAAAGTCTTTGTCAGATAATCCCAACATCTGTTTCATCTCAGTGTTAGTTTCAATTAATTGTCTTTTCTCCCTGATATATCTCCAAACTGTGGATCCTAACTAGCCAATATTTGCTCCAGAACTCTGGTCTGGCCCTTTCCTTTTTTTTTAATTAATTTTTTATTTTTATTTTTTTTTGTGGTACGCGGGCCTCTCACTGTTGCGGCCCCTCCCGTCACGGAGCACAGGCTCTGGACGCACAGGCCCAGCGGCCACGGCTCACGGGCCCAGCCGCGCCGCGGCACGTGGGATCCTCCCGGACTGGGGCACAAACCCGCGTCCCCTGCATCTGCAGGCAGACTCTCAACCACTGCACCACCAGGGAAGCCCTTAAATTAATTTTTATTGGAGTAGCTTTACAATGTAGTGTTAGTTTCTGCTGTATGGCAAAGTGCATCACTTATACATGTAGCAAGGGGGAAGGGGGGGTGGGATATACTGGAAGATTGAGATTGACATATATACACTACTACATATAAAATAGATAACTAATGAGAACCTACTGTAAAGCACAGGGAACTCTACTCAGTGGCCCATTCCTTTGACACTTCTGGCCCACCACAGTGCTGGTTCCCTGGGCTAGGGCTCTTAAAGTAAGTTATTTTATACTGGCTTTTGAGGTGCAAGACTTGGTTTGGATGTAGAAGCTATGGTTTCAAATTTTCATCATTCCTTGTGAATTCTATTTGTAATCTCTTAATTTCATCTCTCTGGCGTTTGAAGGATTTAGCTTTGTAATATATATTTCCACACCCCCTAGTTTGTTTGTTTGTTTTTTTTTTTTTGCGGTACGCGGGCCTCTCACTGTTGTGGCCTCTCCCATTGCGGAGCACAGGCTCCGGACACGCAGGCTCAGCGGCCATGGCTCACGGGGCCCAGCCACTCCGCGGCATGTGGGACCCTCCCGGACCAGGGCACGAACCCGCGTCCCCTGCATCGGCAGGCGGACTCTCAACCACTGCGCCACCAGGGAAGCCCCCTCCTAGCTTTTTCCTTCTTCTTCTTCCTCCTCCTCCACCTTCTGCTTCTCATCTTCTTTTTGGGCATTTCTTTGTTTTAAATGTCTTGCCTCCAGAGGCATCTTCATTTATCTTCCATATCAGTGTTTTCAGGAGCCTCTTTCCTTTTTTTTTATGTTTAAAACATGTATTTTTTAGTTTTTTGTTGTTTTCTTTTTACTGTAAAAAACAAATGTGCATTATAAAAATTGGAAAAATCTAAAAAGCGGTGGAGAAAAAGACACCCGTACCCCTCAAGGAACAGTTATTTTCAAACAGAAGATGAGGCTGAGGGAGAGAAGAGTAAGCTTGGTAAGGAGTCGGGGCATGACGTAGCCTCTGAGGTTCAGTTTCCTCATCACCAAAATGAAGGGCTTGTCTAGATGATCCTCAGGCTACTTTCAATGTTATGAATGACTTAGTGATGGGACATGACTGTCTTCAAATGGCTGAAAGGATATAAAGTTATCCAAGGGAGCAGATTGATCAATGCAGTTCCAGACTCCAGAAGATGAAACTAGAATCAGTGTGTGGAGAGACAGGTAAACTAAGAAAACTTCACTGATAATTAGAACTACGCCCCAATATAGAGGACAACTTGTCAAGCACCAAGTAGCCTGCTATGGGATAAACCGATGCCTGTCAGTTTCAGTTTCCAGAGCCTCTTTTCTAGTCTTTCTCATTTCTAAAGACTTTGTAGTTGCCCTAATTTCAACAGACAGAGTGATTCTTGTGGTTTAGGAGGAATGTGAAAAGATTTCATTAATGCTTAGAATTCTCACCCTACTTCCCCCCTGACCCAAGTTCTTCTATCAACTTACCCCCAAACCTGCTATGTTTTCCAGACTGAAATCTGCTCTTCTTTGGATTAAATAAAAAGATCATTGCCACTTCCAAAAATCCACTCTTAAAATAGTCAAAGACTACAGGATTATGTGTATACAGACTTCTGTATTACTATGTGAAGGCCAAAGCTGTCATTTATGTTACCTATTGCATTCTATATGCCTTCTAATTAGTCTTCAGGCAGTAGCTCCTTAAATCCTCCCCACAATTCTTTCTCACAGGTATCAGTTCCCCTTCTACAGAAAAGTAATTTCTCCAGGACCCCGCAGCTCAAAGGCATATTAAGATGTACTCAAAAGAAGGAAAAGGGAAAAAACCCACAAACATTCTAAACCTAGTTTTCTGCCTCTAAAACGTGTGCTCTTGATCTCTACCTAACACGCATGAGCTTTTGGGTAAGAAAGAAAAGCTATAAACATGTTTTCACTAGTGAGTAAAATATAGTGTATCAGGGCTTCCCTGGTGGTGCAGTGGTTGAGAGTCCGCCTGCCGATGGGGACACGGGTTCGTGTCCCTGTCCGGGAAGATCCCACATGCCGCGGAGCGGCTGGGCCCGTGAGCCATGGCCTCTGGGCCTGCGTGTCCGGAGCCTGTGCTCCGCAACGGGAGAGGCCACAACAGTGAGAGGCCCGCGTACCGCAAAAAAAAAAAAAAAAAAGTAAGTAAATAAATAAATAAATATATAGTGTATCAGCTTAATGACACAGAATGATAATACCAGAAAAAGAACAAGACTTGGAGTGAGGAGAACTAGGTTTGGGCCTAGGTTCATCATTTATGAGCCCTGTAGCCTTGAACAAGTAATTTTACCTGCTGCATTCGTTTTCTTTTGCTGTGTAACAAACTACCACAAATTTTGTGGCTTAAAACGACTCCCAACCGCAGAACCCACAATTCTGTAAGTCGGAAGTCTGGATGGGCTCCACTGGATTCTCTGCTTAATTAAGGCTAAAATCAAAGTGTTGGCGGTCTGATCTTATGCGCAGTTTGCAGAGAAGAATCCGCTTTCAAGTTCATTTAGGTTGTTGGGAAAATCTGGTTGCTAGCGCTGCGGTCCGTGTTTTCTTATTGGCTGTCAGCCAGGGGTCGCTCTCTGCTCCTAGAAGGCTGCCCACATTCCAGTCTCGATTCTCTTGTGAGGATTTTTTGATGATGACTAAATGAGACGTATTGTACACATAGTGATGATGGATGTGATAGCTGCTTAATGTCGCTGGGTGTAGAGGATACCCCTCAACCCTTAAACACAGCACATGTCTATACAACAGGACAGGAAATCCTACCCGGGGCAGGTTCCGAAGTCTCTTGTAACAGAAGAGACTTCTGTTGGTCTTCCCCTACAAAGACAGAAACTGGGTTTTGCGCTGGACAAATGTTTACTAAGTGAAGTGGATGAGATGCGGTGAAGTGTCTGGCACCAGTAGTGGGAAGAATTCTAACTGGCCATTCCACAGTGAAAAGAAGGTGGCGAGGCTTGGGAAAGGCTAACCCCGCAGGGGGCAAAAGCACAGAAGTGGTGAGGAATGCAGTAGGTGAGAAATGCCTGCATCGCCAGCGCTGTAAGCAGAGCCCCCTCAATGGGCGGGCACCTGTGAACTCAGGACCGCCTCCCACCCCCGCCCCCGTCCGGGCTGTGGGTACCCGTGTGGGGGACGCCGGGGGGACTGCGTGGGGGGTGCGTCTGGGTTCGGTCAGCCCCTCATAGCCCAATCCCCCCTCCGTGAGCCATGCAAGTGGAGTCTCCCAGTCTGCGCCCCCTGGCTCTGGCTAACCAGTCTCAGTCCCCCCGTTGGAGCATTTCGCCCCGAGCTTCCGAGCGCACTGGTTGCCAGCTGCAGCTCGGAGCTTGGTTACGCAATTACTTGCCGCCGCTGCGACCGCGGCCAAAGCCCACCCCGGCAAGGAGTGAATTTGCCGCGAGGTTCCCGCCTCGGAAAGAGGTAAAAGCTATCTTCCGCCTTTTTTTTTCGGGCACATGAACGCGCGGCATAGCGGGCGAACCAGCCTGGGTTATCGTGGGGGTGGAAACCGGTGGGTGCGTTGTCAGGGAAGCGGGTACCTGGGGACAGTTGCTGCAGGTAAGGGGTCTCTGTTAGCTTCATGAATCCTGGACTCTGTGGGCTCCCTTGGCGCCCCTCGCTGCCCCCGTGACCACACCCTGGATCGCGATGTCTGCAGCAACCTAACCTTGCCCGCAGTGATCGATCCATGTCAGAGACGCGCACAATTTTTCATACCGAAGGAGAGAAGACAACGAGGGCTTATTTGGGGAGAAAATGTTTGGTAACATAGCTCAGACGTGCGTGTTTTAAGGGTTGGCAAGTTGTCCGTCATTGCAGCCTTCTGTAGAGTGGAGTAGTATGGCGTGAAAAATAAAAATGGGTGCATAGCCACCGCGAAAGTAACAGTAAGGTATCATTGGAAGAGGTGCGGGGCGAGACTGCCCTCCTCCCCGCCCGCATTGCCTTCCGTAGGTGCGTGGGGTTGGTGGCTGGCTCGCCGCAGAGAAGGGAGGAGGGAAGTGGGAGGAGGGTGGGGTTAGGGAGCGAGATGAGGCAGACACCCCTCCCACCTCCCCCCGTACCCCCGCCCCCAGTCCCCAGGGAGCGGCGGGCCAGGCAGGCGCTGCGACAAAACACCATTCCGGGTTAGACTCCCATCGCTCACTCTTCCTCTCTTTCTCTCTTCCTGCCTAGGCTTCCCTCACTGCTGGCCAAGTGCCAGAGAAGGTGTGCACGCATCTCCCCGCCAAAACCCAACCATGGGCAACTCCTGCTTTGGCCTCAAGGAACGGCTGATGAAGCGGCTGCGGCCTCTGCCTACCGTGATCGTCATCCGTACCTGCCTGCCCCAGAGGAGGAGCAGAGATTTCCGCGTGGTGGTGCTCGGCTCGGCCGGCGTGGGCAAGAGCGCGCTGGTGCAGAGGTGGGTGCGCGGCAACTTCCGTGAGGCGTACCTGCCGACCATCGAAGATACCTACCGCCAGGCGCTGGGCTGCAGCCACAAGGCGGGCGCACTGCACATCACCGACACCACCGGCGGCCGCCGCTACCGGGGCCTGCAGCGCCTCGCCATTGCCAGGGGTCACGCCTTCATCCTGGTCTACTCCGTCACCAAGAAGCAAACCCTGGAGGAGCTGAAGCCCCTCTATGAGCTGATCCGTCAACTCAAAGGCAACAACCCGCAAAAGTGCCCCATCATCCTGGTGGGCAACAAGTGCGATGAGAGCCCCCGGGAGGTGAGCGAGAAGGAAGGTGCTGCCTACGCGTCGGAGTGGAATTGCGCCTTCTTGGAGACCTCCGCCAAGATGAATATCAATGTGCAGGAGCTGTTCCAGATGCTGATAAACTTCGAGAAGAAGCCCGCCGCCGCTGCCGGCGCCCAGCCTCCCCAGAAGAAATCCCAGATCCCCAAGACCGCCGAGAAGCTGCTGGGCAAGTGCATCATCATGTGAACCCTGAGCCTTAAGGAGCCCGACCCTCTTCTCCTTCAGTGTGCTGAAAACATGGACCAACCCCATTGTGCTGTGTCACCTGTACACGACTGACTTTTGTGCTGTGGTTTGGGTTGTAACAATTAGATGTCAATAAATGTCCCTTGTGAGTTAGTAACTTTTCTTTTCCCCAGGCAAGAGAACTCGAATTGTTAAAATATGGACATTGGAGGAGGAGAGGAAAAAGGAACAGGATGCATTTTAAAGGATGGGACTTGGACGGACTTTAGAGATTAATGTTTAAAAAAGAGAATGGAAATAGCAAAATGAATTGAAAGATGTCACTGCCCTTCTTGTAATCCTATTATTGTGTATTATTCGTAAACATTTCGAGTCCTGTAAATGTCTGATCATATCTTCCCATTGTGTATTTAATTGTTAAGAGACATGTTTTTGCAACAAAATCTCTGACAGATGACTGTGAGACAGATACTAAACATCATAAATAAATGAACGTTCTATAGTTGAGCATTGAGGGTGGGAGCAGAGAAAATTGTGATAGTGGAACTTGCTTACTAAATATATACCAACTGTTTCCTAAGTCATTTAAAAATGTTTGAGTATTCTACACTGCAGTTTAAAAAAATTGTAACAGTTCCGTGACTTAATAAAGCTTTTCCTGCATGCAATCAGCTGTAATAATTTCTTTTTCACTGAACAACAACAAAAATCACCCATTGCATTACCCATTACCCATTGCCAGTCACATCTGGAGAAGATTTCTAATAAGGATTTTTCACACTGATGCCCCTGCCCTCTTGAAATTAGCCAGTTGGGGGTGGGGCTGGTTCATGGGTCCCTGCAATGCAGAGCTGGTTTGTATCCATCACCTCTCCTGGACTGACATCCAGAAGAACTCCAGGCATCTTTGAAGAGGGTGCTTGCTCATTCTGCTGCTGTCTTGGAGGTAGGTGGTGAAAAGCAAACCTTGGCCTTTGGCTGCCTCAAAAGTCTTTCCTCTACAAGTATTGGATATAGGGAATGGGGAGTGGGATGGAAGGTAAGGGGAGAAACAGGTGGGATTTGAAATCTGAGAAACTTCTCCTTAAGAGAGTTTTTTAAAGACTCCTATTTGAACATAATTTTTTGAGTGAGGGAATCCATATCTATACATGTTCTTGTTTTCACGTGTTTTTGTTTTCAGTTAAGGGGAAGAGGAGAGGCTTTTAGTCCGGTGGGGTTTTTTCCCCATAAAATATTCCTTATTGGATAAGTATTTATTGAACAACTTAAATGTGTTTTTTAAAAATGGCTTCTTATAACTTGATTTTTAGGGGAGAAGTACATCGTTCAGAAGGAATCACAAACATCTGTCTCATAGTAGTAGAGTCAGAGTTTTGAGCTTAGAAAATTCATTCAGTGGATCCTTTTAAATAGTTATTTAAAAATTTTCCTGTTCATTTTCAAAGCAATTATTCTCAACCACTAGAAAATACCTAAATAGTTCTTCCATATTGCTTTTTAATGTAGTCTATTTAAAAAAAAATATTTCTTAGCTAACATCCCAAATGGAGTAATTCCATTTCTAAAAGAAAACTATCTTGGCTATTTTCCAGGTGAATTTTCCTTGAAAAAATATATGCATTCATTGTTGTCCTTTGTAGATGAGCAAAGGGATTACTAAGTGGCAAATACTACCCTTTAGAAAGGGGAAGGAGGAGATTTAATCTTGCAAGTAATGCTTAGTAAAAAATTTTTTTAAATTATAGCAAATATATATACAGTCTATCTACGTGCCAGTGTTTCTACATTACATTAGAGCAAATATTTATATACTCTTTCTACATGTCAATGTTCTACATTATATTATTTAATCCTCACAACAGTCCAATGAAGCAGATACTGTTATGCCCATTTGGCAGACAGATAAATGTTACAAAACCAGTAAGTGACAGAGCCAACATTTAAAGCCAGGTGTTCTGCTCCAGAGTCAGTGCTCTTAACCACCATGATGTACTTCCCTTCTAAGATGACTAGTCCAAGGACAAGTGAATTGACTTTTCTGTTATTTGTGCTATACAGATGTGGAAAAAAGGAAGCTTTCTCAGAGCCTCCCTAGAATCCAGAAGGGAGGCAAAGAAGCAAATTGACAATTACAAAATGCACAGGGTGGTTTAGAAACAGGGAAGAGAGCATTTTATATGGGGTGTTGGAAAATTTTCCCTGAAGGCATTACATGGTTGATATCTTTTATGCCTAGAGACTTAGTAGGGCTCTCCCAAACATAATTACAAGCAAGAAAGAAGCTTTACATTATTACTGCTTGGATCAGGGAAGATATAAACCATTCTAACCATTCTTTGAGCTAATAGTGTTATTCAAAGGAGCTGGAACCTATAGCTTCTATTTTTGCACTCTACAGTATAGTAGCCTCTAGCCTTACATAACTTCTGCACTTGAAATATGGCTAGACCAAAGTGAGATGTATTGTAAATATATCACATTATTACAAAAAGAACGAAGGTAGAATATCTCATAATTTTTAATATTTATTACATGTTGAGATAATACTTTAGGTATAGTGGGTTAAATGTAACATACTAATTTGGTATTTCTTTTTACTTTTTTAAATGTGGCTACTGGAAATTTTAAAATTGTATTTGTGGCTCATCTTTGGCTCACGTTATATTCCTCTTGGGCAGTGCTGATACGTAGTAAGAGTGGCTAGCAGAACTAATTTCTAGCTTGAATTTTATTACATACATTTCCTAGGATCAACAATCAAGTGTTGAGAAACATTAGCATGTATTTAAAATAATATATGTTGTCAGATATCTATGTAACTTCATGAAATTCAAGATTAACAGAAATGTAACAAAATCCACTGAGAGGTATGTTTGCATATAAATGAATGTGAATAGTACATCTATAAGCTACATCTATAAACCTGGACCCACAGGGCCAGAACTTGGAAACATAAATATGTAAGAGAGTGAATTCAGGGAGTTGGTGAGGATTAAAATAAATGAAAACTGAAAATATGCCCACTTCACTGATATGATGTTTTTTCAGGCTACTGATGCTGACAAACCTGCCATCCGTTTGATGTTGGGAAGTGAAAAAGTGGAGGAAAGAAACCTGGTATGGAGATAAATACAATTTTAAAAACTGAGATTCAAAAAATTTAACTATTTGACACCAGTATTGTGGGTCTATGCGGGTGCATTCATAGATGCTCATCTGTTTTCAGGTTAATGGACGTGGCCTAGAAAAGATCTCACAAACTTAGCATAGCATTAGAATCCCCCATGTCTGCCTCCAAATTTCCTTTCCAGTCTCCTCTGTGAGCACATCACACCATGTACCCTTTCTCCAAACAGGCTGGACAGTTTTCTGTTCCCTCAAACATCTTATGTAGTCATTCCTTTGTTGTTTCTTCACACAAAGAAGAAACATTTTCTTTCATTTTCTGCCTATCAAAATTTTATTCACCCTTTAAAACCCAGCCCAAATACCAAATACCAGTCCCATTGAAGGCTTCCTTATTTTTCAGTGCTAATTATTCACAAATGTTATTAAGGGTCAGCAATATCCTGGCCCAGTGCTAAGCCCTGAGGCTCAGAGTCCCCACCTTCAAGAAGCTCATAATCTTAACAAGGGAGACGGGAAAAAGTGCACAGCGGAGTGTGACAGGTGTTATAAGACGAGTCCATTCTCCACCCTGCTATTACATTGATCTTTCAAAAATGCAAATTGGTGACACTGCTGCTGTTATTAAGAGCCATCATTTGCCAGATATTCTGAAAAATTTGCACAAAACTCTGTAAAGATGTGTTACAGCATTGTTCATTCTACCTTTCCCACTTGTGTGTCTGTGGGGCAAGTCCTCTGGGAATCATTTTCCTCAGATGTAAAATGGATGATAATAATAGTTTCTATCCAGGACAGTTGTATTGAATCAGTTAATACATATAAAGTACTTAGAATAGTGCCTGGCACATTCCAAGCAATCCATAAATATTAACTATCGCTATTATCAACAGAAGACTGGAAATTACCTACCTATCAGTATGGGCCTAGCTACATTAAAATAATGAGGTGATATGGGCCAGCACACCGTATCTCCCGGTCTTATTTTAAATTTGCTCCCATTTGAGGGCTAGAGTGTGTGTGTATGTGGTTGTATATGCATAATAGAAAACTCTTCTGGAAGGATGTTCAAGTAAATGTTAATAGGCATCGCCTCTGAGGAAGGCACTGGTTGTTTAATGGGGAAGGAAGACCCACTTTTCATTTTATAACCTTTAATAGAGTTTGAATTATACTGCCATGTGCAATGCTGTTTTTCTAATTATTGAAAAAAACAGATAATTTCCTTATGAGTCTCAGAAGGAAAGGAAAGAGTGGGAACTAGAATCCAAATTTTCTAACACCAACCCCCAGTGCTTTTAAAATTATATTCAATATTAGTAACCCCAGTGAGGAACCACATAGTCTAATTGAAAGAAAAAAAAACTGTAAGTGTGTTGTGCACATAGCATATGGCATTTAACAGACAAGGAACAGATGAAGCTCAGAACGGTTAATAATTAACCTAAGGTCACACACTGGGATCACTGGAGCTGGGATTCTTCCCCAGATCCTCCTGACATCACCAAAATGAACCCAGAATCAAAAATGTAGGTTCAATACTGTCTTTCCTTCCTTATTTATTTTTCTTATTTTTTTTACTTTTTGCTGCTCACAGCCTTGTGGGTTGTGCAAAGGGAATAAACTAAAACCTGTGAAAGCACTGTACACAAATGCCTGGTACATAGTAAGTGCACCACTGCTCGGTTGAATTGGATTGTTGTTTCTTTCCCTCTTTACTTCTGGATATTTATTCCATGACTAATGCGAATGTTGTTCTACCCAACACCCACTGCCTCAGAGATTATGTTCACCTGATATTTGTAGGAGAAGCACATCATCTAAAAAATTCCATTTCTAAAAGCTCTATACTCAGGCGTGGGAGGTAACCAGCCCTCCACATTAATGCATGTCCTCCTGTTTACTCCTTTGGCTCTGAAAGCTCATGTGGACTCTTTGTGAAGGCAGTCATTAATCCAGAGTGGGAGAGAAAGAGAGGGATTCAGAGAAAAATTACTCGTAATTGCAGAGCTCTATTAGTGTGTTTTTCTCTGCAACCTGGAGCTGAACATTGTGAAATGTATTTGTTCCCAGTGTAATTTAAATGTGAATTAAGCAGTGCTATTAGGCCAGGCTGTTTGAGGACAAGGCAGTTTATCACGTTTGGAATTATTGCTTGAAAATGCCCACCTGAGTGAAAAATGCCTCCTATCCTGCTGGTAGAAGGACTCCTTAAGACACTAACTATGATATCAGCTCTGCTATTCTTAACTAGCTGGCAGCCTCTGGAAACTTCTGTGGACTGCAGTTCTTTTCATCTTGGAAATGAGAGGATCTCATACTCAAGGTCCACAGTGGGCAAGTAGGGAGTCTACGTGAGGGTATGCGGGAAGATTATGCCCATCTATAGGGAGCTACCTCTACTCAGTTCTACTGGGAGATGTGGACCCAGTGTTACAACTTTTTTCTGATGTTTGGGGGAATCTCACAATTTTTAAACAATGACAATTAATTAGAAATTGTTGGCACAAAAACAGACACATAGATCAATGGAACAAATCTATAGAGAGCCCAGAAATAAACTCATGCACTATGGTCAATTAATCTACGACAAAGGAGGCAAGAATATACAAGGGAGAAAAGGCAATCTCTTTAATAAGCGGTGCTGGGAAAACTGGACAGCTACATGTAAAAGAATGAAATCAGAACATTTTTTCATACCATATAAAAAATAAACTCAAAATTAATTAAAGACCTAAATGTAAGACCAGAAACCATAAAACTCCTAGAAGAAAAGATAGGCTGAACACTCTTTGATATAAATTGCAGCAATATTTTTTTGGCTCTGTCTCCTTAGGCAAAGGACACAAAAGCAAAAACAAACAAATGAGAGCTAATTAAACTTAAAGTTTTTGCACAGCAAAGCAAACCATCAATAAAACAAAAAGACAACCTACTGAATGGAAGAAAGTACTTGCAAATGATATGTCCAATAAGGGGTTAATATCCAAAATATGTAAACAGCTCATACACCTCAATATCAAAAAAAAATCCAAGTAAAAGTGGGCAGAAGAACTTTTCCAAAGAAGGCATGCAGATAGCCAACAGGCACATGAAAAGATGCTCAGCATCGCTAATCATCAGAGAAATGCAAGTCAAAATAATACTGAGATATCACCTCACTTCTGTCAGAATGGCTATCATCAAAAAAGAAAAAATCTGCAAATAACAAATGTTGGAGAGGGTGTGGAGAAAAGGGGACCCTAATACACTATTTGTAGGAATGTAAATTGGTGCAGCCACTATGAAGAACAGTATGGAGGTTCCTCATAGTACTAAAAATAGAACTACCATATGATCCAGCAATTCCATTCCTGGGTATATATCTGAAGAAAATGAAAACACTAATTGGAAAAGATATATGCACCCCAATATTAATAGCATTATTATTAACAATAGCCAAGGTATGGAAGCAACCTAAGTGTCCATCAACAGATGAATGGATAAAGAAGAGGTGATATATATCCGTATAAACATAATGGAATACTACTCAGACATAAAAAGAATGAAAATTTGGGGAGTTCCCTGGCAGTCCAGTGGTTAGGACTCAGCACTTTCACTGCCATGGCCCGGGTTCAGTCCCTGGTCAGGAAACTAAGATCCCGCAAGCTGCTTGGCATGGCCAAAAAAAGAAAAGACATTTTGCCATTTGCAGCAGCATGGATGGGCTTGGAGGGCATTATGCTAAGTGACATAAGTAAGACAGAGAATGACAAATACTGTATGATATCACTTATATGTGGAATCTAAAAAATCAACAAATTAGTGAATATAACAAAAAAAGGAAGCAGACTCACAGATATAGAGAACAAATTAGTGGTTGCCAGCAGGGAGAGGGAAGGGGGAAGGGGCAATATAGGAGTAGGGGGTTAAGAGGTACAAACTATTAGGTATAAAATGAGATACAAGGATATATTGTACAACATGGGGAATATTGCCAATATTTTGTAATAACTATAAATGGAGTATAACCTTTAAAAACTGTGAATCATAATACTGTATACCTGTAATTTATATACTACTGTACATCAACTCTGCTTCAATGAAATTTAAATAAATAAATAAAAGTATTAACATAATCATATTCTGGATGAACAGTTTATTATCAAATACTAGTTGAGGTGCTAGAATTTTTCCTTCTGTTTATGACTGTACTAGTGATATGTGTTCCCTCTTTAACTATCTCAAACTCATGAGAAAACACCTTATATAAAAGATTGTATTCTCGCCCTCACTTGGTTATATAGCACTCACCACCTCCATTCCCACCAAGAATTTCTGAGAGCCCCTTGAATTACAATTATATACAAATTGTTCAGCCAAGTGCAGTCCCACTTGGCATCTACCATGTTCTTCCAGAGCTACTCAGTCTCCCAATAGCAAAGTCCAAAGCTAAGTTCACATGATGCTGTTCCCAATACTCGAAAATGTCGGGATTTCATGCAGAAGTTGGGATAATTGCCTTGTCTCAGATTCTGTGTAGTTTGTCACCTGGTCCCCAAAGTAGCATGACTTATTCTAGAATCTTACTAAACCTCTTATGAAAACAGAATCTTCATCTCTAATCCTAAACCATAGCTCAACATCAAACTTTTTTCTCTTGCCTTGCAGCCCACACACCCACATCCCTTCTTTGCCTAACTCAGTTTAACCCTCACTGCCTCAGTTAAACCTTCTCTGATTGTCCAGACTGGGTTATTTCCCCATTGTAAGTTCCCATCACACCTTGTCTTTCCCCTTTGCATTGTTATTTGTTTAATGGTTTTGCAACCAGATAGAGTATAAGATTATGAGCATGAGGCCATGAGTGGCTTTTGCTCACTTGTGTACCTCTAAAGTCTAGCACAACGCCTGGAACTTAATAGGTGCTGAATAAATACATATTAATGGAGGAAGTCACATTTTATAAAGGAAATTGAGGCTTAGAGAGGTTAAGTATCTTCCCAAGGCACAGAGCTAGTAAGGGGCAGAACCAGGATTCAAGCCTAGATTTGCCCGATTCCAAAAGCCCTGTTCTCCTAACCACCATAACCAAGAGCATAGCCTCATGTTCTATTCCCAAGTTCACTCTCCCAAGGGAGAGCACAAGTCAAACAAATCTGAAGGTAGGATTTTGTTCTTAAGTCAGAGTCATCAACCAACTTTTCTGTGCAGATCGAAAACAAGAGCTAAATATATGCTTTGAAGTGCAATTACCCCATTGTTGCCGGGAAACTTGTCATTCTGAGGTTGGCTTCATCAGGTATGAAGCAGAGAAGCTTCTGGGATGTCAGATCCTAGTAACAGACCAAAAGATTTCCTGGCAGAATGAGAAATAAAATTCTCAAGTAGACTTCTTACCTCCCCAGAACACATTGGGGAGGATGGTGTCACCACAATGTCTTGGAACTGATACATGATGAGAGGCCAGGAGCTTGAGGAGGCCATGGCAGGTGCCACGGATGAAAAGGAAGCACGTTCAAGACCCAAGCAGGTACAAGTGAGCCACCCAATGGGGCCCCTAATCCAAAGGGAGATATTTGAAAAAATATTAAGTTATTAATAACAACCAACTTTTATTGAGCTCTCCATCCATCTGTCTAACCATCCATCCCTTTATCCAGTCATCAAACTTCATCCATCCATCCATCCCATCCATCTCCATCCATCCCTATCCATCCACCTATCCATCCCTATCCATCCACCTATCCATCCATCCATCAATCCCCACCCATCAAATATTTACTTGGGGCCTATTAGGTACTGGGGACTTTTTTAGATGCTGAGGATATAGAGATGAATGCAGCAGACTGAGCCCTTGCCCAGATGGAACATACATTCTATTGGGATGGAGAGTAGAGGGAGGAGACAATGAACAGATACATAAATATTATATAATATAACCTCAGTGATAAATGTCATGAAGAAAAATAACACAGGATGAGGGGATCAAGAATGTCAGGGGAGTTTTTTAGATAACATGGCCAGGACACTTTGTTAAGCACGGGACAAAAAACATGATTGCACTTGCTTCTCCTCTGCAGTACACACCAGTTTTCCTACAGAGGAGGAAACTGGATGGTAGTAAATTAACTTGTGTCCAAGAGTTAAGAGTCCAGCTCAAGCCCATCTGATGCCAAAGCCTACAGTCTTGCCACTAATGTACAATCCCAGGGATTTGGGCTGGTCAAAGCTGAGTCAGATAAATGCTGGTTTGTTGCTATTATTTTTTCTCTAGCACAAATATCTATGAAGTTTGCATGATGTCTAGGACGCTGCACCAAACTCTGGGAAATAGACTGTCCATGCTCTAAAGGAGCACACAGTCTGGTAGGAATGTGGACAGCTGGGCAGGCACTTAGAATACAGCAGAGAGAACACTAGGTCTGCTGTAAGGGCCAGTGCAAGTGCTGGGATGGGAGCTCTAGTGAAGGCTGGAGCCCCTCAGCCTGACCCCCAACCCGAGGCCCTCCGTGCTCAGCCCTGCCTTCCTTGGATCTCACCTCCTTTCACTCACCTCTTGCTCAGGTGCGCCACCCAGCCTGACCCCTTGCTGTCCCTCAAGCCCACCCCTCTTGCTCTTGCCTCAGACCTTTCACCACTCACTGCACCTGCATTGCTTTCCATTTCCTACCCTATTTTCTTCAAAGAGTTATTGCTATCCTCACATATAGTGTATAATTTCTGCTTCTGTGTTATTTTATTTCACTTTATTTTTGGCCGCGCCATGCGCCATGCAGGATCTCAGTTCCCCGACCAGGGATGGAACCTGTGCCCCCTGCAGTGGAAGCGCCAAGTCCTAACCACTGGACCGCCAGGGTAGTCCATCTGTTTCTGTGTTTATGAGCAGTCTCCTCCACTTAAACATCAGTAGCAGAGAGTTTGTTTTATTCAGTGTCATCTTCCTGGCACCTTGAAACAGTGTCTGGCACAACGCAGGCCCTTCAGCCTTCAATGTGTGGGTTGAATACTTGAATGAAAGGAAGAATGTACAAATGACTCTCTCTGGGCTTGGTGATAGCTGGGGGGCTTGGTAAAAATGCAAAAGCCTGGTCCCACCCTGGGGAATTAGTAATTGTGGAATAGAGCCTGAGCATCTGAAACTGTCAAACGCTGAACAGTTAATTCTAAGGTACCAGAGCCAATTGTTAATTCAGGAATTTTGTGAACTGGTTGCTAAATACGGCCATTGTGAAAAATTAGATTATATAAAGCCACAATTAAATAAATTATGTTTAATCATACTTAAAACAAATATACTCAAACTCAAAATACCCCAAATTCAACACTATCATTCCTAATTACTTTACTACAGGTTACTATTATCTGTGCTCTTGGGTTTTTTACATTGACTATATTTGTACGGTGGGAATACTCTATGACATGAGCTACTGCATGGCCCTTCCCAACACTGGGTTCAGTGATGTCACGTTGGTAGCTGGAAATTGGCTACCATAGGAGTATTTACACCCTGGAAATTGCTAAATGCTACAGATCACGGCTTGGTCCCTCTGGAGAACCAGCTGTTGAAGATTTACCACCCTCAAGTACAAGAACGACTGACAGAGTGGGAAGAGAGTGGATTCAAATCAACCATGCCACTCACTTGCTGTGTGACCCGAGTGGTTTCTAAACCTCTCTGAGCCTAACTTTCCTTAGCTCTAGACTGGAACTGATTATATTTTCCCCCTCCCTGAGCCTCTTTTCCCTGTCCTAGCCTAACTCAGAGGAAGAGAAAATGCAGGTAAAGTAATGATTACTATGCTTGGCATATAAGAAGCTTTCAGTACAAGTTAGCCCTGGAGCTGCTCTGGGGAGCTGAAAGAAGTCTTTCCCTGAGGTATGGCTCTCAAGCTGAGGACTAAAATGTGCAGAAGTATTGGCAGGCCAAGGGGGGGCAGGGGAAAGTTATGTGGCTAGGGAAGTTATCCCTGCCAAAGAGAGTCATTAAAAGAAACCTGAAGGAGAAGGAGAGAGAGAACATGACACTTTGGAATACTCTGTGTGGTTCCACTGGGCTAGCACAGTAGTTCTCAAACTTTCTGGTGCTGGGACTCCTTTATAGTGTTAAAAACTATTCGGGACCTCAAAAGATTTTTCTTATGTGGGCCCTATTTATGGATATTTACTGTAAAACACTGAGTTAAAACTAAAAATTTTTAAATGTGTTTATTAACTTAAAATAATAATAATAAGCCGATTAGGTACTAATATCAATAACCTATCTTTTATGAATATTAAATGCATTTTCCAAAACAAAACATTTAGTGATGAGTTAGGAGATTGGGATTGACATATATACACTAATATGTATAAAATGGATAACTAATAAGAGCATGCTGTATAAAAAAATAAACTAAAATTCAAAAATTCAAAAAAAAGAAGTAGATGCTTATATGTGAAAAGGTCAGTAGAAATAAAGTATTTTGATAAGAAAAAAAATTTAGCAAGAAGATGACACAATTACATTTTTACAAATCTCTTGTTGGGCTTGATAGAAGACAGCTGGCTCCTTGTACCTGCTTTTGCATTCAGTCTGTTGGAGTATGGCCCATCACGTAGCCTTGGGAAAACGTCACTGAATACTCATGAGAGAATGAAAGTGGATAAAGAAAATATTGTCTTAGCATTATTATGAAAATAGCTTTGACCTCAGACCCTTTGAAAGGGCCTTGGGGACCCCATGGGTCCTCGAACCTTGTTTTGAGAACCTCTTGTGTCATGTACAAAGTCCAAAGTATGCAGTAGAGGAACTGATGGATGGGAGATAAAGCTTGGGAGAGAAGCCAGGGCCAGATGGCATCTGATGGAGTTCATGGAGAGCCCCTGAGGGCTTAAAAGCCAGAGAGTGACAAGGTCGCTTTTATTTTGGAAAGATCATGGGCTCTAATGAGGAAACTGGATTAGAAAGGCTGAGAGGGGATGGGGTGAGGGCCCAGCCAGGAGGTTGTTGCCGTAAAGCAGATGATACATGAAAGTGGCCTGAACTGAAGTCGTGGCAGTAGATCTGGAGAACAAGGGCAGCCTGGTAGAGTTGCAACAATTTTGCCATGAGTTATGTGTGAGGGGAAAGGAAGGTAGGGAGGGTGTCCCCCAGGTTTCTGCCTTGGGCAGCTGAGTGGGTGCTGGGGAGGAAGAGTGGATTTGGTGCAGGAAATAATTAACTCCATTTTGCACATGCAAAGTAGAGTTTTCTAGCAGACAGATGACAGGTGGGTCAGAGGATAAGAGAGGTATCTGGGCAGAAAAGAGGTGGCCTGGGGAAAGTAGCCAAGGCTTAGAGGGACAAATTGATTTGACTGTGGTCATACAGCTTCTAAGTGCCTTTAAAATTTTTCAGCAGGGTACTGCATGAAAATGTTATTGCAGTACCTAGTACACGATGGTTATGCAAATAAATTGGTTATATTTTGCCTTTGTTTGTTTATTTTTCTCTAACTTGTAAATGAATTGTGTAGGTGGTCCCCCTGCAGTCCATTCACAGGTCCTTGACGTCGTTCATTTGCGACAGTACAATGTGTGGGCTTAAAGCGAAAGTCTTAATGCAATTTTCTTCAGCTGTGGCCAGGAAAATTAGTAAGATTGGAAAATATTACGTAGCTGTTCTGCAACTTGCCATGGAAAAATCTGAATAGTGTAGAAACCTGGGAGTAGAGTCTAAGGCATTTACCCCACCCCAGTGCTTTAGGAGCGGAAGCAATATGGTGCAGAGTTAAACAGCTACTGCATAGGCTCTGCCTGTGTTGGCATTGATACTGACCACATGAATGATGTGGACAGGATTTACAGTCACAGGGTGCCCAGAGGGTGAGGGGTATGGTCAGTAAAGGCTCACATAACTGTCATTCAGTCATACATTCACTCAACAAATATTCGTTGAGTATCCAATAGGAGTCAAAACAAGATGGCAGGTCCTGTGGGAGTTACAAAGTGGAATGAAATTAGGATCCTACCTTTAATGAATTTACAGCCTCTAACACAAATAAGGAACATTTCTTGAACTCTTACATTATGCTCGGCACTGTTCTAAGCCTTTGACATGTATTAGGTCTTTTGATCTTCACAAAAAATATATAGGGCACAAGTTATTACCACAGTTCTCATTATTCAAATGGAAAAGCTGAAGCAAGCCGGAATTAAGGCACTTGCCTAAATCCCTAGAACATGTGCTCCCGTTGGGGGGGGGATAAGTTAAAGTCTCTGAGAGTGAAACCAAGGGTAATCATCACTTAGATCCATTAAACTTGTAACCTGTCTTCACCGTGCAAGCTCACTTTAATTGTTGCTACAAAAACTTGCATGTCCTCCAAGTGTCACGTAGCCTAAACAATAAAGAAGTTTGCCCAAGTTGTTTTCAGGAACTTGGAGTCAGCTGCGTCCAATTTAAGCTCAAGCCAATTACGATTGTTAGGACCACCAACCCTCCAACTTGGGCTTGCACGGGTGTTTGCTCGTGGCCTTTTGACGTCAGAGGGCCCCAAACTCCACCCTCAGAACGTGCTAATGCCTCCATTTCATGAACGTGCATCCTATGAAGAAGGCTGTAGCTTAGTTACGCCTGCGCAGAACGATGATTACATCACCTTTTAATTTCCAATCACCTTTCCCCACGCCCCGCACACCTCAGCTTTATCCCATAAATACCCCCACCCTCGCACTTTTAGGGGAGGCTGGCTTGAGAGCTCTGTTTTCTTGTTTGGCTGCCTTGTGAATAAACACTTCCTCTGCTGCAAACCTCAGCGTCTCAGCATTTGACGTGCTGCACGTCGGGGAAATGAGAAACGAACCTGGCTCAATAAGAAGACGCACTGAGTCACTGGGTCTTCCACAATGGAGTGTGCCAAGGAGCAGAAACTTGCAGGTGGGAGCATATGAGACTGGTCCGGGGCAGAGGCAATATATGGAGCATAATGGGAGGTGAGGGGGGGAGGCATGGAGCCAACCTGGCACAGAGTTGGCACTTCATAAACATCTGTTGGATGAGGATTTGACGGGGAAGAAGTGCTAGTAACAATACACAGATAGTATACTGTTAAAAGATTGCCGAAGACATGGAAGGCCAAGTTTAGGAGTTACTGCGTATATATACACACAATATATATTTATATATTTACAGTGAAGAGCCAGAGAATCTTTAAAGCAAGGGATTATGTAATAAAAAGAATGGTTTAGAAAAAGTGACACGGCAGAAGGTATAGCAGAAGAGTTGAAGGAGAGGGAGAATGAAGGCAGGGGAATATAGAATTAGGACCCCAGTGATTCCCAGTGATTCTTTGATCCTCTTCTTTGAAAGAAGACGTAGGGTTAGCTTGTTTCTGCAATTGATATTCCTTATAACTCCCTTTCACATTTAAAGTAGCACGTGCCTACTATAGGAAATTTAGAGCATACAGAAAAGTGTAAAGATGAAAAACACCCATGAGACTAGTATTCCAAGGTAATTACCATTAACATATTTATTTACTTGCAGGCATTTTTCTAGGCATATATCCTCTAGGTAGATTGAGAGATGATGGATGGATGGATAAATAGATAGAATTGATTGACAAAATTGGAATCGTATTGCTTGTCGTTTTGAATCCCGGGGTTCCCTTCTCCCACCCCACCCCCATGGTCAAATTGCAAATGTTTTTCCCCTTCTATTAAACATTTCTTTAAACAACCATGTATTTGGTTGATTGAAATATGACACAATTTAAGTAATTTACTATTGTTAGATATTTCCTGTGGTTCCTATTTTGCTTTTGTACTTGCAAATAGTACTGCAGGGAACAACCTTGTACGTTAACCTTACCCCCTTGTCTCTGAATATTTCCTCAGGTTTAATTCCTACGAGTGAAATTACTGGGTTAAGGGGTCTTGATTGGTTAAGGTTCTTGATCTGTATTTCTAAATTGCTTTTTGGAAAGACTGCAACAATTTGCATATCCACCAGCCCTGGGCAAATGTTCTGCCAGTGGATTGTGCATTCTGCATCAGCTTTTAAGTATCTGGCCCTGAATTGTGTCAATTATGCCAGACCACAGTTTCAAATTGGATTTCAAATATTTTGACTTGGATCATGTGTCAGATCAGGAGAGTTCTTTCCTGAAGCCAGGTTTGTGCAGTGGCCCGGGCATTTGATAAGGAACTGTTTATGTCATGGGAGTAGAAATGAAATTAACATCATTGAGCTCATTGCCTGACAGAAAGGAATGCAACTTGGAAAAAGCTCTTTAAAGAAATGGGAGGATTGGCTTTTCAGACACCTTACTTTTAAGTCAGCTTCAACGTAGGCAGTCCTGATGATTTAGGGCCTGATTACCATGATTTTTGAGCCCTGTTCTGTCTCCTTCTGATGAGATGGGATTTGACCAGTTCACTTTTCAATAACACCTCCGCCAGAGGACTGAATGAAGGAGTAAAAGGGAAAGAAAATCAAAGATGCCCAAGCTTTTTTTTTTGATTGATGGGAGAATAAACTTAGAATATAAGTGAACACTCTAGCAATCCCTGCTCTTTGACCCTCAAATCACAGAAAATTGAGAAGTTGTCTTAGAAATGATTGGGAAGAATGTTTTGTTTGTTTGTTTTTGTTTGTTTTCTTTTTGCGGTATGCGGGCCTCTCACTGTTGTGGCCTCTACCGTTGCGGAGCACAGGCTCCAGACGCGCAGACTCAGCGGCCATGGCTCACGGGCCCAGCCGCTCCACGGCATGTGGGATCCTCCCGGACCAGGGCACGAACCCGTGTCCCCTGCATCGGCAGGTGGACTCTCAACCACTGTGCCACCAGGGAAGCCCGGGAAGAATTTTTTTTTCGATCATAATGATGCCGGATTTTTCTAGCTCTGTATATTACATGTCTAATCTTCTTTAAACCTCTAACATACAGAAGGCCTCATATTTCTCCACGGGACTCCCAGGATTTTGTCATATTTCATCCCACTCATCCTTCTAGCATGCCCCAGTTTGTTTATATGTATGATGAGAAAGAGGGGATGAATTAGGTTATTGTCACCTTTAACCCCAATGATTCTTTGATCCTAACATCTTAATCCAGGGTGAATGCCCTATTGGGGAAGATTGGGGGAGCAGAGAACCCTCGTGTTTTGACATTTCCTGTAGGCAAACTATAGTTCCTTCCCATAACAGCTACACTATGCTAAGTGCTCTATAAATATTATCACATCTGGTCCAAATGATGACAGGTACTATTAATAGTGCCAGGGTCTACAGATGGGGGAATTGAGGCACAGAGGCTATAAGTAATTCAGCGAAGGTGCCACACAGTAAGCTGTAGAGGTGTGTTTCAAACCAAGCTGGCCTGGCCCCGAAGTGAGTGCTCTCAACCACTGTACGATGCTGTCTCCACAATAGAGCCTTCCTCAGTTAGCCTCCAGATGGTCCAAACCCTGCTGACTCTGCTTCCCATGACTGGCCCAGTAAACAGGTCTGTATGTCTCGCTGGCCTCAAACTGATGGAGGGAACACAAGCATACCTCACTGTGCTGGCATGCAGCATAAATACTGTGTTGTTTATAATAACTTTATTCATTTATTGGCATTTGCTAGCTGTGTGACCTAGGCAAGTTTACTCTCTCTGTGCCTCAGTTTACCTATCTGTCAAATGGATGTGATAATATCCATTTCAGGGGATTGTTGTGAAAATCAAATGAGTTAATACATGTGAAGTACTCAGAATAGTATCTGGCACAGTGAAACTGCTCTTTAAGTGTTGTTAATATCAATACATTACATTATAAACTACCAGGCGCTGTGCAAAGCATTGGAGAAACAAGGTTAAATAAGACAGGTGGGTTCCTCCCCTCAGGTCTAGTGGAGGAATTTTTTGAACAAATACAAATGATAAAAGTTAGGAGTGTTACCAATGAGAACTATACATTGCTCTAGGAGCAACCAATAAAAGGCTCAAACCAGGACTGGAGATCAGGGAAGTCTTCTGTATGAAGGTAACTTAGTGTAGCAGACACTGAAATCTTCATTTCACCCCAGGGGTATTTCTCCTTACTTTTTGGATCGTCACTTCTGTTTTCTTCACCCCCACCATCTAGTCCATGAACAAGATCTACAGGCTCTTATTCTAAAATAAACCCCAATTTTATTTGATTCCACCAATACTACCCTTGTCTGAACCACTCATATGTCCACCTTGCCTCCTGCAGGGTTCTCCAAAGGTTCTCCTTCCATGCCTTCTCTCTGTCATCTCTACTACTCATTCTCCATAACATCCAGGGTAATCTTTTAAAATGTAAACATAATTTAAAATGCCCCAGTGACTTCCATTTATAGTTAAAATCTGAGCCCCGTACCCATAATGCCCTAGATGATCTGCCCCACCTACCTCTATGACCTATGGTATACTTTTCAATCTCCATCACTGGCCCTAGGAACAAGCCTTCTCCCCACCCCCCACCTTGACTTTACAAAGCTTGTCCTGCCTCAGGACCTTTGCACTTGCTGCTGCCTCTCTCGTGTATCCTTCTTACCAGTGTCACAGCTCAGGTCACTAAGAGGTGAACCAATCAATGTATATGGCCCTCTCCCACCCAACCACCACCCTCCAGAGAGCCTGGAGTTCCCCCATCCCTTCATTGTCTTTTAGCACCCATCAAAATCATCCTGTTCATTCATTGCTTGCTTGTTTACTGTCTCCCCAGTGCTAGAATATGATTCATGGGACCCAGGGCTCTGCCTTTCTATTCACTACTGTCCCCATCACCTAAAACAGGGCCTGGCACACAGTAGGTACTCAGTAAATACAGTAAGTCTCCTACATACGAACGAGTTCCATTCTAAGAGAGTGCTTGTAAGTCCAATTTGTTCATAAGTCCAACAAAGTTAGCCTAGGTACCCAACTAACACAATCAGCTATATAGTACTGTACTATAATAAGCTTATAATACTTTTCACAGAAATAATACATTAAAATGTTTTATTTTTTGTGTTTGCTTTTTATCTTACAGTACAGTAAGTACAGTAGTGCAGCACAACAGCCGGCATCCAGGGGCTGGCATCGAGTGAACAGGCAAGAAGAGCTACTGACTGGAGGAGAGAGAGGGGGTGGGAGATGGTAGAGCTGAAGGATCGTCAGCGATAGGAGACGGAGGGCAAGCTGCAATTTCACTCATGCCTGACGCTGATGGAACGCGAGTCCATATCTTTGAAAGTTTGCATGTTGAAGGTTCATATGTAGGAGTGTTTCTGTGATTTGAATGACTGAAGTTCATTTAATATGAATCCTAAAAGAAGGATGAGAGTTAACCAAGTGAAGATGAGCAGCAACAATTTTCCAGGCAGGGGGACGGTATGTTCAAAGGACTAGAACTTTGGGAAGAGTGTGGTATCTTTAAGGAAAGTGAAAAGAAGGCCAGTGCAGCTGAGTACCAAGAGCAGAGGAGGGCATGGTACAAGCTGAAGGTGGCAAGTAAGTAGGGCCAGAGCATCCTGCGACCTGCTAAAGACTGTGGACTTTTGTAAGGGCAGTAGGAGGCTGTTTTAAGGCTTAAGCCACAGACTCAGGTTAGTGTTTCTAAAAGAACTCTGTAGCCGACGTGTGGGCTTAGGGTAGAGACGTGACACCAGGTCATAGCTCCCTTTCCCTTGCCTCAATCTTAACAAAACCCTGTGGGGTAGACAAGAAAAAGTATGGTTACTTCCAACCTATAGATGTAAAAAAGCAAAGATTCTGGACTTCCCTGGTGGCTCAGTGGTTGAGTGTCTGCCTGCCGATGCAGGGGACACGGGTTCGTGCCCCGGTCTGGGAAGATCCCACATGCCGCGGAGCGGCTGGGCCCGTGAGCCATGGCCGCTGAGCCTGCGCATCCAGAGCCTGTGCTCCGCAACGGTAGAGGCCACAACAGTGAGAGGCCCGCGTACCGCAAAAAAAAAAAAAAAAAAAGGCAAAGATTCTGAGAGCATAAACAAGTGGCTGGTGGTCAGTGTGACTTTATTCCAGCCTCTCCTGTCTTCAAGCAGCCATGAACAAAGGACACAGGAGGTGCTTATGGGGAGCACCCAGATGAATGCCCTTGGCGTCTCTCCTCTTCCCTGTCCTAAGGAGGGGGGGAGGCGGGCATCGGGCACACCGTACATTAGAACCTGTGCTTGTAATAAATCTTCTGCTTCCTTGTGAAAAGACCGTCATGAATCTTGTGTCTTAAAGAGCTTCTCTGCTCTGTGAATTTTAACAGCCTTCTTTAGTGTAGACACTCGGACCCTTGTTCGTGTTTGAAACTCAAATCTTGGGTGAGTAGATGTATTACACCGCTGAGCTGCAGGAGCGGGTAGGCCATCCATCGATCTGCCTCCATTTAGGTCAGTCTTTCTCACCTGTAACTGATGAGTCCTCCGCTCTGGTTTGCTTCCACATCACACTTCACCCCGTCCCACCCCCCAAAGATGAGAGCCCAGAAGTGACCGCTGCAATGGGAGGAGGAGGGCAGCAGCTACCGATCAAGTGCCAGGCTTCGGACGAGGTGTGGTGCATGCCTGATCTCACGTAATCTATCTGCAGCAGTCCCTGCCGTGTTTTGCTGATTGAGAGATCTAAATCACATGTTTCAGGTAAAACGTACCAACACATTGGAATTAAAGTCAATGTTCTCTATTCTGACTGCCCCCCACGCTGGATCCACCCCCATCATCCTTCACATTGTCAGAACTAACTCCCCGGTGACTCAGCCTCGGATTTTTCTCCCAACTATCTCATGCTCCATTACCAGCAGTCATCTGATTGAAGCACAAATCTGGTTAGGTTTCTGCCCGGCTCAGAAACATTCCCTGGCTCCCCACTGCCCACAGCTTACTATCTAATAAGGAACAAAACCAATCATGCTAGAAGAACAATAATAGAAGAGGACTGTTAGGGCAACGGGAGGGGGATGATTCAGACGCTTTTGCTGCGGGAGCAGTGGGGGGTGGGGTGGGGCAGGGAGACTCCACAGAAGGCGGCTGAGCTGGGTTTGGTGATGGATAGAGGGGTCTCTCTGAAACGAAGGCAGCAACACGAGCAGAGGCACTGAAAGGCAAAAGCCACGGCTCTGGCTGCCCCTGGGACACATAACCGGTTGTTATTGCACCATGGAACCTTTCTTTCTGAGCTCTAAAGAGCAGCATAGCAACAAGCAATGATTTGTTACAGCTAGGCTGTCAGGCAGTTTATCTGATGTTAGCGCCCACGTGAACTACATGATGATTTATGAAACTCAATTTCTCCACCAATACAGGCAAACAGATTTAGCTGTGCAGTTAGGAAGAGCCTGGGGAAAGGCAGCCTCTAGGGAGAGACTGAGGCTACCCTCCCCCCATGGCCCCGGCTGCACCTCCATGGAACACTGGAGCACTGATTGGGATCAGGGCCCTGGAACATAAAGCCGCAGGGCTGGGGCAGAGCTTCCAGGGTGATAAGAAAAACGATTAAAAAACAAAACAAAAAGCAGTGCTGGAATCCAAATGCCATGGTGTCTCTGACTTTTCCCTTTTTGCCTTCTAGCTTTGGCTTTGGAACTCTCTTCTCCTGTGGGGCTAAGGAAGGGGTATTGGTGCCCTGGGAAGGTCAAGTAGATGCCACAAGGGCACCAATAGAGGGGCTCAGGGAAAGGGAGGCTTCCTCTGTCTCTGAGGCAGTTCCTAGCCTAGACTTAAAGCTAAAGGGGTGAAGAGTCCTGAACATTTTCCCAGCTCTGTTCACTGGGACCAAGGGTTCCACAGAGGGACTAGGTCTAAATCATTGCTAATAATAGAGAGGGTCCATTTCCCCAGGCTTGTTCTCTGTGTGTTGCTTTCATGAAACTTGGCAGCCTAAGGTCAATGGTAGTTGTCTAACCTTGTGATTGGTTTGTCGGGGACTCTGGCAGGAACCCACAGTAGGATCTAGAAACAAGGGTGGGGACAGAGCTCTAATTGCCTTCAGCCAAAAGCAGAATTGCCACTGATAAATGCACACTAACCCATCCTAGGCCACCTGCCCCTTTGGCACTGCTTCTGCACACCCTTCCATGTTCTCTCTAGGCCTGTGTATGTACTTAGCCAGTCCATAAGAGTCAATTGATCTATAGACTTAGTGCAATTTCTATAAAAACCCTAGCATGGTTTGGTAGACATAGACAAGCCTATTCCAGAATTTATATGGAAAAGGAAATTCCAAAAAGAGGAATAAAGTAGGAGTAAAGAATAAAGACTTTTCAATGTTAAGGCTTAATGCATAGTTACAGTAATCAAGGCAGTATTGTATTGGCATAGAGGCACACAGATCAAGGGGGCAGAACAGAGAGCACAGAAATTGACCTGTAACATACGCCCAACTGATTTTTGACAAAGGTGCACAGGCAATTCAAGAATAGCCTTTTCAACAAATGGTGCTGGAGTGATAGGATGTTGTGAATGAATAGTGTCTGTCCCACTCTCCCACAAATTCATATGTTGAAGCTCTGACCCCAAGGTGACTATTTGGAAGATAGGGCTTTTAGGAGGTATTTAAAGTTAAATAAAATCATAAGGATAGGGTCCTAATCCATATTAGAAGAGGAAGAGGGAGAGATCTACGGTCTCTTCCTCTCTCCCCACTCCCTCCTCTATGTGAGAACACAGCAAGAAAGGAGCTCTCCGCAAGCCAGGGAGAGAGGGCCTTCACCAAGAACCCAATCCTGATCTCATGCTTCCAGCCTCCAGAACCGTGAGAAAAGAAATTTCTGTTGTTGAAGCCTCCCAGTCTATGATATTTTGTTATGGCAACCTGAGCTGATTAACATACATCTACAGGCAAAAAAGGAACCTAAACCCCACACCTTATGCAAAAATTAATGCAAAATGATTCACAGACTTGAATGGGAAATACAAAACTACAAAACTTTCAGAAAAGAACATAGGAGAAAATCTTTGGAACCTAGGACTGGGTGAAGAATTCTTAGGCTTGACAGTAAATGCATGATCTATAACAGGAACAATTAAAATATTTTCATCATGAAAATGAAAATTAAAAATTTTTGCTTTGTGAACAACTCTATTAAAAAGATGAAGAGACAGATATACAGGCTGGAAGAAAGTAATTGAAAGCTGAACATGTAAAAAATTCCAATTAGAAAATGGGCAAAAGACACGAACAGACATTTATCACAGAAGATCTACAGATGGCAAATAATCACATGGAAAGATGTTCGGCATCATTAGCCATTGGGGAAATACAAATTGAAGCCATAATGAGATATCACACACTCCTACCAAAATTGCTAAATTTAAAAAGGTGATAACACCAAATGCTGGGGAATATGTGGAGAAATTGACATATGTTGATGGTGGGAATTTTAAATGGTACAACCACTCTGGAAAAATGTTTGGCAATTTTTTAAAATGTTAAACACAAATTTACCATATGACCCAGCAATTCCACTTCCAGGTATAGATCCAAGAAAAATGAAACATACAGACTTGCACGTGAATGTTCATAGCAGCTTTATTCATAATAGCCAAAATGAGGAAACAATCGTGATGCCCATCAAATAGTGAAGGAATAAGCAAGATGCCTGTTGGTGAATGGATAATCAAACTGGGGTACATACATACAATGAAAATGAAGTACTGATACATGCTACGACATGGATGAACCTCAAAAACATCATGCTGCTTGTTCCTGCCGTTTGCCTCTTGGAACACCCTTGATGTGCTCAGCTGAGTGTCCCACAGGCCCAGAATGTTTATTGTTTTTTTAAAAAAAGCAAAGTATTCAAAGCCATTCCAAGCCCCTTGGAGACCACAGCCATGAATAAGGAAATAGGACCACAGTTCTATGTGGGGTTTTGTTTGTTTGGGTTTTTTGGGTTTTTTGGGTTTTTTTGGCCACAGCACTACAGCATGTGGGATTCTAGTTCCCCGATCAGGGATCGAATCCTGCACTGCCTGCATTTGAAGCGCAGAGTCTTAACCACTGGACCACCAGGGACATCCCTCTGTGTGTGTGTGTGTGTTTTCTTTTCTTTTCTTTTTTTACAGTAGGTCCTTGTTGGTTATCTATTATAAATATAGTAGTGTGTACATGTCAATCCCAAACTCCCAATCTATCCCCCCGCCCTTCCCCCCTGGTAACCATAAGTTTGTTCTAAGACTGAGTCTGTTTCTGTTCTGTAAATAAGTTCATTTGTATCATTCTTTTTTTTAGATTCCACATATAAGTGATATCATATGATATTTGTCTTTCTCTGTCTCACTTAGTATGATAATCTCCATGTCCATCCATGTGGCTGCAAATGGCATTATTTCACTTTTTAATGGCTGAGTAACATTCTATTATATATATGTACTACATCTTGTTTATCCATTCATCTGTCAATGGACATTTAGGTTGCTTCTATGCACCCCAGTGTTCATTGTGGCACAGTTTCCAGAGTTCTGTTTTGTTGGTCTTCAGAACCGAAGTCATGGTTCGAGGGACAGCTGGGGGATACTTGTATTGCACTGCTAGAGATGAAATTCATGTACAGACAGAAGAAACAGAATTAGTTATCAAGAATGTATAACTTTCATCCTTGATCGAGGTAGAGATAAAGCAATGCAAATTAAGCTATGCGACAATGTAATTCCCACGACACTTAGGGCAGCTTCTGGGAAACCAGTCTTTGAGTTCTAGGGGCAGTATGGTTGCAAAGCTTAAACTTAAGGGAACTGAAGAAAGGCACCCACAGCAGTGGCACGTGTGACTTAATTTGATTCAACAGGGGGAATCCTTGGCCAGCCCAGACAGACAAGATTGATGGCTCTCCACTGAACATTCTAAGTTGATGGAGCAATTCATCTGGTTAATTCTGATAAGGAAGGGGATTCTGGCACATTAACTAGTTATGTGACCCTGAGCAGCCAGTGTGTCCCAGCTTCTTACAGGGACAAGTAGTGGTCAGCCACCTCACGTTGACCATTATCAACTCTGTGATGCTTTTGGATGGCCAGGGACGCCCCAACTATACTAACCAGCTCTGGGTGCGCCTAACGTATGTAAGAGGTGTGGTAATGCATTGAACTCAGTTCCCAATCCATGACTGCAATTACTCCTCCTGAAGGAGGAGTCCCCAGTAAGTGCAGGTCATAAACTTTCATCGAGTCCCTGCCCTTCATGCATTCAGTCAGTCCCTCTTACTGACCGTATGGTGTTAAAGCACTGGGGATCAGCCCCTCTGCAATGGCCATGGCCCTGGTGGAGCGCTGAGAACATGGTCAAATTTGACTTTGTAAAAGAAGTAAGGTCATAACAAGGCTTCTATAAATGAACATGGGGAAGGGCCAAGATCTGTTGTTTCTTTCTCTGCACTATGCAGAAGGATCTGATGCAGTGTGGCGAGCTGATCACAGTCAAGAATCAAGTTGTGCTGAGGTGTCACCTGTGGCTTGCCCTTTCAGCTCCCTCGGGGAGTCCCAGGAGTGACCAGCGCCAAAGTTTTAGTTGGACAGACTGACTGACTTCCAAGGGAACATAAGAAGCCAGACACAGAAGACCACGTATTGTGGAATTCCATTTATATATCATGTTCTGAAAAGGCAAATCTGTAAGAGACAGAAAGTAGACTATTGTTTGTTTAGGGCTGAGAATGGGAGCCAGGAGTGAGAGTGGGCAGGAGGGATCCTTTAGAGGTTATGGAAGTGTTCTAAAATTTCATCATGGTTATGGTTGTACAACTCAGTAAATTCACTAAAAATTATTGAATTTACATGAGTGAATTTTATGTAGGTTACACCTCAAGAAAGCTAATAATTTTTTTAAATTGACTTTTAGTTTGAAAGTTTAATTACAGAAAAGCTACTAAGAAACGAATAGCATATTTAGTGTGCAGATATAGCTTTAAGGTAATTTCAGTTAATAGAAGTTGGGGAGACCCTTTGTTCTATGCCCTAGAACTATGGAATAGTTCTATGCTCAGTTCTGTTCCAGCACTGAGATTCCTTGATGTTAAGATGCTGAGTTGAAATCAAAATTTATCATGGAGGACCACAAATACAGTGGGTCTGCTGTTATCTCATGACATATTGTATATTTAGGTTTTCAGACCTCCCTTTCCTAGAGCTGTCATTATTAAAGAAATTATGGCTTTTTGGAGAAGTCACTCCATATTAGAATTTCCATGTTAAATTTAAAAATCATTTCAGTAGCAGAAATCAAAATGGTCCATCTTGTTCCCATGTTTTGATCTCACGAGAAAAATTTCACCCAGTGTAAAATCATTATTGTTAGTTTTACAATTTTACCCTGTTCTCTGGCATTCTTAAATTCCTTCCCAGGCTTGAAAAGTGGGGGAAGTCATCATTTATTGCAAAGAAGTTCAGCTATACTTAGAGAACAAATAAGCCAAATTAGAGAGTTCTAGTGAGAGATCAACATGTGGGTTGCCATTATTTGTTTGCTAAAAATATGTTTACTATAGTAGAACATATTTTCAGACTGCCAAGATGTGGAATCCTCAACTCATTCTTTTAACTCTCCATCTGTTCAGTGCTCTGCCACTTTTATTTTTATAGCATGAAGATAACTTAGTCCCAATAGAATAAGAGACTAAAATTACAACAAGGTGTGTGTGTGTGTGTATGTATATATACACATATATAAACAAAGTATTATATATACATTCTAAAAATATATATCATGCTGTGCAATAGCTTTAGAGGATTTTTTTTTAAATATATATATATATTTTTTTAATCCTAAAGAGGAAACTCTACCTTCAGTGATCATGGGTGATGTTATATAAAAATGTTTGAAAACCATTTCTAACTAAAAAGCAAGTTGACATACAGGACCATTTGGGTGAAGAAAAGGAGGCTTGGGTTCTGGTCCCTCACATGGGCCAGTCACTTGCATCTTTAGACCCCCTTTTTCTCATCTTTGAAATACTGTAAGAGATTTAAGGAAGATAATCTCTAAAGTTCCTCTAGACCTAAAATCTGTGATTCAGAGACTTTTTTAAAAAACGGATTTGTTCAACGGACAAGTGAACAACAGTTTTATATATGACACTTTGTAGCGTTGTGGAAATACAGCGGTCTTTGGAGTCAGAATTCTTCCTCTGCCACTTTCAAATTTGTTACCTTGGTCAAATTACTTCATCATTCTGAGCCCTAATTTCACTGCCATTAAGCATGAAGTTAATTATGTATACTTAATAGGGGTGCAGTATGGTTTAAGGAACACTAACTGATATAAAAGATAAATCCCCAATTCTCAGTGGATTACACGCTAGATGTTTGCTCCTCTTAAAAGATTGCAATGGTGAAAAGGGACCAAGGCTGCTTCTACTTTATGGTCCCCCTATTAACACACAGTTTTCCAGTTCTCTGTAGCAGGGAAAGGAAGAATGAGGAAGGTGTACATGCTTCCTAATCACATCACCTCTGCTCAGATTTCACTGGCAAAAACTAGTCATGTGGCCATACCTAGATATATGAAATATTATAGGAAATGTAGTCTCTGGTTGGACAACCAATTTCTAGAAACAACTCTGACTATGGCAGGAAAACACATTTTGTATAGAAAGCTATCACTACCACAGGTTGTTAGGAAAATTAAATGTCTTTATTTTTAAAGTGCCTAGTATAATATAGGCACTGAAAAACCTTAAGATTTTTTTTTTTACATCTTTATTGGAGTATAATTGCTTTACAATGGTGTGTTAGTTTCTGCTTTATAACAAAGTGAATCAGTTATACATATACATATGTTCCCATATCTCTTCCCTCTTGCGTCTCCTTCCCTCCCACCCTCCCTATCCCACCCCTCTAGGTGGTCACAAAGCACTGAGCTGATCTCCCTGTGCTATGCGGCTGCTTCCCACTAGCTATCTATTTTACATTTGGTAGTGCATATATGTCCATGCCACTCTCTCACTTTGTCACAGCTTACCCTTCCCCCTCCCCGTATCCTCAAGTCCATTCTCTAGTAGAGAGAGTGTCTTTATTCCTGTCTTACCCCTAGGTTCTTCATAATATTTTTTTCTTAGATTCCATATATATGTATTAGCATACAGTATTTGTCTTTCTCTTTCTGACTTACTTCACTCTGTATGACAGACTCTAGGTCCATCCACCTCACTACAAATAACTCAATTTCATTTCTTTTTATGGCTGAGTAATATTCCATTGTATATATGTGCCACATCTTCTTTATCCATTCATCCAATGATGGACACTTAGGTTGTTTCCATCTTCTGGCTATTGTAAATAGAGCTGCAGTGAACATTTTGGTACATGAATCTTTTTGAATTATGGTTTTCTAAGGGTATATGCCCAGTAGTGGGATTGCTGGGTCATATGGTAGTCCTATTTGTAGTTTTTTAAGGAACCTCCATACTGTTCTCCATAGTGGCTGTACCAATTCACATTCCCACCAGCAGTGCAAGAGAGTTCCCTTTTCTCCACACCCTCTCCAGCATTTATTGTTTCTAGATTTTTTGATGATGGCTATTCTGACCTGTGTGAGATGATATCTCATTGTAGTTTTGATTTGCATTTCTCTAATGATTAATGATGTTGAGCATTCTTTCATGTGTTTGTTGGCACTCTGTATATCTTCTTTGGAGAAATGTCTATTTAGGTCTTCTGCCCATTTTAGAATTCGGTTGTTTGTTTTTTGTTATTGAGCTGCATGAGCTGCTTGTAAATTTTGTAGGTTAATCCTTTGTCAGTTGCTTCATTTGCAAATATTTTCTCCCATTCTGAGGGTTGTCTTTTGGTCTTGTTTATGGTTTCCTTTGCTATGCAAAAGTTTGAAGTTTCATTAGGTCCCATTTGTTTATTTTTGTTTTTATTTCCATTTCTCTAGGAGGTGGGTCAAAAAGGATCTTGCTGTGATTTATGTCATAGAGTGTCCTGTCTATGTTTTCCTCTAAGAGTTTGATAGTTTCTGGCCTTACATTTAGGTCTTTAATCCATTTTGAGCTTATTTTTGTGTATGGTGTTAGGGAGTGATCTAATCTCATACTTTTACATGTACCTGTCCAGTTTCCCCAGCACCATTTATTGAAGAGGCTGTCCTTTCTCCACTGTACATTCCTGCCTCCTTTATCAAAGATAAGGTGACCATATGTACGTGGGTTTATCTCTGGGCTTTCTATCCTGTTTCATTGATCTATATTTCTGTTTTTGTGCCAGTACCATACTGTCTTGATTACAGTATGTCTTTGTAGTATAGTCTGAAGTCAGGGAGCCTGATTCCTCCAGCTCCATTTTTCGTTCTCAAGATTGCTTTGGCTATTCGGGGTCTTTTGTGTTTCCATACAAATTGTGAAATTTTTTGTTCTAGTTCTGTGAAAAATGCCACTGGGAGTTTGATAGGGATTGCATTGAATCTGTAGATTGCTTTGGGTAGTAGAGTCATTTTCACAATGTTGATTCTTCCAATCCAAGAACATGGTATATCTCTCCATCTATTTGTATCATCTTTAATTTCTTTCATCAGTGTCTTATAATTTGCTGCATACAGGTCTTTTGTCTCCTTAAGTAGGTTTATTCCTAGATATTTTATTCTTTTTGTTGCAGTGGTAAATAGGAGTGTTTTCTTGATTTCACTTTCAGATTTTTCATCATTAGTGTATAGGAATGCCAGAGATTTCTGGGCATAATTTTGTATCCTGCTACTTTACCAAATTCATTGATTAGCTCTAGTAGTTTTCTGGTAGTATCTTTAGGATTCTCTATGTATAGTATCATGTCATCTGCAAACAGTGACAGTTTTACTTCTTCTTTTCTGATTTGGATTCCTTTTATTTCCTTTTCTTTTCTGATTTCTGTGGCTAAAACATCCAAAACTATGTTGAATAATAGTGATGAGAGTGGGCAACCTTGTCTTGATCCTGATCTTAGTGGAAGTGCTTTCAGTTTTTCAGCATTGAGGATGATGTTGGCTGTGGGTTTGTCATATATGGCCTTTATTATGTCGAGGAAAGTTCCCTCTATGACTACTTTCTGCAGGGTTTTTATCATAACTGGGTGTTGAATTTTGTCGAAAGCTTTTTCTGCATCTATTGAGATGACCATATGGTTTTTCTCCTTCAATTTGTTAATATGGTGTATCACGTTGATTGATTTGCGTATATTGAAGAATCCTTGCATTCCTGGGATAAACCCCATTTGATCATGGTGTATGATCCTTTTAATGTGCTGCTGGATTCTGTTTGCTAGTATTTTGTTGAGGATTTTTGCATCTATGCTCATCAGTGATATTGGCCTGTAGTTTTCTTTCTTTGTGACATCCTTGTCTGGTTTTGGTATCAGGGTGATGGTGGCCTTGTAGAATGAGTTTGGGAGTGTTCCTCCCTCTGCTATATTTTGGAAGAGTTTGAGAAGGATAGGTGTTAGCTCTTCTCTAAATGTTTGATAGAATTCGCTTCTGAAGCCATCTAGTCCTGGGCTTTTGTTTGTTGGAAGATTTTAAATCACAGTTTCAATTTCAGTGCTTGTGATTGGTCTGTTCATATCTTCTCTTTCTTCCTGATTCGGTCTTTGTAGGTTGTGCATTTCTAAGAATTTGTCCATTTCTTCCAGGTTGTCCATTTTATTGGCATAGAGTTGCTTGTAGTAATCTCTCATGATCTTTTGTATTTCTGCAGTGTCAGTTGTTCCTTCTCCTTTTTCATTTCTAATTCTATTGATTTGAGTCTTCTCCTTTTTTTCTTGATGAGTCGGCCTAATGGTTTATCAACTTTGTTTATCTTCTCAAAGAACCAGCTTTTAGTTTTATTGAGCTTTGCTATCGTTTCCTTCATTTCTTTTTCATTTATTTCTGATCTGATCTTTATTTCTTTCCTTCTGCTAACTTTGGGGATTTTTTGTTCTTCTCTCTCTAATTGCTTTAGGTGCAAGGTTAGGTTTTTTATTTGACATGTTTCCTGTTACTTAAGGTAGGATTATATTGCTCTAAACTTCCCTCTTAGAACTGCTTTTGCTGCATCCCATAGGTTTTGGGTCATCGTGTCTCCATTGTCATTTGTTTCTAGGTATTTTTTGATTTCCTCTTTGCTTTCTTCAGTGATCACTTCGTTATTAAGTAGTGTATTGTTTAGCCTCCATGTGATTGTATTTTTTACAGATCTTTTCCTGTAATTGATATCTAGTCTCATAGCCTGTGGTCAGAAAAGATACTTGATACAGTTTCAATTTTCTTAAATTTACCAAGGCTTGATTTGTGACCCAAGATATGATCTATCCTGGAGAATGTTCCATGAGCACTTGAGAAAAATGTGTCTTCTGTTGTTTTTGGATGGAATGTCCTATAAATATCAATGAAGTCCATCTTGTTTAATGTATCATTTAAAGCTTGTGTTTCCTTATTTATTTGAATTTTGGATGATCTGTCCATTGGTGAAAGTGGGGTGTTAAAGTCCCCTACTATGAGTGTGTTACTGTCGATTTCCCCTTTTATGGCTGTTAATATTTGTCTTATGTATTGTGGTGGTCCTATGTTGGGTGCATAAGTGTTTACAATTGTTATATCTTCTTCTTGGATTGATCCCTTGATCATTATGTAGTGTCCTTCTTTTTCTCTTCTAATAGTCTTTATTTTAAAGTCTATTTTGTCTGATATGAGAATTGCTACTCCAGCTTTCTTTTGGTTTCTATTTGCATGGAATATCTTTTTCCATCCCCTTACTTTCAGTCTGTATGTGTCTCTAGGTCTGAAGTGGGTCTCTTGTAGACAGCATATATATGGGTCTTATTTTGTATCCATTCAGCCAATCTGTGTCTTTTGGTGGGAGCATTTAATCCATTTACATTTAAGGTAATTATCGATATGTATGTTCCTATTCCCATTTTCTTAATTGTTTTGGGTTTGTTATTGTAGGTCTTTCCCTTCTGTTGTGTTTCTTGCCTAGAGAAGTTCCTTTAGCGTTTGTTGTAAAGCTGGTTTGGTGCTGCTGAACTCTCTCAGCTTTTGCTTGTCTGTAAAGTTTTTAATTTCTCCATGAAATCTGAATGAGATCCTTGCTGGGTATAGTAACCTTGGTTGTAAAAACTGAAGATTTGTTAGGTATAGAGGAACTATTTTGGTAAGGAATATATATGTATTTATATAATACAAGGTAAATAGTGGTATCAGAGAGTATAGTTAAAGTACAATGGGACTTTGTATTAGTTTCCTATTGCTGCTGTAACAAATTACCAGAAATCTAAGAGCTTAAAACAACACAAATTTATTATTTAAAGTTCTGGAGGTCAGCAGTTTGAAATGGGTCTACAGGGCTAAGATCAAGGTGTCAGCAGGGCTGCATTTCTTCTGGAGGCTCTAGGGAAGAATCAATTCTTTGACTCTTCCAGCCTCTAGAGGCTGCCCTAATTCCTAGGCTCATGGCCTTATCTCTCCAACTACTGCTTCCATAGTCGCATCTTCTCTGACTCTGATCCTCTCCCTTCCTCCTATAAAGACCCTTGTGATTACATTAGGTACATTCAGATAGTCCTAAAAATAATCTCCCCAGCCCAAGAGTCTTTCCTTGACCACATCTGCAAAACCCCTTTTGCATTGTAAGGTAACATATTCACAGGTTCTAAAGGTTAGGATGTGGACACCTTTTGCCAGGGGTAGGGGGCTGGGAGAGCATCATTTTGCCTATCTTAAGAAGGAGAGACAGTGGTTATGATTTTAGATACAGAGAGTGACATGGACTTGAAAACTAGCTCTGTCTTTTGCTAGCTAAATGACCTTGAAATATGCCCCTTTACTTTTCTTTAAAATGGGGATGGCGATAGTGACTACCTGACACACATGATGTAAGGATTATGAGATAATGTTTATAAATTACCTGGCACATACTTAAGACAGGAGATTCATTCTTATTTTACTATTACATGGTATATACTGGCCCATATATACCCCATTTATCATCTTAGGCTCCTCTAAGATCACAGTTGAAGCAGAAAACTGTACCATGGTTTCTTTGTACAGAGAGACTATCAATCATGTTCAGCATACTGACCTTCTCTTGGAAGAAAAGCAGATCAATGTGTTTTAGGGAATTTTGCATCAGCAGAGATTAAGCACTATGGTTCTTCTGCTAAGTCTGGTAACCCATATATTCCAGGATATCATTATGGCCTGAGTTTTCTGAGCCTGTGGTTTTACTGTGATCACCCAAGAAATTATTGGTGGGGATTAAGAAAGCCGAAGCGTTTTCTCCCATGAGGTACATGGTCACACAAATTGATCACAAGAATCTGGCCACACAGTGAGCAGGAACAAGAATGACTTCCTGGGAGGCCCTCTCCTTCCTAGCATAGGAGCCCCAGCCCTACCCACCCCACTTCTAGGCGGCTTAGAAGCTTCCCTCTTAATTTTTGTCATAAATATAAGATATCATTTCCAGGTAGAGAAATCTTCTGGCTGCCATCTTACCACACACCAAAAGATTTGTAGGCTTGAGGGGGAGTGGGGGAGTGATGGATTGGGAGCTTTGGATTAGCAGATGCAAACTATTATATATAGAATGGTTAAACAACAAGGTCCTAGTGTACAGCACAGGGAACTATATTCAATATCCTATAATAAACCATAACAGGAAAGAATGTGAAAATATATGTATGTGTAAGTGAATCACTTTGCTGTACAGCAGAAACTAACACAACATTGTAAATCAACTACACTTCAATAAAATACATTTTTTAAAAAGATTTGTAGGTTCAATTTTATGGTAAACAATTTGGCTTCAACGACATGATCATATTAGTGTTAACTCTTGGGTAGGGTCTAATCATGTAGAATGACTTCAAAGTTCCTCAGTTTGCTCATCAGCAAAGTAATTGTAATAATATATGTCATAGCAACTCCATCATAAAGTGGGGAAGCCCCCCTCCCAAGGTCAGCTTCAGAGGTCAGATCCCTTAAGAGTATGATCAGAGAAAGAAAGGGTTATGACTCACACAGATAGGAAAGCCCCAAGGTGAGCAGCAAGGGGGATGGGTCTGGGGGAAAAGATCCAGAAGTGAGAGTGTAGAGAGGGCATGAGCATTTTTTAAAATTAATTTTTATTGGAGTGTAGTTGCTTTACAATGTTGAGTTAGCTTCTACTGCACAGCAAAATGAATCAGCCATACTTATACATATATCCCTTCCCTTTGGGATTTCCTTCCCATTTAGGACACCACAGTGCATTAAGGAGAGCGCATGAGCATTTTATAGAGAGGAAAGTCCTGCCAGTGGGAGGCGAGCCCACTCACTGCCATGAAGTTTGAAGGAGGCAGTAAGAGCACACATAAGCTTTAGGGACGGGAGTGGAACAATGTGAACCTTACTGGACAGGAGTTGACAGACACAGGAGATGAGACTTAGAGTTTACTGGCACTAAATCAAATGTCAATTGGGGGACCAAGTTTCTTTCCTATGTTCTTTGTAATTCATCTGAGATATTTGGGTTAATACAGCAACCTCCTAGTTTTCCTGTAAATAAACATGTACTTGGCAGAGACTAAGTTTACAAAGCCAACACAAAATAATAAGGCCAGCAATTGTTATGATAGCTCCTTGAAAGATAGTGGGGAGTCAGCAAAAGGAGATAGCCAGGAGAAGAAATCAGTGGAGTCCAGGGAGTCTCTTCGAGTATTTTAGTAATAATATTGACTATTTTGGTTTGCTGTTTTATTTGTTGAACTCTTCTGTAGCTCTTTCCTGTGTTATTGACCCACATGAAATAGGAGCGTCCCTTCAAGGCACACTCTCCTTGAGATGCCAGTAGGTAGTCTAATGCCAATCTATTACCAACTAGCATAGCAACCAGAGAGCTTTGTCCCTCATTAATGGCATCTGGGGCTGGGGCTGTTTGATATATGTGGTCTTCCAGGAGTTGTGGCATTTGTGTGTCCTCTCTGAGTTGTGACTGTGTTACAAAATTGAAAATACTTAAATTTATGCCTGTTGCATCAAAGATTGGGATGAGGTCCAATATAATAGCTAAAAGGTGGCCCCTTTGAGGAAAGGCTCCATGAGAGAAGTGAATTCTCTAGTTGGAAATAGAGTGACCTGGGTACTGTATGTGTGTAGGACACAGGCCAAGTCACCTAGCTGGGAAGGGGTGGGGTGGAGAAGTAGAGTAGAGGACCCCACGGAGGAGGAATAGTGCCACAGGAGAGCTAGTAGCCCAGGGGTCTTACAGCGTGGAGATTCTGGTGGGCGAATTTGTATCAAAGCAGACATGTGAGGACCAAATAATCCCAGCAGGGGGTTGGGGAGACACAGCTGTATGTAGTCCTGATTGGTCAAGGAGGCAGAGAAAGGTAAGGAGTCCATGGAGGGAAGGTTAACACAGAAGCACTTGATGAGGCTGAGGGAGTTCTGAGCTGGAGGGTGACTGGAGAGGATGACAAGCAGCTAAGATGAGTATTGCAGGTCTATAAAAGGGCAGGAATTAGTTGTATAGTGGTTGTCTAGGCTCGGGTGCCTGAAAGCAGGCCTTACATTGATGGAGGTTTAGCTCCAGGTGACATGCTCTGATACTGTTACCTAGATATTGTTCATCAGGTCCAGGAAAGTAGGGAGTAGAGCTGATGACAAGGGAATAGTGAAGAGTGAAATGACAGTGGTTGGATGAGAGGAAATCAGAGTTGATATGTGGTTGTAGGGGTCATGGTGGGAAATGATGTGCGGGTGGTCATAGGAGTAGTTATTGTAGCCAGGTCTCAACTGTTAAGCATGGTAGGGAGTAGAGTTTTATGCTTTTGTGTAGGGATAGTGGAGATTGGGATCCCAATTCAGGTGTTAAGTATCTCAGGGGAGAGATACATTATAGGGCACCAGTGCAGTAGGTCAGCTAATTTTCAGGGTGCTAGCTTCCACCAAGAAGCAACTCCATAAAGAGGGAAAAGAGTGGGTCAAGCAAAATAATAATCTAGTGGGAGTTCCTTGATGCAGTGGGTTAGGGCAAAGGTAGGTCCCTGTATAGTGCCATTCATCAGGCCTTGGGTATGTCTAGGCAGGACAGGGCCTTGCAGTAATCATTAGCTTCTTGCAGGGTGTCCTTACATTGCACGGGAGAGGATATGGAGTTGTAGAGACTTACATAATTTGGGTGGATGTGATCTTTATTAAGCAGTCCATAATAGGCCTGGTGAGGTGGCCGTCAGGTTGGGAACAGGATTAATCTAGGTAGGACTGCATTGCATAGATTGAAATTTGAGGAGCCAGTCAGAAAGCAAGAAAGAAAAGGAAGTTGGGAAGTTATAGGAGATACGGGTGTGTGGAAGAGCCACGGTTAGATTTGGGACAAGAGAGAGGATCAGGGAGCAGAATCTTTATTTGGCAGGTTTCAGCATGAAATTGTGTTAGCAGGATACCTTGGAGTACCAGTGTTGAACCTGGGATTATTGGTTGTGCCGAGGTCGCCATCTAGGATGCATTGTCTGCTGGGCTGAGGTGGTCGTTCCTGAGGTGATTGTGCTGTTGACTGGGATTGATTGTGGATAGTAGCTGTAAGAACCCTAGTGTGGCTGGTGTGGAGGCTCCTGAGGTGGGTCCTGGACTAGCCCCAAAGTCTTGAGGCAAAGTTTTACGCTTGAGAAATTATTACAAATATGACCGAGGATCAGTATTCCTTTCCCTCTAGGAGTTATGGAGTAACTTGTTATTGGGAAGCTGTGGACTGATTGACTGCCCCAAACAAGTAGGGGTGACAGCAAGGGCAGAAAGGAGCCTAAGGCATTTGACACTGAGCTGGAGTAATAGAATCCCAGTCCCAGGATTCTGAATATCAAGTCTATTTGAGCCTATTGACTAAACCAAAAAACAAGACCATTAATTACTACACAGGAATCCTTAAGAATGTGAACAATGGGCTTATATTTATTGAGGGCATCCTCCAGTATCCAAGGCAATTATAATCAGATCTGTGAGTTGGGCCAACAGTTGGACCCCATCCTATAAAAGGAATGTCCCAGTAAGGGGATGGGAAATGGCAGCTATCAAGTTGGCTCTATTACATGTAATGGTGGTGCTGCCATTCATGAATTAATGGACTCCCTTTTTGCTGAACTCAGTTTATCCTAGAGGGCCCCCAAGTTGTCAACAGGGCTGGAAGAGGGGTGCCCTCTCCTAGATCTATGGACTGTGGCAAGGGAAGCCACATCCTCTTGTATTTTGGGTATGTCTGAGGGCCTGCCCTACAAGTGCCATTTCTATTGTGAAAAGGAGGCTATGATGGGCTGTACTAAGCTTGTGGGATGTCATTTCCATGGCCTAAGGTAGAATGAGCAGTTGATTCCGAAGGATCGCAGAGTCAAGGACCATGGTAGCTCTGGACCAAGAAGGACCCAATAGGCCACTAAGAGTTGTATTTCAAGAGGAATATCTTTTGGCTGTTGACGGGACCTACTTGCTTCAGAAGTCCGTAGGGAGTCATGTGACATCATGTGTGGTCCAGAGACTGTAGAAATAGAATAGAATTTGTGGTTTAGTTTATTTCCTCCTTCTTATCCTACATCTTCAAATCCAGCAACATAGTACTGTTTTTGTCATCTTTTTCTGACCCTATCTTCTGACTCCCTCTTCCACTTTTAAGGACCTCTGTGATTATATTGGGCCTACTGGAATAATTAAAGTTAATCTCCATATTTTAAGGACAGCTGAATTGCTACCTTGATTACTTCTGCAAACAATAATTCCCTTTTATCATATAACCTAATACATTCACAGGCTCTTGGGATTAGGGCATGGACATCCTTGGGGGACCATCATTCCACATATCACAGATGACATTTTGGGTAGCCTCAAGGTCCTATTGTTGGAGTGGCCCCATTTGAATTGAACTAATTTTCTGGTGAGCATAAATAGGTTTTAATAAAATTTGTAAATGGGAAATATGTTGTTACCAGAGGCCAATTAGGTCAAATAGGTGTTGGGCTTCAGAGTAATGGAGTGGAGAGCACCAAAAATCGTTTGCAAATATGCAATTTTGCAATATGAATTGACCTTCCACAGACCAAGTTATACCCCGAAATTTGAGGTGGTAGACCCCTGGACCTGTTTTTAAAAGATTTATTTATTATTTACTTATTTATTTTATTTATTTTTGGCTGCATCGGGTCTTAGTTGCGGGATCGTTCGTTGAGGCACACGGGCTCTTCATTGTGGTGTGCGGGCTTCTATATAGCTGTGGCGTGCGGGTTTTCTCTTCTCTAGTTGTGGCACATAGGCTCCAGAGCGCGTGAGCTCTGTAGTTTGCAGCACGCAGGCTTTGTTGCCCTGCAGCATGTGGGATCTTGGTCCCTGACCAGGGATTGAACCCGTGTCCCCTCCATTGTAAGGCAGATTCTTTACCACTGGACCACCAGGGAAGTCCCCCCCACCCCCGGACATTCTGAGGTGCAATGACCCAGTTGTAGTTAAAGTCTAGACAACAGTTCTAATGTCTTTTGTAATAACTTGAATTTCTTCCCTCTGTAGAACGTGTCAATGTAATTCCATAGCAGAGTGCCTGAGGACAAAATAAACCTTAAAGATTCTGTCTGCATAAATTATGAGCAATGGTGGTCTATTAACATATCCCATAGGTAAACTAGTGAATGTATATTGGGACTCCTCAAAAGTAACTATAAATTGTGGCTGTGGTGTTGGAGAAATGGGGACAAAATAAAACATTATCTAGATCAACAGCTATGAAGAACTTTCCTGTGGCAGAGTGAATGGAATCAGTAATTTTAATAATATTTAGCAAAATGTCCTTAATTAGGGGGTACCATCACGTAGATGGCAGTAGTTGACTGCGAGCACCATTCGTTTTTTTCAAGTATAGTTGATCTACAATATTGTATTAGTTTCAGGTATACAGCATAGTGATTCAGTTATATGTATATATATTTTTCCAGATTATTTTCCATTACAAGCTATTACAAGATATTGAAAATAGCTCCCTGTGCTATATAGTAAATCCTTGTTGCTTATCTATTTTATGCATAATAGCTCATATCTGTTAATCTCATACTCCTGATTTATTCCTCCCCTCTTCCCTTTTCCCTTTGGTAACCATAAGTTTGTTTTCTATGTCTGTGAGTCTCTTTCAGTTTTGTATATAGATTCATTTGTATTATTTTTAATATTCCACATATAAGTGATAGCACATAATATTTGTCTTTCTGTCTGACTTACTTCAGTAAGTATAATATTCTCCAAGTCCATCCATGTTGATGCAAATAGCACTATTTCATTCTTTTTTATGGCTGAGTAATATTCCAGTGTATATGTGTGTGTGTGTATATATACATGTATATACATACATATACATACATACATATCTTCTTAAGCCAATCATCTGTTAATGGGCACTTGGATTGTTTCCATGTCCTGGCTATTGTAAATAGTGCTGCTGTTAACATTGGGGTGCCTGTATATTTTCAAATTAGAGTTTTCATCTTTTCCAGACATACCCAGGAGGGGATTACTGGATCATATGGTAGATCTATTTTTAGTTTTTTAAGGAACCTCCACCCTGTTTTCCACATTGGCTGCACCAATTTACATTCCCACCAACAGTGTAGGAAGTCTCCCTTTTCTCCACACTCACTCCAGCATTTATTATTTGTAGACTTTTTGATGGTGGCCATTCTGACTGGTGTGAGGTGATACCTCATTGTGGTTTTGATTTGCATTTCTCTAATGATTAGCGATGTTGAGCAACTTTCATGTGCCTGTTGGCCATTTGTATGTCTTCTTTGGAGAAATGTCTATTAAGGTCTTCTGCCCATTTTTTGATTGGGTTGTTTTTTTCAATATTGAGTTGCATGAGCTGTTTAGGTATTTTGGATATTAACCCCCTGTCGGTTGCATTGTTTGCAAATATTTTCTCCCATTCTGTAGGTTATCTTTTCATTTTGTTGATGGTTTCCTTTGCTGTGCAAAGCTTATAAGTTTCATTCGGTCTCATTTGTCTATTTTTGGTTTTATTTCTTTTACCTTGGGAGACTGACCTAAGAAAATATTGCTACGATTTATGTCAGAGAATGTTTTGCCTATGTTCTCTTCTAGGAGATTTATAGTGTCATGTATTATATTTAAGTTGTTAAGCCATTTTGACTTTTTTTTGGAAGGAGTTTTTTTTTTTTTTTATTGCTGTATAGTTGATTTACAATGTTGCGTTAGTTTCAGGTGTACAGCAAAGTGATTCAGTTATATATATATTTATATATTTTCTGATTCTTTTCCATTATAGTTTATTACAAGATATTGAATATAGTTCCCTGTGCTATATAGTAGGTCCTTGCTGCTTATCTATTTCATATATAGTAGTGTGTATCTATTAATCCCAAACTTCTAATTTATCCCTCCCTGCCCCTTCCCCCTTGGTAACCATAAGTTTGTTTTCTATGTCTGTGAGTCTATTTCTTGTTTGTAAATAAGTTAATTTGTATCATTTTCTAGATTCCACATATAAGTGATATCATATGATATTTATCTTTCTCTGACTTCACTTAGTATGATAATCTCTAAGTCCATCCATGTTGCTGCAAATGGCATTATTTCATTCTTTTTTATGGCTGAGTAATATTGCAGTATATATATATATATATATATATATATATATATATATATACACATATATATATATCACATTTTTTAACATCTTTATTGGAGTATAATTGCTTTACAATGATATGTTAGTTTCTGCTTTATAACAAAATGAATCAGCTCTACATATACATGTATCCCCATATCTCCTCCCTCTTGCATCTCCCTCCCACCCTCCCTATCCCACCCCTCTAGGTGGTCACAAAGCACTGAGCTCATCTCCCTATGCTATGCAGCTGCTTCCCACTAGCTATCTATTTTACATTTGGTAGTATATATAAGTCCATGCCACTCTCTCACTTCATCTCAGTTTACCCTTCCCCCTCCCCCCAAATCACATTTTCTTAAGCCAGTCATCTGTTGATGGACATTTAGGTTGCATCCATGTCTTGACTATAGTAAATAGTGCTGCTGTGAACATTAGGGTGCATGTATCTTTTTGAATTACAGTTTTCGTCTTCCAGATACATGCTTGGGAGTGGGATTGCTGGATCATGTGGTAGCTCTATTTTTAGTTTTTTAAGGAACCTCCATACTGTTCTCCATAGTGACTGCACCAGTATACATTCCCACCAACAGTGTAGGAGGGTTCCCTTTTCTCCACATCATCTTTAACATTTACTATTTGTAGACATTTTGATGACAGCCATTCTGACTGATGTGAGGTGATACCTCCTTGTGGTTTTGATTTGCATTTCTCTAATAATTAGCAATGTTGAACATCTTTTCATGTGCCTCTTGACCATTTGTATGTCTTCTTTGAAAAGTGTATGTTTAGGTCTTCTGCCCATTTTTTGGTTGGGTTGTTTGTTTTGTTTTTGCTATTGAGTTGTATGAGCTGTTCATATATTTTGGAAATTAATCCCTTGTCAGTCACATCATTTGCAAATATTAGGGAGTTTTTAAAATTACAGATTCTATTTCACTTCTAGTGATTGGGTTGTCCAAATTATCTGTTTCTTCTTGACTCAGTTCTGGCAGGCTGTGTTTCTAGAAATTTGTCTGTTTCTTCTACATTGTCCAATTTGTTAGCATAAAACTGTTTATAGTATTCTTGTATGATTTTTTGTGTTTCTGTGGTGTCAGTTATTTCTCCTCTTCCATTTCTTACTTTGTTTATTTGGGTCCTTTTTCTTTTGGTGAGCCCAGCTAAAGGTTTGTCGATTTTGTTTACCTTTTCAAAAAACCAGTTCTTGGTTTTATTGATTTTTTCTAGTCTTTTTTTAATCTCTATTTTATTTCCTTTCCGATATTTATTATTTCCTTCCTTCTGCTGACTTTGGGTTTTGTTTGTTGTTCTTTTTCTAATTCTTTTAGGTGATAGGTTAGGTTGTTCATTTGAGATTGTTTTTGTTTCTTGTGGAAGGCCTGTATCACTGTGAACTTTGCTCTTAGAACTGCTTTTGCTGCATCCCATAGATTTTGTAAGGTTGTGTTTTTTATTTTCATTTGTCTCAAGGTATTTTCTGATTTCTTCTTTGATTTCATTGTTGACCCATTGTTTTTTTAGTAGTGCATTGTTAAGTCTCCACATGTTCATTCTTTTCCTGTTTTTCTTTCTGTGGTTGATTTCTAGCTTCATACCATTGTGGTCAGAAAAGATGCTTGAAATAATTTCTATCCTCTTAAACTTGTTGAGGCTTGTTTTATGACCTAGTATGTGGTCTATCCTGCAGAGTGTTCCATGCACACTTGAAAAGAGTGTGTATTCTCAGTTTTGTTTTTTGGATGTAGTGTTCTATAGATATCAATTAAGTCCAACTGGTTTATTGTGTCATTTAGGACCTCTGTTGCCTCATTGATTTTTCTGTTGGGATGATCTCAGTGGGGTGCTAAAGTCTCCTACTATTATTGTATTCCTGTCAATTTCTCCCTTTATGTCTGTTAGTATTTGTTTTATATATTTAGGTGTTCCTGTATTGGGTGCATATATGTTAACAAGTGTGGTATCCTTTTCTTGTACTTATCCCTTTATCATTATATAATGTCCATCTTTGTCTGTCTTTATGAGCTTGGTTTTAAAGTCTATTTCATCTGATATGAGTATTGCTATCCTCACTTTCTTATCAGTCCCATCTGCATGAAATACATTTTTTCATTCCCTTTTAGTCTGTGTGTGTCTTTTGCCCTGAAGGTGAGTCTCTTTTAGGTAGCATATTGTAGGTTCTTGTTTTTTATATCCTATCTGCCACTCTGTATCTTTTGATTGGAGCATTTATTCCATTGATATTTAAAGTAATTATTGATATGTTTGTATCAATACTTACTGCCATATTAAACCTTGTTTGCTAGTTGTTTTCATAGTTCTTCTTTGTTCATTTCTTCTACTTTTTGTTTTTTCTTTTGTGGTTTTCCTTTTGTGGCTACCAGGATTTCAAGTATGTTGACCCATAACTATACCTACTTGCTTTAAGTGGATAGTCATACAAGTTCAAACACATTCTAAAAGATCTACAGTTTTATACTTCCCTCCCCTACATCTTGTGATTTTTGATGCTCTAGTTTACATCTTCATGCATATCATTTTGCTATTAATTGTAGTTTTAATTGCTTTTACAAAATTTTTTGTCTTTTAATCTATGTACTGGCTTATTTAAGTGATCTTGAATCCTCTTATATATTTGCCTTTCCTATTGTGATTTTCCCTTTCCTATAGATTCTTGTTTCTTTTCTATTTAGAGAAGATCTTTCAGTATTTCTTTTAGGGTAGGTTTAATGTTGCTGAACTCTTTTAGTTTTTGCTTGTCTGAGAAATTCTTTATTTCTCCTACTCTAAATGATCTAGTAGATTACTTTAGGTTGTAGGTTTTTTCCTTTAAGGACCTTGGATATATCATGCCAACCATTCATTTTTATTTGGCTTACAGACAGGCCAAATAGAGCTAGTAAAGGGAGAAATGGTGAGAATGAGGACTCCTTCTGTAACCAAATTATGAACAATGGGTCTTAATTGCCTAATATGTTATTTAATGTAATATTGTAAGGTGTTTACAATTTTAGTAGAGTGTGGTAGATCCACTGGGGTCCACTTAGTATGATCAATTGTAAGGGCAATGGATTTGGGCCTAAACCAATGTGAATCTCTTTTAGTTAGAGAATCTATACCTATGGTAGGATTGGGTGATTTCATTGGGGTCACCACTTTGCAGAGTTTTCAAGTTTAATGGTGCCTGTGGTAAAGGTGAGAGGTATTTGAACTCCATGGACTCAATGTCCAGTGACACTGCTGATACTTAAGGATTTCCCCTTTTTAAAATTTGAAGGGTTAACGAGCAGTAAGGTGACCTGGGATCCAGTATCAAAGAGGGCTATAAAAATTGAAAATTATGTGGAGACCAATATAACTCCAGTGAAGTATATGAGATGTGTCCACAGGGGATGGTCGTGGTGTCCATGGACTGTGAGGTCCCTAATGGGGTAAAGGGCTTCATTGATGGAGGGGAGAGAAGGCCTTGAGTGAAGCAATGGTTGGCATGGTATCTGGAAGAGCAGTAGCAATACTGGAAATGGCATTAGGAACAAATAATGATTTAATGACTTGTTGGAGCAAGGCTTGCCACTGATGGACTTTTCCAAAATCAGAGGATTAGAGAATCCTAAATGCCTCAGTCTCCTGTACCAAACGTTTGGAATGGGGTCTTAATGGGGGCTTGTTTGAGAGACCCCTATTTTATTTTTATTATCATTGTAATAATTATAAATTTTACTGAGGCTACTCTTTCCTCGTGTTGGGTACACTGTGTTATCCAGGAGAGATTTATGTTCAGTTAATAGTTATAATATGTCTAGAGCCTGGTGGCCTGGCCTATTTAATGCAATAATGAGGCAAAATAAATGCAAGAAGGTCCTTGTAAGAACAGTTGGAGGATGTCTAAGTGGAGAGGAACCTGTTCAGGAATGACTAGAGCATCTCTTCCCAGGGTATTTGGCATAGTAATAGATTTGTAATAAGACCAAGTAGGACAATGCCTATTTTCCAAAATAATTGGCAACTCTCCTCTGAAATAGTCTGATTACTGATGATACATGTATTAAGAACAGTGACAGTTGGATGGGCTATCCTCCATGTCATCAACACCCATTGGAAGAAGGGGGAGGTCAGGGTTATGTCTGCCTGCCAGGCATTGGGAAGGCTTGAGCTGGCTACTTGAGGACCTAGGTCAGGGATCTCAATAGATTCAACTTAAGGACCTTGAGAAACACTGGACATCTGTTTAATTTTGAGGTGGTTGAGTTCTAAGTCTGTATTAAAAAGAGATAATCAATAGACTGCCAGTTGTAAGATAAATAAGTACTAGGAATGTAATGTACAACTTGATGACTACAGGTAACACTGCTGTATGGTATACAGGAAAGTTGTTAAAAGAGTAAATCTTAAAAGTTCTCATCATAAGGGAAAATATTTTTTCTTTCTTTTTTGTATCTGTATGAGATGATGGATACTAACTACATTGTTGTGCTAACCATTTCACAGTATATGTAAGTCAAATCATTTTGCTGTACACCTTATACAGTACTTGCTGTATGTCAATTACTTCTCAAAACTAGAAAAAATGAGACACAAGAAACCATTAAAAAAGAAAGTGATATTCCAAAGCAAGGTAGTCATATTATTATATAGCTTACTTATTCAATCCAAAACTCATTCATTGAACACCAATTACTAAATTATAATTACAAATACCAGTTTGTCCTGGCTGCTGTGAATGGTGAATGAATGATACAAAGGAGAAGTTCCAGAAAATAGGAAAGGTGGTTGATAAAGGATACTAGGATAAATAAGACATGGAAGACAGACATGCCTGTAAGGTTAGGAGGAGAGGAGGGGCGGGAGAAGAGGAAAAAGGAGAGAGATTAATTCCATAAGATTGCCGTGAGCAAAAGAATAATGATTACAAAAGGGAGCAAGTGAGTCATGCTGCTTCTTCCAGGAGCAGAGAAGGAGCTAAAGATGGGAGGGAGTGGGTGCTCTTAACCTTTCCCGTTGTACTTAACAGCTTCCTCTAATGCCTCTTGTTGAGTTTGTCATTTTTTTCACATTAACATTTGGTCCTTTTTAAAATTCTTGAGATAATCACAGTAATTATTCTGAGGCTACAATCCGCATAATTAATATATCACAACTGGCTCTATGAATTTTAAAGCAGAATCAAGGTTAAAAATTGGAGTTATACTTTCTTATTCTTTCAAGCTGGAGGTAAATATCTCCCATCTCTGAACTCCCACAACATTTATCTGTTATGCTTTGTATTCTGGCATTTGTGTGAAGTTGAATCACCTCTAATAGACTGAATTCCTTGAGCAGAAGGACCATATCTCTCTCATCTTTCATCCCCACTGCCTGACACAATGCCTAGCACATTGAAGGTGTCATTAAGTGCTGTGTTGTTGAAAAACGATGGAAGGATGAATTACTATTAGATAAATCAGTCTAGTCCTTGGCTATTTGCCCTGGACATACTTTAGTGAATGGGAATGTCTACCCGGAAGAAACCATTAACCTGGAGATATCAAGGAAGAATATTCGACTACATTTTGGAAGCACGCAATTTCTGACTTTCTACGCAAAACAAGAAATAATTTTAGTCACGAATACTGGCAACTGACCCTGCCAAGAATTCACAGGAGTTTGCAGATTGCTCAGACATTTTTTAAGACCATTCCACAGGATTTTTGGAAAGTTCATCAGTGTGACTGGGGTATGTATGAAGAGGGGAAGAGGCAAAAGTTATACAAGGCAGACTCCTGTCTTAAGAGAATTTAAGCATTGTTGGAAAAATGAGCCTTACACATTTTGAACAATAAGAGTAAACTTTAAGTTAGGAGCCAAATTGAGAGGCCAAGAAGAAAGAGAGTCAAAATGGAAGGCCTGAGATTGGACTCGGTAGGCATTAGTGAAAAAAGAATAAAAATCTCTGTCACAAGACCCTGAAGTCCCAGTTATGTGGTTGAATGATGTGTGTAACTTGGATCTAAGCCTCACTTTTCTCATTTGCACAAAGGGGTTATTACTAACACATACCCTGCTTATTTGCAAGGCTAATTCGTAAATCGAACAAGGTCCTCTATGTAAATGCATTTTGTAGGTGGGAGAATGCTGAACAAGTGATGGTTAATATGGATAAGCCTTGAAGGATGGGCTTTTCCTTTAAGGTTGGCAAAAAGAAAGGGTAGTGTGTCCCATAGAGATGAATAGCACGAGCTATGAAGTATGTAGGTAAAAAGTTACACAGGCGACTGAAAACCCTGGCCTAATTGGAGCAAACTATACAGTGAAGACTAAAAAAATACTGTTGCTCTTGATCTGAAATTCACATTTAATTGTGCATCCTATACTATCATTTGATAAATCTGGCAACCCTACCCAGGCTTCCCCATTTCTGCTGCCAAAGTCCAGCTCACGTGTAAAGGGTCAAATGCCATTTTTTCCCACTGGGTTTTTTATTTCTGCCAGTTAGGAGATCTTTCTCTTCAGAAAGATGGGGTGGGGGGGAGGTTAAGGAGAGAGCTGTATCCTTTAGTGTTTAAGACCTTAGACTCTGAAGTCAGATATCCAGGATTTATAGTTCATCTCTCCTGTTGACCATTTGTGTGATCAAGGATTTTTAAGTTTCTCTGCTCCCCAATTTCCTCTTCTATATAAGAAAAATACTTATTCCATGGGATTGTTTTGAGGATTCAATAAACTCTGTAGTGCTTGGCATGCTGCATAGTCTTATCCATCCATTACGTTTTTGAGTACACACTGTATGGAAGGAACCCAATATACAGAAATGAAAACACATGGACTCGGCCCTCAAAGAATTTATAATCTAGGAGTTCATAGAAGTTGACACGGTTAAAATAAAACCAAGTTCATCCAGTTTCACGTCTTTCCTGGCATCTTCTATTAATGACTAAAAATCTTGTATTTCCTTCTAACTACTCTCCCATAATTCATACGCTACAATCTCCTGCACCACCTGCAAAGCCTACAGACACGTCAACCTCAACAAGTCCAAAGTGGAACCCTAGGCCTTTTTATCCTTTTGTACTCCCCACCTTCGTGAACTACACCACCGAGTCACACAAACCACATAGTCTTTTCCTCTTCCCAGTTCCCCCATGCAATTAGGAAGCAATTTGTATCTAGTCTAGTTTTTGCTGTTGTTGTTTTGTATAATCTGTGGTAGGCAGAATTCTAAGATGGTTCCAAGATTTCCTGCCATGTACGCATCATGCATAATCCCTGGGACTGTGAATATGATGAATTTTACTCTTTCCATTAGTAATGGCAATGGTTAGTAATATGGCACAGTTGACTAGGAAGATCAGGTTGTCTGTGTGTACCCAATCCAAACACATAAGTCATTTGAAAACAATTTATTCAGGATGGTCACAGAAAGGGAAGTCAGAGACACAATCTAGATGACTTGAAGAAAATAAACATCTGTGTTGTGAGCTGCAGATGGAGAAGGATATTCTTGGGGAGCTAACAGTAGCTACCATCTGACAGCTAGCTGGAAAACTAGAACCTCAGTCGTACAAATGCAAGGAAATAAGTTCTGCCAACAACCTGAATGAGGATGGAGGAGGACCCTGAGGCCCAGATGAGAACTGCAGCCCTGGCCGACACGTGATTTCAGCTTCGTGTGACCCTGTCCAGTGAACACACCCACATCAGGCCCAGACTTCTGACCGTCGGAATTGTGAGCTAGTAAAAGGTTCCTTTTTTCTGGCTGCTAAGGCTGTGATATTTTGTTCCACAGCAATAGAAAACAAAGTCACCATCTCACAGGCGCGCCACTTTCTCCTCCTTCCTATGCTACTTTGACTTAGTTCTCCCCTGGACCACCGCAGCTGCCTCCTGACTAGTCTCCTTGCATCCACTCTCAAAGCCTCTCACATCATCCAAGTTGCACACGGATGATAGAATGAACCTACTAAAATGTAAATCTGCCCACCCCACCCCACTGCTTTAAACCTTCCCACAGCCCTCACCACAGGGTAAATTCCAACCTATTTTTTAACATGGTTTAAAGTACCTTTAATATTTTTCGTGTGCCTACCACCTCTGTGACCTGCATCTTGCCCCCTCACACCAACATTTTAGGCCTGCGGCCCCTCCAGGCTGTGTCAAGCCTCTGTACCTCTCTTCTTGCTATTCCCTCTGTGGGCATATTCTTCCACCTTCTGCTTTCAATACGGAGCCAGGCTTAGCGATTCTATGCCTCTCTTGGGTATCCTTGCAGAATTAAATGTGTTCTCCCATATCCCCACAATATCTAATTAAGATTACTATCACAGTACCTAAATAATCCATTGCGTGAATGTATATTTCTGTATCACCCTCCTGGAGAGGACGTCGATGCCTGAACTATACACAGGTCCAATTCCAGTGTCTGGAACACTGAGTGCCGAATAAATATGTGATTGATAAATATTCATTTGGTGAATAAACAACAGTTATTGTGCTGCTACGGTGTTCCCTGTTCCTTCTTTCAGATTCTTTTCTTACAAGGCAGTAGTTAGATTTAGGTGCCTACTCAGGACCAAATTGAATAGAACATTATCTGGGGTAAAAAGAGCTGCTAATGAGAGGCCAACATTAAATTAGGTTTTTCCTGTTGCCTGAGAACAGCTGCTGGCTCTGTTACTGTGTCCAGTATTATTTCACGATGTTCATGCCCTCAGGGGTTAACTACTGAGTTTAAAGATTATATGGGCAACATGTTTCTCTGGCTCCTTCGCTTGGTCCTTGCCTTTTAATGTTTCTTTCTACTGACTAAGGATAGGCAAGACCAAAAAGGAGGTAAACTCTATCAAAGTTAATTTTATTACTCATCAGTAGTCCCCAGAATGTTGACACAGTAAGAAATTTTAGAATAATATGGTCTAAAGTCATCATTTTACAGATGAGAAAATGTAACTCTAAAAAGATGATGTCTCTTGCAGGCCCTCACCTGAGACCTGAGCCAGGCCCAGGTTGATAGATTCTATTCATAATAATAGTAACTTAAATATACTTTTTAAAACACTCGAATTAAAATTATAATTGGAATGATAAACAGGAAAAAATATCTACAGTAAATCACGAACCAATTCATTAAGTAGAAGAGCACCATGTAATAGAAAAAGATGAGAATGTTAATAGGTACCATATTTCACTGGTTCTAGGATGCACGTTTTCTATATTTTAACACCTCTGAAGTCAGAGTAGCTATTTCAAATGATAACAAGAAGTATTTGTGATATATTTTAGCAGCAGAGGGAATATTTGAAAATTTTCTTGGTGGTACATAAAATAATGTTATGTTTTACAATCAGTAGTTTCTCAGGGTTAATGAAATGCCATACTTCACAGCAGAATAAATGTACATTGTCAATAAACATAAAAATATAACACACTAATAATATGCAATTCAGTTTGCAGATAAATGCAAATTGAAATTATATACTTAATTTTGGCCCATCAGATTGAGAAATATAATTTTCTTATGATAACACCAGTGTTAGCTATAGTGCCAGAAAATGGTTCATCTTTTATACTGTTAGCAAAGGAGCAGATTGGTATAAACTTTTTGAAGAAATAAAATTGGCAAAATGTATCAAAAGTCTTTAGAATAGCCTATCTCTTTCACAGGGAAATACCTAAGAAATTAAACAGAAAAAGGCATCTTTTAATTTTTTGACCACCCAGCATCCTTTCCCCTTTCTTTTGTTTGTTTGTTGTTGTCTTTTGTATGTTAAATTCCTTTGTGAAGCCACTCTTTTTCCGTTATCATTTCATACAACTTGGGTTGAGCTGGTATCCCTCTAGCTCCAGGGCTAAGCCGTTCAATGCTTTCCACCCGTCCAGCCACAGTCACGGATTCAAGGGTGGACTCACGACTCAGTATGGTCCTTATGAGCCTAGGATTTTTATCCAGTTCTGAGAAAGAAACTTTCCCCCTTTACTCTGGACTGGAATACAGGAAGAATTGGCTTGGGGCTGTTTTGTCACCACGTGAAGCCTGAGAGCAAGTCTAGTATGAAAGAAGCAAGGTAGAGAAGTGGAAAGGTACTGGGTCCTGCTAGACATGATTCAGTACCCGGGTCAAGCAGCATCAGCTCTAGCCCTGGATTTTGCAGTTATACGAGCTGATACTTTTATTTATTAAATCATCTAACTGTCCATTTATTATCTATTTTGCTTAAATTAGCTCAGGTTGGATTCTTTTGTTGTTGTTAGTTGCAGTCAAAACAGTCTTAATTGATACATTTGCTGAGAATATAATTAAGGATGTATAAGAAGATTTTGATCTAAGTAGAGACATTTCAGGATTATTTATAGTGAAAAATTGAAAATAACTAAAATATCCAACAACAGAAGAGGAGTTAATGTCTAACATGTTCATAGAGGTACTGCGTGCCAGGCACTGTTCCAGGAGCTCTATGTATATAGTAACTCATCCAATCCTCCCAAGAACCCTATGGCATAGGTACTAGTATTATCTCTATTTTGCAGATGAAGAAAGTGGGAGGTGAACTAACTAGTTCACAGTCACCCACTTACAGTAGTAGAGGTGAATATGAATGTAGGCTGAATAACTCCAGAAACTGTGCTTTTAACCATTAGGTTTACCAGTTCTCAAATCAATTGTAATCTATCCATATAATGAAATATATATCAAACTGTTGAAAACATATTTACTGATATCAAATATATTCGTAATATATTGTAAAGGAAAAAATTAGGTTATGAAAGAGCATGTAGATTTCCCGTTTCCAATTCAGCATAAAATGAGCTTAGAAATTGCCACTCCAACCCAACAAGTAAAAACCTAAACAGACTGAAAACTCCACTCTTCTTGGATCCATCAGAGATGTGAGGTCACAGGGCAAACCGCTGCCCCCCAAACTGGAGAAATAGGCAGATACAGAGAATCATAATTTACTGGAGCAGAAACTTCGTGGAAAAATCCTCTGTGGGAACCAGTGCCGGGGTAGGGAAACTGAAACTGTAATTGATGAATCACTGGAGGTTCAGTGTAGACAAGCCTGAGAGAGAGAACCCCCAGGGAAACCCAGTCATAGGAGGTCCCCAAACTTTTGTGAGTTTTACCTCCAGGATCTCAACAAGGTTTTCACATTGAAGACTGGAGAAAAATCCCTTTGTGCTTCCAGCAGGGAGAGGGGAAAAGGAACCATTTTGAAGTATGTCAAAGAATTCTGTTCTTAATAAGGCTTGCCCTCAAGAGAAACCATTTTACCAGAGCCTAAACTATTCAGGTTTTTTTTCAAAGCCAAACCAACCTGGGGGAAAGGAAATACCCAACTCCAGCCCGCTCTAGCCATCCTGTCTCACCTAAAGTATGGGGCAAGGGGCACTGAGAAGCAAATGCTAAGCTCACAATCTAGAGGCACAGTCTCACTAAAAGACAGACCTCAGCATAGGATTATACGACACTTTCCCTCCAACCACACCTTTCCATCACATTACTAAAGGTCTATTACAGCAGTTCCTTTTCCCTAATGTACCATGGCCAGCTATCAAGAAAAAAATTACAAGGCATACTAAAAGTCAGAAAACACAGTTTGAAGAGACAAAGCGAACATTAGAACCAGGCTCAGATATGGCAGGGATGTTGGAGTTATCAGGCTGGGAACTTAAAACAACTATGATTCACATGGTAAGGTGTCTAATGGATAAAATAGACAGCATGTAAGAATAGGTGGATGATGTAATCAGAGAGATGAAAATCTTAAGAATCAAAAAGAGCAAGTATGGATATATCATGTATATGTGCATTTTCTTTTTTCTTCAGAAAACGTGTTTCTTATGTAATAGTATGTAAATAGTTGTAAGAAATTACTCCTCTTTACTTTTTTTTGAAAATTAGGTTGTTGGTAATTGAGGCTGTAATAATCTCAGATAAAATAAGTAAAAAAAAAATGTCAAATATCAGCAATTTCATATGGTTCGATGTAATAGCTAACCTTCTTTGCCCAGCGGAGACAAAGCATGGCCATCCAGCTTCTTTCATCAGGAGACAGCTTCCTCATTCCTCAGCCTTCATTGCTTGTCTACTCTCTCACTTTATCTCCTGCTTCGAAGAATAATTTAAAACAACCGCACATTCACGAAACCCGTTTAAAAGGGTCATGTTGATTGCTTATGTGCTTTATATTCCCATCTCAACTTGCCCTGCTGTTAAAATTTAGGCTGCACATTTCCCACTGCACTGGGCCTCGTAAATCCAGAGGTAAAACAGTAGGCTAAATACCATCTGTTCCAGGAATTCACACACACACACACACACACACACACACACACACACACACACACCCCTAAAACTGTGTTACTGATTTAAGAATTATAACACAAAGATGATTTCAATGCAGCAAAATAGAGTAATAAAACTTTCACATAGCCTTAAACATTTTTTTTAACATCTTTATTGGAGTATAATTGCTTTACAATGTGTGTTAGTTTCTGCTTTATAACAAAGTGAATCAGCTCTACATATACATATATCCCCATATCTCCTCCCTCTTGCATCTCCCTCCCACCCTCCTTATCCCACCCCTCTAGGTGACCACAAAGCACCGAGGTGATCTCCCTGTGTTATGTGGCTGCTTCCCACCAAATGTAAAATAGCCTTAAACATTTAATACATGTGTCCTCCAACCCTACAATATTAGAGAAGATGGAATTCCATCCAAGAGTCCCACAAATTCATCAGCCGAGGGAACTCCCAATGAAATGAGTAAGCGCCCATGAATGCCAATGGTAGATAAAAGCAGAAGAAAATGAAGAGGAAAGAAAAGGGTCATATCTTGGGACAGTTACTAGCAAATCCATTAGGAATGCTGCTATTAACAGAATACCCAACTAACATTAGTTGAAACAAATATAGGGTTTTTTTCTTCATATAGCAATAAATGTGTTCAGCTAGATGATTGCTAGTATTGGTTCAGCAGCTCAATAATAACATCAACACGGTTCTTCTCATCCTTTTACTCAGCTGTGCATAGCTTGTTGGCTTTTGGTCCTCACACTTGTCACATCATGGATACAACATGGCAGTTGTAGCTTCTCACGCATAATGTCTGGCACGTTGTAGGTTCTCACAAATGCTGGTGTCTTTTTCTGCCCAACTTCTAGTCCTTCATGTAGGGCCTGCAGGAGTAAGAAAAGATTTGCCTTCTCTTTGCTCACTCAGCAGGCATACTTCCCTAAAAGGAGGGTTTGACTGACATCTCTCAGTATGGAGTGCCCTTGTTGGGCAGATATCCTGCCAGGACCCTCAGAGGCAGAGGCTTCCTTGCTACATGGTCACATACAGATCTGGTCCAGTCAGCCATGGTTGAGATATCAGGCCTGGGTTCACTGTAAGGGCATTGCCTTGGCCATAGGAGTCCATATAGAGGAGAGCTGGGCCCACTGGGCTTCTTTCCCTATGAGGTAGCTGTGTACCCGGTGGGCTCCTGACAGCTGAGTTTTCAGAGGTTCTTCCTGAGAATCCTGCCTCATAGAATGAGTCACTTTCTTGGGGAAAGCATTCACAAGAAAAAAAAAGGAATGATGATCTACGGGAAGCTACTACTATTTAGCACTAAAAGCGGATGTTAAGTTATATGTTCTTCTGTTCATTCAACAGGTATTTTTTGAACCCTCACCGTGTACCACACACTATTTTAGGTGTTTGGGATATAGCAGTGGACTTAACAGACTAAATCCTCATCCTCTGTTTGCAAAGCACACATATACAGACAGAGAGCAATGCTTTCTCTGTCCTCCTCTGTGTTCCAGGAGTCTGCTTCCTTACAGACCTCACAACCTGGGCTGCCTGGCTTTCTAGCTTTTCGTAAGGGTTTGGCCAATGGAAGGTATAGCAGGAAATTGGAAGTTGAGAGGTGAGAGAAGTCAAGATATTTCTTCCCCTCACTCCCAGGACTTTGGTCCATGGATTCTAGGAAGGACTTCATCCTTCTGGACCATGAGCTCCTACTAGGTAATTGCTCCTCCATGGCCCCAGCTCTCACTGGAATCTGTAATACTTTTCTCTCTTCTTGTTCCTACAGCTCTAAGCGTGGTAACATCTTCCTACCATTGCTGGTCTATGGATGCTTCAGTATTCTTTTCTGGTTAACTCTCCTCATTCTGTAAGTATTCCCTTAATTAAAGTCCCTTGAACCATTGCAATTGCATTCTGCTTTTCTGCTAGGATCCAGACTCCAAGCTGGCTACATAACTTGTGAAGCCCAATGCAAAATAAAAATGGTGGGCCCTTATTGAAAAAGCAGGAAAAAAAATGTTAAAGGTAGATTTAAAAACTTCTTCCTTTAAAAATATTTTATTGTTTATAAAATGAAACTGCAGTAATGTTGATATATGAGTAATAACATATATATTGAGAAAAGTATTTCTGGTGTCGTAAATTTATATAATACAATAAATAACATTAATATAATGGTTTGATTATAAGATTTCTTCTGGATCACTTTTCCTGCAAATTATTAGGTCATCAAAATGTAATACTTTTAGCAACTTCATTTCAATAAATAAAATTAAAGAAACATCAATCACTCTCGGCAAATGCAAGATTGCAAATAACGTTGGACAAAGTTTAATTCTGAGAAGGATCTTTCTGCCGATGCAGCTATTAATAAGCTGTTAAGAGTATTTCATAGGCTGTGACAAATAGGGATAAATTTCAGGCAAATGATTTTAAAGTATAAATTGTATTGCATTTAGAGCTGATGATTTTTGTGGGATAATTTTTCTGAAAAGATTTAACTTCATACAAATGAGTTTCAGGTAAGTCTACATTTAATTTTAAATACAAATTTATACAATAGTATTTTAATGTTTCCTTTGACTTTCTTTAGTTCATGGATATTGTTTAAGGAAATGAAAGTGACTTCATGATTTGTATATAATTTTAAATGCCTGTTTCTGCATTCTATCACTGTTTCTTCAATTAGAAAGAAACATTCATTTAAAATTTAAAAATTATCTTCCTTGTTAATAATTAGTTCATCTGAAACTTCCTGTGAAAATGGTGTCCTTTTCTATTGAATGCAACATCTTTACATTTAATTTCTATTTCTGTTTGTGAGTATTTACTTAGTAATACTGCAGCAGCTTTCAAAAATCAGGGATTCCAAACTGTGCAGAATTGTAATGACTCCCTGATATGCTTTATTGCAATTTCAGTGTATGTGCTTTTGTTTTGTAATTATTTGCTGACAAAGTTTGCTGACTGAGCACAAGCAATTTTTGTCCAGCACTTAGAATGGAAAGTTAATATTTGTGCAAAGCCTTAAGAGCAAGCTCCCGGGATGGATGGGCAAGCCCGCCTCCCACCAGGGGTTCTGGAGTTGCTCCCTCCTACATCCATGGCTACTGCTGCTTTTGCTGCTGTTGTCGCTGTGACTGTTAGTGATCTGAGGCTCATCCTGGCCCTAGACCGAAGGCCGCAAAGCGCCCTGGACAGCCCCGTGGTGTGTGCATGCATGTCAAACGGCCAGGCCGACTGTGCCTGTGGGCGTGGCTGCTGGATCACAGCTGTGCGTGCGCATGCTATTGTCCAGAGTATCTCCTCTGCTCATCCTCTCCTCTGTGCATACCCCATTGTAACTTTAGACTGTATGTACTGCACACAAGTTCAAAGGTAAAATTGTGAAGAATTTCAAGACAGCAGCAGCAGGGACATAAACCAAGCACCGTGTCCCTCTGAGCATGCAACCCTGTTCAACTGCATAGGTCCAATGCTCCTAAGTCAGCCCTGGTCTAACATGTACAGTTCATGAAATTTATCTTCAGTAGAAGACACTGAAAATGAACAGATTAAACAAGGAAATACATACTACAATACCTGGTGGTGATAGTGAAGTATTATAGAAAACAAAACAGAGCAAAGGAGACAGTGTCAGGGGATGGGGTGTATCTATACTCTGTCTAGGGTGGTCAGGCCAGGTCTCTCTGATGAGATGATATTTGAGGAGAGACAAGAATGAACCGAGAGAGTGAATCTCAGTAATGACTGGGGGCAGAGCATCCCCAGTAGAAGGAGAAGCAGGCACCCAATCCCTGATATGGGAACATGCTTGGAGAGTTCAAGCAAAATAAAGAGAGGGACAGCACACCAGGAGGGAAGCAAGCAAGGAGGAGAGTAGTAAAAAGTGAGGTCAGGAGAGGTCAAGGGGGTCTGAATGGACTCTGGATTTGTTGTAAGTGTGGGAAGTATTGGAGAAGCATTGAGAGCTGGAAGAGACAAGATCAGGTGGTGGGCGGAGGAGAGCAATGCGGGAATTCTTCCCTTCTGCCTCGCTGGTGCCACTCGCCTCCTCTCTCTCGACCTCGTTCGTTGCCTTGGTCATAGTAGTCGTCTCCCAGGTCTTCAAAGACGTCTTTCCTCCCTGGATCCCTCATTCATACTGTGCTTTCTGCCCGGATGCTGTCTGACCATGCTTTTCATGGTGGACTCCCCTCAACTTTCTGGTCTCCCCTTAAACTTCACCTACTCTAGGAGCTGACATCCTGTCCCATGTATCTCCCCCACGATTCTATCTCAGCTCTTTTTAAGTTTCCTTCATGGCATTGATTTATATCTACATGATCTGTTTGTTTACTTACTTGACTACACTTTGCATTTTAAAAAATGTGTTTACTTATTTTTGGTCTAGCTCCCCAACCAAAATGTAGAATCTATCAGGACCAGGACTATGTCTTCTTTTTTTAAAATTTTTGTACAATTTTGAAAGGTTACTTTCCATTTACAGCTATTACAAAATATTGGCTATATTCCCTGTGTTGTACAATACATCCTTGATCCTATCTTAAACCCAATAGTTTGTACTTTCCACTTCCCCACCCCTATATTGCCCCGCGGCCCACTCTTAACCACTGGTTTATTCTCTATGTCTGTGAGTCTGCTTCTTTTTTTGTTATATTCACTAGTTTGTTGTATTTTTTAGAGCCCACATATATGTGATATCATGCAATACTTGTCTTTCTCTGTCTGACTTATTTCACTTAGCATAATGCCCTCCAAGTCCATCCATGTTGCTGCAAATGACAAAATTTTGTTCTTTCTATGGCTGAGTAGTATTCTGTGTGTGTATGTATATATACACACACATATATCTATGTATATATAAATACATATATATACACACACACACATATATACACAACATCTTCTTTATCCATGTATCTGTTGACAGGCACTTAGGTTGTTTCCATATCTTGGCAATTGTAAATAATGTACTCTGAATGTTGGGGTGCATGTATCTTTTCGAATTAGGACTATTTCTTGTTTCCCACTCCTGGAAATCAGCCTTCTCACAGCTCCTGGTATGTAGCAGTGATGAATAACCATTTGCCGAATAAAGGAACCTCTCCTCTGTACATACCACCACCACAACTATCCTGGGGCTTGGCAATTCTGCACCTTCACCTGAAATTATAGAATTTTATTCCCACACTTGTCATCCAGTAAGTATGTACTTATCCTTCAAGTCTTAGATGCATCCTTACCTTCACTATGGGAAGGCTTGTGTGTTATGTACACGTACACATATATACACACGCTTCACTAAATATGTCTATTGTTTCTTTGATGTGTTTCCAGCACCCTTTGTCCCTACCTGTCAAAGGACCCACCACATTGTATCACATTATATTATAATTATCTCTTTACATGTCTGCCCTCAAGGGGCTTATAGCATTAAGGGAAGACAGAGGGCAAATCCAGCTCAGTTTGGCAATCCCTGCTTCTAGCACTGCCCTGGCACATGGAGGTGATCATGTATGTTTGGGAAAGGAGTAGATGCATCTTAAAAGCTTCTTTATACACAGGCTGCTTCAGTGATCAGATCAAATGTTACTCAGACCCTGCAGTTAAATTAACATGCTGTATTTTACATAGTTTTATGATTTTTCAAAGAAATTTTAATGCAGTAATACAGACTCTCATGCTTTTAGAGTCACCTTCCAATTTGATATCCCATCCATTGCTACCCCCAATTTTGAAAACGCATGGTCTATTAACAAAGCCTTGGGCCCAAAGAGAGAGTGCTGAACCACGAAGTCACCATGGTGGCTCTGAGATGTCGTTATTAACCAGCATTTACTGCTGGACACAACATACCTGGAGTGAGAAAAGGAGAAGCCAGAGGTGGAATGAGGCTCCACTCCATGTCGGCTCTGAAGCTAGACAGCCTAGTGCTTTTTCCATTACAGGTGCACACAGTGAGCCCGTCTCTCATTGGCTAGGTGATAATTATCCTTAGGCTGGCAGCCAAAACCTAAGGCTGACTCTACCCTAGCCTGGCAAATGCACCTGCTGTCACAGGGTGGGCTTATTAGATTCATTAGAGATTAGGCTGCTGCCCAGAGTGGTCAGTTCAGAGCAGGGCTCACGACTCACTTTAATCCCTCACACTCTGATTCTCCTGTCACAGCAAGTACGTGGTGATCCTCTGATAAAACCCTCTCACCAGTTACCTCTCTCTGCCTTCTCTCACTTAAAAAAAAAAAAAAAATATATATATATATATATATATACACACACACACATATATATTATAATATTATATATAAGTCCCATGCAAACCACTTTATAGGCATCATCTCAGTTAAACCTCAGGACAGCTCAGGGAGACAGGCATTGCAATCCCCATCTTACAGACCAGGACCCTGGGCCTCCACTGTGTTAAAGAGCTTGCATAAGGAAAGGACTTACCCAGGATGTAAGCTCTTATCTGTTGTTATACTCGTGATGATATACGTATCAAACCGCTCAGGAGTGACTAAGAGTTAAAATTTGTGTCTGAATGTATATTATCTGAATATATATATGCTGGCTTGACTTTATAACTTAAATATTTTAAGTGTGAAATTAAAAACAGAATTATAGACACGAAGAATTATGGGTTTAGAAGTGACTTTAATGATTATCTAGTTCATTGCCCTCACCCTCATCGGACAGAGAGGATAAAACTGTCACAGAATAGAATAGCCCAGCATCCCCTACTTTAGCCTGTTCAGCCCTGGTTGGGAATGTCCCCAGTGTAGTACTACACTACTAGAAACCCCTTTTCCAATTCTCCACTGTGATTATGGCCTGAGTCCTACCTAGTTGTAGTTTTTCTGTTTGTTCCGTTTCTCATGAAGCCCCTCAGGCCAGTAGGAAGGCAATTTCCTTTCTCTCAGTCTCCACCGCGTCCACGCCAGCACAGATGTGCTGACAGGATTCCGCCAGACCAGATTCTGAGCCTAACCTTCACATCTGCAGGCTCCTTCCAGGTGAAAAACTGATATGCCACCAGAGAAGCTTGCGATGGACACTTGTTTGATGCCCCAGGGAGGCAAAGGCCAAGCAGCATTCTGGAAGTCCCATAGAAAACTAGGCCCATAAAAAGAAACAAAATTGAGTTATTTGTAGTGAGGTGGATGGACCTAGAGTCTGTCATACAGAGTGAAGTAAGGCAGAAAGAGAAAATCATGTACCATATGCTAACACATATATATGGAATCTAAAAAAAGAAGGTTCTGAACAACCTAGGGGCAGGACAGGAATAAAGACGCAGATGCAGACGTAGAGAATGGACTTGAGGGACACTTGGGACGAAGTGAGAGAGCGGCATGGACATATATACACTACCAAATGTAAAATAGATGGCTAGTGGGAAGCAGCCGCATAGCACAGGGGGATCAGCTCTGTGCTTTGTGTCCACCTAGAGGGGCGGGATATGGAGGGTGGGAGGGAGACACAAGAGGGAGGGGATATGCGGATATATGTATATGTATAGCTGACTCACTTTGTTATACAGCAGAAACTAACACACCATTGTAAAGCAATTATACTCCAATAAAGATGTTTTAAAAACAAAAAAGAAAACTAGGCCTTTAAAAGCCCCGAAAAGCTAAGACAAACCCTTTTCACTGTTTCAAGACATATGAAAGGAGTTTGATGTACAACCGCTCAGGACAAAAGTAAGCTGCTTGCTCAAGTAAAATATATTTTACAAGGTCACCAGGGTCACCTCTTTGGCAGGCGGCCTGGATGCTGAGCTTCAAATTCTGTGCCACCGGGCTGACATGCAGGCCCTAAGCCCAGAGGCCCACTCCTAACCCCAAAGGGAGAGGCCTGTGCATAACCGTGAGCCCTGGCTCGGTCTTCTCTCCCGGAGCACAGTAGGGAGGAATCCTGGGGGAGAAAGCTCATGCCAAAACAGATGCCAGAACCCATTCCAGGAGTCTGTTTTCCATCAAGCAGAGAAGACAAAACATGCTTACTAGCTTACGAGCAAAACGATTGCCGACTCCTTAAGCATCAGCTCAAATTCCACTTCCTCAAATTCCTAAACCCCTGAAACAACACATGTCTGCCTCCTCCACACGCCCCTCTAGAACATTTTTTAAACATATGAGCCTATATGGCTCTTTTTTCATGTGTCTTTTATGACACAGTGTGAGTTAGTGACCAACCAGGTTCAGATACAAATTTTAACTCTCAGTCGCTCCTGGGTGGTTTGATACATGTATCAGCAGGCGTATATCAACAGTTAAGAGCTTGAATCCTGGCTAAGCCCCTTCTTTGTGCAAGTCAATTAACCCAGTGGAGGCCCAGGGTCCTGATCGGTAAGATGGGGATTGCAATGCCTGTCTCCCGAGCTGTCCTGAGGTTTAAGTGAGATGATGATGCCTATAAAGTGGTCTGCGTGGTATTTGATACTCAGTGAGGTACTCAGTAAATGTTTTGTTTCCACACCAGCCCCTCTCTTTATACAGGCGTGTAATCCATATATAGAAACTCTTGCAGCCAGAAGCATTTCAGAATTGAGAATTTTCGTATTCATAATGCCCCCATCAGGTCTGAGGCAGCACACTATAAATTAAACATATTAATATTCTCCAGTGATATATCTGAATACATGGCATACATTTAAATAATTGGAAAAAAAAGTCTATAAATGGCTTCAGATCAGTCTCAACAGGTTTGCTATCAAACAAGCATTGCAAACTTCCAAAAAATTTCTATTTTTGAAGTTCTTTGGACTTTGGAACTGTGACTAAGGGATTGTGGACCTGCGTAATGACTATTGTTAAAGACGTAACATCCCCACCAGGTATTAAAAACAGGGTTAGCTTTTGTTTTGCTTCATGCCTGACTCGGAGCAGAAATTCAATAACCCTTTCTGAGGGACTAAGCAAATGAAGGAACGGATGTGTACTCCTTAAGAAACATGAGAGCGGCCCTTTCCCTCCATCACTCCCAGATAGAATTAGTCTTTGTTCTTCCTCTGTGTTTCATCCCCTGCACACGTCCATTTGACCAGACACTGCAGGCGGGTGCGGGGGGTGGGGTGGGGGGTGGAGTACAACATCAGAGTAGATCGAAGCTCAAAGGCAAGTGTGCCTCTGGCTTTTTCCTCCTTATGCTTATGAAATTTATTCTTAGAAAGAAATATGGTTGGATATTGTCGAAAAGATTTGACTTGAATAATTGTTCTGGCACTGGACAAGAAATCAGCAACTTTTAACTGCGGTAGAAATGATCGTAAAGATATAGTTTAAAATTGCCTCGTACTCAAACGAACTGAAAGGTTTGTGGTTCAAGTTTACCATAGTGCACTAGACATTATTCTCCTATATATGATACCAGCTAAGCAAGAGCTGTGATAGGAGTGACACAGTGCATGTTTAACATAACATTGAGTACTTTTAAATGCTGGTAAGGTGCAGGACAAGTCAGAGGAGTGGAAAGGTTGGGAGAGTGTTAGAATGATCCCTGAAGGTGGTCCCTGAGGAGGCCGAATCCTGAGCACAACATGAGGGACGGATTGACCTTAATTGGGAAGAAAGATGTATTTTCCAAAAATTTGAGAATGAAAGAGTTTAGGATAGGTGGGAATATGGATCAGTTTATAGGCAGGGGTTCCAAAGGATGAGGACATGTCAACCTAATGCTTGTATTTTCTTGGTTAAATAGGGTCCAGGGTTCTCTACTGAGTGTCCAGAGTAAGAGATGGAGCAGAGGAACTTGAGCAGAGTGAAATTAGAGAAGGCCATGTGGGAAGTGGGACAGAAAACTCACTCCAGAAACACAAAGGGATGACTTGCTGTTGAGGGGTCTGTGGACCAAGGTGGCATGACAGTAATTAGCAATTCCACAAGCTCTGTGGACTTCTCCAGCAGTGTCTAGCACCTTGGGTCCAAGAGCATATAAAGCATACAGTTGATTGATTCAAGGGTGGGGGGAGGGAGGTGTTACCCTGTGAATACAATGGAGGTATCATAGGAAATGGGACTTGAGGCTATCTTCAGGGGAGTGTTAAAGTCATCAAGCCTGGGACTTCCCTGGTGGTCCAGTGGTTAAGAATCCACCTTCCGAAACATCTCGAATAAACAACCTAACCTTGCACCTCAAGCAATTAGAGAAAGAAGAACAAAAAAACCCCAAAGCTAGCAGAAGGAAAGAAATCATAAAAATCAGATCAGAAATAAATGAAAAAGAAATGAAGGAAATGATAGCAAAGATCAATAAAACTAAAAGCTGGTTCTTTGACAAGATAAACAAAATAGATAAACCCCTAGCCAGACTCATCAAGAAAAAAAGGGAGAAGACTCAAATCAATAGAATTAGAAATGAAAAACGAGAAGTAACAACTGACACTGCAGAAATTTAAAAAATCATGAGAGATTACTACAAGCAACTCTATGCCAATAAAATGGACAATCTGGAAGAAAAGGACAAATTCTTAGAAATGCACAACCTGCCAAGACTGAATCAGGAAGAAATAGAAAATATGAACAGACCAATCACAAGCACTGAAATTGAAACTGTGATTAAAAATCTTCCAACAAACAAAAGCCCAGGACCAGATGGCTTCACAGGCGAATTCTATCAAACGTTTAGAGAAGAGCTAACACCTATCCTTCTCAAACTCTTCCAAAATATAGCAGAGGGAGGAACACTCCCAAATTCCTTCTACGAAGCCACCATCACCTTGATAGCAAAACCAGACAAGGATATCACAAAGAAAGAAAACTACAGGCCAATATCACTGATGAACATAGATGCAAAAATCCTCAACAAAATACTAGCAAACAGAATCCAACAGCACATTAAAAGGATCATACACCATGATCAAGTGGGGTTTATTCCAGGAATGCAAGGATTCTTCAATATACGCAAATCTATCAATGTGATAAACCATATTAACAAATTGAAGGAGAAAAACCATATGATCATCTCAATAGATGCAGAGAAAGCTTTCGACAAAATTCAACACCCATTTATGATAAAAACCCTGCAGAAAGTAGGCATAGAGGGAACTATCCTCAACATAATAAAGGCCATATATGACAAGCCCACAGCAAACATCATCCTCAATGGTGAAAAACTGAAAGCATTTCCACTAAGATCAGGAACAAGACAAGGTTGCCCACTCTCACCACTCTTATTCAACATAGTTTTGGAAGTTTTAGCCACAGCAATCAGAGAAGAAAAGGAAATAAAAGGAATCCAAATCGGAAAAGAAGAAGTAAAGCTGTCACTGTTTGCAGATGACATGATACTATACATAGAGAATCCTAAAGATGCTACCAGAAAACTACTAGAGCTAATCAATGAATTTGGTAAAGTAGCAGGATACAAAATTAATGCACAGAAATCTCTGGCATTCCTATATGCTAATGATGAAAAATCTGAAAGTGAAATCAAGAAAACACTCCCATTTACCACTGCAACAAAAAGAATAAAATATCTAGGAATAAACCTACCTAAGGAGACAAAAGACCTGTATGCAGAAAATTATAAGACACTGATGAAAGAAATTAAAGATGATACAAATAGATGGAGAGATATACCATGTTCTTGGATGGGAAGAATCAACATTGTGAAAATGACTCTACTACCCAAAGCAATCTACAGATTCAATGCAATCCCTATCAAACTCCCAGTGGCATTTTTCACAGAACTAGAACAAAAAATTTCGCAATTTGTATGGAAACACAAAAGACCCCGAATAGCCAAAGCAATCTTGAGAACGAAAAAAGGAGCTGGAGGAATCAGGCTCCCTGACTTCAGACTATACTACAAAGCTACAGTAAGCAAGACAGTATGGTACTGGCACAAAAACAGAAAGATAGATCAATGGAACAGGATAGAAAGACCAGAGATAAACCCACGCACATATGGACACCTTATCTTTGATAAAGGTGGCAGGAAAGTACAGTGGAGAAAGGACAGCCTCTTCAATAAATGGTGCTGGGAAAACTGGACAGGTACATGTAAAAGTATGAGATTAGATCACTCCCTAACACCATACACAAAAATAAGCTCAAAATGGATTAAAGACCTAAATGTAAAGCCAGAAACTATCAAACTCTTAGAGGAAAACATAGGCAGAACACTCTATGACATAAATCACAGCAAGATCCTTTCTGACCCACCTCCTAGAGTAATGGAAATAAGAACAAAAATAAACAAATGGGACCTAATGAAACTTCAAAGCTTTTGCACAGCAAAGGAAACCATAAACAAGACCAAAAGACAACCCTCAGAATGGGAGAAAATATTTGCAAATGAAGCAACTGACAAAGGATTAACCTACAAAATTTACAAGCAGCTCATGCAGCTCAATAACAAACAACCCAATCCAAAAATGGGCAGAAGACCTAAATAGACATTTCTCCAAAGAAAATATACAGAATGCCAACAAACAGATGAAAGAATGCTCAACATCATTAATCATTAGAGAAATGCAAATCAGAACTACAATGAGATATCATCTCACAGCAGTCAGAATGGCCATCATCAAAAAATCTAGAAACAATAAATGCTGGAGAGGGTGTGGAGAAAAGGGAACACTCTTGCACTGCTGGTGGGAATGTGAATTGGTTCAGCCACTATGGAGAACAGTATGGAGGTTCCTTAAAAAACTACAAATAGAATTACCATATGACCCAGCAATCCCACTACTGGACATATACCCTGAGAAAACCAAAATTCAAAAAGAGTCATGTACCAAAATGTTTATTGCGGCTCTATTTACAATAGCCCGGAGATGGAAACAACCTAAGTGCCCATCATCGGATGAATGGATAAAGAAGATGTGGCACATATATACAATGGAATATTACTCAGCCTTAAAAAGAAACGAAATTGAGCTATTTGTAATGAGATGGATAGACCTAGAGTCTGTCATACAGAGTGAAGTAAGTCCGATAGAAAAAGACAAATACCGTATGCTAACACATATATATGGAATTTAAGAAAAAAAAATGTAATGAAGAACCTAGTGGTAAGACAGGAATAAAGACGCAGACCTACTGGAGAACGGACTTGAGGATATGGGGAGGGGGAAGGGTGAGCTTTGACAGGGCGAGAGAGAGTCATGGACATATACACACTAACAAACGTAGTAAGGTAGATAGCTAGTGGGAAGCAGCCGCATGGCACAGGCATATTAGCTCGGTGCTTTGTGACAGCCTGGAGGGGTGGGATAGGGAGAGTGGGAGGGAGGGAGACGCAAGAGGGAAGACATATGGGAACATATGTATATGTATAACTGATTCACTTTGTTATAAAGCAGAAACTAACACACCATTGTAAAGCAATTATACCCCAATAAAGATGTTAAAAAAAAAAAAAAAAGAGGCAACAACAACAACAAAAAAAAGAATCCACCTTCCAATGCAGGGGACGCAGGTTCGATCCCACATGCTGCGGGGCAACTAAGCCCGCACCGCAACTACTGAGCCAACGCGCTCTGGAGCCCGTGCACCACAACAACTGAGCCCGATCACCCTAAAGCCTGTGCACCACAACTAGAGAGGAGCCCGTGCGCTGCGATGAAAGATCCCACATGCTGCAACTAAGACCCAGTGCAGCCAAAAAAAAAAAAAAAAGTCGTCAAGCATGTACTCTGAAGGACCTGAAGATATGGGAAGAGGTTTGATCTTTCTCCCCAGGTCTGCTCTTCCATAAGGTGGTATTGTGCAGTGGTTAAGAGCACAGACTCTGGAACTGGACATTATGCATTCAAAATCCACTTACTACTGGCTGGGAGATCTTGGGCAAGTTATTTGACCATTTTGTACCTCCCCATTTCTACTGATAAAAAGGGGATGTTAATACTACTTGCCTCACTGGGTTGTTGTGAAGATTGAATGAGTTTATATACTTAGGGTGAAATTGGTATAAAATAAGATCTATTTAAGTATTACCTATTATTATTCCTCTAGAAGTCTCCATTTCAGTAAAATGCACCTCCACTGATCCAGAAGGTCATTATAGCAACTTGTTGAGGAAACACTGTCTCCTAGATCCTCCAGAAAAGAATGCAGCCTGCCTACACCCAGATTTCAACCCAGTGACACCCGTTTCAAATTTCTGAAACACACAACTGTAAAATAGTAAACCTGTGTAGCTTTAAGCCACCAAGTTTGTGGTAATTTGTTATAGCAGCAATAAGAAATTAATACAACCCCTTTTTAGCTATAGAACCTTAGCATTAGTTACTTAAATTCTCTGAACAACAGTTTTTCAATATGTAATAAGAATAAGAATAATATGTAACCCTTAGCTATTGTGAGGAATAAGTGAAGGAATAGAAATAAGTTATTAGAGCAATGTCTGGTGTTATGGACAGAATTACGCCCCTCCCCCCAATTCATATGTTGAAGTGAATAAGTCTCTACCTCAGAATGTGACTGTATTTGGAAATAGAGTCTTTAAAGAGGTGATTCAGATTAAACAAGTTCATATGGGTGAGACCCTAATCCAATATGACTGGTGTATATAAAAAGGAGGAAAGACACCAGGGTACACACACACACAGAGGAAGGGCCATGTGAGGAAACAGCTAGAAGGCGGCCACCTGCAAGATAAGGAGAGAGTCCTCAGGAGAAACTGAACTTGCTAATGCCTCCATTTTGGACTCCCAGCCTCCAGAACTGTGAGAAAATTTCTGTTGCTTAAGCCCCACAGACTGTGGTATTTCATTATGGCAGCCCTAACAGACTTATACCTGTGGCCCTACTAGGTAGTTAAAAATGTTGATTCTTACTATCACTTGTTCTTTATTAATAAATTTGGATACTAGGACTATTTTGTGGAATTGCATTTAGGACCAAGATGATATAAGAAACCCGAGTTCTACTTTTGGCTCTGAATCTGTGGCAGCATCAGCTTGTCAGGACATACAAGTCCTTTGTGCTCTCCATCTTTTTGTGTTGACGTTTTCTCTCTTCTGGTTGACAATGGTAGTTTGAACACATGTGGCTTTCCCTGGATCCCTCAGCCGCATTCAAAAGATAATAAGGGGATTTTCTTTTAAAGGTATAAAGAAAACAGGAGAGAAAAAAAGCAACAAAAAACTTGGAAGCTGGAAACAAACGGATCGAGGAAAACTGAATGAGCAGATGACCTCAGACATTGAACCCTAACCTGTCCACGGGAGAGTGCAGAAGCAAGCTGGTAGGCACGCAGAGCTGAAGAGTGACTTGAAAATCAGCAGCATCAAGGATCGATGAAAGTGTGTGTGTGTGGTGTGGTTGTGTGTGTGTGACGGGGCGGGGGTGGGGTTAGGAGTTGAGGGGTGTGTGTGGTGGCTAAAAACCAGAAGACTGGTTGAAGATCTCTTTAACACAGTTAAACCCTTAGACCCCCTCTCTTACTTCTCTAAGCTGATAGCTGTCCCTGCCCTAGAAGTAGAAGACAGAAATTGACTTTCTGGCAAGAGTGAGACAAAGGGATTCTGGGTTGGGGGACATCTAGTTGGTGGGCAGGTATAAGGTACTGAAAATGGGGGATTTTAATGACAATCCACATATTGAATTCCAAGACACCCTTACCACCTTCCCTCTTAGGTTCTGAGAAGGCCGGCCATCAGGCTTGTAGTCTCCAGGCTAGAGATTAGAAGAGCCTTCTTTAAGAAACCTGCCCACCCTACGAGAGAAGAGATGGAGGTACTGCCATTTTTTATTCTGACCCGCCTGCCATGAATTCTATCCATCCACCAGCTCTGCTCGTGCGCCTTCCAGCCTCCATATCGCTTTCTTAGTATCCTGCTCTTAAAAATGTGCTGACAGCTCAGAGTTGGCTGAAGACACTTGAAGAAAACCTCTAACCTGAATATTGGAGACTCAAACTAACAAGCACCAATAAAAAGGGAATTTGTAGGAAAGAGAAATAATGTAGGGACAAGGAACTTAAAAGAGAAAAATAGCTATCATTAATATCCTCATACAGAGGGGAGACTCTATTGCAGCCACAACATAAGAACAGCTTTTATTATTACAAGGAATATTCATGAAAGAGAACTTTTGGAAATCTAAAAATATGGTAGCAAAAGAGAAAAGATCAGAAGAAGAGCTTGCAGATACCAAACCAAAAAAAAAAAAAAAAGTGTGCAAAAAGAGTGAATACCTTATTGTTCAACTATGAATAAAATTCACCTGGTCATTTTGATGCCACCAGATATTATGATACAAATATTTTAAGAGGATGGGGGAAGTGAAGTTTATGGGGCATGTGTGTGTATGTGTGTTTGTATGTGTTTTTTAGGAGGGATAAGAGAACTGAATCCTTGTCATACATAGCAAGAAGTGAAGACATAATACCTAAAATGGAGAAGTAGTCACGGAAGCATGTTATTAAGAAATGCAGAGATAAATAAGCAAAGAGACTGCTAGAAGGTTCACAGCAGTTGTCTCTGGGTAGTGGGAACGATTGTTGGAGTGTGATGAGTATGGCAGGCTGGCTGATTTACCTTTAATAATAAGCCTTGTAGAAATAATTAACTTTGAAAACCGTCTACATATTTTTTAATTTGAAATTAAATTTTAAAAAGACTAGACATAGCGGTTGGCACAGTGTCTGGCACATAGTAGATATTCTATATAGCATCATCGGTTTTCTAATTTTATTATTTTATGATTCATTCTTGTTATTTTGACTCTTCGAATGTTGTTTATAATATTCCAGGGAGCATTCTTTTTTTTTTTTCAAAACTTTATTTTGTATAGCAACAGAGACACTTATCAGGAAGTTTTTAAGGCATGTTTTCCGGTGAGAATGGAGTAGGCATCCTGCCTTCTTTGTGACCAGCCCACCTATCCCACTGCTGATGAAATCAAGTTCAGGATATATTCAGCTCCCTTTGCTTAGCCAGGGTCTGGAGTGAGATGGGTCCAGGAGGGGATAGAGGAAGTCCAGCGGTCTTATTCATATGGACCCAATGCATCAGCTGGAGCTTCTATAAATTGATGGAGGAGAAACAGAGGACAAGAATCTTAGCAGCTCAGCTTTTGGTCAGGTAGAGAGTTGGCAGTTCTGATGCTTTATGCACCTGCACCTAATTTGCTTCCTTGGTCTTTTTAAGTGGGAGCCCATTAACACCTCAAGACTGATGGCTCTCGTTTTACAATCTGATTGAATGTACATTCGCATAATGGAATGTGTGCTGTGACTGCTTCCCTAGAAAAGCTGCCCTATTTATTCAGCCACCCTGGAGAAAGGAGAGAGATTTTTCTTGCAGAGGCAAGAAATAGCCACAAGCTGCTATTAAACATCTTGGAGTTATAACTTTTCAAATGTTGTTCATTTACGCTACCTTATAACATTATATGTTACATTAATATGTAACATTATACAGTGGTGGAAGGACCCATATTATTGTTATTCTCACTTTGCAGATGAGAAAACTGAAGTACAGAGGTGATATGCCTACAGTCACACAGCTCAGTAAGGATGAGTCACCAAATCCCATCTTGATTTCAAATCCTGAGTCCTCTCTACTGTACCAGATAATTCTTTTCTTTTCCTTTTTTCTTTTTCTTTTTTTTTTTTTTTGCTTATTTCCATGTGGATCAAACCCAGAGATCTGAGCCAGCACAGAGGAATATAAAGATAGTATGACATGTTAAGACCCCATAAAAGAAGACATTAAGGGTAAGGTAGAGGTTTGGCCAATGGCCTGAGCCGATCAAAACATGCCCTGGAGAGTTGTCTCTTGGGCAGGCTAGCAGTAAGAGCTGAGAGAAGGCTTCTACTCCAGTGAGATGCCCTGGTTCTAGGAGTGGAATTGCAGAGGTGAGGGCTGCAGGAATAGTCACAGGCAGCAGAGTTCCTGTCATCATAGAGCACAAATCGGGGATGGCTGGGCAGAGGAAAAAAATATAGGTTTCGTCTCTCTTGATAGCATTCATCAAATGGTGGAAGCTGATAAGGATTCTGAGCTGGAGGCCAGGCTCAACAGGAAGAGTGCCATGGTCAATTTGCAGCATCACCAAGGGCTCGGGAGGGTTTTGAAAGCTGTTGCTAAGTGTTTGTCATCCCTGGGCAGGAGTCTCTGTCAGATGCTCCCTCCCGAATGATAGGGTTGTCCTTTGAGCTGTGTCACCAGGAAGAGCACAACGGTCCCATCCGTCAGAGAGTCAACAGGTGGCTACTGCACAACCATCACAGTGGCGCTCAGTCTTGGCTAGCCACCGGATTCAGTAATGGCACTTTACAAAAATATACACATTTGGGCCTCACCCCTATTATTCTCATTCCTTGGACCTGGAGTGGAGCCCAGAGTCAATATTTTTTAAAACTCCAAAGTATATTTTGATGCCCATTTAAGATAGAGAAAAATGTATAACCAATTTTGTGTAGGGCATGATCATACCTATTGGGGGGTGTGTATGTGTTGGGGGGTGTTTTATAACCTTTTTTCACCCCATCAGTGAGGGAGGGAATCTAGGCCTAGGGTTTGGAAGGTATCCAAACTTACAGCACTGGAAGCTGAGATCTAGAGGAGTTTATTAGACGAGTAAACTCACAGCCCAGGGAAGGAGGACACTGTAGCCCTGCAGGATCACACGGAGGGTGCAGAATGCCCCCGGGGGAGCAGAGTGAACCAGCAGGGACTGTGGGGGGCAAGTTTTGTAACAAACAAGAAAAGGGTGAGGTTACTGCTGGTTCCTGTGGGAGGATGTGATTGGACTGTTCGAATAATCCTGTGGGCTGTCAGGAAACTGAGACCCGTCAGGTTGAGGACTGGGTGGGATGCAGCTGACTCCGCTGATAAGAGATAGGCCTGGTGAAAGCAGTGGAACTCACAGTTAGGACTTTGGGGTACTATGGGGCTCGAAGATTTCAAGGCAGCACGTGACGTTTTAGGCTTTGCAATACTGTCGCAGGGGTAGGGGGAGATGAGATGATAAAAATGAGCATGACAGAAATGGTCCCCAGGAGTCCAGAGGAAAACAAAGAAGGGTACACAGACCATTGCCTGTAGTGATAAATGCTAAGATATGAGAGTTGGGGACTGGGGCCAGGTAAGTAGGGTAGCTAGGATAATGGTTTAGTTTTTGTTTTAACAAAACAAAGCCCTCCTCCTAACCCTCACATTCAACCAGAAATGTGAGGGTTAAGAGAAGTTGTTAGTATCCAGATCTTCCTGGCCCCAAAGCTCAAGCCCCTCTCTCCACTGCAGGAGTGGCTTCTCCTTCTAGATGTGTCACACTTATTAGCACAATGCTTTGCACATGGTAGAGACGCAACAAAAACCATTTTTTGTATGAATACATTCCTTAGAGCAAGTTTAAAGGTATGTGGTAAGACTCAATCAAAGATAAGTAATATTCATGTTTGTTAAGTTGAGGAAATGAAGGCTTTTTTATTTTAAACTGGGCACCTCTTGTGTATTTGCAGTCATTCTGCTGGGCATTGGGGATACAAAGAAGAGATGTGGTCTTTGGCTCATTGAGGTTATATTTCACTGGGGACACACACACACACACACACCACAAAAAAAAACAATGCCAAATGGTGACAAGTGCTCCTCTAAAGGAAATGAACAAGGCACAGAAAGAGAAAAAATAGGGGAGAAGTGACCTACCGTGGATAGGTGGTGGGAGTTGGGCTAGGTCTTTCTGGGTACCATTTATAACCTGAAACTGAAAGTGTAACAAAGAACCCTGTATGTGAAGTGGACAGACCTCTTTTGCAGGTAGAGTAACTATTATGTATAAGCATTCTGAGGTGACAGAAGCTTAGATTATCTGGGAAAATGAAAGGCAACTCATATCAGGATTGCAGAGAGCAAAGGGAAGAAGGATAAGAAGTAGCAGCAAAGGTTAGCAAAGATACATTGACCATGATAAGGAGTTTGGATTATTTTCTGAATGCAATGGAAAGTTTGAAGGGTTTTTAAGCAGAGGAGTACCATAATCTAATTTACATTCTAAGAAGATCACTCTGGGTGATATTGTGATAGATTATAGGCACAGGGAATAAAAAAGTAGCAAGCAACCTTTGAGTTGGTTATGAGTTATGGTAAGAGAGAATGGTTGATGGTCCCATCCAGGTGACAATGGAGGAGGAAGAACTTGGATAACCTTGAGATATAATGTATTTCAGTGGTAGAATCAATAGAAATTGCTAGTGGATTGGATGGAAATGTGAGTAAGGAATCCAAACTGGCACCTAGGTTTCTGGCTTGAGCGAAAAGGTTGATGGTGATGCCATTTTGTACACGTAGAAGACTGTGGAAGAATGAGGTTTGACAGGTAGTCATCAAGGGCTCTTAGACCATCTAAAAATTAGTAACTTGCTTGAGGCCATAGAGCTAGAGAGTGACAGAACCTGAATTAGAATCGATCCTGTGATTCCATTATACTTGTAAATAAATCATTACAAATTGCCATGGTTTAATCTTGGCAAAGAGGGAAATAATTTCATTATGATTTATAGGCAATTACATTAAGCTGCAATTAAGCCTTTGCTCTTTCAAAAATAAATGTAAAAAAAAGAAAAAAAATAGGGAGAGGATTGCTAGAATAGTTTATCAATGTGCACTTATTGACCAACGTTTATGCGTATGGCGTTGCTAGGTAATGCCAATATTTTCAAGACATGACTCCTGTCTTCAAAAAGCTCATAGTGTAATTCAGCAGTTTCCAAATTGTTATATACCAAGAGATATCTGTGAGTGTTATATGAGAATATGGGCAATCAGTTAAAGAGAGAGCCTTTTATCAATTAACATATTTTGTGAGAACTGAGAGGAAAGAAATATGGTTATAGCACTTTCTAAGCTTATTTGACCTAATAATCTTTATTTGGCAGATCTTTGTCTTGCAACATTATAATGTACTTGTGCTTCACAGAACAGAGTTTGGGACAACTTTATCCAGTTGGAAATATGGGAACCTGAGGCTTCCATATGTGAAGCTATCTCTTGAACAGATCACAAGCTCTGTAAGCATAAACTTATACCACAGTAAAGGATTCTTTATATCAGTAATAACAACAACAAAAACAGTAGCTAACATTCACTCGGTTGTCATTCTACAAATACCAGTTGAACCTCAGTCATGTGCCAGGCACTGTGCCAAGAACTAGGGACATAAGTGGCAAGAAGCCAGACAAGGCTAGTATCCTTCCAGGGAACCTAGAGTCCAGTGAAAAGATGATGTTAAAACTCAATCTGGATGAGAGCCAACACAGCCATAAATAAATAAATAAATAAATAAAATTTTTTAAAAAGGCAAAATTCCTTTAAAAAAAAAAAAACTCAGTCTGGATGAGTGCAGCTAACAGCAGCTGTGAGCGGGCAGGCACCAGCCCTCCCCAGCCCTCTCCCCCATTCTTCTCTATATCCATGTCAGCTGCTGAGCTCTTCTGAAGGGCTGCTCATGGTTGACTTGGATGAAGGCAGAGGCCTTTCCCACAACTGCCACAGGGGAGCATGGAGCCAGGGGATCAGGACCCTGTCATTTAGCTTGGGGTCCTTGATCAGGATGTATAATGGACCTACCTTATACAAAGTAGTAAACACAGAGAATTAGGCAAAATGAAGAGACAGAGGAATATGTTCCAAATGGAAGAACAAGACAAAACCTTGGAAAAAGAACTAAATGTAGTGGACATAAGCAATCTACTGAATAAAGAGTTCAAGGTAATGATCATAAAGATGCTCATAGGGGCTTCCCTGGTGGCGCAGTGGCTGAGAGTCTGCCTGCTGATGCAGGGGACATGGGTTCGTGCCCCAGTACGGGAAGATCCCACATGCCGTGGAGCAGCTGGGCCCATGAGCCATGGCTGCTGAGCCTGCATGTCCAGAGCCTGTGCTGTGCAACGGGAGAGGCCACAACAGTGAGAGGCCCGCGTACCACAAAAAAAAAAAAAAAAAAAAAGGCTCACAGAACTCAGGTAAAAATGGAAGAACAAGTAAGAACTTTAACAAAGATTTAGAAAAATATTTAAAAAACAGAGCTAAAAGAATATAATAACTGAAATAAAAAATACCCTAGAGGGAATCAATGGTAGACTAGATGATGTAGAAGAATGGAACAGCAAACTGTAAGATGGAGTAGTGGAAATCACTGAAGATGAACAGAAAAAAGAACAAAGAATAAAAAGAAATGAAGACAGTTTTAAGAGACTTCTGAGACAACATGAAGCATACTAACATTCACATTATAGGGGTCAAAGAAAGAGAATAGAGAGACAAAGGGGCAAAACTTATTTGAAGAAATAATAGGTGAAAAATTTTCCTAACCTGGGAAAGGAAACAGACATCCTAGTCCAGGAAGCATAGAGAGTACAAAACAAGATGAACCTCAAGAGAGCCACGCCAAGGCACCTTATAATTAAAATGGCAAAAATTAAAGATAAAGAGAGAATCTTAAAAGCAGCAAGAGGAAAACTAGTTACATACAAAGGAACTCCCACAAAACTATCAGCTGACTTTTCAGTGAAAACATTGCAGGCCAAAAGAAAGTAGGACAATATATTCAAAGTGAAAGGAAAAAAACTATAATCAAGAATACTGTACCTGGCAAAGTTATTATTCATAACTGAAGGGGAGATAAAGAGTTTTATGGAAAAACAAAATCTAAAGGAGTTCATCACCACTAAACAGTCCTTATAAGAAATGTTAAAGGGACTTCTCTAAGCAGAAAAGGAAAGGTCACAACCAGAATTAAGAAAATATGAAAGAAAAAGATATCATTGTAAAGGCAAATATATAGTAAAGGGAGTGGATCAACCACTTTAAAGCTAGTATGAAGCTTAAGAAACAATAGTGGTAAAATCATCTATATCTACAATAAGTACTTAAGAGATATGCAAAATTTTTAAATGTAAGATATGACATCAAAAATATAAAAAGTATAAAAAGGAAGTAGTAAAAACATGGGGCTTTTAGAATGTGTTCAAATTCAGATATCATCAACTTAAAATAGCTTTATACACAGGTCATTATATGAATTCCGTGGTAACCACAAGCCACAAGCCTATAATGGATACACAAAAAATAAAGCAAGCCAGAAAACAATTAACAAAATGGCAATAAGTACATACCTATCAATAATTACTTTAAGTGGACTAAATGCTCCAATCAAAAGATAGAGGATGGCTGAATGGATATTTAAAAAAACGAGGCACATATATATGCCCTCTAAAAGAGACTCAGTTCATATCTGAAGACACTCACAGACTGAAAATGAAGGAATGGAAAAAGATATACCATGCAAGTGGAATAAAAAGAGCTGTAGTAGCAATACTTACATCAGACAAAATAGACTTTAAAACAAAGACTGTAACAAGAGAAAAGAAGGGCACTACATAATGATAAAAGGATCAATCTAACAAGAGAATATAATACTTATAAATACGTGCCCAACATAGAAGCTTCTCAGTACATAAAGAAACTATTAACAGACATAAAGGGAGAAATAGTAACAATAATAATAGGGGACATTAATACCCTACTTACATCAATGGATAGATCAACCAGACAAAAAATCAATAAGGAAACATTATCCTTAACAATTAGACCAGATAGACTTAATAGATATCTAAGGACATTCCATCCCAAGATAGCAGGATACACATTCTTTTCAAGTACATATGGAACATTCTCCAGGATAGATCACATGCTAGGCCACAAAACAAGCCTTAATAAATTTAAGAAGATTAAAATCATAGCAAGCATCTTTTCTGACCACAATGGTATGAGATAGAAATCAATTGCAAGAAGAAAAATGGAAAAACACAAACACATGGAGGCTAAACAATATGGTACTAAACACCAAGTGGGTCGTTGAAGAAATCAAAGAAGAAATTTAAAAAAAATACTTTGAGGCAAATAAAAATGGAAACACAATGTACCAAAAATCTATGGGACACAGCAAAAGCAGTTCTAAGAGGGAAGTTTATAGTGATACAGGCCTATCTCAAGAAACAAGAAAAATCTCAAATAATCTAACATTACTCCTAAAAGAACGAAGTCCAAGGTTAGAAGGAAGGAAATAATAAAGATCAAAGTGAAACCAAATAGAGACAAAAAAATCAGAGAAGATCAATAAAACTAAAAGTTGGTTCTTTGAAAAGATAAATGAAATTGATAAACCTTTAGCCAGACTCACCAAGAAGAAAAGAGGGCCCAAATAAATAAAATCAGAAATGAAAGAGGAAAAGTTACAACCAACACACAAAAGTCAAAGGATCATAAGAGATTACTATGAACAATTATATACCAAAAATTGGACAACTTAGAAGAAATGAATAAATTCCTAGAAATATACAATCTTCCAAAACTGAGTCAGGAAGAAATAGAAAATATGAACAGACCTATTACTAGTAGTGAAATTGAATCATTAATCAAAAATTCTCCCAAAAAACAAAAGTCTAGAAGCAGATGGTTTCAATGGTGAATTCTACCACACATTTAAAGAAGAGTTAATACCTATCCCTCTGAAACTATTCCAATAAATTTTATAGTTCTATAGGTCCAGGATTACCCTGATACCAAAACCAGACAAAAACACTACAAAAAAAGAAAATTACAGGCCAGTATCCCTGCCAAACATAGATGCAAAAATCCTCAACAAAATACCAACAAACCGAATTCAACAATACATGAAAAGGATCATACACCATGATCAAGAAAGATTTATCTCAGGGATGCAAGGATGATTCAGTATCCACAAATCAATCAACATGATACACCACATTAACAAGATGAGAGATAAAAATTACATGATCATAAAATCCAACATCCATTTTTGATAAAATGCTCAACAAAGTGGGTATAGAGGGAACATACCTTCATGTAATAAAGGGTATATATGACAAATGCACAACTAACATTATGCTTGATGATGGAAAGCTGAAAGCTTTTCCTCTAAAATCAGGAAGAAGACAAGGATGGCCACTCTTGTCACTGTTGTTCAACATAGTATTGGAAGTCCTAGCCACAGCCATCAGACAAGAAAAAGAAATAAAAGGCATCTAAATTGGAAAGTAAAACTAATTGCAGATGACATGATATCATGTGTAGAAAACCCTAAAGATGTCACTGAAAATAAATGATTAGAACTAATCAGTGAATTCAATAAAGTTGACAGATACAAAATTACTATAAAAATCTGTTGCTTTTCTATACATTAATAATGAACTATCAGAGAAATTAAGAAAATAATCCCATTTACAATTGCATCAAAAAGAATAAAATACCTAGGAGTAAATCTAGCCAAGGAGGTGAAAGACCTGTACTCTGAAACTTATTAATATGTTGATAAAAGAAATAGAAGACAACACAAACAAATGGAAAGATATACTGTGTTTATGGATTGGAAGAATTAATGTTGTTAAAATGTTGACACAACCCAAAACAATCTGATTCAATGCAATCCCTATCAAAACACCAATGGCATTTTTCACAGACCCAGAACAAATGATCTCAAAATTTGTATGGACTCGCAAAAGACCCCAAGAGCCAAAGCTATCTTGAGAAAGAACAAAGCTGGAGGTATCATGCTTCCTGATTTCAAACTATACTACAAAGATATTATAATTAAAACAGTATGGTACTGGCACAAAAACAGACATGTTGATCAATGGAACAGAATATAGAGTCCAGAAATAAACCCATGCTTCTATGATCAATTAATCTATGACAAAGGAGGCAAGAATGTAAGTGGGGCAAAGACAGACTTTTCAATAAATGGTATTGGGAAAACTGGAGAGCTACATGCAAAAAAAAAAAAAAAATGAAGCTGGTTCACTTTCTTTTGGTCCACCATATTAAAAAATAAACTCCAAATGGATTAAAGACTTAAATGTAGACCTAAAACCATAAAAACTCCTAGAAGAAAACATAGGCAGTAAACTCTTTGACGTCAGTCTTAGCAATATCTTTTTGTATTTGTCCACTCAAGCAAGGGCACCCAAAGCAAAAATAAGCAAATGGGGGACTTCCCTGGTGGCACAGTGCTTAACAATCTGCCTGACAATGCAGGGGACATGGGTTTGAGCCCTGGTCCAGGAAGATCCCACATGCCATGGAGCAACTAAGCCCGTGTGCCACAACTACTGAGCCTGCGCTCTAGAGCCCACGAGCCACAACTACTGAGCCTGTGTGCCACAACTACTGAAGCACGCATGCCTAGAGCCCATGCTCTGCAACAAGAGAAGCCACTGCAATGAGAAGCCCGAGCATGGCAACAAAGAGTAGCCCCTGCTTGCTGCAACTAGAGAAAGCCCACGCACAGCATCGAAGACCCAATGCAGCCAAAAATAAATTAATTAATTAAAAAAAGAAAAAGCAAATGGGACTACATCAAACTAAAAAGCTTTTGCACAGTGAAGGAAACTATCAACAAAATGAAAAGGTAACTTACTAACTGGGATATTTACAAATGATATATCCAGTAAGGGGTTCATATCCAAAATACATGAAGAGCTCATACAACTCAATATAAAAAAAACAAGCAATCTGATTAAGAAATGGGCAGGGGACCTAAGTAAACATTTTTCCAAAGAAGACATACAGATGGCCAACAGATACATGAAAAAATGCTCAGTTATCAGGGAAATGAAAATCAAAACCGTAACGAGATATCACTTCACACCTGTCAGAATGGCTATTATCAAAACACAGAAGTTGTGGAGGAAAAGGAGCCCTTGTACACTGTTAGTAGGAATTTAAATTGTTGCAACTGCTATTAAAACAATATGGAGAAAATATTTGAAACAAAGCAGGTGACAAAGGATTAATCTCCAAAATACACAAGCAGCTTATGCAGCTCAATATCAAAAAACAAACAACCCGATCAAAAAATGGGCAGAAGACCTAAATAGACATTTCTCTAAAGAAGATACACAGATTGCCAACAAACACGTGAAAGGATGCTCAACATCACTAATCATTAGAGAAATGCAAATCAAAACCACAATGAGGTATCATCTCACACCGATCAGGATGGCCATCATCAAAAAATCTAGAAACAATAAATGCTGGAGAGAGAGGGTGTGGAGAAAAGGGAACCCTCTTGCACTGTTGGTGGGAATGTAAATTGATACAGCCACTATGGAGAACAGTATGGAGGTTCCTTAAAAAACTACAAATAGAACTACCATATGACCCAGCAATCCCAGTACTGGGCATATACCCTAAGAAAACCATAATTCAAAAAGAGTCATATACCAAAATGTTCATTGCAGTTCTATTTACAATAGCCAGGACATAGAAGCAACCTAAGTGTCCATCAACGGATAAATGGATAAAGAAGATGTGACACATATATACAATGGAATTTTACTCAGCCATAAACAGAAACGAAATTGAGTTATTTGTAGTGAGGTGGATGGACCTACAGACTGTCATACAAAGTGAAGTCAGAAAGAGAGAAACAAATACCGTATGCTGACACATATATATGGAATCTAAAAAAAAAAAAAAAAAAATTCTGAAGAACCTAGGGGCAGAACAGGAATAAAGATGCAGACATAGAGAATGGACTTGAGGATACGAGGAGGGGGAAGGGTAAGCTGGGACGAAGTGAGAGAGTGGCACGGACATATATACATTACCAAATGTAAACTAGATAGCTATTGGGAAGCAGCCGCATAGCACAGGGAGATCAGCTCAGTGCTTTGTGACCACCTAGAGGGGTGGGATAGGGAGGGTGGGAGGGAGACGCAAGAGGGAGGGGATATGGCCATATATGTATACGTATAGCTGATTCACTTTGTTATACAGCAGAAACTAATAAAGCAATTATACTTCAATAAAGATGTTAAAAAAAGTTATTTCTACCATGTAATAATCTAATAAATCAAGAAGTCAAGATTTAAAAAACAAAACAATATGGAGTTTCCTTGAAAAATTAGAACTACCATACAATCCAGCAATTCCACTCCTAAGTATCTAACCAAAGAAAATCCAAACATTAATTCATAATGATATATGCACTCCTATGTTCATTACAGCATTATTAACAATAGCCAATAGCCAAAATATGGAAGCAACCTAAGTGTCCATCAATAGATGAATGGATAAAGAAAATAAATATTCCATTCCACACAGTGGAATAATATCTTGCCATTTGCAATAACATGCACGAATCTAGAGGGTGTTATACTAAGTGAAGTATGTCAGACAAATACCATGCTATTTCACTTATATGTGAAATCAAAAAAAGCAAATTACCAATCACAACAAAACAGACACAGACTTATAGGTACAAAGAACAAACTGGTGACCCAGAGGTGAGGGCCATGGGGAAATGCATGAAACAGATGAAGGGGATTAAGAGGGACAAGCCTCCAGTTATATAATTCAAGCATACCCCATTTTATTGTACTTCATGTAATTGTACTTTGTAGATATTGTGTTTTTACAAATTGAAGGTATGTGGCAACCCTGCATTGTTAGTTGATGTTTAGCATGTTTTATCAATAAAGTATTTTTAAATTAAGGTACGTAGATTGTTTTCTTAGATATAATGCTATTGTACACTTAATAGACTAAGACATAGTGTAAACATAATTTTTATATGCACTGGGAAAACCAAAAAATGTGTGTGACTTGTTTTATTGCAATTTTTGCTTTATTGTGGTGGTCTGTAGTCATAACCTGCAGTATCTTTGAGGTATGCCTGTAAATAAATCAAGGGTATATAATGTATCTCATTGGGAATACAGTCAACAGTATTATAATAACTTTGTATGGTGACAGATGGCTTATGAAGATCATTTCATAATGTATATAATTGAATCGTACACTATGTTGTACACCTGAAACCAATATTATATGTCAGCTATACTTCAATAAAACTAATTAATTAATTAAAGAGGATTGAGCCACAGGGGCCAGGAATGCCCCATCACCACACATCTAATAAGCAACTTTCTGGTTTAACACCTATGACAAATCTAAAGCTAGAACCACCAATTCTTCTGAACCTTGAACTTTCCGCGTTTTAAAGATTTACACACTTAGCAACTTTCAAATACTCAATATAGTGATATTAACTATAGTCACCATTTTGTACATTACATCCCCAGGACTAATTTACTTTGTATCTGAACGTTTGTACCTTTTGACAGTCTTCACCCATTTTGCCCACCCCAGACTCCCTGCCCCGGGCAACCACTAGCCTGTTCTCTGTATCTATGAGTTTGGCTTTGTTCTGTTTTTGTTTCTTTATATTCCACATAAAAGTGAGATCATACAGTACTTGTGTTTCTCTGTCTGACTTATTTCACTTAGCATAATGCCTTCAAGGTCCACCCATGTTGTCACAAACGGCAGGATTTCCTTCTTTTTTCTATGGCTGAATAATATTATATATCTGTGTCTCATATTTTCTTTAGCCATTCATCCATCACTGGACACTTAGGTCATTTCCATGTGTTGGCTATTATAAATAATGCTGCAGTGAACATGGGGGAATATATATTTTTTCATGTTAGTGTTTTCTTTCCTTCAGATATATATCCAGAATCGAATGTGCTGGACCATGCAGTAGTTTTATTTTTAATTTTTTGAGGAACCTTCAAACTGTTTTCCACAGTGGCTGCACCAATTTACATTCCCACCAACAGTGCACAAAGGTTTCCTTTTCTCCACATCCTCGCCAACACTTGTTATTTCTTGTCTTTTTTGTAATAGCCATTCTGACAGGTATGTGGTGATATCTCATTGTGGCTGTGATTTCCATATCCTTTATAACTAGTGATGCCGAACACTGAACCTTGAATTTGACCAGAATGTTTAGAACCCAAAGAAGTTGAGGAACCACTCAAAGATGTTCAATCCTTGCAGGTACTAAGGAGTTGTTCTCTTAAGGAACAGTGGGCAGATCCACTAGGAAGGCAGTGACTCTGGGCTTGGGGCTTTCCCCCATCAGGTCCTTCTCCCTCTTGTTTCCCTCCATTCAACCAGTTTCTACTTTATAGATGAAGAAACAGGCATGATAGGGTTTTTTAATTTGTCTAAAGTCACACAACTAGTAAAGGTGGAGCCAGAATGCAAATCCAGGTCTGTGGAATTCACCTTCTTCTCATCATTAATTTTGCCAAAATTAAGCATGCATGAGGCAAAAGGCCAGCACGGGGAGCCGGGAAATGGCAGGTCTCCCTATACCCTAGCCTGTTTATCCCCTTTCTGAAGGTTTGTGGTGTCCTGTCCAGGATTACTGGGGCAGATACATCTGAGCATGCTCCAGGCTCTCTCTGATGTAGAGATTTCGGCAGAGTTCCAGAGAGGTCACCAAGACACAGAGGCCACCCTGATGCCATGGTTAATTATAATAGCAAACATGCATAGCGGGCTTACTGTGTGCGGGCATTGACCTAAGCTTTTTACCCATATGAACCCATTCGATCCTTTAACTCTGTGAGGGGGGTACCATCATTATCCCCAAGTTTACAGTTGGGGAAACTGAGGTACAGAGAGATCAATGAACTTTCCCAAGTTTGTCGAGGTGGTGAGTGGTGGATCAGGTTTCAAACGGTGGCACGTGGCACTCTGTCTCTGTACCCCTGCTCCCCTCGTTCCGCCTCTCCACGCCCAGGAGCACACACTTTGAAGCTACATTGATATATCAGGTTCAAATCCTGGCTTTGCTATGAAACCTTAAGCATGTCCCTTAAGTTTTCTGGACTTGTGCCCTCAATCACAGTAATGAGGATGAAAAACGTGCTTCCTAGGGTTGTTGGGACATTAAATGACTAAAGCATGTGAGTCACCTGGCAAGATGCCTGACACATAGTAAGTACGGGATAAATGCTGGCAGATTTTGCCATCGGATGGATTTAAGCACCCAGTAAACCCCTTAACAGATGGCTCCCTCCTGTGGTGTGTAGAGCCACCTCAAGAGCTAGGTGGGTGGTGGGGAGGGGCAGGGGTGCGAGGGAGAAGGAACCTTCCACTTGGGGCTCTGAGGCTTGGAGCTGGTGAGCTGCCAGAGGATGAAGGAGTCCAGCAGACCCCACCTCTCAGCTCTGTGTAAACCAAAAAGGGGGTGCTTGATTTGGAAGGGAAGGAAGGAGAGAGAAACCGTGGTTCATTCCAGAGCCTGGCACTGCATGTCAATGAAGCTACCTTCCACACCCTTGAACACTGGGGTCTGTAGCCTCCTGAGTCTGGACGAGGCTGGTCTGAGCCACTTCCCCCCTGGCTGTTAGGTCCCTGCCCTTGGAAACCTGTCCAGGCTCAGTCTGGCACACTCCCCAGACGCCTCTGCCTCTGGAAGCCTCAGACACCCTGTGACTATTGAAGGGAACCCATGGATGGCTTGGGAGGAGATGCAGGTCTGTGGTCTGTCCACACCTGCCCCCAGACATGACCTTAGTGAGAGAGAACATTTCCTGGAATGTTAGAGATCAGGAAGAAAAAGAGCCCAAACTCATGGAGTTGAGGACAAAGCCCCAGTGCAAACCTGCAACCGTGTTAGAATAACAGCTGTTAGCTGAGTGCCAGATGCAGGGCTCTACCTGTGCACTCTCTGTTAAGCCTCAGAAGAACCCCATGAAGCAGGTATGATTAGGACTCCCAATTTGAGGACAGTGAAAAAGTCCAGAGAAGTGAAGTCTCTGATCCTAAGTCACACAAGGAGTTGGCTGCAAACCCAGGTCCAACCAAGTCCAGAACCCTTGCTCTCAAGCCGTGTCTCTGCACCAAATTCCTGGCACCAGCCCCTCTTCTCTGCTCACATGTCTCAATCCTGCTGCAGCTATAAATCGAATGTCAAAGCCTGCCACTTGAATGAACTCCCTGTAATATTGTCAGTGCTTTTTAAAATCAGAAGCAAACAGGAAAACAGAGTTTCTCCAAAGTTTAATTAATTCAACTCAACTCGACAAATACTTTTTGAGTATCAAGTCAGTGACAGACACAGGTTTAAATGCTATAGGGAATGTGAGGGGTGTGGGAGGAAAGGGGAGAGGCCAGAAAGAGGGAATAAAATGGGAAAACACTCAGTCCTTGTTCTCAAAGAGCTTTTTATCTGTAGGTGAAAACACCAAGTGATCAGAACTGGACCTACAAAAGTTTTTTAAACAACTTAGCCGGGAAGAAAAGATGGATAAAAATATTGTCCAAAATGAACATGAGCCAGGCTGACATTTCCCTGGGCTCAAGTGTCAGACAGTGACACACATGCCCCAGTCTCCCCGGCTCTACTCTGCCTCACCATGGTAACCGCCCGCCGGGGGGCCCTCATCTGCCAGACGGTTTTTTTTTATATGCTCTGGATGTAGCCAGAGAGGAGAAGATGGATGAATGGATGGCTGAAGTACCCTCAGTCTCTCTGCAGCCCAGCAACCCCAAATGTGTCTCTCAAAATGAGTCCCCTTATAAGCAGCACGTCTTGAGAAATCTGTGTATCAGAAGATGTACATCTGAAACAGGTGCAGATCAAAGCCCAGGTATCCCAGCCCGGGGGCAGCCCTGGGTGGTGTATTAGTTTGCTTGGGCTGCTGTAACAAAGTACCACAGACGGATGGTTTAAACCACCATTTATTTGCTCACAGCTCTGGAGGCTGGAAGTCCAAGATCAAGGTATCTGGCAGGTTTGGCTTCTCCTGGCCTTAATCACCTCTTTAAAGGCTCTATCTCCAAATACAGTGACATTCTGAGGTAGGGAATTATGGCTTCCACATATGAATTTGGAGGCAGTAGGGGTGGAGGGACACACTGTTCTGTCCATAACACCAGACGTTGCTCTAATGACTTTATTTCTGCTGCTTCACTTGTTCTTCACAATAAGCAAAGGGCTAAGTACCATGATTATTAGGTAAAGAAACTTGTTCAGAGAATTTAACCAACTCTAAAGCTCTCTAGCTAGAAAAGGCTTGTATTAGTTTCCTATTGCTGCTATAACAAATTGCCACAAACTTGGTGGCTTAAAACTACACAGGTGATTAAGTTAAAATAAGGCCAGTGGGATGGGCCCTAATCCAATCTGACAGGTGTACGCACAGGGGCAGGGCAACGTTGAGCACGCGACAAGAAGGTGGCCATCTGAAAGCCAAGGCGAGAGGCCAGGGGAAACCAAACCTGCCAGATACTTTGATCTTGGACTTCATCTTACAGTTGTGTAGTTCAGAAGTTAGAAATGGGTCTCATTGGGCTGAATCAAAGTGTCAGCAGTCTGCATTCTCTTCTGGAGGATCTAGGAGAGAATGTTTTCTTGTCTTTTCCAACTTTTAGAAGCTGCCCCCATTCCTTAGCTCTCAGACCCTTCCTCCATCTACAAAGCCATAACCAGTAGGTCAAATGCTTCTTACACTGCATCTCTCTGACCTGTTTTGTCTTTTCCACTAGGCTATGAGGCCAGTGATATTTTTCACCCCTATGTGATCCCAGTGCCTAGAACAGTGCTTGCTTACGTATTGTAGGAGCTCAATAAATTAATTGTTTATTAATTTATTATTAAAAATTATAAACATTAAAAGATGAATGGACAAAGCAGGCAAAGACTAAGAAACTTGGATTATGCCTGGTTCTCCCCCTATTCTACTATGAGAGCTGGAGAAATTTATTTCACTTCTCTGTAGTTCATCTTTTTCATCTGTATTATGACGGTATTTGTCTAACCTTGAGTATCTATGCCAGTTCTAACATTGCATGACTCTCAGCCAAGGTACCAGCAGCTCCTGCTTTGCCTTTATTTTTGTTTTCCTATTTCACAAAGTCTCAAGTTTCCTACAGTTCCAGGGAGCCTAATCCTTGTCACTTGTCAGTCATGTCAGTTGCCACATTGCCTCCGATCCATTCCATACTCTCTCATCTTTCCCAGATTGCTTCCTGGCCTGTGCTCAAGCCATTAGCTCTGCCTTCCTCAACAAGCCCTTTTCATCATCAGAGGCTCAAAGCAATTTTCTTCCTCTGTGAAATGCTCTCAGACATGCAGCCCCCAGAACTCTCTTCTGTCTTGGCATCAATCACAACAGCGCTCAGAGAATAAAAGCTTCAGTATCACTGCATCAGGAGTAAAGGGACAAAGAGGTTATTCATTCATATAACAAATATTTGTTGAGCAGCTCCTGTTTTCCTGTATTCCACCAGTTTGCGGGGGATATACTAATGAGCAAAGCATCCATAGTCTGTGCCCCAAGGGAATCCGTGTGTCTACACATGGGGGATAACAAGATTACCAAATACAGGGACGTCTCAAATATCACATAGTTAGGGGGTTGGGGAAGATGGGAGAGATGACTACAAAGGAGCAACAGGAAACTTTTGGGGTGATAATACATCAGCATCTTGGTCATGATCAAGATTTCATGAGTGTACGCCTACATCAAAACATCAAATCGTACACTTAAAATATGTGCAGTTTATTGCACAGCAAGTATATCTCAATACAGCTGCTAAAAGTTAAGTTTTTCTGATAAAGAAGATGAGAAATTTGATGTGTGTGCGTGTGTGAGTGTGTGAGAGAGGAGTGGGGAGAAGGAAAGTGGTAGGAGGCCGTTTAAAGAGGGGGAAGGAGGATAGATCTTTTAGATATTTTACCATCTTAAATATCAGAGCTTAGGAATCACATAGACTCACTTTCAGTTTCCATCCTGGAGTCTGAGACCCAGAGAGTTGTGATGGTTTTCCTAAGATCCTGTAACTCTTTTCTGGTTATTAATACTGTGAATAACAACTACCATCATTTAGGCAAGCACTAAGAACCATGCCCTATAAGAGGTGCTTGAAATCCATTATCTCACCGGTCCTCACAATTTCCCTTCTAAGTAGATATCATTATACCCTTTTGTGAGGAATGAGGAAACAGGCTCAGCTAAACACCTTTCTGAAACCCACATGGCTAGAAAATTGAAGCGCTGTGATTTAAATCCAGGTCACTCTGTGTCCAAAAACAGAGCATTTTTCATTTTACCTAACATTACCTACATATAATTACCTACAAAGCATTTTGATTCCAAGTATAAGGTGAAATTATCATATAAATTTTATATTATAAAACACAGGGACTTTGGGAGTGATGAAAATGTTTTGGAGCTAGATAGAGGTTGTACAACATTATGAATGTACTAAATGCTACTGAACTGTAGACTTTAAGAGGGTTAATTTTATGTTTTGTGAATTTCACCTCAATAAAAAACAAAGAAAGAAACATTTAACTTCATTTAAGGTAAAACACATATCTTTCTTCATCATTAAATTCGGTAAAAGGGAGTTACTATTTCTAGCCTGATATTATATTAATAGACCTATTATTTTGAAAGCCCTCTGGAAATTTTTTGAGCTGCAGAATAATAATACATGACAAATTAGCGTGCATTAGCAGTGCAGAGGGTATGGCAGAAAAAGGTCTCAGCTGTAATCAGGGAGGCCGCATGGAGTAGGGTGGGCTGGGAGTTTACCCACTGTATACTTTGGGTGAGGTTTTTTGCTTTTTGAAATCTTGGTTTTCTTAAAATCAGAATGATACAACCTGCTCTGCCTTTATGAGGCTCAAATAAGATCCAGTTGGAAGCTCTTTGTAAATCTAAAAGGCTAAACAAAATTGAGGCGTTATCATTATCATCCAAAACAGTGTAATTTAAAGGAAAGAGCTTCTCTGTGGCCCGGTGGCTGGTAAGGAGCAGAGATGATGGTCACAAAGGATCTGATGAGCTAGTCGTGAATCCGGACAGGCTCTGTGATTCATGTCGCCGATGTAATATGGCAAAAGTCATACTGCTCCAGTTTCTGGGCTTAATACCTATAAAACCAGCAACTTCTGATTTCTGTCTCTTCCTGTCGGTCTTGGAGAAGCCAGTCACCATGTAAAAACTCTGACTATCCTGAGAGCACCCTGTTTTGCGGAAGCCCAATCCAGCCACAGAGGGAGGCTGTGGGGAGCGACGCTGTTCCAGCCATTCAAATCCAAGCACTAGATGTGACAGGGAAGAAACTATTTTGGATATCAGTGGATGTGATATGGAGGAAAAAACAAGGAAACTAGTGGAAAGTTAGAATTGAGACCCCACATAGATGGCCCCAGTAGAGCTACCTTCAGCTCTTGGGGCTACTCCAGCTGAGACCCCAGTCATTGTGGAGCAGAGATGAGCCATCCCTACTGTGTCCAGCCTAAATCCTTACGCACAGAAACATGAACACGATAAAACAGTTGTTGTTTCACTCCATTGACTTTGGGGGTGGCTTGCTATGCAGCAGTAGATAACTAGAACCCCAGGAGAGGAGAACCATCACGGACCATGGAATCAAGCCAAATTTGATTCCTGGCTCTCCCACTTCCCTCCGCATTGTGTGATCTTGGGCACCTTAATTAATATCTCTGAGCCTCAGTTTCCTCATCTATCCGGAAAGGAATGATAACACCTACATTGCAGGGTTATTGTAAGAAATATACCAAATGTATGCAGACTTGCAGGCAAGTAGTGGCACTTAATAAATAGCACCTATAACGGTTATCATTTTAGTTCTTGCTGAGTTTTTAGTCCTCCTACATGCAAAAATGGAAACATTTTTGGAAGCATTTCTGCAATTAATTTTTTAGTTTAATTCGGCTGAATCCAAATAGGCTACCAGACTGTTTTCTTAATCAGAACCCCTTTCCCAGGACTGTGCCCTGTTGGGAACTGCTTTTGGCGGGAGGTACCACCTCCCATACTGCTGCTGGCATCCTTTCCACTTCCCCCTTTCCCGTTTTCCTTTGAACCTGGGGCTCTGTGTGGGATATCTGGGGGGCTCCATGCTACAAAAGGCTTCCAGAGTTAGGAACTATAGGTCAGGATGACAGGGTGGGGTTTCAGTCCTTTCACCCTTTCTCACTAATTAAACTCCTGGCTGAGAGTCTGGCAGAAGACATGAGGTTTTGATTTGCAGCCAACTGTAGACTAGGCACTCTGGGCAATCAATGCCTGTGCTGCAGCTGTCAGTCCTGGCCTGGGGGTCTTTCTGGATCTTGGGTGGTGATGTGAATGCTAAACATCCCCCTCACTCCTCTGCTCTGCTCCTTCATTTGCTTTCTCCTGCCATAGCCACTGTCTGGCATGGGGGCTATGTGTGGGAGCACAGGCTGTCAGCCCCCCTCCCAAGGCTCTTTAATTTCCTGCCCTTCCAAATCGAAGCAGCCTCTTAGGACCTGTTTAGAAAGACTGATTTATCAGTTCCAAATACCAACAGCAGGATTGCGGGAGATCACGAGCAGCGGGGCTAGAGACTGGAAACGTGGTTTCTTTATAAATGTTTCAATTAACTAGACAGAATTTTTCTCCTTCTTTTTCTCCCCCTCCTTTAACAGAGCCCCAGCCGAGAGAACATGAGGGGCTGAGAGCGTGAGAGAGACCCCTCGGGTACCAGGTCTTGCTTGCCATGGCCACGTGAGGAACCTGGGTGGCCCTGAGCCTTGGGACCAACCACCTTCTCAGATGAAAGGTGCTAGAGTTGGCCTCGACCCTGTGAAACAGCAGCTGGAGCACTACAGTCTTGACATTTATTGCCCCATCTTCCTGTAAACACAGTAGCCCCTTAATTAGTGCCCGCCGTCTCTGACGTCAGGCAGCAGCGCTCCTGTGGACAGCAAATCCATTTATCACCAGCTCAAACTTGTCTGGCTTCCAGGAGCAATTGGTGCCCCCAGATGATTTTCTCTGTCTGGAAAGAAAGAGCCAGAGGGAGCCAAGGCAGTGAAAAGAGGAAAATGCACACACCAACAGACCAGCGCTAATTTTCTTGGGAGTTGCTGGCTGTTCCCAGAGCCCTGACTGTAGCTGAGAGATGTGGGCAGGGTAGCCGTGGGCACCTCTTCCCTCTGAATCTTCTGAAAGTGAACTCACATTGATTGAAAGAGGGGCTTCAGAGAACTCTATTTTATGTGTCTGCTTTTATCCCCATTTCACAGAGGAAGAAACTGAGGCTCAGAGAAGTTCTAAGCACCCAGCCTGTGTTCATTTCAGTACAAAAATTACTGTAAAACAATTATTACAGACTGGGTGGCCGAAAACAACAGGAATTTATTCTTTCACAGTTTGGAACTAGAAGTACAAAACCAAGGTGTCAGCAGGGCTGTGCTCTCTCTGAAGGTACTAGGAAAGAATCTTTTCTTGCCCCTTCTAGCTTCTGGTGGTTGTAGGCGTTCCTTGGCATTCCTGGGTTTATGGCAGCAGAATTCCAATCTCCGCCTCTGTTTTCACATGGTCGGGAGAGAAGGAAGGAGGAAAGGAAGGGAGAGGAAGATGAGGAGAAGGAAGAGGGGAAGGAAGGAGGAAGCCATCAGGACAAGTGGCTCATCTTTCTCTTAGAGACTGCTTCCTAGTTCCTAAGATTCATCCAGCTCTAGCATTGGGTAACAGTTGAAAATCTGCATATAACTTTACAGTTGGCCCTCTGTATCAGCAGATCCAACAACGTACTGTATCATGTAGTCCTGTAGTAGGTTTTTTTATTGAAAAAACCCACATATAAGTGGGCCTGTGCAGTTCAAACCCATGTTGTTCAAGGGTCAACAGTATACTTGTTCTCCTTTGTTCTCTCACTTAAAAAAAAAGATATAAAGTTATGAAAATAATTATAACAATGTATTATTGGGCTTACAGCATTAATAGATGTAATAGGTATAAAAATGATTCCACACAAAGGGGGAAAAGGGAATAGAGCTATTATAGGAGTAACATTCTATATCTCACTAAGTTAATTTAGTATAAATATAAAGCTGATTCTGATAAGTTAAGACATGTATGATAAGCTCTAGAGCAACCACTAAGGAAATAACTAAAAAAAAAAAAAAACACAGTAAAAAATATCATTAAAAAAATTTAAATGCTATATTAGAAAATATTCACTCAGTTCTTTCAAAAGAAAGAAGCAAAGGAAGAACAGTGATACAAAAGATATGAGACATAGACAAAAGAAAAAGTAAAATGGCATACGTAAATCTAACCATATCAATAGCATTAAGTGTGAATGGATAAGCATTCCAATCAAAAGGCAGAGATTGTCAGACTGAATTTTTAAAAAAATGCTCCAATTATATTGCCACAGGAAACACATCTTAGATTCAAAGATATACTGAACACTCTGGGTATAGATGGTAATTTCTTCAACCTGATAAAGAGCAGCTACAAAACCTCACACCTAACAACACACTTAATAGTGAAAGACTGGGTGCTTTCTCTCTAAGATCAGGAATAAGACAAAGATGCCTGCTCTCATCACTTCTGTCCAACATTGTACTGGAGGTTCTAACCACACCATAAGCAAGGGAGAAAAATGTAAGCATGCTTATTGAAAAGGAAGAAGTAAAATGATCTCTCTTTGCAGATAATGAGATTTTGTGTATAGAAAATTTTAAAGAATGACTAAAACTGTTAGAACTAATTAGCAAGTTCACCAAGAGTGCAGCATATAAGATAATGTACAAAAATCAATTGTAGTTCTATACATTTGCAGTGTATAATCTGAAAATGATGCACTTAACAATTGGTTTTTCCTTTTCAGTGAGAATTAAGATAGGGCAGGATAGGAATTTCTCTCATTGTTCTTTCTGCCTATTGAGATTTAAACTTTTATGGAAATTTCTCCGTTCATTGATCTAAAAATACTTTTTGAATGCCTGCTGGGTTGCTAATCTGTGTTTGTGTGTACAAATGCTTGAGGGCATGTAGATGGTTTATTCTCTTAAGAATTTCAGGTCATCATCAGCACTGTAGCTCTTCTTTTGTGTCATGCCTGTGGTCAAATCCTTGTAGGGAACATATTAGGAAACAAGTCTCATTTTCACCTTGTAAGAGAAACTGTGTTCCAACATTTTCTAAGTTACTTCTTTGCAACTCAGAACACATTTTTGCGTTGTTTGTAGAGCAGCCAACAAATATCATTTAACTCTGAGTCTGGCTAAAATGCTGCCTTACTAAAAATATTAAATTTCATTTTGGGAGGCCTTGTCCCAAATAAGCGCTACTGAGTGCTCCCATTATAAACCTATCAACTCTCATAGGAGACATTGTATTTAATTAGTTATTTGCTTTTTTGTGTGTGTGTTCCTTTCTCAAAAGAATGTAAGCTCAGCAAGAACAGGCACTGTGCCTGCCTTGTTCACCTCTGCTTTGCGAGTGCTTAACTACATTAAGCCCTGTGTGTCTGGCACAAGTAGGAACTCAGTGAATATTAACTGAATGCATGAATGGACCCTATTGGCCACCAGTGTTAGTAAATCAGACATAAAACGGAAGCACTGGGGTATGAGACGGCAACATGAGGTGCTAGAATGAGCACTCTGAGGAGAGGAAGAAGGCCCAGTTCAAATCTCCTATCATTGGTGTAGAGGAGGAAAAATAGTTTTCTCTCTACCCTTCTGAGTTCTTGGTTGAGACCCCTGTAATAAAAGATAGATTAACTAGAGAAAATCAAACAGAAGTTTATTGACATATGTATTTTGTCTGTACCTCTCATGTCTACATAGGAGATACCCAGGGGGAAATGAATAAACTCTCTGAGGTAGCTTACAACCTCAGCTTAAATACCATCTTCAGCTAAAGACAAAAGAAAGAAATGTGTAGGGAATGCCAGTTATGGGAAGGCTATTAGGAAAGGCATTAAAAAGAGTAAGATTTGTTGTATTGGTGCCTTTTATTAAGGATCTTAGGTCAGCTCTGGGAATTAACCTTTGTCCCTCTGATTTAGAGGGGAGGAGGGATACCTTGTCAATTTATGTCCTGCTTTTAGGTAGATAGGGGAAAGGCAGAGAGCTTTTCTTGTTTCTGCTTCTCCTCAATTGCCTTCAGCTCAGAATAATCCTTATGCCAAGGTGGTATATTTTGGGGTGGCCTATTCCTATTACCCTTCATCTGCAAGCCACGTGTTCTTCAGCAAGTAACTTTTCTTCTCTAAGTCTTAATTTCCTCAGTACAAAATATCTCTAAAGTCCTTCCCAGAGATCAAATGGTATGGAAGAATACTTGAATTTACTTATCTTGTACAATGCTACTTGAAGTGGGATAGGCATGATTAGAGAAAGATGGAGAGGTAGACAGATACTTTCTGGGAGATTCTGAAGGAGACTTCTGAGGACTTTGAAGGACTTTGCAAGTGATGGCACCGTTATTATAATGTCTTCATTTTCCCGGAACACTTATGGCTCTCTTTTCTCTTTAGTTATAAGTGTATCATTAGAGTATCCTTATGCCCATCATTTGTAATTAGGGCCATTTTTGCGCTCATGACAAGTCTGGAGAGAGAGCATTTCATGATATAATGAGGTAAGAGACAGAAAAGGATCTGGGTAAAGGGATGTACGTGTTTGTGTGAGAAGGAAGTGGCTGGTGATGAAGCAAACTGGTTTGTACGCAGCAAATGGCAGAAAAAAACACAGAAATAATGTTCCTCACGAAGAGGAAGAAAGGAAGTGGTGGGGAAGAAATGGTGAATTAACCAGTTCTCCATACTGTATATCCAAAGGCAATATCACCTCACAGTGATTAGGGGCAAGAAGAAAAGAGTGTATCTCTATGTGAGAGAGATCAGTTACCCTTTTGCTGTTGGGTTTTTGTTGTTGTTGTTGTTTTTAACTTTTTGTTAACAGAGGGCAGTCTCTTTTTACTCAATACCTCAATGCTTTTGCAACTGGGGTGCAGTTTTGATGTCTTAATCTAGCGTGGATAACTCCCTCTGTATCCTGATGTTGAAGCAGGAGGCAAACTCTGTGACAGTTGCCTCTGGAAAGGGGGAGGATTCTGGCAGGACCGAAGGCAAGACAACCTTCAAAATGTCTCCCTAGGATAGACCATTTGTCATGGGGTGTCACGGAGGGAGAAGTCTATCCTCCAGAGATATGCCAGGCTGAACAGAAGAGGAGGCTGAGGGGAGAGAAGTCTATGGATCTTAGAAAAAAGGGAGTCCCAGATGATGTGTCAGAGCCACAGAGGAGAGGGCCACTGCCTGTGCTGCGTGGAATGCTACAGAGGTGAAGAGGAGAGACCTGCAAAATGAGTGGTACCTTCTGGACTCTAGATTGTCCCAGAAAAATCCCTGTGTCCCAAGCATGGCATGGAAGAGTGTTGCTGAATCTGAAGGGGGTGATGAAGTTTCATTGGCTTGCGGAGAGAACAAGACACCATTCTACATTCCCCAGGCGTCATTAGGCACGAACATATTGGCCCCCATTATGGGCTGAACTGCGTCCCCTACAAAGATACATCGAAGTCCTAATCTTCAGGTACGTGTGGATGTGATGTTATTAGGAAATAGCATTTTTGCAGAAGTGATCAAATTAAAATGAAGTCATACTGGATTACAGTGGGCCCTCATCCAGTATGTCTGGCGTCCTTCTAAGAGAGAAGCAGACACAGACACAGAGGGAAGACAGAAGTGGAGATTGGAGTTACGCAGCCACAAGCTAAAGAAAGCCTAGGGCTACTCAGAGCTAGAAGAGGCCAGGAAGGATCCTCCCCTAGAAACTTCAAAGGGAGTATGGCCCTGACAACACCTGGATTTTGGACTTCTAGCGTCCAGAGTTACTGTGAGTGAATAGATTTTTATTGTTTTAAGCCACCCAGTTCGTGGCACTTTGTGAAGGCAGCCTTAAGAAACTAACACAGCACCCTAAAAGATCTTGGAACTGTGATACAATCCAAGAGGAGAAACTCTGTAAGAGGAAACAAAATCTTTAAAAATACTTAAATTAAAAAGATTTCCCTCTAGGCAACAGAAAAAGAGAACTTCCCCTCTTCCTCTCAATTTAACATTTTCTTTAGAAAAACGTGATACTATTATAAATGCTTTCTCTGTTTCTTTGAGATGTATGCAAATCTTTCTAAAAGTTAAATAAGCCACTTGCCAGTTTTGTATCCCAAGAATGTCTTCCTTGGAGGCCTCAGGGCTATCTCTGAACATCAAGGCGGGTGGTGTCTGCATCTGTGGGAGTTTGAGCCTATGCTTGGCTCCATGATGTAACTTTTTGTTCCTCATAATTATGGAAGTTTTATTTTTCCTTTTGGTAAAGACAATTAAACATGAATGTAGTGAATTGTATCTGCCTGGCTATATAAAAGAGTGAGATTTCTTTCTCTTGGCAATTTCCTTAGCAGATTGCCTGTGATATGCATCACAGTCTGGTTTAATGCTTAGGATTCACTGGGTTGGCACGACATTTTATATTGAATTATTTCCCTTAACAACTCCAATACTGGAGTGGTATGCCAGACGCTCTGGGTTTGAATCTGGTAAATCTACTCCACTTACAATTGCCTTACGTTGCTATAGCCACTCTGCTTTCTTGTGGTTAGTGTTTGCATTATATAGCTTTTTCCACTCTTAAACTTTTTAGAAAAACGAATCATATTATTTCCATGCTTAGAAGTTTCAGTGGTTTCCCACTCTCAACCCACTGTCTAAATCCCTCAGCATTGTATAAATTATCTGACTGAGATCTTCCTAGCATCATCTACCATCAGGGCTTTGTAGCTGGAATTTTTGACATCCCTGTATGATGAGGTGATGTCATATGAGCAGAAAGCTGAGGAAAAAGTGAAACTAGGAAAAGTTTTCTAGTCCTAATGAGGCCATGAACTGTTAGACAGAGGTCTAAAAAACCCACTCCATTTATTTGGTCTCAACTTCTTCATCATAAAAAGAAGATTGTAATAAATGGTCTCTAAAGTACACATCATACATCACTGGTACACCTCAACTGTGATATTCTGTGACCCTAGCAGAATCAAGTTTAGTTTTTCAAGTCACTGACCAGCATGATGCCTCAGTACCTTGGCTGGATGTTCAAAGATAAAAATCAATTTGTGCTTCTCTTTCTACCCCTCTGAACCTTGCAGGAAATATTACTCTGAAGAGAGACCCATGTTCAAATAGTCAGAGGTTTCCTCTCAGGGTCTCTGCAGCATTTGATCTCCCCTCCTTCCTCTGTCCCATCCCCATTCTCTTAATTTCTTAGTTAGAGTTAGCTGGAATGTCATCCATGCACTGGTCATGAGCTTTGTTCCATGGAACCAGCTCTGCATATCCTCCTTGACTGAACCCCTTCATCTGAAAAGTTAAGATTAACTTTAGGATTAGCCTAGAGGAGTACACTTGGCTTGTACGTTTCTGTTGGGAGCCCGATTCCTGCCGCAGGCCTGCATTGCAAGTGATGACTACTGTGATTGCGGGTTGTCACCTCTAGCCTGTCTTTACTTAAGTTTGCCTCTTGGTTTCCCTGAAGAACAAATACTGAGTGAGCCTGGTACCTGAAGTTAGACTAGTCATTCATCTATTCATTCATTTATCAAGTACCTACTATTTACCAGACACTGAATTACACACCAGGGATGCAAAGGTGAATAAATCAGATTCCCTGCACTCACAATCACAGTCTTCCCAAATGCAGGACTTCTTCAGGTGGTCTGTGTCACACAAACCCAGGGAGCACATTCACATTGTGACCACGTGAAGAGTGAGCACAACCACTGCACTGCCTCCCCCACCGCCAAGGAATGGTGCTATGTAGTGGTCCCGCTTGGCATGTTTCTCAGCTTTCAATAACATTCAATTCAGTTTGAAAGTGTGCTTCAGATAAGCCAAGAATAAAATTGTCTTTAACTTGAAAAATTGAAAAAAGGTAATTAACAAGAAGCCTGTTAAAAAGGTCTTAGAAGATAGGGCAGAGTGCAGAAGCAAAAAAGAACTACAATCTTGCTGCCTGTGAAATGAAAACCACATTCACAGAAAGACAGACAAAATGAAAAGGCAGAGGACTATGTACCAGATGAAGGAACAAGATAAAACTCCAGAAAAACAACTAAATGAAGTGGAGATAGGCAACCATCCAGAAAAAGAGTTCAGAATAATGATAGTGAAGATGATCTAGGACCCTGGAAAAAGAATGGAGGCCAAGATCGAGAAGATGCAAGAAATGTTTAACAAAGACCTAGAAGAATTACAGAACAAACAGACGGAGATGAACAATACAGTAACTGAAATGAAAAATATACTAGAAGGAATCAGTAGCAGAATAACTGAGGCAGAAGCACGGATAAGTGACCTAGAAGACAGAATGGTGGAATTCAGTGTCATGGAACAGATTAAAGAAAAAAGAATGAAGACAGCCTAAGAGACCTCTGGGACAACATTAAACGTACCAATATTCACATTATAGGGGGTCCCAGAAGGAAAAGAGAGAGAGAAAGGACCCAAGAAAATATTTGAAGAGGTTATAGTAGAAAACTTCCCTAACATGGGAAAGGAAATAGCCACCCAAGTCCAGGAAGCACGGAGTCCCAGGCAGGATAAACTCAAGGAGAAACACACAAAGACACATAGTAACCAAATTGACAGAAATTAAAGGCAAAGAAAAATTATCAAAAGCAACAAGGGAAAAATGACAAATAACATACAAGGGAATCCCCATAAGCTTAACAGCTGATTTCTCAGCAGAAACTCTACAAGCCAGAAGGGAGTGGCATGATATAATTAAAGTGATGAAAGGGAAAAACCTACAACCAAGATTACTCTACCCAGCAAGGGCCTCATTCAGATTTGATGGAGAAATCAAAAGCTTTACAGACAAGCAAAAGCTAAGAGAATTCAGCACCACCAAACAAGCTCTACAACAAATGCTGAAGGAACTTCTCTAAGTGGGAAACACAAGAGAAGAAAAGGACCTTCAAAAACAAACCCAAAGCAATTAAGAAAATTGTAATAGGAACATACATATTGATAATTACCTTAAATGTGAATGGATTAAATGCTCCAGCCAAAGGACACAGGCTTACTGAATGGATACAAAAACAAGACCCATATATATGCTGTCTACAAGAGAACCACTTCAGACCTAGGGACACATACAGACTGAAAGTGAGGGAATGGAAAAAGAGATTCCATAGAAATGGGAATCAAAAGAAACCTGGAGTAGCAATACTCATATCAGACAAAATAGACATTAAAATAAAGAATGTTATAAGAGACAAGGAAGGACACTACATAATGAACAAGGGGTCAATCCAAGAAGAGATATAACAATTATAAATATATATGCACCCAACATAGGAGCACCTCGATACGTAAGGCAAATGCTAAGAGCCATAAAAGAGGAAATTGACAGTAACACAATAATAGTGGGGAACTTTAACACCTCACTTACACCAATGGACAGATCATCCAGACAGAAAATTAATAAGGAAACACAAGCTTTAAATGACAAAATAGACCAGAGAGATTGAATTGATATTTATAGGACATTCCTTCCAAAAACAGCAAATTACACTTTCTTCTCAAGTGAGCATGGAACATTCTCCAGGAGAGATCACATCTTGGGTCACAAATCAAGCCTCAGTAAATTTAAGAATATTGAAATCATATCAAGCACCTTTTCTGATCACAATGCTATGAGATTAGAAATCAATTACAGGGAAAAAAAAATAAAAAAACACAAACACATGGAGGCTAAACAATATGTTACTAAATAACCAAGAGCTCACTGAAGAAATCAAAGAGGAAATCAGAAAATACCTAGAGACAAATGACAACAAAATCATGATGTTCCAAAACCTATGGGATTCAGCAAAAGCAGTTCCAAGAGGGAAGTTTATAGCAATACAATCCTACCTTGAGAAACAAGAAAAATCTCAAATAAACAATCTAACCTTACGCCTAAAGGAACTAGAAAAGAAGAACAAACAAAATGCAAAGTTACCAGAAGGAAAGAAATCATAAAGATCAGAGGATAAATAAATGAAATAGAAACAAAGAAAACAATAACAAATATCAATAAAACTAAAAGCTGATTCTTTGAGAATATAAAAAAAAATTGAAAAACCATTAGCCAGGCTCATCAAGAAAAAGAGGGAGAGGACTCAAATCAGTAAACTTAGAAATGAAAAAGGAGACATTACAATGGACACTGCAGAAATACAAAGCATCCTAAGAGACTACTGCAAGCAACTCTATGCCAATAAAGTGGACAACCTGGAAGAAATGGACAAATTCTTAAAAAAATGCAACCTTCCAAGACTGAACCAGGAAGAAGTAGAAAATATGAACAGACCAATCATAAGTAATGAAATTGAAACTGTGATTAAAAATATTCCAACAGGGCTTCCCTGGTGGCGCACTGATTGAGAGTCCGCCTGCCGATGCAGGGGACACGGGTTCATGCCCCGGTCCGGGAAGATCCCACATGCCGTGGAGCAGCTGCGCCTGTTCACCTTGGCCACTGAGCCTGCGCGTCCAGAGCCTGTGCTCCGCAACGGGGGAGGCCACAACAGTGAGAGTCCTGCGTACCGCAAAAACAAAACAAAACAAAACAAAACGAACAAACAAAAAATATTCCAACAAACAAAAGTCCAGGACCAGATGGCTTCACAGGTGAATTCTATCAAACATTTAGAAAAGAGCTAACACTCATCTTTCTCAAACTCTTCCAAAAATTTGCAGAGGAAGGAACACTCTCAAACTCATTCTATGAGGCCCCCATCACACTGATAACAAAACCAGACAGCGATACTACAAAAAAAGAAAATTACAGACGAATATCACTGATAAATATAGATGGAAAAATCCTCAACAAAATACTAGCAAACAGAATCCAACAACACATTAAAAGGATCATACATCATGATCAAGTGGGATTTATCCCAGGGATGCAAGGATTCTTCAGTATATGCAAATCAATCAATGTGATACACCATATTAACAAACTGAAGAATAAAAACCATATAATCACCTTAATAGATGCAGAAAAAGCTTTTGACAATATTCAACACCCATTTATAATAAAAACTCTCCAGAAAGTGGGCATAGAGGGAACCTACTTCAACATAATAAAGGCCATATACAACAAACCCACAGCAAACATCATTCTCAATGGTGAAAAACTGAAAGCATTTCCTCTAAGATCAGGAACAAGATAAGGATGTCCATTCTCACCACTATTATTCAACATAGTTCTGGAAGTCCTAGCCACGGCAATCGGAGAAGAAAAAGAAATAAAAGGGATACAAATTGGAAAAGAAGAAGTAAAACTGTCACTGTTTGCAGATGACATGATACTATACACAGAGAATCCTAAAGATGCCACCAGAAAACTACTAGAGCTAATCAATGAATTTGATAAAGTTGCAGGATACAAAATTAATGCACAGAAATCTCTTGCATTCCTATACACTAATGATGAAAAATCTGAAAGAGAAATTAAGGAAACACTCCCATTTACCATTGCAACAGAAAGAATAAAATACCTAGGAATAAACCTACCTAGGGAGACAAAAGACTTGTATGCAGAAAAGTATAAGACACTGATGAAAGAAATTAAAGATGATACCAACAGATGGAGAGATATACCATGTTCTTGGATTGGAAGAATCAATATTGTGAAAATGACTATACTACCCAAAGCAATCTACAGATTCAATGCAATCCCTATCAAATTACCAATGGCATTTTTTACTGAAGTAGCACCAAAAATCTTAAAATTTGTATGGAGACACAGAAGACCCCAAATATCCAAAGCAATCTTGAGGGGGAAAAAACGGAGCTGGAGGAATCAGACTCGCTGACTTCAGACTATACTACAAAGCTACAGTAATCAAGACAGTATGGTACTGGCACAAAAACAGAAATACAGATCAATGGAACAGGACAGAAAGCCCAGAGATAAACCCACGCACCTATGGTCAACTAACCTATGACAAAGGAGGCGAGGATATACAATGGTAAAAGGCAGTCTCTTCAGTAAGTGGTGCTGGGAAAACTGGACAGCTACATGTAAAAGAATGAAATTAGAATGCTCCCTAACACCATACACAAAAATAAACTCAAAATGGATTAAAGACCTAAATATAAGACCAGACACTATAAAACTCTTAGAGGAAAACATAGGAAGAATACTCTTTGACATAAGTCACAGCAAGATCTTTTTTGACCCACCTCCTAGAGTAATGGAAATAAAAACAAAAATAAACAAATGGGACCTAATGAAACTTAAAAGCTTTTGCACAGCAAAGGAAACTATAAGCAAGACAAACCTCAGAATGGGAGAAAATATTTGCAAACGAATCAACGGACAAAGGATTAATCTCCAAAATATATAAACAGCTCATGGAGCTCAATATCAAAAAAACCCAATCCAAAAATGGGCAGAAGACCTAAATAGACATTTCTCCAAAGAAGACATACAGATGGCCAAGAGGCACATGAAAAGCTGCTCAACATCACTAATTATTAGAGAAATGCAAATCAAAACTACAATGAGGTACCACCTCACTCCAGTCAGAATGGGCATCACCAAATATGTACAAACAACAAATGTTGGAGAGGGTGTGGAGAAAAGGGAACCCTCTTGCACTGTTGGTGGGAATGTAAATTGATACAGCCACTATGGAGAACAGTATGGAGGTTCCTTAAAAAGCTAAAAATAGAATTACCATATGACCCAGCAATCCCACTATTGGGCATATACCCAGAGAAAACCATAATTCAAAAAGGCACATGCATCCCAGTGTTCATTGCAGCACTATTTACAATAGCCAGGTCGTGGATGCAACCTGAATGCCCACTGACAGGTGAATGGATAAAGAAGATCTGGTACATATATACAATGGGGCTTCCCTGGTGGCACAGTGGTTGAGAGTCCGCCTGCCAATGCAGGGGACACGGGTCCATGCCCTGGTCTGGGAAGATCCCACATGCCGTGGAGCAGCTAGGCCCGTGAGCCATGGCCTCTGAGCATGCGCGTCCGGAGCCTGTGCTCCGCAGCGGGAGAGGCCACAGCAGTGAGAGGCCCACGTACCACAAAAAAAAAAAAAGTACCTGAAACATATATACAATGGCATATTACTCAGCCATGAAAAGGAATGAAATTGGGTCATCTGTAGAGAGGTGGATGGACACAGAGACTGTCATACAGAGTGAAGTAAGTCAGAAAGAGAAAAACAAACACCGTATATTAATGCATAAATGTGGAATCTAGAAAAATGGTACAGATGAACTGGTTTGCAGGGCAGAAACAGGGACACAGATGTAGAGAATAAACGTATGGACACCAAGGGGGGGAAAGTGGGGCGGGGGGGGAGTGGTGGAATGAACTGGGAGATTGGGATTGACATGTATACTCTAATATGTATAAAATAGATAACTAATAAGAACCCACTGTATAAAATAAATAATTTTTTTTTAAAAAAAGGTCTTAGAAGAGTTTCAGTCTTTTAGATTTTAGCTTTAAATAAGTCAAAATCAAAGCTGAAACAGAAGTTCGCACTTGGGCACGTTCTTATTCTGTTTAGTTTCAGACCAGTGTCAACAATTCTGTTTAAGATGCCTCTGGATTGACATTTCCCCAAATATGTTCCATGAAACACATATAGAAGAGTTATTTGATGAAAAGTTTCTGAGGTTAAGTAAGTCCGGGAAACACTAGGTCAAATAGGTTTCTTTATCGCAAAGTCTGGGAGAGATGGATGTGCTAATGAGAAGTGTGGGTCTCTAAGAGAAGGAACAGTGTGTTATATTAGATCAACAGAACACTGTTTTCAGGAAGCAGATCACAGGCCCGGTCTTCTGTTAAAGCCGTTTTGGGAAATCTTCCAGATGATCCTTTGACCTTGGCCAGGATCACCTGTTAATGTGTGTATATTAGTGGGGGATGTAGTATATGGCAGCAAGCAGAACTGGGTTGGGGGCAGAGCACAGTGTGTCCTTTAGGGAAAAAGTAAACTTGAATTTTATGGTATTCTGTGACATTGACCTTCAAAGAATAATGACTTTCAGTTCCCGGAGGGTAAGGGTCAGCTCTACCTTCTCAGTGTTTGGGGCAGTATCCCGCACAAATTGGTATTCGAGACATGCCTGTCGAAATGAATTTAATGCACGGGTTTGCACACATATTTCAGGCGTCACATGGGTGTATATAGGTTTCTATGCATGAGCAACTGCATTCACTTAATTCGTCATAAACATTCTGTCCTAGTGTATCTCTGACACTGCCTGTATAAGGAACTTTTTATCACCAACACAGAATAGAGTGCTGCTTTGTTCTAATTGTTTCTGAAAGCCAATAACACTGTGATCAGGAGAAAATCAACCCTGCTGCTGAGGCTTAGAGCCACTTGCAGGTGACCTTTTCAGCATGTAAATTGTTACCCTCTTCGCCCTGCCTGCCCTGAAGTTTCCCAGCACTGGTCCCACAAAACAGTGGCAACAAATGTCATCTTTGCACCCTGGCTGATTGTGGCATAGCACAAAGACAAATAAGTATTACTTCTGCCTATCCTTTTGGAAAGAAAAACTCAGCAGTTGTGACCTGCTGTGGGTCAAATTTTCCCTCAGATGATATGATTTTTCTTCTGGATTTTAGATAATTTCCATATTCTAAGGAGGAAGGGAGGGAGCAGCTCCCAGAGAGAGGCCCAGGCTGCAGCAGCATGTTCCTAATTCTCTCTCCGTGTGAGTCAGCCGCAGGTCCAGCATATTAAGTACTTCGTGGCGTTATTTTTCTTTTCTAAAACGTCAATGCTGGTGTAATCTACAAGAAGAACCTAAGTCCCCAGGGGAGCATTTGGAGAGAGGCTTAGTCATAAGGACACACGTATTGATGTTACCTGCCATGCCCTGAGCTCTGCAAGGACCTGGAACTTTCAAAGAAACAGCGCCTTTTTTTATTACCTCCATTTTTGGACTGAAATATCTCCAGTGATGGGGCTGTGCTAGTGGGCACGGGGGTTATTTTTTGTTTTTGTTTTAATTTTCTCACTCTGAAAAATTTCTAATATACCCCAAAGTAAGATAATTAAGTAATTATCAAGGCTTTGTCACATGGTTTCATCTTTCCCCCCTCCCTTCTCTGGCTGAAGTAGTTTAAAACAAACCCCGGACATAATGTCACTTCGTGCCTACCTGCTTGAATATACATCTCTAAAAAAAAAAAAAATAACCAAAATACCATTGTACTACTCAAAGTACGACATCGTAACGCATAGTTGGTTATCATATTTATAGTTATCAGGCTATTTTCAAATTCCCCAATTGTTCTTTTTATGGTTGTTTTATTCAAATGAGACTCTATAAAAAGGGCCACACATATCGTTTGGTTGTATGTCTCTTAAGTTTCTTTTAATCTAGAGCAGTACCCTCTTCCCTATTTTTTTCATGCCACTGACATGTTGAAAATAAGTTATGCTACCTTAAAGAAGAAGTAGATCTCTAGTATCATTCCCTTTCTCTTCCATCATCTCCCCCCTACCCAGGAAAAGGGGGAGCTTTAATATCCATGGAAGAGAACACTGGTTACCAACATCATTTCTGTCCTTCAAAGGAATGGAGTTTTAAGTTGGGCCCTTGACTGCTCAGTAGAAAGACCACATAGCCCAGGCACCTTAATAGTTAGATGTGGCCACGTCTGCAAAAGTGGTGGTGAACTTTGTAAGTTCAAGATGGTATCCTTTAAGGACAGAGGCTCTCCCCACCCCATTGCCTGAACTGCAGGCACAGTGTGAGCCATCTTGGACCGCGCAAACAGGACAGCATCCCAGGAATGGCAGAGCCATGGAATGGAAGGTAGCAAGCTCCCTGCTGATTTTGTGGGGCAGAGCTGCCATTCCAGCTCAGACTTACATCAGAGATAAACGTCTACCTTGCTTCAGCCACTGTTACTTTGGGACTTTGTGTAATGCAGCTACACATATTTGCTTACAAATTTAATATCCATATTTCGTATGTCTTCAACCTAATTTTCTGTTTCTACGCCTTTGGGAAGGTATTTCATCTCACTAATTCTGAGTTTCCTCAAATATTAAAAGGAATGATATTAGTACCTCTCTCATAGCATTGTTGCAAGAATTAATTCATGCATGCATTATTCAACAGATATATATTGAGTACCAGGTGTCAGTTAATATGCTGTGGCTGGCTGGGCGTTTAGTGTTGAATAAGACTCTTTTCATGCCCTGCAGGAGGTGACAATCTATCAAGGGTGTCAATGAGTAAACAGATAATTAAAAAAACAATAGGAGAACTTAGGCACTGTGTGCTGTGGAAACACAGGGCAGGATCAACCAGCTCTGTCAGGGTAGGACATTAGGAGGAGTTCCAGGTCAGGAGTGTCCAGGCCTGAAGGAAGGGCAGAATTAGATCAAAGGAGCCTGTACACCATTGGGAACTACTGGACTGTTTGTTGCCTTTCTTTCTTACCCACCTGAAAACATACTTTGGTGTTCTTCTTTGTACCAGGCACCGTGCTAAGTGCTGCACACACAGATAACTAAAACGCTATCTGTGTTTTGCTTGGGGGAAGTACACAGTCTAGTGAAGGAGACAGATGTTAAGAGAGAAATTATAAAACACAGTGAGAAGTGCTTCAACAGGACCCTGAAGGCAGCGTTAGAAAGACAGAGCACAGACAAAAATAACGGCAATGAACATTTACGGAGCTCTCCCCATAAGCTCCGCGCTGTGCTTAGCACTTTGTACGTATATCTGATTTTAATGATGACAACAACACTAATAGGGTTTGAGCCAGGCAATCTTCAAAATACTTTGCATGCATTAACTTAGTTATTTGTATGATGATAGCCCTAAAAGGTAAGTAATATTATTATCTCCATGTCTCAGATGAGAAAACTCAGGCCCCGAGAGGTTAAACAGCTCGCCCAAGGTCATGTGGCTGGTGAGTGGCACAGCCAGGATGTGAACTTGGGCCCTAACTCTGTACTCTCAGCCACTCCGGTGAGGCTGCCTCCAGAGAGCACCTGGCCACATGTGGGCAAAAGGGAAGGCTTTGGGGGAGATGAAATGATATGGACCTCTGCTGAAGCAGAGCAATAGGAGTAGAGAAGAGACGGTAGTTATCTGAGGCCGATCTGATTATTAGATATCGGTGAGAGGTGGAGGGGAGGCAGAGAGAACCAGGGAGCTGATGAGGGACCACGGAAGGGTCTAGCATAGGAGGATAGGAGGACGGCAATGCCATTGATCGAAAAGATGAAAAAACAGACGTCGTACGGGAAAGACAAAGAAACTTCTTTGATCATGTTCCCTTTGAAAGTCTTGGTGGCTATCCAATTGCATTTTAGGAGCTGGAGCTCAGGAAGGAGGATAAGGCCAGAAATAGAGATTGCTCTGTCATCAGCATGGTGTGGCAGGTCATAGAAGATGTGGGATGAGATCATACATGGAGTGATGTGTGAGGCAAGAATAGAAGAGAACCAAGAATGGAGCCAGGAGAAACCCTAACATTTAAGGGTAGACTGAGTTGGTGAGACAGTAAAAGAGATGGTGTCAGGTAAAAGATTTCTCCTTATTGCCGTGAACATGGAAATAAATTCTGGAACATCAGCAGCCATCCTATAACCATGAGGTAACAAGAGGAGGGAAAGACCAAGAGAATCACAGATATATTGATCCTAACATAGGTTACCAAATCACACTAGTATTTGGCCTTCTACAGACTTTTCTTTCCTTTTTAATTGAAGTTTTGTTGACATACAATACGATATTAGTTTCAGGTATACAACATAGTGGTTTGACATTTATGTACATTATAAATTGATCACCACGATAATTCTAATAACCATCTAAAACCATATAAAGTTATTACAATGTTACTGACTATCTTCCCTGTGCTGTACGTTACATTCCCATGATTTGTTTATCATATAACTGGAGGCTTGAAACTGTTAATCCCCTTCACCTATTTCCCCCGCACTCCCACCCCCCTCCCTTTCAGCAACCACCTGCTTGTTCTCTGTATCTATGTCTGTCTGTATTTTGTTTTGTTTGTTTGTTTCGTTTGTTAGATTCCACATGTAAGTGAAGTCATCAGTACTTTCTCTGATTTATTTCACTTAGCATAGTATCTTCTAAGTCCATCAGTGTTGTCACAAATGGCAAGACTTCATTCATTTTTAATGTCTGAGTAATATTCCATTCCATTTTGTGTGTGTGTGTGTGTGTGTGTGTGTGTGTGTGTGTGTAAAACACATCTTCTTTGTCCATTCATCTATCAAAGGACAGTTAGGTTGCTTCCATTACTTTTATTGTAAATAATGCTGCAATGGATATAGGGGTGTATATATCTTTTCAAACTAGTGTTTTTGTTTCCTTCAGACAAATACTCAGAGGTAGAATTGCTGGATCATATCATACTTCTTTATTTTTTAAATACATCTTTATTGGAGTATAATTGCTTTACAACGTTGTGTTAGTTTCTGCTGTACAACAAAATGAATCAGCCATATGCATACATATATCCCCATATCCCCTCCCTCTTGAGCCTCCCTCCCACCCTCCCTATCCTGCCCCTCTAGGTGGTCACAAAGCACCGAGCTGATCTCCCTGTGCTATGCAGCTGCTTCCCACTAGCTAACTATTTTACATTTAGTAGTGTATATATGTCAGTGCTACTCTCTCACTACATCCCAGCCTCCCATTCCCCCCGTGTCCTCAAGTCCGTTCTCAACGTCTGCATCTTTATTCCTGCGCTACCACTAGGTTCATCAGTACCATTTTTCTGGATTCCATATATATGTGTTAGCATATAGTATTTGTTTTTCTGACTTACTTCACTCTGTATGACAGACTCTAGGTCCATCCACCATGCTACAAATAACTCAGTTTCGTTCCTTTGTATGGCTGACTAATATTCCATTGTATATATGTGCCACGTCTTCTTTGCCCATTCGTCTATTGATGGACATTTAGGTTGTTTCCGTGTCTTGGCTATTGTAAATAGTGCTGCAATGAACATTGTGGTACATGCCTCTTTTTGAATTATGGTTTTCTCAGGTTATATGCCCAGTAGTGGGATTCATATGGTACTTCTACTTTCAGTGTTTTGAGGAATCTCCATAACATTTTCCATAGTGGCTGCACAAATTTACATTCCCACCAACAGTGTACAAGTGTTCCCTTTCCGTCACATCCTCGCCAACACTTGTAATTTGTTGTCTTTTTGATAATAGCCATTCTGACAGCTGTGAAGTGATATCTCATTGTGGTTTTGATGTGCATTTCCTTGATGATTAGTGATGTTGAGTATTTTTCATGTATCTGTCATCTATATGTCTTCTTTGGAAATATGTCTATTCAGGTCCTCTGCCATTTTTTAATCAGATTGTTTGTATTTTTGATATTGAATTGTGTGAGTTCTTTATGTATTTTAGATATTAACCCTGTATTGGATATATCATTTGCAAATATCTTCTCCCATTCAGTACATTGACTTTTTGTTTTGTTGATGATTTTCTTCACTGTGCAAAATCTTTATAATTTTGATGTACTCCCATTTTTTTCCTTTTGTTTCTCTTGCCTGAGGAGACATGTTCAAAAAAATATTGCTAAGACTGATGACAAAGAGCTTAATGCCTATGTTATCTTCTGGGAGTTTTATGGTTTCAGGTCTTATACTTAACATCTTTAATCCATTTTGAGTTTATTTTTGTACCTAGTGTAAGAATGTGGTCCAGTTTCATTCTTTTGAATGTAGCTGTCCAGTTTTCCCAACACTATTTATCGAAGAACCTCTCTTTTCCCATATATTCTTGGCTCCTTTGTTGTAAATTAATTGACCATCTAAGCATGGGTTTACTTCTGGGTCCTCTATGCTGTTCCATTGATCAATGTGTCTGTTTTTGTGTCAGTACCATACTATTTTGATTACTCTAGTTTGTAATATCGTTCTTTCTTAAGATTGCTTTGGCTATTTGGGGTCTTTTGTGAATCTGTACAAACTTTAGGTTTATTTGTTCCAGTTTTATGGACTTTTCTTAGTAGGTAGTTATTAAACATAGAGATTATTCTTAGCTATAAAGTGAGAATAGCTGTCACAAAGGATGGTTGTCCTTTCACAACCGTCCTTTGTGACAGCTAAACCTAGAACAGTGTTGTGTAGTCAACACTCCATATTCAACACTCCATAAACAGATGTGGCATCAAGGTACATGGTAGTAAGATTTTCTTAAGCATTATCTGACAATCTGGGAACAGTCCCAAAAAAAGCAAATGGTTGGATATCTCTTAAGTTGGGGACCAATTGCAAGGGGTAAAGAGAACGAGTTATACAGAAGAATTGGTAAAAATACAAGTTTTCCTTGACCATTGGGTAGGGAAGAAGATGGATCCAGGTGGATGCTGACATCTTGGATCTTCCCATCTTGTGGAGAGGTTGAGTCCTCAATGAGGACAAACTATAAGACTGGTAGTTAAAAGGGGATAGAGGGCTACATCTTGTGACTAGAGAAAGGGATTCCCATAATTTAAGATTTCAGAGGTAAAATGGTTTCAAATAGTGACAAGTATTGGTTGGCCAAAAAAGTTCGTTTGGGATTTTCTGTAACATCTTATGGAGAATCCCAAACGAACTTTTTTTGGCCAACCCAATACAAAAGTGAATGTTTGCAATGGAGTGGAAGTGAAGTCTACCATCAGAATAATTAAAATTAATAGTCAACATTTTATCTCAGTCCTTTTCTACCAGATTCCAGATATACTGGAAATATTGTACAGGCTGCTATAGCAAAGTATCACAGTCTGGGTGGCTTAAACAACAGAAATTTATTTTACGATTCCGAAGGCCAGAAGTCCAAGATCATAGTGTCAGCAGGTTCAGTCTCTTCTGAAGCCTCTTTCCTTGGCTTATAGGTATTTCTCTTCTCCCTGTGTCTTTACATGGCCTTCCTTCTGTACCTCTGTGTCCTAATCTCCTCTATTAATAAGGACACCAATCATATTGGATTAGGTCCCACACTGCTGATCTCATTTTACCTTAATTACTTCGTTAAGACCCTATCTCCAAACACAGTCACATTTTGAGGTATTGGGGGTTGGCACTTCAACATGTGAATGTGGCATGGGGCAGGGAGTGGGACACAATTTTGCCCATAACCCCCGGGCAATGTGCTATTTTTTTCTATACATGAGTGCTAAGTTACTCTATGCAACATTTAATTCTCACACAGACTTTTGAGAACAAAGGTATTATTTTCAATTTTACGTATAAGACAACTAATATGTACTCGGGTTAAGTAACTTGCCCAATGTCTTATTCAGTTTGGGCTGCTATAACCAAATACTGTAGACTAGGGGCTTAAACAACAATTTATTTCTCACAGTTCTGGAGGCCTGGAAAGTCCAAGATCCAGGTGCCTGGAGATTCAGTGTCAGTGAGAGCTTTCTTTCTGGTTTGCAGATGGCCATCTTCTTGCTTTGTCCTCACATGGCAGAGAAAGAGAGATCTCATTTTCCTTCCTTTTTTATAAGGACATTTATACTGCCATGACCCTCATCTAACCCAAATTACCTCCCAATGGCACCACCTTCAAATACCATCACAAAGGGCATTAGGGCTTCAACATATGAATTTGGGAGGAATGCATTCAGCCCACAGCGCCTGAGCACGCACTGCCGTTGCCTGGTAGTGCTTTTAATCAAGCTCAGATCTGAGTCCCAAGCCCATGTGACTTTTTTTAAACCTTGTTTCTTCCTCTAACTTAAATTTTATACCCTATCTTCTTCCAAACCAGGTTAGAGGAGGCATCCTACTTTTATTTCTAACATGAGTTTAAAGTATTTTTAAATCCCCAAGTTCTGTGTTTTAATAGGTAATATGAAGTATAGAGGAGGATTCATCAGCCATGAAAAGGAACAAATAAGAAAGTTTTAAAGGAGACTAGTATGCGGAGAAGAAATAAGTGATCTCCTAAGGAGAGCCATGAATGAAGCATAACTGCAGGATGCTGCACTTCTGTTTGCCTACAGTATTAGTTTCCTATTTCTGCTATATCAAATTACCACAAACTTAGTGGCTAAAAACACCACGAATTTCTGAGAACTCTCAAGGTGTGTAGTCTGCAATAAGTCTTATGGATCTAAATCAAGGTGGTAGTAGGACTGTATTCCTTTTGGAGGCTCCAGGGGAGAATCAATTTCCTTGATTTTTCCATCTTTGAAAGGCTGCCTCTACTCCTTGACTCATGGGCCCTTCCTCCATCTCTAAAATGTATTCTGTCATATCTCCTTTTTCTCACTGTGGCCCTCCTTCCTCTCTCTTATAGGGACCACTGTGCTTACATTGGACCTCCCCAGATAATCCAGAATAATCTCCCCAAGTTAAGATGCTTAATCACATCTGCAAAATCCGTTTTTCATAGGTTCCTGGGTATTAGAACATGGACATCTTTGTGGGGGCCATTATTCAGCCTGCTGCACCTACTAATGGTTGTCCATTAGTGAATAGTTGAGCTAGGAGGGACAGTACCATGGATGTTATTAAAGCAGGTTGCAATCTCAGCATTTAAAAACTTTTGAAAGAAGAATTTGGGAGGAGAGTAGCACTGATAAACCGGCTGAATAATGTTCCTCTATATGTTGAAGTATATGCAATATGTATGTGTAGCCAATTGTAGCTGATGCTGACTGCTCTGGATAATGAGCATCTCCAGGCATAAGATGTAGGACTCTTATTATGTTAATGTTTGGGAGCTTAGAAGCAGAGCATGAATTATGCTCACGATTCACTCTCCTATGTGAGTTGTGAAAGGGACAATAAAACACTGCTATTGTCAAGCACAGGACTTGATTTCTTTCTCTGCCCCTTATAGCAAAAGCCATCTTAGGCAAGGGAGATGTGCTTTCTCATCTAGAGAAATGAAATCATAATAACTTCTTTGTAGCGCTGCTTGGAACTTACACAGAGGTGGAGGAGGTGGTACATGAGAACACTTTGTAGTGTTTACTTTTGTTCGACTGCCTATGGCCATGCCACCATTTTCAGGTATTTGGTACCCACTCCTTCCAAACCCACAGGAAAATTGTCCTTCTTGAAGTTAGAAGGAGTCATATAATTTGCTTTAGCCAACAAAGATGATTGAAGACTCTCAAGCTACACTTCCTCTGCAGCAGTGATTGTGAGAGCAAGTCTTGACATCCAGTATCACATACACAAAATACCTGAAATTCTGAGCCTGCACATGGAGGAAAATTGCACTGAAAAGCAGCCCAGACTCAAGCAAGATGGATACGAACAAGAAATAGACTCTTGCTTAAAGCCACTAAAGTTCTTGGTTGGGGGTGATTTTGTATAATTAAACAAGCTTAATCTGGCTAACTCAGAGTTACAGAGATAAACCTTTGAAAGTGGGAGAGGCTGCTTCAATGAGATTTTGATGCTAAACTGCTTCAGAGCTTTAAGGCTTTCAGGTTAATAAGTAGTAGTAACGTTAATAGTAATGTCATTGTTACTGGTGCCGATGAGACTGAAGGCACCATGTCAAGCACTTTAGATTCGTTGTACATACATGTCTGTATTGCTCACAGTGGCATCTGCAGTGCCAGTAACAGTGTAAAAACACACAGTGGGCACTTAATAAATATTTGCTGAACTAGTAACTTTCTGTTTTCTATTAGGAAGAGATTTTAGCATTAAGTTAAAGAAAGCTAGAGTTTGATTATGTTGTAATTGATAGATGTTCACGTTAAATGAAGACGTTTACTCACTGCAGGTAGGCATTCATTTGCTTTTCAGACTTTCCTCTTTACTACTGTCATCATCAACCAGTGAACTGAATGTTTGCTATGAATATATCTGCTTAAATCTTTAATGGTTTTCATAGGTGTTTTAAGACACTTAAAACAGAGGTAAGGTGAACAAGCAAAAGACAATAGGCATCATTGGGGGACAGGGTAGAATCTTTTTTATAATTATTAAGAAATATATCCTACATTCAAAAGAGTGCATATGTGTATTTGTCTAGTTTCATAAGAAAACACACATGCCGTGTACCTTCCCAGAGTTTCAAAGAAATTCCAGTACCTCTTAAGTCCTCTGTGTGCCCCAGCCTGATGGACTTCCCCTTCTCCATGCAGACGGCCACCCTCCTGAACTTTGTGTTAATCATTCCTTTTTTCTCTTAAACTTGTACTTTCTGTGTGTATACAGTATCCCTAAAGCATATAGTTTTGCATATTTTTAAACTTTATATTATACTTCATATCATACTGTATGCATTCTTCTGAGTCATTTTATTTTGCTTAATAATGTGTTTTGGAGATTCAGTATTGACGCTGTATCGTTGTTTAATCACTTTCATTACTGCAAAGTATATTTTATGACTTTACAGAAAAAAAATGTATCCATACAATTTTGGATGGATTTAGGCATTTACCTGCTTCTTTCTATAATGAAAAATTGTGCTATGGATATTCTTGTACATATGCAAGATTTTCTCCAAGTATTGTTTCAGCTAGGCTTGATTTCAGCCATGAGTGATAGAAACCCAAAATAGCAATGGGTTAAACCAGATAGAAACGTATTTCTTACTTAAGTGAAGCCTGGGTGGATGTGGTGAATGACTAGTACTGTAGTTCTGCTCTCCTAAGTCCGCAAAGACCCAGGTTCCTTCTGGCTCATAGTGCTGCCATTTCTAGTGTGTGGCTCTCATTCTCACAGTCCAAGATGACGGCATTCTGTATTGCAGCCAGTGAGATGAAGGAAGAATGAAAAAGCAGGTACAAAGCACACAAATCACACATTAAGGAAGTTTCCTGGAAAATGTCACAAATATTTCTACTTATACCCCACTGGACAGAAATTATGTGGCCACACCTAGCTGCAATGGAGGGTGAGAAATAAAGTCTTTATTCTGGGAAGGCGTACAACCAGCTAGAAATTCCACTTCCATGGTGTAAGAAGAGAATGAATATTGGGAAAGAAATGAAAGGCTTTACCACAGGTACATACCTAGGAGTAAGACTGTTGATTGACAAGCTGTGCATATGTTCATTTGTGCAAGGCAATGCCAGATCATTCTCCCAAGTGTTTGTACCAGGGGGTAAAATCTGAATATATTCATTCATTAAACAAGTACTTACTGAACACCTACTATGCATCAACATTATTCTAAGAGCTGGTCTGTAACAGTAAGCTCGCATTCCAGTGGAGACAATCAATAAACAGGTAAATAAATAAATGTTATAATTTTGGTATAAAGTGAGAAGCAGTGAAGTAGAGTAGCAGGTAGAGATTGTGGGAGTACTAGGTTTTAGAGAATGGTCAAGAAAGACCAGTCTCCAGAGGCCTGGAAAAATAGAGCTGACAGAGCACAAGTGGACTAAATTCAGATCCTTCTGTGTCTTTCCTTGGCATATAAGAACAAACTTGTCTTTTCTAACAAGTGGCCTTCTTGTTTAGCACATCAAAAGAATTGAGCATGATGTTACTGATAATGTATTCAAATAATGACTATTCTGGTGAGGATCTCTTACCTGGAATACAATAGAGATGTCAAGTTCAGAGTCCCGTCTCTCATTTTCCATTTATTCGTCAAGTACATCACATGTGCAAAGCATTGTACTGACTAAAGGGATATTAGAAATGCACAGAACAAGAATGAAAATGCTAGCTTTCAGGCACAAAAACAATGCAGTTACACTGCCATTAAAGTGGGTACAGGAGGACAGGTAACCTGCCTGGAAATGTGCAAGGCTGGGGTGCATACTCCAGGAAGCAAGTCCCAGGTGCAGATGCTGATACTTAATTTTCCCAAAATATGCTAAGAGGGCTTCTTCAGATCAGCAGCCAAGCTGAGGGCTTTTTCTTTCCTACTGTAGTTATAATTCTACTACCACTAATCCAGCTCCCATTGACTAGGAAAATTATATAAGAATCAGCACAATTTGAACATTATATAGACACGTTCCCTCTCTCTTTTTTTTAAATCAATCGTGTGTGAGCTATGTGGTATTATAAAAACACACATTGAAGCATAGAAAATTCTATTTATACCCTCATTGCATATTTCACACTTGACTATCCAGTCCCTGAATGTAAAACTTTTCTTGATATAACTCAACATCCCTGTCCCTATCACACTATTTGACCATTGATTGCTGGCTAAGCTTTTTCCTGAAGGGTCAAGGAACAGCATGATGCCAATCTACCCAAACGTGACTTGAACTTGTAGCCTTGTGATAAACAGGCCTCAGCTTCAGGCAACTGAGTGAACCAACCTTGAACAGCAGGGAAGCCAGAATGAAGAAAGCAGCCGCCATTCAATAAACAAACACCACAAGTGAGTGTAAAAAGCATTCTTTTTGTGAACACTGTTGACCTAAAACAAATAGACTGCTAGATATTGCTCCAGCAATGATGGATTGACTTGGGATTAGCAGGGAAATACAATTCAGATTCTGCAACCACGGCAAACCACATGCAAGTCCCCGAGGCAAGGGAAGAAAACAAAGAGACCATGGCTTTTCATTGGCTGACTTGCTGCCAGGAACGAAGAGGGGTCTTTGATCTTGCTGGGCTCTGCTATCATTCCAGGACCTGAGAGCTCCCCCTTTTTGTCTCCCAACTCTATTTAATTGAAGTTTCTGTTTATTATTTTTTTACATTTCCCTTTTTTGATCAAGATCTTTCTCTGAAAGCATTACTGATCAAGAGTTGGGTTTTCTAGTTTCAGTGGCTTTTGTCCCCCAGTGCCAGGAAGGACCTTTCCTGGGAGTAGTGTCTCACTTCAGAAGGAAAGTTCACAGATTGGAAACCTATTGAGGTCACATTTGAGTAACAAGGAGAAGTAGGAGTGAGAACTCTTGGGCACTTTTTATCTAAAGTCCATATGTTATCAAGATCATAGACACTGGAGATCATCTGAAGCATTATATCATCATCAAAGGTCTGGCAACAACCTTCCAACAGGCCTGATCCAGATATCTTGGGAAAGCTGTCTCATCAGATATCACCTGCTTCAATTCTGGGAAATCTTTATTTTCAGGTCACCAGATGATATGAAGGATCCAGTCAGTGTTTGGTGCTTTCTTTATGTGTGTCGTGTGAATCCAAGAGTCTAGTCCTTGGAGTTTGGCAGCACAAACGTTGGTTAGCAGTGCCTGATAGGGGCCTCTTCAGTGAGGCTGAAGGGAATTCTTTGGGAGGTGTCTCTTTCCCATAGATGAAATCTCCAGATTACAAGGTGTGATGCTTAAGACCTTTGTCTTCTAGGAGCACACAGTGAAAATATCGCTCTACCAAAACATAGTTATTTTAATAGGAGTGATTAGGCCTTTGCAATATTGGAGTAACTCTCCTTTTATCAGTTGTGGGTCAAAAGACACAGAAGTCAAGTGCATTGGGCTTCCTGTGACCATCTAAAGGGTGAGAGTTTATGAGTTCTGAAAGAGGTGACTCTGAGATTTAGATGGATTGCTGGCAATCCTTTTGGCCAAGGTATTTGGAGGACCTCTACAAAGTTTGCCAGTTGAGTCCTAATAATGCTATTAGTACATTTAACTAAACCAGAGGATTGAGGATGGTAAGCACAGTGAAAGTGTTGTAAAACCATCCACACATCACAGACTAGTCAAAGTGCCTGGCCAGTAAAATGGGTCCCTTGATCATTATGAAGTTTGGGAGGAGTTCCCCGGGTAGGAATAATCTTTTCCAAAAGAGCTTTAGCCTCAGAAGAGGCAGTAGCCTGTCTACAAGAAAAGACTTCAGTCCAGTGTGAAAACATACAGACCATGACTAAAGCATTTATATACATGAGACGAAGGAAGTTGTATGAAATCTACTTGCCAGACCTCAAATGATCCATTAGACAGTTAAAAATGTCCAGAGGCAGTAAAACAGGCTTCCCCGGTTGTACTTCAAACAAACGGGGCAAATGATGTAGCCACTTTTTGCAGCCTTGCTAACGTTTCCAAACCAATATTGACCATGAATACTATCATTTTGTCAGTAGACCAATGGTTTAATGCATATACAGTGGTGAGGTGAGGGACCTTTAGAATCTCAGATAGGACTATGTTGTTATTTGGTCCAAATCACAGCTTTCTCTTTTTATCAAACCAGCAATTGTTGGATTTCCAATTCTGTTTTTCCTTTTCTGACGCCAATTGTTGGGCTTCTCTAGCTAATTTTTCCAAGTTATCATTTGGGGAAATATCCCTTTGAACCATGACAGAGGTTTGGCTGCCGTTCGTCTTTTTAAGGGCGGCATTCCTTGCAGCAATATCAGCAAGGTAATTTCCCTTAGCTTCCATAGAGTCAAGTGTATAATGCCCCAGAATCTTAATAAAAGCTAGAGCAGCAAGTAAGAGTATCACATCCAATAATTCCTGAATATAGGGGCCATTTTAAATTTCATTTCTGCTAGGAGTAAGGAACCCACTTTGTTTCTGCAACATTCCAAAATCATGAGATACTTTGAAAGCATATCTGCTATCAGTAAAATATTGGCAGTTTTGTCCTTGGCTAAAGTATAAGATTATGTAAGAGCATATAATTCAGCCTGTATCAAGCCTTAGGGAAAGATGTTGCCTCAGTAACATCGAAAGGAATAGCAATAGCAAACACAGAACAATATTTGCCACTGGCACCTTTTAAAAAAGAACCATCAGTGAACCATGAGGACTCAGTATTACATGGAGGAATTTCTTATAGATTGTCACAAGGAGTAAGAGGTGATCCATCAGCATCAAGCAGTCATGAAGGACTTCGTCGTGATGGAGGGAAGAAGAGTAGCAGGGTTAAGGTTATTATAACGTAAAAGAGTTATGTGAGGAGCAGTTAACGAAAGAACTTCATAGGAGGTAAGGCAGCTGACTGAGAAATGTTGAGTGTGATAAGAACTCAGGAAAGCTTCTACCGCCTGAGGTACAAAAATGGTTAAATGGGATCACACAACAATTTTCTTAGTGGCCTTAACCAAAAGGACAGTGGCTCTAAGGCAAGGAGGGAATCTCTGTGCCCCAGTTTCTGGCTATAATACCCTGTGGGCTGATGGTGGTCCTGTGATTTGGGGTGACTACTCCAAGAGCATTTCCTTCCCTTTTATATAGAAAAAGGGAATCTGATAATTGGCATGCTTAAGAATAAGTGGGTTCATCAAACTGTGCTTTTAAGCCTTAAAAGCTATGTTCTTCCCATAAAATTGGGTCAGGGTTATTATTGTTTGGTAAAACATACAGAGGTTTGGCCATCAGAGAGAAATTTTGGATCCAATTTTGGCAATAACCAGCTAGCTGGAGAAAACTTTGCAGTCGGCACGTAGTGTTGGGTTTTGGGAAACTTAGAACACCATGAAGACCATCTGGATCTAGGTGTAGCCCTTGTTTTGATATCAGATGCCCTAAATATCAAACTTGGGTTTGGGCAAACTACAATTTTTCTTTGACAACCTTATGTCCCTTTAAGGCTAAGAGCTTTAGCAAATGGATGTTTTCTTCCTTTGAGGAAGCTTAAGGAGAGTAAAGGAGCAAATCATCCACATATTGCAACAAAGTAGAACCTTCAGAGAACTGTATATCATTCAGATGAGCCTTCAGGATTTGCGAGAAATAAGAAGGACTCTCAGTAAAATCCTGAGGCCTTACCGTCCAGGTGAATTGTTTTTCTTCCCAAGAAAAGGCAAGAAGGTATTTGGCTAACTTCATCAACTGGAACTAAAGAATTCCCTGCATGAATCAATTACAGTAAAGAATTTGCTTGCAGTGGGAATGGAGGTTAGTAATGTGTTACATGAGGGTTAGAAACAACAGGGTGTTGAGGAATAACAATGTGTTTATTGCTCAGGGGTCATCAACAAACCTCCAGCCTCAGTCCTTAGGTTTTCTCACCAGTAAAATGGGAGTGTTACAGGAGCTAGTACAAGGCCTTGAGCCTTGTCATTTTCCATTATGGGCTTTATGCCTTAAAAGGCTTCTTTACTTATAAGGGTATTCATTAATTCTGGGGAGAGATTTTGAGACATCTATTTGAATTTTGATGGGAGGTGTGCTGTGAGTTTTGCCAATATCAGTTGGAGATTTTGCCCATAAGGAAGATGGCAATCGATTCAATAGGGACAAATGACCAGTGTTTCCAGAATCACCTCTAGCACTATCAGAGACAGAACAAATAAAAGATGTCAAAGGGTCGTTTAATTCAGCTGGTTGGTTACTCTGATGACTACTGTCAAATTCTAGAATTATTTCCCCCTTTTGAGAGGAAGAAATTCTGACACAATAGTTCACTAAGAAGTCTCAACCTAACAACTGGGTAGGAGCAGAGGAACTAAGGTGAAAAGAGTGTGTATCTTTCAAAGGGCCTAATCAAAATGGAATATATTCAGAAGCAGGAACCTTTTGGGGTTCACTGGAGATTCCCACAATTTAAACTCTTTTAGTACTCCAAGGCAGGGGCTGGCTGCTTTATAGTAGTGGGGTTGAGCACCAAGAGTGTGTCTCCAGTATTAATTAGGACTGGAATAGATTCATACCCAATCTGGAGAAATGTTTCTCCAAGCTGATTAAGAGGGAGGATTAGGAAGAGCCCCTGCAGTTTCTTAGAGCTCCATCATTAAGCATTGGGAGGACACTGGAAAGGCTGGTTAGAGGCTGAAGGCACTTAAAGTGCTTTAATTTGTAACAATCTCTTTTCCAGTGTCTTGGCTCTTTGCAATAATAGCAGAAACTAGGAGGGTTTTGTTTTTCGTTTTGGAGCCTTCATTTGCTGGAGTTGAAGATTAAGAATTTTGGCAGTCCTCCTTTCTGGTGACTCATCTAGAGTGTGAGAGAGCTGGTTTTCCAGATTAACTAAACCTGAAGGAGACATAGTTTCTCATTCCATCCTGGTCCTTTATACTAGAAGGGAAGGGTCCCAGTACAGCCCATTAATAAACATAGAGTTAAAAGCTGTCTGGTAGAATCAGCATCTTAAGGAAGACAAGAATTTTCTTTAGAAATAATCTGAAGTCAACTGTAATAGTCATGAACACGTTCATCAGATTTTTGTGTGCAAGCCTGAATTTTGTTCCAGTCAGCAGGCTTTGGAAAAGCCCTAGGTGTTGCATGATGAAGTCACCTAACAATTGCTTGAGCCTGATCATATAAGTTAGCAGGCTGGTCTCCCGGTTGGAATTCTAGAGATCTTTCAGGATTTTCCCAATTAGCGGTTTTCATCCAGTACTGGCCTGGCCTTTACCAACAAGCATACGAACTAGCTGATAAAACTCAGAGAAACCAGGTTGAGGGAAGTTTGAATTACTACATTAAATTCCTCAGCAAATCTGTGAGGATCTTTAGCTAACTTTGGGAAAACTTTTGACTAGGGCTTGCAGTTCAGGTTTAGTCCAGAGAATATGAGAAATTAAGGGTATAGACTCTGATCCTCAGAATGCTTAAAGGGACAGGTTCTGACACGTTCACAGGTAAAGGGGGTGGGGAGAGTTTAAGAGGAAAGGGAAAGTTTGATGGGAGAATTAGTATGAGAGATGAGGGTACAGAAGAAGCGTAGGTGGTAGAGAAGCAAAGGAGGAAGATTATGCTGAAGGCAGAGTCTGGCCATTAGAAGCCAAAGGAGACAGAGACAAGATGGTGCTGGAGGAGAAGCCTGTGACAAAGAAGCCAGGGAAGAAGAGCCTGAGGCGTTAAGAGCCATCTTACCTTTCTTTAATCATTTGTTTGCCTCAGTTAATCTTAAAATCTTATTTTGCAGGGAGGTAGCTTTAGCCTCCTGATAACATTTAGAAGCCTCAAAATACTAATCAGAATAGACATTCCACTCAGTTCTGGAAATTTCTGAGCTATTGTAATCCAACTTAGTTTTAAGAAAATTGAGTTCGGGGATTTTAGAAGTTCCCCACAATGGCCATTGATATTCTAAATTGCCTTTGGTCAGGTTGGTTCATTTAGTTAGAAATGCACATGAGGAAGGACTGTGGTTTTTAAACATAAAATCAGCTGGAGTCCCTGTTGGGGGGGGTACCCTCAAAATATTTAGATAACTAGGATTCCATTTCTCAGTGGGTTTTCTCTAGCGTAAAAGAGTAATTTTCAAACCGTTCAAACAGCTCAATTTAAACAGCTTGCAAGCTAGTACAATCCAGTTCTAAGGAAACAGCTAGGTCTCAGAGGAGCCAGGCCAAATGCTTTTCAGCCAATTTCCAGGGAGTAACCCATTTTCCAAAGGAATGGGCTGCCAGCTGAACTGGCACAATTTCAATGTAGTGGCTCCTGTTCCCAAAGGAATGGGCCAATGGCTTCTCATCCAGCTTCAGTTGAATTAGTTTGATCTCGAAATCAGACCAAAGTGTCAAATGAATACTTGCATACAAAACAAGGTCTTAACCAGAAAGATGAAACCTTAAAATAGATTCTGAATAAACCCTGGAGAGCTTCAGATGCAAAGAGGGCTTGAGCTTGGATCCAGGAGAAAGATGTATCTTCAAATTCCAGGGTTGGAGAGAAAAGCAGTGAGTGACAATGGGCTCAATTGTGGGTACTGCACCTGTTTGCTCACCAGCCCCAGAGCCATCAGGGGTCTTCTCTGGTCCCTGTACAGGCCACCAAAATTGACCTAAAACAAATAGACTACCAGATATTTCTCCATCAAAGATAGGTTGATTCAGGATCAGCAGAGAATTACAATTTGGAGTCTGCAAGCTTGGGTAGTCATGCGCAAGTCCCCGCAGGCAAGGGAAGGAGAATGCTATTATAGAGGAAAAAAGGAAATTGGGAAGGCTATAGGAAAAAAAAGAGTTCATGGATTTTCTCTAGCTGAGCCCTTGGCAGGAGAGAAGAGGGGTCTTTAACCTTCTTGTTGGGCTCTGCCTTTGTCACAGAGCCTGAGAGCTCCCCCTTCTGGTCACCTGACTCTGTTTAATTAAGGTTTCTGTTTTTTTTTTTTTTTTTTTTTTTTACAACACCACAGTGGATCTTACAGGGTGCCTGTCCTTGAAGAGCATAGAGTCTAATGGGGCACCAAATCTACACAGAACTAATATTATAAAGCACAACATGGGATGAAGTAAGTGCTGTGCAACCTGGTGATGAATTGCACTTACTTCTTCTGGAGCCCCATAAAGATGCTAGTGCAAGCCCCATTTTGCTAGTTTTGTAAGGTGGCTGGGACCATCTATTACATTGAGCCAGGCAGGGCTCCTTTACACTCCCTGCTCCCCCCTCCCGCCGCAGAACATCTTGGAAGCAATCTTGGCACACAGTTTTATTATAAAATGTTATCGCCCTAAAATAATCTAAAGACATTGTCAGGAAACAGATTAAGACACTTGGCAAGCCCCTTTCCCAGGCTGCCAAATTTCTGATCTTCAGAGTACCCTTCACTTCACCTATGAGATACAGGCCTGGAGTTGAATTCCCAGTTTTCAGCTAGCAAACCATCATGCTGTCAGGGACACATCCTCAACTGAGTGTGTTATTGGAACCCAGGGGTCCAGACTATCTGTGGACTTCAAGAAAAGGAAATAGAGGCTTTCTTAGCCATCTTATCATCTTCTGTCCCCTGCATTTGTCCCCCATCTATCTCTACCCAGAATACTCTTCACCACCCCACAGAAAGGGAGGATCACTTCCCATCTCTTCTGCAGGCCTTCACAATTCACCAATCCACAGATCTTCATTTCCTGTCCAACCCACACCCCATAAAACCCCTGCGTTGCAATAGCCAACAGCTGATGCATCCTATAAAATCAGGCTTTTAACAATTATATGTTAACTTGAAGTGACATGCATTGGACTTGTTTAAAGCCCTACTGCAGCTACAGGATTACTGAAGAATAATTTAGTAATTTCTATGAGGAACTGGGGAAGGCCTCTGAGAGAAGCGGGCATTAGGACCATATCCTGGAAGATAGAGTTAGTCTTCTTAGGCAAAAAGGGGGGTCAAGGGCTTCCCTGGTGGCGCAGTTGTTGAGAGTCCGCCTGCCGATGCAGGGGACGCGGGTTCGTGCTCCGGTCCGGGGAGATCCCACATGCCGCGGAGCGGCTGGGCCCGTGAGCCATGGCCGCTGAGCCTGTGTGTCCGGAGTCTGTGCTCCGCAGCGGGAGAGGCCGCAACGGCGAGAGGCCTGCGTAATGCAAAAAAACAAAAAACAAAACAAAACAAAACAAAAAGGGAGGAGGGGGTCAAGGCATCCAGGTCGATGGAATAGCATGAGTAAAGGTATGTTCAGGAAACACTGAGACAGTGGTGACAGCACAGATTGTATGAAGTTGATGGGAAATAAACTGGAAGAATGGGCTGGAGCTTGGTCACGGAGATCTAAATACCAGTTTAAGAATTTGGATTTGATTCAGTAAACAACTAGAAGCCATCGAAAACTTTTGTGGAAAGAACTTCACCTGTCCTTTAGAAAGTCAGAGCAGTTAGAGGTTACTGCAGCACTCCAGGTAAAAGATAATGGGGGTTTATCATAGAAGGTAATAGAATTAAATGGACGGGACCAGATTAGCAAGTCACTGGGGAAGCTAGGTCTTGGCTGCTGATTTCCTAACTACTAAATTGAGATGGATTGTTTAACCTAAGGATAACTAGAAAAATCATGAGTCTGCCCACATTTTTATCCAGAGGCAGGGAAAGAACAAGGCCTAATGAATAAATGTATGGAGACATTGGGAGAAATAAATAAAATTGATTTGTAGTTAAATCCCATGAGTCACGCACCATCAGCATACTGGTTACTTTAGGGTCTTTCTTATACACTCACCAGGGAACAGTGTTATCCTAAAGGCAGCTAAGTGTCCTTACTAAGTGGGAACTGCTTCATTTATTCACCCATCAAATATTTATTGATCACTTACTATATGCTAAGTGCTCTGTACATAATGAACAAGACACAGCCCTTGCCCTTGAGTTGTTTATCGTCTGGGGTGATGCAGGGAGTCACACAAATGAGGCAATTCCAGTGGAGGGGGAAGCAGTTAAGACAGAGGCAAGCACGGGACACCCACAGAACACCAAGGAGGCAGCTAACTGGATCCTGAAGGAATAAGGAAGCATCGGCCAGAAAAGCAGGAGGGCAGTAAAGGGAAGGATACTCACGTTAAGGAGAACAGTGGAAATAAAAGCCCCAAGGTGAGAGAGGGCTTGGTAGGTGTGAGGTGAGAATAGTGGGCACAAGGCTGCGTCCAGACTGCGCAGCCTCCCAAAGCGTCCCAGGGCCGGGGCCATGGGAGCCACTGAAACCTTTAAGCTACGAAATGACAGCCTCGTGTTTTAGAAAGCTCACTCTGGCTGCCGGGAGGAGGACCGATCGGAGGGGTATGAGGCTGCAGCTTGGGCGCCTACCATTCATCATGTGGCTGTCCCTGCCAGCGCTGCCTTCCACCTGTAGAAATCCACCTCATCCATCAACACTCAGCTCCTGGGACACCCTCTCTGTGTCTGCCAATCACAGTTAATTGCTCCTTCTTCAGCGTTTCCATCATCCGGTTGAGTGTGCCTATGTTTCCCTTAATAAGCCCAGCTCTACAACACCTCTTGGGATATTGAAATCCTGAGAACGCCCTTTGTAAATTATAAAGTGTTGGACAAATGTTTGCAGTGTGATGACAGTAGCAATGAGGTTGTTTGTCTTCTCAGCTAGACTGAAAGACCTCTGAGAACAGTGATTGTGTACTAAATCTCCCAAGTCCTTGCTGGAGCAAGTCCTTATTTCAAAGAGTCTTTCATGCTGAAGAGGCACTGAGATATATATCAGAGATCACTTCGAATCCAGACAGACCTGGGTTTGAATCCCAGCTCCTGACTGGATGTGTAGTCTTAAGCGCATTTTACCTCTCTGAGCTTCAATTTCTTTATCTGTGAATAGAAACAAAAATACTTAACCTATGAGGTTGTTACGAGGATCAACAGTACATATAGAAAGTGCCGGGCACAGTAGCTGACCCTCCACAGTAGTGGCCATCGTCTCCATTTATATACCCGTCCTGGAGAAACCAAGTCCCAATTTAGAAAATGATACTCTGAAGAAACTAGTAGATGAGCAGGAAAAGCTACAATCAGGCGAGATAAATTAGGAGTTTGGGACTAACATATACATACTACTATGTATAAAACAGATGACTAACAAGGACCTACTGCATAGCACAGGGAACTATATTCAATGTCTTGTAATAACCTATAATGGAAAAGAAGCTGAAAAAGAATATATATATATATATATATATATAAACTGAATCACTTTGCTCTATGCCTGAAGCTAACACAGCAGTGTAATTAACTATACTTCTATTTTAAAAAGTTATTGAAAAAAACTAAAATGAAAAATCATTTTACTAAGATAAAAATTCATAAACAAGTCCTAGAAAGACAAGTTGCTCATAGTGACAGTATATTCAAATAGAATTTTCCGTGATGATGGAAATGTTCTAAATCTGCACTGACCAACATGTAGCCACGAGCCACGTGTGGCACCTGAGCACTTGGAATGTGGCTAGTATGAATTTTTAATTTTAATTAATTTAAGTTTAAATAATGACCTCGGGCTTGTGGGTACCATGTTGGACAGCGCAGGTAGATGCTACGTTCTCTAAGCTGGTGTGATGGCAAGGATGTACAGGGGCAGGCGGAATGGACGGGGAGATCTGTTTTCAGTGCTGTCCAGAAAGGTTGAGTCTTCATACAGCGGTTATAAGAAGTTATAATAAGGAAGGGCCAAGTGGCCAGGCAGCAAGAGAATAGGGGCTACGGAGGGCAGATACCACACCCCAGCATAAGGATGGAGATGATCATTACTATGTGCAAGGAAGGGAAAACCATCCCCAGAAGCCTGTGCTAAGTGCAGGCCCTATCTAGGTTATCTAGTATAACACCCTTGTGGTGTCCTTGCAAGTGAGCTACATCAGCAGGATGGACGGTTTGGTGCATAAGAGTTTTATGATCTTGCTTCACAACCTTTGGCTGAACCTTAGATTTTACCCCAAAGGCAATCAGTTCTGGAGAGCAGTGAGCAACTGTCAGAGACTGCAGGGACAGATGAAATGCTAGAGTAGTATCCTGAATTCCAGAGGAGGAACCCCCTGCTCTGAGTTATCTCCTCTCACAGTGTCACATGTGAATTTCACTACAGAACAAGAGGGAAAAGGGGGCCAGAAAACCTGCTTCACTCTCCCATTCCTTCACCCGCCTGCAGCTGGACGACTGTCCATGACATTCCAGGTCACCATGGAGACAGTCCCAGAGAGGCTCACCTTCCTCCCTGCTTCTTTGTGGGCCTATCAAACAAACCAGAGGGGGAAGGAGGCTGATCCCACACCCACTTGGTCATGTAGATGAGGTGGCAGCAAGCCAGAGACTGGGAGGGAAGGGAAGAAAGAAACGGACAGAACAAGGGTCACATGTGGAAGGGGTTTCAGCTTGGTGGGATCTGAAATATTTTAAAATTCTGGGGAATCAAGAGAACATAATTCTATGGAATTATTATACCCACTTCCTCTCCTAATTTTTCTCCCTTGGTGATATAACCAACTATTGAGCTTGCACAGAAAAGTTTAGCTCAATTCAACAAATATTTATTGAATATCAGTTTAACCAAGCCCTGAAGGATACATTCAAATTAGGCAAAATCCCAGCCTTCTAGGAAGGAGCCAGGAGGAGAGTAACAGTTGTCAGAGAGAAATAAACAAAACACAGCAGGAACAAAGAGAGAGGGGCCCCGATAGGTGTTCAGGAAAGTCTGCAGAGATGAAAGATGCTGTAGTGTTCCTGGAAGGATAAGAAGAATTCCAATTAGCTTAAAAAATAAATCAAAAACATTCTTAGAAGAGAGATTAAATGAATAAAGGCCCAGAGACATGGAGTTGCCATGGGTGATAAGGGACAGAGTAATGCAGGGTGGCTGTATTGTAGGCGACTACAGGATATGAGAGGAAAAGACAGTGGTAGGGAACGGAGCAGGAAGTGTTGATTATGCAAAATTCAGAAGGCACTTTGGATGCCATGCCAAGATTTTCAGACATCAGCAAAGGGGGGCCAATGAAGATTTTTGTGCAAATAAGTGACATGTTCACTAACGTTTCCTTTTAACAAACTTTGCTGAGGACAAATATTCATAAATATGAAAAAGACTTAAACCCTTTTGTTGGGTTCTCAGGGCATAAATGACAAGATGCAGGCTTTTGGGGAAGGACACTGGGGCAGCAATGAATGCAGAGGTGGAAATGGAATATTAAGTGACTGCAGCAAGAAAATGAGTCAGGAGACAGCTAGCTGATGAAGGCCTAAACCAGGGCAGCAGTGACAGGGGAGCGGTGATGGAAACGGCAGGAAGACGTGGTTGGGTGGGAGATACCCAGCTGGCCAAGACTCAGTGGTCCATAGGATGGGGGTGTGGGGGAAGGGATCAAAGGGAGAGGCTGTATGAGGAAATAGGAGAATTTCTTAATCTGTTTGGAGAGAAATGAAAGGATCAACTCTACTCTCTCTCCCATTTACCCAGTGAAGTGAATTAAAAAAAAATAGTAAATTGAACCCCAAGGCAATCATCCACATACACCCAATACTGATCACCATCCCAGGGAAGACCACCAGTCATTATCCCAACATGTCCCAATAGCTCTGCATCTAAACATATGTGCACATACATGTGCACACATGCATACACGTGCAACAGGCAATGTGCACATGTGCTACACAAATATACCCAAACTGCTACTTGTTTTCTCCTACTAACCACTCTTAAATTGCTGTCAGCTAGGGGCAGTCATTCTGTATTCCTTATATGTCTATATAAGGCAATGAGTTGAGGAAGAAAGGACCAGCTCAGGATTACCAACACTGTGGTATGTCACTATGCATCCAAGGTAAGCTTTGGCTAAAATTTGCCAAATTTACCAACTGAAGGCTGAAGAAAAGAGGGCACAAGCAAACCGGGACAACACAAAAACAGTTTAAAAAATTGTTTTTGAACTTGGTATTCCATGGTTCCAAAAAAAAAAAAATACCTGGATACTATCAAGGAAGTGAAAAGACAGCCCAAAGAATGGGAGAAAATATTTGCAAACCATGTATCTCATAAGAATCTAGTATCAAGAATATATAAAGAACTCTCATAATTCAATGATACAAAGACAACCCAGTTTTTAAAATGAGCAAAGAATTTGATAGACATTTCTCCAAAGGAGATATATAAATGGACAGTAAACATATAAAAGCATACTCAGTGTCATTACTCATTAGGGAGATGCTAATCAAAATAACAATGGAATACCCTTTCACACTCATTACAACAGCTATAATCAAAAACATGGACAATAACAAGTGTTGGTGAGGATGTAGAAAAATTGGAAACCTCACACAGTGCTGGGGGAATGTAAAATGGTGCAGCCACTTTTGGAAAGAAGTTTGGCAGTGCATTAAAAAGTTAAACATAGTTACCATATGGCCCAGCAATGCTACTCCTATGTATGTACCAAGAGAAGTGAAAACACATGTTCACACAAAAACTTGTACATGAGTGTTCATATCAGTATTATTTATAACAGCCAAGAAGTGGAAACAACCCAAATGTTCATCAACTGATGAATGGATAAACAAAATATGGTGTATCCATTCAGTGGAATATTATTCAGAGACCAAAAGAAAAATAAACCAGTACTGGTACATGCTACAACACAGAAGAACCTTGAAAACATGATGCTAAGTGAAAGAAGCCAGACATGAAAGGCCACATATTGTATGATTCCATTTATATAAAATGTCAAAAAAAAAAGTAAATCCATAGAGACAGAAATTAGATTGTTGGATGCCAGGAGCTGAAGGAAGGGAGTGGAAGGAAGAGTAACTGTTAATGGGTATGAGATTTCTTTTGGGCGTGATGAAAATGTTCTGGAACTAGGAACTGCTAATGGTTATACAACTTTGTGAAGATACTTAAAATCACTGAATTGTACACTTTAAAAGGGTGAATTTTATGGCATGTGAAATATATCTCAATTTTTCAAAATCATTTGACTCCTTGGTCTAGTACTCTAGGTGTTTTTTTGAGGATAATATGTCTTTCTCACTTGTTGATTTAATACACACTATGATGTACCTAGGAGTGTATGTCTTTTAACTTAACCTGCTTGGAATTCATTGGCCTTTTGAAATTGGAGGATTAGAGTTTTTCATCAATTCTGGAGCCATTATTCTTCAAAAATTGCCTCTCCATTATCTCTCTTTTCTCCCTTTGGGACTCCAGTTAGACTCATGATAAATTGTTTCACTCTCCTTTCCATATCTATTAACATTTTTTTTTTTTGGTATTCTTCATCTTTTTGTCTTTCCTTGCTGCATACTGGTTGATTTCTTTAGATTTATTTTCCAGTTCTGTCTTCAGCTATACCTCATCAGTGTTAAATCATCAATTAAGTATCTAATTTAATTTAGTATCACCATCCAGGTGGTGGGAATTCAGTCTAAATGAGGCCATATTGTGCTTGAATGTTCAAGCAGATACTTCCCCCCTTCTAACATGCATCTAAGCTCACACTAGGCAGTTTCCTTATCTGTCCTTGGTCAGGAAGCAGGTGACTATTTTCGTGTTTGTATATGAGCAAATGTTTTTGGCAAAGAATAAGTGAATGGCAAGCATTAGTTAAAGATGGTGTATAAACCTGGAGAAATCTGCAAGTTTATCTCCCTTGGAGCTATTTGTCCAAACTTCAAAGGGTTTTGAAGAACTAGGGACTTTCCCCTTTCTTCCCAGAGAGGATCTGTTTACATCAGAGAGCAAATATTTCCCCCCCTCTCTGCAGGGGGGAGGGTGGCCACTGTGCAGCAATTCCTATATAAACTTGGAGAGTCATAATTTCAGGGCTCCTGTCCTGTAGGATAGACCACTTGTACATGCAGAGTGAACACCTGCTCTTATCACATCACCCCAAGAGGGAAAATGGAGTCTGGGAAGCCAGCACTGTATTGGCTATACATAAATATTGGTCTGATCCCTGATCCAGAAAACTGGTGTTTGCTATCAAGATAAAATAACTATACAGAGACATAAAAAACCATTATCCCCTAAGTGGCCAGAGAGTGAGAGGCTGGTTTATTTTCTGGTCACCCCTACATTAAAGGTGTAGGACTTTGCAGTTCAGCTTTGTACAGGTGCTCTCCTACTCTACTCACCAGTTTGAGCATTTTCTCCATTTCCCATCACCCTGTGAAACTGAAAGGGAAAGATCAAGATCACTAGAGTTGAATGTATGTCCTCAGTAAAGACCCACCTCACAGCTGAAGTTTAAGTTTGAGTTCCTGGTATCACTTTGTTTTTTGTCAGTTGGTTGTTTTTGTTTTGTTTTTACAACCTTATTGCTGCATAATTGAAGTACCATAAACTGCACGTATTTGATCAATTTCAGTGGTTTACACTCATGAAACCATCCCTATAATCAAGATAATGGACATCTCCATCCCCCCCGAAAGGTTTCCTCCTGCCCCTTTGTAGCACATCCCTCCATCTACCCTCATCCCCAGGCAACCACTTTCTATCACTGCACTGTCAACTATCACCATAGGCTTACTTTCTATCACTGTACATTCATTTGAAGTTCCGAGACATTTATAGAAATGAAATCATGCCGTATGTACTGTTTTTTGCCTGGCTTCTTTCACTCAGCATAATGGTGCTGAGATGAATCTATTTTGCATGTATCAATAGTTTGCTCCTTTTTATTCACTTTGGTCTTGGACTCCAAGTATTCTCCATTCACTTTTTTTTTTAATATTTTATTCAGATGTTTCAATTAGTTTTGGTAGGAGGGTCAGCCAGAACATCTAGTTTGCTGTACTTCCAGACACAGAAATTTCATCTTAATGTCCTGTGGAAAGAAATATCTTCTGAGGCCTCTTGATGGCCATTGTGGGGGAAATGAATGAGGCATGCATAACAGATCCACTCCAGGATTCCTATCTCCCCTAAGTATTTCATTTTTGCTATATTATACCAATGCATTTCTAGCATCTCAGTTTCATTTAGGTTACAGAAAGCATAGGGCTTTATTTAGAGAGTTACAGGTAGTTCGAGGCAGGCTTTATCTTCCCCCCAAATCTCCATTAGCCCTTTACACTTTGCAGGGACAATTGGTATTTTTTCAATCTTATGTAAAGTTCTAGGCAAATGAAGTTTGCCACGTATCCTTTCCCTTCCAATTTGATTACCCCTCACAATTTCTTCCCATGTTAACCCTCTGAATTACAGTAGTATGTAGAGGAAAGTTATGGGACCATTTTTTTTCAATCAGTGTGTATTGTGCCAACAGGCAGGATCCAAAACACTACAAGTTAAGGACGTCCCAGGAGGGGTTTCAGAAATGCCAGAAGGCAGTGAGTAGCTCCAAGGCAATAGAATGACTATAAACAGGGGCATTCCTAAGGGACAGCAGACCTGGAATTTATCCCATATCTATAGCTCCATCAACACCCAACAGGTTTAAGCAGATAAAATAAGGTTAAATGGTGCAGTGGTTGAGATTCCGTGCCCCGGTCGGGGAGGATCCCACATGTCGCGGAGCGGCTGAGCCCGTGAACCATGGCCGCTGAGCCTGTGCGTCGGGAGCCTGTGCTCCGCAACGGGAGAGCCCACAACAGTGAGAGGCCCGCGTACCGCAAAAACAAACAAACAAACAAACAAAACCACAAAATGAAGCACTATGGCAGCCCAGAGGTGGGAAAAGAAGTCAAAAGTCATCCTATGTCAACTTTCTTCTACGCTTTGTGTATCCACAGAGCCAAGCCCTAGTCTTGGCATATAGTAAATGCTTAAGAAAAAATCAAATTTGGTGACTTATATAGGGATAAATACTTCAAGCACTGGAGAGATCCTCCTTCCTTATGGTTGAGGTATAGACTTGTTTGCAAATGTTTGCCGAATTCAATACAAATGCAAAATAAATAATTTCATTGTTTAGCATGGGTCAGAGAAGAAGAAATTGTCAATATGGGTATTGTGGAAAGAATGAACATGGTGTCAGAAAACCTGAGTTCATATCCAAGATCTGTCACTTATTAACCGTGTAGACAAGTCACTTTGGAGGGAGGGAAGAAGTATTTGATTCTTCATATTTAAATGAAAATAAAAAACAAAACAAAAACAATCTGTCCTGATTATCTTATTACTTTGCCAATTGTTACAATCAACAAGTGAGAGAATAGAGATGGAATCTCTTTGAAAAGAATATGGTGGTAAATCAGTGTAAGGAATAATAATTATTATTATTGCTGCTGATAATAGTAGTAAGCACTCAATATACTCTCTCATTTGAATGGGTGCTTTAGCATAGGAAACCCAGGCAGGAAAATCTATTTGTTGCTTTTGCCAGAACATACTCATTGACAAGGTATGTCTGAGTCATGGCCTTGGCTCCTTCTTGTCAACTTTATGAAAGATTGGAAAAGACCTCAAATTAGATAAGACAAAAAAAAAAAAATTAAATGGCAACCTCATGGGCCAGATACTTTGAAGGAGAGTTTGCGTGGATTGGAGCATGAAGGAGATGGTTCCCTTGATGCTGAGTTATTTTAATCCGCTTTAAGATGGAGGGTCACAGGCTTTTTAGAGCCAGGAAGCTCCAAACATAGGCAACTATCTCATTCTGACTCACAAAGATAATTTTCCACTCAACAGTTATTTTCCCATTCTCCTGGCAAACAGGGGTTACATTTTATTCTGGTGTTTAATCCCTTCCTTGCATGACTCAGAAGGAAAATCCTAATTAGTTTGTCATTCCTGATCCCCATTTCCCTCTCAACATATATTTATTGAGCATCTACTATGTGTCAGACACTGCTTGAGGTTCTGGAGAATCAGCAGCAACAAAACACAGTCCCTTCCCTCAGACTAGAGGGTAGATAGATAACAAACAAATAAAAATACATAACGTTGTATCATATGGAAAGAAGTGCTTTAAACAAAAATGAAGGAGAATATGGGTTCAAAGAGTCATGGAGGGTATGATTTTTAAGTAGTCAGAGTACGATTTTCAGAGAAGGTAACACTTCAGCAGAGACTTAAATAAAGACAGGTTAAAAAATAATTATAAACACACCTTGGTACAGCAGTACCTAAAGCACTTCCGGAATAGGTGTGCCTTCCATTTACACTTTTTATTAATACTAGTATTCAGAGTTTATTATTTCAATTTTTTTTTTTTAAATAAAGGAAGAACATACTAAAGGCAGTCTTCACAGATATTACTTCTGAGGCAGTAGAGGAGGCCAATCCACCATCTCATCATCGCCAAAACTGTGATTACGTGATTCGTCTGACCATCCCCCAGTGGGTTTGTTACAGGCAGCCATGTGACTTGGTTCTGCCCAGTGAGATATGCGCCGGAGTCTGCAGAAGGTATCTGGTCATGTTGGGAAGGGGGAAGCTGGGGTGAAGTGAGAGTAGCATCGACATACATACACTACCAAATGTAAAATAGCTACCTAGTGGGAAGCAGCCGCATAGCACAGGGAGATCAGCTCCGTGCTTTGTGACCACCTAGAGGGGTGGGATAGGGAGGGTGGGAGGGAGACGCAAGAGGGAGGAGATATGGGGACATGTGTATGCATATGGCTGATTCACTTTGTTGTACAACAGAAAGTAACACCGCATTGTGAAGCAATTATACTCCAGTAAAGAGGTATTAAAAAAAAAGAGGCACATATCTGAAAAGTTTACATACTGTACGACATTCCAATCATGACATTCTAGAAAAGGCAAAATCATGGAGACAGTAAAAAGTTATTGCCAGAGGTCAGAGGGGAGTCAAGGATGAATAAGTGGAGTACAGAGAATTTTTAGGCCAGTCAAACTACTCTGTACGATACTATAGGGGTGGATGCCTGCCATTATTCATTCTTCCAAACCTATGGAATGTACAACACCAGGAGTGAGCCCTAACTTAAACCACAGACTCTGGATGGTTATGATGTGTCAGTGTAGGTTCATCAGTTGTAACAAATGTACCCCTGTGGAGTGGGATGTTGATGGAGACGGAGGCTGTGCCCTCATAGGGGAAGGAGGTATACGGGAACTTTCTACTTTCCATTCAACTTTGCTGTGAACCTAAAATTGCTCTAAAAAAGTCCATTGAAAATAAAAAGGTAGAGAGGGAGAGACACATGAACAGAAATAGTACCTCTTCCTCCATTAAGCCATGCTGTGGTAGCAAGCTATCTTGGAAAACACAAAGACAGCCAGGCGAGGATGGACGAATAGAAACTTAGATTGTTACATTTCTCCATTAACCAACCCTAGTGCCACCCTAAATTTCCCTATAGTTTAAGCCTGTTGGGATTTTCTATAACTTGCAACCAAAGCACACTAATTAATATAAAGCTAATTAATACAAACAATGCTAATTAATATGAATATAAATGTCCCAGAGTGAGAGGAAAGGAAGGGCCAGTGGCTGGGGAAAGCCAGGGCACAAGCCAGCCTCCTGTGTGGTCATTGTCACTCAGGACAACGCCCACTGGGCCACGCTCTCTTCCCAAGATCCCCTCCATGCCTGAGGAAGCCGAGATGAGTCACTGACCCTGTGGAGTCACTGTTCTTGTTCCCAAGAAGACTCAGACACTCTGATTTTTTTTAAAGGTCCCCAGAGGGCAGAATCATAGAGCACTTAAGGGGAGACCATTCTCAGACAACACTGTGCCTCCCCTGATTGCCAGCACCTACCCAAGCCACCTCCAATGCGCATTTCTCTACCCATGCTCTGACCGTTCTCACATGTGTATGACACATGCCTGGTGCACCCATACTTACGTGTGGTCCCATAGAACCACGTGTGCAACTGCATAGGTATATTCATCGGACAAATATGTATTTGTGCCACGTGCTGTTGTGGCTCCATGATTTGAGGAGTGAAAGGATTAACCAGACGGAACGTTTTTCCTTTCTCCTATCACTTAAATGTTGCTTTATCAAGGATCTTCTCCTTGGCCTTCAGCCCTCACGTTTCCCTCTTTAGGCATTGTTCTTCCCTTGATCTCAGCCTCACTTGGGCTTCTGCTCCCTCCTGGGCTCTGAAAACCTCTAAGTCTCTATTCTCCAGCCTAGATGTTTTTCCAGTTTTATTGAAATATAGTTGACATACAGCACTTTATAAGTTTAACGTGTATAGTGTAATGATTTGACTTACATATACTGTGAAATTGTTACCACAATAAGTTTAATTAACATCTATCATCTCATATAGGTACAAAAAAAAAGAAAAGGAAAAAAAAATTTTTTTCATGATGAGAACTCCTAGGATCTACACTTTTAACAACTTTCATATATACTGTACAGCAGTCACCATGCTGTACATTACATGCCTGGTACTTATTTTGTACCTTTTGACCGCCTTCCTGCAATTCCCCCTTTCCCATCCCCCACCTCTGGTAACCACAAATGTGCACAAATCTGATCTCTTCTAGGAGTTTGGATTTTTAAATTTTCTTAATTTTCAATTTTTTTGCCTTTGTGTTTTCCTTTTTTCCCCAGTTTTATTGCAATATAATTGACATATAACATTTTGTAAGTTTAAGGTGTACAATGTTATGATTTTATACATGTATGTATTGAGAAATGTTTACCACATAAGGTTAGTTAACACATCCTTCACCTCTCAAAATTACAATTATTTTTGTTATGGTGAGACCATTAAAGCTCTACTTTTTGGGCAATTTTTAAGTGTACAATATAGTATTGTTAACTGTAGTTACCATGCTGTACATTAGATCTCCAGAACTTATTCATCTTATAGATGAAAGTTTATACCCTTTGACAACATCTCTCCTTTTACTCCACTCTTGAGGCCCTGGAAATCATCATTCTCTGTTTCTATGAGGCCAATGTTTTTAGATACCACATATAAGTGAGATCATACACTATTTGTCTTTCTCTATTTGACTTATTTCACGTAACATAATGCCCTCAAGGTCCATCCATGTTGTCTCAAATGACAGGATTTCCTTCTTTCTTAGGGCTGAATAATATTCCAGTGTGTGTGTGTGTGTGTGTGTGTGTGTGTGTGTGTGTGTGTGTGTATGTATCACATCTTCTTTATCCATTCACTCCTAGATGGACACTTAGATTGTTTCCATATCTTGGCTATTGTGAATAATGTTTCAGTGAACATGGGAGTGCAAATATCTCTTCAAGACAGTGATTTCATCTCCTTCAGATATATACCCCAAAGTGAGATTGCTGGATCATATGGTAGTTCTACTTGTAATATTTTGCAGAACCTCCATACTGTTTTCCGTAGTGGCTGCACCAATTTACGTTCCCACGCACAATGCATGAGGGTTCCCTTTTCTCCATAGCCTCTCCAGCATGTTATCTCTTGCTTTTGATGACAGACATTCTAACAGATGTAAGGTCTTACGTGGGTTTTTTTAATTTTAATATTTCACGTATGAGTCAGAGCATACAGTATTTGTCTACCTCTGTCTTATTTCACATATCCAGCCTAGATCTCTTTCCACCCTTTCACATGCAGTTAAAAGAACCAACTCCACTTCTGTGGCTACTACTGTACTCACAGTCACCCGTCAGTCCCAGAGTTTGCTTTTTTTTTTTTTTTTTGGCTTCACCTACAGTGACTAACTCATCCTGGTTTGACTAGAACTCTCCTGGCTTTATCACTGCACGTCCCACGTCCTGGGAGCCCCCTCAGTCCCAAGCAATGGGAACAGTTGGTCGACTTAGTCACACCTTCACAGGATCTTTTTTTGCAAAGGTCATCATATCTTCTCCATTTGTAAATCCAATGGACACTTTTTAAACATCATCTTATTCGAGCCCTCTGAATTTTGACACCGTTCACCACATCCTGCAGTTCCTATGACTCTACTCTATCCTGATTCTCCTTCTGCATCTCAGTTATTCCCTCTCAGAGGCTCCTCTTTTTCTCTCCTCGCTTTAAATGTTGTTTGCCCAAGGTTTGGTCCTCAGCCTGCTTCACTTCTTACTAACCCTCACAGTCTCTCTGTGAGCAAGTGACCTCATTTGCTCTATTGACATCAACTCCCATCTCTGTGACTGCGATTCATTAATCTTTATCTTAGAACCTCTCAGGAGCCCCAAACCCCTATATTCAACTCTTCTGGAGCCTCACATCGATATTGGGTGTTCAGACTGGCAGGCCTGATAAATAGTCCCTCTTTGCAGACTATTAACAAGGCTTGTTTACATCAGAGTGTAAGACAGGTTACACTGGGAGATACACGAAGATAAATAACACATGTTATCTGGCCTTAAGGTACTGTTTTCACAGTAGGAAAGAGTGATTGTTTTGCAATTACCACTAATTCAAAAAGGAAGTACCACAGTGAAGTCCAACTACAGTGATAGGGAATTCACAAGAGGAAAAGTTTGCACCTAGCTGGAAAAATCAAGAGTGCTTCAAAGAGTTAGGTATTTAAGCTGGGACATAAGGCTGAGTAAGACATGCAGTGACAACATGAAGGGCACTGCAGATGACAGGATTTATGTGGACAAATGCACAGAAGAAAGACAGCATGGAGAGTGTTTGGTATAGAGGGCTGCCTGGGGTGTATATGTATCCTCACGTGTGCACAAGCTCTCATAAATAAAAGTGGTAAATTAGAAATTGCCACAGCTACTATTTATCCCCATTAACGATGATCACCAACAGCTTACAAATTATTTTGATCCTTCAAACCAGCATAGTCCATTCAGAAGCAAACTCCAGTCTAGGGGAAGCAAATACCCATTGGTTTGAAGCCTCAGACCCAATTCTCTCTCATTTGCCCCTTTAATCTATTGTTAAACAATTTATATTTTAGTTCCTTATACATACATGTCAGTGAGATATTTCCTTACCTTTAAAATGTATCTTTCTACTCTGCTAAGGGGTTCCAGGAGTTAATAAGGTATTGAAGACAAATGTAAACATACAGCTGCATTGCTTTGCCTCTTCATAATTGAGGCATAATTAATTATGCAAGATAAAAATCTGCATTTAGAAAACAACTACCATGTGCTTAGCCCTGTCCTAGACCCACTGTGTAGTATGCAAAAGAAGTAAATGACTGTGTTTCACATCCTTTAGTCTTGTTAAGAATACAAGATGTACAAAATAAATCATGTAGAAAAGTAAAGGTTAGCCTGGTTCAGATCATATAGAATTCCTGGGTAACATTAAAATCGGTGCCAGGTGAAGTAAGTTAAGAAGAGCTCTTGATCATCAGAGCTTAGAGTAGGACTCTTTTACAAATAGTCTAGGTCATGGTCATTAAAGACACTAACCCTGTCTTTTGTCCCTGGAAGCCATCACAAAATAATCACTGCACTCTTCCTGCTGAGCTCAGATACAATAGAAAACTCCTTGTCAACACAGAGTTTTTGGCAGCCACAGTTGGCCAGTTGAGACGGAATCTGCTCACCATCCTATTTACGGACTAGGAGTCCAAGATGCAGAGAGATTAAATTACTTGGACAAACTTAAGAACATGCCAGGCCAAAGCTCAAGTTTCACAACTCCTAGAATCACAGGGAAGTAGCTAGTGGAGCTATTTGGCATGGATGTTGGAATGAAAACTGTCCTGGATTCTATCATTTTCTGTATCATATTAGACAAGTGAGATAACACTCTCCTACCTCAATGGCACATCAAAAGCAGAAAATAATACATACTTTATATAACTGTTGTGAGGATTAAATAAGGAAACACATGCAAAAAGCCTGGCCATCAATAAATATTGTTATTATTGCAAACTTACAGGGTCAACAAGCATCTTGGAAGAAATCTAGCTCAATAACACAATCACTTTCAGAAAAGATAGGAGGGAAGGAACCACGATATACATGGTAGGAAGAGCACTGGCCTGGGGGGCACAACATGTGGATTCAGCCTCAGCCCTGCTATTTATAATACTAATACTTATAAATAAAGTATTACAAGATGCAGCTGTGTGATTGGGGGAAGTTACTTCTCTGACACTATTTCTTCCTCTCTTGTATGGGGATATACTCAACATTTTATGGGTTTGGTCTGAAGATTTAATAAGGAAACAAATGTAAAAGGCATCTGCAAACCAAAAACTGCTATACGTTATATGATTCCTATTGCTACTATTTTTTTTTCCTTTTTGATATAAACTTGTCTATACAGATTGTGACCATTTGAAAGGCATTCACCCCCAAGGAAAGGAAAAGTATGAACCTGTATAACTAATTATAGATTTTAGCCAAGCCCCAAACAACTGAGGTAGCATCTGTTTGTGATTCTAATACCAGCAGCAGAATGCCTCGCTGGGAGAACAGATGTATCACACCTATCCGTGGCTAGCGTGATCTGGCCCCTGCCTGTATCCCCATCTGCCTCTGTTCGTCTGCCATGTTCCTCCTCACTCTATCCTCCAGCCACGCTGGTCTTCCTCGACTTCCTTGGACATGCCAAATTTGTCACCCCTGTGTCCTTCATACATGCTGTTCCCTCTGTTTGAAATGCTCCTTTCTCACCCATCAGGCTCCTGACCATCCTCAGTAAAACAGATGCCTACCCCCAACCCCATCCATCCATCTCTTTCCAGCCCTTCCTTCATAATGCTGCAAAATTAGATTCTTTTTTCATTAACTTGCTTTTTGTCCATATCCTCTATGCAGTGTATTCTCCACAAACACAGGGGTGGGGTCTGTATGTTCGCCGTTGTGTTCCAGCATCTACTGTGTAATATTTTGAATTAATTATGAATGGCACACACTGCGGTTGTGAGTCAGGGGCTACAGCTGAAGGGAAAGCCTGTGGTGATGTTTGTGCCACCATCGGACTCCTCCATCTCTAGTTCCTTCTGTGGCTAAGCAGGTAGCAGGTCTCCCAGCACATGGCCTCCCGCAGGCTGGTTTTCCAGATTCCTGCCGAACCTTAAATGTTTCCAAAGCCTCTTCAGGAAAGCATGACAGTTTCATGATGCTCTAGGCAAACCACAGAGCAACTGCTTTGTTGTAGCAAGAGTGAGGCCTCTCTTTCAGGCACCTGGATGCCTCCTCCTTTGCCTGCAGCTTCTCTTTAGCTCTCTCCATTTGTCCTGTCTCTCTGGACCCTGACAATTATCCTCTACATTAGGGGAGAGCCCAGGGAAAAAGACACCCCCAGCATGACCACCACAGGGTACACTACTTTATTAAGTCAGAGATTATTGAACACAGCATGCAAAATTATACAAATGTTCATGCATATGCATGTGAATGTTAATTATATGAAATTTATGTGCTGACCGCCTGGGGCTGGAAATATGGTAACTTTAATCAAGGGTTCCCTGAGGGAGGTAATGCTGACAACTTGCCTGAGACCTGAGGGATTCCAGGTGTGTGTGTGAAGGAACTGTTCTGGAAGCAGCTGCGTTTTCTTTCTACCATCAATCACTGTTAACCTGCAGCTCCCGAACCCCTTTCATGAACTGGGTACTGTGTCAGGCACCACTACCTTGCTACGGGCATCACTCTCGTTTGTACAGTGTACATGTTTCAAAACACTTTGGAATGAGGTCGTATGAGTTAGCTCATTCAATTCTCAGACTAAGTCTGAGGTGAGGAAGAAGGGGTATTATTACGCCCCTTTTATAGATAAGGAAACTGAGGCTGTTCAGATGCAACGGCACTATGAGGAAGCATATGATACACGCCAAAGCTGATGCCTGTAACGTATGCTCCAGGTTGGACCCTACACACCTAGTGCTGTGTTGGTAGCATAGTGTAGAGGGAAAGGCCGGGCCTAGGGTTCCAAACATCTGTGTCCAGTCCCAGCTATTCCCCAAACTAGCTTGTGAAACTTCACCACCCTTCAAATATTTGTTTCCCTGACTATTACATGAAGCCACTGGACGAAGCAGTGGTTCGCCGCCTGGGCTGCATATTAGAATCCCCAAGGGAGCTTTTAAAAATTCCTGTGCCCAAACTGCACCCTGCACCAGTAAAATCCAATCTCTGGGCCTGCAAGATTCAGACCCACCCATGTTTGTTTAAAGCTCCCTTGGCTACTCGAAAATGTAGCCAAGATTGAAAATATTGGCTCTGAACTAAATGATCCCTTAGATTTTTCAAAACACTGTAAACTTCCATCTGAAGACAACTTGCAGCCTCTGATCAATATAAATGTTTACTAAGTGAGCCGTCCCCAAAGAAACCCATTTAACATTGTTTAACCAAGCCTCTCCCAATCAGGTGTGGCCACAAAAACCTCTCCTCCTGTGATAGTTATAAAGATCCTATTAATATCCCAGAGTACTGATGTATTCTGGAAAACACTCCATTCAGAGTCCACCTTGACAAGAACAATTTTGAAGAATTTGATTCCCTAAGCTGTTTGGGGATGTCGATTTATGCCTTAGGAAAGACTCTCTTGCAAAGTTCCAGCACCTGCCAGCACATCCCCAGATGAGATGATGGACACTGCTGCTTACCTCTCCTGGGTTTGGGTGTAGCTAAATAATTAGAATTCTCTTCAGATGTTCTGCGTCTAGAGTAAAGAAGAGAGAACCTTCCACCTATGTTTAATATGTTTCAAATGTTTTAAAGACCATGAAAGTAAGAGCATAAAAGTATAAATTACAGCAGAAGGCACAACATGCAAAAGCAAGAAAGGCAAATACATTTGAATACATCTGACTTTTAAGTGGCAAAAGACCCCACAGACCACAAATATAAGAAAGTATAGACTGGGAGGAAATATCTATCATATATTTAAAACAGAAATGTGGACTATGTAAAAAAGTCTAATAAATCAACAAAACAAAGACACATAGCACCAAATAAAAGCAAATGAAGACATGAGGAGGTAATTTGTAGAAGAAGGACAAATAGCCAATGAGAAAAGATGCACAGCCTCACTAGCGATCAAGTGAAAACAAATTAAATAATAACAAGGCATCATTTTTCACACAAGATTGGCACAAAATGTTAAAAGATTGGTAACAGCAGGTCTTTCTGAGGAATAGCAAAAGGTGTATTCTTGCACACGATTGGTGAGGAAATGAATTGAAAAAGCCTTTTTGGAGGACAATTTGGAGTAGCTAATAAATTTTTTTTTAATTTACATTCCCTCCCACCAGCAATTCCACTTCCTGGTCTCTACCTTGAAGAACGACTTGCAATGCCGTGCTGTTCACAACGGAAAAAAACTGGGCCAATTCTAAATAGCCATCAAATGCCTATATGTAAATGCATAGAGAAACATTTGGAACTCCAAGGGCACTGGTATGTGGTGGTCAAAGTGGACTGCTTTGGGAGTTCCCTGGAGGTCCAGTGGTTAGGACTCCGGGCTTCCACTGCAGGGGGCACGAGTTCGATCCCTGGTCGGGGAACTAAGATCCCACGTGGCCATGACCAAAAACAAGTGGACTGCTTTATCTGCATTATTTCTTTTTTTTCCCCCCTCTTTTTGCATAAAATTGTCTTAATGACAGTGCCCAACTCATACAGTTGCAAGTTTTAGATGAGTGAATATACATAAAGCATTCAGTGCCTGTCCCACAGTAAGTATTCAAACACATGTCACTGGTAGTATTTTTGTCATCTCTAGCCACAGAGATTTAATAACTGCCTGTTACCCAGGCATGTCTTCTTGCTTCAGCTCTGGCGTTGCTGTGGAGGGCCTATGTTACCTACCCTGGCTTCTGGGAAGTCCTTTAAAAGTCCCTTCCTTCTCCACTCATGCAGTGATCACCGCAGTCCTCTTCCTGGGTCAACATGACACAGCACATGTGCTTTCTCAAGGCTCTGAGGCGCAGCATCGTGGGAAATCTGCAAACCTCCGTCTTCAGGCTTAGTAATGGTGCTTTGCCGACTAGCAGGTCACTTCTTCCAGAAAACCTGTTTTCCTCTTCTTCAAGGAAGATCCCCAAGCCCTGCTGAATGTGGGATGGGGGCCAGAAGTGGGGAAGGCAAAGAGTGAAGGAGCATCACATTTTGTTTCAGACAAATGCTTAGTGAGACTTGGGAGACCGTCTTTCTCAGCTTCTTCTCCGAAACGCATGGACAGTTTAGCCCTGGAAGAATTTAACCGGCAGCCACAAAGAAAATGCTGTTCAATAAATTAATTTTTCTCACAGCACTAATGAGGCAATGGCCGAGGATGGGGGAAGGGCTGTTAGAGCTTGGTAAATTGGCGCCGCCCAGACAAGGAAATTACACCGAGGTCTCCCGCGGTGAATCGTTGCTCAGGAAACGGGGAGGAAAGTGAAGAGCCGCAGGCTCTAGGAAATGTGCAGCGCCTTACTGGAGATCTGTTTATTTATTTTTATCTCCAGTTGCTTCCTCTAACATACCTTGTTTTTTTAAACTTTAGCTTTGCAAGTAGGAAGACCAGACATTGCAAATCAAGCCTATAAACTTTTCCGCCCTGCTCACTTGAAACCCTGCTTCCTTTTTACCTCCTTTACCAGGAGCTGCTCTGACCTGTATGAGGGCCTTATCCCATTCACCTTTTGCTGAATTTGACTTAGTGGACTTATCCCCTGAGGGAGGTTTTACCCAGAGATCTGTGCCTACTCCCTGCCTTTCTTCTCTTCCTCTCCATTAGGGAATCTCTCCATGCTCAAATTTTCATTTCTATTGGGAGGCAAGCGGTCTCAGATTCCTTGCAGACTATCAATACAATTCTGACGCAAGGCTATCACTTCCAAAGCTCTGTTTCTCTAGCTCCATCTCTCTGGGTTCCTGCCAAAGTCCCATCTGTCCTCTGGGCACTGAAGTGTTAGGGAATATCCCCCTTGTTTCTCCTTGCCAATGTAAATCTCACTAGGTCCTACCTTGTCTAAGAAGCCTTTTGGGGGCCTCCCCACAGAAGGGATTTCTCCTAGTCTGAATTCCTATGGCACTTAATGTCTATATCTCTTAAACACCCTACCATCTATGTAGTCTTTGAAAAACTACAAGGAATATATGAGGTGCTGACAGATGAAGTTGTATGCATGTGTTCAGGGAAACAGCTCTACCTTCTAGGTGTAGTGCTAGGCATAGGGAATGCAGAGATGATCAAAAAGGGTCCCTCCCTTCATGGGTTCTTTATAGTCTAGGAAAACACAAATTTAGCCACATTTTCTCCCTTGGGTGAATTGAATGGTTGGAAGTATTATCATTTGGTCCTTTTGGGGTCACTTGCACCTAATGCCTGAACTAGTCAGTATGACTCAGGCCCTTTGATGAGATAACATGTACATAATACCTTTATCCAGACAATTTTTAGATTAATTCCTCGAGGCAGTTAGTTTCATGGCCTATAATAATTTCTCATTGGTATATTTCCCTAATTTCTTTTCTTACCACTATAGGAAATATTAGATATACAGGGCAAATAGCTGTCACAAAATCATACTAAAATGTATATTTAAGAGAAAATGCTATATAACATACACATTTCATATTAAATATGCAGATCACATCCAGACACTGAGAATCCTTTGTGATCCCAGCTTCTAAACCTGATTCACTTTGCCTACCAAACTGCTACCCTAACACTCCTAACAGACTCATTTCCAAAATCTTAGATTTCCAATTTTCTTAGCTGTCCTAACTCTGCTATATTTGTTGATTTAGATTCTACCCAAACCTGCTCTGGAAGCACGTATATCAGATTTTTATGTTGCCCTTGCCCATGAGATACTCCAAATATTCAGACTGAGCAGAAAATGCTCCCTGAGTTTAGAAGTACTATTTCTCTATACCACCTAGATGTTAGTGGCCACTTTTTAGGCTCTTTTCCTTTGGCTCAGAACTTTCAAATCTATACACATTCTTTTTTTTTAATCCCTTTAAAATTTTTATTTGCTTTTTAATTGAAGTATAGTTGCTGTACAATATTATATGTTACAGGTGTACAATATTGTGGTTCACACTTTTTAAGTATTATACTCCATTTACAGTTATTATAAAATATAGTCCCCATGTTGTACAATATAGCCTTGTAGCTCATTTTATATCTAATAGTTTGTACCACTCAATCCCCTACCCTTATATTGCCCCTCCTCCCTTCCCTCTCCCCACTGGTAACCATTAGTTTGTTCTCCATATCTATAAGTCTGTTTCTTTTTTGTTATATTCACTAGTTTGTTGTATTTTTTAGATTCCACATATAAGTGATATCATGCAGTATTTGTTTTTCTCTGTCTGCCCTATTTCATTTGGCAAAATACCCTCCAAGTCAAAAAAAAAAAAATACCCTCCAAGTCCATCCATGTTGCTGCAAATGGCAACATTTCCTTCTTTTTTGTGGCTGAGTAGTATTCCATAGTGTATGTGTGTGTATATATGTATATCTCACATTTCTTTATCCATTCATCTGTTGACAGATACTTAGGTTGCTTCCATACTATATACATTCTTTTAAAATGATCATTTCAGGGCTTCCCTGGTGGCACAGTGGTTAGGAATCCGCCTGCCAGTGCAGGGGACACGGGTTCGAGTCCTGGTCCAGGAAGATCCCACATGCCGCAGAGCAACTAAGCCCGTGAGCCACAACTACTGAGCCTGCGTGCCACAACTACTGAAGCCCGCATGCCTAGAGCCTGTGCTCCGCAACAAGAGAAGCCACCGCACCACAACGAAGAGTAGCCCCGCTCACCGCAACTAGAGAAAGCCCGCGCGCAGCAACAGAGACCCAACACAGCCAAAAATAAATAAATAAACAAACAAACAAATAAAAGATCATTTCACTGGTTGGAACTCTTCCACTTCTGTTCCCTCTTAGATATGTTCTCTCTCTCTTTTCTCTCTATTTGCTCCCCTAAGTGATTTCAGGTTCTCCTTGGACTGTTCTCATAGCCAATCAATTTCAAAAGGTTTTTCTCTACACATAGCATTCCCATACTATGGCCTCCTTCCAAATATGTCATGTCATGTTCCATCTCTTATTCCTCTGTCTACCAGCTCTAAGTTATCCCTCCTGCATTAGAACTCCTGTAGAACATTTTGATTCTCTTGTACTTACCACTTTCTGCCTCAGTTTGGAATTACTCAGCTCCATAGCTGGTATCTCTAGTGTATTAGAAATTCCTTGAGAACAGGATCTGTGGCTGCCTCATATTTCTATTTGCCATAGCACCTAGTACAATGCCCCGCTCATGAGAGGCACTCAGATATTTTCATTGAATTAATTAAGGATTAATTGGTGGGTGGGTGGTTGGATGGATGGATGGATGGTCAGGTAGAGAACACGAGATGAAGTGGAAAAACTTTGGACTTAAATTCCAAAGAATGGAGCTCAGATCCAGTTCTTCTACTTCTCCTACTTGTGACCCTGGACATGCCATTATGCCTCTTCGGGTCTCAATTTCTCCAAAAGAAAAATGAGGATAATAGAAGCTGCCTTACCTAAGGTTGTTCTGAAGATCAGTTGAGATATTTTATGTGAGAGTGCTTTATGAACTCTCTTTAGAGTAAAGAACCTAAAAAAAAAAAAAAATAGAAGGAATCAAATGGTGACTTGGAAGCTTTCCATGTAAATTGTATTTAAAAGCATTCAAAGAATTTCTTTATCTGGTACCACGACAAGAACACTCTCATCCTCGGCAAGCTAGGTCAAAGACTAGCTTCAGTATATTAGTATCCATCACCCTCTAAGTTGTCCTTCCAGTAGCAAGTAGGAGTGAATTTTGATAATTAGGTGAGTTTACAGCACTGTTTTCTTATATTACAAATCAGTTACAATATATTATAAATTTGTGTTGAAAAGCATAAAAAATCTTCCATGTGTTTTACAAACACAATGTTGCTTTTATCCTTCTACCTTTGGGGACAGTTGGGTGCTCTGCTTGCCATAGAAATGCAACATACACACCATATTTCTCAGGCCTTAGCAGCCTAGAGGGAAGGTCGGGGCATGTAACCAAGGTGTAGGCCTCTGGCTCTGCCTGGGTTTCTGAGCTGAGAAAACTCCAGCAGACATCCCTCCCTGCTCAGACCCCAGGTCTCTGGGTCACTGTGATTCTCCTCCACTGCTGCTTGGACACCCTTGTTCTTGTGGGGTGTGCAAATGGAATCTAGAGTGATGTCTCCTTCACATGGCTACCAGTGACCTTGAGGAACCCTGGGGCCTATGTTGTGGCTCATGGGAGGTGATCTGGGAGGTGTGGCTCCCTGACCAGTCTTCCATGGTTCTCACCCTTTGTGATGTGGCCAAATGGGGAAATACTTCTCACCTACAGAGTAATTCTATTCTTGTTTCCACTCCCCTTTCCAGGTCTTGGGCAAAAAGACCTGGTGCAAAGGGTAGAACCAACAGAAGTGTGAGTAGGATACCTCCTATCATATTCTGCCCCCAGTAATGATCCTTTGTCCACAACCCAAGCATGCCTCTTTCAGTAGCCTCTCCTCTTATACTGAATTCCTTCTCATGAGGATCCTTGGACCAATGGACCCATCCCTCCCATTGATAAGTTTGCATAACCAGCTCCCATCATAAGACCCTGAAAACAAGTTCATCGTGTTTCACCTGTGCTAAGTACAGGCTGTCATCCGGAACAAATATCATAAGAGATCAGATATAGGACCTTTTATAGAGTCTGCCTTTTCTTCCTCTTGTGGGTGGAGGCATTGTAACATGGTGGTTAAGAGGATGGACTTAAGAGCCAGGATGCCTGCATTCAAATTTCAAGTCCACCTTGAGTAAGTTTTTTTAGCCTCTCCAGTGCCAGTTTCCTTATCTGTAAAATGGAGGGATGACAATATCTGTCTCATAGTGTGGCTGTGAGGATTATCAAAATTGTTCATAAGCTAGATCATAAACCAAGCCTCAACTAATTTTGAAGTATTGAAATTATTCAAAGTATGTCCCCTGGGGGCTTCCCTGGTGGCGCAGTGGTTGAGAGTCCGCCTGCCGAAGCAGGGGACACGGGTTTGTGCCCCGGTCCGGGAAGATCCCACATGCCGCGGAGCGGCTGGGCCCATGAGCCATGGCCGCTGAGCCTGCGTGTCCGGAGTCGTCTGTGCTCTGAAATGGGAGAGGCCACAACAGTAAGAGGCCTGCGTACCGCCAAAAAAAAAAAAAGTATGTCCCCTGGAATTAAGTTAGAAATTAATAATAAAAAGGCTACTAGAGGACTTCCCTGGCAGTGCAGTGGTTAAGAATCCGCCTGCCAATGCAGGGGACGTGGGTTCGAGCCCTGTTCTGGGAAGATCCCACATGCCGCAGCGCAACTAAGCCCGTGAGCCACAACTACTGAGCCCACGTGCCACAACTACTGAAGCCCGCGACCTAGAGCCTGTGCTCCGCAACAAGAGAAGCCAGCACAATGAGAAGCCCACGCACCACAATGAAGAGTAGCCCCCGCTGACCACAACTAGAGAAAGCCCATGTGCAGAAACGAGGACCCAATGCAGCCAAAAATAAATACATAATTTTATTTAAAAAAATACACTATAGAAAATCCCCAACTAATTGGAAATTAGGCAACCCATGGCTCAAATAGGGTACTCAAGCTTTGTCTGCCTGGTTTTCCTATGTGCACTCTATACCTCAATTATCAATAAAAATAAATAAAAGCTACCTAAGCAGAGAGCCTAACTAAGTGCTACCTAATGGATGCCTCCCTCAGCCATCACATGTAGACAACTGGGCGATGTAGGACTCTCAGAATCGTGGGCTTTTGCTTCCTTCTTCACGTGGGAGCATATGTTCACACTAAACAGGAGAGTGCCACCCCTTCTTAATACACACATTTGCACAAACACACAGCTAGGTGAATTTCTGTAATCATTTTCCAAGGAAACAAGTACATTTTTCTAAGCAGTGCACAATTTACCCAGTTCATCTTTCTGCTCAATAAATACAGGAAGCACAGGAAGACAGAACTGGAGACTAAAGACACTGTTTCTGAGTAGAATTCATAGATTGGAGGTCTTGTGGGCCAGGAGGGGTGCTAGCTGATTCACTGGTGTGATAGCTGTAGGATAGTGCAAATGTTTCCAACTTGCTAAACAATTTGCACTTGGCTGGGACCAGGACATTTTGTATTTGCACCCATGCCCAGTATTTCCGTTAGCACATATGCTAAGGATATATCTCCTAGGAAACATGAGGAACTAATGATAAAAATGTGAATCATCATCCACGGTTAGGAATTAACCAATCCTATTCCACTCAGCAAACATTTATAGAACAACTATATTTAGACACTGGGCTAGGGTAACAGTGCCACTAAATGCAAACATCCAGATGGACTTGTTATAGAGAAAGCATTGAGTCTCAGATCAATTTCACAGGTAGGCTGGTCTAAGAAATGAACAATGGATGTGGTGTTGGAAGTTTTGTGTCCTGGCTCAAGCTCGAAACTTTCGCACTGTGTGTCAGCAGGCAAGTTTATTAACCCTGCTTCTTGTCGCACAACAAGGAAAGAGTAAACCAGTCATTTCCAAATACGATGACGAATGTGAAAGCTGTTTTAATACAGTTGAGGAGGCTCTTTGTGTAACGCTTGGAAAGCGCTCTGAGAAAGTGTTGTTAGTTTTTTTTGGAAAAGGGTACAGAAAAGTGCTTTTCCATTTTTGTAAAAAAGAGAGAAAATGAATACACCTGTGAACTGTTAAGTACATAGAATATCTTCAGAGGTATACACCAAAAACAGTGATATTGCTGACCTCTGGGGAGGGTTACGGTGTGGATGGTTAAAATGACAAGAAGGCGAATTTTTAAAATAGGGGAATTGAAACATGCAGAGGTTAAATAACTTGCCCAAGGACACCTGGTGAATACCTCAAAAAGCAGGGATTCAGAATTAGGGAGTCTATTCATAGAACTCAGCCTTACCACCATGCCCTGCTGCCTCCTGCTGTTCTGAGGAGAGGGTAACTCCATGTTGGAAAGGTTAATAGCCTCTGCTCTAAAAGCACTGCCATCATCTGTAGAATTCAATCTACCAACCATTTCCCCCTCATTTCCAGGCTGATGTGCTACCCTGGCTGAGAACATTATGTGTTTCATTAAATTACACTTTATTTCTCTGGTACAAATCAATACAAAATCACAATGATTCCTCTAAAATCATACACAACATTCCTGTCCCTGGTCTGTTCTTCAACATCATATCCCTGAGAGCTAGAGAAGAATCACTTATTTTAACAGAAATGATCCTCCCTGAATGACACTGATTGAAGTGTTGTTCATGTTCAGAAGATGTCTGAACAGAAAATATGTCTAATTGGTTGATGACTTTCCAAAAGCCACCGTCCACCTCAGGGATCTTTGACCAGACATCCCTCGGCTCCTTTCACTTAACTGGAGATGTTTGCAATGTATTTTGGTTGTGCCGGTGGTTCCTGCATTCTTCTTGTCTCTCTAGCTGCCCTGTTTAAAGTACCCATCAGCCCAGTTGGAGTTCTTTCCAGAAATTTTCAATGTGACCTGCCTGTTTTAAGATTGGAGCTAAAACTGCTGTTCCTCTTGGTTTCAGTTATCTTAGCAGACTTCAAATTGATATCCTACTGGGTCACTTCAGTGATCAGAGTCACTCCCGCCCCCCTTCAAACAAAGCCTACATTTTCTGGCCCTTCTTTGTGCCAATAATTTCATTTCCATCCTATTACAGTAATCTCCTCACTCCCATGGCCACACCCAGGCCTTAGCATTACCATTCTCTTGATTCCCACCTCAGAAATACAAGATTTAGAAAGCCCACTGTCTGATCACAGCTTCTTGAGCCTCTACCTGTAGAGCTATAAAACCATCCCAAAGTCCTCTTCAAGAATCCAGTACCCTCAAGTCATCAGTCCTCAACTGCCTTCACTTTCCTGTTCAACCTGGATCCCAGGGTCAAAGGCTGCAAACCCAATAACTGCACCATCACTTCTTCACTGGACCATTGTTTAGCTGCCTCTGCTAGAATGGCTCCCAAGTCTTGGAGAATTCATCAAGTCTGTGCCTCCACTTCTGCTTCCAGGCTGTCTATAGTAGAGAAAAGATTGATGACTCCCTCCACTGAGGCCTCAGCTCATGAATCCCTTTCCTACTCACCATAGAGAATGTACTAAAGCTTTAATAAGCTCCTGTTTCAGTTAGGATTGTATTTAGGTACATATAACTGAAACACAAAATAACAGTGGTCTAAACTTGATCTAAGTTTATTTCTTAACTAGGTAAAAGAAAATCAGAGATTGACCATCCACATGTGCTATGGAGACACCACCACAAAGTTATCAGAACCTAGCTAGCTATCTTTCTGCTCTGCCATCCTCAGCAGATGGCTCTATCCTGAAGATCACCTCATGGCAAAAATGGCTGCTGGAGCACAAGTCATCATGTCCTAAACAGCCAGAAAGCGAAAGGCCAGAAGAACAAAAGGGTTCCCCTCGAAGCTGAGTTATCTCCCTTTAAGAAGTCTTCCTAGAAGTTCCATATAATTTATGTATACACACATATACATACACACACACACATACCTATATATGTAAACACTATAGTCACACAATCACATTTAGTTGTAAGGGAAACTGGGAAATGAAGTCTTTTAGCTGTCTATGTCACTTACCTAAACAAAATCAAGACTCTATTACTAAGGAGGAGGAGGAGAATGGATTGGGGGTAAGCATCTAATTGTCTCTATCACATCTCCTCAATACCTCAACTCTCACACTACCATTCTCATTTCAATCAGATAACTCTTATTGAGAAATGAGACCATCAGATGTCAAAACCCTTAATACCTCTCCCCTCCACTTCTAACTTATCTATTTATAGAGCCCACCCTTAGTTTATTTCTATCTCAGAGGAAGAAGTGCCTATACTCTTCCCGAAGGCTAAATAAAACCTGTGCTTTTAATACGTGCAGTTTAGCATATGTCAAGTATACATCAATAAAGCTGTTAAAAATTTTAAATTTTTCTCCCGTTGCGGAGCACAGGCTCCGGACGGGCAGGCTCAGCGGCCATGGTTCACGGGCCCAGCCACTCCGCGGAACGTGGGATCCTCCTGGACCGGGGCATGAACCCGTGTCCCCTGCATCGGCAGGCGGACTCTCAACCACTGCGCCACCAGGGAAGCCCAAAATTTAAAATTTTTTAAACTCACTTACTTCTTAATCCCTTACCATCTGTTTTCCAGTCATTATTCTCCTGAAACTCTTCTAGCTAGGATCAACAATTAATATCAAATTGCTAAATCTGAAGTAAGTTTTCAGAAAACAATTTGGTAGTTCCTCAAAAAGTTAAACGTAGGATTGTCATGTAACCCCACTATTCCACTCCTACAGGTATACTCTAAAAAAGTACATGTTCGTGCATATCCATAGCAACACTATTCACAATGGCCAATAGATAGAAACAGCCCAAACCTCCATCAATGGATGAATGGATAAAAAATCATATGGAATATTATTCAGCCATATAAAAAGAATGAAGTACTGATAAATGCTACCTTGTTGATGAACCTTGAAAACATTATGCTAAGTGAAAGAAGCCTGATATAAAAGGGCACATGTTGTATGATTCCATTTATATGAAATATTCAGAATAGTTAAATCTACAGAAATAGAACACAGATTGGTGGTCACCAGGGCACGGGGAAGGGGGATGGGGCGAAGCCACTTAATGCATACGGGGTTTTACTTTAAAGTAATGGAAATGTTTCAGGACGAGATAGAGGTGATGGTTGCACAACACTGTGAATGTACTAAATGCCACTGAATTATTCACTGTAATATAGTTAATTTTATGTTATGTGAATTTCACCTCAATAAATTACTTTAAAAAATCCATTTCGGGGGGGTGGGGGAGGGATGGACTGGGACTTTGGGGTTAGTAGATGCAAACTATTACATGTAGAATGGATAAACAACAAGGTCCTACTGTATAGCACAGGGAACGGTATTCAATATCCTGGGATAAACCGTAATGGAAAAGAATGTAAAAAAAGAATGTACATATGTATATAACTGAGTCACTTTGCTGTACAGCAGAAATTACACAACATTGTAAATCAACTCTACTTCAATTTTTAAAAACCCATTTCAGTCCTCAACTTACTCATATTTTCCACCAGTGACCAACCATCTACTTCCCAAATTCTTCCTTCCCTTGATTTCTTGAGCATCTGTTTTTTCACCTGTTCCTCTGACCATTCTCACTGTTTCCTAGGCTGCTCTAAATTTTTTTTTAAATCATTGATTTTGGAGGATTCTCTAGACTCTTTATTTTGGTCCTCTTTTATTCTTGTTCTCCCAAGTTTCTCACATCCATTATTTCAGTTCTATTAGAGAAAACTTTACTCTCCTATCCTCATGTTTCTGGATAAACATCTTTCTATTCAGGGAAGAAACAGTATTGGAAAACCCCACGTGAAAGGAACCTTTTCTTCCCATGGAAGGAGAATTGATGTATGAAATTGAAGAGTGACAAAAATCTGACATCCATTTTTATACAGACCTTTATTAGGGAGAGGTTAAGATGTTGAAGCCCGTGGTTCCCATGTGGCCTGTCCTCTCTCTTTTTGTACCAGCCTCTGTGTGGAAAGCAAAAGTCCTGCTTTCCTCCGTATGCTAAGCTTAACTTTTGAAGTTGCAAAGTATACAACCCTCTGGAGGATCAAAATTATTAAACATCAGAGCATTATATAATTGATGACACAAAATTGAGGAATCAAGGATGGCAGGATCTAAGGAGTCATTTTTTCCATATTCTTGATCTTGAAAAATGGCCCAGCATCCACCCAGTCTCAAGAAGAGAAGATGAATGGCAAAATCTCACAGGAGCCTGAAACAGAAATCGGGAAGCCATTAAGAACCAAGACAGCTGACCTTGTCCTTTAAAACTCTTCTCATTATTCCAGGAGCTACTGCAGTGTTCTTTTCACAAGTGTTTTTCTGTTACTTCCAGTTAGAAACCCTCTAAAGGGTTTCTCCTACTTGCAACCAATATCTGATGTTTATTATGTTCTTTATACTTTTCATTTTTTTTCCAGGAAAACCTTGAGCATGTAATACTTACTTAAAGCATGTTTTTAAGTATAAAGTAACACACCCCCATATCTTAATCTGTTTGGGTTGCTGTAACAAAATACCATAGACTGGGTGGCTTATAAACAAAAGAAATTTATTTCTCACAGTTCTGGATACTGGAAGTCCAAGATCAGAGCACCTGCGTGGTTGGCTTCGGGTGAGAAGTCTCTTCTGGATGGCAGACTGCTGTCTTCTCATATCTTCACATGGCAGAAAGCAGAGAGAGGAAGGAAGCTGTCTCGTATCTTCTTATAAGTGCACTAGTCCTATTCATGAGAGCGCCACCCTCATGACCAAATCACCTCCCAAAGGCCCTACCTCCTAATGCCATCACTTCAGGGGTTAGGATTTCAAAACATGAATTTTGGGGGCCACCAACATTCAGTTCATAACACCGCACTACACTTCATTTGCTCCCTGTGATGAACTGATGGACTGACTCCCTGTTCACCCTGCTTTCCTCCCTCCTGCTGCCATGCCTGTCTATACTGCAGAAGTTGGAAGCCTGCATTTCCAGACTCCTTTGCAGCTAGGGTGTGGACACAAATTATGTCTCACCAATTAGAGGCACTTGTGCAAAATGTAGAAGGCAGAAATGGGGCAAAGGCCTTCTCCTTGCCTCTTGCAGACTGCTTTTCTTCTGGCAAACACTATCTCAGAGACGGGAGATTTTGCTATAGCAGGGTCCCAGTGTCTGTATGAGAGGCAGGGGGCTGGGTAGCCTCTTGACTTTGGCTTCCTGATCCTTGGAAGTGCCTCTCAGATCATGCAATGCAGGGTCCTGGCTCCAGGGTGGGGAGTTTTTCCACTCAAAATTTCTGGGGGTGGCCTCAGAGGTGGTAAGTATCTAGGGATTAGTCCTGCTGTTCTGTAAGAAGGATTTTGCTCCCCCTATCCTCTCAGTGACGTTTACTAGCACCTAATTTCCTTCATTAAATTCCTTCTTGAATAAATAGCTAAAGTGGCTTCTCTTTCCTGCACTGACCCCTAACCAATACACTATACTACTTTCTAGCCCCAGGAGCAGCAGGGAGTTAAAGTGAGATATTAATGATTTTATGGCCAGGGACTCAGGAATGCCCAAATCCTGCTCCACACATCTCCCCCCTTCCACTGGAGTTCCTGAGGGAGCCATCTAAAAAAGGAATAATAAGTAAAAACCAAAGTACCACTTTATTAATTGTTGTTCCCAAGCTTAAAACCCAAGTGCAAGGCCTTGATAAAGGTTACAGTGGGGCCTGGGACCTCCTGCCCTACATTTCCATCTTGATATCTTATCATTTTGGCTGAACATGGGCAGGAAAGAAGTTGAAGAGAGAGTGAACCAACAGAATTATCTAGAGTTCACTTACTCATCTAGAGCTGTGAGAAGTAGGAGAGTAAGAGAAGAGGTTCATGCATTTTAAGGTATAGTAACCTCACCCACTAGTCACCATGGCCCAATCAGATGTCCTGGACCCTGACCACTCAAACAAGAAGCTCTCCCCATGGGGGAATTAGGCAAGGCACTGAGAGAACTGGGTCAGCAGTGGGAAAAGTGGGGGATGCATGAAAAGAGAGTGGCCAGACAGAGCAGAGGGGCAAGGACTAGTGAATCTCCCTCAATGAGTGTATGGTCTCCTCTTCTGACCCATGTGAATGCTCTAAAGTAGGTTTACATCTGCTCTGTCCCTGCAAAGTCACTTGCAGAGCTAAGTCCTTCAGTTTTCATGAGCCTGTAACAAATGAGAGTGTGTGTGTGTGTGTGTGTGAAGGAAAGGAAGATAAGAGTGGTGGGGAAGCTGACATGTGGGTAGTGGTATTAATAAAACAGGAGGGGGCTTCCCTGGTGGCGCAGTGGTTGAGAGTCCGCCTGCCGATGCAGGGGACACGGGTTCGTGCCCCGGTCTGGGAAGATCCCACGTGCCGCAGAGCGGCTGGGCCCGTGAGCCATGGCCGCTGAGCCTGCCCGTCCGGAGCCTGTGCTCTGCAATGGGAGAGGCCACAACAGTGAGAGGCCCGCATACCACAAAATAAATAAATAAATAAATAAAATAAGAAAAAATTAAACAGGAGGTATTGCTCATCATCATCAAATGTGTATGAATTTTTAAGATTGATTTGCCTTAGAGAAAATACTAGTAGAGACACTGCTAAAATACACTGATTTTTCTGGGAGGGAGAGACTAAAAGGAGAAATCTTGGATGTACCTATAATAGGATGTTTGACTTAACCTATCCAGGAGGGTAATATGAACTTTAAAAAGTCCCTTTTAAAGTTTTGCACTTCTACTCTGTACTCCAAACTGGAAGCACCTCAGAGTTTTTGCAGTCTCTTAAAAGTTTCCTGAGTCAAACAAATCAACAAACACTACCCTCTATACAGGTAATAACTACCTCCTTAAAGACACCCCTGTCGATTCCCCTCATTTTTGCCTGTGCTAAAGAAAAGGATACATCTTTCAGAAAACAAAGAAGGTAGACTTCGGAATTTCTTTTTTAATTCAAATTGATCCTTTGTGAAAAGAGGCAGGAGAAAATCAGAAAAGTTATATTTGCCAGAAAATAAAATTCTATTTTGTCTATATTGTTGAAAATATTGTTTATATTGTTGAATGGTCTGATCGTGAATGACTCAAGTTTACAGCCAAGCCCTTAACTATCATCACTCTGACAATATTTAAGGCTTTACTTCAATACTATCCTTGAGAATTTATCTCAAGAATTACGTCATCTCCACCAGAGATGAAATTTCTTGGGGGCAAAAACTGTCTCATTAACACCTACATCCTTCACAGCATCTGCGTGCCATGGTAGATTCTAGGAACCATTGGATGAATGAAGAGATGGTGGGGTGGAGGATTAAACAGATGGTTGCGCAGATGGCTGGGTGGATGAATACGATAAGTTATTTTTGTTATCTCAATCAATACACTCCTTTGGAAGGGCTTCAAGAGAAATCTGTCTAATATTAAACTCTGTTGAAAGAGAGACAGGAGGAGCCAGGGATGATAGTAGAACCCAGACAAAACACAACAAAACATACTAGTATTGAAAGTTTTTTTAACATTTACATTCTGAAGTCAATAACCCTGATTCAAAGTTTTTCTTATAATACTTTTAAATTTTATTTTTCATTTCTTATCTTTCAGTACGCTTAAATAATACCATGTCACTGTGTGCTCTAAGGAGGGTGTTTGAATACAGCTATGCTCTAGTCTGGAACCCAGCTACTCAAAGTATGGTCCACTAAACAGCAGCATCCCCATGTCCTGGCACCATGTTAGTGTGGACAGGGAATGTTGCCTACCATTCCAGAAAACAAGAATCAAGCCGTCAGCCACTGCAGCTGCCCTGCTCCACCATGGTGCACCCAGAGGGGAATTCAGGGTAGAGAAACACAGGAAATGTTATGTGCTGTGGATACTGGCCCTAGACAGTTAAGATGCATATCTAAGGAATAATTTCAATGAGCCTGGATTCTTGCATCTTTTTGTACATAGAAGAGCACTAAAATCATTAACTTGAGATGTCTGGTTTTTGTGATTAGCTTTAATCTTTTGATGTTTGACCACATGTTTGTTTTTTTTCCCCCAGCAAAAAATCTTCTGTAAATCTTGGTTCCTTCCTTACCTCTCCAGAACAGTTCTTCAAAGATATCTGAGAGGCTATGCTCCCAGGCTAAAGTCCTCAATAAGGTCCCAGAATAAAACTTAACTCACAACTTTTAGATTGTGTGTTTTTCTTCAGTAGACATTAGAAATGCAGAATCTCGGGCTCCTCCCTAGACCCACTAAGCCAAAATCTGCATCTTAACAAGTACCCCAGATGATTCCTATACATGGTAAAATCTTAGAAACACTGGTCTAGATTCAAGATAATAATGAATGAAAAGCCAGGGCCTCTGGCATCAGAGACTTCGTCCAAGCAAGTATGATAAATCCCAAGTACCGTCCTGCTAGTGGAGAAGAATAAGGTGCTATGGAAGAGAGTTTGATATGGTGGAACATAAAATGTGAGCTTTGGAGGTGGAGAACGGAGGATGTGGGGAGGGGGGACAGTGTGTATGTGTATGGGGTGGAGGGAACAGTAGTAAAATTCATCTCCTGGAATAACAGGAACCACAGGAAATGCAGGAGGCAACAGTCAATGCACTGAAATACAATGCAAGGCCTCCCCTAGGTTGTACTGCACTAAAAGAGGATGGAAAATCCTATGGTACTCAAGTTGCCCCAAAGCACCCTGACTTCTCTGACATCACTGCTGAGCCCTTCAGCCTCAGGGAGGGCAGCCAAGTCCATGGCCTGCTTGGGGAGGGGGACAATTGAGAATGAACAGCCCAGCCACAGCAGATTTTCTAATTTTGGCTATAGGCCAAGAGTTACTGAACCAAACTTAGGTCTGCTGGCTGGCATGCAGTAAAGTCATCTACTGACACCGGCTTATGGTGATGGAAAGTGCGGTGTTTATTGTAAGGCACCAGACAAGGAGTCTGGGACAGCTAATGCTCAAAAAACATGAACTCCTGATGAGTTTCATGAAAGCAATTTTAAAGGCCGGGTGAGGGAGAGGAGTCACAGGGTATGTGATTAGCTCATGCATAGTTCTCTGATTGGTTGATGGTGAGGTAACAGGGCGGTGTCACAGGGGTTAACATTATCAATCCTTGGGCTCCAGGAGGCCTGGGGGCTACGTGCTCATGGTCATTAAGGAGTTTTCAGCTCCCATTTGGTGGGGGTTTTAGTATCTGTAAAAAGACTCAGGAAATGTACATCAGGTACTATTAACTAGGTACTTCAGAGAGGAGCTAAAGCAGAGGATATGGGGAGGAGTCTGTCCTGCTCATTACACAAGTAGGCTGCAGTATACTGGGTGCTCCAAGGAAGTAAGTCAGATGTAAGATGGGAGGTCAGAGCCTAACAGTGAGGATGTGTGGCTGGTATTAATATCCTGAACTGACATATGAAGAAACTAAGGCAGATAGGTGAAGCGTCTCGTCACTCCCACTAGCTGGTTAGGTGATGCTGTTCAAATCAATTCACTTCTTAACTCTAGTTTTTGAGTTATTTTCTTAATGATTGCTCTAGGGATTACAATATACATCTTATTACAATTCCTGTCGTGTTAATGCTGGCTTAATCCTGGTAAAATATAGCAGCTTTGTTCCAGTGCCTTCTTCATTCTTGGTGCTATTATTGTCATTATGTGTATGCAGGTTGGTTTCAAGGCTGTCCCAGCTTTCACTTTTTACTAGGCACCCCCAAGACTTCTTGTGTGTGCATATCCTCTCAGTCAGCCAGTGATATGTAGAGAGCTTGTCTAATTTCCAAGGTCTCTCTGTTGGATTTCTGGCCACAGCCTCAGGCAGGCAAGGCTATAGGCGTTTCCTATTTGTTTTCCAATGAGTTTTCTAATTTTACGGACAGTGCCCTCCACCCCAAATCAAGTCAGTCCCCTCTGGCAGCTCAGCTGCAGGTTTTCACAGGCAGCCCCGCCGTAGCAACACTTTTGTTCCAACAGATCCAGGGCAGGGGTATGGATCGGTCCCAGGCAAGCAAGCTACAGACTCCTCTTGTTCTTACCCAAAGTTCAGCAGCGTCTCATGAATAAATGTTTATCAGTTTGTTATTTGCCTTTGTCAACTTTCAGAGCCCTGCAATGGTTGTTGGGGATCATTGTTTCCAGTTGTTTTAGAGGGATACTCTGCATTTCTGGAAATCCTGCCTCTTATTCATTTTAATGAGCCTTCAGTTTCTCATCAATAAAATTAGGTCTCTTCCTTCCTAGCCTTGTGCTAGGGACCAGGAAACCAAAGGTTTTGAGGAACTAGAGGAGTATTAAAATATGGCATGGGATGTATTACCTAAGGTTCAGATATGAGCAACCTTGCCTGTATCTGGCTGACATATTTTAGAAGGATATGGGGCAGCTCAGAGACAAGGCTGCAATTAGTACAAATGAAAAAGGATGCTCCTTCAAATAAAAAAAATTGCTGTTAGTTTATTATTGTACAAATAAACACCATACCATCCAGGGAAAGTAGAAACCAGGCATGTAACTGTCTCATCGGTAAAGGAAGGAGAAGAGTAGGGGAAGGGAAAGGAGTGAATAGGTAAAAAGGAGGAGCAGGATTCTATCAATCAAACTTATTTTTCAAATTGGCCCAAATATATATGTCCACTCAAAATAAAGTAAAATTAAAGCCTCTTGCTTGGACACTGCTATAGTCTGAATGCTTGTGCCCCACAAAATTCACACATTGAAATCTTAATGCTATTAGGAAGTGAGTCCTCTGGGAGATGATTAGGTCATAAGGATGGAGTTCTCATAAATGGGATTTGTGCCCTTATTAAAAATGCCTCACAGAAATCCCTCATTTATTCTACCATGTGAGGGCACACAGAAAAGTTGGCAGTCTGCAACTTGGAAGAGGACTTTCACCAGGACCCAGCCATGCTAGCACCCTGACCTTGGACTTCAATCCTCCAGAACTGTGATAAATATATTTATGTTGTTTATAAGCTAGCCAGTCTGTGGTAGTTTGTTCTATCAGCTCAAACAGACTAATACAGACACATACCATTAGTTTTCCAGACCCTTCTAAAGGAAGTTTGCCAGGGCCCTGGCAAGCAGGAGCGGTAATGGCATGCACACATGTATGTGCTCATAGTTCTAGCTGCTCAGCCACATCCTGATACGGGAGCATACACACCCTGGCAGTAGGCATACTCTATGCCCTCAGGACTACTCCCCAGCCAAGGGGACTGTGTTTAGACGGGTAGTCTCTCAGATGTGTCAGTGCATCTGAAGGCAGCGGGGGAATGGGAGAAGCAACCTCAGGGAATACCCAGAGTTGCATAGGAATAAGACCTGTTACAGTGCATGTGCAGGCATCAACAAATGGACATACAGGTCTCCAAAGTGAATGTACATTCCTGGATGCCAGTGCAAGTTTGTTGTATTGAGAGCTTTCCTCTGCTTCAAGATGCAGCCAGAAGTCCCAGACTCTCCATAATCCACCCCCATTCTCACAGGAGTTAAAATAAATCCATAAGTTGAATGCTTTCCTTCTCTTAGAAATAGTGCCCTTATACAGTGCACAACATGAACAATCATACAAGGGAAAGCTGAATAACCAAATATTAAAAGCACAAGAAAAACAGCAATTTGAAAAATCCCAGAAGCAGGACACCACCACTGGGATAAATGAACTTCAACTATATTTAATTACTACATTGCTCTACTCAAGATGCAAATTCCAGAGAGAAAGCATCTGATTGGCTTTTCTTGGGCCATATGTCCATACGTTGGCCAGGGCAGAACAATCTGATTAACAGCACTCCAGCACTGTATCCAAGCAAGAGGAATAGTTCCCCAGAACAAAATTAGGGTGCTGTTCCCAGAAATGAGAACACATACTAAACATGTAAAAATAACAGATGGCTAACTCAGAACAATTAATTCGGGATCAGGTTCTTTACTGTAGGACTTCTCAGAGCCTTTAATTAGCAAATTTTGTTTTTATTAACTTTTAATAGGAGATAAAATATGGAACATTTCTCAATTATTTTACCAAAGAACCTTTTCTTTTTCAAAAGAATATTTCAGGAGACTAATAAGTGATTAAGACAGCAGAATAGGAAGACCCCGAACTTACCTCTTCCCACAGGCACACCAAAATTACAACTACTTACAGAGCAACTATCTATGAAAATGACCTGAAGACTAGAAGAAAAAAAATTTCCACAACAAAAGATATAAAGAAGGAGCCATAATGAGATGGGTAGGGGGGTGGAGATGTAGGCTAGTCAGGACCCATATCTCCATGTTGGTGACCTACGAACAGGAGGAGGGATATTGTTATATAATCACAGAGGTCCTCCCCAAGGAGCAAAGGCCTTGAACCCCATGTCAGGCTCCCCAGGCCAGGGGTCCTGCATTAGGAAGATGAGCAACCAGACTGTCTAGCTTAGAAAACCATCAAGGCTTACATTCAGGAGAGCCAGAGGGCTATAGGAAACAGAGAGTCCACTCTTAAAGGGCACTTGCAAAATTTCACAAGCTCTGAGTCCCAGCACAGAGGCAGTGCTTTGAAACGTTCCTGGATAGACCCACTTGCTGATCTTAGAGAGCCACCAGGAGGCAAGAGGCAGATGGGACTCACCCTGAGAACAGAAATGCAGGCAGCAGCCATTTTGGGGATCTCATCTTACCATGCTGACACTGGCACTGGCAAGAGCCATTTTGGAATCCTCCTTCTAAGCTATTAGAGCCAGGGACCTACCCCACACACAACCAGGCCCACAGCCGTTGCACGTCACCAGGCATTGCAAACCACCAAGCTGAGGCAAAGCCTCTAAGCTACTGGGCCAGGAGCTGGCCCCACTTACCAGCATGCCCAAAATAGTTGACTGCACTACAACAGAAAGGCATAGGCAACTCACATAGGGGATAGCTCTGGAACATCTAGCTCTTATACCCAGAGAGGAGCATAGAATGGCCTCCATAGGTTGTCCCCTACATAAGGCCACTTCTCCAAGACAGGGAAACGTAACCAACTTACCCGATGCATAGAAATGAGCATAGAGAATTAAGCAAAATGAGGACACAGGAAAATATGTTCCAAAATGAAGGAACAAGACAAAACCTCAGAAAAAAACTAAATGAAACAGAGGTAAGCAATCTACCCAATAAAGAGTTTAACATGATGATCATAAAAATGCACACCAAACTCAGAAGAAGAATGGACAAATACAGAGAGAATTTCAACAAAGAGAAAATATTAAAAAGAAACAACCAAAGCTGAAGAATATAATAATTGAAATGAAAAATACTATTTCAGAGGGAATCAACAATAGATTAGATGATACAGGAGAACAAATAAGCACTCTAGAACACAGAGTACTGGAAATCACCCAAGCTTAACAGAAAAAAGAATTAAGAAAGAAGAGGATAGTTTAAGAGAACTCTGGGACAACATAAAGCGTAATAACATTCACATAGGGATGGGTCCCAGAAGGAGAAGAGAGAAAGAAAGGGGTAGAGAACTTATTAAAAAGAAAGAAATAATAGCTGAAAACTTTTCTCACCCCTGGGGAAGGAAATAGAGGTCTATGTCCAGGAAGCACAAAGTCCCAAACAAGATGAACCCAAAAGGTCCACACAAAGACACATAATTAAATTGTCAAAAACTAAAAATAAAGAGAGAGTCTTAAAAGCAGCAAGAGAAAAGCAGCTAGTTACATAAAAGGGAACTCCCATAAGATGATCAGCTGACTTTTCAGCTAAAAAGGAGTGGCATGATCTAATCAAAGGGATGAAAGGAAAAAACCTACAACCAAGAATACTCTACCTGGTAAAGTTATCATTCTGTTTGAAGGAGAGATAAAGAGTGTTACAGACAAGCAAATGCTAAAGAGTTCATCACTACCAAACCAGCCTTACCAGAAATGTTAAAGGTACTTCTCTAACCGGAAAAGAAAAGGCCACAACTCGAAATAAGAAAATTATGAAAGGAAAAGTCTAGGTAAAGGTAAAGGCAAACATACAGTAAAGGTAGTAGATCACTACATATAAAACCAGTAGGAATGTTAAGAGAGACAAGTAATAAAATCATCTATGTTTACAATAAGTAGTGAAGGGATACACAAAATAAAAAGATATAAAATATAATATGAAAAAAGTAAAATGTAGGTGGAGAGAGTAAAAATGTAGGGCTGTTAGAATGAGTTCTAACTTAAGAATAATCAACTTAAAAAACATAGATATAGATATAGATTGTAATATATGAACCCCATGGACTCCACAAACCAAAAACCTATAAAAGATACACAAAAATAAAGAGAAAGGAATCCAAACATAACACTAAAGATAGGCATCAAATCACAAGGGAAGAGAGCAAGAGAAGAAGAAAGGAACAGAAGAAGAACTACAAAAACAAGCAGAAAACAATTAACAAAATGGTAATAAGTACATATCTATCAGTAATTACTTTAAATATAAATGGACTAAATGCTTCAATCAAAAGACATAGGATAGCCAAATGAATAAAAAAAAAATAACAAGACCCATATACATGCTGCCTATGAAAGACTCAGTTCAGTTCTAAAGACACACAGACTGAAAATGAGGGGGTTTTAAAAGCTTTTCCATGCAAATGTAAACAAACAAAAAGTCTGGGATAGCAATACTTATATGGGACAAAGTACACCTTAGAACAAAGAGTTTAACAGGAGACAAAGATGAGCATTACATAATGATAAATGAATCAATCCAACATGAAGCTATAACACCTGTAAATATATATGTACACAACATAGGAGGACCTAAATACATAAAACAAATATTATAAACATAACGGGAGAAATTGAGAGTAATACAATAACAGTAGGGGGCTTTAACACACCATTTAAATCAATGGACAGATCATCCAGACAGAAAATCAATAAGGAAACGCTGGCCTCAGATGACACATCAGACCAAATGAACTTAGATATATACAGAACATTTCATTCAGAAACAGCAGTATATATATATATATATATATATATATATATATATATATATATATATATTTCAAATGCACATGGAACATTCTCCAGAATACATGACATGCTAGGCCACAAAACAAGTCTCAGTAAATTCAAGATTAAAATCATACCAAGCATCTTTTCCTTTTAAAATTTTTTTTAAATTTTTTAACATCTTTATTAGAGTATAATTGCTTTACAATCATGTGTCAGTTTCTCCTTTATAACAAAGTGAATCAGTTATACATATACATATGTTCCCATCTCTCTTCCCTCTTGCATCTCCCTCACTCACAAATTCCCTATCCCACCCCTCTAGGTGGTCACAAAGCACCAAGCTGATCTCCCTGTGCTATGCAGCTGCTTCCCACTAGCTATCAGTTTTACATTTGGTAGTGTATATACGTACATGCCACTGTCTCACTTTGTCACACCTTACCCTTCCCCCTTGCCGTATCCTCAAGCCCATTATCTAGTAGGTCTGCATCTTTATTCCCATCTTGCCCCTAGGTTATTCTGACCATTTTCTTTTTTTTAGATTCCATATATATGTGTTAGCATATGGTATTTGATTTTCTCTTTCTGAATTACTTCACTCTGTATGACAGCCTCTAGGTCCATCCACCTCACTACAAATAACTCAGTTTCGTTTCTTTTTATGGCTGAGTAATATTCCACTGTATATATGTACAACATCTTCTTTATCCATTCATCTGTTGATGGGCACTTAGGTTGCTTCCATGTCCTGGCCATTGTAAGTAGAGCTGCAATAAACATTTTGGTACATGACTCTTTTTGAATTATGGTTTTCTCAGGGTATATGCCCAATAGTGGGATTGCTGGGTCATATGGTAGTTCTATTTTTAGTTTCTTAAGGAACCTCCATACTGTTCTCCATAGTGGCTGTATCAATTTACATTCCCACCAACAGTGCAAGAGGGTGCCGTTTTCTCCACACCCTCTCCAACATTTATTGTTTCTAGATTTTCTGACAATGGCCATTCTGACCTGTGTGAGATGATATCTCATTGTAGTTTTGATCTGCATTTCTCTAATGATTAATGATGTTGAGCATTCTTTCATCTGTTTGTTGGCAATATGTATATCTTCTTTGGAGAAATGTCTATTTAGGTCTTCTGCCCATTTTTGAATTCGGTTGTTTGTTTTTTTGATATTGAGCTGCATGAGTTGCTTGTATGTTTTGGAGATTAATCCTTTGTCAGTTGCTTCATTTGCAAATATTTTCTCCCATTCTGAGGGTTGTCTTTTCCTTTTGTTTATGGTTTCATTTGCTGTGCAAAAGCTCTGAAGTTTCATTAAGTCCCATTTGTTTATTTTTGTTTTTATTTCTATTTCTCTAGGTGGAAGGTCAAAAAGGATCTTGCTGTGATTTATGTCATAGAGTGTTCTGCCTATGTTTTCCTCTAAGAGTTTGATGGTGTCTGGCCTTACATTTAAGTCTTTAATTCATTTTGAGTTTATTTCTGTGTATGGTGTTAGGGAGTGTTCTAATTTCATTCTTTTACAGCTGTCGAGTTTTCCTAGCACCACTTATTGAAGAGGCTGTCTTTTCTCCAGTCTATATTCTTGCCTCCTTTATCAAAGATAAGGTGACCATATGTGCATGGGTTTAACTCTGGGCTTTCTATCTGTTCCATTGATCTATATTTCTGTTTTTGTGCCAGTACCATACTAACTTTATTACTGTAGCTTTGCAGTATAGTCTGCAGTCAGGGAGCCTGATTCCTCCAGTTCCATTTTTCTTTCTTAAGATTGCTTTGGCTATTCAGGGTCTTTTGTGTTTCCATACAAATTGTGAAACTTTTTGTTCTAGTTCTGTGAAAAATGCCAGTGGTAGTTTGATAGAGATTGCATTGAATCTGTAGATTGCTTTGGGTAGTAGAGTCATTTTCACAATGTTGATTCTTCCAATCCAAGAACATGGTATATCTCTCCATCTATTTGTATCATCTTTAATTTCTTTCATCAGTGTCTTATAATTTTCTGCATATAGGTCTTTTGTCTCCTTAAGTAGGTTTATTCCTAGATATTTTATTCATTTTGTTGCAATGCTAGATGGGAGCGATTTCTTAATTTCACTTTCAGATTTTTCATCATTAGTGTATAGGAAAGCCAGAGATTTCTGTGCATTAATTTTGTATCCTGCTACTTTACCAAATTCATTGATTAGCTCTAGTAGTTTTCTGGTAGCATCTTTAGGATTCTCTATGTATAGTATCATGTCATCTGCAAACAGTGACAGCTTTACTTCTTCTTTTCCAATTTGTATTCCTTTGATTTATTTTTCTTCTCTGATTGCTGTGGCTAAAACTTCCAAATCTATGTTGAATAAGAGTGGTGAGAGTGGGCAAAGTTGCCTTGTTCCTGATCTTAGTGGAAATGGGTTCAGTTTTTCACCATTGAGGACGATATTGGTGCTGGGTTTGTGATATATGGCCTTTATCATGTTGAGGAAAGTTCCCTCGATGCCTACTTTCTGCAGGGTTTTTATCATAACTGGGTGTTGAATTTTGTCAAAAGCTTTCTCTGCCTCTATAGAGATGATCATATGGTTTTTCTCCTTCAATTTGTTAATATGGTGTATCACATTGATTTATTTGCATATATTGAAGAATCCTTGAATTCCTGGGATAAGCCCCACTTGATCATAATGTATGATCCTTTTAATGTGCTGTTGGATTCTGTTCGCTAGTATTTTGTTGAGGATTTTTGCATCTATGTTCATCAGTGATATTGGCCTGTAGTTTTCTTTCTTTGTGACATCCTTGTCTGGTTTTGGTATCAGGGTGATAGTGGCCTCGTACAATGAGTTTGGGAGTGTTCCTCCCTCTGCTATATTTTGGAAGAGTTTGAGAAGGATAGGTGTTAGCTCTTCTCTAAATGTTCGATAGAATTCTCCTGTGAAGCCATCTGGTCCTGGGCTTTTGTTTGTTGGAAGATTTTTAATCACAGTTTCAATTTCAGTGCTTGTGATTGGTCTGTTCATATTTTCTATTTCTTCCTGGTTCAGTCTCAGAAGGTTGTGCATTTCTAAGAATTTGTCCATTTCTTCCAGGTTGTCCATTTTATTGGCATAGAGTTGCTTGTAGTAATCTCTCATGATCCTTTGTCTTTCTGCAGTGTCAGTTGTTACTTCTCCTTTTCGTTTCTAATTCTATTGATTTGAGTCTTCTCCCTTTTTTTCTTGATGAGTCTGGCTAATGGTTTATCTATTTGTTTATCTTCTCAAAGAACCAGCTTTTAGTTTTATTGATCTTTGCTATTGTTTCCTTCATTTCTTTTTCATTTATTTCTGATCTGATCTTTATAATTTCTTTCCTTCTGCTAACTTTGGGGATTTTTTGTTCTTCTTTCTCTAATTGCTTTAGGTGTAAGGTTAAGTTATTTATTTGAGATGTTTCCTGTTTCTTAAGGTAGGCTTGTATAGCTATAAACTTCCCTCTTAGAACTGCTTTTGCTGCATCCCATAGGTTTTGGGTCATTGTGTTTTCATTTTCATTTGTTTCTAGTTATTTTTTGATTTCCTCTTTGATTTCTTCAGTGATCTCTTGGTTATTAAATCATGTGTTGTTTAGCCTCCAGGTGTTTGTATTTCTTACAGATTTTTTTCTGTAATTGTTATCTAGTCTCATAGCATTGTGGTCGGAAAGATACTTGATATGATTTCAATTTTCTTAAATTTACTAAGGCTGGATTTGTGACCCAAGATATGATCTATCCTGGAGAATGTTCCATGAGCACTTGACAAGAATGTGTATTCTGTTGTTTTTGGATGGAATGTCCTATAAATATCAATTAAGTCCATCTTGTTTAATGTATCATTTAAAGCTTGTGTTTCCGTATTTATTTTCATTTTGGATGATCTGTCCATTGGTGAAAGTGGGGTGTGAAAGTCCCCTACTATGATTGTGTTACTGTCTATTCTCCCTTTTATGGCTGTTAGTATTTGCCTTATGTATTGAGGTGCTCCTATGTTGGGTGCATAAATATTTACAATTGTTATATCTTCTTCTTGGATTGATCCCTTGATCATTCTGTAGTGTCCTTCTTTGTCTCTTGTAATAGTCTTTGTTTTAAAGTCTATTTTGTCTGATATTAGAATTGCTACTCCAGCTTTCTTTTGATTTCCATTTGCATGGAGTATCTTTTTCCGTCCTTTCACTTTCAGTCTGTTTGTGTCCCTAGGTCTGAAGTGGGTCTCTTGTAGACAGCATACATATGGGTCTTGTTTTTGTATCCATTCAGCCAGTCTATGACTTTTGGTTGGAGCATTTAATCCATTTACATTTAAGGTAATTATCAATATGTATGTGCCTATTACCATTTTCTTCATTGTTTGGGGTTTATTATTGTAGGTCTTTTCCTTCTCTTGTGTTTCCTGCCTAGAGAAGTTCCTTTAGCATTTGTTGTAAAGCTGGTTTGGTGGTGCTGAATTCTCTTAGCTTTTGCTTATCTTTAAAGCTTTTAATTTCTCCATCAAATCCGAATGAGATCCTTGCTGGGTAGAGTAATCTTGGTTGTAGGTTCTTCTCTTTCATCACTTTAAATATGTCCTGCCACTCCCTTCTAGCTTGCAGACTTTCTGCTGAAAGATCAGCTGTTAACCTTATGGGGATTCCCTTCTGTGTTACTTGTTGTTTTTCCCTTGCTGCTTTTAATATTTTTTCTTTGTAGTTAATTTTTGATAGTTTGATTAATATGTGTCTTGGCGTGTTTCTCCTTGGATTTATCCTATATGGGACTTTCTTTGCTTCTTGGACTTGATTAACTATTTCCTTTCCCATATTAGGGAAGTTTTCAACTGTAATCTCTTCAAATATTTTCTCAGTCCCTTTCTTTTGCTCTTCTTCTTCTGGGACCCCTATAATTCGAATGTTTGTTCATTTAATGTTGTCCCAGAGCTCTCTGAGACTGTTCTCAATTCTTTTCATTCTTTTTTCTTTAGTCTGCTCTGCAGTAGTTATTTCCACTGTTTTATCTTCCAGGTCACTTATCCGTTCTTCTGCCTCAGTTATTCTGCTATTGATCCCTTCTAGAGAATTTTTAATTTCATTTATTGTGTTGTTCATCACTGTTTGTTTGCTCCTTAGTTCTTCTAGGTCCTTGTTAAACGTTTCTTGTATTTTCTCCATTCTATTTCCAAGATTTTGGATATCTTTACTATCATTATTCTGAATTCTTTTTCAGGTAGACTGCCTATTTCCTCTTCATTTGTTAGGTCTCGTGGGTTTTTGCCTTGCTGCTTCATCTGCTGTGTGTTTCTCTGTCTTCTCATTTTGCTTAACTTACTGTCTTTGGGGTCTCCTTTTCGCAGGCTGCACGTTCGTAGTTTCTGTTGTTTTTGGTGTCTGTCCCCGGTGGCTAAGGATGGTTCAGTGGGTTGTGTAGGCATTCTGGTGGATGAGGCTGGACTTGTCTTTCTGTTGGGCAGGTCTACATCTGGTGGTGTGTTTTGGGGTGTCTGTGGCCTTATTATGATTTTAGGCAGCCTCTGTGCTAATGGATGGGGTTGTGTTCCTGTCTTGCTAGTCATTTGGCATAGGGTGTCCTGCACAGTAGCTTGCTAGTCGTTGAGTGGAGCTGGTTCTTGGCGTTGAGATGGAGATCTCTGGGAGATTTTCACCATTTGATATTACGCGGTGCTGCGAGGTATCTTGTGGACCAGTGTCCTGAACTTGGCTCTCCCACCTCAGTGGCACAGCCCTGATGCCTGGCTGGAGCACCAAGAGTCTGTCCTCCACATGGCTCATCATAAAAGGGAGAAAATAAAGAAAGAAGAAGAGAAAATAAAATAAAATAGTTATTAAAATAAAAAATAATTATTAAGAAAAAAAATTTTTTAAGTAATAAAACAAAAACAGAAAGAACCCTAGGACAAATGGTAAAAGCAAAGCTATACAGACAAAATCACACACAGAAGCATGCACATACACACTCACAAAAAGAGAAAAAGGAGAAAAAATATATATATCACTGCTCCAAAGTCCACCTCCTCAGTTTGGGATTATTCGTTGTCTATTCAGGTGTTCCACAGATTCAAGGGTACATCAAGTTGATTGTGGAGATTTAATCCGCTGCTCCTGAAGCTGCTGGGAGAAATTTTCCTTTCTCTTCTTGTTCACACTGCTCCCGGGGTTCAGCTTTGGATTTGGACCCGCCTCTGTGTGTAGGTCGCCTGAAGGCATCTGTTCTTCACTCAGACAGGCCGGGGGGGAGGGAAGGGTACGGATGAGGGGCGAGCCTGCAGTGGCAGAGGCCGGTGTGACATTGCGCCAGCCTGAGGCGCGCCGTGCATTCTCCCGCGGAAGTTGTCCCTGGATCACGGGACCCTGGCAGTGGCGGGCTGCACAGGCTCCCGGGAGGGGAGGTGTGGATAGTGACCTGTGCTTGCACTCAGGCTTTTTGGTGGCGGCAGCAGCAGCCTTAGCGTCTCAGGCCCGCCTCTGCGGTTCGCGTTTTTAGCCGCAGCTCACGCCCGTCTCTGAAGCTCCTTTAAGCAGCGCTCTTAATCCCCTCTCCTCACGCACCATGAAACAAAGAGGCAAGAAAAAGTCTCTTGTCTCTTTGGCAGCTCCAGACTTTTTCCCAGACTCCCTCCCGGCTAGCCGTGGAGCACTAGCTCCCTTCAGGCTTTGTTCACGCAGCCAACCCCAGTCCTCTCCCTGGGATCTGACCTCCGAAGCCCAAGCCTCAGTTCCCAGCCCCCGCCCGCCCCGGTGGGTGAGCAGACAAGCCTCTCTGGCTGGTGACTGCCGGTCGGCACCAGTCCTCCGTGCGGGAATCTCTCCACGTTGCCCTCCGCACCCCTGTTGCTGCGCTCTCCTCCGTGGCTCTGAAGCTCCCCCCTCGCACCCGCCACCCGCAGTCTCCGCCCGCGAAGGGGCTTCCTAGTTTGTGGAAACCTTTCCTCTTTCATAGCTCCCTCCCACTGGTGCAGGTCCCGTCCCTATTCTTTTGTCTCTGTTTCTTCTTTTTTCTTTTGCCCTACCCAGGTACATGGGGAGTTTCTTGCCTTTCGGGAGGTCTGAGGTCTTCTGCCAGTGTTCAGTAGGTGTTCTGTAGGAGTTGTTCCACATGTAGATGTATCTCTGATGTATTTGTGGGGAGGAAGGTGATCTCCGTGTCTTACTCTTCCCCCATCTTGAAGCTCCTCGCAAGCATCTTTTCTGACCGCGAGGGTATGAAAGTAAAAATCAACTACAAGAAAAAAACTGGGAAAAACACAAACATGTGAAGTCTAAACAATATGATACTAAACAACCAATGAGTCATAGAAGAAATAGAAGAAATTAAAAAAATATTTTGAGACAAATGAAAATGGAAATACAATGTTCCAAAATCTATGAGATGCAACAAAAGATGTTCTAAAAAGGAAGTTTATAGCAATACAGGGATAGCTCAGGAGATCAGAAAATCTCCAACAATCTAACCTTACACCTAATGGAACTAGGGGAAAAAGCAGTAGTAGAAGGAGGCAAATAAAGATCAGAGGATAAATAAATAAAATACAGGGCAAAAAACAATAGAAAAGATTAATGAAATCAAGAGCTGCTGCTTTGAAAAGATAAACAAAACTGACAAACTTTTAACCAGTCTCATCAAAAAAAAAAAAGAGAGAGAGAGAGAGAGGGCCAAAATAAATAAAATCAGAAATGAAGGGCTTCCCTGGTGGCGCAGTGGTTGGGAGTCCGCCTGCCGATGCAGGGGACGCGGGTTCGTGCCCCAGTCTGGGGGCATCCCACGTGCCGCGGAGCAGCTGGGCCTGTGAGCCATGGCCGCTGAGCCTGCGCGTCCGGAGCCTGTGCTCTGCAACGGGAGAGGCCACAACAGTGAGGGGCCCACGTACCACAAAAAAAAAAAAAAAAAAGAAATGAAACAAGTTATAACCAGCACCACAGAAATCAAAGGATCATAAAAGATTACCGTGAACGATTTTGTACCAAAAATTAGACAACCTTGAAGAAATGGATACATTTCTAGAAACATACAATTTTCTAAGACTGAATCAGGAAGAAATAGAAAATATGAAAAGATCAATTACCCGTAATGAAATTAAATCAGTAATCACAAAACTCCCTTCAAACAAAAGTTCAGGATAGATGGCTTCACAGGTGAATTCTACCAAGTATTTAAAGAAGAATTAACACCTATTTTTCTCAACCTATTCCAAAAAATTTAAAAGGAAGGAATGCTTCCAAACTCATTCTATGAGGCCAGCCTCACCTGATATCAATACCAAACAAGGAAACCACATGAAAAGAATTACAGGCCAAAATCATTGATGAACATAGAGGCAAAAATCTTCAATAAAATATTAGCAAACCAAATTCAACAATCATTGAAAGGATTATACACCATGATCAAGTGAGATTTCTCACCCTATATTCAAAAATAAACTCAAAATGGATTAAAGACTTAAATGTAAGATCTGAAACCACAATACTCACAGAAGAAAACATAGGCAGTAAACTCTTGAACTTCAGTCTCAGCAACATGCTTTTTGGATCTGTCTCCTCAGGCAAGGGGAACAAAAGCAAAAATTTTAAAATGGAACTACATCAAACCAAAAGCTCTCACACAGTGAAGGAAACCATCAACAAAATGAAACGGCAGCCTACTTAACGGGAGAAGATATTTGCAAATAATATATCTGATAAGGGGTTAATATTAAAAATATGTGAAGAACTCACCCAATTCAATGTCAAAAGCAGTTTGATTTAAAAATTGGCAGAGAACCTGAATAGACATTTTTCCAAAGAAGACATTCAGATGACAGATACACGAAAAAATGTTCCATATCGCTAATTATTAGGGGGGTAATGCAAATCAAAACCATAGTAAGATATCACCTCACACCTATCAGAATGGCTCTTATCTAGACAACAAATAGCAAGTGTTGGCAAGGTCGTAGGAGAAAAGGAGCCCTAGTACACTGTTTAGTAGGAATGTAAATTGTTACAGCCACTATGAAAAACTGTATGGAGGTTCCTCAAAAAATTAAAAATAGTACTACCAAATGATCCAGCAATTCCACTTCTGGGTATTTATCTAAAGAAAACTAAAACATTAATTTGGAGAGATATAAGCACTGTGTTCATTGTAGCATTATTTACAATAGTCAAGATATGGAAGCAGCCTAAGTGTCTGTCAATAGATAAACAGATAAAGATGTGGTGTATATACTACATACCTCTATATAAAATGGAATGTGACCCAGCCATAAAAAAATGAAGTCTTGCCATTTGCAATAACATGGATGGATCTAGAGGGTATTATGCTAAGTGAAGTATGTCAGACAAATACCATGCTATTTCACTCACATGTGGAGTCTAAAAAACAAAATAAATGAATAAACAAAGCAAAATATAAGCAGACCTATAGATACAGACAACAAACTGGTGGTTGCCAGAGGGGAGGGTCCTGGAAAAAATGCTTGAAATAGGTAAAGGGGGTTAAGAGGTACAAACTCCAGTCATGCCTTGTTTAATTGTGCTTCATTTTATTGTGCTTTGCAGATACTGCATTTTTACAACTTGAAGGTATGTGGCAACCCTGCACTGTCAGTTGATGGTTAGCATTTTTTAGTGATAAAGTATTTTTTAATTAAGGTATGTTGCACCCTTAACTACAGCATAGTGTAAACATAACTTTTATATGTCCTGGGAAACCAAAAACTTTGTGTGACTTGCTCTATTGCAATATTTGCTTTATTGTGGTGGTATATAACCAAACCTGCAATATCTTTGAGGTATGCCTGTAAATAAGTCAAGTGGATATATTGTACATCATAGGTAATATAGTAAACAATATTGTAGTAACTTTGTATGGGGACAGATGGTTACTAGACGTATCATGGTGGTCATTTTGTAATGTATTTACATGTTGAATCACTGTTTTGTATACCTGAAACTAACATAATATTTTATGTCAATTGTATTTCAATTAAAAATAATGACTTTATCAAATCTCATTAAAGAAAAAAAAAAGGAGAGAGAGAGAGTATTAAGTGTCCCAAAAACACCTTTAAGGGAATTAGACCACATCACCTCTGTGCACATATGTATTGTAGCCCCTGAGGGCAAGAAATTGCCTGTCTTATTTACCATTCAATCTCCTATGCCTACAATAGGCCTGGCACAGAGAAGGCACTCAGTAAATGGAGGCATTGAAGGAATATGTTTATATTATCTGTGTATTTCATCCCTGAAAGTCTGAATTGCATGAGGCATTGCAAGAACCATGCTCATCAAAGGGAAATTTAGTTAGGTTAATTATATTGTGCTCAATAAGGCCTGAGAAAACTGTTCATCCTCTACAGAGGCCCAGAGTCATATCGCTAAAGGGAAAACCCTACAGTCCCTCCTACACCTTAAACTCTCTAATACTTGCCTCAGGCCTACAAGCATAAACTCTGGAGCATGATACACACAGCTTTTCTGTGCCCCTGTGACCCTTCTGATCACATATCCTGCATCTCCCCAACCCTCATATTAGGTTCCAGAAAAATGGCTTATGAGTCCCTAAATATAGAGGTTGTTTTACTCCTCTGTAACTTTGCAAGTACTGTTCCTATGTCTGAAATGCCATTTGCTCCTACCCTTAGCCACTTAAAAACTTCATCTTCAAAATCCAGCTTAACTGTTAACTCCCCTGTGAAGTTTTCCCTGATCTCACCCAGCTGCTAGCCCAGTCCTCCAAATAATCTCTCTCCTCTGAACTGTGCACATTTGTGAGTTGCTGCATTCGTCACATGTTGCTGTTTTTTCTTTTCTTTTTTTGGAGTATAGCTGACTTACAATGTTGTGCTAGTTTCAGGTGTAGAGCAAAGTGATTCAGTTAGACATATATCCATTCTTTTTCAGATTCTTTCCCCATATAGGTTATTACAGAATATTGAGTAGAGCTCCCTGTGCTATGCAGTAGGTCCTTTTTGATTATCTGTTTTATATAGTAGTGTGTATATGTTAATCCCAAACTCCTAATTTATCCCCCCCCCACCTTTCTCTTTTGGTACCCATATATTTGTTTTCTAAGTCTGTGAGTCTGTTTCTGTTTTGTAAGTAAATTCATTTTAATCATTTTTTTAGATTCCACATATAAGTGATATCATATGATATTTGTCTTTCTCTGACTTACTTCACTTAGTATGATAATCTCTAGGTCCTTTCAAGTTGCTGCAAATGGCATTATTTCATTCTTTTTTATGGCTGAGTAATATTCCATTGTGGGTGACCCCACTATTATTGCGTTACTGTTGATTTCTCCTTTTATGGCTGTTAGTATTTGCCTTATTTATTGAGGTGCTCCTATGTTGGGTGCATATGTAATTACAATTGTTATATCTTCTTGGATTGATCCCTTGATCATTATGTAGTGTCCTTCTTTGCCTCTTCTAACAGTCTTTATTTTAAAGTCTATTTTGTATGATATGACTATTGCTACTCTAGCTTCTTTTGATTTGCATTTGCATGGAATATCTTTTTCCATCCCCTCACTTTCAGTCTGTATGTGTCCCTAGATCCGAAGTGGGTTTCTTGTAGACAGCATATATATGGGTCTTGTTTTTGTATCCATTCAGCCAGTCTGTGTCTTTTGGTTGGAGCATTTAATCTGTTTACATTTAAGGTAGTTACCAATATGTATGTTCTTATTGCCATTTTGTTAATTGCTTTGGATTTGTTTTTGTAGGACTTTATTCTTCCCTTCCTCTTTTGTTCTCTTATAATTTGATGACTATTTTTAGTGTTGTGTTTGGATTTCTTTTTCTTTTTTGTATGTATATCTAGGGTAGATTTTTGTTTCAGTTACCATGTGGTTTTGATATAGCAGTCTATATATAAAAAAGATTGTTTTAAGTTGCTGGTCTCTTAATTTCAAATGCATTTCCAATATCCTGCATTTGTACTCTCCTCTTCTCATGATTGCTGGTTTTGATATCATATTTGTATGTAGATTATTTCCTACCCTTACTGTATGTTTGCCTTTACTGGTGAGCTTTCCCATTTGTAATTTTCCTCTTTCTAGTTGGGACCTTTTCTTGTCCACCTAGAGAAGTTCCTTTAGAATTTGTTGTAAAGCTGGTTTGGTAGTGCTGAATTCTCTTAGCTTTTGCTTGTCTGTAAAGCTTTTGATTTCTCTGTCAAATCTGAACGAGAGCCTTGCTGGGTAGAGTATTCTTGGTTGTAGGTTTTTCCCTTCCATCACTTTAAATATATTGTGCCACTCCCTTCTGACCTGCAGAGTTTCTGATGAAAAATCAGCTGATAACCTTATAGGGATTCCCTTGTATGTTATTTGTTGCTTTTCCCTTGTTGCTTTTAATATTTTCTCTTTGTCTTTAATTTTTGTCAATTTGATTAATATGTGTCTTGGCGTGTTCCTCCTTGGTTTTATCCTGTATGGGATTCTCTGTGCTTCCTGAACTTGGGTGACTATTTCCTTTCCCATGTTAGGGAAGTTTTCAGCTATTATCTCTTCAAATATTTTCTCAGGCCCTTTCTCTCTCTCTCTTCTCTTTCTGGGACCCCTATAATGTGAATGTTGGTGAGTTTAATGTTGTCTCAGAGGTCTCTAGGGCTGTCCTCATTTCTTTTCATTCTTTTTTCTTTACCATGTTTCACAGAAGTGATTTCCACCATTCTGCCTTCCAGCTCACTTATGCATTTTTCTGCCTCATTTATTCTGCTATTGACTCCTTCGAGTGTATTTTTCATTTCAGTTTACTTATTGTTCAACTCTGTGTTTTTGTTCTTTATATCCTCTAACTCTTTGTTAAGCATTTCTTGGGTCTTCTTGGTCTGTACCTCTATTCTTTTTCTGAGATCTTGGATCATCTTTACTGTCATTACTCTGAATTCTTTTTTGGGTAGATACCCTATCTCCACTTCACTTAGTTGTTCTTCGGGGTTTTATCTTGTTCCTTCATCTGGAACATATTCTTCTGCTGTCTCAATTTGTCTAACTTTCTGTTGCAGTCTCCATTTCACAGGCTGTAGGACTGTAGTTCCTCTTGCTTCTGGTGTCTGCCCCCCTGGTGGGTGAGGCTGGTCTAGAGGCTTGTGCAGGCTTCCTTGTGGGAGGGACTGGTGCCTACTCGCTCTTGGGTGGAGCTGGGTCTTTTCCCTCTGGTGGGCAGTGTTGTGTCAAGTGGTGTGTTTACAGGTAGCTGTGGGTTTAGGAAGACTTTAGGCAGCCTGCCTGCTGATTGGTGGGGCTGTGTTCCTGATTGGTAGTGGCCTGAGGCATCCTAGCACTGGAGCCTACAGGCTGTTTGGTGGGGCCAGGTCTTCGTGTCAAAATGGCAGCCTCCAGGAGAGCTCATGCCAATGAGTACTCCCTGGTACCTCCACCACCAGTGTCCTTGTCTCAACAGTGAGTCACAGCCTCTCCCCACCTCCGCAGGAGACCCTCTAAGACCAGCAGGTGGGTCTGGTCCAGGCTCCTACAAAGTCACTGCTTTTTCCCTGGGTCCTGGTGTGCACGAGACCTTGTATGTGCTCTCCAAGAGTGGAGTTTCTGTTTCCCCCAGTCCTGTGGAGTTCCTGCAGTCAAGCCCCACTGGCCTTCAAAACCAAATGCTCTGGGGGCTCCTGCTCCTGATTCCAGACCCCAAGACTAGGGAGGCTGATGCAGGGCTAGAACTCTCACTCCTGTGGGAGAACGTCTGCAATATAATTATTTTCCAGTGTGTGGATCACCCACTTGGTGGGTATGGGATTTGAATATATCATGAATGCACTCCTCCTAGTGACTCATTGTGGCTTCTTCTTTGTCTTTGAATGTAGAATATCTTTTTAGGTAGGTTCCAGTCTTTTTTTGTTGATCGTTGTTCAGCAGTTAGTTGTGATTTTGGTGTTTTTGTGAGAGAATGTGAGCTTAAGTCCTTCTGTTCTGCCATCTTGTCTCCAACCTCTCTTCACACGTTGCTGTTCTATAAGATTGTTTGTCTTCCCTTTTAGCAGATGAGCCACTTGGGGATAAAGATCGTGCTTGTTCATCTGAATAGTTGTGGTAACTAGTACCTAGTTTCATCTAACAAGGATAAGAAAAATTCCTCTAGGAGTTTCAAACAAAAGGACTGTAATGCCAGGAATTGGATACATGAGTGATAGAAGAAGCTGAGAAGCCAACCAGGAATAGTGAGCATCTTAGTTTGGGCTTCTAAGAAGCAGCCTCTGAGACAAGATTCAAATGCAGGCAATTTATCAGAAAATGCAAGGAATATAGGTAGATGGGGAGAAGTGCTACAGGAAAGGAAGGCAAGGCAACTTGCCCACACGGGCATCTATTTAGCCAGATACCAAAGTGGGCTGCTGGAGCTTAATTCCACGTGGACACTCTAGAAAATAGCACAAAATGCACATCTCAGAATTATCCTCACCAAGGGGTAAGGGAGCTGGGGTATTTACACTAGTCAGTCATTGGTTAAGGGCTATCTCCTAAGGAAATGTTAATTCTTAGGCACTTACAGCCTGCTATACACACCAAGGGGATGTCAGCTGCTTGGGGGTAGCTCTCCAGCAAAGATACAGGCAGGAGCTTACCTTTGGAAGTCAGGCTGGCTGACCAAAATGGTAAGTGGATTCTTAGAGATGTGGACAGAGCATTGATAACATCAGCTATAGTGAGGCAACTCAGAAGTTAACAGAATCAATAGCTGACCTTGATGTCCAGAGTCTGGGGCTGGAGTACTGGGTCCTGGAAGCCAGGAATACATGTAGAAGCTGGAATGCTCATTGTGGGCTTGTTCTTGTTTGGCAGACACTAGAGCCATAGCATTTAGCCTCTCCCAAAGACTCCCACAGGAGGCAAGCAGACGCTTCTTCCTTCCTCCTGTCCTGCAGTCCCCACCAGTTCCTCCCTTGGCCAGAACCAGCTGGAAACCACTTGACAGGAGCTTGGGAAACCAGCCTGTTCTCCAGGATGCAGAGCAGAGTGGATCAGAGTAAGAGCAAACTGGCCCCAGGACTGGAAGACTACCGTGACACTGTGACATACAGAGCTGTGTTCTCCCCCAAACCACCAGGGTCACAATTACCTGGGCAGTTTGTTTAAAAGGCAGATTCCTGGGCCCTAGTCTTGACCTGATGAATCCGAACCTCACTGATGAGGTTGGGGTCCCAGGAGTCTATTTTTAACAGGTCTCTGAAGAGGTTCTTATACATAACTAAATTTGGGAACTACTGTAGAAGTGACTCAACAAAAATGTTTTGGAGATGTAAAAAAATTAAAGTGAATGAAATAGGTAACAAGCTGAAAATTCGATTTCTTGCCAATCCAAAAAAATCAATTAACAAAAATGGTCCTTTCCAGTTAATCTAAGTTTAACGGCTTAAAAGTAAGTCTTTGATTTTCATTTTACAAAAAAGTAATCAAAGTCAAAGGATACTAGAAAATATATCTGTAAAAGCCTGAGGTAGCACCAGGGAGCAGGATCCAAACTGTAGATGCTTTTGTTGGCACACTTATCATACTGTATTGCTATTATCATTGCTGTTGTTGTGTTGTCATGGCCACCCACCCTCTACTAGACTCTGAGTTGAAGGGGTGTGTCTTACTACTTTCTGCACACCCAGCACAAAACATGGCTAATTACACAGGAGGGGTCTGAAAAATGCATGTAGAGTTGAGTTCAGAATCTAAAGCTTCCCCTTAGCCACTAACGTCTCTGAAGCTGGCTCTTTCAGCTACAGGTCAACTCAGAATGTGGCCAAAGGATTTCTTTTTTTCTTTAAATTTCCAAAACCCTTTCAGGTTTTCCATAAAATTGGCCTTTATAAATTTTTCTCTTGGTTTCAAACATTCATGTGGTAAATTTGTTCAGTGATGCATTACACATGATATATTGTGTTTATTTTGGAATAATTAAGCAATTGTTATCATAGAAATTGCATTACTCAGTTTTATTAAGAAAAAGCTCCCCTTTCCTAAAACAGTAATATATTCAGATTAAAAAATATTCCAAGGCAAGAATCAGACAAAATAAGCATTCAAAAGCACAAATCCAAAATAAGAAAAAGATTAACTGTGTTCCAAAATGAGATGAACAAAAACAACTTATCAATTTTACTGTTTCAAGGGAGTGGACAAGAGGATGAAAACTGCATTTAAAAAATTTCCATTACCATAAAAACTCATATAGGGACATTTATTTACAAGGAAATAAAATAGAAACACAATGCTGCATGTAAAATAGGAAGCCTGTGAGCACCAAACTAGATTCACTTAGGAGACAGTTCCCAGAAATTAAGTAAGAGGACACACTGAAATCAGTCAGACATGCGTTGAAATCTAGGACCCAGCATAAAACACCTACATGAAATTATAAGACCTGTACCTTAATCTTTTCAAAAATAGTAACAATAGCACCTACTTTATAGGGCCGGTTAACCAGTGAGCTGTCTCTCTATTAACTGCTGTCTCAGCATCTATAAAGTCTGGAGCTAAATAAAAATACAAATTTCCCCCATAGAATTGGTTTCTGGCCATCTAACATACCTAATGAAATAATATGGCATGGAAAAGGAACTTCAGGAACACATGACAGTGAAGGAGCGTGGGTTTGGGTTCCACCACAGAGAGACATCAACTAAGGGGCAGAAGGGACATAGGAAGGGAAGTTATTCCCAGATCAAGCAAGCTAGGGGGCTTGAGTTTGTGTATTGGTCTATACTGGGCAGTTACAGGATAGTGATGGGGATCAGGGACTTTTAAGTTACTCTGGGTCCTAATCCTCGCTCCATCATCCACTAACTAGCTGTATGAAGTAGAAAAAATTATATATTCTCTCTGTGCTTCAGCTTCATCATTAAAAAAAAATAATGTAACTCATTGGATAGCTGTCAGAATTGTGTGATCATGTGTGTAATGTGTTTATCACAATGCTTGGCACATAATAAATGTTCAGAACCTGCTAGCTAGTAGTAAGAGATGTAGTAGAGTTTGTTTCCTTGGTTCAGGAATAGAATGCTTGCTCCAACATGAATGAGAACTGAAAAGGAAAAATTACAGTCACAGTTCTACATAGACCGTGTTATCAAGGCATGCACTCCACAGATACAGAAACAAGGTACATGTGGGAGATCAGGTCATAATAACAGGGTAGAAATGCAGTAACTAAAACTGGGACAGATAAGCAGCTTTGAACTAGAAGCAAGTGTGACACAATGGTTGGACCAAATCTACTCACAGAGATCAAGTTTTCAGCTGGTGGTAGAGAAGACATCTGGGAAAGGCAGACAGGCAACTCATAAACATATCAAAACTGAAGTCAGTAACTCCATATCTATCCAGAGTAGTCTTATTCAGCAGTCTCTTTGGCTCCATAAGTAAGCGGACAAGGCTTCTGAGCAATCTTAATCATTGTCATAAAGCCCGTGGAAAAAATGCTTATCCTTTACTCATAGGAAACTTTTCATCCCCTCATTCAGACCGTGTTTACTCTTTTTGAAACTTCTTAAACTGAAGTATAGTTGATTTTCAATATTGTGTTAGTATCTGGTGTAGAGCAAAGTGATGTAAAACAGACCTTATTTACTCTTATTTTACATGCAATTTTTTTTAAGAATCAATTTTATTGATTTATTTATTTTTGGCTGCGTTGGGTCTCCGTTGCTGTACTCAGGCTTTCTCTAGTTGTGGTGAGCAGTACCTTCTCTTGTTGCGGAGCACGGGCTCTAGGCACGCAGGCTTCAGTATTTGTGGCACGTGGGCTCAGTGGTTGTGGCTCATGGGCTCTAGAATGCAGACTCAGTAGTTGTGGCACACGGGCTTAGTTGCTCTGCGGCATGTGGGATCTTCCCAGACCAGGGCTCGAACCCGTGTCCCCTGCATTGGCAGGTGGATTCTTAACCACTGCGCCACAAGGGAAGTCCCTTTACATGTGATTTTAATGAACAATTGTATTTGGTTTCCTAGCCCATGACAGGTTTTGGGAGAAAGGGGAAATTTCTTTGGTGGGAATCCTGTCCAAAAAAAGTACTAAAAAATTATGCAAACTAGAAATAGCCTTATTTTTAATTTTGTTTTATAGTTTATTTATAGCTTAAAAACTTTAAATTTGTCCCACTTAGAGTATTTTGACTAAATACTGTTTTTTTTTTTACATCTTTATTGGAGTATAATTGCTTTACAATGGTGTGTTAGTTTCTGCTGTATAACAAAGTGAATCAGTTATACATATACATATGTTCCCATATCTCTTCCCTCTTGCCTCTCCCTCCCTCCCACCCTCCCTATCCCACCCCTCTAGGTGGTCACAAAGCACTGAGCTGATCTCCCTGTGCTATGCGGCTGCTTCCCACTAGCTATTTTACATTTGGCAGTGTATATATGTCCATGCCACTCTCTCACTTTGTCACAGCTTACACTTCCCCCTCTCCATATCCTCAAGTCCATTCTCTAGTAGCTCTGTGTCTTTATTCCTGTCTTACTCCTAGGTTCTTCATGACATTTTTTTTTCTTAAATTCCATATATATGTGTTAGCATATGGTATTTGCCTTTCTCTTTCTGACTTACTTCACTCTGTATGACAGACTCGAGGTCCATCTACCTCACTACAAATAACTCAATTTCGTTTCTTTTTATGGCTGAGTAATATTCCATTGTATATATGTGACACTTTTTCTTTATCCATTCATCCAGTGATGGACACTTAGGTTGTTTCCATCTCCTGGCTATTGTAAATAGAGCTGCAATGAACATTTTGGTACATGACTCTTTCTGAATTATGCTTTTCTCAGGGTATATGCCCAGTAGTGGGATTGCTGGGTCATATGGTAGTTCTATTTGTAGTTTTTTAAGGAACCTCCATACTGTTCTCCATAGTGGCTGTACCAATTCACATTCCCACCAGCAGTGCAAGAGTGTTCCCTTTTCTCCACACCATCTCCAGCATTTATTGTTTCTAGATTTTTTGATGATGGCTATTCTGACCGGTGTAAGATGATATCTCATTGTAGTTCTGATTTGCATTTCTCTAATGATTAATGATGTTGAGCATTCTTTCATGTGTTTGTTGGCAATCTGTATATCTTCTTTGGAGAAATGTCTATTTAGGTCTTCTGACCATTTTTGGATTGGGTTGTTTGGTTTTTTGTTATTAAGCTGCATGAGCTGCTTGTAAATTTTGGAGATTAATCCTTTGTCAGTTGCTTCATTTGCAAATATTTTCTCCCATTCTTAGGGTTGTCTTTTGGTCATTTTTATGGTTTCCTTTGCTGCGCAAAAGCTTTGAATTTTCATTAGGTCCCATTTGTTTATTTTTATTTCCATTTCTCTAGGAGGTGGGTCAAAAGGGTTCTTGCTGTGATTTATGTCATAGAGTGTTCTGCCTATGTTTTCCTCTAAGAGTTTTAGTTTCTGGCCTTACATTTAGGTCTTAAATCCATTTTGAGCTTATTTTTGTATATGGTGTTAGGGAGTGTTCTAATCTCATACTTTTACATGTACCTGTCCAGTTTTCCCAGCACTACTTATTGAAGAGGCTGCCCTTTCTCCACTGTACATTCCTGCCTCCTTTATCAAAGATAAGTTGACCATATGTGCATGGGTTTATCTCTGGGCTTTCTATCCTGTTCCATTGATCTATCTTTCTGTTTTTGTGCCAGTATCATACTGTCTTGATTACTGTAGCTTTGCAGTATAGTCTGAAGTCAGGGAGCCTGATTCCTCCAGCCCCGTTTTTCGTTCTCAAGACTGCTTTGCCTATTCAGGGTCTTTTGTGTGTCCATACAAATTGTGAAATATTTTGTTCTAGTTCTGTGAAAACTGCCAGCGGTAGTTTGATGGGGATTGCATTGAATCTGTAGATTGCTTTGGGTAGCAGAGTCATTTTCACACTGTTGATTCTTCCAATCCAAGAACATGGTATATCTCTCCATCTATTTGTATCGTCTTTAATTTCTTTCATCAGTGTCTTATAAATTTCTGCATATAGGTCTTTTGGCTCCTTAGGTAGGTTTATTCCTAGATATTTTATTCTTTTTGTTGCAGTGGTAAATGGGAGTGATTTCTTAATTTCACTTTCAGATTTTTCATCATTAGTGTATAGGAATGCCAGAGATTTCTGTGCATTAATTTTGTATCCTGCTACTTTACCAAATTCATTGATTAGCTCTAGTAGTTTTCTGGTAGCATCTTTAGGATTCTCTATGTATAGTATCATGTCATCTGCAAACAGTGACAGCTTTACTACTTCTTTTCCCATTTGGATTCCTTTTATTTCCTTTTCTTCTCTGACTCCTGTGGCTAAAACTTCCAAAACTATGTTGAATAAGAGTGGTGAGAGTGGGCAACCTTGTCTTGTTCCTGATCTTAGCGGAAATGCTTTCAGTTTATCACCATTGAGGATGATGTTGGCTATGGGTTTGTCATATATGGCCTTTATTATGTTGAGCAAAGTTCCCTCTATGCCTACTTTCTGGAGGGTTTTTATCATAAATGGGTGTTGAATTTTGTCAAAAGCTTTCTCTGCCTCTATTGAGATGACCATATGGTTTTTCTCCTTCAATTTCTTAATATGGTGTATCACATTGATTTATTTGCGTATATTGAAGAATCCATACATTCCTGGAATAAACCCCACTGATCATGGTGTATGATCCTTTTAATGTGCTGCTGGATTCTGTTTGCTAGTATTTTGTTGAGGATTTTTGCATCTATGCTCATCAGTGATATTGGCCTGTAGTTTTCGTTCTTTGTGACATCCTTGTCTGGTTTTGGTATCAGGATGATGGTGGCCTCGTAGAATGAGTTTGGGAGTGTTCCTCCCTCTGCTATATTTCGGAAGAGTTTGAGAAGGATAGGTGTTAGCTCTTCTATAAAAGTTTGATAGAATTCGCCTGTGAAGCCATCTGGTCCCGGGCTTTTGTTTGTTGGAAGATTTTAATCATAGTTGAAATTTCAGTGCTTGTGATTGGTCTGTTCATATTTTCTATTTCTTCCTGATTCAGTCTTGGCATGTTGTGCATTTCTAAGAATTTGTCCATTTCTTCCAGGTTGTCCATTTTATTGGCATATAGTTGCTTGTAGTTATCTCTCATGATTTTTTAAATTTCTGCAGTGTCAGTTGTTACTTCTCCTTTTTCATTTCTAATTCTATTGATTTGAGTCTTCTCCCTTCTTTTCTTGATGAGTCTAGCTAATGGTTTATCAATTTTGTTTATCTTCTCAAAGAACTGGCTTTTAGTTTTGTTAATCTTTGCTTTCGTTTCCTTCATTTCTTTTTCATTTATTTCTGATCTGATCTTTATGATTTCTTTCCTTCTGCTAACTTGGGGGATTTTTGTTCTTCTTTCTCTAATTGCTTTAGGTGCAAAGTTAGGTGTTTTATTCGAGATGTTTCCTGTTTCTTAAGGTAGGCTTGTATAGCTATAAACTTCCTTCTTAGAACTGCTTTTGCTGCATCCCATAGGTTTTGGGTCATCGTGTCTCCATTGTCATTTGTTTCTAGGTATTTTTTGATTTCCTCTTTGATTTCTTCAGTGATCACTTCATTATTAAGTAGTGTATTGTTTAGCCTCCATGTGTTTGTATTTTTTACAGATCTTTTCCTGTAATTGATATCTAGTCTCATGGCGTTGTTGTCGGAAAAGATACTTGATACAATTTCAATTTTCTTAAATTTACTAAGGCTTGATTTGTGACCCAAGATATGATCTATCCTGGAGAATGTTCCATGAGCGCTTGAGAAAAATGTGTATTCTGTTGTTTTTGGGTGGAATGTCCTATAAATATCAATTAAGTCCGTCTTGTTTAATGTATCATTTAAAGCTTGTGTTTCCTTATTTATTTTCATTTTGGATGACCTGTCCATTGGTGAAAGTGGGGTGTTAAAGTCCTCTACTATGAATGTGTTACTGTCGATTTCCCCTTTTATGGCTGTTAGTATTTTCCTTATGTATTGAGGTGCTCCTATGTTGGGTGCATAAATATTTACAATTGTTATATCTTCTTCTTGGATCGATCACTTGATCATTATGTAGTGTCCTTCTTTGTCTCTTCTAATAGTCTTTATTTCAAAGTCTATTTTGTCTGATATGGGAATTGCTACTCCAGCTTTCTTTTGGTTTGCATGGAATATCTTTTCCCGTCCCCTTACTTTCAGTCTGTATGTGTCTCTAGGTCTGAAGTGGGTCTCTTGTAGACAGCATATATATGGGTCTTGTTTTTGTATCCATTTAGCCAATCTGTGTCTTTTGGTAGGAGCATTTAATCCATTTACATTTAGGGTATTTATTGATATGTATGTGCCTATTCCCATTTTCTTAATTGTTTTGGGTTTGTTATTGTAGGTCTTTTCCTTCTCTTGTGTTTCCTGCCTAGAGAAGTTCCTTTAGCATTTGTTGCAAAGCTGGTTTGGTGGTGCTGAATTCTCTTAGCTTTTGCTTGTCTGTAAAGCTTTTAATTTCTCCATCAAATCTGAATGAGATCCTTGCTGGGTAGAGTAATCTTGGTTGTAGGTTTTTCTCCTTCATCACTTTAAATATGTCCTGCCACTCCCTTCTGGCTTTCAGAGCTTCTGCTGAAAGATCAGCTGTTAACCTGATGGGGATTCCCTTCTGTGTTACTTGTTGTTTTTCCCTTGCTGCTTTTAATATTTTTTCTTTGTCTTTAATTTTTGATAGTTTGATTAATATGTGTCTTGGCGTGTTTCTCCTTGGATTTATCCTGTATGGGACTCTCTGTGCTTCCTGGACTTGATTAGCTATTTTCTTTCCCATATTAGAGAAGTTTTTGGCTATAATCTCTTCAAATATTTTCTCAGTCCCTTTCTTTTGCTCTTCTTCTTCTGGAACCCTATAATTCGAATGTTGGTGCATTTAATGTTGTCCCAGAGGTCTCTGAGACTGTCCTCAGTTCTTTTCATTCTTTTTTCCTTATTCTGCTCTGCAATAGTTATTTCCACTCTTTTATCTTCCAGGTCACTTTTCCGTTCTTCTTCCTCAGTTATTCTGCTATTGATCCTATCTAGAGTATTTTTAATTCATTTATTGTGTTATTCATTGTTGCTTGTTTCATCTTTAGTTCTTCTAGGTCCTTGTTAAATGTGTCTTGCATTTTGTCTATTCTATCTCCAAGATTTTGTATCATCTTTACTATCATTATTCTGAATTGTTTTTCAGGTAGACTGCCTATTTCCTCTTCATTTGTTAGGTCTGGTGGGGTTTTATCTTGCTCATTCATCTGCTGTGTGTTTCTCTGTCTTCTCATTTTGCTTATCTTACTGTGTTTGGGGTCTCCTTTTTGCAGGCTGCAGGTTCGTAGTTCCCGTTGTTTTTGGTGTCTGTCCCCAGTGGCTAAAGTTGGTTCAGTGGGTTGTGTAGGCTTCCTGGTGGAGGGGACTAGTGCCTGTGTTCTGTTGGGTGTGGCTGGATCTTGTCTTTCTGGTGGGCAGGTCCATGTCTGGTGGTTTGTTTTGGGGTGTCTATGGACTTATTATGATTTTAGGCAGCCTCTCTGCTAATGGGTGGGGTTGTGTTCCTGTCTTGCTAGTTTGGCATAGGGTGTCCAGCACTGTAGCTTGCTGGTCATTGAGTGAAGCTGGGTGTTGGTGTTGAGATGGAGATCTCTGGGAGATTTTCGCTGTTTGATATTACGTGGAGCTGGGAGGCCTCTTGTGGACGAGTGTCCTGAATTTGGCTCTCCCACCTCAGGGGCACAGCACTGACTCCTTGCTGTAGCACCAAGAGCCTTTCATCCACACGGCTCAGAATAAAAGGGAGAAAAAGTAGAAAGAAAGAAAGAAAGAAAGAGGATAAAAGAAAATAAAATAAAGTAAGATAAAATAAAATAAAGTTATTAAAATAAAAAATAATTATTAAGAAAAAAATTTTTTTTAAAAAACAGACGGATAGAACCCTAGGACAAATGGTGAAAGCAAAGCTACACAGACAAAATTTCACACAGAAGCATACACACACACTCACAAAAAGAGGAAAAGGGGAAAAAATAATAAATCTTTGCTCTCAAAGTCCACCTCCTCAATTTGGGATGATTCGTTGTCTATTCAGGTATTCCACAGATGCAAGGTACATGAAGTTGATTGTGGAGATTTAACCCGCTGCTCCTGAGGCTGCTGGGAGAGATTTCCGTTTCTCTTCTTTGTTCGCACAGCTCCCGGGGCTCAGCTTTGGATTTGGCCCCACCTCTGCGTGTAGGTCGCCGGAGGGCGTCTGTTCTTCGCTCAGACAGGACGGGGTTAAAGGAGCCGCTGATTCGGGGGCTCTGGCTCACTCAGGCCGGGGGGAGGGAGCGGCACACAGTGCGGGGCAAGCCTGTGGCAGCAGAGGCCGGCGGGACGTTACGCCAGCCTGAGGCGCGCTGTGCGTTCTCCCGGGGAAGTTGTCTCTGGATCCCAGGACCCTGGCAGTGGCGGGCTGCACAGGCTCCCCGGAAGGGGGGTGTGGATAGTGACCTGCGCTCGCACACAGGCTTCTTGGTGGTGGCAGCAGCAGCCTTAGTGTCTCATGCCCGTCTCTGGGGTCTGCGCCGATAGCCGTGGCTCGCACCCGTCTCTGGAGCTCCTTTAAGCCTAAATACTGTTTTGTTCATTGTTTAATTTTCTATTTTAGATTAGGAATAGTTTTATAAAGCATAGCAGTCTTGCACTATTCATACCAGAGCAAATTACCCCAGATGACTCATAAACAAAGAAAGCACAGTGAATAATTTTGAGTGCCCTCATCAAAATAAACAGTATCACCAACACCCGGTGGATCAAGCCAAAAAACCAAGTCACTTTCTTTGCCTAATTCTATAAATCCAATCCATCAGCAAGTCTTATCAGTCATAAGTTCAAAATGTGTTCTGGGTTTGTTCACACACCTCTCTTTACTTCCACTTTCACCACCCTAGTCTAAGCCACCACAGTCTCTTGCCTGGACTGTGGCAATGGTTCTGTTTACAATAGCCAGGTCATGGAAGCAACCTAAATGCCCATCGACAGACAAATGGATAAAGAAGATATGGTACATATATACAATGGAATATTACTCAGCCATATAAAGGAACGAAATTGGGTCATTTGTTGAGACGTGGATGGATCTAGAGATTGTCATACAGAGTGAAGTAAGTCAGAAATAGAAAAACAAATATCGTATATTAACGTATATATGTGGAACTTAGAAAAATGGTACAGATGAACCGGTTTGCAGTGCAGAAATTGAGACACAGATGTAGAGAACAAATGTATGGACACCAAGGGGGGAAAGCGGTGGGGGGTTGGGGGGGGTTGGTGTGATGAATTGTGTGATTGGGATTGACATGTATACACTGATATGTATAAAATTGATGACTAATAAGAACCTGGTGTATAAAAAAATAAATAAAATTTAAAAATAAGATTAGGACTAAAAAAAATAAAATAAAATAGATAAACAACAAGGACCTACTGTATAGCACAGGGAACTATACTCAATATCTTGTAATAAACTGTAATGGGAAAGAATCTGAAAAATAAAAAATATATATGTAAAACTGAAAAACAAAAACACACCATCCTGTAAGTCAGAAGTCCCGCACAGATCTCTCTGGGCTAAAACCAAGGTCCAGACAGCGCTACTTTCCTTTCTGTAAGCTCTAGGGGAGAATACATTTCCTTGCTTTCTGCAGCTTCTAGAGGCTGCCCACATTCCGTGACTTGTGGCCCCTTCCTCCATCTTCAAAGCCAGCAGTGTTGTGTCTCCCTAACCCTACTTCCATCATCGAATGTCTCTCTCTGACCACAATTGGAGAAGGTTCTCCACTTCTAAGGACACTTGCAGTTAGATTGGGCCCACCCAGAGCAACCAGGATAACTCCCCATCGCAAGGTCCTTAACTTAATTAAGTACATACGCAAAGTCTCTTTTGCCATGTAAGGTAATATTCACAGGTTCTGGTGGTCGGAGTATGGACATCTTTGGAGGGCTGTTATTCTGACAGCTACATGAGATATCCCATAGATATTATCTATTAGAAGTAATGTTTTAAAATGGTGCCTACTCCCTGTTTTGTAGCTGGATTCTCCTAGTAGCTACTCAGTCATGGGAGGAAGAGAAAAATCAAAAACTTGACTTAAACAATTTTATTTTTAACTTTTTAGAAATGTATTTTATTGCATTTATGCATATCCCCAACTTGTTCTAAGAGGAATTTAAGGACCCTTAAGGGTCCTTAAGAATATGATAAGCATTATGTGTCAGGTACAGAAATGGTAGCCTCCTGTCTTTCCCTATTTTCACAGAAACCATCCTGCAAAGGTAGAGCCTAACAGTTTAGAGCATAGACTCTGGGGCCAGACTGGGGCAGGGACTGGACCCATGCCCAGCTCTGTCACCTAATAGCTCTGTCTTTTTTTTTTTTTAACATCTTTATTGGAGTATAATTACTTTACAATGGTGTGTTAGTACAAAGTGAATCAGCTATACGTATACATAAATCCCCATATCTCCTCCCTCTTGGGTCTCCCTCCCACCCCCTCTAGGTAGTCACAAAGCACTGAGCTGATCTCCCTGTGCTATGTGGCTGCTTCCCACTAGCTAGCTGTTTCACATTTGGTAGTATATATAAGTCTATGCCACTCTCTCACTTCATCCCAGCTTACCCTTCCCCCTCACCGTGTCCTCAAGTCCATTCTCTGGTAGGTCTGTGTCTTTATTCCCATCCTGCCCCTAGGTTCTTCATGACCATTATTTTTTTTTTTAGATTCCATATATATGTGTTAGCATACAGTATTTGTTTTTCTCTTTGTGACTTACTTCACTCTATATGACAAACTCTAGGTCCATCCACCTCACTACAAATAACTCAGTTTCATTTCTTTTTATGGCTGAGTAATATTCCATTGTATATATGTGCCACATCTTCTTTATCCATTCGTCTGTCGATGGGCACTTAGGTTGCTTCCATGTCCTGGCTATTGTAAATAGAGCTGCAGTGAACATTGTGGTACATGACTCTTTTTGAATTATGGTTTTCTCAGGGTATATGCCCAGTAGTGGGTTTGCTGGGCTGTATGGAAGTTCTATTTTTAGTTTTTTAAGGAAATTCCATACTGTTCTCCATAGTGGCTGTATCAATTTACATTCCCACCAACAGTGCAAGAGAGTTCCCTTTTCTCCACACCGTCTCCAGCATTTATTATTTGTAGATTTTTTGATAATGGCCATTCTGACCTGTGTGAGGTGATACCTCATTGTAGTTTTGATTTGCATTTCTCTAATAATTAGTGATGTTGAGCCTCCTTTCATGTGTTTGTTGGCAATCTGTATATCTTCTTTAGACAAATGTCTGTTTAGGTCTTCTGCCCATTTTTGGATTGGGTTGTTTGTTTTTTTGATATTGAGCTGCATTAGCTACTTGTAAATTTTGGAGATTAATCCTTTGTCAGTTTCTTCACTTGCAAATATTTTCTCCCATTCTGAGGGTTGTCTTTTGGTCTTGTTTATGGTTTCCTTTGCTGTGCAAAAGTTTTTAAGTTTCATTAGGTCCCATTTGCTTATTTTTGTTTTTATTTCCATTTCTCTAGGAGGTCAGTCAAAAAGGATCTTGCTGTGATTTATGTCACAGAGTGTTCTGCCTATGTTTTCCTCTAAGAGTTTTACAGTGTCTGATCTTACATTTAGGTCTTTAATCCATTTTGAGCTTATTTTTGTATTTGGTGTTAGGGAGTGTTCTAATTTCATTCTTTTACATGTAGCTGTTCAGTTTTCCCAGCACCACTTATTGAAGAGACTGTCTTTTCTCCATTGTATATTCTTGCCTCCTTTATCAAAAATAAGGTGACTGTAGGTGCATGGGTTTACCTCTGGGCTTTCTGTCCTATTCCATTGATCTAATAGCTGTGTCTTAGCACATGTTCCCTAATTCTCTGTGACTTAGCCTCCTCATCCATAAAATGGGAGTTCATTCATTTAACCAGTATTTATTGAGCACTTACTATATGCCAGCATAATTCTAGGCACTGGGGATTCAGCCAAAATACACATATACAGTGTCACTTGTTATTAAGAAATTCACTCACCCTCAGCCCCAACTTTGTGTCTGCCTCAACCTCTACCCCAAGACCCTCTGGACTTCCCACAATCTAGTGACTAAAAGGATGAGCATGGTAGAGGATGGACCCTCCAGAAGCCTGCCCCAGTGCTTCTGCCAGCATCTTTGGGTACCTGTGTGGGAGAAATCGTTAACTGTGTTTTAATATGGCCTCTAGATTCAACAGTGAAAAAAGAGTAGCCAAAAATGCCTTTAGGATCCTGATAGAGAAGACAGAAAATAAGTAAGGAATATAAGTGTGTCTTTATAAGTAAGGCATGTAAGTGTGTGTTTATAAGTAAGGCACATAAATGTGTCTTTATAAGTAAGGCATGTAAGTATGTGTTTATAAGTAAGGCCATAAATGTGTCTTTATAAGTAAGGCATGTAAGTGTGTGTTCATAAGTAAGGCATATTAAGTGTGTGTTTGTCGTTTATATATCTTGCATGGTAGTAAGTGCTGTGGAGAGAATTCTAGCAGGGAAGAGGAGAGAGAATATCAAGTTTAAAATGTAGCAAGAGAAGACTCACTGAGAAGGAGACATTGGAGAAAAGACCTGAGGGAGGTCAGGGAACAGGGCATGTGGGCACACGTAGGGAGGAACAGAAGAGCAAAGACTTTCAGTGAGGAGCAGGTCTGGCCTGGCCTGAGCACCACGCGCAGCATAAGTGAGCCTGGAGCGACGGGAGATGAGAAAACATAACACTAGGACCTGCCTCAGAGGATAATTATGAGGATTAAATGAATTACATTTAATTAATTAATTGAATGACCCTAACCCTAACCCTTAGAGCAAGGACTGGCATAGGAAAAGTTCTAAATTATATATATATTTTTAAAAACCTATTATTTTTACCATTATTTCAGAAGTATGTCCCATTGAACAAAGTTCAAATGTTTTCCTCCCAGGGCTATAAGTTCATTCCTCAAAACACCCTCCAGGGGTGTTTCAGTACCTCAGGGTTCCATTGTGACCTGCGTGTCCTCATTCCTATATGGCCTCGGCGTTAGCCCGTATCTCTGGAGATGTCCAGACTTGGAGTGGCAGGGATCCTTTCACACCCAGGACCTACAACATCAGATTTTGCTTGCTCTTCCACCAAGAAGAGATTTCATGATATTTAGAAATTGAGTTTGAGCGGGAATCCTTAATAATCACCTTCCACATATTGTCTTGGAGATTGAAGTTAAAGCTACATCTTCTACCATTCTAGTTTGCTGTTCTTGTCTTTTCTTCTTCCCTAAATATCCTGCCCACCACTCTCTATTTACCCAGGGGTTTCAGAGCTTTCTCTAGGGCTCTTTCTAGGCTGTGCTCAGCACAGTACCCTGGAATCCTCCCTGTCAGCAGTGCCTTTTCCATGATAAGAGTGGTGGCCCTTATCTCAGTCACTAGGCGGCTCCATTTCTAGGGGAGGGTGATCAGTTTGTGATGCAGATATGGGGTGTCCAAAGAGTTGTAAAATCCCAGTTGAATCCCCCAAAACACACACACACACACACACACACACACACACACACACTGCAACTAGTATGTCCTACCCCACAAATTCAGAGTACAGATATGGTCACATCACCTTTCTTTTTTACTTGAATACACCCTCATGCCCCACTAGCAAGAAGTGATATATAGGGATATTCTCAACTCTAACTAGTCCAGTGATCTCCCAGGAGCTTACACAAAGCAACAACATTCAGACCTGCCCCTCCATACCAAGTTGAAACAAGTGGACGGATGTGTCCAGAGCTGCCATGTCTTCTACCCAGTGTCGCCATGGGGGCTGGTTCTGCCCATTCCTTCCCATGCCTGCCCCTTATTTTAACTCTGAAGTTACGGGTCTTTCCAATGACACCCTTGCTCCCAGGAATTCTCGCCTATATTCTTTTCACTGTGCTAGGTTAGTCCAGAAAAGCCATTTGATGCACTGTGTAAGACCTAGCCCTACGTCACAGACTTTAAGGTCTTGGTCCCAGGTCATCAGCCTAGACGTCTCCTCTCCATAATGTTGACTTTATTTTAGGAATCTCATAGCCCTTCCCTGTCCTGGGTTAATGGGAGCCCTCTACCCACCCTTCTTCAGCAGCTCTACCCAACCAGACCTCAGGGAGCAGAATTTGGAACCTTGGCTTCTTGTCTTCCAAAACACCTTGGGCTCAAATCAATTGTCATCTTCACCCCAAATCAATTTCCCCAAGTAGCAGGCTTACTGGATTGACAAAATTCAGACATGCCCAAAACCCAGAACAATGGCTGCTTCTTAGCTCTATATTAAACCACTAAAGGGGCCACTCAAGAAACAGCACAGCAGACAGACAAGCCTCACTTGATAATACATATATCCAGACGTTTCAGATGAAAAAGCAAAGGCTGAGGACAAAATCAGATAATGCAGTGTGAGCTATTTGTATCTGACACATTTTTATTTGATCTGTCTAAACATCATAATACATTTCATTAATCTCCTCTTTTGTCCAGTTTGGGTGTGCTCTAGAAGGCTTAAATAATTAAGATGTGCAGGTAGTAATATAGATAGTGTAACCCTTCTTTAAATATGTTGGTTACTGACAGAGCTTTCAGGAAGATATTTTGATATAGAAACTCTAAACTCTCCTTGGTTAAAAATATTTGTTAAAAGCCAATTGCTAGCAGATGGAAGCCCTCAAGACCTCCTGAAGCAAGAGAAAAGCATTGCTACCGTGGGTAAATGATGCGCTAGGTCCAAAGACATCAACCTGTTTCCTCTCTATGCTGAAAGGAAGCGATAGCAGGATGCGTCATTACTCTTGATTGAGCATCACAGCACAGAGATGTAATGCTTTAAGATGTGCAGTTTGAATAAGCTGGGAGAAACACATTCCACTCAGCAGAACTGTTGAACAGTTTATGAAACAACACTTTGGGAGAGTCTGATCCCTGGCCAACAATATCCGTGGCCGTCTTAATCTCCAGATCCGTCTCTGCATGTCTTTTAGTCTGGAACTTATTGAAAAACCTCAATTTCCTCTCAGAGGGAGAGCTGGTTAGGAGTCAGCTCTGTCAGACTCTGAATCATGTCCGCCTGAGCCAGGGAGAGCAAACAGATTTTCATCTAAAGGGCCAACTCTGATCAATAACGGATTCTGCATCTACCTCCAGCCGACAGCCAGGAGTAATGTCTGCGTAGGCACAGGAGGGACGTGCGTAGGCTGTGGTCTGACTCATTCACCTCCGTGCTCCCAGGGCCTCAAACAGTGCGTGGCTCACAGAAGGCGTTCAGTCACAATGTGTGAATGAATAACGGATGAACTAATTAATCTATCACCTCCGGCTCCTATCTTTGAAAAAGTGCAGGGTTGTAGAAATCACACTGAAATAGGAGATGTTAGTTGCCAGGCTACCAACTACCTGGTTAAGTCTCTTTACCATTGAGTCTCAATTTCCTTCCCTATAAGATGAACACAGCAGCATCTACCCTGATTAATAAGCAGTTGAAATAATGCACTGAATCCATCAATTCGCCACTTTGCTATCAACGTCTCAGAATGAACCTGCCTCTTTTAGCCTGTCTGATCTCAGGACCTCCTGGAGACATGATTATCTTTCAGGCACAATCCCCTCTGGGAAACCAGCCTCAGAAGGATGGAGAAGAATAGGGAATTTGCAATGAATAGATGCATCGGTGATGAAATTGTTAACTCCTGCACAAAATTACATGGTGAACTTTACAATAACATAATAAAAGGAGAACATGAAAAATCTAAGTGCTACATCGTGACATTTAGATACAAGAGAAGAGGTTTCCAGAGGTATCTCCTTGACAACCAAAGGCAGAGTGGAGGGAGTATAACCTTCTGTAGCCTGTTTCTGTCAAAACAAACTATCACATCATTACACCTGTTCTAGGTGGGGGGGGCCTCTCTGAGTTCCACAAAATAAATCATATTTATTCATTAGAGTAGATTTCATACTGTTCAAAGATTCAGAAATGAACATCGCAGGGACATTACAGAATCACATTCAAACTTTTTAGAGCAGCATTCCAGCTTCTCCGTGATCATGCCCCATCTATCTCCCATTCTCTCTCCTCTGCTCAGATCTTCCCAAAGGCTTTCCATCCATGTGGAATAAAACCCCAAACCCTTACAACACTGATAAAGCCTGCAGAGTCTGGCCAGGCATCACCTCCCTACATGCATTGGCTGCCGCATTGCCCCATACCTACTCTGCTGTAGACGTGCTATTCTGTAAACAGTGATCCCCCCTCCACATGTTTGCACGTGCTGTGGCCTCACCCTGGTACACTTTCCACCTTCCTCCTTTCAGGTCCCTGTTGATGTATCACCTTATCAAAGAGGACTCCCTAGCCATTCTATTTGAATTAGCAATTCCCACCCCAACATCCTTGGTTCTCTAACCCTTCTAATGTTTTTTCTTCATTGCTCTATACCACCTGACATTTTGTCTATGTGCATACATACATATGTATGTGTGTGTATATCTATCTATCTATCTATCTATCTATCTATCTATCTATCTATATACCCTCATGCACTGTTGCCCCTCCACGTAGGATACCTTCTCCCCTGTTCATGGTTCCCAGGGGGATTCTGTCTACCAGATACGAGTGGAACTGACTGGGAGGAAAGGACAGAAGGTGGGAAGGAGGAGCCTGCCAGAAAAAGGTTGCAGCAGAAAAGAATTGTGATAGGAAACGCAGGGAGAATTGGAAGAATCATTTACTCTAGAGAAAGAGAAGGCAGTGAGGAGGAGACACTGAGCAACCATCCTCACTAACATCAGCCTCGCGCCTCAGACATGCGTTTAAACGTCTGCTTTGTTGCCAGCATCTAGAATATAGCCTCTCATCTCTCCTCTCTTCCCACCTTTCCATCGACCAAGATCTTTCTTTTTTTTTAATTTATTTTTTATTGAAGTATAGTTGATTTACAATGTTGTGTTAGTTTCTGGTGTACAGCAAAGTGATTCATATATATATATATGAATATATATAGTGATTCATATATATATGTATATATACATATATATATGCTTTTTCATATTCTTTTCCATTATAGTTTATTACAGGATATTGAATATAGTTCCCTGTGCTATTCAGTAGGACCTTGTTGTTTAGCCATGCTATATATAATAGTTTGCATCTGCTAATCCCAAACTCCCAAGATCTTCCTTATCCTTTCAGGATCAATTTAGATGCCCACCCAGAGGCTCCCCTGCCCAACCCCTCAGAGTTCATATAGCCCGGAAATCTTGGTTAGATCCTCTCTCCAGCTTTAGGGAGATTTTTCTTTTTCCACTTTTTTTTTTTTCCAACTAGATAGTAAACTTCTCAGGAAGCAAAGGTGTATAGACTTTTGAGATATGTTTGAATCCTAACTCCAGAACTTAGTACTGTATTTCATTGACTCAAAACTGATGTAAGACACAGCATTATTTTATATACCAATAAAAACAAAAATACTGCCCATTAACTACAAGACACCATCAACTGTAAAATGCATCCCGATTGCAGAGATCTGAGAATGTGAAAAGGGTGCATCAAAGAATCGGTGACAGATGGAAGCTGTGAGGTCTTAAACAAGAGGCTAAACTTCTTTGAACTTCAGACTTTCCATTTGTGAAATGAAAACCAGGCTTTTTCATTTATTCAACAAATATTTATTTGTGCTTACAACTTTTTATTAAAAGGAACAGGAACTGGCTCTGGTTAACATAAACAATTGGAGATTTACTTAAGGGAGGGTACTGGGAGCTCAGGGCACTAAAGAGAGGCTGGAGAAGCAGACCCAGAGGAGCACGAGGCCCACGAAACAGGAACCATGGCAACAGTCTCCCACCAGGAGGGGCCTGGTTAGGACAGAGATACTGGTACTTAACACTTGCTCTTGCATTGGGTAAACTTAGGAGCCTCTGATGGATGGGGCCTGGTGTAGGGGTCCTGGCCAGCTTCTGCCCATTTTGACCTCCAAAGTAGGGGTCCTGGCCAGCTTCTGCCCATTTGACCTCCAAAGCGCCTGAATTTGCCATCCTATCAAGGCTACACACAACAGGACAGAGAGAATTACCCAGAGAGATATGGGACGCTATTAGGAAGGCAAGAAAGGAGGAATGGATGCTTTGTGGCAAAACAAAAACCCAAAGAAAGATACATTTCACAATGAGTTCTTAATATGTGCCAGCTTTCACAGGAGTTACTATCCAGTGAAATAGGCAGGCATTACCATTTTTTTTTCCCCAATGGAGAAGAGAGACTGCTATGAGAGAGGATAACTCGGGAGACCTACTGCCTCATTTCACATGAACTGTCAACAGCTTTTTTTTTTTTTTTTTTTTTTTTTTTTGGTACGTGGGCCTCTCACTGTTGTGGCCTCTCCCGTTGCGGAGCACAGGCTCCGGATGCGCAGGCTCAGCGGCCATGGCTCACGGGCCCAGCCGCTCCGCGGCATGTGGGATATTCCCAGACCGGGGCACGAACCCGTGTCCCCTGCATCGGCAGGCGGACTCTCAACCACTGCACCACCAGGGAAGCCCTGTCAACAGCTTTTGACACAATTGATGACTCCCTCTCTGTGAAGCATTTTCTTCACTTGGCTTCGAGAAGATCATGTCCTTGTGGTTTTCCTGCTTCCTCACTAGCTGTTCCTTCTCCTTTGCTAGATCTTTCATCACCCCAGCCCTCAAATGCTGGCAAGCGCTCAGTCCTCAGACCCCTACTCTGTCTATACTCCCTTGGTGAGTCCATCTAATCTCAAGATTTTAAATAATATCTGTACTCTGAAGACTGATATATTTATTTCTCCAGCCAGAACCTCTACATTGGACCCCAGACTTATATATCTAACTGATGTCTCAATATCTCCATTGAGATGTCTAATCACAGGTTCAAACCTATCGGGTCTAAATCTAATTCCTCATCTTCCCTCTGCCAAGCCTGCCCATAGTCTTCTCCATTTCAGGCAGTGGAAACTCCATCCTCCCACAAACCGTGGTGTCACCTTGGACTCCTGTCTTTCTCTTATACCCCACAGCTAATCCATTGGCAAACCCTACTGGCTCCAGATCCGACCACTTCTGATACCTCCACCGCCACCCTGGTCCGAGCCAACCTCGTCTCTGAACTATTGTAATAGCCCCCTAATTGGCTGGCTCATTTCTGCTCTTGCCCCCCTACATTCTAATTTCAGCACGATGCATTGAGTAATCCTTTAAAAATCTAGATCAGATCATGCACCCCTCCTCAAAATCTTGTGACGGTCCGTAAGTCCTCACACAATGTTCCTTCTAACCTCTCCAAACCTTATCCCCTGGCTCTGTCTCATTTATCCGCTCTGCTGTAGCAGGATTTCTTCCTCCAAGTTTTGCAATTGCTTGTCTACTTCCAGAATGTTCTTTCCTCTAGGTTTTCACATGGCTTCCTCCCTCACCATTTCAGGTATTTAACAAAACACCATCTCACCACCAAATTTAAAATTGCAACACCACCACCCCCAAACACACACCCACACACAACCCCCTGCCTGATTCCCCACTGGATTTCCTCCATGCCTCTCATCACTATCTGGCATATTATATATTTTATCTACATGTATGTTCCCCATTAGAATGTAAACTGTGTGAGGGTGGGGCCTTTTGCTCACTGCTTACAACATTGCCTGGCATATAGTAAGCTCTCAATAAATATTCATTTAATGAATCAAGTTGCCTAATCTATCTGAATATCAGTTGAATACATGTTAGAAATAACCCATGCCTACAATATAAGATTAACCTAAGAGGCCAGTGAAATACTGTGCCTTGTAAACTGAGTTATGCTGTATAAATGTAAGGAAGTATGAGAACCTGAGTTCCACGTGGCCACGCTTTGACACTCTGCTCATTTAGCAGCCTTTTACATGGACTGAAAACATAAAAATTGGTTTTGCTACCTGCAATACAAGTTAGAGACCAAAAAAATCTTTTCCTTCCCTCCATAAAGGTATATTTCCTACCCTCTTCTCACTACACCCTCATTACCTGTCCCCCCCAAAACCCCATATGAAATCAAAAGAAGCTGACAAACACCTATAAAGCAATGTTACTGGATAATAATAATAATAATTGGTAGCATTTCTGAAAACGTGTTTTTAAAGCACACAAATATTTTAGGCTTTTATGAGGGAAAGTGAAGCATCTGGCAGGCTGAGCTAGAAGAGAAGGAGGAAGATAAATATAGTGGCGGGGGGGGGGGTGGCTGGCTGACCCCTGCCAAAGTAATATTCCCTGTAGCTGAACCACAGGCACTAGCATCGTGCTGGCTTCCTCCCAAGACAAATCGGAGCTGCATTCATATTGTGTCAGCCTCCAAACAAAACGAGTGCTTGGACCTATCCCACCTGGCAGGCTGGGAATATATAATTATAAGTCCTCTGATAGCAATTGTACATGTTTCAGTAGATTAGGAAAAGCAACTAAACAGAGAGTAATTGAATTCAATGCAGCGTGTTAGGAAGGGGCTGATTTTCTGGCATTCGTGTTCCATTCAGGCGCTTCCTCCCTCTCCATCTTCGTGGCTTGCCTGTCCAATCAGACAAGTCAATTACAGAAGGACTCTATCTTCCTGTAAATGCAGTGGGGAGGAAGGATTATCAAAGAGGAGCACCTGCCATGAGGCAAAGCTTAAGAGGACCTGGAAAGGAGTCTACCATCTTGCTGGGACTCACGTGCTTCCCTTGTGAGTTCATGCCTGGAAGCCTGCCCATGACCGAGGCTGGCAAAGGGTAGAGCCTTGAGGGAGGGGGAGAGGGGGTAAGGGTCACTGTGGGGATAATATGATAATGATTTGTACCAGGATTGTGCTAGGCACCTTGTAGGCATGCATTATCTAATCTCATACTCGCCCTAACCTAGTGAGGTTGGTACTAATATGTTCATCATTCTACAGATGAAGACAGAGGCTGGGAGAGGTGATGTGAGGCTTCCAATGTTACTCATGTGCTAGCACTTAGGATTAAGGGACTGTTTATGATACGAAGCCACTGGTCCCAGTTAGCCCAGGCGCCGGCCCACTCTCACACACACACACACACACACACACACACACACACACACACACCACGTCTTTGTCTCCTTTTAAGAGGCCTCAGAAGGATCTGCCACTGTCTGTGTACATTACTAGAAGTCAGCAGGCAGGGCTTCACTTTCAATGATTTGGACTAGACTCTGGCTCTGTGCCCCCCCAAGAATCTACCTTGATGTAGTGGTGGCGAAGGTATGGTTTCTAAATCTGGGCTTTTATAAAGAAATATTGCCATCTGGTGGACACCTGCCCACACTTTTTAAAAATCTCCATGAAAAAAAGTCAAAAGCAAGGGGAAGGGTGAGGATGTATTTTGAACTTGAGTTGTTCTCTTTTAGCCTCAACTCTTTCAGACTCAGTTGTAGGTTTCTTGTATGTGCTATGCTATTAAATAGGCTTATTCTTTTTGTAGACACACACCAGTCTTCAGAATTCACATGCATCTAAAAGGAACATGACCACCATCCACTGCCTACCACCCCCATGCAAATCAAGTCCTCCTCTTGTTTTCACCATCTTGGTAAAGTCACCTCCATCAACCTGGAAGTTATTTTTGACACCTCCTTCCTCCTCACCTGTTCTCTCTGCCCCCCAACATACAGTCCCTCACCATGTCTCATCAATCCTATCTCCAAAATATACTTCAAACTATCTACTTCTCTCTCCATTCCCTTGGTTACAATGCTGATTCAAACCACCATCTCTTGCTTGAACTATATAGTAGTCTCCTAACTGACTTTCGTGCTTCTTATCTGGGTCCTGCCTACGTAGCTAAACTCATCTCACATTACTCTTCTGCTGTTGCTCTGTATCCCTGCTGCACTTGCCTGCTTTTGGAGTTATACAACATCCTCAGCTCTTTCCTTGCCTCAGGACTTTCCCACATGCTGTTCTCATGGGCTTAGTTGCTCTTGGCCCCAAAATACTTGAATATCACCCATTCACTTTTCAACTACAAATTGGAAATACTTGACTCTCAATGTAAATTAAGTCTCCAGTATTCTTTTTTATGACATCTTTTTTTTTTTTCTTTTAGGGCACATCATTTGTGTAATCACACATTTGTGTATTTGTTTTTTAAAAAAACTTTTCCAATTCCTCAACCACCTCATGAGTATAAGTTCCATGAAGGAAAGAGCCAGATCTGTTTGGTTAACCTTTGTATCTCTCGTGCCTAGCATAGAGTTTTATGCACAGGAGTTTTTTTTAAAAAAAGAAAGAAAGATTGAAACTTATTGTGACCAATATTACTACCATTGTTAATAAAAATATCCCACTTTCCTTTAGCACATGGTTTATTTAAAATGCTGTTGGCACTTCACTGAAGAGGATATACAGATAGTGCTATGGACTGAATATTTTCGTCCTTCCAAAATTTATATGTTACATCCTAACACCCAATGTGATGGTATTAGGAGGTGGGCCTTTAGAAGATAATTAGGTCATAGGATGGAGCCCCCATGATAGGATTAGTGCCCTTATAGGAAGAGGAAGACAGTCCCTTTTCTCTCTGTCATGTGAGGATACAAAGAGAAGATGGCCCTCTGTAAACCAGGAAGAGGGACTTTACCAAGAACCCAACCATGCTGGCACCCTAATCTCAGACTTTCAGCCCCTAGAACTGTGAGAAATAAATGTTTGTTGTTTATGCCACCCAGTCCATGTTATTCTAGTATAGCAGCCTGGACTAAGACAAATGGCAAATCAGCACATGAAAAGACATTTGACATTAGGTGTTAATAATCTCTCTAACCATTTCTACTCATATCTTAATTGAATTATCTTTCACAGTTGTACCAAACTACATCTTTGTCAGCCACTCATGTCCATTCTAGTCTCTAATTCCTGTTTTATGTGTAACCAAAGGGCTCACTGAAGCGTTCTACAAATAAAAGTCATTCTTTCTTCCAAAATTGTGTCAACAAACCTCCCAAAACAATGTTTTCAATTTGAGGGTCCCAACCCATTAGTGGGTCAAGAAACCCATTGGGTTGCAGCTAGCACTGATATAAGAATAAAATAGAAAACCTAGCTACAAGTGATGTTTAAAATAGCGGCATTTTTATCTCCACTAAACAGAAACATTGAGAAGAGAAACTATTTTTTTCTTTTCCCCACATTTCCACCTCAACCCACAGCAAAGAGAATGTTTTTTCCTGGCTTCCAGAAGAAAGAACATCTCCACCCACACTTCCAGGCCATTTCACAGTTGTCCCAAAGGAGGAAACCAGCAGGTGCTAATGCAAAAGGTTGGAGCCTAATTCACATTGGGCCACTTCTTAATGGCTGCCTGATCTGTTACCAGCATTCTCATCTACGTTGTGTGCCCTTGCACGGTGGCAGTCACACCCTGGACACAGCTGTCCCCATTGGAGGTAGGCCGAGCAATACTTGTGCTTTCTGCCCAGGTTTTTGGTCTGCAATGTGAGGGTGAGGCAGCCAGCCTTTCTCTCCTGCACAGCAGGTTAGGTGAGTGAATTAGAACCTGCTGCACTGGCCTCGCCCTTCTAGACTCAGCCAGTCTCCACTTGCGGGACCAGGAAACCCCTTGTTGGTTTCTAGGCCCAACCCTCCATCACAGCTAACCAGACATCCCTGCTCTTTTATTAGATAAATCTGGTACTTTGTTTTCTAATTGGCTATTGATATGTAGTTCCCTCAGCAGGGAGCCTTAGAGGTTTGGGGCACCAAAACCCCACTTCAGATTCCTAATAAAGGACTTCCCTGGTGGCGCAGTGGTTAAGAATCTGCCTGCCAATGCAGGGGACACGGGTTCAAGCCCTGGTCCAGGAAGATCCCACATGCCGCGGAGCAACTAAGCCCGTGCGCCACAACTACTGAGCCTGTGCTCTAGAGCCCGCAAGCCACAACTACTGAGCCTGCTCACCTAGAGCCCGTGCTCCGCAACAAGAGAAGCCACCACAATGAGAAGCCCACGCACCACAACGAAGAGCAGCCCCCCGCTCACCACAACTAGAGAAAGCCCACGTGCAGCAACCAAGACCCAACACAGCCAAAAGTAAATTAATTAATTAATTAATTTTTAAATATTCCTAATAAGGAGTACCTGTGACTTTGATAATAAAGAAACCAGATTCATTTCATGAATATTTAAAAACTTCACTCATTTGCTGTTAAGACTTTAGGCAAGTTTTTAATCTCTCTTAGTCTTCTTTTTAATTAATTTTTATTGGAGTATTGTTGATTTACAATGTTGCGGAATATCTTAGTCTTGCATTTATAAAATAAGGTGATAGAATCCAATATCTCATCCATAAAGTGGAGATGATAATAATATCTATCTCATAGGAGAATAGTAGAATTTCATAAGATAATGCATGTAAAACTCTTAGGACAGTGTCTTGCACACAGTAAGAACTTCATAAATGTTAGCTACTAGTCTTCCTATTACTTCCTTCCAACTTTAAAAAAAAATACTATTTTACTGTATAACAATACATATATGGGATAACTAGGAATGTAGCCTGAAGTACTTTCTCACCCTGGGTATCAAAGCAAGGAAAAGGTGATAGTCAAAGATAAGGGACTTCCCTGGTGGTCCAGTGGTTAAGACTTCGCCTTCCAATGCAGGGGATGCAGGTTTGATCCCTGGTCCGGGAGATAAGATCCCACATGCCTCGCAGCCAAAACAAAACAAAAAAACAAGACATAAAACAGAAGGAATAGTGTAACAAATTCAATAAAGACTTTAAAAAAAAATGGTCCGCATCAAAAAAATCTTAAAAAAAAAAGATAGAAATAAAAGAAAAGAAAAATATGATTCGAGGAATAAGAAAGTTAAATGAGACATGTTCTAAGGGCCAAGAGAAAAAGAGAAAGAAAATGAGCCATGATAATAGAGGCCTAGAAACAGTGTGTGATCTCATTCTAAATTCAAGCAATACAGCTTCACAGAGATATGACTATCAGAAAATCTAAACGTGATACTGCCACCGTCCAGGGTAGCACCATTTTTACCTGTCAAGCAAGCAATTTTATGCCTGTAGAGAAGAGCTGAGAAGAGTTGCTGGTATGTGACTAAACAAAGTTAGTCAAACACAGAATTATCTCTATTCCTTCCCAAAAGCCCCAGTAAAATAATATTCAATGAAAAACAAGAAGGTATAAGTCACAAGAAAAAGGAAAATGGGAGAGAAGACTAAAGCAGACAAAAAATAGAAAGTAGACGAACAAGTGACAAGGCAACCGGCTTAGCAGAACCAAGAGAGTGGAAATCTGAATGTCTGTGAAGGGTGGAGGATGTGAACATAAAGCTGGTCCATTCCACCAAAACCTAGAAAGGCTCAGAATTGGAGCCACTGAGCACTTTCGAAGATAGGGATGTGAAAATGGGACTGAAAATAGGAGGACTGGTTGAAAGTCTTTATAAGGAGCACTTAGACCTCCAAATCCTCCCACTTCCTTTTGCAGCCACCCTAACCCCACCCCCACTCTGACAGAAGACTGGAGATGTTGTTTCTATTAGAATGTAAGCTCCATGAGGGCAGGACTTTCATCTGATTTGATTACTGGTAGACCCCAAACACCTAGGATTATGCCTGGCACAAAGTGCTAAGGGGGTACTGGATAAATATTTGTTGAATGAATAAATGATCAGGCATCCAGAAAGTATGACATGAGTCACAGTTGAGGACTGGGTACTCAAAAAACAAGGTCAACTGAAAATCTAGATTTAAAAAATAAAACAAAACAAGAAAAAAACATGATGAAACTTCCAGGCTCCTAGAATGATGGCAGCCAGGCTTAAACCTTCCCCACCCACAAGTGCAGTGTCTGATCCTTTCTGGTGTATCCCACTAGCCCAAGAAAAGGGGCCTACAGAAACCAATAGAGGTCTGTAGGCAGACAAAAGAGCCAGATCTACACTACATTACCTACTCCCCCTATGCAACAAGCCCTGCACACACACACACACACACACACACAGACGTTCCAATCAGAATCAGCTAAGGATCACTAGACATTTGAGGAAGGCTGCCACCACAAAAGGCACAGATTTTAAAAAGGAAATAGAAATTTTTTTAAAGAGAAAAGAACAGAGACAATGAAAATAATAGAAAAAACTCAAAAAAATCATTAATACTCTCAAAGAGATGACCAGATATTGCATCCTTATAACCAAAACATTTATTATTAAAAAATAAGTGTGTATGGAAGGGGACAGGGTTGGGAAAGAAGACAGAGAATAAAAGAGTTTTTTTTTTTAATTCCAAGAAGACAAAAATAACTGTCAGTAACAATGGACATAATTAGACTGTATAATCCTTAGAGGGGAAATTTATAACAGGAGATGTATTTTTGGAGAAAACTATGGCCCATCATAACATCTAATTGGAAAAACTTGTAAGTATTATTCATATATAAAAGAGTATACAATACCATTAATATACCACAGTAAAATACATGTACAAAAAATAACAATATATATTTTATAAGGACACATACAAATAAAAAGATACACAACAGAATTAGAATGTTTGCCTGTGAATAGGAAGGGAATGGGAGTAGGAGTAGGGTAAAAAGGGTATGAATGAAAATTCGATCAGTCAAGTAAGAGAAGGCCCTTGAACGATTAATGATGAGAGTAAGTCAAGAACTGAGAATTATGATTAGCTGAAGCTTCTGCACCTGAGTGAAAAGACAGAGTGTCACTGTATCATTCACAATTCTCCTGACTGGAAATGACAGAAACTCAACATGTACTAGCATAAACAAACTAAAAGGAATGTACTGGCTCACTGCAAAATTCAGGGGTAGTTCTGCTTCAGGCAGAGTTGGATCCAGGTACTCAAATGATGTCTACAACTCTCAGCTCTCCTGTGCCAAAACTTAACAACTGAACCATTTTACTCGTTCATGAGCTTGTACGTTAGGAATTCAGGAAAGGCTCAACTGGACAGTTCATTTCTAATCCACTTGGTGTCAGGTGGTATCTAGCCAGGGCCAGAAGTTCCTCTTCTACAATAGCCTTCTTCATTCACATGTCTGGTGTGTTGGTAATCCTTTTCCCCCCTCCTATGCACTCGCACACACGTGCGCGCACACACACACACACACAAACACACAGTGTGCTGGGCTTGGTTTCTACTCAGTTGCTATTTCTGTATACTTAGCATGTCTAAAGTTCATTATTTCCATCATCTCTTCAGTAATTCAGTCTGTTAACACTCACTGATGGGGTCTCGGGAAATATTCATGGCCTTGCAGTTATTGTTCTGGGTCCAGTCTCTAACTGGGCCTAACAGGCTTCATAGAGTAGAACTAAATATACACAAATCTTGGCTGAGAGCAGACCCATGTTCTGCTGAAATCAGAAGGCCTGTAGGCAAAGTTCAGTGCATTTAAAATTACGTGTTGTACAGATGTGAGGGCTTATTAACAGTTGTGGACTGAATGCGTCTCTGCATAGAAAAGCTCCCTTCTTTTCAACTGTCACTTACTATAAAAATTGTTTTCTTATATTGAAGCCATAGAACGTTTGGGGGTTTTGGGTTTTGTTGTTTTTATTTGTTTGTATTGGCAGAGGAAAGGAGCACAATTAGAGGTGCCTTCTAGGAAGAGTAATCTGGCCTCACTTAGGGTGGATTGGGAGAGAGACTAGATCTGTGATCTCTAAACATTTTTATTGTGCACTTCAGTAAATATTTTGAGTATGCAGCCCAATATATGCGTTACTTATATATTTATCCCTGAACTATTGTACTAACAAAAGGAAAAAACACAAAATAAGTGTAGCTATAATTTCTAATTATTTATTTATTTATTTATTTTTGCGGTACGCGGGCCTCTCACCGTTGTGGCCTCTCCCGTTGCGGAGCACAGGCTCCGGATGCGCAGGCCCAGCGGCCATGGCCCACGGGCCCAGCCGCTCCACAGCATGTGGGATCCCCCGGACCGGGGCACGAACCCGCGTCCCCCGCATCGGCAGGCGGACTCCCAGCAACTGCGCCACCAGGGAAGCCCTAATTTCTAATATTTTTATCCTGCCTCCAGCAGACTGTCTTAAAGACAAGTCAGAAAGACCAGTGGAGAGGCTTTTACGATTATCCTGTGAAATTTAAGAAAGCTGCTTGTCAGGCTTATTGTTAGGACACTAATTAATTTAAGGGTGTTGGTAAAGATAGTACCCTAACCATTCTCTCTTAGGAAGGAGGAATAAGCATGCTATTATGGGACAGAAGTGCTGAACACTGGTCTCAGTGATAGCAGCCTAAGAAAAAAGGTCAGGGTGGCAACTCCATTGTGAGACATAATTAATATTTGTAAAGGGCTTAGAGCCAATCAGATTAAGAGGCAGGGTCAAAGGCAAGATTCATTATGACTGCCAGGTTCCTAAGTTCCAAGCAGATTCCAAAAAATGTGACCTAATCTACCAAGAGCTTGGGCAGATTTACACAGAGAGGAGCTTGAGTGAAGTCACCAGCATTGCACCCCACAATGTCCTCAAATTGCAAATGAATAGAATTTTACTTATGTCATTCTAGTCTTGGAATAAGAGCCTCTGCTCTCAGCAAAACTTGTTCAGTTTCCTTGCTGGGCATTCAAAGCCTCCCATGATCTGGCTCTGGTCTAGCTTTCATTCATTCATTCATTCATTCATTCAGTATTTAATGAGCATTAGAATACATCAGGCAAAGTTATTATAGCTGAGGACACAACAGTAAACCAAACAGACATAGTAAGTTCCCTCATATAGCTTATGGTCTGATGAGGGAGACAGACACTAAACAAATAAATGTGCAAAATAATGTTATATAATGATAAGTGGAAAAGAAGAATAAGGCATGGTTTCGAGTGATAGGGGAGACTGCTGCTTATAGTCTAGATGGAGTAAAAAAAAACTGGTTTTATCCTCCTACCTGAAGTAACCTAAAAACAGACAAAATATATGAAACAACAGTTTGCAAAACACTGTACATCAGGTGACAAAAGGACAGTGATCCCTGAGAGATGGAAAACAAATGGAGTCTTACAAGTCCCCTAACTGACTGCTTTGAAGGAGTTTCCAGGCAAAGCAGAGACGGGGGAATTCAGGAAGAGCTGGTGGGCTCCTTGGGTCAAGGAGATGGGGATGCAAGCTCAGGGAGATCAAGGCAACTAGGATTCACTGGAAAGAGCACCAGACAGAAGAGAGCTGAACAGAAAGCGAACCCAGAGACTAGCTGAGTGTCCCCCCTGAGTATGATGATGTGTATGATGAGTAAGGATGAACTTGTGCAGGTAAAGCAACTACCCAAGGCCAGGGAAGAACCAGCTGTAAGGGTTAGACGTAACGGTGCCTGATGCTGACACAGGACCAGGACCAGAAATGCTGCCTCTTCCCACCAGCCAGACTGGAAAACCTCAAGATTTATGGATCATTGGGTAGACAAACAATTTGCCTTCAGTAGGGGGAAAAATTAGCCCTAGAGTGATAACTGCCCTAATCCTGCCGAATTATCTTAAAAGCAAGACCTAAAAGGATAAATTTGGTTCCAGTAACTTAACTATATTCCAGAACAAAGATCAAGGCTATTTATAGCAATACAAAAATATTGAGCACAATTCATCAGAGACCTCTGGAAGTCGATCCATGCCCAAATTGGTACTAGGACCATACATGACTAATAAATACAAGAAAAGATGCTCAGTCTTCCTAGTAACCCAGGAAATAGGAAAGAAAATAACAATAAGACACCTGGGGAGTGTTTAAACAGGAGAAGAATGTGGTCAGAACACTCTTTAAATGAATGCACCTTTATTACATTCAAAATTTGAAAGTGTATGTAATTCGCAGGGTAGTCTCAGGATAGAAACAGTCCATATTTTTATTTTTAGAAATACTGAGATAATGGAATAATACCAACAATGATGCCAGGTTTTGTATTTAAACCCTGGCATTGTTGTTGGTATTATTCCATTATCTCAGTATTTCTAGAGTAATACTGAAATACTAGAAAAAAACAGCATTTTTATCACATTTTTCTGAGATTCCCCCACACTCTGAAAAGAACATTTTAGATATTTTGACAACCATGCAGTGTAAATTGGAGTCACAGAGGTTGCAGGCTTGGTTTTTTCCATTCTCACCAGAATATAAAGCTAAATGAAATTAACAGGTCTGTTATCAGAGTGCCAGAGAAAATATTTTCCATTCCCATCACAACTTAGCTCACAGGTCCACAGCTATTAGACTGTGTCTGAATCAAAGCCCTGTAGCATAGGCTATAGATGGACCAATAATCTAATCATCTACCAGGCTGCTTCTCTTTCTGACACTGCAGGGGCCTTATATTTTCTTCAGGGAAGGTCTGGGGCGAGTGGCTGACAAAGAGAATGTTTCTGTTGAACCATTTAATTACTTAGCATCTGAGTACATCCCACATCAGGGCCACCATCCAGCTCTTCTGGCCAAATTCTGGCAATGAGCAAGGGCCTGGCATGGCCAGACTGGCACTAGCTACCCTTGCTTGTGTGATTTCAGTAAGTGAGAGTATTGATGCTGGGTACCACTGATGGTGAAGGAGAAACATCCCAAACCTCCTCTGTGTACCTGGAGACCAGATGGATTACGCAGGAAGGAAAACTGGAGCAGAGTGTGACGGAGGAATGCGGGGAGAGAGAGAGGGGATCTGCTCCATCCAGTTCCCAGCCTTTCCCCTTGGAGCCTGGTAGTCTCCTATCCTCCACAACTCCCCTGGCTTTTTTTCCTCCAAGTCTGGGTTGATTCTTTGGGAGCTTACCCTCCTCTCCCAGGATAGTTTATTCTGTCCAGAACTTCCTCAATCATTTTATCTTGGAGAGACCCAGCCAGAAGGAGAGAGGAACCTCAGTCCTCTACCTAGTCCTCGCTCGGGCGGGACAGTGTCTGAGGGCAAAATGGAGAACACGTTGCTTACCTTATCTCATTGGAAGAATGGGAAGGAACAGCAAGAGGAACAGACAGAGAAAAAGGGGAGCAGAAGGAAAGGAAGGAGGGGGAGGAAGAAGGAAAGTATGTGTCGTCTCTTTGCTGCGCTATCCTAATCACTACTCAGAACTGGGGGGTACTTTAAAATATACAGACCATGTTTGGGTTTTGTCACATATGTTAAAATCTGAAGAACTAGTAAGATCTAGGCTGCAATTTGCCATACTGAAAAAGCTTTCTAGTCTAATTGTCTGCACCAGGGGTTACCACAACTCTAAAGAGGCAGATACATATTTTAGGCCTTGTGACCCATAAGGTTTCTGTCATAACCATTCAGCTCTGTAAGTAGAAACAGCCAAAGACAATAGATAAATGAATGGGTGTGGTGGTGTTCCAATGAAACTTTATTCACAAAAACAGATGGCCGATGGTCTGCCCCCCTTGGCCATAGTTTGCCAACTGCTGGTCAACACAATGCCTTTTTTCTTCTTTTTATAATATGAAAAGAGATATATTTCTAGTATGGGGAAAAAACCCACATTATTCAAAGAAAGGCTATACTTTCGTGGTAAAAAAAAAAAAAAAATTCATGCAATATAAAAAAAGTGTAGGTTACCCAAAACCCTACCACCTTGATAAAATCACTTTTAACATTTTGCCAAACATTACTGCAGATATACTCATACAGACATTTGTGCTTGTGTGTGTATGCTTTTTTTATACATGAGTGGGAAATTCTATTCATGGTCTTCTGTAACTTGCTTTCTATGCTCAAAAATATATTTGGGGCATCTTTTCATGTGAATATATTTAGATCTACCTCTTTTCACAGAGTGCTTTAGATGGAGGTAATATATCTCCCCTGGTGAACATTTGGGTTGCTTCCCTTGATAACATCTACATCTCTACTTCCTAGTTGACCACTGGTTGAACCCCTTCAATGATGGGAAATTTGTTCATTCTTGAGCCCACACATTTGACATCTATACAACAGTGTCTGGGGACTTCCATTCTCCAGAGCTAGAGAGCCTAGCTCTGTAATAAGCCAGAAAGCTAATTTTGAGTTAGTAATCAACTAACTTGAGTTAGTGACTCAATTTTGGGCCACTCCCACCCAGGCCTCTGGAGGCTTCCATCCATTTGAGGATGGAACTGCATTGAACTGACTACTGATCTGTAGTCACAGTTTGGGTCATAGCTCCTGCCTCTGCTGATACGTGTTTCAACAAGTTACTTGGGGATTTCCAAGACTGTGGGTGCTTTTCCCTGACCTAACTTCTACATGAGAAGATGACAGCCTCTGACTGAGCAGAAAAACCAGTTTGTGAAAAACTTACCCAGGTAACCTATTCAAAAAGAGGAAGCTCTCTTCATAACTTTTAGGGCAGGTTCAGGCAAAGAGTGTGGCCATGTGCATTAGAAGAAATAAAATCCTTAGGAAGCAACACTGATATCCCAGATAAATTGTTGTGAAGTCCGTGGAGACCTGATCGCCCACAGACTGATTGATTTGCCTCATTTCTTTCATTCCTCTTTCCTCATCTCCTTCTGACTGAGCCTTTAGTTAGGGTGTTGTTATTGACTATTGAGTAGAAGTTCATAGAAGAGCTTCACCAACGAATTGTAATTAATTTAAAAACAGTCAGCTGTCCTGAGTTCTAAAACCATTTCTCTTGCTTGCTTTATAAGGGATTATATAGCAGAGAAAGCCATCTTTTAAAAAATGTTTAAATTTCATAGAATTGGGACTTTAGAGACCATTGTAAATCTCTTTATTTTAAGGACAAGCCACAGCCCAGTAAGGTGAAATGACGGCACCAAATTCACACAGATTGTTAGTGGCAAAGCCAGGACTTAATCTCAAAGGCCTTGCCTCATGCATAAAATTTCACTTCACTACACCGTCACTCTTTCATAAGCAACTGATCGATTGATTTGTCTCGAGTGCCATGGGAGGGTGGAAGACAGTTGGAGCAGAAAACAGAAAGGGAAAGAAAAAAGAGTTTTGAAGAAGTCTGGAGAAAGAAAAAATTGGAAATTAAATAGGTTCATAGTATAAAGAAGGCAAAATGCAACCAAGCATTGCCCAGGTGCTAATGGAAGACCAAGGGGTCAGGTCCTCCTGGGCTGGGCTGAGAATGCCAGTTTTGACTGACTATAAGCCCAAGTGAGACCTTGGAGATAACCCACCTATAGTGTATACTCTGGAGCTTCTCCCAGACCCCCTGTTCAGGGGTGACACACCTGTTCCCGAGTTGCTGGGAATATTGGTTCCTGACCACTCGCAGCTGTGGGCATTACCCTTAATGAACTGCTTTGCCTAATGCAACACCTCTTCCCAGGAATACAGGATATGGAGATACAAAGGTCCAATACACTGGACTCAATATGGTCCATTTCTGAAGAGCCACCTACCTCCAGTCCCCCCTGGATTGCAGGTCCAGCTGTAACCATGTTGAGAGGCATCCTTGTCCTCTGCCCTATCCTGCTGGCCTTGCTTCCTTACAGGTGTATCTTTTTAACCACTCGCCCATAAGTCTTCTTCATGCAAGGTATGTTTCCAGGTAACTCAATCTAAGATACCACCCAAATTCACACTTTGTGTGTATCATTCCGTGTCAGAATTGAGAAGAAAACCCAGGTTTTCTGCCCCATCATTTGTTAACCTAAACCATTCTCAACTGTTATACCTCTTCCTGTGGCTCAAGCTTTTTATGTACAACTTGACATGACCCATCCTTCTACAAGGTGGGCTCCCAAGGTGTGGGATGCTGACCACCAGTGTATTATACAAGATAATTTTGGTAGTACTTGAACGCGCTGGCTTTTACTTTAATAGTTGTTATCTTAGCTTGGGATTCTCCAGAAGCAGACCCTGAGATAAGAACTTAAGTGAGGGCTTCCCTGGTGGCACAGTGGTTAAGAATCTGCCTGCCAATGCAGGGGACACAGGTTCGAGCCCTGGTCTGGGAATATCCCACATACCGCGGAGCAACTAAGCCCGTGCACCACAGCTACTGGGCCTGCACTCTAGAGCCCGCGAGCCACAACTACTGAGGCCTGTGCGCCTAGAGCCCGTGCCCTGAAACAGGAGAAGCCACTGCAGTGAGAAGCCCATGCACTGCAACAAAGAGCAGCCCCCGCTTGTCCATCTCAACTAGAGAAGGCCCGCGTGCAGCAATGAAGACCCAACGCAGCCCAAAATAGATAAACGAATTAATTTTTTTAAAAAAAGAAAAGTGAAAATGACTTACTAGCATCCAGGCCTACATCGTTGTTGTGCAGCCTGTAAAGTCACACACCTTTGTAGTCACACATGTCCCCCATACTTGGTTTAATAGTTGTTGCCATCTTGAAATTCTTAATGATTTATGAGCATTTTTAAATCTTGTATCAGGCTCTGCAAATTATATAGTTGGTCCTGATTAGGATGTGTTCCTAGGTGGGGGATGGGATGTAGGTCCCGGAAGGGTAAGAAGGACAAGCAAGAATGTGGCATCAGTTCCCACAGAAGTGGGGAGAGAATTTAGCTCAATCTCGTAGGGAGACCTGTAGACAGTGGAGATTCACCCTGAAGTTGTTCCAACTGAGAGCAAAGGAACTGGCGTATTTATATGGCCATAGTCACTGGTTAAAGGTTGAGGCGGGGATGGGGGAACATCAATTCCCAGGTACTTCCAGCTGCCCTGTGAGCCAGCAAAGTAAATCCTGCAGCTGAGGGTGGTGTTCTGACAATGAGATGCAGGTGCCAGTCGATTCTGTGGCCAAAAGATACAAACTCCAGTAGTCTGTGGCCAAAAGATACAAACTCCAGCGTATGATGGTCTCAGTCCCAGGTGCCAGGATCAGGTGATGGGAATGAATGCACACCTGGAGCCAGTGTGCACGAAACTGGAGAAGGATCAGAGGGGATATGGCAGAACACTGACAGCAACTGCTGGTGTTAAGCATCTACTTTGATGTGATCTAGAGTAAGAGACTGATGCTAGCTCATCAAAGTCATGATTTCACAGGTGAGATTACTAACAGCAAGCATCCTATGTGTAAGAAATAACAAAAGTAAGTCAATCAAAAATATAAATTAAAAAAATCATATAGGAGGCCCAGTGATATGTAGATGAAATGTGAATGACTGAAGTTTGGACACAGCAGAGCAGAAAGAACGACTGGATGGAGGGTCGTGGGTATAAGAACGACTGGATGCAGGGTCGTGGGTAAAAGCACACAGTCTGGAGTCAGACCCCTTGGGTTGAATTCTGGCTTTGCCACTTTTGGATTGCATGGCTTAACCTCTCTGAGCCTACCTGCTAGGGTTGGATTAATAGAGTTAATATACGTTAAGCACTTAAAGCCACATCTGCCATGGAAGTGTTAGCTCTTATTCTTGCCTTGCTCCTGACTAGATCAGTGCATCTCAAACTATCTGTGGGATTTTCTTTTCAATCTGTTGCAGGCTGATGCTTTTATCCAACATGATAAATACAAAATGGATAACAAGAAAAATGAAAGAAACATACAGAATACAAGGCCATCTTTTGTTATGAAGTTCAACAGGCAGAAAATTACTCAAATTGCTATAAAAGTTTTTACATGCTCACCTTCAATTTCTGTGCTTATCCCATTACAGATGGGTGACAGTTCCCAGATGGTCATTGTTCCGTGGACCACACTTTGAATAGCACTAAATTAGAAAAGCTTCAATAAACCCCTTCAATTCTTGGTGCCTCAGTTTCCAGATGAGAATTACATACATGAAAGCATTTACTAGACGATAAAGGGCTCCAGAAGTGCAAATCAGTGGTAGGGCTTTAGGAGTCGATTCTGTAGTCTGTGGCCAAAAGATACAAACTCCAGTGTATGATGGTCTCAGTCCCAGCTGGCATCAGGCTGCTCTGTTTAGAGTGTATTCCTGGAACTGTCAGTGTCTGTGAATCAGTCAAGCATTTCCTGCCACTGTACCAAGTGGGGAATAAAGAGCTCCCCTGGCAGCCTGTGGATTGCACACCAACAGCTACCGCCATCCACAGGTTGCAAGAATCACAGTCCTGGGGCAAAGCATCCAACCACAGACTTCTTATACCCGCAGTACCCCTTCTACAGCCTGGTCAAAAGATTTCACCAAGAATGATACTTGAGCAGGGGTCAGGAGGGAAGAAAGAGAGAAGATAATGTCCTCACTGCAGTCCTTGGCTCCTGGCTTCCCTAGGCCTCACTTCTCCTCAGTTGGTGAAAGTCAACTCACAGACATCCTTCACCAACGCTTTAAGACTCCATTTCAAGTCTGGACTCTGCCCACACTGGTTTTAAGTGAGCTGCTTTGGCCTTCTCTTCTCTTTTATCTCCACCCTGTCAAACAAGAAAGCAGATACCTAGGAACCTGCAAGAAGTCCACTGAGTGGTAAGATTTCTGCACATCCAACTTTTTTACTCTTTCTGGACTCTTTCTGGACTTTTTGAGGGTGAGTCCCCCGTCTGATTCATCTTTGTGTCTCTCCAATCACCATTATTGCAATGCTTGGCACACAGCAGGTACTCAATGAGTGTTCGTTGAATGGCTCTATATACGAATAGTCAGAAGTCTGTGGAAACAGAAGTGGCTTTTCAAACTACCCCACCCTGAATCCATTCATTAAGCAGAACTCTACCAGGTACTGGGCGTTCGGAAACACAAATCTCACGGCGAGAGATGGAGGGGATGCACATGATGAGCGGATGTACTAAAAATTCAACAATCCGCAGTTATAGCTCCATTTTCTGGAAAGCAAAATCTCTCTGTGGCCCCAGGGCCCTTTAAATTTTACTGTGACTGTTTTCTTAAGAAATTCCTGGAGCAGAGCCTAACTTTTGTGTAGGGGGTTGGCGGCGTGCGTATTGGCGGCCTAAGGGACGGCTGGCTTAAGAGTTGCCGAGCGTTCGAGCGTTCGCACGCGAAGGAAACTTCTCAGGAGTCAGAGCGACCCGGTGGAGGGCTGTGAAGTGGGGCGGCCCGAGAATCCTTGAACTTCCAAGGCTACGGGGAAGTCGGGGAAGGGAAACTGGGGGTGGCCAAGGCAGCCAGCCGTTTGCAGGACTTCAACGCTCCCAACTCTTCCCCTCTGCCGGCCCAGACCTGACACGGGTTCGGCAGCCGAACCAGGGAACAGCCAGGGCGTCTGGGCAGGAGGGAGGAGGGCCGGGCCTGTCGGAAGGAGTCCGAGGCTGCCGCCGCCCCGCCCGTCGGGCTGTCCGCCCCGCCTACCCGAGCGAGGCGGAGCCGGCGCCCGCCCGGAGGAGCAGCAGGAGAAGAGGTCGGAGTCGTCTCCAGGAGCCCTTAGAGACAGAGTCCCCGGCAGCGGCGGTGACGGCAGGGGCAGCGCACCGGCAGGCGAGTGAGCACCGAGCGGCGGGCGCAGGTGGCGGGTCCGGTCCCCGAGGGGACAGGGGCGCAGCGCGGGGCGTCGGCTGGCCAGTTCAGGAGCCGCCTCCGAGTTCCCGGTGCTGGGAAGCGAGATGGAGGGAGGGAACGGAGGAAGGAAGGAAGGAGGAAAGAGTGTCCCGGAGGGCGGGGACTGGTCGGGGCACTGGGCGCCGGAGACCGGGATGGGGGAGGGAGGGCAAGGGACGCCGAGACCCGGAGTCAGACGGCGCTCTCGCCCTCGACGGGCGGCGGTCGGAGGGCGCAGGAAGCCAGGGGCGCTGGGGGCGCGGCCCCCGGGACGAGGGCGGGAGTGGGAGGAGAGGTCTCCCAGCTCGCTCTCTTGCTTCCTGGTCTGCCCGCGGCAGTGCGCCCCGCACCGGGTTGGGGCTGGGAGGCTCCGGCGTTCCCCGCTCGTGCTTGCGGTGGTGCCAGGTTCGGGAGGAGGGCGGACAACTGGGGGAGAGAGGGGCGCCACGCCCCTCTTCCCTACTTTCTTCCGTTCTTTCTGGGGACTAGGCGGCGTGTGCGCAGACCTGGAACCCGCTCGGCGCTGGGGTTCTGGCGGGGAAATAGCGGGTCACAACGAGGACTCAGATCACACATCCCGCGAGGGACCCCCAAGCAGTGAGTGACCCGGAGACTGTATTTGCGGATGGTTTGAGGAGGTCAAGACTCAGACGTGAGTCTTGCGTGATTTTTTAAAAAGTACTGCCCCGACACTTACTGCGTGGATCAGAGTGACTTTTTAAAAAAATTTTAACTAGGGCATATCAATTAAAGCTAATTTTAAAACGCTGTCACTGAAGTCGTCCGACACTCACTTGTCCCTCGCCTTCCGTTTGTGCCTTGTAAACTTGACTTAAACCATTCATAACTTTCGAAAAGGATCCCGTGATTCTCGTTAAAACCCCGCCGTGGAGTGAAACTTTGGGCAACTAGAAATCTGAGTGAAGGAACTGCCGAGGCCTGTCATCTTGTGGTCACCCCTGTCCGGGCGAGGTTGTATACAAACAAGTGCACAGAGAAGGAAATGGCCAAAAACCGGCGAGAAGGGAGGTCCCCCGCGCCCACGTGTCAGGGCACGTTTAATGGCTGTTTTGAGTGGAAACAAACCGGAATGTATTAGACCTTGTGGAGTTGGGCAAACTTCACATGATTAGCTTCCTTCCCATCAGTTGTTTCCTCCCCTGCCCCCCTGCTGTCTTTGTGGACACTTTATATTTCCTGGGGCTGTTGTAGCTTCGTCTGAATAGACTGACTATAAGGAATCTTTTGGACCTTGTCAGAGGTAGGGACTGTGTCTGTGTGTTCTCTACTTTAAAAGCCGAGTTTGGCTTTGTTTTGAAAGTGCTAGTCACCACACTGCACCATTGCTGGTGCTTCGCAGCCCTGCGTGTAAATTATCGCAGGATGGCGGCCCTCACCTAGGAGAACCAGGAAGGCCAGCAGCGCTAGAATGACGGGGTTGCGTTTAACTGTTGCCAAAACAGTCACATTCAAGTAAGGAGCTGTTTTGATTCTTTAAAAAAAAAAAAGTATATGTGTCAGCAAGACCTGTTTTCAATAAACAAACATATGATTCACACATAATTTTTTAAAGTAATCAAACGTTTTACAGAGACTTCAGTGATAAAAGGACCTTGGGATCAACCATTCAGTTTCTTTGCCTTCTCTAACGGTAAACTAACACCATAAAACCCTGGTTTAAGTCCAAAAAATGCTGAAGAACCTAAGGGCTGCGTCTTTAGGCCTTATAAAAAAAAATGCAGTTGTATTTTTACTGTTTTTAACCCAGGTAATTCAGGAAGGTGTTGAATCTGGACAGCATTTAGATTTGTGTAGAAATACATAAAAATGTGGATCTGTGTTTCACAAGAAACCGGAAAGATTAATACTATAAAAATTTTCAATGTCACAAGCTCCAGTCTCATTTGAAAGCCTCGCTCTCTAACAATGAGATTTGCGGTGTTGGGCTTACGTTGTCACTTGTTGAAGGACGTGGGTGGTCGTCATGTTGTGATAGCAAAAAGCTGCGTAGTCGAAACACTTGAAGAAATGGCTAGCTAATATCAGATTAGTTTTGTTTACCTCTTTCTGAGAGAAGAAAATTTCAGATTTGGAATTATGTCATTTATTGTGTTGGATTTTTATTGGGTGTTTTTTTTTAAGTTTTATATGTCAGCTTAAGCTTAATTTAGGGAGGCAAGTTATGGAAGTCATATTTTTCTGGAGTCTGATTTGGAAGAGAAGCAGCCTAACAGTGGTTTGATGTATGGTTTTGGTGTGACAGATGTGGATGGGAATATTAGTTATTTAACTGTTTTCAGTCTGATTTGTAAAATGAGGATGATAGTGGTCTCTGTCTTGAGGGTTTTTATGAAAGTGTATGAAACAGTCTTTGGAAAACATTTTGCACCTAATACACAGATAATGTTCAGAATTATTAGATATTTTATCTACTGACCAGCAGCCGGCTATTGGATACATTAAAAGATGGCAGTTTGAACCTTCTGGAAACACTGGATAGAGCAAATAAATCAGGTAAAGAAGGTACCTGATTTTATAGATAGATGGATAGATAGGTAGGTACATAGATTGGTAGGTAGGTAGATAGGTAGGTAGATAGATAAAGCTTCTGGAATGCTAGAGCAATTAAATTCCAAAGAAGTTACCTGGTTTTATAGATATATAGAGCAAGATGTCTATCCATCTATCTGTCTAAAATATCTAAAATAGTTGTTTACATATGTGTGTCATGTTTCTACCACAATGGTATGAATAATTATGATTACTGGAGTAACAGTTTTAATGTGTTTTTAGTGTGAAGTTACATCGTATAATATTTTTAGAGCCAGACAATCATTTCATTACTCATATTTTAACTTTGAAGAGAATTTATATTTAAAATAGTCATGCTTATTAGCCCTGGGTAGGACATTAAACAGAAGCAGAAATATTTGTCTTTTACCTAGTATGATTTTTAATTAAAGTATGAAAAAAATGTGACCTGGAGTATACAGTTATTTTTCATGTACTGATGTCCAGTGCTAACAGATAAGCCTCAAGAAGTGTTTAGGGGGACTTCCCTGGTGGTGCAGTGGTTAAGAATCCGCCTGCCAATGCAGGAGACACGGGTTCGAGCCCTGGTCCAGAAAGATCCCACATGCCGTGGAGCAACTAAGTCCGTGTGCCACAACTACTGAGCCTGCGCTCTAGAGCCCACGCCACAACTACTGAAGCCCGCTGCCTGGAGCCCGTGCTCCTCAACAAGGGAAGCCACCTCAATGAGAAGCCCGTGCACGGCAACGAAGAGTAGCCCCCGCTCGCCGCAACTAGAGAAAGCCCGCGTGCAGCAACGGAGACCCAAAAATAAATAAATAAATATTTTTTAAAGGAGTGTTTAGGAAAGGACTAGCAGCATTTCATAAACGTTTTGTAAAAGCGTTGTGACTGATGGTAAACTTTTGTGAGACTGGGTGTTCCATTAATTCAGGGAATCTACTCATCATGTCATTGACTCATTTGCAAAATTTAAAAAATGCTTCCATCTTGAAAACAAACCCTTTTAAGTGTCTGTTGTTTTCTTAATGCATGTCAGGTGCATAGGATTGGGCCAATTGGAATCGTGGCTTGTGCCACAGATGACTTCTCGTTTACTAATTGTTCCACAGGGACTCAGATCATGCTTATAATATTTTTAAATAACTGTAAAGGGTACAGTATTATTATGAATCATTTCTTGCCTATGACATTATACTCTGAAGCAGCGGAGGACTCGATTGAATAAATTATTGATTCTTTTCTCTCTTAGAACATCATAGCATAGTGATGGATTCCAGGCTCATGCTTCTAGGTGTGTAGCGTGTGGGCAAGTTACTTAATACCTCGGTGCTTCAGTGAGGTGTTGGGAGGGATAAACGAGTTAATCTCTCTAAAGCATTTAGAACAGTGCCTGACACATAGTCTATGCTCAACAAATATTAACATTAAATTATTACTTACTGAAATTTTCTAAATGTTATGAGCATACATTATTTTTGTAACAGGAAAACAACTATATGAAATTTTAATGTTTCCCCCAAATCTAAAAAGGCTCAGTAATTTATATAGTCCTGTCAAGCAGTGCATAAGAAGTAAGAGAATACAATCAGGCAATTCTCATTGTGTCTTTTAAACATGAAATAGAGTGCAGTGTTCATTTGTTCAACAAATTAATTCTCCTAGATCTCAGTCCCATTTTCCTTTCTTATTAGAAACTTGAAAAAAAGAATCGATAACCCATGAAGTCCACCCTAGGATAGGTTAAGTAGGGGAAGGGTGGTGTGCCCAGTTACAGTGCATTATTACACTTACAACTAATAAAAAAAAAAATTTATGGGCTTCCCTGGTGGCGCAGTGGTTGAGAGTCCGCCTGCCAATGCAGGGGACACGGGTTCGTGCCCCTGTCTGGGAAGATCCCACATACCGCGGAGCAGCTGGGCCCGTGAGCCATGGCCGCTGAGCCTGTGCGTTCGGAGCCTGTGCTCCACAACGGGAGAGGCCACAACAGTGAGAGGCCTGCGTACCGCAAAAAAAAAAAAAAAAAAATTACGCATAGAAAAGAAAGTACAGACAAATGGATCGTGGGATTGTGGCGCTTCTCCCCATATTTTTGCCAATGAGCATGTATAGAAAATAAAAGATAATCCATTGGTGTAACAATTACTCAGTAAAACCTGGTTTATTAGCTACAAATAGCAGGATTTTGGTTTTGTTTTAGAAAAAACACCAGCTTGCATAGCAATCGGTCTTTGAGTTACATGTGAGAACTATTTAGCAGTAAAAGAGAGGCCCTTTTGGAAGTTTGCAGGTTTATCTAATTAAGAGATGTTTGAAATTTGGGTTTGCCTGCAGACGCTGTTTACCAACCTTAACTTTATGGAAACTGTCACTTCCCAGATCCCTCATGTCCCAGCCCTGCGTTGAGGAGCTGTGTGTATACAGCACCTGCCGCGTGTCAGAGGCCTCTAAGACAGTCACAAAGAAGACATACCTGCCATTAGTTTAATGGGAGAGTTCAATAGGTAAAAAAATATACCTTCAGCACAGTCGTGCGACTCCATTTATGGAGCTGTTCTACATCCTAGGCCCCAGTCTAACCCCTTTACATTTATGATCTTGACCAGTCCTCACAGCAGCCCAGGTGAGAAAGCTGAGGCTCCCTGAGCGGCAAGACGAGGATGTGACCCAGAGTTGTTCTGACTCCATATACTGTGCACTAAGAGCTCTGCCAGGGAGCTGCAGTGGAGGTGCTTCCAGCTAAAAGTGCTTCCTTATGGAGGAAGTTTCGTTTAGAAGCTGTAACTCAAACCAAGAGAAACAGGAGGAGAGGGCTCCTCTTGGGGGTGAGATGACCGGCCTGAGGAGTATTACCAGTGCCTTGCCATTGGGCTCATTGGCCTCCTTGCCCTCTGCAGCCATAGAAGTCGAATCGAAGCTTCCAGAATTGCCTCAGAGACCCAGCAGGCCTGAAGGGATCTGTAGAGTCAGTCTCTCCCATGCCTGGATTCCCCAAGAGGGCCTTGAGCGGAGATGGGGGCACCAGCTGAGTCCTACTCTAGAGCCAGCTCCCACCGACAGGTCCTGTCTCCCCACTTCTCTCTCAGGAATAAAGGGAAGAGCGGTTAGCCCGGTGCTTTGGACCCAGGCCAGAGGGTGGAGGTGATTTGACTGAAGGTTACTTCTAGGTGGATTATTCCATTTAGTGCCCAGTCTCTTGAAAATCATTTCTAGAGTCACTTAAATGTCTGGTTTATTGTGTCAGGCTTTATTGGGTGTCGTAAAAGTGCTTAGGTGGGAGTGTCTGGTTGCCATCCACTGACAAGGGGGGTTTTTGTCTTCTCTTAATGGGTCTGTATTTTGGAGGATTACTGTATAATCTCCTGTATAATAAAAACCAGAGTGTTGTAGACTGTTAAAAGACTTCTGATATTTTCACCTCTGCTGGAGAATTAGTAGCTCAAAGAAGATTTTCTTTTAGGTCTGCTTTAGTGAATCAGTTGCTAAGAGTCTTTTGTAATTTTTCACATTCCTTGATTGTAAGCACGTGACTTTGGGGCCAGAGGGTCGGGAGGCCTTATATTCCATTTGCTTTCTTACAGAATAGACTACCATTCCTCTTGCAGTCAGTGTCACGTAACTGACATAGGATCCCCTTGGTTGACTGAGAAGAGGAGCATAAGTTCTCATTTAACTTGGGTTGCTGTCATCACAAATGCTCCCCGGGTGGGCTCTGAATCAGTGGTCATCGCCGTGCTTGCGTGCCACGTAGAGAGCATTGCCTTCATCCCCAATGGCCGTGTGCAAACCCACATGAGCCCGTGGGGGTGGAATCTTAACTTCACCCATGTAGAATAATCAGGCTTTTACTTAGCTACAGATGCTACCAGCCAAGATGTCCCTGAGCACTGGACATGAAACCTTTAGCCCCCCTGCACTGGAGCCCTTTGACTAAGATTCCCAAGCTTGCAGTGACCTCAAAGTTTGCCTGCTCTTCAGAGACGAATGATGGCAGTTTAGCTCTCGGTGTGAGCTAAACAAATCTAAGGACGGAAAGAGGAATCAGGATCCAAAAGCTGCTTGGACTTTATCGAGGCGTAGTGAGGACTTTATTGATATGAAACCATCACACCAGGTTTATTCAACCAGAACCTCAGGCAAATTGGAAAAGTGTTGAAGCCAGCAGACTTGGTGCCTGTCCTGTACCTGAACTACCCGAACCTTTTGCAATGTTAGACCATGAGGCTTCATGTGGGCGTGTAAGGTCATGATTGGCTGCTCAGACAAGTTGTCCGGGGAAGGTTGAATGTCTGGCCAAGAAGCAGAAGAGTTGGATTGTGACTTCTTGACAGGGCTGCTTTGAACTCTTGTACAGATCGTTCACTGCACAAGACTAGCTGGCCAAGGAAGTTAAGTGGGGCTCAGATCTCTCCAAAAACTATGTGTCCTGGGCTAGAACTGCCTCTGCCAGGAGGAGCGGGCGCTTCATTCTGACTCCGTCAAGCCTGCAAGGCTGGGTGCACTTGGAGGGGTGGCCTTTTCCTAAGTCACACAAAGGCACAATCTGGCAGCAGCAGCCCTGCCTCTGCCAGCACCTTCAGCCCCAGTAACCCTCAAAATGACATGAGCCGGCTGAGTCTGGCACGTAGTAGGTACTTAATAAACGCCAGTGGAATGAAGGAATAAAACCACATTCTCTGTAGTGTGTGCCAGTGAAGTGGATGAGCCAGTGTTCTTTTTAATCAAAAGTAAAATTGATGGTATCTACTAGGAAAGGCACATTCAGTGGTGCGTGTTCCCTGTGACAGGCTTCTTCCTCTTTAGTTCATCATTTCTTAAGGGGCAGGTAAAGCCCAGCACTTGAGGGGTCGTTGGCGTTGTTTACTCTGAGTCCAGCACCAACAAACGTGCTCAGCATTGCCTGGTACCTGCGGGGCTCCTGCAGTGGTGCCTCCTGGGAATGGACAAAGGGATCCATGGTGTTTATTGACCAGCTGTGGGCCCTCCTCTTGGGGACAGGATGCAAAGGACACTGGCTGCAGGAGCCTTTGGAATTTACCTATGAGTGGCTGCTTCTTGTGTAGAAAGACTTTTCTAGTTTAGGGTAAGAAGTGGGGAGCCTTGTTGCTAAAGCCACTGACAACTGAGGAAGGGGGTTTGTCTGTGTCCCTTGCAGTGCCAGCTGCTGCTTGCATGCCTCTGTTTCAAGTTGATCCTTTAGAAAGCAGACTCTCAGAATTAACCTCCTCTTGGCTCCCCTCCTGAGGGGCAATCCGCACAGCAGGTAGGATCAGCCATGTTTAGTGGGTCAAACTGCTAAGACAGTGGTTCTGTGCATAGAGGTGCTGGCTTGCACTTAGGACCTTGGGCTTGCACTTAGGACCTTGGCCTTCTGCTGTTTTATGTAGAGGCCACACCTTGTGAAAAATGCCCAAAGGTGCAGAAACGTGAACGCCTTTCCCATTTAGGCTGGTTAAATGCAGTTTTCTTCAGGCAAACTCAGATTCCCAAAACAGGACTAGCAGGAGATAACAATTCCTAATAAGGATTTCCCACAGAACTTCTTTCGTTCTTTATTTTGGCTGCGTTGGGTCTTTGCTGCTGCACGCGGGCTTTCTCTAGTTGTGGCGAGCAGGGACTACTCTTCATTGCGGTGCACGGGCTTCTCGTTGTGGAGCACGGGCTCTAGGCACATGGGCTTCAGTAGTCGCAGCACGTGGGCTCAGTAGTTGCGGCTCTCGGGCTCTAGAGCACAGGCTCAGTAGTTGTGGCACATGGGCTTAGTTGCTCCATGGCATGTGGGATCTTCCTGGACCTGGGATCGAGCCCACGTCCCCTGCCTTGGCAGGCAGATTCTTAACCACTGCGCCACCAGGGAAGTCCCTCACAGAATTTCTTGAGAGAGCAAACTTACCTGTTGCATTATGGTATGATTTGATTTTACAAAATTCCAGGATTCTCAACTTTTCAGGAATATCTGTTGAATTAAGCAGAATATTCCAGCACATGCTTTGCCCTCTTTTTTGACATAAATATTTGATGAGCAGCATGCTTCAGCCATTACTGTCCAAATCCAGAAAGCAAATAAATGCACCTGGCATGCTGCCTGGGAGGGAATCCTCATGTTTCTGCCTTTGCCTCCCATTCACCTCCAGTTCTCTGACTTCTCCTGCTGTAATAAATGTCAAGGGGCTCAGGGACACCCACACCCAGCAGGTGATATCACACAGGGCAGAGACCACCTCTCCGTGCACGCCTCCTGAGCTCTGGATCCAGGTTCCTCTGATTTACTGATGCCAACGTGAGAATTCACCTGCCTCAACCCAGGTTTCCCAGAAGCCTCCTCAGCTTTGTTTCTTCCAAGCTGGGATTGTCCTATTCTTCACACTCCTGTGAAAAATGGTTTATACAACCTCTCCATTTTTAAAAAATTGGTAATGTATTTATATGGTTTACCCCCATATAAAAAGGTAAACACTGAGAAATCTTGCTCCCATCCAAGCCTTTTCCACATTCTCTACAGGCTGCAACTTGTAAATACAAGCAAATGAGGGTGTGCGTGTGTGTGTGCGTGTGTGTGTGTGTGTATTTAATGCTTCCCCTTTCTTTCACAAAAAGTGGTATATATACTGTTCTGTGTCTTGCTTTTTAAAATTAGCAGTCTGTCCTGGAGATCTCTATCAGCACGCTCGTTTTCCATTGTGTAGATGTAGCATGGTTTATTCGACCAGTCCCCTAAGGCTGGACCTTTGAATTGTTCCCAGTCTTTCGCTATTACCCACCGCACTGCAACAAATAAAGGTTTCATCTTGCTTTTGTGCAGGTGGACCTAGAGGATTGATTCCCAGGAGCGGGACTGCTGACTCGCAGGGCCCTGTCAGCCCCTTGGGAAGGGTTGGCTCATTTTGCCCTCTGCTCAGTAGCGTATCAGATGGCCTGTCTCCCCATAGCCCCAACGCATGGAGGGTGTCAGCTCTTTTTATTTTTGCTAATCTCATTGATGAGAAATGGTAATTAGGGTTGGTTAACTTTTTCGAATTGTGAGTGAGTGAGAGGATTGGGGCTATTTGTACATCTTCTCCTGTGGGCAGTCCAGGCCTGCCGATCCCCCCGTGGGCGTTTATTGACCTTTCCTCCTGAAGCTAAGCCTCTTGCCTACACCACTGTCAGAATCTCTAAAATACAGACTTAAGAATGTGATAGCTCTTTCGGGCCCAAGCGTAGAGTGGGCTGCCAAATTGTCAGTGCAAATTCGAGAGAAGTGGAAAGTAGGGTTTTATGCCAGTTGCTAATGTCTGATTTATAAATAGTTTTCGGCTAATGGTATCATTAAACTGCGGCTTCTCCAAAACCATTATGAAGATGACCTTCTAGTCTAGAATTTCTCCCTCTCAAACAAAAACAAGAGAGATTGAGAATATATAAATTCCAATGGCATTTCCTGCAAAATCTTCTAAGAAATCTATATTTTTCCTTTCATATGCATCTCCTGAAAGGTCATACATGCCACATTTTTTTGTGTGCGTACCTGCTGACCTGCTGAATAGGGCTCCTGTTCGCCCTTTGATTTAACCATCAGAGAGCTGTCTACTCTTATTTCCAGGGTGAAGGAAAAGAGGGAAGTAAAAGTACAAGGTAAAGAGACTGACCAGAGTTCAGGCTTCAACGAAGGGTGCAGGGTTGGAGTTCCACAGAGTCATCTTTCCTTTTTTTCTTTTTTTTTTTTTTTTTTTTTTGCGGTACGCGGGCCTCTCACTGTTGTGGCCTCTCCCGTTGTGGAGCATAGGCTCCGGACGCACAGGCCCAGCGGCCATGGCTCACGGGCCCAGCCGCTCCGCGGCATGTGGGATCTTCCCAGACTGGGGCACGAACCCGTGTCCCCTGCATCGGCAGGCAGACTCTCAACCACTGCGCCACCAGGGAAGCCCAGCCCCTTCTTTTTGAGGTGCTCTCTCAGTCAGCTCTTGGGATGCTTTTTTAATATAAAATTAATTTTCATCTTTTTAAAACTGAAATCCACCGAAAGAGAAATTTTGGTTGAGGGAAAAGATGACTGTGTGTGTCTTATTTTTTTATTTTTTGCTTTTAGAAATTCAAATGAGGCAGTCCTGTATAAAGTTAGCCTCCATCTCCATCAAAAGAAAGAGAAAAAAAACAAAACAAAACAGGCAAAACCAAGAAAACCCCAGCACCACAACAAATTCTCCTTCTCAGAGTTCCCACATTTAGCAGAGGCCCATGAAATCTCTAGAAAGGACGCTATGATCTTCCACCCCCAGTGCTCTCTTTTGAGCTCCAAAATGAGTGGATTATTACCTTGTGAAGTTGGGTTTTCAGCTCTCTGGATTCTTTGTTTTCCTTCCAGTGCTCCTGTCGCTGTAGTGTTGAGCTCCTGCACTATAGTCTCAGCTCTGTAAGAACAGGCTCTTGGTCTGTTGTTCTAGCCCAGGACCTAGAAGGGTATCTAGCACCTTGGAGCGCTCCATCAGTGGATAAATGAATGCTGCTGAGGGTAACCGCCTTCTGGACCTGGCTGGGTCTTTGTGGTCAACCATGTTAGAGATCCCATGTTAGCCAGGGGCCCGGGCTGGGGGTCACGTTAGCCATTCCTTGGCCTTTGGGCAGGATGCTCCAGCCCTTGTGCACCCTCTGACGGTGTGCATGATGGCTTAAGAGCTCAGGCTTGCAGTCTGATTCACCTGGGCAAGTCACCTGACCTCGAAGAGCCTCTGCTTTCCCATTTGCAGAATAAAGGTAATGACACGATATTTCAACAAATCTAAGGTGCCATCAGTTATGAGATGTGCCGTTATTCTATGAGCCACTAAGAAAGAAAAAAGAAATTGCTGCCAATCCAACTGTAGCTCCCATTAATCCTAAGAATGTATTCGTTTTCTGTGGCTGCCATAACAGATTACCACAAATTTAGCCACTTAAAGCAACACACATGTATTATCTCACAGTTCTGACATCAAAAGTCATCACGATTTTAGCTGGTTTCTCTGCTCTGGGTTTTACAAGTCCGAAATCTTATTGGGAGGCTCTGGGAAGAATCCATTTGCGGGGTCGTTCAGGTTGTTGGTAGAATCCAGTTCCTGGCAGTTGTAGGATTGAGGTTCTTGCCTCGTTGGTGGCTGTCAGCGGTGGGCCACCCTCAGCCCTGAGAGACCTCTCCTGGGTCCTTGCACTTGGACCCTACATCTCAGATGATGAGTCCTTCTCATGCCTGGAATCTCTTTGACGCCCCCTCTCCTCCATCCCTCTGCTTCCAGCCAGAGAGAGCTCTCTGCTTTTAGGGCTCATTTGCTTCGCTTGGGCCCACCTGGATATTCCAGCCTACTCTCCCTTAACTGCATCTGCAAAGTCCTTTTTGCTGTGTAACATAACATATTCATAGGTTTCAGGGATTAGGGTAGGGACATCTTTGGGGCGCCATTCTGACTACTGCAGTCATCCTAGTATCAGGGATGTTAAAATGTGAACAGAATATGTTTCTTAGAATTGATTAAACACTATCTTTGGTTTAAAGATTAAGGAGCTACTAATGTATGTAAAGCATTCAGGGTGTCAATAGTAAGTGCTCAGGCATTAACTATTATTATTATAATTAATAGTATGATCACAGTGCTCATATAATGCCCATCACCTTTAACTTCAGTTGAAGTTACTCTCCCAGTTAGATGCACTTGACAAACACTAATTGAGAGAGTGTAGTGTGTGGGCAGCTAATTTGATGACAGTGATGGTGATAGTTACTCCTTGAGTGACATCTATGTGCCGACATGTGCTAGGACCTTTACACACTTCTCAGGCCTTGCAGTAGCCCTCTGAAGTAGGCAGTACTGGCTCCATTTACAGGTGGGGAAGCAGGTTCAGGGAGGTTGAATACTGCTTAGGAGCTCAGCAGTAGTTAAGTGGTGGTGGCACCTTGCTTTGAATCCAGGTCTGCTGGCTCTGCAGTCAGTGCTCTTCGTGCCACCATATTACCTGTCCTGGTGTCCACCAGGTGTGTGGGCTGGAGGCGGTGGCCTCCTGGAAGGGAAAGGAACACAGGGGAAGAGGCGTTGCCCTGAGATGTGTCTCTCTTGTACTCAGTTGTTTCTTTGCTATTAACTGTTTAGCTTATCAAGGAGTAAGGTCCTCTCTCTTCATCCTTTTTTTCAGTTTTCAATAAACACAAAAATTATCTTTTTTCATGCAACAGGTATTTATCAGTTACCTACTCTGTGAGGATACAGCTGTGAACAATATTGTGGTTTACAATGAGAAATATATATACGATCTTTGTATATAGTTCCTGTCACAAAACTCCTGAAACCTTTGGAATTTCCCAAGTGATGAGAGCGATAAAGGTGTCTTTTGATCTGTTATTGAGGTGACTTTGGGACCACACCTAAGGATGGGGGCTGTTTTCCTGAGACTCAACCGTGTGATTAGAAGGGTGGAACTCTTGGTCCCATCCCTCAGACCTCCAGGGCAGGGGGAGGGGCTGAAGGTTGAATCACTCACCCATGGCCAGTGATGTAATCCGTCGTAGCTATGTGATGAGGCCTCCATGAAAACCCAAAAGGACAGGGTTAGGAAAGCTTCCGGTTAATGCGCAAGTGGAGCTATGGGAAAAGTGGTCCCCTCCAAGAGGGCATGGAAGCTCCGTGCCCTTTCCCTGCACCTTGCCCTCTGCATCTCTTCCATCTGCCTCTTCCTGAGTCATATCCTTTTATAATAAACCTAGTGATCTAGTAAGTATAATGTTTCTCTAAGTTCTGTGAGCCGCCCTGAGCCCTTAACCTGTGGAATCCGATGCTATCTCCAGGTAGATATGTCAGAATTGAGTTGAACTGTAGGACACTCAGCTGGTGTCAAGAATTGCTTGGTAGTGTGGAAGCCTCCGCCACAAATTGGAATTGGTGACCGGAACACTTCTATATACTGTGTGTGGCTTTCAAAGGGAGGAGAGTTAGCATTGGAGAATTTCTGCTTTTTAAACTATTTTAAGTGTAACTGGGGCAAAGGGGAAGGGAGAAGAGGAGGAGAGTGGTTTAGCAGAACTGGAGTAAAAATAGTAGCTACCTGAATGCAGTAAACTACTCTAAGATTGCAGTCTGCAGAATTTTCCCAAGACACAACTGTAGATTATCTTAGGCTCTTCAAATTCAGGTAGACATTCTTGAAAACCAACCTCATCATCTTGCCCACAAAGCCTGCTTTTCTTCCTGCCTTCTTTAAGTCTGCAGACATCTCCATCCACCCAGGATGCCAGGCTCTGGACCCCTGAGTCCTCCGAAACCCCTCCCTCCTCTTCCCCTCCCTACAGCTCAGATACCCCTGGCCTCCACCATAGCCTGCCACATCCACTTCCAAACTAGTCCGCATGCCTGGTCTGCTCTCCTCTACCCCCACTGCCTCTCAACGAGATTGTCGCCGTGGCTTCCTAACTGACCTTTCCCCTGCACACTGCCACCAGGGTGATTTTTCTAAAACATGGGTTTGAATATGTCACTTCCTGTCTGGCAGCTCCCCAAAGGCATCACAGGCTAGTGGTTAAGGGTTCACACTGTACAGTTTCAAGGCTGCCTGTGCTTCTTACGTGCTCTGGAATCTTGGAAGAGTTATTTAGTTGCCTTGTGCCTCAGTGTCCCCATCTCTAAAATGGGTGTAATAATAGCACCAACCTCACAGATAGGTTGTGGAATTTAAATGGGTTATATGCATGGAGCACTTAGGACAGTGCCTGGCACACACAAAGCCCTCCATGAACATTATTAACCCACAGTCCTTGATACCACGACTGTAGCTCACCTTCCCTACTGCTCTGCACCTCATCCTCCCACCCTCTCAGTGCCGCACAAAGCTTGCTGTGCGGACGGACTCTTCGCTAATGGTCAGACGCTAGGTAAGTACCCACATGGAGAGAACACATTTAGACATTTTCATAGCAAGTTTTACATCTCTTGAATCTAATGAAAAATTTGGCTTGCATTTTATATTTCATTTTTCTATCAGTTCTTTTTATTGCATCTTATAAAAGTATTGGTCCATGGTGAATTAGAAATAAAACCGAAAAGCTGATCTTTCACCAAGGATAGTTTGAAAAGCACTTCCCTGTTCCCACACATCCCAGCTAGTTGATTCATCCTGGCCAGGTTACCCATATTCACTGTGTAGCCTTAAATCTCTCTGGATTTCTTCACGCTGTTTCCTCTGCCCAGAGTTTATTACACATTTACGCAGCACCTATAAGTGCTAGGTTCTGCGGATATAAGAGTGAGTAAGATACTGCCTCTACTGAGGAAGTTTCCCTCCAGCTACCCAGTGAGTTTTTGCCTGTGTTTTGAAACCTAGAATACTTTTGTTCTTTCTTTCACCCATTAAGAAAACATTTATTAAATACCAACTGTTTACGAGGCACTTGATGCTTTCTGCTCCTGCCCTTAAGGACCACCAAACTAATGGGGGTGCGGGACACGTGTGAACAGACACAAAAACAATGATAATAGGATGGGAGGGTTAGAGAGCTGTGTGAAGTACAGAGGAAGGTGTGTCTGACTTTCCCTTGGCTGGGCAATGACTTGGGAGCTGGGATATGGTTTCACAGGTACAATGGAGGAAGTGTCATCAAAAACTGAAGATCCAGGTCCTGAGGTCAAGCCCAGGCCCAAAGCCCAGATCTACCACTCACTAGCCATGTGACTTTGAATGACTGACTCTCCGTCTGTCAGGCTGCTATAACAAAATACCATAGACTGAGTGGCTTATAAATGATGGAAATTTATTTCTCAGAGATCTGGAGGCTGGAAAGTCCAAGATCAAGACACCTGCAAGTTCAGTGTCTGATGAGAGCCTACTTCTGGGTTCATAGACAGCAGTCTTCTCACTGTGTGGGGTCTATTTAATTTTTATTGAAGTATAGATTTACAGTATTGTGATGATTGGCTTAAGAAGGTGTAATGTACACACACACACGGGAGTATTACTCAGCCATGAAAAAGAATAAAATATTGCCATTTGCAGCAAAATGGATAGAACTAGAGAATATTATATCACTTGTATGGGGTCTCTTTTATAAGGGCACCAATCCCATTTATGAAGACTTCACCCTCATGACCTAATCACCTTCCAAGGCCCCACCCCCAAATACTATTACATTGGGTTTAGGATTTCAACTTGAATTTTGAGGAGACACATTCAAACCATAGCACTCCCTGAACTTCAGATTCCTCATCTGTAAAATGGGGATAGCAATACCAGTCTACCTCACAAGACTGTTTTGAGGCTCGCCTGAAATTACTATATACATAATGTGTTTAGAACCGAGCCTGACATATACAGCTCCATAAATGTTAGATGTTATCACTCTTGCGGTTACCTTTATTCCCCTACCCTTCCTACCCCTATCTCGGGGACATATTTAAATTTTCCCTCGTCTGGGTTTCCCGTGGCAGGCTTTTCAGCCAGCACACTGATTATTACATTGAATTGTGTAGTTTTACCTGCATATCTCTGCCTCCCCTCCAGAATGTACTGTACCTCTTGAAGCCAGTGACATTTTTTCCTCTGTCTATTGCCAGTGGCAGACAACGTTCAACTCATAGAAGACTCAATGAATATTTAGAGAATTTATATTGTATTTAAATTTGAGCACTTCTTGTCAAAAAGCTTTGTGAAGAGTCTGGTTGTTATGGACTGAATGTTTATGTCCTCCCAAAATTCGTAGGTTGAAATCCTAATCCCCACAGTATGAGGATATTAGGAGGACGGGCCTTTGGGTGGTAATTAGGTCATGAGTGTGGAGCCCTCATGAATAGGGTTACTGCACTTACAGAAGAAGCCCCAGGGAGCTGCCTTGCCCCTTCCGCCATATGGGGACACAGTGAGAGGATGGCCATCTGTGAACCTGGAAGTGGGCTCTCACCAGACACTGAATCTACCGGAAACTTGATCTTGGACATTCAGCCTCCAGAACTGTAAGAAATAAATGTTTGTTGTTTAAGACACCCTGTGTATGGCATTTTTGTTATAGCAGCCTGAATGGACTAAAACACTGGGCAAACATTAGTTTCCACTTTGCAGATGGGGAAACTGAGACTCTTTCTAAAGTTTCTGTTACTTGCTTAAGGTCAGGGAGCTAATGAAGGGCAGAGGTGAGATTAGAACCTTATGTCTCTTGTTTTCCTGTTTTGTGCTGCCTTGTCAAGTCCACCCTGTGAGCTGGGGGTATGTCTGGCTGCTGGCCAGACTCAGAAGCTCCTATCACCTGGTCCCACCTGTATCAGGATGGCTGAGTAGGCAGGAACCAGGCCTGGAGAGACCTCTAGACACACCCTCTCTCCCCATCCATCTCGCTCACTGCTGCCCCAATGGTATTTATGGGTCACAGCGTTGGCAGTGAGCGTCCACCTGGAAACCTGGGGTGGAGGTGGGGGACAGAGGCAGCCTGTGGCAGGCAGGAGGCTGCTGGAGAATGGAGGAGAGAGGGAGGGCCTTGTCTAAGAGTGAGTGATTTGTAACAAGGCTACAGGGATGAGTCAAGGAGGAGGAGCCCAGTGAAGTCAAGAGGTTGGAGAGTTGGGAAAACTCTTGTAAGGATATCCAAAGGCAGTGAAGCTTTCTTAGACTTCTTTTTCCCTCCAGAAACATCTTGATGCATCTCCCTTCACACCCTCTATGAAAGGGTCACCCTTTACACTCTGCTGAGGAATATCTTCTGTGCTCTAATCACTTCGATTGGGTTGTAGTCTTTATTAATGGAGGCAGGGCAGGGTGGTGAATTCACAACGAGGACTCTGACCTCAAACTTTCTTGAGAAAAGTTTAAAATTTATGACTTCGTACATTTTTTTTTTAATTCTTTCATTAGAAAAAAAAGGAAAAGAATTCGCAAAGGGAATAGGATCTAGTGGCTCAGGTAGCCTGGAAAGCAGAAGAGCCCAGGGTCATGGTTTGCAGACTTGTCTGCATATTGGGATCAGCTGGAGAGTGATTTTTAACCATCAGAGAGCCCTGGCTGCACCCAGTCCTGTGAAGTCAGCCCTGCGGGCATGGGACCCAAGGGTGGCCATTCCTGTAAAGCTCCCAGGTGGCCCCAAGTGCACAGTGAAGGGTTGGGAGGGGTGCCCCGAGGGTGGCCTTCTTGATGCCCGAGGTAAGGCTGGTTCTCTGCAGTGCGGATGATGGACGTGAGGAGAAGCCGTGACTTGGCCGTCAGTGAGTCTTACGGCCTCTGGCTCATTTCCTCATCTAATTATGGGGCCTGGGAGCAGCCTCGGCGATACATCCCCTCTCCGCATCAGCTCGCAGAGCCCCTTCCTTGAAACACGCTGAGCTGTACCCTCGAGCTGTCTAATCCAGCTCTTCCCACTTATGAACAAATTATCGGTGTATCCTGTTAGGTGAAAACAAAAAGGAGCATCTTTGAAGGGACAGTGTCACCATTCCCATTTGGACACAGTCACCCACAGTGGAAGAGCACGGCAACTCTGGGTGCGAGAGGGCTCTCGGCCCAGGCCTCTCTGGCAAATAACACCACCCCATGGATAGTTTTCTGGAGAAAGGGAATCCGCTCAACTCATGTTACTCACGAGTCATGTTCAACATGTGTTACTCATGGCCAGGTTCGTCACGTGGAGCCTAGGAACAATTTAGTGTTTTTGAGGAGCATATTGCAGGCTCTTGACTTTTGACTAGAAATGGCTTTAATGATCAATGTTCGTTCTGTTTTATGTCCAGTAGCATATTTTATTTTTTATCAGGGATTTAGTAAAGGAAAAATTGTGAGGGAAGGTGACCTGTAAAATTCACATTCACAGAAATGATTTGTGGGTTTGTTTCGCTGGATACAAATAAAATTTCATTTAGAGAGAGAGGTTTTTTTGGATTGAATGTCCATTCCCCATAGATTTCCCCATTCCCCCTTGAGAGCTAGAAGCCTTCCGTATGGTAATGCTTTCCAGAAGCATTTGAAAGTGAGAGTCCCTCGGGAACTTTTATGGTCACGTGCCGAATTAAAATGAAAAATGGAATCTCAGGAGTGCTACTTGGTTTTGAAACTAACTTCACTTTTTACAGCTTTGACGATGAGGAGAGGGAAGTAACGTTCTTGTGTGCCTGCTTTTGACCAAGTGTTACAACCTTATAAAGGAAGTATAATTAGTTCACTTTACGGAAGAGGAAACTATAACTCAGAGAGGTTCAGTAATTTGTCCAAGGCTGCACAGCTCATGAGAAACAAAGCCAGAATTCAAACCTGTTTCTGTTAGACTATACCATGCTGATCTCTGGTACTAAAAAAAAAAAAAAAGCAACAACAACAAAAAACGCACTTAATTCCTTAAGTGTTCATTTTCTAGTACCTTTCAGAGACTTTTCTTTTATCGTCCACAGAAGATTGTCCTGAGAAGCATATAAAAACGTAGAAGTGCATAAAAGCATTGTAAAACCTGAGGCTTAACAGAGTCAGCATCTATGGGAGGACAGAAAGTCCAGAGAAGAGAAAGTGGAACTGCTTCCTGGCAGGTACCATGTTTATAAAGAGCCCAGCAATCACTCATGTGAATTTGTTTTTAAACTGACTCATGACAGCTGCAAAGACTGGAATTATCAGTTCTCAGCTCGATTGTCTTTTTATTATCTGTGACTTGCCCTTGTTAAATATGGCGCTGTAATAGGTAGGAACAGCTTTGCTGATTGTTAATAAGCTTTTGGTTGACGGTTGCATTGAATGCGTGCGTTTTGGTTATTTCACCAGAAAACAATGCTGAGGAAGTTTAGAGTAAATGTTGGAAAATTGACAGAATTAAAGTGTTGGCATTCTCCAGAATTTCTAAACAGGAAAGGCTCAGGGCTGGCAGGCTACAAGGGGTTTGGGGGGACAAATCTGGAAGTTGTGTTTGCTAAACAAGAACGATGTTTTTGTTTTTTTTTTTACTTTGCATGTTTTTCTAATGTTTTCTAAAGATGTTTTAAAATTTATACTTTATAAAGTGAGACAGTGTTTTCTGTCCATATTGAAAAAAGGGTTCCTGCAGTGGCAGAGAGGGGGAGCCTGGCTGGCAGAGACTAATCCCAGTTCTGCCACTTGCTACTGTGTGACCTTAAACAAGTTACTTCACCTTTCAGTGCCTCAGTTTCCTCTCCTGGAAGGTGGAGAGGTTATTGCACCTTCTTCCTGGGGTTATTGTGAGGCGTAAGTAAGTGAATAATATATAAAGTGCATAGAACTGTGCCTGACACTGAGTAAACTAGACGCCCAATGAATGTTTGCCATTGTTCTTTTAATTAATTGGAGTTTAATCTAATTGGAAGGTCTGATGGAGACAGTGGTAGGGAGGGGGATGCTAAAGTTCTTCCAGGCCAGCCTTTTGAGAATCCTGCTAGAATAGGTAATTCTTTTCAGCCCGATGATTTGAAGTCCATGTTTTTAATTCTCACAGTACTCCAAATTTGTATTTCTACAATACTGTATTTCTACAGTATAGTGGGAAGATCATCAAGCTATTTATTTTTTAAACGTGTTGTAATTCCAGCTGTCCTTTCAAAAAGTGTTAGATGCGACCTCTGTTGAAACTGTACAGTCAGTGGGGCAGAGCGACAGCCGGAAGCTGTCAGGACCTCTGTGCAAGAGACGTCATTGATGCAGGTGCTGGGCGGAAGGGCCCCCATCATCTGTTCCTCTGAGAAACCAATACCTCGCCACCAGCTCACCCCAAGTCGGAGTGAACAATGTAGTTTTCATTCTGTGATGAAATGAAATGTTTTCTGGAGAAATATGCTTTTTTTCTGGCCCTAAACGCCAACAGATTTGTCATGTAGGTCCTCACGTGAGGAACACTGGAGATAGATTCCTGAGTATCTTCAGCAGTTATTCCTGGGGAACATTTGGAGAGACTGTTCTTGTGGCCATTTCTCCTGTTAACCCTTGAAGTAATTAGAAGGATGTTATTTAATTCTCATTCAGTGACTGTGCTTCTACAAGAAACAGTTAAGTCCAGGTCCACTGCTCTCTTGCTCTGATTTGATAAAGGGTCAGCCGGGAGGTCCTAGGGAAGAAGAGTGGGGAGAGTTAGGAGCCTACCTTCGGGAGTTTTCGGTACAGAATTAAGGAAGGTTACAGTGCAAATGGGCCATGGTGATCGTGGAGCCCAACTCCTGCTTTTTACAAATGAGGAAATTGAGGGCCAGAGATTGGCCTGAGTTTGTAGAACTAATTGGTGGCACCCCCCGGGACTCTTGGCTCCAGTTCCAGCTGCCTGGTCTACCCAACTACACACCTGTCATAAGTGTGTCTTTAGAGCAGCTCTGTGCAGTAGGACTTTCTGCAGGATGGAAATGTTCAGTCTGTCCAGGATGGTAGCCACCGGCCGCAAGTGGCCCCTGAGCACTTGAAATGTGACTAGTGAAACCGAGTTGTATTTTTTTTGCTTTATTTAATTTTAATTAATTAAAATTCAAATGTTTATAGCTGCATATGGCTAGTGACAACCATTTCGGACAGTCCAGCTTTGGAGACATTGAGAAGGAGAAAAAGGCCTGTCCTCACCTCCTACCTTATTCTCACAGGGCGAGAGGCTCACCTTTCCGGTGGCTCAGGTACACTTGGTCTTGTGCCAACCCCGGAGAGTCAGCCTTCGCCAGTCACCCCCTCTTTCTGGATGAGAGGTGGCTCCTCTGTGAAGTAGTGGGTTGGATTGTATCTCCCTCCAAAGTCTCATTGTGTGCAGACATGGCTCTCCACTGATCAGCAGTGTGACCTTTGGAAGGGTGCTTAGCCTACCTCTGCCTCAGTTTCCTCATCTGTCACCTGAAGTTAGCTGCTCCCTCATCTCAGTAATATCGGGAGAGTCTTATTAGAGTAGGAAATCAGTGAGAAGAAATCCCTTTGAAAGCTTTCTTTTAAAAATGGTCTTTGGTGTCTGGAAATATTTTTGGCTTTGACACAAGTCGTGGGTGGGTTTTCTTTTCTCTAAGGTGCCGCAGGTGATGAACTTACTGTGTTGAGGTGATCCTCATGGCCAGAGTGGAGACAAATACCACGCAACCCCTATGAAATACAAGCTGGGAGACATTGTCCTGATGACAGATGACTGATTTGATCAGTGGGTGCTAGTTTTTCCTAATAATCTTGCTTAACGTGGCATTCCCTCATCTATCTCTGCATAGTCAGCTGTTTCATCTGAGAAAACAAAGTGGATCCCCTCTCTTGGGAACTGTGGCTCCCCTCTCGGCTTCTCTTCCTTGTGCTCCTTTTCTCACGGCAGTCTACGTAAGCCCCGTGTGGAATATAATCGTCAGTAAACAGATAAAACCCTCTCAGGGCTCCTTAGTGATAGCCTCTCCATCAGTGGTTCTCAAACCTTGTTCCCAGATGGTGATTCGCCACTGGCACGCCCACAGCTCACTGGTGGGCCTCGAGTCTCTTCAGAAGTGTGCCACCAAATTTTGAGCAAGGCATAAAATGTACTTTTGCTACCACAGAATAAGTAGGTCTTCTAGCCTGCTGTGAGTAGAGTAAAACTTGCTCTGAGTAGCAGGCAGTGAAACATGAAGCTGGGGCCAAAGAAAGACGGCTAGGTTGGCAATCGTGGGAAGTTTGCCCCCAAGCACGTGAGACAGCCGGGTAGGGCCAGCAATGCGGTCGGTGTTGGAGGGTGACTCTGGGAGGATGACCCAGGGCGAAGTGGCTTAGCTACAGATGCCGTGGAAACCCCGGGAAGCATTATTTTACTGCAGCTGGGTGTGCCTTGTGATTATGGTTGAATGGTTTAGTGTTGTGTTGTCTTTTAATTCTTTCAGTGGTGCCACCCAAAATTGTAGCGTCTGTAACTAAGCCAGAGACCCCTGTTTCCCGCCCCTGAGGTCACTCGGGATGGCTGCGGGGAATGAGGCAGGATCTGAGGGTACTTGTCGGAGCTCTCCCTACCCAGAACCTTCAGAGCTGTCTCAAATATTCATATTTGGGGTTTCCCTGGTGGCACAGTGGTTAAGAATCCGCCTGCCAATGCAGGGGACACGGGTTCGAGCCCTGGTCTGGGAAGATCCCACATGCCACGGAGCAACTAAGCCCGTGTGCCACAACTACTGAGCCTGTGCTCTAGAGCCCGTGAGTCACAACTACGGAGCCCGTGTGCCACAGCTACTGAAGCCCGCATGCCTAGAGCCCTTGCTCCACAACAAGAGAAGCCACCACAATGAGAAGCCCACACATCGCAATGAAGAGTAGCCCCCGCTCGCCACAACTAGAGAAAACCCGCACGCAGCAACGAAGACCCAATGTAGTCAAAAATTAATACAAAATTAATACATAAAAAAAATAAATTTTTAAAAATATTCATATTTCACAAATCAACCTGCTGAAGAACCTTTGGTAGAAGGGATTCCTCGGCTTATCTTTTTTTAAGTTGAAAACCAGTACTGTAGAGCAGTGTTTCTCAAATTTTAGCACCAGAGTCACCTGGAGGACTTGTTAAAACACGTAGTACTGTGAGTCAGTGCGTCTGCATTGAAAATTGCATTTCTAACCAGTTGCCAGTCGATGCTGATGCTGCTGGTCCAGGGACCACACTTTGAAAACTGAACCACTAATTGATTGTAGAGAACTGACGTAATCATAATAACTACCTTTTCTGTGTCAGGTACTGTGTTACATGTGATAAATTCAGTCCCATTTGAAGCTAAGAACCTTATATGACTATCCCCATTTTACAAAGGTGAAAACCAAGGCATTGCAAACTGAAGTTTCAATAACTTACCCATCATTAAATTGCTGGGCATCGGAGAGCTGGAATTTGAACGGAGGTCTGGGTAATGCCAGACCCCTTCCCCATCTAGGATGTCACGTGCCTTTCTTGTAGACCACTTGTTCCCAACCTGTGGTCCAAGATGGGGATGGGGTTTGCAGATCCAGTCTGCATGGCCTGCAGACTGAATGTCTCACATATTGGATGCCTGTTGTACACCTGCATTTTTGTGATAAAGGCACTGTGAAGTCATATTAAGTGTCTCAGCTGGACACAGTTAACGTGGAGCGAGCATTTTCTCACACAATGGACCCTGGAACGACAGCTACTATTACTAAGGGCCTGGGAAGTTGTTTTGTTTCTTGTTTCTGATGGCAAGAAGTCATCTAGAAAAGATTGGGAATTATTTCACTAAAGCAAGGTGTCCGGTTACCTTTTCTAAATCTGGGCCTTGGGGAGAGAGGAGGGAGACATAATATGAACAGATTCTCATTCGAGAAGATGGCTGCGAAGTAATGCAGTGGCGTGAATTGATTCCGCCAGGGACTCGTGCAGTCTGCCCTCAGCTGCCGGCCCCAGTGAGGACAGGATTTGTCCACTCCTTCTGCCCCCCAGGCCCTGCCCCGTCACCTCCCCCAGCCCTGAACCCGCTTTCTGCGCTTCCTTCCTCCTGCCCCGCTCTGCTGCTGGAGGCTGTCACGTCCAGTCGCCTGGATTCCTTCCCCATCAGCTGTCTCCTCTCCCAATTGCGTTTTCGCTTCTTCACTGTCTAATTCAAATAACATTTTTTTTGGTACACTCACCATGTAGCAGACACTTCTTCCCCTCTCCGCACAGATGTGTCCAGTCCTGCCAGCTCTGCTCATAGTTACGATGTGTCCAACCTGGGCTAAGGACTAAACTTGCATCGTTTACCACTGACCACTCATGGGTCCTTGGATAAGCTACCTACATTCTCTAAGCATCTTTAAAAAGGGAACATAACTTCAGAAGGCTGTTGTGAAGATAAAAGTAAAACACTACAGGTACAGTACTTCCTGCAGGGCCTGACGTGTTTAAGTACTCTGTGGTTATAGATCAAGAGGCTTACCCACGAAGGGAAGGAGCAAAAGGGCATTATCACTGCAGTTTCCTCCACCGTTCCCTTCTGCCTTCAGTCCTTACAGGGTGCTCTCCTCTCACCCCTTTCACTGAATCACCTTCTAGATCAGTGCTTCCCAACCTTTTTTCATTATCACCCCATAGGAGAAAGTAAAATAAGTTTAAGTTCATTGGTTTAATTAAATTAAATATTAAGGAACACACATTTTATTATGTAGGGTTGAGCTTTAGAGGGCCACAAACCATCGTCATATTAAGAATTTTTTACTCCCCCCCAGGAGCCAGTTTGCACCCACATTGGGGAGGGGGAGTGAGCACTACCCCTTCCAATGAGAGTGCGTGCTTTAGATCCCTAATAGTCTTCTACTTGTGAAACCCACTAGCTTCCTCTGGACCTGCCATCCTTGGTCTCTCCCCACACCTCTGGCCTGTGGTATCCCGTCCTCTGCCTGCGCCTCCTCTAATGGGACCTTCTCTGTTTTCCTGGCCCACTCAGCCAACTGAGCGGGACTGAGCATCTGAGACTTCCAGGACAGGGTCACATCTTGGGGAAGAGACACACCTTTTTCTACTACAGCAGAAGAGTGGTAGGCAGAAGGAACAAGGTCCAGCAAACCTAGGAAACGAGCCAGGAGAGGCAAGTGTGTGGTGGGGCTCAGAGGACACAGCAGCAGGGCGGAGAGAGGCAGGACTAACCCAGAGGGTGAGGAGGGAACCAGAACTTCAAAGGTACCACTGTGAACACTGCTCTCCATAATTGTTTTGTTTTGCCGTAATATTAACATATGACCTTAAAAATCACAAGTACCGCTCTTCGAGAAACTATGCTTCTGGGGAAGAGCAGTGAATGCCTTTCAGACAGAGGACAGTGTATGAGAAGTCTGGTGTTGTGAACGCGTCAAAGGTCAGGTTTGACGGAGCGGGAGTGGCGGGCTGGAGACGGGAGAGCCTAAATGTGCCTTGCAGACAAGGGTTGGGAGCTGATGTGTGGTTTAAAGCAGGTGCTTCCTTTTTGTGTCTCTGATCTGGTTTTCTCCTTTTTTCCCGTTTGCCCTGATTTACCGAGCCGCATGTCCCATAGACGTTAATCGATCCTTTACTCTGCCCTTCCCTGACTGTCTGCATCTTTGTTGGAAGTCTGACCCTTCGGCGTCCACAGAGCCAGCCTCTTTGGCACCTCCACTTGGATGCCCTGTGGTACGTGCCTATCAGCTCATTCTTATGGTCCCCCAGGCTTGAAACCTTAGAATGATCTTCTTTCTTATTCTCTCTTATTATTGTCTTAAGAAACCACAAGCAGGGCTTAATAGATTCTCTCTCCCTCTGGCACTGCCCACGTTCACTTGGGCATTCAACAGATAATTCCTTCTCCTTCCTGTTTTTTCTTCCCCTTCCTTTCCTCCCCCCCCCTTTTTCCCCTTCTTCCTTCTTTTCCTGCACCCACCCTCCCTCCCTCTCACCCTTCCTTCTTTTTTTTTCTTTTTTTGTAGCTAATATGGAGCCAAGAACTGTGGTGTTGCTTTGTGTGCTTCTTTTTCATTTAACACTCAAGATCACTCTATGAAATTATATATTATTATTGGGTTGGCCAAAAAGTTCGCTTGGAACGTCATGGAAAAAACCGAACGAACTTTTTGGCCAACCCAATATTATTCCATTCTGCAGATAAGGAAGGTAAGGATCAAACAGGAAGAGTAACTTTCCAAATTCACACAGTTAAGTGTCAGAATTAGGTCATGCTTTTCACGTAGACCACTGAAAGAATCCTAATGTGTCTCTCCTCCTGTCCCTCTCCACTCCAAGCCTTCCCAGATCCCGCTGGGTTTGATCCTCTACAGCACAAATGTGATCATGTAAATCCTTTACTAAAAATCCCTCAGTTCATAAACCACTAGTACTGACATCCAAGCTCCCCACAGCAGCATGGCCCTGGTTTTTATCACTTTAAAGGCATCAGGGTATGGCGAGAACAACGTGGAGTTTGGTGCCAGAAGACCTGGGTTCAGTCCTGGAGCCACCACTTTCCAGATGTGTGATCCTGAGCAGACAGTTCATTTCCCTGAGCCTCATTTGTTTGTTTATTCAGTGAATATGTATTGTGTGCCTTTGATGTGCTGGTCACTGTGTGGGTTTTGAGTATTATTAGTGAAGAAAACATACATGGTTTCTGCCTTCAGAGAGCTTCCAGACTGACCTCAGTTTCCTCATCTGAACAAGGACGATGACACTTAATCTCACTGGGCTGTTGTGGGAGTTGACAGACATGACGGGCGTGAACATGCTTTGCTACATGGGAGGTGCTGGTCATCTGAAGTTGTATTTTCTTCTGCTTCTGTTCCAGGAAGGTTCCCTGCACATTTCTAGCTCTGAATCTTTGCTTGTACTCCTCCCAACCTTTAAACCTCCTATGTGGTCTTGATTGCCCAACTGAAAAGGTATCTTATCCAGTAAACCTTTCTAGAACCTCCCTGCTTAATATGAAGTTTTATTCATTCATTGATGGATTCAAGAATATTTATCAAACACTTTTTAGAACGGTGTTTTCCAAGGTGGTCCATAGACCCTGAGGGGCTCAAGAATCTTTCAGGGAGTCCACAAGGTCAGATTTCTTTTTATAGTATTAGGATGATATTTGACTTTTTTAATTGTATTGACTTTTGAAATAATGCTGCAAAAGCAGTGGAGGCTAAGACTCCTTGTGCCTAATCATTAATCAAGACAGTGGCACCAAACTGTATTAGAACCCATATTCCTCACCACTACACACCCACAATAAAGAAACAAAACAAAATGCCATTTTCACTGAAGAATGTCCTCGAAGCAATACAAATTATTATGTTTATTAAGTCTCAACACTTGAATGCATATCTTTTTAAGATTCTGTGTGACACAGAAGGGAAAATAAAGCTCTTCTGCTAAAACTAAAGTGTGATGATTGTCTCAAGAAAAAACACTTGTGCAATTATTTGAGTTACAAGCTGAACTAGCCGCTTGTTTGAAAGAATGTCTGACAAACTATGGCTATCTAGACTTGAATATTTGGCAGATGTTTTCTCAAAAAAAGAACAAAGTCAGCTTGTCACTTCAAGAAAAATGACTGGCAGTGTTTGTTGCCAGTGATAAAATTCTAGCTTTCAAGAAAAATTTAGGATTTTTGGAAAACTTGTGTCTGCCCCCATGAGCTTGACAACTTCTCAAACATACTTTTAAGAAAGTATACTTAACGACTTCCCGAATGAGATCTGTGGTAATGTTAACGAGTATTTTTTCTTGGTATTGTGTGATGAAATGTGTCAAGATATGGAAAACCTGCATAACTCAGTAAACTGATGTTTTTCAAAGTCCAGTGTGTGATGTTACAAGCCCTGTATAAAGATCTATTCAAATGCAAGATGGACTAAGCAATTTTAATACAGCAGAACATGAAAAGTTCATTGAAAGGGTTTCGGCTAACCTTTAAGAAATCATCACTTGTGTAAGTCTTGGTGTAGTCAAAAACATCCACCATTGCCTGAAAAGGCTCTCCATCTATATCCATGTGAGGCCAGACTTTCTTCATATACTACAACCAATACAACATATCACAACAGATTGGGCTTAAAGGCAGAAATGAGAATCCAGCTGTCTTCTATTAGATTTGCACAGACATGACATTAAAGAGATTTACAAAAAGGGAAGACAGCTCTACACTTCTCACTATATCTTCTTTTATTTTGGAAAACATAGTTGTTTTTCATAAAGTACTGTTTTTGTTAGGATCTAATGGATTTATCATTGTTATATTTTTAGTCCATTAATAAATATTTTCAAAATTTCCGTTTTAATTTCCAGTAGTGTATGTGTGTGTGTGTGTGTGTGTGTGTGTGTGTGTATCGATAGAGTAAGACAAATAAACAAAAGCCCTTTGGTTTTTTATTTTTATATTTGGCTGCGTTGGGTCTTCGTTGCTGTGTGCGGCATTTCTCTAGTTGTGGTGAGCAGGGGCTACTCTTCATTGCAGTGCGCGGGCTTCTCATTGCGGTGGCTTCTATTGTTGCAGAGCACGGGCTCTAGGCACGCGGGCTTCAGTAGTTGTGGTGCACAGGCTCAGTAGTTGTGGCACACGGGCTTAGTAGTTGTGGCTCACTCAAAAGCCCTTTGTGATCCTCAGTTTTGAAGACTAAAGGGATCCTGAAACCAAACAGTTTCGAGAGCTGCTGAATTAGAACAGTTCTAGTCGCTGGCATACATCAGTGAAAACTTAAATCCCTCCTACAATGAAATTTATCCACGAATATCACTGTGGTTCTGGGTTTTCTGGCACGATCTAACTAGGTACAAAATCACTTCAAATAGGCATGAAATGATTAAAGACTAGTATACGGTGCTCTGTCATCCATACCATGCCTGGAATGCATGTTAATATAAGTACATTAGAGATGTGAAGAAAAGCAGTTCACCCAAGAGACTAATAAATGTGTCTGCCATGCCTACAGCTCCTTCTAAAAATTCCAGTTTCGGCTGAGGGAAGCAGCCCAGACTATTAGTTAAAAATGGGTGGCCATGTTTCTAACTAGTATGACTTCTTCTCCCCCAGCCCTTCTTCCTTATTAGTCTCAGATGATTGGGTCAGGAAGAGGCCCTGATCGTACGGCAGCCAGTCTAACAAGCATTCTGGTCTGCTGTGAAAATCGCAGCCCAGTTTAAAGGCACCATGTGCCCAATTGTGTTCTTTATAAGAATTTGTGAATGAAAGACACATAGGACTGGGAGAGTTGGCAGTTGGTACTCTAACCTGTGGCTGGGAAGACAGTCACAGAAGCCGCATCACAAGCTCTGAGTCAGCAGATACTATGAGGAAGCAGAAGCAGAGGGGAGACCTAAGGGGCATGGCAGGATCAATCCAAGCAGAGGAAAAAAAGGCTGAGTCATCAGTCTGGGGGATCCCAAAATTGCTGCCGTCAATGGGAGACCAGGGAATTCAGTCCCCAAAGCTGCCCTGGGTCCTCTCAATTCTTGAACTGCTTTTTTTTTTGGTCTCAGGGAGGCCTGTCACCATGGTCCTTATTGTTTTGTATATCTTTACAGTAAACCTCTAATATGTGAGGTCACCGGAGGGAGTCTGTTCCTTTCCGCAGCAGAGCTTAACGTATACGCAGGTGATTGGAAGTCAGTCGGAGTGGTGGGGTAGGGGAGACGCCTTAGAGGAAATGGCGTCAGCAGGGCCTGACGGGACTTGAGTGGACAGAGGGCATTCCGGGCTGGGGCACCAGCATGACCGAGAGGCATGTGTGAAGAGAGGAAGAGGATGGCAGGGGAGGTCCCCAAAGTAGAGTAAGGAAGAGATTGGTTGGTTAGTTCAAGCTGGTTAGCTCAAGTGGCCTCATGCAGACAGCACTGGAAAGCACCAGAGGAGGGCAGACTGAGGCAGAAGGTGAGAGGGACCTCCTGTAGGTTCTTGAACAGAGGACTAAAAATGGAAGTGGGGGAAGATTAGACTGGCCTGGTGACTGGGGAAGGGTCTGAGGAGAGAGCGTTTGAGTCAGGGACCCTGGTTTCAGTGCCATTGCGGTAACCCTATAGTGTCCGTGGACGTGCTGGTCGCCTCAGCCCTGCTCTCAATAGAACTTGAAGAGCCTGGCCTGTCCGGTCACCCGGGAAAGGTCTTGGTTCTGAGGGACTGGTTTTCTTGTTCAAAAGCCTTGTGGCCACGTGAGGAACATCCCAGAGACAGCACCCACGTTGACTGGAACGGGGCTGATCCTTCTCTTTTCCACCTCCCACCCCATTTTCTAGGTAAGAACTTCTTCAGGAAAAGTATGAAAAGTTTAATGGGGAATCATTTGAATACAGTCAATTGGGGATTTTCCAAAAGGCAGAACGATGACAGCAAGGGGTCCTTCGCCCGAAGCCGCCTCCTCCCAGTTGGGCTCCTTGAGATTTCAGGCGTGAAATGTTAACGTTTTATTTTTGTGTTATGCATACTTGAGTTGTTGTTGTTGTTTTTCACAGTCAATTTAATTAATGGTTTTGCGCTGCCTGACTCAACTGTGCTTATGAATTTAAGCGCTCAGCAAGCGGCAGGACCACCTTCCTCTATCTACGTGCTCCTCTTGTATGCGGTGACATCTTAGGAGAGCATTTCATCCTTCTAGTGAGGTTGAAAGGGTAGGGGGTCCCTGCCTTTCAAGGGCCTGTATTTTAATGGAAGGACAAGCTGGAGATGAGTAGAAAAAGAATCTTAGAGATGATTCTGGTGAGCATGACTTTTTGTGTTTTGCCAGTTAGTTTTTAACTCACAAAAGTGTGATATTCCAGGCTTCCCTGGTGGCGCAGTGGTTGAGAGTCCGCCTGCCGATGCAGGGCACACGGGTTCGTGCCCCGGTCCGGGAAGATCCCACATGCCGCAGAGCGGCTGAGCCTGTGAGCCATGGCCGCTGAGCCTGCGCGTCTGGAGCCTGTACTCCACAACGGGAGAGGCCACAACAGTGAAAGGCCCGCATACCGCAAAAAAAAAAAGTGTGATATTCCAAGTTAGAATGAGCTGGCTTTTGAGTTGGGGTGAGCTGAGGCAGGAAGCTAACTATTTCATTTTATTAACCTCAGCAAAATGTTAGCTACTAAGCAATTGACTTCTCTGCATCCCATCTATAAAAAGCTGATAATTATAATACCTCCTTCTTAGTGTGGACATAAGAGTTAAATGAACTAAAGTGTAACTCAACTGGTAAACAGGTATTTATTGAGTATCTGCTATATGTCATATACTCTGTGCTTGGGGTTATAGTAGAAACCAAGATTGAATTCAAATGGGGCTCACAGGAAAGTGCTTACAAGTGTGCCTGGTACATACTAAAATGTTCAGTAAATGGTACCCATTGTTATTACTGTTATTGAGGGAAGTGTACCCAAGTTCAGAAATTCTTGAACAAGCCAGAGTTAGCCAGAGGAAAGGTATAGCAATCCAGGCCTCAAGCAGAAAGCATCCTGAGTGTGCCAGTCTCAGCAAAGAAGGGCTGTCCCTGCAAAGCAAAGGCTGGGTTATCTGAATGTACAGTTTGGAAAGAGTCATGTATTATGCTTTTCACACACATACACACAGAACATTATCATGTGGCCTTCAGGCACCGAGAACAATGAATATGTTTAAACTGGCAAATAAATGGGTGTCTTTTATCACTAGGGCATTCATTTTCATGATAGGAACCCAGAAGGCATGTTTTTCAAAATTGGTCACGTGTTAAATTGTGAACATGCATTTTGTAAGAATTCTGTAATATGGATCTTAAGAAGGGCTGTGGAGATAAAATAGAAGAGCCAATTGTGAGTGGTTTTATTAAATTCTGAATCTTCCTTGGACGCTTAAGTCCTCACATCCTAGTGCCAGTTTTCCCAACGTGCGTATTTTTGCATAGTTGGGTCAGTATGTACTTCTTCTTTGTTGGTCTACTTTTGCATCTAACCTTGGTTGATGTCGCCCTTTTCTTGTGTCCTTACACTCCACCTCTTTCTCCTTGGGATGGCAGTAAAATGATCTCCTCTACTGATAAGTAGCCGTGGGTTTACCTTTGTATCCAAATACTAGACATTTGGGTTGTTGCCAGCATTCCACAGTGAGGAACATACTTGCTATAAACAGTGTGCAGATTGCTTAGTCAACGACTTATTATGTACCTTCTGGAATGGCACTCTCTGGCAAGGTCTTGGAAGTGATATCAGCTCATTAAACTAAGAGTCCTAAGAACTGGCACTCAGGAGTTCCTGAGACAGCGTGGCTTATTTTTCTTCTTATAATTAGGAGATGTGTAGGGAGGACCTGTCATGTGCAATGGAGTACCAGGCACTGGTGAGCAAGGTAGAAAAGGTCTCCAACTGATGGTGCATACAGTGGCCAACAGATGCAAGATGAGTGCTGTGGAAGCAGGCGTCATCATGGTGACATTGCCATCCTGTAAGCACAGTGTCAGACTTCAAGGCGAAAAGTGGATATTTGGTCTGGGTGGGTCTAGATTCAGTATACAGTGTAACTATGTGAGATTAACTGCAGATGGTGGGGTGAGAGACAATCAAAATTGTAGAATATTAAAAAGCAATACAATGTTTTATTTCTAAATTGGGCTAACAAAGTGATGGCTGGGTTCAAAGCTGCATGGTAGAGTGAAAAGCACAAGGCCTGTGAATTCAGACAGTCTCGGATTTGACTCTGAACTCTGCCACTTGTAGACTTGTGGTTTTGGGGAAAACATTTAAAGCTGCTGAAACTCAAATGTCCTTATCTCTAAAATGGGTATAGTATTTTCTGTCTTTTGGCATTGTTTATATTTCCAGTGCCTAGTGCAGCGCCCAGCACTGGATAGAGGCTCAGCAGTTGGTTGTTGGCAGAAAAAAAGAAAGGATGGATGGATGGATGGATGGTTGGATGGATGGATGGATGGATGGATGGATGGAGCCATTACTCTGGATTGATAAAAACTGAGAGCCTCTGTGCTAAATAATATAGGTACATTCATAACAAGTCATATTTGCCCTATTGGCTTGAGGTTTGCCAAGTAAATTTTCTCACTTCTAAGTTAGTGGGGACCAAATTTTTAGAAGCCATAAACCTCTCTTTTGTCATCTCATGTACATCAAGGCTATAAGTAACAGAAAAGAAAACATGACTAATTGTGGCCCTAACAAGTAGGGGTTTATTTTCCACATATTCAGAAAGTGTAGACGAGGTAGTTACTTCTGCCATTTGCCACTAAAGAGCTGTGCTCTTTTCATTCATTGGATCTGCCTTCTTTGCTGTGTTGTTTTTGAAATTCAGACTTGCTTTCTCATGGTCACCGATGGTGATCACAGTTCTGTGCTTTACTACCAGTTTCCAAGTTGAGAACCAAGGAGGCACCTGGCACATGTCTCATGTCTTTCGTGAGGAGGCAAAATCCTTTCCCAGCAGACTCACAACATGTGCCCTCGGGCCTTACTGCGTGGACAGAGCACACAGCCTCCCTTAGGCCAAGGCTCCCACTTTTCCTGAGCTCACAGCATCTCCACCCAAACAACTGGGGTTCTCTTAGCAGGGAAATGTTGAGGGCTACGTTCATTTTCACATAAGTGAACTGGTTAAAAAAAAAGCAAAAGTTCAAGTTTAATGGAGATGATTTGCTTGTAAAACTGTGTTATCTGCGCCAGGAGATTCAGGATTTGCAAGCCCCCAACTGGGGTGTGATGATTCTGCTGGTTTTAAACTGGGTAGAAATGTTTTTGTCTCTTGGTTGTGTGTGTCAGGGTTTTTGTTTTGTTTTGTTTTGTTCTCTTCTTCCTTTTTGAGTGGCAGACACAAAGAGGGGTAAAAGAGTTAAACTAGGAAAATATTTTCTGGAGTTAGTGCTAGGCCTCTGAAATGCTGCAACCCTGACTTTTGCCAGAAGCCCTGTGCTGAAACTGGCCAAAAAGACTGTTAACAAAATACTTCCCAACCAAGCTAAGTGAAGAGAAGAAAATATAAAACAGTATTGGGGCGGGGAGGGGGGCAGATATTCTGAAAGGAGGGTTGTACAAGTGAAGCTTTGCAGGAGAGTGTAGGAATTTGAGGGTTGTACACTAGTGTGTGGTTTACATTGGCTCTGACCAGGTTCAGTGCTCAGAGAGCAGAGGAAGAAAGGAAACCACTTGCCTAGCCTGAGAGGGATGTAAAGACTACAGTGGGATTAAGTCCAGAGTTAAATTGCACACACACACACATTCTAGGAATCCAGATTTGTGGTTTAAAAAATATATATATCAAAGTGTTTTTGTGGGAGCTTTTGACTCGGATGACAAAATGCTTAATAATATCTGCCATTTTCCTCTTTTGGAGAAGCCACCCAACCACTTACATTCCTAAACAAATATTCCTAAATAAGTAGGATTTCATGTCGCAGACATCAAAACTTTTAAGATTTGAAGAAGTACTCACACATGTCAATAAAAGTTCACCAAGACTTGCATTTGATTTATTGCATTTCATTTATTGAGGAGGTAAAGGGGCAGAACTGATACTGATCAATGCTTTCTATTTATCTTATCTCTACTCTTAGAATTTGACCATATCCTTGAACTGTGCTATTTCTCAAATGACTGGAGATTAATAATATCCTGTTTTTATACAAGAATTTCAAAGTCTCACGTACAAAAGCTCCAGACAGATGATGCTTTAAGAAAAGGAGAAAAGACACAGTAGATAAATGCCAGTTGACTAGACTCTGAAGCTGAGGTTTGCTAAGAGGCCAAGGAAAGGAGAGAAAGGTGGAATTCAGAGAGAGATACTGGTCTCTGTGAGGTTGCATTCAAGGCCACGCTGGGAAAATGCCAGAGGGCTGGGAGAATGGCCGACCCCTCAGAGCTAACAGTGAGCACTTGGTGCCTCATCATAAATGGGGCTCATTCCTGAAGGAAACACTGTTCTTCTGAAAAGCACCCATATTGAAGAAGCAACCGGAAAACCCAGATGTATAGGAGATGCCTGGCAAGAAGGCTCTGTGCCTCCTCCTTCCCTCTGTCTCTTCCAAAGAGTTTTCTTAATATTCCACAGTATTTCCTGTGGCCACTGGGCCCAAGCTGACTGGAAGCATACAACAAAAGTAGTTTAGCCAACCACTTGGCACTAAAATCTGAGCCAGCCGTATTCAGAATTAACTGAAAGAGACACTGTCACTGCCATAAATAAGGCAGACAGTTGCTTTATGAGTTGAATTCTCTGAGCATTTTTTGAAGGCAATAAAGCATTAAGGCTTTAGTAAGAGGCAAGAGACTGTAAAACATGTCAGATGCTTAGTAAAAACTCAGGGTGCAGCCATGAGTTTGTGTACGTTGAACTGGGGGACCACACCATTGACCTTCAAGGGGATGGGACGCCCTAGCCCAGCCCCGATGTGGTGTTTCAGAGAGGGCAGACATATCAGAATCAAAAGTGCGTGTGTGTGCAGGGGGGTCGTTGAAAAATGATGTCTTATGATTCATTTGGGAAAAGGGGAAATATTTATTTTCATAACACATCTGAAAATCAAGTTCAACAAAATACTTCTGGTTAGTTGACAATATGCATTTTTTCAGTAACAAAAAAAAGATTATTTTATTGAATGCCTCGTCTGTGTCAGGCGTCGCCTCGGGCACTGGGGGTACAGCAGAGAACAAACAACGTCCTTTTCTCGCGGGGTTTACATTCCAGTGGAGGACAGGGCTAATAATTCAGTAGAATAGAAAAGAGAGTGTTAAGTACTATGAAGAAAAGCAAAGCGGAGTAAGGGAAGAGAGAGCAGGGCCTCTCTGAGGAGATTACACTTGTCAGAGACCCAGAGGAAGTGAGGTCGTAGAGTGTGCAGGCCTGCGGTGTCTGTGAGAAGAAGTCCAGCAGCGGGAAGGATCAGTGTCATGGCATATCTGAGGAGACGGGGAGGTCGGTGTGGCCAGATAGAGTGACCCGGGCTGGTTCCTGTAGAGCCAGGTAGGCAAAGGGTGGGTGCGCTAAGCCTGCTGGGAAGCCATTGGAGGGTTTTGAGCGAAGAATGAGGTCATCTGAGAGCACGAGTGCCCCCTGCTGACGGGGAGCAAGAGGGAAGCCCAGAGATACGCGTGGAGGCTGTTGATGTCCTCCAGGTGACAGATGCTGCCAGTTTGGACAAGGAAACGGGGAGGGGAGGAATGCGGAGATGTGATAGAATTGGGGAGATGTTTTGGAGGTGGGGCTGACAGAGTGTGCTGACACATTGACTGGATGTAGAGTAGGTAAAAATGGAGCCAAAGATGACTGAGGATTTTGCCTTGAACAAGGGGCATGAATGGTGGTGTCCCACTTTTAGCACTAGGAACCCCAGGGGAGGAGCCGTGTGAGGAGATTATTAATTTGGCTGTGGCCATTGTTACAAGTTTCAGATGCCTAATAAGGCATCACTGGGGAGATGTTAAGTCAGATAAAAGACTGGGAATGGAGATGTAGATTTAGGGAAGAGGAAAGGGGCTGAGAATGCATGTCATAGTTTCCCAAAACAACTGAGGAAGGGCACATCAAAATCTAGTTGGGGAAGGGAAGGGGAAGGCTTTATGGTTATCAGAAATGAGTGTGAGTTTTAAAAGGTTAAGAAAGACTGTCTTACATCATCAGTATCCACAGCTGTTCCTAGAATTAAGGGAGACATATTCATAGGAACAAAAGCCAGCTTTGCCAATAGAAGATAAATAGGAACTGAATTTCTGAATTAGCTGTTCTGTTACTCTTTTGCTAGGCCACTGTGAACATCTTAGGTATAGATAATTAGATAGAAACATGTACATCTGTCTAAAAACATGTACAGATGGTTTTTTTAAATTTATTGGAAGCCTGGGGTATGTTAAGAACTCATTCTTGTGGGAAGGAAAACAAATACATGGAAGTTTAAAGTACAGCCTGTGCTGTCAGAAGACCTTATAGTCAAGTTGTCCATGCAGATGGACCCATGAGGGTCCAAGGAGAAGGCTGGGCGTGGAAATGACTAGCTTCACAGTTAGAACATTGCTGAATGCCCTGGGCTGCCTTTAAAATCCTCCCAGTGGTATGGGGAATGACAGATTTTTTTTTTTTCTTGGCTCTGGGTGGTGGTTGTTGGTTTTTTGTTTGTTTGTTCTGTTTGTTTTTTCGTGGTGCAGTGGATATATATTTGTATATTTCCCTAAGGAAGGGTCAGCAGGTTGTGTCATTCAGAATGTATGTAAAACGGGAAGCTCCCTGAGAATATCTGGAGGGGGTGCAAACTAATGTTAGAATAGAGGCAGCGAAGGTGGCTTTACCCAGGAAGCAAGTGCAAGTGGTAGGTTTAAGTACAGGAAGGTTGTACCGCTATCTTCTTGTTGAATTGTGGCATTAAGTGGATTATATTGAATATAGTTGGATTTGTTTGTGTGTTTGTTTGTTTGTATAAGCTGTTCATCTCTTTCTTGACGATACAGGAAAAAGATGGACAATCCTTAGAAGATTCTGCATGCCCAGCCTTGTTTGGGTAGCTGCAATGAAAGACTCTACTGAACCATCCAGTAGAGTCCAAGTCCCGAAACCAGGGTGATATATTTCATAGCATGTGCTCTAAGTGCCTGTAAACATGTGGGACTTGGAGGGAGCCACTTGAGGACTACTATTCATTGCCTTCTGCCTCTGAGTCCAAGGCCTGCAGAAGTATGTTCATCCACAGCAGCGGTCTGGCAGAGTGAAAATAAAACCTCTCTCTCGTTTTTCTGACTCAGGCTCAGGGCAGTGCCCTTTGCTGCATCCTGCCCTCATTATGCTGCCTGACTCTGGGCAGCGGACATAACCTGAATATTTCTGTGATGAATCTTTCTGTCTCAGTGTCTGACGGAAAGTGTGTCATGGAAAGGAGTGATACGATTAGAGAGCTAAGCCTCGTGAACAAAATGATTATTTTCAACATAAAAGCAGAATCTCAGTTACCCAGAATGCTCCCATAAAACTGGACTTTTTAGAGGGAAACATAGTTCTAATATATATTCCTGGTGATAAATGCTACTAAATTTTACTCTTTTTTTTTTTTTAAGTTTTCTGAGGCTAATAAAATTCAACCCTATTGAATAGTTGTTTTCCAAACATGATTGGATCTTAAAAATACTTTTTTCCTTGAAAACTAATCAGAAATATGTTGGAGATCATTGTCTGTTGCCAGAAAAAGAGTCTAAGGTCATATCTTCATCCATTCCTGCTTCAGGAGTTCTCACAAAGAGCACTGAGCTTTGAGGGGTGGGAGGTGGGAGCAGGGGTGCCTTTGAATCAGGATTTAACGGTGGGCCCTTGGCTTTTGCCAATTTGAAGTCTTTCTGCGTCTTCTGCTGACTGCAGGCCACAGGGGCTGTTTTACTTATTACCCTGTTGCAAGGAAAAGAGTGCCCTTGAAGAGCTTACATTCCCTTTTATCAGACAAGAACCGTGTGCCGCAGCTGCCCGAGTCAACAGCACTGTAGCAAAAGCTCAAGGCCTGCCATCATCCCATCCACAAGCCCTGGTAATTTTCTCTTCTGTGGTTCTCCATGGCCCAATTCTTTTTTACCGTCGGTCATTCTATAAAGATTTATCAGCTACCCTCTGCCTGTCAAATATTGCCATAAAGTAGTATCCTATTGGGCCTGTAGTTATTGGAAACTGTGTTACTATTTTTGTCTTCTCAACTTTCTTAACTCTCTATTGACCAGTAGGAATGTAAGCCATTGCAATGGATATGGTCCCTAGTTAACAAAGATATATGAAAATATGTTTACTACTCTGGATAGGTAAGTAGATTCACTTATTTAAGGATGATTTTCAGTGTTAAATTTGAAAGGTATTTGGTTAATTCTCAGTTAACAGCAAGAAGCACAAAAATTAAATTCAGACCCTCTTTTGGCTGATTACTGTTTTCAGTAAGTGTTCGGTGAGTGATTCCCTTCAGCATGACAGCTAGTGATCACTAGGCCCTAAGCTAGTCTTTGTGCTTTGCAAATATAATTCAGCACGAATTATTGCAAATGATATAGGACCCCCAGACAAGCCCCCAAGATATCCAGGAGGGTCCTGAAGCTCAAAAGGTCTAGGCTAGCTTCCAGGGAGTTAGATCACACTTAACTTTGCACTGGTTCTAATATAAAAACCTAGGGCATACGAACTCTGAGTAGGTGACCATCCATCTTGGTTTGTACGGCACTGAGGGGATTCCTGGGACATGAGACTTTCAGTGTTAAAACTGCAATGTCCTAGCCATACCAAGATGAGTTGGTTTCTCTAGTCAGAAGAAGAGTCAGTTAACAGAAAGGAATATCAATAAATACTGTCTTCTAAAACCAGCAACTTATCTGTAGAATGGGGATGATTCTCTCTTCCGCATGGGGTTGTGATAAGGCCTACTCACTTCTCCTCTCTGGGGTAGGAGTAGGGGTTGGGTAGCTGGCTATGTGTTTTTCCTTGGAATTGGGGACCAGCATCATCTCTGACGGGCAGTCTCTCTCCTTGCCCTCCTCCAGAGGCCTGTTGCCTAAGAAGGCGTTGGCTGTTCCCTCGGGGTGAGTCACTGCCAGCTGTTTCTGACGTGAGGATGCTAGAGATCCAGGGTTCTTTCTATTGTCTTTATGTTTCTCACTGTGGTTACCCCCTTTGGGTTTTACCTGCTACTGTCTCTTAGGTAATAAGGCTTCTCACTGATTTGAAACTCTTTACTCATTTTTTTTTTTTTAACATATGAAGTCCTTAAGTATTTCAATTTACCACGTCACTTGGCATGTATAGTTGGGTTGAGAAATGCTCAAAGATTTTTCAGGTTTTTTTCTCATTTTTTTAAAAAAATTATTGAAATATAGTTGATTTACAGTGTTTCAGGTGTACAGCAAAGTGATTCAGTTATACATATATATAAATATATATATTCTTTTCTTACATTCTCTTTCATTATAGGTTTTTACGTGACATTGAGTATAGTTCCCTGTGCTATACAGTAGGTCCTTGTTGGTTATCTATTTTATATATACTAATGTGTATATTTTAATCCAATTCAAAAAGATACATGCACCCCAATGTTCACTGAAACTCTTTACTTTTAAAATTGCAGCCCCGAGCACACACAGGTACTCTCTTCCTCTCCAGCATTTTGTACAAGCTGTTCCATCTGCCTCGCTCATGCCTCCCTCCTTTCATCTTCTGGCTAACCCTGGTCACTCTTCACACTTTAGCTTTGATGCCACTTGCCCCTGGAAGCCTTCCATGATCATCCCAGACTGGTATTGGTGCCTCTCCTCTGTGCTCTCAGAGCTCCTTGTACTTAGCACGATAGATTATGTGCCTCTGGAGCTGTAATTGCCTGATCAGTTGTCCGTATGACTCACTGTAGGCTCCTTGCAGAGAGGGACTGTGTTTTGTTCTCTGTTATACCCCCAGAACCTTCCATATTGCCAGGAACATAAAAGGTATAGAGAGGCTTATAAGGATCAGGATAGTGGAAGAGCCGCCAAGGAGCAGACCATCTTTATGTACAATTGGCTTTGGCTTTGCAGTGGCCCTGACTGTCCTTGCAGTCCTGCTTGGGAGACATAAGCCACTCTAGATCTTTCTCAGAAGAGCTCCAGCCTCTTCATCCAGGGACCACCATCTAATTTAGTATTTAGTTAGGTCTTCGTTTGCCCCGTAAGACACTGAGCACATTATGAAAACACACATGCAGTAAGCCACCCGCCTGCCAAGCACTGCATAAATATCAGTGGGGAGACATAGGACCAAGAATATATGCAGGGTGAGAGCCTTCAACTTCATGTTTATTTGTATATACATGACTAAAGATATCTCTGCTCTCTCAAGTTTTAATAAAACGTGAAATCTTCCCCTCAGTTCTGAAGATGTGATGATTTGCAGGCTACACTGTATTAAATTGTGAATTTTGGATGTTTCGTTTCATAATGTGATCCAGATTATTTTTCTTTCTCCCTAGTGGACATTAATCGTTTCCTGTGAGATTTCCTGATATTAGGAAACAGATGTTCCATATTTTTATCTGAGTATTTTCCAGATGCTGAACCAGGATGTGTGTGTGTGTGTGGTGTGTGTATGAGTGTGTGTACGTGTACACAGTGAAGTTTTGAGGAATGAGTTACATCAGAATTTGCAAGTAAAACCATAACAGATATATCTACAGAATTGTACAGATGTGTCCAAGGCTGGAAATGCTTTTGGACATTCTGGTTAATGTAGTGTAGTATTGTTTAGCTAATGCAGACTGCTGGCTTAAGACTGCATTAGAACTGTCCCATGATAGTGTGCTTGCCAAGATAAGGAGTGGTGTAGCAAAAAGCACACAGTTCATGCAACCTATGATATTTTAACGGAACTGGAATTGCTTTTACCATTGTCTCTTAGCTATATAAAATTCTTCCCCCATCTCCCCATAAAACACTGACTGAGTGCCACCTGTGTGCTGAGCAGGGTGCTAGGCTCTCTGGGAGATACAAACACAAATAATATATGGACCCTTGGGACCTTATCATCCAGTAGAAGAGCTGAAACACATTCTGAAGCATCTGTAATGACAGGTAGAAGGTGGTAAAGGTCGTAGCAGTTCAAGGAGAGGAGTGGTTTCATGGAGCCAAAGAGGAAGGGAATATTTGGGGGAAGAAGTGGTACTTGAGCTAGGTTAAAAAAATAGTAATAAAACAACACTTGCTTTAGGTCTAAGTTATTTAACTTATTGTAACTACATAAGAACTGCGTAAGGGTGGTCCGTTATGTAAGTCATGGTTTTGGTGGATTTGCTAAAATCATACTAACATTTCTTGAGTGCTTCCAGTGCAGCAGGCACAGGGCCCTGATGCTCCATATAAAGGATTTTTAATCAGAAACAATGTGGAATTGGTGCTTTGTATAATAATCTATTTTGCACAAAATGCATCTCTTCATTTTACCTTGTGACCTTCCTTTCACGCGGAGGCCTTGGGTTCAGAGAGCAAAGGACTGAGGCCAGTCTTGGCCAACTCCAGGATTCGGGGACCCTCTGCAAGTCACCTGGCCTGTCTGGGTCTCACTTTTCTCCTCTGTAAGGTGGGGATTGTCATTCTCCCCAGCTCACTCTCAGGGTAGCTGGGAAAATCAAAGTGGGTGTAAATGGAGGGTGAAAAGCAGTCAAAAGCCAAACATTTTGCCATGAAGCCGTGTCATAGCTCATGAGGTTTATACAAAATACGGCTGTTGCTCATTATTAAAACACTGTATAAATGAAAAGATGGCTATCTTAAAATTGCCAAATATCAGTAATACACTTGTGGCAAATACATATACTAACTCTTGATTATCATGCACTATAAAGAACTCATGCAAATTCAAAAGGAAAATATCAAGACCCTGCTACGCGAATAAGCAAAGAATATAGACTTACTGTTTCTCAAGGTAACAAACCATTAATAAACAGGAAAAAATGTCCATCCTCACTAATAATCTTAGAAATACACATTAAAGCAGTATTAGGAATACCATGTTATGTATAAAATGTCAAGGTCTCGGAAATTCTCAATTATTTTGTTGGTGGTATTATCATACATTAATTAAAAAGCCCCTTTAAAAGCAAAACCTACTAATTCTACTGTTAGGAATTTAGGGAAGCTAGGGAAATAAGTTAAAGGGATGAAAAACGCTGAAGCATGAAGGTTTCCAATGTAATCTTATTTATAGTAATAAAAACTGGCAGTAATTTAAATATCCAGCATTAGGGGAGAGATTTAGGTCCCTTAAACAGTCATTATGAATGTGTGTAGAAACACACAAAAAATATTTGAAATTGAAAGTAAAATGGAGAAAGAAAATAACAGCGTCATATATAGGGTTTTTTCCTGATGGCTCTATCCTAGTGTCCTCCCTTTTTTTAATCCTTAGAGCAACAATGTGCAAAAGTCATATTAGTCCTACCTTACATGTCAGAAAATTGAGGCTTAGGGGTAAATTGTCCCAGGACTTGCAGGTCACCAGCTGAGGAGCCAGCATCAAACCTAGATCTGTCCAACTCCAAAGCCTTTGCTACCAATAGCATATAAACTATGGCCATAGTCATATAACACATGTCTATCGAGGGTAACAGAAAAAAATAAATAGTAGCACTAGTATGGTGGGAATATGGGTCATTCCAAAGAATGCTATCCTTTTAAAACTGCCTTTGGGGGAAACAAACCAACAAAAAACTGCCATTGCCCTTTCAATAGAAAAGGAGAAACAAAATATGTGGAGTGTAATATTTCACAATTAATTGTTCAATCTGACTTCTTTATATTCTCTTAAAGTTTGGCAAACTAGGAATATATGTGTATTTTTAAAGATTTCTCACTGGCATTGACATTATGAGGATACTTTCTCTCCATCTTATCCACAAATTAGTTGAGGACATATACCACCAAGCTCCTCAATTGAAAACAAATTTTAAGTCACTAGAAGCTCTCTGAGGATTAAGAACAGTGACCAGGTAGAAGAGTTTCTCCCAGCGAACAGCCCAGACCAGCTCTTTTGACCAGGACATAGTCTTAAGGTGGGGAAAATGGTGTGGCACCATTTGGCTAAAATAGGCCAGTTCACCAGCTCCAGGCGTGCCCTTCCCAGGGACAGAAACCTTGCACAATAAAGGAAAATGTCACCATTTTGGTGACTGTTTACTGTCTTTTACCTTTGGGGATCAACACTTGATTCTTGATGCTTTAACCCATATGGCATTACTTTATCAAGTCAGTAGCCCTGCCAACGTGTCAAAACACACGACTTTCTGTGGTGGATCAAGGCACAGGGCATATTTCTTTTGCTTTGTCTTGCCTTTATGGAACATGTGCCTTTTATGCCTACTGTAGGGTCCTTTATATGTTTCAAAGGCCCTTTTATATCTGTTTTGCCATTTGAGATAACATCATGTCAGTATTTGCAAGTGAAAACATAATAGACCTGACCAGAGAGAACAGTGGAGCCATCTGGAGAGCTGGAAACATTCTCCAACATACTTCTCAATATAATCCATTCCAGATCACTCCCAATTTTGTAGGTGGGGAAATTGAGGCACATAGAAGTTTAGTGATTTTGCTGGAAATCACTGACAGTGAAGACAGCTGGAAGCCAGGCTTATAAATCTAGTGTTCACTCTCCTCCAGCGCCTGTATTGTGTTATTTTCTAGAGAATTAAAATGAGACTAGGAACAAATATGTTCAGACAGATCATAATCCACTTGCCATTCAAAGCTAAATTAGGTCTCCGAGGACTATCATTTTGTATTTTATCATTGCAATAAGCTTTATAATAATGAAAGGAATCTAGCAGGTTATCATGTTCATTCTAGACAAGTCCTGCCCAATAGAGCTTTTTATGGTGATTGAAACATTCTACACCTGTGCTCTTCAGGACAGTAGCTGCTTCTGTGTCCACCTGACCACTTGGATGTGGCTCATGCACTGGGGGAATGAGTTTGTAACTGTATATATTTACATTTAAATCCCTACATGTGCTAACGGCTATAGTATTGGACAACACAGTTCTAGACTTCTCAGTATTTTTTTGCCATCTCCACTTGGATGTCTCCAAGTTAACAGGGTCAAATCAGAGTTCTTGATTTTCTTTCCTCTCTCAACCCGTTTCTCCCGCAAGGAAGCCATCATTGACCCAGTTGCTTGAACCAAAACCTATGTGTCATCTCAGCCCCTTCCTTTTCCTCATTGGCCACATCCACTTCATCAGCAGGTCCTAGTTTTTTTACCTCCAGAACCTGTCCTGAATGCATCTGTTTCTCTCCATCTCTACTGCTACCATCTTAGGCAAAGGTACCATCATATCTCACCTGCACAATTGAGTAGCCTCAGAATTGGCCACCATTGATCCGTTCACTCACTGTTGCCTTTTTGAAACTCCTCCATTCAGCTGCCAAAGAGACATTGTTAGGCCCTCCAGTGGGTTGCATCCCTCGCTGCTTGTATGAAAGAATTTGTAGAACTTATCTAGAAGTTCTCTTATTTTTCTTCTTTGTATACTTGTTTATTTCCTGTTTCCTATTAAATGTAAGGGCCCCTATGTCAGGAACCTTATTTACCTCATTCACTGCTGTATCTCCAGCACCTACAACTGTGCCTGTCCCTTAATTTGCACTCAGCAAACCTCTCGAGAATAATTAAATTACTGTTCATTGTGGAAGGAGATGAGATAGCAAGATCAAAAATGCAGATTTATAATGTGGTTGTTAATATCTGAGAGGATGCTGACATCCATATCCATGGGAAGTTGGTGGTCTCTTCTATATTCTGGATGCAAGTAGGAAGGGTGGGTATTATGGCTAATTGTATTTATGTCTGAGTAGGTGGGCTGGGCGCAGTCCTGATGCAATCTCTGACATGAGCCAGAAGGAGGTCTCTTTTTCTCTAGAAGTCTATGTATGTCCTAGATCGTGAAGCTTTTTTCTTTCCTGCTGTTAGAGAAAGAGGAGAGTGTCCTCCTACAAGGACTTTTATATCCATCCAAGGGAAGTGTAGGTAGTGACGGAAGGAAGCATCTTATGGAACTCTGGGGTAGAAAGTGGCACAACCACGTCTGAACAGCAAAAGGAGATTTTCAACATGAGGCTGTTGTTTTAAAAAAAAAAAAAAAAGATGTTTGGAACATACTCATAGCCAGTTTTTGGAAACCAAGAAAACTTTAGGAAATAGCAATTTCTGTCCTTTTTTCCTTGAATATTGCATTTTTTAAAGGAAAGTGTCTTTTCTGGCATTTCTTTATAGTGGCCAGCCAAGGCATGTTATTACGTAAATCCATGTGCAGTGTAAAATGAAACTGATGAACTTGTTGGGGGTATGATCAAGTTAGCCATGCCCTGGCCTGCATTGCTTCTGTTTCCTCTGGTATTAAACAGACCTAGGAAATGACCATTCCCTCAGCACAGGCTGAATTTAAAAGATGAAGTTAAAGCTTGCTTTGTTGGGCTTCCCCGGTGGCGCAAGTGGTTGCGAATCCGCCTGCCAATGCAGGGGATATGGGTTCGATCCCTGGTCCGGGAAGATCCCACATGCCGCGGAGCAACTAAGCTCGTGTGCCACAACTACTGAGCCTGTGCTCTAGAGCCCGTGAGCCACAACTACTGAAGCCCATGCGCCTAGAGCCCGTGCTCCACAATGAGAGAAGCCACTGCAATGAGAGGCCCACGCACCGCAACAAAGAGTAGCCCCTGCTTGCCGCAACTAGAGAAAGCCCGCGTGCAGCAACGAAGACCCAACACAGACAAAAATAAATAAATAAAATAAATTTTTAAAAAACCATTTAAAAAATTAAAAAACAAAGAGCTTGCTTTGTTCAAGTGCATATCTGGAGACTCTTTCTCCTGGTGTGTTTTTATTAGGCCCAAGTTTGTACCCCTGACCGCTGTCCTTCCAGTGCTGTGCCAGTGTTTTCATGTGTGTGCCTTTATGGAGCATCTGCTGTATACCAAACACATTGCAAGGTCCTGGAAAGACAAAGATGAGTTAGACACATTCTCAACCTCCAGAGATTCTGCAAACAAGTGGACAGAGAGACCAGTAAATGAAAAACTGAAACACAGGAGCCACTTGGATTAACAGAGGGAAGTACAGGGGCAATGAGAGTAAAAGGCAGTGGGACACAGAGGGAGTCAGGCCCAGTATAGCGTTAAAGAGTCCAGGCTCTGGCACAGAAAACGAATTTATGGTTGCCAAAGAGAAAGTGAGGGGAGGTATAAATTTGGAGTTTGAGATTAACAGATACATACCACTATATATAAAATAAACAACAAGGACGTACTATATAGCATAGAGAACTATATTCAATATCTTGTAATAACCTATAATGGAAAAGAATCTGAGAAGAATATATGCATATTCTTTATATATACAGTATAGAAAACTGAATCACTTTGCTATACACCTGCAACTAACACAACACTGTAAATCAAATTACATCAACTTAAAAAAAAAGAAAAAAAAAAGAGTGCATGCTCTGGAACCAGGCTGTCTGGGTTTACAGTCTGGCTCTGCCATTTATAAGCTGTGTGACCCTAGGCTACTGACTTGACCTCTATGCCTCAGTTTGCTCACCTGCTAAATGTGGTAATAACCCATTTCATAAGGTTACTGAGATGATTAAAGGAGCACGTAAAGCGCTTGAAATGCTCCATAAAAATCAGCTTTTATTATTATCAGTAGTAGTGGTACATAATTATCAGTTGAGTTGAGTGAATACTACTTTACTACTGTTACTGCAGAGAAGTTGCCCCTAAGCCAGCTGAAGGAGTTCACACAGGCTCCCCAGAAGTGTTGATTTTTTATTTGAGACTTGAAGGCAGGCAGATACTGTAGGGGAAAGACGTGCTTGACAAAAAGAACAGAATCTGCAAAGGTACAGAGAAGTGAGAGTGGCGGGGAGGGGGGAGCATTTAGGGACCTGTAAATAGGTTTGTGTGGGTAAAGGGCAAGTGCCCACAGGAGAGTGCCTGAGGGGCAGGCACGAGGTCACTGGAGCTTTGGAGACTGGGCTAAGGAGTTTGGACTTAATCCTACCACCTAGAGGAAGCCACTGAAGGATTTTCAGCAGGTTCGGGGGTCGCCTTGGGAGACTGGGAGGCAGCACCCCCAGTGGCCTCAGCCCACAGCCTGTTGATTCTAAATGATGTCCCTCACCAGCCTCCTTCCCTATCATTTGGGCAGGAAATTCATGTGTGTGGATTTGATTTTGCTCATTGGGTATGATTTCTTTGGAGGGGGGCACAGATTAATAAAGTGAAAGGATATGTTTATGTAATTCCTTTCTACTCCCTACCCCTGCTAAGACAGATACAGAGATGTCTAGCTTACAGACTCATTTGAGAATCAGATGAAAGTGATAGACTCTTCCCTCAGAAAAATCACAAAGACACGATTTTCCAAAGACCCCACCTTAACCTCTCCCTGCACCCCCATCTTGGTCATCCAGAAAGGCCCCCTAGATGCAGTACAGTCTTTTTGACCCCAGGCTTGCCTGTGGTTTTTGTGTTCCCACCCCAAATTATTTTAAATTTAATTTGCTAGTACATCCCATCAATTCTCCATCTGCCATCAGTGCTATTATCTGACCATGTATGATGGGAGCAACCTTGGATCACTTGACAGTTATAATTAAAACTGAAAGTAATTATCTTATTTTGACCCGTTCAAATTTAATTGAGAGTATAGTGGCTAAGGGCATGGGCTCTGGAGACCAGCTACGTAGATTAGAATCCCAGCTCTGTCAGTATCTTATAACTGAGTAATTACTTAACCTCTCTGTGCCTCAGTTTCCTCATTACAAAGTGGGAATGATAATATACGTACCTCGTGAAGTTATTGTGAGGGTTCATTAAGGTAACATGGGAGCTTGCCGAGAACACATAGCAAGTACTATACAGTATTTGCTATTATTATGTTTTTTTTTAACATCTTTATTGGGGTATAATTGCTTCACAATGGTGTGTTAGTTTCTGCTTTACAACAAAGTGAATCAGTTATGAATATACATATGTTCCCATATCCCTTCCTATTATTATGTTATTATTTCTACTAAATGACATCATGGAATGTGGTAATTAATGATGAATTCCTAAGAGCAGGAAAATAGATAAACAAAATCTCCATGTGCATTTCACTCACTTTGGATCCTTGCCAGTACCTGAAGGCCAAGGATCGTTCCCTAGGCCCATGCTGTCTGATACGGAAGCCACCAGCTGCTGTGGCTGTTGACTACTTGGACTGCTGCTAGCCCGAGTTGAAATGTACTGGGTCTTGAAGATTTAGTATGACCAAAAAAAAAAAAAAAGAAAAAAAAAAGAAAGCAAAATGTCTCATTAATCATTTTTTATATTGGTTGCATGTTGAAATGATAATATTCTGAGTAAATTCAGTTAAATAAATATTAAAATTGTCGTCTGTTTCTTTTTGCTTTTTTAATGTGGCCACTAGAAAATTTAAAGTTATATATGTGGCTTGTGTTATATTTCTGCTGAACAGCAGGGCTTTAGGCTCGCCATTATCAATAAAATAAAAAGGTGTGGTTATCTGTGATCAGGTGCTCACTATTGAAAAGCCTGGTACACTTCTATTGCCCTTCAAGTTATACTGGACCATCCGTTTTTTAATCGGTTCCATAAAGGGAGTCATGGCTTGGTGCTAGCAGAAGGGAGTGGAGGGACCAAAGCAAGAGCAACAACCCGGGAGGCTTCCGCTGACTTGGAGGGGTTTGGACAAAAACACTACCATTTATAGTTATACTGGCCTCAGACTTTGAACCCTCCCTGAAGGAGATGAGAGAATGCTCTCTGTTCAGGAAGTTGAAATATGTAGGCAAAACACTCTCCCTATTCCATCAGGAGCCAGAAAAAGCTTTGCTAATCTTTATCTAAAAGAATAAATACTCAATGTGATGGCAGTCACTGGGATCGAAGGCACACCCTTTCCAAATGTGATTTACTTACGGAATGCTTGTTTCATTCTATTTCAGATTTATTCCATCACCTAAAAACCTGGTAACGGTGGGCCACACAGAGTCTTACTGGTAAGTGCTCTTTCATTTTTAAAACAAAGTGACCGTTTGACGTCACTTTTGAAATGATGCTCACACTTCTAAGTTAGATGCATCTCTACTAGTACTATGATTAGATGTCTATTTATTTACGTTTTTTTTCCCTCTGAAATGATTGACGATGTTTCCATGCCTTAAAAAAACAGATCAATCCATGTCCTTTTGCTAAGAACACGATCAGGGAAAAGATCTATGATTGCATGCCAAATACTATTAAAATAAAAACTTTGTGTGTGTGTTGAAACTATTTCCAGGCCCCTGTCGATAGTCTGCTTGTTTCAAACAGTATCCAAAACAACAAAGTGATACTTCAGCCAAGGAATTCAGACAGTTCCTTGCAGTGTGTTGTAATGAAGATTGGCTCATAGATGTAACATTAGCTTTCTTATTGCCCTATTTTTTCTCTCATCTCTCTTTAAACCTAAATGTGACTGTCATGAGATAACAGTTCTGTAGTGGTAGAAAACTTCCTTTAGAGCTGGGAAAGTAATGTACTTCTGAAGTGAAAAAGCTTCTGAGGCTTCAGGTGACACCGCTCCCTGATATGTGGCGATAATGTTAGTTGCATTGTGTATCAGTTAGCTTTTGCTGTATAACAAACCTCTTCAACATTCACTGACTCAAAATAGCAATCATTTCTTTATCCCATAATTCTGTCGGTTGGCGATTTGGGCTGGGCCTAGGTGTGTGATTCTTTTGGTTTCAGCTAGGACCATTCATGTGTCTTCAATCAGCTGCAGGTCCAGGTCACCTAGGCTGGGGGTCACCTGGCTGTCCGCTGGAGTGATGACAATGACTAAGACATGTGTCTCACTGTCCTGCAGGCTACCCTGAGCTTGTGCACGTGGCATTTGGGCAGGGTACCAAGAGACACAGCAGATGCGTCTTGAGGCCAAGGCTCAGAACTGCCACAACATTGCTTCCACCACGTTCTGTTGGCTAAAAGAAGCTATGTGGCTAGTGTAGATTCAAGAGGTACAGGAATAGATTCTACCTCTTGGTGAGACGAGCTGCGGAATCACATTGCAGGGAGGATGGTTACAGAGAGGGGAAGATTTGCGGCCATTTTCACAATCCACCCTACAGTGTTTATGGGTCTCACGAAAACAGCTGTGATGGAATGAAAAAAGCGCCTGGAGAGTGAGAGGGCTCAGGTCACGCTCCCATCTCATAGCCCGTCCCCTCGGCCCGTTCTGATCGACAGACCCTGGGATCCTGGTCTTGCTGTCTGCCGCCTGGCATCCCGGTCAGTTCAGCAGCATCCTGGGTGGTCTTGCCAATACCAGCTTTCCGCTCCCAGCCTCGCTTCATGGTACGCAGCACCGCCACACCAGTCTTCCTTCAATTCAACTTTCAGGAAGTTCCTCCTTTGCTCAGAAACTGTCAGTGCCCCCATGTCATCCACCACGCCAGCCTAGACTCCTCTCTGGCTTCTCCACTTCCATTATCTGGCCCAGTCCTCTCTTGTTCAGCTCCCACTATTCCTTTTCCTCTAGCCAGACTAGCCTGTTTACCGTTTCTCCTGAGGACACCTCATGCAGCTCACCCCTTCTCTGCTTGGAAATCCTCCTCATTCTGCAGGGCCCGGTAGAATCTTCCCTTCTCTGTAACGTGGCCTTCCCTGCCTCTTCCCACCATCTGTGATCTTCTCTGCTCCGAATACTTCAAAGCCAAACACTGTCTTCTGTCATGCACCCTTCTTCAGCTTCGCTAGTCTTACCTCCTCAGTAGCTTTGTCAGTGCCTTGAGAGCAGAAGGTTCCATGTGTCTCCCTTGCAGTACTCAGTACAGGGCCGAGAGGACAGTGGGTACTTAGTCAGCCAGGACCCTGCACCTGGTCACCCACCAGCAGCTCCCCAGGATCACATGAGGTACCTGTTGAAATACAAGTTCACAGTCCCTTCACTGGGCCGTCTACGTTCATTAGGTGAACCCTGGGGATCTTGAAGCACTCAGATGATTCTGATGTAATAGCTACACAGTTGGCAACCACTTGTTGAGGAAAGAACAAGAAATTTATATGAGACTGGGGTTTGAGTCCTGGCTCTGCTACTTCTTGGCTCTAGGACCTTATAAATGTGACCTTTCTGAGCTTCAGTATCCTCATCTGTAAAACGGAAATAACATTTAACTTGAGGATTGCCAAGAAGATAAAAAAGGATGATGTAAAAGGGAATGAAGTACTGATACATGTTACAACATGGATAAACCCTGAACATATTATGCTAAGTGAAAGAAGCCAGTTACAAATGTCCACATATAATATGATTCCATTCATATGAAAATGCAGAATAGGGGAATCCATGGAGACAGAAGTAGATTATTCATTGCTTAGGGTTGGGAGGTGAAAATGGGGGACATGGGGGGATAGCTAAAAGGTATAGGGTTTCTTTTTGGCGTGATGAAGATGTTCTAAAATTCATTCTGGCAGTGGTTGCACAGTGCCTGTAAATGTACTAAAAACCACTGAATTGTACATGAAAATGGGTGAACTGTATATGAATTATATCTCAATGAAGTTGTTTAAAAAAAGAATAAAAAGAAGTGTTCCCTCCTCTTAAAAAAAAAAAAGGATGATGTATACGCAAGTGCTTTATAAACCATAGAATGTAATTAAAATACATTAATTGATTATGGATCTGTGGCTAGCCAGTGTTTCAAAAGGGGCAGTTACCTCTGCGGTGGTAGTCATGGTAGTGATAGAGGAATAGACAGTGAGTAATCCAGTGGTGGAAGGATTAATAATTACAGCAACAGTAGTCATTTAGTGTCTACTGTTTATTGAATGCCGACTGTATGCTGGGCACTGTGGTAACTGCTTCCCATAGAATTATTTGAAATTTACGAGAAGATCCCCTTGTTCAGTTGCATCTGTATCATAATTACAGCCTATTCCACCATTAGTGATTTAGTCCTTTGATTTCTCACTCTTCATTCCTGAGAGAAATAGTTGGTTGAGCCGCTATCAACCATTGACAGCTTACCAGCGTCAAGTACAGGGACCTGTAGAAGTGTGATCTGCTTTGATTGGTGGGAGAATTTGGGGAAGGGAGAGCAACCAACAGTGCTAGGGAGAGAGTAGGTGTGGGACGTGCAGGAATGGACCACAGGGCACCCAACTGCCTGAGGAAGGATGGAGTAGGGGGAGGGGAGTGCAGGAGGGCGGGAGGGCGTGGTCTGAGACATTTGCTGACGTGACAGTTTGGCCCAGGGCTGTCTCTGGTCTAAGGCCCACCACATGCTCACGCTGCTTGCTTGGAACTTCCCTGTAACAGCTATCACAACAGGCAGCATTTATAAAACTGTCCTCTGTTCACTGTCTGATTCGTTGTACATTATTTTCATTGCTGTTGATCTAGCGTATGTGCCTGTCTTCTTTCAAAGAGTTTTGAGGTGCCTTTTAAATACACATATATTAAGATTCAGACAAAGAAGGAAGGAAGGAAATTTGTGGGGAAGGAAAAGTAAGGTGAAATCCGAGATTAGGTTAGGCCCCCAGTTCTTAAGTGAGAGCCTGTACGCACACTAGCAGCCCCCATGGTCTTGCCTCTGAGTTTCTGAGCAGTCAGTACTAGGAAAACGTGCTCAGTTAGGAGTTCTTGGTGGCTAGAGGATAAAAGCACTCTAGTTACTCAGAAGAAGCAAGGTTGATTGTGATTCTTTCGAGACTTAGAGTAATTTCCCCCTGGGTGCTCAGGAGGAGGATGCCACCTAAGGCAGCGAACAACATCCCTATAGAAATGACTGATGAGGACCACCCTCCATGTAGACCAACGACGTGTGACACCTGAGTGCTGCCCAAGAAGCGCCTTCCAGGCCAGGTGTGCATTTCTCTGCTGGCCTTGCTTCACCCAAGTATAAAATGTAATATTTTCAGGGCTTCCCTAGTGGCACAGTGGTTGAGAGTCCGCCTGCCGATGCAGGGGACGCGGGTTCGTGCCCTGGTCCGGGAAGATCCCACATGCCGCGGAGCAGCTGGGCCCGTGAGCCATGGCCGCTGAGCCTGCGCGTCCGGAGCCTGTGCTCCGCAACGGGAGAGGCCACAACAGTGAGAAGCCTGCGTACCGAAAAAAAAAAAAAAAAGTAATATTTTCATCTGTAATAACAAGCATATATATTCATCCCTCCTCCCTCCCGTGTGATGCATGTCACAGACCGTCATGGCTCTTGATGCTGAGCCCAGACATTTGGCTATGGCCCAGGCTTGGCACACGAGTTGAGATCTCCTTACCATCCCAGTTCTAAAAGAATAATAAACAACTTCCTGGGAAGTACTCAGTGAAAGTTATTTCTCCCAACTCCAAATCGTGCTATGCCCTGACTCAGTCTGCAGAGTGGCTTTTTGATGCACAGAATTTACACTGACCCTGTCCACTGTGACCTGTGTGGCCCACTTCGCTTGCTCCACGTGTATCTCTCCTTCTGTTTTGAGCCCTGTGGCTCTGCGTCATTTTAGATACCAGAGTGTTCTGTACCTTTTGAGGGAACCAGGGCAGTTTGAGAAGCTCACTGGAATAAGATTAGTAGACTCCAAGGATGTATTGGATGGCAGCAAACTATAAACTGAGCTACTATTGTCCACTTATGTGATTTTCTTCTTCTAGTCGGTGACTTTAATAATTTTTGCAGCAGTAGTGTCTGATGGGTTGGCAGCACTGGTAAGGGAGCAGAGGGTGATATGAAAGTAATGTGCATAGGATGAAAAAAAAGTTAATTCAGTAAGGATCATTGTCAGAGAGGAGCCCAGAATTCCACGAGGACTGCCCATAAATGGGAATTTCCTTTTGGGCTTTGTCTTCATTTAGATCAGGTTTCTTAGTTAGAATTATTTTGGTAGCAAGTAACAGAAGTCCAACTTAAACTAGTGTCTTGACTTAATGACCAACATGTCCGTGTTGGCATGGACTTCAGGCATAGGTGTATCCAGGTGTTCCAAAAAACATCAGGCCATTATCCTTCACTCTCTCCATCTCTTGATTCTGCTTAACTCTGTCAGCTTCATTCTCAGGCAGTCTCCCCCTCAGTACCTTGCAGAGGTAGCCATCAGCGTTACACTTCCATCATCTTCACAGCTGTGGATCTCAGAGAAAAGAGAGTGCCTCTTTTGTCATTGTTCTAACAACAGTACCAAGGAGGTCTGGGCCAGTTTGGATTCCTTGCCTGAATCAACCTGGCTAGAAGTAGGCAGTAGACAATAAGCAGTATCTGCTTGGCCAGGGCTTGTTCATGTGTTCCTCGACAGAGGGTGAATCGTACCTGAAGCACATGGCACAGGGTCCCTAGGAAAAAGGAGGAACTTTGTTACCAGAAGAAAGGAAAGAAAGAGCATGCCAAGCAATTAAAATTTCTAGGTACCAGAGTGCACTGATTTAGAAATTCTTAATTTGGCGTCCATTAAACTTGAAAGGTTTAAAATTAGATTCAGCTTCAGTTACATTGACTACCTATTCCAAGTTTAGTATCATGATCAGACTAGCAACAGTGAGCATACTGAGAGGAGGAGTGTGGGTGACCCCACTGTGGGGTCACGTAGGCAGCTTTTGGCCTGACGACCTCATGTCGTGTCCCCTGGATCTAGATTATTAACCTGAAGACGATGAATAGACTTCAGTGGATCTGTAATCCATTGAATGAATCAATGAATGGGCTTCTCTAATTATTTGCAAAATGCTGTGTATGTACTTTTTTTTTTTTTTTAACTGGAGAAAGGGATCATGCTTCCATGATTTTTTCGTAGGACTCCCTAGCCCCCTACTGCTTAAGAGCAGACTTACTCAAATTGTTTTACATTTGGCTAGCTTAATCTTATGTGTTCACTTCTTTTCTTGGCTCAACGAGTAGAGTTTAGTGTCCATGATAAACACAGCTCCCTATGGAACAGACACAGTGATGTCAGTGGCTGAGTATGTGGCATCAAATTGCATGTTGAGGGTTTTAGGCATACATGTAAACTTTTCACAGTCGTAGTTGCCATTTACCTAATGCTTTTACTCTGGTGTTCACCCTGTGCTAAGTGCTTTATGTGCATTGTCTGAACTGTATATTTATACACGTGACTGTAATTCTCTGAACCTCAGGTTTGTTATGGTACCACCTGCTGGAACCAGCTCCTTCGGCTGCCTCTCTGGGAACACAGGACACAAAGTCTGGCTTTTCCCTCTTCCCCGTGTCCTCTTTTGTGGGTCCACACCTCTCCACTCCCAACCCCCACATGATAGAATCCTAGAACCCCAGAGTTGGAGGAGACTGCTGAGATCATGCAGTTCAGTGGTTTTCAAACTTGGCTCTCTGCTTTTCTAGCTCAGGGACTCCTTAGAGGGAAGGATGGAAAGATCCCAAGCCCCTATCCTGCTTTGGTCACCACTGGCTGCTGAAAACTACTCATCTGGGAGAAGAGAGTCCAGAGTTCAATGTCAGACTTGTGGTTGAGTCCGAGCTACTACTCTGCTCACCTCCCTGTGTGACTCTGGGAAAGTTGCCTTACCTCTCTGAGCCACAGTTTCCTTTTCTGTCAAAGGGGTGATAATACCTGCCTCACAGAGCTGTTGGGGGCCTGGATGAGGTCATGTCTGTAAAGTCCTCGTCCCAGTGCCTGGCCCACAGGCACTGCTGCAAAGGTTAGCTGTGACTAGGACACTGTACAGCACAGCTTGTGAGACGTAATTAAGACACAGCTTTATTCTTGTCTCTCACCATGCCTTTAAAGTTGATTCACTGGGGTGTGTTTTTCCCCATTTCCTGATAAAAACTTGATCAGGCCTATGACGTTTCTGGTTACTCTTAGGTAACAAAAAGTCCTACGGCCCCTATAAGTGACACACATACACACACACACACACACACACACACACACACACGCCGCATACTTTCTGGAAATTGGAAATGCTCACTTTAGTCTGTGAACGGTCAGTGTTTACTCCAAGAGAAGACTTCCCTCCATCTTGCCCACCATTCCAGGCCTGCCCAGGAGAGGCAGAGAGAGAGGAAAGCTCTTACCTGACCACTGTTGTCGCGCCTGGCACTGGGTTCTCTGAGCCTGGCTTGTGGGTGAATGGACTCTCTTTTGCTTTCCTAGCTGTTTCCATGGCTGTCCTGAGGACTCCCACACCAGCACATTCCACCAGGACCTCCCAGGATTCGGGCAGTGCCTCTCCTTCTGCTGGTTGCTACCATCCTCCATCAGCTTCTCGTTCCCATACAGATTCTCTCTTTGGGGTTCCCTCATCCTCAGTCTGAAGCCCTGGTGGGTAGAGCCTGTTTCAAAGAGACCAGAGCTGGCATTCCTGGTGCCCTTTAACCCCCCATCAGGGGAGGGGGCAAGCAGACCCTTTCTTCTACTGTCACCTTATATTGCTTCAGCTCCCCTCCCACATTTTGGTTCCTCAAGCAGGTGTCACATGCCAATCCCCAAACTCGAGGAGCCCTCCAGGTGCTGTCTTTTGAAACTCTTGTCTCCAGGTTTGAGATGAAAAGTGGACTCCCACCACTCCACCCACCTTGGGGAGGCCAGGAATCAAAGCATTTCTGAGGAATCTGCCCCACAAAATCCTCCATCACTTTCCACTGTCCTGAACCTGTTAATATCCTCCTTATGGACCTTTGAACCAGCTAGGTCAACTTCTTAGGAATTTCCATATAGTGGTCTGGCCCCGGCTTTGGAATTTCCCATCTGTTGAATCGTGTTGCCACAATGGAAACTTCCACTTGAGCATCTTGTTATATTAACTGTTGGCCCAGTTCGAGGAACTCCTCTGCAACACCCTGAAAAGCGGTCCTTTAGCCTGTGCTTGAAAACTGTCCAGGCATGGCAAGCTCCCTACCTCCCTCTCTCCCTCCCTCCCAAGAAGCATCCCATTCCGATTTTCAGATGCTTGGAGTCGTTGGAAAGATGCTGCTCCCATGAAGCCAAGGCTGAGTCCCTGTAACCTTGCCTTTGATGGGATCAGAAGTGTGCATGTGAGGCTCGTCTGAGAAAATCTGCCTGGGCTGCAGGGATTCGAGTGGCAGCCAGGTTTGCACCAACACTCTGTTCTCTAAAACCACAGGGAAGCCTCTGACTTTGTCTCTGGGCCGGTTTTCTTTGCTGTCACGCCAACAGCACATAACCCCAGCAGAAAGCTAGTATTGGGAAACTGTGCTCAAGCACCATTTCTCATGCTCATTACCCTAACTAGTATCCTTTCTCTTGATCTGAGAGCTGATTTGCCTTGCTTCATGGGGGCATCTGGATCAGGGGTCCATCCACAGTTGATGAACTCTCCAAAATCAAGCCTTGCCGAATGTGCCCTACTGCCCTCCAAAGACACCCCATCCCTGCTTTTTTGCAGTTTTTCTCGTATGTTTAAGTGTCCTTTGGACTCAGCTGGTTGGTTTGCCTTCTCCCCAGCATCGTGAACTGGGCCTCTCTGCCAGGTGACCTTCTTTGTCATGTGCAAGTTGGGCCACTGTGACGGTGGATCCCACAACAAGTTGATCACTCTGTGTTTATGTTCCCCACCCCATGGTGAAGGCAGCGTCTCAGATGAGCGAGCGACATGTGCTAGCAAGCCTCTTGGGTCAGCTAAAGTTGAAGTCACTTTGGGGACAATGGCCTAAGAAAATGCTAAATGCGTTTTGGGTCGTTCCATCATGGACTGGTTCCCCTGGCAAGTCTCAACCTTATGTATCCAGATGTGAACCTGGTTTACATGCTAGTGTTACTTTTCATGCTGTCTACAAAGATGGTGAGGTGCAGCTCCCTCCCTCTCTCCCCCGCCCCTGTGCCCTCCCTCCTGCCCCACATGATGCTGGAGACAGAGGCCCGGAGGGCAGAATTCATCTCCCCTAGCACTGCTCACCTGTCTTCTTCTCTTGGCATGAAAGAATATAGTGATTTTTACTGGGCCATTCAAAAATTTCTATATATGAAATAGCTAACGGGCTGTTACTGAAAACAAGCTTTCTATTAATATTTGTGTGCATTTTACAGTAGGGAGGTGGCATAGTATAAGCAGAGAGACTGGAGTTCAGACCATTCCTCAGCTGCTTGAGATGCTTTGGGCAGAGTGGTTTAGCATCTTTGCGCTTCAGTTTCGTCATCTGTTAAATGGGGATAATGACAGTTGCCTTGCAAGAGGGCTGTATTAAAGGAACCAGTGCATGTAATGAATTCAGCACAGTGGCCTGTCACATAGTATATATTCAATAAATGGGCTATTATCATTGTTTGCATTTGACTGTCGTGATGATTTCTAAAAAACTTTTAAAGCCTTGAAAACAAGTGTCAATCCTCCCGCAATAGTTGAGCAAGTCACTTACTCTTAAAGTCTCAAATTGCACATTAATAAGTGGAGGATAATCCTGTACCGGGTTATTGAGAGGATTAAGTGAAATAATCTATATGAAATGCTCAGCACAGGCCTGGCACATAGTAAGCACCCAAATAATGGTGGCCATTAAATAATATATTCCCATCACAATATTAGCTCCATTTTACAGATAAGAATTTGCAGGACACTTTTTTCCTTGTGATAAATGGCTTCATGAAGACACTTTTATATGTAAGAAGTTGTTCTCACTGTTTCGTTCAAGAAAGAACATTTAGCAGCTGGTTTGCTTATAAATACCAAACTGTAGCATATATGAAAGTAAGCTATATAACTAAACCAAATGGCTTTCCATTTTTTTAGGCTTCGCCTCATTTCCTTTTAAGTTTTGAGTAAGTGATTTTGCCACTAGATTAGGAGAGTTTATATATTATTTTTACAAGTCCCGTGGAAACATGCAAGCGTAGCTATATTTAGCTAGATACTCTAAATTCACATCAATTTATTTTGTGCTCTTGCAATAAAGATGCATGGTGGGCACCTTCCTGGCATCCAGGGAGGTCTTGGAAGGGGCCATGGAGGAGAAGACAGGGCCAGACTATAACAAGATGACCCAAACTGGAGATCGGGGCTTGGTCAGGAGGGTGGCGAGCTGGCCAGGGCGGAGCAGGGATTCCTGACAGGGAGGTTTTCTCCTCTCACGGGGCAACACCTGCACTCCGTTGAGCAGTTCGTCCCTAGGGTCCTCTTGGAGCAATGGGCAGTCCTGAGCAACAGAGCTCCTATCCCCTTGCTTCCTACTGACCAGGTGCCCGTGCTGCACCAAATACCAGGTTTGCGAAGAATGATGATGACATCATTATTTGTTGGGCTGATTCTGAAGTTTGTGTCACTCATGCCTGGACACCTTCGGTGAGGAATGATCCAGGTGAGCAGGAAACCTGTTCATAGGTTGGGTCTGACTTACTCACCCCTGCAGACAGACAGTTCAGCAGTAATCTTCCTTGATGTGGAAACTTGAAATGTGGCCGGGAAGCCAGAAGGGAGGGACGGGTAGGGGACCAAGCAGTGGGGCCACTTGAGTTGGTGGGTCAGCAAGTGTGTATGGAGCATCTGCCACGCGTGCGGGCAGGATGAAGAGGAAGCGGAACCGAACCTCCTGCCTTCTTCCTTGCCCAGCTCCGTAGCCCACTCCCTGAGGCAGGGACTGAACCAACGCACGTGGCCTTAGAGAAACCCCCCATTGCCGTTTTGTGGATAAGGCTCACGAGAGCCCCCTGCCGCCACACATGCTCAACTCCAGGGCCCACGAAGGAGCTGATGGCGGTTATGAAGCTTAAGCCTCAGGATCTCTCATCGGCAAGGACTCCTTCTGATGTCCTATAGCTCATTCCTAATTCTGCATTCTTTTTTTAAAGAGGCCCCCAAATTGTACAAGGCTCAGGATCCACAAAAAACTGGATCTGTCCCAGGTCCGGGGAGAACTAGCACAGCGCTCCGCATCTTTCCCTCCACCCCATTTTGCCTTCACCAAGACGCTAAAACTCCAATTTGCTTCTGAACTCAGGAACAGGCTTTGGCCCTGTGTGTGTGTGTGTCCTCTGCTGTGGCTTGACCCAGCTAGACCTGAGTTCCCTCCCAGAGTCCCTAACCCCGTGAGTGAGGCTGCGGCTTGACCCAGCTAGACCTGAGTTCCCTCCCAGAGCCCCTAACCCCGTGAGTGAGGCTGCGGCTTGACCCAGCTAGACCTGAGTTCCCTCCCAGAGCCCCTAACCCCGTGAGTGAGGGGGAGGGAGGCCCAGCCAAGAACTGCTGTCTGGGCTTCTTCCTGGCCACCAGACACCCTCCCCCGGGGTGGAAAGGTCCCACCATTCCTGCAGGAAGGCAGGGCGGGTGCTCTCAGCCCTCCCGTGGCTTTGTGGTTGCTGGGAGGGGAGGCCCTGCAAAGGAGCCGGGCAGGAGGGAGCCAGCCCCGTGTGAGGCATCAGCTGGCTAAAATAGGCCTGGTGGAAAATTCTCCTTTAAGAAAAAAAAAAAAAAGTAATATCCTTGAAACTTGTATCAGCTTTGGCAAAACCATAACTCTGATCTCAAGTTTTGGGAGAATGGGCCTGCCAGCCTACAGGACTGTGCAGATTATGTGTGCTGGCTTGCTCTCAGCCATAATCATCCCTTCCCTCTCATGCCGCACAAGGGCTGGAGTGCTTTGCTAATCAGTCAGGATTAAATGTACTGAGAAGAAGCGAAAGGAGGGGAAAGGCCCTTTTTGTATGTGAACGTCTTTCTACCACTGTGCAAAAGGATACCCAAGTTTGAAAATAATTTTCTCTTTCAGTCAAATGCTGGCCAACTTCACCCCCTGGTGGAGAAATAGAGGACTGTGTAAAATGAGCCATCAGGCATCATTGTCATGACTGATATCTGGAAATTCTCAGCCTGTGATGAGTTAGGACAGTGAAAGGGGCTGGGTGTATAAGGTTTTGGGGTTTTGGGGTGGGTTTTTTGCCTTGAAACTAACTGTTTCTAAACTTAGGGTTAAATTTTTTTTTAATATCTGTAAAGAGTAAAATGGTTAAAATGCCACTAGGTTTAAGGCTCACACCTATTAAACTGTAGTGGACTTTTTTGCCAAAGCTCTGCCACCAGTGCTAGTTATGGCCAATCCTTACCGGTCTGTAGGCTTCTTTTACTCCTTGAGATTGTGGCAGAGACATAGAACCAACCAGAAAATAGGGATTTCAGCCACCAACTGGATATCTATTAGTAATCCTGACTTTCAGACGGCCCACGTTGACGTCTTTTGCTTTAGTGCTGCGAGTTTAAATTATTTGCCTTAGTTCATTTACACTTACTGCTAACAGCTTCCAGAAAGTCAGATTTGGGCTAACTAGGTGATAGCCATTTCACTATTTCCTACATATTTTTAAAAGGAAAATGCAAAACAGAAGGATAATGGTTGAAATATAAAAACCTTCCCATATATGTCATCTTCTGTTGAAATATGATTTTATCCTGACACCTTTATCAATCTTTTGTTAATTACTCAACTGCTTTTAATTACCAGAACTGACCTGACTGTTTAGCTTCTGTTGTGTCTTCAATAATAAGAGCCTTCCTAATAGAATCTCATCTGCTATCTTTCGTTCACCAAGTGGTAGTTCGTGTCCCTCGTGAATGTTTATCATCTCCATTGTCCTGGATCTCCATTCCCCAAGTGGAGGATACAATCGTAGTGTTTATATTAGTAATGCTTTTAATAGTTGTTGTTTTTTTAAACCTTTCTCTGCTCTCAGAAACCCTTAGGTGCACTTCAGATTTGAGAGCCTGGCATTGTAAGAGGCTGTTTGTTACTCATACATCAGATTAACTGCCTTGGGGCTGTTTTTCCTCAAAAGAAAGATGTGAAAGAAGATGAATGTGCACACACACCTTGTAGGTTCATGTAATTGTTTTCAATATTTAATGGAGTTTTCTAATGATTATTGATCATATTTTTATATATATTGTCTAATTTTTTACCTCACGAAATTTTTATGTAAGAAAAACAATTTTTTGATGGTATCATCTGTTTGCTTTTTCCCCAAGTGTATGGAAACCAGTTGTCCTAAGCACTAAATAGGCATTATTTGGGGGTGGGGGGGGGTATATTTCTCCCAGGATTAGTTCCTGGGAGAATCCTCTAGTTTCTTGCCTTTTGACTCACTCTGACACAACCCAGAGGAGGGAATGGGCCTGGGGAGCTGGACTTGCTGCTGGCCCAGCCTCAGGCCACAGCACAGCACAGACTGGTTGCTTTTCTTTCCTTGCTCGTGGCTGCAGCCACCATCCCAGTTGTTTGAGGAGATCACACACACACACACACACACACACACACACACACACACACACACACACACACACACACACACACCCCTTTCTCTCTTCCTGGCCATCTGTCCCCTTTCCACTGTTAAAACTGGCCATTAATCTAATGTTGAGACAGCCTGACTCATTAATGATTCCTTGATGTCCAGGTAACTGCAAGGCTGAGCAACATCAGAATGGTTTGTAAGTTCCGTCTAATTTCTGGGCATTTTCAAGCTTTCATTATTATTCACAAATGGCCGCACCCTGAAGTTCAGACTCTGCTGACCAGGACGAACAGGAAGGAGAAGGGCACACTTATTTGGGTTTGGTCGATCTGGGGGTTCATGTTTTTGGTAAAGGGCAGGTTTTGCAGACATTTTGAGGATAGTCGTGATAAGTATTATGGGGTGGAACTGGAGAGGCTCCCTTTTTCCCCTGTGCGTCCCAGCTGCAGCCATAGCACCTCTGTGTCTGTCTCAGAGCACCAGGCTCTTGCCTGCTCCATCTGGAGCGCCCCCTCTCGTTATTTGATACCAGGGTATTTCATAGCCCTTAGAATAATCTGTATTACCATGTTTATTTCTTTACACGAGAGCTTGACGTCAGCACCTAGAAGAATACTAGCACAAAGCAGACACTCTGAAAATTTCTAATGAATGACGGAACACACAAACAAAAGAATGAACAAGTGAACAAACGAACACATGTATTCAGGGTCAATCATGAGAGGAGCAGTGCTGTTTGTAACCATACTTTAAGACAAAGCTTATTGAAACAGCAGTGCAATATTATTTTTTGTCTCCCTAAATTCAAATATATCTTATAATATGCCAGTGTGCAAGGCCGGTTATCAGTTGTGGGACTGCACGTTGACAGCAGCATCTTAGAACAAGTTGTTAATATCATATCCTTAAATATAGAAGTGAATGGAGAAAGGCCAATGGATAGTTGGTAGGCAGAAAGAGAAAGAGCTTCACTTTGCAATTACAGCAAAATTATAAAAGAGCCCAAGATTCTGCAATCAGGAAATGCCTATGTAAAATGGAATCTTACTGAGATCATTAAAAATTATGTGTACTCACTTCTATGGGCTAGAAGTGCAAAACCTGAATCTGATCAGGAAGAAACAGCTGACAAACCCAAATTGAGGAGCGTTGTACAACATAACTGGACCTTTACTCTTAGAAATATCAACTCCGTGAAATATCAATACAAAGACTTAGGAACCGTCCCAGATTAAAAGAGACTAAAGAGGAAAGACAGTTGAATGCCGCGTAGAATTTTAGATTTTCTTTTGCTGTAAAGGACATTATTGGGAGAACTGCCGGAATCTGAGCAAGGTTGCAGATTGGATAACGGCAGTATATTAATTGTAGTGAGGTTGTTTAAGAGAACTCCTTGGTGGTGCAGTGGTTGAGAATCTGCCTGCCAGTGCAGGGGACACGGGTTCGAGCCCTGGTCTGGGAAGATCCCGCATGCCGCAGAGCAACTGGGCCCGTGAGCCACAATTACTGAGCCTGCGCATCTGGAGCCTGTGCTCCGCAACAGGAGAGGCCGCAAAAAAAAAAAAAACAAGGGAGGCCGCGATAGTGAGAGGCCCCCGCTTGCCACAACTAGAGAAAGCCCTTGCACAGTAACAAAGCCCCAACACAGCCATAAATAAATTAATTAATTAATTAAAAAAGAAAAAAGAGAACTCCTTATTTGTAGAAAATACACACTGAAGTATTCAGGGGTAAAAAAACATCATCTCTCTCTCTTCCGCCCTGCCCACCCCGCCCCACCCTCAGAGGGAGAGTGCAGGGAAATTAAACTAAATATAATAAAATGTTGACATTTGAGGAATCCAAATCTGGGTGAAGGGTATCAGAGAATTCTTTGTACTATTCCTGCAACTTTTCTCTAGGTCTGAAATTATGTCAAAATAAAAGTTTTAAAACAGGATGCTTATGAAGAGATTATAATCACTTCAGGAAATGTCACTGCTGAAAAGGAGCAAAACATAAAATTGTATAATAGAGTGTGATTTCAGCTACTTTAAAAACTCATAGAGAAAAGATAAGGAAATATAGCAACATGTTAACTTTTGTCATCTTGTATCCATGTTAATGTATCTCACACGTTTTTCTCTAAGTAGCATGCATTTCTTGAAAAATAAGGAGGAAACAAAACTTCTCAAGAAAGATGATGGCTAGCTCTCAAAGAATAGACCTGAGTGGATCTTGTTCTTTGTGTCTTTACCACCATGCGCTTCATTCTGGTAGAAGGATGCCGTATATGTATGAATGTACACACATACTTTTTTAAACTTTTGTTTTTCTTTAATGACATTTCAAAGGAAATCCTATATTGGGCAGGAGCTGAAACGAAATGACCTCTTAAGCCCTGGAATTCCTTGCTCTACTTTCCAGTTCTTTGCAAGTCAGTACCTCTGCAATCCAGACAGGGTGCTGGGTACTGAGTGCATAAGGATGGGTAAGCCACCCAGTCCATATTCTGCGTTCACAGTCCACAGACAGACAAACCAGTGATTTTGATCTCGTGCTAGGTACTATGGGAGCATAGCAGCTCTTATGATGGGCGGGCCTGGCTTGCGGCAGGGGTAGTGGTTGGGCAAGGCAGGCATGGATCTCTAGACCTAGAAAGTTAAGTGAGATTTTGCCATTCGGAGAAGGGTAGCAGAGCATTGCAGGCTGAACATTTCAGTGTATCTAGCATATGTCCTCACTCTGGCCCACTGGAGTGTCATTCTGGAGACCCTGGCCAGGGAGGTGAGGGTTTTACAAAACTGGGAAGCTCCAGGTCCCACAGGGTCTGCTTTCCCAGGTTTAGGAGGAAGTGGTCCTGCTGCAGGAAGCAGGAGGAGGCTCCCTGTGGCTCTGGAGCAAAGGCCGCCCATGAACCCAATGCCTCCATTTGCAGAATCACTGTGGGAGTTTGCCTGATCGCTCCCACCACAGATACAGCATAGATACACCAGGGAGGACAGAATAAAGGTGATGGCAATACCATGTTGGAGAGCTTGCTGATCTCTGATGTACTCAGTGGAACTGCTGGAACGTGCTTTATTCATTTGGTATCAGAAATAAAGCCAAGGGGTCGGTCTGCCTGCATGTGGCCTCGCAGGCTCTGCAACTGTTTTTGGAGTCCCAGAGTTACGCCGAAAACAATGTTGCTGTTGAGAAGTGTGCTCCTTATTTTCCTGGACAGTAACTGCTCTTTGAACCATCTTTTGCTTGGGCCCATTTTCCATCTAGTCCTCAGAGCCTGAGGACACCAGTACGTAAGTAACTTTAATCCACCATGTAACTAGATCAGAGACAAAATAGTGGTTAAGAATCCTACACCTGGTTTGGGTTAGCAGCTTCTCTCCATTTATCTTGGAACCTTTTTTTTTTTTAACCATTTTAGATCATGATTTTTTTTACTCAGGTATTATTTCCATTTTAAACATATCTCATAGTTTGGAAAAGGGATTGCACGAGCTGATATTAATTCAGGATGTAATATATAGTAAGTATTTGATAACTACCACTTATTATTAATAAGCATTGATTAGCACTGTGTATGAAGAGAAAGCCCTAGATTCTTGGTTAAGTGACATGGTTTCTAGTCTAAGCTCTACCCCAAAAGTCCTAGAAGTAAAAAGAAACAGCTGGAAGGAGGCCTTAGAAATTTTTTAGCATCTAGTCCAACAACCTCATTTTCAGAAACTTAGAAAGGTTTATTAATCATAGCTTACATGTTCTCCCACTCATTTTTTTAAAAAATATATTTTTATTTTTGGCTGCGTTGGATCTCTGTTGCTGTGCTTGGGCTTTCTCTAGTTGTGGCGAGCGGGGGCTACTCTTCGTTGCGGTGCGCGGGCTTCTCATTGGGTGGCTTCTCTTGTTGTGGAGCACGGGCTGTAGGCGTGCGGGCTTCAGTAGTTGTCTCCCACTCATTTTTAAAGCGAGAGTAATAATCACAGAATAAGTCCTTGATTTATATCAACTAGTGTTGTCATGTTGATTCCCAGTTTTATTATCTTCCTCTCCCATTGGACTATGAAGATAGACTTGTCCTCCTTGCTTATTGTCATGTCCCCACCATCTGCCACAGCAATGGGCACATAGTAGGTGCTCAGCCAATGTCTGTTGAATGATTGAAGGAAGCATCTTGCTGAAGGTGGAATTTAGGCAAAGTCTGAATCAAAACCATGTCCTAACTCTAGCGTGCAGGTTTTCCACACTGTTCATGTTGGCTTCCTTCTCTCTTTAACTTTAGGCAACGTGCTTCATTCATTTCTCTCTCTCTTCACCTTGGATTTGATCCGTCCGGTCCCTCCTGCCTTTTGGGAAGACCTATGGTTGTGTGCTTGAATGGCCACTAGGTGGCAGGGTTGGACAAAGGGAAAAAAAAAAAAAAAAAAGGACCGGTTGCCCTACCAAGAGAATAATGGGAGTGATCTTATACCCTTATAGCCTTGGATGAGTTGGGGGAACTTACCTTGAGAGGGAGGCAGGTATCCCAGGGTTTGTGTGCATGGATTTAGGTTAGCTCTGCTCCCACCAGCGGACCTCAGACACCCTGAAACTTCCCCAGGGCCCTTGTTTTAGCTATGTCATGCGTATAACATGCTCAGCACTTTGCCAGGGTAGAGGAAGAGCTCTATAAGGTTAGCAGCTGAGTCTACTTCTGGTGTTTGATACCACAGAACACCGCTTTGCTGTTCCCTGCCAAGCCAAGTGGACAGGCCTTAGAAGCATTTGCAGGAGAAGCACGTGTGCCTTGCTCCCTGTTTTACAAAGCCAGCATTTTAAATAGCTGCTTAAAGGGAAAAGTGGATGGCATGTCAGTATCAGGTTAAAGGGAAGCCTGGAATATCTGGAGGGACATCAGAACTCCCGAGAGTGTCACTGTGGAGCTTACTCAATACAAAGCACGGTGTTTTGTGCATAACTGGGTGGAAGGGGGTGATGGGGGGATAGTCACAAAATGTCCTTTGCTCAAATTGTTCAAAGAAAGAATTTCTTTGGTGTCTTATTTTTATAATAATTTGGGGAGGATCTTCTAGGAATAGCAATGACTAGCATTCATTACGCAACTTACTATGTGCAAACTATTATGCTAAACACCATACATTCATTATTCTATTTAATCCTTACAACAGCCCTATGAGGTAGGTTTGGTTATTATGCCCATTTTATAGATGAGGAAATTGAGGTGCAAAAAGAGTATAATAAGAATAGCCAACAGGGATTGAGTACTTACTTACTAGAGGTCAGGAGTTACTCTAAGTGCTTTAAGTATCATCCTTACAACCATCCTATAAGGTAGATGCTATTATTACCTTCATTTTACAGATAAGGAAACAGGCACAGAGAGGTTATGTAACCTTGTCAAGGTCACACAGGGAGTGAGTGGAAGTCAGAACACAAACCCTGGCCCACTTGATTCCAGAGTTGTTTGTTTGTTTACCTCTGTACTATGCTATCACCCACAATGCTTTGTATGCAGTAGGAACGTGATAAGTGTTTATTGAATTGAATAGTTCTCAGACTGTAATTAGCCAACACAGAGAAGCCTCCCTAAGGAAGAACTATACAGGTCTTCACACCCCCACTCAAAACCACACCGGCCTCCATTAGTATTATGGGATACATATGCAGCTCCATGAGCTGGATTTTGCTCCTGACTCTTTGTTGGTAGAAAGATACTCTTTCATTGGAACAGTGAGGAAAAGGCTATCATTGTGGCAAATGTTTCCAGGAAACACTTCCACAGGGAGCATCTCAGCGCATTTTATCTGCTTCACGCTTTTCTGGCAGGTGTTTCTTGGGCTTGTTTGTTCTGGTAGAGTGGTGTCTGGCAGCATCTCTTTAGCCTCAAAAAGCCAAGGCCGGAGGGTTGCAGGGTGTCAAGCCAGCCCTGGAGGTTGTACCGTCAGTGTGTGCACCCAAGCAACCCTCGGACAGGCCCACTCCCTGGTCCTGACGCCTGGCCGGTGCCAGGGGACGTGAGCAGCTGAGGGGACCCGCTGCCTCTGTTAGTGAGCTGACCGCTGAGACTGGCCAATATTTTCGGTCATCACGGTGCCGATGAGGTCTTAGGAAGAAAAGCAGGACCCAGGCCTCATAAATTATTCTATGGTTACAATAATTCAGTCCCAGGGCTTTGCTTGCTTGTTTTTTTATGTGTCACTGCAATAGGAAACCCAAAAGAAGTTAGACTAAAACCTCCTCCTCAGACGTGTGGCTCTGAGCACGGAGACTTGGTTTTGGAACCCTCCGTCCACTGCTGCTTCTCTGTACGTGAACTGTGCCGTCTTGAGTCTTCCTCAGAACTTCTCAGCATCTCTGTGGGCATGTGTGAACTACAGGCCCCGGGTTCAACCTTCTCGAGGAAAGCAATGATTTCTCTCTGAATATTTCTCCCTTGAAATAGAAGATGTTTTTTCACTGTAACCAAAAGTATGCATGTCAAAGGAGACACAGGGAGAGGTTGGAGCTGTTGGAGGGGGAGGCGGTAGTCCAAAGAACAAATTCCCCGAGCAGGCAGAGGTGGAAGGTTGAGGGCACAGGTAGAAGGGCTCCCATTTGTCATTGCTCCTTCGGCCGCATGACTTGTCATGTTCTGGCCATGCTGGTCTTGTGCTCACCTTCCCAGGGTGTAGTTGGAAGTGGGTGGATGTCTGCTGTGTGTCATTAACAAAGCTACTAGACACTTTCAAGGCAGAAGAGGTGGAAGTGAGAGGCCAAAGGTGATGCTAGGTTCAAGTGGGTATTTTCCCGTCTCCTGTCTGGAGCAGTGCTTCCTGCCTGTTCTCTCATAATGGCTCACCTAGAAATGTCATACCGTGGTAGGGAGGAAGATGGCCCCAGTTCGAGGCTCTGGACAGCCAGGCAGGGCACCAGCCCCAGAACCTTAACCAGGGGGACTGGCTGAGAGGCTCTCAGCTAGAGAATCGTCAACCTCCAAGTGCAGATTACCCCTGTGCTCGGTTATCCAGGACCCTTAATTTACCAAACCCTTTTGCTGCCCAGAGTTGGAAGTTCAAGGCAGGTGTTTGATTTTAGAGATTCTGAGGTCCAGCCCCTTCATGGGACTTTTAAAAAAACTGAGGGTCAAAGAGGCCTGAGCTGGGTCACTGTGTTGGGACCAGGATCGTCCCTGCGGTGCACGTGACCATGGGATAGGTGTGAATGAAGGGGCATGACGTCACACACTCACGGGCATGTGTGCACACATGTACATCCATATACACACATACACACACGCCAGGTTCAACAGGGCTACTCTGCTTCTTTTAAAGTATCAGGTTCTCATATTTCATTCTAACAAAGAGTTTTACCAGCAGGTAGAAATTTTAAACCACTAGGCTGTGCCATGTGGCCTCCAACTCAAACCCATTCTCTGTCCTGCATTCAAAAGACGGGAGGCTTGGTATCCAGAGCTCTCACCCTTTGGGCAACGTCCACAGCACCACGAGCTCTTAAAGACCCATGCCTGATGTCATTTGTCATCAACCTGTTTCTAGCTTGAGAGGAGACCTCTGTTATTCCGCAGTAAATTACTGCAGCAGCCTCCCAACTGGTCTCCCGGAGTCCAGCCTTGCCTCTTGCACCCCATAATGTAGCCAGAATGGGCTTGTTATAAACTACAAGCCTGATCGTGCTACTCCTTTGTCCTCCTTTCTTTGTGCCCCTTTGATTAACTAGCTCCCCCGCTGCATTCAGATGCAGCATAAATGTTCCTCTGGGGGGCCTCCCCGACTCACCAAGTCTGGCCTGGGCATCCCTGTGTACCTTCTACCTAACCTCTTATAACAGTGACCACACTGTTTGGAAGTTGTCTGTTTTTCTCCACCCACCCTGCAGGTGCAAAGCCTCTTAGGACAGTGGGCCTGTCTTATCTGTGGTTGTGACCCCAGGGCCTGGCACAAACAAGATGGGCATTCAGTGCGCACTCAGCAGGCACGTCTGCTGCTTGCACTTTAGTTTTTGCTTCATTCTCCAGTGCCTGGCTCTGCTTGTTGTTCTGTTTTAAAGCCTTAGCATCTCGGTGGGATCAAGGCTCTCATATAAACAAACAACAACTTAACCACTAGTGATGTCCCAGGCCAGGATACATTTAGCACAGTTTGTTCATAATTGCTGTTCGTCATTATGAGCCTAGGACACTATAAAAGTCTTAAGTGCCCTCGACTCATCAGAGGCAAATTATTCATTTAGCAAACATTTTGAGTGTCCGCCTTGCACTAAGCATGTGCTCGGCACTATAAGGTGTATAAGGATGGATGAGCTAGGTTCTGCCTCCTGGAGTTGACCATAGAACTTTTATATTTTTTTGTTGAACATTCGAAAAACATAAGCAAAAACAAAACAAATTAAGCCCCTGAGGAAGGTGAGACCCATGTGAAGGGTACTGGCACCTCACAGTATGAGGCCCAGAAGACAGTGCTTGCTCTTCATTCAGGCAAGGGGTGGGATAACCAAGCCTGCCTTTGGGGGCTACAAGGATATATCAAATGCAAACATGGCCTTTCAAAAGCCCATGGTCTCACAGGAGAAACAACATTTATACCTAAGTGCCTCTAAGACAAAATAGAAAGTGAAAATGCCCTAAGAAGCTGTATCTGTTTGGGCTACAAGTAATAGAAAATCCAACTCAAAAGGGCCTAAACCAAAAAGGGGACTTAGTATCTCACCTAAAAAAAAAAGTGTCCAGGTGTAGGCTGTCCCCAGTTGCCCAATTTAGTGCTCATTGACAACATCAATTTCTATCTATATGTCAACCTCAAAGCATCAGCTAGCTCTCCTCATAGGTACCAAAAGGCTGCAGGCATCCCCTCCTCTCACACCAGTACCAAAGCAGATAAAGAATGGTTTCTTATGCATCCCTGTTTAAGAATGAAGAGACCTTTCAAAAGCCACCAACCAACTTCCCCTTAGGTCTTCTTGGCCGGAACTGAGACATGCTCACCCCTAAATTCATCCCTGACAAATAGGATGGGGTCATTTCCGTGCCCTAGCCTAGACCCATCTAGATCTGCCCTAATCACATGAGGAAATGGTGCCTTCGTTCTGCCGCGAGGAGGAAGGGGGAGATGGCCACTCAGTGGCGGGCTGGAGGGCCTGCCAGAGGGAGTGATAAAGTAGCTCATGTTGTTCAGAGGAAAGCAAGGTGCGCCCTCGGTGGAGAAGACCCACAGGCATGCTCCTACAGGCGCCGTGGAAGCATATCATCGAGGCTTCCGGGAGGAAGCGACAGCTACATTGGGGAAGAAGTCTGAAAAGGGGAGGACACGATCAGATTTTTCTTTCAGGAATCAGTGGCTGTGAGGAAGGGATTGGTCGGGATTCGGAAGGCAGACCAACCAGCAAAGCTGTCACAGTGTTGCAGTAATCCCGTGGGGAGCTGCCCGTGGTCCCAGCCAGCGTGGTGGCAAAGGGGATAAAAGCGTACCCACCTGAGAAGTACTGGGGAGGTCGAGCGAGCAGCACGAGGAGCAAGAAGCTGTGGTGCAGAGTGGGAGGAGGCCCGGGTGACTCCCGAGCGGCTGCTTGGGCAGCTGCCCGGATGGTGGATGGTGACGCCACTCCCCAAGCGGATCCCGGCGGTGGGCGTGAAGGATGAGTGGTACAGGTGGCACCCGAGCTTAGCGTGGGCGGCGGGTGGGGTCGGAAGGAGCTGAGAGGTAGTCAGCCGGAAGTCAGTGCAGGGCTCGGAGGGCCCCCCTGGGAGGCTACGCCTGATCCTCCTAAGAATCCGTGCGGAGAGGTGGTGAGGAGAGGAGGCGAGAAGACGCCGTGAGCAGTGGTAGAAAGGCCACAACTCCACAGGCTGGGGCAGGGCATGGCCGGTTCTCACGGGGGACGGTGGAGCGGGCTGCACAGGGACTGGAGGACAGCTGGCCGGACCCGACGGGGATGGGGATGTGCTGGTGACAGCCCGGGGCCCCGTCCATGGGAAAGGAGAAGTGGTAACCTGCTTTTCACCTGGCACAGTGCTTAAAGGCACTTATCACATTTTCTGGGTGCCGCCGGGCCTGCAGGGGCAGGTGTTCCCTCGTGAACAAGCGCAGAAACCGCGGCGCAAGAAAACTCCCCGCACGGCGGGGGGGGGGGGGGGGGGGGGGGCGGCCCCCGGCCCCGGCCCCGGAAGCAGCTCCCTGCTCTCCCCACTCAGGCCAGTGCTGTTTTTACTAAAAATCTCTGCAAAGAATCTTTATGCAGCACTGCACAAGCATGTTAGTAAGTGCTAGGATTACAGAACTGAGGCGAGCACGATCCCATTTGGAAGGCAGAGAAAGGCACACACAAAAAATTGCAGTGAAGAGTGAAGGTAGAAACATAGAAGCAGAGAATGAGGGACCGCTCAGAGGAGAGTGAGGCCAAGAGCAGATGCCAGCAGGCCACTGGGGGCTGCCCCGGACCCTGCCTCATTTCTGCCCCCACCCCCCTCCCGCACCCGCACGCCTTGCTGTTAGGATGTTAAATAACCACCAGAGGTAGCAGTTGTCACGGATTATCTGTTCAGTGTAGAGCATGAGTTGGAGCTTATTTGAAAACAGGAGCTTTAAAAAAACACACAGAAACAAAAACATTCTTACAACATATTTATCAAACACCCACTATGAACTCAGCCACGTGCCGGGGGCTGTGCATCCAAAGGTGACTAAGACGTGGGTCTTGCCTTCATGAAGTTGAATAGAGAAGACAAAACAGCCACATGAGCTTGCTTTCGTAATACAACAAGGGCAGTGCAGTGGTGGCACTGGAGGAGGCTAAAGGGAGGCCACCAGCTCAGCCAGGGAGTCACCAGGGGAAGCTGCTGGAAGCTGTGATACAGATCAGGTTCAAGCTACCCTTGCCTGCTTTGGGATTTTTGTAAGGACACACAGACATAAGTTGGCACTTAGGCATTAAGTGTCTGGCACACAATAAACATGCAGTGACCGATAGCTAATATTATTTGCAGCTCAGATTAGCAGAGGGATAAGCTGAGAATAGAGAGGTTGTTGCTGAAATAATGATACCTTCGTCAACTGGTGCATTAAAGGTAAAAAATTAAAGTACTAAATCAACTAGAACAGGACTAGCTAATTGTTTGCAACTTATGTGTCACCTACAATTGATTGGAGCCAGGTGTTGAAAAGGGTATTAATTAACTCATGTCTGGGCCCAACAAGAAAGAGCACTGTGACCCATTAGTGATGTCTGCCAGGGGTGCAGGGGGGAGGGGCAGCATGCATGCCAACATCTGCCATCCTCAAATTAGAATGATAGTTCAAATAACTGGGATCTGACTGCATAAAACCTATCAATTCCACCCACGCACACTTGGCATTTTTCAGAGACAACAGTACCCTGTTCATGTGTGAAATTTTTAAGAGTAAACAATCATACTTTCAAAGTTGTCTGTTGGAATTCAGGTTCTTTCAGCCCAGTCTCCTATACTTGTTAGACAGTTGCCCTCTTGTCACTGATCAGAGCTGGAAGCAGAGCAACATCCGGAAACACCAAGGAAAGATGAATATTGGGTAATTAATCCCTGTCCTGATTAAGTTATATTTTTCCCAATGGTGGAGGAGTAGAGGAACATGTGTTAGCTTTTCTTTAAATACTGACGTAAGGAAACGGCTGCTAATAAGAACATCCAGTTATTCAGAGCTTCCCATTAAAGGGTCAGCCCAATCAGTCAATCAAGGATGAGCCAGGCGCAAAGGGGTGGAGAAGAGACCACAGTTCCCTGTGTCTTGGTAATAACTCTTGCTGAAAGACAGATGTGATACAAGTGCACTGGTACTTCTCACACTTCACGGTCATTAACCTGACATCTCTGCTGTGCTGCGTTAAATGCTGATTTGGGTTAGAAAGGCAGCCGTGAATTCTGAAACCTGGGGAGAGGCACATTTAGTACGTGAGTTTATTAGCATGTGCGGTTTGGGAGAGGTTCCTGTTTGCCTGTTGTTTTGGTTTGGCTCTTCTAGAGTGTCCACAGGAGAACCCTTTCTACCAGTCTTGCTTTTCGTGCTGGAAAATCAATTAGGTGTATCTTTGGGGGATGCTGTCGTATGAGAACAGGGGCCAAGGTGTGGCTTTTTTGGTTACCTAAGTGGCCAGGGAATATTTTCGGGAGCAGTACAACAGAAGGCATTTGATGCGTGTACTTTTTTTTTTTTTTTTTTTTTTTTTTTTTGGTGCATGTACTTTTGTACTCATGGTCCCAAACACAGCAACCCTGACTGGCTGGAAGGCCCCATCCTGGACAGAGCTGCCCCAGAGCACATTCATATTTATACAAAAACATAAATGGCCATTCTTGGAGGCTGTGATTCTTACTACAAGGGTGTGTGTGTGGTTGTATGTTTGTGTATGTGTCTGTGTGTGTGAATGGTTGGGTAAGTCCAGGTGGCCCAAGTAATAAGCAGTTAAAAACTGTTGAAAAAATATTTTAATACAAAAGCAAAAACACAAGTGCATGCATCTTTTTTTAATGATGAGCAAAAATATTTCTTTCCCTCTTAATGTTATTTTTTTAAGTATCTAATGTGTTACCTGATGCTACATAAAGTGTCATAAAATATGAAATACATCCAGTCGAGGTGGGAATCTGCACAAGTCCCTGATGCTGTACTAAAATGAAACATTAAATTGAAAGAACTGAAGTTTATTCGCACAGGTACTTGCCAGTCTAATGTGAGTCTGAGACAAATGATGTGGCTCAATAAGAAGGTATATAAATATGTGTAGGATATTCTGAGAAACGAGTGGGCCTAGAAACCTAACCCCCAGTTATAACACTGTTTCTATGGGAAAATATGCTCCCTAAGTGCCTTCTTTGAAACCAACTTTTGAAACCCTGCCGATTTATAAGTTGGGGGTTAATGATATAAAGCGGTCACCTACTGATGTGTAGAATTCTCAGCCCGAGTCCATCATCAAGTGTTTACTGAGTAACTGCTGGGTGGATTACACTCTGATAAGCATGGCAGGGTGAAACAAAAGAAATAAAGGGCCGTTTCTGCCCTCAAGAAGCTCATACCTAGCTGGAGAGAGAAAGTATGCATGCAGAGCAACCTGAGAGCATTCCCAGTGCCTGAACCACAAAGCAAGGGTCCTGCAGGCGGCAGCGTGAAGGAGGGATGTGAGACCGTGTGGTTAATCAGGGAAATGTGGGGCTCCACTGGCAGAACATGTCCCTATTCATTTGTAATCCCCAGAGGCACACCAAAGACTTTCCCATTCTTCCCCGGAGAGCCTCGCACAAGCGTGAAGCGATGGCTGCAGTGAATGTCACGTGATCCCAGGATGCTGAGCAATTCAAAACCACAACTGGCATGTGGCGTTACCTTATTAGGAAAGGTTTGGTCCTCTTTCCTTCTTTTTTTCTCCCTTCCTTCCTTCCTTCCTTCCTTCTCTCTCTCTCTGTCTCTCTCTCTCTCGAGAACATAGGTAGGCTCTTGGCAATCTGGGCAGTGGTGTACCTCCTGTGCCCCAAGTTCCAGTTCGGAAGCACACCCTGGTGGATCAGAATCTTGCTGAGATTTGGAGCCTGACTTTGTGTGTTTTGTGTGTCATTTTCTGGGAGACTCTTACAGACGAGGCGGGCCTTAAGCAGTGATTCAGTACCAGCAGGCAGTTTCCTTGCCTTGTTTGTGAGGCAGAGCTATTGCTTTTCATTTAGCGCCAGCCTCGAGGTCACCAAGAGGGAGAAGGGACATCAGGAGGGGGGCAAATTGACTGTAAAATTCCTGAGTCTGGGGCTGTGTTATATCCCCCTGGGAATGCTGACAGCCTGCAGAGAGGGGGCTATGGCTGAGGCCGGCCTGTCAGGTAAAGCATTCAGAGCAACCGCTGTGTCCTGATTGGAAATGCCTAAAAATAGGCCCGTTGCTCCCTTCTGTACACTTCCTCTGAGAACTGCTACCCAGGGGCTGGATCAGCAAATAATTGTACCCAAGCCTTCCTTATGGTACTGTTCTTTAGCTTTTAGAAGCGCTGAGTCCTTGCTACTCTTTATGCTTTGGGGGAAGGGGGGTGACATTCCCATCCAAAAGGTGTAAGTAATAATAATAATAATAATACAGCAGCAAACATCCGTTGAGTGTTTACTGTGTTCCAGGAACAGGAAGCATTTCATGTGCTTTGTCTCATTTAATTCTCCTTATAGCCCCTAGCAGGGTTTTTACATTATTATCTCCATTTTGCAGATGAGAAAACTGAGGCTTAGGGAGGTCATGTAACCTGTCCAGAGCCTTACTGCTAGTAAATGACAAAGCTGAGATACAAACCCAGATCTGTCTACCTCCACCACGATTCTTGCTCTCAGACAATTTTCTATTTACCGTTTCTTACAGATCTTACTCCTACTTAATTCTCCTGCATAATTTGGGAAGGAGAGGAACTTTTTTTCCCCAGGGTGGTGAGAAGAGGGAGAGGCCTTGGAAAAAATAAGTCAGAGATGAACTTATTTTGAAAAAGGAGGGTTTGTGAGAGAAGTGTTGAGTTGGCCGGCAGAAAGGGAGAGGCTATTCTGGACTCGGCGTGTGTTATGGAAGAATGCATGGAAATGAGTGGGAGAAACAGAAAGTAAACCAGGATAGGGCAGGACCCAATAGAAGGAAATGTGATAGTCAGCAAAGAAAGGGGCAGCCCTGCCTTCAAAAGCAACGTGTTAATGATTAGTGCTCTGCAAACGTTTCAGGCCTCACGTGCTCTCCGAGGTATGCAGAACTCCCTTGTTTGGGGGAGAGTTTTGCGCTCCAAAAAACAAAAGCATGACATTTAATTCTGAGTTTCTGCAGGGACTGGATGAAATCACCACTGGAAAAACAAGAATGGCAGGGCATGTTAATTATTTCAGGAACTCTTGGAGGGTGCAAATAAAACACCCGCCATCCCAAGGAGAGACGCTGCAGCTCTTCTCCACCCTCTCTCCTTGCTGTGAGCCCCCTGCCCCACCCTTTCTCGGTTGAAGATCCCACATCCTTTGAGTTTCTCTGAAGGAAAAAAAATGCATAAAAGAGATTTTTGTAAAGCAGACTCCATCTTCCCAGAAGCCTATGGTATCCTCCCTGGCCTTCTCTGACCTTCCTGTGGCATCGATCTTTGATTGGCAACCCGCCTCCTCACACTACTTCCTCTGCCGCCGTTGTCTGAAAAGCCAGGGATTTCTTTATTGATCTTTAACCCACTCTTAAATACCCCTCTTCAGAAGCACCATTTTGCAAGCAGAAGAGTCCTTTGAAAATTAAACTGTAGTCCACTTTGCAGGTTTTCTCCCCATTTTTTCCTCCCTAAAAGAAAGGCTCTTGGGCTTCCTTGGTGGTGCAGTGGTTAAGAATCCGCCTGCCAGTGTAGGAGACACAGGTTTGATCCCTGGTCTGGGAAGATCCCACATGTCGTGGAGCAACTAAGCCCGTGGGCCACAACTACTGAAGCACGTGCGCCTAGAGCCCGTGCTTCACAACAAGAGAAGCCACCACCATGAGAAGCCCACGCACCGCAACAAAGAGCAGCCCCCGCTCGCCACAACTAGAGAAAGCCCGCGCACAGCAACAAAGACCCAGTGCAGCCCAAAAAAGAAAGAAAGAAGGAAGGAAGGAAGGAAGGAGAGAAGAGAGAGAGAGAGAGAGAGAGAAAGAAAAGAAAAGAAAAGAAAAGAGAAAGAAAAGAAAAGAAAAAAGAAAGAAAGAAAAGAGAAAGAGAAAAGAAAGAAAGGAAGAAAGAAAAGAGAGGAAGGAAGGATGGAAGGAAGGAAGGAAGGAAGGATGGAAGGAAGGAAGGAAGGAAGGAAGGGGACTCACTCATCTCTGGTTTTAATATACCAAGTTCTGTAATTATTTGTCTTTTGCAGATTAGGAGACTGAAACATTGCAGCCACTCTCCAAGGGATCCCACTTGGCCCCAGTGACTAAAACTATGCCCCACCATCCTTGTCCTCATGGCCAGCAGCCTCAAGTCCCACAATATCTCTGCCTTGGCACAGGGAGCCGACATTGTTTGCATAGCGTACATTCCTGGACAATTGAACTATCCAATTTAACCTTCAGAGCATCCCTGTCGGTTTGTGGGTGTTTGTTCCGGTGAGAGGGGGAGGAGATGGTGACTTTCATGGTTCACACATGATGCTACCCACACACACCCTAAATTCCAAATCTTTATTCTCTAGAGGTTAGCTGCAAATTGCATCTCTAAAATTCACAAGTGAAATCAAACATTTAATGTACTTAAGTCCAGAAGCAGATAGCATTAATACTTGCTGCTTTATAACACTCCCCGATCACGCCTGTCCCATTATATGAAAGTCTTTTAGAAATAGCCCCATTTCACGTGAAATTAATCTTCGTTAATTAAGATGCTATAATGACACATCGTTCTTGAAATATGTTCTGGTTACTATTGGTGCCTAATCAGGGAAACTTTAAAACTGTTACCCCCAAAACCAAATCTTATACCACCCAACGTTTGGAACAATCTTTATGCTTTTAAAGGTGCATTTTTGCAGTTTTGTGTGCATGAAGTTTGGTTCCAGAAATGACGTTAGGAAAGGTATGAGTAAGTTGAAACTCACCAGTTTTTCTTCCATTTATTTTGAGTGAATTATAGGCCCTCCCCGCCCCTGCAAAAAAAAAAAAAAAAAAAAAAACTTTTAAAATATGTTATTTGCTTTAGGGTTATCCAGCTACCTTCTGCTTTCAAACTGGAATTTAAGCCTTCTACATCCTTATCACCTTCCTTTTATCTCCTTTCACCTTTGGATTCTAAGAGAAGAAATGTTTAGAACCTTGAAATCAAAATAAAATTGCAACCTCTCTGAATTACTTACCGGTACTCACTAGGGTTTAAGCATGATCCTCTGCACATAATTTAAAAATCAAAACACCAACTGGCGGATTTAAGCCAAACCCCCTATTTTTAGAACAGTATTAAAAAAAAAACGGCAGATTTTATTTTCGGCCACACAGCCGAGTAGCAACGGAGGAGGCTCCTGGGCATTCCTCCATCCCTCAGTGCAGAGCTGGGCTGACCACCTCCTGGCCCGGGCAGCTGCCTCTCTCCGGATGCCTTCCCCAGCACAGCTACTTCCGAGCCTCGGTTGAACTGGTTACTGGGAAGAAAGGATGTTGCAGGCTTAATTTAAAAAAAAACAAACCAAGGGAAAAAAGTGTTCTGTAACTTTCCTTTTAGTTGTAGTGGATCTGTGTGCTCCTTGAGCTTAGGGGTAACATGGGACTTTTTTTTAATTAAGAATGGAGGAGAAAAGTTTCCTTCGGTATTCTTACAATTATGCCTTTGTCAGCAGGTAGTTTATAGGGGAGTCAATTTAAAAAAAAAAAAAAGAAGGCTGTAGCCTTTAATTATCCCAGTTGGTATTCAGCTTTACAAAGTCAGTGTACCTGCTGAGTATGTTAATTTAACCACTTTATAGTATCTTAACTCTGCCAGTCTCTCCCACCCAAATCACCTCCTCAAAGAATTCAGAGGAGTCTGGAGATACATGAGAGCTTAGTACCTGCGTATCTTTCTTTCTGTTTCTCAGTACTTTGAGCTTTAATTAAAATCTTTAGGTCGGTATTTTTTCTTTTTTTTCTGCTCCTCATGCCACTTCAAAATCATTTATTCATTGATTCATATGTTCCCACTTTTTACAAATTCAATCAAATATTTCTTAAGTGTTTACAGGGATATTGACAGAGATGCCCTGCCTTCATGGACCTTAGATTCTAGGCTGACAGAGAGACAAGTAAACAAATAAGGTGGGTTTATTACAGGTCGTGGTAAATTATAAAATCATTTTCACAACTATTTGTTAAGTGTCCATCTGCTACCCAGAAATGAGATGTTCTTGTAGAACCATCTATGGAGAGGGCCTCTCAAATTTGTATTCTTATCTGTCTGTAACCCTGTGAAATATGGGGAACAGGTTCTGTTTTCGTCCTCTTAGAGGAAAGGAAATTGAAATTCAAAGAGATGAAGCTATATGTTGAAAGTTACAGAATTCCTATGCAGGAGAACCAGAACCCAGAGCATGTGGACCTGTTTCTGTCCTCTCTCCCCTATGACAGGCCATCTGGTCTCCATGGGAGGAACCGAGGCCCAGAAGAATGAAATGCCTTCTCCAAGTCACACAGCTGATTCATGTCCAATCTGGGACTAAAGACTAGGACTTTATTCCCGATGTATTCTTCAGTTCAGCAATTCAGATCAAAAGCCAGCCCCACAGCCAGTGTTTGTGCTGGGCTTGCTCTGTCGGCCACTGCGAGAACTAATTTAGATATTTCTTCCATTGATAATATATCCACCACCCCTGCCTGGTTTGTCATCTGTATATAGGTACTCACTTAAGAGAGAGATTTGTCTTTTTGTTTATGTCCCAAACACTTACGTAAATAAACATTCTACAAATATTAACTCATTCATTCATTCCTCAATACAACCCGAGAGGACACGTGCAATTATTATTCTCATCTTACAGATGAGGAAAGAGGCACAGAGAAAATGAGTGACTTACCCTCACTTATATAGCTAGTAGGTGGCAGATCAAGCCCTGACAGCCTGTGAATGTAGCCACTACTCCCTGCTGTTGTTTTAAATGGGATCATGTATTCCCGTAGGCGAAATGCTAGGAGGACAGAGTGTGACGCTAGAGAGGCCTAAGTTCAAATCCCGGGTCTACCCCTTACTAGGTGTGTGATTTGCTGCAAGTGATTGAACCTCTCCAGGCCTCATTCTAACATCTGTAACATTGGACTAATGCACACTTTGTAGGGTTGTAGCGAGGAAATGAGACAGCACTTACAGAGCCCCTCAAAGACACCTGGGTCCTCATAGCAGCTGCCCGTTGAGTAGCGGTTACACATTCGTGATTCTGGGACTGTGCCTTGCCTATCCGTTTCCATAAACCTGGACTAAGATATGTGGCCTCTCTCGGCAGACCACAGATTGGCCCCCCTTCTCACGAACATTCTTTACATATCTGAAAATCAGTTATTTAGAGAGGTGCCTGCAAGGGTGTGGGACACAGTGAAGGAACACCACGGGTAACCCTGAGAATTTCAGCTCGGACCCTACACTTGCGTACAGCAGCTGGCAGTCGCAAAACCCTGCAGCTTAACCTGGACCCATCTTGCTTAGAAGGCAGCTAAGGGACCAGCGTTGAAGAGTGAAGGTTTGGAGTCATTCTGTCTAGGGTCAGATCCCAGCGCTGTGGACTTCTAGCTCCAATCTACTTAGTTTGCCCATACCTTAGTTTCTCCATACATCCAAGTGCAGATGGTCAAGGTTCCCCCCATGGGATTAGGGTGAAGAGTAAATGAGGTAGTCCTTGTACAGCACTTAGCACAGTGCCTGCCGCTTAGTAAGAACCCAGTAAACACTGTTCGGATTATTGTTAGTATTATTATCATTCAAGCAAAGCCCTTTGAGGGTCCTCCACCTCCCTTCCCCACCTACACGCCTTTCTCTTTCTCCTGCCCACCACTCACACACACACAGACACCAAGTGGCTTCTGACATTATTATACTACTCACCATTTTCAGTACTCTACTTACAGATAAATACCATTTTTTCCATCTTGATACATTTCCAGAAAATTATTTAGCACCTGACTGATGTTCCCATACCTCTTTGGGACCAATACCTTTGAAGAAAGCTAAATGACTGGCCTGCCTCCTAACTTATTAGCCCCTGTTTCCAAAAATAAAGAATTCAGTTTATTGATAAATAGAAATATAAAAATATCTTAAGCATCACAGCAGCCTTTATTCATTGCTCTTTGAGTTTTCTGAGGTTTAAAAAAATATATGTCATACATTCAAATAGGGCTTTTTTTTGAGGGGGGGGGGTGACAGGGTCAAAAAGCAAATTCAAACATAGGCAGATGTGAGGAAACCTAAATGTCTTCTTTCCCCGGGGCCTCACCTTGCAAAGTGTCTTTATATCCAAAGGCATTCTGGCCTTTTACCCTCCTTATCTAATCCAGCCATATCTAGGTTTCACTTTCATTCTGTTGCCTTAGGCCTTGTTAGCAGGAAAAAAAAACCCAAAACTCTGTCATCTGCTATATAGAAACATTTGTGCCATGGGACTAGGTACAGTTTTATGGTTTGTTAACAAAAACTTGTTGCATTTTGTGTTATTTAGCTGTGTTTTGACATTGTTTTGCCTACCTAGCTGACATGGTCAAGAAGAACCTTGCTTCTGCTTCAGGTACTAAGTACAATACATACTAAATCTTGATGCTGCAAATCCAAGATTCGAATTCCTAAAATACTAGGCAGCATTTTGTTTTCACCCAGCTTCCCCCATTCCTTCCCTACTTCAGATCCCAGAAAGTAGCTTCAGTGGTAACGCTCTACCCAGAGACGCTATTGTTAGTGAATCCCATGTGGCTGGGAATTTTGCACTGAGCAATCAGAGACCTTTGTTCTTCCTGATTAATAAATAGACAGCTTATATCTTTACTCTTCTAATGAATATAAAACACCAGTATTTTGCATACCACCATCAAGAGTACTTATCATACCTGTATATCATCTGACATCCTGTGTTTAATGTTTTTCTTTAAATCTCTTTTTAAACTAACTCACTTTTTAGTCTTTTCTCAAACGATATCATCAATAAAACCACTGGTCTGATGTATAATTATCTTTATTGTTTTCTAACAAACATTAAAATAAATACTAGCCATTATTATTATAATGAAGAATGTATGTCTGCATACTACCAAACATTATTGTAAGTTCCAAAGAGTTGAAAATAGCACTCTTTGATGCAGAGACTGATCAAATGGTATAATTTGCTAGCAATCTCACTGCTATGACTTTATTTATAATAAAAAATATTTCTTTTTTTTAAGTAGTGTGTGTCACTTTGCACACACTGTTCTGCACTATTTTTCTTCAGTCTCCTTGGACTCTACCTACCATTTAAGGCTCTAAAATGTATTCCTCTTTTGAGATAATAATCATACTTATCTCAGAGTAATTGGAGGATGAAAGCTCTGAGCACAGTGCCTGGCACAGAGTTAGGGCTATTAGTTCCTCTCTGGTCTGTGTGGGTGTTTTCTTCCCAGCTGAATTTATCAAATCCTAGGGTTCAAACAATTCCTGAATTCTTTGTGAGTATATAGTATACTGGTTTGCCTCCAGTAAATACCCAACACATATTTATCAAATGATTAAAAGTTGAGTAGTTGTAGAATAGTCGGGGAAATAAATAGACACTGGGGTCATGAGGATAACACACTTCTTGATGTAGGTTTATTAATGCACATTGTTGTGGATGAGTCTTTTTCTGTGACTACCCTTATTCAAGTCATCTCTGAAAGGGTATTAGAGAATCTGTCTCTGGCTAGTTCCCCCTCATTCATGCCTCCCCTAAGTGGAGAAGGAGAAAGAACTGAAATTCAGTCTCAGGACTTTGAGGTTTTTGATTTCCTAAACTGTCATTGGTCCCATCACCCCTTGAAACATTGGAACAACTTTCCAAAAGGACGTTTACCCCATGGTCACAGACTCAGATACTGAAGGGGCCAGGCCGGCGTAGCAGTGAATGAGGCTGGGCTCTACCCCGAATCTGCATCTACATGGGAATGTGCTCTCTCTAAAAAAAGCCAGAAATCTGGATTTTTATGTGAAAACTCCCAATATCTAAATGTTGGCTCCGTTGCTGGTTTTGTTTTTGTTTTGTTTTGTTAAATAATTCTCTGTGAGCCAAATAAAACAGGTCTGCTGCCAGCTCCAGCTCTCCAGATGTCAGTATGTGACTTTTGGCTTAGATTTTGCTTCCTTGATTGATTTGAGGGTTTATCTGTAGACATACAATATTTTTTTTCAGTAATTTATTCTCATGTCAAACAGCTAGTTTAATTATTTTAAACTCTTAAGAATGCTGGAATCAAAGGAGGATTTGTAACTTTGGTGGTCAGTTTCTGTGGGGGAATCCCAGCTCCTCCAAAACAGGAGAATAAGCTACTGACCCTAAAGCCTGGGCTCCAGTCTTTCCCCTCTTTGCAAACAAAGGAAACAGATGCCAGGCAGTTAACAGCACAGGTAACTTGGTGGGAACTTTGCTTAGAATATGGTGAACGCTCTTCCAGGGTCAGTGCATTTTTGTAGAGCAATAAGGAACAACTTGGAAGGAAAGTCCATGTTGGCTGCACGTGTCAATGACCTTACACCCAAGGTAGTGGCCTTGAAGTCCAGGTGTGCAATCAGTCGGAATAACCAGGAACTCTGACTTGTTTATTGTTCCCAAAAGCCAGAGAAGCTTTAAAAAGCAAACAAACAGCAAAAAAAATTTAAAGCATAAGAAACGCTTTTTCAGTTCTCAGCACTAATCTTTAACTTAAGATGCATTTGTCTGTCTCCTTTCCTCAGTGTGTATTTTATAAAAATGAATTGAAGTCCAAATTAGATAATAAACTATATGATTAATACAGGACCTTCTTATCCAAGTTGAAGCAGAAACAAACAGTAGGGAGAAGTATTTGGGGAGGTAGTTCATTTTATTTTATTTTTTTTTTAAAGAACTAGTGGGTGAAAGTATAAAACAGGCAATTCCCTATTTATTTATCCATATTCATGGAGTACCTGTTAGGTTATATATGTGGTAGACTTGTGAATGGAGCCATGATTTTTCTTTACTCTAGATCAGAGGTTGACAAATATGTTCTATAAAAGGCCAGATAGTAACTATTTTAGGCTTGGTACATCATCCATTCTCTGTCACAGCTACTCAGTTCTACCATTGTAGCACAAAAGCAGCCATGGGTGATACATAAACAAGTGGGCGTGCCTATATTCCAATAAAACTTTACTTGCAAAAATTGTCAGCAGGTTGCATTTGTCCCATAGGCTGCAATTTGCAGACCCCTGTTCTAGGTAACTGAGGAAGAAGTATGGGAGGGATAATTTATTTGTTATAGTGTTTTTTTTTTAACTTGGAAAAGTACTTTATTATTTTTAATCATTTTTTAATTAAAGTATAGTTGATTTACAATGTTGTTTTAGTTTAGGTGTACAGCAAAGTGATTCAGTTATACATATATCTATATCTATTCTTTTTTAGATTCTTTTCTGTTATAGGTTGTTACAAGGTATTGACTATAGTTCCCTTGTTGTAGGCCCTTCTTTTTTATCAATTTTATATATAATAGTGTATATATGTTAGTCCCAAACTCCTAATATATCTCTCCACCCCTGCTATCCCCTTTGGTAACCATAAGTTTGTTGTGTCTATAAGTGTATTTCTGTTTTGTAAATAAGTTTATTTGTATCATTTTTGTTTTTAGATTCCACATATAAGTGATATCATATGATATTTGTCTTTCTCTGACTTACTTCACTTAATATGATAATCTCTAGGTCCATTCATGTTGCTGCAAATGGCCTTATTTCATTCTTTTTATAGTTTTTGCATATATATATGTGGTGTGTGTGTATATATATGTACAGACACAAACACACACCACATCTTCTTAAGCCAGTTGTCTGTCAGTACACATTTAGGTTGCTTCTATGTCTTGGCTATTGTAAATAGTGCTGCTATGAACATTGGGATGCATGTATCTTTTTGAATTAGAGTTTTCTCCTGATATATGCCCAGGAGTGAGATTGCAGGATCATATGATAACTCTATTTTTAGTTTTTTAAGGAAGCTTCATACTGTTCTCCATAGTGGCTGTACCAATTTACATTCCCACCAACAGTGTAGGAGGTCCACACCCTCTCCAGCATTTATTATTTGTAGACTTTTTAATGATGGCCATTCAGACTGGTGTGAGGTGATACCTCGCTGTAGTTTTGATTTGCATTTCTCTAATAACTAATGATATTGAGCATCTTTTCATGTGCTGGTTGGCCATCTATATGTCTTCTTTGGAGAAATGTCTATTTAGGTCTTCTGCCCATTTCTGGATTGGGTTGGACTTTTTCTTTTTTTGATATTAAGCTGTATGAGCTGTTTGTGTATTTTTGAAATTAATCCCTTGTTGGTTGCATCATTTGCAAATATTTTCTCCCATTCTGCAGGTTGTCTTTTCATTTTATTTATGGTTTCCTTTGCTGTGCAAAAGGTTTTAAGTTTAATTAGGTCCCATTTGTTTATTTTTGGTTTTATTTCCATTACTCTAGGAGACAGAAACAAAAAAATGTTGCTGTAATTTATGTCAAAGAGTATTCTGCCTGTGTTTTCCTCTAGGAGTTTTATAGTATCAGGTCTTACATTTAGATCTTTAATCCATTTTGAGTTTACTTTTGTATATGGTGTTAGAGAACGTTCTAATTTCATTCTTTTATGTGTACCTGTCCAGTTTTCCTAGCACCACTTATTAAGCATACGGTCTTTTCTCCATTGTATATTCTTGCCTCCTTTGTTGTATGTAGATTAGTTGACCATAAGTGCATGGGTTTACTTCTGGGCTTTTTATCCTGTTCCATTGATCTATGTGTCTGTGTCTGTGCCAGTACCATACTGTTTTGATTACTGTAGCTTAGTAGTATAGCCTGAAGTTAGGGAGAATGATTCTTCCACCTCCGTTCTTCTTTCTCAAGATTGTTTTGGTTATTCGGGGTATGTTTGTTTGTCTTACAAATTAAAAATTTTTTCTGTTCTAGTTCTGCGAAAAATGCCATTGGTACTTTAATAGGGATTGCATTGAATCTGTAGATTGCCTTGGGTAGTATAGTCATTCTAACATTATTGATTCTTCCAATCCAGTGACATGGTATATCTTTCCATCTGTTTGTGTCATCTTCAATTTCTTTCATCAGTGTCTTCGAGTTTTCAGAGTATAGGTCTTTTGCCTCCTTAGGTAGGTTTATTCCTAGGTATTTTATTCTTTTTGATGCCATAGTAAATGGAATTGTTTCCTTAATTACTCTTTCTGATATTTTGTTGTTAATGTATAGAAATGCAACAGATTTCTGTATATTAATTTTGTATCCAGCAACTTTACCAAATTCACTGATGAGCTCTAGTAGTTTTCTGGTAGTGTCTTTAGGATTTTCTATGTGTAGCATCATTTCATCTGCATACAGTGACAGTTTTACTTCTTCTTTTCCAATTTGGATTCCTTTTATTTCTTTTTCTTTTCTGATTGCTGTGGTTAGGACTTCCAAAACTATGTTGAATAAAAGTGTCAAAAGTGGGCATCTTTGTCTTGTTCCTGATCTTACAGGAAATGCTTTCAGCTTTTCACCACTGAGTATGATGTGAGCTGTGGGTTTGTCATATATGGCCTTTATTATGTTGAGGTAGGTTCCCTCTATGCCCACTTTCTGGAGAGTTTTTAATCATAAATGGATGTTGAATTTTATCAAAATCTTTTTCTACATCTATTGAGGTGATCATATAGTTTTTATTCTTTAGTTTGTTAATGTGGTGTATCACATTGATTGATTTGCAGATATTAAAAAATCCTTGCATCCCTAGAATAAATCCCACTTGATCATGGTATATGACCCTTTAAAGTATTGTTGGAGTTGGTTTGCAAGTATTTTGCAAGTATTTTGTTGAGGATTTTTACATCTATATTCATCAGTGATATTGGCCTGTAATTTTCTTTTTTTGTGATACCTTTATCTGGTTTTGGTGTCAGGGTGATGGTGGCCTCATAGAATGAGTTCAGAAGTGTTCCTTCCTCTGCAGTTTTTTGGAGTAGTTTCAGAAGGATAGGTGTTAACTCTTCTCTAAATATTTGGTAGAATTCACCTGTGAAGCCATCTGGTCCTGGACTTTTGTTTGTTGGGAGTTTTTTTAAATTACTGGTTCAATTTCAGTACTGGTAATTGGTATGTTAATATTTTCTGTTTCTTATTTGCTATATTCTTAATTGTTCTTATTGCTCAAACAATAGCAAGAGTATTCATAGTCCTAGCTAGCAAATAAGTTCATCTTTCCATGTTCTGACCACTGATTTATGTACATAGACAGTTGACCCTTGAACCACATGGGTTTGAACTACACAGGTCCACTTCTACGCAGATTTTTTTCAATAGTAAACACTACAGTACCACATGATCCGCAGTTGTGCAGGGCAGAGACCTGCTGACCTGAGGTCACCGAAGAGGTGGACCTGCTGGAGGGACAGAGGTCTATGGGTCTTGCTGCAGCCCAGCTGAGCCGTCTCTCAGCTTTGCTTAGACTGTGTGCTCCCTACGAGGCCTTCCAGTGTCTCGTTTGGCACATTCCCTGAGACAGCTGATCCCATGGAGGGCTGCCCTGTGCGGTGAAGAGGGTCCCCACTGGTGTCTCTGTTTGTCTCTTTGAGCTTGATACGCATGTTTCATTCCTGAGAGGACCCCCTCAGGGGGCCCTGATGGTGGTTCAGAACCTGCCCAGCTGAGGCCTAGACCCGCTGGCAGGGTCCTTGCTGGGTGCTGCCCAGCCCAAGCACGCAGCAGGGTGGCTGGTCGTATTCCTTTGGGGCACTTCCTGTGACCCCTTCCACCTGCCTGAGGACTGTCACTCAGCCCTAAGGAGAGCTGGCCGTGTGGTCAGAGAATGGGCTGTGGAGCAAGGCAAACCCAGAACCTCTTTATTAATAAGGGAGAAAGAAGCCATCGTGAGTGGGAGCTTGCAGGACAAGAAGACAGGACTTGCAGGAGAACCTGCGGGTGATTAGACTGGTCCAGCCACGGGGCAGCCAGGAATTCAGAGCTCCGGACCCCGTAGTCACCACCAAGTCTATTTCAGGAGTTATTCCTACTTCTTCAGTAGCTGCCAGAATAATTTCTGTGATCTCCTTCTCACAGACTGCCAGGATCCCACTAACTGCAGGCCCACCCAGCAGAGTCACTGAGCTACCCAGAAACACTGCCATTTCCTTGGCTTTCTTATCTCACACATGCAGCCTAAATCCTGGGTCAACCCCTGCTTCACCAGTCGGTGCCTGAGACGCTGCAGACAGTTTACATACACTTTCTGAGCACATTTCATCATCTATGGAATGTTTGTATTATACACCTTGTCAGGTTAGTGTGAGGATTAGAGATAATGTGAAAACAGAAGCCGGCATATAAGACACAGTTAATGGTACTTAGAGTATTGTATCACCCAGTCCTTCATGCAACGTGTACATACCAGGCCTTGTTCTAAGAGCTGGGCAGAGAGCACTGAAAAAGACAGACCTTGTCCTCATGGAGCTCAGATTCTGGGAGCAAAGACAGACCAAACACACGTAGACTATAATGTCATGAAGTGACCACCCCGGTTCAGAAGAAAATTGAAGCAGAATAAGGGGAAGGAAAGTGACAGGTAGAATAGGGTGTTGGCTGTTTCAGGTGTGGCAATCAAAGAATGTCTTCCTGAGCAGGTGATGTGAGCGGAAACCTAAAAAAAAACAACAGAGTATTCCGTATGCACATATCTAAGGGAGGAGTATTCCAGGCCAGGGGAACAGCAAATGCTAAGGCCCTGAGGTGGGAGCAGTCTGACATATTTATGAAAAAGCAAGTAGACCTTAAGGATTGGGAGAGAAAGGTGGGATATTGGCCAGGGGCTAGATCTAGGGTCTCCTAAACCATGCTAAGATCCTGGAATTATTCCAGGAAATGATGGAAAACCACCGAAGGGTTTGAGCAAAAAGAACAATGTGATCAGATTACATTTAGAAAGCTTCACTCCAGCTGCTAATTATAAAATAAACTGTAGGGTAGCAAAAAAGAAATAGGAAAGGACAGCAAAAAAGCTGTCTCAGGCATCTAGGAGAGAGATGAGGGTGGCCTGGACCATGCTGGGAGCATGGAGGTGATAAGAAGCCACTGGGCTCAGGATGTGTTTCTGTAGGTAAGGCCAGCAGAGCTTTCTCTGGGATTAACTGTCGGGTATGAGATGAGGAAAGGAGTTGATGCTCCAGGTATTTTGGGTCTGAGCATTTGGATGTTGCCATTTCAGAGACAGCGAAGGCTGAGAAAAGATGGATTTTGGCAGGCAGGGGGACCTAAATCTAGAGGTTGCTTTACACGTGTTAAGTTTGATATGCGTTGTATCGATAGGGATCCAAGTGCCGATGTTGAGCAGGCAGGTGGATATTAAAATCCAGAAGTCCAGGGGGAGGTTGAAGCTGGACATAAATAGAAGGAGGGCTCAGGATCATGGGAAAGACCTGACAGAGACCAAAGCTGTGTGAGGACAGGGACCGTGTCTGTGTCATTGAGCTCTGTATGCACAGCATGAATATTCAGTATGTGTCTGGTGAGTAAATTAATCTGTGGCTATTAAACTGTTACATGATGAATGTGGTTTCGTGCAAAACAAAAGCACTAACTGAAAATTTGCTTTATTATTCCAAACCAAAAATAGAAACCTGGTGTGTAGTTTCTTAAGAAATAATTGGCATATGATAAAATCAAAGCTTGACACTGAAAGGAACCTTTGAGGCCATTTAATGCAAAAGTTCAAAATTTGTGGAGGAGAGGGTGGTAAGGGAAGTAGATGGTTTATTGCCAAGGGTGAGACAGTGTATAGGGCCCGCACACTGACAATAAACTGAATAAATAATGTCTTGACCGTCAATGCACTACTCTTGTTCAAGCATACGAAGATGTTGCAATTAGTAAAATAAGAGAGAACAACATAAGCTCCCAAAGACCAACTGTCTTTGGAGGGGAGAGAATTTAGTGAGTGTTTGTACATTAGAAGGAGTCTTTGTCTTGAAATGGGTGGGAAACTCGGATCTAATCCAAGCCTTTTGTTTTACTGATACAGAAAGGGAAGGGGATTGGGATTAAGTGATTTGCATAAATGACACAGCTAATTAATGACTGTGCCTAGATGGACTCCTAGGTCTCCTTAACCTGAGCCCAAAACTCCTTCCACCACACATGTGCTCTGAATTTCAGCACCAACTTTCTTCAGACCAGTAATTGAGGTATTGCCTTAGAACGGAACTCATTTATTTTTGGCCATGGAATTATTTTAGTGATCTATTTTGCAGGCAATTTAATATGAGAATTATAATTAGACTTTGTTTTAGCTGATTTCAAAATCCATTTACAATTCCCTAAGCATGTTCCTTTTGGCAATGCGAAAGAAATAAGTAGTCCAAGAAGGGTCGCTGAAAGTAAAATGTTTAATTTGCAATAGATAATTTACCAAGTGAGTAATTCTCGTGTCGAAAAATTAAAACTTGATTTGAGCTGCAAACATCATTTTAAGGAAGCTGAGAAGCCCATGTAGGCCTTCAGGAGGGGACACATCTGAATATCCACAACTCTCGGTTCAAATCCTGGCTCCACAGCTCAATTACCTGTACAGACGTGTTGGCCAAGCTAACTCACTCCTCCAAGCCTCAGTTTACACATCTGCAAAATGGGGAGGGAGACACTTCCTTTCTAATGAGGACATTAGAAAGCACAGCCATCTGATGCCTGCACGGACGAGGCCCTGGGGAAAGAGAGGAACCCTTCGAATCTTACATGTGGGGAAACTGAGGCCTGTTAGAAGTAACCCAAAGAAACCATTGTGAGTTGAGCCCACAATCCAATGCCCTAGCTTTTAAGTAACTACCCTCCAGCTCAGTCACCGTCTCCTGATGTTCCTGGCTCCTGACTTCCTCAGGCTGCGTTCGCCAGGAAATTGCCCCGCCATACTGCCTGGACAGCTTCCCTGGGGGAGGAGTGCCCACTGGGGGCACAGGCCCCCAGGGCTGGCATCACAGTCTGAGCCTGTGGGCTGCTCCAGCGGGTTCCCCTGAGAGGCTGCCCTGGTGGCTGCATTACTCACACATCCCTGCCACCCCGCGCAGCTGGCCCCGGCCTGAGCACAGGCTCGTTTACATTGTGGCACAACAGGAAGCAGGGCCGGTGTTCAGAGCCGCGTTGGCTCACGGAGAGCCGTGGCTCCAGGTGCTCTGGGGCCTGCAGCTGTGGCTGTGTCCCTCGCCTCACGTTTGCCCCGGGGTGGGGGTGGGGGTAGCAGTCTTTCTGCGGCAGCTTGGTGGGGCTTTAGTGGGGGACGGTTGAGTGTTTTGGGGGGTGAGAGATTGGTTTGCTTTTTGTCCGCTATCACGTGCTTGGCAGGCATGACCAAAAGGCGGGGCGGGGAGGGTACCTTTTGTGGAGTCAGGGTTCCTACACAGTTCTCCCACAGCGGCTGCAAGTGAAATGGCAGAGGCGTGAGTCACCCTGTGAGACGGGAACAGGAAGACATCCTGTTGATGCCAAAACATTTTCAGTTCAGTTATGAGAATTTACACCCTGCCCCCCCAAAAAAGACAAAAAATCAGCATTCGGCATGCGTCTCCCCGGGCACAGTGGTCCGGCACTGGCTGTGTTCCCTGTGAAGGACGGCCCGGGGCCCAGCTTGGTTTAGTGCTCAGGAAATTGGCCGTGTCCTTGGTCTGCTGTGTCTGTGACGGTATCAGCGAACCCTCTTTGCCAGAGAAACTTTCTGTCTGAGGTTTTGTTTGGTTTTTGATTCTTGTTTTGTTTTTATTCAAATATGTTCCCTTGTTTCTCTTCTCGGGATGGTAATGCACTGTATGGTTTCTTAGGATTTTCTTTTGTGTAAACATTTTTCATGTTTTTCTGACAGGAACTGTTGCTTATGAAGATCAACTAAGAATTTATAATATTTGAGGGATTCTCTGCTCCTTTTAATGGAATTCTCATAATCCCCTTGTTCTTAAATTATCCTTATAATAATGTATTGAATGCTTAGAGGCAGGCACCCTTTTAAAAACTTCACATATACATTAATCCTCACAAGAGCTCCATGAGGTAGAGGGACTATTGTTATTCCCAGTGTGCTGGGACTGAGGCTTGGGTTAAGCAATTTCCAAAGTCACAACGTTAGTTGAATGGCAAGTGCCAGCCCTTAAGCCCCGTTTCTAATCACCCTCTTGGCCAGCACTTACTCAAAAGTCTGGTCAGCAGAGCACTGACCTCATGAGATGTTCCTAGAAAAATGTAACTGTGTTCAAATAATTGGGGGAAATGCTGCAAACCGTATGCCTCTTGCAGATCATAAACGTATCTTAGTGTGGGAAGACCCTGTGTCGTCCTATGTGAAAGAAGCCTACTTATCTTTGTTTGAACTAGGACTCTCCAAAATAGATGTGACATGGACCCTTATTTCCATGTATACCTATTAAGTTGTAATGCGTTTTGAGAAACACCACACTAGTATACGAAAACATATAGCCAGGTGATTGAGAGCTTTGGAGCCAAAGTACCTGGATTGGAATACTGTATCTGCTACTTCCTCTTCCTCACTTTTCCCATCTGTACAATGGCAAAATATAATAGCACTCTCTCACAGGGTGATGGTGAGGACTAAATTAGTCAGTGCATCTAGAAGACCTAGGAGAGTGTTGTATACATGGAGAAGTACTCGATGTTCCAAATGTAGCAGGATGAATCAAAACATTTGCTACTACCTGTGGGGGCTGGCCGAAGCCAAAATGCTATTTCATGGTGCTTAGAAAACACATGAGACAGGAAGCATTGCCCTCCCTCTTTCCCTTGGTGCTCTCTCTAGCTTCCCTGGATTCTCTCTGCCTCTCACCATCTGGTTGGTCCAGATAGCAGCTCAGAGCTGGGCTCAGGTCTCTGCCCTTGAGTCAGGATTAGCATGCACTCTTGCTGGGACAGGGGACAGCTATCGGCATTAACCACATGCCTGTGGGTGGCCCCAGCAGAATCTGCAGAGAGAATGTACTGGTAAGAAAGGAACTCAGGTTCCCTGTGTTTAAACAAGGCAGCTGCCCTTGCACACTGTTGGCTCCTGGACTTCCAGAAGGGGAAACTGTTGCAAAGCATTGCACTTTCACTGAATTTGCTGCTCCCCCTGTCACCTGCCACTAACCAGAGCAGCTCCTCCAAGGGGGTCCAGCGCTGGATGAGAAGCCTTGCAATTCTGCAGGCTCGGCTTCTGGTCCTGGTGTCTCAGCACCCAGCCAGCCTGAGCCGCCTCGTGCAAAGTCCTGCAGCAGACAGATAGCACTTGGTGGGGCCCGGTTCTTCCCCTCCTCTGCATGTTCCAAAGTTGGTTGTGCGTTGACTCCCGGGAAGGGTCAGAGAGAAGTCCATTGGAGAGAAGTAGAGCAATTACAGGAACTTACTAGTTTTTAAAATGAACGCCGTGTGTTTACATTGCCCTTTGTGATTTTTCTCTAAATTTTATTTTATTATTTTTTTAACATCTTTTATTTTATTACTTATTTATTTATTTTGGCTGCATTGGGTTTTCATTGCTGTGCGTGGGCCTTCTCTAGTTGCGGCGAGTGGGGGCTGCTGTTCGTTGCGGTGTGTGGGCTTCTCATTGTGGTGGCTTCTCTAGTTGCAGAGCACGGGCTCTAGGCACGCGGGCTTCAGCAGTTGTGGCACATGGGCTCAGTAGTTGTGGCTCGCGGGCTCTAGAGCGCAGGTTCAGTAGTTGTGGCGCACGGGCTTTGTTGCTCCGCGGTATGTAGGATCTTCCCAGACCAGGGCTCGAACCTGTGTCCCCTGCGTTGGCAGGCAGATTCTTAACCACTGCGCCACCAGGGAAGTCCTCTCTAAATTTTAAATGTCTCAAAATGAGAAATTCAAATTAGAAAAATGCACCAACCCTCTATGTGAGCAAGGCTGGTTGCCCGTAATATATTTATTATTGAGTGAAAAAATGAAATTTGCAGAACTATATGTAAAGATGGCCCCATTTGTTTGAAAATCCACATATATGTGTATGATGTGTGTGTTTGGAAAGGCCAGAGGAAGGTGTGGAAGGAAGGAAAAAGACTAGGGACAGTAGTTACCCCTTTGCCCTTTCGAGTGAAATTAGAAGCAAAGAGTTTTAACTTTTTATTCGATTCACGTGCCTATAGATTGAATTTTTCAACATATTCCTTTTGTTATTAAAAAGAAGAAGAAGAAAATAATAAAAGGGAAACACCCCGAGGTAGACTCCAAAAATAAATAGTAGTGGTTAATAATGGGTGTTGTTTGCCTAGGCGGGGAGGCTTTGCAGTGAGAAGGAAGGAAACAGACCAGACCAGAAAATGGGCCAATTCCAGGCCCAGTGAGTATGGTATAGGCTCGGCTCAGCAGTGCAGTGGGTGGCTTTGGAGCCTGTGCAGTTACAAGTGGTGCTAAGTTTTGCTTTCCCTTTCCCACGCCTTCCCTCCTGTAGGCCACCCAGGCTGCCCAGGTCCTCAGGGGTTCAGCTCCTCCTGTATTGCCCTTGGCCATGGTAAAGCACTTTAATCACCCAGGCCCTGACCAAACGGAGGGGCCATTGCTATCACTGGGTCACCTCTGCAGAGTCCTCACTCCCCGTGAGAGTTCCACAGCCAAACTTTGGAGCCCTGCCCAGCGGGGAAAGATTCGAGTGGGGAGAGGACCTTGACTCAAAAGTCAGGAACTGGGGTCTTTTCCCAGTTCTGAGGGGTCTTAGACAAATCAGATTTCCTTCTGCCTCAGTTTTCTCAGATGCTAGACATACAAAGTAATTTAATTACAGGGTGGTTGTGAGATGTGATAATAGGAGTGAAAGAGCTTCAAAAGGTAAAAGGTGGTGATTTGAAAAGAAAAACTGGCCCCCTGGATGTTATCATTAGCAGTACTATGCTGGGGGTGGGGCAGGCAGGGTACTCAGTGCCTGAGCTGATTTCTCTCCCAACACAGCGTTCACTTTCTGCACTGACTTGGAGGCAGAGCCCCTTCCTTTGCAGTATTCAGAGTACTTGCTGTCCTAGGAATCCCCTCTTTTTTGATAAGAAACACACACGAGGAGGGCCTGAGAGGGTGAATAGTCTGTCTCTTTTTCCCACCTTCCCAGATCCCACCGGAAGCCAGGGAACAGGGCCCAGGGTGAGGCTGGACTCTCGGATTCCACATTCTAGGTGCTAAGCATTTAACTGGACTGTCCTGCTTCAACAGTCACTTTATGGTGAGGGCATCTGTAACTGACTGATGTCAGTGTTTGTTGAAGAATGACACAGAGTGGGACCCCACTCCTCACATACACCTCCTCTAGGGTTTAAGGAACTTTAAACATTCTCCTTTGTGATGACAGGTTTTCCCTCCAGATGTCAGTCATTCAGTGTAGTGAACAGCTGGGCCCAGACATCAAGTCGTACAGGTGAATGGCGCACCTGAACTTGTCCAGCTCATTTATGCTACGCCCTGTAGTTTTTTTCTGTCCCACCTTCCCACTCTCTTTCCTCATTCACTCAAAACCCATTTTAAGGAGACGTTGCATATTCATTTATTAAGTAAATTTTTGTTTGTTTGTTTGTTTGTCTTGTGTGTGGTACGCGGGCCTCTCACTGTTGTGGCCTCTCTCCCGTTGCGGAGCACAGGCTCCAGACGGACGCGCAGGCTCAGCGGCCATGGCTCACAGGCCCAGCCGCTCTGCGGCATGTGGGATCTTCCCGGACCAGGGCACGAACCCGGGTCCCCTGCAGCGGCAGGCGGACTCTCAACCACTGCGCCACCAGGGAAGCCCTATTAAGTAAATATTTATTGAGTGCCACGTGCGTATGACGGTACACTAGCACTGAAACCATATCTGTCTTTCGTTAGCTGAAGTCCAGTGGGGCGAGGAGCACCAGAAGATAAGCACACAGATAACCGCATTACAAGGCAAGAGGCAGTTAAGTGCCAGAGGCAGGACAATGTGTTCTAGACCCTCAAAGGAGAAACAGACCATCTCCATCCATCTGACCTACCAAGGATCATATCAGCCCCTGCTTAAAATTTTTCAGTGGCTCTCAGTTGCCTCCAGCATAAAATCCAAACTCCTGAGCCTGGCAGCCAACCTTTTGACTCTATTCCACACCCCTTCCAGCTCTTCATGGTGTCTCTGCTCTGCCGAACCTAACCGCTACCTGCCTTTCCCTGCACAGCACCAGGGCTTTCATAGCCTTTGCCCCTCCACTTGGAATGCCCTACCCTCCCAGCTCCATAGCTTGCCAGTGTGGTGCCACCTCTCCCATAAAGCCTGCCCAGATTTCCCCCAGCCAGAAGGAATCACTCCCTCTTCTGAACTCCCCTTGTACTGACCTCTCTGTCTCTCCTGATGCAGCTTTTCTGCTTCAAGTTGTTTGTGGACGCACCAGTTTTCTCTCTGCTGGATGGAAAGCTCCCTGAGGGTTTGTTTATTTGTACATGCTCAGTGCCTACCAAAGCATCAGAGCAGCCTCCTGACAAACAGCTGTGGGATGGAGGTGGGGGGAGCTTTAGGTTGGAGGATAAACAGAGACTTGGTGATAGAGGCAACCTGACAGGACCTGGAAGCAGGGGTGGCATCTCAACAGGCGGCTTGGGAAGGGCAAGTCAGAGTTCAATTCCAGGGGCCATTTGAGGAGCTACAAGTCAGGTTATTTTCTCCTACCTCTTTTGGGTTGTGGGTCCCCTTCGATTAATGCTCTGGACCCTCTCCCCAGAAAATGTACATACCCACAGCATTTCATAGAGGGTACCTGGACCTTTTCGGGGAAAGAATCCCAAAGCAAAAACATAGCTGACGACTGGAAAGGTAGATTACAGCCATATTGTGAAGGGTTTCTGGGCCATAGTGAAAGTTGCGTTCACTTCAACAGTTAATCGGGAACAGTTGATGTTTTTGGTTTTTTGTTTCTTACTTTCTTTTGACGTGTTATATCTCGCAGCTGCTGACCCAGATCGTATGCATAATGATTTTTTTCACAAGCTAGACACACACATGTAGCCAGCACTTGGAAAAGTCCCTTTGTGTCCCCTTTGCCACCTTCCCCTTCAGGAGTAACCACTGGCCTGACATCCAACAGCATAGATTAGTTTCACCTGTTTTTGTGCTTAATGGCCTCGTATGGTAGGTACTTCTTTTGACTCTTTGTGTCTGGCTCCTTTCACTCAACATTATATTTGTGAGATTCATCCATATTGTTATACAGTTCCCTGGCGGTCTAGTGGCTAGGATTCGGGGCTTTCATCCATATGGTTGCATGTATTTGGAGCTTGTCATTTGCTATGGAATATTCCGTCGAGTGAGATATTATTCTCCTGCTTGGGTCGTTGAGGCAGTTTCCATCTGGGGGCTGCTACGAACATTCTAATGCATGTCCTTTGGCAGATATAGGACTAGAATGGCAATATGTAAATGTTCTGCCCAAGTGACTATTGCCATATTTTGTGTTCCCTCCCCCCATCCAGTTGATGATTTTTGAGGGGCATCATAAGATTAGAGTTGAATTTTAGGAAGATTTATTTGGCTGTGGTATCTTTGATGTCTCTGAGCAGTGGTTTCAGAGAGCCCTGGGAATCTGCAGAGTCGCCTTAGGGGCTGCCACCAGGCAGAGAGAAGGGAGGCTGAGTTTGTGGTAGTGCTCTGAGCTCCTCGTTCACAGCCACCCTCCAGCAGAGCAGGTGCGCTCGTATCTGTTTCATTAGCTTTTGCCATTATCTAGGATTACTGGTCCATGGCCAGCAGTCTGACAAGTTGACAGCTGTTGGGGGAGAGCTCAGGGAAACCAAGAAAAGCGAGGCGGTTGTAGTCATCTCCAAGCACATATCGAGGGAGGGCCTTAATAAGAGGTTGACGGCAGGGGCACCAGAGAGGAAGGTGTGGATAGGAAAATAGAACCTGTAGGACTGGTCACCTCTTTGGATGTCAGGGAGCAAGGGGGTGGTCTCAGAAACAGAACTAACGTTTTGAATCTAGGTTACTGTAATAAAGGTTGCTTTCTTAGCAGAGAGTTTGAGAAGCCAAGTCCAGAGAAGGGCCCCCGGGGAGAAGAAGATGGGGAGCCTGACTTCTGACAAGTTTAAGGAACAGGCAGGCTATGTGGATGAGGGGGTCCCGCAGACAGCTCCGGGACCAGACACAGGTGTAAGAATCCTCTGTAAGGGGCTTCCCTAGTGGCTCGGTGGTTAAGAATCTGCCTGCCAATGCAGGGGACCCGGCTTCAAGCCCTGGTCCAGGAGGATCCCACATGCTGCCGAGCAGCTAAGCCCGTGCACCACAACTACTGAGCCCACGCTCTAGAGCCTGCGAGCTACAACTAGCCCGCATGTGTAGAGCCCATGCTCTGCAACAAAAGAAGCCACCGCAAGGAAAAGTAGCCCCCACTCGCCACAACTAGAGAAAGCTTGCGAGCAGCAACGAAGACCCAACACAGCCAAAAATAAATTAATGAATGAATGAATTAAAAAAAAAAAAGAATCCTCTGCAAGCCCTTGGAGGGAGATGGAAGGAGGGAGGACAGAGAGAGGAAAAATAAGCACGCAGGCAAAGTCTTCAAGGACAGCTGAGCTTGGAGGACTTGGAGAGGGAAAGATGTCAGCCCGGGAGACAGAGCGGGACAGTCGGAGGCATGCAGACGCGCCCAGGGGAGGATCGGGGCTCAGAGACCGAGGGCAGAGTCAGGAGGGTGGGACAGTCCAGCAGTGTCAGTGTCAAAAACTGGACTTGTTCCAAGAGTTCTTCAGCTTTATCTGGAATCATGACATTTCACGGAAGTGCCTTCTTAACCATCAGTAATGTTCAGGGTTATGTGCTATTGTGCTGTTATCTCTGAAAACTGGCAACAGCGTGCCCTTGCACATGGTAACTCGCCCAGAAATTTCAGTTCACTCTGATAGCCCTTCCCAGAACATTCTGGCTAAAAAAGCTTACTGTATTTGTGAGCATGGCTTTATTTTAAAACATCCATGAACAGTATTTTCTCCCCCATATGCTTGCTTGCTTCAGAACCCACTTGGTAAGGAAAGCTCCCCTGCCCATCCCTCCCCTATTTGGGCTGATCCCCGCTTATAAAGTCTTCTGGGGATTCAGAAGCAACTCTGTGCTGACCACACACCCCCCTCCCATGTGCGTAATTCTTTCAGGGCACTAGATTCACCTGTTCGTGTCCCTACACAGTTTACTTTAGTGACTTTGTCCCTGCCGTGATCATTATGACAATATATAAATATTAAGTGCTTAAACCAATGATCTGAGGAATTCTAAAGAGCAGGAAAGAGAGGACCACTCAGAGAGAAGCAAAGAAGAGGTGCAGAGCGTGTACATTGTTGTCCTTTGCTAAGAATGAGGAAGCTGAGACCCAGAGAGGGCAAATGACTGGCCACCAGTTCGGCACGTGAGGAGTCAGGGAGTCCCAGGCGTTGTGCTGAGCAGCCCTGATGTATTCTAGTCCCTGCGGCTCTTTTATCCAAATGTACATCCAGATCACCCGGAACTTTTTCAGAATGTACTTTTCCCAGGACTTACCCTGATGTTCTGATTCTGGAGGTTTGGGGGTGAACTTCAGACCTGGGCGCACTGAAAGAACTGCCCAGGTGATTCTGAAAGCAACCCTGTTAGGAGTCCAACATCTAGTCACTTTGTGGTTTCTGTGTTTCACTCCACGCTACCTCTTAAGTACAGGTATAATCTGCGTCTAAGAAAATGTCATTAAACGGGTTGTGTCTCAGAGAGGAAAAACCAATACTTTCCTCTATTTAAGAAGTATATGGGGGCTTCCCTGGTGGCGCAGTGGTTGAGAGTCCGCCTGCCGATGCAGGGGACGCGGGTTCGTGCCCCGGTCCGGGAAGATCCCACATGCCGCAGAGCGGCTGGGCCCATGGGCCATGGCTGCTGAGCCTGCGCGTCCGGAGGCTGTGCTCCGCAACGGGAGAGGCCACAACAGTGAGAGGCCCACGTACCGCAAAAAAATAAATAAATATACTATATGGAATTACTAAAAGTGAATGTTACACTAAATATTAAGAAGGGAAGCACCTGATAGGCTACTAAGAAATAAGAGTCTTGTGAGGCAAAGGATTCTGATACTTTTCCGGTTATCTGCAAAAATATCTTACCTGTTGACCACATACATTTGCATGCTAAATTGAAGAAGTTCAACAAGTCCATAAGTAGAAATTAAAATGAAATTAAGTATTTAGTTGAAGCTATCTGATATAGATGGTATATGAGAAAGCACTTCATAAATTGGAGGCATTATTGGGATACCAGACTTACCCCATTAGAAATAGAATACCAGATTTCGACATTGGGTCGAGGCAGAAGTGACGTACAAACATGTGGCAGCATCTGTATGTGACACATAGGTATGTTTCCCCAGAATTTAGCTGGGGATGGTTTTCATTTATAAATGAAGGCACAAGCATCCTGTGATCATGTGATCACTCTGGGTCAGTTCATTTATCAATGTTGACACTGACAGGTCATGGCTGTTTATAAGACTTGAATATGTTTATTTTTTCAATCGACTAAAATCAGTCTCATAATTTCTACATGTAATATAAACACGTCATTTATTTTGACTTATATTATACATAAAATTGTTCCAAAGAATCTCATGTGCTTCTGAAAATACCCCAAGGACAAACTTTTTTTTTTTTAACATCTTTATTGGGGTATAATTGCTTTACAATGGTGTGTTAATTTCTGCTTTATAACAAAGTGAATCAGTTATACATATACATATATCCCCATATCTCTTCCCTCTTGCGTCTCCCTCCCTCCCAGTCTCCCTATTTCACCCCTCCAGGCTGTCACAAAGCACTGAGCTAATATCCCTGTGCCATGCGGCTGCTTCCCACTAGCTATCTACCTTACTACGTTTGTTAGTGTGTATATGTCCAAGGACAAACTTTTGACAAAATCTACTTCAACCTTCTGAAACTCGTATTTGGTCACAGACAACTAAGTGCTGATTTCTTATGATCTCTCCCAGGAATTTAGTCCCTGGACTCATTAAGTGTTAGAAAAATTTAACTTTACAGTTAAATGCCTGAATAAATAATAGGCACTAATGTTGTCATTATTGGTATTAGCATTTGCTGGAAGGCGTATGTTACTCCCAGTGCCACTCATAAGATGAATTACCCTTGGGAAGCAGCCCCCTTCCTTCCACTGTAAGCACCTGACCTGCAGAAGCAGACTTAAGCAATGGAGGCATCTTTCTTTCCAGAGCTTGCAGCATCACAACTGTACTTTCCTATATTCATCCTTAATATAAGGGGGAAAGTGCCACCGAGGCCAGAGTCCAGATAAGGAGCTGCTTTTGAAACCAAGGGTAGCAGGTAGCCTAAAACCAACATCTATGTCACCCTCCTTTCATAAGTACAGGAATGAGGAAAGTATATGCCCTAGTGTTCATTTTGGAAACTCAAGTAAAACTGTGCTTAAGACATAAGAAGGAGTTGTGTAAAATGTTATACTTCAGAGATGTTTGTTATGGTTCCTAATTGATATATAATCAGAAACAGAGCTAATACAGTGAGTTTCTCTGACTTGACCTCTTCATCCGGAGGTAACGCATCTGGGAAAGTATTACCTGAAGGAATCCTTTTGTAATGTGACATGATCCCCATTTGTTTCAGAAATTCTGAGTTTTATACATTGGGTTCAGGCCCTTATCATCACTCATCTAAAATACTGCCACAGATCCCTGTGTCATAATTTTATTGGAGAAAGTATTGAGTTCCTGCCGTGTGTCCAGCCCCAGGAATATATTGCGCCTTCTGTTTGCTGAATTAGGAAAAGGAAAAATTGCAAAGCCATTGCTTCCTGCCAGGGCTATCCATGTGTCTCGTAACAAACCAAATCAGTATGTGTTTATCTTGTGTGTCTTGTATATGGAAGAAGTAGAGACCTGTGTAATATGGGGTGGCTGGCCTCAAGGGCCAGCCATCAGAGAGAGAATTAGACTTAAAGAAGGACTCTGGTGGGTGAAGTAGATGCAAAATATTTGTGAGAAGTATGATGACTGTAGTCGTAAAGCCAGCCCTTGGGACGTGTGGTCTGGTAAGTTACTAGAACACCAAGAGAAGCAGAATATTTGAAATAGTTCTGGCCTGGAAAATCTGGGGCTGAGAGTGGCCATAGAAATTCTTTATCTGGGCTTACAGGCAGCATCCTTTCCCACTGCATTCCGTTTGATGTTCTTGTTTTGTGAAATTCTTGTGTTTAAGAGAACAAACCTTAACAAGCAAGCTGTTGGTAGTAACATGCTGTGTATTTAAATTGATGTCCTCTTTCCAGTGGTCTTGAGTGTCGTTCTGTCATGATCTACCTTTTGCTTGATTCAGCCCCCTTTCTCAAAAGTTCTGTATCTCATTGAAAGAAAAATTTTAATGGATTTGAATTAATTCATATTTCTGAGGAATTTTATATCCCCTGTTAAGAGATATTCTGAAATTTTACAGAACTCAGTGAGCTGCAGTAGAAGTGTGCCATTTGGGTGCCAGATTATTTAAATTGCATTGATGTTGCTGATGAGGTTTGGACCTTAAATGACTTGGCTTGGTTTCCTAGTCCATGTTTTCCCTCAAGTAACTTTTTTTTTTTTTTGGAAAAGGAGGGAATCAACAAATTTGCTTTGGAAGGGAGAGCTCTAATCCTTTTACATAGAGAATGAGTTAGAAGTACAGGAAGCTTCCTTGGGGACCCCTTGTATCTTCAGTTCTTTCCCTTTGAAAATATATGAACTTTTAGGTTCCGTGAGTCTCAAAACAAACAGGTACTTTACCTGTGAGGGCCAGCATGGAAAGTTCATCTTGCTGGTCATTCCAGGAATTCGATAGACACTGCTTTTCCCCAATGCAGTTATCAAGTCCGGACGTGTTGGAAAGGAGGTTGGGCATATTCCCTGGCTATCGTTTCATGGGAGAAGGTGAGATGAAGAAAGAAAGAAAAATTAAGTATCCTGTTATGTAGTCGGTAGCATGTGCGAGTTATGGGTATCGGGACCATCGAGACCAGAGTTGGGCCTTTTTTTTTTTTTTTTTTTTTGGTCAGTGAGTGCAAGGAGGGTGCGAAGCTTCCTGACAAGTTAAACTTTGGCACCTGTGACTCAGGGCCTGAGTGCCACGTACAGTGGGCAGAGGGCCCAGATCATGGCTGTTTTAATCCCCTCTGTGCCTCCTAAAAAGGCAGTTAAATTACTTCCTCTGTACTGTGGACATTGGACATACTTGCTAGATGGTAATCTGGAAGAGGTAACAGTAGATAATAATTAACGTATCTTCCACTCTTTCATGACAGAGCTCATCTTATGGCGTTGGTCATTATCATGTTATAGGTTATGAAGTGTTTAGGATCATAGAATTTTACTCAACTTTTTATCCTTGAAATTTTCAAACATACACAAAAGTAGGATGCACTCCGTGTACCTGCCACCGAGCTTCAACAATTAGCAACAGATTTCATAGCCAGTCTTGCTTCATCTACCTCTTCACCCACTCTCACTAGCCTTCTCGTTTGGCACCATAGATTAGTTTTGCCTTGAACTGTAAGAAAATGGAATTAGTATGCACTCTTCTGTGACTGGCGTCCTTCGCTCAGCATGACGTCTAAGGGATTCGCCCATGTTGTTGGTGCATCGGTAGTTGGTTTCCCTTTTTCCTCACCTATTAGAAGGCTTTCAGCCGCGTTCCTCTCATATTCCCCTGCGCTCACCATTCCTGAATCAATGCTTCTCTCTTGGTCCCTTATCCTTCGACCTCCCTTCCCTTCACACGGTGGAAACCACTCACTCAGGGGCCCCCCCCATCACCAAGTTCCATGAGCTATGCTTGCTCTCTCCTTCCTTTATCCCTGTAAAGTGACTAATAACTGCCCCTCCTCCTGGTTTCGTGAATAACAATTACTGGGATTTTTTTTTTTTTTTTAATCATGAAAGCATCACTTGTGGTTGAGAGCACAGACTCTGGAGCCAGGCTGCCGGGATCGCAGTGCTGGCTCCTGCACTTACCTTCGCTCTGACCTTGGCTGTGTTCTAAGCGTCTGCCTCCCTCAGTTCCTTTAATCCTAAACTGGGAAAAACAATAGTAACAACCTCATAGTGTTGTTTTGAGGATGAAGTAAGTTAATATCTGTAAAGCTCTTAGAACAATGCTTGGCAAGTGTAAGTGCTGTACAAGTATTAGCTATTAAGAGCAAAAAAATAAATAAAAACGTACACACTGCAGGAGTGCATAAAAACACTGAAAATCCCCTAAAATCCTCACCACCTATCTATAGCTACATTGTGGACTATTCCAGTGTGTTATTTGGATATATTTTAACTAAACATATTTATAACTAACTGACTAAACATATTTACACAGCATTAACGTGCCCTTCCTGCCTCTCTTCCCCTAGCTTTTGTGACGGTGTCGCCCTGCCCCTTCTCTGCTCCTTTGAAGCTGCCGTTATTGTCCCCTGACACACGGGGAAGGCCCAAGGGTGCGCCCTGCTCTTTTCTTCATGCTCTCCCTCCAAAGTCTAGCACTCAGCCACCATTTCCGGGCTGTTGATCCCCATCCAGCCCAAAGAAAGAAGTCTTGTTCATTCTTACGTTTCCTATCTCTTGCATCCAGCTTTTTCTTTACATTCCAATTGCCTCCATATATTTGAAACCTTATGCTCTAACTCCTAATGGCAGTAATGATGCTGATAGATAAGATTGAGTGGTTTCCGTGTGCCAGGCTCTTTTCTATATGATCCCATTTAATCATTACAGTCCTATGAGGTAGGCACTCTCGTTACCCCATTTTACAGATAGAGCGCCTCGGGGTTCAGTGAGGCTAAGTGGCTCATTCCACATACACACGAAGTGGCACAGCCCAGATTTGAACCCAGTTCCATCTGATCGTAAATATGACCTATACCAGGCTTCCCTGGTGGCGCAGTGTTTGAGAGTCCGCCTGCCGATGCAGGGGACACGGGTTCGTGCCCCGGTCCGAGAAGATCCCACATGCCACGGAGCGGCTGGGCTCATGTGAGCCATGGCCGCTGAGCCTGCGCGTCCAGAGCCTGTGCTCCGCAACGGGAGAGGCCACAACAGTGAGAGGCCCACGTACCAAAAAAAAAAAAAAAAAAAAAAATGACCTATACCGTATTGCCTGCCCTCTAGACCTTCCATGGAAATGCTCTACTTGTCTCTCTCTACCCCCCACTTCTATTCCATCCTACAAAAGGTTTTTGGGTTGTTTTTCTGATAACACTTCCTATGCCTGTCATTCTGGTCAGAAACCTTCAGTGGCTCCCATTTTCACATAACAGAATCAGCTTTCATCCACTCTCTACTGCTCCCCTCAATAACCGTTCTAAATTCTCCCCACTCCTTTGCCACCACCCATCCAGTTCGTATCCTTAAGGGATTGATCCATTTAAGAACTGTATCCTTCGTGCATGTCTGCTTGCTCAAGCCCTCACTGACTCTGTCTTCTCTAAGCTCCTAATGCTTGCGCTTGGCATGCCTTATTGGCCCACTGATATTCCTTATTCATATTCAGGGCTTAGTCCATCTTGTTGGAGTCACAAGCCCCTTAATCACCAGTGTAACAGCCCACATTCATTGTTTGTCGGCCATGCCCAGCCCAGCTGGTGACTGTAAATGTCAGTGTGCTGCACACACACGTCTCAGTCCTTCTCAGCCTTTCTCTCTCTCAAACGCCCCCCACTCCTACGCCTTCAAGCAGCTGTGCTGTTCAAAGCATGAGAATGACTACCTAGTTGCTTCTTAATCGAAAATGGATGTAACGGCGTTTACCTGTTGCCTCACTTTCAGCTCTCCAGTTAGGTGTTCGGTTGTTTGTCTTAACTCGCTGTGGGCATGTAGGTGAGCTCCTCTCTGCTTAGCAGGATTAGAAAGCACATCCTCTGCTCAAAGTCAGGGAGATGCTAGGCCTTTATGACCAGAATCCTAAATATCTCTGTTCTGCTGCTTTGTCAGCCCACCAGGAATGAGGGTGGAATGGCTGTGTTGGGGACAACAGCCCGGGTAAGGGATCTCATTGCAGACAGCGTCCAGCCCTGCTCCGCTAGGGGAGGTAGAGGGAGTGCAAGGCAGATCCCTCAGGAAGGCTGATGGGGAGGACTCCAGCTGTCACATAGATGGAGAAGAAGGCACCTGTTTTCTGAGTTTGGGTATCAGAAGGGCCATCAACCACATAACCACAGGTAAGAGATGAATGGGCCTTCGGAATGTTCTACCTCCTTCCTTAGATTGGTCCTGTGTCCCTTGCCAGGAATCACTTCCTCAAGGCAAAGTCCCTGTGTCTTTTGGAACCGAACGATGCTATATGAAATGAGAGAATGATTTCCAAACGACATGAGAACATAGCCCAGAGACCGTTTCCTTGCACCCCAAGGTGCTCAGTATCTGTGCAGGGAAGGAGCCGGAGGGTGGGGACGACTCCAGACGGGAGACCCTAGATCTCTGCTCCTCCACAAGTGGGCTTCACACCACACCAGCAACGTCAGCCTCACCGGAAACTTCGCACAAATGCAAGTTCTCCCCCCAGCCCAGACCTACCGACTCAGAAACTCAGAGATAGAGAAGCACTGTTCCAGGGGGCTTCCTCACGTCATATAGCATCGTTTGCTCCCCAAAGCAGTGAGCCCTTTGAAGGCAGGAATTCAGTCTTCCGCTTCTCTGATCATGCCCACTTCCTCTCTCCAGCCCCAGCAAGCTTCTCCTGTAGAACCTGCAGACAGATGTGATGTGTGCAGTGATGGCTAGGAACACCAGGGTTGATTTCAGCCCTGGAGAGCTTCAGTTTTCTCATCTGGAAGATGGGCTAATAACACCACCTTCACCATAACCCCCAAATATATAGTTAAAATAAAAAAACAGGGTACAGAGCAATGCATGAGATGCTCCCGTTTGTATTTTTTGGAACAGGTATGTGGGTAATCACGTTTGTGTATGTGTGTGATGTCTTCAGAAGGAAACACGAGAAACTGGTAACAGTGATTACCTTGGGAAGTCTAGACTAGAAGGACAGCTATTTTTTGTTGCCTACGCCTTTTGACTGTTTAAAATTTTGACTATGCACGTATATTCTTTTCAAAACTAGTTAATGAAATAATAGTAATTTCTTTTTCAGAGGTGCTGTAAAGAGTAAGTAAGATAACTTGACATAAAGCCCTGAACACAGTGCCTGGCACAGGAAAAGCACTCTGTTAGTGTCAGCCTTTGTCTTCAGTATTAAATAGTTGTGGAATTCATCCATTCATTTATTTATTCATTCATGAATAAACAAATGGGACATGCAGCTGTCCTCAGCCAGCCACGCAGATATGAGCAAATCATTTCTCAGCCAGTCTCACTATGCTAGGTAGAGAGTAAAACTTGTTTGTAAAGGTCACTCTCAGTCTTGATGGTAAACACGTGCCTCTGCATGGCTGGACCCTAGCTCGGCATACACGGTGGGGGGAGCTGGACCCTGCACCTCTGCAGTGCACGTCAGAGAGCTGCTCCCTCGGCCCGCCTCCACTGGCTGTGAACCTGTTTGGGGCACAGTATGGGGGTGCAGAGCAGCATTGCCCTCAGAACCTGGGCACCACGCAAGTGGCCAGCCCATGCTGGAGGTGAAAGTTCACAGTCCCAGAAACTGGCCCTGATCGGGTGCATCGGAGTCCCAGGGACCCCAGCCCAGCTCCTCAGAGCTGTGAAGGGTAACCTTTGGCTTGGAACAGGCAGTCTTTTGCAGGGTACATGGGGGAAGGAGCAGCAAGGTGTATCCTGTTTCTAAGAAGACAAACACTGTACACATTAACATCCCAGGGTGATAGGTTCACACTGGCTGATGTGTTGTATTGGTTGCTATATTGAGTGTCTTAACCTAACCCAGGTATTTATTGAGGCCCCATTCTCTGCATTAGTCACTACGAGAGAGAAGATGGCATGGATAACGCACCTGCCTGGTTAAGGGTGTGGCTTTGAAGTAGGAGAATTCTGGGTTCAAATCCTGTTTCTGCCACTTTCTAGCTTTCTGATCTTGGCAAATTCTTTAACCTTCCTGAGCTTCAGTCCCAATAGGTATAATAAATGTGACCTCTTACAGTTGCAGGCAGTATTAAGTGAAGTATTATCTGTAGAGAGTACTTGACATAGTAGCTGGCACATAGTAAGTAATGAATGAATGTACTTGCTATACTATTATTATTGAGCTAAACTTCCCACAGTTTAGTGGGAAGACGATTTTCACACACAAAGTCAACTACATAACAATAAGCATTAAATAACGCACAGTTAAGCATTGAAATAAATAAATGGTGTTGCGGACCCTTTTTGAGAGCTTGATGATAGCTATAAATCCTCACTTCAGAAAAAATAAACATAGGCGCACAACTGAATTTTGCATGCGATTTTAGGGGCTTCATTCACATCTCCCCCTGCCTCTCCCATCTCATGCGTGGGCCATCCCTTAGGGGTCCTTGAAACCCCTGAGCTTCAAGCATATAGCAAGAATTCGTAGGGGGAATTAGTCACTGTAAGCAAAAGTATTGATAGTTAGGGAGCCCTTCCTGGAAGAGCTAAAAATGTGAACTAGCCTAAAAGAAGAGAGAATTTAAATTGGCCAAGAGAAGCAGGCGGAGAACTTGGGTGGAGATTTGCAGATGGGACTTGAAAACGCAGCCCACAAAGCCAGAGGATGGGTTGACAGCCCCCTGAGGCTACAGCAGTATACAGCAGGTGAGGTTCCAGCTGGGCCCCTGGAGTCAGACTGCCTGGGCTCAAATCCCAGCCAAGCAGCTTGCTAGCTGTTTGACGCTAGGTACGTATTTAACCCCTCTGTGCCTCAGTTTCTTCATTTATAAAATGGGGATGAAAATACATAGAATTTCTCACAGGGTGATTGTGAGGATTCAGTAGGATAATGTATTGACAGTGATTGGCATATAGGCTGGTGTCTGGTGTAAGCTCTGTGTAGCAATAAGCTGCTTTTAAGATTAGGATTTTTATTATGGGGCCAAAATACTAGGGAGGATCTTGACTGCAAAGCTGAGCCCTTTGGACTTTTTCTGGAGTTCCTGGTGAATCCCTGGAACTTCTTTGAGCCAGAGAGAAATAAACTGAAAATGGTACTTTATCTGAGCATATGCTGGTCAGGATAGATTAGACTGGAGGAAAATAAGGGACGTAAGTGGTTATGAGGCTGTTGCAATAGCCCTAACTTGAGGTGCTGGGAGCCAAGACCGGAAAATGGGGAGAAATTTCAATGCGGGGTTTGTCAGAGTCGGAATCAAAAGAATTTAGAAAGTGCCAGCGTCTAAGGTTACGCTGTTCAGTAAAGGTCGCTGTGACTGCTGAGCACTTGAAATGTGGCTCATCCAAATCGAGATGTGCTGTAAGCGCAAAATGCATGCTGAGCTTCAAAGATTTAGTACCCAAAAGAATAAAATATCTCGATTTTTTTAACATTGGTTTACGTTTTAATTTTGGTCATATTGGGCTAAATAAAATATATTAATTTCACTTTTTAATTTTTTTTTTCATGTGGCTACTAGAAAATTTAACCTCACATATGTGGCTCACATTTCTGTTGGACAAAGCTTGATTTTAGGAATTGGAAGGAGGGCTAATGCAAAAGGATGCCTCGTGACCAGGACAACGGCGGTGTCACTCATTGAGAAAGGGACATGAGAAAGATTGGGGGCAGGCGGCTATGTTGCATCGGGTTTTAGGTGTGTTGTGTTTGAAGCAGCTGTGCAGCATTCGAGTGTAAATTGAAATAGGCTTTTTTATTTAGACATTGGAATTAAGGTGAAGGGTCAGGGCTGTATGCACAAGAAGTGTGTTGGTCTTAGCTAAAGTCCTTAATGGGTAAGGCATCTACTGTCACTGAGGACCACTGCAGGTCAGGCAGGTGCTGAGTAATTTACGTATGTTCTCTCATATCCTCCTGGTACAACCCTGTTAGGTAGGTTCTATTATTATCCCTTCCCATTTTACAGATGAGGGAACTGAAGGTCAGAGAAGTGAAACAACATGGGGTAGTCCGTGATGAGCCAGGATTCGAATTTATCTGACTCTAAAGGCTCTTGTTCACTCTGCTACACCAGCCCTCCAGGACTGGGCCCCTGAGAAAACCAGACTCAGAAGAAGGAACAAGAGCTGTAGAAAGGAACAGCATTAGACAGGCAAGAACATGATGGTCTGGTGTCTCGGAAGCCAGGGAGGAGACACTTTCCAAAAGGAAGTAGCTGTTAGGAAAACAAATTTAGACTTGAGTTACAAAGGATGTTAAATGCTAAGAACTGTTTCAAACTGAAGGAGGGTTAATCCTGTAGGTTAAGGTCATTAGAAGGAGTTAGAATTTTCCAGGACTTGTCCAGACCTTTGAAAAGTTAAGCATAGGTAGGAAGTGGCATTCTTTTAAACTGACCTGTTCTAAGACCCAGGCAGAAATAAACATGGGTCGAACCAAGAGGCAGAGACTCTAATAATCATCACTGGTGTTTCTCAGGAGGACCTGTATCGGAATCCTTTAGAAAGCTTGTAAATACAGATTCTTGGGCTCTGCATCGGATATAATGAATCAGATTTTCTTGAACAAATGCCCCAGGTGTTCTAGATACACAGTTAAGTTAGGAACCAGCTGCTCAGGCTATGCAGCTCTCTCCTCTGGATTTATTACCCAGGATTGCCTCATTCTCATGGCTCCCTGCCAGCTTCGCTAGGGCACAGGAGGACGATGGGACCATCCTGCGTCTTTAGCAGTAGTCCTACCTGGAATCTGGGGCAGTCCTTCTTTTAAATAAGAGCAACCAGCTCTCCTTCGCTTAGATCTTCTCTCAAGGCCATTGAACTCCCCACTTCTACCGTCATTGCTATGGAAACCACCTATCTGAAGGAGCAACAGGCCCTAAAGGGAGGCCTTGTCTTCTTTGTCCAGTGCTTCTGGCTGACGCTTGGCCTTGCTTTCTCCCGATTCCTTCCTTGTGTCTTTGATGTTCAGAGGCCTGCAGTAAAGAGTGGCGATGGAGAGGATGACCTTGAGAGTCAGGTGGCCCTGAGTCCCAGCTCTGCTACGTAAATCAGCGTGATCTTCGGCAAGATCTTTTAACCTCTCTGTGCTTCATCTATAAAGCAGAAATGATAAAAGAATTCATCTCTAAGAAGATTAAATGAAATGATTCTTGGAATTTACTTACCTGGCACATACTAAGTACTCAGTAAGCGGTGGTGGTTTTTTGAATTTTATCATCATAACGATAGCAATAACATCTTCATCACCATCATCATTATTCAGTGACATGTGCCCTGGATGTCAGGTAAAATCTACTAATCAGAGATACCAGACAAAGACTTCAAAGGGTTATTAGCAAGTTTAAAAGCATCTGCTTTTAGAGGAAGTGCTCTGTTGAGGTTTTGAGAGAGAATCGTTCTCTTTCTTTTTCACTCTGCTGATTCTGAGCCCACACATACTTCTCTTAGAAAGGAACATCACTGTCACTTCGCTGTCTCTTCCCCACCGCGAAGCACGTCTTCCACCGCTCTGTGCAGCCCTTCCTCATCTGTCCATCTTATTTTCCATCCCCCCTAGGCCAGCAACTTGTTCCTTGCGCTCTGTGTTCTCGGAACTGGACAGGAGCAGGGCAGGACATGCAGCCAGCCAGTCACAGGTTCAACTACCCTTGGCCTCATTGCCTGCGAGCTTTGTTTGCGGGGGGTGGGGGGGGGGGTGTTAGGACTATACCTTGTGAATTCTGGGGGGATACAATTCAGCTGATAACACTGGGAGAGGTAGTTTACTTTCCCACTCCAGGAGCGGGGAGAAGGTCAGGGCCTGCGGGTGCTCAGAGGGCTTCCCACGGGCTGTGATCAGCGGATGCAGCTACCAAGTGCTCAGCAGGGGTGTCCTCTGTGTTTACTACACTCACATGCTTATTTTATCTGATGCCTTAACAGTCCTTTGAGATAGAAAAGTATTATTATCCCCATTTTTCCCATGAGGAAGTTGAGGCTTAGATAGGCTACAGGTCCCGCCCAGGGCGCCAAAGGTAAGAAGGGGCAGGGGCAGGGATGAGTCCAAGTCCCCTGGCCTAATCCTTGAGCATGTCCCAGGAACTAAATATCCGAGGCACAGTGTAAAGGCTGTGCCACAAGTTCAAATAGAGGGCCTGGCAGGTGTGCCTCTGCTCAGATCCAGCCCACTTGTGTAAGATTTTCTGATTTTTCCAGAAATTTTTCTTTTTAAGGTGAAATCTCTTCATTTTTCAAGTGTTGACAATTAAAACACACACACATTCTCTCTCTCTCTCTCTCTCTCCCTCCCTCCCTCCCTCCCTCCCTCCCTCTCTCTCTCTCTCTCCCCCCCCTCTCCCCCCTCCCCCTCTCTCCCTCCCTCCCTCCCTCCCTCCCTCCCTCCCTCCATCCACACACACACACACACACACACAATTTAGTTAACCCTCTGTGGGACCCAACCAAACACATCTGCAGTCTGCATTCAGCCTGCAGGCTCTGATAGAAAATAATAAGTGTTCATGAGAATAGAAAACCGGTTCTTAGGGGCCTGACTGTCCACTCCCTGAACTCCTGCCAAGACCCTATCAGTAGATGTTGCTACCTGATCACATTACCTTGAAACTCTTCTTTTACTGTCTGAATTTTTCCCTTGTTTCCCACTGAACACGTGGTTTTCAGTATTAACCAGCCTGGGGGCCCAGCACTGGTTACATGTCTGTGTGTACCGGGTGCACCAGTGCCAGGCGCTCCGGTTTGTCTTTCCAACAAGCCTGTGAGACAGACTGCTGTCCCATTTAGAAGAGAGCTGGGGTAGGACATTGATGGTTGAAGGCAGGATCAGAGGGTAAGTGGTAGCCTGCTGGCTTTTTTTTTTTTTTTTTTTTTTGCAACCTGCTCTTTTATTACAGCCACAAGGGGTGTGTTTGCTCAGAAAGTTGGCGTCACTCCAGTGATTCAGTTACTGGCCAGGCCATGATGACTTGTGATTCAGATCCTGGGGCTTCCTGGTGCCTTCCCCCCAGAGTGTGCTCTGTGACACACTTTCCATCCCCACCCTCCTCTCCCTGCTTCAGGTCCCACTAGACAAAGATTAAAATGCCCACATTTCCCTAAAGTGACAACTTGTTCCTAGGAATTTCTAGGAAGCTGAGAATTCAGATGGATAATAGCATTAAAACCAATGCAAAGTATTTGAGTAGCTAAATACTACTTATGTTTATTCAAATCTCTCAGCCACATGTAAAAGTGGAAACAAGGCTGCGGACGCAATAGGCAGAGTTTTATCAAACCCGGGTGTCTGCACAGGCAGGCACAGGCCTGGGCCCTTCTGGGTGGGTTATCCAGTGACTCCAGAAGTTGACCTCAGTCCTTGCCTAATAGCCACAGCGAGCACATTCTCACTTAGCTTATGGATATGAGAGGGGAGACCTGTCTTCCAGGGCACTAGACAGACAAGCAGATGCCTTCTGCACCAGAAGGGGTGTTGCACAAACGTGAAGCCATCAGCAAGGCCACAACTCCAGGTCATGGAGTGTCAAGGTCGCCCTTGATGAGAACCACATCGTAGACTGTTCAGTGATGTCCAGAGTGTTTGCAAATCAAATTAATTGGAATTGCATCCTTTCCTTGATACAATAGGAAGTGTGGCTTCTGGGGTGGAGAGGCTTAAAAGCTAGTTCAAGGCTCTGAGCTGGGTTAACTTGGAGCAAGTTTTTCTAATTTTGGCTGCCTCATCTATAAAACAAGGATGAAAAAGTAATTTACCTTTCAGGCTGAGAGTGAGGCTTGACAGACGAATGCAGATGAAAGTATGTGTGTGCTCTAAGGTCCTATACATCGGGTGCTGTTTGTCTTGGAAGCTATTTTTGGAGTAAGAATAACGCAAGTTTTTTATCCAGGTAGTAGCACAAACAAACAGCCAGACATCCGTGCATTGAGGGAAGACCAAAGACACCCTCTGAGGGTGCAGAGAGGCTCAGAGATGTTTGTGTCCCAGCCTCTCGGTCTGGTTCTGCCCCAGCCCAGCTGTTGAGGCAATGCAGAGCAGCTGCAAGTGGGGAGGACGTCCTCAGCAAGACCTCCTGCTCCTGTAAACACCACCCACCACTCAGACGTCAAGCAGCCGTGACCCTGCTTTCGTACATGTGAGGCAGCTCAGCCCACCGAGTTCCTTGAAGAGGTTCCTTAAGTTAAAACGACATGATTTTGATTTGACTTCTCCATTGGACGCATGTTATCATAAGTTGTTTTTTTTTTAATTAATTAATTTATTTTTGCTGTGTTGGGTCTTCGTTTCTGCACGAGGGCCTTCTCCAGTTGTGGCAAGCGGGGGCCACTCTTCATCGCGGTGCGTGGGCCTCTCACTATCGCGATTTCTCTTGTTGGGGAGCACAGGCTCCAGACGCGCAAGCTCAGTAGTTGTGGCTCATGGGCCCAGTTGCTCCGCGGCATGTGGGATCTTCCCAGACCAGGGCTCGAACCCGTGTCCCCTGCATCGGCAGGCAGATTCTCAACCACTGCGCCACCAGAGAAGCCCAAGAAATTATGTTCTTTACCAGTGGCCCAGTGTACAACTTTTTCTAGAGGGATCCCCAGCAGAAGGGAGCGGGAAGCTATCTGAGGGATAGGGAGGGGGCTCTCTGTGAAGGAGCAGGTCAGAACACAGATGTCAGAAGTGGGGAAAGCTGTAACAGCCCCAAGCTGGCAAGCATGCACTGTGAACCACTGGCTGTTTATAATCGTGACTATAATACAGTCAGGAAGTAAGTCGTCCGTGTAGCAGATGCAAAGTTTCTCACCAATTTTAGGAGGACCTACCCAAGCATTTTATAACTAAAGCCAAATTGTGGCCTATTTCCTTACAGCTGTGTGGGTGGGAGGGGCCATGGCTGACCCAGTCCTGATACGTGTGTGAAATGTTCTGCAGTTACAGGAAAACTTGCTCAGGCCTTGGAAACTTTATGCCCTAGAGGTTGAGAAGAAGAGACTGCTTGGCGTTATTTTCCTGCAAAGGGAACATTTAGAAAATCCTAAGGGTGCAGCCTGGAAACCACAGGCCACTCAGAAAGGGTGTCACGTTCGCATTCTGAAGGCTGGGGGCCAATCCTCAGAACCGGCGCCAGCTGGCAGGGGAGCCCAGTTTAACATGCTACAGGGAACAAAATGAGGACCAGCGCGCTGTGAATCAGGGCACTTCAAACTGTTCGCAGAAAGGCTGCCTGCTGCCTTAGACCCGTTTCAAAGGCTCTGTTAACAGGTGCTTGCTGGGAGCGCAGAAGGGCTGGGCCAGACCGCTGGGTGTGTGCAAAGTCACCGGGAGGAGACCCTCAGCCTCTCCTTTGGGTGGGGCAGGATGAGTGCGGAATCCGAGGAGGAGGCAGCTTGTCTGGAAGTGTGTTGTAACCGGGTCGCCCAAGGCAAGGCCAGCGTGCCCTGCCACGCGCTGGCTCCTCCCAATTTCCTGCAGGGCTTGGGCTCCCTTATGCTAGGGGAATCCTCAGAGGGCTGTTTCCAGCCATTCTATTCCGTCCTGACACCAGAGTGCAGCAGAATTGCCTGGGGCGCATGCCCACAGCCCACCCAGACCAGTCGGTCAAGACGCTTGGAGGCCCATTGACCAGGTGGAGGCAGGTAGGTACACAGAGGATTCCCATTCATTGTGCTGGGTGTGACCCCCAAGGATAAATACAATAGCAGCTGCTGTGTATGGAGTGCCTTGGTCCTGTGCAAAACACTGCATGTGCACCAGTGAATTGAATCCTCAAAAACAGTAGTATCCCTATATTACAAATGAGGAAGCATGGGCTCATAGAGGTCCAGTAACTGGAAGAGGGTCCAAACCAGGAACGTGAAGCTTGCTGATTAGGTTGGACTTCAAAGTTCCGCACGCAGTTAAAAGCACAGTTTTATTTGGGCATTTGATCCAAAGCTGCCTCTGACTTCAGAAGGTACAAGCCCTACCCAAGTCCTTGAACTCAGCATCCTGAGTGCAGTAGAACTCCGGTGGACACCGCAGGAGCTGTGGGTTGCTGTTTTCGGCAGCCTTGTCTAATGTAAGCCTTTATGGCAGATAACGCCTTGTGCACCTGCAGCCCCTCCAGAAGGTTGAGTCAGCCTGCGTTTGCTGCTGGCGCCACGGTGCCCTCAGACTTTGCTGAGTCCTTGACTAGCGCCGGCGAGGCACACCTACTGTCCACCCGCTCTGACTCATAAAACTGCCAGGGCTGCCAGCTCTGCGATGTCTTCCAATGCCACCGTGCCGAGAGAGAACTTAGCCACATATGGCAGGGGCACCAGGCAGTGCTTTTCCCCAGCCCGCCTTCCCCTTGGACTATGCCATTGGGCAACTAGACTGGTCGAAGCTCAAGGTCCGGGATGTTTCCTTTGTTTTCACTGGGAGAGAGAGGCAGAGGGCAGGCCCACGCACATGTGATGGGGGTGTGGGATTAGCCAGTGCCCTGGCCACCAGGATGAAGCCAGAGAGGTCAACGGGGTGGGGCAGGGGGGGAGGTGCTGATGTAATTCCATTAAATATTTCAGGCTTGAGGCTGTATCCTATGTGACTTTTGCTGTGGATCTGTCATTGAGAGTCTTTCAGCTGAAAGGTTCCCACTTTTTCCTGAATAAAGGCTTCCTTATCTGCCTAACTTTCTCCAAACGACTGCAAATCTTGATAGCACCTAAAAATGCACCCTTTGTGCAGAGTTCTCCAGAAGCGCTCTCTTCTGCCCTTTTCTGTTGCCAGGATTTGTATCAGTGAATAGTTGGGTAAGAGAGCCAAAACGACATGAAATCAAACCTTCTATTAACGTACAGGGCAGTGATGTTAACCTGCACATGGAGCATGGCCCGCGTTGGCCGGAGGCCTGGTAACTACCACGGATGTGTGTGTGTGTTTGTTTCCCCTTAGAAAACGCTACCTTATGCTGTATATGGGGTGCATGGATTAAACTACTAGTACTGGGTTTCTGCAGACGAAAGATTCATGAAGGTGCTCAAAAGGATTACAAGCTTAGAAACTGAGGCCGCCACTCCCGTTGCTGAGGGGCTTTGTGGTAGCAGCCTCCAAGAGGCTGTGGTGACCGGGAATGCATCCTTTTCCCCTCAAAGCATTATGAATGTCTAAGCAACTTAAAGATGACTGTTCTTCACCTTTGACAAAAAAGTTCTCTTCAGATTTCAGGTGAAACCGTAACTGAAGATGTCGACCAAGACAGCCAGCACCAACAACATCGCCCAGGCACGAAGGACTGTGCAGCAGTTGAGAATGGAAGCCTCCATCGAAAGAATAAAGGTAAGAGCCTTGAGTGGGTCAGACGTGTTTTCGGACCGGCTCCCTCTGCCCTCCCAAGGCTGGGCCACATTTCTGAGAAGGTGGATGCCATGTAATTGGGCCAGGTGCCAGGCTGTTCCCTGAGCCAGCTGAAAGCCTCCGAATCTTAACTTTCATTTCAACGTAGCACTGGCGATACAAAGTGTCTATGTGAGGCTCTCTGTGTGGACAGAAAACCTAAAGCCCGTGACAGGATTTCCTGAGGACCTGCCTTCCCTGAGCGCACATGGTCGAACCCCCTCTGTCACCGTGTCCTCCCTCGGGACAGGGCTTCCAGGTGGACTTTATAAACACCCTTGTCATCCCTCTGGAATGTATGAAGTGTTCTAGAGTTATCAGTGCAGCCAAGGTGGCCTTGCATAAGTCAACACCCAGGTGTCCTTTTTAGGAGAAGGTGGGTTTTTCAGTGTGTGCAGACTTGGACAACCACAGTCTGCAACCCAGGATAAGTATCGCCAGCCTTAGTTGAGATCTGGAGGAAACCAGAAGGCATTTGTTGGGTCACCTGACTTTGACGTCTTTTCCCCCCAGACCCTCAGAGATGGCTAGGCGGTGAGTGCCTTGGCATGTTGTGAGTAATGGCCGTCGCCTAGATACTGAAGCAGTCACCTGATAAATTCCTCTGGGCCTAGAGATAGTCACCTGTCTTCAAAACAGGAGGCTGAAAAAAACAACAACAACAAAAAAAACAAAAAAGCTTCCCTGGTGGCGCAGTGGTTAAGAATTTGCCTACAGGGCTTCCCTGGTGGCGCAGTGGTTGAGGGTCCGCCTGCCGATGCAGGGAACACGGGTTCGTGCCCCGGTCCGGGAAGATCCCACATGCCGCGGAGCGGCTGGGCCCGTGAGCCATGACCGTTGAGCCTGCGCGTCCAGAGCCTGTGCTCCGCCACGGGAGAGGCCGCAACAGTGAGAGGCCCGCGCGTACTGCAAAAAAAAAAAAAAAAAAAACAGGAGGCTGCCTGTGCCCCTCGCCTGAGGACACTTATCTGATTATTCTAACGGGTTTCCTACCCAGACTTCTGAACAGGGTGTGGTATTTCCATTTTTAACTCATGCCGAAGTAAGGTACTGCATCTTCCCATGCTGGCTTTGTCCCTCTTTTTATTCCGCCAAGTCCAGCCTTTAACAGTAAATCTTGAAGCTCTACTAGAATTTGGCTCCATTCTGAGTTTTGGCTCCGAGCCCGTAATTCAGTTCTTTAACTCTGTTCTGCATTCTAATCGATTTGTTATTGGATGGAAACTAAGATACAACCTTCCTTTGAATCACAGACACTTTTCTTGTTCCCCTCCCCACCCCAGCTTTTTTATTTTGAGAAATTTCAAACCTGTGGAAGAGTTGTAACAAACACCCGTATACTGTTTACCAAGATTCACCAATTATTAGCATTTTACCCCACTTGTTTTCTCTGTCTCTACACACACACACACTCACAAAACTGACATCATTTTTTCTTTAAATTCGTTGCAAGTTATTTGCAAACATCGTGACGCATCACCCCTAATACTTCACCATCTGTCTCCTAAGTATCAGGGCATTCTTCTGCGTAACCACAGTACAGGGATTGCATTCAGATCGGCTGCTAATAGTATCTAACACATAGTCCGGTTTCGAAGATTGCAGGCCACTCACTTTTCAGAATGGCCTTCACTTTAGATGGGATTGTTTGCTGACGATCAAATTCAGGCTAAAAGTTTGGGCAGAAATACTAGCTGGCTGGTGGCGAGTCTTTTGCACTCACTCCAAGAGACATCTGATGTCAGTTTGATCACTTGGCTAAGGGAGGCCTTATCTGCCAGATTTCTCCATTTAGAAGTACCTTTTCCCTCTTTAAGTAACAGATAATCTGGGAGTGATACTTTGGTCATCCTGTTCTCCAACAGTCTTCCACCCAGTGGGTTAGCATTCAAATACCTTCCAAGTTTGTAAATATTTTTAAAAATTTTTTTTTATTGAAGCATAGTTGATTTACAGTTTTGTGCCAGTCTCTGCTCTACAGCAAAGTGACTCAGTTATACACATATAGACATTCTTTTTTTATATATTCTTTTCCATTATGGTTTATCACAGGATACTGAATATAGTCCCCTGTGCTCTACAGTAGGAACTTGTTGTTTATCCAACCTATATAGTAGTTTACATCTACCAACCCCAAACTCGCACTCCGTCCCTCGCCCTCCCCCTTGACAACCACCAGTCTGTTCTCCATGTCTACGAGTCTGTTTGTTTTGTAGATAGGTTCATTTGTGCCATGTTTTAGATTCCACATATAAGTGATATCATACGGTATGTGTCTGTCTGACCTACGTCACTTAGTATGATCATCTCTAGTTGTATCCTGTAAATATTTTCTTTGTTTGCTTTGGTCTGTCTGCGCACCAGGTTTCAAAGGCATCAGCGGACCTCATGTCCTACTGCGAGGAACATGCGAGGAATGACCCTCTGCTGATGGGGATACCAACTTCAGAAAACCCTTTCAAGGATAAAAAGACCTGCATCATCTTATAGAGGAGTAGTGAAGTGGCTCCTCCCCTCTTCTCAACAAAGCAAACGATGAGCAGCTCCTTGAAAAGATTTACCTTCGGCTTATTTGGTAACCACTGCTAATAACTAAAATGCTCTTAAGTAACTTGGAATCATGGACTCTGAAGTCTTTGTTTTCCAAGTTGTCCTCTCTCTAAAATGCCCTTTAATGAATTAATAGAGAATAACAATCTTGTTTTCCATTTGTTAACTCTGGTGTCATATTGGGTTACTGCCATGTTGGGTTACTGCTGAAGGAAAGTTGGTCTGGCCTTTTAAAAAAACAAATATGTGAATGATCCAGTTAAGACCTAAATTACCTAAGGACTCGTCTCGATTAACATGCCAAGAATAACTTGTCCTAAAGCCTTTCTATCATAGTATGTTCTTAATAGGGTTATGCCAATCTGTACAGTATAGGTGGGTGAGGAGTGTTTTGTGTATATATATGTGTGTTTGTATATACACATCTCAAAGCTTATTTCCCTATTAAAATGTCTCTCTCTCCAGACCATCAGTTCAACTCCAGAAGTTATACCTTTATCTTGAGCTGTGTGTGGGTAGAATTAAATTCTTTTCTCATAGTTATTGTACAAAAAGTAAAGAACACCCTGAAGACTGCATTCATTGTAATTGAGTAATGAAGGCATCTCTCTCCTCTTGAAATCGTGCTGACCTCTTAGGCTACAGTAAACTGTGCCAATTAAAATTCAAAAACTGAACTAAAAGCCCTTTTATGATATGACTATTAATTCACCAAGGGCTTTCAGGCTTCAGTGATCCTGCATCTAGAAAAGGGGAGGAGGCCCTTGGGGAGTACCCTGGGCAGCTGTGCCCCAGGGCTCACGTTCTCTGGAGCAGGGGTAGACACCTCTGAAATTTCCACTCTAACGATGGGAGCGAGACAGAGCAGCCGTGAGCCGGGCCAAGAGAAGAGCAGGAATGCGTGAAAAACAGCTGCTCTCCTTGGCCCAACTTTGTGATTTATCTCACTGTCTCTGCCTCCCCTCTATCTATCTTTCGTCTGCCGCCAGAGCATGTCCTCAGAGGTAATGTTCACCTCCCAGCCCCCAGTGGGCAGATCACGATGGGGAAGAAACATACATACAGAAAGAACGTAAAGGTATCAGACACTTACTTACTTAAGCTCTTTTTTCAAATACCTGCAGCGTCATCGTCATCCCTAGCTTGTCCTCACACCATCTGAGAGAGGCTAGGATCCAGTGGTTCGCTACCTGGGCCCACGGTTCCAGCAGCTGGGTGTTGGGCTCCTTGATTTTCCTCTGGGCATGATGGTCCTGCCACACATTCTCAGAATTTCCAGTGGGGATGCCAAAAGAAGGCATCTCCTGTGGCCAGAGGGTATGTTAACTTTATCAAAGAGGAAGAGAGGGTCTTTTTAAATGCTTATTTATGGGCCCAAACCATACACTAGACCTTTGATATTTTAATTCAGCTTCAGTTCATTAAAAACAACTACTCGTGAACGATTTAAAATATTCTCAGAAAGGATCCCTCCCCAAGAAGGAATTATTTACAACGGGTTTTCCCTAGTTCTGTACAGTCCTGCCCTGCAGTGCAAGCCCCTTTTAAAATCTAATGTCTGAGCTTTGAGTATTATGCTGATTGTGGGTGAACAAATGCAGTACTGTTTCCAAACTGCTCAAATATATTCCGTATTTCTCCAAGTCACCTGCCTATTCAGCATTGTGAACGGCCCTCACTCTTCCAGGACCATGTGGAAATCACGCCACCGCTGTTACCCTCTTGTCATCTACGCTTAGTTCTGCAAAACGCCCAGTTTCCAAGTAAATTATAGGCACCTGTTGGAGAGAGAACGGTTTTTCCTTTCAAAAGGTGATATTTGAAATGTACATTAATAAGACAGCTTTACATTTACAGCTTCACTTAATGAGACATTCTTTTTTTATAAGTATATTTTTCTACTGAGTTTCAGAACACTAATCTGATTTTCACTCTGATTTTTACCATGTTTCTTTAAATATTTATAATGTAGCTTGTTACAAAATATTTTCGTGAAATTACTTTTATTATACTGCTATGTACACATTTTTGGTAGCAAGCGTAGTTTATTCTTTAGTACTAAAACATGTTCTTTTACCTAACAGAAAACAAATACGGTTTGCTGTATATTTGTTAACATGCCTGTAGTGGTAAGGAATGGACTTGAGGTCCCAGGAGATTTCATTTTTATTTTTGCTGGCCAGATATCATAAAGGCTACGAGTATGAAAATCATGTAACTTCCTAACCAGGTATAGGGTATGTTTAAGAAAAGTGATATCAAATCCTTTGATGCTGGACCCGAGGGGGAGAAAAACTGTAGCTAAATGTTGATTTACTTATAACTAGACATCTATGTGAGAAAAATATATGTATACATATATATGATATGCAGAAGTCACTTTTATTTATCAGGCTTTATTCTACTTGTAAAGCCACAGTTTAACTATTCGGCAGCAACTGGTTTTTGGTAATGACAGACAAATGCCCAGTGTGTGTTATTTTTTCCAACTACCACTATAATGACACACCTAATCACTTATGTGCATGCAACTTCTTGCCTTCATATCTATGAAGCTATTTAAATATGTTCACTCTACTTTGTCTGTAATGCTGCTTCTGTTAACAGTGATCTCTTTTTCCATTCTTATATCTTCATTAGTGCATCGTAAATCTGTCCAATTGAGGCCTCAGGACCATGGCAAGATATGCTAGACAGAATTTCATGACTCCAAAGTATTTTACAGAAACACTTTTTTTTAACTAGAGAAACACTTTCTATACCAGGTGGTTCACAAGCTATAGGTTTTTTCCTAAATAAGAATCAGGTTTTTACATTCCTTTACCTTATTATTAAAATGAAAAGTGCCATGCTTACCCTTTAAAGGAAAGACCTGATTTGCTTTCTTTCTATTGGGACTACTTCTGTGCTTTACTAATCTTTCAACTATCAGAAAAAAAAAAAATTATACCAACAATTTAGTAATTTTGAGGCATAAGTTAGTTTAGGTAGTGCAGGATGTGCCAAACTTTCCCTTCAGATTCCTTCTTCTCAGTCAGTTTGCACCTAAGAGAGTGTCATCTGAGTGAGTACTCCGAATTTTAACAGCTATATAGTCCCAAGAAGTAAATCACAGTACATGTCAGTCCTTTCTCAATAAACATAATACCAGAGTGTGTTAGGACTTGTATTGACCTTTTATGGTAGATCTGTTAATAGGAAAAAAAAATACATTGAATCAAGTAGAATTATCTGTATGTTAAAATAGAACACTTACCTAGAGCTGGGTGGCCTGGATCATTCGTTGTCTAGCCAATCCTGTGTCCCTGTGTTGTGTGACTTTGAACAAGGCACTCCATCTCTCTGGGCCTCCATTTCACCATCTGTAAAACGGGGCTTGAAGTAGATGATGGCTGAGATTCCCCCTGTTCCATCCAGCAGCCTACTACCCCGCTACTGGTCCTGCCAACATGTTGGTGCTATATGCTGCTTCAAATATAGAATTGGTTTGTCTATTGTGTGTGCTCATTTAATAGCTTATGAAAGGCCTTTTTGTTATATGGCTTTTTTTTTCTAGTTTTATGGACTTGATTACTGTAATAATGTCTTGTTTATAGCCATGTAACTATAAACATACATTCTCTTGATGTCTCAGTAAATTTGCATTTGGTATATAGTTGATGGAATTGTTGTTTTATAACTACTCATCTGTCCAGCATCTTATTAACCTAAACATTGTGATTATTGTTTGGAAGTCTGTTCTGCAGAAAGAATAAAAGCATTTACTTGATAGCTAACGTGTTCACAGATTTGAAAGAAGTTTCATTAAAGCACCGTTGCTCTCTTTACTGGATCAGTGCCTCGTTGAATCTTCCTACTGTATTTTGCTCAGTAAATTAACAGAAGACCAATTCTCTTCCCCTTTTCCTGCCTGCATTCAGTTAACATTATTTTCCGAGCACCTGCTGAGAGCCAGGTATGGGACTCAGGCTCTGAATACACCCAAATGAATAAGGCTCACCCGGGCTAAGGCAAGGAAGGGTGGGAATAACCAATATATAAACTAATAATTACAGTACCGTGTGCAAAGTGCCTGAACTCAGGCGAACACACAGTGCCGTGAGAGCCCAGGGGAAGGAGGGCTACCTCCATATCAGCAAAGTCTGAGAAGGCTTCCAAGGGAAGTGGTGTTCGAACTAGGTCTTGAGAGACGAAGAAACCCTGTATGTGTTGGAATGAGGTCTTGGGAGGGAATGACAGGAGGAGGAGAAAAGTGAGCTCAAAGCTAGTGTGCAGAGCATCTCCCATACCACTTACCCTGCAAGCAACCGGAAGGCAGTGGAAGTTGTTAAGGAGGAGTGGCGTAGTGAGTCACAATGTGTGGAAGGCTCTTTCCCATCCTGAGACCCGGCTGTGACCACAGAAACAGACAACAAATGGAAAGGTCATCAGACTTGCAGACTCATATTCACCAAGTGTTTGTTGAAGGTACCCTGCCTCCTGCCCAGTCCCTTCCTCCAGAGCTGGGATTCCCACAGAGATCAAGGGAGGGACAACGTCATCCAGAAAGCCAGGGAGAAGGCAGCCAACAAGGTTATGGGCTGGGCAAGCTAAAGAGATGCCCCCTGCTTCCGAAAACCAGCACACACACACACTACAAAGGGTAGGGGCAAAAGATAGACAGCCACTCAGCCCTTCCTAGGAAGGAACTGAAGAATTTAGACACGTTGGTCATGAAAAACAGGCAGCAGCAACTGACCAGGACTTTCACTGGCTCAGACCAAATTACCAGAAGTCCCTGTGACTTTCAATGGAAGACGGGCTTGGGGGTGGTAGATGGGACCTGGGTAGGGATAAGGGGATGGAGGACAGTGAAGCTGAAATGGGTAGACTAAGTAAGTAAACGTGGCAGATGAAATGGTATGCAACCTTAATGGTGTGAACAAAGAACTCAAGCCTGCTGGTAATGTGGGAGCCAAATGTGGAGACGCAGGTCCAGCTCTCCTGGACATGCGCTGTGACCAGCTCCTCATCGGCAATGTTACACATATACATAAGGACATTCACCATAAGCCTTCTTACTTGGGGCTAGGTGGACAGTCTTTTGAGTCCCTATGTCTACATTTATAAACTTTGGGCTCACAGCTCTGACTGTGTAGAACCTGTCCTGCCATCAGCTCTAAGCCATCTTTGCACAACCTGACATGACTATTGCCTATAGCTTGCTTTCAGAGCACGGCCCTGCTTGCTACTCTACCCCTTTGCCTCTGTGAGCAGCAAATAACGTTTCCCTTCAGATGCTTCCCCCATTGCTGTTTCCTTATCTGAGTCAATCATATCTATTAAAGGCCATTTAGTTATAGGCCAGTCCTGGGCAAACATATACCTACAGTTGGTCTCAGGAACCCTCACCTCAACGATTAATTTTTTAAGAAACCAGTATTTTCTCTGCACTGGAAGAAAATGCAGTCCAAATAAATGTATCCTGAAATGCTATATGACAATATATTAATCTGTAGAAGACAACTGATGCTATAAAATAGAACTATGGAGAGAGCAATGCTTAGCACAAAGGAGCAGAAGTTAAAGTTTGAGGTGTATTGAGAATTAATTTTACATACAAAGCATTTTTATACCCTATAAATCCTCCTAGGTAATCTATTGAATAATGAAAGCAAGTAATTGGACTGGCCGAGGTATATAATGGTAAGGTCTCGAATTTGCACGTTAAATCTGCAGCTGAGACATCTATGTGCAAATTGCTACTCCTGGTCTCTAGATCCAATCATGCCATCTTCACACACACACACACACACACACACCTTAGTGATAGAAGAGAGAGCTCCAGCCACAAAAGACCTGAAATCTGGTCCTGACATAGGACATTAACCATGTGACATCACAAAGACCCTGTGGATCTGTAAGTTGATATGCTGGGGGCAGGGGAAAAGCAGTCACTCACTGAGCAAGTTGTGATATAAAGTTTCCTTCTAAAACAGATTTAAGTAAAAAGTAAGCCAATTTATATTTTCAAAAATGTGGGTATATAATAGCACAGCTTGTACTTGGATGTGGCAAAAATGGTAAAGAAGCTTTACAGTATATCTGAAGACAAGCATCCCTTTGGAGAATCGTCCATATACAGCAGATCCTTCCTACTTTTAACCTTGAGACATTTTCCCATGGCCAATGCATTAGAATTGCTTTATTGTAGATAAACCCTTGTAGATCTGACATCAATGAAGTACATTTCAATATAGCTCATACATCTGTCGATATTTACAGACATCTGTGTGAGGGCCTGGGGAAAGGAGGGACCAAACACTGACACTGGGCTGGACACTCCACATGTATCCTCCCATTTAAGCCTCACAACAACTCTTGAAAGGAAAGTAGACTTTATTTAACTGTATGCTACAGATGAGGAACTGAGGCTCAGAGAAGTCAAGTGAGTAATGCAGGATCCAACAACTAAGAAGTACGGACCCTAATTCCACACACCCGCGTCAGCTAGATTCTACAGCCCATAGTCTGTCTTCATAACTGTAGCATGGTTTGAATGGGGGGGGGCAGCAGGGAGGCAAAATAACTTCGGGAATTTTAAAATTAATCAAGTGAGAAAACTACCATATGACCCAGCAATTCCACTCCTGGGTATGTATCTGAAAAGAACAAAAATACTAATTTGAAAAGATACACGCACCCCAATGTTCATAGCAGCATTATTTACAATAGCCAAGATATGGAATTAACCTTAGTGTCCATCAACAGACAAATGGATAAAGAAGATGTGGTATATAAATATAGTCAATGGAATACTACTCAACCATAAAAAAGAATGAAATTTTGCCATTTGCAATAACATGGATGGGATTTGGAGGGTATTATGCTAAGTGCATTTAGAGAAAAACAAATACTGTATGATATCGCTTATATGAGGGGTCAAACTAGTGAATATAACAAAAATGAAACAGACTCACAGATATAGAGAACAAACTAGTGATTGAGGGGGAGGGGCAATATAGGAGTAGGGAATTAAGAGGTACAAACTACTATGTATAAAATAAGCTACAAGGATATATTGTACAGCACAGAGAATATAGCCATATTTTATAACAACTATAAATGGAGTATAACCTTTAAAATTGTGAATCACTATGTGGTACACCTGAAACATAATATTGCTCGTGAACTCAATAAACAAAAAAAAATTTTTTAATTTAAATAAACTTAAGTAATGTAAAGTGAGCAAATTGGTTCCTTAGTAATCAAGAGCCTAATGTACTGGACCTTAAATAAAAATAAACAATACTAGACTCCAGGCACTTACTATGGGCAGGTACTATTCTCAGCATTTTGCATCTCTTAATTCACTTAATTCTCACAACAAACCTATGAGGTCGCTACTATTATTATCCCTACTTTACATATGAGAAAATGGAATTTCGCAGAGATCCAAAAGTGCATTCGATATGCTTTTTTTAAAAAAACTGCATTTTTTCATGAGTTGTCAGTATGAAGTAAGAGAAAAAACATCTTAGACTCAGGAAATATGGGTTCTAGTTGGACTGCCACTAATTTGCTGTGCAACCTTAAGACTTTTATGACTCCTGTTCCTGTTTCCAGAAAAAAAAAAGGAATTTTTTAAAGAAGGATTTAGGCTAGGTAATTGTTAACATTTCTTCTAGCTTTAAATCTTATACAAATTTGGGAGAGGAGAGCAATTCACTTTGGGTCACTTTTTTGCCATCTTTACCCCCAGTCATTTTACATTTTCCTCCTTGAATCGAAAATCAGGAGGAAAAGAACCAAAGTCTAGAGTATGGGGTCAGAGAAGGGTATGTGGGTTTTCCGAGTATAATTATAGATATTTAAAAGATATTTTAAAAATCACTTCCTGATACTTCAGCTACTGACTCATCATCAGGGCAGGAAAGAATTTTTAAGGAAAAATGAATTGTAGAAAGGTATTTTGTATATAAGCAATTAATAGAATTAAATGAGCAAAGTTCTTCAACAAAGTATCAACAATGTCTCATGAGTTATAACTACAGAAAGAAAAATACCCCACTCGACATTAAATGTGGATAACACAGCATTTGATTTTTAGAAGCAGGACAAAGAGGAATTCATTCATTTGTTGAGCTCCTCCTGGGAATATGGTAGCTCCTACTAGCTAAGTATGTCCTAGGATAAACCCAGAAAAGACTAGGATCTCCCAAGATAGTGAGGGTGGGGATTGGGGTGGGCATTACTGTGCAATGTGATCAATGCTATTATAAGAAGTCGCCCTGCCTGAATGAGTCAACAAAGGTTTCACAGAGGCGGCACTGTATCAGTTGGGCCTTGAAGGATGAGTAGGAGTTTGTTAGTGAAGAATAGGGAAAGGTTATTCTCAGCAGCACAAAAAGTGTGTACAAACGCTAGGTTCTAAAGAAGTCTGGGTTATCAGATAACAGATCTCTGTGGCAGGAGTGTGGGGAGAAGAATGTTGATGAGGCTGGGAAGGAAGTTTGAGTCAAGTCAACAAAGGCTAAGAGTTTCTACTGATTATAAAAGGCAAGGGGAGGGAGTTGGTAGAGTGGTTTAAGCAGGGTCTCGACATGATAAGCCTTGTTTTCTTAAAGACAGAGTGAAGAAGGAGAATGAACTAGTGGAGAAAAAGTGGCAGTAGTGTTTCTAACCTCTGCTGAGCCTCCAGCAGCATTTTATAATTCTGTTATTGGTCCTTGTTCAACTCCTCCATTCCAAACCTTTAACACCCTACTCAAACCCCCCTATTTATCTCCTTCCCATCAAGCAAATAATCCTGCCTTCCCCATCAAAAACATGCTGGGGCCATTTGGCCTGAATTCTTAAAACTTCCTACCTTTCCACATCCAAATGTCTCCATCACACCCAAGCAAATAACTTCCATCAGTCTCACAGGTGAGCAGCAAGTCCTCCAGCTATTCCTGAAGCCGCTTATCCTCTTTTCTCCTTTCTTATCAAAATTTCCCAACAGTAGTCCACCTTCCCTGTCTTCTCTTCCTCACCTCCCATCTTCTCAATCAACTGCAATGTGGCTTTACTCACACCAACAGAGCGAAACTGATGTCATCCAATAAAACGGCCAGTGAACTCTTTTTTTTTTTTTTGGAGGGGAGGTGTTGGATCTTCGTTGCTGCACACAGGCTTTCTCTAGTTATGGTGAGCAGGGGCTACTCTTTGTTGCAGTGCGTGGGTTTCTCATTGCAGTGGCTTCTCTTGTTGCGGAGCTCGGGCTCTAGGTGCACGGGCTTCAGTAGTTGCAGCACACAGGCTCAGTAGCTGTGGTGCTCAGGCTCTAGGGTACACGGACTTCAGCAGTTGTGGCCCACGGGCTCACTAGTTGTGGCCCACGGGCTTAGTTGCTCCACAGCATGTGGGATCCTCCCAGACCAGGGATCGAACCCATGTCCTCTGCATTGGCAGGCAGTTTCCCAACCACTGTGCCACCAGGGAAGTCCCAGCCAGTGAACTCTTAATTTCGAAATTCAGTGGAAACTTTCAATCTCTGCTTCAGGGACCCCTCTAACAGTGGGAATTATTCTCTCCTGTAAACTCACCATTCTGCCCCACTAGCTTCTGCGACATCAGACTCATTTTTCCCCTCTGTCTCCTCTTCCTATGTCTGCCTTCTAAAATCCCACCCTCAGTCCCAGGTTTCTATCCTTGACCCACTGTCGCTCTTCTCACTTTATCCATTCTTCTTGGAGAGCTCATCCACTCTCACTGTTAGTATACACTGAGGATTCCCAAATCCAAACATCCAGCCCACCTTTTATCCAAGCATCCAACTTACCTGTTCTACTGGACATTTTTAACAGATAGTCACACAAGGACTTGAAACAAAATGTGTCCAAGACTAAAGCCATCTCCCCTTGCAAAACTTTAATTGACATCAGTATCATCGTTAAATTGCCCCAGCTGGAATCCTGAGAGGCATTCAAGAATTCCCCTTCATTCCTTACATCTGATCACCCAGTCTTGCCTATTTCATTTCCCAAATATTTCTAAAATCCACCCCTGATTTTCCTCATCCACTGCAAGTTCAGGCATGTATCACCCCTTGACTGAACTACTGGAAAACGTCCCATCTAGACTCCAGCCTCTGTGGTTGCCCCTGGTATTAGGATAGCCAACTGTTTCTGTTTACTTGGGACTGTCTCAGTTTTGGCCCTGAAAGTCTCGCATCCAGGAAATCCCTCAGTCCTACTTCTAGTTGCAAATAAAACTAAAACCTGATTTTTAGTTGAAAATTAAATTACGCATAATAAAAAATCCATGGGCCTCCCTTCAGGTACAGCTGGATTTAGCTCTGCTTTCAAGTGTCACCTCTGCCCTTTACTCTTTAATAGACTTACTCTCCACAGCAGGCAAGCGGCTGCCAGCAAGCCTAGACTCATCCATTAGCTTGGTGGCACTGCAAAGAGACTATAGACTTTTCTACTCTGGCAGAAAATTCTCAGGAAGATTTCTGATTGGCCCAGCTGAGTCACATTATCTATCCCCACACCAATCACCATGGCCAGGAAGATGAGCCAGGCCTATATTCCAAATCTATTTTTGAGGCTGGGGTGAGGGGTGCTAACAAGAAAGAAGGTTCATGGAAGGAAGGAGGGGAGCAGGACAGACAAGAACAATGAACAGCTGTCCCTTTACATTACACTCCCCTCAAATCCCATTGCACTGATCTGGGCAATTAAATGCCTCTGAGAAGAGTAAACCATAGACGACTGTTAGCCCATTTTACTTTTCTATATAAAATCCTCGGCGTCCCCTCATTGCCTGCAGGGCAAAGCCATGCTCCTTAGAAGGACATACAAGGCCTTCTGTGAGCTGGTCTCTGTCTACCTTTTCAGCCTACCTTTCTCCACTCCCTTCCTTAACAGTTAATCCTGTACCAAACACCACAGACTGAAAGAATCCCTCGTGCACCGCATTTTTCTCCCCTCTCTTCTAACCGTGCTTCAGGACTCAGGTCAAGCATCACCCTTTCCTGGAAGGCTTCCTCACCACCACCACCCTAAACACACACACACACGCACGCACGCACGCACGCACGTGCGCACACACACACACACACACACACACACACAGCATGCCCACACACACCATGCCCAAAATGCCAAGACACCGCACCACCTTAAATTCTGTGTCTGTCAGCTCCCTACACTAGACTGCAGGTAGAAACTGCACCATAACCATCTTTCTATAGTAAGTTCCAGCACAGAACTTGGCACACAGTATGAGCTCAGTGTTTGATTTTGAACAGAAACTACTCTGATAATCCAAATGGGTGATAAAGGACCAAATTAAGTTAATGGTAATGGAGAGGAGAAACTGGATTCGTGGAAATTAACAATTTAATTGGATAATGTCTTTCCATATTCAGTTCTGTTCAGCTATGTAGTTGGCTGGAGGGTTTCTTTTTCACTTAAGTCACCCTCTAATTTACAAACATAGAATAATGATACAAAATACATACATAACATACATGCATAGAAAGTTACCCACTCGTGGGAGAGGTAATTATCATGGGAGATGCAATTATCGTTAGGTTACATATATCCAGTACTTCCAGGAACTGAGCCAAGTGCTTTGCTTTCTCTGCATTGTTTCCTTTAATCCCTACAAAAAGTCAACGATATAAGCCTTCTTTATTTTCCCATTTTCTGGAAGAAATAACTGAGGCTGAGAGAAGTTACACTACTTTCCCAAGCCCTAGCTGGGATCCAGGACCCAAGCTCAGCTCTTTCTGGCTAGAAAAGCCTATTGTCTTAACTGCTGAACTCTTATTCTTGATCTTTTACCAGCTCTGTCCTTAACAGTTATACAAAGAAGCAAAAAACTCAGAAGGCTCTTTTGATGAGCGTTTTTGCAGAGTGCTCATTTTGATGGTTGCAGCGTGATTACAGTATGGTGACGTAATCAGGTATTAAGTGGGGATACTAGGGAACTTTGCAGCTTTTCTGCATAATAAGTTCTCAGACACTTATTTGTAGAAAATACGTTAGCATAAAGTACCCAAGGACACAAAAATCACTTCTTCTGTGATGAGGTTACAGGATGAAAGAGAACAATTCTTAGAATTCTCTCCTCCTGTTTTTTGGTCTCCTTTAGTTTACCGGGGGCTCTGTTCCCATTTACCGGGTAAGTAAAAGATTAGATGCAATTAGTTTCAGCCTCCCGGGTTAACCTGTGCTGTCTGGTTGGTGTCTTTGAGAGATGGAGTTCACAGTAGAATTTTGATTTTCACCTTCCTCTCCATGTGGCTTTGGAGGGGTCTCTTGACTTCTCTGAGCCTCAGGTGCTTTGGCAAGGAATCAAATGGATTAATAAATGTGAAAGCAGGGCTTCCCTGGTGGCGCAGTGGTTGAGAGTCCGCCTGCCGATGCAGGGGACAAAGGTTCGTGCCCCTGTCCGGGAAGATCCCACATGCCGCGGAGCGGCTGGGGCCCGTGAGCCATGGCCGCTGAACCTGCGCGTCCGGAGCCTGTGCTCCGCAACGTGAGAGGCCACAACATTGAGAGGCCCGCGTACCGCAAAAAAGAAAATAAATAAATAAATAAATAAGAAAGCACATTATAAGCCAGAAAGTGCTAATGGATATAACAAAAATAGGAACTCCACTCACTCTCCAAGCTCCTTACCTTGTGCCTGATGCCGAGCAACACTCTGTACAACAGGTTGTTTTTATCATGCTGTCAGCTTCTTGTCCAAGTGCCCAGTGCTGTGTCGGGCACATAACAGGTCTGTTGATCGGTCAGTTCAAGGCAGTGCTAAGAGCCAACCTGTTTGTGGACCTCCCACCTTTTGTAGTTCTTGTAATTTGTACAGTAATCACCTTAGTAAACTAGTAAATTCTAACTCTGTCCACACGTGGCAAATTGTTCTGGTTATACCTCTTCCCTGAGAATCTCTTCAACCTTTGCAGAGAAACATGTATCCCTCAGCTCCTGGTGGGCTAACATCAGGGAGACTGGAAACTGATGTGGTGAAAGCTGCTCCCTGCCCCTGCCCCCGCACCAAACTTCCTTAAGCATGATTCTGCTCAATTTCAGCTGGAAGAACTCCAAGAAAGCAGGCAGTGTTTCTCAAACTTCCCTGATAATAAGAATTACCTGAATTTACTTGTTAAAAAAATAAATTCTGAGAATTTTCCCAGCCCCACTTAATCTGAAGCTCCTGGGAAGGGGTCTTAAAGCTGTATTTTTAACACTATCAAAAACGCTAGGTCTTCATTATTATCGGAACAATGTGAGAAATTCTGGAGGGCAAATCCCTCATTTTACACAGGAAGAATCTGAGCCCCAGACTGAGAGATATTTGTCATTGGGGGGTGAAGTGTGGACCTCACATGCCTAAAAGGATTAGGAAGGAAAGCCTAAGTGAGTCCAGCAGGCTTAAGTTAACAATAGGGAGGGGTGAGGTCTGTGGCAAACTGGAAATCTTTGTCTCAAAGGGAGGAGCCTCCCTCAGCTGCAGCCAATTGCTTCCATGCAGAATGTGAACCCACTGTTGCCACATACAGCAAATTTCCAAGCGACAACAGAAATAAAGATTTTTCGAAGAAATTTCTCCATGTTTAAACGTTGGCAAGTGATTCCCCCCCAAAATTGTTTTTAAACATCATGTGAGCCAAATTTCTCTTGGCTACCAGTTTCCAACCTCACGTTAGGACTCTGTGAGCCACAGTTTCATCTTTTCCTAGCCTCTGTCATGGTGGTAACAGCACCCTGCCTATTTTCTCAGTTTTAAGTTTTGAAATGGCTTTCTATCGCCTAATGAAAAAAAGGCTGGCTTGAAGGGCCCTTCATGGTCCTCCCTACCACCCTTTCCCACATTATCACCTGTCATTGGAGAATATGGATTCCAGGACCAGACTGCTTCAGCGTGCATCATGGACTTGCCACTTACTAACAAACAGCTCTGGGCAGATTTTTCTCTCTGTGTATCAGTCTCTTCACCTTCAAAATAGAGGCAATAATAGTACTGATACTTCCATAGAGTTGTTGTGAGGCTAATGAGTTACCATAAGGTTCTTAGAGCTGTGCTCAGCGTGTAGTAAGCCCTATGTGAGTGGTGTGGTTGCCTCAGAAACTCGCCCCAAACATGCCTCAAACATACACTCGAGAGCTGCAGTTCCTGTCCAGGAAGACGTGCCCTTCACAGTCCCCTGGCAGATCTCTTCATCCTTTGGTTGCTCTGGATCTGGCAAACCTTCCCGACCCCCAGGAACACTTAGGCCTTGAACATAGCACATCATCGCTGATCACCCTGCATCACAGGTGTCAGTCTTCTACACTACATTGCACACAACCTTGAAGGCAGAGACCTTATTTTTTCACTTTTGTAGCCCCGGGACCTAACACAGTGTCAGGTACATGATGGGCTTTCAATAAATAGCATTAAAGAAGTGAATGTGCTAACCTTCACAATTTCCTTATTTGATGATAAACTTCTTAAGGACAAGTGCTCTTATAGGCTACATCTGTGTATTCCCCACAGCACTTAGCAGAATTACATTCAATATTCAATCAATTAAGTAATTTGTGTGGTTGCAAAATACGATGCTAGCTTCTGGTCAAAGAACTTACAGACTTTGGGGCTTCCCTGGTGGCGCAGTGGTTGAGAGTCTGCCTGCCCGATGTAGGGGACGCGGGCTCGTGCCCCTGTCCAGGAGGATCCCACATGCTGCGGAGCGGCTGGGCCCGTGAGCCATGGCCACTGAGCCTGAGCGTCCGGAGCCTGTGCTCCGACTTTTTCTACTTGTCATCCCCATGTGCCCTCCAGAAATCTCTACCCTTTGAATTCTCATAGCATTTCTCTGGGCCTTTCTTATGTTACTGGGCACTTTTGCTTTGGATTACATCTATTGATGTGCATGCCCTAGTTACTTCACTAGGCTGGGAATTCCTTGAGGCCAGAGGAAGTGTCTGATTTTTCTTAGATTTCAATATAACCAGCATAGCCCCTTGCCCATAATAAGCTCTCACTAAGTACTTCTTGGTGATCTTCATGAATATAACGTTTTACACAGTTTCTTATGTTTATCTAAGTATTGTTAAAAAGGAACAAAAAAAGATTCAACTCAACTTGAGGGACACTGGCTTGGTGTTAAATCATGCCATTGAGAGTTTTGTTCATTTAAAGGAAATGCACCTCACTGCTTACAGCCTTCTACCACATATCAAAGAATAAAATTTAACCCATATAGTTGAAAATTGGGAAACTGATTTTAGAAGGGTTACAGTAAGGCATCTCAAAACAAGCTTTGAAAATACTTCCAATTAACAATATACAAACAGCTCTTTCCTAGTCATGACCCTTTTTTCTTTATTTGGGAAATAAAACATGTATTATGGAAGATTAGTTACCTTCATGAGTCCTTTCATTATATAAGTTTAACTTACTGAGGGCCTTGGTGAACTGTAGGCAGGAGAAGTCAATGCTATTTACGACACTGAGGTGAAGCTGCCAGTGGAAAAAAATAGGTATTTTCCACAAACAACACACTGTAGGTAGACGAGGGGATTTTTGTCCCTGTTGTAACATTTTCACCTACTTGCAATAAGTAGGCATTTAAAGCACAACTGAAAAATATTAGCATCATTTAGAGGCAGAATCTGCCCTGGTAATTGCACACTTGTTTACAATTAACTCAATTGTTTCAGATTGGATTTTTCAATGCCTTGTTACTTTTGGGTTATGTTCAATCAGGAGCAAATAACAACAGTTAAAACTTAAAAACCAAAACAACAACACTGAATTAATTGTTGAGATTTTTCTGAAACCAAACAACCTGAAGGATGCATACTACCACTTCATATCTCTAAGTACTATGAATTGAGAATACAGATTCAAAACACTTTTCTTAAAATATATACCATGTTATAAGCAACAGATTTCTCTGATGCCTTAAAAGTTTTTCTATTGCTATCGCCTAAGTTTTCGTAATAGACACACTGTATTGGCACCTATCAGATGCCAGGTAGTTTGCATCTATTATTTCTAAATCATTTAGTCAACAAATTTTTTTTTTTGCCACGCTATGTGGGATCTTAGTTCCCTGAGCAGGGATTGAACCCGCACCCCCTACATTGGAAGGGTGGAGTCTTAACCACGGGACCGCCAGGGAAGTCCCTAGTCAACAAATATTAATTCAACACCTACTGCTTGCTGAGAAGTGTGCTAAGTACTGGGCTACAATTATGAACCAGACATTGTTTCTTACCTTCAGGGAGGTTACAGTCCTGTAGGAGTGAAACAACTCTGCAAGATGGTTAATTTTATCTCCATTTTGCTGATGAAAACGGGATGCACTGGGACTGATCCTGGCTGTACCCCATGCTCTTTCCGCCAAGGAATGCTGCTTCTCCCCACTCCGCCTTCCTACTTTAATTCACTCATCTTTGCAGAAGCGTTTTTAATCAAGTAGTTGTGGGAAAGAATTGAAAATATTTTTACTTTAGTGGGAACGAAAAGAAATTCTGTTTAAAACTCACTGCTCTCAATCTTTTGATAATGTAAGAAACAAATATTAAATACCAGTTATGTTTTGGATCAGGCACTAGCTTAAATAAGATACAACAAGTCTAAACAAGGCCTAAAAACCCACATTTCTAGTAGATGTGAAAAACAGAAACTTAATTGCAAGGTGAAGGGCTCATGGGCCTATGTTATTCCTAAAATATACAGAAATGTGGAGCTTTTAGTTACTGTTAGCTGGTTTTCTCTCCTCTGACTTCTACTTTTTCCTGATTGTATGTAGTCATGACAAGGGTGGGAGACAGATGGCAGGGGAGCCATGGGGGCTTATGGTTTGAGAAGGAGGCAAAGAAAAATCATGTAGACCAAAGCTATATTAGGCCTCGCCTCAGTAGGCATTTTTGCTTTCTTTGGCTGCATCTACAGGAGGTTATTGCAGTTAATTATCAAGTGACTGTTCCAAGTAAAAGATGACTGTTCTGCTGAAGCCTTTCATTTCTTTTGCTCTTTTCTTCCACCTCTCCCATCTAATTTAACCAAACCCCTCAGAACCATAGCAGACATGTTCAGCTGGAAGGCACACAGCTCTAGAAAGAGAATTAAGGGTACCAGAATATTTAGCAGGCCACTTTCCTGTTTGTTCCCTGAATATGCTTCTGCAAAATGCACGGCCTTGGACTGTTCCAGTCACTTTCTAATTGGCCTTGTTACCTACAGCCGATTATCCCAATAACTCGTCTTTCAGTCTCCAGTGTTATCTTCCTAGAACACTGATCACGTCACTCCCTGCGTGAAGGCCTCTGCAGACTGGACAAAGTTTACAGAAGGAAGCCCAAAAGCTAAGGGTGACACAGAATGCCCTTTACAGTCTGGGCCTAATCGCCACTTACCTTTCAGCCTTATCTCTCCCTTATCTTTCTACACCAGAGGCACACACAGAATCACTTTGTTCCCTGAACAGGTTTTGGTCTTTCGGGCCTCCACACCTTTTCAGAAACTAGTGTGCTGCTGCTAGCAATATCCGCTTCCTGTTTTAAGATCCAAATAAAATAATCTCTCTCCAGGAAAAACTTCACTGGTCTTACAGGTACCTTTGGTCACTCTCTCCCCTCTGCTTCCTTAATATGTTGCATATAATCTTATTACAGCACTAGTATCATTGAACTATAAATATTTATTCAGGTTTTGCAAGTGCAATTTCTAGCACTCCTGTTCCCTAACTCTAACCCCAACTCCTCTTAAGTCATCGTTTTTCTGACTTTGGATGTAGGGTAGAGCAGGGCATCACTAAAATGTCCACTAAAGAATGAATGAAAAGCAATATTATGCCCCCATGTCTGGCCCAAATGTTTAAGAGTGGAAAAGAATTATATATACATACACACACACATCTATATATACAGACACATATACTATATGTATATGATTTCACAAGGGTTTTAATTTTTCCATATTAAAAAGAAACTTCTTTAAAAGAAAGTCCAAGTTAAAAGAAACAAAACACACATAAAGAAATGATGCAATTATTCCATACCAGTTTATTGTTAAGTATTGTGTTTCAAAAAATTTATAGCATAAATAACCTTTCATGTCATAAAATAACTTAGTACAATTTATAATAAAACTTTGAGAATTTAACATCTCATCAAAATACAATAAAATATGGTTTTAAAATATGATTAACCCTTTCTGCTTTTTTCTTTTTTACTTGAGGGCATATAAACCAAAATTACCCAAACTACTGCCGCACATTTAAACTTTAACAAAGCATATTTGGTTTATTTAAATGTAACTCAACCATCCTAAATTAATACATAGTTTTGTTTTCCTTCCTGCGTGGTTCTTTGTAATTTTTGTTCCTTTTGACTTGTATTTCTGTTTCCACACAGCTTCCTTCTTCATTTTCACCTCTTTCCATCTGCAAAGTCATCTATCTCCGGGCTCCCAGAACATGTAGTTGAACTCACTCAGCCCCTTGACATCAGTTTCTGTAATCCTTGCATCAGTGTAGGGAGTAACTGCTTGAGTAACTACAAAGGTATTTCAAAACTTCAGTGCAATTTGGTTCAGTTATTTTCATTCAGATGCCATCACCGTTCAGGGAGATTAATCACTGGAACCCACTGATCCATGTAGCGACTTTCCCGGCAAAAACAAATAAGTTGACTTAAGGCAGGATCCTTCCACTGTGATGAATGTGGATTCTGGGAACAAATTTAGAAAAAATAAATTTACTATTAAAAAAGTCAGCCTTTGCTACTTATTATACCACTTTTGAGGGGAAGACACTCGAACATTCTATACTTTGGCTGTGTGACACAGAGACCTGTTACAACCATAAAAAATAAAATTTCTTCTAGGTAGTTGGGTATCCTGCAAAATCATTCAGGGTAATTCTCTACTAAGCTGTACTCTTCAAAGTCTGAGTATAGTCTGAGTACATGAAACCCACTGAGCCATATACATATATATGTATGTTTTCATAATATTTATTCAGTTTTGCATGAAAGTATTATTCACAGGCTTGCCCTACCAAACTTGTACCTTGGCAGAGACCTGAGTGAAACAACTGTGAGAAATATTTCCATGTTGGGCTACCAGGAGGTGAGAGCTGCATAGCAGTTAACTAGAACTGCCACCTGTTATCCTCCCAAAAGAGACAGTAGTAATTTTTCAGGAGTAGCAAAATAACTAGGCTGCCACTTAAAGAGATCAGCCAAAAAGTAGTAAAATGTAAAAGACAAAACGATCACATTTACCTCTGTAAACACAAGTTATCTACCTACCAAAGGTTTTTATGGGGTGGGGGGAGCTCCATTTTAAAATATACAAGATTGCAAAGAAAAAATTTCCACTCTATCCTCTCAATACATTTCTAGGGAATTAATAAGGTCTGTCTCCCACACCATTTCTATTTTTAGCTCTGACTGGCAGAGAATGAAGCTGACTCCTTAATGAGGGTGAGCCAGGAATTTATTTGGCTTTATCTAATCTGCCCTGCTAAAGGAATTAGTCACGGGAGGTAGTGCAGATGTAGGTAGGGAGTAGCTGGGCTGACAATGCTGACTCACAAGGATCTCTTCCGCTTCTGGCAGCCTCCAACGTGCTTAGACACGTTCCGTACCAGAGAAAATCCCAAGGATGAAACTAGCACATCTCGGCTGAAAGTCCAGCCACACTCTTTGATGGGGCAAAGGCGCCCAGCTCTTGACCCTCACCCATTCCAGATCTGGAGTCAGGCGACTTTCAGCCGTTGCGGACTTCCTGCCAGGACTCTAACCGCGTCCTGCCCTTAGTCCCCTTCTCCCTTACCGTCACCAGCACGCAGTGCAAGTCCGGGGGCTGCTCCGCGCCCTCGCTCAACGCGGGGCCCGCGTCACTCTCCAGGAGCAGGAGCTCGGCCAGCCGGCCAGGGTTGCTGACGCGCAGGATGTCGATGTCGTTCTCGCAGCAGAACGCCTGGATCAGGGTGAAGTGGATCTGCAGAGCCACGTCCCTGTCGTCGTCCTCGTCCGCCGCCAGCAGGCACAGCACCACGTTATCGGGGTCGCTGCGTGCGGGCAGGGACGGGGCTGATGAGCCCAAAGGCAAGACCCGCCGCGTGGGCGCTCGCACCCCGCGCCCACGTCCCGGGGGTCGCGCCCCGGCCCGCTTGCTCCCCTTGGGACAAGCAGCCTCAGGGCAGATGGAAAGCGTTAGGAAGTGGCACTGCTGGCCGAGGGGGCGCCCCTGGAAGGCGACCTCTCCGGGCTGGGGCGGGAAGAGGAACCACGAGGGACACGCGAGGGTTCCACTTACACGTTGAGCAGCTTGGCCGCCTCGTACACCCCGACGGTGATGGTGCGCTGACTCAGGGCTTTGCTGAGCACTTCCTCGAGGGCATCCCCCACCTTATCCATCCTACACGCAGGCAGAGCAAGGGGATCCCGTCAGCCCGCCGCCCCTCGGGGCCGTCGCGGCCCCCTCGCCCTGCGCCGCGACCCTCCCTCCCGAGCGCACGCGCCACGGCGCACCTGGGCCTTTGCAAACCCGGGGTTCCCGGCCTGTCACCCCCCGCCCCCGCCGTGACCCCTCGCACGCCCAGAGGCCGGGCGTCCAGTGAGAAGCCCCAAGAGTGCCACCCGCCACCCTCTCCCGAGGGCACTGCCAGTCCCCGGCGCTGGGCGAAGCCACAGGCTGCCGGCCGCAGGAGCCGCACCGGCAGGGACGGTCACTTCTGCCCTTTGCAAAGGCTCGAGGGGCTCGACCTGCGTGGGGGGCACGCTCTTTCTGTCCACGCACGCCTCTAGTGTCCCGAGAAAGAAAGGCAGGATAGGAAGTACCCTCTGCAAACTTTTAACCGCTCGCTCCCCGCAAACCTTGCACAGCCCGGCAGCACTGGGGTGCGCGCAGTGGGCAAGCAGATTTCAGGGAGAAGCTCCGGCTGACTTGCCTTTCGGTCTTCTGCTCTCCAGCCGAGAATTCCTCCAAAGTCATATTGCAACTGCAGGTGCCCTACAGAGAGAGAGCGGCTTGCGGGCTGCTCCTGCCACGTGGGCGCGCGGGTGCCTGCTTTCTGCACTCCTTCTCAGGCTCCTCCAGCGCCCGCCGCCGCCGCGCCGTCCGCCCCTCCTGCCCCCCTCGCTCGCTCGCCCGCCGGCTCTCGGCCCCCCGCCTCGCCACGGTCCACTACAGCGACGCGGCAGCTGCCTCACAGCCACTGAAGGACAAAGGCCCCCCTCGCCGGAGTTATCCTGCCAACCCCCAGCCAACCACCACCCGCCTCATTTGCATGCGCGCAGCCATTGGGCTATGCAAATCAGCCTGCTCCGACAATTTGACCTCAGCTCCTGGAACCCGGCTGAGAGGAGCGGAAGAGGGAGGGGCCACGAGGAAGGCGAGCCTGGGGCGGGGGCGGGGATGGGGGGCGGGGTCCCGAGCCTACTCTCATTCTGCTGGCAGGGCGGGTAGGAGAGGAGGTGTTTGTGCGGGGAGAGGAGGGTGTCTTAGCTTGGGCTGGAGCTGGCTGCCAAGTGTTTTTCTAGTTGGTGCACTTTTTTTTTTTTTAATTGTCGTTTCATGTCTTTTGTTTTGGGGGCCTGCTATTAAAATCTATTTTCAGGGTTAATGCACCCAAGTCTAGTAATTATTAATAAGCTGGTTACATAAAAAGAGTGTGTCCAGACCTCTGGGGCAAAGTTTACCTCAGAAGTGTTGTTTATGTAAGTCTAGGCAAAGCTGCTTATTAGTAGTAGTATTATTTCGGTCCCCTGATGGCTGGTTTGATTTATTTTTGGAAGGTTGCAAGGGTTGGGAGCTCAAAAAAAGAAAAATCAACACATTTGTGTTTGGTGGTGGCAGGGAACCAAGTTGGAATCTCTTCCACAGAAAGCAGAAAGGCTTCCCACCTGCCCAGGGTAACTCTGGAAAACCGTGTGCACCAGGAGCTGGTTACCACATGTGTGTATCCTAGCCTTACAAGCCCAGTTCACCTTTCTCAGACAGCCTTTCCCGAAGGAGGATCATTCTGCAGGGCACCAGCTAAGAGACAATTGTCTGACACCCACACAAGCTACATATCTAAATTCAAAATGCTCTCAATATGCCCTCAGCTTCCTTTCATAAGGCAAGTATGTCACTACCTTCCACAGGGGGCCTGTGATCTCACTGTGAATTATTAATGTTAGATGCTGAATCATGAAGCGGCAGCAATCGGACCTTTTAGTCATATGCTAAAATTTCAGCTTTGAGATAACGGCAACTTGTGGGTGTAAAGAAAGCAGTAGTTATGCATTTTTGAAAAGCAAACTTCAATGCATAGACTTTCACTGAATAGGTTGAAAGTTCTTTCCTTTGTTTCATGAGTTTATGCAATAAATGCAAAAATATGTGTTAAACCTACTGAAGTCACCAAAAGTGGTAAACATGCTCCCATATGCTTGCATTCAAAACAATGCTTGCATTATTAAGGTTACTGTACAGACAAAGGTCACAGAAGTAATTTTTTGCTAAGCTACCTGGGAGTTTTTGCAAACTCCCGTATGTTTGTATCATTCTAGACAAAATATTCTCCAGCTCTCTTGATCTTAATTTAGTGGAAAAGAAAAGTGATAGGTCAGTTTTCTGGCTCATTTATTTGAGCTGCCATTTTGCACTTAATCCCTAACTGCGTTGTCAGCAAGGGACAAGGTTTGAGTAAAGGAATGGTGCTTGTCAATGCATAACTTACCCAGGAGTGTAAGGTATGTTTCATATCTATATCTTAAATTCTAACATGTAGTGTCTTTGTTAAAGAATTCCTTTACATTGAAATTTAGGGAGATGCTGAAGCCCGGTCAGCTTTGCAAACAAAACCTGAATTATGCAGTCTGGCCTGAGTCATCATTTGGAGATTGTTGAACTGTGTTCTGTGGAACTCCAAGGTTCTATCCACTAGGTATTTCTTAGAAGTTCTTTGGAAGGAAGTGTGATCACAGCAAGCTGACGATGAATTAGGGAATCGAGTGAGTTTCTTGACAGCAGGGACTGTGACTTCATCAACTTGGTGTTCTTGGCATGTAGCACCATTTCTGCATTTAGTAGAAGCACAGTCAATGTTCACTGAGTTAAACAGAATCTGAGGGTTGAACAAAAAGATCTCCGAATCCTGCAGTCCTGTGTAATGATTGAATTCTCTCTAAGGTATTCCATATTTAAATTTAATTCAAAGAAAAGACTTCTTTGATGTCCTACAATATACCAACAATGGTACAATTCCTGGTCCTTTGCCTTTAAAGTGCTTACCGTCTAATTGGTATGTCCATGCTTGAACTGGATTTTGGGACAAAATAGTATGCACTGTCTGTCATCAGCCAGCTATGCTGAAAGTCCCATGACTTTGGTCATCTGAACAGAAACCGTAGGACAGTAGAACCCCTGTATTGTTATTCCAATTCAAACGAACCACAGCCCTAATAATGCCCCACCCAGGTCAACTACATGCAGTAAAAATGCGGTATAAAAGGATTACTTCTTAATATAGGCCTGGTCCCTCACTCGAAAATTATACTGAATTCTATATTTGATCTATAGGGAAAGTGATTTGTTCACGTGTTGTTCGGTTGTTCCCTATGAGATAAGCCTAGCCTTCCAGTATTCAAAAATATTCATTTGTCATACTTTCTGACTCAGATATGTTACACCATTTTGCCTCATTGCTGAGTCTACCTAGACGGTTTCATCAGTGATTATTTTCAAAGCTGGTGTTTCCAACTGGAAGTAGAAGCTGAATTTAGCTACAGCTAGATTGCAGTTATACAATAGGATGATCGTAGATGATACATTTCATAAGTGCTTATTAGTCCTAGGAGAGGATGGTATCCAATGATAAATCAGAGGAATATCCCTAGATCAGTATATATGTGTATATATACTTTTTTCATGTGTTTTAATATATTTGTATTTAAAAAAATAATTCCAGCATATAAAATCATTTTTAAAACTATCCCCGGTAACTCCAGGTACTTCAACTGCACAGGACTGGAATGACCTTCTAGTAACATTTATAAGGATGCTAAATGGTTATATTTGGAAATCAGATGAAAACATATACTCAGAAATTGTTAAATTATTTTAGCACTGCTACCTGCTTTGCATATTAAAAGGCTTTTTTGATATTTTCTTCACTATTATCATACATATATTCCTACTACTGGTTCTATAGTTTAGAATGATAACTTTTCTTTCTTTCAAAAATCAGTCAATCCCTTAACATCTGAAAGAAGTATGATGCTTATTATTACAGCATTAAACAGATCATTGTTCACATTGAAGGAGATCAATTAGTCTATGACGGGTGTACTAACTCCCTATCTACAACTGTATTATATTTTATTGTTAAAGATCATAAGGTTCCTGATGTATCTTTTGTGTAAGTCTAGTGAAGTTAGTTTCTAAAGGCAGGCTCTAAATTTCCCTCAGTTTTTTTCTCAGAGAAGATCATTCAGACAAGATTGACTTTACACCTAAAAACGTGTCATTTCTTAGGATCAGTACTTCCATTTTGGAATTTAACGTAAACGTTTAGTTTCTTGGACTATCTGGTGGGCACATTCTGAGACGGCCTCAATGATCTGTAACCCCAGGTGTTAAGCTCTGTATAATCCTCCTTCTTTGAGTATAGGCAGAACCCATTCCTTGTGTTTAACCTTGTGTTTACTTGGGAAGCCCAAGTAAGTGTTGTTTTAAACCACTAAGTAATTTGTTATTTGTACTTTGTTTCATAGCATCAAGGCCTAATACAATACGCTTAATGCCATCTTGTTGTGTGTTCAATAACTTCTTACCCTAAGGAAATTTTCTTTAGCTATGAATATTCATGGCAATAGCTGCGTGTTGTTGCTTTGAGCTTTAGGCTGACCTCCTTGTGTTGCCATCAGCTGTTCGCATTTCACCAGCCATGCAGGGGCCAGCTAGTTGAGGTGTCAGATAAAGAGACTCACTAGGGCACTTTTCAAGGACCCCCTCACTCCATTTCCCCACCTCCCCACTGAGTTAAGTGTGTGTCAGGAGGTTTCTATTGTTGTAGGAATGTTCTCTCTGTGAATGTCTCTTCTTGGTGAGCTAATCAAAGGTGAAAAAGGGCTTCCCTGGTGGCGCAGTGGTTGAGAGTCCGCCTGCCAATACAGGGGACATGGGTTCGTGCCCCGGTCCTGGAAGATCCCACATGCTGCGGAGCGGCTGGGCCTGTGAGCCATGGCTGCTGAGCCTGCGCGTCCGGAGCCTGTGCTCCGCAACGCGAGAGGCCGCAGCAGTGAGAGGCCCGCGTACCGCAAAAAAAATAAAAAGGTGAAAAAGATAGGTGTTTGGGGTTGGTAATTGGCCCTTTGTAGTTTGTTCTGGTACCTTGACCAGGTTTCTAAATTTTCTACCTCTGAAATAGAAGAGGTGATTCTTTTCACCCATCTACTTCATTGTAAAGTTCTCTTCTTCCTAACTCTTAACAGCTTAGTTCTTCTCTATCTACACTCACTCTCTTGGTGACTTCATCCAGTCTCAAGGCCTTAAATATTTATATGCTAATGACTCCCAAATATACTTCCAATCTGGTCGGTCATCTCTTCTGAATCTCAGGCTTACTCATCATCTTTGTGTTGATATACAATAAGCATCTCAAACTTAAACTGACAAAGGTGGCCTCCTGATTGTCCTCCTATAGGTCAATGGCAACTCCATTCTTCCCATTGCGCAGACCCCAAGCCACGGTGCATCCTTGACTTCTTTTCTTCACAACCCACATCCAGTCCATCAGCAAACACTATTGGCTTACTTCAAAATGTAAAATAATTCAACCATTTCTCAGGGCTGCCAACACCACCACCATCATCTCCCACTCGGATAGCTGCAACAGCTGGTTTCTCTCTCTCTGCTTTTGTCCTTCCTCTAATCATCTCCAGCAGACAAAGTATTCTATACATTATAGAATATTATAGTACTTTATATACTATAGAGTACTATAGTACTATAGATACTATATAGTACTATATATACTATTTCTATAAAAAGCAAGTCAAATCACAGTCACTTTTCTGACCCAAACTTACTAATGGTTCCTCTTTTCACTTAGAGTAAAAGCCAACGTCCTTACTAAGGTTTAAGAGGCCCTGCAAAAATCTGTTCACTGGGCTTCCCTGGTGGCGCAGTGGTTGAGAGTCCTCCTGCTGATGTGGGGGACGCGGTTTCGTGCCCCGGTCTGGGAGGATCCCACATGCCGCGGAGCGGCTGGGCCTGTGAGCCATGACCGCTGAGCCTGCGCGTCCGGAGCCTGTGATCCATGGCGGGAGAGGCCACAGCAGTGAGAGGCCCGTGTACCGCAAAAAGAAAAAAAAAATTTGTTCACCATGATGAAAAGGTTCAAATATTGATGGTGGTGATAACTGCACAACTCTATTAATATACTAAAAACCACTGAATAGTACATGTAGGGTGAATTGTAGAGAATGTGGATTATATCTCAATAAACCTGTTATTAAAAAAATATTGAATCCCTAATCCAAGCTCTTCTTTTACTATCCTCCGCCATGCGTATCACTCTCAAACCACATTGGCCTTCCTTTTGCCTCTGGGCCTTTTTACGGACTGAAAGCCAGGAATAATCTTTCTCCTGATCACCACATTGCTCGCTCCCTTCAAGTTCCCTTCTCAATGAGGCCTACCCTGCCTACTCCTGGCATTACTGATCCCCTAAACCCTGTTCTCTCTATAGTCTGCATTATCTGGCTCCCCTATCCTACCCACTCTACTCTCCAAGTATAAGTTCAATGGAGTAGGATTTGTTTTGGTCATTGGTTGATCCCCAGTAGTTAGAAGGGTGCCCTGCACAGGGTAGACACTCAATATTTATTGAGTCAGATATTGTTGAACGAATAAGTTGTACAGATTTAGAGATGTAATTAATGAACTAGAACATAAAACTGTACATCTTCTGGTCTCTTCTTACATAGAAGAGAATAGAAACCATTATACAGAATTTTTGATTGAATCCTAGTTTTGTTGGTTGTACTTTTTTAATTACAGAGGGTTATACACCCTTATCTACATATTATATTCTTCTTTGTACACCTTTCACACCCCAATGATTTTTTTTTTTTTTCTGTACGCGGGCCTCTCACTGTTGTGGCCTCTCCTGTTGCGGAGCACACGCTCCCGACGCCCAGGCTCAGGAGCCATGGCTTACGGGCCCAGCCGCTCCGCAGTATGTGGGATCTTCCCGGACCGAGGCACGAACCCGTGTCCCCTGCATCGGCAGGCGGACTCTCAACCACTGCGCCACCAGGGAAGCCCCCAATGATTTTTTATATATTATTTTCAGGAGCTATAAAATGGCCCATTGTGTAACTACGGATTTGTGACCTCTACCAGTCTGTACTGTATACACCTATAAAACCCAACAGATGAAAAGGTGCTTAATTGCCAAGCTTCAAGTCTTGTTCTTTGGATGTAGCATAAAAAGATTATAATGATGAGGGAAACAACCTTGAAAGGTTTTTATGCAGGTGAGTTTTGAAGTGGGAGATTTAAAAGAGCAGAGATGGGGTGTTTTGTTATAGAAGCAACATATAAGAAACACAAATGGAGATGAAACTGAAAACATTGAGTAATATTTAGGATACTGCAAACAAAAGAAATAAGGCACAAAGGAAAATAAAAGCCTTCTTTACTAGTATTTGAACTTTTACCTTTTTCTCTGGCTTTAGTGCTTATAAGCATTTAATCTCTGTTCACTGGAAATTTCTGCCAGGAGAGCTTATACTCTGAAATTGCTTGTAAGATCTATTCTGTGAATAATATGCATTCTTATATTTTGCTTTGGTCCTCCTTTACTTTGGCAATGAAATGTCAGTCTCCAGGTCTGGAAGATATTAAATATTAAAAAAGGATAATTTACGATTAAGCCCTATAAGGCTGTGACCTTTTGAATAGGGTATGGGACACAGTCTTTTGAAACACCTATTTCTGTGGGCTGGTCTGGAGGATGTCTGACAGTACTCTGTCTGGCTACTGTTTGACTTTATATTCTAAAGGTCCAAAGTAGCCTCATTTTTAGTAACCAAAGAATGCAGTAAGCACACTGTTATCTGAGCGTCCATTACGAACACTTTACTCTTGTGCTTCATGGACCATATCAGTTTGTGGCAAAGTGATGGATTGTGTTTAACATTCTGTTGTTGACCTATAAGGATTTTTGCCATATGTTGTAGCTCGTCCCCTTTAGGATAGAGGAGGGGGAGGCCCTAATAGTATCACTGGCCACTAAGCAGAAATGTGTCAGGGATTTTGCTTTCTCAGCTGGAATATCACCCTTGGCAAGCCGTCCTCCCTATTTTAGGGAAGTGTCACCATCAAATATAAGTCGTCTATAGATTCATTTGATTGTTTATATTTTATGTCTGTATCTTAGGGATGTTTTGAAGTGATGCTATAAAATTAAGATCTATGTGGCTACTTTGCATGCATAGCCAGCATGATAAATCTAACTTGATGTCCTTCTAAGAATGTGGACTGAATGATGCATGATCTGAGGCAGGTTGTTTACCCTTTTTGTACCTCAGTTTCCTCATTTATCAAATTTTTTTTTTGGAAGAGAACTGCCTTTTCCGCAAAGTAGTAGGTATAATCCCACACATAGATAAATAAAAGCAGAAGTGTTCTGGCTGACATTGGCAGATGGGGGTGGGGCTGAAGGACAGAGGTCTGCAGGTTTAGGCCTCCTCTTACCAAGGCCCCAACACCCCAGCTCAACTCACAGTCTTGGAGACACACATTGGTCACAACTGGAAACTGAAAACTTTGTTCTATAAGACCCTTCCAACTCTGACATTTTTTGCTTAATAATTTTTTTATTTTAATAATCATTCTATAATTTTCAGCAGCCACCAAAAAACGTTTAATATCTTATTTTGCCACACAAAAACACGTTATTTTTCTGGGCCTTGAAAGCTTAGTCACCAGATAATCTGTCTAAAGAATTAAAAACACATTCATATCCCTCTGCTGTGATGTCAATTTTTTAAAATCTCAATTCATTTCAGTAGGTTAGTCGAGATTATGTTACAGCTTGCCTTATTAACCTTAATATATTGCCCAGTTACCAAATGCTAACTAACCAAATGGAGTATGATTTGGCACTGTGTCTTAATAAACAGGTCGCACCTGGGAGCTAGTGGGAACTCTCCCATCTGAGAAGAAACAGCTACAGCAGATGGTAAAACGACTGAAAACCAGGTGGGGTCATTGTTTAATGACCATCTGAATTAAGTTTGGTTAATTTGGCGTGTCTCTCATTATCCCTAGCAACTGGACCCTCTACTCCATTTTATAAGTTTGGGTTTATATCTTTTACATAAACTATCAAAACAGGTCCATCTGTGATCTGGAAGCTATACTCGCCCTAAATCCAACCACAATGTAAATCCTAAAGTCTTTGGGTCTAGCTGTGGGAGCTCTTAAACGCAGGCCTTTGGCAGTACTCTGCAATTAACTTTTTCTCAAATGCCTTCTTGTCATCCATGACATGGATAAATATCCCTTTACTCTTTTCTGAGTGTTTATTGAGAAAAAGAACTTCCTCGTAACCTAAAACACTTATTAGCAAGAATTTCCAACAATCTGAGATGTCAAGATTTCAACCCATGTGCAATGCTTTAGAATTTCTCCTAAACTCTGGAGGTGACAGCAAGTTGGCTTCCAGGGATGTTTCAGAAGATTTCTAACTAGACTTGTGATTTATTAATAAAAAGAGCTGCTTCGTTAAATGCTTGTCATTTGCTTGGCACTTTTTATTTATATGATATCACTTGACTCTCACGACCATCTTTGAGGTGGATACTGTCATCTTTACGTTATTGCTGAAGAAGCTGTGGCCTATTGGAGGAGAGTTAAGCTAGTTACTAGCTCAGAGGACACACAGCTAAGGGGCAGAGTCAGGATGCAAATGCACGTCTGCGAGACTCCAGATCTCACCTCCTTAGCAGCGGACCATCTTCCTCTAGAACAGCTCTCAGCATCAGAGCATGGTATTCAGAATGCAGACTCTTGAGTCAGGCTTGGGCAAATCACCTAACCTGTTTTGTCTCTTTCCTGAGTAATCATAGTGCCTATTTCATGAGTTTATTATTATGATGAAGTGAGATAATATAGACACAGCACTTATAGTGTGCAGCACAGAGAATACCATAAGTGTTAATTATTTGCCACCCATTTTCCAATTCCTTCATCAAAGTAAAATGTTGTATTTTCATTTTCTCTAAACTTTGGGGCATCCTTGCTGATGGTAAAAGTACTGGGCTTCCCGGTCTTCAACTAATGCTGTGAAAAATTTCACTGAATTTTATTGTAATACAGTCACAGATGAATCCAACATACGTGTTCCTCTCTAACTACAGAGGAAGCAAACTTTCCCCGTTTGTGCACTTTAGATCTTTATGCAGTTTTGATAGCCTGAATGATGTATTTCTGTGTGCTAAGGAACAGGGCTTGATGTTGTTCAAAACCCTCCTCGTGTGTGTGTGTATGTGTGTGCATGTGTGTGTTTTAATACAGAACAATGTGTTCCTCAAACTATAGAATACTCTTAATGTTTCTTTTATCCTCTGAGAGCTTCCTGTATTTGTGAACTCCTTTCAAATCAGCAAGTGCAGCCCCAACATCTGGGTCCTTCCTGCTGCAGGGAACATAAATTAACTGGTAGCGTCCTATAAATGTTATGAGTGGGAGCTCGGGAAGCACACAGAGGCAGGCCAGGGTGCTTTCAGTATCTAGCAGTTGGTCCTGATGTAGTGCCTCAGAACTGGTTTTAGTTGACGTCAGATAATGCTGATATGCACCAGATTGACTTGTAGTACCAGTAAAGCTGATCCCTCCCACTTCCCCTACTGCCCCTGTGCTTGCCAGGACGCTGGAGACCATTATGAACTCACAGTTGTCATTTGATCTCCATCTGGCTGCTGTCACTAAAGCTGCCTTTTATCGCTTGCCAAAAGTGTAACGCTAACGACATTTCTCTTTCTCACAGATCTTTGCTTCTAGTCCTTACTTTTCTAATTTTCTGGGTAGTTCCAAATAATTCTCCTTCTGTCTACTATGAACCACCATCAGGAAACTAACAAAGGACACACCAGAATATTTACCCAGATGTCTTCTTGGTGAACAAGATTTAGCAATAGATTTTTTAGGAAGTGTTAGAGGTGGGCTGTGGCTTTGTTGACTTCAGATATTATGTCTTAAGTTTGATGTGGTTTGAATTTCTGATATAAATGTGAGGTTTGTGTGTATGATCTCATGCTGTGGTAAATTTTATGGAGCTGTAGATCACAACAGTCTAGCCATACAATTATATGGGTCCCTGTATTGGATTAGAATCTACACAAATTAAACAATAGATATGAGTAACATGCCATAAATTGGATCTTGTAACAGCTTAATAATCTGGGGAGGATAGAAGAATGGATCCTGAGGTGGTGTTTAATGTACCTAGTTACTAGACTGTTCTTAGTTAAAGCTGATCATAAATTTGGAACCAGCTTAAAGATTTACTGTTAGTGATCGTCTAGCAGCTAAGATTTAGCAATCTTAGCACCACAGCCTGAAGAACATTCTTGGTCAAGAAACCTCTTTAGGGATGGCCTTTCACATTCAGTAAGTGTTGTTGTTGGTGATAATGATGGAGTATCATAGGCTTTAAAAGTTTTGAAAACAAATTTAGGACCCTGATTTTTACTTAGTTTAGCAAATTAATCCTGTAAGAAGTAAATATAAAGAATCTTTTATGTCTGTTCTCAGTATACTGTTGATTAAAAAAAAAATTAGGAGGCACTACATTCTGTATGAATCCATCTTGTGTGTTGATGTGTAAAAAGTGAAATAATTTGGAAGGACATATATCACAATGTAAACACTGTTCCTCTTTGAGTGATATGATTACAGGTCATTTTGATTTTCTTATTTTTGCTTACTTTTATATGATAATGTTTCATATAATAAGCACGTGTTACTTTTTAAAAGTATTTTTAATAGAAGTAAAATCTACCTTCAGTGAAAGACACAGATCATACAACTTGATGAGTTTTGGCAAACGTACACACTCATACAGCCCAAGCAACATATAAAGTCCAATCAAGATATAACCCCAGTCAAGATATGTAACATTTCCATTGCCCCAGAAAGCTCCCTTCTAACCCTCTTCCAGTCAATCTCTGCATCCCATAAGCAACCACTGTTCTGATTTCTATCATCATGGATGTACATGTCACTTTTAAATTAAAAAAACAGCATAATTATTTTTGTTTCTGTTTTTTAAAGAAACTTCTGTATAAACTGAGATAGGACCCCAAGAAAAGTTGACACTGTCCCCTACCTTGTCAGTGAAGAGATATGAAAAATAATAGTGCGAGAGCTTAGGAGAGAGAATTTAAGAGTGAAATCATGTAGCTCAAGAAAACTCAGAGAAGAGCAAGATTGTATAAGATTTTATAAGATCTTAGATCCATTATTTCATTCAAGTAGACAAAGGGAGAAAGTCTACTGGACTATAAGCTCTAAGAGGTCAGCGACTATATTTATTTTGTTTCGTGTATCCTCACTGCTTTACACATTACCTGGCAGAGCTACTGACTCAAGAAATATCTGTGAGCTGAATAAGTGGATACTATTATTCAGTTAGTCAACAAATATTTACTTACTCTTCCAACAAATATTTATTGACCTCTTGCTATGTGTCATGGATTGTGCTAAGCTCTGGAGATAGAACGGTAGACAATGGCCCTTAAAAATGGTAGAGATGGTCCCTAACTTCACAGAGCTTACAACGTGTCTTGTCAGGAAGACTGATATTAACAGAGTTCTAGAGGCAGAGAAAATGACACAAGTGAGGGATTAGAAAAAAAGGAGCTTGGTAAGCTTGGAGACTGAGAGAAGGCCAGTACAGTGAGGGGTGAGGAGGCAGGAGGTGGGGCTGCAGAGTTAGCCGAGGACCAGATGATACAGATAGGACCTTGCTGGTTGTCAGATGGATTGGGGATTTTATCCCAGGAAAAACAGGGAGCCATTGAAGGATTTTAATCAGGGGATGGACCTGATCGATTTTGTGTTTTAAAATATTATTCTGGGGACTTCCTTGGTGGCGCAGTGGATGAGAATCCGCCTGCCAGTGCAGGGGACACGGGTTTGATCCCTGCTCTGGGAAGATCCCACATGCCGTGGAGCAACTAAGCCCATGTGCCACAACTACTGAGCCTGCGCTCTAGAGCCCATGAGCCACAACTACTGAGCCCACGTGCCACAACAACTGAAGTCTGCACGCCTAGAGCCTGTGCTCCGCAACAAGAGAAGCCATCGCAAGGAGAAGCCTGCACACCGCAACGAAGAGAGTAGCCCCCGCTCACCGCAACTAGAGAAAGCCCGTGCACAGCAACAAAGACCCAATGCAGCCACAAATAAAAAATTAAATTAAATCTTTAAAAAAGATATTACTCTGGATCTTGAACAGAGAGAGGATAGCTTGGACAGAGGCAACAGTAGACAATCAAGAGGCTGTTATAATGTTGTAAGAGGGAGTTGAGGGCCTTGGGGAGGGCGGCAGTAGAGGAAGTGAAAAGAAATGGAGTGAAGGCCTATTCAGAGACAAAACTGAGCCTTAACAAGTGATTGGCTGTGATGAATAAGTGAGTAGAGGTGTCAAGAGTGACTCCAAGTCCTGGTATGAGCACCATCTTGGTTGATGGTGGAACCATTTACTTTTTTTCTCTCGGATCATTATGCAAAAGATACCATGGTGAGGGTCAGACCTCTGTTGAGCAGAGCTCAGACCATGCATCTAAAATGTGTCCATTGCAGACCTGAGGTGCACAAGTAGTGATTTGGAATGGCTGGTGCAGGGCAAAATGGTGATGGTGGAAGGATTTTGATGCCCACAACCTGTTCTCTTGGGTATCTTTTCTTGATCTTGTCCACATTCCTCCTTTTCTTTTACCAATCCTCATATCCTTTTCAGGTATCTGATAATTCATCCCTGCTAAGGTGATTTCTGATAATTGTGGCTCTAAGGTGGGCCGCCTTTGTACCACCTCTTAAACCGCACATACATTGAGTTTTTGCCTTATAAGAGTAGTGGGGAGATCGGACGGGTCACAGTGTCAGTTGTTGCCATTGTAATTTCTTAGAAAAACGAGGCTGCCCTTAGCCTGTGTAGGCCGGGCCCATCCTATTTCAATTTCCCCTATTATTTTCTTCGTTGTCCTTTTCCAGTATTTTCTTTGCACTCCCTGTCTATCAGTTGTCTTTATTTTAGATCCTAGCTCTGTGTCTTTGGAAAGTTTACTTAAGATCTCCGAACCTCAGTCTCTTCAACTCTAATTGGGGGATAATATCAATGTCAGTGGATTCAGTGTCTTCTACATGGAAATTTCTCACTGCTAATTGCTTTCCTCCACCACCCACTCATTGGCTCCATTGCTGGGAGCCATCAGGAAGTCACTCTCCGGTGTACTCAATTTTTTTTTTTTTGTGGTACGTGGGCCTCTCACTGCTGTGGCCTCTCCCATTGCAGAGCACAGGCTCCGGGCATGCAGGCTCAGCGGTCATGGCTCACAGGCCCAGCCGCTCTGCGGAATGTGGGATCTTCCCGGACCGGGGCACGAACCCGCGTCCCTTGCATCGGCAGGCGGACTCTCAACCACTGCGCCACTAGGGAAGCCCCGGTGTACTCAATTTTAATAGGCAAGCTTAAAGGTGCCACCACAGTGCCTTTGGAAGGTCTTTCTCTCATTTCTATTCCCCTCCTCACTTGCCCATTACATGAGGACATGCCAGATTTGTGAGATAGTCATTTGTCTCACCAACTTGTTAAGTGTAAGCCACTGGACACTACAGTTATTAAGGGGGAGAGTATGGCTGGAACTGCACAAATACATCCCCACCATGAGAAAAGCAATTCAATAAGTGCACTGTACTGGCTGCCGCTCACAAACATCCTTAGGTATGAAGCCTAGTCCTCTGTTCAAAGTGTACACATACGAATCAAGCAAACTAACCCATATCATGTATAACTATGAATACTATTTGTGTTTATCAGTTAACAAGGACCCAACACCCACTCATTCATTTAGTCATACGTGGTTGTTAAGCACCTACTATGTGCAAGAGGGTGCACTGGGAGCGGGCCCACAAGTGATGAACAAAACAGAGTTCCAGTGGAATCCATGTGCTGTTGAAGGAAATGCACATGAAACAACTAATTACAGGATTAATTGCTCAATTATAATTGTGCTAAGTTCTACAAAGAACCATTTACAGGTTGCTAGGCGAGCTTATAGCAGGGGATCTGATGCAGTAGAGAGGTCAGGGAGGTGGGGGGAGACTTCTGGGGAAATTAATGAGCACTGAATGTGAAGGCTAAAAAGCAGTTCCTGATAAGGAAAAAGAAGAGTTCCCAGCTGTTTGGAGGATAAAGATTCTGAGTTTCCCAGTGCTGCTGGTGGGTTGTCTCAGGTTCCACCCTGGCAGTGTATTCCAGCCTTGGTGACTGGTTGGTGTTCTGAAGCTGGGATCTGTAAGAATCTTCCCGCTTGATTACACCCAAAGGAAAAAAACCTACTCAGGTATCCTCAGAACCAATCAATTAAAATTGGGTAGAGAGGGAGTTCCCTTGTGGCCTAGTGGTTAGGATTCCGGGCTTTTACTGCCGTGACCCAGGGTTAATCCCTGGTCGGGGAACTGAGATCCCACAAGCCATGGGGCACAGCCACAAAGAAATAAATAAATTTAAACAAAAATAAATAAAATTGGGTAGAGAATAAAGAGATATTAAATATCACTTAATTTCCCTTACCAAACACACATACAGGCCACTCAGGAACCTCACTTTATTGAAGGTCTGCTTTGGGACAACCGATTTATACCTCCATGAGATCATTCAGTCCTCTACTAACCTTGCAATGCAAATATAAACTTCACTTTACACCCCAGGTAACACCCAGGGTCAGGGAGATTAAATAACCTGTCTAAGATCACACCTGTACCCTTGTCCCTTGTCCCATGAAAGCCCATGTCCTTTCAGCTACACCAAGCTCCTCAATTGTTGGCATATTGTCAGATGATTGCTGTCCTCTCTATGGGCACTTAGATCATCAAAGAAACATTTTAAGTGACAGTCCTGGAACTAGAGAGTAAACCCAAGTACAATCTGCAATGTTGCCATTTTAAAAAATTGTTGTTTAACAAAGATGATTATGACTCGTGAGCAGGTCCATGCTTTGACTACTTCAGTTTGTGTCTGCTGGTATTACGGTTCGCTAATTTTTATCAGCAAAGAGGTGAAAGGGAAGTTAACATGATTAGGAGAATTTCCACAAATGGGCTGAAAAACTGAATAAAAGAAAAGAGGCTCAGAGGATCCAGGAGCAGTAGCGTGAACACATTAGTTCTGTGAAGCATCGCCATCGTCCCAGGATCTGGGTGTTTTACCGTCTTCACGTAAATGAAACTGATATTGCTGTGTTTACATTGACCTTCTATTTCCAAATACTAATGTGTTATTTAATTTTATCCTTATTGTATTGGAGATCACATTCAAATAGTGCCAGAAAACCAAAGAGAACTCAGGAAGATTTGGGGAACAGTTTGGCAGTTGAGAAATCACATCAGCAGGGTTCAAGGATCGTTTCTTTTAGTATTTCATAGGAAAAACTTGAGTGACCCAAAAAAGCCATGGTTCTTTGGAAGGAGATCAAGAAACAAATAAATAGACTCTTCATGTGCCTTGTGGGAGTTGCAGAAGTGGAAATCTGTGCAAGGATTTCATTCCTTACAGTTTGTACAAGGATTGGGAGTGTCCCTGATATGAATGATGCAGAATAATTATATGAAGCACGGCTTTCAGTGGGTCTGGTAGGCCCAAGCACAACAGTGATGTGTTCTCTTGAACCCCGCTCACTTGGTTGAGCCTTTGGTCCACTCCTCTTTCCTTACAGGCTCCTTGTGCACCGGGAGTGTTAACTCCAGCCAGCTGTACCTCCTACTCATCTCTCAGATCTACCTTTCTCAGACATCCCCACTGGAAAGGCCAAGTTCAAGACCTGAGCCTCTCAGGCCCTGTATAATTGCTACTGTTGCCATGGTTTTCCTCTCATCCTCCATCTGCTCCCAATAGGAGGGCCAGAAGTATCTTTTTGCAAATGAATCCAATCTGGTGGCATCAGTGCTGAGAAGCTTTCTCTGGACTCTTGCTAATTATGTGGCAAAGTCCAGGGTGCTTAGCAGGGCATACCGTCTGACCTCTGCTGACCTCAGCAGTGTCATTTCCTGCCTCATAAAGTACTTCTGCCCCAGGTACTTCTTGTTCCAGCAAGGTTGAAGCATTTATGGTGCCCAGCAGTCTGGCTTCATGGGCAGGCAACCTGTGCCCTGCACTTACAAGGGCTGTTTGATTTAATGCTCTGCTATAACCATTTTGAAATTCTTAATAATTTGTGAACGAGGTGCCCTGCATTTCCATTTTGCTCTGGGCTCAGCAAATTACATAGCTGGTCCCGGCACCTAAACATCACATTGCTTCCCACCTCTGGGTGTTGCATGTACTCTTCTCTCTGCCTAGCATATCCTTCCCTTCATATCCATCTCCTGTGCTCTTCTTAGTCTTTCAAAGCTAATTTGAGGGCTTCCCTGGTGGCGCAGTGGTTGAGAGTCCACCTGCCGATGCAGGGGACACGGGTTTGTGCCACGGTCGGGGAAGATCCCACATGCCGTGGAGCGGCTGGGCCCGTGAGCCATGGCCGCTGAGCCTGCGCGTCCGGAGCCTGTGCTCTGCAACGGGAGAGGCCACAGCAGTGAGAAGCCCGCGTACTGCAAAAAAAAAAAAAAAAAAAGTTAATTTAAATACCACTTCTTTAGTGAAACCTTCCCTGAACACCTGTCCCTCTACCCTGACCACATTAACCCCTCCCTCCTCTGTGCTACCCCTTTATGTTACACAAACGTCTATTATAATCTTTCCAAGCTATATGGTGATGAGTCACCTATCTGCCTGTCTCTCTACCAATCTTTGAACTCCTTGAGGACAGGGTCCATGCAGGGCCCAGGCAGTGGAACATAATGGTTAGGAACTCTGGAACCAGACTCCCTGGCTGGGAATCACCTTGGAGAGGTCAGCTGGCTTCTCTGTGTCTTAGTTTCCTCATTTCACAAAAGGAGGATACTCATAATACCTACCTTGAAGGGTTGTTGCTGTGAAGTTTGAATAAGATAATCCATATAAAGTGCTTGGAACAGGACCTGGCATATAATAATATTCAATAAATGTTTCTATTCTTATACCTTATTCTCTTTTGTGTTCCTGGAACCTGGTACAGTGGCTAGAATATTTGTTCTTTGAACATTTATTGAATATCTAGCGTGCACCAGGCACCAGGCTCTGTGCTGGCTGCCTGAGATACAGAGTGAAATAAATCATGACCTCTGCTCTCAAAGAATTTAATTTTAGTCAGGGAGAGACACAAGCAATTAACAATCACGGTCCAACATGATAAAATCCTAGGTGAAAGTTACTTTAAGAGCACAGAAGAAAGGCATCCAGATTTTGACGTGAAGCTTGATCTGAATTGTGCAGAATGGGTAGGAGTTAGCAAACACTGAAAAAGAGAAGATTATTCTAGGGAGAGGGAATAGCACACGCAAAGACACCCAAGTGTGGAAGTCTCACATGTTTAAGGAACTACATGTCATGCGATGTGGCTGAAGCAAATGGTGTTTGGTGATATTTTGGGAGACTAGAGGGATAGATTGGTAGGACTAGCAAATAGATTTCAACTCTGGTCTATTGGTAGTGGCTGCCTGGAACATTGTATTAAGAAGGATTCTGAAGCCGTGCCCAATCTCTGTGGGAAAAAGTGATGGGATACAGTAGCTCTATGTGTTATGGGAGCAGACGAGGGGAGTGGGAGCCTGCATGTCGCATATCTGCCGTTGTTGATAGATTAGGTAGGGCCTCATATGCTGTATTAGGAGGTTGAATTTTATCCTGAAAACCATAGGGAATAATTGAAAGATTTTAAGTATGGGAGTGACATGATCGGATTACATAATAGGTGTTCCATAAGTGCTTGTTGAATTGAACTGACTATGAGCCCCACTTCACTTATTAATGATTTAGTGGATCAAATGCACTGAAATGATTGGAACCCAGCAAATAAAACATGTATTACTGAGCTGATCGTGCTCGGAGGCACTGTGCTAAGTGCTGAAAGAATTAGAGCAGCATCTAAAGGTGTTTAACGTGCTCCTATGGTATGGTTTACACAGTAAAACGGTCTGGTTCACACTGTAGTTTCAACAGAGGATTAAAGTGGTATTAATAATTTATGCGGCTATAATATTTCATGCTTTAAGCTGGATGTATCCCAAAAGAAAGACCTCCAGCGGGCTTTTTGCACCTTTAACCATCCTGCTGGTTACAAATCAAACAGTACAGAAATGATTGGAACAGATTGGAATGTTTTAAAATATAAATCTACTGATATATGTTTTTATACATTTTTCTAATAGGTATTTATTTGTAGCCAGGTGAAAAGGGCTCTGAAATTTGGGTTACTGTAAAAAATAAATTCCCTGGGCTTCCCTGGTGGCGCAGTGGTTGAGAGTCTGCCTGCCGATGCAGGGGACACGGGTTCGTGCCCCGGTCCGGGAAGATCCTACCTGCCGCGGAGCGGCTGGGTCCGTGAGCCGTGGCCGCTGGGCCTGTGCGTCCGGAGCCTGTGCTCCGCAACGGGAGAGGCCACAGCGGTGAGAGGCCTGCGTACCGCAAAAAAATAAAAATAAATTCCCTGACCTATTAGTCTCATTAAGAAAATAAATTAAAATTCTATAAAGTTAGCATTTGTTATTGCAATCATTGTCTTTTAACTGTGACAGGTGAAGAAAATCTTGTGACAAGAATACACAAAGAGGGGGTTATCCTCCACAAAGATAGTATAGTAGCCAAAGGCACGTATCTCTATTTATTTTTCCTTGATTCCAAAGGGGTTTAAGGTAGCATAGAATAATGCAAACAATATAGCAAGGAAAATGAATTTAAAATAACTACGAAATATAGGGCAAAGGGAATTTGAATGATTTGAATGCAAAAAGATCCAATGGAGTCCACCTGTGGGATTAGAGCACAACACAAGAAAGTGTATGTATCTCAACACACTCAAACTGAGCAAAACTGGGGTTCTTATCATGGACCAAAAAGAAAACAGAAGTAAGTGACATTTCTGATTTAATGATTATAAGCAAAAAGACAAAAAGTAGATTTTTCAGATACTGCCTAGAAACGATGAAAAGAATCGATGAAGATATCGAGATTAAGAGGAAAATGTATACCACGTTGACTCACCACATCACTCCTTCTTGTGTGTCTATTTGTTTTGTCTTTGTAGCTTTCTGGTGTTTCCTCCCTTTGACTTCCTATCATTATAAAGGCTGACAATGGTCAGAGATCAGTACGGGAGAGTTTTGTCTTTGTATAAATATTCTTCTTTGCAGTCACATTTCAGGGGTTGAGGGTAAGAGGAAAGGAGTTGGGCTGCAAACAAACTGAACATGCAGTGTTATGTCTATATTAGTGGGATCTAGGATAGTTACTAATATATAATTGATACTCTATAACTGTGAGTTGAAAGAAGAAATGAAGCTACACAGAATTTATCAATCCTTACAAAAATGTATAACCACTAAATGTGTATGCCTGTATGGTACCTTTATCATAGCTTCCAAAACTCAGTTTTTAGTTTGTATGGTCATGTTACCTGGACATTTTTTTCTAAAAGTCTAGGCTACAATGAAGCCTTAAGAAGAAGGTACATTAGGAAGACAGAAATGGAAGAAAAAAAAAATCAAAGAGAGGGCACACAGCAATTCGTCTTCCTTGCTACTCCGTTATTTGTTGCTTCCTTTTTTCATGCTTTTGTAAAAACAGGAAGACCTTCAGGGCCTCAGACAACACTGTCCCACTCCCACCCAGCTGCCCCTTATTCTCAAAAAGGATTTTTTTTAGCTTCCTTTCACTGAGACTTTAGAACACTTGAGAGATTTGGGAAGGAAAGAAGAGATCACTTTTTTTTTTTTTTTTGGTAGCTACTTTGTGCCAGGTGCTCCACTAGGCAATTTAGCTGTTATACTGTTTAATGCTCACAGAAATTTTTATAGGCAGGTATATTCTCACTTTATCAATGAAGAAACTACTGCTCACAGAGCTGTCTAGCTTCAAGCATCATAAATAATGGGATGGAGCTAGGATTCAACCACATGTCTACCCGACATCTTTCCCCTTTACTGTGCAGAAGTGCTTCTCCCACTCTCAAAACTTTCTCAGGGTCTTTCTTGTTTTAATTGTTGATCAAGATCCTCTATGCTCCATGATCATGAGGACGTAGTATTCTTCCCCTGGAATGGGCCTTAATGTTGTTTGTATCTCTAATACATTTGGCATTAACTGTTAACATAACAGATTAATCCAGTTAGCCAGGTGCTTTACAATGATCTATTGTTTGTGTAGAGGAAAAGGAGGCCGTGGCAAGTATATAGAAAAAATACTTTCTGTACTGTCACTAACACAGTAGATCTCCTGTTCCATGAGTTGACCATTAGAGTGTGTTACTCAAATTACCAATATGATGATATAATGATGATGGTGAGAATGATGGTGATGATAGTAACACTCTTATTTACTGAGCGTTTAACATGTGTCAGGGATTGTTTTAAACACTACTACTGTGTCATTTAACTCTAACAATAACCCTACGAAGTAGGTGTTATTGTCCTCAGTTTACAGAGGAGGAAAATGAAGCTCAGAGCTGTGACTTGCTGAGTTCTTACAGTACTAAATGGCAGAGCTGGGTTTGAACCCAGATTTGATGTTCATGCCCCTATTTTTAGTCATGAAGCCAAATAGCCTTCTACAATAACAACTGGCACTATGTTGCTATCCTTAGATTTTAGTTTTGCTTTCATGTCTCTACCGAAATTGCATTTGCAGGATTTTTTTTCAAGTATACTTTGTGTGTGTGCGTGTGTGTGTGTGTGTGTTGTGCGTGTGTGCACGTGTAGTATGTGGTAGTAGTTAATTCTGCCATAATGGATAATTTACTAACATTTCCACAGCTTCAAGAGTCTTCTTGGCCAGGATATGCTGGTTTTGTCAAGTAACTTAATTTTACTATAATTTATAATTCTTATTTCCTATAATAGTAACAGTCTTCAGAACATGCTATTATATTACTTTACTTTCATACATATGTATATATATATATACACTCATATACAGACACACCCCATTTTATTGTGCTTCACTTTATTGCACTTCATAGATACTGTTTTTTACAAATTGAAGGCTTGCGACAACCCTGCATTGAGCAAGTCTATAGGCACCATTTTCCCAACAGTATTTGCTTACTTTGTGTCTCTGTGTAACACTTTGGTAATTCTCAAAAATATTTCAAACTTCCTCCTTATTATTATATTTGTTATGGTGATCTGTGATCAGTTATCTTTGATGTTACTACTATGACTCACTGAAGGCTCAGATGTTTATTAGCATGTTTTAGCAATAAAGTATTTTTAAATTAAGGTATGTACATTTTTTAGACATAATGTTATTACACACTTATAGATTACAGTATAGTATAAACATAACTTTTATATGCACTGGGAAACTAATTGTATGTGACTCACTTTATTATAATATTCTCTTTGTTATAGTGATCTGGAATCGAGCCTGCAGTATCTCTGAGGTATGCTTGTATACAATATGAAAGACCTGTGCATAAATCTCAGTGACATTATTTTGCCCTTAAGGTGAAATGATGTCCCCTCTCACAACCCAGCTTCTTCCACTTCTCCCTCATCTAATATGTATTGAGTACCTACCGTAAGTTTGTTACTCTGCTCTATATCCAGGACACAGAGATCAAAGGGCATGTTCCTGTACTCAAGGAATCCATAAAAACTTATTCTAGTTTATGTTTAGAGCACAGATAAGGTTGATCTTAAGTCAGTGGAATAGTCCAAGTATAATTAGTGAAATATATCCTGGTTGTCCCTCTCCCCACTCTCCACAGAAACTCTTTCATGATACGGCAACAATTTATAAGGTATCTCTCTTCAGTGTGCAGAGTAAGAGATGCCCAGTAGCGTATGGATACATTCTAGTTAGTTCCTGCTCCAGAAGTTCCCCCAAAGTCCTGGAACACTAGATAGTGAAGGGATTCCAGGAACTAAGAGAGATCACCTTCATAACTATTGGAAGATTCTGTTATTTTAACTCTGTTATCCAAAGCCTTGAGAAACATGCCCTATAGTTGAATACTGGCTTCTTCATCCACTCTCTGTCTCATGTTGCTGTGTTACGTAAGCCTTCCTGAGCCTCTCCATCCTTATTTGTAAAACAGATAATAATGTCTTTTTTTTTGGTTTGCTTATATATTCATTCATCCAGAAAACATTTAAAAAAATATCCACTTGAGCTAGGCACTAGATAAACAATGTCCAGCACGATAGAGATTTATGCACAGGTCTTTCATATTGTATACAAGCATACCTCAGAGATCCTGCCCTCGTGAACCTTACGGCCTGGTGAGAGAAAGAGGCAATAAATGAACTGGGTGCTATGATAGAGAATAAAGAGAGGAAACATGCTTTGGAGTGGGTGGTCAGAGAAGGCCTCTCTGCAGAGGTGACACTTAGGCTGACATCTAAAGCATACAAAGGGCATGCTTTGTAAATGGCAAGTGGCAAAACTGTCTTGGGTAAGGGAAGTAATTTGTGCAAAGGCTCTGATTTGATAAAGAGGAGTTGAGAAACTGAAAGTAGCCTAGTAGTTTGAAAAATACAAAGGAGGGCATTATCCTAAAAAGTGGATATTGTCTACCCCCAAACCCAGTAATTCTACTACTGGGTATATATCCTAGAGAAATTCTTGCATTTTTCTACTAGGAGACACATATAAGAATACTCATTAAAAAAAAAAAAAAAAGAATACTTCTATTAGCACTAACCTTTGTGATAGTACAAAACTAAAGCCATCAAAACATTGACAGAAGGAAAGAGAAGTAAATCTTGGTACAGTCCCATGATGGAATGTTATACAGTGGTGAAAATGAGTGAATTGTAGCTACTCAAACCAATAAAGATAAATCTTATAAACCCTACTTTGAATGGAGAAAACAAATCATTAAAAAATAGCTTACCATATTATTTATTTAAATAATCTTAGAATACCCAAAATATTTTAAAAATTTTATATACATATTATATTGTAAAAGTATTTTTAAAAAACAAGGAAATTGAAACTTTTGTTTCTAGCCAAGGTGTTGGAATGGAGAGTAAATTTACCTTTCTGCCTTAAACAACTAGGAAACTAGAAAATTATATGAAACAATGGTTTTCAGAAATTGGACAACAGCAAAGCAGGGCTGTAATGCTTGAATGAAGGAAAACAAACAAGGTGAGCTCTGTAATTGTACCAGCTATCCCCTGGAAGGAATTGCCATGTGGTAGCACAGAAAGGGGAAACCCAAGCAGAGCCTTGTTGAGTGGGAAGCAGAGACTGGAGTTAGGGGAGAGCAAGGCAGCCACAACTTGCTGGGCAGAGTACTGCAGAGGAGGAGCTGTGCAGAAAGAGAGCTCCAGAGATCTGTAGAAGGCTCAGCTAAATGTCTATGGCTGAGTACTTACCTACGCTTGAGTGAGACAGACTTATCCGAGGCCAGGGAAAGACCACTCAGAAAAGAATAGGCAGAGCAATTCCTGGACCTAACAGGACTGAGAAAAGTTCTTGCTCCCACAAGTAAGAGTGGAAAGATCTCATAATATGTGGGGCATCAGGTAGGAACCTTAAAGATCAAACATCTTAGTAATGGGTCTAAAACTATACTAAAGGCTGCTGTGGACCCATAATAAGAAGCTTAAAAGCAAGCTTGGAGAGATCCAGGTGTGATCCAATAACTTAACTGTGTGTCAGAAAAAATACAATAGTACTTAAAGCAGTACAAGAAAATCTAGCAACCAACAACATAAATTCACAATACCTAGTATCTAATAAAAACAAAAACAAACAAAAAACTCTATAAGGCATGCAAAGCAGGAAAATAAGACAAAAAAACCCAATCAATAGAAACATAGACAAAAATGATATCAATGATTGAACTAATAGATAAGAACATTAAAACAGCTACTATAAATATGCTCCAAATGTTCAGAAGGTAGAAGAAAAGCCATGTAGCCATAATGAGAAGAGAATTTGAAGATATAAAAAAACCCCAAACGGAACTTCTAGAGATGAAAATTATAATATCCAAAGTGAAAAATACCCTGGATAGCATTTGTGTCATTGAATTTAAAGTGCATCTCTGGTAGAAAACAGATACTGAATCTTGCTTTTTAAAGTATTATCTGGCAATCTCTGACTTTTGGTTGGGGTGTTTAGTCCATTTATATTAAATGTAATCATCAATATGGTTGGATGAGGTAGGCCATTTTGCTATTTTTTTCTATTCATCTCATCTTTTTTTTTGTTTTTGTTGCTCCTCTGTTCCTCCTTTACTACTTTTTATGCTTAAAAAATATTTTTCGTATTCCATTTTAATCCCTGTTAACTTAATAGCTATATTTCTTTGCCTTATTTTTCAGTAGTTCCTCTAAAGATATAATATATATATATAAAGATATAATATGCATCTTTAACTTATCCTAATCTACCTCAAATAAACACTTATGTACTTAGGTACTACTGATAAAATATAAGAACTTATCACAAGTCTAGTAGCATGCCCCTCCCTTTTGGGCTATTGTTGCTATATATATCACATTTATATATGTTGTGAACCCTACAATAAAGTGTTAAAATGTTTGCTTTAAAGAGTCATATGACTTTTAAAGAAATCAAGAGAATAAAACAGAAAATATATAAATACGTATAATCTTTCATATATGTCCAAATATTTACCAATTCCCATGTTTTTCATTCTTTCCTGTGGATCTGAGTTACCATCTGGTGTCATTTCCCTTTAGCCCAATGGACTTCCTTTAGCATTTCTTATAGTGCAGATATGCTAGCAACAAATTCTGTCAGATCGTTTACTTGGAATTGTCTTTATTTTGTCTTCATTTCTGAAAAATAGTCTAGATATAGAATTCTTGGTTGAGAGATTTTTCTCTTAGCTTCTGAATCATCATTCCAATGTTTTCTGACTTCTATTGTTTCTGAGCAGAAGTCAACCATTAATTGCATTGTTTTCACCCTTTATTTATTTATATATGTTTCCTACCGCTTTCTCTTTCTTCTCCTGGAATTTCAACTACATGTAGGATAGACTGCTTCACGTGATCCACACAAGTCTGAGATTCTGTTCAATTTTTATTTATTTTTGTTTATCTATTTTTTATTTTTGGTTGCGTTGGGTCTTGGTTGCTGCACACGGGCTTTCTCTAGTTACGGCGAGCGAGGGCTACTCTTCGTTGCGGTGCGTGGGCTTCTCATTGCGGTGGCTTCTCTTGTTGTGGAGCACGGGCTCTAGGCATGTGGGCTCAGTAGTTGTGGCTCACAGGCTCCAGAGCGCAGGCTCAGTAGTTGTGGCACAGGGGCTTAGTCGCTCCGCGGCATGTGGGATCTTCCTGGACCAGGGCTCAAACCTGTGTCCCCTGCTTTGGCAGGTGGATTCTTAACCACTGCACCACCAGGGAAGCCCTCAATTTTCTTTCAATCTTTTTCTCTCTCTATTCTTCAGACTTATAATTTCTATTTTAAAGCTTGCTGACTTTCTTCTGTCAGGTCAAATCTTCTGTTGAGCTCATCTAATAAATATTTCTTTTCAGTATGATACTTCTTAGCATTTCTGTAGAATTTCAGCATTCTTTAGAATTCCCACTTGGATCTTTTTATAGGGTCTGTTTCTCTGGTGTGTTTCCCTATTTTTTCACCCTTTTTTTGTTTTTTTTTTTTTCTGTGGTACGCGGGCCTCTCACTGTTGGGGCCTCTCCCGTTGCAGAGCACAGGCTCCGGACGGGCAGGCTCAGCAGCCATGGCTCATGGGCCTAACCGCTCCACGGCATGTGGGATCTTCCCAGACCGGGGCACGAACCCGTGTCCCCTGCATTGGCAGGCGAACTCTCAACCACTGCGCCACCAGGGAAGCCCCACCCTTTTTTTTTTTTTTTAGCATATTTTCTCTTAATTATTTGAATACAAATATTTTTTAAATCCTTAGACATATTTACATAGCTGCTTTGAAATTTGTGTGTGTGTGCTAAATCCAACACCCAGGGCAATTTGGAATGATTTTTTATTGACTGGTTTTCATTTCCTGTGCATGGGTCATACTTTTATGTTTCTTTGTGTACCTCATAATTTTTTGTTGTTGTTAAAAAGCAAAGATTGTAGATAATATGTGTAGTGATTTCAGATTTTGTTTTATTCTTCTTATGATTGTTATTTTTGGTTTCAGTAGGTAACTAACTTGTCTGCCCTCAAAATTGCAAAGTCCACTTCCCTAAAGTGTGCAGCCGTTGATGGCTCTGCTCAGTTTTGCTGTTTTGTTTTGCTTCCCAGAGGAGGACTACTGGCTCCCGAAGGTCTCTCCCACACCTACGTAACTTATTGGTACACCAGTGATTTGGGCAGAGGTTATGTTTAGATACCTCAAGCCAGCAAGGCCTTGACTCTCTGCTGTCTGAGTTGTGGGTAGGCCAAGGAGCGTATTTAAAGGTACAGCAAATTCACAAATTTCTCCAGACTTTCCATTTTCACTGGGTTCTTTGGGGTGCACATGTAGTTTGGCACCCATCCAGACTTATGTGATTTTATTATGTCAGCCCTTCTATGGCTCTCTCACTTCTAAAATTTCCCCATATTAGCCCTTCTGCCATCCTCCCTAAACCAAGACAACCATTTTATCCAGCAGATAAAACTGTAGGCTTTTGCTACTCAACACGGGAGTGGTGCATGGGAATGCCTCCTGCCCCCTGACCAGCATGAAGGCCACAAACTTGTTCTTATTTAATATGGTGAAATTTTCGTTAGCAAGACTTCTTAACATTGCTGCCTGAGTTTGGTCATCTTCCAGGGCTATGAAGTGTTTGTTAATCATTTTGTTCAGTTTTATATACTTGTTCTCTCTGGAGAGGAACTTCTCTAACTCTTCTTCATGCCACAATTATAGAAAGTAGAGTCTCCAAACTGGCTTTTTTAAAAAATAGAAATTGATAAGTTGATTCTAAGATTCATATGGAAATGCAAAGGACCTAAAATAGTTAAATAATTTTTAAAAAGTAAAAGAAACCTACTCTATATGACTCTGAGACTTATTATACAACACATGTGGTATTAGCACAAGAAGAGGAATATAGATCAGTAGAAAATAGACCCGCTCATATATGGTCAATTTGTCTTTGACAAGCGTGCTGAAGGAAGGGACCCAACAAATGTGCTACAACATTTGGCTGTTACCTCACAACACACACAAAAATTAACATGAAATGTGTCATAGACCTAAATGTAAGAGCAAAAACTATTAAACTTAGGAGAAAATCCTTGTGACTCCAGAGCAGGAAAAGAATTTTAGATGGGACACAAAAAGTATAAACCATAAAAGAAGAAAATTGGTAAATTGGATTTCATCAAAATTAAAAACATTTGCTCTCTGAAAGACATTGTTAAGAAAATGCAAAGGCGGGGACTTCCGGGAAGATGGCGGAAGAGTAAGACGCGGAGATCACCTTCCTCCCCAAGAATACACCAGAAATATATCTACACGTGGAACAACTCCTACAGAGCACCTACTGAACGCTGGCAGAAGACCTCAGACCTCCCAAAAGGCAAGAAACCCCCCACGTACCTGGTTAGGACAAAAGAAAAAAATAAACAGAGACAAAAGGATACGGACGGGTCCTGCACCAGTGGGAGGGAGCTGTGAAGGAGGAAAAGTGTCCACACACTAGGAAGCCCCTTCGCGGGCGGAGACTGCGGGTGGCGGAGGGGGAAAGCTTCGGAGCCGCGGTGGAGAGCACAGCACAGGGGTGCGGAGGGCAAAGCGGAGAGATTCCAGCGCAGAGATTCCAGCGCAGAAGATCAGGGCCGACCGGCACTCACCAGCCCGAGAGGCTTGTCTGCTCACCCGCCGGGCCGGGTGGGGCTGGGAGCTGAGGCTCCGGCTTCAGTCGGAGCGCCGGGAGAGGACTGGGGTTGGCGGCGTGAACACAGCCTGCAGGGCGTTAGTGCGCCGCGGCTAGCCGGGAGGGAGTCCGGGGAAAAGTCTGGACCTGCCGAAGAGGCAAGAGACTTTTTCTTCCCTCTTTATTTCCTGGTGCGCGAGGAGAGGGGATTAAGAACGCTGCTTAAAGGAGCTCCAGAGACGGGCGCGAGCCGCGGCTAAAAGTGCGGACCCCAGAGACAGGCATGAGACGCTAAGGCTGCTGCTGCCGCCTCCAAGAAGCCTGTGTGCGAACACAGGTCACTATCCACACCCCCCTTCCGGGGAGCCTGTGCAGCCCGCCACTGCCAGGGTCCCGGGATCCAGGGACAACTCCCCCGGGAGAATGCACGGCGCGCCTCAGGCTGGCAACGTCAAGTCGGCCTCTGCCGCCGCAGGCCCACCCCGCACTCCGTGACCCTCACTACCCCCCGGCCTGAGTGAGCCAGAGCCTCCGAATCAGCGGCTCCTTTAACCCCGTCCAGTCTGAGCAGAGAACAGACGCCCTCCGGCGACCTACACGCACAGGCGGGGCCAAATCCAAAGCTGAGCCCCTGGGAGCTGTGAGAACAAAGAAGAGAAAGGGAAATCTCTCCCAGCAGCCTCAGAAGCAGCGGATTAAAGCTCCACAATCAACTTGATGTACCTGCATCTGTGGAATACATGAATAGACAACGAATCATCCCAAATTAAGGAGCCGTGTGGATGAAAGGCTCTTGGTGCTGCAGCCAGGAGTCAGTGCTGTGCCTCTGAGGTGGGAGAGCCAACTTCAGGACACTGGTCCACAAGAGGCCTCCCAGCTGCATATAACATCAAACGGCAAAAATCTCCCAGAGATCTCCATCTCAACGCCAGCACCCAGCTTCACTCAACGACCAGCAAGCTACAGTGCTGGACACCCTATGCCAAACAACTAGCAAGACAGGAACACAACCCCACCCATTAGCAGAGAGGCTGCCCAAAATCATAATAAGTCTACAGATACCCCAAAACACACCACCAGACGTGGACCTGCCGACCAGAAAGACAAGATCCAGCCTCATCCACCGGAACACAGGCACTAGTACCCTCCACCAGGAAGCCTACACAACCCACTGAACCAAACTTAGCCACTGGGGACAGACACTAAAAACAACAGGAACCACGAACCTTCAGCCTGCAAAAAGGAGACCCCAAACACAGTAAGATAAGCAAAATGAAAAGACAGAAAAACACACAGCAGATGAAGGAGCAAGATAAAAACCCACCAGACCTAACAAATGAAAAGGAAATAGGCAGTCTACCTGAAAAAGAATTCAGAATAATGATAGTAAAGATGATCCAAAATCTTGGAAATAGAATAGACAAAATGCAAGAAACAGTTAACAAGGACGTAGAAGAACTAAAGATGAAACAAACAATGATGAACAATACAATAAATGAAATGAAAATACTCTAGATGGGATCAATAGCAGAATAACTGAGGCAGAAGAACGGATAAGTGACCTGGAAGATAAAATAGTGGAAATAACTAATGCAGAGCAGAATAAAGAAAAAAGAATAAAAAGAAGTGAGGACAGTCTCAGAGACCTCTGGGACAACATTAAACACACCAACATTCGAATTATAGGGGTTCCAGAAGAAGAAGAGAAAAAGAAAGGGACTGAGAAAATATTTGAAGAGATTATAGTTGAAAACTTCCCTAATATGGGAAAGGAAATAGTTAATCAAGTCCAGGAAGCACAGAGAGTCCCATACAGGATAAATCCAAGGAGAAATACACCAAGACACATATTAATCAAACTATCAAAAATTAAATACAAAGGAAAAAAATTAAAAGCAGCAAGGGAAAAACAAGTAACATACAAGGGAATCCCCATAAGGTTAACAGCTGATCTTTCAGCACAAACTCTGCAAGCCAGAAGGGAGTGGCAGGACATATTTAAAGTGATGAAAGGGAAGAACTTACAACCAAGATTACTCTACCCAGCAAGGATCTCATTCAGATTCGACGGAGAAATTAAAACCTTTACAGACAAGCAAAAGCTAAGACAATTCGGCCACACCAAGCCAGCTTTACAACAAATGCTAAAGGAACTTCTCTAGGCAGGAAACACAAAAGAAGGAAAAGACCTACAATAACAAACCCAGAACGATTAAGAAAATGGTGACAGGAACATACATATTGATAACTACCTTAAATATAAATGCATTAAATGCTCCAACCAAAAGACATAGACTGGCTGAATGGATACAAAAACAAAACCCGTACATACACTGTCTACAAGAGACCCACTTCAGACCTAGGGACACACACAGACTGAAAGTGAGGGGATGGAAAAAGGTATTCCATGCAAATGGAAATCAGAAGAAAGCTGGAGTAGCAATTCTAATATCAGACAAAACAGACTTTAAAATAAAGACTATTAGAAGAGAAAAAGAAGGACACTACATAATGATCAAGGGATCGATCCAAGAAGAAGATATAACAATTGTAAACACTTATGCACCCAACATAGGACCACCACAATACATAAGGCAAATATTAACAGCCATAAAAGGGGAAATCGACAGTAACACATTCATAGTAGGGGACTTTAACACCCCACTTTCACCAATGGACAGATCATCCAAAATTAAAATAAATAAGGAAACACAAGCTTTAAATGATACATTAAACAAGATGGACTTCATTGATATTTATAGGACATTCCATCCAAAAACAACAGAAGACACATTTTTCTCAAGTGCTCATGGAACATTCTCCAGGGTAGATCATATCTTGGGTCACAAATCAAGCCTTGGTAAATTTAAGAAAATTGAAACTGTATCAAGTATCTTTTCTGACCACAAGGCTATGAGACTAGATATCAATTACAGGAAAAGATCTGTAAAAAATACAATCACATGGAGGCTAAACAATACACTACTTAATAACGAAGTGATCACTGAATAAATCAAAGAGGAAATCAAAAAATACCTAGAAACAAATGACAATGGAGACACGACGACTCAAAATCTATGGGATGCAGCAAAAGCAGTTCTAAGAGGGAAGTTTATAGCAATACAATCCTACCTTAAGAAACAGGAAACATCTCGAATAAACAACCTAACCTTGCACCTAAAGCAATTAGAGAAAGAAGAACAAAAAAACCCCAAAGTTAGCAGAAGGAAAGAAATCATAAAAATCAGATCAGAAATAAATGAAAAAGAAATGAAGGAAACGATAGCAAAGATCAATAAAACTAAAAGCTGGTTCTTTGAAAGGGTAAACAAAATTGATAAACCATTATCCAGACTCATCGAGAAAAAAAGGGAGAAGACTGAAATCAATAGAATTAGAAATTAAAAAGGAGAAGTAACAACTGGCACTGCAGAAATACAAAAGATCATGAGAGATTACTACAAGCAACTCTATGCCAATAAAATGGACAACCTGGAAGAAATGGACAAATTCTTAGAAAGGGACAACCTGCCAAGACTGAATCAGGAAGAAATAGAAAATATGAACAGACCAATCACAAGCACTGAAATTGAAACTGTGATGAAAAATCTTCCAACAAGCAAAAGCCCAGGACCAGATGGCTTCACAGGCGAATTCTATCAAACATTTAGAGAAGAGCTATCACCTATCCTTCTCAAACTCTTCCAAAATATAGCAGAGGGAAGAACACTCCCCAACTCATTCTACGAGGCCACCATCACCCTGATACCAAAACCAGACAAGGATGTCACAAAGAAAGAAAACTACAGGCCAATATCACCGATGAACATAGATGCAAAAATCCTCAACAAAATACTAGCAAACAGAATCCAACAGCACATTAAACGGATTATACACCATGATCAAGTGGGGTTTATTCCAGGAATGCAAGGATTCTTCAATATACGCAAATCAATCAACGTGATACACCATATTAACAAACTGAAGGAGAAAAACCATATGATCATCTCAATAGATGCAGAGAAAGCTTTTGACAAAATTCAACACCCATTTATGATAAAAACCCTGCAGAAAGTAGGCATAGAGGGAACTTTCCTCAACATAATAAAGGCCATATATGACAAACCCACAGCCAACATTGTCCTCAATGGTGAAAAACTGAAAGCATTTCCACTAAGATCAGGAACAAGACAAGGTTGCCCACTCTCACCACTCTTATTCAACATAGTTTTGGAAGTTTTAGCCACAGCAATCAGAGAAGAAAAGGAAATAAAAGGAATCCAAATCGGAAAAGAAGAAGTAAAGCTGTCACTCTTTGCAGATGACATGATACTATACATAGAGAATCCTAAAGATGCTACCAGAAAACTACTAGAGCTAATCAATGAATTTGGTAAAGTAGCAGGATACAAAATTAATGCACAGAAATCTCTGGCATTCCTATATACTAAGGATGAAAAATCTGAAAGTGAAATCGAGAAAACACTCCCATTTACCACTGCAACAAAAAGAATAAAATATCTAGGAATAAACCTACCTAAGGAGACAAAAGACCTATATGCAGAAAATTATAAGACACTGATGAAAGAAATTAAAGATGATACAAATAGATGGAGAGATATACCATGTTCTTGGATTGGAAGAATCAACATTGTGAAAATGACTCTACTACCCAAAGCAATCTACAGATTCAATGCAATCCCTATCAAACTACCACTGGCATTTTTCACAGAACTAGAACAAAAAATTTCACAATTTGTATGGAAACACAAAAGACCCCGAATAGCCAAAGCAATCTTGAGAACGAAAAACGGAGCTGGAGGAATCAGGCTTCTTGGCTTCAGATTATACTACAAAGCTACAGTAATCAAGACAGTATGGTACTGGCACAAAAAAAGAAATATAGATCAATGGAACAGGATAGAAAGCCCAGAGATAAACCCACGCACATATGGTCACCTTATCTTTGATAAAGGAGGCAGGAATATACAGTGGAGAAAGGACAGCCTCTTCAATAAGTGGTGCTGGGAAAACTGGACAGCTACATGTAAAAGTATGAGATTAGATCACTCCCTAACACCATACACAAAAATAAGCTCAAAATGGATTAAAGACCTAAATGTAAGGCCAGAAACTATCAAACTCTTAGAGGAAAACATAGGCAGGACACTCTATGACATAAATCACAGCAAGATCCTTTTTGACCCACCTCCTAGAGAAATGGAAATAAAAACAAAAATAAACAAATGGGACCTAATGAATCTTAAAAGCTTTTGCGCAGCAAAGGAAACCATAAACAAGACCAAAAGACAACCCTCAGAATGGGAGAAAATATTTGCAAATGAAGCAACTGACAAAGGATTAATCTCCAAAATTTATAAGCAGCTCATGCAGCTTAATAACAAAAAAATAAACACAACCCAATCCAAAAATGGGCAGAAGACCTAAATAGACATTTCTCCAAAGAAGATATACAGACTGCCAACAAACACATGAAATAATGCTCAACATCACTAATCATTAGAGAACTGCAAATCAAAACTACAATGAGATATCATCTCACAGCAGTCAGAATGGCCATCATCAAAAAATCTAGAAACAATAAATGCTGGAGAGGGTGTGGAGAGAAGGGAACCCTCTTACACTGTTGGTGGGAATGTGAATTGATACAGCCACTGTGGAGAACAGTATGGAGGTTCCTTAAAAAACTACAAATAGAACTACCATATGACCCAGCAATCCCACTACTGGACATATACCCTGAGAAAACCATAATTCAAAAAGAGTCATGTACCAAAATGTTCATTGCAGCTCTATTTACAATACCCCAGAGATGGAAACAACCTAAGTGTCCATCATCGGATGAATGGATAAAGAAGATGTGGCACATATATACAATGGAATATTACTCAGCCATAAAAAGAAACGAATTTGTAATGAGGTGGATAGACCTAGAGTCTGTCATACAGAGTGAAGTAAGTCAGAAAGAGAGAGACAAATACCATATGCTAACACATATATATGGAATTTAAGAAAAAAAAATGTCATGAAAAACCTAGGGGTGAAACAGGAATAAAGACACAGACTTACTAGAGAATGGACTTGAGGCTATGCGGAGGGGGAAGGGTAAGCTGTGACAAAGCGAGAGAGAGGCATGGACATATATACACTACCAAACGTAAAATAGATAGCTAGTGGGAAGCAGCCGCATAGCACAGGGAGATCAGCTCGGTGCTTTGTGACCGCCTGGAGGGGTGGGATAGGGAGGGTGGGAGGGAGGGAGACGCAAGCGGGAAGAGATATGGGAACATATGTATATATATAACTGATTCATTTTGTTGTGAAGCTGAAGCTAACATACCATTGTAAAGCAATTATGCTCCAATAAAGATGTTAAAATGAAAAAAAAAAAGAAAATGCAAAGGCAAGTCACCAACTTGGAGAAAGTTTTGCAAAGCATATATTTGATCAAAGACTTGTATCCAGGATATATAAAGAATTCTTACAACTTAATAATTAGAAGACAAAACCAATTTAAAAAATGGGCAAGCAATATGAATAGATATTTCACCTAAGAAAAGATATGGGTGACAAACACATAAAAAGATGTTCAACATCATTAGTCAGTGGAGAAATGCAAATTAAAACCACAAGATACCACTAAATACCCACTGGAATGGCTAAAGTTAAAAAGATAGGTCATACCAAGTGTTAATGATTATATGGAGTACTGGACTCTCACATAGTACTGGTGGTGATTAAAAAATGGTGCAACTTCTTTGGAAAAAGCTGGGCAGTTTCTTATAAAGTTAAACGTATACTTTCCGTAGAATCCAGAAATTCCATCCTTGGGTATTTACCCAAGAGAACTGAAAATGTATGTTCACACAAAAAAACCTGTATCTGAATGTGCAAAGCAGCATTAATCACAATAGCCAAAACCTGGAAACCACACAAATGTTCCTCCATTGGTGAATGGATAAACACATCGAAGTATATCCATACAATGAAATACTATGCAGCACAGGAAATAAACTATATATATATATATATATAACAACATGGATGAATCTCAAAAGTATTATTCTAACTGCCAAACACAAAAGACTACATATTGTAGGATTCCATTTACATAAAATTCTAGAAAAGGCAAGACTGTATTACAGAAATAAGTGGCTGGTAGAGGCTGAGGGTTGTGGTGGAGGTTGACTGCAAAGGGAAAAGAGAGAACTTTGGGGGTTAAAAAGTGTGCTAGATCATGATTATGGTGGTGGTTACATGACAGTATATATTAAGCAAAATGCACTGAATTGTACTCTTAAATTATGTGAATTTCGTTGCACAAATTATTTGATCGCATATCCGATAAAGAAAAAAGCAAGGGAAGGATAAAAACAAAATTCAGATAGTGGTTACCTTTGAAAGGGATGCAGGGAGATGGAACATGAGAGGTGCACATAAGAACACTGAATGGTGGTGATTTTTTAATAGTTCTTCTGTATATTAAGTTAAAATTAAAAACAATAGGGGGGATGAGTGAATAGGGGAGAAGAAACGTGGACACATATGCCGACAACTTTAGAGAATTAAAGCAGTGGCCACAGAAGAATGTGATGTCAAAGCTTTTTGGCGGTCGTTTATTTTTAAATATATGACACACTAGAGCATGTTTTTACACCAGTGAGAATGACTCACTAGAAAGGGGGAGAATAATGATGGAAGAAGAAGGGAACAAAGAAGGAGCAAAGTCCTAAGGAGAGGGCAAGATGGGATGGCTTCTGGAGCCAAGTGGAAGGATTTTGGTCATGGAAAGGTCTCTTCCTCCATGGTAACAAGAGGGAAGAAGATGGACAGATTCAGCTAGGCTTAGGAACTTAGTGGTGGAAAGATGAAGCAATTTTCTTCTGAAAATGTCGATTTTCTCATTGAAGTATGTTAAGACCATCAGCAGAAGTGGGGAGGAGCAGGAAATTTGAGGACAGCGTTTGAAATGGCCAACTGGAGAGTGCACTGAGGATCCCACCATGAAGTATATGTGTAATGCCTGCTATATACACCTCTTCCTGCTGCATCGTGTACCCACTTTGGCTAAACTCTGTGCCTCCATTGGGTGAGGGTTATTTACTCCTGTGACTGTGATCTGGAGGAGAGAAGTGCTCAGTAATGAGTAAGAGTCTGCAGGGGATGCAGCTGCCCTCCTGGCACTCTCCTTGTCCTGGATCTGTAGTCGAAAACATTGCTAGAGATCTGTTTACAGCCTTTTGCAATCCATGGAGGGTGAGGGAGTCCTCTTCTGAATGTTTTGCTTGCTAATCTAATGTTTCCAGCTAAGCCCCTGCTAAACAGAATGTTTTCTAGGGTAGTTTTTGTTTTGGGCATTTGTACATGGTATTTTTGTTGTGTACTGAATCAATCAGGTGATTTCTCCTTCTGTTATGTTCCCACTCTCCATATTATACTATAATATAGATTATACATATGTGTGTATATATGTTGTATGATATACTATGATAGTATTTCCTACTTAGGATATAACTTGCACTTTGCCTTTCTGCCTGTCTGACACTGTACACTTTCAATAAACGGGGAATGGACTAATCAATCAATCAAAATGTATTTATTGAATAATTATTGCAGTGCCTTGTGAGACAGGCTTTAGTAAAAACTGCAGACAGACACTGCCCTTATGTCACCTACAATCTGGTTGGTAAGACATATACTTGTTAGGGCGATGGCATAATATACTATCAAGGTATAGAATTTGGAGTTGAAGTCTACAGAAACCAACTAAATTTATGATTTGGGGAAAGTTGCTCTACTTTCTGGGTGTCAGTTTACTTGTTTATAAAAAATGGGGACTTGGATTTTTGTGAGAAATAAATAAGATAATGTAGGTAAACTGACCAGCGTGGTACCTGAGTGTAGTCAGAACTCAATAAAACTAACCCTGCTATGGTGGGGCTCATATATCTAAGGCCTTAGAAGGGACAACTGGGCTGATTCGGCTCAGCTTCACACGGTCTCTCATCCTCCAAGAGGCTAGCTTCTGCTTATTGGCATGACAGAAGTAGGTGTTTCAAGTAAGAGTAAAGGAACATAAAGTCTGTTGAGGACCAGGCCCATTACTAGTCCACCATCACTTCCGCATTTTAGGTGGTAAGGCCAGCCCAGATTTAAGAGGTGGGGATATAGGCACCATGTCTTGAATAGAGGAGCTGTTGAGTCACATTTTTTAAAATGTGGACTCAGAGGGGCTTCCCTGGTGGCACAGTGGTTGGGAGTCCGCCTGCCGATGCAGGGGACACGGGTTCGTGCCCCGGTCTGGGAGGATCCCACATGCCGCGGAGCGGCTGGGCCCGTGAGCCATGGACGCTGAGCCTGCGCGTCCGGAGCCTGTGCTCTGCAACGGGAGAGGCCACAACAGTGAGAGGCCCGCGTACCGAAAAAAAAAAAAAAAAAAAAAAAAAAAGTGGACTCAGAGAATGGGACATTTGTGGCCACTTCTGTAAACAGTCTACTACAAAGTATTACAACCATTCATCCTACACTTCCTTGTTTCTTTAGGACCTTTTTCTATTTTAACACTAGTTAATTTAAAAATATATACGTAAATTGTGTTCCTGTTTATCCAGATTTGAGAAATGGATCTAAGTGCCAAGAAGTCTATTAAAAGCCAGATTTTTTATTGCTAAAAAAAAAAAAAGCTAACCCTGCTGCATGAAATTATCTTGTTAATTAAATGCCACCTTAAAGGGCAGACAGTTGTTTTCTCATCTGTAAAATGGAGACTATAGCAGCATATATTTCTCAGGGTCATTATGGGAATTGTGCTACAACAATACGGAGTAGATTACCTGTAGCATTGCATTTGATTCTTCATAGTAACTCTATGAGGTGGGAGGATTCTTATGACTACTTTACGGATAAGGAACTAAAATATAGAGAGATTAATTAATTTTCTAAAGAACATACAACTAATACATGGTAGAATCAAGGGACACAAACCCAGGCAGTCTTTTAACTACAGGCTAATAACAGTAACGGTAAGGGACTTCCCTAGTGGTGCAGTGGTTAAGAATCCATCTGCCAATGCAAGGGACACGGGTTCGAGCCCTGGTCCAGGAAGATCCCACATGCCACGGAGCAACTAAGCCCGTGTGCCACAACTACTGAGCCTGCACTCTAGAGCCTGCGAGCCACAACTAGAGAAAGCCTGTGCACAGCAACAAAGACCCAACACAGCCAAAAATAAATAAATAAATACATTTATTAAAAAAAAAAGAAAAACAGTAATGGTAATATTAGAACGAGCAGTACTATCAGTAGGAGTAGTAGAAGTAAGAGTAAAGAGAAATCACTTTGAAGGGAGTGGGCACAAAAGACCTCTTGGCAGTGGGATCTGAGATTGGCTTTTAAATATGGCAAGATTTCTACAGGCAGAGAGGGATAAAGTCTTCCCAAAGCAGAGGGCAATTGCCAGCAAAAGCTTAGAGTCTGGGCAGGAGCAGACTGGCTCGTGAAATTAGGCCCTTTTGATCCCTGCAAAGGGTCTGCCTTCCAGGGAAGTAGTGTAAAGTGAGGCCAGAAAAGATGGTTAGGGTCCGATATGGAGAGAACTCAATACTGAAATAAGACATTTGCCGGTCAGTTTCTGTGTGTGCCCGCCTGGAACTCCAGACACAGGCTAGGGGAGAAATAAAGATTTGGGATTTGTGTGCCCAAACGTGGTAAAACTATAGCTTACATTTTCACAGAGCTTTAGAGTTTGCCTAGTGCTTTCAAACCCCAGGTATTTGCTAATGCTCACAATAACCTTATCCTTGGGGTGGGCAGATAACTCCCATTAAGTGCATTACCATATGTGAAATGCCTACTTTAAAGTGGGTGCTTAATTAAGGTCACTTCCTTTTTTTTTTTTAACATCTTTATTGGAGTATAATTGCTTTACAATGGTGTGTTAGTTTCTGCTTTATAAAAAAGTGAATCAGCTATACGTATACATATATCCCTATATCCCCATATCCCCTCCCTCTTGCGTCTCCCTCCCACCCTCCCTATCCCACCCCTCTAGGTGGTCACAAAGCACCAAACTGATCTCCCTGTGCTATGCGGCTGTTTCCCACTAGCTATCTATTTTACGTTTGGTAGTGTATATATGTCCATGCCACTCTCACTTTGTCACAGCTTACCCTAGGGGTAAGACAGGAATAAAGGTCACTTCCTTTTGATAGACAAGACAATGAGGGTCAAAGATGTTAAGCAACTTGCCCAAGTTCACAGAGCTTGTACTGTTGGAGATAGGACTGGAACACAACTTCTTTCTCCCAGCTTATTCAGTTTTCCAGTTTACGTTGTCAGCCCAGTTATCAGTTCTGTATAATTCATCCGACAAACAGTTGAGCACCTATTGTATGTCTCATAAAGTATCAAGCTATAGAGATGCAAAGACAAATATGTGTCATGCTCGCAAACCATTGGGGAAAATAGACTTAAATTTTTAAAAAAAAAGCAATTTGACAAGTGCTGAGATGGCAGTGGGTGCACAAGTGTCACGGAAGGGGTTGCATGGGGGAGAATGGCCTCACAGAGAAGACCAAGTTTGCGCTGAGCCACATATCCAAATTATGCTTTCACAGATGGTCTAAGTCTTGCACTTAACCCTCGTAGAATGTCAAGTGCTAGTGGACCCGCCAGAACCAGGGAGCCTCCAAGGGGAGGGACAAGAGAGAGTAGAGGATGTAGCAGCCAAGGGAGTGCACCCTCAGATCTCCCTCCAAGAGAACAGGATGTGAGGACAACACAGCTGACAGCTCCCAGCTGCTGCGTCCCTGTTCCCCGGGGGTGCACGCAGCATTCACATGGAGGTGACATTTCCCGGGCTGCTCCCTGCTACTGTCAGAGTATGGCAAAGGTACTACAGCCAGGACATTCCTGCCCAACACAGCAATCCTCCAACAAATCCTCCAGTGCTCAGAGCTGCACAGCAGCAGCCCGGTCCTCCTTCCTTCCTCTCTGCCTTTACAGGTGTCAGATCTGCATCGTGCTATGTGCTACGAGGCTCTCCCACCTGATCCTGTTCCCTCTCCTTGAACTGACACACTGAGTTAGACAGGAAGAGACACCAAGGGCAAAACGATTGGAAAAGGCCTTCATCTTGAGTAAAGAGAGGAGGAGAATGAAGGAGACCATGGAAATAAGAGGAAACCCAGCAGAAAGCCCTGTGACCAAGCCTCAGAGAGCAAATGTCAAGAGGATGATCCCCAGTTGTATCCTGAAGAGAAAATAAGACTAGTGAGAAGACTCATAGCTGCCTGCCTGGTACAACAGTCTAGAAGAGTGTTGACTGAGGGCTTCCCTTCCCTGGTGGCGCAGTGGTTGAGAGTCCGCCTGCCGATACAGGGGACACGGGTTCGTGCCCCGGTCCGGGAAGATCCCACGTGCCGCGGAGCGGCTGGGCCCGTGAGCCATGGCCGCTGAGCCTGCGCGTCTGGAGCCTGTGCTCCGCAACGGGAGAGGCCACAGCAGGGAGAGGCCCGCGTACCAGGAAAAAAAAAAAAAAAAAGTGTTGACTGAACTTAGTGAATAGAAACGGAGAACTATCAAGGTATTTAAAGTCGGCAGCTGCAACAGAAAAATCCCCAATTCTCAGTTGGTTTAACCCCATAAAGGTTTGTTTTTCACTCACAGCAAGACGGGTGCTGTGGTTTGTCCACGTAAGGCAGGAGTTGCTGGTGATGCCAAGAAAGGTGGGGTGGGGGGATTTTTGAGGGTCTGACTTCGGAGTGGCTGGCGTCACTTCTTCTTATACCCCGTTTGCCAGAGCCCAGGTGCACGGCCCCAACCTAACAGGAAGCGGGGGGCGGCGGGGGCGGGGGGATGGAAGATCTGTTCCTGAGTGCCTGGGCAAACCCATAGCGTGATCCAGAGATGATTCCACGTGGAATATGCCAGTGTTTGTCAGTTAGGAGCTCATCAGAAACCTTCAGAAACGTGAGTGCATACACGAGGGGCGGGGCAAGAAGTGTCCGGGGCATTTAAACCTGTGAAAGGTTTTAGCAGAGTGAGCAGACAGACAGTCCAATTGCAAGGAGTGAGTGAAAGGGGGGATGGGTGTGAGGAAGTGCAGGTAACTCAGTGCTGCCTCCCAGAATCCTTCTGCTCACCTCCACCCTCCCACCCCAGGGTTGAGAGCTGCCCTCTCATCTCCCACGCACGTTTTGCATCTGCCCATCCTGCAGGAATTCACTTCAATGGGCCGAGAGCTCTGTAAGGAGCGGTGGTATGTGCTGTGTGTCTGGACTCGCAGCCTCTAGCACGGTGCCTGGCACAGAGTCACTGTCTGTTGGATGAATGAGAAGTGTTCTCCACCTGGAGATTCTGACATCGGGCATCTGGGCTGGAGAAAGGGCATCCTTCCTTTCATTATTATTATTTTTTAAATTGTGGTGAAATATACATAAAATTTACCATTTTAACCATTTTTAAGTGTACAGCTCTGTGGCATTAAGTACATTCCCACTGTTGTGCATCCATCACCCCCAGCCGTCTCCAGAACTCCTTTCATCTTGCGAAACTAAAACTCAATACCCATTGAACAATAACTCTTCCCCCTCCCCGCTTCCCCTGACAACCACCATTCTACTTTCCGTTTCTATGACTTTGACTATTCTAAGTACCTTATATAAGCAGATTCATACAGTATTTGTCCTTCTGTGGCTGGCTTATTTCACTTAGTGTAATATCCTCAAGGTCCATCCATGTTATACAGCTTATGTCAGAATTTCCTTCCTTTCTAAGGCTGAGTAATATTCCATTGTATGCATATAGCACATTTTGTTTGTCCACTCAGCTGTAGACAGACTCTTAGGTTGCTTTGACCTTTACTATTGTGAATAATGCTGTTATGAACATAGGTGTACAAATATCTCTTCAAGATCCTGTTTTCAATTCTTTTGGATATACCTACACTTTTTTAAGGTGGTTCAGGTGATCTGAAGTACAGCCAAGGTGGAAAACCTTTCTTTCAGGCAAAAGAGGAGAAGAGGGTTAAAGGGAATGATGAGGAATGTAGGAGTTTGGGAGAATGAGTGACCATGCAAGGGTCAGGAGGAGATGGGCACGGGTAGGATCCTGGCTACAGTGGAGGAGTTTATGTGGTCAGGAACCATGGGAAGACAAGGAGGAGAGTCACAGGACTCTGGAGAGGAGAGGATGTCAGATGACCTAATTCCTTAAGTACAGGTGACGTCATTTGCTGACTAGAGCAGGAACGGGGGGGTGAAAGTGAGGCTGGGGCTGGAGGAAAGAAAAGATTCATAGCCATCGTGGAGAGGAGCGCAACTGGGAGATGATACAGGAAGATGAACAAAGGCCAGAGACAAGGAAAGGACCCAATGGCGTGTGTGTTGGAGGAGAGGGGCTGCAAGTATCAGGAATTCCTTTTAATTAAAGGCAGGGAGTGAAGAAAGTTGGTGGCAAGTGTGCTCAGAAACAGAGGAGAAATCTTTAGAAGGATGGCAGGATGTCTGCGAGGCAGATGGACATATGGCAGGCCAGGTCACATGGTAGGCTCAGGGATCCAGGGCAAGGTGGAGAAAATGGATCATGGAAACCATCCAGGTTTGGAACCCGGCCAGAGGATGTGGCAGAAGGTCAATGGAGGCTACACGCCAAAGAAGTGCTGAGCACTGCATACCTAAACAGGCCCATGCTCTTACAGAGGCTTCCTGGTACAAATAAGGAGAGTCACTGTCACACACACAGACAATATTATTTTACCTTATCCCATCAGATCTGTCGCAATGCCCCGCAGAGCCTGCCTTTGAGGAGAGCCCTCTCTACCCCTAGACCGACCGTCTTCCTAAGCAGTGAAAACTTGTCGCATAGATCAAGGTCCTCCTGGCTGCATTCAGGAACCAGAGTTCTCCCCTTCTGCCTGCCTCATTGCTCCGTCACTGCAGCCAGTGGCCTAACCTGGGGCCACCAGCAATAGATATCTGAGACCTCAGGGAGTCCCCTCAGTGAGTCCAGACAGTGACTTTGCACTTCTAGAAGCCCTTGCCCTTTTACTATGACAGCTGTGGGCTGCCGTGACAATGTCCCCAGTGATCTCATTTTGAGCTCATCATTGTAAAAAGGAAAAAAATCAGAAGTTTTCTAAGCAATTGTATTAGAAAATCCATTCCCATCCTCCTCCCTTCCTCCCCCTCCCTTCCTCCTAGAGGACCCAATCTATCTTTTTGATCTGGAACTTTCTTTATCTGGTATCTTATGGCAAATAGGAAGCTTTGTTCATATTTCCCTCTGATGCCCCCATTTACCCCCAAGTCTTTGTTGGCATTGTTCCATCTCTTTCCCTGCTCTGTGGGTCTCAGCTTCATCCCTGTGTAATTGCTCAGACTTCCCCCATGCCTGCCCCGAGAAACCCGTCAGTTGCTGCCTGCTGCTTGCTGTCTGTTATCTTTTACTTGCTCCACTGGGCTTCTGGCTGCCCTCTGGACATGGCCGCTGTTCTAGGATCAGATATGGATCTGTTTGTTTTTCTAAGCAGTCTCTTATATGAGCATTTTTCTGTCCACATTTTATAGCCTTTCTCCCTTTTTTCTTCCCCCCCTCCTTGCCTATTTCCTGTTGAGAGCAGGCATGTAAGAGGCTCTCCGGGAGGCAGGCAGCCTCGGGAAAACACTGTCCTACTGAAGTCCTTGGACGTGTCCAAAGTGACAGTGTCCTTCAATTGCAAATGTGTAGGCAGCCTGGCAAGTGTCCTGTCGACTCTGGTCCAACCCAATCATCAGAGGGTATGGAGGGAATAAACATTGTTTAATAAATAGAATAGCCAGACAAAGTTACCTCTAAAAGATGTGAGGCTGGGAAAGGAAAAAGATGAAAAGGAAGTGTCCCTTCATTCTTCTGTGTGTAGCATGAGGCTTCTGATTCATAATGGGAAATGAGGCCCCTCCAGGCTCTCTTTGAAATGCCCAGGACCCTCTTTGCTCCATTTCTAGCTTGCTTCTACTTCTTTCCAGCTCTGGCAGAGCTGCTGAAATTTGACCTTTCTGTTTGCCTCTAGAAACTAGCGCTGGCCCTTGGCTTCCTGTGTTTGTACCGACAGCATGCCCTGGGGATTTAGGCTGTTTCAATTCTTGGTTCTTCAGGCAGAACATCCCACACTAATTTTGGTCCCATTCTAACCTAACACCAGGTGTTAGAGTCGGGCTTTCCCTCTCTGTCCAGGCCTTCAGAGGCTGTCAAGTTCAGGAGGCGGACGGGGTGGTGGAACACAGTTCACAAGGAAAAATTTTTTTTAATAATTAAAAAAAATTAATAAATTTATTTATTATTCTTTTGGCTGTGTTGGGTCTTCGTTGCTGCACGCAGGCTCTTCTCTAGTTGTGGCGAGCGGGGGCTACTCTTTGTTGCGGTGCACAGGCTTCTCATTGCGGTGGCTTCTCTTGTTGTGGAGCACGGGCTCTAGGCGCACGGGCTTCAGTAATTGTGGCATGCAGTCTCAGTAGTTGTGGTGCACGGGCTCAGTAGTTGTGGCACGCAGGCCCTAGAGTGTGCGGGCTTCAGTAGTTGTGGCATGTGGGCTCAGTAGTTGTGGCTCATGGGCTCTAGAGCGCAGGCTCAGTAGTTGTGGCGCACAGGCTTAGTTGCTCCGTGGCATGTGGAATCTTCTCGGACCAGGGATTGAACCCGTGTCCCCTGCATTGGCAGGCGGATTCTTAAACACTGTGCCACCAGGGAAGTCCCCAAAAGGAGTACTTGAAGGATGCCCTGGGTGGCAGAAATGTGAGAGGAGAGAGTTTCAAGAAAGGAGTGGAAAGAGGTTTAGAATAAATTCTTTGCAATATGAGTAAAAGAAATATAGTGGAAAAAATTAGAGCATCAGTCAAGTGGTTAAGATTATCGTGAATATAAAATTGGCAAAGGCCTTAAGAAATAGGGATAAATATTAAGTCAAAGATTTGAGTTAAATGTAAGAATCTCTATAAGAATCAGATCTGTGTAAAATGTAATAATAATCATCTAGACCATCAATTCACAACTGGCTTACACTATTTAAGTTAATTACTATACCACTCCCCGATCAACAAAGTGAGGATACCTGGCTTTGCTCTTTTGTTCTTTCACTGACCTATTTTACAGATTTTTTTCTGAACACCAGCCAAGTGCCTGCCTGGTACTAGATGCTATGAGAGATACAAGAAGTATAACACCTAGTGCATGCCCTTAAGATAGCTAGATGCATATAAATTTAAGATAAAAAAAACAAAAGGTGCTGCAAGAGAATATAATTATCTATTGGATAAGTACCATAAGTCCTCATAAGGAAGCATCCCTGGGGGTTGGATGGAATCACAGAGGTTTCCTGGAGAAGGTGAGCCTCAAGGGACCTTGATGAATAGGTAAAATGATAAAGGAAAAGCGGAATCCTTATGCTTGGTGATGATTTACTGAGTTCTCATGATCTATGACAAACTATAGAAGAGCTGTCCCAGGTTAAAATCAACAAAGGACATCTTTACTATCTTCCAAGACCTAGAATAAGAGAAGGCAAAGAAGACTCAATGGTGAACACCTGCTATGCTATCTGGTTGTTGGGGTGATTGGTCGGGCGTGTGTGTTTCAGAGGCTGTATGGTATCTTCACCATGGTAGACACCTGGAAAGCACGTTCTGTGACCTGGAGAATACATGTTTAGAATGCGTTCAGCTTCCAATAACAGGATGCTTGATTAACAGTGGCTTCAATAATAAAGATGTTTAATTATCACACAAAACAAGAGGTCCACAGTTGCTATAGCTGCCCACATATACCCCGAGGGGCCCAAGGTTTTTTTTTTCTTCCTCTGCCATCCTCAGTGAAATTGTTTTGCATATCCTTCGGCTAATTTCCCTATGGCCACACGATGACAGCTGTGACTCCCACAGAACTTCATTCCAAGCGTGAAGAAAGGGGCAAGGGCCAAGGATGTTCTCCTCCTGAGGCTTCATCTTTCCAAGAAAAAAGTCTTTGATAGAAGCTCTTCAGCAGATTTTCCCTGAAATCTCCTTGGCCAGAGCTGAACCATATGCCTATCTCTGTAGCCACTTACTGGCAAAGATTTAAGCCACTCATGATTCATCTCCTTGGTCTGGGGTAGACGCCCGTCTTCCACGAGATTAAGAGATCTCTACTCACTTTCTGAATAGACCCAGACTTCTCTTTGGCAGAGAAGGGAATGAAGATGGTGTATAAACAGACAGTCATTCAGCAGCATTAAGGGTCTCTGGCCCAAGTGTCTGCTCCAGTGGCTACGGCCAGCTTCCTGCTTTGCTAACAGCCAGCCTTTGACCTTGGCCTTCATTCACAACTCTGAATTTTTTCCCACTTGTTGAAAATTATTGTTCTTGCACAATAGATCTGACTGATCACCACCAACAGGGGTGGTAACTCAAAACTCCAAGCAGCAAACCCTTATTCAGAGAAAACCTCTTGACCATACCCCATAAAATTGCTGAATGAATGTACTTTCATATGTTTTAAATTTAAGAAATGTTAAAGTTAGGTAACACTCTCACAACTCCCTCCTTTACTAGACTGGCTACAAGGCAACCAGCCAGTCTCTAGACCCAACTGCTTTAGATAACAGGGCTTCTCATATTGTAATTGTTAGGGGTTTTTTTGCCTGAATTCCCTACTGGATTGAAATCTAGAGGACAGGATTCAACGTCAAACAAGTCTGCACCCCGAACCCTAGAACTCTGTAGTCCAATACAGTAGCCAGTAGGCACACATTTGAAATATGGCTAGTTTGAAATGAGACAGAGGAACTGAATGTTTAATTATATTAGACTCTAATTAATTTAAATTTAAAACTGAATTCAGTTACTGGAGAACTTTTAAGTATGCTGGGAACAATTCAGGAATGTGAATCTACTTTTGCAACTGTAAATTTTATGAAATCTAGATATAGATTGACTACTTCCAATGAGAACGTAGCATCTGAATTGAGAGGTGCCCTAATATAAGACATATACCATATTTTGAAGGCTTAACATGGAAAAAAGGAAGAAAAAATGTCACAAATAATTTTTATATTGATTGTGCAATACAATGGTAATATTTTGAACATATTGGGTTAAGTAAAATACGTTGAAATTCATGTCACCTCTTCTTTTTACTTTCCTATAGTCACAGCTAGAAAATTTTAAATTACATATGTGACTTCCTTTAGATTTCTCTTCGACAGTGCTGCTCTAGGACACAGGGATCATTCGAATGTTCCCCGAGTGAATACATGAGTTCAGTGACTTGACCAAGGTCACTCAGAAAGACTGAGAGTGGAGTCTTGGGTTCCCTGGATGCCCACTCCCTCTTTCTTCCTACCGCTCGCTGTAGCCTCCTTTTTCCCACTCCGTGCTTGTGGCTCACATTCTCATGCCACCTGTAGGACAGAAACTTTCCTCGTGGGACTGAACTTTGCAAACTCTGAGGACGGGGAGGAGCATCTGTGTTGAGGTCCTGTAAAGGCAACAGCTTATGGGAAGCAGAGCCCTCTCTGATGGAGAGAGGTCAGTGATCTAGGACGCCAGATCTAGGAGAACACTTTTGTTTCATATTGTGCCGTTTCTGGCTATCTTTTCTGAGGTCGCCAGGCATCTCAAGGTACCTTCTCATTCTGAAATTTCTTTCAGTAGAAGGACGGCTTTATACTTCTGGGCAGATCGCTTGCCATCCCCAGGGCTCTGGTGACACAAAACAGGCAGGAGTAACACAGGCTGTGTGCACACAACTGGAGAAGACCAAGAACTTCGGCCATCCACCCTGCTCGCCAGAGAAGCTCAGCACTGCCGTGGGCAGGAGAGCGGGGCTTTCTCAGACTCTGCGCCAGATGATTGGCTCCAGCTCCTCTGAGTCCAGTCCATCCTCCCAGACTGCAGTCGCTACGGAACGGCGCTTCTCCCGCAAAACATGCACAAAGCCGCCTGGGCCTGCGAATCATACACCGAAGTGAGAGCACTGTAATTCCACATTTTCAGTTTTACGTCCTCATGTTCAAGCTGGAAATATCTTTATTTATAAAAGATTTCATTCAGTAGACATTCACCCAACAAATATTTATTGAATACCTGCTATGTGCCAGGCAATGTGAGTTGCTGAGATAAAATAACACATACGAATTTACTGGTCGGAACTATACAAAAATTACTTATTTAGCTGAACTATAAATAAATTGTGTATAAATTTATGTGAGCTATCAGAGGCACAGATAATTTTTAAGGGCATAATCCAAAGATGCATCTTTACATAAAATAGTATACTCTCCATCCTGATTCAAAACCAGAATTTCTCTGAATGAATTTTTTGTCTCTGACAGTGACATTAAAACATTTGGTGTGCTCCTAGGAATCTATTCTAATGAAATAATTAGATACATTGTCGAGATTTATATACATGGGTGGATATTACACTGTTATTTAAAGGAGAAAAAAATGCAAACCCTCTAAATGTTGAATAAGAGAAGTTTGATAAAATTTGGGCCTATCTATATCATGACAAGTCATTACAGATCAAGTTTTAAAGAATATTTAGTGATGTGAGAAAATGTTTCCCTTATATACTAAGATTTAAAACTCAGGATATTAAAATATACATGGTAGGGCTTCCCTGGTGGTGCAGTGGTTGAGAGTCCGCCTGCCGATGCAGGGGACACGGGTTCGTGCCCTGGTCCGGGAAGATCCCACATGCCGTGGAGTGGCTGGGCCTATGAGCCATGGCCGCTGAGCCTGCGCGTCCGGAGCCTGTGCTCCGCAACAGGAGAGGCCACAACAGTGAGAGGCCCGCGTACCGCAAAAATAAATAAATAAATTAATTAAATATACATGGTAAATGTTTTCAGTTTGGAGGAAGATCTATAAACGCAGGGAAAAATAAAAGACTGGAAAGATATATACTGAAATTAACAGGGTATCCCTGGGGGTGAGATTATGCATGGATTTTATTTTCTTCTTTACACTCTATATTTTTAAACTAGTCTACATAATTGTTTATTATTTTTGTAATGAGAAAAAAATAAACTTTTAAAAGAAATTTGGTGTAGTAACATTATTTTCCTCTATGGAATTAATTTTTAAATATAAAAAAAATACTATCCCTCTAACGTTTCTACATTTTCTTAAATATTCATTCTGGATCTGGCATGCTTATCTCTATTAAAACTTTTGAGTCAATTTGTAACACTGTGACAAATTGTGTTTATGACACATCCTACGGCAATTAACTCCATAAATTTACTTCTTGCTATCACATGGTATAATACCAATTACCTCCCTGGGCTATTGGGAAGACTGGATGCTACAAAGAATGTGTGGAACCTCATCCAGTGTCAACGCATAATGAGCCCTCACCACTGGTTCCATCCCCCTCTGCCTGGATTTATCCCCCTCACTACTCTTTGCTTTGTACAGTGTTAATTTTTTAATAATGAATAATTCACTTCTTTTATCATTGTGGTAATATGTACATAAAATAAAATTTACCACTGTAATCTTTTTTTAAGTATACAGTCTGAGGCATTAAGTACATTCACATTGTTTTACAACAATCACCATCATCCATCTCCAGAACTTTTCTCATTTTCCCAAACTACAACTCTGGACCCATAAAACAAATAAATAAATAACTTCCTACCCCCTTCTCTCTCCAGCCCCCAACAACCACCATTCTACTTCCTGTCTCTATGAATTTGACTACTGTAGGTACCATATATAAGCAGAATCATAGAGTACTTGTCCTTCTGTGACTGACTTATTTTACTTAACATAATGTCCTCCAGGTCCACCCATGTTACAGAGTGTGTGTCAGAATCTCCCTCCTTTTTAAGGCTGAGCAATATTCTACTGAATGTATATAGCACATTTTCTTTATCCATTCATCCTTTGATGGACACCTGGGTTGCCTCCACTTTTTGGCTCTTGTGAATAATGCTGCTATGAACATGGGTGTGCAAATATCTGTTTGAGCAATTCTTCCGCTTGAAGTAGAGATTGCTGGTATGGTATTTTAAAATTCCATTTAAAATTTTTCATGGAATGGCAAACTGTTTAGTTTTGTTAGTGGCTGCACCATTTTACATTTCCTAGTGTCATTTTTATTCATGTTTCTTCCTCAGATTAGGTTGATATCATCCTGCGATCAAGTGCATTCACATCCAAACCACCAGGAGCAACTAAAAAATTGCCACAAGCTTTGTGGATACTCAATAACTACTTGAAGGACTCACAGATACAAAGAACAAACTAGTGGTTACCAGTGGGGAGAGGGGAGGGGGAGGGGCAAGATAGGGGTAGGGGATTAAGAGGTACAAAGTTCTATGTATAAAATAAATAAGCTACAAGGATAAATTATACAGCACAGGGAATATGGCCGATATTTTATAATAACTTTAAATGGAGTATAATCTATAAAAATATTGAATCACTCTGTTTTGCACCTGAAACTAATATGATATTATGAATCAACTGTACTTCAAAACCAACTTACCATTAAAAAAGCTTTTTTTCTAACTTCTAGAAGCTCATTTCCATTCTCAATGTGTTCCTTCTTCTCTTCCTCATCCTTCCGTCAGCTCTCATGTACTGTGATTGCGTAGACCTCTGCTAATAATTTCCATATCCTTAATGATTTATAAACTTTGGTCATGTTGCTCCTTCTTTTAGTATCATTCAGCCTTTAAAACTTCAGACAAAGGAGTGAGAAAGACCTGGCCGCAAGTCCTGGCCTTCCCACTTACTTATAAGTTACATGACCTTGGACAAGACGATAACCTCTTGTTTCAGATATTTATTGCTGTGTAACAAAACACTCTTAAGACTTAGTGGTTTGAAACAGTAACCATTTTATCATTCATTTCAATTCTGTGGGTCAAATTGGTCAATTCTTGTACAACACGGTGGTGTCCGCTAGGATCACTCACATGGCTGCATTCATCAGTGAGCTTGGCTTGGGTTCAAGGGACCAAGAGCGCCTCACTCAGATGTCTGGCACCTCAGCTGGGGTGGCTAGAATCGCTGGGGGCTTGGCTGGGCCTTTCTTTCTTCATAGCTTCTCATAAAAACTGGCCCCTTTTTCTATGAGGCCTTTCTCTCTCAACAGGGCAGTTAGACTTCTTTCCATGGCAACTGGCTTCCAAAAGAACGACGACACACATTGCCAGCTGTCTTAGAACATGGGCCAGAATCAGCCCATTGTCACCTCCAATGTATTCTAGCCATGACGATAGCCATGAGCCAGCCGAGACTCAAGGGGAGGGGAAATAGACTAAAACACTTGGTGGGAGGAGGGCCAAGTGTGTCCTGGGAGGGGAGGAATTGGTGGCCATATTGGCAAAAACCCATCTCTAAGTCTCTGTTTCCTCATCTGTAAAACCGAAGATACTAATAGATGCTATCATCATAAGATCATAGTGAAGATTCAACGTGATAATGCCTGCAAGATGTACACTAATCATGACTCCGATCATTATTATTATTGTTGCTATTTTATTCCAATCAGGGTGGAAGTTGTTCAGGCTCATTCTGAAATTCACTTCTCTTTCTTTAATAAGATCAACACCATACTGATCATCACCACAAAGAGGACTGAAACCAACATAAAAACCTCTATCCTCCCTGGGAATCTTCAGGGTTTTCCAGTCCCCATGCCTGCTCCCCACTTCCCTCTTGTGGTGTGGCTCTTGGAGTGAAAGGTCATCAACATTTTGGGGGCCCACTTTCAAAATGCAACAGCTTCTGCCATTTATTTTTATGAAATCAGCATTTTGCTTCTTGGAAGATCTTAATGCCTTTCTCTCTTTGAACTCTGAGATTTCATTATGTACTTTCATGAAAGAAAAGTAAAAAGCAGAGGGTTGCACAAAATGCACTCACTTCATAACTCAGATATGCAAAGAAACATGTCATTTCCATGCTGATTTGGTGTTCCTCACCAAATCGTATCCATTGGTGAGTGGGAGGAAAGATTCACTCAAGAGTGGATCTGAATTGAAGAGTAGTCTAGTATGATCATTTAAACAGTTCCTTTTAGATGGGGTACCATGTCTCTTAGACACTCTTTCCCTCCTCCCGGTTTCCTCCCTAAACTGATCCCATATGGATATTGAGCCTTCCTGGACAAATGGAAGAGCCAAGGAAAAGAACTTGCCCATAAGCTTTTTGAGCCTGATGCCCTTTGCAGGGGCTGGAAGAAGGTACATTTTTAAACAAATGTTTATTTATTTACTTATTTGGCTGTGTCGGGTCTTAGATGCAGCATGAGGGATCTTCGTTGTGGCACAAGGGATCCTTCGTCGTGGAGCAGGCTTCTCTAGTTGCAGTGTGTGGGCTTCTCTCTAGTTGTAGTGCATGGGCTCCAGAGTGTGGGCTCAGTAGTTGCAGCACGCAGGCTTAGTTGCCCCATGGCATGTGGGATCTTAGTTCCCCGACCAGCGATCGAACCCGCGTCTCCTGCATTGGAAGATGGATTCTTAACCACTGGACCACCAGGGAAGTCCCAAAAGGTACATTTTTAATAGTTCAATTTCTTCCATGGTTATAGTTTTAATGTTTCGACTTCTTCTTGGACAAATTTTGGTTACTTATATTTTCCTAGAAAATCATCCATTTCATGGGGGTCTCATATTCATTGGTATAAGCTGTTCACAAATGTTCCCTTTAAAAAGTATCCTCTATATGTGTACATTTCATATCTTTTCATGGCTGATGTTACCTATCAAGTATTTTCTCTTTTTTATCAATCATTCTAGCCAAATAATTTTTAACCTTAAAAAAGCAAACCTGTGTCTTTATTGATCAAGTTTGCTGCGTTTTCTCCATTTCATTAGTTCTTCTTCTATATTCATTAATTCATTTCTTACCACTTACTTTGGCTTCATTTTGTTTTTCTTCTCAATCTTTTTTTTATGTTCTAATAAATAAATGTAGGGCTAGCATTTTCTTCTGAAAATTGCTTTGGCCATATCCCATTGGCTTTGATGTGTGTTTTCATTGTGGTCCAGTTCCAAGCAGTTTACTTCCTCTTTAAACCAAGAGATCTTTAGAAGTGTGTTTTTATATTTCAGGAGTATAGATTTTTTGTTGTTGTTGTTGTTCCCTGTTTGTTAATCTCTAAATTTATTGAATTCTGGTCAATGAATGTGGCCTGGATAATAACAGTTTTTAAAAGTGTGTTGTTATTTCCTTTGGGCAAACAAAAGAGTCAATTTTGGTGAGCTCTGCATGTGTGCTTTTAACTAAAAAAAAGGGCTTAATATTGCATTATTTTTACCTTCCAGTACTGTCATAACTTCTGAGAAAGGCAACAATTTAGTTGCATTGATAGCATTGGACTCATTTGTTCAACAGATCTTCACTGAGTGCCTGCATATTCTAGGCACCATAGGCTTTGGGAGACAGAAAGATGAGCAAAAACAGACGCAGTCCACCCTTGTGAGTTCATGGTCTAGTGGGAGAAGCAGGTATGAACCACAGAGTCCCTTTAGTGAAACAGTAAGCCGAAGAAAAAAACATTCGGTTCTGTGAATGCATATCACAAAAGATCCTATCCTAGGGAAAGCTCTCCTGATATTTGAACAGAGAGCCAAAAGGGGAGTGGAAACTAACTAGGATAAGGACTGGGGAAGGGAGAGGAAGAAGAGTGTGTCACAACGCTCTCTGTGGAATGTGATCAGGTATATGTGGTGGGGACCCGGGAGTAGGCCAGGGTGGCTGCAGCACCCATGGTGCAACGCAGTGGCCGAAGCTGAGAAGTGGTGTGTGTGTGTGTCTGTGTGTGTTTGTGTTTGTGTGTGTGTGTGTTTGTGTGTGTGTGTGTGTGTGTGTGTGTGTGTGTGTGCGCATGCACTGGCAGGAGGGGGTGTAGACCATATAAGGCCTAATAAAGAATATTTATCCTAAGGGACTTCCCTGGTGGCACAATGGTTAAGAATCCGCCTGCCAATGCAGAGGACATGGGTTCGATCCCTGGTCCGGGAGGATCCCACATGCCACAGAGCATCTAAGCCCATGCACCACAACTACTGAGCCTGCACTCTAGAGCCCGTGTGACACAACTACTGAGGCTGTGTGCCACAACTACTGAGCCCATGTGCCTAGAGCCCGCAACAAGAGAAGCCACGGCAATGAGAAGCCCACTCACGGCTACAAAGAGTAGCCCCTGCTCGCCGCAACTAGAGAAAGCCCGTGCGCAGCAACAAAGACCCAACACAGCCAAAAATTTTTTTAAAAAAAGAATATTTATCCTTAAGAAAAATGCGAAGTCAGTAAAAGAATTTAGATAGGCTTATGGGACCTTATTTGTGGTTTTAAGAGATATTTTGTAATGTTTGCTCCAGGAGTTTTTTTATTCCTTGATGTTGTGCATACAGGGGTCCCACTTCCCTTCTTGCCCTTTAGCAACATTGATCTAAATATAGTTAAGAGGGCTTCCCTGGTGGCGCAGTGGTTGAGAGTCCGCCTGCCGATGCAGGGGACACGGGTTCGTGCCGCGGTCCGGGAAAATCCCACATGCCGCGGAGCGGCCGGAGCCTGTGCACCGCAACGGGAGAGGCCACAACAATGAGAGGCCCGCGTACCGCAAAAAAAAAAAAAAAAAAGAATAAATATAGTTAAGAAAACTAATCCCCAGGTGCATTTTCTATTAGAGGCCTGCAAGTTACCCTGTACCTTGGGAAACAAGTCTGTACTGCTAGTATAATAGATTATAATAATCATAACAATAAGAGTCATATAATAATAGCTACCGTTTTTTGAGCATTTGGTCTGTGCCCTAGTTCTGTGCTAGGTCCTCTACAAGTTTTATCTCATTTGATCCTCACAACAACCTTATGAGCTTTTTTTTTTTTTTTTTACCACATATGTTAATCACCATGTCTGTCACCCTTTTTAAGGGAAACTCCCTGCCTACAACCTTCCTTGAATGGGGGATGCCCTCAGTGGTTTTGATTTATCTGATGTGATTATCCTCAAACACACACACACACACACACACACACACACTCATTTCTGATTGGATCAGGGGTGAGCCTGGGACCCAACAGCAACAAATCCAATGTCCAGCCAGCAGTTTTTAGGCCTTATCCAAATAGATTCTTGCTTTTAGACATTTCAAGTTGGGATGTATAAAGCAAATCAGTTAATTGCAGAAACTGAAGTTGAAAGATGAAAGGCCAGCAAGGCCATGACGGGCCTGAGTAAGTTGAGGGCATAAGTAATTCAAAGGTACAAAGAAGCAGAAGCTGGAAAAACTGGTTCATAGAGGGAAGAGAAGTAGATTCAAGAAGAAGCCAACTCTTGGACAACAGCTGAGCCACGTGAATGATGGGCACTAGAGAAAAGATCCACACATTCCTGCCTTGGCATCCAATTCCAGTCTCTGAAGCCCAGCTGCAGTGTGGTTCCTCCTCCCAGCTGTTCATGAGATACCTGCCTCCCCTGTCAGGCATCCCCAGAAGCTCATTACCAGAGTGCACCTGGAGGAATCTCCGCTCCATGAAACACGAGAAACTCAGCATTCTCGGGTGCAGATGAAGAAATAGAGGCTCAGAGAGGTTAAGTAACTATCCCAAATTGCCACAGCACATTGGCAGAGCAGAAATTCGAACTGAAATGAGCATGACTGTAAAGCCCTCATCCTTAAGCATAGTACTGTTAATATTATAGCAGCAGGAATTATCTGCTTAAAAATATTTGCTCAGACCTTTATCTTTTTACCTTGACAATAAACACCGGGGGTACACTACTCTCAAATTAGTAAACTAAGTGACCTGGCATTATTGGCCTATTGTTAAGTACCACAGCTTAATAATATTTAACATGAGATGATCATTGCTTTTGAGTGGACTACACAAAAGCAGTGTTTTGACCTAGTCAGCTATTTGGAGAGTGGGGCTGGGGGTGGGGGAAGGGACACATCAAAAGATGGGTTTATAATTTCTCTTCCAAGAACTGTTTAGAGTCTTGCAGGTCTGAGACCTGATGATCCATTTAACTGGGGAGTGGCCATGTAGAACTGGATCATGTGAAAGAAACTTCTAGCAATCACTGAGAAGCAGACAGCTGCTAATCCAGTTTTTGGTTGTGGAGGAACAGAGCTGGGCACCCAATCAACCCTATTTGTGGTCCACTAAGTGGCATGTCCTCTTCCTTGTAAAAGGGTTTCCAGGTGAAGTGGCAAGGGGAGTGAGTCCACAATGAATTTACTGAGCGCCTAGTAAGGATGAGGCCTTGTCTTCAAGGAAAAGTTCAGAGTCATAAGTCTGCAAAGCCTTAAGTAGGTCACCTTTGCTGTGACACAGCAGGAACTCTCTGAGATTGCAGCCTTCTGGTAAACCACCAACACTACCTCTCCCAAGACTCTTCTCGCATGTGTGCACTGACCCAATTGCCTCTCCAGATGGTCCCAGGTCCCGTGATGAGGGCCGTGGAGATCTTCTCTTTGGTGTCCCTTCTCAGCAAGGCCTTATGTGTCCTGAGCTAATTGCAGTTGAAAACATTTCCTTTTCTGACCTTTGCCAAACCACCTTTTACCTAATTCCTGGTGTTTACCCTGTCGAGAGGGGGTGTGGCCAGAACCCAGAGACCAGACAGACCCACAGAGGCAAGAGAGATTAGCAAAGTCCCAGTGGGATGCCACAAGCCCCAGCTACAGGCCCCATGAGTGTCAGCCAACAAACTGAGTCACAGAGTCCAGTGGCAAAGATCAAAACCAAGCCTTGAGGGCAGCCACCTGATTCCACAGATTGTCCCTCGGGTCCACCTTCACTCATCTTTCCTTCTCCATATACCAACTATTACTCACCAAATGTTTTTCTTTTTAAAATTCATTTTCATCTTTTATTTTTTTAAATAGGCAATCACTTTTATTTATTTTTTTAATAAATTTATTTATTTTATTTTTGGCTGTGTTGGGTCTTCGTTGCTGCATGCAGGCTTTCTCTGGTTGTGGAGAGCCGAGGTTACTCTTTGTTGCGGTGCACGGGCTTCTCATTACGGTGGCTTCTCTTGCTGCGGAGCACTGGGTCTAGTCGCGCAGGCTTCAGTAGTTGTGGCACTCGAGCTCAGTAGTTGTGGCACACAGGCTTAGTTGCTCCGCGGCATGTGGGATCTTCCCGGACCAGGGCTTGAACCCGTGCCCCCTGCATTGGCAGGCAGGTTCTTAACCACTGCACCACGAGAGAAGCCCCTAAAAGTCATTTTTAAACTTAAATAAGTAAAACTGTATATCAGTAGGGTAAATGAAGAATGAAGGTCATTTGTCAAATAAAAAAGGAAGCCTTAAAAACAGATTTAACTATCAAGGTAGAAATCATCTGTCCACGTTTTACCTAAAATTGTAGGTCATGGCCATGGCGGAGTGCCTGCCTCACCTTGGCCTGCCTTGGGCTGGAGTGTCCAGGCCTGACCCAGAGTCAGCCTTGCACATGGGGCCTGTTTCCACCACCTGTGGTTGACAGACTGAAGTGACTTCAGCTAGCTGGACCTGTTTCCTTCCCCATCAGTGGGGGACCACAATAGTACCTGCTTCGTAGGGCTATTGCAAAGATTAAATGAAATAATGCAACAAAAGCTCTTAGCACAAGGCCTGACACACATTATACACTCCACAAATGCTATCTTTTCCAGAGCTCTCCCTATAAGTGCACTTGTGATTTTCAGACCGTTCATCCCAATGTTTGTTTGGGAAGCATGGTTTTTAATCAGTAAGACCAAAGTTCAACTTGAAATAGAAGGCATCTAAGTTATGAAACAGCGAGAAAAGTATAATTATGGTGCTATTATTGCTCAGGATGAGAAACAGTAAACTAGAACAATGGCTCACGAGGAGCAATTGGCCAAGATTAAACGCATCTTTATGAAGGCGGTCAGGACTGCCTCCAACAGAAGGGGCTGGCCCCGCCCCCTGGCTCCACCCCCTCACCCAAACAGCCCTGTGGCGGAACCTAACCCTGGTTTCTTGGCAGCACTGGGAGCGAATCAGGTCAGCCTGAGTCCAGAGTCCTGAGCCCCACTTGGCACAGCTTCAACCACAGGTCTGGGGTCACAGTCGTGCCCGCTCCAGGCCAGAGGCGTGGCTCCCTGCACTCAAGGTGCCTCTCAGCTCGGAGCAAAGGGGCACAGCTGTGGCTAGTTTCCAGCCTCCAGCACAGCAGTTTCCAGACATTCTGCCACAGAATTTTCCCAAATGAAACTTCCCCCCTTCCTGTACAGCTTGGCTCTGGCCACCTTGAACTCCTCTCACTTTCAACCACTTCCTTTCTTTCTCAACACGAGCTTCCCTCCACATGCCCTGAGTTTCTTCATCATGTCACTTCACCCACCTTCCAGGACACTAATTACCTTCCTCTCCTCCTCTCCTCTCTCCCCTCTCATTCTCTTATTCTTTCTTTTTCACCCTACCTTCTCCTCCCCTCCCTTTCTTCTTTCCCAAATGTTTTGAGAGCATTTACTAATGGGCTAGGTATCGTGTTAGCGATTACTGTGGTAACAGGATCCTTGTCTTTATGGGATGCTTTCTCTAAAAGGAAAGACTAACACTAACAAATAATTTCTTGAATAATTATTTAATTACACCCATAATAATGCTGAAAATAAGGGATCCAAGTGGACCAGATCCTACAGACCTGACTTGACATTGTCCACAACCAGCTGGCATATCTAATGTGCTAGACGGGGACTGCCCTGTAGGGCAAAGATTATGTCTGCTTCACATTATATCTCCAGGGTCTAGTACAGAGCCTGGCATGAACATAGTAGACACTCAACAATTACTTGTGGAATCAATGAATAAAGTGCTTTTAAGTATAACCTGTTAGTGCTCATTTAGACATGGGAATCATGAGGGAAATTCCCCTTTCTCAATCCCATCTCCTTCCCTCACCCTATCAACAGCCAAGTAATTAATAGCCAATTTGATGCTAAAGGAATGAGGTGTCAAGGAATAGAGGAAGGCCAAGTATTCTCCTAGATTCTCTGCCCTCAGCTCTCCCACTGAGGAAAAGGTACCCAGAACCTCCCTTCCAGGAACCCCCAGCTTTGGGGACACAAAAAGGGCAATGCCTCTGCCTGGCTTCACAACTTCTTTGGTGTGGAGTCATTTTGACTACCCTCACCATGGCCAAAAAAGTGTCTTGCAATTCACATCCGCTTTGGGACTTGTTATTCCGACTGCCTCAATTATGTAGGAAGCAGTGGGTTCCTGAAAATCATGCTAATATGAACAGCTATGAAAAGATATTAATCCAAAATGAGGGGCAGGGTACAACTTCTAGTAATAAGTGAAAGGAGAAAATATCCAGAACAGGTCTACTCCATCACAGTTTCACTTCAAAGTGGAAAATAATAATAATGTGTTAAAAGATGGGAGGAAACAAACTGACAAAGTAAACAAACCCTCCAATTACAGCACAGGTACCACTGAGAGGAGGGCAGAGTACCACTGTCAGCCTCAGGCCCTCAGGGAGATGTGTGGAGGTCACGATGTGTGAGAAGGGAGGAGATGGGCCATGGGGCAAGAACTAACCAGCCTTGGGCTTGACCCGAACTTGACCTGGCTCTGATAGGAATCTGTCCAACTTGGCAGTGATGTGACAGTAAATTCCATGGATTTGAAAGCACAATTCACAGCAAAAAACTTGATTGCATTTTGGACAGAATTATCCTCATTGTTACTGAGCTGGACAAAAAAAAATGTGCAAGAGATGCAGCATCTCTAACTGTCTGGCCTGGGACACAATTGGTCCCTTTCTCGCTGGTACCCAGGGGAAGTAGGCTGATATAAGGGCTGGTGAGGTCACCTTCAACGCACCGTGTGTGTGCCGACAGGCACGTCAGTGCAGAAGAGAGACGGATGCTCAGCCCACTTTGGGACAAGCAATAAGCTCAGCATGCCTGCTTCATAAACTCAGAATTTAATAGCTGCAAAGGATGTTAGAAACTGCCCAGTCCAAAAGTCCTGAAGAAGTTCAACCCCATTGTTTCCAGGGTGAGACTGAGGTCAAGACACAGGAAGTGACTTACTCAGAGAGCATTGCTAAATTGGTAGCAGAGCCAAGACCTGCTCACAAGGTGCCTTCTTCTACTTCAATTTTCTCATGTGGTAGAGGTCAGTAAATGTTAGCCATCATCACCTCTGTTACTATTATATGCACTTTGCACACCCTGTGGCAATTAGATTGTATCTTCCTGCCTTGTGAAGGCAGAAACTGAGAGGCACACAGCTAGCGAGGAGCAGCCCTGGAACCCTGGTGTTCGGATTCCACTGCTATGCTCCCCCTGGTCCTCACACTGTCTCCGTGCACGCTGTGTCCCGTGATCCGTATACTGTGAAGCTCTGAGCCTAGAAAGACCCTGTGATTGTTGGTTCTAGAAAATCGCTCTGCTAACTTTGTCTGCACAGCGGCTGGGCTGTTGGGATGCTCCCCAATGGGAACAAACGAACAACCTCTTCAGGATGACTTTTCTTTCTGGTGAGTGTACAACTGGGGACCGTGCCAGAAAGCAGAAGCAGTTCAGACAGGATGCTGGAGAGGCAGACAAGCAGTAGATCCCAGAAGGGCCCTGTCCAGCTTAGGGTGCTTGGATTTTAGTTTACCTATGGAAACGCTGGTGCGGTTTAGCGATCAGATGCTGTGGCAAGATCTGTGCTTGAGGTATTTCGTGCTGGCGTTTGGGCGAAGGATGGTTTTGAGAGGGTTGGGGGAGCTGTGGGGAGGACTGACGGGGGTGGCAGCTTAGGGGAGATGATGGTTGTAGGGGAGCAGTGGAGGGGCAGACTGAGGCCCAAAAGGGTGGAGTCAGGGTGAGCCTCCAGTTTGCAGCTTTGATGGCTGAGTGGGATGAGGGAGGAAGACACATGGCACTGGGGGGAAGACTAAAAGTTCAGATTTAGACAGTTTGAGATAAAGATGCCCAAAGGATATCTGAGCCTGGATTCCTCCAAAGCAAGGCCTGGCACACAGATTTATGCGCTGGGTGTTTATTTCAGAAGTGATCCCAGGGAACAGGAGTGAGAGACCGGGGAGGCTAATATAAGACAGGATGGAAAGTCAATCAAGGATGTGTATCGTGTTGGCCCCTCCATGGGACACTAGCACTGGATCCTCCCAGGGCCTCCTGGGGGAACTTACACTACATCTCAGGATTGGCCACCAAAGAGACAAAAGGGAGAAGCATTATCCACTGGTTCTTGTACCTCATTGGTCCAGGGCTTCTCCATGGAATGTTATGCCCGCTCTCTGCCCCCATATCTGAGTTGCACATGTGTAAACGTCAAGCACTTCCACAGGTGGCCGGGATGAATGAATAGGTGTCCAGGAGCATCAGAGAAGCTCCAAGGCAGGAAGCAAGGTGTAAGCTACTTGCTGAGGTAAGTCACTATGTGAACTAAATCAAAGCCAGGGCAGACTGCCTGCCAGAGCTGCTTCTAGACTTGGAGGTGAGACCAAGGGTCTGTGAGATGGTGCACAAGAGGCATCCAATTCATGAGACATCTAGGTGGGACTGTCCAGTGGGCAGATGCATAAATCATCTAACCACTTCTCTGGTGGCACAGTGGTTAAGAATCTGCCTGCCAATGCAGGGGACACAGGTTCAAGCCCTGGTCTGGGAAGATCCCACATGCCGCGGAGCGGCTGGGCCCGTGAGCCATGGCCGCTAAGCCTGCGCGTCCGGAGCCTGTGCTCCACAACGGGAGAGGCCACAGCAGTGAGAGGCCCACATACCGCAAAAAAAAAAAAAAAAAAAAAGCGATGCACTTTTAGACTGGGGGAGTACGGAGCCAGAACTGGCCATTTTTCTTTTCCAAATGTGATCTTCACACCTGAGGATCACAGGAAGAGTCTGCTCTAGCACTTACTTATTGCTATTAGTCAGTTAGTATTTACGAAGCCTGGTGCAAGTAACTGAGGACAATACAAGAGTGACTGTGATCCCGTCCCTACTTATCAGGAGCACTCAAGCTTAGAGCCTGGGAATTAGCTATACTCCAGAGGAAGTTAGAAACTGGGCTGGGTCAGGGATGCTGATCTGGGGTCCAGGAGTCTATTCATTCTTTCAACAAATTTGCTGAGGGTCTACGATTGGCCAGGCCTGATCCAGGTGCTGAGAATACATCAGACAACAAAACAGACCAAAATCTTGCTCTCGTGGACCTTATATCTTAACAAGATGTATTAGTCAGAAGAGTCTGCAAAGCATCAGTGGCTTAACCAAGCAATGCTTCATTTATTTCTCCTTCACACGAAGTCCACTGTGATTCTCCAGGGCAACTGTCCTTCAGGCAGTGACTCAGGGGCCCAGAAGGCTTCACCAAATCAGTCTGAGGTTCCTTGGTTGCTATGGCAGAGGAACAGAGGAGAGACGGGAACCTGCCATGGGCTGGTCAGTACAGCAGGAAATACCCACCACACTTTCCTTCAGGACTCATCACATGGCCTCACCTAATGACACACAGGCAAGAAATCTGGAGGAGCAAATGGAATAATTGGTGAGCCCTATCATTTCTGCTCCTTGTGAGGAGACAGCCTATAGACATAATAAATAAATAAGTTATATACTATATAAGAAGGTGGTTAAGTACCATGGGAGAAGGAGAGCAGGGTAAGGTGGATGGGCAATGTCTGGGTTGGGGGGGGAGCATTTTTAAAGAGGGTATTCATGGTAGGTTTCATTGAGAAGGTGGCATTTGAGCAAAGCCTTAAAGGAGGTGAGGGAGCCATTTGAATACCTGGGAGAAGAGTGGCCTCAGCAGAGGGAACAGTCTGTACAATGGCCCTAAGGCGGGAAGATGTCTTGGGGAGGAGACAGCAGTAGTAGGAAGTGAAGTCAGATGGGTAAGGGGGGGGGGCGGACGGAGGAGAGGAACAGTGTACAGATTGGGTAGGGCCTTAGAGGCCATTTGTCAAAACTTTTGAGGGGAAAGGAAGCCACTTACAGGATTGGAGCAAAAGAACGTGAAGCTTTAACGTGACTCCTCTGGTTGCTCTTTGGAGAATAGGCTGTAGGGCAGGGAGGCTTCCGGGAAACCAGACAGAAGGCCGTGCTAGTCACCCAAGCGGGAGATGATGGTGGCTGGGGCCAGGAGGGTAGCACCGATGAGAAGCAGTTCAATTCTGGACATTTTTGGAAGTCCGAGCCATGGGGCGGAGTTTCCGGAGCTTTTCTGCTTCATCAGCTCTGACTGTGTACGTCACAACAGTCCGGAGTCCCCGAGGTGAAAGTGAGTCGGGGGGCGGGGGGGGGCGCGGGGAGAGCGAAGGTGGAGGGAGGGGTCAGGTAGGGAGTCCAGTGACAAGGCTGAGAACTAACTGGACTCCAAGCCACGCCCTTCCCTGCGCAGCGAGCCTGCGGAGGGATTTGCCTTCCGAGCACACGGAACCTGCTGACTGGATGGTCATGCCCATTTCCCACGAGATCCCAGCCCTGCAGTCTGGCCGCTCGTCAGTTATCACAGATACACATTAAAGAGCAAGGCGAAGAGCCTGAGGTCTGCACAGTCAAGATGACCTTAAAAGCCAGGGTCAGAGTCAGAAAAGGAACGCTGGTGCCCTGCCTCCGGGCTTAGTGCAGCTGTTTCCTTCTCCTGCTCTTTTCTCTTTGACCCATTTTTACCAAGGTCAGAAGAATTGGGGCAGCGGGGAGAGACGATCAGAGCGAGTCTTTCCGACCTATCCTCTCATCCCACGTCACTCCTCTGCACTTGGCACAGGCTTTGGGAGTCCCCGCACCAGCAGAATGTTCAAGTCTAGACCTGTGAGGTGGATGGAGTGTATCAAGAAGCACAGCAAAACAGCCGCAGTCTATGTAGTGGTTGGAGGTGAAAAGCAAAGACTCTGGTATTAGAACTGGTTCCAGTCCTAGTTTTGTCACCAGTTAGTTATGGTACCTGGGACAGTTACTTTAGCTTCAGTAAGGTTCAGTTTCCCTATCTGAGAAATGGGGATAAAAGCTATGTCATAGAATTGTTATAACAGACATTATTGTATGTAAAGTGTCTGGCTCAGAATAGGAGGATATGACAGATCCAGTACGTTGGTTCACTCAAAATCTTTTCTCAAACATCTTCTGCCTTCCTCTACTAGAGAGGGTAGAAGAGGGACAATACTCAAACTCCCAGCTCTTCTGTAGCTAGGGGTGGCCATAAAACCCAGTTATGGCCAATGGGATGTAGGTAGAAGTCCTTGACTTTTCCAAATAAAAAGGCAGGGCTTCCAAGCAGCAAGTCCATACTCTTCTCTCCACCTCCCTCCCCAACCTTCTTGCCTGGAACTCAACTGTGAGAGTGGAGGTACAGCAGCCATCTTGCAGTCATGAGGTAACAAGACAAGAATCATAAGCAAAGGATGATGGGGTGGCAAGACAGAAAGCTCTGGGTACTTGATGACATCATGGAGCTTCTATTTTAGTCCGTGGCTACCTGCCCAGAAATTTATTGTTGTGCGAGACAAATACCTCCTCGCTGGTATTCAGCAGTGTTTGGTGGGGTTTCTGCTATGTGAAGCAAACACGGTATCAATAGCTATCATCATCATCATCTCTGTTCTCCTGCATCTGTCACAACTTCCAGTCACAGATTTAGATTTTATTATCTAATTGGGGAGCCAATTAGGATTTATTAAATGAACCTCTATGGTATCATTTCCCAGGGAGTATTCCAAGGAACATTGGTTCTTCCAGATATTAATAGGTGTTCTGAGAAAAGAAAACTCTCTACTGTCAAGTGAACAAATGGTGGTACCTGGCAGAGATATTTTAACAGTGATTTCAAGTCGGTGTACTATCTGAGGGTTTTCCAAAGGATATGTGTAAAAAAAATTATTTTAGAGAATCAGGTTCAGATCCTCAACTACCATAAGTACTCTTTGCAAAAATTAATATGTCTAAAGACTCCTCATTAGGGTTCCTCTCTCCCTCCTGTCTTTTCATCACGTCCATCTTCTCACCTTACAAGAGAAAGGTGCATCTCCCACCCAGCCAGAAATTACCCAGATGCATTGCATTAAAGTTGTAGAAAGCTCTGTGCCACAAAGAGTTGATTCTGAATATTGCTGCTTAACTAGATTCTAATGGCCAGGTCATCCTTTTGCAAGCCTTGTGGTTCCCAATTCTTTGCTTTCAACAGAATTGAAGGATACCCTAATTGAATTGTCAGCTGATAAATCATTAAAATCTTTTCTTAATGATGAATCACCATGTGATCTTCATTTTATATCTTTGAAATAGTGCAGACGTGAGTGGCAATGCTATTAAATCTATTTTCACCTACTTATTTATGTGAACACAGTTTCTCAATGCCTATATCTGTAAAAATAATAAATAGGAATAGAATGGATGCTGCACCCTGTCTCATTCTAGCAATAAATAACTCATCCATGGATACAAAAAACAATTGAGAAAAAGGGATACTCAGCTTATTAATGAATGCAATTCCAATAAAAATTTATTTTTACGTTTAATAATTTTGTATCATAATGAATTGTAATATTTGTCTGTTGTTTTGATTAATTCTGTGCTAATGATAACTAAGTCCAGAAGAAAAACTTTTACAACATTTTGTAGCCCTCGACTTACATTTGTGTGTGTGTGTGTGTGTGTGTGTGTGTGTGTGTGTGTGTGTGTAGGTACAGAAGTATGGTAGGGTGACCAGTAAAGGCCTTTAAACATTTAAACATTATTTTAGAATAAAATTCTGTGGGAGGGATTTCCCTGGTGGTGCAGTGGTTAAGAATCTGCCTGCCAATGCAGGGGACACGGGTTCGAGCCCTGGCCCGGGAAGATCCGACATGCTGCGGAGCAACTAAGCCCGTGCACCACAACTACTGAGCCCACGTGCCACAACTACTGAAGCCCACGCACCTAGAGCCCATGCTCTGCTACAAGAGAAGCCACCGCAGTGAGAAGCCCGTGAACCTCAACGAAGAGTAGCCCCTGCTCGCTGCAACTAGAGAAAGCCCACGTGCAGGAACCAAGACCCAATGCAGCCAAAAAATAAATAAATGAATGAATAAAAATTTAAAAAAAATTCTGTGGGAAAAGTGGAAAGGAGAAAAATGGTGACCATGTGTATTAAAGAAAAGCTTGTTCATGTACTTTTAAACTAGATGGTGGTGGATATCGAATTCTCGTAGCCGGTGTCAAATTGCTGTGGCATTTAGAATTCCTTGGAAAATATTTAAGAGAGCAATGTAAGAGCTTTATTTTTAAATGGCAATATTTATAATGTCAGAAATCATATCCTTTGCAACTATTTAAACTTATTGTGAAACTTTTTAGATGTTTATTTTTTAAATGGATGGGGGTATACAGTTTTCAAAATTTTGGAGGAGTATACAGGCAAAAATTTGAAGATCACTGCCTTAGAGGATCTGCTTTCATGGATAGATAAAAATGCCAAGTGTTAAGAATGATATTGTGGAACTAGTGCTTCTACAATCATTTATTCTTCTGAAAAAGGCTAATTATAATCACTGCCTTGCATATTATACACATAGATAATGCAAAGCTAAACTTTACTCCTCTCTCTCTCCCACTTAATCACAAAATACAGCTTTTTGGAATCCAAAGTTATTAATCTATTAATAAGATTTCATCTAAATTGTGAGGACAAGAATATAGTCTACAATCAAGTAGCTTAAAAGAGAAATACATTTGGAGGACAAAATACAAAAAAAATAGGATTCATAACAAAAAGCAAATTAAATATGTTGTCAGTGAGAGCTGAGTAGGAAAAATAGGCAGTGCCAAGGGATGAGAGTTAACTGCTCTGTCCCAGCTGTCTTTTGAAGAATGTATTGTCTACTTTTATGGGATGCATATGTTGGGACCCAGTAGATCTAGAAAGAGATGGAAAAGGCAAAGAATAGCAATCAAGAACAATGAAGATCTGATTTTATTGAAAGGCCTAGATTCACTTTAAAGTAGTTAACTTATTAAAAGATTTATGTTTCTGTCTAAATATAACAGGAAGTCAAATGGTAACCCAGGGGATGTTTTAGAGTCAAACCTCTCAGAAGAAGGGAATTACTTAGGGTGTATTAAGGATACATTAATATTTTTTTGAAGGGATATTTGTTTTGGTAAAGAATCTTTGGTGATCAAAATTCCTGCTTAGATTTCTTCCACTGTATAAAAGGAAAAATGGAATAAAAGTGAAGAAAATAAAACATCAGATTATCACAACTATTTTAAGATGATAGAATTGTAGCTTGAATCAATTCTAATAACTAAAGCCAACTTTTGGTTAATAATCATAAGAGATGCTATTAATAATATTAACTCAATTTATTGGTTACTAACTAGTACTTATAACTGAATAAATTATTGTTTCATAACTAACTGTCAAGCTTCATTTAAGCCAAAAGTCCTAACATCTCCTCTGGTAGAGGTGTCAAAATGATCTAAAGACAGGAGAGATGTAGAAGAGACCTGGCTGATTCGCAGTAGGGACTCTTGATATCTGAAAATAAGGAGCCAAGAGAACAGGGCTGTTCTCGCCAGCCCACCCAGGAGAGAACAGAAGACCTGCTTTTAAGAAATCAAAACAACAACAAAACAATTCTCTCATTTCCAGTCCACTCCAACATCACATATCAAGTGTTGGTTATTTTGGTATGAAGAATAAGACTTTTCCCCAGTGAATCTGCTCCTTCTTCTGCATTGCCTTGCTCACTGTGAGTCCACAACCTGTACACCTGCACACGGCAGCCTTGATTCACCATCTACCATTCTCCCACGCTAGAAACCTGGGAATCATCCTTGGTTTCCTTTAATATTTCCCTCATCCACTTCTCTCCATCTGTCTGTCTCCTAGCAAAGAACTCAAACATGTATGGAATAAGTGACCTGATTTAATATGATCTATGATTGATCTCTTTCTTCAAGGAGTGCTCTGTGAAAAATGAGGAGGTGGATACAAAAACCCCTTGCCCTTTAGCTCTTCAGGTGCCACCTCCTCCAGGAAGCCTTCCAGATCCCCTTCCACCAATCAGACTCGGGTATGTGACCCTCCTCTGATCTCCCAAAGCACCCTGTGCTTACATTTGCCGAAGAATTTATAATTCTGTCTTGCAACCATTAATTTACTTGCCTGAGTCCCCCACTAGTTAGGGACTTTTATACCTGGATCCCCAGTGCCTAGAAGAGTATCTGGTACAAAATACAAAGACAATGAATGAATGAATGAATGAATGATACAAGGAATAAGTGCAATAAGAGGTAGCCACAAATCAGTCCTATGGGGAGACATATGAAAGAGCAGCTAATTCTGCTATTAGGGTGAGTCAAAATATGAGTTGGAGTTTCCCTAGTGAATAAGGCAAGGAAAGGTGTTATAAGCAGAAAGAATAGCATGAACAAAAGCATGTGGGCAAGAAGCACATGAAATATTTAAGAAAATGGGAGCCTGGCAAAGCTCAAGAACAGCTTTGAGTGGGAGGAAATGGGGCAGATGTGGCTAGAAAAGTTGTTTTAAACAAGTTGTAAAAGATCTGGAAGAGATATCAAGGGGATTGAAAATTATAAAGTAGAAAGTCACTGAAGTTTTTAGGCAGAGTAATAACATGATCAGATCTCTAAAAGAGAAAAAAATACTTTGTTTCCTTTTTGGTAACTAAAAGCCATAGATCTACCTTCCTCCATCTTTGTATTTCTTGCTACTTCGTGAAAGTAAAAAAACAAAGGCCAGCTGAAGCAATTCCTTGCCTGGTCTGAACTAGGCACTTTTTTTTCTTTTCCTTGTTTTCTGACCAGTTGCTTGGTGAAGTGAGTGCATCATACAGCTGGGAAAACACGAGCTTCTCGAGTTTGTTTGGCTTCAGAGCTATGTGGGTGAGTGTGAGTCTGGGCAGTGTGTCAGCTCCTTCCTGAAAGTCTGGGTCAAGGAAGTCCACGACACAACCTTGTTTACTTGATTTGCTTTCAGTGTTGACACTGGTTCTGATGACTACAAAGGTGTATGTGGTCGCTATTGGCTCACAAGCCTGCAATTCCTTTGAAAAGATGATCTGATTGGGACAAGTGTGACCTTATTTTAATACCTCAGTTCCTTTTGAAATGCCCAGATGGAACTTGATGCTTTATTTTCCTAGTGGATTTTGTTCCTGGCTAACCATCATAGTTCAGTGGGTCATTGGGAATAATTCTTCGGGACTGAATAGCTGGGCTTGCAGATTTGGAGGTGGGGGACTCCCACCCTGAGGGACCAGTCTGCTAGCCCAGATACATGGAGTTACAGTTAATTGATAAATGTTCACTGAGTGCCTGCTTTGTGCCAAGCACTGGGATCCCAAGACAATGAAACAGTTTCTACCAGAGTCCAGTAACTAGACTGAAAACTCATCAAAGGTAAAAGCCAACTCTTATTTCTCTTATATCTCCCAAACTGCCTAGTGCAGTTAACTCAAGGCGGAGCCTCAGTAGAAACGAAGGTCTTAAATAAACAGGTATATTTCAATTTTGCCCAAAAAATATTTACTAAGAACCTACTGTGGGCCAATATCATGTTAGGTAGTGGAGAGACAAAGATGCCTTTAACCCCAAACTGCTCACGGTCTGGTGGGGAAGACAGACATTAAAACAATTATTCAGCCTATTTGAATCTGAGCCTCCAAGGAACCCCAAGGCCCATAAAGAACATTTTGCCACCTTGTCCCTCCTCTGGAACCCCCAGGCCTCCCTACAAAGAGGCTGGCCGGGATGCTGCCCAGCACAATGTCCATTCTGATGCTTTTGCCTTTTCAGTTGGTATTTTACTATCATTCCTACAGGCAGTAATAGAGGCACAAGCCTCTCCTACTTGGGGCTCAGAGGAGGGAACAACTCGACAACATGACATGAGAGGAGAGCCTGATTAGATCTAGAAGGGGATTATGCAATCTCCAGCAAAACCCAACACAGCAGGTGATGTTTTGTTTCAAGGAGTCTACTCAAACCAAAAAAACCCCTACTCCCCCAAGCATGGGTTGTGCAATCCAGATAGAAGAGCACCTGACCATTATTTCATGTTGGAAATGATGGATTCCAGATACAGAAAATCATTTTGAAATGGTATTATAAAACATTTTAATTTAAAAAGTTAATTTAAATAGTCATTTCTTTCGATTCTACACCAAACATCATCCTTACAAGCCTGGTTTTGTAGCCATCTTGGTTCAAATAATCTTGTTACCTGCTGAATCCTTAGACTCACTCATGGCCCATAGTGATCCAGAGAACCTTCCAAGGACCAGTTTAAGAATCTTTAGAGCTAATCCTCCAGGCAGAGGAGAAAGGAATGTATTTGTTTCCTTTTCATCCCTTGCAAAGCTGATGTTTAGAGCCTAGAAATGTGGAACCTTCAACATTCTGAAAAAGAAAGAGATGGAGAGAGAGTGAGAAGGAGAAAGGAAGGAAAGAAAAAAGGAACAAAAGGGAGAGGGAGGGAAGAAAAGAGAAAGGGAGAGAGAAGAAGGAAAACCATCTACCCAAACCTCTCCTCAGATTTTCAAAATATAAATTCATAAAATCCCACTTGTAAAAGCATCAAACATCACCTGAGCCGGTTTTTCAGTAAGAACCACAATTATTCTACAGAAACAGGTCAACAGTTCTCTGCTCAATTTTATGAGCAAAAAGCAATGAAGCAAATTACACTTGTCTGTGTTCTATAGAATTTGGCTTCTTAAAATTCAGGTGTTGGGGGCTTCCCTGGTGGCGCAGTGGTTGAGAGTCCTCCTGCCGACGCAGGGGACACGGGTTCGTGCCCCGGTCCGGGAAGATCCCACATGCCGCGGAGCGGCTGGGCCCGTGAGACATGGCCGCTGAGCCTGCGCGTCCGGAGCCTGTGCTCCGCAACGGGAGAGGCCACAACAGTGAGAGGCCCATGTACCGCAAAAAAAAAAAAAAAAAAAATTCAGGTGTTGGACCGTTGAGCAGAACATGCTAGTTCCTTTGTTAATGCTTTTGTTTTTACCTCCTTTCACCCAAAGCAAGATTTCATAATTGGATTATTTAAAAATAAATTGCTGGCACAAGACCAGACCAGTCTCTCGTCACTTTTCCAGCTTCATCTTTCTCCACTTCTTGCTGTGCCCACAAACTAGAGCTCTCGATTCCCATGCAGACACCACACCATTTCACTCCAGGCACTACCCACATCCCCTCTCCACGGAATGGCCTCTCCCGCAGTTCTCCCTGCATGCATGGGCTTCTCCAGGATGACCTTCCTCCTCGCCCTTCCTTTGCGCTCCTCTCTCACGCTTAGTGCATCTTCACCGTCCCACTTACCACCTGGCATTGTAAGGACCACATTTGTGCACACACCCCTCTCCCCCTCTCCCCAAACACAGTGACTATGCATCACTTATTTTTCACGTTCTTATGGCCTATAGCGTACTATCTGAAAATAGTAGGTACTGGTATCAGTTCTTTATTGCTGCCTAACAAATTGCCTCCAAACTTAGCAGCTTAAAGCAACAATATTGATAATCTCACTTTCTGTGGGTTAGGAATTCAGATGCAGTTGCAGCTTAGTTGGGTGATTGTGGCCCAGGGTCACTCACGAGGCCGCAATCAAGGTGTCAGCCAGGCTGCCATCATCCCAGGGGTTACCGCAGGAGGGCTCTGCTGCCTAACTCGCTCCTCAGGCTGTTGGCAGTCCTCAGAAGACCGACTTCCAAGCCAATCACATGGCTGTCCTGCAGGCTTTAGGTCCCTCTGGGCTGTCAACTGAAGATATTATTTCCTTATCGCATGAGGCTCTCCGCAGAGTTACTCAAAACATGGCAGCTGGACGCCCCCAGAGTAATGGCTCAGAGAGAGACAGAGACAGACAGAAAGACAGAGAGACAGAGAGTTCACGTGCGTTAGAGCACGTGAGCAAGATGGGAGTCTCTGTCTCTTTGTAACCTAATCTCAGAAGACACATTCCATCACTTCTGCTGTGTTCTATTTGTTAGAGCCCAGTCACTAGGTCTAGCCCACGCTCAAGGGGAGGGGATTGAACAAAGACGTGAATACCAGGAGGTATCAGGGCCAACCATAGTGCTTAGTAAATATGTTGAACAAATCGATGCATCTCTCTAGTCAGAATGAGTTTTTCCCTCCCTGGAGATGTACAGCATTTAATCTATTTATTAAGGAACACAGCACAGTGTGTGTGACTTTTTAGCTGAGCACATGCTCATATGCATCAGTGGATTATAAGCAACTGCATAAAAACAGTGCCAAATATATGGCTGAAATGAAATAAATAATTATTGATCGGGTGAGTAAGGGCAAGAAAGGTTGACAGAGACTAGTATGTGTCTACCAATATTTGTTCTTCAGTAAAGGAATTGTCTTCCTTTTAGCTGGGCACATAGGTGTTCCACCGGAGACTATATTTCCCAGTGTGCCTCACAACTAGAGATTGGCCATGTTACCAGTTTTTGGCTAGTGGGATATGAGTGGAAGACTGGGTGAGCACTTTTCTTCCTTTCTTCCCCTGCTGACTGGGGAAGACAGAGGTTTGGGTGGGTTCCTAAGAAAGAAGATAAACAATGAGGGTGGCAGGACCACCCTATCAGACAATTTCCCTATGGACTAATACCTGAAGCAGAACTAAACTTTTACCTTATAAAAGCTATGTGCTTTATACATATATATATTACTCAGCCATAAAAAAGAATGAAATAATGCCATTTGCAGCAACATGGATGGACCTAGAGATTATCATACTAAGTGAAGTAAGTCAGACAAAGAAAGACAAATATCATATGGTATCACTTATACATGGAATCTAAAAAAATGATACAAATGAACTTATTTACAAAACAGAAACAGACTCACAGGCTTAGAAAACAAACTTATGGGTACCAAAGGGGAAAGGTGGCAGCAGGGGGAGAGATAAATTAGGAGGTTGGGATTAACACACACACATTACTATATAAAAAATAGATAATCAACAAGGACCTACTGTATAATACAGGAATGCAATACTCTGTAATAACCTATATGGGAAAAGAATCTGAAAAAGAATAGATATATGTATATGTATAACTAAATCACTTTGTTGTACACCTGAAAGTAACACAACATTGTAAATCAACTATACTCCAATATAAAATAAAAATTAAAAATAAAATAAAACAAAAACAATGTGCTTTAGGGTGTTGCTGTTATATCAGTATAGGCTATTACCTGTCTGGTACAGAGTTTTTAAAAAATCCAAAAAGAAGTCTCCCACAACCCCGTCCCCTGCCCCAGAGCTTGCCCCATGCTTTAAGCATGCTCTAGGAACTCCACAAATATTTCTTAGATCAAATTGTGCCTGAAGGCCCACTGGGCTGTGCTGGTGAATAAGAGAGGAGTATTAAGGTCACCACCTTTCCCTATAGTCGGGCAAGTACAGGCTTCTTGGGTCAACTCTTGTAAAATTCAGGGCTACGAGGCTTCTCAGTGAAGCAGCTACAGCAGCATGGAGTGGCCTGAACTTTCAAAGGTCGGAGGCAGAAAGCCAGCAGGGAGAGGCTTATGTCAAAATGGATTCTTCTCAAGGAAAATCTGTCCAGATTGAGGTTTCCTCACAGGATGTTGATTTGCTTTCCCCAAAAGGAGAAGAGTTCTCAGCCCAGCTCCTGCAGAGGGCCAGGCCAGCAGCTCCTCCAAACCCCGCAGCCATCAAGGGCAGGTGTCCCACTGGGCAGCAGCGGCACTGTCAGCCTTGCTCCCCCCTCTGCTCTTGGAGAGCCAGCCAGCTCTCCCATCCTGGAGGAACAGGGCCTCTGCCTTAATCTGGAGCTGGAAAGGATCCATGGCCTCGAACTGAATGTTTTTGTTCGGTTTGTGTTCTTTTACAGTATATGGAGAGAAGGCTCCAACCAACACCATCCGCAGATGCCAAAATAAAATGCACACCTAGCCAAATCATCTCTGCTGAGGCTGGCTCAGGGAGATGACAAACCCTTGTTAAAATACAGGAAGGGGAGAGGAAGGAAGTGGGATACACTTGCCTGGATGGAAAATCTGTTAATAAGATAGCTACGTGCCAAGCGCAGAGTAATTTGAAGCTATTTCTCTTTTATGGGAAGGCAAATTGGAGAAACCAGAAGAGGAAGAAGGGCCGAGGAACTTCAGGTTGAAGTCTACAGGTTCAATGGTCTTGGAACGTGGGGAAGCCTTAAAGAAGCATTCAGGGTGCTAATGATGACGACCAGGTCCATTACCGAAGGTGATCCCGAGTGGGCAAATGTTTTCATGCTGTTGTTCTCAGAGGACGGAGACAGTCAATCTGACCGAAGGGTGGTTTTATGCAAGGGGACTGAAGGGACTCACCCTTGAAGGATGATTAAGGTTTTCCAGCTGGTCACTGGCATGCAGTGGAGGGCATGTCAGGCGGGGAGAGGCTTGAACCACACTCCAGAGGTCTCAAAGGGCAAGGTGTGTTTCTGGAATTCCCTATAACCTAAGAAGGTAGAATCATAGGACACCTGAATTAAGTCTTTGATAAGAAAGAATAGAGATGACTTCAATTAAAAATATGGAGACTATTTATAAAATAGATAATGAATAAGGACCTACTGTATAGCACAGGGAATTCTACTCAATACTCTGTAATGACCTACGTGGGAAAAGAATCTAAAAAAGAGTGGATATATGTGTATGTATATGTATAGGTATAACTGATTCACTTTGCTGTACAGCAGAAACTAACACAACATTGTAAATCAACTATATTCCAATAGAATTTTTTTAATGTTAAAAAATATGGAGAAAATAGTGCAAAGGAGGTGGGAGGGAATGAGGAAGGGTTAATAGAGCAGAGAGAAAAGAGAGACGGAATCCGTTCCCTAGGATCCAGCTATAACAGGAGTAGGGTTCAGCAAAATGGTTGTAAAACTTGGTGGTTTAAAAGTCACAGGCTCTTGAGTCAGCCACTGCATTAGTGTCCTTGGGCTGCTGTAACTACGTACCACACACAGGTGGCTGAACCATCAGAAACTTATTGTCTCGCCGTTCCAGAGGCTAGAAGTCCAAGATCAAAGTGTTGGCAAGGTTGGTTCCTTTTCAGGCCTGTGAGGGAGAATCTGTTCCATGTCCCTCTCCTAGTGGTGGTTGGCTGTCAATCTCTGGTGTCTCTTGGCTTGTAGATGCAGCACCCTGTTCTCTGTCTTCACTGTCACACAGCATTCTCCAGGTGTCCATGCCTGTGTTTGTGTCCAAATTTCCCCCTTTATAAGGACACAGGCATTTGGATCAGGCCCACCTTAATGACCTCATTTTAACTTGATTACCTCTGTAGAGACACTCTCTCCAAATCAGGTAACATTCACAGGTACTGGGAGTTAGGACTTCAACATCTTTGCAGGGACGGGGCACTCAATTTAGCCTATCACAGCCATCTAGGTTTGAATCCCAATTCTGACACCTCACTGGCTGGGTGGTCTTACAAAAACTCCTATTAGCCCTATTTTATGGGACGGAGAGCATCCTCGGTGCAAGGATGAGCACGAAGTAAGCACCTGATCAGCATCAGTGGTTACTACTGCACGCCCTGAAGGACCACATATGCAAGTCAAGCCCTGGCATCCTTCTACTTCAGGAATGGAGACTGAGGGGCCACAAACAGGCCCCTATTTTACTCAGTACTTTCCCCCCACCTCCACTGCCTAGCCTAGTGCCTGGAATCTTAGGGGCTCAGTAAATACTTTCTGCAGTTTATGACTCTCTAACTCAGTTTAAATTTTGAGCCACTGTACCCCCAGGGTGACAGTAACAGAACCGATCAATCTGGGGTTTCCCTCTCCTTTTTCTTGGGATTGTGGCTCAATTTCAGTGAATCCCGTGGTGCCGGGACTCAGGACAGAGGCGTGGGAGCTCGTTGTTGTCTCAATGGTCCACCAGGCCTCTGAAGAGGCCCGGTTTGTCCTGGTTGGTCCTACAGCAGCAGTCTGCACAGGCCTTGGTCCCATCTGAACGCCCCGGCCTCTCCCATGCCCGGCCACCATGTTTCCTCCATACCAGCCCAGAACACAGAAGTCTTTCTGAGTCTGTCTGAGGCTTCATCTCTGCAGCCACCCACTCATGGGGCCTCCGTTTCCCCCAGGCAGAGCACTCCTGCCCCCGGGCTCCCCAAAGTTTCCTGAGGACATGCAGCCCCCCCAACCCTGCATCCTGGGACCCCACCACCACCAAGGCCCTCATTAACCCTCCCTCTACCGTCCCAAAGCCAGCTGGACTGGAGGAATCTTTTCTCTCTCTTTACTGTATTGTCCACAGGCATTTTGGGGATATCCCCCCCCATCTTCTCCATCCACTGAAGAACTCGGGTTTGGAAAGCAAAGCCAGGAAGAGACCTGCAGGCTTCCTCCCCACTCACCCTCCCAGGCATGGACCCAGACCAGTCTATTGACTCAAGGGGGAAATACCAGGAAAGGGGGAAAAAAAATAAGATTGAAAAAATATTATCCAAGCTTGTTTTGGTGAATCAATAAATGAATACATGGCACGGGCCCACAGAGCTTGGGGGAGATCCTAGGCCAGCTTCATGAAAATCCTCTCTCCTGAGGCTCCACTGAGGCCTCTGTTCCCAACGAGAGGGCCCAAACCCCCTCACAACTCTCCCACCCAGAGGTCTCAGCTCAGGGCTGAAGCTTCTACGGTTGAGGGGCTGCCTGGCCACATGCCTCAGATAGAATCACAGGTTTCTTCCCCCCTGTGCCCAAGTGTGGCTGGCAGTTCTAATGAGCACTTAGCCCTGCTGCCTGGTATTATTACAGTTAATATTTGACATGGCTGACCTCCTTGCTACCTGGAACCGGTTCTTACTCAACCTATGCAGCAAAGTGAAAGTTTTGCCACTTACTACCCAGGTGACCCTCTTCCAGCCTCATTTTCCTCATAGGTAAAATAGGGATAAGAACTCCCACCTGCCGGATTGCTGTGAGGATTAAGTAACGTTACCTAAATAAAGCCCCAAGCCCATGGCCCTCTAGGCGATGTCTGCTGCTGCGAATCACTGTGGTTGTGGCTATGGCTGGCTTGACGGGGCTCTCCTGTACCTCACCTGTGCGGAGAGCGAGGGACGGTCAGGCTACTGGTGTTACCACAGCACAAGGGGCCCTGCCTGTGGACTTCACCCAACAGAAGGGCCATCACTAAAACCCACTCATGCCTTAAACCACCCCAGATTAAGATCAGCGTTGATCCACTCAATAGCTAAGCCCTTATGAAACATCAACTCTGAGCCTGGCACTTGCATACATCTGAAAAAGGGCTCCACAGGGAGATAGATACACATGGGCAGAATAATAATGAAATGAGCTAAAACAACTGGGTTTAAATGGAGGGAAATCATTTGTTTGCTTGTGGACATTGATTTATTCATACCACCTTCAGAGCCTCTTGTGTTTCCAAAAAGGATTAAGGAGGCCTGGGAGAAATAAGGAACTTTACCCAGGAAGTCGTCTGTGAGCTTGGCCTGGAAGATTGTCACTGGATAGCAGGGAGCACAGAGGTACTCTGGAAGCAGCAAGTGCAGGGACGAGGCTGTGTGGACACGCCAGGCCCAAGATGCTACTTTTCCCGGGAAGGAAGCAGAGTGCTCATCCTCAGATATCCACACACCTTCTCCCTCACCTCCTTCAGGTTTCTGCTCAAATGTCACGTTCTCTACCAGGCCTTTCCAAATCACCAGCGGCATGCTGGAGCCGGCAAGTACCAGCTCAGAAGAGCTGACTTAAATGTTCAGGAAACTTGCAAGCTGGTTAGTATACACGGTGATTAATGAGAATTAAATTATGTAAATGTATAATTAAATGAATTGTATTAGAAATCAAGATTTAAAATATCCAAACTCATCACTTCTTAATATCTTTTGGCTCGTTTATGCCAACAAACAGTATTCTTTACATATATGTACATATATATATTCTTTTTCAGATTCTTTTCCATTATATTGAATATAGTTGCCTGTGCCATACAGAGGCCCTTGTTGTTCATCTATTTTGTATAGAGGAGTCATCACTTATTAACTATTTTACTATTATCTCTACTCAAAGGTATTTATATCTACTATATTGGTTCGGTAGAAATTGTGTATAATATTGTGCTGCTGTGCACTTCTTCCCAATTTCGTGTTTAATGATGTCACATTCATAGCAGGCAATCTGCCATGACAAGAATATTTACACCATTGAAATTGGCCATCGCTACAAATCAGGACTTTTTCCACCCGGAAAGCCAGGTATTAGACATTTCCCAGCACCCCGCTGCTGGCCACCTTCCCGCTTCCCACTCCCAGCCGCATTTGCTCTGATTTGTTGTTTCCATAGACCGTACTACTTTTTAACATGTTGCACAATTTGCTCGGTATCATTATTTTCTATCTCACCACATCAGAAGTAAGCTTCATGAGGGCAAGGATTTTTCTTCTATCGTGTCCTTCACGTATTTCCACACCCAAAGAGTGCCTGCCACCTGGCTGGTGCTCACTAAATCTGTATTAAATAATGCTGGTGAGTGCTGGACTCACCGTGGGGTAAGATGGGTGGGCATGGGGCTGTGGATGGGGCAGGAGCCCCTTCTACCCCTCTGCCTTCGCCCAGCAGCGCACAGCTGCTGTTTTCCTGAAACTCAGGCTGACCTGAGTTACGGGAGCTCTCTTTCCCTCCCTCCATCCCTGCAGTCCCTGTGCTGCCTGCAGCCTGAGGTGTGTCTTATGTAAATGTGTCCCCCAAGGGCCCAAGTCTGAGGATTTCTCTTCCCCCCCGCCAGCTCTAATCACAGGCCAGAAGGTGCTCAGCACACGTTCCTTAGTGCTCTGGAGACCAACGCTTTGCCATCTCTAGGGCAGTGGTTCCCAAGTGGCCCCAGGCCAGCAGCATCAGTAGCACCTCATTGGAAATGCAAATTCTGGGGCCCCACCCCAGACAGTTTGAGTCAGAAGTTCTGGGGATGTGGCTGTCTTAGTTCGTTCAGGCTACTAGAGCAAAATACCACAGCCTGGGTGGCTTATAAACAACAGGAATTTATTTCTTAGTTCTGGAGGCTGGAAGTCTGAGATCAGGGCGCCAGCGTGGTGGGGTGAGGGCCACAGACATTTCACTGCATACTCATGTGATGGAAGTGGCAAGGGAGCTCTCTGGGGTCTCTTTTATGAAAGCACGAATCCCATTCATGATGGCTCTGCCCTCATGACCTAATTGCCTCCCAAAGGCCCCACCTCCTGATACCAAGAGGGTTAGGCTTCAACATATGAACTTTGGGGAGACACATTCCAACCCTAGCAGAGGCCCAGCGATTTGTGTTTCCAAGATTCCAATGCAGTGGCTTGAGGACCACCGATCTAAGCCTGAGTTCTCTAAAGCAGTGGTTTTCAAACGGAGCTATGTTTTCATCTGCCCTCCTCCCCACCGAGGGGACATTAGGCGTGTCTGGAGACATGTTTGGTCATCAAACTCTGAGAGTCGGGGTTCTACTGGCATCCAGCGGGTAGAGGCCAGGGATGCTGCCCACCCTCCTACAATGCACAGGGCAGTCCTCCACAACAAGAATTATCTGCCCAAAAGGTCAATTGTGTGGGGGTGGAGAACACTGCTCTAAGGCAGCCTCACTCCCCCATATCCATCCAGCCCTCCTTTGCTTCTTTCCTATCACATGTTCTTAGCACCCAGCAGCTGATAAAAACCAAGATGCCAGCCTCTGACAGGCATCTGTGAGGAAGACAGTTGAGGCTGGGGACCTGCTTCATGCAGAGTCCCTGCACCGAGGAATACAAGCACTGCAGCTGACCTTTACAACCCAGCGTGTAAGTGTTATGATCAGAGAACTATCAAGGAGATGCTCCCAACCCGAGCTTGGAGCATCAGGGAGGACTTCCTGGAGAAAGTGGCTTCTGTGCTGAGACTTAGAGTTAGGATTCATCAGGGAGGGATGGATGGGGGATAGCTTTCCTTACGGAGAACTTACTATGTTTCAGTCACTATGCTGTGTGTTTTATTATCTCATTTCATCCCTGAAACACTTTCCAAGATTGATACTATTATTATCTCCATTTTATAGATGGGGACACTGAGGTCCAGCTACACTAAATAACTTGCCTAAAGCCACAGAGCTGGGAAACATTGAAGCAGGGATTTGAATCCAGGTCTGTAGATTTTAAAGCCTGATAGGAGGTGATTGCCTGACAGAGGGCAAAGAAGGTAGACTGGAAATTTTTTTAAAAAAACACCACTAACTCTCGTGTTAAGGGATGAACTGTGTCCCTCCCACTGCCCCAAATTCATATGCTGAGGTCCCAATGACCTCTAGTACCTAGAGAATGTGACTGTATTTGCAGATAAGGTCTTTAAAGAGGTGATTTAGCTAAAATGTGACCATTAGGGTGGGCCCTAATCCAATATGACGGATGTCCTTATAAGAAGTAGAAACCTGGACACAGAAAGGGACATCAGGGACATGCATGCACAGGAAAGACCCTGTGAGGACACAGCAAGGCAGTCATGCACAAGCCAAGGAGAGAGACCTCAGAAGAAACCAAACATGCTGATACCTTGATCTTGGACTTCCAGAACTGTGAGAAAATGAATTCTTTTGTTTAGGCCCCCCAGTCTTCTGTGCCAGCAGCCCGAGCAAACTAATACACCTTGTTTCCTCTCTGGGGACATTGCTTTGAGGGTGGCAAAACTTAAGGCATGTTAAATCTTTTTGTGTTTTCTGTTGTAAGATAAAAGAGAATGAGAAATCTAGGTCTGTGTCCCCTTGTCTTCCCAGCCTGACCCATGCATCCCCTGCCACAGGGACATCTGTTCAACCAAAGCGGCTAGGAGACACTTTCTCTCCCTGGCTTTTGTTAGATTGTGCAGAGCGTCCTAGCAGGGGAGGAGAGCTGGGAGGGTCTTAAGTGGCAGAGGCAGATTCTCTGAGGTGAAGAGGTGATAGAGATCTGAGGGTGCCACCAAGGGGGACCCAAGCCCATTTCCTTGCAGTACCACAGGGAGTGGCCATTGGGCAGCTGACATGGCAGACCAGGCCTAAATTCTCATGCAACAGAGCACTGGCACCTCAAGGCATAGATCACGGACGTCTCAGCCGCAGCCAGGGTAGATCCAAGACTGTAGACAGGGACCGCTAGGAAGTTTTCTTTCCGGTTGTGAGCCCTAGAACTTATACTGCTTCTGAAGGATGTGGGGTGCAGTCAGCACCAACACAAGCTGAGATCGAGTCTTCCATCAGCCCAGAGGGATGGAGGGCCCGAGTTAGACTGAGATGAACTTAAATGTGATATTTTTGCACATCCAAACTTGTGCGTTAAGACCCAAACCGACTAAGCTTTATTTTCAGAATTGGGATACAGAAAAGCAGGGCAGAAGCCAATTCAAGGCAAACTGAAAACACTTCTGTCAGCAGGAGAGACAGTGAGCCAGAGGGGAGGAGTAAGCGACCCAGTGTTTTTCTTCTGGCTCTGCCGCTGTCTCCTGGCTCTGTTTTGTCTCCTGACTAGACCTAATTACGCTTGTCATCTGCATCAGAAGGATGGGGCTAAGATTAACAAGTTAATGTGGGTAGAAGCTCTTGGAGCTCAGTAGATGAAAGGAGATCTAATTAGCAAGGCCAGCAATGACCGCAGGCAGGCTGGCCAGGGTGGGCTCCACCCCTGTACTCACCAGAGAGCTGGTTATAGCTCCTGGGAGGGGCTTCTGCAAATTCCACCCAAGCCTTCAGCACTGAGAGAAGAACTTTCTGCACTTTCCTTTCTTTTTTTTTTTTTTTGAATTTTACTTACTTTTTTTATACAGCAGTTTCTTATTAGTTACCTATTTTATACGTATTAGTGTATACGTGTCAATCCCAATCTCCTAAATCATCCCACCCCCACCTCCCCACCACTCCATACGTTTGTTCTCTACATCTGCGTCTCTATTTCTGCCTTGCAAACCGGTTCATCTGTACCATTCACATTTTCCTTCAGCCCTAGAATTCTGTGACTCTTCATGCGTAGAGGCAAAAATGTGTGCACCTCTCTAAACTGACTGAGACCAGGAAAAGGTACAACTCTCATCCCTTTTTTTCCTCAACATGGGCTGATCTGCCTGAACAGGCGTTAATGATGCACAGAGGTCAAGTGAGTTCTGTGAGGGGCATCAGGGGGTGTGGGCTCAATCCCGATTGCCATTTACTAGATACGAGCATTTTGGCAAAACACTCAATACCCTCGAGGCTCTGGTTCTTCCCTTGCCCAAATGAGGATAATACTTCCTACCTCAGAGTTGCGAGGCTTAGATTTGTTCATGCTGGACCCAAATAAGTGCATTTTTAAAAATTAAAGTTAATAATAATGGTGCCTGGAACATAATAGCTGCTTGAAATATTGGTTGGAGTTAACTCTTTCATTCAACAAAAACTTGTTGAATTATCTATTACGGGCCAGGGAGAATGGGCATTGTATATCCTGGGTGTACAATGATGAGCCACAGAGACGACTCTGCCCTCACAGAGCGGATGTGTGTATCAGGCAATAACCTCCATAAACTCTCAAATCTTCCCCCAGTGCCTTGCTTCTACTCTTAAAAGGCATCACTTGAGAGCTTTTTTAAATTAAAAAAAATCCTAAAACCGGCTCACAGGTATATCTGCCTGAAAGAAAAAGACAATTGATTCTACCCTAAGAATTAAAGGGGATGATTACTTTAGAATACCCCAAATTACCCAAGAATTTTTAAGTGTAAATGCTGGAGCAAACCTTGTAACCTTTCCCCTTCAGCTGCATGATGTGTTACCCAGAGTTTCACCTGTTATGTAAATGGGAGCCTGGCAGGCTTGGAAATGGGGGAAGAGTTTGTCCTTTGACTGTGAAAAGGACTGGTTCCCACTGGTCCCTCTCCTTCTGGGCACTCACTTATCACCATTGCTGCAGAGCACAGGTCTGTGTAAATATTTAGTTAATGGCTATCTCCCCCACTGGCCAGTGACCTGCAGGAGGGTAGTGACCCTGACTGGGGTTCCTGGTTGAACCTCCTGGGCCTGGTGCTACCTTCTACACCTGGGCTCGGGGCAGGCAGTATTCCCTGAAGTTCTCCTGCAGGATCCTTATGAACTGGTACTCTTATCAGGTACTTTTTGCACATATAGAGTAATGTGGCATAGAAGGATTGCTGACTTGCTAGCAATTCTACAGCTAGGGAGGGGCAGAGCCACGAATCAGAGCATACAGGCACGCTCACCCACTCCACCATGCTGACAGATATTAGGTGGACATGTGTAGGATGGGGGGAGGGGTGCGAGGGCTGTCTGGAGAGCTGGGTGCTCAGGTGCAGCAGGGCGCAAGAACATTATGTGGTGCAGGCTAGTCTCTACCCATTAGCTGAACAACCTTAGGAAAGTTACCTCGTATTTCGAAGCCTCAGTTTCCTGTTTGCATAATGGTAATTTAAAAAAACAAACCAGGGGCTTCCCTGGTGGCGCAGTTGTTGAGAATCTGCCTGCTAATGCAGGGGACATGGGTTCGAGCCCTGGTCTGGGAAGATCCCACATGCCGCGGAGCAACTAGGCCCGTGAGTCACAATTACTGAGCCTGCGCGTCTAGAGCCTGTGCTCCAGAACAAGAGAGGCCACGACAGTGAGAGGCCCGCGCACCGCGATGAAGAGTGACCCCCACTTGCCACAACTAGAGAAAGCCCTTGCACAGAACCGAAGACCCAACACAGCCAAAAATAAATAAATAAATATTTTTTTTAAAAAACAAAAAAAACCCCCAGCAAATCACAAGCAAATGAGATACTACCTCACATTCTTTGGGATGGCTACTATTAAAAAAGGAAAAAGAAAAAGAACAAGTATTGGCAAGGATGTGGAGAACTTGGAAATTTTGTGCACTGCCAGTGGGAATGGTGCAGCCACTATGGAAAACAGTTTGGCATTTCCTCAAAAAATTAAAAATAGAATGACCATATGATCCAGCATTTCCACTTCTGAGTATATACCCAAAAGAATTGAAAGCAGGCTCTCAAAAAGATATCTGTACACCTATGTTCATAGCAGCATTATTCACAAGAGCCAAGAGGTAAAAGCAACCCAAGCATCCATCAAAGATGAGTGGATAAACAAAATGTGGTCTATACATACAATGGAATATTATTCAGCCTTAAAAAGGAAAGAAATTCTGACACACACCACAACATGGATGAAAACTCAGTACACTATGCTAATTGAAATAAGCCAGTCACAAAAAACTAATACCATATAATCCCATTTATATAAGGTACATAAAGTAGTCAAATTCATAGAGACAGACAGTAGAAGAGTGGTTGCCAGGGGCAGGGGACAGAGGATGGGGCATTGTTTAGTGGGTACAGAGGTTCCGTTTTGCAAGATGAAGAGTCCTGGACATCTACAGTGTGAGTGTCCTTAACACTACTGGTCTGTACACGTAAAAATGGTCAAGATGCTAAATTTTATTTTATGTGTATCTTACCACAATTTTAAAAAGAAAGAAAGAAAAAAGAAACAAGCCTGGGAATCTACCTGGGAGGAGTAGATGAGATAGAGTCTAGCACATCAACTATCTGGAATGAAGAGGTTAAGGGCCCAGATACCTTAGGATCTCCCTCAGACTGCATTTTAAGACAGAGTTTCTATACTTTTAGCCCTAAAGAAGTGACGAGCACTGCAAGACTTTCATCCGGTGTGGCAGGCCACACAGAGAGGTTTATTGTTGGTGGTTGTTTGGTTGTTTTTTTTAAAGCAGAGAGGACTTTGGGGGCAATTGTCAATTACAAAGCAGACACCTCTCACCATCCGCAGCCCACAGGCCTAGGGAGGGTTTGGAACTAGCCTCCAGACAGGGTAGGCCAGGAACAGGGCCTGACGGGGTGAGGTCCCATTTTTATGTCTCTGCCAGACACTGGTGCCAGGTTGCTACCAGCTGCTGGCATCTTTCAGTGCTGCCAATAAAAGTTTCAGCAACACTCACCGAGCCAGAACTGCCAGGCCTAGTGCCCCGGTCAGCACACAGCACAGCCGTCTGCACTGACGCTGCACTGTCTCTCTCTGCAGAGCAGGAACAATAGATTCCGTTTACAGAGCCCTGGTGTTTTGCATATATGATCTCATTTAATCTTTACAGCAACTCAATAGGGTGTTATTATATTCGCTTTTTAGGTGTGCAAACTGAAGTTCAGAGAGGTAAAGTGACTTGCCCAAACTAGTAGGTGGAAGAAACTAGACTTAAACTTAGGTCTGGGGACTTCCCTGGTAGCGCAGTGGTTAAGAATCTGCCTGCCAATGCAGGGAACACGGGTTCGAAGCCTGGTCCGGGAAGATCCCACATGCAGTGGAGCAACTAAGCCCAAGCGCCACAACTACTGAGCCTGCACTGTAGAGCCCGTGAGCACCACTACTGAGCTCACGTGCCGCAACTACTAAAGCCTGTGTGCCTAGAGCCCGTGCTCCACAACAAAAGAAGCCACTGCAATGAGAAGCCCGTGCACAACGAAGAGTAGCCCCCGCTTGCCGCAACTAGAGAAAGCCCACGTGCAGCAATAATGACCCAACGCAGCCAAAAATAAATAAATAAATAAATTTTTAAAAAGCTAAAGAAATGGCCAAAAAAAAAAAGAATCCTAACCAGTTTCCCTGCTTTCAGTCTAAGTCCTCTCCACATCAACACCTACACATCTATTCTTTTAGATTGACTAAATAGTTTTAAAAATTATTTTTATCTCTTTACTAGATAGGAAATTATGCACTTTTTGTTTTAATGGTTATCTTTAAAATTTTAACATGCTTACTTAACAGTGTCTAAAGTTTATTAATATTTCTAACTTCTCAATATTAAAAAAACTTAAAATGCTTATATTTAATCACTCCCCTTCCATCTTGATATTGTTACCAATATTTTATTTCACCTTGTTTTGTTACCATAAATTAGTAATTACTCATTTTTTAAAATATATATCCAAAAAAGATAAATAAATTAAATAATTAATTAAAAAAAATAAACTTAGGTCTGTCCAAAGCTGCCATCCATTTCATTATGCTACATTGGAACAGTGTGAATGAATGGATGGATGAGTGAATGAATAAACGAATGAAAGAAAACTGTAGGGGTTATTTCCAAATGTCTTTCAGCTGAGGATTTCAAAGCACTTCTCAAGAATTCAACAGTGATTTGTTGAATATCTACTCTGCAGGCACCTCAGAGCGCTGGATTATAAAGTCAGGCCATGGTTGTCCTTGTCCTCAGGGAGCTTGCAGCCAGCTAGAGAGACAAACGTGTGATAACTAGTAATAGCTAATATTTATTGACATTGCTGGGCTAGCTTTCACAGGGGTTATTTTATTCAATCCATACCAAAAATAGCCTATGAAGGAGGAACTGTTATAACTCCATTTTTCAGATGAGGAGACTGAGGCTTTGATGGGCTAATAAACTTATTTCTGGTCCTATAACTCAAGGCTACTCAAAGGATTGTCCTTGGCCCTAACTGCTTATCAGTGATCAGCTACAAAATTAGTACAGAAATAGAGTATTAGTGTATTGTATCAATCTATAAAGAGCAATTTTATGTCTGCTGAATAAAATACTTTTTAAAAGTTGGTCTTGTATTTCATATATTCATTTCTTTTTATTTCATCTCATTTGTAATGAATTCCCCTCAGTATTTGAGGAGAATTGGCTCTAGGACCCCCAAAGATACCAAAATCCACAGTTGCTCAAGCGCCTTATATAAAATGGTGTAGTATTTGCATATAACCTACACACATCCTCCCATAAATCATTTCTAGACACCTAATACATGTAAATGCTATGTAAGTAGTTGTAAATACAATGTAAATGCTATGTAAATACTTGCCGGCATGTTGTAAATTCAAGTTTTGCTTTTCGGAAATTTCTGGAATTTTTTTTCAAGTATATTTGATTCACAGTTGGTTGAATCTACAGATGCAGAACCCACAAATACAGAGGGCCAACTGTGCTTCATTTCATTCAATTTTACAAAAGCATTGATCTACTATGGACTGAGGAAAAACAACTGCTCCTTTGCCAGAGGTAGCTGGAGAAGCAATGAAACAGTTAAGCAGTAGCAGACATGGGATTTGACTTGTGCAGTCTAACTTCATAGCCTATGCTTGTCCTCAGGGTTGAGAGATGGCTGCCGCGCCTCCAGGCTCTGTATCTGCATTACAAGGAGGAGAAAGGAAAGGGAAAGGGAAAAGGCACATGCCAGCTAAGTTACATGGCTCCTTATCGTTTGTCTGTCAGGCCAAATTTATTCCCTAACTCATGGCCTTTGTTCTTCGTATTTCTCCTCTCCAGATATCCACATGGCTTGCTCCTTCACTTCATTTCCCATCTGCATCTGAATGTCACCTCCTAAGGGAAGAGGCTGTCTCTGGCTGCCCTGTCTAAAATAAGGCCACTGTCCATTCACTCCCTGTGCTGTCCAATACCATAACCACCTGTGCCTAGTGAGCACTTGAAATGTGGTTTGTCCAAACTGAGATGAGCCGGAAGTGTAAAATACACACTGGATTCAAAGGCTGTTTAAAAAATAGAATTTAAGAATCTCATTAATAACTTTCATATTTACTACATGCTGAAATTATAATATTTTGAACATACTGTACTAGGTTAAATAAAATATATCATTAAAAATGAATATCAGGGCTTCCCTGGTGGCGCAGTGGTTGAGAGTTCGCCTGCCGATGCAGGGGACACAGGTTCGTGCCCCGGTCCGGGAGGATCCCGCGTGCCGCGGAGCAGCTGGGCCCGTGAGCCATGGCCGCTGAGCCTGCGCATCCGGAGCCTGTGCTCCGCAATGGGAGAGGCCACAGCAGTGAGAGGGCCGTGTACCGCAAAAAAAAAAAAAAAAATGAATATCACCTGTTTCTCTTTACTCTTTTAACTGTGACTACTAGGAAATTTGAAATTGCAAATTGTAAACATGTGACTTTCATTATATTTCTATTGGACGGAGCTGTTCTAGCCCCATGCTGCTTTATTTCCCTTCATAGGCGTTATTACCACCAGACGTTAGATGACGTATTTCTACTTTGTTTATTATTAGTCTCTCCCACTGGGATGTAAGCTCCGTGATGTCAGTGACTTTATTTCCTGTTCACCACTCTAACCCCAGTGCCCAGAACAGTGCCTGGTGCAGAACAGTTACTCCAGATCTGTTATATGAATGGATGAGAAATGAACAAAACCAACTAGACTAGAGAGTCTCTCGGGCCCTTTCATCTTTGTGATTGTATCATTTGTATGTCTGACAATTGCTTAAAAATATGTTCTTGTAAAAAGTGGAATCCATGTGTGTATTCTAACTTTAATCTATACCCTCCAAGTGGTTAGATAATATTCAGTGTCCTACTTAGAAATCCACACTCTAGTGGAGACTGCTTAAGCTTTTCAAATTCAGAAATCTATATCAGGGGTTTCTTAATTAGCATCAGGAATGTCAAAGATAATTATTCATTGTTGGAGAAAGAGCAGTGCTCCAAGTAGCTTATCTAGAAAGACTATACAGTCCAACTTGCTTGCAGAACAAAGTAGAAGAATCAGCAAGTTTGGCAGCATTGTGCCATGCAGCGTGCTTGTGGGATTCACCCCTCCTACCTCTTAGAAGAATTGATTGTGCCTAACTTGCTAATAAATACAAGTCTGGCAGAATTTGGTCTCAGACTTGCTTTCATAATAGCATACCCCTTGGTAGCAAGGTAAGGGGGATCAAGTGTATGCCCCCGATCCCACCCCGTCTGCCTCTGATCACTGGGGCCAGCTGATATTTATGAAAAGAAACAGACGGTTGTTAAACCAACAGACTGGCTTGGGCCTGGTAGTAGGAGACTGTTAGGCCTCATCCCGGATGCTTCATCTTCAAGCTCTCCCTCTGAGTAACAGAGCCCTGACCCTAGCTCAGACAATGCCTATCTGCACTTTGGCTGCAGTGCTTCTGGTCTCTTCCATGCCTGTTGCAACAAGCTGCTGACAGGGTGGCAGGCAGCACGTCCACAGCATCAGAGGTCAGGGTGAGTTGCTCAATCTGAGCTAAATGTTTAAAGGCAGCCGACATTCGCACAGCCAGGCCTCTGGAATTAGCTGTGGGCCTTTATTCCCCCTTTGGTGAACACAGAGCTTCAGTCTGTATTAACTCGGGGTAGGCCTGGCTCCAGATTCCCAGCCCATCTCAGGGTGTTGCAGGTGGGCTGTGAATACACACACACACACACACACACACACACACACACAGAGCATTGTCCAGGGGCTAAAAAAAACAATATGTTTCTCCCAAGCATTTACCATATTTTGTATGCATATAGATAAATACGTTTCCTTTTGATTGTGTTACTGACGTCATAAAAACTTCTCGTCAATATCAGAATCCATAGATCCTAAAGGAACAAATGCTATCCCTCAGGGTCCCCAGTACTCAAAGGCTGGGTGCTACTGAACTAATGATAAACTTTTGAGCTGGAGGAGAGTTTAAAGAGCAAAAAAATCAGTGATTTTCAAAACTGGGGGGCGGGGGGCATGGGGGTGGGAGGGAGGCAGCATCTTTTTTAAAAAAAACTAAAATACAATTTTAAAAAGAGAGAGAGAGCAATGAAAGTCCCAGAAGTCTCCCTACACAAGCAGGTATATAGGGGACGGGCTTACCCCAGACATACCCTTGCAGATCTGAGCTGAGATGTCCTGTCACTCATGCACCACAAATGTCTGCGAACCCTGCACCCCTTCAACATGAGGCCCGCTACCTATCGCTCTGGAGGAGCCATCATTCGTTCCATCCCTCCACCAACATTCGTGAGCACCCTGTGTGTGCCAGGCAGAATGGTGGGCCCCAAGAAGAGACTGGCGTGCCAGTCAGCAAGGTTCATCAGACAAGGGCACAGTGGTGTCATGGTGGAACAGGCAGTAGGAGTACAGCGACAGAGCCTGTGACCCCTCAAGGGAGGCAAGGAAAAGAAAGGATTTCTTAGGTGACCCTGGAAGGTGGATGAAGGGAGAGGAAAGAGTGGGGATGGGGGCAGCAAGGATGGTGTGAGCTCTCCAGGCCAAGGGAATCACATGCAGAGGAAACAGTTATTACAACTAATCCATGTGACAGAGATCTAAGTGTTTTTGCATGTATACAACCCACTAAGGCAGGTACTATTATTTGCTCCATCTTGCAGATGAGAAAATGAAGGCACAGAGCAGTTAAATAACTTGTCCAAGGTCACAGGGCTAGGAAGAGGTGGAGCCAGGATTTGAGCCCAGATCGTCTAGAACTAGAGTCTTTGTGCAGAACCACAGTATCGTGCTGCCTAAGAGTTCAGAAGAGCAGAAAAAACAAGTCAGTCGGGTTCGGTCAGGTTCAGTCCAGTGCTGCAGCAGACTCAGGGGTAAGGCTGGGGAGGCAGGACTTTGCTTTTAGTGCTGAGGAGCCAGAACTTGATCCGAAGGGCGATGAGAGCCCTTAAAGGGTTTTAATCAGAGAAGTGAAATGAATAGATTTCACTAAATTTCCTGCTACAAAACCAGATTTTTATAAGATCGTCAACACTGCTCCCACAATCTCCCACCTCCTTGTTCACCTCAGTCACTTCCAGAAGGTGAAGGCCCCTTCTAAGTCAACCACCAACACCCTAACCCTTATCTCCATGGCGCTCTGCACATCTATTAATCTGACCAGTTGCCACCCTGCCCGTCCTTTCAGCAGCCTCCCCTCCTATTTCCTTAATCCCTTCTCAGAAGGCTTCTCTCACCTCTGGCCCTGTCTAGTGCCTGAATTTGCCTGAAAACTTTGCTTCCATTGCTGCTACTTGAAAGTAGTTGGCTTTTTTCTTTCTCTCATACCCTGCCCATGCCACACAACCCGGAGATGGGATGGGTATGTGCCTTGCTTCCCTTGGCCACTTCCAAATCATTTTATCCCCTTCTCCTTCAACCCTTCTTCCCTGGAAGCTTATTTCATTAGACTTTGCCCCACCTCTTCTGGACTGCCGCCCTCTCCGGTCCATCCTGTTTCACCCTTTCTACTAATGACTTTTAGCGTCTTCTCATTTCCTTCAATTGCAGCCATCCTTGGTTACTTCAGAATTCCAATGGCTTATCCATCTAATACCTTGGCTGCTTGTTCTTCAGCCAACTCATGCTAATGACCCTTTCCTCCATCCTACCTATCTACCCTCTTTCTTGGTGCTATCCTTTCATGTTGCAAACCCCACTCACTGTACCACCTCTGAAATTTCAACCTCAAATATCCTAGTCTCTGTGCTTCTAGCTCACTTTCTCTGATCCTCCAGTCCTGTAAGTCCTGAAGGTCATAAAGACCTTCAATGATTATTTACTTCAGAACTTTCTCATTAGTCACCTCACCCTCACCTCGCTCAGCTTAGATTCATGGTTCTTTCACTTCCCTGCAAACTCCCTCCCACAGCCTCACCTGCCAAGTTCCAACTTGGAACTCCCATCTCAGGTCAGGCAATCCCTCCCCTCATGCCCATGTGGAATCCCCTCTCGCCTTCTCTTGGACAGCACTTCTGTAAGTATCTCCTCTCTTTCCTGCATCACTTTCTCTCTTTCTACTGGCTCACTCCACTTGCCCTTCCTCCCCTCCACAGAGGGTCAAAAATCAAGGTTCTCAAAAAATAAAAGGAAAAGCACAACAACAAACTTTTCTGAGCTCCCCGTTCCCCTCCAGCTATGGCCTAAAGCTCTATTGTCCTTTACTGCAAAACATCTTAGACGTGGTTCTCTACAGCTGCTGTCTCCTCTCTCCTACTTCAAATGCTCTACGCCACCCATTCCTTCTGAGGTTCTATCTCTCCACCTTGGTTGAGATGGCTCTTGGCAAAGTGGCTGGTGACCTCTGGATGACCAACCCAATGGTCACTTTGCCATTCTTACTAGAACTCTGCAGCAACATTTCACAGTTTACCAGGCCCTCCTTCCTGGAAATGCTTTTTCTTTTGGTTTCTGTGACACCAGATTTTCCTGGTTTTACCCCCACTTCACTGGCATCTCCTTCTTCATTTCCTTTGCTGGCTTTCTCCTCTTTGATTTTAAATACTGGAGCTCTTTTCTATATTCATTCTCCCCTTTGGCGACCTAATTCAACCCCATAGTTCAAATACCAATTTAAGACTATGTTTCCTGAATCTCTGTCTCTAGAACCAACCTCTCAGCTGATTCTGAGACTCATATCCAGCTGCTTTTTTGACACCTCCATGTGGATAACAAATAGACCTTTCAAATTTGATGTGGTCAGAGCATGACTCTTTATCGCCTGCCACCCTGAGCTTCACCAGGCTTCTCAACCATGGTAAATGATACCGCCACCCACTTAGTTACTCAAACCAGAAACCTAGGAGTTATCTTGATTTCCTCCCCCTCCTTCATTCTCATGAGCCAGTGCTCTTCACTTTCTTCTCCAAAATATTTCCAGTATCCATTCACTTCTTGTTCCCTCTACTATTACCATCCCCAACCAAGTCTGCAATTATCTTTGAACTTGACTACAGCAAAAACATTCCTAATTATGCTCTCTGCCTCTTCTCTTGCCCCTCCCCTATAACCTATTCTCCACACTTCTGCCAAATTATCTTTCTGAAAAGTAAAGCATAATATGTCTCTTTGCCCCTTAAATCTTCCAATGTCTTCCCATCTGACTTAGAATAAAAGCAATACTTCCTGTTCCAGCTCACAGAGTCCTCCATGACCTGTTCCCCACCCACTCTCCCCTTTGCTCACTCTGCACTACTTGGTGACCTTTGTGCTCTGGACTTGGAAGGTTGTTCCAGTCTTAGAACCTTAACTCTAGCTCTACTCTGCCTAGAATGTTCTTTCTCTAGATCTCTGTATGCACGGATCCTTCTCAAGTCTCAGCTGAACTGTAGCATCCTCAGAGAGGATTTCCGCATCATCCAACCTAAAGAACCACCCCACCACCATATACATGTCATTTCTCTCACACTATCTTGTTATATTTTTATCATAGCTGGTGAAGGAAAAAATAACACCACTTGACATTTTTATATTTATTTGTTTGCTTATCTAGTGTCTGTCTACTTCCCTCTCCTCACCCCTGTCACACACACTCTAGACTGTAATCTACACCTTTTCCTGTTCACTAACCTAGAAGAGTACCTGCACTGGTTGAATGAATGAGTTATAAACTATGTGTTTTACATTCCAAAGTCCAGAATCTGCACCTGTAGCTAGATGTACTGTGAGAAGGAAGCATGAGCAATCAAGAGAAAAATTTTCAGGTAAAATATGAAAAGGCCTGCAAATAAGTAATTGAAAACCTCCCAACAAACAAAAGTCCAGGGCTAGACAGCTTTACTGGTGAATTCTACCAAACATTCACCTTACCAATCCTAAAACTACTGCAAAACATAGAAGAGGAGGGAACACTTCCAAACTCATTTTATGAGGCCAGTATTACCCAGATAAAAAAACCAGTTAAGGACACCACAAGAAAAGAAAATTACGGGCCAGTATTCCAGATGACCATAGGCACAAAAATCCTCAACAAAATATTAGCAAAACAAATTCAACAGTACATTAAAAAGATCATAACCATGACTAAGTGGGATTTATTCCAGGGATGAAAATATGGTTCAAAATAGATAAATTAATCAACTTGATATACCACATTAACAAAATGAAGGATAAAAATCATATGACCATCTCAATAGATGCAAAAAAAGCATTTGACAAAACTCACCATTCGTTCATGATTAAAAACTCTCAACAAAGTGGGTACTGAGGGAATGTACCTCAATATAATAAAGACCATATACGATAAGCCCACAGCTAACATCATACTCAACAGTGAAAAGCTGAAAGCTTTTCCTCTAAGATCAGGAACAAGACAAGGATGCTCACTCTCGCCACTTTTATTCAACATAGTGCTGGAAGTCCTAGCCAGAGCAATTTGGCAAAAAAAAGAAATAAAAGGCATTCAAATTGGAAAGGAAGAAGTAAAACTGTCACTATTTGCAGATGACATGATACTATGTAGAAAACCACAAAGACTCCACCAAAAACTTGTTAAAACTAATAAAATCAATATATGGAAATTTGTTGTGTTTCTATACACCACTTCAGAAGGAGAACTATCAGAAGGAGAAATTAAGAAAACAATCCAATTTACAATTGCATCAAAAAGAATAAAATACCTAAGTATAAATTTAAACAAGGAAGTGAAAGACCTGTACACTAAAAACTATGACATTTTGAAATAAATTGAAAAAGACACAAATAAATGAAAAGATATTCCATGCTCATGGATTGAAAGAATATGTTAAAATGTCCATACTACCCAAAGCAATCTACAATTCATTGCAATCCCTATCAAAATTCCAATGGCATTTTCCAGAGACAGAACAAACAATTCTAAAATTTGCATGGTACCACAAAAGACCCTGAATTGCCAAAGCAATCTTGAGAAAGAAGAACAAAGCTGGAGGTATCATGTGCCCTGACTTCAAACTATATTACAAAGCTATAATAATCAAAAAAGTATGGTGTTGGCATGAAAACAGACATTTAGGTCAATGAAACAGAAACAAGCCCGGAAGTAAATCCATGCATATATGGTCAATTAATTTACAACAAGGGAGCTAAGAACATACAATGGGGAAAGGGCAGTTTCCTCAATAAATGGTGTTGGGAAAACTGGGCAGCTATATGCAAATGGATGAAACCAGACCACTATCTTACACGATACACAAAAATTAACTCAAAATGGATTAAAGGCTGGAATGTAAGACCTGAAACCATAAAACTCCTGAAAGAAAACAAAATAGGTAAGCCCTTTGATATTGGTCTTGGCAATGATAATTGGGGTTTGACACCCAAAGCAAAGGCATTAAAAGCAAAAATAAACAAGTGGGCCACATAAAACTGAAAAGCTTCTGCATATCAAAGGAAACCATAAACAAAATGAAAAGTACACCTACTGAATGGGAGAAAAAATTTGCAGAGCATATGTCTGATAAGGTGTTAATATCCAAAATATATAAAGAACTCATACAATTCAATAGCAAGAAAACCAAACAGTCCAATTAAAAATGGGCAGAGGGGCTTCCCTTGTGGCACAGTGGTTGAGAGTCCGCCTGCCGATGCAAGGGACACGGGTTCGTGCCCCGGTCCGGGAAGATCCCACATGCCGCGGAGTGGCTAGGCCCGTGAGCCATGGCCGCTGAGCCTGTGCGTCCAGAGCCTGTGCTCCGCAACAGGAGAGGCCACAACAGTGAGAGGCCCGCGTACCGCAAAAAAAAAAAAAATGGGCAGAGGATCTAAATAGACATTTTTCCAAAGAGGTACAGATGGTCAACAGGTATGTGGCAAAAGTGTTCAACACTAGTAATCATCAGGGAAATGCAAATAAAAAACACAGTGATATATCACCTCACACCTGTTAGAATGGCTATCATCAAAAAGATACGGAATAACAAGTGTCTATGAGGATGTGGAGAAAAGAGAAGGCTTGTACACTGTTAGTGGGAATGTAAATTGGTGCAGCCTCTATGGAAAATGGTATGGAGTTTCCTCAAATTATTAAAAATAGAACTACTATACGATACAGTAATTCCACTTCTGGGTATTTATCTAAAGAAAATGAAAACAGTGACTTGGAAAGATATATGCACCCCCATGTTCATTGCAGCATTATTTACAATAGTCAAGATACCCTAAGTGTACATTGATGGATGCATGGATAAGGAAAATGTGGCATATATATATATATATAATTCAGCCATTAAAAAGAATAAAATCTTGCCATTTGTGACAACATGGATGGACTTGGAGGGCATTATGTTAAGTGAAATAAGTCAGACAGAAAGACAAATATTATATTATCTTCCTTATATGTGGAATCTAAGAACAAAAACCCAAAATGCAAGCTCATAGATACAGAGAACAGATTGGTGGTTGCCAGAGGTGGGGGTCAGGGGTTGGTAAAATGGGAGTCAAATGGTACCACTTCTAATTATGATATAAATGTCATGGGGATATAATGTATAGCCCAGTGACTACAGTTAATAATACTGTATTGCATATTTGAAAGTGGCTAAGAAAGTAAATCCTAAAAGTTCTCATTACAAGGAAAAAATATTCTGTAACTATGTATGGTGACAGATGTTAACTAGACATTTATTGTGGTGATCATTCCACAATATATACAAATATAGAATCATTATGTTGTACACCTGAAACTAATATAATGTTGTATGTCAATTATACCTCAATAAAAATACATAGAACAGTATTTATTGCAATAAGAAAATATACTACTTATAATATAATTAAAAATCAGTGCATATAATGGCAGTGCAAATAATGGCACAATGGTATGGTAACTATCATTTTGTAAGAAAAACAATATGTAAGAAAATATTGTCAATTGTTACTATGTTTCAGATTTTAAAATATTTTTAGGGCTTCCCTGGTGGCACAGTGGTTGAGAGTCCGCCTGCCAATGCAGGGGACACGGGTTCGTGCCCCGGTCCGGGAAGATCCCACATGCCGTGGAGCGGCTAGGCCCGTGAGCCATGGCTGCTGAGCCTGTGCGTCCAGAGCCTGTGCTCCGCAACGGGAGAGGCCACAACAGTGAGAGGCCCGCGTACCGAAAAAAAAAAAAAAAAAAATTTTAGTTTATTGTTTTCCTGTGTTCCTGCATCAAACTTAGATTCTCAGTGTAATAGGGGAAAAACGGTATTTTTTGAATGTTAAAAAAAAACGCTTTTCAAATAATTAGAGCTAAAAGGATTGGGCTCTTCTAGAAAGTGGAAAAGTTTCAAGGAACAATTATTTAGTACCTATCACAAAAGTTTCTCTCATTCTCACAAGAATGCCTTGAGGTACATATCATTATGTACCCCATTTACTTATGGAAAAACAGGTTCAGAGAGGTTAAGTAACTGGCCCAAAGTCACACAGAAGGAAGCAGGAGCTGAACCAAGGATGTTTAATTCCATAGCCTATGCTTTTGACTACCACACTAACCTGGCCCCCTTACTTTATCTCCTCAAGTCTCAGGGTCCTCAAGTGCAAAATGATGACAATGACATGCTTCACAGGTTGTCATGAGTATTACAGAAGATAATGCATTGAGAAGAGTTTAGTCAGTGTCTGGCACATGAAGTACACTCATTACCTATTCATTATTATCAGTATCAGTGTTGTCTAATATTACAGAATTAGTGGATGGGAGAGCTAAGAGGTGAAACCAGTCCTAGCTAATTCCAAAGCCTGTGATTTTCCCATGGAGTTGGGTGGGAACTAGTCAGATCTGCTATAGAATGAAAGGTATTCAAGGATAGATGATCTACATAGTCCCACCTGATTCCAAGAGTGTATAGTTTCTGCCTTTATTTTCATGGGCCAATAGCAGTTAGAGTTAGGCTGGGTAGGAAAGACATTCCTTCATCCTTCCCTATTTCCAAGTGGCCATGGCATTATGGGAGCACAGGTGGGGTCCCTTGGCTTCATCTCATTAGTCAAACCCAGCTGGGTGTGGATACCGCTCCTATATCAAATTGGGTGAGCATGCAAGTTCCCTTGTCACCTAAGGCCTTGGTTCTTTTATCTATAAAATGGGGATAATAATAGGAGTTAGCCTCATGGATGGTAAGGATTAAAAGCGTTAATACACGTAGAGCACCTGTCTCCATGCCCACAGAACCTAGCCAAAGTTCAGAGCAGCCTCCTTTAGCTGGTGGCTCTGTTTATTATTCTCATCCGGGAACCGAGGGTGAGCAGGGCATTGTTTAAGGACCCGGGAAGCCATGTTTTGCAAAATTCACTTCCTATTGTTGGACCTGTCCGACTTGTAACCGGCTGATTTAGCATTTGCTCACATGTGTAAAAGCCAGGACGTGAAAGGGCTTGGATCCCTGTACAGAACACATAATAAGGCAAACAAGTTTTGCTGTTCCTGTTTTTGAGCTGCAGGGAAAGACCAAGGGCTATTTTTAGCTGTGGTAGGTGTGGGTTCTGGGGAGGGCACTGGGGCCGTGTTTGTTACATTACGTTTTAACATAATACAGAGTCACCAGGCTGAAGGGATCTGTTACGAGTTGTTTTTATTAATCAAAGAGTGGTTCCTCCCCACCCCGAGTTGAGATTTTCAGACTTAATGGGCAGCAAGCAAACAGTGCCTGATACACAGATTTAACCTAACAAAAATAAATCCTTTGTTCTATCAAGTTTCCATGAGGTACCCTAAAAACAGGAAAAAGAAATATGTCATAAACACAGCATTGCCTTCATTTAAGTTGTTCTCTCAGTAAAAAATATTTTGTAATTATACTATTGTATATCTCACACAAATAAACTTTGGAAGAGGGTTCTGTGATTCAGGAACAAAGCACGAGCAAGACCTTCCCTTGGAATTTTCTTGAGCTCTTTCAGGTACAGACAACACATCTATCTGAGATGAGATGAGAACCAGCACAAAGTGGGGGAGGTGGGAAATAATTACATCAAGTACGGATAATTTGGGTTTGAGATATTAGAAACAAAATGCATATTGCTGGGGTATAATAAATGATGTCCTCCAAAATCAGACATCAGGAATTCACTTAAGAAACATTAGCTGAGTGCCTGGGATGGGCATGCCGCATGAGATGCAAAAAAGAACAAGACAGGGCTTCCCTGGTGGCACAGTGGTTGGGAGTCCGCCTGCCGATGCAGGGGACACGGGTTCGTGCCCCAGTCCGGGAAGATCCCACATGCCACGGAGCGGCTGGGCCCGTGAGCCATGGCTGCTGAGCCTGCGCGCCCAGAGCCTGTGCTCCGCAACGGGAGAGGCCACAGCAGTGAGAGGCCCGCGTACCACCAAAAAAAAAAAAAAAGAACAAGACAGCTTCGGTTCTTGCCTTAAGGGAGCCCGCGGTTCAGAAGGGAAAATATTATAGATAAGAAAACAGCGTGACAGGTGCTCTCACAGGGGAGATACCCTCCTAGACTGACTGGACCATTTCCAAGTTGCTTAATATTCCTGAATTTCAATTGCTTCATCTCTGACATGAGGCTAAGAATTCCTGTGAAAGACGGAAAGTTTGTGCGTATGTGGTTAAAGCAAACAAAAAAAACGCCCACGTCCTCTTTCCCACACCACAAAATGAAACATTAAGAAAGAGGTAAGCACAGGACACAGAAATAAGGAGTTTTAACCTAAGAGAGAGGCACAAGGAAGGCCCAGGATGACAGTGAAGGATCCTAGGATGACAGCTGTATACTAGGCCCAGGGGCTACCTGTCCAGGTCAGAGCCGGTCAGAAGGCACCCAGAGGGATTGCTTCAAAAAGATAACACTGATAGAATCCCAAATGTATTTGAAATTTTTCAGAAAAGATTTATGCAACTGCAGACAAGTTTGAGGTTGAATTAGAGCTAAGTACACAGAAAATTAAGCAAGCTTAAATAAACAGGAAAATGACTCCATGGGAAATTAAAAATTGTGCAGGAAAAGTAAAACATCTAGTGTGCTAGATGACACAGTTGTGAAAATGCTGATCTGGCTCAGATTAAGTTATACCTATACTGGGAAGATAGGAAAATGGGGAAAAGTGTGTGTACGTGTGTTGCACGTGGGGTGGTGGGTTGATGTCAGATAAATCCTCATCTTCCCATGGTGGAAAGCCAATAAATAATGCCTAAAACAGAGAAATCACCAATTAGCAACATAAGCATGTTATAGAGAGATATGGAGGGGAATAACAAAAAAGTCAGCTGAGGTGTTCAAAGTGGTTGCCTCTGAACCATGGGAAACTGCACTGTGTGGGTTTGGGGAAAGAGAGGGGAACAGGAGGTAATTACCATCTCTTGTATCAAAGCATGCAGAACTTTTTGACTCATTAACTACCTGCACATATAACTAAATTATCCAAAAACTAAAATTTAAATTATAAACTGAATTTTAAATTATAGCTACACAAGAACAGAAAGTGCTGGAATTCCTTGCTGTGTTTGTTGACAATCATAAAAGTCATGTGCACATCCCATGAAAACTTTTCTGAGAAAGAACTGTCATCACATGGTGTACCAGGCTCACTGGGCCTTCATATTATTCCTCAGATTTGCAAAGTCGGCGTGTTGATAAAGCATCATTTGCTTAAAAACAGGAGGGAGGATAATAACATTATTTACCCTCATAAGGTAGCTGACAGGGTCAGATGAGAAAAGGTAGAGACTTAGCCCAGCACTCTATAAATATCGGCAAGTTATCCTATCTGTCCTCCTCCTCTCTGTTCTAATTGTATAGTTATCCCCAGGTGATGCCCTTAGAGCCAGGGGGAGAAGGGGCTTGCTCTCTCCCCCTTGTACTCAGCTCTGGCTGCCATAAGAGAATGCCAAGGGCTGGGTGGGTTAACAATGTCTTTATTTCTCACAGCTCTGGAGCCTGGAAGCATGAAATCAGGAAGCCAGCATGGTCAGGTTCTTGGTGAAGACCCTCTTCCTGGTTTACAGGTGGTCAACCATCTGCTCATTGTATCCTTACATAGCAAGGTAAGTGGGGATAGGAGAGAGTGGGAGGGGTGGTGGTAGAGAGAAAGCGCTCTCATTTTTATTCTTATAAAGGCACTAATCCCATCATGAGGGCTCTACCTTCATGACCTAATCACCTCCCAAAAGCCCCATCTCCAAATACCATCACATTGTGGATTAGGTTTCAACATACAAATTTGGGAGGACACAAAGATTCAGTCTATAGCAACCACCATACTGGCTGGATAGCTGGAATGTCAGGTGTGGTGGTGAGCCAACTGGGACCATGCCAACAAGGGTCACCACCCTGAGGATGGTGAAACAACAAAATAGAAGGAGACATGACCTGTTGCCCAGTCCCCAACCTCCAGTCTAATAATGAGAAAGAGATACACTTCTATCTTGTTTAAGCTCCAGGCAGCTGTCATATTCTAACTAATACTCATCTTAATTTCATTCATATTAACAGTAGGAGTTCTAGTAGTAGCAGTTACTTACGGTGTTCTAAGGAGGGACACCTAGCTCAGACCTGGAGACCTGAAGTGCTGATATGTATACAAAACTGAACGAACTATTAGGCAATCAGGCAAAAAGAAAGGCAAGAATACTCTGGGCAGAAAAAACAACATAGACACAGCACTGAAGATGAGAGACACGTAGTGTTTGGGGAACAGAAAGTGGTTGAGGTTGGAGTGGGAGAGGGAGGATGCAAGAAGCAAGGCTAATGAAGTAACAACGTTATGCCCTCATAGGTCTTACTGAGGAGTTTCAGTTATCAATCAGGGACAACAGGGAGCCACGGAAGGAAAGTTGATGTGATTCGATTTTTTTTTCCCCCTGTGGACTAGCACTCACTGATCTTATTTATTTATTATTTTTTTTGAAAATTTTATTTATTTTATGTATTTATTTTTGGTTGCGCTGGGTCTTCATTGCTGCGTGCGGGCTTTCTCTAGCTGCGGCGAGTGGGGGCTACTCTTCATTGCGGTGCACGGGCTTCTCATTGCAGTGGCTTCTCTTGTTGTGGAGCATGGGCTCTAGGTGTGCGGGCTCAGTAGTTGCGGCTCTTGGGCTCAGTAGTTGTGGCTCACGGGCTCTAGAGCTCAGGCTCAGTAATTGTGGCGCACGGGCTTAGTTGCTCTGCAGCATGTGGGATCTTCCCGGACCAGGGGTCAAACTCATGTCCCCTGCATTAGCAGGCAGATTCTTAACCACTGCACCACCAGAGAAGTCCCTGTGATTCAAATTTTAATTGATGTGTTTGCAGTATGGAGAATGGATTGGAGTCAGACAGGATGGAGGCAAGGAGACTGTTTCAGTAATTAAAGCAAGAAATAAAAGGGGCCTGAACTGTGGTGGGGTACCGGGGGTAGAGACACGAAGGCAGATTTGGACAGATTCAAATGACAGGAGGTAGAATCTGACTCAACACGAAGGTAGAGGGGGAAATGGGTATTGAGAATTAGGACCAGATTTCTGGCTATTTCCCTGGAAGGATGACTGGGCCGTTCATGGAGACAGGGAACAAAGGAGGAGGAGTGGTTTTGAGGAGGAACACAGAAGATGCTGATCTTGGTTGCAGGAACCTGCAAACATCCAAATGCTGAAGTTCCAGGGGCTACTAGATATTCAAGAGAGAGTCTGGGGCTACCCATGGATTTGGACGTAATCCAGAATTAGTCTTTTCAAGCATTTTTGAAAAGTGAATTAGGAAGGTGATAGGGTAATCACCACCACCAGCAGAGGAAACTGAAGCCCAGAAACATCCAAAACCTGCAGCCAAGAAAGTTAATCCCCTAGTTTTGCTGAAAGGAAGGAAGGGAGGGAGGGAGGGAGGAAGAAAGGAAGGAAGGAAAGAAAGAAGGAAGGAAGGAAGGGAGGAAGGAAGGGAGGGAGGGAGGGAGGAAGGAAGGAAGGCAAGAAGGAAGGAAGGAAGGGGGAAGGGAGGGAGGGAGGGAGGGAGGGAGGGAGGGAGGGAGGGAAGAAACCTAGACCGTACAATTAAATACAACATACAACCCTGGATCTTTGCAAAACTTCTACTCGGTACTACCAATCACTTCTCTCACTAAGTCAATTATTTATTCACCAAACAATAACTGAGGACCCAGCTGTGCTTTGCGCAGAACTAGGAGTTGCAAATATATAAGGCAAACGAGACAAAGTCCCACTTGAACGACTTCTTTTATTGAAGAGGCTATTCTGACTGGGGAAGACAGAAATTCAGCCAACAACAACCGGAGAATGTCAGGTAGCGAATGGTAAATACTACGGTGAAAAGAAAGCAAGACGGGCTTCCCTGGTGGCGCAGTGGTTGAGAGTCTGCCTGCTGATGCAAGGGACACGGGTTCGTGCCCCGGTCTGGGAAGATCCCACATGCCACGGAGTGGCTGGGCCCGTGAGCCATGGCTGCTGAGCCTGCATGTCCGGAGCCTGTGCTCCGCAACGGGAGAGGCCACAACAGTGGGAGGCCCAAGTACCGCAAAAAAAAAAAAAAAAAAAAAGCAAGACAAGTATGATCAAGAGTGATGGGAGATACTTTAAACTGGGAGATCATAAAGACCTCTCTGAGGATGTGTTGTGAATAACAAGATGAGCCAGCCATGCAAAAAAATTCTAGGAAAAAAGGGACCTGCCCGTGCAAAGGCCCTACGGTGAGAAGGGACTTAGTGTGAAGGTACAGTTAGAGGCCCGTGTGGCCAGGGTGTGGTGAGTCCAGGGAAGAGTCACAGGAGATGGGGTCAAGGGAGGTGGGTGGGGGCCAGAGCAGGGGGCTTGCAAGTTAGAGTTTGGATTTTATTCTAAGTACAATGGGGAGTCATCAGAGGGTTTTAGCAGCAAAGTAACCTCAATGAACCTACATGACCAATGGTCCTGGCTGCTGTGTGGAGGGCAGACTTTGGCAGGAGTGGAAGCAGGGATGAAAAGCCATAGCCCGCTCCTGTTCTAGCTCCACTTCTATGCTGTCTGTCATCACAATCTTCATTTCCTCACGATGACTGGGAGAGGTGGGAGTTATACCCCAGTTTTCAATGAGGATTTTAGCTTTATATCCTTCCACAAAGCCAAGTTCAGTTTGGGGCATGTAGCTGTCTCTTTAATAATATTTGATGTTTGATTAATAAGTTAAACAACCCATTGATTCCATTTATTCAAAGAATCAGACAAAGCAATTAAAAGGCCTAAAAACAAAGCCCAGACATAGCAGCTGTTTGCTGGCCCTGGTCAGTTGCTTGACCGAGAAGCCTTGTCAAGCTCAATCAACAGGGTGAAGCCAAGAGTTCACAATGACACAGAGTTCCCAAGTCTGCCATTGTTCTCTCTCCCCAGGGTTAAGCTGTGTCTCTGTGCCTCCAGGAATCTGCAGGAAAACAAAAACATTCTTTCTAAACCTGGTGTTTTCAAGTCTTCAGTGGTGTGTCATTCTCTAGCCATCCTAGAAGCACCCCAGGTTTGGGTGTGAAGCCCGGGCAGAGCATGGCTCACACTTTATCTGCTTCCTCCCAGATTCACTAGTTAACACAGAATCTTTGGGCTTTCCTCGCAAACAAGGGCCTGAATCACCACAGAAGCCCAGGAAAGGCATGGTCATACTTCCTGCCCTAGCTATGCAGTTCCTGGGCCAGGCCAAGGCATCAACACCAACCATTGGATCACTGCCATTCTCACATAAAAGGCGCAGGGCACTAGAGCCGCCTACCCGACACAGCCCCTCCTGGGGAGCCCCACCCTGCCCCTGCTGAGAAGATTCCATGACCTGATGGTCAGGAGTGAACCTTTGACCCAAAAGAATTTCCAACATAGAGTAGCCTTTATCTTGCAACCTGGCATGACAAGATGAATGAAGGCAATCAAATTACTCTCCTAGGATGTAAAGCCAAAAAACAGAGGCTTGATAGTCAAAAGTGGGCCCTGGGCTGAGAGGTGAGGCAGTAAAAGTAGAGCTAGTAACTGTGGTTGGCCACGTGTAAAGGATGAAGAGGAAGCCAGGGTAGAGTATTTGTGCCCATGCACATCTGAGAGAGAGAGAGACAGAGAGGGAGAGAGGGAGGGAGAAAGAGGGAGGGAAGCAAAGTCAAGAACCGTGCTGTACAGGACTGTAGCTGCATATGGCTCTTCAATTTTATTGATTTGTTTATTTATTTGGCTGCGTTGGGTCTTCGCTGCTGCGTGTGGGCTTTTCTCTAGCTGCGGTGATCGGGGGCTACTCTTCGTTGTGGTGTGCGGGCTTCTCACTGCGGGGGCTTCTGTTGTTGTGAAGCACGGGCTCTAGGTGTGCAGGTTTCAGTAGTTGTGGCACGTGGGCTCAGTAGTTGTGGCTCACGGGCTTAGTTGCTCCGTGGCATGTGGGATCTTCCCAGACCAGGACTTGAACCCGTGTCCCCTGCATTGGTGGGTGGATTCTTAACCACTGTGCCACCAGGGAAGTCCCTCAATTCTAGTTAAATAATAATTTTAATTGATTTAAGTTAATTTGTTTAAATTTAAATTAATTTCTTTAAATAACATTAGAAATTAAAGATTCAGTTTCTCAGTTGAATTACACAAATATAGAACATTTCTATTGTCGCAGACAGCTCTATTGGACAGCACTGGTCTGTAAGATCCACTAGGATAAAGAATAAAAGATCTTAGTGCCAGGTTTTCAATTCCTGATTCCAATTGACATGAACCTCAACTATATATACCTCCTGCCCTGTATTCCATGAGATCCTTTGTATCCTTATAATTTGCATCTACCACCCTACCTCTCCCATCACTACCTTTTACTTGAGCTAGACTTTAGTTCTTACTATATTCAAAAGAATCTTAATTAAGAACATATTTTTGACTGATATTACTAATAGAAATAATAACAACCAGTACAATTTATTGAGTGCTTCCATGTATGAACACCATGCCTTAGCATTTTACATGCATGTTTTTATTTAATCTTCACAGGAACCTCATAAGATAGATTTTTATCTCTATTCAACAGCTGAAGGAACCAAGGCACAGAGAGGTTAAGCAAGTTATCCAAGGTCACAGAGCTCACAGGTGGTAAAGTAGGAATGGAATCGATCTTCCATCTTCAATGATTGATGCATAGGTACCTGGCTTGCCTTTTAACCATGGAAGCAGACTGCAAAAAGTGGCAGGTACCCCATCCTGGGACATCGTAAATAGGAACTAGAAGTCTGAAGCTTCTTTAGAGATCTGTGGATTCTGGGACACCTACTTAGGGCAGCTGGTCTGGTTCCAATCATCTCTCTGCCTAGCATTTTTTTCTTCCACTAAAGAACAGGAAGTTTGAGAAGTGACAGGCCATGGGCACAGGCTGACCCTGCTGCAAAATAGCCCCTCAGGAGCAAACTGCATGTCCTGTGAACCCGGGGACTGGCCAGCGAAATTCCCTGATGCTAGAACTTTGGTCAGAGGACCTAAGTTGTATGCTGATTGGTGCTGGAAGCCAAGTTTGGTGGGGGAAGGGAGTCAGCACATACTTCTCTGCTGAACTCCATTTCCCATTTGGTCTGGCAGCTTGTTTTTAACGAGGCCAATCCAAAAATTCCGTGTCAACATTGCTCTTTTTACTGGAACCTCAAATGCAGCCCCCTGGGACCTGGCTCTATCTCTGGGCAGACATCAAAAACAACTCCTTTTTACTTTGAAATCATAACAGTCTTCTAAGAGCTACCCACTTCCTTACTTTCTTTCCCCTCTCTGAGAAAGAAAGAAAGGGCCAGGCTTTGTGGGGTGCAGCACCCCAGGATTTATGGTTGGCAGAGAAAGCCTCAGGGCTGGCCAGGCTGAGGGGGTTTTCCTGGACCCTGCTGTCAGTTTTCCCTTTCTTGTGCTTCCAAGGCCTCGTGGTTCCTGCCTGCTTGTCTCCTGTCCAGGACCAGCCTGATGAGTAGGCACGGCTTTCCCAACCCCCTCTTCACCCTGCCACAGCTGCCTTCACGTTGTGACTTCTGGGGGTTGTAAAAGATGCTGCCACAACCAAAATCCTCTCTCCGTGGGTGACCGAAGCATGATGCATCCGTCAAACTTCCGTAGCTCCCCAGGGTTCCTCTGCTTTGGGGAGAGGGGCCACTTTTTAGCCGCTTCAACACTTGAGATCCCAGCAGGAGGTGGGAGGTGGGGAAGGGTATGGGGGTAGGAGGAAAGAAGACACGTTTTGGGAAGGAGAACACTAGTGATTAGTGGACAGTTAAAGGTGGATTTTTTGGCAAGTGGTACGTACTGACAGGGCATGTCAACGGTGGGGTTTGCTGCATATAAGGTTCTCTCCAGGAGAGAGAAGGTGAGAGAAAGGCTTTTCATGCCCTGTCCCCTGGGCATGACCTGGCTCCAGGTCTCCTTTCTCTAGGAAGGCTTCTGCAACTCCTGACTCGCCCAAACATGGATATGTAGTCCTCCTCTGTGTCCTCATAACATCCTGTGCTTCTCTCCTTTGTGGCACTAGCCACTCATTCATCACCTCTCCACTTTCCTGCCATTCCTCTTCACTGTTTCCTGCCGTGTTCCCAGCACCCCTGCATCTACGTAGTGAGGTTAGCAGACACCTCCACTATTTTGAGTGAATGAAGGAATACTAGCTGCTCCTTGCAGAGCTAGGAGAGGAGCAGCTGAGGGAGTAGTGGGGAGATTGGTGCTCTAACCGAAGTTGAGGCTGTGATTCACGAAGAACGTGGTGGTTAAGCGGCGTACGTCGAGTGTGAACATGCGCTCCATCACCTACTAGCTGTGTGCTTGGGCAAGCTGTTTCATCTCTCTGTGCCTCAGTTTTTTCATTCATAAACTAGGGATGATAATAATACCTATCTAATTTTTTGTGTGAGAAATAAATGAGTTAATATATTTAAAGTCCTTATAGTTTAACACATTGTAAGCTCTTAATAAATGTCAGCTTAAGAAAATTTTTAAAAACCCTAGAAGAGTCAGCTCTTTAAGCTGTCATCATTCGTTGCTGACTTGCTTTATTCCCACCTCGCTGGCCTCCTCCTGTTGCTTTAACATGCTGGCCCATTCTTGCCTCAGAAGCTTTTCTTTTGGACTCTATCTGAAAGAGCCCACCCCTTGCCCTCTTTGGGTTTCATCATGAAGCACTTACAGTATAGTGCCAGACACCGCATCTGGGCATTACTTTATTTGAGTTTTGTTTGTGTCCACATAAAAAAGTAAGCTCCATGAAGGCAGGGGCTTTGTTTTATTCACTGTATCATTCCTTGTGCCCAGTATACTGTCTGCCACATAGGAGGTGCTTAGCAACAGTTGTTGGATGGATGGATGGATGGATGGATGGGTAGATGGATGGGTAGGTGGATGGATCCACTGACCTCCTTTGGGAGACTTCTGGGACCATTTCTCCCATCCTTCCCCTCCTCAATCTCCCAATCACACACCGTCATGTGCAGCCCTTTCTCCGACTCCCATTCTACCAAACTTGCTCTCTGGGTCCCTTTCCCCTCAAATGGCCATTTGCCCAAGCCATGCACTGTCTCAGGTGGTGGGGTTCCCACACAAGCAGTTTGGAATTTGCTGACTAGTCCAGAGAGATCAGCTGCCCAGTGTCAGCTGTTAAGGGGACACAGTGAACAAGACAGTCCAATGGGAGAGGCAAATGAATGGAGACATGATTACATCTGCATTGAAGCTGTGTCAAGAGAAACCCAGGGAGTACAGGGCCACTGAGGAGGGGCCCATAACCTACACCCAGGCAGGAGTTCCCCTTAGACCCAAAGCTAGGCTCGACCATAGAGCCTCATCCTAAATAAAGAGCGTGAATAGATGACACACAGCTAGTCTGTTGGATTTCTCCTGAGCTGAAAAAATACCTGGAGGACCAAAGTGAAACCGAAAGCTTTTATCAGTCACAGGAGCGCAGATTTGATATCATCAAAGAAATATTTTCAAGACGTGGGGAAGGGCAGACAGTGTAATTAGCTGTGAGTAGAATACTTCCCGCTTTTGAGGGTGGAGAGAACTTGGGCTCCAGATGCTGTGGGCCCAGAATGGGGGGAGGAGTGACCCAACTCGACTCGCAAATCCCTGCTGGGAAGGGAACATTTCACCAGCCTCTGTCATCTGTAAATCACAGACTCAAAGATCGTTTTGGTATTTTTTAAATTAATTTTTATAGTCCCAGAAGATTCCTGCTGATCATAGTTCCTTGATATGATTTTTTAAATAATTTTCAAAATTAGAGTGTTATGGGTTGAATTTTATCTCCCCGCCCCCCCGCCAAATTTATATGCTGAAGTCCTAACCCTTAGTACCTCAGAATGTGACCTTATTTGGAGATGGGATCTTTCCAGAGGTAATCAAGTTAAAATGAGGTCATTAAGGTGGGTACTAATCCAGTATGTCTAGTGTCCTTCTAAGAAGGGAAATTTTGGACACAGAAAGGCCTTGAGGGAAGAAAATGTGAAAAGACATAGAAGACAGTCATCTACAAGCCAAGGAGAGAGACCTGGAACAGATTCTTCTGTCCTCAGAAGGAGTCAAGCCTGCAATACCTTGATTTTGAACTTCTAGCCTCTAGAACTGTGAGATAAATTTCTGGTGTTTCAGCCACCCAGGCTATGGTACTCTGTTACAGCAGCCCTAGGAAACTAATACAGAGAGTAAATAGCAATTCTTCTTCAGACTGAGACAAAAAAGAACCCCATCCATGCCTTTCCTAATCACTGGTAAATTCAAGCATTTCACAGGATAGTTTAGTTTCTCAATGAGAGTACATATGTTATATGTATATCATACCTATGGTTTGGTACAAGACAGAGAGTAACCAAGCCTTTACATTCCTGGAGGGGCTAGTTGAGTGTCAGGCACAGAGATTCAACTCAGTTTAACAAATATTTATTGATCCTTCCATGTGCCAGGTGCCGGGCTGGAGATGCAGAAAATATAGTCCCTGCTTTTAAGGAGCTCACAATCTGGTAGAAAAAGCGCAAGTGTATAAACAACTATACCTCAGAATGATAAGCACAATGATTGAAATGCATAAAATGACACAAGGAAGAAGTGCGTATCTCAAGGAACGGGGGCTGGTCAGAGAAGCTTCTCAGAGGAGGGTCTGATCTGAGTTAAACTTGCCATCTTCTCTATGAGGTTACAAATCAGGGAAACAGATTGCACTAATACACGCTACCAGTCTGAATATGTTTTCAGAAGCAGAAAAACCATTTGTGAATCATTGCAGCATTGTTTATAATAGCCAAAAGAACTGGAAGCCTCCCAAATCTTTATTAATAGACAGTGTCAAGTAAATTATGCTATATTCATAAAATGGCCACCCTATAGCAATTATGCAACTGTTAAAAATGAGGTAGAGTTATATATACTGGAAAAGTATATATACTTTTATATACTTTACATATACTTTCCAAGTTATATACACTTGGAAAGATCTCCAAGACATTAAGTGAACAAATTAAATGGTAGAATAATGTACATAGTATGATACCATTCATGTTATAAGTAAAAGGATATATGAATAGTTACTCAGATTTATGAATGCATGGAAAGAATCTGGAAGAATACATAAAAACTGGTAATATTAGTTACCTGAAAGGATGGGAGAGGAGAGGCAGGGATATTTTATATATATGTATATATTCATTTAATCTTTTACAATAAAAAGGTTTTAAGGCAAAAACAAATTTTAAAAATATTTCCTGGGAACTTGCTCTGATGCCTGAGCGGACTGCTGGAGAATTCACCTCCCAGACAACTCAGCTCTGCTCTCTCTCCTCATGCTGCGTCCACCCAGCCAGCATGTGCGTTTACACAGTGGCCCTGTCCCCAGATCCTCAGTCATGTGCACACTGTTTGCTTTGCTAGACTTATAGCTAAGAGCTGTGAATTTAACAGCAGGCAGAACTGGCTTCAAATCCCCAAATTTTCACTCACTAGCTGTGTGACCTTGAAAAAATTATCTTTATCCTCTGAGCCTCAGTTCTCTCATCACAGGGTGATTGTATGAATTTAAAAGGCAATCCCCATTGAGGGCTCAATGAATCGTAACTTAAAAAAGATAAATAATAGGAATCAGCCAATGTTCAATTGATCCCCACTGAATTCAGACCACCCCCCAGGTTGTACTTACCTATGGCCAACTGGACTGTCTACCTCATCTTAGGTGACTGAACTTCTCCACTTTTAGTGAAAAATTGTATCATATCAAACCAAAAGGAAGTAAATAATGGGATTTGAAGATTTGATCAAGAGTGTTCATCTTTAGTAAAAACAGATTCTACCTTCTCCCTCTGTCCTCTCTATTCCCACTCCCTCTGACACACACATCCACACCTCCCCACACACACCTCAAAACCACTAGAAGTTTGGGCAGAACTGTTCCCATGGGAAGAAAACCCAGTATGACACAATCCAAATGTGCAGATTTGCTGTATCCATCAAGAAGTTTCTTTAAAATAATGCTTGCCCTGTAGCATTTAGCATATGTTTATAGAATAAATGCAATTCACTAGATATTTATTCAGTCATCATAATATTAAAAATAATAGTGGGACTTCCCTGGTGGCACAGTGGTTAAGAATCCGCCTGCCAATGCAGAGGACACGGGTTCGAGCCCTGGTCCAGGATGATCCCACATGCCATGGAGAAATTAAGCCTGTGGGCCACAACTACTGAGCCTGCACTCTAGAGGTCACGAGCCACAACTACTGAAGCCTGTGCGCCTAGAGCCCATGCTCTGCAACAAGAGAAGCCACCACAATGAGAAGCCCGCGCACTCCCCGCTCGCTGCAACTAGAGAAAACCTGCGCGCAGCAACAAAGACCCAATGCAGCCAAAACTAACTAAATAAATAAATCTAATCCTTAAAGAATAAATAAATAAATAACTGTGCAAATAACAATCTAGAAACGCTAGCAGAGTATTTCAAATAATGCCTTTAGAAAGTAAACCCACCTAAAATAATAATGCACAAATTGGTGCTATTTAAAGGCAAAATAGCTGTACTATAAAAAGTGACACTGATACTACAGTCTCAGCGTCTACATGTCTTTCACATGTCTTTCAAACAGTATGAAAAGCTGTAACTTCAGGGTCTACCTCAAATAAAAGCAAAAACAAGTAAAATAAAATAATAGTGTAGTGAATTCTTGTCATTTTCAGCTATGTAGCACCTGAGCCTCCTTCTTATGTTAGGGAATTCTCTCATTCTCTGGGTTTAGGGAAGAAGCAGAGACCTTCCTCCTTCAACAGAAGCTGAAAGAAAACAGGCATCTTTTCATCCCATTCCCTGGCAGCCAGAGCTCTGGCCTGTACACTGGACTCAGCCATTTGGATGTCTCCATCTGGAACTTTAAATCTGGAGCAAGGAATATAAAGACAGGGGGAAGTCTCGAGGTGATCACAGCCTCACAGTGAGTCTCACAACCAGACAGCTCCTGGGTCCAGGCCTGGGCTGTGCTCTCAGCTGCCCTGTCTACCTTAGTTCCTGCCCATTTTCCACGCCTGGTTCTCCAGCCTCCCTGTCGATCCTGTGAACTACCCCAAATCCTTTCAATAGCTTCCTATTCTCTTTAAGTTAACCAGAGTTGGTACCTATTTATTTGTAACAAAGAACCCTGACTGGAACTAATCACTGAAAATTATTGAGCAGCTACAAGCGAGGAATTATTCTAAGCTCTTACAGGGAGTACTTCACTTAACCTTCATAACAACCCTGGGAGAATGTAACCGTTTACTCCCATTTGAAAAGTGAGAACACTGAGGGCTGTTGAGGTTAAATAGCTAACACAAGGTCAACAGCTAGAAAAAAGGCAGAGTCAGGATTCAAATCCAGATCCATCTGACTGAAATCCATTTAGCTCTCTCTTACTCAGCTCCCCACATATTTGTAGATTAGTTTACCAGTTACTCAAAGTGTCTTATACCTTACCTCATGTAATCCTGACAGCTCCTTGAGGTTGGAATTTTTAATCCCTTTTTTACAAATGAGGAAACTGAGCCTCAGCAAGATTAAAAGCAACCTGATCAAATATTTATCATAAGTCTTAAAACTGCACATACTCTTTGATTCAACGATTTCAGGTCTGAGCATTTATCCCAAGGAAATAATCAGAGGTGTGACCAAAGATTATTCACTGAGTTGTAATCTATTGCAGAGGAAAACTAGACACCATCCTTATGTCCAACAATCAGGAAATGGCCAAATTAGGGAATACCATATGATGGAATATTATGTGGTCATTAAAATTAGTCTGTAGAAGCAGATCAGTGGTTGCCTGGGCTTGGGGGGAATGTGGGGACTGACTTCAAAGGGGGTATTCCGGAACTTTCAGGAATGATGAAGATGTTCTAAATCTTGACTGTGGTTATAGTTACATGAGTGCACGCAGTTGCCCAAATGCATCAAATCATACACTTAAAGTGGGTGCATTTATTATATGTAAATTATACCTCAATACATTTTTAAAAAATTCTTCTGTAGAAAAGATTTTTATCAAGAACAATGTTCCTAAAATATTAAGTGAAAAGGTTACAAAATGATATTTACAATATATTTATTTCCATGTGTGTTACATGCATAGAGAAGAGATAAGAAGGAAATATACCAAAATAACAATAGTGGTTATCATTGGATGGTGGGAACTATGGGTAACTTAGACCTTCTTTATACTTTTCTGTATTCTTAAGTGATCAGAAGAAATAAACATAAAAAAAAAAGTTAATGACTTGCCGTATGTCACACAAGTATTAGAAGAGGCTAGAAATTAGGACTTTGCAGCCAATTTAATTGTACCTTCTACTATGCCTCAGAGTTTCTACTCTGTACCAGGAATTGTTGTATTGCATGCTTTGGAAAATTGCCTATAAAACATGTTCTTGCCTGTGAGGAACTTGAACTCTGCACAGAAAGGTGAGGAAGGAGTGATTACATCTGATTAGGGGAATCAAGAGAGGCTTTACAGAGGTAGATTCTATGATGAGCCAGGAAGGATGAGTGGAACCTCGATGGGCAAAGACCAAGGCCAGGAGGGCGAGAGAGTCTTCAGTCTGGACCGGGGGAGTCCTGTGGAAGGGAACACTGGGGGATGAGGTGACAGGAGACTCTGGAAACTCCATTAGGAGGGGCTCTTGAATGAGGCCTCAGCACCTGGGTCCAACAAACCACTGTACAAGGCATCCACATGTTAGCAGTGCTTAATCCCTCTTCCTGATAAAGATCTCTGAGTTATAATGTAAATCCGTGAGAAAATAAAACACAGTACTGAAAAACCTAATTTAGGACTAATTTGGGGGGCACATGACAGATGTGCCTGTACCATAGCCAGCTCAGATCTCCAGAAGAACAGCTAGGTGGCTCAGGGTTACTCGGCTACCTCTCCTTATCATACCATGAGGACCCCAAGGGCAGTATCAAGGCCTTATTGAATTTTGTATTCTGGTGCCCATCACAATGTGTACCTGTGACTGTTACAGAGTAGAGGCTCAGTAAATGGCTATGAAACAAATAAGGGAGACATTTACATTTTAAAAGGAAATCTAAGAGAGGAAGTATGGTGTGATGGTTAGAGCATGGACTCTGGAACTAGATTGCTTGGCTTTGAGTCCAGGCTTTGCCACTTACTGGTTGTGTGGCCTTGGGAAAATTGCTTAACCTCTCTGTGCTTTGGTTTCCTGTATCTATAAAATGAGATCATGAGAGTGTCTGTCTCCTAGGCTGTTTTGAGGATTAAATGAGTTAGTAGATAGAAAGCACTTAGAACAATGCCTGGCACATAGCGAGCTCTATAAAGTGTTAGATATTATTATAAGAGATTTTTCTAGTCCAACCTCCTTGCTTTAGAAATGAGGAAACTGAAGTCCAAAGAAAGGCAAGTGACTTGTCCAAGATCACAAAAGGAGTTGAAGGTGGAACTGAGGGCTCTGCATCTATCAATCAATACATCTGTGGAATGAAACATATACTGGTTGGCTTCTTGCCCTGTGTCTGGCATTGTCCTAGACTTTGGCTGGGGAACATAAGCCATGTTTCCAGTCTTTGGATGGGATGAAAAGATGTTTACACAAGAAACAGCTGGAGACCAGTGCAATACAGAATGCATTCCTAACTGGACAGCACAGTGAGAGACGGGAGGTCAGAAAATGAGAAGATCAACATGGGCTGGCTGAACCAGACAGGGGCCTCTTGGATCTGCAGGGTGGAGAAATAATCAGGACAGTGGCTTTCCATTTTTGTGTCTGAGAGTGACTGGGAAACATCAGATACCCCAGCTCCACAAACTCCTCCTCCACATAAAACTGAAAGGGGCAAGCCCTTTGGGATCAGGCAATCTGAGTTGAAATCCTGGCTCTGTCACTTATCAGGTAAGTGACCTGGGGACAGTCACTTGCTGTTTCTGAGCTTTAGTACCTTAACCTGTAAAACGGAGGTAAAAGTACCCTGACCACTGGGTTGTTGTGGGACCAAAGGAGCTAGTACCTGAGAGACACAGAAGATCAATCAAGATTAATCCTTTTTTTTTTTTTTTTGGCCTTCTTCTTTGGCCCACCAGATTGAGGAGTCCTTTAATACCTCTCTAATGAGGGACAAGATGTAAGATGGAGACAGAACAAATCAAATTAAATCATGAGAAGAATTTTAGTTATCTTCCCCTGAGACCTGGCAGGGGAAGGAGGGTGGTGAGGATGAGAGAGCATAAGGCTTTGGAAAGAGAGTGGTGAAGACTGCAGAGGAAAGTCCCAGTAAGGGAGAACATAGGCACTGAGGACGTTAGTTATGGCCAGCTCCAAGTAGGGTATCAACTTTCTTTTGGTGGAAAGGAAAGGTACCAGCATGTGTTGAGCCAGGCATCATGTTAGATGACAGGGATACAGCCTTGAACTATATATGAGTCTGAGCCTTAGAGGCTCCAGTCTTTTGATAGATATTAGCAGGAAAATAAAGCATTACAAGTCACATAATTATAATAAGAACAAGACAGCACAGAAGACAGCATGATTAATACTATGAGGAGGTCATATGGAAGGTGGGTTTTGAAGGATGAATAGGAGTTCAATTCAGGTCGGCAATCTAAGGAAGGGCAAATGACATAAGGTTCAGTACTGCTGGAGTAAAAATGGTTTGAAAAGATGAGTTTGAGAGATGAGGCTGGGGAGGTAGATGGAGGCTAAATGATGATAATCAGCCCTTATCCTAGAGTGATGGAGGCTAATAAAGGGTTTTAAATGAAAGAAGGACTGTGTCCAATTTTTAAGTTAGAAAGACACCCTGGCAGCAAAATGCAAGGTGCGTTGGAGTGGGGGAAAGCCTGGAAGCAGAATGCTGTTGAGGACACATTTCTGTGGCCCAGGAGAGAGGATGAGTGTCTGAACTAGGACATCATGTGGCCGTCTTCTCTAGAGCTCCTCAGCCACGTGCAATCTTATCCTCTTCTATCCGCAGCGTATGTTTTCCCTCACTCATGGCCCCCTGACTCTGGGCCATGTGTTGTGATTATCTGTATATTTGTCTTCCCTCCACTTCCAGTTTGGGAGCACTTTTCTTTCTCTGCATCCCTGGGCCAAGGAGCTGGTTCACAGTTGGCACTGATGTGTTTTGAAGGTCATGGGGTTTGCGAAGAAGAGCGTGGGGTGAACACAGCATGTGGTCCAGTTCATGAGCCAAACAAGAGCTCCAGGCCTTCTGTTCACTCACTTCCCTTCTGTATAAACTGTGCAAAGAAATATTAACCGCCTTCTCTATTGTTTTGTGAATCAACAGAAGAGTCTTGCATGTTTACCATCCAGAGCTTTAAGGAAATAACACATAATCAGGGGAGGAAAAGCCAGCTGGTGGTAGTTGGAGTTTGCCTGCGTGATTATTTGTTTCCCCTCTCATAAAAAAGTTGAAGTTGGTTCAGTCTAGGACATATTCCAGAGGTGAATTTGCCAGTCCACAAAGACACTTGGGTGCAAGTATTATTTTCTCCTTTGTTCTTCCACGACTTTCCCTTTGCTGCCTTCTGATGCTTCTGTGTGGGCACAGACAGGGCGGCTGCAGGTTACCCGGAACCTAAAAGTTGTTATCCCCTGACATCTGCACCAACAGCTTATGTAAAACGAGCTGGTTCCAGCAAGCACATGTCCCAGGCAGGAGCCGGTCCACAGCCAACATCCTCCAGGCGCCTGTGAGCTGCACACTGCCAGGGCCCGAGAACCAGGCAGTGCTGAGGGCTGCGGCTGCGTGGGGCGTTGGGAAGAGCTGCCTCTGAGGAGGTCCGGGACACGTAGGCAGAGAAGTCAGGCAAAAGAGGACTGAGAGTCCCGGGCAGCACCTGTTCCCAGGGAGTAAATAATACTTTGCCCTCGTGTCATAACTCCTGTGTGTCACCCATAAGGCATCCAGTTCATCCTGCACTCTGGGCCCCAGCCTTGCACCAGTGTGCTGCTGGTTTCAAATGTGCTTTGGAAAAGAAAGCAAAGGTCCTGATGGCTTCTGCTCCCTGCTCGGCTTGGTGTCCCTCCCGGACTCTCATTTCACAGCTGCCGTCCAGCTGTAGGGCTCACAGGGCGAGCCTTGCCAAGTATTTGAATCTGGTGCCTCCAGCTTTGGAGAGGAACGAGGTGACAGGGGTAGAGAGCCTGAGATGCACTCGGCTGTGGTCCCAGGAGCACAGGTGCTGGTGGCTGTAGCCTCATCCCTTCCCCGCCTTTTCTCTCCTTCCCCTCCCCCACTCGCCTCTCTGTTTACAGTCTATTCGCAGGACAATATTTGAAGTATTCAAAATATGGGCGTCATATCCCAAGATTGAATGCCAGGCCCATTGTGCGGAAGGAGAATTAGTTAAGTTTAGCGACAGGGAAGATTAATCCGTCTGTTTGGGAATGTGTCAGAGTTCGGCGATCACTCTTTTTTGAAAGGACATCATTTATCAGTTTAAGTAATAATGCTTTGGTTCAAAACTTGGGTACTAAGGGCAAAGAGGCCTGGATTCAAATTCCAGCTTGGCCACGAGCCTGCCGCAGAATTATATTTGGGTAAATCCCTTTGCTCCCATTTGTTGAGTGACCAACTCATCCAGGTTTGCCCTGGGTTTTCCAAGTGCTGGGAACCCCGTCAGTCAGCCCTGGGCACACCTAACATAGGATGGTTGTGCTTAGTTTCTCCCGCGTGAAGTCTAACTGAATAAGACTCATACAGTGTTTGCCACAGTGCCTGGTGCACACCGAGCACGCTGCTAAGTAAGCTAGTATGATGTCCTTTTGAGTGGTCAAAGGTCTTGGGGTACTCAACTGTGTCTCTTGTACTGCTAGAGTGCAAGAGACACAGCTGCAAACAAAGCTGTCACTGTGTAAACATGGCAGCATTTGTGACTGGAGCCAGCCCTGTTAAGTAGCTAGTGTAACCTCTACTTTACTTTACTGATGAGGAAATTAAGACTCTGAGGGATAGGACTTGCCAAATGTTAATAGGAAAGGAAGGACATGGATCTTGAACCCAGACCTTCTACATCAAGCCCTGAGTTATTTTGCCCTAGATCATTCCACCTCCCTTGAGGCCATTCACACTACAGCTTGAGTACTGCCTAAGCCTTTGCTCAAGCTGTCCCCTCTTCTGGAACGCCCCAGCCCACTGCCCTGGCCTGTGAGCCCTCCATCTCTTCACCTGGCAAACTCCTACTCTCGGCGCCCAGCTCAGGCCTCACCTTCTCCAGAAACCTGTACTGACCCTTCTTCTGTCTCTACCCTCTGAACATCCCTTGTGTATCTCTGCTGCGATAGTTCCCTCATGGTATTGTAATGACTTACTGATAGACTGTCTCCTGTGAGCCCCTGGAATGCAGGGATAGTTTTTCTCTTTCCACCTCCCCAGAGCCAAACACGGTTCCTGACACAAACCAGGTGCTCTGTGAATGTTGTGGAACTGAACTGAATTCACTAAGGTCTGACATGATTGTTTTATACTTAGTAATAATAAAATAGCTACAATTACTTGAGTCTTATGATATGTCAGGCACTATGCTGAGCATATATATTGTCTCATTTAATCCTCACAACAAACTCATGAGGTCTGATAAATGACAAATAGGAAAACAAGGCTCAGAGAGTTCAAATAACCTGCCCTAGGTCACAGAGCCAATAAGCATCATATCCAAACTTTGAGTCCAGATCTGACTAACACCCTCTTAACCTCTGCGCTCTTTACTGTCACTGGTGCCTAACTCAGTTCCTTGCATAGATGAGGCGCCGGTTACTAGCAGACAAGGTGGATGGATGGCATGGTGCAGGGACTGGCAAGCTCTCCATGGGATGGGCAGTACCGGACACAGGCTCACTGTCTTTGGGCCCTCAGAGCCAGCTGGGGTGTGTTTTCAGGAGCTGCCGGCTCCCTGGGCTGGCACCGAAAGCCCTTCCTAATTCCAGGGCTCATTTTCACCCTCATACCTTCCCAGACTTTCTCATCATCCCAGGGCAAGGTGAGGTCTGACAAACCTAAGGAATGCAGTTGAATTGTCTTCAACAAAGTTTTTGCCGGTAAAACTTGGGGGACTTTCCAGGCACTTTCCTCTGACGTTTCAGCTAAGAACACCAGGATAAGCTGCAATGAATCAGCCCATGGAAAACGAGGGCCATCAAAGTCTCCCAGGAAGTCAAGTTGCTGTACACGTGTCTTCACCCAGCCAGGCAGGAAGTCACAGGCAGCCCAGGGTCCTCCAGCCTACCTGTGGGGGGATGGGCAGAAGGACAGAAGAAGGAGCACTGCTGCCCGGGTGAGGAAGGCTAGGTCTAGAGGCAACTTCTGATCTATAAGAAGCCTCAGGGAGAAGCAAGAAGAACTATGATCCTGCAGCCTGTGGAACAAAAACCACATTCACAGAAAGATACACAAGATGAAAAGGCAGAGGGCTATGTACTAGATGAAGGAACAAGATAAAACCCCAGAAAAACAACTAAATGAAATGAAGATAGGCAATCTTCCAGAAAAAAGACTTCAGAATAATGATAGTGAAGGTGATCCAGGACCTCAGAAAAAAATGGAGGCAAAGATCGAGAAGATGCAAAAAATGTTTAACAAAGATCTAGAAGAATTAAAGAACAAACAAACAGAGATGAACAATACAATAACTGAAATGCAAAATACACTAGAAGGAATTAACAGCAGAATAACTAAGGCAGAAGAACGGATAAGTGACCTGGAAGACAGAATGGTGTAATTCACTGCTGAAGAACAGAATAAAGAAAAAAGAATGAAAAGAAATGAGGACAGCCTAAGAGACCTCTGGGACAACATTAAATGCAACAACATTCGCATAATAGGGGTCCCAGAAGGAGAAGAGAGAGAGGAAGGATCCAAGAAAATATTTGAAAAGATTATAGTCAAAAACTTCCCTAACATGGGAAAGGAAATAGCCACCCAAGTCCAGGAAGCGCAGAGAGTCCCACACAGGATAAACTCAGGGAGAAACACGCTGAGACACATAGTAAACAAACTGGCAAAAATTAAAGACAAAGAAAAATTACTGAAAGCAGCAAGGGAAAAATGACAAATAACATACAAGGGAACTCCCATAAGGTTAACAGCTGATTTCTCAGCAGAAACTCTACAAGCCAGAAGGGAGTGGCATGATATATTTAAAGAGATGAGAGGGAAGAACCTACAACCAAGATTACTCTACCCGGCAAGGATCTCATTCAGATTCGATGGAGAAATCAAAAGCTTTAGAGACAAGCAAAAGCTAAGAGAATTCAGCACCACCAAACCAGCTCTACAACAAATGCTAAAGGAACTTCTCTAAGCGGGAAACACAAGAGAAGAAAAGGACCTACAAAAACAAACCCAAAACAATTAAGAAAATGGTCATAGGAACATATATATAGATAATTACCTTAAGTGTGAATGGATTAAATGCTCCAACCAAAACACACAGGCTTGCTGAATGGATACAAAAACAAGACTCATATATATGCTGTCTACAAGAGACCCACTTCACACCTAGGGACACATACAGACTGAAAGTGAGGGGATGCAAAAAGATATTCCATGCCAATGGAAATCAAAAGAAAGCTGGAGTAGGAATACTCATATCAGATAAAATAGACTTTAAGATAAAGAATGTTACAAGAGACAAGGAAGGACACTACGTAATGATCAAGGGATCAATCCAAGAAGAAGATATAACAATTATAAATATATATGCACCCAACATAGGAGCACCTCAATACATAAGGCAAATGCTAAGAGCCATAAAAGAGGAAATCGACAGTAACATAATAATAGTGGGGGACTTTAACACCTCACTTACACCAACGGACAGATCATCTAAACAGAAAATTAATAAGGAAACACAAGCTTTAAATGACACAATAGACCATATTGATTTAATTGATATTTATAGGACATTCCATCCAAAAACAGCAGATTACACTTTCTTCTCAAGTGCGCATGGAACATTCTCCAGGATAGATCACATCTTGGGTCACAAATCAAGCCTCAGTAAATTTAAGAAAACTGAAATCATATCAAGCATCTTTTCTGACCACAATTCTATGAGATAAGAAATCAATTACAGGGAAAAAAACGTAAAAAACACAAACACATGGAGGCTAAACAATACATTATTAAATAACCAAGAGATCACTGAAGAAATCAAAGAGGAAATCAAAAAATACCTAGAGACAAATGACAATGAAAACACGATGATCCAAAGCCTATGGGATGCAGCAAAAGCAGTTCTAAGAGGGAAGTTTAAAGCTATACAAGCCTACCTCAAGAAACAAGAAAAATCTCAAATAAACAATCTAACCTTACACCTAAAGGAACTAGAGAAAGAAGAAGAAACAAAACCCAAAGTTAAAAGAAGGAAAGAAATCATAAAGATCAGAGCAGAAATAAATGAAATAGAAACAAAGAAAACAATAGCAAAGATATATATAAAACTAAAAGCTGGTTCTTTGAGAAGATAAACAAAATTGATAAACCATTAGCCAGACTCATCAAGAAAAGGAGGGAGAGGACTCAAATCAATAAAATTAGAAATGAAAAAGGAGAAGTTACAACAGACACGGCAGAAATACAAAGCATCCTAAGGGACTACTACAAGCAACTCTCTGCCAATAAAATGGACAACCTGGAAGAAACGGACAAATTCTTAGAAAGGTATAATCTTCCCAGACTGAACCAGGAAGAAATAGAAAATATGAACAGACCAATCACAAGTAATGGAATTAAAACTGTGATTAAAAATCTTCCAACAAACAAAAGTCCAGGACCAGATGGCTTCACAGGTGAATTCTATCAAACATTTAGAGAAGAGCTAACACCCATCCTTCTCAAATTCTTCCAAAAAATTGCAGAGGAAGGAAAACTCCAAAACTCATTCTATGAGGCCACCATTACCCTGATACCAAAACCAGAAAAAGATACTACAAAAAGAGAAAATTACAGACCAATATCACTGATGAATATAGATGCAAAAATCCTCAACAAAATACTAGCAAACAGAATCCAGCAACACATTAAAAGGATCATACACCATGATCAAGTGGGATTTATCCCAGAGATGCAATGATTCTTCAATATACACAAATCAATGTGATACACCATATTAACAAACTGAAGGATAAAAAACATATGATCATCTCAATAGATGCAGAAAAAGCTTTTGACAAAATTCAACACCCATTTATGATAAAAACTCTACAGAAAGTGGGCACAGAGGGAACCTACTTGAACATAATAAAGGCCATATACGACAAACCAACAGCAAACATCATTCTCAATGGTGAAAAACTGAAAGCATTTCTTCTAAGATCAGGAACAAGACAAGGATGTCCACTCTCGCCACTATTATTCAACATAGTTTTGGAAGTCCTAGCCAGGGCAATCAGAGAAGAAAAAGAAATAAAAGGAATACAAATTGGAAAAGAAGAATAAAACTGTCACTGTTTGCAGATGACATGATACTATACATAGAGAATCCTAAAGATGTCACCAGAAAACTACTAGAGCTAATCAATGAATTTGGTAAAGTTGCAGGATACAAAATTAATGCACAGAAATCTCTTGCATTCCCATACATTAATGATGAAAAGTCTGAAAGAGAAATTAAGGAAACACTCCCATTTACCATTGCAACAAAAAGAATAAAGTACCTAGGAATAAACCTACCTAGGGAGACAAAAGACCTGTATGTAGAAAACTATAAGACACTGATGAAAGAAATTAAAGATGATACCAACAGACGGAGAGATATACCATCTTCTTGGATTGGAAGAGTCAATATTGTGAAAATGACTATACTACCCAAAGCCATCTACAGATTCAATGCAATCCCTATCAAATTACCAGTGGCAGTTTTTACAGAAGTTCACAAAAAATCTTAAAATTTGTATGGAGACACAAAAGACCCCAAATAGTCAAAGTAATCTTGTGGGGAAAAAAATGGAGCTGGAGGAATCAGACTCCCTGACTTCAGACTATACTACAAAGCTACAGTAATCAAGACAATATGGTACTGGCACAAAAACAGAAATATAGATCAATGGAACAGGATAGAACTCCCAGAGATAAACCCAAGCAGCTATGGTCAAGTAACCTATGACAAAGGAGGCAAGGATATACAATGGAGAAAAGGCAGTCTCTTCAGTAAGTGGTGCTGGGAAAACTGGACAGCTACATGTAAAAGAATGAAATTAGAACACTCCATAACACCATACACAAAAATAAGCTCAAAATTGATTAGAGACCTAAAGGTAAGACCAGACACTATAAAACTCTTCAAGGAAAACATAGGCAGAACACTCTTTGACATAAATCACAGTGAGATACTTTTTGATTCACCTCCTAGAGTAATGGAAATAAAAACAAAAATAAACAAATGGGACCTAATGAAACTTAAAAGCTTTTGCACAGTAAAGGAAACCATAAACAAGACACAAAGACGACCCTCAGAATGGGAGAAAATATTTGCAAATGAATCATTGGACAAAGGATTAATCTCCAAAATATATAAACAGCTCATGCAGCTCAATATTAAAAGTCAAACAACCCAATCCAAAAATGGGCAGAAGACCTGAATAGACATTTCTCCAAAGAAGACATACAGATGGCCAAGAAGCACATGAAAAGCTGCTCAACATCACTAATTATTAGAGAAATGCAAATCAAAACTACAATGAGGTATCACCTCACACCAGTTAGAATGGGCATCATCAGAAAATCTACAAACAACAAATGCTGGAGAGGGTGGAGAAAAGGGAGCCCTCTTGCACTGTTGGTGGGAATGTAAATTGATACAGCCACTATGGAGAACAGTATGGAGGGTCCTTAAAGAACTAAAAATAGAATTACCATATGACCCAGCAATCCCACTACTGGGCATATGCCCTGAGAAAACCATAATTCCAAAAGACATATGCACCCCAATGTTCATTGCAGCACTATTTACAATAGCCAGGTCATGGAAGCAACCTAAATGCCCATCGACAGATGAATGGATAAAGAAGATGTGGTACATATATACAATTGAATATTACTCAGCCATAAAAAGGAATGAAACTGGGTCATTTGTAGAGACGTGGAAGGACTTAGAGACTGTCATACAGAGTGAAGTAAGTCAGAAAGAGAAAAACAAATATCGTATGTTAACGCATACATGTGGAACCTAGAAAAATGGCACAGATGAACCGGTTTGCAGGGCAGAAATAGAGACACAGATATAGAGAACAAACGAATGGACACCAAGCGGGGACAGTGGCGGGGGGGTGGGGAGGGCGGTGATGGTGGGATGAATTGGGAGATTGGGATTGACATGTATACACTGATGTGTATGAAATGGATGACTAATAAGAAAAAAAATAATTAAAAAAAAAAAAGAAAGAAAGAAACCTCAGGGATGGACTTGGAGGATGGGTTCCGGTTAGAGTCCTTCCAGTGTGACAATGGCCAATGATGCAGCCTTTCTGAGCTTTGGGGTCTTCTCTGCAGAATGGGGGGAATGGTACCACTTTTAAAGGGCTGATGTGAGATTAAAAAAATTAATGTCTACACGGTGCTGAGCAGTCCCCACAGCGAGTAGCTGCTTGACAGCAGTAGCTCTTATATGTGAGTGAAGGAAGGGCAAAAATATGAGTGGGGCCCTGGCATCTGGGGTGGCCGTGAGTCTAGCCGATTCCTCACTGCTCCCCCTCTGAAAGAGTCTGCTTGCTGTGCCACCGTGACTGCTCCCAGGCTGAGCGGCACGTACCACGTTCCCCTGACCAGTGGCTCCCAAAGTGTGTTTTCTGCAGGCTGGTATCTGCAGGAAGGACTGGTGTAGCCACAGCCCACCGTATTCACAGCGCATGTGTTTTGCAGCCCTGGCAAGCTGGGAGTGCGTGACCCTGCGACACTGTCTCAAGGGGACCTTTCCTCCAGAGGTCAGGCTGGGTCTGCACTCTTACTCAGCGAAGCCCTGCCTTTGAGAAATTCCTTCTGGACACATTGCAGGAAGGCTCATGGGCTCCACGGTCTTGGCCGTGTTCCTTTCCTCTCCCTACCACTCACCCCCTTTTTTGGCAGAACCTGAGGCCAGTGGAAAATTTGTGCTCAGGTGAAGAAAGATGTGTGATGTCTTAGATAATACCTCTTCTTCTCTGACTTTGAAGTGTGTTAAAGAAATACACATGACCTAAAATTGATAATAGCCTTTAAAGTGTGGTCACGTCTTCTTGTCAAGTCAACAAGTATCTATTAAGTTGTTAAGTGTTTGAAGACTGGGGCTCATGAAGCCTTTATGGATGGAAAGGCCTGTGGAACTAATGTAAACAGTTAAGAAATGAGAGCCTCAAGAGAAGTGACATCCTGAAGATTATCAGCCAGCTGGGGGGATTTAAATCCAACACCCTGATCTTTGGCTTAATTCTCTCTCCTCTTTCTCCTCCTGCTTCTTATGGCCACCTCATGGTGTGGTTGGTATGGTGCTGGGCAACATAAGAACACCAAGAATTAAGGGGAACACCTCTGCTTTTGAGAACCTTCCAGTCTAGTAGAGAAACCAGCAGGTTAAACGATGAGCCGATGATGCTTCACAGTAGGCTCAGGAGAAAGAGCAAAGATATCGTACAAGGCTGATGTACCCTGGCTCCAGCTCCTGGAAAGGCCCCACCACTCCCCATCTGTGGGACCTGGGACAGGTTGCCTAGCCTCTGGAAGCCCCAATTTCCTTACCTATAAGCCTGCCTCTTAGGGTTGCTATGAAAGCATTTAGTGTACAGCCTAGCACATACTAGGTGCTCAATAAATGGAAGCAAAAGTAAATCAAAGTCCTACAAAAATGCCACCTCTTCCCATTAGGCTTTCCTGTGGGTACGCCATCATTTGCATTGTGAATTTACATCTGTTTTTTCCTTCAGTCCTCACAAGAGTGTTCAAAGATAACTGGAGAAGACTCTGAATAAACATTCATTGAATAAACAGCGCGTGAATAATAAAACTAACAAGCACAGCTCATATGTCAGAAACTATTCCTAGCACAACCTGTTCTATGTAACTTATGTAATACATGCATTATACCCATACAACCACTCTATGAGCTGGGTACTGTTATCCCCATTTTACAGATAAGGAAACTGAGGTCCAGAGATACTAAATAAAATACCTAAGATTATACGGGTAGTACATAATTTAGCTGAGAATGAAGCCAGGTAAGCTGGCTCCAGTGTTTGTGTTCCTATGAATGAATGATGAATGAGTGAATATATCCCCTATCCTACCGACACTGAAGCTGAGGCTGCCAGAGCATAACTGAATTGCCCAAGGTTACACAGTTGGTTTAGTGCTAAAATGGCCATCAGATGGCAGGAGTCCACTTCCCTGCCCCCATCTGAAGTGTAGCCATGTGACTTGCTTTATTCAGTAAAACGCGAGTGAGAGTTGCCTACAGCACTTCCAAGATGGAAGCTTTAAGAATTTGCCACATTTCTTAGAAGCACATGTTGCAGTGAAGCCTCTGTCTGCCTGCATCACAGAGAGACTAAAATAAGCAGAGTCCACCTGCCTATCGATGATAGCATTAAGTGAGAAATAAATTGTTCTTGTATTAAGCCACTGAGATTTGGGGGGCTTGTTATCACAGCAGAACCTGCCTTCTCCTGACTCATACAGGTAGAACTAAGAACGAGAGCTTGGGTAAGCAAATGCTCATACACCTCCTGTTGCATTACCTAACCCCAGTCTCCAGTGCACACTTGGGGGTTTACCCACCAATGGCTTCTTCCCCTGAGGGACTAAGCTCAGACTGAGTGAGCTGGATCATTTACGGCAGGGGTCCCCAATCCCCGGGATCTAATACCTGATGATCTGAGGTGGAGCTGATGTAATAATAATAGAAATAAAGTGCACAATAAATGTAATTGCGCTTGAATCATCCCGAAACCATCCCCCGCCCCCGACCCTGGTCCTTGGAAAAAGTGTATTCCATGAAAACAGTCCCTGGTGCCAAAAAAGTTGGGGACCGCTGATTTACAGCATGAAGAGAAGACAGCTGCAGAATTCCAGCTCCTGACAGAAGGCTCCAGACAGACACTGACAGCTTGGCTCTGCTGGTTTGATGCACCAGAAACCCCCTCCCCAAAGTGCTATCTTGTGTCCATTTTTCTTAGTGAATAGAATGCTGTAGAGAGAGTGAGCTTTTCATAAAGCAATCCATAGGTATTGAGATTAGCATCACTATCTCCCAAAGCTGAAGATGTAAAGTCAAGTTTAACTGAACAATTTGTATTTGACTGATTTTTTAAAAGGTTGTAAAGAGAGTGGCATGGACATATATACACTACCAAATGTAAAATAGCTAGTGGGAAGCAGCCGCATAGCACAGGGAGATCAGCTCGGTGCTTTGTGACCATCTAGAGGGGTGGGATAGGGAGGGTGGGAGGGAGACGCAAGAGGGAGGAGATATGGGGATATATGTATATGTAGAGCTGATTCACTTTGTTATAAAGCAGAAACTAATACACCATTGTAAAGCAATTATACTCCAATAAAGATGTTAAAAAAAAAAAGAATAGTTACATAACCTAATAGGCTTATCATTTTCTATTTGACAAACACATTAACATTGAAACAATTGATACTGACACCAAAAATGTTCAACTACTTTTTCAAAAAAAATCTTGATTGGTTAAATGAATCCAACTAGAATTTTTTTTTAAAAATGGTTTCTATATATAGAGAGTATCCCTTATATTAAACTAATGAGAGAAAATTATACACAAGAAGAGTTTCAGGATTTTAAATACTGACTGACATATATTGATTTATCTTAATTAAAAAAATTTGGTGACACACACCAAAAAGTTAATGGTGTCTCAGACTAGATGAACTCTATGTTCATCCTTAGAGTTGATTTTTCTGCATCCTCTAAATTTCATTCCTAGGCTCTATACTTTTCTTTGTTTTTCAATATCTTCTGAATTTTTGCATTAGACTAGTCTTATAATCAAATAGAACAATCAAGTTTTGGGTTTTTGGTTTTTTTTTTAAGTTATGGTAAACTTATGTGTCCTTTCCTGAGATTGTCTGGCTATCTTTGGGGCCACTGGAGGCCATCTTGAAGGTGAATCTGAGCCCAGCTGTGTCAAACGGTGAGGGCAGACCCAGAACCACACCATGCAGGGGCTGGAAGAGACCTTGGAGCACACTGGGCACAATCTCTCCATTTCACAGGTAGGGGAACTGAGGCCCGGAGAAGGGATGTGCCCAGGGCCACACAGCTGGTGAGTGGTAAAGCAGAGCAACCACTAGAACCCAGGTCTGTCAGATGACAAAGCTCATGCACTGCTCGCCAGTTTTGAGGAGACTGGAAGCCTCTGGTTTGCACTACTGCACTGGATGTTCTTCTGGAACTTAGGTAGATACAACATCATTCCCCATGTTCTGACACCAACTGCATTTGCCATGCACTTTCCAGGTAAAGCATATACAAATGCATAATCTCACTTGAACCCCTAACAACCCTGTGGGCTACAAAAGACGTTGAGCACTAAAACTCAGCCTCCTGTTTTCCTGGCCCCTCTTTGCATGTCAGCACTCTCCCTCACCTTTACACATTCAGGTGGAAAACTGTGTGGCACCAGCCATATCTTGGTGCTTCTGTTTCTCAACTGTGTGGTTTAGGACAAGTGACTTAACCTCCCTGAACCTCACTTCCCTCCTCTGTAAAATGGGTATATTAATGTAAGTTGTCCGAATGATCAAAGGAAATAATGCAGGTAGTGTGCCCGGCCCATGTTCATTTCCAGGCTGCAGCTCATCAGGCCCTCTCACAGAGGCATTTGGCCAACAACTTCACAGCATGCCCCTTCTGTTCCCTTCTATGAGGGCTTCTCCATGTCATAGGCTGGTGTCCTCCGCCTCACCAAAACCTGCCCCTCCAATGCAGTGTCCCCTCCTCTGAGAAGCCTGCCTTGACTCCTTCAGCCACGCTGAGCACTCCCACTTTTGCACTGCTATTGAAAGTATGGTTCCTGCCACACTTTCCTGTATTTTAGGCTCATGTCCCTAAGTAAGTGACTGCCTTTTCTTTCCGGCATCCACTGTGCCATACCAGAATCAAGGATCTTTCATAACAGATAAAGCTGGATCTTTAACTCAGGCTTTCAAAGAGTTTATGTATCTATACCTATATCTATTTATCTATCCATACACACACACATACACACACACATATATATATAATGTGTATATAGGTATATAAGTAGACACATGTATATTTGCATGTATATATAAAATATATATGCATATATATTTAACAATTCATCCCTAATTCTTGTTCCATTAGAAAAGTAGGTCAAGACCTGGAAGATCTTTGCTTTTCTTCACTAGTTTTGAAAAGCAAAGGTAAAGAAATGTGGATGTTAAACAGAGGTAGAGGAAACTGGGGAAAGGAGGAAGGGGAAGCTTGAGAAGGGAGAAAGGGGAAGACAATGGCTAAACATATGATCTCATTTAGTCCTCAGAACAACCCTGGTGTGACTTTCACTTTGCAGATGTGAGGAAAGTGAGGCCTGGAAAGATGAGTGCCACACACAAGGTTGCAGAGCCAGATCAGATCCTCGCTCTGCCTGATTCTGAAGTTGGTGCTTTTGTTGCAAAACCAGGCTGTGTCCCCTCTGCCAGGTGTGGGATGGTGGTTAGGTGCACACACTGTGAGCCAGACTACCCGTGTTGAATCCTGACCTGCCGCTTACTAGCTTGGGTGAGTTACCTCACTCTAGGCCTCAGTTTCATCATCAATAAAATGGGAGTGACAAAAAGAGAAGGACCGCTTCATGTGGATGTTGTGGACATTAATGATCTCTAGCAAGTAAAGCACTTAGAAAAGTTCCAGATGCAGAGTTCATCCTCCGTCAGCACTAGCGATGGTCATTCTCCCAGCTCCCCCATGACTGGAGCAATGGCTCCGGCAGAATCCAGCAGACTCAGGTGGAGCCCACTTCCTCATTACTCCAGATCCAACTTCTCCCTTGTCCTCCTTGCCCAAGGTCAGGACCCCACCAGGACCCTGCTGCTCACATCATTTACAACATGGGTTCCCATCCTTTGTGTAGGTGATTTGCAACTAGGGCACAGGTGGAATTTTGACGACAGGAAATATGTCTTGTGGAGAACAAACCAATGAAGGCAAAACTCTTCAATATGCTCCATTTTACCGATTTCTTCTCTTGAGTTTCCAATTCATAGAGCACCAGCATTGGTTTCTGCTTCATTTTCATATCTCCCATCATTTCCAACATAGGAAAATGCCCAGGATCACACAGCTACCAGGTGGAGAAACTGGGATTTGAACATAGATCATCGGATTCCAGACCCTGCCTGCTTAACCACTACTCCACAGGGCCAACCTTTCCCTATAGAATATAACTTGAGGACAGGCACCACCTATTACACTTCCAACCATGGCTGGTACCCCGCAGCTTGCTTATAATAAATAATCAGTACCCACTGATAGACTTGTTGCCTGAAAACATTAAAGACCTTCATTTAATCTCTTCTCTTCAGAGTTGATTATCTCAGGGTTGAATTGAGGAAAGGCTGAAATAGTTGTTCATTCATTCATCAAACATGTACTGAATGCCTAACCAGGACAAGACTCTAAGCTGTGTGCTAGAGAAATGAAAATCAGCAAGACAAGTCCCCTGCACTCCAGCTGCTTCATGTGTATGTCAGGGAGGCAGTGCAGGGATTCCCAACCCTGGGCGAACATTTAATCTCCTGGGGAGCTTTTAAAAAAATCCGGATGCCTGGGCCTCACCTCCAGTGGTTCTGATTTAATTACTCTGAGGTGGGAACCCAGGCTTTGTTTGTTGGTTTGGTTTTTTTTTTTTTAATAGTAAACTTTTTTTATTTTAGAACAGTTTTAGATTGACAGAATTATTATGAAGGTAATAGAGAGCACTCCTATAAACACCATGCCTAGTTTCCCCTATTATTAACATCTTACATAAATATGGTACATTTGTCACAATTAATGGACCAATATTAATGCATTATTATTAACTAAAGTCTATCCTTCATTTAAATTTCCTCAGCTTTTCCCTAATGTCCTTTTTCTGTCCCAGGATCCCACCTGGGACACCTCATTACATTTAGTCATCATATTTCCTTAGGCTTTTCTTCTGTGACAGTCTCTTGGCTTTGGTATTTTTTTAATTCCTCAGATTATATTACGCAGCCAGGGCTGCGAACTTCTGGTCTGGGGTCAAAAGCATGGAACTTCTAGAGGCGGCTGTCTGGGTGCAAATTCTGGCTGGGCTGCTTGATAGTTATGAGGCCTTGGGCAGTAAGCAATCCTGTAGGGCCCCTATTTTCTCACATGTAAAATGGAAATGTTAACAGTAGCTACCCCGTAAGTTGTAAAGGGCGAACGAGGCCAGTGTTTCTCAACTTTGTCATATCAGAGCAGCCAGAGAAAATACACAGTATTTGTATGATGTATTGACATAGCACACAACCCAAGTTCTAGTGGCATAAATGGATGAATCTTCTCACAGCCAGGGATGAGGGGATCAAAGCTTGAGCCGCCTGTAGCTCTTCTGTGCCGGGTTAGGAAGTTCTGGGTTGACATGTGTAGAAACACTTAGGCTCTACCTCGGCCTGTGCAAGCCCTCCATAAACGTGGAAGAGGCAGACCTGTAAAGCGCAAGGGGCAGTGCAGACTGGGGAAGTGATAGGGGCAAGGCAAGAGCAGTACTTCCGGGGCCCATTTGTACCGACCTTTTGCCTTTCCAAGGGGAATGGGCATTGTCTCTGGAGCAGGAAAGAACCGCTCTCACTTTCTGAAGCTGGGTGACCAGCTATGGACATAAACCCAGGGCACCTCGTTACACTGCGAGGAACAAGAGCAGCCAGGCTGCTGACACATGAGGAATGCAGTGCGCCGGGAAAATTAAGTAGTGGCCCTTGGAAACAAGATTCAAGATTTCGTGTCCCGAGCCTCCTGCAAGGATGATCCCTCGTGCTGGTTACTGCCTCTCTGGCGCCACCCTGTGGTCTCGGCTGGGTGGTTCACGACCGGCCGAACCTGCCAAAACTCTGGCAAGTTTTTTTTTTTTAACTAAGAAACTTAAGACTTGGGTAGATCAAATAAAAACAACTTCTAGGGGAAAAATTAAAAACTCCCAATGAAATAAAACGTTAACACTGTCTGGGCCACTGCAGAACCCAGAGAATATATTTGTGTATTTGAAAAATTCTAGGCACTTCATAATTGACCTTTTGATACAAAATGACCTATTAAATTTGCAATTTTTAGTTCTTGGCTTTGAGGTTCACAGGACAAGCTGGGAAGTCTTCAAACCTTGAGCTGAATTAATCCCAAGAGGAGTTATTTGGCTTTTGAATCAGTTTTTCTTTGTCTAAGAGGTAACAGCGGCAACAGCACCCACCTTCTGGCCTCGGCGACCGTGCAAGAACCACCACAGCTTCATCTGCCTGGGAGCCGATAGCACGCACAGCAGCTGGGAGTCGCCCGTTCCCAGCAACATTCCCTTCGTCTTTCCAGCCAGCTTTGAATGCAGTGTTTGGATGAGTGGGATCAAACGTTCTCCCAGCAACTGCTTCTGTTCCTGGGCAAGTGCTGCAGCCAGCATGGAGGTGGTGGCAGGGTCCAGCCCCACACACGGACCAGCAGGCGGTGCTGCCCTCAGAGGTGCTATGGTAGGATGAGGGCTGTAGCCTCTGGAGGCATATTTGTGCAAAGATGCTAATCATTTTGATCCCAGCCAAGCTTTGTTGCCTCAGAGTTGATCTTGGGATCAAGCTCTGGGTTCAAATGTTCCAGTCCATCTTCAGTAACAAAGTCTTTTTTTTTCCCTCATTTGCTAGGTGTGAATTTCCCGAGGCTGAAGAAATTAGAGTTGTGAAAGATTGTTACCATGAGATGGTTCTCTCTGCAATTTGCCCACAAATGTGTCAGCACCATCTCTAACAGACAGTCCTTGTACCTTTGAGACCCAGAGATGTTCATAGATGATTTAGATATAATAAACGCTGATATGCAGAAAAGACCTCTCACTCCTATAAAGCATTTCTGTGTTCCTCATCTTATAGTGAAGTGTGTCAATGGCAAGAGTTTTATAGTTGACAGACTAGGTTTCAAATTTTAGCCCTGCTGTGTGACCTTGGGTAGGTTGCTTAACCTCCCTGAGCCTCCATTTTCTCATCTGTGAAACTGAGATACAAATGCCATCCTCAAAGTGTTGTTTTGGGAGGATTAAGAAGCATAGTAATTGCTAAGCTGAATGTCTGGCATGTGGTAAAAGCTCAATCATGGGTGGTTAGGACTGTGATTACTCCCACATAACTTTATGAGGTGGGACAGGCCCACTTTACAGATGAAGGAATTAGAGCTCAGAGACACAGAGTGACTGATCCACGTGAGTGGCACAGCCCATGGAGGCTCAAACTCTGGTTCTCCAGGCACTGAGTCTAGAGCCCTTTCCTCATTCCACATATAGGGTGCCTGCTCTCCTCCCTGCCAGATTCGCAGACACTCAGCTGAGGCTCGGACCACAGGGCTGGAGAAACAGCCACATCAGAGGAAGCCAAAGCAAGGAATGGAAGATCCACCAGACAGGCGTGAGCTGGCTGCCGGGAGCTCAGGGGCTTAAGGACCCAGACACAGGAGTGGGGAGATTCAGACCTGTGTCCACAGCAGGGAGGGCCAGAGGGGTGTGCGAGGCTGAGGTCTTGGCATTAAAGGACAGACGGCCTAACAAGCAGCCAGTGAAGGCTGACTCAGGGAGCCATGGACTTGAGAGGCCAGAGGCTGGAGACAAGGACAAATACGAAGAACCCAGAAATGGACAGAAATAGAGGGAGGGAAACTTGATGAGAGGCTCCAAGATAGTATTAATTGAGCATGGCACCTGGCTTCTGGGGTGTGGCAGGTGAAAAGTCTGTCTGTGGTGGAGTCAGTTAAGATACTCCTTTAAGATTCCTTCTAATGACAAAAAAAGAAAGTGTCTTTCCTTAGCAAACCAAGCAAACTTTCATAAGCCAAGTTCCTCCAAGCTTCCAGTGAAGGGAAATTGGCTAGGAGAAATTTGATTTGCCATGATTTGATGTCAGATGCTCTGGATATCCATGTGATGTGTCCATGTGATGTCCACGTGTCGGCCCAGTAGAAGTAACCAGAATCTCTTTCAGCTTGTTTTCCAGAGAACCTGGAGTCGTGGAATCTTAGAATGAAAGGTCATCCAGCTCATATATTTCTCCAGTGCATGAAGCTTCCCTTTCAAAGTGGTCTGCCAGGCTCTGCTCGAACACCTCTGGTAATGGGGAGCTCACTAACCCCCAAGGCAGCTCTGAATTTTAGACAATGCTTCCTTATTATATTCTTCAGTTGCCAGTGACAGAAAAGACTAACTGAAACTGCCATTAGCAACAAATAAATTCACAAATAAATAATAAGTAAGGAATACATTTTGCAGTAGACCCTTGAGGTGCCACCCAGATCCCCCCCCCACCATGAAGGACTTTCAGCACCAGCTGCTGGAGAGCTGCCAGCAGACAACCTTTAACTGCCAACCCCTTCAGGGGCTGCTTCCCTGCAGCCGTCTTTCCTGGGGCAACCCACAGCTGATGACTAATCGTCTCCACCTAGGGCTCCTCCTGGGCTTGGCTGAAGCTGTCGTCAGGACTGCATTTGGCTTGAGTCCTCCCTCTGCAGCTTCTGCTCCCTTCCCTTCCCTTCCCTTCCTCTGGCATTCATCCCTAGGGCACTCCTGGCACTCCTGAATAAACACCCTGCACCCTAAACTCTGCCTCAGAGTCCACTTTCCAGGGAGCAAAATTGTGGCATACTGGCTCCCCTAAGTGGAAGGTCTAGGGCAGGGGTCCCCAACCCCCAGGCCATCTGCCACTCTCCATGGCTCTCATTACCGTCAGAATCATTCCCCTTCTGCCCCTGTCCATGGAAAAATTGTCTTTCGTGAAACCAGTCCCTAGTGCCAAAATGGTTGAGGACCGCTGGTCTAGGGGATATCAGGCACAGCTGGTTCTAGGGGCTCAGGAGGAATGAGGTAGGGCATAGTGTCACCCCTTCTCTTGGCCGTGCTCAGCTTTGTGCCAACTTCACTTTCAGATACTCACATCCATGCAGCCTCAAATCCAAGGGGGGGGGCCGGCTTTTCACCAACAACTCCATAGAAGTTCAAAATGTACTTCTCATTGAACTAAGTTGAGTCACAGGCCGATTCTTGGATCAATCATTGTGGCCAGAGAGGATGGGATATGCTGATTCTCTTAGGCCAGAGTCATAAGATCATCTGGATGAAGGGACGGAGTCATCGGCCAAAACACAAGGGCCAAGAGTAGGGGAGGGACTGTCCCGTGAACAACACGTGGGTTCTGTGACCAGAAGAAAGGAAGGCAGATGCCATACAGGCAAACACCCAAAAAGTCTATCACAGTTCTGCTATGCGGAAGTCCATCTCCTTGCTGTTCCCGCTCGCAGGGTCACGTGGCACGAAAGTCCTAGCCTTCTTCCATGGGACGCATATTTGAAGAGCCCCATTCTCCCCCCAACCTCCAGGCTGTCCCTCCAGTGTCCATCTCCCATCTTCTCCTGCGTGGCTTGGCTCTGAGCCCTCTTACCTCTCAGAGCATTTTCTTCTAAAAACAATCTCTTTTGTCTTTAGTTTCATAGTATGCTGCCCAGAATGAAATACAATGCTCTTAGAAGTGTACCAGATAATCACTTCTCTCCTTTGAGACGTTCTGCTTCTATTAATGAAGTCCGGGGTCAAAAGAATGAGCTTTTCTTGGTGGACATAAAAATTGACTTCTAACAATAAATTAGGTGCTATTTGCCTAAATCCCTGAGTTGCCTTCCCAAGTTCCAGTACTGTCACGTACCTTCTCATTCCACAGTTGTGCAGTTAGGTTTTTGAACAACATTGCATATAATGAATGACAATTCTATATATATATATTGATTGGATATCAGAGCTCATCCTACTTTGACTCTCTGGGTGTAGGCGTATAAAATTATATACGTGAAAAAGATTATTGGACCAGAATCCTGGATTCAAGTTCTAAGCACCAACACTTAGAAGCTGTGTGACCTTTGCTGATCATTTAATTACCCGGTCTCCACTTCATCATATAGATATGAGTTAAAAATGAGTTTAAAAATTTACCTCATATAAGTCGTACATATCAAACCAAATATCATATATGCTTTGAAAACTATACGTATGTGTGTATATAGTATAAAATGTTTTATATTATTAAATGTTTTTCTTACTGTATAAGAAATGCTACAGTATAAAATGTTTTCTTACTGTAGGTCACAGTTTAAAACTTTGAAGAAAAACACTCGTTCCAGGCCTATACCTGTCTTATTCACCATTATACACACACACAGACACGCACATACCTGTGTGCGCACACACACACAAACTGAAACAAAGTTTCATGAAACAAAACCCCCTCTTCTTGGGCTTCCCTGGTAGTGCAGTGGTTAAGAATCTGCCTGCCAATGCAGGGGACACGAGTTTGAGCCCTGGTCCAGGAAGATCCCACATGCCGCGGAGCAACTAAGCCCATACACCACAACTACTGAGCCTGCACTCTAGAGCCCACGAGCCACAACTACTGAGCCATGTGCCACAACTACTGAAGCTCTCGCACCTAGAGCCCATGCTCCACAACAAGAGAAGCCACCGCAATGAGAAGCCCACGCACCGCAATGAAGGATAGTCCCCGCTCGCCACAACTAGAGAAAGTCCTCATGCAGCAACGAAGACCCAACACAGCCAAAACAAATGAATAAATAAAATTAATAAAGAGAAAAAAATTCAAAAAACTCCCTCTTATTACATATGCATAAGATAAAAATAACAAAGTTAAATAGCAAACATAATTGTATTACTATTGAAATACAACATAGAAAGATTATCCCAAAATAAATAATACAAAACCCAAAAATGCTGGTCACGACCCCACTACGTTGATTTCATAGACCATCAATAATCATAACTCAAACAAGTGGATGGCGATTCCAGCAGAGTGCGGTACAGGCGGGGCTGAGGAAGCTACTCCTATAGGTACCACTTACGGTATGGAAGCCCCAAGGGGGACACCCAGCAGAGACCCAGGACATTGGAGGCATTTAAGAAACAGAGAAAGTGGCGTTTAAGCTGAAAGCTGAAGGCTGAATATGAGTTGCAGAGGCTGGAAAGTGAGAGAAGCCTGGATGAGCATGAAGAACTGCAGGCAGAAGGCTCTGCAGAGAGAAAACAGACCCCTGGCCTCTCACCACTACAGCACAAGAAAAGGGAAGATGACGTTTCCTCCCTAAAACATCATGGTGAGAACAGGTCATTGAACTGAAAGTTTGCAAGATAAAAACAAAACAAAATCTTGGCAAAAATATTAAGTAGAAAAAAAAAATATGTATACCCAAATAAACAAAAATTCAAAATTCTTAAGAAAGATCCCAAGAAGTCAATTATGATCAAAATATTTGATGGGTGGGATGAAGTTTAAGATTAGTCTCTCACACTTCCTTAGGGAGTAGTAAGTCAGGCATCATTTACCTAATTGCTCACACTTACTTTTAATCTCAGTGGAAATGAAACTGCTTAAATTGCAAAGTTGATAAAGCTTTGAAAAATGTAGACAGGTATGGTTCCTGGCTCCAGAAAGCTCCCTTCCTCCCCGGGGCCTGCCACTCTCAGCATTACTCACACCTGCAGACAGGCAGGGCCTGGGACTGCAGCTCCCAAGGGGAGACAGGGCAGGACTATAAAAAGCACCTCAACCGCAAATCAACCATCTTCCAGCTGACTCGGCCTCACTCTCCACTTTCGGGTGCTCCGATAACTGGGCCTGTTTCCTGGTCTGGGTCCATCTCCCTCCTGCCAGGACCTGGCTCCCATACTTCACCCCCTTTGGCATGGCATTTAAGCAAAGGTTTTTGTTTCGCCGCTTGGCTCCAGGCTCTGCCTCTGCCGTTTCCTATCTGCATAATCCTTCCACACACCTGCAAGCGAGTTACTGCATGAAAGGCCCTTAGAAGCCAGATGGTCTGAGAAGGAACACGCATTGTCATTCATTTTTTGGATTCATTAGAAAAGTGCAAGGGGATCAGAATAGATTAATTCTGAAGGAGAAAAGGTGGATGTGAGGAAAGAAGCAGGTCTGAGAAGATAGGAGGAGAGAGAAGGAGAGAGAGAGAAAAAGAGAGAAGCCCCAGACATCCAACAGTCCACATGCAGTTGGAGGCTTTGAAGTGATGGGTTGAGGCAAAGAAAGGAAGGAGCCCACAAAACAAAGCTCTTTCTTTACATCAAAATTTTGCTGCCACCCTGGCCTTTCAGTTGCTCCAACACAAGTTCCTTCCTACAGCGTGTGGACCCCTCTGCTGGGTGGGCTGTCCCCCACCTGGCTCCCCCCATTCATTCTGTAAAGTCACCTTCCAGGTCCCCTGCTTGGGGAGGTCCTCTGCTTGGGGAGGCCCCCCTGGATCCTGAGACAAAGTCCCTATTGTAAACCCTCATCCCACCCTTTTCCTTAGTGTCTCCCATCTCACCATGATTCCTCTATTGAATCTGCCCTATTTAAGGTCTCTCTTCTCCACTAGATTGTAAGGCCTGCAGGACAGGGATCACATTTAGCTTGACTTTCTGCCCAGCTGTGCCTGATCGCCCCTAGAATTTCCACGTATGTTGCAGCTTCACTCCTGCAAAGTGGACTCTGAGATGGAGTTCAGGGTGCAGGCTGTCTGTGAGGGAGTGCCCTAGGGGGTGAACCCTGGAACAAGGGAGGGAGAGGGAGCAGAAGATGCAGAAGAAGGCCCAGGGTCAGCCTCAGCTGCAGCCAGGAGTTGCCCTGGAACTAGAATGGCCTCCAGAGTTAAGGAGTGGGGCAGAGATGATGGGCATTTATACTCAGGCATCGTCAGTCACTGAGCGGAGCTGGGAGTGTGGTCACTTCAGGAAGGGGAGTGCTGGGACAGGGTGACTTGGTGCAAAGCCATCCCTGAAGGGGCTGACTGTTAAAGGATGTCTGCCGTCTATGATGGCGCTGAGTTAAAAATTAAAAGGTGTTCCATAACGATTTCATTGTTGCTCATGGTTACTGTGGTGGCAGTGGAAGCCTTTAAATGCACGTTTTATTCATTTCTCCATCCATCCCTCCATCCATCCGACCACTGACCTCACAAATATTTGCTGAGTACCTACGAGGTTCCACATGCCCCTCCATAGCACAGAAAGAACCTACTCATCACACCTCCAGTGGAGGTTTCTCTAAGACTGGAGAAAGTACGTGGGGGGAATAAGGGGCCCGAAGAGTAATGAAAAGCAATAGAAGGGTCACCAAAGCTACACCTGTGGCACAATTTGAGGAAAGGAGCACGTAAATGATAGGCACCAACCTCAGAGCAGCACTCACCCTACATACTTTCATCTCCCCACTGAGCGACAGACAGTACTGTCACGTTTCATTAAAAGGAAAACTGAGTCTCAGAAAGTTCATGGAACTTGCCTAGAATCACGTAGCCCCAAATGGTGCCAGATGCAGACCCAGCTCTGCCCGAATGGAGGGTTTTTGCTCAACCTTTGCTGAAGACCTTGGCTCAGCCCTTGCTGCGAAGCCATCAGACAGATGGACACAGAAGCTGCAGCTGCAAGTGGGCCTTGAGGTTGTTGGGGAGATGCCACCAGCCAAGGATTTGACCAACTGAGTCTGAGCCACCGTGGTCCTCTCTGTCCGCTTCCCCTGTGGGTGATCCCCAACGTGCTCACCTTACCTGGCCTGACCCCTGCCTGCGCTCGTTGCAGGATGAGTCAGCTCAGCCCTCCTGACCTTGGGCTGTACTCTGACCCCAGTTAACCTGAACACAGCCACAGTGGCTCAGCCACGAGGGCCCGTAACCTTTCCTCTGATGCCTACTCTTAAGTGAATGAGCTCATGGAGTGTAACAGGTATAGGTGACCTTGCTTCTATGGAAATTCCCAAGACTCCCATTGTCTGTGTCCTTCCATGAAAACATGAACTTGAGCTGCTAATTGGTAAACTCCTTCAAGGCAGGATCACAGTTTAATTCAACTTTGATTCCTGGTACCCAGTGCATTACCCAGCTACAGCAAATGCTCATGACGCATTCATCAAAAAATATAAAACCAGTCAACACGCATACACACAAAATGAGGAAGGCTAGAGCCCTTCAAAACTAGAATGACACTAACAGAAATTACTAATGTGTTCCACTATATCAGAAAGATCCAGCTTTAGAACATCTTTTGTTCATTTAACAAATACTTATACAACACTTGCTAAATGTCAGGCATTGTGCTACGTGCTGGAAAGACATCACTGAAGAAGAAGATACAGTTCCTAACTTCATGGAGCTTACAGACTAGTGAAAAAAAATATATATAAAAAACAAATGGTTGACCAAATGGCAGTCATTGTGATCAGCAGCACAGAGAAGCAGCATGATGCTGTGCCAATTAGCATCACTGGGTGCTAGTCTGGTCCCAGGGGTTGCAGATTTTCCTATGGAAGGAATATTCAAGCTGGAAGTGAAAAGATGAATGAGAATTAATCAGACAAAGAGGAAAGAAGTGCCATGACAGCAGGGAGGGTCTAAGGGATAGGAGTGTGCCTGTCAGGCGAGAGCCCTGAGAGGTCAGAGAAGGAAGGCATAAGGAAACCAGAGGACATTGATGAGGAGGGCATAGCCAGGTCAGGCAGGGCGCTCTGAGCCGTAGCAACAGATTGGCGTTTTTTAATAAAAGAAATGGGACATCACTGATCATGTTTAAGCAGGGGAGTAACATAATTAGATTTGTGTTTTTAAAAAAATCTTTCTGGCTGCGACATGGAAAATAGATTAGAGATTGCAAGAATGGACCTGAGGCTTAGTCCAGGCAAGAGGCTCTGGTGTCTGGTGTTGGGGAACAGGGTGCTGGCAGTGAAATGCAGAGCAATGGACAGAAGTGAGAACTCTTCGGGAGGTTATTGGGATGCAGGACTTGATGACTGTCCGATCATGCAGTGGATTGGGGTGCAGGGGAGGTGAAAGGGAGAGGCAGTGTCAGTGGTGACACCTCCCAGATTTCCTCCTTGATCATCTAGGTGTTTGGCACTGGTCATCCTCTGGATAGGAAACCAAAGAGGAGGGGCAACTCTAGGAGACAGGTAATAAAGTCACTTTAAAGGAGTCGAGTTTGTGATGCCAGGCCGATATCCAGATGGTGGTGACCAACAAGTCATTGGTTGGAGACAGGGGTCTGAGCTCAGAAGACAGAACTGAAATGGAGATATATGGTAACTACTCCCACATTTATAGGTGGCATTAAAAGCCATGGGAGTGGGTGAGATCACGGAGGGAGAGACTAGAGGGGAAAGAGAAAAAACCGACAGGAGCCAGAGTCTAGAATAAAATCTTCATGACACCTCACCACCAACAACAAAGGCTCAGGGAGGACCAGGAGATCCTCACATGTGCCGCGCACGGATCCTTCCATGTAGGTCTTGGAGCTTACAGGATCAACAATGGATGAAGGTCAGGCAAGCCCTTGGCAAGGCAGCCTCAGGGGAGGGAGGGAAGTGCATGTTTACACACTGATAACCCTGAAATAAGGCAGTTCCGCACAGAGGCACTACTGGAAATCTAACCGTCTCTTGGGGAAAAGTCTCTGTGTCCACCTCCCTCCCGTTCTCTTCCTTGACATTTTTGCAGCATTGAAATGCTGGAGTCCTGTAGGGTTGATCCCCACAGCTGAGGAAATCCAGTTTCTCAGACATGAAAGGGACTCTGGCTCCCAAGTATCAGTGCTCGCCCAGGAGCTAACCTACGCAATCGAGTTGGTTAAACATGAACTCGCCCACAATCAGAACATCACCCCGCCGTCAAGCCTCACAGTCCCCAAACTGAATTACGGAAGCTCGGTGGGTTTACTAAGAGCTATTTGTCAATTTAATAGCACAAAACCAAGGAGAAGCCAGATTCTCGACTGAGGCAGACAAATTTATGAAGACTATGACTCAGGTGCTTTCCCCCTGGAAGCTCCCTAATGAAATGCTGTACAAAGATTAGCTTGTACCTTAGAAGCGGCGGCTTCCAGAAAATCAATTGTGAGATTCTTGATACACACCCACCCACTCATGTACATATCTACACCTGCATACATATGCATGCACACATGGACACATACACATCTGTATCTGTGTATACACCCATGTGGATGTGTAGATGTATACAAATACTTTCTGGAAATGAGAAAAGCATTAGTGGGAGTGAAGTCCTAGATCCTAAGTCTGCCCGGTAACTAACCCTCCTTTGCACAATTTACCATAACGTGTGTGTTGGTGTGTGCACACACATGCACATCCAAAGAAGCACAGTATGTTTTAAGCAATGACAAAGTGGTGGTAACTGATCTTTCCCATCCCCCTACCCTGCCCCCCGCCCCCGCAAGGAAAAAAGCACTTGGCTCCGTTCCTAGTATATTTATTGGAGTGGAACAAGGCTTTCTGAAGAAGGTGGCATCTGAGCCAGGCCCAGAAGGTGGCCAGGGGTTCTAGTAGCTGGAGAGTTTGTGGGGATGGCGTTCTAGGAGCGAGGGAACAGTCTGAACAGACATGGGAAAGTCAGGACCTTGAGAAACCCTAGGCTTTCACTAGAGCATTGGGTACATCTGGAAAAACAATGAAGGTAAAAATGAAAAAGCAGGTTGGGCGGAGGGTCCTATTCTGGAGGGTCTCAAATTTTGGGTGAAATAATTTGGACTTCATCTGTAGAACATGGGGCGTGGGAAGCATTTCAAAGGGTTTCAACAGGAAAGTGACATGATCAGCATTATGCTTCAGGAATTCTAGTCTGCTCACAGGTTGGTAAGAATTGGAAACGGCAAATTCGGCAGGTTGTAACAGCACTCCAGGCCAGAATTTAAAATAGCGAGATTATGAATATCTCATAACATGGAAAGATGCTTGTAATAAAGTTCTAAGGTTAAGTCAGTTGCAAGTTGATATGTGTTATATACATAATCTCATTTCTGCAAATATAAATACACCTACACCTACAAGCTATAACTGCAGAGGAAAAGTCCAAATACACAAACACTGGTTATTTCTTGCTGGTGGGATATTGGATCACTTTTATTTTGTATTTGATTTTGTGTATTTTATATTATTTCCTACAATAAACGTTTTCTTGTGTTAAAAAAAGAAACAGGAGGAGAGAGGAGGGAGACGGAATCTGCCTCTATCAACCAGAACGTCTGTCAAAGTATTTTCCTAAACAATAGAATCATCTACCTTGGAGCTGGATTGGGCCTCTCCCCTCACTTAATGGCCCAAAGTCGAGGTCATGGTGACCTAAACCAGGGAGGAAGCCACTGGAACGGAAAGGACACAGTATTTTCCTTCCGAGGTTCCTAGGCTAGTCAATCCTGGCACTTGAGAGCTAGACAACCTAGTTTAGGTGAAGAATGCCAACAGCTGTGAGTCTGGGCTGCAAACTGGACAGGCCACAATACCACTCACAGGCTGAGAAAGCCTTATTGCCAGGAGGGTTTGGGGATTATTAGACCAACCCTACCACTGAGTAGCACTGAAAAACAGGACAGTGAAAGCGAAAGGGCTTGACGGCGTTCGTGCTCGTTAACTCAGGCTGTATCAGAGTCACCACACACACCTCAACTCCACCCTCCTCGCTGAATCTAATCCATCCACAGCAAATCACGTATCAAGCTCTTACCGTGTACCAGGCACTGTTCTACGGGTGGGAAGCCCAGCGGCAATCAAAGCAGATTCCGTGGGTCAGACCGGTGGCATTTCACGTCCTTGAAGATCCCCGCCATGTCTTTTCCTCTTCCATTCTTCCTGCTCCCTTCCTTCTGGCTTCTTGAATGTAAGCTTCGCGACAGCTGGGATTTGTATTGGTGGTTATCTCAGCTGTGGGCCCAGGACCCAGAACACCTGCTTGGCCCATAGTAACGGCTCCACAAATGATTGTTGAACCCACAGCCTTCGCGTGGGCTGTGTCTCTGACAGAGGTCACGCTTCCACTACCATTTTTGTCAAGCTTATTTCTCTGAACCCCTCAAATATCACTCTCTCTGAGAAGCTTTCTGGAAGTTGCCAGATTCTTCTGTTAATGATCCTCTTGGTATCCTGTGCTGCTTCTCTCAGCATTTAGCATCACTGTAATTACATAATTACTGAATCTGTCTCTCCTGTGAGTATAGCGACTCCATGAATCCTGGGCCTGGCTGGTCTTATTTACCTCTATATCCCCAGTTCATAGGACAGAACCGGGCCCATGGGAGTCCTTCAAAGTTATCAAGTGACTGACTGACCGAAAGAATGCATACAATTTGATGACCACTGAATCCGAGCTGGGAACAGAGTAATTATCATTCCTGTGGTTACTAAGGATGCTCCCGGACAGCTGTTGGCAGGGTGGATCACAGCAACCAGGCTAAGCCCCAGGGCGTTTTTTTGCCACCTGGTCCTGTTTCTGAGAGTAAATTCAGGAAACTGGAGGAGGCACTGCAGTCGCTGATTCATTCAACAAATATCTAGGTGTCATTAGATGAGGTACAAAGATGACTAAAACAGTCTCTGCTTTTGAGGGAATTGTAATTTAGTGGGGGTAATGGAACTAACAAGATAAAGGCACTGATATTTTGGAAGCTGTATTAGTTTTCTAGGGTTATCATAACAAAGTTCCGTAAACTGAGTGGCTTAGGAATTTATTGTCTCACAGTCCTGGAGGCTAGAACTCCACGATCAAGGTGTCAGCAGGGTCATGATCCTTCTAGAAGCACTGGGGAAAGCTCTGTCCCAGGCCTGTCTACTAGCTTTGGGAGTTCCTTGGCTTGTGGCAGCGTGACTCCAGTCTTTGCATGGCGTTCTTACTGTGTATGTCTGTGTCCAAATTTTTCCCTTTTTATAAGGACACCAGTCATATTGGATGAGAGCCCAGCCTAACGACCTCATTTTAACTCACTTACCTCTATAAAGAGCCTGTCTCCAAATACAGTCACAGTCTGAGGTACTGAGGATTAAGAACTCCAGCACAACTTTGGGGGAACACAATTCAGCCCAGGACAGAGCCGCTCTGAGAGAGGTCTGCACAGGACCCAGAGTGGCAGCAGGAGGAAATAATCCACTCCCATGGGGATGGGGATGGGGGCTGAGGAAAGAAGGGTGCGGAAAAGGCTTCTCAGAGCACATGAACCTCAGACTCAATCTTGAAGAAGGAACGAGTATTTTCCAAGTCATGTGGGGTGGAGGTGGGGTGCAGAGAGGGTTGGACAAGGTGGGCAGGAACCAGATAATAAAAGGCTCAGTGTAACCAAAGGGTTGGTCCTGAATGTCCCCCAAGTCCTCCAGCTTTCTAGAATGATCCTTTTGTTCAATATGCAAATGGAAAAAGCTGTAATAGCTATGCCGTGAACAGCAGGAAGCCTGATATCGCTGAGGATTCAGTGTGATTCTGGTGGAGGCAAGGCTCTCCTGGGCCACGTGGCACTGAAACTCACCTGTGACTGGGGCTCGGCGCTGCTTTCAGCCTCTGCTGCTGCCATCTGCTTCTGCATCCCTCAGTCCTTTCCAGACTCTTCTCTCACGACTGTGGGCATGGCAAGCTTACGCTGCTGGCTGGGGAGAGCAAAAGGACACAGCACAGAATAGGAAACGGCTTATGTGAAACACTGGCCATGGTGGCCCCAGCTTCCCTTGGCCACCTCCACTAAAGGAAAGTTCTTACGAGCCAGCTGTATCTTCTTAGGCTCCTGTCACCCCACCTTCTCTGTCTCACCAGTTAGAATCTTTCAGAAGCTTTTGAAAGGGCCAATGCCCAAGACGATCTCAAACCACTTAAATCTGCCTCCATGGGAGTGGGGTCAGGCAGGGATATATCTCCAAGCTCCCAGGTCCTTCTAGAGTGACGACAGCACTGGGAAGACCACTCTATGTACAGACCTGGCTCATATCTCCTCTTCCTCATTGTCCTGGCAGCTAAGAAAAGCTCTGGTTCCTGTTACCTTATTCTTATTATGCAGAGCAATTCCTCTGTCTGTCTGATTTGCTCTCACTTACCCAGGCCTAGGCACATTAGGCCAGCTCTTCTCAAAATAATAAATAAATGAGGTCAGTCATGATGTGCTCCTACACGACAGCAACCTTTTCCTCTAAAATGAATCATGTCTCTCCCCTTACAGGGGAAACCATTATACCTCCAAGCTTTTGTATTAAATACCATATTTCAGTGATTTTAAGACTCAAATATTTTCCACATTTTAACCTATCTGAAAGCATATGTATCTTATCATCAATGGGGTATCATAGTTTATTTGACAATTTTTATTTTCAGTGTTTCAAATAACAATACACCTTACAGTTGTAAGGGGATTTGATTTGATGAGATAGTGTAGCAAGAACCTTTTTATTCCTCTTGCCACAAGGGCTGGTTTTGCCAAGGAGTTTGGACTTTATGTCATAGGTAGTAGGGAGCCATCAAAGGGTTTTGAGTGAGGCAGTAACATGGCAATGCCTGGCTTTCCAGAACCACTTTGTCACATGCCCGTGGGAGTAAGGCAGGAAGGCTCCTCAATGGAACTGGAAAATCAGGCCTGCCTAGGGGTGAAGGGATCCAAACTTTGTTCCTTGCGGGCAGGAAGGATTTTGATACCCTGTGCTAAGGCCCTCGTGTCACTGTGGTCCAGGGGCTATCCTTAGGGAAGGCTCATCTGCTCTCTCCTAAGAGACCCTAGGTGGTAGCCTTCACTGCCTGGTGGATGAATTCTCCACCTGCTGGCTCTCTCGCCAGACCAGGACTTGACTCTGTTGGTCCTCTCCACCCGGGGTCTTCTTCCCCAGGTATCCTAGCATTCACCAGGCACACACGAGAGACCGAGGTATAAGCCACAGGATCCCATTTGTCAAGGTCCAAAGGGAAATAAAGATGACAGGCAGACAGCACACTGTGGTAGGGAGATCAGACCATTCCCTCCCTGAAGGCAAATTAGCGGGAAAGCCAAGTTGTCACGAGAAAGCCAGTTGATTCACTCATAAAGAGAAAATCAACTTTCAAGAGTACTGAAAGTTCACACTGGCTGGAGCACCTTGTTCTTCGCCTGTTGAAAAATGAATCCAGAAGCAGCCAAATCATCCAGCAGAGACTTCGTGAGCAAGGAATCGGGGCAGGGGTGATGGTTAAGCACTAGCCACGTCTCGCAGCTGAATTGCTTGCGTTGCTCTCCTCCGCTAGAGGGGTGGATGTGCCCAGTGAAACTCACTGCTCAGGTCTGCCTGCCAAGCTTGCTTCTTGCCTGGACGCTGAATGGACGGACCTCGCCAGCATGTGCCCCTGAGACTTTTCATGTTCAGCTTCCAAGGCTGGCCCGTGCCTGCCTCTGACAACGTGGCCCTCCCACCCCCAGAGGACTTGGGGCTTTGTTTACTCCCTCATGGTCACAGTCAAGCCCAGCCTCATCTATCCAAGAACACATTTAAGCACAATCTCTTGGATTTTTCCCACAAATGGCTTATCTCAACTTCCGGCTGTGTAGTTCAATATTTAACCCTTCAAAAATGTATTTACAGGCTCTTCAGACTCCTGGCTGTCACTTACTGGGGACAAGCACCAGGAGGAAATGGCCTTCTTTATAATAAGGAACTTAATTTCCCTTTTTCATCCTGGGCATGGAAACCCTCCCTCCTCCTGGGTTGGAGTAGCCCACAGAGCTGGATTTCACATGCAGTTGAAAGGAAGACAAGAGCTCGTAGCCCAGGGAAGTCTCATAAGTAGCTTCAGGGCAGGGATGGATTTTGCTAGGCCTGCATCACAGGGGTCATCTTATCAGAGCGTTAGCAGCACAGACCCTGAAGCCACACAGAGCTGGGTTCCAATCCTAGCTTTGCCTTAGAGACAGCACTCAACCTCTCTGAGCCTCGTCTTTAAAATGGGTTAATAATACCTGTATCTCCTGGAAGAATGAAGTAAAACAATAATGCACAGTGCTTGGCACACAGTGAGCATTCTTCCTTCCTCTTTGCTTTCTCAGTTTTTCTCATTATTGGAAAGTGTCCCATAAAAACCTTAGACCTCCACAAAAATCTCCTCTTCACCCTCCCTGCACAACCTCACCCACTGGGCAATTCAAAGCAGTGAAAGAAACCTAGCAGTTAAATTTTCTTCTTCTCTTGTCTTTTTTTTAGCAATGTCTTATACCCACCCTAATATTCACATCTATGTGTTTACTTCTAAAGTTTACTTGAAAATAATAGGATGAGGAAGTGGGGAAATGGAGAGTATAGAGGAAAGATGATGGGCCATGAGTTGATAGTTGTTAAAGCTGCAGTGTGTACAAGGGAACTCATATACCATTCTCTGTACTTTTGTGTATATTGATATTTGAAATTTTCCATATTAAAACATATTTTTGAAAGAAAAAAGTCATATTGATGAGTTTCTATTTGCCAGACACTGGTTGAGGAGAGAGGGTTTGGAAGAAGAATAAATTCAGACCCTGCCCCTGAGAAATTCACAGACTGGTGGAAGAAGACAGGAGTGATAGTGATCATTTCAAGCAGAGCAATAAGGGGTAACAGCACAAGTGGGGGCTCGGCGGGGCACCTCGGGGAGAAGGAGGGCGGCTTCACAGCTTCTGCTCTCCCCCTAGACCACCTTGCTGGCTCGCACAAATGCATGTGAGAGGCAGCAGGCGTGCAGAGAAAGATATGCCTGAATGGACATCATATCCATCATGACCCAGTTCATACGTCCAGGAGCCACTTCATCCTTCTCTCTTCCAAGCTGTGTTAGGTGCCTTCCTCTGAGCTACGTCTTCCTGAGCCTTTATAATGCTGAAAAGAGTGATTATATTTGGGTGGGGTGGAGAAGGGAGGAGTCATCCCTGAAAACCTTGTAAAATGCTAAGCTCCCATAATTCAGGACCGATCCTGACAGAATGGCACGTATGTCCACCTACCAAGCAATGGTGGCGCCCCCGTGTGGCAAAAGTGTGAACGTTATCTGCAAATGACCAGGTTCACCTGCGTTCAACTTAAGCCACTCAACCGATTTACAAGTTCAGAAGCTTCTCATTTCTTCAATATTTGCACATAAATGAGACTTAACATAGTTCTACCACACTCCTTCAAATCTGTGGCATAATTTAAAATTGCCTAATTCCTGAATTGTAATTATCTACAATACAGGGTTCTCTTCCTTGCCTCTTTTTTCCCAGCTGAGTAGGAGGGAGAGAGGAAGGAAGGAAGGAAGGAAGGAAGGAAGGAAGGAAGGAAGGAAGGAAGGAAGGAAGGAAGGAAGGAAGGAAGGAAGGAAGGGAGCAAGAGAAGGAAGGGGGACTTCCCTGGTGGCACAGTGGTTAAGAATCCACCTGCCAATGCAGGAGATCCCTGGATCAGGAAGATCCCACATACCGCAGAGCAATGAAGCCCGCGACCCACAACTACTGAAGCCCCCATGCCTAGAGCCCATGTTCCGCAACAAGAGAAGCCACCCCAATGAGAAGCCCACACATCGCAACGAAGAGCAGCCCCCGCTCGCGGCAACTAGAGAAAGCCCGCGCACAGCAATGAAGACCCAATGCAGCCAAAAATAAATAAATAGAAATAAATAAATCTATAAAAAAAATTATTTAAAAAAAAGAAAAGAAGGAAGGGAGGGTAAGATTAGACAGAAAAACGGTCTTCTATTCCTCTTCTCCCTTCTCCATCCCCCAATGAAGAGGCATATCATGAAATTTGACATTAGAGATCATCTTTTCTGTGCTGAGCAGTAATTGACATATAAGTGATGTTATACCCTGATGCTGTCTAGCTCCCCCATTTGGGCTTGTCATTTCTCCTTCCAAAACCTTTATTCCCCCATCTCTCATGTAGGAAGAACAGTACCAACCAGACCTCTGAGGGGTCATAGAAGGGTCACATTAGATAATGCAGGAGAAAGCCCTTTGAATGCTGTAAAGCTGCAGACTCACGTTAGGGGCATTGTGACCGGCTGACACAGGGCATCCACAGCCCGGTACTTCCAAGTGACTCACCAGCCTCTTGTATGAACCCCTCTCACTAGGAGGCCCTGAGGGTAGCTGAGCTAATGTTTGCAAACCACTTTAAAGAAGAGAAGGGCTTTAAAACTCCTTGGATCACTTCCAGTTAGATGACCTCTTTACAAGAGTACAAAGCAAAGCAAATGTGGACTTTTCTCTTCCTTTTAATTTTCTTTCAAAACGGGAGACAACTCACTCCATCATTAGTGCACATCACTGTGTTTGAATTAGCCAAGCGAGGGCAGAAGAGTTTGGGGGGTGACAGGCTTATTAAAAATATCATTATTGTTATTTTTTAATGGAGAGAGCAATGTGTGCTTATTTTTTAAGTGTAAATGATATAGAAGTATAGAAAGTAAAGGGGAAAAGCCCAACTCTTCTGAATACCACCTCCACCCCTTCCCAGAACTGGCCACTGTTAAGACAGGTGTAAGAGCTTTCTGTGCATATGGTCCTGCAATTCTCTTTCTTCACTTAACCATAAACAGTAGGTTGTGTTTTTTTTTTTACAAGGATGGAAGTTTTAAAAGAAATTTAGAAGGCAGTATAAACGTTTTACCAAGGAGACTGCTTATTCAAATCTGTTTCTTAAGCCAAAACCCAGACTTGGAACGTTACCCCAGCATCTGAGGGGAAGGATGTCCTGTGCACACCTTTGTCACGTATTCGTCCTCCCAAACTAGAATGTGAGCTTCCCAGAACCCAGCACCATGCCCGGCACAAATCAGTGTTTGCCGAGTGAATAAATGAATGACCTTGATTCCGCAGAATTAATCTCCTCTGGGCCCCTCTGTGCTTCACAGCATCTTGCTTTCCCAGCACTTCCACACTTCGGGTCATTTTGGCCTCACAACAGCCCTCTAATGTGTGTTGCACTTCATATTTCATTTTATGGTTATTTTATAGCGGGGGAAACAGTCCCAGTGAAGTCACAGAGCTGGGCCTAGAACCCTGGTGTGTTCTTTTGCACCCACTCTTTGTATTCACCAATGCCTGCCTCTACTGTGTACAATGGTCAGAAGATAACAGAATCAGTTGAATGTCTACATAGCTGAAAGCTTGCTTTGAGGTGGTGAGGGTTAATCCTCTTCAGTCTGTGAGCTAGGAAGGCTAATTTATGTTGGGTGCACTAAACTTTATGAAGGCCTCTGGTTTGCAAATCCATCTTCCGCCATCTGCTGGATGAAAGCAGCATTTCAGTACTGCCGTTCATCAGCCATGGTAACAGTTACCATCTGTTAAGGTACTACTTAGTGCCATGCAATTAACAGGTATAATTTCTTTTACTCCTCCAAGCAACCCTATAAGGTAGGTCCAATCTTATCCCCATTTTCAGATAGGCAACTGAGGTTCACGTGGTTAGGTAACCCACCCTATGTGTACTAGTTTCCTAGGGTTGCCGTAACAAATTACTGTAAACCTGGTGGCTTAAAACAATAGGAATTGGGCTTCCCTGGTGGCACCCAGTGATTGAGAGTCCGCCTGCTGATGCAGGGAACGCGGGTTCGTGCCCCGGTCCGGGAAGATCCCACATGCCGCAGAGCAGCTGGGCCCGTGAGCCGTGGCCACTGAGCCTGCGTGTCTGGAGCCTGTGCTCCGCAACGGGAGAGGCCACAACAGTGAGAGGCCTGCGTACCGCAAAGAACAAAAAAACAAAAAACAAAAAAAATAGGAATTTATTCTCTCAATTATGAAGGCCAGAAGTCTGAAATCAAGGTGTCAACAGGGGCTTCTTCCAAAAGCTCCAGGGAAGAATTTTTCCTGGCTCTCCCAGCTTCTGGGGCTCCAGGCGTTCCTTGGCTTGTGGCTGCATCGCTCCAATCCCTGCATCCATCTTCACACAGCCTTCTCTTCCTTCTCCCTGTGTGTCTTTCCTCTGTGTTTCTCCTACAAGGACATTTGTCATCTAATTTAGAGCCCACCAAGATAATTCAGGGTGATCTCTTCTCAAGATCCTTAACTGAATTACATCTACAAAAACCCTTTTCCCAAATAAGGTCACACTCACAAGTTCCTAGGGTAAGAAGGTGAGCATAACTTTTGGGGGTTGGGGGAGCAACCAGTTAACCCAGTACCCTATGTTCTTTAGTTGACATGTTGCAGAGTCTATGCTTTTAATCAGTTAGGTGGGATCGAGACAGCTGCTAGCAACCCTTCTCTCTGTGTCTCCTCTACCCCTCAATCCTTCCCATTGTAGGTCCACCCTTTCTCTCTTTTCAATTAAAGGACAGGACAAAAAAAAAAGGCTTGCACCCTGAGCCTCCCTGCTCTTGATCATTGCATAGGGTGACCACATGATTTACTATCCAAATGAGGACACATTTGAGGATCAAAGAGTAAAAGTGAGTGTTAACAATGATCCTGCGATGACAGGCACATCAGGACTGTGAGGGCAAAGCTAGATGCAGAGGGTCCCTGCCAGGGCCTCCCCAGGGTGGGCCTCTCCTGCTGGCTTTCCCAAGACTCCGTGCCCCCCTTTTCTCTTGCACCCGAAGTCAACACCCTCTGCCAAGCACCTCCACCTGGCAGGTGATCAGGAGACTCTGAGGCCCAGTAGACACCTACTAAACGAGTGCTGAATTCTTTTTTAAAATATTTGTTGAACATGGACTTTGTGCTGCTAATCGTTGGCACGAAATCCCTGCCCTCAAGGAGTTTATAAACTAGCAAGGGAGTGGCTGACAGCGGAAGTGCGCTAACTTCACCGGCTGCCGCCTAAGGGGGACTTTGCACGTGGGAAAGGCTCACTGAGGCAAAGGGGAAGGAAAATGCCCCAGCAGGGCTGATCCAGGTGCTCTAGCCTACCATCTCACACAGCCCTCACATTCCTATGAGGAAGGCATGGATCCATGGTCTATTATCAAAAATCCTTGAGGCCAATGTATTCTGGAATTCAGATATTTCTCGATTTCAGAGCAAAAGTGTGTTGTAACCATTTTCTATTCTGTACCTGATGGTCTGGGGCTATACTCCCCCCCAGAGTGAATATATTCACAATATATAGCAAAATATGTATATTCACATTAAATAAAACAAACACAGACTGTAAAAAGTTTCATGTCAGTTCAAGGTAGGATTTTATGGCAAATTAATTCAGATCAATTAGATTTCACTGCTAAATGAGTTAAGGAAAAAAATGTCCGTTTTTATAGTTTGGGGATTTGGGGATTGGAGATAAGAGATTGTAGGGCAGTAATATTTGCTCCAATGTGAAGACAAAGAAACTGAGGCTCAGAAAAGTTATGAAACTTGCCCAAGACACACAGTAAGTGGTGCAGCTGGAATCGAACGTTCATCTGTCTCCTGGCTCACCTGCAGTATCACTCTGTTTTGATATTTTTTGATTCAGGTAAGGGAGTGAAGCCCGATCATGAGCAATATCATGATTTCTGAGATAATATTGGCTGCTCCGTCCTGCTTGTCTTTGTAGAAACACTTGAACCAAAGTTTTAAGTCATATAAACATGCATGATCTTTTTGTCTGCCCATGTTTGTAGCGTGCCATTCTTGAGCCATCTGTAGTGTGAATGATTCTGTGGTTTCAGGCACGGGGGTGCAGTTCCTACTCATGAACTTGGAAGGGGCTTTAATTAAAAAGTGATGCAGGTGACAATACAGGCAGAGTTGCTTAGACAACAAAACCAAACAGCTCCGTTTTGTTCACCTACTTCAAACACATATGATTACTTAACTTTATAAAAAGAAAATAAAGTCCCAGGGAGAGTAGTAATCATTCCTAACAGCACCTTTAAAAGAAATGGTCTGGGGGCTTCCCTGGTGGCGCAGCAGTTGAGAACCTGCCTGCTAATGCAGGGGACATGGGTTCGAGCCCTGGTTTGGGAGGATCCCACATGCCGCGGAGCAACTAAGCCCGTGTGCCACAACTACTGAGCCTGCACATCTGGAGCCTGTGCTCCGCAACAAGAGAGGCCGCGATAGTGAGAGGCCCGCGCACCACGATGAAGAGTGACCCCCACTTGCCACAACTAGAGAAAGCCCTTGCACAGAAACGAAGACCCAACACAGAAAAAAAAAAATTAATTAATTAATTAATTAAGGAAAATAGAGAAAAAGGACAGAAAAAAAAAAAAAAAGAAATGGTCTGATTAGTAGAAAACACCCAACCCACAAATAATTTTAAATGCTTGCTTCCTCAACCATAGTGCGAGATCAGATTCCCTGACCTGGCAGTCCCAACATACACACACACACACACACACACACACACACACACGGATACACAGACACACAGACCCATACACACATCTCTCTCACACCACACACCCTCACCACACACACATACACAGACACACATGCTCCTCATACACACATCTGTCACACACACCACACACACACACACACACACACGCACACACACAGATGATAAACATCCTATGGACGGTGAAGCTTGGTTGAATTTGTTCTTCTCGTCCCCTCTGTTGGGCGGTGGTGTGCTAAACTCCACTGGATGTTACTAACCCCAGCTAAAGTCAGGTGACCAAGGATTCAGTATTGTCAGGCTTCATGACCACATGACTCATCACCACTTTTTGGCTTCCTGGGGTGAGAATTCACTCCAGGCCAACAAAGATGGTAATATTCCTTCCATAGTTAATCCTTTCAGCCTCTCCTCACGACTAGGTTTTCACCATTGTTTTGTCTCTTGACACAAAAGTTGACATGCCCAGAAAATTCCCTTAACAGGTCAGTTTTGTGTTCCTCACACTTCTGCAACAAGGAAAGAAATCACAACTTACTTAAAACAATTCAGAGTTTTCCATTCAAATTGCAACAATGACAGTTATGATGATTCCTAACTTTACTGAGAGGCTACTATGACCCAGATGACACAGCATGCTGTGTGATTTATCTTGGGAGAATGAAAGCGATCAAATTACAGCTTTCAGGACTGTATTATATTGTATGCAAATACCAATAAATACTTACATAGCATTGTCATGTGCCAGGCACTGTTCTAAGTGCATTATATGTAATCCTCTCACTGAAACCCATACAACAACCCTATATGGTAGATACCTATGTTATGCCATTTTACAGATGGGGAAACTAAGACCCAGAGAGGCTAAGGAACTTGTCAAGGTCACACAGCTAAAAAGTAGTGTAGCTGGAATTATGATTGAGACACTCAGGTCCTAAAGTTCATGTTTTTCCTGTTACTGTGAAAACGTTGTTTCTCTAGGGATGAGGCCTATATCTTACTGTCCCTGCATCCCAGCTCTCAGTATTGTACCTGGCAGAAATACATGCTTAACACATGTTCAAAGAGGAAGTAAAACATGGGGGGATGGGAGGGAAGGAGGACACCTGTTTCAGAGACATACCTGCACGGTGCTCCCCATGGAAATGAAGGTCCGGGGCCCATTAGTAATCAATGAGAGAGAAGAGCTGATGGATAGATCTTCAGGGGTTTGCTTTTATGAGCTGTCTGCTGCAACCCCATAAAGGGAGTCCCCTTTGCAACTTTACCAACGGCCAAAGGACAGAGCCTATCAGAATATGCTCATGATCCCAACAGCAGGATTAAAGGGCTTTCCACGGACGGGGGTGCAATATGGGGAGCATAGAAGCATAGCTAGGTAGGGAACAATCATTCTGCTGGGTCCATTCTCTAAATAACAGTATTTTCTAATATTTGTAAGGAAATATTTAGATCTGAAGATTGTGAAGACCATGCTGATGCAGAGCAAAAGCCAAACTGTGCAGAGAACTGGCCCTCTACTTCCTGAGGGTTCCAGAATATCAGTCATACCTTATTAATGTAGGTAGCATGTTTTAGAGGAGTTATTTGTTTCTATCTATCTCTCCTGCTAGCCCAAGTGTTCCTGAGGTGCAAGGACCTTGTTACTCATCCTTAGTATGGTGTAAGTGGTTAAACATGTGACCTGGGGAGTCAGATTACCTGAGATAACATTAAGGCTTCCTCATTTACTGTGTGGCATTTGGCAAGTTACCTAACCTCTCTGAGCCTCTCTTTTCTTATTTGTTAAATAGGAAATAATGTTTTCCATAAGGGAACTTCACCAGCTTCTGAGCAAAGATCTCTGGCTGCCTGGGAAAAGTCTTACTGGGGGGAAAGGAAAAAGAATGACATTAAAGTGGGGTTCTGCATGCATTACTTGATGAAACCTTGATGATTAAGTGAGAGATTTATGTAAATTGCTTAGCACAGCGCTTGGCTCATATTGCATGTGACGAAGACTGCTTCTTAGTACCTACACTCCCCTTCTTTCTTTCTTTCTTTTTTTTTTTTGCGGTACACAGGCCTCTCACTGTTGTGGCCTCTCCTGTTGCGGAGCACAGGCTCCGGATGCGCAGGCTCAGCGGCCATGGCTCACGGGCCCAGCCTCTCCGCGGCATGTGGGATCTTCCCGGACCGGGGCACGAACCCGTGTCCCCCGCATCTGCAGGCGGACTCTCAATCACTGCGTCACCAGGGAAGCCCCCCCTTCTTTCTTTAGTAATAGTGTCACCAAAGTTTTAGTGGGGTGTGTGCCTTGTTTCAGAAAGAAGGCTGTGGAGAACCGTGAAGAAATGGTGGGGTGCGTGTGGCTAGGGGCAGGTGTCCACTTGGCCATGGCCAAGGTCAAGGTGAGAGGAATACTGAGCACCCTGTCAGTGGTGGAAAGGAGTGGTGAGCACTAGGGTGTTTCTGGGGCAGAGTCAGCCAGATTTTATGAATGACACAGGGAGAGAAGAAGGCAGGTGGCAGGGAGGGGATGAGACCAGAGGGCACGCGGGTTCTCAGCATGATGACTAAGTGTGGGGACTTAGTAATTAACAAGTCACTGAGCTAGAGAATGGAGGAGGAGGAATAGGTTTGGGAAGCAGGTGATGAGCGCAGTTAAGGACACACTGGGCAGAGGGGCAGAGGGGCTGTCCCATCCAGAGGTCCAGCCAAGTTCCTTTGTTCGCCGCCTCTGTGGAACGGCCTTTCATCATCACTATGTATCCTTAAAAAGAGAGTGGCATGGACATATATACACTACCAAATGTAAAATAGATGGCTAGTGGGAAGCAGCCACACGGCACACGGAGATCAGCTCGGTGCTTTGTGACCACCTAGAGGGGTAGGATAGGGAGGGTGGGAGGGAGACACAAGAGGGAGGGGATATGGGGATATATGTATACGTATAGCTGATTCACTTTGTTATAAAGCAGAAACTAACACACCATTGTAAAGCAATAAAGATGTTAAAAAAAAAAAAAGGGTTTTGCAAAGATCACGCAAATATTCTGTGCCTGGAAGATCAAAATAACCTGCAGAGGGAGCAACTTTCACACACACACACACACACACACACACACACACACACACACAGCCTACAGTCAGCCCTCAGGTGGCTCCCCCTGCCCCTCCAGGTCTGCTTTCCAAGCCTGCAGCTCGGCCTGGTCTTGCCCCACACCAGGCTCCCTGGGTGGGATACAAAACACGTGTATCCACAGCACAGAAAGACCATATCTACCCCGTCAGCGATGGTTTCTGCGGAACGCTTGGTCACAGTGTGCAAGATTTTTGTTTTACTACAGAGTCGTTTCGGTGAAAATAGCCAACGTGATCATGTTGAATTGCACAGCTAACCTGGAGCTCTCTCCATTGCAGTTCTGCTCCCTGCAGACATTTCCCTGCAATTCTATTTTGCACCAACTCCATGCAGGCTCTTACAAGTCTTATAAAACTACAAAGGGCCTGAAGCAAGTGTGCTACCCAATCCCCTGACCTCAGACCAGGGAGGTCAAACAGCAAGGGTGGATGATCTTTTTTCTCAGCAGGGAGTTTTAAGAGGTCAAATCACCACCTTGAAGACCCAGCCCAGTATTTAATGAATGCTTGTTAGTGTCTGTCACTAAATAAAATATTGTGTATGTATTATCTTATTTAATCCTTAGACCTAAAGAACAAGGCAGGTAAGATGAGGCTCAGAGAGGGTGAGGAACTTTCCTAAAGCTGTACAGCTAATAAATGGTAGAGGTGGGATTCCACTCAAACCTGTCTCACACCAGTTCTCAATGCCTAACCACTGGGCTGAACTGCCCTCCACCATCAGTCCAGGGCTTCATTCTCCCGGTGATAGGACCACAGTTAGCATTGCTGTCATTTACTTCCAGGTCCTCTAGCTCAGTTTGCCCTATTTTCCATGTGTTGTTCTTCACATCTGGACTGGTTTACTGAAAGGGATGTGTGTGGCTTCCTACCATCCACCAAGTGTTAGAAAAGGAAAGGTCTTGGCCATGAGGAAACTCAGAAAAGGTACCTCTGGCTCTACTTGCTCTCCTAGAAGTGATGAGTGGGGCAGACAGTGGTGACCAGTGTCATGTTGGCTCTGTGAGAGTGGCCGCTTGGTGAGCTCTGTGTGCAGGTGACCATCATACCTAGCTCGGGGCATAATGGTCTTAAGATAGAAAAGCTATCTATTTGGGTCCACATCAGTGTACTTTTTATAAAGCAAACCTGGGCAATGAATGTTTAGAGTTCTGAGGTAAAACAAATGAGAAAGGATGGACATGTTTAGAAGAGACTTTGATAGTTCTGTCTTCTCTCTGAATCGTTTGTTTCCTCTGAGTTGCCCTCTCGCTTTCTCTTTGTTTGCCTCCATCACCATCTTTCCCGGTAGTCGCTGAGTTGTCAGAATGGGACAGGCTAAGTGGCAGTGCTTACAGGGTTGCAGAGGTAGAGGAAGAGCGAGTGTCGAGGTAGCACTCCGGCTTTAAATGCTTCAGCCCAGAAGCAGCACACGTCACTTCTGATCAAATTTCACTGCTGAGGGCTAGTTCCAGGGCTGGGGAAAGCGATCTCTCCCTGTGCCCAGGCAGGAGAGGAGAAAGGGACCTGGGGAGCACTGGTGATCTCTATCATTGAGACTTTCCTTTGATGTCTACTGATAGCTGTTGACATGATTAGGGACAAGGAGAATTCTGGTAAGATGTCATGGTAATGGTGCAGGGTTGTTTGTGAGGTGGTTTTTTTTTTTTTAATTTTGTCAAGGTGTGATTTATATATCATAAAATTCACCCACTTTCAGTGTACAATTCAATGATTTTTAGTAAATTTACCACTTTGTGCAACCAGGTAGTATAGCAGGGTTTTTTGTTTGGTTTTTTTTTTTTGCGGTACGAGGGCCTCTCACTGCTGTGGCCTCTCCCGTTGCGGAGCACAGCCTCCGGACGCGCAGGCTCAGTGGCCATGGCTCACGGGCCCAGCCGCTCCGCGGCATGTGGGATCCTCCCGGACCGGGACACGAACCCATGTCCCCTGCATCGGCAGGCGGACTCCCAACCACTGCGCCACCAGGGAAGCCGAGTATAGCAGTTTTTTAATCTCCTTGAATCCCACCAGTAAAACATTCACAGCCACTAGGTTAGCAAAACCAAAAACCCACGGACCCAAACCTGGCAAGCAGTGTTTCCTTGAACTCCAAAATTTGAGTCAGTAGGAACAAGCTGCCAATAATTGCATGACCCACCTGATATCAGAAACTGCAGAAGAAAGAAGAGGAAAGGTAAAGGGGCATCTGATGCCCCTAAGAATTGGAGGACCCCCCCCAAACACCAAAGAAACTCACTGGAAAGTTCCGCAGGTGTTGGGCTGCACCCAGCAGGCCTACAAGGCCTGTGCTGGCCAGTTTCAAGACCAAAGAAAGAGCCCGGAGTCAGCGGCAGAGACATTGATGGTTTAACGGATGGAGGAGCTTACACATCTGTAGCAAGGTCCTGGAGAGACACCCCACCTTGTACGGCACACGGCGGGCAGGACATGATGGCAGTCTGCTCCCAGTGGGGAGGAGCGATTACCAGTTATAGGGGAATTGATGTCAGGTGGGCTCATTAGTTACCAGGGAAACCAGCAGAGGGGCACACCCCTCACCACACCTTTGACAAGAACAGTCCCTAGCTGGGGCCTGGGGTAAGTATGCAGGAAGGTCAGTCATGTGCGTAGGTGTAGGTGAAGCAGGCACTGGTCGGGCAGGGGATGTACAGAGAGCAAGAGAACAGCCATCTGGAGTGGCCTGACCATACAGTGGGCCATTTAGAGAATGGAGGCAAAGCTGGGGTCTGGTTCAGGGGAGGTTCTAATGCACACATGAGTACAGGATGACTATGGGAAGATCTGATCATGCTGGTGGGGTCCAGGGGTCCCAGGGTCCAGAGGTCCAGACCCTATGAACTCTTAAAGCCAACAAGCCAAAGCACTCTTCCAGGACAAATCCCCACCCTGAGGAGAAAATGCTGAGAGTGTCATCCAAACTGAATAAGTCAGGGCAAACAGGCAAAGAAAAGTGATGATAAAATAAAGGGTGGGGGCTTCCCTGGTGGCGCAGCGGTTGGGAGTCCGCCTGCCGATGCAGGGGACGTGGGTTCGTGCCCCGATCCGGGAGGATCCCACATGCCGCAGAGCGGCTGGGCCCATGAGCCATGGCCGCTGAGCCTGCGTGTCCGGAGCCTGTGCTCCGCAACGGGAGAGGCCACAACAGTGGGAGGCCCGCGTACCCCCCCCCGCCCAAAAAAATAAATATAAATAAATAAATAAATAAAGGGTGGGGAGGTGAGCAGGGAAGAGGAACTCAGAACGTACAAGGTCATATGCATAGCTACTTCATGAAATCAACAGAAAGGGATGCTGTAGACTGTGAAACTAGAAAAAGCTCTCTTGTTTTTAACTCTTGAAAGTAGAGGGGAAACTCCTTTCCCTAAAAAAACGAGCCACAGGAAAGGACTGTAGTCAAATACCAACATTATTATAAGGAAAAAATAGAACACGAAGCAGAATGATACAACCATGAGAATGAAAAAATACCAAAAAACATGCCACAAAAAAAGATGAAAATTGTGATCTAATATTTCAAGATGAGCTTAAAAAATAAGAAAATAATAGAAACTATGAAAGACAACATAAATCAGAATGAGAAAAAAAGTAGGATGATTCAGGAAAAGGAAGATTTGAAAAGAGAAAGAATTCAAAAAAGAATTGGAGATAAAAGAAAAATCATTTCAGAAATAAAGACTAAACTAGAAGGACAAGAATAAACAAACCAAATGAAAAGTGCCTTGAGAGAAATAGAAATGGAAAATGGAAAAAGTTTTTAAAGCCAAAAAGGAAAAAAAAGAGGTAAAAAGGGCTTGAGGGAAAGTAACAAGCAGAGAAAACAAGCAAAGAATATCCAACGTACCTATTAGAGTCCCCAGAGAAGAAAACAAAAGAATGAGACAAAAAATTATTAAAAACTAAAATACAAAAAGAGCTTGAAATTTAAAAAAAAACACCTTAGACCACATATTGGAAACCAAAAGAACCTACTATATAGTACAGGGAACTATAGTTAATATCTTGTAATAACCTATAATGGAAAAGAATCTGAAAAATTATATATATAATATATATACTATATATTACTGTACAGTATAAAATTTTTATTATATAATATATATATAGATAACTGAATCACTTTGCTATATACCTGAAACTAACAGAACATTGTAAATCAACTATACTTCAATTTAAAAAGACTTTTTAATTTTTAAATTAAAGAAAGCACACATATTGAACAGACACGCTGCATAAATTGGAAAAATCAGCCCTCAATAGCTCCACACTGAAACTACTGAATTTTAGAGAAAAATCTTAAAAATCCTTTTTGCAGCCAAACAGAACAAGTATTTTATAAGAGAAAGAAAATCAGATCGTCGTTAGACTTCCAACATCAATGCTTCATTCCAGAAATCAATGGAGTAACTTATTTAGGATATTCAAAGAACATGTGAGTCAAGAATTTAAAATCCAGCCAAATTGATCTTCAAATATAAAGTCAGCAAACATCCTGTTATGAACGCACAAGAACCTGGGAGGCAGTAGTACTTCTAGGAGTCTTTTCCGAGGAATCAAAGAATGCAACCAAAACGGCTGAAGAGACAACGGCATAAGAACTGCTCAAGTAGGCCAGATAACAAAGGAAGATTAATGATAGAATTAAAATACATCATTTGGCAGCCCAGATGAATTAATAGATTTGTTTGTTCAATGATCATCAGTGGCTGCTAACATCACAAAAAGAGAGACAAAGATAGATTTGTCACCAGAGAAGCCACCAGGGAAGCCCCTATATATATATTCTTTTTCAGATTCTTTTCCTTTATAAGTTATTACGAGATATTGAATATAGTTCCCTGTGCTATATAGTAGGTCCTTGTTGTTTATCTATTTTATATATAGTAGTGTGTATCTGTTAATCCCAAACTCCTAATTTATCCCTCCCTCTCCTTCCAGATTATTCCATATTTTTAAAGAGAGAAAGACAGTGCACACATGATTGAGAGAGAGAGATTAGGAGATTATGGGAATAAAAAGTGAACTGGGGGGGCTTCCCTGGTGGCACAGTGGTTAAGAATCTACCTGCCAATGCAGGGGACACGGGTTCGAGCCCTGGTCGGGGAAGATCCCACATGCCGCGGAGCAACTAAGCCCGTGCACCACAACTACTGAGCCTGTGCTCTAGAGCCCGCGAGCCACAACTACTGAGCCCATGAGCCACAACTACTGAAGCGCACATGCCTAGTGCCTGTGCTCCACAACAAGAGAAGCCACCGCAATGAGAAGCCCGCGCACGGCAACAAAGAGTAGTCCCTACTCACCGCATCTAGAGAAAGCCCGCACGCAGCAATGAAGACCCAACACAGCCAAAAATTAATTAACTAACTAATTAATTTTTAAAAAGTGAATTGGAAGTTCTGGGTGTGGTTTCTACTGACCTGGGGCCTCACTATAAAGTTATTTGCTTCAGCCATTTGATGGCAAACTCCTAATATCAGTACCTTTCAGTCTTTTAAGTTGGTCAGGTTATATTCCCCAGAATAGATTCTTCCTATTACTAGACATAGATGGTAAAGGCCTGGCGACCAGCTTCCTGGGAGCTGCATGAGGAATTGTGGGGTGAGGGCCTCAGCATTTCATTGTTAGGGTACCGCCATCCTCACCTGTGCCTGGGATCTCTCCATCCAGAGACCCTATGTTTTTCCTTCTCCAGAAAATAAACCTCTAACCTGCTTGGAGAGGGAAGCAGGAGTCATCCAGCAGTCCTGGGTAGAGGACGGGACCTACAGGTCTAACTACTTCTTAAACAGCTGCCAAAAAACACTCCTTATTGTAACACCTATTTTATACTATTTCTTGATACTCCGGGAACCACAAATTCCCGAACATTTTCAAGATTCTGCAGTGAAAATAAAGGGTTCTCAGCTGTCAACAAAAACTTAATCAATAGTCCATCTAACAAAGAAGTGGAAAATTTATTTGAGCCAACCTGAGGATTAGAACCTGGGAGACAGTCTTTCAGAAGCTCTGAAGACTGCTCTGCCTGCTAGAGGTCAAAGCCCAGTTACACACGTTTTTGAGACAAAGGATTATACATCAAATAATGTACTGGCAGTTTACACAATCCAGATCTACATGAACCAGTAGTGGATCACCGTGACCCCTTATAGGATTGAGGGAAGGTTATCTCCTAATAAGGTCTAGTTAATGCAGATGCACAATACACACTAAAGGGGAGACAGGAGGCCCACATGGGCAGAGAAAATTTTTAGGCTTAAATTTTTTTTTGTCTTGCCATAAAATTTTGGCCCGATGAATTTTATTTCATCACAGCTTTCCCCATTGCCAGTTTAGAATTCTACGTCAGTGAATCTGTTGAGCCATTTACCTCTCATTCATCCGTGTTCTCTTCTTTTACTCTCCTGGCCATGCGAGTCTACAGAAAACACATACACACACACACATACACACACACACACACACACACACACACACACACACACACGACATTTTTAGCTGGGTTCTGGGAGAGAACAAAAAATGAAATGTGTATACCAACTTACCCTTTACCCATTTCTTTATTCTTTAATTCAAAAACAATAATATAAATACAGAAAAGTACATACAAATATGTATAGTTTAATGAATAATTATAAAACAGGTCCATGTGACCACTACGCAGGCCAAAAACAGAACACTGCCAGCACCAAGGAACCTCGGTGAGCCTCATCAGATCCCAGCCCCGTCGCCACCAGGGGCAACCTCCATCCTGACTTTTTAAAAAATCCTTCACTTGCTCTTCATTTATTTTTCACTTTTCTCTACAGTAGCCATCTCTATACCATATAATTTAGCTTTGCCTGTTTAGGAGCTTCTTTTGATGGGAAACGTACCATCGTATTCTTCTGTGTCTGGCCTCTTTCCTTCAACATTACGTTTGTGAGGTGTATCCATGTTGCATGGAGCTCTGATGTATTCATTTTCTTTGCTGTTATTCCATGATGAATGCACGGTAGCTTTGTTTTCGCATTTTATTTTGTACGGACACTGGACTGTTTACAGTTTGGGTCTATGATGCATAATTGTGCTGCACACATTCTTGGACTTGTATTCTTGCAGATTTACACAAATTTCTCTAGCTACATGCCTAAAAGTGAAACTGCCATACGATAAAATATGTGAATCTTCAACTTAACTAAAAACCCCAAGGTGTCTTCCAAAGCAGGCCACCTCACTGTACAATTGGAGAGGGCGTCACCGCCCCAAGTGTCCTATGCAGATGGACACTCTTAAATGTAAGATGAGTTGGCGACTTTTGGGCTCTGTCAATTTGTTCTCCCACCAGAAGCTTTTGAGAATTATTCCTATTGTTCCATGTCTTGCCAGCTCTTGGAATTTTCAGACTTTAAAATTTTTGTGAATCTGGTGAGTGTATAATTATGTTTCATTGCATTTCCATGATTACAAGTAAGACTGAGCACATCTTATGTTTATTGGACTTTGGATTCCTGATCCTCCCTTTTTTAACATTATTTTGAAAATATGCATTTGTTTCTGTAATCTAAACCGCGTAGTTAAAACCTTATATATCTGACACAGTGTGTTACCCCTATAATGACTCGGGGTGGGGCGAGCTTACTGTTTCTATGCCAATATGTTAAATTCTGAATAACGCCAACTCAACATAGTACAGTTGGATTCTTTGTCCAGCATTGACAGCACAGCTAACGCTTTTATGTTTACCTATAAAAATACAACTAACTCCATCCTTTTAACTCACAGAAATCTGATTTCTTTACCACTTTGCTCCTTACTGATTTCTTAACCACTTTGCTCCTTAAAGTGATTTGTAAAAGGTTTTCTGGGACTTTTTGTGATCACATGGTCTCTGACGTTGCTCGTCCTTCTTGGCTGTTCTGTAACATTTGACGCTTTATGCCTCCCTCCTTCTCTCTATTGGTTTTCCTCTTATCTGGAGACTCTTTCTCTTTTTCCACCCCCATCTCTTCTTTCTAACATCCAATCAATGTTGGTGTTTTCCAGTGCTATGTCTTTAGACCTCTCATCTCTAGTAAATATCATTAGCCCCACAAGCCAACTCTAGTCCCTGGGAAAATTCCCCACCCCCATCCCACATTCACAGGGATGAGCCTTTAACAGGTGTGTTTGTATTGCCTTCCCTCCCTTAGCTGATTGGCCCAGGGTGGACAACAGACCAAAGATGGGTCAATCAGATTCCTGCTCCCCCAAATTAGGGACTGAGACCCAACTCTGAACTCTGGCTGGAATTGTGACATGAGAACTTCAGAGCCAGAGGCAGCCTCATTCTAACAAGTGGGCGAAGAAGTGAAGACAGCTGTCAGGGAGAGGACAGAACAAAGCACACAAGCACAGAGTAGCAGAGACAGAGACAGTGAGAATTCCTCACATGATGTTTTGGTCCCCAGGTTCCAGGCCCATTCTCACCCTTAGGTCCCATGAGACAGTCACAGCTCATCCTTATTTCAAGTCCCCTCACTGTGTTCAGGCTTACTTAGCATGTTCACTGTATTCACAACATAAGTCCCAACCGATCTCTTCTCTTCTACCTCTACCCACTTATCCTGGATGATTTGATTCCCACTGGAATTTATCCCAGAGCCCTGTCCTACCCAGCTGAAAGGCACCATTGCTTTGTATTTCTTGAGGAGAGAACTCCGTAGCTCAGGAGAAATTCTCGATGGTGTGCCTGGTTGGTTCCCACTTCATCCCACCCTGGGCTTGAGGCTTTTCTGCCATGGTTTTCAAACAGGAAATCGTCTGCTCCTTGTCTTTCCTCTAGGCCCTGCCATCCTTCCCCAGCTTGGCAGCTTTACTTCAGTGCTTCTGCTCATGCCCCTTGTCCAGAACTCCTTTTTCTCTAAGCCTGGCTATTATGACTTAGCACCTGCCTGCTCTCCCCAAGAACAGCCATATTCTTAGCTATTGCTGTCAGCACCTGCTCTGAGGATCCGGTTCCTTAACCCCTTTTCAGGACAGAGCCTGGTTCAGATACAGCAAATATATGGCACAGGCTGTCTGTTCCCCCATCCCACAACAGCAATGTTTTCATTAATCATATCACTCTTTCTTGCTGGTGCTGGACAGGACATCACCTTAGAATCTTTCTTAACATGGTCCTGGAGTACCAACAAATTATCCACCAGAGCTGGGTTCTGATGATATGAGAGAATGATGATGACATTGGCAAGAAAGAGACATTTAGAAAGATTTGGGAATATGTATTGAATTCTAGTTTTAGCCCTAGATTTGAGGAGAAGGCATAATTCCAAGTGCAGCAGACTCATAGGCAGATGGAAGGCCAGGACCATAGAGGAAGAGAGCCCAGGGGTGACACCTCCCTTCCCTCCCTGGGATCTCTCTGCAGGCTGGGCTTGCTCCCCTCAGCTGTCTTCAACCCTGGTCAGTGGCCTCTGCATCTCTGTAGGAACTATTTGGTCTTTGGATAATGTAGTGGTTAAAAGCATGGGTACTAGAGCCAGGCTTCCTGGGTTTGAATCCCAACTCTACCATTTACCAAATGTGGGAGGGACTTCTGGCAATTTATTTGACCCCTCCCGCCCCTGTGCCTTGATTTCCTCATCTGTAAAATGGGATAATAATCAGATCTACCTCATTGGATTGTTGCGAGGATTAAATGAGTTCATATGTATAAATGCTTAGAAAAGTGCTCAGTAAACGTCTGCAACTATTATTATCCCACAAGGAAGCTACAAGTTCCTTGAGACTCAGTTGGTCTTCTTCATCTTTTCCTGGCACATAGATGGCTCTGAATTGAAGAACACAGTCTTTGAAGACCCAGAGATGAAATCTCAGCTCTCCCGCTCAATATTTGGGTGACTAGAAAATAAGTATCCTCCTTGTAAAACTGAGATGATAATACCTACTTTATAGAACTGATTTATAGAATTGTGAGTATTAAATGAGATAGTGTATGTAAAGCTCCAAGGACACAGCAAACCCTAAAAAATGCAAACTCTTACCATCAAGGCTAGGTATAGTGTCATGCCTATGGAGCCACACTGCTTGGTTTTGAATTCTGGTTCTGCCACACAGTTGCTTTGTGATCTTGTCACAGTTTTCTCTCTGTGCCTCAGTTTTCTGTGTTCCCTGTGCCTCAGTTTTCTCCTCTTTAAAATGGGGATAATGCTAGCACTTACTTTATAGAGTTTGGGCAGGATCAAGTTAGAAAAAACGTGTATGGCCCTTAGCCCAACGCCTGACACATATCTCAGCCAATGCCAGGTTGTTACTGTTTGTTTAATAAATGAATGAATTGTAGACAAGGCTTTCAAAAGTGGACTTGCTAAAGGACAGAATCATTGAGTGCCATAATTACCAAGACCCATCCTGAAGCCAGATTCAGGTTAAGCCAAACCCATAAATGCAAGGAGAGCTCTGGGAGACAGTAGCCCAGTGAACTAAGCCCTCTCTCCCTGTTGTCTTCTCTCACTGGTCTGGGACATGGGAACAACTGGCACCTAGAATAATAGGCTGCTAGAGCTGGAAGGATCTTTGTGACTAGATCAGGTAGGCCATTTTCTCCTGAGTAATTGAAACCCAGAGAGATAAGTGACCCCAGTTGCCCAAGATTCAGGTCAGGTCAGTGGCTTCATTGCAACACGCTGTTTCTCGACTCCACAGTTTCCTCCTGTGAAAATGGAGATGTGCTTGCTGCCCGTTGCCTGCTTCAAGGCATCTGGCAGCCATGAACTTCAACTCTTCCTGGGCTAAAAAAGTTCAGCGGGAACAGTAGAAAAGTGAAGCAAGAATGATGTAGGGTCTACTCGCAGCCTCTAGAGGGAGCCCTGAGCACAGGCTGGGACGCACCATACTGGCGCGCACCCAGGCCCTCGGGGCGCGGGCTGCAGCCTGAGGACCAGCGCCAACCCCCCACCCCCACCCCACCCCGCCCCGAGGGCTCCTAACATCAGGCCGATCCCTTCTCCGGGCACTCGGAGCTCTGGGAAAAGCCCAGGATACAGGCGCAAACACAAGGCTTTCGGCCCTTATTCCATTCACTCAAGGTGTGTGCACCTTAACCCCACTGAGCCTCGGCTGTCAGGTGGGAAGTCACATCTGCCTTGCCTATTCCAGGATTTAAAAGACTGATTGATCCTCTGACTAAATAAAGTCTAGGAATTTACCCCAAATAAATAAACAGAATCAGGTAGAAAGATTGGTATGCAACAGCAAATCTCACTGTTTTTGTCTCATGACCCCTTTATACTCCTAAAAAATTACTGAAGACCCCAAAGAGCTATTGCTTATATGGCTTATATCCATCAATATTTATCATATTAGAAATTAATTCTTAGAAATGTCTAAATATATACTCATTTAGAAATAATAAGTCATTATATGTTAGCATAAAGAGCATTTTTGTGAAATAATATTTTCCAAAACAAAAACATACATTTTTTCAAGTCTTTTTAATATCTGGCTTAAGGTAAGAGAGCTGAATTCTCCTTTTGCACTGAGTACATGGCGACTTCACATGTCATGTAACATCTGAAAGACTCTACTATACACCTTGAGAATAAGAGTACAGAATAAGAGTACAGAGTCCTTGAGGACTCCCTAAAAGGACACTGCAAAGGTCCAGGGGCCACACTTGGAGAACTGTTGGTGTAAAGACATTTTTCTTAGTGTTCTTTATAGCAGGGCGACTCCCCTCTCTCTTCTCACTGCCACCAGGCTGGTTCAGACTTGCATTACATGGGGCAGGTGACAACAAAAGTCTCAGAACTGGTTGCCTTGCCCCTACCCTCCTTCCACTCTCAACCGTGGAGAGAATTCTTCATAAAACACTGCACAAGGGCTTCCCCGGTGGCGCAGTGGTTGAGAGTCCGCCTGCCAATGCAGGGGACACAAGTTCGTGCCCCGGTCCAGGAAGATCCCACATGCCACGGAGCGGCTGGGCCCGTGAGCCATGGCCGCTGAGCCTGCGCATCCGGAGCCTGTGCTCCGCAATGGGAGAGGCCACAACAGTGAGAGGCCCGTGTACTGCAAAAAAAAAAAAAATACTGCACGATCATGTCACATGCCCCCCCTCCCAAATCGTCTCTTGATCCTTCACTACCTATTCAGTGCTCGTACACCTAAGGGTCAGGCTCCCTGGTCTGATTGCAGCCCAAATTCCCACCCTTATGTCATACTCCACCTGTCTGATGTGCCTGATGGCTTTAGCAAAACCAGACTATTAACCCTCCCTCATATGTGCTTTCTGTGTCCCACCTCCATGTTTTTGTTTCTTTGGGTCCCTTCACTTAAAATATTCTCTCTCCCAGGACTTCCATGGTGGTCCAGTGGTTAAGACTCCGCGCTTCCACTGCATGGGGCACGGGTTCGATCCCTAGTTGGGGAACTAAGATCCTGCATGCTTCGTGGCACAGGCAAAAAAAAAAATTACTCTCTCTCCCATTTCCTTCCATTCTCCTTTCTCTTTCAGACTCATTCCTCCAGCTGGAGACCTTCTACAAGCTTCTAAAATACTTGTTTGTCTTCTTTTATGCAAAGCAGAGTGTTCTGATGTGGGGCTTCTGACCCAGCTGTTGAGAGATAAGTTTCAAAAAAAACACTTGCTTTATCAGTTTCCTATTGCCACTGTAATTACTACAAACTTAGTGGCTTAAAATAACACAAATTATTACCTTATAATGGTGGGGGTCAGAAGACAGAAATGATTCTCAGAAGCTAAAACCAAGGTGTTGGCAGAGCTTTGTTCCTTCTGGAAGCTCTAAGAGGAGGATCCATTTCCATGCCTTTTCCAGTTTCTAGAGGCCTCCTGCATCGCTTAGCTAGTGGTCCCCTCTTTCCTGTTCAAAGGACGTCACGTCTCCCCCTCTCTCTGACTTTCCTGCCTCCCTCTTACAAGGACCCTTTTGATTACATTGGACCCACCTGGATAATCAAGGACACTCTCCCCATTGCAGGCTTCTTAATTTAATCACATCTGTAAAGTCCCTTTGGGCATGTAAAGTAACATATTCACAGGTTCCAGGGATTAGGACATGGGTATCTTGGGGGACATTATCCAATCTAATATCACAGTTGCTAATATCAAAAGATAAAAAATCAAGATGCAATCTCAATGCATTAACTGTACAAATCTTGGAGTCAGACATACACCCCTATGTGAGATAAATCTCATTCATCTGATTGCTTTGAAGATTCAATGAGATAATCTGCATGAGGCATGATGACAGCTACACTGAGATCACTCACCAAATGCCTGTGACTATTATTATTGGCTATTATTTGGCATTTTACCACCAGCTGACTTAGAGTTGCCTTCATAGCACTTGTCATATTTTATAATTATTAATTTCTTTGGGGTGACTGTGCAGTGTACAATGATTTTTAATTATGTAAATACGACCTTAATTCTCCTACAGACAAAAAATCTATTTGTTTAATCTGTCTCTCTCACGTTGGATCATGAACTCCACATGGGCGAGAGCTGTTTTACACACCATCAAATTCCCAGAATCCAGCCCACTCATGAATACATACATACTTAACAATCTATAAGTGTTTATGGAATTAATGAATTCAGTCTAATTTATAAAATAGTTCTTCTGGTTCCCCATTGCTTTCAAGATAAAATTCAGGTTCTTTACTTAGCAAGACAAACAAGTTTCAGTAAGAGCTAGTCCCATCTTGCTTCAAGTCTCACTTCCCACCACTCCCTGCCATCGTGTACCTTACCCTCCAGCAACACCAAACTTGCCCCATCCTCTCAGGCCTCCAGGACCTTTCTTGGGCCAGTGCAGCAGCTTTCTTTGTCTGGAATGGCCTCTCCCCACCCTCAGCGATGTGAACACACCCATACATCACCCCCTCCTTGTCACCTGGATAAGTCCCGCTCACCCCTGCTTAGCCCAATGCTCCACTCTGGACAGCTCCCTCATGGCCCCCCACATTCTGGACAAGGGGGCCTACCAGATCCTCCTTAGCCCCTTGAGCTTCTACCCACCCTGGCTTGAAGGGCACTGGATTGCAACTGCCTGTCCATCTGACAGCTTCTTCCCACCCTCACCCCAACAGCCTGTAAGATCTTTAAAAGCAGGGACCAGATCTTACTCACTGTTACATCCCCAGAGACTGGTAGGAAGTACATAATAGGTACTCAATTAATGTTAGCTGAACCCCTGCCTCTGTCTCTAGAATGTCAGCTCCTTGGGTACAGGGACGATTTTATTTCTCTTTATGTCTTCAGCCTCTGGCAGGAACATCGCGGGCACTCTACCAATGTTTGCTGAGTGGCCAAGTCTCTCCACAAGATGCCCTGCCCACACTAAGTTACAGGCTTGTGTGTCAATTACTGTGTGCTAATCACCACTGCTAGCCTTTGCAAGGATTAAAAATAAAAACAAGGGCTTCCCTGGCGGCACAGTTGTTGAGAGTCCGCCTGCCGATGCAGGGGACACGGGTTCGTGCCCTGGTCCAGGAATATCCCGCATGCCGCGGAGCGGCTGGGCCCGTGAGCCATGGCCGCTGAGCCTGCGCGTCTGGAGCCTGTGCTCCGCAACGGGAGAGGCCCCAACAGTGAGAGGCCCGCATATCGTAAAAAAATAAATAAATTAAAAAATAAAAACAAAATACTATTCTTCCCTCCAGAGCTCACAGGAAAATACAGTGGGCAAGACCCAACATAATTATCTATTGATGGCCTCTACAAATGCTTTTCAATGGATTCTACTAGTTATACTTCTCACCAAGAAGTATATCTCACAACAAGAAAGGCTAATGAATAATCCTAAAATAGCCACTATTTCTCTCATTCTATCAGTGATGCTCTAGTTCCTACTCTCCGTATGCCTGCTCTGCAGCTGCCCACACCCTTCTATGGATAACACCGGGGCTCCGACAACTCCTCTGACAAACCAACAGACCCACTGTGTGTCTAGCATCATCCCTTCCTCCTCTCTTTTGACCTTACTGACACTTTCCCAAGGAGGCCAGAGGACTTCCCTTCCCCAATCCACTCTTATCTCACTTGGCAGTCCCCAGATGCCCAGAGCACCAGCCCTATCTTCTGAAGCAGAACTCTGGTAGCAGAAGAAAGGACAGTTGGGGGCAGGAAAGAGGTGTTCACAGAACAGTCTCCAGAGCACCCAGACACACACACTGAAGCGGCAGATACAGCTTTATTTCCTGTATTATGGAGAAAAAAAATTATCAGTCTCCTATTAAGGAGCACATGGCTGGTTGTGTAACTGCATCCTTTACAACCGTTTACCTAATTAGTTTCTTTCCAACCAGCCTATTTATCAGCAGATATATTTTAAATTACTGTGAATTGGAGGGAATAGGAGATAAGGAAGGGAACTAACATTTGAGAAGAGGCTCCTGTGTGCCAGGCAAGGACTGTGCTGGGCATCTTTATATGCGCTAGCTCTTTAATCCTCACCAAAACCAGCATACCAAGAAAAAGACAATGTAGTGCTAGATACTGACCATCTGCATCTCCCAGGGCCTCAGAAAGTTTCAAGTATTCACAAAGCTGATAAGCAGCGTTATCATGATTTGAAGACAATATCCACAAAACCCGTGCTTTTTACACTACACGAAGTTTTCTGTTATGGAGCAGCTGCTATATGGCAGTCACATGGCCAATGATATTCCATGCATCTTCCCCACAACACTATGGGAAGTGGTTTCATGCAGTCACTTTATAAGCAAGGAAACCAGGCTCAGAAAGGTTAGGTACCTTGTCCAAGTCCATATTTACAAGGAGCTTTCACATTGAAATCTTAAAAACACCCGCTACCACTCCCCCACCACCCCGCCACACACACACACACACACACACACACACACACACACACACACACACGAGAGAGAAAAGAATAGCTCCAGCTATATTAAGCAGGAAAGGATTACAGGGAATTGGGTGCTTACAAAACTGATGGAAGAGCGGGATCTAGGCTGGGCCCCCAGGAATGGCACCCAGAACAACATCCAAATGGTATCTCAACTGCTGTTGAGGCCCCGACCGCCTTAGCCACAACCCAGGATGGAGAAGCTGCCATTATCAGTGTTGGCGCTGCATCAGCCAGGACTACACCAGCAACATAGCGTAGCAACAAGGCGGCCCCACCTTCATCCCCATTTAACTTGATTCCAATTTGAGCCTCAAGCAAGCACATCTGAATGACACTCTAATCATACCCAGAACCTGTACAGGAGGCTGATAAGGTGGAGTTTACCTTTGCAGCCTCTGCAGTTCAGGAAGGCACGCAGAGGAAGGAGGGATAGATGCTGAGCGAGTCATTCTACTGTATCTGTCATAGTCTGCACTCCCACGGGCCCCCAACGGCTACTGCTGAGAAGCCCCCTTCCGAAGAAGCTAAGGATCAAGTCCTCCTACTTACAAGCACTATGTATGCTGTGTATCTATTGTTTCTATCTGCTACATAGATCCCACTGTGTGAATCCACCACTTCTTACCTAGCCAGTCTGCCAGTGATGGAAACCCAAGCTGGCTTTTGGGCCTCCTTGGGAAATTACATAAGACATATGCTTGGCCCTGATGGGCTTTTGAGCTTACATCACCTGATTTCACTTTCATCCACTATAGAATAATAGGATATATAACTATATAAGTATGTATGTATATATGTATGTATATGTAGAATATAGAATGACAATAGGTAACTTCCATGGAGCATTTGCCATGAGTCAGATACTCTTCTAAATGTTGTAATGTACTAATTCATTTACTACAGTCCTCATGGATGGTCATAAAGATTAAGTTAAGCAACACAGGTATCTGGCATTTTATACCAGGGACATAGTGCTGCTCAGTAAGTGACAGTTCTTATCACCAACCACTAGGTCAAGTGAAGGACACCAAGGCCTGTCCATCACAGTCTGGAATGCACCGCCAGGCAAGATGACTCAGTTTCCCTCTGTGGACCCACCCTATGGCCTGTGCCACTTAGATTCTAGCCCCTTAAACACAGGTGGACCTGATCTGTTTCTCTCTCTAACTCCCCATGAGATTAGGATACCTTTGAGGCAGGGGGTGGGTCTTATTCTTTTCTATACTCTTTTCAACACCTCGCACAGTGACTGGTACATGTAGGCATTCAATCCATGACTGTTGGATGAAGATATTAATGTGTAGGGGAGTTTATGATAGTCCTAAACCTCATAAGAGAAAATCCTTGGGGTGTAGATTCCATAGGTGTTTCAAGGAGTATGGGCTCATTGGCCTTTAAAGGTCAAAAAAGGGTATTTCATAATATGCCAGGGAATGTTATTCTCCTAGAGGATGAACTATAGGGAGATACCAAAAACCGGGGCTGTTTCCTATATGCCTGGCAGAAGTTCAGTTGGGGTTGGGATAACGGGGAGGCAGCACCTTCCACAATGCTGAGGCAGCCCTGCTGTTCTCAGAAATGAACATTTCCTAAAGGGCTTCTTCTAGATCAGTTGCCAGACTAGGTGCTAGGCTTGCAAGCTCAGATGCCTACAGATGGCAGGCAAGGAACTTAAATGAGTGAGGAGTTCACTGAAGAAAAGAAGCAGTGGGGACCACGGACATCTTCTCAGCGACAGCTGCTGCTTAATCTCAGCCATTGTTGCCATGTAGGCTGTGGACCCAGTGTTAACCAGGTTCTTCTGTTTTTCAAAGAACGCCAGATGATATCGATGTTTATGGGTCTAACTTTTAATGTAAATTTGTAAGTTAAGATGGTCCTCAGGCCTCACATGTTCTCTGAGGAAAGTATAAGCTTTTACAGTTATCCAGGAAGAAGTGATCAGGTGCTTACCTAAGGCAGTGGCAATGGGGACAGATAGACGTGGCGGAGGTAGGATAACTAGATTTAACGACTAATTGGATGTAGATGATGAAAGATGTTGTAAAAGACTCTGATGTTTCCAGCCTAAATGACTTAGAGGAAGCCAGTGCCACAGGCAGCTTCATGAAATGGCACAAGAATGGCTCTTGAGTCAGACAGAACCGGTTCAAACTCAGCCTCATCACTTACTAACTGTATGACCTTGAGCATGCAGCTTAACCTCTCTGAGCTTCAGTTTCTTCATCTATTATATGGGGCTGTCTCCCATATAATTATTTTAGAAATAAAAGCAAAAATTATTTTTATTTTAGAAATAAAAACAAAATAAACAAATGGGACCTAATCAAACTTACAAGCTTTTGCTTGAAAGGAAAGGAAACCATAAACAAAACGAAAGACGACCTGTGGAATGGGAGAAAATATCTGCAAACGATGCAACCGACTAGGGCTTAATTTCCAAAATATACAAACAGCTTACACAACTCAACAACAACAACAGAAAACAACCCAATTGAAAAAATGGGCAGAAGAACTAGACATTTCTCCAAAGAAGACAAACAGCCAACAGGCATATGAAAAGATGCTCAATGTTGCTAATTATTAGAGAAATGCAAATCAAAACTAAAATGAAGTATCACCTCACACCAGTCAGAATGGTCATCATTAAGAAGTCTACAGGGACTTCCCTGGTGGTCCAGTGCATCCAACGCAGGGAGTGTGGGTTTAATCCCTGGTTGGGGAGCTAGGATCCCTCATGCCTCTTGGCCAAAAAAAAACAAAACATAAAAAAAAAAAAAACAGAAGCAATATTGTAAAAAATTCAATAAAGACTTAAAAAGAATGGTCCACATCAAAAAAGAATCTTCAAAAAAAAAAGAAGTCTACAAATAACAAATGCTGGGGAGGGGTGGAGAAAAGGGAACCCTCCTACACTACTGGTGGGAATGTAAGTTGGTACAGCCACTATGGAAAACAGTATGGAGGTTCTTCAGAAAACTAAAAATAGAGCTGCCATATGATCCAGCAATCCCACTCCTGGGCATACATCTGGACAAAAATATAATTCAGAAAGATACATACACTCCAGTGTTCATAGCAGCACTATTCACAATAGCCAAGACATGGAAACAACCTAAATGTCCATCGACAGATGAATGGATAAAGAAGATGTGGTACATATATACAATGGAATACTACTCAGCCATAAAAAAAGAACAAAATGCCATTTGCAGCCATGGGGATGGAACTGGAGATTATCATACTAAGTGAAGTAAGTTAGACACAGAAAGACAAAACCATATGATATCACTTATATGTGCAATCTAAAATATGACACAAATGAACTTTTATTTAAAGAGAAACATACAGACATAGAGAACAGACTTGTGGCTGCCAAGTGGGAGAGGGTGGGAGAGGGATGGAGTGGGAGTTTGGGATTAGCAGATGCAATAAACCACTAGGTCCTACTATACAGCACAGGGAACTATATTCAATATTCTATAATAAACCATAATGGAAAAAAATATATATAACTGAATCACTTTGCTGTACAGCAGAAATTAACACAACATTGTAAATCTACTGTATTTCAATAAAACTAAATAAAAATTGTAAAACTATACAGGGTAATGTTGAAATATATATCACAGGCGTTGTTAATAAAGATTAAATAAGATTGTGCATGTAGATTGCTTAGCATAGAACCCGGCACATAATAAGAGCTTAAATGTTTGTCAAATTTATTAGCAACATCTCTTCATTCTACGTCCAGTAAAATGAAGTGTTGGGGTTTTTTTGTTTTTTGTTTTTTTTCTTGGTAGTTTGTACTCTTCCCCATCCCCTGATCCAGGAGTATCATGTGACCCAGGCCTGGCCAATGAGAACATTACATTCTTCTGGTGATAGTGATTAGTTCAGGGACCAGATCACATAGTCTGAGAATGGAATCAATGTAGTAAGCAGAGTTAAGGGATGAAAGATAAACCGAGTGCTTCTGGAACATTTGGTTGTCTTCAGCATGCCACATCTGAAATCAACTCTATGTCTGGACTTTTCAATTAATATTCCTTTAGATTATGTCATTTGGATTGGATTTTCTAACATGTATCACTAAAAGAATCCTGATTTATCACTACAACTACTGTTATTATGACTTTTTAACTTAGACTCCTAATGATTGGCATAGCCTTCATAGAATTTAAAGCTGACAGCAGTTGGGTAAGCCGTCTCCAGCCATGGTCCCCTGGGGGTGAGGCCCTGTTCTTAGATGAGGGTGAGAACATGGCATGTATCTGAGGTACCCTTAGAATCTATCCCAAGGTGGGGACTTACCCCCTCACAGCTCAGCAGCACCTACCGAGCTTGAAGTTCAGAAACCCAGTCTGAGGGTGAGGCAACAGGTATGGGGTCACTTCTTCTGTAACTTCTGTGGTTCTTGTCTGGCTTCCAGAGGAGACTCTCAGGTTGGACATTAGCTCGGGAAGCAGAAGTCAGGTGAGATGTAGAGACTAAAGAGAACCCTGGATGTTTGGAGAGAAAACCCTTCATCTTGATCCTCCAGGGATATGGTACCTAGGCCTTACCAGCCTGCTGTCACATCCCATGGGGTCATGAGAGAGGGTGTTACATGTGCAGGGCTCTGGCATTTGGGAGACACGGGTTTTAGCCCTGTCTGCAAAACACACTAGATGTCTAATCTAGGGACATGCTACTTGCCTCTCTGATCCTTATTTTCCTCATCAAGAAAGCTGGGAGAATTTAATAAAATGATATATCTATAGCACTTAGCAGTGTCTGAAACATAGTATGTATGTTCTTAGCAAACACTTTTTTTTTCCTCTCTGAGTCTCAAGTTACTCATCTGTAGAGTAAGGGCAATGAGACTAAACTCTGGTTACTGGATAATCCATGAGGTTCCTTCTAGCTTGAAAATATTTCAAAACACTCTGGATTTCTTTAGCTTATTTAAACTGAAAATAAAACATACTGCAAGCTTATCATGATACTATAGAAACATAACCCTTCATGCAAAACTCTTGGTGTCAAAAGCAATTCATAATTATTTAGGATTCTTTATTGAATTCCTCAGTACATAAAAGACTAAAGCAGACATTAGACTGCTCCAAAGCTTGTATATAACAGAAAACACCCAGGGAGGTATGGGTAGTGCTCCTATGGTGGTTTTGAAATACGTCCACAAGTTCTGTGATATTCTCTTCTTCAAGAGGTGAAGACTAAATCTCTTCTTGTGTGTGGGGGGCTGAACTTGTTGATTCTCTTCTAAGAAACGGACCAAACAGAAGGGACAGTGTGACACTTTGAAGCCCAGCTCATAAAACGCATTGTGCTTCCTCCCGCCAAGAGCCGTATGAATGAGCTGCCTTGCAGGAGAGCCCTTCAGTCCAGTCAAGTCTGCAGGTGACTGCAGCCCCAGCAACACCTTGAGCGCGGCCACCCAGGTGAGTCGCTTTGGAATTCCTGACCCACAGAAACTGTGGGATAATAAATATTTGTTGCTTTAAGCCATTAAGTTTGGGGGTAATTTGTTACATAACTGCTAATAACTAAGACAACCCCATAATCAAGCACATTGATAATTTTGCAAGGCGACGTATAAATATTCATAGTAAGTGGTTTAAATAACATCTGCAAATAAACTTCCTTCAATTCAGTCAAGTTTGACTGCAAAGTGAGTTGCCCCAAACTTGACTTCCGGTTTTCAGCGCATTTTTATTTTATTTTATTTTATTTTGTAAAGGTAGATGAGAAATTGTGAACAGGGATTACATAATGCAAAACACTTAAGGTGGGGGGGTGGGGGGGTGGGGGGTAGGTGGGGGGGTGGGGGGGTGGGGGGTAGGTGTGGGGGTGGGGGGGTGGGGGGTAGGTGTGGGGGGGGTGGGGGGTGGGGGGTAGGGGTGGGGGGGGTGGGGGGGTAGGGGGTGGGGACAAATTTTTCAGTCCCAGTGTGCCTGTTAGACAATGACCGTGTCAGAAAAATGTCCTGAGTTAATTTTCTTATAAACAAGCATTATCAGCCGCAAACTGCCTTCCCCACTAAACTGTGTACTCGAATGTATGGACTTTCTCATCTTCACAGACTTTGCAGCCTCAGGGATTTTTAGAGATCATCTAGGCCATAGTTTTCCAAAGTACGATAAAGAGGTCACCCTCATCAGAACTGGGAAGGTTGGGGGCTTCCCTGGTGGCACAGTGGTTAAGAATCCACCTGCCAATGCAGGGGACACGGTTTCAAACCCTGGTCCGGTAAGATCCCACATGCCGCGGAGCAACTAAGCCCGTGCGCCACAACTACCGAGCCTGTGCTCTAGAGCCCGTGAGCCACAACTACTGGGCCTGTGCGCCTAGAGCCCGTGCTCTGCAACAAGAGAAGTCACCACAGTCAGAAGCCCGCGCACCGCAACAAAGAGTAGCCCCCGCTCCCCGCAACTAGAGAAAGACCGTGCGCAGCAACGAAGACCCAATGCAGCCAAAAATAAATAAATAAAATAAATAAATTTATTAAAAAAAAAAGAACTGGGAAGGTTGGGAGAGGTACTTGTAATGCAGACTCTGAGGCCTTAGCCAGGCCTGCTGTGTCAGAATCTCAGACCTAGGAATCATATTAGCTTCACGGTGTTGGGTAAATTAGCTAACCTCTTTAAACCTGAGTTTCTGCATCTATAAAACGGGGATAATAATACATGCTTCTTAAGATTACTAGCAGGATCAGAGGAAATGGTATAGTAAAGTGTCCAACACAGTGCCTAGTATAAAAATGATTTCTGAATTGAGTTATATAATTAAGTGTATACCTTGATTCCAGGAAGCCCAGGACCAGGGGAATGCATAATACCACCTCCTCTGCCGTACAAGGCATCAGTGGGGTGTAAGAGCTTAAGTATGATAATAGTATTAATAACAGCAACACTATTGTTGAATGTTTAAGTGCCAGGTACTGATCTAAACACTTAGCTAACATTAACTTATTAAATTCTCATAACAATCCTGTGAGGCAGATGCTGCCTTTTGACCCATTTTACAGATGAGGAAACTGAGACACAAAGCAGTTAAGTAACAGACTAAAGTTATAGCTTCCAGGTGGCAGAGCCAGGATTTGAACCTAAATAGTTTGTAAGAGTAAGATTCACCCAGGTTTGCTCTCCTTAAAATAAAAGAGAAGGGACCCCAAGTCCCAAAGCATATTCCTTTCTTGATGAATGTCTGCTACTCTGCCTCAGAGCTATAGCTGAACCTGAGATCCCAAGTGAATTGTGGATCCTGGCAAAGCTGGCTCTCATGCTCTTACCAGGAGCATGTTTGGATGAAACAAAGGGAAGCACTGGGCCTAGGGCAGACGGACACTTTCTGGAGAAAGCAGTCCAGGCAGGAAGCCTGGAGGGCCCCCAAGAGTAGCTTAGCTTCTTTTAGCCTGAGCCAACTTCAGCTTTAGAGCCGTCACACAATCCATTTCCTCTGCCCAGAATTCTCCCTGGGCTTCTTTATCCTTCAAGTCCTATCCTTTACGTCCTCCGAGAGGCCTTTATCTGATATTCCATTTGAAATAGATGTCCCGTCCCATCCCCCATTCTCGATTATTCTCTGTAATAGCCCACTCTTTAGCTCCTACCAGCACTTACCATAAATTTTAATGATTTTTAGAAATCTTTCATCTGTTTCCTGATCTTCCTCACGGCTTCAGGAGAGCAGGAACCATGTCTGTCTCATTCACCACTGTAAACTTCGGGACCTGAGTGTAAACAAGGTGTGGCACATAATTGATTCCATCAGGACTTGTCAAATGCTGGTGAATATGATGAAAAACATGAGTGGATATACTGGCCTTTCCCTCTCCTGCCCACATTGACACCCATTCCTCATCACTTCACCCTACATCTTTCCCTTTGAAGGGAATCGCTGAGCTTGGATAGGGGACAGACCTGCTTTCTGCACCTGTCACTGTTCTTAGCAGAGGATTTCTCCCACTCTCCAGCCCCAGTCTTTATCACAAAGCACCAACATCTTCTGGGAGGAAGGCTGAACCAAGCACGGAAGCGTGACCTGAACAGAGTGGTTCAAAAAACCTACTTAAATATTTTTAAAAGTAACCAGCTTTGGAGCTCCAAAGTCTTCAGTCCTAGAAAGAAAAATAGAATGGATTCAGTGATTTATACTACTGGGAGCAAGGGTTTTCTTTAAGCTACAACCAGCGTCATTAGCCATTGTATACAATCCACTGAGTGATATCCAAGGTTTGAACCAATTAAGCCACAGCTTCAGATCATGGCTGGAGACAAATGATGGCAGAGAGAAGGCACCGAGGCCCCATCTCACACCCCAGCTGTAGACAACGGATAGTCCTATTGACTCTGGCAAGAAAAAACATTGAAATACATTTGAGGCAGGGCAGTAACTTTTCTGTTGAATGTGTTCTTTCCCTGCAGAGCCCTAAGAAAGTAAAACTGATAACTCGAATGACTTCAAAGTGGCAAATGGTACAATTCACTGAGAAAACCAGGGCTGCACAATCATTAAAATAGCAGAATCTCCCAGAAGCAATTCCTAGAAATAAAATGCCAACCACAGTACAAATTGTCAGAAAGCCTTTGGAGCAGGAATTTCCAGCTTGACAGAAACCATCCACATAGTGTACTGAGACAAAAGAATAGCATTATCCCAATTCCTTACACTTGCACTGTTACTGAGACTTGGAATTTAACTATTCAACTAAATAATTGCTCTGAAGTTCATTTGACATTTTTAGCTCGGTGACCCTGGGTGTGTTACTTGACTTCTCTGGGTCTCTATATCCTATAAAATGGAAATAATTGTAGTACATATTTGCCTCATGTAGTATAAAGACTAAATAGATTATAATATACCTAAGTGCTTAATGCAGTGTCTGACATATAGTAAATGCTATGGAAGTGTTGAAAACCGATTAATTTTTGCATATGTTTATATGGTTATTGCAAATATGCTCACAGTGAAGCTTCACACATCTCCATCACATTGAATCCTACTACCAGTTTGTTCTTCCACTTCCTTCCTAGAGCAACCTGAGGGCAAGGACTCAGTCTCTTTCTCCATGTATCCTGGTGCCATCAATGATCTGGCAAATAAGCATTCAGTAAGTATTTCTGATGAATAAATAAAGGCATACTACTCTGAGGTTATAAAATGAATATCACACAGTCCTTGCCCTTGAAGAGCTCATATCCACTGGGGGAGAAAGACACTGAACAAAACTCCATCATGTGATTGATTAGAATTCTTAAAGAGAATAGAATTCTAATCTCTTAAAGAGATTAGAATTCTTAAAGAAAACACTGCTGTTAGAATTTGCTTGGGTTGGGGTAATGAGGGAAGAAGGTGATGTATAAACCAACCTCAAAGTAGGGGAGGACTTTTGCCAAGTAAAGGTTGAGTGAAGGAGGTGGCATCTCAACTGAGTTTGAAGGATGAGTAGGAGTTGGCCAGACGAAGAAGGAAAAGAGGACTCTGTGGGCAGATGAAGTAGCATGCATGTGCTTCAGGCTCTTGTGTGGGGAAAGCATGTGGATCTGTATATGTGTGAGAGAGACATTTCGCTATCGACTGTAAATTCCTGTAGAACAGGGGTCAGCAAGCTTTCTCTATAAAGGGTTAAATAGAAACAGTTTTCAGCTTTGTGAACCATCCAGTCTGTTGCAACTACTCAGCTCTGTCACTGTAGCAAGAAATCAGCCGTAGATAATATGTAAACAAATGACGTGGGCAGATTCAGCCCAAGGAGGGCTGAATTTGGCCCATGGGTCCTAGTTTGCCAACTCCGACTACAGAACAAGGAAACTGCCCTCTGGCTTCCCAAGGATACAGTGCATGAAGGTGCCCAACCCACAGGGCTTATGCTAGGGAGCCCTTCACATGACCAGACTTGCTCTTTGCATGGGTTATCAAGTGCTGTGCTACAAATTATCTCAAAACTTAGTGGCTGAAATTATCAATATCTATGACAGTTTCTGTAGGTCAGGAAGAAATTTGGGTAGTTCTGGCTCAGAATCTCTTCTGAGGTTGCAGTCAAGATATCAGCCAGGGCTGCAGTTATCTGAGAGCTCTACTGGGGCTGGAGAATCTACTTTCAATAAAAGTAGCTGACAAGTGTGTGCTAGCTTTGGCAGGTGGCCTCAGTTCTTCCCCACATGGGCCCTTCCACATGGCTGCTTGAGTATCCTCCACAACATGGTGGCTGACTTCCCCCAGAGCACACAGTCCAAGGGACCAAGGTGGAAGTCATGACCTAGCCTAGGAAGTCACACACTGTCACTTTTGCCATATGTTATTTGTCATAAAGACAAACATGGATTCAATATGGGAACATACACTATGCAAGACACGAACACTAGGGGGCAAGGAATACTGAAGGTAATGTTGAGGCTGGCTACCACACCCTTTCTCCATAACCCACAGTGACATATGCTTCACTCTTCTCTCCCCTCTTTCAGTCAAATGTTATAACAGAAACGTCAGAGAATTTGAATGTCCCAAACCCTTCATATTACCCATAAAAGACAATAAGAAGGCCACTTGGATAATGTGGAGATGTTAAAAAATTAAATAAATCCTGGACTTCTCTGGTGGAGCAGTGGTTAAGAATCTGCCGCCAATGCAGGAGAGACGGGTTTGATCCCTGGTCCGGGAAGATCCCACATGCCGCGGAGCAACTAAGCCTGTGAATGTGCCACAACTACTGAGCCTGCGCTCTAGAGCCCGCGAGCCACAACTACTGAGTCCGCGTGCTGCAGCTACTGAAGCCTGCATGCCTAGAGCCCATGCTCTGCAACAAGAGAAGCCACCACAATGAGAAGCCCATGCACCGGAACGAAGAGTAGCGCCAGCTCACCGCAACTAGAGAAAGCCCACATGCAGCAACAAAGACCCAACGCAGCAAAAAAATATAAATAAATAAATAAATCCTTGCTATATTTACCTAGAGCATGAGAGAGACTAGGGTACAAACACAGGAAGCTCATCTCTGTAATTCTCCCTGAAGGAAATGGCTTATTGGATAAACCATTAGTTGTTCCTCATCAATAAATCTCCATGCCAGTTTCCTCACTTGCCTAAAGGTGAGCTGTATGAGATAGCCAGATACTTTACTCTTCACCTTCCATAAATGAAGTAGAATCCAGAAACTGCTAAAAATTTTACCTAGAAACATAGCTTACTGTTCCCCAAACAAACCCAGTGGGGCTACTTGAGGAAACAGGCTGAACAACTCCATTTCTATCAAACTATTTGGGACTTAGGGTTCTAACACTTTAGAATTGACGAGACCTCACCATTTTTTTCCAGCCTCCAACTTGGTCCAGCACCCCTTTCCCCTGCACTCCTGACCAACAGCCTTTCTGCTTCTGTTCACAGGTATCACAGGTCCTTTGTGGCTAGGCAGGGCCTGGGGAGAAGCTAGGTGGCATCTCTGCAGAGTATCTCTTCAAGTGGTGCACGGAGGCTCTGTGCTTTGTGACTGGGGGAAAAGAGAGTTTTATTTATTTTGCTTGTCCAGGTGACAGAGACCATTGAGAGAGAAGTAAAGGTGACAGGGAGGGACAGGATATTGTATTAATTTGACCCAAATCTAACTGTTGGACTTCTCTGAAACCCTATAACCAAGAATATGAGGGCCAGAAGCTGAGAGAGACATCTTGTTGTTGAGAGATAGAAGACTCTGGCCAAAAGTAGTGTTTCTTGAGGACTCGTATGACAAACTGTGGCACAGAAGTGGGACCATTCTCCACAGCTCTCAGGACCCAGTGACACACGGGGATGCTGAGCCAGAGGGACCAGGGTGCATTGTGAGGAAGCCCCCTTGGCACATACATTGGTACACACAGGGATGCTGAGCCCGAGGACCAGAGTGCATTGTGAGAAAGCAGACACTGGCACAGACATTGTTGTTCTAACAATTAGTATAGTTGGCAGAGGTAGGAGCAAGTCAGCCTAAATAGTGCCAAGAGCTAAGATGTCACCAAGAGGGAAGCCACAGTGTATGACAGGTGCTCATACCATATGCACTAGGTTGTAGGCGGAGGTAGGTACTCCATGGGGACTCCTGGAAATGACCCAGGCACCTCTGGGTGGGGGGAGAAACTCCTATAATTCGACATGTAGGGGCTATATCTTGGGGTATTCATATAAATGTGCCCTCACTATAGTGGTAAAGAGCATGGATTTTGGAGCCAGACTAGCTGAGTTTGAGTCACAGTGTGGCCCTGGGCAAGTTACTGAACCTCTCTGAGCCTATTTTTCCTCATCTGTAAATTGGAGATAATAATATACTACTTCAGAAGGTTGTTGTGACTATTCCAGGAATTACATATGTAAAGTACTTAGAACAGTGCCACCATAATAACCACCACATAATGGTTGAAAAACTTTTTTTTGTTCTCACAAGTTGGTGATGCCAGGAACAAACTTGTTATATAGGCTTCCTGGGATGAAACTTATCTCTTCCACTATAAAGACTGTTGCTTGTTGGAAAATTCTAGTTATTAAAATTCTTTCTGTTAAGGCAACTTTCCTCCTTGCAACTTCTCCACATTGGTTTCAATTTTTCTCTGAGCTATTCCAGGATAAACCTGTCTCGTGGTAACAGCTCACTGAGACACCTCTCAGGATCTCCCTGAGTTTTCTCTTCGACGTGCTGAGCAGCCCCAGATCTTTCAACCATTTCCCAGAAACCTGGCCCCCAGGTCCCTCTCCATCCCAGAGGCATGCCTCTGAATGCACTGCAGATCGCCAGCATTGGGGAGGGATGTGGACTACAAGCAGACAGCCTGGGGACTGTCTCTAGGATACCCCCCCCCTCACATGAACACATGTTCCTTATAGGAAAAAATGTCAGATGAACCCAACCGTTTCAAATTAATTTTGTTTGGGAGAGCAAAGGAAAGGGAATTTCCAAACAGGGCCAAGGTCTTTGTCAAAGCTGTTCCTCTAAGATAGAGATGGACAACTGGCTGCCTGGAGAGGGCCCAGCTGGGAAGTGTAACCCCGAACAGGGACATGAGCCAGCGCTGGCTCCTCCTTTCAGGAGGTGAGAAGGAAAAGCTGGTTTCCTCAGTAGAGATAAGCACAGAGTGTGTGCTCCAGGAATAAATAAAACTTCTTGTACCTGGCACGGGCCGTAACTCCTGCCCCCAGCTGAGACACATGCCTCTCTCACTCCACTTTCACCGTCCGAAGCCCTGGAGAGTAGTTGTCTGCCCCCCCACTCCAGGGCAGGAGGCTGCCAGCACATTTCCGGGCTTCACTGGCTCAGGACTTTCTAAATGATTTTCTTTTATGGGCCGGAGGGGTAGAAGAACAGGAGGTAGGAGGGAACATGGAAAATGTCATTTTGGTCTCAATCAGACTATTTTCTGAAGAATGACAGTTGAAACTGTCTTCAGTTGCTTTGTGTTTGGCAATATTTCATAAGGATTATGCCCAAGGACAGTTTTGGAAATAAGGCCTCCTCATTTCTTTTTTAAAAAGGTTCCGCCTATTATAAAAGTAAGGCCTGCTCATCAAAGGGGGAAAAAAGCTATCAACCATAATTCAACAATCCAAAGGCAAACTTCATTAACACTTTAGTGCATCTCTTGCCAGAATTTGTCAGAACTTATTATCTCTTTTCCAAATAATTATAATCATAGTTTACAAAACACGATCTCAAATCATTCACACATTTTATGAACATTTCTTCTATTATTATATACTTTACACAAATGTGTTTTTTAACAGTTTTATTAAGATGTAATTCACATACCATATGAATTTAAATTTGCCCATTTAAAGTATATAGTTCAGTGGTATTTAGCATACACAGAATTGTGCAACCATCACCATAATCAATTTGAGAACATTTTTATTACCCCCATCCCCAGCCCTACCCCAACCCTAGCCTTAGGCATCCACTCTTTCTGTCTCTATAGATTTGCCAATTCTAGATGTTTCATGTAAGTGGAATTATACAATATATGGTCTGTTGTGACTGTCTTCTCTCACTTAGCATAATTTTTTAAAGGCTCATCCATGTTATAGCATGTATCAATACTTCATTCCTTTTTATTTCCAAATAATATTCTATTATATGGATATGCTACATTTTATCAATTTGTCACTTGATGGACATTTATGTTGTCTCCACTTTTTAACTACTATAAATAATGCTGCTGTGAACATTTGTGTACAAGTATGTTTTTATTTCTCTTGGGTATATACCTAAGAGTGGAATTGCTGGGTCATATGGTAACTCTATGTTTAACCTTTTGTGGAACTGACATAGTGTTTGCCAAATTGGCTGCATCATTTTACATTCCCAGCAGCAGTGTATGAGGGTTCTAATTTCTCCACATCCTTGCCAGCACTTGATACTATCTGTCTTCCTTAGTGTAACCATCTAGTGGGTATAAAATGGTATCTCATTATGGTTTTGATTTGCATTTCCCCAATGGCGAATGATGTTACAATGGAATACTACTCAGCTGTAAAAAAAACCAAAATAATACCATTTGCAGCAACATGGATGCAACTAGAGATTATCATACTAAATGAAGTAAGTCAGAGAGAGAAAGACAAATACCATATGATATCACTTAAATGTGGAATCTAAAATATGGCACAAATGAACCTATCTACAAAACAGAAACAGACTCACAGATGTAGAGAAAGATTGGTGGTTGCCAAGGGGGAGGCGGGTGGGAGAGGGAAGAACTGGGAATTTGGGATAAGCAGATGTAAACTACTATATATAGGATGGATAAACAACAAGGTCCTACTGTATAGCACAGGGAACTATATTCAATATCCTGTGATAAACCATAATGGAAAAGAATATTAAAAAATCATGTCTCTATGTGTATAACTGAGTCACTTTACAGCAGAGATTGGCATAGCACTGTAAATCAACTATGTTTCAATTAAAAAAATAGAGAAATGCAAATCAAAGCTACAATGAGGTACCACCTCACACCGGTCAGAACGGCCATCTTTAAAAAGACTACAAATAACAAATGCTGGAGAGGGTGTGAGGAAAAGGGAACCCTCCTATACTGTTGGAGGGAATGTAAATTGGTGCAGCCACTATGGAAAACAGTATGGAACTTCCTCAAAAAACTAAAAATAGAGCTGCCATATGATCCAGCAATCCCACTCCTGGGCATATATCTGGACAAAACTATAATTTGAAAAGATACATGCACCTCTATGTTCATAGCAGCACTCTTTACAATAGCCAAGACATGGAAACAACCTAAATGTCCATCAACAGATGAATGGATAAAGAAGATGTGGTACATCTATACAATGGAATACCACTCACCCATAAAAAAGAATGAAATAATGCCATTTGCAGCAACATGAATAGACCTAGAGATTATCATACTAAGTCAGAAAGAAAAAGACAAATATCATATGATATCACTTATATGTGGACTCTAAAATATGACACAAAAGAACTTATCTGTGAAACAGAAACAGACTCACAGACATAGAGAACAGACTTGTGGTTGCCAAGGGGGAGAGGGGTGGGGGAGGGAAGAACTGGGAGTTTGGGATAAGCAGATGCAAACTATTATATATAGAATGGATAAACAAAAAGGTCCTACTGTATAGCACAGGGACCTATATTCAATATCCTATAATAAACCATAATTGAAAGGAATATGATAAAGAATATATATATGTATAACTGAATCACTTTCCTGTACAGAAGAAACTAACATAACATTGTAAATCAACTATACTTCAATAAACTAAATTTTAAAAAATAAAACAAAATAAAGATGTTTGACTACATTGCTTTCTCAAAAGTTTTTATTGGTTTACACTCCTTTCAGCAGTATATAGTTGACCCTCTGCATCCACAGATTCAACCAACCTTGGATCAAAAATATTCGGGAAAAAAAAAATTCCAGGAGGTTCCAAAATGCAAAACTTGATTTGCTGCACACTGGCAACTATTTACATAGCGTTTACAGGCATACTTCCAAGATATTTTGAGTTTGGTTCCAGACCATGGCAATAAAGCAAATATCGTAATAAAGCAAGTCACATGAATTTTTTTGGTTTCCCGGTACATATAAAAGTGATGTTTACACTGTCCTGTAGTCTATTAAGCGTGCAATAGCAGTATATCTAAAAAAGTACATACCTTAATTAAAAAGGACTTTATTGTTAAAAAAAATGCTATCATCTGTCTGAGCCTTCAGCAAGTTGTAATCTTTTTGCAATAGTAACATCAAAGATCACTGATCACAGATCACCATAACAAATATAATAATAATGAAAAAATATGAACTCTTGCAAGAATTACCAAAATGTGATGCAGAGACAGGAAGTGAGCAAATGCTTTTGGAAAAATGGCACCGACAGTTTGCTCGACACAGGGTTCCTACAAACCTTCAATTTGTAAAAAACACAGTATCTGTGGAGCAGGATAAAACAAACCTCAGTAAAATTAGGGGTATGTTGTACATTGTATTTATAACTATTTACAAAGCATTTACATTGTATTAGGTATTATAAGTAATCTAGAGATGATTTAAAGTATAGGGGAGGATGTGCATGGGTTATGTGCAAATACTATTCCACTCTATATAAGGGACTTGAGATTTTCATATCTGCGGGGCTCCTGGAGCAAATCCCCCAACGGGTACTGAGGAAGGACTATATAAGGACTGTATAAGAAAGCTCTCATTTTGTCATAATTGCAAGGGAATTTGTATTTTTTAAAAATTTTTGCTAACTTGATTGGCACACACTTTTTTTACTAATTTGTTTTCTAGTTGCATTTCTTACTCTGAATTTTCTGATTCTGTCCTTTCCCACATTTAAGTGTTTTTCTTGCTTCCTTGTTTGAACTCCTTTTATAGCCCATCTAATTGTTTGGCTCCCTATCATTCATTACCCTGTAGCATACTGATCAAAAATTCTTGCTGGATCACTTGAATCTTCTGCCTCCATAGTGAGAACTTGCAAAGACTTAAGTTAGTCTTTTTTAATGTTTTAGCATCTTTTTACCAGCTGTTTCCACTCCTGGCAGTTCTCATCCTGCAAAACTTCTTATAGTTGCACCGTAACATTTTTGTTTCTTTGCTTTCTCTTGAAAATGGTCCTTTGCTTTCTCCTGAAAATTACCAGTCCTGTGTTCCACCCCCTCAAAGCTCTTCTGGTTGGCTCATTAATTAATTTAACTGTGCAAATAATATAGTTATGTAGGATAAAGCATTCTGCATGCATTACTTCACATTGGCTCACATAAACACTAAGAGATAGTTATCACTATCATTCCTGAGACTGGAAACCTGAAACACAGAGAGATTTAGTAGCTTTTTCAAAGCCACATAGCTAGTAAGTGGTTGAGCTGGATTTTGACCCCAAGCCCTCAGACTCCAGAGCCACTGGGGTAGTCAGCTAGTTTATCTGATCCATGAAATTACATCAAGGGAAAGTAGATGAATAGGGCCTGGTGTTACCATCCCAGGTCAAAATGTACACTTTCATAGTGACCTCAACCCAAAGTTATGACTAGTTTTGGTCACCATGACAAGACAGGTACAAGGTAGGGGAGCTATTTTAGGGTCAGATGCCATTGTTTCCCTTTCTCAAAGCACGCTGCTTTGTTCTATATTGTATCTGAGCTAAATATGTATAGTCCTGGCACAGAGTAAGTGCTCAAGAAACACTGGTTTTCTCTCCCTGCTTCCTTGGCCCCCAAGAGATGCCCTATCATCATCAGTGAAGAACTTTGGTGACAGATTTTCAACTTCACTCTCAGAGTAGTAATAAAAGCTGCCCTCTTAATGCAGTCTATTGCCAGGCACTGGCCTAAGCAATTCACATACACATCACCTCATAAACTCATGTCAATCTCACCACATGCCTGAGAAGTCACTCCTTAAACACAAAGTCAAACGACATATTAAAACATCTGGAAAGATGATCCTTTTCCATATATATCAGGTCATGTTACTACTCTTCCGCTCAAACCCCCAGCGGCTTCTCAACTCATTTAGAGTAAAACTTAAAGGCTTTACATGGAGTAATGTTCCTTCTTACTTTTCCTCAAACATTCATTCAAAGCATACCTTCCACATTAGGGTCATTGCATCTGCTGTTCCTCCCACCTGGAATCTTCTTCTCTACACTTAGTTCACGTTTCAGCTCAAACGTCACCTTCTCAGAGGGGCTTTCTTTGACCACCCCTTCTAAATAGCTTCTTTCCACCCCTCATACCCCTTACTCTGCTTTGTTCATTGCACTTGCCACCTGGCATCCATATTTATCTATTATCTGTTTCACTCAACTAGATTCTAGGTACATGAGAAAAGGAACTCTGTCTTTGTTCACGCCTGTACTTATTCCCCAGAGCCTTGAGTCACACATTGCAGGTGCTCCAAAAAGTATTTGTGGAAGGAAGGAAGGAAGGAAGGAAGGGAGGGAGGGAGGGAAGGAGGGAGGGAGGGAGGGAGGCAGGAAGGAAGGAAAGAACTGTTAATATACCCATTTCATAGACGAGGACTCAGGTTAAGTAACTTGCTCAAGATCACACACCTAATTAAGTGGCAAGACAGAGATCTAAGACTTCAACTCTTAACCACTACATGGTTCTGTCACTAATTATCACCTCACACATACAGGAGTATTGGAGAGTTTATTTGCAATATTGGGTGATTTTTTTTAAAAGAGGCCTAAGTAAATGTTATTTATAGATAACTTGCTTTAAAAAAAAAAAAAGGAAAAAGAAAACACAGAGAGAACCAAAAAGCAACATACACATTCTGGGTGAAAACACAAAATCAGAAGTGCTTGAATATTTTAGTTGGCTATGGCTTAGTACTTTATTTTAATGCCTTCTCACATGTACACTCAAAAGGCATGGAATAATTCTGTCTGTGACATAGGGCAGTCGCTGCAAATGCCTGGGCATTGGGCTTATCTAGAAGGCCACAGTCCAGGCATCTTCTCAGAATGCTGACCTATTCCTTTTATTTAGCCAAGGTAACATAATCCTTTAGACATCCAATTTGTAGGTCAGCTGTAATGGGGGTGGCAAGTTGGAGGCTGGGTATTATCCTTCTTCACTCTTTTCAGTTTTTAGTAAACAAAAAAGTGAAATACTATGTCCGAAATACATAAACCAGAGCGCACAAGTGCTAGAAACCCCTTTAGGGAGCATCTGGTCTACCCTCTCATTCTCCAGATGAGGAACATAAGTCCCTTGGAGGTGAATTTCTACATATATAATAATTATGTTTGACATTTGCTTTCAAAGTTAGCATGGCATTATGCCAAATGAACCCAAAAGCTGAGAATATATGGCCAAAAAAGTCCATGTGTTTCTTCAGGAACTCATTGAATCATGACATCAGTTTTCTTCTCAAGTCTCTAAAATCTGAGTCTCACTAAAAATGATCTCACACCTCAAAAGGGAATAAATCTGTGGGACTGTTAATCTCAAATTGGCCAAATATTGGCACTCTTCGTGTATCCTGGACCACATCTGATTTAACCCACCAATCCTCATTGAGCTCCATCTCTGTTCAAGGGTGCTGACCATGTACTACAGATATGAAGGCTTGGTCTTCAGCCAGGCCAGAATTAAAGTCTAAGGATGGGGTCTACGTGACTGCAGTAAGATCCTCTGCACAGGGAACTTGTTAGCTTCGATGGCCAGAGACAAGTCTGAACAATTTATTTTCTTTTCTTCTTTTTTTCCCCTATTTTATTATTGTTTTATTTCCTACTGCTCCTTTTCTTCCTTCCTGATAGTAAAATAAATGCATGTTTGGGGACTTCCCTGGTGGCACAGTGGTTAAGAATCCGCCTGCCAATGCAGGGGACACAGGTTCGATCCCTGGTCTGGGATGATTCCACGTGCTGTGGAGCAACTAAGCCCATGTGCCACAACTACTGAGCCTGTGCTCTAGGGCCCGGGAGCCACAACTACGGAACCTGCGCTCTAGAGCCCGGGAGCCACAACTACGGAGCCTGCGCGCTGCAACTACTGTGAAGCCTGCACGCCTAGAGCCTGTGCTCTGCAACAGGAGAAGCCACCGCAATGAGAAGCCTGCGCACTGCCATGAAGAGTAGCCCCCACTCGCCACAACTAGAGAAAGTCCGTGCACAGCAACAAAGACCTAACACATCCAAAAAAAAATTTTTTTTAAAAGCATGTTTGATGCAAAAAAAATATGGAAAGAACAATTAAGTATTGACATTACATTTATAATTCCAAACACTGGAAACACTTTCATGTGTGGCACTTAGAAGTCCATTAATTGAGAAAACAAGGCTATTTGTGAGAAATATGGAACCTCAGATTTGACATCATCAATCAGAACCTCCTCCACATCTCCCCAGGGCCCATACTGAGAAAGAATCTTGGTGTGGGTAGTTGAGCTCATGATGGGAAATTTTTGTGACTGAGATCCTGAAAGTAAACTGCATCAGAGGGTTACCTTGAGATTGCAGTGCTGGTGAAGGAGAAATGAAGGTTAAGGCTATGGTAGGCGCATCATGATTAAGCCCCTTGAGATTTTGGAGCTTGACTCCTGAGTTAGAATCCTATCTCTATTACTTTAGGCAAGCAGGTTACTCAACCCCTCAGAGTCTCCTCTATAAAAATGGAGATCAAGGGGCTTCCCTGGTGGCGCAGTGGCTGAGAGTCCGCCTGCCGATGCAGGGGACATGGGTTTGTACGCCGGTCCGGGAAGATCCCACATGCCGCGGAGCGGCTAGGCCCGTGAGCCATGGCCGCTGAGCCTGTGCGTCCAGAGCCTGTGCTCCGCAACGGGAGAGGCCACAACAGTGAGAGGCCCGCGTACCGGAAAAAAAAAAAAAAAAAAGTGGAGATCAAGACCCCTTCTCTGAAGGAAAATTGTGAGGGCCTCATGAGACGGGCCTATAGAGACCTTAGCGCAGAATCAAGCCCATGGTATGTCCTCACTCAGCATGAGCCGCTTTTGTATGTTGGCCTTCAGTGCAGTGCCATGGCAACCAGAACTAAAGGAAGAGTCAGAAGAAGTTGGCTCCCTGCTCCGAATCATCCACATTGTCACAGGGGCTCTGCCCGCAACCTTGTGGTAGGTGGTTCATAGAACTCTGGCTAGGACCAGGCACAACCTGCCCATTGCTCCGGGCCTGGGGAGCCAGGGCAGCAGCTGCCAGGGATGCAAAGTATCTCTTCAGGTTGCCAGAGTCACTCCCTCCTTCACTCCAGCATGTTGTCCAGCATGAAATCTGGTGAAAATGAGGAGTCTGGACCACCAAAGGAGCAGGAGGAATGGAGGCCCAGAGGAGCAATCTGAAGCCTGAGAAGGGGGTCGTGTGGAGTCAGGGAAGTGACTCCCGGATCCATTGCCCTGGTGATGGGGGCAGGAAAGGAAAACGAAGTCAGTTAGCTAGTTCCTATGACAGGAAAAGGAACTCCCCAAGTAAGAGGACTGGGGAAATCGACTTAGGAAATTAGACAGGGCTTAATTTGTTAAACCATTGGAAGGATAGAGATACTGGGAAAGGGCTTCCAGGTACCTTGGGAGAGGGGACGGTGGGTGGCACATCCTCTGCAGGGAGAGATTCAGATAAATACACTTCTTCTGTTGTCTGTTTTTCAGGGGAAAGGAAAAACACACACACCCTCTCCTCCATAATAAGAGGTTTGGTCTGTGCTTCTCTCTGACTTCCTCACAAACAACCACAGGGAGCAGACAGACTCCTCAGATTACTCTTGACCTTGGGAATTGACCCTTAGAAATGCATTCTACTTCAAGATCTGAAAAAAACTAAACTAAACAAAACCCAAAAACCTCTTGTGGAAAATGGCTTATTTCTGTTGGGGCCCTATTTCCCTTCTCTAATTCACTGCCGCTCCACAGTTAAGATCACTTTAATAAACACACACACACACACACACACACACACACACACACACACACACACCAGGCCATTCCTCTTCTAATTAAAGCACTTCACAGCTTCCTACTATCCTAGATTAAAATCCAAATGGCAAACTGTGGACAATAATGTCTCCCATGATCTGGCCCTTGCCCACCTCTCAGACCTCATCCTCACCACTCTCTGGGTGTTCATTATTTCCAGTTACCCTGGTCTTGGTCTTCTTCCAGGCTTATTCCCACTTAGGGCCCTTGCACCAGCTGGTCTCTGTATCTGAAATGCTCTTCCCCCTGATTTTGTCATGGCTGACTCCTTCTTGCCTTTCACATCCCACTCAAATGTCACCTTCTCGAGAAGAACTTCCTGAACCACACAGTCCAAATCTGAATCCGTACACACTCCATCACTTGCCAGCACTTAATCACTTTCTGGCCTCTTTCTTGTGTAGTTGCTCCTTGATTGTTGTTGTCACTCCTACAGGGACATAAACCCCATGATCACAAGGCTTTAGCTTTCCTATTCATCACTATCCACAGAGTCTAGAGTCTTGCCTGACGCACAGCCGAGCTCAATACCTAATTATAAACCAGAAGAATAAAGCTCATACCTCCCTACACTTTCCCCCATTGCCATCTTTGATGACAACACCTGATTCCTTCTCATCTCCCACCTACACCACCCAGATACCAGAGCCTTATTTTGGCCTTCATCGTCATACTCTGGGGCTCCTGCTCAACCATCACCAGCTTGGAACCCTTCTGATCTCTTTAAAATTCTACATCTTCCAAGTGTCCTTTACCCCACCTCCACTAAAGCAGGAATTCCAGCTGTTCAACCCTTCCCAAATCCCCAAGCCCATCAGCTTCCTTTCAACTTGACTCCCTGCACAGACTTTTGGCATCATGGCTAAAAACACAGGGTGGCGGCCACACCAGTGACTGGGGTTTGAGGTTTGTTATGAGGATTAAATGAGCTCAGCACAATGCCTGGCACATCCTAAGTGTTCAATCAACATTAGCCGGTCTTGTTACTACCAGTACCATAATTAAAGTTTCTTCTTTGCCTCTGCCTCCTACTGTTTCTTCTCCCCCCACCCCTACTCACACTTGGTTAGTTTTACTCTGTTTGGTTCATTTATGAGTTGAAGTTGGGACCCAGCCAGGTCTTCTTGGTGGTAGTACCTAGTTCTGGCTGGATAGAACCAGCTCGGTGCAGGTTGGAGAATAGCTAAGAGCTTTCCATACTCCCTAGGAACCTTGTACACCAGCCTTTGGGCTTCAGGCTCTGGCTGTCTGGTGTCCATGGGTGGGGCTTCTAAAGCTGTCGGAAGTGGGGAGCAGAGGCCCTCTGAGCAGGGTATGTTGGAGGGATGTTCACCCATGTTTTCACTTATTAGATGCTTAAGAAGCCAGCTTCTACCCTTTGAGGTTATCAACTCAGGGTTTATTACAACCCCTTCAGTTTTTTAGCCTTTCTTGTTCAAGGTCTCAGGCATCTGGAGAGGCAATCCTTGGAAACGATCACAAGTAGTTCCTGGCCTGATTCCCTGTATGGGGTGGGGTGGAGTTGGTGCAAACAGGGGAAGCTGTCCATGTCTTCTGGCTATAGTTCTATGACCCAGGCAAATTGAAATCATGAAACCCTTTCTTTGCCTCTCCTCAGATATGTCTCAGGCCTCAGCTGTGGGGAATTTTTCATTTGAGGAAATCCAATTTATTTCAGGATGGTTAAAAGTGGTCACTTACCAGATTCTCAAATATTTGTAAGAAGGAACTCAGAAATGGATATGACTAGAGACCCTGCTGCTATGAGGGATTGGCAAGTCTGGAGTAACCAGGGTGACCTTATAAAATTAACTAAATTATTTCCACAAATGTCCTGAGCACATTGTATGTGCCAGATACTGTGCTAGATGCTGGAGATGCAGGGGTGAGCGAGGCAGGCCCAGTCCCTGCCCTCTTAGAGCTCAGAGTGTACAGACAAGGATTATATAGTGTGAGAGACGCTACTGCCAGAGGAGAGGTACAGGGTGACTTATCTGGGAGCACATGAGAAAGGACGCTTAACCCAGACTCGAAACACTGGGCTCAGGGAGGGCTACTTGGAGGACAACACGATGCTCCAGGTGAGGCTTAAAGGATGAATGAGTCAGCCAGATGGCAGGAGGTGAGGCAAGGTTAAAGGGGAAGTGTTTTAGGCAAAGCCAAAAGCATGTGCAAAGGAAGACAAGAGAGGGCATGGTGCACTGCAGGAACCGAGAAGTAGTTGGGTAGGGCTCCACTGCCAGAGGTTCTGATTTATTTGGTCTTGGATTAAGCCCAGCCTTGGGTATTTTTATAAGCTTCCCAGGTGACTTTCAGTGTAGCCAGGATTGAGAACTGCTGGACCAGAACATGGGATGGGACGGAGTGGTGAGAGGCGAGGCTGGAGACGTGAGCTCGGCCAGATCACACAGAACCTGGAAGACCGTGTCAAGGGACTTGAGTTTTCTTCTCTGAGCGCTGGGAGGCTATTTAAACATTCAAGCAAGAGAACAAATGGCATGATCAGACTTGCAGACTTCAGAACACTCCTGTTGTGGAATAAGGATCAGAGGGGGCAGGAATAGAAGTAAGAAAACCAGTTGAGAGGCTTTTGCAAGAACTGAAGCAGGGCTTTCCTGGTGGCACAGTGGTTAAGAATCCGGCTTCCAGTGCAGGGGACACGGGTTCGAGCCCTGGTCCGGGAAGATCCCACATGCCGTGGAGCAACTAAGCCCATGCACCACAACTACTGAGCCTGCGCTCTAGAGCCCATGAGCCACAACTACTGAAACCTGCATGTCTAGAGCCCATGCTCCGCAACAAAGAGAAGCCACCGCAACGAGAAGCCCACGCACCGCAACAGAGTAGCCCCCGCTCGCCACAACTAGAGAAAGCCCACACGCAGCAACGAAGACCCAACACAGCCAAAAATAAATAAATAAATATTCTAAAAAAATAAAGAATTGAAGCAAAATATAATCATAAGCTGAGTTAGGTGAGTGGCAGCAGGGATGGATGGAGGCAGATGAATTTCAGAGATTTAAGGAGTAGAACTACTAGGGCTTGATCAAAGATGGGCTGTGGGAGGGAGAAGTCAAGGGCCATCCCTTTGTTTGGACAGTCGGGTGGATGGAGTATCAGCCCCTAGGACAGGGCTCGCCAGAGGGCAAGCACCAGGAGAGAAGAAGCTGATGTGTGGATGGGTGGGTGAGGACATCAGCCTGGGATCTGTTGAATTTGAGGTGCCAGTGGGGCATGCAAGTGAGATAAGCAGTCAACAGATAGTAGTTTAGCCCTCAGGTAAAACACCTAGTTTGAAGATAGAAATGTAGAAGTCATCAGAAAAGGGTGGAAATGCATGAGATCCCCCAGTGGGGAGGGTGTGGAGTACAAAGAAGAAAATATGTTCACAGAATCCTGCAAGTTGTTTCCTTCCTCCAGGTAGACAGCCCTGAACCCATTAAGGTAATTAGGCTACGTGGTGAAGTGACTTGTCCTAGCTAGTGCTCCTTAAGTATGTGAGCTGGCTTACCCCAGCCAACATGAACCCTTGCCGCTGGCTTACATTCGGCCTGTCACTGTTAGTGTGATTGGATCAAGCTGATTGGCAATGAGGAGTGGCTGGCAGTTGTGTCTTGCACCTATGGAGCTTAGCAGCAGCAGGCAGTTCCAAATTCCATGGCTCTGCTTAGGGGTTTCTAAATGCAGTGGTAGTTATGTGTTAGACATCTGAGGCGTTTTAAAGAACATAAGCCTGAATCATCTGAGAATGGGAACATTTGACAACTAACTCAGCAAGAAAGTCCTGGGAAGAATTTGCTGTGGAGAAGGGAAGGATGGGTAGGCAGCAAGCGACGCTTTTATTCTAGGCTCTGTGCCGTTGTGATTCTATTTTACATTTAGTCCACCTTGATCTAAGTGCCCCAGGTGCCCTCAGATTCCAGAATCAGGGTTTTTTCGGTTTTTTTAACCCCTAACAACAAGACTATAAATAAGGCAGGTGTTAGCCCCATTGTAAAGATGAGGGAACTGAGACTGAAGCTAATGTATTAGCTTGCCCAAAGTTGCAGAAAATATAAACTGGGCTGTGGTTAAGAATCCGCCTGCCAATGCAGGGGACACGGGTTCAAGCCCTGGTCCGGGAAGATCCCACATGCTGCGGAGCAACTAAGCCTGTGCGCCACAACTGCTGAGCCTGAGCTCTAGAGCCCGCGAGCCACAAATACTGAGCCTGCATGCTGCAACTACTGAAGCCTGTGCTCCTAGAGCCCGTGCTCTGCAACTGCAATGAGAAGCCCGCGCACCGCAAGGAAGAGTAGCCCCCACTCGCCACAACTAGAGAAAGCCTGCACGCAGCAAGGAAGACCCAACGCAGCCAAAAAAAAAAAAAAAAAACGATAAATTGGGCTGACAGTTTCTCACTCCAAATCCACTTCAACCTCTCAACTCTGGCTTTCACCTCTTTTAAAAGAGCCTTTTTAACCTGCTCCAGAGAAGAGCTACAAGAGAGGATGGGAAGGAGATGTGGAAAGAAGCTTAACATTTACCTCTTGTGATTGCTGTGTTTGTGACTTTTTCCTTTGCTCTTAATCTCGTCCCAGCATAAATCACACATGCCTAATAGCAAAAAGTTTGAAGTCTGGAGTGGGCAGAGGAATTGGGAAACCTGATTCCAGATGAATTATAGTCCCCTAGGACTGGAAGGAACCAATGGGTCATCTACTTTAGCCCCTAAATTTACAGATGGGAGAAAGTGAGAGGAACGTAACAAATGCATGCTCACCTAGCCAACTGTGGCCAAAGGAGCCCAGAACCTTAGCCTGCTGATGTACACCCAAATAACAGCGTGAAAACAACCACAGACTCACAGCACCGAAACAAACACAACACCCCAAAATATATAGGGGAATAAAGAGCTGACCTAAAAGAAACAGTACACACTCTGCTATACATTCCCCTTTTCTTTTGGATACATTCTCACAGGGCTCTGATTGAGGAAGTTAATTAAGCAAACTATTACGGTGCTCTCTCTTGTCTTTTACTGAAGTCATGGAGGGAGGTTGGTAGAAGTGCCTAGAAGGTAGAGTGGGTGGAATTGGGAAATTGCTGTGTAAGATTCAGGTTGGTGACAATGGGATTATTGATTCCACCAGTTTACTATTCACTAGGCACTAGAATTAAATGTAATAGTAGCTTGCATTTGTACAGTATATTCTAATTTACAAAGGGCTTTTATGACATTATCTCATTTGATCCCACTGATAACCTTTTAAGGTAGACAGGACAGGTATAATTATCCCACTTTATGGATGAGAAAACTGAGACTTGGAGAAATGAAATAACTTGGCCAAGCAAATTCGGTTACTAAACTACAGTCTGGACTAGAAAGTAGGTGTTCTTACTTAGAGAGCTTCAATTTTACAAAGGTCACACAGCTAAGTAGGACTTGAATCCCAGTGAGGCCGCCTCCAGAGCTTATGATTTTTACCACCATGTTCTACTAGTCATGCAAAAGACATATGTTGAGTGACTCTTTTCTTAGTTCCCTACTCATTGTAAATATAACCCATGTGCTCCTGCTGAGACAGGGACTCATTAATGAAGGCATGCTTGGAAAAGGCTTCCAAAACCCTCTCCACACTTCAGCAAACACAAGTCTGTGTCCTAATGCCAGAGTCCCCACTAGCCCTAATTTCAGGGAAGATGAGCTAAGAAGAGGCTGGTGGACAGCCCAGTGATGGCTGCACCCTTCAGGCTCTGGGCTCGTGAGAAGCTGGTGTGCTACAGTTCCACCCTGGGTCCAGTCGGAAGTAAGGAAGCCAGATGAAGGCTTTTTTTCCCAGGAGTCTTCTCTGTTGCCCTCTCCTTTGCCCTGTTAGCACCTCTTCTGAAAAACTAGTAGCAGCTGCTAGCTGGTCTTGAAACTTGCCCAACCTGAGGGGAACGTGTCACAAAGTACACAGGGCCTCCTTGAGACTGGACCCCTGGGACAGGCGGCTCAGCCAAGCAGCTCCATAAATAGCACCGTCATATGTGAAAGGGGAGGTAGGTCAGGAAGACATGCTGGCTTTCCTCGGTGACTGCAAACCAGTGAGTCTAAATGATGAGTCTCAGGAGAAAAACCAATTCCTATGACACAGGTTTAACGCTGAGGAGTCCCTTTAAGGACTAATTCCTGTTATGAGTTGTTTAGGACTTTCTGTTCTTCATTTCTTCACTCTCCTTTCTTCTGTCAGTCCCTGACGAACATGCCTTTTCCATCTTGTCCGTCAGATGATATTGTATAAGGATCCAGACAGAGTCTTTCTGACTATTTATAGAAGACAGTTGTGCTGCTTTAGCACGGGAGCTAAAGTTTGGTTTCGGGTTATGTTACATGTAAAAAACTTACAGAAATGTGTTTGTTCTCAAATGTTCTCTCCCACTCCTGTCCCATCACATCAGAGAGGCCTCTTTGAGAAACATATCCCTTTCCCCTGTCCTTTTTGAATTAAAAAAATTTTTTTTCTGATTGCCAAAGCAGTTCATGCCAGTTACAGGTTTCAAGGACTGTATAAATGTATAGCTAAAAATGTACAAGTGCCTCTTAGTCTCTAGCCCAGAGATAACCACAGTTAACAGTTGATGTCTCTTAGGATGAAGGCTTTTGCGATGATGCATAGGAAAGGTCAAGAATAACGATAGCAGGTTTCTATAGAGGGGACCATACAAAAAAGTTTCAAAGCAAAATCAAGGGGAGGTGGGAAAAGAGAAAAGTAAAGGAAATTAGCCCCAGTCTTTCAGCCTGGGTGATTGGGAGGAAGGTGTTGCCAAGGGAAAGAACTAGGAAAGATGTTTAGTCTGCTAGGCCTGGGTGGTCATCCTGTGTCAATTATTATCATTGTTCTAGGAGCCACAGTCACGAATGCTTCAAAGCCTGCAGTTGGCCTCCCAGATGTGCTGTTTGGTATTCCAAACTGAGACCACTTCAGCATCTCAACAGGAATTCAAAGCTGAGAAGGAGGGAGAAAGTTCAAATGTAGAAAAGACGGACTCACCTATGTGAGGAACCTAAAGTTTTCAATCATCACCTCCAGGCAGCTGCTCGGAATATTTTAGAGCTGCCATCCACAATTTCTATAAACTTACCCATAACCTTCTCAAACTCTAAACATTCTCTAATATTTCTTTTTTAATACATTTATTTATTTATTTTTGGCTGCGTTGGGTCTTCGTTGCTGTGCGCGGGCTTCCTCTAGTTGCAGCAAGATGGGGCTACTCTTCGTTGTGGTGCACGGGCTTCTCATTGTAGTGGTTTCTCTTGTTGCTGAGCACGGGCTCTAGGCACGTGGGCTTCAGTAGTTGTGGCTCGAGGGCTCTGGAGCACAGGCTCAGTAGTTGTGGCGCATGGGTTTAGTTGCTCCACGGCATGTGGGATCTTCCCAGACCAGGGCTCGAAACCGTGTCCCCTGCCTTGGCAGGCAGATTCTTAACCACTGCGCCACCAGGGAAGCCCTAAACACTCTCTAATTAATGCAAAATCACCTTCAACAAAATGTAATTTGAGCCAAACAAACATCTTAAGGCTAGGGTAAGAGGTAGACTATTTCTAAGTTAGAAACGTGAATTCTGTCCACCTACTTTGGGGGTACATCATCTAATAATTAACAGCAGACCAAGAGTCAAGCTTTTGACCCCATCACTCTTGACACTATTAATGTCGCTGGTACTCATTGTTGTGTGTATAACCAGGCAAATTCCCATTTTAGGACCTTGACAAACAGGTCTCACTGGTCCTTCCCTTCTGAATCCAGTATCCTCACAGAAAGTGTGTGTTATTAAGTAGGCTGAACTAATGCCAGTTCCTATGCACCTTGAATGAGGCTGGTGAGGAGAAAGTCAGCCCTTGGCCCTGCTGACTTCAGAGTGGGAGGGTAATTGCTGGTGACTTGCAGATCTAGATCCTGGGAGTCTCCTACTCCCTGGATTGCTCTCAATGGGGGTGATGATTGCTGTAACTGTACTTCTCTTTCTTTTTAATTATTGCAAAAGAAAAATAGGAATGTAGAGATAATATCCTTGTTGTCACTTGTTATTTAATTTTACTCTGCTATTTTAGGCTTTATCATTGGCTTAACTAAATGGAGAGCTTAAATTTTCTCAGCATAGCCCCAAGGGATAGAACAAGGATCAAAGAGAAGAAACGGAAAAGGAGGCAAGCTTTAGCATTTCTAAAGGCACCAATCAAAGAGTGAAGAAGCAACCTCCTGAAAACGAAGTTCCCTCTCTCTAACAAAAGTCAAGTATAGGCAGTAGGATCTTTTGTTAGGATGTTGTTCTCATCTGAATGGAAAGACCTGGGGTAAGGTCAGATGTGACTTGAGCCACAAAGCTAGTTGACAAACTAGAGAGTTTACCAGATGGTGGCATTAATTAGGGATAGTCTCCAGATTTCCAGGAAGGATTATACTCTTTAAAGGCTCATAAATTGAATTACAAGTACACCAAGATATGATCGAAAGCTAAGAGAGACATATGTACAAAAATTAGTGTGCCATATACTCACTCCCTATGAGAAACGTAACTACACAACGTATTGGATATGTCAACCAATTGACTGCATTATCAATTGTAAGGGTAAAAACACACACATTTAGACACATCTACAGAATCCTGGAAATATACTGTCAAGACTGTGATAATTAGGGATTTTATCACCCTCTTGGGTTCTCTAGGAATATAGAACCAGCCTCATAACATGTAAGACTATTGAGCAATTTTAGCACATTCACCTTTTGGAATGTGTTTCCAACTTTCGACCCCAGCTAGCTTTCAAGAATAGGCCTGCCTTTATGTGTTTAGTAGAAACATTTGTTTTGAAAGGGAAGGGTTCACAGACTCTCTCTTAGGTCATTTCCTCAGTTACTAAGCTTATGCCTTACATTTTGATTCTTACTAATGCTCTTCCCAGAGAGTTCTGAGTTGAGTCAATTGTGAAAAAAACTGGCAGCTCACCCCTCTACTGACTATAGGGTATTCAGTCATTGAATGGGAAGCTGTACTAGATGACCTTTATGGTCCTTCTCAATTCTATGGTTTTATGGTTTCATGAACCTATTCATAGGGGAATAGAGGAAGGGATAGGAAAAGTTATACAGTTGAGGCAGGGGAATAAGGAGAAAGTTGAATCTGATTTAACTAACTAAAGAAACTATTTTTACTGAGGGCAGAGATATGGAATTACGTATGTTGAATTTTCTCCACTTTCATTGCTCATAGGCACTTGCCACATTTGGCAGCTAAAATCCAAGGAGGCTCTCCTGTGAGACAAACTAGGCAGCGGCTCAGAATCGTGTCTATGCAGCAGCCACTGCATAAGGGCCCACATACCTTGCACTGAATTACCATAAACACTTTCTGATTCCACACAGAAATTGGTTTGGCTGCAATTCCATTCAGCTAAGTAACTTGCTCTGTCTAGTCATTCATTTATTCAATCAACTTTTACTGAGCAGTAAGCCAGATGAGGGCAGAGAGAAATAAGTAAGATACTGTCCATTCACAACCTAACAAACAAGTAAGATATAGAAGGAATGGTTTTAAAACAGGAAATTTTGTGTTTTGCTAAAGGAACATGCAAAGTACTGGGGTATTCATAGGATGGAAAGAGTACCTCCAAGAACTGCTTTAGTTGCATCTCACAACAAATAGGTTGTATTTTTACTTATTTCTATGTACTTTTTATTCCTCTTGAGATTTCCTTTTTAACGCAGGGATTGTTTAAATGGATTTGTTTTGTTCATAAGTGCTTGGAGATTTTTCAGTAATCTTTCTTTTATTCTAATTTGATTTCATTGTGGTTAGAGAAAACACTGTATGATTTCAATTTTCTAAATTTTGTTGAGGTTTGTTTTATAGCAAACCTCATAGGATATGGTCTATCTTGGCGTATGACCCATGGGCACTTGAACAGCATGTGTATTCTATTGTTGTGAGGCAGAGTATTCTATAAATGTTGATTAGATCCTGTTGGTTGATGGTGTTGTTCTCTTATGTCCTTGCTAATTTTTTGTCTAGGTGTACTATCAATTGTTGAGAGAAGTATATTAAAGTCTCTAACTGTAATTGTGAATTTGTCTATTTCTCCTTTCAATTTTATAGGTTTTGCTTCACACATTTTGAAGCTCGGTTGTTTGCTGCATACATATTTAGGATTGCTATGTCTTTTTGGTATAGTGTCCCTTTTATCATTATTTTTTTGTGCCTGTCTTTGGTAATTTTCTTTTTATTGGAGTTTACTTTTTCTGACATTAATATGGACAATCATGCTTTCTTTTGATTAATGTTTATATGACATATCGTTTTCTATCTTTTCCTTTCAACCTACCTATTTCATTATAATTGAAGTGAGTTTCTCATAGATAACATATTTGGATCATAGTTTTAAATTCACTTTGCCAGTCTGTCATTTGATTGGTGTATTTAGGCCATTTACATATAATTATTGCTATGTGAGGGCTTAAGTTTGCCATTTTATTTTCTATTTTTTCTGTTCCATTTCTCTGTTTTCTTTTTTATGCCTTCCTGTGTATTACCTGAACATTTTTGAGAATTTCATTTCGATTTGGAGTATATTTCTTTGCATAGCTTTTTTGATGATTGCTTAGGTATTATATATACATAAGCTATCTACTCGTAACATCACTTTACCAGTTTGAATAATAAGAATGATTGAATTATAAGTGAAATTTTTTCCAAAGTCTGCAGCATTTAACTACAAGACATCACCTCAGGCACCTGAGAAGGTCTTGATGTCACTGAAATCCAGATTTCAGAACTTCCTCAAGTCTCCAGAGGTGCCTGCCTGTGAAATCCAGCTGTCACCACCACAGGAAAAAGAGATGCACTGAAATGTTTGGGAAGCTACCAATTGTCCACATTTAAGAGCAAAGGGATAGATTAGATACTTAAAATTCAGATAGAACTTTCAAAATTCCAAATTTTAGCTGCATATACCAACTTGATAAACTTTAAAGAGGAAAGTTTAAAAACAGCAAAATTACATTATTCAAATTTTACCTGACAATTTTATTTTTTTGCTAGTATTTCATGTAAAGGGAAAAATGGGTCATAAATGACTCACACTGGATCATCAGACTGCAGGTACTTTGAGTGAGGCAACATAAATTTGCATACGGAAGATGTCTAGACTTGGATGTCAGGTAGATGTGGGGTTGGATCCCATCTTTGCCATTTATAAGCTATGTGACATTAGATAAATCACTTAACTTTTTGGATACCTTGTTTATAGTCTGTAAAGTGTGGTCAATCATTTTTCCTGTAAAAGTGAGGATTAAACAACACATGACATATATAAAAGGCTTAGCCTAGAGGAGATGAGCGACAAAAATGAATTTCTTTGTTATGTTTCTGTTGACTTTCACAGAGAGAAACCAAATATCTGTATTTACAAGCAAATGGGTATTTCCAAACTAGGCCTCTCTCATCAACCAAGGTTTGTATTTGTTGATACCATCTTGACATATAAGCATGAGGTGGTTATCAGAGAGCAGAGAAGTGTGCTAGATATTTAATATTTTGGTAGCATTAAAGAAGTCCCTTCTTGGGACTTCCCTGGTGGTACAGGGCCAATGCAGGGGACACGGGTTCAAGCCCTAGTCCGGGAAGATTCCACATGCTGTGGAGCAACTAAGCCTGTGTGCCACAACTACTGAGACTGTGCTCTACAGCCCGCGCGCCAAAACTACTGAGCCTACACGCCGCAACTACTAAAGCCCACGTGCAGCAACAAAGACCCAAAACAGCCAAAAAAGAAAGAAAGAAAGAGAGAGAGAGAGAGAGAGAAGGGAAGGAAGGAAGGAAGGAAGGAAGAAAGAAAGAAAGAAAGAAAGAAAGAAAGAAAGAAAGAAAGGAAGGAAGAAAGGAAGGAAGGAAGAATAAAGAAGTTCCTTCTTAAAGAGTTTAACAAACAAAACAAGATTTACTGATCACTGACTATGTGATGAGCAGGGGAGGGGCACTTTGACATCTGACATCATGGCTTCCTTTCACTGCACCCACCTAGTCATCTCCAAGATCCAGAGAGATAAAGAGTCAGGCAAAAAGGGACCTGACCTGAAAATTAAGTCTGGGATCCAGATCAGAGTTGCCTAGGTAATTGTTTGACCTTGAAGAAGTTACTTAGCTTCTTTAAACCTCAGTTTTCTCATCTATTAAGTGGGACTAGACCTCCTTTGGGGAAGCTGTAAGGGTGAATTAGGTCATGTCCATAAAACACTTGAGGTCTTTGAAAGAAAAGCTTTTACAAACCTATAAACAGCATAATTAATGTCATCATTGCCATTATTGTTGTTGATGATGGGGAATAGTTTAGCACACATGCAAATTGCAGAATAGGGAATACTTGTTACAGAGAATATGAATCTGAACACTTTTCTATGGAGTATATCTTACCCCACACTCTTTTTTGCTGGCTTAAAACATCCCACTCCTACAGAAGTACTTTTGTTCTTAGAATTGGCATTTTATTGCTAGCAATAAAATGTATGCGTAAAAAGTCCCAAAAGCCATCACCCCTATCTTTTGCAGTGGTTAAGAGTCCCTCAGGAGTGTCTTATGTGGAACTAGAAAACTTTTCACCTTTCCTGTAATGCAATACCTTCTTTAATAATCTAAACAGCTAATATTGATATGGCACCCAGTGTATTCCAGACACTGTGCTAAGATTTTATCAGCATTATCTCATTTAAATCTTACAACAGCCTAGAATACACTTTACTCTTTCACTTTCTTTAGTCTCTACTCAAAGGGTACCTACTTATGGGGCCTTTCAGACCACCCTATATGAGAATAAACTGCTCCCTCACCCCCAGTGCTTTTACTTGGCTTTGTTTTTTCCATAGTCACCACCTGACATAATTAAGTTTCTTGGTATATTTTTGTCTCCCATTAGAATGCAAGGTGTATAAGGATGGGATTTTGTTTTGTTAACTGTCTATCCTCAACATCTAATACAGCGCCTGGCAGGTAGGTGTTCAGAAAAATATTGATTAGCAAATTAGTGACCCTATGAGTTAAGATTATACCATTTTACTGATGATGAAATAGAGGCTTTGAGATTTGTCCATAGTTACAAAATAAATGGCCGAGCTGGTACTGGAAAAAAGTCTATCTGATTCTAGACTGGTCACTAACCATTGACCTCATGCCCCACTGCCTTCAAGGAAGATCACAAAGATGATACTTTATTGCTGTTTTGCTGTGGCATGTTTCTGTTAGAAGAGTCATGAAGATAATAAAAATGAGATAAAGGCAAGGGATGTGTCTAAAGTGACAGATAAACTGGGGAAAATAATTAGATTCTAGTAAATTGTCCTTTTCTCCCCTTCCAACACCTTTCATATGTAAAAAAGATGTATCAGTCAATTTTCTCTTTGGGTCTAGCTAAGATGACCTATAAATACGGGGCCCCATGTTTCTCCTTTCCCTTGTCTACCTTCTATAACTTCTCCATCAGTGTGCTGGGGCCACAAGTTCCTATAAGGAGAAAAGATGAAATAAACATTTAACGTGCATTGCCGCTGACCTAGACACACTACATTCTTTATCTCTACTGCACACCGATTTACAGGGAGTGGGTATTTTAAATCCACATTTTATAGATGAGAAAACTCAAGGAGGCTAAATACACACTTCAAGGTGTCTCAGCCTGCCTTCAAAGCATGCTCTTTATCTGTCTGGATTAGTGAAGACAGTCAAAGACTGGAGTAGACCCACTGGGATTTTTCTACTAGATATCATTTGATCTCCTAGAAGATTGGTGACAAATGCCAGTTCTTGAGTATAAGGAGTACTCAAAGCTGCAGGGGTTGCAACACCAGAGCAAAATGACAAGATTGGTATCTCCATACTTGGCTAAGATATGTCCTCATTGTCTCTACACTTGGTCCTCAGATGTTCTTCCATGTGGAAAAGACCAGGGTCTGGGATTGGGCATCTCTACCCTTGAGCCTTTACTCTCTTCTGGGAGGATGCCTATGCCTAAGGAAGAAGATCCCAATTAAAATAAGTTATCCTAGGAGTATGGTAGAGTCAGGTGAGAAAATGGATCTGACTCTGTAAGACAGAAGGAAGGAGTGTTGAGGAAAGGCAGCCCCAAGGAAGAAAAGGTGGTTAGGCTCCAGGGACAAGATAAGAGTTGGACCTAACACTTTCCTCCCCTCTCTACTTTCTTCCTATTTCCTCTCCTAATCCCCTCCTCCCCAACCCCTGGACCACACCTATACACAGTCTGTAAACCCCCTCCACACACCACTCACCCTCCCTACAGTGCATTGTGAAAGGACTCCCTCTGACAGAAACAGGCTCTGGGGGAAGTACAAACGCCTAATAAACATTAGAAAAGCTGCCAACCTCTCTGGAAACCTGGGAAGTGGAAATTTAAAACAAAGCTAACAATGCTTGGAAGAGTTTTTAAAGCAGAGGAGTGGTGTTGTCAGAATACATGTACCTTTGTTTGACTTGGGATTTTAATGCAGTGTATAATTCTTTGGATACATCCTCCGAAACAAATGATTCAATTTCGGGTTTTAAAAAAAATATACCAACAACTACCCTGGTGTTTTGGTGTTTAAAAATAGCATGGTATCCTTGTATATGGAAAACTAGTTATGCAATAACTAGCTACCTTTCTTTTTTCGTATCTGAAGGATTTCTTTTACCTTGGGAACTTATAAAAGAAAAAACAAACAAATGATCAGTGATGAAAAAGCAAAGGGCAAGGCATAATCTAACATGCTCAATTTATAGTTTAAGTATGACTGAAACAGATTTAGATATACATAAATTCCATTTAATATGAAGACATACCTTTGGAGTGGGACTGGGGTTAACTGCATAACTTAAATCTTTAGAGAAGTTCTAAAAGCTGAAAGTTGGTGGTGTTTAGTTTGGTTTGGTTTAGTTTTGTAACTCATTCCTGGCAAGACATAATCTGATCTGAATTCATTTAGTGGCAAAAACCTGAACTAAGCTCATATGTTATGTGGCTATTTATAGTCTTTATTTCCCACTTAGTATGAATATTCATAAGTTTTTGTGCAGAAATAATGTTTGATTACAATTACGGGTCTGCTGTATATCCCACTAGAGTGTTACATAATATACTTTATATGCACATATTATCTTTCTTATATCTGAAAAATTCTGAATTCTGAAAACCTCTGGCAAAGGTTTTGGTTAAGGAATTGAGGACTACCTTTCTTCACCCAGGTATTAATAGCTGCGAAACATTTTTATGTAAGGGGTTAGATGTTGGACATGATGATCTCTGAGATATCTTCCTGCTTTAAGTATAACACTTCCCCTCTTTTAAAGGGTGAAAACTATTGTTTACACAGGAAGAGCCTCCAAACACACAAACGATAACTCATAAAGCTCAGGCCAGCATCACCAAGGCTTATCTCTGATTCCGGAGAAATTCAGCCAGTGAGTGGCACCTATGCTGTCCTGGCATGAATCATCTACTTTCACTGTCATGATGCTGAACCTGGCTTTCGTCCACCTTCTCTCAGAGGCTGAGAGAAGCCCAGGCCATGTGTGTTTTTTGAGAATCTTGGTATGTTTTTTAAAAATGCTAAAATAGAGTTACAAAAATTGTGGTCATGTTTACATTAAGTGGTTTTTAGTAACAGTTTTGTTAATAATGTATGATAAAAAGCTATGCACAAAATAATTACAGAATTGTCTTATTAGGTTCATTAATTTTATTAAAAATATTACACATTACAGGTGGTATGGTCCAGCAATGAAACACCAGTTTAAAACTGCGTATGAACATAACCCACTTTCAATTCTGTAAATATACCTCCAGGACAATCAAACATATAACCTCATTTGGAGATAACATCAAAAGTCTACACGGGAGGGCTTTGTGTCAGGCCTTCTGGACTGTCCCTGGATTGTCTGCTCTTCTATTTTAATGCTGATCTGCCAACTGCAAAGAACTCTCAGTCTCTGAAGCTGCCCAAAGTTGGGTCTTTCCAGGATGGAGTTTCCCTGCATTATGTATTTCTATTGCTAAATTTACATTATTCTTACGTTTTGTTTCTGTACACAGTAGTAATAGAAGAGAACCACACATATCAGGAGCCATGACTCTCTCTCCAGTCAAAAATCCCTCCGAAGAGTAAGTCGGAAAGAGAAAAACAAATATTGTATATTAACGCATATATGCGGAACCTAGAGAAATGGTACAGATGAACCAGTTTGCAGGGCAGAAAGAGACACAGATGTAGAGCACAAACGTATGGACACCAAGAGGGGAAAGTGGCGGGGTGGTGGTGGTGGGATGAACTGGGAGACTGGGATTGACATATACACACCAATATGTATAAAATAGATAACTAATAAGAACCTGCTGTATTTAAAAAAAAAAAGTCCCTCTGAAGGCTTTGGAATGCCAGGGACTCTTCTCAGACCTGTGGTGGAAGGACAGGCTGTTAGGGACCTCTGTGTCTAAAGTCTGTTGAAAAGAAGACTGTCAGGCTTCCCTGGTGGCACAGTGGTTAAGAATCCGCCTGCCATTGCAGGGGACACGGGTTTGAACCCTGGTCCGGGAAGATCCCACATGCCGCAGAGAAACTAAGCCCGTGAGCCCCAACTACTGAGCCCGCATGCCACAACTACTGAAGTCTGTGTGCCTAGAGCCCATGCTCCGCAACAAGAGAAGCCACCGCAATGAGAAGGCCGCACACCACAACGAAGAGCAGTCCCTGCTCGCCACAACTAGAGAAAGCCCGCGAGCAGCAACGGAGACCCAACGCAGCCAAATCAATAAATAAAATTAATTAATTAATTAAGAAAAAAAAAAAGAAAGCCATTAAGAAAAGTTTAAAAAAAAAAAAGAAAAGAAGACTGCCTTCTGAGCCAAGCGCTGCCCGGATGACTCTCCTCTTACTCAAAAGCCTTTTCCTCCTGGGTTGTTTCCTGCCTCTCGCTGTAACTGTCTCCCTGGCAGAGGAACCACCCGCTCTGGTTCTCCAGGGCCAACTGACCTGGGGATTTCTGTTTAACTACTCCATGCCTATCCCATGTGGGATATTACTCCCGCTCTGAAGGCAAGGAGACTTGAGGCCGAGAGGAATTATGTAACTTGCCCCAGATCTTGTAACTAGCAAATGGCAGAACAATGACATTAAAATCCAAGCTTTATTCCACTATGCTAGATAGGCCAAGTAGTCTACTCCTTCTGTCTTTTACAAAGCGTTTGTAGCCGATTGTTAAATCAGTTACAAATCACCTAACTCCACTATCCTGTGGCCCACATTTCTCTCTCTTTCCCTCAAGAAATTCATGAAATGCTTTGCTAAATGCCTTGAATTCTTTATGAAATGTGTGGTAACTCCATCAAAAAAAGAAATAAAATTAGTTCATACACCAAGTATTTTTTGATGACCTGCTATGTGCCAAAAAAAGCCCTGTGTCTACCATGATTTATTCCTAATCAGTATGGGATCCTAGTGATCAGTTCTTCCTCTTTTTTTTTTTTTTTTTTGTGGTACGCAGGCCTCTCACTGTTGTGGCCTCTCCCGTTGTGGAGCACAGGCTCCGGACGCGCAGGCTCAGCGGCCATGGCTTACGGACCCAGCCGCTCCATGGCATGTGGGATCCTCCTGGACCGGGGCACGAACCCGTGTCCCCTGCATCGGCAGGAGGACTCTCAACCACTGCGCCACCAGGGAAGCCCTAGTTCTTCCTCTTTTAGTAAGTCACAAACTATTCCTTGAACATGCTATTCCAGAATCTAGCCCAGGATGATCACTGAAGTATTAATAACTAAGCGGTAGTTTGCAGAATTCAACTTTTTCACTTTTTTAGAAAATCAAACTATTCATGCATCCCCCCCCAAACCTTTTTCATTCTCCCTGATACCTTAGAAAGATAACCAAAATGGGTTGGCTCCCTCATTTTTAACTTCTTTCCATTGCTGCAATAAATCTAATCGCAAAGTATACTTTATTCATATTTTGACTTTTATTTTTTAATGGTAATGCTATTAAATTCTTTCAGTTGTTTCTGAGGCAGCTATACTGCCTGCCTGTTTCTCCCAGAGTCTGCCCAAAGGGGAAAAATCTCTCTGACCCCAGGGAAGCCTTACTCCCGGATCTGGGATTTATGTGTTTTATTGTATACAATCAACCTTCTGTGTGATTTTTCAGCAGAGGATCCTTTCACAGACTTGCTATCTTTAGCATTTTTTGGTTAGGGCTAACTGCGGTTGTTTTGTGGGAATGTTCCCATGATCTATTGCTGCATAACAAACCAACCCAAGACTTAGTGAATTGTAATAACAGTTTATCATTGTTCCATGGGTTGACTGGGCTCAGCTGGGAAGTTCTCACTTAGGATCTCTCAACTGGTTGCAGTCAGAGTCTACTAGAACCAGGGTGGGCTTCATGGCTGTGACCTGTGCAGTCACACAGGACCCCATTCTTAGAAGGGCCTCATGCTTGGTTCAATGTCCTGTTGTTGCCATCTTGATTCTCTAAATACATTTTGAACAGGGAGCCCAGAATTTTCATTTTGCACTGGGCCTTACAAATTATGGAGCTGGTCCTGGCTGAGGCTGCAGTCATCTGAAGACTTGACTAGACTGGATATCCCAGATGCCTCACTCACAAGGCTGCTAGCTGATGCTGGCTGTCGGTTGGGAGCTCCACTGAGGCTGTCACCTGAAATCCCCACACATGACTTCTCTGCATGGCCTGAATTTCTCAGTGACAGTATCTCAAGAGTGAGGTGTCCAACAGATCCAGGCAGAAGCTGAAATACTTCTTATGACTCAGCCTTGGAAAAACCAGAACATCACTTACAACACACTCTGTTGGTCAAGCAAGTCATGAAGACCAGCTCAGACACAAGGGCAAGTGCATTGGACTCCACCTCTTTTTTTTTTTTTTTTTTTTTGGGGGGGTGGGTGCATGGGCCTCTCACTGTTGTGGCCTCTCCCGTTGCGGAGCACGGGCTCCGTACACACAGGCTCAGCGGCCATGGCTCACGGGCCCAGCTGCTCCGCGGCATGTGGGATCTTCCCGGACCGGGGCACAAACCCGTGTCCCCTGCATCAGCAGGCGGACTCTCAACCACTGCGCCACCAGGGAAGCCCCTGGACTCCACCTCTTGATGGGGAGTTGGAAGATCACATGGCAGGAGAGCACGTGGCATGAGACATTGTTTTGTTCATCTTTGGAAAATACAGTCTGCCACAGGGCTGTTTGGGGCACCCCACTGCTTTGCCTTGAGTGCTCTGCCTCTTTCAGGCTTCCCTGAATGTGCTCTGCCTTGTTGGCAGGCATTCATGACCAAGTGTGGCTAGACAAGACAGCTTTGGGGTATCCGCCCTGGTTTTTGGTATCTGTCTAATATGATTAAAATGGGACTTGCTCAAAATCTCTTCAAACCAAGTATGTGCTTGGGGGATGAGAGGTGTGCTTAAGGGGGGTTCTGATCTTGAGGTGGGGTAGGGGCTGCTAGGAGGAACTACTTTTTGAGGTTTTGCCACAGTTCACGTTGAGTAAAAATAACGAGCTTTTCTAGATTACACTGCTAAATCTTGCAGCTTTCAACTAAAAGGCCTTACAGTAGAGATGAAAGAAAAGAAGGTGTAGTGTTTGATAATCCTTGGACAAATCCCAATTCCACTACCTGTTAGGTAGGAAAAACTGAGAGCTTCAGTTTCTTTATTTATAAAGTAGGACTAATGATATTCCCTTAGGGGCTATTGTGATGATGAAGTAGGATAATATATTAGCTATGCAAATAGTTACTGTTATTAATAAGTATACAACTTGTTTTTGATTTAGGTTATTACCTTTTAGGTTCCCTTTGCCAAACTCATGGTTGAGTTATTAGACCTACCTAGATCCTCTGGGGTGACTTACTGGTGTAGACATAATGAAAACACCCTAAGAGTAGCATGGTCCTGCAGCCTCTGTATTAGAAGTTGCTGGTTTCGGGCTTCCCTGGTGGCGCAGTGGTTAAGAATCTTCCTGCCAATGCAAGGGACACAGGCTCGAGCCCTGGCCCGGGGAAGATCCCACATGCCGCGGAGCAACTAAGCCAATGCGCCACAACTACTGAGCCTGAGCTCTAGAGTCCATGAGCCACAACTACTGAGCCCACGTGCCACAACTACTGAAGCCTGTGCACCTAGAGCCCGTGCTCCGCAACAAGAGAAGCCATGACAATGAGAAGCCCGCACATTGCAACAAAGAGTAGCCCCCGCTCACCGCAGCTAGAGAAAGCCCGCGCACAGCAACGAAGACCCAACACAGACGAAAATAAATAAATAAAATTAATTAATTAAAAAAAAAAAGTTGCTGGTCTCTACCTTTCAATGTTGAGGGCTGATGTTTTGTCAACTACTAGTGGTAGTGGGTAATTAACATTTACTGAGCAGGGTACTTAAATGTGTTAGGGGCTTTTGATTTAATTCTCACTCAATCCTCTGAGATGAGTACTGTTTTATTTCTGATATTATAGATGAAGAAATAGTAGGTTGGTGAGAATAAGAAATTTGTGCAAAATCATCCATGAGATAAATAGTGGCCCAGGATCCAAACAGAGATCTCTCTAGCCCCAGGGCCTGTGTTTCACCATTGTGTTACATGGCCTCTCAGACAGATTAAAGCATTCACATATTTGAATCCTTTGCGTGTGACCTGAGATCTCAGGCTCTTTCTAGCAACTGATTTGGGAGCTTAAGGCCCTAATATTTTACTATCAAGTCTGGTTGTGAGACCTTGTTGGAGAAGAACTCCTAAAACCATCCAATTTTTAGACTGCTGGTATAAATTTCCCCGGAGGATTATCTTGTGGTAGGCCAATCCCTTGTGCTTGTGGCTGGCTGAGTAGCTTTCAGCAAGGCCTCTCATCTGACATTTGGCATTTTTCCTGGCAGGCAGCCAAGGGGACTGAGTATTTCTCTGTTTTCTTTTACTTTCATTCTTAACCATTTCCTCTCAAAATAAACAAAAAAGAACTTGGGGATTTTACTAGTGGAAATGTATCTTAAAAAGCTGTTTCTGAGGGAAATTTTGTAGCTAGAGGGGAAAGGGGGGAAAAGGAGATTTAGGGAGTGGAGGAAACAGAGCCCTTAAAATTATTAACAGAATTCAGAATTCCCTTGAGCTAGAAAGGTTCCATCTAATTTTAAAAGTTGTTTAAATTCCTCAAAAGAGAGGTATTCTGTAAGTATAAATATATGGTCAGGCACCTCTTAACGAGCTATGGAGAATCTCTAACGTGATTATTTATTTGTGCTGTGTCCCCAACATTTCCCTTTAGCAAATGTTTACAATGACCTTCTCTTTCCTAACATTTAATTCCCAAACTTGATAAAAAGTAGAATTGGCTTAAGTTTGGATGCTTTCTCTTCCCTCTTCTACTCATTTAGAAAGGTGTTAGCAGCTATTCATAAACCACTGAAATGATTATTTGGTTTTAGTGAACCTCCCCAAGAAAAAACTTTTTCCTCCTTTTTTTTTAGCATGCCTTGCTTTGTTTTAAGTGTTTTACAAGTATTAACTCATTGAATCCTCACAAACCTAAGAGATCTCTAACAATTACATCCCTATTTAACAGATAAGAAACCTGAGGCTTAGAGAGGTTAAGAACCAGGCCCCAGGTCAGTGGGGTGATGGTTTGATGCGAGGGCCTTTTTTCACACAGTCCCAGGATCAAGACCAGGCTCTGCCACCTCCCAGCATGACTGGCCAACTGACAATTGCTTATACTGCCTGTAATATGCTTGAAGCTCTCACAGTATTTCAACCAATCCCAGTGAAATCTGACATTATTCCCATGAGAAATTAAGCGCATTCCAGTTCCTAATGGACTTTCTATCTTCCCTCCTTAAATAGGCTAACAACTCCTTTTGCTCCTGTAGAGGTTGGGAAGGATTCTATTTATTCATTCCTTCACTTGACAGACACTCACACACAGGCAGTATGGCATAGCGTCAGAGTGCGGACATTGGAACCAGACTACTTTGTCTGAATTGTGGCTTTGCCATTTACTTGCTCAAGGTCACACAGCTTGTTAATGAATCTTTCTGTGCCTCAGGTCTCTTACGTAAAATGGGTTAATGATTACACTGACCTCACACAATTATTATGAATTTAAAATGAGTTAATCTATACTAAATACTTAGTACTGTGCATGGCACAAGTAAATGCTCAATAAGCACAAAGTATCATTGAACAGCTACTTAGGAAAAAGAAGTATGCCAGGCACTGCAAATAAAAGCACTTGAAATCTAGTGAGAAATATAGGGCACATTCCGTCAATAGATCCACTCATGTGCTAAGCACCAGGCATTGGGGGGCATAACAGCTAAACAAAACACCCCCACCACAAATATTTACAAACTACTAGAAGAGGTAAATAGACAAATAATGACAGTGCAATGTAATAAGTACTGCAAATAGAGTAGAAATGAGTTATATTAGAGCATAAGAGCGGGTAGGGGTGCATGACATTTGAAGGTTGGAGGAGGCTTCTTACAGGAAGTGAACTGAAGGTAAGACCTGATGGATGAGAAGGAATTTGCCACATATTACTAGAACAGGATGTGAATTGTAAGGTGTATAAAGAGCATGGAGAACGTGCACGGGATAGAGTGAGTAGTTTTACCTGGCTTAAGGAATCGGGTGCATGGGGCAGGAGGCAGGAAGAAGGTGAGGAGGCTGGAAAGAAGATACCACCAGATTATTAAAGGTCTTCAGGGCTTTGCTGAGGACTTTGGACTTTATCCTGTAAGTAACAGGGAGCCATGAAAAGCTGTCAAGTCTGGGAGTAATATGATCAGATAATCCAGACCTGATGAGATTTGAAGTCAGGGCCACAGTGATACTCCTAGAGAGATATGAAGGCCTGCATTGAAGTGCTGGCCATGGGGATGGAGAAGAAGAGGTATTTGGGAGATAATATGGAGAATTCTTAGAGTGTGATGACTGATTAGAACAGAATGGAAGGGCAGAATATCCTACATTGCCCTCAAAAGTAATATCTTTTTAGCTATGATGGGTACTTAGTTGGAAAAGTTTGAGGAGTACAGGTGGCATAATGGAAAGAACATGAATTTTTGGAGCTGCATGCAACTGAATTCAAATCTAGTCTCTACCATTTGTTGGTTTCATGTTTAGTGTAGATAACAATCCTACTTCAAAGTCTGTTATATAATAACATAAGCATGTAAAACACCTAGTACAGTGCCGGGCACATAGTACGCATGATCATTGTATTCTGGGATTATAAAATAAGACACAATCAGAGGTTCACGCCAGACAGCAGTGGTCCTTAGTCTTTTGAATGTCTTAGCTATTCATTAAAAAACAAAAAACTTTACTGAGATACCATCACATACCATCAATTCACCCATTTAAAGTTTACAATTTAATGTTTTCTAGTATATTCAGAGTTGTACAACCATCACCACAAGCTAATTTTAGAACTTTTTTTTTTTTGGCCAAGTGTCCTGTGGGATCTCAGCTGTATGACCAGGGATTGAACCTGGGCCATGGCAGTGAAAGAGTTGAATTTTAACCACTAGACCACCAGGGAACTCCCAAATTTTTGAACATTTCAATCACCCCTAAGAGAAACTCCACACCCATTAGCAGTCACTACCCATTCGTCCCCAAGCCCCTCCACGGGTGTAGGCTGCCACTACGAATTTGCTTTCTGTTTCTACATATTTGCTCTTAAATTCTTCAAAAGATCTGATGAAAGCAAGGTCTATTCTGGGAATATGCAAAATTTTGTATGCAATTTCTAGGAAAGCAGAGGCCCCAGCTTAAATTTAAAAGGAATACCCTTAACAAATTCAAACCCAATCTCTACAAAGTTGGCACTAGAGGAAGAAACTCCCTGTGGTGACAGTGGGCAGCAAGGCCTTGTAGCCCTCACTCCTGTGTCTCTGCCTAACCTGAGATCTCTGCACCCACACAACTTGCTCCAAAATTTCTACACATAATCTCCACATGTGAATGTCAGCCACAAGGATCCATCTCCTATAACCTCACCATTTGTTTCTTCTGGGAGCAGCAGAAACCTAAGAGATTCCAGCCAGCAATCAAGAGTAGTGTCTCTGAAGATTGGTTTAAGCTATTGTGATAACGGCTCCTATTCATTCGGTGCTTATTATGTCTGAGCATTGCACTTATAATTAACTCTTCTGATTTTTCAATTTTAGGGATACCACCTGCACATGTACTATTTCAGTTTTTTGGTAGCTCCTGGTAAATAATATGATATCACCATGAAGAAACCTTCTGCCAACAATCTTTGTTTGGTACTGTTACATCTAACCTACTTCACAGAAGCCAAGAACAGTCAGAGTACGGAGAGGGAACTTTTAGTGAAAAAAAGCAATGTTTGAGCTCCTATGGGATCAATAAGAATGCCTTTGCGCTCTCAATGCCTAAAGTATCAGGTTAAAACTTCAAGAATGTGTTGACCTGGCTTCTTTCAGAATAACAAATGAGAATTTTGATTACAGAATATTTTTAAAAGATTTATTATTTATTTATTTATTTATGGCTCCATCAGGTCTTAGTTGTGGCACGCGGGATCTTCGCTGAGGCATGCAAGATCTTTCGTTGCGGCACAGGCTTCTCTCTAGTTGTGGTGTGTGGGTTTTCTCTTCTCTAGTTGTGGCACACTGGCTCCAGGGCATGTGGGCTCTGTAGTTGTGGCATGTGAGCTCTGTAGTTTGCGGCACGCAGCCTTTCTAGTTGAGGCACGCGAGCTCAGTAGTTATGGCACGTGGGCTTAGTTGCCCCACGGCATGTGGATCTTAGTTCCCTGACCAGGGATGGAACCCGCATCCCCTGCAATGTAAGGCGGATTCTTTACCACTGGACCACCAGGGAAGTCCCCAGAATATTTTATATTGTAAGCTTTATTGCCATATTAGTTTCTTCTTCTTTTTTTTTAAAATTTATTTATTTATTTATTTATGGCTGTGTTGGGTCCTCGTTTCTGTGCGAGGGCTTTCTCCAGTTGCGGCAAGCGGGGGCCACTCTTCATCGCCGTGTGCGGGCCTCTCACTATCGCGGCTTCTCTTGTTGCGGAGCACAGGCTCCAGACGCGCAGGCTCAGTAATTGTGGCTCACAGGCCCAGTTGCTCCACAGCATGTGGGATCTTCCAAGACCAGGGCTCGAACCCGTGTCCCCCACACCGGCAGGCAGACTCTCAACCACTGCGCCACCAGGGAAGCCCTCTTCTTCTTTTTTAAAATTTATTTCTTTTATTTATTTTTATTTTTGGCTGCGTTGGGTCTTTGTTGCTGCATGTGTGGTTTCTCTAGTTGCGGCGAGCAGGGCTATTCTTCGTTGCGGTGCGCAGGCTTCTCATTGTGGCTGCTTCTCTTGTTGCAGAGCACGGGCTCTAGGCGTGCAGGCTCAGTAGTTGTGGCTCGCGGGTTCTAGAGCTCAGGCCCAGTAGTTGTGGCACGTGTGCTTAGTTGCTCCATGGCATGTGGGATCTTCCTGGACCAGGGCTCAAACCCGTGTCCCCCCCATTGCACAGGCGGATTCTTAACCACTGCGCCACCAGGGAAGCCCAAGGGATTCTTCTTGGCAGAGAAAATTAGAAGCAATCTGAAAGCACATACAGACTAAATTACCTTTGTATTCACTGTAAGATCTGTCTTCCAGTTCGCCACTCCAACCTCATGCTCATCTGGCTACACACTCAGAGATTTTTGGTTTTGCTTTTGTTTTTTGTCTTGGAATCTACAAGCTCCTTCCTACTTCACGTTCTCTTGCTTGCTGTTTCCTCAGCTTTTTCTTAAAGTCTTTGCAAGGCTGGTTTCTTCTCATTGTTCAGGCCTTAGCTCAGAGGGCTTTCTGACCATACAATCCAAAACAGTTGTCCCTTCCTCACATTATGCTCTCATAGTAGGTACCATTCTCTGAAAATGATGTCAGTGACATTTATTTACTTGTTTATTCTTTGCTTCTTTCCACCAGCATGTAAAGTCCACGAAGACCAGGGCCTTGCCTGTTTTGTTCACCACAGAATCCCTAGGACTCAGAGCAGTGCTTGACATACAGGTGGATGTTCAATAAATAGTTGTTGAATTAAATGTTTATTATCAAAATGAATAAATAGTATTAAGTGTGAAATATATTTTCTGTTTTCAAAGGGGTTTATACAGGTGCATTTGGAACTTCATTGGATGTATTTAAACCTAAAAACTTGCAATTTATTGTAATGTCCAAAATAAAATGTTTTTAAAATAGTAAGATGAAAAATAACCACCTTTTTTTTCCTTCTAAAATTTTTCTTTGGGTTTGACATATTCAAAATTAATTTAAATTAAAAGGAAGGGGAATACATGGAACAAAAAAATTAGTTTTAAATGGATTATAGGCCTAAATGTAAGAGCCAATACTATTTTAAAAATCTATAAAACTTTTAGAAGAAAACATAGGAGTAAATCTTTGTGATTTTGGGTTAGGCAAAGGCTTGTTAGATATGACAACAAAAGCACAAGTGACCAAAGAAAAATAGATAAACTGGGCTTCACAAAAGACCACATCAAATTAAGAAGGTTTTATGCTGCAAAGGATACCACCAAGAAAGTGAAAAGTCAGCCCACAGAACTGGGACAAAATATGTAAATCATATAACTGATAAGGCCCTTGATCTAGAATATATGAAGAATTCTTATAACTCAATAATTAAAAAATAAATATACTAGTTAGAAAATAGCAAAGATCTAAATAGACCTTCTCCAAAGAAGATATACAAATGGGCAATAAGCACGTTAAAGATGCTCAACGTCATTAGCCATTAGGGAAATACAAATCAAAACTACAATGAGATACCACTTCACACCCACTAGGATGGCTATAATCAAAAGACAAACACACAGGATATGGAGAATTTGGAACCCTCATAATTGTTGGTGGGATTGTAAAATGGTGCACGCTCTTTGGAAAACAGTCTGGCTCCTAAAAATGTTAAACAGAGTTACCATATGACCTAGCAATTCCATTCCTAGATATATATCCAAAAGAAATGAAAGCATATGTCCATACAAGTTCTACAAACAAATATTCATAACAGCATTATTCATAATAGCCAAAAAGCAGAAGTACCCAGATGTCTATCAACCGGTGAATGTATAAATAAAACGCAGTCTATCTATACAATGGAATATTATTTATTCACAAAAAGGAATGAAGTACTGATACATGCAACAACATGGATGAAGTTAGAAAATATTATGCTAAGTGAAAAGAAGCCAGTCACAAAAGACCACATGAATCCATTTCTATGAAATGTCCAGAATAAGCAAATCTATGAGACAGTAAGTAGATTAGTGGTTGCCCAGGGCTGGGGGTGGAAGGAATGGGGGAGTGACAGTTAATGAGTATGGGTTTCTTTTGGGGGTGATAAAAATGTTCTAAAATTAGATAATGGTAATAGCTGCACAATTCTGTGAATATCCTAAAAACTTTTGAATAGTACTCTTTAGATGGGTGAATTCTATGGTGTGTGAATTATGTTTCAATAAAGCTGTGTGTGTGTGTGTTTTCTTAAGAGTACAATGTAAGGGAAAAAAGGGAGGGAAGCTTAAAATCAAGAGTATCAACCTTCAAAGAAAGTTTGAGGTGACAAAATAGAGAGTGTAATATTTCTATTTTTAGCTTTGATATCCTAACTTTAGCAAGAGCCTAGACTTGAATATTATATTTAGCATTCCATACTCAGACACGGCGGATTTGCCCTTTTCTTCATAAGAACCACCTTTATTGCTTTTGTTTTAAAAATGCATTATATAGAGTACACTAAAAATCAGATTCTCTTATTTACATTTATATGATACCTGTATCCAGTGTCCCCAAAGTGTTATAATAGAATAATAGTTTTCCTTTGCTACAGGTGGTAGCCATGAAAGACTTTGTTCTCTCTATCATGCCACTCGCAAGTATAACAGGCTGTGAGATCAGACTGTCTGGACTCTTCTAGGCAATATGAATTTGGGAGAGGCACTTAACCACAGTTTCCCCATGTGTAAAAGGGGAGTAGAGTAATATTATTTACTCCATAATGCTGTTCTGAGAATTAAAGGAAATGACTCATGCAAGGTATTCAGCACAGTGTCAAGTGCATAGCAAATGCTCAAACTGTAGTCCTTGTTAGTAATTACTATTATAATATAGCAACAGTTAGTAACAGAGACTTGAGATTTAGAAATAGGTAAAAAACAAGTTGTAATGTGGTTGACAACTGAGTATTAGCATCCTAAAAACAAGTGAGGGCCGGAAGGAGGTATAATATTCCATTTCCCAGTTGCATTAACATCAGGCAACTATATTGGATGTTTAATCAAGGTATTTGGATAGTTTTCAGCATTTACTGCTAGAAAACTCTAGAAAGCTTGCTATAGATAAGGCTGTGAAGTTGCACAAGTATTTTTCAGAGAACAATATGTGATTCAAGCATCGCTACAGAGAGCTGATATTTTAAGCTACATTTCTAATCAGTGATATCTTATACCATGTCACCTTACAACTCCTGCCATTCATTTGAATAAGTCTGCAAGAAGTCTCCTTTTCCTTCTCTCTTGAGGTTTATTTGGCCAATATTTTTCCTATTGAGAGTAGCAGGAACTTTTAAATAGTTTTAGACTATTTTAACTTCTCAGAAGAAAGGAAACATTTGCAAAACTAATTACATATAAAATAAAATTGTGAGATGTAAAAGAATTAGCATTTGGAGCTTTATTTGTATACTTTAAAAATGGGCTTTAAGGGCTTCCCTGGTGGCGCAGTGGTTGAGCGTCCGCCTGCTGATGCAGGGGACGCGGGTTCGTGCCCCGGTCCAGGAGGATCCCACATGCCGCGGAGCCGCTGGGCCCGTGAGCCATGGCCGCTGAGCCTGCACGTCCGGAGCCGGTGCTCCGCAACGGTAGAGAGGCCGCAGCAGTGAGAGGCCTACCGCAAAAAAAAAAAAAAAAAAAAGCTCCTGTATTAACCAAAATTCCAGGAGAGACAAAAGGGAGAGAAGGAAGTTGAAAGTGCTTACAAATTTTTCCCGTTTTCCCCAAACGTTTATTTATATTTTTACGTTATATTAATAGATAAAGTCCCTGAGGAGCATGACTGAAACTCAAAAATTCATAGCCATACAATTTCCCTACATGTAGCATATCTTTAAGTATTCTTGTTGTAAGAGTGCTTGGTGGTCATAAAGATCTGTCTGAGGAAATCAGAGACCTGTACACAGGATAAAAAACAACTAAGGACAGGCCTGCCCCACCCCCCAGACTGTGGTAGGAGTGGGTAACTTACTTAGTCCCTCTGTGCTTCATTTTCCTCACCTTAAAAAGGCAATAATAATACCTTTCTCATAGAGTTGACGTGAGGCTTAAATGAGATCACACATGTAAAGTGCACCAAGTACCTAATAAAATATCAAGTTTTAGCTCCCGACATTGTTGTGGCAGTGGTCAGAAAGGGGTAAGAGGAGGAGGTGTAGCAGATGTCTCAAAGATGCAGATATTAACAGCCCTTGGTAAAGAGAAAGAGGTTGTTAAAGCAGGGAGATCTTCCAAATGGCACTTGCGCTATTTTCAAAGGGGCATGAAGAGTATAGTCAAACACTCCTTGTCCTTTGTCTTGGTAGGAGCTACAAGAGCCAGAGCTCGTGGAAGGAGGTGGGGTCTCTGTGTGAGATGGGAGTGTGTATGATAGGGACTGAGGCGACAGAGAAATAGGTGACTTTGAGGAATGGGGGCTGGATTTAGAAGTAAGAAAAACACTAGGCTTGCTGCCACATGCTTGTAACACGACTCTTTTATTTTCCCTGTTAAGGAACTGATTTAAATTCTGCTCAGAAATCGATAAGATGCCATTTGGCCATGTGACATACCCTGCCTGACATGCAACAATATTTAAATCTTATTAAATACTGTAAATTAACTTATATTGACTGACTTCTATCAGAAATCAGAGTCTGGATTAAAGAGCTGATGTCAAGAGTCTCAGCGTGGAGTTAGAAGACTGGGTTAACTCCTAGCACTAGCACTTAAAAAGATATGAACGTGGTAAGTCATTTCACCTCTGAAATGATTTCATCTGTGAAATGGGAAAACCACCTACCTAACAAGTTGTTGTCGACATTAAGGTTATTCATAGCACCTGGAACATAGAGATGCATTTTTCTATATTTTGTGTTAATGGAAAAAGGTTTTAAAATTATGATAGTACACTTACAGCGTTACCAAATATGGCTGAATACGCATTGACACTCTATTACATTAATGGACTTTAATATTCTCAACTAATATCAATGCTTTTAGTAATGACAGTTAATTCGCTGATATTATTTTCCTCCCCTCACTGCACCTCTCAGCGGACCACACATTCAGATGCTCTAAAATGTTATTTCTTGAGCACTTTTTACTGACACCCAATCCTTGGCTTGCCGGACACTAAAGGACAATTGGATTGACTCTAGAAAGTGTTTCTACAAACAGTGCCTTTTCGAGGCTTGCCCAGCGTCTGGTTAGTGTTGCAGTGTCAGCAGTTTACTTCAATTAAAGCACTAGTGGCAACAAGGCGTTCTTCACACAAGAAAAGAGCGCAACACTCACATATGATAGTTCAACTTGTCTTTTGGGTTGATTCTGCTGCTCGAGTTCAGTCCCCGCGAGAGGAAGCGTATTCCGCCTCATATTAAACAGAAGAGCCTCAATTCATTATTGGGGCTGCAGGAGGGCGACTCCAGCAACTGATCAGCTAGGGACTTGACACAGAGCGGGTCCTGCCTTCGTGAGGCAAGCGCGGCACCTCAGCAACCCGCCAGCCCTGGAAGTTTGTGAGTCTCCACTTGTAAGACTGGTAGTCACCTTGACCTCCCGGACAGGTGGGGAAAGTTAGCGCTGGGCCAGAGGCGGGACGTAAAAGCGAAGGCTCAGAACTTTCCCGAGCAAAACAAGCCGTCACGTTTTCCTGTTTTCAGCGCAGCTCGAGACCCGGAGAGTTTAAGGGTGGCGAGAGCAGGTGGCAGGGCTCCGCCCACCACCACTCTTCTCCTCTCTCTGCTCGCTGCTCCACTCCCTCGGTGAGGTCCCGCCTCTGAGGCGCGCGCGAAGAGTTGTCGCGCCGTGTGTTCTGGGAATTGTAGTCCTAACGCTGGGAGCCGCCTCGGGAGAGGCGACTTCGGCCTACACACCCCATGGTACCGCGCGGCGCTGGCCGCTCCCGGATGTGTGCCTGGCGCCGGAAGAGAAGACGGCCCCCCTCTCTCGGCCCGGCCATCTTGTGGGAAGAGCTGAAGCAGGCGCTCTTGGCTCGGCGCGGCCCGCTGCAATCCGTGGAGGAACGCGCCGCCGAGCCACCATCATGCCTGGGCACTTACAAGAAGGCTTCGGCTGCGTGGTCACCAACCGATTCGACCAGTTATTTGACGACGAATCGGACCCCTTCGAGGTGTTGAAGGCAGCAGAGAACAAGAAAAAAGAAGCCGGCGGGGGCGGCGTTGGGGGCCCTGGGGCCAAGAGCGCAGCTCAGGCCGCAGCCCAGACAAACTCCAACGCGGCGGGCAAACAGCTGCGTAAAGAGTCCCAGAAAGACCGCAAGAACCCGCTGCCCCCCAACGTCGGCGTGGTTGACAAGAAGGAGGAGACGCAGCCGCCCGTGGCGCTTAAGAAAGAAGGTAAAGCTGTGGTGGAAGGTGGGGGAGACCCGGGATGGAGGGAAGGAGCGAGGGGACTGGCGGCTACCACTGGCTTCTGGAGCTCCGAGGGTCCGCGGGAGACTTGGCCGCCGATTTCTTCGCGTTTCCCCCGCCTGATGAAAGCCAGGTCCTGCGAAGGTGCTGGGAGCGTGGTAGCCACAAGTTCAAACCGCCACCTGCAAGGATCCTGGAGGCACCCCTTCCCGCCTCAGGTTCTGAGCGGAGGAGCGTGGTCGGGATCCTGGGAGGCTGTTGTCTTCCCGCCGGATTCCTTGGCGGGCGAGCGCATGGGCCGAGGTTCGGGAAAGGGAGCTCCTTTTCGGAGCGTTTGTTGTTAACGGGATGGCGGGGCCTCCGCGGCTTCTTCCTGCTCAGAGCTTTCTCTCAGCCCGCCGCTCTGAGGTGCGGTTGTGTCTTTTAGGCTCCTGCCCTGCCGTCTTGTCCCAGGGTGGCGTGGGGTACCCCCGAGAAAAGCTGGGGGTCGGAGTTTCCACCTACGCCCCCCCCACGTTCGAGCCTATCGGATGTTGTGGAGCAAGGTGCCCTTTTAGGTGCTCCCTGTGCTTTATCGTTACCCCCTCGCCCGCACAACTATTGCAAACTTAATAACTTGCTGGAGTGCGTCAGGCTGTTGGGAGGGAGAGAAATTTGGCCACCCTGGATTGAGTAGAAGCGGGAATTTTGAATGAAGATTGGTGATGGCAGGAAATCCTGAAGCTCGTCCTCGGGTCACGATCTTTTTCTCCGGCCGGACCCCCCGCATGCAGTGTTACATGTGGCGTGGCGTGGCCTGGCCTGGGCCTCGTGGTGCAAAGAGTGCCGAGGCTGTCACAGCGTTAGCTGCTGCAGAGCCCTTTGGAGTGCAGCTTTTTCTCCCCATGTGCGTGAAGCATGGTCAGGATTTCATTGGCGGGTAGTAGTTGCTTCCAGGTCACTGTAAACTTCGCAGGATTGTCTTGAACTTGGTTTTTGCTCTCTCACTCGTTACTGGTTTGTCTTTTGTGATGGATGAAAAAGCAAAACAGTGGGGGATGAGAAAAAGTGTACACGATCCGTAGTAAGTAGGTGTAGGACTTAAGCTTTGAAGCTTAAAGGTTTCCTTTATGTGTTGAAAATTGAAATTTTGCCACGTGCTTCTGAAAGGAGTTCTCATTAGCTTTAGTCGAATTTGATAACATTCAACTAATTTAAATTAAATCAAAACAATTGTGTTAGGTTTTGGTTTAGAATTTTTAGAAAATACAGAGAGAGCTTTGTGAGGCTTGGGGTGAAGAACCTAGGTGGTAAATAAAACAGTTGTATTAAAATTACAGGTTGGGGAGGGAAGCACAAGTTGGAGTATTAGAAAGCATGTATATACATCGTTTAGGCTAAATATTCATTCAGCTAAGTTTTATAGCAATCTGTAGCACAATGTAATAAATCTAATTTCTATGTTAAGGAACACTGGTTTGTGTATTTATTTAAACTGCTCAAGTTTACCTCCTTCATCACACTAATCCAAAGAAAGTACGTGAAAAAATGGAATCTGAAGTGTGTTCACCCCTTTTGAATTTTTGAAACATAAAGCATGGTTTAAACCCCTCATATGTTTTGATCAGAAAGCCCATTTTTGAAATAAGCTCTTAGCGGGAACCTAGTATTTTAAATTACAAAGTTAAAAATTTATTTCATAAATTTATGACCAGGACCGAGTTCAACATTCAGTAGTCTTTCCTTGGGAAAACTTACATTATTACCTATCAACATTTTCCTTAGGTCAGCATTTCAGAGCACACTTAACCTTAAATTGCATAAAACACAAGCCTATAAGAATATTGAATGAAAAAAAATCGTTTTGAGGCCTTACCTCTTAGCAGTCAATTCTGGGCATTGGGGAAGGATAGACCTGTAAACAGAGTCCCTGCCTCTTGTCATGGGATTGATTGTTAACCTGATCATGTGTTCCTTGCCTTTGAATAGAGGTCCTGGCACGATCCTAGACTTGCCTTAGATGTGTGTTTGATGTTTATATTCTTTGAATTTTGTAGTTTGTCTTTTGGCCATTTGAGGAACTTGAGAATTGACACCATCATACTCATTTGTTTTTTTAATGTTAGAAGCCTGGAATCTAGTGAAAATCAAGAGACGCTTGCATTTTTAAATGTCAGTCATTGGGTGGATTTATTTGTAAGTGTTGTAGATTCTGTAAGCCTGATACTGGATATTGGGGTGGGGAAGCAAGCCATTGTTCATTTGGGTGTGTGACTTGGATATTATAAGGACTGGTTCCATAGCTCCACCCTAATACACTACCTCTGATGAAATTTATTTAAAATGCCTTGGTGTAAGATCTAAGATTTCTGGTCTGTCCTGAGAGTATATGGAATGGACCTTAAAATTTCACTGAAGAGTTTGACATTTACCGTTTGACTTTGGCTACCAGCAGCTGAACAATTGGGGGCATCCTGGTGGTGTTACACTTTCTTAGAAAGAACCAGAGTGAACCAACTTAATTTCTTGCGAAACCAATTCCTCAGGTGCTTTTTGACTTTGTCAGAAATTGTGGTTTGGGAATTAGAGCATACCTAAAATATTAGTCATGAATTTAACCATCAATCTACTTATTATCTTTAAGGCTACCAGTAATGCATATTGGTTGCCTTTTTGGCCTCTGACACTAACAGGAAAAAAGTAATGAATGAAGGGGGAAATCAGTAAATGCTTCAGCCATCACTTAGTTTCACAAGTTTCTATTTCTGTGTCTTGCTTAAAAGGGGTCCTTTTGTGTATGTGGTTTTTAAAGATTCTTTGGAAACGAAGATACTTGAAAGGGCAAACCAAAAAAATCTCCATAATAATAAAATAAGTGGACTATTTCCTGTTGGTTGCATAACAGTATGTTTTAAAAGTTAGGTGTGGTATGTATGTATATGTATACATATATATGTATGTAGACTGCAACAGGAGAGGAAAATGGTACTTTTTTGCTGTTAAATAGCTATTTTCAACTATAGAGAAAATTTTTAAAAAATTTTTTATTGAAGTATACTTGATTTACAATGTCAATTTCTGCTGTACAGTGAAATGATTCATCGATTATACATATATACATTCCTTTTTCTAATATATTCTTTTCCATTATGGTTTATCACAGGATATTGAATATATCAATAGTTCCCCATGTTCTACAGTTAAGACCTTGTTATCCATCAGAGATGTAAACTTAAATGCCATTTGTTTTCCTTTCAGTTTTGTAATTTCATAGAATCATCAGTCTTTTTACTGTGTTCTTTTTTCCCCCTCCAGATTATATAAAATAAAATAATGTCTTCACTGGGGTTTTTTGGGGGGTCTTTACCTGGTGATTGTGTTGGTTTGCTTGGTTATTATTTATGAATGGCTAATGGTGTTATCTTTGGTATCTTTAAAACCAAAATGTATCATTTGCTTAAAATTTCTTTAAATTTAGAATTTTAAATTAAGAGACTGGCATCTTGAAAAGTGAGAGAAATAATGGCTACCCAAATGACTTCCAGGTCAGTTATAGAGAATGCTTTAGGGGAAAAAAGTGATTTGGCAAACTGAGTGGAAGTTTGAAACAAGTTTATTTAAATAGGAATTTTTCTGAAGTACCTTGTTACACTTTAGAGATGCCCAGTGTTAGCCTTTTTCAGTGGGAAGTGCTAGTTAATGGACTTAAAGAGTAAATTTTTTTTTCTTTTAACAGCCTAGGCCTAGTTTTTTGTGTTGCAAAAAATAATTTGCTTACGTGGTTTTTTTAAAATCATTTTAGGAATAAGACGCGTTGGAAGAAGACCTGATCAACAACTTCAGGGTGAAGGGAAGATAATTGATAGGAGACCAGAAAGGCGACCACCTCGTGAAAGACGATTTGAAAAACCACTTGAAGAAAAGGGTGAAGGAGGAGAATTTTCAGTTGATAGGCAAGATTGTTTCTTAATGTCTTCATGTTTTGTCAGTTATAGAGAGACATCTTAACACAGATAAATTGAGCATAATTGCCAGGAAGCAGTGTAGCTAGTTAATTTTATCAGTTTTTCTAGCGAAACGTCTAAGTGTGTGTGTTGTTGTTCTTAGGACATTTTGGTAACAGTTTTTAGTATTCAAACTTAGATTTCTTGTAATGAAACACTTCAGTTATGAAGGTTACGTGTGTTTATTTTAATTTTTATGTATATTGGTGAATAGCAGTTTTACTAGATTATAATGTGAAATGAGTAACAAGGAAGAAGTATATGCATTAGTAGTAAAGTTTTAGAGAATGTCAAAGTAATTTTCTTACGTTGGGGAGTTTCCTAGTTTTGATTTCCTTTGGGACATGAGCCAGTAAATATGTTCCTGCATCTTTGAGCCTTTGAATTTCCCTTCTTCCTTTTACCAGAAACCTTAGAAGTATATAATATTTTTTTATTTGTTACAGACCGATTATTGACCGGCCTATCCGAGGCCGTGGTGGTCTTGGAAGAGGCCGAGGAGGTCGTGGACGAGGAATGGGCCGGGGAGATGGCTTTGATTCTCGTGGCAAACGTGAATTTGATAGGCATAGTGGAAGTGATAGATCGTAAGTCTTATATTGGTTTTTATTATACTTTTATATTTGAAGCTACTTCTTTAATAAAACAAAATTTGAATTTCTAGAACTAAAGAGTATTATGTTAACTCAGTTTTGTTAGTTCTTTTTCACATTACAGTGGCCTGAAGCATGAGGACAAGCGTGGAGGTAGCGGATCTCACAACTGGGGAACTGTCAAAGATGAATTAACGTTGGTATTCTGGTTTTTTTAAATAAATACTTCTAATAAAATTGATCTTATACCTTACTAGAGGTTTGCCCATTAAATTTTTACTTGTCCCTGGGACAAGGATGGATGCTCTTATCTCAGAGCTACTTCCTTACAAGATAATGAATGCTTTTTTGGATATGTTTGGATTATAATGTATCAAATGACCAGTTTTTCTACATTTCAAAAATATATGGTATTAATTTTTCTTTTAATATGGATATATAGCTTTTATTGAAATCCTATTTTTGAGGTTATTTGGGTATTATGTTATTGTATGTTTCTTATTTAATAGTTCTTATTCTAGCTATTGACCCCTTTGGTGATGACAAAAATTTGAAAAGCCAGTAAGGCTTTATTTTAGAACTAACTGCTGTCATACTACTTTTTGAGTAATGTACTTGAGCTATAACTTGGATCAGTATACATTTTAAAATTATTTTCTCTTAGTGGTCTACTGGGGAGTAAATTTAGTAGGAAAAGACATTGGGAATGTGAGAATTTTAAAATATTTCTGTGAAGACTTTCAGCTACATGTAAATGGACCTAGATGCCTTTTTTTTCTTTCTTTCCTTAGAGAGTCCCCCAAATACATTCAGAAACCAATATCTTATAATTGCAGTGACTTGGAGCAATCAAATGTGACTGAGGAAACACCTGAAGGTGAAGAACATCCAGTTGCGGACACTGAAAATAAGTAAGTGATTTGTGTGTACGGTAGCGGTAATGCTCGAGCATTGAAATGTTTGGGTTTTAACAAGAAAACAACCTGTAGGCTTAAAGCTATTATCTATTTGCTTTTTAAAAGGAGAGACTTTATTGTACTCCATTCCCTCAAATAGTGTTTAGAGGAGTGGTTTACAAATGTATATGTTGGGCTCTAATGGTTTGACAAATAGAAGTGGTTATTTCTATTTGAAGTTACCATTGTCATCTTAAAAAGATACGGAAGATACGTATTTTAGTAAATCCTGTTAACCCTAAGCACAAAAATAGCCGTTTTAACTTGAGAAATATTTGGAACTCATAGTTCAAAGTACTTTGGACTCTATGTAACTATACAAATTTTATTCTAATACAGTTTAAAATGAGAAAACATGACCATTTTAAAATTAGTTTCTCCATCTCCTTGAAGTTTTTTTTTCCATCAACATAGAATTTGGAACATAGCATTATTGGCTTGTTTTAAAATGTGTGAGGAGAGCAAGCACCAGAATATGTTGTCAGTTCACTAGAAGACGGTTTTGAAATTGTTTGTTCAAGGGTGTGGGAGAGTTTTAAAGACTCAAGTTATGCTAGTAGAAATAATTTAATGCCTTCCTCTGGTTTCCATCAATACAAGCAGAAGTTATATGCCAGGCATTTCTTTCGGTATGTGGTTTAAAGTCTTGCATTACAGATTATTTAGGTCAGTAATTCTTAATCAGGGCATATTCAAATCATTTAGGGAGGCAATGCTTTTCTAAACTTTTCTTTTTCTCCAGAAGGAGTTGTTCTTACAGTGAACCACTATTAATGATTGGAAAATCATATTTTGTGGATTTGTTTGAATAAGGAATAATAATCAATTTACTATTGGAGAGAGTAGATAAAAATACATGGTGTTAAGTGATGTTTAGAACTTGGTAATATAAATTAATTTATACGAAACTATGGAGTCTTAATTTTGTGTGGTAAACAATGAAATTGTGATAGGTGAGATAGATGAACCTTACGTAACATTAAGTACTTTACAAAGCTCAACATAAATGTTGTTCCCTTAATGAAGAGTTCATGTTTAACTCACTTTAAGAGTAATCTGGGGGGCTTCCCTGGTGGCGCAGTGGTTGAGAGTCTGCCTGCTGATGCAGGGGACACGGGTTCGTGCCCCGGTCCGGGAGGATCCCACATGCTGCGGAGCAGCTGGGCCCGTGAGCCATGGCCGCTGAGCCTGCGTGTCCGGAGCCTGTGCTCCGCAACGGGAGAGGCCACAACAGTGAGGGGCCCGCGAACCACACCCCCATGCAAAAAAAAGAGTAATCTGACAAGATTATAACTGTTTACCAGAAGGAAAGGATGTTATTGATAGGGTATTGGCAGCAAATCCTTAGCTCAGTTCCCAGGACTAAAAAGGGGGTATTGGGTCTAAAGACCATGATGATGACGTTAGAACAGCCTCTAGTCTTACTCCAGAATAGGGGAGAATCTGAACGTAGTATTATGTCTTGCATATGCAGGTGTAAATTTAAGAAACAGCTTTGGCTGAATTTGATTAGCTTCCTTATGTATAGTTCTAGAGCTTCTGTTTTGTCTCATTTGATCCTTACAATCCTACCCTTGACGGTAGGTGTCATGGTTTCATGATATGATAAAGGTATGCGAGTTCTTTTCTTGGCTGTGGTACAACTTATGCGTAGCCTAGGACCTTTTTTCAGTCTTTAGTTTTCTGATATGTAAACTGACAGGGTTGGACTTTACAGTCTAGATCTCATCAATTCAGTGTAAGCTTGGTCTGGGAAGTTTTAAGATGGGATTTGTCAAACAGTAAAGAGTAGCACAGACAGGAGATATTTGAGCAAGGCTAACTGAATCACCTGCTATCTTTGGAAAGCAGTGCTCCCAAAATAGCAAACAACTTGTTTGGTGACAATTGGAAATTGAGATTAAATAGTGGATTCCTAGGCCCATGCTTTGTTTCTGTAAAAAGGGAAAGGGATAATATGTAATAGTTATAGCCTGAGAATTATATTTAGAAATAACTAATTTGGTGTTAAGCATTGAAACCAGTATTTTGTAGAAACTTCCATTACTAGTGAAACTGTAGTCTCCTTTTCATATACCGATTCGTTTGAAAGTTGGAGTATATAACGTTAAGATCTGTAGAAATTAAAGATTTGCCTTAAGTGTTAAAGGATAGGGGAACAGTTCTTTTATATTCTAGAATATGAAACTTGGTTGCTTATGGATGTCCTAGATGATTACCTTCATATATGTTATAAATTATGTATTGTGAAAAATTATGGAAATTTAAAAATGTGTTTTAGGAGAAGTTAGGTTAATGATTTTAATCACATAGTGTAAGTTTTAAAAACAGTAGTATGGTTTTAAAAAATGTGTTCTAGGTTTGATATAGCCAATTCAAGATTGTGTTACTGATAGATGATCATTTAAGAGTTTATGAAGATGAATTGTATGTTCCTTAGTTATCCACGCTTTCAATAATTTAAACATTGGATTCCTGGTCTCTGCCAAGTCACATGTTAGCCACTGGGTTACAAAGAAAACTGTGATTCTCCTGTCCTTGGGTAATCTAGAAGATTACCAACCAGCCAAGGTTAATTTCCTTACTTATAATTGTAAGTTATATGATTTTATAAGCCCCCTTACCACATGTAAAACTTAAAACATTTTCACACAGGGAGAATGAAGTTGAAGAAGTAAAGGAAGAAGGCCCAAAAGAAATGACTTTGGATGAATGGAAGGCTATTCAAAATAAGGACCGGGCAAAAGTAGAATTTAATATCCGAAAACCAAATGAAGGTGCTGATGGGCAGTGGAAGAAGGGATTTGTTCTTCATAAGTCAAAGAGTGAAGAGGTAAAATGAAGTTTTGTGGTGTTTGAAAATGTTCAGATGACTTGAATTGCATTTACAATTTTTGTGTTAAAATTTCACATGGGTAATCTGTTTATAAAGTTTTACATAGGATTATTTGAGGCAGATAAATTGCCCCAAGAGGAAAATAAACTGCATTATCATATAGTCTAAGAAATTATTCTTTCAAATTTGCGTAATATTTTAAAAAATCTTAACTGGGAGTCATTAAGACTTGTATTAGGTTAGGTGGTTTGCATTTTTATGTGGGAAACTGTCTGCGTATGCCATATATAATATCCAGGAATCTTTAGTAAATGGTATTATCCTTCTTTACTGAGGAGTGATGTCTTGTAAAGACCAGAGAATTAATTTATGAGTTTCCTTTCCTTAGGAAACAAGGAAACTAATGAAAATATTTGAGAAAAACGTGTGTGGCTTTTGATTTGGTAGCTTCTATTTAAGCCTTGGGGCACATTCTTAGAGGAAAATCTCACTGCTGTATCCTTTTAGGGTTTGTGTAAGTATGAGATTTTAGTCACAAAGTTAAATTGAAATGTTATGAAGGCAACCTGTAATAAAAAGATTCAATAAAATCCACATTTTAATTTTCTAAACAAAAAAATAGCTGTGAAATAAACTTGGAAATACTTTTAAATAAAATAGAGGTTTGGCGATGTTTTTTTTTTTTTAACTTTTTTTGTTGTTGTTGTTTGTTTTTGTTTTTGTTTTTTTGCGGTACGCGGGCCTCTCACTGTTGTGGCCTCTCCCGTTGCGGAGCACAGGCTCCGGACGCGCAGGCCCAGCGGCCATGGCTCACGGGCCCAGCTGCTCCGCGGCATGTGGGATCTTCCTGGACCGGGGCACGAACCCGTGTCCCCTGCATCGGCAGGCGGACTCTCAACCACCGTGCCACCAGGGAAGCCCTGGAGATGATTTTTTAAACATTGACTTCATGAAGGTAGTATAAATGAGGATATTGTCAATTCCTGTAAGGAAGAAAAAACATCTTCCTTCATTAGAATGCTTTTGGTTATTTTTTTGTAGTTCTTGCAGACAAAGTTGTTTTGTGTATCTGTGTAAAACAAAGAGAATTCTTTATTTAAAGAACCATGAAAGTTCACTTCGGGGAGATTGTTCATTTGAACTAATTATTAAACTGTTCAGGTTAATGTGAAAGAGGTTTACTTTGGCACCTTGGAGACAATTATTCATGACCTTTTTGGGGTCCCGATGGAACTTTTCTCCAGAATAGGACACATAGATATAAAATGTTTTGATATATTGTATCATTAGTATCATTAATATCCTGAAGCCTCTTCATGCATTTTTTAGACATCAGGTTAGGTGTCCCAGCTTTAAGTATTATTTTACATTGAGCTTTTAAGAAATAACTATTACACAAGGTGATGTATATAATTAGAAATTTTAGAAAATTATAAAATGTGAAATTGGTGGTGAGTAATCTTGAAATCAGGACATTTTCATTATCAAGCCACTTTTGTATGTTTGGACCCTTATAGTTATGCTGCCTTTGTGATGTATGTACATGAAATCCAGCCTTACTGGCATATATGGCCTTATCATTTGAATACAGATTGATCCCAACTTAGAACTTTTTGGTTTTTTGATTTTAAAATGGTGTGAAAACAATGCACATATAGTAGAAACCATAGTTCAAATTTTGAATTTAGATCTCCCAGGCTGAATATGCAGTACTCGCTACTCTTTTGTGATGCTGGGCAGCGGCAGCGAGCTGCAGTTCCCAGTCAGCCTCCTGATTATGAGGGTAAACAACTGATAACACTTAAAACCATTCTGTTTTTCACTTTCAATACTGCATTTAATAAATTATGTGAGATATTTAACAGTTTATTATAAAATAGGCTTTGTGGTTTTGTGTTAGATGATTTTGCTCAACTATAGGCTAATGTAAATGTCCTGAGCACATTTAAGGTAGGCTAGGCCAAACTGATGTTTGGTAAGTTAGGTGTATTAAATGTATTTTGGATTTAAAGATATTCAGGTTTTATCAGGATGCAACACCATTGTAATTTGAGGAAGATCGGTATGATAGGTCTTCAAGTTTGTTGTATACAGTGCTTTAAGTACTTTTTCTCTTTTACTTATCTTCATCTTTCCCTTCATAGTTAGGGAAAGAAAGAAACTTTGAGAAATGGAGAACTGAATTATTGACAGCTGAGACCAGAGCTCTTATTTCCTCATTGTCATACAGTGCTCTAGGAAAAAAACTTTGTAAAAAATTTATCCTACTAGTTAACTTGAAGGTTGCGGATGTAACCTGAACATCCAGACTTCCTCTTTATTATAGTAAAACCTTCAAGATGTTTTCAGTAGTATATCAACTTAAATTTTTTTGCTTCTGTGCTCTGGAAACCTATAAATGCTTTTAATTGATAAATTGATATCATTGCAATAGCTAACGTTTAAAATCAGAGACTTAGTATATATCATTGACTTTAATTTGCTAGTGATTTTGTGGGTTTGCATCTGTGTTTTATGCTCCTTTATAATATTTTAAAAAGAATCTTCTGTTGCCTTTAAAGTTAACCTAAAGGGATGACATTTAGTTTGGGTATTCGATGATTAAAGGAATGAAAATCTGTGTAAAAATACAAAATTTATTTGTACTTAAAAGGTAATTATTAACAGTTGTAATATTACAAGCTATTTAGAAAGAGTGAAATATCTCTTCAGAAAAGAGGATTATATGTGTATTTAGAAAAATCAAAACATACTTTAAATTAGTATGAGAAGTTTCTAACTAGAAGATTAAAACCCATTCACCCCAAGCATACAAAAGAGATCAGACGTTAAGCAGTGTAAAATTCTCTGGCCTTTTTTTGCAGAGTCCATTATGTAGCTTAGGATCTGGGTTTCCCAAATATGATGACTTCATTTTTAAGAAGGTTCCTGTGGTAAATTTAAGGCATGGTTTTATTTGGGCACAGCTTTTCAAGGTTCCTTTCTTATGTAACGTTGTGTTTCACTTGAATTTGTAGTTCTCCAATTTATATGGAAGAACACATAGTTAAATATGAACAAAAGCATTTTGAGAAGTTTATATATAATTTCTTTCCCAGGTCATAGTTGGAAGAGTATAGAGCAAAAGTTCTCTTTAAAACTTAAATATTCAATAATGTCTCTAATAGAGATATATACCATCTATCCAAGTCTTCCTCAGAGGTTCACATTGGAATGCTAATCTGAAGGGCATATTTTAAATGTACTTATTCATACTTCACTGCTAAAGATGATGATTCAGTAGGTGTGAGATGGGGCCCAGCCACTTGAATAGTTGTGATTATATCTCTAATCAAGACTTGCTAATATCATCTATAATTTAAAGTTAAGGGAACATGAAATAGAGAAAAGTGAAAGGAATTATTCCTCCTAGATTACTGTAGCTGATCCCAAAGCTTACTTATTACCTGTAGAGGTGTTTCTATATTTTTTCACACAAAGAGCAGGTTGGATTTTTGGTCTTTTTAGGAGAAAACTCATTATTTAGAAGTGTGCAACATTACTTTCCTATTAATCATCCAGTGGCCTTCACTTAAATTTTTAGGCTCATGCTGAAGACTCGGTTATGGATCACCATTTCCGGAAGCCAGCAAATGATATAACGTCTCAGCTGGAGATCAATTTTGGAGACCTTGGCCGCCCAGGACGTGGTGGCAGGGGAGGACGAGGTGGCCGTGGGCGTGGTGGACGTCCAAACCGTGGCATCAGGACTGACAAGGTAGTTTTAAGGCTTCTTTTACCCTTTTAAGTAATTCGAGGACCTCTTTCCATATATCACTGCCCTAGGTCCTTTTGGGGACATAAGTCGAAGAAGAAAAAGGTTGACATGCATGCCTTTAAGAAATTGCATTTTAGGTTATATTTTTTGTTAAAAGCACTTACGTGACTGAATAGTGCTGCCAGTAGTTAAGTTTACCACCCTTCATCAAGTACTTATCTGGTGCCAGTTATGGTACTGTGCTAAAACAAAAACAAACAAACAAAAACCCCACCATTTTACAGAAGATGAAATTCAGGTGAAGGGAATCAAGGTAATTCTTGGCCTTTGGTAAGGTCTGCCTGAAATGCCAAATACTTACTTTGCCTTGACAAATCTTCACTGCTTTTTAGGGCTCAGCTTAATAAAACCTTTGTTTCCTTTGTATAATTTTGTGGCATTGACTGATTGTTTTTTGTTCATGAGAGCTGTTCTGTAAGTTGGGATTCATTTGTGTCCCATTTTCTGTAATCTCCATTGCCTTGTACTAAGTGTGACAAAAAAACAAATTTCTTCTGAAATACGTTGATAGAAGCCCTAGTAATTGGTAGATTTGAAATGATCTGTCGGATGCCAAAGTCCATGGTTTTAATGACTAGATGTTACTAAAGTATTAGAGATAACTTGGGTTAGTTTATTGTCTCTTATGGTCTACCTAGGAAACAACCATAATGTCCTCCTGAATTCTCAACACCTGATATGCAAATTGGGGGACCCATCTGCTTGATTGAGTCCGCCAATGTTTGATTATAGTGGTAACTTAATATCCTAGATTTTATGGTCACCCATAACAATGTAGTGATTTTTTATTTCTTTCTGTGACATGGGTTCTTTCTAAAGGCATTGTGTATATGGATCTTTTCAATACTTTTTTGTTTTGTAAAAATTTGTATTTTGACTGTAAATAGCCATGAATGTGCTGCTTCAATAATTGTAATTGGTTTCTTAGCCTGCTGTCACATTGCTGCCGTTCTTATTTAGCAAGTGGGGAAAATAAAAGGATACTGAACAACTGAGTAAGAATCCACATACATACCTTGTGTGAATCTACTTGTGTGATTTATTAGAAAAATAACCCATGCTGTTACTAGGGAATTTTCTGAGATCTTGATAGAAATTTAGGACAAGGCTTATTGCAAATATTTGTAGTCCTATTCTTTTCTTTTTTTTAATTGGAGTATAGTTGGTTTACAATGTTGTGTTAGTTTCTGGTGTACAGCAGAGTGAATCAGTTATACATATATCCACTCATTTTTAGATTCTTTTCCCATATAGGTCATTACAGAGTATTGAGTAGAGTTTCCTGTGCTATACAGTAGGTCCTTATTAGGTATCTGTTTTATATATAGTAGTGTATATATGCCAATCCCAATCTCTCCCCAACTGTAGTCCTATTCTGATCCATAATTTTGCCTTTCAAAAGTAAAAGCTTTGACATATTTTACTTATTGTAATAAGACTAAGTTTTTTTCAGAATTCTGTGTCTAAATGTAGACACTGGGAATATATTAATAAGATTTGAAAATCTTTAATTTTGCTTCTGTTTCTTTTTCAGTCAAGTGCTTCTGCTCCTGATGTGGATGACCCAGAGGCATTCCCAGCTCTGGCTTAACTGGATGCCATAAGACAACCCTGGTTCCTTGTGGACCCTCCTCTTTGAGGCTTGCATGCTTAAGGATCCCAAACGACTAAGAAATTTAAAAAAAAAAAAAAAAAAAAAAAAGACTGTCATTCATACCATTCACACCTAAAGACTGAATTTTATCTGTTTTGAAAATGAACTTCTCCTGCTACACAGAAGTAACAATATGGTAGTCAGTTTTGTATTTAGGAAATGTATTGGTAGCGGGGATGTTTTCATAATTTTCAGAGATTATGCATTCTTCATGAATACTTTTGTATTGCTGCTTGCAAATATGCATTTCCAAACTTGAAATATAGGTGTGAACAGTGTATACCAGTTTAAAGCTTTCACTTCATTTGTGTTTTTTAATTAAGGATTTAGATGTTCCCCCTATTACAAACTGGTTTTAAATATTGGACATAATAGCAGTTTTAATACCTGCTTTGCATTTTCACACATGGTCAACTGAGACATGTAAACTTTGATTGTCAAATTTTATGCTGTGTGGAATACTAACTACTTTATGTATTTTAACTTAGTTTTAATATTTTCATTTCTGGGGATAAGGTCTTTTTTCACTTCTCATGATAGCTGTTATATATGCTAGATCTTTATATACAGAAATATCCGTACTTGAACAAATTCAAAGCACATTGGTTTATTAACCCTTGCTCCTGCATGGTTCATTAGGTTCAATTTATAATTGATTCACAATTTTAATTACATTTACTTTTAAAATATGTCACTTTCCTGTTTTAAAAACCAATCTAGACACCTTACTGGTGAAAGTTGTTTAAGCTACTTATTGTTGATAGACACATACTGTCAAGTGAAGTAGTTTTATGGGTGTTGGGTTTTTCCTCCTCCAGTAGGGTGGGTGGAACAAGTTAATTTGGCTAATGCGTAATATTTAAACTGCTCTGTAAAGTAAGTGACCGCTCAGTATGATTTGTATGTGTGAAAGGTCCCGAATCAAAATTGTACATCCATAATCAACCCTTCAACCCTTGTTCTAAAGAAACCAAAGGGCACTGGTTAGTATGGTAAGTGGGGGGGTATGTTAATTTTTGGAATTTGGAAAGCAGACAGCTTTACTTTATAAGGTTGGAACAGCAGCACCATCCATGAAATACAAACCAAAAATTTTACTGTTTCTGAATTTCCTATATTGCTATTCATTTTGGTCTCAAGTTGATAGATTCCACAGAAAGTGATAAGTATCTTTTACCTCTTCCTCCGTTAGAAAATTAGGTTAATAATGGATTTCTTGATCGAGAGCATCACCACTGACTAAAACATACATGGAGAGAATAATCAAACAGGCTTTCTAGGACCTTTTTTTTTTAAGTCTTCTGCAACACTTATTGATAAACAGGAAAGGGGTTTTATTTACAGTTTTGAAGATCTTTTTGTCACTATTATTAGTAATTTTCTATCTATGGTAATGTCCAGTTTTTAAAATACTTTATGATTTAAGACTTTAAATCATAAAATGTCTGTTTAGCTGATTAGTTCTCCCCTATACTTCTAAATGAGAAATTGTACAGTACAAGTGTTGTTCATTGGGATTAGATTTATTAACCTAGTTACCTACTAGTTTGACATCTTAGGAAGGAGGTAATTGTTTTTTTTTAATGATGGATAAACTTGTGCTGGTGTTTTGGATCTTATGATGCTGAGCATGTTCTGCACTGGTGCTAATGTTTTAACATAATTTTATATTTACAAACATACCTGCTACCCAGAGGCAAGTATTAATTTAGTCCATATGGACTTTTACCCCTCTTGAGATTGCAACATACACACTCCTAAACACACTCATACATAAGTGTGTTTAGACTTAGAAGTATCTTAACTCATTTCTGGACATGAATGTGTTATAAACCTCCTGATTTCTAGCAACATATAAAAAAACACTGCTATTAAAAACCCATCACAAGTTCTATTCATTGTCAGCCATTGCTGGCATTCTGTCACTAGAGAATACACAGCAATATCTGGTATGTTGCAAGCTTTCAAGATAGCTTGGAATTTAAAAGTTGGTCCATTAGTTGTATCTGATGGATGTAAATTTGCCTCCTAGTTCACTTTGTGTCAAGAGCTAAAACTGTGAACCTAACTTTCTCTTATTGGTGGGTAATAACTGAAAATAAAGATTTTATTTTCATGCTCACTTCTTAAAAGTCATAAAAACAATCAAATAGGAGCCCATTTATCGTCATGTGTTTTCTGACTATGTGTGCACCCCCAAGGGTAATGCTCATATTTCTTTTTTCCTCCTTAAACTTAGGTTTTGTTTATGTGGGTTGTTTATTAAACTAGGCTGTCAACATTTGGGAGGGATACCTATTTTAATTATAATAAGAAAGTTCTTATAAAATGAATTTCAAGGACTGACAAGACAATTGGCATTTCTTTTCAGCAAACCATGTTTTTGAGTGTGAAGGTTAACCATACTGAATGTCGGGGGGTCGTTTGTTTTTTGGTGGCTGATAGAATGTTCTAATGAACTTTTATCTTGATGCTTTTAAATGGAAATAATGCCAGAGCTTATATTTTTTATTAACATGTTTCCAGTTTGCATTGATGATTGGGATGAGGTCTCTTTTTTTATAATTAAATGTTTTGAGACCTGTGCGGAGTTATGAAAGATTTTAATATGTGTTGCTAGGAACTATACGTCTAAGTTTACTCAGTTTTATTTAAAAAGTGGAGGCAGGACATATATCTAGTTGTAAATACATTTGGGGCTTGTTGGTGTGGGTGTGGAGGGAGAATATTAAGTGTTCATTTTGATTGTGTTATTTTTCGAATTGCTGTAGATGGTTGTCCTGAAATAGAAAAATTTTGTTATGCTGTTAGGGAGTTGCATAGAAAGTCTGAATACGGTATATTGGATTTTTAAAATACATTTTTAAGAGCACTAGCATTATATGGAAAGAATCAACAAATAGTAAAGGGCTAAATAAAAACTTAGAAATGTGGAGCTACTAGAACTGGAATGATTTTGACTTTAAGGTAAGATCATATCAGGTATACTAATGGACATCTGTATCCCAACGTTGAAGCAATTGGTAAAGCAAATTCTCAGGCTCTCAGATGCCTGTAGTTCTACTTTGTAAAGAAAATAAATAAATGCTTAGAAAATAGATTCTAATGCAGACATTTGTAATTCTGCTGAGATTAACGTGTAAATAAATGTTTAGGGAGTCAGAACACTTACAAGCCACATCTCCAGGTTCACTGGAGAAAGCCCAGAACGTGATGACTAGAATGCTTTACAGTAGTAACAAGGCAGTAAAATCCCTAGTCAAATTTTCAGTTCTAGTAAATAGTGAGATAATCTATAAACATTGTAAAACTATCAGGTTTTATCATTGAGCTGTATGTTAAGTGGCAGCTTTCAGAAATTTGGGCTCGATATTTTGCTCGGCCTGGGTTTACCTATGACATGTTCTCTCAGCTTCAGAATCTTACTTGATGTAAGTTAGACAAATAGAGAAGTGATTGAAATAAGTCAAGCTGAGAGGAATTCATTAGATCAGTAATATGGGGAAAGGTTGTAACCTAAAGGATAAGCTTAATTTCAGAAAGTGATTAGGATATAAATTATTGAAATCATTACTAACATTGGAAATGAGTAATGAGTATCATTTAAATAAGTGCTATGTCTAAGCCAGGGGTCAACAGATTTCAGCCTGTGGCCTGTTTTTGTATGGCTCCTGAGCTAAGAATGGCTTCTACATTTTAAAAGGATTAAAAATTATTCTATAAAGATGTGTGTAGCCCACAAAGCTTAAAACATCTGGTCCTTTACAGAAAATGTTTGCTGACCCCTGATCTAAGCATCACTCTCAGGTAAACATATAAGTTCTTTTTTTTAAAAAAAAAGTTTACTTCCAGGTACAGATTAAATCACCCTACCTCCTGGGAAGTTGTGAAATTAGAAGTATTAAAAAACATTTTTTTTTTACCCCTTACCTCTAATCAGAATAAGGGCAAGATACTTGATAGCTTCTTAGTAAAGAAGATCTTGTTATTTAAAAAATTGTTTAGTTTGCAAATTCTGAAAGCTGTTAGGAAAGTATAAATTTGCTAAAATAGTATATTTAGTGCCCGATTATAGTTTTTCACATTTAGTGGCACTTAACCACTTAGTGCTAAGATAATTCTGTTGTGCTAATTTTGACTTTTCTGTAAGATGAGAATTATGAGTATTTTGTATAGGTAAGAAAACTAATGTCTCTAACTCCATAGGTTGACTGGGGCGGGAATTAATGGCTTCTGAGAACTGCATTTCTCAGCTTAACCAGGAGGTTATCTGGGCAGAATCTAGCTTTTGTGCCATTACTTCCATCTTAAATAACGGAGTCAGTTGTTCGCTTCTGTCTTACAAAATAACTGGAAGTCAGTTCGCTTTGAAATAGAAGGAAAGAAAAGGTGAGAAACGGCCTGTTCAAGTTAGAAAATAATTTACCAAATTACATTTTTGTTGGAGATGTTAATTACATAGGTAGTGTTAAATCAGTAACATTTGTCCCTTTTGTTGCCCATTGAGGAGGGTATGAAAGTTCTATTGCACTTGAATGTGTATTCTGGCACTTGAAGGTGTACTCTTAAGTCTTGTGCTTGGAAAACATAAAAGAGATACTTGCTGATAACTAATCTGACAATTCTGGTTCATAATGGATTTTTAAAAACTTTACAGACAGTACCTAAAGTGATGAGAATTGTTCTGAACTGATCTTGCTGTGGCTTTACTCCTTAAATAGCTGCTTTAGTGTTACTGGTGTGGAAATGTGAAAAGCAAAGGCTAGTGAATATTTAGGATTTTGTTATTTGGAGAACTGAGAAGTTATTTGGGAAGTAGTTTGTTTGGACAGTATTGTTTACACTATATACAATACATAGTATAATATACACTGTTTATAGTTTACACTGTCACCTTAATTGCAATTGTAGTTGATTTCTCTTACAGATTTTAGGACCTAGAAAGAGCTTCAGTTTGAAGAAATGGCACAGGTTTTCATCGACCTAGAATGGAGATTTTGTGTAAAGTGATGCAGTTGAACTTGGTTCTTGACATTGCCCAGAATTTTGTCAGATTGGATCTCAAGTTTTTTGTTAGCTGATGAATAATGTCAGAAATTATGGGAACTTTTACATGTTGAATTCGTTGTTTCACACCTTGGGTGTAATACTCTATAGTGAAATGTTACTTTGTTTGGCAGCCATACTGACAAAAGTTAGATGAGCACATGTTTAGACATTTTGTCAAAGTGCTCAGGAGTTGACTAAACACATCAACGAAGATGGTAGAATCCTCCCCACCCCCCAACACTATTTCATAGCTGAAAATGTGTAGGCTTACATGACTGGCAAAATGAACTAAACACAGAAAACCTTTCTGTTTAGAGATACAGTGGTTTGTCTTTTCTGTGGAAATTCTGAATTTCCAGTGAAGCTTCCACATTTTTTTTTCCCAGTAAAAGAGGAGGACCTTTTCCTAAAAACTACAGATAATTTGGTTTCAGCTTGATCTTGTGTACTTGTCTATCAAGGCTTCACTTAGGTGCTACAGTTGTAGTAGCTTCTTAACTATGCCATGGAAGACTGAATTGGATAAAACTACTTTTCATGCAGGTGTCCATTGGTCACTAATCATACGAGGAAAATCAGCATACCCAGCCACGTATATTGTGTGTGCTTCAGACCACTGTGTTTTGTTCATAACAGTATCCCTTGAAGATTGAGTGGCACTTTGTCACTGTATTGACAAAATCCAGTAGATGAAAGTGTTTAACATTGAACAGTTGGATTGGCCCACCCCCACTCAGCCCCGCATTTTGAGTCAAATGGTAGAGCTGGAAGTCACGTTGACAGAAATAGAGAAGTGCTTTGGAGGCTGTATGATACCAGGTGAAAATATTTGCTTGAAGAACTTAAATAACCAGCACCTCAATTACAGCAAAGCATGGATGTTCCCCTCACCTTTTTTTTCAGGATCATCAGTTTCTTGCTACTTAAGAGTTAATTAAACTTTAAAAATAACTGCAGATTTTTAGAGGAAAAAGTTTGAAGAGTATCTGTAGCTTGAGAAATTACTGACTTAATTATCCTTTCTAGTTATTTTATCTATTTTAAGTATGTCAAAAGTGGGGTGGTTTTTTTCTTTTAAAAACCATCTATACAACTGCTCTGAAAGCTATCCTGCCATAGACCAGAGGGAGTCTAAAGGGAGTGTTCATAGGTATGCAAAGGAATCCAGTCATATGCAGTTGTTAAAGTGAAAGGAGAGAAAACTTAGAAAACTAGTATTTTCTACAGTACTGTGAAAAGGCAAATGGTCTTTTAACCCCCTTTGTGATGGGGTAAAGTAAGATTTCTGCTTCTAAATGAACTCTTGTGACATCCTATTTTCACCTTGAGAGATTTTTTTGTCTAGGGATGAGGGTCTCCAGGCTCTTTGCTTTGAATAGCACAGGAAAAACCCTCTAGTTAACACAGGCTACATTCTCAGCTAATGTGCAGGAGGATATATAGCTGACATTTTAGTAAGTGAATTAGATTTTGTTTCCTAAAGGAACAAGTGTGTTTCGTTACTAATAATTTCTATCCAATTTCAGAAGAATGTTTTTGCAGTTTTCTGAACTTGCGAAAATGTTTCGGCTTGTGGGTGTTCTACCTTTCTGGTGAAAATTCAGGGCCTTTGAAAACAATTTAGTCTCTGTGAGAATCTCATAACAGCTTTTATAAGTATTTCATTGGGTCCAATTACCTATGAGTAGCAAAATATGTGAAATTGGAAAAGGGAAGTTACTACGGGCCTCACCTGACATTCTCTTGCCTAGGCAAGGCCCAGATCTCTTGTGGAAGAATTCCGTACAGTTGTGGAAATTGACAAGTGGCCAGAATTGATGTAAAGGAACCCCAAGGTAGCACATAATAGGTTTGTATGTTTCTTGGAGATTCGGAGCCAAATTAAGAATGGTTTTGCCACTTGTAAATAAAAGAAAGGACGATTAACAAAATGTGGAGCCAATTACCATAGAATGAAGGAAAGGCATTTATGTTTCAACAGTTCATACAAGCAACACAATTGAGTCAAATGCAGCCCTACTTTTTACTTAACAAATAACCATGTTTGGAAAAAATCAGGTAAGTTGGATGGGGTTATAGTTATTTTAAAGAGAGAACACACTGCTCTGGTTACTTTTCTCTTTCTTTGAAAGGCATAATGTTTTCATAGTTTTAAATACTTACCAATTTCCTTAAAATAATGGACTTTCTCAGGAGTGTTATTTCCCTTCTGTGGCCTACACAGTGTGCCTTGTATTGTAGGATTTAGATTAGCTGGGTAGATAAGTTAGCAAATTCAGGAGTGCCAGATTTGTCCTGGTGTCATGCTTTTTGGGTAGATTTCTCAAGAACCAAGAAGGCTCTAGAACTTTAGAAGTACAGAGATGCCAGTTTTTGGTTACCTAGTAACAATAGCTTCAAAGATTTTTATGGACTCACAGTTACAGTCAACTACAGTTGGAACCCTAATCGATATAAATTTGTTGTGTAGTCACTTGCACAGAAAAGAATTAAAGTAGTTGAAAATTATGCTCTAAAACCAGACCGGTATCAGGTACTAATTGTGTGACTTTGGTTAAGTTACTTGTATCACAGTTTCCTCATCTCTATAGTGGAGATAACACCTACCTTAAACCAGTCATGGTGAGAACCGTCTTACACCCCTTAAAAACTGCATGTATTAAGTACTGTGTTAGAGGTCATTGATCATTATTAACAATTCCTGTTAGAATGGGAAGAAGGCAAAATTTGGCTTTTTATATAAACTTTGTATTTCAAAGATCCATTGCTTCAGTTATTACTCTAACATCCCCCCCCCCCGCCTCACCTCGTTTGGAAGCTACTTTGTCTTTTCTACCCTCTGACTGGAATATTAAGTGTCGAAGTGCCAGACAGAGGAGGTGGAGGATGAAAGAGACATGGGCCATAAAGAAAGTGGTGAGTGTCTGTCATTAGGACCCACTGTCTCAGGTCTTTGGAAAGAAATTGCTAATATTTTATATTTCATTGACTCCACTTCTAAGAGTAATGAGCCTTTGAGATGAAAGGAATGCAAAAGTGTAATTTAAAAACCTGTGGCTGGATGTAGTCACTGTTAGCATTTTGGTGTATATTTAGATTTTTTTTTGCATTGCTTTATAAAAGTGAGATGATTCTATTCAGCCGTTTTAACCACTTCCACGTCAAACATTGTTATGTTTTTTTTAAAAGGCTGCATAGTATGCTTTGCATCAATTCTAAGATGCATCCCAATTTCAGTCATGTTAAAATTATGTGGAGGGGGCGGGGAAGTGTGCACCATAGCAATCAATGGCATATTACAGTTTAATTTGCATTTTTTCCCTATTCATAGCAAAGTAATGAGGTGTCCCCTAAAATTGGTGGCGTCTTAGACTCCATGAAATTCAGTGTTTGATTGTATGCGTGATTTAACCATGTCCCTACTGAAGGGCATTTAGGTTCCTCTCCCCATTATAATGAATGCTGTGATAAATCTTTTATAGACTTTATGATATTTGTACTGTTCTTTACATTGCTAGTCAAATTTTATTGAATATTGCCCAGGTGCCTCCAGAAAAGAGCCAACTAACATTCCTGTAGCCAACCGCAGTTCTCTGATTAATAGTCGCTAATTTTTTCATTACTGTTGCTAATTTGGTAAGGGAAAAATAGTACTTAATTTTTATTTCTTTGATTACAGCTGGGGTTTTTTTATGCTTATCGGACATTTATATGTATTTTATGAGTTGCTCACTCCATTTTTCTTTGAAGTGTTGGCTTTTTTCATATTGATCTGTAAGAGTGCCTTATTAAGTATCTTGGCATGTCTTGCAAATACTTTTATCTAACTTGGTGTGTGTGTTTTGCAAAGTTTTAATTGGAAATTTATTCCTGTGTAGGCTGTGATGTAAAAATATGACTTGTTTCTTTCTATCATCAGTTGGCCAGTTGATTAAATTGCTTATCTTTTTTTTTCTTTTAGGTTGAAGAAGAGGCCTTTCTGATCTCTTTTATTCTAGAGATTGATTAATTTGAGGGTTCACCTATTAGCCTTTCATAAGGGTGGATAATGTGAGTGTCTTTGTGTCCTGCAGGCTAGGAAGAGAAAAACAGGGCTCCTTTGGAGGGCCTGAGCAGTGATACTGGGACAGATGACAACTACGTCAGGTGAAAGAAAAAGCTTGATCGAGAAAACCAAGAATCAAACACGGGGGGATTGACTAGAATAGAATGTGCCTAGTTTGGCATTTCTTTGACTGGCCTCTGGGAATTGGAGAGTTGCAGCTGTAGGCTATTAATGGAAGCTGAGAAATTGGGACAGGGTGGAGGGGAAAAGGCACTAAAAGGGAAAGAACTAGATAACACCAGTTTGGCTTTCCTATTGCCTATAAGGAAAACAGAGGTCCAGGAAATAGAATTTTTGGCTTCTGGAAAAGAGGGCCCTTTTAATTCAGGGTAATGATCTGTACACAGGAATTGGTAGAGATTCCCATGAATTCATTGAGAATGAACTTGGACTATTTGTAGTATTTAGGTCCCAGAGAATTAAGGAATTTGATGTGTTTCAGTAGAGCAGAGATTTCTGGGTTGGCTTTTGGATATAAGGAGAGAGGATTTAAAGAGTTGCAATTTTCCTGAGGAATGAAAGCCTGGCTATATGAATATTAGTGAGCTCTACCTAGTCCTGGTAAACTAGGCAATCTGATTTGGGATTTTGACTGTGTGTGGGCAGGAAGGGAGATAATAAAAACTTTGGGGCAAGGGCAGAATGAGGTTACCTGTCCTGTCATTCACGGAAAGAGGACATTTTATCTGGCAGAGTGAGCAGCCAAAGGCATGTTCAAATATGTTTTTAATATAAGAAACTGCTACATGTATTACAATAGCGCTGTCAATAAACGGTAGGGTAGAATGGGGGTTGGGAATGAAGAGACTACAAGCAAGTGTAATTGTCTCAATAAAGAGGAAGCAGGCATAGCTGGACTGGCTTCTGGAATAGAAGGAACAAGGTGGAAGTGGTGGCAGAAGACATCTTTTACTTTTTATTGATAGCCTACTATGGACCAGGCATGGTGCTGGAGATTGCCATGGTTCCTGCTCTCCAGCTATTTACAGTCCACTAGAGGAAGTAAGTGCATCATGCTAGGGGAGCACTGAGGAGGCCTCTGCATCCTTAGAAGGAGCCTTTAGGGGTCAAGGAACTCTCCCTTAAAAATAAATTTTTTTTTCATCTTTTAGGAAAGCAAGTGAGGACTGCAGTACCACCTGGAGTTTTAAGGGAGGGGAAAAGGTGTGGAGGGTAAAAGGGAGACTGGGGCCTGTGTGTTGAGGCCAAAGGGGTAAGGCAGCGGTCCCCAACCTTTTTGGCACCAGGGACTGGTTTCGTGGAAGACAGTTTTTCCATAGACGGGGGTAGGGTGGGGGGTGGGGGGAGGGGGGATGTTTTCGGGATGATTCAAGCGCATTACGTTTATTGTGCACTTTATTATTATTACATTGTAATAAATAATGAAATAATTATACAGCTCACCATAATGCAGAATCAGTGGGAGCCCTGAGCTTGTTTTCACTTGCCGCTCACTGATATGAGCTTTTGATATGAGTCTGCAAGCAATTGATTTATTATGGTCTCTGTGCAGTCAAACCTCTCTGCTAATGATAATCTGTATCTGCAGACGCTCCTCAGAGCTAGCATCACTGCCTCAGCTCCACCTCAGATCATCAGGCATTAGATTCTCAACCTAGATCCCTCGCATGTGCAGTTCACAGTAGGGTTTGCGCTCCTATGAGAATCTAACGCCGCCACTGACCTAACAGGAGGCGGAGCTCAGGCAGTAATGCCAGCGATGGGGAGCGGCTGTAAATACAGATGAAGCTTCGCTCGCTCGCCCGCTGCTCACCTCCTGCTGTGCGACCCGGTTCCTAAGAGGCCATGGGCCGGTACCGGTCCATGGCCTGGGGCTTGCGGACCCCCGGGGTAAGGGAAGAGTGACTAAGATGGCTATCAGGTAATCAAAAGGAAAGTAAATATAGGAAAAGCAGGTATTGCAAGAAAGAAAAGTTGGCTCTTATTGTCAAGAGGTGATAGGTTGGCCTGCTTCTGAGGTGGCAGCTTTGTCATGGCCCATTGCAAACAGTCAAGGGGCTCCACATCCTGGGTGCAGACAAGCCAGTACTGAAGCTTCTGAGATGCAGGGAACCATGGTATGGGGGTGCTACACAGCAGCTAAATAGAGTAGAATGGAGATGTAAGGAAGAAGCTTAAGCTTTTCAAATAAAGCTCGGAAGAACTAAACGTGTTAGTCTGGAATAGCAGGAGGCATGGATGAAGTGTTAAACATGAACAAACAGAGCAAATGCTCATTTCAATTTCTAGAGCTCTGAGGGACATCTGGTAAACCAAAGCTGCCTCAGCTCCAGTGTTTGAGTGGGATGGTGGTAGGGTGTATGACCCAGGCTTGACAGGGATTTAAGAAAAAGGTTTTTGGACCTTTCATCCCATTTGTTTGCAAAGAGTACTATTAGCATTTAGACTAAGATTCTTCTCTATCAGCTTAGCAGAAGTGCCTATCGTTAAGGGATAGAGGCAGTGATGGGTGAAGGGAGGATGATAAGCCAGAGGCCATATCTTTAAAGTTTTCCAAGTTCATGCTGGGGAAAAGAGAATTATCTTCCATGCTCAACTTGACCTGTCTGAGGACCAGCTCAAGAGTTTTCCTGAGGAAGGAAAGCAGAATGCCTTCAGAAGGGATGACTTATGAGTGCAATCTAGGCAGTTTGGTCTTAGACCCTGAGGTAGCCCTGGTCCTAAAGGCAGTATCAGCTGCAGTAGAAAGAAGAGGAAACACGAGGGGTCAGAGAAGCTTTGGCCCACTCTTTTACAAGACATTGGATTTCAGAGAGGGGAGGCTGCTTGCCCAGGGTCCTACAGTGGGTTTAGCAGTAGCTTTCCACCATCAAGCTGCTTTCACTGAAAAAGGGTGAAGGCAAAAGAAAACAAACGGGCAAAACTAAGGAAAAGGTACATTCTTAGGCTTCTACAAATAAGGACAACCATGACCATCTTGGGAGCCCTTTTATATTGGTGTTCACTGGGGTCTTTTATGCCTGCATATGTAAAACTAGGTCGATCTGTTTGGAAGGTACCCAGTAATTCTCACTAATATGTCCATCATTTAGAGTTGTGCTCTCCAATACAGTGGCCAAGTGTCATATGTGACTAATTACAATAAAAAGTCAATTCCTCAGTCATACTAGAGATACATCCCTAAGTAATCAATGGCCAATGTGGTTAGTATCTGTTGGATCAAACAGGGCAGCTATACATAGAACATTTCTATCTCAGGCCTATTGGACGGTACTGATCTAGACATAAGACCTGGTTTGTAGTAGCTGCTTTATAAGTTGACCCTTAAACAATGTGGGGGTTGGGGTGCCAACTCCCCTGTGCAGTTGAGAATCTGCATATAACTTTTAGCTGGCCTTCCTCATCTGTGGTTCTGCATCCATGGGCTCATCCAGCAATGGATCATGTAGTACTGTAGAATTTATTATTTAAAAAAAATCTGTAGGTGGACCCATGCAGCTCAAACATTATTCAGGGTCAACAGTAAATAGTTGTTGGATGAATGGTCCTCTGGACTGTCTGCCATTGCTAGTAAGAGTTTTGGTTCCCACTCTTGCCTTTCTCCTTTCTGGCCAACATAGCCAAGAAAGTTGCAGGAACCCAGATTGGAGTCTCTAGGTCCACACAGCAGAGGATGTGATCTTAAGGCTCTGGAGAAGGCAAGATGAGGTATCTTGAGATGAGATTCACCCTGAGTTGGCTTGCCTGCCCTCTAGCTGCAACCAGACCTGATGGTAGCACCCAGACGTAACAACCACTGGAGCAGGTGGCTGGGGAGATGGGGCACGCTGTGCCACGTGGAGGCACATCGACTTTCCAAACTTCAAGCTTTGCCACTCAGAGCATGAGGGAGCCACACCCCATCTTTACCTGATCCAGAGTCAACTTCTCACCACAGGAGGAGGTGAGTGGGTGAAGGGAACTCGAGGGGAAAATGGAAAGAGAGATGTGCTGAGGCAGTTCTTCCCGAGGGTCAGTTATGGAAGGCTCATGTGAAGGGAGATAATCTATGTTGGAGGGTAAGTAGCCCTCATAGGCAGGAAGGTAGTCCACTGGGAGGACTGTCGAGGGGCTGGCTGGGTTTCCTGGTGTTGAGTCGGGGCCCTTGCTCCCCAGCACCTTGTACAGATCCACCCCTTGTCCTGTCTCTGCTGTGAGAGCTCTCGGAGGTGGGGGGCTCGAGGCACTGTATCCTGTGTCTTCCTCAGAGGTATAGTGACCTTGGACTCCTTGTCCCTTTTCTGGCCAGTTGGGGTGATGGGAACGTCTGAAGGCTGGGGTCACTTGGTGAAGGACTTTGTTGATGACCAGGGTCTCAGGTTCCTCGGGAGTGGGACAGTCTGTCAGGAGCCTATCCAAGGCCAGCTGCGTCTTCTCCTGAGAAAGGGGAGGAAGAAACTCATGTGGCTATGTTGAGTAAGTAGCCATGACGACCGACTTCTCCAGGGTTCCAAAAGGCCTGGCAGCCTGCACTGCCTAGTCAGCTTGATGTGGAACACTGTGGGCCTTTACTTTGTGAGGTAAGAGAAGCAGTTAACATTGCTGGGGAGGCAGACAGGCAGGAGCCGTGGACTCCTCTCAACCCCAGCCAGTGAGTGATTCGCTACCCTGCTCAACCTTCAACTAGACTTGTTTCTGGTGAGTCAAACTGCACCAGCTGCTTTTCCTCTAGCAGAGAGGGTACGAGGGTGTGCAAAGGAAGGGCTGAGCTTGCATCTGTCTGGGGATGAGGCACAGAAGAATTTAAAAGGGTCACACTAGGGCTGAATCCTGAGAGATGTATAGTATTTTCCAGGTAAGGAGGTGGTGGGCAAGGAGAATTGGTCTATTCTGGAACCTGCTAGTTCTTTCTTAGGACAGACACACTGAGGCTTCAGAAATAGAAGGAGGTCACATGTTGAAGGGACTTTTATGGGATGCTAAAGACGTTGGGCTTTGATACAACTACTGAAGGTTTTTTGTCAGGGTAATATCCTTGTCAGTTATGCTCATAAGAAAGAACCCTCTGGAATAACTTTTTTGGAAATGATGTTCATCCTTTCTTCCCTACAGCTAATTTCAGTTGTTACTTTTCTTGCTTTGTCTTTCTCGACATCTAATTGGTTACCAGCTCTTCAGTGTCATATCTTTCCTTTCCAAACTTATTACTGATTCCTGAGTCAAGTTCAAGCACTTTATTAACATTTCTTTTTACAGGCTTTATTGGGCTCTCTTTACGTCCTTGAAACTATGTTTTATGCTGACTGCTTGATCTTTCTGAAGCAGATCTCCAAAGCCTGCTTTCATGAAGCCCCTAGTGACTGTTCCCTCCACTGGATTCCTACAACAGCAAAGAAGCCACCTGTTAGGTTCTTAGCACAAGAAGCTTTATGCTGTCACTTTTTATTTTATTTTTTTAACATGTCTGTAAGCTATCTGCAAGTAGGGACCATGCCTTAAGGGAGGAGGAGAATAACAAAAAATAGCATTAGGACAGGGCAAACCCTGAGGACTAGTCCCAACTCGGAGACTCTACGGCTTGGGAAAACTCAGTCTACCTGTCTGGCCTTTGGATCCCTCATCTGTCGGATGCCAAGTTGTGCAAGAATGGTTTGGTTTGGACTGGCCTCTGATGTCCCCACCCTTGCCTTGAGCATGGCAATTGTCCCCAAAGTGAATGACGATGCTGTCTTAGGGTAGACTTCTGCAAAGGGCGCTGAGCAGCCAGAGGGTGCATGTGTACTTTTCTTTCGGGAGCCTGCTTTTTCCCTATCGCTATGCAAACTGGCCCTGGCACATTGGTCTGGCTTGGAACGTGACTGGCAGCGGCCTAAGTGCTGAGGCCACTGCTATGGAAGAGATCTCACTGGATGAGGATCACGTTGTTTTCACAGTGCGAGGCTCTGCCTTCTTGAAAGCTCTGGCAGTATCAATAGAGGCTGTTCCTCAGAGCTTTTACAAAGCAGCCCCCCTGGCTGACAAGTCCTGGGGCAAGGCGTCTTGGACCACTAATAACTCAGGTACATCATGGAAACTATTTTAAGCTTTTACAAGCTCAAAATAGATAACATCCCAGTGATCCCCTTTATGACTGGGCCTTTTCCTCTACAGCTTTAAGACCCATGGCTTTTTAGCTACATTTTAAGCAATGGTAGGGGGATGTACAGTCTGAGAACTTAAAGCACATTTTGTTGGAGGTGAAAGACTGTTGTGTTTCTGATGTCTGCCCCAGCCTGTCACCAGGAGAGCAGTTTGGGTCTTTAAAAACAGTTTACCCCTTCAAGGGTCAAGTGACATGGGGTTCTGAGGCTGCCACAAGGCCATCATAGATGGCATGTTTAATTTTTTTTTAAATTTTCTAATTTACTGGTTATTTTTGCAAAAGAAATATATGCACATAGTTTTGTAAAAAAATTTTTTAAGTTCAAAGGGAATTTGTAATAAAAATTAAGTGGGCTTCATGCCTACAGCTGCCTCCCCAAAGGCAACCACCATTATCAGTTTCATATTTAGGCTTCCAGAAATATCCTGTGCACATGTTGGAGACTGTGTGTGTGTGTATAAAATCATCTTTTTATACAAATGAGAACCCACTTTAGACAATTAGTACAAACTTTGCTTTTTTTCACTTTTAAATATATTAGAGATGTTAGACACATACAGATCTCATTTTTTTTTAGTAGTTGCATAACATCCTGTTGTACAGATATACCCAAATGTTTAACCTAGCCCCCTGGTGGCCGGTTACGTTATGGCTTCTGTTTATAATGCTGCAGTGAACATCCCCATACTGTACAACTTTGGGCATGTGTATGGCAATTTCTGTTACTTTTTCCATGTGTTACTTTCTCTAACTCTTTGTCTTTCTCAGCATCTCTTCTAGGCTTTTATGGGCTCTTCAGTGGCTCTGCATGCCTCTGTATCCCCTCATGTCCAGGCAGTGGCAAATAGAGGCCATGATGCCACAGCTACCAGCTTGGGAGCCAGGTGTCAGCGACTGACCCAGAGCTGCTTCTCACTGTGCTATTTCAGGCTTTTAGGACATGGGACTGTGGAATCTCCGCATTGGAAGAAAGAGATCTCAGAGCTCAGTTGATTCAGTTCCTGGTACCTGAATCCCCTCTAATCCTAGCAGTGGCATCCTTATTGAGCGCCTTCCCGTAGGTCATCACAATATTGCCACCAAGTGAGGGCCCAGTGTGTGAACACCTCTTGAGTTAGTCTGTTCAGCTCAGAGGTTTTGACTGCTGGAAACACACCCCTCACCCGGTGCTTAAGATCTTTTAGAACGTATAGTATAACGGAGGACAGCACATCCTGCTTGTATGTGAATCCAGGGTCCACCTACTAGCTGACTAACACTGGGCAAGTTACTGAGTCCTCTGTCCCTCACTTTCCTCATCTGAAAAATGGGGATAATAATATTACAGTCTCATAAAGCTGTTGTACAGATTAGGTGTTAATGCATGAAAAATTTTTTTTAAGTGCCTGGCATAGAGAAAGTAATGTATGTTATGTGTATATATAAATGTAAATATATTATTATGTAATATTGTTGTATATCATATATAATTATATGTCATGTATAATCAAATATATATCAAACATCTATCATACATACGACATATACACGCACATACCTATACTGTTATTATTATACTGTTCTTGCTACTGTAACTTAACAGCAACAAAACTCCTCAATAGAGAGAGGAGACTTCAAGTGTAAATCTTCCTGGGAAGGAAATGAATGATCTTTGCCTTGTATGAGCCATGTGCTTTACATGGCATCTTACCTAGTCTTCACAACAATATATATGAGAGATATTGTCAATTCCTATTTTACGGAGGATGAAACTAAGGCTCATGTCATCGGGCAAGCGCTCAAGGGTCATTGACATAGTAAGTGGCAGAGGTGGCCTTATTTCAAAGGCATTAAACTGCGGTGACTTAACTTCCTACGGAGGCAGACATGGCTGGGACCAGCTCTTTCTCTGAGAGGCGGCTGGTACCACTGGCTTCTGGATGAGGCATGGGTGACTGAAGAGAAGAATCTTGGAGGAGGAGGGCTATACGATGCGAGAGTGCGGGGCTGCCAAGGCGCCGGGTGATGGGAAGAATGTGGACACCCCTCTCCTCCCCTTCAAGACCCTCCGTCAGAGACAGACCCTGCTGCCCGCTGTGAGCTGCTCTTCCCTCCTAGGACTGTGTCAGCCGCTCCCTGCGTGTCCTTTACTCCCAGCATGCTCCTCTGCCAGCTGAGCAACCTCTCCTGCCTTCAAACCTTTTCCTTGCACAGTGGAATGACTTAATGGCTTCCTGCCAAGACCAAAATAGTCTGGGCTGTATTTATCTGTTCTGTGCTCACACAGGACGGGGAACATCACAGTAAAGCTTCAGTGCTCTTGAATTTGGATGAGGCAATGCTCAGACTAGTGCTTGGCAAATATATTTGCTTTTAAAATTTCTTTTGAAGTGAGCTGAGGTGAGGAGAGGAACAGAAGGCATAGAGAGGAATGAAAAGTTATGGGTCTTTTAGTCTTGGTCATAAGCTTCAGAAAATTCCTGTGCATGGGAGTGATGACTCAGATGGTAACCTAGCACTCGTGATAAGCAGCTTATCCATAGGATCTAACCACCGAGGTTTCCCTGTAGTACAATGAGAGACTTAGATGTACTGATCACCAGAACCCCATCGACTGACCACTAAGGCTTTATACCTTACCTCCACAATGGGATAGTTCTTGGCCCAAGTGCTATTCGCTGGGTCTGGAATTTCTTTGCTACACCACTGAGGTCTGAGGGCCAAAAGGAGAACAAATACCCTGCAGGTAAAGAAAACAGTGACATTGGTTAAGTGGGCACACGGTGGCCTGGAAGCACAGTGACTTCAGTGTAGGGGTATGCAAATGAGTAAACTGTAAACACTGCAGGAGAAAGATGATGCATCGTCCAAGTCTGGACTAGTTTTCTGTGAAGTTTGGATAGATGATAAAGACTCGTGGTGCAACGACTTAGGGTTTGCTAAATAAACTACGGAACTTTTGCTCGGTGTAATGTTTAGCTATCACTAAGCAGCCAAGCACTCACTCAACAAACGTTGATTGAATCCTTAATGTATGACCAGCACAGTGCCACATGCTGGGGATAAAACAGCAAACAAGAGGACATGGTCAATACCCTTGGGGAGATTACTATTTATATTTAGTAAATTAGAATGTTTATAAAGAGCTTGTAATGAAAACAAAGTAAAACGGGATACAGGTGGTATAAACAGCTTGGACATAACCAATTAAAAAAAATGCCAAAAAAAAATACCAATATGGAAATATCCAAACTATTAAAGTAGTTGTATTTGGTGATCAGAGGGTCTTTTTATTTCTTCTTTCCACATCTCTGGGTTTTTGAAAATATTTTAAGGTGAGTTTATTATGTGGAAGAAAAAAATCCTAAAAATGTTTCTCACATGCATATGACTTAACTATTTTGACTATTTTTTTAAAAAAATTCAAGACCAATATGTTAAAGACTTGGCTTTAACACACTTTGTTTAATAAGAAAAGTAAGCTTCTGGGATGTGTTCAACCCTTTGAAACAAGAGATGAGGCCATGTGACTAGGTTTTTTCCAAAGAAATGTGAGCAGAGGTACCTGTGACCTAGTATAGATCATGCGGATGAGGAAAGTACCCAAGGGATGGTGGGCCAATAAAGTGAAAGACAATTAGATCCCTAAATGACAGTGTGGAGCAGAGCTGCCAGCCAATCTGGATGACATACCTTAGAACTATTATATGGGAGAAAAATGAGCTATTTTATTAAAGCCACTATATTTGGGGGCTCTTTTTTTTTTCTTTAACAGCAGAAGCCTCCACCCTAACTGATACTATTTCCCTGAAGAGAGGATGCATGTGATCCTAGTTGACTCTTTGAGTTCAACTTTTTCAAAGTCTACCTAAAGAGAGCTCTGCTTTGAATTATCTATCACATATGGGGGAACTTCAATAAATGGAAAACCTTTCAGACAGGTTCAATGACTAGTAGAATGACTTTGAGCTAGTTTTATTTTAACCTCTTCTCCTATATTACACAACATCTGAAGAAAACTATTGAATAACTAACTCATTTTAAAAATTCTCTTTACCAAATAATACATGTTTAAAGAAATTTTAGGAAATACAGTTAAATAGAACTAAAAGCGCTATGATTCTATCCCCTGTTATAACCACCATTAATATTTTAGTGTATGTCCTTGGAGCAGAGAGTATTAACTGCCGTCCAATACCCATTTTCCCCTCTTTCTTAGAAAGGAGACCCTGATTTACTGGGACAACAATAAGCCCAGCTAAAAGGCCACAGTTTTAAGCCTTCCTTGCCTCACCAAGTTCTGGCTAATGAGAGGTAACCTAAAGTGCCATGTGTGACTTCTTCATGTGTCTTGAAAAGGTGGGTGTGGGCACCTCCCTTCTCCCTGTAGTTGTAGAATGCAGGCATGATGACCATAGTTCCTGCAGCCATTGGACCATGAGGTGAACTTGATGATGAAAGCCAATGTCGGGATAGTGAAGCAGAAAAAGAAGGAGCCTAGGTCTCTGATGACTGGGGACCTCCTACACCAGCCGTTACCTGAGTTTACTTACTTTACCTGGGTGAGAAACTTAGCTCATTTGTCATATTTTTATGTTACATACAACCAAATTAAATGCTAACTAATATACCTTGCGTGTCTGTGGGCACGTGTGTATGCACTATTTTTAAAAAATGAAAGTACATGTTTTGCAACTTGCTTTTTAAAATGTAACATAGCAAATATTCATACCATTTAATTTTCTTCTACATCTTTAATGAATGCATAGTATGCTGTATAGCATGAAATATACTGATTTATTTAACCAATCCCACATCGTTAGGCATTTAGGTTGCTTCAGATTGTTTTCCTTCTATGAACGATACTTCAGTGAACACAGTTGCCACTAAATATTTGTATATACCTATGATATAGTGAGATGGGAATTGCTAGGTGAAATGTTTAATATTTTTAAAAATTAAACATATACTGTCACCCCAAAAAGGTGAATATATTTAGTGTGCTACCAGCGATGTAGGAGAGTAACCATTTTTTTGACCCATAGCAGCAACAGCTATTATATGAAAAAAAAAAAAATTTACCAAAGTTGGCAGGTGTAATGAACTTACTTTTGCCGGAAGCAACGCACTGAGAGAACGCCCACCATGATGACACCCATGCAAATGCTTGGTGCCACAAATGTGCTCCAATTGGCTTTACCTGAAACGAAAAGTTAGCATACCCTGTGACTGAGTTATCGTCAATGAACATTTCTAAATACTGACTGTTGTGTGAACCCGCTGGGCTTTGCCCACAGCTCCTGGATAGCTAGACTCAGGAACAAGGCCAACTCTCTTTTGCCCATTGAAGAAGGAAGAAAGGGCCCAAAGGGGCCAATACTAAGGTTCCAAGGAAGGAGCTCCAGCCCTACAAGGGCTTCTTCCTCTAATAGGTGCAGAAAGAAAGGGACTGTGGTATACAAAGCACTGGTTGTGAACTGGGAGCCCTGGATTCCATTCCTAACTCTGCCGCTGACTGATGTGTGGACCTCAGATTCTTGATCTATAAAAGGTGAACGATGACATCTACCTTGCAGGTTGTTGTGAACATTAGAGATGGTGTATTTAAAGGGCACAGCCATGTACTTGAACAGATGAGGCCTCAAGAAATGGTAGCTATCAATTTTACCAAACCATTGGATAAGCCCTCTGTCTACCTAGGGTCTTTGAAATTGTTCTGATTCCTTCCTATGACATGTAAATATTTCACTACGTGTTGGAAGTTTTCATTAATTCATCCAACATTTATTGAATGTAAACCATGTAACAAGCCAGATTAGGTGCTGTAATACACAGATGAATGGGACATGGGCTCTGAAGACAGTCCAGGAGACAGATGTGTAAACATGTAAACAGTAAACCATGATGCCACGGGATACATCTAAAAACAGCATGTACAAGGCTGTGTCACAGAGAACAGCATGGGAAATGGCTTCACGAGCAGCTCAGGAAGGTTTCCCAAAAGGCAGGATGTCGAAAGTTTAGAGTCGGATGGCTAGGAGTTGGCTAAGTGGACAAATTAGGGAAGTGCAGACTAGACAGCAAGCGCGGAAGGAGGAAAGAGCGAGTGCTTCAGCAACCGCAAATAGTCTGGTCTTGCTTTCCAGTATGAATGATGAGTATGCGGCAGACAACAAAGCTAGATGGATGAACAGGACCAGGTCGTGCAGGGCTTGGTAACAAAGCAGTTTAAATTCTAGCTTGAAAGCCCGTGGGGAACCACCGATGGGTTGCAACAGGAGGTAGAATGTCAGCAACAGGGATCTTGTAGAAAGATTCTTCTGATAGAGTGAAGAACAGGGTGGGAGGGAGGGTGACCAGGGGCCACTAGCGGCCAGAGACCTGCTAGCCCCTGTGACAGGGGCTTTTCCCAGGGCTGAACAGGGGAGTTAATGCAGGAAACCTTGTTACCACCCCAGACAATCGGCACAATCTGACATTTCGTTAGCATCTGCCTTTCTTTCTGGGCAGATGGGACGAGTCTGGAGTACCAGGAGTAGAAAGATGCTGAGTCCTTAGTCCAATTAATTGCTCACAAGTTAACTTTCATGGGAGTGCTTGAGAAGAGGGCTTGCCACTTTTCCCAGTGGAGGAGTATCTGGCATAGAACAACAAAGTCCTGAATGATTAACTTGATACTCCATGTCACAAAGCAAGAACAGCTTGTTTTATGCTTAGAGCAGATGCAAACAGGGGCTGCCAGAGAGAAAAGCATAATTTAGCCAGTGGAGAGAAACTCATGTTAGCTGGGTCACTTCGTCACATACTCAAATCTGTGTCTGATTTGTAGTTCTGCCACTTGCCACCTCTAAGACCTTGGGTAATCTTTTTGTACCTCACACCTGTAAAAAGGCATCATAATCTCTCATTCTTTTATTCATTTCATATTGAGTGCCTGGTAGTATGGCCAGGTACAGGCGTGTAAAGCAGGCACATTACATGGTTGTGGGCAGGATTAAACGAGTAAACGTATGTGTTACATGTGTTGAATTGTGTCCTCCCACCCCCAAAATTCATATATTGAAGTTCTAACTCAATAAGTACCTCAGAAAGTGACCTTATTTGTAAATAGGGTCATTGCAGAGGTAATTAGTTAAGACAGGTCAGGCTGGAGTAGGGTGGCCCCTAGCCTGACATGACTGGTATCCTTGTAAAAAGGGCAATTTTGAACAAAGAGAAACACACAAGGAAAACTCTAAGTGAGATGAAGGTAGAGATCTAGAAACCAAGGAATGCCAAAGATTGCCCCCAGTTGCGAGGTGAGAGGCATGGAACAGATTCTCTCACAGCCCTTGGAGGAAGCCAACTCTGTTGACACCTTGATCTCAGACTTCCAGCCTCCAGAACTGTGAGGAAATGAATTTCTGTTGTTTAAGCCACTCAGTTTGTGGTACTTTGTTACAAGAGCCCCAGCAAACTAATGCAGTATTCAAAGAGCTTAACACGTGCCTGGCACATAACTAGCTGATATGCAGTAGCTGTATTATTTTGGGGATTATTCTCATCATTCACTGAACAGATATTCATTTAACAAGTACTATGTGCTGGGTGCCATTCTAGACCTTGATGATAGAGATTAAACAGATACTAGTCCCTGCCTGTTGGATTGGGTCAAGTATAGCGCATTATGAAGGAAATATGGATGTGCATTTGGGAAGGCTTTCTGGAGGGGGCAACATTTTTGCTGAGTTTAGAAAAACGAGTAGACACTGTCTCCAAGCAGACAATGTAATGGTAGGGCACTGTGGTTAGAGGAAATAGCAAGTGCAAAGGTATAGCAGCAAGAAAGTAATTAGTGAATTACAGAAAATCTGATAATCTCCATAGCAAGTAGTGGGAGTATACTCCTGTATAGGAATTCACAGTGGACTTGCCCTCTCTAAGGGTGGTTCTTACCTTGCAGACAAAATTCTCTTTCATTTCCTTGGGGGCTTTCACCAGCAGCTGTCAGAGCTGTCATCCATAGAATGTATGTCACTCTGGGCCGCAGGCTGTCTATGGGATGAGGATTTGGGGAGACCCTATAGGGAATTTCTGAAAGGAAGATAAATATAAAGGTTAAGGCACAAATTAAAGGAAATATCTGAATGTGGGCTCTTACTCATTTTTATTTGTTAATGCTTCATTTAATTTGAAAGAGAAAAGCACATTGCTGCTTTAAAGTAGTCCTAATTCATTAATACTTAACACTTTAAAAGGCCCTGGGCACTGTCATTTATGAAGGCACCACTTCACAGCATATCAGAAGAATTACATTTTTTTCCTGTGGTAAAATCTTTTCAAAGAATTTTTATTATTTTGCTTTTGAAACTATTTAGCTGTAGTAACTAACTTCTTTTATTTCCTATGACTATAATGTTTCCGACATTTATCAGGTATATTTGAGAACCCCTGGGGAGGAAATTAAATGTACAAATTATTTTCAACGGAATTTTTAAGCAAGCTAAGTTTAGCAATTAATGAAATAGACATTTAATAACATTTATTAATTCTGACTTTCTTTTTTATTTTTTGGTAAGTTCTGGGTACTGGTCTTAGTGGGTTTAATCATTGATCTGCTTCAATTTGACATAAAATCTAAAAAATGAGAACAATGGTACTTAGATTTATTTTGGTAGTTCAAGGCTAGACTGTCAGTTCTTTATGCTTTTAACACCCCTGCAGGTTCTCAGCAAGTAAGATTTTGGTTTTTGAGCAATGTGTTTATGCTGTTTTTTTCCTCCAAGAGATATGAATATCTGTAGCCTTTAGTAAATAGGCAGTCTCCTCCTCCAGGGATCTGCTGGGTGTGAGTTTTGGAGTGACCTCTCAAAAACTGAGGGGGGCTATAAAATCGAGGCAAGAACTTTGACAGGTGTAGCCTACCGGTTTGCTCAGCAGACTTGTGTGTGTGCTGGTGATCAAAGTGGAAACTAGAACTCAGCACTTTGTGCCTCAACATTATTTGTCTCACAAACCCCAGGGCAAGTCAGATTTTGACCCTGTTTGCTGAATTTATTTCAACAGTCACACATATTTATTGAGTGTCTGCCCTGGACAAGGCACCAAGGCACAGAATCTGCCTCAAAGAGTTCACCATCTAGTAGGGAAAACAGACCCCTTACACTCACTCACCCCTACTTACTATGTGTGACCAGCAAGATGGAACCCTGTATTATTGCATCCACTCCACCCAAAGGAGCTGAGGCCTGAGCAGATCATTTAACAGCTGTGACTATCAGAGCAATTCTATATTTTACATCCTTTTGAGAAAAAGTACCATGTGGAAAATTCCCAAGCCGACTTTAACCTGATGAAATTGCTTGCACAGACTTCAGCTATATGATTACACTAAAATGTCTCTTATTCCCAAGGCAGGGGACTAAAACAATAATTTGGGAGAGACTTTCTGCTCATCTTCCTGCAGCAAAGCATAGGCGAGCATCAGGGAGTCAGTCGTCCAACTGTGTTAGGGCATCCTTAACTCCAGGAGTGAATGAGCCGTTGGAACACAAGGGAAGGAGTTTGAATGATTTGTTGGGCCAAAAAAGTTTACACGCCAACACAGATACATGCACATGTGTATATTTGAAGAATAAAAATAGAAACTATGGGGGAAGCCAAGAGGAGGGTGATGGTGTCAGCAGTTTGGTTGGCAAATAGGTTGAGTTGAGTAAAGGAAGGAAGAAGTCATGCAGGAAATACTGGTTCTGCTGCCTTGTCTGGGCTGTGATCTCTGGCAGAGATAAAGGAGGCCATTCTGTTCTTGGGTCTGAAACTTTAGGTTTAAGGTGGTTAAATGACAAAGGCACCAGTTTAGGGAGATGTGATGGTTGCCAATCATCTGAAAGGTCACCAGTAAGAAGGTCAAGTGGTACCAGGCAAAACAGCTGCATGGCGCCAGGAAATCCGCTTTTATCTAAACAACTGCATTGGTTTGACAAAGCCCACGGCAGTATGAACCCATCTGTTACTCAAAAAATACTATTTTTATTAAGCACCTACTGGGTGCTTGGCTGTATTATAGGTAAGGGGGAGACAATGGTGAACTAACTGCCATGGCTTCTGCCCTCATGTTGGCAAAAACAGCCAAGTGATAAGTAGAATGTGTGTGCCCATAGAGCAGTGCACATGGCAGTATCAACAAACTTCCAGAGGAGTGGCTGTGTACCCAAATCACCTGGGGAATGCAGGTGCCCCACCCCAGGGCTACCCCGCTCACCTGCCCAGGCAGGCGAAGTGTTCCTACTGCACCCTGCTTGTGCTGTTAGGGGCCGTGGCAGAAGACGCCTCGGAACTCCATCCTCCTTTTGCTGATGTGGAGCCTCTCTGCTTTCTTTTTCCCTCCTCCTCAACGTACTGCCCTCTACCACTCTCTAGAAATGGCACTTGTGGATTTGCCAATGATTTCTGGTTGCCCAATGCAATAGTAGGTGTCAGTCCTTGATTACAGCACTTACATATCAATTTTGTGTGCTTTTCCATCTCCCTGGGTGCACTGTGAGCTCTCTGAAGATAGGGAACAGGTCTTTGTTCATCTGTAAGTGCTAAGAGGGAAACCATCTAAAACTGGTACAAAACAGGGCTTTGAATCTGCACCTTCTCCCCTTTAAACTTATTTTAAAATACCCTTACACAGACTTTAGATTCATCAGATTTGGTGCAAAAGAGGTAGGTAATTTCTTCAACATCTACAAGAGCAGATTTAAGAACCATCTAACCATGTTGATCTTGTTGTAAATAAGCATCTTGGTTTAAATTCTGTCAAAATGAAAAATTGGGGGGGAGCAAATTTCATATGAAGTATTCCAAATGGCTCATGACGAGATCAATTGATTCATCACCTTTGGGGGTGCATTTCAGAACTGACCCTGACAGCGGGGAGCAGTTCTGTTCAGTGACCTGCCGTATTTAACAATGGTGGGTTATTAAGCTGATTATCGTAAGATCCTACAGTGGAATACTATAAAGCTGTTAAAAAAGAATGAGACAAGTCCACATGGATTGATGTGGAAAGATCTCAGTATGCATTATTGAGAGGCAAAGGTAAGGTGCAGATCAGAATACAGATGTTTATCCCAAATGTATGCATTAAGTTTTTTTCTGGACGAACACACAAAGAACTGCTAACAGCCTAAGTATGGAGGAAGGGATAATTTCCACTTTATATCTTTTTGAACTATTTGAATGCTTTTACTATATACAAGTATTATTTATGTAATAAGAAATTAATTAGATTTAAAAGTCATAACTTTTAGAGAAGCAGTACTGCAGATCTAAGGTCAAGAGAGAGGACCAGTTCCTCAGGTTTCCCAGGTAAAAATCACTCTGCAGGCAGCCCTCTGACACCTACATCTCAGGCTGGCTTTGTTACATTCTTCTTGGACCTAATAGTTCTCACAAAGGAATAAAATGCTTGCTTCTTTATGATAAATGCTCCCGAAAGAAAGCCAGCTGCCTATGAAATACTAAAGGGAAGCTCAAGCCAGGAAAAACAAAACAAAACTGAGTAAATCAAAGATTAGAACATTAAATCTGGCAAGTGACTTGGAACTGCTCGGTGAACGAGTGATGAAATCATTTGAGATAATGCTCCAGCCAGAATTTAATTGCTTTAGTCTTACAGCATAATTATGGGTCATAAGGAGTTACTTAAATTGTATTTTATCCATTTAAGGAGAAAATAATATGCTATGATGGTATTTGCAAGTGTGGTGATTCGAAGATTCTCCAAATGCATTTCCTGCAAGCCTCAAGGGTCTATATAATAGTATCAAAGCACGCTTATTGCTTTTTGAAATGCTATCTCCCCATATGAGTAAGCTCCTTGAAAGCCTCGTCCAGTAACTTCATTTCTTCAGTTTGCTTGGCATGTAACACATATTCAGTAACTTTGTGTGTGTGAGTGTGTGTGTGTGTTTAGATGTCTATTTTTCTTCATTCAATTAATTTCACATATATTTATGGAGCACCTCCTAAGTGCCAGGCATGGTGCTAGCACTTGCACACCCTTGTGTTTTCCCAACACCTAAACAAGAAAGACCCTGCTGGCTTTGTTTCTCACACATACCACAAAGCTGAGGCTGGGAATTGGAGTCCTGTTCCTTCCAATATATCCTGTAATGGAGGATGCAGCCCATTTGCTCCCGGGCTGGAATTTCGTTCCATGAAATTAAAATGCTCCCTTTTTCCTCTGAGATGGCATTAATGTGGGGGCCACTCAGTGGTGCTGTGAAGTAGAACACAGGAGGCTTTTGTCACCCTCCAAATCCAAACCATTAAACTACAGCAAAATTGGGCAAAAGGTCCCAAGACTCACCTTTGTGTTTAGAGTTACCCCGGATGGAGTTGCATCCTCCCTGGTCCCCTGAAAGTGCATGCACACGGATTTCATAACAGATGTAGGGTTTTATGTTTTCTGCAAGACATAAAGACAGACGCTACTCCGGGTGAAACAAGGATTTAAAGAAAACCACACAGACAGCTTTTGAAACAAAACTCACCTTCAAGGAAAAACTTTGACTTTTACAAATAAATTATTTGCTGTTTACAGAAAAGTAAGGGTGGTGTTTTGCAGACATAGCACCGGAACGGCTCTTCTAATTCCCTAGATGCTTATCAGGCTCTGACAGGGTAGCATGGGATGACACATTCAGGCGTGACTAATCAGGGGTGCTCAGTGCAATCTACCCCCTTGTTACCCCCCTTCCCCCCCTTCCCCCCCTTCCCCCCCTCCTCGTACCATGTTCCACTCAGATCTCAGTTGTTTCACAGCTTGGAAGATTAGGAAGATACCTGGGAATGTTAATACTCCTTCCTAGCTTTTTTTTTTTTTGCGGTACGCGGGCCTCTCACTGTCGTGGCCTCTTCCGTTGTGGAGCACAGGCTCCGGACGCGCAGGCTCAGTGGCCATGGCTCACGGGCCCAGACGCTCCGCGGCATGTGGGATCCTCCCGGACCGGGGCACGAACCCGTGTCCCCTGCATCGGCAGGTGGCCTCTCAACCACTGCACCACCAGGGAAGCCCTCCTTCCTAGCTTTTAAAGTGCCACACTTGGCAGTTTTCTGTCAATCATGAAGTTTATTGGCAAGTCACTCTTCCCTTCCTGAACTCCCTATTTCCATGAATCTCAGATTTCTACTTCCTGTAAAGAAAAGTCCCCTCTCATAGATACTGCCCATGACATATCTTTAAACTCCCAATGAAAGTTTAAAGGAAAAAGATTATTTCTGTTAGGTACCTAACTGTAGTCTCATGTGGTCAGGGTAAGGACTCTCTCCCATATTGTTCAATGCCCTGCCATAGGTAGGTCTGGTCCCCTACACTGACAATTGATTAGGGTTTAACATTTTCGTTTTGGGGAAGAAGAATTTTACATCACAAAATAATTTACTAGTGTGTGTGTTATATAAAAATCCATTGTCCCTTAAATATTCCAGCAAGTAGGTAGTATATGAAGCTCAGACGTGCAACCAGTACCGTCAGAAGGGACCATGAGGAAATCAAAACTCACACCATGGGTGAGTTCCAACTCGTATCCGTGAACCGAGTGAAATGGAGCGAGGCTGCAATCAGCTTAGTCCTGTAATCCAAAGATACTTTGTGGGTAGCCTCCAGACCCAGAAGCTCTGAGGGCAACACGGAATATGGAATCATTTCATTTGGGAGGGGCTGGTGCCTGGCTGCTCTGTCGCTAGTTCTGGAAGGGACCCACCAACCACCGTGCCATGTGGGAGTTCCAGATGAGCTCATTAGGCAAATGGTTTCGTTGCATTTTGCCATGCAAAGTGTGAGTTCAGGGCAGAGGCCTTGGGGAGCTGCTGCATCAGAAGCTGTGGGTTCCTTCTTATGAACAGCCTACCCTTAGTGGAGGAGGGAGGAAAATGTGGCTCCATAACTTAGCTGACATTTTCCTTTCTATGAAGAGCAGAGCCCTGGCAAGCTTGTTCCCCAGTTCTGACCTTAAGAACTCCTGTTTTACTGGCTAATTCTTACATGAACACCCCCTAATCATTGTCTGCTCCCTACCTCAAAAATTCCTTAGCCTTTGCTGCTGGTGGATGAAGCCCATACTCTTTTTTTTGTTGTTGTTTGTTTGTTTTGTTTTTGCGGTACGTGGGCCTCTCACTGCTGTGGCCTCTCCCATTGCAGAGCACAGGCTCCGGATGCGCAGGCTCAGCGGCCATGGCTCACGGGCCCAGCTGCTCCGTGGCATGTGGGATCTTCCCGGACCAGGGCACGAACCCGTGTCCCCTGCATCGGCAGGCAGGCTCTAACCACTGTGCCACCAGGGAAGCCCGAAGCCCATACTCTTAATATTTTCATTTCTTTCTACAGTCTGGCTCCAACTTCCAGGCTTATATCTTGAAACCCCCAGGCATACACATATACCTGGCACCCTTGGGCAAAGGCTCTGTCTTCACATTTATAAACCACCTCTTAGGTGGTTTTTCTGCAGAAAGCTAAATTCACCTGTTAAGTCTGGGAGAAGGCAAACATTAAATGATCAGCAATGAGGAGTAATCACAGAGGAAGTATGATGGGACCATACAGAAGAGGGGCCCAAATAGCTAGGCATCAGGGAAGGTTTTCTAGACACTGTGATGTCTACATATTTGTAAAAGGAGTGTCTCTATAAGGTCAGAACTGTTTTCAGCAAGACAAGACAGGACTGACAGTTTCTAGCCTAGGCCACACCAACTTATAATCCAGGAGGTGGACTTCATTGTAGTCTGCTCCAAAACACCCAACTTGGCCCCAGCCAGATGCTGAGAAAAGACTGGTAAGGATCTGATGACAATGAGTCATCTTACTTATTGGAGAGGGTTACTTTGAATTCATGATAAGTATGAGTTAAGTTTTAAGTGTTTATTTCCAGAACATAACATCAACACAGACTCATAGTTGATCAAGTGTTTTCAAGTGGGAGAACAACTTGGATTAATAGTTATCTTACCCAGTATTATTCATTTTATTCAAATGAATATGTCATACTTAGGAAACATTTTAGCTTCCTAAGTATGAAAAACATTCTCTCTTGTCATCTATTTTATGCATTGTGTGTAGAATATAGAATTTCTAAAAGGAAAGAACTGTAGGGACTATATAGTTCAAACTATCCCAAAGGGGTAAATCCTAATACAGTTTATAATAAGCTTTTACAATTATATAGCAGTTTAGAGTTCAGTAAATGCCTTTTCTATCCACTGTTTCATCTGATTTGACGGGCATAACAGCTCTAAAGGAAAAACGGTTCTACTGCAACAACGCTGGGGACAGAGAACACACTGCCTTGAGGGGCAATCAACTGTCCTATTAGAGACCATCAAGCATAAGGAAAGTTCTTTCTCAAAACTGAGCTGACATCTGTCTTCTTATAATTTTTATGCAGAGGGCCTTCATTATGCTCTCCAAAACAACAAAGGACACATACTCTTTCTTATATACATGTCGAAGCCAGTAACAGCCATCAACCACCCCCCACTGCCCCAATCCAGAATTCTCTTCTATGGGCTAAGGGGTTTCCACATTAAAAGTTCCAGACCCGGGCTTCCCTGGTGGCGCAGTGGTTGAGAGTCTGCCTGCCGATGCAGGGGACACGGGTTTGTGCCCCGGTCCGGGAAGATCCCACATGCCGTGGAGTGGCTGTGCCCGTGAGCCATGGCCGCTGAGCCTGCACGTCCGGAGCCTGTGCTCCGCAACGGGAGAGGCCACGACAGTGAGAGGCCCGTGTACCAAAAAAAAAAAAAAAAAAAAAAAAGTTCCAGACCCCTAATGGCTTACTCACTTTCCTCTGGTGTTCACTGGATTATCCAGGCAGCACTCTTTTTATTTATTTATTTATTTATTTATTATTTATTTATTTATTTATGGCTGTGTTGGGTCTTCGTTTCTGTGTGAGGGCTTTCTCCAGTTGTGGCAAGCGGGGGCTACTCTTCATTGCGGTGTGCAGGCCTCTCACTATTGCGGCCTCTCTTATTGCGGAGCACAGGCTCCAGATGCGCAGGCTCAGTAGTTGTGGTTCACGGGCCTAGTCGCCCCGCGGCATGCGGGATCCTCGCGGACCGGGGCTCGAACCCGCCTCCCCTGCATCGGCAGGCGGAATCTCAACCACTGCGCCACCAGGGAAGCCCTAACTAACCTAACTTTGATATGCAAATAATACCATTTCTCTTTGGGAAAATTAAAATAAGAAGAATTTCACTAATAGGTTTTTGGTAACGTATTCATCGGTAAGTAAGGGAGGCCTCTGAGTACTTTAAACACAAAACAATCTTAGAAGCTGACTGTGGGGCTTCCCTGGTGGCGCCGTGGTTAAGAATCTGCCTGCCAATGCAGGGGACACGGGTTCGAGCCCTGGTCCGGGAAGATCCCACATGCCACAGAGCAACTAAGCCTGTGCGCCACAACTACTGAGCCTGCGCTCTAGAGCTCGCGAGTCACAACTACTGAGCCCCACTGCTGCAACTACTGAAGCCCGCACGCCTAGAGCCCGTGCTCCGCAACAAGAGAAGCCACCGCAATGAGGAGCCCGCGCACCGCAACGAACAGTAGCCCCCGCTCGCCGCAACTAGAGAAAGCCTGCGTGCAGCAACAAAGACCAAACACAGCCAAAAATAAAAATAAAAAAATAAAAAAATAAAAAAATAAGAAGCTGACTGTGGCTAACAGAGTAAGACACTTCAGAGTTTGTGAATTAAGAACTTGAAAAAAAATAAACCTGAGACCTTGCCGTTTGATGTTTGTTTGGCAAATGTCAACTGCCTGCTGTGTGACTAGGACTAGATCTCTCCTCTGAGAGAAGAGGTTAAGGATTCTTTTCACTGGTCAGGAATGGCAAGCCCCATTTAGGGATTGCTATGATGAAAGCTAAAGGGCAAGTGTCACACTCTGATGGGAGGAAGATGTGCACCATAGCAATCATTTATAAAAATGATTAAATGAGCCTTTGGCTACCTTATTTTCCAATTGTCCAATGTGGTTTATGCTCAGGATTGAACTATTTGTGAGATTTCTTTTTCATTTAAATTCATATTGTATGATACAGAAATTTAGGTTGTGCTTGCTCCAAGGGTAAAATGAAATTGTAAAAAAAAAAAAAGAAAAGGCATTGATTAACTTCTGTCCAATTATTTGAATAAATTTTCAGACACTTTCTATCACTTGATTTTAACCACTGACAGATTCAGAATTTGAGGACTAGAGACACCAATTATCATATAGATAATTCTGGATTTATCACACAACTAGTAAGTAGCAGAATTGGAAATGAAAGATCTTCTGGTTTCCTCATCTGTACAATGGGTATAATAAGTCTTGCTACACATGACTGTTCTCAAAATTAAATGAACTCCCAAATGCAAGGTGTCCATCACACTGACTGGCTACTACTTAGCTCTCAGCCATGTTTGTTGGGTTCATTGTTCAGTCATCTTATACGGCACTGTATCAGGCACATAAGTTTTCCATAAATTCTAGAGTTTTTAGTTAATCAGTGAGTCTTCTATGGCTGCAGTGGTGCATCCTGATGGGCTCTAGGTCATCACTATCCTTCTTCTCATGCAGCTGCCTGTAACTGAAGGCATGACTCTGGGTTCCCACCTGCAATTTCCTCAAAAAACGTGAACTTAGAAACCCTCTAGAAGGAAGGTGAATAATTAAGTACCTGAAATCAGAGCAGACAGGTTGTAGGGGGGACTCCACAACCAGCCTAGAGGGGGCTGCGTGCTGGCCCCCGGATGGAGTTCCCTCCATTCCACCACATACTCCTGCACAGCAGCGGCAGCTTTCCCTGGAGGTGTCCATGTCACCATGAGGTTGTCCACGCCCTCTGAGTTTGCTGAGACCTGTTGAGGAGCCAGCAACCCTTTATGGGGAAAGAGGGGGAGGGGTAAAAGTAAAATCACAGTGGATAAAGACATAGAAAACAACAACTCAACCCAGCAAAGTTGTAGCAAGAACCGATTTCTTTTAAAGAACTTCAGGTTCACAGATTTTGTTCATCCAGCTTCTCAGATCAGTGCCAGGACCCTATGTAGTGTTATTTATGAAATTATTTTCCCCTTCACCTTCCATTTCACTTCCCATTTCTGTGTCCCCAAAGGTACCTGCTCTAGTGAATATAATATGCATCCTTCTAATCCACCTCCCATATGTTTATTTACATATATATGTGTCCTTGAGAATTAGTGTTGCTTTATGCTAGTGTGTTGAATTTTCATGAAACATGTTTGGAGTAAATCTAATGCATTTCCTAACTTTTTATTTCACTCAACATTATGTTTCCAGGATACATCCATCCTGCTGCTATATGAAAATCCAGCTCCTTCCTTCAGACTGCTGCCTCAACCTTGTCTTTGTCCAGTCTCCAAGTGACAAGCAGTAGCTTCCTTCCAACTTTTTGCCAACACAAACAAGGATGCAATGAACATTCTCTAGCATGTCCTCATGTGTGCCTGTGCAAAAGTGTCTCTCTCACCCTCCTACACTGTTGGTGGGAATGTAAATTGGTAAAGCCACTATGGAAAACAGTATGAAGGTTTGTTAAAAAACTAAAAATAGAGCTACCATATGACCCAGCAATCCCACTTCTGTGCATATATCCAGAGAAAACCATGATTTGAAAGGATGCATGCTTCCGATATTCATTGCAGCACTGTTTACAATAGCCAGGACATGGAAGCAACCTAAATGTCCATCGACAGAGGAATGGATAAAGAAGATGTGGTACATATATATTAATACAATGGAATATTACTCAGCCATAAAGAGGAACGAAATAATGCCATTTGCAGCAATGTGGATGGACCTAGAGATTGTCATATAGAGTGAAGTAAGTCAGAAAGAGAAAGACAAATATCACATATCATTTATATATGGAATCTAGAAAAATTGTTCAGATGAATTTATCTGCAGGGCAAAAACTGAGTCACAGATTAGAAAACGAACTTATGGTTATCAAGGAGGGAAGGGGTGGGTGGGATGAACTGGGAGATTGGGATTGACATATATACACTACTATATATAAAACAGATAACTAATGAGAGTCTGCTGTATAGCACAGGGACCTCTACTCAGTGCTCTGTGGTGACCTAAATGGGAAGGAAATCTAAAAAAGAGTGCATATATATATATATATATATATATATATATATGTATAACTGATTCAATTTGCTGTACAGCAGAAACTAACACAATATTGTAAAGCAACTATACTCCAATTTATTAAAAAATTTTTAAAATATCTTTATTGGAGTATAATTGCTTTACAATGTTGCGTTAGTTTCTGTTGTACAACAAAGTGAATCAGCTATAAGTATACATATATCTTCATATCCCCTCCCTCTTAAGCCTCCCTCCCATCCTCCCCACCCCACCCCTCTAGCATTGAGCTGATCTCCCTGTGCTATGCAGATGCTTCCCACTAGCTATCCATTTTACATCTGGTAGTGTATAGATGTCAGTGCTATTCTCTCACTTTGTCCCACCTTCCCCTTCCCCTCCAGTGTCCTCAAGTCTGTTCTCTACATCCGCATCTTTATTCCTGCCCTGCCACTAGGTTCATCAGTACCATTTTTTTAGATTCCATATATGTGCGTTAGCATACGGTATTTGTTTTTCTCTTTCTGACTTCACTCTGTATGACAGACTCTAGGTCCATCCACCTCACTACAAATAACTCAATTTCATTTCTTTTTATGGCTGAGTAATATTCCATTGTATATATGTGCCACATCTTCTTTATCCATTCATCTGTCGATGGACACTTAGGTTGCTTCCAAGTCCTTGTTATTGTAAATAGAGCTGCAATGAACACTGTGGTACATGACTCTTTTTGAATTATGGTTTTCTCAGGGTATATGCCCAGTAGTGGGATTGCTGGGTCATATAATAGTTCTATTTTTAGTTTTTTAAGGAACGTCCATACTGTTCTCCAAAGTGGCTGTATCAATTAATATTCTCACCAACAGTGCAGGAGGGTTCCCTTTTCTCTACACCCTCTCCAGCATTTATTGTTTGTAGATTTTTTGATGATGCCCATTCTGACTGGTGTGAGGTAATACCTCATTGTGGTTTTGATTTGCATTTCTCTAATGATTAGTGATGTTGAGCATCTTTTCACATGTCGGTTGGCAATCTGTATGTCTTCTTTGGAGAAACGTCTATTTAGGTCTTCTGCTCATTTTTAGATTGGGTTGTTTGTTGTTTTGATATTGAGCTGCATGTGCTGCTTGTAAATTTTGGGGATTAATCCTTTGTCAGTTGCTTCGTTTGCAAATATTTTCTCCCATTCTGAGGGTTGTCTTTTCGTCTTGTTTATGGTTTCCTTTGCTGTGCAAGAGCTTTTAAGTTTCATTAGGCCCCATTTGTTTATTTATTATTTTATTTCCATTACTCTAGGAGGGGGTCAAAAAGGATCTTGAGGTGATTTATGTCACAGTGTGTTCTGCCTATGTTTTCCTCTAAGAGTTGGATAGTGTCTGGCCTTACATTTAGGTCTTTAATCTATTTTGAGTTTATTTTTGTGTATGGTGTTAGGGAGTGTTCTAATTTCATTCTTTTCCATGTAGCTGTCCAGTTTTCCCAGCTCCACTTATTGAAGAGGCTGTCTTTTCTCCATTGTATATTCTTGCCTCCTTTGTCAAAGATAAGGTGACCATAAGTGTGTGGGTTTATCTCTGGGCTCTCTAACCTGTGCCATTGATCTATATTCCTGTTTTTGTGCCAGTACCATACTGTCTTAATTACTGTAGCTTTGTAGTACAGTCTGAAGTCCAGGAGCCTGATTCCTCCAGCTCCTTTTTTCTTTCTCAAGATTGCTTTGGCTATTCGGGGTCTTTTGTGTTTCCATACAAATTGTGAAATTTTTTGTTCTAGTTCTGTGAAAAATACCACTGGTAGTTTGATAGGAATTGCATTGAATCTGTAGATTGCTTTGGGTAGTATAGTCATTTTCACAATGTTGATTTTTCCAATCCAAGAACGTGGTCTATCTCCCCATCTGTTTCTATCACCTTTAATTTCTTTCATCAGTGTCATAGTTTTCTGCATACAGGTCTTTTGTCTCCTTAGGTAGGTTTATTCCTAGGTATTTTATTCTTTTTGTTGCAATGGTAAATGCAAGTGTTTCCTTAATTTCTCTTTCAGATTTTTCATCATTAGTGTATAAAAATGCAAGAGATTTCTGTGCATTAACTTTGTATCCTAGAAGTTTTCTGGTAGCATCTTTAGGGTTCTCTATGTATAGTATCATGTCATCTGCAAACAGTGACAGCTTTACTTCTTCTTTTCCAATTTGGATTCCTTTCATTTCTTTTTCTTCTCTGATTGCTGTGGCTAGGACTTCTAAAACTATGTTGAATAATAGCGGTGAGAGTGGGCAACCTTGTCTTGTTCCTGATCTTAGTGGAAGTGGTTTCAGTTTTTCACCATTGAGAACGATGTTGGCTGTGGGTTTGTCATATATGGCCTTTATTATGTTGAGGTAAGTTCCCTCTATGCCCAGTTTCTGGAGAGTTTTATTATAAATGGGTGTTGAATTTTGTGAAAACCTTTTTCTGCATCTATTGAGATTATCATATGGTTTCTATCCTTCAGTTTGTTAATATGGTATATCACATTGATTGTTGTGTATACTGAAGAATTCTTGCATTCCTGGAATAAACCCCACTTGGTCATGGTGTATGATCCTTTTAATGTGCTCTTGAATTCTGTTTGCTAGTATTTTGATGAGGATTTTTGCATCTATGTTCATCAGAGATATTGGCCTGTAGTTTTCTTTTTTTGTGACATCTTTGTCTGGTTTTGGTATCAGGGTGATGGTGGCCTGGTAGAATGAGTTGGGGAGTGTTCCTCCCTCTGCTATATTTTGGAAGAGTTTGAGAAGGATAGGTGTTAGCTCTTCTCTAAATGTTTGATAGAATTCGCCTGTGAAGCCATCTGGTCCTGGGCTTTTGTTTGTTGGAAGATTTTAAGTCACAATTTCAATTTCAGTGCTTGTGATTGGTCTGTTTATATTTTCTATTTCTTCCTGGTTCAGTCTCAGAAGGTTGTGCTTTTCTAAGAATTTGTCCATTTCTTCCAGGTTGTCCACTTTATTGGCATATACTTGTTTGTAGTAATCGTTCATGATCCTTTGTACTTCTTCAGTGTCAGTTGTTACTTCTCCTTTTTCATTTCTAATTCTGTCGATTTGAGTCTTCTCCCTTTTTCTCTTGATGAGTCTGGCTAATGGTTTATCAATTTTGTTCATCTTCTCAAAGAACCAGCTTTTAGTTTTCTTGATCTTTGCTACTGTTTCCTTCATTTGTTTTTCATTTGTTTCTGATCTGATCTTTATGATTTCTTTCCTTCTACTAACTTGGGGTTTTTTTGTTGTTTTTCTTCTTCTTCTTTCTCTAATTGCTTTAGGTATAAGGTTAGGTTGTTTATTTGAGATTTTTCTTGTTTCTTGAGATAAGATTGTACTGCTATAAACTTCCCTCGTAGATCTGCTTTTGCTGCATTCCATAGGTTTTGGGTCGTCGTGTTTTCATTGTCACTTGTTTCTCAGTATTTTTTGATTTCCTCTTTGATTTCTTCAGTGATCTCTTGGCTGTTTAGTAGCGTATTGTTTAGCCTCCATATGTGTGCATTTTAAAAGTTTTTATTCCTGTAATTGATATCTAGTCTCATAGCGTTGTGGTCAGAAACGATGCTTGATACGATTTCAATTTTCTTAAATTTACCAAGGTTTGATTTGTGACACATGATGTGACCTATCCTGGAGAATGTTCTGTGTGCACTTGAGAAGAAAGTGTATTCTGTTGTTTTTGGGTGGAATGTCCTGTAAATATCAACTAAGTCCATCTGGTATAATGTGTCATTTAAAGCTTGTGTTTCCTTATTTATTTCTGTTTGGATGATCTGTCCATTGGTGTAAGTGGGGTGTTAAAGTCCCCTACTATGATTGTGTTACTGTTGATTTCCCCTTTTATGGCTGTTAGCATTTGCCTTATATATTGAGGTGCTCCTATGTTGGATGCATAGATATTTACAATTATTATACCTTTGTCTTGGATTGATCCGTTGATCATTATATATTGTCCTTCCTTGTCTCTTGTAATAGTCTTTATTTTAAAGTCTATTTTGTCTGATATGAGTATTGCTACTCCAGCTTTCTTTTGATTTCCATTTGCATGGAATATCTTTTTCCATCCCCTCACTTTCAGTCTGTATGTGTCCCTAGGTCTGAAGTGGGTCTCTTGTAGACAGCACATATATGGGTTTTGTATCCATTCAGCCAGTCTGTGTCTTTTGTTTGAGGCATTTAATCCATTTACACTTAAGGTAACTATTGATATGTATGTTACTATTACCATTTTCTTGTTTTGGGTTTGTTTTTACAAGTCTTTTCCTTCTCTTGTGTTTCCTGCCTAGAGAAGTTCCTTTAGCATTTGTTGTAAAGTTGGTTTGGTGGTGCTGAATTCTCTTAACTTTTGCTTGTCTGTGAAGCTTTTGAGATTTCTCTGTTGAATCTGAATGACATCCTTGTGGGGTAGAGTAATCTTGGTTGTAGGTTTTTCCCTTTCATCACTTTAAACATATTTTGCCACTCTCTTCTGGCCTGTAGAACTTCTGTTGAAAGATCAGCTGTTAACCTTATGGGGATTCCCTTTTATGTTATTTGTTGCTTTTCCCTTGCTGCTGTTAATATTTTTTCTTTGTGTTTAATTTTTGTTAGTTTGATTATGTGTCTCGGCATGTTTCTCCCTGGGTTTATCCTGTATGGGACTCTCTGCACTTCCTGGACTTGATGAACTATTTCCTTTCCCATGTTGGGGAAGTTTTCAACTATAATCTCTTCATATATTTTCTCAGACCCTTTCTTTTTTTCTTTGTCTTCTGGGATGCCTATAATTCGAATATTGTTGTGCCTAGTATTGTCCCAGAGGTCTCTGAGACTGTCCTCAATTCTTTTCATTCTTTTTTCTTTATTCTGCTCTGTGGCAGTTATTTCCACCATTCTATCTTCCAGCTCACTTATTTGTTCTTCTGCTTCAGTTATTCTGCTATTGATTCCTTCTAGAGTATTTTTAATTTCAGTTATTGTGTTGTTCATTACTGTTCGTTTGCTCTTTAGTTCTTCTAGGTCCTTGTTAAATGTTTCTTGTATTTTCTCTATTCTATTTCCAAGATTTTGGATCACCTTTACTATCATTACTCTGAATTCTTTTTCAGGTAGTTTGCCTATTTCCTCTGCATTTATTTTATATTCCAATTAAAAAAAAAAGTGACTCTCTCTCTCTCTCTCTAAATGCACAGAATTTCTTGATTATAGACTAAATTCACCTATTTCACTAAATACAGCCAGGGTGATCTCTAAAATAGTCAGTTGACACTCCAACAAGAAAAGCATAAGAAGTTCTCATTTCCCCACCAGCACTTGGTATTTTCCGACTTTCTCATTTTGCCAATCTGGTACATGTAAGGTGGTATTTAATTGTGGTTTTATTTTCATTTTCTGATTTCTTATGAGGCTGAGCTTCTCTTCCCATATTACTAGCTGTGTGACTTTCCCCTTCTCATACTTCACTCATTTTTTCTGTTGTGTTTCCTGTCTTCTTCCTGACTTGCAGAAATAGTTTTTATATTCTAGATATTAATCACTTGTTAGTTTTCAACACCAAATATATCTCACTCCAGTCTTTCAATCTCTGAAAACTTTATGATGTGTTTGTTGCACAAACATACTTTGATGTGGGTAAATTTATCCACAGTTTGTGTATTTTGAGTCTTGTTCATGAAATCCTTTCATTCTGGGGTCACAAAGATACTAAACTACATTTCCACCCATTGGCTTTTGGTTTTACCTTTCACATTTAGGTTTTTAATCCAAATCTAGGTAAAGCGTATTTTTTTTTAAGGGAATAAACTTTATTATTTTTTCCACACAGTGAGTCCATTTTTCCAAATGTGGTTTCATCCCTGTCCCACACCAAGTTCCACACATTCATGGGTTTGTGTCTAGGTCAGCTTCTTCACCAGAACACACTGGTTACATTACGAGGCTCTGTGACACCTGACTCTCTGGTGGTTGAAGTCCCTCCTCATTTTGCTCTTCTTTTTTCAAAGTGGTCTTGGGTATTCAAGAAACTTTATTCTTCCATATAGCTTTTAGAATCAGTTTATCAGAGTCCTCAAAAATTTCAGCTGGTACTTTTATTGGAATTATATTAAATTTATAGCTCAATTTAGACAACATTAAATTGTCCCATTTATAAATATGCTGTCTATTTGAAATTATTTAGGTCTCCTTTTATATCTTTTAATGGAATTTCAAAAATTCATCCTTAGAGTTTAATGCATTCTTTTTTAGGTTAATTACTAGACACTTTATACTATTAGTTTGCAATTTAAATGGCATCTTATTTTCTACTGCTTTTTCCAGTATTAATTTGTGTATGTTATTCTTATTCTGGCAGACCTGCTAAACTCTCTAATTAGTTCTAATAATTTGTCTATTGCCCTTGTTAAAATTTCCATGTAATAATCTTATTAGCTGTACACTTAAAATATCTTCTCTCTTCAATCTTTGAATTAAATCTTATGCTTTTTTTTTTTGCTTTTATATTGTAATTTTACAGAGAATGTTCCTACATATCTTAATTACGATGATGCTTGCTGCATGTTTTTGGTAGAAAGTCTTAGCAAAGCTAAAAAGTTTTCTTTTATTCATAGCTTTCAAATAGATTTGATTTTTATAAAATACTATTTATTTGGGCTTCCCTGGTGGCGAAGTGGTTGAGAGTCTGCCTGCCGATGCAGGGGACATGGGTTTGTGCCCCGGTCCGGGAAGATCCCACATGCCGCGGAACGGCTAGGCCTGTGAGCCATGGCTGCTGAGCCTGCACGTCCGGAGCCTGTGCTCCACAACGGGAGAGGCCACAGCAGTGAGAGGCCCGCGTACCGCAAAAAAAACCCACCACCAACAACAAAAAAAACTATTTATTTACTAAAAACTTTGTTTTACTGAATACTTTTCTACATCTGTTAAGAACATATCCTTTTTTTTCTCTTTCAGTATTAAAGTAATGAATTACAATGATGCATTTTTCTGATACTGATCTATCTTTGTATTTTTGGGAGCAACACCTGCTTGATCATTCTGCACTCATATTCTTTTCTTCTCTTATTTCTTTTTTAATAGACTTTATTTTTTAAAGCTGTTTTAAGTTCATGGCAAAATTGAGTGGGAGGCACAGAGATTTTCCACACACCCCTGCCCCCATACACACATCACATCCCCCACTATTGACATCCTGCATCAGAGTAGTACGTTCTATAAGATTCTTGATAAATATTTTAGAATACTTTTTTCCTTTCATTTACTTTTTTTCTCTTATTGGGACTCCTTTTAGGTGGTTGTCATTACTTTTCTTTTTATTCTTTCAGTGTTTTAAGTCTTCTCATTTTTCAAATTCTTTTCCCCTTTTGATGACTTTTCAAAGAGTTTCTCATCCAATCTTCCATGTACTCTTTCAATCTTCAGATGAGTCCTTTCTGCAATCCAACCCATTGGGTGAGTTCATTATTTCAACAACTGAACTTTCCATACTGAATCTCTATTTGGGCCTTTTCCACAACCACCTATTTCTGATTTATGTTCCTAGCATCCTCTCTTATCTTTCTAAGGATACTTATTATGCTTATTCTAAACTCTTGCTCTTTCTGTTGTGCTGGTTATACTTCCTACCATACAGGTAGTCCCATTTGCTGCCTTTCTTTCTCAGAATTTGTGACCCTCAGATTTCTACTAATTTCCTCCTTTGGGATCATGTTTTATTTTCTTGGATTGATCAGCAGCCTTGGCCTTTATTTTTCTGTTGGGGGAGGAGTGAAAGTTTAGCCAGAGCTCACGCTCCTCCAGGTAAGTTTAGGTGGGGTGGAAGAGCTTTTCAGAGAGGAAAGCCAGGGAGCCTGTAGTGGTTCACCCTAAGCTCTGCCTGTCTCCTGTTCCCCGTAGGTGTACCTGGCAGCTCCAGAACCTACCCATGTCTCTGTGGATGGCACTGCTCTTCATGGGGGGTAGGGCTGTTATTCTCTTTTATAATTGCCAGGCCATGGGACGGGTGGCAGAAGAAAATCTCAGGCACTCTTTGTCAGGTTCCAGGGCTTCCTTGAAGTTACTCTGCCCTGCCCTCCAGACTTTCCTGCCCATAGTAAAAATGCCCAGGAGATGGACATCTCAGGGCAACAAGGGGAAGAAAAAGGAGTGCAACCAGCAAGTGCTACCTCAGCCCTCCCCCTTTATCACTATTACCCATCCACAGGCACTCAGCCATTCTATTCTGTCTCTCCTGTGGTTATCTTCAGGGAAGGTTTGGTGGTGAGAGCCTGGAACCTGTGTGTTGGCTCCCTTGCCAGGAACTCGAATTCCCCAGCCCTGGTTCTTTATCTTCATTTGCCTTGGTATCTTATTTTCTGGTTATGTCACAAGTTTGCTTTTGTTTTGTTTTGTTTTAGAGAATAAAATGTATTCATTCAGTAATATGTATTGAGCACCTAGGGTTTGCAAGACCCTTTGCCAGATGATGGGCTAAAATAGCCAAAGAGCCTTTCTAACCACTGCTCTCTTTGCAGTTAGCTAAGTAAATCAACCTGGCATTGCCTAGCCTCTGAGTCACCACACTTGGCAGGAGCCAGCCTGAATTTCCTCTCCATCATGTTTGCCAGGGCATGCTCTCTCCTTTAGAGCTCTGCTCACAACTCACCTCTCTGACACCTTTCAAATTATTCCTTTAGCCTCTATCATTCGACTTCCCACCTCCATTTTCACTGAGAACTTCTAAATAGAGTTATGGAGTCATAAGGTTATATTTGGAAAAAGTGCCCACCTAAGAGACAGGTGGCTTGGTTTTCCAGTCCAGCTCTGCCACTAATTGTGTATATGATCTTGGCCAAGTTACATCACCTCCTGGGGCCTCAGTCTCTGACATCTGTGTGGGCCTCTATTTATGGCTGTACTGCTTTCTGTTTCTTGCCATAGTTTCAAGAATTCTTGAGCACAGGGACTGGTCTGAAATATTAAATATGTTTTACTTGTTGACTGGTGGGTTTAGCACACATTCAATTTTCATCATAAACCAACAAAATCATTCTAGTGCTTCTTGATATGCAATGCTGTGGCATATACCTTTTACAACAAAGTTGTCCCTACTTTCTCAAAATCAACATAATTCTGCCTCTTGGGGCATCATTTTTCTCTTCCTAGAAGGAAAGTTATTTATGTGAGTAGTGTGAACATATATTGAAAGAGAGGGAGACAAAAATCATGGTACGCTATTCCTACAGATCATGCAGAATTTGCACAAGACAAGAGGGCTCCAGGATGGGACCATGTGGTTTGCAAATCTGTCCTCCAGGTCTCGCTGGGGTGCACAACTACTCTAAATGGATGGTTTAGATGTGGCATTAGGAGAGACAATAGGCTCTTGAGATTTCTGGGAGTAGGACCCTCTTAGCCACAGCTCGGTTCTAGAGAACTGTTTCAATATCCTACTTTACCACCCCTCCACGTTCCTCCTTATTGAGCCTCACCCTTATTTAACACCTTCCATTATGAGAGGAAGAAGTGTGTCTCTTACATCTTTTTTGCTATTGGATCCCATCATCTTTTAGCTCCCCAGGAACTTCATTCCATTAATGATCCCCTTTCCCCTTTCCCTTCAACTCTTTCCCACCCCATTTCTCCTTTTCAACTTACATGCCTGCTCAGATCTCACTTTAAAGCAAACCCTCACACTCGCACACCTGCACTACTTTGCCTGGCTAACACCATCTTGTCTCTCCATTTCTGTTCACATGTAGCCTCCTCTCTAAGCCCATGCTTCAGCTTTTCTCTGTTCCTAGAGTGCCCTGTGCACACCTCTAATATTACACTTATCCTGTACTGCAGTTTACTTGTTTATATGTCTATCCCTCCCACTGGACAAAATATCAAAATATAACTGTAGGACCTTGATTGTATTTTTTACCTCTTGTGAATTCCAGTTACCTTATATAGTAATCTCAATAAATTTTTGTTGAATCAATAATGTAGAGGCCAACTCTAAAATAATGAATGTGTCATTTTGAGAAGCTGTTTCCAAATCTAAATAAAGAAGCTGGAATGGGCCCAGAAACTTCAAGAAGCTTATATCCTCAAGACCCATCTGCAGTGAGGTTTAAAGAAGTAACGTATTTTGACATACTACATCTTAACAAGAGCAGGATACTAAACAGTGGTAAGATCTCAATTTCTCCCCAACAGAATTCCCTTTAAAACTTATATACATAGTACTTATTCATTGAAGAAAAAACATTTAAATATAAAAATCACCTGTAATACCATATTGTAGATATGGTTTCTGTTAATATTTCCATGTACATTCTCCTAGATTTTTTTTACTATGTTAAAATGTGTATTTGTGTAAATATATTTTTTAAATGACATCATACCATGTATACTTTTGAAAGCCTACTTTTTCACTTATTATGTACATATTTCCATGCTAATAAAAACATAGCTACAATATCACTTTAATGCTGGAGTGGGATTAAGGTGGGTGAGGGTCATGATATATTTAACCAATCCATCCTCTATTATTAAATATTTAGGCTTTGAGGTGTTTCATTATTGAGGTGTTTCATTATTTCGAAAACATTTCAACAAACATTTTTGTGCTTACATTTTTTTAAGCTCATGCCTTATTATTTGCTAGGATACATTTCTTTTGTTGTTGTTGTTGTTGTTGCATTGGGTTTTTATTGCTGTGCACGGGCTTTCTCTAGGTGCATTGAGTGGGGGCTACTCTTCACTGAGGTGCATTGTCTTCTCATTGGGGTGGCTTCTCTTGTTGCAGAGCACAGGCTCTAGGCACGTGGGCTTCAGTAGTTGTGGCACGCAGGCTCAGTAGTTGTGGCTCGAGGGCTCAAGAATGCAGGCTTGGTAGTTGTGGTGCACAGGCTTAGTTGCTCCGCAGCATGTGGGATCTTGCTGGACCAGGGCTTGAACCTGTGTCCCCTGCATTGGCGGGTGGATTCTTAACCACTGCGCCACCAGGGAAGTCCCGAGGACACATTTCTAATGGCAAAATTTCTTGATCAAAAGATATGTTCATATTTAAAGTTTGTTAGTGTTACCAATTGCCAACTTTCTCTTAAGAAAGTTGTACCAATTTACACACCTGCCAGCAGTATACAAGGGTGTATTTTCCCCACACTCTCACCAATATAGGTTATGCTAATTTTACTTACTCTTTCTCGGTCTGGTTTGATTTCTCATGTTTTTTCAAAATTTGCATCTCACTGATTGCTAACTAGGCTAAAAATTTCATATCTTTATTATTACTTTTATTTTATATTTATGTTTTGAGTAGCCTGTTCATATCCCATGATCTCTTATTATTTGAAAACTTATATATATAGATAATCAATCCTCTTTTTACCAAGAATGTAGCATACACTTTTCTTAAATTGCTCTTTGCATTTTAAAGCCTTATTTATGGTGTTTTAAAATTTTTTACTTTACTATGCATAAAGTTTGAGATTTTTTTCCCTATAGTTAATCCATCTTTTCCTTCAGGTTTCATGCCTTCCCCACATGAGGCAGAGATTACCAGTTACCTACCAAATACTCCCTCCTCAGCTTCTTTAGCAAGGGAACAATGTATTTCTGAGCCTCCTTTGCAGTTGGGTGTGATCAGGTGACCAGTTAGGGTCAATGACTGCAAGGGTTGTTGTGTGACCTGGGGCAAAACTCCTGAAGAGTGAGAGTTGAGGCTTCTCCCTTCTTCTTTTCTGTTGCCTAGAAGGAAACAGCTAGAGCTCCAGCAGCCATCCTGGGCCACTTCCATCTTGTGGATGGAAGTCAACTTGGCAGTGGGTATGGAAGAAAGGAGCCTGGAGTCCTCACAATGTAATGAAGCTGTCACACTAACCCTGGGCTGTCCAACTCCAAATTTCTTTTATACAAGAGAATAAATAAGTCACTGTAGTCAGGCCTTTGGTAAGAGCAACTCTTACTCCTAAGAGCGATTCCTAACTCATATGCCAACCCAAGGTTATATCAATATTTATTTGTATTTTTATCTACTATATTACCTCTACATTTACAGATGTACGACTGAAATGACATATAACCAAGGTTTGACAGTGTCTATAAGATAATCATTTTTGGTAGAAGCTTCTTCAAAATGATAATTGCTAGACCCCCATGTGGATAAACTGTTACACTGAATTTTAAGGAAGGATCTAATTATAGAGTTTTATTCTATCAGGCATTTTTTGAAAAAGTTAGGCCAATGATCTTGACTTGAAATACTTTTATTATACAGATCTTGAGAAATAGCTTTAATATCTATTTTTTTTGATGAATTACGGGCTTACATCCTAAGTTAGTTTTCAGGGGATGCAACTATAAAATGTGTATAGCTAGTTGGGAGGTTTTCAGTGTAGATAACTGGATACATATCTAAATTTGTGCAATAAAGAGCTGTATTATAGCAAAATTGTACTATAGTTCCATAACAGCCAGAATTTCATTTTAATACTATTGGTTTTAAAACATATTTTGACTATAGGTATGGTTTTTCTAGAACTTGACAACACATATTATTCTTGCTTCTGGAAAAATGAGCCAGATAATAGTGTTCAATTTAATGTAATGAATATTTCCTTAACTAGTATTTATTAGGTACCTGCTATGTATTAGTCTCTGTATTTAATCTCACAATGACCTGTAATTCAGGTAATAAAATCCCTAGTTTAGAGAGGGGGAAATTGAAGCTCAGAGGTGTTAATTCACTTGTCCAAGGACACTCACTGGCTAAATGGAAATTTCAGATGGCCTCTGAAGGCTGTTGACTCCAAATTCTAAACTCCTGTGTTACTCATACCAGGCCCTGAGCTGGACCTGAGGGAGATAAGAGTTTAGTAAAACAATCTCCTTCAAGTAATATTAAAGAAAATTTGGTACTTACCTGCCCCACACAGGTCTGTTATGTTAACATGAGTGGGCAAGGAACTGCCTTTCGAGTTAGCTGCAGACACGGACACAGCCCAGTTCCCAGTTCTGGGAATGACCCAGGTCCAGGAGGTGTGTTCTGTGATGTTCTGTAGTGTGGCTTTTCCCCCTGCTACCTCCTGCAAGGTCACTTGATAGTGGAGGATTTTTCCTTTTGCCTCTGATAGGCTCAGATTCTGCAACAAAACACATCTCCTTACTATGTACTCTCAGACAAGGTCGCTGGATGCTCTATGCTAGGACCTCATGACTGCCAGCAGCAGGTGGCTACACTGGAGTGACCTTTTTATTTACATCTCATCTCCTCCATTGCACACTTTCATGTCTCCATCCAGCCCCGCCACTTAGAAAAAAAAATCAGTTAACATTTTTTAAAGCTAATTCTTAAAAACATATTGATTTTCCTTTCTTGCTTCAAAGTGACACTTCCTAATAGGAGAAAACTCAATTACATTCAATGGAACAAGTGAGGGATCTGGACTCAGAAGATCTGGGTTTGAGTTCCAGCTCTACCAATCACCAGCTGTGTGACCCTGGGCAAGGCATTCAGACCCTCTGAGTCTCCATTTCCAAATTTGTGAAACACACACACGTATATATTTTTACATAGAAAGTGCAATGCTGCTCCTGAAATCAAAAACAAGCTTCTTAAGAGCTAAACTAGTAAAATCCATACTTAGTGAATTGGATTAGCCATCTGTGCTAGGAAACTAAGACACTGTTTATAAATGTGTGACTAACAAGTTTTGGAACTGCAAGAATTCCAATTGAGATGGCTTGGGAACAATCCCAGAAAGTAAGCAGAAAACTAATTATTTGTACTGTAACCCTGTTTGGACAAGGACCATGGGAAACAGAAGCATTGGAAATGGGGAGTTGCCAAGGCCTGTGTTGGCAGTGCCTGTCCATGCCTAGTGCAGGGAGAGAAAGGCATTGCTCACCAGACTTAAGCATCACAGTTTTCTTGACAAGGCTCTTCCTTCCATGGGGTGTGGGGTGGCCTCAAGCCGCTGAAAGGCACACCTTAGGATTGGCAAATGCCCCTTTCTCTGGTTCTCTGCTCCCTAAGCAATCTTTTAATAATTTGGTTTCCTATGTCATTTATCGTCATTTATCTGTCAGGAGAGGCTGGGCTAACGTGAACATCTGGTTCACTTAAAATTTGTATTTTTCACTTAAAGTGAAAAAACTGGCCTTCTGATTATAATTTGGCTTCTGAAATAATTAGCACGCTGGGAGAGGATGTTCCTATCTGCTGACTCAAGCCTTCTGGTTGGCCCAACAGCTGCAATTCTCACTATAAATTAATGCATGAACATCCAGCTTTTTATATTTCAGGCTCTAGGAGCTTGAATCATGCAGATCATGCCCTAGGTACCCTTCTGGATCCACAAGGCCCAAGACTGGATCATAAACCATGGTCAACACACTGGGTGAATGCCATGTTGTTGGGGGCATTTTTGGGCGCACGTTCAGCCGTTCCCTAGAAGACATCCTGTTGTCCTGGCAAGAACCAAGAAAGTTAGCGCTGCAAACGTCCATCACAGCTGATCTCATAGGCCCATGGTGTGGATTAAAACAAGTGAGTGCTTTTGACATTGTGATGTTCTGAACTGTTATTAATAAACATGCCCTTTGTCATAGGAGAAAAAACAAGATAAATTAAAGCAAAAGCTGGCTAGGGAAGACCATTCCCTCAGCTCTCTCTCACTCCATTCTTCCCTCCCTGTCCCTTGTGCAGCTCCAGAGGGAGGACTGTCACCCCTATCCCAGGCACCCCACCCAAAGGCACTCCCCAAGAGTTAACTGGGCTCACAAAGCTCCTCATTCTTGCCAGGAACCCAAGGGGCAATAGGGAAACAGCCTGCATTACCACGCGCTCATTATCGTTCACAGACACCTCAGCAATCTCATGCAATCCAGCGGTAGAGTGCTGACAGAAGGGAGGAAACGTCAAGTCCTCTTGGATACAATGAACCTACCTAGAGACCGCTGTGGAAATCCAGCTGATCCCAGTGATGGAGTAAACAGAGGTGTGGGTTGGAAAGATGAGTAAATGTTCCCAGAGGGCAGGGAAGGGCTTGGACCCACTTTGCATTAGTTTTGAGTTGTAAATATCAGTGAGAAGGTGAGGATGGGGCCAAGGAGTTAGACAAATAAATATGGTAACCCTTGAGTTATGCTTGTATAAAATGTCAAGCTCCAGTTTGGCGATAAACATCTCTCAGATAACTGGTCTCCTTAACCAAACTGGAAAATGGGTCTAACTTGTCCAGCAGGGTCCATAGAATAAAAGATTCAATGAGTTCAATGAGCCAGTGGGAAAACAGGTATTTAGCTGGAGGGGCACTCAGTCTCCTGAAGCAACTAAAAAGAGTGTGATTAGGTTGGTTAAAAAAACCCCAGTAACATCAAGTTTACGAATCATGTATATAATGCATTACCCCTTGATGACACCTGGCCCTGACGGAATGGACTATCATCCCAGAACAACAGAACAGGAAGGGGTTCTACAGATTAACAATGAATTCAGTGTTTCATTTTATCAATGGGGAAACTAAGCCCTGGGGACAAGAGATGACTTGCTTAAGGCCACTCAAGGGACAGATAGAGGGGCTGAGAGTGGAATCCAGGGCTCCTGACTTCTGGATTCATGACCCCTGCACTCTGACTCACTGCTCCCTCTAACGGCAAGCGTGAGACAATGAACTGGTGAGTACGAGCGCCATGTTGCATATTTGGATCCCCATTCACCCTTCTGGCCCAGAGTTGCAAAGAAACTGGAACATCAACAGTGGGCAAGAGGTCAGCAATTTGGGGAGAGTGGAGATCCAGAATTCTTTTTTTCCAGAGCCAACGAGCCCTGAGTCAGAAGGAGAGAAGCTCTGAATCAAGAAAAACCTTGGCCTGAGGAGCCAGCTGGGTCTTCTCAGATAAATTTATTTTTACTCTAGTGTTTGTTTATTTGGGTGGGTGAGAAGGGGGAATCTATCATTTATTGGGCCATACCATGAGTCAGAAGCTCTACATCCTGTCATATTTATTCCTTATAACTCCTCATTCTGATGAGGGTGCTAAAGCTTAGAGAGGTTAAGAAACTGACTCAAGAAGTCCCTACAAATCTAAAAAAAAAAAAAAAAGCTTCTGAAGAACCTAGGGGCAGGATAGGAATAAAGACACAGACTTGAGGACACGGAGAGGGGAACAGTAAGTTGGGATGAAGTGAGAGAGTGGCATGGACATATATACACCACCAAATGTAAAATAGATAGCTAGTGGGAAGCAGCCACATAGCACAGGGAGATCAGCTCGGTGCTTTGTGACCAGCTAGAAGGGTGGGATAGGGAGGGTGGGAGATGCAAGAGGGAAGAGATATGGGAACATATGTATATGTATAGCTGATTCACTTTGTTATAAAGCAGAAACTAACACACCATTGTAAAGCAATTATACTCCAATAAAGATGTTAAAAAAAATTAATTAGGTCTTCCCTGGTGGCTCAGTGGTTGAGAGCCCGCCTGCCAATGCAGGGGACACAGGTTCATGCCCCGATCTGGGAAGATCCCACATGCCGCGGAGCAGCTGGGCCCGTGAGCCATGGCCGCTGAGCCTGCGCGTCCGGAGCCTGTGCTCCGCAACGGGAGAGGCCACAGCAGTGAGAGGCCCGCGTACCGCAAAAAAAAAGAAAAAAAAAATTAATAAAAAAAAAAAAAGTCCCTACAGAAAAGTAATGCGAGATTTTAGTGCGCCCCCTGGTGGATATGAGAGAGGAGGGCGATATCCAGACGGAGTCTGGGGTCCCTAGGAGCATCTCAAAGACAGGGTACTTCTTGTCCCTTCTTGGGCAGTGCTGAGAGTGGGTTTCAAGCCAGTGGTCCTACTGTTGTTGTCACCCTCTCCTACTGGTAAGAATACACTAAAAAGGAAAAGCTGTCCACTGCCTCTCTCCCTTCAGTCTTCTTTCTGCTCTGCCCTGTGGAAAATGATCTAAACTTAGTGAGCGTAGCCTTTCTGACTTCGCTTTGTCTGAGAAGCGAAGAGTGAACAGCTCCCTCATAAACCATTATAAGAATTCTGCTGCCTGAAAAGACTTTCAGCATCAAAAATAACTTGGTGAATGTAATCCAAGAAAGGACAAAGTCTGATGCATTTGTGAATGCGTGCCCCGTTTGTGTTTTGAAGTATATTATAGGAAAGGTGTTTCTGTGAATTGATAAATCATTTCCTCTTAAGACTTCAAAAAAACTACTGTACTTATAATAAAGTAATATTTTACTTCTGAACTTTTCCTGATGCAAATAATAACTTTTAAAAAACTGTTAGAGCTTAGCCTGTATCAGAGAAGAGAGTCTGTAATCAAGACCCCTTGGAAAGCTGGGCAGTTTGAACACTACTGGTCACAGCTTTATCTGTGAAGATTTTTTTGTTTTTTTTTTGGTTTTGGAACACTGCTGACTTGGTTCTTGTTATTCGGGAAGATCTTTTGCTTTTCTGCTCCACCACCTAGCAGCCACATGACCCTAGGCAAGTTATTTCACCTCTCTGAGCCTCAATTTCCTCATCTGTAAAATGAGGATAATTCTATATGCAGCATAGGCTTATTGGAGGATTCAATGAGCTAAGGGAAGTAAACTGTTTCAAAAGAGTGTTTGGTGCATGAGAGATATGAAGACACTTGGTGGGTACTCTTCTCTCACTTAGCTCTAATATAAAAATCATCATAATTGGCACTTTTCCCATCATACTTATATGGCTCTTCTATTAATCTTGACCTGGCTTATACCACAGCTCTCTATGGAAGTTTCACCAGTGTCATACAGTTGATTACAAAGTATATGCAATTTGTGGGTTTAAGTCTGGGTACCTTGACTTCAGAACTTATGACTGCCTTCAGCAACCCCAGTCCAAAGTGAAGACAATCCTCACCTGGAAGTTTTAAAAATCACTGTACTGGAAATTTCCATCTGTGGATCTATCTCCCCACTAGCCTGTCAGTTCGTCTTTGCATCCTCAGTGTCATGACCAGTGTCCGCCTCCTAAGAATGACCTGGCAAACACTTTTCACAATTCTTATTTTCATACCAACCTCATGTTATATATACTTTTATTATCTGCATGGTACTCATGAGGCAAGTAAGGCACAGAGAATTTAAGCGCCTTGCTCAAGAACACAAAGTAAGTGGTAAAGCTGGAGCTTGAACCCAGCTAGCACAGCTGCTCTATCTGGAGAATAAAGTCTTAACTGCTGGCATGCTGGCACGTAGTAGGCATCCCCCAGGTGTCCTGCTACTCTGAACTGATTTAATTGATAGTCATACCTCCTGGTCGTTACCCGGGCATAACGATGTCTATCTTGTTTTACAGCTAGAAAACAGCAAAATAATGGAAACTTTTTAAGAGCAAAGCTTTAACTCCCCTTCCATCTCTGTTTTCTATCTTCTGTTAATTCTCTGCTACTTACTCTTATCTTTGTCACTGACCACATTCTGCTATCCAACCCAAATTCCCTGCATTGCATCTGGTACAGTATGTGTGACTAGTAAGCAAGGGAAAGCAACCTGTTCTGTCTGAAAATATCTCCAGAAATGCTGTGCCAGCCTGTGATGAGACAGGGTTGGGAAAGGGAAGGAGAGAGAGTTGAATACTGCAGCAAAACTAATCTTCCCATCTGCTGCTTTTGTATTTAAACATTGATTCTGAGGTTGGATACCTCCTATAATTATATAAGGGCCTCAGGCTCCTGGCAGCCAATCTTCCCTGGGGATTTACAATAGACCTTTGTCCTCCATCAATATAAACCAGGTTACAAATAATACTTTCTACTTTTACTGAATCCCTTTCATATGAGGAGGCCAAAGAATTCATCCCTTCAGTGCAATGTGATACAGGTTGGAATATTCTTCTTTCACCAAAGACAAAGACAGGGAGAAAGAGACCAAGTGAATGTACTGAATAAGCCGCTTCTGGTCTCAACAGTCTGAGGCTGTGCTGTAAACTGGTGTATGGGGCTGGCTCTTTTCTCTTTCTTCTTGACTTCTATGGTTCGAGGGTAGCTGTTTATCCAAATGAATTACTTCATTGAACAAGTGAATATAAAACACCCAGTTTTTTCCCCACCTTTGGAACCAAAAGATTCCCTATCCCTCTTCTATCTTGCTTGTTAAGGCTCAGGAGACTGGTTGTTGCCCACTACAGGAAGGAGCTCTGCAGCCTTCAAAACGGGGCTCTCCTGACCTGAGACCGGCTGCTATCTGGAGGGTGAGCCCCTGGCCACTGTGCCATACTGGCACTTAGTAGACACACCAGTTGTCAAAGACATAGTAGGAAAAAAAGAATGTAAAATAGCTCATACATATTTTTTAAATCAATTACATGTTGAAATGATAACATTCCAAATATATCTGTAAGTAAAATGTATTATTAAAATTGTCCCCGTTTCTTTTTACTTTCTAAAATGTGGCTACAAGAAAGTTTTTTTTTTGCTGTACGCGGGCCTCTCGCCGCTGTGGCCCCTCCCGTTGCAGAGCACAGGCTCAGCGGCCATGGCTCACGGGCCCAGCCGCTCCGCAGCACGTGGGGTCTTCCAGGAACCGGGGCACGAACCCGCGTTCCCCGCATCGGCAGGCGGACTCCCAACCACTGCGCCACCAGGGAAGCCCTACAAGAAAGTTTTAAATTATGCATGTGGCTTGCATCCGTGGCCTGCTTTATATTTCTATGGGATAGCACTTCACTAATGTGATCCTTCAAGCCGACGTCGTGTCCCCAGGGGTTCTCCTGTCAAATGTTCTCCCACCCTTGTCCTGACTAACTTGTTCTTCTGGGGAGCTCCAGTATTAACTTCTCTTTTTTTTTAGGGTCAGAAAACTTTAATAACACCTGGACAGAATCAATACTAACAATTTAAGGGGAAGTTTATACGTGATATTTTCTAAAGATTTAAACTATTCTAAAAGATTTTATCCTTAAAATTGTTTAAAAGAACAAGCTAACAAACAAAAACTTCACCCTATTTAACCCTCAGCAACTCGACTGTGGACTCACTTTACCCACACCTCGAAATCCTTCCAACCAATTAAGAAACTAAAAAGCAGAAACTCACGTGGGATTCTGACTGTCAGGCCTATCTTTCGATGTGTAGACTCTCCTATGCCCTTTGTCCTTCTGATGCTCCATCTTTTAACTGCAGTGACTCGCTCATTGCCTGAGCTCCACTTTGTTCTATGGTTCACAAAGTTAGTCAGCTGCATGGAGAATGGACGATGCTGAAATCTGCAGCATTACATTCTGAAAGGTCCTCTCTGACTCCTCACTCCTTCCCCTGCCTGGCCATCATCACCCCCAGCCGAACCTTGAACCCCTCCTTGAACCTGAGGGCCCTCACCACCTCCTTGCTATTTCTGTCCTCCTGCTGGACTGTGAGCTCAAGGGCATGGAGCCTGGACCCGGCTTGTTCACTTCCATATCCCCACATGCAGCAGGGCTCTAGGCCTAAAGAGGGGTTTTCATGTATGTGTTTGCTTGAATGAATAAATGAATGAGTGAGTGAATGAAGGAGTGAATTCAGCTCCATCTGCACACAGGTATTTCTCTTCCAGACCCATGGCCCAAACCACCATTTCAGAAAGTTTGTGACTTGCTATGATCGAGACAGTGAGAGGACACTGAAGAAATTTACAGAGGATATTGGAAAGGTTAATGTGGCTTTAACCCATCGTCATATCTTTTCATACATCATCCCCATATATAGTCGAGGTGACTTTCTTCTTAAAGGATAGAAGCTGTATTAACTGAAGGAAAAGTGTGCTGGAATCATGGATTGAAATGCTTTGTCAAAGCAAAGGAAACAGTATGAAAGTTTGTGCAGAAGGAGATGATAGAGGGAATCTGAGGGAAAGAATTGGTGACACTCCTCCCCCTACCCCTTAAAGGGCTCTAACCCAACACTGAGGCTGTTGGTAACACAGCAACAGTTTCTACCTGTTATTACATTTACTGTTTTAACAACACCCAGGTGTTTTTGCTTGATTCCTAGATTAGGTTCTACTTTTTGGCTTCAACATAGAAAGTATTTTTTCTCTTAAAAGCAACTATGGGGACCTCCCTGGCGGTCCAGTGGTTACGACTCTGCCTTGCACTGCCAGGGGCATGGGTTCGATCCCTGGTTGGGGAACTAAGATCCTGCAAGCTACGTGGTGTGGCCAAAAATTTAAAAATAAAAAATTTTTAAAAAGCAACTATGGCAAAAAATAGTACAGGATATTTTTGAGGAAATGGAGTTTTTTGGAGAAACCAAGGTGTGGGAAAATGAGTAACTATGTGGGAACCAGAACATCAAAGGTCTCCTTTACCCTCAACATATTCACACACCCACCTTCATAAATACACATGCATATAGATACATTCATACACATTCACACTCAAACACCCACACATATACACCCACACTTATACCCACATGTATCCCACACTCACTGAGGAGGGTGATTCACATGTTGGAATTTAACACCTAATGTGATGGTGTCAGGAGGTGGGGCCTCTGCAAGTTGATTAGGCCCTGAGGGTGGAGCCCCCATGGGTGGGATTAGCACTCTCTAAGAGACCCCAGAATGCCGTCTAGCCCCTTCCACCACGTGAGGATACAACAGAAGTCTGCGACACAGAAGAGGGCCCTCACCCAACCATGCTGGCAGCTGGATCTCAGACTTCCAGCCTCCAGAACTGTGAGAAATTGATCTCTGTTATTCATAAGCCCCTAGTCTGTGGTATTTTATTATACTAAGACACATACATGCATAACATACATGCCCGCACACTCACACACGTACTCACATATATACACCCACACACTCACATCCCTCCCACGCATACAAAACTCCCACGCATTCACACACGTGCACTCACTCACATAGACAACACACACGCACACACGCCACTCCAGACACGCACATTCACACATCCTCGCCTCCCTCCACACACACCGGGGCTGTACCCATTCAGCACCACCTGCTCTCCCCTAGTGTAAACATCCCACAGAAGCAGAAGGTCATCTCACTTCTCCCAATCTGCGAGGGAGACGCGTTGTCTCTGTGTTCACAGGCTGATGGGGTTTTACTTGGGGCTTCCTCTGGTGCCAAAGCCCCAAATTCCCCTTTGCAGTGGCGGGGTGTCCCCCTTATCTGGTTTCCCAGTATTGATCAAAGTGAAAAAAGAAAAATCAGCCACCACACACGTCTTTGCTTCCTTTCCCCAGTGTGGTCTGACTGAGGCCCCACCACAAAGCACTTGATCCGGCTACAGTGTTTCTTTCTAGCCTGAGGTTTAGATGAGTTCCTTGTGTCACAGCACAGCCCTGTGCGTGAGACTCCCAAGCCTGCCTAAGGGGGGCAAGAGGAATCCCCAGGCGGATGAGTGGGAGAGGGGTGGTTCCAGAGGGCAGTATTTCCGCCCAGGAAAGGCTTCCAGCACAAGCACCACATCATGGAATCCTCTCATGGGAAATCACTTCCCCTCCCTAGACCTCAGTTTCCGTGTTTGTAAAACGAGTGTTAGAACTGCATGCTGCTTAGATGCTCTTTGGCTCTAGAGGTCTGGGATTCGTGGTTCTGGGGTCCAGAGCAGGACTGCTCATCTCAGCAACTCCAGCCGGGGTTTAATTGCCCTCCCAGGTGCGTGGAGAGGCAATCGAAGAAGCCCAGGATTCGACAGAGAAGGACTAAATCCTGTAATGACCCTATAAAACTGAAGACTGGGTCCAACTTTCCTTTCTCAGGCTGGACAATCACTGAAGGTTTTGAAGGTGCCCTGTCATGACTACCATCTGGCACAAGGTTATAGAAGCTTCTAGTATTTACATTTTTGGTTTCTTATTCAAATCGATTCCAGTCCAAAGCATCCTTCTTGGGCCCACAATTCTGGCTCCACAAAAGGAAAGATTTTCTAACTTCTCAATAAGAGATGCCATCGAGACATGGGCTTCCTCCAAAGCGATTCTCCCTGTCCCAGAAGGTCCCAGATATCTGTCTGTCCTGGCTGGGCTGGGAGCAATGTTTATGAGAGAAAGCGTGGACTAGAAGTGCTTTAAAGCCTCTTTGAATTTCAAGGCTTCATTTTAGAATCTAAGCTTCGTGAGGAACAGCGACAGGATCAAGATGAGTAGCAGAGAGGAGTTTGCATACGCAAGCTTGCTAAGCATTACCTGTTGGCTAACAAATAGTTATTTTGACTTTGCTCTGACGTTGGTTTCAGGGTACCCTGCTCGTGCCTGTTCTAAATTCTCTCTGTGACAGTATACACAGATATAGCACCAGGCACGTTGCTTACCCTGTTAGGATAAAAATCATGATGCAGTATCATTTAATTTTTCCTTGGTGGCCCCCGTGATTTTTCTGCGTTTGTGTCTTCTCATTGACTGGGCCCTACAACGGCCTTGTCAGCTCTGCAGGTACCAGGCTCATTACCCTCATTCTACTGAGAGATACCCTAGAGCAGAGAGGAGTGAAATGGGACCAGAACAGAGTATCTTTTCAGATAACTGTAAAGCACATTTTGGGAGAAGGGATCTTTATGGGAGGAAGAATATTCGTTTTAACCAGTCGCTTACTTCTGAAAACGAAAACCAATAGCCAGGAATTGAGCTGGGTTCTTCTATACTATTTACAAATCATGGCTGCTCTAAATGCCTTGCTTTAGGAATAATCTTGCTATTAACAATGCTTTATTTTAAGACAAATTTTAAGCTGCAGTTTTAGTTTCGAAGGGAAGAACTTGATTATGACTCACCAAGCTATTTATAGTAGACTCCTCTTATGCCAGACATTTCGTGTGTGTGTGTGAGAGAGAGAAAGGGAAAGAGGGAGCAAGAGCTCATTTCTTAAAACCGAAGAAGATTGCAATTATCAAAATCTATCAAGCTAACCCCACCAGAGGACTTTATTAGTCTGACTTCTGGTTTCATGCTCATCAGCTTCATAATTCCAGAACTGTTTATTTGCCCTTAACTAGAAGAACTGTCGTAAAAGGGATGTAAGTTTTGGGAAATAAAACCTCTTCTTATGAACATGCCAATCAGTAGCTCAATTCAAATAGTATTTTTTTGGACAAAGATGAGTCACGCTGTAGCAGAAAGAACTCTGGATGGGTTTCAGTCCCAGCTCTGCACTTAGTAGGTGGGTGACTTTGAGAAGAACCTCCTTTCTTGGACTCTCAGTGTTTTCATGTGTTAGTGGGGATACCAGTATGTACCTCTTAGAGTTTTTGTAAGGATTAAGTGAAATGATAATGCCAGCTTTCAGTACTCTGTAAAACTTTTACATTTTGTAATAACATTAGGCCTCATTGTTTTCTGGAAGGTTGTTCAGTTTACTACTGTTTTACTACTATTCGTAAAGGCTGCTTCCTTTTCCTATTCCTATTATTTTCTACTATTATTAGTATTCCTGAGGTAGAGCAGCTTTTTTCCCATCCTTTCCCTTTTCAGTGACCATAGAAAACATATTGTTTTCCATTTGGTTTTTTTTTTAACATCGTTATTGGAGTATAATTGCTTTACAATGGTGTGTTAGTTTCTGCTTCATAACAAAGTGAATCAGCTATACATATACATATATCCCCATATCTCCTCCCTCTTGCGTCTCCCTCCCACCCTCCCTACCCCACCCCTCTAGGTGGTCACAAAGCACCAAGCTGATCTCCCTGTGCTATGCAGCTGCTTCCCACTAGCTATCTATTTTACATTTGGTAGTGTATATATGTCCATGCCATTCTCTCATTTTGTCCCAGCTTACCCTTCCCCCTCCTTGTGTCCTGAAGTCCATTCTCTACATCTGTGTCTTTATTCCTGTCCTGCCCCTAGGTTCTTCAGAACCTTTTTTTTAGATTCCATATATATGTGTTAGCATACGGTATTTGTTTTTCTCTTTCTGACTTACTTCACTCTGTATGACAGACTCTAGGTCCATCCACCTCACTACAAATAACTCAGTTTCGTTTCTTTTTATGGCTGAGTAATATTCCATTGTATATATGTGCCACATCTTCTTTATCCATTCATCTGTCGATGGACACTTAGGTTGCTTCCGTGTCCTGGCTATTGTAAATAGAGCTGCAATGAACATTTTGGTACATGACTCTTTGAATTATGGTTTTCTCAGGGTATATGCCCAGTAGTGGGATTGCTGGGTCATATGGTAGTTCTATTTTTAGTTTTTTAAGGAACCGCCATACTGTTCTCCATAGTGGCTGTATCAATTTACATTCCCACCAACAGTGCAAGAGGGTTCCCTTTTCTCCACACCCTCTCCAGCATTTATTGTTTGTAGATTTTTTGATGATGGCCATTCTGACTGGTGTGAGGTGATACCTCATTGTAGTTTTGATTTGCAAGAAACCATATTCTTAAACATTCACAGCTTTAATTTCCCCACAAATGAATAAGTGAGGTTGCATGGTCACTGTTGGGCATATTGTATGAACCAGAAGAGAAGGTGTACTGAGTGGGGTCAAAGGGTGGACATGTTCGGGGATGGGAGGGAGCCTTGATCCGACTGGAAGTGGGTGAGGGAAAGATGTGATTGTGTGGAGTCAGGAAGTCAGAGTTCTCACCCTTGTTTGGGAAAAATAAATGACACAGAATCAAGCATCATGAGGATCTGGCTGAGAAAATGAGCTCCAACACAGACTCTGAAGGCTCATACCAAAGCCACTACGGAAACAGAAGGTCTTTTTCTGGCCTTGAAACGTATCATTCAAATATGTAATTCTCTTCATATGTCAATTATATCTCAATAAAAACAAAACAAAAAACCCAAATCTATAATTCTCCTGAATTTTAAGTGGACACTGCAAACTTACCTTCCAGAAAAGAGAAATCTGTTGTCTATTGTAGTCAATGTGCTGTCTCATGTACCAGACATCTAATGTTCCAGTAGGCTCTGTTTTGAAGGGGAAAAAAAACAGTTTCATATATACATATATATCTATACAATATGAAGACTTTGGAAGTCAATTGGTTATTCATTAAATAATTCAGGGGGAGTAGGATTATAGGATAATTTCAATTTTCTTTGTGTCCCAGTATCTTCCTTTTTCTGCTGTTACACAATGAACATGTATATATCTTTGACTACAGAAGTCAGAAAAAACAAGGTTACCTTGAAGACAAATTTTTAAAAATGACGAGGAAATTAGATTCTTAACTTACTCTTAAAACGTGTATTAGTAAAACAACTCAAAGAAAGTACGTCTGGTTAATTCTTTTTTATTGGAATGCAGAAAGAATTCTCAATAGAAAAATAAACATAAATCATAAGGGAAACATTTTTTTGATCCTGTAAAAATACAAAAGATGAACTTTGAGTTCATCTCCGTTCCTGAACTTATGCTGGAGTATAATTATTTGGTTTTATGATCACTAGACAATAATCTATTAGTAAGGAGGCCTATCTCATTCATCTTAATACTCCTCATACCTAGCACAATGCTTAGAATGTAACAGACTCCCAGTTACTCTTGTTAAATGATGAATAAGCAAATGAAAAAAACAGGCAATATTATCTACTTGATGCTGAAACACAGGCTGAACTCATAGAAGAAATAATCACCAATCCATAAGACGATGGTCAAATATTACCTAATTTAATTTGAGAAAGTCAATAGAACATACTTGAAAAGAAACTGAATAATCAACTCCTGTGTCTAAGAGTGTGTGTGTGTGTGTGTGTGTGTGTGTGTGTGTGTGTGTGTGTGTGTATGAATGGGTCAAGTAGTTTTATTTCTCCCACTGTCAGATCTGTTTTGATTTACAGCCGGGGTGGAATCAGCAGAAGCAATCCCTGAAAACAGGCTTCAACTGCACCAACCTTACTTGTGTAACAGTGACATTCAGAGTATATTAGGGTGAGGCTATCTTGGGGTTCCTTTTGGAGCAGCAAGTTCCATTTAACCAGATGGAAATTTCCAGAAACTAAGTCCCATCTGGAGAGCCGAAGACAAACAGCCAGAGAGGGGAGAAGAGAAAGAAGGACAGGGAGGGAGCACATGTCCCAGCACATACTATGGGCAGGCCCTTTGTGGGCCCATTCAATTACATCTCCCGTCCTCCTCAGCCCCGTGATGCACTAGGTTCAGTGCAGTGGTTAAAGTGTGAGCTCCAGAGCCAGACTGTCTATGGGCAAATCCCAGCTCTGTGATCTTGAACAAATGTTTACCATGTCCTCAAGCCAGGTTCCTCATCTGTCAAATGAGGACATTAATTCTACACATCAGATGGGGCTGTTGTGAGAATGTAAATGAACGGAAGAGTGCTGACACATGGTAAGTACTCAGTAAATTTTGCTGCTGTGTTTTCTTCCTTTGAGAACTGAAGTACTGAGAAGTTAAGGAACTTGATCAAGGTTCCAGAACTAATCATCGGAGAAGCCAGGCTTTGAACACAGCTCTGTTTTATCACGTAGCCTGTGCTCTTTGCTCTGCATCATGCGGTTGCCTGGCTCTGTGAAGGGTTATGATTTCTCTATAAAACTTTCATCCTCCATCAGGTACACCTTTCTATTCTCTTCCTTTGTCACTTCCTCTTCCTGCCTCTCTCACCTTTGTCTCTCTTTTTTTATTTCTAAACATTCACTTCTTTTCTTCCCCTTCTCTTCCCACCAGTGGTAGTATTTACCCTTGCAGCCAGGAATTAGAAGTAAGAAATGTGTACAGAAGACATTCTGAAAGTGCTCTCAATCGTTCAGGATTACAGGGAGCCAGGAGTCAAGCTCAGAACTTTTTTTCTGCTAGTCCAGATGCATAAAAGGAAAAAAGCACAGGCAACAGAAGGAAAGGAGGCCTGACATTTATTAACCACCTACCATGCGCCAGGTAATCTTTGGACACTTTATATGCATGATCTCACTTAATCCTCACACAAGGCAGAGGGTACATGTGATTATACCTGTTTTGCAGCTGAGGACAAGGAGGTTGACAAATGCTAAGTGATTTACAAAAAGCGTGGAGCTGGTGATGGCAAAGCTAAGAGCCGAGCCCAGGTCTCACTGTCTCCAAAGACCCCGCTCGTCCATTACAGTCCACCGTGTTGAGCAAAGATCTGAACACTCCACAAACTAGATAATCCAGACATTGACTACAAAATCAGGATTTGGAAACTTGGGTGTGCTCAATGTCAAAGCCAGTGGACGTGTTCCATGGTGCTAAATGTCTTCAGTAAATTACATATTGGTAAGAAATTTAAAGGGAACACTCATTGTCTCATTGCCTCTCATTGTCACTCATTGCCTCTCATTGTCACTCATTGCCTCTACAACCTACCAGATTATTACAGAGCTAAGAATTAAATTCTAGAGTCATATTTTGTTCAAAGGATAAATTGCAAGTGAAGCTGAAATTTTAATGGTGCCCACTTGCAGCATAAGCCTCTATGGCAGAGAAATCATTAATCAAATCTGTATGAGTGTCAAGTGTAAAATTTCATGACCAGGAATGTCAAACCATTTCTGCTTAGAGCAACTTAAGGGCTAATATTAGAGACAATCTTTGACATTCAACTGTCATAAAATCACTTAAAGTCCTAACCTCAGTGTTATCTAACAAAAGACAGATAAAACTACTATGGGTAGACAAGAAAAGGTAAGTCAAAGGCCCATATGTCCAAGTGACAAAAAAAAGATGGGTACAAATGATTAAAAATATGAATATTGAGAAATGGAAGTCAGTTCTCCTGAGATGAATGTACCTTCAAGGTAAAGGAAAAAACCATTAGGTTAAAGAGGAGGGAATCACCAATATGAAAAAAGAGGACATCCTAAATTAAGCAGAAGATCAGTTTAACTGACCTAACTGACCTCGAGGGTTCTTTCAACTCTAAATCCCAAGATTCTAGGATTCTGTGAAATAGCACATGTGGTAAATAAATCAGGGCCAAGCCATGTGCTACTTCTGAGGTTAGCATCCGTCTCTGAAGCCAAGGCAAGTGCAAGGGCGTAAACAAGAGCAATTGAATTGCAAGTGGAAAGAAATCCCTCCACAGAGATTTTAGCAGGCAGTGGAGTGGAGTAGAAAGATCTCTAAGAACAGTGAAAATGGAGAATTTAACACAAAGTAAATATGAAAAAGGAATATCTTGAGAGATTTCAGGTAGTGGGCTAAATTGAACCCATGAGAATATTTTGGTCCAAACCATGCTCCAAGCAGGACAAGATAGAGATAAGTCATTTGCCATCTTGGTTACTCCACGTCCACTCTTTGGGCTGTGATACGTTTCTCTAAAATCTAGTTTCAAATAACTCAAACAGATTTACAAACACCCATTTGCTTAAACAATTTTTTAGTGGTACACTCTTGCCTTTATATGTTACCACCTGCTATGTCTCCATGGGAAGCCCTACACAGATGCTCCCACCCTTCCTCCTCTTTGATAACTTTCAACACTTGGTTCACTCTCTCTTTCCACTCCTTTCTGTCACTATTTTTGGGGGCTCATCATCCACCCTGGTGTTCCTTCCCAATGGCTGGTACTGTCCCTCCCTCCAGCTGCTCACTTCCAATGATCTGATTCTCTCAACTTCTTCACTGAGCAAAAGGAAGCAATCAGACAGGGATTCCCTAATCTTTCCACCCTGGAAACTTTCGAACTTCCCCATCAATTCCCTAACACAGCACCCCTACTGATTTTACTGTGGATGAAGCATCCCCACTTCCATCAAAGACCAACCCCTTGAGTTCTGGATCCCATCCTCTCGCTTCATCAAGGATCTCTCTCCCACCATTATCCTACTTCCTGTATCATTAATTTCTCCCTCTCTGCTGGGCCCTTATCATCACCTTGCAAATATACTGTATTATCTCTGATCCTAAAAGCAAAAACAAATAGGGAATTTCTTAATACCACATCCTGCTCCAGCTACTGCCCAACATCTCTGCTCTCCTTCACAGAACGTCCTGAAGAGTTGTGAATTGTCACTGTCTTTATTCCCTCACCTAACATTCACTCTCAAGCAATGCCAATTGATTCTGTCTCCATCACACTACTGATGCTGCTCCTGGTCGGCAATGAATGCTATTTTGCCAAATCTAATGATCACTTCTCTATTCTCATTTCATTGGATTTATTGGCAGCATTTGACATAGCTGAATACTCCACCATCTTTTCTTTTCTTAAAGAAACATAACCTTTCAACATCCAGATCACAAGTGAAGAGCTTGTTTCTTAATAGAAGCAGAAATGTTTCATCCATACTAAAGTCAATGGAGGCCTCATGTTAGAGTGCCAAGGGAAAAAAGTGAGTTGCAAAAGATTACATACACATATAATTTTGATTAAGCTCAAAAATAAGCAAAACTAATCACTGTTTAGAAATACATACATTTCTGAAAGCTATGAGAAAAAGTATGAGGATGATATAAACACACAGTCCAGAATAGTGGTTACGTATAGTGAAGCGTGACACGGTAAGAATGTATTGGTAATTTTATAGCATTTAAGCTGAATGGTGGGTTTCTAAGTGTTCATTTTATTGTTACACTGTGTAATGAGAAAGTAGCTTAAACTAGGATAGTCAGAGTAGCAATGGAAAGAATGAATGCATTTTGAATGTTTTAGAAGAGTCAACTGCTGGTATGAGGGGATAGGAGAAAAGGAGAAGTTAAGGATGATTTCTGCATTTTTGACTTGAGTAGCTAGGAAGATGGTGGTGTCAATTACCACGATAGGAAAGATTGAAACAGAGGCATTTTGGAAACATTTTGCTTTGGAGAAAAAAATAAAAGTGTCTGTTTAGGCTATGTGAGGTTTAGAATGTCTGTTGACATCTAAGTGAAGATATGGAATAGGTGACTGGAACACAAACCTGAAGTTCTGGAAAGAGTCCAGGACAGAAACTATATTCTATCTTTCTCTCTCTCTCTTTACCTACCTATCTAGTTTTAGAGCCATGAGACTGAATGAGGTCAGCTGGGAAAAGAAGGGGGTCCAATATAAAGCCCTACAGATTGAGATTAAAAAGAGAAAGATGGCCAGCAAAAGAGACAAAGAAGAACTGACCAACATGGTAGAGTAAAAACCAGGAACAAGGGATTTCACAGAACTCAAGAGAATCAAGTACTTCTAGGAGGAAATAGTTCTTTTCTTCTACTGCAATAACCTTGGAGACCACATGTTCCAGATGGAGGAAGGCCACAAGATTCCCTTTGGACTTTGCAGGTTTTTCTTGGTGTCATCTCTTCCAGGAATCTTTCCGTGATGTTTCAAGATAGACTATAAGCTCTTGAGTCTGAGGATCTGACTGGTTATCATTATGTCTGAGCACCTGGCATAGTTCCTGATATACACACATTCCTCACAGATCATCCAGAGAAGTATTTTTTCCCCCAGTGGCTTCTCTTGGAGGGCTTCATGGAAAACATTTCTTCCCATTTGGGTGATCACTACTCTGTCAAATAGTTAAGCTCAGGCATTTACTTCTTCCAGGATAGATGTTGGGCTTAGAAGAGACCACAAGAAGATAAAAGGGTAGGGACACTCACTGGATCTAAAACGTAACATTTTCCCTCTAATGAAAATGTTTGTAGGTAAATCCCTTTAGAATGTAAAGAACCATTCATTCTCATTTCCTGAAGCCTTAGGCAAAAAGATGCAAGTATAATAGTTTCAAGTTTAGCTAGTTTAGGAGTCAGCAAACTATGGCCCATGGACCAAATCTGGCTGATTCCTTATTCCCTGTTTTGGTATAGCCAGTGAACTAATAATAATGGTTTTCACATTTTTAAATGGTTGAAAACAAGTCAAAAGAAGAATCATTTTTAGTGACATGAAAATTTTATAAAATTCAATTTTCAGTGTGCAAAAATAAAATTTTGGACACAGCTTTGTCTATGTATTTGTATACTGTCAATGGCTGCTTGCCTGTGATAACACTAGATTTTAGTAGTTGTGACAAAGATCATATGGTCTGCAAAGCTGAAAATATTTACTATATGGACCTTTATAGCAAATGTTTGCTGACTCCTAAGCTAGACTTACCATCTTGCTTGCTAACTAAGATGGTAAAATAACCTCTAGTATTTAATTGTTCACACCTAACCTATCCTAGCAATAGTTCAAAGTCACAAATGAATGAATAATTGTCTAGCTTCTTAATGTGAACATGGGTGGCTGCAGCTGGTAGCCTTGCATTTTCTCCCTCTTTGGGATCTCTCACCAATCACCTATGCCATCACCACAGTGGGGGAGGACTCCTCCTTTGCTGCTCTGGCACTAGTATGAGCATTTAACACTTCCTTTATTAATTGTTCACAGTCACATTTAGCAAGACCAAACATATAAATAAGACTGAAAAATGGTGAATGAACAGACAGAAACACCTAACTGATAATACAGCTCTAAGAAGTGGTTCATTCATCTTTATTTTGGAGTCTCTTCCTGGGTGTTCAAAATGATGAGGGAGTGCCTTCCCCCCAACATCTGGGCATATTCTCAGGCATGTTTGGACACTATGCAGCCCAAGTTCAGACTGTTTTCCCACTAGAAGTAAAATATGATTGCTTGTTTCCCAGTATCAGGCCCACTGATGGTTACTGATTGCTGGACTGTCCTCCTAAACATAAGAAAGTTATCTCTTTCCTTCCACCCCTTACTTAGTGGTCATTTAAAAAGTGTTTTTCATGGAGGACCATGACAAGAGTTGAATTTAATGACATGGGAAAGGGCCATATGGAGTGAATAATACCCTCATTCTCTGCTGGAGTGCTATAAATAACTGTGCCCAATCCACCAGGAGGTAACATATTGCTCTGTTTTGAGTAGCCAAGGCTGCAAAGAAAAAGCTCTACCATAAGATCATTCAGTTTTAGACAGTAACTAAAAAAAAAAAAAGAAAAAAGCTTACTAGTATTTTTTTTTTTAATGCCAAGTTATATATCCGTACACATCTCAGGGGTCAAAAGGAAATAGTGTTAAAAAAAAATTCACACCTTTTAGGTTTACATCAGTTGGTGTTTCATACAGAAACTGATGACAGGAACAGCGGTTAAAGGTGAAAACCATGAAGTTTAGAGTTAGAGAAAAGAGAACCTACAACAACCCGCAGAAAGATCAAACACAAAAAAGGGAGATTCAGACACTGAAAGGAAACCAGCAGAGCTTGGTAGCGTGGTGTATCTCAGAGAATGCGTTTCTCTCTTTATGAATGTTTGCAACTACTCTGAATAAGCCAGCTTCCTTGGTTCAATTCATAACCATCTACGAGTTCATAACCGTAACAAGTTGCTGCACTCATTGTTATGATGGTGGTTTATTTTATAGGATATGAGAAAGTTACCGTCCTGCCTTGGGTTTTTAATGCAACAGATAAACACTTGAAGAAAAAAGAAAGAAAGAAAAACCTTTTCATACATCTCTAAATGGGTCATTATCAAGTGTGAGTAAAAATGATAAGAATTTACAAGCCCAGAGTTTCCCTAGTTTATACTTTAGCTTAATGTGATATAACTTAAAATTTTTCAGTCTATTTACTACCTTGGACTTGGACATAAAATATGGCCCATTTTCAAGAATTTTTTCTGTACTATGTATAAATAAAGTCTAAAAATCCATGAGGTATTTTTAAAATGCATTACTTTGACATTGTAATAAAAGGATAATAAGAGTAAGCTCCGGAGTATAAAAATGACACACATTTAAACAGAGAAAAAGTGGCTCAACATTAATTTAAGAGATGTTTATCATAAAAGGAGAGGAATAAATTATAATTTGCTGAATGAATTCATTTAAAAATATTTTTTTAAATAGCGAAATGCAATTATTGTCAGAAGAAAGGAAGAGTATACAATTATTCTACAATTTATATATTATTTATTTTATTAATAGTTTACATCCTTGAAAGTCACTGGGGGTATCACTGATAAGTGTCATTAGTTACCGAAAACCACTAGTAGCTCACAGAAAATGAATGTAGCTTAATCATTAGGCTAGTTTACATGCACACATATCTATAAGTCTCACAAATAAGGACTTAGCTTTTCTGACATTAATGCTTCAAAATCTCCAGATAATAAAGCAACAGATTATATGTCAATTATTTTTCCTCTGAAACAAATTTTCATAAATTATGAAGCTGTACACTGTATCACTGAGTGCTTTTGAAAGCTAATATTCAGATGGCTATTTCTTATATCTCCAAAGATTTAGTATTGTCATAAAGTTCATATAAGCATTTTTGCTTTTTCGATTATACTTCAATAAAATTGTCTTCCCAATAATTACCAAAAAGAAAAGTCCATCAGACTTAAAAATATATTTGATCTCCTCTTTATAGCTATGGGCAGTCTAGTGGTACTCATGTGAGCAGTGAGTATCAAAGGTTTGAAGAAGTGCAGTGCTGTAACATTTGGAGGAGAAAAGATTGCCAGATGTTAAACTTTATTTTAAAATGTTGTCTCCAGAGTTTACCTTTTTTCAAGCTTTTAGTATGGCTTATAAAGCCATATTAATTTTCATAGAATCAAAAGGGTAAAATGTATCAAGGTTTAATGATAAAGGAATGAAATTAATTACTGGTTGCAGCTTTGTGGAATAAGAGAAAGTAACTGAGAAAGTAAGTGAAATAGAAATAAGAGATATAATCAAACATTACTGAGGCATAAACTTGTAACCAGCATGATAACGTGTGGCAAACACGTTACCTAATGTTAAAAAATTTTTAGCAATATAAACATATCTCCCTGGACAGCTTCAATACTTAAGTCAATGTCAAAATGAGCTTGTTAATTAATGCACTCATACTTTTTGATTCAGTAACAGTTCTTTAGAGATTCTATTCCAAGGAAATCATTACATCTTCCTCTCTCTCTCCTGTCTTTCCTCCACTCTATCCACCTCCCTCCCCTCCGTTTTTTTTTAGACACATACCTTCTTCTGGTGTTTGTGTTCTCAGTGATTCACTCCAATCACTCCAACTACCTTTATAAAGATGTAACTTAGAGGAAATCTGAAATTCATATTCTGTAAAGGGTTTCAGATCCAGCAAATCATGTCTTCCTTTGGCATTTGTGGCATTAACCTTGAATCCAACAAGATTTTAAAAAGTGCCTGTTAATACTAAATTAATTTAAATAAAGGTAGGAAAACCAGACCAGATAACGCTTTTTACTTTTCAAATCTGTCATTCAATAAGAAGAAATATCAATGACTGGGTTACTGAATACACGTGATGTTAATCTGAAACAATAGCTTCTCATTAATAAAACAAAAAACTCCTGGGTCTAAGAATCCATCTACATGGATTCCAAGGGGGATCCCGAAACCAGCTGAAAAACAAGATTGAAAACTACCAGTTTTCAAAAGGGCCTTGAAGAAGCTTGTTTCTACACTAGAGATTATTCTTTATTTGGTTACAACTCGGATGTGATGAATGTTTTAACACAGGCATAAAACTGGTCCCAAACAGAAACATTTAATTATATAAGAAAATTATATAGGAAAAATTATAGGTGAAAAATTTAATTATTATACCTCTCTACATGTGGAGCTTATCCTGTTATTATTATAAGCCATTATATTTTACAAAATACTGGAAGGAATTATAATCTTATATTTTTTATTGTAAAAAATTTAATGTTTAGGGAAATTCCTGGTGGTCCAGTGGTTAGGACTCCGTGCTTTCACTGCCAAGGACTGGGGCTCAATCCCTGGTAGGGGAACTAAGATCCCACAAGCCACGTGGCATGGCAAAAAAAAAATAAATAAATAAAAAATTAATGTTTACTATTACATCAAAATGTGAAGCTTTTTCTTTGGAATATTCAATTCAGATAAGCCCCTCTTTGAACATTCCCTAATATTTCTCTTTCCAATATGTTAAAAAAATTACTAAAAAGTAATAATGGAAGTAATGATGGGGTAGGGGGTAAAATAACAAGGAAAAATGACTCACTAGAAATAAATTGTAGAAAATTAATGTGGATTTACAGAAGCCTGTGGCTTAAAAAATTTCGGAATCAGTGATCAAACTTTAAGATATTTCTTAATAAACAGAAGTGTAAGTGACTGGTGTGTCTCAAATGTGTATGTGTACTTTTGGGCTAAATATTCTTAAACTCCATATTTTGCTGGTATGAAAAGAGAGATCTGGGCATTGCTCCTAAGAACCCCTCCCTGGTTTCCCCTTCACTCTAGAGACCATTACCATATTCCAGGACCTGCTGTTAATGGGCCGGTATCTGAGTCGATTAAGCAGCACCAGCCCCTCATCTCTCCACTGAAGGGTACACCTGCTCACGGAAGCGTTTACAAATTTGATTCTGATGTCCCACGGAGGAAGAGGCCTCACTGGTAACCAGGACAAAAAAAAAGTGTGACTCAGGCTCCATAATTGGAAATTGTCTTATGTATAGACATGGGCTTATAAAGAGTTGAACAAATCTCATTTCTAAGATGCATGGTTACTAAACTTGGTGAAATAGACAAGAGAGTAGTCCCTGGCTTTTAGAAAGAAGAAAAAGTTGGATTCATTTCTAAATCATTAAAGTAATTCCCTTTAATCTACCCTCATTTTTACTAAACTATGATGAACATCAGTAATAATTTCGATTCCATTTAATTCAATGATTAAAAGAAAACCAATGTGCCAAAACCCAGGAGTTCCAGTGGCTGAGAAGGTAGAGGTGTGGTTAGTGGTGATCACCATAGAAGGAGAAGAAATATTGGTAGGAAAAGCCATAGGAAAGAGAGCAACAGAGGAATAGAAGAGAAGAATAAGAGGGAAAGAAGGTGGCTAGAGATGATCAATGTAAACAGATGGAAGGTAGAATGGGCAGAACTTTGATAGGAAAATATAGAGTAGATACCAACATTCAGACTCACAGTTAGCAGTATGTGTGCAAAGAGGTGCTTTGGGAAGAGAGAAGAGAGACACATAGTGTGAGGCCAGAACTTCAGGCAGGCCTGAAGCCCAGTCCTACATGGGATGTTGAGACCTTGGGAAGGCCTGGGATTGGCCTCTGATTCAACTGGGCCAATTACATTTGCTCAGAAATGTGCTGGGACTGGCTCACTCTAGCTCCCAAGCTGATGAGAGGGGTGGAGGTAGGTATTCTCTGAGGAAGATGGATTGGTACAATGATACACTTTCTTTATAGGTGGCACCTGGCTGCTCTAGCCCTGCAGGCCCACATGCAGCCTATCTCAGAACAATGGAGTAGCCATGGGGGTGAAAAGACACCTGAATAACCTCACATGACCCTTGCCTCAGGGAGATGGTATCACTGGCAGCCAGTGCCTTCATGGGATTTGAGGCCAGGGGGCTCTTATTTCTCCAACAGAGAGAATAATGTTCAATATCCCATTTTGAACATCTCTCTATAGCTCTAGAGACATACATCCTTTTGCTTGCATCAAAGAAACATCTATCCTTTGCCTATGCCTACTGGCCACTTTCCATGAACCCCTGTCCCTTTTGAAACAATCACACATAGAACATTCAAGTGATTTAAAAAATAATATTCACGTGCTAAAGATCGACACTTACAAAAAGTGAAATAATACATACCTATGTCCAACAATGTGAATGAGGATGGGAATGAAGAAGCACTCCCAAGACTATTGATAGCAGTAACCTTGGCTGTGTAACTAGATTCAGGTGATTCAGGGGTTAGGTTAATTCCAAGGTCCAAATGATCACAATAGTGATCATTACATTGCTTTTGCCAAGTTAAATTTTTTGGTCCCTTTAACCTGTAAATGAAAGACGATTGTGTTTAGCAAGATACTTTATGTGCTGTTGCCTTCTTAGCACAAAGGAACAAAATGTTCATATATTTAAAATTCCTCACATTTTTAAGGTCAGTTTTACTACTGGGGATACACAATGGGAATGTTTGTATTCTGTGGTCATAAATAGGGCCATACTTCACCCCTCTCTTTTGTTTTTGGTAGGACTGAGACTTTTTGACATTCGTATGGATGAGTAACCATCTCTACACTGTCTGAATTCCCAAAACCCTGGCTGACATCTTAGCTCCTTAGGACAGATCCAATCATCCAAAGGATCCATGGGCACCTTGGCATTTACTGCACAGAAATACCAGATGCTAGTACAGACCAGAACCCCGAGCCCCACTGCCTTTTCCTTATCTCCTACTCACTTAGGCATAGTGCTACCAGCGGGATCTTTGGAGAGGATTACAGAATCAACTCCAAGGAAAAGAATCTCCCAGACTCTCTTTTTGTGAACTCTCAGGTCAGGCAAAGGTGCTTTAAAAAGAAACTCCTCCAAGGCAAATGGAATGCTACCACAAAAAAGAGTCTATTTATAGACTCTAAGAGTCTATACCATGACCCTAAGAGTCCACAACTGCAGAAAAGGAAAGGGATATAATGCAGCCAGTTTAATCCTATAAAGCAGGGAAGAACGACTACAACATGGGCCTTGGATGCCCTGAAGAGAACTCTGAGTTAGTCACACTTTAGATGAATAAACCAGTTTTACTTGATGAACACTAGAATTTTTTTTAAAGTATCTAATTATCTAGAGGTGTTTATTGCTTCTTCTCTCTGGTAAAACTAGAACTGTTCGGTACTTCTAAATGTCATCTAAGAGAAGACCTACCAAAAAAGCTGCAAAAATACAGTCTCACTCACTGTAAAGTATAGGCAGTATACAGGTGGGTGTCTTGTCCTCTATCCCAGGTGCATCTCACGGTCCCACGTTCTCCCTTCTGTATACAAGATAAGTTTTGAGGCTGTTCTGGAACAACTTTAAAAATAAATAACAAAACCACCTATTTTAAATAGCACACAGGTGATACTTCAATTACATTGTTATTATTTGCCAACAAGATAACAATACTTCCCCTATGTCTCCTATACCCAGAGGAGCTGGGAGCTATTTCAGATCCCATGAAGTTCAAATTTGCCTCCTAGGCATGAATTTCTTCTAATAACCATGGCAATAATAGTGAATATGGATCAAACAATTATTATATGCCAAGTCCTATGCTCAGTGTTTTATGTGTGGTTTTTCTCAATTGGAAATCATAGCAGCTACATCAAGTACCTAAGACTTAGAGATGAAGTATCTTGCCCAAGATTACAAAACGATGAAGTGGCAGAATCAGGTCTCCAGCCCAGGAGTGGCTGACTTGAATCCAAGCCTTTCACCACCATATTTTACTGTTCTCCCTGACAGATGAACGTCCAGTGCTAGCTCCATTACCCCGGTTGATGATGAGTTTACCTTTTTAGAATGAAGCCCATTCAAATATTAGAAACGTTTAAAACTGAGGGGCTTTCTTTCTCCATTGACCTGAGATTTGTTGCCAAGGCACTTTTACCCACTGGCCCTTAGTCATGTCTTCCTGGGCTGTACCACCTAAATCTAATTTCTGCAGCATCACTTGGAGCACTTAATGAACATGTATAAATTAATTCTTTATGTACACAGACATTGAGAACCTTCCATGGGCTAGGCAGTGTTAGCTGTGGAAATGCAAAGGTGAACAAGGCAGGCATGGTCCCTTCTATCATAAGGTGTGTATTTTTAAATGAAGCCATTTTATAGTCAAAGACAGAACTCAAAGCTAGGAGTTTCTCAGATATAATGGAGATAAGAGAAAATACTCTGTTACTGGGTCATCTCATTCTACCCTAATACTGAGACCCAGATGTAGACAGAGGCTTCCTTTGGGTGAGATAAAACAAGGGTACCACCGAAGCCCTAGACACTGTCTGCTCAGAAAAAAAGAAAGCTGTAATTGATGGAATAAAAGCTTTTTTTGTCCTTAGCACACACCATAGATCTGGGGACAGTAAGTACCCACTGTGTGATCTTGCCCAGATGAGCTTCTCAGAGCTTCAGTTTCTTCATCTATAAAGTGAGTAGAACAATATGTAGCTCATAGAGTTTTGTTTAATGGAATAATAAACTCTTTCTTTTCCTAGGATAATAGACTCATATGTGTATATACAGATATACATATATACATGTATACATTTATATGTATACTTTATACATCTGTATATACAACCGCTTATGACTAATACTATGTTAACTTTTCATTTTATGTACAACTTCTTGTTTATCTTGGAGGTAGTCATTTTCTTGTTTTTCCATTTGTTTAGTTTCTTTATTATTAATATAATTCCAAACTTTCAAGTCAATTATCTGAATCACTGTTCAACATACTCAGAAGCACTGAGAATTATATTTGTTTCATCTGCTTGGAGACCAGTTTCCGGGAGCCTTGTGAACTTTCCAGTAAGATGGGTTTGCCTCTATGCCTGTACACAGCTATCTTTCTGGAACTGCCAGACCTCAGTGTCCTGGAAATTCCTTCTCTTTTTTTTTTCCCTGTGTTGGATCTCCTGTTTCTTAGATCCAATGCTTTCTTCTTTCTTGATTTAATTACTTGTGCTGGTGGAGTATATCCTCCAGTAGTTCCCTGGGAAAGGTTGCAGGAGAGGAAATATTTTGAACATGGCTAAAAATGTCATTATTCTACCCTCACACTTGACTGATACTTTGGCTGAGTATAGACTGTGCTTAATGGGGTCTCTTCTCTTTCATTCTTATGGATTCTCAAAGAGATCATAACTTCTGGGAACTTTTAGTATTTTGGGAAACATTTTTGAATTATTTCTCTGATAATTCTTATCTGTTTTTTTCTTTCTAAAAATCCCTAGTTTCATAGGTTGGACCTTCTTCTCTAATTTTGTATTTTATCTCCTATATTTTAAAACTCTTGATCCTTTTGCTCTAATATGAGGAAAAAAACCTCCTCAGTTTACATTTCTTCCCTCCTATTGAGTTTTTCATTTCCACTTATTTTTTGGTGGGGGGGATGTTTTTTATTCTCTGAATATTTCCTTTTTATAGCATCCTATTTTTGTTCTACATGCAATATTTGCTCTTAATTCCTAAGTGTATCAAGGATAGATTTTGTTTCTTAACATTTCTTCTCCCTGAATACATCTGTTTCTTCCACTTTGCTTCTATGCTTTGTTCCACATGTTTGTTTCAGTTTCTGTTCTCCATGTTAGGCATTTTCCTCAGATCCTTGTTTTTTTTTTATTTTTTATTTTTTTTATTTTTGGCTACCCTGTGTGGCTTGTGGGATCTTAGTTCCCCAACCAGGGATTGAACCCAGGCCCTTGGCAGTGAAAGTGCTGAGTCCTAACCACTGGGCCACCAGGGAATTCCTGGATCCTTGTATTTTTACTCATATATAGGAGGGGGAACGCTACATTATAGATTGGAGCTCTGTGGATATGTCAGTTGAGGGACATTTGTTGACTCTGGGTTTCACTCCAGGGTGATCTGACTAGGGTTTCTTAGGAGCCTCTATTGCAAATAATTTTAGATATTTCCTCTTAGCCTGGTCTGATTTCCAGAAAAGGATTTTCTAATCTGCCAGGAGGAGGGTACAGGTCTGAAGGGAGCTATATGCCAACGTCCTTTTCATCCTTCTGTTTTTCAGTGCATACCACCAATCTCAACTGAATGGGCTGAAACTAGCTCAGTGGCCCTCTGATACCAGGCCTCCAGGGCTATGCCAGTGTAGAAAAGCAGCAAGTAACTGGATACATGAAATTGGGAAGGGAATCTGAGAATCTGTTTTTTAAATAGATTTTTCAATTAAAATCTCCCATTTTTATCCCCACTGCTACCCTCACTCCCAGCAGTATATGGTATCACCAATTTCTGTCTGTCTGGGGTGGGAGCTTCTGCATTAAATCAGGTTGCATCTTGAAGTTTCTCACTGCCAGCTGTAGGCTAAGCCAATTATCACTGGCCCACCTGTTTTCCAGCTTCCAAAACTTTGTTGCTGTGTCTCCCCTCCCATTCCTTTTGTCCTTTAGGGTTTGTGCCTCTAGAAAACTTTTTTTTTTTTACTGCATCTTGGCTTTATTTCACAAGGAATGAAAGTAAATGCATGTGTTCAAACCAGCATCATTACCCTAACGCTTCATACAGTCTTTTGATGACCAAATGAGATAAAGTACCTGGCACTTTTGCTTAACGAAAATGTTACTCACCCTCACCTTTACTCCTAAAAGTTTGCAGAGCATCTCATTTTAAAGACCACAGCTCTTACCCACAAATCAAGTCAACTTTCTCAGTGTGAGTTCCCTGGACCATGAAATCAAGGTGTCTACCTACTTCAGCCCAGGACTTGGTTTGGGCAGAGACTGTCTGTCCCAGGAGAAACCAGATGTGATTCTCTTCAATACAAATATATAATAGCCGATGCTAAGGAAAGGTCAGAAATCAAAGTCTCTGAAAATTAAAATGGTTTACCATGTAATGAATTGTTATGCGTATTATCCTTATTATTTTTAAAAGCCCTACTTACTAGGTGAAATAAAAGGTCTTAGAAAAACAGCTTTCAGAAATATCAACAGCTAAACATATATTGAAAACAACTAAGCAAGGATCCATTGTCTTTCATTTATTTCCTTGATTGTCCAAATAGTTTGTGGCCCAATCCTCTGAGGTTAGGTAGAGCACTGGTTGTTTAGTTACCGCACAATTTGGATGAGCTCCAGGCAGCAGAGCAGCACAAGCCCAGGAAGGGGCCAGAAAGAGAAGGCTTAAAGGCCATTTACCCATTCCCAGTTCTGAAGAACCAGTCAACTTTATGACAGGCCCACTCAGAGTATGCAATGGCACTATGGGCTACTGCTTATCACAAAAAAGAAAGTGGGCTGCTCACTCCCTCACTAGATAGATTTAAGCTTACTACACCGGGTGAAACCAACATTCATTGTGTCTTTTCTTGGAATGACTAGCCATACTCAGAAAAAGGTGTTGCTTCCAGTCAGTTCTTCACCTCAAAGGTGCTAAACTTGTTCAAAGAGCAGCCATTTGATAGTGTGGTTACCACCTGAGTATGCTGCACAAGCAACATTCCAGCAGTGTCACCCAACTGAGCTGCACTGGGCAGATACCCCTCACCATCTCCCTAGATCTCCTGATGCTGCAAACTGTCACAGATGTATCCACAACCTCTGGATGGAAAAGTAAACAAATGAGGGCTTCCCTGGTGGCGCAGTGGTTGCGAGTCCGCCTGCTGATGCAGGGGACACGGGTTCGTGCCCCGGTCCGGGAAGATCCCACATGCCGCGGAGCGGCTGGGCCCCTGAGCCATGGCCGCTGAGCCTGTGCGTCCGGAGCCTGTGCTCCGTGACGGGAGAGGCCACAACAGTGAGAGGCCCGCGTACCGCAAAAAAAAAAAAAAAAAAGTAAACAAATGAAAAGGGGTTACATCACTCTCATGCACCTAAGCAAAGATAGGAAATGGAATGGAATGGCTTAAGGACATCTGCAAAGATACTGACTTTCAAGGCCATTGTTAGCCCCCTAAATAAGAAGAAAACACCTGCAGCACTGTGGACACCTGGAACTGACATCACAGGGCTGAGAATGTCTGATACCAATATGGTATGATGGTCTGTAAGATTGTGAATTACCTGGATGAAATATTCAGGTGTTCTGAGGACAAGGGAGGTGAGGACTAATGGTGTTTTTAAGAAAAAATTTTCATTTTGTCTATAACCAATGCTTATACTTCCTTTCAAGAGAAACAGGCTCAGCGCTCAGCATGCTGCACACATGAAGAAAAGAGTAAAACCGATGGAACTGCAACCCTAGCGCTCATCACTTAAGTGCCTCCTTTGTGACCGGTACTAGGTTAAGCACTTTGCATACAAGGTGTCATCTAATCACTACAACCATCTTATGAGCTAGGTGTTAGTATCTTCATCACACAAATGGAGAAACTAAGACTCAGAGAACTGAAATTGTCTAAGAGTCCACTGCTAGCGGCAGTGTTGAGGTTCAAAGCCTAGGTACCTTTTACTACACCACAGGCTATCAGAGCTGAGAGTGCGTGACCCATAAGTGGTGTGAACACGAGCCCCTGATCTGGAAGAGGAGTACAGGACCTAGTTTATGCCTCCGTGCCCACAAATGATTTGCTTAGACGTTTGCTTGGTGTTCTGCTCAATGCTTGTGGTTGACCTCCAGGAAGACCGCCTGGTACCGACCACCTTCTTATAGGTCACAGAGAAGAGGATGGAAGCCTCTTCCCTAGAAGAGGGAAAGAGACTCTTTCCATCCTGAAGAGTCTCACTGAGGTCTATGTCACTCTCTTTATGAGAGGGACCCTGTCCTTGCATCTTGGTCAGTCAGCCTACTGCAGCAATTCCTCCCACTCTTCTTATGCCTCTCACCTGCCCCTTCGGAGCTTCCCTGGATCCACAGAGGCACAGAGTGCCGTGGGATCGCTCAGGGCCTATGTATGCTCACTGGCTTGCTGGGCTGGGCCTTTAAGGCTGCAGGCTGCAGGCTGCAGGAAGGTGTGCTGTCGGCTCACCCTGTGCACTGTGGCTCAGGCTGTAGACGCCAACTCTGACATCTTAGTTCTTTCTCCCCACGGCTGCGTGGAGGAGCCCACACACAGTGCAAGCAAGCAGTGCGGGGGAGTTGGTGCTCTGTGGGTGAACTCTGACCGACGGCAGACTGTTAATTCTTTCACGTGTCGCTCTATTTCTATATGTTCTTTCTGGGGATGTCGCTACTGACCAAGAAACCAGCTGTATCTTCTGTTGATGCCAAGGCCAGCTCAGTCACTTAACCACCTCGTGTTTGCTCTGCTCCTTTCCTAGTTCATTCCCTCACTCTTGCTCCTCTAGAACTGTACAACTCCCCTCCCCCCATGAAGTCTTAGCACGTCAGTTTTGTCTCATGCAGTTTTCTAGAAAACCCAGGAAAAGATACTAAGTATGATGATAGTTCTCTCTTAACCTCTGCTAAGTCTGATAACCAGTGGTCAGGAGTGAGGTGGATGGAAGAACTATTTTTTGTGCATTAAGTCAGAGAGAGGAAAAGTGCTCAGCCTTGGGTATCAGCCTGGGCTGCATAAGTCAAAAGAGACATCTCTCTTCTTTTTGGGGGGCAGTGGCTTTGAACAATTCTCATAAGTAAGAAGGCATGAAGACTCAGCTGTGGAGAGCCATTTTCCTGCCATTGGAGCCCACGGGCAATAGGTAAATGGTCTTAATGGCCAAAAAGAGGAGCGAAAGAGAGAGGGGAGGAGAGGGGTGGAAAAGAGAGAAGAGAAGGAAGAGGAGACTTACTAAATGTGATCCCAGTTCTATTGATTTCTGGACTTCTTACATTGAGGTGCTCATGTTACTATCAAGATTAAATGTATCTGGGACTTCCCTGGTGGCACAGTGGTTAAGAATCTGCCTGCCAATGCAGGGGACACAGGTTCGAGCCCTGGTCCGGGAAGATCCCACATGCCGCGGAGCAACTAAGCCCGTGTGTCACAACTACTGAGCCCATGTGCCACAATTACTGAAGCCCACGTGCCTAGAGCCCGTGCTCCACAACAAGAGTAGCCACCGCAATGAGAAGCCCGCACATCGCAACGAAGAGTAGCCCCTTCTTGCCACAACTAGAGAAAGCCTGCGTGCAGCAACAAAAACCCAATGCAGCCATAAATAAATAAATTTATATTAACAAAAAGATTAAATATATCCTTGTGGTGGGAGAAGAAAGAACACTGTCTTCTACTTGGATTTCTGCTTAATCATGACAAATACAAGAAGATCACCAATTTTTAGGAATTCAGGATGGAATGCTCACCACCAACGGAGATCTCTGCCCCACATATTCGAATCTCGTCATTACTGCTACAGGCCAGTTTGCAGACAAACAGGGTTGTACCCAGGGGAAGACCTGTGACTTGTGAGCTGAGTGAGTGACCATGCTGAAAATAGATTCTTCTGTCAAACTTGTAGAGGATTAACTTGTTAAAACTGGAGAATTGCACGCAGCCTTGTTTGGTCTTCAAAGAGCACGAAATGTTGACAGCTGACCCAAGTGAAATTACATGGGAAGGCTGCACAGTCACATCCCCTCTCTTGCACACATCTGCAATAAGACACAAATGCAAAAGACATAAGATGGCATATAAGAAACCCACTGCAAGATGGAGGGTTTGTGTAATTCCCCAAAGCTAGATAAAACTAACCCTGTCAAATGATGGAAATATACATAAGCTACATTGCTCTGGCTGTATTGGTGAAGCACAATGAGGAGAGAAGGCAACCATATTAAAGTCTAACTGTATTTGAATTAAAATGTACATCCTTCTCAAAACAGTAATACTATAACCAGAACTATAAATAGGAAAGTGGTGAGAAAATAGGGTTGGAAGAACATTCAGGAGCACAGTTCTAGGAAAAACCAATCTCTCTTATATGCAAATTATTCACCAGACTACTAAAAATTACTTCCCAGAATAAATCACATTTGTTCCCATCCCCACTTATGATTTATAACACTTACTTCAATACTCATACCAAAATGATTAACAAGCTATTAGAAATGTTTAAAAGGCTATTACAAATGTTAAAGGGCAGATTTGGGAATAATTCCCTCTCTTGCTATATTAGAGGTATAAAGTATGTGTAATCTATTATTTTATAACAAAGAGAAAATATTTAGGGGCTCTGTATGTGTAGTTTGCATCAAGGATGGAAATCAAGTCTTACCATGGTATTCCTTCAAGATGTAAGACCCTAGGTAGGATGAACCATTGCCCAATACAGCTAATACGAAATCACATGAATGTATTCTTCTTTTAAAAAAAGTTCTCCATATTATTTTCTATATGCCAGGTCCCACAATAAACACTTAAAGAGAGGTCATTCTTACTCTCTAGGAGGTTTTGTATATGTAGATACGACAACTAATCAGAAATTAGCAGTTTTGGGTAGTACTCGCTACTGCTGATGAAAAAAAGAAAAAAAACCTCAGAATTATAGACTCACCTTGAATTTTTAGATGTGATATAAAGCCTCCACTGAAAGCCTTTTTTGGTAATTATCAGATTGCTTGGATCAACTACCATAAACAAATTGGTAAAAAAGTTATTCATATCAAATAAAGGAAATACTGAATTCTGAAAAGTTTCCACTTTTATTTTCAGAACTAAATCTCTTTCTCTCTCTTATCTTACTTATATTTTTGTTTTCTGTTTCTTTGATCCTAAGGGGCCAGAAAGTAAAAAATAAGATGCCAATAAAAACAGCAAAGAAAATGCCAGCCATTATTTTTTTAGCAGAGCTGAATCCATCCGTGAATACCCTCTGTTAAAATGTACTATAATGTAAAACATTCATTCATGATGCCTAGCTTGATACCTAGCCATTTTGTTAAGAGGAAAAGATATCATTGGACTCTTAATCATTAGTATTAATGAAATAAAATACATATTAGCAACAGACATAGAACCAGACTTATCCACTTAAACTTGACAGAAGATTGACTACAAAAGACCAACTACCAGAACAATTACCACAAATGCATATTTCATCTATAACTGAGAATTTAAACCAAAAATCCCTCCACAGATTAGATTACAGAAATATCTTACCTATTTTTGCTTTAACTAACAGCCACACGATGATAAAAGTAAGTGCCAATGGGCACCCGTTAACTGTATGTGCCATGAACAGTCAACTCTGGGATACACCTCTGTATTTTTCCTTGTAAAAGAAGACAAATTCATTCATGTTAAATACATTCACAAAATACCAGAACCAATACTATTCAGAGGGCTTAAAATGCCCCTTTAATTTTCTTCACGTTGTTAAGATTTTTTTGTTTTTAATGAAGTTTACCTTTAAAACTAGTAAACTGAAAATCTTAGCCACCTCTAACCCCCATGTCATTTAAGCTTCTTGGGGTCAGCAAAGGGTGGGGGAAGAGATCTGGCCTTTGGAGTCCTTTAGAACTGGTTTAAATACTTTGAGACTACTGGGCAATTTACTTAACCTTCTGAGCTTCAGTCTCACACAAAACTTTTTTCTTCCAAACAGGGCTGCATCATCATAGTCAAACGCAGTAGTATTAAATTCCAAGAGTAGTGAGAATTTCTTTCTTTTTTTTAATTTTTAAAATTTAAAGTCTTTTACTGAATTTGTTACAATATTGCTTCTGTTTTATGCTTTGGTTTTTTGGCCGCAACGCATGTGGGATCATAGCTCCCTGACCAGAGATGGAACCCACACCCCCTGCTTTGGAAGGCGAAGTCTTAGCCACTGGACCACCAGGGAAGCTCCAGTAGTGAGAATTTCTGATCTAGTTATGTGCTTCTGGAAGTAACAGGAGATTAAAAAGTGGCTCATAGGCCCGTAAGCCATGGCCGCTGAGCCTGTGCATCCGGAGCCTGTGCTCCGCAACGGGAGAGCCCACAGCGGTGAGAGGCCCGCGAACCACAAAAAAATAAAAAATTAAAAAAATTAAAAAATAAATAATAATAAAAAAATAGTGGCTCATAACCACACACACCCCACCCCCCCACCAAGAATTCAGTGAAAGATTGATCTCTTTGGCAGTAAGAAAAGAATTCCAAGGGTTCTTAGGGGGCTGTTTGGGTTTTCTATAGAAGTTCAATTTTGTTTGTTTGCTTGTTAATTCATTATTTATTTATTTTACTGAGTATTTTTACCTTGAATGATTTGGAAAACGCAAGCTGGTGATTTCTGTTTGTTTCCAACTTTAAACTTAAGGAATGGCTTTAGCAAATCCCTAAATTCTATTAAAGGTGGACCAGAAATTCATGAAGCAGGCTGAAAAGCTGTGTGATGTTGGGCCACTGGCAACCAGCCAATGCAAATGTTCACCTCATATTCCCATACCTAGAAATGGGCCAGAACGTACTGGAGAGCCTCAGAAAAATTCACTTATTCATTCAACAGTGATGGCTACCTTTCATCTGCCAGGCACCGTGTTAAGTGCTAGAGATACAACAGTCCTGCCCTAGTGGGCTTCTAGAAAGTGTCCACTTGTTCTTTCCTTTTTTGCGGTACACGGGCCTCTCACTGTTGTGGCCTCCCCCGTTGCGGAGCACAGGCTCCGGACGCGCAGGCTCAGCGGCCATGGCTCACGGGCCCAGCCGCTCCGCGGCATGTGGGATCTTCCCGGACCAGGGCACGAACCCGTGTCCCCTGCATCGGCAGGCGGACTCTCAGCCACTGCACCACCAGGGAAGCCCCACTTGCTCTTTTGACTCCTCTGCCTCTAACCCAATCATCACTCAGGGAAGCCCCCAGATAATATCAGCATCTTTTCAATACTCTTTGCTGGTGGCTCTTCCTCCTCCTCCTGACTGTTAGGTCTTGGAGGACCTCAGTGTACTCAAGACACTTTTGTCTCTATTTCTAGTCTCTCCCGAGGGATCTCCTCTGGTCACCTGGCTCTAGATACCATCTGTATGCTAAAGACCCTCCCATGCTTATCTTCAACTCAGACATTGCTCTGAGCTCTAGTCTCATACGTATGTCTCCTTGGCATCACTTCTTGGACATCAAGAGACTGCTCAATATTAACATATTCAAATTGAATTTTTGGTCTCCCTTCTCCAAACTGGTTCTTCCTCCAGCCTTTTCTACCTCCGTGAATAACATTTTTATCCCCTGAATTGCTCAAAAACCTAGACGTCATCCTCGATTCCACCCTCTCTCTCATGCCCCACAGCCAAACCATCACTAAGTCCTGTCAATTTTATCTCCAGAATACATCACAGATCAGTCCACTTCTCTCCATTTCTACCATCCTCACCCCAGTCCAAACCACTGTCCTCTCTCCCCTAGATGACTGCAGTAGCTCCTTAATGTGCCTCTCCATCCATCTTTGCCCCTTTCTAAGTCATTTTCACATAGCTGACTACCTTTTAAAAACATACATCAGATTATGTTACCTGCTTCATATCACCTCTATTTAAAACCTGTCCACAGGGCTTCCCTGGTGGCGCAGTGGTTGAGAGTCCGCCTGCCAATGCAGGGGACACGGGTTCGTGCCCCGGTCCGGGAGGATCCCACATGCCGCGGAGCGGCTGGACCCATGAGCCATGGCTGCTGAGCCTGCGCATCCAGAGCCTGTGCTCCGCAACGGGAGAGGCCACAACAGTGAGAGGCCCGCGTACCGCAAAAAAAAAAACATCAACAGGTCCCCATTGCTGTTAGAAAAAAAATCCCAAGTCCTTACCATACATGACTCTCTCAGCCACTGCATGGCTTCATGTCTCCTATCTTGCCACCATCATTTGCTCTACGTTTTTGCCTTGCCAGCTCTGCTTCATTCACACTGGCCTTCAGACTGTTCCTTGAGCAAGGCATGCCCTTTGCTGCTCCGGGGACTCTGCGCTTTTCATTTCCTCTGCTAGAATCCTCTTCCCCTGGCTCTTCTTAGTGGCTGACTGGCTTACATCTCTCAGACCTCAGATCATGTGTCACTTCCTCAGAGAGCCCCTCCCTGACCACTCAGCCAAAGTGGTCTTGGCCATCTCCTTTCTACTCATCACCTTATTTACTTCATGATACAATCTGTAACTATCTTGTTTATTTATTTGATTGTCTTATTTATCATCTGTCTTTGTGCTAGAGTTTAAGCCACCATGAGAGCAGGAACTTTGACTGTCTTGCTCACTGCCATATGCGAGCACTTGGCATTGGGAAAGAGTACTCAATATGTCTTTTTTGAACGAGAGAAGGGAAGGAGGGATGGAGGGGCTATAGACAATTCCCTATAAACGTCCCTGTGGTAGGCAGCATAATGGCCCACCAAAGATGTCCATGCCCTAATCCCCAGACCTGTGAATATATTATGTTGCACGACAAAGGGACTTTGGAGATGTGACTAAAGTTAGGGACCTTGAGGGGAGGAGGTTATCCTGGACACCCAGATGCGCCCGATCTAATTACGCGAGTCCCTAAAAGTGGGTGAGGGAGGCAGAAGGGTCGGTCAGACAGCTGTAGAGCGAGGACTGTGCTGCTGCCTTTGAAGATGGAGGGAGGGGGTTATGGGCCAAGGAAGGTGGTGCCTCTGAAATCTGGAGATGACCCTCAGCTCACAGATACTGTAAAATGTATTCTCTGGGTCTTGGTTTAAAATGTTTGAGAAACACTGATCTAAATTGAAATCCAACAGTTTCGCTCTCTCTAAATCATGAAGGCCCAGGTCATGGCACACAATGGCTTCTGTGAGCTAATTCCTGTCTTCATTACCAGCCACATCCACCACTGTTGACACTGTTGTCTAGTAACACTGAGCTGCACATCCCATGCCAATACATGCTTCTGTGTCTTTGTTCATGTTATTCTCTTACCTTTCCACTGTTCTTAGACTGGCTAAGTCTTTTTTTTTTAGTGAATGGTATTTTTTAAAATTTATTTAATTTATTTTTGGCTGTGTTGGGTCTCTGTTGCTGTACCCGGGCTTTTCGCTAGTTGAGGCGAGCAGGGACTACTCTTTGCTGCGGTGCGCAGACTTCTCACTGTGGTGGCTTCTCTTGTTGTAGAGCACGGGCTCTAGGAGCGCGGGCTCTAGAGCGCAGGCTCAGTAGTTGTGGCGCATGGGCTTAGTTGTTCCGCGGCATGTGGGATCTTCCCGGACCAGGGCTTGAACCCATGTCCCCTGCACTGGCAGGCGGATTCTTAACCACTGCGCCACCAGGGAAGCCCCAGATTGGCTAAGTCTTACTCATCCAGCCCAACTCAGCTCAGGCACCTTCTATTCAGTCATTTATTCAACAAATATATATTTAGCCATTGCTATGTGCCAAGGACTTGGGAGAGAGTGGAGAAAAAGACAGACAAGGTTTTAGGTCTCATGGAACCAACATTCTGGAGAAGGTAGACAAAAGACAAATAAATAACAAACAGATACCTTCAGATAATGACGAAAGAATAAGAGAGGCTAAGGGGAGAGAGAACCCGAGGAGGAGAGAAGGCAGTCAATGAAGGTGTTTCTAGGAGGTGAAACTTGAGCTGAGATTGGCACAAGCCAGACAAAGACTCAAAAAGACTTCCTGACAGAATAAATGTTGAGTGCAAAGCCTGGAGGCAAAGGAACAAGCTTGCTGTGGTTGAGGCATAGAAATAAGGTCAGGGTAGCTGGGGAAAGTGACTCTGGGGAGAATGGTATGAAATGAAATTTGAGAAGAAGGTAGGAGCCAGATCTACCATGGGCTTGTTTGCCATGGAAGGGAGCCTAGATTTTACTCTCCAATCTATGGGAAACCATTGGTATATCATTAGAGGTTTTATTTATTTATTTAACTGGGTTTTAACTAGGGTATCACAAGATATGAATTACATTAAACACACACACAAATACAAAAGCAAACAAACAGAAAAACTAGTCTTGGCTCTGTGTATGGAGGCTGGAGTAGAAGCAAGCAGACCAGTTAGGAAGCACCTGGGGAGGCCCAGGTAGGAAATGACGGTGATGTGGACCACAGTGATAGCAGCAGAGATGGAAAGAAGTAGCCAGATCTTAGCCTTATTGATGTCTTCAGGTAGACTGAAGCCTCCTACTAGTATCTTCATAGCATCCTGGCATCCTCCTATCTTAGCACCTGTTGTATTAAATAGAACTAATTTCTTCTGGTATCTGCTTGTCTCCTCCATTAGCTTGCAAGTTCCTCATGGGCAGAGGCCACAATCCGTGGCACATAAAAGGCATGTGCTGAACTGAATGAAATTTAAATGGTTTTCCTGTTTTTTACTTCTGGTTTAGTTTAATATAACTACAATACATTAAAAGTACATTAAATCTTATTCTGCTACATGGTGTTCGACATCATTAATAAGTCTTTTTTTATTGTAGCTACCTTAGTTTAGTTTAAAATTCGTTAGTTTTCATTAAGCCTTGGAATATTCTGGCATAAAGGAAATTATGGATTGAATTAGAAGATAACTGAATGAACAGATATATAGGGATTAAATAGGTTTCTGCTTCTTAACTGCAAAGGGTATCTACAGGGTATCTTTCAATGTGCCTTGCAACTTATGAAGCGATAACATTCTCCAAATAGTAAAATATTCAATAGTAAAACATTACTTGGTTATTATAAGAATTTTTAAAATGTATATATCTGAAATATGTATATATATGATAGATATATACACACACCTATATATGAAATAGGCAAAATAGAGGATAAGTTTGAGTTTATATAGTACATTGATTCAAACACAAACATGCTCATTTCCTCTGAATGACCAGATAAAGTAGATGCTTCATTTATAAGAAACTCAGAACCCCAAAGACCTTCAAGTAAATGAGGTATCTTCCAATAAAATGAAACCTCCTATCAGTTGTAAACATCCTTCATACAGTCTGCCTGGAGGGTCAATATTAAAACTACAACTCTGTCTTGAATCAGAAAATCAAAGAGTGTGCTATGTCACTGACTCATCACTCAAGTGGTGACAATTTCCAGACAGTGAAAACAACATCTCAATGAGGGGGGGCGGGGACCAGCCAGAAATAAAGCAACTGGCAGGAGGGCAGAGACAATTCCCCCTCAGTGAGCCTCTCTTTCCCCACTGCTCCAAGAAGCACAAAATAAACAGCTAAAATCATATTTGACTAGACTAGGAAAAACCCTTACCACAGGTGGTAATTTCATGTAGGCTAGAACTCTTCCTACTTCCACATCACTTTTCTTCTGTAGCACCATAGTAAGCTCAAGGGGCAGCATGGTATTGTGGAAAAGAAAAAGGCTAGTGAATCTCAGTTCTACTGCGTGCTGTTAACTGTCAGGGGGCCATTTCCTCATTCATGCAATGAGTTCAGGAATACCTACCTAGACAAAGTTACTAGGAGGATGAATATGCCAGTGTCATGGACCCATGAGAATTACCTAGCACAGGGTAGGCACTCCACTGAGGCTAGCTCCCATTTTCCCTTCTGGGTCCAGCTTTTGTATCTCTTTTCTAAATCGTTTACGACTTTCAACGTATTGGAATTGTATGTTTTGTTAGACAAGGTAAAAGGTCATATGTTAGGCAGTCTTATCCCTGGCTATCAAAGAATTTAATAACTCAGAGGAGGAAGGAACCTCAAAGGTTAGCCAATAATTACCATGTCCTACTGCTCCTTTCCCCTCCCAAAAGCTGACATTTGAGTCTGGGCCACCAGAGAACAACCAAGTGATTGTTCTGAATGTGCGTTAAGGCTGTCTGCCTTATAAATACATGCCGTTAATTACCCAGTTGACGCAATGAGGCAGGGTACAAAATCATTCTCTTCTGCCAGCAAAGCTACTGACAGACATATCTTACTGGTGGCAGATCAGTACAGAGACAACACTTTGGAGGTCATGTATTCTACATTCCTCATTTTTTTTTTTTGCGGTACGCGGGTCTCTCACTGTTGTGGCCTCTCCCATCGCGGAGCACAGGCTCCGGACGCGCAGGCTCAGCGGCCATGGCTCACGGGCCCAGCCGCTCCGCGGCATGTGGGATCTTCCCGGACCGGGGCACGAACCCCTGTCCCCTGCGTCGGCAGGTGGACTCCCAACCACTGCGCCACCAGGGCAGCCCTACATTCCTCATTTTATATACAGATAAACTGAGCCCTAGAGAAAAGAAGGGACTTGCCAAAGGTCCAAAGGTCACATTAATAGCAGAATCCAGATCAGAACGGAGGTGTCCCAATTTCTAATCCAAGATTACTTCTAGCAGGTAAGATTGCTTCTGATCAGTTGCAACTATAGCAGCATAAAACTAGAAATAACACTAATATTAACACTGCCCTTAATACTAATGCTACAGTTTGTTGATCTTTTATTATGTTTGATGTACATTACATACAATCTTTATGATACCCATCTAGTAAAGCACTTACAATGACTAATGCTTTAGTTTTCAGAAGGTTGAATCACCCACCTCCCTCAAAAGAAGATCAAACAATAAAACCCAGTGTACATACAATATGTAACCATCTCTAATGATCTATTCCACTCTGAGGATGGAAGAGGAAAATCAGGTCCACCAAGTAGCTAACTTGCAACTCAGCCACTGGAGCTAACCTTCTCTTCCCCATACCTTTCCATGGGCTATGTCATGAAAAAGAAGAGTTTCCTGACCAAAGCATCATCTCCTTTTTGCTTCTGAGTCTACCATTTGTTGAAAATTCGAACAAGCCATAACACGGACAAACTCTGGCCTGCCAGCCTCAGATCATCAAATCACCCCCTTCATAATGTCAGATGGCTTAAAGGGGAAGGAAAGTAACCACATCAACCCCTTCTGCTTTTTCTTCTTGATAGCCAACAGTTCCAACCCCCATTACGTGAGCCGAATTGGACGCACACCTGTTTTCCTTTCTTATGCACCTGCTGAGGCTCTCTTGAACCTTCTCTCATCTCACTGGTTAGCATTTGTAGTCCTAATTTTACCCATTTACAGGAACTTTCTTCTCTTGCTTGAATTCAGGAGACTTCTGAAGTTTGGGTCCCTCTCTCTCTCTTTTTTTAAATTTTAGGGTGTTTTCTCCTTTCCCGCTTTATGACCTCTTTATAATTTTTCTTAACAAAGATCCCCTTATGCTTTTTTCCCTTCTTTCCTGTTTTTCTGGAATGTTCTGTCAGACCTATTCATCTCTATTTCCAATTCAGATATATCACCCTGGACATAATATACTGGCTCCTGAAATGTTGTGTGTAAACAAATTACATTTAAAATGCATTAGGGAATCTTATCAGGCCCCAACCCCAGAATCATATGTACTGTGAACTGTCTTATAAATTGAACAAGCATTCCTACAATAGAGCAATAAACAGGAAATAAAGACGTGGATGGAGTCTTGAAGAAACAAGGTACTTTCAGATCAGTTGGTGTTATTTGCTGTTTTTTCTTTCTTTGATTAGCTTCACAAGGCTACAATTTTCATGGCACTTGTTCAATTAAGTTTCAACAATCCAATCTTCTCTAATTTCACTCTCTGCATCCTTCAATAGCTATAAATAAAATAAGCCATCTTTTACTGAAAAGGATGATATACTGGAAAGAGCCTGGTATTTAGGGCCAGAGGATCATCCTGGGGTCAGGTGTCATCCTGGTTTCTCCACTTCTACCTGTGTCATCATCACAAGTAACTCTGAAAAATGGCAGTCCACATTTATTGAGAAAATTAGATCTCTTTCACTAACTTTTCTTCCTTAGCTTATTGGAAAAGTCTCTCCTTTGACACATTTAACCTTGAAGTCTCTATTCGTGGAAAATGGCATGGGAGTGGCAGGTTTATCCTTGAGTCTTGTAAAATCCTGGCAAGTTTTGTAGCTTCAACCCCTGAGTCTTTTCTTAGTGCTATAAGGCATTAAAAATATTAAAGCACATTACAATTACTTTGTTTTAAGAGTTTTCTCGGAATTTCACAACTATCTTAATATAATTGGAGGCACCCTGGGTCTAGGGGGCAGACAAAGACTAATGATCACCATGCTACAATATTCCTCAAGGTTTCTTCTATAAACTAAAAATTCAACCGAAATCTCGACACTAATAATCCCATATCTCAGCACCTCTGCCTGTTTTACTTAATATTTTCCTTTTCTTCTGCATATTACTGCAAAAGGGATGTAAATTAAGATTCTAATCTTAATAATCTTTTATAGGCATTTACTTAGCAATTTATCACAATGCAGAGCATGTGACTGAGTTGTTAACATTTGGTCTTCTACTAAATAAAGTAACTATTGGTATCTCTATTCTGCAGGTGGAGAGATCTGCAAGTTGATCACGATAATACAGAAAAACCAGAAGTAAATTCAGAATTAGATAAATTAAAACTACCTTCCATGCTTGAGTTTCCTCAATTGTAAAATAAAAATAAAAATAGCACCAAACTCACGGGATTATTGTGGGAGTTAAATTAGAAGCTCTTAGCAAAGTGCCTGGTATATAGAAAGAGCTCAATAAATACTATCATCCATTATTATTATTATAAGAAAAAAGATAATATCATTTACTTATCAAGGACATTGTTAGAATTAAGCTAGACAGCCTTGCTTTTTGACCTCTCTCTTGGCCCATTCATCTGGCTCATCACTGAAGAATTAATTTGATTAAAACTAGATCCCATACCTCCTCCATGAAAGGTGACTTCATGCCACTTATAATTTATGACATACTAAGTGTTCTCATAATTATTGTCTTCCTAAACAGTTTTAACTTTTTTGAGGACAGGAACTGAGACTTACGTTTCTTTATATTACAATGACCAGCACAATGTCTTGAACATAACAGATGTTCAATACATATCTATACTTTAAAAACACATTGTTACCATTAGTAAAGGACACCACAATGTTCCAAGAACAAAGGAAATTGGACAAAGCTTCTTTGGGGTTTGGCTTTCTTTCCAGATTAGCCTGCACAAATGTACATGCAGAAGTTGAGAGCAGTGCTGTGAGTGTAATTGCAAAGATGACAAATAATTGGCCAAAGAACAAAGCAGGTACAATTAAAAAAAAAAGTCCACAATTGAGAAATGATGTACATCTACTGTACTTATAGGATTCTTCTCCCATAAAAATCTCACATCTGCTTTAGAATTTTTTTCCACACTAGAACTCATTCTAATGTAAGAAAGATTCAAAGCTTGCCAAAATTTGGGAATTTATGTAAACATCATGACAGTCAAGAAACATGATGCATGATAAAAGAATGCTGCAAACTCTTTTAGAGCCTTTTGTGCCCAAGAAAGTGACAGTAATGAATTGAGAATTTCACATTAAAATGGAGGGAAAGACTATCAGCTCTCAGCCACTAAGGTCCTTTCAGTTATATGCTGGACAGAGAAACAGGGCACTGTACCATTCCTTGTTAAAGGGAACCAGAATCTAATGTTTGTTTGCCCAAGTGGAGGTGGATATAATGTTTTGAGTCAGAGGTGCAAAGGCAAGGAGCACAGAGTCTGGAGCCAAAAACCTGTAACTCACTATCTCTGTGAAAGTGTGAAAGTTTCCACATCTGTAAAACAGGAATACTTATAACCAGTTCACTGAGTTTCTGAAGAATTATAGAGGGTAACAGTGATACCCAAGGGCCAAGTCCATAGTAGGTGCTCAGCGAAGACTTTTATCCACACAGGATATACTCGTAGGGGATTGTAACAGACATTCGGAGTTTTGCCTTGTTCTTTAGAGATACCAGGAAAAAACATTCTGTATGCATTTGCATTGCTATTCGTAAAACCTGGATCTAATCGCAGGGATACTTAATCTCCTCCAATGTTTGTATTTACTGCCCCTCAACCAAGTGAAAAAAGCCTCTCTAAAGAGACATTTCACAGATGAGAAAAGCGACTGGCCAGGCGGCTCGCCCCAGAGCATTCTGCTAGTGACTAGACAGGTGGGGACTCTGCGTCTACAGAGGCCCCAGGAAAGTGCTGCGGAGAAAGGGACAATTCACCCCCATGCAAGACTAAGTAAGACTCCTCCATATCTTATTCTCAAAAGATCCACTTCCGAGCCGCGAGTCACGCCCGTGGGCCTGGACCCAGGCTGGCCCCTGACGGGTACCCGCTGCCGTTTCCAGACACCAGCCCTCCCCTCCTCACGTTCCCACCGTTCTGCGAACGCCTTGGAAACTCAATCTGAGCGCCCCTCCGCTCCATCTGGCCAACCGCGACCCGGCACTCTCAAGCGAACGTCCAGCCCACAGTGAGGACCCAGATGAGCAGAGGCCGCCCCCAAATCCCCCTCCCCGGTAGAAGCGAAGCACGAAAGCCGGGGGTCCCAAGCGTCCGCGCCCCACCGATTCCCCGGCCACTCACCGCGCGTCTCCAGCCCGCGGGCCCGCTGCGGGGCGGCGCGGAGCCGATGGCCCGGCTGCTGCGGGACGCACGTGCGGCGCAGGCAGTGTGCGCTCCGGACGTTCCGGTGCCCGTGCGCGCCCCGCCTGTGACCCCGGGGTGGGCGCTCCGGCGGCGCAGGGGCGCGCGCGGACGTGCGTCGGGCGGCGCCCGGGCCGAGGAGATGGATGTGGCCGTGGTCGTCGGCAGAGGGAAAGCGGCTGTGCTGTCAGCTGTCGAAGCGGGCCGGTCAGGGTCCGGTTCCGCTCCTGGCGGGCTGTGCCCGTGCCGCCCGGAGCAAGGTAATAACCGCGGCACACGTCGGGTTCCCGTTCTATACAAGGCGGGTAGGAAAGCCTCGCTCCTCAGCCGGGGTGGTGAGGTGAATTAAGCACCAGGGTATGAAAAGCACGGCCGAATCATGTTCTCGCCCTTCACCGCCACGGGGAAGCGGCACTTCGTTGACACTCTGTAGAGAACTTTCCTCAGAGATCTTCTTCTGTGCTTGCCCAGCACTTACCACACCCTAGTTCTGCGGTCACCAAAGCGGGCTGTAAGACTGGGTGTGAGAAGAAAATACTAGAACTTTCATTTGTGTTTGTAACTAAAAAGTAAGAAAGAATTCACATTAAATAGGTGGCATGACCCTGACTCTAAATGGTCCCATGTTCCATACGTTATAAGTGGGATTCTGAGGGAAGAGGGAAAACTGTCCAAAATGCAGAGGGGATGACAGCGGTGCTTTTACTTATGACAATATTTCATTGATGCTAGGAATTCAACTCTAAGACGTACTATTTTTTTTTTTTTTTTGTGGTACTTGGGCCTCTCACTGTTGTGGCCTCTCTGTTGCGGAGCACAGGCTCCGCACGCGCAGGCCCAGCGGCCATGGCTCACGGGCCCAGCCGCTCCGCAGTATGTGGGATCTTCCCGGACTGGGGCACGAACCCGTGTCCCCTGCATCGGCAGGAGGACTCTCAACCACTGCGCCACCAGGGAAGCCCCGTACTATTTTTTAAACACTAGTAAGATAAAGAACTGTCTTATAAACTTGTGACATAATGCTTTCTTGTCACTTAGAATATTTTTAATTGAAATTTTTATTTTTAAAAAATTTATTTATCTTATTTTATTTATTTATTTTGGCTGCGTTGGGTCTTTGTTGCTGCGTGGAAGCTTTTCTCTGATTGCCGCGAGCCGGGGCTACTATTCGTTGCGGTGCGTGGGCTTCACATTGTGGTGGCTTCTCTTGTTGAGGAGCATGGGCTCTAGGCACGTGGGCTTCAGTGGTTGTGGCACGTGGGCTTCAGTAGTTGTGGCCCATGGGCTCTAGAGCGCAGACTCAGTAGTTGTGGCGCACGGACTTAGTTGCTCCACGGCATGTGGGATCTTCCCGGACCAGGGCTCAAACCCGTGTTCCCTGCGCTGGCAGGCAGATTCTTAACCACTGCACCACCAGGGAAGCCCCTAAAATTTTTATGTTTTAAAAAATATCCCTTTTAGATTTATTAGACATATGTGTTTGCTATCAGTCTTGTTCATTTGAAAAGAAAAAGGAAAATAGAAGCAAAATAAATTTGGTTAAAATATTCTTTAGATACATTCGCGTTCAGTCTGCAACATTCCTGATGACTTTTTTGTTTCACTCAATATCATATTCAGTGACATGAGTATTAATAAAGCCACATTTCTTAAAAGAATGTCCCACTGTTACCTCTGGGATGTTCTTCCCTTCCACTGAAACCAATCCAGGCTTGCTGAGTATGTGCAGAGCCAACTCCATCACCATACTGTTTGGGCAGTAAGCATAAGACACCTCCCAATTTCTTTTTAATAGATCGTTATTGGAGTATAATTGCTTCACAATACTGTGTTAGTTTCTATTGTACACCAAAGTGAATCATCCATTTGCATACGTATGTCCCCATATCCCCTCCCTCTTGAGCCTCCCTCGTATCCTCCCTATCCCACCCCTCTAGGTCATCTCAGAGCACGGAGCTGATCTCCCTGTGCTATGCGGCTGCTTCCCACTAGCTAACTATTTTACATTTGGTAGTGTATATATGTCCATGCTACTCTCACTTCGTCAAGGCTTCCCCCTCCCACCCCATGTCCTCAGGTCCATTCTCTATGTCTGCGTCTTTATTCCTCCCCTGCAACTAGGTCCATTAGTACAATTTTTTTTTTAGATTCCATATATATGCGTTAGCAAATGGTATTTGTTTTTCTCTTTCTGACTTACTTCACTCTGTATGACAGACTCCAGGTCCATCCACCTCACTACAAATAACTCAATTTTGTTTCTTTTTATGGCTGAGTAATATTCCATTGTATATATGTGCCACATCTTTATCCATTCATCTGTCGATGGACACTTAGGCTTCTTCCATATCCTGGCTATTGTAAATAGTGCTGCAGTGAACATTGTGGTACATGTCTCTTTTTGAATTGTGGTTTTCTCAGGGTATATACCCAGTAGTGGGATTGCTGGGTCATATGGTAGTTCTATTTTTAGTTTTTTAAGGAACCTCCATACTGTTTTCCATAGTGGTTGTATCAATTTACATTCCTGCCAACAGTGCAGGAGGGTTACCTTTTCACCACACCCCTTCCAACATTTATTGATTCTAGATTTTTTGATAATGGCCATTCTGACTGGCGTGAAGTGATGCCTCATTGTAGTTTTGATTTGCATTTCCCTAATAATTAGTGATGTTGAGCATCTTTTCATGTGCCTCTTGGCCATCTGTATGTCTTCCTTGGTGAAATGTCTATTTAGGTTTTCTGCCCATTTTTTAATTGGATTGTTTGTTTTTTGATATTGAACTCCATGAGCTGTTTGTATATTTTGGAGATTAATCCTTTGTCCGTTGTTTCATTTGCAAATATTTTCTCCCATTCTGAGTGTTCTCTTTTCATCTTGTTTATGGTTTTTGTTGTGCAACAGCTTTTAAGTCCCATTTGTTTATTTTTGTTTTTAATTCTGTTACTCTAGGAGGTGGGTCAAAACAGATCTTGCTGTGGTTTATGTCAAAAAGTGTTTTTCCTGTGTTTTCCTCTAAGAGTTTTATAGTGTCTAGTCTTACATTTAGGTCTTTAATCCATTTGGAGATTATTTTTGTGTATGGTGTTAGGTAGTGTTCTAATTTCATTCTTTTACATGTAGCTGTCCAGTTTTCCCAGAACCACTTATTGAAGAAATGTCTTTTCTCTGTTGTATATTCTTGCCTCCTTTGTCATAAATTAGGTGACCATATGTGCATGGGTTTATCTCTGGGCATTCTATCCTGTACCATTGATCTATATTTCTGTTTTTGTGCCAGTACCATACTGTCTTGATTATTGTAGCTTTGTGGTATAGTTTGAAGTCAGGGAGTCTGATTCCTCCAGCTCCGTTTTTTTCCCACAAGACTGCTTTGGCTATTCGGGGTCTTTTGTGTCTCCATACAGATTTTAAGATTTTTTGTTCTAGTTCTGTTAAAAAATGCCATTAGTAATTTGAAAGTGATTGCATTGAATCTGTAGATTGCTTTGGGTAGTAGAGTCATTTTCACAATATTGATTCTTCCAATATAGGAACATGGTGTATTTCTCCATCTGTTTATGACATCTTTGATTTCTTTCATCAGTGTTTTATAGTTTTCTGAGTACAAGCCTTTCTCCTCCTTAGGCAGGTTTATTCCTAGGTATTTCATTCTTTTTGTTGCAATGGTAAATGGGAGTGTTTCCTTAATTTCTCTTTCTGATTTTTCGTTGTTGGTGTATAGGAATGCCAGAGATTTCTATGCATTAATTTTGTATCCTGCAACCTTACCAAATTCATTGATTAGTTCTAGTAATTTTCTGGTGGCATCTTTAGGATCCTCTATGTATAGTATCATGTCATCTGCAAACAGTGACAGTTTTACTTCTTGTTTTCCAATATGTATTCCTTCTATTTCTTTTTCTTCTCTGATTGCCATGGCTAGGACTTCCAAAACTATGTTGAATAAGAGTGGCGAGAGTGGACATCCTTGTCTTGTTCCTGATCTTAGTGGCAATGCTTTCAGTTTTTCACCATTGAGTATGATGCTTGCTGTTGGTTTGTCATATGGCCTTTATTATGTTGAGGTAGGTCCCCTCTATGCCCATTTTCTGGAGGGGTTTTATTATAAATGGGTGTTGAATTTTGTCAAAAGCGTTTTCTGCATCTATTGAGATGATCATATGGTTTTTATTCCTTAATTTGTTAATGTGGTGTATCACATTGATTGATTTGCATATATTGAAGAATCCTTGCATCCCTGCAATAAATCCCACTTGATCATGGTGTATGATCCTTTTAATGTGCTGTTGGATTCTGTTCGCTAGTATTTTGTTCAGGATTTTTGCATCTATGTTCATCAGTGATATTGTTATATAATTTTCTTTTTTTGTGATATCTTTTTCTGATTTTGGTATCAGGGTGATGGTGGCTTCATAGAATGAATTTGGAAGTGTTTCCCCCTCTACAATTTTTTGGAAGAGTTTAAGATGGATTGGTGTTAGGTCTTCTCTAAATGTTTGATAGAATTTGCCTGTGAAGCCCTCTGGTCCTGGACTGTTGTTTGTTGGCAGATTTTTAATTACAGTTTCAATTTCATTACTTTAATAGGCCTGTTTATATTTTCTAATTCTTCCTGGTTCAGTCTTGGAAAATTGTACCTTCCCAAGAATTTGTCCATTTCTTTGTGGTTGTCCATTTTATTGGCATATAGTTGTTTGTAGTAGTCTCTTATAACCCTTTGTATTTCTGCGGTATCAGTTGTGATTTCTCCTTTTTCATTTTTAATTTTATTGATTTGCTTCCTCTCCCTTTTTTTTTCTTGATGAGTCTGGCTAAGGGTTTATCAATTTTGCTTATCTTCTCAAAGAACCAGCTTTTAGTTTTATTGATCTTTGCTATTGTTTTCTTCATTTCTATTTCATTTATTTCAGCTCTGATCCTTATGATTTCTTTCCTTCTACTGACTTTGGGTTTTCTTTGTTTTTCTTTCTCTAGTTGTTTTAAGTGTAGGGTTAGATTGTTTATTTGAGATTTTTCTTGTTTCTTGAGGTGAGATTGAATTGCTATAAACTTCCCTCTTTAGAACTGCTTTTGCTGCGTCCCATAGGTTTTGGGTCACTGTGTTTTTGTTGTCATTTGTTTCTGTGTATATATTTTTTTCTTCTTTGATTTCTTCAGTGATCTCTTGGTTATTTAGTAGCACACTGTTTAGCCTCCATGTATTTGTGTCTTTTACAGTTTTTTTCCTGTAATTGATTTCCAGTCTCATAGCGTTATGGTCAGAAAAGATGGTTGATACGATTTCAGTTTTCTTAAATTTTCTGAGGCTTGATTTGTGATGCAAGATGTGATCTATCCTGGAGAATGTTCTGTGTACACTTGAGAAGAAAGGGTATTCTCCCACTTTGGGGTGGAATGTTCTATAAATACCAATTAAATCTATCTGGTCTACTGTGTCATTTAAAGCTTTTGTTTACGTATCTATTTTCTGTTTGGATGGTCTGTCCATTGGTGTAAGTGGGGTGTTAAAGTCCCCTACTATTATTGTGTTACTGTCGGTTTCTCCTTTCATGGTTGTTAGCATTTGCCTTATGTATTGAGGTGCTCCTATGCTGGGTGCATAAACATTTATAATTGTTATATCTTCTTCTTGGACTGATCCCTTGATCATTATGTAGAGACACCTCCCAGTTCTGAAGATGTTAAATATGAAAAATGTACATCTTAGACATGACAAAGTACAGTGGATTGCTTTTATGAGACTGTGACATGTAGTTTACATACTTCAGCAATTTATCTACGTGAATAATTTGATAAAAACAAATCCTTAAATTATAGAATCTTAACATCACTGCCTAGTGAGCTGGTGAGTGACTGTGAAAATTATTTGCAACAAAGTTAAAAGAATCTAGTTAAAACTGAGCTATTATTATTATTTTTTTACAAAGAAGGCAAATATTTTAAACTCGCTGATCTTTTCTGTAATGATGTGTCTCTTAGTAGTATGTTACCTAATAGATATTTTTGGAAAAAAATAAAAAACAAGGCTTTTTTGTCCCTTCAAGTAAAGATAACATTTCAACACTGAGTGAGAAAGTGCTATAAAGAGAACATTTGAAAACAAATATTTCAAAACATTACCACTATTGTGGGATTTTTTTTTCTTTTTGCTAAAAATATGTAACTTTGTCACCTACAAAAAAATGCTTAAAAAACTTGGAAACAATTTACTATCTTTTTCAGTCTTTCAGTTGAGTAATTGAGTGAATTTTCAACCCAGGTGTTAAAAAGTATGAAAATGCAGCAGCTTCTGCTCAGTTTGAAAGGACAACTAATCAATATCAGGAGTAATAAAATTATGTAACCAAATGTTAATAAAAAGCTTATATAATTCATAGATTAGCTTATTTTTCTACAATTTTTAGTGAGAAGAAAGGCTTCTTATTTTGTTAATAAATTATTCAAAAAATGAATTTTACTCTCATTTTAAAATTAATTTCTATTTTTGTGTACATTTTACAATATATATGTTGGAAATTTATATTTATAATATATATTTATGTATATATAAAATTTTTAAGTAAATTTTTTAAAAAGCTGACCATATATTGGGAATATATTCTCAAGTCCCTTTTTTCTTAAGGCATGCACAATCTAAAATGTTTAGAAACCACTAGTCTGTTAACTTCTAACTGAAGCATGTTATAAAATTGCTAAATCAGACACAAGTTGGTATTCCAGTACATCTGAGCCATTTTCTGTAGGGGAACAGATGAGAGGTATTGGAGAAAGGACTTGAATCAGTTAAGCAAGCTAAACAAATTATGAGAAAACTATAAGATGCAGGCAACAATGATAGCCTTCATTATTCTCTTCTTTTCCGTGGATGCAAATAAATCAGAAGATGACTTATCTTACATAAGCATTATTAGAGAAATTATCTTCTTCTAAGTTCATCAGTAGCTCATTCAATTTAGGGTTAAATATTGAGGGAAAGCTCGTGCTAATAGTTATTGATAACAGGGGTTCTCCCATCCTCCCTGCATCCTTCCTGTTATTGTAAGCTCCAGGACTGCAAGGAGTCCTGTCTTGTTTGCCCCCTTATCTCCAGCACCTGGCACAGTGAGCAGCACAGAATAGGGGCTCAACCAATTCTTGTTGAGTTGAATTGACTTGCTCTGGAGAGATCTCATTCTCTTTGGTCAACCAAAGTTATAAGTGGTATTGAATCTTCAAACTTTCAACAGAGTTAAAAAAGAATAGTGGGGAAATTATATATAGTTTTGCTTAGCACGTCAATGACCCTTCCGTATGGAATTTAACCATCTGTAGAGGTCTTTCTGTTTTCTTTTTTCCTTTCTCTTCCTTTCCTTCCTCCTCTTCTTTGAATCTCTGGGGAGTTTCCCTAGTAGATACATGGTGGTTATCAGTGGTTGCCTATCTAGTTAGAGAAAAAAAAATCTTGCTTCTGTATTTTCTGAGAACAAGCCCTAGACAGTTGAGAAAGGCTGGTGAAGCAAGAGCCTAACATACAAACCAAACTATCAACCTATGATGGTTAGGATGATTATTTTTAAGTCTTTGGATATGAGATGGTCATCTGTGTAGCTGTAGCACTTGCAAATCAAAAGCTCAATTAAGTGAATAACCACACTGACAGTGACAAAGACTTTTCTAGGAAATACTAGTTCAGTTTCCATTTCTGGTATTTTTCAATTCCTTTAAATGTCTATTTTGGTTCATTGTTGATATCAGAAGTCCTGAAAGTACTTAATCATACTGTGCTATGAACAGCTGAGTGTCATTTGTCAGAATAAATATTAAGAGATGGTTGCCAACATAGTGATTTAGTGCATCAGACAAATGCTGGCACCACTTAAGCTTGGTAAGAAGTTTTGACATACATTTTAACCTTTTACTTTAATAAGAAGATTAGAATCTAAGATTAATTATTCATTCTTACTGCTTCACTTTGCAAAAGTTCCATTTCTGAAAGTTTTTGCTTAATTATCAATTTTACTCATCTGTCCAAAGTGTTACACTGATAGGACACCAATGTAACTCCTAAATATACTTATAGTGTCATATGTTGAAAATATAAAATATTGTAGTGTAAGATTCTTAGATTATTTGTGATCCCCAAAGATTCTTAAAATGCAGAGTCGTAACTTTTCCACAGCTGACATTCAGCAAGCACAGATGTTGTTTATAGATGAACAAACCACATGGAAAATGCCGTGTCTTAGATAGGAACAATGCATTTACAAGAGGTTTTTAGGTTGCCAGAAGCCTTATTAAATGAAAATAAAGCTTAAAGAGTAAAATGAGACGGGAGGCAAATTTAAAACACTGACAGCCACAGGCCCTGCACAATATAAGTTTGATTCGCAGTCTGGCTTGGCTCTTCTCAACAGCTAAATCTAAGAGACATATGACACACAGGATTCACAGATCCCATCATATAATGGCTTGTAACCTGGGCATCAGAAGCAGAACTTGCGGTGGCCCAAGAGAAAGTTCTTAGGTTCTTCTAAAGAGGAGAGTGGTTCACATAAAAGACAAATTTCTGACAAACATTCCTGCATAAAATCACACAGTAGATTCTTATTTATTTAATTAGTTAGTTAGTTATAGATTTGCTCAATGAAAATCTAATGAAGGGCACTCTGGAACATAGATGGTTGGTGAGCATCAACATTCTTTTCTGTGTATCAGTCTTTTAGGCTCCAAATATCTCTTTGCTCCATGCTTTCCATACATAAAAAATACTCTCTGGAATGGACTTGAGGACACGGGGAGGGGGAGGGGTAAGCTGGGACGACGTGAGAGAGTGGCGTGGACATATATACACTACCAAATGTAAAATAGATAGGTAGTGGGAAGCAGCCACATAGCACAGGGAGATCAGCTCGGTGCTTTGTGACCACCTAGAGGGGTGGGATAGGGAAGGTGGGAGGGAGACGCAAGAGGGAGGAGATATGGGGATATATGTATATGTATAGCTGATTCACTTTGTTATACAGCAGAAACTAACACACCATTGTAAAGCAATTATACTCCAACAAAAATGTTAAAAAAAAAAGTACTCTCTGATTTCTGTAGTGAGATAACCTCCAATCCTGTCCCGTCAGTGTATCCAGCTCAGAGCCAAGCTTTCTGGGTAGTGAGCAACAGTGGCTGCCTAGTGAGCTATGACTCCTCTGGTCCACTGCCTATAACCGCCAGACACACATTACCTGTACCCCACTCCCTCACCCATGATGTAAAGTTGTGGAACAGGAACAATGAATGCTCCCCTTTGGAAGGGAGAAAAATGTGAGACACCGGAAGTCATTGGTCTGAAGCACTGCTATCTGCTGGGTGATGTATTAGTGTTTTTGATTTTAGTCTACAGGACCTCTGTTAAAACTGAGACAGAATCTCAATTAAGTATCCTTTGCTACAAGTCAAACACAACAGAGTAATAATAGGGTAAATTAATAATTTGGCCTTTCTTTCTAGTCCCTCCCTCCAAAGTAATAGTTTTTTTTTTGTTTTTTTTGCGGTACGCGGGCCTCTCACTGTTGTGACCTCTCCCGTTGCAGAGCACAGGCTCCGGACGCACAGGCTCAGTGGCCATGGCTCACGGGCCTAGCCGCTCCGTGGCATGTGGGATCTTCCCGGACCGGGGCACGAACCCGTGTCCCCTGCATCGGCAGGCAGACTCTCAGCCACTGCGCCACCAGGGAAGCCCCTAAAGTAATAGTTTTGTGAGAATCTTTCCACATTTTTCTTCATGTCTTTATAGATGTATAGGTTTTTTTTTTCTGCTTTAAACAAAAATTGAGTCATTCTATCTATCTATCTTTTGTTTTTCTTTACCACTTGGCATAAACTTCATTCCACAACATACATGATAGATCTAATTCATTTATTCCATAGCTACAAGTATTCCATACTATGTATACACTAAGATTTATTTGACCCTTCTCTTATTTATAGGTCTTCAGTTTTTGTCCTATTTTCCTCCAAACAAAAATACAACATACTCACCAAAAGAAAAATATTCTTGAACATAAACATATACAAATGTATAGTGTGTAGTAGAATCTCACATGTGGCTTGTTGAATCAAAGGGTTTGAGCTTTTTCACTTTAATGTATTATGCAAGATTATTATCCAAACTGTAGTAGTTCACACTCTTACGAGCATACCACATCATCACTAACAATGAATGCTATCCATCTTCTGTAATTTTTATCGATATAACAGGTGAGAAATGGTATCTCATTGCTTTAAACTGTATATCCTTGACTACGATCATCTTTTCCTATGTCTGATAGTTTTTACAAATAAGTATTATTAAGTTATCTCAGCCTACCTTCAAATAATGTATAATGCAAGAACTTTACAACAGTAGGCTTCTATCTTCATATCTTCTGTGCTATTCCATTGCACATTTTACCTTCATACATATTACAAGCCACACAATACATTATTACTACTTTTGCTTTAACTATCTTTTAAAGAAATTTAAAAATAGAAAACAAAATTTTCTATATTTCCCACATATTTTTCATTGCCAGCACCCTTTATTCTTTTGTAGAGATCAAAGTTTCCACTGGGTATCATTTCACTTCTGTCTAAAGAAATTCCTTTAACATTTCCTATAGTGCAGGTGTGCTAGTGACAAATTTTCTCAGCTTTTATTTGTCTAAAAATGTCTAATTCACCTGCATTTTGCAGTATTTTTCGTGTTTATATAAAGTGACAGGTTTTTTTCTCCGTAGCATATTAAAGATATTATTCCATGGTCTTTGGGGTTGCATTGTTTCTGATGAGAGTCAGTGGATTTCTTATCTTGTTCTCCTATATGTAATGTCCTTTTTGCCCCCTTGATGTCTTCAAGATTTTTCTCCTTATCACTGATATTCATATTATATTATGATGTGCTTTGGTGTGATTTCCTTGGTGTTAATTCTGCTTAGTGTTTGTTGAACTTGGTAGATCTGTGGGGTTTTTTTGTTTTTGCCAAAATTGGAAAAATATTCAGACATTGTTCCTGTAAACCTTTTTTTTTTCAGTTTTTTTGTTCTCTTTTTGCTTCAGCTTGGATAGTTTCGATTGCTGTGTCTTCAAGTTTATTGCTCTTTCTGCTGCAGTGTCAAATCTGTTAAATCTATCCAGTTTTATTTATTTATTTATTTATTTTTGGCTGCATTGGATCTTTATTGCTGCGTGCGGGCTTTCTCTAGTTGCGGCGAGCAGGGGCTACTCTTTGTTGCGGTGCACAGGCTTCTCATCGTCGTGGCTTCTCTTGTTGCAGAGCATGGACTCTAGGCGCACAGGCTTCAATAGTTGCAGCATGCGGGCTCAGTAGTTGTGGCTCGCAGGCTCTAGAGCGCAGGCTCAGTAGTTGTGGCACACGGGCCTAGTTGCTCCGTGGCATCTGGGATCTCCCTGGACCAGGGCTCGAACCCATGTCCCCTGCATTGGCAGGTGGATTCTTAACCGCTGCATCACCAGGGAAGCCCCCTATCCAGTTAGTTTTAGAAAAAATTTTAAAATGTTTATCATCTTTAGAAGTTCCATTTTTAATAGTTTCCTTTTCACTTGTTATCAGTTTTTCCTTTTAATCCTTGAGTGCATTTATAATAGTTGTAGTAAAGTCCTTGTCTGCTATTTCTTTCATCTTTGCTATTTCTGATTTTATTTCTATTGCCTGCTTATGAGTCACATTAATTGTGCTTCTTTGCCCATGTAGTAATTTTTTACTGAATCCTAGATATTGTAAATGTTACAGGATCTACAGAGGCTAAAATATTTGTTATCTGGTCCTATACAGAAAATAAATTTGCTAACCTTGCCCTAGATGTATAGAATCGTGTTGAGTATAACTGCCAGTACATGGAGTACACAGCATGCAGTTGTCTTTTAAAATCCTACCCCACCCCCGCCTTTCTTCTTTCTTTCTTTCTTTCTTTGCAGTTAATACATCAGTACTTTTTTTTTTTTTTAATTAGGCAACAGTCAAGAATATAAGAGTGGAGAGCAAAATAAACAATGCCCTTTGTTCCCCACCCTCATCACAAACCCAACAACTATCAAATTAAGTTTAGGGAGATTTTGGTCCTCTTATTATATCTATCAGTCCATCCAGACCATACTTTGATAGTGACACCTTCTGTTGTTTGAATTTATGCAAAGTCCCAAGCAAACACAACTTTTAGCTGGGTCTACTGTTAACAGTTTCTAACCTCTACACCCACTTTCTATTCATTGTGTTCACAAACATACGCCTTTCTTTGTGTGGGTACATTTGGGACCATGGTATACATATTGGTCTTTTCTACCATTGTTCATCTTGGAGTTCTTTCCATGTCAAAGTGTGTAAGCCTATCTCGTATTTTTCTTAAACAACTTCATCACATCTATAACACAAATAGGCCACAATTCATGAACTAGTTTCATTTTAATGGACATTTTGTTTTGTAATTTTCCGTTATCAACATGATATTGCAAGAAACATACTTTACATAGTTTATATACGCATTTCTGAACATTTGTGGCTATTTCATGGGATAAATTTTGGAAGTAGAATTTAAGCATCAGAAAAAGTGCATGTTTACAATTTTTATTGAGATATAATTGACATATAACATTATATTTCTTTCAGGTGTACAACATAATTATTTGATATATGTGTATATTGTGAAATAATCATCACAGTGTCTAATTAATGTCCATCATTCCACAGAGTTACGATTTTGTTTTCTTGTGATGAGAACTATTAAGATTTTCTTAGCAACTTTTGAATATGTAATACAGTTTTTTTGTTTTTTGGTTTTTTTTTGCGGTATGCAGGCCTCTCACCGCTGCGGCCCCTCCCGTTGTGGAGCACAGGCTCCGGACGCGCAGGCCCAGTGGCCATGGCCCACGGGCTCAGCAGCTCCGCGGCACGTGGGATCCCCCTGGACTGGGGCACGAACCCGCATCCCCCGCATCGGCAGGCGGACTCCCAACCACTGCGCCACCAGGGAAGCCCTGTAATACAGTATTATTAACTATAGTCACCATGCTGTATACATCCCCAGGAATTATTTATTTTATTTTATAACTGGAAGTTTGTACCTTTTGACCACCTTCACCTATTTCACCCACTCTCCATCCTCTGCCTTCAACAAACACCAGTCTGTTCTCTGTATTCACCAGTTTGGTGTTTGTTTGTTCACTTTTTAGATTCCATGTATAAGTGAGATCATACAGCATTGTTTTTCTCTATCTGACTTATTTTACTTAGCATAATGCCCTCAAGGTCCATCCGTGTTGCTGCAAATGGCAGTAATTCCTTCATTTTTATGGCTGAATAGTATTCCATCATATATATACACACAACTGATCCATTTGTCCATCAGTGGACATTTAGTGTGTTTCCATATCTTGGCTATTGTAAATAGTGCTGCAATGAATTTTGGGGTGTGGATACCTTTTCAAGTCATTGTCTTTGTTTTCTTCCCTGAAGGAGAATTGCTGGATCATATGGTAGCTCTAGTTTTAACTTTTTTGAGGCGGCTCCATACTGTTTTCCATAGTGACTGCCCCAATTTACATTTTTGCCAACAGTGCACAAGGGTTCCCTTTTCTCCACATCCTCTCCAACACTTGTTATTTCTTGTTTTTTTAATAATAGTATTCTAACAGATGTGAGGTGATATCTCATTGTGGTTTTGACTTGCATTTCCCTTTTAATTAGTGATATGGAGTACCTTTTCATGTGCTTGTTGGCCATCTCTATATTATCTCTGGAAAAATGCCTATTCAGATCCTCTGTCCAATTTTTTAATTGAGTTGTTTGTTTTTTTGCTATTGAGTTGTATGAGTTCTTTATATATTTTGGATATTAACCCCTTTCAAATATATGACTTGCAAATTTTTTCTCCCATTCAGTAGGTTGCCTTTTCATTTTGTTGACAGTTTCCTTTGCTGTGTGGAAGCTTTTTTAGTTTGACATAGTCCCACCTATTTACTTTTGCTTTTGTTGCCTTTGCTTTTGGTGTCAAAGCCAAAAAATCATTGCCAAGACCAATGTCAAAAGTTTACTGCCTGTATTTTCTTTTAGGAGTTTTATGGTTTCAGGTCTGATGTTCAAGCTTTAATCTGTTTTGAGTTAATTTTTGTGTAACGTGTAAGAGAGCGGTCTAGTTTCATTCTTTTGCATGTGTCTGTCCAGTTTTTCCTGCACTATCTATCAAAGAGACTGCTTTTTCCCCCTTGTGTATTCTCGGCTTCTTTGTCATAAACCTACATATGTGTGGGCTTATTTCTGGGCTGTCTATTCTGTTCGGTTGATCTGTGTCTATTTTTATGCCAATATCATACTCTTTGATTATGATAGCTTTGTAATATACTTTGAAATCAGGATGCATGATGTCTCTAGCTTTTTATTCTTTCTCAAGATTGTTTTGGGTATTAAGGGCCTTTTGTGGTTCCATACAAATTTTAGTATTGTATGTTCTTTTTGTGAAAGAATGCCATTGGAATTTTGATAGCAATTGCATTGAATCTGTAAATTCTTTGGGTAGTATAGATATTTTAACAATATTAATTCTTCCAATCTATGAGCATGGACTATGTTTCAATTTGTGACTTCTTCAGCTTCTTTCATCAATGTCTTATAGTTTTCAGTGTACAGGTCTTTCACCTCCTTGGTTAAATTTATTCCTAACTATTTTATTCTTTTTGATGCAATTGTAAATGGGATTGCTTTCTTATTTTCTCTTTCTAATAGTTTATTATTAGTGTATAGAAACCTCACTGATTTTTGTATATTGATTTTATATTCTGAAACTTTACTAAATTTGTTTATTACTTCTCAATTTCTTTGCTTTTTTTTTAGTTGAGCCTTTAGGGTTTTCTCTAATAGTATCATATCATCTGCAAATAATGATAGTTTTACTTCTTCCTTTCCAATTGGATGCATTTTATTTCTGTTTCTTGCCTAATTGCTCTAGCTAGGACTTCTAGTACTAGGCTGAATAAAAATGGCAAGAGTAGGCATCCCTGTTTAGTTCCTGATCTTAGGGGTAATACTTTCAGCTTTTCTCCACTGAGTATTATGTTAGCTGTGGACTTGTCATGTATAGCCTTTATTATGTTGAGGTCTAGTCCCTCTGTTCCCACTTTGTTGAGAGTTTTTATCATAAATGGATGTTGAATTTTGTCAGATAACTTTTCAGCATCTATTGATATGATCATATGATTTTTATCCTCCTTTTTGTCAATATGGTGTAACACTTTGATTGATTTGTGGATGTTGAACCATCTTTGCACCCCTGGAATAAATCCCATTTGATTATGGTATATAATTCTTTTAAGGTATTGTTGGATTTGGTTTGCTAATATTTTGTTGAGTATTTGTACATCTATGTTCATCAGGAATATCGGCCTGTAATTTTCTTTTCTTGTAGTGGCCTTTTCTGGTTTTGATAGTGAGGTAATGCTGACCTTGTAAAATGAGTTTGGAAGGGTTCCCTTCTCTTCTATTTCTTGGAAAGATTTTGAGAAGGCATGATATTCTTTAAGTTCTTCTTTAAGTGTTTGTTAGAATTCACCAGTGAAGCCATCAGGTCCTGGACTTTTATTGGTTGGGAAGATTTTGATTACTGATTCAATCTCCTTACTAGTAATAAGTCTGTTCAGGTTTTCTATTTCTTCATGATTCAGTCTTGGTACTTTGTATGTTTCTAGGAAATTATCCATTTCTTTTAGATTGTCCAATTTTTTGCATATAATTATTCAAGGTAGTCTCTTATGACCCTTTGTATTTCTGTGGTATCAGTTGTAATGTCTCCTCTTTCATTTCTGATTTTATTTATTTGAGTTATCTCTCTCTTTTTTTTTTTGGTGAGTCTAGTTCACACCCCCTTTTAACTTTTTGTTTTGTTTACTTTTATTTTTCCTTTCTAATTGTCTATCTCCAGTCTTATTACTGCCCAACTCACTGACACGCTCATTTATGTAATGTATCTTTCCAATTTGCATTCTGTGTGTTTATTCACATACTTATGAATTTATGATAAATATCTAACATTGTTATGTTTTAAAAAATTTAAATGAATGGTATTGCTTTATAAATTTAATACTGTTTTCACATTTGTTTCCCTCTCAACATTGTGTTTTTATGATCGATTCATGTTGTTACAAGTAGCTTTGGTTCATTGTTTCAGCCTGTTGCATAACATTCCTTCAAAAGCATAATCCACATTTCCACATTCATTCTCATATTGATGGGCTTCTCAGTTGCTTCGAACTCCTTGCTGCCACAAATAATACCTTGAACATCCTCGTGTATGTCTCTTGTGCATGTATGTGGATGTTTCTCTAAGGTGTACACCCAGAAATAGAAGTGCTGAGTCATAAGTGATGCACACACTCAAATGAACTAAGTACTACAAGATTGCTCTTTAAAATTGGCTGCACCAGTTGGCAGTCACATGAGTGGCATGTGAGGATATCCGTTTCTCCTCATCTTTTTCAGAAACTTGTACTATCCAATTGTATTAGTTTCCTAATGCTTCTGCAATAAATTACTACAAGCTTGGTGGCTTAAAATAACACAGATTTTTACATTCTTAAGGTCAGAAGTCCAAAGCGGGTCATATTGAGCTAAAATCAGTTTGTTGGCAACGTTGCACTCTTTTCTAGAGACCCTAAGGGAGAATCCATTTTCTTGCCTTTCTCAGCTTCTAGAATCAACTCACATTCCTTGATTCACAGCTCCCTTCATCTTCAGAGATAACAATGGTCAGTCAAGTGTTTTTCATGTCACATCACCCTAACTCTCCCTTTCCTGCCTCCCTCTTTTACATTTAAGGACCCCTGTGATTACATTATGCTCACTTGGATAATCTCCCTCTTTCAAAGTCCACTGATTAACAACTTTAATTCTACCTTCAACCTTAATTCTCTTTTGCCCTGTAACCTAATATATTCACAGGTTCTGGGGATTAAAATGTCAGGATCATTTTGGGGGGGGCGCATTTTTCTGCCTACCACACCAACTTTATAGTTCTTGCCAATTTGTAAAGCATCTCATTGTAGCTAAAATGTACAAAAAAATCTTATAAATTGATAAGAAAAAAAGGAATAGAAAATGAGTAATGGATATAAATAGACAAGTCACAAAAGGAAAAACCTGAAGTGTTAATAAATATATGGAGAGATGCTCAACTTCACTCTTAATAATAGGAACGCAAGTTAAAACTACACTGAAACTTTTTTGTAACAATTTGAGATATTTTTGGTAACATTTGAGATATATTGAGATATAGTTATTATACCACATAACTCATCCATGTAAAGTGTAGAAGTCAATGGTTTTAGTATATTCATAGAGTTGTGCAACCATCACTATAATCAATTTCAGACTGTTTTCATCACCTCCCAAAGAAACACTGTAAACTTTAGCTATCACCTCCAACCCCTCTAACCCTCCTGACCGGAGGCAACCACTAATCTATTTTCTGTGTCTGTAGATTTGCCTGTTCTGGACATTTCATATAAATGGAATGACATAATATACGGTCTTTGGCAGCTGGCCTCTTTCACTTAGCATGTTTTCAAGGTTCATTTGTGTTGTAGCATGTATCACTAACTTTATTCCTTTTTCTGGTTAAATCTTATTCCATTTTATTGATATACTTCATTTTGTTTAGCCATTCATCAATTGATGGACATTTTGGTTGTTTCTGTCTTTTGGTGGAATGATGCTGTTATAAGCTTTCATGTACAAATTTATGTGTGGACATATGTTTTCATTTCCCTTGGGTATATTCCTAAGAGTGAAATTGCTTGGTCTAATATAACAACTCTATGTTTAAGTTTTTGAGAAATGTTCAATCTGTTTTCCAAGGTGGCTGCATCATTTAAAATTCCTACCATCAGCAGTGTATACAGGTTCTTCACCAAAACTTAATATCTGTCTTTTTATTATAGCCATCCCACTGTGTGTGAAGTGGTTATCTCTTTGTGGTTTTCACTTGCATGAGACCATTTTTTACCTGTCATATTAGCAAAGATCAAATTTTGAAAAAACACTGAGATGGAGAGTATATCGGGAGAAAACAGGCACTAACCAACATTGCTGGTGGGAATGTGAATTAGTGCAACCTCTAGGGAGGTATTTTGGCTATTTGGCTTATTTATTGATATCTTAAATGCACAAAACCTTTGACTTAACAATTCCTCTTCTAGCAATTTGAACTTGAGATACTTTTGCATATGGAAATGTGGAAAGTGATTTACGTACAGGGCTTTTCACAATAGCATTGTTTGTACCAATATTAATTAGTATGGGACTGGTTATGTAAATGGAATGCAGTGCTACACTTTAAAAGAATGAGGCAATTTCATATGTACTAATATGAATTTATCCCCAAGATATATTGATATGTGAAGAAAGATGGGGTACTGAGCAATGTTCCACTATGCTGTCATTTTATAAAAAAAAAAAGAAAGAAAAATATATATTTGCCTGTGTATCCCTAGGATATCTCTGAAAGAATGCATAAGAAACCAAGAGTGATTTCCCCTGGAGAAGGGAATTAAGTGGCTGAGAAAGGGTGGGAGGTCATTTTTAAATAATATTTCTTTCTTTTTGTATTTTAAATTTTCGAACTATATGTATGCTGTAGTTATTTTATGAATAATTTTTACTTAAAATTTTCTGCATAAAGGTCTGGCATTACTTATTATGCTAATTCCAACTTTATCTTTTGTTATAAAAGAAATCTTTTTATTATGTTTTTTAATTGGAAAAAAAATCTTTTTATTATGTTTTCTAATTGGATATTGCTGGAACCACGGGGCACTAATGATTCTTATATACAGATCTTGTTCTGATAAATTATTATAACACTCTTTTATAATAGTTAATCTTATTGGTTATCATAGTTTATCTTTTTTTATATAAATGATTGTATCACCTAAAAATATGAAACCTTTGTCACTTCTAATTCTTATACTTCTTATTTTTTTAATTGTCTTATTGTGTTGGTTTGGTGGAGTTTTCCTTGACCCATTTCCCCTAACAGGTCAACCTTGAGTGGTTCACAGAATTATTCAAGCTTTCCATCAAACCTGGGTCTGAGGCTATGTGCTTCTTCTTCTCACAAGTAGTGAAACTCCAGTCCCAAAGGTCTGTAATTATTTCCTTCACCCCTGTGAATTCTGCTTTAGCTCCTACTCAGTGCTTTTACTTTGGGCCTCTCTTCATTTCTGGCAAATGGGGTAGTTCTTTCTTACTTTTGGCTTGGCTATGTATTTTAAACAAAATTTTTAAAAAATTCAGAATTTCAATGTATTTGGAATTAGAGACAGCTTCTTATATCACCTGCTATATTATTATCAGGAAGTCTCCATCTGCTTTGGACAGAGTGTTTGTGTTCCCCCCCAAAGTCATATGTTGATGCCTTAATCTCCAGTGTGATGGTATTTGGAGGTAGGCCTTTGGGAAGTAATAGGTTTGGATGAGGTCATGTGCGTAGAGCTCCCATGATGAGATTGGTGCCCTCATAAGGAGTTAAAGAAACCTAAGCTCTCTCTTCACATTGTGAGGAAATCAAGAAGACAGCTCTCACAGGAACCTGACCATGCTTTCACCCTGATCTCAAACTTCCAGCCTCCAGAACTGTGAGAATTAAATATTGTTATTTAAGCCACCCAGTCTCTAGAATTCTTGTTATAGCAGCCCAAACTAACTAAGACACCGTCTGACCACCACCCCTTTTTAATACCCATTTTTGTCCGTATTTCTTTTCCCAGTCATTCAAATATGGATATATCAATATTTGTCAGAAATTTTGACCCTCTTTGGTTCTCTTCATATTCTTTTCCCATTGGTGTATTAGTATTCTACTGCTGCATCACAAATTGCCACATAGGTAACAGTTTAAAACAATATATATTTATTATCTCAGAGTTTTGGTGGGTCAGGAGCCCGGGCATGGCTCAGCTGGGCTCTCTGCTCATAAAGCGTCTCACAAGGCTGCACTCATGGTGTTGACCAGGGCTGTGACATTATCTGAAGCATGCTATCCTCTTCCAAGCTCACAGGGTTGTTGGCAGAATTCATTTCCATGCAACGATAGAACTCTTGGTGGCTTGTTCCTTCAAGCCAGCAGAAGAATCTCTTTGAACGTGGGGAAGGCCTCAGTCCCTCTTTTAGAGGGCTCATCTGATAATCTCCCTTTTAACTGACTCAACGCTAACTGATTTGGGACCTCAATGACACCCACAAAATACCTTCACCTTTGCCATATAAGGTAGCATAATTACAGGAGTGATATCCTACCACCACTACCATTTTCTGTTGGTTAGAAACAGGTCGCAGGTTCCACACTCAAGAAGGGAGGATTATACAAAGGTATGAATACTGGAGAGTGAGAATCATGGGACTATCTTAGAAGTCTGCCTATCACACTTGGTAATCTTATACTTGAATACTATTTGAAATTCACTCTTTAGCAGGAATGAATCTCAAGTCTGTACCTTAACTTCAGTTTCTTTTTCAATAACCATTTCAGCCATCTAACGAGCATCTCTGCTTCTGTGGCCCATGAGCATTTCAAACTCGATACGGTAAACCTTGATCAATGATGTATCTAATTCTCACATAAGGAGATGATTGTCTGAGTTCATAATTTAAACTTAGCCTTTAAAGTCATGAGTTTCCTCTGCACATACCCATTCCACAAGCTGATCTTTTTCACTTTGTTAGGGCTATTGCATTAAAAGCTGAGTTTCATTGGCTAGGCACTCAGCTGGGCTAACTACTAAGTCACTTGCTGTTATAGAGCACTGCCTCAGGCTTCAGCATCCTTAGAAATTACACGTCATGCTCCTCAACGGTCTCTCTAGAGTAGTCAAAACCACGCACACTATAAGGTGTTTGTTCTGTATTTTTAAAACCCAACTTCCCTCTACTCCTCTAACCAACTATTTTTCAAGTTGTTCATGGGTTGCTTAATGCTATCACCATCTTCCAAACCATCCAGTCTTACAACTCTAAAGTAGTGGTGTGTGAACTTAAGTGGTGGTATTTAAGAAAGGAAGGAATCTCCTGATTTATTATGCAAAGAAGCTTTTGCGAATGAGCATATGTGCATTCTTTTCCAGGAATGATGCCCTTAGCTTTCTTTAGATTTTCAAAGGTGTGCATAACTGAATAAAACTGACTTAGAGTTAATTTTGTTTTTTCTCTCTCCTTTTTAACTTTGGCTGGGTTGTCAATTTCTTTCAACATTGCCACCTTGATATTCTTAGTATTTCTGTCATCACTACCAGCATCCTAGTTCAGGTATTCATTGCCTTTGTATTATATTCCTAATTACTCTTTCGCCAATTTAATCTTCCTAAAGCCCAAATTTGAACATGTGTTTAGCCAGTCAACCATTCATTCAGTTTACAGTGCCAATTGCTGAGAATACCAAGATGGGTAGATATTTCATATCCTCAATCTTTTCCCATTTTGGTGAAAAAAAAAACAGATATAAAGATATTTTTAAACAACAGCATATGTGCAAGAGTAAGTTTTACTATGTGTATACTGCTATGGTAATAATCAGAAGAGGATCTAACTCATCCTGAGGGAATAAAAAACAGAGTCACAGGATGTGACACTCACGGTGGGTCTGGAAGGATGAATAGGAACTTTGCAGGTCCAAAGGAGCGTGGAAAGATCATCGATGGAGATGGATTGTATGGTTAGATGTAAGGAGTCAAAGTGTAGGTTGAGCTTGGGAAGGTTTGAATAATTTCTACGAATCCTAAAGATGCACGGGGTGGAGTGTGAGAAATGAGCTGACATGTAGGGTTGGTCAGATTGGAAGATTCTCATTTGTCTTTTGTGAGGACCCATGAAAGATTCAACCGTCCATTCCATTAGTGGCAATTTGTTAAATGCCTGGTATGGGTTGGGCGTTATGATAGGCCCCACAGGAAAGAGGTGATAAGAGACACAAATTGAAATTTTGTAAAAGAGTAGAACTTAAATGTTCTCACCAAAAAAAAAAAAAAAAAAAAAGGTAAATATATGAGGTGATAGATGTGTTAATTAACTTGATGCAGGGAAGAATCCTTTCACAATGTATGTGTATATCAAATCGTCATGTTGTACACTTTAAATATCTTACAATTTTGTTTCTCATCTATACCTCACTAATGCTGAGGGGAAAAAAAGAGATGTATAGATAAGTAATCATAATAGAGTTTGATGAATTCTGTGAAACTGGCCATCTTGTAAAATGGGGAGGCAGATCAGGGAAGCTTTTTGAAGGAAGATATATGAGCCCAGGGACTTCCCTGGTGGCGCAGTGGTTAAGTCTCCACATTCCCAATGCAGGGGCCAGGGTTCAATCCCTGGTCAGGGAACTAGATCCCACAAGCATGCCGCAACTAAGAGTTCACATGCCACAACCAAGATCAGGCGCAACCAAATAAATAAATAAATAAACATTAAAAAAAAGAAAGTGTTATTAACAACTACAATGTATAATCATTGTACTTTAAAAAAAGAAAAGATATATGAACCCAGTGTTTTGCACATAGAAGGCACACATTAAAGTTCCTTGGATGATTACATGGACAAGAGACTGGCTGGCTGATGTGACAGGGAGGGGTCTCCCAAGTAGAGGACAAAGGAATAAGCATGTTATGTTTAGGGAGAGAGAATTATCCTGAAGTATACAGAGAACTGTTGAAGCACTAAAAACATTGACCTAATTCTCCTTTTAAGTCTTGAAATAGAGAGGAGAGTGACCTGGAGGAAGGAGAGACTGGGTACTCTGTGAGTGGGGCAGAGATGCAGAGGAGAATATGGAATTAAGAGACATTTAGAAACAGATTCCAAAATAGGACTCAACCAGATTATGGAATGTCACATAGAGGAGGATTGTGAGTTCAGCTTTGGACAGGCTGAGTTTGAGGCAGTTTGGAGTTATGACGGAGGATGTCTAGTAGGCAACTGGCTATATAAGCCTGGTACTTTGAAGAGAGATCTAGCCAAGACATATAGAAGGCATCAGCATGAAGGTGGTAATTGAAAACATAAAAGTACATGAGATCATCCAGGGAGATTTTATAAAGTCCTTGGGAACCTTAGAAACACTAATCTTGAAAGAATGTGAGAAAAAAAGGGATAGACAAGAAACTGTAAGAGGCTGGGGAAAAATCAGGAAGAGAAAGAGACCATGGAAACTGAGGGAGGAACTAACTTAAAAAGGCAAGGAACTGTCCAAAATGATAAGTTCTGCTTCAGAGGAGTGCATTTAGTCATTAAATTGATTTGTGAAATATATATTGGGAACATAGTCTGTGTCAGGTTCTAAACATTATGAATAGAAGCAATTCTAAATATTAAGGATAGAAATTCAGAGTTTGGTGGCTTACATTTTGGTAGAGGAGTATTTATATAAGCAAATATGTACAATGAAATATTTAAGGTGTTTGATCAAAATTTCCGTAAGTTATACCAAAAAACACCAATGCAAGAGAGACCAGTTCTACCTGTGGAGGGCAGGGGAAATGGAAAGGATTCATATAGAGGGTGACATATGCGAAAGTATTAATTGGATTTGGCAATTACCTGCGTAAGAGGAATTCTTTAGAGGTAAGGAAAAAGGTCAAATTGTAGTTGGTAAGGAGTAAATGAGAAATAAATAAATAAGAAATGTAAGTTATCCTTTCAAGAAATTTGGCCCTGAATACAAAGGGGTAATTTCAGGTTCTGTCTCGTTCTCTCTCAGCTTCTGCTTATGGTGACTTCTGTCTGTATGTCTGTATTGATCATGTTTTTATTTATGTATTTATTTATTTATTATTGAAGTATAGTTGATTTACAATATTGTGTTAGTTTCAGGTGTACAGCAAAGTGATTCAGATATATATATATATAGTTATGTATATACATACATATCATACCATTCTTTATTCTTTCATACCGTATCTTTATCCATTTATCTGTTGATGGACACTTAGATTGCTTCCATGTCTTGGCTATTGTAAATAGTGCTGCTGTGGACATTGGGGTGCATATCTTTTCGAATTAGAGTTTTTGTCTTTTCCAGATATATGCCCAGGAGTGAGATTTCTGGATCACATGGTAATTCTATTTTTAGTTTTTTAAGGAAGCTTCATACTGTTTTCCATAGTGGCTGCACCAATTTACATTCCCACTGACAGTGTAGGAGGGTTCCCTTCTCTCCACACCCTCTCCAGCATTTATTATTTGTAAACTTTTTGAAGATAGCCATTCTGATGCCTCATTGTAGTTTTGATTTGCATTTCTCTAATAATTAGCGATGTTGAGCATCTTTTCATGTGCCTGTCGGCCATCTGTATGTCTTCTTTGGGGAAATGTCTATTTAGGTCTTCTGCTCATTTTTTTTTTTTTTTTTTTGCGGTACGCAGGCCTCTCACTGTTGTGGCCTCTCCCGTCGCGGAGTACAGGCTCCGGACGCGCAGGCTCAGCGGCCATGGCTCACGGGCCCAGCTGCTCCGCGCATGTGGGATCTTCCCGGACTGGGGCACGAACCAGCGTCCCCTGCATCGGCAGGCGGACTCTCAACCACTGCGCCACCAGAGAAGCCCCTGTTCGGTTTTTTGATATTGAGTTGTATGAGCTGTTTGTATATTTTGGAAATTAAGCCATTTTTGGTTGCATCATTTGCAAATATTTTCTCCCAGTCTGTAGTTTGTCTTTTCATTTTGTTTATGGTTTCCTTTGCTGTGCAAAAGCTTTTTTATAAGTTTGATGATCATGTTTTTTACTTTCTGTGTTTTATGATGCTTTGACATTTTGGGGCCTTGCAGACCTGGGGAGAGACCTCCCCTCCCAGGACTAGCTAATTCCTAAGATAGTAAACAGTTTGCTTTCAAACACTCTTCATATACAGATCAACTGTCTTAGTCAGCTCCAGTTGCTATAACAAAATGCCATAAACTGGATGACTTAAACAACAGACATCTACTTCTCAGAGTTCTGGAGACTGGGAAGGTCAAAGTCAAGGTGCCAGCAGATTTGTTCCTGGTGAGAGATCTCTTCCCAGCTTGCGTATGGCTGCCTTCTTGCTGTGTGCTCACATGGCCTTTCCTCCGTGCACTCTCATGGAGAGAGATTTCTCACTCTCTTCCTCTTCTTACAAGGACACTAATCCCATCAGGAGGGTCCTACCCTCATGACTTAATCTAAGCCTAATTACTTCCCCAGATCCTCACCTCCAAATACTATCACACTGGGAACTCGGGCATCAACATATGAATTTCGGGGGGACACAAACATTCAGTCCATAACACCAACTAACCTAAAGTCCATATCCCTGAACACCTCCTTTATACAATTTCCATGCATCAAGTCAGTATCTCCCATTCCTCAAACCACCCCATGTCCGAGTACCAGACGACTGAAGACCACTTTTATAGCCCAGAGTCCACTGGGATTATTCAAACTACCCAATCCTAAACTTGCTCAAACTTACCTGCTCTGCCCTGCTCATTCCTTCCCATGAAAACCCCCCAAAAGGCTGTAGGACATGTTCTCACCTCACTCTTTCTGCCTCCTGACCAATCCTGGAACTTCCCTATGTGGCCCTGCACAGTGTGGTGTGCCCCCTTCTCTTGGGAACTGTGAGTAATAAAGCTCACAGTTTCTACAGTGAGGTATCACCTCACACCGGTCAGAATGGCCATCATCAGAAAATCTACAAACAACAAATGCTGGAGAGGGTGTGGAGAAAAGGGAACCCTCTTGCACTGTTGGTGGGAATGTAAATTGATACAGCCACTATGGAGAACAGTATGGAGGTTCCTTCAAAAACTAAAAATAGAACTACCATATGACCCAGCAATCCCACTACTGGGCATATACCCTGAGAAAACCATAATTCAAAAAGAGTCATGTACCACAATGTCCATTGCAGCTGTATTTACAATAGCCAGGACATGGAAGCCACCTAAGTATCCATCTACAGATGAATGGATAAAGAAGATGTGGCACATATATACAATGGAATATTACTCAGCCATAAAAAGAAACGAAATTGAGTTATTTGTAATGAGGTGGATGGACCTAGAGTCTGTCATACAGAGTGAAGTAAGTCAGAAAGAGAAAAATAAATACCGTATGCTAACACATATATATGGAATCTAAAAAAAAAAAAAAAATGGTTCTGACCCTAGGGGCAGGACAGGCAGGAATAAAGACACACATGTAGAGAATGGACTTCAGGACACGGGAAGGGGGAAGGGTAAGCTGGGACGACGTGAGAGAGTGGCATGGACATATATACACCACCAAATGTAAAATAGATAGCTAGTGGGAAGCAGCCGCATAGCACAGGGAGATCAGCTCGGTGCTTTGTGACCACCTAGAGGGGTGGGATAGGGAAGGTGGGAGGGAGACTCAAGAGGGAGGAGATATGGGGATATATGTATATGTATAGCTGATTCACTTTGTTATAAAGCAGAAACTAACACACCATTGTAAAGCAATTATACTCCAATAAAGATGTTAAAAAAAAAAAACCCTCACAGTTTCCTTTCCATGTCATCACTCAGTCATCTCTATAAAATAAATCCCAAGTACAATCAAGACAATGTCTCGGATTGAATATTACTAATGGGAGAAGTTGTGATTAAATTTGTTTGTCACTGTATTATTAGTTCTTTAAGGCAGCTATAAAGAATTACCACAGGGGCTTCCCTGGTGGCGCAGCGGTTGAGAGTCCGCCTGCCGATGCAGGGGACACGGGTTCGTGCCCCGGTCCGGGAAGATCCCACATGCCGCGGAGTGGCTAGGCCTGTAAGCCATGGCCGCTGAGCCTGCACGTCTGGAGCCTGTGCTCCGCAACAGGAGAGGCCACAACAGTGAGAGGCCCGCGTAACGCAAAAAAAAAAAAAAAAGGATTACCACAAACTAGGTGACCTAAACGATGGAAATTTATTCTCTCACAGTTCTGGAGGCAAGAAGTCTGAAATCAAGGTGGACCATGCTCCCTCTGAAGGCTTTAGGGAAGAATCCTTCTTTGCCTCTTCCTAGCTTCTGGTGGCTCCCAGCAGTCCTTGGAATTCCATGGCTGTAGCAGCATCCAATCTCTGCCTATTTCTTCACATGATGTGTTCTTATGAGGACACCAGTCATTAGATTTAGTGCCCACCCTAATCCGGTATGACTTTATCTTAACTTAGTTAATTATATCTGCAGAGACTTTTTCCCCAAATAAAGTCATATTCTGAGGTTCTGGATAGACATGAATTTTGGAGACATTATTGAATCTAGCACAGTCACTCTCCAAACTGGTATGAGGCAGAGTTCTCACATTAGGCTGCTCACATAGAGAGCTTATGCTGCCGGCTGTGCTTACATGCAACAACCCAGCTTCAAGATGGAGTTTCCTATCTAATTGAAACATACACAGATTCAGAGGAGGAATTGTTGAAAATAAATGCCTTCAAAACATTGATCCTTGGGACTTCCCTGGTGGTCCAGTGGTTAAGACTCCACGCTTCCAATGCAGGGGGTGTGGGTTCAATCCCTGGTCAGGGAACTAAGATCCCACATGCCAAAAAAATAAATTAAAAAAAAAAAAAGATTCTCTAGAGAACATTTTTTAAAGGCTTACTTGTTCCCAGGCATACACTCCTGCCTGTGGGAGAACGTTAAGATTGGTGATGGGGCTCCTTGTTGAAGAGGCAGTACTACTGGTTCCAAGAGACACCTGAGCACAGCTCAGTGGACCAGCCAGTGTGTCCCAACAGTGGGACCCTCTGAGAAAGTCAGCTTCTGAAAAACTGATTCTGGTTACCTCTTCCCATCCAAACCTGGCTGGCAAGAGGCCAGGGAAGACCATGAGAATTTGCAGGAGCAAGACCTGGAAGTAAAGTCTAGGTATGTGAGCTTGGCATTTGGACTCTTTCCTTTTAGAGATGCCAGACAAATGTGTGACTGAGAAGCTCCTTGAGAAGTCCCAGGAGTTGCAGGGACAAAAAAATGGATCTCAGAAAATGTTCCCTGGTAAACTCTACAGGCATTCAGTTGGGATCCTGAAGGGCTTCAGTCTATGAGTCAATGGGAGTAGGAAATAGGCTTCACAAGAACTCCAGCCTAGCTTTGCATTATTTTAATCCCAGATTGCATTAAGATGATCTACCTCTCGCCAAACTTCCTGCCAAAAGTAAAGATCAACCCAGGGCCCCAAATTGCCTTCATATTTCTTCATGTACAATGTCTAGAATTCAATAAAAAAGAATGAAGCCTACCAAAATAATAATTAACCTAAACCAGAAAGAAAATATGAACAGAGCCACAGGAGATACAAATGTTGGGGGTTTTAGACATGATTTTAAAATAACTATGAGAATGTGTTTAAGAAATTAAAGAACAAGATGAATAATTTTGTCAGAGAACTGAAAACTATAAAAATGAATCAAATGGAAGTTCTAGAACTGAAAAATAAAAAGTAAGCACTGAATAGATTGATTTAATAGTAGATTCGATGCAGCTAAAGAGAAAATAAAATTGGATATATGTCAGAGTCAAATATCCAGACTGAAGCAGGGAGAGACAAAAGAGGTAAGTGACACGTAGAACACAGTAAAAAGGTCTAACATACATGGAGCTGGAGTCCATTGAGAGAGAAGAAGGCAGAGGACAGAATCCAGGCTATATAAAGAGCTTCTAGCAGCAGACAACTCAAAAGAAAGATGGGCAAGAGACTTGAAGGCACTTCTACAGAAGAGGGGTTATGGGCTGAATTATGCACCCCCTCCCCCAATTCATATGTTGAAGTCTTAACCCCTAGCACCACAGAATGTGACCGTATTTGGAGATAGACTCTTTAAAGGAGGAAGTAAGTTAAAATGAGGTCATTAGGATGGACCCTAATCCAATTTGACTAGTGTCCTTATAAGAAGAAATTAGGACACAGACATACACAGAGGGATAACCACGTGAAGACAGGAAGAACATAGCCATCTACAAGTCAAAGAGAGAAGAAAGCCTCAGAAGAAAGCAACCCAGCTAACACTTTGATCTCAAACTTCTAGCCTCCAAAATTGTGAGAAAATAAGTTTCTGTTGTTTAAGCCGCCTAGTCTGTGATACTTTGTTATGGCAGCCCCAGCCAGCAGATGCAGAAAGTATTCATAAGGCCAGTTAATACACGAAAAGGTGTTCAACCTCACTAATCATCAGGGAAATGCAAATTAAAAACACTAGGCTACAACCACACCCACCTGAATGGCTAAAATTTAAACATCTGACAGTGCCAAAAGTGTTAACTATTGCTATAATTGTCGACTCAGTTTACAGATATTTGTAAAACATTGTCCCAGGCACTGTACTAGAGAAAGGGACTCTAAACAAGGTAGACACTTTTCTTACACTCCTTGAACTTGTGGTCTGGGAGGGAAGACAGAGAGCTAAATTAGCTAACAAATAATATATATGTGCTAAGTGCAATGATTGTGAAAGTGTGGGATGCCTTGGGACACACAGCAAGAATACCTAGCCTAATATGGGAGTAAAATCAGTGGCAATTAAGAAGAGGAGTAAGCATTGCAGGGCTCTTCTAATGAGAGTCAGACTGAGATTCGTGGGCTCCACAGGCAGCCTAATAACTGGTGTTCCTTCAGGGAGATGATTTTCAAATAGATATTCAACATTTATTCAAAGATGAGGCTGAATCTCTTTGGGGGAAGAGCAAAGAAGGACCTCAGGGTCTGCTTCAGCCTGTCCCCTAGTATTCACAGAAATCCTGCTCTGGCCATAGACTCATCAAAACAGAAGCCTTCAATCAAGCCTGGCTTCATGGATGTGTGACCTGTAAGGATGCACAGGTCCCAAGCTTAAAAGAGTCTTGCGCTTGGTTTAATGCTCTGCTGTCCCCAATTTTTGAAATTCTTAATAATTTTTGAACAAGGAGCTCCAATTCATTTTTCACTGGGCCCCTTAATTTATGTAGCTGGCTTGGCCTGTAACTAACAACACTTGAGATCCTTAAACAGTAGTTTAGCATTCTCCTTGGGAGTTATATATGGCCAGGATTATTGTGAATACAGACTCTCTGTCTGTATAATTCTGGGTCCACTCCAGACCTCCTGAATCAGAATCTCCATTTTAGGAGTTCCCTGGCAATTTAGTGCACATTAAAGTGGGAGAAGTGTTCATTGATAACACTTCTTCTCCCCTAGGAGCTGAGGTTGGAACTAACTCCACCCCTGACTCCTGGGCATGTGACTTGGCCTGGCCAATGAAAGCATTGCACTCCTTAGCAACAGTGATTAATTAGCTTAGAGATAAGTATGTGATGTGGGTTATTCCAAGCACCTTAATTGTTGGAATTTGTGTAGGAGCTGCTCAGCTGAGACCATCTCTTTTTCCCTGGGACTGCTAGCAGTAAGAGTGACCTTATGGTGGACACCATATGAAGCTTGAAAATAAGCCAACTGTGTAGAAGGACAAGCCAAGAGATGGGGGAAAACAAAGTCTTGATGCCATTGCCTTAGCTCCTGGATCAAGAGGTACTTAAAGTTAAATCTACCCTTGGATTTTTTTTTTTTTTTTTTTTACCTGATGCAATAAACTCTTATTTTCATTTAAGTTCATTTGAATCAGGTTTTCTACTCTTTGGTACCAAAAGAGCCCTGATGGATAAACCCCTCTCTGTTTAATTTTATATAAGGTGACCCTCAGAGCTAGAGAGATGTTTTGCTGCAGTTGTGTGTACTCACCAATAGATGCACTTTTTAAAAAAAATTTTATTGATTGATTGATTTTTTTGGCTGTGTTGGGTCTTTGTTGCTGCACGCGGGCTTTCTCTAGTTGCGGTGAGCAGGTGCTACTCTTCGTAGCGGTGTGCGTGCTTCTCATTGCTGTGGCTTCTCTTGTTGCAGAGCACGGGCTCTAGGCGCGTGGGCTTCAGTAGTTGTGGCATGAAGGCTCAGTAGTTGTAGCTCTCGGGTTCAGTAGTTGTGGCTTGCGGGCTCTAGAGCGCAGGGTTAGTAGTTGTGGCACACAGGCTTAGTTGCTCCACGGCATGTGGGATCTTCCCGGACCAGGGATTGAACCCGTGTCCCCTGCGTTGGCAGGCAGATTCTTAACCACTGCTCCACTAGGGAAGTCCCAATAGATGCACTTTTTGCTTGAACTATCCAGTCTAGTAATCAAGTTGCAGAAATTCACCGGATAATTACGAAATTTCTACTTTGTTTACTTTAAATGACACCAGTCTTGGATCAAAAATATTTTTTCTTTGTGCTTTTCTGCTGTTTCAAAACATGCTATTCAGTTGTAGCTATTAGTGGAGGACCAGTCAATTCCAATGTGTAATAACAGGTTTCCTTCTGGGGTGTAACTTCCTTAGGTGGTTCACTGAGCAAACAATGCTAAGAATGAAAAGGTCCTCTTTCCCCATCAGGAATCTATGGCTAAAAGCACTTCTGTAACCAAAGCCTGCCCTTCTCCCCATGTTCACTATCTCCTCTAATTGCAGCTTAAGTTCCATTATCTCAAGGAAATGATTAATCAAGCTTTTTCTTCAATACAACATCAGTCCTTTTTCCTTCAAAGCATACTAAACTATGTTTTACTTGTCTCTGACTTGTCTACTAGGCTAAAGGTTATAAAGTTTCTTAAGGTTACAAATCTAACTCGAATATAGAACATGAGAGCTGGAAAGGACTGAAAGATTCTTTAGCTGAATCCTTTTACTTTCTCTGTCTCTCTCACTGTCTCTTCCCCTCTGCTTCTCTCTCTCTCTCTCTAGTTGCAAGACAGGAATAAAGATGTAGACATAGAGAATGGACTTGAGGACACGGGGTGGGAGGGGGAAGCTGGGGCAAAGTGAGAGTAGTAACGTCATACATACACTACCCAATGAAAAACAGATAGCTAGTGGGAAGCAGCTGCATAGCACAGGGAGATCAGCTGGGGGCTTTGTGAGCACCTACAGGGGTGGGATAGGGAGGGTGGGAGGGAGGCTCAAGAGGGAGGGGATATGGGAACATGTGTATGCATATGGCTGATTCACTTTGGTGTACAACAGAAACTAACACAGCACTGTGAAGCAATTATACTCCAATAAAGATCTATTAAAAGAAAATTATAGGGCTTCCCTGGTGGCGCAGTGGTTATGAATCTGCCTGCCGATGCAGGGGACACAGGTTTGAGCCCTGGTCCGGGAAGATCTCACATGCCGCGGAGCAACTAAGCCCATGCACCACAACTACTGAGCTTGCGCTCTAGAGCCCGTGAACCACAACTACTGAGCCCGCAAGCCACAACTACCGAAGCCCGTGCACCTAGAGCCCATGCTCCCAATAAGAGAAGCCACCGCAGTGAGAAGCTTGCGCACCACAACGAAGGATAGCCCCTGCTCGCCGCAACCAGAGAAAAGCCCATGTGCAGCAACGAAGACCCAATGCAACCAAAAATAAAATAAAGTAAAATAAGTTTAAAAGAAAAAAAAGGAAATTATAGATACGACCAAAGCCCACCCTATCCTTCCCTTCCTCCCTCCCGCCTAGAGGTTAGCTCTATGGTGAAGCTGGTATACATCAATCCAGTATATGTTTTTGTACTTTTATGATGTATTTTAGTGTCTGAAAATTTGTATAAAGGGAATCAGATTGACATATCCTTTTGCAGTGTGCTTTTTTCCCCACTCACTCATATTCTTGAATTTATCCCTGTCGATAATGTGGATCAGGTCTGGGACAAGCTTGCATGTGAGCACAAGGAAGCATGTATACAGCTGCTCATTGCAGCACTATTTGTGATGGTGAAAAAGTTGAAACTACCCCAGGTAGGGGAATGGATGAGCTGAGGTTTATTCATATAATGGAATGCCAATCCATAATTAAAACAAATAACTTCTGTATTTTACATGGTCCAGAGAGGTTATGTGAAATGGCAAATGTCACTCAGTTGAACAGTGGGAAATCTGAGCCTGAATCCAGAACCCCTGGGTCTAACCTAGGGCTCTTTGTTTTTATTTTTTAATATCTACTCTTTTGTGTGTAAATTTTTTTTTAAATAAATTTATTTATTTTTATTTTTGGCTGCATTGGGTCCTCGTTGCTGCGTGCAGGCTTTTCTCTAGTTGTGGCAAGCAGGGGCTACTCTTCACTGCGGTGCACGGGCTTCACATTGTGGTGGCTTCTCTTGTTGCAGAGCACAGACTCTAGGCGCGTGGGCTTCAGTAGTTGTGGCACTCGGGCTCAATAGTTGTGGCTCGCAGGCTCAGTATTTGTGGCTCGCGGGCTCTAGAGCACAGGCTCAGTAGTTGTGGCGCACGGGCTTAGTTGCTCCTCAGCATGTGAGATCTTCCCCGAACAGGGCTCAAACCCGTGTCCCCTGCATTGGCAAGCGGATTCTTAACCACTGCACCACCAGGGAAGCCCATAGGGCTCTTTTTAAATTAAACTTATATTTTTAAATAATTTCAAACTTACAGGAAAACCATGAAAATAACACAAAGAATTGACATATACCTTTACTGGATATTTTTAACGTGTCGCTTTTGTTTTGTCATCTCTCTCCTATCTCTCTTGAGACACAATTTCTTCACTAAGCTATCTGAGAGAGATTGCTTGCATATATTATTGCCCTTTAGCTGAAATACTCCAATGTGTTTTCATATAAATATATTTTTAAATATTCACAGTGCAGGTATCAAATAGAGGAAATTTTAACATTGATACAGCATTTTAAAAGTAAACTGCAGCTCATATTAAAATTCTGCTGAATGTCCCACTAATAGTCTTGATAGTAAATTGCCCCTCATACTTGCCCTCGGCATAGGATTCAGTCCAGAATCATGTGTCGGTTTTAGTGGTCAAGCCTAGTTTTCAAATGATTTATTATTGCTGCATCTGAACATGTTTCACAGGTGTGCTTTTTGTAATTGCTGTATTACACACACCTGCTGACTTTAATATACTCTTGGTATAATTACTATATTCTTGGTGCTGTGTACAGTATTACTACCAAGAAGAAAACTCCAGTCTTGCGTAGCAAATGTTAATTTTAAAGAAACAATTTAAACCACAGCTGAGAAATTCACAGTAGAGCACAGTGCTGAGTTAGGCATATGGTGGGAGTGAGTGACCTTTGTTCAAAATCTTACAAGCTGGGTGACCCTGGCACAATGCAACAGCTCTCTGACTCAGTTTCCTCAGCTGCAAAGTGGTGATGATAATACCTCACAAGTTGTTGGGAAGTTAAACAGTGTTTGGGAATAGCCCCATATGAATTCATAGAACTCATTTAGAGCAGATCGGGTTTGTTTTTAGTTTGTGCACTGAGATTTAGTTTCTGTCAAGTTTGTGTTAATGGTTATGACACCTAGTAGCCCTTAAACCTATTCACAGCAGAAGTGGGCGGTGACACTTAAGTCATTTCTTCCCCAGTTTATGACAAGGTTACCTGGTTTCTGCACAAACACAGATAAGGTGCTTTCTCTTTTACACATTATACCACATAAAACTTGGTACTTGGGGCTTCCCTGGTGGCGCAGTGGTTGAGAGTCCGTCTGCCGATGCAGGTGACACGGGTTCGTGCCCCGGTCCCGGGAAGATCCCACATGCCGCGGAGCGGCTGGGCCCGTGAGCCATGGCCGCTGAGCCTGCGCGTCCAGAGCCTGTGCTCCGCAACTGGGGAGGCCACAACAGTGAGAGGCCCGCGAACCACAAAAAAAAAAAAATACAGAAAACAACTTGGTACTGCGCAAAAGATTTTTGTTTACGTAGTCATAGAAAAGGAAATTTTCATCAGTTAGTTTGAACATTTTGGTTAGCCATACTTTATTAACATTCTAAAACTCTGTCACATAATTTAAAGGTATTTTCCTCTTCTCAAATAGCGTGCAATGTCTTTATTGAGGCACAGTTGTTTGAGATGGAAAGAGGACAGTTATAAACATTTATATAAACAAAAACATTAGAATTTCATTTCCAATTTTAGTCTTCCAAATAGGAAGTACAATGAGTTGATAATGCAATCCAGTGGTCCCCTCACAGGCTTTTAAAATTTTTGGTGTTTTTTAAGCTGAATTGCATTTATGGCCAATTCTTCTGTCTGTAATTGCAAAGAGGTTGATCGAGGAAGAAGTTGTCAGGATGGCTTGAGGTTTAACTCCAGTTTACTAAAAATTTACTGAAAACAACACCAAATACATGTGTGTGCAGTAGTCCCTATTCAATTTCAGGTAAATTAGTGCACAAGATAAACACCACTATTGCTAATCATTATTAAAACTATATAGATTCTGGGAGCAAAATACAAAGCTATAACTCTGGAGGGTTGTATTAGGACTCTCAATTACAAATAACGGAAATACAGCTCTAAGTAGTTTATGCAAAAAGATGACTGTATGATAAAATTTTCTCTTATACTGTAGGTCACGAATGTAATTGAACCTTGTTAACAATTAAAACCAGGGACTGTGATACATTTGGGGTTCTCATTCCACCTCTCCTCTTTGCCCTTTTCTGTTCATCTGTTTATTCTTCTTGCTCTCTGCAAACCATCCTCCTTTTTAAATTCTGGTCATGTGAGAAAAAAACATGACTAACAACAGCTTCTGAACTCTGCATCTAAACTTCTATCACTGGAGAGACTGTTTCTCCAGAATTTCTGGGGAAGGCCTTTCATTGGTCCAGCTTAGGTCAAGTGTGTACCTCTAGCCCAATTGTTATAACCAGAGTCAAGTCCTAGGAGGGCATTTGGTCGGCCTGCCCCACACTAATCAAGTGCAGTCTGCTGACCAGTGTGACACTGAAGGAACACGTGGAAGGGAGGAAAGGGGCAGTTCCCAGAGAGGGGGAACTGGGCAGACGATAGACGGCCACCATAGGGGTGTACTCCATCCTTTCTTAGGAAAATTAGTTTCTGATTACTTATTGCATCCATAATGATTAACTCATATACAAATATCTAGACTACCAATAACAGTGAGTTAAAAATATTAGCCTCATCTAAAAATAGAGGTAAGTTCTCCAGGGCAGCCCCTCAAAATCATCAGGGACGTGGGCTCCTTCCATCTTTCTGCTCCACCGTCCTCAGTGTGTGGCTTCTTCTATCCTTCAGTTCGTCTCACAGTCCCAGATGGCTGCTGGAGCTCTAGCTATCATGTCTACTTTCCAGCCATCAGGAAGAAGGAAGGGGGAGGAAAGGAGAAGAGGTTTCTCCATGTGTCTGTCTTCCCTTTTTAAAAGACTTCCTGGAAATCCCTCTAAAAACGTCTATGTAAATCTCATTGGACAGAACTCAATCACACGGCCACACGTAGTCATAAGGGAGGCTGGAAAATGGCTTTTAGTGGTTCAATAATAGAGAGGTCCTGATAGTAAGTAAGAATGTGAGAATGGATGCTGAAGAGACAACTAGAAGACTCTACCACATTTACGGTGAGCCAGACACTGGTAAACAAGAACGAGGTGGGTGTGATTTATAAACAGTTAACTATAGCCAGTCCCTAAGGAGGCACAAGATGAGGGGGCGAGTCCAGTGCCAGGTGGAGAGAGTAGCTTGACAAGGGAAAGGTGTATCTCTTTTGCTTTATGGAAGTAAGGAGAGAGGATGGGGGAAAGCAATTTGTAGGTGAGGTGGTGGTGAGGAAGGGGCTCCATTGATTGGCGTCTGTTGTCCCTGAGAAGAAGAGGTCATGGAAGAAGTGGGGATGCTGAATAATAACGGACAAAGGCAAAAAGCTCCTTTTTACAAGGAAAAACATTTAAGTGGCTGGTTCTGAACCCTGGCAGTGCACAAGATACCCCTGATGAACCTTTAAAAAGGTACTGATGGGGCTGGAGACCGTGATCAGGCTTCAGGAGGTTTTGGGTTTTCTTTTTTGTTTGGTTTTTCAGTTCCTCGGGTGATTCTAAAGTTTAGGCAGGTAAGAACTACTGGTCTAGTTCTTTCTTTTTCTGAATTGATTAAGGGTTTTATTTTATCAATAGTTTACTTTTTAATTAATTTTTTATTGAAGTGCAGTTGCTGTACAATATTATATAAGTTACAGGTGTACAATATAGTGATTTACAATTTTTAAAGGTTATACTTTAGTTACTATAAAATACTGACTATATTCCCTGTGTTGCACAATATATCCTTGTAGCTTATTTTATACCCAGTAGTTTATACCTGTTATTCCCAGCCCCCTCACCATTGGTAACCACTAGTTTGTTCTTTAATCTGTGATTCTACTTCTTTTTTTGTTATATTCACTAGTTTGGGTATTTCTTAGATTCCACATGTAAGTGATATCATACAGTATTTTTCTTTCTCTGTCTGACTTATTTCACTTAACATAATGCCCTCCAAGTCCATACTACTGGTCTATTTCTAAGCGGTTAAGTTGGTTTAGGTGGTAAAAGAACCCTGGAGTAAGAGTCAGGAAAGTGGATGTGCCCCCAGCTCTGCCACACTGCATAAATCACCGAGCCGACCCCAGCTTCGTTGAAAAAATTAACAGGCTAGATTGAAACAAAATAGATGACATTTAGAAAAGTAATAAGTAAGTAAGTATATTCTACGTATTATCTCTACTATTTTAGTAGAATATAGTGATTTTCTTTACACCAAAGTTCCTATCGACGCAAATGCCTGGTCTTTCAGAATTCAGCTGGTGTTTTTTTTATTAGTGAGCTATTTAATGAATGTCCTGTAAGGTGAGCACATCTGTTGGTTTGCTCATTTTCTTTAACACACCACACAGTTTTTCTGCTCCTGATTATCAGAGAAAGCTATCTAATTAGTGTGGTAGCTAGAAACATTTTCTCCTGAAGAAATGGAAAGTATTGTTGTTGTTTTTTTTTGCGGTACGCGGGCCTCTCACTGTCGCGGCCTCTCCCGTCGCGGAGCACAGGCTCCAGACGCGCAGGCTCAGCAGCCATGGCTCACGGGCCCAGCCACCCCGCGGCATGTGGGATCTTCCCGGACCGGGGCACGAACCCGTGTCCCCTGCATCGGCAGGTGGACTCTGAACCACCGCGCCACCGGGGAAGCCCCGAAAGTATTGTTTGCTCACTGAGGTGTTATTAACTCTGCCATATGAATCTATTTGTAGTAAGGAATTCAGTCAGAAGTTAAAAAGGTGGTTAAAAATAACTGCCATGTTGAAATGATCCAAGGAAATAAAAGAAAACTGCAGAGTTGAAAAGAGAAATTCATATTTTTACATTGTGTCATTGCTTTCTCATCAGTTATACTGTGGCAGCTTAGAGAGAAACAACAATGATGATGATAAAATAATAGACTATAGGGAAGAGCCTCAGAAGACACACTGAGGCCTGAAAGTTCTCTGATGCCTTCATGTAATATTGTTTTCCTTCTCATGGGAAACGGATGGAATTAACAAATTGTGTCATTGTCTATTATTCATTTACTCTTTTAACAAATATTTATTGAGCACCTACGATGTGCCAGGCACTCTTCTAAGCATTAAAGATTGGTGGGGAAAAAAGCAGACAAAATTTCTGCCCTCCTGGATCTTACATTGTAGTAGGTAACAATGAACAATGTATGAAATATGCAGTATGTTTGATTTTAGATGGTGGTGAGTACAATAAATAAAGAAAAGGGAGGGGAGGAGAGTAGGAAGTATGGGGGGCAGGTTTCCAATTTTAGATAGAGTGACCAGGGAAGGCCCAGAGGTAGTGTGCTAGTGAGCAACGCAACAACCTTGGGGAAGAGCATTCCAGGAAGAGAGAACAGCAAGGCAAAGGCCCTGAGGTGTTTGCTAGGTGGCCAGGGGACAGAGAGAGGTACACCAGGTAGGCCTTCACAGGTCACTGTAGTGACTTGGACTACTATTGTTTGTGGGATGGGGAGCCATTGACAGGTTTTGAACAGACAACATTGTTTTAGCAGGATCATCTAGTTACTCTATTGAAGAAGATCTGTAGGAGACTTTTGCAATGACCCAGGCAAGGGATGATGGTGGTTTGAACTAGGTTGGTCGAGCAGAGGTAGTAAGAAGTGATTTAATTTCTGGATATATTTTAAAGGTGGGGTAAATGGATTTTCCTGAAAGAGTAGACATGAGGAGTAAGAGGAGAAAAAAAAAAATCAAGGATGACACCAAGATTTGTGAGCAGTACTATTTACTGAGATGGGGATGCCTGTGAGAAGAGAAGTCTTGGGAGATCATCTTGTATTGGATCTTACAGCCTGTGAGGAGGTGCAAATGGACACGTCAGACAGACAATTGAATGTATGAGTCTGGAGTTCAGGGTCAAGGTCGGGCTAATCTGTTTTCATGACATGTAGATAGTGCTTTAAGCCACAAGAATGGACGAGATCACCAAAGGAGAAACAAAGGCCTGAGCTGTGGGGCCTCCAGCATTTATGTGACAGAGAGGCCTAGGAGAAACCTGAAAACGAGGCTGAGAATGACTAGCCAGAGAAAGAGGTCATGGGCTAGCGGTGTCCTGGGAGTGAAATGAGGAGAGCGTTTCAGGAAGGAGAGAGTAGTCACCTCAGTCAAATCTTCTTCTGCAAGGTACACCAAGATCCGTGTCCCTGTCCCAGAAAATAGGATGAAGAGAGAGAACATGAAACTCCAGTGATTGCCCAGGGTCACACACTTGGCATGTGGTACATTTGAGATTCAAAAACCCTGATTGTTTGACCTTAATCCAAGCTCTTAAAGGGAAAATAAAGTCTAGTACACCTATTTGCAACATCAGTTGTATTTGTAGCTCTACATGCTTTTCTGCAAATTTTTTGTTAAAAAAATTTGGATTTTTAACAGAAGGATTTCCATGCTTAGTAAAACAAAGAAAACAAAATGGGGAAAAAATAGGAGTTTTAAAAAGTGCTTTTAAAAATCATCATTTCATTAACGTTATGGGGATAGGCTGAAACCAACATCTAGCATTTTTCCAAAGTGTTTCTGGGTTGGTTTGTTTGTTGCATTCGAATTGCTTTTCTGCATTACTTTGGGCTTTAGCGAGCTCCTTCCCCATCCCTCACAAGGTTCTACATATGCTGCCTCTCTTCAATCAAGTGGAATCTCCGAAGTAGCATGCTGGGTGGAATGTGCAATGAATACTAAAAAAGGAAAAATGAACCTGCAAACGCTTGGCAGCTGGCAGCTTCTTAAAATCCTAATCTCATTTAATGAAATACAAGTGATTTTCAATTTTAGCTACTAAAATAATATTCTACGTTGAATACCAAAGTAAAATGAGTGCTGAACTTTGTTTAAATCCAGATGAGAAGAGGTTTTAAATAAGCATCACATCAGCCAGTATCCAATGAATATCAAATTTTGCATGTTTACCATGAAATCCTGAACACTGAAAAGAAAACAGCAGGAGTATGATGAGAGTTTAGGGTTGGTGTTGTTTACTAGGTGGACATGAGCAGCCTGCACTACCTAAAATGCATGCTTTTCAACTTTTCTAGTCCTTTTTCTTCCTCTTCAGTCCACAAGTCTAGTGACACTTCCTGCCTCTCCTCTCAGGTACCTCATATTCCCATTCTTGCTGTCTCTATTTAAGTATCTATCCCTTCCCCCAGACTCACATATGTGTGTACAGACATATATAAGAGGATTCATTACAGGAATGGGTATACTAGTGAAAAATTGGAAACAATCTAAATGTCCGGTAACAGGAGAATAGGTAAATATACTAAAACACATTTATTCTATGGAATACTGTGCAACTGTTTAAAGGAGTAAGATAAGGTTAAATATAATGACGTAAAAATTTCCAAGATACATTGATAGGTGAAAATAAAAAGTCACAGAATAATACTATATGTTAACCACTTAGGTAGAAAACATATTGGAAAGAACACCATTAACTTGTTGAGAGTCACTATTTTTGATGATGGGGATGACACATGGGAAGCAGGGGTGGGAAAAGGCACTGTCACTTTTCATTCCATTTACATTGGTATTGCTTAGATTTGTTTCTTTCATGTATAACTGTATAGCTTAAAACTATATATATATTTTACTACTGTACTCTTTCTTTCTCACTCACTTCTAATAAAATTCTCAGGCAGGATGTGAACAGAAAGAAACAGTCAGGTTTATGGACTTCCGCATCTCACACTTGGGTTCCAGTGTTTGACTATTTATGATTTCCTTCCTGTCCTCTGACAAAGTCACTAATTATAGGTATGCCTTTATGGTTAGAAACTGCATTTTGTTTTGCTTGAATTTTTGAACCAGTGATCTCAAGAACTGTGTTTCTGCAACACTTGCTTAGTGTGTGAATCCTCTTCCTACCCCAAACAAAAAGGGGCCATTTAAGAATAAGTTCTTAATTTGTTGCTAAATGCTAATTATGAGAATTAGATAATAAGTTGTTTTCCTGACCATAAACATAAAGGAAATGCATCTTCAGAAAATCGATGGAAATTCTGTATATAAAAGATGCAGATTATTTATCCTAAATTAAATTCAAAAGTGAAATTAGCAAAGTGGCTAGGGTAGTCCTAACATGAAACATTAATTGGGATTTAATGGTGATAATCTTAGCAGTAGGAAAGAGACATAATAACATTCTATCAGACCTTTGTTAGATATCCTTGTAATATTGCCTTAATGATAGCGTCCAAGAAAGTTGCACACAATCCACTCCATGAATCAGAATCCAATTATTTTTTATTGGTTTCATGCTTTTACCCAAGAGAGATCCATAAATTGTTTTTAATCACTTCTTTTATCTTAAATCAATAGTGTCTGCCAAGTGGGTAATGTTTTCCATTAAAAACATCATCTCCCTGTAATTGGTATGATTACTTCATAAAGAGATAAACTGCAGCACAATTTGGCAGTCTTTGGGTTTATAAAATCTAATTATATTCACAACACAATATTTTATTCTTAGTAATCACAAAAAGAACATAAACTTGAACAAAACCCAGACATTTATTATGAAGTAATTGGAAAGAAACAAGTTAATTATTGCATATAGCACCACCTCTATTAGTAGTCTCTGAGAGAAAGCTTTTTACAAAGTCATTCAGAGCGTAGGGAGGTTCGAGGGAATTCTGGTCCTCTTTGCCTGGTAGGCAACCTTGTGGCTGAGATGGGGAGTTTTGTTCAATCCTGAGGTACAGGCTTCTCAAGGCTGGGCTAGGACCCGGATCACCCAGGTGTGGACTAGAAATTCCCCAGCCTTGGATTTTCATATGCAAGCCTATGCATGGATGGATAGGCTCCTTCAGCAGCAGCTACAGAGGAGGGGTAGCGGGGACAAGCATGAACATCACCCTCTGTTTCAACAGAATATTTGCTTTCACTTGTTTTTTATTTGGGGCTTCTGCAACAGATTTCATTTGGAGAAAGGGGATCAGCTGCTAAAATTTATTTTTGAAAACCTCTGCCCTATGCCATAGTCATCTTCTGCCTCTATGTCAAAGGGACTGAAAATAGAAGGAAAGAAAAGAAGCTGGGAACACCTTCTGACTGAACCAGGAGGGCCAAACAACAACCCATGTTACCCAAAAACTGCATGCTAAAACTCTAAAGCCCTCTTATAGCATCAATATTATTTCTAACTCTGGCAAAAACAAATTCCTAATTTAAAAAAGGATAAAACACACACACAAACCAAGAAGATACCCCCAAATTGTAATTCAATTTTTCCTCCCTATATTGCTTCTGTGTAAGAAAAGAGAGGTAGGGAGCAAAGAAGATTCAAGAACAGGAGGAAATTGGATGTCCCTTAATCAGCTTCAGTATTGTCCAGAACCAAGGTGTTCCATTTTGCTTCAGCATCACTGCATACTAACCTACCTTTCTTTCTTTGTATTTCTCTCCCCTTCTTTCCTCTCGATGGTATCTTGAGGGGCTTTTTCTCTCTCTTCCTCTTTCTCCGTAACCGACTCCAATAAGTATGACACATTCATTTAGGAAGCAGCAACTTAGATTGTGAGACTCAGAGAAAGAAAGTTAATAATAAGCCCAAGGGCTAGATGGAAAGATGAAAAGATACAAAGTTGTCCCCTAAAGCTACAGAAAATTCTGACTGAGGAAGGGAAAGGTGGCAGAGGTCTGGGGTTAGGGGCAACTTGTCCAGGAGGGAAAGAAGTAGAGACATTAGCTCTGGAGAATTCTTCTATAAAAGGGACTTATCAGTGGCAAGCTGATTCTCACATGCAGCTCCTACCTGTGATTCAGATTGCAACGTCCCCTCCTGGGAAAGACCTTCCCTGACTGCCCAGCACAAAGTGGCCACCAAGTCCTTCTCTGTCACATTATCCCATTTTACCTCTCTACATGGCACTCATTATCTGGCATTTTTATTCTTTATTTTTTTCTGCCTCTCTCCATCTCCTATCCTCACCCTCTTCCCCACCGAAAGCTCCCTGAAGGGCAGTGATTTGGTTCCATGTGCTATCTGCTTCTTGCTTTTAGAATATAAGCTCTAAGGCTGCAGGGACTTGGCTGGTTTTGTTAACATCTATATTGGTTCAAAGTGCCTTTACACATAGTAGGGGCATTCAACACTTCAGTGAATACTTGTTGAATAAGAATCACAGAAAGATGGGCTTCTCTGGTGGCGTAGTGGTTAAGAATCCACCTGTCAATGCAGGGAACATGGCTTTGAGCCCCGGCCCGGGAAGATCCCACGTGCTGTGGAGCAACTAAGTCCGTGCACCACAACTACTGAGTCTGTGCTCTAGAGCCCACGTGCCACAACTACTGAGCCCACGTGCCACAACTACTGAAGCCCATGTGCCTAGAGCCCATGCTCTGCAACAAGAGCAGCCACGATGATGAGGCGCACCACAACAAAGAGTAGCTCCCGCTCACAGCAACTAGAGAAAGCCCACGCACAGCAGCGAAGACCCAATGCAGCCAAAAATAAATAAAATAAATAACTTTATTAAAAAAAAAGAATCATAGAAAGAAAACCCTTTGCCGTTTACCAAGGTTGCATTGTGATGAAGCAGTTGAAATTTTCTCTGAGTTGGGGCAATGGCAAGCATACTGCTTTGTTTATAGGTATAGCCTCAAATTTTAGTCCATTGGAACCAACAAGGGCCAATGGCGTAGATGGAACTAGAAGTGTGTCCTCCATTCTTAACGTGTTGTGGGCGTGAGAAGGACACTATAGGAAGAGAAAGCAGCCCCCTTTCTGCTCCAGGGGGACAAGAAGGAGATGTTCTAAAGGAAGCACTGACTGCATTGAAAGCACACACAGAAGATCAAATAATGCTGCAATCCTATAAGCCTGACAAAAGCTTTTTTGATGTGTGGCAGGTTACAGTTATACTGAAATACACTATGAAAATATTTTTCACTTGTTAACAGATGTCTTCAGCAGATTGGTAAACATCAAAGATTCATTTTGGTCTTTTGTTATTTCTATCTCAAATACTACCCACCTCTTTGCTTCATTATATACTCCCATTGGATAAGGAATAACACAAAGGCATATGATCATTTACAAGTCAAGATATTTAATGTTAGCATTTCATTAGTGATTTAAAATATACACCTTTCAGAATATGTGAAGTACAACAAATATATACATATTTTAGGGTAAACAGAATAGAATTTCACAGCAGGAGATATATTTTTTACACCAATAGTATGTTCATTTTGGAGCACAATGGCTTTATTAAATGATATAAAATAAAGAGGACCATCAAGGCAAAAAAAGAGATGAATTGTGATAAATTATTTATATGTTGGACATTAAACAGTCTTCATAGATAGAGTGACCAAATGATTTATCATCCAAAGGGATGCTTCTGAGAGGGAAAAGGCACACTGGCCATAATTAACACTGGGACAACAGACAAAAACCAGGACAAACCAGGATGTGTGGTCATCCTCCCCATGGGGACATTTTTTTTTTTTTGCAGTACGCGGGCCTCTCACTGTTGTGGCCTCTCCCGTTGCGGAGCACAGGCTCCGGACGCGCAGGCTCAGCGGCCATGGCTCACGGGCCCAGCGGCTCTGCGGCATGTGGGATCTTCCCGCGTCCCCTGCATTGGCAGGCGGACTCTCAACCACTACGCCACCAGGGAAGCCCCATGGGGACATTTAATGACAACAAAACTGCTTTTGTGGTTTTTCTTTTTTTCAAAAGCCAAAACAAAACAAAAAAGCTTGCTCATGTGCTAACAACTGGTCCTTTTTTGATTAACTGCTTTGTTTGCTAAAATAAAACTATTTAATCTGAATATAAATTATTGCTGACAACTGTTAGAAGAAGAAGAGAAATTCAATGGGTAATCTATTCAATTTTCAAATTGTTCTGATCATTAGAAAAAAGTCCCCCTGATGTAAAAATTAATCATAATGGAGATGTCTGTTGGGTACCATTTCTCAATTAAAATATGCATTTTATATTTTTAAGATCACCCACTTCCAATATTGACCTGGTTGGCAGATAGAGTTCATCTCCAGTCCCAGCCCTTATTGACTGTGGCCATGAGGAGCACTGTGTTGCGAGGATTCTGAGGCCACCTTAGGGCTCAGCAGAAAGGCACAAGGTGATGAGTTGGTGATGTTTACAGGAGACATAGGATATGGGGCAGTGATAGGTGTGGCAAGTATTGCCATCCTAGATTTGGAAAAATACCTGGTTTAACAATAATTTTGTGACACATATCTAATACAAAAGAAATAATTACACCTTGTTGATCTTCTACCTCAATAAATCTACTACAGTGTAATTAATACACCAACTACACCACAGGAGAACAATGCCATCACTCTGAACTGGAATGAAGACAGCTATCTCATGATTTCCACACATCACTGTTTTACAACTCTCTCAGTCCAAAATCAAAATAAGGAAGATCAAATTCTTAACATCTGAATACAAAGTAGTAGGGCAAAAACCCAACACAGTAAACATGCAATTAATTGTTCCTCTGTTTCCATCCCTTACCTATTCTGTTGTCTGTGGGCTGTATTTTTATCTACTCGAGAGAACACTAAGTAATAAAATGAAAATTAAACTTGCTTTTCCTCTTGTAAGCAAATACTAATATCTCGATTTCAAAGAACGATTTTCAGCATTTATTTCACTACCACATATTTTGCATTATTTATCCTTCATACAAAAGAGAGATCTGTTTTGTGCCTTGTAATGAAAATTTAAAAAGATATAGTTGATACATCTTCTAAAATATAGGAGGCATCCCTAATATTGTTGCTGCTTTTGTGGCCATGAATTATATTCTATGTTTAGATCTTAATTCTCCAATTAAAAAAAATAGGGCAGAATTAAATTTGTGCTGAGGGAGAGAGCCATCTTCAAATTGCAAGGCAGCTTTGGACTACACAGCTCTACTTTTCTAAGAGCGAAATCCTATTGAAGTGGCTTTCCAAAATATTTTGTGGAAAATAAGAATTTATAGATGGTAACGCCTCGTTCATGCTCCCCAAACAGGTCACGAATTCATCAGGCAGCAGGGTCTGTTCTGGAATATTTTCATTTGGTGATGCATTTTCCAAAAGCATGGTGGTTTCCCCTTCTACAGGGTTTTGCATGTCTGGAGGACTGCATTCTCCTTGATTTAAAATGAGGCTTAATTCTTCAAGAAATAGTGTGTTGCTTAGCGAATTCATACTTGAGACAGAGAAAGAAAAATTAGGGTATTTTTTAAACCTGGCATTCTTTCCCAGGTTTAAGCAATCAGCTGGTGGCTCCAGAGTTGAGGAAGCTGTTTCATCATTATTGCTGAGATGGTTTCCCCCAGTGAGAAAATTTGAAACCTGGGGTTTATACCCAGTGTTGAGATCAGGAATATATACAATTGTAGTGTTGGTGAGTAGTGACTTCTGCAGGCTGTCGTTTGTCTCCACGGATCCTGTGTTCTTTTCCCTTTTGTAGTCCATGGGTTTTTCTTCTGGGAGAAAGATTTCTATCTCCGTAATCACTGGATCAACATATAGGACCTGTTCTCTGGAATTATTATTCATAAATTCACTTTTTTCCTAGAAAGAAAAGACATTGTTTTATTTTACAAAAGAAGTTTAAAGGAGCCAACTGGATAATTGAGTAAGGACTGGAGTTTTGCTTTCCCTCAACTTTCCTCTCCCCCTCATTTTTCTTCATATTGTTTCGCTTCCCATATGATTTCCTCCTTTTGTCTTTTGTTAACCCTGCTCCATTCCAAATGTTTGTTAAATTCTCCCAGGAGGAGACTGAAGGAAGGGAGTAATAAAAATAGTCCATGCTTTAAGCACATGCCTTTATTTAAAAATTTTAAAGAGAAAGAAGCCTATTTCATATTCACTTGCAAATTATTTCAGGGCCTTTTAAAATTTTGGACTATTTCTTAATATTATAGTTCCTTTCTACAAGAAAATACTTTGTTGCTTAAATAAAAGAAAGTTGGCGGTGGGGGATAGTGCATGGAGAATCCTATTTTGCTTCCATTTGAGAATAAAGTTGTAGTAAATGCTTTGTGCTGTGGTTCTAAAGGTGTGCAGCTAGCTGCTCACAATTCAGACATGTCTGTGATGATCAGTCAGGAGGTTGGGTGAAGAAAGTTTTTCTTTGTATAAAAGCCTGATTACTCTTCTGGTAAGAAAAGGACTCGAAGCCTTCCAGCTGATGGCTGGCTTCCCAGGGCAAATAACTCCCACCCAACACAATTACAAAATTATAGCCACTTGCTATGGACTGAATGTTTGAGTCCCTCCAAAATTCATATGTCGAAGCCCTAACCCCCAATGTGATGGTATTAGGAGGTGGGGCCTTTGGGAGGTAGTTAGGTCATGGGGGTGGAGCCTTCATGAATAGGATTAGCGTTCTCATAAGAAAAGACATGAGAGAGCTGATCTCTCTGTCTGCCATGTGAGGACACAACCAGAAAGCAGCCATCTGCAAGAGAGCTGTCACCAGGAACCAGATCTGCTGGTGTCTTGATCTTGGACCTCCCAGCCTCCAGGACTGTAGGAAATAGATGTTTGTCATTTAAGCCACCCTGTCTATGGTATTCTGTTGGAGTAGCCTGAACTGACTAGAACACTACCCCTTAGTCTTTGGGCAGAAAACAAAGCCTCATCTGAAGGAAACCCTAAGGTTCATTTCTAATTCCAGGAGCCCAGAATGGGAAGGAAGTTTGACAAAGACGAAGACCTTGAATAAAGCAGCATGAAGGGTCGTTCAAATTTTCATCGACTCTGCCTCCCCAAGGCACTTGCCAGGTTTGGGTTGGGAAGGGCAGACATGTAGTCATGGGTCAGATGCAGTCAAAGGAGCTAGAGTTGCTATAGTAAACTGAGAGGAAGGCGGTGTTTTCCCCTCTTCAGGCTGACAGCTGAGTGGAGAAGTGGATGGGAGTCAGACCATAGTGAAGGACATAGAAGAGCAACAGGGACTATTCCAGTGTGAGGACAGTAAAGGAAGAGGAGGATCTGATCACAACGAGGGCAGGGACAATGCTCTGAATCACAGAGTGTCCCCAGTTCCCTAGGATAACTAGTGGGGGAGCAAGACAGAACGACTAAGTAGAATGTATATCAAGACCACAGTATTTATTAGTTGTAGTTTGGTGACTATGTACTTGTCCTTCAGTCAGCTGTTAACTATGTACTTTATTCTATATGTGGGTTCAGTTATTCCAGACCACCCGTCCACTGTGTAGGCAACATTACCTCCTTCAAAATCAACCACGTCCACACCCTTTCTCTCCTTCAAGGATCCAGAGACAAGGATCCCTCCTCTTGCTCCAGGTGAGACTTTCCTCCACATCCCTTCATAGTCGTGCTTGATGAGTCCCCTCCCTCCCCTGCCCCTCCCCCCCATACTAGTCCTCTCAAGCCCATTCAATTTAGTACAAACACGCTTCTGAGTCCATACTGCTCTGGAGCTACTGTTAATACATTCGTTGCATCAGTATTGAGAGTATTTGATCATGTGTCAGCATAGCCCCTTTCTTACTTCCCTTCTAGACTACACTCCTCAAAAGATGTCTCCACTCTCAGTCCCCTTCCATTCACTTCTAACTGAACCCCTGGGCCGGGATCACCAGTGACCTGCTCCTTGTCACATTCCACAGATGCATTCCACTTCTTATGTTACAGACCCTCTACAAAGTCAGCACCAAGCACCCTTGCTTCTCGACACTTGGCCCACAACTCACGATGCTCATTTCTCTACCTTCCCATTCTGCCTCTTTCCTAGGACCGTTCCTATTCCAATGGGCACACCCTCACTGACTCCTCACTGGCTTTAGCAATAGTTTTCAACCCCTTAACAGTGTGCTCACCATGGCTGTGTAGTGGAATCACTTGGGAAGCTTTGGAAAATGCTGAGGCCTGGGTCTCCCCCTGCCCTCCCTCCCCCAAAGACCCTGGGTTGTGGCCTGGGAATCAGGATTCTAGCATGCAACCGAGGCTGAGAACTGTTGCCTTAGGGACTCACCTGGGGCTAGGGAAGGAGTTGGTTAACCGGCTCGCTAGATCTCCAAAAAGAGCCACTTTTTCTTGTTTTACAAATACTTGTCTTCCTCACATCATTTGAACAAAGGGTTCCTAGGCTAAAAATAACTTTTTTTTAAGTTTGAAAACTATTGATTGGCAGAATGAAGTCTGAGTTCCATAATAAGGTCTCCTGTGATCTGATCCCTCTCTGCATTCCCCCATTATTCCAGTCACTCTTCACATCAAGTGTTTCCACAAAGCAACACCCAACATGCTCTTCTCACCTCTGTGCCTTTGCTCATGTAGCCTGTCTATTTTGAATGTCTTCCGTTTCTCCTGAGCAACTCCTTCCTGTCTTTTAATATGTTTCCTCTATACTCTCATCATGTTTGGTCTCATCTCTGTTACTGTACTACGTCACTGCATTGCAATGCTTGAATGATGTGTCTGTCCCATCAACTGAGTTTTGAACCCCTTGACAGCCAGGCTGGAGAGCCAGAAAGTGTAGGAGCACACATAGCAGATTACTTCCCCTCTTCCATAATCAGCAGCAGCTCCTCCATAACTGGCAAAGTCCCCTACAGCCTCAGGGTCTTCCTGGGGCACCCTTCTATTCTTTGCTAAACTGGATACCTGGCCCACCCCTGGTGACGCCATCTGCCATAGTCCCCTCACATTCATCTTCTCTAATTCCACTGGGTCTCAGGAGCAAAGTGGTGTCCTCCCTGGGCTCCACCTGCTTCTCCAGTCTCATGTAAAACAGAAGCCCCTTTGTGTCTCTGAGGCTCGATCTATTGAGATTTTCTTCCCTCTTCCTTTTGTCCCTGAAGACACCTTCCAACTGCTTGGCCACCAAGTAAGTGGCTCTGGCACCTGGCTTACAATCTTCCATTCACTCTTCTCTTTTGAATGGCATTGCTTCTCTCTTTCATCTCTCTTTTCTTCCCTTAGTCCATTCTCTCATCTCTCTTAAGTATGATTTGAAATATGTATAATTTTATCTCTACATAAGCCATACAGTTGTGCAAATATGCACACATATTTCTTTATTTGAATGGAAATTCTACTCTAATTATTGGACTGCACTCTTGGTTTCAGCTGCCATTTAGTTTGTATTTGATGGTGTTTGGTTACCTGTAGCATTTTCACAACATTGCTATTTTCTATATTAGGAATATCTTCATAAAGCCACTTCGGTATTAGCAATAAGATTCTTCTTTTAATTCTAAAAAACAAAAAATGACTAAGAATAAGCATCTTACTTGAGGATTGGTGCAGGCAATCATCTAGGAGATTAGGAAATCAACTAGAATGGAATGTATAATTAAAACCAAACTTTTCGATGCAGAAACTAAGATTTCCATCTCTTACTTTAAAAAGTTATGTGGGAAGTTGATTCAATATCTTTTCGGATTTTCCTCTTCTCTCTATTGCTCTGCCTGTCTCTAATAAGCCGGAACATTACAAAACACTCACACTAGATTCAAGATAAATGGGAGAACCACCCAGGAAGTGAAACTATACACATGTTAAATATGGCAAACCATTATAAGCGGAGATGTCGGTGTGGAAAAGTTTGTAAAACCTAAGGGATATTTTGTAAAGCTTTCCAAGGGGACCATAACCACAGAGAAATATTAAAGAAGAGAATGTCATATAATAAAACTATAATATTTGAGCTCCTCTAATTGTAATGATTCTAAATAAGGTTGAGATGATAGTGGTGGCTCCAGACTTTCCTTATGTAGTTGGAGCAGGAGTCCTGGGAAGTTGGCTTGCAGTTGTGTGGAATGGTGAGGACACCAGTTTTTACTTAGGCTGTGTGCTTATTACGGATCTCTGGAATCGGGTGGTGGAAGGAAGAGTGAGAAGCTGTGAACACCTCACTTTTCCTCCTAAGCTACCCCTTGGCACTGCCACTGTGTTGAAAGCACTTTCTGCATTTACGTAAAAATTGATTTGAGCAAAAAGGCTGTCCCGGGAGCTTCGAAGAGACTACACTGATCTCTGGCACGTTATTATGTGTTAACAATGCAGCACAACAGATCAGACTCATATCTGTTTATGCAGCTTCTCTAAGAACTTTTACTAAGTAACAACCAAATTAGCTGCATGGAATTTGCTTGCCCAGTTTGACCTTGAACTGTAGGGTAAAAAATAATTTCTTTACACATATTTATACAATGTTTTATGGTTCAGTTTTTTAAATAATTCACACTCCCTTTGTATACCTAAAATGAGACCAAATTAGTAAGTTCAGGCTATTGAAGAAAAGTTTTTATACAGCATACTGATACAGTGAGAAAAATATATATGTGTGTGTGTGTGTATATATATAGATAGATAGATACCACTCTTGTTTTCATTATATTAAAAATTGTTTTGCTCTCCATTTTCCAGTTCTGTTTCTGAAATAAGGCTTTTATAAATAATGTAAAGTTATAGTAAAAACAGTATCTGCTCATATGTAAAATAGTAATATTGGAATTATCTCTAGTTTTATCTTTTTAAAAAGAATGCTTATTTAAATAATTAAATTAGCAAAGAATTGTTTTATTTTCTTATTTATCGTTACCAGTAGGAAGTTAATTTTTAGTTCGTAACAAACTTAATGTTATTTAAAATTTTGCACTCTCTAGGCCATCTTTGGATAATAACACAAATATTAATATGCTTATGCACTACAACTTGGAACATTAAGATATTTCAAAGGGTTTTATAATCAAGTATATTTTAAAACAACCTGAAATAAAGTTCCATATTAGTTTTCTCACCTCACAAGGGTACCAGGGATATATTTATTAATGTGTAATTTAAAAGCTTAGGTTTTGAGGAAAAAGCCTATGTAAATTTAAAAAATATATCACTAGTGTGCCTTATTCACAATAGCTCATTCTGAATCTCTCTACTGCATTTTGATTATAAATTTCAAAGAAAGAAGGATTATCTCATGAAGCAAGTGATGGCAAGAAATAGAAACTCAGTGCCAATTAGGCAAAGAACATTCACATGTGTTAAATTTGTGCGTCACTGGACGAACTGGGGGACTGACACCTCAAACAACTTTATTAACCAATTAGAAATACTCAGTGCATCTGGTAAAATTTAGGGTGTCAAAGGCCTTGCTTCCCTCAAAGTCTCATTTTAAAATAATTAGGCATTGATCTTTATTATACTAATACCATATTGGAAAAAAATGACTGAAGGAGGCCAAGGGGAATGGGCATTGGGGCTGGATGCTAAAACACTAACACGATTGGTATCAAAGTGATGAATTCACACATTGCCACACTTCTCTTCACACTGATTCAGGGGATTTGCTTGGGTAGAACTTGAGGTAGGTTACGACTTAAACTACTGTGAAGAATTCAGGCACTGTAGACAGACTTGAGGGCACAATGAGAAGGCTGCGTAGGGAAAGACAGAACATGGGCTGAGACGTCAGCTGTTCCTGGCTTAGTGTTTGGTGACCTTGGGTTGAGCACTTAACCTCTCTAAGCCTCGTGTAAGTCATCTGTAAAATAGGCCACTGAGCTTTTCTGGCAGGATCTTGCAAGGATTAAATGAATGACATTTGTAAATAGTTTGGCATGGGTGGGTACTCATTGAACAGTTTCTTTTGTCTTTCTCTCAAGAAAAATGTTGATGAATTTTTCTAGTAAATCATAGAATTGACTACATTTTGATGGTACCAATATATGTCTAAATGAGAAAACAAATTCTACAAAAACTTACCCAGTTCTGAGCGATCTGTTCAATATCCCAATCAAAGAAAGAATTGATAAAATAACGGCAAAGAAGACCATTCCTAATAGAAGCCCAATGTCTTGTTGCCTATTGTCTGAGAGGAAAGAAAAATAATTTTAGGTATAATTTCCATCTGTGTGACGCCAGAATCATTGTTCTTCTACTCTGCTCCAAGTGAAGGTCATTGATCTCAAAGGAAATAGGAAGGGGAAATAAAATTAACCTTTACCTTGGGCTGTAAAGTGACTGCCCTTCCAAACTGCACAATACCTTTTGTTTGAGGGAATTGGGCTGCATATATCTGATGTCAGTGAATTGAGTCTCTGGCAAACGTGGTCAGCATTAGACATTTTTCTGAGCTTGTGCTTGCATATTTTATATAAAAAAAGTTTAGTGATAAACATCACTTGGTTTGCTCGGCACGAGTGAGAATTCCCAATTGCTTGAGACAGAGTCTAAAGCTGGCCACAATCACAACTGAGTTGTTTTTTTTTTTTAACCTTTTGTACAAGACAGAAGTTATGTACAACTTGTCACCATTCTTCGAAATTTATTGTTCATGAATTTTTTCCTGCTAAAAAAGAACCTTCACTCTACTTAGAACAATATTTGTTATAAGAGAGAAATCCAAATTGCCATATATCTTACACTGACATTTTATTTTAAAAACAGTGCTTTTTTTGAATTTTGAAGTGGAATTAATCACCTGTAATCTTTAAATAATTATTATATTCGGCATGTGTTACCTACCAGACTCATCCTATTTTCTCCCTAGTACATGAAAAACCCTATTTTCTATTTTCAAATGTAAACTTTAATTTGGACATGACTTGTCATGCTGGAGTTGGTTCTGAGCCATGCTGGGTATTGGCCCCTTCCATCCTCCTTCCTCCCCAGCTTTGGCAGATGTTTATCGGATACTTACCATGTGTCAGACACTGAATTGGCCCTGCCCTAGTTATTCCCCAGCGGCACCTAACATGCACTTGGGGGTCTCCACGTTGTCCAGCCCCTCTCCTAAAGCCACTGGTGGGCCAGGGCCAGTGAGGCTTACTTCACTCCAAAGTCCCAGTGGGGTATGGAATTAGTGTTTTCCTAGGACTACAATACTATTGCTAAGGATTTCAAGCAACTAACGGGAGGTACTGGCTTCCACATATCCTTGTGCATTAGTCCTGGAGGAGAATGAGGATTTCCCAAGTTAACATGGGGCCAGGTAAAGGGGTTTGAGGAGTAGAGCAGAGTCACCAAGAGAATAACCTGAGATACCTGGGTTCGAACTAGATGCTGCTGCTTATTAGCTCTGTAACATCAGAGCATAATAATGAACTTGCTGAAGCTCAGGTTTCCTCTTCTGTAAAATAATACCTATCTCACAGAGCAGCCATGGGTTCCTAGCCTCCACAATTCCCACAGAAATATCAAGGTGCAGGTCTGTGCAGGCATTTGTAATTAGGGATCTGTGCTGAACCTAAGCACTTGGCCCGTAATTGATTCACATAACACAAATCCAGAGTACCCTTACATTGCTTCATTTCCTTTATAACACTTGCTGCCACCTTCCTTTCCTTTTTTTTGTTTGTGGTTTCCCCCACCCCACCCTGTCTATCTGGAATGGAAGCGCCATGAAGACAGGGCCTTTGTTCATCTTTTTCACTGCTGATTCCCCAGTACTCAGAATAGTGCTTGGCACATAAATATGTGCCTGGCAACATAGAATATTTTTTGAATAAATAAACAGAAGTCCAAAGAATGTCAATATCACCTGCCAAAGTTTTTATACTATTCTTGCCAGATTTCTGTGCAAGGAGATAAATGCTCTACAACCTGATCTAATATCTTTTTTATGCCTGAAACATTTAGATATGCTTATCAATGGAAAATACAAAGTCATACTAACAAATAAAATGGGAGCTGGTTTGTATAAGAGAAAGAGCACAGACTTCAGGATTTGAAAATTGGACTTGAATTTTAGTCCAAACAAGTTCCTCAACCTCTCTGAGCTCCAGTTTTCCCATCTGTAAAATAGATACATAGCACTTACCTCAACAGGTTGTTTTGAAGATTGATGAAGATTTTGAAGGTTGAAAAAGATGATGTATATGAAATTCCTAGCACATGGTAGACACTCAAATAATGGTATTTTTTAGGAAGAATTTTTGAGGTCTTGAGCCCCAGCAGCAATTGAACTGAACGTGTATCTAACTCAGAGCAAAGCTGGCAAAATCTACCTAAACCACTCCTTACATTCAATTTAAAGCAGATTTTTGTTTGATTATTTTCCTATGGAAAGCATGTGGCATATCTTACTGTCAAGAAACGTATGCCTGACACATGATTTTTCAGTATGGAGCATTCAGATGGATGATTAGTAAAGACTACTCAACAAACCTAAGCAGTATTTTCTTACCAGAAGTAAGGTGTCCTTCAAAGATGGAAGCAATTAGAAGCCCAGAATTCTGAGTATCATGTTGAAATGATTTCAGTGTGACCTGGGGAACTTAAACAAAAAGAAAATAGTGTCAGCTTTTTATTTTTTGCACTCAGGTTACCCAATTTCCTTAGAGAGTTTCTTCACTTGTTTGGAGATGATTAAAGCAAACCAGTAACTTTAATAGACTGGAAAGATGGAGTAAAAGCAAAAACGTGTGTGTGTGTGTGTGTGTGTGTGTGTGTCTTCTTCTTTTTATTAAATTGGGTAAATCCTAAAGGAGGAAACATTCAAAGGACAATAAAAACTACCTAGGGTTTGTAAGACTTGAAGGTGTGTCCACTAATTTCATGAGGCTTCTAGGCAACAAATTCCAAGGAGCTTTATTTCATTCACCGAGCCAGAAAAAAACACACAACTGGTCTCTACTTGATTCCTTCCAATAGATGATGCAATAAAGTTTAGGTTTCCTTAAGAGCCTCCAAGATGTGTCACTTTTGCCTTTGCACAGTCTTAGAGATGCTGTTTGTGAACAGCCTCTTGGCTTCATATAAGAAGCCCAGTTTTGATTAGCAGACACTTTGAGGTTATAACATAAGGGTGGAATGCCATTAATGACTTCCCTCTGCTCCTTCCCCGCGGGCAAGGATCCTGGCCAGCACTGTCTACCCGTAAAGCCTGTCAGAACACTGCTAATGAAATCTTCTGACCAGGGTGGGGTCAGCTGCCTTGGTAGCTAACTTGTTTTCAGCCTGAACTCAGAAGAGTCCTGGATGGGCTTCCCTGGTGGTTCAGTGGTTAAGAATCCGCCTGCCAATGCAGGGGACACGGGTTTAAGCCCTGGTCGGGGAAGATCCCACATGCCGCGGAGCAACTAAGCCCATGTGCCACAACTACTGAAGCCTGTGCTCTAGAGCCTGGGAGCCACAACTACTGAGCCCTCGTGCCACAACTACTGAAGGCCGTGCGCCTAGAGCCCATGCTCTGCAACAGGAGAAGCCACTGAATGAGAAGCCCGCACACCTCACCTCAATGAAGACCCAATGCAGCCAAAAAAATAATAATGATAATAATAAAATAAAATAAATAAATTTATAAAAGAAAAAAAAGAGTCCTGGAGTTTCCTTACCCACCTCCTCCCTCCTGATAATTAAAAGCTTCCAGAGGTGACTTCAAGGACACAATTCTCCCAGCTGACAGAAGATATTCCTGAAAATGGTTCTAAGCTCTGGATCTCCAAGAGGGCCTCAAGCCCTATTTATTCAGTCATTCTGATTTCAGTGTTCAAATTCTTCTATTAAAAGAATCACTTTGGGGGCCAGGGAGAAATCACAACTTGAGGTGTCCTTAACTGCTACGGAGATATCATAGGCTTGTATAACAAGCTATGTGGCCAGGGCAACTCTCTTTGAGAAAAATATCACAGAGTTCCAATAAAAAGATTCCTATGGGTCTTTGGAAATGTTTTAAAAAGGCTGATCTGGGTGCAAACACAGGCTCGATTGAAGAGTAGTTTTCTAAGAACAATGGGTAGGGAATTTTAGAAGATGAAAACATCAGAAAAGCCAAAAGTTCTTTCCTGTGTTTTTATTCTCACTTCTCCACAGCAAGAGGGAAATGTTTCACTGTGGATTGTGACAAATCAGAAGCTCTTTGTGGCTCCTCAGTGCTTCACTATGTCTCTTTTTTCCCTAAGTATGTGGTTCCATCCCCAGTGGTCAACAGCCAGGTTTATTCATCTAAATTAGTATTTTACAGGCTTATGTTCATTCTCAGGGAGCCCAAGCAGGAGTCTGCATCTACATTAGTTTAAAATTTTAAGAAAAATATTACATTAAAATGTAACACAACTTTCAATTTTGCAAAATCATGGGTTTATAGCATATGTTGCTGGATTATTTTTGTTTTCACTTTTATTACTTTAAAGTTAGCATTTTTATTTAAAAATATATATGGTGCTGTTGGCTTTTAATACCGGTTAATATAATTCTGTTGTATAAACTACAGGTGATTATTTGGCATGAAACGTCAGTTATTAATTTGCATCACATAAAAATAATTTTCATATCTGACTAGGGCTTTATTAGCCCTAATAGAGAATAAACATAATCTTCCTTTAGAGTCTTTTTGTTATCATAGTTTCAAATCAACCAGGTGTATTAATTTAAATTAGATTAAATTAAAGTCAGTTAAAAGAGATGCTTAATTGTAAGAGGGTAATTTCACAAAGAATCAGATATCTGAAGTAAGACAATTTATAAACAAAACTGTCAGAGAAGAGATCAAGCCAATGACAAATTTTTTTTATTAATGTTTATCGGAGTATAGTTGCTTTACAATGTTGTGTTAGTTTCTGCTATACAGCAAAGTGAATCAGTTATATGTATATACGCTGTACCTATATCCACTCTTTTTAGATTTCCTCGCCATTTAGGTCACCATAGATCATTGAGTAGAGTTCCCTGTGCTACACAGTAGGTTCTCATTAGTTACCTATTTTATACATGGTAGTGTATATATGTCAATGACAAAATTTTTAAGCGAAGGCCTGAAATGAAGCCATATAGACTATTATCTTCATGACATACTGCCACCAAGTGGCTAGGTCATTTCTTCTTAAATCATACTTAATATTTTTCATTATAAAAGCAGTAACTATAATAGGAAAAAATAATTTTAATAAGAAAAATAAAAGAGAGAGGGAAAAAAACTCTAATACATCCCCTTAATTCACCTGCCATGACTGAAAAACATTGTTTATATCAACTCTAATCATCAGTGTATTGCCTAAAATGCTAGAAAAAAAATCTCATGGTATTTTTGTAATTTATTTAATATCTTCAGCATTATGTCTGTAAAGAGACAGTTCTGTCCCTGCAGCGGAATATTAAATTACGTTTTATTACTCTCACAGCATATATTTGAGTGTACTCAGAAACCCCAAATCGTCTCTAATTTGGTAAGAATTTTTATATAACTTATACACACTGACATTGGACACTAGAGTTAGTCTTAACAGAAGGCAGCATGTTTATAGGGAGTTTAGAATGGTTTTAAAAAAAGATGCAGTTTCTTGTTCTTGGACAAAACTAGAAGCATAACTACATTCTTTGGCCTACCCAATACCAGCTTAATTTAATCAAATCCACTCAGGAGTTAGTTTTAGCGATAATGTATTCCATCTGTTTCTTAGGGATAATGTCAAAACAGCCTCCTCAGCCTTTCCCGCTACGTCTACCATGGGGCAAAGTGTGTTTTGTTATTCTTTTAAAGTGATGATTTATCGAGTACTAATTATGTTCCAGGTACTGTACTAGACTTTACATGCTTTCTCTCATTTAATCCTTACAACAACCCAATCAGGTAGATAGTACTATTGTCCTCATTTTATGGATGAGGAAACAAAGGCATAAAAAGGATAAATGACTTGTCCAAAGTCACCTAGGTAGAGGTCCAAGAGTGAAAATTCCTACCTGGTTCTGGCATGTAATTTGTGCTGGTCTCTGCTCCATTAATTAATAATCTCACTTTTGTAGCAGGATGGCTCCAGATGGAGCAGCTGAGTCAGCCTTGCAAGCAGTGCTCCCATGCTGAGACTTAGCCATTGCTCCCTGGGGGCTGGCCAGTGTGTTAGAGCTGCCTGGCCTTGTAGGGCTCAGAACCCACCACAATGGACGATGGTTGGGCTAACCCATTGAGCACTGATTCTCAGACTCTTCCAGCCTAGAGTTATCTTCTTCTGAACACCAACTATTTCCCTTTTATACAAGCAATACTTGCTAACTGTAGGATGCTTGAAAAGTATAGAAGAGTATGAAAAAGAAAATACAATTTTACATTTGTTCACAAACTAGAAACAATCATAGTTTTACATTTGTTAACAGTCTTTTGTGTATATCTGTACCCTAGTTGAGATCATGCTCTTTACTAAATGTTGTGTCTGGGATTTTTAAATTTAATATTATATCATGAACATTTTTAAATTTTCTTAAAAATTGTTCAAAATCATCATACTAATGGCAATTTAATATTCCATGATGTTTGTACTGTGTTTATTCAATCATCCTCCATTAAAAAAGTGTATAGCTTGGTGATTTCAAATACCAGCTTTGGATTCAGATGAAACTCAGTTCAAATCCCGGCTCTATCACTTGGAGTTGCTTGGCCCTGGGCAAGTTGCTTAACTGCTTTGTGACTCAGTATCTTCATTTGTAAAATTGGGTAATGACAACGCTTCATTCATGAGGTTTGATGACATAGTTCATACAAAGCACTTAGTACCATGCCTTATACAAATTAAAAGCTTAATAAGCGTTAGCTATTGCTATGATTGGACTTTTAGATTGTTACCAAATTCTTACTTTTATAATTAGCTTTTAAATAAATATCATTGTACATAAGGCTCCTTTCCATAGCTCTGCTTATTTCCTAAGGCTAGATTTCTATAAGTGGAATTAGTGGGCCAAAGGGTATGGACATTGATAATGCTCCTTTGTTTAGTTTTGTCCTTGCCAGTCTTGGTGTCAGAGCCACAGTAATCAAGGCCTGCTTCTTAGAGGTTTGACCAGAGCCGACACAGGGACCTTTCTAGATCTTTCTCTTTCAGAAGTTTCTAGATATTTAAGAAAGAAGAGCCATATTATAGGTGTGTTTTTCAAGTTAGTGAAGGGTTTTTTTTCCATCTTGTTTTTCTTAAAACATAAACATCTCCTTTTGATTTCTTTCTATTCTTCTTCTTCTAATAATCTTAGCTATTCACAGCATTTACATGCTATCTCCCTAGGTCAATTTAGCTCTGTGGTTGGAATTCAACATTATTGGGCCAAGAGTGAAGATTGGACCCCAGTCCATGTCAGATGGCAAAGCAAAAGACAGTGGCCAGACCTATCAAATAGGCAGCAGAAGCCCAGGGCAGAGAAAACTATACATCAGAACAAACTCTTTATCACACCTCGAAAAACAAGTCAAACGATGAATCATTTCATGAGTTACTGTGTTATCCTTGTATATTAATGATGAGAGGTCGTGCCTAGGCATATTCAAGGGACCGTCTTCATGCTTATATTCCTAGGCTGTAAGTACTTGGTACATAGAGAGTAAAGAAGGTAAGAAATATGTATATGGCAATCATATTGTTAAAGAGAAAGAATAAGAGAAGGAAAAGGTAAAAAGCAGCAGCCACCTAGACATTTTCTTGAGTGACATGGACCACACAGAGGTGAGGGTCTGATGTCAAAGTGTAGCAAAATTCTATGTGCAAGAATAGGCAGCTTCCAAGTTTTACCCAGTGGTTTCGGATTCTTCAGAGGTGCAACCTTGCTGTCAAGCCAGCGTGTTCCTGTTCCTGGTCTGAACAGTCTAGTGGACATTTGCCATTTTTCAGTTGCCCAGCACCAGGACTTACTCTGTGGGCATCCTAGGGTAGGCAGGAGGCCAGTAGGGCTTCCCACTGTGGTAGCCTCAATGGAGCAGAGGCCCCCTCTCCCCACAGCCAGCAAGTAGCTGCAAGCCGATGACCTGAGCCTAGCTCATCAGATGCCCTCCTCCCCACCTCGCACAGGACACACAGCTCCAGGAAATCGCTTAGAATCCAATATGGGTGCAGCAGCTATATCCAGGGTCTGGTAACAGCAGCACCAATGGAGTGTCCAGGGCACAGGGCAGGCAGTGGCAGTGACCACAGTGCCAGCTGCGAGTTCTCACCAGATTCTTCCTAGGCTGCGATTTTGGCTGTGGTTCTAGTTCCTGCAGCCCTTGGATCCTGCCCGTGATCATTTTGCCAGCCTTTCTACTACTTTCCAGCTATCTTTCCCATAATTCTCTTTCTGCTTAAGAGAACCAGATTTTATTTCTTTTGCTTGCACCTAATCGCAGTGAAAACTTGTGTAGTTGGTAAAAATTGCAATTGTTGGTAGTGGGTGGTTAGGTGAGGAGACATGGTAGGACAATAATGACCCCACAAAGATGACCATGCTCTAATCCCTGGAATTTGTGTATAGATTACCTTATATGGCAAAAGGGATTTGAGATGGAGAGATTATCCTAAATTACAGGGACGAAATTTCAAGGGTCTTTATAAGAAGGAGGCAGGGGGGTCAGAGTCAGAGAAAGAGATTGGCAGATGCTATACTTCTGGCTTTGAAGATGAAGGATGAGGCTACAAGCCAAGAAATGCAGGCAGCCTCTAGAGTCTGGAAAGCGCACTGAAACTGACTCTCTCCTAGAGCTTCCGGAAGGAACACAGTCCTGCCGATGCCTTGGTTTTGGCCCAGTGATATTTATTTTGGATTTCTCGCCTCCATAACTACTAGATAATACCTTTGTATTGTTTTAAGTTACTGAATTTATGCTAACATTTTACAGAAGCAATAGGAAACTAATACAGGAGATTATTACTTCCTCATGAAAAAGCATAATCTTTATTCTCTATTACCGGATTGCAAACCTCAGAGAAATTGTGAAACTCTTATGAATTGCTTTTTATTCTACAAAACCCTGGTGGTTTATTAGGGACAGGACCCAAAGATTAAATAAATCCAGATGAAGGGTCTAAAATGATTAGTATTTCAAGGAATATTGTGTATATGTTTAACCCAGTGTAGTAACCACAAATCTACAAATTTATAATTCATCTCAATATGAATGAATCAGAAATCTCTAGTTACAAATAACAGAATTTTTGCAAGAGTACATTCTGTGTCTGTGTGCCACTTCTAATTTGCATTATATTTAATACCACCTATATTTGGTTCCATTGATACAACATTTGTTTTAGTAGCTAAAAAGCCACTAAAAGTCCTGGAAAATTAATGAGAATCTTTGAGTCACTGGTAATGCAACAACAAACAGTATTTTGTGAGAACAAAGTACGATGTGGTTTAATATCTTGCTTATACTTGCCTTCCTCTGGAGAATTGTCAAAAAAAAAACCAACAGAATATGAATTCTCTGGGAAACTTTTCTACTGCAAGTTGCAATTCAAGCAAGTTAATTAGTCATTATGAAATGTGACTGCCCTTCCCTCAGGCTTCTGACTTGTCTTTAAAGGGATTAGAGAAGCCTCTACCTTTTCTTCATTACAAAGGGATCTGTATTACAATGCAGAATTGAAAAACATTCCTGCCTGGAAGACCTCTTCTCACATTGGTAGTAGGGAATTCATGGTCACATTTTCAGTGTTGGTTTTTTATGCTGACAAACCATCTTTTCCCCTTTGGGGGTCTTTCTGTACTGCTTAAAGATCCCAGAAATTTGTACAGCGACTATCCAGGTTGGTGGTCTAGAAGCTGCCATTTCAGCAGCCCCTGAAGGTTTTCAGAGCCTCTGCTGAAACCTCACACCCAGAGGCAGGGGAGGGTGTAGGCAGTGGGGGTAATGTGGGATGTGATGGTTTACTGGAGCCTAGGTCCTGCATCCCGTGCTTCTTGGGATCCTGGGCTGCCAAGAGACTTGGGGTGCCCAGTGACTGAGAAAGCGGTGGGCAGGAGGAAAAGGAATAGAGAGGGAACCGGACAGTACTAGAGAGAGTGGCCTGAGACTCTCATGTGCCCACCCTTTTCTGGCCCCCAGAACCACTCTTACCAAGGCAATGGCTTGAGCACTCTGTTCTCCCCCTTTCTGTCCACATTTCCTACCCACACCCTTCATGACACTTCTCCCTCTTAAAGGGTGTGTCCAACTTCCAGAACATTGGTTTTTACACTTCGCTGCAGAAGTATCACTTGACTAGAGGCTGAGGCATCTGTATTTTAAACTAGTAGCAAGCATTTCTAATGTAGATGGTCCACAGACCCCGCTCTGAGAAACATTGCTTTCAGGACATTTTCCTGAGCCAGGGCCAGCTGGAAAAACACACTATGCATTTCTCTGTGGTGCCTTGTCTTGGGCAAGGTCACCTTTCCCGTGTATACTTTGTCCTCATGTCAGACTGCACTATCCTATCCCAAGGTTTCCATTGTTTCATTCTCATCACTTTAACCCAAACATGCTTCCACACCTTGTATTCATTGCCAAAGGAGAAATAGTTGATAGCATCTTACAGTTCCCTCTTCTCTCATTTATTTGCATTTCATAACAAGCATTACATTAAATGAAGTTATGTTGGCATATTAGCTAATGTGTAGAGGAGAATATGGTTAGGTGGCCCAGGGAAGGTTGACATGGGACCCTCCTAGGTCTCTTAGGAAGGAGACCAGCAGAGCTACAGGGTGAGTACTGGAATCCTACAGCCTGAGCTATGCCCTGGCCCTACCATTTACCAGCGCTATAATGTTCAGCCAACTGCTTAACCTCCCTGAGCCTCATCTCTTCATCTGCACAGCTGGAATAACAGTTTTATAGGGCTGCAGTGATGAGTAAAATCCTTATCGCAGTGCCCAACACACAATAAGCATCCAGTAAATGTTACTATATTATTTATTATCCTGAAGTCACCTGGATTCAGTCACTGAATTAGCCTCTTGTTATTATACCAGTATAGAAAAAGTCTGTAATCTAGAGAAATTTCTCCTATGTGATTGTTAAAGCCCAAGAGGAAGTAATCAACTAAGGTTGATTTTTTTTTTTTTCTTTTTTAGTACAGGAGTCCCCCCTTATCCAACGTGTTGCTTTCCTTGGGTTGTTACCTTGGTCAACTGGGCCCCAAAATATTAAATGGAAAATTCCAGAAATAAACAATTCTTAAGTTTTAAATTGCATACCATTCTGAGTAGTGTGATGAAATCTCACGTTGTCTAGCTCTGTCCCACCCCAGATGGGAATCATCCACGGATCTGGCCTGTTAGTCACTTAGTAGCTATCTTGGTTATCAGAACACCGTCTTGGTTATCATGGTGCTTGTGTTCAAGTGACCCTTATTTTACGTAATAATGGCCCAAAGTACAAGTGCAGTGATGCTGGCAATTTGGATATGCCAAAGAGAAGCCGTAAAGTGCTTCCTTTAAGTGAAAAGATGCAAGTTCTCAACTTATTAAGGAAGGAAAAATAATCCTATGTTGAGGTTGCTAACTTGTACGGTGAGAATGAATCTTCTATCCTTGAAGTTGTGAAGAGGGAAAAAGAAATTTGTGCTAGTTTTGCTGTCATACCTGAAACTGCAAAAGTTACAGCTATAGAGTGTGATGAGTGCTTAGTTAAGATGCAAAAGGCATTAAATTTCCACAAGATATTTTGAAAGAGACTACGTTCACATAACTTTTAATATAGTATATTGTTATAGCTGTTCTATTTTATCACTAGCTATTGTTGTTAATCTCTTGCTGTGCCTAATTTAGAAATTAAACTTTATCATAAGTGTGTATGTACTGGAAAAAAAACATAACGTATATAAGGTTCGATACTATCCGTGGTTTCAGGCATCCACTGGGGGGTTGGAATATATCTCCCAACTGTTAAGGGGGGACTACTGTGTAAGGCTTTGTTTTCCATTGAAGTCTAAACACTCTAAGGAAGGAAAAGATAATACGTCATTTAACCCTTATTATAATTGAGTTCCCTTGGTTTCTTTTGGAGACCAGGTTTTTGAAGACCAAGGAAAGGTGCTGTCCAGAGGGAAGGTGATACAGAAGAATGCTAGGGGCCTGCAGGAAAAGCCATACCTACTTCATGATTTGTCCTGCTGTGCCATCTGGGCATAGTTTTGGAAACACATTGTTTCAGGATGAATCAATTTAGTGATACACATAGGAGAATTTTAGAGAACAAAAACAGGAAATTCCCGCATGGGGGGTGAAGTATTGCCTGGGCTGTGTTTCTTCATAAATAAATAAACCTTAATGACTGGGAAAGTTTAGCCAAAAAAAACCCATTATTAAACAAGTTGGTTATGAAACAATTCAAACTTCAGTTGTGAGGTTTGATTCTTACTGCTTGATTTCTATATTTATAATGTTATATACTTTTTATTATACTTTTGTATTGACTGTCTTCTCTAGAATTAAGGGATCTTTGTCTCCTTTGCTCACTGAGGTTCTGCAAGTACCTAGCAAGTGTCTGGTGCATGGTAGAGGATACATGAATACTTCATGAACAACTTAAATGAATTACTGTCTTTTCATGGATACCTTTTTAAAAAGAAATTGATATTAAAGATTTACTGAAAAGCAGTTTGGCAACTTGCATCAAACGTCTTAAAATGTGCTTAACTCTTGATCCAAAAAGACCTAAAGACGTAAGGAGAGTTCATATACAAAGCTATTCAAAGAAGTTTATTGATGACGGAAAAAATGCAATAACCTAGATATTGTTTAAATAGAGAAATGATTAAATTATACTACATCCATAAACTGGAATGCACCCATTAATAGGTTTTTAAATTCAACAAGGTAGATTAAGAAAATCAGGATATAAAACAGTACATATACCACAGCATCAACCATTTAAAAATATGTGCATAGGAAAAAACTAGTATTAAATCCATTAAAATGTAAACAACACTTATTTCTAGGTTGCATATTACAACCGACTTACATTGCTTTTACAAATAGATAAAAAGAGATAAGTTTTTGAAAAGATTTAATACTAGCACTTTCCCTAACACACTTTCCCTGTTTCTTCTTTAATGTGTCTTAGAAAGGAATTTGTACCAAGAGAATAGTTTATGGTTCCTCTTAGCTAACATGTTAAACATGGATAGATGCAAGTTTTCAGGGATATTTCATTGTAACTGGCATTTTTGCCTCTTAAGTGGTTTTCTCCCCCTTAGGAAACAAAGACTTTACATTTAGAATTGTTGCGGGGTAGCTGATATTCCTGTTCCTTCTATGTGAGGTTTACGGCCTTTACTTTTAAAGGAGAACATTTGTGGTCCTATACAGTAGTCCTTTGGTATCTATGGGGGATAAATTCTAGGACTGCCCCCCCCCCACACCGCGGATACAAAACTCCGAGGAAGCTCGAGTCCCTTAATTAAAATGGAGTAGTATGTTCCCATAACCTATGCACATCCTTCCGTATACTTTAAATCATCTCTAGATTATTTATAATGCCCAATACAATGTAAATGCTATGTAAATAGTTGTAAATACAATGTACATGCTATGGAAATAGTTGCTGGTGTGAGGCAAATTCAAGCTTTGCTTTTGGAACTTTCCAGGCTTTTATTCCCCAAATATTTTCTATCTATGGTTGGTTGAATCTGTGGATGTGGAACCCATGAATATGGAGAGCTGACTGTACTTAACCTGTAGGATATTTTAGTAAACTGTTCCTCCACTTTGATGTATAGTTGACCCTTGAACAACACAAAGGTTGGGGTGCTGACCCTCCACACAGCCAAAAATCCCCGTATAATTTATAGTTGGCCTTCAGTATTCTTGGTTCCACTGCATCCCAGTTTTGCACCCGTGGATTCAACCAACCACAGACTGTGTAGTACTGTAGCATTTATTGACAAAAATCTGTGTATAAGTGAATCCGCAGAGTTCAAACCCATGTTGTTAAAGGGTCAACTGTAATTGGTTAAAGAAAGAAATTGATGAGATTACTGAGGGCTGGTGGTGAGTAAGAAAACTCGTGTTCTCCTTTAACTGCTGTTAAAGCAAATCATGCTTGAGGCAAATCATGCTTCAGTTTCCTCATTTGTAAAATGATGCCAATTACACTACCAAATATGACTAATGTAAAGGTCAAACAAGCTTATATATAGTGGTACGTTGTAAGTGGTAAGTAAATGTTAATTATCAATTTGAATAATCTTGCTAAACAATTTTAGATTTCATTAAAATAGATTATTAACTAAATTCTGACTATTCTAAAATGGCATCTAAAGTCCTAAGAATTTTAACAATATCAACTTAAAACAGAATACCTTAAATTAAAAAATCACTTTAAAAAAAGAGAACTGATAACCAGTATTGTAAATGGTTCCCTTAATAATGTGTTTCTGAGATGTTGGCAGTAGGGGGCACCAAAAGAACTTCTTAGCTTGTCTGGCTCTTGGCACCTTCTGCTTATTTGGTGTCCATCAATATTTATAATGTATGTCAAAGTGTTTTGAAAACATAAAACACAATTCCAAGATGTTGTATTATAGTAAGAACGATATTAACAATGCTGTGATTACAATTAAGTACTTCAGTTCTGAAAAAAAAATTTTAATCTAGTGTATAAACTACCTACAGTAGGGAGACATCTTCAGGATAATGGGGCCACTGTGGAGTATTATGAAAATTACTATAGATTTATTTTATTATTTGCTTACAATTGAGTCTATTTGGCTAAGATTTTATTGAACGATGTGTAAATGACTAGAAAATTAAACGAATAATATTAAGAGCAGGAAAATACCTAAAGATAATAGCTCAGCTAGATTTTATTGAGAAGAGAATTACGTAATCCCATGCATACTAAACAAGCACCCCCAGGTGGTTTTTATTGGTTTTTATGCCCTGAAATGTTTGAGAACCATTACATAAATTGTAGTCAGCCTTAACAAAATCAAAGGAAAAATGACAATTTAAATGTTATCACCTGCCCTAGAATAGTTTTGTTGATTTTGATAGACATTAAGGAGAAACAAATGTATACTTAGAAAAGAGACAGAAGTCAAAAGAGAAGCCTAAGAGATTAAATATATAAATACACTCACCTATTTCAGGAGTTTTATGAAAAAAGGGTGAACTCCAGGGCTGCCAGTACCTTTTAGCTTTTTCTTGACATCTTACTTGAAATACATACTTAGTGTTTGGCTGCAAGTAGAATTCTGACTGTTGCGCGTATGTAAAATTGGTGTCAAATTCTTTAACCTAAAATGGATGAATAACCATAGTGAAATACCATAAAGAAATGATGCACTGTGCTTTTAAAACAATTATTCCATTTAGCAGAAATGTATGGGACACATATTATGTTCCAGGACCCTGGGAAAACAGAGAGGAATAGGCTACTTTGTATAAAAGATGGCCAAAATAATCAAATACATGTTATTTAACCTTAAAAGTGAAATACATGTTGCTTAGTGTTTGACAACTCTTTCAAGCTTTTAAATATCAAGAAATTCCAAAATGTAATATATTCTTAATTTTGGAACAGCAGATTTTAATAGGGTGGGAGAAAGGGGGACATAATAGCAATTGTTTGAATTCAGTCTTCCCTCCTCTCTCTCTCTTTCTCTGCAGTTGCATATTTAGATCAATAATTCTTCCTGAATGATGAAATAATTTCACTTGTGAATGATGACTTTTGGAAAAAATTACCTACAAACTAAGCTGTTAAATTGGTCCTTATTGCAGATCTATGCATTCTACAAGGATATATATATCCTTTCTCATATATATATATATATATATATATATATATGAGAAAACAAAACAAAACATTTAAGACTGTTGAAACGTGAAAATCCAATGGAAGATAAGCAAGAAAATAGCTGAGGGATAAACTTAAAAATCATTTTTCTGGGACTACAACCTGCTATAAAATATAATGAAAAAGGACCCCCAGACAAGCTGGTTCAGATGGGAGAGAAAAACCAAGGCATTTACGCAGCACCTTAGTGTGTTGTAATAGTGGATCTATTGAAAAAAGTGAAGCACAATTGAAACGTAAACATAAAAAAAGTCTAGGGCTTTCCTGGTGGCGCAGTGGTTGAGAGCCCGCCTGCCGATGCAGGGGACACGGGTTCGTGTCCCGGTCCGGGAAGATCCCACATGCCGCGGAGCGGCTGGGCCCGTGAGCCATGGCCGCTGAGCCTACGCGTCCGGAGCCTGTGCTCCGCAATGGGAGAGGCCACGGCGGTGAGATGCCCGCGTATCGAAAAAAAAAAAAAAAAGTCTAGAAATGCATTTATTCAGCAACTGGGAGAAAACAGTCACCATGAAAGAGAAAGTTAAAACTATCACGATTAAAACACACACACACACACACACACACACACACAACAAGGTATACACGTCATTTAGAGATTCTAATGTTAAAACCCAGTGTTAACATAAATCTTTAAAACTTTCAATGCATTGAAAATGTAAAAATCATAAACATATCTGTTTTGGGATATCACGTTTCCTGAAAGATATCATTCAGAGTTTCCGTAAGCCACATTTCTACCCACGGCCCTTGAAATTTTCTGCTCTTCTAAATATGACCAAAGGCCCCTAGAGTCTACTGGGATCCAGGAGAAATTTTTTTTTTTAACATCTTTATTGGAGTATAATTGCTTTACAATGGTGTGTTAGTTTCTGCTTTATAACAAAGTCAATCAGTTATACATATACATATGTTCCCATATCTCTTCCCTCTTGCGTCTCCCTCCCTCCCACCCTCCCTATCCAACCCCTCTAGGTGGTCACAAAGCACCGAGCTGATCTCCCTGTGCTAGGAGAGTTTTTATTAGTGCCAAAAGTTTGACTTCCATATGCACCCTGCTTCATATGAGCTTCTTTTGGTGAGGAGTTGCTGTTCTCCAATATGTCTCTTGCCATTATGTTTATAGATAAGTCCTCTAAGAAGAGAAATACCCTAAAGTACAGCCAGAGTTCTAAAATAGAAAGAAGAAGTTTATGGAACTGTTAACAGTTGCTTCTACTAAGAGGCCAACCAGGTGCCTGCTTAGGGCCTTGCAAGCTGAAGATGGTACCTTCAAAATGATACTTTCAGAGGCTACAATAGACATTGAGAGAGCTGGACCTAACTGTGTTCCTATGCAGAGGGTATGACCTCAAGGGCCAGAAATATAACTTTATTTTTATAGCAGCTACTTTCTTTTTAGAGCCTCAATTCTGAAGACGTGAGGCCTGGAAACTTAATCTCCATCATTTTGAGGTACCGCTTTTCTTAGGGTTACACCTAAATTTCTGGGAGCATCCTTGGGTGAAGGGGAGAATCTCAACCTATTCAGAGTTCTATAATCCCAGCTTCCTCTGACTCCCAACCTGGGGCATGGCCCAGATGAGGGGTCCTGCTCAGTAACCACCCAAGTCTAAACTCTTTTTGTTCTTCCCCCTTACCAACCTCTTCCCCTCACCCATTTCCCCCTCTCTCTGCTCAGGAATCTTTATCTAGTCTTTGGTGTGAGAGGGAAGGGGGATGGGGATTGAGAAAGCCAGTCATGACTAATCACATTTTCTTACAAGTCTTCTGTCCTATACTAGCATTTATACTTTTGAAATGCAAAGGCCAAGGATTTGAACCTTGGCTGTCTGCCTGCTGTTCTATTAGCCATTCCAGGAAAAAAGTGAATGCTTGGTTTTGTGCAGCCCATGAGCTAAGAAGACTTTTTACATTTTTTAAATTGTTGAAAGAAAATCCAAAGAAGACTATTTCAATGATGCATGGAAATGATATAAAATTCAAATTTCAGTGTCCAAAAGTAAAATTTTACTGGAACACAGCAATGTCCATCCATTTACATATTGTCTATGGCTACTTTTATGCTACAGATGCAGAGTTGAATAGTTGGGACAGAGATCTTATGGCCTGCAAAGCCTAAATTGTTTACTATTTGGCCCTTGAATAAAAAGTTTGCCAATACCCTGGTCTAGCTTAATCAGAGACTCGAGTCAATATTAATCCATTCAGTTGAACTTCTAGTCAAGATTTCCCTACTTTACTATCACTGCTGTTGGCACCATTAAAGGCAAATAATAATAATACTAATAGCTAATGTGTCAAAATATTATCTGTGTGAACCAGACATTATAAATAGCAATGGAAATACAAAAATGATTATGGAACAGTCCTGTCTTCCAGGGACTCGTAGTTAAAGGATGGGAAAATACACATGTAAACAGGTAAATACAAACAACATGGCAAATGTTCCTGAGATAAGGTACACAGAAGTGGGCAAGGATGCCAGGGAGGTAGGGAGACAGTCCATGAAGATAACCAACAAGTAGATATTCTCCCCATGGTGCCAGCCTTGCAGGTTCACCTGAAGGACTGGCTGATACCTCGTAATTTATATGCAGCTTAGCTAAAAACAGCTGAAAACACCCTCAATGCACTGATTTTGATTTTCAGGTTGGCATCCTTGGCTCAACCACACCTGCTGCATGGCTCTCCTGGAGGTTAAGATGAAGAGGAACAGTAACAGCCAGCATTTACTGAACATTAACTCTATTCCAGGCTCTGGGCTAGCTTCTTCCATCATTTGATCATCCCCCAAACCATATGAGGTAGGTGCTTATCTTATCCCTCCTTTAGGTGTGGTAATAATGAGGCCCAGAGAAGCTAGGGAACTTGCCCAAGGCTGCACAACCAGAAAGTGGTAGAGCCAGGCTTTGAACTCCAGAGCCTATGTGCTTAGCCACAAGGCTTTCTGCATAGCGGTCTGCCACTTTGAAGTGAAGAGCTTCCTTCCATCAGTTATCTGATGCAGGCAGAGCTGAGGTGGAAGAACAAATCCGTAGTCCTTTGTGTCTGCCCAATCTTTATGACTCTCGCTTTCTATCTCCTTACAAGGAGGTAAAGACAACATTTTATGCATGATCCAGATGAAACTGACGGGTAACAACTGTAAAAAACAAAGCATCATTCTGGCTGTTACCAACTGGACTTGGGTCATCTGTGTGAGTAATTACATTTGGAGGAATCATGGTAAAAGGGTTAGGATACACATATTGAATTGAAACTGGTTCCTTCATTTTCCCAACATTTTTGGGGTACCCAAAGTGATGTAGGGTCTGTAAGAGGCACTAAGTTACTAACTCTGTAAGCTTGGAGAACCTGGCTTAAGCTCTTTTCAAGCCCTATGTCCTCATTTCGATGATGGAGCTGATACTACCTATCATAAAAGATTGTGATGAAGATGAAATGAGGTAACAAATATTCTTTCAGCTCCTCCATTTGCCTGCTTCTGATAAAGAGAAGGTTTTGAAAAGGGAACTCAGATTTACCTCTGAGTTACCAAGTCTCACAGTGGCATATGTAGCACCACCAAGGGGAGCAGAGAACAAGAATTTCAACAGGAAAACAGTTGGTTTCTGAAAATCTATTCATGGATACTGATACTGTAACTCCTTTCTATTTTCTAAACATTCTTATAGCTTATTATGCCAAATAAAGAAATTTCGTCTTCTCAATATCATCCTATGACCCTGACACTACCCAGGTGTCTTATTAGAGTAAAGCCTCATCCACTCAGAATCTAGGATGAGAGTTTCATTTGGGTTGTTTTCAAATTTACCTAAATTCCACGTAGGCAAAAGATTGGCTGTGAAGTTTTTAATCTTGCTCGTCCTAGGCTTCAAGCATGGGGTTGCTGTGCACACAAATGCCACAGTTATTTAGTCAACGAGTCCAGCAGGATCTTCATTTGGTTACTGACCAAATGTTGCAGAACATGGACTTGCATCCAAGTGTAATCTAAACAACTAAAAGATCACATTTCTCATGTACATTAACAAGGGTAAATAAACAACTTGGCATCCGGGATTTCTTTTTAAAGAGCAGTCTTTAGAGTATGTCATGAAATCAGTATAGTTTTACCCTCATTTTCTTGACACTCTTTAAACATATTGTTCTACAGCAAAGCCAATATCGTTCATGTTCAGAATGATGAAAACTTTGGAGCCATGCTAATCACCAGAGAATAAATACATATCATTTCACTTAACTCTCTGAAAACTGGTAAATTCATACATGACACGTAACTATTAATTAAGCAAAGCCATAAACTCCATTCCTTAATTATTTTGACTAAATGCCAGTTTATTGTACTTAAAAATAATAAAATGGCATTTGTTTTCAAATACACTAAAATTGGTACTTTTTCTTCAGCCAGGCTAGTGTTACCCTGTAGTTCAAATTAGTGAGTTTTTATTATAATGTTCACAGGTGCTGTCATGTGATGCGATTTTATTAATGAACCTTGTACCTATGCCTCTCCTAAGACGCTTACTAACTTACCATTGTTATTTAAGGATGATTAGTTTGCCTAGACATTCACTTTTTACCTTATGCTCATCTAAGACTAATATAGTAACAAATTTTACATTTTGGATTGCACATTTTTCATTTAAAAAGAGACACCCATAAATCTGAAGTTCTTTGAACAGATTTTATTTCCCTGGGTGGCTGTTAAATTTCAGCATAGAATACTTACATTTTATATTCATAATCACTGATATAAATTTCACCCTAAGAGACAGTGAATTACAAGGAGCTAAAGAGATGAATCCGTCCTAGTTGGACATTTGTCTGTTTAGCAGTTTACAAAAGGCAAGAGACCTTTTCAGGAAACACCTCTCTATTTGGAAGCATCATTATTAAAAGTAGAGTGGTTTGAATATTACATGAACAATCAGATAAAAACATGTAAAACAGATCATTATACATCCACTGTGGTCACTGACTATTGGCTGGCTTTTCTTTCACTCACTTACATGCAAAAGAATAGTGAAAGTTAGCTTACGTTCCAAGTTTGGTTTGTTGTAGCCTTGTATCTCATTTCACAGGAAACCTTTTCAATTGATGTTTGACTATTCCAGTGGATTATGGTTTTGGGCACTGTAGTATTTATATCCTCAGCCCTGGAAATAATGGATGCAGAAGGTATCACTAAAGAAAAACAAAAACAGAAATCCAGCAGCTTAAAACTTGCCTAGGGAGAAATCAATATTTTTTCATCAATATTTAGAATGTTAAAACGCAAAGTACCAAAAAAAAAAATCTCATGATCTAATTAACATGAAATTTTTCTTGTTTTCTAATCTATTATGTAGGAGAAAACTGCTGTTCTTAAGTAAAATTCTGTTCCACCCATTCTCCATATCTGTTAAATGGAGCTCTGTCTTGTCCTTTCCCACCTCATACTCCCCTGTATTCCAAACTAATGAAATTCTGAAGCCTGGCCTATTAACAAAAGAATGTAAAAAGGAGGTAAAGAAGATATCTCTTCTTTCCCGCATCCGTTTAGGGAGAAATGATGTTTTGCATCCTAAATTTAGTTCAGAGAATCTAATTTGGTAAGATGTAAAATTAAGATCGTTCACAATAATATTTTTATTCTCTTGTGTCCTAGGGAAACTTGTATGAATATTTATATTTGTTGCTAACTTTTGTTATCTATTAAAATAAATCTGTACTTGAAAGTATGATTTGAACAAGGAGTCTCACAAGACTCTTAGACTTTACAGATTATTGCTGTGTTCTGTGATTATGATTTTCAAAAGGAAACTGACTGGTTATCTTACTAGTTATTTTTTGTACTAGGTGTAATGTTGTAACTGGAAGCTCTGTATTTCTGAACTGTGTACATTCTTGTAAATTCGTTGTGTCTGAACAGGATAAAATCATGGGCATTTCCCGTTTCTCCTATATGCATAGTAGAGCAGTGAGAGCCTATAGCTTTGTTAGATGTATTACTTAACAAAGAACTCAAGGACCTGTATGTGTGTTTTTAGAGGCCATTATTACAGCTTAATATTCTCTATGACTTAGTTTCCTTTTTGTTTATTCTAAGTTTATAAAGTATTCTTTGGGAAATTTGTTTTATTTTCAGTGAATAATATTATCTAAAATTATGTGCACAGATATATGATTTGTAGAAAAATATAAAAATTAAAGATTTGCTTTCTAGTAGCACTGACCTAAAATAAAATCCTTGGGCTAAACCCAGTATAGAACATAAGTAGTAGTAGCAGGATTAATCTAATTAAAGAGCTTACCATACTGAAACTTTATCATCTGAATTCCATAGGTGGTTTCCTTTTGCTAGTTTAAGCTTCTTGTAATGAGAATCAGAATTCAGAGATTTCTAGAGCCAGGGAAGTGGATCTCCAGGGCTCTGAAACCACTTGGGGCCATTTAAGCACCCTCAAGGCTACAAATTACCTACCCCCTCCTGTCTCCCACCTCTGAGTGTGACCTGCCACAGACGTAACAACACAAGCATTCCGAGACCCTTTTGCAGAAAGAGATATTCTGGGGAGGAAGCAAAAGTCTGCTTAGTCCTATGAGAAACGTAAGTTGGGTTTAAGATAGAGTCTTAGCACAGAGCAGATAGGTGCAATAGAGATCTGACGGTTTAGGTTTGAATGAGCTTATATTTTTCAAATAAAAACATGTTATGTAATATGTACTTGAACATTAGTTTGTTACACAAGACTCAGAATGTTGAATTTTTGCTCTCATTGCTTTGGTTTCATACATTCCCATTAGATCTTACATTTTTTAAAAAAAACGTCAATTCCATCGTAGATGCCATATCTTTAGTTTCCACTTATATTGAAATAAAGAACCATATTGTAGTTCTTTGGTGTCTTTCTAACAGCATGTATTTACTTATAATTATTCAGTGGGGAGAACTAATGTTCAAAATGGCAGCCGGAAGGCACTGCATTTTCCGTATTGAAACTTATTTCTCTATAAGAGAAGTTTAAGCATTCCTCTCACATGTCATTTTGGCAGTGTTACTGCACTCTTAATTCAGCCCTGCCTTTCAGCATATCTTCCTAACTTAATTAAAGACCAACCCCATAGCCGTTATGTGGAAGTTGCTCCCAGGAGAGTTCCCTGTCTTCAGTTTCATAGAACAGTTCATATATCTAACTTGCAATGTCTCATTCTTAAAGGGCCACAAATGAATATAGTTCATCCGTTAATAACCTAGGGGCTCTGTTGGGAGTAGCCTCCTACACTGTCAACCTGTGCTTTTCAACCTGAGTTTCTAAGAGTGCATTTGGGGATGCTGAGAAAGGAGGAAGAGAAGGAGGTGGAGTAACTCTAAACAAGAGGCTCCCTGGTTCAGTGTGAAAAGCAGATTTGGAGGTGACAGACAGATGAGATCTTTCCCTTTATGGGAGGTGGGGTGCTGGTTAACTACAGCAAGTCGGCAAGTCTGAGATGACATCTGGCTCTCCTCCTTCCTAGCTATGTGCTTTGAGCAAATTATTTTATCTCTTTCTTCGTCTGTAAAATGGGCACAGTGGTACCATGCATGATTGTTTTCAGAATTAAATGTGATTTGCATGTTAATTGTCTGGAACACTATAGGTGTTCAATAAATGGATGCAATGACACTAAGATCATAATAAGATAACAATGGTAATAATAGCAGTAAGACTAATAGTAATAATCTAGTTCCTAAAAATGATACTGCCAAAATGATACTGAACACAATAGCCTTTAAACATCATTAATCCATTGAGGGGAACCTGTTTTAAGATAAGGGCAAGTTATGGCTATATCCTACCTCAAAATGTAAACTTACAAAAATGTGGAGAACTATAAGTCCAAGAATATACAGTACAATGGAGTTACTATTCACCACCATAGTCAGCAGTGTTTGTTTTCAAAGCCAATATTCATAGCATAAGGACAGATTTTTAAACCAATCTTATTAGTTGAGATAGTTCAGTTTAGTTGAGATGTTGAGATATTAGTTCCAATAAAAGACCCCAGTAGTCCCCAAAGGATACCCGTGTTGTGCCCCAAGAGGTGTCACATCCCCTAGAACATTAATCAGCAGGAAAGTTGTCTTTCTATTAAAATAAATAACTGCACATTTTGCAGTGTGCTTTAAATAAAGACTGAGGATAGGAGTTGAGGATACTAGAACTAGAGGCTTCCTAGCTCTGCAAACTCAACTTCTAATGCCACCTAGCCTTGGTTTCCTCATGTGTAAATTATAATCTCTTCTACAAAATAGGACAGTTGTGAGGGTTAAATAACATAATGTATGTAAAAGCAGTTAGCACTGAAGAAAGTGTGCCATAAATGTTAGCTACTGAAATCATCTTTAATAATAAAAACAAGAATAATTGGCACTAGGATCTTCAGAGAGAAGGTGATTCACACTTGGTGCTCTTTGGCTGTACTCTGGCTTTAGGACTACGATATAGTTGTAAAAGGCTCAAGGGCAATCACTTTTTGGAAGTTATCTTAAGGAAAAAAAACAACTACTATGCAAAAATTCAGCCAAAAGGTTGTCCATGGCAGTGTAGTTTATGATGGCGAAAAATTGAGAACAATAATAAGGGACTAATTAAAGATATTAATTAAAAATAAGATTATAGATTAAATTAATAGAAATATGTATTCTATATTATTATTTTTTTAAAGGCAAGTTCTAAAATACCTGAAGCAAAAAATGTTAACTTTTGTTGAATCTGGCTGGTGTACATAGAGATGTCTACATAATTCTCCACAATTTTCTGTTTTTTGCAGAACTTTTCAAACAAAATCAAACAAAAACATAACTTCCAAAATAGCATATACAGTAGAATGCTTTAGTATGCTGTACTTCTCACAACATAAGACTCATCACACTTTATTATAATCCTTATTTCTTTCCCTCTTCCCTGGTAGATTGCAAGATATTTAGGACAGGAAGTATCTTCCTTGTCTATCTCATTCTCCCTAGCCCTTAGAACAATGGTTAAACATAAGAAGTTCTCAGTAAATATTGTGAAAAGACATACCCCATGTAGAAATAAGACTGGAAGAATATACAACACAATGGCAGCCTTACTTATCTTTGGCTTGTCTCAGGCAGTGACTTATGGGTAATTCTTGTTGTCTGTATCATGATCTTCAGGAACTTTAGGGAAACTCTTTTCAAATCTCAACTTCATTTGATTAGGTCAGAACAAATTAGTTGTTTATTCGTAAAGCCATTACAGAATTTCTTTTTCTTTACCTATATCATCCAGGTGAATTTGCACTTGTTTTGACTTCTCTGTGCCCAGTACATTTGAAGCTTGGACCCAAACCAAATACTTCTTGCCACCTTGCAATGAGTCAGTGGAGATGTTAACATAACTTGAAGTGAGATACTCTTGCTCTTCTTCTGTCTCTAAACTTAAAAAAAAAGATTATGATCACCAGTTATGTTGGTTTGAATTAATTATTCCTCAATTTTTTTGATGCTATCTTTTTAGCTAGCTTTCAGAAGGCAACCTTTTACTTAAAAGTGAATCAGAATTGGTTTCACTTTTAGAATTTTTTAAAACAAAGTCAAGACCATCCAGGGCCACAGTATGACTTTCATGGGCCCTAAGCACTTTTGCCTTCATAGACCCCTTCTCCCATTAACATAAAAAAGTTTATATGTGTGTAGGTATGTTTATGTTTATATATATATATATATATATATATATACACACACACACACACACACACACACACATATTCATATAGATTATGTTTCACAACTGCTGATATAAAAGCAACTATATTAATATCACATATTAAACCATTTTCTTTGACCTAATGGTTCATTTTTTCCTGTGATTTTAAATGCAATTAAACATCCTGTAGACTCCTGAAAGTATGGCTAGCCCTGGGTACTATGCCTACTGTACCTCTTTGGGAAGGGCAGCTGTGGACATGGCTTGAAGTAAATGAGCTCCCTCTGAGAAGGAGCATTGCACAGGGGTTCCATGCAAGGGCTTTATAATAAGGAATGCTAACTTCATGGTAAATAAGTATTCAAATGTGAAAATAAGAGAATGGCAACTATGTGTAAGTAGTAAGTAGGGCATCTTTGAATATTTTCCAGTTAGAGAAAACCACATACATGTTGCTAATTGGTTTGTGGCTAATTCTTTTATCACACGTATTGAGACCACAAGTCAAAATGGAAATGTATTCTCAAACCGACATTAACCATAGCTACTAGGCAATTTAATTCTTCTTTTAAAGTCTACCCCTCATATCAGCACCTAGACCGCAAAGCACTATTTTAGATGAAGAATCTAATTGTAATGACTGACTATATACTTTAGGACAATTTTTGCATACAACTGTATGTTACAAAGTTTTTTTTTGTTTGTTTCTTTTTTTTCTTTTTTTTTTTTCTTGCGGTCGCGGGCCTCTCACTGTTGTGGCCTCTCCCATTGCGGAGCACAGGCTCTGGATGCGCAGGCTCAGCGGCCATGGGTCACGGGCCCAACCGCTCCGCAGAACGTGGGATCCTCTCGGACCGGGGCACGAACCCGTGTCCCCTGCATCGGCAGGAGGACTCTCAACCACTGCGCCAGCAGGGAAGCCCTGTTACAAAGTTTTTTAAATTTCTTACTTCTATTTCTTTTTTTCTTGTGCTAACTAATACATAACAGATTATTTGTTGAAGGAGTCAGCATGATTTATATTTTTCTGAAGCTTCCATTGCACCTAATCCTAGTTGTAGTTAATAGATTTTTAATAAACACTGCTGATTTGTGGTGATAATGGTGAACAGTACTTTTTAATTTAATCATTCATTCAAAAAATATTTATTTAACACCCACTATGTTCCAAGCACTACTTTAGTCACTGGGGCTACCACAGTGAACAAAACAGGTAAAGTCCCAACCTTTGTGGAGCACACATTCTGGTGGAAACAAATGCATATATAATATGTCTTGTGGTGATAAACGTTCAGAAGAGAAAAGAAGGAGGTTAGGAAATGCTAGGAGTAGGTGTGGGGGTATTTTTTTTTTTTTTTTTAGGGAGATTGGGAAGATCTGAGCATCTGAGAAGGTAACACTAGAGCAGTAAAGAATCAGGTCTTGTGGCTCTTTGGAGCATTCTAGGTGATATGCAAAGGCCCTGAGGCAGGACCTTGCCTGTCCTGTTCAAGAACAGTAAGGAGGTCATTGAGGCTTGGTAGACTGAGGGATGGAAAGGGATGAGATGATATCAGAGAGTCCTAGAGGAGTGGGAGATTTAGAAGGCATTGTAAGGTCACATAAGGCCATGGAAGGATGCTGCCTTTGATCTCTGAGTGAAATGGGAGATTTTGAGCAGAGGAGTGACATCTGATGTGCATGTGAAAAGGATTACTCTGACTACTTGTGAATAATAGACTGTAGCAGGGCAAAGGTGAAGGGTAGAGCACCAGTGTACTAATGCAGGTGAGAGATGATACGGCTTGGACCAGGCAGTGAGAAGTCAGTTTTTTAAAGACATATCCAGTAGGTTTTGCTGATCAGTTGAATGGGGGGCGTGTTAGAGAGGAATCCAGGAGGACTCCAATGATTTTAACCTGAATACTGGAAAGGATGGTGTTACCACTTACTGAGATAGGGAATGCGAGTCTGGGGAAAGGAAACTGGGTATTTGGTTTTGAAAGTGTTAGCTTGAAAATACGTTTTGGACATCTAAGAGGAAATACTGAGTAAGATGTTAGATAAATGATGGCTGCATTGCAGGAGAGATATCTGGACTGGAGATATAGATTAGGGAGTTTTACACCATAAATTTGGGTGAGATCTTTTAGGTAATGAATGTAGATAGAGATAATAAGAGGTCCTAGGATAGAGCTCTGGGTCACCATTACTTTACTGGAATAAAGGGGAACTGGCAAAAGAGACTGAGAAAAAGCATACAGGAAGGTAGGAGGAGAACCAAAAGGGAGTGCTGTCCTGGAAGCCAAAAGAAGGAAGTAAAAAGCTAAGTTAAATGTTCCTGATGGTAAATCCTCCTGATAAGGAGGGTGGGGACTGAGAATAAACCATTGCATCTGGCAATGGGGAAGTCATTAGTGACACTGCTAAGACCTGGAGGTGAAGGGCAAAAACTTGACTAGATTAAAGAGACGATGAAAAGAGAGGAAGTAGAGACAGAAAGTACAAACAACTCTTTTGAGGAGTTTGCCGTAGAAGGAGCAGAGAAATAGATCAGTGGAAGGCAAGGACCAAGGGAGGGTTGTATTTTCAAGAGAGCAGATGCTACAGCATCTTTGAAAGCTGATGAGGAGATCCAGTAAAGATAAAAAAGGTGATGATACAGAAGAAAGGAGTATTGTTGGAGCAATGTCCTCTAGTAGGCAGGCAGGGTAAGATCTAGTACACAGTGGAGAGCTGGCATCAGGGCAATGGTAATTCATCCACCGTACTAGAAGGGAAGACCAAGTATGTGGGTACAGATGTCAGTGTGTCAGCAGATGAGGGAGGCTGTGGTATTTCTCATTACTCCTATTTTCTCAGTGAAATAGAAAGCAGGTCATCAATAGAGTGAGGAAGGGGAGAAGATGTTAGAGACCAGAGATGAAAGAAAGAGTAATGAAATAATTACCCGGTTAGTGGGGGAGTGACTTGACCAGTGAAGTGTAGTAGGACTACTGGGTGGCTACCTGGGTCCAGGTGTGGTGAGTGGTCATGAATATAAAGTAATATCAGTCAGTAAGTTTGTGTTTGTTCCCAGCCACAATTAGCTCTCCAAGCACTGGTGCAGAATCGGTGAGGAGATGGATTTTAACATATGAACTGGTTATTGAACTCAGTAGAGATATAACATCACAGCCTCAAATATATTTGGAATTATATCTAAGAACTCTGGTTATAATGAATATGCATATGGAGAGGAAGATGTGGCAAAAACAAGCAGGCCTTATGAACTGGAAGAGTAGGCAGTTGTTTTTAGGGGTCTCATTAAAACTACAAGACCCTGGGCTTCCCTGGTGGCGCAGTGGTTAAGAATCTGCCTGCCAATGCAGGGAACACGGGTTCGAGCCCTGGTCTGGGAAGATCCCACATGTCGCGGAGCAACTGGGCCTGTGAGCCACAACTACTGAGCCTGCGCGTCTGGAGCCTGTGCTCCGGAACGGGAGAGGCCGCGACCATAAGAGGCCTGCGCACCGCAATGAAGAGTGGCCCCCGCTCACCACAGCTGGAGAAAGCCCTCACACAGAAACGAAGACCCAACACAGCCAAAAGATAAATAAATAAATAAATAAAAAGTGGAAGTGTAGCAGTTACATAATAAGAATTATACAATATCTAAAACAAAAAACAAAAAATTAAAAGACCCTATTGGTCTTTCATAGTACCTGAAAATTCTACCATTGGTGCTGTTCTAAACAGTTTATAAACTTGTCATGCACCGACATGTTGCGTATTTTAAAATTTTTTCTAGCATTTAACATAGTTCCAAGAAGACATGAAATACTAAATAAATATTTGTTAAATTGACTTGAATAAAATAGAATGAAGGGCCATCATGCACTTATTTTCATTCAACAAGTTATTTATTTTCATTCAACAAGGTACTGTGCCAGACATTGCAAGAGTATCCAAGGTAAAGAAAGAACGTATTTACATGAAGCTGTTGAGCGTAATGGGACAACAGTAAGTAGATATTTATTAGCAGAGGTTCATTTTTTTTTTTCTATCACCACCCACTGGTGCATAGCAAAATACAAAGGGGTTGAGGAGTGTATGTGAATGGACATGCAGCTCTGCTGGTGGGGTCACCACAAAGGTTCTGGGGAGAAAGAAGCAACACAGACACAATTCCTCTACTTTACAACTTCAATCCAACACCAGACAGAGGCCCTGATGGCCCCTATGCTGCCATAGAGGGAATGCCATCTTTCTGCCACTGTGGAAACAAGTGGGTGGGCTGAGGTGAAATGCCTCTCTCTATATGTGATTTTACTGGAAAACGGAACCACATGAGTTGGAAGTGAAACCTTGCAAATGCTGATCTCTACCTAACTGCCCAAGTGGAAAATACCCTGAGAACCCAGGATCTAGAAAAGGCTTTTTAAATCTGATACCACTTCAACCACAAAATTCATTATAACTCACCTTTTTCCTAGGGGGAAAGGCCTTCTTAACCATAAGTTAGAAAAAAATGGATTTCTCTAATTTTTCTCAACTCTTGGGTGCATTTTTAATTAATTGTAAGACAAACAGATGTTTATTTTCTTTTCCAATTTGTCTGTGCTTATAGGAGCTCATTCTTTGAATTTGCTAGAGGAGAACATTTGTTTTTATGGTAACCCTTCACATCTTTTATGATAACCTATGATAAAGTTTTTAAAAAAATGATAAAATTCCATTAATCTGGACTCAATCAAGTCAGAATTTGGGTTAGGTTTGCCTGAGTTTGGCTATAATTTGCTCTTGGTTTCAGAAAAGACAGTAAGAAAAGTTTTTTTAATATATAGGACCTTGTAGTATTATTAGTTAACTAGATTGTGAAGGGAGGATGCAGGAAATGTTTATTTCTAGTTATCAGAATAATCACTCAACGAGTGTTTGTTGAGCGCTTACTATGCGCCAGGCCTCATCCTGGGCTCAAGCAATATAGCAATGAACAAAACAAACAAAAATTCTTGCCCACATTGGGTTTACATTTCTAGTTTGAATAAATGAGTGACTTTACTACTGACATATGTACAACAGTTAGAAAATTAGTCTTATTAGAGCACATTTAACAATCTTTCTAGATAGTCATCTGTCCAAAATTACTGTTACTTGAAAATAATGTAAATAAAGTTATTGTTTATAATATCCTGTAAGTGATCATTTTTTATGGCTTTACATTAATCTTGTCTCCCAGATCAGTCAGGTTTTGATTTTGGAACAAATCAGACAAGTCTAGAGAGCCAGCCTTGAGTTTCACCCTAATGTTCTAATATTCTAACATCACCTTTTTGTCAGTTTCTAAGCATTTCCTATTTGTGAGCCTTTTCTTATAGTTTGCTTTCTTGTAAGTTTTATAACACTCAGTATGGTATTACTTATACTCATTTCTTAGGAGGCTGAGGCTTAGCAAAGCTAAACAAATTTACCAAGATCCCTCAGCTAGCAATTGTGGCAGATACTATTAGATGACAGTACTGAACTCCACCCATAACACCCCTCTCTGAGGTTGCCATCCTGACAGAGTAGACATGTAACTCAACTCTGGCCAATGAGATGCAAGTGGAATTCCATGGGAGAATATCCTTTTCCCTTCACCTCTTTCCTTCCTGAAACTTGGATGAGAAGCCTGGATGTGTAGCATCTGAGGATTAAGGCCAACACACTAAAGGCTGCGGAGGAGAAAAGTGGAAAGAGCCTGGTTCCTTGGGGTATCATTGAATTAACATGCTAGCTCCGTACTACCTACCACTATGGCCTTGTCTGTTTAAGTCACTGCACTTGGGTTTTCAGATATTTGTACCGTAAAAGACATCTAAATGATAAGCCTCAGAACTGGAATTCAAACATAAAATTCTAAAGCCTGTACTCTTTCCAATGGATATTTCTGACAGTTTGCTCTTTAATAAATCTATTCTTAAGATTTCCAAAGTGACTTTTTGAGTACTGAGAACAATTTCAGTATTCATAACTACTGCAAGTATTCCTCACTTGATAAAGAAGATGTGTCCCTCAAAAACCACGTGTAAATAATTTAGACAGATATAATTGTTAATGCATTAATGGCTTTTAAAAGAGATATATAATAATCTTATAAAATATTAGGAGAACATTTTTATGATACTAAATAGGAAATTAGGGGTAGCCAACAGGCACATGAAAAAATGCTCAACATTGCTGATCATTAGAGAAATGCAAATTAAAACAACAATGAGAGGGGCCCTGGCGGTCCAGTTGTTAGGACTATGCGCTCTCATTGCCAAGGGCCTGGGTTCAGTCCCTGGTCGGGGAACTAAGATCCCACAAGATGTGCGGCATGGCCAAAACAAAACAGGACAAAACAATGAGATACCACCTCACACGTGTCAGAATGGTTATTATCAAAAAGTCTACAAATAACAAATGTTGGCAGGGATGTGGAGAAAAGGAAACTCTAGTACACTGTTGATGGGATTGAAAATTGGTGCGGCCACTATGGAGAATAGTATGGAGGTTCCTCAAAAAACTAAAAATAGAACTACCATATGATCCATCAATTCCACTGCTGAGTATATATTGGAAGAAAATGAAAACACTAATTCAAAAAGAGACATGCATCCCAATGTTCATAACAGCATTATTTACAATAGCCAAGATATGGAAGCAACCTAAGTATCCATCAACGGATGAATGGACAAAGAAGATGTGGTATACATATATATATATATATATATATATATATATATATATATATATACACAATGGAATATTACTCAGACACAAAAAAGAATGAAACTATGCCATTTGTAACAACATGGATGGGCCTAGAGAGTATTATGCTTAGTGAAATAAGTCAGACAGAGAAAGACAAATACTCTGTTATCACTTATATGTGGAATCTAAAAAATAAAACAGATGTATGTAACAAAACAGAAACAGACTCACAGATATAGAAAACAAACTAGTGGTTACTAGTGTGTGTGTGGGGGCAAGATAGGTGTATGAGATTAGGAGATACAAACTATTATTTATAAAATAAATAAGGAACAAAAATATATTGTACAGCACTGGGAAACATAGCCATTATTTTGCAATAACTTTAAAGGGAATATGACCTATAAAAATATTGAATCATTATGTTGTACACCTGAAACTAACATAATATTGTAAATCAACTATACTTCAATTAAAAAAAGCAGTATGGCAGTTCCTCAAAAGTTTAAACTGAGTTACCATATGACCTAGCAATTCTATTCCTAAGTATCAATATATGCTCAAGCGAAATGAAAACATATGTCTATACATAATTTTGTACATGAATGTTAGTAGAGCATTATCCATAGTAGCCCCCAAAATGGAAACCACCCAAATGTCCATCAACTAATGAATGGATACATGTGATATATTCATACAATAATGGAACTTTAGTCAGCCATAAAAAGGAATGAAGTACTGATACATGCTACACCGTGGATGAACCTTGAAAACCTTACACTAAGTGAAAGAAGCTAGTCATGAAAGACCACAAATTGTATAATTCCTTTTATATAAGATGTCCCGAGTAGGCAAATGCACAGAGGATGCCTAGGGCTGGGAGGGTTGGGGGGAGATGGGGAGTAACTGCTAATGAAGATGGGGTTTCTTTCTGGCATGAAGAAAACGTGCTAATATTGTGGTGATGGTTGTACAACTCTTTGAATATACTAAAATCATTGAATTGTACACTTTAAATAAGGTGAATTGTATGGTATGTGAATTATACTCAATAAAGCTGTTATATTAAAAGAAAAAGAATTAACCAACTAATCAAGATCAGTGAGTCCATGAGATAGTATAAGTTGCAGGAGATAGCAAAGCCTAGGCATTCTCTGTCAATCTGGCACTATCTAACTTTTCTTTGAGCTTAAACTGTGGTGTTTGCTCCCATACTGCCCTCATTTTCACATTCCTAAAGTTGCCTTTGCAATGAGATTCTTGTCCTCATGGACTCTTTTCATCTCGAGGGGACTACTTTATCCCAGAGGCAAGGAGGATTGGTTAAGTCTTGGACACCTGTTAGAATTCTGGCTCCCTTATGTCTAAGGGGAAGTAACATAAGCTCTGTAAAGGGGACAATTCTAATAGTTACTGCTCAAGGTTAAGCTGAGGATTGAAGATGTAAGGCACATGAAGTATGGAGCGCAGTGTTTAGTATATTATATATTTGACAACACAACCCGTCACTGATCTCAGTGTTTCCATCATCCCTTTGCTACCTGACCATACCGCTACTTAGTGAAAGATGTGAGCTTCTTGCCCATGACATGTAGCCAGTAACCCCAGGCTTAGCAATGTATTCATAAAATCTGTCTAGTTTTTACCCAAAATGTCTTGAACACAGAGGTGTTACTTTTTATGTTTCACTTAATCAAAGTTATTCTGAGTACCTAACAGATTGGAGAGAGAGAGTAAGATTGGAAGGTTATTCTTTCCCATAATGATGAGACCTGGAGAGCATCTCTCAAATATACCCTGTGATCTGGGTTCCCACACCACTTCAGCAGAAAAGACTAAACTAGGAAGAAAGCAGTCAGGCCACCCCAGATTCAAATCCCACCTTTCCCTCTCATAGCTGCGTGGCCCTGGATGCATCACCTAACCTAGCTAAGCCTCAGTCACCTGTCTACAAAAATCGGAAAAATAATCATATGTACCACACAAGGTTGTATAGGGGATTAAATGAGGTAGCACATATAAAGCTTTTGGCCCAGTGCTTAGCAAACAGTAGGAGTCCAATAAATATATATATATATATTTAAGTATAAAAGAAAAAGTAGTTTGTGAAACTTTTGAGAATCACTAGAGAAAACGTGTACTTCAAATACAGTTGACCCTTGAACAACATGGGTTTGAACTGTGCAGGTCCACTTATAGGTGGTTTATTTTCAATAAATATATTGGAAAAATTTTAGGAGATTTGCGACAATTTGAAAAAACTCACAGATGAACTGCATAGAGATATCAAAAAATTAAGAAAAACTTAGGTATGTCATAAATGCATAAAATATTTGTAGATGTTAGTAGATACTTGTCTATCCTTACATAGGCATAAAGTAAGTGATATTTAATATAAAATTAATGATGTGTTACTTTCTTACTGTTCTATAACTTTGCTTTCAAAGAATTACATTACCATATAGTACGCCTGTTTTTCCTAATCAGAGAAACTGTGTATCAGCCTATCATCACAGGTAAGTGGTTTTTTAAAAAATGTAACAAAGTTTCCAATGCTGTATTATGAATATGACTGCAATATTGTATGCCATAAAAATTTTATAATGATTCATTCATTAGTGTATAGGCTAGGCTATTATAAAGCAATCATATTGCTGCTTCTTCCCTATCAATGCATGAATTGTGACACCTGTAAATAAACATGAATTTCTTTTTCACATGATCTTTTCATTTTTGATATCAGTAGTAAGAGATGATTAATCTTGTAAACAGACAACATTAACTTACAGTATCAAGAAATACAGTACAGTATTATAAATGTATTTTCTCTTCCTTATGATTTTCTTAATAACATATTCTTTTCTCTAGCTTACTTTATTGTAAGAATACAGTATATAATACACATAACATACAAAATATGTCAATCAACTGTTTATGTTATCAGTAAGGTTTCTGGTCAACTATTAGTTGACTATTAGTAGCTAAGTTTGGGGAGAGTCAAAAGTTACACGAAGTTACACAAAGGGGTCAGCACCCCAACCCCTGCGTTTTTCAAGGATCAATTGTACAAAACTAAAGACATTCTTTTAAAAAAAAAATAAATGAAACAAAACAAGGATAGGGTGACCAATGTAGCCCAGTTTGCCCACAATTTTCCCCCCAAAATTAATGGTATTATTTCCATCTTTAACACTAGCAAAGGAGTCCAACACAGACTGACATATGTGGATATAGTTTAGATGTAACAGTGAAACATTTTTTTTTTAAGGGATAGAAGAGAGTTTTATTCAAGGCAAACTGAGGACTATAGCCCAGGAGACAGCCTCAGTAGCTCTGAGGAACTGCTCTAACAGTGAAACATTTGAACTATGTACATTCAGGAAGGAAAAGATTTTTTTCACATCAACCTTTTCCTATTTTGCAGTTTCTGAATAGCAGAAACTAAAGATACATTTCTCCCAATTTAATTTAGTATGAAGTAATATAACTCTTATGATCAATTATTTGTCCTTAAGCATAAAACTTAAGAGATTTTGGCTGCATGGTTGTCTGGCTCCTGAAGTCTGGTTATTGTTAGAACGTAACCAAAGAGCATTTCCACAAAGCCCTCCTCAACTCCAATTAGAAAATTATTACTTTCATTCAATTATTACTTTCAGTTTTAAAATTGAAAGTCCTGTGTCCTGATAGCTCCCTTAGTCTCATGCAAACCAGGGAAGATGGTCAGCCTACACAGACACCAAATTTAAGATTTGGGGGTCATTATTAATAACTAACAGCTTCCATGAATGTAGTGCTGACTATGGACCTGGCACAGTGATACACACTTAAAAAGCCAAATTCCACTTAAATAATTAAAATTACCCTGTGCATTAGGTTTTATTTTTAAAACCATTTTAAAGATAAAGAAATGGCAATTTGGAGAGATTAAAATTACCTAAACCCTAGAAGGAGGATGGAGCTGGGATTTGAGCAAAGATCCTTTTAAAACTGTGCTGTGCTGTATCCCTTTAGGCCCTTGGCCCCAATTACCTCCAATGAGTCAAAAGAGTAGAAAGATTATGGAACACATTGTCCCACAGAGTGAAAATATTCATGGCCTGAAAAGCGTTTTGGTAGCTTCCTTGATCATTATTAGGGAGTTGGTGATAAAAAGGATGCATTTAATATTTAAAGTTGATTTCTTGGATCTCTGCTGGAGGCACAGCATGGGCTGGACTGGAGTGGAATCGCTCAGGTTAGACTGTTAGGAGGGAACCTACCTCTGCACGTACACCACATACTTGGTGTCTATGTAGGTGGGCTTCCCAGGGTTCCAGGTACAAGTCATGTTGCCTGAATATTCATAAATGACGCAGGTTACTTTGTCAGGGACATCTGGTGGATCTGCAACAAAATATATCACTTAGGAGCATAGAAACATAAAGTTTTTTATAGTTACTTGATAAACTTTCCATTTTATTTGGAAAACCAGGCCAATTGGTACACAGCACCTCCCCCATTCCATCCCTACCAGCTCACCTTGCAACCCACTTTGCCCTCAAACATTGCTACTTTCCTCCATATATTTTACTATATTCTCCCCTCCTTTGGGATACTAAGGTGATCAAGTTCCTCCCATCCAAAAAGAAAATTCCTCTCCAAATTGTCTCCCCTCAGCTGCCAACGTATCTTTCTCCTTTTCATAATAGCTTTTTTTTTTTTTTTAAGTCCATTATACTGGTCTTTTTCCTCAACTCCCATTTACTCTTGAACCCCAAACAATCAAGATTCAGACCTGCAATTCCACCAGAACCACTGTTGTTAAGGTCATCGTGACTTTCTAATCCACAAATCCCATGATTTCTGTGAAGTCATCATTGAGCTTGACCTCTGCAGCATTTGCTATTTTGGTCACTCCCACATTGAAACTTCTCTGCCTTTTGGCTCTTGTGAAAGGGTTCTCCATGGTGTTTTTCTTCTGCTCTGGCAACTATCTACTTCTCCAGCACCTATTCCACTACCCACTTTAAAAGTTTGGTGTTCATACATACAATGGAGTATTACTGAGCCTTTAAAAGAAAGGGAATTCTGACATGCTACAACATGGATGAACCTTGAGGACATTATGCTAAATAAAATAAGCCAGACATGGAAGTGCAAACACTATATGATTCCACTTATAGGAGGTATCTAGAACAGTCAAACACACAGAGACTGAAAGTAGAATGATGGTGTCTGGGGAGATGGGGGAGATGGGGAGTTGTTGTTCAGTGGGTACAGAGTTTTGGGTTTGCAAGATGAAAAAAGTTCTGGGAATGGATGGTGGTGATGGTTACACAGTGATGTGAATGTACAATATGCTTAACGCCACAGAACTGTGCACTTAAGAATAGTTAAAATGGTACATTTTACTACAATAAAAAAAGATTAAAAATTTTTGGCATTCATAGAATTCTATTTCTAGTTTCTCTCTCTTTTTCCCTTCTCCCATGCCCTCAACTCTTTCTCTGAGTGGCCCTGTTATGGGGAATATTGTTAGTTTTTGTCTGCTACCATCTTTCCCTTTGAGAATTGACATCTCCCTCACTCCCAACCTCCACCCCTATGCCAAGGGCTGTCAATCACACAGAAGTGTACCCTTGACCTAGGCTAACTAATCAGAGTATTTCCCTTGGGAATGAACACATGACTCAAGATGAACCAATCAGAGTTATCCAAGGATCTTCTTCTGGAGCCATTGTAAAAGAGGTGCTTCTCCCCCACTGAAACTGCTATCTCTGAGTAACATGTGAGCTGTGAGTTGTTGATGGCCATTTTGCTGTCATAGTGAAACAGTCTATTTAAGAATGAAGCCAACACAGGGGAAAACAAAACCCAAGAAATGAGAAAAGATGAGAGAGTTCTAATGACATTGTTTGAGCCCTTGGAGCCTCTGAAGCCTATGAAACCCCAGCAACTGTAGAACTGCATCTGGAATTTCAGATGCATCATCCAATAATAAATTACCAAGAATCAAGATTAAAAAAAGAAGTATGGAAATACTGAGTGTGTAGCATATGCTCACTTTTCAGGTGTGGCTCTCTCAGCTTGTGCCTACATTTGCAGTACTGCCTGGGAAACTTGACTACTCAAAAAATGACAAGAGGGATTTCCCTGGCAGTCCAGTGGTTAAGACTCCACACTTGCACTTCAGGGGGCATGGGTTTGATCCCTGCTCGGGGAGCTAAGATCCCACATGCCTCACTGTGCGCCCAAAAAAAAGGAAAAAAAAAAAGAAAATGATAATTCTTTCCCATTAAAAAAAAAAGGAAAGGATGGGGGCTCAGAAAGAATAAAAATGCAGACATTTATGCACCTGAAGTTATACCCAAAGCTTTATCTTAAATACAAGTATGTTCTTGCACTTCACCTGTAAATCATCTACCAAGAATACTACTTATAAAAGAAGAAATAAATATATGAAAAATTTATCCTCATTGCAAATTAAACCAATAATAGATGTCATTTAGATCTATCAAATTGGCAAGGATCTTGAAAAATGTTAATCCACAGTATTGGAATGAACTCAGGGAAATCCTCTAACACACTGCTGGTGGGAATGCAAATTGATACAACCTTTATGGAGAGCACTTTACATATCACAACCTTTAAAAGTGGGAGTAATATCTTGCGACCCAGCAATTTTAAATCTAGGAATGCAACCATATTAAAATGTTCATAGATATACAAAAATATTTGGCTAAAAAGGGTTTGCCTCTTAAAGTGTTGTTCCTAATAATGAAAGAATTGGAGACCACCTTAACAACCCAAAATGCACTCCTAAAATACATCCAAAAACAAAGTTATAGAAGACAGTTTAAGTATATGGCCTTTGGAAGGCACTAGAAATATGTTTAATTAAGTAAGTAAGTACCGGCCATATGATAAGGTGAAAAAAATAGTATAGTATAGTAGTCTCATTTGAGAGACAAACAGAGAGATAGAGAAGGGGAGAGAGAGAAAAATACTGAAACTTGAAAGGCATATTCCAAATTATTAAAGAGGGAGTCTGTTAGTAGTGAGATTATGGGATTATAGAAATGATAAGTATTTCTTTTTTGTTAGTCCAAAATTTTAAAAACTTTCTACATGAATGCAATTTGATTTTACAATTAAAAAACATATTTTCGAGGAGATATGGGGATATATGTATAGCTGATTTACTTTGTTATAAAACAGAAACTAACACACCATTGTAAAGCAATTATACTCCGATAAAGATGTTAAAAAAAAATAAAACTTTAACTTGGCGTTCTCAGAAAAAAAAACCAAAAAAAACGTGTTTTCACACAGTAAGAACACACTAAAATGTGTAGTTGTAGTATCAAGTTACAATGGGGAGAAACTGGACTCCAAGTAGGATAAAAGAAATCTTTAAGTTTTCTTTGAGCCTTGAAGGAGGTAGCTGTGGAAACATAAATTTAAATAATTTTGGATATTGATTGAGTTGGGGTCCCTCAGTGATCTGTGCTGAAGTTATTTTTTCCCTCTGGTTTCAGACAGAGTATCACTGATTTGGCCATCCTAAAAGACAGCTGTCAGTCTTTTGGGCTATGTTATGCCACAGCATTCTCTCTGAAGTGTCTGGTAACTAATTAACTTTGCAAAAGATCAAATAGATTATATACACACATGCAAATATACACACTATTTGTTAATGTGAAGCTATGTAAAGAAGGGAATGTGAATATGGTTATAAGAATAAGACCGAATTGTTTTTAGATCTCATTGCCAGGTTATTAAATGCCTATGGATAAAAACCTTCTGTACAGCCAGATAGCAGAAAACACTCTGCTCTCTCCTACTAATTGCACCTCTCCCCTACCATTGGGTCCCTCACTATTCACAGGCCAGATTTCTTGTTAATTCAAAGTTTAGCCAAGTATCATTTTCTACTGAGAGCTTCTTGAAGGCACTGTCTGTGATCCCCTCTTCTCTGAATTTCTATCGTTTAACACATTTTTGGTGCATACCAACCACTTAGTAAAGTTTATTTCATGACTTGATTGGCTTGATTAATAAAATGACAATGAGAAGAATTTAAAATTAAAAGAAAGTCAATACTTCTGGCAAAGATCACTCCATAATTCCTTACCTAAGGAGCACGCAGACCAGCCTATTGTGTCACTAATGAGACTTAGTAGCAATGTTAAAGACGAATATTCAGTGCCTTCTAGGCACTGATGACAAGTAGAGATCAAAGATGGTTAAAATTTAAGTCAAAGATATTTAAACTTTTAAATAAATGATTATGTGGATATATGACTTTCATGAATAGTTTAATCTGGTGTTTTTAAATGAATAAAGACATCTTATAGTATTTTATCCCGTGAATGGTGTGACTCTAATAGAATACTTTTCATAATATGCATGCATTTAATCACAGATAAGAATCTAGGAAGTTTTTAAGATTATGGCTAAAAATGAAAACTGTGATAATAATAGTTTGTATTTCACAAATTACACATTAAGGTACAGAACCTTTTTAATATGTTTAGGTATCTTTTTAGGAACAGCAACAACTCATTTATCTTCTCTTTGTCTTTTATGATTTGTCTCCAGTTTAAAAAAATACACATAATCATTTTGTTCAGAACAGTGATGATAAGTTGACACAATAAAGCTCACAGGATGAATATCCTGTACTCAAAGTGATCCAGTGAAAGCAATGTGATTTCTAGAATACCACAAAACCCCTCAAAAACCTTTGCTTGACCTACTTAAATAGAAAGTTCTGTTTGCTAAGAGTGCAGAGCCTTGAGAACACAGGGGTTCTTGAATCCAGGGGTTTGAGTACACCCTTACATGGCAGTTACAATTTCACGCTCATAACCAGAGGTCTATGTAAGAAGTTCCAACTCACAAAGTAAATAAGTGGAAAGGATGATGTTCTTTCTAAGCAGCCATCAGCAAAAAGTATAAGTGCTTCTAATATGTTGTCCTAGAAGGGGAGAAAAGGCCATTTCCTGGCCCTAAACATCGCCTGGTGGTTGTGTTTGAGGGCAGAGGGCCTCAGGCAACACAGGGAGAGCGGTTGGCAATAACCTGTCACCCAAACTGCAACAGAGGGAAGGAGGCGTACTTCTTTTGCCTCCTTTCTTACTCTGGCTTTAATTAAAAACTAACCTTTCCACACAACTGTGAAAGTTACTCATTTGCCCTCTAAAGAAATATTCTCTCAACACCCCACCACACCCCCAAAGAATAAATAGGAAAGTATTTAAGCATGAAGGGTTATTTCTGTTTCCTGAGGATGTGGACAAGCTAAGAAGTCCTTAGACATCAGATAAGATGTCTACTTGTGGTTTCAATTCCTACAATTTAGGGCAAGTTTAGCATGTTAGTATTACTTTAAGGCATAAATTTTTTCTTTGACTCCAAAACCTACTAATTTCCTTCCTTCGTTGACCTCTACCACTTCCCATGGCTCTTCTCTCTTGAAAATCACAGAGATCAGGAGCCCAGCAGGACGATAGCCTTACTTGAGAACAAGGAAACCTCTTGCTTCTCAGACATCCCCTCAAGGAGCAGGTGGAGGTGGCCAGGTGGGCTTGCTCTGTCTAGCTGAGGACTGGAGATGAGGAAGAACTCAGATTTGATTCTCAAAAGTATGGAGAAAGGGAGCATGACAAAGACCCAAAGCCCTCTATCTTTCACTGAAAATGGGCCCAGATGCTGTAGGGAATGAACCTCTGGGTTAAAACCGTGCTGAACTTACTGATTTTTCCTTCATAATAGTAGAACCAAGAGTTAAGTGTATAATTATACAAGCCAGCCCATATTACTGTAGTAACTTAAACACCTTCAGAATACCATGAACACAAATTGAACTTACCAAATATTTAAAAAATTAACTTAATTAATTTTTTTCTTAATAATTATAATAACAAACACAATTATTCACAATTAGGGGAGTGACATTAGGTGCAGGGAATTGTATCAGAATCTCCCCATGTTTTATCAAAAGGATGCATTTAAGAGGGTTTAGGCACATTAATGTTGTAGTTTAAAGTGTATAATATGCTTTCAAATGAATTATTGAAATTTGATGCTTACCATAGCCAATATAATTAGCCTCATTTTACAGACATGGAATTGAGGCTCAGACTAGTTAAGCAACTTGCCCAAGGTCACACAGATGGTAAGAAGTATAGCAGGGACACAAAGCTAATGTTGCAAATGTTTTTCTCCTTCCTAAATCTTAGCCTCAAAATTTTTCAATGGGATCTGCTTCAAGGTTGATATTATTGAATAGTTTGGATAACAATGTTAAGTAAAAAACAGATGAGAAGAGCAACAGTGAAAATCTGAGGATGCTGCCCTGCACATATGCTGTGTTTGGCCAGACTAGTGTTGAAAAATTATTTTTTGAATGCATTGGCATACAAACATTTAAAGTTTGTAGAGTTCACATTGAAAATTTACACTTCTGTCTTCTTTTGAAGTGTCCAAAGATCTAGGGATACTGGACCCTCATAGATGCTGAAGCTGGGCAGTGGCTGAGCCCAGTAGACCATCTCTGTGCTTTCCTCTCTGCACGGATCCCACCAGCCTCCTTAACTCACACATTTCACCAGCCTGGCCCCTGGAGACATTTGAATTTGCAACTCCTACATTAAACTAATACAAGAAGTGAACTATATTAATTTGCCTCTATTTTTAGACAAGATTGGTAATTACCAGTTAATTGTTAGCCTAACTTTCATTTGGATTTTGAATGCACCTCAACACTTACATCCAGAAGAAATGTCTTTTCCACATATCAGTGTCTCTTGAAAATATCCAGGACATTCAGCAGTACAGTACATAAAGGCTTGTGGCTCCTGAAAGTTGTTATACCAAAGGCAAGCCGTTGTTTTATTAATTCTTGTGATTTGAAATCTTTCTTTGATGCCATTTTTATAAAAATAAAGTTTCCTTGGTTGGCAGTTCTTAATTGCTGCTTGGCAATATATAGAGATATTCATACCCATCTTAAAAATTGTGGCTGGTTCTACCCAGATGCGTCCAGAGCAGTTTATATTTGTAATTCCTGGAAAACAAATAGATAAAATTAAAAATTCCATGTAAAGCATTAAAACCAGAGATTCAGAAGAATGTGCTATTGCATTTAAAAGTTTTTTTCGATTAACTGAATAATTACCATTGGAAAAGAGTTTTAGGACTCAGAGTATCATTTGTTTAGTTTATCAAAGTGTGTTTTTACCGTGTTCTATTGATGTTCGGCAGCATGACACAAGACTAGAGTCAGCTTTCAGCCTTTAAGTTTCTCTAGCTGTCTAAAGAGCAAATATGATTAGCTCTCCTGTTTTAAAGGTGAGGACTGAGACTTTTTGAGTCTACCTCATTTTTCAAAGGTAACATTAGGAATAAGAATTGGCACTGCAGAATCCAAACCCCATTAACCAGCTACTCAATCTTTCACTCTTTCACCAGCTATTTTCACTTTCACTTGATAAAGGCTACTTTTAACAGAAAACTATGAGTTTAATGAGTAAAATCAGTACTAATTACTAACTGCAAAAATTTATTGCTTGACAACCACTTAAAATTCTTCACTTTTAAGTTGAAAAGCAAGTTTCAAAACAACATATTTAATGGAGGCTCAATGTTAAAAATAACTCGATGAATGAATTAAAAAGAAATACACTAAGATATTAACAATGATAATCTCTGTGTGTTAGAGTAATTTTTTATTGTATATTTCTGTGTTTTTAAAATTATATAATAACATATTATTTTTATAACCAAAAGACAATAAAGTCATTTTCATAAACTTGAATGACAATGCTATGCAATATCAATTAAATTAAATTCACATCAAGGAAAATTTATTGTAGGCTTTTTCTGGAAATACCTGTATCAGAATATCTTAAAACCTTATCAAAATAGTGATAATTAAAGGTCAGTATTTGATTTTTAAAAGTTCTTATCTTTGGAATTCAAAGCTTAAAGAACTAAATTTTTGGGGCTTCCCTGGTGGCGCAGTGGTTAAGAATCCGCCTGCCAATGCAGGGGACACGGGTTCGAGCCCTGGTCTGGGAAGATCCCACATGCTGCGGAGCAACTGAGCCCGTGCACCACAACTGCTGAGCCTGCGCTCTGGAGCCCACAAGCCACAACTACTGAGCCCACGTGCCACAACTACTGAAGCCCGCATGCCTAGAGCCCATGCTCCACAATAAGAGAAGCCACCACAATGAGAAGCCCGCACACTGCAACGACCAATGCAGCCAAAAATAAATAAATTAATTAATTAATTAATTAATTTTTTAAAAAGAGTTAAATTTTTTATAATATAAGTATAATTGAATATGGCCATTTATGTAATGAACATTTACATATAAGTTATAAATATTTAAATGTTGAGGTAATGCTAAAAATAATTCCATCATTATCAATAGGGAATTGAAGGCAAAGACATGGAAAGAAGTTTTAAGAAAGCATCTGACTGCTTTAAATAAGTTCAACAATTCAAGTTCAGACAAACTGCATCTTGAGCACCTTAAAAAATCTGTGAATACTTTCATGAAACCATTGTGAGTAGTGTTTGAGAATACACAGAAAATATCAAAAATGTCAGAAGACTTCAGATTTGGACAAATATTCTCCTGGTTTTCAAAAGTGGAATAAAGAAGAACCCCAGAAACACTGGGCCGCTGAGCTTCACAACATTCAAGAATAAATTAGTAAGTTGATCATTTTTCAGTACATAGAAAAAAATCAGTAATCAGCAGGAATCAACATGGACTATATAAGAATAAGTCATACGAAAAATTGTCAATTTCTCTTTTTAATATGTTAAAATAAGTCATATAAAACATTAATTTCTTCTTTTTAGATTGGTCAGAGGAATGCTAAACATAGTATATTTTTTATTCAGCAAATCTGTTAAAAAGGGGTAAAATGTTCTAGTAGAAAACGTGGAAAAGATAGTCTGGATGATATTAAAAATATTCATAGCAGATTGAACAATAATACATAGAATAATTTTTAATGGACAGCTGGTAGGTCTCTAATGCCACATGACACGGGCTTGTCTTATTTCTCTATGCTTTATATTAATCACTTGGATATATAAACAGAAGTCCTACTTATCATTTGCATATTTCCAGAAGCTGGAAAAAGTAGCTGGTGTCTTATTTTTACTAAATCTTGGATAGCTGTTGGTCTGACTCTGGAAGTGTCCAATATCCTGCTGGAAGGATTCTAGTTCTCAAGGTGGGGCTACTTCTATATCTCTAATATAATGTGTCCCAACCTACAGAAGACAGTTTTGCTTTTGTCACTATTCTGAGTAACTTGCATGATTTGCAAAGCTTCCTTCAAGGTCTAGAACCCTGCCTTGGTGTTGCTTATCTCCTAGTAAATGAATCCCTGTCACCTGCCAAGGATGCTAAGCAGAAACTCTCAAATGCTGATGGCTGCCCTGCCTGAACTTCTGATGATCTCCCTCCTGGACTCCTAAAATCTGTGTATGCCTTTGTCATAATGCCAGATGTTTGTGTGAATTACAAAATAGGAATAATAATAGCACATAATACTACTGCACAAAGGAATACAAGGCTTAGCACAGCACCTGACACACGGTAACCGTCAATAAATGGTTTGTGGAATTGAATTAAGTTGAAATGTTTGATGAGTTATCATATAAGTTAAAAGTATTCAAAGATAGAATATGCCAACTCAAAATAATAAGCTCCTTCGTGGAAATGTTGGTATAAGAATTAGACGTCTGTCTGTTAGGATGCTTGATAAATGAATCCTGAATTAGTAGGGAGGTTGGACTTTATTTCATTCCACATAATTTTATGTGCATATAATTTTTTGAATATAATAAGTTTTTATTCTTCAGAGATCCTAGCATAATGCCATGAACATAATAAACACTCAACATTTTATTTGAATAAAAAATAGCAATAGGTACTCAAAACACTGTACCTCCATGACACCAATTGAAGAATACGTAAAGAGCTATTGCCACGTCCCATTGAATTGTGACCTGATTCATGACCAAAGGCAGGAAAAAGCTCTTTGTCGCCCTCTAGAAAAAATATGAAAAATGTTTAAATTGTAATATTTTAATAAAATAGCAATAAAATACTAAAAGGCATAACATTTTTTCTAACAGTTGCTTTTGATGAGAATAATTAGGAAGAAAAAAAGGAAGGAAGGAAGGAAGGGGGAGGTAAAGGAAACAGGGCAAAGGAGTTCCTGGAGCGCGAGGAGGTAGAATACAGGTGGAGGAGTAAAGCAAAAGTATGGAATTTTATACCCTCCCAAAATCACTATGAATTACCTTAGTAGGACATTTTGACCCTTGATAAAATATAACTCCTTCTAATCTTGTCTCTTTCATCAGAAATCTCTTTCTGCTCTAACCCCTGATGCTCAGTTCTTTTCCTGACCAGGTTTACATGCCTATCAAGCTCCAGAAATATTAGTCTTTGATAAGTAAAACTCAGGAAAAGCCAAAAATGTCAGAACTTTCAGAAAAAAAAGCATTCAAAATGAAGCAAGAGAAAGTGAGACAAAGGCTTATGTGCTATCACCAGTTAAATCTACAGAAAGCCCTTTTATCTGTAGAGAGTTCAAAAGAAATACCTTATAGAAATTCCAAACAATATTGCCATGAGTATACAACTGGAGTTACATTATTCAGGTAATCAGTTACCTACATTATTGAATAAATTATTCAATAATCAACATTATTCAGTTATTTTTATCTCTTTAGTAAAATCTGAGCCTTTCATATAAAACAACAAAACTCATGACTCATCAAATAGCACAAGATACCTGATAACACTTTTAAAAACTGGGGTCCCCATGACTTATGAATATAAGGATCCCTTTCATAATTTGTTAACAATAGTAGGTCTTCACTTTATAAATAATAGGCGAAACAAGCCCTAAAATGTTCCCAGTTAGGAGTTAACTACTCACCTGATAGAACATACGCAATAATATTATTTAAAGTGATGTGATAGACAATATTACAGATTCAACTTCCATCAGTAACCACTGTATGAAATACCACAAGAACTTTTAAGAGAAGACAACTTGGCCCATGTATTTCCAAAAGAAAATATAGCTGTTTTTTGAGTATTTAGATGATCGTTGTCTCTTTACCTTTCAACGTGTTTGAAGCACATAATTCCACTTCAGAGCCAGGCTGTCGCCTGTGTCACATCTTCTTTCCTCACTGCCTGCCTGTCAATGATCACTTCAGGTTTTCAGTGATGAGGCAAATGGAAATGTCAGCAAAGCACCGACCTACATTTCAGATTCTCAAAGAGGAACTCAAACCGTCCAATTCAAAATGACTGGCTCTTATGTCACTATTTGGGAAAACCCAGATTACTGAAAGTGAACTGCTTTGTCAGTACTTTTTTTTCCTCATCTTAATTTAAAATAATCTGTCTCAGCCAAGAAGTAGAACACATATATATGCTTTATCTATCAAAATCTTTGACACCAAAGATATGATGCTTAGTTTTCATTTGCAACCAACAGTGATATCCATTATAAACCCATTTCTTAAGAAAAGAAAGTTTAAATACTACTGTTGACCATTCATGTATTTAACAAGCATTTTTGAGCATCTAATATGTGCCAGGTATTGTTCGGGGCATTAAAGATATAATGGTGATTAATCACAGAACATCTGCTTTATTGTATTGTTTACATGATAAAATTACAGATTAGTGGCTTTGAACTATTGTTCAAAGTTTAGCAGGATCCTACAACCAAATAAAATAATTGTCAAATTATTTGGTTGGTTTATAGTAAGCATCACCAGGAGACTTCTGCGACACACCTTTTCTTGCCTCCTTATTTGTTCTACATGAATATCTTTTCACTCTTTGTACTCCTTTATATTGTAAATGACAATTAATTTATTAATTTCCTCCACAGTGAATTTCTTGAAGTTAGAAACTCCATACTGTCTTTTCAATTTTTATATCTTTTGCACCTAGCACATTAGAATACTCTGGGGGAATATTTAAAACATTCCTATGCTCAAATTTATTGTACCCAATGAAATCAGAATTTCTGTGAGTGGATGTTTGTGCATCGATATTTTTAAAAAGCCTCTCCTGGTAGTTACAAGGAACAGCCAGGGCTGAGGTCCACTGGAATACACGAATAAGAATGTCTTTGACTATCACTGGGTTTTAATCACCAGTAACAATTTTCTAAACCGTGAAGGAGAGGGTATGGGAAAACATTTCACATACCAAGAACAGAAGGTGCAAGTAAATTGTTTGGGACTGGCAGGTTGTTTCTCCAGGTTGAAGGGAAAAGGATTTGAGCTGGAAAATTAGGTCAGTGGCAGAATGTAATGGGCTTTGTATTCCTGTGTATTCCTGTCCGTCCTCCCATTCACCCAGCTGCATATCGCCACCTGGCCGTTGCTTGTCAGGCTACACAGCTGAAAAAAAACCAAAACAACAACAAAAATCCCCAACTTCCTTTATCAGAAAGTGTCAGAGATAGCAAAGATTGTTAGGCAGAGAAATACATAATCAAGTTGGATTTTTAGAAAGATAATTCTAATTACTGTGTGGAGAATTGAATGAGGGTAGAGAGTCCAGTTAGGAGGCTATGGAAAACCAGAGTCTGATGAAGGCCTAAGGCAAAGCAAAGGCAGTGAGAACTGAGAGGAGGAAACACACCTGAGAGCTCTGTGGAGGCCAATTCAACAGCTGTGTAGTTGTGTGGGGCTAAGAATTTGGGAGCTTAAGGATTGACTCTGTGGCTACTTTTGCTGACTCAGCAGATAACAGCATTAACTGAGCACAAAAAAGGAGGAGTGAGGGTGGGGAAGTAATGAATTTGGTTCTGATCATGGTGATTTGGAGGAGCTTACAGCATGTTCAGAGAAGACTGGTAGGATATTGGAGACTTGGGTAAACTTGAGAGAGAAGTTTGAGCTGAAGATCTAAATTTAGAAGATTTCAGCATGTCAATAGTATTAAAAGTAAGATTAGAATAAGAGAACTCAAAGAGAACATCCAGGGAGCTAAGGGAAGGGAGTAGGTGGCCAGAGCCAAAAATCTTGACCAAAGGACAGAAGAAGAGATACGAGAAGTGTGTGACCAAGTGTCAAATTGTCAGAGATTAAATATGATAGGAACTAACAGGTAGTGTTGAATTTAACAAAAGTCTGTCTTCCCTGAGAATAGTTTCAGAAAAGAAATGGGGGCAAAAAGGAGATTGAAGTGAATTAGAATAGAAAATAAAGGAGAGGACATCATCTAATCTTTCAGGAATTCGGACAGTGGAGATGAGATTGATGGACAGCTCAGTGCAAATCAGGATTCATTTATTTATTTTAATGGGGGCTGGTGGTACTTCTTAACCATCTTTTCAAAGATATTTGCCATGCATATCTCTTTTTTAGTGAACAGTCTGTTCAAATATTTTGTCCATTTTTATTGGTTTATTATGTTTCTTGTTACTGAGTTTTGAGAGTTCTATATGTGGTTTGGAAACTAGTCCTTTATCAGACATATGTTTCACAAATATTTTGTCCTAGTCTGTACCTTATCTTTTCATTTTCTTACCAACATCTTTTGCAAGAAGTTTTTAATTTTGATTAAGCCCAATTCATTAATTATTTTAGTGATTCTTTCTTTTGTTTCTTTGTCCTGTGAGTCTCTGCTTACAATTTTATCAATGGATCAATACGTAATATTGCTTTATGTGTGTTTCTGTTTATGTGTGTTTCTGTTTATATTGTTGACTCATTAACATTGAACTTAGGGCCAACAGCCCTATAATTCATATCTGAACAAAGCTTATGCAACACGGGTGTTCTTTGTAGTGTACATTGCAGACTTCTTACACTTAGGAGCACTAGACAATACTACAGGACTATACTTGGGGGCCGTCTTAAACAGAAAAATCACCAAAAAAAAAGCACAGAATGTGAAAAATGTAGCTATAAAATAGACTTGAGAAAGGACACTTGATTACAGTATCATGCCGAAACAAGTTTCTTAGCTGGGAACTTGCACATTGTGTGACTCAAATCTTTCGCCACTCTGTAAATCTCAACAAATGACTGACAAAGTGCTGCAAGTGTTGATTTTGGGGTTACAAATCAATTTTAGTTAGTAAATAAATTCACAAGTACAGAATTGGAATGATGAGGATCGACTATATAAAATCTTGTATGTAAATGGTTTGACTTCACTTGCTAATCAGAAAGCATCAAAACCCATTGTCTTGGCTTGCTTTCCATAGGCAGGGTTGCCATCTGGGTATCCTGGGACAGTGCAATTTAAACTTGTCCCAAGGTAATTACACATAACACTCCATTTTACTTTCAAAATTATTCCATTTTGGAAGATATCTTGTCACCATCTTACAAGCCTGCAAGTAATAAACCTTGTTTATTTTCTAAAAGTCACACAATTTCAAGTTTTTCTCTAGCATTTGGTAAAAGTTTGGAATGGTTGTCGGCTGAGGGGATGAAAAGGGTGATTGAGTGTAAAATGCATGATCTTGAAAATATATCATATTAAGTTAGTAAGTATATTTTGAGTTAACACATACAGGGTAAATACATTTAATGCAACATTTAGCTTTTTTCCAACTTAAAAAAAAATCCACTTTAGGGAACTTCAGAACAGAAGAAAACAGCTAGAACTGTAGTCCTTATGCAATTGTGCTTTTCTATAAATTTACCTGCCTATTGTGGATTGAAAATATCTCCAGTTTCCCCATCCAGTGGCGACACTGTCATAAACCAACTGACTACTAGAAGGAGCTCCTTGAAGTGGATTGGTTAGGATCATCCACTTTAAGAAGTATAGCTGGACCAAGACCTGGAATGTTAAACTGTTGCCTAACAACACTCATCTAGCATTGGGGAGGAAACCTAGAGGGATCTATCTTGCCTCAGAACTCAGATGCCCTATATGGGTGGGAATGAGAAGAACAAGGAGTGGACTGTTGATCCCTGAAATGGGAACTTAGTGACTCCCTGACTCTGAATAGAGGTGGAAAACCTACCACCTCTATATAGGGAAGTGATATGGCAGCCCCAACATTTTTAAATAGGCCTGGCTTAGGGCAGATAATCTGGTTAGAGAGGAGGACTAGGGAACTCTTGAATTTGTGCTTGCAAAGCAGGTACACTATTTCTACTTTGATTACTGCGTTTCTTTGAAGTGGCTTTAGTAGGGGAGAATGTCTGAATCATGTGTAAAGCTCCTAAGCCATCCCTTTGAAGGTACCACTAAATATGCAAATCCCATTCAGTAGACCTGATTTGGGAGGCTTAAAGTTTTGTGCCATAGTAATCTAGCAATTCTGTGTGGAAAAAAGGAAATCAATATTATGGAAGGGTGGGGAGACTGATGGGTGTTTGGATGAATTGTTTTTTGCAGGAGAGAAGATGACAACGGCTACCCATAGAGGCCAGAGGAAGTCCCCTAATATATGGATATGCTCAGGGCAGACATTTGTACATATCTGCACAATTCTTGGTAGCTAGGATACAGTGGTACAGCCCAGTCTCTTGCTACACCATGTAAAACAGGTGTTCCCATTTGAGAGGGCTTACTGTACTACAATGACTAAAGTGTGACTGGATTCCCTCCTCACTCCCTGCCAAGGGCAAGACATGTATCCACTCTTCCTCCTTGGGCAGTCACAAATCGAACCAAGATGACAGAAAAGGGCCTTTAGAAACTGCAGCACAAAGATAAGACAGAGGGCTTCTTTTTCCCTAGGCAAAAACCAGGAGTTATGCTTTGAAGCAATTCCCCAATTCATAGTAGAATAATAGTCTAATTGTTTAATAGACATTTGGCTAGGAAAGTGGCTTCCTCCTCCCAATTTCTTCTTTAAACATTCAAAAGAGAGGCAACTGCATGGGTGGGCCCCCCAAAATTTAGGATGAGAGAAGAAAAGCCCACTGTGACTGTGGATGGACTTGTGCAGGGGCAGTGAGCCACTCCTCAGGTCTCTTTAAGGTGGTTTCTGTATATACTGCAATAAGGGACTTGAGCCTGGAGTAAAGAACCATTTTGCACTCTTCAATATACTGACGTTTGCATGTGCAATTGAAGACTTATTTGGATAATTGACTGTGTCACCCTGCCCTTCTATTGTTACAGGCCTGATAAAGGGGCCTTAAGTGCCTTCTGTGCGCCAGCATAGACTGGCTAAGTGTTGTGACTACGGAAGAGGATGTTAATGGCTTTCAAGGACCCTGAAGTAGGAAACAAAATTGTATTTTAAAATTACAATAAAAAATGCTAATAGAAAATATGAAAACAATTAGGGGATCAGAGAGGAATATACAGGAGCCTCAGGTTCACACTTTTGCAAGCTTCAGCCCTGAATGCCAACTCCTGTAGGGCAAAGTTTACCTGATCTGGGTCAGTGACTCAGGCTTGGTTTCGTACCTATTCCCTGCAGTTTGATCTCACACTTGTGACTCTGAACTAGATTTTATGATACCAAATAACTCTGGTTTCTCTTCAGATCATGTAAATCTTTTGCCTTTTTATGGTACCAGCATTCCTCCTTCAGCTGCCTCTACTTCTACCCCATCATCCTCCAATGGGTGTGTACCACACCATATCACTTTGCTTCACCAACAGTGCCCAGCTCACTGTCTGGGCCTGCCCTACTTTTCAAAACTCACAACTGAGTAATTACGAAAAGTACAATTTCAGTTCCGCAGTCTTAAGAATGTAACAGACAGTATTATTCATTTCAGAAAACTTTCTGTCAAAAATGTTGAAATTACTTTTGTAACTTTATGGCCTTGGAGTTATAATTTTCTTGATGATAATTTTACCTGGAAAAACTCATTCTTCTAATATGCCAGATAAAAGAGATGTCACTTTATTTATTTTCTCAACTACTGAATTAATAATCCCATTATTCATAAAGAGTTAGGTAGTTGCTTTGAAGAGAAATAAATACCATAAATCTTTTGACTCATCCAAAGGACCCTACATGTACCCTACATGCATCTGCTCAGTATTTCTCAGTATCAAATACCTTATGGCTCATTCAGTTCTATCGGAGGAGTGGGTGCCACTGGCTGAATCATCACCATTTCCTGTGAGGTGTGCATTAAAGGTCAACTTTATCTTATTTCCTATGAGTTTCTTAGAGACTTAAGAATGCTCAGAAGCGGAGGTGAACTCAAAACCTTCAGTGTACAACTGTAGCTCTTGGAGACTTCATGCATACTCCTAAGGAGATCAGTTTCCAGATTTTCAACTTCCTAATGTGCACTTCCCTACATTTGATTTCTCTGAGAATGAGCCTGGGTTCGCAGTAGTCATTCTTTCGCTTCTTAAAGAATGGTATCCCTCCACCCCAAATCTCAGTATTGTGCATGACCCTGGGTATAATTAGCTCCAGGGTACCAAGCAAACAGAGAAATGGAGATACTGGTTGCAGGGAGAACTCTTCTGATTACTAATCAAGGTGCGTTAAACTCATAAGGCTTCTAATCTTTTCCTGCATTGTATACATTTTTTAGAAAAGTGAAGCTTACTAAAATACTTGTATTTCAGCCCATATTGATGTACTCTGAATTTTAGCCAATTTGGGGATATTTGGGCCCATTTTGGAATAGTCTGAATGCTGAGCATCAGAAGTAATATGGGGGGCTTATGGTTATCCTCTTAAATGTAAATGAGATTTTTGATGGACTGTCATATTTTTTCTAGACACATTGGATAAAAGTCATGTGTAACTACCTTATCAATAAAGTACAGCAAATCTGAAAGAAATCAAGTAAAATTTTAAAGGTTTTGTTATCAAGCTGTATCATGGCATATTTGTCCCTATAACAGCCTTGTCTCACTTATTTCATCTTGTAAAATATTCAGTAATTTCTATTTAAAAGGAAGTAAACTTTTTTAGACTTTTGTTTAATATTTTAGACATTAATTTAAAAATATGCAATAGGGTACATAGTTTTTAAAGTTTATTTTAAGGGTATTTAAGGAAAACATTTGGAAGACCACTAGTTCTCACCTATACTAGCCAAACAAAATCCGTATGTGGAAAAAATACACCAAAATATCAATAGTGGTTTCTTTGGATTATGGAATTATGGTTACTTTTTCTTCCTTTTGCTTTTCTATAACTTCCTATTTTTTAGGATGAGTATATTGTATATGATCATTTAAAAACATTTAAAAAATACTAAACACATTAAGGACAGGAAGTCTTTAAAGGGAAGGATATAAAGAGGAGATTACTTCCTAGTCGATTCTAAAATATGAGGCAGCTGGAGGCAATTGTTGATATGTCTACTGGTGTACACATTTATTTATGCAAGTTCAACTCTAAGTGGAGGGGGGGGAAGAGTTTTTATCCCACTAAATTCTCCTTCATTCTTCTACCATCTTCTTTAAAAGAGACCTTAAGTCTTTAGTGACTCAAAGAAAAGAAGGCCATACCAGAAATGCAATAATAATAAATATTTTTTAAATTGAGGTATAATTGACAAATAAAATTGTATTCAATATATATTTAAAATGTACAATGTGATGATTTGGTATATGTATACATATGTTAAATGACTACCACAATCAAGATAATCAGTGCATTCATCACCTCACATAGTTACTCTTTTTCTTTCTTTCTCTCTCTTTTTTTTTTTTTGTTAGAACACTTCAGATCTACTCTCTTAGCAAGTATACAATATGGTATTATGAACGATATTCACCATGCTGTGTGTTAGATCCTCAGAACTTATTCATCTTATAAATAAAAGTTTGCACCCCTGGATCAACATCTCCCTATTTCCCCCACCCCACAGCCTCTGGGAACTACCATTCTACTCTCTGTTTCTATGAGTTTCACTTTTTATTTTTTTTAGATTCTTCATATAAGTGATACCAAATAGTATTTGTCTTTCTCTGTCTTGTGTATTTCATTTTGTGTCCTCCAAATTCATACATGTTGTTGCAAATGGCAGGATTCCTTTCTATCTCATGGCTGAATAATATTCCATTGTATATATACATCACATCTTTTTTATCCATTCATCTTGTCAGACACTTAGGTTGTTTCCATAGCTTGGTTATTGCATTTATTGTGTATAAAGGTAATGAACATAGGTGTGCAGATATCTCTTTGGATACTGATTTCAGTTCCTTCAGATATATACCCTGGTGTGGGATTGTTGGATCATATGGTAGTTCAATTTTTAGTTTTTTAAGGAACCTCTATACTATCTCCAATAATGGCTGTACCATTTTACATCCCACCAACAGTGTAGAAGTGTTCCCTTTTCTCTACATCTTCTGCAACATTTGTTATCTCTTGTCTTTTTGATAAAGAAGTCCTTCTAACAAGTGTGAGGTAATATCTCACTGTAGTTTTGATGTGCATTTCCTTCATGATTAGTGATGTTGAGCACCTTCTCTGTTACCAGTTGGCCATTTGTGTATCTTTTTTTGGAAAAATGTCTATTCAGTTCCTCTGCCCATTTTTTAATCAGATTGTTTTTCTGCTATTGAGTTGTATGTTCCTTATATATTTTAGATATTAACCCCTTATCAGATATATAGTTTGCAATTATTTTCTCTCATTCCATAGGTTGCCTTTCCTTTGTGTTGATTGTTTTCTTTGCTGTGCAGAAGCTTTTCAGTTTGATGTAGTCCCACTTGCTTATTTTTGCTTTTGTTGTCTGGGCTTTTGGTGTCATATCCAAAAAATCATTGCCAAGACCAGTGTCAAGGAGCTTTTTCTCTGTGTTTTCTTCCAAGAGTTTTATGGGTTCAGGTCTTACATTTAAGTCTTTAAGTAATTTCAAGTTAATTTTTTTGAATGATGTAAGATAGGGGTCTAATTTCATTCTTTTGCATGTGGAAATCCAGTTTTCTCAGCACCATTTATTGAAGAGACTATACTTTCCCCATTGTGTGTTCTTGGTGTCTTTGTCAAAAATTGATCATATATGCATAAGTTTATTTCTGGGCTTTTTCTTCTATTCCATTGGTCTGTGTGTCTATTTTTATGCCAGCGCCATACTGATTTGATTACTATAGCTTTGTAATATAGTTTGAAATCAGGAAGTGTAATGCCTTCCACTTTGTTCTTCTTTTCAAGATTGCTTTGGCTATTCAAGGTCTTTTTTGGTTCTATACAAATACTAGGGTTGTTTTTCTATATCTGTGAAAAATGCCATTGGACTTTTGATAGGTATTGCATTGAATCTGTAGATTGCTTCAGATAGTATGAACGTTTTAGCAATATTAATTTTTCCAATCCAAGGAAACAGGATAGCTTTGCTTTTCTTTTTAATTGAAGTACAGTTGATTTACAATGTTGTGTTAGTTTCAGGTGTACAGTAAAGTGATTCTGTTATATATATTATATATAAATATATTCTTTTTTCTATTCTTTTCCATTATAGTTTATTATAAGATATTGAATATAGTTCCCTGTGCTATACAGTAGGACCTTGTTGATTATCTATTTTATATATAGTGTGTATATGTTAATCCCAAATTTCTAATTTATCCCCTACCCCTTTACTCTTTGGTAACCATAAGTTTGTTTTCTATGTCAGTGAGTCTATTTCTGTTTCATAAATAAGTTCATTTGTGTCATTTTTTTTTTAGATTCCACATATAATTGATATCATATGGTATTTGTCTTTCTCTGTCTGACTTACTTCACTTAGTATGATAATCTCTAGGTCCATCCACATTGCTGCAAATGGCATTATTTCATTCTTTTTTATATAAGATGTGAGACATATATATATATATGTCTCACATCTTCTCTATGCATTCCTCTGTCAGTGGACATTTAGGTTGCTTTCATGTCGTGGCTGTTGTAAATAGTGCTGCTATGAAAATTGGGGTGCATGTATCTTTTTGAATTATAGTTTTCTCTGGATATATGCCCAGGAGTGGGATTGCTGGGTCATATGGCAGCTCTCTTTTCTGTTTTTTAAGGAATCTCCATACTGTTCTCCATAGTGGCTGCACCAATTTACATTCCCACCAACAATGTAGGAAAGTTCCCTTTTCTCCACACCCTCTCCAGCATTTATTATTTGTAGACTTTTTAATGTGGCCTTTCTGACCAGTGTGAGGTGATACCTCATTGTAGTTTCGATTTGCATTTCTCTAATAATTAGCAGTGTTGAGAAACTTTTCATGTGCCTGTTGGCCACCTGTATGTCTTCTTTGGAGAAATGTCTATTTAGGCCTTCTGCCCATTTTTTGATCGGGTTGTTTGTTTTTTTTGGTTATTGAGTTGTATGAGCTGTTTGTGTATTTTGGAAATTAATCCCTTGTTGGGCGCATTATTTGCAAATATTTTCTCCAAGTCTGTAGTTTGTATTTTCATTTTGTTTATGGTTTCCTTTTCTGTGCAAAAGTTTATAAGTTTGATTAGGTCCCATTTTTTTATTTATTTATTTTTATTCTATTGCTTTCAGAGGCTAACCTAAGAACACGTTGCTACAATTTATGTTAGAGAATGTTTTGCCTGTATTCTCTTCTAGGAGTTTTATGGTGTCATGTCTTATATTTAAGTCTTTAAGCCATTTTGAGTTTATTTTTGTGTATGTTGTGAGGGAGTGTTCTAACTTCATTGATTAACATCAGGGTATCTTTTCATTCATATTTATATCTTCTTCAGTGTCTTTCATCAGTGACTTATAGTTTTCAGTGTATAGATCTTTCACTTCTTTGGTTATGTTTATTCTTAAATATTTTATTGTTTTTGATGCTATTAAAGTGGATTGTTTTCTTAATTTCACTTTCAGATATTTTGTTGTTAGTGTATAGAAATGCAACTGGTTTTTGTATATTGATGTTGTATCCTGAAACTGTGCTGAATTTGTTTGTTAACTCTAGTTACTTTTTGGTGGAATCTTTAGGGTTACTCTATATATAAAATCTGCAAACAGAGACAATTTCTTTTTCAGTTTGGGTAGCTTTGATTTATTTTTCTTGCCTAATTGCTCTGGCTTGGACTTCCAGTACCATGTTGAATAGAAGTGATGGGAGTGGACATCCTTGTCTTATTCCTGATCTTAGAGGAAAAGCTTTTAGCTTTTCACTGTTCAGGATGATGTTATCTGTGGGATTGTCATATACGGCCTTTTTTATGTTGAGGTACATTCCTTCTATACCTAATTTATTGAGAGTTTTTACTATGAAAGGATGTTGAATTCTTGTCAAATGCTCTTTCTGCATCTATTGAGATGATCATATGATTCTTATCCTTCATTCTGTTAATGTGTATCACATTCATTGATTTGAATATCAATAAATGGATGTTGAACCATCCTTGTATCCCAGGGATAAACATGGCTTGATCATGGTGTGTGACCTTTTCAATGTGCTGTTGAATTTAGTTTGCTAGTATTTTATTGAGTATTTGTGCATATATGTTCATCAGGGATATTGACCTGTAATTTTCTTTTCTTATGGTCTTGTCTGGCTTTGTTATCATGGTAATGCTGACCTTATAAAAAGAGTTTGGAAATGTTTCTTCCTCTTCAATTTTTTGGAAGTTTGAGAAGGATTGGTGTTAACCTTCTTAAAATGTTTGGTAGAATTCCCAATTGAAGCCATCTTGTCTTGAACTTTTCTTTGCTAGGAGACTTTAGATTACTGATTCAATCTCCTTAATAGTTATAGGTCTTCATATTTTCTATTTCTCCATGATTCAATGTTGGTAGGTTATCTGTTTCTAGGAATTTATCTGTTTATTCTAGGTTATCCAATTTGTTGGCATATAGTTGTTCATAGTAGTCCATGATCTTTATATTTCTTCAGCATCAGTTTTAATGTCTCTTCTTTCATTTCTGATTTCATTTATTTGAGTTGCTCTCTTTTTTTCTTAGTCTAGGTTTGTCAGTTTTGTTCACCTTTTCAACAAATTGGCTCTTAGTTTCATTGATCTTTTCTATTGCTTTTCTAGTCTCTGTTTCATTTATTTCTGCTCTGATCTTTGTTATTTCCTTCCTTCTGCTAACCTTGAGCTTAATTTTTTCTTCTTTTTCTAGTTTCTTGAGATGTAAATTTAGGTTGTTTATTTGTGATCTTTCTTTTTTCTCAATGTAGGTGTTTACTGCTATAAAGATAATTATTATTAACAATGAAACTTATTATCATTTATTATTAGTATTATTGACTTTGGTGGAAAATTTATATCATTTGCTAAAGATAATAGAAAGTAATAGAATAAAAGAGTTTTCTTTATCCATTTACCGCTGCCAATCAGTGGGGAAAAGTATTTAGGAAGTGTTTCATGATATTAAAATATTTTTAGAGAATTTCTCAGTTAAAAAATAATAGAATATAGCATGATCAAGACACATTCATCACTCTATTTTTCAGGCCCCTCACTCACTTGGCCTTCATGTATAATTATAATGGAAGCTCACATTGTAAGGGTGATTTTAAGCTGTTCAAATTAGCAGAGATATCAGTAAGATATTCTACTTTTAAATCCATTCATGAAAACAATTTTGAAGATTGAAGGCTTTCTTCAGAAAGATTTAGAGTTCTATCAACTCAAATGAAAGAGTGAGGACTTGGGCGCATGGAAGCTAATGATCTTCGATGGTTTTCATTGCCTCTGTTCATCTCTTTGAAAAGTAAAAATCTGAAATTTAAGAGAACTTTGGATTATACAATTGACAATTTGAAAAGCATCATTTAAATACTCCTCTTCAGTTTTCATGTGTGTGCTCAGGGGGATTTTGCTGGTGCATCCAAACAGTGACTAGATTATGCTTCTAGGGCAACCATTTTAATACTCCAGTACTCAACATTCAACAGCTTTTCAAAGCGACATTTCAATTTAATGCTGAAAAGAATGCAGGAATGGGCTTGAAAATTCAGTATGTAAGAAAACATACTAGTGAACAGCATCATCCGTTATCCATTCTATGAACAGTTCCAAGAGGAGGTTCACTATGATCATGGGTAGGCCTGAGTCCCACTCCTGTGATTCGTGTGATACACAAATTACCACAGCTCTTCCTGTTGTAGCCTCACCTTAAAAAGTCACATCCAGGGCTTCCCTGGCGGCGCAGTGGTTGAGAGTCCGCCTGCCGATTGAGGGGACATGGGTTCGTGCCCCGGTCCGGGAAGATCCCACATGCCGCAGAGCAGCTGGGCCCGTGAGCCATGGCTGCTGAGCCTGCGCGTCCGGAGCCTGCGCTCCGCAACGGGAGAGGCCACAACAGTGAGAGGCCCGTGTACCGCAAAAAAAAAAAAAAGTCACATCCAGAAGATCACAGCTGTGATATGCTAGCTTTGTTTTTCCTAACACACATTAAAATAATCACATGGCTATTAAATGAAAATGTTTACCTGTGTACCATCTAAAATTACTCACTTATCACCAGAAGTACTCTGCCCTAAGGAAACTTGTTTAGAGTATCCTCTGTAGCAAAATAAATTTTTAGAGAGCCTTTTTTTTTTTTTTTTTTGCTTTACTTTGGCATATTTTCTCTGCCATTCTACCCATATGTATTTTTAAAAAACAACTGAATGAGAGTGTTTTTTTTATTAACAATGTAAAATGTACCATGGAGTCATTCTTGCCATCTAGACACATTCATTGAAAGGTATAATTCGAGTGAAAGAAAATTATTCTTCATCATTTTGTTCTGTCTGTATTTGTTGTGAACTTATGTATCTACTTTGAGAACATTCATTTATTCAAGAAACATTTACTGAGTGTTTACTATGTTTCAGTAATTATTCCACCACTGAGAATAAAGGGGTAAACAAAACAGACAAAAATCTAGTCCTCATGGAGCTTAGATTCTAATGTGAGGAGACAGACAGTAAGTAAAATAAATAAGTGAAATATAGTTTTAGATGGTGGTACCATTTGGAGAGAAATTAAGTGGGAAAGACAGACAGAGTTCAGTGTGCTCAGAGAAGCTCTTGCTGGAATATAATATCTGAGCACAGATCTGGTAGACTCAGTGAGGGGCCATGGAGTTAATTTGAAGAAGTGTGCTTCAGGCAGGCAGAACAGTGGGGGGCAGGGAAGGGGAAGAAAAGAAGCTCTGGGCTGCATTTGAGTACAGATAAGGAGGCCAGTGTGGGAGGAGCTTAGTAAACAAGGGGAGATGAAAGTGGGAGATAAAATCAGAAGGAAAGGAGGTTAGGGAAATAACTGCAGTGAAGGGGTGGTGGGCAATAGTGTCAGGCTCCATGGGCCTTCAGCTCTTCTGACAGTTGAGATGAGAAGCTATTGGAGTGTTTTAAGAAGAGGAGTGACCGTGATTTGACTTCAAGGATTCTCGCCTAAGCAACTAGAAAGGTTGGGTAAAGTGGCCGTTAACTGAGATGGGGTAAAACTTGAAGAGGAAGATATTTTGCAGAGGAATGGGGAAACAAATTAGGAATTTATTTTAGACCATGTTAGGTTTAGAATGCCTATTATGCATCCAGACAGTGATGTTGAATAAGCAGTTGGTCATATCAGTCTGAATTTCAGAGGAGGGATACAGGTGGGATACAAAATTTGAGTGTCTTCTGCACAGAGATGAATTTAAAACCGCAAGCAGAGTGAGATTACCAAGAAAGTAGATATAAACTAGAGGTAGAAAAGGGAAGAAGCCCTAGGACTGAGCCCAGAACATTCCTATGTAAAGATATAAGGAAAAATAAACCAAGGCAAATTTTCTAGCTATCCTTAAGAAGGTTACCTGGAAATTCATTTATTTATGATTGGAAAAAAGAATTAACTGTATATATCACAAAGCTAAAGAATCTTAAAGCTAAAGTACGTCTTAACCTAAAGGATGATCAAATTCAACCTGTTGGCCTTTTGGCAACAAATATTTTGACCTTTAAAAAACTAGCTGACTCACTTGCCCAGTGTAATTTAGGGATTTAATTTCAGTCAAATGATGGGAAATGATTGAAATATGAACCTCCAGCATAAAGTAGGTGGATTAGAGTAAACATGGGTTTACTTGGACAAAAGAGGGGATCTAGTTTTAACCCAGGGGTTTGGGTGAGGGATCACTTAATTCCACAAATATTTACTGAGTGCCAGTTATGTGTAAGACACTTGAAAGAGTAATTTGGGAAATGCAAATTTGATTAGGAGACTGTCTTTTTCTTCAGAAGGATTACAACAGAAAAATAGAAAGTAACACAAGTAAAGTGTGATAAGAGGCACAGAGAGACAGAAATACTTTATGGAAGTTCGAGTTAAAGAAAGTGATTCTCCACTGGGAACATCTTAGATGCTCCATAGAGGACATGACATCTCAGATAGCCCCTGAACTATGGGTAGGATGGGATTTGACAGGTAGAAGGTATAATATGGCCAAGGGCCCCGGTGTGAGAAAGCTCAGGAGTATGTTTCACTGGTGGGTGTTTGTGTCCTCAAACCACTGTTATTATCATCTATATTTCTTTCATTTTTTTTCTCCCAAAGTGGAGAAGCAGAGATTGCACAAGAAATTATGGGTTTGAATCCATTAAGAAAATATGTATATATTCGCACATATTTCCCATCTTCATGGCAGCATTATTCACAAGAGCCGTGAGGTGAAAGCAATCTAAATGTCCATTTATGGATGAATGGATAAAGAAAATGTGGTATATACATATCTAATGGAATATTACGCATCCCTAAAAAGAAGGAAATTCTGTCATATGTTATGATGTGGATGAACTTTGAGGACATTATGATAAGTGAGATAAGCTGGTCACAAAAAGACATATAGCTCATAATTCCACGTATATGAAGTATCTAAAGTAATTAAACTCAAAGAAACAGAAAGTAGAATGGTAGTTTTCAGGGGAAGGAAGGATGTGAAGAAGAGGAATTGTTGGTCAGTGGTTATAGAGTTTCAGTTTTACAAGACAAAATGTTCTAGAGATCTGTTGCACAACAGTGCGCATATAGTACGCACTACTGTACTGCAGACTTAGAAATGGTTAAGATGGTAAATTTTACATAATACGGTTTCACCACAATTTTTAAAAAAAGGAAAAGAAAGAATGTGTATGGGTCAATACTCATTCAATTGCAAGAGACTAAACTCAGCCAAAGTAGCTTAGTCAAACTAAGGAGAAATTTATTGGTTCAGAGAGCCTAAGAAAGGTTAAGGATGCAGTGAGGCCTTAATAACTGCAACCAGGGACTCTAAAGAGCCCCTAGGTGTCGCTCTTCACCTCCCGACTCATCTTTCTCACTGCAAATCTGCTTTCTCCACAGGGTGGCCAAAATGGCTGAGGATAACTCCTAGGTTTTATACCTTAGACTTTCTGCCCCAGGAAGAGTGCCCGCATGTTCTCCCTCCAAGTTCAAAACATTGAGAAGAGCTCTAAGTAGCCCAGTCTGCCTCTGGACCAACAGGGGAGGGAGAAGGATGGGGCTAAATCATTTAATCTACCACAAGGTGTGAATGTGAGAAACAGTTTCCAGAGGAAATTTGGATGTTGGGCAAACAAGACAATAGGAGTCCTGTATAGTATTATTACATAGATACAAATATAGTAATATCAAGTAGTAGATTTTATCAATCCCCAAATGCTAAAGTAGAGAGAATTGGAAGAGAACCAGTTATCCCTTACAATGTTGTGAGCAGTATACTAGGAATTTTATAGCTATTATGTCAAAGGAGAAGCAATAAAAGCTATTATTAACCTGAAACAGTGTCATTTTGCACATAAACTCTCTCAAGTTGCAAAGAAAGTGTCCTTGAGGATTCCAAGTTAATAACCTCTTTTCCAGTTGGCGCCTCTTTAAGAGTAGGTCATGCCTATTAAACTTTCTAATGTTTATGTCTGTGAAACAAATGCACCAGCATGGAATAATGGGAAAGAGAAATATTCTGGTGCCAGAGAAACCTAAGTTTAAATTCAAGTTCGGCCACTTCCTAGTTGAATGACCTTAGACAAGTCACAAGCCCATTTTACCATTAGTTTTCTTCTCTGTAAAATATGGGTAATAATACATACCATATAGGATTTGGGGGAGAATTGAATGAGATCACATCTATAAATGTATATCACAGTGTCTGGCACATAATTATGCAATAAATGTTAGTTTCTTGGTATGGTGATAACAAATGGAACAAAGCAAGGGTCCTGTCTTGAGTTCAATTCTGTGTTCCTTTCCACACTAAAATCGAATACTATTACAGAATGGAAAAAGTCTCAAATAAAACGGAGCACAAGTTTGCACAGGAGAAAAAAGTAAAACATTGAAGTCATTGGCACTATACTTGAAACCAAAATTCAACTGAAAGAAAACAAAGTAGTTGTTTGTTTTGTCAACTATTTCTGTCAGGAGAATCTTCTGGTAACCTAACTGTGAGAGTTTTGCTTCACCTCTCAGTCAGTAGTGGAGCACATGTAGCTTCCTGTTAAACTGTTAGAGTACAGTGGTCTAAACACTGAGGAGCTTAACACATCTTTCACTAACCACAATTTACAGGTGTGATTCAGTTTTTTTAACATAGGAGAGTTGTTAACTTTACCTTCAGTAGCTAACCAACTTTCTCTTTCAGGATGTTTCTTCCATGTGCCTCCTTTTCTTCACAGTATTGGGAAATCAAAGTGTTCACACCTGTAAACACATTGTAAAAAGGCAATTTATAGTATAAATTAGGTTGTCAGTTTTCTACTTTCCTGTTTGACAGAGTATATCTTGGAAGATTAATTAATTTGTCTTCTTTAGATGCCTTTATACTTTATGCATTTCACAAGTGGTCCTTGCTGTAGCCTTGTTTACAAGAACCTTTATATTTTGCTGGGATTTCCTTCTTAGTTTAATACTAATTAGCTGTTAAATAAAAGAATGATTTAATATGTTATCATTAAACATTTGTACATGTTTTATGCTAGAAACCAACAAAAAACTTCATTAATCCAGAGCATAGTATTATTCAATAGTAAAGAATTCTCAGAGTTTCATTACTTCATATTATATCGTGTACCTTTTCTTTTCTGGATGGCAAAATTATAGAGAATTTAAAAAAAAAAAACAACCAAGTTTTCAAATTGGAGTTGCAAGAGAAAACGGTAAAGCTGAGTAACTTTTAAGATTGTCATTTTACTCCAATGAAGCACACATTTTTCCATAAATTTTTCCCATTACAAAAAACTCTGAAAATCTAATTTTCATTTCTTAAACAATTTGTTAAGCTCATCAGATTGTGGCAACTACAAATTATATACTATAGCACATTGATTTCTTATTAGGTAACTCTTTAAATATACTGCAACTTCAGCTCTTTTTACTGTAAGTCATTTTCCCATTATGAATATAAGGCAGATAAATTAAAAACAAGAAAAAATATTTTTATCATTTTGGTGTGCTTGTATTTGCAATAGTCAGAATTTTTTAAACTGTAACTGCTAGAAATCCAACTCAAACTACTTAAGTAAAAAAAATGGGAATTAATGGGAAAAGCATGCGGCCCATTATAGAATTGATGGAATTTCTGTGGGGAACAGGTAACTTCAGGTATCTCAGGGAGAGAAACTTCCAACTTGACATAACTAGGACTTAACTCTCTTTCATACCATTCGTCTCTCATCTGCTTAATTCTTCTAGGCTTTATTTTCTCAAAATATCTTTCACATAGAAGCCCAGGACTACAGCTTTCTTACTTTGTGCCTCAAGAAAGGAGTCTTTTCCTGAAAAAAATCTCAGAGAAGAACTCTGCCCTGTCTTGGGGCCTGTACTTATCCTTTAGAATAATCCCTTTTCCTAGAGAGATGGGGTACTATGATTGACCAGAACAAGGTCATGTTCTCATTCCTATAGGCCAGGTGGAGTGATGTACTGTAGTTGACAGTCCAACCAAAACTAATTGGAGGGAGTTCCCTGGTGGCACAGTGGTTAAGAATCCACCTGCTAATGCAGGGGACATGGGTTCGAGCCCTGATGCGGGAAGATCCCACATGCCATGGAGCAACTAAGCCCGCGTGCCACAACTACTGAGCCTGCACCTAGAGCCTGTGCTCCGCAACAAGAGAAGCCACAGCAATGAGAAGCCCGCGCACTGCAACGAAGAGTAGCTCCCGCTCACCACAACTAGAGAAAGCCCACACACAGCAACGAAGACCCAACACAGCCAACAATTAATTAATTATAAAAAATAATTGGAAAGGGGGAAGGACAGTTTCCCCAAGAAGAAGGGTAGCTGTTAGCAAATGAAAGTGGGAAGAGGAGAGATATTCTGCACTTAAACATATGAATGAATAAATATCCCCAGTCATAATTCAACTATAATCTGGGCATGTTGAGCCTCTTGGTTTCAGTCTTCTCTGGTCATGTCTGAAGGTCTGGTGGGGTTCACATCCTAGTATCTGTATACATGAAGGACTTGGTGCCTCGTTGGAGAAATTTTAATCCAAGGGAAGGGAATATCATGGCACAAAAGTATGGCTTAAGGACAGTGGGCCAGGATAAAGGAGGAGAAATGATTATGAATGTGGCACTATTTCTGTCTATCACTCAGATTATCTAGTGGCCCATCCCCCGCAGATTCATGCCTGAGTCCTAGAGTGAAAGGGACGCAATAAAAATGTGATCAGATCTGAAGGGCTTTTTCACAATGATCTCTGTGGGATAGTGAAGTGCAAGAGGTCAGCAGTATCCATGACAACAACTTATGTAGTGACCTGAGACTGCAGCCCAGTGTAGACATCTGCACTGTCAATGTCGAGGGCCAGCAACGTTAGCAGAGACATTGGCAGGCACTGGTAACTGTGGCAAAGACTTAGAAGACAGCAGGATTGTCACTTTTGTCATTACACACGTAGGAGACATGATCACATGAAGCCAGAATAGGAGAGAAGGAGATGACTGGGCTAAGCTGAAAGGTTCTTCTGTCCCACATGATGTTGACTGGAGGTGCAGTTGTCTGTGGCTCAACTAGTCTGGAACACCCAAGAGGGCTCATTCACATGGCTGGCAGCTTGTGCTGGCTGCCCTCTGGGAAATCAGCTGGGACTGCTGACCAGACTGCCTCAGTGTTCCTCCCTGTGTCATTGCCATGGTTTGGACTAACCGCAGCACGTTAGTTGGTTTCCAAAAGGGAATATATCCCAGTCAGAAAAATTGGACCTGCAGATGTTTTAAGCCCAACCTTAGAAGTTGCACAACATCCGTTCTTCCACGTTCCATTGATTAAAACTAATTACAGAGCCAGTTCAGACTCAATGTGGGAATTGTTTACATAAGGGTGTGAATACTGGGAGACGTGGTTTACTGGGGGCCATCCTGGCAAACTAGCTACCACAGCAAGAGAATGCAATTTTGCTACTATTTTAGTGATCTTGTGTTGTCTGCAGTTTATCTAGGAAACACATTACAGCTAAAAATATTATTCATTCATTCATGTATTTATTAATTCATTCAGCAAATATTTAATTATCCAATAGTGCCAGACACTGTGCATGCATGGTAGTGAAGATATTAACATGAGTATGATAGCTAGTGAAATGAACACAGATATAGGAAAAAAGAGCTACAATGCAATGGCATAAGGGCTAGAAGAGAGGGAGGCCATGGGAGCACAGAAAAGAGGAGATGGAATAAAGTGTCAGGGAAGATTTCTTCCTGAAAGGCAACAACTAAGTTGAATTTCAAAAGATGCATAGGAGAGGCATTCCCAAAAGGAGCAGCATGTTAGAAAGCAGAATAAGGGGAATTGGGGGACCTGAATGAAATGAACATGAGGTTGAGGGGAGTGGCCTGTGACGTGGGTGTTATCAAGCTTGTCAAGGATCTTGTGGCCCATGCTGAGAAGACTGGCTGTTATCTGCTGGGGAATGGGAAGCTGTTTAAAAATGTTAAGTAAGAACAGGACATTAATATAATATGATTTTAGAAGGGTCATTCTAGCTGCACAGTGGGGTATGGATTGGAGATGGTTGAGGATGGAGGCAGGAAGATGAGTTATATAGAAGGATTTAGGAGCTGTCCCAATTAGAGAAATAATGAGGACTTAAGAGAGGAAGAAGAATTAAGGAGGAATGAAAAGATTTGGTAATTGATCTATCTGAAGTGGATAGTGAAGAAGGAGGAATTTATTGGCACGTTGCTTGTATCAGTCAGGATAGGCTAGCATACACAGTAATCACAACAAACTGAAATCTCCGGGACTTACCACAAAGGTATTTTTCCTTAACCATATGGCGTCTCCTCCAGCTTGTAACTATGCCATCTGGAATTCATGGCTTCTAAGGTTGCCACAACTGAGGGAAAAAGGGATTGAGGGGAATATAACTTCTTTAAGTGCCTTGGCCTGGAAGAGACACACATCACTTCCATTCCCATTTCATTGGCCAGAACTAGATAGATGATCCCAACCTAGTTGCAAGGGAGGTGAGAAAATGTTTAGACACATGGATATTTGGTGCTGCTCCTGTTAAGTGTGGGTTAGCAGTATGGACTCTGAAAACACCGAGTTTACATCTCAGTTCCTCTACTTACTAGCCATGTAACTGTGGGCAAGTCTGTTTCCTCATTTGTAAAATGGTTTTAACAATAGTACTTACCTCATAGGCTTGTTTTGAGCATTAAATAAGGTAATGTATATAAAAGACTCAGAACTCAATTAATCATTTTAATTATTATTATTCACATTAAAATGACTCTAATATTTCATTGTCAGTGACCAAGTCAAAGGGCAAAAGGGTGCGGGATGGAACAAATTTAGGAAGGACATAAATTAACAAGTAGACATGTTGAATTTTCAGTGCTTGTGGGACCTCCAGTGGACATGTTAAACAGGCCATCACAAAATGAATGGAGCTTCAGAGAGAAATGGGGCTGGAAAGATAAACCTAGGTCATAAACCTATGGTCATAGTTATCAGCTTTTATGATGATTTTCTTGTCAGCATTTTGATAAGAAAGACAACTCCTCTCTTACTGAAAGGAAAATCTTCCTCTTTCTGTAAGGAATGCCAGTGTAAGGAGACAAATCAGGCCTCAGTAGCAGCAAAAAGTAAAGAGACATACAAAGTAAGAAAGTGGCTTAAGCATTAATTCAATAGTTTCACTGCATTATAATGGTAATTTCATGACTATTATAATAGTATAAAAACAGGCAGGGGCTGGGGGAGAAGGGACACATTGGAGAAAGAATTTTTCTGAAAAACCTACAATATAGTAAGAGTAGCTTAATCTCCAACTGGAAAATGACACATTTTGGGGAAATTGTTTTACAGCCATTATCATGAGATATTTAGTGTCATTTCAAGTCATTACTACTATTTTTTTAGTTTCAATCATCTAAACTTTTGTATACTGCCATCAAGTGGTAGAAGAGTGTGTGAAATAAGAGAATATTGTTTTTCTCTTCATTTTATTCTTTGAACCTACTTCTGTAACTGCATTTTATTCTACTAAAATTACACACACACACACACAGTTATTTACTGGACTCTGTTGATGTCCTCCTTGAATCCCCTCAATTCACTCCTTTTTTAAAAATTTTTATTTATTTATTTACTTATTTCTGGCTGCGTTGGGTCTTCGTTGCTGTGCGCGGCCTTTCTCTAGTTGCGGCGAGTGGGGGTGCTGCTCTTCCTTGCGGAGCATAGGCTCTAGGTGCATGGGCTTTGGTAGTTGCAGTGCACGGGCTTCTCATTGCGGTATTTCTTGTTGCGGAGCATGGGCTCTAGGCACATGCGCTTCAGTAGTTGTGGCTCGTGGGCTCTAGAGCGCAGGCTCAGTAGTTGTGGTGCACGGGCTTAGTTGCTCCGCGGCATGTGGTATCTTCCCGGACCAGGGCTTGAACCCGTGTGCCCTGCATTGGCAGGCGGATTCTTAACCACTGCGCCACCAGGCAAGCCCCTCAATTCACTCTTGATGTCACTTGCAGCTTCAAGAAGAATTGCTTTATATTGCCAAGGGCATCTCACCTCAAGCATCTGTGTCTTTCTGCCTAGAGACTTTCTCTGGCCTCAGGAGTGAGCTCAGCCCGTTTGTGGGGCAGGGTCGACGTGCCAGGAATATAATGGCTCAGAATAACCATCAGTCAGTGAGGGATGAGTGTTGTGGATAAACCCTAGCTTCCTCACCCATCGTAGGGACAATTATGTCGTCAGTTCTACATCAATTCCATCAACTCTCAGAATTACCCAGGGAAACTGAGCCCCAGTTGCCCACAGCAGTAACCCATTCATTAAAGCATTGACTTTTCTTCTTTCCTTTCCTTGTTTCACTTCTTCATCACACTTCGTGGGATTGCCTCCTAAATAAAGTCCTTATACCAAATCCTTGTTTTCGCTTGGTCTGCTTGTGGGAGAACCCAAATAAGACAACAATTCACCTTTAATTTTACTTTTAAAGCAAAAATCCTTCCCAGCACTTCGTCATGCTATTCATTGCCAAACAATCTAAAGATTGCATATCTATTAGTCTGTAAAATTTGTCTTGTGTCACAGATAGGATATTCACTCTGCTTAGGTTTTGCCTTTGAAGCACATGTATAGCCTTTGATTTTGTTTTGCTGTGAGGTGGAGTAGAAAGCTCCTTGGCTTTGAAAGAAAAAAAAAAGTTTACCTCTTTCTACCTAAGTAGCTTTGTCAAATTACTTAACCTGTCCAAGTGTCAGCTTTCTCATCTATGAAGTGGGGATAATAATACCTACCTCTTAAGCTTGTGGGGAGGACTAAATGAGGTTATGCCCTAAATACAGGGTCCAATTAAAAGTGGTTCATTCTTTTTTTTAATGTATTTTATTTTTATTTTATTTATTTATTTGGCTGTGTTGGGTCTTAGCTGCAGCATGCAGGATCTTCATTGTGGCACGTGGGATCTTTGGTTGCGGTGTGTGGGCTCTTCATTGTGGTGCGCAGGCTCTCTAGTTGTGGCACACGGGCTCCAGAGCACGTGGGCTCAGTAGTTGCAGCACGCGGGCTTCTCTCTAGTTGTGGCGCACGGGCTCCAGAGTACCCGAGCTCAGTAGTTGCAGCACACAGGCTTGTCTCTAGTTGTGGCGCGCAGGCTCTAGAGCATGCAGGCTTAGTTGCCCTGTGGCATGTGTGACCTTAGTTCCCTGCCCAAGGATCAAACCCAAGTCCCGTGCATTGCAAGGCAGATTCTTAACCACTGGACCACCAGGGAAGTCCCAAAAGTTGTTCATTCTTAATATTGCCATTTGCAGCGACATGGATGGACATATCATGTGAAGCAAGTCAGACAGAGAAAGACAAATGTTATATGATATCACTTATATGTGGAATCTAAAAAATAATACAAATGAATTTATTTACAAAACAGAAACAGACTCACAGACATAGAAAACAAACTTATGGTTACCAGAGGGGAAAGGGAAGGGGAGATAAATTAGAAGTTTGGGATTAACAGATACACACTACTATATATAAAATAGATAAACAACAAGGACCTACTGTATAACACATGGAACTATATTCAATTGTTTGTAATAAACTATAATGGAAAATAATCTGGAAAATATATATATATATAACTGAAAAAAAGTGGTTCATTTTTTAATGAAATAAATAGATAAAACATCTAGCAAAATACCTCGCACATGTGTCTTAGTTCCTTTCTCCTTAACTTCTTTCCCTTAAAGTATTACCTTCTTTCTCTAAATAGTACCAAAAAGAAGAAAATAACAAAAGAGCTATCTAGGGCATATTCTTATTTGTACCATAAAACCGTCATGATTATTTTTCCTTATTTAGACATAAATTATTTATTTGCTCTTTAATACTCTTCCCTCCTATTCAGTTTATTCTTATTTCTCTCTCTGTCCTTTTTATCTTTCTCCTACCTTCCCTGACTCAGTTTATCTTTGCCTGGTTTGTCACTGGTCTACTAGGACTATAATAATAATATTTTTCCAATTTAGTTTTAGAGTATTTTTGAACAGTTTAAAGTAATAAGACAGATTTCCTAAAATTTTCCCAAAAAGTGACAGAATTCCCTACAAAATATTTCTAATAAAACACATATTTAAAAATCACAGCCTAGGGTTCATGTCCCTGTCCAGGCACTATGGATGTGTGTTCGGGACTTCCCTGGTGGTCCAGTGGTTAAGAATCTGCCTTCCAGTGCGGGGATGCAGGTTCAATCCCTGGTCGGGGAACTAAGATCCCACATGCTGTGGGACAACTAAGCCCACGTGCTGCAACTGCAGAGTCCATGTGCTCTGGAGCCTGCACACCACAAATAGAGAGAAGCCCAAGCGCTGCAATGAAAGATCCCGCGTGCTGCAACGAAGACTCGACACAGCCAAAAACACTAAATAAATAAATTTTAAAAAATTTTTTAAGAAAATAAAATAAAAATCATGTTAAACTGGTTTTCCATCACAGTTGTAGAAAAGTTGAAAAACTGATTTTGGAATTATAAAAAGATTCCCAACACCAAGTTCATCTAAGCAGGAATTCTGAGTTCACCTCAGCATAAGAGATTGTTTTAATTCAGTTGAGTGTACCCTCACTAGTTTTGAACAATAAAAATGTTTACATCTGATGTTATAAGTCATGGGAGCAAATAATCTATTATTTCCACTCTAGGATACAATCTATATTTCGGAGTGTTGATGTCAGAGTTAAAGTGTCTTGACCATTTCAGATTTTTCCTGCCTTAGGATCAAAGCAGATTGCTGTATTGTATTTGTAAAACATCTTTGAGAGCAGGCCAATTGGAGGGGCTTCAGCTCTTATTCACACAAAAGTGTCTTGACCCCTCCCTCAGGTAAAAGTGCCATAGCCTGGAACAGACAATAGAAGCATTTTAAAGGGGATTGCTATCAAATTATCAGCAATTTTCCTCTTGTCTACACTCAGCTTTTTTTTTTTTTTAATGTATTTAGTTATTTATTTGGCTGCATTGGGTCTTCGTTGCTGCACGTGGGCTTTTTCTAGTTGTGGCAAGCGGGGGCTAATCTTCATTGCAGTGCACAGGCCTCTCATTGCAGTAGGTTCTCGCTGCATAGCACTGGTTCTAGGCGCATGGGCTTCAGTAGTTGTGGCACGCAGGCTCAGTAGCTGTGGCTCTCAGGCTCTAGAGCGCAGGCTTAGTAGTTGTGGCACACGGGCTTAGTTGCTCCGCAGCATGTGGGATCTTCCCAGACCAGGGCTCGAACCCATGTCCCCTGCATTGGCAGGCGGATTCTTAACCACAGTGCCACCAGGGAAGTCCTACACTCAGCTTTTCTATTTTTCATTGGTTTATCCCTTACTTTTGAAATCATTAAATTATTATTTTTTAAATCTTTAGCTTTATGTACTTTTATTCAAACTTTTTTGGATGCCAAATGGAAAGACATTTCAAACTTTTTTCAAAGAGCCTCTTGCGTTTTCAAATTTCACAAGAAGAAAAAACATTGGGGGCCATATTGAAGTATTTTAGTAACTTGGGTGCAAATATAATACATATTCATATGTAGTCTCTACTATGCATTAGTCTTTTGTGCATTTAGAAAATGGAAAAGGGTACAAAGTAGCAAAAAAATTCCCATAGTTTTACCACCCTAAGATAACCATCTTTTTTTTTTTTTTTTTTTTTTTATAACCATCTTTTAAGAGTGTTTTATTGCAGATCTTTTCTGTGAACATAGACCCATACTTTGTTAAAAAAGTAATAATAATTCTAAATGTAAATATGTAAAGTCCTATAATCTGATTGTTTTTCAACTAACACAACATCATGAACAGTTTCCTATGTCATTAAGTATTCCTTTACATCACTTTCAATAGTTGCATCATATGTAACATCCTATGGCTGGACAAAAGCTTGACAAGAATATCTGAAAACAGTAGTAAAGATTATAGGCTTTGGAAACAGATATAACTGGGTTTAAATTCTGAATCTGCCACTTACTAGCTTTATGATCTTAACCGAGATACTTAAAGTCTCTGAATCCAACTTGTAATCTATAAAATGAAGAATAAATGAGACAATATATGTGAAATTCAGTATAGTGCTTGATACATAATACATTTAGTAATTGAGAATTCAATAAATAACAAATAGATGCTAGTATCCTATTTTTTATTTTTCACACCATTATAAAAAATGTTACACTAACAGCGTTGTGCCTAATTGTTTGTGCATTTCTGTGATTAATTTCTAAATATAAATTCTTGAAAATGGAATTGCTGGGCCAAAGTTTACATATATTTTGAAAGATTTCCTACAAATTGTAAATCACCATTCTAACAATTCATACTTCCACTGGTACAGCACAGGTGTGCATATTTCTCTGTTTCTTTCCCCAGATTGCCGATAGGATAGGGAAAAAGTTATATTTTGTAGGTTTAATGCATATGGCTTTGAATATTTTGTTGATAATTAAAAATATAATTAATGGTCATTTGTAGGTATTCTTTGCAAGTAGACTGTTTATATTCAACACACATTTTTTTCCCATTATTGTGTTTGTCCTCTTCTTAATGATTCCTAAGATTTTTTGAGATACTTTTTGTTTACACATGTTGGGTAGTTTTCCAACTTTAACATGTTTTGATGTTTATTGACATGCAGAAATTTTAAATATTTATGAAGCGAGATTTTATAATCCTTTACTTTAAATATTGTGTTTTTGCATGTAAAGCAAGCAAAACATTTTAAGATACTATACAAAGGAATATGTTTAAAGTTGTGGTCTTAAACAGGAGGAGAGGATTTATGAGGGAAAACTCTAGGATTTAATAATTTAAATATTTGAGAATATGTACTTTCTTGGTACTATAAAATCAAGTTCAGGTGGCAGTTTTGAATTGTACTGTGTGGACGTCGTGGAGATAGGGAGGAGGGCTAGGGGCACAGAAACATAATGAAAGTTTTGAGAATCTGCTTTTATTAGGCACTGGGCTTGGTGCTTCAGATTGGTAAATCGTTTAATGCTCAGACCAGCCCTATGAGATCATTAATCTACCTATTTTACGGTTTCCATTCATTTGACAAATATTTGTTGAGCATAGTGTCAATTTTTAGATTTCCTTTTATAGGAAGTGAAAAAATAAATCCAAACTGGTTTGTGCACAAAGAGAATTTATTTTATCATGAAAAAGTCTGGCAGTAGTTCTAACTTCCTTGGTAGCTTGACCCAGGGCCCTAACTGGCCTCACGTGAGTCATGTGCCTCTCCCTGAGTCAATCACTGTGGTCAGGGGGTACAGTCAGTGGTCTCATTGGCATAGCATAGACAACATGTTCTCCCCTTGGAGCTTTGGGATTAAGTTCCTCTGAAGTGTCTGTACTGAGGGAGCAGCATAAACAAAGGCACAAAGATATGAAAACCTGAAACATCTGAAAAATTTACATGAACAGATAAGGCTGTCATTTTGTGTACCAGGGATTGGCTGAGATTTAAAAAATAAAATCAGAACTCAGTTCAACATAAACTGGACTCAGATGGTAGAAATTTCCATATCCATGTTCTTTGCTGTGTAATTTGGACTGTGTTCTGAGGGCAATGTCAAGGCCAAGAAGGGAACGGAAACCACACACCTCAGATGGGACTTGAACCCAGCCAAAACTCAGATTGGTACTTGAACCCCTGGGCTGAGACTCTTAGCCAAAACTCTAAGACTTGAACCCACGGGCTGAGACTTTTACTCAGCCAAAACTCAGATTGGAACTTGAACCCACGGGCTGGGACTCGAACCTGCTGTCTTTTAATTGAGATCGGACACCTGGTCTCAGGACTTAGTGAAGCTCAGGTTCTTTATGTCTCAGTGCAGGAGGAATTCAGCAAGAGGCAAATTGGTAGGTAAGAAGTAGATTTATTTAGAAAGATACACATTCCATAGACAAAATGTAGTCTGTCTCAAAAGGTGAGAGCATCCCCGAGATATGGGGTGGTTAGTTTTTATGGGCTGGGTAATTTCACGGGCTACCAAGTGGAAGAACTGTTCCAAGTATTTTAGGGAAGGGCTGGGGATTTCCAGGAATTGGGCCATCACTCTCTTTTTGGCCTCTTATCGTCAGCCTCAGAACTGTCTTGGCGCCGGTGGGTATGTCATTTAGCTGATGTATTACAATGAGTGCATAATGAGGCCCAGACACCTACTGGAAGTCAAATCATCTGCCCTCTTGGGGCAAATGGGTTCTAACCAGTTATGTTGTATCCTCAACAGCTATGTCATTCTTTTAAAGGTTGCGCCCTGTTCCCTTCCCTCCTGTTTCAGAACGAAGGAAGATAATAACAGGAAAGAATCTCAGCGTAGAATAATATTTGAGGAGTGAGCAGAGGAATAGGAGTCCATAAAGGAGAATAATAAGAAAATTCTCAGTAAGGCAGGAGAAGTAGGCAGGAGAAGTAGGAGGAGAGAGTAGCATCCCTTGAAGCCAAGGAACATTTCAAGGAGCCAGAAATCAACAGTGTCAAATTCAGAATAGAGGTCAAATAGCATAGGGTCTGAAAGATGTCCATTGGATTTTCAAATAAGAGAGATGGAATTAAGGGGTCACTAAGGGGCCAAAGAGCCCATTATCTAGAAGTAAGAGAGGTGATAGGCTAAAGGGAGGAGAGTTTGTGATCTAAGATGATCTATTGAAGCTCAAGATTTCAGAGTTTCAGTTTTCGTGGACAATGAAGTAAAGATAGCTTTAGTCTGGGAGGTTAATGAGTGTTGAGGTGAAACTATTGACTTCATAAATTTAATATAGAGACTGAGAAAGGTCCCAAATCCAGAAAAGTGAGAAATGGCTGGGAATTTGTTAATAAGTAGGTGCGGAGGGATGGTTGGCACAAACCTCAAAAAAGGAAGCCTTTCCTAAGGAAGAAGAAAAATAGAGGTATGAAAGGGACAATAGGAAAGTTGAAGAATAATGACACTTCTCCCAGGCCTCATGGTTTGTGTGGGGCAAGAAAAGAAATGCTCCCTTTTCTAGAGAGGACAGAAGGTGGGGAAATACAGGATTTCACCATTTCTGAATGGCTACATAAAAATCTGGATATTTTCTGAAAAAGATATAGTCAGTATGTAGTAAAGAATATATAATAAAGAATCTCTTGCCCAAAAAGATGCTCTGGACTTTGCCCTTGGCTTCTGTGAGGTAATCTCTGGGTCCTAGGAGTGTTGTATCTGATAGAGTGTCTTTGTTTGCCTGGGGGCCTTGGGTCACACTGGATAGTCCAACAATGTGATTTAGGGTGGAGGGCTGGCTCCTCCCGCATAGTCTTAGGGGTGGGGAATGACCACTCCAGAAAGACCAACAATGTGACTTAAAGTGGGGGCTTTGGATCAGTCAACCTGGAGACTGAGATTAACCATGTGGGCAATTAATCAGTCAGTCACGCCTATATGATGAACCTCCAATAAAAACTCTGGGCACAAAACTCAGGTGAGCTTCCCTGGTTGGCCATGCTCTTTATGCATTGTCATACATCGATACTGGGAGAGTAAGCTGTTCCTGACCCCAGGAAAAGGACAAAAGAAGCTCTGCATTTGGCACTTCTCCTGGACTCTTCCCTATGTGTTTTTTTCCTTGGTTGATTTTAACCTGTATCCTTTCCCTGTAATAAACCCTAATCTTGCGTATAATGGCTTTCAGTGAGTTCTGTGAGTCCTTCTAGCTAATTATTGAACCTGAGAGTTCAAACTTGGTGTCAGAAGTGAGTGGTCTTAGGGAAGATGCCCTCTAACTCTGTGGTTGGCCTAAACACCTTGCAGGAGGAAAAAGTCTGCGGATACTACTTTCTTTGCTTTCTTATATTGGTAGAATACAGTTTATGTTTTAAGATAGTGTTGTTTGTTTATGCTTTAAGACATTGTATTCTTTTAAAATAAAGCATTCATTAGACTCCTTTACACAATATTTGTCTATAATAGGTTCATGAGCTCATTCAGTAAATACCTGTTGAATTTAACTGAGAGCAATTAAGGAAGTTAGGAAAGAATCCATTTAAATTGTTTCTGGCATACATTTTATCAAATTTTTTTTTTAAAGAGAAAATATTTTATGTTATATTAATGCTTAATCATTGTATAATATTGGGCAAATCACATAATTTCTTTGCATTTGATCATTTCTAAAATTGAAGATAATACCATTCTCATACATAGTAATTAAAGATTCAGGATTAATGAAAGATGAAGCATTGAATGAGAGATGTTATTAAAAATTTCTAGTCTAGTGTCTAGCACATTGTTGTGTTCCATAAATATTAACTCATATAATGATAATATTCTAAGAATTTTATATAAGATTCATGTTTTACAAATCTTATTGACTAAAAATTGGTAAGTGGCTAACAATTCTGAACTCAATTCTCCTTTATTTAAGAAGCTAATTTCACCTTTGTGCAAATTTGAGGTGAAGGCATTATAATAATATTAGTCAAATGTCCACTAGATTCTATTTACCAATTCCATACAAATCATTGTACTTGAATGGATATGGTTTTAAAAATATGATAGAATTAAACTACCTTATACTTTTATCATTGAAAATCTTATATTTAAATAAATTGATTCCAATTTTTTCATACATTGGCTATGAATAACAAGTTCTAACTCAATTTTTATTACTACATAGTTAAAACTACTTTTTTTGCAAAGTTCTGTCATTGCCACTAGCGTGGACTTGTAATGATTAATGCTGTTTTCTAAAGCTTTTACTTCTATTTTGATTTGCATCAGTTAAGGCACATTCCTGAAATAGTTATCAGTATAACTCTTGACTAAAAAATTATTCATCGTTGTAGAAATGCTCCACCATTCTTGAGCAAATCAAGAATGTTTTCAAGTCAGTCATTTTTATTTTATTTTATTTTATTTTATTTTTGCAGTACACAGGCCTCTCACTATTGTGGCCTCTCCTGTTGCAGAGCACAGGCTCCGGACGCGCAGGCTCAGCGGCCATGGCTCACGGGCCCAGCCGCTCCGCGGCATGTGGGATCTTCCCGGACTGGGGCACGAACCCGTGTCCCCTGCATCGGCAGGCGGACTCTCAACCACTGCGCCACCAGGGAAACCCAAGTCAGTCAATTTTAGATTATTATTCTGTGGTGTGTATGAATGGTATAGGGGGTGTGTGTGTGTGTGTGTGTGTGTGTGTGTGTGTGTGTGTGTGGCCAAACCTGCTATACAACTTGTAAAATACAAGGGTGATCTTACCAATCACACGGGTGGTTTCTTAGCCTCAGGAATAAGAATCGGTTTTCTTTTGTTTGTTTGTTTAATGTCATAAGTCACGAAAGCAGTCTTTCATCAGGTATTCAAAAATAGATTGTCAACTTCCATTCAGAGCTGCAAACTGCATGGAGGAAGCTTTAAGCTTCTTTTTGAAATTCTGCGTTTCCAAGAAAGTACAAAAGGAAGAAGGAAATAAAGAGAAGCAAAGTCACTGCTCCCCAGTTCTTTTTACTTGATTTTCTTCTTTCCTTAACCTCTCTCTCCTTCCAGTCTTCAGCATAATAGTTTTTATATCTGTAAGGGTTTGGTGAGTCATTTTGGTTTTTAGTGACAGAAGTGTGGGGTCGAAAACCCCTTGGAGGAGAGAGAACTCTGCTCTCAAGACCTTTTCAAGGTAGGGAAAGCTCAGGAAACTGTTTCTGTGGACACAGGACGCATTGCCAAGGGGCTAAAGCGGGCAGAAAAGAGCTACCAGAGCCAGAAGAGAAAAGAAAGAAGTAGATGCCGTCTGGGGAGGTAGAGGCTCTGGAAGGCTGGAAATTAAAATTTGTATGGAGATGGAAGGCAAAATAAGAAATTCATAGTTTTGGGGCTTCCCAGGTGGTTCAGTGGTTGGGAATCTGCCTGCCAATGCAGGAGACACGGGCTCAAGCCCTGGCGCAGGAGGATCCCACATGCCGCAGAGCAGCTAGGCCGGTGTGCCACAACTACTGAGCCTGTGCTCTAGAGCCCGCGAGCCACAGCTACTGAAGCCCGCGCGCCTAGAGCCCATGCTCCCAACAAGAGAAGCCACCGCAATGAGAAGCTCGTGCACCGCAACGAAGAGTAGCCCCCACTCGCCGCAACCAGAGAAAAGCCTGCGTGCAGCAACAAAGACCCAATGCAGCCAAAAATAGATAAATTTAATTAATTAATTAAAAAAATAAAGAAATGCATAGTTTTATTAAGTCTTAGACCCTTCCTGCCCTGGTCGCGGTAATTTCTCCAGTGAGATCCGACTGGGGAGGGATTGGGTGAGAGGCATCACCATCACGCTGGGTTGTGGGCTTGCTCTCACCACGCTTTCTCAGGTGAGTGTGGGCTGCAGGTGGGAGGCCGGCCTCAGGGGCTTTCCCCAGGTTCCTTGAAAAGACCTTTGCTTCTTCTATACTTAATTTTAAGGAGCTTCCTCAATCAAAACATCTTTGATATTTTGGCTTCCTATTTAAGGATCATAGGCATAGAGTGTGCAGGGCCCTTGTTTTCCACGTGCACCTGTGCCCCTGCGCCCCGCCGGCGGTTCCTGCGGTGGAGGCTCCCTGGGGAAGCAGAACTGGAGGGCGGGCATGTGGTGCAAGCCGACTCTGGGCTGCATAATTGGTGCACTTCAAGCTTCCCAAAACAGACAGAATGGGCCTGGACCGGTCTGGCTGGAGTTGATCACTCCTGCAATAATTGGGTGGGATTTCGAATTTGCCAATGGATTCTTCCAATAGTTATCTCATTGTTTGCCCACAGTAATACTCCCCAGAACATATACATCATACTTTTAAAACATTTTTGATATTTGCCATTAGAATTTTACCATCCAACCTCAAATTGGTTGACCGGCAAATTTTAGTAATGTTTGAAAAAGATGAGGCAATTTCCTCTCCCGCTCTCTTATAACAAAAAGGGGACAAGAAATTATACGGTGTGGATCTATGTACGTAGGCCAGGTTTAATAATTAATTCTTCTAATAATGAGTTTTTAAATTAGTTCTCGTGATTTGTGGGCTGTATTAGTTTTCTGGGGCTGCCATACACCATACCACAGACGGTGTGACTTAAACAACAGTAATTTATTCCTCATAATTCTGGAGGCTAGAAGTTCAAAACCAAGGTGTCTGCAGAGTTGGTTTCTTCTTAGGCCTCTCTCCTTGGCTTGCAGATGGATGCCTTTTCCCTGTGTCCTCACATGGTCTTTCCTTTGTGCATATTGTCTATGTCTTAATCTTCTCTTCCTATATGACACTAGTCATAGTGGATCAAGGCCCACTCTAATGACCTCATTTTAACTTAATTACCTCTTTAAAATAAAGGCCCTCCCTCCAAATACATCCACATTCTGAGATATTGGGATTAGGGCTTCAACATACAAATTTGGGGGTGACATAAGTCAGCCTATAATATGAGTCATTTATCAACATTTTAGACTAAAAAAAGAATTCCCTTGTATGTGTACTTGGAATGTGAGGTAAAGAAATTCAGCCAGTTATCTCATTATTGAGCAAAAAGTAATCATTTAACAGAGTGCTTACTATGTGTTCAATACAGTGTTTAGTGGACTGTGTCAGGTACAAGTATAAGACAGAGGCCTTGCCTGCAAGGAGTAAACATTTGAACTGATAAAGCCAGATAATGGAGTAAATTTTAATTTGAGCCTCCCCATTTTCTAGACAGTTGCTCAGTCCTGCTCTTTAGTTTGTGAGTTTAGAGCCACTTTCAGTTTTCCTAAATTCTTCCTTTAATAGGAGACATTTGCAACTTGCTGAAGAAGTCTTCTTAGCAGAGCCGGTTATGTTGGCAACGTTGGGCTTTTTGTTTGTTTGGTTTTTGACTTTTTTTTTCAAAGTGCTAACTGTTAAAATGAATTAATGCTCTTAAAAGTAACTTTTAGTTTGGTATTGTTATTTTTAGTAACAACTCAGTCTCTAATGTGCTTATAATGTTGGCCTTGCAACCTTGAAATTTGTTGATGTAGCCAAGTCTTTGCAGTGAGGCCTGTGGATGATTTACTATGAGAGTGACTGGGGATTTTATTCTGCTCTAGTTGGCAAGTTCTCTATTTCATTGTATTCTTTTTCAAAAAACTGTCATTACTGAGCCAGTAATTAAGAACATAAATCCAAGTTTCCTTTGAAAATAATTTTACTGAGTTTAGATTTGGCAAGAACCAAATTTTATAATTCACTCAACTTCATATTTCATCCCCAGTAAATCATCATGAATTAATATCATCCATTACAGATAAATTGGGATTATTCCTCCTAAACCGTTTCATTCAGAGACATCTCCAAACTAAATTATAATTTTCAGATCCCAGTTAGGTGTAAAATTCTTTGCCTGGAGCTGAGATTCAAAGGTAGGTAAATCAATTCTTGCTTTAAATGAGCTTTTAACACAGTGAGAAAGAACTTACCATTGTCAATTGTCAAATGGTAAATCTCTATAGCACAATGTGCCAAGTTCTATAATGAAGGACAGAGTATAATAGCACACAAGAAAATGAAACTGTCACCGGGACAAAGAATGAAAGAATGTCAAGCAAAGTCTCACAGAAGAGGTTGCCTTTACATTAGGAGTTGGGAAAGAATAGGCTTTTGACTGGAAGACATGAGGAAAGAACACCCCAAGTGGAAGGAAAAACAGGAGTGAAGGATGTGCTTGGAAAGGGGCACGATGTGTCTGGGGAATAGGAGTAGTAGCACATGGCAGAAGAAGATGGGTTATGGTGGGAGATTAACTGGAAAGGTAGACCGAGCCAGGTCCTGGACTGTTTTCTTGAACTGTCTCGTATGTCATCTGCAGAGTTTGCGTGTTATTCTGCAGGTAATGGGGAGCAAGCCGAGGTTTGTGGGCTGGAGCTGGACCTGATCGGTGTCCTGTTTAATAAAGACAGCTCTGATGGCATTTTGAAAGACCAATATTTGAGGGATATTGAGGAGGAAAGTTAGGGGCTAGCAAATTAGGGAGATTAGAAGCGTAGTAACTGAGAAGAGGGAAAATGAACACCTGAAGGTCTGAAGGAAGACATGACAATGAAAATAAAAGCAAGGATCAGAAAGGTCTTGTCCATTTGGGGTCAATGTTGCCTCACTGTTCATGGAATTATGTGAAAGACTATTGACCCATTTTAACCCCAAGATTCTATGGGTTAGGTTTCTGTGACCACATAAGAACTCTCTATTCCAGAAGGGAGGATTTCCCAGCAACCGTAAGTATATATAAGAATGCTTCAGATATATCGATACATATTTAAGAAGTGAGATCATCTCTTTCACCCCTAGTTAATATATCAGTTGAAAGGGGGATGATTAGACCTATTTACTTGAACACAAACTAATTTTGTTTTTTGATGAGTCTCCAGTATGGCGGCATAGTAATGCTTATCAAAGTAGTGGCCCTAAACAGTTACTATATATTCAAGGCCTACAGTAACACTTTATGGGACAATGAGTTTTAGTTTCTGTTCACTGAACTCCGAATAGGAATTTAATAAAAAACTGAGAAGTAAAACTATGAGAAAATTAGAGAAGGAAAGGAAAGAAGATAATAGATGACATGGTACAGAAGACACTGAATTTCTGGATTAAAATAGAAGATACTGACTTGCTGAATACTTATTGTTTCCCAAGTTCCAAGCATTTAGTACAGGTATAATTGAAGAAATATACTGTGAAGGAAGCAAGTAGGCCATAAGACGTATGGAAACCATTGGTGATTGCATAGTGGCAGGTATGCAGAAAAAACCAAAATGATATGCACATGAGGAACATGCATTTTGCAGAATTTATACGTAATCTCACACATCTTAACCCTAACTGGTAAGTGTATCATTACTTATATTCTTTTCTTATCAAGCACTTAATGTGTCACTTGCATTCACTCAATTAAACATCATAACCCCATGAAGTAGGTCCTCCTATTATTCCCATTTTATGGATGGGACAACACAGAAAGTTAGGCAATTAGCCCACAGTCATACAGCTGCTAAGTAGCAGAGCCAAGGATTCAAACGCAGGCAGTCTGATTTTAGAGTCCATGTTCTTAACCAGTATACTATACTGCCTTTCTAAGTTTGAAGGTGGGAGAGAAAGCAGTGCTTTTTAATGCTATGGCTTGATCTAGAAGAACCTCAAGAGGACTCTGTCAAGGATTTATGTATACTCAGAAATGTAAATGCAGGATGAAAGCAAGTGTAGCATTTACTGTTTTCCATTTCCTCTATGGCTGATGGTTGATTCATTTATTCAGTTTGTTAGGTATTAGGGATGCAAAGATGAATTAGACATGGTTCCTGCCTTCAAGAAACAGTATAGGGGGGAATCAAGTATATCAAATGCTTTAATAAAGTGTGATTAAGTACTAGGATAGCAGTATACATAGGCTATCCTGTGAACACAGACATTGGACATCTAAATCACAGTGTATCAGGGAAAGCCTCCCAGCTGAGGTGTTATTTGTGTTGGGTCTTGAGAGATGAATGGGACTTAGAAATACAGGGAATGGATAACAGCATTGTAGGCAGAGGGAACAGCAAAGACAAAGCAACAAGTAAAGGAAAATACAACACATTCAAGAATTGCAAGTTGTTCATTAGGACTGGAATATCAAGTATATGTGAGGGAGAGGCAGGTGAGGTTAAAGGCTTAGTCAGAGGCCAAACCATGAGCCTTGCATGATAAATCAAGGAGCTTGACCTTTGTCCTGAAAGCTATAGGAAGTCATTGAAGCTGCAATCAGGGAGGCATGTGATTGTATTTTTCTTGAAAAAATAATTCAGGCAATAGTGAAGAATAAAATGGATAGGATGGAACAAATGTACAGACATATTTTGAAACTACTACAATAATCCAGACAACAAGTTATGGAATCTTAAACTGAGGCAATAGCAATGTGAATGGATAAGAGGAAAAAAACTAAAAAGATATGTAGGATGTAGCATATACAAGAGAAAGTGACTGTTGTATACTTAGGGAAAGGATGGGAGGGAGTTTTCCAGGAGAGTGGTGACAAAATTCTGGTTTGGGGAATGGCTGCATCAGAATGGCTTTAAAAAATAGATCCTGGGGGGCTTCCCTGGTGGCGCACTGGTTGAGAGTCCGCCTGCCGATGCAGGGGACACGGGTTCGTGCCCCGGTCCGGGAAGATCCCACATGCCGCGGAGTGGCCGGGCCCGTGAGCCATGGCCGCTGATCCTGCGCCTCCGGAGCCTGTGCTCCGCAACGGGAGAGGCCACAACAGTGAGAGGCCCACGTACCGCAAAAAAAAGAAAGGACTGAAATACAGAAGGTCAAATTGAGGAACGTTTAATACAGTAGATGCATTTTGCATCAAAAGATTAGTTTTTACTTCATGCAAAAGCAGTTGGGATGCATCGTCATATTGGACCTGATGTTCCTTTGCTCTCAGCATTTACTTGAAGAGACACAGCTAGGTCCTCGGAACCCTTGGTATAATGATGAAAGCAAGCAAGTTAGTCTGTAGTGTTAGTCTCACCTCCACTTTCTCCCAGTGCCCTTCCTCCACTGGGAACCATTGGCACATTGCCAAAGACCTATGAAAGCATTTGCAAACTGAAAAAGGAAGTATTGGTTCCAAAATATGAAAATAAAACTGCAAAACTGAAACTAATATCATTCCGTCGGTTTCATTAAGTGTCAAATTCCATATTCTTCACTTCAAAGAAACTCATGATATGCACAGTGATTTGCCAGAAATCATATCATAGCTAAATAACTTACTCATAGCAAAATAATTTTAAATCAAAACGAAAAATTCTTTCAAATTGCAGCTCTGTGTGCGTGTGTGTGTGTAAAAAATGGGATGATGTGGTATAGCTTAAAATTCTGATGTGATGTTAAAGATGAGGGACTCTAAAAGTAAGATTCATAAGACACTTTACCCTTTAAAAGGACCTGCTTTCCATCCCTCTCACAGTAAGTAGCATGTCTCAGTTCCCTCATGTAATTTTTACCTTCCCCAAACTTGGAAATGTGTTCATTTCAATATGCCGGTTCCTCTAGTTATTTAGCTCTCTCTTTCATTTAGAAATAGAAACCTTTGTCTCCAATAAAATTTTGGTGAGAAATATAGCATCCTTCCCCATACTTGAAGTCATATTATGTTTAAGGGAAACACAGAAACTAAAATTCCTGAAGTTGTTTTTAGGATATATAAGAGGGGTGGTTCCTGAATCTGAAAAGACAGTATATAGTGTCCAGATAATCTCTATTCTCTTCCAAAATCTCTCCCCTCCTCTCCTGCAGGAGACCCAGAGAGTCTGAGGCATTCACACTGTGCTAACACCCTTACCCTGCCTCTCTCCTTTCCAACCTGCAACCCAAGGTTATGTGGTTCACAACAAGGCAGGCTATCTGCCCGCAGCCTCATAGCCCACAAGAGCCCTTTGTCACATTGGATTACATCATGGGACAGAGGTGAAGTATTTAGATGTAGCAAAATGTCAGAGGGCATTCTGGGATGGAAAGACACTAGCAGAGCACCAGGAATTCACTCCCAGGGCAATAGGTAGTAAAGGAATGAAAGTAGAAAAGAGAGCTAAAAGAAACCAAGTACAAAATAATATGAGCTTTTGACATAGGATTCTTAATTCTTGTCTTTTCATGCTTTACTGTCTCTGTGTGATATTGATTGAATAATATACAATATGGGAGACATCGCATAAAATTTTTTTGAGCTAGAAAGAACCTTAGTGTTGACATTGATATTTATTAGAAATATTAATGAATTCAATGTTTTCTGTGAACTTTTACATTTAAATGCCGCTGGAACCCATTCAATTCACAGAGCAAAAATATATCAAATGCATAAATGTCTACTCAAACTTTTAAAATAAATAAAATAGAGGGAGATTTGGGTTAATATTCCTGATCCTTGCCTCCACTCTGCCCCTAGCTATTTGTATTGCATTGTAAGGTATTCTGTGGCTTTTAATTTTCTCATCTGAAAGTGGAAATAAATTAGACCAAGTCCTGATGGCTAACACTCAGGTCCCCAAAACTAATGTGGACCATCTGACCCCAGATGAAATTTTCAGCAAATTAATTAACTGGAAAATAAGAACTATTGTGGCAACAGAACCGCACCAGTTTGGTTGCTGCTCCTTCTGTGTGACTGATTGTCTTCTAAGTGCTGTATTAACAGTTTTGGATCATTGACCAATTTATTTTACTTATTTATTTTCGGTACGCAGGCCTCTCACTGTTGTGGCCTCTCCCGTTGTGGAGCACAGGCTCCGGACGCGCAGGCTCAGCGGCCATGGCTCACGGGCCCAGCCGCTCCGCGGCATGTGGGATCCTCCCGGACCGGGGCATGAACCCGTGTCCCCTGCATCAGCAGGCGGACTCTCAACCACTGCGCCACCAGGGAAGCCCCCATTGACCAATTTAATTTGAATGTAATTAACTCTGTAAATGTGAGCTCTTCTTATTTACTTTCATTAAAATTAAATCATGACAAAAAGAAAATAGGTATAAATCAAGCTGCATGCCCTTGCTTCAGGTATGAGTCACATCTGGTTCTCATACAGTAATCTTGAACTTTCTCCAACTCACCTTTATCATACATTTAAAAATTCCTGGGGCCCACATGCTTCCGGGAATTCTGATCATATGAGCTTCTATCTAAAAAACTTGGGTACCTCTACAATTCTGTGGTTTATTCCATGATCTGTACAGTTCTTTTCTTTACCTAAAACAGTATTGTAAAAGTGGATCTCTTAATTTATGCCTAAATAATTGATTATATGTTTAAATTTAATTGCTTTGGAGATTTATTATTTTTCCCCCCCTTTTAAAATAGGAATTTACTGACTGACAATGGCGAAAAAAATCTTAGAGAAGTTAGATATTCTGGATGAGCAAGCAAAGACACTCTTGGCCATAAGAGCAAAGGTTTGTAAAATATAGGCTAAAATTCAATTTTCCATTAAAAGGTTATCATTTCAAATGTGAACGATTTTTACTTCTTAGTTAATGATGCATTAGTATGAGGCTACAAACCAATTTGTAAAAAACAAATAATTATATTAGTTGAAAGAGTCATCTATGTAATACTATAAAGAATTAATTAAACATACAAGGTAACTTTTAGCTAGCTGCTGTATTTGGTTGTGATGTATCTAACCTGCTTAAAAAAAAAAATCCTGGGTTTCCCTGGTGGTGCAGTGGTTAAGAATCCGCCTGCCATGTAGGGGACATGGGTTTGAGCCCTGGTCCGGGAAGATCCCATGTGCCGGTGAGCAACTAAGCCCATGCGTCACAACTACTGAGCCTGTGCTCTAGAGCCCACGAACCACAACTACTGAAGCCTGTGTGCCTAGAGCCCATGCTCCACAACAAGAGAAGCCACCGCAGTGAGAAGCCTGCACACTGCAACCAAGAGTAGCCCCCGCTTGCCACAACTAGAGAAAGCCCGCGCGCAGCAACAAAGACCCAATGCAGCCAAAAATAAATAAATAAAATAAGTAAATTTTAAAAAAAAGAATCCTAAGCAGTCGAATAGTAAATGTGACTATTCCTATAGTTGTTACTAACCTGTTAAACATAAAGACTTGTTTAACTGGTTCATTAAAAGGAAGAAAATATTTGGTATAGCTACCAAATTAGAAATAAAGTTCATAGAAAATAATTAAACTAAAAAGGGTGAGTCTCTTATAAAATCCAATATAAAATATTAATAAAGAATACAGTTCTGAAACACCATATTTTTTACCATATGTGAGCAATTTAATTTGGTTGCAAAAAGGCTTGTAAAATAATATAACAATGTGAATAAATGAGGCATATATAAGGAACAATAGAGTCTGAGAAATCAAGGAAGACATCACAGAGAGGAACTCTTAAGTGAATGAACATATGTGCAATTTGAAAATGAAAACGTTGGTGTTTGAATAATAATTTGGTTTCTTTTTAATTTTTCATAATTATCTCCTTTCATTCAGAAAATAAAGGAATACTGAAAAATGGAATAAATTAATTCTGTTATAGCTATCAAAATTTTGAATAGCAAGCCAGGGGTAACTTGACTAAAGCAAACCTTTTAGACTTTGATGATACCCCAAAGTTTATTGCTTTTTTTTTGTTTGTTTAAAATGAATTGTAATATACTTTTAAAAATACAATCAGAGATAAATCTATTAAATTTGTCACGAAATTCCCTTTTACATAAAATTTTAAGTTATAATTAGTAATAATAATTCTTACTTTTCCTGGGAGCTTCGTTTGGGCAAAGCATTTCCACATATTTTCTCATTTTGTGTTACTATTCATGTGTTACTGATAGAAAATTCTCTGGAGATTCTTCTGAAAGTATATATAATCATTTTTAAAACCTTTTCTTAATTTTCAAATTATACTTTTGGAAACAAGCAACATATAGATATGTATAAAGAAAGTTATACAAAAGGAAAGTTATATAAAGAAAAGAGTCTTTGGCCTCTTCCCTCTAATCCTTTCCTCTGAGACAGACACATTTTAGCAGTTGAGGTTTATTCATCCACATCTTTTGTACTCTTACAAAGATATACAAGTATGAATATCTGTATGTATACATACATTTATCTTTACTTACAAATATCCATAATATAAATATACATGTACATATATACATATACATTTATGAAGGTGGATTATCTATTTTTTTCTATTGACAAAAAAATGAAATACAGTATATAAATCACTTTGGTAATTGTTTTTTAATCTTTTAAAAACATTTATTTTGAAATAATCATAGACTCACAGGAAGTTGCAGAAATAGTACAAAGAGTTCCACGTACCTTTCACCCAGTTGACCCTATCAGTGACATCTTACAGAGTTGTAGTTCAATAGCAAAACCAGTATGAGTTACATCCAACATTGACATGGGTGTATTACTGTTAACTAGACTACAGACTTTATTGAGTTGTCACCATTTTTTAACCTTCATTCGTTTGGGTCTGTAGTTTTATGCAATTTTATCCCACTACAGATTTACAGAAATCACCACAATCAAGACACAGGACACTTCCATCCTATAAAAGTACTCTCTCATGTTACTTCTTTATATTTGTATCCATGCCCTCACCTCAATTCTCTGTCTCTAACCCCAGCAAGGACTAATCTGTTCTCCATATCTATAATTTTGTAATTTTGACAATGGTATATAAATGGAATTATTCAGTGTGTAAAATTTTGAGATTGAATATTTCACTATGCCCCTGAGGTCCATCTAAGTTTTTGCATGAAGCAATAGCTTTTATATGATAAATAACGTATAAATTTTATTGCTGAGTAATATTCCATTATATGGATGTACAGAGTTTCAACTGCTCACCCATTGAAGGACATTTGGGTTGTTTTCAATATTTTGCTTTTAAAAATGAAGCTGCTAAAAAAATAAGATGAAGTAAAACTGCTATGAATATTTGTGTACAGGTTTTTGTATGAACGTAAGTTTTCATTTCTCTGGGGTGAATGCCCAAGAGTGTGATTGCTGGTGCAGGGTCTGTCTCTCCAACTCAACAAGGTCAGAGCCACAAGCTTTGGTTTAAGTTCCCCCTCCTTGTGCGTCAGTCCAGAAACTGCCTCCAATAAGTAAGCTAGGCTATTGTAGGGTTTACCTAATTTGTTTCCCTTTCTTCAGGGATCATGGTCCTGCTCTGCCTGTTTCCTAATGCCTGATTGTAGTTGTTTTCACATACTTTGGCTGGTTTTACTACTTGTGTATAGCAGAAGGACAATTCCTGTAGCACTTAATCCCTCACTGGCAGGAACAGAAGTTCCCATATCCTTTGACTTCTTTTTCAAGTTTTTATCTCTTTATGCCTCTGTGCTGTGCTCTGAGAGAATGTTTTAAAGAAGATTTTCGGCTCCTTAACTCACTCTTTAGCTTTACGCTTTTCCCTCTTCAGTCCATCTGTATAAATATTTGAACAAAGTTCTCTTTCGATTGCTTTCTTAACTCTATTTCTGGCTCATGTTCCACCATGTGTGTGGCTCCAGGGAGAAGAGCAGGTTGGAGAGAGCTGCCAGCTATAGTTCCAATAACTCTATGTATCAATATTGTCTTTGCTAAATATATAGGTCATTCTTAAATTCTGGACTTTGGATTTTGGAGGGAGCCTTCATGATCATCTAGTCCAACACCCTCATTTCATAGATAGAAAAAGAGTTGGTACACAAGGCCTCCAATTTTCAGTCTGCATTATTTTCCCATTGTTGCCTGCCACATAAATTCTGTGTGTGAGTGTGTGTATGTATGAAGTGAGATTAATTTTGTCCTTTCCGTACCGGATTTGCCTTATATGAAAAGTGCTCCCTTTTTCACTGAGTTATGTTTTGGATTTGCTGCAGAAAAACTGCCTTCAGAGTGAAGTAAAGAAAAAGATTTCAGTGATACCCCTGACATTTGATTTTCAGTTGGAATTTGAAAAGGATATTGCTACCTCCATATCTGAGGCAGAATCAAAGATCACAAAAGACAGATCATATGGCATTAAAAAACCAAAAAGGTAATCATCATAACTACCTCAAACTTTCACTCTGAACTTTTAAAGCATGATTTTATATTTGTCTTAGATTATGCAATCTATACTAAATGTAAGCTTTGTATATTTCATAATGGTTATGAGTTACAATATGCTAGATTAGCATTCTGAATATTCCTAGTTTATAAAATATTTATTATAATATTTCACTATTGCAGATGATAATTTTATATAGTAATTATAATTCCAGATTTTTAAAGAAAGACTTCTTGAACTTTAGTATATCGCCCCAAATTAATCTCAGGATTTACTTCAAACTTTAACCAATATACTGCAAAAAAAAGTAGGCCTAGAAAACTAAGTAAGGCAGTTTCTCTGTGTACTTACAAGGGGTAGCCTGACTATGTAATAATTGGTCTTTGACTGGCATTGTGTATGTATGTAATGCTATATAATTTTCTAGGCATCAGAAATGTGGAGGAGAGCCCAGACAAAAGAAATACCCAGGTGCAGAATCAATAGGACTTCAGATCAGTTGGACATAGGTGGTAGTGTGTTCTTACCTCATTTATTCTGTAGTAAATCATTGTATTAAGTGCAGTTTTACAGATGCCAAACCCAAGTCTTGATGAGGTAAAATAACTTGCCCAAAGTCACAAAGCTAACACATGACGGAAGCTGGATTTAGACATAGCAATCTGATTTCCGAGCCTATGCTCTTACCACTACCACATTCAACAGAATGATTTCCAGCTTTTGGTCTTGGTGACTAGATGTACTTTGGTGTTTTGTACTGAGGTGGAGACCATAGCATGAAAAGCAGATTGGAGTGGCTAAGAGATTAGAGTGAGAAATGCTGAGCTTTATTTTGGATATGTTAAGTTTTAGATGCCTGTGGGGCATCCAGGTGATGGTGTCTAGAAGACAATTGGACAAATATGTCTTAATCTAAAGTAAAACAAGATCATTTGGACTCAAAATACAGTTTACTCAGATTTTTGTTGTTTATGATTTACCAGGATGTCAGCACATGTTTCCATTGTGCAGCCATAAGAAAAAGGAGTTTGTTCCTAACACAAATAAATATTAGTGGTTTATGTAATTCAGCTTTATCACAAACTTCTTTCACTACTACTTTGTTTTTATGTACAGCCGATAAAAGCCAATACTTTTACTTTGAAATCATTTATAGAACTATCCATGTTAAAATAGAATATTTTAATAATACATAGAAAAATTTGCATAACATGGAAGTTGGGCATGTAGAGAAGGGAAAAATAATGTCTTATTATATATTATGTATTATATAATTGTAATTATATATATTTTATATTTGTATATATTTATATTTTTGAATTTATATATATGTATACCATTATGTGATAACATAATATATGGCTAATGACCCATTAGACACATTTAAAGATAACGTGCAGTGTGTTTTATGACAGTATTTTCCAGGATGATACTGTTGCTTTCCCTTTCCTTTCTGTAGTTTATAAGTAGTTTATAAAGGCATCATTGATCCTGTCTTTAGTGAGGATATCAATAGCTGAGTAATGTTCCTTTTGAGTTAAGTATGGCTGAGTTGAAGTTTGAAATCAGAGTCCAAAATAAAGACAAACAGGCACATAGTTTCAACATTCAAAGACCAAGTAAATTTTGCTTGCTCGGTGCTCAGAGGACCAAAACTATCACACACACACACACACACACACAAGTACAGGAAAATGTCAAGAATTTACACAAGAATTAGGGTGTAACCTAGGCGAAAAGAAAGAAAATTTGGTTGAAGAAATTAAGAGGATCTAGTACATACAGATAAGTCCAACTGGCAGCATATCTAGGCTCCGAGTTTCTCTTTTAAGACCACTTCTAACAGTTGCCTCTCTTCAAGTAGCTTTTTGGCAATTTTGTACTGTCACTCATGCTTGAATGATTGGCCCTAAACCAAGTTCAAATAAAGAATTCTTACAGACTACTTCATTTTAATTTTCGTTAATAGTAGCTCTGCTATCCCATATGACTGTAATTTTAATTTATTGATTTTATTCTACAAGTGTTTACTGAGTGACTACTATACTCTAGGCATATGACAGCAAGAGTGAAATATTATCTCTTCAATGGAGATTCAGATAAGCGAACGGGCAAACACCAGTTGCCACAGAGAGATTCCTAATGTGAGGATCTGCAAGTTTCCTAGAGGAGGTGGCCCCTCAGGTGAGACCCAGAGAGTTAGTGAAGACGCAACAAGATTTAAGAGAGAGAAATTGATTCCAGGCCAAGGCAATAACATGAACAAAGGGTCAGCCAGAGGCAAAGGAAAGCCCAGCTCATTTGAGGAACCAAAAGTAGTTCAGTGTTGCTAGACTTGAAAGGGATATGGGGTAGAGACTGGAGATGGATTGGTAAGAAATGAGGCTAAAGGGGTAAATAAAGGCCAGATCACCAAGGCCTTATGAGCCAGGTAAAGCACTCTGGCCAATCTCCTTCAGTGAGGAACTGCTGCAGGGTTTAAACAGGGCAGTGCATACTCAGATTTGGATTTTAGAAATATCATTAAATAGCAAAAGAGGTCATTAAAAATTATGGGGGCTCCTCAGAGAACCGAACCTTTTATTAGAATTTATAGTATCTCCAGAAACTGTCTGTTCTAGGAAGCCAGTCATCTTGCGGTGAGTCCTTTTTAAGCCATAGCGGAATGATTACTTAAATAGCAGAGCACAAGGCGGTAAGTTTCCCCATATCAACAATGATATGCTGATTGCACTGGCTATATTGCACAGATTTAATTCCTCCCAATCTTGAGATGCAGCTCCTGGTCTTATCAGTTACGTTAATTATAACAGGATACCAGCCTCCACCGGTGCTCACAAACCTCACTCCTACACTGAGCCAAGATGTCAGATCTGAGTCACACAGCTTTCAGCTCAGCCTAAACCTTACATCATAACTACCACCACCAGTACCATAGTAACTCCTGGTAACCGCATGCCTCTTTCATTTTTGATCTCTGGTCTCTTGCTATTCAAAGTGTTGTCTTCCATCCAGCAGCATTGGCATCACCTGGCAGCTTGTTTGAAATGCAGAGTCTCTGACCCCATCCCAGATGACAGCTGCAGTTAACAAGATCCCCCAGATGATTCCCATGGACAGTAATGATGGAGAAACCCTGCTCTAGCCCAGTGGTTCTCAAACATGGAGGACTAGTTAAAACACAGATTGGGGGCCCCCACTGACAGAGTTTTTGATTCTGTAGGTCTGGGCTGGGGCCTAATAATTTGCATGTCTAGTAAGTTTCCAGGTGATGCTGACACTGATGGTCCAGGGTCATCATCCTCTAGCTGGATGAGTCCCTCCTCTAGCTGTGTCCCACTATAACCATGCTGCCCAACACTGACATCGGTTCCATGTTTCTCCTTGGCTTGCTTAATATCATAGCAACGCTCAACCTGGTGCTACCTGATTTGTAGCTGAGCTTTGTTTTCAGAGCAGTGGTTTTCAACCCACCTGCATGTTAGTATTACCTGGGAAGCTTTAAAGTAATTGGATTCAACTTTATTTAGTTTGGAGTAGGTCCCAGGCATTACTATTTTAAAGATTTTCCCAGATGATTCTTACATAAAGCTAGGATTGAAAACCATTAAAATGCATAGGGCTTCTTTTTCAGTTAATCCCAGAGACATCTTTTCCATGTAACTATTATCTCAGCATTTCTGCATTTTTCTCAGGTAAAAGAGAACTGATAAAGTTGATGGCCACAAATACCCAGAATTTGCTGGAAGGACCTTCCTAAGATTACTTTCCTGATACAGAGAGAGTTTTATAATCATTCAAAAATCTCAGTCTTTTGCCTTTCATTTGTATATAGTCTTTAAGATTTGTCAATAAACACCAAATCTACTCTTCTTTGAAACTTTTCATAATTGAACCTTTTACAGAAGAGCCATACTCGGGCTTCCCTGGTGGCGCAGTGGTTGAGGGTCTGCCTGCCGATGCAGGGGACATGGGTTTGTACCCCGGTTCGGGAAGATCCCACATGCCGCGGAGCGGCTGGGCCCGTGAGCCGTGGCCGCTGAGCCTGCGCGTCCGGAGCCTCTGCTCCGCAACGGGAGAGGCCACAACAGTGAGAGGCCCGCGTACCGAAAAAAAAAAAGAGAAGAGCCATACTCATTTTAGAAAATTACCTGGAACATAAGAAATGTTTAAAGAGAAACAAAGTGAGTTCTTCAATACCTAAGCATTCAGTACTGGATTATCAGATGAAAATGGCAACTTTACCATTTATTAAGTGGTAAGAACTAGGAAACAATTTAGGAGTAAGTAGACAGATTTAGATTAATAGGGGCTTCTCATTAGAAGAATTATTTTCCTAAAAATAAATTCAAAATAATATTCCTTTCAGAAGTATTTTTACGACAGAAGGATAAATTGCATACAGGAAAGATAATGAAATATAGAGAATATGGTAACAGCCTACAGTGAAATTTAATTGGTCAAATTCCACATGAGAAGCCCGCACACCGCAACGAAGGGTAGACCCCGCTCGCTGCAACTAGAGAAAGCCCGCGTGCAGCAACAAACACCCAACACAGCCAAAAATAAATAAATAAATAAATAAATAAGATAGTAATGAGATACACGAACCATGTTTACATATGGCAATCATTTCAACGATAAAATCCTAGGTAAAGTGTGACATAATAGGTAGGTGGGTTGGAGAGGGACGGGAGCAGGAAGGAGAAGGAGGCATTTAAGTAAGTGAAAACAGAGATTCATGCCTTGCTTGCTGCTACCCACACAACTTCTCCCTTACCTGGGCACAGGCTCCTTAAAGGCCCCACGAGGATTCTGGGCAGGTAACAGCCTTGCCTCCTCCAGCTGTCTGTGGAGAGAGCTTCACTTCTGGGCTGGATGCTTCCTCTTCCCTGCAGCTGGAAGAAGGCTCCCACTTATTGCTCATACCTGGAGAAACCTGAGACTCTCCCACAAAGCTTCTCAGCGGTGGCTGCTCACTTCAGGGTATTTGGAAAATGCACTGAGCCCTGCCCTAGAGATTGTGATTTAACTAGTAGGGAAGAGTCTGGGCATAGGTGCTTTTTCAGAGCGCCCCGGATGGTTCTAATATACAACTAGAGGTTTGAGAACCATTTCTGGAGGCCTCTTCATTTCTCACTCCCTCAGCTGCCATGTGAGACCCTCTCATGACAGCTTGTTTACCACTGATCACTGCAAAAGAATCTTCTCTCACCGCCTGATACTACCTGAGTCCCAAATAGCCTGACCTTCATAGGTGCTGCAGGAACCCACACTCACTGAAATGAGTAAAGAGAAACCACAGGTCATTTAAGGGGACTCACATGAAGGATGGAGATGAAGCCAAACAATCAGAACAGGTACCTGACTCCTAACGAGGCAGACTTATGGGAGGAAACAGAAGAGAACTTTAGAAAATATCTCTCTTAAGGACAGTAAACAGGAGAAAAGGGTATTTAAAAAAAATAGACATTTTTGAATCAAAAACTGAGTAGGGAAATTAAAAATAGAATACAGATGAAGACTGAATTGGTAATCTAGAAGATCAAATAAAGGCACAATCTTATAAAAACACCAAAAAATGGAAATCAGTTAGAAAAGAGACATGTAGATACATTCAGGATACTCAGTATGAAAATATATATTTAATACATAAAGCAGGAGAGTAAGAAACAGATGGTGAGGAAATAATCAAAGAAATATAAGAAAAAAGTGCCCTTTGTTTAAGACAGACTTGAATCTTCAAATCAAAAGTGTTACTAAGTGCTAGACTTATGGTGAAATTACCCAATTCCAAAGGCACAGGAAAAAAGCGGTTAATTACAAAGGAAAGGATAGCAAATCAGTTTCATATGTCTCATCTGCATCTCTGAGACTAGAAAATAGCAAACCATTTTCAACTTCTAACAAAATGGCAATCCAGGAATCTGCTATTTGGATGAATCATCATTTATATTTGAGAACAAAAGAAAGACAAGTGTTTGGACATGAAAGACTTTAGAATGTAAACTACTTATTTATTCTTTCTGATGGACTTGGAGAAATATTTTTATCCAAATTTAAATTAAATATGAATAAAATAAAGATCCAAACTGGGTATCTTTATTACACAAAAATGCATTTGAAATTTTCCCATGGTGTCTGAATGAAATTCTGGACTTCCATCTCAAAGTGGCTGTTCTATAAAAACATAAAACATTCCAAAGAATTACCATGTAAGTGGTCCATAAGAGATTTCAAGTTGGGAAGAGACAGCTTTAGCTCTACCCCCCTCCTCCCACCTGAGCTGTACTTTTCTCTGGGTTTCTTCCTTTGCCAGTGCCACTTCAATGGTCCATCCCAGACACATGCAGCAGCCTTCCTTTAATTCCAGCCCATGCAGCACAAATCAAGGCCTTTACTTGTATTCCCTTTAAGTCAACTGCAACAGGATGTAATTTCACAGGGAATTTTTCTAACTATAAGACAAAAAAAGCGGGAGAGGGAAAAGGATGAATTTTTAAACATTCAAGCAGCCCCAAACCAATACAACTTACAAAAAACAGATTTATAAATTTATGCTAGTGAACTAACCTACCAAATTTATAACTCCAGTTCCATTCCTCATATTCTATGAAAACCCAGTGCTGGGCTTCCCTGGTGGCGCAGTGGTTGAGAGTCCGCCTGCCGATGCAGGGGACACGGGTTCGTGCCCCGGTCCGGGAAGATCCCACAATGCTATGAGATTAGATATCAATTACAGGAAAAAAATCTGTAAAAAATACAAATACATGGAGGCTAAACAATACACTACTTAATAACCAAGAGATCACTGAAGACATCAAAGAGGAAATCAAAAAATACCTAGAAACAAATGACAATAAAAACATGACGACCCAAAACCTATGGGATGCAGCAAAAGCAGTTCTAATAGGGAAGTTTATAGCAATACAATCCTACCTCAAGAAACAAGAAACATCTCAAATAAACAACTTAACCTTACACCTAAAGCAATTAGACAAAGAAGAACAAAAAACCCCAAAGTTAACAGAAGGAAAGAAATCATAAAGATCAGATTAGAAATAAATGAAAAAGAAATGAAGGAAACAATAGGAAAGATCAATAAAACTAAAAGCTGGTTCTTTGAGAAGATAAACAAAATTGATAAACCATTAGCCAGACTCATCAAGAAAAAAAGGGAGAAGACTCAAAACAACAGAATTAGAAATGAAAAAGGAGAAGAAACAACTGACACTGCAGAAATACAAAGGATCATGAGAGATTACTGCAAGCAACTATATGCCAATAAAATGGACAACCTGGAAGAAATGGACAAATTCTTAGAAAAGTACAAACTTCCGAGACTGAACCAGGAAGAAATAGAAAATATAAACAGACCAGTCACAAGTAATGAAATTGAGACTGCGATTAAAAATCTTCCAACAAAAAAAAGCCAAGGACAAGAAGGCTTCACAGGCGAATTCTACCAAACATTTAGAGAAGAGATAACACCTATCCTTCTTAAAGTCTTTCAAAATATAGTAGAGGGAGGAACACTCCCCAACTCATTCTACCAGGCCACCATCACCCTGATACCAAAACCAGACAAAGATGTCATAAAGAAAGAAAACTACAGGCCAATATCACTGATGATCATAGATGCAAAAATCCTCAACAAAATACTAGCAAACAGAACCCAACAGCACATTAAAAGGATCATACACCGTGACCAAGTGGGGTTTATCCCAGGAATGCAAGGATTCTTCAATATATGCAAATCAACCAATGTGATACACCATCTTAACAAATCGAAGGAGAAAAACCATATGATCCTCACAATGGATGCAGAAAAAGCTTTTGACAAAATTCAACACCCATTTATGATAAAACCCCCCAGAAAGTAGGCATAGAGGGAACTTACCTCAACATAATAAAGGCCATATACGACAAACCCACAGCCAACATCATTCTCAATGGTGAAAAACTGAAACCATTTCCTCTAAGATCAGGAACAAGACAAGGTTGCCCACTCTCACCACTATTATTCAACATAGTTTTGGAAGTTTTAGCCATAGCAATCAGACAAGGAAAAGAAATAAAAGGAATCCAAATCAGAAAAGAAGTAAAGCTGTCACCGTTTGCAGATGACATGATACTATACATAGAGAACCCTAAAGATGCTACCAGAAAACTACTAGAGCTAATCAATGAATGTGGCAAAGTAGCAGGATACAAAATTATTGCACAGAATTCTCTTGCATTCCTATATACTAATGATGAAAAATCTAAAAGAGAAATTAAGGAAACACTCCCATTTACCATTGCAACAAAAAGAATAAAATACCAGGAATAAACCTACCTAAGGAGACAAAAGACCTGTATGCAGTAAACTATAAGATACTGATGAAAGGAATTAAAGATGATACAAACAGATGGAGAGATATACCATGTTGTTGGATTGGAAGAATCAATATTGTGAAAATTACTACCCAAAGCAATTTACAGATTCAATGCAATCCCTATCAAACTACCAGTGGCATTTTTCACAGAAATAGAACAAAAAAATTTCACAATTTGTATGGAAACACAAAAGACTCTGAATAGCCAAAGCAGTCTTGAGAAAGAAAAACAGAGCTGGAAGAATCAGGCTCCTGGACTTCAAACTATACTACAAAGCTACAGGAATCAAGACAGTATGGTACTGGCACAAAAAAAGGAAAATAGATCAATGGAATAGGATAGAAAGCCCAGAGATTAAACCCACACACATATGGTCACCTTACTTTTGATAAAGCAGGCGAGAATATACAATGGAGAAAAGACAGCCTCTTTTCTGGGAAAACTGGACAGCTACATGTAAAAGAATGAAGTTAGGGACTTCCCTGGTGGCACAGTGGTTGAGAGTCTGCCTGCCAACGCAGGGGACACGGGTTAGATCCCTGGTCTAGGAAGATCCCACATGCCGCGGAGCAACTAAGCCCGTGTGCCACAACTACTGAGCCTGCTCTCTAGAGCCCACAAGCCACAGCTACTGAAGTCCTCACGCCTAGAGCCCATGCTCCACAACAAGAGAAGCCAGTGCGATGAGAAGCCCGTGCGACACAACAAAGAGTAGCCCCGCTCGCGGCAACTGGAGAAAGCCTGCACGCAGCAACAAAGACCCAATGCAGCCAAAAATAAATAAAAATTAAAATTAAAAAAAAAGAATGAAGTTAGAAACCTCCCTAACACCATACACAAAAATAAACTCAAAATGGATTAAAGGCCTAAATGTAAGGCCAGACACTATAAAACTCTTAGAGGAAAATGTAGGCAGAACAGTCTATGACATAAATCACAGCAAGATCCTTTTTGACCCACCTCCTAGAGAAATGGAAATAAAAACAAAAATAAACAAATGGGACCTAGTGAAACTTCAAAGCTTTTGCACAGCAAAGGAAACCATAAACAAGATGAAAAGACAACCCTCAGAATGGGAGAAAATATTTGCAAATGAAGCAGCTGACAAAGGATTAATCTCTAAATTTTACAAGCAGCTCATGCAACTCAATATCAAAAAAACAAACAACCCAATCCAAAAATGGGCAGATGACCTAAATAGACATTTCTCCAAAGAAGATATACAGATTGCCAACAAATGCATGAAAGGATGCTCAATATCACTAATCATTAGAGAAATGCAAATCAAAACTACAATGAGGTATAACCTCACATCAGTCAGAATGGCCATCATCAAAAAATCTACAAACAATAAATGCTGGAGAGGGTGTGGAGAAAAGGGAACCCTCCTGCACTGTTGGTGGGAATGTAAATTGATCCAGCCACTATGGAGAACAGTATGCAGGTTCCTTAAAAAACTAAAAATAGAACTACCAAACCACCCAGCAACCCCTCTACTAAGCATATACCCAGAGAAAACCATAATTCAAAAAGAGTCATGTACCACAATGTTCATTGCAGCTCTATTTACAATAGGCAGGACATGGAAGCAACCTAAGTGTCCATCAACAGATGAATGGATAAAGAAGATGTGGCACATATATACAATGGACTATTACTCAGCCGTAAAAAGAAATGAAATTGAGTTATTTGTAGTGAGGTTGATGGACGTAGAGACTGTCACAGTGTGAAGTAAGTCATAAAGGGAAAAACAAATGCCATATGCTAACACATATATATGGATTCTAAAGAAAAAAAAAAGGTTCTGAAGAGCCTAGGGGCAGAACAGGTATAAAGACGCAGACGTAGAGAATGGACTTGAGTACACAGGGAGGGGGAAGGGTAAGCTGGGATGAAGTGAGAGTGGCATGGACATATATACACTATCAAATATAAAATAGAAAGCTAGTGGGAAGCAGCTGCATAGCACAGGGGGATCAGCTTGGTGCTTTGTGACCACCTAGAGGAGTGGGATAGAGAGGATGGGAGGGAGATGCAAGATTGAGGAGATATAGGGATATATGTATATGTATAGCTGATTCACTTTGTTATAAAGCAGAAACCAACACACCACTGTAAAGCAATTATACTTCAATAAAGATGTAAAAAAAAAAAAAAGCTGTCATCTCCCAGTACTTCCACCAGACTTTGGCTTTCCTCTCATAAGCACACTGAATCTTTAAGAACATGTTGCAAAATTAGCATGTTTAAGACCTCCCCAAAGAATGTTAAAATGACCATAATTTAAGAAATTGAAGAGAAGAAACAGACAACATAAAGGCACAATATTAGTAATGAGGAAGGAGCTATGACGATGGACGTAGAAAAAATTAAAATAATTATAATGAGTACTTCATATAACTGAGCTGCTTTGAAACATGAGTCTGTTAGTGGATAATCTGGGAAAATATGAATGGTGAAAATAGAATCAAGAAGAAAAAGAAAATGTACCTAAATCAATAACTAGAAAATTTTGAGAAATTGTCAAAGAACTGCCTTTTACAAAAGCAGTGTATTGGATTTCCCTGGTGGTGCAGTGGTTAAGAATCTGCCTGCCAATGCAGGGGACACGGGTTCAAGCCCTGGTCCAGGAAGATCCCACATGCCACGGAGCAACTAAGCCCGTGTGCCACCAACTACTGAGCCTGCGCTCTAGAGCCCGCGAGCCACAACTACTGAGCCCACGTTCCACAACTACTAAAGCCCACGTGCCTAGAGCCCGTGCTCCACAACAAGAGAAGCCACTGCAATGAGATGCCTGCACACCGCAACGAAGAGTAACTCCCGCTCACCACAACTAGAGAAAGCCCGTGCGCAGCAACGAAGACCCAACACAGCCAAAAATAAATGAAATAAAATAATTTATTAAGAAAAAACAAAAAAAAAGCAGCGTCTTGAAGCTGTGTCAGGGTGACTCCAACGTTTCAAAGAAGTATTTAAATGGTTTCTGAGCATAGAGATGGAATAGTTCCAATTCTTTTTATAAAGATAGCTTTGAACCTCAAGTCTGACCACAAGAATATAAAACCATTGCAGTATCTCGCTTATAAATATAGATTTTTTAAAAATCTCAAATAAAAATATTAGCTTAACTGTTTCACTGCCTTTCTCAACTTGGGAACATAAAACATAAAGCAGTTTTATATTTATTTCTCCAATTTCACTCTGATCATTTTTGGTTATTAAAAGTCTGACCAGTTTAGTATTTTGATCCCACGTATTAGTTGAGGTTTCCCCTTCCCCCATATCAGCCAGTTTAGTGACCTGAAATGAAAAGGGGTATGGCCAGCAATTTGATTCTTCCTGTCCTGACCTGTAAGTGGGAGATGGGTGTGGTCTTCCTCTAGCGCGCCTCCTCTTCTTCCCTCTTTTAATTTTTTTTTTCTTCTGGTATGGGATCATTGGTGTGCTAGAGCCAGCTCCCAACAATTTGTTAGAGCTGATTGTTGAATCTTCAGGGATTTTGTTAGATGGTTATCAAACACAGTCATTATTTAAATTAAATATGTAAGCTAAAAATTCAGTGACATACTAAAAAAGATAAAACTCATCACCTCCTAATTATTTTATTACATTTCACTATTATCTAATGTTTTTTGTTTGTTATTTGAAGGCCCAGTGTTTGATTTTATTTCATCCAACAGAAGGTTCTATCTGTGGTAGCGAACAGACGGTGGGGATTAGGGCTGAGAGGGGGCAGGAAAAGGAAAAAAAAGCCACATCCACTACCACGCATAGGTTTTCCCCGGAATTGGCACGTGGGGATGAATGAGTGATTCTGGAATTTATCACCTTCTCTCTCCTCCCTTCCTCTGGCTTCCGCTGGGTCTTGATAACGCCCATGCCTTCAACAGGAGGTCCCAAGGCGCGGGGTAGTGGGGAGATCCCTGGGGCAAAAGGCGTCACCCCGTGGCTGCAGTGAGCGGCGGGTGCCTATCTAATGTAAATAATTCTTATAACAACCCCAAGAGGTAAATATTACCCTCAGTTGGCATATGAGGGACTGAGATTCAGAGAAACTCAATATTCTGCAGAAGTTTACATAGAGTTTAGTTGCAAAGTATGGTCTAACCTCAAAGCCCATGCTCTTTGGTTCACTGTAAGGAAATCCATATCTGAACATCTCTATATATTCTGCAAGTGTATTTGAAAAAATACCTTAGTAAGACAAGGATAAAAAAATCACCTCCTTAACAAGACTATTTAGCCAACAACATTAGGGTGGAATCTTTGACACATTCCCATTTAAATTAGAAACAGAGGGATGCCCGTTCTCACTAGTATAACAAACTATTCTGGAAGTACTTGCCAATGATATTAAATAACAACATAATATACAAATTTAAATGTTTTGAAAGGAACAGATAAATTATTTTATGAAGATTAAATGATTGTTTATTGAAAAACCTAAAGAGAATAAACTGAAAACTCATTGGAAATTGTAAGATTATAAGAGAGTTCAATCAAAATTTACCAAAACAATTCATACATTCAACAAATATTTATTGTACGTGTACTATGTGCCAGTCACTGTTCTAGGTGCTAGGAATACAACAGTGACTAAAACAAAGACCCTGCCCTCAATTTGCATTCTAGGATAAGGTGGAGAGACAGATAACAAATAAACAAGCAAATGAATGTATAATATACATTCACTAGTGATAAATGCTATGAAGAAAAATATAGTAAATTAACAGAATTAAGATTGATTCCCATAATTTACTATATTAGATGAGAGGGGGCACAAAAAGACCTTTCTGGAGAGATGGAAATTTGAGTAAAGACTTATGAAATACATCTCTTATGATTTAAGTGAGTAAACCTTGCAATACCTAGGGGAAGAATATTACAGTCAGAGGGGAGAGCAAGGGCCAAGGTACTTACGTGGGAGCATAAGTTCCTTTCCTTAAGCCAAACAGCCAAAAAACTCACTCTGCTTCCATGTGGGGGAGAGGGGTAAAGGGATGCACAGAGAGAGGCCTGGAGGGGCATTCAATGGAAGCTCCTCTACTTGGAAATACAAGAATTGGGAGGAAAGTTTCTGTCTTACAATGAGAATTGTGAATTTCATTTCAGTGTGACAGGAAACGGTTGGAGGGAAATGACAGTCTCATTTATATTTTACAGGTGCCACCATGGTTGCATTGGGAAAATACTGCTGGGCACAAGAGTGATAGCAGAGAGAGCAGATAGAAGAAGACGAGGGATGTAGAGAAGTAGTTCAGATGAGAGATGAAGGGGCCTTGGACTAGGGTAGATGTGATGAGGAAGGACGTGGTTGGATTTGGAATGTATTTCAAAGAAAGGTCCAATGAGATGTGCTGAGATATCGGGAATGGGGAACGAGAGAAAGAAAAGTCAAAGATGATTGCAGAGTTTTTGGCCTAAGCCTCTGGCTGAATGGAAATGAGAAAACCTGGGGAAGGAACAGATTGGAAAGGAAGTGGAAGCAAACATTTGGTTTTGAATATGTTTGAAATTCCCATGATATATCTAACTGCAGAAATCATGTAGCTGCTGGATATATAAATCTGGAGCTCAGAGAAGAGTTTGGGGTCTGTACTATAAATCTGGAAGACATCAACCTATAGATAATAAAAGGTGGGAGACTGGATGACATAAACTAAAGGTGAGTGTCTGAGATCTGAGTCATAGCATTTAGAGGTCAGAAATATCATAAATTATATAATTATTATAATTACATACCCTCAATAGTCAGTTAAAGAATTTAGTGGAGAAAAATTTCTGTTTACAGTAAATGGATTCTGTGATCCTACCTAGTACACTGTTCTGGAATCTGAGCTAACCCTAACTGCATAAACCGCCACTATGACTAGGCTTGGCAATGTCCCCAGTATCTCATTTAACAAATTTCCAATGTATTTTTCTAAAAGGGTTAATTAGCTTGTGAACAGTAGTTTCCTGAGTGCCCTCAATTCTATGACAACAGCACTTTTCTCTCTCTGTTTCCAGTGATTACCACTAATATTTTTAGCTCCTGCTTAATCAGTTCCAATCTTTTACACTTTGTACTATAATATATTAAAACAATAATATTCAAATCTGTATAACTGGGACTTGACCACATTTCTCCATTTATTTTTTAGATTAGTTTTGTAAATTTTCTGATTATTTTAATTTAGATTAATTTTATTTCTTTCAGATATGTCTCCTTCAAAAATATGCCTGAACCTAAAAAGAGTGATTTTGAAAAGTCAAATTTAAGACCACACTTTGTACCAACAAAAATAAAAATTCAAGAAATCAAGTCAATAGGTAATGCTTTGTATATTTATCTCTGTTTTGATGTATTAATGAAGTTGTTTTATTAAATACTTTATTATTTATTAATGTTTGTCTTATAAGTTCTTATAATTTGATGTTTCTGTTGAAAGCATTTGCTTGAAAGCCTATGGGTTTTAACTGAAGTGTGAAAGATGTCAGTGAGCTATAAAGAAGAATTTCCTAAGAGAAAGAGATGATAAATGTCAGAATAGACATTTGTACAATTCACAAATTAAGAATATATTTTTATGTTTACTTTTCTGGAAAGAAAATCTCTGGATTTCCTTTCAGCTCAATCCTGAGTTTTCTTGTAATTGTTTTAAAAAAATCACTCAAGCTTGTACATCTTACTTAGTAGAAATTTACTTTATAGGGACTGTAAAGGAACTCACTTTCCTAGAAATTTCAGGAATCTGTGAGCTAGGAAACAGCGTTATAGATCCTCAGAAAATTTGAGTGTTTTATGTTGTCTTTGTTTTTCTTTCCCTGGCATTATCAAAAAACCCATCTAATTGTGTCATGCTCATCAACAACCCTGACTGAGGCTCCTTGAATCCACCTTGCCCCATATTGCCTCATTTCTGTGACTCTTCGTAATCTAATTCCTCAAAAGATTTGTTTACATATACTGTCTCTACTCCCTCAACATTTTTTTTTTTTTTTTTTTGCGGTACGTGGGCCTCTTACTGTTGTGGCCTCTCCCGTTGCGGAGCACAGGCTCCGGATGCAACAGCCTCAGTGGCCATGGCTCACGGGCCCAGCCGCTCCACGGCACGTGGGATCTTCCCGGACCGGGGCACGAACCCGCGTCCCCTGCATCGGCAGGCGGACTCTCAACCACTGCGCCACCAGGGAAGTCCACTCTGTCAACTTTTGTTTAAACTTCAACCTACTCCAAATTGGTCTTGCCTCCACCATTCTACTGAAGTTACACTGATTAAGAGTACCAGTGATCTCCATATTGCTAAATCCAAAGGATATTTTTCTGCCACCTCTCAGTCCCAGTATAGTTAGTTGATCACTCCCTTCTGCTTAAAACTCTGTTTTTCTGCTATCTCACCCTTTCTCAGTCTCTCTTTTTAATTTCTCTTCTCCATCCTTAAAATACTGTATTTGCTCAGAGCTCAATCCTGAGCCTGCCTCTGCTTCTACATTCTTTCTCCTTGGGTGATCTAATCCAGTCTTACAGATTAGATCACCCAACTGTATTTTAAATCTCTATGGTTTAAAATACCGTAGAGATACCGTTAAATCCTTCATTTATATCTCAATCCAGACTAATCCTCTGAAGGGCAGGTACCTACACTGAACAACCTATTTGATATCTCCACTCAAACTTCTCATTACATCTTAAACCTAATATCCAGAACTGGTCTCATGATTCCCTATCCTAGCCATCCTCTCAAACTTTCTCTCCCATCCCCTCCCCACAACAGCATTCCATTCTCAGTACATTGGACCAATTTACGCCAACTGGCTCAAGTCTAAAACCTAGAAGCAATCCTTGATCTCTCCTTTCCTTCCTCCCCAAAGTTCAATATGTCAACAAGCTCTTTTCATTCTAACTCATCTTGAATTAATCTATTTTCACCATGTCTGCTGTCACCACCCTAATCCAAATCATCATCATCTTTGTGTGTCAACTATAGTAGCTTGCCGACAGGTATTTCTTCCTTCATTCTTGCCCTCTTTATAATCACTTTCCTTTTTTATTAAACCATTAAAAATTATGAAATAACATACATTATGAAAAGTGAATATAGCATAAAATGTACAGTATAATAACCAATTATTTAAAAAAACACCTATATAACCATATTGCACATCAAGAAATAGAGCATTGCCAACATCACCACTTGACCTTTCCCAAATCACCTCTCCCTTCCTTGTCCCTGGGAGTTACTACTGTCCTGATTTCTATGGTAATCACTTCCTTACTTTTCTTTACATTTTTACCATCTATTATTTGCATCTCTAAAGAATATTGTTTAGTTTGCTTGCTTTTTACTGTATATGAATGTAATCATGCCATATGCATTCATTTGTATTTATTTTTCTTAGCATTGTTTGTAAGATTCACTCATATTGTGCTGTGGAGGTGTAGTTGCTTCATTTTCATTGCTGTTAAGTATTCCATTGCATGAATATATCACACTTTGTCCGTACTACTCTTGAAATTTGGGGTTTTTAGTTTGTCAGTCATTGCAATGCTGAAATGAATATTTTTGTTTAGGCATCCTGCTGCATCTGTGTAAAAGTTTCTTGAGAGTGTATATCCAGCATTTACATTACCGGGGATGCTTATCTTCAACTATAATAGGTAATGTCAACTTTCCAAAGTGTTTCTACCAATTTATGCTCCCATCAGATTTGTGAGGGTTCTTTTTGTTCTGCTTCCTAACACTTGGAATTGTCAGTTTTCCATTTTAGCAATCTACTGGGTATATAATAGTATATCATTATGGTTTAATTTGCATTTCTGTGATTACTAATAGGTTTGAGAACTTTTTCATAGACTATTGACAAATTGGATTTATACTTTTGGAAATCATCCAAGTTTTACCTTATTTTAAAATTCGTTTTTTATCCTTTTCTTGTTTATTTTTAAATATATTCTTTTTACTTGTTCTTTGTTGGTTTTGCGTGTTGTGAATATCTTCCCCTTTTCTATGGGTTTTCTTTTCACTCTCTTTATGGTGTCTTTTTGATGAACAAAAATTCTTCCACTTTAATAAGGTCAAATATACCAAATCTTTTCTCATTTGATAAGTACTTTTTGTACCATATCTAAGAAATCTTTTCCTACTCTGTGGTCATGAATATCTTTTTCTATTTATCTTGCAAAAGATTTTAGCTCTTCTTTTTACCTTTAGGTCTAAAGTCTACCTGGAATTACATTTTGAGTGAGGTAAGAGTCAAGTTTAGTTTTTGTTCATGTGAATACCCAGCTATCCCAGTGTGGTATTAAAAAGGCTATTCTTTCCCTAATGCTCTGGGCTCTTTGTTCTGGAGTTCTTATTATGTTTCATTATATTATTTATCCATTTCAATATCAATACCACACAACATTAATTTCTGTAGCTTAAAATAACCCTTGATATCTGGTAGAGCAAGTCTTCCCACCTTGTTCTTCAAGAGTATCGTGGTTATTTTCTGTTTTCCGTTATGATTTCTTCTTCTGACCCATTGGTTATTTAGAAGTTTATGTCTTAATTCAAAATATATGAAGCTTTTCTAATTATCTTTTGGTTATAAATTTTTAGCACAATTACATTGTAGTTTGAGGATATATTCCATAGGGTTTCAGTCCTATGTAATTAGTTAACGCCTGTATTTTCACCCAGTATATGGTCGATTGTTGTAAATGTTCAGTATGTGCTTGAAAATAAAGTATATTCTGCAGCTGTTGGGTGCAGTGTTCTACATATGTCTTTTAGGTCAAATTTCTTCATTGTTTTTCAGCTCTTCTATATCCTTATTGATTTTTCTGCTTGCTTATTCTGTCAATTGCTGAGAAATTTCAGACTCATTTATTTTTTCCTTGTAGAGTTATCAAATTTTGCTTTACAGATCTTTAATATAGTTTAGGCTGTGTTATTAATTGCATAAAATTTTAGAATTATTATATATTTCTAGTGAATTGAACCCTTTTTAATTACAAAGTGATTGTTTTATTATCCAATATTACTGTAGTTACCCCAGCTTTCTTTTGGCTAACATTTACATGGTATATCTTTTTCCATCATCTTGTTGCCACATTTCTGTAACATTATGATCTCTTACATAAGAGTCTTATCTCTTGTAAACATCAAATTGTTAGATTTTAAAATCTACTCTGTAATCTTTGTCTTTGAAATGGAGCATTTAGTCCATTTATACTTAATGTAACTACTTATATCTTTGGATTTAAATCTGCCATCTTATTTTGTTCTTTCTCTCCTGTTGATTCTGTGTTTCTTCTTCTGTCCTCTTAGGTCTTATTTAGGACTGAGTTTTTAAAATTTAAACTTTTCCCCTTTACTAATTTGGTAGTCATGCATTCTGTTTCTATTCTTTAAATGATTACCCTAGAAATTACAATATTCATCCTTTCAAAATATATTGTTATCCTCCTTCTGGACAATAAAGGAATCCTAGAACATGTTAATTATTTTCCTGCCGTACTGAGTTTTATGTTATTACTAAAGTCCAAAGTCTCACCTAAATATCGTCTAAATCAGCTATGGTGAGACTCAAGGTATGATTGATCCTGAGGCAAAATTCCTCTCCAGCTTGAACCTGTGGAATCAAACAAATTATGTGCTTCCAAAATACAGTTGGGACAGGAATAGTATAGACATTCTCATTCCAAAAGAGAGAAATAGGAAAGAAGAATAGAGTAATGGGTCCCAAGGAAGTTTAAAACCTACTAAGACAAACTTCATGAGCTCTTAAGGCTCAAGGATAATCCTCTTTGGCTTGATGCTCTGCCTTCCTGACCCACTGGGACAGAGGTCCTGCTCTCACAACTCTGCTGAGTGGGGGGTCACATCTCCCCCACTTCCCCACTGGGACTCTGCTAGGCCAGGATTTCATCCCCAGGACTATCTAGTGAGAGTGTTGGCCCACCCCCAAGGGCTCCATAGGCAGAAACTGAGGCAGTGGCCTCTGATTTTGAAACTGAGGCAGGCCTGATGATCTTTGAGTCACCTTCATGGTCATTCTTCCCTTGTCTTGAGGAATAGCACATTTGCAATGCATAGCTCTGTGGTCCTATCCTGTAAAACCCAAGAAGTCCGACAGCCTTCCTTCATTTTATCCTGTCTCTATCCCCTTCACTTCAAACTGGCAGTGTCTCTGCTGGGATGGCTGATTAGGTCCATGTTTCACACCCATACCAATCTCCTTATCTCCTTATCAAATGGTCATTGCACCACAGCCTTAGTGTTCTCTTTTGAACGTGCTTTCTCAGTTTTTGTAATATGAGAATTTTCTAAATTCTTAAGTTCTGGTTCCATTTTGCTTAACAATTTTGTCTTCAATTCATTTATCTCGTCTTACATTTTACTACAAGCAGTCAGGAGAAATCAAGCCTCTTCTTTAACACTTTGCTTAGAAATCTCAGCTAACTATCCAATTTCATCACTCACAAGTTCTACCTTCCACAAAAAACCAGAACACAAACACAAGTCAGCCAAGTTCTTTGCCACTTTATAACAAGGATCACCTTTGCTCCATTGTCCAATAGCATGTTCCCCATTTCTGTCTGAGACCTCATCAGAATGGCCTTTACCATCCGTATTTCTACCAACATTTCTGCATATGGTTATTTATGTATTCTCAGTGAAAATGGAAGCTTCCTCAATGGCTCTCCTCTTTCTTTCTGAGTTCTCACCAGAATTGCCTTTAAAATCTCTTCATGGCCATATTAGCTTTTTCTAGCATGCACCTCACAAATCTTTTGGCCTCTACCCACTACCCAGCTCCAAAAGTTCTTTTATATTTTTAGTTATTTGTTACAGCAGCACCCCACCTCTCAGTCCCAATTTCTCCTTTATTCAGGCTGCTATAACAAAGTACTATAAACTGGGTGGCTTAAACAACAAATATTTATTTCTCACAGTTCTGGAGGCTGGAAGTCTGAGATCAGTAGGATCAGGTTCTGTTGAGAGTCTTCTTGGTTTGCAGACAGCCACCTTCTTACTTTATTCTCACATGGCAGAGAGAGCATTATTCTCATCATGGGAATTCTACCCTTATCACCTCATCTAAACCCAATTATCTCCCCAAAGCCCAACTCCCAAAACCACCGCATTGAAAATTAGAGCTTCAACATATGAATTGTGTAAGAGACACAAACATTCAATCCCTAGCAACTACCCTGTCTAAATTATACCTCCCTCTCATGCTGTCCCTCACCAAAATCTGTCTATGTCTGTCACGGCATCTCAATTTATAATTGTTCACTCCTTTGTTTCTTTACTTAATTCTTTTCTGTACTATCCAATAAAATGTGTGCATCACTGGGCAGAAATCACAATTCCAGGGTCCAACACCAGGCACTGGCCTGGCACATTGCAGGTGATCAACAAATAACTGTTGATTGAAGGAATACCAGATGTAAGTTTGTTACATCTATTATCTCGTTTAATCCTCACAGCATCCCTGTTACATAAGTACTATTATTTCCACTTAACAGATGGAGAAACTAAATCTCAGAGTGGTTAAATGATTTTCCTAAAGCTACATAACTCACAAACAGAAAAGTAGATTTTGGTCCCAGGCTACCTACATCCAAAGTCTGCATGCTTGACCCTACATTATACCTACTTAAAAAAAAAAATCCATTAAATCATAATCCAAATTAGTAAAACTCATAATTGGAGATGGGGGATTCAGGTTAAGGGGAATCTTTCTCTTTTCCAAGGAATTAATGAGAAGATTTATTTGACTATCAAGTATGATTCTGTTTTATTTAGAAATCATTTTTTTCTAAGAAAATACAGCTTTATTTTACAATAGTAATTGAATGTTATATTCTGTTAATAGAAATTCTTTTTAAAAGCAAATTATTCTAGAATATATTTAGCTCTAACAAACTACCTTTCTAAAAAGTTTATAAGTAGAGAAAATGGTTTGTTGAGTTAAATTAGAAGTAGTCTAACAGTATAGAAATATCATTTATGTTTGGATTTGTTTCTTTAGAGCCAGTAGAAGAATATCTAAAGTCAAGATCTATTAGATCTTTTCATTATCTTAAGGATACAACTGAGGTAGGTTTAATTTGCATGGTTACAATTATTTAATAGAAATTCAGATTATCCCTAATAGTTTTATATATTTTTCTACAAATCCCAAATTCAAATGAATTTTAGGATTCACAAGCATAAAATTTTAAAGTGATTTCACCTCTGATATTATGCAAAACTTTATATATGGCAATAATAGAGAAAATAATATGTTATCTGTTGGACAGGCAATACAGTAGAAATTATTTATTGAATGTGAGAAGTATTAGCAGTTATCATAAAGTCAGTTAAGACAGGGCCTCATAGAAAATTATATGTGCATAATTTAAATATTTTATTTTAATTTAGAATATAAAAATATACATCCATTTGTTAATCTTTTGATGTGTAGCCAAGACCTTTTTTTTTTTTTGCGGTACGCGGGCCTCTCACTGTTGTGGCTTCTCCCGTTGCGGAGCACAGGCTCCGGACGCTCAGGCTCAGCGGCCATGGCTCACGGGCCCAGCCGCTCCGCGGCACGTGGGATCTTCCCGGACCGGGGCACGAACCCGTGTTCCCTGCATCGGCAGGCGGACTCTCAACCACTGCGCCACCAGGGAAGCCCCAAGACCATTTTTGTTATAGTTATTTAACTCACGTAATTACAATAACAATGATTATAACAGGTTTAGCACCAATACTATTGGGAACATTTTTTTAAAATTTATTTTATCGAAGTATAGTTGATTTACAATGTTGTGTTAATTTCTGCTGTATAGCAAAATGATTCAGTTATACATATATATACATTCTTTCATATTTTTTGCATTATGGTTTATCACAGGATATTGAATATAGTTCTCAGTACTATGCAGTAGGACCTTGTTGTTTATCCATTCTACATATAATAGTTTGCATCTGCTAATCCTAAACTCCTAATCCATCCCTCCCCCACACCTCTCCCTCTTGGCAACCCCAAGTCTGTTCTCTATGTCTGTAGCACCAGAACTATAAACTCTTGCTAACAACCTGAGCAGAGGTACATGGGCATCCTGAAAAGTGACCAACCAGTCTTGACCATTGAGCATGCCTGGATATTATTCAGGAGGTTTTATCTAGGAGACTAGAGAGAGAAATTAATACAGAGAATCAGCAAAGGGAAGTCATTTAAGAGAGTCTCTTAGGTGTTAATTTACTTCTTCTTCTTATTATATTTATTTATTTATTTTTTAAACACAAAAGGCAATTTATTGGCTCATGTACATGAAATGTCCAGGGCTGTCTAGCTTCAGGCACACCTGGATCCAGGGGCTGATATGATGCCATCATGGCTCAGTCCCCATCTCTCAACAATGGTTTCCTGCCTTGGTTTCCCACTCTGTGGCAAGATGGCAGCTGAAGTGCTGGACCTCGTTCCCCTCTTCTCAGCAGGCTCTTTCTTTCTTTCTTTTTTAACATCTTTATTGGAGTATAATTGTTTTACAGTGGTGTGTTAGTTTCTGGTTTAGAACAAAGTGAATCAGCTATACATATACATATATCCTCATATCTCCTCCCTCTTGCGGCTCCCTCCCACCCTCCCTATCCCGCCCCTCTAGGTGATCACAAAGCACCAAGCTGATCTCCCTGTGCTATGCGGCTGCTTCCCACTAGCTATCTATTTTACGTTTGGTAGTACTTGTAAGTCCATGACACTCTCTCACTTAATTTACTTATTATTAACCCTGTTTATTGCTAATCTGGAGAATGAAACATGAAGAAATACATACTTTGCACCATAATTAATAACATGTTATCATTTTATTGCAAATTTATACCTTTTATACTTTTTAAAAATATTGACAAAATACACTGTCTGGCTTATTAGTTTTATCCTCATCTACATGTTTTATACAGGTTTGTGTTTAATAAAAATCTCCCAAGAAATATAAATATATTGTAACTTCATCATAAGATTACTCATCATAATAAATTTACTAGTATCTTATATAAAACATTTTAATTTTTAAAAAACAAATTAAAATATACATATGCCTTTTTAAATTAAATAATACAGAAAGGCTAATAAGAGCACAAAGCCCTTGCACCCGTTCTTCCGGTTCTAATTTCCTCTTTGCAGAAGCAACCATGTTTAACCTTTTGGGGTTTCAATTCCTCTTATGATTAACTCTATAATTCTAAAGAATGAGCTTCTACTGCTAATTTTTTACTTATCAACTTTAAGCATTATCTACTGCATAATCAAAAACAAAGATTTGAATTAGTTTATTTACACTACATCTCACCTCTCTCCCTCTTTCCTCTTCTGTATCTTTTTTTTTTATTTTGGCTGTACGCGGGCTTCTCACTGTTGTGGCCTCTCCGGTTGCGGAGCACAGGCTCCGGACGCACAGGCTCCGAACCCACAGGCTCAGCGGCCATGGCTCACGGGCCCAGCCGCTCTGCGGCATGTGGGATCCTCCCGGACCGAGGCACGAACCCGTGTCCCCTAGCATCGGCAGGCGGACTCTCAACCGCTGTGCCACCAGGGAAGTGGAAGCCCCCTCTTCTGTATCTTTGATAGTTACTTTTCTGCTTCTTCTGTTTTAACTTTGAAATAATATATCTAAATACTTTTTTCTTTCCTATCAACTTTAATCACTAACTCCTGATTCCTCTTTACATAAGATGAAAGATCTTAGCAGTCTTAGCCTTTCCTCCACATCTTCTTCCCTAGGTCAAGTATATCTTTATTTTTACACTTTTGAGGTCAATGATTATACTCACTTTGAAACTCTGATTAAGCCTTTATGTTTTGTCTGTAGATTAATTCTAAAGCTAAAAACGCTTTAAACAGCATTTATATTGTTACATTTTTGTAAATAATTGTTTATTGTAGAACAAAGTAGTGTGCTAGGACTATGTTTCTTCTCAAGGGGTGCAGTGTAAAAACAATAGGCTCTCTTTTCTTATTCTCCATCAGTTACTAAAAAATAATGCCATATATTAATTTCCTTTATATTTAGATCTTGACTGTCTTGTGTACTTTTTCTGGAGTTCCTAGTTGCCTTTCTTTTTTCTTGTGGTGAATGATAATAATAGCAAACATCTATGTAGTACGTGAGTGTGCCAAGCACTGTTCAAATGCACATATATGCATATATATGCATTCTTCTTTTCCTGCCTTCTTTTGGATAATTTGAATATTTTTTAATATTTCATTTTAATTTATTGACTTTTAGCTGTACCTCTTTGTGTTTGGATTTTTTAGTGGTATCTTTAGGGATTAAAATATACATCATCAACTTTTCAAAGCCTACTTAGAGTAAAATTGTACTATTTCACATAAAGATTTAGAAGCCTTTAAATTGTATAAATCCATTTACTAACCCTGTCTTTCATAATATAGTTTTCATGTATTACTATAAACCTCATAAGACAATATTATAATTTTTGCTTTCAACACTCCTATATGTTTCAAAGAAATTAACAGAGTAAAAAAACAACCAAATACAACCAGATCTGATGCTCTTTAGTACTTCCTGAAGATATATTTCCATCTGGTATCATTTCCCTTTATCCTGAAGAACTCCCTTAAGTATATTTTGTAGTGAAGGTCTGCTGGCAACAAATTCTCTGTTTTCTTTTAACTGAAAGTGTCTTAAGGATATTCTGAAGGAAATTTTTACTTGACACAAAATTTTGGCTGATAATTGTTTTTTCTCTTAGCATATTGATGATGTTCCAATATCTACTGGCCTTCACAGTTCTGACCGCCATAGTTTCTGATGAGAAGTCAGGGGTATTTTGAATTGTTCCCCTGTGTGTATAACTTGTTTTTCTCTGGGTGCTTAAAGATGTTTTCCTCATACTTGGTTTTCAGCAGTTTGATTATGTGCTTAAGCATGATGTTCTTCTTAATTATCCTGCTTAGGGTTCATTAAGCTTCTGGAATTTATAAATTTATGTCTTTCATCAAACTAAGATCATCTCACCATTTCATCTCACCACTATTTATTTAAATATTTTTCTACCCCATTCTACCTTTCCTGTCCTTCTGGGATTCTTGTTACACATATATCAGACTTTTCTTTTTTGAGTTCAGCAAGTATTTATTGAGTTCCTACAGCAGCCAGCCTCCTGTCCAGAGACTTGTGGCCTGAGATCACAGGGTAGGTGAGCAGGCCCAGACTTTTCATTATTGTTTTCTCACAGGGACACATATGTCTCTGAATCCCTCTAAAAAAAAAAATTCTCCTCTCTTTTTTCATATTGGGTAACTTCTATTGGTCTGTATTAAAGTTCCCTGACTCTTTGCTCTGATGTCTCCATTCTGTTTTAAAGTCAACCAGTGAGTTTTTTTACTTCAGGTATTATATATTTTCGGTTCTAGAATTTCCATTTTTTAAAATAGTTCCTATTTCTCTAAGATTTCCTTTTTTTTCATTCACTGCGAACATATTTTACTTTTTTCATTTAGCATAATTATAATAGCAGCCATAAAATCTGATAATTCCAACATCTGGGTCATTTCAAGGTTGGTTTTGATTGATAGCCTTCTCTGTTGAGACTAGGTTTCATTTTCCTGGTCTTTGTATGTTAAGTTGGATTTATCCTGGACACCACAACTGTTATAATGTGGAGACTCCAGAGTCTGTTATATTCCAACAAAGAGTAATAATGTTACTGTTTTAGCAGTCAGCTAACTTGGTTGGGCTCAAAATATACTCTGTCTCTATAGCAGCAGCTCAAATTTCAGTTCAGTTGTTATATCCTTAGCCGCACTGCTTGCAGTTTTCCCTAAACATGCATCGTTCATGGGTCAGCAAGAGACTTGGACAGGGTTTATACATAAAAGATGGGGCTATCATCTTTGGCACTCTTCTTTCTATCATTCCTTTCTCATTTCCCAGAAGTTTTGGTCAGCCTGAACTTTTTCCTCTGGTTCTTCTGGCCAGGAAGAACTTAAGTTTTCTATCAGAGATTTAGATGTCCTATACTTTGGCCTGCCTTCAAACTAAAAGCCATAAAAATAGAAACTTCACTCTACGGAAGTCAGTAATTCCAAGTTTCAATGCTTTTTCTTTGTCACCTGCTTTTGTTCATTCTCCAGGACCTTCAGGCAACTTGTGTGTGTGTGTATGTGTGTGTGTTTTCTAGAGTATTTTGTCTAGAGTTTATAGTTTTTATCTGAGAGAGAGTGGCTCTGATAGAGGCTTACTCAGCCATATTGAATAAGAATTTTCCAGAGTTTTTACTACTTCCTTTATTTTTTCCTACTGCATTGCTCAATATTTCCTAAACATCTATAAATAATAGTGATGATAGGTGTCACTATTGTCATGCCACAGACTAGTGTATTGTCATTAACCATATTAGTTATTGGTTTTATATGGGTATAATTTTTAAAATTTTGCTAAGATATTCTTTATCATATTAAGAAAGTATTCTCTTTAGTTTTATTACAGTTCTTATCAATGATGGTTACTGAATTTATCAAATGTATTTTAAATATTACAGCTATTAAAATAATTACATTATTTTTCTCCTTTGATCTATTGGGACATAAATTATAATAACTTAGAACTATTAGGAGCTTTTAATTTCTTTTATTTTTTTTTGCGGTATGCGGGCCTCTCACTGTTGTGGCCTCTCCCGTTGCGGAGCACAGGCTCCGGACTCGCAGGCTCAGCGGCCGTGGCTCACGGACCCAGCCGCTCTGCGGCATGTGGGATCTTCCCGGACCGGGACACGAACCCGTGTCCTCTGCATCAGCAGGCAGACTCTCAACCACTGCGCCACCAGGGAAGCCCAGGAGCTTTTAATTTCTTGATAATTTTGTTTGGCCATTACAAATTGTTCCATTAGTACAGTATTGAGTAGTATTTTATTTTGAATTTGTGAAATCACCTGAAGTCATATGTGAAATTAGCTTGTAGGCTTCTTCTGGTGCATTATCTTTTCAGACTTTGGTGTCAAGACTATGTCAGCTATGAAAAGAACTGAAAAGTCTTTGTTGTTATTTATTTTTTAATTTAACTGACATTATATTGCATAAGAATTGTTTGTTGCATAAAAATTTGAAAGAACCTATGTATAAATCTATTTGGGCTGGGTTACTTTTTTAAAGGTAGTTATTTGAAACTTCTTTACATTTCTTTTAAGAATTATTGGTATGCTCAAATTTTCTACTTCTCAAGTCAATTTTGGCCATTTTCTTTAGGTTAAAGTTTATCTGTTTGACTCTGAAGACATCGATAGTCTATCCCTCTCACAACCATCCTTCTTGACTATTGAAACTTACCCTTTGTACACTACAAATGATAAATGCTCCCCTGCCCCACCTGACTTTGAATATGCTGTTGATTGTCTTATGAATACCCTGGACATATGTTGTTGGCCTCTCCTGATATGTTCTTATCTCCAAATCCCAGCATTAAGTTCTTCCTCACTGATGAAATGTTTCCTGTCTATTCCAGCCCTCTCTTCTAAACTCCTCCCCATTTAAAGATTGTATTGATTGGTTTGGTTCTTAGTGATATTATCTTATTACATTATTTGCCAATGACTCATGTATGCTAATCATATATATTTAGAATGTGAATTCTTTATGGCCTGGATTTTTGTCATATTTAAAATTTTTATCTCATATTATCCAGAATGAAATATATTCTGTGCCTAGTGTGAAAAAAATTGTAGGTACTAAACAAATATTTGTTTGGTTGGTTGATGGACAGTCACAAGTTACACAGTTTATACTTACATATGCATGTTTATTTTGGGTATCTAAATAATTATATTTAAATAGAAATATACAGAGACAATCTGAGACACTAGGTAAAGCTGGATCACTTTTTTCCAGTTTCTCCCCCTTTACTCAGAACTATTCTGCTGTACCTGCTCTGTGTATGAGACAGTAAAGTTTCTGTTTAAACCAAGAGGGTTTTTTTTTCTCAGTACTTAAACTTTAGACTTTCTCTGCATTTGGAGAAATACATTTTATATGAAAATAATGGCTAAGTTTTAGAGACAAAGAAAATAAAAGTTAGTAAAAAGTGTGAGCATAGGCAAATTTTTAAATTTCTGTAGATTTGTTCCCTCATCTAAGAAGTGGTAATAACATCTATTTCATAGGGCTTTTTTTTTTGAGGATTAAATAATCATTATATTTGAAATTATTTAAAGATCTAGTCAGCTGTTAGTTATCATAATTAGCTATTCCAAATATGAATAATCAAGTATAAATTATTTACAATATAGACATGGAAAAAATAATTTCTAAGATAGTTTCCCCTTTTCTTTATGTTTAGGAAGAACATGCTAAGCCCTTCCATGAACTGTATTCACAGCACAGACAACAACAATGTAGAAGAACATTGGGTTCTACAATCTTTTCTCCTGTACCCAGCATTCAGTCTAATGCTTATAAGAATGAAAAAGACTCTATTTACAGGTATACACATTGTGTGTTTATATTGAAGTAACTGAAAATTAACTGCATCTAACTTTAAGATATAGGCATTAAGAAAATCTTTAGCCAAGGAATATCAGTATCTAATCATATTACCACATTATTTCACTACTTAATAACATCTGAAGACTCTATAACAAAAATGGTAAAGCTTAGATTCCTTAGTATGGCATATAATATCTTTCCAGTCGTCTATTCTGTCCTTTGCTTATACTGAGTCTAATCACAGCAAACAGTCTGTTCCAACTACTGTGTGATTGACCCACTCTGTTCTTTATGCTCAGAACATACTTCTCCTGATAGATTCCTATTCATCTTGAATAGTTGGGACACTTTTAGCTGCAATTAAAAGAAAACTAACTACATATGATTTAGACAAAAAAGATATTTATAATCTCAAATAACAAGAAGTCCATCAATAAGGCAGCTCTAGGTTAATTCAAGGGTTTAATGATGCCATCAAATATCCATCTTCTCCATCTTTCCTCAACTCGCCTCTACTGTCTCAGCAACTAGCTTGTCCTCCTAGCCTTGCTGTACAAGATGGTGACCACTATTGAAGATAACTGGTAACAGCACCCACTGAGAAGGAGAAAAGCTCTTTGACCCTTTTTTTCTTTTAAAGATTTATTTTATTACTTTTGGCTGCGTGGGGTCTTAGTTGGAATGCAGGATCTTCATTGAGGCATGTGGGATCTTTCGTTGCGGCATCCAGGCTCTTCCTTGTGGTGCGTGGACTTCTCTCTAGTTGTGGCGTGCGGGTTTTCTCTCTCTAGTTGTGGTGCACAGGCTCTAGGGCTCAAGGGCTCTGTAGTTTGCAGCACACGGGCTCTAGTCGAGGTGTGCAAGCTCAGTAGCTGTGGCACACGGGCTTAGTTGCACCGTGGCATGTGGGATCTTAGTTCCCTGATGAGGGATGGAACCTGCGTCCCCTACATTGTGAGGCAGATTCTTTATCACTGGACCACCAGGGAAGTCCCTCTTTGACCCTTTTGTAAGAATGAGGAAAATGCTCCCCAAAGCCCTCCAGCAGACCTCCCCTGGTGTCTCTTTGGCTAGAATAGCTTCATACACTCATATGTAAAAACCAGTAAATCATTATCAGCTTTTAACACAACCCACAGTATGACATACTTTTTATATCACAATGATTGATATCTATATCAATATCTATATGTATCTATCAATCTATCTATCTGTGGAGGAGAAGATTCAGATTCATAGACCCCTAATTATTTGTCTTTCTGTTAGTTGAAATTGATTGCAGTATTTTAGTGTTTTGAACAACTGTTACTAAGGATCTATGTGATACACTCTATTCTATTCTACTTTTTAAAATGTTGGTCAGGAGATGCTAAATTGATTTATTGTCTAAATTGATGGGTTGTAGCTCACATTTTGAAAAGCACAGGCTTAGATTATTCCAGGTTCATTCCCTTGATTTAGGAAGGCGCTCAGCCTCCCTTGGAGGACAGGGTTGCTTGGAGAAAAATGAATAGGATCGGAGTTCTGTTAGCAAAAAAGGGGGAAAAAAGACTCTTAAGTAGGCAACCCTCTGTTTACCGCATTATCCTTTAAGTTCTACTCAGATGCACATCTTCTCTGAAATGTTCCTTGACAGCAGTGGCGGGCTGTTCTACATGGGCCCTCACATGTTTTGGCCCCTGACACCTGTCTCATCTCATCGTCCTCCACTCTCCTCATCACTGCACTCCAGCAACACTGGCCTTCCAGTGAGCATTCCAAGCTGGTTGCATACTCAGACCTTTACACTTGCTATTCCCCCAGCTCTTCACCTGGCTGTCTCCTTCCCTTTCTCAGATTTCAACTCAAATATCCCCTTCTGAGAGAGGTCTCCCATAGCCACCTTAGATGAAGTATTATGTTTATATTTTTCTGTACTACTTACAAGTAGCTGAAATTATTTTATATATATGTTTTGTTGGTTGGTTGGTTGGTTTTTTGACTATTTCCTCTCTCTAGAACAGAGCTTCCTAACCAATAAACTGTGGTAATTTTGTGCTCAGAGAGGGTTATAGGTGTGCTGAAATGTTGATCCTTCAGCTTTCAAAACTGTGGAGTTGGCCCCATGGTAGCCAGGCTACCAGTGTTCTCAAGTGTTTATCTCAGTGTACTGAACAAAGACTATAAAACTAATATGTCTGTCATTATGTGGAAGAGGTTGGGAAACATTGCACTAGGATACAAACTACTTGAGGGTAAGAAAAAAACTGAATTTATTGCCAACAGCATGTGTGTCTGGGAACATGTTTAAGAAAGTAGAGAAATGCTGGAGTGGCCAGCAGGCATATTTGGAAGAGTTCTGCCCTGGACACTTTATTCATGCCAGGTGGCAAAGTCTGTTTGGCATGTGCTAACTGACCTCTCTCCATACCAAGTGTTTAACCATCTGAGGCTTCCTACTGGCTAATAATGACTTTACATTTTAGAGAGATTTGCAAATTTGGGAATGCCTTTCTTCAACAAAAATCCCCCAAGACCAGTTTTATGTTAGCCAGACATTAGATCCTTGATCTCAGTCTTTTCCAGTTCTATCTTGTTCACTTAAGAAGTTTTTACTGGGCTTCCCTGGTGATGCAGTGGCTGAGAGTCCGCCTGCTGATGCAGGGGACATGGGTTCGTGTCCCGGTCTGGGAGGATCCCACATGCCGCGGAGCAACTAGGCCTGTGAGCCATGGCTGCTGAGCCTGTGCTCCACAACGGGAGAGGCCACAACAGTGAGAGGCCCGCGTACTGCAAAAAAAAAAAGAGAAGTTTTTACTGAATAGCTACTACAGATCAAGCACAATACCAAGTACTTTCCATGTTATTTTACATTGAAAAATATTTTATACAAAGTATTTTCTAAATACCATAATATATATGTGTCTTTTGTGAAAATCTTTTATAATTTCAGCTCAAACTGAAAAAAAAACCTAGGGGATCATTTGATTTGGTTGGTCACTTAGAAGATTAAGTTAATAAAAGGTAATTTATTTAAAATTTTTTATTTTATTTTGTTCAAAGATGTTTCTAAGAAGAAGAGTTCTGCCTTTTATTTTCTTGTAGACCAGAATGAATTTATTCTGGCTTATCATGGCCATCTAGGCCCATACTACAATCCAATGACCGTTCTAAAACTGCTCAGCTAGTCACATTCACATTCAGACAAGGTCATACACATGTGACACAAGGTCACATTCAGACCTTGAGCACATGCTCTATCTGCTGCAAGTTCACAGTCAAATGGAGAGGAAGACAATGAAAAATGAATGGAGAGAATACAATTGCATTTTTATAGTAGCTACAAATTTAATTACACTACAACATGGATGTGAAAAAAAAGTAGCTTTTTATTTTTATATAGTTCTGATACTTCTCATGAGATCCTCAAACCCTGTGTAATGAAAAAAATTCATATTAATCCATTGTGTTTTAAACTTTGTTTGGAGTAAAAATGCACAGCCTCTTTAAGTTTAACACAGTCTTTCTGTTTCTTTCTACCATGGTATCTTAGTATATGAGTGAGGGGCTCACTGGACTTTGTGACATTGAGGAAAAGATACTTGGCCAGGGATCTTGGTCAGTGCCCTTGTACTGCTGACCTCATTCCTAGATGTTCTGTGGCTACTGACATTTGTGCTTCATGAACACATAGTCTATTCTCTCTGAACCTGGATAGGGTCCACTCTCAACTATCACTAGTGTGGTAGAACTCATTTAGTTCTTGTCATGTCTTCATCTCTTCTTAGACTGTCTATTTATACCTCACCCAAGTCAAGCCTTTACTATGGGTCACTGCACCCCTGCAATGACAAGCTTGTTGCAAGCCTAATCTCAGTGTCCATGTCACATGTGGACCAAGGGAGATCTGGAATGAAAACTATATCCTCTCTCTGCCTAACCACACCATTTCATCCTGATAGCAAAGCTAGGGTCACCCTGTGTTGGCAGGAAGCTGCCCTGCAAAGCACTTTCATCCCAGAATCTCAACAAAGGATGTGGCAAATATATCTCTCTTCCTTTGTTGTTCTCCTCAACCTACATAATATACTTCCTCTCCGCTCAAAAACCAAAGAGGCACACATACTACGGTCTTGCTTCCACCCCTGCTTTTGCTATTTTCCCCCACAAACCAAGCAGGAAAGGATGGTCTTGTCAGGTTGAAAGTATGGCAGAGGGTTTGAGGGAGATGTTAGCAGTAGTGATATTTTTTAATTGGGGTATAGCTGTTTTACAATGTTGTGTTAGTTTCTACTGTACAGTGAAGTGGAGTTCCCTGTGCTATACAGCAGGTTCTTATTAGTTATCTATTTTATACATATTAGTGTATATATGTCAATCCCAATTCATCCCACCCACCCCACGCCCCCGCTTTCCCCCCTTGGTGTCCATACATTTGTTCTATAGCAGTAATGACGTTGAGGAATGGGAAAGGCAGACAAGAACAGACAAGCTGAAATCAGCCCTATAAACATTTATGCTGAACTTGTGTTCATTTTCAGAATAAAATCTCCTCCAGAGATGAATGATTTTAGTACAAAAGACAATAAATCCATCCGAAATGATCAGCTAAATGAGTACTCAGTAAGAAAGAAAAGCTTGCTCCCCTTGTGCTTTGAGGATGAACTGAAAAAGTCAAATGCCAAGATAATCAACATTAGTCCAGCAAAGACAGCAACTTCTTACACGGTAGCAAAAACATCTACTACTGTTCAGTAAAAATGTGTATTATTACTCCTTGTGGGAATGTCATACTCCAGTGCCCAGAATCTTTGATAAATTTTCCTTCCCTCTTGGCTTCATATTCTGAAGTGACAACAACACAAATTCTTAGTGTTCTTTTTAGAACCTCCACCCCAAATCTGGGGATTCCTCTGCACCAGCTGAAAATTTTGTGTTTTTCTTTATAAAGAACGATTTATCAAATTTTCTTGATTATAAAAGAAATATAAAGATGGTATTTTTTTAATGACTGGATTATGTTTCACTTTTCTATCAATCTATTTTAACTATTTCAACCAGAAAATACATTTATTAAAGGCCATCTGGTAGCTCAGAGTCTCTAGGATGCTGGAGAGACAATCTGGCTTGAAAGCTCTCCAATCAGGACTAACCCTGTTACAGCCCCAGGTTGCTCCATTGGGGCCCATGCTGTTGTCACAGATAAAAGTTTACAACTCTGACTCTGGGCAGGGGGCACTGTTTCTAAGATCTTTGCCGGTGCTGCCCTTCCGCTAGACATATCTTCCACCATCCTCGCTAGAATAGTTTTCACAATGCCTACTTTTCAAAATGCTTGCTTTTTCTGAACTGAAGAGTGTCTTAGGTGTGTCTGAGTGGCAGAGCCTAGGTCACACACCTACGCCCTAACCTCAAGCGAGGCTGATAAAGCGAGTTTTTGCCTCTACCTAAGTGTACTTTGACTCGGAAGGTGGAAAATTCCCTAAGGTATTGATTAGACAGACCAAAAATTTGACAGACCTCTACTACTATCACTAAATAGGTAACATGGGCACCACCAGTGGATTGCAAAACTAGATCTTTTGTCATTTTTTCAGTGATCATATGCATTAATATGCCTTTCACACTAAGGACACTAATATACAATGAGATGATCCTAATTTCTTACTTCATTAATTATATTTCTAAAAGAAAAGTAGCAATCATTGACTTAAAGTTTACAAACTAAATACTGGTTCTACTCGTATTTGATGAGTTTCTGTGGAGTTAATCTTTTTTCCTTACAATGGAAATGTGGAAAAGAGTTCAGTGAGTAGCTCATACATACAGATTTTGCTACTACTGTGATAAAAGTAATCTATTTTTAAGTCTGTCTATTACTTCGGCTATTTTATTCCACAGATATATATTGAGCACTTTTTATTGGGCTAAGTATTGTGCTAAATGTTGGGGTGTAGTAATGAATATAATTATTTTAAAGAAAATTTTCCACTGTCTGAACTTATTAGGATACTCAGACTGTAATTTTGGCTTATAATCAGTTATATTTCTTTTGATTTTTGACTCAATCCATTTTTTGGTATGCTGCTTATTTCTGGACATGGAAACCTAAGAAATGACAGAACAATGTTCCATCCCACCAACTATCGTATTTCCCAGTGACAACACCAAACATAAAGACTTTATATCTCACTCTATTTCAAAAAGGGTTTTAGGAGGCCAAAAGTTCAGATTTTACTCCTAACATCTGAACAGAGTGTCAAGAGAAAGAAGTGTGTCACATACAAGGACATCTTTTTTATATGTTTAAATACCATTATTGTTTATATTAAAAACTTCTATGTAGTCATTTCTAGAATACCTTACGATTTTATTTTCATGTTTTAAAAATTATAGCCTTCTTGCCTCAACAGACTGATGACGAATACTCTCTTCTTTAATCCACAGGAAGAAAATGATACAAATCCCATAATTTTCCATGAGACTGGATATGTACAAATGTTACTTTTGACAAAAAACAGGCTTCCTCCCCATTCTATGGAAAGTGGGAATGGTTACCCATATAAAAGATCAAATATTGTTTTAGAAAGAAATTGTGAAATGCTCAAATCTGTAGCTAGAGGTCAATCTACTACTCCTTCCAAACCCAAAAGAACTCTGCCTACAACACAGAAGAAAGCTATACAAGCAGTATCTTTTGAAGTAAGCCGTAGAGTTGTAGATGATAAACTAAGGAAGAAAACTAGCAAGCAGACATTTGAAAACGTATCTTGGAATAAACTCTATAACTTTTCACAGACTTTTTCCAGCCTAACAAAAAAATCTGTGGGTTTCCTTGATAAAACTGTTATTCAAGAAATGAGTGCTAAAACTGGCAAATTTGAAAAAATGTTTTCTACAGTAAAAACAATGAGCAAATTGAGTGCCTCGCCTGTCAAATATTGCTCAAAGCCTTCAAAAAATATACTCAAAGTCCATAAAATAAATAATGTAACACCATTGGATGATTTGTTAAACTTGTCAAGTAAAAATTAAGCACCTCATAAAATATTGTTTATACAGCAAAATTTGGGTAACAGGAAGCAAATAAAGTTCCAAGATCACAGAAGAAATCCTTGTCTAAATGGTAATGTTCTAGTGGATGGTAGAAGAAAACAAAGCATAGAAATTGGAATTACAAACCAACAGTGGTATACTATTTTTAGTAAATAAGAGGACAAAATTAGGAAATAATGATCAACAAGAGGAACTAGTTCAGGAATTTCTCTGATCTCAATTAGATCCCTCAATCATCAGCATTCCTACAGTAAAATAGATTCAGGACCAAGAATGGCACAGACTGACTCTGGAAATCTGCCAAATAACGGAAGCCAAATAACATCAATAACCTTGCTCCATAATTGGATATCAAACAAGACAAATATACCATTAACTTGATGCATGTGGAATTAATCGTCGTAGCAGCATTTTGGATAATCATTAGAAACTAGTATTACATTAGCAATTCATGCAATTAAAAGACTTCGTAAAATTTCAAATACCTTTTTGTTAGTAAACGTTGGAACTTCTTTACTACATAATGCCTTTACCAAGTATAACTTTGACTTTTTTCTGAATTGCTAAATAATTTAAAAGAATAATTTATCTTTAATAAGATAAATAATTTTGGCAGCAAATCCTTAAAGGATTAAAAGTTCTAAATATATTATTATATTGCTATTTTATCTACTCATTAACTTCTCGTGAACCCAAACACTATAAAGACGGAATTCACCTTAGAAACAAGTTGCATTTGAAGAGTTCATTGGCAATCCGCTAGTTTAAGGACTTTGAAAAAAAAAAATCTTAACTGTTAGTCCTTGAGGAGAAGTAGGTTAATTAGAAGCATTTCAGTTAAAGGAAGGTTTTGGAGGTCTTTTGGAAACTTTCCAGGGTAAGGAGGTAAACTTGTTCAGGCTTCTCTGTTTCCACTGACTGGAGGTTTTCTTTATTGTGCGTCATCAGTGTTACTCTTGGACATCTTTTCACAGTAGAGGCAGATTTTGGCTCTCAAATAGGATGACAAGTAGAGGAAATGGAGATGAAGGAAAGATAGTGTAACTGGAGACTTTGTAAATGAGGGAAGAGCAAGAGAAAAAGGGTTCAAGATAAGGTGGTGGGTTCAGGTATGTAGGAAGTAGTAGGGTAGAAACATACACGCTTTCCCTGGCTCTTTACCTTTCTTTTTGTTACTGGTTGGGGAGGAGAAGCAGCAGCTGCAGAAACTCAAAGTCATGAAGTCCTCTTTCTTTCTTTCCAGAAAACAGGGATTGACCCTCTTGCTCTCTTTGCTTGCTCTTATCCACTCTCCCCCTACCTCTACCCCACCCCCATATTCACTCCTCCCCTGCTCACTGCAAAGCAAAATAGTTTCCCTAACTACCCTGCTGGCTCAGAAGAGAAAACACAGACTCTTCTTAACCACTAACAATAAAAATGACAAGAAAGAGAAAATATACCTAATAATAGCCCGAGTAATGACGGTAGGGTTTCCTGATATTCAGTACAAGAGAAACAGGTGTAGGCCCTGGGTTTGGGCAGTTATGAGTAAACTTGGGCAAATAATGTAAAACTATCTGAGTCTCACTTTTCTGTATCCCTGCCTTAAGATGAGGACAACAGTACCTTATTTTGCTGTATTATCATTTTTAAGATTAAAACAACAGTGTGGAGTATCTTGAGTACGGTAAGCATTCATTTAAATTTCCCTTTTTATTCCCATCCTTTCTCCTGCTCTTAGTGTAAGCATAACATCTTAAAAGATGTTCCCCAAAGTGTCTTACTACCATCTTTTCTAAATTAAATGCTAAACCTAGCTACAGTCAGTGTCCAGACTTCAGCCCAAAGTAGACTCAAATTAGAACTGAGGATTTTGTATGTTATTTTTGGAAGTTTCTGCTGGAGCTTGTGAGTTTTATCCTTTAGAAAGGCACTAAATCAACTTAAAAATTCCATTTGGCTGAGATTGGCCATTGACATAGCTGGACAGCAGGGAGCAGTGGATTCTGGGAAGATGGTGACATGAACTCAGCACCTTTCTCTTCCATTCTCAGATTTAATCTATTATCTCCTCAGCCAAATAGATGCTGGCATCTGCAAGACGTGGGGTGCAAGATTAGACATGGTTTCTATTCTGATGCTGAGATCTGAACATGGCCCTAGAAACCAGTCTCTGAGTTAGAAGGTAATAATGGAAGTTGTGCTGTATCCAGGGACTAGCTAGCATTTGGGATCTGTGGATTACCCAGGGAAGGGTTGTCTTTGGTCCTGTGTAAGTAAGTGGTCCTGGTCTCATTGGTCCCCAGGAGACCAACAAGGAAACTGTAAACCTATGAAAAAACTGGGAAGTCAGAGGTCCATGAATTTTCTTTCAGATGCCTCAACAGAGGTCGTGTTCTGCTTGCTTTTATAGTACCAGTCCATAATGGGCAGGATTTTACCTTCTACCGTTTACACAACTGTGGTCACTAGATATTGCAAAAAACAGACCTGAGCTTCCCTGAGCCAACTAAGAAAAACAACAAGCTATCTAAAGGGGCACAGCAAGTAGACGGTGGCCAGCCAGGCAGGATGTAATAGAGAAAAGGGCAAAATTATGAGGCTTGCCAGAGGTTTCACCTAGGGATGGGGAGGAATAAGCAAACATAGTAATTTTGTAGGATTAACAGTCAGAAAAAAATCTGAAAAAATAAAGTTTTTTCCTGTTTGCTCATCCTGCCAAGTCCAGCTCATTCAGCAATCAGCTATTAAATAAATAGAACAGTTAAAGATGCTAGAGGAGACAGGGATAATTTGACAAGAAAAATAATAAAAGCACTTAAGTTGATTCAAGTGCAGCACAGACACCTCCCCACACACACTCATTACACTATTTTTTATAAAACACTGGTTGTATGTATTACTCTCAATTGTAATCTGAATTGATAGAAGAGTTAACTGTTACCTGAATAGAAAATATAAGAAGACTTCCAAAATAAGGAGAAATGGAATTAATTTAAAAATGTATGGAAAATGAGAAAGAACAAACATAATATCATAAAAACATTGATATCAAGTATCTGTCATACTACATTTGAACTGGTTGAATTTTCTCTTTGAGAAACAGAGACTCTCAGACTGAGTTAAAAATAACACTTAACTATACAATCAGCTCTCTGTATCCATGAGTTCTACATCTGTGGATTCAACCAACCACAGATAGAAAGTAGTCCAAAAAAAAAAAATCCTGGAAAATACCAAAAACCAAAACTTGAATTTGCCTAGCACCAGCAACTAGTTACGTTTACACTGTATTTATAAATATTTACACAGCATTTACATTGTATTAGGGATTATAAGTGATCTAGAGATTATTTAAAGTATATGGGAGGATGTGTATAGGTTTTATACAAATACTACTCCATTTTATATAAGGAACTTGAGCATGATGGATTTTGGTATCTGTTGGGGGCCTTGGAGCCAATCCCCTGTTGATACAAACGGATGACTGTATACTGTTTATAAGAAATATCGTTAAAACAATAAAGAAAGCTTGAAAATAAAGGAGTGAAGATGGAGATATCAGACTAATGAAACATAAAGAGATTGGAGTGGCATTATTAATATCAGATGTTAAAATTTAGGATTAGAAACAATAAATAAGACAAAGAAGGACCTTATGCCTTATGTAATAATGAAAACACAATATCTGAAAAAGATATAACAGCATCTTTGGTGCACTATATATGTACCAAACAACAGAACAGTTAGTTATATAAAGCAAAGGCTATTGGAAATCTCAGGAGAACTTAAAAAACATAAAATTATTGTGGAAGACCTCAATTCACCTCTTTCAGAGTTAAACAGGTTAAAAAAAAAGTATGAATATGGAGTAATTATATAATGCAATTAATAAAATTGATGTAGTGGATATAAACCCCTGTTTCGTTGTTTCTTTGAAACAGAGAAAATAAATTTTTGACTTTGTCCATAGAAAATGGATTATGTGCGAGGCTACACAAAAACACTTAACATTTTTTTTAAAATGGATGTAGAGACCTTTTAAAAAAATAACCCAATAAAAAGAAATCAAATTTAAACAGAATCCAAATATATTAACTATTTAAAAATAAGGAAAGGATAAAGAAGAAATCAAAACTCAAACTATAAAGTGAAAAATAATGAAAAGGAAGCCACTTCATTTCGAAGCTTATGGAACAACAGCAAAAGCTGGTTTAAAAGAAAAGTGTAGGTCTTATTTTTCTTTCCTCTCTCTCATCCTTCTCCTCCTTCCCATCCTCCCCTCCCCCTCCTCCTCCTTCTTCTTCATTTCTACCTTCTTCCTTCTTCCTCTTTCTTTCTTCTTAGTGAAAAGAGTTCAGTGAAAAGGATCCTGAGGTTCTTATTTTGGAAAACAGAAAACATATAAAACAAACCAAAAGCAATTATGAGTAAGACATTAATACAGATAAACATTAAAAATACTTTAGAAATAAAAATACAGTATAAAAAATAGATAAAAGCAAAAGTTGTTGTTTTCTGTGTTTGTTTTTAAAACACACTAAAATGGATAAGCTCTTCTCAAACCTGATTTAAGGGAAAGGAGCAAAAAAAGCAGTATAAGATTATGAATGAGAAAAGAAACAACCATAGATGTAGGAGCAAGCAAAAGAATCATAGGAAATATTACATGCAAATTTATGCCAACACATTTGAAAGTCTAAAAAAAAAAAGGTTAATTTCATATCAAAAAAGAAATGCTCAGAATTGACCCCTAGGAATGGATATTTTGAATAAACCAACTTCCTAGAAGACAGTGACAAGCACCAGGACTAGATGAGTTCAAAAATAATTTTTCTTATTTTCTTATTGAAGCCAGTGTGGTAAGTAGAATTTCAAAGGTGTCTCTCCAAGATTCCTGATCCTTATTTTTCAAACACTAGATACAGCTGTGAATGGACTTTGTAAATGGGTTTAAGTTTTATTAACCATCTGACCTCAAATATGGAGATTATTTGGAATTATTGGTGGACCTGATGTAATCACATGATCCCTTAGGAGCAGAGGAATGCAGAAGTCAGAGAGATGTGGCAGAAGTGAAGGTAAGAAAGATGGGAGAGAAGTAGAGGTTGGAGACTTTAATTCATAAAGGCAAAACTTTTAAACACTTGTTTACGATATTTTCAATTTGTTCACAATTACTCATTTCCTCCCTACCTTTTCCACGTGTCTCCATAGTTGGAGCGTATCTCCCTACTCCACTGACGTGGGCTTGGCCATGGGACTTACTTTAACCAATAGAATGTGAGTAGACATGACTTACATGATTCAACGTTGCCCCTCTTTCTCCTGTCCTCCACCATGAGATCAGCATGTCTCAAGTAGTGGCCACTCCTTGAACCTGGGTGCCAGTATGAGAAGACATTCGGAACCAAGGCAAGCTGAATCCTGCAAAGCCCAGAGGAGCCTCAACCAACACATAGCCCTCACGTAACACGATCAAAAAATAATTTTTTGACATTGTAAGTCACTAAGACAATGTACAATTGTTTCCACAACAAGGTCAGACTATTACAATCTCTTTGGGACTTTAATCTTTGAATTTAATTTCTCACAAGAAATTTTATAGTTGAGGGAGTTGTATTCAAAATTGGGCATTTCTGTGTTAGCATTTTATTACTGGAGTGTATTAATCTCATAACAGTGCCTCTGATGACTTATGCTGGGTGATGGGCTGGCCATAATTTGAGATGGGAAATAAAATAGGAAATGAAATTTTTACTCTTGACACATCATTGTCTCCGAGTTAATTGAATTAATATAATTGTTACTGAGTCCAAGCTTGTACTGCTCACTGCATGACAGGTCAATAAATCGAGAGACAAGGTGTTGGGGCAAGGAATAGTGACTTTATTCAGAAAGCCAGCAGACCAAGAAGATGGCAGACTAGTGTCCCAAATTGCCTCCTACCTGAGTTAGAATTCAGGCTTCTTTTATACTAAGAGCCGAGGGGATGTGGCTGGTTGCTGCACACTGAGGGGATGTGATAATCCTTTGTTCTTGCAGCTGCCCAGGCAGGTCTGGTCATGATGGAGGTGCCTATAAACCTCCAACAAGACAACTGTTATTCTGTTTTGCAACTTTATATAAATGAAAAGTGTTACACCTTTAAATAAAGGTCAAGGGAGGCAGAGCCTTGAGGATGGGCTGTTGTGTAGTTTTCAGGTTACAGGCAACACTGTTTTACAAAGGTGCAGAGCCAGCATGACTAGGCGCAGGCAACAGAGCACAAAGGTTAGAGCTAAAGGAATAGATCCAATACAGAATCAGGTTTGTTCTTTTCTGTGAAATAACGATTAATGTGTATTTCAGAGCCTTCTGAACACAAAATTAACACTATTAACCAATATTCCTAGGAGAATCCAAAAAGGTACACTGCTGGAGTGATCTCATAAAGGTAGGGGCAGGACTTCCCTGATAGCTGCTAAAATCCTCTCCAAAGGGTGCTAGACACACCCCTGATTGAACATAACTTAATGATTAAATTCAAAAGGTAAGGGACAAGAGCACTTATTCCCCCACCCTTCTTGTTGCCCTGTGGAAGGGTGGTAACACCCATGGTCTCCTGCCCTACACATTGCACCACTTTTCTCCATCGAGGAGTGAGAAGCCTCATTAGGGGTGGAAGCAATTAGTCCAAGTTTCTTGACTGCATGGGACTAATCTGTTAAAAGGCTGTTAACACTAGGGAATTGATTCTTTTCTTCCCTCTTTGACCCAATTCAGAGGGAGCAGCAATATATGGGGTAAATGTGTGCATTCTGCAGACTCAAACATTCCGTTGGGTGGACAATCCCATCCTTGGAGACAGGGAAGCAGAACACGGTCCTAAACAAGTCCATTTAGCTCTCAAACCTAAGCCACACTCTCCAAACAGCTTGAACTGTGTTATGATTGCCATCAAACTACCTGCTGCATCTATTTCCCAGTTACTCCCAAATTTGGGTGGGGAAAATGGACCTTATTCTTTAGCTTCCTCAAATTCCAACATATATTTTCCAATGAACTTTCCCAAAATGCCTCTTGTCAAAGATTGCGATTCAATCACATAACATTGAGTGTGGATATGGATGGAGTGGCAGGGAGAGAACCACCAGAGCAATTCAAACCGCAAGTCATCAGTCTTCCCTTGAGTCCTGAGCCACTGTCCTGGAACTCAGTCTAATAGCCTGGGCTAGCATCAAATAGATCCCAAAATGGCTTAGGCCAAAAATGACTTGTCTTATGTCAAGAAACCCATACTTGGTTTTCTTTCCCCGGGGACCCCCTACCTCATCTGCTTACAGTAGTAATAATAAATACCAGAACCTCACTCTCCTCTTGTGCTTTTCTGACTATAATGCTATTGGCTAAAATCAATCTGAAGTCTGGGTTTAAGACAGGCCTGAGACTAGAGTGAGGCTAGAGAAGTGCCTAGGGCACCACATTTAAGGAGGCACTTTCTATCAGGGCCTGAGAGTGACTGCTTTTTTATATGTGTTACCCTAGGTGTCTCTCTTGCCTCATTCTAGTCCCAGCTCTGAGTTAGGAGTGCCCACAAGGTAATCCATAGAAATCAACCTCCCAGGGCACAGAGCTGGGTGGTAAGTAGATTTAAGGATCAATTGGAAGATAGTACACACTGTCAGAAAGTTCTTTACTAATAGTAAGTTAAAAATCTATGGGGAATCCCCTGGCAGTCTAGTGGTTAGGACTCAGTCACTGCCGGGGGTGGGGGGGTGGGGGGGTGGGGGGGGGGGGGGGTGGGGGGGGTTCAATTCCTGGCTGGGGAACTAAGATCCCAAAAGCCTCGCAGCACAGCCAAAAAAAACAAAAACAAAAAAAAACACAGACTTGTGTTTAAAAAAACAAAAAAATCTGATTAACATCCTATAGGGAAATGAATTTAAAATTTTGAGGTTATCTTTTCCACCAGAGGGAAATCAATTATATCTCTACAGATAAAATTTATTTCCATTGCTGTGAACAAGTCATTTGCATTACAGTTGATTTTCTACAGGTAGAAAGCCCATCAAAGGTGCACACCCCCGGGCTTCCCTGGTGGCGCAGTGGTTGAAGGTCCGCCTGCCGATGCAGGGAACACGGGCTCGTTCCCCCGGTCCGCGAAGATCCCACATGCCGCGGAGCGGCTGGGCCCGTGAGTCATGGCCTCTGAACCTGCGCGTCCGGAGCCTGTGCTCCGCAACGGGAGAGGCCACAACGGTGAGAGGCCCGCGTACCGCAAAAAAAAAAAAAAAAAAGGTGCACACCCCTATAGAATTAATCTACCAAGGATCCATCCAACAATTCCCAATGCTCCACTGCAAGGACAATCAGTAATCACCTTTCTTATTTCTACAGTTGGATAAATTTTTAAACATTCCTCCTCTTGCCTGGAAGCCATTCAGATATTTAAAGACATCAGAGACATCTCATTTTTCTCCAGGAGTCAGGTGCCCAGGATTAAGCACAGGTGAGGTATGAGCAACACGGTGTTTTATTTCAATTCCCAAAGGGAGAATCAAAACCACTTATTATTAAAACTGGGGTATATTATTAAATGTAAATCCCACTTACCGCCTATTTCACTCTAAAGAAAGCCTTCATTATATATATTCTCTGCCCAAAAAAGAAGTAGGACAGTACTTGTAGCTATAGCAGTGGGTTGACAACAGAAAAAAAAAAGAACTAGTAAGACAAGTAGTCACAATGTAGATTCCAAAGTGGCGTTTAGTTTGTCAACATGCTTAATTAATTTTAGTCAATAATTAATTTGATCTAAACACTAGACTTCTGTGTGAAACAGAATCAAAATATGGCCTGTGTGTTTCAGATATGAACTATCTATGTTTAGTGGCAATAATTGGTAATTGATGCTGCTAAAGGCAATTCTATTTCATTCTGTTGCCTTATTTTTCTTTCTGTTAGCATCCTTACTTTCATGTTCTTTTCTTTCATTGATTTGCTTAGGACCTCAGAGGTTAAAAAAGGATCTTGAAAATCTTCTAGACCAGAGCTGTCTGGTAGAATGTTCTGCAATGATGGAAAAGTTCTATATTTGTGCTGTTCAATATAGTAACTGCCAGCCACATGTGGCCATTAAACACTTAAAATGTTTCTAGGGCAGGGTTTCTCAAACTCAACACTATTCATGTTTTGGGCTGAGTATTTCTTTATCGTTGCCAACATTGCTGAGAAAATTCATGCACCATACTGAGTAGGTCCATGCACAGTCATCCTATTTAATTTCAACCTCATTCTCTCAGCTCTCAGCAATCTTCTTATTTAACTCCTGTTGACTTCCCTTTGCGCGTTCCATGGTTGTTGTTCCAAACTCTCCCACTCTGCTCAAACTCATGACTTCACCCTGCCCACCAGTTCCCAGAATAGGAAGAAAGCAAGACCAGTTGCAACTGTAATATGAGATTACTTCCTGTGTAATCCTGGAGTTTACTTAAAATTTCCACTTCCTATGTAGACAACAGTACTGATCATCTCTGAATTTCTCCATGCTATGAGAAATTCATAGCGGGGTTACTTGTTTTTGTTTTTTTGTTGTTGTTGTTGTTTCTTGCGGTACGTGGGCCTCTCACTGTTGTGGCCTCTCCCGTTGCGGAGCACAGGCTCCAGACGCGCAGGCTCAGCGGCCATGGCTCACGGGCCCAGCCGCTCCGCGGCATGTGGGATCTTCTTAGACCGCGGCACGAACCCGTGTCCCCTGCATCGGCAGGGGGACTCTCAACCACTGCACCACCAGGGAAGCCCCATAGCGGGGTTACTTGTATTCTTGGAGCAAAGAGAGGGAGCCCAGTACAGTGAAAAGAACACTGATGAAGATACAAGAGGCCAGAGTTTTTCAACAGTTCTATTCATAATTCACATGGTTGATTGGGCAAGACTTTCAACCTGTCCAGCCTCAGATTTCCCACTTGCATACGAGAGAACACTTCTAATGATTTTTTTCTCAAGATTTTAGATGACATTTCCAGGTCTAGACCTTTAAGATTCTACCTTCTTCCTCTTTACTGTTCAACTTTTAATCAAAAAATGTTTATTGAGTACGTACTATGTGCCATCACTGTGCTAGTTGCTGAAAATGTAGCAATGACTAGGACAGACTCGGCTTATGCCCTCACATAATTTGATGGGGAAGTGAACTACCTGTTCAGTGCTCTACCCTGAGAAAGCTCAGCCCTAGGGAAAACAATCTAAGCCACAGATTGCTCTGTTCTTAGGCTAATCCACGGGTACCAGGAGGGTGAGACTAGGCCTCCTCTCAGTTCGTGATTTCTCCCATGCAGCTATGTCGACTGCTTAGTAGAACCGGGGTTATATGCAGAAGATTTAATAATGAGCACAGTACAGGCACTGGCCGAACTTATGGCTGAAGCAAGGTATTATTCCTAGACTTGGTTGCAGGTTTGTGGGGAGGTCTGAGGGATTTCAGAGGAGGGGCTAAGATGACCATGGCTGTAGGTCAAGTCTCAGAGGATCTGAGGAAGTTACTGCTTACCAGCATTTATAGAAATATTCCTACATTCTAACTGAAGAGTCGCCATACTGGTGTGTTGCTACTGAATATCAGTGCGAAGTAGAATTGATGAGGCAGCATGGGCACACAGCTATGTTACTTATCAACAACTTAGCCTTTCCAAAGTCACCAGGAGAAGCCTTCAGTACCCCAACATTTCTTAGAGATGCCTCCTTGGGTCTTTATACGTATGTAAACCCTCCATCTTAACTTTAGTTTCTTCTCTTGACTCTACTCAAGTTATCATCCAGGACCTCTTTCTCCTGGGCCATCTCATACTTCTGCCTACTTCTGAGTCCAAACAGGCCCATCACCTCCTTGTATTGACATATTAATATGTGGAGTGGTTTAGTATCCTAGACTACCTCTTTTGACCCAATGCATTGTCCTTCCCTGGAAATAACTCTAAGGATAGTTATTTTTTGCCGAATGTGGAGAAGCCATATTATGCTTCTGTAATCCAAATTATGCAAAGAGCTACTCCACTTCTCCTCTGTCTCTCTTCCTACCTTTCTCTCTTTTAACATATATGTATCATATGCCTACTTTATGTAAGACACTCTTCTAGGTATCAAGAATACAGCTGTGAACAAAAAAAAGTCTCCACTCTTATGGACATGGACCTTGAAGTTGATGAAACAAGCTTCTAGCCCCTTTTTCTAAGGCTTGGATTATATTTTATACATTTTATAAAATTTGCAGAAGATGTTTGAGCTGAAATTGTTTAAGAATGTTGTCTCTTTCCACTTCATTTTTTTTTTTACCATCAAATTTCCCCTCATAGCAGATGACACTGAGTGGCAGAAGTAATATTGGGAATCCTTCTAAGGAGAAACTGAATTAGGAATATATCTGGTCTGGGTTTAGTAGGTTGTATATAGATGGTATGCAGCCACTTCTGTATGAAGTTAAGTTGTTTTAATGTAGGAATGGCTTCCAAGAATATTCCCACCATCTACTGCGCTACTTACATACCATGTGACACAAATTTACAGGTCCAGAGGACATATCATGAAATAAAATGTGTCCAGTAGTGGCCAATTTCAAAACTTTATGGCTATATGAAGAAACAAGATCTGTAACATACAGAATCTGAAGCTATCTCTGAAGCCTTCTTCCAGTCATCAAACACAATTATTAGCAGAGGATTTGAGTTTTATCAATACTTAGCCAAAACAGAAATCCTCTCTTGTTGGCAAATACTCGGTAATGTAGTATACACAGTTATAAATGCATTTTTTTTCTGTTTTGATGGGAATCTTGCAAAATAGAACTTATTAGAATTTCTGTGTTTGTAGGGTGTGTATTTGCAGTAGAACTACAGTGAGTTTGGGTGTCAAGATGCATATTTATAAATCCTATCTACCAATAATGATAACAAACTGGTCAAACCATGCCAGAAGAACGACTGAATTATTTTCGTGTTATCTCTATTAAAAACAGCACAGGGAGATCAGCTCGGTGCTTTGTGACCACCTAGAGGGGTGGGATAGGTAGGGTGAGAGGGAGGGAGACGCAAGAGGGAAGAGATATGGAGATACATGTATATGTATAGCTGATTCACTTTGCTATAAAGCAGAAATGAACACACCATTGTAAAGCAATTATACTCCAATAAAGATGTTAAAAAAATTATAAAATTTTATTACATACAGAAGCAGTCAAATAAAAATGCAGCAAAAGTATAGAAAAATTATAGATAGAAATGTGACAAGCAATTAATAAAGATATAGTTTCTGTGAATTGTCAGATTTTAAAAAGTTGTTAGTTGTGGTTTCTTATATTAAGTAGATATCCATTTTGGTACCTTATTTTACATGCTTAACTTTGCATTTTTTTCTTAGGAAGGACTCACAAAGCTTCAGGTTTCATAAAACTTCCATCCACCCCTGCTCATGGAGCTAATATTTTATTGGGAGGAGACAGACAATAAGCTAATATAACATAATCAATAAGTGGCAAAGCTGAAAGAAAAGATAAGGTAAGGTTAGAGAACAGTAAGCCATAGGAAGTATGACATTTTAGGTAGGTTGGTCAAAGAAGACTCTTAAAAACAAAAAAACTACTAAACTAAGACTTTATTTGAATTTCACCAGTCTTTACACATTGTTATTTTTCTGTTTCAGGATCCAATTCAGGATACCACATTGCATTTCTTCATCTTGTCTTTTAAGTATCCTCTAATCTGTGACAGTTTTCAGTCTTTCCTTGTTTTTTATGATCTTGAGAGTTTTAAAGAACACTGGTCAAGTATTTTGTAGAGGCCCTGAACTTAGGTTTGTCTGATGTTTTCTTATGATTAAACTAGGGTTGTGAGTTTCAGGGAAGGATACCACAGAAGTGAAATGTCTTGCTAATCACATCATATCAGGGAGTACATGTTAACTACATGACAATAGCATCAAGAGGAATAAAGTATTTAGCAATAAACTTAACCAAGGAGGTGAAAGACATGTACACTAAAAACTACAAAACATTGCTAAAAGAAATTAAAGAAGACACAAATTAATGGAAAGATATCTGTGTTCGTAAATTGAAAGACTTAATATTGTTAAAATGAACATACTACCCAAAGAAATCTACAGTTCAGTGCAATCCCTATCAAAATCCTATGGAGTTTTTTGCAGAAAGAGAAAAAAATTCTAAAATTCATATGGAACCACAAAAGCCTCCAAATTACCAAATAACTCTTGAAAAAGAAGAACAAACCTGGAGGCCTCACACTTCCTGGCTTCAAAACATATTACAAAACTACAGCAATCAAAACAGTATGATACTAACATAAAGACAGGCATACAGACCAGTGGAACAGAATAGAGAGCCCCTAAATAAATCCATGTGTGTATGATCAAATGATCTTCAACAATGGTGTCAAGACTATACAATGGGGAAAGGATAGTCTCTTCAACAGATGGTGCTGGGAAAACTGTATATTCATATGTGAAAGAGCAAAATTAGAGTCTTATATTACACCATATAGAAAAAAATCAACTCAAAATAGATTAAAGACTTAAATACAAGTCCAGAAATTATGTGATTCTTAGAAGAAAACATAGAAGAAAAACTTCATAACATTTCTCTTAGCAATGATTTCTTAGTTATGACACCAAAAGAACAGGCAACAAAAGCAAAAATAGACAAGTGGGACTACATCGAGCTAAAAAGCTTCTGCACCACAAAGGAAATGATCAGCAGAGTGAAAAGGCATCCTATGGAATGGGAGAAAATACTTGCAAAACACATTACGTGATAAGAGATTACTATCCAATATATATGACGAACTCCCACTAATCACTAGCAAAAAAACAAATAACCTGATTTTAAAATGGGCAAAGGACTTGAATAGACATTTCTCCAAAGAAGACATTCAAATGGCCAACAGGTATATGAAAAGTTGCTCAACATCAGGGAAAGGCAAATCAAACCACAGTAAGATATTGCCTCATACCTGTTAGGATGGTGATTATACAAAACAAAACAAAAACAGAAAATAAGTATCAATGAGGCTATGGAGAAATTGGAAACCTTGTACACTGTTGGTGGGAATGTAAAATGGTGCAGTCACTATGGAAAACAGCATGGAGATTCCTCAAAAAAATTAAAATTAGAACTATCATGTGAACCAGCAATCCCACTTCTGGTATTTACCCCAAAGGCCTGGAAATGGGATTCCGAAGAAATATTTGCACTACCATGTTCACTGCACCATTATTCACAATAGCCAAGACATGTAAACATCCTAAATGTCCTTCAATGGATGAATGGATAAAGGAAAAGGTATATCAATATAATGAAATATCATTCAACCTTTTAAAAGAAGGAAATCCTGCAATATGTAATAACATGGATGAAACTTGGACATTAAACCAAGTGAGATAAGCCAGTCACAGAAGGACAATTAAACTGCATGATTCCACTTATGTAAGATATCTAAAGTAGACAAACTCAGAAGCAGAAATTAGAATAGTGGTTTCTGGGGGCTGGAGAGAAGGGACAATGAGGAGTTGCTCTTCAATAGATACAGAGTTTCAGTCATGCGAGATGAAAAAGTTCTAGAGACATGTTGCACAACAACGTGCAAAGGTACAGTTAACTCTACGATGCTACATACTTAAAAGCTTGCTAAGAGAGTAGATTTCATGTTATGTGTTTTTTCCTACCATTAAAAAAAAAACAACTTGCCGCCAAATCCATGATTACAGATTTTCTCCATTGTTTTCTTCTAGACATTTTATACTTTCAGGTTTTATATTTAGATCTATGATCTATTTTGAGTTAATTTTTATATAAGGTATATGGTATGTGTTGAAGTTCATTTTTGTTTGTTTGTTTTTGTTTATGGACATCCAATTGTTCCAGCACTATCAAAAAGACTATTCTTTCTCTATTGAAATTGTGTATCTTAGGCAAAAATCAATTGACTGTATTTGTGTGTCTATTTTGGGGCTCTCTATTCTACTCCATTGATCCATATGAATATCCTTATGTTAGTATCACACTGTCTTGATTACTGTGGCTTTATAGCAAGGCTTAAAAATGGGTAGTGTGTGGGCTTCCCTGGTGGCGCAGTGGTTGAGAGTCCGCCTGCTGATGCAGGGGACATGGGTTCATGTCCCGGTCCGGGAAGATCCCACATGCCATGGAGCGGCTGGGCCCGTGAGCCATGGCCGCTGAGCCTGCGCATCCGGAGCCTGTGCTCCACAACGGGAGAGACCACAAAAGTGAGAAGCCCGTGTACTGCAAAAAAAATAAATAAATAAATGATGGGTAGTGTGGGTCTTCCACCTTTCCTAATTGTTTTGGCCATTCTCATTCATTTGCCTTTCCATTTACATTTTAGAATCATCTTGTCAACATCTATAAAAAAAGCTTGCTGGAATTTTGACAGGAATTGCATTAAATCTATAGATAAGTTTTGAGAGAATTAACACCTTAATGATATTGTATTTTCCAACCTATGAACACAGTATAGCTCATCATTTCTTTAGTTCTTTTTCATTTGTTTCTTCAGGGTTGAGAGAGACCACTTTGATAAGATGAAATTTGAGTTAAGATCTGAATTAAGCGACAGAATGAACCATGGAGATATGTGGAGGAACTGTATTCTAGGCAAAGTACAATAAATTCAAAGGGCCTGAGGCGGAGTGGAATTCAAGGGTTCTAGGAACAGCAAAGGGGCCATTGTGGCTGAGTTGACAGAGGTGGAGCGGAAGGGGTAGAGGGTGAAACCACAGAGGTAACAAAAGGCCAGACCACGTAGGGCCTTGTAAACCATTATAATGTTTTGAATTTTATTCAGAATAAGATGGGAAGTGACTGAACAGTTTTGAGCAGTGGTGTGATATTTGACTAATATTTTATGTTACTTTGGGTGCTTTGGGGAGAAAGGATTAATGAGGAATGGTGAGTACAAGATAAAAGCAGGGAAACCATTGAAGAGACAATTACAATATTTTAGCAAGAGCAGATGGTGACTTGGACTAGGGGGCCAGTAGAAGAAGTAATAAATGTTGGAATAAGGATGGACAGTCAGCCCTCCATACCTGTGGGCTCCACAACTGCAGATTCAACCAACCATGGATAGAATATATTCCAAAAAAAAAAAAAATTCCAGAAAGTTCCAAAAAGCAAAACCTGAATTTGCCCACACTGGCAACTATTTACATAGCATTTACCTTGTATTCAGTATTATAAGTAACCTAGAGATAATTTAAAGTATGTGGGAGGGTTAATAGCTTACAAGCAAATACTGTGCCATTTTACATAAGGGATTTGTGCATCTTCGGATTTTGGTTTCCGTGGGGGTCCTAAAACCAATCCCTCTCGGGTATCAAGGGAAGACTGCACTTTAAAGATGTAGTTAATGGGATTGGCTGAAAGTTAGCTATGGGCTGTGAGAGAAAAAGAGAAGTCAGAGATGACTCCAAAGTTTTGGACTTAAGCAACTGGAAGAATAGTTTCCAACAACTCAGTTGGGGAAGACTGTGAGAGAAGTTTTGGAAGGTGTTTATCTGATTTAGAAGGCATGAGCAGGGGAAAAATGATTCTTTCTAAAATCTTTTTCACCTTTGAATTTTAAGCACAGAATCTAAGGATTTGCAGCCTATGATCCGTGTACATTGCAGTGGCAACCATCTGTAGTAACCAGCAGCCTGTGCATTGTGGTCTGAACATGAATGGTAGGGGGAAGGCAATAGGCAGAGAGTAGGAAAAGACTATTCCAATGAGTAACTCAGTTTATCATGTCTCTTAAAGAGCATGTAGGAATGGGTGTTACCTGAGTCTGTGGGTAGGGAAGACCTCACTGAAGAGTCTCTCTTTTGAGACCTGAAGAAGTTAGCCAGAGGAGGGAGGTGGGGTTTGTGGGAAGGGGGTTTAATCTATAAGTCAAGTGATGAGCAGGTGCAAAGATCCAGAAATGAGAGGGTGTATTTGAGGAATTAAAGAAAGTCAACCATGAATTTAGAGCAGGGAGAGCCAAAAGGAGAAAGCTGTGAAGTAAGGCAGGAGATAGATTTTATCCTGATAATTAGATCTGCATTTTACAGAATCGCTGTGGCTGCTGTGTAGCTGCTATGTAGAAAATGAATTGTAGACCCACAGTCATCTGGCTGAAGACTAGTGACGATGTCGTTGCAGTAGTCTTGGTGAGGGATGAAGATGACGGCAGCGGGTTCAGACTTGGGAGGTATTTAGGGGACTATATATGGCAGATGAGAAGAGAGAGGCCCTGAGAGTAACTACTAGGCTTCTAAGGTGAGCAACCTGGTGAATGGTGCTTCCTTTTACTAAAATGGGGACGTCAGTTATTAATTGTCTCTCAGCTCCAAACTTTGCACTAGGTTTGGACCACCCTTCTCTATTCTGCTTTGTGAAGCTGGTGCTTGTATTTTGCAAACCATGCATCCGCTTTGCCAGCTGGCTCTGTGTTAGGCCCCGTCATAGGTGGTGCTAGAGGGAGATAGCAAAGCTGGAGGAGGAAGAAAAAAATGTCCTTTCCAGTCTGCCTTCTGTTAGCAATGCTCCAGCAACAAGTCTTCAGCCCAGGAACAGCAGGTCCTTCGCATAGCAGCAGGTGAAAGCCATTTGCGGTTTTCCCTGAATTTGCAGGGCCAATCTATTAGTGCCTCCCAGAGCCCACAGCATCAGCCAGTTGGTGCTTCCTCCTCAAAGGTCTGGATCCCAGGCTTACGGGGAGCCTTTTCTAAACTAAAGATTCCGGTATCAGCTGAGCAGCATCTCTTCCTCAGAGGTCTGTGTTTTAGCTACTAGGGTTCCTCCTATAGGTTTTAATAATTTCAGTCTCCTCCCATTATTCCCCCTTCCCTTCCTGCATTTGCTACCTCCATGATACCTTGGAGGGTTTTTTTTAAACCTTGAATTTGATGAATTTATTTTTATTTATATTATTTATTTTTGGTCTCATTAGGTCTTCGTTGTTGCACGCGGGCTTTCTCTAGTTGCAGCGAGCGGGGGGCTACTCTTCATTGCAGTGCGAGGGCTTCTCAGTGCAGTGGCTTCTCTTGTTGCAGAGCATGGGCTCTAGAGCGCAGGCTCAGTAGTGGGCTTAGCTGCTCCGTAGCATGTGGGATCTTCCCGGACCAGGGCTCGAACCCATGTCCCATGCATTGGAAGGAGGATTCTTAACCACTGCGCCACCAGGGAAGTCCCTAGTTAATATTTCTTTATATTAGATTCTCTCTAATCAAATAACTAGTGTTATTTCTGTCTCCTAACTGGACTCTGATTGATACAGAAATTGTTACTAGGAGTGGTTCCAGGAAACAGACCCTAAAAGATGGGATTTGGGGATTGGTTTGGTTTTGTCCTTGGATCTGAATGTAGAGCTGAGCTCCTTGCTAATGGGAAATGAATACTGGTTACCCATGTCATGCAGAAGTAGCATGATTGATTAAATAATCACCTGTAGTTGATTGTGAGGAAGTGCCTGCTGACCCAAGTGCCCTGGAGCCTGTGCCTGCTGCACTTGACCGTCACAGCAGTAATTATGACCATGAAGACCGTGGTGTGGGATAGATTCTTCTGAGTGGACTAAAGCACTTACAGAAAGAAAGTATCAAACTCAGGTCCTTATACTCTCTGCTTCGGTTTCATCAGAGAGCTAGAGAAATTCTATGGCAGCTCTAAAAGAATCTCTCATTTCTTGTAGTTACACGACTGGTATTCCTAAAAGTGAATAAATATATACTTGTCCAGTTTACAGAATTTACATCAGTTGAATTTACAGCTTTGCCATGTCTCTTATGAAGAAGTTAGTTAAATGATAGGGAAGCAGAGGGACCCTAAATCTTGAAGTGGGGATACATCCGGCTGGATTTAGATCAAGTTGAGATCAAGTTCAGGTCACTCTGAACCTCTTCTAACAGTAGAAGAAGCTTGTCCTGCTGTGCCTGATGCTAGCCTTTCCTTGCTTGAAAACTATCCACTATCCCCATTAGTAGGGTCAGATATCAGTATGCTCCAGGGGAGCAAGTACAAAGTCTGACCCAGGAGGAAGCAGTTTATATACCAAAAAAACTGCAAGATTTTCCTAATTTATATCAATATAAGCCTGGAGAATATGTATAGGGATGAGTTTTAAGGAAGATGGACCATAACACTGGATTGGGCCATATGTATTGACATGAGTGCTCTTACCAGAGGTTCTGGATTTAATGTTTTAACTCATGTAGGTGGAAATATTCTGACAATTTATAGTTAGTTAACTAAGACCTGGCCTTAAAAGTGGCCTCTGTTTAATGAGATCGAGAGACCAAAACTTCCTCCATTATAATGTAGATGAAGGAATGCCAAGGTTTAGGGAGATAGGAATATTGGAGGGCTTTTATCATGAATAATCTACATATCCATCTCTCAACTACATCCTGAGAGGACACGCCCATCATCAACACGTTGAGAAACATCTTTTTGTGTAGAGCATATACACCCTTGAGAAGTTCTGTCATGGCTGTTCTCCATAAGCCAAGCATAAAGGTGGGAAATTTCACTATTGAGGTGGGCTTACTATTTATAATAGAGATGATAGAAGTCTGGAGTATCAGAGGCAAGTAGCAGTTCTTAACCACCAAAGGCGAGATGGGCATATTTACCATAAAAGGAAAGCAGTAACATAGTGGTAACCAGAATATTTTAATCCCCAGGAATCTTTGGCAGTGGCTAATTGATTACAACATCCCTAAGAATGCAATAGCAAGGCAACCTACTAAAATGGTGCTTAATCTATATAACAGGAAAAGCCAGACTGACAGCAAAAAAATCTAACTTGAGTTTCTAAAATGGAGACTCACAGTCTCTTACTCAGTTTCCAGACATAAGCCAGTTTATAGAACCAGAACCCTTTGCACTGAAGGGGGTGTCAGGTGTCCTTGAGGAAGGCTCCTGTATCATGGTACAAGTATACACCATATCTTCCTCCGAGTCTTCCTCAAAGGGAACTGCAGTGATCTACTAGAGTGACTTTGTACTGGGGGAAAGGACATACGCAGACCTTTTGGGGATTATGGAACGCTGGCTACTTGATACTAATTCCTGGGCACCCACATCACTGTAGACTACCAGTGAAACTGGGGGCTGAGTCAGGTGACAACTAGAGTCTTAGCCCAAATCTGAAACACGGTGGGCCCAGTGGGTCTGTAGAGCCACTGTGTGGTTATTTATCCAATTCTTGAATGTATAATTAGAAGAGATGCATGTTTAGACATAACAGATATACTTGGCAACTAGCAAAATCCTCACAATGGCTCTTTGACTCATGGAATAAAGACCATAATTGTAGAAAGCGAAAGCCTCTGGAACTTTCCCATCCTACCGGAACAGTAACAAAAGGGAATAGCATATTGTTAGGGAAATTGCAGAGATTATTGCCATCATCAAAGACTTGGAAAGATGCATGAGTGGTGATACCTATCACATTTCCATTTAACTCACCTGTTTGTCCAATACAGAAGGCAGATCTTGACAAATATCTGAGAATGATTATAAACTTAATCAGGAGGTGACTCCAGTTTTAGATAATGTTTCACATGTAGCATTTTTACTGAGGCAGATCAACACTACAGCTCCTGACACCTAGTATGCTGTATTGATATGGCAAATGCTTTTTTCTCTTCATCAGTTTATTAGGACTGACTAGAAGCAGTTTACTTCTTAAATGGCAGGGTCAGGAGTACATCATCACAGTCTAGCCTCAGGGTTGCATCAAATCTCCTACTCTCTGCCATAATATAGTCCACAGGGATCTTAATCATCTGAACATTCTCATACAAAATCAACTGGTTCAGTATAGGGATTGAAATATGCTAATTGGATCTGATAAACAGGAAGTAGTAAATTTTTTACATTTATTTTCTTTTGGCCAAACTGTGCAGCATGTGGGATGTTAGTTCCGCGACCAGGGATCGAACCCATGCCCCCTGCACTGGAAGCTCAGAGTCTTAACCACTGGACTGCCAGGGAAGTCCCGAGGAAGTAGTAAATATTTTGGATAGTTAAGTAAGACAGCCAGGATCTCAGCTGGTCAGAATTCATTACTTGATACAATGGGGAACAGTGGAGGAGAAGCAGTTTGCTGGTGTTCAGGGGATAAGGATGAATTTAGTTTTAGACATGTGGAAGAGCCTCAGAGAGAGTCATCCAAGTGAAGATGTTCAAGACACAGTTGGATATACAAACCTGGAGTTCAAGAGAACATACATGAGTAGATTTAGGAAGTGTTGATGGAATGTTAAATCATAACTGAAGCCATGGAATGAGATGATATTATTTAGTGAGAATATGTAGAATCAAATGAGAAGACCCACGACTGAGCCTTGAGGCATATGAAACTTTTATTTTAAAGATATGGTAGAAGAGGAGGAACCAGCAAAGACAAATGAGAGGGGCATCCAGAGAACCAGGAGGAGTTGCAGAGAGTGTGGTGTCCCAGGAATCAAGGGAAGAGAGTGTAGCTAAGGGAAGGGAGAGGGTCAGCAGTGCAAATGCTGTGAAGTGGTCAAGCAAGAGAAGGACTGAGAGTCAGCTGGGTTTACTTCCATGGAGGTCATTGGTGACTTAGGGGTGACCAGCTTCAGTGTAGTGGAGGGGATAAAACTAGTTTGGTTTGAGTTGAAGCGTGACTGGAGGTGGTTGTAGATTGGGCAGAGCCATGTGAATAGGTGGATAGTGAGGCCAGTCAGTTCACAGAGACAGAAGAATCAAAGCTGCTGACTTTGGATGGATTTGTATGAGGTTCAGTTGTAAATAAATTGAGTTTGAAATGTCTCTGTATTTTCAATGCCTAAATTGATGTCTGGTATGGTATTGTTGTGAATGGGTCATGAGTGACAATGATTTTAATAGACTGGTGTTCCTATATCCTGATTATTCTTCATAGCATTGCTAAACACTAAACTTGGCAACTGAAGGAGGTAATGGCATTGTGAGAACTTCAGAAGCAAGTATGTCCACCTACCCCAAATAAGGCAGGGGTGTCCAGTGGAGGAGCACAAACTGAATGTTGAACGGACTAGGGCCAAATCTGTACAGTTACTTAGAGCTGTGAGACTCAGGGCATGCCTAATACTTCCACTAGGCCTTTGTTTTCCTGTTTATAAGTTGTTTCACCATACCTACTTCCTAGAGTGGTAAGGATGCAATAAGATAATGAATTTCAATTGCAGCACATTGCCAGGCCACCCATCAGTCGTCATTGAGGTCATTCCTTCCAGCCCAACACAGAGAGGTATAAGGCACTGCAGAGAAGCTGCACGCTACTTCTTTGCACTTTGGTTCTCAGAATTTTAAAAGCATTGTTCAAATAGGAAACACCTATGACCTTTGCTCCCTGGCTATAGCATAATCAGTGGTACAACACAGTACGTTATTGGGTATGATCTAGGCTGGCTGATCTAGTGAAACAAGAAATTGGTGAACACCAAAAAGGCCAAATAAATTCCAGTATAAGAAGAGCAAGTGAGCCAGGGCAAATTGAGAAGTGTAGGGAAAAGTACTGATCAATTTCCTTCATGGAGAAACATGACGGCTAAAGCAAAAGACATGATTTAAATACAAAGAAGATTTTTCTGCTAGTAATTACACCTAGCAAGATATAAAATATTTCAACCTACAATGTTGACATTTCCAACTAGAGTAGGCTTGTATATCAATGAGAACATTTAAATCCAGTCTTTCCAATCTTGTACAGCTTTTTAAGATATTTTTTAAACTTTATTAAATTTTATCAGATAATGTATAAATTTCCCATATATAATTCTGTGATTAATATTACTAAGGTTAGGAAAGAGGTTTGAGTACCTAAAATACCTAAAAGTCTAATTCCCTATAATAATACCCTACTACAGTATTGGTACATATCTTTTTTTTTATTGGGGTATAGTTGCTTTATTTTTTCTTTTTATTTTTTTAAAAGATTTAATTTCATTTATTTTTGGCTGTGTTGGGTTTTCGTTGCTGCGCGCAGGCTTTCTTTAGTTGCAGCGAGAGGGTTGCGGCTCTTCGTTGTGGTGCACGGGCTTCTCATCGTGGTGGCTTCTCTTGTTGTGGAGCACGGGCTCGAGGCACGCGGGCTTGAGTAGTTGTGGCACATGGGCTCAGTAGTTGTGGCTTGCAGGCTCTAGAGCGCAGGCTCAGTAGTTGTGGCGCACAGGCTTAGTTGCTCCATGGCACGTGGCATCTTCCCGGACCAGGGCTCGAACCCGTGTCCCCTGCACTGGCAGGCGGATTCTTAACCATTGTGCCACAGGAAAGCCCCTTAGTACCTATCTTATCTCTTATTATCTAATGAGAATGCGTCACTCCTCTACACTTCAAAGCATTCTACTGAGGCTCCACAAATCATTACTGGAGTTAAGAAAACCCAACACAGTTCTTGGCCTGTCTATGGTAGGTCTTAGTGTATACTTGCTAATAAATTACATAATCATGCTGAGAAAAACAACAGTAATTGCTTGGATCAGTACTTTTTAGGAGATTTATTTTCATTTCATTTTGTGTAATTGCAATTGATTTGTTGCAGAAATTTGTACCTGGCATTTCATACTCCATAGAGTAGCACTTGAACTATTATCTGGCCTCTTTCACTGGTTTCCATTATCACCACCTGACTTTATAAAAGGAAATTTCCTTTTCATACAGTGTTAGTGGTAATATAAAATTGGTACAACCTCTTTGGAGATCAATTTGTTCATTCTATTAATTTTTTTAAAAAGTAGTCTTTAATTAAGCAATTCCACTTCTAGAAACTTATACCTGTACAAAGTTGAATGGACAAGGATAATCAAAGCTGCATTGTTTATAAACTGAAAAAATGGCAACAACTTAAAAATGTCTATAGGATGGACCACATCAATCATGATGCATCTAGCTGATAGAATTCTCTGCAGCCATTAAAAAGAATGAGGTAGAGTTTCTTTACTGCCACAGAAAGGCCTTCAAGGAATAAAAAGTGAAAAGAGAAAGGTTGCATAATCATAATGATAATAATAGTAATTATTATTATTAGGAACATTTGTAAAGTGTGTACTATATTCTAAGCATTTAACTTTATTAACTTACTTAATTCTCATCACCACCCTATGAGGTGGGTGCTATTGTTATCCCCATTTTACAGATGAGGGAACTGAACCACCGTAACATCAAGCAACTTGCCGGAGATCACAAAACTAGTGTCAGAGGCAGTACCTGGTTTGAGCATCAGTGTTTTTACCTGGCTTTCTTCATTTATGTTAAAAAATGTATAACAATACATGTCTATAAATATATGTGTATGTATATATATGCATATGTGTGTGTATATGTATTTGTATAGGCACAGAAAGTGGCTCTAAGCAGAGCCTCGAGATGGTTAGCAGTTGCTTTCTCTGAAAAATGGGTAGGGGTGAGAGAGGAAGAGAGCAAGATAGTTATGCGATACAAGTCTCTTTTGCTTGTTTGCTTTTGTAATGAGGGACATTATTATTTTAATAATAATTTTTTTCACAAGGGATGTTTCTCAAAATATAATTTTCGAGTTATTTTTCTTCTGCTGCCAGCAGTTAAGGAAGAAATTTGGCCACTTCTTTCATTGTTGAAAAGTTATACCATTCGCTGATTCATTTAGCAAAAACATCTAAAGTGTGCTAGATGTCCCTGCCTCACCCAGCCCTCAATGAGCTCACTGTCAAGTGGAACAGACTGACATGTAAACATATAATTCCAGAGCCTCTATAAAGGGGATGCACAAAGATGCAGTGGGAGAAGCACAAAGGAGAGATGTCATTTCTGTGGAGGGCAAGGAGAGGCGGTGTGAAGGAAGGTGCCCAGAGAGGAGATAATATTTTGCCTAAATACTAAAAGAAAAGTAACAGTTCTTCAGGAGACAGTGGAGAGGAGGGAGAGAAAAAGCACCCCAGATGTAGGGAATATGGGAGTAAAGACACAGGAGTAAGGACACAGGAACCCACGTTATTCTTCAGGGAACTGGGTGTAGTTTGATTTAGCTGAAGCCTAGGGAGGAAAATGTAAGGACGGCAGGAGCCATGTCACCTAAGGCCTTGTGGACTGTGTTAAGAATTTCATTCTGTGTGCCAGTTTTTCCTAAGGAGCAGTCAAAGAACACAAGTGTCCCCAGGATAACATAAAATATATAAATCAAAAGATATACGTACAATGGAATATTATCTAGCCTTGAAAAGGAAAGAAATTCTGACACATGCTACATGTGGATGAACCTTGAAAATATGCTAAATGAAATAAGTCAGACACAAAAGGACAAATACTGTATGATTCTACTTATTTGAGATACCTAGAATAGTCAAATTTATAGAGACAAAGTAGAATAGCGGTTTCTAGAGGATGGAGGGAAGGAGGAATGGGGAGTTATTGTTTAGTGGTTTCATAATCTCAGTTTGAGATGACACGAAAGCTCTAGAGAAGGGTAGTGGTTAAGAGTTTCACAACAACATGAATGTACTTAACACCACTGAATTGTACACTTAAAAAGTGTTGAAATAATAAATTTTATATTATGCATATTTCACCATAATAAAAACCAGGTGACGATGGTAAATTTTGTGTTATGTATATTTTACCATAATTTTAAAATATGGAAAAATATTTTAAAGATATAGACAAAATATTTAGATAAATAATTCAAAGTTATTTTTCTGCCTTAACATTAAAATTAGATATGTCATTTCTTTGTTTAAGCTGGTAATAATGATTTGTTTCTCTTATATGACAATGTCTACTGTTTACTGAAAACCAGCTTTATATCCAGAGATGAGGAGATGTAGGCTCAGAGAGTTCAACAAACTGACCCAAGGGCACACAGCTAGTGAGGGGGCATTTCTAGGAAACCCGGAATTGGAACTCAGCTCCTAACACCTTACTGTTTCACCAACCCCCAAGCCACTTTATTATCTTGCTACTTTTTGGATATGGCAGTACAATCTCAAAGACAGTATTGTATGGTGTTTTCTGGGTTCAGAAACCGTAAGAAATCTGAGGCAACGCAGACTGAAATATTGAACAGTTGAATGTTTACTCTTGATCCACATCTGATACTTTTTAAGGGCTTAGGCCCTCTGCAAGAGAGACCAAAATAGCGTTCGAGTGAGGCTAGACGCACGCACATTGTTAACTACTCCGTCAGCCACCTGTTACCGATTGGAGGAGGGTCTGTATTTTGGTTGCGGCAGTTATCTGGAAAATACGGCTCTCAGCCCCCCCGGCCGCCAGCCTCCGCATCCCAGGTACGCGGCCCCCGAGACACCCAGCGCGGGCTTGCGCGCAGGCGTTAGCCGGTCGCTTCCTTCCGCGATTGTGCTGTGCTGCTAGGCATCCTGGTGTCCCCGAGTGGTTCCCCCTAAGCTTCTTCTCCCTCTCTGTCCGGGACTCAGGGTCGCCACTGCCCCTTCTCCGGGCCCTCTCCAAGCCCTGCCCAGGCCGAGCCAGGCGCGGCCCCTACCCTCTGACCCCGCGTTGCACAATGCCCGATCAAAGTCCCGGGGCGTGTGAACCACAGCGTCCCTGCCCCTGGGCGGGGGTGGGCGGCAGCCGCGCGGGGAGCCGAGGCGGCGGCGGCAGCCGGCCCAGTACACCGGCCCCGGTCCCGCGAGTCCCCGCGAGCTGCCGCCTCAGACCCCAGCTCTGCTCGGTCCCGCCGCCCGCCGCTCCCCTCGCAGGCCGCCGCCGCCGCCGCCGCCATGGCGGAAGTTCATAGACGTCAGCAGGCCCGGGTTAAAGGAGAAGACCCCGCGAAATCCTCCACACACAGACATGAGGAGGAGCTGGGGATGGCGTCGGCCGAAACGCTGACCGTGTTCCTGAAACTGCTGGCCGCTGGCTTTTACGGCGTGAGCTCCTTCCTCATCGTAGTGGTCAACAAGAGCGTGCTCACCAACTACAGGTAGGGCCGAGGCGGCGGCGACCCAGGCCGCGGAGAGGAGCGGGCGGCGGCGGCTGGGCGCCGGCTCCCTGGACTTTGCCTGCAAAGTTGGAGCTGAACAAAGTTGGGCGGGAGCCGGGGAGGGAGGGAGGGAGGGCGGGCGGGCGGCTGATACGCGGCCGGGGCGGCGGAGCCGGCTTGCGCGCCGGCCCGGAGTGGGGTTCCCGCTCCCGGCGCCGAGCTCGGGACTGCCGGGTGAGCGTTCGGGGCCGCGTTCGGAAAGCGCCTGCCCTGCCCGCCGTGCAGCAGCCTGGAAACGCTGCCCTTCGGAGAGACGGAGCGGAGTTGCTTCGTGACTTTTTTGACTCCTGTGCACGCCAGGCTGGGAGCCCGGAGAGGGATGCCCGGCCTTCCCCGCAGCCTGGGCTAGGTTCCGGGGCTTCAGGGTTCTCTGACTTCGCTGACAGCCTCTGGGGACCTACGCATCCTCAAGCCCATTTAAGATGATTGTGATGCTGCCACTGGGACCACAAAGGCAGAAACATTTTTTTTTTTTTTAAATGTGTGAAACTGTTCAAGAGATGTATGTCTTCACTTCCAAGACAAGTCCGTTACAGGCAGCCGACTGAAATTGTAGAATCGGACAAGAAGAGACAAGTGGCAGCCCGAGGCTACAAAATCAGCGGTGTTGCCTGACAACTGGCAGGGATTTTTCTCTGATTGTCATTTGGATGAGGGGTAGACGTTGGTGTGTTTTGTATCAAAATGCATTGTAAGGTTGCCGATGTGCAAATTGAATTCACCGAGCTCAGGTTTTTCTGACCCTGTGTTTTTTTTGTTTTCTCTACCATTTTTGTAGATTTCCCTCCTCACTATGTGTTGGACTTGGCCAGGTTAGTTGGAATCTTCAGCATTACGTGGTTTGTGTCGTTAGAACTTCTGAATGTGTCTTTATATGTAGAACAGTGAATCTGTGTTCTCTGTTTACAGATGGTGGCCACAGTGGCAGTACTCTGGGTTGGAAAGGCACTCAGAGTAGTCAAGTTTCCTGACTTTGACAGAAATGTACCTCGAAAGGTAAAAAAGAAAAAAAAAAAGTCATACTTTATGTTCTGAAAAGAAGTCACTATATATATTTTTCATCAGTGCCTTACATATTTAAAAATTGCAGCCTTGAAATCGCCCAATCCAGAGTAGGTATAATGCAGGCAAAGAATAAATATAGTAATATGTGTTTTTAAAAAGTCCCACAGTCTCTTTAAAGTTAAGAAAAAATGCCCCTAGATCTTGTGTTCTGTTTTAATTATTGAACACTTGCTGGGATTACAGTCATTTTGCATTTTCTACGTCCATCTAATCTGTGTATCCTGCATTCATTATTCTTTGGGTTTATTTTCTTATTCTTCGATCTGCCTCTGCTTGACTCCACCTGAGGATGAAATGCCTTTCATTTTTCTGCTGACATCGGAACAATGGGCTCTACATTATCATATTGTAAAGAAAGATGTTGTTGTCCCTTGTGCTTTGATCATATTCATATTTGTGTTTCTTTTTTCCCTTCCATTCTTTCTGCAGAGAGCTATTTATCCAGGAGTAATGTTGTTTGGGTGCTTCATGGGGGCCAAAATTGTGTGTGAGAACTAATCTTGTGTTTTAAGTAGAAAGAATTTGATCATATAAACAAAACTGTTTCTGTTTGAAAAGGACCTTGCTTTAGCTGTCTTTATTATTGAGTTTTGTTATCCCTTTTTAAATTTTCTAGACGTTTCCACTACCTCTACTATATTTTGGGAACCAAATCACGGGACTGTTCAGCACAAAGAAACTGAAGTATGGATAACTTTATTTTACTAGTGAGGTTAATATAATGTGTTCTTAAAATTGTACTTGAAAATGTCAAATGTTTAACACATTGTTACTGATCCTGGAAAAATGAAAGGACCAGAAACTTAATCTGTTAAGTTTGAAGAGAAAGAAGTTTTTTGTTTGTTTGGGGTTTTTTTTTCCCTTCACTTTGTTGATAGAAGTCTTAAAATGTTATAAAATACTGTGATGGGAGATTTTCATTATTTTTCCAGACCTATAATAGTGAAGGATATATGTTAGGCTTCTGAGATTTCAATTCATTAGTACAATTCATAAATAGTATATTTTAGGCAAATTCCACAAGTAAAATTAGATTGTGGATATGAGAACTTTTGTAGTTTTTCTTTTAACATGGGGTAGTTAAAATAGCATCAGATGGAACCCTGATACAAATATGATTAACATTTTACACATGGCCATATGATTTTAGAGGCAGCATTTTCACTTTTAGAAAGAAGCAGTAGCTCTCTACTCCATGACAACGCTTATTATCCTCTAACTTCCCAATTCCTGGCTTTTCCACTTAAAGAGTGTATGTATTAGGTATATGTGATGTTAAAAGTATACACATAGGGAAACCATTTAACAGAAACCCATGGCTTCACCACTGTCACGTGAGCTAAACCTCTGGCTTAATGGGTGATTGTAAAACAGAATGGAGAGATCTCTGAGGGTAGAGACCAAGCTTTTTTCATTTCCTCAGACCCAAGAAACTTGACAGAATGACCACGATGGTATTTCTGGTTAAGGTTCCATGGAAGTCAGATTTATCATGGGTGGGGCATCCTTTTACATCTCATTACCCACTTGGAAAGAAATGCAGACCTGCTGCAAAGTGCTGCTTGTATATAGAGTTTGCTCTTTTTCATCCTTTGTCATCTATCCATCTATCCATTTTTTCACACCCTATCTTTTTTTTTTTTTTTTTTTTGCGGTACGCGGGCCTCTCACTGCTGTGGGCTCTCCCGTTGCGGAGCACAGGCTGCGTACGCGCAGGCCCAGCGGCCATGGCTCACGGGCCCAGCCGCTCCGCGGCATGTGGGATCTTCCCAGACCGGGGCACGAACCCGCGTCCCCTGCATCGGCAGGCGGACTCTCAACCACTGCGCCACCAGGGAAGCCCCCTTCACACCCTATCTTTGATTGCCAGTTAAGTATAAGGCACTTTGGGGTGAGATGAGATAGATTCAGAAATAATTATGTTGCAAGAGGCTGTGTGTTTGATTAGTGCAAGCAGAATGCTCTAGGAATTTAGAGGAAGACAGGATTACTTCCACAAAAGGACAATCAAGGAATGTTTTATGGGGTAAGATTATCACTGATGTTATTTGAAAGTTAGGGGTAGGAAAGGGGTCAGTCTAGAAAAGAAAGACGAGGTCTTAAAGACTAACATGATTACCATTCAGGGTGTTTAACATAATAAGCAGGGTAAAATTAAAAGTGTCTGTTATCAGTTTTTGTTAATAGATGTATGTTTTCTACCATTTTATAATTAGTTTGGTGTTTTTCACTTCTGGTAGTTTTATAAAAGCAACCCTTTCAGGCTTTCAAATACTTTCTAGAGAGAAATAAGGATTTAATTTAGTCACAGATTAATCAGCATGGAATTTCCATAATGGAAGGAAGAGATTAGCATTATTTTAAAATACTAATTTTGGAGAATCAAATTTTATTTTACCTAAATATCTTTGCTTTTTTTCCTGCAGCTTGCCAATGTTTACAGTTCTGAGAAGGTTCTCCATCCTGTTTACAATGTTTGCTGAAGGACTTTTACTCAAGTGAGTTAAATTTCTAATATATCTAGTCTTTAACCAACTTTAATCACCCTGAAAAGGTGCCCAGCATATGTAAGATATTACAATTATTTGTGTTGTTTCTACTTAATCTTTTGAGAAGTTTAAGCAACTTTCTCCCTTTGCTGTAGGAGTTGATAGTTTATGGCTTCCTTATGGAAGCCTGGCTGAACATGAGGTATACTTTCAAGAATTCCTATACCTACTGATGCCACTGGGTGAAGCTGGGTCAGAAGATCAGTATAGGCTTTAAATAGTGTTCATGTCTTGGCTACTTTTACTACAAATGTGTGTGGCCATTTTCAACTTAAAGAAATCTGATTAGCAAAAATTCAAGCTCAATAATAATAATAACAAATGGTAAAAATAAGAAAAAATAAGTATACTTACTTATATAAGAAAGTAAGTTTTTGCTTCATCAGAGGGGTTCTTTTAAATATCCAGTTCCTTGGAATCATTTGTTTACAACTTTTTTAAAGAAAACATATATTTTTTGCCTATGTTGCAGAACGAGTCTTTGTAAATAACTAAAGCCACATGTATGTATTTTTTAATTATTTTATTTTGTAGGAAGACTTTTTCTTGGGGTATTAAGATGACTGTATTTGCAATGATTATTGGAGCCTTTGTAGCTGCCAGGTAAGATGGGGAGCCTATATAAAACCTATGAGAGTACATTAGAATTTATCAATAATTATTGATAATAAATGATCAATTACCAATAAAGAGAATTTTTTTATAGGCTAAATAAGAATCATGTTTCTGAAAAGTAAAAGACTTTTAAAAGTTAAATCTTTTTGGCTGTATGAAGATTAAGGCTAGCAAAATCAGATTCTTGGGATTCTTAAAAGTTAAATTCATTCTAAAAGTTCATTCATTCATTCAGAAGGTTGAATTAGAGTTTATTATGCTATCTTCTATTTATTGAGCATATACCATGTGCCATACAGTACGTTTGGTATTTTTACACATATTATTTATGTATTTTTCACAACCACTCTGAAAGGTATGGGTATAATTTTCCTATTTATGTTGAGAAAACTAAAATCTAGGTTCAGTAGCTTGCTCAAGGTCACACAGCTAGTAAATGGCAGAGCTGGAATTTGAATCTGTGCCTGACTCCAGAGCCTGTGTGCTTTTATAAACCATGTGACGTTCTTTTCCTTTGCATGCTGCTAAAGAAAATAGTGTCTCAGAGAAGGCAAATGATAATAAATTATTTGCCTTATGGGAAATAAATAATAGAATTGCTTTATTGGGTTTCACATTGAGGTATCACAAATGCCGTAACTTAGATATTCTATTAAAGCTTTTTTCCATTGTTCTTAAGTTTTAATTTTAAAGTGAATGGGGAAGATGTATACCCAAAGACTCAGAAAATTGAAATGATGAGTGGAAGCCTTCTACAACATTTTACTCTGCATGTGTGGGTTTGCTAATGCCGCAAATTCTGCCTGACATTGTATTTTCCATCTGGGAGTTCCAGTGTGCTTCTTGAATTGGCTCATTTACCTTCATCATATCCCTGTAGTATAGGTGGGGGGAAAGTACTATAAGTCAGTTCTATTCCACCCTAACTCTCGAAGTGAAATTTCATTCAAAAAAAAAAAATAGAGTAGTTAGTTACTAGAATTTCGTTATATAGCTGACTGCTTTTCCCTCTAGGTAACCTTCCTCCTTGGAGAAAAATTCTATACGAGCCTCCTACCTTTCTTTTTAAAGATGCCCTACTAATCTTTGAAGCATTTCATTGAAGCTGGTGCTATCTAAAACAGAGCAAAACAACAGGAGTTTCTCAGGGCTAACTCTGGCCTGCAAAAAGTTTCTGAGGCAGATTGCTATCTGGTAGAACCTTTTACTTGTGAAAAAAATTTGGAGGAAGAGAGTCTGGAGTTAGAGGTTGTCAGGCTCCTCGGAAGAGGGTTGGGTCATTAGGTAGTTCTGCCCGAAATTGCAGTGGCATAGAGCTCCTCAGAAGTCTGTCCCATGTAGTAGTTTAGCTACAAATAGATAACACCTTTGCAGAATCACAGAATGCAGGGCCCCTGTTTTAGCTAGGGTGCTAAAGTATGCTGAAGGCGTACTTAGATTTTCATTTATTCTGTTCAGTTTACTAAGGTCTTGTGCCTGGTGCTCTGCTAAATATCAGGAAACTTCAGTTTCCCTAATCCCACTAGTTATACCTGGTAGGCTCATTAGGCAATTATTTTAAGTATTTGAGTTCCCACTATGTGCTTAGACACTGATGTAGCCTGATCTCAGAACTAACCACCATCCACACTTCAGAAATTCCACCCAATGGCCCAACCACCTGTGCAAGACAGCCCTACCTTTTGTGTGAACCTTTGAAATATGACGTGTTAACAACTTCATTCTCCTTTTGTTTTCCTTATCTGTGAAATTGAGCTCTGATGCCTTCTGCTTGCTTCGGATATATTGTAATGGTGAATTTGGTTGGTTCTTTCTTGTTGTCTGACTTTGAATTCAGAGCAGTGTGCTATTAACTGACGTGGTTGATTATTGCTAATTTTTTTAAAGATTTTGTTTAAGTGTTAGTGCTTCTCATTTCTGAAGACCCCCTTACTGATTATGAAATTGCAAACTCTAACCAGGAACCAAGAAATACTAGTAGCTGATAAAATGCCTAATACTCACTAGATAAGCATATGTTCTTAGAAATATTGTAGTTCAGACTTACTTAAAATTTAATGCATGTTCTTTAAATGTTAGTTGTTATTAAAGTGTTACTTATGTTTTGCAGCTCTGACTTGGCATTCGATCTGGAAGGATATGTTTTTATTCTGATAAATGATGTCCTGACAGCAGCAAATGGTGCCTACGTAAAACAAAAATTAGATTCAAAAGTAGGTAGCAGTCTCACGCTTCTTTAAGAGATGTTTACTGTTGTTGGGAATGGTCATGTCAATTGATCAGGAGATAAAGTGGGGAATAAGGAAAAATACTTATGAAGGATGCAAAATGCCTGTACCTTGGTGCTCACGTAAGAAACTTTATTTTCTAATTAGCAGTTAGATTTTACTGTTTGCTTTTCTGGAAGGGACTGGGTGAATATTGACTTTGAGAGGGATAGTGATGTAAGTAAGGAGTGTTCATTAGAGAAAAGTGTCATAAACGTTCATGGCTGTGTTCTGGAGGACTTGGCGAGGGACCTGGACAAGAAAGAAGTATCTGGAAGCTCTTGAGCAGATTTCAGAAGTGAGTTGGAACAAGAACAAGGATGGACTTTGCATATTTGTCCTACAAATATATAGTAGTCCCTCAATATCCATGGGAGATTGGTTCTAGGAACCCCCGAGATTAACAAAGTCCTCGGATGCTCAAGTCCCTTATATAAATGGAGCAGTATTTACATGTAACCTATGCACGTCCTCCCATATACTTGAAGTCATTTCTAGATTACTTATAATACCTAATACAATATAAATGCTATGTAAATAGTTGTAATACAATGTAAATGCTGTGTAAACAGTTGCTTGTGTGGCAAATTCAAGATTTGCTTTTTGGAACTTTCTGGAATTTTTACTTTTTTTTCCGAATATTTTCCATCCACTGTTGGTTGAATCCTCAGATGCAGATATGGATATGGAGGGCCAACTGTAATGGGAAACTTAGGCAGTATTAGAATCTCTCTCTTTCAGGGGCAGCACCGAGTTTCCTGGCCTAGATCTCATACACATGAACTTCATATACCCCGCTCTTTTCCTTCAACTGCAGCATGCACATGAAGGCTTTAAAGATATTTTTATTTGTCTAATGTATATGTTGAATATAAACACACAAAATTTTATTTTGAGATCAAGCCAGACCATCAGAAAGCTGAGCACTCAAGCCATATTTTACTACATTATGGTATAAGATTGCATTATTGTAAGGAGAAGCTACATGGAACTCAGCTTTATATATCCTAGGGTTGTTATTGAAGGAGTTGTCCTTTCTATCATAATGGATCCTATGTGAAGACCCACATGAGATCGTTGTCATAGATACCGTCGTAGTTTTTCCTGAGGAGCTGGTGTATTTTTATCTAGTACTTAAGTCTTATAACTTGACCATAGCTTTATCTTATTTTCCTACCCCTGCGTTCTCATCAGTCAGATGACCATATCCGCTTAGCTTTTAGTTGGCCCTATTATATGTACAGTATTTCTGAAACTACTTCAGGTCCTTTTTTGGGGTTCAGATCATAAATACAGATGCCCTACCTGCTTGATAGTAGTATTAGTATAGAGTTTGTATCATCTTGGCTGGTGGCTTTGCCTTCTTCAGAAAGGACTGTAGAATATATGGCCATCCCAGTAGTTCTCATTATTTTGAATAATCTAGAATGTTTATTTTGAATAGCCTGGAAGAACTAGGGGCAGTATAGATCTAGTTTCAGCAAATTTTCTTTGAATATACCCTTTACGTCTTGTTCTCCGTTTATTTGCCTTGATGACTCTGTATGATGATTGCATTTTAATGGAAGCTACTATTAAAAAATTTAATCTTTGTGCAATGGCTAGAGAAAAGTGAACAGTTAGAGCTCTATTTAGTTTTACTCTCGTTTTTTGCTGCTTTGGAAATACGTAGTAATAATAACATTTCATTTCTCCAGTAGCCTCATCTGTCTAAAACAGTACTGTCGAGTACAGTTCTATAATGATGGAAATCTGTTATCTCTGCGGACCATTAATGGTAGCCACTAGCCACACGTAGCTGTTGAACACTTGATAAGTGACGGCACAACTGAGGAGCTGAACTGGTAGTTTAATGTAATTATAATTCAATTGAAATAGCTGCGTTTGGCCAGTGGTTACTGTATTGGATAGCACAATCTAGAGTACATCCTAGAACCTACGAAACAAAGCAAAGGGGGTTTCTGAGTATTTTATTCCCAGGGGAGCCTTTTAGTTCCTCACTCAGAAATGACTTATGGCTTACTTGTATTAGAACTTTTAAGCATATTGATCTGCTTTTCACAGTTCATGGATTAGGAGCAACAATCCTACCTGGAGGCAGAGGCTTATCAGCAATATAAAAGCTCAGCTAATAACAAGAGAAACAGGAAAACTATGAAAGTCAGATGGAACTACTCAAAGATGGACAACACCATATAAAAACACAATACAGTAATGCACGTTAATGATGATGCCCTAAATTAAATTGTAGTCAATGTACTCTGTTTAAGAAAACAGGGGAAAAGATATTTAAAACAGTTAACAAGTGAAAAGAAAAACAACAGTTTGGCATTTGTCGGCTGTCTGGATGGTGTGTGTGTGTGTGTGTGTGTGTAGGCCTCCTCTACTTCCCGGATAACACTCATGTCTCTTGCTGTTGGGGCACCTGATGTTAAAGGTTGTTTTGTCCTACTGTGGCTTTTTTCTTGCTGCCTTAGAAATCAGGCACACCTTTTCATTGATGCTGTGGTGGCCATAAGCAATCAGTTATTTGGTTTATCCAGCAGGCAGTAGGGCCACAATGAGATGCTTTTAATCAGGAGCTCTATTACCTATCATTTCAGAACTGCTTATAATCGTGGTCCTTTGAGCATGAATCACATGACATAAAGACTTAGTGCTGCATTTCAGACCTGAATGCAGCTACTGAATTTAAAACATTTTTAACTCAAAAGAAATCACACAAATAACATGTATTTATAATAGAATTAGTAGAAAACATAGATAAACAAGAGGAAGAAAATATAAATCTTTCTTAATTCCACCATTGAGTGAGAAGCACTGTTTTGGTAGATACCCTTTTGTAAGAATGTGTGTTTGTGTGTATGTGTGCATGTACACACTTAACTATGAGAAAAACTTAAAAGAGTGATGAAGTATAATGTTTTCTAACCTGTATTTTTCACTTAGTACTGTTTCATGAACACTTTCCTCATCAATCAGTATTAAACATTTTTAGTGGCTGCATAATATTGCATTGTATGGTTGTATCATAGTCTAATCAACTAGTTTTCTGTTGTTAGGTATTTGTTTCCAGTTTTTCAAAGCTGCTTTTGATATAGCACAGGGAACTCTGCTCAGTATTCTGTAATAACCTAAATAGATGCATAACAAAGAATAGATACATGTATATGTATAACTGAATCACTTTGCTGTACACCTGAAACTAACACAACATTGTTAATCAACTCTACTCCAATATAAAATAAAAATTAAAAAAAATATATCACTGAAAAAAAACCCTGCTTTTGAGAAGGTAGTTTGACTTTTCATATCACTTGGTGATCTTTCAGTCACAGAAGTTAGGCAGATATTATGCCCCTATCCTCACTATTCCTTTACCCCCCCTTTACCCTCCAAACTCAGGCCTACTTTTTTAGGTGACTGCTTCCTGCTGAATGTCCCAGAATTCTGTGAATCAAAGGTGGACCCACAGTTCTCATAGACTCCCTGTGTTTGAAGATGTGTGTTGCTCCCCAGTAGCTGAGGGCACAACTAGTCATACCATATTTTGGGAATTGTAGGGTAATCTTTTTTAATTTAATGTTTATTTTATTTATTTATTTTTGGCTGTGTCGGGTCTTAGTTGTGGCACGTGGGATCTTTTGTTGTGGTGCTCGGGCTCTTTGTTGTGGTGCGTGGGCTTCTCTTTAGTTGTGGCGTGTGGTCTTCAGAGCGCACAGTCTCAGTAGTCGTGACACATGGGCGCTCTAGTTGTGGTGTGCAGGCTCCAGAGCATGTGGGCTCTGTAGTTGCAGCACGTGAGATCTCTAGTTGTGACGCACAGGCTCAGTAGTTGCAGTGTGAGGGCTTAGCTGCCCCACGGCATGTGGGATCCCAGTTCCCCAACCGGGGATCGAACCCACATCCCTTGCATTGGAAGGTGGATTTTTAACCACTGGACCACCAGGGAAGTCCCTGTAGGGTAATCTTAATCTTCTTTCTTTCTTTTTTCTTTTCTTTTCTTTTTTTTTCTTTTTCTTTTCCTTTTTCTTTTTCTTTTCTTTCTTCTTAATCTTCATTGTACTTCCCGTATACATTTTCAGAAATACTTCACTGGGAAGTTATGTCTGTCTGTGTTGGTCTAGGTGTGAGTCTTTGTGTCTGTTAAATTGCACTCTATTATAGTTCTGAAAAGCCCAAGACTAACTTGGTGACTTTTATTCTGTTCTGGAAAGGGAAGGGCTCCAAGGACGTGTATGTTTGTGTTCAAAATAACCTCTTTTCTCCTTGCTGTTTTGAGGCAGCGAGTTGATGTCATTTTTATTTCTCTGATCTTAAGCACTCAAGGAATTTATTTCAAATAAACTTGAAATCTTGTAAGTTTGCATTTTTTTTTTTTTTTGGAAAGCTTAGGTCATTAATGTTTGCAAGACTTCTGACTTGACTAATTTGCTGTGTATGTTGTGGGGGAGGGGTGCATGTTTGTAATGGGGGGTGGCACTCTGTACAGGGTTGTCTTTCTCTGTCTACCAGAACCAAATGAAACACCTAATTTTTTATTCTCCTAGGAGCTGGGAAAATATGGTCTGCTCTATTACAATGCACTGTTCATGATTCTGCCCACCCTAGCCATTGCATATTTTACGGGAGATGCGCAAAAGGTAGGACTTTCTAATTATGGCTTCATGGTTTATGTTTTTGAATTTTATTTTTATTTGTATGACCAAGAGGTAGACAGTTGGGTTGTTAAAAAGTAATGTTCTTAGTAAGTGACCAAAGACTGAGAATTTACCTTTTAGCTTGCTAATGTCATGCTAACCTTTTTGGATAGTACTAAAATAGCTTAAAATAGCTCTGGCTGTCGACATAAACACAGTGCATGCCAACTAGTGTCCTTCTCTTACGTGCCAGGAGGATAGAGGAAGGGAATTTTTACATTTCTACTAAACTACAAAATAGGAATAGTAGCAAACTATCCTTGAGAAACAAAAAATCCAGAAGTAGTAGAATTCTTCAAACCTAACAAAATGCCTGTTATCTCTAGAAGCTCTCAGTTTTGGTGTACAATTGTCATCCTGGCTTAAATCCCAAGCTGTTTTTTCCCCTCAGGAGATATTTAGCCGTGTGGTGACTTAACCATATAAATAGCAACGAATATAATAGTTTACTCATTTTCTGCAAATGTTTAGCTAAATAAGTCCAGAATAAAGTAGCAAACTAAATCCAGACAAGAATTTTTCTCTGAAACACATATTCATAGGATAAAAATTGGTAACATTTTGTTAGAATTCACAGAATTTTGCAAACTTAATGGAAATCTAGAATTCTGCCAAAGATTTCGGTACCAAGATTCCTCCTAATGATTCCCCTGGCTAGTAGTTTCTTCAGAATAAATGTATTGATTGTTTATTATAATGACAGCGACAAGTTCCCCAAATCAGTGGGGACCAAAATAAAGAAGAGGTTTTTAGAAGTAGTTAGACTGTTAAAAATTGTTCTTGAATCAGAGGTAGGAGAAGACTGCTTATAAAGCTGTTTTGTTTTTTCCATCAAGAACTCTTTCTTTTAAAACTGGCAAAGAACATATGTAAATGTTTTAATGAACTGCGACCTGGCTATCAGCAGGCCTAGAAATGACTCCAAAGCAGGAAACTACTGTAGAGGTGTTGCTCTAAAAATAAAGATGTTGAATGAGTTTTTTGTGGCTGTGAAAAAAGTGGGAAGAGAAACTAACATTTATTGAGTCCCTATTATGTGCTAGTCACTTTTTATATACGATGTAATATAGTCCCCATAACAGCTGTAGGAAGTTTGAATTAACCCTGTTTTACCAAGGTGGAAATAGAGGTTCAGAGAGACTGAATAACTTGCCCAACATCAGACTGTCAGCAGGTGATAGAGTCAGGATTTAAACCCAAGCCTGACTGCAGAGGCCATGGTCTTTTCAGGCCATGGTCTTTTCTGTCTCCTCTAGCTGACTCTGGCAGAAGCACCCTTCACTCTTTAGTTTTGGGGTAAGAATGTAATGTAAAATAACCAGGTACCCCATGGCAGCGCAGATGATTCCAAATCTTGAGGCCAATCTGTACATGAGAAAGTTGGAAGAATTAATGTGATTAGGTATTCTACGGACTCGGCAAAAATGGAATTTTCATTAATTTGAAACTTTGACTAGTAGCTTGTAGCTACTTGAAAACATTGACTGAAGGAGATATTTCTTCATTCCAGAGTGATGATCGTTTAACTAGAAGTTATCTGCCAGGTTGTAGCAAAATTCATGCGTATTTTGAAGTTCACTAACACACTTTCAATTTTAAATGCTTCGATATAATTACAGGTGTTTACGCATAGTGGAAAAAATGACTTTGCCACCTATATTGGGATGAGATTTAGATTTTACTCTTTTATTCTTCTTTTCTTCTTTTTTTAAGCAGAGGAGTGGAATTTGAGTAATCTTTTTGTTTTTTCCAATGAAAATGCCAAGCAAAGGTCAAGAAAGGTTTATTTTGAAAGAACAATGTTTTTTAAGAATGACTGAATTTATCTAAATGCTTTCAAGTTGGGATGATAAACTAATTATGGAGGCTAAACTCATTGCTTTGTGATCAACCCCATCAGTGTTTTGGGTTTTACATAAATGTTTGTTCATCCTTCTTCTTATTATTAATTAATATGCTTCTTATAAAATATTTATTGGGGTACAGATGAACCTACTGGCTGGCAGGCTTACAATCTCATGCTCTTTTTCTTAACATTCTCTCCTTGACATACTCTCTCTCTAACATTCTCGAATAGTTATTAAGTGCTATTGTGTGTCTCACAGTGCTAAGCTCAGGTGATAAGAAAGAAGGATGAATTAGGTGGTATTCTTGCCTTTGAGGACCATTTAATTGTCTTGGGGAGCAGACCTGTCAACATCAGGGTCGTAATTGTTACCGGTTCTGTGGGAAAGGTGTTGGGGTCATTGTGGGTTGGAAAATGGAAGTGGTCAATTCCATCTCCTTGTTGGAGAGGGAATGCCTATCTCATGGAGCTTTGCCTACAGAATGAAAATACAAATGATATGAATAATCAGTATTTTTTGGTAGGTTATGAATTAAATTTGGAACTTAGGAACTCCAAGAATTCTGAGTTTTATTCTGTTCCTAAATTCCTTTCTTCCTAAATTCCTTGTGTGCTTACTACAATTTTATTTTAAGTTCATTTCAGATTCAGTCAATTCAGTATTACTGAGCATCTTCCTTGTGGTAAGAAAGCCCTGTGCTAAGTTCTTTGGGGAATATATGAGAAATACAACATAGTCCTTGCCACACAAGAAAGACATTTGACATGCTACAGAGATGGTGTAAGATCCAGCACCAAAGTGCATGCCCGTCAGTCAGTCAGTACTGTAAGTATTCAGGTTAGGAAGAAACTGGTGTGGGTTAAATATCAAGCTTGGATTTTTAGAGGAGATAGGGCTTGGTTTTCTTACCCACCAACTGCAACAAGTAATGCTAACCTGTTCTGGGGGTTGTTGTTAGAGATATAACTTACAGAAGTGGTTGAATGGTTTGCTTTTATTAATCAGCACAGAAGCAGTCGGTGGAAGCCATAGATGCCCTAGTGCATCCTAGAGGCTCATAGTATCCTACGAGAGGTTGCAGTTGATTTCTTCCACTGGAAGGTTCAGTTTCATAGTAGTCAGTGGGTTGTTTGTCTGAAGTTCTGGCAAAAAGGGTTCACATTATAGAGTGGAATATGTGGCAGGATTTCAGGTAAGTGTTTTCTAGTAAGTCAGGTTCATATTCATTTTGTCTTTTAGGCTTGGGTTTTCCCTTCAAAATACGTGTACATATAAGTGGACAAACATTCATGTATGTGCATGTATTTTTTTAAAGAATGGACACTTTTCTGGCGTGACAATTTATCTTTTTTTTAAAAATTTTTATTTATTTATTTGGTTGTGTTGGGTCTTAGTTGCAGCAGGCAGGCTCCTTAGTTGTGGCATGCAAACTCTTAGTTGCAGCATGCATGTGAGAGCTAGTTCCCAGACCAGGGATTGAACCCGGGTCCCCTGCTTCGGTAGCGCAGAGTCTTAACCACTGTGTGCCACCAGGGAAGTCCCAACAGTTTATCTTTAAATAAAGCTGTTCCCATGTTAACAATTTCAGCCTACTTCTGACCTTCAAGTAATACTTCACCTATAGGGTATGATGCCTTGCACAATGCCTGATAAGATGCTTCCACATTAATCATTTTCCCTAATCCTCATTGTGTACCTGTGTGGTAGGTTGTTATCTGATATATAGAGGTTAAGGACATGCTTGAGGTTACATGGTGGCTGAGTTCAGCACTAGAACCAGTCTTTCTTTTTTTTTGGCCGCATCCTGTGGCTTGTGGGATCTTACTTCCCTGACCAGGGATCGAGCCCGTGCCCTCGACAGTGAAAGCACAGAGTCCTAACCACTGGACTGCCAGGGAATTTCCCTAAAACCAGCCTCTCTGACTCCAGGGAGATCTCTTGCTGTTTGCCTGACCACATCTATCTCCCAAAGCCACTTGCTGCATCCCTGACTTGTTTTTTCCCCCCGTTCAGGACTTGCGTGCATACAGAACAAGCTACTGAATGGGAGAAATATCTCAGATTAGTATTAGAAGTGGAGTCCCTGAAGCTTGGCTTTCTTGTTACTTAATTGTTTACAAATAATTATTTATTTCACTCAGTGAATATTTATTGAGTGCTTATTACGTGTCAGGTGCTGTTCTAAGTTAAAAAAAAAAAGACATGTCTTTGCTTCAAAGGAGCTTGCATTCCAATGGGGTAAGATATACTAAGCATAAATTGTGTGATAAGAGCTATGAAGAGAGATAAAACGAGGAGAAGAGTGATTGGGGAAGTGCTGTTTTGGATAAGATGATTAGGGAAAGCATCTTTATAAGCTTCGTTTGAGCAGACACTGAACTGAGTGGACTGAGAGACCAGTTTGTGTGGCTCTTTGGAGGGAGTAGTCTAGGCCGAGGGAAGAGCAGGCTCTAATGACTGAGGTAGGAGCTTGTTCACAAGGAGCATTTTCTGGAGTGGCAAATATCAGGAGACGTCAGAGTGGGCCTTGGAAGGCGTGGAGGCAGAAAAACAAAAGGTACGTTCCAGGTGGAATTAATAGCGTGGGCACAGGCCCAGCCGCAAGGACCAGACTCTTCCACGTGGTTAGAAGGTAGAAGTCAACGACTTTGGAGCCCTTAGAGGATTCCTTGGAGAGCATGTGGTTCCAGACCCTTATTTCACAAATGAGGGAACTGGGTCCAAAGAGGGCTCAGGGCGAGAGCCCAGGTTTTCTGACTCTATGACTAGTGTCTCCTTCTTCCTGCCGTCCCACAGCCTGCTTCCTTCCAAGTTGGGACTAGTGCCAGACACAGGAATTTGCAAGCTACTCTGCAGACAGTGACACGTCCCTAAGAGTTTGTGACATAAGTGGTACAGTGGAGAGGACTTGGGGCCAGAATGCAAAAGACCAGCAAACTCCAGTTCTGTCTGTGACCACTCTCTGACTTTGGATGAGTCCCTTCTGCTCTCCAGGCCCACTTCGTCATGTGGTAACCGAGTAGGCTGGGTCCACTGAGTCGGCTGGTTCTCTAGGTAGGGCGTGCTTCGGGACTGAGACAGTGTTTCTGAGGAGTAGGACGCACGCCAGTGTGGAGACTGGGCTGCTGTTCTGACAGCTGGCACGAGCCCAGCTGCCTCCTGATAACCTGCGCTGATAAACTGCTCTCATCTGTTGCGCTCTTGGCTTTCCTGACCCAGAGCTTTTTTGATTGTAAGCTCTCTGTGTACTGAATGAAAAGATCTCCAAGATAAGTTGTTGAATGAAGAAGCACAGTGTAAAACAGTGCATGTGGTTTACTAACTTTTGAGTAAAATAAAAAGGGAAAAATAAGAATATATATACACATTCATTTAATTTACTTACTATTTAAGTAAAGAAACTGTGGAAGAATATGCATGAAACTAATAAAGTAACCACCAATTTGTGTGTGTGTGTGAGAGAGAGAGAGAACAGGGTAAGTGTAGAATAGAAGTGGGAGGGAGACTTTTCATTATTTGTCTTCTTATATTTTTTTGATTGTAGAACCATATGAATGTATGTTAAATTACATTTTATAAAAGGAAAATAAGAAAAAGATAAAGGTTTTTTCTATAAGTAATGACTATCCTGTGATGAATTATAAATTTTAAAATAACTGGGGGAGGTGGGACAAATTAATTTGTTCTCATTGTTCAGAGTTGCAGACTCTTGACCCAGGATTCAAACTGAAGCAAAATCAGATCCAAATTATTTTTCTCAAAATCCCACTGTTAACCTTAGTAGGGAGAGGAGGGAAAACTTCCCTCTGTTAGGGCAGGAATCCAATAAGAGGGCTCTGAAAGATCAGCTCCCCAGGGAAGCAGGAGTTACATAAAGCAGTTGATGAGCTGGCACAGCCTTTAAGCAAGAATTGAAGGCCAAGGAAGAAAAAACTAAATTACCATAAAAATTGAAAGGCAAGATGCAATTGAACAACTCATCCTAATGAGCACTAAGGTCCTTGGCAAAGCATTCTGAGAAACCAAATATGTGCGTGTAATTTTTCAAAAAGTTTAAGTTCTCAACGTCCCAGGTTTACCAGAAACGAAGGAACCAGTATATCCAGCATTTAGTTTTTTTAGACACATGTCTTCTAACTTTAAAACATTCTCCTTTTAAAAAAAACCATGGGACTTCCCTGGTGGTGCAGTGGTTAAGAATCTGCCTGCTAATGCGGGGGACATGGGTTTGATCCCTGGTCCAGGAAGATCCCACATGCTGTGGAGCAACTAAGCCCGTGTGCCACAACTACTGAGCCCACAAGCCACAACTACTGAAGCCTGCACGCCCTAGAGCCCACAAGCTGCAACTACTGAGCCCACGCACTCTAGGGTCCCTGTGCCACAACTACTGAGCCTGCATACTGCAACTACTGAAGCCCACATGCCTAGAGCCCATACTCTGCATCAAGGGAAGCCACTGCAATGAGAAGCCTGCACACCTCAACGAAGAGTAGCCACAACTAGAGAAAGCCCACGCGCAGCAACGAAGGCCCAACACAGCCAAAAAAAAACAAAACAAAACTATGTATCACGCAAAAGCCAGCTTACTGTTAACCAAAGATATCTATTTAACATAGATAAAGGCAGAACAAGCATCAATTGACTAATGACTTTCCAAAGGACAGACTGTGTTTAAACTTGTTAGTCGCTGCCTCCAAAAGGGAATGTCTGTAGCACAAAGCCAGTGATTCAGAGTCTCAGGAATTGGAGTCTGACTTTCTGACAGCACACCCTGCTAGGTGTTCTCATGTAGGGATGGGAGAACAGACCCCTTGCTGTAGCTCTCACAAGGCCAGCACTGTAGGCACTGGCACACTGTATAATGTCTTCATTATATCACTGGTTAGATTACACGGCTCAGATGAGTTTTACAGGAAAAATTCCTGCACAGATCATCTACCAGGAGGTGTCTTACTAAGCATTACTACTAAATAATGAATTTTTAGGCTGTTGCTTTAGCCTGTCTAGAGTTATTAATCTTTTCTGGGTCCCTTTGTGGATCATTACAGACTGATTCTCAACCCTGAAGTGTTCTTTCCACATAGAGACAGGACCTTCCGGCTTTCTGGGCCTTGGTATTCTCAAATGTAATACAGGTGGGTTGGATCAGTTATTTTTTTATTTGTGAATGACTAGATCTTTCTCTTTGCCTTTATATTGTTTGACTGACAAAGTAATGTTTTTAGCCATTCTTACCTTTGAGGATATGCTTTTTTCAAATAAGAGTAAGTGACCCCATTGACACTAGTACTGGAGTATGTAGTTTTGACATGGTATGTAGGTTTTAACATAGGCAGTAGAACCTAGCAAGAAGGGGTATTGAAGATCTGTGGGTTCTTATTCCTTTTCTCAACTAGGAGCAGGAGGCAGGCAGATGGTTACAGTAGTGCAGAAGATGGGTTGCTAACTAGGACCACTGGTTGCATGAACTTGTCTAACTTTTCCGAGGTGGGGGGAACCATGCAGATCATTTACACCACTGACATTACCTTCTGCCTTAGCAGGTGTCCTGGCAGTTTACTTTCTAGGCTAAGGATTCAGTTCCTTTCTCAAGAGTTTTTTGGGGAATGAATTTTCAAAATAGAATTCATTAACCTTTTTTTTTCTTTTAACCATGAAGTCCAAAGACTAAGTGGTTTGTTTAATTTTAGTCTTTATAGTAAGCAGGGAGGTATCCAAACATAAGAAAATGTCTCAGTGATGCTTTGGATTTTATTTCACATCTCAAGTAAATTGGCAACAGATTTTCCTGGGAGTGAGAATGGTTGCATCTAAGACTCAGGTACATGTTGAAATTATTCCCTGCTTTTCACTAGATTAGGGTGGTGATTTGGTGCTAATGTGGCATTGTAGACATTGCCAAGTTGTCCCAGCACTTTCTTGCTAAGCCTGCACATAGCCTCAGACTTTTCACCAAGATACTGGTCCAGATAGGCAGATCCATCGATTAGAGCTAGTTGATTAGACAAAATCTGATTGTATCCCTACACTAGATTTTTTTTTCTTTTTAAACTGAAGTGTAATTGACTTACAATATTACATTAGTTTCAGGTGTACCTTCACTAGATTTTATTCATTATGTTACTGATTACTGCCTAATCTTAGTCTCCCTTTCTTTCTTAATTTCCTTAACCTAAGCAACTAAAGAACACATTTTTTTCATTAAAGTTTTTTTCTAAATATTTTTATTTAACTGAAAGTCTTATTTAAACCAAATGCCTAGTTTTAGGAAGTGGTAGGTCCATATGACCTGTTTGCCCATTACTTATGCCACATTCTTTTCATGCCTGTGGTGTGTATTACGTTACACTATCAGCACCTGTAGAACCAGAGGCTTCATTCAAAACAGAAGGAAAGCCTTAGAAAGCACGTTTATATGTTCAGTCTGTAATCACAGCCCGCACTCAGCCAGCACTGAAAATTGCCGGCCTTGTGTCAGAGAGCCCATCTAGTTCTGTGCCACACAGAATGACCAAGCAGGTCATTTTCTTCACAGTGGCTCTTTATCAGTTTTCTCTAGAGGCAGAAGTTTTGTTTTGTTTAAAAATTGAATAACAGAGTACATTCTCACCGTGCCTTCTTTATTTCTAACTTAGGGAGAAGAAAAATTCGCTTGTAAATCTATCACTGAGAGATAACAGTGATAGAAGTTTAAGTGAATAATCTCTCTGAATGTAAATTATGTATACATTTAAAGAGTCTGTATTTTATTCTCTCGATCGATTCTCACAAGAGACAGATGGAGTAGTTTTCTATATTTGTAATATAGGTAGAGGTTTAGCAAGGTTAAATGACTTTATGATGGCCTCATGGAAAATTAATGGCAGAGATAGAGTTAGAACTGTCGCTTTTTGACTCAGTAACCATGTGGAACCATCTAGGAGAAAATTCAGAATATATTGCCTTGTCTTTGGTTTTCCCCAGTAGTCCAGATAGCAGGATGAAGGTTATGGAGCTGAACAGGTATTTACTAGCTGAATAATTTTGGTAAAGTTACTTAATATTTCTGAGCCTAGAGCATAATAGCTTAATAAGCAGTAGCTTTTATTGTTTTTATTATGCCATCTTTATGGCATAATAAAAGGAGAGTGGACTCCTTTGTACTGTAGGACTGTTTGGGTCATATTTATCCTGCAGCTATACATTCAAATGTCTGCTGCTTGCCAAAGATCCATTCCTATGGCAAAGCAGGGGAAGGCAACAGGCTGCCTGTCCCGTAGACTGGCTTTCTCCAGAGACAGGCTGAGTATTTAGGGAAAGAAAAAAATCCCGTGAGAATTATTTTTCTATTTTTGAATTATATATAAATGGAATTATGTTCTTGAGATTTATTTTAATATTCTATATAGTTATTATGTTCCCAAAGGGGACTGTGCACTAAATATTTGGGGCATTTTTCTGAATAAAATTTAATGCTCCGTGTAGAGAACATTGGGCTTTGAAATATGTTAAGTCTACCATGGATTAGCTGTGTTACCTGAAGTAAGTCACTCATTGTCTTCTGGGAATAATAAGGCTTGGCCTTTCTATTGTAGGAATCAAATGACAGGCCATGTACGGAAGCACTTTGTAAACCATAACGTGCTCCATAAATATAAGGTGGTACGTTTTTATTGCTGCCGTTTGTCCCTTCACTGTCAGCAGACTTGACTAAACCATCTTCAGCTTAGTGCTCTGAGGCCTACCATGGGGCCTGGCACATGATCGGAACTTAGCAGATGTTGAATTGTACATTGAAAGCAGTGAAAGACTGTTGAGAAAGGATGAGGAGAGAAAAGAAAGATATAAAAAAAGGCCCAAGTGAAACTTTTAGGGATGAAAAATATAATCAGAATTGAAAAATAAAGCAGAAGGTATCAAACAGATTAGGTACTATACAAGAAAAGTTCAGTGAATTAAACAAATAGTAATAGAAACTATTCAAGATGAAGTTCAGAAAAAAAGACTAGAAGACAGACGAACAGATTATTAGTGACATGTAGGATAATATTAAGGGTCTAACATTTGTGTAAGTATCGTCCTGAAAAAGGGGCGGGGTGGGGGAGAAAAAAAATATTTGAAGAAATAATGGCTGAATTTTTTCCAAATTTGATGAAAACTCTAAACCTATGCCCACAAGGAACTCAATAAACCTTAAATAGAATAAGCATAAAGGAAACTATACCATAAAGAGGGATATTCCATAATGCTAAAAGGGTTAATATTAGTGGGTATAACAGTACTGAGTGTGTATGTACTTGATGAGAGAGCTTCAAAATATATGAAGCAAAAAGTGATAGAACAGAAAGGATAAATAGACCAACCTACGATTATAGTGGAGATTTTAACATTCTCCTTTCAGTAATTGATAAAACAAATTCAGAGTCATTAAGGATAGAGAAGACTTGAACAGCACCGTCAACCAAGCCAACCTAACTGACGTTTGTAGAGCACTCCGCTCAATAGCAAGAGGATACACGTTTGTTTCAAGTGCACATGGAACAATTCACCAAGATAAACTATATTCTGGGCCATAAAACAAGTAGTAATAGTTTAAAAGAATCAAAACCATACAGGGTATGTTCGCTGATCAGCACAGAATTAAACTAGAAATTAGTATGTATTATAAAAGAAGAAAGATTTAAATTCAGTGATCTAAGCCTCTCCCTTAAGAAACTAGAAAAAATAAGAGCTAATTAAACCCAAAGTAAATAGAAGGAAGCAGAAATCAATGAAATAGGAAACAGAAAAGCAGTAGAGAAATCAATGAAACTAAAAGCTGGTTCTTTGAAAAGATCAGTACAGTTGCTAAACCATGGCCAATTGATCAGGACGGAAAGCCAGAATACACAAATTACCGACATCAGGAATGAGAAAGGGACATCATTACCTAGCCTACATATATTAAAAGGATAATAAGGGAATTTTATGAACAATATACCATAAACTCAAAAACTGAGATGAAATGGACAAATTCATGAAAGAAACAAAACTGCCAAAGCTCACTCAAGAAGAAATAGATAACGTGAATAGCCTTATTCGATTAAATAAATTGCTGTATTTAATTAAAATAAGTAAAAGCCCTAGTTTTTAGCCCTATCTTTATTAAAGAAATTGAATTTTTAGTTTAAAACCTTCCGAGAAAGGAAACTCCAGGCCCTGATCACTTCACTGGAGAATTTTACAAGATGTTTAAGGAAGAAACAATGCTAATTCTACATAAAATTTTCCAGAGTATAGAAAAGAACACTTCCCAATTGATTTATGAGGCCAGCATACCCTCTACCACTAGCTGACAAAAAATTACAAGGAGAGAAGAAAACTATAGTCCAAAAAAATACAGCAGTATATAAAAAGGACACTAAATCATGACCAAGTTGTGTTTATCTTAGGAAATAAGGTTAGTTTAAAATTGGAAAATCAGTTAATCAGTGCAATTCATCTTATTAGCAAGAATAAAGTAGAAGAACATGTCGATAGTTTGAGAAAATGTATTTGACAAAAATTGACACCCATTTATGAGTTTATAATTCTCAGCAAAGTAGGAATAGAAGGGAACTTTCTCAACCTAATAAAGGACATCTACCAAAATAATGTATTGCTATTTTACTTAATGGTGAACGACTGAATACCTTTTCACTAGGATTGAGAACAAGGCAGGGATGTCTGCTCTCATATAATGTTCTATTCAACATTATACTCGAGGACCCCATCAGTGCAGGAAGGTAAGAATAAGAGATTATAAAGGAAGAATTAATAATATCTCTATAAAAACCATGATCATATATGCAGAAAATCCTAAAGAATCTAGAAAAGAGTGATTAGAACTAATTAGTTTAGCAAAGTTGTGAGATATACGGTCAGCATATAAAAATGGACTGTACTGCCATATACCAGCAATGAACACTTGGCAACTAAGTAAATAATACCATTTATAAAAGCTTCAAAAGTATGAAATACTCAGGGAAAAATTTAACAAAATATGTCAATGTCTGTACACTGAAAACTTTATAAAACAGTACTGAGAGAAATTTTAAAAGACCGAAATAAATGATTTTTATATTTATGAATGTTTATGAATTGGAAAACTTGATATTATTAATCTGTCAGTTCTCTTCTAATTGATCTGTAGATTCAACACCGTTCCAATCCCATAGCAGGATTTTTTGTAGAATTGCTAAGCTGATTTTGAAATTTATATAGAATTGCAAAGGACTTAATCATAGTCAAATTTGAAAGAGAACAATGTTGGAGGACCTAGTGAATATCATACTAACTGAAGTAAGTCAGACAGAGAAAGACACATATGATATCACTTATATGTGGAATCTAAAAAATAATGCAAATGAATCTATATACAAAACAGACTCAACAGGTACAGAAAACAAACATATGGTTACCAAAGGGGAAAGGGAGTCGGGGGGAGAGATAAATTAGGGGTATGGGATTAACAGATACAAATTACTATTACATAAAATAGAGAAGCAACAAGGATTTACTGTATAGTACAGGGAACTCTATGCAGTATCTTGTAATAGCCTATAATGGAAAATAATCTGAAAAAAACCATATATATAACTGAATCACTTTGCTGTAACCTGAAATTAACACAATATTGTAAGTATACTTCAATTAAAAAAAACCAAAAATCTTTTGGGGCTTCCCTGGTGGCAAAGTGGTTGAGAGTCTGCCTGCCGATGCAGGGGACAGAGGTTCGTGCCCCGGTCCGGAAGGATCCCACATGCCACGGAGCGGCTGGGCCCGTGAGCCATGGCCGCTGAGCCTGCGCGTCTGGAGCCTGTGCTCTGCAACAGGAGAGGCCACAACAGTGAGAGGCCCGCATACCACAAAAAAAAAAAAAAAAAAAAAAATTCTATAAAGAAAAGAAAAATGTTGGAGGATTTATCTACTTGATTTCAAGACTTTTATAAAACTACTGTAATCAGGACGGTGTGGTATTGGATTAAGAGTAGACATAGACCAATGGAACAGAGCAGAGAATCGAGAAGTACAGATAGACCATTTGGTCAGTTGTTTTTGTTGAAGGTAACTAAATAAATCAATGAGGAAAGGATAATCTCTTCAACAAATGGTGCTGGAACAGTTTGACATCTATTTGCAGAAAAATGAACCTTGACCCTTACCTCAGGAAATACACAAAAATTAATTTGAAAAGTATTTTGAGTTGCATTGTGTTGTTCCTCCCCTCAAAGTCATGTTGAAGTCCTACCCCCAGTATCAGAATGTTACCTTATTTTGAAACAGGATCATTGCAGATTGCAATTCGTTAAGATGAAATCATAATGGAAGTAGGGTGGACCCTAAATCTAATATCAGTGGTGCAGTTATAAAAAGGGTAAATTTGGACACGGACAGTAACATAGAGAGAATGCCGTGAGAACATGAAGGCAGACACCAGAATGATGCCTCAGCAAGCTAAGGAACACCAAAGATTGCCAGCAAATCACCAGAAGCTAGGGGAGAGGCGTGGAACAGATTCTGTCTCACAGCCCTCAGAAGGAACCAACCCTGCTGACACCTTGATCTTGGACTTCTAGCATTTAGAACTGTAAGGCAATGCAGTTCTGTTTTTTAAGTCACTCAGTTTGTGATACTTTGTTACAGCAGCCCTAGCAAACTAATACAAAAAGGATCATAGACCTAGAAGTAGAGCTAAAACGATAAAACTAGAAGAAAACACAGAAAAATATCTTTGTGATTTGGGGTTACACTGGGTTTCATAGAAAAGTCATAAAAAGCAAGAATTGTGAAACACAAAATTGATCTTAGACTCCATCAAAATTAAAATTGTTTTTCTTTTTTTTTTAAAAAAAAATTATTTATTTATTTATTTTTGGCTGTGTTGGGTCTTCGTTTCTGTGTGAGGGCTTTCTCTAGTTGCGGCGAGCGGGGGCCACTCTTCATCACGGTGCACGGGCCTCTCTTGTTGCGGAGCACAGGCTCCAGACGCGCAGGCTCAGTAGTTGTGGCTCACGGGCCCAGTTGCTCCGCGGCATGTGGGATCTTCCCAGACCAGGGCGCGAACCCGTGTCACCTGCACTGGCAGGCAGATTCTCAACCCCTGCACCACCAGGGAAGCCCTAAAATTGTTTATCAAAAGACACTATTAAGAAAATGCAAGCCACAGACTGAAAATACTTGTATAATCATATATTGCATTCATATATATTGGGTTGGCCAAAAAGTTCATTTGGTTTTTTCCATAAGATGGCTCTAGTAGTGCTTAGTTGTCTTTAACTTCATTCAAAACAATTCTGTTAGATTGTTTTGTTAGATTGTATGACAGCTGTCATATCAGCCTGCATTTTAAAAAAAACATGGATATTGGTGAATTTTTGTCTAGTCATTTTAATATTGAAGATGGGAAGAAAGCAACATTTTTGGCACATTATGCTTTATTATTTCAAGAATGGTAAAAACGCAACTGCAATGCACAAAAAGATTTGTACAGTGTTTGGAGAAGGTGCTGTGACTAATCGAATGTTTCAAACGTGGTTTGCGAAGTTTCGTGCTGGAGATTTCTTGCTGGAAGATGCTCCACGTTCAGGTTGACCAGTTGAAGTTGATAGTGATCAATCGAGGCATTGAGAACAGTCAACGTTATACCACGCGGGAGATAGCCAACATACTCAAAATATCCAAATCAAGCGTTGAAAATCATTTGCATCAGCTTGGTTATGTTAATCACTTTAATGTTTGGGTTCCACATAAGTTAAAGTGGAAAAAAACCTTCTGGACCGTATTTCCACATGCGATTCTCTACTGAAACGTAACAAAAACGTTCCATTTTTAAAACAAATTGTGACGGGCAATGAAAAGTGTATACTGTTCAATAATGTGGAATGGAAGGGATCGTGGGGCAAGTGAAATGAATCACCACCAACCACACCAAAGGCCAGTCTTCATCCAAAGAAGGTGGTGATGTGTATATGGTGGGTTTGGAAGGGAGTCCTCTATTATGAACTCCTTCCAGAAAACCAGTCAGTTAATTCCAACAAGTACTGCTCTCAGTTAGACCAACTGAAAGCAGCACTCGATGAAAGCGTCTGGAATTAGTCAACAGAAAACGCATAATCTTCCATCAGGATCACGCAAGGCCGCATGTTTCTCTGATGACCAGGCAAAAACTGTTAAGGCTTGGCTGGGAAGTTCTGGCTCATCCGCTGTATTCACCAGACATTGCACCTTCGGGTTTCCATTTATTTCAGTCTTCAGAAAATTCTCTCAATGGAAAAAATTTCAATTCCCAGGAAACTTGTAAAAAGCACCTGGAACAGTTCTTTGCTCAAAAAGATGAAATGTTTGGGAAGATGGAATTACGAAGTTGCCTGGAAAATGGCAGAAGGTAGTGGAACAAGAGAGGGAATACGTTGTTAAGTAAAGTTCTTGGTGAAAATGAAAAATGTGTCTTTTATTTTTACTTAAAAACTGAAGGAACTTTTTGGCCAACCCAATATATATGATTAAGGACTTGTATCTAGAATATATTTTTTAAAACTGCTAATTTAAAACTTAGTAGTTAAGAAGACAAATAACTTGAATAAAATTTGGAAAAGATTTGCACAGACACTTCACTAAAGAAACAGTACTGATGGCAAAAAAGCACATTAAAAGATGCTTAACCTCATTAGTGATTAGGGAAATGCAAATTAAAATTACAGTGATACACATAGGGAATGCTGGATTTGGGATCTGGGTGCAGGTCTGACTTCAAAGCCAGTAATCAGTTTATGAAGGTTTTAAAAAAGAAGAAGAAACGGAACTTATAAGAGAGGAAAGTGCTACAAGTTTCAAGACAAAAGATGTTGGTGTCTGTGTGTGAAATAGAATGTATTCTATTTCTTCAAGAGTATTAGGTCTGGGGACTTCCCTGGTGGTCCCGTGGTAAACAATCTGCCATCCAACGCAGGGGACTTGGGTTCCATCGCTGGTCGGGGAACTAAGATCCCACATGCCGCAGGGCAACTAAGCCTGTGTGCCGCAAACTGCAGAGCCCACGCGCTCTGGAGCCCGAGCGCCACAACTTCAGAGCCCACTTGCCCTGGAGCCCGCGCACCACAACTAGAGAGAGAAAAACCTGCACACCGCAACTAGAGAGAAGCCTGCATGCCTCAACAAAGATCCCATGTGCCGCAACTAAGACCCGACGCAGCCAAAAAAAAGTATTAGGTCTGTAATACCTTTTACTCCGGTTTATCTGTGTGAGTCTTGCCATGCTTCGACCAGGTATAAACTACAATTTTCATGTCAGTGTATAAATATTTTAAATAACCCTAAAACTAACACTTGATCCCCTAGACCAGTATTTCTTAAAATGTTTGACCTCTACATACAGTTAGAAATAATAATTATATTGTGATTCAGTATACACTCCCATGCACACATAAATGAGGCAAAATTTCATGAAAAAATATTTCTTGTTACACGGAATACACCCTGTTTTCTGTTTTGTTCTGTTTTATTTTTGAATGCTATTTGTGATCAATAAATTGATTCATGACCTAAAAAAAATTAAAATTATAATGAGCTACCATTTATTTAATCACTTGGATGGTCTGAAACAATTCCAAATGTATGTATGAATGTAGAGCAGCAGGAACTCTCATAACAGTTCTGGTGGGAATACAAAATGTTATAGCTACTTTGGAAAACAGTTGGACAGTTCATTATAAAATTAAAGATGCATTTACTGAAAGAACCAAGCCATCCACATTGTGTCAAGTGAAAGAAGCCAGATATAAAAGAGTACATACCGTACAATCTCTCATTTATATGAAATTACTGAATGGTAAAACTCTAGTAAGAAAGTAGATCAGAGGTTCCCAGGGGCTGTAAATGGGAGAGGGGATTGACTGTAAAGGGGCAGGAGGGAACTTTCTAGGGTGGTAAATATTTCTTTCTTTCCAGCTTTACTGAGTTACAATGGACATTTAATATTGTGTAAGTTTAAGTTGTACAATGGTTGATTTTATACAGTTATGTATTAGGAAATAATTACCATAGTAGCATTAGTTAACCCTGCCATCACCTCACATAACTGCCTTGTGTGTGTGTGGTGAGAACACTTAAGACCTACTCTTAGTAATTTTCAAGTATATAATATAGTGTTCTTAACTCTAATACCATGCTTATACGTTAGATCCCTAGAATTTACGCATCTTATAAGTTGTAAAACCAACCTCTCACCATTTCCTCCACGCCCCAGCCCCTGGCAACTACCATTCACCCTCTGTTTCTGTGAATTTGGCTTTTTTAGATTTTACGTGTGAGATCAGACCGTGTCTGTCTTTCTCTGTCTGATTTATCTCACTTTGCATAATGCCCTCAAGGTCCATTTATGTTGTTGCAAAAAGCAGGATTTCCTTTCTCATGGCTAAATAATTCTCCATTGTCTGTGTGTCTGTGTGTGTGTGTTTTCCATCTTGGCTGTACAAATTTACATTCCCACCCGCAGCGCACAAGTGCTCTCTTTCCTCCACACCCTCTCCAGCACTTGTTATCTCTTGTCTTTTTGATGACAGCTATTCTAACAGGTGTGGTGTGCTTACTGTGGTTTTGATTTGCGTCTTTCTTTTGATTAGTGATGTTGAGCACCTTTTCATGTACCTGTTGTCCATTTGTGCCTCCTTTTGGGGGAAATGTCTACTCACTTCCTTTGCCCATTTTTTAATTGGGTTGTTTGGTTTTTTTTTTTTTTTTTTTTTTTTTTTGCTGTTGAGTTATATGAGTTCCTTATGTACTTTGGCTATTCACCTCTTATCAGACATATGGTTTACAAATATTTTTTCCCATTCCGTAGGTTGCCTTCTCATTTTGTTGGTGGTTTCTTTTGCTGTGCTGTGCAGAAACCTTTTAGTTTGATGTAGTCCCTCTTATCTTTGCTTTTGTTGTTTGTGCTTTTGGTGTCATAGCCAAAAAATTATTGTCAACACCAGTGGTAAGGAGCTTTTCCCTGTGTTCTCTTCTAGGTTTCATGGTTTTAGGCCGAAATTTCTTTATCATGACTGTAATGGTGGTTTCATGACTATATATTTTTCAAGATTCATTGAATTACATACTTAAAATTGGTGAATTTTATTTTTTATATGTTACGCCTCAACAAAGAACCATAAACAAATTGAATGTCTACTGTCTGTCAAATGCTGTGTTCGGAATGTGATTCAGTTAATTTGATGTGGTTCCTCCCACCAGGGAGCTCACAGTCTGTAGATGTGGTGTAGAAAGATTTGCAGTTCAGAAAGATAAGAGCACTAAAGAGAAGTCCTGATGAGGCACAAAGGAAGGCGTTCTTGATCCGGGAAAGCCCCACGAAGGAGCTGCTTGGCTTCTAGTTTGATGGGTGAGCAGGAGTCAGATGAATGTAGAGGGGAAGGGTATTCCAGGCAAAGGCATGTGAGTTTGAAACTGCAGGTTATGTTTTATAAACCACAAGGAGCCTGGTATTGCTGGAGCCCTGGAGCTGTGAGATTTATGTTGAAGTGGTAAGAGTTGAAGCTGGACAGGTTGGCAGAGAGAGAAAAAGTGGAGCGTTTCTCATATTTGCCTGACAAACTCATATTGCAAGAGAAATTATGTACTTGAGAGACAAACCCTCCCTATTGGATGAGAAATGAGATGATCAATGCACCTGTCATTTCTATTCATTCCTTTGCTTTTGGCTTCAAAACAAACAGGACAACAGAAATCTTGCTTTTACAAAATCAACTGTTTTAAAATAGGAATTCTTCCTGGACAGACCTCAGCTGAATTTGTGTAACTAAGGCTGTACTTCAGCTTTCGCACGTTACAGGGAAGAAATACGTTTTAGGGTTTGAGAAAGCCTTTATTTAATACCAGCCATCTGGGAAAACTGCTGAGATTAGTAGGACATGGCTTGTGCCTTCAAGCAGATATCAGTTTCCTTGTACCAACAGGGAGAAGTACAAAATCTCCCTCACCTTACATATTTTGGAAAGGAGAAAACCTTACAAAACTGCTTGTTGATTCAGCTCCATGTATATTACATTCTTGAACCTCACTCTCTATGCTTGGAGCGATGCAGGGAAATGTATGTATGTGTCAGAGTGTGGCGGGAGCAAGCGCACAGGAGTCGGGTTAATGAGTGGAACGGCTGATGTTGAGAGCCTGCTCTAAAGTCCGGGGCTTTCTTGTGTATTACAGGCAATGGATTTTGAAGGCTGGGCCGACACCCTCTTTCTTCTGCAGTTCACCCTCTCTTGTGTGATGGGGTAAGCCTTTGCTGCCTTGTTAACAGATAGTTTTTCGAGGCAGATTTGTTCTAGTGTCTTTTTGCCTCATTCCTTAGTATCCTGTTCTGTCTCTTGAGTGTGTATCAGCTTAGGATAAACCTCCAGATTCAAGTGGTTTCACCACCCTTGGGAATGTGCCCTCAGGGCTACCAAACTGATCTCAAAGTCATGCTTAGAAGGATGAAGGAAAAAAACTAATATTTACCCAATAAGCTAGTATGTGATAAGCACCACTATATTTCAACATGCATTATTTACTTTTATTTCTACATTGACCATTTGACAGATATTGTTGTCCCTTACCTGTGAGAAAGCAGGCCCAGAATTCAAGTAAATTGTCTAAGTTTGCAGAATTAGTAGGTAGCAGTGGCAGCCTTTGAATTTAGGGCTGACTTCTCCCTGCCAGGTTGTAGAAGGCAAGAGGGTATCTGCAAATGTGCTGTTATCTGCCTCTTCTCTTCACCTCCAAATATCCCTAATGCTTTTTTCCCTCAACCAGTCATTTTGCTCGATATTTGTGACCAGATCTGGCACAGGCTAGGTACATAGTGATTGGATGCTTCAAAATAAAGTTGACGTGATACCTTGGTACTGAGTCAGGCTTCGAAGCCTCATTGTAAAATCTGGGGCTGCTGACTGCTGCCACTTTGTTGTTAAGTGAACTATATCCCCTCTTAAAGTAGTTCTCATTTGCTTTTCTTCCATCCTTAAGAATCTCTCTTGCCTTCACCCTGGTCTGGAATCATATTGGCCTCACAGTGACATGTACACCTGAGCCAGGGTCTGTGAGTCCTGAGCTTTCTATCTGGGTTAGGTGAATTAAGACTATGATTTAAAAAGAGTACTCATGATTGTGAATGGTGGTTTCAAGGTTTTGGTGCGGTAGCTGGGAAAAGCACCTGATCATTAAATGTACATGTGTTTCTCTTTAATGAAATTAAAAAAAAATCTGAAGCTGCAGTATAAGCAGCAGTGAAGTAGGGAAAGCTCACAGTCAGTGGGTGACTAGTAGAATGTACTGGCATGGCCAACACTGTTTCTCTTGGCTACAGGTTATTATAAAATCAGCAGTTGAATCTTACTTATAAGATACCTTTTCCTTCTTTTTTCCAGATTTATCTTGATGTATGCCACAGTACTCTGCACTCAGTATAATTCTGCTCTTACAACTACAATAGTTGGCTGTATTAAGGTGAGTTGAAAAAATACTGTTCTCTTTTGGGTGCCTTCTTTATTTGAAAAGTGTTCCTCTAAAATACATCTGGCTGTGGCCTTAAGCCCCATCATTATTATTTCCTCATGTGTTGCCTTGGTAGTTTGACGACTTGTGGGGTGGTTGCTAGAACAATCCTTAAGAACCCAGGGAAAGCATCATCTCTACTTCCAGGCAACTTAGGCCTGAGGAGTATGGGAAAAGGAGAATGTGTCATCTCAGAGCAGAGGAAGGAGAGTCAGCCCTGTTTCTCACAGAGCAGATGACTAGCTTGGTTCTGATAGCTTTGTCCCTTTAACTCCCAATGAGAATTGTTCTCTGCCTCGCTGAGTTCTGGCTGTTCTGTAGGAAAAGGATGCCTGCCAAAAGCTAATCCAGCGAGTTTTCCTAAGCGTGAGCCAAACCTTAAATGGCCCACTTTTAAAAGCTGTATCTGACATTTCCAGTGATGTCATTTCCTCCTGATCCATTTTATTTGAGGGAGGCTCATTTGTCTTCAGCCAGGAGAGCCAAGCTGACTTGAATATTGAGCTGCAGTTAGTGGCTTGAAGCCTGAGGCCTCTTTCATCTGACTTTGTGATTCTGGTGCTTTAAGATGGAAGAGGCCACAGCATCCCTGAATTCCAAAAGAATTAGTGAGGTAGGCTTGCTTTCTAAGAAAAGCAAGATAGAGGTAGGTCCTGGATCATTTGGAGGAAAGAGTGCAGTTGCCCTTGGAACTTACTTTCTGGTGCCCCATTTGTCAATAGCGACGGAAGGGGTTGCAGAGGCAATGTTTGTACTGTTCTGCTATGTTTCCCTTTACACCCCCAGTGGAGTTGTGTCTGCCTGACCTCATTTTAGAAGCTAGATTTGGGTTAAAACTTCAGAAGGTCTGTGTCTTCAAATCATGGATTTGGAGTGTTTGGTGTGAATAGAATTCTAAATTAAACTATAACAAGTAGTTGTGTGACTTCCCGTGAAAGCTAGAGATAGGCATTCAAAGGCCTGGCCTGGCTGAGACAGTTTCAGCCCCCAAATTAGCTCTCAGCCCTGTTTCGGTTTTTGTAAAGTGAGTGCTTCAAGAGCAAAGTAGATGACTTGCCTTTTCAGAATAAAAACAGAACATGAGAGACAGAACAGTTGGTGCCATGTTTTTAACCAAGAAGAAGGATGGTGAGGGAAAGTTATTTAGCAGATAACTAAACCTATTTGCTTAGAATTTCTTAGTGTACGTTCTTTATCATTATTAGCATGGGGTACAAATACAGTCATGCTCTCATTAACATAAAGGCCAGTACTTTTCTTTTGATATTTCTTCCTTCCCACAGAACTGTATGAACTTAGTCCAAAGGGAGCAGTTTTACTTCCAGACTTTAGAGGGAGGGGAAAAAATGGATTATCTGATTATAGTTGACCCTTAAACAATGCAGGTTTAAACTGCTCTGGTCCACTTAATACTCGGATTTTTTTCAGTAGTAAATATTACAGTACTGCACCATCTGTGGTTGTTGAATCCACAGATGCTGAATCACAGGTAAGGAGGGCCATCCATAAGTTACAGTCGGATTTTCCACTGCACCCCTAACCCCTGCTTTGTTCAAGGGTCAGCTGTGGTTTATAATTGCTGTTGCTTCTCACGGCCATGTGGTTTTGCTATTAAAGGATGTCTTATACCTTCAGACAGATGGGAGTACCCTGATGTCCTTGCTGTTTTGGAGTGTTTCAGGCCACAGTGGAGCTTCTTTCATTAGCCTCCCAGTTACAACCCTTGTAGCTCAGTTACTGTTCCCCAGCAGGCTTCAAGCTTCCTTCTGTGCTTGAGGATCCTAACCCCATAAACCCTTGGGTCAGCATTACTTGTTTCGCCTGAGTGTGGTGGGAAAATTACTTAGGAGAGCTAGTTAAACACGGAAATTCCTAGGCTCACCTCAGATGTATTGAATCAGAATCTCTAAAGTAGGACGTGGAAATCATCAGGGTTTCCAGCTGAGTCTCAGGTATGCTAAAGGCTGAGATTGCGGTCTTAGTTTTGAGCTACCAGCGCAGACTCTTCTGTGCTTCCTGGTAAGTTCTACTTTGGGAACATGAGTGTCTTTTCTGATAGAAAACCTTGGTTAGGATACCCTAATATATACTTGAAGTTTTTCTAACTTCTGGGGCTTCCCTGATGGTCCAGTGGCTAAGACTCCGCACTCCCAATGCAGGGGGCCCGGGTTCGATCCCTGGTCAGGGAACTAGATCCCATATGCCACAACTAAAGATACCGCATGCCAAAACTAAGACCTGGCACAGCCAAATAAATAAATAAATATTAAAAAAAAAAAGTTTTTCTAACTTCTGACTGATTTTGAGCAGCAAGGGTTGAGTTCTCTGTCCTTTCCCTTTCTGAAGTTTCTTGGGCAGTTTATGCAAATTAATCTCTCTTTTCCCTGGATCTCTATTCCAAGAGGTCCTGTTACACATTTTCCCAAGTTGCCTACCAACCTTGTTTACTGTTACATGGTATTTAATTTTATTTTTTTCCTCTCAAATAATAAGAAAATCTGCTCTAAAATAACTTGCTGTCTCCATCCTTAGACCTAGAAGAGGCTGACATAATTTTGAATGCTCTCTCAAAGCGTACTCTATTAAAAAAATAATTTTGAAGTTTGTTTTTGGCTTCTTAAAAACACTGTGGCACTATACTTTCTGCTTCACAGGTCTAATCGGAGAGAGCCCAGGTACTAAAAATATTTGTGACATTTACCGTTTCTGGCAGTTGTAATAGCACAGAGGGAGGCAATGACTTAATGTGAAAGAAGAGAGGTTAGGGAAGAACTGAATAAGAGATGAAACTTTGGAAAACTTTTTTCTTTTTTTTTTTTTTTTTTTGCGGTACGCGGGCCTCTCACTGCTGTGGCCTCTCCCGTTCGGAGCACAGGCTCCGGACGCGCAGGCTCAGCGGCCATGGCTCACGGGCCCAGCCGCTCCACGGTATGTGGGATCTTCCCGGACCGGGGCGTGAACCCGTGTCCCCTGCATCGGCAGGCGGACTCTCAACCACTGCGCCACCAGGGAAGCCCTGGAAAACTTTATATCACCTTTACGGCCTGAGGATAATTAAAAGGGAGCCAGACGCTTTCACTGCCCTGGGCCCAGTCCTATCCCTGGTCTAAGAACTAAGATCTCACAAGCCAAAAAGGGAGTGAGATAAGCAGAAGATGTTTACACCTGGGAGTTTAAGGGAGTCGGGAGAGGTGATTTTAGGTACGCTACTTTGAGATGCCTTCCCCTGTGGTTTTTTAAGGTGCCAAGGAAGATTGCTCTAGAAACAGTCTTTGAGTTGGTAAATTCCCCACCATCCCTTTTTTCCTTTTTAAGAAAGAGGGAAAGATGCTTGCATGTAAGCAGATTTTCCTTCTTCACTCTCCCCTGGCAAGTCAACTGCTACCTCTACGGGAGGAAAAAAGCACTCTTCTCTGAGATTGCTAAACGTGCCTTGGTGTTTTCTGCCCCTAGTAATAGCAGTGCTTTTCTATCTAGATTGATAATGTCAGCGCGTGCCACAGGGCAGGGAAAGTTTGATAATCTTTTTAGTATTCTTCAGTATCGGGTGAAAGCATTTAGCTTTCAGAGAGAGACTGGGAAGAGACTGATGTCATTGTTTTTTAATTAGTTCATGTTCATGCTCATACTACACTCATTTTAGAGTCGTTGGGATTTTGTTATTTTCTGTTTATTTGTTTTTGTATTTTAAGGATATATGTTTGGGTCTTTGTATGGATGAGTTTATATGAATATTGAAAAAGTTCAGTTAAACCTATGAAACAGTATATTGCCATTTTTCTTTTTAGAATATATTAGTAACTTATATCGGGATGGTCTTTGGTGGAGATTACATTTTCACATGGACAAACTTCATTGGCTTAAATATCAGGTAAGTAAAAATATTTAACTGTAACCACTTCGATGAGTGGATTTGGATTGTCAAATAGTCACAGTAAGCTTAGACTGTTTCACAGCAAATTTGTTCATTTATTATTAGACAAACATTTATGGAGTGCCTGCAATGTACTATATATATTTTTTTATTAAAAATTTTTTTTATTGGAGTATAATTGCTTTACAATGTTGTGTTAGTTTCTGCTGTACAGTGAAATGAATCAGCTATATGTATACGTATATCCCCTCCCTCCCACCCCACCCCGTCTAGGTCGTCACAGAGCACCAAGCTGAGCTTCCTGTGCTTTATAGCATGTTCCCACTAGCTAGCTATTTTACCCACGGTAGTGTTTATATGTCAATCCTAATCTCCCAGTTTGTCCCACCCTTCCTTTCCCCCCCACCACCCCGTTGTGTCCACATGTCCCTTCTCTACGTCTCTATTCCTGCCCTGAAAATAGGTTCATCTGTACCATTTTTCTAGATTCCACATATATGTGTTAATATACGATATTTGTTTTTCTCTTTCTGACTTACTTCACTCTGTATGACAGACTCTAGGACCATCCACATCTCTACAAATGACCCAGTTTCGTTCCTTTCTATGGCTGAGTAATATTCCATTGTATATATGTGCCACATCTTCTTTATGCATTCGTCTGTCATTGGACATTTAGGTTGCTTCCATGACCTGGCTATTGTAAATAGTGCTGCAGTGAACATTGGGGTACATGTGTCGTTTTGAATTATGGTTTTCTCAGGGTATATGCCTAGTAGTGGGATTGCTGGGTTACATAGCAGTTCTATTTTTAGTTTTTTAAGGAATCTCCATACTGGTCTCCATAGTGGCTATGTCAGTTTACATTCCCACCAACAATGCAAGAGGGTTCCCTTTTCTCCACACCCTCTCCAGCATTTATTGTTTGTATATTTTTTGATGATGGCCATTCTGACTGGTGTGAGGTGATACCTCATTGTAGTTTTGATTTGCATTTCTCTAATAATTAGTAATGTTGAACATATTTTCATGTGCCCCTTGGCCATCTGTATGTCTTCTTTGGTGAAATGTCTATTAGGGCTTCCACCCATTTTTTTGATTGGGTTGTTTGTTTTCTTGATATTGAGCTGCATGAGCTGTTTGTATATTTTAGAGATTAATCCTTTGTCTGTTGTTTCATTTGCAAATATTTTCTCCCATTCTGAGGGTTGTCTTTTCCTCTTGTTTATGGTTTCCTTTGCTGTGCAAAAGCTTTTAAGTTTCATTAGGTTCCATTTGTTTATTTTTGTTTTTATTTTCATTACTCTAGGAGGTGGGTCAAAAAAGGTCTTGCTGTGGTTTATGTCAAAGAGTGTTTTTCCTGTGTTTTCCTCTTAAGAGTTTTATAGTGTCTAGTCTTACATTTAGGTCTTTAATCCATTTTGAGTTTATTTTTGTGTATGGTGTTAGGGAGTGTTCTAATTTCATTCTTTTACATGTAGCTGTCCAGTTTTCCCAGCACCACTTACTGAAGAGGCTGTCTTTAAACTATACATTTCACGTCTTTCAATAATGCTTTTTAAGAAAGGGGAGACAGTGGTTCCATATTTTATCCACAGTTTTTGGGGAGTCTTTTCTGGAAGTTGAACCCCTTTTATTTAGCCTTCAAAGAGTAATCCTTTATTTATTGTGCTAGATGTCAATGCAGTGTTCTCAAGAAAATTCCAGGCTAAAGAATACCAGCTCTGTTAGAGTTGCTTTATATGTGTCTAACCTTGGACATATCACTGCATTTCTTTAGACTTTATCTTCAACAGTGATGAGGGTGACTTGCATGAAAGATCTTTTTCAGTTTGAGAATTTTGAATTTCATGCTTTTAAACACTATTTATATGCTTTAAAATTCTCAAATTTTAGAGACCTCTGTCCTGAACTCAGACTTTTTATATGTAGTAGCCCACTTGACATCTCTGGCTGACATGTCAAAAACTGAACTCTTTTATTTTCTCCAAAGTCTCTTCCACCTCCACAGTCTCTGCATCTCAGCTGATGGAGCCTCCATCCTTCTAGCCTCTCAGTTCAAAAGCCTTGGAGTCATCCTTGACTCTTCCGTCTTATACCCAGTATCCAGTTTGTTAGCAAATTCTGTTGGTTCTGCCTTCAGAACATCACTTTTCACCATCTGCATAAGCTACCAACATCTTTTGCCTAGATTACTGCCTAGTCTTCTGTACTTGTATCCCTGGTTTAACTCATCCCCCACCCCTAGTCAGTTCTCAAGAGTTGACAGTATATTCCTTGTAAAAGGTAAGTCAGAACATGTCACTCTTCTTTTTACTCCCCTTCCCCCATGTCTCTCCAGGTCCCAAAGTCCTGAGAAGGCCCTACAAGATCTATCCCCTTCTTGTCCTCCAAGTTCAACTCTTGCTTCTCTTCTCCCTCACCTCACTTCATCTACACAGACCTCCTTGCTGTTCCTTTAGAATACAGGGCATGCTCTCTCTTTAGGTGCTTGGACAGGATATTTCCTCTACCTGGAACATTATACTGCCAGATACTTTGCGTGGCTAATTCCTTTATGCCTATAAATTTTTGCTCAAATGTTACCTATTCAAGGAGGTCTATCCCGACCACCTTATTTAAAATTGCAGCCTGCTCTTCCTCTTCTGATACTCCCAAACCCTCTTATTCTACTTTTCTATTTATATTTATATATATTACCTATTTTCTATCTCCCCTGCTATAATGTAAGTTCTGTGAGGGTATGGATCTCTGCCTGTGCTCTTCACTCACGTTTCCCAAGCTCCTAGAATGAATCCTGGTCATTGCTTAATAAATATTTGCTTGATCGGATTGTTGTATATTGCTGTATAGATTGGTAAAAAAACACTTTGGAAACTATAAAGCTCTTTTCTAGAATATGGTAGTATCTTTTTTTTTAATTTGCAAGAAAGTATATAACTTCTCTTGAGCTTTTATTTCTTCAAATGTAAACAAATGATAGTACCTATTCTACCTTTCTTATGAATCAATATGAGAATTTAATATTCAGTACTAATATTATTAATAGGTTAGTAATTGTAAACAAATGATATCTATTCTACCTTTCAAATGTAAACAAATGATAATACCTATTCTACCTTTCTTATGAATCAATATGAGAATTTAATATTCCATACTAATATTATTAATAGGTTAGTAATTCATTGTTTCCCCTTCCCTGACATTTATTTGCCACTATTGTTGTTTGCCTTTTAGAGGAAAAATCATTTTTTATTTGTGGGGTAGGAGTTGGTGAGAGGATGGGTATGTAAGTATACCTGAGGATTGCATATTATAGAAGGAAGATGAGTAGCTGAGTCTCAGGCCTTGGTCAGAGTCACAATTCTGATGCTTGCTACCTGTGTGATTTTGAATGAGTTGTTTATCTTTTCTGAGCTTCAGTTTTCTTATGTGTTTGGGATAGAAATACCTATCTCTTTAGAGTTGTTGGAATGAAATAATCCAGTGAGTGTAAAGTACCTGATTCATCGCTTCACATCTATGCTTAGTAAGTATCAGTCTCTTTCATTAATAGCCGTGAAGAAGGGCCAGGCTGTAAGGATCAACATGGTGAACCAGTTTTGACTTTGGATGTGGCCTGAGTTTCCTTCATTTCTAAAAATCTAGATTAAAGAATCATTATGACACGTTATAGACCCGATTCAGAGATGCCTTGATTTTCTTTTTGTCCCCTTCAAATGAGAACTCGATAGTCAAAATGAAATAAAAGCTGCTCTTTGCATTTTCAGATATCTGCAGTTCAAATCTCTTATAGTATCTTATAAGAAATATTAGGTTTTTGTTTTTTTCACGTTTCAGGCTACTTAAAAAAAAACTTAGAAGTGCCTGAGTATGCTGGAATGTTACAACGTATGTCAGCCTAACATACGTAACATCTTGAAAATTCTTCCATGGAATTTCTTTTTGTGTTAAGTAGTGCATTATAGTTCTGGTTAAACAGTACTGTTTTGCTAGCAAGGTTAGTTGATAATGATGTCATTGGTACTCTTCCCCTCTGTAGTATTTTTAATAATTCCTAAATTGCTTTCACATTTTATTGTAATAAATTTTACATGCCGTATCTCTTCTTTTTTTTTTTTTTTTGCGGTACGCAGACCTGTCACCATTGTGGCCTCTCCCGTTGCGGAGCACAGGCTCCGGACGCACAGGCTCAGCGGCCATGGCTCACAGGCCCAGCCACTCTGTGGCATGTGGGATCTTCCCGGACCGGGGCACAAACCCGTGTCCCCAGCATCGGCAGGCGGACTCTCAACCATTGCGCCACCAGGGAAGCCCTACATGCTGTATCTCTTTAATCTCTGTTTCATTATAAGATTAAGGACAATAAGTGGTATGCTTAGTCACCAGTCAGCGTTCAAATTATTTGCAGAGTTGGGATTAAAATCCAGGTGACCTTCTGTTTCAAATACTCTTTCCATTACAACATGCTTTACAGCATTTGTAAAGGAAAGTATATGTTGCCTTTTTTTCTTTCACTTTTTCTCTTTAAAATGAAAATTATGGTTTTATTGTTTTTTTGACTTATCTTCCACTAGTTAATAAGCAGACTCATAGGTTGTGAATATTACTTCTTTTTTAAATGTGAAAACCAAACTTAAATTGGCTACTTAATAGATTTCACTTTGATTGGACATGGTGTCAGTCCATCCTTGGCTGATTGCACTTTGAAGGAAATCACTAATTAAACTGTACTCTTAAAGGATTCTCTGATTAAACTCAGATGCATCTAGCTCCCCTTCACCCTGCCTGGTTTCTTTGCTGTTTTAAGGAAAGTTTAAATAGCCCCCTCTGATATGATTCAATTCCAGGAAGCAGGAGGTTTGCATTGCTAGCTTCTCAGGCTCCATTCAAATTTGATAGTGTGATTTATGAAGGCTTTTTTTTTTTTCTTTTTTTAGTAGGGCTCTGTGGAGAGCCTGGCTGTCTCTAACTCCCCTAAGTGCCTTTTTCCAGTGGCCAATTAGTGCATGTTCACCCAAGCCCAAAAAAGCAACAGAGCAAGTGGGGAATGAATAGTGAAGGGTGGTGACAGAACACGCTTCTGTACTTTCATCAGAGGTTGGGCTCTGGCCCGTGGCTTTGGCCCGAGTAATGTATCCTCTCCAGATAATGATATCATCATCCCCATAACTGCCCGGGCTAGAATTTGTAGAATCTCTGGAGCTTATCTTTATCTGTGATTCTTTTTCTTCCCTTCCATTAAAAAAAAAAAAAAAATTAGCATATGATTTAAATACAGTAAAATGTCCCCCTTTTCCTGTGCAGTTCTGCAGGTTTGGACAAATGCATACAGTTATGTAACCAACTATTACAGTTATGTAACCACCATATTCAAGGTATAAAATAATTGTATTACCCCCCAAAATCTCCCTATGTCCCTTTGCATTGAACCTCTCTCCCCTTACAAAGATCTGTTTTCTATCCATATGGTGTCCAGAATGTCATATAATGATACATAATGTTATGTAGCTCTTGGTCTGACTTCTTTTGCTTAACATACTGCATGTGAGATTCCGTGTTGCATTTGAGGTTCTGTGGTGTGCATGTATCAGTAGTTTGTACCATTTTACTGCTGAGTAGTATTCCATTATGGATACATCACAGTTAGTTTATGTGTTCATCAGCTGAAAGTTATTTGCATAGTTATCAGTTTTTAGGTGTTTTGTGTTAGCTGCCAAAACATTTGTTTAAAAGTTGTGTATGAACATAAGTTTTCATTTCACTTGGGTAAATACTTAGGAGTGGAATTTCTGGGCCGTATGGTAAGTGTATGTTTAACTTTGTTAGAAGTTGCCAAACTATTTTCGAAAGTGTCTGTACCATTTTGTGTAACCCCCCAGCCGTGTATGAGAGTTCTAATTGTTCCGCATCCTGGCCCTTGGTATCGTCAGTTTGTCTTTGTTTTTCAGATTCTAGACATTCTAATAGATCTGTAGTGGTGTCTCATTGTGGTTTTAATTTCCCTAATGATTCATGATGTTGAGCATCTTTTCATTTGCTTATTTGCCATCTGTATGTATTCTTTGGTAAAATGGCTATTCAAATATTTTGCTCATTTCAAAAACTTGAGTTGTTTTCTTAATGAGTTTTGAGAGTTCCTTATATCGGTATATTGTGGATACATGTCCTTTATCAGATGTGTGATTTGCAAGTAGTTTTTCTCAGTCATGGCTTGCTTTTCATTTTCTTAATCTCTTTTGAAGAGCAAAATTTAAAATTTTTCATGAAGTTTAATTTACCAGTTCTTTTTTCTTTTATGGGTTGTGCTTTCAGTGCTGTGTCTAAGAAATCTCTGCCTAACCCAAGGTCACGAAGGTTTTCTCTTATATTTTCTTCTAGAAGTTTTACAGTTTTAGGTTTTATAGTTAGGTATATAGCCTGTTTTGTAATAATTTTTATATGTGGTGTGAGGTCTGGATGAAGATTCTTTTTCCTGTGTATGTGTTTTTTTAATATAGATATCCAATTGTTCCAGTACCTTTTGTTGAAAATACTGTCCTTTGTTGAATTGCCTAATTCTTCATAACACTCTTTTGAAGTTCTTTTAGTATCACTGTTTTACAAATGAGGAGGCTGGGGCTTAGAAAGTTTGAGTTGAATGGATTCTGAAGACGTGCATTGAGCCTCTTTCTGTGTGCCAGGCATCGTGCTCCAGAGAGACATGGTGCATTCACTCATAGCCCTGCCAAGGTCACATAGCTAGTAAGTCACTAAAGGATTTTAACCCAGATGGGTTGGACTCCAGAGTCCAAGTTCTCACCCCTTAATGAATTATCATTCAGTAAATGACTGATTAGTTGTAATGTAACCTAAGTAAACCATATGTAGCCATTGTTACCTTAGATTCTCAGCTATTTGAGGGTAGAAACCACTTGTCTTATTTATAGTTGTGTCAGTATTTATCAGTTCCTGGTCCATAATAGGCATCCAACCAGTAATAATAATAACAAAATACCAGACAATATTTTTTATGCTTAGGCATTGCCCTAAGTACTCCATACTTAATCTTTAAAACGGCCCTCTGAGACAGATGCTGTGTATATTCCATTTCATAGTGGGGCTGAGAAACTTGCCACATACTACCCAGCTGGTAAATATTCAATCCTTGATTGCCTTCCACATTTTCTTAACTGCAATCTAGTAAATAGTGAATAGATGAATGAATTTATTTTCATATCCCTTCAGGATATGTCATCATACTGGTTATATAACTCTTAAGTCAGCCTCCTTTTGTGTAACACAACCCATTTTACTGTAGCTTATGACACCAAACTAGAGTCTATGCAGTCTTTGGGGTGGGCCATAGTGCAGCTCAGAGTCTAGCTCCAGAGTTAGGTCCTGAGGACTTTGGTCTAGCTATCTCTGCCCAGCGCCTGAATCTACAATTCGTTCATTGTGGACTCCTTTGCCTGTTTCCTTAAAAGGATGTGTTGCTTCCTAGTTCCAGACTTCTCCTCCTGAATAATTCCATCCTAGCAGACTCTCTTCTGGTTCTAGGCTTCTCCTGAAGTAAGGACTTACTTCAAGTAAGGACTGACTGACTTACAAGTAAGGACATGTCCTTACTTACAAGTAAGGACATGTCCTTACTCCTGAAGTAAGGACATTTTACTTAGTAGTTCTCTCATTTGGAGAGAGAGAGGACATGTTTTGTATTATCAGTTGGTTGCTGCTGCTATAACAGTTACCAGGCTTTTTAGAGTTAAATAACTGGCATCTCACTAGAATAACTTGGACTTTTAAATAGGATGTAGGGAGGTTAGCTAGCCCTTGGTTATAGTATAATTCCTTACAGAAGAGCACTGAAATAGAATATAGCCAAAAAATGTGTGTTTTGTTATGGGTACTGCTGCTAGCTATTTATATATAGTTCACTTTTCATGACCTCAGTTTTCATGTGCTCAGTTTTTAAGCTAGAGTTGTCTATCCTAGTTCTGCCACTAAACTTCTCTGATTCACCCTGAGGAAGTCCTGTGAAACTGTGTCATGTGGTCATTAGGTCTAAAGTTATTTTGCAGAAGACTAATGACATTTGAAGGAACTTCTTCCAGGTGTAGGAAACACATAAAATATATTATCTTTTTAAAAGTTCTGATGGGAGTCCTCTACCCTCATTTTAAGTTGTTTTAAGAGGCAGAAAAGAAAAAGGAATAGAAGTAGGGGAGAAAATGATGGAAATGCTTGAGTAGTTTGGACTCAGCCCCGAGTTGGAGATTAGTATCAAAGATGCCATACTGATTTCTTGAGGGAAGAGCAAGTGGAAAGGTCCTGAAGTGGGAGTGTGCCTGGTGTGTTCAAGAACCAGCAAGGAGGCCAGTGTGGCAGGTGGGAGTGGAGTGCCTGAAATGAGATGGGACCGTAGAGGTAATGGGGTGGGGGCAGATTAGGGACAACTTTTTTTTTTTTTTTTTTTGCGGTACACGGGCCTCTCACTGTTACAGTGGTGGCCTCTCCCGTTGCGGAGCGCAGGCTCTGGACGCGCAGGCTCAGCGGCCATGGCTTACGGGTCCAGCTGCTCCGCGGCATGTGGGATCCTCCCAGACCGGGGCACGAACCCGTGTCCCCTGCATCGGCAGGCAGACTCTTAACCACTGCGCCACCAGGGAAGCCCCCTAGGGACAACTTTTAAGAGATAGGAAGAGCGTTGGAGGATTTTGAATAGAGGAGTGACATGATCTGCTTTAATTTTAATAGGACCACCCTGGCTACTGTGATGAGACCAAAAGAGGGGAAGTGTGAAATGTTTATATTAATAGTAATGGCTTTCATTTATATAGGAATCACATAGCATTTATAATAACATTAGGCATTTATATGGCATTAATAATAGCAATGCCGAGGCCCTTTTAATACATTCCCTCAAAAGAGCTTTCCACAGCTGTCCTCACTCAAAGGTCACAAAGTATCTATCCAGACTGGCACCAGTAACAAAGGTTGTGGTAGTCTCAGGAACTAAAATCACACAGAGTTGCTTGGGAGATTTCATAGTGGAAAGGATACTTAGGCCAGGACTTGACCAGTGGGTAGGATTTGGAGAGGTGAGAAAGAGAAGGGTGGGTATTCCAGCCACGCAGTACTGCGTGAGCAGAAGTGTGGGGCTGGAAAGGCAGATGTTGGGTGGAGGCTGGGGAGGTGCTGGTAGGAACTCCAGTACAGCTAGAGCAAGACGTATTTCACAAGGTGAAACAGGCCTCCCTCAGTATTTCCTGGGGATTGGTTCCAGGACCTGCCGTGGATGCCGAAATCTGCAGATGCTCAAGTCCCGTGGTCAGCCCTCTGTATCTGTGGGTTCTACATCCGCAGGTACCGAGGGCTGACTGTGCTAGAGAAGTAGGTTGGTGCCCGAGTGCAGAGTGCCTTGAATGTCTCATGATGGGAAGGATGAATACCCAGCTAGGAAAATACTCTGAGAGTTACTAATACAATACAGATGGTAGAGGGTAGGTCAAGTCTTGCTTACTCATAATACAATTAAGGTCTAATTGGGATGACAAAACCAGGAAGGTTTTACTATACTTAGGACTCCTTGACTTTCTGGATGAATAAATTGGTGTGCAGCCACAGAGATGGGGGAGAAGTGACAACTGCCAAAACCCCTTTCTTCTTTCTGCGTTTGGCAGTATTCGTCCCTGGTATGCCTTAGCATTTTGACTCTTACCCCTATTGGATGTCTGCTGTATGCTGATTAACCTTTTGAAAATGATCTGTTGTCCTATTAAGTCTATAGTTTAGTTATATGGTTTAACATATAATTATATATAACATTGTTATATAAATAAATTATATAATTTAATTCTCACATCAGTCCTGTAAGGGTGGTAGTCTACTCACCATTTCACAAATGAGGAAACTAAGGTTCTGAGAGGTTCTGAGAGTAACTTGCCCCACATTATAGAATTTTGCAAATGTCACAGAGTCCACAGTTAAATGCTTTCTAGTCAACCCTGTGTCACCTCTCTGTTTCCCTTTGTTCAGATAGGAGCTCTGGAAGATAGATGAAGAGGCAGCATAGCTCTGCTTCATGTGCCTGGTGAGAAAGACGAGAAAAGGGTCCCCAGCAGCTCCTGCATGTGGAGTGAAGATGGGGTGTCCCTGGTCACTGTAGGAGGAATGTACTCAGAGGCCCTGCCTCAATTATTTGGCAGAAATTGCATGTATTAGGAAATCGCAGTAAAAGTCAAACTGTCTTAGTTCATAGGTCTTGATATTGGTTGACATATTTTACACATGGAATATGGAAGGCAGGGTCTAATCTAAGAGGCAGAGCTACCTGGCTACACCGGTGAACAGACAAGTCAGCTGCAGGGGGAGATGGAGACAGCCTGTTCCTTCAGACTCTTGTCCGCGGCCATGGAGCTGCTACATGGAGGGGCGTTTTTAGTATGTTTGTAGGATGGATTTCTAATCGTATGAGGCTGGTAAACATGTCCATGGCTGCGTAGGTCTCGGAGAGGTAGGTTGTACTTGCCTGATCTCTGGAAGATCAGAAGTGGATCAGAGCAGGTGAAGTGGCATTTGCCAGCCAGGCTTGTGGCATTCTAGCTAGACCCCTGTCTGCAGGACACTCTTGCTTTGTCTCTTTCTTCTGTTTCTTTCCTGGCTGTGTCTGCCACAGCAGGTCTCAGTGAATTAACAGTTGGTAGTACTATGATCTGAATATTAGGCAGATGGAGAATTGCTTAAGATTTTTAAAAATCAGTGTTTAGGATTGTCGAATATATAAATACCAATTCCAGAGCATCAGAGGTCAACTCTAATTGCATATTTGTAGAGCCAGTGGGTTAATGAGAAGTTTTTTGAAGTAGCAGATTTTGATTCGGAATCACTTGATAGTCATGTATAAAAATTTAGATATAGGCCCTTCCCCCCCAAATTGGGTCTTTTCCCTTTCTTTTCTTAGTCTTCCTCATCTCCTCCTTCCAGCTTCCCCACATTCCCAAAGCTTCTAGGAAGCAATTTACATTCTTCCACAGCATTAACTCATCCTTGCTTTTTGGCACATGGTGTCTTTGTCGATGAATATTTACTTCTTTTCAGGTGATTCAGGAAAGGCCATTTCTGAAGATGTAAACGTTTGATAATGATCAGGTCAGGAATAAAGATGAGATGAAAGCCTTTTATTATTGCCTCATGTTGGAACTTGTGATAACCCGGACAGTCTGTACTCTTTAATCTCCAGAGTTAAGAATAATGGTTTCTGTGTTTTGGTTTTGCTCTGGTTATTTAAACAACTCTGTGGTAACAAGATGCCCTTTTCTTGCATCAGGAATCTTCTTATTATACCTTATCATACCACTGTACCTTTTGTTAACAATGCATCTCGCCTCTAGCCTGTGAGTATTGGAGCTTACATGGAAGTGGGGAGAAGGGAATAAATATTTCCTGATTGCTTACTCTGTGTGCCAGGATTAGGGCCTGGTTCTTTATACGTGTTATCTCATTTATTCTTCAAACAAGTCTAGGTAGATAGTATTATTCTTATCTTTTTAGTACAGAACTAGAATCTCAAGAGAAATTAACAGATTTGCCCAGGGGCACAGAGCTAGCAGTTACATTCAAGATTTGAACCAACACCTAACTCCAGAGTCCATGTTTTTTGTCACACTAACTACGCTAGGGATATAGGGTCCCAGGATCGCCGTAAGGAGGAAGTCCAGAGTGAATTCCAGGGCGTTCTTTGTCTTCTTCTATCCTGCATTGCTCCATTATTTCTATTTAGGTGAAATCGGCTTAACATGAACATAATAGATTGTCTTGACAGGAGAAGTAAAAGAGAGCATTGTTATGTTTTAGGTTGTCATAGGAGAGGGGATCTAGAGGAGGATAGGATGAAAGTAAGAAAGAGCATTCCTTCTACTTTTTTGTGGGGTTGGAAGCAAAGGGAAATTGACTATCATGTAGATGTACATGTGAACCTCAAGGAAGTTTTAGCTTTGATCAGGAAGGCTATGGTAGGCTGTCTGTCTCCTTGGGTCCTAGCCCAGCTACCAAGGAAATCATCTACTTGATGCAGTAGATAAATAAGAAAAGTTTCCAGAAGAGTCGGATCAAATTCTGAAAGGAAAAAAGAAGAAGAAGAAGAAAAAAGAAATGGAAGAAAGCAACCAGATGAAGGAAAAGATGAAGCTCTGTGAACTCTGGCCCAGGGATGGGTTCATGAGGCTCCTTTCTTTGAATGGGGCCATAGCAGATATTCAATTCAGCAGTTATTTAATTGTGCTGCTACAAAGTGCCAGGCCTGTGTAAGGCACTCTGTAGAGCTAAGAGTAAAGCCTTGGGAAATTCATAGGCTGATGGGAACAATATAAAGCCAGGTACCTGCACTATCAAGTGGAGCAGGGGCTATAGGGAGGAAGCCGATTCAGTGGAGAAAATCAGACAGACTTGGGTTTTATTCTGGTCCATCATTAAGATGCTTTGTGACCCTGAGCAAGGTAACTTATGACTTCTGGGACTCAGTTTCTTCATCCCTAAAATGAGCACCTTGAAGGGATATTATAGTGGCAGGAGATGTATGTAAAATGCCTGGCATGTAGTAGACTTCAATAAATGGTCACAATTTGATTATTTAGTACCCTGAATGCCTGATCTTGCTTCCTTATTTGCAGGAGCTATGCAGCTTTTACCCTCCTGGGACCGGGATGCCAAAGTCCAGAGGAGAATAGAACTAATTTCAAATAAGCAGCAAGTTTATGAATCAGGTGGTCAGGTAGAAGGTGGGGGCCAAATCCAGGATGGAGACATCTGAAAGAGTGTAGGCTAGGCTGCCAGCTGGAGACCCTAGGGAGTCACAGGTGGCAGGCTTGGTGGCAGAGCTGGTCAGGGCAGTTTAGCATGTCGGCTCTTGGAGCTTCTCCAGCTTGCTTTCAGTTTAGTGATTGGGGCAGGAGGCTATGTAGTCCAGGTGAGAGTAGACAAGAATAATCACTGTCGCAAAAGAATGAACCCTCCTGCCGTTAGGTGTGGTAGACAAGTGTGAGGGCTAGCAGCAACCAGCTCAGAGTTTGAGGGCTCAGATGACAGGTTCTCTCCACTGTGACCTTGATTCTAGTGGGAGAGAAACCAACTCTGTGAAATCTCCCCAGGGTCTGCATGTTTACTTACTTATTGGGATGCTTTTTACTCTTATTAAAAATAATATTTCTTTTGTCTTGAATGATTATTTTTGAAAATGCAGAAAATACATATAGAAATCACCTATAACCTTACCGTCCAGATGTAACCATTTTTTAAAAGTAAATTTATTTATTTTATTTGTTTATTTTGGGGTGCTTTGGGTCTTTGTTGCTGTGCACGGGCTTTCTCTAGTTGCGGAGAGCATGGGCTACTCCTCGTTGCAGTGCGCGGGCTTCTCATTGCGGTGGCTTCTCATTGCGGAGGCTTCTCATTGCGGAGGCTTCTCATTGCGGAGCACAGGCTCTAGGCACACGGGCTGCAGTAGCTGTGGCACTTGGGCTCAGTATTTGTGGCTTGCGGGCTCTAGAGCACAGGCTTAGTTGCTCCGCCGTGTGTGGGATCTTCCTGGACCAGGGCTAAAACCCGTGTCCCCTGCATGGGCAGGCGGATTCTTAACCACTGCACCACCAGGGAAGCCCCCAGATGTAACCATTGTTAATACTCTTGTTGTGTTCCTTTCAGACATTTTCCTATTATGATGCATATTAATATACATATTCATGTTCATTTAAATAAAATGGGGTTGGACAATACTTAATATTTTGTAAGATTACAAAATACTGTCATTGCCAGTTTTTATTTTATATCATTTAAATGGATGCATAGTATTCTATTGTATGAATTTATATAATTCCCTGTTGTGGGACATTTATCCTTTAGCTAATTTTCTGCAATTATAGATTTTGTGGTAAATACTTTGTCAATAAGTCTGTGAAGATGTATACAATTCATCCATGAAATGGATTGCTAGGTCAAAGGATAAGCCGAATTCTAAGGGTTTTTATTTCAACAAATTGTCGTGCAGAAAGGCTATATAAAATTGGCACTCCTGCTGGCAAGTATGTGCAAACATTCATTTTCCCAAAGCATCAACAGCAGTGGATAATATCATGATGAGGGAAATGTCTCTAGTTTGGTAGATGAAAATGCTATATGTTTTAGTTTTTTGTGCTGTTGACTTGTAAAGGTAGCTCCCGTGCTCACACCACTTACATTTGCCATTCCTTCCTTCTTCTCTGATGGTGGTTTTCTATTTTGCAGCATTGCTGGGAGCCTGGTGTATTCCTACATCACTTTCTCTGAAGAGCAGCTGAGCAAACAGTCAGAGGCCAGTAACAAGCTGGACATTAAGGGGAAAGGAGCAGTATGACCAGAGGATTGCATCAGCTACATAGGCCCAAGTTTTTGATCAGCTCGGAACACTGGCAGTTCTTATACAGATTCTGAGGTGTCTTGATTATGGAGAAAATACCATTCCTTTGCACTTGTACAATCTGAGGATTGATTGCCGCCTTTTAAAATTTTGTGAAAGAGACTTATAATTGACTCTTTTAAATATGCCATTTGAATTAATTTATATCAGACTGGAAACTGTACTGGGCTTTTTAATTTATTTTTCTTCTGTGCCAACAGTGAAACGTCAATGTTCTGAAAATATTTTATTCCATAGTTTGATATCCAGGTGTCCCTGAGAGCTGCGTATATGAAGTGCTTCACCTGGAGCCTCATCATTCACATCGTTGCTGCGTCTGGAGGCACTTGAGCCTTCCTTCTGCTGGAAATGCAGCCAAGGATCTTAAATTTCTCTTCTTTGAATTTTCTTTCTTAACAATTGCATTTTCTTCATAAGGATGTCATCACTCCTTTTGCCAAAGATGACATCTTTGGCGCTAAAGAAATGTGTGCGGCTTTGAAGTGTATTGGTTTCCACGCTGGCTTCCCTAAGAACTCATGGGATGAACAGAGTGCTTTCCTTGAAAATATCCTGTTCCCTCTTTGTTGTGTAGGATGAGGATAATGAAGGGACGGAGGAAGTAGGCCTTTTCTTCATTTATTCGTCTGTCTCTGATTCATTCATTCGACTAAAATGTATTGAGTATGTAGTTATGTGCCAGGCATTGTGCTAAGTGCTGGGGGTAAAGGGATGTTTTGGAGGTAGTTGCCTTGATCTCACTCCTGCTATAGTGACCAAGGGTTAGACAGAGGACTTAGCTCTGTTGATTTATTTAGAAGACGTTGTGACTATGAACAAGTCATGGAAATTTTTTCAGCTCTCAGAAACTGCAGATCTGTAAGCAGGGTTGGAAGCACCTGTCTACCAGCCCCACGGCGATGCGAAACCACATGCTACAGTGTATGTCACATGTATGTGAAAAGCTGCAATTGTAAACCATGCAACTCAGCCTTTCTTCTCTGAGTGAGAGTGGCATGCAGGGGAGGGGACCATCATGTTTCCCCATGCTTCCCACCTCTGGGTTTGGTTGCTGCTCTTTTTACTCATCCTTGAATCAATATGTCTACATCTTATATTTTTGAGTGTATGGTTTGAGGAGAAAGGCTGGTTAGATGTTTCTCCATTGTCGATGCTTGGACTGTCTCTGGCAGTGTCAGTGTTGGAGCCATCACCTTCCTTTCCACTTGAGTGGCACGAGCATACCTATTTCCTTTGGACGCTCCCACCTACATCCCACCTCCCTTGGTCACTTGATGGGCATGCCCGCTTCTCTCAAGACCGGCGCTGCATCCTGGAGAGCAGCTGTGGATGGGCATATGCCTAAATTGCCTCTTTGGGTGGGTCAGGTGTTAACTCGAACACAGTAGTGTGACTTGGCTTAGAGACATCCATTGACTTTGGAGATGAGTGTTTGCTCAGGCCAGCTGTGCAATCATTGTGTAAGAGGCTGGGTACCTTTGTGTTGGTGTACACTCTGGCTTCCATTTCATTAGGTTTGCAATCTACTGGCCTTTGTTGACCTAAACAGTTAGTATTTTGGGGCCTCAACAGGTGACCTGGAAGGTTTTGATTTCTTTTTATTTTTGAAAAAGTATTATATTGAGGTCATTTCACGTTCATATCTTTCCCTTATTTTGTCTTTATTGAAGCCTGGCCGGTGGTGCTGGGTCCCTAGAATTAGCCTCATGGCCAACTCCTGAGTTACAAGCTCCAGGTAAGGGGTCCTAAGGCTCACTTTTTTCCAGTATTATGTGAGCTGAGAAAATTCAAGTGGGAGAATAGGATATTATCTTGTACAAGATATCTTGTTGTCCCTGTTTTATTGATAAGAAAGCAAGACTCAGAGAAAGTTAGGTGACTTGCTAGTAAGTCACAATTCCTGTTTTTTCCACTGAACCATGCTGCCAATGATAACCTCCCTTCTCCTCTGAGGGAGTGAGGAAATGGGGCTGCCAGCTAAGCTAGCTTGAGCTCTTTCAGGGAGGCAATCTGTTGATTGAATTTGGAGTCAGAGAGGAATAGGCTTTGTGAATCAGGGAGAATGATGGGTCAGTCTACATGCCTGAGCTTCTGTCTCACTTCCAGGCTGGCCTCGGTTGATATGCACTTCTGGCTGTGAATGTTGCTGCCACTGCCTGGTTTTGCCACTGGGGACAGTGGGAAGTCGTGGGAGCTAATTTTAGCAGTTCTGTTCCTTCTTCTGTCAGCCACATGGAGGAGGGGACTCTAATGTTAGAAATACTTTGTGTGCATTTAGAGGTGTTGGACTAAAACCCCACCAGGGGTTGAACTGCTTCTTGGATATCAGGTTCCCTTGAAGATCTGTCATCTCTCCAGGTTTATTTGAGGAAATCATGAATGGTTATAACTTCACTAGATGCACATGACCTCAGGGCTCCTGGCCTATGCTGAACTTTCTGGATGCTTAGAAGCAGTAGAGTAGTTTACAGCTTCTGCTCTGTCCATGTTGATTGCTGGATGCCCCCTTCAACTGCCACCAACATTTCAAGATAAGAGAAAGAAGCCTGGAGAAGTTGGAGATTGAATAGACTGGCCAACCAGTTTTGAAGTTTGTTTTCAATTACGTGCAGGCTTGGTTATGGCACACACAAAGAGATTTACCTGGTATTCCAGCATCTTATAAGGCAAAAGTTCTTTGACCTGTTAACTACCTCTTGGAAGAAAGAGACAGTATAGAGTTAAATGCTTAAATTTGCCCTTTGAGACAGATGAGCTGTGGTGAGAATTTTGAAAGCACATTAGTGACTAGTGGCTCCTCTTCCTGAGTCAGTGACAGTGATGTTGTCTTTGGCCAGTCTGTTTTTAAGGCAGTGCCAGATTGATTTGAATAACCCTGGTTGGCCAGGGTACACATTGCTAACATGTCAGGTGATTTTTAATACCCTTATATGGCAGTTGGCTGTATGAGTCAGTCATTTGTAGGATCCAACTTGCACGTAGGTTAAGAAAGAAAAGTATGTTTGCAAGTTTGTTGTTTGTAGTCCTAGTGTATCAGGAATGCATGGTAAGTTCACATCAGTAACGCTGATGTAGGATCTTCGTGGAAAGAATAGTAGAATTTCACTTTTGACTGGTTTGGGAAGGAACCCAGGATTTGGGGAGGGCCTGCCTTTGCTTTCATTATTATGGCGTCATTCAGTGAGCAAAGATTGACTGTTTAATTCCAGGCATTATGCTAAGCTCTGGGGCATCTGAGGTGAAGAGGGCAGGGTTCTTGTTCTCAAGGAATGTATAATTCTTTAGCCAGACCCCGATTGAGATGAAAGGAGTCCGTGATTTATGAGTAAAAGCTGCCTGCACAGTTGTCAGCACTGCTGATCAGGGGTGTCCCACCCACTGCGCTGAATGAAGCACTTTTTTAATCTAAGAGGAGTTATAACTCCTACTAGTCCCCCAGCTCTGAGATGCGTGCCAGGCCATTAGACTTCTGTGACTAGCCTGGGTCCCTCCTCCCTCTCGTGCGTGCATTCTTGCTTCCTCAGAGCTACAGCTGTGTACTACTGGTCCTCCTTGTGAATGAGGCTGTAATTGATTTTTCCCTCCCTGAGGGGAAAAAAAGATACTCAGAATAAATGAGATAACAGATGCAAACTACTCAGCACAACGCCTCCTACATATTAGGCACTCAGCACATGTTGTTATTGTCATTATTTCATGGTAAGACTATAGGCAAAGATTAAGATTCTTAATTTGTGCTCCTTAAAATGCTAGAGGCTGGGCAGTGTATTTCTTTTAAAATGTGACCCTATACTTTCTTGCCTCTAGAATGCTTAGTTTCAAAGAACAGTTTCTGCTCACGGTTAAAGAATGGTTTCTGCTCACGGCCGTCTTTTATTAAATACCTACTGGATATAATTGTGGATATTGTGTGATGCAGGTGAATCCATCTGTTTAAAAAAAAATAAAATTACTTTCGTATTTTGGTAAATTAAAAACAAAAAAAAGAAAGAAAAATTATTTTCTACCTGAGAGGAAGATAATTAGACTTCAGAATGGTGATTCCGTTAAAACTTCCCCAGTTTGTCACCTTAAGGTAGCTCCTGTATAGGTCAGACATTCCTTCTTCCCTTCTCCGAATTAAATGCATCAACTTCATGCTGCCTCTGTGTCCAGGCTTTTGTCAGTTGGTGTTTGTGAACCTCTGGCACCATTGCTGTTTTCTAAACCTACCTTCTAGTTCTTACTGTTAGGGTGCCACTTCATCATGGTATGAGGAGGTATTCTATGGTGGGTTTTTTTTTAAGCTTGCTTTTTTGAAAATACTTTTTAAAAAGAAATCTACTGGTTAGATTTTTTTGTCTCACAAAAATGTTTTTAGAGATTATTTTGTTCATAAATGTTTCTTTCTCATGCTGATGATCAACTGAGTTTGTCTACAAATGTTGGCCTATCACAGTATTTTTTCAATACAGATTCTATTTACCAAATGACCATTTTAGTGTTTTTAAAAGGTACCGAGGATTGAGATATGTAAATCAGGTGACATAATATGAAAATTATGTGCCTAAATATTTTTGTAAAGGTGTCAAATAAATACTTTTTCTTCAACACATGTATTAAAATTTCTTTCTAAGTGCCTACAAAGACAGTCAAGAGCCATAAGTATGCCTGAATTTAAGAGGATGGCATCCAAGTTAGTTAACTGAGACCCAGTAATAGAGAAAATACTGTTTGCCATTGTGATATTATGATTTATAATAAGAAATATACATTTGGTCTTTGTCCCTGTTCCTGGCACACAGCTCCTAAAACCCTTGTAATTTTCTTTTTTTTTTTTTTTTTTTTTGTGGTAAACGGGCCTCTCACTGTTATGGCCTCTCCTGTTGCGGAGCACAGGCTCCAGACGCGCAGGCTCAGCGGCCATGGCTCATGGGCCCAGCCGCTCTGCGGCATGTGGGATCCTCCCAGACCGGGGCACGAACCCGTGTCCCCTGCATCGGCAGGCGGACTCTCAACCACTGCGCCACCAGGGAAGCCCCCTTGTAATTTTCTATAAGAGCTATAGGAACACCTTTTGTTACAGTATTTAGTATCGTTTCCAGTTCCTCAAATAGCTCCAGAGCCATAACAGTGAAATGGGTGTCTTTCCTTAGCATCTTTCAACCATACCTGAGTTTATGTTAATGAGGTGACTTTTGGAAACTCCCTAAGGCTGGGAGCTGGTTGCCCAGGGAACCAACTGAATGATTTATATTGGAACTTTCAACCTCCACACACCCGCCCCCTCCAAGTGGAGGGGAGAGGGGCAGGAGGTTAAATCAATCACTAAATGGCCAATGATTTAGTCAATCATGTCAACATAATGAAGCCTACATAAAAATCCATGAACTTTGAGATCTGGACAGCTTCCAGATTATCGAACATGCATAAGTGCTGGGATGATGATGCTTCTGGAGAGGGCATGGAATCTCGGCACCCTTCTCCATGTACTTGCCCTCTGCATCTCTTCCATCTGCTGTTCCTGATTTGTATCCTTTTGTAATAAACTGGTAGTTTAGTAAGTAAACTGTTTTCCTGAGTTCTGTGAGCCACTCTTAACAAATTAATCCAATGTGAGGAGAGGGTGTGATATATAGCTGTTTGTTCAGAAGCACAGGTAACAATCTGGATTTGTGATTTGTGTCGGAAATGGGTTGGGGAACAGTCTTGTGAGACTGAGCCCTTAGCCTGCAGGATCTGATGCTAACTCCGGGTACATAGTGTCGGAACTGAATTACAGTTCCTGTTACAGGAACCTGTGTAGCAGACTGGCTTGGTAGGGAAAAAAACACACATTTGGTGACCAGAAATATTGTGAGTAGAGCGTTGAGAAGAAGACCCAGGGGCAGTTTTTCTTTTATAACCATTCAATGCTTTGCATGAATAGCACATATGACTAAATAACCAGTGTCTTTGGTGTACTTGTGGTAAGCTGAAAGGGAAAAAAGTGCTGATAACCTCTCTGCTTTTAAAATATTTCATCTGCTTCATCGTGTTTAAGACTCTCAGTAGCTTTATTAGGAAATAACCCCCAAATAAAACATGCTCATCAGGAAGCATTTTTTGGTACTGGCACACTCAACAGAGGTAGAAGTATATTAAGGCATTAAAAAAAAAAAGTGGTAAAACATAAAATTTACTATCCTAATACTTTTGAAGTGTACAATTCAGTCATATAATGTATATTCACATTGTTGTGCAATCAGTCTCCAGAACTTTTTCATCGTAAAACTGAAATCCATAACCATTAAAGAGCTCCCCATTTCCCCCTTCCCCCTAGTCCCTGGCAGCTACCATTCTACTTTCTGTCTCTCTGAATTTGACTACTCTAGATAACTCATATGCGTGAAACCATACAGTATTTGTCATTTTGTGATTGTCTTATTTCACTTAATGTCCTTGAGGTTCGTCCGTGTTGTAGCACGTGTCAGAATTTCTTTCTTTTTTGAGGCTGAATAATTTTCCATTGTATGTGTATACCAGCTTTTGTTTATCCGTTCACCCACTGACGGACACTTTGGTTTCTTCCACCTTGTGGCTATTGTGAATAATACTGCCAAACAAGCCAAGCTGTCACTTTGGGTTGCTCTAACAAGTTGCCACAGACTGGGTAAACAACATTTTTTTTCTCACAGTTCTGAGGCTGGGATGTCCAAGGTCAAAATGCCAGCAGATCTGGCATCTGGTAAGAGCCCACCTCCTGGTTTGCAGATGTCCATCTTCTCATATCCTCACGTGGTGGAGAGCAGAGAGGAAGCAAGCTGTCTTGATTTTTCTTATAAGGGCTCTAATCCTGAGTGTCTCCACCTTCATGACCTAATTACCTCCCAAAGGCCCCATCTCCAAATACCATCTTATTGGGGATTGAGGTTTCAACATATAAATTGGGGGAGGGGGATGGGACACAAAATCTATAGGCGTGGGTGTGCGAATATGCTTTCGATTCTTTTTGGAGTTGCTAGGTCATATAATAATTCTATTTTTAATTTTTTGGGGAGTTGCCATACTGTTTTCCATTGTGGCTGTGCTATTTTACATTCCCACCAGTAGTGCACAAGGGTTCCAGTTTCAACACTTGTTATTTTCTGTTTTATTGATGGTAGCCATCCTACTGGGTGTGAGGTGATATGTTACTGTGACTTGTATTTTCCTAATGATTAATGAGCATTTTTTCATATATTCTTTGGCCACTTAATATACTTTCTTTGGAGAAATGTCTATTCAAGTCCATTTTTTTAATTGGATTTTTTTGTTCTTGAATTTTAGGTATTTCTTCATAAATATCCTGAATTTTAACCCCTTATCAAATATATTATCTACAAATATTTTCTCCCATTCTGGAGGTTGCCTTTTGATTCTTGTTGACGTAGTTTTAAATTTTGACGTAGTGCAATCTGTCTATTTTTACTTTTGTTGACTATGCTTTTGGTATCATATCCAAGAGATAATTGCCAAATCCATTGTCATGAAGCCTTTCGTCTACGTTTTCTTCTAAGAGTTTTATAATTTTAAGTCTCGGATCTGTTTTTAGTTAGTTTTTGTGTATGGTTCAAGGTAAGGATCCAGCTATTTTTTTTTTTTTTTCCATGTGAATATCCAGCTTTTCTGGCACCAGTTGTTGAAGAGATTGTCCTTTAAGGCATGTGTTTTAATCAACTTTTAAATATCATCTTAGAGTTTTTTTCTTTCTAATTTGTGAGATATATGCTCTTTCACGCAGCCCCTTGCTGGTTTATCGTCTCGCATGGCTTCCGCACACAGGGCCCTCGGTTATTGGGGAGCAGCACGGTAGAGGCACTGTCGAGAGGGGCAGAGCGCAGAGCTGGGGACTTTGTGTATCCACAGCAGGTGAGCAGTGACCACGTGCCCCCAGGACTTCTTCCCTGCAGCTCTCATCACATCTGTTTGTTCATCCATCCATCGAGCAAGACTGAGCTCACTGAGGCCAGCGCACAGCCTGTAGCAGAGGCCTGGCACGACCTTGTTTTACAGGTGAAGCTGAGGGAGGTACAGCTGTGCACTGTGGTTGTGGAACCCACATTCCAATCCTGATCAGCCTTTGCTCTTCCCCACGGCACTGGATACTAGTTTCTCCTCGTCTGCTTGTAATATACTTGGTGGTACCAAGCTCATCACCACCATATGCCTGTCAGTTGGCATTCTTCATTCAGAGTTCACACACAGTGGACTTAAAGCTGGCAGGAGCTGGTGGCTGGTGGAGCCTGAGTAGGCAAAGCAGCCATGCTTTTCAGTTACGCTGATGGTGCCCTCTTGTGGCCACAGCTACCACTGGGGGAATCTATGATGGAAAGCAATTTGCTTTCCAGGAAGGAGAAAAGCACTATGATTTACTTATTTATGCCTGCTAAATGCTGTTACAGAGTTAGGCCTCTATCATGCGTTTTCATGGGACAACGTACAAATGGTGGCTTAAACAAGGCTGAGGGATTTGTCCCTCAGCTGATAAACTGAAATCTGGACTTTGATTCCAAAACCTTTTTTCCAAAGAATTCCAGATAACATCCCTGCGTTAGGAGAATGCAGTAGGAGAGTTTCACCAGAGCGCCTCATCATGTCTGCTTATCCTTCAGGTAACTTATTTTTTTCAGTGGATATTTTTGAGGCCAATATCTACACATGATGACAGAATCATGAAATTATCTGAGCTATATGTAAGAATCTATGGGAGGAAGAATGCCATTCTACCTGGGAATGGTAGGAAAAATTTCTTGGGAGAAACTGCCTTTGAGCTGATTCTTGAGGGACAACTAGGATTCAACTGAGAAGCTACTGGAGGGACAGGCCTCCAGCATTCCAGGGCCACTGTATCTGTTTCTGTCTGGAATGCATTCCACCCCTCCCCCCATGTCTTTAGAGCACATGCCCCCATCTCTGTGGGCCTTCCTTGGCCAGCGGATCTGAAATGGTACCCCACCATACTCCCTTCCCCTTCCATGCTTTATCTCCACAGCACTTGTCTCCTCTCATCAAATTTAAGCCTAATGAAGGCAGAGATGTTGGTCTGTTTTGTTTGCTCTTGTGTCCCTGGCACAGCACGTAGAAGAGTGCTGGGTAACATTGTAGGGACACAGTATTTCCTGAATTGAATACATCTAGACAAAGAGTAGCCAATTAATAGCTACATTTTTTGAGCACAGCAAGGCAGAAACATAGCCTCTTCTTCATTTCAGAAAGATTATGCCAGCTGCAGTATTTGGATTGTATACTGTAGACGGACAAATTCAAATCTTACAGGGCCCAGGCAGGAAAGAAGTGTGAATCTGAAAGAATGCAATCAGTACATACAACAGTGAGTGGTAGGGCTTGTGGTACCTACCTGCTTGAAGGCATTCGAATTAAAACAAATCTGCCAGCCAGGTTTGGCCCACTGGCTACCAGTGTGCCTAAATCAAGGAACTGCTATAGATCAGATTTGCACAATAACAAGATCGCTGAGGTTGCTGTGCAGCTTACTGTCAGGTGGTGGTCAAAGAAGGGTGGGACTGTACAGGTAAGTACATCAGCTAGAGAAGGATGCACAGTCCTGCTGAGAAATGATGGGGTCCTAACGCGGTTGTGAAAGCACGGCAGAGAAACAGGATTTGAGTTATTTTAGGAGGTAGAATTAATAGGTGATGATGAGATCTGTTTCTATTTTTTGTTTATAAGTAAAACTGTGGTGAATTTTTTTTTTTTTTTGGCTGAAATCTAATGTCTTCAGGAGACCAAACATGAACATTGTTAAGTATTTATCTTAGGTTTCCAAGTGTTTTCCAAAAAGGTAAATTTGAAGTGTAGCCATGGAACAGAGTACATCCACTACCCACAGTAAAAATAAGTTTACTGAGCATTTGCTACATGCTAGGGAGGCATTTCTTCTTGGCACCTTACATATAAGTACATTCGAATCCTCTAAACTGTCCTTTAATATAAGTCCCATTATTAACTTTATTTTAGAGGTGAGGAAACAGGCACAGGAAGGTCCCATTGTTGGACAGTGGTAATTGTGAGAAATTCTTTGCTGTACAGAATATAAATTTGCCTTCCTGTAAGGCCTACCTTTTGCTCTGAGTTCTTGGAGCTGCAGTACAGTGTAATGTCTGCATGTGGAGGAAATGTCAAATTATTCTTTTAAATCAAATTACATGAGTCCCCATCTTGCCATTTGGCAGGATATTCAATCTCAGTCCTTCTCTAAGGTTAGACAAGATTGAAGGGAGAGTCACCTGGTGCCTAGAATATAGAAGGGGGACATTCTTGTCTTCAGTCCCTCATGGTCACTGCTGAACTCATCTTAATGACTAACTCTAAGGTGTCCTTTGAAGGCAGGTGGCACCACAGATTCCAGACTTCGGCACAGTGATATTTTTTACTCCTGGAAGTTCCAGTGCCTTGAGTGCAGCCTGTCCTACACCCCATGCAGTCATTCCTTTGATGTCTTACTCAACGAGATTTGCATTCCAGCTTTTCCCAGAGCCTACTGACCATCTTTTCAATTTGCGGACTTTCTCCTTTCCAAAACTGACTTGTGGGAAACAGGCTGGGAGAAAATGTCATTTGCAAGCAACGTCTGCTTTTTACCCCAGAACACACATCTTCCCAGAACGCAAAGATCCAACCTGGAAAAATACAAAGTGAACAAAATCCAAATGATTGGAAAGGTTAAGTCTTTCAACTTCTCAAGGTGGCTTAGTTTCCCCATTTGTAAGTTGGGGGAAATATCGTTTTGAGATTGGTTTATGAGTGTTTAGCCCAGTGCATGTAATGGCAATCACTCAATAATGGTACATGTATTATTTGCAATAGGCTTGTTTTAGCTGCCTGATGACCCTGTGATCGGCACATGCTCCTTTTGAGGGAATGGCTCTTCCCCAACTGTCCTAGCCAAATGAATCCAAAAGGAGCTCCCACCTTATGAGTTGGCTAAAGGATGGCTAATAGTATTCACTTCCCTGGCCATAGGGACTGATTGGCCAAGGGTTGAGCCCATGGCCCTAGCCACGCATACCTACTTATATAACTATTAAGTGTCGTGAAAGAAAGAGAGGGATCTGATCTTGTCTAAGAAGCTCAGTCTAAGGCTGTTGAAATTTGGACAAGTGATTTCTCCATTTTGGGCCTTAGGTTTTCCCTTCTATAAAATCAGAGGACTGAGTGGGAGGTTCCAGAAGGGCTACATCTGGGCTCTGGCAGTTTCCTCTCACCCACTTGCTGCTTCATGTACAGGCTGCTTCTTGGCTCTGCGGAAGGACCAGTGTACAGGGTTCTGTTGTGGCTGCCGTACCTAGCAAAGCACACCCTGCTATTTTACTTTCGGCTTCCTGTTTACCTTCCTCTTTGCCAGTTACGTAACAAAGTAAAGGAAATTGGAATCAACTGCCAAGTGACTGCTACCAAATTTGAAGGCTACTACAAGCTTGTAGTTCTGAAATTCACATTGCTCTGAAAACCAAGTTTTTTCTTGAGTTTGTTGGCAAACTCATTTGGCAGCAGTATTTGACCTGAAATTTGTATGAATACGAATACATTTTATTGTGGACATAAGTGTTTTTACCATAGGTTCTATACCCTGCCATGGATCTTTTATAGAACAGATGTATTACCTCCCTAAAATCTGAAAAATTCTGGCTATGGGGATTTTGGGTAGGGGATTATAGACCTGTACTACTACTAGGTCTTTATCTAGTACTTTCTGGGGATGAAAAAAATTGCCCATGTGTGATTTTATAATCCCTGTGATACTGGCACTGTGGGTATCATGCTTATTTTACAGATGGGCAGTTCAGCTGTTTATTTAGCACAATATGTATGACAAAAGTAGTGGCCAAATCAAGAGGGGAAATCTTGAAATATGGCTGAATTTGGATAAGTGGGATGGAAAGAGGTGGCATGGTGTAGAAAAGGCTGTTTGAATAGGAGGATTCTGAATAAAGTACAGCTGACCCTTGAATAGTGGGAGTGTTAGGGGTGCCTACCCCAATCCTGTGCAGTCGAAAATCCAAGTACTGCTATTTCTGCCTCCAAAACAAAGGGACTAGTAAATGACTCACCCAAGGGCAGGAAGCTGAGAGTTTGGATAGAATCAGGACTCAAACCCTAAATTCTTTTGATTCCCTATATTGTGATCTCCAATCAAACACTAACCTTCCCCCACACTTCAAGATATGTAAAATGGAAATACAGGTACTATATTTATTGGAAAAAGATACCCACGTATAAGAGGACCCAACACAGTTCAAATCTGTGTTTAAGGGTCAACTGTGCATATTTTAGACTATCCCTTGGTTGAAATGGAGGTATAATCAGAGATAAGGAAATCGAGTGGGTCAATCTTCTGAGAGTATAGTCAGAAAAGAAACATGACCCTTCCTCTCATGAGGCTTACGATCACAAGGGGGTGATAATCCTACAAAACCAAAATGGCCCCTGTGACTAGTGCTACATAGAAGACTTAAGTCTTTAGTAAGAGCCAGTGTAAATCCACCTAGAAATAACATTTTTGGCATATGGCCTTCGTTTTTCCTAACCATACATATGCATGAAATGTATCCCTTTAACAAAACTGGGGTCATCCTGCTCTTTTCACTTAAAGGTATGACACAGATTGTGGCAGAGGAGAGCGCTAAATGAGCTGTTTCATCCTTTTTGGCCGAATATTAGCATTAGCCACTTAGGAGATTTGTAGACACAGCCCAATTGTGTTTATAGTATGTTTCTGAAATGCAACCGCTTGTCTGCTGAACACTGGAGGCAGATGCAGACAGCAATGCAGTAAGAAGGCCACATGGCAAGGCAGTTCATGGAGCCGGGAATTCAGGCTGTTTGAAAGCTGAGAACCACCAGCCATCCAAACAAATTTCCACCCTCTACAAATATGTGTTCAGAGGGGATTAATGGAGTATTCAGACTCAGAATGACTGGCACCACAGTAGCTCCTAGCCAGAGCTGGTTTCTCTTGTTCACTCAGCTAAAGTACAACTGGTGACAAGGGTAGACTGAGGGCGAGTTCTTTCCCTCAACCCAGATTTTCTGGTCAGGAGTTTAAAGTGGCTCAGGAATTTAAAATGGCTCTGATGCCATTCTCTGCTTCATTTCGTTCAGTTCTGAAAGAAACCACGCTAACTCAGGGTCCAGATCTTTTTCTGCTTAAAAAGCTTAAGTGGGGGGCTTCCCTGGTGGCGCAGTGGTTGAGAGTTCACCTGCCAATGCAGGGGACATAGGTTTGTGCCCCGGTCTGGGAAGATCCCACATGCCACGGAGCGGCTGGGCCCGTGAGCCATGGCCGCTGAGCCTGCGCGTCTGGAGCCTGTGCTCCGCAACGCGAGAGGCCACAACAGTGAGAGGCCTGCGTACCGCAAAAAAAAAAAAAAAAGCTTAAGTGTATATTCCTCACATTAATTCAAGCTTAAGTGTATATTCCTCACATTAATTCAAGCTTAAGTGTATATTCCTCACATTAATTCAAAGTCCATTGTCTTTTGGAGAGAAAGAGCAAAACCATTTTAGAACCTACCTGAACTCACTTGGCAAACATGTTCTAGGTGGTGTGCAGAAAGACACATTTAACCAGCTCTACATTCAGTCAACGATTCATGTTAATGATGATAATAGCAAAAAGTGAAATTGTATAATCAGGCCAAATTTAGATTAGGCCTCACCTCTCCTCTTTCTTTAGGAAATCAGGAGCCTCCCCACCTTACAGTAGTGCTCCCTGGACAGTGAATGACAAAAGGGGTGAGTCCTGCATAATCCACAGCTGTTGTAATCCGCCTGCAGGAAATGGTAAAAATAAATGCTTTCTTACAGGACTCGTACATTTATGTCGCTTAATTTCTAACAAATATACTAAGTTAGAGGAAAATCTTATTTAGAATTATAGGGCATGGAGTCATTAATTCTTCATTTCCCTGAGATGGTGCCTACTCTTCCTCTCCTTGTGCCCTCCTTGTACTCAGCATGCAGTTCTACTGTTGCACTTACCTAATGCCTTCTTGAAGAGGACATGCCACACCTCTGAAGCCATAAGCCAAGCATAGTAGCTTGCATAAGTACAGGCCCAAATATCTGTTGAATACTGTATATGGAAACATGATGAAAACTTGTCACCACTGACTTTAAATGTAAAGAAAACTTTATCATCAATTTGGACAAAGGAGAATTAGAATTCAAGTCCAGTTTATATGGCAGTTCCTCAGTGTTCTTCACAGAATAAGTAGACTTTAGAAGTACATTCGAGTTTACTTCTTAGAACAAGCAAAATGACATTTTAAGTAAGTACAGTGGACCTGTGGACAACGCAGGGGCTGGGGCGCTGACCCTCTATGCAGTTGAAAATCCGCGTATAATTTACAGTCTGCCCTCTGTATACAATTCCTCTCTCATCCAGTGTCCCACGTCCACGGATTCAACCAACCATGGATCATGTAGTGCTGTAGTATTTACTACTGAAAGAAATCTGCATATAAATGGACCCATTAAGTTCAAACCTGTTTAGTTCAAGGGTCAACTGTGTATTATGTATCCTAAATAAGTCACAGAAGCTAGTATAAAAACAAATTAAGATAAAAAACAATCATGTTCGGAAAAGGAAAAACACACATACAGATGTCAAAGATACCAGCACAATGCTAAGGGTAAATAAGAAATAAGGTTATAGAATTGGTATTAGAAGACAGAGATTAATGCAGATACTTAAATACATAAAATCAGTCCATAACTGGGGGGGTATGACCCTTAAGATTCTGCAAAGGATAAACTTGATTATTAAAGAGCAGAGTCGATCTTACGATAAAAAGTTTATAATCAGTAGACTTATGTGATACAGGAAGGTCATTTTTAGGGAGAGAGATTTATACGGGTTTCCACATTAGCACTTTTCATGAATATGGATTATAGTTAGGAAAACCTGTATTTCTGATTTGGTATTTAGTAGTGATATAGAGCTGGTTACACACCCCCTAGCGTCATCAGCACACATCATCTTGCCTATGAAAATTCATCAGCCCCAATTTTCAAAGTGCCCACTCTTAATTTTCCATTGAGAGTAAGTCAAATACTGTGACAAAAGTTTTTTTGCAAATTCACATGTGCCATATACACTGCACTGCAAAAGAAGGAAACAAAATGTTTTTAATTAAATAGTTCAGAGGAAGAGAAACAGGTGAATAGAGGTCCACAGACCAAAGGATCTCTCTGGAGGAAAAAAAAAAGACAAAAATACATCATTCACCCATTTACCCATGAGGTCAAAGGGATCAGGAGCCACCGAAACACTAGTTCACACACTTCGTCTAGGAGCAGAAGGAACAGAAGTTGTATATATTTGCATTGTAAACAGTGTGCATTATACAAACTTAAAATCTATAATTAAAACCTACTCAATCTAATAAAAATCATTCACAAAGCATTATATAGGCAAATATGTTTAAAAAAATATTTTAATAAGCATATTCAGAATGGCAGACAGGGAATAGGGGAAGGGAATTTCCTAATAGTGCAAAATTACTATGCATAAATTTTAAAACATCTAATTCATAATTTTAAATGCCTATTTGAATATTACTTCGAATACATTTGAAAGCTCAACAGATTTGTGTTGAACTGAGTTACAAATTTTGAACTCTTTTGAAAGCACATCATAAAACAGAAAACCATTCCAAATGAAGATAGATAGTGCTTTGCTGGGGGTAGGTATGGGGTGAGGGAGACTAAGTAACTATTAACGAAGCCTTCTTTTCCCAATGCAATTTGTCAAGAGTTCAAGAGTTATGAAATGTACTAAATCTTAAGCAAATTAAATTCATGGTATTACTAAAACTTTTTAAAGTAGTGCAATGACATCAAGTTATAGTGGCTGCATTATGAAGAACAAAGTACTGTGTGAAATACCTGTATAAACATAAAATACAATTAAATATTTCTCTATGAAAAGCTGAGCATTATGTATTATAATAGTGGAATGTCTTTCATTAGGCATACTTTAAAAAGATCAAGAAAAGTAAAATTTCCTAACATGTATACAACATGTGCCATATTTGCAAACATGCCTGAGAATTTATTTAAAATGTTCCTGTAATGTTAGTCTGCAAGAACTTCACAAACCTGCAAACAAAATGCATCTTTCAAAAAAAAGGTGAAAATGGCAACTCTAGTATTGCAACAACTTAAAGTTCATCATCACTATTTCTATAGACCACCTTTGACAAAGAGCTAGGACACTTTGGATTCGTATAATAAAATCTGATTTAGAAAATGGATAGTGACCATCTGCAAAAGCTGCCATTCTGGATAAATTAATGTTCTAGGTAAAACAAAAACAAGAAGTAGTTCACGCTTCTCAACACTTCCACCCAAAACTTTGATTTACTTGGATGTGTATGTAACAACAATGAATCTACATCATATGAAGTCAAGTGTTGTAAAGTGGCTTTTAACACTGTTTGGGGAGAAAAAGTTGTTCACATTGGTGGAGGGAAGCAGTCTGAACATAGGTTAATAGTAATACTTCATGGGGGATAAGGCCTAAACCATAATTTCTCAGTGCAAACCTCTACTCAATTGCATTGGACAGTTGAGCCATTAAAAACAAGACCACAGAAGATTTATTTTAAAAAGGCATTGGCTCTTTGATGGCTGAAAATGAATCAGTAGAAGCATTTGGGGTATGCCCGTGTGATAAAACAAGAATAGTTAATAATCTTTTATAAAAGTTTGGATATAGGTTGGTCTATCAGCTGTATAAAACTACATTTTTTAAACAAGAATTTTGCACTAAAAATAAAATGGCACTATTGCAAGGCTATGCAAATGGATGATCCTATTTGTAATCACACAGAGCAGTGGTTACTGAATACCTTATTTTCATTTTGGAAATACACTATCAAATCTGAAAAGCTGGATTGTTAACTGGAAGTCTAAAAACTTCTAACTTTATCACTTTTTCCTCATAAAATCAATACTGTTGCCTGCCAACTCCTTGTGTGTGCCAACATCTAAGTATCACTTGACCTTTTCCCCTGTTTATTTAATGCAAAAATGGGAAATTTTGTAATGCATATAAAAATAACTGAACAGGATTCTGGTCAGCATGATACATTTAAGCACTTAAGCCAACATTAAACTTTTGTCTTGATTCAAAAATAATTTTGAAAATTATAGCGAATGCAAAACAAACTATGTGATCTAAGTATCATGCTTAATTTGAGTTCTCAAACTATTTGTCCTTAAGTAGAAACTTGAAAAAAACAAATGTTCACAATCCTTTATGAATGCTTTTACCACCTGGATATAAGAAACATGACTTAGTTACTACACAAACACTTAAAAATTCATTAGAAAAACCTTAGCAAAATAAAATGAAAGCTGACAGACTCAGAATATCAATTCCTCTCATAAAAGTTTACCAACTGTACAAGTTAAGAAAATTATACAAGCTTTTGTATTAAGAAAGGACAGCTCAGTCAAGACATATGTACTGTAAAAATCTTCCAAAGGCTACAAAGAATCTGGAAAAATACAGAATGTATTTCTTAAGCCCAGATAAGAATATGGAAAGACATCATTGATGTCAACAATTTTACATATACAAACCTGACTTGGTTTATTTTTAAACTTCTATATATAAAAAAATCATGCTAGCATTAACTTTCAGGATTCATAAGGGTTTCCTTAATAATGATAACTCAATTTGTATGGAGAAGAAAAATGTCATAAAAGACATTTCAAGAAACTCAGAGAAATTGGTGTTAATCAGAAATTTGAACTTGTTTTTTTCTTCTCTGCCATCAAACTAAGCAAAAAGTACCTTGTAGTGAAATTTTAGGATTAATACATCAAATGAGAAGGTACAGATATATCTTTCAAATTTACTAAACTATCTGTTATATATCCTTAAAAGGGCCTTCACAATTTTAAAGTAAAAAGTCTGCAAAAGGCAGAATTATGAAATCTTATTTACTAAAGTTAGGACAATTCAAATTTTAACCAACTGCTTCAAGGAAGTCAGCTTTTTAAGGTCACCCATCAACCCTGAAAACTTTAGTCACACCAGAATTTACTCCAAAGAAAGTAAAATAAGTCTAAAATTTAGTCGTCTGTGTTTTCAAGTTCTTCAAATTTTCCATGTGAGACTGCATCTTGGAAAAATTCAGAAGAACCCGGACTTTCTTTTCCATTGCTGTTCACCCTTCGCCTTTTGGCAGGTCTCTCACTTTTTTCATCAAAATCACTTTCATTTCTTGCAGTCGTATGGGCAATTTTTGGGTCAGTGGTAAGGTTATCTGTTTCATAACCATTAGTATCCATATCTGTGTGAAGTGGTTTCTTACTTCCACCTGTTGGTCCATTAACGTGTAACCCTTCAACTTTCACTTCTTCTTTGTTTAATGTTTCACCTGGTCCGTTAGATGACACCCCTAAGTTGGAAGAAACATGAATGAAACTGCTAATATTAAAAAGCTAAATTTGTAAACTATTATAACACAGCTATAAACAGCTGTAAAAGAACTTTTTATCGAGCAAGTGAGGTATCAAATCTGTGTATACATATGGTTTGAATTCTGGCTTTATTTACTTTAGTAGCTGTGTGACCTTAGGCATGTTATTTACACTCTCTTGTACCTCAGTTTCATCACATATACAATGAAGATAACAACAAATTTATAGGATTGCTGTGAAGATTAAATAAGTTAATAAATGTAAAGGATTAAGAAAAGAATTTGGCATATATTAATAGCATGCTGGTATTATACGTGGCAACAAATAAGCAATGGATCCAGCAGTCTAAATAAGCTGAGTTAAAGCAAAGATATGCATAAATTATTCAGATTTAGCAAAAAGGCCAAAACTTTCTAAAACCATGAAAAAATTATATTCTTTCTTTAGAAGTTTGAGTTTTCTACTGCCGTATATAAAAAGCAGGATGACATGACGTTTTCATTCTTAATGTAAATCTACAGGTATTATGCTTTAAGGGTAAAGATCATATGCTATATTTATCTAAACGGATTTAAATAATCTGTCGTAATGTTAAATTAATTCTTGCACTGTCCAATGTACACTTGAAAATGCTAAAAGTAAACACAAATTCCTTCATAACAGATTGAGAAAAGAAAGAGTATAATTACTCTAATGAAGTGACAAAAGGTCATGTTAGAGTTGACTGCAAAATGGAAATTTTGCAAATACTTAATGTAAAATATAGAATGTGCCACTGGAGATAATTTAATTTTCTGAAAAATATTCACTATAAAGAACGAGAGCCTCAAATACACATTTTGGTCAAATAAAATATACTATTTCCCCAGCTCAAAGGTGCACTCAAGTCATGTATGCTTATGGGATTATGCGCCATATGACAGTGGAGGAGTGATTTTGTCATAGTAAGCACAAGAAGCTTGGTGACACTCTCATTAGGTCAAAAAGCACTAGTAGATTTCAAGACATGAATTAAAGCCCCTTACAAAAAAAGACAGTTGGGTTGCAAAGTTCCTTCCTTTCCTTGAAAAACCTGGAAATCTTAATTGTACCTGATGTGAATGGCTTCTGGGCTGAGTAATTTATAAGTAACTTATGAACACTCTTCCTTGGCTAACTGCATGTTATCATCAAATGGTTAAAAAACAAAGAAGGAAAAGAAAGGGAAACAATTTATTTGGTGTTATCAGCAAATAAGAAAAGACAGAAATACAGTAGTCCCTGGCATCTGTAGGGGATTGGTTCCAGGACCCCCTCGGATACCAAAACCCATAGATGCTCGTCCCTTATATAAATAAAACAGCATGAAAAATTCATATGACCCATGCACTTTCAATCATCTCTAGATTTCTTATAATACCTAATAAAGTGTAAATGCTATGTAAATAGATGTCAGCACAGAGCAAATTCAAGTTTTGCTTTGTGGAATTTTCTGGAATTTTTTCTTTCTTCAAATATTTTTGCTATGCAGTTGGTTGAATCTGCAGATGCGGAGCCCATCGACACAGAGGGCTGACTGTACTACCAACCGTCTGCCTCCCTGAGTTCCCACCCCTAGTCCCAAAGTCAGTCTCAGCTTCTTATTCAGCTTCAGGATGGATGTGACTGGCATTAGAAATCATGTCAATGAACCTTCTTGAATCAGGAAACGGCTGGGCCCTAATATTTGTTTGGCTTGTTCTTAGAGGGGAAGTAGTGAGGGAATAGAGAGGGGTCATTAAATGAAGAAAGTATATTCACCACAGTAATATTAAATGCCAGTGTGAGAGCAAAGATCAGAACAAAGTTAAAATTCTTCACAGTATTCCTCTTCTAGTTTCTGTCAGGGGGAGGTTAGCTCTCCACTGGCCCTCCCCTAAAGCTGTTACATCAGAATGCAGGTGGGCAGAGCTTGTCTCTAATTCACCAGTTTCCTCCTAAAAAGGACTGGAGGATTTATTACTTTCTGCTTAGCAATGGTCTTACTTAAGACTATTTTAATTAAAGTAGAAATCAAGATAATTCTCTGACTAGGTCTTACTGGTCAGCTCAGTGATCCTTGGTCCACTGTATATTTTAAACAAGAACACTATCTGAATCTCAAACATATTAGTATGCTTTTTGCTTCTCTTTTTCATGGACATAGAATGTTTCTGTACAATATTAATGCACAGGCTGACACCTGCTTTATCTTTACTCGTCCTTCAAGGTTATTATGTTATCAAGGAGGAAAATATTTTAAAGAGTGCCCTTGTTATCTGCTTCTTTTCATTTATATGCTTAAATCAGTTTCCTAATAAAGTGTTATAAGCTCTGAAAGTATTTCATAAATATCTGTGTATTTCTGATGTGAAATGGCTGGAGTTTCGGTCTAAGACTTATATCTAGACATTCCAACCTGGTAAGAAAACAGATGCTATTTTCTTAATTTCTTAAAAGAAATGGTCACTGTTGATAGTATACTTTATTATATGTACTTTTTAGTGATATCAATGGGAATTCTTTCCAACTGACTTGTACATATTCTGCGTGTTAGTATATATGTATACTGATACTATGTTTCATCTGGTATTTACAATTATGACTTCAGTTCTGCTTTGGAAGTTTAAGAGACACCAAAACTGAATTTTCCAAGCTACTGAAAGAAAAGTGCCCGTCACTATGAAGAAATCTAAGTGTTCTTTGGTTGCTTACCATTTTGATTACTATTGCTTATAGTGCCATCTTCTTTCTCAGACTGGCTGTTACTACTGTTTGAGGCAGTTGGGGGAGGGGATGGTGCTCGACTAGAAGCAGCACTTTCACTTTCATCTAGAAGACGATCCATGTAATCCCTTAAAATTGAGTAAAATAATAAGACAATTATTTTCTTATATTAAAAACAGCTGAAAATTAAAGTTGACTGAAGTTAAATTTAGAAGGCTTTATTAGCAAATATATCCTAATTTTCACTTACATTTATTCCAGTGCCTCATCTATGACACCAATATCTGAACATTTAAATGGAAAAGCTCCTTTTGGTTACATGTTTGTAGGAAAAATATCTAAGTCCTCTACACTAGCAAATTTTAGAGACCTATAGGAAGTTTTAAAACTTTAAAAACTGTAGGCAAGTGATCAGAGGGGCCCAACTAAAATCAGAAAATCTGTAAATGAAGAGACAGGGATGATGTCAATCAGGAGGAGTACAGAAGAATTTCTGAACAGACACAGGTTGGAACTGTAAAGCTCATAAAGACTATTGGATGGCTACGGCAATACCTGAAGGACAAATTAGGACCTAATAATGAATACCTTCCTGTTACCTTCTATATTACCTTTCTGCTAGAGCTAAGCTATAATAAGCTCACTAAGTTCCTGGGCTTATCTGCCAGCTGTATCTGCCCATATATTGTTAGAGGTGAACTTACTTCCTTCCCTAAGTCATTCCTAACTGTATGGCATGGGAAGACATTTGTGGTAAGTGACATTGGGTTGAGGTTAGAAGATCTGAACAAAATACTTTTCTCTCTCAGGTCTAGTGTCTTTACCTATAAAATGCATGTAACCATACATGACCTATCTACCACACAGGGCTGTTGTATAAGATATGTGTAGCGAAGTGTTTTATGAACTATGAAGTGCTATTAAGTCACTAGAATAAAGGTCAGCAAACTATGGCCTGTGGGCTGGCCACCTATTTTTGTGGACAGTATTTTACTGGAACACAGCCACATCCATTCACTTACACAGTGTCTATGGCTGCTTTTCACAACAATAGCAGAGCTAAGTAGTTGCAAGAGAACTTAACGCCTGCAAAAGCCTAAAACATTTACTCTCTAGCTCTTTACAGAAAAAGTCTGCCATCACCTGTGCTGGAATAGTTCCCTGAAAGCAGGGAGTTTAGTCTGCTTTATCACTGCACCACCAGTGCCTAAGTTGTGCACGGTGCAGAGAAGTGCAATAAAAACCAAAATACCTTATTTATTTTTAAATTCCCTCAGAATATGTATAACAAATAGAAAGGCAAATCTTATCTTTTAGAATTTTGTGAGCGGCGTAAGTAAGAATGTGGACAAGAAGGAAACCATGGAAGGGCTTTTGGGACTTTACTGAAAGTCTGTGGTAACAGTCTAGAACAGACTAGTAACTATAGTTTTAATCTCAAACTACGTGATCACGTCATTTATATACAGGGACATACATTATAAATGTGTAGTTTATAATATAGGGATGTAGAATCTGACCTCAAGAAGCTTCCAACAGGTTAAGAGTACAAACTAACACATATCAAAGAAACATATATGACCACGAACTAATCAATTTAACATTCTAGGCCTTATTTTCCTCATCTATAAATGGAGAGAATGGTCTTTTAAGATCTCTTTGGCTTTATGTCATTCACCATTACAGAACAATCACACAGAAACAGAATGAGCATGATGAATGCAATGCCAAAGGGACTTCAGAAGCCAAAGCTAACAGAAACAGATGATGCATGAGGAATTGTTGGAAATAAATTTGGCATAGTGGGAATGGGTAATGGAGGATGTTAAAAGCCACGCAAAGGAAGCTAGAACTGACTAGATATCAAAATTATTTTAAATTTCTGAATATAACAATGATATTGTGAAAGACTTATTACTATTATTTCTTAAAGGTTAATGGCATCCAGAATGCTTAAGAAAGGAAGAGTCAGGTAGACCGTACAGGAGGCTGGAGCAGCATTCAAATAGTTCGAGTTATGCTGAGTTAATTTTTACTTTGAAAAAAATTATTTGCAAGGCTGTTACAGCAAAATCTTCAATTTGTATATGGCTACCAATTCTTCCAGGTAGGTAGTGAACAGACAGAATCCACAGCAGGATCTTTCAAAGGCCATTTATAGGCAGAAAAGTGGCAATGTGCTTCATTCTGGTGAACAAATGGAAGGTAACAATGTAACAGAAAAATGAGCAAATAACTTTCAGGATAATCTGCTCTTAACTACTGATTCTGACTAAGGAGGAAAATTTTAAAATTCAGTCCAATTTTTGTCTAAAGGCATTAACTTAATGTTTTGTGCGGTCACTTAAAGTGCAACTATTAATAGAAAGAGAAGGTCCTGGAAGCAAACTAGAAAAATATCTTCATGCCTACAGAAAACCACAATTTCTCCCCATCTGGAATATACAGTCTGGTCATGGCTTCTTATAGGAGATTTAACACAGTTAAAAGGGAGAAGCAGGAGTAAAAGAATTACAGTTTTCAGTTAAAAAAACAAAAAACTTTATAAAAGACCCCGGAGGGGATATAACTGAAGCCTACAAAAACACAGTATTCTTGTCTAGGGGGAAAAGCATTTCTTCACTTCCTACCATAACACCAGGGAACATGCTGTTAACTCTTAAAGCCTGAGAAAAGAGAAGATATGGGATTACTTTTAACTGAGACTACTCCACCTACAGAATACTTAAACCTTAAGGAGAATCAAGGTTACAAATATAAATATCTTCAAAAAGTTTTCAGAAGCTACGGAGAGATTATTAGAAAAACTAAAATGTTTGGCAGCACATCCCTACCTAACCTGTTGAGCTTGACATCACAGAGGACCAACTAAGCCAGCCCACAACACTTCCCTTGGTGATGCTTTCTGAAAGAGAAAACTGGATGAACCATGGGTCTGACCCAGCATGGCAATTCTTATGTTCTTACTGCTGATGACGACAGATTGCCTGTAGTTCATGTGTGAACATTATTTCTGAAATGGGTGAAAAAAATGAAAGATGTTACTATTGCTTTTCCCTATAGAATAGCTTGAAAACTGACTATTTTAAGATATACTCTGAAGACTAGATAGCTGTATCTAGTTCTACATCACTGTGCCTCAACACTACCAATAAATACAAATTTAACTCTAAATTGATAACAGTAAGCAATTATATAAAATTTGGAATACTGTTATATATAAAATTCTACTCATTATGAGATTTGAACAAGGGAGAATGAGGCACAGAGTCCAATGTCTCATGACTTCCAGGAGCAATCATACCCATTTATTCCCTTTTAGGTAATTCTGCTTTGGATTTTAGAGTGTTTGATCCTCCAAGGAAGTGACCAGCAGAGACACCTGTAAATGAACATGACCAAGAAATAGTGCAGCCTAGGAGTTTGAAAAGCACAAGCAAATATGCATATAAGCACATCTTCCAAAGGCAGTTATTTGGCCAGGCTTAAGAACTTTAGTGGTGCATGGTGGCCAAATGAAGTCACAACTTTGCATTATTTTTATTCCATAAACATTAGGGAATACTCAAGGTATTGGCAAAGTTAATTTGTATATGGTGAAGTCAATTCCACCACAACAAATTCATCAGCATTTTAGAGCAACTCACGTGAAATGAAGGGTTCAATACTCTATGTACTATATACTTAAGTAACAAATTGCTAGTGGGAGTGGGAACAGTGTTTCATTCCACAGCTAGACTGAATGAAGCTAAGAGAATTTGGTGCATGGGGAATGGATTAGACATATAGGCATTTTGCTTAAAAAGAGGATATAATAAACTATACTCCCTCTATCACTGGGAGTTAGCTAAAGGTACATTACTTATTAAATATTATTTGTTAAAGGAAAAGGTTTCAGAATATTTAGGGAAGTCATCATGCACATGTGCACCTCTCTATAAAAAAATTTGTAATAAAAGAAAATGCAATTTTACCTGACTTCTTATATCCCTACGTCTTTTCCCTTTGATATCATCTATATCCAAATCTGATTTTGGTTCCCAGACTCAAAAATAGATTGGGAAAGGAAAAATATTAATTTCCCTTCCTCTTTAAAGGGCCTCTATTAGGCATATGGCCCTATAAGTTTTAGAAAAGATAGTCTCTCCTATTCTTACTGTTCTCTCTCAGTGTTATTAGATCAAAACTGTATGCGCTTATACTGAATGGAATAAAATTTAACAAAAACATGCCTTCACAGCTGTTCTGATCCATTTCCTCTCAGGAATACTACTGAAAACATACACTCTTAACATTCGCTTTGATAAATCTGCTGTCTCAAGTAAGATGAACTGTAGTTTACAATGTATTTATAATACACTGAAAAGTCTAAATGCCCTATGAAGATGTCAATAAATGGATAAATTGAAACTAATGTAAACTTTTATCCTATCAAGAGAAAGAAGATTCTAAAAATTACAATTTTCTCAAGAAAAATTTAGAAAAGCTTAGCAAAAATATGACTCAAAAGAAAAAATACTCACGTGACACCAGGATGAAGATTATATTTCTTTTTTCCAAATCGCGTTTGCTGAGCAAAGAAATCGTAACGTTCAGATTTTTTCCACATATAATAGAACGCTACACATTCACCAACTGACCTTGTTCGAACCTATAAGAAACAAATACTTGTTTTTAACAAGTATCTCCTCCTTAAAGGAGTTATCTCATGAAAAATACCTGAAGTTTGAAAACAAATTCAGCTGGTCTTTAAGTAATACATAATACCACTTATAAAAGACAACACTGTAGCAGCCGTGTTAAAAATTACTCTTTCTGAACTCCCATTAAGAAAAATAATACACTGGCAACAGGTCTTCAGATATTTAGCATTATGCTTTTTTTTTAACCTTTTAATTTTTTTTAACATTTTTATTGGAATAATAGTTGCTTTACAATGCTGTGTTTCTCCTGTATAACAAAGTGAATCGGCTATATGTATACATATATCCCCGTATCCCCTCCCTCTTGTGTCTCCCTCCCACCCTCCCTATCCCATCCCTCTAGGCGGTCACAAAGCACCAAGCTGATCTCCCAGTGCTATGCAGCTGCTTCCCACGAGCTATCTATTTTACATTTGGTAGTGTATATATGTCAATAGCATTATGCTTTTAAAGAGACTATCATATGTTCATTTACTATAAAATAAATACCCCTTTATTGAAAATGTCTGGAAGTGGCATTTGAATTAAAATATTGTTATAAACAATTTGCAAATACTTTTACTCACAGAACGCCTAGGGAGACTGCCTTTAAATTCCCATTTAAAGGATTCTCTTACTAATCCCAACACTGATCCAGTCTCAGTTACTTACTTTCTAGAAAGGCTGAAAGTATTCCCCAGTGAGTTAAAAGCTATTATAGTAATGCTAATACTTTGTTTACTAAATTACTCCAGTGGCTTACTGTGCTATACCTATTTGGGCAACTGAATGGCTCCCTTTACTAATGTTAAACATATGAGATTGGCAACTGATGTTGACAAAATTCCCTGTTCTGCTACTTTGCTTAGAGCGCTGGTAGGGTTGATGCATATAAAATACTAGGCGTTAAAAAGGTATCTGAATGAGTGCTTGGGATACAAGACAATATGCTTTAACTCATAAATTTCTGATTCTGAAGAAGGTATCCGGTGGGACTGACTGCACCTAAGGTCAATTTTATGACATCCTTATTTTGTTATGCGACATATATTTTTCTTTCTGCCCCGTGTTGCTTTAAGACAAAGCTATCAGGGCTTTAAAAACAAAAACTAAAAACCCAGTCATCTTCTCAAGCCGTTTTTTGCCTCCTTTTTAGAATCTTATTTCTAGTAGACAATTGTCAAGTCAACTGTACGTTACTGAAAGCAAAAATTACAAACACATTTTGTAGCATGCAAAGTTAACATTATTATGAAAAATCCTCAATTAAGTAAGTGTGCATAATACAACCTACGATTAAGATCCAAACTTCAATTTCAGGTGTAAAAACAAAGCCTTAATGTCTTCACTGGACTTCAATGTCTTCTTCTTAAGAATTATTGTCCTCCCTTTGTTCACTGGAACAACTATTGTACTAGGTATATATAGGTCGGATGACTTCTGTAACACTGAAATATCACCATCCCAAATATTTATGAAGAAATCAAGGTCTTATTTTCAATATTATGTTAAGACTTTTTTTGGCTAATAGTTTTAAGTCATCTAGTAAGTTCTTATTCCTTAAAAAAGGACTGCTCCTGCCAGTTACATCAGCTTATCATCCCAAGGGTCCCTCCACAGATAATCCAGCATGGTTTGGTCAATAGTGTTTGAATTCAAGCAGGAATGCTAGAAAACTCTTTCCCACAACGCTGTCCCTTTCAACCATGAGACAATTTGTTTTTTTAAAATCAGAAACATGCATGGCCATTACATGAAACAGACATTAGCATAATGCGCTCCTTTCATAGAGTATTCACTATATTGGAAATTATCAGATGATTTGGATACAACACCTTAATGTTGGATACAACATTAAGATGATTTGGATACACCTTTCACATCAATGCTAAGACTCAAAATTTCTCTTATTAATTATGCCTGGTGTCAAATATCAAAATTCAACAAAATAATCAAGAATAAACTAAAGAACAACAAAATTGAGAAGAATGAACTCACAGGATTTGTAAGCAACTATTTTATTTTGGAACATAAAATAGATACTGTTAAATATGTGTTGAAACAAATCAAGTGAATACCATCGGATCACATCCAGAGGTATGAAATAGGAGAATGTGATGACAGACTATTTAGAGCCTCAGAAGCAAGCCCACATAAGCTCAGATACTTTCAGCATCATCCTAGATAAGCCATCACATATCTTACACACCATCCTTAAGGAAACATGTAAAGCCAAGCTCCTTGTCATTTATATTTGCTAAAAGTGTGATATTTATAAACCTAGAAATTACTTAATTTCCTATATTTACGTTCTTTTTTTTTTTTGCGGTACGTGGGCCTCTCATTGTTGTGGCCTCTCCTGTTGCGGAGCACAGGCTCCGGACGCGCAGGCTCAGCGGCCATGGCTCACGGGCCCAGCCGCTCCGCGGCATGTGGGATCTTCCCGGACCGGGGCACGAACCCGTGTCCCCTGCATCGGCAGGCGGACTCTGAACCACTGCACCACCAGGGAAGCCCTATATTTACATTCTGAGATTTTAATTTTGCCTGTCCTAATATCCCCTAGGAACACATTTTTCTATTCTATGTAATTGTGTAGTTACTGTTAAAAATCCTACCTGATTTCAGTTTAAGAGAATTAAACCTAAAAATAAATTTGCAAGTACTTATGAAGGTTTTTTGGGTATACATTGACACTGTATGATTGATATTATCCATATGGCATGATAAATTATGCTAAATTGTCAAATTATAAAATTATATAATGTATAATAAAGCTGACTTATTGAGATATTCTTCTGGAAAATTAAATCTTAATTAAAACCAAATTAAATATTAAGTATCTGATTTTGGACCACTTAGGACTTAAGCAAATGTAAAAAACATTTTAATTATAAATAATGTCATGGTAAAAATGCTTTAAAGTTTCCAAGTAAGACCCTCCTAAAAAAAATCTGTAACAAGTTTGTGGAAAATAGCTTTAAGTAATTACAGTGTATACACACATCCCATCCAGAAGCTGATGAACATATTTATAAACGTCTAATTCTTAAAGGCTTCCAATATCATACACTGAGAACAGTCACTTGGCAAATACATGCCAGGAAGTCTAGGCATGCTTATTATAATTTTCTAAATACCAGTGTATTAAAATATTCATTACTGAACCTTTAACATTAGAAAACATAATAGAAGATTTAATATAATCTAGGTTAACTAAATTTCTTTTAATAAAAGAGACAACATATATCATCACTTACTTTATTAGCCTGAATCAAATGAAAGTCCTTTCCATAGGCCTTCAACCCTTGTTCAAAATTTCTACACTCTTCCTCTGTCCAAACAGATAATTCCTCTGACAAAATCGGGGGGCGGGGGAAGGAGGGGAAACTGTTAAGCAATATTCTCCCAAATGCTGCATATAACAAACAAAGTTGTAAATAAAAATGTAACTTTCTGGTAACAATGAGGGAAGTATTTTACTCCTGAATTCTATTATTGATGGCTGAAAAAGATAGTGACAAAAACTCCTTATTTAATAATGGATGATTTAGTCCCTGACTCTCCAACCTCAACTTATGCCTTTCCCCTCTATTCTTTTTTTTTTTTTTTTTTGCGGTACACGGGCCTCTCACTGTTGTGGTCTCTCCTGTTGCGGAGCACAGGCTCCGGACGCATAGGCTCAGCGGCCATGGCTCATGGGCCCAGCCGCTCCGCGGCATGTGGGATCTTCCCGGACCGGGGCACGAACCCGTGTCCCCTGCATCGGCAGGGGGACTCTCAACCACTGCGCCACCAGGGAAGCCCTCCCCTTTATTCTTTATGATCCAACTAAACAAGCTACCTTTCAATTCCTTTAATTCGTTATGTCCTTTCTTACTTTAGAGACTTTGTGCATGCTCTTCCCTTTGTCTAGAGTTATTTCCTGCCTCTTACCTCAACCTCCTTTCACCTAGCCAGTAAAAATATCCCTTTGTTCGAGAAGCTTTAACAGCCTCACTCTTTCCCCAACTAGGTTAAGTCCCACTGCAATAAGTTTGGATTGCACCCTCTAATTCTCCTTGGAAGAACTCGTAACTATTTTTCAGCCTCCCTACCTAGGCTCTAAGCACCGTGATGTCAGGGACCTTGTTTATAGTTATGTCCCCACAATTTAGTAGGCCCTCCAATTCTGTTGAATGAATAATCTTTCATTTGTTACATAATGATATATAAACAGTACTCTTAGTGAAGTGGGGTGAGAGCCAGTTTGGAGTAAAAAAGTGAAAAACCTGGATTTTAGTTTTGGCTTCATTATTTATGAATTATGCTTGCCTCAGCTAAGAGACCTCAGTTCTCATCAGTTTTAAAGTGAAGCTAACATCTTTCAGCTTACTTAGCTCACAGGATCATTACCAAGATCAAATAGGAAAATGTTTATAAAAATGCCTTAAAATTGAAAGGCATTATATATTTTTATTTAAATGGCCTTATTTTCCCATAAAGGAAGGGACAATATTAACCCCATTCCCCATAATGCCTTGTGTAACACTTGTGTTATATACAAGTTATTTAACAAGTTATAACAAGTTGTTTTCCAGCAAATATTTACTGAATTCAGAGATTAGTATTATTAAATTTAGGATATACCTAGGTAAATTGAAAAGCTTAAATTTTAAATGTCTGCTATATCATGAAAACAAATAAAAAATTAATATTTATGCTTACCTCTAGCTGCTTTTACATTAAATCTTAATCTTCTTAATGCTTCTTCTGTATCAAAATTGCATTTAACTAATTCATATAATGCCTAGAAAAATAAAAGGCTTCAGTATGTAACCTGGACTATGAACAATTCAAGGCTACAGTTTCTTAACAGAGTAAAGGCTTTTCCAGAATCCAGTGTTTTCATACTTTCTGGAGGACAAGTAATTCTAGTAAATGCAACATAAAGAACACTAAAGAAAAACAAACATAATTCATTCCTGATAATTAACTGCCTCTGAATATGTAGAAAATAATGGATAAGCAAATACTCTACTGGTGGCCATGGTACTCTAGGAATTTATAAATAAAAAGAAATTTTATAATAATCACAAGTCCCTTCTTTTTGGTTTTCTGGGGTTCCTATTCAAAGACAATTTAAAACAAATCAGAAAATAAAAACACTGGTGAAAAAGGCAAGAAAGTATATAATGCTGCTATTAGGTTCATGGTAGGCACTGTTCTATTATATACAGAATAACATTATCCCAGACAGGTATTCCCAACTTGATGATATCCACAGATTCTATGGGATATGCAAAGGAAGTTCAAAAAGCTTAATAAAAAATATATACAGGCAAAATAAAATATCAAAATTTTTATTTGAGCTGAAGTCATACCAATGAGTGTGTCAATACTACATATCTTATGCTGATTATAAACATCAGACTCCCTGTTGATGACATTACAGATCTTCCTCTACTTACAATGGGTCCCCAAAAACACATCCTAAGTTGAAAATACTGTAAGCTGAAAATGCATTTAATACACCTAACCTACTGAACACCATCACTTAGCCTAGCCTACCTTAAATGTGCTCAGAACACTTACATTAGCTTACAGCTGGGCAAAATCATCTAACACAAAGCCTATTTTATAACAAAGTGTTGAATATCTCATGTAATTTACTGAATACTGTACTGAAAGTGAAAAAGAGAATGGTTGTATGGGTACAGAATGGTTGTATCAGTTGTTTACCCTCATGATCACGTGGCTGACCGGGAGGTATGGCTCTCTTACACTGCCCAGCATCACAAGAGATATTCAACACTAGCCTGGGCAAAGATCAGAATTCGAAGTATGCTTTCCATTGAACGCATACTGCTTTCATACAATCATAGAGTCAAAAAATCTTAAGCTGAACCTTCGTTAAGTCAGGGACCATCTGTAAAGGAATTTTGGTGGATAGAATAGCACTAAATGTGACAGCACTTAAACTTATAAACGTTATGTGGTTAATATATTTCGGGAATATTGTAAGTCATTTCTTATTCATGTACCTGTTCATTGTCTTTTATGTGAGATCCTTCAGGAATTGCTTCTACACCTTTCTCATCACCTGTTCTTCTAGATGCATCCTTAAGAAATACAATCACTTTGTCTTCCGGTAAGTACTCAGGGTCCCACAGGAGCTGATCATCATTTTCATATACTAAATTAGTAAAATATAATGTTAAAAATAATGCCAAAAATTGATAGAGTTTGTGTTAAAACATATCACTGAACAAATAACCCATACTTAGAGCCAAAATGTTGAGAACTGAGAGGTAAAGTGTGGTCCCACTACTTGCGTGACTTCATCCTGGGGCAATATTTATAGCTTAAGTGATTTAAACAATCTAAACAGAAGGTACCACTTGATGCCCCTTTCAGATCTAGTCTGACTTAGCTTGACTTTACCAAATTCCAAGCTCTCTTGGTTTGAATAGCAGTACCAACACTTCCTACCTGTATGACCCCAGCAAGTTACTTCCCTTCTTTCTGCCTCATCTGTGAAATGGGGAAAACAATCCTATTATACATGGCTGTAAGGATTTCAAGCAATTTAAAACAATTCTGACACATATTAAATAAGTTTCAGTGAATGTTAGCTATAATTATGATTTTTGAATAGGGATGTCTAAAAGAATGCTCACCAAATGTTAACACTGCTTATTTCTTGGTGGTAGGATTTGGGACAATTTTTTCTTACATCTTTGTACTTTTCCATGATGCTTGAAAATATATTGTGATAAGCATAAATCATTTTCATAAAACAAGTCATTACTTTTTTAAAAAAAACATTTAGGTTTCATCAGAATTTCCATTATAAGATTGAAGCCCCAATTTCATCAAAATTTTATAAGTGAAAGAATGGAGGAGAAACTAAGATGAGAGCCTTGTGGAATCCTAAATGACAGGAAGATGAAAACAGACAAAATTAAGAAGGAACAGTCACAAGACAGAAGAAATATCAAAAGTGTGGCATCATAGCAGCAAAGGGAAGAAAATGTTTCAGAGAGTAATAGATTGGTTAAATGCTGTTAAACAAGCAGGATGAAAATTGAAGAGGTGCACTGGATTTACTAACTAGGAGGGGAATGTTTCAAGAACTGTTTCTGTGCAGTGATGGAAGCCAAAGCCATACTGGAGAGGAATGAAGACGAAATGGAAGGTAAAGAAATAAAGTAGAAAACTCTTCTGAAAAGTTCCATGGTGAGGGAGGAGATAGAGCAGTACAGTAGCTAGAGAGGAAGCATAGCTGAAGAAAGTTTTTGGTTTTGCTTGTTTGTTGGTTTTTAAAGGCATGAGACATAATCACTTAAATGCCAATAGAAAGGAGCCAGCTGGACAAAGACTCTGAATTTAAGAGACAAAGTATAGCTGACAGTGTCAAACTTCCTTGTGTTATGAAAAGGAATTAACAGCTAACAAAGGTACATCTCCTACATACCAGGTACTATGTTAAGTGTTTTCATATAAATTACCTTGTCCCCACCCACTCCCCTGCCACTACACACATACACTTTACATTTTTCCTTAGTAATAAACCTTATTCCTTTTCTAACCTGTTGGTACAATCGTAGAAAAACTCCAAACTGTAAATACAATAAAACTCCCATGATAAAGTGAATTTGGATATACTGCTATTGATTTCTGGTGTGCACTCAGCCTTTCTTTGCCAAAGGGAACACACTAGAGTTCTTATATTCTTGGAGTGGGAGTGGGAGATGGACAATGCCTTACAAGGAAACCCTGATTCAGGAAGAAGACAATGGAGGGTGGGTCCCTGAGTTCCCAGTGTTCTCCCAGTTAGATACCCCATGTTGAGCCTATGAAACAAGCACAAACTACCTGAGAGATACTTCTGGAATCAATCTGGAAGTCCCAAGTCACAGGATACAGAGATATGCTTATTTAAACTGAGTACACAAACATCACCAGATGGCGCCAAATGACAAGCCAGGTCCCTAGAATTGTGACTAGCAGCCAGACAAGCTAACCCTGAGAATATGATACTTCATTTAATGCATATACTAAAAATGACAATGAGGTGAGAACCACTAGCATTCTCAGAGAATAAACCACACTGCCTTAACTGGTTCCAGAAACAGACCAAATCACTTTCCAGTTAAGTTTATACTCTAAATATGACTTCTGACTATGATCTAAATAAAAAAGGCAACACAGCTGATATTTATTAAATATCTATAGAATGACTAAACGCCAAGAGATCATAAATTCAGGAAGAACTCCACCATTATGATAAAACACACGAAAATAAGGAGGAAAAATAATCTCGATTTTTTATTTATCTCTATTTTTTTAATTTATAATCTCTATAAATATGACATGAACCTCTATAAATATGACAGCAACAGAAGGAAAAAACAGTTATTATAATTGTATAGTTTCATGAACATGCTGGATTTTGAAAGATCACAATCACTGAACTGTAACAGCATCTTCTGAAACTATTTCATTCGAATGAATTACCAAGCCTAAATATTAGAACTTTTAAAAAGCAACCATAAATATATCCACCTCATACTACTGAAAGATATAATTTACAAATGATTATAAATAAGTGAAAGAGTCTCAGAAGGCAAGAGCTCGCCTAGTCTATCAACACAGGTTGTTAACTGGGGAAGTGCTTTTTATGGTATTTTAAGTAATCAAAGTAAGTGTGTCAGATAAGCAAAAATGAGTTCAAAATAATTTAACAAAGTTCATTATATGTGTGTTGGGGGTGGGAATGGAGATGACAAATGTAGAAAGCTGAGAAACTACATCACAAAATTAAAAACTTCTGCAATCTGGGAAATTCCTAGTGAGTAAGAATAAACGTGAATAAATAAATGAAATTTATAAACCTCCAGTTTCTGTTAAAAAAAAAAAAGGTGTCATTCCATTTTTAATGCCCAAGTAAAAATTCTACCTAATCAATATATTATGAAAATGAAAATGCTGAAACATAATCAGCAAGGTGTAGTAATGCGGTTTATAATAGAGATTTCCACATTCTTAAAAGGTCACACTGTGATTAATGACATGAATTTTAAGTTGTCTAGCTGAGCTTTTCCTATGTGTAGATTAATTGAACTGCCTGTTTCAACAGTACTATTATCAACTAAGGGTAATACATGTGTTCATTTTTCAGTAAGCAACTTAAGAATCAATAATTCATCTAATATTCATTAGAAACAACAATTCACCTGGTCCTTTGCTATTCACTGCTTCGTAATTCCTAGCCAACATTTACTTACTCTAAAATTTACGTCATGCAAGCATGAAAATTTGAGAATACCTTGTTCCTTTCTCTTGACTTTTTTTCCTAAGTAGCCCATCTAATTCTCAGCTAATCTAGTAAAGGGTTCTCAACCTCAGCACTACTGACACCTTTGGCCAGATACTTCTTAGTTTGAGGAAAGGGGTTCCCATGCATTGTAAGATGTTTACCAAGTATTCGAATTATTTAGTATTATCATAAAGCTGCAGCATTTACTCAGTTTTTAGTACATGGGAGAAACAAAACACCCACGTAACTTTAAAAATCATGTTTTTCATTATGCCCAGCACTTTTTTGGGAATTAGACCCTTTCATACAGTCTGAGCAGGGCTGACACTGCTCCCTGGAGCCCCAAGAGATAAACGAGCCAGGGCAAGCCTGAGTACTCACTCTTCTCTTGGCTCACAGTAATTCTGGTTGGGTAAGACTCAAGCTGAGTCAATAGAGGCTCTCTCTAGGACTTTTGCTGGAGCAAAGGGGGATGAGGAAGTTCTCATTTTTCCTGGTTCCTGGCTAGAATAGTGAAAAGTATAAGTCATGAGCTCCCAGTGGCCATTCTAGCTTGTCTGACAATAAAGGAAAGGGGGAGGAGAGACACCTGACATCATAAAAATCCCGAATCCAGTTTTATTTGAAGCCAGACTAGCCAGAACTTCCCAGTAAAGCAATAAGGTAAATTCTTTTTTGCTAAAGCTAAACTGAACTCAGTTTTTGTCACCTGCAAGCAAAAGAGCATAAATTGATACTTTCCGAAAATCTGAATAATAAAACCTAAACATAAGGGTAAGATTAATCATCTTTTGGATATTAATGCCACTTACTGACCATTTTCTATGTGGAAAACACTATGCCGCTAAGCACTACACGTAAAAACATCACACGTGAATCCTCGCACGAGCTTTATAAATAAATAGGTGACTGCTATTTTACAGACGAGAAGAAAAAAGTAGTTAAGTAACACGTCCATGGCCAAATGCCTAGATACTGATTCAAGTTTACTGACTCCACATACGTTCTGTTTACACTATCTGCACCCACCTAATAACTCAGCTACCAAATGTTTACGAAATGTCTTATGTGAAAAGGATCTCCCAAGGTATTAAGGATACAAAGATGAATAAACAAATGATTATAATATACTCATTGAGTGAAAATGATCATTTACATACATTTAAGAGAAAAAGTTAATGTCTCTTTAGGATACTCAGTAATAGGGTTTCCTTATAGCAATGAAAAATTCTAATCCAACTGCCGAATAATTCCTTACAGTTCAGATATCAAGATATCTTAAGTTTTGTGGCACTGTTATCAAAATCACTCAAACCAAATGCTCTCCTTTTTGAATGTGATCACCAAACTGATGAAAAATACCCTGCGAAACTTTCGCTGTAAGGAAAAAAGGCACTATCCCTTTGACAGTTTTATTTCCAACAGTGTGGTTTACCTAATAGTTTTACAACAATTTGGTTTGTGTGCACAGGTTAACCTAAGTGGAGACGAATTCTTGGTATCATGACCAAAGTTTGAATTCCTAGAACTACAAAGATGAGGAAAGGGCCTGAACCATAGTGACTCCTCTAAGGCAGTAACCCTGGTAAATGCATCTGATCCTCATACAATATAACACGCTTAAATTTCTCAAAGTGAGAAAGCTTCATAAACCACAGCTTTTCTGGAAAAAGAAAGAAAGAAAAAAAAAAATATATATATATATACACACACATAAAATTGCTTTCTAAAATGTTAAAATGGAAAACAGTAAATCAAAATTGGAGATTGTGATCACTTATTCACTGTGATATCTGACAATGCAAACATGTTAAAATAAAAGATAAACATATTAAGACATAATTAAAACCATCTTTAGCCATAATATTAACTTGCCACATATAAAAAAATACAAAAGCCAATGGATCATTCATTTTTGCACACAATTACAATGTATTCACAAACACTGTGCACAGAATTTCAATATACAACAAGGTCACTCCATATTGATACCTTTAACATTCCTGTATGTTGCAGAAATTAACTTGAAAGCTATTACTGTTGTGTTAAAACATTTCTGCTGTCACTAGAATTTACTAGCCTGTGGTGCTCCCTTAACTGCTTCTGATCTGCTGCTCTGCCCTGAAAGCAGGTGCATACTTAGAATATAAATTTTCTAGAGGGAATGCTAAAAAAGAAAACAAACAAGACGACAACTCCCAAAGGCTCTGTATATGTAAGGTGAAGTGCGGAAAAGAAAACTGAAATAAGGAAATGATGAAAGAGTTCTAGCATTGAGTGATGTCACACCGCACATGAAAACTCATTAAACGTGCGTGCGCGCACACACACACTCTCTCTCTCTTTCTGGAACTCTCTCAAAAGCAGATAATCTGAAATAGACTTAAAAAAAAATCTTCAAGTATTCTGTTTTTGTTAAGTATTTATTATTTGTGACTTACCTTAGCACTTTTAGACAAAATAATGAAAAAAAAACATGTAAAATTTAAGTATACAAATTGTTTTTCCAAAGTACAATTTTTCCAAATTGTTTTTCAATACACAAACATCAAAATACTCAATTTTAGTAATATTAGAAGTTTCAGAAGCAAATAAACTTTTTATATTAGTTGTTTACTTGTTTTTTTAAAACCTGTCCAACAGCTTCCACTGAAACAAAATAACCTTTTAAAATATAAATCATAAAGGTTATAAAAGGGCATATATTTTAGAGTACTTAAAATATGAAAAAAATTAAAAGTTGGAATGTTTTAAGTCATCTAATAATCCAATACCAAAGAAGCATTCACTTTTCTTTCTTTCTTTTTTGGCTAGACTTCTATGGACAGAAGTGGAGAAACAGAAAACGTATTTCTTACAGATACTGGTGCAGAGGTCTTCTTTCATAAATCAGTGGGGTAACAAACTGTCATGTTCTTATCCCATTATAAAAACAGTTCATCAATTCAAAAGCATGAATTCAGCTATAAATTAGTAAATTTACTAATAACTCACCTTTTTCATTTTCTTTGTATCTACAAATGCCAACTGGAATCTCTGCTTGAAACATGGAGCCCACCATAATCTCCTATTTTAAAAATAACATAAAACATTAATAAGATCTAGTAACAGATTCTGTATCCATTTTCTAGATTTACCTTCTTGGGTTAACTGTTCCTGGTTTGTCATAAAGCACAGTTACAACCAATTAACTATCTCAGGGGAGTATTGTGAGGATGCATGAATTAATAATAGATAAGACCTTGGATATGACTGGATGAAAATATTAGTAATAATAATGGGGTGAAATGGATACAAACTTTACTTCAAAATATGGAGGAAAAGAAATAAAAATGAATTCTTATAATTCAATTATAAGATAACTCTGAAAAGCAGAAAGTCAAGTTAAAGTATTTTCAAAGCATCCCACTCTAAGCTATGGTCTCTGGATCAGCAGCATCACCAAATGCAAATACTCAGGTCTTACACCAGACCTACTGAACCAGAAACTATGAGGATGGAATTCGGCAATTATTAAGTGTTTTAACAAGCTGTCCAGGTGATTCTGACACACACTGAAGTCTGAGAACCAGAGCTTTAAGGTAAGGGAAATAACGAAAGGGTTTGTATAAAGCTCAGTAGAGGGCAAACAAATGAAACTCCAAACCAACTGGACAGGTAATTAGTGCCTAACTTTCATTAAAACAATACAAGATGAAATCGTACCTTCTCCCAAATGTAATTAAATCTTATTTTAGGAAATCTGGTAATCTATACAGTCAAAACACAGATTAGGGGAAACTGACTGTTCAGAAAGACAATGAGAAATCACCACTGATGAGATTTTACAAGACATAGGGACCAAGATTAATTACATGGGCCCGCTTTTGTCTGTGGCTAAATGTTAATAATACAGTTACTACATTTTCAGAATGAAGGCTTATGCAGGAAAGGTACAAAATCATGGTCTAGTAAGTTTAAATAACTCTTGGGATTTGAAAAGTTTCTCTCTCCTGTTATTGTTTCCCACTTTTGTTAGAATTTCATTTTATCTAGTATAACTTCAAAGACATGTTCTATGTAATAAATTTATTGCTGCACCTGTACAGGAAAACCAGTTAGTTTTCTAAAAATACCACATTCACATTTTCTCTACTCATATATAGGAATTTTCTTTATGTCTTTCACCATAACGAAGATTACTCTATTGTCACTTCTTGTGGCTCTTTTAACTTTACTCACTTATGCCTATCAGAGAATAACTAGTCAAGTTATCAACCCTGGCTAGGGCGCTTCTAAAATATAGATGTCTGGATCCATTCCAGACCAATTAAACTAGAATCTCTGGATGAAAGCCATGGTAATCAGTATTTAAAAGTTCTTTAAGTGATTCTAACATGAAGCCAGGGTTGATAACTTCTCGACTGGTATAAAGATAAGACACTTCCTTTTTCCTATCGAGTTCAGATAACTTCTTTTCACCTAATTTGTTCTGCAGGAAAGGGAAGGAAAACAGCGTTTAGGTGCATTATGTACCAGGTATCTTATGCAAAATTTTCATTAAATCCTCACCAACTTCGACAAGGCTGAATTTGTCATTCCCATATTGTATTTGAGGAGATGAAACTCAACAAAATTAATTTCCTCAGGAACACACTACTAGTAAATTCTGAGCTATAATTTGAACTCAGGTTTGATTTCAAAGCTGTTTCTACCCTAGTTTCTATAAAAATTCAATTTCATCTTACAAGCCTTAGAAGATGAATCTCTGAATCCTGACACTTTTTTACAAATCTCACTAAAATAAGACAATCTGGATTTACTGTGGTCTACGTTATTACATATTTTTCCTGAGGAAGGGACTAATACTCCCTAGCAGTAAAGGCTTCATCTCCCCCATGTTCTCCCTCCTGAGTTTTTATTGCTTCATTAAAAAAAAAAAAAAATTCAAGGCTTAATCAAATACTCTCTTGGGAAACTCCAGATACAAAATCAATTTATACTGGAGAAAAGATAAACTTGAACGTGTGGTAGAAAATAACAGTTTAAGATGACTCCCAAGGTTTCTAGCTTTTTTTCACCTTAATTTCTACATGATGTAGGAATCAGAAAAAATGGATTGAAGAACACTTGCTCAAATAGGTCACACAAATAGTAACTTCTGTGATCCTTTTTTCTGTCTTCAGTCCCATCATTCATTCATTACTCACTCAAGTTAATTAACACATCCGGCACTGGGATAATCTTTCCTTACCACTCCAACCCACACTAATGTCTCTCTCTTCTAAACGTCTCTTTGGAAACCCATAAATAGATCAATTCTGGCTGAAGCCCAGAATCCTTGGGTAGCACAGTCCAAGTTCATTTGAATACTTCATTCTTCCCAACTGAAACTCTAAATATAGAGATTTTCCCTTATTTTAATCCACAAGGAGGTTAGCTCTTTTTAAGTTTGCCCCAGGCATCCCAAACTAGACAACTTTAAACAAACTAAACAAACAAAACACCAGGAAGCCTCAAAAGTATTAACTAATTGAGTAAACAATCATGACTCAAAAAGTGCAGAAAGGCCACTCAATTTGATATTTTGGGCTATTCTGCTTCCAAATAAAAGACGGCTTATGCCCTAAATTAAAAATCAGACCTATGAAAAAGAACACTAAAAAACCTCAATGGAGATTTTAAGAGAAATATCAGGTCACCTATCTCAACAAGAATGACATCATCTCTTCTATATAAATGATTTGCCCTGATCAATTCTATATAACATTTTGATAAATCTTCCTAATAAGTCAACTGCTTTGCAACAGCTTAAAATTCTTCAATTTAACCATGTGATTAACTACACAATGTTATACAATTTTATATTTAAAGACTACATCAATATATTATCTTTAGACTCATTTTAGAAATTAATTATGGATAGTTATACCAAAGCCCAAATCTGTCTCTTCACACAATATACTCGAGTTGTAAATATCGACATTAATATGGGATGGAAAAACTTGTAATCTAACTTATTAAACAAAATTTACTTAACAAATACCAAAGCTTCCACAACTGCTTTCTCAAGTATATTAAAAAAAAAAAAATCACATGTGATACTTTTTATAGTGTAGCTAACAAAAGTGTAATTTGTAGTGGTTCAGAAATTTGGAATTCTAATCTTGCTGAGTACTGGCTTGCTCAACAAAGTCCAATTTTTTCTATACCATTATTTTATTTATAAAAAGGTAAATTATTTTTCTTACCTGGATGTATTAAGGGAAAGTCTAAACATTCATATGTCACAAAAAGACTTACTTCAATTTTATCAATATTTATACTTAGTAAAAGAATAATTACACTTGGCTTTTTAAGTATTTATTTATCTAAGTTTTGGGAAAATATGGCTCTAACTACCTTTTTCCAGTCTTCTGATGGTATATAATCTTCATCTTCTTCAGATTCTTCTTCTATTTCACTATCTAGAATAAGTAAGACAATAGTACTATAAAATGATTGCTTATCCTATCCATTCTTATATCTACCATCAAATATTTAAATATGCCAAAAGGTATTTGCAGAGGTAGGTCAAGATATTTTTAATCAAATAATACCCTGTCAGTTAAAACAAAAAAAACAAAACTCATAAACCTTCTAGGACAATCTTCTTAGACAACTGTATTTTCATAAAATGATTTCCTACAAAAAATTTTAAGAAAAAATCTGATTCAGAGTCAAGATAATCTGTTTCTAAGCCTAATTCTCCTTCCAACAGCTTGGTGACAGAATAAATTATATGATCTCAGTTTCTTCCCTTATAAAATAAGAATTGGGGCAAAACAGTGGTTTCTGAACAGTGCTCCTTAAAGCACTGACAACTCTGTAGCACCACGTTGGGGGGAGCGCATGAAGAGAGGGTATGTATGTCTTCCCAACTCCTGTTTTATTCAGAGCAGGCAAGCTGCTATTTGTTTACATTTTGGACTAAGAATGTATTTACATAAAGGGGTGGGAAATCTGAAAACCATGAGACTGTCAGCATCTTCTCAACTCTAAAATGGCACACAAAATTCAAAAGGGTAATACTGCATACAGAAATTAATTCTTCCTATGGAAAAGCTAAGATAGGCAGTATATTTGTAGCTTCAATGCAAACACCATAACTAAAATACCAGATGTGAATTATGAAATATTATTTTAAGAGGCAGTCACTTAGTATCCCACTTTTGAGCAAACTTTGGCAATGGATCTGCTCCTGGCTTAACTAAGGGAAAAATACCACATTTCCCCCAAACAATTATCTCAGTAACTAATCTCTCTGTGCATTGATATACTTTTCAGTTGGACCATATCTATGATCAAAGTTCACAATAAAATTATTATTAGCAGCCCTACATTCACTTCTAAACAAACTGTGTAACAGAAGTCACTCATACAAAGAAGTAGCCATGTTTAATCAGTTATTACTTTACCACATTTCATGAGAGGTTATTGTTCTTCAACTATTTTCCTTTTTCAAGTATAGAAATTTAGACCACATATTTAAACTAATAACACTAATGTTTAACTTTTTCTTATCTTACTTCCAGAGTAAAGATTCCTGCTTAGAATGAAATATTATGGAGCAGATGAAACAAGCAATTATTCAAGATACATATATTAAATGTTGTCTTGACTACTGGTCATCTCTGACTAGATCATAACTGTAGAAAAATTAGGAGAGTTCTTTGTATAACATATTCCTACCTCAAGAGTCAACCACTTTTTGGACTTGGGAGCCATTGATTAGAGAAAGCAATGCTTATGAATATATCAAGGCTGAGGAGGCAAAGAAAGCAGAAAATGGAAAACTGAGGAAAAGACTAGGAGAAATAAAAAAGATGACCATGAAACAATCTAAAGAACAGTCAAGAGGGAAAAAAAGGAACACACTCAGAATCGGGCATCATAGTGACACAGTAATTACTGTAGTATATTCATGGACAAGAGGGCCCCAGTACTGCTAAACTAATTATCTAGAACAAAATCCCATTACTGATGAGCAAGATTTCAAAATCAATGAATTCAAACAGAGTAGTGAAAAAAAACACTAAAATTTTAGGCATATATTAAGCAGTAAAAATCATATCCAAAAAATAGTAACTAATAACACTTACTTGTATCAAAATATTTACATCGACGTGGACGGATTATTTCCTGGGCATCTTGAGAAGCAACAGATTGTGATGGATCATCATTGGAAGACTGAGTTTCATCCTCTTGACCTGAGGAATCTTTTATATTCTCTTCCTGTGGAATAATAAATTAAATCTCTAAGATAAAAAGAAGATTGTTGCAGATGAAAGGTCATAGTACTCCATATACAACTGGAAGGCTAAAATAAATATACTAAATGGTGTCTTGGGTTGGATCCTAGAACAGGAAGAAGAACATCAGTGGAAAATCTCGTGAAATCTGAATTGTCTGTAGTTTAATTAATAGTATGGTACCACTGTTGATTTCTTAGTTTTAATAAATAGACCATGGTTACACAGATGCTAACATTAGGGGTAGTTGAGTGAAGAATATGCAGAAAGTCTGTACTATCTTTGAGCCTCTTCTGTAAATCTAAAATTATTTCAAAACAAAATAAAAGTGAATACAGAACTGCCAATTAGCCTTTATTACTTAAAAAAAATAGCATTTTTTAAAAAGTTCATACAAATTTATTTAGACTAGGCATTGATAAGAAATCTGGAATGACACAGAGAAAACTATTACTTCTCTGTATTAGACTACAGGGGACTTCCAATTTGTATTACGTATATCTATATATTAACTTTTTAACATTTAAATGTATTACTTTTAAAGTCAGTAAAAACAGATGACAAAAATAAGCAGTCAAAATGAATGTATTAATAAACTTTAACTTCAAGAGGAATAAAAATATATGTGTATAACCTTACTTTATTTTCCCCACTACAGCCACTGTTATCATCATTATCAGCATCTTCATCATCTTCACCTTCTTCCTCCTCCTCCTCCTCCTCATCTTCCTCAGGTAGTCGAATAGTACTATCATAACCATACAGGCTGAGAAGTTCATGAATTGGCATGTCGCCTTCCTAAATAGAACAAAATAAAAAGTTAATTTCTGAATAGGTGATATTTCATATTCCTATAATTCACAAATCTGTTGAGTATACTCTTAGAGCTGTTATGAATTCTCAAATCATAAAAGGTAAAACTGAATATAATTCTGAAACCTAAGAAAATCCTAGGCTTTTACTATTCTTTTCTGCATCAATTCAGTGAATGTACACCAATGTTCAGTTAACACTACGTATGGATGCTCACACTTAGTAAGCGTACCATACATAATTTGGGAGTGGGGAAATAGAATAATCAGAAAATAGACTGTAAACTAAGTTAACAAACCCAGAAAGGGGGATGAAATTCATAGCCCAGCCCAAATAAATTAAAACAGCAATGACATACATGAATGATACTGGATTACATTAGCTATATATTCTTTTCTAGGTTTATGTATAATTGCATATAAAATCCTTTCATGGAATCCTTACTATCCATCTTACAAAACTGTTGTATTATCTCCATTTCATAGATGAGGAAATTGAGGCTGGCAGATTAAGCAATTTCTCCAAAAACCACACAAGTTACAAGTAGTGAAGCCAGATTTCAAGTCTAATTACAAAAGCCCATACTCTTATCATATATATACCAGGCTGCCTCAGCCAGGGACCTGGACCTTCCCCAATCATCACAAAAAACATACCCTCCTCAAGGTGAAATGAAGAAATATCCGTATGTAATGAAATGAAATCAGCTTTCTGCAGAAGGTACTCACTCTAATCAATAATCAAGCATTATAAAGTATCAGGGAAACATGACAGAATTGATTATAAAAAGGAAATTTTACACAGACGCACACATACACACTCTGAAGAAAAATTTAACTGAGTCAGTCAGTTTAGAACCTAGAACAAGGATAATCATGAAACAAGACTTTTGTATTTCTCCAGCAGTCTTGCAGCCTCATTCATGGATAGAAGTAAGTCTAGCCCGTGTATTAAATACACTGTTATAGTGGGCATGAATACGTGAGACTGGACGATATAACCTGGTGACGCTAAATACTTAGATCATACAGTTAACCCCCATCACTCAGAATTCGTGTGTAAAAAGCAACTAATGATTATAATTTGAAAACATTTTCTTATAGAAAGAAATAGGAAGAAAATACTGTTTAACACTTCTATTTCATACTGTAAATGGATATTCTAGTTATAAATCAGCCTGTGAATCAGTTTCTGAAACAGAAATCAATGACAAGCTGGCATACTTAATTGACATCTCGTATTGTGATTCTCAAGGTGCAATAACACAGACAGTGCTTGAAGTGTTCAAGGATCTAGTCCCTGCAGATATCTGGTCCAGTACCAAGCATCTGGTACAGGAGACAGAAATTTGGGAATTAGGAGTCAGGATTTAAGAAAACAGAACTTCAGAATCAAGAAAGAAGTAAAATGAGAAAAAGATATAGAAAAGGTGGGTTATATAAACAATCATAACATAGCTTCCATAAAGTGTCTTCTATATGCCAGGCATTTGTGATAAGTGCTCTAATTCCACTATCTTATTCTCTTTTCTTAACAAAAGCAGAGTGAGAATATTATACTATCTTATTTGATCTTTAAAAGTACCAGATGACAGTGCTACCTTTATATATGTAAATAAGAAAACCAAGCAGAGAGAAACATCATGCACTGACAGAGACTTTACTATAATACCTAGACCTCCTAAGCCCAGCTCATACTTTCCACAAACTTTTGCACAACGAATGAGAAGCAGGTTTAACAATGAAGTCACTTCTATGACCAAGCCACTGAAGTCACTATTATGAATAAGGGCCAAACCAGGAAAAACACTTTAGTGTAGGTTTGCAACTAACATTTACATGGTCCTTGAGAATTCATAAACAGCCTGTTTCATAATATTTATTTCATCTTTAAGACTACCTTAATATGCTACTACTACCTCTAATTTTTACAACTGAGTTAACTGATACTTTGAGAGATCACAAAAAAGAGGTATGATTACCAATCAAATAAATGTCTTCAAGTTCTCTACCTTTGGTCTGTCTTATTCAAGGGCAAGAGAATCACCTTGAGACCTTATTTAAACAGACTGCTGAACCCCACCCCAAAGTTTCTGATCTAGTAAGGCTGAAGTGGGGCCTGAGTATCTGCATTTTTTAAAGTACCAGGTGATATTGATGCTGCTGGTATGAGACCACCTGGAGAACCACTTAGCTCACAGTTCTAGGATAAGATAACTGCAAATCAGCCTTTCCAGTGGGAGGTAATAAAGTGCGATCATTATCTTTAATAAAGCTTATCATTAACAGCTGATAGCTAAGTTACATGTCAAAAGGGTAAGTGATACACCAACTGCATGAAAAGATTTTTTTTTTTTTTTAACCATTTTCAGGTAAGTGGAATATCTGACTTCCATGGTGAGGTCAAGATTTTTGCCTCTTGGATACACATCTGAGAAGTGTGACTTGCTTTATAAAAATTCATTTCTCAAAGAAAAATTTAGCAACACCTCCAATATTGACTAAGCAGAGAACAGAGTAGAGTCAGAAGCGGCTGATCATAGTGCATTTGGAAGAGAAGTGCTTGAATCTGAAAAACAGTAACAGAACTGGAAGAGAGAAAAGTCAGAGGAAATGACAACTGTGCAAGCGTAGAAACAAACAATGAATAAGCAGGTTATCCTGATTAGAATAGAGGGTATCTGTTGTAACCAAAAAAAGTTAGGGCTGGTATTTTTACCTACTTTCTCTAGTTTTACTTAGTTTCTAAAGGGATCTGTTATACTCTACTTTTGATTCATTTGAGAGTAGCTGTTGAACAGTGACTGACCCTATGGAACATCTTAGGGAAAATTATGCACACAACAAAATATTCAAGATGGACTTAGGCAGGGAGAAATTTAGTTTGCTAAGTTGGAATCCACTGTTATTCATATGAGTATAATCAGAGCCTAAACCAAATTAGTGGCTGTGGTACAGAAACAACTCAAGAGACCCTGCAGAAGGAATCAACAGATTTAACCATGGGTTAAGAGTGATCAAGAGGTCCTTGTGACACTGAATCTCTGGCTCCAGACATTCCTTGGACCCAGATACATATTCGTGTGACACCGAAAAAATAATAAAACAATAAAGTTCTAAAGAAGTTCTAACAAACTTCTAAAAAGTTTATTTTCAGTCAAAGTTGGTTTTAGGTGGGTTTTATCATGTGTAAACAAAATATCCTTGCCTATTCCATCAAGAAAATTCTTAATATTGAAAACAAAGACTATATAGTGGTATTATGCTTTTCTTTGGAATTGACTTTTAATTTCTGTTACCCAATATCAAGTTAGTAAGCAACAATCATGACCCACATAGTATGAAAAATATCTTACTTGATCTAAGGTATAAAGTGATGCCCTTACAGAAAACACTGGGCTACAACTACAATAAAACCTCAAATTAACTTTGCTGAGGAATCCCCAGTTTTAAATTCAAGTATCATATCTTGTCTGCTACCCAATCCTTTCTTTCTACTTCTACACGCATCTTTTTCCAGAAGTGTTCTTTCCTCCATTCCAAGCATGTATTTTGATTGAAAGCTTACCTCACGGACCTCATAGTATCTAACCCAATTAGAATCACTGTACTCCCTGGCCATGCATTTGGAATGGGCACATGACCCAAGGTGGACCATAATTTGTTTCCAGAATTTTACCAATAGCAGCTAAAGAATATAGGCTATATCTCAAGTAATAAATCTAGGAGCCTGAAAACTGACAAGATGTGAAGAAAATTAGTCTGAAAAAGGACACCACCATGTAAAAAAGCAGAAACAGAAAATATGTTCTGGTGGCACTTGAGTCCATGAGGTCTAGATATCCCCCTGCCCTTAATGAAATTAACATGAGCCTTACAACTAAATCTTCATTTTGCCTAAGCTAGTTCAAGATGGATTCCTGTTATTTGTCCCCAAATATTTGATATAAAAAGTAATGCTGGGCTTCCCTGGCAGCGCAGTGGTTAAGAAATCCGCCTGCCAATGCAGGCAACATGGGTTCGAGCCCTGGTCCAGGAAGACCCCACATGCCGCAGAGCAACTAAGCCCGTGCGCCACAACTACTGAGCCTGCGCTCTAGAGCCCGCGCTGAGCCCGTGTGCTACAACTACTGAAGTCCGTGCGCCTAGAGCCCATGCTCTACAACAAGAGAAGCCACCGTGATGAGAGGCCCGCACACCACAACGAAGAGTAGCCCCGACTCGCCACAACTAGAGAAAGCCTGTGCACAGCAGTGAAGACCCAATGCAGCCAAAAAAAAAAAAGTAATGCTATCCCGTAAAGCAAATGTTCTTTGCTATTTCCTTCTGAAAAAAGACTAAAAGATGAATAAAATGTGGCTGACAGTACATTATACTAGGGCCCATCAGTCACCTGTTCCAGAGACTTTCTCATTAGCTTATATTGTCGAAGTCTATGTTCTACCAGGTACTAAGGGGCTTTCCCCAAATTGAAACATCACAATAAAGTGTCAAGAGTGTTTTGTTCCCATTCATACAAGAGTTGAGAAATGGAAGGAGCAGATGAAAGAAAATTATGAGTCAATTACAGTGGTTCTCCACTGTTCGGGTGTTACAGATTTCTTTGAGAATTTTATGAATAACTATTAAGATTTATCGAGTGATTATCATGTACCAGACACTGTGTTCAATGTTTTACTTATATCATCCTTGTAATAACACTGAAGCTTAATAATGTTAAGTAACTAGCCCAAAGTTACACACTGAGTAAGTAGTACAGTCTGACTCACTGCTTTACAGTGCCCTTACATACATATGCATATACACTCCCTTCCTCAAAACCTGATCCTAGGTTAAGTGTACATCATCCTGATGGAGAGTGAAATACGATATGCTGGGTTGATAGACTATAAGAAGTAAGGGAAAGTAAGGAAAGAAGCTGATAGACTACAAGAAGGAAAATGGACACAGTACAAGACGAATAAAAATCAGCCATGTGGACTATACCTACATATTGTGCTTTAAAATATAAGTTGTCTAAGCACTGTAACAAAAAGAGGGACAATCATGCCTATATAAGCTCACCGGAGACTAGGTGGAGGTGGAAAGAATATAGACTTTTTCAAAGACAAACATTATATCTGAAATTAAATCTGTCCTTAAACTTCACAACAATAGGGTAACATTACCAATCACCACCACCAGCATTATAAGGTTGGAGTGGTATCCCTCTCCTAGCTGCACAGGAGGTGGCTCCCTCTCCCTCACACCAGGGGATTAGTCATTTAGTAATGACTGCACGTGGTACCAGGTGTTGGCCAATGAAGGGCCATTTGGTGGATGGACATAGTACTCTTTGTATACCTGTTGTGACTTACCAGTAAATACTTACTAAGTTGGGGGAAAGAAGGAAAGAGACTGATTTTCAGCCAGGAAGGCTTAAGAGACCACATCCAGATTGGACAAGAGTGCTGGTTCCTAAGGTAACCAACCTCTTGGGGCTGGGGCTTCACTACAGAATAAACAATGAAGAGATGAAGGCAGTGAACTCTTCTTTATAATCTCCATGCTGGAGTTTCTTTTTTTATCTGTATAATTCATGTGGTGTGTACACTTAAAAAAAACCTCAATCTCTCACATTTTAATCTTTATTCTCTAGCTCTGGAGATCCACTGGGTGAAACGTGTCTAGCACTTTAAAGTGTTAATTATTAACACTGTTATAATGTGATTTTCAAAACTATAAATACATAAAGATATAGCTGATCCTGATCCCTCTTCTCCCAAATAGACTGCTACTGTTAAGTGAGACCATGGGTTTTAAAAGTGCATTTGAAAAACAGAGTTAAACCTGCATATTGCCATTCCCAGCAAACCAAAGTTTACTATGGGAATGATTCTGACACTTCTAAGATCACTAATAAATTCTAACCTGTACATCTAATTCTCTTAAAACATTTAAATGCTGAACTTACCTAAAATACTTTATATTGATAAGATTCATGCATACAAACATAATACACATAAAAGCTAGTTTACACTGAAATTTTAGAATTCATATTGAATGAACTTAAAACTACAGGTTATTGCAGTTACTGATAACTCCTGAATGAATCAACTGTCAAAATTTTGCCCCAATTACATCAAAGGTCCATTTCATGCAACCAAAATGCCAGGCATAAACTACCTTACCAATTCCTGACACAACTATGATGTTTCACTTCTATAGAAGCAAATTAGTAATCAATGACAAAATCATGCTCACCTTTTTAATAAAAACAAAAACCAGTTTGGTTTGGACCTAAAGAGTTTACAACTATAGGAAATCCAATACATTGGCCGTGTAGCTTAGCTCTAGGCTACAGATGAAAGCACTGGTGATTATGTGCTACTTACACCTAAGCCTTAATTACTTTGGGAAAAGTTATAAGTACTCTCTGAGAAGGTTTAAGACTGTCTGGTTGAAAAGAATGATAAAAGATTGGTTCCCCTGTCTTTCTCTCCCTTTGTATATTTTAATTACTTTTTCCTAAAAAAGGGTCATTTGAAAGCAAATTTTGGGGGATTGTAAGGGACTGGGGAAGGAGGTAGAATAAAGGAGAAAATAGGAAAAGACCGTAACACAACCAAAATTTTAGTGAAGCCCACTAGTAATTTTGTACTAATTAAATATAGTAGCCCATTTTCTGAAATAATCATTCCACTTCATAACCTATTTTCACCTGTACTTGATTATCTCTTCTTGAGTAATTACTTACTCAATTGCTTGACTAACACAGAATGTGAAAAAATGGAAAATATAAGATTTTCTTCCTTTACCCTTTATCCCATGGATGGGTTATTCAGAAAAAAGAAAATATATCTAAAGTGGTAAGTTTCTGTGAAATACAGGCAAATAACTAAAAATAACTGCATTTCCACTTTACGAATATATGAAGCCACTGTGACTGATTGTTAAATCAATCATTTCCTCTGATGTTCACCTAGGTTCTGAATCATCCAAGCAAATTATCCCAGTTTTTGAATGGCTTTCCAGCCTCTTATAAAGAATAGTTCTGACTCCAGATTCCTCGTGTTCTTTTTAACTCATCCTTGAAAAGCTTTTATAACAGCTCTACACCATTACCACTAAGATCAATTCTGTTGTCTGGCTTAATAAAATATTGAATTGCTTAGGTATTATGGATTAAGCCAGTTTTAATCACTAAATGATTCAAAATGGGATCACCTGACAAGATTTGACTTAATAATACTACTTTTCCAGCTCTTTAACTGTACACTTTAAAAAGTTCTAGGGCTTCCCTGGTGGCGCAGTGGTTGGGAGTCCGCCTGCCGATGCAGGGGACACGGGTTCGTGCCCCGGTCCAGGAAGATTCCACATGCCACAGAGCAGCTGGGCCCATAAGCCATGGCCGCTGAGCCGGGGCGTCCGGAGCCTGTGCTCCGCAACGGGAGAGGCCACAACAGTGAGAGGCCCGCGTACCGCAAAAAAAAAAAAAAAGTTCTAAACTAAAATTCTGAAACATAATCTTTACTACTGTACAAGTGGAAGAATTCATTTTTCGATGACATTATGTACTCCAAATGCTTAAAGGCTGGCATATGTCTTTTTTCTTACGTTCTTCTTGTCATGGAGTTCAGCAGATTGTATACATAATACCTTTCAATGATAGCATACCAAACTGATTTATTCATTCATTCAAAAACTCTGGGTGACCACTCTTGCTAGGTGCCATGAAATACATTGGTGAATAAAACAGACTATCCCTCCTCTCATGGAACTAAAGGATACAGACAAAAAAGTTAAACAAACATATAATTACAAATTGTGTTAGGTATAAAGAAAGCATTGAATGGGGTACAGTGGTTTATAAAAGCTGATTAGGGGCCAGGAAAGGCCATTCTGAGGAGGGAATATTAAGCCCAGACTTGAGAGGATAAGGAGCCAGACGCAGAAAGCACATACAAGAGAGTGGGAATGAGCTGAAAAGCCTTGAAGTGTGAAAACAAACAGCACATCTAAGAACAAAAGCAACTAGTGTAGCTATACAACTAGTGTAATAAAGGGATAAAGGACCATATCATGTAGGTGGCCTTGCTGGCCAGGGAAAGGAGTCTGGATTTTCTTCTGGTGTAACAGGAAGCCACTGAAGAGTTTTTTAAATAGAAGGCTGATATAAATTGATTTATATTTTGAAAAGATCATCATAGTTGCTGTGGTAATATATTGGAGAGAAGAGTGGTAAAAGAGCACATGAAAAACCAGTTAGGAAGCTACTGTAATAGTCTAAGCTAAAAATGATGGTGACTTGGGCTTGAGGGTAGCAGCAGAGATGGAACAAGAGCCAGATAAGAGATATTTCTGGATAGAAATGATAGGTTTATTTAAGAATGGATATTGAGAATGAAGAAAGATGACTCCCTGGTTTCTGACTCAGGCAACAAGGTAAACAGTAGTACCATTTTCTACTGAGATGGAGAATACAGGGAAGAAACAGGCAGAGGAAGGAGAACATCAATCAATAATTCTGTTTAGACATTTAAAATGTAAAGATGTCTACTGAGATATCCAAACAGAAATGTCAAGCAGGTGGTTAGATAAACAAAACTGGAGACAGGGAATAGGTTAATGCTAGAAAAATAACTAAGAAATACTGAGCATACACAGACACCATGGGATTAAATGAGATCAACCACCTAGCTTAGCAGTGTCTAAACTTGGTGTGCACACTTGGTGAAGACGTAGATTTGAGCCCCCCCCGCCCCGCATTCTGATTCAGTGTGCCTGGGAGAGAGGCATACAAATGCACATTTCTTAGTGAGTCCATGAGTGATTCTGATGCAGCTGACCCTCATACTGTATTCTGAGGAGCACTGATCTACAGAGAGAAGAAAAACACAACCCAGAACTGAGAACTGGGAAATTCCAAATCTAATCCTTGAGGAAAGCAAGACGAGTCTACAAAAGACACTGAAGAGGAACAAGGAGATCGGGAAAACGACAGTGGGTGCTCTAAAATTCAAAAAAAAGAAGGGAATAGTAAATTGTGTTAATACCTCTGAGAGTTAAGTAGAGAAAAAAGCAACCAAAGGATATAACAATAAAATCACTGGTTATCTTGATAGGAAAGGGGCAGAGACAATCTAGAGCACTTTATGGAGTAAGCAGGAAATGAGGAAGACGATGACAACTCATAAGAAGTTTTGCTTCTGAAGGGGAGTAAATAAAAGGTGCAGTAATTGGGGGAAGGCAGAAGGTATGTAAGAGGAAATTTAGTACCCTTTTTTATATATTTTTGACCCAATATCTGTGATGTTTTACCAAAGTAACTACTGAATTCTAATTCACATAATAAAGTTCTTTTTAAAAAATTTCCAACTTTAAATTATCCCACCTATGACCACATAAAATTTTTCAGTATTGATTATATATAATACCACTTTCCCCAAAATAAAGTAGAGAACTAAAATTTAGTGTTTCCTCTCTCCACAAAAAAGTTATAACCACTTCATTCTCTAGCTCTTATTGTTATTTACCCTTGCAAGATCCTCTATTTCAGAACTGAAGTTTGTTTCTCCTTCCATCATTTCTTCCTCTTCTAATGTGCGTTCATCATCAAAATCATGAACCAGCATGTCAGCTGATGGATCAAATTCATGGTCATCTGATGTTGCTGAACCTCCTGGTAAAGAATATTTTAAACAGTTTGGTAAACCAAATTATGTGTATCTTATTAATATTAATTTAATGTATATGTTATCTGAAGCTGGATATGTCAAGTAAAAGTACGAGGGAAAAGCTATGCACAAAAGGCTATGCACGGGAAGTATTATTTGTTGTTTTCTAAAATTCTTGCCCTTACTTATCACCCCCCACAAAATATCTTCTTTAAGGATTATTTTTTACCCTGTTTCACTTCTATATATTTACAGTGACAACCGCAAAACGGGGAGTAGGTGGGGGGAATGTTTGAAGAGTACTGTAATCTTCCAACAAAACGTGAGTTGTAAATAATAAATGGTCATATCAAATAAGAATGATCTTTTGTGTGAGAAAAAGTCAATTCGTAATCAATTGATTGATATTTAATAGAACCAATGAGTATGAATATACAGTCATGTGAAATACACAACCATCTGAATACAGTCTAATGAAAATACAGCTGAACTCAAATATTATTTTATCACATATCCACGAAAATATATTCTAATATAAAGGTAGTTGTCCTTAACTTAGTTGAAATAACTCAAAGATAGAGTATAAAAAGCAAAGTTTATTAAAATTACATATAAAACTCTTATGAAAGGCATTAAAAATAATCCAGTAGGTAACCTGTATAAGCTAATCTATTTTTAGCCTCGTGGCTGGAGAATACTGTACTCAATAGGGTCAAAACTTGTAATAGGAGATAGCAAATGCTGGGCATATATAGTCTATAAACTATCCCCACATTTGGCTATTGCCAAACCTGGACTTAAGTTTACAAAAGCATTGTTAACTAATAAACAAATGAGTTACTTAACACTAAAAAAACCAAAAACAATTAGCAATTTATTTTTATCAATTTAAAGTGTTAAAGGTTATATTACCTTTATATATACCTACCCTTCTATTTCACTCCATTAAGAAAACCAATAAGTAAAACAAAGAGATATAGAGGCTGATTTCTTGAAAAATCAGACAATTAGGAATAAGGGGCACCAAGACTCCAGGGTTCTTGTTACCTCACAATATTTTCTTATGTGCCAAATACTATGCTTAAGCACTTCACATACATTATCTCATTTAATCTTCAAACAATCCTATGAACAAAAAACAAAAACTTGAGGCTCAGAGAGTTTAAATAGCATGTTTAAACTCACAGAGCCAGTAGGTGCCAAGAACGGAATTTTAATCCTGGTTCTGCCAATTCCAATGCCTTTGCTTTCACTGTGCTTCAAGGCTCCTGTAAGCCCGAGTTTCAGAAGCAGTAGATATTCTGCCTCAAAGAATACCTGAAAAGAGCCTATGTTCACAAAGATGAGTAAACTGCAAGCTAGGTCAGATGGCAAAGCACTGAGAAATCAGTATGCTCTCTGAGGAACGTAACAAAATATTGATATTAAATATAAAATAACTAAATATATAATTGCTAAATCAAGTATTATCTTGTTATAATACAAATGAGTTATCAGAGTTTTAGAATGATTTATAAAATAAAAACACTTAAGAAATTATATTACTTTAATTTCTTCTGGAAATTAAGAAGAATGTGGCATAATTTTAGTAGGGGATCTTAGTACTAGGTGAGGGACCTTAGTACTAGGTGAGGGACTAGACACAAGGGTTCTGTAAGAGCAGTTTGAGAATCACTAATTTAGTTGTTGCTTCTTTGTCCCAATCATTCTTCCTTCTTTCTGAGTTTTCAATGGAAATGTCCCAAAACTTTTCGGTTCACACAGCAATCTTCTAGGACACTTAGTCGATAATTATGTATTCCTACAGATGTTGCTATATTTTTCTTCACCCTTGTTTTAGTTGACTTCTTTTTACCTTGTTCTTTGAGACCAACTAACCATCCTATTCCTTTCTGTTAATTACTAAGGCCCAAGATTAGGCTATCTCCTAGGGAAAAGAATCCCAAAAGTAAATTATTAGGGTTAGGGAGTCTGATGCTTTGTGTAAGTATTTTGCTTCAGAGTTAAGGCTAATATCACTGTTTTGTCATAGAATTCCATCCTACTGCAAAATCACTAAAAAGTACCTTACATCTTTGCAAAGACTCAAAAGATAAATTCAGTTTTTAATACATCACGTGCACTCATTTAATCATTTTATTACCTTCCCTCCCCTAAATCCTCACCTCTAATGGCTACTAGATGTAACTGGTTTACATTGGTGGAGTCTATAGACAAACCATTTAGCCTGGTTCACATGACTACTATTATTAGCATCAATTCCAAAGTACAGATGTTACAAAGGACACAGCCTTTCACCAGTGGACCAAAAACTTTTTTACATTAAGTTTTTATTCCTAATTTTTTCTTAATTGCCTACAATTATTATTACTTAAAACAATAAACATTTCCTTGGACAGAAGCCTGATACTACAAATAATAAAATCTAAAAATAACTTTCTTAATTTACAACAACACTCATTTGTTGAATCTTTTATTTTACCTTTCCCTCTCTCATTATATGCGCTAACAGTATTTTTCTCAAATACTCTGAGTTTCCTATACAATCAAATATCTCTAAGCAGTTAATGTTTCCTTTTTAAAAATACACTTCAAATATACTTCAAGTCAAACAGCAAATAAAAACTACACAAAATACATGTGGCAATTCATTTAAAAAAAAGAGAGAGAAAGAGAGAGAGAAGAAACCCACAAATAGTCACGAGGTTGAACTCACAGCAGCCTCACCTGTACCTTCATGGGCAGTCAAATATTTCATCCATTTCTTTTTCCCCAGAGAAAAGAAGCATTCAGAAGAAAAGCAAGTCAGATGATAGTCTAACTCCTCTAACCTTTATGTAACTAATAGGCCAAATGTTAGTCGAACAGAGATTATAAAAAATATAGAAAATACTTACCTGGACTTGAAGACTCAACAGATGGCTGAGTGGGGGAGAAAAGAACAAAAATTAGCATCTTTGTGTAGTAAATCTTTATAAACATTACAGGAATTATTCAATGACTGATATAAACACCAAAAACTATAGTTACGTTTTAATGTCTGAATTGTCTAAGACAAACTAAAACTTCCCATATAATCCCTTCTCTGACATGTTAACTTAAACATAGAGAAAAATCTAAAACGTTCCTAAATCTAGAAACAAAGACAATAACGTGGAATTAGATTCAGATTTTAAAGGCAAACATGTATCTCATAATATATGTGGTTCAAGAGATATGATTCTAGATCCTGGAATTCTCTAAAATATTATTTCCTTATCAATACAGGGAAAACCCAAGGTTTGTTATCAAGCTGGTCTCTGGCTTAAAATGAGTGCGAGAAGGGAGGCAGAAACAATTTAAAACATTGTTTAAAATAAAAATTTCGTTGTAAGAAAGCAGAAGGAAAAATTTAAGTGTTACTTCAGCACCAGACAGTACACTAGGTTAACTTTACTAACACAAAACATACTTTTAAATTACCACAGAATTAACCACCTTTCAAGCTCAAATCTGGGAAGGTTATCTAATGGAAGATCACAAAGATTCCCAATTATAATGTTCCTTCTACTGTACCATTCTACCTCTCATAAATTTAACCACAAGCATCTGGAAAATTTAAAGATAAAATTGTTAGCAACTTATTTTAGTGTTATCACCACTTGACAGTCTGTGGCTGTGTTTTATCTTAATTCAGTTAATTCACAATTATAAACAAGTCATCTGCAAACATCAACTCCTATAAATTCAATAATAGAAATTCAAAAGATGCCTCAAATGACATAAACTTTATAACTGAAACCTTGCCTATTCATTTCAAGCTATCTATTTCATGCTCATTAGAAGTCAGAGATGCTGGAAGTCCAAAAGCACTAGCAAAAAGATAGAGATATTCTAGTGTTTTCCTTCTTTCTAAGAAATGGGGCAGAGAGGCAAGAACAAAATTGAAATGAGCAAAGTGCCCAATTTTTCAAAAGCTAGACATCTAAGACAAATTCTTATAAGGTGTTAAAAGTCCATTTTGAAAACTGTCCACATTATGCTATTGCAGTAAGTATGCCATTCTAGAGTCCACGTGGTGACTTAGATTGTTTTGAGGCATACTTTTTCAAGGGTCCTATTTTTTCCTTTTAATTCTTACAGAAGAATGGTTCTTGCCTACAGCATTGTCTCATTCTAACAAAAGACCAACAGTATTCAGTATTACATATTTTCAAGTGTCACACCACCATCTTTACTTAAAAGTTACTCTGCCACAACAGAGTGAAAACAGTGCTACTGTTAAATTTGGTTCCTCCAATGGGAAGCTGTAGAGCAGGGTAACAAAGAATGTAACCATAACAAGGGTTTCTAGCTTGCTTAACATCTTTTGAACAGTTATACACTTCTAGCTCAAAATAGATTTAACACCACACAAATTATTACACAGCAAATCAGTATTTTAAAATATTAATCCACTTCTACTTCATACTTTATTTCCTAAGTCTAAGCACAACCTCTGTTCAAGGCTACAGCAAAGTTCTATCTTCATCTGGTCCCAGGTTCACTATCCACAGAGTAGCCTTACAATGCTGTTTTTCCTTTTTAGTAAACTTCTGAAATTGGTTTGCATGGCATAAACAAAAAGAACCCAGGACTTCTTTCAAATTAGCTAAAAAGAAATAGCTCTTTGAGCATTTGGTTCTTTTTGAACACTTCAATAATTATTCCGCTTAACAATCTTCTGATTAAAAAGGCTGATTAAAAATAAGTTATTCTACTGAAGAATAAAAGGTACATTTTCACTGATGTTATTAGATATTGGCAATAACAGAGATACTGAATTGCGACTGGCGTCTGTATTTGTATTTGTAAGACGCCTCAGACTGCGCTAAATGCCAATAGACACCACACTGATTGTTGTTTTACTGGTAAATAGTTACCACTTTAATGTTCTGAAAAAGACCTGAAATATCTTCCATTTATTAAGATACCAAATGTTTAGAGGACTGATAGCATTTGTAAGTATAGCTGGCATAAGGTAGAACACTCAGTGCTCAAAGATAGCACTAATCATATTGTGTAAGACATGCTAGAATGTTTTAAAACCGTGATTTGATGGATGGTATATCTAGATTAGAACTGGGGGAGGGGAAGTAGGAATGGTTTGCCTATAGATACATATTTTAGTATTCCATGTTCAAAATAAAATTCTACTGTATCAGTTTGATGAAGACGGGAGACCGGTTTCCTGAAAGTTAGTTATATCCAATTAAATCAAAGATGAGCTTCTTGAAAACAGGCATTTGAAAATAGTGTATACTGTAAACATTACTTTTGTCCAACCAACAAACTAAATGATTATCTTTCAAATGAAATATGAGTTTAGTATCATAATACAGAAAACTTTAGTATGAAATGAGGGCATTTTTTATTTAGGTATTTAAAAGAACAACAGAACCAGCTTATGTTCATAGAGCACTACATATTTTCAAATGCATAAGGTTACCTGATCATAAACCTGACAATAAAACCTGCCCCACCTACCTCATTTTATAGATTAGCAAACCCAGGGAGATAAACTGACTTGATCAAGGTTCCACGGTGGGTGGTGAAGGTAAAGCCTAGGATCTGATTCTTTCTATACTTCCCATGGAAACAACTATGTTAAAAAAAAAAATTATCTTTACCTCTCTCCTCCTTACTTTCTCTTTCTTTTTAAAATGGTTTTCATCTATCCAAAGCACGTTTAAAAATGTGACTGCAAGTTGTCATCTGTCATATCAGACTCTTATTTATGTCACATTAGGAACTGGTATCTCTAACAATACCCTCCAGAAAAACCTGCAACATCTACCGTTAATGACTACAGTAAATTAGAAAGGAAGACGGAGGGGAAAAATAAAACTAAAGCTAAACAGGTAATCATTTGTAGCAATACCTATTTTTAGCAAAAGCTCAAATTATAAAATGTAAGCAGTAAAGAAAATTTTTACATTGGGGATTAAAATGCACTTAAAATGCACTCATACATTACTGGCAGAAGTATGAGTTAGTTTAAGCATTCTGGAGATCATCTTGCCAACATGAACTTACCCTACTGATATGCCTAAAACAGCACACCAAGATACATGTATATCATGTATCACCACAAAGTTGTCTATAGCAAAGAGTTGGGAAAAAATTTAAGTCCATCCTTTAACTAGTTAGAAATGAAATACAGTTTTTCCAAGCAATGGAACATTATTAATCCATTAAAAAGAATGAGACAGTTCTGTTTCTGTTGATTGAGAAAAAAATGCTAAAAAGAAATATATATGTATATATAAGTACATGTATCTGGATAAATAGACAGCTATGTTAGGAGTAAAAAGCAAAGTATAGAGGAGAGAGTAAATTGGGCTGGAATATACATAAAAAGTTTTCCCCCAAAAGGATACACAAGAATCTGTTAACAACAGTTACCTCTAGAGTATGGGTTGCAGAAAGAAGGCTTTTTTCATTTTATACCTTTCTGTACTGTTGGAATTTTTTAACCACTTGCAAGCATTACTCTTTGCTTTTTAAAAAGGAAGTCAGTAAAGACTATCCCGTGGAATTATGAGCTATTTTCACTTTCTTCCTTTACTTTTAGATTTTCAAGAAAACCTAGTATTTGCCTTTTTTTTCTTTTTTAACAAGTTTGTATAATTTTGAAAAATAACCTAGTTTTCTTTTAGGTACACACGTAATTGTTTTATCTGAGATGGAAAACACTAGAGACAGAATATGAATAGGCTAAATCAAATTAAAGAATGAACTCTGTTAACTTATAGCAACTTTTATACTGTCACCCATATATATGATTCAGTTGATCAAGCTGCTAATAATTGTAAAACATTCAATGCCTCAGATTTGTTCAAATGTTTTTCTTCTGTATTTTTCTAGACCATGGTAAGAAATATCCCATATACCAGAAAACTGCAAACTGAGAGATAAAACATCAACTAACTAGAATATCACCATTACTAAAACATAAATAAATAAGGTAGTAAAAACATGAAGTAGTCATTAGACTCTTTTATCCCAGGCAATCAAGAGCGTATTTTTCAGTAAGTATAACTGTCCTAATTGTTCCCCTCAAACCAATTCCACCACCATTTAAGTATTATTACCACCTACTTAGTAATGCAGACACTGAATCACAGATTCTCACCGGGATGAAGACAGAAAGCTTAGGGCCTACTCCAGGGTGGAGAAGGCAGGGAGACTGTGCCAGGGCCCAACATCTCTCTTCCTCCATACACAATTAAATCACTTAACTTTGCTGTTGGTTAACAAAGCCTTGGAGTTAAAACTAGCAAGTTTACCACAGTAGTAGTAATTCAGAGGATGAACTGCTATTACTAAGCACTAGGAATTCAGAGGCCTACTAGGTTCCAGTCTTAATTGTGCCACAAACGGCACCATCTAGGACAAATTGCGTAAGCTCTCTGCTCAGTTTCATCTTCCCTTAGATGAAAAGATTTAGATTTCTTCAAGTTTAGTTCAATTTCCTTTGAGATCTAAGTTCTTTACTTTTATTATGAATTGCTCAAAAGACATAAACACTACTGAGGAGTACTTAGCTCCATGGATGGGATATGTTTAAGATTCTTCTAAATTTTTTTTTAAAACCTAGGGCTACTAGGAAAAAAAGATCTCGATTTGCAAAAAGCTTTTGGGGGTTGCTACTTTATGAATTTCATATCTACATAAACCTAATTATACAAGTCATTCTAAGCCACGGCATAAGTCGAACAGAATGGGTCCCAGCAACAACTGGTATGTGAACTTAATCACTGCAATGAATTTGCAAATCTTTTGAAATATACAGGGACTCCATCTGAACTTTATGCAATAAATTTCTATATAGCTGATTATCTTTTATGAAGAAACACTGAAGTTTCACTGGCAGCGTTGTATTTCTGAATTATTTGGGAAAATGATTAGTCTCAAGAATTCTCTAAAAGAAATTCACTTCTATATTTCCCAACTAATCTTTCCTACCTTATCAAGCACTTTGACTATTACTCCTTCTGAATTAAGCTTTTTAAGACTTTCATGCATTGGTGTTAAGCACTTTGGATAATTCCTTAATAGCTCTGTAAGTATAAACACCAAAAAAAGGTTTTTTTTCATTAGCAGTTTTAATGCCTAAATTCATTGCAGTAAAACAAGTTTTGTTTAGAGTAGAAATTAACACTATCAAGAACAGCAGTCAAGATGATCCCATTTCCTTAAGAAACAAAATTCAAATACCCTTGAAAAATGCTAAACAGGGAGTCTGTTTTTAAGACAAATGGATAGATTGGATAGTGAATAAATAAGATTATGTATTAGTTTTGGAAATACTAAAATACTTTAAACTAATACAGAATAGCAAATCCATTAAATTTTCTTCTCTTTATGAGACAACAATATGGCCTAGGTGAAAAGACAGGTCTTGCACTATGCTGTAGCTTTTTTTCCTTGAAAAGGAAGTCCCTTATGTGTTTACAAACTCTGAAATAAAAAACAAATTGTTCATTCCCAAAGGTCTGTACACCACATTCCTTATAAAACCCAAAGGATCGCCTATTTCTTCCTCTTATTCTCTCTCTCATTGCCTTTATAAAACTGCCACTGCCCTGTAATTTCCTTCCTTTAAGTGTGACTAGGAGAGCCTCCTTTTGGAAGGTTGATTAATAATTTTAAGAGATAATAAACAATGAGAAATATTACCAAAAAGTATTAAGAAAGGAAGTATATGCTATTACTTCTGTATACATTAAGTATGTTTATAACGTTACTACAATTTTAATAAGCATTAAACACATACTTCCTATTATGGACTAAGATGATCAGATCAAGTATGAAAAATTAGTGTTTTGTATTCACATCTAAAGCAAATTGTATTTAAGAATTAAATATTTTTCTGGAGAAACAAGGTCAGGGTCATTCTATGTAGGAAACAACAACAAAAAAGCACAGAAGCATAATACCTACATTTTTCTCTGGAAACTTATTTCTTCAATAACCCGTTTTCCCCTCAGATTTATCAAATAAACACATACTGTCACTTTGCGCTTACTGTTATTTTATCAGTTAGTGTCAATACTCAGGTCTATTTAACCAAAAGTGCAAGAGCACGGCATTTGAATTATTTTACCACATGCTTTGTATTGGCAGCATAAAGAATGAATCTCCTGAGCATTCACATAAAAGTAAAAGCACACTATAATATAAAACAAGCATTTCTCCTTATCTAATTTTTAAAATGACCAGTCTCTAAAATCATTCTAAAAATGTTTTTTTATTCTAGATTTTCTGTAGGAGATGAAGGTTCCTCCACTCTTCCTCCAAATTCACTATAAATAAAACCATCTACAAGTAATGGAAGAATATAAAAGATGAATTTTTAAGATACCAGGTCACTAAAAAAGTGCACTGAAAACAAAATTCAGGTTTTTTTTCTCCCTGAAACTGAACTATCCATGTGTTCCTACAGAATATGAGAGTTCCATTCTCCAAATGATGTAATGTTTAAGCAAACTAAAACATACACTTGAAACTATTAGGAAATGACCAGTGGCTCAAAATATTGCTTTTCTTCTCTTACATGAATGCAACCATCTTTAATTTCTAAAACAAATAAAATGTTAAAATGCTTTTATTTACATATTAAGTTTTCAGTGTGGTAGGCATTTAAAATTTCTGAGTAAGTTTTAAAATTTAAATTTCACCGTATTTTCATACACTAAGATATTTTCCTTCAGTAATATCTTGCTTTAAAATATGACTACAGGACTTAAAGCTCAAACCATTGTGAGCAGCACCACGAGGCAAGAAACCACATCTCCTATTACAACACACTGCTGCTTATCTAATGGGCATGGGATCCAATGAAGACTATTTGACAAAATATATGTAAATCCAGCTACACAGAACCCCTTTCCCTCTTACATATGAAGGAAAGAATCACTTAAGAACCTCATCAAGGCTAAAAACCTTTCAGCCCAGTGAAATAAATCCAGTCACATTTAAGTGAAATACAAAGAACTATGTTTTCTCCAACTCATAATTTCTTGAAATACAATTATTTAACCACAAAGAGCAAAAGAAATTGAAATAAATCCTAAGATCTAAATTTAGTTTTAAATCAGAATATTGAATTTTTAAAAATAATACTGGCAGCAATCAATCCTGCTACAGTAAAATCTCTTCCTCTTTTAATAGCAAATACTCCAAGACATAAATATAAAGTCAGTTTCCATAAAGGGGAAGGAGCACCCTAAGAGCCACTCCAGAAAACTGTTTAAGCTTTAGGTCCCTCCACTCAACAGGTACATGAAAAGGCCTCCAAATTAAGATTCTTTTCCATAACCTATGTTTCTGTATTCCAAGGTTTAAAAAGGAGAAATTATGGTATTGATAAGTGTACTCACCATTGACTTCATTTAGCAAATAATGAAGACAAAAACTGGGGTTGGATGATAAATAAAATTACCTACTTCCTGAATCTGTTTTTAGGTGCCTCTGAGACTATGAAAATGGTAATTCTCACATGAATAAAAATGGCTTTATCAACGTTTAGAGTGGCTCTACTCAAAGAAGACATAAGTCCAAATATATCACCTCTTGAACTCCAGCGAGTAAAGGACAGCGAAATTCTTCAGACGGTAAGGGTAAAAAACGTGTTAAAAAAAAATCAAATATTTAAAGGTTTAAATCAGAGGGAAAAATTTAAATCTCCAGTAGCATATACTAAATTCAAATTAATCGAGAGAGGTTGTTTGCCCACCGATCTGAGGCCCCAAAATGTAAAACAATCGCCACCGAAAAAGGGGGCTTTGGCAACTCGTTTACTAGAAAAAGAGCAAACGGGGGAAAAAAAAATTTTCCCTAAGGGGTAAAAAAGCTGGAAGAGAAAGAAGACAAGAATAGACAGCCTAGATTTGCAAGGAGGGTAAATGCCTGGAAAGTGATGGGGGGTAAGAAAGGGAGAAAGCAACTCTTCTGAAACGTAAAGAGAGTAAAAGAGGTTCTCCGGTGGGGGGGAAAGGGAAATGTTTGAAGAAATGGAGAGACCCCCCCCAACCTAGAGGGATGGATTGCGAAAGACCAGGTTTATTTCTCCACGCTCATCTGGTCACCATCTAGAAAATTACAGAGTTAATCAAAGGCCGTTTTCCCCAACACAGGCAGAATGTCAGTAGCAATCCGACGAGGGTGACGCGGAAGGGCGCAACAGCATCTCGGCTAGGGAAGGAAGAAACTTCGCAAGAAGAGGAAGCAGCAGCTCCTCTCTTGGCCCCTAGCACCGGCCGGCGAAGTTGCGCCACAGGCGCCCCAGCCCCGCGGGCGACCCCTCCCCCTCGCCCCTCTCCGTACGCACGGCTACGCAGCCCTCGACCCTTCAAAGTGCCCCCCGAAGTCCAACTACGCCTCCGCTTTCTCCTGCCCCCGGACCCATCCCAACTAAGTTCCACGGAAAGCTCCCGCCCAGAGCGCGGCCTGTTCCGGACAACAGGTGGGCAGTGGCGCCAGCAGGGCTGGGCCTCCCCTAGCCAGGCCCACTCCACTCCTCCCCGGCCCGGACCTGGGGGCGCCCGGCTCCGGGACGGGGAGGGGGAGCTCACTCCCTTACCTCCGCCATATTTGCCGTACTGACGGGTCACATCTCCGCGGCGGCCGCAGCTGGGTCACGGCCAGAACCCGGATGTAAGACTCGGCAACGGGACTCCAGCCGCCGCCGCCACCGTCTCTGCCGCTCCCGCCGCCGCTGCCTCGGCGGGAACGCGCAGGAGCCGCCCGAGCGCGCCCACCACACCCCACTCCGCCCCCTCGCGGCGCCCGGGCTGAGCTGGACTAGAGGGAAAAGGCCGGAGCGCGCGCGCGCGGCCCCGAGGCAGCCCTCCCCCGGAGGAGCCCAGAGGAGGCGGAGCCAAGGTGGGTGTGGGGGGAGGCGGGCATCTTAGTGCCGGGCGCCTGCCCTAGCGGATCCGCGACTCCAGCCCGGGAGAGGGCTCTAGGGACCAGAGAGGTCGAGGAAACTAGCCAAACTAGCCGCGTCCTGCCTTCATATCGCAGGGGAAAAGATACGATACATTTCACATGTAGGCCTTTTTTGAAGTGCATCTGTTAGAAAACGGATGTTGCTGTGATGCAACAGCTGCAACTAGTGCGCTTTGAAAGCGGTTATCCCTTGACAGATATTTCTCTCGGTTCTTTCCCTACAGGAACTGTAAAATACCATGTACCAAAATCTTAGAGGTCACAGCAGAGATTAAGAAAAGGGATCGTGCTAGGTAGGCTGCCATCCTCATATATCATTTGCTTTTCCTCACACACCTTCTGCAATGCCAGTAGCAACATAATTGTGCAACGGCTGAATTCTGCACAACTAGAGAAATTTTTAAAATGTGAAATATTGAAAAGCTGCTCTTTAATAGATATAAATAATCTCCGACTCGACTGCATAGATGGAGAACTTGCTTATGTGCAACGCCTGAAATGCCTGCAAGTTAAAAGTTTATTTTAATGTATTGGCCTAGAACTCCCAAGTGGCTTTGGTGACAATTCTGATGACTGCCAGAGCCAATGATTGCAAAATAACAAACATGTTTCACCTCCATTACTAAGGCAGATACTGGGTAATGCAAACGTGATATTAAAACGTGCACTAACACATTTTACCAAACCGGAAGTTAGAAAGTCTTATTTCATAAAGACCTGTTTTCCCCCAAATGTTCAAGGGTTCTTCTTATTGCAATTTCAAAAATGACTACCAAAATCAACAAGTTATATATGAAACTCATTCATTCCCTCCAAATAATGTGATGCCAGCACTACAATATATTGCACAAATGTGCACGTATACAATTTTTCTTTAAACTGATACTTAACTTACAAGGAATATGGGGAAGTCTGTTTTAAGTTATTTGTATTCCCTTAAAATTCTAGACTCTATTAAGTAGCTTATTTCCAAAGATTCAACATTAACTTGAAATTCTTATGTCCAATAATAATTTGTGCATGAATATTTTGTGCATTTATAGGTATATGAAGTAGCTGCTAAGTAAGGACATTACCTGGTAATATGACAGGAAAAGAGTCCACAGACAGTCTGTAAACCAATTAAACATAAACATCTGATGCACATTTTCTACTGAAAGAAAAGCAAGGGAAAGAAGAGAAAGGAAAACTTTAAGGTTCCCAAATCTACAAACAATTTTTACCATTAACTGTACTGTACAGTATTTTCATTTTATTTTTTTATAATACTTGTATAAAAGTGTTTTTCAGGATTCCTTGAGGGAATAAATATTTTAGCATAGGTATACAGTTTCTAAGTTACCCTGTTGAATTACCTTAGTCCTTTGGACTCGAAATAGAAATGACTTTTGTATAAGCCAGTTCATATTCAAACACTTTTCACTTTGAGATGCTTGATGGAAACAGCTGTGAAGGCAAAGAACAATGTATGTGCATAGACCTGAGGTGGGTAAAGATAAGAAAAATAAGGGGCCTAGAGGTAGAAACTCAGGCTTTATAAAACCACTGGTTGAAGGAGAATTATCTATTTAAATACTAAAGCTAATATATGAAATTTAGCGGGTTATCAAAAGGAAAATTAAAAAGTATTGTCAAAATGCAAGGTACAGGAATAACTTGCTTAAGCCTGTTAAATCTTTGATTCTTCAGTTAATTCATCAACAAGAATCCCAATTGTGATAAAGAGCTGGGGATCACGGTCCCTTAAGCTACTGAATAAATAAGCTACTGAATAAATTCTGAAATTGTCAGGAATATCGAGGTCTGGGACGTATTTGAATAGATATCCATCTTACTGATAAATGGCTTTTAGGTTTATTAATATTGTGTTATCAATTTTACTATTTTTATGTGGCATTATCGTTTAGGGGAAACATTCCCTCTACATTTTTCTCCTTCCTTTTTTTGTAAATGTGGGTTACATGATTTTTTTTTTTTAGGTTCAGATATTCTAAAGGTAAAAAGAAACAGCTCCAATATTGTAAGTCATTGGTGACATTATTATTGAATTCAGTATAGTTTTACTCCCCATTTTATTCTAGTGCTATACTTCAAAAATTTTAAGAAGCCATCTTAAGGAAAGCAAATTCTCAAAACGCTTGCTTACCTCTTCAGTAACAAATATGTAAAAATTAACTATTCATTAGTCATAGAATCTTAATGTTGGATGGGATCTTAGAGGTCCTTAGTCAATTTCTACACTGTCTAGGTGGGAATCCCTCATTGTTTCCCCACTACCAGGCTTTTCTGCCTAAGCTTAAACACCTCCAATGACTCACTGTCTCATGAAAAGGCTGCTCTTCAAAAAAACCTCTAATGTTTGGAACATTCTTCTTTTTAACAAACCAGAATCTACCTCCTTGTTATTTCCACCCATTACCCTGAGTTCTTCAGCACTTTGGATTAATTCAACAGATGTCTTCTTTGTATTCAAATACAAACACTCAATATTTATACTTGGGTCAACAAAAAATAAATCTTTAAAGCCTACTGATACCAGAGGAGCTGAAAACGGGACATTACAGAGTTGAAAGCATGAGAAAATTCACCGTTGCCTATGAGCTGTTTAAAATTATTACGGTTTATAATCTTTATTTTGTGATATCCAAAATGGTAGCTGTTAGAATTGTGTAGTAAAATGTTTACAGTTAAGCTAAAAGGTGTGGTTAATTCCAATTATATGTGAGGTTTGTGGCTAATGTCCCAAAACAAAAAAATCACTATACAAAGCCTGAATAAATGCCTCTTTAGCTCCCATTCCCCACCTAAAGGCTTCCTTATTTTCAGGCAAACTAACATTAATTTTACCACATAAGCTACTCAAAACTGCTGTTATATTGGGAAATTCTTTTTAAGCAATTTACTGCATACTCCATTAAAAAGTTTTAAACAATTTTATAGAGGCTGCAATACACAAACATACATACATACGCACTCACACACACACACACACACACACGAACCCCTCGAAGTTATTTTGCTATTAACAAAAGCATTTTAAGGTCTCAATTTTTCTTCAGCCAGTACCCCAAACTAACCAATAAGTAAACCTGGCAATTTACACATACCTAAGAAATATAACCTTTTATTCAGGACCAATACCTGATTCAAATATAATGTATACAATATAAACATGTTATGCACTTCAAAAAGGTACCTCTCAAAATGCACCAAGAAGGGCTTCCCTGGTGGTGCAGTGGTTGAGAGTCTGCCTGCCGATGCAGGGGACACGGGTTCGTGCCCTGGTCCGGGAAGATCCCACATGCCGCGGAGCGGCTGGGCCCGTGAGCCGTGGCCGCTGAGCCTGCGCGTCCAGAGCCTGTGCTCCGCAACGGGAGAGGCCACAGCAGTGAGAGGCCCGCACACCGCAAAAAAAAAACAAAAACAACAACAACAAAAAAAATGCACCAAGAAAACAATTCAGACTCTGGGGCTGTTTGAATTAAATAGATTAAAACAGCACATTCAAAACCCTAAAACCAAATTCTGTATCTAACAATTTTCAGAGTCCATGAGTCCCTTTTGAGATTATTGTGTTAACTATTTCCTTAAATTTTTATTTAAGAGTGACAGGCTACACATGATGTGCAGGTGAAAATTTATGGATAACTATACTAATTTGGTTGAAGATAGCTAAATGTCAAAAAACTTCACCTATTTTTAAAATGTGCATTTTAGATAAATTGAGTTTTACCTTTACTCTAGCAGGCAAAATGTAGGTTACAAAGCAGTAATGCATTACATTTGGAAGCCCCACATCTATGACAATCAGCATCATCTTTTTGTTAGTTTGATTTTTATTATTAACGCCACCCCAAAACACCTATATAGCCTTTTGGTTCTTCAAAGAACAGTTCTGGTTTTTCTTTTCATAATTTTTACATAAAGAGTTTTATCCAGTGGCTCCATTTTATCAGATTATCACAAACTGATACTTTGATAGTTTTTATATTGTTGACATGTTATTTTTATCTCACCCAAATTCTGGAAATTATTGGCCCATCAGCAGTTCTCAAACACTGGAAGAGTAATATAACATTTATATTACTTGAGGGAGTTTGGACTTTCCCTCCCTTAATCTCCAAGTGTGCCCCTGCCTACCAGCATCACATCCGTCTTGTCTGCATTGAACCTCAACCAGTTGGTTCTTAACCACGTCCGAAACTCAGCCAGGCACTGGGAGAATCGAGCCACCACACCATCTGGATCAAAGGAAAGAGAGCCTCAGTAGTAAGGAGACTAGAGACGATGATACTACAAGCTCACCATTCGCCCTGTCTCTAATTTTTAAAAAGACGGCCAGGAATTAGGACAGGAATCCCATGACAATTTTAGAAAAACATTAATGAGTCTTGAGTCATGCAATTTGTAACTGATGATAAAGGAATAAACGCGATCCAATAAATAGGTCGCCTCATTCCACCCATGATTGAAGAAAGGTTCACTCAAGTCCGGGTCATCTCGTCTAAGCGGCCTCAGTAGACGGGCCAATCTTGGAACTGCATAAGCTTTTCTGCAAAATTAAGAGTTTTAGCGTTGGAAGAAGCTTTAGGTATAACTGGGGCCCCAGAGAGAGGTAGTGACTCGCCCAAGGTCACACAGCAAACGAGGACTAGAGATGGTCTCCAGGCCAGAGATCTTTCCACCAAAAGCTGAAAGAACAAGGCCATTCAAAGACTAGGGAGGCATCTGCCCCCAGGGATACACCCAAGGCCTGGGAAGACCTCATTCCCTCACAACACCACCCTCTTCGAGCCTCTCTTCCCTCCCTCACTCCCTCCGAAAAGGGCCGGTTTGCCCAAGACCCTGCTCACCACAGGGGGCTGCAGTGGGAGCAGGAGCCTTCCAGGGCTGAGACAGAACCCGGAGATACTGCGGGAAAGAGGCGGAGCCACAGCGGGGCGGTCAGCTTGGCCCCACCCCGACCGCGTTCCGGGGCCGACTGCAGAAAGGCGGAAGCGGACAAGGCGAAGCGAACTCACTCCGCAGCTGACTCCCAGCGCGCCGCGGACGCCGGGGAAGACTGGCGCCGCCGCCGCCGCCACCACCGCCAAAGCAAAAGACCAGTCTGGGAAGGGGGCGGATGGCGATGGAGAGCTGCGCATGCGCCTTGGGTGGCCGGCGCCACTCCGGGAGGGGAAGCGCGCCCGGCGCGCTCTCTCAGCCCCTCCCCGGAAGTTAAGGGTCTTCCGGGCGGTACTCTGCAGTGGGGGAGGGGAAGGAGAGAAAGGGGATCGAGGACACCTCGGGAGCCCCTCCACCCAAACAGCGCTAGGAGAGGAGAGGTGGTTTATGGAGGCTGCACTTACAGCCGCTGCCGCCGCTGCCGCCGCCACCTCCGCTGCTGCCGCCACCGCCTGAAGAAGCCCCATCCATCCGCCTGCAGCCCGGGAGACTCAGAGCCTGGGAGGGGCCTAGGGCCTGGGCCGCCCGCCTCCTTCTTCTAGTCGTCGTCCGGGGCTTGCTCTTGCTCCACCAACCCTCTGTCCTCCCCTCCGCCTCCGCCCTCCTCCTCGGCCTCCAGCCGCCAGCCAACCGCGCGGCCGCTTGTTGAGCCAAGGCTCCACCGTCTCCATGACGCCCGGCAAACATTCCCGTGCCTTAGCCGGAGCCGCTGACGCCGGGGGTTGGGGTACAGGGGCTCCAGAAGCAGCCAGGGAAGGGGGTGGTCGACCACTCCCCACCCAGTCGCCACCATGCCCATCTCTCCGGTAAACAGCCGCAAGCAGCCGAACCTCGGGGTGTAAGTTCCGGCGCTAAAACCTAAGTCCATTCCCCTGGGTCCCGGAGGGAGCCCTTTTAGATCTTAGCACTTACTGCATCTGTGTTCAGTCGACAGCCCTCGAACCTCCGAGGCGGCATTGTCTACTTCGTTGGCCTAGGACTGCCTTTTCCAAAGCTCTACTGCTGTGCTTGGTCGAGAAAAGACTTAGTTTGTTGGGAACCACCCTTCCTCCTAGCACTCCTGTTTTTTTTTGTTTTTTTGTTTTTCCCGGTCTGCAGTCTCCAGCTTGTTGCCTCCAAGCTGTGCCCAGATGTTCAACCCTCTCAGCTTCTGTGAGCTACCAGACCGAACATTACTATGCTCTGTAGTTGAGGTTTTTTTCTGCCTTCTCCTCATACCATTCTGCCTTAAAACTCATTCCAGCTTACAACTTTCTCTGTTTTCTGCAGCAGTTGGACGAGAGGCTGGAGAAAAGCATACAGCTCTACAGATGTCTCGCTTACAACTTCAAATGGTCCCTTAGTCCAGCAATTACACTGAAGTTTCCTAATTCATTCACTCTCCCGCACTTCCAGACCACTTTTGTTCTCTCTTCTCAAACCTTCAGCATCTCTTCTATCCAGTCTCTTCCAGATCAGCTGATCTTTCTTTAGCAGAACTTGTTGAAAAGTTCTTGGGAGAGAACCTTCTGCTCTTTCCTGCATATGGTACTCAGGTTTTTGTCCATCCTATCACTCCACAAAAAATAGCTTTTGTGAAGGTCAGCAATAACTGTCCAGCCAAATACAGTGGCCATTTCTCAGTTTGTTTCTTAACTCACCCATCAGCAGCTTTGATCTGGTGTACCACTTCTTGAGTGTTGAATCACTTCATTTGGTTTCTGGGACACCACTCCTCCCTAATTCTCCCCGTGGTTTATGCCTACTCCTTTTCAAAGTACTTTGCTGGCATCTCTTTATCTCTCCCGTATCTAAATATTGCAGTGTTGATGGGATCAGTAAACCTCTTCACTATTGTTTTTTGCCTTTAAAAGTCACCTATTTACTTATGGTTTACAAGTTTAACTCTGCAGCCAACACCTCTCCCAAGAAAACAGACTTAAAATCAAGCAGCTGTGCTTAAAAGTTAATAGGCATCTCAAAACTTGTATCTAAAACTGAACTTATTTCGCCCTCTAATCAACTCTGCAGTCTCCCATTTCAGTAAATGGCAATTTCCACTCTTCCAGTTACTCAGTAAAAAAACTTTGGGTTACCCTTGACTTCTCAATACCCCACTCCATCAGCAGATTCTACCATTTCTACCTGCAAAATAAGTCCAGACTACCACTCCAATGTAAGTCACTGTTACATTGCAGTAAACACCTAAATGATCTTGCCCTCACCCTCAACATAGTAATCACTGTGGCTCTTCTCAAAAGCCTCCAATTTCTCCCATTTCACTCAGAGTAAAAGCTCACATCCTCACAGGGCCCCACAGAATCTCACTTTGGATTCTTCCCCCTGGCTAATTACACTCCATATTGTTCCACAACAATATCAGGCATATTTTCCCACTTCAAGGCCTGGGCATTTGCTGTTCTTTGGAATACTGTACCCGCTAGTAATTTCATGACACTCATTTTCTTCATGTGTCACCTTATCAAAAAGTCCTTCTCTAACTACACTACGTAAAATAATACTACTCTCCCCAGTACTTCCTGTCCCTCAACTTGCTTTATTCTTCTCCATAAAATTTATTTCTGTTTGATATATACTTGTTTGTTAATCTGTCTTCATCCAAGCTATCATGTACTCCATAATGGCAGAGAGTTTTGTTTTGTTCACTGCTACTGCTTAGAATGAAGAAGACAGTATTTGCTGGCAGCAAACAAATGAGTGAATATGTATTTGAGTAACATTGGTTATTGCTCATCTCGTCTGGTTTTTGTTTTTACTTGTAGGTATGGCAGTCTCAAACTAACATTAAGTTGGTTTCATGTGAAGTTTTAAAAAATCATAAAACTCTCAGAGTACCTGAGAGAGTGTTAGAAAAATTCCCTTCAGGATTTCTTGAATAATGACACATTCATGGGAGATTACCTATTAAGGAAAGAGTGGGGTGGGAGATAGAAATTAATATAACCTTCACTTTTTGAGGTAGCCATATTATCTAATTAAAACAAAATTTCATACACACTAAAGTTTACACCCATTGGTTTGACCTAATGTTTCTCATCTTTCTCAGTTTAAGACTTAATCTGATCTTGGAAAGGATATCATGAAACATGTATTTATCAATTTTTCACTTTCTCACTCCAATTTTTCCTATATTGGGTTTTTCCTATTGGCTTAGCAATACAGATCTTCTTCAACTTACAATGAGGTATGTCCCAGTAAACCCATCATAGGTTGAAAATATCATTAAGTAGAAAATGCACTTATTACACCTAGCCTACCAAACATCATACTTAGCATAGCCTACCTTAAACATGCTCAGAACACTTATATTAGCATACAGTTCGACAAAATCATCTAACATGAAGTCTGTTAAATAATAAAGTGTTGAATAGCTCATGTAATTTATTGAATACTGTACTGAAAATTAAAAGCAATGATTGTATGGGTACAGAATGGTTGTAAATGTATTGGTTGTTTACTCTCATGATTGCACGGCTGACTGGGAGCTATGGCTCACTGCCAGCATCACGAGAGTATCATTTTATAGCATATCATTAGTCCAGGAAAAGATAAAAATTCGAAGTACAGTTTCTACCGAATGCATATCACATTCACACCCCTGTAAAGTCAAAAAATCATAATTTGGGGGTTGGCTGTATTGGACAATCTTCCACTGTGGTAAAAACCACTAGTGTTTCCTTCACTGCTTTTATCTCACTTCTTTGCCCAGTTTCTTTGTTCTTCCTTACGTGTTCATTCATTTCCTTTTGATTTGGGGGGTGGGGAGAGTTTTCATCTGTTCTTGCATGTTACTTTTTCCATTAGGATCCTTAACATATTAATCATAATTATTTTAAATTCCCAGTCTTGCTAATTCCAAAATCTCTGCCATATCTTATTCTGGCTCTAATCCTTGCTTTGTTTCTTCAGACTGTTTTTGCTCTTTGGTATGCCATGTATTTTGTTGAAAGCTGAACATGTTGCATCAGGTAATATGAACTGAGGTAAGTAAGCCCTTAGTGTGAGGATTTATGTTTATCTGTCTAGGAATTAGGCTGTTTGCTGTAGCTATAGGTTTCCAAGACTTCAGTTTCCTCTAGTGTCCTGCTTTTTGTCTCCTCTGGCTTTTTAGGTTTCCCTAGAGACTCCTTCTTAGAGTCTGAGCCTTACAGTTCTTCCCATTGTAATTCAGTTATACAGGAGCCCTGTTGATGTGGTGGTAAGATATGTGAGGGAGGGGGGAAGGGGGAGGGGAGTGTGCCATAATCCTATGATTAGGTCTTAATCTTTTAGTGGGCCTTTGTCCCTGGGCTGTGACCTTCATAAGTATTTCTCAGAATTTTTCTCTTTAGGTGGAACAAGAAGGTTAGATGGACTTCGAGTAGGTTATTTCCCTCCCCCCACATTGGTTAGGCTCTGGTAAAATGGTTTTCCTTGAGGGCAGGCCTTTGTTAAGGATAACTGAACATTCCAGGTATATTTCAAAATGGTTTCTTCCTGTCCCCCTGCTGGAACTATCAGGGAGTTTTACTCTGATCTTCATCCTGAGAGACTGGTGGAGTGTGTAAAGGTAAAACTCGATAAAAGTGTTGTGGGCGGGAGCTCCCTAAGGCTGGGCCCCCAGCAGTTTTTTCTCTTTTGAATTAGTCTACACTCAGTTTCCAGCAATTAGGCAATTACCCTTTAGGTTTTCCTACCACTTGTTGGCTCTAGTGGCAGTTTCTGCTCCCAGTAAGTTGTGATTCTGCTATTCCTGCATCTCAGTCTTTCAGTGTGAGGGTTTGCCTGTAACCTCAATTCTCTGATGGACCTAAGAAGACCCATTGATTTTCAGTTTGCTCAGCCTTTTTCTTGTGAGTACAGGATTGATGTCTTTCATGGCCTTTACATGTCAGACCAGAAACCAGAAGTATCTGTGTTTACCCTTTAACACTTGCAGTCTGTTGTCTCCATTTCTATATGAAAATTACTCAGGTCAATAATGAGTAACCTAAAGGTTTCAAAAGTCACCAAATTCAATGGGCTTTCTCTTTACCTCTCTGCAGCATTTGACAATATCAATCTTCCCCTCCTTAACCCTGAACTAACCCTGAACTGGTTCACTTACTACTGGCAAAGATGCCTTTTTTCTGGTTTTACTTTCTTTCTACCTCCAGTTTCTCTCCTTGGCCCTATTACCTTCTCTTTGTATCTTTAGGTTTTTATTTTGGGACTCAGTTCATTTATCATCATCTCCATGAAAGATTCTCAAATCTGTATCTCCAGTTCTCACTTTTGTTCCCTGAAATTCACTTTCCTCTTGATTTTCAACTGCTACCAAACAGCTCCACCAGGATATCACTCATAATATCTAAACTTGAACATGTCTACAATTTAACTTCTTATTGTGCTTTGGAAATAATGACTACTTTAATCATCGCCTTAACTCTTTGAGGCGGATACTACTATTAACCTTAATTTACATATGAGGAAAGAAACAGATTAAGAAACTTGCTCAAGAACACATAGTCTGTGAGTTATTGGATGAGTTTGGGCATTTAAGTTGACCTCTTTGAGTTTTAAGTTTCTCACTTGTAAAACATGGCAATTAAATATCTCATAATTTATTATAAGCATTGAATTAGGGTGGTGACCGTTTTGTAATGTACGGAAATATTGAATCACAGTATTGTGCACCTGGAACTGTAGGTCAATTATACTTCCATTTTAAAAAAATGAAATAAATAAAAGAATTAAATTACAAATATAGTGGAAGTACTTTGAAGTTTAGATTTTAAGTGGCATTGTTATTATCAATTAAGTCCTGTTTGTTCTGTATCTGTGGTTTAAGGGTACTTGGGGTATGTTTTAATCAGGTACATAGACACAGAAATAACTATCATGAAGGAAGAAGGTTTTTTTTGTTTTTGTTTTTTAAAATACTCATAGATCCCTAGAATCAGGAGACATGGCATGCCGTACCACATAGTGGGGCCACATGAGGAAGCACCAGGGCTGAGCAGGAGGTAAAACTAGCAAGGGGAAAACATGGGCAAGAAGCTTTATTGTGGTTCCCATGGGGAGAAATGGACAAAGCGGAATAAGCAGGTGTAGGAATAGCTTGTTTGAATAATTTCAAAAGGCTCTGGGCATAGGGACTATCCCTAGTTGTCTGGTTCCTGTCCCTACAGTGATTAGGGCAAGTGGATAGTGACCCAGAGAGTGAGATCTCTTTGAGAGCCTGATGAAGGAGATGGTTGAGGGTATGGACTCTGGATTTGTTGGTTTGCGTATAAAAGGTTTGCTTGTAGGCAAGTCCCTTACTATGTATAAGAATTGATTAGCCCTGGGAGGGGCAGTCCCTCCAGGGTTAGCAAGTTCCTAGATATCAAAACATCAAAATACAGAAAATAAAAAGATATGCTTAATACATGCTGTATTTAGCATTTGTTTTATTTCTACATTTGCCACCCCAGGTTAAGCCTTGATTACTTCTCATCTGGCCTGTTTCCATAGCATCTTAACTAATGGTCTTCTTGCTTCTAGTGTGTTCTGAATATAGCTAAATTTTTCTGAAGCATAGTTTTGAGCAGTTAACTCTTATGCTCAAAATCATTCAAAGGCACTCTCATGCTTGTGTAGTAAATTTCAGAGACTTAGCCTGGCCATTTTATTTTTTCAAAGCTTAACTTTGTTTTCCTTCAATTTCCTTCTAATTGAATCATTTAAGATACCCTGTATATACCACATGCTTTCCTACTGTCATCGTTCACAATGATCTTTGCTCAGGGTACATTTCCTGTCCTGTCCTCATCCCTCCTCACCTGCATGTGCATCAGACACAAGCACACATATACATTCGGCCCCGTGTACTTCTTTTGAATTTGACCTACATTCAAGCCTAACTCAAATGCCATCTTCATGATTTCTCTGCTCACTCCTCTTACCCAAGGTAATCTTTACCACAACTTTCATTTCATCTTACATGTAAGTCTTGAGGCAAATACAATTTTGTACTTGCATTGTAATCATATATATGTTTTATCTCTTATTAGATGGTCAGCTCCTTAGGGCCCATATCTGATTCATATTGTATCTCTGCCAGCATGTAGCCTTATGTACAATAAGTGTTTTATGAATAACAGTTGGATAAATGAAAGTAATTGATTGGGTTTAGATTGAAATTTTTACCTTAATCTCATTAAACTAAGAAGTGGCTAATACAGACACTTTTTCTTAAGCCATTCCTTCTTTCCTCTTGTGGTTATTTTTTTCATAGTGAGATTTATGTATGTGTAGCATGCTTTTAATATCATTAGTCTCTTTTTTCATAGAAGTGGTCATCCGGTGCTCATGGTATTCATTCTACAGGTACCAACTGAATGCCTTATATTTTCCAGCTACTGCCCTAGGTACTGAAGACATAGGAGTGAACAAAATAGATTAGGTCCCTGCTTCAGAAAACTCAGGAATGTACAACTACATAACCTCTTGTATCATGACTGTTTTTCAGGCAAAACTTTCAAAGTGAATATCTCCTGAAAGTCATCCTATTTGTTGCCCACTAATTTGGCTCTTTTGATAGCATCTGTTTTTTTAACATAGCTAGATGTGCACCATAAATTTCTAACATAATTGGCTACAGGTACTTAGTTCATTTTTTTTTTTTTAAAGTAGTCTGTACTTTCTGAATCTAATTTCCCACTCTGTCAGGCAGAGTACTAAGAGTTGGGGCTATCATGGTAGACATGGTTCCTTCCCATGAAACTTATAGCCTGAAGATTTGGGAGAGTTTATTGATGATTCTCATAAGATCACAGTAACTACCTAATTGGTAAATGCAACATCATTTGCTAATTCATTTCTATTTGGTCCCTATGGGAATAAAAGAGAGAGAGCTGGTTTATGAGTAAATGTGATATGATTTCATTATGCATCTATTTAGTTTGAGATGTCTAGTAGACATTTAGCTGGAGCTACCCAGTAGACTGGTAAACATTTGAGTATGAAGGTTGAGAGAATGTTTTGAATTGGATGTAATGATTCGGGAATTCATTCAACAATTTTTTATTAAGCAGCTACTGTGTATTGGGTACTATGGTAGGCGTTAGGGATACAGCAGGGAACAAAATAACACAAAGTCCCTAGTCTCGTGGAATTTAGATTCTCAGGGTTGGAGGGTTGGGTGGGGAACATCTAATTCATAAGATAAATAAGTAACAGATATGTTAGTAAGAAGTACTGAGGAGAAAAATAAAGCAAGGGGATATGAAGTATTTGAGGGGTATTTGTCCTTGACAAGGACAAGGTCAAATGTATGACCATGGGAATAAGCAGCTGATATAGTAAAGAGGAAGAATAGAATGGACAGACTGTATTTTGTAGGGATAGTAGGGCAAAGCTCAAGGGAGAAAGAAAATAAGAGTTGAAGGTAATGGTAAAAGAGTGATTCAGTTGATGAATTGTGGATACTGGATTAAATAGTGAAAGAAGAGAAACCTAAAAGGTACTGAGTAATTGGTAGAAAATGGAAGGGTCAGGTAATTAGAGGTCCCAAGGAGGGTGAAGAATAGGAGACAGTTATGTTACAGAAACCAATTTGAGAACTCAAGTTTAAGAAGAAGGGGGAATGGTCAACTGACGTCAGATGCTACAAAGATAAGTACTGGAAAGAGTCCTTTGGACCTGACAATTTGAAGGACAAGACTAGGTGATTCTAATGAAAGTAGTCTCTGCAGTAGGAGAGGAGAGGGTGGAATTAGATTGTAGTGAATTATGGAGCATAAGAGGAGTAAGGACATAGACAGGATTATTGACTAATATTTTAAAAAGTGAAGGAGAGATACAGTAATAGATAGTGGAAGACTAGTAATAGATAGGTAAAGGAAGGATTTTTAAGTTGAAGAGATGACTGGAGTACAATTATATGCTGAAGGGAAAAAGATTGGCAACAAGATATAGGAGACCAAGAATTATTGACGGAAGAGTCCCTGAGATGGGAATTCCCTTGCAGTCCAGTGGTTAGGGCTTAGTGCTTTCACTGCTGAGAGCCTGGGTTCCATCCTTGGGGAACTAAGAGCCCACAAGCTACACGGCATGGCCAAAAAAAATTTTTTTACAAAGGAAAAGAGTCCCTGAGAAAAGTAGTAACAGACAGGTTTCAGAGCACAGGTAGAAAGGTTAACCTTAGATAAGAAGAGCAACTTTTGAACTGAAAGAGGAGGAAAGAAATAAGGATGGATTAGATGAGTTTGTGGGATATGAAAGAAGAATATAATGAAGGTAGAGAAATTTAAGGAATTCTTACCTCATTGATTAATTTGGTTTTCTTGGAAATGTTGGAGTTAAAGTCATTTAGAGACTGAAGGAGGGAGGATAGGGTATGATACTTTAAAAGAATGTAAACTTGAAATAGTATGAATGGAATTCATTTAGTCATTTATTTAAAAAATACTAATAGTGCCCACAATATACTGGGTACTGTCCTGTGTGCTAGCGATATAGCAATGAACAAGACAAAGTTCTTGCCCTAAAGATGCTTACATTCTAGTAGAGGAGTAGACAACAAACAGTGTCAAGTAGTACTAAATGCCATGAAGAAAAATAAAATATGAAAAGTAGATTGTTGTCATTTTAAAGTATTTTATTCTTGTCTGATCTTTTATGAGTAGGAAAGTAAAAGTATTGTTTAAAATGTTTTCTTTGGAAACACAATGCCTTTTTATAGTGTAAGGGGTGATCATTCTTGTTTTATAGAAGTCTGCAGTACAGAGTACTAGAATGAAAGAATGATTAGGTTTTTGTCTTAAGGAATTTAGAGAATTGATCCAAAAGTGAAATCATATTTTTTCTCCTGGATACAAATATTTTGATTATAATTTCTCTTATTAAGAATTATCATGTAATCGTTCAGGCAGGAACATGATATTCTTTCCCAGGTTTTATTACTCATTCTTCAATCTGCCTGCAAAACTGCGCTCTACACTCATTTGTGCTTACTATGTGTCAGGCATTTCCTAACCATAATATAGAAATTAATACATTTAATCCTCATAATAACCAATGAATTAAGTACTATCTTTATCCTCATCTTACAGATAAGGAAACTGAGACCCAGAGAAATAAGTGTAGACTTTTGATCTGACTGCCTGGGTTCAAATTTCAACTCTAGTAAGAATGTTTCCCTCTAAGCCTCTGTGACTTTATATAAAATAATGTTATAGCAACCTCTTAGAATTATTGTGAGGAAAAAGTGACACAGTGCTTGTAAACATTCTAGAGCTATGCTTACACATAATGAGCTCTCAAGTGGCTACTATTTCTTTCTTGTTTATATGTTTAGATTGTTTCCATGTTTCTAAATGAAAATCTACTTTTTTATCATTGGCTAATTTTTCTTCAATCCTGTATCCTCAGTGTTATGTTTTCTTTTCCTGATATAGAAACACTGGCACACAGTCGAAGAGGTCTATTAGCTTTACTGGCCCAGCAAAAGGAGCGCAAATGAAAGGAGGATATACTAGTGCAAACCAAAGCAGAATGGCTGGGTCAAAAACCATGGTGATTCTACCTGACCCCAAAACAGTAGAAAAAATGAATATTTCCTCCACAAAGACAGCCACGCGGGTAATATTCTTTAGAATTCTGAGTTTTTTTTGAAAATGACACTGGGAAGAACTTGATTGAAATGTTAAAGGTAGAAAGTATGCTGCTTTGAAACAATAACTTCTAATACAGGCATATCTCAGAGATATTGCAGGTTCAGTTCTAGACCACTTGAATAACACAAATATCACAATAAAGTGGGTCACTTGAGTTTTTTTGGCTTCCCAATGCATATAAAAATTATTACATTATACTGTAGTCTCTTAAGAGTACAGTAGCATTATGTTTAAAAATTCCAATGTACGTGACTTAATTAAAAAACTTTACTGCCAAACAGTGCTAACCATCCTCTGAGCCTTCAGCAAGTCATAGTAACATCAAAGATCACTGGTCACAGATTACCATAACGAATATAATAATAATGAAAAAGTTTGAAATATTGCGAGAATTACAAAAATGTGACACAGAGACTCAAAGTGAGCAAATGCTGTTGGAAAAATGGTGTCAATAGACTTGCTGGATGCAGAGTTGTCACAAGCCTTCAATTTGTAAAAAACAATATCTGTGAAGTGCAATAAAGTGAAGCACAGTAAAATGAGGTATGCCCGTATTGATATATTGATTTTGTTAGAATCTTTGCCATATAACATATCTTACAGCATAATATTGGCAGTTGGCGCCTATAATTCATTATTGGTAGTAAGAACATTAGAGTGGAGTGAAGAAAGTCTACTCATGACCTTAAGAATTATTTAGTCAGCTCAGGCTGCTGTAATAAAGTACCATACACTGGGTGGCTTATAAACAAATTTATTTCTTATAGTTCTGGAGTCTGGAAGTCCAAGAGTACGGTGACAAATGGTCAGGTTCTGGTGAGGACCCTCTTCCAGGTTGCAGACTACCAACTTTTATTGTATCCTCACAAGGGGGAAAGAGATTTAGCTAGCTCCCTAGCCTCTTTTTATAAAGACAGTAATCTCATTCATGAGGGCTCTACCTTCATGACCTAATTACCTCTCAAAAGTTCCACCTCCCAATACCATCTCACACTGGGATTAGTGTTCCAGCATATGAATCTGGGGGGTACACAAACATTCAGTCCATAATAATTATATACATATTACGTACACATTATATGCATTATGTGTATGTTATACATATATATTACACAGTATTAACAGCACTATGTAAAAGGTATAATGCATCATGACCAAGTGGGGATAATATATGCAAGATTGTTCCAATATTCAAAAGTCAGTACTTTCCCCCTTATTAGTAGATTGAAAAAGAATCCATGTGATTATCACAACAAATAAAGAAAAAGCATTTGAAAAATTCAATATCCAATGATAATAAAAATTAAAAATAAAATCTTTCAACTAACTTGAAAGAGAAAGGATTTTCTCAGGAGCGATCTGTAAAACCTACAGTTAACATCATACTCAGTGATGAAAGGCTGAATGCTTTTCCCCTAAGATCAGGAACAAGACATGGATGCTCACTTTCATCACTTCTATTCAGCACAGTAGTGGATGTCCTAGCCAGAGCACTTAGGCAAGTAAAAGAAATACAAGTCATCCAAAGTAGAAAGGAAGAAGTAAAATTATCTCAGTTCACAGATGACATAATCTTATATGTACAAAACCCTAAAGATTCCACATTAAAAAAATTGTTAGAACTAATAAATTCAGCAAATTTGCAGGATAGAAAATTGACACACAAAAATCTATTGTTTCTATACACTAGCAATGAATAATTTAAGAAGAAAATCAAGAAAAATAGTTTTGTTTGCAATAGCATCAAAAAGAATGAAATACTTAGAAATAAACAACTAAGGAGTTGAAAGATATGTACACTGATAACTATAAAGAGTGCTGAAAGAAGACAATAGTAAATAGGAACACATCCTTTGTTCATAGACTTAATATTGTTAAGATGTCAATACTATCCAAAGCAATCTACAGCTTCAATGCAATCCCTATCAAAATCCCAGTGACATTTTTTGCAGAAATAAAAAAAACCCATCCTAAAATTCATATGGACTATCAAGGGAGCCCAAATAGCCAAAACAATCTTGAAAAAGAACAAAGTTGGAGGCCTCACACGTCCTGATTTAAAAACTTATTACATAGCTTCAGTAATCAACACAGTGTAGTAGTGGCATAAAGACAGACATATAGGGACTTCTCTGGTGGCGCAGTGGTTAAGAATCCGCCTGCCAATGCAGGGGACACAGGTTTGATCCCTGGTCTGGGAAGATCCCACATGCCGTGGAGCAACTAAGCCCGTGCACCACAACTACTGAGCCTGCACGCTAGAGCCCGCGAGCCACACTACTGAAGCTTGTGTGCCTAGAGCCACAACAAGAGAAGCCACCACAATGAGAAGCCCATGCCCACAACGAAGAGTAGCCCTCCCTCACCACAACTAGAGAAAGCCTGCACACAGCAATGAAGACCCACCACAGCCAAAAAGAAAGAAAGGAAGAAAGAAAGAAAAAGACAGACATAGGTCAATGAAATAATATAGAGCCCAGAAATAATAAGGATATCAAGGAAGGAAGGAAGGAAGGAAGGAAAGAAAGGGAGGAAGGGAGAAAAGAAAGAAAGAAAGAAAAAGAAAGAAAGAAAGAAAAGACAGACATATAGGTCAATGAAATAATATAGAGCCCAGAAATAAACCCTCACAATAAGGATATCAAGACCATGCAATGGTGTCTTTTCAACAAAGGTGTTAAGAGAACTGGATATCTACATGCAAAAGAACGAAGTAGGACTCTTACCTTACACCATTTACAAAAGTAATCAAAATGTAACAAAAACCTAAAGGGAAGATCTAAAACTATAAAACTCTTAGAAGAAAATATAAGGGAAAAACTTTTTGACATTGGATTTGGCAATGATTTCTTAGATAAGATATCAAAAGCATATACAGCAAAAGAGAAAATAGATATATTGGACTACATCAAGCATTAGAAACTTCTGTGCATCAAGGGACACAACAACAGAGTGAAAGGCAGCCCATGGGATGAGGAAAATTATTAGAAAATCATATATCTGATAACAAGTTAATATCTGGAATATATAAAGAACTGCAACTCAACAACAAACAGCCTAATTTAAAAAATTGACAAAGGACTTGAATAAATATTTTTCCAAAGAAGATATACAAATGGCTGACAGCACATGAAAAAATGCTCAACATCACACCGGTAATCATTAGGGAAATGTAGATCAGAACCACAGTAAGATACCAGCTCACACCAATTAGGATGGCCACTATGAAAAAAAAACCAACAATAACAGAAAATAACAAGTATTGATGAGGATATAGAGAAATCAGAACCTTTGTGCACTGTTGGTAGGATTGTAAAATGGTGCAGCTCCTATGAAAACAGTATTATTGTCCCTCAAAAATTTAAAAATAGAATTACCATATCGTCCAGCAATTCCATTTCTTGGTCTGTACCTAAAAGAATTGAAAGCAGAGATTTGAACAAATATTTGTACAACGATTTTCATCGCAGCATTATTCATAGTAGCTAAAAGGTGGAAGCAACCCAAGTTTCCATCAACAGATGAATGAATAAAGTGTATGTGTGTATATACCTTTAAAAAGAAGGAAATTTCAACACATACTACAATATGGATGAACCTTGAAGATATTATACTTAGTGAAATAAACTAGTCACAAAAGGACAAAGACTGTATGACTCGACTTATCTGAGATACCTAGAGTAGTCAAATTCATAGAGACAAAGTAAAATGGTGGTCACCAGGGAAAGAATAAAGAGGAATTATTGTTTAATGGGTACAGATTTGCAGTTTTGTGAGATTTTTGTTTTTGTTTTGCGGTACACGGGCCTCTCACTGTTGTGGCCTCTCCCGCTGCAGAGCACAGCCTCCGGACGCGCAGGCTCAGCGGCCATGGCTCACAGGCCCAGCCGCGTCGCGGCATGTGGGATCTTCCCGGACCGGGGCATGAACCCATGTCCCCTGCATCGGCAGGTGGACTCTCAACCACTGCGCCACTAGGGAAGCCCTTTGTGAGATTTTTAAAAAGAGTTCTGGAGATGGATGGTGGTGGTGACTGCACAGCAATGTGAAAGTACTTAATGCCATGAACACTTAAATGTGGTTAAGATGAAAAATGTATGCATTTTACCATAATAACCCCCACTGATGAGCTCTGCCTGGGTGTGGCACACTGAGAATCCTGGGGCCTTCCCCTGGTCCATGAGATCATGTTCCATGTCAGGAGAGGCAAGCTGAGAAGACCTCAGGCTACTGCCCTATTCCCTCCATGGAGCACTCAACACCTAGAGTGAGGTTGTCACTCATGGAGAAGCTTACCATTGTGTCCACTGTCAACCCCAGAGATCTGGTGCAGAGATATTATCTGGGGAGAGAAGCAAGCTGTACAACAGTTCCTTATATCTTCCATAAGGAACCAGCTTTATTTGCAGCAGAGCATGGAGAAGTTTAAACCTATGAACACCCTCAAAAACAGTGGACATAGTGGTAAAAGGCAATTGCAAGGAAATTAATTGATCTAATGAAGATACACCCTAGACTGTAGGCTAGCTAGTTTATAGGGAAACAGGGTATAAGGCAATTCCTCAGCAAGAGAAGCCTTCCTGTAGTGAGAATAAATATTGAACATTGGCATCAGAAACTTCCCTGGAAGGAGCCACAATTTGATTGGATTAGTCCGTAGAGAATTTATGCCCCAGGGCATTGTTGAAAACAATAGAGCAATCAGCTGGCGACTAGTGAAGTTAACAGCTGAGTGTGGTCAGAGTAAGTGTGGAAGAGAGCCCTACCAGTAGCGCTGTCATCGCAGGATGGTTGTGGGCATACCCAAAGCTGCACCTCCCTGAGGAGCAACATTAGTGTGTTAACAGGACTGCAGGGTAGGTGTTGGGAGGGGGCATATTAGTTTCCCAGGAGTGCCTTAACAAAGTACCAACAGCTGTATGACTTCAAACAATAGAAATTTATTGTCTCACACTTCTGGAGGCTAAAAGTCTGAAATCAAGGTGTTAGCAGGGGCGTGCAGCTTCTGAATATGCTAGGGAAGTATCTGTTTCTCTCCTAGATTCTGATAACCCCAAACACTCCTTGGCTTGTAGATCCATCACTCTAATCCTCTATCTGTACATTGTGTTCTCCCCATTATCTTCACAGTATCTTCCCTCTGCCTCTGTTCAAATTTCCCCCTTTTATATAGACATCAGTCATATTGAATTATGGCTCACCCTAATGATCTCATCTTAACTCAGTTAAATCTGCAAAGACCCTATTTCCATAATCTGAGGTACTGGAGGTTAGGACTTCAACATATCTTCTTTTCGGGGACACTGTTCAACCTGCAATGGGAAAACAGACCTCACTAAAATAATCCAGGTTATCACTAAACAAAATATAAACAAGCAAATAACAAGCTCTAGGGAGGAGGGAAGTTCCAGTACCCAGAGTTGCTACAATATATTATCTAAAATCTCTGATTTCCAATAAAAAATTGCGGAACATGTAAAGAAATAGGAAAGTATGACCCATACTCCAGAAAAAAGGCAACAGAAGCTGTCTGTGGGAGGAAGCAAATGTCAAATTTAACAGAGATTTAAAAGAAGCCATTATAAATAGCTTCATGGAATTACAGAAACTATGCTTTAAAGAAGTAAAAGAAGGTATGATCATGTTACATCAAGTATCAATAAAGAGACAGAAATTATAAAAAAGAACTGATGGAAATTCTGGAGCTGAAAAGTACAATAATTGAAACTTTAAAAATTCACTAGAGGAGCCCAACAATGGATTTTAACTGACAGAAGCAAGAATTAGCAAACTAGAAGATAGATCAATAGAGATTATTCAAGACAAACACAGAGTGGGAAAGAAAAGAATGAAGAAAAATGAATAGAGCCATCAAACACCATCAGACACACCAACATATGCATAATGGGAGTAACAGAAGAGAGACACAAAAGGAAAGGAAAAAATATTCAAAAAGATAATGGAAAACACCCCAAATTTAATGAAAAACAATATCCTACATATCCAGGAAACTCAGTGAAGTCCAAGAATGAATGAATGCAGACATATTATAGTAAAAATGCTGAAAGTCAAAGACAAGAAGAAAATCTTAAAAGCAGCAGGAGAAAAACAGTGTGTATCATGTACAAAGGAACCTTAATAAGATTAACAGATAACTTTTCATCAGAAACAATGAGGCCAGAAGGCAGAGGAGAACAAATTTGAAGTTGTTAAAGAAAAAGCTCAACCAAGAATGTTGTATCCAGTAAAGCTATTATTCCAAAATGAAGATGAAATAAAGAGTCTCCAAGATAAACAAAAACTGAAAGAATTTATTGCTTGCAGACCCACCTTACGGGAAATACTAAGGGAAGTTCTTCAGCTTGAAAACAAGTAACTTCAGATGGTAATTCATATCCATACAAAGAACATCAGTGAACACAATTATGTAATTACAACAACTATTATGTCATGTAATTAATGCAACTATTAGTGCATTTCCTCCTTTTTTCCCTCTTAACTGATTTGAAAAATGATTATATAAAATAACATGTATATAATGTATTATTGGATCTATGACACAGAAATGTAATGTGTTATGTATTTGGCAGTAATAGCACACAGGAGGTGGATGGGAACAAAGCTGTAATGTAAGCAAATGATGACAAAATGAAAAGTAATAATTATGGCTCTGTTTTCTTATATTTTGTAACAGTAATACATGTAATTTACATAAAAATAATACCACAAAAGGGGGAAATAGTGAATAGAGCTATATAGGAGTAATATTTCAATATATTACTGGAATTAAGCTGATATAAATCCAAAGCTAATTTTGACAAGATGTGTATGTTAAACCCTAGAACAACCATCTAGAAAAACCTCAAAAATATAATGAAAAGATCATTAAAAAATTAAAATGCTACCTTAGAAAATATTCACTCAATGCAGAAAAAAGTAATAAAGGATGAATAGAGAACAAAAAAGACATGAGACATATGGAACCCATAAAGTAAGATGGGAGATATAAATCCAACTATATTAAGAAAACATTAAATGTAGATAGATTAAACAATCCAAATAAGGGGCATAAGATTGTCAGACTGGCTTAATAAACATGATCCAATGATAGGCTGTCTAGAGGAGACACACATTAATTTCAATATTAATTTCAGACCAATATCTCTTATGAATGTGGGTGCAAATATCCTGAACAAAATTCTAGCAAACCAAATCTAACATATAAAAAGAATTATATGCCTGGAGTGCATTAGTCTGCTAAGGCTGCCATAACATAATATCACAGACTGTATGGCCTAAACAGTGTCCTAATCTACTCTTCCTTTAGGGACACTAGTTGTATTGGATTAGGACCCACCTTAATGGCCTCATTTTAACTTAATTATCTCTTTAATGTCCCTATCACTAAATACAGTCACATTTAGAGGTACTAGGGGTTAGGGGTTCAACATGTGAATTTTTTGGTGGGGAGAGACAATTCAGCCCATAACAGTTACCAAATGGGATTTATCCCAGGGATGCAAAGTACTTTAACATCTAAAAATCAATGTAATACATGTCATATCAGTAGAATAAAAAGCAATGATCATCTAGATCCAGAAAAAGCACTTTTCAAAATTCAACATCCTTTCATGATAAAAACACTTAATAAACTAGGAGTAGAGGGACTTCCTCAACTTGATAAAGAACACTTATGAAAAATCCACTAATATCAACTCAATCATGCAACTGGATGCTTTCCTTTTGACATCAGGAACAAGACAAAATTTTCTTGCCACTCTATTCAACATTGTACTGGAGGTTCTAGATAGGGCAATTAGGGGGAAAAAAAGGCAACCAAATTGGAAAGGAAAAGATAAATCTCTATTTGCAGGTGACATAATGTTACATATAGACACTCCTAAGAAATCTACTAAAAAACTATTAAGACTATTGAATTCCCTGGCGGTCCAGTGGTTAGGACTCAGCGCTCTCACTGCAGTGGCCCGGGTTCAATGCCTGGTGGGGGAACTAAGATTCTGCAAGCCGTGGCATGGCCAAACAAACAAAAACAAACAAAAAAAGAAACTATTAAAACTAATGAATGGATTCTGTTAGGTTGCAGGGTACATGATCAATATACAAATAAATTGTATTTTTTACACTTGCAATAAACAATTTGAAAATTAAGAAAACAATTTCTTTCACAATAACATCAAAAACAATAAAATACTTAGGAATTAATTTAATAATAGAAGTGACATCATAAGCTCTGAAAACTGTAAAACATTACTGAATGAAATTAAGGATGACCTAAATAAATGGGAAAGCATCCAAAATTTATGAATTGGAAGACTTACCATTATTAAGATGGTGATACTTTCCAATCTGTTCTATAAATTCAACACAGTCCTTATCAGAATCCTAGCAGACTTCCTTGTGCAAATTGACAATTGATTCTAAAATTCATATGGAATTGCTAGGAACCCAGAATAGCCAAAATAGTCCTGAAAAAGGAGACTAAAGTAGGCAGACTCACACTTCCCAATTTCAACATTTACTACAAAGCAACAGAAATCACGATAGTGTGGTACTGATTGGCACAAGGATAGATATACAGATCAATGCAATAGAATTGAGAGTCCAGAAATGGACCCATTACATCTATGGTCAACTGATTTCTGATAAGCGTACCATGACCATTTAAGAGGGAAGGGATAGTCTTCAATAAATGGTGCTGGGATGACTGGATAGCCACATGCAAAAGAATAAAGTTGGACCCTTGCCTCACACCATATAAAAATTAATTCAACATGAATCAAAGACATATGTAACAGTTAAAACTAAAAACTCTTAGAAGAAAACATGGTGGTAAACCTTCATGACCTTGGTTTGGCGAAGGATTCTCAGATATGACACAAAAAATATGAACAACAAAAGAAAAAAAGCCAGATGAATTGAACTTTACCAAAATTAAAAATGTTTGTGCTTCAAAGAACATAATAAAGTAAAAAGTCTACCCACAGAATGGGAGAAAATATTTGCAAACAATATATCTGTTAAGGCATTTGTATCGGGAATATATAAAGAATTACAACTCAATAATAAAAAGACAAAATCCAATTAAAAATTGGGCAAGGGATTTGAATGCTCATTTCTCCAAAGAAGGTATACAAATGGTCAAAAAGCACATGGAAAAATACTTGACATCACTAGTCATCAGAGAAATGCAAATGAAAACCACAGTGTGATCTTTACTTCATACTCAGTAGGATGGCTAGAATCAAAAAGTCAGATGACAAGTGTTGGCAAGGATATCAAGAAATCAGAATACTACTGATAGGAATGTAAAATGGTCCTGCCACTTTGGAAAACAGTCTGGTAGTAATTCAGGTGTTTAAACATACTGTTATCATATGACCCTGCAATTCTACCTATAGATATATACACCCAAGAGAAATTAAGATATATTTCCAACCCAGAAACTTGTACATGAATGTTTATATCAGTATTATTCATAATAGCCAAAAAGTGGGAACAACGCAAATGTCCATCCGTGGACAGATGGCTAAACAAAATGTGGTATATTCATACAGTAGAATATTATTCAACCACAGAAAGGAATGAAGTACTGATGCATGCAACAACATGGATGAATCTTGAAACCATTATGCTAAATGAAACAAGCCAATCAAAATACCACACACTATGTGATGCCACTCACATGAAAGTCCAGAATAGGGAAATCTATAGAGACATGAAATACCTACGTGGTTGCCTAGGACTGGGAGGAAGACAAGGGTTAGGGAATCAGAGTTAAAGGATACAGAGTTTCTTCTTGAGGTGATAAAAAATTTCTAAAATTAACTGTGGTGATGATTGCTCATATTTGTGAATACACTCAAAACCACTGACTTGTACACTTTAAAAGCTATTTAAAAAGATAATTATGCAGATTGTGTGTAACTTTATGCCAATTTTAAATTTTGCAAAATTTGCAAATGAATATAAAATGGAAAGATTCCTTAAAAACTTACATTTTACCAAGAGACAAACAAAAATGAAAATTGGAAGATATTAAAGAAATTAATATGAGTAATTTTAAAATCTTTCTTCAAAGATAATTCCAGGCTCAGATGGTTTCACTAGTGATATATGCCAAACACATAAGGACAAAAACAGAACAGAAGAAATGGGTATACTCCAGAACTCATGTTATGAGGCTAGAAATATCTTGATATCAAAATCTGACTACAACAGTATGAGAAAGAAACATTACAAGTCAATATCTCCAAACATAGATGGAGAAATCCTCAATAAAATGTTAACAAAATTCAATAACAATAAAAAGAGATAGTATATCATGAGCTACATTTATACCAAGAAAGATTGGTTTAACATTTAAAAATCCATTAGTGTAATTCACCACATTCATATATAGCTTAAAGGAAAAAACATATGATCATCTCAATACATAAAGTATTTATTTGATAAGATTAAAATTTATTCATGATTTAAAATGTTCTTATGAAACTGGCAATCACAAGGAACTTCCTTAATCTGATTTATAAAATCCTACAGCACTGGTTGTATTTAATGGTAAAGCATTCCTAAGAAGGATCCACTTCTATCCAACATTCTTGGAAGTCTTAGCCATTTCAGTATGGCAAGAAAAAGAAATGAAAAATGTAAGCATTGGAAAGAAAGAAACGAAACATTGAATATCTGTAAATGACACAATTATCTACATGTAAAATTTTAAATCACCTATTAATAATTATCAAATTAATAAGAGTTTAGCAAGGTTATTGGATATCAAATAAAACAACCAAGAACAATTATATTTTTATATACCAGCAACACACATTTCAAAAATTACATATTTTTCTAATAATACCATTTATAATAGCACTAAAATGTATTAAGTACTTGTGGATAAATATAGCAAAGATGCACATACCTATACTGTAAAAACTATAAAATTTTACTGGGAGACATTAAACAAGACCCAAACAAATGGAGAGCTAGAACATGTTTATGCATAGAAAGAGTCAGTATTGTAAGTATATCAATTATACCCAAATTTTGATTTATAGATTCTTTGCAATTTCAGTCAAAATCTCAGTTTTTTTTTATTGTATTTTTTTCAGGAACTTGTCAAGGTAAGTCTAAAATTTATATAAAGCTGCTGAAGCTTAGGTATAACCGAGATACCCTTGAATAAGAACTTTGTGAAAGGACTTGCTCTCCTAGATACCAAGTTTTATATAAAGCGTAACATTAACAAAGGTATAGACAGAGAGCCTACAAGTGACTCAGGCACATATAAACACTTGTTTTATAATAAATGTGCACTAGAAAGTAATGGGGAAATAACAGGATTTTCAAAAATTCTTGTTGAGACAATTGGGTATTCACATGGAATAAAAATATATTGGCTTTCTTCCTCATACTATACACAAAACTCAATTCCGGGTATATTATAGATCTAAACATGAAAAGCAAAAATATCTTCATAATTTCAGGATTGGGAATGGTTTCTTGGTTGAGACATCTAAGGCGTAAACCATAAAGGAAAACATGATAAATTTGACTACGCTAAGATGAAGAACTTCTATTCATTAAAAGACACTACAAGGAAAATTCAGCCATACAGTGAAAGAAGACATTTTCAACACATAAAACAGAAAGGGTTCATAGTCAGAACATTTAATGAACTCTATCATCAATTTAAAAAATTACGGAACTCACCAGAAAAGTGTGCAAAGGACTTGTATGGGATATTTTCCTTCAAAAAAAAGGAAGTCAAGATAGGAATAAGCACATGAAAAGAAGTTCAATTTCATGAAAATTAATTGAAATGAGATACCTGTATACCTATACCCATACTGGTTTAAATTTCTAAATCTGGCAGTGCTAGTTGTTGATGAGAATGTAGAGTAACAGCAACTGTCACAATGCTGGCAATCTTGAAAAGTTTTACAATCAACTTGGAAAACAGTTTGGTGTTATCTAATCAGGTTGACTCATCAATTCCACATCTATATATCCCCTACAGAAATATATTTTCATGTTTAACAGTATGCTTTCACATTAATGTTTATTGAAACAGTTTTCATGATGGCCAAAAACTGGGAAACAATTCAATGTCTGTTAAAAGTAAAAGAGATAGATAAAATATGATATACTAATCCAACAGACTACAGTCACCAATAAATGAATGAACTATTATACATGCAACAACATGGAGAGACACATAAAAGCATACTGTTGAACAAAAGATGTCAGATAATTCCATTATAATATATGGCTATTTATATAAATTTTAAAAACAGGCAAAACTAAATTACATTGATAAACTTGGTAAATATCAATACTAAGTGCTAACCAAAATCTGGAGCAACCAGAACTCTCATACTTTGTTGGTGGGAACCACTTGGGAAAACCTTTCAGCAGTATCTACTATATGTGAACATATAAATAATCCAATAACCAGGAATTTCACACAGGTATACACCCAACATAAATTCATACAGTATAGTCAGCAAAACACACATACAACCATCTTCTTAGTGGCATCATTTGTTTTTGGTTTTTTAAAATTTATTTATTTATTTTGGCTGCGTTGGGTCCTCATTGCTGCTCGCGGGCTTTCTCTAGTTGTGGTGAGTGGGGACTACTCTTTGTTGCAGTGTGCGGGCTTCTCACTGCAGTGGCTTCTCTTGTTGTGGAGCACAGGCTCTAGGTGCGAGGGCTTCAGTAGTTATGGCACATGGGCTTAGTAGTTGTGGCTCGCGGGCTGTAGAGCTCAGGCTCAGTAGTTGTGGCGCATGGGCTTAGTTGCTCTGCAGTATGTGGGATCTTCCTGGACCAGGGCTGGAACCCATATCCCCTGCATTGGCAGGTGGATTCTTAACCACTGCACCACCAGGGAAGCCCAGTGGCATCATTTGTAAAAGCCAAAAATTTGGAAACTACAGAAATGTCCATGAACAATAAAATAGATATATAAAATTGTGATATATTCACACAATGGAATATTGTACAACAATGAAAATGAACCATCTACAGCTATACTTAACAATATGAAGAGCTCTCACAAATATAACATTGAAAAAAAGAAACCAGATACCAAGGGTATGTGCTTCATGATTCCATCAAAGTGAAGTTCAAAAACAGGCAAAACTAATCCATGGAGTCAGTATAATCATTACCTTTGGTGGGAGATATTGACTCTTATGGAAGGAACTTCTGAGATGCTGGTAATTTTCTGTTTCTAAATCTGAATGCTAGGTACCTGGGTGTCTTCCGTTTATGAAAATTTATTAAGGTGTGCATTTATATGTGCACATCTCTATGTATATTTTACTTCAATATAAGTTATAAAAAGTAAGTGCTATTGTTTAGGAATGCATACTTAATAAAACTTTAAAAAGAAGAAAGAAAATAATTACCAAAATCAAGTTAATGATATTCACTGGGGAGGAAGGAGAGGCAGTAAGCCAGAAGAAGCAAAAGCCAGGGGAGCTGCTTGTGATCTAGGAGGGGCAAAGTCTCCTAGAGGTTCTATCAATGTTCTAATTTTTTACTTTAGTTGTGATTATAAGAACATTTGCTTTGTATTATTTAACTATATGGTTATGTTTTAATTATATTTCTGTATGTGTTAAATTTCATAATTAAAAATATTAAAAATTAACCAAAAACAAATAAGCCAAAAATGTGTAATAACTTGTCTAATGTTTATTAATAAAATGTTAAATGAAAAGTTTTGGTTTTTAAAGCTTATACATAAAAAAATTAAATATACCAAATTATTAACAATCTGAATGAATTATCTTTCTATATTTTTGAATTTTCTCAAAATTAGTATATATTTCTTATATATAGGTAAAACATGAATAAGACTTTTTAAAAAGTGTATGCCTCAGTTAAGAAACTTTTTAAGCATAAAATCTTTTATCATTCAATTTTTCATGTTTGTCCTATCCTACAAACATTATATTTATCTTTTTTCTACTATTTTTATCTCTGTTTTTTAGGACCTATCATTCAGAAACCCTGTCTTTTTTACTTATTTTATTTTAAATAACTATTTTCTACAGGTGACTGATATACATGGAGTTGATGTTACTCCCAGACCTCTTTACCATCCAGATCCATATACTGGTACAGCAAAGCCAAATAAACTATTGACATCACAAGAAGGATCACGTACATCAGACTTTATAGCTTCCTATAGCCTTTATCAGAATACAATAAATCCTAGTACGTTAGGGCAGTTTACAAGGTAGTGTATACTATTCTATGATTCTTTTTTTATATCTTATGTATTTTCATTTAAGTTGCACATATGTAACTTAGATGTCAGTTGTCCCCAGTCTCCCAGCTCTGTTCTCTCATCCTAGTGTGCCACCTCTGTGTTCCTCTCATGTTTTAACTAGATGTAGAGCTTGCATGTCAAGTGTTCCCCTACACTTACACCAAAACATTTGTGAAAAAATATACAGATTTTACTCAAGATTTCCTGAGGAGCCAAAAGATGCGACCTAGCATCACAGACATGTTTCTTCAGTTTTCTTCAGTTTCTTTTATGCTGCAGTTTAGGAGCTTTCCTTTTTTTCCCTCCCTATTCTTCTGTACAAATCTTGTTCTCCTAGGGTTTGATTTCTCTCTTGTTTTATAACTTTTTTTTTGGTAAATGACATGTTTTGCATTTACATATATAGATACTTATACAATTGAAAATTTTTACTGCTTCCAATAGAGAAATGCAGTCTTTGCCATAATAAAACAGTACTCCTAAAACAATCTAAAGATTATGGGGAAATACTTTAGTGTGTAACTTTCAATCTGATAAATTAAAAGTTCCAGATGTTAACTAAGCACGAAATTTTAGGAGAAAATATGCTGCTCTAGAGTCTGCCTCCAAATTAGCATACAGAAGCCATGGGAGTTCTCCGCAAAACAAAGGATATTCCAGTAAACTGAACCCAACCTTTTGGAGGGCAGTTGGAACTATAAATAGAAAGGAAAAAAGTATGTAATATCATGGAGTAATGTTAAGTTTCTATGTTTAAAGGAAATTATTTTTGGATTCTTCAGTGTATTGATTTCCCACGAAGTATATAAATTTTATTTTAAATTGTCTTGAGAGGACATTTATCAAATTGAATAAATTGCATTTAATATGGGATTTGAAAAATGAGCAGAAACCTGGTGAAAAATGAAGGGTAGACTACTCCAGGCTGAGGCCCTGAGGTAAGAGAGCTCCATAAGTTTGAGAAACTTAAAAAAAAAGTGGGGGGAGAGAATATTGATAATGAAGATAAGACAGAGAGTCTCGGTAGGTAGGCTGTGTTTTGGATTTTTATCCTAAACATACTGTTGAGAATCCATTGAAGGTCTCTAGGCATAGGTTTGACATGTTTTATTTCTAAAATATATTTAAAATGACTTTTTACTTAAAGAACATTAAAAATCAACTCAATATTTAAAGAACTAGTTTATTTTTATCAACTTTGCTCATATGATTACAGTATATTTGATTTCTCAATCTGATAATGTTTTCATTTATACATTTAATTGCACATAAGGACATCTAAATAAATAATGTTGTTATTCATTATTAAAGGTCAATTTTAGGAAGCAGTACAGTTTCTAAGTCAAGTACATCCACTACTGAATCAATGGTAGAAGACCTAGAAGAACCATCCCTTAAACGGGAAAGGTTGGCTAGTTTTACAGGTAATGAAAATCCAATCTTTTATTTCAGTGACAGTTCATTATTTCTTTAGCAAATATGCTCATTATTTTTTGGGTGCTTGAGGTAGCAGAACTATGGTAATCATTCCCAAATACTGGCCTGTGCAGTAGCTACATGAGAATTACCAGGGTAATGTTTATATATTTTTTAAAATTCTCAAGTGACTTTCTTGCACCACCAGCCTCAGTAATCACAGACCCTGTTTTTTTTGTTTTTAATTTTTTAAAAATATTTTATTTATTTATTTATTTTTGGTTGCATTGAGTCTTTGTTGCTGTGTGCGGGTTTTCTCTACTTGTGGCGAGCAGGAGCTACTCTTCATTGCGGTGTGTGGGCTTCTCATTTCTGTGGCTTCTCTTGTTGCAGAGCACGGGCTCTAGGTGTGCGGGCTCTAGACCGCGGGCTCAGTAGTTGTGGCACGTGGGCTTAGTTGCTCCCTGGCATGTGGGATTTTCCAGGACCAGGGCTTGAACCTGTATCCCCTACATTGGCAGGTGGATTCTTAACCACTGCACCACCAGGGAGGTCCCACAGACCCTGTTTTAAAAGAGCTCAGCTTCTAACTCAGGAGACAAATAATTGTGATACACTGTGATCAATGCCATATTAAGACATGTGCAGAATGTGATGGGAGTACTTACAAAGAAAATATTAACTACTGTGAAGTGGAAAACAAAAAATGAGAGAACGTTCATAGAGAACATTATTGACTTTTGAATTGGGTTTGTAAAGATAATTAGTAATTTGTCAGGAGAACAAAAGGAGAGGCCCATTCCAGGCAGAGGATAAAACATGAGGTAATGCAAAGGATTATGCAAGTAAAGTTAAAAGAATGAGAAAATAATGGTTGACCAAAAGTGCTGGAAGAAGTGGGTACTTCCTTGAGGGTCAGGATGTCTTTTCCTCTAAGAAGATAATGAGGATTAGTGAAAATATTAATAAGGTTGGAAAAGTGCTTGATGGACTCTTCTATTTGGTGTTAGCATATGTAACAGAATGCTTCTGACAAGTAACAGAATACCCAACTACCATTTTTTCCACATTAAAAGAAGTTAAAGGTAGGTAGCTTTTGGCTTTGCTTTTGTGGCTTAATTGTGTCAGAATCTGGATTGGAAGCTCTGCTCTTCTCTTTTCGTAAGCCTTTTCTTCTTCTTTCTTGCCTCATGGTCTCATGATATGTGCCCCAGCTCTGGGTATTATATCCACATTAAAAGCAGAAAGAAGGAGAAAGGCAGTAGCACCAGTCACATCTCCCTCATTTATCAGGAAAGTAAACGTTTTCCCAGAAGGCTTCCTTTTTCCTGTATATTTCTGTTTTAATCTCATTGGCCAGAACTGTGTCACATTGACACCACTAACTTCAAGAGAGGCTGGAAAAGCCACACATTTTATTTCTCAGCCTGTATTAATGGAAAGAGGCCAGGGAAGGGAGAAAGGCTTAGCAATGAAAACTTAAGCAATTAGCAATGTCTGTTGTAGGAAGATGTCCGTCCTCTCAGGAGGGGACAAAGAATTGAATTATTGTCATAAGCTCCCCCAGCAGTCTCTACATATATTCTTGCCACCCTCCAATTTGTTTTTCCAAACTGTATGCAGAATTGAACCTGCTCTCCTTCTTGGATGGGACTCGAACCCAGCCAAAATTCAGATTGGGACTTGAATCGACAGGATGGGACTTGAACCCATGGAATGGGACTCAAGCCCAGCCACACCTCAGACTGGGGTCCCTGACTTAGGAGGGGACTCAGATCCACTGTCTTTTAATTGAAGCTGCTCACCTGGTGTCAGGACTTACTCAAGCTCAGGTTCTTTTTTCTCCTTGCAGAAAGAATTCAGCATGAGGCAAAGCGATAGGCAAAGAGTGAGTTTATTAGCATAGGATACTTGTGAGAGCTACAAGTGGGCAGGCAAGGGAGCACAGCCCTGAGAACAAAGAGCGTTACATTTTTATAATCAAAGAAGAAGTGGGGTGGGAAGAGAAGACCACCTTCTTCCTCAGTTTTGGGTAGACGTCAAGGCTTAAATCACTAGTTCCTCCTTTGACCCTGTATGGTCTAATGGGGACGGTCATGACGCTATTTAAATATGTATATTAGCAGAAGGGTGGTGACATATACTAATATATGGTAATTCATCTCAGGTTTTGGTATAATGTCCCCTTTCACCTACTTTCTTTCCTTTTTCACCTATATTTCTGTCTTGCAGAAATGCTACTCTTCAAGGACTACTAACTCCCTGACTTCATGTAACAAGATGCAGACCATATATCTATTGTGTTTTAACAATGACGTTTGTGGCTTGAGCGTGCCTGGTGCTTGGATGCACCTGGTCTTTCGTCAAGGTAGTGTAGATTGTTGCTAGGTTACTAGATTCTTTTCTTGAGTGGTCAATAGTTTACAACAGTCTCCCCAAACTCCCTTAAAATTCTTTCTGTCTTTAATCCCTTAGTGGGATTTCTAAGCCAACTAATTATCCTACTGTATCCCTATTAGAATGATCTTTTTAAGAACACAATCTAATCGCATTCTCCCTGCTTAAAGCCCTCCAATGGATTTGCACTCCTCTTAAGATAAAGAAGAAAATCTTTATGTAGTGATTTGCCTTGAGGTCTACCTCTATTTGTCTACATCAAAAACAAACAAACAAACAAACGTAACAAAACTTCACCTCCAGAAGCCTTGAAGAATAATATAGATGTTTATATCGTCTTGGCCTGCTGGTGAATTCTAACCACAAAGTCAAGTCTCTAAACTGAGTCACACCCAAACAATTCTACTTCTACCACCTGGTAGATTAGTATTTCTCAGTCTTGATTGCACATTTACATAATCTGGTATATCTTTTATTTTTCATTTTTATTTCTGGCTGCGTTGGGTCTTCGTTCCTGCACGTGGGCTTTCTCTAGTTGTGGCGTGCCGGGCTATTCTTTGTTGCAGTGCGTGAGCTTCTCATTGCTGTCGCTTCTCTTGTCGCGGAGCACGCGCATGGCACCTAGTCATGGTAGTCGTGGCACGCGAGCTCAGTAGTTGTGGCTTGCAGGCTGTAGAGTGCAGGCTCAGTAGTTGTGGTGCACGGGCTTAGTTGCTCCACGGCATGTGGGATCTTCCTGGACCAGGGCTCGAACTCGTGTCCCCTGCATTGGCAGGCGGATTCTTTTTTTTTTTTAAACATCTTTATTCGGGTATAATTGCTTTACAGTGTTGTGTTAGTTTCTGCAGTGTAACAAAGTGAATCAGCTATATGAGTACGTATATCCCCATATCACCTCCTTCTTGAGTCTCCCTCCCACCCTCCTTATCCCACCCCTCTAGGTGGTCGCAAAGCACCGAGTTGATCTCCCTGTTCCATGCAGCTGCTTCCCACTAGCTATCTATTTTACATTTGGTAGTGTATGTATGTCAGTGCTACTGTCTTACTTCGTCCCAGCTTACCCTTCCCCCTCCCTGTGTCCTCAAGTCCATTCTCTACGTCTGTGTCTTTATTCCTGCCCTGGCAAGCGGATTCTTAACTACTGCTTCACCAGGGAGGTCCCCTATTAGGTTCTATCTACTGTAAGATCATTCATTTTTATAATTAGCATATCTGTGCCATAATGCTACTTTAAGGTATATGTAACTAAATCATAGATGAAGATCTGGTGTTCTTAAAGAAAGAAAGTTTAGAGTATCAAGAACCAAAATTTAGGGGCTTCCCTGGTGGCACAGTGGTTGAGAGTCCACATGCCAGTGCAGGGGACACGGGTTCGTGCCCCGGTTCGGGAAGATCCCACACGCCGCGGAGCAGCTGGGCCCGTGAGCCATGGCCGCTGAGCCTGCGCGTCCAGAGCCTGTGCTCCGCAACGGGAGAGGCCACAACAGTGAGAGACCTGCGTACCACAAAAAAAAAAAAAAGAACCAAAATTTCTAGTCTCAAAACTGCCAGTATTCCTTTGTGACCTTAAACTTCTCACTTAGCCTCTCTGTTTCTCATTTTCTTCACTGATAAAAGGAACAGTTTGAACTAGATATATCTTCAGTTGTGTCCATATGGGTAATTCATTTACTTTTTCACTTACCTTATATCTACCTTAGCTAGATTTGCTTATATAAATCATCTCTCCCTCATATTTTACTTTATTTTTATTATTTATTTATTTATTTTTTTGCGGTACGCGGGCCTCTCACCGCCGTGGCCTCTCCCGTTGAGGAGAACAGGCTCTGGACGCGTAGGCTCAGCGGCCATGGCTCATGGGCCCAGCTGCTCCTTAGCATGTGGGATCCTCCCGGACCGGGGCACGAACCCGTGTCCCCTGCATCGGCAGGCAGACTCTCAACCACTGCGCCACCAGGGAAGCCCTCTCCCTCATATTTTAAATTTATTGCATAAATAATAAAAATTAAAGAACATCTTTTAAAAGAAGAATCATCCAATACTATAAAGGATTAGCAATTAAAAATTTTGTTTCCTCAGCTTCTCCATATGCATAAGTATTTTAATTGTTATAACCATAGCATGGGTTTTGTCCTGGATTATTCTGTCACTTTACATTTTATCACAAACATTTTCATATGTTTTTAATGTCATATTTAATTACTAGTTAATATTCGTAGATGAGTATACTATTATTTATTTAGCCATTCCAAATGTTGATGATTGGTTTGTGAAATTAGTAGCTTGTATTTTTTTTAGGTTATAAGGAGAGTGTTTTTCTCAGGCTTTGGGCCTTTTTAAGGAGACTGAGCCTTAATCTCTGGAAAGTGTATACCCTTAAGTCTTGTTTTCCTAAAGCTTTTCAAGCTTTACCCATGTCAAAGCCTCATGTATCCCTGCTTCACATGCTGTTTTTAACAGAAAACGTTGAACTCTGACCTATATACTGTGTCATGGCTCTTTATTACCCATACAACCAAGTCCAAACTCTCTAGCCCTGACACTCCATCCTCAGTGAAATTTTTCAAGAATCTTGGACTTCTGACAAGACTACAGGCTTGAGGCTAACCCTTTTCAGTGTATGTTTTGCATGGATATTGAGCCTCTTTTTCTCCTATATTTAACCACAACTTTCACTGGAGAGTCTTTTTAGCTCTTGGTGAAGATGATTAGAGGTGAGCTGTAATCTAAATCAAAAGTCAACCAGTAAGAAGGACAAACAAAATAAAAGGCTGTTGTAGATATAGACTAGAAATTAGCTTCAGGGCTCAGAGAAGGGTTGCATATTATCTGGGAAATACACTTGCCCATATGTCTCTTGAGTTGTATCAATAGTTGTTCACCCCAATCTCCCTGTTAATATTATAGGATAGATGTAATGGGATGCCCTTGTAGTCATGACTACACATTTGAGATTGGAGTAGGCTTGATGTATCAGCAACAGAGATGGTTTATGAGCCGTAGGATCCAGTTTGGCTTCAGAGGGATTAAATAGACTACATCTCACAACATGGCCTATTCCTGGACCATGTAATGCCACCTGCAATGTATGACTCGTCATGGTATTTTGATGAAATGAAAATTAAAAATAACAATTAGTAAATGATTTTTATTAAGTCATGTATTTTAGATTTACAAGTTATTAGGGCAACACCTGGAAAAATTGTAACAAAAGAAGACCTGGAGAAGACTATAGAGATAATACTCACAGAGACAGAAACGATGAACTTTTTTAACCTACCAACAGTCATGGTTTCTGTAGGATCTGAAGAAGCTGAGAAAGTAAGGTATGTTATTGTTCAGTTGTTTACATTGCTTTTGTAATTTAAATGCTAAATCAGAGGCTCTTATCCTTGTTTCTGTCTTTGGGGATTTCTGGATAAACACTGGTGGTATATGTGCCTGGTGAAATCGTATATAAAGTTACATATGTGCCTCATGAAATTACATGTAAAGTGTTTATGCTGTATGTTTTTCCTAGAAGAGGAACCCATAGCTTTACCATATTCTTTAAAAAGTAGGTGAGCTACTAAGTTAAATAATAAAAGAAATAAAGGAGGCTTCTAAGTCTCAGTATAGGTTTTAATGATTTTTTCTTTTATGCATATATGAATTATTTTCAAGTTAAAAAGAAATGACTGTCATTTTTTATATTTAAAACTTAAAAGGGAAAATATGTTATGGGGAAATGACTGAATTTACTATTGAGAGTAGATTTTCCATTTCTCTTTATTAATGAATATAAATGGATCATTAGTTTTTGCCTCATGTTATTTTGAAACTCTCCTGTTAGGCACATACACATTAAGGATTGTTATGTCTTTTTGGATACTTGACCCCTTTATCATTATGTAATGCCCCTCTTTATCTCTGATAATTTTCATTGCTCTGAAGTCTGCTCTGTCTGAAATTAATACAGCTACATAAATAGATTATTAATATAATTGTTCAGATTAGTTTTCTTCAAGTATAATATGAATATGATTTATAGTACTAAAAAATTCATCACTAAAATAATTTTTATGGTATTATTTTTATTCAAATATAAAATCTTGTAAAATTGTTTAGACTATATAATATAGTACAATTAGATCTCAAATAGCATACTTTTTTTGTTTTAACATCTTTACTGGAGTATAATTGCTTTACAATGGTGTATTAGTTTCTGCTTTATAACTCAAACAGTGTACTTTTAAAGCTCATGAGACATAAGGGAAAGCTCCCAGGACCAGAAAAAGGAAAGGAAAAGAATAACAATGGGATAGATAAGTGATCTGAAATCATAGAGGGAGAGATGCTAGAAGCAAATGTTAATATTAGCACATGGATTTAGAGTCCACCAGTAAGTCTTGGATCCCCCACAAATTGAGACAGCTGAAGGAGAGATTCTTATATTAAACCAAGACCCTTACAAGGATCTCAGTTATCTCATAAGCAAATACAAATTTTCTCTGGAGGAAAGCATATCCCATTTAGACTCTTAAGATTCATTCAGTTTGAGTTTAGTAAAAATACACCAAACCAATAAAGAAACAAGTCATTATGAATGAGAATTTTAAAAATAACAATTCCTAGATCTAAATCCTGAGGACTATGGGTAATGATATTATCAAATATAAAGTATAAAATATATGTGAAATATTTAAATAAAAGATAGAGTTAAAACATCATTAACACTAAGAAGCTATCAAAATGATTACTTATAAGACAAAAAATTTAAAAAGAATTTTAAAATAAAGTATGTTTATAATTGTTAAAATTAAAAAGTAAATATTGATTTAATCTTTGATATTAAATATTGATTTAATCTTTGATATTAAATAGATATTGATAATAGACTAGAGGTCTAACATACACCTAATCAGTTCCGAAAGGGCAGAATAGAAAGAATGGACGAGAGTTACTATTCAAGGAGAGTAAGTAATTCCCCAAACTATTGAAAAACACCACTCCACAGAAATAGGAATAAATAAAAAGAAATCCACACACACACAAATGGGACGCATTGTACTCATACTCCAAAATACCAAATATTAAAAGAAGATTTTAAAAACAGAAGGAAAAATATAAAGAACACATCATCTACAGAGAAACACACCAATAGCATTATTAGGGATAAAGAGTGTGGTTTCATAATGATAGGAAGGTATAATAATTCTAAACTTGAAACTCCTAATAAAATAACTTCTTAATATATAAAGCAAAAACTGGAAACTTGATAAGTATCTTATTAAAGTAGGAGGTATGAATATGCCTCTCTTAATTATTGATAAGTCAATCAGATAAAATTAGTATAGTTATAGAAAATTTGAACCAAAAACATAATTTAATGGTCATATATAGAACTCTGAATTTAACAATTAGATGATACACACTCTTTTCAATCACACATGGAACAATTACAAAAATCATCCATGTACAAGACCATGAAGCAAGGTTTCAAAAATTTCAAAGAAGTAGTGTCAGACAAACTAAATTCTCTGACCACAGTGGAATGAAGTTAAAAATTAATTACATAAATCTCAACTAAAACATAGATGCATATTCACATATGCTTTTGGAAGTTAAAAAGCACATTTTGAAAATTCCTCATGAACCAAAGAAGAAATCATAATGGAAATCAAAGAAATACTCAGAACAAAACAATTATGAAAATAATACTGCAGGATGACACAAAAGTAGTACTTTGAGGGAAATTTATAGCTTTATGTCTATAATCAAAATTCATAAAACCTATGTGGAGATAGTGCTAGGATATTATTGGTGGGGACCGAAAGTTGTAGGGATGTCGGGGGATATAGTGTAAAAGAGTCCTTTGGAGGTAGTTTAATGTGGTCTTTCCCTAAGAAGTGTCTTGAATTTTCACTTCATTTTTTGGTGCAATCCACATTAAAGAAGGTAATTTTAAGAAAAAGCATAATATCAATAGAAAAAGATATGTGTGGTAAAAATTAATTTTTATTAATAAGTTGAGTATATATTACTTTTTATAGCCGGAGAAACAAGAACTATGAGACTCTTTGTCGAAATAGATTAGGCAATGACTTATATGTAGAAAGGATGATGCAGACTATTAATGGAGCACCAAAGAATAAACACGTTCAATGTGACAAAATCATGAAGGAAGACAAAGGTAATTTATGTTTTATTCTGCTTGCTAAATTACCATATTTTAATATATATTCTTTGAGTCTGTCGATTAACAAATCAATACTACAGTATATAAGGCAAAAATATAAATGATTTGGCCAAATCACAACAATAGCTGGGTGCTGTGATCTACAGCTTTCAGAATTTGACAATTAAGTTACAAGCAATAAATAGAAATTTAGAAGATTTGAATAATATAATTATCTTGATTTTTATACAAACTATATCATAGAACTGTATTCTTCAAACATTTATGAAACATTTATAGAAACTGATTGTTTACTGTAACAAAGCATATCGACCATAACTAATAAAATTTAAAACATGCCAAGCACTATTTTAGGCTTTTCACATACAGGCATACCTGAGAGATATTGCAGGTTCGGTTCCAGACCACTCCAGTTAAGTGAATATCGCAATAAAGCTAGTCACATGAATTTTTAAAATGTCCCAGTGCATATAATATACTATAGTCTATTACGCGTACAATAGCATTATATCTAAAAAACCAATGTATATGCTTTAATTTAAAATACTTTATTGCTAAAAAATGCTAACCATCATAGAGCCTTCAGTGAGTCATAATGTTTTTGTTGTAGAGCATCTTGCCTTGATGTTGATGGCTGCTGACTGATCAGGGTGGTGGTTGCTGAAGATTGGGGTGGCTGCAGAATTTTTTAAAAATAAGACAACAATGAAGTTTGCTACATTGATTGACTCTTCCTTTCATGAATGATTTCTCTGTAGCATGTAATGCTGTTTGATAGCATTTTACCCATAGTAGAACTTCTTTCAAAATTGGACTCAGTCCTCTCAAACCCTGCCACTGCCTTGTCAACTAAGTTTATGTAATATTCTAAATCCTTTGATGTCATTTCAACAATCTTCACAGCATCTTCACCAAGAGTAAATTCCATCTCAAGAAACCACTTTCTTTGCTCATCCATAAGAAGCAGATTGCAGCAATTCATTCAGGCTCTACTTCTTTTTTTTTTTTTTTTTTTTTTTTTTTGCGGTACATGGGCCTCTCACTGTTGTGGCCTCTCCTGTTGCAGAGCACAGGCTCCGGACGCGCAGGCCCAGCGGCCATGGCTCACGGGCCCAGCCGCTCCGCGGCATGTGGGATCTTCCCGGACCGGGGCACGAACCCATGTCCCCTGCATCGGCAGGCGGACTCTCAACCACTGCGCCACCAGGGAAGCCCCAGGCTCTACTTCTAATCCTAGTTCTCTTGCTATTTCTACCACATCTGTAGTTACTTCTACTAAAGTCTTGAACCCCTTAAAGTCATCCATGAGGGTTGGAATCAACTTCTTCCTAACTCCTGTTAATGTTTATATTTTGACCTCTTCCTATGAATCACAGATGTTCTTAATGGCATCTAGAATGATGAGTCATTCCTAGAAGGTTTTCAATTTATTTTGCCCAGATCCATCACAGGAATCACTATCTATGACAGCTATAGCCTTCAAAAATGTATTTCTTAAATAATAAGACTTGAAAGTTAAAATGACTCCTTGATCCATGGGCTGCAGAATGGATGTTGTGTTAGTAGGCATGAAAACAACATGAATCTCATAGTACATTTCCATCAGAGCTCTTGGGTGACCAGGTGCATTGTCAATGAGCAGTTATATTTTGAAAAGAATGTTTTTTTCCTGAGTAGTAGATCTCAACAATAGATTTATCATAATTATTAAGGACTCTAGGATTTTCAGAATGGTAAATGAGCATTGGCTTCAACCCAAAGTCATCAGCTGCATTAGCTCCTAACTGACAAGCGAGTCAGCCTGTCCTTTAAATCTTTGAAGTCAGGCATTGACTTCTCCTCTCTAGCTGTAACAATCCTGGGTGTTGTCTTCTTCCAATACAAGGCTGTTTCATCTATATTGAAAATCTGTTGTTTAGCATAGCCACCCTTATTAATGATCTTAAGTAGGTCTTCTGGTTAACTTGCTATAGCTTCTACATCAGCTCATGCTGCTTCACCTTGCACTATTATGTTATGGAGATGGCTTCTTTCCTTAAACATCATGAGCTCTGCTAGCTTCAGACATTTCTTCTGCAGCTTCCTCACCTCTCTCAGCCTTCATAGAATTAAAGGGAGTTAGGGCCTTCTTCTGGATTAGGCTTTGGCTTAAGGGAATGTTGTGGCTGGTTTTCATCTTCTACCCAGACCACTAAAACTTCCTCCTATCAGCAGTAAGGCTGTTTTGCTTTCTTACCATTCATGTGTTCACTAGAGTAGCACTTTTAATTTCCTTCAAGAACTTTTCCTTTTCATTCACAATTTGGCTGTTTGGTGCAAGAGGCCTAGCTTTGGGTCTCTCAGCTTTCAACATGCCTTCCTCACGGAGCTTAATCATTTCTAGTTTTTGATTTAGAGTGAGATGTGTTATTCTTTCTTTCTCTTGAACACTTAGAGACCATTATAAGGTTATTAATTGGCCTAATTTCAATATTGTCATTTCTGAGGAGGTGGGGAGGCTTGAGGAGAAGGAGAGAGATGGGGGATGAGTCAGTCAGTGGAGCAGTTGGAACACAAACTACATTTATAGAATAAGTTCACTGTCTTATATTGACATGGTTCGTGTTACCCCCAAACAATTACAATACTAACATCAAAGATCACTGATCACACCTCACCATAACAAATATAATAATGAAAAAGTTTAAGTACTGCAAGAATTATCAAAATGTGACATAGAGACATGAGGTGAGCAAATGCTGTTGGAAAAATGGCACCGACAGACTTGTTCAATGCAGGGTTGCCACAAATCTTCAATTTGGAAAAAATGCAATACCTGCAAAGTGCAGTAAATGAGGTAGACCTGTATATTAACTGATTTAATTCTCACAGCAACCCTATGAGGTAGGAGCTCTTACTAGTCCTCATTTTTTGGGGGGGGGCGCACCCCCAGGCTTGCGGGATCTTAGTTCCCCAACCAGGGATTGAACCTGGGCCATGGCAGTGAAAGTACCAAGTCCTAACCACTGGACCACCAGGGAACTCCCTATTCCTCATTTTATAGAAGAAGAAACAGGCAAAGAGATGTTAGCTAATTTGCCCAAGGTCACTCAGTTACTATGGTGGACAACGATACTCCCAGACGCTCTGGTTCTTGAACCTGTCCTCTTAACTACTATACTTACTATCTTTCAATGTTTATAAATTAACAACTCTGAGAACACTGCATTGCCAAACTTCTGAATGCTGTGGCCAAAAGGGTAACTAGAAGAAAGGTTATAATCTTAATGGCCTTTGTTACTCAGCAAAACCATAAGCTAATTCTTTAAAAAGATTAAAATAGACAAACTTCTAAGCAGGTGCTAAATCAAGAAAAGAGAAACTTACAATTAGTAGGAAAGCTTTGTGGCATCTTTACTTGCTCTTGTCCCACTCCCCTCCCCAGTAGAGTGGTAGTCTTAAAGATAGAAGCCTGCCTTCTCAGTGTGAGACCCTGGCCCTTGGTTCCAGAGGGAACAGAACAGACCGTATTCTCAAAGAATTTGGTTTGTATGTTTTAACCTGTCTAGGGGCTACCTGGAGGATTGACCTAAGGCATTTGTGGTTTTTTTTGCCTAACCCAGAACTCTCTCAGGTGATAAGCATAATGCATTCTTCAAAAAACTGTAAGGCAGATGAACAACTCACTGCTACCTAAGGCAAAATAATGCAGCTGAGTCAAACAAGAGACACACTGAAAGCCTGGAAGAAAAAACTGGGAGAGACTTCCTTTGGGAAATTAAGGTATTGAAAAAGGCTTGCATATACAGAGGAATTCAGAAAGTCATGCACATGCCTAGGGCAGGATGCATGCTCAGAAAAGACCTGAAAAGATCCTAAACTTTCACTTCTGGCTGATCTCTAGGCTCAGTACAAGTAGGAAGTGAAAGCTGTGGTATAGTTTTAAGCAGCCTGTCTAAGCATTGAAGGAATTCCCCAACATGGAGCCCATCTGCAAAGACTGGGAGGGTTTTTTTCCCCCTTTTTTTTTTTTCTTTTTTTCCTTTCTTTCTTTCCTTTTTTTCTTCTGAGTGGGAAGAAACCCAGGTGTTCAAGGAAATCTCTGTCAGGACACTAACTGACCAAAAGCTAAAAAACAAACACTTATGAGATGATACGTGACAAAGAATACAGACTTACAAAAATAGTTTAGCAAAATCACTTAGCAAACAAACAACTACCACTCACAGCAAACTATGATATCAAATCCTGAGGAAGAGAGTGATTTCCAGAATTACCACATAATTATATTCAAAGTGTTCAATTGTCAAAAAAAAACTGCAAAGGATACAGAGGAACAAGAAGGTATGGCTCTTTCAAAGGAGAAATGAACAGAAACTCTCCCTGAGGAAGTATAGACATTAAACTTACTAGGCAAAGGTTTTAGATCAATTGTATTAAAAAAAAAAAAAGAAGAAAAAAAAAAGCTAAAGGAAGCTAGGGACAAAGAGATAAAATAAACCAGGAGAACAGTGTGTGAACAAATAAAAAATATCAATAAAGATAGAAATTATAAAAAGGAAAAAAAACATAAATTCTGGAGTTAAAAGTACAATAACTGAAATGGAAAAACTCCCTAGAGTTTTCAGTAGCACATCTGAGCAGGCAAAAGAAAGAATCACCAGTTTTTAATAATAGGTCAATTGAAATAATCCAGTCTGAGAAGCAGAAAGAAAAAATAATGAAGTAAAATGAACAGAGCCTAAAGGACCTGTGGGACTCCATCAAGTCACCAACATACATATAATGGAAATTTCAGAAAGAGAGGGGAAGAAAGAGATAAAGGGGCATAAAGAAAAGTTGAAGAAGTAGTGGCCTAAATATTCCCAAATTCCCAGCTAAAAGACATAAATCTGCACCTCCGAGAAGCTTAATGAACTCCAAGAAAGATAAAAATAAAGAGATCCACACTGAGACACATTATAATCAAACAGTTGAAATACAAAGAGAAAATCTTGAAAGCAGCAGGAGAAAAGTAACTCATCATTTACAAAGGATCATCAATCAGATTACACTCAATTTTCAGCAGAAACCATGGAGGCTGGAAGCCAGTGGGATGACATACTTAAAGCACCAAAAGAAAAAACTGTCAACCAGGAATTCTATATTCTTCAAATAGTCCTCATGAAGGAGAAATCTAATTAAATAATTAAAACTGAATATATCCTCATGAAGGAGAAATTAAGATGTTCCTAGATAACTAAAAGCTAAGAGAATTCAGCACTAGTAGAACTGCCTTACAAGAAATGCTAACAGGAGTCCCTTCAGGCAGAAATGAAAGGATATTAGACAGTAACTCAAAGACATATGAAGAAATAAAGAAGACTGGTAAAGGTAACTACATAAGTCAATACAAAAGCCAATATTGTAATGTTGGTTTGTAACTCCTATTTTTTTGCAATATGACTTAAAATAAATGCATTGAACAATAATTCTAAATCTATGCTAATGGGCATACAAAGCATAAAGATGTAATTTGTGACAACATCAACTTAAAGTGGATGGGATTTAGCTGTATAGGACCAGTTTTTGTATATAACTGAAGTAAGGTAGTATTACTTCAAAATAGATTGTTAAAATTTTAAGAAATTAATTTTAATTCCCAAGGCAGTCACCAAGAAATCACTTAAAAATTACAGAAAAAATTTAGAGAGGAATAAAAATGATGCACTATAAAAAAGATCAATTAAACATTAAAGAAGATGGTCAGGGAGGATTTGAAGAACAAGAAAATTTGAGACATAAAGAAGACAGATTAAAAATGGCAGAAGCCCTTCCTAAACAGTAATTACTTTAAATAAATGGATTAAACACTCCAATTAAAGAGCAAATGTTGGTAGGGTGGATTAAACAAAGATAACAAACATCAAAAAAACTGGAAGAAAAAAACCCATGATCCATCTATATGTTGTCTAACAAGAGACTCACTATTTTTTCCAGTTTTATTGAGAAATAATTGACATACATCAATGTATAAGTACAGCATGATGGTTTGATTTACCTATATTGTGAAAAGATTACCACAATAGGTTTAATTAACAACCATCATCTCATATAGATAAAATAAAAAGAAAAGTTGCAGAATATAAGATCAGCACACAAAATTCAGTTGTATTTCTATATATTACCTATGAACAATCCAAAAAGGAAATTAAGAAAGTAATTGTGTTTATAATAGCATCCTAAATAATAAAATACCTAGGAATAATTTTAACCAAGGAGATGAAAGACTTGTACACTGACACCTATAAAACATTGCTGAAAAAAATTAAAGGAGACCTAAGTAAATGAGAAATACATTCTGTGTGTATGGGTTGAAAGACTTAATGTTATTAAGATGTGAATACCACCCAAAATAATCCCAAAGAATTTTTTGCAACAATAGAAAAAAAGTCATCCTAAAATTTATATGGAATATCAAAGGGTCCCCAAGTAGCCAAAACAATCTTGAAAAAGAACGAAGTTAGAGAGCTCATACTTCCTGATTTGAAAACTTGCTATAAAATTATAGTGATCAAAATGGTTGGTACTAGCATAAAGATAGATATAATACCCCACAGAATGGAAAATAAGTACTCAAATATATGTATACAAATGTTCATGGCAGCAATTTTTACCATAGTCAAAAAGTAGAAACAACTGAAATGTCCATCAATGGATGAATGGATAAACAAAATGTGTAAATACATGCAATGAAATATAATCCAATCACAAAAAGGAATCAAGTACATTCTCTGAGCAACTTCCCCTCTTCTACCCTGGAAGATGTCAGAAATTTCTTCTCTGGAGAGGACAAAATAGAGGCTCTTTAGCTGGGGAACACCAGGCATAGATCAAGACATGGGTACTTAAACAAACAAAACAAAACAAACAAAAAACAAGCATACTGAATGCTACACACAGAGACTCCTCTGAAATCCTCTCCTCCGTCATGGACGGCTTGTAGAACATAGGTAGCAAGACTCTTAACCATCCATTATCTGGATGTACCACAGTTAATTTATCCATTTACCTACTGCAGGGCATCTTGATTGTTTCAAGTTTGGGCAATTATCAGTAAAGCTGCTATAAATATCTGTATGCAGGTTTTTGTGTAGACATAAGTTTTTAACTCCTTTTGGTAAATATCAAGGAGCGCTATTGCTGGATTGTATGGCAACAGTATTTTTATTTTTGTAAGAAATAGCCATACTGTCTTGAAAGTGGCTGTACCATTTTGCATTCCCAGAAGCAATGATGAAGAGTTTCTGTGGTTCCATGTCCTCACCAGCATTTTGTGTTGTCAGTGTTCCAGATTTTGACCTAATAGGTGAGTAGTGGCAACTCTTTTTTTTTTTTTTGCAACTCATTTTTGTTTGTTTGTTTTTTGGTTTTCTGGCTGCATTGTCCGGCTTGAGGGATCCTAGTTCCCCAACCAGGGATGGAACCCAGGCCCCAGCAGTGAAAGCACCTAGTCCCAACCATTGAACCACCAGGGAATTCTCCTCATTTTTGCTTTAATTTGTACTTCCATGATGACATATGATATGGAGCATATTTTTGTATACTTACTTGCCATCTGTATGTCTTCTTTGATGAGGTGTCTGTTAAGCTTTTGGCCCATTTTAAAATTTGGTTTTTTGTTTTCTTATTGTTAAGGATCAAAAGATATTTGTATATTTTGGACAATAGTCCTTTTTCAGATGTATCTTTAGCAAATGTTTCCTTCCAATATGTGGCTTGTCTTGTTATTCTTTTGACATTTCTTTTTACAGAGCAGACATTTTTAATTTTAATGAAGTCCAGCTTATCTATTACTGTTTAATGGATTGTGCTTTTGCTGTTTCTAAAAACGTCATTGCCATACCCAAGGTCATCTAAATTTTCTCCTGTTTTTATTCTAGGAGTTTTCTAGTTTTGCTTTTACTTTTAAGTCTATAATGAGTTTTTAGTTAATTTTTCTGAAGGATGTAAGATCTGTGTATAGATTTCTTTTTTTGCATTTGGATGTCCAGTTGTTCCAGCACCATTTGTTGAAAAGACTATCTTTGCTCCATTTGTTTTTTTCCATTCCTTTTACAGAGATCAATTGATTATATTAATGTGGGTTTATTTCTGAGCACTCTATTGTGTTCCATTCACATTGTCCATTGTCTTGATTACTATAGCACTGTAGTAAGTCTTCAAGTTGAGTGTTGAGTAGTGTCAGTCCTCTGACTTTGTTCTTTGTCTTCAATATTGTGCTGGCTCTTCTGGGTCTTTTGCCCCTTCACATAAACTTTAGAATCAGTCTGCTGATATGCACAAAATAACTTGTTGGGATTTTGATTGGGATTGCGTTGAATCTATAGATCAGCTTGGGAAGAACAGACATCATGACAATGCTGAGTCTTCCTATTAATAAACATGGAATATTTCTCCATTTATTTCATTCTTTGATTTTGTTCATCAGAGTTTAGTAGTTTTCCTCATAATAGATTTTGTACATATTTTGTTAGATTTATTACTATTCCATTTTTGGGGTGCTAATGTAAATCATATTGTTTTAAATTTCAAATTCCTTTGTTCATTGTTGGTGTACAGGATAGAGATTGACTTTTGTGTATTATTAACCTTGTACCCTGCAACCTTGCTGTAATCACTTACTAGTTCAGTAGTTTTTGTTAATTCTTTCAGATTTTCTATATAGATGATTATGTCATCCGAGAACAAAAACAGCTTTATTTCTTCCTTTCCAATCTGTATTTCTTTTATTTCCTTTTTCTTATCTTACTGCATTCGCTTGGACTTCCAGTAGGATGTTGAAAAGGAGTGATGAAAGGGGACATCCTTGCCTTGGTCCTGATCTTAGTGGAAAATCTAGTTTCTAGAAGAAAACCATTAAGTATGTTAGCTGTAGGTTTTTATAGATATTCTTTGTCAAGTTAAGTTCCTCCTCTATTCCTAAATTACTGAGAGTTTTTATCATGAGCGAGTGTTGGATTTTGTCAAGTGCTTTTTTCTGAATCTGTTGATATGATCAAGTAATTTTTCTTCTTTGGTCTGTTGATGTGATGGATTACATCAATCAATTTTCCAATGTTGAACTAGGCTTTGTATACCTGGGATAAACTCCACTTAATTGTGGTGTATAATTCTCTTTATATACAGCTGGATTTGATTGCTAATATTTCGTAGAGGATTTTTGCATCTGTGTTCATGAGAGTTATTGGTCTGCCATTTTTCTCTCTTATGGTGTTTTTGTCTGTTTTTGGTATTAGAGTAATGCTGGCCTCAAAGTATGAGTTAAGAAGTATTCCCTCTGTTTCTATCCTCTGAAAGATATTGCAGGGAATTGGTGTAATTTTCTCCTTAAATTATTGGTAGAACTCAGTGGATCTATCTGGGCCTGGTGCTTTCAGTTTTGGAAGATTATTAATTATTGATTCAATTTCCTTAATTGATATTGTCTATTTCTTCTTGCGTGAGTTTTGGCAGATTGTGTCTTTCAAGGAATCGGACAATTTCATCAAGGTTATCAAATCTATTGGCATAGAGTTGTTCATAGTATTCCTTTGTTATCTTTTTTGAAAAATAAATTTATTTATTTATTTATTTATGGCTGCATTGGGTCTTTGTTGCTGCGTGCAGGCTCCCTCTAGTTGTGGTGAGCGGAGGCTGCTCTTCGTTGCGTTGCGCAGTCTTCTCATTGTGGTGGCTTCTCTTGTTGCGGAGCACGGGCTCTAGATCTGCAGGCTTCAGTAGTTGTGGCTTGTGGGCTAAGAGCGCAGGCTCAGTAGTTTTGGCGCACGGGCTTAGTTGCTCCGCGGCATGTGCGATCTTCCTGGACAAGGGAACGAACCCATGTCCACTGCATCGGCAGGCGGATTCTTAACCACTGTGCCACCAGGGAAGCCCTGCTCTAATTCTTTTTTATTTTATTATTTTTCATTGAGATATAATTGACATATAACATTAGTTTCAGGTGTACAACATATCAATTAGATGTTTGTATATATTGTGAAATGGATCATGATCATGGTCATAAGTCTAGTTAACATTCATCACTGTACATAGAAAAGTTTTTTCTTGTGATGAGTACTTTTAAGATCTACTCTCTTAGCAACATCCAAATATACAATACAGTATTATTAACTATAGTCACCACTCTGTACATTACACCCCCATGCCTTATTTATTTTATAGAGGGAAGTTTGTACTTTTTAACCCCCTTCACCCATTTCACCCACCCCTCACTCCCTTGCCTCTGGCAATTACCAGTCTGTTCTCTGTGTCCGTGCTCTCTCTCTCTCTCTCTCTCTCTTTCTTTTTTAGATTCCACATATAAGTGAGATCATAAGGTATTTATCTTTTTCTGTCTGGCATATTTCATGTAGTATAATAATCTTAAGATCCATCCATGTTGTTGCAGATGGCAAGATTTCATTTTTTCATAGCTATATATTATTACATTATGTATATATAACACATTTTCTTTACCCATTCATCCCTCAAGGAGCACCTAGGTTGCTTCCATATTTTGGCTATTGTACTCATTTTGCTATGAACATGGGGGTGCATATATCTTTTCAAGTTAGTGTTTTGCTTTTCTTCGTATAAATACCTAGAAGTGGAATTGCTGGATGATATGGTAGTTCTATTTTTAATTTTTTGAGGAACCTCCATACTGCTTTTCTTAGTGCTTACACCAATTTACATTCTCACCCATGGTGCACAAGTGTTCCCTTTTCTCCACATCCTTGCCAACACTTATTTTTCTTTTTTTGATAATAACCATTTTAACAGGCATGAGATGATATCTCATTGGGTTTTGATTTGCATTTCCCAGGTGGTTAGTGAGGTTGAGCACCTTTCACGTACCTGTTGGCTATCTGCATGTCATCTTTGAAAAAAGTCTATTCAGGTCCTCTACCCATTTCTAAAATTAGGTTGTTTGTTTTTAATGTTGAATTATATGAGTTTTGTGTATATTTTAGATATTAACCCTTTATAAGATATATTGCTTGAAAATATCTTCTCCCATTCAGTAAGAGGCCTTTTCATTTTGTTGATAGTTCCTTTTGCTGTGCAAAACTTTTTAGTTTGATATACTAGTCCCATTTGTTTATTTTTGCTTTTGTTTCCTTTGCCTGAGGAGACATATCCAAAGAAGAATTACTAAGACCAGTGTCAAAGAGCATACTTCCTATGTTTTCCTCTAAGAGTTTTATGATTTCAGGTCTTACATTCAAGTCTTTAATCCATTTTGAGTTAATTTTTATGTACGGTGTAAAATAGTGATCTAGTTTCATTCTTTTGCCTGTGGTTGTCCAGTTTTGTTTTGTTTTTTTGCGGTACGCGGGCCTCTCACTGTTGTGGCCTCTCCCGTTGCGGAGCACAGGCTCCGGATGCGCAGGCTCAGCAGCCGTGGCTCACAGGCCCAGCTGCTCCGCGGCATGTGGAATCTTCCCAGACCGGGGCACAAACTCGTGTCCCCTGCACTGGCAGGCGGACTCTCAGCCACTGCGCCATCAGGGAAGCCCGGTTGTCCAGTTTTTACCCACCATTTACTGAAGAGACATTTCTTTCCCCATTGTATATTCTTGGCTCTTTTGTTACAAATTAATTGACAATATATATGTGGGTTTATTTCTGAGCTCTCAATTTTTTTCCATTGATCTATGTGTCTGTTTTTATGTCAATAGCATACTGTTTTAATTACTATACTTTGTAATATAGTTTCTTTTTCTTTTTCTTTTTGGCTGTGTTGGGTCTTCATTGCTGCACGTGGGCTTTCTCTAGTTGCAGTGAGCAGGGACTACTGTTTGTTGTGGTGCGCAGGCTTCTCGTTGTGGTGGCTTCTCTTGTTGTGGAGCACTGGCTCTAGGTGTGTGGGCTTCAGTAATTGTGGCATATGGGCTCAGTAGTTGTGGCATGTGGGCTCAGTAGTTGTGGCTCACGGGCTTAGTTGCTCAATGGCATGTGGGGTCTTCCTGGACCAGGGATCAAACCCATGTCCCCTGCATTGGCAGGTGGATTCTTAACCACTGAGCCACCAGGGAAGTCCTGTAATATAGTTTCAAATCAGAGAGTGTGATGCCTCCAACTTTGTTCCTTGTTACACAAGATTGCTCTGGCTGTTTGGTTTTTCTTGTGGTTCCATACAAATTTTAGGACAGTTTGTTCTATTTCTTTGAAAAATGTCATTGGAATTTCAATGGAGATTGAATTGAATCTGTGGAGTGCCTTGGGAAGTATGGACATTTAACAATACTGATTCGTCTAATTCACGAGCATGAAATATCCATTTATGGATATTTATTTGTGTCTTCCATTTATTTGTGTCTTCCCATTTATTTGTGTCTTCTTCCATTGCTTTCATTAATGTCTTGTGTTTTTCAATATAGAGGTCTTTCACCTTCTTGGTTAAATTTATTCCTAGGTGGTGTTTTTTTGGGGTGGGGGGATGCATTTGTGAATAAGATTTTTTTTCTTTATTTCTCTTTGTGATAGCTTGTTATTGGTGTATAGAAATGCAGCATATTTTTGTGTATTGATTTTGTATCCTGTAATTTACTGAATTACTTTATTTGTTCTAACAATTTTTTGATGGAGTTTTTAGGCTTTTCTGTATATAATATGTCATCTGCAAAGAGTGACAGTTTTACTTTCTTCTTTCCAATTTGGATACCTATTTCTTTTTCTTGCCTATTTTCTCCATCTAGGACTTCCAATATTACGTTGGATAAAAGTGGAAATTGTGGGCATCCTTGTCTTGTTCCTGATCTTAGAGGAAATGCTTTCAGCTTTTTATTGTTGAGTATGATGTTAGATGTGGGCTTGTCATATATGGCCTTTAATATGTTGAAGTCTGTTCCCTCTATACCCACTTTGTTGACAGTTTTTATCATAAACGGATGTTGACTTTTGTCAAATGCTTTTTGTCCTCTATGATCATATAGTTTTATGCTTCATTTTGTTACTGTGCTATATCACACAGACTGATTTGGGGATAAAAACTTATGCTTGATCTCATTCTAAAGTTCAACATTTTTATTCTCTTTTCCCATCTTATGTTTTTGATATCACATTTAATATTTTTTTATTTTATATATTCATTTACTAATTATTGTCATCATAGCTATTTTTACTTTTAATCTTCATACTAGCTTAAAAGTGATTAATCCACTTACTATATATTTACCTTTTCAGTGAGACTTGTTCTTCCATGTTTCCGTTACTAATTAGCATCCTTTCTTTTCAGCTTAAAGAAGTCCCTTTAGCATTGTTTTCAAGAGGGTATTAAATCGTTTATTGGTTACACATGATAAAGGATGATACACAAGCTTCATTCCCAACTATAACTTTATCTGGTACCATAATTCAATTTAGATATATCGCATAGGATGTGCCAAGAATCATATTAATAACCAAGAAACTCCATGACTTTGCTTGGGTGACCCTTTTAAAGGTGAACTCCAGGTCACAACACAGTAACTGTCAGTTCAACTACACCAAGGTTTCTGAAGACAATGGCTTCTCCACCCAAGCAGGTTGTAAATAAATTTCACATGGAACCTGGCATCACCCTGAAGGAATACTAACTTCACACTGTTGGGGTAGTTTACCAAAATGGCTTCAGAGTAGACTAACTACTTTACATAGCACATTTTAAAAAGACACATTTATTCAGTGTCATGATCAGACTATTACATTTAACAATCAACAACATGGGTGCAAAAAACAAAAAATCTACATTAAAACCCTTTGTTGGAATGCTTTATACTTTCCACAGAACAGAAACTAAAATAACCTGTTATACAATTAGTCATAAATACAGTCCTCGAGATTTTTTTTGCCCATACACATGAGTATTGTCTAAAACACGTCTTCTTTGTAGCACCTAGGCCCTGCCACCACTGTGCTTGGCTGAGTTCACAAATCTGTTGTAACCTGTAGTTTCCCTGTCACTTCTCTGGCTCTCCTCTCCTGCTAAGCTTTGTCTCCTGGCAGCAACTAAAATCTTCTGCCACTGCCATAGCTACTGCTGCTGCTGGAACCACCATAGCCACCTTGGTTTCGTGGTTTGGCAAAGTATTGGCCCCTACCACCACAGGGCCCAGAACTTCTGCCTCCAAAGTTTCCTCCTTTCATGGGTTCAAAATTTGAAGATTAATTGTTATAATTGCCAAAATCATTGTAGCTTCCGCCACCTCCAAAACTGCTTCCATCATTACCAAATCCATTATAGCCATCCCCACTGCCACCATAGCCACCACCACATCTGCCACCAAAGCCACCTTGACCACTGACGTTTCCTCCATGACCAAAGCTCTCATTCCCTCCAAAACCCCCTCGACGACCACCACCAAAGTTTCCAGAAACACTTTGACCTCTTTGGCTGGATGAAGGACTAGCCACCTTTTGCTTAGATAGGGCTTTCCTTACTTCACGGTTGTGGCCATGCACAGAGTGGTATTTCTTTTTTTTTTTTTGTGGTACGCACGCCTCTCAATGTTGTGGCCTCTCCTGTTGCGGAGCACAGGCTCCGGATGCGCAGGCTCAGCGGCCATGGCTCACGGGCCCAGCCGCTCTGCGACATGTGGGATCTTCCCGGACTGGGGCATGAACCCGTGTCCCCTGCATCGGCAGGCAGACTCTCAACCACTGCGCCGCCAGGGAAGCCCTGGTTTCCTCTTATTAGGAACTCTGGGCTTCCTGGATCTGGATGTCTATTTCCTTCCCAAGGTTAGGGAAGTTTTCAGCCATTATGTCTTCAAATAAGATTTCTTCTTTCCCTTCTTTCTGTTCTGTATTTTTCGTCTTTGTTCTCTTTCCTTCTCAGTTTTGGAGATTTCTGTTGAGATTTCTTCAAGCTCAGAGATTCTTTCCTCAGCAGTGTTCAGTGTACCAATAAGCCCATCAAAGGCATTCTTCTACAGTGTTTTTGGTTTCTCACTTTTCTTTTTGGTCCTTTTTTTTATGATTTCCATCTCTCTGCTTACATTGCCAATCTGTTCTTGCATTTTGTCTACTTTATCCATTAGAGCCCTTAGCATATTCATCACAGTTGTTTTAAATTCCTGGTCTGATAATTCCAACATCCCTGCCATGTCTAGTTTTGATGCTTGCTCTACCTCTTCAAAATTTTTTTTTATCTTTTAGTATGATTTGATTTATCTTTTAGTATGATTTTTATATCTTTTAGTATGATTTTTTCTTTTAGTATGATTTTTTTTATCTTTTAGTATGATTTATCTTTTAGTATGATTTTTATCTTTTGGTATGATTTTATCTTTTAGTATGATTTTTTTATCTTTTAGTATGATCTTTTAGTTTGATACATATGATACATGATGTATCAGGTAAAAGGAGCTGCTATAAATAGGCCTTTAGTATTGTGGTGGTAAGGTGTAGAGGAGGCAAGCATTTTAGTCCTTTGATTAGGTTTCAGCCTTTCAGTGTACCTATTCCTGTGGACTATGAACTTCACAAATGTGTCTCAGTTTTTTTCCCCACCCTTAGGTAGGACAAGATGTCTCCAGTGTGCTGGTGCTGGGTATTTCCCTTCCCGCCGGTCAGTTAGGCTCTGAAAAGACCCTGGCAGGCTGTTCTCTGCTGAACTAGTTTATTCTGAGGGCAGGCATTGTTAAGAACAGAGTGCTCTGGTATATTTCAGAATGGTTCCTTTTCCCCCTCCCCTACCAGAAGCATGAGGGATTTTTTTTTTTTTTCTCATACTCACTCTGGGAATCTGGTCCAGCTCCTGGAGATAAAGCTCACAAAATGCAGGGGCTTCCCTATGACTGGGCTCCTTAGAGTTTTTAACTCTCAGACTTGTCCACACTGAACCTGCACCAATTCATCATTTACAGTTCAGGTTTTCCTACCCCAGAACTTGTTCCCACAGCAGTTTCTACTTCTGAGTCTCTGCTCCAGTAAACTGTGACTCTCCAATCTTAGAGGCAGCAGTTCTTTTCCCTGTGTCCTTACCTCTTTTTCAGATCCAAGAAGAGGTGTTGATTTTTCAGTCTGTTTAATTTTTTACTTGTTGTTAGTACAGAATGGCAACTTCCAAGCCCCTTAACTGTGGAACTGGAAACTCTGAGTCCCATCTTCTTAACCTGAGGACAGAATGCTCAGGTGAATCTGCCCAGATCCTTCTCTGTATCTAGCTGGGTTTTACCATTCTTAATATAGTCCCTACTCTCCTTTCCAGTAGGTCTCCTTAGGTAAGTTGAGGAAACTCATTTCACTTCACAGACATGTTCTGTTTTACCATACTCCTGAGAGCAGCAGAGAAGTCATGGTGAACAGAAAACACATAGCAGCCCACTTACCCTGACCATGTTTTCAGTGGACATTCAGTGCCTAGCTTGTCAGGTGCTGTTAGTGGGTTAAGCTCTGTGTTTCCAAGGACTTACTCATGGTCTTACCCTGTGATTTCCCTCTAAGTGTCTCTTATAAACTCTCAAAGAAGCTGAAGTCAGATTATGGCCCAGATAGTTCTGCTTGTCTTCTCTTGGGAGTCCTCATCTAATTGTCCTCATCTAATAGTGGTTTTGTTTTCTCCTTATGCATCTGTGTTAGTGTTTGCTATTCTGTTTTTTTAACTAGACAATGTATTATATAGGTATACATTGTTTGATGGTTGATGGGCTTGTTAATTCCTTGGCAATCCCAGCCTAACTTATGGACATCAAAGTGGTCTTGGTGACCAAAGACAGATCCAAGCAGAGAAATGCAGGTGCTGATAGTTGGGAGATTGGCAAGTAAGAGGTGATGCAGAATGGATACATGCAGGACTCCAATAGCATTTGCCACAGGAGAAAAAAACCTTAAAACAAAGTAAGAGAATGATCAATACAAAAGTTACGCAAAGTGAATACTTCTTTTGGAGGTAGCTCGAAGGAAGGGGCCTATGATGGGAGAGTGTCCAGGGGGCTTCTAAGCATCTAAGGATGTTCTATTTCTTATATTGGTTTGTGAGTACATGGTATTAATTCTTAATTCACATATATGTGTTATACACTCTTCTGTGAAGGTATATATTTCACAATAAAGGTTTTATTAAAATAATGGGTATAGCACAGGGAACTCTACTCTGTAATGGCCTATATGGGAAAAGAATCTAAAAGACAGTGGATATATGTATATGTATAACTGATTCACTTTGCTGTACACCTGAAACTAACACAACACTGTAAATAAACTATACTCCAATAAAAATTTTAAAAATAATAGTACAATTTATATTAAAGAATTTGATACAGACCAAGTAAGTATTGAGATTTTATGGATCAATAAAAAAGCATGTCTTCCTTACCTGATTTTGGTTGAAATTGAAAGAGATTCAGGAGTCACAGAGAAGGAAATAAAAGTAGTACCTTTATTACTGATGAAGTTAATTGAAAAATGTAGCCTTAAATCCACAGCTAAGTGGACTTGCTGTTTTCCCCTCCAGAATAGATCTTACCAATAGTAATTGGCACAGCTAGAAAAGCACAGACCTCCTCTGCATGGGTGAGAACAGACCAGAACGCATGCTTTTTGCAAGTGAGCAGGCTTAACAAAAGAATCCAGAAGTGGCTGAGCTGCAATTCCTTCTCCTAAACTCTCCTATAGGATTAGCCATTTCTCTTTCCCTGGCAATTAGTGAATGAGGGACATAGAGAAGCCAGAAATGTCAATTTAGCTGAAGTTGCCTCTGTAAAGATTCACAAAAACTGAGGAAAAGTTTTCCCACCTAACAGTATACATACAATAATTTATTACAGAAGTGTCACTTCAAAAAAATGGATAATTCAATAAATGTATTAGTGTTCCTGGCTAACTTTTGAAAATACAGTTAAATCCTAAAACTTGGTAGATTTCATAAAGACAGTTTGTTTTCTATGTATATTATACTACAATAAAAATTCTTTTAAAAAAGTATGTGTGATATGAACTCATTTTTATTAAAAAATATGCATTTATATTTGTTCATATACAAACACATATATATTTATGTCAGTCTGGAAGGACATGCATGAAAATGTTAGCAGTTATTATTTCTAGGTGATGGAAATGTAAGTCTTACCTTTTCTTTTACAGTAAGCATGTCTTTTTACTCAGCTAAAATAAAATTATTTTTCTTCCTTTTTTTTTTTTTTTTTGCATTACACGGGCCTCTCACGGTTGTGGCCTGTCCCGTGGCGGGGCACAGGCTCCGGATGTGCAGGCTCAGCGGCCATGGCTCACGGGCCCAGCCGCTCTGCGGCATGTGGGATCTTCCCGGACCGGGGCATGAACCCGTGTCCCCTGCATCGGCAGGCAGACTCTCAACCACTGCGCCACCAGGGAAGCCCAAAATTATTTTTCTATAAATGTTATGTGGCCAATTGTTACTCTTTTATAGTCTGAATTAAACTAGTAGATAGAAACAATGTTTTAAAACTTGTAACAACTTTACACAATCGTACACTCAGAAATGCTCAAAACATACATATAGTAGGGAATACTTTTTTTTCTGATAGTAATTAAAATAAGATTTCTTTAATAGTGTATGACAGTATAAAACTGGGAAGTCACACTCATTATTTGTTATTCTACCTTGTACATGATATTATGGCATGTACATAATATCTGTTTCTTAGGTTTTCTGTTTCTTAGGTTAATTTTTATTCCAGTGAACAAATGTAATGATGTTACCTAAACTAAAATTACCAATGAATGTTATTTGTTATCTTTAAAGAAGAAACAACTTTAAATCACCAAAACATCTTACATTGCTCATTTATAACTTGTATATTTATTTATGTAACAATTATCTTATTAGTGACCATGTAACAATATATTTCTATATGCTCAACTTACTAAACTTTTAGTTAACGGAAGAAAAAGAAGGTTAGGTAATTCAAAATTCAAAGGAATAATTTCTTTCTAAGGTCTTTTACTTTGTGACCATGGAAATTCTACCCTTTTCAATTCAGCAAAATATACTAGGTATTTATTTACTCTGTGCATGACTTTGTTACATACTATCAAGATAAGTTCATTAAGATAGAAATGTTATTATGAGATGTGAATTAACATTCTTACTAATTGAAAAAATTGTTAAACACCAGAGCTCCTTCATTCCACATCATGAAAATAAAAGTTCTAACGATGAAGTAGTTGCATTTATTAGATCTAGATCCTGTTTTGACTTTCAGGGAAAATAACTTTTTATTAAATCATTGTACTTTAACTGAAAGTTTAGTAAGGTTAGCATGTAGGAATATATCATTACATGGTCACTGATAAAATAATTTATATATGAGAATTTCATTGTTATATCAGCAATAAAAGGGGTTGGGCACTTTTTATTTTTATATATTAAAGATAAATAACATTACCAATTTTTGTTTGGAGGCCATTGTTATATTTGCTAATTTGATTAAATATAGATAAATTAAACAAAAATTTAAAAAGAGAAGGTAATAACCATACTAGTCTATAAATTTCCTGAGAACAGAGTCTGTCACTTTCCCAAGTACAATCTTTACACATAAGTATATAGGAAATTTAACTTGATAAAAATGGAATTATATTACAAATAAAAAGTACTATAGAATATAGCATGTTATATGTTAACTTTAAGTAAAGCACCTTAAAACCGTATTATAACATGATTGTCCAGGACCATATCAAGGCAGCCCTATACCGACAGACTAATGAGATTATGTGGCACCAGTTTGGGATAAAGAGAGGAAGGCGTGGGGATCAGAATAGACGGTGAGGATTATTTGCAGCTATTACTAAAACATTAAGGTATTTGTAGATGCTAAAAGTGTAATGGCTAAGGATCTCTTAAGGTGTCCTCTTGATTTATTTCTTTTTCATCGTTATCTACTTCCTGCCATTGTTGGAAAACAATAGTATTTTTTCCCTGAACAATAGATTTTCTTATCTTAGATTTTGCTATAACTCATTATATATAAGCAAAAATATTAGAATTTGGTTCAAAATACTTTGTACCTTTCTGTTTCTTTATTTAGGCATAATGTCCACTGCTTGGGATTTGTACGATTCTTATAATGCTATGGAGCTTTCATCTTTACCAGTAAAAAGATCTACAGTTGATTCAAGTAGTAAAGCAAGCATACCTTCTAAAGACTGGGACCAAAGACTGCCAGGGAGTAATTTAGAAAAAAGTAAGATTTCATTTATTTCAGTTTTTTAAAAATTGGGGTAAAATTGGTATATAACATTATATTAGTTTCAAGTGTACAACATATAATTCAATCTTTGTATACACTACAAAGTGATCACCACCATGTCTAGTTACTGTCACCCTATAATTAACCCACCCCCTTTACCCATTTCACCTACCCCCCAACCTCCTTCCCCTCTAACAACCATGAATCTGTTCTCTGCATTTATGAATTTTGTTTTTGTTTTGTTTTTTACATTCCACATATGAGTGAAATCATATGGTATTTGCCTTTCTCTCTCTGACTTATTTCACTTAACATAATACCCTGCATTTCCCTGATAATTAGTGATGTTGAACATCTCATGTACCATTTGGAAAAAATGTCTGTTTTGCTTATCTGTCCATTTTTAATCAGATTTTTTTTTTTTTTGCTATTGAGTTCTTTGAGTTCTTTATATATTTTGGATTAACCCCTTATCAGATATATGGTTTGCAAATATTTTCTCCTATTCAGTAGGTTGTCTTTTGATTTCATTGATGGTTTCCTTTGCTATGCAGAAGCTTTTTAGTTTGATGTAGTACCACTTGTTTATTTTTGCTTTGGTTGCTTTTGCTTTGGAGGCAGATCTAAAAAATCAATGCCAAGACCAATGTCAAGAAGCTTATTGTCTATGTTTTCTTCTAGGAGATTTATGGTTTCAGGTCTTATGTTTCAAGTCTTTAATCCATTTTGAGTTAATTTTTACATTTGGTGTAAAATAGTAATCTAGTATCATTCTTTTGCTTGTGGCTATCTAGTTCTCCCCACACCATTTATTGAAGAGACTATCCTTTCCGCATTGTATATTCTTGGCTCCTTCATCATAAATAATTGACAATATATGTGTGCATTTATTTCTGTGCTCTCTATTCTGTTTCATTGACCTATGAGTCTGTTTTTATGTCAATACCATGCTGTTCTGATTACTAGTGCTTTGTAGTATAGTTTGAAATTAGAGAGTGTGTACCTCCAGCTTAGTTCTTCTTTCTCAAGATTGCTTAGACTATTCACTGTCTTTTGTGGTTCCACATAAATTTCTGAATTATTTGTTCTAGTTCTGTGAAACCTGCCATTGGAATTTTGATAGGGATTGCATTGAATCTGTAGACTGCTTTGGGTCACATGAACATTTTTTTTTTTTTTGCGGTACGTGGGCGTCTCACTGTTGTGGCCTCTCCCGTTGAGGTGCACAGGCCCCGGACGTGCAGGCTCAGCGGCCATGGCTCACGGGCCCAGCCGCTCCGCGGCATGTGGGATCTTCCTGGACCGGGGCACGAACCCGCGTCCCCTGCATCGGCAGGCGGACTCTCAGCCACTGCGCCACCAGGGAAGCCCCACATGAACATTTTAACAATGTTAATTCTTCCAATCCATGAGCATGGACTACCTTTCCATTTATTTGTATCTTTTAAAATTTCTTTTATTAGTGTCTTGCTATTTAAGATTTTTTGGAATGTTTTCATGTGACATTTTTAACAAATTCTTTTGTAGTAGTTACAATATTTTCTTTCTGGTGGAACATGAAAAATACAACTTTTACTTAGAAATATCATTGTTACTCTTTCACATAGTCTTGAACTTTGAACTGAAAATTTTATTTTTTCTTGGATACCTGTCAAGAGTTTCAAAGATCGTATCTTTCTCTGTCGCTTCTTTACTTGCTCTTAAGCTCTTTTTCATACATGTAGGTTCCACAGTTTTCTCTCTCTCTTTCTATACGTTAGATAACTTGTAAGAAAAATAAAATATGCAAGCTCTGTGACAACATAAAATGGAGATACGTTAACAACAATGGCTTTTAATTGGGGACAGTTTTACCTTTCCTAGGGGACACTTGGCAATATCTGGAGACATTTTTGGTAGTCATGACTATGTTGACATTTTGGGTAGATGCCAAGGATACTGCTAAAATTTCATCAATTCACCAAACAGCCCCACAACAAAAAAAATTATCTGGCCAAAATGTCAATAGTACCAAGGCTTGGAAATCCTGCATTACAAATTTAGCTTTTAGTATGTTAAGTTTTAAGATTAAATGTTATAATTAAAACCAACACAAAATTGTAATTCTCCAGATATACTGCTATGAAAGAATTTTTACAAAGTTCAGTTATCAGAAGTTTGTTAAGTTCCACTTCTGATTATATTGTGATTATATAATTTTTGTCTCCATATTCTGAACTTCTGAGTCTTTTTCTTCTAGAATTATATTACTACATTTAAGGGATGGTCTTTACTTCAGACTAACTATACCCTGGCAAAGTTTTGTAAAGTTTTGGTAAATTTTCATAAATTGAACTCAAATATTTCTACTCTCACTAATTTTGACCCAAAGACAAATGTAATATTTAAAAATAGTAAATCAGTAAATATTTTGAAAAGCCAAGTTTAAAAAGAATTGGTAATTTTCAGAAAACAATGACCTTATTTATAATGACTACATACCCTTCAGAGATACAGATTCATGGAACTTATCACCTTATAACTTGCTCTATCATTGTTTCTCAAGTTTAATGTTAAAAATGTCTAAACTTTAGATGTGTTACCTATATCCTTTTGGTTTTTTTAAATGATACTTACGGTATGTAGACTATATCCATATTTTACTGAAAGTTATTTATAATGAACACCAGTTCATTTTCCCAGAGGAAAGTGAAGGGGAAGAATGAATCATTAGTAACCACTAAAGAAACATTATTTTTTATTATTTAAGTATTAATGTCCATACAGTAGGTTTGCTTTTAGAAGATTCCAAAAATTGCTAGGAAAAAAATCAATCTTAGACTAAAAATTACATGAGACTTCAAAATATATTATCCCACCCCCATTAAAGCCATTGATCCACAAAAAAGTGTTAGTGGAAGGTCCTACAAGGAAAATGGCTCAAATTGCGGGTCTTTTATTTCATGTGCGTATGGGTGTGCTTTTAAAAGCAAAAAGGGATAATATAATTATATTCAATAACTACAATACAAAGTGAAAATAAATTTTATTTTATTATGATAGCCAGTTAGTGGAATAGGAGACCCCAGAACTAGGAAAAGGGAGAAAATAAAACATAGAAAAATGTATGCAACAGAGCCGAATGATCAGATTTATTGAGAATTAAAGTAATTCAGATAAAAACTAGGACTAGGTCACCTCTAAGGTCCTTTTTGACTCCGAGATTTTGTAATGTAAACACAAAGAGAAGAAAGTTAAATATGATCCATATTGCTTTAAGAAGTATTTCTATTCCATTTAAATTTTGAATGTACGGGTTATATTTTAACCTCTGTTATCATATTCAAGGGAAAAATAGGCCAATAGTTTTCATTTTTGAAAGTGTATAAGGCCATAGCTCAGTTCACAGAGAAAAATTATTTTCTCTTAAAGGCTTTTTTTTCCTTTTGCAGTAGGGTTTTAGATTTTAAAAAATGAGTAGGCATTTTAAGCAAAGGTTTATAGAAAAGTTGAGCAGATAGTACTGAGAGATTCATATAACTCCATCTCTGTCCCAACTCCACACAAAATTTCCCCTATTTCAAACATCTTGCATTAATGTAGTAAATTTGTTACAATTCATAAACCCATATTAATATATTATTCTTCATAGTTTACATTATAGTTTAATCCTTGTGCTGTACTGTTCTATGAGTTTTGACAAATGCATAATGACATATTTCCACTGTTACAGTTTTACATGGAATAATTTCACTGACCTAAATTTCTCCTGTGCTCCACCTATTCTATCATTCCTTCTTCCCTATACCCCTGGCCACCACTGATCTTTTTATTGTCTCTGTATTTTTGCCTTTTCCAAAATATCATATAGTTGGAATTGTATAATATACAGCCTTTTCAGACTGGCTGCTTTCACTAAACAATATGCATTTAAGATTTCTCTATGTCTTATCATGACAGCTCATTTATTTTTATCACTGAATAATATTACATTATATGGATGTACCACTGTTTGTTTATCTATTACTTTATTGAAAGATATTTTGGTTGCTTCTAGTTTTTGGTGATTATAAATAAAGCAGCTATAAACATTCATGTGTTGGTTTTTTGTGTGGATATAAGTTTTCAACTCATTTGGGTAAATACCTAGGAGTATGATTGCTGAATCATGTAGTGAGAGTATGCTTAGCTTAAGAAACTATGAAACTGTCCTCAAAAGTGGTTGTACCATTTTGCATTGCCACAAGCAATGAATGAGTATTCCTGTTGCTCTCATTCTTGGCAATATTTGATATTGTTACTTCTTTTGGATTTTTAGCTATTCTTTTTAAAATTTATTGACATATAATGGATATAATATTATATTAGGTTCTGTTTTACAGCATACTGATTCAACATTTAAATACATTATGAAATAATCACCAGGATATGTTCAGTAACCACCTGTCATCATACAAAGTTATTACAGGATTATAAGCTATATTCCTTATGCTGTATATTACTTCCTTGTGACTTATTTTATAACTGGAAGTTTGTACCTCTTAATCCCTTTCACCTGTTTCACCCAACCACCCACACTCATTTCCTCTGCAACCACCTGTTTGTTCTCTGTATCTATGTCTGTTTCTGGTTTTTGTTGTTTATTTATTTTGGTTTCTTGATTCTACATGTAAGTGAAATCATACAATATTTGTCTTTCTCTGACTTATTTCACTTAGGAAAATGCCCTCTATATTCATCCATGTTGTTGCAAGTGGCAAGATTTCATTCTTTTCTATGGTTTGGTATTATTCCATTATATATATACCATATCTTCTTTATCCATTTATCTATCAATGAACACTTAGGTTGTTTCCATATCTTTGCTATTGTAAGTAATGCTGCTATGAATATTGGAGTGCATGTATCTTTTCAAATTAATGTTTTCATTTTCTTCAGATATATACCAGGCAGTGGAATTGTTGGATCATATGGTAATTCTATTTTTAGTTTTTTGAGGAATCTTCATACTGTTTTGCATAGTTGCTGTACCAATTTACATTCCCACCAACAGTGCAGGAGGGTTTTTTTTTCTCTACATCCTTGCTGACACTTGTTATTTATTGTCGTTTCTTTCTTTCTTTCTTTTTTTTTTTTGGGCTGCGTTGGGTCTTAGTTGCTACATGAAGGCTTTCTCTAGTTCCAGCGAGTGGGAGCTACTCTTCGTTGTGGTGCACGGGCTTTTCTTTGTTGTGGCCTGTCTTATTGTGGAGCACGGGCTCTAGGTGTGTGGGCTTCAGCAGTTGCAGCATGTGGGTTCAGTGGTTGTGGCTCATGGGCTTAGTTGCTTTGCGGAACGTGAGATCCTCCTGGACAAGGGATCAGACCCGTGTCCCCTGCATTGGCAGGTGGATTCTTAACCACTGTGCCACCAGGGAAGTCATTACTGTCTTTTTGATGTTAGCCATTCTGATAGGTTTCAAGTGATATCTCATTGTAGTTTTGATTTGCATTTCCCTGATCATTAGTGACGTTGAGCATCTTTTCATGTGTCTGTTGGCCATCTGTAGGTCTTCTTTGGAAAAATACCTACTTAGGTCCTCTGCCCGTTTTCTAATCTGATTATTTGGTTTCTTGATATTGAGATGTATGTGTTCTTTATATATTTTTGATATTAACCCCTTATCAGATACATGATTTGTAAATGTCTTCTATTGTTTGGTAGATTGCCTTTTCATTTTGTTGATAGTGTGCTTTTCTGTGCAAAAGCTTTTGAAATTGATGTAGTCCCATTTGTTTATTTTTGCTTTTGCTGCCCTTGCCTGAGGTGACAGATCCAAAGTTTTCCTAGCACTGCTTATTGAAGAGGCCGTCTTTTCTCCATTGTATATTCTTACCTCTTTTATCAAAAATAAGGTGACCATATGTGTGTGGGTTTATTTCTGGGCTTTCTATCCTGTTCCATTGATCTATATTTCTGTTTTTGTGCCAGTACCATACTGTCTTGATTACTGCATCTTTGTAGTATAGTCTGAAGTCAGGGAGCCTGATTCCTCCAGCTCCATTTTTCTTTCTCTAGATTGCTTTGGCTATTCGGGGTCTTTTGTGTTTCCATACAAATAGTGAAATTTTTTGTTCCAGTTCTGTGAAAAATGCCATTGGTAGTTTGATAGGGATTGCATTGAATCTGTAGATTGCTTTGGATAGGATAGTCATTTTCACTATGTTGATTCTTCCAATCCAGGAACATGGTATATCTCTCCATCTGTTTGTATCATCTTTAATTTCTTTCTTTGTCTTATAGTTTTCTGCATATAGGTCTTTTGTCTCCTTAGGTAGGTTTCTTCCTAGGTATTTTATTCTTTTTGTTGCAGTGGTAAATGGAAGTATTTCCTTGATTTCTCTTTCAGATATTTCATCAATAGTGTATAGGAATGCAAGAGATTTCTGTGCATTAAGTTTGTATCCTGCTACTTTACAAATTCATTGATTAGCTCTAGTAGTTTTCTGGTAGCATCTTTAGGATTCTCCATGTATAATATCATGTCATCTGCAAACAGTGACCGCTTTACTTCTTGTTTTCCAATTTGGATTCCTTTTATTTCTTTTTCTTCTCTGATTGCTGTGTCTAAAACTTCCCAAACTGAGTTGAATAATACTGGTGAGAGTGGGCAACCTTGTCTTGTTCCTGATCTTAGTGGAAATGGTTTCAGTTTTTCACCATTGAGAATGATGTTGGTTGTGGGTTTGTCATATATGGCCTTTATTATGTTGAGGTAAGTTCCCTCTATGCCTACTTTCTGAAGGGTTTTTATCATAAATGGGTGCTGAATTTAGTCGAAAGCTTTTTCTGCATCTATTGCGATGATCATATGGTTTTTTTCCTTCAGTTTGTTAATATGGTGTATCACATTGATTGATTTGCATATATTGAAGAATTATTGCATTCCTGGGATAAACCGCACTTGATCATGGTGTATGATCCTTTTAATGTGCTGTTGGATTCTGTTTGATAGTGTTTTGTTGAGGATATTTGCATCAGTGATATTGGCCTATAGCTTTCTTTCTTTGTGGCATCTTTGTCTGGTTTTGGTATCACGGTGATGGTGGCCTCATAGAATGAATTTGGGTGTGTTCTTCCCTCTGCTATATTTTGGAAGAGTTTGAGAAGGATAGGTGTTAGCTCTTCTCTAAATGTTTGATAGAATTTGCCCGTGAAGCCATCTGGTCCTGGGCTTCTGTTTGTTGGAAGGTTTTTAATCAAAGTCTCAATTTCAGTGCTTGTGATTAATCTGTTTATATTTTCTATTTCTTCCTGGTTCAGTCTCAGAAGCTTGTGCTTTTCTAAGAATTTGGCCATTTCTTCCAGGGTGTCCATTTTATTGGCATATAGTGGCTTGTAGCAATCTCTCATAATCCTTTGTATTTCTGCAGTGTCAGTTGTTACTCCTCCTTTTTAATTGCTAATTCCATTTATTTGGGTTTTCTCCCTTTTTTTCTTGATGACTCTGGCTAATGCTTTATCAATCTTGTTTATCTTCTCAAGGAACCAGCTTTTAGTTTCATTGATCTGTGCTATTATTTCCTTCATTTCTTTTTCATTTATTTCTGATCTGATCTTCATGATTCCCTTTCTTCTGCTAACTTTGGGTTTTTTTGTTCTTCTTTCTCTAATTGCTTTAGGTGTAAGTTTAGGTTGTTTATTTGAGATGTTTCTTGTTTCTTGAGATAAGGTTGTACTGCTATAAACTTCCCTCATAGAACTGCTTTTGCTGCATCCCATAGGTTTTGGGTCATCGTGTTTTCATTATCATTTGTTTCAAGGTATTTTTTGATTTCCTCTTTAATTTTTTAAGTGATCTCTTGGTTATTTAGTAGTGTATTGTTTAGCCTCCATGTTTTTGTATTTTTTACAGATTTTCTCCTGTAATTGATATCTAGTCTCATAGGGCTGCAGTCAGAAAAGATGCTTGATACAATTTAAATTTTCTTAGATTTACCAAGGCTTGCTTTGTGTCCCAAGATATGATCTATCCTGGAGAATGTTCCATGAGCCCTTGAGAAGAAAGTGTATTCTGTTTTCTTTGGATGGATTGTCGTATAAATATCAATTAAGTCCATCTTGTTTAATGTATCATTTAAAGCTTGTGTTTCCTTATTTATTTTCATTTTGGCTGATCTGTCCATTGGTGAAAGTGGGATGTTAAAGTCTCCTGCTATGATTGTGTCACTGTCGATTCCCCTTTTATGGCTGTTAGCATTTGCATTATGTATTGAGGTGCTCCTATGCTTTGTGCATAAATATTTATAATTGTTTTATCTTCTTCTTGGATTGATCCCTTGATCATTATGTAATGTCCTTCTTTGTCTCTTGTAATAGTCTTTATTTTGAAGTCTATTTTGTCTGATATGAGAATTGCTACTCCAGCTTTCTTTTGATTTCCATTTGCATGGAATATCTTTTTCTATCCCCTTACTTTCAGTCTGTATGTGTCCCTAGGTCTGAAGTGGGTCTCTTGTAGACAACATACATATGAGTCTTGTTTTTGTATCCATTCAGCCAGCCTATATTTTTTGGTTGGAGCATTTAATCCATTTACATTTAAGGTAGTTATCAATCTGTATGTTCCTATTACCATTTTCTTAATTGTTTTGGGTTTGTTATTGTAAGTTTTTTCCTTGTCTTGTGTTTCCTGCCTAGAGAAGTTCCTTTAGCATCTGTTTTAAAGGTGGTTTGGTGGTGCTGAATTCTCTTAGCATTTGCTTGTCTGTAAAGGTTTTAATTTCTGCATCAAATGTTAATGAGATCCTTGCTGAGTAGAGTAATCTTGGGTGTAGGTTTTTTCTGTTTCATCACTTTAAATATGTCCTGCCATTCCCTTCTGGCTTGCAGAGTTTCTGCTGAAAGTTCAGCTGTTAACTTTATGGGGATTCCCTTGTATGTTATTTGTTGTTTTTCCCTTGCTGCCTTTAATATTTTTTCTTTGTATTTAATTTTTGAAAGCTTGATTAATTTGTGTCTTGGCATGTTTCTCCTTGGATTTATCCTGTATGGGACTCTCTGTGCTTCCTGGACTTGATTGACTATTTCCTTTCCTATATTAGAGATTTCAACTATAATCTCTTCAAATATTTTCTCAGATCCTTTCTTTTTCTCTTTTTCTTCTGGGACCCCTATAGTTTGAATATTGGTGCATTTAGTGTTGTCCCAGAGGTCTCTGAGACTGTTCTCAATTCTTTTCATTCTTTTTTCTTTATTCTGCTCTGCAGTAGTGATTTCCACTATTTTATCTTCTGGGTCACTTATCTGTTCTTCTGCCTCAGTTATTCTGCTATTGATTCCTTCTAGAGAAATTTTAATTTCATTTATTGTGTTGTTCATCATTGTTTGCTCTATAGTTCTTCTAGGCCCTTGTTAAACATTTCTTGTATTTTCTCCATTCTATTTCCCAGATTTTGGATCATCTTTACTATCATTATTCTGAATTCGTTTTGAGGTAGACTGCCGATTTCTTCTTCATTTGTTTGGTCTGATGGGTTTTTATCTTGCTCCTTCATCTGCTGTTATTTCTCTGTCTTCTCATTTTGCTTATCTTCCTGTGTTTGGGGTCTCCTTTTTGCAGGCTGCAAGTTCGTATTTCCCATTGTTTTTGGTGTCTGCCCCCAGTGGGTATGGTTGGTTCAGTGGGTTGTGTAGGGTTCCTGGTTGAGGGGACTGGTGCCTGTGTTATGGTGGATGAGGCTGGATCTTGTCTTTCTGGTGGGCAGGATCACGACCACTGGTGTGTTTTGGGGTGTCTGTGACCTTATTTTGATTTTAGGCTGCCTCTCTGCTAATGGGTGGGGTTGTGTTCTTGGCTTGCTAGTTGCTTGGCATAGGGTGTTCAGCACTGTAGCTTGCTTGTTGTTGAGTGGATCTGGATCTTATAGCTGAGTTGGAGATCTCTGGGAGAGCTTTTGCTGTTTGATATTATGTGGAGCTGGGAGGTCTCCTGTGGACCAGTGTCCTGAACTCAGCTCTCCCACCTCAGAGGTACAGGCCTGACACCTGAACAGAGCACCAAGACCCTGTCAGCCACATGGCTCAGAAGAAAAGGGAGAAAAAAGAAAGAAAAATAAAATAAAGTTATTAAAATAAAAATTTTTAATTATTAAAAATAAAAAAATTTAGAAAGTAATACAAAAAAGAAGAAAAAAGGAAAGAAAAAGGAGAGCAACCAAAGCAAAAAACAAATCCACCAATGATAACAAGCACTAAAAACTATACTAAACAAACAAACAAACGAACAAAAAAAAGAGACAGACAGAACTCTAGGGCAAATGGTAAAAGGAGAGCTATACAGACAAAATTACACAAAGAAGCATACACATACACACTCACAAAAAGAGAAAAAGGAAAAAAAAATCTATATATCTATGTATAAGAAAACAAAAAAGAAGAGAGCAACCAAATCAATAAACAAATCTACCAATGATAATAAACTCTAAATACTAAACTAAGATAAACATAAAATCAGAAACAAATTGATGCAGAAAGCAAACCCCAAGTCTACAGTTACTCCCAAAGTCCACTGCCTCAATTTTGGGATGATTCATTATCTCTTCAGGTATTCCAGAGATGCAGGGTACATCAAGTTGATTCTGGAGATTTAATCCGCTGCTCCTGAAGCTGCTGGGAGAGATTTCCCTTTCTCTTCTTTGTTCGCACAGCTCCTGCGGTTCAGCTTTGGAATTGTCCCTGCCTCTGCGTGTAGTTCTCCTGAGGGCGTCTTTTCTTCTCTCAGACAGGATGGGGTTAAAGTAGCAGCTGATTAGGGGGCTCTGGCTCACTCAGGCTGAGGGGAGAGACGGGTATGGAATGCGGGGCGAGCCTGCAGTGGCAGAGACTGGCATGACGTTGCAACAGCCTGAGGTGTACTGTGTGTTCTCCCAGGAATGTTGTCCCTGGATCATGGGCCCCTGGCAGTGGCAGCTGTGCTGATAGCCACAGCTCGCGCCTGTCTCTGGAGCTCGTTTAGGCGGTGCTCTGAATCACCTCTCCTCATACACCCTGAAACAATGGTCACTTGCCTCTTAGGCAGTTCCAGACTTTTCCCCAGACTCCCTCCCGGCTAGCCGTGGTGCACTAGCCCCCTTCAGGCTGTGTTCATGCCGCCAACCCCATTCCTCTCCCTGGGATCTGACCTCCGAAGTCCGAGCCTCAGCTCCCAGCCCCGCCTGCCCAGGTGGGTGAGCAGACAAGCCTTTCCGGCTGGTGAGTGCTGGTCGGCACCGATCCTCTGTGCGGGAATCTCTCTGCTTTGCCCTCCGCACCCCTGTTGCTGCGCTCTCCTCCGCGGCTCTGAAGCTTCCCCACGCCACCCCGTCTCCACCAGTGAAGGGGCTTCGTAGTGTGTGGAAACTTTTCCTCCTTCACAGCTCCCTCCCAGATGTGCAGGTCCCATCCCTATCCTTTTGTCTCTGTTTATTCTTTTTTCTTTTGCCCTCCCCGGGTACGTGGGGAGTTTCTTGCCTTTTGGGAGGTCTGAGGTCTTCTGCCAGCATTCAGTAGGTGTTCTGTAGGAGTTGTCCCACATGTAGATGTATTTCTGATGTATTTGTGGGGAGGAAGGGAATCTCCACGTCTTACTCCTCTGCCATCTCGAAGGTCTCTCTAATACTATGTTAAATAATAGTGGTAAGAGTGGACAACTTTGTCTTTTTCCTGATCTTAAAGGCAATGCTTTCAGCTTTTCACTTTGAGTATGATATTAGCTGTGGGTTTGTCATATATGGCTTTTATTATGTTGAAGTATGTTCCCTCTATTACCACTTTGTTGACAGTTTTTATCATAAACTGATGTTAACTTTTATCAAAACTTTTTTCTGCATTTGTTGTAATGATCATATGATTTTTACCCTTTGTTTTGTTAATGTGGTGTATCATGTTGACTGAGTTGCAGATACTGAGCCATCTTTGCATGCCTGGGATAAATCCCACTTGATTATGGTGTATGATCCTTTTAATGTATTGTTGAATTTTGTTTGTTAATATTTTGTTGAGGATTTTTGCATCTATGTTTATCTGGGATGTTGACCTATTGTTTTCTTTTTGTTTTTACTGTCTTTGATTTTGGTATGTATGTTGGCCTTATAGAGTGTATTTGGATGTGTTCCCTCTTCAATCTTTTGGAATAATTTGAGAAGAATAGGTAATAATCCTTCTTTAAATATTTGGTAGAATTCACCAGTGAAGCTGTCTGGTCTTGGACTTTTGTTTGTTGGAAGGTTTTTAATTAGTGAATCTCCTTACTAGTCATCTGTTAGTTCAGATTTTCTATTTTATTATGATAAGTCTTTGTAGGTTGTGTATTTATAGGACTTTATCCATTTCTTCTAAACAACAAATTGGCTGTCCAATTTGTTTGCATGTAATTGTTCATAATAATCTCTTATAATACTTTATATTTCTGTAGTGTTGGTTGTAACTTTTCCTCTTTCATTTCTGATTTTATTTATTTGAGCCCTCTTTCCTTCTTGAAAAGTCTGGCTAAAGGTTTATCAATTTTGTTTATTTTTTCAAAGAACCAGCTCTTAGTTTCATTGATTTTTTTCTATTGTTTTTTAGTGCCTATTTCATTTATTTCTGCTCTGATCTTTATTATTTCCTTCCTTTTAGTAACTGTGTGGGGGTGTTTGTTCTTCTTTCTCTAGTTCCTGTAGGTGTAATTTTAAATTGTTTGAGATTTTTCTTGTTTCCTGAGATAGACCTGTATCACTATAAACTTTCCTCAGAGAACTGCTTTTGTTGCATCCCATAGATTTTGCAATGTTGTATTTCCACTTTCATTTATCTCAAGGTATTTTTTGATTTTCTCTCTGATTTCTTCAGTAACTCATTTGTTGTTTTCTAGCATGTTGTTCAGACTCCACATGTTTGTGTTTCCAGGTTCTTCTTGTAGTTGACTTCTTGTCTCATACCTTTGTGGCCAGAAAAGATGCTTAATATGATTTCAGTCTTCTTAAATTTACTGAAACCTGTACATGGACTAACATGTGATCTACCCTGGAGAATATTCAATGTGAACTTGAAAAGAATGTGTATCCTGCTGTTTTTTTGATGAATGTTTTGTATACCTATTAAACGATCTGGCCTGATGTGTTGTATAAGCCAAATGTTTCCTTTTGATTTTCTGTCTGGATCATCTGTCCATTGATGTAAGTGGGGTGTAAACGTCCCTTTCTATTATTATACAATTATGTATTATTGTTATATTATTCTACGATTATAATAATTCTTGTTAAATTATTATAAAATCTTTCCCTTTATGTGTATTTGAATTTGCTTTATGTAGTTAAATGTTCTTATGTTGAGTGTATATATATATTTACAAGTGTTTTCCTTTTTGTTGGGATGATCCCTTTATCATTATATTATGCCCTTCTCTGTATCTTGTAATAGTCTTTTTTTAAAGTCTATTTTGTCTGATATAAGTATAGTTAGTCCAGCTTTCTTTTAATTTCCATTTGAATGGAATACCTTTTTCCATTCCCCCACTTTCAGTCTTCCTGTTGGTAACTCATTTTTTTTTTCACAATTCCATTCTAATATATATATGGTATTTCTGAGTTTATCTCTTTGTGGAGCTTTTCTTAGTGGATGCTCTACATATTGCAGTCCACTTGTGTTGACATTTTACCAGTTTAAGAGTAGAAATCTTCCCCCCCTTTATATCTTTTCACTCTCCCCTGTTTATATGTTTGCCCTAAATATTTCCTTTAAATATTTAAATGGAGTATTTGAACATTAGAACTGTATCAGCTAGTTATAATTTTTTATATCAACCATCAAACATAAATAAGAAAACTGAAGAGAAGGAAATTGTATTTACCTATATTTTTACTCTCCACATTCTGTTTTTCTCTCTGATATTCCAAAATTCTTTTCAAAAATAATTTCCTTCTTGTTTAGCCATTCTCCTTTAGCCATTCTTAAGGAAGATCTGCTGGCAACAAATTCTCTTAGTATTTCTTCATCTGAGAATATCTTAATTTCACCTTTATTCCTATAAAATATTTTTAGTGGATATAGAATTCTTGGTTGAAAGTTATTTTCTCTCATCACTTAGAATATGTGTGCCACCTCCTTCTGGCCTCCATGGTTTCTGATGACAAATCTGCTGTTATTCAAATTATTTCTCTCTATATATAAGACATCATTTCTTCTTTAATGCTTTCTATATTTTTGTTTACTTTGTTTTCAGTTTTGAGAAATTTGAGTATGATGTCTTGGTGTGGATTTCTTTAGGTTTATCTCCTTTGGAATTCACTGAGTTTCTTGATTCTTTATATTATTCTTTGCTAAATTTTCAGCTATTATTTCTTCAAGTACATTTTTCAGTCTCATCCTCTTTCTGCTCTCCCCAATGACATGAATGTTAGATATCTTGTTATAGTCCCACAGGCCTTTGAGCCTCTGTTCTTTTTTGTTTTTTTTTCAGATTATTTTCTTTCTGTTTTTCAGATTAGGTAATTTCTATTGTTCTCTCTTCAAATTCAATAATTCTTTCCTCTGTCCCCTTCATTTTGCTGTTCAGCCCATCCATTGAATTTTAAATTTTTGATTATTTCATTTTACAGTTCTAAAATTTCCGTTTGGTTCTTGAATTGATTTACTAAGATTTTTAATTTCTTTGATAATACTTTCTATTATTCCATTTGTTTCAAATGTGTTCATAAATGCTTGAAACATTTTTTTGATGATTGCCTTAAACTTTCAGGTAATTCACATATCTCTGTCATCTCAGTGTTGGCATCTATTGATTTTCTTTGTTTTTTCTTTGTTTCATTTAGGTTGAGATTTTCTTGGGTCTTTTTATGATGAGTGACTTTCAGTTGACATTTAGAAATTTTGGGCATTATGTCATGAGAACTGGATCTTCTCTAAACCTTCCTTTTTAGCAGGCTTTGTTTGACACTATTTTGACAGGGGAATTTACTGCTCCATTACTGCCAGGTGGGAGTAGAAGTGGGGTTTTGTAGAAATCCATGTTCTCCACTTGACCTTCAATTACAGTGAGGGAGGGGATCATCTCCTCACTACTGTTTTGCAGGGGCAGGTGGGGAGCTCTGATTTCCATTGATACCTGTATGACTGGGAGGGATAGGAGCACCTCATTACCACTTCCTGACACCATGGATTGGGACTTGGCTTTATTACTTTGGGGCAGTTCTGTAAGTTCTGACTCTACCAGTCCAACTCTGACTATTCTATTGAGGAGAAGAAGGGACATCTTGTTACTGCCAGATAGGTGTGGAATTCCATGTTCCCCAACTGGTCTCCACTGACATTGCAGAAAGGGCAGCACAGTTATTATTATTGTTAGGATTGAAAGTCCTGGCTCCTTACTGATCCTTTTCTGACACCACACCCACTGGAAGGCTAGGAGATTGGGATGCCTTGTTAGAGCCTGGCAAGGATGGAAGTCTAGGCTCCCCACTTGGCTAGTGGAATTTGTGGAATGGGTGGGGCTACAATTTTTTCTCTGTGTTTTTGTCTGGAGTGGAATGGTTATATTCTAAAAGTTTTTTTTTTTTTTCTCTTGCAAGGTTTTTATTTTCCTGGTCTTTTGGCTAGAGAGAGGAGGTTTGTCTGGAGTATATGCAGCAATAAGGAATCCAGGGAACTCACCACTGTGTCATTCCTTGTTTCCTGAGCTCTCTTGTTGCTTTGCCTCCTTTTATCAAAGGTTTTCAAAGGCTTCCTATGTTTGTTTTATATATGATGTCCAGGGTTTTTAGTTGTATTTAGAAAAGGAATAAGAAAAAGTGTCTACTCCATCTTCATGGATGCAGGATTCCCCTTCATTCTGTTATTTTTACTAAGTAATGTGGTAGGCAGAATAATCATTCCCCAAATATATACACATCCCAATCTCTGGAACCTGTGAATAAATTACCTTACATGACAAAAGAGACTTTCCAGATGTGATTACATTAAGGATCTTCAGAGAAGGAGGTTATCCTGGGTTACTGGAGTGGACGCAAACTAATCACACAGGTACTTAAAATTGGAGCACTTTTTCCAGTTCTGGTCAGAGAGAAATGTAATGACAGGAGACTATCAGAGAGATGCAATATTGCTGTCTCTTGAAGATAGAGGAAGGGTTGCTGGTGGCCTCTAGAAGTGGGAAAAGGCAAGGAAATGAATCCTCCTCTAGAGCCTTCAGAAAGGAATATAACCCTATTAACTTTTTTGTTTTAGCCCAGTGAGACCTGAGTCAGACCTCTAACCTACAGAACTCTAAGATAATACATTTGTATGGTTTTAGTCCACTAAGTTTTTGGTAATTTGTTATAGCATCAATAAAAGTAAAATCAATAAAAATTAATTTATTGTTCCTATAAAGCAATAATCAAATCAAACCTTTATCTGAAGACTGCTAATAATTTTATTTCAGTTTGAATAAAAATATATAGAGATACAAATTACCTTATGAGTTATCATTGCTTATTTTCTGGAAAACACACATTTTTTGAGTGGTTAAGAATTCCAAAATGAGATAATTTATGTATATCTTGTATGTGCTTGGTTTGTAAAAGATGTTCAATAAATGTCTATTGAAGTTGTTAAATACCGGAGGAAAACAAATAGTGGTGGCAAAATGTCATTTCTTAAATCTTTAGAATGTACAAACCAGCTAATATTATTTGAATTATTTTAGCATTGCATCATATTTGTATTTTACAGTTAGTGAAGGTAGTTCTCTAATGGATATTGAAAATGTAATTCTGGCTACAGTCCATGATGAAGAAGAAGACAACTCAGAGGCAGTATTGAAATCTGATAAGTTCCAACAGGACTTATTTTTTATGGAACGAGTTATAATGGAAAATATATTTCAGCCAAAACTTGCAGCTTATCGTCAGCTTCCTGTTTTAAAAGGTATTTAATACATTATATACTAAAAATCTTTTGTAAAAAAACATGGTGTTGTTTTGAAATAACGATTTTGTACTTTAAAAAAGGTATTTAAAAATAATCACTTTTAGTTAAGCTCAAATAATTTAAAAAATCAAATGATGTTATTATTTCTAAATGCAATATCTAGACTGAGTTATCACTGATCAGAAGACATTTTTATATAGTTTACAGCACTAAACATATGAGTAGCAAGAGAGTCCAGACCAGGAACCTGAAAGAAAAAGGTGTAGACCTTTACCTTTGGCCCTTTCCTCTCCATTGTCCCCTCATTGAATTATTCTCTCATAATCAGACCCCCCTTTCCATTGCCATTTATACTTTCCAGGTTCTAGCTTTTATTACCTCTCCCTAATTTTATTACATACTCTTATTGCTACAAATCCCATCTCATAGATTCACAAAATATTTTGTAGGATTTGAGAGATTATCTAATTCAGCTTTTCAATTTCAATTCCTAGCTTTCAAGTATGACTTAGGGCCAACTCCTTTAAGAAATCTTTCTTGATCCTTCGAGTCAAAACTGATCTTCTACATCAAAAAATTAGGTTACAAAATTGCGTGTGTGACAAATGGATGTAAACCTTTTTGCTTACTTACATCTAAGAATATTGAGAAACTATGTTTCTTATCTCACATTAGGTTGATGTTTTAAAATTTTTATCATATATATAAATTTTTCATCCCATAATTAGAGTTATAAGATTAAAATTTTACTGAGTACTGTAAATTTTGATGTTTTAAAAACAAAACTGGTGGTAGATCACTTCTTTAAATATATCTGAGAAATAGAAATATAGTAGGAAATTTTTTAATGAGGTAAGATTTACATATAATGAAATACATATATTTAACTGCATAATTTGATATATTTAAGAATGTATAAGCCTATATAACTAATACTGTAATCAAGACAGAAAATATATTTAACAACCCCAAAAGTTCCCTTCTGCTGTTTTCCAGTTAAAATGTACACGCTTATAGACAGGCATTAAGCTGATTTCTATCACTATAGAGAAATTGTTTTGGTATATCATATAAGTGGGTTCGTATAGTAAGTATTCTTTTGTGTCTGGCTTCTTTTACTTAACATAATGTTTTTGAGATTCATCTACATTGATATGTATATAAGTAGTTCATTTTTTTTCTGAGTACTACTCCTTTTTATGAATATACCATAATAATTTGTATATTCATTCACCTGCTGATGGACACCCGTACATCTTTGAGCTGTTATGAATAAAGCTGCTATGACCATTTTTGTGTTTCTTTTTGTGGATATATGTTTTAATTTCTCTTAGATAAATACCTAGAAATGGAATTATTGGGTCTTTGGATAGATGTATGTATAACTGCAAAATACCTTTCCAGATTATTTGTACCATTTTACAATCCCACAAGAAATATACAGGAGTTGCTCCACCTTCTTCTTTTTTTTTTTTTTTTTTTGGCTGTGGTAGGTCTTCATTGCTGAACGGGGGCTACTCTTCATTGCAGTGCACGGTCTTCTCATTGCGGTGGCTTCTCTTGCTGCAGAGCATGGGGTCTAGGCACGTGGGCTTCAGTAGTTGTGGTACACGGGCTCAGTAGTTGTGGCTCACAGACTATAGAGTGCAGGCTCAGCAGTTGTGGTGAATGGGCTTAGTTGCTCGGCGGCATGTGGGACCTTCCCGGACCAGGGCTTGAACCCGTGTCCCCTACATTGGCAGATGGATTCTTAACCACTGCCACTAGGGAAGCCCCGCATTCTTGATAATGCCTGCCGTTGGCAATCTTTTTAATAACTTTTTTTGTCATTTGTATATCTTCTTCTGTGTAATATTTGGTCAAGTTCTTTGCGCATTTTAAAGTTGAGTTGTCTTTTTTAAAAAAAATCAAGTTGTAGGAGCTTTTTTTTTTTTAATATATTCTGGATACAAGCTCTTTGAAAGATACAACTATTTTCTTTAAGCCTATAACTTATATATTTGTCTGTTGTTGAGCAGACGTTTTTAATTTTGATGAAGTCTTATCTATCAGTTTATCCTTTTGTAGTAAATACTTTCCATGTCTTCTCTAAGAAATCTTTGCCTGCCCCAAGGTTGCAAATGTCTTTGTCTTGTTTCTGAACTTAGGATAAAGGAATTCAGTATTTCATTGTTAAATGAGATGTTAAGTTTAGTTTTTTATAGATGCCTTTTACTGGTTTGAGGAAATTTCCTTCTCATTCCAGTTTGCTAGACATTTTTAAACATAAATGGGTGTTGAATTTTGTTCAAAACATTTTCTAAATTATTAAAACAATTATGTAATTTTTTCCTTTAATCTGTCAATGTGGCCAGTTACAGTGCTTGATTTTAAAATGTTAAAACAAACTGAATTCCTCTGGTTAAACTTCACTTGGTTATGATATATTATCCTTTTTATATACTGTTGAATTCAATTTTCTAATACTCTATTGAGAATTTTCGTGACTAGTCTCGTGCAACATATTTTTCTGTAATTTTCTGTTCCTTTGAAGTTCTTTAGTGTTATGATGGACTTATAGTATGAGTTTTGAAAGTCTTCCCTCATTCTCTGTTTTCAAAAAAATTTTGTGTATTATTTCTTCTTTAAATGTTTCATAAAATTTACCAGTGAAACCATCTGGGATGGAGTTTTCTTTACAGAAAGTTTTCAAATTGCAAATTTAATTTCTTTGACAAATATAGGGTTATTCTATTCCTACCTGTATCAGTTTTGGTAATTTGTGAGGAATTTACCCGTTTTGTCTATGTTGTTGAAATTATATGCATAAAGTTGTTTATAATATCCTCTCTTTAAATTCTTTTGATATCTGTAGGATTTATAGTGATATCTCCTGTTTCATTCTTGATATTGGTCATTTTTGACTTTTCTCTCTTTTTTATTAGTCTGGTTGGGGCTTTTTCAATTATAGTAATCCTTTCAAAAATATCTTCTTGTTTCAATGATTTTCTCAATGTTTTGGTCTTTTTAAAAAAAACTTCAGTTATTTTCATTTTTACTTTTATGTTTTTCTTCGTTGAATTTAATCTACTCTTCTTTTTGTAGCTTCTTAAGATGGAAGTTTGGATCATTGATTTTACATCTTTTTTCGTGTCTAAGATAGGCATTTAATACTATAAATTTTCCTGCCTCTTACAAATATTGATATCTTGTGTTTTTATTATTATTCAGTTCCAAATAATTTTTAATTTTCCCTGTGGGTTTTTCTTTGATGTTTAGGTTAGTTAAAAGTATACTGTTTAGTTTCCAAGTTTTTAGTAATTTTTAATTCATCTTTTCTTACTGAATTCTAATTTAACATCGGCATGGTGGTCAGAGAACATATTCTATATGACTTCTACCCTTTGAAATTTATTAAGAATTGTTTTATGGCCCAGCATATGATGAATGTTCCACATTCAAGAAGATGGGGTATTCTATTATTTAGTGCAGTATTCTTTAGATGTTAATTATGTCAAATTGATTGATAGTGTTTTACAAATCTTTCATTTTTATTGAGTTTTTGCTGACTTGTTCTATCAACTAATGAGAGAGTATTTTTAGAATCTTTAATTATGATTATGGATTTGTCTCTATTTTCTCTAGGCTTATTAATTTTACTGTATATATTTGAGAGCTTTATTATCAGATACATTCATACTTAAATTGTTCTATCTAGTCTAGACCCCTACCTTCACACACTTTAGAAAAAGCTAATTTAAAAAGCAAGATAATCTGAACATAAGTTCACTGCTTGATAAAACAAACTTCAAACTGTATTGTTTGGAAGAAAACACAATCTGGTCATTCATGCTGTAAATTTTATGATGTACAGCCTCCAATAAAAATAATTACTAGTCACATAAAGAAGCAGGAAAATGTGAGCCATAACTGAGAAAAATCAGTTAATAGAAACAGATGAAAAGATGACTGAGATGGTGTGAAAGCAGACAAGGACTTTTTTTTTAAAAATAGATCTTTTTTGGAGTATAATTGCTTCACAATATTGTGTTAGTTTCTGTTATACAACAAAGTGAATCAGACATATGCATACACCTGTCCCCACATCCCATCCCTCTTGAGCCTCCCTATGCCACCCCTCTAGGTCATCACAAAGCACTGAGCTGTTCTCCCTGTGCTATGCTGCTGCTTCCCACTAGCTAACTATTTTACATTCGGTAGTGTATATATGTTGATGCTACTCTCACATCACCCCAGCTTCCCCCTCCTACCCCGTGTCCTCAAGTCCATTCTCTATGTCTATGTCTTTATTCCTGCCCTGCAGCTAGGTTCATCAGTACCATTTTTTGTTTTAGATGCCATATATATGTATTAGCATATGGTATTTGTTTTTCTCTTTCTGGCTTACTTCACTCTGTATGACAGATTCTAGGTCCATCCACCTCACTACAAATAACTCAATTTCCTTTCTTTTTATGGCTGAATAATATTCCATTGTATATATGTGTTACATCTTCTTTATCCATTTATCTGTCGATGGACATTTAGGTTGGTTCCATGTCCTGGCTATTGTAAATAGTGTTGCAGTAAACATTGTGGTACATGTCTTTTTGAATTATGGTTTTCTCAGCGTATATGCCCAGTAGTGGGATTGCTGGATCATATGGTAGTTCTATTTTTAGTTTTTAAAGGAACCTCCATACTGTTTTCCATAGTGGTTTTATCAATTTACATTGCCACCAACAGTGCAGGAGGGTTCCCTTTTCACCACACCCTTTCCAGCATTTATTGTTTCTAGGTTTTTTGATAATGGCCATTCTGACTGGCATGAGGTGATACATCATTGTAGTGCTTTTTCTGGTTGTTTTTTAAAATTTTTATTTATTTATTTTTGGCTGCGTTGGGTCTTTGTTGTTGTGCACGGGCTCTCTCTGGTCATGGCAAGTGGGGGCTACTCTTCGTTGCAGTGCATGGGCTTCTCATTGCGGTGGCCTCTCTTGTTGCGGAGCACGGGCTCTAGGCACGCGGTCCTCAGCAGTTGTGGCATGCAGGCCCAGCAGTTGTGGCTCGTGGGTTCTGCAGTGCAGGCTCAGTAGCTGTGGTGCATGGACTTAGTTGCTCTGTGGCATGTGGGATCTTCCCAGAACAGGGCTTGAACCCGTATCCCCTGCATTGGCAGGCAGACTCCCAACCACTGCAGCAGCAGGGAAGTCCCCTCACTGTACTTTTGATTTGCATTTCTCTAATAACTAGTGATGTTGAGCATCTTTTCATGTGCCTTTTGGCCATCTGTATGTCTTCCTTGGTGAAATGTATATTTAGGTCTGCTGTCCATTTTTTAACTGGGTTGTTTGTTTTTTTGATATTGAGCTCCATGAGCTGTTCGTATATTTTGGAGATTAATCCTTTGTCTGTTGTTTAATTTGCAAATATTTTCTCCCATTCTGAGGGTTGTCTTTTTGTCTAGTTTATGGTTTCCTTTGCTGTGCAAAAGATTTTAAGTTTAATTAAGTCCCATTTGTTTTTATTTCCATTACTCTAGAAGGTAGGTCAAAAAAGATCTTGCTGTGATTTATGTCAGAGTGTTTTTCCTATGTTTTCCTCTAAGAGTTTTATAGTGTCTTGTCTTACATTTAGGTCTTTAATCCATTTGGAGTTTATTTTTGTGTATGGTATTAGGTAGTGTTCTAATTTCATTCCTTTACATGTAGCTGTCCAGTTTTCCAAGCACAACTTATTGAAGAGGCTGTCTTTTCTCCATTGTATGTTCTTGCCTCCATTGTCGTAAATTAGGTGACCATATGTGCGTTGGTTTATCTCTGGGCATTCTATCCTGTGCCATTGATATATATTTCTGTTTTTGTGCCAGTACCATACTGTCTTGATTACTGTAGCTTTGTGGTATAGTTTGAAGTCAGGGTGCCTGATCCCTCCAGCTCTGCTTTTCTTTCTCAAGACTGCTTTGGCTATTCGGGGTCTTTTGTGTTTTCATATGAATTGTAAAATTTTTTGTTCTAATTCTGTGAAGAATGCCATTGGAAGTTAAATAGGGATTGCATTGAATCTGTAGATTGCTTTGGGTAGTATAGTCATTTTCACAATGTTGATTCTTCCAATCCAAGAACGTGGTATGTTCCTCCATCTGTTTATGTCATCTTTGATTTCTTTCATCAGTGTTTTATAGTTTTCTGAGTACAAGTCTTTTGCCTCCTTATGCAGGTTTATTCCTAGGTATTTTATTCTTTTTGTTGCAGTGGTAAATGGGAGTGTTTCCTTAATTTCTCTTTCTGATTTTTGTTGTTGGTATATAGGAATGCCAGAGATTTCTGTGCATTAATTTTGTATCCTGCTACTTAACCAAATTCATTGATTAGTTCTAGTAGTTTTCTGGTGGCATCTTTAGGATTTTTTATGTATGGTATCATGTCATCAGCACACAGAGAAAGTTTTATATCTTCTTTTCCAATTTATATTCCTTTTATTTCTTTTTCTTCTCTGATTGCTGTGGCTAGGACTTCCAAAACTATGTTGAATAAGAGTGGCGGGAATGGGCATCCTTGTCTTGTTCCTTATCTTAGTGGAAATGCTTTCAGTTTTTCACCATTGAGTATGATGCTTGCTGTGGTTTGTCATATATGGCCTTTATTATGGTGAGGTAGGTCCCCTCTATGCCCATTTTCTGGAGAGTTTTTATCCTAAATGGGTGTTGAATTTTGTCAACAGCTTTTTCTGCATCTATTGAGATGATCATATGGTTTTTATTCCTTAATTTATTAATGTAGTGTATCACATTGATTGATTTGCGTATACTGAAGAATCCTTGCATCCCTGGGATAAATCCCACTTGATCATGGTGTATGATCCTTTTAATGTGCTGTTGGATTCTGTTTGCTAGTATTTTGTTGAGGATTTTTGCATCTACGTTCATCAGTGATATTGGTCTATAATTTTCTTTATTTTGTGATATATTTTTCTGGTTTTGGTATCAGGGTGATGGTGGCTTTGTAGAATGAATTTGGGAGTGTTTCTCCCTCTGCTTTTTTTTGGAAGAGTTTGAGAAGGATTGCTGTTTGCTCTTCTCTTGATGTTTGATAGAATTCTTCTGTAAGGCCACCTGGTCCTGGACTTTTTTTTTGTCAAAGATTTTTAATTACGGTTTCAATTTCATTACGTGTGATCAATCTGTTTATATTTTCTAATTCTTCCTGGTTCAGTCTTGGAAAATTGTACCTTTCCAAGAATTTGTTCATTTCTGCATGGTTGTCCATTTTATTGGCATATAGTTGTCTGTTGTAGTCTCTTATAATCCTTTGTATGCCTGCAGTGTCACTTGTGATTTCTACTTTATAATTTCTAATTTTATTGATTTGTGTCCTCTCCCTTTTTTTCTTGAGTAGTCTGGCTAAGGGTTTATTAATTTTGTTTATCTTCTCAAAGAACCATTTTTTAGTTTTATTGATCTTTGCTATTGTTTTCTTCATTTCTATTTCATTTATTTCTGCTCTGATCTTTATGATCTCTTTCCTTCTACTAACTTTAGGATTTGTTTGTTCTTCTTTCTCTAGTTGCTTTAGGTTTAAGGTTAGATTGTTTATTTGTAGTTTTTCTTGTTTCTTGAGGTAGGATTGTATTGCTATAAACTTTCCTCTTAGAACTGCTTTTGCTGCATCCCATAGGTTTTGGGTCATTGCATATCATTATCATGTGTTTCTAGGTATTTTTTAATTTCGTCTTTGAGGCCTTCAGCAATCTCTTGGTTATTTAGTAACGTATTCTTTAGCCTCCATGTATTTGTGTTTTTTACAGTTTTTTCCTGTAATTTATTTCCAATCTCATAGTGTTGTGGTCAGAAAAGATGCTTGATATGATTTCAGTTTTCTTAAATTTACCAAGGCTTGATTTGTGACCCAAGGTGTGATCTATCCTGGAGAATGTTCCATGAACCCTTGAGAAGAAAGTGTATTCTGCTGTTTTGGGATGGAATGTCCTATAAATATCAATTAAGTCCATCTTGTTTAATGTATCATTTAAAGCTGTGTTTCCTTATTTATTTTCATTTTGGATGATCTGTCCATTGGTGTAAGTGGGGTGTTAAAGTCCCTTACTATTATTGTGTTACTGTTGATTTCTCCTTTCATGGTTGTTAGCATTTGCCTTACGTATTGAAGTGCTCCTATGTTGGGTGCATAAGCATTTATAATTGTTATATCTTCTTCTTGGATTGATCCTTTGATCATTATGTAGTGTCCCTCCTTATCTCTTGTAACATTCATTATTTTAAAGTCTATTTTATCTGATACGAATATTGCTACTCCAGCTTTCTTTTGATTTCCAGTTGCATGGAATATCTTTTTCCATCCCTTCACTTTCAGTGTGTATGTGTCCATAGGTCTGAAGTGGGTCTCTTGTAGACAGCATATAGATGGGTCTTGTTTTTATATGCATTCAGCCAGTCTGTGTCTTTTCTTTGGGCATTTAATCCATTTACATTCAAGGTTATTATTGATATGTGTGTTCCTATTACAGTTTTCTTAATTGTTTTGGGTTTGTTTTTGTGCGTCTTTTTCTTTTCTTGTATTTCCCGCCTAGAGAAGTTTCTTTAGCATTTGTTGTAAAACTGTTTTGGTGGTGCTGAACTCTCTTAGCTTTCAATTGTCTGAAAATCTTTTAATTTCTCTGTCGTATCTGAATGAGATCCTTGCTGGATAGAGTAATCTTGGTTGTAGGTTTTTCTCTTTTATCACTTTAAGTATATCCTGCCACTCCCTTCTGACCTTCAGAGTTTCTGCCGAAAAATCAGCTGCTAATCTTATTGGCATTCCTTTGTATGTTATTTTTTGGTTTTCCCTTGATGCTTTTAATATTTTTTTGTGTGTTTAATTTTTGTTAGTTTGATTAATATGTGCCTTGGTGTGTTTCTCCTAGGGTTTATCCTGTGTGGGACTCTCTGCACTCCTGGACTTGGGTGACTGTTTCCTTTCCCATGTTAGGGAAGTTTTCCACTATAATGTCTTCAAATATTTTCTCAGTCCCTTTCTTTTTCTCTTCTTCTTCTGGGACCCATATAGTTCGAATGTTGGTGTGTTTAGTGTTGTCCCAGTGGTCTCTGAGATTGCCTTCAATTCTTTTCATTCTCTTTTCATTATTCTGCTCCTCCGCAGTTATTTCCACCATTTTGTCTTCCAGCTCACTTATTCGTTCTTCTGCCTCAGTTATTCTGTTATTGATTCCCTCTAGTGTATTTTTCATTTCAGTTACTGTGTTGTTCATCTCTGTTTGTTTGTTCTTTAGTTCTCCTAGATCTTTGTGAAACGTTTCTTGTATTTTCTCAATCTGTGCCTCCATTTTTTTCCCGAGATTCTGGATCATTTTTACTGTCATTACTCTGAATTCTTTTTCAGGTAGAGTGCCTATTTCCTCTTCAAGTTTTTGGTCTTGTAGGTTTTTACCTTGCTGCTTCATCTGTGACATAATTTTCTGCCATCTCATTTTTTTTTTTTTTTTTTAATGAGTAGGATTGTGTTCCTGTCTTACTGGTTATTTGGCCTGAGGCTTCCAACTCTGGAGTTTGTAGGCTGTTGGGTAGAACTGGGTCTTGGTGCTGAGATGAGGACCTCTGTGAGACCTCACTCCAGTGAATATTCCCTGGGGTCTGAGGTTCTCTGTTAGTCCAGTGGTTCAGACTCGGAGCTCCCGCTGCAGAGCCGGCCGAACCCCCAGCTAGTGAACGAAGATCCGGTTCACTTGGGGGTTCTTCCCATCTCCTTGGGTGTCAGGGTTCCCCACCAGTGGCCAGCAGGTGCCCTAATTGTAGGGAGACACTAACTCGAGACAAGGAATTTTAAAAAACTATTGTACCCAGAATAGCTAACACAATATTGAAGGAGAAGAACAAAGTTGGAGGACTGGAATTACCTGACTTCAAGAATTACCATAAAGGTACAGTAGTTAAGACAGTGTGGTATTGGTGAAAGAATAGACACACAGATCAATGGAACAGAACAGAAAGCCCGGAATAGATACACATAAGTATAGCCAACTGATCTTTGACCAAAGAGGAAAGGCAATACAATGGAAAGAAAAGATAGTCTTTTCAACAAATGGTACTGGAACAACTGAATATTTATGGGAAAAATAAAGAATGTAGATACAGACCTTACAGTTTTCAGAAAAATTAACTCAAAATGGATCACAAACCTCAATGTAAGATGCAGAACTATAAAACTCATAGAAGACAACACAGGAGAAAATCTAGAGGATATTGGGTATGATGATGACTTTTTAGATTTAACATCAAAGGCATGATCTATTGAAAGAAATAATTGATAAGCCAGACTTCATTGCAATTAAAAAGTTATACCATATTAAAAAAAAAAAGTTATACCATATTGATACTGTATGACCCAGAAATTTCACTCCTGGATATATAGCCAAAAAAACCAAAAACACTAATTCTAAAATGTACATGTACCCCAATGTTCATAGCAGCATTATTTACAATTGCCAAGATATGGAACCAACCTAAGTGTCCATCAACAGATAAACGGATAAAGAAAATATGGTATATATATACAATGGAATACTACTCAGCCAAAAATAGAAATGAAAATTTGCCATTTGCAGCAAAATGGATGGATTTGGAGGGCATTATGCTAAGTGAAATAAGTCAGACAGAGAAAGACATGTACTGTGTATCACTTATATGTGGAATCTAAAAATACAAAAAACTAGTGAATCTAACAAAAGAAGAAGCAAACTTATAGATATAGAGAACAAACTAGTGGCTACCAGTGAGGAGAGGGAACGTAGGAGGGGCCGTGTAGGGGATTAAGAGATACAAACTATTAGGTATAGGATAAGCTACAAGAATATATTGTACAACACATGGAATATAGCCAATTTTTATAATTACTGTAAATGGAGTATAATCTTTAAAAATTATGAATCACTATATTGTACATACTTATATAATATTGTACAGCAACTATACTTCAATAAAAACTAATTTAAAAAAACACAAAAAAACTTATGCCCTATGAAAGACATTGTCAATAGAATGAGAAGTCAAGTCACAGACTGGAGAAAATATTTGCAAAAGACATATCTGGTAAAGGACTCATCCAATATATAAAAATATCTCTTAAAACTCAACAATAAGGAAACAAACAACATAATTTTTAAAAATGGTCAAAAGACCTAACAGATACCTCACCAAAGAGATATATAGAGGGCAAATAAGCATGTAAGAAGATACTCAACATTATATATTAAGGAACTTCCAATTAAAACATCAATGAGATACCACCACAAAACTATTGAATAGCTAAAATCCAAAACATTGATACTACCAAATGCTAGCAAAGATGTGGAGCAACAAGTATTCTCATTCAGTGTTGGTGGGAATGCACAATAGTTCGTCCACTTTGGAAGATAGTTTGGCAGTTTCTTACAAAACTAAACATGCTGTAACCATATGGTCCATAACTGCACTCCTTGGTATTTACCCAAAGGAGTTGAATAATTATATCCACACAGAAATCTGCATGCAGATGTTTATAGCAGCTTTATTCATAATAGCCCAAACTTGAAGGCAAACAAATGTTCTTCAGTAGGTGAATGGATGAATAAATTGCAGTATATCCAGACAATAGAATATTATTCAGCACTAAAAAGAAATTACTTATCGAGCCATGAACAGACATGGAGAAAACCTAAATGCATGTTACTAAGTGAAAGAAGCCAATCTGAAAAGGCTACATGCTCTGATTACAGCTGTATGACATTCTGGAAAGGGAAAAAGTACGGAGACAGTAAAAAAATCAGGCGTTTCCAGGGATTAGAGGGTTGGGAGAAATGAATAAGCAGAGCACATAAGATTTTTAGAGTGATGAAACTATTCTGCATGATACATAATGGTGGGTACATGTCATTGTACACTCATCCAAACCCATAGAATGTACAACACCAAGAGTGAATCCTAATGTAAACTATGGACTTTGGGGGATAAGGATTTGTCAGTATGGGTTCACTGATTGTAACAAATGTACTAGTGGTGCAGGATGTTGATCTGGAAGAGGCTGTGCATATATCTGTGTGTGAGTATTTGGGAACTCTGCACTTTGAGTTCATTTTTGCTGTGTACCTAAAACTACTCTAAAAAAATAAAGTTTATTAAAGAAAAAGCTATAAAAATATGCTTAAGGATTTAAAGAAAATAAGAATACAATGAGGAAAGTAATGAAAGCTACATATAGGACCAAACAGAACTTCTAGAGCTGAAATACATAATACATGAAATGAAAAATTTGCTGTTTGGGTTTAACAGAATACTAAAAACTGAAGAAGATCAGTGAACTCAAAGACAAGCAAGAGGAACATTCCAAACTGGAGTACAGAGATAAACAAGGCCAAAAAAAAAAAAATAAGAGCCTCAGTGACCTGTGTCACAAGATCATGTGATTTAATATGCATGTAATTGGAATTGTAGTACTAGAATAAAGGAGAGGGAAAGCAGAAAAATATTTGAAGAAAGAGTAGCTAGAAATTTTCCATACTTGAAAAAAATCTTTAAACCAACAATTATAAGAAGCTCAATGAAACCCAAGCAAGATAAACACAATGAAAACCACATTGAGGCACATTATAAGTAATATATCAAAAAAAAGAACCTTTAAAAGTTGCCAGAAAAAACATGTTACATTTAGGGAAGAAAGCTAATAATGCCCTTATTTCTTAACAGAAGCCAGAAGCCAGTGCAATGACATTTTTACTGTGCTAAAAAATTCTATATGTAGAGAAAATATCCTTCAAAAATCAAGGTGAAATAAAAACATGTTCAGACAAACAAAAACTGAGAGAATTCATTGCTAGCAGACCAGTACTGTAAAAAATATTAAAGGAAATTCTTCAGACTGATGGAAAATAATAATAGAAACCAGAATCTAAACAAAGAAATGGAGAATGCTAGAATTTGAAAATGTGAGTAAAAGTAAGAGACATTTCTCACCATTTTAAATTTCTTTAAAGATAATTAATTGACAATATAACTCTATATTTTATATGGCAAAGCAAAGGACCTAGAATAACTAAGTCAACTTTGAAACAGAAGAATAAAGTTGAAGGACTTACCCCACCAGATTACAAGTGACTACAAAGCTGCAGTAATCAAGGCGGTGTGGTATTTGTCTAAGGATAGACATATAGATGATTGAAACAGAGTAGTGAGTACAGAAATAAACACAGACCTATATGGTCAATTGATTTTTAACAAACATGCCAAGGTGATTCAATAGAGGAAGGCTGATCTTTTAAAAATGGTGCTGAAACAATTGGATATCCATAGGGGCAGAAAAATGAAGATCAACTGTCACCTCATATGTATAAATTAACTCAGAATGGGCCATAGATTTAAATGTAAAAATTAAAACTATGAAGTTCTAGAAGAAGATATAAGAAAAATTATTTGTGATCTTAGCGTAAGAAAAGATACTTAATACACAAAAATCCCAAGGCATAAAGGAAAAAAAATAAGACTTTTGCAAGTTAAAACACCTGCTCTTTGAATAACACTGATAGGAAAAAAATGCAAGGCAACAGACTAGAAAAATATGTTTACAATACATGCATCTGACTAAAGACTTAAGCTTTGAATATGTAATGGACATTTATTTACAGCCCAGTAAAAAGAAGATAAACAGACTAATGAAAAAACAGACAAAAGATTGTAAAGCAATTATACTCTAATAAAGATGTTAAAAAAATTAGACAAAAGGTTTGAACAGGAACTTCACCCAACAAATAGACACCTGAAAATGTACTAAACATAGTCATCAAGGAAATACAAGTTAAAATCAATACACTAGCCGGAATGGCTGAAATTAAAAAGACTGGCAAAACCAAGTGTTAGCAAAAACATGGAGCAGCTTGGGTTTTTCATATATTGCTGTGTGAGTATAAAATTGTACAACCCAGATGTCTGCTAGGAAGTTCCTTAAAATGTTAAACACAGATCCATCCAATGACCCAATAATCCTTTTCCTGGGTATTTACCCAAGAGAAAAAAATATGTCCACAAAAAAGACTTATATAAGAATGCTCATTATAGCTTTATTCATAATAACCCCAAACTGGAAAAAGCCCAGGTATCCTTCAGTAGGTCAATGCTTAAACAAATGCTGGAGCACTACTTAGCAGTAAAACTGAGTGCACTACTTATATACATAATAACCTTGATGGATTTCAAAAACATTGTTAAGTGAAAGAATTCAGACACAAAAGAATGCATACCAATGGGCCCATTTTCATGATATGCTATAACCAACAAAACTACTCCAAGGTTTTAGAAATTAAACCAGTGCCTGCCTATGGTAGATTAGGTTTGACTGGAAAGTAGCATGAGGAAACTTTTTTGGTTGATGGATATATTCTGCATCTTGATTGGATTGTTGGTTACATCAGTGTGTATATTTATCAAAACTCATCAAACTGTACGGCTAAAACCTATGCATGTCAATGATTGTAATTTTTTTCACAATTAAAAAATGCTGTGGTATTTATATTATCTGGGATTCATTTAAAGAGTGATATACCACTGTTATTTTTTAACAGCTTTATTGAAGTATAAGTGACAATAAACTGCCAATGCTTAAGGCATACAATTCAAAAGCTTTGATATATCACCACAATCAATGAATATATACAATTATATATAATGATATATATGTATATCTCAAATGTTTTTTTCATGTCTTTTATAATCCTTCCTTCTTATTCCTCTTTGCCCCTCTCCTATCCTTAAGAAGCCACTGATTTGCTTTATATCCTTATATAGATTAGTTGTTTGCATTTTCTAGAATTTTATATAAATGTACATTATGTACTCTTTTTTATCTAGCTTCTTTTCCTCAGCAAAATTATTAAAAACAAAATTATTATTTCAGATTCACTCATGTGGTTGCATGTATCAATTGTTCACTCTTTTTTATTACTGACTAGTATTCCATTGTATGAATATCCTATACTATGTTTATCCTTTCACCTGTTGATTTATATTTGTTTCTAGTCTGGGGCCATTACAAATAAAGTTGGTAAAAATATTGGTATACAAGTCTTTGTACGGGCATTTGCATTCATTTTTCTTGGGTCAGTACCTAGGAGTGGAATGGGTGGATCACATGTGAGATACAAATTTAACTTTCTTTCTTTTCTCATATATGCTTTCTAAGCAGTGCTTTAGCTGAAACTCATAAGATTTGATATGTTGTATTTTCAGTTCATTAAAATGTATTTTAAAATTTCTCTTGAGACTTCGTTGACCCATGTGTTGTTATAAATGTGTTAATATACAAATATTTTGGAATTTTCTAGCTATCTTTCTCTTATTTCTAATTTAATTCCATTGTGGTCTAAAGTCGTTTTATGGTCCATAATATGGTTCATCTTAAAGAATGTGCTATGGTACTTGAGAAGAACATATATTCTGGTGTTTTTGAATAGAATGTTCTATTAATGTTGGTTAGGTCAAGTTGGTTGATAGTGATGTTCAGGCCATCTGATTTTCTGCCTACTTGTTCTACCAGTTATTGAGAGAGGAGTGTTGAAATCTCCAATTATAATTGTGTATTTATGTCTCCTTTCAGAGCTATTGGTTTTGATTGTTTATTTGTTTCATGTATTTTGAAGTTGTTAGGTACATACATATTTTGGTTTGTTATAATTCTTGGAGAATCAATTGCTGAGTTTGCTAATTTATGCAGGCAGAGATCTGAGGAATATAGGTGGAAATGGGCATTAAGGGTATAGGATAATGATGGAAGGAATATAAAGTCAGACCAGGTCAAAGTTAATATGGTTCCACTGAGCGGAGATTCTGGGTACAGTGTTGTAGTTTAAGGATTAGAGATGGCTTTAAGAATTTTTTATTTGGTTGGCTGATAATGGACCAAAATGTGGCCTTTACTAAGTGGAGCTGAAGTATCAGAACTGTCTTGGTATACTCTAAAGAAAGGTATCCAAAGGCATAGGGACTTTCTAACGTTAGAGCGGACTTATCATGATGACCTGCCTGGTCACTCCAGGAGGGTCCAGATAACATACCTTTCATCACAATTGTGAGAAATAAACTTGTGAGGGAGAGCCCCAACATCCTTGAAGAGCTCTGTGGTCACTCTTCTGTAGGTCAGAATTTATAGTGAGAGCTGCTGCCTCTGAACTGGGGCCTTAAATACAATAAGGGTAATTGGATCCTGAAGGTGAGGGGGCTAAAGGGCAGCATTTAATTGCCAGAGGAAATGTAGGCGTGGTTACCATAATGGGGACAAGGCAGTAATGAGATTAGTCTGACTTGCAGAGACCCAGGGCACTGGCTAGTTGATTATGATGTCCTTAGAAGAGAAATCGGTAGGTGGTGTATTAGTTTGCTAGGACTGCCATAACAAAATACCACAAACTGAGTGGCTTAAACAATAGAAATTTACTTCCTCACAGTTCTGGGGGCAGGAAGTCCAAGATCCAGGTGCCAGCAACATTGGTTTCCTCTGAGGCCTCTCTCCTTGGCTTGCAGATGGCCACCCTCTTGCTGCCTCTTTACATGGTCTTTTCTCTGTGTGTGTGTGCATCCCTTGTCTCTCTTGATGTGTCTAAATTTCCTCTTCTTATAAGGATACCAATCATATTGGGTTGGGACCCACACTAATAGCCTAATTTTACCTTAATCACCTCTTTAAAGCCCTTGTCTCAAAATACTATTACATTCTGAGGTACTACATTCTTAGGACTTCAATATATGAATTTTGGGGAGAAATGATTCAGCCCATAACAGACAGACTTCTTGTAAATTCTTAATCTGTGTAAGCAGTAGAGTTCTAGGTCAAGTGTTTCTAACTTGAAACACTAAAAAACAAAGTCACAGCCCCTTAACCTATTCCTATTCTTGAGCCAGTTTATAGAACCAGAACTTCTTGAATGAAGGGGAGACTGGGTCCCTTTGAGAATGTATCACGCTACACTGCCAAGAATGTATACTGTTAATATTTATCCCAGCTTTCCCCATAGGGATCTGTAGCCTTTTACAAGGGTGACTGTGCATTGCGGATAAGGAAATAATCAGAAATTTCAGGGATTACTGAACAGTGGCTCTGAGTTCACACTAGCTCTGGGAGACCCAAAACATCACTGGAGTCTACAAGTCAGAGTAAGGACTTGTAAAAGTCAGGTGATCTACAGAATTTTAGATCAGGTTCATCTCACAGTGGGTCCACTGAATCATCCTGTGGTTATTTCCCCTGTTCCAGAAATAGAAATAGAAATATTCAGAAACTGGCAGAATCCCCACATGTGATTCTTGACCTGTGGAGTGAGGGCTAATATGGGAGGAAAAGGCGAAGTGGAAGCCACTAGAGCTGCCTATACCTATGAAAATAGTACATCATAGCAATACCACCTTTCTGGAGGGATTTCAGAGATTAATGCTACCACCAAGGACCTGAAATATGCAGGAATTGTTGACTCTCACCATTCAACTCATCTGTTTAGCTTACATAGAAAACACACGGATCCTAGAGAAAAACAGTGGATTATTGTAAACTTAACCACGTGGTGACTCCAATTGCAGCTGTTGTTTCAGATAGGGTTTCACTGCCTGAGCAAATTAACGTATCTCATGGTGCCTGGTGTGTAGCTATTGATAAGACAAATGTGTTTTTTTCCCTCAATACCTGTTGGTAAAACCACCAGAAGCTATTTGCTTTCAGCTGGTCAGGTTAGCAGTACACCTTCACGGTTCTGCTTCATGTCATAATTTAGTCTGCAGGGAGCTTTCCCTTCAGCAGAACATCACACTGGTCCATTACATTGATGGTTTTGTGCTGATTGGACCTAGTGAACAGGAAGTAGACTTAACTGGTAAGACATTTGCATGTCAGAGGGTGAGAAATAAATCTGACAAAATTTCAGGGACCTTCCACCTCAGTGAAATTTCAAAGGGTCCAGTGGCATGGAATATGTCAAGATAAATACCTTCTAAGGTGAAGGATACATTGTTGCATCTGGTTCCCCTTCAACCGAAAAAAAAAGAGACACAATGCCTAGTGGACCTCTTTGCATTTTAGAGGCAACATATTCCTCATTTGGATGAGTCCTCTGGTCCATTTACTAAGTGGTCTGAAAAACCAATAGCTTTGAGTGGGGCCTAGAATGACAGAAGATTCTGCAACAGGCTCAGGCAGCTATTCAGGGTACCCAGTCCCTTGGGCCATATGACCCAGCAGATCCAATGATGGCTGAAGTGTCAGTGGTAGATAGAGATGCCCTTTGGAGACTTTGGTAGATTCCTGTAGGTATAGAGCGCAATGATCTTCTTTTTGATTTGACTTAATTTTAGAACCAGAACCTGAAGAACCTGAAGACTTTTTAGTAGGTGAAAAACTTGAAGAGGTAGAAGAAGAGGCTAAGAAGGAAGAGGAAGAAGAAATAGAAATGGGTTCAGAACAATCAACAATACCAGCCAATTTGGAACGACTTTGGTCCTTTTCCTGTGACTTAACCAAAGGCCTTAATGTGAGCAGCCTTGCCTGGAATAAAAAAAATCCAGTAAGTTATCAAACATTTTAGTAATTCTGTCTCTAGCATTTAAGGGCACTTGTCAAGTATTAATGAAAACTTTTTTTTCTCAGCTATTAGGCAAGGGCTTTAGATGGACGTAACCCCTAGTTTTAAAATTCCTCTAAAAACAAGTTTATGTTTTTAAAAGGGGAAAATGCAAACAGTTACAAAATGATGGTTTTCTCCTTTAATATGAAAATGTCACCATTTTTATTTTAGGAGATGTACTTGGGACATGGCATTCTCTGAATCCACATGAGATATTAAGTGAACAAGAAGATAGTATATATTTATTTAGTTTAACATGGTACCAAACTCATGTGCCCAAATTTGTATTCTCTTTAAAGTAGTCATATTTGGAAGTATATACTTAATCCAGTGACCCTGAACATGTGCAAAATGATTTTGAGATTCCTTAAAATACTATAACTACTAATAGCAGCAAATACTTAAACAGCACCTACTATGTACCAGGCACTATTGTAAATGTTTTACTTGTATTATTACAACTCTACTATTTTCCTCATTATGTTGATGAGGAAACTAAGGCACAGAAAGGATAAATAACTTGCCCAAAGTTATATAACCAGTAAGTGAAACAGAATTCAAACCCAGACATCTGGCTCCAGAGTTCTTGCTTTTAACTACTGCACTGCTAAGAATCATCCTGAGGAGAATTAGATGAATCATCAAGTGGGAGAATGGTATGTTTGCTTGTCAAAAACAGATGATTATAGAGTAATGAGACTTATTTTTTCCTGTGGTTTATAAACTCATTCTGAAGACATGATTCTCCACTAGTAATTTCAAAAATATTTTGTGTAGTGGCACTACCTTTGGAATAAATATTTGGCGTATTTTTAAAATGGTCAAAACTAATTTGTTTAAATTGTCTTGTATTATCCATGTTTTAAGAATTAGCCTTATTATTTTATTGCTACACCTTATAAGGTACTGTGCACAAACATGATAGTTGTTATGGCTATTAAATGGGTGAATGGAGTCAAAAGGTACAAACTTCCAGTTATAAAATAAATAAGTCATGCTGTAATGTGCAGCATGGTGACTATAGTTAATAATACTGCATTGCATATTTGAAAGTTGCTAAGACAGTAGATCTTAAAAGTTCTCATCACAAGAAAAAAATTCTGTAGCTATGTATAGTGATGCATATTAACTAGACTTTTTGTGATGATCATTTCACAATATATACAAATATTGAATCATTATGTTGTACACATGAAACTAATATAATGTATGTCAATTATACCTCAATAAAAAAGTTAATGCTAAAAAAACCTAAAAAAATCATTTTTGTTGAAACCTAAATTACAGAATTCTTAAATTATATATATTATTTTTGAATAAAATAGAATACTTTTAGTATGGATTTGTCTTTATAAAACTATTTGGGAACATCTTGTAGATAAGTGAAATTTAATAACTCAATAATAACCATGTAATAAGTACAGGTGAATCATTTTAAGAAACTGGATATACTAGCATTTAAACATTATTATTGCTATTGAGAATAAGATTAATTTTGAATGAAGCTAAAAAATATATGACAGGTGCCATCTATCATATTTATTAATTCATTCTACAAATATTTATTGAACATTAACTCTGTGCCAGGAACTCTGTTAAAGCGCTGGAGATACAGTAGTAATTTAGTCACACATAGACACTGACCATATAATACTTTCCTATGTGCTTTAATAAAGAAAATAAATGATGCTGTGGGAACATATAAGAGAGGCTTGTGAATGCTTCTTAGAGGAAGTGACGCCTATGCTGAGTCTAGAAGAGATGAATAGGAGTTTGTCAATGTCAAGATAAAAAGGATAGTGGTGAAGAGTATTTTAAGGCAGAGGGAATTGTGGAGACATGATGTTGGCTTGAAGGTAAGGTGGTGGCAGGACTGTGTTTGTAATATTTCTGATTACAGAGAAGAGGCAGGGTTTGGTCGATCATTAAACTTTTGTCCATACATCCTTATACAGTTGATCTTGAACAACAAGGGGGTTGGGATGCCAACCCCCCGTGCAAATGAAAATCCAAGTATAACTTTTGACTCCCCCAAAACTTAACTACTAATGCCTATAGTAGTTGACTGGAAGCCTTGCCAATAACATAGTCAATTAACACATATCTTGTGTGTGATATGTATTATATACTGTATTCTTACAATAAAGTAAGCTAGAGAAAAGAAAATGTTATTAAGGAAATCATCAGAGAAAATACATTTATAGTACTGTATTTATCAATACTGTTAAGCTTATGTCATCTGTTTAACAGATGAATACTCTGTCAGTACCTGCATGAATACTGTTTTATATGATACAAAACACTGTTGATGTTACATGTATTACTAACACCAGACATCAAAAATGAAAATATCATGTGAAAAATAAATTCATATTTATTTACAGGTATAATGATTTATGCATTGATAATGAAGAAGCAGCAATATGATTGCTTAATGGTAGCCTAGTGTAATTGATATGATTGCTTCAGTATAGCCTAGCCTATAAACTAATGAGTGAATTATTATAAAGTTTTTATGACATACAGTATTACAGTCATATTCATAATACAATATTGGAAACACTGTTACATTAAAAAAAAAAACCTACTTACCTGTGATGATAGGCTGATATGCAGTTTCTCCAATTATGAGAGAGAGGCATACTGTATGGTAATGTAGTTCTTTGAAAGCAAAGCTATAAAACAGTAAGAAAACTCACATATTATTAATTTTATATTGAATATCACTTATGCCTATATGAGGATAGACTACTATCTACACATATTTTATGCATTCATGACAAATCTTAATTTTTTTGATATTTCTAGGTTATGCAGTTTGTAAAATTTTCAAATTATCTCAAATCTCTAAAAAATTTTCAATGTATTTATTTAAAAGAATCCATGTATAAGTGGACCTGCACAGTTCAAACCTGTGTTGTTCAAGGGTCATCTGTATAAGCACTTCTGGAAATGACCTGCTATATTAATCAGCTCGAGCTGCCATAAGAAAATACCATAGACTGGATGGCTTATACAACAGAAATTTATTTCTTACGGTTCTGGAGGCTGGGAAGCCCAGGATAAAGGTGCCAGATGAATTTGGTTGCTGGGGAAGGCTTTCTTCCTGGCTTGGCTGTATCCTTGCATGGTGGAGAGAAAGAGCTCTTGTGTCTCTTCCTCTTTTTGTAAGGAACCCAATCCTATCAGGTTAGGACTCCACCCTTATGACTTCATTTAACCTTAATAACCTCCTAAGTGCCATATTTCCAAATATAATCATATGTTATTAGGTGTTAGGACTTCAGCATATCACTTTTAAGGGAAGAGACACAATTCAGTCCATGGCACCTCCCTTTAAAAATAAATGTCTTTTATTTTACATTTGAAATTATTAGGTCATTATTAAAAACCCATAAGACACTATAATGCAATAATACAATTTTTGAAGATCATCTCAATATGTAAAATAGCTTTTCAGCAATTGTTTTTTTTGTGTGTTTATTCTTCAGCCTAAAAATGTGGTTATTTTTACTATTATTTTGCTTATGAAGATGGAAATGTAGAGTGAAAATAGTTGGTATATTGGTATTTTTTAACCTCAATTGAAATGTCATCACTATTTTAACACAGTTCATTAATATGCATCTTTATACATTTGCTGATATTTTTATGCTGTCTTCTCTTATTTTTAATTTTTCTGTTTTTTAGGACCTTTTGGCTGTTGGCTATGGGCACTTTGGATTTAAGGAGCAAAAAAGAGGATTGGCTTGCTGCTGGTCAATAAAGAATCCCATGGTAACTAAAACAGGAATAAGACCTATTTTTATTTAATTAAATGTTCACATAATTCTCATAAAGTAGTTTTATGTGATCATTAAACTAACTCAAGAAAGTTTTACCAAGCAAGACTTTACTTTCTTTGGTTTAAATCTATAACAATAAAACAATTAAAATTTGTTCTTGGGCTTCCCTGATGGTGCAGTGGTTGAGAGTCCGCCTGCCAATGCAGGGGACACGGGTTCGTGCCCCGGTCCGGGAGGATCCCACGTGCTGCGGAGTGGCTGGGCCCGTGAGCCATGGCCTCTGAGCCTGCGGATCCGGAGCCTGTGCTCCGCAGCAGGAGAGGCCACAACAGTGAGAGGCCCGCGTACTGCAAAAAAAACCCCCAAAAAACAAAAACAAAACACAACAACAACAAAAATTTGTTCTTACACTTTATTGGATAAGGTAAATTCATTTAATAAATATTTATTGAAAATCTACTATGTGCTGTTAGATATGATGATCTAGGGCTGAACCATTATTGTTTATCACTGCCTGTTATAAAGAAGAATATATTTGCAAAGAAAAATTCTTTAAAAATTAAGTTTCATTTACTACTGGGTTGTTTCTCAATATATAAAAACTCCTTATCACTTTATAAAATATATTTCTGCTCTCCTCGATAGATAGAAAATAGATTAATATAACTCTCTTACTGCCATGAATTTTTCAAAGAGAACGAACAAGAATCAGTTATGCTTTTTGTTAAACAGCCCTAGTCAACCTGTTACTTTAGTTTAAGTTCACTTTAGCTTTAGTTTTAAGTCACAACTGAAACGTAAAGTGGAAAACTTAGAAAAGGATCAGAAGAGCATATAAAAATGATTAGAGTTTTTATAAATAATCCCCCATCTGTTAGGAAGCTGGGTGTATATAGCCTAAAAGAAAGGAAGAAGCAATTTTAAACGTGTGGAAGGGTTGACATAGGATTCATCATCAGCAGGTTATCTTCTCTTCCATGTAGGTTGTTAGAAACCAGAAAGGAGTTGGATTAGACATCAAAACAAAACAAAACAATAAAAATCTTGACAGAGTTGTAGAAAAGAGTAACTTAGAGAGTTTTGGAGCTTCCTCTATCCTTGTTTAGAATGATTAGATAATACAAGCATCTGAAACAGATACTGGAGGATAGGAATATATGCAGGATAATTTATTTGGTGTCCATTATTTGTATCTTTAAGACGGTGACTTGTGATGGTCATACAAATCCTGCTGGAGGATTACCCAAAATGATAATTACTGTAGAAACCACGTGCTGTATTTCTTAAAACTACTGAGCTCTGAGGATTCATCAAAATAAAGGAAATGGCCAATTGAAGTTTTATTCTCATGTATACAGGAAGTTAGGAAGAAATGAGTAACTGAATGCAGACTAACTCTCCTCATATCCCCACTGCCACCAGCCTGGTCTTCTGCCACCATCATACCCACCTTACTGCGGTCTACAAAACCAAGGTTAAAATGTAATGTAATTTCTTTTTTATTCAGTGGCCAGAACGTACTTATCAGAGTCCATATGGCGTTACTGCTGTGGATTTTTCAACTGGAGCACCTAACCTTTTAGCAGTTGGCTATCACAATGGCACTATTGCGATTTATAATGTACAGAGCAACAGTAACATTCCAGTTCTGGATAGTAGGTGAGAATCCCAAGAATTAGATAAACATAAACCATGTGCTTTTTTTAGGGAGAAGGAAAAAATTACTCTAATCTTATTTAGTTTTGAGTGAATGTTTATATTGTTATTGAGAGTAATACCATTATCCTTCAAGCATTTAATAATTCCTCATAATGTCTCTCCAGCTGGAATGCTTTGCCCTAATATCTCCTTATCATCCTCTCTGCCTCTTCACCAACAAACTTCCTTTGGCTTGATGGTTTATTCTTTTCAAAAATTTTAAATATCTCCAGCTTTATTGAGGTATAATTGACAAATAAAAATTGTATATATTTAGATTGTATGACATAATTTTTAAAGGCATACAGTGTGGTGATTTAATATATGTATACATTGTGAAGTGATCACCACAGTCAAATTAATTAACACAACCATAACCTCACATAATTACCATTTTATGTGTGAGTGGTGAGGACACTTAAGATCTACTCTCTTAGCAAATTTCAAGTATGCAATACAGTATTATTAACTATAATCACCATGCTGTACATTAGATTTCCAGAACTTATTCACCTTATAAATGAAAGTTGTATCCTTTATTGCTTCTGTGTCACGTCTTCCAAGAAACCTGCCCATTCTTTTCTTTTGTGCATCCGATACATACGTTTATTGTAGCCTTTATTGTGCTTTGTATAAATTATTTACATATATAACTCCCTGAGGAGGCTGTAAGCTCTGAGGGCAAGGATTATGTCTTCCTTACCTTTGTATCCTCAGTATGTCACATAATATCAGGCATATAACAGGATTACAGTAAGTGTTTTATTAAGAATGAATGAATGAGACATATTGAGAAAATAAAATGTTAAAGATATTGAAAGATATCTTAGGTTTTTATAATAAACCAGATACCAGTGGAGCAAAATGAGGCGGTATATTTATATTAGTGTTTGCATAAACTTCACAATAACTGGAAATAGGCATTAAAGCAGGTGTTCTTTAGCTTAATTTTGAAATTATTTACATAGTTTTGTAAGCGTGAGCCTTTGTGCTTGTTTCTGGGAAGAGGGTCCATAACTTTTACCAAATAATCAAAGATATATAGACTTAAAAAAATTCAGAACTACTGATTTGGAGAGTTTGCATAAAAAATCAAGGGAGTCAGTACTAGGAACAAAGCAACCCATTAATCTGACAGGAAAGCAGCCAGTAATCTGAGAAGTGATTATAATTCATCATAAAACTTTTAAATCTCAGCCCTAGAGAGAATCAAGCCAGTGGGCAATCCTGAAACATAGGAAGAAGGGTGAGGTAACTATTTACTTGAATAAGACTTAAATGACTTACTCATTTAAGCTATGAAAAATATCCTTATAAAGATGGAGATAGTAATATTCAATGTGTCTAAAATAAATTAAATTTACACAACTAGGAAAAAGTAAATGAATAGAGTAAGAGAAGTAGATTCTAAAAAAAGAAAATGTTTGCTTTTGTATCCCTGATATGATAGCTAATATAACTAAAGGCAATAAAATTTTCCTCTTGTAAGAAATGAGAAAAACACCAGTGAATATTAGCAAAGTGATTTTTTTTCCTGTTTTTCAAAATACTTAAAGTAAAAGTCCAGTTTTGAACAACAAAAGTATCATTCCATGAGTAGGTCATGATGCTTTAGGGAGCTGTCCTTATCACTTATACTCCAAGTCGCTTATACCCCAAGAATTTTAAAATTATTATAAGTATTTTATATTTCGTGCTTTTTCCTGTTTTAGCGAATCACCTCAAAAACATTTGGGACCTGTATGGCAACTACAGTGGATAGAACAAGATCGAGGGACAGCAGGTGATGACAAAAGAGAAATACTAGTTTCTATATCAGCAGATGGAAGGATCTCCAAATGGGTTATACGGAAAGGACTGGACTGTCATGGTAAGAATAAATAAATACACACACAGACACCAAATTATCTTTCTCTTGTTATGTGCTGAATTAAAAATTCCTAGTGAACTATGTATAAGAGGTGACAAATTTAGGTTTGGCTAAATAAGAAAAAAAACTGGGCTTGGTCATTGTTTTTCTAAGCATCTAGCTCTGGTATTTGCTAATTTTAACCTAATGACCTGCAAAGGATGGCAGAAATCATATTCTTTGCAGAAGGGACATATCTACATTATTATTTCCTGTGGTAAATAATATATGTATTTTTTCTTTAAATAAAGATTTGATGCGTTTGAGGAGAACTACTGCTAGCAGCAGCAAAAAAGGAGGGGAAAAAGAAAAGAAAGGTGAAGCTTTGATATCTCGACAGGCTCCTGGAATGTGTTTTGCTTTTCACCCCAAGGTAAATTATTTCAATCTGTTATTTACTATTGCATATAACAACTGCTGATAATTGAAGTGTATTAAGATATAAATCAAGACAAAATGTCATCATGTTAATAAATATTGCGCCTTGTAAATAAAAAAGTCACACACATAGGTATCATAGGTGTCAGCCTAAGGTAGAATGGCACATTCCAGTTGGCTGTCCTTTTTCTGCTTTCTGGAGGAAAGGTCTGTATTTCTGAGCGACTATGGAACTATCTTTACAGCTCCATGTTTAACTTGAATGCCCCTCCTTGCCTCTCTTTGGTGCTCTGCTGCTCTATCATACTTATAGAAACCAAATCCACTCTATAGTCCTCCATATCTCAATGTGAGTGGTGACTCATGATTCTGGGGATCAGGAAGACCACTTAAGATCATGTCTGTCAAGACGAAAGTCAAGTCAGAGCACTCTTAGTAAAGTTCTACTTTTCTAATTCTTTTTATCCAGAGGTCCTTTGGAATCAGAAATTCAGCCACTATGACAGACTTGCAAAAACACATATCCTATTTATTTTCTGATATGTAATATGATTATCTCTTTAGTGACACCATCATCCACCTACTTATTTAAGCCAAAACTTGAGCTCTTACTCTATTCTACCCTATTACCCAAATGATATTTAAGTAAGATTGTCCCACTCCTTCTAGTCCAAGTCTACTACTGCTAATGTGGTTCAGGCCTTTATTACATTTCACTTTTACTACTGCAGTCATATTCTAACTGCCTTCATTCTCAAATTCCTGTATTCTCCTTTTCACCTTGACTCTAGAGCAGTGGTTCTCAATGTGGGCAGAGAGGGGAGTAGTTTCCCATCAGGGACATTTCACAATGTCTTGAGATATTTTTGGTTGTTGCAGCTGTGGGGGGTGGGATGTGGGGAGGAGTGCTATAGGCATCTAGTAGGCAGAGGTCAGGGATGCCACTAAATACATTACAATGCACAAGACAGCCACTGTCCTCCCCTGACCCAAACAAAGAACTAGCTGGCCCAAAACATCAATAGTGCTCCTTTGATTTCTTATTTGATTGATGCGTTATTTAGAAGCATGTAATTTAGTTTCCAAATATTTGGGGCTTTTCCAAGGATCTTGCTGTTGATTTCTAATTCAATCCTATCATGATCAAAGAACAAACTTTTTATAAACTGAATCTTTATGTATTTATTGAAATTTGTTTTAAAGCCCAGAATGTGATTTTTACTTGTAAATGTTCCCTATGCACTTGAGAAAAGTGTATATTCTGCTACTGTTGGGTGGAATGTTCTGTGGATGTCAATCAGTTTAAGTGGGTTGATGGTGTTGTTCAAGTTTACAATATCCTTGCTGATTTTCTGCCGATTTCTTCCATCAGTCATTGAGAGAAAGAGATTGAAGTCTCTGACAATAATTGTGAATTTTTCTTTTTTTCCTTGAAATTCTATCGGTTTTTGTTTTATGTATCTTGAAGCTTTGTTTTAAATGCATAAAGTGTTTAGGATTTTCACATTCTCTCGATTAATCAACTCCCTTATCATTATAAAATGGCCTTATTTATAACTGGTAACATTCTTTATTCTGAAATCTATTTAGTCTGATATTAATGTAGCTACTCCAGCTTTCTTTTAACTAGTATTATCATGGTTTATCATTTCCCATCCTTTACATTTAACCTATTTGTGCCTTTATATTTGGTATGTTTCTTTTAGGTAGCATATAGTTGTCTTGCTTTTTTATCGAATCTTACAGTCTCAGCCTTTTAATTGTGATGTTTACACCATTTTTATTTATTTACTTACTTAAAAATTTTTTTTAACATCTTTATTGGAGTATAATTGCTTTACAATGGTGTGTTACTTTCTGCTTTATAACAAGGTAAATCAGTTATACATATACAGATGTCCCCATATCTCTTCCCTCTTTCATCTCCCTGCCTCCCACCCTCCCTATCCCACCCCTCTATGTGGTCACAAAGCACTGAGCTGATCTCCCTGTACTATGTGGCTGCTTCCTACTACCTATCTATTTTACGTTTGGTAGTGTATATATGTCTATGCCACTCTCTCACTTTGTCCCAGCTTACCCTTCCTGCTCGCCATGTCCTCAAGTCCATTCTCTCGTAGGTCTGCGTCTTTATTTCCGTCTTGCCCCTAGGTTCTTCATGACCTTTTTTTTTTTTTTAGATTCCATATATATGTGTTAGCGTATGGTATTTGTTTTCTTCTTTGTGACTTACTTCACTCTATAAGACAGACTCTAGGTCCATCCATCTCACTACAAATAACTCAATTTCATTTATTTTTTAAGGCTGAGTAATATTCCATTGTATATATGTGCCACATCTTTATCCATTCATCCGTTGATGGATACTTAGGTTGCTTCCATGTCCTAGCTATTGTAAATAGAGCTGCAATGAACATTGTGGTACATGACTCTTTTTGAATTATGTTTTCCTCAGGGTATATGCCCAGTAGTGGGACTGCTGGGTTGTATGGTAGTTCTATTTTTAGTTTTTTAAGGAACCTCCATACTGTTCTCCATAGTGGCTGTATCAATTTACATTCCCACCAACAGTGCAAGAGGGTTCCCTTTTCTCCACACCCTTTCCAGCATTTATTGTTTCTAGATTTTTTGATGATGGCCATTCTGACCTGTGTGAGATGATATCTCATTGTAGTTTCGATTTGCATTTCTCTAATGATTAATGATGTTGAGCATTCTTTCATGTGTTTGTTGGCGATCTGTATATCTTCTTTGGAGAAATGTCTATTTAGGTCTTCTGCCCATTTTTGGATTGGGTTGTTTCTTTTTTTGATACTGAGCTGCATGAGCTGCTTGTAAATTTGGAGATTAATCCTTTGTCAGTTGCTTCATTTGCAAATATTTTCTCCCATTCTGAGGGTTGTCTTTTTGTCTTGTTTATGGTTTCCTTTGCTGTGCAGAAGCTTTTAAGTTTCATTAGGTCCCATTTGTTTATTTTTGTTTTTATTTCCATTTCTCTAGGAAGTGGGTCAAAAAGGATCTTGCTGTGATTTATGTCATAGAGTGTTTGCCTATGTTTTCCTGATAGTATCTGGCCTTACATTTAGGTCTTTAATCCATTTTGAGTTTATTTTTGTGTATGGTGTTAGAGAGTGTTCTAATTTCATTCTTTTACATGTAGCTCTCCAGTTTTCCCAGGACCATTTATTGAAGAGGCTGTCTTTTACCACTGTATATTCTTGCCTTCTTTATCAAAAATAAGGTGAACATAGGTGCGTGGGTTTATCTCTGGTGTTTCTATCCTGTTCCATTGATCTGTATTTGTTTTTTGTGCCAGTACCATACTGTGTTGATTACTGTAGCTTTGTAGTATAGTCTGAAGTCAGAGAGCCTGATTCCTCCAGCTCTGTTTTTCTTTCTCAAGATTGCTTTGGCTGTTCAGGGTCATTTGTGTTTCCATACAAATTGTGAAATTTTCTGTTCTCGTTGTGAAAAATGCGATTGGTAGTTTGATAGGGATTGCATTGAATCTGTAGATTGCTTTGGGTAGTAGAGTCATTTTCACAATGTTGATTCTTCCAATCCAAGAACACGGTATAACTCTCCATCTATTTGTATCATCTTTAATTTCTTTCATCAGTTTGTTATAATTTTCTGCATACAGGTCTTTTGTCTCCTTAGGTAGGTTTATTCCTAGGTATTTTATTCTTTGTGTTGCAATGGTAAATGGAAGTGTTTTCTTAATTTCACTTTCAGATTTTTCATCATTAGTGTATAGGAATGCCAGAGATTTCTGTGCATTAATTTTGTATCCTGCTACTTTACCAAATTCATTGATTAGCTCTAGTAGTTTTCTGGTAGCATCTTTAGGATTCTCTATGTATAGTTTCATGTCATCTGCAAACAGTGACTGTTTTATTTCTTCTTTTCCAATTTGGATTCCTTTTATTTCTTTTCCTTCTCTGATTGCTGTGGCTAAAACTTCCAAAACTATGTTGAATAATAGTGGTGAGAGTGGGTAACCTTGTCTTGTTCCTGATCCTAGTGGAAATGGTTTCAATTTTTCACCATTGAGGATGATGTTGGCTGTGGGTTTGTCATATATGGCCTTTATTATGTTGAGGTAAATTCCCTCTGTGCCTACTTTCTGGAGGGTTTTTATCATAAATGGGTATTGAATTTTGTTGAAAGCTTTTTCTGCATCTATTGAGATGATCATATGGTTTTTCCCCTTCAATTTGTTTATATGGTGTATCACGTTGATCGATTTGCATATACTGAAGAATCCTTGCATTCCTGGGATAAACCCCACTTGATCATGGTGTATGATCCTTTTAATGTGCTCTTGGATTCTCTTTGCTAGTATTTTATTGAGGATTTTTGCATCAGCGCTATTGGCCTGTAGTTTTCTTTCTTTGTGACATCTTTTTCTGGTTTTGGTATCAGGGTGATGGTGGCCTTGTACAATGAGTTTGGGTGTGTTTCTCCCTCTGCTATATTTTGGAAGAGTTTGAGAAGTATAGGTGTTAACTCTTCTCTAAATGTTTGATAGAATTCACCCGTGAAGCCATCTGGTCCTGGGCTTTTGTTTGTTGGAAGGTTTTTAATCAAAGTCTCAATTTCAGTGCTTGTGATTGATCTGTTTATATTTTCTATTTCTTCCTGGTTCTGTCTCAGAAGGTTGTGCTTTTCTAAGAATTTGTCCATTTCTTCCAGGTTGTCCATTTTATTGGCATATAGTTGGTTGTAGCACTCTTTCATGATCCTTTGTATTGCTGCAGTGTCAGTTGTTACTTCTTTTTAATTTCTAATTCTATTTATTTGTGTCTTTCTTTTTTTCTTGATTAGTCTGGCTAATGGTTTATAAATCTTGTTTATCCTCTCAAGGAACCAGCTTTTAGTTTCATTGATCTGTGCTATTGTTTCCTTCATTTCTTTTTCATTTATTTCTGATCTGATCTTTATGGTTTCTTTTCTTCGGCTAACTTTGGATTTTTTGTTCTTCTTTCTCTAATTGCTTTAGGTGTTAGTTTAGGTTGTTTATTTGAGGTGTTTCTTGTTTCTTGAGATAAGATTGTACTGCTATAAACTTCCCTCGTAGATCTGCTTTTGCTGCATCCCATAGGTTTTGGGTCGTCGTGTTTTCATTGTCATTTGCTTCGAGGTATTTTTTGATTTCCTCCTTAATTTTTTAAGTGATCTCTTGGTTATTTAGGAGTGTATTGTTTAGCCTCCATGTTTTTGTATTTTTTACAGAATTTTTCTTGTAATTGATATCCAGTCTCATAGCACTGCGGTTGGAAAAGATGCTTGATACGATTTCAATTTTCTTAAATTTACCAAGGCTTGATTTGTGTCCCAAGATATGATCTATCCTGGAGAATTACCACTTGAGAAGAAAGTGTATTCTGTTTTCTTGGATGGAATATCCTATAAATATCAATTAAGTCCATCTTGGTTAATGTATCATTTAAAGCTTGTGTTTCCTTACTTATTTTCATTTTGGATGATCTGTCCATTGGTGAAAGTGGGGTGTTAACGTCCCCTACTATGATTTTGTCACTGTCAATTTCCCCTTTTATGGCTGTTAGAATTTGCCTTATGTATTGAGGTGCTCCTATGTTGGGTGCATAAATATTTACAATTGTTATATCTTCTTCTTGGATTGATCCCTTGATCATTACATAATGTCCTTCTTTGTCTCTTGTCATAGTCTTTATTTTGAAGTCTATTTTGTCTGATATGAGAATTGCTACTCCAGCTTTCTTTTGATTTCCATTTGCATGGAATATCTTTTTTTATCCCCTCACTTTCAGTCTGTATGTGTCCCTAGGTCTCAAGTGGGTCTCTTGTAGACAACATATATACGGGTCTTGTTTTTGTATCCATTCAGCCAGCCTATATTTTTTGGTTGGAGCATTTAATCCATTTACATTTAAGGTAGTTATCAATCTGTATGTTCCTATTACCATTTTCTTAATTGTTTTGGGTTTGTTATTGTAGGTCTTTTCCTTCTCTCATGTTTCCTGCCTAGAGAAGTTCCTTTAGCATTTGTTGTGAAGCTTGTTTGGTGGTGCTGAATTCTCTTAGCTTTTGCTTGTCTGTAAAGCTTTTAATTTCTCCATCAAATCTGAATGAGATCCTTGCTGGATAGAGTAATCTTGGTTGTAGGTTTTTCCCCTTCATCACTCCAAATATGTCCTGCCACCCCCTTCTGGCTTGCAGAGTTTCTGCTGAAAGATCAGCTGTTAACCTTATGGGGATTCCCTTGTATGTTATTTGCTCTTTTTCCCTTGCTGCTTTTAATATTTTTTCTTTGTATTTAATTTTTGATAGTTTGACTAATATGTGTCTTGGCTTGTTTCTCCTTGGATTTATCCTGTATGGGACTCTCTGTGCTTCCTGGACTTGATTAACTATTTACTTTCCCATATTAGGGAAGTTTTCAAGTATAATCTCTTCAAATAGTTTCTCAGTCCCTTCCTTTTTCTCTTCTTCTGGGAGCCCTATAATTCGAATGTTGGTGCGTTTAATGTTGTCCCAGAGGTCCCTGAGACTGTTTTCAATTCTTTTCATTCTTTTTTCTTTATTTATAAAAATGTGCTCAACCTTGTTAATATCCATATAAATGGAACTTAAAACCATTAGGTGTAAGTAGTTTTATACCTAATAGAATGGCAAAATTTAAGATTTCTGATGTAACCAACTATTGAAGAGAATGTGTGTCAAAGGGAAATTTTATATATTGCTGAATGTAAATCGGTAGTACTACTTTGGGGAAAACATTATACTTTATTGTGTAATTTAAACTACATATGCAACATAACCTAGTAATTGCATTCTTAAGTTCTGGTGTATGCTAAGCAGTGGGTCTCATATTTCAGTGTACTTACAAATTACTTGGGAATCTTGTTAAAATGCAGATTCTGATTCAGTAGGTCTGGGACAGGGCCTGAAATTCTGCCACTGCACAATGCTCCCAGGTGAGGCTGACTCTACATAGTCAGGACTTAGAGCACTGACTTTCAGACTTTTTGATTATGACTTCATTTTAGAAACTACATTTTAAATCCCTATTTGTTACATACATTTAGAGTTAAAAGATGTCTGAGACTCCATCTAGTTCAATCTCTCATTCCCAGCAAGAATAATTTCTTCAGCATTATGTACATAAATTGTTATTGTTAAGTCATTTGTCTTCTCTTTGACTAGTTCAAATGAAAGAACACTTACTATTTCCCTGGATTGTTAGTTCCATTGTCAGGTAGCTCTAAATGTTAGAAAGTTTCTTCCTCATTTTAAGCCAGTGTTTGTTCATGTAATTTCTAGACAGGATACAAATTTCTACCCTTTATTCCAGCAAAGAAAAACGTCTGTATTTTCTTTGCACAGTAGTCCTTCAAGGTAATTTAATTATTGTAAAATCATGATAGAAAGAAAAAGACAACAATCAACTGTCTTCTAGATAGTATTTCTAGTTTGGTTCTTGAATTGTCTCTAAGAGATCTTGAATCATCTAATCTTCTATTTAGCACATTTACTAATATATCACAAGCAAATGCATTTTGATTTTTTTGTGTTATAGGACACAAATATCTATTTGGCTGGCACTGAAGAAGGTCATATTCACAAATGTTCTTGTTCATATAATGAGCAATATCTAGATACCTACAGAGGACACAAGGTTAGTTTAATTATAGTAGGTATGGAAAATTTTATCTTGCAATATTTCTGAAAAAAATAGTATCATTAGGCACAGCATTTTTTATGCAATAATTTACAACTTCAGAGTTAAAAATACCAGCTTGAATTAAGTGCTTTCTTATATAGAAAACACCAATAACATGGGGGTCATTTAATTTGGCTTCTCGGTATCCTTGATTTCTTCTTGCCAGTTGCAGAAGCCACAATTTTTATTTGTTTCTAAGCGACTTTGCTTATGTTGACATGCTGATCCCAGAGTGAAATTGTCTCTGGCATATACCTATTCTCTACATTTTTTATGATTGTTCCAACTATGCTTTCTTCATTTTCTCCCTTATTTCTATTTATTTTCCTTAACATTCCTTATATTTTTAAAAGTAGTATAATATGTATTAATATTTAGTGAGTATTGTAGCAACTATATTTTTATGTTTCTGAATGGCATAATTTAAGGAAGAGATTCAATTTATGGCCTTATTTTCAGCTAAAATAATACCCACACAATAATTACATGGTGTATAAGCTTTTAGAAATCTGAGCATTTTTAATTTGTTGGTCAAGTTTAAAGTATAAGAGGTTAAATCCTACTTACCTATGTATTTTAATTTATTTTTCTAATTCCAGGGTCCAGTGTATAAAATAGCATGGAATCCATTTTGTCATGATGTATTCTTAAGCTGTTCTGCAGATTGGGGCATTATTATATGGCAACATGAGAATCTTAAGCCATTTTTGAGTTTTTATCCAACTACTTATGTTGTTTATGATGTTGCCTGGTCTCCAAAATCATCCTATATATTTGCAGCTGCAAACGAGAGCAGAGTGGAGATTTGGGACCTTCACTTCAGCACGTAAGTGTTAATATTTTTCTTGGAGTTATTTCTAATAGAAGCAGTTCAATCTAAATGATACCTGATAGTACTGACATTGGTTAGAGAGAACTGTAGTTACTTTAAGACAAGTAATAGTTTACACTGTGAGAGTCCTTTGTGAATAAAGAGATATGCCAGGATAATAAATATAGTTTTGAACCTGCAAAGTATTATTTTATTTAAGAAAAACAAGGAATGTAGTATAAAATTATGACATGGGGAAAAAGTTTGCAAAACATTCACGTGGAAAGAAGGTGTTTTAACTTTTCAGTACCCATGTTTGCTTAATTCTTGTCAGCTGTTCACTACTGCTTCAAATATCCTGAATTAATAACTGTACCAACAAAATTCATCCCTAGTGTTTCCACAGAAGACATTAAAATATGAACAAATTATTTTTTCCTTTTCTTCAACCAAAATAGTCTTTCTTAGTCCTTTTTGTGCAAAAATATTACAAGAGCAATTTAAATGGAAACACTGAAATAACATGCCAACATTTCAGAGCACATTTAAAACACCCAGATAATTCTTGAAATTACCATATTCTAAAATAGAATAATATATTAATGTTAATTACTTATACCATATGTCATTTAAAAAATATTTGAATGAAAAATATTTGAATGAAAATAGGTTACCTTACTCCATCTCCATAAACGTTTTGTTTTTGCGGTATGCGGGCCTCTCACTGTTGTGGCCTCTCCCGTTGCGGAGCACAGGCTCCAGACGCGCAGGCTCAGTGGCCATGGCTCACGGACCCAGCCGCTCCGCGGCATGTGGGATCTTCCCAGAACCGGGGCACGAACCTGTGTCCCCTGCATCAGCAGGCAGACCCTCAACCACTGCGCCACCAGGGAAGCCCTCTCCATAAACTTTTACAGGCTGATATAGGATATCATAACTAGCTTGAATCCTTTGTCATTGCCTGGTTTATGGAAGAATGCAGAGAGGCACTGTTCTAATTGTGTCTAATTAACTAAAGACTTTCTATAATAAGATAAAGAAAGGGAGCAAAATAAGTATTTTTTATAATATTTACTTACTCTCTTACCTTGCTTTAAAACATATTTGAAGGGGCATGCATTTAATTAAAATTTCTTATTTTAAGTGTTACACCAAAGTTATGAGAGTGCCATCTAGGCCATCTATCCTTTTTAATATGAAAGTTTATACAATGCTGGAATAAAGTGTTTAATGGTTCTGTAATACTTATTCAATCAATATTTCAATATTGGAAAATATTATAGATCTTTAGGCAAGTTATTAGCAGATGAAGCATGGAAATGCATTCTTGTTTAAAATAAATGACATAAAATTCAATGGGTTTATTATTAATTGCAAACTTTTTCCTAGAGATTAATAATTTAGTAACTGGAAATTTTCATCATGGCTTGTTCTATAAAACAGTTTGACCCCCAAATCAAGGATTACAACACAAAGCAATTTATTTTTGAGTATGAGATGACTAAGGTAGAAAGTGGCTACTTAAATGATCCTACCTCTGATTTTATTTTTTCTAGTAAAATTGTAGTTCCCAGGGCAACATTTCTTCAGAAGTATGCAAGTGACTGCTGCTCTTATTTTATAAGGGTGTCAATGGATTGCTTTGGATAACCAAGAGTAGGAAAGGTTCTTGTTCAGAGAACCTTTGAACAAGGTTTTCAATCTTGTTCAGATTCATTTAATTTAATTTTTAATTTTTTTAAATAAATTTATTTTATTTTATTTTTGGCTGCATTGGGTCTTCGTTGCTGCCTGCGAGCTTTCTTTAGTTGCGGTGAGTAGGGGCTACTCTTCATTGTGATGTATGGGCTTCTTATTGCCATGGCTTCTCTTCTTGCAGAGCACGGGCTCTAGGCATGCGGGCTCAGTAGTTGTGGCACACAGGCTCAGTAGTTGTGGCGCACAGGCTTAGTTGTTCCACAGGGATGTGGGATTTTCCCGGACCAGGGCTTGAACCCATGTCCCCTGCATAGGCAGGCGGATTCTAAACCACTGCGCCACCAGGGAAGCCGGAGATTCATTTGTGTTCCAGGGGTTCATCTGGATCAAAACATCCTTCTGTTAAGAGACGTTTATTATTTAAGGAGTTGTATTAGGGATCTTCAGAGAAACTAAACCAATAAAGAGAGAGAGAGAGATTTAAAAATATTGGCTCACATGATTGTGGGACCTGGCAAGTCCCAAACCGGCATGACAGGCTGGCAACCTGGAATTTCCATCAGAGGAGTCCATGTTGCAGTATTGAGTACAAAGGCAGTCTGGAGGCAGAATTTTATTCTACTTCAGGGACCTCAGTCTTTTCTTTTAAGGCTTTCAACAGATTGGATGCGGCCAACTCACTTTACGGAGGGTAATCTGCTTTATTCAAATTCTACTGATTTAAGTTAATCATATCTAAAAACAAAAAAAAAGATACTTCACAGCAATGTGTAGACTGGTGTTTGACCAAACACTGGATACAGCAGCCTAGCCAAGTTAATGCATAAAATTACTCATCTTGGGAGTTTAAATTATGAGTTCACATCTTAATTGTGAACTGCTTTAATTTATTTCGTTGAAATTAGTTTATTGAAAAAATGAAAGTTTTGATTGAATAAAGAGTCAGAAGCAGTTATTTTGCTTTTGGAAACACATAAAGAAGCTTTTGGTTTTTGTTACATGAAATCACAAATATCTCAGATTTTTCTTAGTCCATATCTAAAAAGAACATATTAACAACAACTAAATTTACAAATAAAATATTTCATTACAGTTTGGACCCTCTGATTGTGAAAGTTGCTAACCCTGGCATCAAGTTCACAACTGTTCTCTTCACTAAGCAAACAGATTGCCTTCTGGTGGGAGACAGTGATGGACAAGTTGCTGTGTATGAATTAAGAAATATGCCCCCTGCTTTGGACTCTAACCGGGTAAGACTCAAAAGTCAAAATTTATGTCATTCTATGATTTTATTCAGTTGTAATTTTGTGGCATGGAAGAGATTTACATTTCTTAAACGTATGTTAAGTGTGGTGCAATGGAAAGAATGTAAGTCCCAAGAGTTGCTACCTACTAGGCGTGGCCCCTACTAGGCTTATTTTCTTTGAGTCTCACGTTCTCTATCTGTAAAATTAAATAATGTTGTTGGGCAGAATAATTATAAATATTATATGAAAGAACTTAAAATTGTCCCTAGTATATGGTTGGGACTGCTTACTGCAAATCTTCAAAGACTTTTACAAGAAATATTTTTAGATATTATCCAGTGTTCCTGAAATTGGCATTTGTTTCTGTTGGTTTAGCATTACCCTCTTCCCTTACTCTGATTTTCAAATATCAAAACTTTGTTGTAAAACTTTGACAAGCAAATCCGTATTACTAGATGCCCATTATTTTAAGAATTATTTATGTAATTATATATTTACTTATTTCTTGTTTTAAAAAAATTTTAAATTGAAGTATAGTTGATTTACAATGTTATATTAGTTTCAGGTGTACAACATAGTGATTTGATATTTTTATAGAGTATACTTAAAGTTATTATAAAATATTGGGTATATATCCTGTGTTGTACATTATATCCTTGTATCTTATTTATTTTATACCTGGTAATTTGTACCTCTTAATCCCCTTCTCTTATCTGCTCCTTTCCCCTCCCCTCTCCCCACCGGTACCCACTAATTTGTTCTCTGTATCTATGAGTCTTGTTTCTGTTTTGCTACATTCATTCATTTGTTTTATTTTTTAGATTCCACATATATGTGAAAACATATAGTGTTTATTTTTCTCTGACTTACTTCACTAAGCATAATGCCCTCCAGGTCCATCCATGTTGTTGCAAATGGCAAAATTTTATTTTTTTATGGCTGAGTAATATTCCATTGTATATATACCATATAGATGCCCATTATTTTCAAGACAGCTTTTCAGTTTTTTCTGTTTATGTTTACATTTCTATTTTAAGGAGTAATCTGGTAATTATTATCATGAATATATCAACATGTTAAAAATATTAAAAATATGTACAAATCAATAAGAAAAAACATTAAGACTCCAATAGAAGCGTGAGTAATGGTCAGGAACAGTTCATTCACAAAAAATGGCTAGTAAATATATTTAAAAATTTAACCTCACTAATAAAAAATTATTAAATTAAAATGTGATACCATTCTCATATATCAAATTAACAAAGTTTTTTTAAATTGGACTACTTATTCCTGGCAAAAATTTGATAAGATAGGTCCTCTCCTATACTGATGGTTGAAATAGAAATTGGTATAACTTCTTTGGAAGCAATTTGGCAATCTGAACCAGAATTGTCCACTTTTGAGACTCTGTCCTACAGAAATATTCATAAGGGCAATCAAAGAAATTAGTTATAGCATATTTTGTGATGGGATGAGGAAAAAAGAAAAAGAAAGAAAATGTAAGAAAAAAAGAGAAAAAGAAAAAAGAAACAATCTAAATATCCAACCAGAGGGAAATATGACCAGGAAAGTCAGATGTGCTGATTAGATTAGGGGCACATGTCAGAGGTGCACTTCTACCCCAACCATATGGACTATAAATGTTAAACAAACAAACAAGCAAGCAAACAAACAGAGAATACCTACCTACATACATACTAGCTTGCTTGGGACTTTGTACTTGTCATTCCCTCTCCCTAAAATCCACACAGTTTGTTCCTCTACCCACTGCAAGTCTTTGCTGAAATGTCACTTTCTTAGTGAAGTCTTCACTGGCCACCTTATTTAAAATTGCAACCTCTACTCTTGCCCACACTCCCTATTCAATACTCTTCCATAACTTATTTTTCGTAGTATCACTTACTTGGTATATACCATATTCTTTATTGATTTATTTTGTTAATTGCTAGTCTTCCACAGCTAGATTATAAGTGCCATGTAAACAGTGAATTTTGTCTCTTTTGCTCTGGGCTATATCCCTGTGACCTAGTACAGTGTCTGGCTTGTAGTAGTTAGTCAATAGATGTTTTTGAATAAATATGCATTGAAAAACTAGAGAAAAATTCAACATATTAGAAGCATTATTTTTTAGGGGTAGGATCATGAATGGATTTTAGTCTTTTACTTATCCATTTTACAAATCATTACACTACATAAAGTAATTTTAAAAATACATTGGTCTCCTTACATAACAATTTTAGTCTGCTCTGAGATGTGCACCCCAATGGCTTATTTTTTCTATATAAAACATTTTAATATTTTCAATTTCTCACACATTCATTGAACGCAAGATATTTTAAGAGGATGGGGATGTTTGTGCCCACAGTGGAACTTGTTTAAGATACACAGCTCAACTACCAAAAGAAATTGAAAGAGAATTCTATTCTTTATTTAAGCCTCTCAAAGAAACATTAAAATGGATCCAAATATGTAGTTCATAGTACTCCTTTTTCTTCTTCTGTCCATATCTCTCAAACCCTAAATATATCTTCAAGGCCTAAATCCATCCCTTTTTGTCTCTGTAATTCTTTCAGTTCTATCCTAGAAGAGCTCTAAGAACTTGTCCACAAGCTCTGAACTTGGGGCAGTGGGCAGGGAGACTTGAATTGTTTCAAAATTTTTCTTAGTATGTGTTGGTGTACTGGTAGAAGGGAATCTATAAGCATTAGCATGTTGATTCTTTTCATCACATATATTTTTCTGCAGGACCTATCAAGTACTACAACAGTTTATCAATATGAATTATAATATTTTGTATACATGTCTCTCTTACTAGTTTGAGCTGCTTGAAAATTGTATGTTCAAGTATCTAGCATAGCGCTAGCACATAATAGGTGCTAGCACATAATAGGCATTCAGCAAATGTTGAACAGATGTGTGAATGAACAAACCTATAAACAAAACGAATATAGTTTCTAAGAAAGAAGCAACATATGCTTAAGAAACATAATCGAGTCATAAAGAACAAAATAAACAAACTCCTATAGGAGCACAGAGCAGGACAACAGTTGACTTTTGAAAGGAGAATAGGAAGAAGAAAAGGAAAAAATAAGAATGTTATGGGGAAGGCTTTCGCACAGGAGATTAAATTTCAACTGTGTTTTGGAGGACTAGGATTTTCTCTTGTAGACAAGAGAGTAGAATTTTTATTCCAGACTGAGTGAAAGGTTTAAGCAAAGATATGGAATTGAAAAGGTCCATGGCACTTTTCATGTGGAAATGGTGAGTAGATTTTTTTGACTGGTAAAGAGATTGCTTGAGATAAAAGCAAGAAAAGGGCCAGTTGGGCCATCTGGGACCAGAAAATGTATGACAGCCATGATGAGGAATTTGAACTTTATTCTATAGATTATGGAAAGCCATTTAAGGTTTACAATTTGAGAAGTGACATAGGGGGGAAACATTAGATCCCTATCTCACATTTTGTACAATGGTGAACTCCAAATGGATTGAAGACTGTGAAAAGTAAACGAACTCCTAGAAGAAAATGTAGGATAATACATTTAAGGTCAAGGATAGATTTTTTTTTTTAAATGACCACCCCAAATCCCCTAATTTTTTCAATTTTTTTCCTTTTCTTTATTTGTAAAATGGGTATAATATTGGTACCAGAATCAAAGGTTGTTAGAAAGATTGAGGGCTTCCCTGGTGGCGCAGTGGTTGCGAGTCCGCCTGCCGATGCAGGGGACATGGGTTCGTGCCCCGGTCCGGGAAGATCCCACATGCCGTGGAGCGGCTAGGCCCATGAGCCATGGCCACTGAGCCTGCGTGTCTGGAGCCTGTGCTGCGCAACGGGAGAGGCCACAACAGTGAGAGGCCTGCGTACCGCAAAAAAAAAAAAAAAGATTGAGTGAATATGTGCAAAGTGGTTAGAACTGTTGCTGGCACATAGTAAGCTCTCAATAAATCTCAATTATTCTTTGTATGATTATTATGTCAAAATTAACATTTTCTGTTCAGGATTCCATATGCCAAGTTAAATGAAACAGATTGGAAGAAGAAATTTCCAAGATATATAAAAGACATTTAATATCCAAAATGTATAAAGAACTCCTACAAAACAATAAGAACTCAATTTTTTAAATAGGCAACGTATAAAATATTAACTCAGAGTAGAGGAAACTAGATTATCAAATAAACTTGTGAAGCAATATTCATTCTCACTAATAACGAGGGGATGTGCAATTAAAGTTATATAAGATACCAGTTCATATTGATCAGATTTACAAAAATTAAAATATTAGCCAATATCAAGTATTAGCAGAGTTGTAGGGAACTAAGAATTCTTTTTTTTTTTTTTTCCTCTGGTACGCGGGCCTCTCACTGCTGTGGCCTCTCCCGTTGCAGAGCACAGGCTCCGGAGCGCAGGCCCAGCGGCCATGGCTCACGGGCCCAGCCGCTCCGCAGCACGTGGGATCTTCCCGGAGAGGGGCACGAACCCGTGTCCCCTGCCTTGGCAGGCGGACTCTCAACCACTGCGCCACCAGGGAAGCCCAGGAATTATTATGCAAGGGTCATGGGAATATGTCGAGATTCTCTTGCACATGTGTACCAGGAGATATGTATAAGGTAGCAATGTGAGTTTTTTTTAATGTTTCTTTTAGACATAGAGAAGATTACTCAGTCTAGATTCATTTCAAACATTCACATTCAAATATGTTACAAAATTTTAAAAAAACGTTAGGTCACCTTAAGCTCTTACATTTAGATTATATATTTTATTATTCTAAGTCTAGGAAACTTTAATACCTACTTTTAAGTGAGTTTTTGTCACAATTAAATTTCTCTAAATTCTTTAAATTACATTTATGGATTTAATATATTGGATTTTTAAGTACTTCAATTGTCTTAGGGCCAACAAATCTCAGATACTTAAGGAATTTTTATTAATTTAATATATTTAAAATATTGAATATGCTGAATCTTAAACTTTCCTAAATGTTTCAATGCTCTTTACAAATTAATAATTTTTAAATCTATGATTACAAGTCTAAATCAGTTATCCAATCACACATTAAAATTAGACAAATTTATTTGTTAGACAATCAAATATGACAAATTCTTTTATATGTAATGAATATTTAAAATTCCAAATATGTACAAATTCCTTAATACAAAAGTATTAAAATTACCTGTTTGATTTGCTACATTATTTCTATACACAACTTTTATTCTTCTCAGGCTAAAAATATGTTTTCCCAATAAAGAAACAAGTGAAACATTCCAGGTAGCTTTGGAGATTATTTTCTCAACTGGCTGAGATGCATATTGACGGTAGATGTTTAAGGGCATTTTCCAGACTACCTTGGCTGCCAGGCTGAGCCCTGTTTTACAGTTGATTTGTCAATGCCCTCCATATGGAATCGTCTCAAAGCCCGTGTCTCCTCAAGTCTAATTATATATTACCAGCATATTCCATCTTCTCATGGAAGGCTGCAACCCTGAATGTGTTGCTGCATTACTTGATTCATTTCAGTTCATTTATTGACTGTGTCATTAATTCTAAATTACTACAGTTTTCCTATCTGGTAGGACTATAATTGTTCTTGATGTTTAAATGACATCTGTTTGGATTCTGTATATCTCCCAGGGCTTTGTTTAATTTGTTGGTAGTGGTCTGAAAGACATGCAAATGAGAAAAGAATGTTCATAACAGCTTTGTTTCTACATTGATAAATTGGAAGCAATCTAAATGATCATCAGTGGGAGACTGGGTAAATAAAATATGGCATAATTACATGAGTGATTACAATACAGAAGTTTAAATGATATATATTTCAATGTGTCAATATGACAAATTTTGAATAAACCTTAAAAAACACAGTGTTGAGTGACAAAAGCAAATTGCAGGAAGGTAAATACAATATGTTATGATTTATGTAATATTATTTAAACACAAAAATCAAAATTATGTCCTTTACTGGCTCTATTTATAGTTAGTAAAAGAAAAGGATATAGACTGGAATGTGAAAGAAAAATGTTTCATTTTTGTTTTGATTTGAATCAGAGACATCTTTTATTTTGAGCAGTATGCTCTGTAAGCAGAAGGCTAAGCTCAGAGAGTCTGAATGTTTTCGACAAACGTGTGTGTGTGTGCATGTGTGTTAATGATTTCAGTGCTGCTGAGCAAAATTTTCTTTTAACAAATATATTCCATACATTAGTAAATAAATACAATTTCCTAATACAAATAAGTTTTTCGTTCTTTTTGGCCATTATATTTTAAAGGTTCAGGGTTATATTTCTGAGAGATTAAACAAAAAATTATTAATCAGGTTTTTAACCACAAGCTTAACTGATACGCTTCCTCCTTAGCTTTTCAGAGAAGAATTATAATCATAAAAGTAATTTAAAGTCTCAAAGTAATTAATGTCAAACCATTATTTCCCATCAAGATGTCTTACTGAGTAACATTATGACCTACAATTTCTTCATTAATTTTAACCAAGAGTTAATCAAAATTTTGGAAGTCATATGATTTCACTATATAGGAAAGATGTACATCAAATTTATGATAAAGGCTGCCTCTGGGAAGTGAAAGATGAGGGAAGAATAGGATTGGGGAAGGGTACAAAGAGAATTTCATCAGTAAAATTTTATTTCTTTTATTAGAAAATATTCAAGGCAAAGATGATGTTTGTTGATTTGGGGTAAATATGTGTTTCACAAAGGCAAAGTACCAGACAGCCCACGCATAAAGTGTACTGGAGCAGGGTTCACTGAGGAAAACCCACGGAGAAGGGATCAATAGCAATTTTAGGACCACAACACCCACTCATATTCTCATTGCCCATCACTTTCTGTGGCCTTGCACAGCAGGAGAAGGACTTTGATCCTTGGGCTGTGGAGGAGGTTTTAAGTGACATAATTTCTGAAACTCTGGACCCTCCCAGTGTGATCAAGGGTCAGAGTATTATTGTGATAGGACATGGCAGAACATTGGCTCTAGCCCTATCCTACTGACTCAGGGCTCATGGTTAAGGGTAACATCAGCCTGATGCCTGACATGAACAGGCAGTTGGGGTCCAAGCCTTGCAGTTATAACTTTGTGATGTAGCTAGCTGTTGACAGGATTTACCGCCAACTCCTCTCCTGGTGTGATGGGGTTTGGTTGATGGGGGCCTAAGTCTTGCATCGAACAGAATTATGGCTTAAGCACTTGGCAGAAGCTAATATCAGTGGCACAAACCAACTCCTTTTCTGGAGGCAGCCTGTAGAGAATCACTCCTAAATACTGTATCTACTCTTATGTTTCAGTATACAAATATTTGCCATCTTTTCCTCTGTACTTTTGAGTGTACATTTTTTCCCAAATTAAAGGGAAAACAAAAAGATAAGTGAAATTGTCAAAAATATAAACACACACACACGTGTGTGTGTGTGTATATATATATATATATATATATGCACATTAATGTTGAGAGACACTGAAGACAGAAAAAATAGACTGTTCATTCAATAAATATTTACTGAGTATACACTATATGACAGGGTCTGTTTTAGGCACTAAGAATACAACTGTGAACAAACTACAGTAATGATCTACTACGTTTGCCCAAGTGACAGACTGAACTAGATTTAGGTGGGTTTGAGAAGCAACTTAGCAACTGATTTGATGTGTCACAGCTTAAAGGATGGGGAAGTACCAAAGAGTATAGTATAGGTTAAAAGACAGGAACTGACTTATGTATTATCTAAGGTGCTTATAACTCTTTAGAGTTTATAAAACACTTTCACCTACATTAGCTCATTCACCTCTTACAACAGTTTTTGGAAGTGGATGTTAATATTTCCATTATGCATTCAAAGAAACTAAGATTCCCAGATATCAGTGATTTCCTCAAGATCACCTATATGTGATAGAGAAAACTCTAGTCTTCTGCTTCCAATTCCCATCTTTTCACTATGTCTTTCTTGAAAACTCACCTCCCATCTTTGGTTTCATTTACCCTTTTAGTACAAAGATCATTATTATTAAATGAAATACAAAATCCATATAGAAATTCAGACATTTTACTCTCTCTAAATCAAACACTACAGATCAACAAAGAGCTTAAGATAGCATCAAGACTAAAAGTTATTTTACAGATGAGAGAACAGATTTAAGCATTAAAGCTAAACAGGAGCTGCCAAAATTGTCCCTTTACTGAATCCTTATAAAATTGTTTTTCAAACTTCATTAAGGGAATCTCTCATAGGAAAGAGCAGGTTCATACTAGGAAGTAAATGTTATTATTTAAACTTACCTTGGTTTGTTTCATTTTACAATCTTATTGGATGCCCTTTATATGTGTATCACTAGATTATAAATTTTAAATGGCATTTTAAAGACTACTTTACCTCTTAATTTGTGTTTTATTGCATTGTAATTGTGTGACCTTTTTTTTTTCTTTTCAGGGAGATATAATAGATACTTTGCTTGGACCCAAGTCAAATCAAAGCATAATTCATCATCAGTAGTATCTTTTTTGTTGTTGTTTAAAGGAACAGTGTTTAATATCCAATAGTCTGGTTTGTATGCAGTGAGCTGGGATTTTGATTATAGAACACAATATTTGATGTATAACTTCCATCTAAATTTAATATAAACTTAATGAACTTTTACTTCAGAAAATGTGATTAGTTTGTGATTTAAGCTAATTGTAAGAGTTTTACTGGGTTTTTCTTAATTTTTAAAAGTTTATTTCTATTCTTTTTCTTAGTCATAGTCCAAGTACATATATGTACTTATAAAATATCCAGATAAGTTAGAAATTGTTATTCCTTTAAAAGCAAAGCTTGGAAAGTATTAGAATTATTTAAACCAGAATCTTTATTAAGACAAAGTTCCATACACTTTTAGATCTTCTGCTTTCTGAGCTGTGTTTTCCAGGGTTTATGAATTTTGCAGGTGTTAGTATTGTGAGAATACTGGATTTTCATACCCAGTTTTAAATAAGAATTTTATACTCTTAGATCTGAGAGCTGAAACTATAGAACATTGTTAGACTATTTGACAAACAAAAGACATGACAATAAATGTCAGAATTGCATTGTTTGGCCAGCAGGCATCATACACTCAATTCAGAGAGAATTAATCTGGGACACATCGGGGCATCCTCCTCTGCATCCTTCAGAATCTGCTCTGGGTTTTAAGCCCAGACTTAAGTGGGCCCAGAGATAAAATAGAAGTCCCTGGTCTGTAGTTTGCATCAGGATGTTATTTTGTGAAGGGCTCTAGAGCAAGCTTGTGGAAATTGGAGGAGTGGGAGGCAGCAACTCCTCCAAATATAGATTGCTAACTGTCTGTTCCATGCTGTTTGTCTTCAAAAGTCTTGCAGTTTGTTAACTGAGACCATAGGACAGTATAGCCTGTTCTATAAAGCATTCTAAGTGGAGAGGAGAGGATAAGGCACTTGAAACTGACTAAACTGTCTGAAAAATAATATTAAAAGTGAGAATGGAATCAGAGCAGCAGTGGGAATTATCAGTGTCCATTTCTTTGGAGCCATCCTTTAAACAAAAGCAAGGCAATTTTTAGGTGGACTGAAAGCTAAGGTCAGGTTATAAGGATTATAAATTTTCTGCTGGTGTAAATCATTAACTCTTTGTCTTTTAAAAAGATTTGGACTTTCCATAATACTTTGTATAACAAAATAAAACTTAATTTAATTGAAAAATATGTGTCTTTTTATTATATATTTTTGATCTTAAAAATTTTTCACATGTTCTATTTTCATTGCTCATCAGGCCTAAATGAAAAATAAAGCTATTTTATTCTTCTTGGATCCTGGGCAACTGATCCTGAACTGAACCTATTCCATTGTATGGAATCATACGATATGTAGCCTTTTCAGATTGGCTTCTTTCATTTAGTAATATGAATTTAAGGTTCTTCCATGTCCGCTAATGGCTTTATAGCTCATTCCCTTTTAGTGTTGAATAATATTCCATTGTCTGGATGTACCACAATTTGTCATTCACCTACTGAAGGACATTTCGGTTGAGTCCAAATTTTGGCAATTATGAATAAAGTTGCTATAAGCATCTTTGTACAGGTTTTTATGTGGAATAAGTTTTCAACTCCTTTGAGAAAATACCAAGGAGTGCAATTGCTGGATCGTATGGTAAGAGTATGTTTAGTTTTGTAAAAAAACAAAACAAAACCCTGAGCCATCTTCCAAAGTGGCTATACCATTTTTCATTCCCACCAGCAACGTATGAGCATTCCTGTTGCTCTACATCCTCGCCAGCTTTGATATTATCAGTGTTCCAGATTTCAGCCATGCTAATAGGTGTGTAGGGGTACCTCATTATTGTTTTAATTTTCATTTCCTGATAACATATAGAGTTTACCATAAAATGTTAAGAATTGAATGAGAATTCTGCCCAGTTGTTAGCCATCTCGTTTTATCTTTAAACACACACACTCACACGCACAAAATGCCAGTGGGCTGGTTAAGGGCCTAAGGAGGGAGTGGTGACCGGACTAACTTTAGGCTCCTATTTTGTGCTAGGTATGCATTTGTGCATTTGGTCATTCTCTGCCAGGCATCTCTCAGAGAGAAGTTAAACTGCTGCCTGAGAGTAAATTGTTAGCTGCTCTTCCAACTTCTGTAGGGAAGGAAGATTGTATTCTCTAGTATATAGTTGTACATCGTATTTAGTGTGTTCATTTAGTTCACCTCTGTGTGGTTACATACAATAATAAATGAGAAGTAGAACATTTAGTATTTGCTGCTTTGTCTCAATAGGAGTCTCTCTAAAAACGTTGAATTGTACTGTGAATAATTGTTATCAACGCGCTAGTAACAGTGTACCTGTTAAAGTTCTTTGCAGTTTGCAAAACATCTTCAAGTCCACTGTCGCATTATACCCTTACATTGATCCTATGAGACAGGTAGGGCAAACAGTTGTATTATTATCATAATCTCTACTTTCCAGATGATATAATTAAGGCTTAAAGAGGTGATATATTTTGCCAAAGATCATAGAGCTGGTGACTGGTCGGACTTGAACTCAAACCCAAGGTTTTGAACAGTTCTTATACATTATCCACTATTGTGTTGTCAATGGTTCATGCCTATATAGTTTGCTGAGGTCTCATACACCAAAACATGAGTACATATTCTTCTATAATTAAGGTTTTACCCCTAAATCATAATGCTAGTAACTTAGTTTTACTCAGCTTTTTTCCTCTGCTATTAGACATTGCCATATGGACCCCTTCTGCTGGGAGTACTCTCCTCCTCTCTCCTCACTCCCCTTCAGTGTGTTAGCTCTTCACTCACCCTTCAGATCTCAGTTCATATCTCATCTTCTCAGAAGAGCCCCTTCTGAGCTCCCTCCTACAGGACCTCACCCAGCCAGGCTAAATTTGCTCCAAGCATCTTGAACATGAAGGGAAATGTGAAGTTTCTGCAGGGCTGGAGAGGAAGGGGAAATGAAGAAAAGACAGAGGCCTGTGGATCCACAGAGCAGAGGGGACCCATGTCCTACTTCTGAAAAGCATTGTTCAGGAAGTAGTAAGACCTAGGAGGGACCATAGTCAACCTCAAAAAACCATTCTCCATGGAATGAGCGATGTGCAAAGAAGCACAGGAACTGAAAAAACCAGGCAACTGAGGATGGTTAATGATCCAGCAAGAAGCAGCGCTTTGGTGATAGAAGGGCCTTGGCACAGAGTAAGATACTAGAATTATATCCTGGGAAATGGAAGAAAACCAACTCTGAGAGATACGGACGTTAACTTTTTGTATGTGTGGTTTATTTCTGCCAGCTGACTGGAATGAAGACTTGGAGTTAGAAACTGAATTATAGAAAATCTATTTCTTGGATACCTAAGTTTCTGAGTTGACATTCATACCTGCTGTGCTAAATATTTCTGTGGCCATTTTCATAGTGTCTGCCTCCAGCCCTAGACTGTAAGCTCCTTGAGGGCAGGGACTATGTGTTTTGTTCAACACCTAGAACAGTACCTCCACAGAGTACCACAAATATTTGTTGAGTAAATGAATTATCAAATTAATGTAAGTAATGTTGGCTCCATGCTTGTCCCATATTAAAACATGATCTAATATTTTACATATGATTTCCTCAGCATCCTAACAAAACGTCTTAACGTCACAGAGGGTAAAAACATTTTAATGGTGGAAAACATATAAAGCATAAAATGAGCCTTAAAAGTTGCTAAACACAGGTCATAGCTCTTTTTGGTTCTACAACAGGATAAAATCCATTTTCCCCCTCAAGACAAAAGCTAAGAACAAATCTATGATCACTTTCTTTAGGTGAGTATTACTGATGCTTTGTGAGATTGTATTCTCACTGACAATTTGGGGCACAGTTTTCGTCCAGCGGAAAGCACTTAGCAAGATGCCTGGTATGAAGTAGTTGCTCAAAAATAGCAGTTCTCATTTTGATTATCCCAGACCACATCCCCACTTCTTGATCTGAGAACCTCTTTGCCATTAGCAGCTGGCTGTGTCCTTGCCAAGGCCCTACTCCTCCTTCAGGAGATATAGACTGTGCTTATGACCTCATTTGTTCCTTTATACAACATCTGGACTTCGTGTCTTGTTTGTTCAGGCCTTCAGAACCATAGAACACTTACTAGGCTATTAGCCTTCATTTGCTTAGGTTGGCATACCTAGCTGGTGATAAAACTAAAAGGCTAACAGTTTACATGAAACTAATTCCTGGGTTAAATAGAAAGCAGAACATGCCCATTAAGCTGGAACACCTAAACACATGGTTATGAATCTTATAAAATGAGCACTGCTTTTTTTAAAACTGATGAAACATTTATGTAGCATCCAGAACAACTCATAAAAAATGTACTCTCACCGTGTCTGTGATTTCTTTGGATAAGCCAGCTTTTAAAAGGTATGATGCCATTATACCAGGAGGAACAAAGGATCCCAGGACACTTTAGGGATCTTACATCACAACTTACTGATAATAGTTTTAGTGAATTTTCTAAATTACACATAGTTTGATTATTTATTGTTTTAATTTCTAAAAGCCCCAAATAACAACAAATGCATAAAAAGAAAATAGCTTCTCTGTCCACACAAAATGAAACTTTAAATATTACTGTTTATGAGATTGTTAAAAACATTTTCAGCTGCTCATTTAATTCTTAATGATAGGGCATTTTAAAAATCACTAAAATGAATGGTAAGAAAATTTTATCCATAAAATTATGCAAAATTATCTAGATAAATGGTATTTCAATATTGGTTCTACAGATAATTGTAGAATAGAAATTAACTGGTTTTAAAGAGGGGAGGAAAAGGAGCTTTAGGTGAAGAAAACAGTATGTGTAAAGGCCTAGAGAGAGAGAGAGAGAAAGAGAGAGAGAGAACATGAACCTTTCAAAAAACTCTGAGGTGTTTGGTATAGGTGGACCATTTAAAGTTTGAGGGTATCTAAGACCTTTGCAAATAGAGGCCAGCTCACGAAAGGTCTTACAGGCCATGTTAAGGGAATTTTGCTTTTTCTTGAGGAAAATAGAAAACAATTGAAGAGTCTTCAAAGTGGGTAATAATCACATGTTTTAGAAAGATCATTCTGGCAGCAGTGTGGAGAATGGATTGATGAAAGATATAGGGCCAAGTGAGAGGCCATTGCAGTAATCTAAATGAAAGTTGTGATCATGGCAGAGGTGATAGAGAGCAGTGGGTAGAATACAGGGAAATTTATCAATAGAAGGTAGAACTGATGAGACTTGGTGATTTAATGGATGTGTGTGTACAGGAGGATTCAGTCAGTGAAGAGTGAGGGAGCATGAGGAGCTGTGAATGACCCACAAGAATAGCTGAGTGAATGGTGTGCCATTGATGAAAACACCCTCCAGAAGCAGTTAGTATGAGTATTAGCCAAGGATGAGCAGTACTAACTCTGTGTTAAAAAAATAATAAAAATAGGGCTTCCCTGGTGGCGCAGTGGTTGAGAGTCCGCCTGCCGATGCAGGGGACACGGGTTCGTGCCCCGGTCCGGGAGGATACCACATGCCACGGAGCGGCTGGGCCCGTGAGCCATGGCCGCTGAGCCTGTGCGTTCGGAGCCTGTGCTCCACAACGGGAGAGGCCACAACAGTGAGAGGCCCGCGTACCGCAAAAAAAAAAAAAAAAAAAAAGACATTCATAGTAGCGAGTAGTGACCCAAAATTACATTTTCTAATCTATTGCATATGACATTGTTAATTTATTGAGTATATAATAAGCATCATATATTGTGTTTTACTTGTGTTAACTCATTCCATCTTCATGACAATGTAAAATGCAGATTATTGTCTCCTCACAGAGGAGGAAACTAAACCTCAGAGAAGATATCCAGGTAGTAACCTGAGTTACAGACAAAATGAGGAGAAAAAGTTGCATTAACCTCCGAACATAGAGGATTAGGGCTCCAGTTAGAGGTATAAGCAACAAACTATTGTTGGTCAAGAGATAGATTAATTTTCATTTTAGTTATCCTTGCTGGTTGGACCTTGAAGTGTGTGGAAAGAGTGATATTTGGGCACCTGAGTGGAGAGCCTTAAATTCCAGGCTGTTTGGATTTTATTCTCCAGGTAATGCCGAGCCACTGAAAGTTTTTGAGGGGGAGTAACAGAATTAGCCAATTATAGCAAGACTTAGAATTTCAAGTTCAAAAGAGTTTTTTTCTTTCTTTCTTTCTTTTTTTTTTTAAAAGAGTTCTCAAGTAATTCAATCCAACTCTCTCAATTCACAAATGGGGAAAACAAAGCCCCTAAATTTGAAGCTCTGCAGCTGGGGCTTTCATTATTGGCAATAGGTTTTTCATCTGGATAACTGACATGGGTGATTAGCTTGCCTCCATTTGGTCACAGCCTGAGCTCAGATCTTGCGCAGGTCTCGCCTGCGTCCCAAATTAACAAGAGTCCTGATGAGGCCTAAGAGCTGGCTGAAGAAGGGACTATTTTGAGCCTTGGGAGATCAAGTAAGGGTGATGGCAGAGTTCAGAGATAACAGAGTGTATCTAACATCTAGGGTAGGGTCATTCCTTGGCTGAATGCTTCTCTCTTGGGTTTTGCAGAAGCCTAACCTAGCCCATAGTCACTGATGACAGCTTTACTGCAGTGCTATGTTAAAGCTGGCATTATCAAGGTGGGCAATATAAGTCTCCAAAGAAGGGAAGAAGTTGGGAATAAATGGCTGAATAATTGCTGATGTTGTGAGTGTGTTAGACTTGGTCATGCAGATGTCCCTCTGGAGTTGATAAATGACACAGATTCACCTGCAGTTTTGACCCATCAAAAGATAAGGTAGCTCTGTCTGATGTCAAAAACATTCCTGCGCCTTTGGTGTCTTTCTTAGCAAATGGGCGCCCTACCTCCCAGCTGTGCAAGGCAGAAACCTAAATACCACTTTTGGCTGCTCTCTCCATTGCCCCTGATGCCCAATCGGTACCAAGCCCTTCTATTGTTTGAATACCCATTTGTCCCATCCTCTCTACCATGACCTTAGTTTAGGCCACCATCATATCTCATCTAAATTATTGCAAAAGCCTTTCTCTGTTTTCCCTGCCTCAAACCTTGTACTCCTTAATCCATTATCTGCAGCCAGAGAGATAAAGAAAGCATCAATTCTTTGAAATAATATGTCTGTTTTTCAGAGTCAGAGATGTGTCCAATGACAGCATCGATTATTTTGTTCTGTTTTCTAGCTTCCCTACAGAAGAACAGTGATGTCACAAATATTAGGGGTGAAATGACATTGATCCACAGGCTCAAGTGACCTTTTTCAACCAGATATCACAAAGATTCAACAAAACCATCTAAAAAATTATTTGTCCAATTTGCTAAAAAGTGATACAATAAGTCTTTAAGATCTCAAACTCTAGAATTTTCAGTTTAGGTAAAAGCTTTGCAAGAGCTAGTGCTTTCAGAAGGTTTACTGCAAGAGAAATTTCATTATTTAGCTATTTGAGATTATGAATTCAGTTTTCTATTATAAAAACGTGTGTTGATAAAGGCATACCTAAGTCATAGTGTGAAGGATAACAAGGAAGATTCTAGTCAGAGAAATTCTCCTGAATTCTAAAGGAAAGTTATCTTTCTACTTTGTCCGGGTGGTAAGGGAAGAAGGCAATCAATAATTATTGACTGTTTATTTTGCCAAGCAAGATGCACATTATCTCATTAGCTCTAGGAAGTAGTTACTATCAGCACAATTTTACAGTGAAGGATGCTTGGGAATGTTAAATATCTTGATAAAGATTCTAGAGCTGATAAGTGGGAAACCAGGATTCAAGCCTAAAACATGAGAACCTGCATTCTTTTTCTAAAAAATTTAATTTTATTTATTTATTTTTTATACAGCATGTTCTTATTAGTTATCTATTTTATGCATGTAGGTGTATATATGTCAATCCCAATCTCCCAAAGAGAACCTGCATTCTTAAGTGTGCATTCTCAATGCTTTGAAATAGATGGTGCTTTCAATACTTACAAATCCCTTATGAGATAGGTTTTCCCATTCTATAGATATGATTATCGAAGCTTAAAATGTTTAAAACTTGTCCTGTGTCACTCAGTAAGGGGTAGGGCTGACACTGAATCTCACAGTTGTCTATTTTCAAAGTCCATGTGTTTTCCACAATGTCTTCCAAGACAGCATCCTGTTAATTGTCTCACGTATGCAGCTAATAGTAAGTGATGATGTTCAGAAGGGACTGAATAACTAGCAATAATCGTAAAAGCTCATTTTTAAAACTTCATGGTGTCACCTATGTGCTTAGCAAATGTTGTTAAAATGACGTATTGACCAATAAAATGTCAGGAAATTTCGTATAAATTGGCCAAGAGTGTGAGGGCAACTTCAAAACTTGATTTGACAATATTCACTATATCAGACTCTCATTAAATTCCCAGCAAAATGAGGGGTTTCATTTTTACTTTGTTTCTCTTCTCTCTCCTGCTTGCCATCTCAGAAGTGAAGAGTGAAGAATCCAGGAAGCTCTGCGGGCTCGAGTACATATGAACTGTCATTTACACCTGTGCCAGCTCCCGGTGGAGAAAGCACCTGGAGTCGATCCCACAAGGTCAGCAAGGTAACATGAATGCATATGACTCCCTCATTTATTATTATTTTTTTAAGACTTGTTTTAATAACTGTTTCTCTAGTTACTGCTAAGCCACTTCTATATCAATCTGGGGGATTAATTATCAAAATAAACATTTTGGCTTGGGAAGGAGGTGAGCTTCCTTTCAAAAAATAAGGACCTTGTTTTCTTTAGTCCCCAGCTTGAAATGATTTGATTGCACAACTACTTCGATGAGCTTAGCATCTATGGCAGGTGCTGGGAGGGTGGGTAGAGAGAAGCATGTGATTTCAAGGGTCATGTTGGAGCAGCAAGATTTTCACATGCAGATAATTATAGAATATAATAAGTTGGCATTCAGGCAGGTGCTAAATAAGAATGGAAGGAAGGAATCTAACTTTTATTGAGCACTTATTACATGCCAGGCAGTTTCATGGGCAACATTTCATTCAGTCTTCCGATAAGGATCCTTTGAAGTAAGTAATATTACCACCATTTACCATTTTACTGAGGACAAATATGTTCACCCAGCTAGTAAGCAGGGTGGTTGGGAAGCAAACCAGCTCTTTCTGGCTTCAGAGCTGAGGTCTCCTGCTTATTCTATACTGCGTCTCAGGTGGGGAAAAGATGGTGGTAGTGTGTTGTAATAAATGACACTACCGTGGAGGTGGTGGTATTTGACAGAGGCCCTAAGGGTGTGTGTAGGGTTTGGGAGTTAGGGGGAGTGGGATGGGAATTCTAGCAGTAGGAATTGTCAGAATTTTAGAATTTTAAGGGTGGGAGTGAACCTAATGTGTTTCAGAAACGGAGAGGGGGGTGACTTCACTACATTTCTTCATTTTCCAATTCAAGTAACTTAGAAGTTGGCATTTTTCTCCTGCTAATCCTATATTAAAGTATGACGTATAACTTATTTAAGATTCTATTTTAATAATTGTGTGTGTTATGTTTTATAATAAAAGTAAAAAAGAAAAACATGTTTACAGAATAAATGTTGCAACCACACATATGATATGAAAACTTTACAGGTTTCAATTTGGTTTAAAATGACTGGTAAACAAAAAGATTTTGGAAAATGACCCAGAGTTTTTGTATTTTGGTGGACTAATGTCTTGAAAAATTATGAACTTACCACTCTTACTTTAATAATGAGAGGCTCATAGTTACTAGATGTTAATAAACAATAAGCATTTTTAATCTCAAGGGAGTAAACATAATTTACCAGATTGACCATATTTTATCAATCTCCGGCAAATCAGAATGCAATAGAAAAAATACATTTTGAATATCTTTAAAATATGTGGGGCAATGGAGTATATGTCTGTATAAGGCTATCTCTTCCGACACCACTAGTCAAATATTTTCCCATACATTATTTATTTGATGCATTACTGGTTTGCCAATCAGCATTCATTCATCTAAATTTTTTCTGGTGGTTGCCAGTGTGCTAAGGTGCTGATAAGTAAGTTTGAACGAAGTTGAAGTGAGACAGGCTTATGCATGGACTTCGGGAACAACACTGATAAAAACAGTTGGGCCCACTTTTAATTTTCAGACATAGAGGTTTAAATCTCCACTTCCTTCCTTACTGATCAGCTTTGCAGGGCATACACAGGATTATTTTTTGATTGTTTTGGTTGATAGCATGTAACTAATACTTTTGGAAGCCGCTGGTCACTGTGCAGAGGTAGCCACGGCAACAGAAGTCAAGCCCTGACTTGGCTGCTAACTGGCCAAGTGACACTGGTTCTGTCACTCCTCTCTGCACCCACGTTTCCTCTTCTGTAAATGAGGAGGGTGGATATGACTGAGTTCTCCCTAAAATATCTAATCTCTCTGAAACCCCAGACCAAAGTTAAAAAAAAAAATCAACTGCAAGATTCAATTTCCTTCCAGAAATCCAATGCATTTCCCCCAGAGTAGAACTTGGTTGCTGCCTTTGTCAGAGCTCTCTAAGGAAGCATTGTTTTTTCCCTTCCATATAGCTGAGAGAGGAAACCGCTTCCAGCTGCCTAATGAACAGATTTCCGAGGAAAGCCCAGTGCAAAACCTTCCAAAGACGGATTCCTCGGGGGAGGAAAGTCTTCAGGGTGAACAGCTGCCCACAGAAGGGCTTCGGAGGTCAAAGAAGTATTCGGTGATGTCAAGACAAGACTTGCAAAAGTTGTGCTGCACCGAAGTCTGTTCCATGTCTGACTTAAGCGCTCTTTGTTAGGACAAACAAATCCCCAAGGGTGGCAGAGTTTTAGCACACGTTTAATCACAGTGTTTTACTTCCCAGAACAATACTCACATTGTGTCATTAAACTAATGTCTTTTGGGTAGGCAATACTTCTTTCCTAAATGTTGTAGATGGTTGGCTAAAACCACAACGAGGTCTAGTTTCTCCCATTGCCAAGGTGAATGCACTGTTCTTTCCAAATTTTAACTAATCCTTTGAAATTTTAAATGCTGTGCAAAATGACAATAAAAATTCCATAAAGCAAGCTTACTGTGATTTTTCTGTTTTTAAAACAATTTTAAAGAACTTTAAAACAGTAAACCAAAAATGTTGATGGTAAAAAAAACCTTAAAAAATAAAAAACTACTATTACCTCATCATCTAGAAATAATCCATTCTTAAGTTTTGTGTTGCTGTATATTATTACTGAAAATTTAAACATCGATTCACAGTCAAGTGTAAGAATCTAAACAAAGTGCTTTTCTCAAGAGTTCTTAGAGTGCTCAATTAATGTTTCCTAATATGCATCTCTTCAATATTATACTTGAGAATAGTTGGGTGCATATATGTATCAAAGAGGGCCCATAAACAGCCCGAATCCAGAAAACGTTTGGGTATCTTAGCTCCTTTCATAGTATGGGCTGCCTTGGTTTTGCCTTCCTACTGCTGAGATAAAAGGACATTCTATTCTCATCCTGGATGTTGAGAAACTAAAATGCAGATAGCCAAGTCATTGTGCCACAATTGGATGTCTTCACAGATGAAAAGATAAAGTAAGATATCACAAAACTATGCTCTTATTTCTAACTCTGTCAGCCAACTCCCCAGTAGGTTTTAACATAGTTAGACTCTGTTCATCTGAGGTGCTGCCTATTAATACTCCAGCCTGTATTTGAAATTCATCGTCTACACATTGTGCACGTAAATTGTGCCAAAGCATTGTTCTTTGCAGATAAAAAACTGAGTCTCCCTAGAATTAAGTAAACGTTTACTAAGTCACACAGCTGAGGAGGTGGTATCACTGATCCAAACTTAGGCTACTTAGCATGAATCAAGGCAGTCACATCAAACTGCACCAGTTGTCAATTACTCTTTACCACGAGACACTCCCTGTTTGTTTAAATCAGTTTCACTGAAGAATGTCTTTTGAAGAAGCAGTAGAAATTAATGATATTAAATCTCAACCCTTGAGTACATGCCCTTTCAATATTCTGAGTGGTGAAATGGGAAGACTGCATGAAGCATGTTTGCTGCAGGCTGAAGTATGATGGTTTCCTCAAGGAAAAGCACTTCTGTGATTGAGTTTGAACTTAAAAGTAGCTGCTTTTTCCAAGAAGCACCATTTTTTAAGAAAAAATAAAGACTGAAAAACTGTGTTTATTCAGATTTGGGTATTAGCAATGAAATGAAATAAGATTTGAAAATGAACAAAGTAGGCTTCAAGGAAAACGACTGACAGTATTGGTTGCTGATGGTAAAGTCCAAGCTTACAAGCAATTTTGGAAAACTTTTACCCACCACCCTGAGCATCAGTGGTGATATTTGATTTTTTGATATTATATGACATGTGTCAACATTTGGGAGATCTGCTATAACTCAATGAACCAATATTTTCCAAATGATCAATGCATGATACTACAAAATCATGAATGGTTAAGAAATCTGCTCAAAGTGCAAAATAAAGATTTTAATCTAGCTACAAAAAATTCATTGGTATCATTTCAGATTTTACATTGCAAGTAACCTTTAATAAACAGTCACTTGCTGAGTTTTGGTATAATATCAAAAGAGAATATATTGATAAAAATGATCTGAAAATGCTATTAAAATACTCTCCCCTTTTGCAACTAAATGTTTATGTGTGGCTGAATTTTCTTCATGTACATTAGCCAACATAACACACAGCAGCAGATTAAAAATGTAGGAGCTGATAGAAGCTGTATTTTATAAAGACAGTCATTAGAAACTTGCAAAAATATAAAACAGTGCCACTTTTCTCACTAAATGTTTTTTGTTTTGTGAAAATATAGATTTTTAAATAAAATATGTTATTGGTGTTAATGTGTGATGAGTTTATTTTTATTTTCAAATGAGTTAAACATTTAAATTTCTCAGTAAAATTCTAATATGATAAATATTGATAAATTGAACCCACATAAACGAAAGCTCTGACATTCTTAATACTTTTTAAGAGTGTGAAAGGATTATGAAACCAAAAAGTGTGAGAATTGCTCTTATATAAGGTTTTGCCACAAATTTTTGAGGTTCCATCAAGAGATGTTTAGGTTGCTGTATTTGTCATGACAAAGATGCAATAAACAGCCTTGTTTATATATCCTTATGTACCGACACTTTCATTTCAATAGGATAGCTTGCCAAGTTGCTAGGCGGAAAAATATGTGTATTTTTTTCAATGTACTTTTAATAGTTATTTTTTATTTGTTACATATTTATTAGTTATTATAAATGTATCTATTCAATTTAAGTACAAAGAGAAACAAAGAAGAAAGATGGGACCTCGTCATTTTTTTTTTTTTTTTGCGATACGCTGGCCTCTCACTGCTGTGGCCTCTCCCGTTGCGGAGCACAGGCTCCGGAAGCGCAGGCTCAGCGGCCATGGCTCACGGGCCCAGCCGCTCCGCGGCATGTGGGATATTCCCAGACCGGGGCACGAACCCGTGTCCCCTGAATCGGCAGGCGGACTCTCAACCACTGCGTCACCAGGGAAGCCCGGGACCTAGTCTTTTTACTTAAATCCTGTAGTTCCTTTTTTGGGGAAAGAAAGATAATATATGTATACGGTTAGGAAACGTAAACAGTCCAGGGAAGTATAAAATACAACAAAAGTCTCACTCTCTTCCATTTGATTCTGAAGTAATAGAACCCTTATTCAGAGTTTCTTGTAATTTCTGCCAGAAACAAAAAATTATGTCTATACTGAATATATGTGGTATAGTTACAGATTTAGTAACTATAGTAGATATAGATAGCTTGCCCTATATCATTATCTATCTATCTACCTACCTATCTTATCTATCTACCTATCATTGTCTATCTATATCTATATCTATCTATATCTATAACAGAGACTTTTAGCTGTCCACTAAAACTTCTCCTCTTCCTCTTGGGCACAGATAGACTACATTTCTCAGTCTCTTTTGCAGTTTCATGTGGTCATATGACTGAGTTCTAGCTAATTAAATGTGACTAGTCCATCAAGTCTCCCTCCCTCTGCCTCAATTTAGCAAGCAATAACCTTTGACGTTTTTATGTTTGATTCTATTTTTTACAGTTGTTAACCCACTCTAATACAATATGTACTGACTCTATCAACCCATTTTACACAAAAAGAAATTACACATACTCATTGCTTTGTTTAATACATCTTGGAAATATTTCAATAACATCCCAGTATAGGTATTATAATTTTAAACACATACCAAGAGAATACCATTTAAAAAGTTTGTATTAATTCATATTTTCACTAGAAATTTATGAGTGACTCTTTCTCTACATTCTCCCCAGTCCATGATGTTATTACACTTGCAAAAATTTGCAATTTTTATAGATGAAACATTGAATATAATTTTGTTGTATTTGCATTATTACAACTATGATTGCCTTTAGTATTTATTGGACATTTTAATTTCCTCTTCTGTAAATTTGTCTGTTCATATTTTTTGCCCATTTTTCGATTGCTATTTATTTATAATAGTTTTCTTATCAATTTTCAAGACTTTTTAATATTAAGGATATTAACTTTCTGACTGCCTTCTTAGTAAAATATTTCCCCCAAAATCTTTGGTATGCATTGATTTCATTTAGGATGTCTTTTGCATACAATGTCATTGCATACAATGTCTGTCTTTCCTTTACAGTTTCTGGATTTCCTTTTTTGCTTAGGCAGACCACCCTTATTGTGAGTAAGGTTGTGAAAAAGTCTACTAAATTATATTCTAATAATTTAATTTTGTAACCTTTGCATTTAAATTTAATCCATTTTATATTTATTTTTGTATAGTATGAGGTGTTTAATTTTTATTTTCTTCCAAATGAACAGAACATTTTGCCTGCATCATGGAACAGCCTTTTCCCATGGAAATTTCATGCCATTTTAGTCATATGTTGTTTCACATGTTTGGAGCTATTGTAGGCCCTTTATTCTGCTCTTTGCTCTATTTATCCTCAGTTAGCACCATACTATTTCGATTGCAGTAACTTTATGGTAAATTTTAGTAGCTCTTAAGAAAAGTTGCCCATCACTATAGATTGTTTAAAATTTTTTCATGGATATTATGAGACATACATCCTTCTATGTGGATTTTATAATCCAGTTTCCAAAAAAATTTTATTGGAATTATAATTTGAATTGCTTTACATTTATACTCATGTAGAAAACATTTATATTCTATGATATTAAGAATTCTTATCTAAAATATATTACTATAATAATACAGCATTTTATTTCTTTTAATAACTTTTTATAATTTTAACTATATAGGTCTGTGTCTTTTTATACTACCTTCTAATTTTGTTACCTTTTTTTTTCATTTTTTTCTTAAACATCTTTATTGGAGTACAATTGCTTTACAATGGTGTGTTAGTTTCTGCTGTATAACAAAGTGAATCAGCTATACATATACATATATCCCCATACCTCCTCCCTCTTGTGTCTCCCTCCCACCCTCCCTATCCCACCCGTCTATGTGGTCACAAAGCACCAAGCTGATCTCCCTGTGCTATGCGGCTGCTCCCCACTAGCTATCTATTTTACATTTGGTAGTGTATATATGTCCATGCCACTCTCTCACTTCATCCGAGCTTACCCTTCCCCCTCCCCGTGTCCTCAAGTCCATTCTCTATGTCTGCATCTTTATTCCTGTCCTGCCCCTAGGTTCTTCAGAACCATTTTTTTTTTTTTTTAGATTCCATATATATGTGTTAGCATATGGTATTCTTTTTTTTCTCTTTCTGACTTACTTCACTCTGTATGACAGATTCTAGGTCCATCCATCTCACTACAAATAACTCAATTTCATTTCTTTTTATGGCTGAGTAATATTCCATTGTATATTACCCTTTTATTTACCATTTTTATTTGCTCCTGTGAATGAGACATTTCCCCCATGTTCATTTCTAAATGCATGCTGTGATACAAAGAAAAATCTTGATTTTTTGTATACTCATCTCCAGCCACCTCCTCCAGTTATTTTATTAAATTTAATGGCTATGTACCTAAGTCTATCTTGGGTTTTCTAGGTGCACAATATTATCATCTACTAATAAAAAGGTAATTTTGTCTCTTTCAATATTTAAACTGATTGCTTCATATTCTTGTCTTATTACATGACTCATTACTCTGAAATTATATATTGAGAGGGTAATGTGCAGGCGTTGTTGTGGGTGCTAAGGATACAACCATGAATAAAACAGACTAAGTGTATATTCTTATGGAAGGCAGACATAAGCAAGAGAAATATTAGATAATGATGGACGCTAAGGAGAAACTATGAAAAGGGAGCAGGAAGGCTTGGAGTGGGGGTGAGGATTGAATTTCAGACAGAATAACTAGGGAAGGTCTCACTGGGAAAGTGACTGCAGCAAGAATTCTTAATGATGATGATGATGGTAGATATCTCTTTCATCTTCCTAATTTTAACAGAAAAATGGTTTCTGCATTCCAGTACTCAATATAACATTTGCTATTCAAAATATAAATAAATAAAAGAATGAATAAATAATAGTCTTTATATTATAGATGCATATATGTATATGTATGAATATAAATAATATTGTTGATTATCTAAAGAGTTTTATTACCTATTGCTTATGAACTTATTTTGTTATAAATGGCTTCTAAATTTTATCAAATATCTATTTAACTTCAATATATAATTTTTTTCTCTTTTGTTAAAGTGAAGAATTATATTGCTAGCTCTACTTATGTTGAAATTTCTCTGTTTTCTCAGAATAAATCTATTTGATCATGGATTTATTAGTTTTTAGTGTAATAGTTTTTCAATACTCAGAAGGACTAAATTTGTTAATATTTTCTTTAAAATTTTTAATCTGTGTTCATAAGTAAAACTGGTCTCTATATTTGTCAATGAAGATTAATATAGCTTCATAAAGTGAAAACGTTATCTGTTCTTTAGAAATTTGGAAGAAAAATGCTATGATAGTATCTTTTGCCTAGTGACTTTAAAAAGATTTGCTGAAATATAATATACATATACAATAAAGTGCATAACTTTGAAGTGAATTTTTGCCTATTTTTACAGCCGTGAATTCCTGGAACAAATTCAGTTATTAATAATTTGTTATTGTTTTTGACGTATCACTGGATTTTATTTGCTAACATTTTGCTTAATATTTTTGCATATATTTTCATGAATAAACTTGTATTTTTCCTATAATTTTCTGTAATATCTTAAGTGATTTCGATATCAGGGTTAAGTTAGCTCTATAAAATGAGCTGGAACAATCCCTTCCTTCCTTCCTTCCTTCCTTTTCTAATCTCTGAATGTTTAAGATTGGTATTATTTCTTCTTTAAATGTTGGAGATTTCACTACTGAAGTGATTAAGGCTTGGCATTTTCTTCATAGAAAGATTTAAAATTTCAGATACAATTTATTTTACAGATGTAGAAATCTCAAGATTTTTACAATTTTTCCTGAACAAATTTAACGATTGTGTTTTTCAAGGAATTTGTCCATTTCACCTAAATAAATTCTTCATAATATCTTCTTATCTTTTTGCTGGGAGGTACTTTTTATATGGTAAATCATTACTTTTCTAGTCTACTTTGTAGTTACTGATCTTTTCAGATTTCTATCATTTTGAGGGTTAATTTAGATAGTTATTCATTACTCAGAATTTCTTCTAGATTTTCAAATTTGCATGACAGCAACCACAAAGCTTTCCTTTATAGTGTGTCCTTGGTTTCAAGAACTTATCTTTAACACATAAATTCCGATCGTATTATCAGCATTTAATCATATTTCAGTGCAAGAACTACTGCTTACCACTATTTTCTCCTTCTTCCTGGTACATAGTTTCTAATCAATAAGTATACTTTGGTTGAATGAATAAAATAATCTTATATATTTTTTAATATTATATATTTATGTTCTATTTGCCCCTTAATCATGCTTGCTGATGGTTGGGGGCAGAAGGGTGTTTTTATTCTGTTACTCTTTTGTTTTTTTTTCGTATTTTATTTTATTTATTTTTTTATACAGCAGGTTCTTATTAGTTATCAATTTTATACACATCGGTGTATACATGTCAATTCCAATCGCCCAATTCATCACACCACCACCAACACCCCACCATTGCTTTCCCCCCTTGGTGTCCATACGTTTGTTCTCTACATCTGTGTCTCAATTTCTGCCCTGCAAACCGATTCATCTGTACCATTTTTCTAGGTTCCACATATATGCGTTAATATACAATATTTGTTTTTCTCTTTCTGACTTACTTTACTCTGTATGACAGTATCTAGATCCATCCATGTCTCAACAAATGACCCAATTTCGTTCCTTTTTTTTTTTTAGATTTATTTATTTATTTATTTATTTATGGCTGTGTTGGGTCTTCATTGCTGTGCGTGGGCTTTCTCTAGTTGAGGTGAGCAGGGGCTACATTTAGTTACAGTGCACGGGCTTCTCATTGCAGTGGCTTCTCTTGTTTCACAGAACGGGCTCTAGGCTCACAGGCTTCAGTAGTTGTGGCTCGTGCACTTCAGTAGTTGTGGCTCACAGGCTCTAGAGCGCAGGCTCTGTAGCTGTGGCACACGGACTTAGTTGCTCCACAGCATGTGGGATCTTCCCGGACCAGGGCTCGAGCCCGTGTCCCCTGCATTGGCAGGCAGATTCTTAACCACTGCGCCACCAGGGAATCCCTCGTTCCTTTTTATGGCTGAGTAACATCTTCTTTATCCATTTATCTGTCGGTGGGCATTTAGGTTGCTTCTATGACCTGGCTATTGTAAATAGTGCTGCAATGAACATTGGGGAGCATGTGTCTTTTTGAATTATGGTTTTCTCTGGGTATATGCTCAGTAGTGGGATTGCTGGATCATATGGTAATTCTATTTTTAGTTTTTTAAGGCACCTCCATAATGTTCTCCATAGTGGTTGTATCAATTTACATTCCCATCAACAGTGAAAGAGGGTTCCCTTTTCTCCACACCTTCTCCAGCATTTGTAGATTTTCTTATGATGCCCATTCTAACTGGTGTGAGGTGATACCTCATTGTAGTTTTGATTTGCATTTCTCCAATAATTAGTGATGTTGAGCAGCTTGTCATGTGCTTCTTGGCCATCTGTATGTCTCCTTTGGAGAAATGTCTATTTAGGTCTTCTGCCCATTTTTGGATTGGGTTGTTTGTTTTTTTAATATTGAGCTGCATGGGCTGTTTATAAAAATCTGGAGATTAATCCTTTGTTCATTGATTCACTTGCAAATATTTTCTCCCATTCTGAGAGTTCTCTTTTTGTCTTGTTTATGATTTCCTTTGCAGTGCAAAAGCTTTGAAGTTTCATTAGGTTCCATTTGTTTATTTTTGTTTTTATTTCCATTACCCTAGGAGGTGGATCGAAAAAGATCTGGAAACAGAAGCTTTAAATGACACAATAGACCAGATAGATTTAATTGATATTTATAGGACATTCCATCCAAAAACAACAGAATACACTTTCTTCTCAAGTGCTCATGGAACATTCTCCAGAATAGATCACATCCTGGGTCACAAATCAAGCCTCAGTAAATTTAAGAAAATTGAAATCATATGAAGCATCTTTTCTGACCAAAATGCTATGAGATTAGAAATCAATTACTGGGAAAAAAATGTAAAAAACACAAACACATGGAGGCTAAACAATATGTTACTAAATAACCAAGAGATCACTGAAGAATTCAAAGAGAAAATCAAAAAATACCTAGAGCCAAATGACAATGAAAACACGATGATCCATAACCTATGGGCTGCAGCAAAAGCAGTTCTAAGAGGGAAGTTTATAGCTATACAAGCCTACCTCAAGAAACAAGAAAAATCTCAAATAAACAATCTAATGTTACACCTAAAGGAACTAGAGAAAGAAGAACAAACAAAACCCAAAGTTAGCAGAAGGAAAGAAATCATAAAGATCAGAACTGAAATAAATGAAATAGAAACAAAGAAAACAATAGTAAAGATCAATAAAAGCAAAATCTGGTTCTTTGAGAAGATAAACACAATTGATAAACCATTAGCCAGACTCATCAAGAAAAAGAGGGAGAGGACTCAAATCAATAAAATTAGAAATGAAAAAGGAGAAGTTACAACAGACACCGCAGAAATACAAAGATCCTAAGAGACTAGTAGAAGCAACTTTATGCCAATAAAGTAGACAACCTGGAAGAAATGGACAAATTCTTAGAAAGGTATAACCTTTCAAGACTGAAACAGGAAGAAAGAGAAAATATGAACAGACCAATCACAAGGAATGAAATTGAACCTGTGATTAAAAATCTTCCAACAACAAAAGTCCAGGACCAGATGGCTTCACAGGTGAATTCTAGCAAACATTTAGAGAAGTGCTAACACCCATCCTTCTCAAACTCTTCCAAAAAATTGCAGAGGAAGGAAAACTCCAAAACTCATTCTATGGGGCCACCATCACCCTGATACCAAAACCAGAAAAATATAACACAAAATAAAGAAAATTATAGACCAATATCACTGATGAACGTAGATGCAAAAATCCTCAACAAAATACTAGCAAACAGAATCCAACAGCACATTAAAAGGATCATACACCATGATCAAGTGGGATTTATCCCAGGGATGCAAGGATTCTTCAGTATACGCAAATCAATCAATATGATACATCATATTAACAAACTGAAGGAAAAAAAACATATGATCATCTCAATAGATGCAGAAAAAGCTTTCGACAAAATTCAACACCCATTTATGATAAAAACTCTCCAGAAAGTGGGCACAGAGGGAACCTACCTCAACATAATAAAGGCCATATTCAACAAACTCACAGCAAACATCATTCTGAATGGTGAAAAACTGAAAGTATTTCCTCTAAGATCAGGAAAAAGACAAGGATGTCCATTCTCACCACTATTACTCAACATAGTTTTGGAAGTCCTAGCCACGGCAATCAGAGAATAAAAAGAAATAAAAGGAATACAAATTGGAAAAGAAGAAGTAAAACTGTCACTGTTTGCAGATGACATGATACTACACATAGAGAATCCTAAAGATGCCACCAGAAAACTACTAGAGCTACTCAATGAATTTGGTAAAGTAGCAAGATACAAAATTAATGCACAGAAATCTCTTGCATTCCTATATACCAATGATGAAAAATCTGAAAGAGAAATTAAGGAAACATTCCCTTTTACCATTGCAACAAAAAGAATAAAATACCTAGGAATAAATCTACCTAGGGAGACAAAAGACCTGTATGAAAAAACTATAAGACACTGATGAAAGAAATTAAAGATGATACCAACAGATGGAGAGATATACCATGTTCTTGGATTAGAAGAATAAATATTGTGAAAATGACTATACTACCCAAAGCAATCTACAGATTCAGTGCAATCCCTATCAAATTACCAATGGCAATTTTTATGGAACTGGAACAAAAAAACCGTAAAATTTGTGTGGAGACACAAAAGACTCTGAATCGCCAAAGCAGTCTTGAGGGGAAAAAATGGAGGTGGAGGGATCAGACTCCCTGACTTCAGACTACACTACAAAGCTACAGTAATCAAGGCAATATAGTACTGGCACAAAAACAGAAACATAGATCGATGGAACAAGATAGAAAGCCCAGAGATAACCCCACTTATGGTCAACTAATCTATGACAAAGGAGGCAAGGTTATACCATGGAGAAAAGACAGTCTCTTCAACAAGTGGTTCTGGGAAAACTGGATAGCTACATATAAAAGAATGAAATTAGAACACTCCCTAACACCATACACAAAAATAAACCCAAAATGGATTAGAGACCTAAATGTAAGACCAGACACTATCAAACTCTTAGAGGAAAACATAGGAAGAACACTCTTTGACATAAATCACAGTCTGTATGTGTCCCTAGGTGTGAAGTGTGTCTCTTGTAGACAGCATATATATGGGTCGTGTTTTTGTATCCATTCAGCAAGCCTGTGTCTTTTTGTTGGAGCATTTAATCCATTCACGTTTAAGGTAATTATCGATATGTATGTTCCTATGACCATTTTCTTAATTATTTTGGGTTTGTTTTCGTAGGTCCTTTACTTCTCTTGTGTTTCCCACTTAGAGAAGTCACTTTAACATTTGTTGTAGAGCTGGTTTGGTGGTGCTGAATTCTCTTAGCTTTTGCTTCTCTGTAAAACTTTTTTTTTTTTTTTCTGTAAAACTTTTGATTTCTCCATCGAATCAGAATGAGATCCTTGCCGGGTAGAGTAATCTTGGTTGTAGGCTCTTCCCTTTCATCTCTTTAAGTATCTCATGTCTCTCCCTTCCAGCTTGTAGAGTTTCTGCTGAGAAATCAGTTGTTAACCTTATGGGAGTTCCCTTGTATATTATTTGTCATTTTTCCCTTGCTGCTTTTAAAATAATTTTTATTTGTCTTTAATTTTTGCCAATTTGATTACTATGTGTCTCAGCCTGTTTCTCATTGGGTTTATCCTGTATGGGCTCACTGCACTTCCTGGACTTGGGTGGTTATTTCCTTTCCTATGTTAGGGAAGTTTTCGACTTATCTCTTCAAATATTTTCTCAGGTCCTTTCTCTCTCTTCTCCTTCTGGGACCCCTATAATGCGAATGTTGTTGTGTTTAATGGTGTCCCACAAGTCTCTTAGGCTGTCTTCATTTATTTTCATTCTTTTTTCTTTATTCTGTTCCACAGCAGTGAATTCCACCTTTCTGAATTCCAGGTCACTTATCCATTCTTCTGCCTCAGTTATTCTGCTATTGATTCCTTCTAGTGTAGTTTTCATTTTAGTTATTGTATTGTTCATCTCTGTTTGTTTGTTCTTTAATTCTTCTTGGTCTTTGCTAAACATTTCTTGCATCTTCTCGATCTTTGCCTCCATTCTTTTTCCGAGATCTTGGATCATCTTCACTATCATTATTCTGAATTCTTTTTCTGGAAGGTTGCCTATCTCCACTTCATTTAGTTGTTTTCTGGGGTTTTATCTTGTTCCTTCATCTGGTACACAGCCCTCTGCCTTTTCATCTTGTCTATCTTTCTGTGAATGTGGTTTTTGCTCCACAGGCTGCAGGATTGTAGTTCTTCTTGCTTCTGCTGTCTGTCCTCTGGTGGATGAGGTTATCTAGGAGGCTTGTGCAAGTTTCCTGATCCTGTTAGTCTTTTGAAAGAAAAAATTGTACTTTTTTACTAGCTTTTAAATTTTTATTTAATATGTTTCAATTTTTGTCTGTAGATATCTCCCTATTTTTCTATGTAAATCTCCCTTTTATTTGTTTTGTTTATTTTGAAATGCTTTCTTAATTATTAATATTATCTATTTCCTTCCTTTTTAACTCACTAATGTGTTTAAGTCTAAATATATATGTCTGAGTATATCTTCAGCTATGCCCCGGGTTTGATTATGAAGCGTTTACCTTCCTATTATGTTCTAAATTCTTTTCAGTTTTAGTTTTTTCTTCATCTTTGACTTAAGGAATTATTTGGGAGTGTTTCATAATTTCAAAATAATACAGTTTTGTTTTCTTAGTCCCTGATTTTTGATTTGTAGGTTTAGAAGTTTATGATCACAGATTAAGTCCTGTAAATTCTCTAATTTTTGTAATTTATTAAAGTTTTTCTGGGAGCCAAAACAATAAAAAAAATGTCCAGGTACATAATATATAGTTTATGTTGAGAGTATTGGCTGTTAATAGCTCACAGTTTTCCCCTTTTTAGAGAACTGCTCTGACCAAATGGAGGTGACTCACCAAGGAGGTTATGTGCCTCTCTCTCTGTACCCCCCTCCCCCACTCACGGATCAGCAACAGGTAATGACTGACTTACACAGAGTACAAAGGACCAGCTCCCTTTTGTCAAGGCTGAACAAGCAATATGGTGCACCTCCTGCTCCAGGGCTCCAGGATGAACCTAAACTCCAGCTGAGAACACATGCTTTGCATAGTTCCTTCCTGTCTGGCTTTCCTTTCTTTATTCCTCCTCAAAACACTCCCTCAATGTTTCAGGCCCTGTTCTGGGGAAGCTAACTGTTTCAAGAGCTGTCATAAAAAACTGCCACAGGCTGGGAGGCTTAAAAAAGCAGACTTATATTCTCTCATGGTTCTGGAGGCTAGAAGTTTGATATCAAGGTACCATCAGGACCACGCTCTTTGAAGGCTCTCGGGGAGGATCTGTTCCATGTTATTCCCTGAGTTTCTGGTTTTGCTTGCAGTTCTTGGCATTTCTTGACTTGTAGACACATCACTCCAATTTCTGCCTCTGTTGTCACATAGCTATGTTCTCCTCTCTGTATAGGGCTGTCTTGCATCTCTTTTTCTCTCCTTATGAGGACATCACTCATATAAGCTAAGGGACCACATTACTCCAATATGACCTCATCTTAACTTACATTTTAATTATATCTGTAAAGACCATATTTCCAAATAAGGTCAGATTCACAGGTATTAGCGGTTAGGAACTTTACATATCTTTTCTGAGGACACAGTTCAACCCTAAACACTGACCTAACACATCAGATGAAAATGCGTATTATCTATTTTAGGGCATGTCCTTCTTTCTGCCTATAACTGCTAAATCACGCTTTTAAAAAATATTATTAAAATTCTCCATATCTTGCTTATTTTTTGCCTTTTTTAAGACTCTGTAAAAGAACCATTAAAATCTCTTAATTTAATTATGATTTATCAGGTTCTTTTATTTTTAGGAATTTTTCTTTATGTATGACTGTGACTATTGGATGCATAAAGATTTACTGTTGTTATACTCCCTTCAAGTTCTATCTCTACTATTAAACAGTATTTTTCTTTGTTTTATCTAATACTTTTAAACTTGGAAATCTGCTTTTTCTTATATCAATACTGCTTTACTTGCTGTTATTTAATATACAAAATTTGATGATTGTTTTACCTTCTTTATGAACCGTATCCTTTGTTCTTATGAGAAATTGTGTTAGCTAGCTCAGCCTGCCATAACAACATACCATACACTGGGTGGCTTAAACAACAGTGATTTATTTTCTTATAGTTCTGGTGGCTAGAAGTCCCAGATCAAGGTCTGGAAGGGCTGGTTTCTGGTGAGAGCTCTCTTCCTGGCTTGCAGACTGCCGTCTTTGGTCCTCATATGGCCTTTCCTCAATGTGTAGGCCTGTGGTGGTGGTGGGGAGGGGCGGGAATCATTCTCTTTTCCTCTACTTATAAGGCCACTAATTCTATCAGATTAGGGCCTTACCCTTATGACTCCATTTAATCTTTTTTTTTTCCTAATGTATTTATTTTATTATTTTTGGCTGCGTTAGTTCTCTGTTGCTGTGCGTGGGCTTTCTCTAGTTGCGGTGAGTGGGGGCTACTCTTTGTTGTGGTGCACGGGCTTCTCATGGCAGTGGCTTCTCTTGTTGCAGAGCATGGGCTCTTGGCGCCCAGGCTTCAGGAGTTGTGGCTCGCGGGCTCTGGAGCGCAGGCTCAGTAGTTGTGGCACACGGGCTTAGTTGCTCCACAGCATGTGGGATCTTCCCGGACCAGGGCTCGAACCTCTGTCTCCTGAATTGGCAGGTGGATTCTTAACAACTGCACCACCAGGGAAGCCCTCCATTTAATCTTAATTACCTCCAATGTCCTAATTTCCAAATATAGTCACAATGGGGATTAGAACTTCAACATATGAAGTTGCGAGGGGACACAATTAAGTCCATAGCAGATATCATTCCTTTTCTATTTAATGCTTTGGGCCTTGAAATTTACTTTGTCTAACATTAGTATTGACTTTGTTTTTGCTCATATTTCTGCGGTATATCTTTGACCAAAATTTCAAACTTAACTGAACTTTAACTCCTACTTTTCTTGTCTTTTGGTTTTCAGTGTGTATTCTCAAAGTCACATGTAGCTGTCTTTTATTTGTTAAACAAGCCAATTCATGTTTAATGAGTGGTACTTAATATAGCTGATTATATTCTATACAGCCTAGTATTTATTTTAATTTTTTTGTTTGCCTGACCAATTCCCCTTCCTCACTTGTTAATTTGGAAATGTTACTGTGCTTTTCCATTTCATTGCTGGTTACTTTCCACTTTCTATTAGACGTATAAAACTCTTGACTTCTCTCTTTTATAATTCCAATTCCCCTCCTCCACTAAGAGAATCCTTTACAACTAGGGCGGTCAAACCATGGCCTTGGGGTCAAATCTGCCCTACCATCTGATTTTTACGGCTCACATGCTAAGAAGGGTTTTTACTTTTTAGATGGTTGATAAAGAAATCAGAAGAAGAATAACTTTTCATGATATATGAGAATTAAATAAAATTAAACTTTCAGTTACATAAATAAAGTTTTGTTAGAACACTGCCACACTTATTTTGTTAATTATTGTCCCTGACTATTTTTGTACTTTGGTGGCAGAGTTGAGTAGTTGTGACAGAGACTGCACGGTTTGCAAGGCTGACAATATTTACTGTCCAGCCCTTTACACTTTGCTGACCTATGATTAAGAACATTCTAATATCCTCTGGTTGACCCAACTCTCTAGAATGTGTCCTTAGAAGGCTTTGCTTGTGCTTGTAAACTGGGATACAGATAAAAAGTTTAGCTGTATTTTTAATTTTTTAGCTGTCCTACCAAAATATAGTTCTTACTATGGAATAAATTTCCTCAAAGAAAAAGATAATGTATTTTCTATAATTAATATATAGACTATTTTTCTTTATTTCCAAAATGGAATGACTCTCTAAGGTTAATATTTCTCATATGAATTTAAAAAATGATTTCTCAGCACTCTGCACAAATCAGTCTGGATATTCTGTTCTTTCGATGGTTAGATGATCCACCCTCATCATGATCTGTGGGAAGCAACAGAGTTTCTTTTTTGATTATGAATGGTAAGTGCGGCTTAGTGCTTCCCATAGTGGTTATACTGGTTCCCTGCCTTGCTAAGTAGGAAAATGGCCTAGTGGGTGGGTAGAGAACCACAAGTTTCCAGTTATGTCCTGCGCTAAAATAAAAATATAAAAAATTGTGCATGGTAGTTAAATTAGCAAGGAAAGAAACTGAGAAGAAATTTCAGGAAACTTTAGTCAGACACTTAGCATAGTTAAGCTTTAATAAACCTTCTGGTAGTATGTGTTCATGTATGCGAAGAGGGGAAGAGAACATGTAAATTCAAATGGACACTAAGCCAGGAAAAAATAAGTAGATAAGTAGAGTAAGCAAAAATATTAAAAGGAACTACGTAAGTCCTAAAGTGGGAGGCAAGACATCTGATCAGAAGAAGTATAAAAAAATAGGCAGAGGTTAGCAAAAAGAGATTAAATTTGGGGATGAATGGTATTTAATCATAAATGTGGACTTGAGAAATAATTCAGTGTCTCTGACTCAAAGAAGGCAGAAACAGGTGATTAAAACTTTTAAAAGAAAAAAAAATAATCTAGGGAGTATAGTGGAGAGCAGAAATTGCTAAAATATATGCTCAATTCTTTAGGAAAACAGGTTCTGCATAAAGAAGTTGGAGGTGGAGAGGGAGCTTTCCACGATGGGTCAGATGTTTTACATACACTTTCCCTTTCAGTCTTCACAGCAACAACAGAAGTAGTGATCACTGATCATTGATCAGTTATAAGTAGCAATCAATGTTACAATCATTTTTACTTTTGAGAAAACTGAGGCTGCAGACACTAGTCACTTTGCCCAAAGTCACACTGCTAGTAAGGTCTAGAAGCTAAAATGAGATATATGTCTGTCAAATCTGCAATTTAAAACAAACAAACAAGCAAACAGTCAAACCTATATCACATTGCTGCTCAAAAGAAATGAATTCAGAAGAGAACTGAGGTGGAATGCAGCTGGAGGAATGTTTGGCACATTTGGCCCCAGGCACCACTTCCAGTGTTTGTGAAAGCAACATATTGGTGGGGCTGAGATCTGGATTGCAGGAGGTGGAAGTGAGAGCAGCAGAGAAAGTCAGAGGCCGTGGGGCAGGCCACTTATTTAAGAATTTCAGGAGCAAAAAGCACAGTAAATTATCAATACTATTTAATATTGAGTTTTCTTAATTCATTTTTTGATAATATCTAGAAAGATAGGTCAAGTCATGATCCCAAAAGGAAAGTGTTCACTCTCTAAAATGGCTAGATTTAAAAGTTCTGATTTCTCAACTGTTTTGTAAACCCACCCATGTACTGGATAATTCCCAAGAGTTTCTAAAGAATCAATGAGCTGAGATAGCTCAATTTCCCGACAGGTAATCTGTAAGGGCCTTTTATTATGTGTTTTCTAATTGACCCTTCTATTTAAGGTGCTGATGTATTTAGGACTGAACCTTATATTTCTTGTGGTGTCTGACAACAGAAGCCCATCATATAGTATTTTTTTTTTTAATGAAGGAAAGAAAGAAGGTATCATTTAATTTTGATTTTGGGAAAAATTTCTCTATTGATTTTGGTGAAGGTTTCCTGCTGACATTCCTAGAGTTAACTGAATTTTCAGTAATTTGCTACTAGTACTGACTATACTTGCTGAAGCTGCTGCTAATGAATATTTTATAAAGCAGGAGGAAGATATTAGGTCTCAATTTGGATGTCTGTCAAGTTTAAATTTCTCACCTTGATGTTGTAACTTAGCTCCAGTCCCACTTTTTCAGCTGCTTGAGGCAATCTCCAACTGAATGTCCCATTATTAACTTAAATTCAACAAGTGCAAAATCAAGCTTAGTATTTTAGTCTTCAAATTCTTCCTGCTGACTTTATTTTTGCTAGGAGGACCATTGATCTGGTTACTCGGACTCAGACTTTGAACTGCAATCATAGGAGCTGCAATCATAGGGCTTCCTTTTAGGCATGGTGCTGTGAAGAGCTTAGCTAACATATGGATTTAATTCTCACCAAAACCCTGTGAGGTAGGTACCAGAACTATCATTACCGTACTTTAAGATGGGGAAGCTGCAGCATAGTGGGGTTGTTGATTTATTTAAGATCACTTAACTAGTGACTGGGATGGAAGGACTCAGACCTGAGGCTGCAAACATCAGAGCTTGAAACTTTCAACCACCTTTTCACTTTGCCTTAATTACCTCTGACTCCTTCCTCTTTGCCTGATTATGTAGACTTTGTCCCTAAAATGTTCATACAACTGTCTTCTCCTTTCCATTTCAATGGCACCGCTGAGTTCAGCCCCTCATTACCTGTCACTTCTCCTAAGTGGTCTTCCTGCTCTTTACTGATGCATTCATCTTCTTAAAGAGTCAGTTCATGTATACAATCAGGCTAATGAAAAGCCTTTGATGGCTACCCATGGTCTGAGTGTCATTTTCATACTCAGACATTCAAGTTACCAATCTTAGTTCCAACCACTTATCTTCATTCATGAACACTGTGTTTTATCCAGTCTAGACTTCTTCCTGTATTCTGAACTTCTGTGTCTGTTGAAATTCTACTTGTCACCTTCATAGTATAGATAAGTGCTTCTTCCTTCATGAAGCCTTCCCTGATTCCCTTAATTATATAAAGATATTCTGGACTTTTCTTATGAAAACATATTCTAGCCTGTACCATGGTCACTTGTATACTTATCACCCCTATAGGATCCTAGGTCTTCTAGGGTTGAACTCTGTGTCCTATTACCTTTTTGGTTGGTAATTATGTAGCATAGTACTATCAATGCTTGCGATTCTTTCTTGAAAAGTTAAGATGTATTACATTTTATTCTTAGGTGTTGTCAGGATATGTGGTCCATATACTCAAGATATTTTCAATCTAGTAAGGGAAACAAAGCTATTATTCAAAACTCAGCTAGAGAAGAATCAGGGGCTCAGCCATGAGAGTGATGAAAGAAGAGAGAGGATGGGAGGGAAGAAATGAATGGAGAAAGATTTAGAGAAAAGGTGACACCTGAGTTTAATGCTGAAAATTGAAGGAAGCTGCTCTAAGTGGAAGGAGGGTGTTCTGAGCTAGGCACAAGCATGAGTCAAGGCTATGAGGTAGGGATGGCACTTTAGGAACATCTATTGAGAAGAAAAAACACCAGGAGAGTTCAGTGGATTTCAAAGTAAAACAATTCCCTCAAATTTAGTGTCATTTCTTTTTTTAAAAAATGTTTATTTTAAAATTGAGATATAATTGACAGAACAGTGTATAATTTTAAGGTATACAGCATGTTAATTTGATACATTTATTGGTTGGAATAGGTGTTAGCTAATATATCTATCAAAATTTCCCATCACAAAGCTTTTTTAAATAATCAGCATTCCTCCAAGTTAGTTACAATTAGTAAGTTTTTACTATATATTTTTATGCTGTTATTTAATTGCTAGAATTCATCATTGACTACCTGAATTACAGTACACAGCAATATGCTGGCAAACCGCTTCCTTTTTCTGATTTTTAACTGCCATCGTATTGTAAGGTTTTGAATCCTTATACAGCCTAAGACAGATGGTAAGAAACTATCTCATGGTTGAGATTTTATAACTCTAAAAAATAAGGACATTTTTATAATGGACTTTCTACATACTAAAAAATTTCCTTCATACTGATTTATTCATGCAAAATTGCCATATGATTTCCCCTGCTATTGTTCTAAGAGGAGGGATGTTCATAAATGTATAGTGAATATATAAAACTCATTTATGTACTGTACTTATGATCTAATCCAGATTCAACACTGGCTATGAAGATCGACAAATCTTGGTTGTGATAAATTATTACACAGACATATTCCCACTAAGGCACTAACAAAAAAAACAATGAAAATTGACTAATTCATTTTGAAACGCTACCTTAAAAGCCAGAACAAAGAGAAGAAAAGGGATTTAAAAAGTATACTTAAAAAAAAAGTACACGTCATCTTGAGGGAAAAATAAGACATCAGTACATGATTATAAAGCACTGACTATTTTCCCATTTGTTAAATTCGTTTTGATATGAATTACACATCATTTTTTCCTTAGGACTATAGAGTTGCTAATTTTCTCCATATGTGTACACTTCATCTTTGACCTTTAACAGATGTCCTCTAGGCAGACCACTTACCATCCAAGAACAATGTCACAGCACCATTTTACATGCACACAAAGGGCTGAAAGCTCCATAAAAATAAATGATCCATGTTATAAGCTACATTAACCCACAGAATAATAAGCTATTGCAGCCCTGTAAATTTTAGTGCCATCCATTCAAAACCACACTGGGTCACTTTAGTATTAAATTCATAGGAACAAAATAGTAAATACACGTTTTATCTGTTAAGCTGCCAGCTATATATTTTGTGTAAAAGTCTGTTAGCCTAGGAAACCTATTGAAAGGTGTATCAGGCAGTGTATATTTAAAAGCAGTGTCTCTTTCCAATGCACGATTTTATGTTAAAGATACACTTACTATTAAGCATCATGTATATTTAATATCGCAACCTCTACTTCAGTGCCCTAAAAAGCCTATTTTCATTTTGTTGTTTCCATTATTGAAGAGCTAATATTTGGTTCTCCCACAATTTTGTAAAGTGCAGGCAACCCACAAGAGCTTCTAGCTTTAGCTAGCAGTCCTGTGGGACTACGATAATTGTTATGAAATCATTAATTCTACATTAGCAGTTTCAACTGTCAGGTACATATAACAATAATTGCAGTTAATGAAGGCTGCTTAACTTATTAAATACAAAATGAAAACCAGTATTCTTTTATACACAGCACTGAGACAGAGTACCATTGATCATTTGTGTATACCACATTGAATATGCTACCGTCATTTATTGGTCAGGGTATATAGCCATATTTATTAAGACTTCTCTTCATTAAAAAAATAATGCAGGGAATTCTAACTCTCTAATTAAAGTGTAATTAAAATAATTAGTACCCAAGGCAATATTTAATAAGAATCTATGTCTATGAAAAAACAATCCAGCAGAACCAAGACTTAGTTCCTTCTTTGGATAAACAAGATTCTTTCTTGTGTCACCTTCTCTCCTCCAAAGAGTAAGTATACTCTTTCATACTTACAAGAGTATGAAAAAGTCCCCAAACTTCCAATTGTTTGAAATATTCGTGTTGTGTCTTTCTCAAACGTCTGGGCAGTGAAACTTGTGTACAAAGATACAGCCTATTTCTTGATTTAAAAAGTATGAACTAGATTTCTTGTTTTCAGTCACTCAAAGTAAACTGTGTAGACATTTGCAAGAGCAAACAGAGAAGAATTTCTGAAAATGTAAGATGCAAAGGTATCATTTTTAGGATCCCAGAGGCATCTGCTTCCAATCAGTATGCTCTGGCCAGTCAGTTGTCCAATGTGAACCATCACAATTAGCTTATATCGTGGAATCATCAAGTCCTTGACCTGGGCTTTAATAACCTAGAAATTAAAAGCAAAAAAAAATCCTCACTTAGTCACATTGAAATGTAAGAGTCTTAATTTTCCTCATAAATATAGTGGATTTAATTGAAGAAAACAGCATGATACATTTTGGATCCTTTTTTTTTTTTTTTTTTTTTGTGGTACGCGGGCCTCTCACTGTTGTGGCCTCTCCCGTTGCGGAGCACAGGCTCTGGACGCGCAGGCTCAGTGGCCATGGCTCACGGGCCCAGCCGCTCCGCGGCATGTTGGATCTTCCCAGACCGGGGCACGAACCCATGTGCCCTGCATTGGCAGGCGGACACTCAACCACTGTGCCACCAGGGAAGCCCTTGGATCCTTTTAACTGTTGTAGAATGGTAGCTATAATTTCCTTCAAGCACTGGCTTCACAAGACAGGACATTTAGGGACAAAATGATAGCCCAAGCAAGAAATCTACGTTTTCTAAGGCACATGGAAAAATGATAATCCAGAGAATAGAGTTTAATGGATTTATTACATTCTTTGAAAATCTATGTTGAGATGGCTTCCCTTCAAAGAATGTTGGCATTTGAGTTATACCCTCTTGTTCATGTCTAATTAAGGGACCATACAGCTGGAGTCTCCTGTAATATGACTAATCGTGAATGCTTATTAGAGAGTTTGTAATAAAAAAGAAAGTAGAGAAAACCTGATGGGGTGCCAGCATTTTACTTGATAAAAATAGAAAGGTATTTAAAGGCCACAATGTTTGCATTTGATGGCATACAAAGAAGGTGCCTTGGGGAAGAAAAAATGATTATTAAAGTGTATTTTTTACAATAAAAATTTTTAAATAAATGGGGCAGTTTTATATATTTCTTAAACAGAATACATGCAAGTGATGCACATAATAATTGTATTAGACAAAGGCTTTTTACACACACACAGACACACATAGAATATGACCTAATAAATATTTTTATAAAATAAAAATAAGCAGTTTTACTGCTACTGCAAATTAATTGCCTTCATCAAAAAGTAGGGGGTTGTGCTTTCAACAAATATTCTCATCATAGTTAACACTTTGGGAAATCACACGCATACCTCAGAAATCGTTTTAGTCATCTGTCTACAGAGCTCTGGTTCATATTTTTCTTCTTGTAGGTAGTTAGTTAACACATCTTTCAGAATATGATTGACAATGACAACAGGAAAATGTTTGGTAGGACCTGAAAATACAGATGGAATTTCTTTCAAAGAAGTAATTTCAAATCATATCCATCCACCCCATAGCTTTATTGAAAGCGGGGTCTGAGAAGGGAACTAGATCCCAGAAGAGCCATGTGGAGAGGGCTCCCTTAAGAGTAGCTTATGTCCTTCTGTTGATAGATGCAAACAGCCCAAGATGAGCCCAAAGGCAAGGGTTCACACTCCTCTCTTCCTGCTGAAGTTTCCCTATGGCTGAACTTAACCAGAAGGTGACAGCCCGTGCCTAGAGTTGAGTTAGGTCAGCCTCCTGGGGCTCAGTTAATAGTATTTTTATTTTGATGATTATACATGAATTGTTCAATTAAATTTAAATCAGCCTGGGGAATGAATGTGGACAAGTAAAACAGAGACGTCTGCTACGAGTATGAAAATTAACCCCAGTATTGAGTCAGCAGGAATCTCTGTTCTACAGGAGAACGACAAGCAGTTATAAACCTATGAAGGGTTGGTCCTGGTTGCTCTTGCTTCATGGGGTCAGAGCTAGGGCACCAGCCCCAGCAGGCAAGCTCCCAGACACCTACTGTGTCACCATCCTGTGGATGTTTTAGAAGATTTCCACTTGCGTACGCTAGTGAAATGAGGCTAAATTTGAGAGTGGTTTCTCCCTTCCTACTTAAGAAATTAAAAAATGATACTACCAGCTTGGACTAAATTAAATAGACTATGTCCTTTAGATTGGTAGCTCTCTTTTTCACTCCCTCCTACCAAGCACTCGTATGGCATTTACCTTAACTTGACCTGTATCATTCACACGGAACTTAATTTGGCCATGTATTACAGCGACCGTATGCATTGTTCCCTTCAGAAAATAGTAAATTCCTTCAGTGCATATGTTTGTCCACCTACGCTTAATACTCCTCCCTGTGATTTGGGAACAGCATCTCCCAAATGGAAGGAACTGGTCCTCTTCCCACTCTAAACAAGTGGTTCTTTAGGCTCTACCATCATTTTCTTTGAGCCCAAGTCCAGATCATGGTTGATTGGCCCTTGATGGACTTGCCCCAAGCCAGGCCAATTAGAGTCCTTTCTTGGAATTTTTATTTTAAATTGGAGCTAGGAAAAAAAAAAAAAAGTCAGTCTCTTTTTGGTGTTAAAAGTTATGACATGTGACTCTAAGGAACTGCTGGAGGCTGTTTCTCATAGTGGGAAGGCAGCCAGGCCACGGTGAGAGAGGGAGCCTCACACAGTTTAGGGCTGGAAAGATGGAATCCTGGGGGCACCTGAGTCTCAGCTCCCACTGTCCAGCTGCACCAATGCCCTTTCTGCACTTTGCTCAGGTTTGTCTTTTTAATCTCATTAATGAGATTCTATTCTGAAAAGAATTTAAAATATGGTAGTAAACTTTTCTTTTCTCACTTCTTTGTGACCTTGGCCCTATACAGCCAGAATTATCTATTGCCTTACTCAGGCTGGGATGCTGAGAGGCAAAGAGAGAGAGTCAATATTCAGCATTTGACTTCCAAAACAAGCTCCTGAAGCTTTCAGAATCAACTAATGTGAATGCCTAAGCTTTTTTTCATTTCCTTTTTTTAGAGAAAATTTTTTTCTTTAGGAGGAAAAAATGTCTTTAGAAATCAAAAAGCAAAGATCTGAAGAAGTATCAGGATGGAAAAAAAAAAAGAAAGAGAAACTTGTCCATAAAAATAGATTTAAGAGAGAATAGATAAAAATTTGGTTATTTAATATATCTGTGTCTTAGCTTCCCAAATAGGGATAGTGATAAGAATGATCACATATTGTTTTTTGTTGGGATTAAATGAGACGAAGTATTTAAAATGCTCAGAACAGTGCCTGCCACACAAAAAAGCCACTCATTAGAGCTTTGTTATTTAAGAGTGTTGTAGCTGTTATTGTTGCTACCTTATTCTGAGCAAAGAGACAGGGATTGCTCTTGCTGAGAAGGCAGCAAGATGGGCAACAGTATAAAGGAGGGATGTAGTGAGGCCTCCACAGGCGGGAAGGACTCTGTAGGGTGGAGCAAAGTCAGCACTGAGAGACTGGCAGACTCTGTCCAACAAAGCCTCTGGTGACAGGGCCTGCTCATCTCACGGGAGTTGAGTTCAAACGATGTCTCTCTCTCTGTCTTTAGATTCTATTTTTCAATAATTGGCTTCAGGTGGACTGTCTCGATGTGGCAGCAAAGATGGCCCTCTATAGCCCTTGTGTGACGTGGTGCTCACAGTGTTTTTAAAAAATCAGGTACCTCTATAGTCATTGCTCCAGAAAAAGTCCTGTGGAGAACTCATTCCATACTTAATAGGAAATTATGTTGGATATCATAGAAGGCTTTTCTTCTTAGTGATCTAAGGTGAAGACCTAGAGTCAGTCAGTTTGAGAAGCAATAACATACTGAATGGGGAAGCAATTTAAATACAATAGTTCATTTAATTCTCACAGTATCCCTAGATGTGTGGACTATTATCCCTACTTGCAGATGAAGAAACTGAGATTCAAGGATGCTGAGTCCCTTGCTCAAACATCATTTATTTAGGAATAGGCAAAATGAGTGTTCAGATTCATATACATTGGACCCTACAGCTCGTCTTTTCTTCTGTACTCATGTTTCAGTAATTAATTAATGGGAAGAGGTAAGTGGCTTTTATTATAAGAAATATGTTTTCATTCTTCCATTCCCCCTTTTTAAAAATTATGATCTATCTCATTCTTGGTGGCTGTAATTACTTAGATAAAGGGAGGACAAACATGCTAAACATTTAAGATGTGTTTACATGATGCATGTGAAAAAGTAAACACAGTGATACTGGTGATTGAATTTTTCCTCACTCTTCTGGTCAGTATTCATTGTATAGATAGGATAAAATCTTTGCCAAAGGCCCACAGACTACCTTCTTTCAGATGCAAAATAAACCCAGAAACAAGTGGAAGTAGAAATACATTTTTGATTATTAACAAAATAGCTAGTTAAATGCTTTAAAAATGGATTGTCATGTATAAAAGACTTTAATCACAAAAGAATAATTCACATGACTTTCTGAAAGAAAATATGGAAAATACTTTATACTAAGCTATTTCTAAAATTACTTTTCTAACTTGCTTCAACACTCAGTACTTCTAAAACTGATTAGACAGTTTAGTTTATTTGGAGAAATGTTATGAAAATAGATCCTTTTGAAGAAGAAACACAGGGCTTCATATTTCAAATGCTTTATCTTGTGAAAATCAGATTCAAAGCCTTCTAGCATGCAGAGCCCAGAGTCATAGGCACCGAATGGCAAAGCTCTTTTAGTTACAGGAAGACCTGACCCAAGCTTACTTTGCCTAACTGAAAAGTCTAAGAGTACACAGCTGGATGTATGTCGTGGTCTCAGGCCTCATGTGAGGGCAAGATGGCCAAAGCTGCCATAAGCCCTTATTCTTTCCAGTTTCAGGATATGAACTGCTTCTTCAACAGCCCAAACAACATTTTCTGAATTGAACCTCAAAGGCTTTGACGGCCTTGACCAAATCCCCAAATCAGTCACTGTTACATCTCTGAAGCCAGTGTCAGCTTCAGGAGGATGCTATGGACCAAAAGTGATAATGATGGCAGTGGTCGGGCTCCCCCAAAGGAAACTGGGTCAGGCTACCAGAAGGAGTATAAATGTATCTTGGTTGGCAGGAATATTAGTTGTCTACCATAGGCACTGTGAAAATACCAGTAGACAGACTAATTATGGAGCCTTATACTCCATGTCATCTTGGGGATTACTGTAGAAAACTGGCTAGAAGGCCTAATGGGATGTGCTGATGGTCTATAATTTTCCTGAGGTTAACTGACCACAGATGAAACCACTCTGGCCCATGGAGTCTTCCTTTGGTCACTGGTAAGTCTCTGCAGAATTTCTATACAGCAGTAATTATATGTGGATCCAGATAATAGTGGGAAGGTACTCATTTAGAGAAAGCAAGTAGTTCTATGAAGAAATGTGAATGGGGAATGATAGTCACTGTGGACTCCACCTGGAGTATAGGGGCAGGTGCAAAGATTTTTGTTTTCAAAGACCCAAAACCTCTGCGGGAAAAGATAAACATCTCTGTCAACAGGGGACCAGGAATCATTTGCCTTTGTCTTAAGGCTTTTTTCTCCACCCATCAGCAACCTTGGTTGGTTTTGTTTGATAAAACTATAGTGCATATCTCTTTCATTTAACTCAAGTAGATATAAAAAACTCCACAAGAAATACCCAATGAACTCCTTAATTCAGTAATACAACTACACCTCAGTGCCGCCCAGTGACTTGCTTGGTATTTAGAAAATACTGATAAAGAAAAGTAGGCAATGGATACTGGTCCCACTTTGCAGAGGAAGAAATTAAAGCAATACCAGATCACCCAATTAATTAAGATCCCTTATATTGTGCTAGCATTGAAGATAATGCCAGGTTATCAGATATTATTTTAAGTAAATATCACCCATAAAATTAGAAGTCTTAAATAGGATGGAGTGATAAAATAACACACCCAGTTGGTAGGTGTTTTCCATCTGAACTGCGAGGTGAGAGGCATCTTCATGCTGGCTAGGTTCATCCATATAAGACACTGTACTCAGAGAGCTAAAAGCAAGGAGAAAACAAATTTCAACAGTTACTATAACAATAATAGCAAAACACCATGTTGCTCTTAGCAAAGATGTGACAGAAGTTTTATATTTTCTCTAAAAATATTTCAAGCAAGTCCCCTGTAAATATCCTGGTAATACATTTAAAGTCTAAAACATTTTAGAGATGGAAATATTACCAGTGTAGAGAAGTCACTTGGAGCAGGTCTCAATATAGTGGTTGAAGCCCAGTGCAGTGCCTGGGGCATTTGATTAACACGAAAGTATTCACGGGTTGTTCCATCTGTGGGCTAATGGAGTATGTACAGTCAGCCCTTCGCATCCAGGGATTCACCCAGTCACGTATTTCAGTTGGTTAAATCCGCGGATGCGGAACCCATGGATATGGAGGACCAACTGCACTGCGCCATTTTATATAAGGGACTTGAGCATCCACTGCTTTTGGTGTCCATGGGGGGCTCCCGGAACCAATGCTCAGCAGATACCGAGGGCCGACTGTACACGTTTCAAAAGCTATTGTCAATTGCATCTCTACTGCAGGTGCAAAAGTCTCTCCTCAAAGTGGACAGAACTCAAAAAAGGGACTGGGGATTATGTGAGGAAGCTTAAAATGTTGGGCAACAAGCTCTTTACATACATGGGAGATTATAAGGAGTTTACTATTAAATGTACCTCACAAAATCCCTTTAGGAGAAAAAAGAAAAACGAGAAACTCATCTACATGATGAGAGGAACCGCAATTCACCCAAACTATAGTAATCAATAAGCATCAATCACCCTTTTCAACATTAGGAAAGGGTTTTGGCTTGGTTACCAAGGCAATATAAGCTTATCCAGGTGCTGAACAGGAGACTCAAATGAAGAGTAACCCCTAAAGTCCCTCCAGCACTACTTAATCAGAGAAAATTCAGCTGTCACTAATGGCAGTCTCAGATCTCTACCCCAGTTCTCTCCACCTGTGAAACGGAGGTTAAGACAGATATTTCAAAGGAGATGATATAACAGTGTGTGTGTGTGTGAGTGTGTGTGTGTGTTTTCAGAGTGATTACTTTTATAAGCAGGCTAAGTGTTTTCTTTAATTAAATGAGAATGAGATATTTGTTCTTAATCTTTGGGGACTTTATTTTCTCTCTGCAAGGAGTTTTAAATACTTAGTTCTGAGCTGTTGGGAGTTAGTGAGCTTCCTGCAAATTGCTATTTTAAGAAAATCATGGATATTATATTTTTAAAATCATTTAATACACTTTAAACAATAAATTAAGGTTTACCCACCCAGCCCAAGAAAGTGATGTAAGACATTACGGCTGCTTTTCCACAATGGATTTCTGGATTAGTGAGTTAGTCTCCATTCTTATAACACCTGCTTTCCTCAATTTTCTGCTGCCCTTTGAAGTAGCAACCAACCTATTTAGCCGCGTTGGCTGCAGGTGTTGTGAGCAGTGCCAAAGATGGTAACTTCTGCTTAGAAAAACCAATGATGCACATAAGCCCCTTGATTTTAAGATAAGCCAGGCTGCCCCAATACTGTATATGCTACTTTTTTTCTGCAAAATATTTTCCATCAATTGTCTCATTTTATCTTTAAAATACCCCCTTTAAGGAAGTAAAAGAGTCATTATTCTGCCCATTTCAGCGATAAAGGGAACTGGCAAAGTGCTTAACTGCACACACATACGAAAGGCCGACTTAGATTTCAAATACTCTATTTACCTCTGTAACAAAGTTTCATATATGGTCATACCTGATAGAATGGAAATAGGGGCAATGACTACCTGAAATAATTGCTGCAATTAAAAGTTACTTGCACAAACATAAGAAGATATAAAACCCTATTTCTTTTCTACTAAACGCCATATTAAAAACTCATAGAAGGAGAAGTAGAGTTTGTATAAAACTCAAATTAGCAGAGTTAGAAGTCTAACACAAAAAAGCAAGTAATGATTTTTTGCTTTGGATACTATTGCTTTGTTATTGCCATGTTACTAAAAAAATGATATCCAGTGCCGTTTGTAATATTATCAGTATGATATTGGTAACTGTCATAAGGGCAGCTTCAAAACCCCATTGGCTGAAGATTGATGTGCAAATAGAAAGTTCTTTAGAGTGACTTTTTTTTTGAAATACTGAAGGTGATTTCTACAGTGCCTTTTTATTTCTACAGCAATCTGTAAACCGTGTATGCTCATTGTAAAAATTTCAAAGTGTACAGGAAAGTATAAAGAACAAAGTAAAGTTACACAAAAAATTACTAACCTCAGTGATTATCTAACCACTCTTAATGTTAAAAAAACTTTTCAGACATGATTTTACATATGGGATCTACTATAGATGCCGTTTTTTTTTCACTCAGAAATATATAGCAGATAACTATGTCAATAAATAGTAATCTGCATCCATGTTTTAAATATCAAGACAGTATTTAATTTATGAACATACTGCATTTTAGTTAAACAGGCCATTTAGGTTGTTTTCAATATTCCATCATTATAAAGAAAACTATAATGACCATTGTGGCAGGGACTCATTTGCTTTCCAATGTTCTCTTCTTCCTTGGTAGCAGTACCAGAAGTTTGTGGGAATATTTCTCTTCAAATTGAAGACAAATGCTTGGACTCTTTAGTGCTACTGGGGCCATGTGGCTTATGAGCCAATAAGATGTAAGTGGAAGTTATGGGTGAAAATTCTGAGAGAATTCAACCAAGTCAACCAGCAGGGGCCTGTTCATGACTGGACCATGGATATGATGGCAAGAGCTCAGCAGCTATCTTGGATCTTGAGATGACGTTATGGATTGTAGATCAGAAGCTAGAAGACTAGTCCTTCTAGACTTCTTTTATGTAAGAGAAAATATATTTCTATTTTGTTTAAGCCACTGTTTTTATTTTTTATAAAAAGATTTTTATAAGAAGCATTAGATAAAACTGATACAAATTTTAACTGATACAGAGTTTGGAAGTGGGATGCTGCAAGTAATAGAGCACAAAACTTGGAGTTAATTTTGTGGAAGAGACGGGGCTTTGGGGAGTGAGATTTCAGATATTTCAGATATATTAACCTGGCTTCCCTTATCATGCAGAAGGAAAATATTTGGTTAGTCTATTGATTTCTGTACATTGGAAATCTGACCATGTATCAACCAAGACTATAATTTCATGTAAGTTATAGAAAAATTTTACTTTTTTAAAAACCCTATTTATGGTATTTTTTGAAACTGATATCTGATAGTTCCTATATTAGAATGAGATGCCTCGGAAGAAGGGAGAGAGAAAAGAGAGTAAGTTGAACAGAAAAAATACAATATATATTGCATGAAAAAAGACAAAAAGAAGACACAAAATATTAAAAATGCTTGCAATTACCAATGTCAGTTCAGAATACTGACTTAGAAAAACATGTACATATTTTCTATTGATAAACAGCTTTATTCAAGCCCTTTGAAATTTTTAAACATAAAAATGTGAGCTGCTTCAAAGAGCAAATTTATAATTTTAATTACCAGTGCTGTATTCACAGCACAACAAATTTATTGGGTATATTTCACATTACACGTGGATGAGTTTCTGTTGCCTATGACCAGGCCTTCCCTAGTTTATAATAATAATCCTTCTTAGATACATGATCTCACTGCGAATGGAACGCTGTAGTTGATTTTTTTAAATGTGAAAAATGTTCTTGCTGTCTATGTGTTTCATCAGCTTGTTGGCATTTATGGAAGAAAAGGATTTCAACTGGCAAAATGTGCCCAAAGGAATTGTAAAGTTTTAGGCAGGAAGGTAGTTTAAAAGTAAAAGCAGGAAAACTGAAAGTCTGGTGTAAACTGCTGGTGAAAACAGTGAACAAATGAACTAATACTATTCTAGAGAGAAGAGTAACAATTTGTAACCAATATAAATTTCCATTAATACTTGGAATCACATGTACCATTGCTCAGGACAGACTTGAAATTAGCCTGGTTGTGGAGATAGCTGCATGAAATTGGTACACAATAACAAAAGTAACTCTCTTACATTGTGTCCCATGCTAACCCAACAGCCTGTGTTATGATTATGCAGAAAAGAGCCAAAAAAATTAGCTAGGGAGTTGGAATATGTTTATTTTTCATGAAATTCAGTTTTCCTGAAAACATCTTACAAATTTGCATGCTGACCATTCCTTGAATTACACAGAATAAGTACAAGGCATGTCTTATTGTCATGATGGTTGGAGATAGAAACAATGTCAATTAAATCTCACCAGCCATAATACCATCTAATTATTATTAAGAATTCATTTCCAGACATTTTCACTGCCATTATGCCTTAGATGTTTTAAGCTGCAGTAAGAGATAATGTTTGAATAGATAGCTAGCCTTGAAGCCATTCATTTAGCAGCTTAAGAAGGTCACACTATCACCTCTTTCTTCGATTTGTAACTGTGAAATGCCTGGAACTACCGTATTTTGAATGGAATCATTTAAGCATGACCCTCTCTTATTTTTTAAAATCTGTTGTTAAAGTCACGTGCTGCCTCCCAGCGGGGTTATTTCAGAGAGCACAGAGAAAAAGAAGGCTTCAGGGTATAAATTTGTACATTTGTTCTTTTCTTTTTGCTTCATTCTTTCAACAGCTATTTATTGCCCACCATGTGGCAGGCAAAGTGGGAAGTACTGGGAATAAAAAGGAAAATAAGACTTCCTGTGCTGGAGACACAAGATGTAGAAAACAATATAAAATATGCATCAAAACTCACTTCGGGGCTTCCCTGGTGGCGCAGCGGGTGGGAGTCCGCCTGCTGATGCGGGGAACGCCGGTTCGTGCCCCGGTCCGGGAGGATCCCACGTGCCGCGGAGCAGCTGGGCCCGTGGGCCATGGCCGCTGGGCCTGCGCGTCCGGAGCCTGTGCTCCGCGGCGGGAGAGGCCACAGCAGTGAGAGGCCCGCGTACCGCAAAAAAACCCTCACTTGTGAACTTTCCACCTCAAAATGTCTATGGACATTTTTATGACTATTATGCTTAAGATCAAAAGCGTACCAACTCTTCCCCCATCAGTGGAAGGTACAAGTTGTCTGTTAAGGTAATTTAGTTGTGTGTAGCCAGTTAGTTTTATAGCAGTATTGCTGGATTTTTACATAGTTTTAAGATATTTTATTCACATTATGGGTCCCATCTTACAAGTAAGAGAAAGGTTGTAATGGAAACAAAAGTCAAGATATGTTTTCAAAAATGAAAGAGGAGAGAAAATGACATGATATGTGTTCTTGTGGGATACATTTTTAAGAGTAGGAATGATTCTGAAGGACAAAGAATGAACCATGCAACCTGTGAAAAGTCTAGCTCTGAAGCGATTGAAGATAATCCAGGAAATGTGACTGACAAAGTAGAACAAATTTGAGTGGGTGAATAGAAAGTCAGAGTTAGTGTCTGAAGCCCACTGTTGGGTTTCTTTATTCAAGAGAAGGTGAGGTTAAGGTCAAGAGCAGCTGACGAAACTTCTGTTGCAGCTCCTGGATGAATGCACAGTTCAAAGTCGCATTACCCTTGGCAATCATCAGAGAGGTGAGGCTGGGAGTGTGTGTGCCATGGTTACCTCCACAGTGCCATGGAGATCATCAAGGAGTGTCGTCTATCCCAACAGATGTTCAACACAAATGATAATGTTCTTCTTCTTTTTTAATAGGTGCACAATGGAATGTTTCAGCAAGAAGGTAAAGTATACCTTGTTTTAAAAATTTGAATGAACATTTTTCTTTTTGCTGTAAATGCATCTTTTGTCTGCAAGATGAAAGCCCTTAGTCACCCTGGACTTACATACTCGGACCTGTGAACCTAACCTGTTTGTGTTCAGGAATTAGGATAATGCAATAATTATTCATTCTACTGTCAAAAAATATTTATTGAGTGACTGCTATGTGCCAGGTGCTATTCTAGGTCCCTGGGATATAAAAAACAAACAAAAAAAACCCCCAAAACAACAACAACAACAAAAACCAAAAAAACCCAGAAAACAAAAACAAACTAAAATCTCTGCCCTCATGGAACCTAGTGAAAAGAGACAGAAAAAAGACAATAAAATACTAAACAAGTAAGTTATATGCTATGTTAGAAGATGATAAATGCTACATGGAAAAGGGGAGCTTAGTTAAAGGAGCTTGAAAGTGGATGGGAGAGAGGCAGTTGTGTATAATTTTAAACAGGATGATCAAGATAGATCTCCCTGAGCAAAGAGTTGGAGGAGGTGAGGAAATAAGCCATGTTGATGTCGGAGGGAAGGGTGTGTCGGGGGAGAGGAAAGCACATGCATAGGCTGTGAGCAGAAGGCTGCCTGGTAGTTTTGAAGAAGTGCATAGAGGCCAGAGTAGCTGGAGAAGAGGCAGCAAGCAGGAGGGAGGAAGGAGATGAGGTTACCAGGGTGTCAGGTAGCTGGACAATGTAGAGTTTTGTGGGCCATCTTAAAATCTTGGCTTTTACTCTGATAAAGTGGAAGACTTTATAGAGTTTTGAGCAGAGGAATAGCAAGATCCATGTTATATTTTACAATGATAACTCCAAATGTCGTGCTGAGAATAGGCTGTAGGGCAGCATGTGTAAACACAGGGATTCCAGTTAGAAAGCTTTTATAGTAATCCAGGGGAGAGATGGTAGTAACTGCTAGGAACAAAATTGTGTCTCTTCAAAATTCATAGATTGAAGCCTTAACACCCCATGTGAGTATATTGGAGATAAGGCCTTTAAAGAGATCATTAAGGTGAAATGAAGTTGTAAGGGTGAAGCCCTGAACTGATAGAACTGGGCTCCTTACGTAAAAGAAAGAAACAGCAGCGTTCTTTCCTCCATGCAAGGACACTGTGAAAAGATGGCCGTCTACAAGTCAGGAAGCGGGCCCTCACCAGAACCTAACCAAGCTGGCACCCTGATTTCAGACTTCCAGGCTCCAGGACTGTGAGAAAATAAATTCCTATTGTTAAAGCCACACAATCCGTGGTATTTTGTTATGGCAGCTCAAGCTAATACAGTGACCCAGACCAAGTCGGGGGGTAAGTGGTAAGTAGTTGGGTTGTTTTTTTAAAAAATTTATTTATTTATTTATTTATTTATTTATTTTTAGTTGAGTTGGGTCTTTGTTGCTGTGCGCAGGCTTTCTCTAGTTGCAGCGAGTGGGGGTTACTCTTGGTGGCGGTGTGCGGGCTTCTCATTGAGATGGCTACTCTTGTTGAGGAGCACAGGCTCTAGGCACGCAGGCTTCAGTAGTTGTGGCATGTGGCCTCAGCAGTTGTGGCTTGCAGGCTTGGTAGTTGTGGCGCATGGGCTTAGTTGCTCCACGGCATGTGGGATCTTCCTGGACCAGGGCTCGAACCCATGTCCCCTGTATTGGCGGGCAGATTCTTAACCACTGTGCCACCAGGGAAGTCCCGGTAGTTGGGTTCTGAATATATTTTCAAAATTGATCCAACGGATCTCCTCTTGAATGGGAAGGAAGGTAGTTAAAGAGTTAAGTTGTGAGATGTTGAGTTTGCAATGTCTGCTAGGTACTGAAGTGAGGGGTCAATAGGCAGTTAGACCTATGAGTCTGGGGTTTGGGAGAGATGTGTGGGCCAGAGATATACATCTGGGGGCATAGCACCATGTCTCAGTCACTAGACTGGAGGAGATTCCCGAGGGGACAAGTGTAGGACAAGAGAAGAAGGGGACAAAGGGACAAAGTGCTCCCTGAGGCACTCCTACGTTAAGAAATTGGGGAGAAGAGGAGGGACCAGTGGAGAAGACTGAGAAGGACTGACCATTGCATCAGCAATGTGAAAGTCATTATGATCTTGACAAGGGCAATGCCACAAGTTCAGGGACAGTCTATTTTGTTCACCACTGCATCTTTGGCATATAGCACAATGCCAGTAACCCAGGCAACAAAAATGTGTTCAGTAAACAAAAGACATGATGCAGTGATGAAGTCATTGTTATTCTCATTTCATAGATAATATATTAAGACAAAGAATATTAAACAGCAGCTAGTTAACAGAAGATCAGGGATTCAAACTCAGGTCTAGTTTGATGCCAAAGTTCTATGTAATAATAATGATCAACACTTGCTCTGCTCTTTGATGTGCCAAGAACTATTCTAGTGCTTCCATGTATTATTTTAATAAATTCTCAACATGCCCGAACTGAAAACTATTATTTTTATCCCATTTTGTAGAGGAAGAAACTGAGGCAAAGAAGGCTTAATAACTTATGCAAGACCAGCAGCTTGTAAGTGCTCACACTGGAATTGACCCCAGCCAGTGGTGGCAGAGCAGGCCTCTGAGTCACCCGTTCAACTCCCCAACTAAGCTCATGCTATTCCATTCACTCCTTCAAAGATACAGTTGACAACGTGGGGGTTAGGGGTGTTGACCCTCTTTGCAGTGGAAAATCTAGTAGAAGTTATGGTCGGCCCTCAGTATCCATGGTTGCATTTCCTCAGTATCCTTGATTCCACATCCACAGCTCCAACCACGGATCGTGTAGTACTGCAGTATTTACTATTGAAAAAAAATCCACGTGTAAGTGGACCTGCACAGTTCACACTTGTGTTGTACAAGGGTCAGCTGCACTGCAATAGTTAGCCAGGGCTGCCATAATGAAGTACCAAGTCTGGGAGGCTTAAACAACAGAAGTTTGCTGTCTCACACTTCTGGAGGTTAGAAGTCCGAGAACCAGGTGTTGGCTGGATTGGTTCCTTCTGAGAGCCATGAGGGAAGGATCTGTTCCAGGCCTCTCTCCTTGGCTTGTGGATGGCCATCTCCTCCCTGTGTATCTTCACATCGCCTCCCTCCAGGCCTGTTGGTGTCCAAGTTTCCTTTTCTTATAAGGACACCAGTCACATTGGTTTAGAACCCACCCTAATGAACTCACTTAAACTTAATTACCTCTTTAAATAAGAGGTAATTAAGTTTACTTCTTACTCCAAATAAGGTCACATTCAGAGGTATTGGGGATTAGGGCTTCAATGTATGAATCTGGCAGGGGTAGTGGGGTACAATTAGCTCGTAACAAATAAAAATACTTTCATGAGGTCTCTAAATTCTAGGGTCAGAGAACCACAGATTATTTGCTCTGTCATCTGGGAACTGTGATACGCTGGCCAGTCACTTTACCACAGCAAGCCTCAGTGTCCTCAGTATATGGGGATAATAGGGCATGTATATCCCTATTTTTCTAAATACTGTTAGATTTCTTTGCTGAATGCCTATATAAGCTATTATTCTCACTAGCCTTGCCAACATTTGGTGTTATTCTCCCTTCTTATGTTTTGCCATTCAGTTGGGTGTAATATGGAATCTTGTTTTAATTTGCATTTTTCTCTTTCCAAGTGAATTTAAGCATCTCTTCACATTCTGCTTTGCCATTTGGGCTTTGCTTCTGTAAATTGCTATTTATCTCTTTTGATTATTAAAAATTGTTTTCCTCCTTTTTAAAAAAATTGTTAATATGCATGAGTTTACAAATATGTATCTTCTACTGACCTACAAACTGTGTCTATTGTATTCTTTGTTGAACAGAAATACAAGTTTTACTGTAGTTGTATTTATCAAATTTTTTTTTTGCTTTATGATTTTAGTTTTTCATTTTGGGATCTTATTTAAGAAATCTTTCCCTTCCACAGAACACAAAGATATTCTATACTTTCTTCTATTAGCTTTATAGCTTTCCACATTTCAGTCTTCCATCTGGAGTCTACCATGCAAATGGTGTAAGAATCCAGCTTCATTTTTTTTTCCATCATATAGTAAGCCAGCTTTCTCCCAAAACAATCTATTAAAAACCCATCATTTCTCATGGAATAAATCAAAGAGGAAATAAAATAATATCTAGAAACAAATGACAATGAAAACATGATGACCCAAAACTTATGGGATGCAGCAAAAGCAGTTCTAAGAGGGAAGTTCATAGCAATACAATCCTACCTCAAGAAACAAGAAACATCTCAAATAAACAACGTAAACTTACACTTAAAGCAATTAGAGAAAGAAGAACAAAAAAAACCCCAGAGTTAGCAGAAGGAAAGAAATCATAAAGATCAGATCAGAAATAAATGAAGGAAACAATAGCAAAGATCAATAAAACTAAAGGCTGGTTCTTTGAGAAGATAAACAAAATTGATAAACCATTAGCCAGACTCATGAAGAAAAAAAGGGAGAAGACTCAAATCAATAAAATTAGAAATGAAAAAGAAGTAACAACTGACACTGCAGAAATACAAAGGATCATGAGAGATTACTACAAGCAACTATATACCAATAAAATGGACAACCTGGAAGAAATGGACAATCCTTAGAAAAGCACCACCTTTGGAGACTGAACCAGGAAGGGATAGAAAATATAAACAGACCAATCACAAGCACTGAAATTGAGTCTGTGATTAAAAATCTTCCAACAACAGGGGCTTCCCTGGTGGCGCAGTGGTTGAGGGTCCGCCTGCCGATGCAGGGGACACGGGTTCATGCCCCAGTCCGGGAAGATCCCACATGCCGTGGAGCGGCTGGGCCCGTAAGCCATGGCCGCTGAGCCTGCACGTCTGGAGCCTGTGTTCCGCAATGGGAGAGGCCACAACAGTGAGAGGCCTGCGTACTGTAAAAAAAAAAAAAAAAAAAAAAAATGTTCCAACAACAAAAGACCAGAACCAGATGGCTTCACAGGCGAATTCTATCAAACATTTAGAGAAGAGCTAACACCTATCCTTCTCAAACTCTTCCAAAATATAGCAGAGGGAGGAACACTCCCAAACCCATTCTACAAGGCCACCATCACCTTGATACCAAAACCAAACAAAGATGTCACAAAGAAAGAAAACTACAGGCCAGTATGACTGATGAACATAGTTGCAAATATCCTCAACAAAATACTAGCAAACAGAACCCAAGAGCACATTAAAAGGATCATACACCATGAACAAGTGGGGTTTATCCCAGGAATGCAAGGATTCTCCAATATATGCAAATCAATCAATGTGATACACCATATTAACAAACTGAAGGATAGAAACCACATGATCATCTCAATAGATGCAGAAAAAGCTTTTGACAAAATTCAACACCCATTTATGATAGAAACCCTCCAGAAAGTAGGCATAGAGGGAACTTACCTCAACATAATAAAGGCCATATATGACAAACCCACAGCCAACATCATTCTCAATGGTGAAAAACTGAAACCATTTCCACTAAGATCAGGAACAAGAAAAGGTTGCCCACTCTCACCACTATTATTCAACATAGTTTTGGAAGTTTTAGCCACAGCAATCAGAGAGGAAAAAGAAATAAAAGGAATCCAAATCAGAAAAGAAGTAAAGCTGTCACTGTTTGCAGATGACATGATACTATACATAGAGAATCCTAAAGATGCTACCAGAAAACTACTAGAACTAATCAATGAATTTGGTAAAGTAGCAGGATACAAAATGAATGCACAGAAATCTCTGGCATTCCTATACACTAATGATGAAAAATCTGAAAGTGAAATTAAGAAAACACTTCCATTTACCATTGCAACACAAAGAATAAAATACCTAGGAATAAACCTATCTAAGGAGACAAAAGATCTGTATGCAGAAGACTATAAGACACTGCTGAAAGAAATTAAAGATGATACAAACAGATGGAGAGATATACCATGATCTTGGATTGGAAGAATCAACATTGTGAAAATGACTCTACTACCCAAAGCAATCTACAGATTCAATGCAATACCTATCAAACTACCAAAGGCATTTTTCACAGAACTAGGACAAAAAATTTCACAATTTGTATGGAAACACAAAAGACCCCCAATAGCCAAAGCAATCTTGAGAAAGAAAAATGGAGCTGGAGGAATCAGGCTCCCTGACTTCAGACTATACTACAAAGATGCAGTAATCAAGACAGTATGGTACTGGCACAAAAACAGAAATATAGTTCAATGGAACGGGATAGAAAGCCCAGAAATAAACCCACACACATATGGTCACCTTATTTTTGATAAAGGAGACAAGAATATACAATGGAGAAAAGACAGCCTCTTCAATAAGTGTTGCTGGGAAAACTGGACAGCTACATGTAAAAGAATGAAATTAGAACACTCCTGAACACCATACACAAAAATAAACTCAAAATGGATTAAAGACCTAAATGTAAGGCCAGATACTATCAAACTCTTAGAGGAAAAGATAGGCAGAACACTCTATGACATAAATCACAGCAAGATCCTTTTTGACCCCCCTCCTAGAGGAATGGAAATAAAAACAAAAATAAACAAATGGGACCTAATGAACCTTCAAAGCTTTTGCACAGCAAAGGAAACCATAAACAAGACGAAAAGACAACCCTCAGAATGGGAGAAAATTGTTGCAAATGAAGCAACTGACAAAGGAGTAATCTCCAAAATTTATAAGCAGCTCATGCAGCTCAAGAACAAAAAAACAAACAACCCAATCCAAAAATGGGCAGACGATCTAAATAGACATTTCTCCAAAGAAGATATACAGACTGCCAACAAACACATGAAAGGAGGCTCAACATCACTAATTATTAGAGAAATGCAAATCAAAACTATAATGAGATATCATCTCACACCAGTCAGAATGGCCATCATCAAAAAATCTACAAACAATACATGCTGGAGAGGGTGCGGAGAAAAGGGAACCCTCTTGCACTGTTGGTGGGAATGTAAATTGATACAGCTACTGTGGCAACAGTATGGAGGTTCCTTAAAAATCTACAAATAGAACTACCATATGACCCAGGAATCCCATTACTGGGCATATACCCTGAGAAAACCATAATTCAAAAAGAGTCATGTACCAAAATGTTCATTGCAGCTCTATTTACAATTGCCAGGAGATGAGCAACCTAAGTGTCCATCAACAGATGAATGGATAAAGAAGATGTGGCACATATATAAAATGGAATATTACTTAGCCGTAAAAAGAAATGAAATTGAGTTACTTGTAGTGAGGTGGATGGACCTGGAGTCTGTCATATAGAATGAAGTAAGTCAGGAAGAGAAAAACAAATTCTGTATGCTGACACATATATATGGAATCTAAAAAAATAAAAAGAAAAAACTGGTTCTGAAGAACCTAGGGGCAGGACAGGAATAAAGACACAGACGTAGAGAATGGATTGAGCACACGGGGAGGGGGAAGGGTAAGCTAGGACGAAGTGAGAGAGTGGCATGGACATATATACACTACCAAATGTAAAATAGATAGCTAGTGGGAAGCACCGCATAGCACAGGGAGATCAGCTTGGTGCTTTGTGACCACCTAGAGGGGTGGGATAGGGAGGGTGGAAGGGAAACGCAAGAGGGAGAAGATATGGGGATATATGTGTAGGTATAGCTGATTCACTTTGTTATAAAGCAGAGACTAACACACCATTGTAAAGCAATTATACTCCAATAAAGGTGTTAAAAGAAAAAACCCATCATTTACCCTTGCTCTTGTATTATGTTCTATATATTCATAGGTCTACTTCTAAAGTTTCTATGTATTCCATTGCTCTATTTGTCTATTTCTACACGTATTTGCTTATTCCTGTATTTATTATTATTTTTACTTACTACAGCTTTGTGGTATATCTTAATATCTGATAGAGTAAATTCCTCCTCTATGCTCACTCTTCAAAGTTAACTTAGTTACTCAGAGTTCTTTCCCTATTTATAAAATTTAGAAATGGTTTTTTGAGTTTCTCAAAACGTACAAATGGGTTTTGATTGAGATATGTGCATTTGTAGATTAATTTGAGAAATTTTGATATGCTTTTGTGTTAAGCAGTTTCATCTATGAATTATTTCACCATTAATTCAAATCTTCCTTAACAGGAATGCCTTTACCTGGGATCACATTCACAGGGCACTTTTCACAAAGATGCCAATGAAGGGTTATGTACAAAGATGTTCCACATGGCACTGCATACCTTGGCAGGGAGGGAAAACCAATCTGGGTGCTCATCCCTAGGGGAATGGATAAGAGCATGAGTGATAGATGTATATTAAGGACTATTATGCAGCAGTAAGAAGCAAAGAGCTAGATATCCATAGTCACATGAGTAAACATCAAAAACTAAAACTACTGAATGAGATATGAGATTGAGCAAACAAAATGAGATTTATAGCACAGTACCATTCATGTAAGCCAAAAATGCATATCTTTAAGTACTCATTCTGTAATTTTTTATGAGAGTCAGTCAGGTGAAGTCACAGAAGGAGTCAGAGGACGGGTTCATGAAAACAGTTTATTATACTCACAGGTCCTAGAGGCAAGAGACACAACATGCCACACAGGACCATGTGGAAAAATGCCAGTGTGGTCAAGAGGCAGAAGACGGGAGCAAGGGAGAGCCAGGGGCCTTTATTGGGGTTTCCCAGGGAAAGGCAAAGCGGTACAGGGGAAACAGCTCAGGACTGGCCTGGTCTGAATAATTTCAGTGGGCTCTAAGCTATAGGAGAGGCCCCTAGTTGCCTGGTACTTGGCACTGGGATGATTAGGGCAGAGAAATACTGCCTCCTGGGATGTGTGGGGGGCCAGAGAGAATGTGTCAGGATGCCAGTTGGTTAGTTTGCATATTAAAGGCATGCTCCCTGCTGAGTCCTTGACTATCTTTAATAACTGGCTAGCCCTGGTGCCGGGGGCAGCCTCTCCCCAGCCAGAAAGGCTTTTGAAGATGTCAAAACATCATAATACACAGAAAATTAAAAATATATATAATATAGTATTTAAGTATGTATGTTCTTGTATATTTAGTATTTCGTGCGTCAGAGTGGGTGTCTATTGGGAGATGAGAGTGGGGGTGAGGATGGGGAAGAAGGGGGCAATCAGGCAAACAAGGGGTCCTACTCATATTAGCGATGACAATGTGCTACGAAATGAGGAATAGTTTCAACTCATCTCGGCTCCTGAGAGAAGTAAGATAATAAATGAGATGAATGGGGATAATAAAAGTACCTTCTCTACTTAACCCACAGGGTTTTTATGAGATTCATATGGATATTGTATGGGGTGTAGCTATTAAGCACAACTTAATATTAGCTATTATTGTGGTTTAATTTAGGAACATGGCCAATGCAGTTTCTCAAGCTTCTCTCTCTTTGGAGGGAAGCTGTGTCTCATCCAGATCTTGCTGGGGGCTTTAGTTTGATTCAGATGGCAATAGAGCTTATCAAAAGGAGGAAACAGGCCAGGCAACATCATTTTTAACTGCACATAAGCGGCTCAAGTAGTATAGGTTGGAATCATTGAATAAATTCATCACATTTAAAATGACTTGTGCATTGCCTTTCCCACCAGATTATTTCTGTGTGGTTCACCACCTACTCATTGGTCAATAAACATTTATTTCAAATGAAGCAATGAACGTAATCTTTTCCATTTTTTCCAAAAAAAGATTACCATGTGGCTTTAAGTTTACTTGAAAAATGAGATTCTCGAGAGAATAACAACCCTACAGTTAGTCACCTTTATATGCCTTACATGTGGCACGAAGTGGAAGCTTAATAAACCTTGAATAAATGAATAAGTGGAAGAGTATAATGTGGCCTACCTACTGCATTAGATGCCACCAGTGGGTTCAAGTGGAGAGCTCTGGGATCCATCAAAGTTCTGGTTCATGATATCACTGTAATTTTGGTTTGAGGCAAAAGAGAGACTCTTCAGTCTTCAGCCTTAGGCTTGACCTACCATTTGAACTACTGGCCTCAGAGATAAGAAGCCTGGATATCATGTCACATTATCCTGGGAAAGTAATTTAATCTCAGGCTTCTATTTCCATTTTAAGGATATGAGAGCAGCACATCTGTTCAAATACTCTTTGAAAGCTGCCAAAGCCTGTTTCCAACAAGAAAGACGTCATTGTAAATACCTGCTCTTACCCATGGATGGGAAACAGAAGGTTCTGGTGAATGAGTAGAAGAGTTTCATTGATCCAAGTTACACGTAGATAGCCAATTTTCAGAGAATGAGAATTTTTGACTGTAAACAAAGGCCCGTTTTGCCACTTGCTGATTCTGTAGCTTTGGAGCCTCAACCTCTCTAAGCATGTTTCTTCATTTGTAAGATGAAGATGCTAACAGCATCTCTCTTACAGAACAGGGGTCAGCAGATATTTCTGTAAAATGCCATATAACAGATATTTTCCACTTTGCAGACCCTGCACGTCTATTGCAACTACTAAACTCTGCCATTACGGTGTCAAAGCCGCCAGAGACAATACATACATGAATAAGCATGGATGTGATCCAGTAAAAACCTTATTTATGGATGCTGAAAGTTGAGTTTCTTATAATTTTCACATGACAAAAAGTATTATTCTCCTTTTGATTTTTTTCAACCATGGAAAAACCTTTATACAAAAACAGATGGCAGGTTGGAATTGGCCCTCGGGTCATAGTTTGCCAACTCCTGATACAGTGCGTCTCTGAAACTTAAATGAGGTCATAGTGAGGGCTCAGTAAAATTTAGCTTAGCACCCTTATTATTATCAATTATTTAACTGAAAAGCAACAAAATTCAAAATTATAGATAAAGTGTGATGACAACTAGGTAGCTATCGGAAGAAATATGCCAGTGCGCTAACAGTTACGATGTTGGGATAGTAAAAACCAGCTTAAAATGTTTTTTTTTTAAAGAATAAAGCATAAAAATTACCTCATAATGAAAACATAATTTACATTAAAGAGACAAATCTAAAAACAATTAACAATAATTATATTGAATATAAATTCAATCTTCCTTTTACAATTCAGAAGGCATTTCAGGTATCCATTATGCCCAGGGATCAATGTTAAGCGTTAGTTACTTCTATAGAAGACCACAGAGAAACCAAGAATGTAGAAGAACTTATGCTGAGCTTATGCCACATCTAAGAAACTGTTTTCCAAGTAGGTCTACCTCCTATGCTTCTTTGCTCTCCTTATCAGAGTGTTTACTGTTATAAAGGCCAATAAGTCCACAGTCTAATGAGAGAGATAGACAAGAAAACACCCAAATACAGTACCACGTAGAAGGCGAAAGCAGCAGGAGCAGAAAGGAAGAGCATCCGACCCAGTCGGAAGTGGAAGCGGTTGTAGTTGGGTAGTTATGAAACCGTGGGTTACATCCATTTCACCTGCCTTCGCTAATCAAGGTTGTTTTAAGACTTTCATGTCCTCCAAGCGGTGCATAACCTAAACAATAAGATGTTTGCCCAAGTTATCGTTTAGGAACTTGGAGTCAACTGCATCTAATTCGAGGTCAGCTAGTTAAGGCTGGATAGGACCACTGACCCTTCAACTGGGCAGACGCTAGTGTCCAATCAGTGACCTTTTAACATCAGAGGGCCCAAAACTCCACCCTCAGAATGTGCAGAGGGCTGTAGGCTAGAAACATCTGCACGGAACAACAATTACTGCATCTTTTCCCAATCATCTTTCCTCACCCTCCCCACACTTCCCACGCCTCATACCACCCTGCTTCTTTATTCTTTGTCCCATAAACTCCCGATCCCCTTGGCTTTGAGGAGGTGAATTTGAGATTTGTTCTCCTATCTCCTCGCTTGGCTGCCTTGCGAATGAACACTCTTTGCTGCAAACCTCAGCATATTAGCGTTTTGGCTCGCTGTGTGTCAGGCAAAATGAACCTGTTTTGGAAACTGTGATAGACAGCTTCTTGGAGAGTTGGAGATGGAGCTAAATCCTGAAGGAGGAAAAGAAGGAAGCCAGAGTGTAAGATGAGCATTCCAGACAAGGGTACCCCATGGGAAAGCAACGTGAGGCAATGGCTGGAGGCAAGGCAGAGCACCGAGGGATTGTAAATATGGAAGGTGGGAATGGCCCAAGTGTAGGATGCAAGCAGGATAGTGGGGAAGACGGAACTAGAGAAGAAGGCAAGAGTTCGTGGACCCTTTTGGCCATACTCATAATTTAGGACTGTATCCTAATCCTTAAATTGTTCCTTGACCCATAAGTCTCAGCTATTTCATAGCAAAATGGTAAGAATGATGTCTACCTAGTAGGATTAATGCTGGGGAGATTAAATGACATAACGTATTAGGTCCTCAATATACTTCAGCATATGCTTTATACTGTTGAAATTAATCTGTTCAAAAAATTGTTTTGAGATAACTTTCAAGTGAAAGCTATATGTTTTTCCAAAAAAACACTGCAAATTCAAAACAATGCTGCATTTGATAGCCACTAAGTTTTCAGAATTTTTCTACTAGTTGAAGACCCATTTCAGGAAGGAGAATCACCCATACATTCTGGTCCCTGGCAAGGATGAAGACAATGGAAGATAAGTGGGAGTTAGGGTTAGGAGGCAGCCTCCTAAATGGCCTCTGCATTGCAAGCGTGCTTGGAATCTGTTCATTTGCTATTTAATAAAAAAGGCTCCAATAGAGGATCCATTCTGAATATTTTGTTTGAGAGTCCCTGTTTCTAATTTTGAAATATATCAAGGTAATTATCACTTAAATGTATTTGTTAGTAAAAAAAAAATCTTTCCTCATGTGTTGCTAAAACTATTTTCGTGTTCTTGTTACCTTTTAATTTGTTTTTATACTTCATCAATAAAATAAGAGTGATCTTTAATTCTTCAGGTTGGGCTATGTTCTGATTCTATATACTTGACTTTCTAATTTGCTTTGAAAGGGAAGAAGTAAATGAAACTTATGCAAGTAGGGATGATAGTTTAGTTTCTGGATAAGAACAGTGCTTTTTAAATCATGGGACCAGGACTTATGTCAGATTATTATTATAATATTTGCTTCTAAAAAGTTGAATTTAAGCTAACAATTATTTTAAAATAGTTTAAAAATAACTCTTACACTTAAATCTTGGAAATAGCAGTCAAAATGACTTAGGATCAGAAGCAAAAGCTATAGAGGTTAATTATTCTCCCAGCTTTACTTCTGATGTACACTGAGATTGCTACTCCTTTATATTTCCTATCTGTGAAAGAGAGCATTTGTACAGGACTTGTAATCCACAATCATCTAGGGTTGAAAAGTAGAATTTTGAGTAAGTGTATTAATACATTCTGAGAGCAGAACAATTTGGTTTCAGAATTCGAATGTAAATCTCTTCCAGTTCTTCTGGTCTCTGTTCCAACAGACACACCAGCTCCTGCTTCCCAATCATGGGGATTAATATGCTACATCTTTCTTTCTTTCTTTTAAATTTATTTATTTATTTTATTTACTTATTTTTGGCTGCATTGGGTCTTCGTTGCTGCGCGTGGGCTTTCTCTAGTTGTGGCGAGCGGGGGCTACTCTTCCTTGCGGTGCATGGGCTTCTTATTGCGGTGGCTTTTCTTGTTGCAGAGCATGGGCTCTAGGCACGCGGGCTTCAGTAGTTGTGGCTCGCGGGCTCTAGAGAGCAGGCTCAGTAGTTGCAGCGCACGGCCTTCGTTGCTCCGCGGCATGTGGGAACTTCCTGGACCACGGCTTGAACCCATGTCCCCAGCATTGGCAGGTGGATTCTTAACCACTGTGCCACCAGGGAAGCCCTGTTATATCTTTCAATCGTGTAGAAACTTTTAAGAAGGAAAGTTTATAATATAAATTAATTGACCTCTGCGTTGGATAATTTGTTTGGTTTTCCTCCCGATGGCAGTCAAAAAAAATGTCATGAAAGTATTAAAAATTAATTCATCTTTTTTAGGAGAGTAAATGCAATATGTAGCAAGAGCCAAAAAATATACTTATTATCCTTTGACCCACTAATTATACTTTGGGGAAGAAAACAATCAGAGACTTCTTATATAGTAAAAAATTTAAAAAGTGGAAACAAACTTAAAATCCTCAATGATTGGGGAACTGTTGGCTAACCCAGAATTATAAGCTGACAAAATATTGTATTATGCAACCATTTAAAAGGATATGCACAAAGACTATGAAAATACATTACAAAATTTGTTTAAAATAATGCTAAATGTATTGTATATGTATATATTGATTACAAAAATGCAAAAATGATGTATTCATATAATATTGAGGAGAAGAATTCAGGAGTCAGTTAAGAAGTAGCTGGTCTACATTGCATATGACATTCTTTTCAGTAGATGATTTTTTGGGGTAGTCTCTGAAATAGTAACAAAAATGCTGCTGTGATCAACTTATCACTTAAATTTCCTTGTTCTTTTTCTCTTTCCTCTTTTTCTTGGTGCACAACACAGTGATTTATTATTTCTGTACATTTCCAAATGATCACCATGATAAATCTAGTTACCATTTTTTCTCGTTCTTTTAAAAAATATGGCCCCCAAAGATGACCTAAACCTTGTACTTGCCCATTTTTCTCCCTTTTTATGTCCCAAAGGAAATGCATTTTTTTCCTCCTGATAAATATTATGAACCTGTTTATTCAATAATTGAGTGTGTTAATGGACATCCAGTCACTCACTCTTTGGTGCGCCCACGAGGCTCTTTCCGCCGGAACTCATGGCTACTTAAAGAAGACACACTGCCCCTCTTCTTCAGTAAATGAGCCGTTCTGTCTTTAGCAATGTCTGACATCATCATAACCTATGGAAGGAAACTTTTGTAAAATACTGAACAAAAGATCTGAAAATATTTTAGTATAACATAGAGACTCATTCTAAATAAAGTACACAGATCCTTTTTTTTTTAAGCATTTTTGAATAGGGAAGTGGGGTTTCCTTAAGAGTGATTTTTAGTATATGTTGTTATTCTGGTCGGTATAACTGGAAATATGATAACTCTTTTAAAAATATTTCAGAATTTATTTATAAGAAGTAGAGACTTCCTTTTTTGTTTTATTTTTACTTTTTTGGCTGCACTGCGTGGTACGCGGGATCTTAGTTCCCTGACCAGGGATGGAACCCGCTCCCCCTGCAGTGGAAACATGGAGTCTTAACCACTGGACCACCAGGAAAGTCCCATCTGATAACTGTTATTTATGCAATAGCATACTTAATTCACACAAGCATATATTAAGCTGCAACAAAAATACTTAACTGCAGAAGAGGTTAAAGTCACTGAGAAATGATAGCCATATGTAGAAGAACGATATTATCCTACACCAGAAAACAATATTTTTATTGCCTCCCCAAATTTAATTTCAATGATACTTTGCTAATTAACATTTGTTGTTGTTGCTATTACTTAAAAAATTAAGATAAGCTGCTTCCCCAAAGGGTATTTTTTTTTTTCAAGCAACAGTGATTTACTTTGTAAAGAGCAAACAGAACTTTTGTTTTTGGTTTTTTTTTTTTTGCAGTACGCGGGCCTCTCACTGTTGTGGCCTCTCCCGATGCGGAGCAACAGGCTCCGGACGCGCAGGCTCAGCGGCCATGGCTCACGGGCACAGCCGCTCCGCGGCATGTGGGATCTTCCCGGATCCGGGCACGAACCCGTGTGCCCTGCATCGGCAGGCGGACTCTCAACCACTGCGCCACCAGGGAAGCCCAGAACTTTTAATGAAGTAATTTATTGGAAAACCTACCTCCTCTCACAAATGCTTGTGAAAAAGCTGGTAGTAGGAATGGACTTCCCAGAACTTGGACTGTAACTCTACTGCCCTATTGCCTACATACAAGTTTAGACATTCATTGGAATTATTTTATAATCTGTAAATCTGAGAGCCCTAACAGGGAGACACTGTGCTAGGCACTACAATAGAACTAAAACAGTCCCTGCCTTCAAAGAGCTGGCAGTTGAAGTGGGTAGGGCAGACAAGAACACAATCTAAAACCCCAGTGTGATCAGTGTCAAGGCAGACAGAGGCAAAGGGTACTGAAGGGCACACAAATACAGCAGAGGTACTGTGTGTTAGGAAGCGAGGCAGTGTGGGGGGTGTGTGATTGTGGACCTGTGTGTGAGTGTATGTACATGGGTGTGAGCATCTCTATGTGAGCATATATATGTCTCTGTGGGCATGTGCGTATGAGCATAAGTGTGTCCCCATGAGTGTGTGAGGCTGTGTGTATGAGTGAGTGTGTACATAAATGTGTGTGCCTGTGTGAGTGCCCATGTGAGCATCTCTTTGTGTATGTACCTGTGTGTATGAGTGATTATCTGTGTACCTGAGTGTGTGCCTTTGTATGTTGGTGTGTGCACCTTTGTATGTGATGTGTCTGTGCACCGAATGCATGTGTGCTTGTGTGTTTGAGTGTGTCTGTGTACATGAGTGTGCCTGTGTGAGCGTGTATATGTGTGAACAAGACATACAGAGCCTGTTTAAGTGGGTCATTCAGGTTCCAACCTTAAAGTGACACTGACAGACCTCGGTCTGCTCACCTGTTTCCAAAGCTGCCCCGCAGGCCAGAATTGGGACCTGGAGGTCCAGAGGGGCTGAGGCCGCCGGTGTCGCCAGACCTCAGGCAGACTGCTCAGAACTCATGCTGCTCCACGATCGGACCGGCTGGCCAGCTCTGCACTGGGCAACACTGTAAAGCCGAGACACACAGGCGGGCAGGAAACAAAAGGCCAGGACCTGCTTCCAGTTCCAAAAACTGGGGCCACTTTTTTCTTATTTCTTGGAGGGACGAGGAATAAGGCATTAGAGAGAGAGGTTGTGGACAAGGCAGGCAGGCCATTTCTAACACAGGGCCCTCCCCGCTTAGCCCCCTCGATCCTCGAACTTGCCTTTTGACTCTGTCAATCTTCTCTGCTCCTGCCCAGACGCGCTGCGGAGAGGGCGCACTTACCTAAGGCAGTGCTGGAGACGCAGACGCGACTCGGCGGGGGGCCTCCCGGACCACGGGCTCTTCCGCTGCCAGGACCAGCGCGGGGCGAGGCTCCCGTCTCCCAGGCTTCCCTCTGCCCGCGAATGCCCGCGCACTCCCCCTGGACTCCGCGGCCCGTCTCCAAGGTGACCTTCTCAAACAGAGTCCTTGGCCCGCCCCAGGCAGACATAGTAGTTGGGTAGTCCTCTGAGCCGCCTAAGGATGTAGAGGATCTCCTCGTCACTGCCCAGAGGGGGCTGCCCTGAGCCTGGCTGTGCCTTGGGGTGGTCGTGAGCTGGAGAGAAGCCGAGTCATTCTGTAGCGAGGGGGACATCTGGGAACTCAAGGGGCAGCCCTGAGAGCCCTCATCAGTTTCCTTTTGCAGATGTCAGGGGCAGGAGTGGGAAATGATGGCGGTTCCTAGGACGGGAAGTGCGAGGTACAGAGAGAAAGGAAAGCACCCCCTTCCCTTCCCCCGACCCCTGATGCTGCCTTCCACCACCCCAAGGCACAGATGGTTGATAATAGAGCTCACATTTACCAGGTACTGGCAAACAGTTTTAGTTTTATCTAGTCCTCCCAATAACTCTCTCAAGAAAGCACTGTTGGGACTTCCCTGGTGGCACAGTGGTTAAGAATCCGCCTGCTAATGCGGGGGACACGGGTTCGAGCCCTGGTCTGGGAAGATCCTACATGCCGAGGAGCAGCTAAGCCCGTGCGCCTAACTACTGAGCCCGCGCTCTAGAGCCCGTGGGCCACAACTACTGAGCCCATGTGCCACAACTACTGAAGCCCGAGCACCTAGAGCCCAGGTTTCGCTACAAGATAAGGCACCACAACGAAGAGTAGCCCCCGCTCGCTGCAACTAGAGAAAGCCCGCACGCAGCAAGGAAGACCCAACACAGCCAAAAATAAATAAATAAATAAAGCAATTAAAAAAAAAAAAAGCAGAAAGCGTTGTCAGTCCTTTACAGATTTAGAGAATTGAGATTCTGAGATATTGAATAATATGCCCAGGGCCGCTTGGAACTCATCGGCTTATGTTTTGGGCATTACAAACTTTCACGTTACACTTTCCTTGACACCACTCTCCCCAATCCTTAAAGGTTACGAAGATTTGAAATGGAGGCTGTTTGGGGTTGAGAACCCACCTGACATAAATAATAGGCCCTTCCTCCTTAATAACTATCCCTCTTCTAACCCCAGAGCCCTTCCCCCAACCCAAAGCAAACAAAACCAGACCCTGAAGGGACCTTCACATAGTGGGCAATCATTGGAAATAGAAAAAGATGGCGCCCTAAGCACCTAGCTTGGTGCATGTCCATTAATGAGCGCTCAGTGCAGCTAGAATTGGCTGTCAATAGCAATACATCTGCATAACGGTAGAGCGCATAAGGATTAGGATAGCATTGGAGAAAGAGCATTAACATTTTCTGGCCTGTCTCAATCCCTATTCACATAAAACTAAGAACAGGAAAGGATTGTTGACTATTTACTATATAATAGTTAGGAACTGTTAGGTGACTGATAAATATTATCTCATTTAATCTGTTCAGTGACCCTAGGATAAGGGAATAGTAATTCTATTTTTTTTTAAGATAAGGAAATGAAGAATCATTGAGTAACATGCTCAAGACTATAGTTAAATTATAGAATGAGATTTGTCCAACTCTATAGCCCTTGCACTGTGCCAGACCTTCTGCCCACCATGCCCACCCTAAATATGCAACGAAGTTTTCCAGAAATGTGGTAAAACTTTAAGAGGCTGGTAATAAAAGAGGTTCACAACTCAACTTATTTTTGTTTTTCATTTATTTTCCAGAAAAAAATCACATTTAAATAGTAACTTACTTATATATTTGATCTTTTCTCAAGTATAATTAAACTTTGTCCTGCAATGGGAACCGTAGTGGCAGTAATGTGCCATGATAAATAATTGCATATTCAGGATTTTGTAAAATGGGTGATTGGGAAAATTATGAAGGAAAAAACACTTGTAAAAATCATTATTTACAAAAAATGATATCCACACCTTTTCTAATTTATAAGGCAAGTAACATTAAAATGTTCTCATGGTTATCTTCAAGAAGTCAGTATTACACATTCATATCACCATTGTTCATCAGAGAGCTTTGGGCAGTTCTGTGAAGGAACAAACCCTTGCTTTTTTTTGCTGTTTTTTTCTTGAGCACGGCACATAAGCAGTAAAGATTTCATCACAGCTACGAGAATTAAGTATTCTCTATTGAATTACACATGTAGGAAAAAGAGCCAGCCATCAATATTTTAACTAATTTTAAAAGTATATTTGAGTATTTTACCCCAGAGTTTTTTTTTTTAATAAATATTTTATGCTCAAGGTATTTTGTGAAAATATGTACTCCATCCAAGGTCATAAAGACATTGTTTACTTTTGCTACAAAGATCATGGAGAACTCTAAATAAAAGCTACCACCAACTCAAAATATACACTAACAGCATTTTCTTTAAGAAAGACAGATGACTGAATTTTATTACCTTTAGAAATACAACAAAATTTCTGAGATATTTTTCCTAGTTTCTCTTATTGTTAAAAGTACAAAAAAAAGATCAATGCCTTCCATTGCCATTTAGTAGGCACCAAATTAACATTTGATCATTACATTCATACAGATCTCTATGCAAAGTGAAAAAAAAATTCTTTGTATATTGAAACCCAATACTCTTCAAACAGTTTAAAAAGCCAGCTCTACAAATGACTGCTTGGCCTGTAGTGAAGTCCTAATGAATTAAAAATTGAACTATATTTAGAGAAATGTAAAGTGATTCAGCTTTACTCTTTTCTGTCTGATAACAGACAGTTTACCCAGGAATTTTAAAGGAACTTTGTTGATTTTTTGTGAAAACGATTTGCAAAATAAAGCAAAGCAAAAAAGAACTGCTTAATGCTCATTAATAGAGTGTAGAGTCCTGCAAAATCTATACTAAATAGTGTATTTTTCCTAGGTTTAACTGAAATGTTTTTCATATAATTTCTAACAAGATTATGTAAAAATGCAGTCAGCATCAATTCATCATGATTCAATTTCTTAAAGTGTTTAGATAAAGTATTACCAAAGATTGTTCACTAGTATTAATTCTACTCTGTAAAGAAATTTGGACCATCTTCAACAGATAGCAGCATGATGTGATGGTCATAAGTGCAGATCCTAAAAATAATGCTTAAAAATTTAAAATAGTAAAACAATTTTATTGTTTTGTTTTGAATACTTTAGGTGATAAAGTTAAATTCACTAAGATATACTTATGAAATTTAAAGTAGATACTAAATCATTTAAAGTGGCAGAAATTTTCCTTAGAGTTAAAACAAAAACCCAGAAGCATCTTTCCAAAGCATTCCTGGTTATATTATTTGAAATTGCTGAAAGATATGTAAACCAGTGTTAAAAAGAAAACTTTTCTAAAGTTTCTTCAAGATGTGTTTAGAAAGAAAAGTGTTTTTCTGATCCAAAACTTTCTTAAGCTTCATTAAAACACTAACATTTATTATCAATGTCTAAGGAGTGGGTTGGGACTATGGTCTAGGATCATTTATTCTCAGACCACAGTGAACATTTGCCAGAAGCAGTAGTCCTGAACATGATTTGGAAAACACTGGAATACAGTGAATGAAGTAGAATTACCCTTTACTTATTTTCTTTTGCCAATTAAGGGACACATAAAAATATATTTGATTTTCATTGAAACATCTTTTCCTATAAGGTTAAAGATGTATTTAAAACAGGCAATGTACTGCACTAGAGATAGAAGGAGACAATTAGAAATACTATAAGTCAAAGGAAAAATAACATTAGAAGTTAAGCCTAGAGAATAAGTTATTATACCCATGGTGGATGTTAACAAGGAGGTGACTTTCTCTCCTAGGAATACTCATTTTGGATAGACATCAGATATTAAACATGAGGGACAGTGAAGAGGTCTGACCATGGTCAACTCAATAGACCCTAAAATTTGATCTTTCAAGAAGGATATTTGGTATTCAGTTAGATATTTAAAATGCAGCTCTAGCCTATAGAAGATTACAGAACATCAAAGAAATAGAAATGCTAGTGGGTTTTGTTGTTTGGTTTTAATACTTGGAGACTTAAACATTGCACTCCTATCTCATTTTTCCTCCATACATTCCACAGACAAAAAGTAATGTAATGGTAGCCATGTTTGATTCACAAATGAGCAAATGGCTTTTAACTACTGTTTGCTGAATGAAAAAAAAAAAATGGAAGGAGCAGGAAAATACAATAAAGCCTGAAGAGAGAAGTGCACATAGTAAAAGAGATGGGGTGGGTCATCAGAACAGTCTCTTTAATCAGTGTAACAATGATTGACTTGTTCATTCATATCAACAATTTAATTTGACTCATTTTAAGGAAACATCATGTTGACAACTTTTAAAGTGATATTTAGAGATCACCCTAATTTTGATAACATAAAAAAATTATGCTTCCATTTAAAAAAAATTGCTGACCAGAAAACCATGTAGCAAAATGAATACATTTACATTGAATGGGATTTTGCTCAAATGCATAATCTTTTGGAAAAAAGAAAGTTAAAAAATAAACAAACAAACAAGAAACCACAAACGCATCTCCTTAGTAGATATAGGCACATTTTACCGTGTCATTCAACTTTAACTGACAGACTGTGATTATTTTGAGAAAAAAAAGTGCAAAAATGAAAGCAATTGGTGCAACTGTTTTGGAATGACAGTAGTCCGTGCTTATAAAGCATCCAATTCAAAGGCCTACAAAATAAACAGTGTCAGCTCACAAGTTAGTTGCCTGTGTCCCTTGCAGGAAGGGAGCCATGTTTTAGGACATTTTATTTGGAATGAATGACAGCTTGCAACCTACCTACTTCTTTTAATCTTTTAAGACACTGACAAAAAGGACAGAAAAATGACAATGAGAGAATGCATTTCAGGTCAGTTTGAGATAGCATAAAAGAACTCTAAGGAAACAAGGAATTTTCCTAGAAAAATCCCTCTACCTTTTTTTTTCTTCAAGATTGTAGGAAGCTAAGTGGACTGAATGAAAAAATAAGCTCACTAGAAAAATGGTATTCAAATGATAATTGAATGTGTAAAATCTGATGAAATGTCAGAACTAAGAAGTATTTGAGAGATCTACTAGGGCAGTGATTCTCAAATTTTGGGTGCTGTCAAAATACATATTCTTAAACCCCACCCCTACAGATTTATTTATTCAATATCAATTTATTGATGCCCACTACATTCTAGGCTCTGGGGATATAGTGGTAACTAAGCCAAAATCATTTCCCATGTTAAATAAATGATAATACAAGTGGTCTACAAATCATGCTTTGAGAAACATATTCTTTTCCAAGAATTTTGCTTTTGGAATTATCCTTATTTTGGTATTAATTTTTCATAGCGCCTTTTACCTGGGTATTTAGTGGAATATGTATAGTAAAATAAAACAGAAGAGTTCATTTCCCAGAATGAACAAGTAAAACAGGTCAAGGGCTCCCACTGCTGTCAAGATAACTGGGTTACTTCCAGCTGCTGTGTCACTTTGGGCAAATTATAAATTTGTTTAAGCCTCAATGTCACCATTTGTAACATACTAATTAAAAAGAGTATCTACCATTTGGGGGTTGATATAAAGATTAAGTGAGCTAACATCTATAGTGACTGGTACATGGTAAGCACTCAAGAGAATATCAATTTTTATTGTATATCAATTACTATGATTGTACAAGTTTTTTTTAAAGCCCGCAAAGGTGGATCTCTCTGAGTCAACTAGAACCATGGCACTTCTGAGGTGGGAGAAGATTTATAGATCATGGCTGTGTTATTATGGTATTTAAACAGTGCTCTGGAAGACCAGATTTAAATTGCTGGAGGAACTCCTTCATTGCTCTGAGCTGTTTTGCCTAACAGGATTCCATGTGCAATTTTAGCAGAAAAAAGTTTGGCTGTTAAGAAAAGCTTGGAAACCACTGTCAATCTCAACTCCTCATTCTAAAGGTGAGAAATTAAAGAGGGCTATGATTTGTCCAAGGTCACACAACAAGAGTTAGTGGTAGAGCTAATGTAGTTACCAGGCTTCTTTGAAATGAATATTTGGAAATGGAAATATGAGTAATTATGGCCTCAAACACTTTGCAGATTGAGATTCAGTAAAAATACATAAAAACAAAAATAAAACAACCGTAGTTTAACTTTCTGAAGGGGATGTTTCCTCTCTATTCACTTGAAACCATTTGAAATGTGGACATTCTTTCTTTACAGGTGAAATGTACTTCCAAATACTATGCAGTGAATTTTCATTTTGGCTGTACGTGTAGAGAAGAATAAAGCTTTAAAAATAATTTAAAATTTAATTGTTTGGAATTGTATGTTCCAATTATGCTAAAATTCAGACTAATTCTTAAGAAAAATTATTTTTAAAAATAACATAAAAATATGGAATTTATTTGAAAAAAAATATTTCCCATGTTGCAAAATAAAGCATTCATACTTTCTATCTTGTTAGAGCAGAATCTTTTTTAATCATAATGCTCAGGAAATGGTGTTCTGGTTAATGAGAAGCCTTTCTTTTTATTTGAACCCTTGGTATTGAAAATCTAAATATGTACTAGCTCATTTTGTTTTAGGAATTGATAATGAATCTGACTTAGTGTTTCTTTTATAATTACATTGTCTAGGATCATTTTTCCTAACACAAATTATTATTGTACAGTACTTTGGATACAGGAGTAACAGGAGATTATAAACTACAAGATTAAAAAAAAAAACACCAAAATCAAATCCCTGCTATGAGTTAATTGTGTTATTATATGATCTATTTTCTGAAAGAAGAAGGGATATATTCTCTATGAAGGTTCTGGTATTCAATAATAATAATAAAAATATTTCAAAATTAATAATTTTGAAATCTCTGACTTTCATTCTGTTTCATAAAGACCGATTATGGAATCATAGGATATCTTCATAGTTTCAAATTTAGTGCCTAGAGACATTTGAATAATGTAGAGATCATTGTAATCTGTTTTAAATTACATTATATATCAACCAAATTATTCTATGAAAAGAAAACCCTTGTGTTTAATTACTAATTCACTCTAGAAAGATATAAAATAAAATAAGATATAATGAGCAAGACATGAGAACCAATAATATTTATACACTTTTAATATGCCTTTGTGTTAATATTCAATATGTTTTCTCATGAACTGATTTCTTAAAAACACATTTTTATATTCATATGCTGGATAATTCTCAATTTTCTGTTACTTACTCTCCATCGGTTTCAGTGTCTGAAATTTCCCCATGTTTCATGGGATTTAAAAGTTTGCATTTACTATTGTGGTTACAAAATCAAATTGAATATCTTTGCTTAAAGTGAGTTTATTACTTACTTGTTCAAAAAACTTCAACATCAGAGGCTGCTTGGCGAGCCAATTGAGAGTTGTTTGGACAGTAAGATTTCTTCTAAGGTAAAACAGGCCATTTTGAACATTCTCTTGGTAGCAAGCACTGATTGAGAAGTACAAATATTAATTTAAAAGGTTTCACTATAAACAATTGCCTGTCACAATCTCATTTTAAATGTAAGACTTCCAAAATTTAATTTGATTCTAAAATTTAAAGAGGCTAAAGCTTCTTTGTCAAGCATGAATGAATGTAAAATAAAATTTATCAACTAATGATGAATATAACAACTTAATAATTATAGTTATTTAATAGTATAACCTAGAGTAGGAATTAGTTTATGTTTAAAATAGGTTCTATGACTTAAAGGAAAATTCATGTTTTCAGATTGTAATGAAGGAAGGTTTTACAACTGGGACCCCTGAAGAAGAGCTTCTTCATCCCGAATTCCCATATTATGAGGCCAGACTGAGTAATTACAGTTTTTATTATACCTTGCAACAATGAAATCATAACATACATTTTTGATAACTCTCTTTTTGATTCCCCAAGAATGGCAAAGATTTATAGTTACATACAATGACTCTTATCCAAAAGGAAATTTATTGCACAATAATGTGGTTAGAATTTGATTTATAAAGCTTATTTTTTCCTTCCCAAATTATATAAATGATGACAATTAAAATTCTCCTTCTGGATTTAAGTAGGGGACTAAAACCTTTTTTTTCTGGGATATTTAGACTCAATGTTTTGGTTCCTATTGGTAAAGAGGAAGATGCTTGGTACCATTCCCCATGCTGGATGGGAGGCACTCTCTGTATAGAGTTATTGTGCAAAAGTTGTTAACCAGTTCAACTATGGAAATTCTTGAAATTTTAAAATCACAATTTTTGTTTTAGTCTGATTATTCAGTAATCTCCACATCTGCTAAACTGTGGAGAGAGGGGGAAGTAGTTAAGACTTCGACATCTTCTTTACTCTTGATTATAATTTCATAAACTTTAAATATGAATTGCTTTCCCTTTTTACACAAGTTATAAAAATAAGAGGGCCTGTTTACACAGTTTGCATTTTTATGAAATTTGCAGTTTGAAAAAAAAGCTTTTTAAAAAGTGGTAATTAATGCTTTTCTTTGAATATGCACATGTACCTTAGAATTTTTTTTTCTGAAATAGTTTCTGACTTTAACCCACTAAATATTTGAAGATAGAATTTTTATTTAGCACTAGAGTAAAACATACTAAGGACCGAAGAAAAGGAAGTTTTTTTCTGGTTCCACTGAATTTTCTTTGTGTGTGGCACCCCCTTATGACAGCTATCAATATTATATTTAAATTTTATATATTGACAAAATGCAATCTACCTCTGTAAGCATTGTGCCATTCAACAGTACTACTATTAAATTTACATACCACAGTTTAAATTACATCCATTTCAGGAATGGTAAAATGCTAAAACTCAAGTATAACTGCCTTACTGGAATGAGTACAATTTACAAATACAATAATTACATTTTAAAACCATTAACAATATTACACCTAGAAGTAAATACTGTAGGACTGGTCATCATGGTATTGTGTGAGGGAAATCATTGCTGAAAGTCATTGACATTTCCAGCAGATATACCCCAAGTGCAGATTTTGGTTTGTTTTCATCAAACCAAAATTAAAACCTGTTTCTCATACAGTAGTTCACCATTATACGAATCCTCCAAATCCTTGCATAAGATTTTATTAGTTATCTGCCAAGTATTTTCCTGCAAAATAAAACAACATATCAACAGTTACCTGCTAGTTCCATAATGTGGTTATTAAGTGGGTAACATTTCTATTCTTCCTGCCCTACTCCTAGAAGCCAATACTATGTAATTGAAGGGTACAATACTAACATAAAATACATAAAGTTTATTAAGTTTTCAACTTTCCAGACCAGCTAGTTGCCTTTTCACATTTCCATATAGGAATACTTTGCAGAGGTTTGGGTTGCCCAGAATAGCTTGGAAGATTTGTTCCTGGATGGGAGAATCCAACTTCTTATAGAAAGAGTAACCGTATAATTTCCACCCTGGGCCATTTTTGAGAACAAAATGGGTGTAGTTAATAATTACATCAATAAGGCAGACATAAAAACCAGGATGTATTCCAACAAATCATTGACCAAGATAATCACCTTAATATTGGGGAATCCCCACCAATAAACTCTCGTGTGTGCCAAAAACCTGTCTCATTATCACATTTCAGCTCTAGGCAACCACTTCTGATCTCTGGTCTAGACTTTTTAAGGTGCTATTAAAGTGAAGATGGATCCTCTTAGATCTCAGCTAAGCCTAGACAAGTCTAAAATCTATGAAGACCTGCTGAAGAAGAAAAGTTTTCAGATAAGAGATAAATTCAAAATTAGCATTCATCTTGCTTGTCAATGTAACAAAAGTAGGATTTACCCCCATTAACCTCAGTGTACACACCTATATAATGGGAATGACAGGTCAGTCCCATATAAGAAATAGCCAGAGCCATGATAAGTATCCAGGACCTTCCTGATTTCTGATTCCCAGTTTCATTGTCCTATTTTTACTTCATTCAACAATTGGTTTGCTTTCTGATTGTGATGGGAAATGGGGATTGGGAGTGGGGAAGAAGAGGAGGAAGGTGATCAGAAAATCACAACCTATTCCTTCTTAGGGAAGAGTAGCTAAGGCAACATTATTGTTTGCAGATGAAACTCACAAGATACCCACTTACCTGCAGCAAACCTTTTCTTGATGAGTGAAAATCTATACCCTGCTCCAACAAGTTCAATGTCACAGCCAGAAAGGGTGCTTCCTTCACTTGTAAACTGCACAACCAATGGGGAAGGTTTGCTTGGGCCTTCAGATAACTGAAATCTTGCCAATAAAGAGCCCACTCCTACAAAAAGAGTATTATTACAAGATAGTCAACACAACATTCTGGATATAACTTTGGAAATTGTATTCAAAGTTAATGTGCAAAATCGAACTTACTAGAAAATAGTATATGTTTCAGTATAAATAGAATAAAATTTATCATTAAATATTATTCATGACGTTTTTTGCACGCTGATAAAACTGTAATTCAGCCAAATGGTACTTCAAAATTTGGAAGCATGCTGCTTGGAAGGCAATGTATTTTCCAGTTTATGATTAATATCAGAGGAAAGTGAAAAATATCTAACTATCAGGGAGTGTGAGATCTGATACAGAATGGAAATATGCCTGATTAAAAGCTCTTCTCTGCTTAAAGTATGGTCTGTTTGATGTGGGGTCTTGGGCAGAAAAGAGGTAGCAGAGGATTCATTGAAGAACTATTTTCTTTTATTGGTTAAAATAAGTATATACCAAAGTGAACTGAAATATTTTGCTTACTTTTAGTGCTAAATGTATTTTGGTTAATAAGTTTCTAATATCTGAAAGTTATTTCAGCTTTATATATTAAATAAAATAAGCCTGTGATTACATTACCTCCATTTTCTGACTTCTGAGAAATATCAGGAATCTTCCACAATATTCTGTGCTGTTCAGCATTCCTAAAAATAAAGTAGATAAAAGACTTTTTCATATGCAAGGGTTTCTGTTTAATGGATGTCGTATTTTTCCAGATAGTATTAATTAATAAAAATGATCTTAAAAATTTTAGCTACAATTAAAGCATTATCTATCTATCGTCTATCTATCCATCCCTTCCCCTTTCCCTCCCTCCTTCCATCTATCTATCTATCTATCTATCTATCTATCTATCTATCTATCTATCTACCTACCTACCTATCTATCCCTTCCTCCTTCCCTCCCTCCTTCCATCTATCTCTCTATCTATCTATCTATGTATCCCTTCCCCCTTCCCTCCCTCCTTCCATCTATCTCTCTATCTATCTATCTATCTATCCCTTCCTCCTTCCCTCCCTCCTTCCATCTATCTCTCTATCTATCTATCTATGTATCCCTTCCCCCTTCCATCCCTCCTTCCATCTATCTATCTATCTATCTATCCATCTATCTATCTATCCCTTCCTCCTTCACTCCCTCCTTCCATCCGTCTACCCATCCATCCATGCATCCATTCATCCATACATAAATACTCTCCTTTCTCTTTCCTTATTGTAACTAGTCACAACACTGTCAGAGAGATAAACATTTAGAGGACAATGCAGTTAAATTTTTTTTTAACACATCTACTGAATAAATAGATGGGAAGTGTTAGTTGATCAATTAATTCAGGTAATTTAAATTGGAGCTGTCACATGGCTGACATTCTATTTTTTTTTCTTTTTTAATGTTCTACTTTTTGCTTCTAACAATCATGTGGAAAAGCTGGAGTATTTTTCCTTAGGAGAAAAGGATTTTTTCACATCTGCTATTGGTACTCAGTGTCTATTCTGTTTCTGTTCCCATACCTTCTCTAGTGTGCCTTTTAATAGTCCAGAGGCTGCAAAATGAAACTCAGACTCCCTTGTAATTAGGGTCCTAGATGCAGATTAGGGTCCATCAATTATAGGTACTACTTGAAATCTGGAGGATAGAAGGGAGGCAGAGGCCATTTTCCTGATGCTTTTTGGGCTGTTTTCTGCTGGTCAGCAGCCTAACTGAGATGTGGGGATCTTGTTAAACAGTGCTCCAGTCCAGTCTCAGTTTTGTAGTTGTTGAGAAGCAGTTTAGGCAGTGCCAGTAGGAGCTTTCTTATCCTTGGACTCTCATGAGGGTGGTGGGTTCTTGAATTCAATGGCTCCACTGACAGCCTTCTAATTTTTCTCCTTCCTGGTTGTAGCAGAGGTAGCAGCTCCCCTGGTGGACCAGTTCTGCAATCTTCTGGGAAATATTCTTGGAGATCCAGTCTAAAGCTTGTTCCTCTTTTTTTGTGTGAACATCTAAATCCCTGTGTTAAATCATTTTCTGCTTGAAATTAGCTATAGCAGCTTCTGTTTAATGCCCTGAACCCTGACACCCAGGCCTGCTGTGATCTCTTCCTGTAGGAAACACAAATGCTAAAAAGTCTGTGATCCCTTTGCCCAGGAGACCTTTGGTGAAGAGGAAGGGGGCTAATGGCTCCTTACCAGACTGCTGGTGGGAGCACAGCCTGGAGCTTGGTTACCCCTCCATCTATGGGGACCAGGAACTGCACATTGTTGAGGGCCACGGCCGTTGTCATTGCATCCGTATTGTATTTGTAATCTATGCGCAGGTCGGTGCTTGCCGGCTCACATCGCCAGTTCACTGCCAGGTTCAGAGGTGTGGACTGAATGCCCTGGGCTGACACCTTGCCAAAGACAGGAAGGAGAACATTTAAGGCTTGAATATTAATCTGAAACAAACACAGAAGCTATTATTATCTCCCAATGGAATATTCTTAGATATCAAAATGTCATAATGTTGTTTGTGCTGCTCACAAATGAGCACTCAGTAAAAAAATCACCATGAAGGGTGCCGTATGAGTGAGAGCTGGGTGCTTCAGGTGAACTGTTACAGATTAAAAATATAAAATCAATTATTAAAGTTTCTATAGCACTTTAGAGTTTACAATGCACTTTATGTCAGATAGGGAGCTGGTAGCACACTGGTTAGGAGCTGAGGCCAAGAAGGCAGACAATCCTGGGTGTGAGGTCGTTTTTCCTTTCTTTCTTTCCCTTTCTTTCTTTCTTTTAATTGAAATAGAGTTGCTATACAATATTATATAAGTTACAGGTGCACAATATAGTGACTCATAATTTTAAAGGTTATACTCCATTTACAGTTATTATAAAGTATTGGCTATATTTCCCATGTTGTACAATATATCCTTGTACCTTATTTTATACCTAATGGTTTGTACCTCTTAATCCCTTACTATTGCCCCTTCCCCTTTCCCTCTCCCCACTAGTTTGTTCTCTATATCTGTGAGTCTGCTTCTTTTTTGTTATATTCACTAGTTTGTTGAATTTTTTGATTCCACATATAAATGGTATCATACAGTATTTGTCCTTCTCTGTCTGACTTGTTTCACTTAGCATAATGCCCTCCAAGTCCATCCATGTTGCTGCAAATTTCATCCTTTTTTATGGCTGAGTAGTATTCTATTGTATACATATACCCCACATCTTCTTTAACCATTCATCTATTGATGGACACGTAGGTTGCTTCCATATCTTGGCAAATTGTAAATAATGCTCCTGTGAACATGTACCTTTTCAAATTAGTGTTTTTGTTTTTTTCAGATATATTTGGGTGTGAGTTCTGATTGTCACTTCCAAGCTGAGTGATCTTTGACCAGTCACTAAAAACTTCTCTGTGCCTCAGTTATTTCCTCATCTGCCAAATGGGAATGATAATATATATTTTTTAATTTTTAAAAATGTTTTTGGCTGTACCATGTGGCATATGGGATCTTAGTTCCCTTACCATACTCATGGCCCCTGCACTGGAAGGGTGGACTCTTAACCACGGGACTGCCAGGGAAGTCCCAGAAATAATAATAATATTTATGCCTAGAGATGTTAGGAAGATTGAAGAAGATGTTTTATATGAAACACTTGGCCTAGTGCCTCATATACAGTAAGGAGTTAACATTTTAATACATGTTACCTATTAATATTCTTATCATATTTGCTCTTCACAAACCAGTGAGTTAGACAAAGGTGAATTTGACTAAGGAAAAGCCAGGTTTGAAGAAGCAACAAAAAGTTACAAGACAATAATATCAACTAGAATCCTGGGCTCACAGTGAAAAATTTGCAAGGTTATTACTTCTATGTACCTTTTATAAGTACACGCGCACAGCAGGGGCCGTGTGGGTGGTGTCTGTGCCCTTGCAGTTTTACTCGTGGAGTATAAGTTTTGCTGATTTTAAAGAATATAAACAGCTCTTTATTGGCCTAGTAATGCCTGCACATATGGACACCACGTGGACCTGAAGGCAGGCTGTGCTTAAAAGTCAGGCATGGTTTTGCTGCAGAAACAAACCCAGACATGGATTCTTTTATAAAATGACAGACATGGCTTTTGATGACATAATTTTAGTTTGATGACCATTATAATAAAAGCTTTAAAACTTTATAATAAAGTTTTTAAACTTTAAATATTTTTAGCAGCCCAGTCCTCTGCAAATGCACTTTTATGTAGAAGTCTGTTACTTAAGATATAGCTCAAAAGCAGAGCAGACCCACTCTCTCCACCCATTTCTATACTCTGTCCTTGGCAGGAGTTCTCAACTTCTCAGTAGTTCCTCTACCTGGGGAGGTGCTTTATGGATATGTGATTGTCCCAGTTACTGGGAGGGTGCTACTGGTGGCCAGAAAGTAAACATGATGTGATTTGATCCCACAAAATGCTAATTATGCCTCCCAACCAATCCCTTGCATTGTTGAAAAACAATAACAACAACGCAACTAAACCACAACAAAAGGGATTCCTCAGAGCACCTTTAAAACAAAATGTCAGGCCTAGGGCTACTTACATTTCACAAAGTGCTTTGAAATGTGTTAGGGTGTGAGCTCCTCACAGCCTATAGAATACCTAGGTAGGAATCATTTTCTCCTAATTTACAGATGAGGAAACTGAGGCTCAGGGACATTAAGTGCCCAAGGTGAGTGGACAGTAGGAAGCTGACTTAATTCCAGAATTCAGTCTCTTGCCTTCATTATAGTACTTTATACCAAGCTCATATTGCAATAGGTGAATTCTGTTTACTTTCTACGTTTTGTTATAATGTCCAAAGCTTCAATGGTATTATTCTTACTAGAAAAACATTATATTCATTTGTATTTTTGTGAAATGTACAATTACATAGATGCTTCATGTTCAATGGTTCCCTTAGAACATGTGGTTTTCAATCCACAGGGTGCATTATAATCATTTGGAGGACTTGTAAAAATATATACACCTACGTCACATCCTGAACCAATTAAATAAAAATCTCTGGGAGTGTCAGGGCCTAGTAGATGTCTCTGTCTCTGTCTCTGTCTCTATCTTTATCCCTCTCCCCTCCCACCTCCCCATCTCCATCTTTATCTATAAATAGATTTTTATATAGACATCTATCTATATTTATATCTGTGTCTGTCTATAATTAGCACCAGTTCAGAATCAGCATTTGTTTATAACCGCCCTGGTGATTGTAAAGTACACTCATGTTTGAGATGCACTGATTTCTATTAAAGTACAACTTTCAAAAGAGATCAAGTGGCTAGGAATCAGTGGGATACTCAAGCTCTATAGAACCCTGGTTTGAAACAGGCTTATTTATTAAATCAGTAATATTCTGGGGTAAAGGGAAATCCTAAACACAAAAAGAAAGTACTCCTATCCTGTAATGTGTTGTACGAAATATTCTCATTAAATTATTTCTTAACGTAAGTTTCATCAGAATTTATTTCATAGACTATCACATTATGAAAAAACACCAAATTACTTACATTTAATCATTTAAAGTAAGAGATTTTAGTACGGTAATATCTTAACAAAATTACAGTGAAATATTTTGTCCATATTTGTAATCTTAATTGATGTGGTTTTCTGAAAATTCATTTTTTGGCATGTTTCCCTAAATTTGAATGAAATTTTTTACTTGCAGGTTTCAACTAATAAGAATATGTATGAATATTCTTGACACTATATAGCCTCCAAATAGTCTTTTAAGGTTTCTATTTTCTTATAAAGTCTAGCTTTTAAATAATATTGAAAGAAATTTTACTTTGTCTACTTTTATTTAATGTTAGGTATGTTAGAATATACATTTGTAATGTGAAAGAGACACCTTGACCATATAAATAGGCTTACCTGATATTTGAGCATATCCACGTTATAATATGTAGCCTGGGGCTTTTGTTCCGACACTTTCTTTAGATGAATCATCAAATTTGGCATGTTTACCCAGAATTCCTTGGTATTGGCATCATTTTGGGTATTATCACTATTCAATTGGGAAGAAAAAATGATTGAGTAGCATTTTGTAACCAACATAAACCACACAAAAAAGCATATTTTCAAATTGTCATCTGATTTCTATCTCCATCTTTGACAATTTGTAGAGATTATATTATTAACAATAGTATAGTTTTAGTATAATTGCAGTCCTGAATGGTATTATGTTAATAGATTAATACCCATAGGGAGGCATTATTGTATTGCTATAAATCTCAGTGATTTGTACCCAGTTATATTACCCAGTAATATTAACCAATCGATAACTGGTTGCTTTAAACACTGAATTATTTATTAACCCAAATTTAATAGCCCTTTCTACATTGCCACCATTTCCTATGAATTAGTCAGTTAATGCAATCAAGGAGCTGAGAACATTGATTTTCTTTTGAATTTACTTGAACAGTAGGGTCTCAGAAATTACTTAGTAAATATTTGTAAGCAAACATTTGTAAACAAATGTGTAAACAAATATCTGTAAACACGGTCTTTATCTCCAACTGAGGAGAAAACGGTGATACTAAAATTATCATGCTCCTTTTTTAGCATTCACAATAGTTCATCTAAGAGTATCTAAATCATTAAAAGTCACCTCACTTATAAGATGATCCTGGAATTTAAATGATAATAACCATGGTAGTTACACTGGAGAGTGCAGTCTTGGTGAATTAAGGAGTTTTATATTCCTATGAGGGTCGTCAATGTTACTCTGCGGCCTCTCCACAGGCCACTCCCCCCATGTCTTGTGAAAATGTTTGTCTCAATGGCAAAAAGAATCAGGCTAGAGTGTGAAAAGCATCTGCTCACTTCTCACATGATGAAAAAACTGGGACACAAGTGGCTCAGTAATTTACTGACATTTCACTTTCAGAATATCCTATGTAATACAATAATAGTAGCTAGAAGTTTTTGAGCCTCTATTATGTGCTAGGCACTCTGTTAGATACATTATAAACTATATCATTAAAATCTATCCTGCAAAAGAAGAATTATCTTCCTTTTTGAAAATAGGCATATGTTATAAAAAGAGAAAATTAGAGGTCACAGAGACAGAAGGGTGTGATACAGTGATAAAGGCAGGTCGAAAGTAAGTTCCTATGGTTCAGCCTCCAGAAGCCAAGCATATCAAGAGCTGAGTCAAAAAAACCCATCAGGGCATTGAATCTGCTTCTGGTCAGTTAGGAACGAGTGGTCGTGGGCACCAAGTCTCAGCAGGACCCCTGTGGTTCTGTTGTGCCTGCTATAGGTTGTTGAGGACAGAGAAAACCCTGTGCCTCTGGGCAGGAGGAAGTGAATGGAAAAGACTCCTGGCCCCTCGTCCTTGCCCCTGGCTCAGCTAAGCTAAGGATGCTGATAAGTGTTGTCTAAACTGTTATTATCTAAAACATCCAAGTTACCCAGAGTCTCCAGAGTGGTAGCTACACAAGGAGGCTGGAGCTAAGAACAATAGAGGTTTAGCAAAATTAAGTAATTTACTTAAGGTTGAACAGCTAATAAGTAAGAGAGTCAAGATTCCAGCCCAGGTCAGTCTTACTGCAGGTCATACTTTCCCACTATACCAAAAGAGGTGTGGAATTAATATCCAGCAACATTTTATTAATTTGTGCTAAGTAAATCCAAATAACTGAGAAAATCCCAATTATATGTTTAATAACAAAATAAGCTCAGTCATATGTCTGTGAAAACATGTCTATGAAAATTCCTCAGAGAACTTGCTTTAACAAATAGTCAAAAAAGGTTTGTCAATCAAAACCTTGCACAGAGATGCAATTCTTGAATACTAATAAAGCCTTGAGAATTCTTCAGACTCAATTGGTTTAGCGATTGTTCCTGAACATCCTTTGTAAGCCAATCCCTTTCATAAGGGAGAAGTAGAAGTAAATTTCAATTTGGTCCCTGTCACAGGGATTGCAAACCCAAATGTCTCCAGGGGCCAAGCTGCTAACCTAAATAAGTCTTTCAGTAAGGATAACTGAGAAGATTGGCTGGGTGTAAGATAACAGATGAAGAAAGGCTTGAACAGCATTTGAGAATAATGCTTGGTTCCATGACCTTTTGAAAAGTAGGGGTGGCAGCAGGGGTGGTGGAGTGGAGCTACATACCAAAACCAAACAGTCTCTAGGACTGATGGGTCACCAATCACAGCCCTGACACAATCATCAAATACTTAGAGCTAATAAAGTCCAAATTAATAAGAATTTTTTTGTTTTTGCTTTTGTTTTGTTTAAAAAACAACTTAAGGGTCCATATAATGTTTTGTCACACAAAACATTCTCAGACTGATATTCAGTTCAATTCATAAGACTGATATATTAATATAAGTATAAAACTCTGACACATATGCCTAAGAACTTGGCAACATAACTGCCTAAAAGTGCAACAAAAGCTATAACTATCACACCAGTGATATTTACAGACAAACTGGTGAGATGGTGGCACGTAATTCCTAACTTCAGATGGAGGAACCTAGAAAAATAAAATTAACTCGCTGTGAGGCTCGCTGTGCACATCAAAAACACGGAGGGAAACTGAAATAAGAAGTTCCCAATTTCCAATCTTGATCATTTCACATTTATTTTTCATTTAAAGGGTGAGCATTTCTTTTGTATTTTTAAGCCTGGAATCAAGTTTGCCAATTAAACCATCGCAAGGACCAAAGAGAAGGAGGTGATCTTGGTCATCACCTGAAACACCGGTGACTGTTTTTTCATCACGGGAGCGAAAAAGTCTCATTCGGGCAAGAGAAAGAGAGTGACTGTATTGGTCCTCAGATTCCAAATAACCTTTAGTTATTTCTACATAAATATCCAGCTTGACAAAATTCTCTAAGTTATAGTTGAATTGTTCATTCATTCAACAAAGACTACTCAAGTCCTTATTAGGCATAGTGGAAGGTACTGAGGATACAGTGGTGAACCAATAGATGTGTTCTATTCCCTCATGGATTTTACAGTCTAGTGGGGGAGATGGATGGATGAAGAAGACAAATAGATATGTAATTATTAGTTTTAGTAAGTGTGACAAAGGGAAGAATAGGGAAGATGGAGAAAGAATAACAAGGCGATGTGATTTAGTGTGGGAGTGGGGAGGAGAGTGGGGAGGTCAGGGGAGGCTGAGTGGAGCTGAGATCTGAAGGATGAATGAGTCCGGTGAAGAAGGGTGGGAATCCTGTTGGAGGCAGAGGAAACAAGCATACAAAATCTTGATGTGGGAAAGGACTCAGCAGTTCCCAAGACTGGCAGGTCTGGCTGGAGCTACAAGGATTCTGAGGAGGATGGTGGGAGATGAGGACGGACAGACAGGCAAGAGTGGATGACTCAGGGTCTTGAAGGCAATGGTAACAAGTTTGGATTCTGGTACAGATGCAATGGGAAGCCATCAGAGGACTACGAGCGAGGATAACCTGATTTACGTCAAAAAAGGTCATCTGGTTATTGTGTGTAGGAGTGGGGCAAGACTGGATGCGGGGAGGGAAGGAGGAAAGCAGTTGCTGTGGTCCAGAGAAATGACAGTCATCATTTGGATAGAAGAAGTGATGATAACAGGGAAAAAGTGGCCATTTTAGAGAGAGAATTTTGGATGGAATATCAGGACTTATTGATGGAAAAAACTGTCAAGAATGACTTTTTTGTCTCATCCATTGTCAATAATTAACTTGTAGAGTGGATCATTTTTTAGTAGCATGTATATATGTGTGTGTTGTGTGAATGTGCATGTGCGTATATATATATATATATATATATATGATAAAGACATCAAATTCAGATTTAATAGGAAATGTGAAGAAGTGTATTTATGTAAACAAATTCACATAAGCTTCTTTGATGCCATACATGTAAAGTTCCATCAAAACAATCATCATTACAGTACAATGAAATTACATGTTTAACAAAGAGATTTTCAAGCTTATATGAAGAGTAGCTCACAGTTCAGATATCATTTGATTTTAGAAGATGGTAATACAACAAATGGACTTTATTCTTTTTATTGGGCTCATTTTCCACCATCCTCATCCATTGTCTACCAGTGATAAGCAAAACAGACAATGACTAAATTGTCACTAATGCAGATTTCATTACTCTAAATGTCTCTTTAGCCACTTGAGATAGATGGCCATTAAAATACATATATGCACACACACACAATCACCCACCAACAATTTTTACAGCTGGTAAAAGTTCTGGGATTGAATCTATAAACATATCTGAGTAGCGGTAATTTCAGTACAGTGTATCTCTCTCGCTAAAGTACATCCCTCATCTAAGAATAAGGTGCTAAGCCACACACATCTCTAAAAAATTTGTGCAAAATATATTTACCAGCAGAGAAGTTGGGGATTTGGCAGGACGTGTTCTAACCTGCTGAAATTTGTCACCCGAAAAGTCAGGGCAGCTGGCGATGGGTTGTTGGCAAAGTGTCTGGTGATGCCGGCAGGAAAGGACAACACCATTTCTCCAGTAATCTTCACGATACATCTGGCATATCACAACACGTGAGAGGAAAGAGAGGAAACCTAGGTCAACATGTGAATCAAAGCAGTTGTGAAAAGCAAAGATTTCTGTAACAATATGATACAGCAGAAGAGAGGAAAAGTAAGCTCTTACAATATCTAAAGAACTGAGGACTCAAAGGTTTATTTTAACACGTCTCCAAAAAAGGTGGCTATTTTGTTGAAGGTGTTTTTGTACCGTTAGAAGAAAAGTGCAGCTTTTTTCTTTCTGTAGAAAAGTCTGTATGTTCACCTCACAAACAGAATCATTTATTCTGGTGATTCTCTCTCTTTGACTGCTGAATTGATGGCAGCATATTTGACGATACTAAATTGCACAATGTTATCACACTATTCACTGGGACTTATTTTAGTTCTCTGAGTAATGTGATTGATGCCTTGAGTGTGTTCTTTTATGGACACATGGGGTAAACTTCCTGCTTCCCACTTAATTAGATCTTTATTCCATTAACTTGTCTATCTGGTTGAAATGATAAAATCAGTCATATATATAAGTTAACACAGTTGGATGATAATTTGGAAGGAATAATAATCCTTTCTAAAAAAGGGCTTTATTGAAGTATAGTCGATATATAATAACTGGTGCTTATTTATAGTGTAAATTTCCATCATTTTTGACATAATCTACACCTATGAAACCATCACACAATCAAGATAATCAAGATATCCAACGTCCCTAAGAGTCTCCCCCTATGTTTTTGTTTTCCTCTCTCCTGCCCTTCTCCATCCTTTCCCTCTATGTCCCTTGGTAATTACTAATATATTTTCTGACATTACATATTAGTTTGGACTTTCTAAAATTTTAGATAAACAGAATTGTAAGGTGTGTGATTTTTTTTTTTTGGTCTGATTTTTTCCACTCAGCATAATTATTTTGAGATTCATCCATGTAGTGTATGAATCAATAGCTCATGTCTTTTTATTGCTGGGTGGAATATGGATATACCACAGGTTCGTCTTGAAAATTCATTCACTTGTTGAAGAACATTTGGATTCTTTCTGTCTTTTGCCTATTACAAATAAAGCTGTGATAAATATGCGTGTACAAGCCTGTGTATGGGCACATGCTCTTATTTCTCTTGGAGAAATATATGACTGGATCACATGATAGGTGTACCTTTAACTTTTTAAGAAACTGCCAAACTCTTTTGTGAAGTGGAAAATACAGCTGAGTGTGAGAGTTTCAGTTCCTCTCCATCCTCACCAACATTTGGTAGGATCTGTCTTTTGATTTGTCATTCTCATAGGTGAGTAACAGTATCTTATTGGTTTTTTTTTTTGTTTGTTTGTTGTTGTTTTTTTTGCGGTACGCGGGCCTCTCACTGCTGTGGCCTCTCCCGTTGCGGAGCACAGGCTCCGGACGCGCAGGCTCAGCGGCCATGGCTCACGGGCCCAGCCGCTCCGCGGCATGTGGGATCCTCCCGGACCGGGACACGAACCCGCGTCCCCTGCATCGGCAGGCGGACTCTCAACCACTGCGCCACCAGGGAAGCCCTCATTGTTGTTTTAGTCTGCATTTCCCTAATGGCTAAGGGTCTTAGCACCTTTTCACGTGCTTATTTGTCATCAGTTATTTACTCAGGTGAAGTGTCTGCTCAGATTTTCTGCCAGTTTTTAAAACTGAGTTTTCTGTTCTCTTATTAATTTGGTTTGTTTTTTTTTTTGGTACATTCTGGATGTAAGTAATTTATCAAATACATGCTTTGCAAAGATTTTTTTCTCCCCAGTCGGTGGCTTGTTTTTTTTTTCTTTCTCTTAAGAGTAATTTGAAGGGCAGAAATTTTAAATTCATCAATTTATTCTTTTATGGGTTGTAGCTAACACTTTATTCTTTTGGAGTCTTATCTGAGAAATCTTTGCTAAATCCAAGGTCACAAACATTCCACCTATGTTTTATTCTAGAAATTTTTAATTTTTAGTTTTACATTTAGCTTTATGATCTATTTTTGGTTAATTTCTGTATATTTTCTGTGCGGTATGCGTCCAAGTTCATTTTTTAGTGTGTGGATATGGGTATCTAATTGTTCTATCACCATCTGTTGAATTTATCCACTTGGTAATTTTGTTGAAATTCAGTTGTCCATATATGTGTGGGCCTATTTCTAAATTCTCTATTCTGTTCCATTGATCTATTTTGTCCGTCTTTACACCAATCCCACACTGTCTTGATTGCTGTAGCTTTAAAGTTATTCTGAGATCAAGTAGTATTAGTCTACCAACTTTGTTCTCTTTCAAAATAGTTTTGGCTATTTTAAGTTCTTTGTATTTCCACATGAAACTTAGGATCACTGTGTCAATTTCTCCGTAAAATCAGTGGAGTTCCAATTCACCCTTTACTGTCTGCTCTGAGAGAATTAGCATTGGGCCATTAATATATTTTTTCTTTGCCAACGTAACAGGCACTATCTTACTTTTTGTCAGTAGAGGGCACTAGAAAGACATTGCAGGAAGAAGAGACCTTTTTCCCCTTCCTGGTTCCAGTGCGCTTGCTAGGCAGTCCTCTGCAGTACTCAAGGCTTTTCTAGAGCTAGGCTCCTGCAGTGCAGGAGGCACGTGGCACCCAAGAGTGTGGGTACTGCAACCCGTGTGGCTTTGCTAGTGCCCAGTAACTGGCAGCTTCCGCAGCCTCTGGCTCCTGAGGTACGTGTGGCTGGGCTGTCCCAGTGCCCAGCTCTTTTAATGCAGATGGGGTCCCTGGCTCCAGGCTCCTATCATATGCACACCTTCTCCATAGCCAGCTTCTGCAGTGCATGGTGGTCTGAGGTACCCACAGGCCATTAGCTTCCTCGGGCACCCTCCTCAGCCAGTTTTGCAGTGGAGTGTGTCTCAGTGAGACACCTCCCATGAACGCCTGTGAGTCTGCTGGGCTCTCCCTATGCCATGGCCTGGAAACTCTCCAGGAAGTCAGTTGGGTCAATCATAATCTCACCTCTCAGGGGTCACTGTCCTTCACCTGAGGTCCTGTGTCTTGCAAACCATTGTTTCATATATTTTGTCTGTTTCTGCAGTGTTTTCAAGTAGAAGGGTAAATTGGTCCCTGTTAATCCACCTTAACCAGGAGCAGAAATCTCAAAAAGATTTTTCTTCTTTGGGAAATGCTAAATATTTAAAATGAGTGAACTTCTTTATAACTTTCCTATACATCTGGATAATTGACCCTTGTACCATTTCTGCAACTTTAAGTTCAGGAGTGTACTTTCTAGGGAAATTGAGGTTAATAAATGAAAATTTCGCTCGCACTTGAATACAGGAAACTCTATTTGCCCCATAGTCACCTTGTATGCTGTGTAATTGTGATTGATGAGGCACAGTGGCTCAGATGAGATGGTCCTTGGCCATTCAAAACAGCTTGTGTGAAGAACTGCTATAGCCTTGTATGTGTAAGGCTGGGTTTGGGGTAGAGGTGGAGGGCAGGTGAGCTTCCTAAAGTTGCCATGTGCCCCTCCTCCCACTCAGATAATATCATCCCTAACTCTGAACTGCTCTGAATGAGAATTCTGGTTTCTGGAAGTTTGCCCCTCCATCCCTGCTGCAGAATATTGCTGATCTCTCAGTTTGGTGCCAACTCTTCTTCCTTCTCTATCTTTCAGACCCATAAGGCTTGCTTGATTTACTGGTGATGAATTGGTGCTAAGCCTGGACTTCCCCTTAAGCTGAGTCTACTCTTTATGTTTTTCAACATGTGGGCAAGAAAAATTTTATTTGATGACTCTAGAAGAAAATAATAACTACTCAGAGCACTTGTTAAACTAGACTTCAGCACCTACCATCACTCAGTCCACTGTTAGCAGTGGTTGCTCAAATGTTTTTTTAATTGCTAAGGAATCTGCTCAGTTTCTTTTCCAGGTTGCTCAAAATGAGCTCTAAGTGGTGTCTTGGTGGAGGATAAGGTTTCTCTTTTGAAAGAAAGTCAGCAAGGGGAGGAGGTGGAATTTATTAAGTCAATAAACATTTATGGACGCCTAACTATGTAAGCTGGGGTTGTTTGTTTTTGTTGTGAGTGGGGAGGCAATTAAAAAATGAGCAAAAGACATATATACACTAATATGTATAAAATAGATAACTAATAAGAACCTACTGTATAAAAAGTAAATAAAATAAAATTCAAAAAAAATGAGCAAAAGAGCCCCTGCCTTCAAAGGGCTTACAGTGTCAGATGGACTATGAGAGAAGTAGTCAGTATAAGCCAATAGATGAAGCACCCAGGCTCGTCAGTTACATTACATTTCTTTCTCTTTTTTTTTTTTTTGCGGTATGCGGGCCTCTCACTGTTGTGGCCTCTCCCATTGCGGAGCACAGGCTCCGGACGCGCAGGCTCAGCGGTCATGGCTCACGAGCCCAGCCGCTCCACAGCATGTGGGATCTTCCCGGACTGGGGCACGAACCCGTGTCCCCTGCATCGGCAGGCGGACTCCCAACCACTGCGCCACCAGGGAAGCCCTACATTACATTTCTGAACTGCATCTCAATTGTCAGAGTCAGACCTTTGGTGATTTATTAATCCATCCAGTGTCTAAGTCGATCGAAAATTTTTTATATAAAAATTAATATTTTCAACCTATGCTCACTCACTAAAGGAAAGTCTTTGTTCAACAGTAATGATTGTTCCTATCAGTGTGTGATGTGGCTACATTTCATGTGAGTTTAAATCATGGAAATCTGAAATACTGCTATATGGAAATATTGACATAGGTACTTTATGAAGTAAATTTAAAACCATATGAATCCCCATATGAAACATCTGTCTAGAATGGCAAGATTTCCAGGTCAACTGGCCTAGAGCCTTGTAAACTGGGTTCTCCCTGTTAGCACAGGCAGCATCATGTTAGCTGGTCAACAGAAACACTGGCCAATTTTGGTCACGAAATGTGTGGATTTGATTTATGTGAGGTCATCAGAAATACATCCCTCTCATAAAGTGTAAGTTTTACTGCTTTGATAACTAAGCTCATGGTTTTCTGTTCAAGCATACACACTTCTGCACATAGGCTGCTTCCCTTCCTTTATTTATCATCCCCTTTTATTGACTTGGGTACCAGGCAAAAATTCCTTTTCATATTCAAGACTCAGTTCAAAGGCAGGCCTTTCCAAGGTCTTCCTTAATATCTTCTCCATTCAGCCTTCTTTAGTTTTTCCTTTCTTTAGTTTCCTTGGACAAATGGACAGATTTTTTTTTTTTTTTTTGCATTACGCGGGCCCCTCACTGTTGTGGCCTCTCCCGCTGCGGAGCACAGGCTCCAGACGCACAGGCTCAGTGGCCATGGGTCTCGGGCCCAGCCGCTCCGTGGCATGTGGGATCCTCCCAGACCAGGGCACAAACCCGCATCCCCTGCATCGGCAGGCAGACTCTCAACCACTGAGCCACCAGGGAAGCCCAAGGACAGATTTAAAAAAAAACTGCTTTGTAGTTTCTTGCACATATTTACTACTGTGAAGGCAAGTACTGTGTCTTAGGTTCTGGGAAGGCAAAGGTATAAAACACAGAACCCAGTGCAGAGTAGGAACTCAATAAAGTATTTTAAAAATAAATTCATACATTTAACAATTATATATTGGCTGCCTAATCAATGTACCAGGCATTGTGTAATGCACTAGAATGGGCAGTGAGAAACAGGACAAATGTGGTCTTGAGCAAACTTCTAGTTTAAGCAGGGAGATATACATTTGAATAACTAATTGAAATATGGTGATAAGGGAAGGATAGACTATAACTGAGAAGCCTAAGGTTTTCTTGGGAATTAGAGAATTAGTTCCTAGCACAAGAGTTGTTCAAATAGGAGCTAATTACGGGAAATATGTTTCCCCCAGGTGGCAGCAAAGTCAAGGAGTTCTCTGCCTTTGAGCTACTGAGAAAGACTCAGATGCCAGAACACCAGTAGTAGATTTTTGTTTCCAGTGTATGGTCTGAAAACAAATGGGGAAGTCTTTGATACAGGATGAGAGAGAACCACAGGCAAAGCAAAGCCACGTGCGTTTTCTGCATCATTTCTCTATGTGGCGCTGTGTTTGGCTTTATCCTCCTCCCCACCTCTCCCCATGATGGAACTTTTGAACTTGAGTTGTTTATTTGAAAGTGAATAACAAAGGAACAGCAATTAAAGTCATTCGCTGCTTGGAGATGACATTAAATTTAGAAGAATGTCACTTCATGATCTGTTCATAAATTTCAGATCTCATAATTTCAATGAAATATACTAAATCTCCCATCTACCAATATACAGTATACACTACAGCTACTTATGGCAATATAATTGAAAAAAGACTCAATACGTGCAGTCATCCACAGATCAAAGGCTCAGTTAATTTGGAAGGGCATAGGAAAAGCACTAATATTAATTTGGCTCAAGTACCACATCACTGGAATGCTAAAGTCATGGACACCAGGCTGACTGGTACAGACCTCCGCAGACACTTGTCGGAGTGTGCTGGGGAAATGGAAACAAGATGAAGAACCCAGCTTGTATAGGGACAGGTTCGCAGGTGACTGGTAGGGTCTTTAAATCCCAAGACCACTTCTTGGGATTTAAAAAGGATTATTATTCAGGACTTCTTAACTCCCATTGCCCCATATCTACACCTGTTCTATAGTGGACTTTGCATTATATTTATGTACAAGTTTTATTTTCCATATCAATTGTCTTCACCACCAATATATCCCTGTCTAGCACAATGGCAGCCACATAATAGACATTCTGTAAATGTTAGCTGAGTAATTCAACTCAACTTGTTCAGCAAATATGCACTGGGTGCTCCATGCCAGGTCCTGTTTTAGGTACTGAGGATATAACAATGAACAAAATACTTAAAGTCCCAGCTCTCATGAAGCTTACACTCTAGTGGGGGAAGGGACAGACAGTGGACACTGAAAACATGGAACATGTTAATTAGCATGTTCATAAACTAGAAAACAGGAAGTATGTTAACTACGAAGGAAGAGAAAGTGAAGTAGGGAGAAAGGAAATGTTGACAGCGGAGAGGGCAGGAGAATTGCTATTTTACATAGAAGGTCTCTGATAAATCTGCTGAAGAATCATGAAGGAAGTGAGGGGGCAAGTCACTCAGATAGTTGCGAGAAGATTTCACTAAGGCGGAAGGAGCAACAAATGCAAAGACCCTGAGGTGCGGGTGGGGTTGGGCTGATGAAAGAAAAACAGCCATGAAGCCAGAGTGGCTAGAGGGGAGTGATTAAGGACGAGGGTGACCGAGGCAAGATCAGAGAGGTGGCAACTGGGATGGGTCGTGAAGGACAAATCTTATAGACCATTATGAAGCATTTGGCTTTAACTTTGAACAAGTTAGGAAGATTTTGAGCTGAGGAGTGACATGTTACATTGAAAATAGATTTCAGGGGGGACCAGAAGTGGAAGTACCCCTACTACCAATTGGATCTCTCTGAATAAATGACTGAATGAAAGCCAATTAGTAAGCAGACAAAAAAGCATTCATTCTCGTGTGATCCTTAGTGTTTTCCACTCCATTATAGACAGCTCTCCACATTTTCAACTACTCATTTTTTTTAGGGTGTGTTTCTACCTGCAATTCAGGGAAGCCTGAGCTTTCTAAGGTCCAGGTCAGTCAGTAATAAGTAGTCTTTAGAACTGGTGTGACAGAAAGTCATGCAAATTCTTTACTCAAAGAAGGGTCTACAGAAGAAACATGTATGTATGTATACAAAGTCTGTATACAACCTAAGCTAATGATGCTTACTTTTCTCTAACAGTTCAAATGCATATTCTGTATGAGGAGCTTTTAGTTGCTGTTGATGCATGGTCATGGCAAGTGATCTTTCTGCTCTGAAGATGAAAAAGAAGAGACGTGGGAGAAACCAGATCGCTATAGCCTGAATGCTTGTGTTCTCCCAAAATTTATATATTTAAACCTAATCCCTGATGTGATGATATTTGGGATGTGATTAGGCTATGAGGATAGGGCACTCAAGAATGAGATTAGTGCCTTTATAAAAGAGACCCACAAAGTTCCTTAGCTCTTTCCAGTATGTAAGATTCCGATGAACCAGGAAGCTGGCTCTCATCAGATACCGAATCTGCCGGGGCCTTGGTTTTGGACTTTCCAGCCTCCAGAATTTTGAGAAATAAATTTCTATTATTTATAAGCCACCTAGTCTGTTACAGCAGAGCAAATGAACCAAGACACCAGCATCCACAGTATTTGTTTCTCTGCAAAACTCTGGGCCCAGAATAAAACCTAAATGCTGTTTAAAAGGATATTTAGGGAGACTGATAGATCTCAGTGGCTAGAACGGAGTGCAGTTACTAATTATATTAGTTTTCCAGCATAATGTTGTTAGATTTAAACTTAAAAAAAAAAGCTAGTGTTTCTGAAGTGTAAAGAGGGTTAACAATTAGTCATATAGATTTTCACTTAAAATAGAGTTCCAAGTTCTAATTATACTTATCACTATTTCAAAAATTTTTATAAAACCGTCTAGTGTTCTATATGCACATTTAATTTTTTCTCTCATCTTTATTTCCATGGCTACCAAGGTTTTCTAAGCTCTAGTCCCTGCAAGTAAAAAATAAAAAGCAATTCTTTCCTCACCTAGGTTTGTCCTTTGTTTATACATCAGATTCAGACCTGGAATTGTATTAGTGACACACTTGAAAACCAGTTTGACTTAGGTGTTTAGTTTTCAGTGTAGACTAATAATCGCCCTTAACTTTTTTTTTTGAATCTGAACCCCTTTGTGAAATTGATGAACACTGTAGAGTGTCTATGGACAAATGTGCATGTGCACACACACATTAGATATGAAATATAATTTCAGGGGATCCATAGACTTCCTGAACCCCATCCATGGGACACCTTATAGAGAAGCATGTACATTCAGGTAAAAGCCCATTGTCAAGCTGTACTGATATAAGTATAATCAGGCTCATGTAAATAGAGAGTGGTACATTTTTACCTAAAATTTTTACTTTGCTGTGATTATTTTTTTTGGCTAGTTTTTCCTTACTTAACAAGGGTAACACATAACTTGTCCTCTTGCATATCTGCATGTTATGGGAAGGTGGTTTTATTCCAGGTTCTCCAATGCACCATTGTTTCAGTTTATATGTGGGTGGCTCCCACCCAGGAAAGACTAAGACAATAAAGACATGATCTAGACATTTCCTTTTGTGAGATAATACATTTTCTCATTGCTGATGGAGTTGGTTGGGTTTTCTGTAACCTGCAACCAAAACTGAATCAGAGATTTCTGTATTAGATTAGATTAGTGGACCTTTTGGCATATTTTTAAAAAAAGCAGTGAATTAATATTCCTAATCAAATTAATTCTAGGTATGCCACCTGTTACCGTTGACTGGATTTTTTTGTTTGTTTTGTTTTAGGATATGGAATGAAATAACTATACGTAAGGTGTCCCCACTGAATTGGATAGAGTTTGGGGAATACAATGGACCAAGTCCCAGGCTTACTTGCTCGGATCTGCTCCTTTGAAGTAGGCATTGACCGTTTCTGTAAATGCTGCTGCAACAGGGAGGGTGTCCTGGGCTCCCATGGTTAGGGGGCTGGGTCCCCTGGAAGAACCTGCATGAAATGAAAAATCTTCATTTAATATGGATCGGAGCCATCTTAGTATATGTGGAACTAAAAGCCCATTAAAGGATTAGAGGATGAAATCTAATTACTGAAAAAAAAAAAAAGCCATGTGCTAAGAGCCATAACTGTATATTCAACATAGAGCTCAAGTATTTAAAAGGAAATATTTGGCTGGTTTACAGACAAACACACTCGAAATTAATGCAACGATGTATTTTACTACAGAAAAAAATCCAAGCAGAAGAATAAAGTCATGGGGGGTTTCAATGTTTTACATAAAGCATAAGGCAGTGTTTGCATGACAGTTTGTACAGCAGGTAGTTAGTAAGAAAATTATTAGCTTCCTATTTGAGCCTTCACCTTATACAATTGCCCACACACTCAAAACTGTTTGCATTTCTTCATTTTAAAGAGACAAACAGCCATGGAGCACCATGTTACACATTGTCCTTCTCTGGGGTGTTTCCATTTCAAAAAGTCCAATTACCCTCAGATCAAGTAGGCTCAAGTGTACATGTCCCCAGACATACACAACCCAAACGTCCACCTTGACTTAGCACAAATACATCAATGCATCAATTCACATTATTAAAAGTAACAGTTCACTGACCATCTACTACATACCAGGCACTATACTGGATACCTGACAAGAATTATCACATTCTAGCCCCACATCAGCCCTGTGGGATAGACATTATTATCCCCATTTTACAGAAAGAAAACTGAAGCTCAAAGAGCTAAGTGACTTGCCCAAGATACAGTTAGTTAAGTGGCAAAACTAAAATTCAAACCTAGGTTTGCCAGCCTATAAGGCTCATGGTTTTCCCTATACTGTTTATACCATATTGTTTGTCTAAATGAAACATTTTCCTGTATGTTTTTGATACAACTTGAGGTTTCCAAAAGGAGTGAAGTTTAGGATTGTTGTCTTCATTAATAATCTTTAGACCTGGTACTGAAGAGTCAAGTTTTATAAGGACAAAGTATTTAATTATGTCACACATTCACTGCTTCTCCTTCTTATCACACAAAACACATTTACTCTTCTCCACCTCATCACAGACTACGTGTTATGCTTTTTATCTTTTACCTTTAGTAACTCTCATACTCCTCTCTGATTATGAAAAGATCTACCTTTGTATATGTCCCTCCTCAATAAAGCTTTCCTTGATAATTCTAGTTCATCCTAGTGTCTACATTTTCTATCTTCCCTTGTCTTTCAATATCTTGGATGTAGTAATGGATCACCAACAAACATTGGCTTATTATCTGCTATGTATCAGGCATTATGGTAGGTGCTGGGGATTCAGAGATAATTAAACATAATCCTTGTCCTCAAGAAATAGGTTTTTGTTGTTTACGAGCCACGCCTCGAGTGGTATTTTGTTACAGCAGTCAGAATGGACTGAGGCACGCAGTCTGGCCCAGGTCTATCCTTCCTCACCTCTTCCCTCTCTTTCCAACAACGCTATACCCTAGCTGTGTTCACCTCTGAGCACTACAGTCCTTACTGTGGGTTTAATCAATAATGCCAGAGAAGGAAAGAACATCAAGATTGTACAAAGAACCCTTTTACCTTAAGGATCCACAGTTTACAATTCTAATTTCTTCACATCCCTATACATTGCAATTAATATGCCATCTTCTATTTCACTTTTTTCATTTATTACACAATTTTCCTTATTGCTATCTGGTCTACATATCATTTCCATGAGTATATATTATTCTACAAAAATTCTCCAAATATTGGGTCATTTCTAGGTAGAAATTATTCTAAATCCATCTTTGTATAAATTGGTCTTTTTCTTTTAATTATTTTTTTAAGATATAGTTTTATTACTACAAAGTGGGATGACCCAACCATAAGGCAGATAAATTTTTGATTGCTAAGAATGCCGGATTATTTTATCTTATTTTTAAAAATAAATTTATTTTATTTATTTATTTATTTTTGGCTGTGTTGGGTCTTCGTTGTTGCACGTGGGCTTTCTCTAGTTGCGGTGAGCAGGGCTATTTCTTTGTTGCGGTGCGTGGGCTTCTCATTGCAGTGGCTTCTCTTGTTGCGGAGCACGGGCTCTAGAGCGCAGGCTCAGTAGTTGTGGCACATGGGCTTAGTTGCTCCGTGGCATGTGGGATCTTCCTGGACCAGGGATCGAACCTGTGTCCCCTGCCTTGGCAGGCAGACTCTTAACCACCACGCCACCAGGGAAGTCCCCCAGATTATTTTACATAAAGATTACACTCAGTGAAAATGCTATTAGTAATAAATGAATGCTTCTGTTCCCCTGCAGTACCTTAGAGAGTCTTTGTTACTATGAATTGGAAAACTGGGCTAAAACCAGGAGAGTGTCTAAGATGCTGAGAAATTCAAACCTTATGGCCTAAGGTGACTAAGAGGGGCCTCAAAACTATTTTCAAATATCTGAAATAATATTACCAGACAGTGACTCTAGGGACCAGAATTCATGGCCATGGATCTGCAAGTTAATAGCTTTGTGACCTCGGGCAAATGAATTATCTTTAGGCTTTCTCAACCATAAAATGAAGGCAATAGATCACATCATCCCTGTGTGTTAGGATTCTATAGTTTTAAGTTGTTTATAGGAATTTAAGGAGTTTTAAACAGTAGGAACAATTTTCTCACACAGAAATAAGCTGCTTTGAAAACCGTATCCCTTCACTGGTGGTTTTAGTGAACCTGCCAAATATTTACTGGGTCTCTACTATGTGTAAGATAGTGGTGGGAACGCAGATATGTAAACTTTCAGGAAATAAGATACAAGTGTATAGGAAACCCAGTAACAATATCATATACAAACAAGAGCTTAAGACAATAGCTCAAGTGACAGCACTATGAGGTTTTTTCACTACAAGATTAATTGTCCAATGAGCAGAACAGGAAATTCTGCTCCTTGATTTAATAAAAAGAAGCCCAGACTCTGGTGTCACATAGACTTGTGTGTGAATCCCAACGCCTCCACTTACAATCTGCTGTGACCAGGAGCAAGCTATTTAATCTGTCTGTGACTCAGTTTCATCTTTAAAATAAAATATCAATAATATCTATGTTAAAGGTTTGTGGTGGACATCAAATGGGATATCCTTAGCGTGGTATATACTTGAAAAAACATCTTCTCGTTTTTGTTGCTGTTATTTTGTCAGGGTGAGTTTTACTAAGGTTGTTGAATTAGAGTTGGTTCTTTGAATTTGAATAGTTATTGAGGTAGAGAATGAAGGGAGGTACCACAAATGGTACTCCTCACTGAGCAAGGAGGTAGACCAACATTTTCAGGTTCCTTCCAACTCCAAATTTCTTTTATCATAAGAGCAATGAATTCTATCGTGCATGTTTAATTTTTTGTGTATTACGTGGGTGGCTCTCAGATCTATTCAAGTTGCCTGATAGAATGCTTGGACTCATAGGAGATGAAAGTTGGTTGAATGCATATTTGTCTGTTGATTCATTCGAATGTGAGTTCCTGTAATAAGTAGGCATTGTGCTAGTTGCTGAGGGATTCACAGAAATGTATGAGATGTACCCCTCCCTTCATGGAGCTTATAGTATAAAAGGGGACTATAATATTAAATACAAATGAAAGACAAAGCACTACATGAAGGTAGATAATATTGATAGTTAAGTATTATAATTATTATATTATTATTAATGATTATTTTTAAAGAATTCAATGTCGAAATAGTAATTATTATGTCTGTCCTACAATAAAATAAAATATCAAACACTAATATGGCTTTTTGTTCTTTATACATTGAGGGGATAAACAGGTTCAGTATAATTATCTCTATTGCACTAGCCCAAGTTCACTCCGCTAGTAAGTGGTAAAGATGAAATTCAATCCTAGGTCTCCTAGTGCTAACAAAAAGAGTAGTAGCAACAACGAAAACTTTGTACCTCTTATCGCATACTAAGGACTATTCCTGTATTACCTCTTAATCCTGATAATACCCCTATTAGGGAACTACCATTGTTATCCCTGTTTTCCAGAGGAGAAAACTGAGGTTACAAATCATTCAGTAGCCTTGCCCACAGTCACCCAGTTAGTAAGCAGTAAGCACAGCATTGGGATGCAAACCTAGTACTTCCTGACTCTGGATCCTGAACTCTTACCTACACTGCTCATGGAACATGTAAGTCAGAACAAAATTATGTTAGACATCTGAGGGTGCATATGTGGGCCCCCAAGGAGGACAAGTTGCTGCCATTACCTTGTCGAGTTCTGACAAAATAGCAATTCCAGGGTCCTGGAAAGCAATTGCCATGCACACTTAGGGAGTTCTGAGAAATGGAAAAAGGCACACAGAGTCACCATCATGTGATGAAATTTTCTGAAAGGCAGTTTTCTGTGACTCTCATTACCAAGCAAGGTTATACACACACACACACACACACACACACACACACACACTAAGGCTAAAGAAAAATTAGTATGACATCTTTAAAAGAAGAGGTCATCCTACTATATAGCACAGGGAACTATACTCAATATTTTGTAATAACCTATAAGGGAAAAGAGTCTGAGAAAGAATATATATACATATATATATATATATATATAAAACTGAATCACTGTGCTGTACACCTGAAATGAACACAGCATTGTAAATCAACTAAAAGAAATCAATAAAAAAAAGAAAAAGATAAGGTTGTTAATTTGTGAAAGCATTTCCTGAGTAGTCAACTGAAATATGAATGTGAGTATGGAGTAGGGGCTGTATATGTAAAAATATGAAAGGAGAAAGGGAAAAGGGAGAGCGATTTTAGAAGAGAAAGGGAAAGATACAAATAAAAAAAGAGGGAGAAAAGGAAGCGAAATACCCAGGTACAGAACTTGAGTAAGAGTACAAGGTTTACTTCATAAATAAATGGCTGTTCGAGTCCCGGGTTCCACAGAGACGCCTGGTACTACACCACTGACAGTCTTTTGTGTGGAGGGGAAGTGTGTCCTCACGGTGTGCCCAGAGCAAGCCTGTCCGGTCCCCCTGCCCCCCTGTTCGGTACAATTTACTCCATTTTCTGTATAATGTTTTCCACTTTGCAAAGTTGAAATTTAGAACTTTTTTCATATCAAACCAGCTCATGAAGAAGACTTCTTTTGAGTTGTTTTAAATATAATACGAATTTATGTCAGAGTAGTGCTTCCCTCAGGGGTGTTTGTAGCGTTTGTCACTATAGGCTTAATAAATGGTAATAGCTGTTATTTATTGTGTCCTAACTCTGTATGATGCTTCATATGCATTACCTCCTTTGATTCACACAAACACCTCACCAAGTAGGTGCTATTTTTAACAACCTTGTCTTACAGATGAGAAAACTTTGGAGGTGTAAGTAGGTCAAACTCAGAGAGCAAGTGATCTATACTTTTATGCTTTGCTGTTACAGTAAAGAATCTAGAACTTCTTCGGAGGCTGTGGGCTTCAGTAGTGACTGTGCTTCTTAGTTAACATCTGCCCTTGGGCAGGTCACTGATTCTAGCTGCATCCCTATTAAATTGGGACATCAATGTCAGTGCCGCCAACTTTATCTGACTGTAAAGAGGATTTGCACTTACAAATGTCAGGAGTCAAAAGAGCTGCAAATTTTACTCTCTTTTCATCTGGGTTTGGAAACAGTCACTCTGAAAGTACAACATGAAGCATGGACAGCAGGAGAGGGCAGTCTTGTTTGTTTAGAAGACCATTACCAGCCTTGCAGCCTACCAACCCGAACAACTGCTGCTCCACCAGGCCCGCTGTACACGCAGGGCAAATGACCCTTATGTCCAGGAGTGAGAATGCAGGAGACAGAACCAACAGATGGAAGAAACAGACAGCATCAGAATGCATGAAAGAAGAGAGGAGAAATTCCAGGAGTTGTATGAAGAAGCAGAGAGTGGGAACTGGATTAGCTTTTTCTAAAACAAAGCAAATCATATTAGTAGAATTAGTAAAAAAATATATATATATATAGTCAATTCAACTATAATTTATAGAGCATATTCTGTATAATGTGATAAAGACAAAAATGTTGGAATCAGATTGAATTAAATTTGAATCCTGACTTTATCACTTATTGTGTTACCTTGGGAAAGTTACTTAACCTCTCTCATGTCCACCTTCATCATTTTGTAAAATGGAGATAGTACCTTCTACAGATACTGTGAAGATTACATATGATGATATAGAATGTCTTTGTTATCTGAGGATAGTCAGTATCAGAAAAAAAAGTCACTTAGAAATGAATGCATTTAAACGGTTTCCAAAATTTCATAGGATATAGTAATAAAAAGGCTTGACTTGCACTCTAAATTGTCATAAACTAAATTTGTGAAAACAATCTTTTATTAACACACTGCAATCAAATAATCAATGAGTTCTTAGAATGAACAAAAATGATTTGTGTTGATATTTTGAGGAAAGGCATACTTTTCTGATAAATTGTATTATAGCTTCATACAACAACCTAGTTTCAGATTTGGTTTTCTTTCATGATTATAAAGTGATCCTATATTGCAGGGTTACTTGAGAGTTTTATACATTTTCCTAAGGGTTTCTCAATTTCTTGATTTTCTTTTGAAGTGGCTATGATGTAAGCTTCCTTTATTTCTTCTTTTTCAATTATTAATAGTATTATTTCTGCTAAACCCTCAATTGATGATGACTTTGAATATGACCTAAGGAGCTTTACACCATCACTTTCCTTGACTTCATGGAATCCTGTATCCTTTCTAAGATTGGCAATTTCATTTTGCAATAAATGTGCACTGCACCTGCATTGCATGTCCATTGTTTGTTTCAGACATTTATGGAAAAACTGACTACATCTGCATATTATGTGATGAACGGTGATAGATGCTAGGGTTAATTTGGTAAACTGATTTTAGAATGGGGACTAATGTTCTAGATTAATACTTTCATGTCGAGTTGGTCTTTACTTTCCTACCAAATCCAGTAACTGCAAAGACACCCGTAAGGACACTAAAGTAAGGAGTTTCGCCAGTATATGTAAATCTGAGTACCTGAGCATAGTAAATACTCAATAAGTAATAGCCATTATCATTAACAGAGAAGGAGAATTTCCTGGGCAGTCACAATATGTAATATATTGTTTCAGGCTGCCCTCAACACCATATGCATTTAGCATACAAAGTAAGATAAAGAGACGATTAGAAGCTTTTCTTAGCCCAGTAGAAAGAATTTTATCGTGAGAGCTTAACTTGAGAAGGTGAGTTGTACTTTTGTGACCTTGTGAATCTTAGCTAGCTGAAGTGATGGTTAATAAAGTAATATTACTTTTTAAAAAATCATGGCAACTTTGTTTAAAAATTTTTAGGATAGGTTTGTAAGAAAAGGAGTCAAAGGAAAGTTATTACATATAAAATTTTCTATTTTTTTTTCTCTGCATCTTGGAATGTTACAACTTTACATAAACTAGTTGAGTTAAATTATTTGAAATTTATCTTATATGTGTATGTTGTATGTGTGTGTATATGCTGCATATAAAAGTGTACATGTAAAATATTTTGTGTATTTCGGTATATTTTTGTCTCTTTTAGAATTCTAGGTCTAAAAATTCTATATCTAATGAATGCTGTAGGTTAATCTCATAAATAATAATGCTGTGATGATAGCTAAACTGAACATATACTTTTTGTATCCCAGGACTATTCTAAAAGTTTCACATGCATTACCTTACTGAATCCTCACATTTAAAAAAATATTATTATTACTATTTTGCAGTTGACAAAACTGAGGCTTAGGAAAGTCTGAAAGATTCCCTAAGTGCTAGTTTGGTTCCTCACATCCTGAAGTAAGTGGCATCAATTGACTTGCTAAGTGCCAAGTGCCAGTACAGAGGAAAAAGGGCAAACCTCAAATGAGGAGTCACCAACATTACTGGGTACTTGCTATGGGCTACACACTCTCGTTTATGCTTTACACATACTGCATCATTTAATTATCACCACAGTGCTGTGCCCACATGGGCACTACTACATATTACAGATCAAGAAACTGAGTCTGAAAGAAGATAGTCTTTGGCTCACATTCTCACCGTAAGCAGTGGAGTTCGTTAGGATTCAAACGAAGGTCCACTTAACTCCACGCTCCTTCCACATAAGGAGCCCCATAGGCTTGTCTCGACTCACAGTGGCTTTGGGTGAGTTATACTTGTTACATGCTTTTCAGTGTGCAAGGCATACACCTTCAGGAAAATGAGGAAGGCATACTTAAAGTCAGTTATCATAGAGTAGAGTTAAGGACACTGAATTTCTGGGTATGTAAATAGGATTAGAGTTGTTTTCAGTCTTCCTCTTCAAAAGTCCCTGCTCACCTGCCTTGGAGCAATATACATATATGTAAAATATATACATATATAGATATATAAAAATATATTTTATGTGTAAAATGTATATATACACATATAATATATATATTTCACGTGCAGATAACTGTTGCTTTTCAAATTCCACTTAGTCCATAAACGGGATTGGTCAACATTTTTGTTGTATTTTACAGAGAATTTTCTTCAAACTGGGTCTTTGCTTACAGTTCTCAAACCATCATCCAACATGAATTAATGCCGTATTTAATTAACTTCCTAAAACAACATGGTTGACTCAGAAAATGGGAAAATTATGTTTCCTTTTCATCATCAAAGTCACATCAAGCATATTCAACACAAGGACTATTATTAGACATGGACATAAGGCAGGGGACAAAGCCATAATGAAAACGTCTTCAGTATGAGGACTCACATGACCAAAACCTATACAACTTCATACAGGCAATACTGAGAGTGATTAAGCATCTGAAGCTAAGCCAGCCGGAGCGTCGTATGACAAAGAATGTGGAGAAGACATGAAGAGCTACTCTACGGAGAACACTTATACGGGATGGCCATCGGGCCGAATACTTTACGTGCATTATGTCTTCTACTTTCCAAACATCTCTTTGAGGTACATACCATTATTAGGCATGTGTTACCATCGAGGAGATTGAAGCTTAGTGAGATTAAATAATTTGCTCAAGGTAACTTGCTCTATAGTAAGTAGAAAGGTGCTGTGACTGAAACCAGATCTAACTTCAATTGTATTTTCAGTGTTGGCCTGTTCATGTCAGAAAGCTTTGCTCCAAGATCCAGCTGGATGCACAGTATGCATTCTCAAGGGGGCAGCTTCTCCCCAAAAGGGGTAGAAATTGGTTCTTAGGGGAAGGTGAAGGAAATCTTTACCTTTTTATGTATGAAGCACACAGATATTCATACAGTACATAACCAGGTGTACAGTACATCTGTGATATTAAAATTGTACTGGGGAGCAATGAGGGGGAAACAAAGGTCTAAAAAGACTCTGTGGGTAAGGGAAGGGGGATAATGAAAAAACAGTTTGAGAAGATCTGGTTTACAGCTTTAAAAGGGTCATTGGTTGTGAATGTCCTTTACACCTCATCAACTCTCTTGGGAAAAACTTTACGGGACTGGTTTTGCTAAAGGATAATAATGGTTTATTTCTTTCTTCAAACTTACAGAGTGAATAATATTTATGGGGCTGAAATTATGGGTGGGCTAATCAAGATCATTGGGAAAATATCCAGTAAGGACCCCACAGAGGAACCATAAATGGCTAAAAATTTGAAAACAAGTTCAGCCTCACTAGTAATCAAAGAAATACAACAGGAAGAGAGAAATAATTTTTATCTTTTCAGATTAGAAAAGATCTGAAAAAAACAATACTTCATGCATGTGAGAATATAATGAAATAGGCACTGTAATATAATGTTGATGGAAGTAAAAGTTGGTATAACCTTTCTAGAAAACTGCTTGGCAATGTATATCATGAGCCTTTAAAGGTGTCATAAATTTAGCCCATAATTCCAATTTTAAGGATCTATTCTAAGAAAATGTCTTAAGGCCAAAGAATTATGTGCAAAGATGTTCATGGCATGTGGGAGAACTTGAAGCAATTTAAATGCCTAATAACTGAAGTGAAATAAATCACAATTCATGACAGAATAAAATGCTATGCAGCTATTAAAAAGTTTTCAGTAATTAAAAATATAGCTAAAAACAATCACATATCACATTTTACCTATTAGATTGGAAAAGATCAGAAATACTGACATAACTCAGTGTTGCTAAGTGCATGGAAAAAATGTTAATCATAATGCTGGTATAAATTTTTGGATGGACATTTGGCAATATGTAGTATTATTTTAGATGTGCATACCCTTTAACACAGTGATTCCAGTTTTAGCAGTTTATCTTTTGGAAAAATTCACACAAGTACGTGAGGACATAGGTTTAAGGCTGCTCACTGCACCATTTTACACAATAGCAAAAAAAAAAAAAAAAAAGAAAAGAAAAAGCCAACCTAAATATCCATTAATAAAAGAAAGGTACATGTATACAATATAATACTATGGAAACATTAACATGATTATATAGATGTATATGTATATAATGCACACACATATATATCCCAAACACTCCATATCATAAATTTAAATGGCTATTATTGAATGCAGATTATAGAGGAGAGTCTATCTTCTATTTGCATAAAACCGTACATACTTCCTTGATTGTTAAGAAACATACTTTTGAAAACGTGAAAATATTAAAATTTCTGAAATTGAGATGCATCTTGTAATCAATGTCAAAAGAAAACTGGCAGCTGCTCACAGAACATGTTCCAGAGTTGTCTTTGCTTGTACTTGTGGGAATGTAACCTTGATTAGAAGTGATCAGCTCATCTCGAGGTCCCCTCAGTTGAGTTATTTGAATTGACAACCTCTCATGTGATTAAATTTGGACCCTTATTTTCCCTTAAGAATTGTTTTTAAAGATTCCATCTGATGCAGTAATAAAGTGAAAAGTTATTTGTACACAGAAGATAAACTGTCACACACCAAGCTATGCAACGGCAGGCAGGAGAAACTGCCAGATTCTTTGAAAAGTAAACCATGGAATTTCGAAAGGTGGGACAAGTAGGTTATGACTGAATTATGCATCATGAAAGAATATATAACTCAGGTGCTAAAACTGTATCTGTCAACAACTTCTGGCTGACTTTCAAGAAAGTTACCTTTTGGCAATTTATAAATAAACTTAGGGAGACGAATGCAGATAAAACCTTGGAATTTTTGATGCGCCCCTAAATGAAACCATAAACATCAAAGAGAATAAAAAGATCCAGATTATGAACATGCTGTATAAAAAGCATCAAGTCACTGTGATATTAAATATAACTGCTGATGGCCAGAGTGACTTAGGTGTATTTTTAATTCTGAAATTGAAATAAGTTTAGATTCAATTTCTGATGGTTATACTGAAGATAGTGGCTTGCAATTTGTCTGTTATTGTTAGTTAGGAAAAAAATGCCTTTATACTTTTAATGAAGCTTATTTTGCACCTGAAGTGTTGTTAAACCAATGGAGCACATCCCAATGGATGGCTTTTTGGAATCAAGTAAATGCAGCACGTGTGCGCACACACACACACACACACACACACGTGTGATTTCAGCATTGTATTTACTCTTTTTTTTTTCAGTTCCAGGATCTTTTTTCTTTAACTTTATTGAGGTACAATTGAGAAATAAAATTGTAAGATATATAATGTGTACGTGTGATGATTTGATCTACATTTACATTATGGAGGATTCCTCCCATCTAGTTAATTCACACGTCCATCACCTCACATATTTTTCTCCCTTTCTTCCTTCCCTTCCTTTCCTTCTCTCCTTCTTTATTTCTTTTGTGAGAACATTTAAGTTCTACTCTCTTAGCAAATTTCACTTGTATCAATACGATACAGTGCCATCAACTATAGTCACTACGTTATACATTAGATCCTCAGACCTTATTCATCTTATAGTTGAAAATTTGTACCCTTTTACCAGCCTCTCCATATTTCCCCCACATCCAGGCCCTGGCAACCACTTTTCTACTCTCTGTTTCTATGAGTCTGACTTTCTCTTTTCTAGATTCCACATATAAGTGATACCATGTAGTATTTGTCTTCCTCAAGATCCATCCACGTTGTTGCAAATAGCAGGATTTCCTTCTTTCTCTGTATTTACTCTTTTATCTATACTTCTCCATATTGTTTGAAGTTTTAAACAGTAATGTGCTTACATCAATTTCACAATCAGAATAAAACACTGAGCTATTTTCAAATACAGTTTAATGGCATGGGGGACATTATCATACGTTAAAGTAAGAGAATGCATACTTATATACTGTACGAAAATATAAACTACACACACACACACACACACACACACGTCACCTACACAAGAAAAATCTTAGAAATAAAATACACCAAAACAGTGGTTATCTATGGTTATTAGGTTATAGATTATTTCATTTTTTATAGCTTTCTGTTTTTCTAAATTTTATATAATGAGCATGATTAGGGATAGTGTGGCAAAAAATATTATAAATAGAAGATGTGGTACATATATACAATGGAGTATGACTCAGCCATTAAAAAGCATGAAATAATGCCATTTGCAGCAATATGGATGGACTTGGAGATTATCATGCTCAGTGAAGTAAGTCAGACAGAAAGACGAATATCATTTGATATCGCTTATATGCAGAATCTAAAAAAAAATGATACAAATGAACTTATTTACAAAACAGAAACAGATTTATAGGCTTAGATAATGAACTTATGGTTACGGGGAGGGGAAGTGGGGGAGGGATAGATTGGGAGTTTGGGATTGACATGTACACACTGCTATGTTTAAAATAGATAACCAACAAGGACCTACTGTATAGCACTGGGAACTCTACTCAATACTCTGTAATAACCTATGGGAAAAGAATTTGAAAAAGAATAGATACATGTACATGTATTGATATAAGTGAATCACTTTGCTGTAAACATGAAACTAACACAACATTGTTAATCAACTATACTCCAATATAACATAAAAATTTAAAAAGAAAGAAATTGAGAGTTATACTAGGATCTTAAATAACTCTGAAGTTTCTACATTTCTCCTTTATTTCTTGAATGGTTTCTGTTCTTACAGTCAAAAAGTAGATGCTGGTAATTTTGAATTTTATGATATTTGATATTTATGAATGGAGAGGCATAAAGAATGCTGTCGGTCCTAGTCTGACTGCCTGAAAGCCTGCCATTTGAGCCACCAGTTTCCTGGGGAATGGGCTGTGAGCAGAGTCCAAAAAAGGCAAAATCTAGGAAAGGAGTAATCAACATTAAGTAACTCATTCTTCCCCTTCCTGGACTCACCCGTTACAATGATGACTGCAACTCCGGAAAGTCACCAAAACATCTTTGAAAAATTAACCTCACCCTTGCTCCTTTGTGATACTTCTCCAGAAAAACCTTTCGTGTTTCTCAAAGGCATAGTTCAATGAGCCTCTAAATCAAATCTTGAAGCAATGTTGCAGTTACTCTGAATATAAGACTGAGCAACACAATTGTAAGTCACACACACTGTCTGTGTGAATATGTGCCAGCAGGAAAAGAAGCCCCAAGGCTATATTTACTAATATCCTGGTGACTCAGTACAGCAGAGCCAGCAGAAAAGGAACACGTCCATGAAAATTCCTGTCTGCTGAAATTCTACACTCTAGCAGAGATTATTGCCACATACATGTTGCAAAATAGTTGAAGATACAAAAGGGTTAAAATCTTAAGGGCAATGACTTATCTTAATGCCTTATTTTGATGACCCCCAATCAATCTTTGATTTAATAAATAAAGCAATGAATGTAAAATTCTTAGCACATATTAAGTATTCATTAATGTTAATTATTTTAAGAAATGATTATATTTGTATAGTACTTTATAGTTTACAAAGGCCTTTCACAAGTAATTGATTAAAGTCTATTAGGAGTATGTTTGATATTGATGAAATATATACATTCCACATACATAAAAGGGCTTAGAAATGGGAGATTCTCCCGAGTCTTGACATCACCTCTTTGAATCCCTTTTTCATTCACTGTGTCAGCTCTCCTCTCTCTAGTGGGTAATCAAAGGTCCTTTTCTCTGTCTGGGGGAGTCAGAGTCAGGAGTACAATGTATGGGCTGTCTCCATCTGTGGACAGCTCTTCTTAGAAGACACATAATAAAAAACTATTGTACAAACTAGTATGTGTAAAATAAGTTACAGGGATATATTGTACAACACAAGGAATATAGCTAACATTTTATAATAACTTGAAATGGAGTATAACCTTTAGAAATTGTGAATAACTATATTTCACAACTGTAACATATAATATTGTACATCAGCCACACTTTAGTTTAAAAAAAGCTATGCATGATGAAGGCTCACAACTATGCAAAGGTAAAATAGATCCTTCTGGTGAGTCTCAGCTTCTCCACTCTTTTCTCAGGAAGTTTGAAGTTACTTGTCAAATTTGCTGAAATACCTTGATTTACAAATTCCTTAATAAAAGAAATGGTAACAGATTTTCTTCCAACATCTCCCATCAGCATGAACACAGCATCCCGAGGAGTGTATCACCAGGCAGATCATTAGCCTCAGCGAGGCAGCTTTAATGATTGGCTCTGGTGGAGGCTGGTGGTAGGAGGTGAGTGTACAGCAGGAGGACGCATCCTGCTTCCACGGGATTCTCCTGCTCCATAAGCAGCCAGAAAAGAGGGCCCGTTGTCCCTGCTGACAAAGAGCAGGGGGCCATGTAGCAGCTCACAGCAGACTGAGTTGCCAGATGCTTTATGTGGAAGACTAGAATGCAGCAACCCGACCTTCTTCAAAGCAGGCGATAACTAAACAAAGCAGTCCAGGGATATGGGAAGGTGGACAACAGTGGTAATAGCTAATCATTATTGAGCACTTTGCATGCACTGACCTCGTACTTGGCTATTTAATCTTTACTACAACCACTACAACACTATGAAATAGGTTACTATTTCCCAGTAATACCATAACTATTCCAATTTCCAGAGAAGAAAACCAAGACTTAGGTTAAGTAGCTTCCCTAAAGTCACATCATGCTTAGACTATAATTTAGGCCCCGAAGGCTAATTCCAAAGCCAATGCACGCGCATACACACACACACACACACACACACACACACTTTCTCCCTCTCTCTAAATATATATATATTCCATGTATTTATCTCTATGGATATATGTGTGAGTGCATGCATGTGTGTACACTGAAAGTAAACTAATATAAATTAAATGGGGACTTTGTCTATTTCTAATATCTAGGATAATACCCAATATGCCTTTAGATTAAGATTTATACATTATGTAAGATTTTTATTAGAACTCTAACTCAGCAAAACGTTTTATCTTTCTTTAAAGCGGACTCTGTGTAGACTTAAAAGTCATGCCTGTCTCTTCTTCTGGAAGCTCTCCCTAACTTCTAGGCCAGGTTGTCTTTCTGCTGGGTGCCTCCCCAAACACCCTATCTCCTGAATTATAACAATCTCTGCATGTTATTGTAACAACTTGTTTAATGTCTTTTCTATGCTCCATGAAGGTAGAAACATGCTTTTCTTGTTCCCGACTGTAACCCCAGTATCTTTCATAGTGCTGAGCACATAGTAGAGGCTCAGTAATTACTTGCTGACTGAATGAATACAGCCACAACAATATTTGTCCTTATAGCAATATTGTCAAGGCCGTGTTCTACAAATTTGTTCATTGTTTTCCCTATCAGATACCTACCTATTGTAGAATTAGTAAACATGGTAAACCTTAGCATTTTAATCAATTTTGTGCACATACATACAAACATATGTAGACAGTCCTAATTCCTGCTAGAGAATATTAACTGCGAGCATGTCTAGACACATTGCCGCTACCATGAGGAGGAGTTTAGAAACTCTGTAATGTCATAAGAAGCAACTAATTGCTCCTTTTGAACATGACTTATATAAGTTTACTGTGGGGATAGGCAGGGAACTTTAAAATTTATTGCAAGAGCTCCTATTTCATGGAAAAAGAAAAATGAAGTGCCCTATTAAAAGAAACAATTTTCTTTCTATTTATAAGCCAAAAAATACAAAATTTATTACTCAATTATTTGTAAGGTTTATACAAGTCATTACGTTTTTGTTTGATGTACTCAACAAATATTAAAGATTCCTTCAGTCTCAAATGATGGTCAGTTTTGAGTGTTCACGTCTGTGGTTCAGAAGGAAGAGAGAGAAGCTTACAAGACAGATGAGAAGGACACACGCCCAAGAGAGGACGAAAGGCGTGGACAGGCAGCGGTCAGGGAAAAGAGGCAGGATGTCACCTCTACGCTAACTTGTATTTGCAATAATGGCCTTCTAGAAGCTGGTATCCTCCTTCTAGGCTTGGTGTCTGCAATTTTCCTATCTGTTACTTAGGCGAACGGTCATACTCAGAGTGCAGCCGGGTGAGCCGGTTAGGCGCTCTCCCCCGAACACGAGTGACCGAGAGACAACAGATGAGCAAAAGATCTAGGCACTTAATATATACCACAAAAACCTGTACATTAAATATCCTGCATTCAAAATTAACCATTAATACTTGTGTGGCTATTTAAAGAAAAGATACAATGGAGCAAGTTCCAGGTTACAATGCATTCCTTTTCCCATATGGTTCCTGATACAGGCTTGCCCCAAGGCTAAACCCTTACCTCCCTGGATTCAGTCCTCACCTCTAAGCAAATAACTCCCACATTTCCACAGTCTGTTTACTCCTGGACTCATACTATATAGATGGTGTGCAGGACTTCAAAGCTGAGACATCTCCAAAGAAACTCATTTTTTCTGACCAAATCTAGTGCTCTTGGAGTCTCCTTTCTTCTGGTTTACAACAGTACCCTTCTCCCTGTGTCTCAGAATGGAAGTGTTCACTTATTTTCCACAACCTACTAGATGTCAGATGTTTCTACCCCAATGGTGTTTTCCAAAGCTCTCCGTGAAAACGGTACCGTCGGTTCTTTCCTATTTCTCCCGAACTGCTTCAGTAAATCCCCAAATTTCTCTGTGCCTCTAATCCTAAAAGTCAAAGATGATCCTACCAATTTCTTTCTCCAAAATTTCTCAAAGTTCCACCTTGCATAAAGATTGTAATCAAATTCCTTCTCTCAGTATTGAAAGCCTTTTGGAATATGATCTCTACTTACTTTTCAAGATCATTTCTTAAAACATTCCTGGCCTCTCCCAGTGTTTACTGAATATAATGTGGATATCATTCCTGGGTATGATGTGGATATCACTCACCCTAACGTCTTTGCTCAAGTCATTCTTCAAACTGGAACAATCTTAGGTGTCTGAAGTCCTCCTTGTACCTTACTGTCTGTCAGGTCAAAGTCCCTGTGTCTCTAAAAAGCTTTCCCAGATTCCTCCCAGTTAAAAAAAATCTATCCATTACTCATACATTTCCAGCGTGTTTTTAAAATTCTATTATGACATTCACTACAGTATGCCTTTTATAGAAAATCCTAACTCTTCTATTTCTTGTGAATTCCTACAAGGCAGAAGCCATATTGTTTTACCTCCATAACTCCTTCACAGGGGAGTGTGATAGCTCTCTAATAGCTAAGAGCAGCTCAGGGAATGCTTGTTAACCACTGAAAGGAGAAATACAAGAATGAACAGTCTTTAGCTTTTCTATTCTATTCATTACTAACCCTAGTTCCCTTTTCCTGATCTAGGGAACTATTTAACTTATGCTTCAGGTTTTGAAATTGTCTACACATAATAACTCTTCTTTGTGGGGCTTAAGGCTCTGTGCTGTTCTTATTTGTTCTTCATTTGGTAACCCCCATCAGATGAGAAACACTACGATTTAATCTACTTTTGCACCCAGACAAGTGTGACTGAAACTCAGGGTTCATTTCCTTTGTTGGGGAATAAAAGACTTCAATCTTGAGCAAAGCAAAGGCTGTCCAACATTTACATATTTTAAAATTATTGAATTATCTTCATTTTCTTTTGCATGAGGGACACATTCAGAAACAACTGTGTATTTTGGACCATATTAGAAGAAAATACACCATCAGTGAGTCTGATGGGGATACGAAAGGAAGCTCCTGGCCTTAGTCACTACCAGAGACCCAAGAGGTCACTTTAGAGACCAGGAAAATACCAGAAATAAACAAATGCATCTTAGCTACAGAACCTTCTTGGCCCCTTCCCTTAATTCTCCTCATTCAGTTTGAATGAAAATTCAAAGTATGAAAAATAAAAACATTTCAGAGCTACGAGTAATAAAAAGACATGGAGGAATCTTAAATTCATATTATTAAGTGAAAGAAGCCAATCTGAAAAAGGCTACACCTTGTATAATTCCACCTATATGAGATTCTGGAGAAAGAAAAACTAGGGAACCAGTAAAAAGATCAGTGCTTGCCAGTGGTTGGGGGACTGGGAAAGAATGAATAAGCAGAGCACAGAGGACTAAGGCAGTGAAAAAACTATGTAGGATATCATAATTACAGATACATGTCATTACACATTTGTCCAAACCAATAGAATATAAAACACCAAGAGTGAACCCTAATGTAAACTATGGACTTTAGGTGACTACCCTGTGTCAATGTAGGTTCATCAATTGTAACAAGTGTCCCACTCGGATGAGGAAGGTTGTGCATGTGTGAGGGCAGGGGGTGAATGGGAAATCTCTGTACCTTCCCCTCAATTTTACTTTGAACCTAAAACTGCTCTAAAACATAAAGTCTATAAAAAACCAAAACCAAACCAAAAAGCCTTTCATATTGTGTAGTATGTTAGTAAACCACACACACACACACACACACAAACTATCTTAACTTGATTTTCCTAATTATCCTACCAGGTGGGTATTATACCTTCCACTTTAAAAATTACAAAACAGAAAACTCAGAGACATTAAATTCTCAAGATCACATAGTTATTGAGTGGCACAGCGAAGATCTGAATATTATAGTGGTTAGGAGCATTTATAACATAACACTAACTCCCTCTGAACCGATTTACCCACTGACTAGCTGTGTTATTTTGGGGAAGTAACCTGAATTCTCAGTGCCTCTGTTTACTCATCTGTAAAGTGTGAATAACGATAGTGCCCACTTCACACAGTTGCTGTGTAGATTACACGAGTTTGTGGCCAGGGAGTAATTAGCAGAAGATGAGAGCCATGGTAAGGGTTTATTGGTGATATTGCATCAGCAGTATTGGTAGAAGCAGCAATGGATATTGGATATGCTGAATGGATATCCAATATCCATATGCTGAATCCAAATAAAATCATCTTTTCACTAAAGGGTACCCTTTGCTTGGTGACTTGGGATAGAAACTGCCACCTACTCTTAAGCTTTCCCACAAGTATTTAATTGTATAGAATTCTGATATGAATTCTGTACATTCACATCATCCCTAGCAACCCATTCATAATTTGGCCTGGACATCAGGGCTAAAACAGGGAGCACTTTGCTGACTACGATGTTAAGAAACACATATTAGGTCTTTGTCCCAGTTCCTGGCACAGAGCTCCTCAAACCCTTGTGATTGCTTGAGTGAGAGGGTTAGTGGGGGCTTTGGGGTTATTCATAAAAAGTCTCTTTTAACCATACCTGAGTCCATACTAAGGAGGTGACTCTTGGAGGATGGGGGCTGGTTGGTTAAAGGGTTGAACTTTCTGTTCCATCTCCCAACCTCTGGAAGAGGAGAGAGCCTGGACATTGACTTAATCACCAGTAGTCAATGATTCACGCAACTCTGCCTACATAATGAGCCTCCCATAAACCCCCTAAACAATGAGGTTTGAAGAGCGTCCGGGTTGGTGGACACATCAAGGTACTGACAGGGCGGCACACCCAGACAGGGCATGGGAGATCCGTGCCTCTACCCCCATACCTCCTCCTAGTCATTTCTTTCATTTGCCTGTGCCTGCGCTGTATCCTCTAGAATAAACGGTTGATAGAAAGTAAAGCTCTTTCCTGAGTTCTGTGAGCTGTGCTAGCAAGTTATCAAAACCCAGGAGGTGGCTGTGGAGAGCCCTCAATTTACAGGCGGTCAATGAGAAGTACAGGTGACTTGTGGGACTTGTGACTGGTGGGTAAAGCGAGGGGCAGCCTTGTGGGACTGAGCCATGGGGTGTGCCTAACTCCAGGTAGTTACGTCAGAATTGTTCAGTGTGAAGGGAAACACCCCACATGTTTGGTGTCAGGCGTGAGTGGAATAAAGAGAGAGGCTTCTCTTTTACTGACTTTCTTGTCTATCTCCAGCATGACAGTCATACCCAAAACATGTGAGCCAAGGCACCTGCCTCAAAGAACAGGAACAAGTGAAATATCAGCATGTTGGTCAATCCCAGAGATTTTCAGAACCAGGTCATTAATTTCTTGTGAAGAGGTCAAGTGAATTCTGAAACCCTCAGCAGATCTGCCTGGTAGAACATTTTGCAGGTTCAGCTCCACTTGAATCTTCTTCACAGGTTTAGGCTATTTTAAAAACTGCGACCTTCAGTTATGAATAGAAAGGGCTTTACATTTTATATTGACAATGTACTTTACATAGAAAGAATCAGAATAGCTAGGAAGTGCGATTTTAATATTTTTAATGAAGACAGCCTTGTATCACTGCTTTTTATGTTTCTATATCATTTCCCCAACTTAGTTGTACTTAACACTGTGACTTGCAGAGTTGGGTACTCGATAACTTTACTGCATTATTGATTGAAAAGGGCCTACAGTGGGGTAGGGGCAATTAGTGGACACTTCCCACTTGAAGAATATTGTGAATTTAGCAAAAGAGCTGCTTCCCAGAAAATTGGTTATGCCTTTCAATTTTTCTTTCTTTAGTGACTCTCAGATGAATGAATTACTATCCTCCTGGTCATATGTGAAAAATTTGACCTGTTTGCTTCTTACAGGATGCTATTACTATTGTCAGGGCAAAGAAAGTTGAGTGGTCCATGACTATGATTATGTCTTGCCAATTTTTAAGCAGGGATATTTAATAACCTACTGAAGGAGGTCAGAAGTTAAAAATATCCCAAGTGTTACTTTTTTCACATGGACTACATAATTCCAAAGAGGAAAATGTAGATCCCACTGTATAGAGACATACTCTTCCTCTGTGGGGTCTAACGATAGGGGTCTAAAGAAGAAAACTTGAATGTAGGCTTGGCTAGTGGACTGAACGAGAGTGGGGTGGACATGAGGCTAGAGGTTTCAACAAGGTCAAAGATAAGGTGTAGTCCCGGGACCAGGAAGCTGGAATGTTAGGAGAGTTGGAAAAACCTGCGAGCTTCACCTAATCTCAAGGGGCTGTTGCGAAGGCTGAATGAGATCACGGACGCGGAGCAGAGCATCAGCCTCGGTCTCCAGCTAGGAGCCTGGTTTCAATCGCTTCTCTGCCTCTTCTTGGCTGAGTGATCTTGCAAAAGTGACTTATGTTAGCTGAATCTGAATTGCCTCATCAGTGAGTTGTGCAGGTAAAATGAGATAGTAGATGAAATGTACTTTTTGCATAGTAAGAACTCAGGTGTTAGTTATTATTATTCATTACTTTTATTACCTCAGGTCCTCTTATTTATTTATTTTCACCCCCAATATGTTCCATTCTCCTTCCCTATTTTATTTTTTTTTCTGTAGAACTTAGGCTGTAAATTTTACTTGTTTATCTTTTTACTTTTGATTCTCCACATTAAAATGTAAGCTCCATGGTGACAGGGAATTTTTCCTGTTTTGTTCCCTACAGGGGAGTGCCTAGGACAGTGCTGGCACACAGTAGTACTCACTAAATATTTGTTGAATGAAAGAATCATTGTATAGGAGTATAGGAAGGGGGACACATGGTTAGTTCTGAGATAGAAAAAAATGACACTTGTCAGTAGGGACCATTTCCAAGATGTGGCCAGAGGTGTGGGTTAATGAGTGGAGGGAAAGTTTATTGGAACTGAAGAAGTCAAGAGGCCCTGGAGCGAGGGTGTTGGGTGGATCATCCCCATCGAATCTATGACACAAAATGAAGCTAGGGAGTGAGGTGGACAAGAGGGTGAAAAGGGGCTGCCAGCATCCCTAAGCCTGTAGATGAATGCAGAGGAATGCTCCGTAGTCAGTGGTGGACGGCCGTAAGTAAAAGGCAGGATGAGCAGATGGCTGCTTTACATTATTGGGAGTGGGAGTTGGAAGTAGCAATGGGGAGTTGGGAGAACTCGTAGTCCCATGACATAGGGCCCACAGAAGACTGAGGAGCTTTCCGTGGAGAGAGCTAGAGGAGAAGAGATGGCCCCTGGAGAGAGCTGGGATGCAGTTAAGGAAACAGGTGGGCGAGTGTGGCAGAGAGCCTGGGAATGCAGAGAAGGGTGTTGCTAAGGACATGACAGTCCCACAGGTTGGTGGGGGTGAGACTAGTAAACGGGAGCACGGAGCTGTCTTGAGAGGAGAGTGCGAGTGGCTGTATGCACAGAGGAGAGGTGACACTCAAGAATGTATGGCTGTAGGTCGTCTTTTTTTCCATTACCAGATACAAGATGATTTTGTAGTTAAATAAGTTAAACAAAGATAGGGACAGCACATTTCTGGAAGCATCTTGATGTTCAAATGCTCTACAGAATTATTCAAATATCTAACAGTCACATCTTCTACTTGTTATGGAAATATCTTTCCCTTCCTTCCATCTCAGAAGAATACTTGATAGTTTCAGTTGGATATACTCCTGGATGAATGAATTTAAACAGTTACCACCTCTCGTAACCTTCACCATTTTTTTTCAGCTGAACTTAAATAGGTTAAAATTTCAGTGAATTTTTAAAAGATGAAATTGTTTATAAAAGTAAACCATTAAGACAAGCTTTGGAACTCTTCTGAGTTAGAACTATCATCTAATGCTTTTCTATCTCTCTTGTTAAGTTAAATTTGGAGGTGTGAAGCATCTCAAGTTATCTCCAAATAAGTTCATAAGGCAAAGTTCATTAGTGAGTTAGCTGATTGGTCAGTGACTCAAACACTCACTGGGTAACCACAATGCCTAGAGAACTGTAAGAACAAAGCAATGGATAAGACAGGCTAAGGTTTTGAACATGATAGAAACACTATTTAGATGCCAACAAATAATAATTTCAAAGCTATTTGGAACAAGTGAATATTTTGAGCTGGGAATCTTTCTTCCTCTTCTGCATTCCCTGAATAAAGAATTGAAGATAAAGATAATTAACATTAATAATAACAAATGTGGGTAAAGCCAGAGTGCCCTAGAAGAATATACTAAAAGTGCTACTCAATAAAACATGTTGAATGACAGTCTTTTGGGAGTTTAAAATTTGGGTAGGGGCACTATTCTCAAGGCATTTTAACATGTCACTGTTTCTATGCCATTTTATCATCACAGCAGAAAATTTAAAAATCATTCCAGGTTGCACTAGCTAAAACTACCTGAGACGAATGTACATAAATGATGAAAACAAAGTTTTCCATTCTTAAAATGTAGCCATCCTTATGTCATTTTAGTTCCGGGGGTAAGGTGTCATTTTTAGTTTCTCTTAAGTCTTCTCTTGAAGTTCACTGTAACGTATTTTCATCTGCATGAGCGTTTCTTGATGAGAAGACTAGGGACACATTTATGAAACAGCTGCTCCTATAGTCCCTTAAGAAGCCTTGCCTATACTTTCCAGCCTTGAGCAAAGTCCAAGATGAAGCTAACACAGAACTAGAGATTCCAATTAATTTCTATTCAACCTCTTTCTTGTATGACTTCTCTTGGCTTAAATTGAGATGCTTAAGGAATTTGGATCTTACTAATTAAAATGGCAATGTTACCAACTTTAGATACCCCAAAATCTACTAACAAATATTTTCTTTTCCTAAAAAGAAAAAAAGGGGTTCACATTGTTATTTCATATGTTTATTAATACTTATATTTGATTGATGATGTGAATTTTAAAAACAAACAAACCAACAACCAAAAGTTCTCTTTAGATTGGTATCTTCAGAAAAAGTCTACCTCTCTCTGTTTAAAGAAATCCAAACCAAAACACAAGCAAAGCAACCAACAGATACTCTAAAGCCAAAACAAACCACACCAACAAAAAATTATGAAATATATTTTTTGGAGCCCCAGATGTTACTTGAAGGTTGCCGGTAGCATATGGCTTAATTTCCTGGTTAAAGCAGGGTAAACTACAACTTCTACTGTGGCCAGACTGAACCAGAGAAAGAGCCTTTATGTATGCAGGTATTGGCTATAAGTCAGGATCACCAACCTATTCAACTGTAGCTTCTGCTCTGAGTTGTGCTGATCAGTAAAAAGACACCTGGGCACTTTTTAATTCCATCTGATTCGAAGAGAAAGTTTAGCAGGTCATAAGTTTGTGGATTTTGCATCTTGGTTATCACAAAATTAATGGCCCGAGGCAACGAAGGTTTCCGACATCACGTGGAAAATATGCATCTTCCCTTAAAGGCTGCCTATCCACCTGTTCTCTGCCTGACCCAGGATAGACATCAAGTATTTGGGAAGCTTTAAATCATACAATATTTCCTGCTGCTACCCAAGCTACTCCAAGCTAAGGACTTCCATCTCTGGGACCACCTTGCAAGGAAAAGTCACTGTTAAGAGAAAAAAGCCACACCACAAAAACTACTTCAAAATCTGTATCAGTCATTCTGATTTTTTACAATTGTGCTAAAACACACACTTAAGAAAGTTCTTTTTGTTGTCATGAAATATAAAACGTTCAATATTTAGTTTCAATTCTAGAGTAGAATATCTTTTGGCCAACTTTTTATCCCAAGATAAACTTAGCTATTTAAAATCGTAGAAAGCAGAGTTTTAAGTGATATGTGTAAGATAGTCCATTAATTAAGTTGAACTACTTAATTTTTCCTATACAATAGTTTAAACAGGCCATTTTATCAAATGCCTGGCCTGTTAAAATGATTTAGAATTTAAATATAAAACAGAAGAATGCTAATCCTTAATACAGAATATAACAAATTATCCAACATTGAGGTTAGATACCTGACATTATATTTATGTATATTTTCTTTCATCTTCTAAAACGGCAAGTCCAGTGGTAGCTGTACATTTTACTAGTCATTCCAGTTTCAATTTCCATTTCAGAAGATGTAAATAGAACTTACTAAAATACTTTTTTTCTTTTCCTCACTTTTCTGACCTCCCATGCAGCATTCCTTGTCATAAGAATATTTACACATTTACATTTTACAATAATGGATGTTGTATCTGAAATATTAATTATCCAAAGCAAAGTTAAATTCCAATTCCAACCAAAAATGTCCTTATATTTGTTGCATTGCATTTGCAAAAGAGTTAAGAAAGAGCCCTGGTTGACAGAGTTAAGTTCCTTGCCCAAAAAAGGTGTTTGTTTTTTTTCAATTTAACACAGTTAATTAAGTAACCAATATTAACTGCAAATTAGCTTTAATTTTTTAATATGAAAAAATCGAAGATCCCATAAAAACCAAATTCATGGAATATTTTCTTTAGTATTTAATATTTTCGAAGTAGCCATAGCATTTTTATATAGAAAGTGAGACCAGGTCTTTTGAAGAGAATTGGGATTTAAAAATGTGAATGGGGAAAAGGCACGAGGGGAGGATAAATTAGAATCTGGTATGCTATGCACTACTTACCTTCAAAAGTCAAATAAAACTTTCCTCTGTCAAACCAAACGAGGGAAGGCTGTTCATTCTCTGCATGGCCAGGAGTTGAAGCGGGATGGGAAAGGTTAAGGAGAGGGAGAGAGAAGGACACAGTATGAGTTACAGAGCAGGTCATTAATCTCACTAGGGGGGAGGGCAGAGGCACTGCATGCCGTTAGCGTGCAGGAAAAAGGGAAGGCTGGCAATCTATTATTATTGTTATTTTGTTTTCAGTTCGGGAAACAGAAAGCAAAAGCAAAGCTATGGAGGCCTAAAGGGATGGGCACGTGTTGCTGGTAGCTTGGTACTCGGTGCTGGTGCGCATGGAGCAGAAGTCTTCCTGGCCATGCAGGGGCGTCAGCATATTTTAACTGCACTAGTTTGGCCAAACTGTCATTCAGCAATTGCTGTATTTATTTCATCTTCAATGTCATCCCCTTCTATGTTTTCAAAAAGATAAACTCGGAGTTATAGGTTATATAAAACTTAGCTGAGGTTTTCAATGACAACAGCATTGCATATCAACTGAAAGTTCATGGAAGATGTCATATTTCTTCCATCCCCTCCCCTGGAATCACCTTAGGCATCCAGACACAAAACACCCTTTACCTACGTACCAAAGAAAAAACAAGATTACTAACGGTGCTCTACTATATTTTTAATTAAAAAGCCGTCACTGGACACGTAATTCTGAGCAGTTAAATTATTCCTCCTCCTGTAAATTCACAAAGCAATAGCATCTCACCTTTTTGGAACCTTTTCACTGAGAAACTGTCATGCAACCTGCGGCTTTATAAAATGTTCACTCAAAAAACATTTCAGTGGCATGAGTTCCACGATGAACAGTAAATAGACGGTGCATCTGATCGGCACTGGCCACTCATGAGGCGAGGAGCATGTCCATGAAGTTGAGCATTCAGATGGCATAAGGGCTTGGATTTTTAAAGTCTAGATATCTAGAGATCACTCGGCTAGCACCATACCTGCAGGCGTTTCACAGCGCCTTTCAAACGAGGGCAGTTTGTCATAAAAAACATCATCTTCTGACACTACGAACCAAAGAAATATAAAGGAATGGAAAACAAAAACACAAATACAAATCTCAAATGAAATCAAGCAACACACTTTACTGATCGAAACACAGGAATGATTTTAATGGAAAAGGAAACAAAACCTAAGACACTGAGATTATGGAAAGGGTATAAAAAAGTGATGTGCTTATTTCATGATGAGCCTATGAGAAGAAATGGAAATCTAAAAAATGCCAGATGTTAGCATCTGTGAATTCACTGAAGTCAGCTCCATGGAAAAAATCACACCCCCACCTTTTCAGGGAGTTGTTAAAAGCACTATCATTAATAATTGACTCGTGCAGGTGTATTTCACTCAGACACAATTCTCAAGTGGCTGGACATATATCCATCAACAGAACCTCCGGACAGAGCGCTGACAGCTCAATGGGATCACCCAGCATGCACCTTCCTCCCCATGGGGAAAGAGGAAGCTTTTAATGAGACCATAAAAATGCAACAGTATGAATCTGAGGTCCCTGAATGAAGTATCCCATTTCAACTTCATAATATCCAAATTCAATTTGCCTTGCACTGTACTTGGTAGTTATGGATTGTTAATTTTGAACAGCATTATTGTAATTCCATCTTTGGCTATGGTATCAGGCATGGCCAAATGTCTTTGTAAACTGGTCACAACAGTTGCTCTGAATCCCAACCGTTCTGGATCTCTGTACACGGTCTCCCTCCTCACCAACAAACAAATGTAGACAATTGAAGTTTTATTCTATGTGATTTAGATCAATCAGTGCCACAGGTCTGAAGGGTATTATTCTAACTTTAATAGAAAATTGAATAAATTCTGTACAAAGACCGGTAAGGGAGAATCTTCCCTAGAACACAGAGAAGTAAGATAAGGAAATGAATGAGGGTAGTAAAATTATTTCAAAAACTCTGCTTCTTGGAAAATATTCTACTAGCTTGCCTCCTTAGACTTAGTGAATAAGGCAGGGAAACTATTTCTTTGTCAGTTCTTAAGGCTCTAGGATAGCACCTGTCAATCAGCTTTTAATATACATGTGGCTTCCTTGGTGGCTAGAATAAGAGAATGCAACTCCTATAATATCTGTAGGAGAGGAAAAAGAACTGGCCCTAAGAAGGATACCCCATAATATCTCCAGAAAATAGGACACAAAAAAGTTACATTGGCAGAAACTGAATGTAACAGTGCCTTTTCATACCTATTAGTGGGGAATGGTGGAGAACATTCCTTTCTTTTGAAGAACTAATTTTCTGTTTACAGTCTCCTTAAAATGAGGAGCCTCCAATACTGTCATTTGTTCTTTGAGCCGAAGTTACAAAAGAATGGTTCGTAAGGGTTGAACAGGGTGGCTATCATTTTTTATTGTGGTTGTAGACATTGAGCGCTTAGAAGAAAACATACTAAATACATCAGAGAACTTAAAAAATGGGTGGTTGCACAGCTCTGTGCTTAATTTAAATAAGGGCAACACTCAAATCAAGTACAGAAGAAAAATTTCCTTAAGAACTAACCATGGAAATTGCCTCAGATTGATCTGAGATAGGGAAGTCAGTACTGGAGACAGGCTTTTCAAAAAAAAAAAAAAAAAAAAAAGGCAGAAGGAAAAAAATACTAAAGTGTGAGAATTTAAAATTGGGATCAAGAATATCCACCTCCAAAGGTCTTTCTTTTTGTCCAGAATAATTGATGTTAATATAGTTATGTTTTTTAAAAAGCTTATCTAAGTCAGAATTGCCACCCAGCTTAGAGAGACAAAGACTTGGAGGAAATATTTTAAGTTTTAAATGCTATGACTAATATTCCTGTACTGAATACAAATCACTTTTGCTCAAAGATCTACACCAAAGGAAGCATCAAAGTCCATCTGATGCTTCCTTTCGTGCCTGTAAATGATTACCTTTCATTCATTACAGATTCCTGGGATGTTAAAGATGTAATTTAAAAATGCATAATTAACAGTGAAGGAATATAATTCATAGTGAATTTAACAATGAAGAAAAATTGTCTTCATGGTCTTTTTGCATTGGGGTACCAAAGGAAGGTTTTGCAAACATCGAAAAAAATGACTATCACCTATAGAAATAAGAAACAAATAATAAATTGGATATATACAATTAGAGATAACTCCCTGTTTATCTCTATCTCTAAATGTCTAGGAATTTGTTTCTTACAATAGAATAACTTTAAACACTTTCTTTATTCACATAATATTAATAGGATTCTTCCCCCCAAATCAAATAGTGAAGGTCCTGTGAGCTTTGTTCAGTACAAAAGGAGTTTATTGTATTTCATTGATTCTACTATGTGTACTTTTTAACCTCTCTGGAATTGGGATGGGTCTTAAAATCAATATGATAAGAAAGTATTGCACCTTACCTCAACTGGCAGCTTTCTCCACCCTTTCTCAGTCATATAGAAAATAATAGTGCATCTTCTGACTGAAGATAACTTAAATTCAGTGACATATAGTTGCAAAGGTACGCTTCATTATTTGAATGTGACAATGCACAGAAAGTCCTGTTTTCAATTTGGCATCAGATTTACTACTTTATAGTCACAGGTCTCATGAAAAAGATTTTACGCCCGAAGTCTGGCAGGAGCGAATTCTTACTTGAATTGTTGCGTAGGAAGACCAGACATGCTCTTAAAAATTTAACCCTTGAATTATATTAAACTTTGCAATAAGCAAGTACAAATAATAAGTATCCAGTTTCTGCCACACATGTCCCAATTTTGGCACAAGTGTCACAGGAAATGTCAGAAAAGTATCTTGGTGGAGGGAGGGAAATCTTGAGCCATCGATGTCAGGAATTTGCTGCTGAAATTCTATCTGCCCCAAGCCATCTGATTACATTAAGTTGATGTTCCAAGGCAGTCATGAACAGTCAGCACCTTAGTGCTGAACAGCCAAAGCACATCCTCTCTGAAAAGAGATAAACAACGCTACACAAGGTGCTGCTGGGCGGTCGTTGACAATGTATTTACTTCAGAGAGAAACGGCTGTCAGGTGACCCACAGCAGCAGGAAATAAAGAACAAGAGAGTGAGGAAGATGAAAACCAAACAAAAATAACAGACCCAAACAGATAAAATCAGAATGCTCCTCAGCAATGAAGCAATGTGACCAGCCTCTAAGGTGGCTTTTTTCTCTTTTTAGCCCCTCTGTGGTTCATCTTAAAAGAATGCATACTAGCTGTGTTAAGAATCAGAGTCACTGGCCAGGATTTGAGATTTCTGCAGCAGGGAGCATGAGAACACATGGTACAAAACGTGGCCACAGGTCAAATGCTCTGTGTGTGCAATTTTCTCTATGAATCTCAATGAGTTGAAGGAATAGGTTAGATGGTCATCTGAGGTCACTTGAGGTCTGCTTTCTGAGTGACAGTTTATTATCCTTACTTTCGTCTCTGGACCACCAGGAAAATCACAGAGAGTGAGTGGAACAAATGACCTTGAGGAAAAAAACAACAGAAAAACAACAGAGCAGGAGTGGGGGGAATGGCTGTAGCAATCGAGAGTATTAAAGAGAGTTCAAAAATAAGGTCGGAAGTTACAGAAAAGACAAAACAAAACAGCGACAACAACAAAACCCAGAGAGAAACTAGCTAATAGGCATCTAAAATTGGGGAGCCCTGAATTGCCCCAGCTGATGATGCAGGTAAAGAATAGACATGGTTATATAAATGATGTTAAATATCTCTCTGTTAACGAAACATATGAAATTGGATAACTGGCTATATTTTCACCAAATTTGAAGAATTCTTTGGGGCTGATCTGATTAAAAATGTAGAGCACGTGATATGGTCGAAATTCTCTTTGGGGGCCTAAGGGGCACACCTTAACTTATTTCCCTGGGAAAAGAGGGATTTCTTCTCCAGAAGAGCTTCAGGCTTTGATCAAATTACTCCTCCCATGGGCAACTCTGTAGTGTGCTCTTTTTTGGCAAGTAGCAGCAGGAATTTATTTAGCTTTGGTTAATGATTCTCCCAAGCAATGCAGCATGAGCCAGATGGTTTATAATATGGGGGACTTGGAGGGCATTCAGACAATAAAGGAAGACAATGGGAAAAAATGGAATGGGAAAGCCCAGGTCAGAGATACCATGCAAACATGAGAGAGGCAGCAGGAGCTATGGAAGGTGGGTAAAGAGGTGTAGACAGAGACCGGCCTTGGGAAGAGGGAAGACACTCCAGGCAAAAAGAGGCATTTAAACCTGGGAAAACCATCCAGCTGAGCAGCCATTCTCAACTCTTCACTTTCATCACACCATAAGGAAAGAGGCACAAAGGCATTTACTGAAAATGCCAGCAATGACTTATTTCTTGGGGAAAATTGACCGCACATCACTGAAAAGCACTACAAAAAATGTCGAAAAGTTTTCTCACGTCCCACAGTGCCCATGTTTATACCATCTGTCAACATAAGGAGAACCAAAGTGATGAAGAAATGAAAGCTTCAAGAAAATAAAAGTTCTAAATTTTGTGATTTCTGATGCGTTACACGGTTGGAATTTAAAGAAACATTCCCCCCTCAATGGAGACTATTTTCATTATAAGAAATAATATCTAAATTATGGGATCTTATTTGACGATTTCTTCTTTACTTTTATGAATAGCTCTACATGGAAATAGCATAAGAGAATTCCTGCAAAACACAGGTGTTCACATTCTTTTATTTGCTTATTTGCTTACTTAAAGCACTTTGCCTTCTTTGCTGAGAAGGTGCTTTTAAAAGAAGAGTCAGATGATAGCAAAACACACAGCAAAACAACTTTGATCAGAAACATTGGGCGTTAGGGTTTTCAGATCATAAATAATAGCCAGTCAAAACCACAAACAGATTAGAAGAGAGGAGATAATTTTTACCAACTGTCGGGGTGGTGGCTGCACTCAAGGAATTTGTGGACGATATTGAAGAAGTGCTTTCAGCTCGGGCTAGGGGTGCTATCGGAGGAGGGCTGGAAGAATGGATGGGAGGGCTGAAAGGTCGGGGCTGCAGGGAGAAGAAAAGAAATGGAAAGTTAGATTCACAGGTCTGCCCTCCATATTTTTAGTGTCTCCCGGCCCCGGATATGACAACTCAGGTTCTTAAAAGAGAATAGGTGGCACCACTTTTACACTGAAATTGATTATATCTGTACAGGAGCTTGTGGATGGAGCTAGAGGAACCATCAACCGTAATGCGTTGCACTCAACAGGAACATCGCATTTAGAGAGGCTGAGGTCTGGGGTGTGGTCAGCGATGTTTCAGGAGGATGGCCTCTTATGCCCCCAGGAACTAAGCAAGTAACATAATGTGAGAGCTTATACCCACTGAAAGATATCTGAATGCAGAACACTGCACTGTGCTAGCTAAACTAGATATCAGGGACATCACCAGTCTGTGACTCCTGTGTGCAGATACCAAAGGAATTTACCTCTGCCAGAAGTCTCTTAATTGTTCACACAGAATGTTGCCCACCCCTCAGCCTTAAAACATGATGCAAGAAATGTCAGAAAAAACTCATTGGGTCACACCACCCTCCTTTATGTTCACACAGTGTGCCTACCACCAGTAACTTCTCTGTAGTCTGGGGACAGAAATCAGGACTTGCCCTCCCTTGGAATCTTCCAAAATCAGATAAACATGGTGAAAGGAAACACCTCCCATTCTAAAGGATTTAGCACAATTGAGCATTATTATCTTAATTTTCATCAAACCCACTGTAGAAGAACTAAGGGCCCCAGGATCCTATTCCTACTATTTTCGACCTTGGCTTGAAAGATGTTAGGGATTTGAGGGCAACTGAAACGTACACTCTGATTGCAGTGACTGTCTTTCAGATGTCACCTGTCAGGGCCATTTGTACAAGCACTGTAAGTGAGACTTAGACCTGAAGTTGAGATGACCCGCATTCAGGCCCTTGGACTCGTTTGTCATTCCCACTGGGTGTTTCTGAGCAGGCCAGGGCAGAAGGGAACATACCACATCTCCGACTCCAGGCTTCCCTGGAGGTAGCTTTGGCCGAGACGGAGGCCGGGGAGGAGGTGGAGGTGGGGTCGTGGTGCTGCAAAGAACCAAGGGGGTGGCTGGCCGAGCAGGGGATGATGCACCTGAAAAACAAGCTGGTGTTAAAAATGACTAGGAACGCAGGTGGCCAAAAGTGCTGTCATCACTGGATCCCGCCTTCCCCATTCCCCAACACAGTGTCAATCAGAGCCATTTGTTTCACCTCAGCAGTTAGTACAGTCAACTCTGTAGCACATGGGGTTTGGGTTTTTTTTTTTTTCAATAAAGAAAAAAAATCACTAGGTTGATGGCAGAAGCTGAAGCTCATTGCCTTTTGTTGTCATGTGACACCCAGTGAAAGGTAAATCCTTTTATTACTCCCTGTGACAGAAAATATATTCTTAAGACTCTTTTGGCTGGGTGGGTGGGTATCCTTCATTTTGACCATGGTACACACCAAACTTATGATCAATTTTCTTGATTTTCGCATATTCAGAATTTATTTATGTCCAAGATGAAAATGGAGGTTCGAACTTGAAAAAAAAAGATTTTTCACATTATATGTATATATACATATATATAAATATGTGTGTATATGTATATATATATATAAATATTTATGTATATAAAACACAGAAGAGAAGTATCCTTCTTACCGTGCTTCAAGCTATGAGTGCTAACTTCGTAAATGTAAGCAAACACTTGATGGTAAGCAAAGGACAAAATGTAAGAAAGTAAATTAGATGGTACGTGCATACTTTGTGTGTAGAATCTTAACAGAAACACATTGAATTTAGAGGATTTTATTTTTCAAAGGTGGCTAGGTAGGAGTCTGTCTGTGTAGAGGTTGCCTGCAATGATTTTTGTGATGATTTTTAAAAGGGCCCTTGGATTTACTTTTCTGGCTGTCAATGACAAGCATGTGAAACACAGAGGACACACAGAGGTTGGCATGCACATTGATGAGCGCACCAGAGAGGTCTCTAGACTCAGGGGTCTGCCCGTCTTCAGTCATCTGTCCGGGATACACGGGTAAACTACTTGGCTAACAACCTTAAGAAAGTCAAATCAATATTCCAAACTGTTCTTGTTCAGTCAGAGAAGTTCCAACTACTCCTGAGGTTTTTTTCACTTTGATTAGAAGCACAGGTATCAAATCACTCCAAGAAAAGTCTAAGAAATTGTGCCCCAGGAAAATATCTCTCCCCACCTAGCCTCCCCTCCAACATGTCACAAAGCTCTGTTCTCTGGAGAATCCTAGACCAGCACCTCCATGTCCAGATTTTCAGATTCTCAAGGAGCTTTGGAGTTGAGCAGCAAAACCCATCACCTCAGCAGCTGCTCCCATCTTAGGCATGTCCTGGAGGTGAAAATCTTGCTCCTTTGTGTAAACAATTTGAAATGTTGAGTGCGTTGTGTTTCTCTGTGTTGCTTATTCTAAGTGTAGTTTCATCGGAGCGAAACCCTACTAATCATTACCACCCATCCCTACCGATACCTCCTCTCCACCACTGCCAACTTTTTATTGTATACTCACTTTTTATTTTATTGGGCCAGCATCTATGTTAGGCATTTTACATGCATTATCTTATTTTATCCCCACAATAAGCTTTGGAGGAAGGTACTTCTACTATCTCAGTGGAAAGTAAAGCTCAGAGATATTCAGTAACTTGCTCAAGGTCACGTAGCTCAAATGGTCTATGTAACTACAAAGCCTGAGCTTTTAAATGCAGTGTCTTGTAGCTTTAGGTGGACCGTAGCCCCATATTTTGCACAAAGGTCTTCTTTTCGCATGGATAGACTGCATACTTTTGTCTCAATATAAATATTCTTAGTCTTTGGCTAATCTTCTCTGAATAAAAGAATAGGGTATATTTTGACAGGTCCCACTACAAAGTTTTCTTTATACCCAGGATGTTTTCAGAAAACAGAAGTGACAGCAAAGAGATGGGAAATAAATCTTTACACAGCAAAGTCTTTGTCAGGAAGTTTTATGGAGCTTTTTGGAGGGTTCTATTTTGCTGGAAAACCATGCTATAGGAGTGGGTCAAAATGTCTACCCATGGGTCTATTTCCAAGAAATAGTCTTCTGAGTCAATCTCGGGAAAAGATCAGCTGTGGGATCTTGACTTCTCTGAGCCTCAGCTCCCTGTTTTAAAAAAATAAGACATGCTTCTACTTTGCAAAGGGGTTGTCACAATTGGAATGGACAATGCTTATTAAAGTATTTACTAAACTATAAAATACTACACAAATGGAAGGCAGTTGATGACGGTAAAGATTGTTTTTTGATACAGGTACAACTAGAAGCAAGGAAAAAAGTGGCTGGTTAACTGGTTTCCTTTTCCTTTTGCGGCACGTTTTCTTTACTGTTTTACTCACTTTTTCTTTACTGAATTGATTTCATTGATTCGTTGTGCAGTTAGAAGATACTAAGGGAGTGTTTAAGAAGCAAAACCTGCTTGACAGAACCCACACATTCAGCAGAGAGTACTCAGGGCCTAAGGAGTATTTCACAACTGTACTAACGTTTCACACGATTTTGTGAGATTACACAATTATTTTGTATTGCAAGAATATAGAGGGCTATTATTTGTACATCTCTATCCTCATTCTTCTACCTTCAATTATACTTTCATTTTCCCTTCAAGCAGTGTTTATTCCCAAGAACAATGCTGGAAAATAACTGGACAACATTGTTTAACTTTAAAAATCACATGTACATCATTTGAGTTTTGTGAGTTCAGAAAAGTTGGCAACCATTGACATGCTCTCAATCCATCTGCTGCTCTCAACCTGGAGTTCGATCATAACTTTGGTATGAGAACCGCATAAGGATGACTTCAACTTTCATCTCTCTTTTTGTGTGTGTGCTTGTGGGTGGGGGAGGGGAGTGGGGGGGGAGAAGTGGTAAATCGAATCCAACAGACCTGAGGTCAGACAGATACTGGCTTTGCTATTTATTGTTTTGTAACGGTGGCAAGTCCTATCTTTCAGCATCCGTTTCCTTATCTGTAAAATGAGGCTAATACATCAAAATGTTGTGGAGGAGAATCAAATGAATTAAAATATGTGCACTTCAAAATATGTGAAGAATCAGTCTTTCCCAACTTGTGTTCCTTAGGACACAATTACACCATTGCTTTGAGGAAAGTATTAAACATATGTGGGAATGGTTTCACACTGCATTTCTTTTTTGGTGACCAGCACATTAAAAGCCCTAAAACAGTACTGCCCAACAGAGCTTTCTGCAACGATGAAAATGTTCTGGAACAAGTGCTGTCCAATAAGATAGGCGTTAGCCACATGTGACCACTGAGCACTGAATTGTGCCTACTGCATCTAAATAACTGATTTTTAATTTTAATTTTAATTAATTGCCATTAAGATTAAAATAGCCCCACGTGCCTAGTGGCTTCCATATTGGACATGTAGTTAGGAAATATATTTGTTTAATTCAACCCCAGGTAGCTCAAAGTTATTTGCTTATGGGGGGTTGTATGTGTGTGTCTGTTTGTGTTTAACATGCTTTACTATTGCTTTAGTTTCCCCAGTCGGGAAACGTTGCACTGAACGTTCTATCTTTACGGACACCTCTCTTTCCCTGGCCTCCAAACTTGCTGCAGGCCAAGAAAACACTTTCCCCATTCTATCCCCCGGGCACACACAGCCCACATAGGAGAAGAGATAGCCTTTGCCAAGAATCAGTGTCTGCATTCCAATAAAGCAATGTGTTGGCCAAACTATGTATTTTGAACTTTTGCCATAAGGAAATTAAAGTTCTTGGAGCAAATTCTTAACTTCCAACTTTTTCAATAGCAGATAACTCTTCTGATTCACGAGGCCTGAGTACTGTCTAAACTTGGTCATTGGCAGTCATCTCAGTGTGAATGAAAATTTTAAAGTAGGCATAATGGTATCTAATTAAATATAGTTTGAGGTATACAAGAAGCGTTATTCCCATCAGGTTAAGTTTTAAGAAGCAGGTAGTGATAAGCACTACGAATCTTTAAAACATGAGACCGTATCCTATTCTTTTAATCCTAAATTTACATTTCTTCCAGTCTGTGTATATTTCATCAATAAAAGATTTACGAGCAAATAAACTGGGACTTAATTAAGGAGATAATGGTGCAAGTTTTATTTATTCATGAGCTTCGTTGGCCCAGTTCGGTCTTCTACTTAGAAATTCAATCCTTTAATACCAGTAAAGTATAGTTTTTTTCCAGCACAGTTATTAAGAATTGATAGTCTTTACTGGTAACATTTGCAAGTAATTTTAAATAAGAATATGGAAACTAAACACTAAAACAACAAAACTCCCAAGGATTCTAGAAAGAAAGCTAGAGCTTCTCTTGCCACTCATTAGCTCAGTGGTCAATTCAATCAAACAAGCATCTCCCAGAGCCTTGTGGAAGGTGTTGGAGGAGCTGGGTGAGTAACAAAGCTCCCCTCCCCCGACCAAAGGAGTTTACTTTGAGGAGAGCATAGTGGCCGGGCCACTGAAGAGAAGGCATTATTCCTTGAAAAGTTCTTTCGGAAGACTCAGAGTCTGGCCCAGGAAGGAGAGTCCCATCCAAGGCAATGGAAACATGCCCCTCTTTGACAGAGGACAACCAGCTTCTTTGGGGTTGAGGTCTGAACTGAAGGTTTTACCTAGGGGCCCTTTATTATCTTTACAGTTAAGTAAGAACCCCAAAGACCTAAAAAGGAATAGAGGGTGGAAGTGAGGCTCTAACCCTCCAGAATTATAGAAAGGAACACAGAGGAGCAGGTTTGGAGAGAAGACTTTTGGTGATCTTGATGACACTGTGCAGTACAGGTGTGTGTCAGTCTCAAATAAGTTTGGGATGTTTTGTCACTAAACCTTACAAGAGTGCCTGGAGGGCATAGTGGTTGAGAACACAGGCTTGAGATCAGAGAGACCCGAGGATGAATCCCAAGTCTACCACCTGCAGCTGTGTAAACTTGGGCAAATTACTAAACATCCAAGAGCCTTGGTTTTTCGATCTGTAAAATGGGGGAAAGAAGAGTATTCACCTCATGGGGTTGTTGTAAGGATGAAATGATGTGCATAAAGTTCTTGGCATGAAGCCAGGACAAGAAACTATAGCTGTTGCTCTTATTGGCAAAATAATGGCTCTCAGAGGTCCTATAGTAAAGAAGCCTGCCGATTTTGCTTTAACATAGTTTCCCAAACTTAAATTTTAGTACTGCATTCTTTTTCCTTCTTGGTGGAGGAAGGGCACACGTAATGATATAAAACACTGATTTTGTGTGCAGTGCGTGTGACTCTCCAGTCCTCTCCTTGATCGGCTTGGATGCTCTCACTTTAAAGCACAGAGCAGTTTGCAAACCAGAGCAAGCACTGAAAGATACTCCATTGAAAGCAGAAGCAATGATGACTATTAGAATGGAGACAAATGCCTTTCCTTTCTGTCTCTTACTAGACCTAAATAACTTAGACTTGGTCGCCTCTTTCAAAGAAAATAAAAAACAAATAGTCCTTCACACCCCTGCAAAGGAACCTAAACCAAACCCACAGGAACAGTTTGGGAAGGCACTGGAGGATCTTGTCAGACAAACATGAGCACCAATGGAATGAATAATACAGAAGCTGCATTAGAAAAATCTTGGTCTTTCTTGGGTATGCTTGGTAGTTCCCATCCTTTCATAATTAGAGAGCACAAAATGAAGCTTCAAATAAGGGAAACCAAAATATCAGATTCAATGTCAACATGTGCATTTAGAATCCCAAAATGTACATTTCTGATAAACTGCTCCATCACCTGTCACTGTACTTCGAGTTGACCTCATAGGCTGATGAGCATGTCAAATGATGACATCAGAGAGTAGTTTGTTTCAGTGGCAGCTTGATTAGGCTGGGGATGCAATAAGGCAGGCTCTTCTTTTGCTGTCCTCTAAAATCTCTTTTTCAAACCCTACTTCTTTTTCTCTGAAGTAATTAGAGGAGTTAACATAGCTCTCCCACCATAAGGAAAATAAACAGAAAAAAAATAGAAGAAAACGCACTGAACTACAAAAACTAGGACCCTTGAAAAAAAATACAAACAGATTTATAAGCTTATAAGTTGAATAATGTCTGAGGAGCTAATGTATAACATGGTGACTATAGTTGATAACACTGTATTGAATGACTGAAATTTGCTAAGAGAGTAGAACTTAAATTTCTCACCAAAAAAAAAAAAAAAAAAAAGGTAAATATGTGAGGTGATGGACTGTGTTAATTAACTTGGTGGGAGGAATTCTTCACAGTGTATGTGTATATCAAATCATCAAATTGTACACTTTAAATATCTTACAATTTCGTCAGTTGTATCTCAATAAAGCGGAAACACCCGAAAAAAACCCAAACAAACTAGGGCTCGCGTGGAGGCATCTGATGAGGAAATCAGACATTAAACACGAAACTCACTTGCTGTGAAACCTGTCTTTCTAGAACTTTTCCTGAAATCTAAACAATGACATCACAGCTTTCTTTAAAAAATATACACCTTATCTGCAGGGTAGAAGGCAGGGCACTCCTAAGGGCTGCGAGTGCAGGGCAGGACACATCCACAGACTTGCACTATGACCGTGAGCATTCGATGGACTAGTACATGCCACAGGGCACAGGACACCCACGCCAAAGGAGGGATGGCTGAAGCTCTAAAGCCAACTGCCAGGCAGGAGGAGGGCGTTGCTCACACTGCCGTAGCCACGGCCATTCCCGGTCACACGAAGCACACTCAAACATAAGACGTACCACTGGTGGTCCCCGTACCACTGCCCGAGCCAGGTCCAGGGGATGAAACCACAGTCCTGTAGGTGGGTGGTGGTGGGGCAGGCGGAGTTGCTCTCTGCCCCAGCCCCAAATCTTTAGGAGATGAGATTGTTTCTAAGTAATCATCTTTAATGAAGGCCTGCTCAGCGACTTTCTTCTGGACTTCTTCCAAGTTGAGTGGCGATGGTACATTGCGAGGGGGACTTGGAGGTCCTGGGGGACCAGGAGGGCCCGGGGGGCCCGGAGGCGGGGAGTCAGCTGGGTTGTCTGAGGCAGCTGGTGGGGACACCACCTTTTCCCTTGGAGTCAACTCTGGAGTAACACGTTCCGGGGATGTATCAGAAAAATGGACCCACTTTTCTTCAGCATTAACAGCAACAGACTTGGGGGACAACACAGGGCCAAAAATGCTGTCCAAGTCATTGATTGATGGTAGTTTTTCAATTTTGACCTCTGTGGCTGCCTGGTCATTTCCTGTAGTTAAAGTAGTTGATTTTAAAATTTAATTGACTTTGTTAAAATTATTTGTATGGGAAGTGGGAGGGGTGAGGCAAAGCCTGGTAAATAGATTGTCTTGTGAGGTGCCTAGGTAGGCATATTTCACAATGGAAAATCTTGATTGGAGTTGAAGGGGAGGGAAGAGTTCCTTGCGTCTACAATATGAGTATCGCCTTTTTTGCTATTATTTACCCTCGTGTGGGGTGACCCGAGTTGGCTACTTCTACCATCATCGAAAGCACTTGAGCACGCGACTGCCCTCCAAGGCTGCTCACAGGCATGCAAAGTGTGGTCATTCTGAGAAGACAGTGTTAGGTTCACAGAAGTGTACAAGCTCTGGAACTGGAAATTCCAAAAGGGAGGTCCCTTTGGAAAATCTGGCCTACTGAAATACAGAGGACACAACTGAAAAAGAACTGATAGCTGGAAATGACCCTCATTTGATAAAGATTGTCTACTCTGGCATATTAAATGAAAATGTTTCGTGAAACTAATGACAATATCTGTTAGTTTAAAAAAATGATCACATCATAATTAGTTGTATAGCCTCTACCTTGAACACACCAGAAACACAGCACAAAGATTATTTAAAGAGATATTCCCACATGAATATTTACAAACATACACATACACACTCCACACACCACACACATAGGATAATGAGAATACATTTACTACTTATTAGAACTGTTACATACATACCTGTTTAATAGGGAAGAAAATTATAAAAACACCTTTATAATTTCTTTTCTCAAGTCTAACCTGTTAATATCAAAGGCATAACTGATATATATCTATCTGAAGTCACAAAACAAAAAAGTCTGTTTTGCTTAAGTATTAGCATTAGCTATTCTTTTTAATTCTTATCAGTAATAAGAGAAAAAATTAAAACTATCTTCTACAGCTTGGCAGGAAATACTTGATAACATTTGAAATGTGAGGAAGTGTACCTTTTACTAAACCGAGGTTATTTAAATTAGAAATTGTTACCTATATAATTGCAAGGCATGAGCAGAAGCCACTTTACCTTTAAATAACCTTCTAGCTATAAGAGCCGGCTTAGTATTTCCATATTTCACATTTGAAAAGAGTTAACCTTCAAGGTTCCAAGGCTACAGATAAATGGGATAGCAGTTTGCATGGGCCACAATATTTATAATTTTGTTGCTGGTAGATTTATTTATCTCTAACACATTCATGGGAATCCAAGGGGCCAAAATGATTTGAACTTGCAAACACTTTTACCTGTGACACTCTGGATGACTGTTGGGTCTGAATCAATGTAAATTTCATAAATGACTATGTCTTGCATTTGCTCTTGTTGATAAATACCTCACTCTGTAGCTATCAAACTCACCAGGCTGCATAAATAGCTAAGGATGAAGCTGCAATAGAATTCCAAAGGTGATGAAGAACTGCATTCTAAGGACCCAGGCACATAAAATAACTACTATTGTCTTTTTTTTTTTTTTTTTGCGGTACGCGGGCCTCTCACTATTGTGGCCTCTCCCGTTGCGGAGCACAGGCTCCGGACGCGCAGGCTCAGCGGCCATGGCTCACAGGCCCAGCTGCTCCACGGCATGTGGGATCTTCCCGGACCGGGGCACGAACTGTGTCCCCTGCATCGGCAGGCGGACTCTCAACCACTGCGCCACCAGGGAAGCCCACTACTACTGCTTTTGACTTGCTAGTCCAGTAAGACTAGGTAGATTATAAACTGTAGGAATACATAGTATTGATTTTAATAGACAGTAAAGGTGTGCCTTAGAAATTATCTGTCTAAAGGCATGCAGCAATTCCTTGCCATATTTTATCATCCTTACACATCTCTTTGCCGTGGGATAATAAATACTTTAATAACTACTGGGAAAAATTCCCACCACCCAAGCTTACCTGTATGTTGCATATCCCGGGAACCATTCTATTATCATTGTGGACGACACAGTTTTAATTCTAGAAAAAAACTCATTGGTTCTTGGAACAATACAAATTATGCCTTTTAATTTGTAAATCATTACAGTGAGATCCAATGAAGTGAGATGTCAATTGAACAATGACTTTTGATATTGAGTTTGTTTTCTTCCATCTCACAAGTAAATGTGGCCTTTGTTCGACAACATTATACAGAGAAAACATGAGTTAGGAAAGTGAACCCTTTTGTGAAACCTGGGAGTGATACTTTAAAAGAAGTCTACATAGTGAAATGTAATGGCAATAAAACTAAACGCAAACAGTTTCATGTTTAGTCTAGCCTATAGCTTCCAACACATCAAGAGCATGTTGAGGTACGGGGCCACTGCTGATTGCCACATCATCCCAGAGCAGAAAAAATAAAGCTTACCTGGTCCAGTTGTTAAGGGGGAGCCTGTTCGGGGTGGAGTGGCTGGTACGTGTTTTGGAGGCAGTGGTGGAGGTGCTGCCAGGAGATAAGAAGCCAAGCATTGCTGATCACACTCTCCCTAAGTTACACAGTATTCCCTAGGTAGGCAGGGTTGGGGCTTTCACTCATACTTCTGCTATTGGAAAAGGAATAACCATTAACAATCCATCTTCTTTAAAGTTCAAAGCTAAGGGATTGAAGCAGGACTCATTCAGATTCTTCCATTTTATGATAAGAATTTGTCAAGAGAAAGTCAGATAGTAACAACAATAACACCATCATTTCATTCATTCGTTCCTTTGTTCAATATGCCTCAAGTACCAACGAGGTCCCATGTCCTGTACTAGGAATGACGTGGGGTTGACTACAACGAGCCTCTGCCCTCAAGGAATTTACTACTGAATGAATGAAGATCATGGTCACAGGCAATTACTGTCCAGAGTATGGTCAAGGACAATGAGAACAGCTTGGGTAGGGGCTCAGGGGAGGGTTTTTTTTTTTAATAGAGTCAGGATATTATCGCTTGGATGGAGTCTGGAAAGATTTCTCAAAGTTATATGTCTTGGGACTTCCCTGGTGGTCCAGTGGTTAAGAATCTGCCTACCAATGCAGGGGACACGGGTTCTATCCCTGATCGGGGAACTAGGATCCCACATGCCACAGGGCAACTGAGCCCGTGAGCCACAACTAAGAGAAGCCCTCGCACCGCAGCGAAGATCCCATGACGCAGCTAAATAAATAAATAAATAAATAAAAAAAAAAAAAAAAAAAAAAAAGTTATATGTCTTAAATTTTGGGTATATTTTTGAAAGACTGAAGCAAAATGATTTGGATCAAGGAAGAATGAACAGATTCCTTTGATGAAATTATAGCTAAAAAAAATCCATGAGATAGAAAAAGTATTGCATTATAGCCCCAACCCAGAGACTCATCCTTCTGAACTGGGCTTGTCACTTTGTGGGCCAAAGTTAAGAATTTCAACAGGTACGCTGTTTTCTTATTCTTTCTTTAAATGTATGTTTTCCTCTCACTGCTATATTTGGTAGATTTGATGAGTTCACTTTTTTCTTCAGGACTTCTTTCCCCAGCCACCTGGAGTAAGGGTTGGGGGCATTCTGGAATAAGTGGAGATGATGGCTCTCTTTGCTTTGAGATGAAATTGCCCTGATCTCCTATCTCAGCTTCTCTCTGCCATATGGCATCATTTCTTTTGTTCTCCAGTTATCACTCTTTCCTCTCAATGTGTCCTCTCTATTCTCTGTAGCCTCAGTTGTTCTGTAGGCCTAGCAGAGACCTTATCTGATTTGGTTACCTCTGTGTTGTGTGCTAGCCCATGCCTGGAGAATAGCAGGGTCTTTAGTTCACTTGCTTATCACTCCTACATAAACCTATTGAACGAATGAATGAGCCTGTGGGACGTCAGAAGAAGCTATAGATTCCAAGTTACTTATTCTGCTTTATTTATTATATTATTCCTGTCTCAACCAACTGTCCTAGGTCCCTGTAACTCTAAAGCTTATCAGGATAACATCTCTTCTTAATGTTAAACAGTCCAAATGTGGCTTATGTAGACTTTGTAAGGGTTGCCTAATTTCACTATGCAGGCAGACAGTAAAATGAGTCACTTATTTTTCCAGACAGAGCAGACACATAACTTACTTCCAGTGGGAAAAGGCCTTGTTAACTTTGGCGACTCTGTGCTTGGATTAATTGGTTGGCCTGGACCCCATATCTCAGGCTGATCTAAAAGAACTGGAAACATAAAAAGAAAATTTCCCAGGGTGAGTTCAAAAAAGAAACGTCCTGAGTTTAGAACTTAAAATTTCAATTTAAAGTTGAGTTTCACAAAATTACTTCTGTCTTCCCTCAGTCCTAGCAAATTAATTTAGAGATGCGTTGTTCCTCATTTTTTTCAAGCAGAGAATGGACAAAGGAGCAGAGTGTGTGTGTGTGTGTGTGTGTGCGCGCGCACACACACACATGTGCGCAAGGGGTGTCTGTGTGTGCACATATAGCTAAATAAAAACTTGCAAAACAGAGCGTCTGCATTCTTTTCCTGGTTGGTCACTTAAGGACATTCTAAATGTCAATACATGTACTGGCTCCTTTCTGGCACCCACTTGAAAATCCAGGCATTACTCCCATGGACATTTGTTTTAAGTTGGTTTATTTAAAGTTTGCTATGAATAGGCTTCAAGATGCCTGAATTCTGTACAGTGGTTCCCACCTTTAAAGCATCTTACGGGGTCTTTAAACAATCCTTTTACAGTATCATAAAGAGAAATTAAATTATTCAAAAAATGTTTGGTGAACATATTAAGAGAACCAGAAAAATAAATAAGTCCTTAGGCATCTAAAGTAAATCAGGGCAATTAGGTATTAGGCCTAAGGGCACTGAATCTAATATTTCTTCTTTTTCTTTTTCTTGGTTGTTGCCATGGTAACAATGTAATGAACTAGCTCTTCTCAGCACCTATCATGTGCCAGGGTCTGTGTAAGTACTGCTGGTAATTCATTAGGTTGTAAAACAGGCTGGGAAGTCAGTTGGATGTGGATTTGAATCCAGCCTCTATGCTTACTCTAGGACCTTGGGCAATTCGTGTAACCTCTGAACTTCCCTTCCTTCAGTGTAGGGATAATAAGAGCAATCTCAAAGAGTTACTAAAAGGATTAAAGGAGGTAATGTATATAAATATAATGTATATAAAATACATGTAAAACACTTATGACAAGGCCAGTAGCTATTATGATATATTTTAGTCCTCACCTCACCACCATGTGGTTGATATTAAGGAAACCAAAGATTACAGTGATTAAACAACTTGCTCAATGACACACATGGTGAAAGTAGCAGAGCTAAGATCTGATCCCAGGCGTGCATTCCTAACTCCAAAAATATCCACTTTCCTCTCAGGTCTTGTAAACTAGTGATAGAAGAATCAATAAAGAGCGTAAGAGTGAGTAGATAAGAAAAGTAGGTGCAGCTATTGGAAGAGCTAGTATGTTCGGTGCAAATGTTGGAACTTTACAGAAATCCAGGGGCTGAAACCACCTAAAGAACAATCAAGACAGGCTCATTGACAACAAGTTCAGTTCCTCTCCACCACAAACCTCAATGATGGTCTTAGCTCTGTTTTGTTTTAACATGAAAGCACACATTCTCCAAAGATGTGATGTAGCATTTGGTTTTTTGTAGATGCAGTGTGGGACACCACTTTGATTTCTATGAACTGTTTTCTATTTTGTCTATCAGGTTTATATAATGTTATGGGATTTTTTAATAGGTAGATTCAAATGCAACAAATCAAACCCCACCTTCAGTCACTACACATGACTTTATGTCATTAAAAGTGAGACTGATCACAGATCGGTTAATAAGATAACTGAGAACCTCACCGCAGGGCCACCTTTATTTATGGATTATAAGTTGTAGACATTTAAATCACTGAAGGAGTATTTAGGGATGTTCTTTATACACTTTGCTAACTACATTGTTGAAAAACATTCAGCTGTGGCTGGCTGCTAGCTGTCTCCCAGGATCCATTCTCCATTTCTTCTACAGTTAAAGTTAAGCAGGCCATATGGCACTAAATTCTTTCTGATGGGCTCTGGTTGGAAGTGATGTGTGTCTCTTCCAGGTTTTGCTCTTACAAGAATTGGCAGTGAGTTCCATGGGTCCTCCCCTGCCCCCCTTTCTTCTGATGGTGAGAGCTGGAGCAGCCCCCTTGCACCCAGAGGTGAAGGCCACATGCGGAGGATAGAAGAGCCACCCAACCAGTCCTACATTGTGTACTTCGAGGCTGTTTACATGAAACAGAAATAAAATTCTATCTTGTTTAATTCACTGTACTTTGGAGTCTCTTTGTCACTGTATCTTAGCCTACTTACTATGCTTTCAAGTCTTGTTGTCCTTAACACTTATATCTAATTTCCTTCACCAATTGGTCCTAGAAAAATCATCTTTGATTTTTGGTTTTTTTGATTTTTTCTTTGATTACATGACCATAGGGGTCTTAAATCAAATGATTTCTATAAAAACATCCCATATTATCAAATATATAGCTGCTGGAGATCCATGCATTGGACATGAATACATTTTAGGAGTAGATTAGATCCCTTTCATAAAGAGTTTCTTTTATGTCAGCAAGGTATACATTACTCACAGCCATCCAAAAATGGTTAATGTTTAAAAGTTAAAATATTTAATTCTAGGAATAAATATTTAATAGGTAAACCCAACAATAACTGCCAAAATGATATTTCTCCCATAACATTTTATTTCTAAGTTGCTAAATGATTTAAGGTCATTCCTGGGTCTTGAACCTGCAAACAGTGTCTACTGTGTGAGTAAGACAATTGACACCTTCACTGATGAGGTCGACAAGAGAGAAAATGTGGTCAAAGAGGCTATATCACAATGACAGTGACTATGATGGGGAATTTGAAGGTCTGGCTCCATAATAATGGCTGTTTGGCTAATAGAACACTTATTCCCCATCCAGTGAGTTGTAGAGACTTGCAGTAATTCTTATTGGCCTCTTTTGAAGAGTGAACTTGTTAGCTCTTAGCTACTTCTGGAAGTAAAGTTTCAAGTCCTGAAATGCTAGAGGTCTGCAAACAAAATTCCCATGCTGAGAGCACACCTAGATCAGAACTATCCTTTCACATGAAGATCTGGTGATACCTTACAAACATGCCTCAAAGCACATTTACTCTAGGTAAGTTATACTTTATTGAAAGGAAAAACAAATCTATAGATATACAGAGTTTTTCCTACCTTCTGTCTTCTGTTCATCAAAAGCTGATTCTAATGGTGGGCCAAAGAGGGGAGCAAGTGCCATGGTGTCATCTGGAGGTTTTCTGCTGAATCACACACATTACAGCAAAACATAGGGAAAGGAAATATTAATGTTAAAAAAGATATAAAGCTTTCAAATATTTTCCACAGTAAGGCCGATGTATGTGTGTGCACTTATGTACATATATATGTATGTACTCAAGCTCCCGAGGGGCTAAAAAGTATATTTATGAAGAGGTCAAATGTATACGGACAAAAGGATCAGTAGGAGGTAAGATCCCTCATTCTCAACGGGGGCCCAATGGGCTGGTCCAACAGAAATAAGATGAAGAGAGAAACTCTTTCAAAGCATCTGAGTCTCTATACCTAGAAGAGATTATTAAAGATAACAGTTTATTGAAAAGCACCTTCTTCTCTTAAGATCTCAAAAACCATTTATATCTGTCTTCACCACATCTCTGTGTTGTAGTTAATGTGGGTTTATGATTAGTGAAAGTCAGGCACAGGGAAGCTAAGAAACAAGCCACCAGGAAGTTTGTGTTTGAATAAGAAACTGAGTCTACCAGCTTCTAACTTCCATCCTCCCCTGACCGCCCCACACAGTTGACTAATTATAACTTCCTAATACCTTAATACTGCACATTAGAAAAAGAAGAGCATTGAGAAATCAGGGGGGAAAGACAGGTAGTAAGTTAGACGCTCATCCTTTCTACTAATTATTACTTAAGCTGATTATTAAAGAAAAGCTGCATAATTATCTCCATTTCTTCCCCAGACCTGATTCCCTTCATTGATCCTCATGAGTTCTGTGTGTGTTGGGGGATAAGAGGTGAAGAGGAGAGGGGAGGGGCTAGAGAAGGAGGGAAAGTTAAAAGGATCCAGCCTTTACATAGAAATAGGAGTCTTTGGGGGAAACATTGCTTATGGGCACAATACTTACTTATCCCAAGGATTACACAGTGTAAAACACAATGCTTTGCCAAAAACAAAAAACAAAATAGAAGATTCCTTTGGTGTGTGGCAGGTAGAATGTATCACAAAATTGTAGCCAGCTAAACAGGCTACTCTTTGTAAGGCAATATAATCATATTTCAGATCAGCATTCCAGACACCAAATGACGTCTTCATGTAGACGTTTAATCCTCTCATTAGTGAGGGGCTCCATATTCTGATGACTACAGAGTACTTTCCTAAAGATCTCCCTCAGGCTGCACTTAGGAGAAATGATAACATATCTGAAACTGCTGTGACATACACATATGGGCAGGCCCTTTGTTATTAGATGCTGAGACTTTAGCCCAAAGGAGATTTGTTTCATTGTTAACAGTGCATGATGCCTTGCATAAAACACAACTAGTGTTTTTCATGCTCACCTTATGAGTTCTGGAGTTGGTGTGGAACGCCTGGGTCTCGCTACTTCTTCACCTGATGCACAGGACAAAGGGAATTTTTAGGCATATTTTTACCATTTTTTTTCTTTTATGTCTTATGAGCTATGTTTGGAAACACTTAGAGATTTAAGTCCCATCAATAAGCAACTCCATGTGAAAACTTTGCAAAACAAACCCAGAAAACAAACCCTCTCCCCTGGCAATGCAACAGCCATATATTAGGCATATGTAGTAGCATTTTCTTTGGCATTTATAAAACTAGTTAACCAGGGAATTACCATGATAAGCCAGCAAATGGAAGATGTGTACACTGTAGAGCTTAGTGGAATAGCACACCATTCTTTCAATGCCTGCTGCCTTGATCAGTTCTGCTTTTCAATTACCATAAGAGAATACTAAGCCAGGCCATATGTACACAGTGCATGAATCCAGCATTCTCTGCCTGTTCTTTTCTTGAAATGCCAAGAAAATGTTATACCTTTAACTAGGAACCATTCATTTAAAATTTCCTAGAACGTGCTGTATGCAGCAGAAGAAAATCATGCCACATGTATATTATAACCTATTTCATCTCGCTTTGGTTCACTAAGATTTTCACATCAAATAACACAAAAATGGGTAAGTTGCATCTACCTTCAGTTCCTTCAGCCCTCCTCCTGTCCCTACCCCAATAAGCAAACACACACTTGATTAAATTCATTTCTAAAGTCAAATGATACAGTAAGAGTTGACAAATATAGGAAGAAAATAGCAATGTTTACCCCAAAACATACTCGCTTTCAGGATCTAAACATTAGTCATTCAGAACCCACAGAGCCCTTTTATCATTACAAGATTTCTTTTATCATTACAAGATTTCTTTGCTGTAAGAGTAAGACATTTGTAAGCCTTAAAAATCAAGCCCAAGAGTGTATAAGTCAAATGTATATATGCTCCAAGATCCAAGGAACTGTTCCTTCTTTTAAATCGTACTCTATTTCTGGTAGCTAAGATATACTTACTGGATAAGTTCCTTTTAATTGCACCCTAGAATTAGAAATAGACACTATAAGGTTTAAGACCACATATATGTTATGTACAATATGTATATTTCTGTCATTTCAATTAAACTGAACTCAAAGAAATGCAGTTGGGGAAAAATGAATTTTTTCTCAGAATTGCATTCAAGTTGGAAATTGTAGACACACACATATAAATCAATTTTTCATTTTATTCAAAGATTACAGAGAGGAAAGAGAGTAAACAATAAGTCTTCCAAACCAGAAGAAAACCCTTACCTGGGTAGATTTGGTAAATTAAAGCAAATATTGAATAGTCTATTAAAAAAAAATCCTTGAAATCTAGCAGTCAAGAAGGTAAATCCATGTTTAACTTATGTTTAATGTTTAAAAATTACAGACTGTATGAGGAGTACTCTCTGCTCTTATCAGATGGGGTCCATAAGTTGCTTGTAGAAACAGTCATTAGTTACGAATGCAATTTTTAAAGATACATGTGGAAAATGTTAAAAAGAAGGAAAACTTGAAGGTATTACCACTGAGTGGGCTGTTCTATTCAGGGAACCAGAGAATTCCATTCTTTCCCATCCGCCCTTCCTATCCCAATTTCTTTCACTTGCCTGCCATGGGGGCACCAACCTATCAATTGGGTGTCAATTGGGTGTCATTCCTTTAGCTCAAGGTACTGTGCTTCTATAGGAATGACAATTTCCCTGTCAGGAATAATCTGAGAAGGTCATTTTCAGATTTATAAGGCCCTAGGAGAAAATTATTTTGACAACAGAAGATTGATTCAAGTTTTGATTCAAAACTGCTGTGAAAGGTCCTTAGCATGTGATGCTTCCACAAAAGCAGACCACTAGAAGTGTGGCCTCATAAGGTGGGACGTGGCTTGGCAGGGCCTCCTTAGGAGAATGACAGGGGCAGAGTTCAGGTTGGGGAAGTGGAAGTATAATAAAGTTTTCAAAAGGGTATGACTATGAGTTTGGTGGGTGATAATCAAACACATTTTTTTCTACTTTCCTACTTTGGTGAAGGCTCAACATGGTGGTCACAGATGTTTTCTTCTCTCAAATGATAACATAAACAACTCAGGACAAGACGTAGCACCTCTGTAACAGAACTATAAGAAGGTTCTTTCCCTCTTTCCTAAGGATTTATCAGAATTTTGTCTCATTTTGAACTCATTTACAATAGAGGAGCAGTTTCAGACTGAACAAGATCCACTAGATGTTTTTTAGTGACTTGCATGTATGTGCTATATAGAGATTATTATACATTATTAGTAAAAACTTTTTAATAAATATTTTATTTATTTTAATAGATAAACACTTTAAATCAGTATGTGTAAGTTAACATGTTCATTTAAATTAATAAATATTTAAAACAAATATGATCATTTAAATCAGTTATGGTCATTATAGGAGTTTTGATGTGGGTTGGCTTTTGGAAAATAAGACTCTGTAGACAAAATAATAAGAGAACAAATTGTTTAAATGGAGTTAAAATGTTTTTCTAGGTTGGAGAGCCTCAGATTGTCAGATTTTTATTAATAAAGTCTGAAGGAAAAGATCAGGTGGAGGCGTTAGGTCCAAGTAGTCAATCACGAGGTTGACACTGAGGGAATAGGACCTACCTAGTATAGTGAGACCTGAAATTCAGGAGTTAGGGGACCCCAGAAGCTGTATTGAAGACCTTTTGGTCTGTGTCTTACCCCTTTATTTATAATGTAATATTCATGAAACCAAGAAAGATACAAAGCTTCTTTGGTGTTCATTGGTATTCATCATTTCCCGGTGTATCAATTCATTTGATAGATGTTTATTGTTGAGAGGCATTAGACAAGAAGCCTCTGTAATATTTTATTAAATATTCCGTATGAATGAACAATCATCAGTGAAGAGGAAGAAAGACATGGCAGAAATATGCAAGAAAACCGTTGTTTAGAAATTAGAAAGAATAAAATCATATCAATTTAGAAAGGAACAGATGTTCAAACAATAAGCAGGAAACCATTAGCAACAGAAAAGAAAGTCCCGTTGTCCCATGATCCGGCGTACAGATTTTGATGGCCTTGCTGTCGAAACAGGACAACTCTAGAACAAGGTTAAGGTGATGTCGACCACATAAAGTACATTCAGGAAAAAAGCCTATTGAATCCTGAAACCTTCTCCTCCCCAAGTGACCACATTTTCTTCCTTTCAAGGACTGTCTTTATAGGTAGACTGTGAATAGACTTCCTGCATTTTGCCCTAGTTAATTCCCTCTTTTTCTTTTTTTTAAAAAAGGAGTAACTTGTCATAATCTGAGCTGTGACCCCACTGCTGGATTGGAATCAGCCACATAGTCCCTGTAGGTGTTATCTTTGATCATCAACTACGTGGATTAAACAGAGAACCACAGCTTGTCAGCCGGTGCAGAGTATTTGTCTCAAGTAGTAATTGACTGATCAAACTGGCATAGGCCTACTTTCTGACAGCATTGTTTCAGTTCCATTTCCTCTCTCAAGGGACTGACTGGGCCGGTCCGGGTCATTTCAAACATAGCAAAGTCTCTTCTTCTTGTTGCCTCAATATTATCACACTGAGGAAAATAACAGATTTACTTTGAGCAATGCAAACTAATACTGATTTGCCTTCAGTGATGAAATATATATGTGACAGCCTAGAAAGATTGACTTGAAAGTACGTCTCTTCCTCCCAAGATAGAAATTATGATTGTGTATGACTGTATATCAGTACACTGAACAATTTGAGTTATGGTCCAGGGACTTATGTTAAATTCAGGCTTAAAAACAATGTGGTTTACAAATTCTTTCCTTACTTGCCTTACAGTTTTCTTATTCTTTATTATCACCTTGCTATAAATTTCTATGGTGACTTCTGGACAATCTCCAGCCCTTGTACACACACACACACACACACACCACGTTTTTTACATTTAGCACTAGGAGTTGGGGTACCTATGTATTAGTTTAATTTGTTATGGAAAAGTGCTCTGATGATCCTAAAACATGCTCTTGACACATATAAGACCAGAGACTTTCAGCCACTAAACCTAATTCATCTGCCTCGTTCATACTGGGTTATCATAAATTTAACAAGAAGCCAACCTGGCCACCTTGCCTAGGCAAGAATTATCTCTATACATGTTTAAGGTAAAAATGTTGAGGATTCTTACCGGGCTGCGCCTCTGTGATCAGCAAAAAGGAAGAGAGAACAGACACCTAGTCAGAGAATGATGGATCAGTCAACAGGCTTGGGTAATAGAAGATTTCATAAACAGCTAACTAAACACACACTCCAGGTAATCAGGCCAAAGGAAGACAGGCAGTCATTGTGTTTGTGGCTTATTTAAACCATAATGAGGTTTTGGAGAACCTTAAGGAGAACCTATCCATTGCATAATATAGCTTTGCTAATGAGGATGTACTGGTTTCAGTTATGTGTACATACAGACAAAGCAGAAACATACAAGAAAATTTTACTGATAGATTTAAATGTCTTGTCATACAGAGTTTTTCTTCATATTGTTTGAGGAGGGGAGTTTTAGAAACTGGGTAGTACAGAGAAAACTGTTTCCCCACACAAAAGGGTGTTAGCAAACATCATAGACACGATGCATTTCCCACATAATTCAGGCTTTAATCGGAGCCTCCAAAAATCAGAGAGCAGGATTAGAGACATCTCTTCTTTGCCTGGCTCTTCTCTTTAGTGTTCTGTGGAATGAGTGCGGATGAGGACTTTTTTTAAAGTATATGTTCTTGGCCTGGAGTGATTTGGGCAGCCTCACCAAATGGGTAGAATGTGGTGGGGAAGATAAGGAGCTCCTGACAAGCACAGGTGCGAATGATGAAAATTGTCCAGCACCAATAAAACACTGGTGGACCAGATGATGCCTGGAAAAACACAAAATGCAGACCTATGACTTTTTTCTTTCACTCGTCAAACCTTGATCATGGCTGCTATCAATTTACCCCAACAATCTCTGGTTGCTCTCCCTCTTTGGGATTTTTCTGTAGTAACAAGAGTGACTATGATGTGAGTAGGGAAAGAGCTGTTGCTCAGTTTCTCTTTCAGGATATGGGCTAGCTTGTGAATTCACCAGAGGCTACCTGGGACCCAGTACCAGCCAAATTCCAAAATCCAAGCAAGAAGCACAAACACAAAAGTATCTAGCAGGTTGCTTAAATGAAAAAGATGATTCTACTCTCCATAACATAGACAAGAAATAAAAACCTATAGTCTTTTATACCTACTCCAGTTGATTTTACTTGTAATATTTTAGATATTATTATTTGCCATATTTTTCCAGTTCTGTTCCATACGGATCCCATCTTTCTTATAAATCTGTCTATATGCATGGATGCAATTTAAATGAAATTAGAAAAAGGACACGTTAATATGTATTTCTGGGCTTACATTCTTTTACTGACGAATTCATACTGTGTTTTGAGAGAAATCCAAGCACTCTTTTATATATTTAGACTTTATAATTCTTTAATGACCAGGCTAAAGTTCTTCACTAAAGAAGATGTGGGCATTTATGATTTTGCTTTAATTGCATGGCAAACATTTCCTTCTTAAAAGCAGCATAAAATACAGCAAAGAGGGGATTAAAAGTGACACAATTTCCCCCAAGATGATTATGAGAAATAATGCAAAATAAAATGTGTATTGCAACCATATAGAGGCAGAACCTTAAATTCAATAAACTTTGTTAAGATTATAGAGAACAACACTGTTCAAAATAATTTCAATTATATAAATTCACGCAAATTAAGTCCAGTGAATTAAAAACCTATATATTTTAATCAATATTTCCTGTTTGTATTTTTTCTAGTAAAAGATAACATGAAAAAAAGGAACATCAAGGAACATCTGTTGAAATTCATGTAGTCACAGGCTTATTAACCAAAAGCCAGAAGACCCAGCTAAAAGCTATGGAAAGGTCAGACCCAGAAAACCTCAAGGTCCACAATTAAAAGTGATCTGAAACCTGCAAAATAAAAGGAATTCCAGAAGTCAAATTGAAGGGCTTTCTATACGCTAATTATCACCATTAAGGAGCATAAAGCAGTTGTAAGTTCTGCTGAACACGGACAGCAAAATCATTACCCGCCAGGAGGGGAGAGCCTTTCCTTTTAAAAGTTTTATTTTACTCTTTCTCCTGTCATTTCCCAGGAACTTTGAGGCCTTTAGCATTCTATCTTTGTTCTACCGATGTATAGAATTTGCTTCAAAGGCGGAAGGAAACATTCAGTATCTGATCTTGATATATTCTGTAAGCTGAACACTCTCCATGTTAAATCACAAACTCAAAAGCTTGCAGGGCAAGGAGCAGGGGCGCTGTGCACGAGGGAATGAGAGTTTCACAAAGCTTTGGTGAAATGGCCACAACTCAGGGGCCCCATGCTTGCAGCACAAAAATATGGGCCTAATGCTGCCAGATCTTCAGAGTTGTCAGAGAAGACGCATATCTTGATTTTTTTTTAACTTCAAAGACTCTGGCTTTTAAATGGCATTAAAATTGTTTTTAACTGCACGACCAAACAAAACATCTATTCAGTTGTTCAGAATCTGCAGGTGGCCAATTTATCTCTGATTGCAGACATTTGTATCACACATAATAAGCTCTCAGCAAGTTTTTTTTAATCTACTGTTATTATTATTTCACCTGATTACTCAAACAGGGATTTTGCAATTGGTCTATTTGTTTTCTGAACAAATTTCTTGTGTTCCTAATTAAACATTAATTGCTCAATTCCTTGACTTCTCTTGACCTTCTGATGCATTCTGGAGAAGGTATTGAAAAACATTTTATTATCCCCTCTATTTTTATCTTGATGTTCAACTTAGAGATAAGTCTTAGCTTGTATTTTGAGGCTATTTTCAAAGTGGGTATGATTTGGTCACTAGAATGAAGATCTTCGGTCAGAACATTTTGCATTTCTAAAATTTATATACTTGGCTATATGAATACGCCTTCCTAAAAGAAAATACTTCAGCAAATGTCCTCACAGCACCCACAGTGTCCTTACCCACACCAGATTTGTTTTGTTATTTTTCTGCACAAAAGGATTAATTTAAATTCAGCTAAGTAGGCTAACTTAGTCTTTGCCAATGCGGGTAAGTGTTTTAAGATATTTATAGAAAGAAGTAACCAAACACAATCTGTCCGGCTTGTCAAAGTCACTAAATAACCAACCTCAGGTTTTGAAGCTTTACAACATCCTCATTTGCTAAAATTCAGTGCTATAGGGAAACAGAGGAAAATACGTGTAAAGCCACAAAGCACCCAACAAATATTATTTTTATACAGTCTAGTCATAGCAAATTCAGTCATTCATGGTAGTGAATTTTCTAGGAAAGAATTAGAATATATGATGATTATGTTTATTATTATGGTCCTAACCAGTTTCTTGTTTGCTTTCAAATGCTTCAGGGTGAAGATAACCTCTCTGGCAAGCACCTATTTGATGTCCCCACCCCTGCCAACTTTTGTGTTTGTCTATATTTAAATTTGTTCCCATATCTATTACAAGTCAGATGACTGTGAATGCCTGCCAGATCCAATAGGACTTGATAGAGATGATCTTCCGAAATTCCATTTAGGAAGAGACACAAAGAGCCTATTACTAACCAAGATATCACTAAAAGTTGACTGGTTTGAACAGCAACAACGTGGGCATTGCCAAAGAAAAACGAGGCAGGGGAGCAGGAGAAGGACTCATCCTTAGAGGCACAGCTAACAATGCAAAGGAGTACTTGTAGTTGAAATTGCTGTAAGAACAACAGGAGGAAAACCAATGAGGAACAAAGAGTTTTTAAAGCACCACGGATAAATTTCAGACTACGTAGTCCTGTCAATATTTGAAGTGGCCAAATCTGGATAATTCAGAGAAAGATTCAGGGTCAAAGAGAATAAATGAAATAGGCAAAATGCTGTTGACTGAAAAAAAAAGCACAATGCGAGAGTTGTGAGTTAAGCTTTATTTGGGGCAAAGTGAGGACTATAGCCTGGGAGACAGCATTTCTGATAGCTCTGAGAAACTGCTCCAAAGAGGTAGGGGGGCAGGTCAGTATACATGTGATTTTGATGAAGGGGGAGTACATGCAGTCAGGCACATATTTTTTGCAGAAGGTTGCTGCTAGTCATGAGGAACAGCCATCACCATGAAGGATTTTAGTGCTTTTCTATATACGAAGAGATGCAACAGTTGGGCTCATAAAATCTTCTCCTGAAAATATCTAACCATCTGAAGTTCTGCCAGTTTTTCCCAGAGCACAGATTGCCTCATTCCTGATCTCCACCCTGAACTCCTTTCAGGGAGTGTTGAAGGTCAGCAGCTGCAGTGGCTCATAATTTAATCCTTGTAGAGGTAGATGGAAAGTACCAATTTATAGTTGGCAATACAAAGAAAGGTTGCTGAAGCGCACCAACGATACGTATGTCACATACCATGTGACCCAGAGTTGATTCGCAGTTACACAGAAGTGGGCCATTCAATTTAGTAATAGTAATAGTTACAATCGTACTTATTTTATTTTTGGAAGCAATGTCATTGGGTCCATATTTTGACAAATTGTAATATTTTGATTCTGTCTTTTGTTCTTCCTGTGTCTTCTGTTCTTCCTTCCTCAAAAAATCACATGAAATTGTTACCAGTACATTTCCTGCATGTGGTACAGAGACTGCCAGGCTTGGGTCAATGGGCAGGATGGGAGGTTTAGCAATAATTACAGCATCCACTTAGGTGAGGTCAACAGACAACCAACTACTTCTCGGTGTGTGTTAACATGGAAACACAATATTTTCATATTTTCCACCGGAGAGGTCACGTGTGTCAGCCATGCATTAGCATCCTGGGAACATGTTCCCATAAATTAGGCAGCTGAGACAAGAACAGTGCATTTTTTTTTTTTTTTTAGATCTGTTTCATTGCTGCTCTTAAAAAAAAAAAAAAAAAGATGGAGGTACATCCTAACAGATCTGTACTGCCACTGAAAATCACCCTGGTGTTTAAAAGGACAATGTAAGAGGTATTTTGCACTTTATAAAGATCTTCTTTTTCTGTCTCTGACAACTTCAGAAGGGGATAATTTTTCTGATTAAAATTGAAAAAAAAAAAAGAAGAAAACAAGACAACTTCCCTTTCCTAGGCCAGCTTCACAAGCATCACTCAGGATGCTATCATGTTGTATATTCAAAGAAAATTTAACAAAGAAATGTTTGCCTAGCTCATGGTAGATATATGTAGCTTGACTAACCCAAGTAAGTGGAAGCTGCAATAAATGAAACTTAATACTAAAATATTTGAACATATGCCTGTGATTGAGGCGGAGGTGAATCTTTACAAAATTACCCTGTGGCCCTTAATAACAGGTTTGGAAAATCACTTAGCAACCAGCTTCCTTTTATCCCCATGGGGCATAATTAGACTGTGTCCTGGCTCACAAAGGTTTGTCTTTGAAAGTCAGAATCTTGTTTAGGTGTTGGACACAGTCAGTCATTAGATATGCAGACGATGAGAATGAACAGAGTAAACAACGTTTGGCCAAGATGTAGAAAGGATTTGTTGTTTCTTACCGGACTTTTCCTCTAAAAGCGTAGGCATGAGCAGGAAAAATAAAGAGAAAATGAAAGAGGTGAAATGTATATTCAAGAAGATACCACTCAAGGCTCAGAATAACCTTACTTAAAGCAGCTCTCTAAGGCACGGCTTTTATAAATGCTTCCTGTGGATGTCTGATATAGTCATACCCAGGCTGCCAGCTTTATACCACCCCAAAACATGCCGCTTGGCCATACTGATTGTTTTGAGCTGTAGGCACTTGAAAACAGCAAAATCAGGAGAGACTTTCTATGAACAACCCTAATCTGCTTAAACATAAATCTTCCAATTGTCATAAGGGTTTCACCAACCGGGAAGGACTGACTCAACATAGGAGTGGAGACCAGAAATCAACACCATGCCCAGACAAACTCTGTCACAAACTATCATATTTCCCATCTATGCTTCCAAGGGTCCATTCATCTTCCCTAAATTACTCTCCCTTAAGAAGCCTCCATCCCTCTCCCTTTTCCCTGTTAAGACGGTATTTAATCCTGAATTCTGAAGACACCTCTTCGAGTTACTCAATTTTCCTGAGTGTTTGCCAGGTATACAGGAATAGACATGTTAATAAACTTATGCTCGTTTTCCTCTTGTTAATTCTGTCTTTTTGCTGAAGAGTCCCAGCTGAAAACCTAAGACGGGTTGAGGTAGTTTTGCCTCCTGTCCAAGTTCAAGTGATAGAGGACATAGGTGTGGTCTCCATTTGAGCACATTCTAAGCTCTCTTTTGAATGGTTTACTTTTATCAAATAGATTTGTACTTTCAAAACAGAGAATTATGCTTTGTAATATTGAAAGGAGCGGGAAAATTCCATGAATGCATTGCAGCCAAGCATGAAACTAAAATGTGAGATTTTCCCAAAATTCTAATCTTGTCAGGGAACCTGGTACCTAATATCTTCTCCCAAGATACTCTGGCTAGAACCATCAGTTCTTCCATACCATCCTTCATTTGTCCCCACCCCGCATTGGGCAATGACAAATTATTTTCCTGGTGAGTGGTCCCTGGCCCCTGGGAATGCTCTTTTCTTTCCTCCACAACTGCCTTAATGAGGGCTTAATTTCTTGCTGACAGTAGTACTCCACCAAGCTCCTCCATATTTCATCTCCTAAATCCATCCTTTGTACCATCCCTAGAATTACTTTCCAAAAATAGTGAAGTCAATGTATTACTCTGCCCTGCAAAAACCGCTCTATTATTCAGAAAATAGAATGCAACCTCCATTCTGTAATTTAATGCCTTTGTGATGGGCTTCATCTTACCTTCACTCCCTCGTCTTCCACTGTTGTCTGTATGAAGCCTACACTTAGCTGCTGACACTCCTTCTCGTCTCCTGAACTTGTAGTACACTCACACTTCCCTGCCTTCTGCTCAAGCTGCTTCTTCAGCCTTGATGCCTTTTCCCTCCCTCTCAATTACCATCTTACTTATTCTTCAGGGCCAGTAACATTTCCTCTATGAGGGCCTTCCCCAAGGGCCTTTCCAATTAGAATAAATTGTTCCCTGGCATTTATTAGCCTCAGAGAAAACAGAGGTACAAACGGGTAGTATACATTTTTGCAGTTCTTATTTTGTTCTGTATTATTTAGATGTCTCCATTCGATTATTAGCTCCCAGTAATGGTTATGAATAACCTCTGTCTAGCCCCAAACAGAGTGCAAATCACACAGTAGGCACTCAAAGCATGTCTATGAATTTTATTTTTGTGGTCATTAAAACATTATACAAATGTTTGAAGCATAGTGTCTTTTAAAATATAGAAAGATGGGGGGCTTCCCTGGTGGCGCAGTGGTTGAGAGTCCGCCTGCTGATGCAGAGGACACGGGTTCGTGTCCCGGTCCGGGAAGATCCCACATGCCGCGGAGCGGCTGGGCCCGTGAGCCATAGCCGCTGAGCCTGCGCGTCTGGAGCCTGTGCTCCGCAACGGGAGAGGCCACAACAGTGAGAGGCCTGCGTACCACAAAAAAATAAAAAATAGAAAGATGAATTGCTCTCTGAAATAAGGCTGAATTGTATATAATATATAGCCCAAGGGATATGGCCCCAGTTGTAATGGTTCCTTCACCAGCTCCTATAAATGTGTCACTTAGCTCCTATTTAACTGTTGATCTTTCTGCCCATTAGTGACCTCAGGGGCTGATATGTGTTACCAAGGCTCCAAGGAATTGGCACAGCTTTGCACAAACACTGGTGTAGAGCTATGTGATCAGCTCTCAATGCTCTCCTATAGCAAAAAGAAAACGAGTGTTTCAGCATAACTGAGGCTCAAGATAGGGCCCACATCCTAGGTGCTGCTTTCAGACCCAGACCCTTGCGAAGTAGCACAGAAAAATGAAAATGCTTAAGGTCCAGGTCCTCGATTTACAAACAGAAAGAATTTTGGGGTTAAAATCAAATAGCTTCAAAGAAGTTGTCATGGAAGGAGGTGCAAAAGTTTTTATATATTCAAATTAGCTTAACCCCTTATTTTCTGCTTGCTTTTGCGCAAGACATACTGTTCCTCAGTTCCATAGGCTGTAAAGTAGGGATGATTGCTATCTTATAGAACAGTTGTGAGGATTAAAAGATATGGATGATAGAGACAGATAAAATTCACTGAGAATTTACTATTATTGTTTTACCTTATGAGGTTGGTGTCATTATTATTTCTAATTTACCAGTGAGGAAAAGGAAGGTCAGTTGCGTTCCAAGGTCACGTGGTTACAAAGGATGAGAGTGGGACTAGATCCCAGCTTGTCTAACTCCAGAAAGCCTGGGCAGGGGTGGGCTCATGGCACAACCCAATTCCCCTGGCCCTTATCAGCACTGGGATTTAGAAACAACAGAGCTAATAGCTTGCAGATCACAGAGCCTGGAAAATAATCTTGGAGTTTTCCAATGGAAGGAGTTAAATAGGTCATGCCTGTCTATCATAGCAGGTCACAGGGAATGAACTTTTCAGAGAGTGAGCTTGTATTTTTAGGCATGGTGTCCGATCTTAGAATTAAACTCTGATTATACAGGTAAATTTCTCAGCCTCTTTGTAGAATTAAGTGCATTTTATTAAATTAGAATCAGAAGAATAAACATGAACACAGGAGTGACAAGGGCCCTCCCCTCCCGCCCACTCCAGGCTAGAAGATGATTAAACCATCTTTATTCAATATGTTGTTTTAATTGTTAGCAGCTATCAACACCTAGGCTATGGCCGTTTGGCTTAAGGGTTTCTTCAGAATGTTAAACAACCAGAGATAAAACACGACAAGACAATTCTCCTTTGGGGAAAGCAAATATATTTCTTGATTTAAAATGAACTAATAGCATCAGAGTGATTTTTAATTACGGAAAAGATAATAAAAGAAACAAAAAAAAAGACATGTATACCTCCAGGTACTCGTGTTCACAGAAACAAAGTCAGTGAATTTTTGGATTGAACAATATATATACCTAAAGTATAACCACTGTCTCTAAGTGCAGGGATGTTCCTGTCCTATGGCCTGAGATAACATAATTCTCCAATTTGCAAGCCTTGTTGAAAGGTAGTTCATCCTTATGATCGAGGAAGCTTTCCAAGGAGCACACAGACCCCTGCCCTCTGTGGATGGAGTCTCTCTCTGGCTGCATTATCCTAAATCACTTTCTAATGCAAGTAGTCATTCAAGTTAGGGCTTGTTGAAGCCTTCATTCTGCACGAAGGGCTAGAAATCTGCAGCATTTAAAACTGAATTCTGTTGGAGACCCAGACCAAAGCTAACTGAGGTGAATAGAGAAAATATACACCAGAGTTTCAATGATCCTTACATGGAGATTTTGTGCTCTAAATACACCCCTGTCCTCTGGACAAGGAACTGAGCTGCCATGGGAATTTTTGGCATCAAGTTTCATAGAGTGGGATCAAGACACAAAAAGCCAGATCTAATTTAGAAGCTTTTTAAGAGTCCACAATTGTTTAACCTTAAAAATAGGATAGCTATATTTTGAGTCTATATTTTAGCTAATGAGATTTTTTATAGATATAACCACTTCCTATCAGTTATGTATGAATAGTCAGGTATTCACAAGGAGCAAAAGGATTATTTACTCATTTATTAAACCAGTAACTGATATTTATTGGGTACCTCATAAAGACCAGACACTATTCTTGGTACCTTGGTGAACAAAACCATAGGAACAACAAACAAAAAACTTCAATGAGCTTTTTGGGGGGCAGGGGAGGAAATAGATAATAAATAATGAATATAATAAGTAAGCAAAGTATTTAGTATTTTAGAAGATGATAAATGCAATTTTAAAAAGTAGAAAAAATATAAGGGTTTGGGAATACCAGGGTAGAGAGTTTTGTGATTTTAAATAAGATGGTCAGGAGAGGCCTCACTGAGAAGGTGACTTGAACAAGCATCGAAAGCTGAGAGGGAGGTGGCAGTGCCAGTATCTAGAGGAAGAGGGCACAGCCAGGGAGCTGGGAGGGGTGGTGTGAGAAGGAAGAGTGGCAGGTGTTAGTCTGGGGTCGTGGTGTCCCCACCGTGAGGGTCTTGAAGACCAATGTGAAGATTGGCTTCGCTCTGCTCCCAATCAGGAGTTCTCAGCATGGACGTTTAGTCACTCTTGGTTGCTGAGAAGAGGCATTGATGAAACAGATGAAACAAGACCAGAAAATGCCTGGATGTGACATATGTTGTTGTTTTTCACTACTCTTTGGAAGCTTCTTTTGATTCCCCATGTACCTGCTAAAAATAAAATAAAATAAAGATGGGCTTCACACAGGCTGGGAGGTAGAAAGAGAGTTTCAACTGGGCAAAACAGAATGAGACCAGTCCATCTTGCCTTCCCTCTGTGTCGGCCACTTCAGGAGGAGCAGCTCAGACTGGCGTGCACAGCTCTGTACCACAGCTGTGCTGGTGGCTGATTTGAAACAGTAGTTCTTAAGGTCCAGTTAGTGGCTGTCCTTTAGATAATATAAGAGACAGAAGGAAACTTCACCTTCATTCTGTTTAGAAATGAAATTTCCCCCAGTCTTTGAGGAAACATTTTCTGACATAATTAACATGGGTGATTCACACTCTAAGATTTTTTTTTTCTAAAACAATGAAAAAGTACATTCATTGCTGTAGATGATTTCTGGCACTAAAAAAAAAAAATTCTCCTTTAAAGAACAAAGGGATAGATCCTTTTTTCTTATACTGTTATACTTACTTTTATACTATTATTCATACATTTATAGAAACTCTTTAGTATAAAAATAAATATAACAGTGTAAAAAGATAATAAAGTATCTACCCTTTATTCTCAAGGTCATGGACCACTAAGTGACTGAAATCTGAGATGAGAAAACAGACATCTCATTAGGATGTATGGGATTAGGGGAAGAGAATTATGACAAAAAACTGGCAGCCTCAGAAAAGGACACATTAATAAACTTTAGAAAAGAACCTACAGATAACTCCTATAAGAGAATAACAGTTATTGTTCATACTGATCATCCATCTGATAACGAAGAAAAACTTGGTTGAGTTGAAGGGGAAAAGATAAAAAATTTTCTCTCTTTATAAAATAATGCGAGGGATATAAGTTGTCTCATATCCCAGTGAAACACCAAGTTCCGTATACTTCCCACAGTGAAGAGCATCCTTCTGTTCAATCAACCAACAAATTTTGTTTTGTTTTTGGCTGCACCGCGTGGCTTGTGAGATCTTAGCTCCCCAACCAGGGACTGAACCGGGGCCCTGGCAGTGAAAGCGCCTACTGGACTGCCAAGGAATTCCCAGCCAACAGGTATTTTCTAAGTACCTATTACGTGCCATTCAATGTCCTAGACTCTAGAGGAAAGGCCCTATTAAGGCAGGAGTAAGAACCTATAACTTCTGGGTGCAGGATGAGTTGTCATTAACCCAACACTTGCTGAATTGTTCACAAGTTATGTTTCTGTTACAAACTTATTTTCCAAAATGATTGCTTCTTTACAGGGCCCATTCTATCCCGAATACACCATTACCTAATAAAAATGGTTTTAAACTCAACTCTACACTGGTAGGACTAACACAACCAAGGCAGAAGACCTTAAAGATAGAAAAATTAGCCTTTTTGATTACAATTAGCATTGTAATTAAAAGATTAAAAGCATATAATTCAAGAATTTGCTACCTCTGGTTGAGGACATCCTAACATTTTTATGTGTGTCAATATTGTAAGTCTATTGTTTCATTCAATTAGATTTTAACTTGGTAACAGAAATTGAGGGTTAAGGTCTCTGCTCTGGTGTTCATGTTTCTGGAACCCCCAATCAGATTAGGTTGTCTGAGATAGAAGAACACAATGAAAGAATCTGCAGTTATGCAAGGAAACTCTAACTCTTACATCTCACAAAGGGAAGCAAAATACCAGGTACTCAGAGGGTACAACCAGTATTAGTTGGAGAAATAATAACAGAGGCAATCCAGATTGAATTAATATTCTGCTCATTTTCAAGGAGATCAGAACATATAACAGTTCAGGGATTTCTTCTTACCATCGTAGGCTGGGCATAAGGGTTTGGAAAAATGATATTTTAATTTCAAATGTCAGGGAATGGGAGCAACAGAGAATTCCCTAAGAAAAAACAGTTAGTAATGAAGGAAAGAACATACACATATCAGATATGAAACAAATTCTTCTGCGAGTAAGTCGCACGGCTTACTATAATGCAGGAAAGAGAAGAATATATTTTGAAAAAGGAAGATCCCACCCATCTCCCCGTCTATCCTTCTCTATAAGGCCTGGAAAAAAAGAGATACATCTCATGTGCCAACTCCAGAAGATTTTGGCCAGGCTGTTTGCAGCTCTGTCTAGAGGGGGCTTCTCAGACTACATCTGGGATGTGGGATCTAGTCGCAATGTCTGCTGAGGGTTTGGAAGGGGAGTGGCAGTTTATATGCTTCATGCTTGACATCCCTGATCTAATCCCAACCCAAATCATGTTTGATGCGTTGAACCCAAGCTGAGCCTCTCCCCTCCAACTCGTTGTACTGGAGGTCTGGGCTGAGCACTTAGCATCAGAATGCATGCAATCTTTACCTTCCCCTTGCACCGTGCTGAGTTTCTACCAGGAGTGAATGCCAGCGTGTAGGAGACTGGAGCTCTCTTCCCCCACCGATGACTCTTTGTTTTTACTGAACTCAATGGGGTGCTGAACCTTCTGCCCAAGAGAGGACAGGAAAGGGAGTGGTGTTACCAAGCAGCAGCAAATTCAGGGATTTTGCTCGCTGGCAGGCTAATTTGGGGGTGGGGGGTCACCTGGAATAGGCAAACAGCACCAGACTGTCCTCAATTAAAAGCTATCTCCTCCTCCCCAGATTTTTTGATTAAATAACTCCATTATGGATGGCAAATCTCCAGGAACAAGATTAAACTAATTGCCCCTTCATAACTCAATGTCAAATTCTTTAATTCCTTGTATCACTGAATTTTGCAGGGGAAAGAGAGGAGGCAGTAGCACACATGCCAGGCTAGGTCAACTCCTACTCTCTCATCATTTCTATCAACCCTCTTCTCCTTGACTTTGCTCAAGTCCTCCCTCGCTATTTTTATTCTCTTTCTTCCTCCCACAAGTCTCTGAACTTAAGGAAGAGAGAAATGGAGCTGAAAAGGGAACCGATACTTACAGAGCCCCTTCCTAGGTGATAGGCACCGAAGTGGGCATTTTGCAACATTACCTCATGTCATCTTTACATCAGTCCTGAGAAGGTAGGCATTACTGTTCCCATTTTACAGACTTGGGAACTGAGATGCTGAGTTAAGGAGCTTGCCCATGGACACAGAGATAATAAGATACGGATTCAAAAGCCTGTGTTCTCTCTACTTAACCAATGGGCTTCAAGGAAGTGCTCTTTTTCTTGGTCCCCTTGCTATAGCATCAACCTGCCCCTAAAACGGAGCACTTCCCGTAGAGATTCTTGGGCCAGAATATGCACAGCAGAGTATTAAAGTTGAGAGGAATTTAAAAATAATTGAATCACAGACCCTGACTCAATGTAGATGAGAAAATATACTGTGGTGGTTTTTATTTGTTTTTTTTTTTTTTTTAATATACTGTGTTTTTAACTTGGCAGAAAGGAGGCAGATGCTGGAGTTCAAGTCCTGGCCCTCAAAACTTCAGCTGCCTCTTGATCTTTCGGAGTTGATGTCTTCCGTAAAATAAGGTGAGCACCACCTCCCTGCCTACTTAACAGTGTAGCTTGCTCATTACATCTTTCTGATCATGACAGCTTTTGTAAAACATGAACCATTATTATAATGAACCATCCATATAAAAAATGCTTGCTGATTGATTGATTAGGGGAACTGAAATATACGAGTCATATAAAAACAAGGTGTCTTTCTTTAACATTTAAAACAAAGGTGACACAGCAGCAATTAAGCCTATCAGCTCAGCCTTGCTCTCTTGTCACGTGGAACACAGGAGAGAGTGTATGTAGAGTGACATGCGCTCTTTAGGCACCATTATAGTGATAGCCTTCAAAGAGTTTGTGAGTAATCAGAAATTATTTGTAAAATGTTTTGTATGAGTTATTGAAATTTTAATTTTTTCCTCTGGAAAGAGAAACAGTAGCTTTCATCAAAAGTAGTATAATATAGTGGGTAAAAATTTTGAATTGGAAACCAGAACTTCTGAGTTTAAATCTCAGCAACTTCACTTACTAGCTGTGACATCTTGGGTGAGTTAATTAATTCTTCTATGCCTCAGTTTTCTCATCTGTAAAATGAGGGTAATAATAGTACCTATCTCATAGGGTGGTTGTGTGGATAAATGAATTAACATATGTGAAGCAACTGAAACACAATCAGTGAGCAAATTTTCATAGCTGCCAACCAGCAACACCATCGCCATCGTAAGTTCTCTAAGTGGTCTCTGACCTTAAGGATGTTTATGAGTAGTCACCATGAGACACACTCCATTGTTCTGATTAAAAATAGCTATCATTTACTAAGCAACTCCTTTGGGCCTTACGTAAATATAATTACAAAGTACTAACTACTTTACATGCACTACTTCCTTAATTTTTAAAAGGATCCTATGAGGTGAATAGTATTATTAAAATGATTTTACACCTGATTAAGCCTTGACTGGGGCTTAAAGGTTTAAGTAACTTACCCAGGCTCATGTGGATAATGAGTGCAGAGCCAGAATGCAAACTTGATTCTGACTTATCCCAGAGCAAAAATTTGTAATCAGTATAGAACTAAATGCTTCTAGTTAAGGACAACTTCTCAAGGTAAGTCAGCAGTGATCCTAGACTCACCAAAGAACAAAAGTAAAGGAATCAACGGCAGCTCATGACACAAGGAAAAGATGATATTGCACCAAGAATTAAAATATAGCATCTGTCTTTTCAATTCCAGGAAAGCTATGAGAGCCACAAGATTCAAAGTACCTAGTGAGCAAAGCACGTCGCTGAAGATGTGTCCCTGTGGGTTCTGGAAGAAACGGAGATGTCTACCTCTGAGATCCTGAGAGGGGTGAGGGAGTCAGGAGACTGTGAAATGGAGGCCAGAGGGGAAGCTGACCACATAGGCCCACATATTCAATCAGGACTGAGTGAAGACAGGACCACAAGGGGAAGTTCAACCTCTATGTACTGCTTGTGACATCAGCTATACATTGTTTTCTGATAAGCTTGTAGTTAGTTAGCACGAAGGTTGGACCAAGTGTGTCCAATATTTCTGATGCTAGCTCTCAGTGCCTGCTACATAGAAGGTGCTTGCCAAATATTCGGTGAATTGATTCGAAGGCTGGAAAATTATGTCATTTCTCCATGAAATAAATTTGGTGGGGATGCACAATATAGGATCCCATTGGGAATGCTAGTCTTCAGTACGGTCTCCTGAAGAAGCACCACACTTATTCAAGGGATTTTGTTAAAACAAAATTAGGGATGCTAAAACAGGAATGCTTCTGGAATGAGCTTCAAAACCAATCCACAGGCATCACAAAACAAGTTATTTTATTAACACATTTTCCCAGTTTGATACTCAGAGTAATTACTGGTCTTGGCTCTAAATGACTTTTGGTCATTTGGGTTTCCTGATTTATCACCATTAATGATATTCTTAAAAATATGCCCCAGGCTCTGCAGACAATTCTAATAACAACAATCAAATAATCCCTAAATGTAGCATCTGAGTGCTTTCTATATTAACTCATGCCACCCTTACAATAGCCCTGTGAAGTAGGTATGGGAGTTATCTTCACCTACTAATGAAGAAACCATGACTCAGGTTTTGTCACTTGCGCAAAGCAACCCCAGGTAAGAGGCAGAGCCCAGTTATTTGAGTAATTGTGACATCATTGGAATAAGGGTCTATTTGTATCTCCCTCAAATTATCTTAAAGGGAATTAATGGTATTCCATTGTGTATTGAATTTTCATTTTGTTGTTTTTATAAGGGCATATTTCCTTATAGTCCAATCTTGCACCCGTTAACTTATTTAGCCCCTTTGAGAAATTTTTACTTTTTAAGGACAAAACCACTCGTGGAAGATATAATAGAGGTTTGCTTCTACCCTGAATGTAAGGAGTGTGGTATCAAGGGAAGCAGATAGCAGAACTCTTTATCTCATATCTCTCCTTCCATCTTCTCCTTTAAAGGAAAGATCTTTACATTTTATTAGCAGAAAGAGATGGACTACCGTGTAAGGTAGGTGTTCATTTATTCCCATTTTAGACATGAAGAAACCGAGACTCAAATAGGTCTAAGAAACTTGCCTAAGTTTGCAAGAGGTTGAGTTCAGGTCTAACAGATTCTAATATCTTTCCTATAAAATAAGCTGGCACTGTATGCTAGGTCCTTCAGGGGTTAAGTACAAAGTTTCTATTTGTGTTTAAAGAAATATCAATCACAAATGTCCAGTATGGAAAAATTTGATTTAAAAGTAGTTCCTCTAAAAGGTGGAGATTTGGTTCAAAATTAAAATCTAAGATAATCAAGAGACTGCCCAAACCTCTTTAACTGAATTCAAGGCTTGAAATACAGATACATTATAATCCAGGATATGAAAAGACAGAATGCTTTTAGGGCAGGGGACTAGAAATGGGGGAGCAAAGCCATGACTCTCAATAAAGGGTCAAGAGTTAGATTAAAAAATTATATATATACAGATATAGATAAATACATACATACATACATACATATTAGTGTGATGGTTAATTTTATGTGTCAACTTGATTGGCTATCAGGTACCCAGATTAAACATTATTTCTGAGTGTGTTGTGAGGGTGTTTCCACGTAAGATTAGCATTTGAATTGGTGACCCTCCCCTATGTGCGTCAGCATTATCTAATCTATTGAGGGTCTGAATAGAAAAGAGGTGGACAAAGGAGGAATTCACCCCCATTTTCTGCCTCATTGTTTGTGCTGGGACACACCTTGTCATCTTCTGCCCTCAGACTGGAATTTGCACCATCAAGTCTTCTGGTTCTCAGGGTTGAGGCTCAGATTGAATTATTTCACCAGCTTTCCTGGGTCTCCAGTTTGTGGACAGCATGTTGTGGGACTTTTCAGCCTCCATAATCACGTGAAGCCAATTTCTTATAATAAATCTATCATCACCCTCTCTCTCTCTCTCTCTCATCTATCTATACACATATATACATATATCCTGTTAGTTCTGTTTCTCTGGAGAACCCTGAACAATACAACCAGTAATAAAGAAACAAACAACTGCAAAGTACTATGTACACATCAGGTACTGTTACTAGGATATTCTGTGTGCTTTCTTCATTCACTCATTTATTGAATAGCTATCTATATGCCCAGCGTGTGCCATGTACTGTGCTAAGCACAGGGAACAAAAAGTCAAAGAAGATTTGATCCTTCCAGAGACCAACCATAATCTACAGAAAAATTCCATAAGGACCATTATTACCCTCACTTTACAGAAAAGGAAACAGAAGCTCAGAAGAATTATAGGACTTATCTAAGGTTACATAGGTAGAACATGGCAGACCTGGGTATTATTATACGGCTACCTCCTATTAGCCCAAGATTCTAGAAGAAATTATTTATACAAATGGCCAGAAAGCACTTGGAAAAGAATGTGGTAACAAGAGGTGCCAAAATATGCCATGTAGATTTGTCTTCAGAAGGGCTTCTCCCACAGCTGTTAGGAGTGCTATTGGCAGACAGCCTTCAACTGTCAACACTTCAGGATCTGACTCAGCTGCAGAGAGCCACCTTGGCGAAGGCCATGCCCCTTTCTTAGTCTGCCCATATTGGAGCACTAGCTGTATAAAGGTTATCGATCTCAGCTAAACCCAGGACAACCCGGAAGGGTCATTCTAGCTCACAAGTCCCCCATGTGATTAGCTTAGGCTGTTGTTGGATGTGCAAAACAGCTTAACTTCTCCCTCTGCCCACCCTACCCCACAGGTATTGAGCCCAACATCCTGCACACTAAACTCGGAATTGGAGTCAGCATGCTGCACGGAAAACCTGTTGAGAAAAGGAGGGACTCTGTTCTTTTTTCATCCTCCAAAGAGCACAACTATAACATGAACAAAAGTTACACAGAGACAGCATTTGGGTTTAATAAATTTCTTTCAACAATGAAACAGCCTTCCTCAAAAAGCAGTGAACTTTGTAAGATAGAAGGAGCACTATTACTGTTGGAGGCATCTCTATCAACCAAATAAGTTGGTATTTTACTTAAATTTGTTTCTTTTCATCCTTCTGCTGGCTAACACATAGCATAACATAACTGGTATTTAGAAATTAGTGATTAGAATTCTCTAAAAGGAAACTTCCTAGTTTCAATAGGTTCTGGGAATAATTTTAAGATAGATGGGGAGGAAATCCCATTTTCCAATAACTCCCCAAATTTATCTGAGATTATTTAAGATATAGTGGCACAGAAACTGTGTCAATATCTACCAATATCCATTCACTCCTTTATCTTTTAGTAACAGAACCCTGAATTTTAGCTGGTTATATGTGTATCCAGCCAAAAACTACATTTCCCAGACTCTCTTCCAGCTAATATGGCCATATGACTAAATTATGGCCAGTGGGATCTGGGGGGCAGTGATGGGTACAACTTCTGAATTCAACACTCAAAAGAAACCACTTGCCTTTTATTTTCCCTTTCCTCCATCCCAAGGCTGGAACATGGAGGTGTTTTGTGATGGTAAGGCACCAGCATCCTTGAAAAGGTAGAGCAATAATACAGAAAGTTCCTGGGTTCTTGAATAACGCCTGGAGCAAGACTCTATTACCCATCTGGACTGCCTACCAGCTTTGACTCTTTTGTGGGATAGAAATAAATCATCCATTTTTTTAAAGCCATGACTATTTTGGTTTCTGTTAAAGCATCTCTACCAATATTCTAACTCATACAGATCCCAAATCAACAACTAAAACCTGGGTGGTTTTCCTTCTTTACCATATCAGCATGATATCTTACTAGGAGACCACAACACGATAAGAATAGAAATTAACATTTGCCTGTGAGTTGACCTCTGCATCCTCCTGTCTTCTTTTTTGGTGCTTGGCCTTGTCCTGGTCCATACTATACTTGATTTCTATATAAAAATCAAGGGCCCAGGTGAGATCTGAACTGGAATTATGTTCATTTGTCTGTAGAGTAAGATTTTTGCCAGTAGCTAAAACCCTGATTTTCTATGTTGCTGAAGCTTTGTTTTGGGGAGGAGTAATTTTCAGATAGGTTTGTTTATACTGTATATACACATAGATATATATGACACATTCATCCATCCATTCATTCATTTCATTCATTTATCGAGTCATTTGACCATGATGTATATACAGGAAACCTATCCAAATAAAACGAAAATCAATTCATGATAAGAGATATCAAACGGGTTACAATTCATTAATACATATTCACAGATAGATGAAAAGAACAAGTGAAACACAACTTTATCTTAAAATTCTTCAAAAGAAATAGAAATCAGAAATTCAATTATGAATATGTTATGAATTATGTTATGAATAGCTTATCATTTGGAATTTTCTTTATTTCTAGTAGTGTAACAATTGATGCTTTTGTAGCGTAAGAACCATAGCCTAAATGAAATATTCTGATATATCATTAACTGGTATAGGTCCTATTTCTCTTTTTGTACCTGAATTAAGTGTAGCTGTGTGAACGTCTGACTGCTTGGCTGGAAACATCTAAAGCTGTGCAAAGCATTCCTCATTTTTATCATGGCACTAACTAGATTTCAGAAGGTTATTTCTATTTATCCAGTTCTGGAGATAAAGTTCTACCTATGTCATTGGTGAAATGCACCTATATTTGGTTATGGGTTATCTAGAAGAGGGCATGGATTCTAAAGCCAAGAATATGTTTCCAGTCCAATCGCTCTTTACACTTATGTTTATCCAGAAACGTGCCTACCTTTCCCTAAAGCAACAATCACAGCTCATTTTCTTACAGTTAATGTCAAAAATCACAACTCTTTGGGAATCATAGTAATGAGAGAGCCAGGTTCTCACAGTAGAGGAAACCAGCTGGGAGTGTGGAGGCAGTAGTGGGGGGGGATCCCTTGGTTTGTGGGGCTGCAGGGCTGCAGGAATTGCCTAACCCTGGGATTACTTCCCTGGGTGTCTCCATCTAGTTTTAACATTGTTTCCCTAACATCTTTTTGTCAGTCTCAGCCACGTCATGTCAATATACCACTTTAAAAACTGGTGTTGGGAAGAGCTCAGAGTGACAACCACTCTCCTTGCTGTACCCTCATTATCTGGGAGGAGGAATGACTTGGGCAGGCATATTCATTCTGATAGAAGGGACTTCCCCTTTCCAAGAGTCAACTAGCTTTCAGCAAATATATCCCACACATGTCTGGGATCGTTCTAATAAGTTTTCTTTCACAGAAATTTGTTCACTGAGCCCCATGAACTTGCCTTCTTACACTTATCCTGGTAGCTTTCAAATGACCACTAGGTTTATTACACTCTACAGAGAAGTGGATATAAACTGGTTTCAGGCATTGAAATAAACTTTTACAATTGATAAAAAATGATTTAGTAAAAGTAGAAAATGATTTGAAAGATGTTAACTGAAAAGTGAAAGTGTGTACAGTTAAAATGCCCCTATTACTAGAAATCACCTGTATTGTAGACCAACATGTGAATTTAAAATCTGTACCCTCCATGGCAGAAGGGAAAGAAAACTAATACATGTTATGCCTCCCTTTTCAAGAAAACATCTTAAGATGGCAAGTGAGTATGATTAAAAATTACCTGAAATATCATTTGCTGTGGTTGACTACTATTAGCAATCATGTTAGTTGACCCTAACCGTAGAGGTAAAGGCCATTATAAGCACTAAGCACTAAAGAAGGCATCTTTATAGACTTTATTCATCCCAGGCAGGCAAACATTTATTCCCAAAGGATGGGTGATTACAACTCCTTTAGAAAGGTTAGTCGAGATATTCCAGAAGCATCTCAAAAATGGTTCAGCATTTATTAATTACCTCGTTCATGGGAAATGCTGCAGGGAGAGCACATTTCTCTAAAGAAGATGCCAAGAAGCCAAGAACATATTAGCTCCTAGTATGAGAGCCTTCATCTGCTCTTCACAGCTATTTTTAGAAAACAATTGCAGCATTTATCAAGTACTACAGAGAAAACACTGTAAATGTTGGAACTCAGAATGCAGCAGTTAGAGAAATTTAGTAGATAAGAATTGGAGAAGGAAGTACAACTTGTAGAAAAATACAAATTTGATTAATATAAATAAGGCATACCTGTATCTGAGGTGCCTAAATGATGAGATTATTTAAAGCAATTTGATAATAAAATATAATGAAGCTTATGAATTTTAATATCTTTTTAGGCTATGATCTATGATGTTAGATTAATATTTCTTTTTGAAGCATTAGCAATGAAAAGGGTTTTTATTTTCCTAAAAAAAAGCGATTTTCTTGGTTTTCTTTCCATGAGTTTTTATGTTTTATATCATAAGAGATGACATTAAGATGTGTTTTTAAAAATCACTATTAGTAAATTTGTATACTTCATATTGTTTTTAGTTGTTTCAGGAGTAAGTCTGGATAATCTTTATGTTATTCTTTCCTTCTTTGAAAAATGATTACAGGAAAACATCAAAAAGAAATGTGATCTCGTGCATTTTTACCATTTTGAAAAGCACAGAAACTGCAATATAGAATGAGCATAACTTTCCATGGCTAGAACGAGCTGCTTCAGGTTTATAGACTTCATAAAATGGTGACCGTATGCAGCCTTCAGTTTAAGAAGTTTCTGATCTACTTAACGTGTATGGGCAGAGCACAGCTCTCTGTCCAACCTCACCAAAGCTTGAAATAAAATCCACTCACCACTGGTGATGGGGAAAGTGCAATGTTGCCTATTGATGCCTTCAGTTCATCTACAGTTGCAGCGTTCTTAAGAATGTCTTTAGCTTGCAATGGCTTAATCTTGATATTAAACTTCTTGTGTGATTCTTCTTCCTCTTCCGATTCGCTTGAAGAATAAAAGTGCTTTCCTTTGGTAGGTAGAACACAGTTAAAGATACGTAACTCTTTTTTTCTACTGGGAGGCAATGATGAGTATAAGACATGAGTGACTGCACATAGAGGCAGCAGAAGTATCCTTAGATGGTAGAAAATCAAAGCAAAACAAACAAAAATCAAAGGGTAAAGAAGGAAAGAGTTAGAATTTATTCACCTTTCCTTGGAGCAGGATTAAGGATGCTGAATTTCAAGGAGCGATGGTTACAAAGTTGGCCATTTGTGTCTCACTCAGCACACACAGTGATAGGCGTGACAGGCCCACGGGAACTTCCTCTTACTGTGGAGACAGGAAGGCCTCTCTACTGATGATTTGTGATGATTTTTAACTGCTTCAGAGTGTGACCTGCTCTTACCGGAGATGGTTTGCAGGCAAAGCACAAGTCAGAGCTATTTTCCAGCCACCATTAGTGACGTTGTCATATCAGATTTCAGCAGACAACCCAGTACCCGCAATTTGTACAACTGTTTTTCAGCACAACTTTTCTCTTTCTCCTCTCTCTCTCTTTTCTATGAATAGAGCAAGGCAAAATGCCTGCTTGTTAGTGATCAGGCTGTTCTCTGTGCTGTTTATTCATCTCTAATACAAGGGACAACAGGACTTGAGAAGCTTGGGTTTCAGCACCTTTTCAATACAAAATTTATCACCCTGCTGAGAGCAAATGAAAATGAAAATGAAAATATAAAGAAAGGATATAGCCGGGTTCCTCAGGTCTGATGCTGTAGCCTTCTTCATCCAGCTCAGGCGAGTTCTATAAAATACAAGTGCACATCAAGCAATTATTATCCTGACAATGATAAAGGAATTATTCATTTTCCTTCAAGGGTCTTCCAGTTAAGGGTATAGACTTGTCTCTTGTTTTGGAGGTGAGTGCTGGGCCCTATATGTTTAGATATTTACTCACGGATATTTGGAGAGTCTTCCTATTGGGAAAATAAACTAGTAATCAACTGTCAATGAAAGAAAACATTCAAACAGAATTTATCATGCATTTCCTGTAAGCCAAAGACTATGCTGAGCAACATGGCATGGATACAAAATGCAAATTATCTTTCGACTGTATTCTGGTAAGCAAAAGTTCAAAAAAATGCGAAACACAAAACATCAGTGATAGGAGTTTGAAAGGAGAGGAAATTTGTGAGGTTTGGAAGAATTAGGGAGTCTGTGTGTGCCTTTCAGGCCAGATGGAGAGGAGAGGGGAGTCAGTGGTGAGGAAGAGCCTGTACCGAGACACCAAGGCAGGAATGGACAGTATGATTCCTGTAGGGAAAGGGAGAGGCAATGGTGACAATGACAGGACTGGAAAGGAAGCTGTATGGTGGGAGACCATGGAAAAGAAGACCATGGCTGGGGGCTGGGGAGCAACATGCTGGGGGAAGAGTCTGGACTTGATATGGCTACTGCAGCTTCTCAATTAAGGTAGGACATGCTGAAAGCAGAATCTTAAGGTGTTGGAAATATGCTTCAGGATATATTGGGGACAGAAGAAACTGGAGAAAGGAAAACTAATTTAAGATGCTTGCATCAATTCAGGTGAGATGTGCTAAGTAAATGACCAAGTTGTTCGTGGTGGGAAGGGAAGAATCAAGGACATTTGGAAGGACAATTTGTTAGTTCTCAGTAACAGACTGGTCATAGGAGAAAAAGAAGATGGAAGGTTCAAGAAGACTCCAAGATTGCTCTCCTCAAATTCTGGGAGTACTCCTGGCTGAACTCATTCTAACAGAAGGCAAGTAACATTTTTAGGAAAAAGACAGGAAAGATAAAAGATAGTTTGCATGACTGGGATAAGAGTTATATTTTAGTTCCTATTATATGATAAGTACTGTGACCCACGCTTTATTTTACTGACCCTTCATAACAATCATATGCAGAAAGAACTATCCCATCCACCAAGGAGGAAACTAAGAGGAATTAGACGCCATTTCTCAAGGAAACACACCCAGCAAATGGTAGACCTGGGCCTTGATCCCAGGTATTTTGAGGCTCAACTCTATGCCTGAGAGAGGAAAAGGGTACAGAGTTCAAGGGCAGCCTCTTGAAGTTGAGGTCATAGGCCTGGAAGTAAAGAAGACAGAGCTGGAGAGAGAGATTTTGGAGTCACTGAAGCAAAAGACATACCATGACCACGGAGAGAGAAGAGGGCCTGAACGCCATGGAAAAGCTGCCATTTATTGGGCATTTATTGTCTCCCTCTGTCCTTTCAGTACTCAAAGCTACTTTTAAAAAGCAAGTGTATTAAGGTTACTTTCCTGCTAAAAACCTGTCCCTGGCTTCTCACTGCACTTAGAATAATAGTCAGCACCACTGTGCAGCCCACAAGGCCCTGCCTGATTCTCACAAGGCCTTCTTCCCACTATTAACGTTTATGATTTGATTGCTGCAAGCTCTTTCCCACTTCAGGGTCCTCATAAATGTCCTTCTCTCTGCCTGGAAGTCTCCTCCCTCAAATGTGCAGTCAGTTAAACCCTACTTAAACTTTAGGGCTTTGCCTGAAGGCCACATCCTTCCCTAGGCCTTCCCTGCCAGAAACACAATGATATAATCTATTAAGAATAAAACCTTTATTATTACTTAGAGAAAGTGGAGTCTAGTGTATAATTACAAACACAGTTCCTGTGACCCGAGTATTTTTTAGGACCAAGCAAATTCGAGGGAAATTCTGCTTCATTTAAACACTTACATGTTGACAGGACAGCACTAGGGTTTAGAGTTTAGATGGGGTAGCAGAAGTACTTGATGAGTAATTTCGTATTTTAATTATCATGCTTCTTGTTTGCTTAGAGTATCCCATTCCTGTGTATTAAAGAATTCTACAAAACATAACAAAAATCTTTCTGGGTGAAAAAGTGTTAATTTTGAGAAAAGAAATCATCCTTCCTTAATATCTTTAGTAATTTCCTTTATAACATTATTTGTGAACAATTTGGATGTAGGATAACATAGGGGCTATCGTAGATCTAGGGAATTAAACTGCTAAAAATATCAAAAGATCTCAATTCTGGGAAACAAATATAAGAGAGGACCAGGTAATGAGGTTGACAGAATGACATGTTTTGGACTGCACGGGTGGCATGAAGAATTTAACCTTTCTGAGCTTCAGTTTTCTTTTCTCTAAAATGCAGATAATGTAGTATTTACCTTCTAAGGTGGTAAGAATTCAGTAGCATATAATATTATAAATGGTGGTTGTTATTATAAAAATAAAATTCTTCTTATTAACAAATGTGCAAAAGCATTAACATCAATCTTAATTCTTATGAAAGGGGAGGCTGGGCCAGACAGTCACCTAAGGTATAAGTACAAAGGCATTCTGTAGGGACTGTGAATTTGGGCACTTACTATGCAATAGAAATGATTTTGGATGTGAGTATGGTCTACACGTTTTCTATGATTAGAAATCTAAGAGCCATTGTGTCCATTTTGTTGTGGTTGGTGAAGTGTGTGGTGATGAGGTTAATTGCTTTCTGGGGGAATTATGAGGAGAATTTAGGTCTCAGCTGGGATTCACCTTCGCTCCTTGAGAAGCAACAAGTGATTGTCATTTGACCTAAGAAAAATCTGTACCACGAGGCTATAATAATTATCATGAGCTATGATATGAAGGTTTGTATTCTCTCCAAACTTATATGTTGAAATCCAAACGCCAAGGTGATAGTACTAGGAGGTGGGGCCTTTGGAGGTGATTAGGTCACGAGGCAGGAGTCCTCATGGTTGGGGTTAGTGACCTTATAAAAAAGACCCCAGTGAGGTTACAGCTAGAAGGTGCCTTCTATGAACCAGAAAGTGGGCACTCAACCAGACACCAAATCTGCTGGTACCATGATCTTGGACTTCCAGGCTCCAGAACTGTTAGAAATAATTATCTGTTGTTTACAAGCCATTCAATTTTTAGTATTCTTGTTAGAGCCGCCCGAATGGACTAGGACATTATGAAATCAAGGCCCAATACTCAAAGCTGCTTAGAAATATAACCAGGACTGAAACATCTGGAGTTAATATTTTAAAAAGCATTTTTTGAACACATATTACAGGCTAGGCAGGCTACTGAAATATTCTGCAAATAATTAGCTCAATGAATCCTCGCAACAGTGCTATAAAATAACTACTGACTTCATTTTTGCTGGCCAGCAAATAACCAAAGCCACACATAGGTGATATATGGAGGGGCCAGGTCTTGAACCCAGGTCTAATAGACTCTAGTGCTCTTAACTGCTACCTGTGCCGGCACTTCCTAATGAGGTGTTTCACTTATTTCTGTGTCCTATTTTAAATACAAGAATGCCTCGACTCGTTTTCACATTCTGAAATATTTATAAAGACAAACAATCTTCTGATACTCACGTATCTTTCCCAATCAATTTCCGCATAAAATCCATTTGGTGCCCCATTGCTTTTCTTCTGTAATAAATTTGAAAATACGTTTAGAAGAGAAACAATTGAATGAAAAAAAAAAAAAGGAACAAAGAACACTTCACTCTTATCTGGATTTAGCAAGAGCTATCCAAACCCAACACTGGAAAGACAAATTAGAGCAGCCTATTAAGCGGCCACATTGGTGTAACTGAATGGTAAATTGAGCTGCTGTGACACTGCATAAAAGAACTTACACACTTATTTCACAAAAGACTGTAGGATACCTAAGCATAGAGATATTAACAACTAGCTGTTCAAATTTTATTCAATTACTAGAGAGTCAGCAGCACCTACGTTATAATTTCATCCTCTATGCCTTAGGGGATATACCCAGATGTATATACGTATTTAAATGGAAATATTTTGACTTCTACATTACTCTCATATACAATTAGTTCCAACAGATCCAAAGAGTATTCATCCCAGCCATTAACTAGTCTTCTTTTAACTTTTCTGACACTGACTCAACTTTTTCCTAACCACCCCCTTGACAGAATATAAAGGAAATCAGCTCCAAATTAGTTAATTCAGCCTGTAAGTATTAAAAATAGTGCTGATATTCTTTTCAAGTGGCTTTTCTTACCAAATTATTAATATAGAATTTGAGGATTAAGAGTGGATTTCTATCATCCATGCATCCTAAGCCTCCATGAGCACACATCATTACAAGTGACTGGGTATCAGCATTGTCCTCTCAGGATTGTCTTAAAGTTCTATTTTGGCCCCTAGACAACCATGGCATGTATGGCCATAAGAACTTGAGCAAGGATGTGGCATCATCCAAATTGAAATTCCTGGGATTCTCTACTTCTTGTGAGCAAAGGACAAAAACGCAAATGAGGTTGGTAATGGACAGTCCATTCAACAACATTCCTGTAGTTGGCACATGGAGCAACAGTATGTCACAGAGATCAGCACTCACAGATCTCACAACAACACGCATCAGATGCTGACATGACACACGAGGCTTGAGGACAGGACACGTAATTTCGCAGTCACAAATGAAGGCCAGTTGAAATAAAATATGAACAGCTGACAATTTGACAAATAGGCAGGAGAAGAAAGCTTTGCATCTATGCATATAGGATCACTAGAAAACCAAATCAGAGGTAAACCTAGTAACCATCATCACTGAGTAATACTTACTGCATGTTGACTGGGCACTCTAAGAACAGTAGTTTGGTAAGGGTGAAGTGCCTAGGGAATAATGTGTTCATTATCTTCCTCCCTCTTCCTGTACACTAACACTGCACTGGAATTTACAAATGCACCAACTCTGCCCCACCTCCACCAACCAGCGCCCCAGAATACAGGGCTGGTACCCCCTTCGTCTGTGTCTTGCTCCTGACAAAGATAATGTACTTCGTCAGACTACATCATTTTAACCTTCTCACAGAATTGCCTTCATTGAATTAGTGCTTCAATGACATTCTTTCTTCTTTGAACAAAGGTTGCTTTAAAAACCTGCCACATCAACTCTGCACCTGTATGAGCTATGAAGCTGCTTTTGAGGACATGGTCCATTAAATAATGTGCCATCTAATAAAAAAAAAATCTCTCTCATAGTGAATGGGCATGGTTCCTATTTTCTTTTCATCATATTTGCTTTCTTTTAAAATTTCTACTTTACCAATCTGTTTGCATATGTCTTCTTTGCAAAATTCTCCAAATTCTTCTTAGATAGCATGTATAATAAATTCAAAATACAAATGTAATGTATAATAATGAGAAATCAAATAAACTAAGCTGATCTCAAAGAACTAAACTGATGAATTTTGTGATCAGTATAGCACTATTAATAGACCTTTTAGTTATCAAACAATTCTTCAATACAAAGAATTGTTATCTGAAAACTAAAGAGATTAGATAAACTACTGCGTTCAAAATTTTCAAAGTTCTACAGTTGTTTGCTTCCATGATAAGCTCATCTCCATAATCAAAGCCTTTCAAAACCAAGATAGTTGATATGTTCAGCTAAACAAAAACAAAATAAATATATGTGTGTGTATGTTTCTTTCCTGACAACATATATCCGACATTATGACTAAAAAAGTTCCTCGATTTTTTGAATTTTCTAGATCTGGGCTGAGTGAAAATTTCCCAGTTTCCATGGAAACCAATGGAAGATTGAGATAAAGAGAAAGCAAAGCCTATAAAAAGAAATTTTCCTTTAAAATAGGAACATTTTAAACATAAGTACTAAACACAAACAACAAATTATAAAAATACATTCTTTGGGGCAGACATTCAAAACATATGCAAACACACACACACACACACAGATTCATTAGAGAAATTGGCAATTTGGCCTCATTCATACTAGTGAATTCTTACAAATATATTTGGTTTTGCAAGTGGATATTATCAAGTTAAAGCTAATCCAGAACCTGGCTGAAATTCTTCTGGTCAAACTCCAAGGAAGAAACAATTCTCCTGGTTTAACCATTTAAGCAGCTCATAGTGGTAATATGGAGGTAATGGCTGTATTGATTTTCAATTGGAAAACAGTGAAAAAGCAAGGAAGTATGTAAGTTAAGTGGGGAAATATTATTTAAAAACTAAGCTTACTATTTAAAGCAATGTTGGCTATTCATCAACATATAAACAGTGATTTTTCTCTTGGAGTATAATTATTTATTCTTTTAATTCTTTTCTGTATTTTCTAAAATTCCACAATTAGCACAAATAACTTCTACAACTTGAATATATGACTGTTATTTGAAGATAATTGAGGCTTACAGCAATGTTGATCACGTTTTAATAGGTATTTTACTTTGGTCAGGTTTATTATCTGCTCTCAGATAATATCATGGTTTAAATCAATAAACGTAGTAACAGTTGTGTTCAATTACACATTCATCAAAGTTCTTAATTTCCATCGTGAATGCTCTTCTTTTCCAAGGTCAGATCATGGCCACATAGCTTTCCTTGGCGAGAAGTATTAAAGGCACATGATACACTGCCTAAATATAATCTTTTTGCCATTGAGACAGACTTGACTCACTTTGTATAGAACAGCACTATCCAATAGAACTGTCTGTGAAGAAGTAAATGTTCTGTATGTGTGCTGTCCAATATGGTAGCCACTAGCCACAAGTAGCTGTGGAGTACTTGAAATGTGACAAGTGTGACTGAGGAACTGAATTTTATTTTTGAATTAAAAAATTATTTATTTACTTAATTAAAGTATAGTTGATTTATAATGTTTCAGGTGCATAGCAAAGTGATTCAGTTATATATATATATATATATATATATATATATATATATATATATTCTTTTTCAGATTGTCTTCCATTATAGGCTATTACAAGACAATGAATATAGTTCCCTGTGCTCTACAGTAGGCCCTTGTTGTTTATCTAGTTTTATATATAGTAGTGTGTATCTTTTAATCCCAAATTCCCAGTTTATCCCCCCCTTTCCTTTGGTAACCGTAACTTTGTTTTCTATGTCTGTCAGTCTATTTCTGTTTTGTAAATAGGATTTGTATCATTATTTTTTTTTTTGGATTCCACATATAACTGATATCATATTATATGATATTTGTCTTTCTCTGTCTGGCTTACTTCACTTAGTACGATAATCTCTAGGCCCATCCATGTCGCTGCAAATGGCATTATTTCATTCTTTTTTATAGTTGAGTAATATTCCATGGTGGAATATTCCATGGTGGAATTCCAAGATGTGGTGTATATATGCACCACACCTTTATCCATTCAGCTGTCGATGGACATTTAGTGAGCACTGAATTTTAAACAGCCACATGTGGCCACCGTGTTGGACAACACAGTTATAGTTGTTGCATAGTCTGGGACAGGATCAGCATCCCAAGTCCATTGTCAAGTACATTAGATCCCACAGGCCAAGGTCCTGCCAAATTCCTGATGTTACTGAGATGGTGCTTATCCTAATAAACAACTACTCAATTTGTATGGTGGTGTTTATATTACAGCCAAGGCTTTTTTATAGATAGCATATTCTTTTTAAAATCTGAATCCCTATCCTTTGTGTAAGACATAGGAATCACACGTCTCTTATGCCTGATCACTTTTTAAAAGTATATTCAGATGTCAACATATAGAGTCTATTTGGTTGATTTAAAAATTGGCCCTGGGTAATCAGGAAGTAATTGGGAAATATTATCTAAGAAAGAGTCTTATTAAATGCTACTGTTGTTTTTTCAAATTTCAAATTGGGATTTTACTCACTGTTTCTACAACCCCTTGGATATCTTAAACTAAAATCTGTTTCCTTACCGAAACTTTTTTTCCTCCTTCACGTGCGCACTCTGCTTTGTTATTGTAGGGTGGTTCATGTGGGCTGGGCTGCTGGAATTGATTGTTTTCATGTAGAAAAAAGTTGTTAAAGGATCTGTTTGTTCTTCAAGACACATATAAAGAATCACATGGAGTCAGCAAGCATACCATAGAAGAAATAATGTCTAGGCCAAATTGTAGGGCCTACCAATCTTGGCAGGGTTCTTGAAGCAAAGAGTGGACTTTGGGGCCCATAATGAGGCTCTATTCAGCAGGCCGGTGTGGCTAGGCCAGGAGAAGAAGGGAAGGAGGAAGAGGCACCCCAGGCACTAGGGATGATGTGGATCGAGTCCTTACTCAGCCGGCACTTAATTTACAGGTAGAGAACAGACACCAGGACACACCAAAGAGACTTAATAAAAATGGTTGCATTTCTAATGGACGTCTGAAAAGGCTAGCTCCATCATATATTCCCCTGGATCAAAGCCTTCCTGGGAGACATCAATACACACAGCACACACAGGTGACAGCTCCAAATCCGGACCCTTTCTTGCACACGTGTTCAGGATGAGCAGAGATCTCCTCACAGCAACGGCCGTGACCCCCCAGTGCCCCCAGTCTAGGTGTGGATGGAAATCTGAACTGCTTAGGAAAAACTTAGAGTGTATCCTGCACAAAACAGAGTTTGTCTCTGGGTTAGACTGCATCATCACACACAGTTGCCTGAAGCTTCAGACATTGAGACAGACAGCTCGGCCGAGGGTAGGCATTTTCAGCCAGTGGGGAGCAAGGTAAGCCCATCTTGATACGTGCAGCCTGGCCACAGAGGCTCTGTAGATAAAACCTCAAAAGCAGTGTCACTAGAGATGGGCTTCACTGGATTTTTGAGAAACTGAATTTAAATAGTTAAATCTATCGTGTGGCCCCTGCATGGACAAAGTCGTCTATAAACATTAAATAGGTACACCACAACCTGTAGTCTGTAGAACCACATTAGTGAAACCATAAATTTCAACTTCAGATATTCAAAAAGCAATAATTTGAAAGCTGACTCAGCCACATAAACGTGGACTGGCTCCACAGACATGAGGTCTTAAAGAAATCAGTCTGAGTTTGAAAGAAAATCAGGTTGAGATTTCCAGGGACTGAATGCGAACAGAAACTTGGACCCTACAGCACTGATCTCATAAGACGTTCTCAAAATTTGGTGACCATAGTATGTGGAAAAAGCTTGAGGCACATTTCCAAATAGTAAAATTAGCAGCTGGCCAATAATTTCCGGTTACCTAGGAAGCTGTACACCCTGTTTCTGAGAACCTGCATTTATTTAGAATGCAGCCTGTTTTCCAAACAGCTCTGTGTTATTTCCTGAGAAATCGAAATTAAATAATTCTTCCTTCCTAAAATCATGACCATTCATGGCATTTCCAATTAAGGAACAAAGAAGGCACATCTGCTGATAAATAACTTGATGTGACTGAGAATGGTGACAGTGAAGGAGGATCGGGGAACTCAGGGATGAAGCCCTGACTTAGGGTGGGCAAGTCCGCAGAATCATGGCTGGGCTTATTGACTCAGCACATACTCAGAGTTGCTTGCTACACGCCCGCCAGGACTGTGCCAAGCACTGGGATGCATGTTCTGCTCGAGATTTAAACTCGTGGTCCCTAGAAGACCAGAGAACTCTGAGATAGCAGTGGGGCCTTGGGAGACAATGAACAGCAGCGTGGGAGGAGCTTTAGAGAAAGGAAAAAGGACAAGACTGAGGGTGCCACAGGGAGAGAAGCAAGAAACAGCAAACCAGCCTGGAAGCAGCAGGGAGGGAAAGCAGAGACTATCTCACAGAGCCTTGCAAGGGTCAGAATGAAGGGGACAAGAGAACTTAGGGAGGGGACCAAGACAGAAGCAAAGAGAAGACACAGAAGCAGAGAGTACCTGAGACAGAGTTAACGAGAGGGCTCTGAGCCAGAAGCAAGAGGTGAGGAGAAGCTGAGTCTTCTGGGTCTTTTTTTTCCCCTGCTGAATAGAGCCTTGATTATAGTGTTACCCAATGTCTGATAAATTTCAGTCTACTTTCTTAACATTTCATGGCGAGAACTACATGAATGCAAAAGGCGTCCCAAAGCTAAGAACCTTGAGTCAAATATGGGAGAAAAACTCTTACCATAGCTGCAATTAACACCCCAATTTAGGTCTAATATTATAAAGGGTGATTTTTCAAGAAAATATTTTTAACTATCTGGTTTATTTTCATTCCCACTTCAGCCCAATGAGCCTAATGCGAGTCCCTTTTTTTTTTTTTTCCTTCAGTAACAGCTGTTCTTTTGAACCTTCTGAATAGGCATCTGATTTAGATCTGAAGGAAGTCATTTTAGAAGCTGGTGCAGACTCGCATAAGCACAACTCAGATAAATCCAAGCCCATGCACCACAGATTTCTTTAAAAAGCAAGAAATCTGGTGACCAGCAAGGAATCAGAGTTACTGTTGAATCTAAACCCAGTGGACACATTTTCCTCCTCCAGGCTGTAAATTCAGGCATAAATGGTTTCAAGACTATTCCCTACTTATGAACTTAACATAGAAAATGTATCTGCAGTTCAACTACGAAAGAGGAAGAGCTTCTTTCAATTTTATTGGATCTCAGATCCATTATGACTTTGTGGCCTCTGCTGGAGAAAAACATTCTCATATAAGGAGCTCTTATATCATTAAATAGGAAATGAAATAACAGTTGATGGTAGCAGCCCCTGCAGGAACTCTCTGGCTTCTGACCCACCATATTGATGACTGGTTTGCGTGCCTAATCTGGGGCAGGGTTTTTGGTGAATGCAATAAATAAGTTTAACTTGACCAAGACTGCATTTATGTCCCATGCAATGACTACAAAATTTACAACAAAAAAAGTTGTAATTGAAAAGTCATTTAAGCTAATTTTTTTCCCCTTGCAGAAAAAAAAAAAAAAGAAGAAATGGGGCTTTAAGAAATTTAAACTAGCATAGGTTGAAGTGCAAACCTACTAATAATGGTCATTTAAATACTTACAATTCCATCTCTATCTGGTGAACCTCTGTAACAAAAAGAAATTGGTAGCTATTAGGAAAATGAATCATTCTTGCTACATAGTCTCAAGTATGACAATAAGAATCATTAACCACCTTTCTCCCCCCTCTCACGAGTTCCAACCCCAGTAAACCTGGCTAATGAAAGCCAAATCAAAACAGATTGGTTGAGTGATATTTGAGTGTGGGGTGTGTGTATGTGTGCGTGGGAGGGAGAGTCTCATTAAAAACCGAAATCCAAAAGGCACAAGTTGCTGGTGCAATGTCTTGAGAGGAGAATTCATTAAGAGCTGTCCCACCCAGCAGCCTTCTATTTGAAACTACCACCAGGAATGCAAACCCATTTGTTCTCTCTCATCTTCTCCCCATAAGTGGTCTTGAATTTCCCCTTATAAGAAGGAACTTCTTATACTTATAAGAAGAACTTATAAAACTACAAAGTAGTTTTCAACTTACTTTGAGAATCTGTATTTTCTTCCATATTTCTAGAGTTACTGCTCCTTTGATTACAGAACAGGAAATGGAGGGCAATTTTGCTAACTGGCTTGCTTTGATGACTAAAGTCCAGGGTATTTAATCCATGGTGAAGCTAGGCTGCAGTGCTTAACAATAAGGGCTTTAGAGTAGGATGAAGCCAGGTGTCCGGACTCCACCACTTATTAGCTCTCTGACTTTGAACATATTGATTATTACTTAGTTCTCTAAGCCAGCTTAAATATGATAAGGTATATAAAGAACTTATAATGGTTCCCGACACATACTAAGTATTCAAAAATGTTTGTTTGTTTGTTACAGGTTTTTTCCTCTTCTGTGATGTCTCTACCCTAGGAACACAAAACTGTTCACTTGCAGCCATGTTAGACTTTATAGCAATAGAGGAAGGGTATTATTATTGTTACTTTGGAAAACTGGGCTAGAGGAATCAGAGAAAGAGAGAAGAAAAAGAGTAGTCACTTTATAACTTCTTATATTAATTAATTCTGTAAGGAGCTAGAAAAAACATTATTCTATTAACATGGAGACCAGAATTATGCTTAGATGGGGACCTGCATGGTTTGGAAGAAAACCTTAGTAAGTGCTTGGGTGGACTATGAAATCTTGAAGAGTTTGGTGTGGTTGGAACTGTTCCTTAGCAGGTGGGACCAAGTGACAAAATTGCTTATTGCTTCATAGAGTGGGACAGAGGAGAGAGAGAGAAATGCAGAGTTGGTGGGACATCTTCTTGGCTTCAAGATGTGATTCCCCTTCTCCCACCACCTCCTTCAAAATTAGCAGAATATTCTACTTGTATTACAAAACACTTGATGGGAGAGCATCATTTTCCATAATCATTTCTGTGTCCATGTGGATACAGGGATGAATCAGTGATACAGGGGCCAGAAGCAGAGAGGACCCTGATATTGAAAGACCATGGGAGTTGACAGAAATCTTAGGATCTTTGGACATTTGCTGGCTATGGGAAAAAGTTGGTTCAAAGAAATTTCATCTAAGATAGAAAGATAGGAAGAGTCTTAGCCAATAAAAGTTATATATAATTCATTGAACAACTATTGAGTGCTTATAATAGGCCAGGCACTAGGCTAGGGTCAGGAGATAAAATAATGAAGAAGACATGCTTATCATAGAGAGAATGAGACAGGCAAGTAAATCCAGTGGGCTATTATGGCCGCAGTAAACCCAGGTGGTAGGAAAGTACAGAGGAAAGGTACCAACCCGTATTCATCAAAGTCAATTTTCCCTAGATTTGTACACTGCAAAAAATGAGCATTTCTTACTAGGATTTCAGCCTCTGCTAAAGGAACTGGTAGAGAAGAGATTGCATCAAATTTTGCATAGGACACATCCAGAGGCACTGATCCTCGTGGGGTTGTCTTTCGGGGCAGGTGATAGATGTGGAGAAGACAAGGCTCTGGAGATAGCCCTGGCTGTGGTGTTGCCCACTATTGGTCCAGGTAGAAGGGCATAGCTATAGGGGATCTTAAATGGGAAGCCACTTGGTCTCATGCATATTACAGCTATAGGGATGGCACTTCAAAAATCTTAATCAGAATAATTGTAATTGTACATAGCAGCGTTGGTGTCTATTCTGATCCTTTGTCTTATCCACTGATGGAAATGGGGCTGCTGCTTCCCCATATGACAGCAGTAAGCATGGTGGTATAGAGCACTAGCTATAGTGCCCAACTGCCCAGGTTCAATCAACTTAGATTTCCTAGTTGCATAACCCTGGACCAGTACTTCACTCCTTTGTGTCTCAGTTTCCTCATCTATATAACAGCCGTGATAACAGCATATAGCTCATAGGTCTGTTAAAGGATTCAATAAGTTAATATAAATGAAGAGCCCGGTATAGTACCTAGAACATAGTAAATACTCGTTAAATGCTACCTAGAATAAAGTTATTATACAAGCTGACCTAGGATGGGGAGTAGAGAGAGAGATTTTAGCAGCCTCAGACAATGGGGTATGTGTCCTCAGTTTATTTCCTAACCCCCTTTTATTAAGTTTTATACATTTTTAAATAATTTTTTTTTCTTTTTAAGAGCAGACCCATTATATTTACTGATTCTGTTTTAAAACTGATCATCTACCAGGAACGCTTTGCCTCTATTTTAAAAAGTGACAGTCACCTCTTGCCACTGCTGCCTTTTCTCTTTTACCCGCCTATTGGTCTTGAATATAATTTTGCCCATCTATTCTTTTTTTTTCTGAGTAATCAAAGAATAGGCACTTGACTCTGGACTAGAATACTGGCTCCATGTCTTATTTTTCTGGGTAGCCTTCAGCAAGTTACTTAATTCCTTTTGGCACTGATTTCTCATCTCCAAAATTGAGATATTATTTCTAACCTTGTTGAATTACTATGAGGATTAAAAAGGATATCAGTACATACAAAATACCCTGCACAGGGCCTGCCACTTAGCACAGGCTCCTCTCTCCTTTCCTCTTTCTATCAGCCATTGTAACGTTGATCAAATCAGGAAGCTCTGGTTCTAACCCCACTCTATCTAAGGACACTCAATCAACTGAAGTTGGAACTGGCAGCTACCAGAGCAGGTTACTTGTCAACACTCACGGAGTTGCAACAGCCCTGAAAACAGTTTGTATCAACAAGGTTTCAGTGACTGCAGACTAACATAAGCATTACCTAAATCTGAAGGGATAGCACATTGCCAGAACATTTCTCCAGCCTTCTGCAAGAATGATATATGACCCAATTAGAGAGCAGGGGCTCATGAAAAGCAAAGGCTTACACTAAACGTCTTGTCCTTTGACCATCACTGCTGGTGGAACCAATTTATAGCTAATTTGCTATCACCTAAGTAAACTGGGGTGCTCAGATGATAAGAAGTAAAGGACAGATGCTTGGGATTTTACAAGAAAATGTCTTGTTAGAGTATTTCAGAGAGATATTGGGCATCTACACAAAGCCATGAAGAGTAACTTCCTCATTTTCATGTTTTTAGAAGTGGTGATGGAAGAGTGGTACTTTGGCCACCTGCAAATGAGCTCAGTCTGCCCTGGGGAGGTTGTTTGACCTCTTTTTCCTTTTGAGGGAGCTTTTTTCCTTTCTAAGTTTCTTCACACACCAGAGATTATGTATAGTCAGTTACAGAAACCATCTCAAAGAAAAATGGATTTGTTTTCTGCTAATGATGTTCTCCTGAGATATGTCTAATAGTGTCCCCCACAACACATGGCACATTGTAGGTGGCAAAAGATTCTGTTGACAGACGGACTGCTACAGTGTCTGGCCTTTTATGGAAATTCAATTCCATCTAGTACAAACTGAGGCCCATTAGAGGAAAGTGTATTCTAAGTCTGTGGAGCTATTGGCAATGCTGAAACCAGAGCCCAGGTCTTCCGACTCTGGTGAACGAAGCATCTCCTGTTCTGGTTAATGTTTCAAAGTTGGCAATTTCTTAAGAAATAATGAAAATTATATAATGCTCAGAGAAATTTTTTTCTAATTTAATCATTTAGAAAAATTGGCAAGACTAGAGTAAATACAGCTTCCATGAAATAATTATTTACCCAAAGAAAAAACACAAAGAAAAGGTAAGAACAGGGGACTTAAAATTTGATATCTGGACAAAAAATAGCTTTTTACCCCCCAATCCTTTACAGTCTCTGGTTTAAAAGCCTTCAAGGTTTCAAGGTCGCCCACTGCCTAAGGAAGGAAGCCCAGACACCTCAGCCTGGTTGGTACTTAAAGCCCTTCCTATCTGGCCCTGATCTCCTTTGCAGCCTTGCCTCCCACTATTACGTTTATGTGTGGCCGACAAGTAGACAGACTGCTCTGTTTAGCTTGTCCCGAATACCTACTTGGCTTTTCCACATCTCTGCTTTGGCTGTTGTCCCTTGGCATGAAACGCATGTCCTCATCTTCTTGAAGGCCAAAATCAAGGCTCCTCCCTCTTTGAAGCTTCACTGATCATTTATTCAAATATGAGCTTTCCCACCCTCCAATTCCCCAGAAATTCCATTTCTAATCGCTCCTAAGGAACTTACCACGTATTAATTTGTATTAGTGATAACAGGAGTAGTGGCTGCTACCATTCACTGAGCGTTTACTAAGTACGTGTTACCACGGTAGTCATAACAAATGTTAGCTCTTTTAGTTATATGAAAGATACTTCAATTTGCGTGATAGATATTCTATTCCATGAATTATAAATTCTCAGAGGACAAGGCCACAGGGCAATTCTCAGCACCTTGTGATAAAATTTATGCACGATAAAAATGTACAGAATGAAAAGCTAAAGGTGCGAGATCAACATCATCTTTTTTCTTTTCACCTGTGCCTAAACAACTATTGATTTTTGCATTTTCTAACTTTCTTTCAGGGATTCTTGTCAAATAAGGGGTTTTATAGGTTCATTATTCTGCTATACAGCAGACCACACCAGATCTGCGTTTCCACACGGTCACAGCCAGCTGATGCCGAGCAGTGGTCCTCTCCTTAATACATACGTAGAATCAGTGTCCTTTTCTTTCTTCCGTATTCCAAAGGCCTTCCTTGTACGTTTTTTCAATCCTGTGGGAAAACAACAAAAGGTCAAAAAATCTATTTTCTATTTGAATGTTCCTAGCAACATGCAAGTGAACATATTTTTAAAGTTGCAATATATCAGTTAAATTTGAACGTTCAAAAACCCGTGAAAGTTTCTTCATGTGTATGCATGTGTGTGTGTGCATGTGCATAGGATTCATTATTGTTTTTCAACAGATGTTTATCAAGGATATGGCGCTGTAAGTTCTTAGCCCTATGAGCAATGTAAGAATATTAAAAAAAAAAAAATGGAAAGGAGATCAGGACAAAGTACAGTAAAGTAGGCAAGCTTTTCTTAGACTATTGTTAGCCATCGCCCAAACTGGCGCTGTGCCAAGAAACCCCATCACAGACTTAGAAGGACAGTAATTTCCAGGGTAGGCGGATTCTTGACACTAGGGTAGTTCCAAGACAGAGATTATATAAACCATACGAAAGAGCCACATTGGCCTGACACTTCTTTGTATCCCATATTCCCAGTTCATCTTTTTCTACTTCCTCAATTCGGTGGCTATACTGGATGCTCTGAACATCCCCAATACCTGTTCTCCTGTAACTCTTTTCTCTTTATGTGGTCCTTGCCACTGGCTGAAATGCTTTTCCTGTTTTGTTGATATTTACAACTTCCGTATGTGCCTTCACAGCCCAGTCAAATGCCCCCTCCTCTGTGAGGGCCTCTCAATCTTAGTGCTGTCAGAACTGACTATCCTGTACTCCCCCAAATGTTGCTGTTATATGTATTGCAATACATCAAAGCATTCCACTTATTAGTTCCTACGTCAGTTTCCCTCATAGACTGTAAGGCTTTCTAGGACAGAGGCCAAGGATACCCTCGGTATGTCCTCTACGCCAAGTAGAGGAACCAGGTAATATTTGTTGATTTAAGATGTCTTCCAGGAAGCATCATTCAGGTGGTATTGGGGTAAGAAGGCTCCTTTTCTTCCATCCTGGACAAACCAAGCCTATTCTTGTGTCTTCTATTGTTCTCCTGTCAAGGCTCTGTCAGGGATTCCTATCTCCCACGTGTCCTGTAATTACATATGTGGCTTGTGTGTTTCTCATGTTAGTGAGTATTATTGAAATATACCAATGCCTATATATTCAAAATCTTAGACTTGTTACTGGTGGTTTGGAACTTCATCCTGACTAATTAGAGCTGGAAAAGTCACTGACGTTCAGGATTTGTTTGGTACTACCAGGTGGATCAAGGGGAAAAACACTGACAAAATCAGAGATTTGATGACATCTTTTTTTAAAACATGTGAGTCAGCCCAGACCACTCAGATGATCTGAGTCATTCATTATCTGGCTCTTAGGATACTACTCAAATATAATCTCCAAAATGCCTCTGTTTGTCTAATTTTGTATTTGAATAGTCATTCCATTTAAGATGTTTAGGTCTTTAAAATGTCAATGTTTGTTTAAAAAAAAATCTCCTCCCACATTAAGCTATTCTCCATTACCCTCCACGTGAAGAGTTTATAGAAAACTTATTGACATTTAAAACTACCCACCCATAATATTTAGGAACACCTTCTCTCTGTTCATTTTTAATTTTGATTGTGAAAAACTTCTTTCTTCTCACCTGTAATTGCCTTATCTCCTTATAGGGACAAAATATTGTAGTTAAAATCATCATTTTCCTCCTATAATTTTTCTTGGGCTTCAAGTCTCTTAATTGGCTTCTCCATGCTTCTAATTCAGCTTTGGAGTCACAATGAATGCTATATTCACCAGTCACTACTGGTTTTTATAGAATTATAAACCAAATGCTATTATTATCTTATGTTTTCAAATTACTCTATTTTCTGCAACTTGACCATGAGACAAGAGATAGCATGCCCTACCAAACAGATGAGAAAATACAGACAAATTCCAGTAATTCTTGTATTAAATTAGTAACAGAGCAGGCAATAGTAATTTTCCATAGACTCTGTCCTGTTTTTGACCACCAAACTTGGATAATAGCCAACATGAACTAGGTCATGAACGTCACAAGTTGTCCATTTTCCAGTGAAAAGTGCCCTGGATCAGGCTTCAGGAGACAGAGTCCATTCCCAGCATCATTTCTAATTGTGTAGATGAGTATGAGTTACATTCTTTTTGTATTTCCATCTCTCAGTGTACAACAAATCAGCCAGTAATAAGGAATGAAAGAATTTGCATATGTTCACAAAATGCAATGCCATTCTGTAGTTTTAGTTTCACTGAAAGTCATATTTCCTATATGTAAAATACATTCCTATATATGGAACATAAATAGGAATACACTAGAGATGTGACATTCCAGAAAAACAAAACTAATCGAATTATTGCATAAGAAAAAACACTGAAGACTTTTCCCCCTTGAAAGGTGGAAAGGTGTGAGAAGTTTAGAAGAGTATGAAGAAAACTCTGAAAGACTAAAACAAAGTTATGAAATATAAAAGTTATTCATATCTTAACAGCTTTTTGAGAAGACCCAGGAAGAAACAGTCATACCAACCATGTTACAAGTGAATGGAGAGGTGTGGTCAAGTCTTTTGAGAGTTTATTTAAAAATATTCAAAGAAATTCTTCAGAAGAGAGCAAGGACAGTCAAAAATCTTACAGGAGTAACAAGTTTAAGACACTGTGTCTGGTAAAATGACAAGCTTAAAAAACAGCATATCCAATGATTTTTCACTTCAGACTCCAATATAGTGTAATTGTTTTTAGGCTGGGTCATGAATTTTTGCCAACTATTTCTTTACCAAAAATGGGAGGGAAAAAAAATCAAGTGTCTTTGAGAAATGAAGTAAATAACTTTTCCCTTGCCAATATCAAAACAAAGAGATCTAAAGAGAAAGAATTTTAAGGTCCTGATGATCTGGGGCTAGAACAGTTTTCTTCCAAGCTATGGAATTGAGAACATCCTCCTGTGTGCATGCAGAACTGGGTCGGAAGTCTGGCCTGTGCCTCTTAGCATCTCTTCACCTAATTTAGATTCTTTTAGCTTCCATCAGTATTATGGGAGAAGTTAGCAAAGTCTGGGAACAACAACAACAAAATTAAAAACAGACTGAGCTTTAAGAGGGTAGGAAAGCTTATTTCAAAATAGGTAGTCCTGGATATGATATTACAAGATAGTGAAATAAAGAAACATGCAGAAACTGACAATAGTGACAGCACAAATATATATAGTAATATTTGTAGCTTTCATTACTGAGGTCCTACCTATGGGCCAGGTACCAGCTGCTTTGCATATGTTGACTCATTTAATTTTCTTACAAATCTTGTGAAAAAGTAGGAGGTGTTTTCTTTGCAAATGATGAGCCTGAGGGTTCACCTGAGTTAGGTTTTATTTATCATCATCTCTAGGGAGGAAATTGGAGGCTCCTTCTCCCTCCATGGATCCCCAAAGTACCTCTGGACTCTGTCCTTAGTTCCTTTACACTCTCTCCCTGGGGCAATTTCATTCACTCACATGGTTTCATTTTCCATCTGTATGCAGATGAACCCTAAATCCATAGGTCAGATCCAGTACTATCTCATGAGCTTCTGGATATACAGCACTTCTTCTCATGCTCAAACTTCTACAAATAGGCATCAGGTTTCTTTGAAAGCCTTTAGGTGCCTATATATATATATATGTATATATATATATATATATATATACATATATGTAATCAAACCTCTAAAGGTATGTCCAATTGATTAGTTTACAATTATTTTCTGAATAAAATCTCCCTTAAAATGAAATAGTTCTCCATGAACTAATGAATGGATAAACAAAATGTGATGTACCCATACAATGGCATATTATGCAGTCATTAAAAGGAATGTGATACTGACACATGCTACAACATGCATGAACCTTGAAAACATTATGCTAAGTGAAAGAAGCCAGATACAAAGAACCACCTATTGCATGAGTCCATTTATGTGAAATATCTGGAGTAGGCAAATTCACTGATACAGAAAGCAGAGTAGAGGTTGTCAGGGGTGGAGTAGAGGGGAAATGAGGAGTGACTGCCTAATTGGTACAGAGTTTCCTTTTGGGATGATATAAAAGTTCTGGAACTGGATAGTGGTGATGGTTGCCCAACACTGAGAATGTACTGAATACACTTAAACGTAGCCAAAATGGTAAATTTTGTCGTGTGTATTTTATCACAATAAAAAAGAAACAGAATAGCTCAAGCCAGATTATTCTGTGACCAGAGGGAAGAAAGATAGGAGGGAATGATAAAGAAAAGAAACAGACAAGGCAGATTGGCTTAAAAGTTTGGAATCTTTGTTTTTCCTTTTCATTTCATCTTTTGTAAAGTTGTCAAATATTTAGTTAAGAAACTGGGAGCTATATAGTCACAAATCTGTGTTCATGATGACCTTCACCATCGCGAAAGTGATATGTCTGCAAGAATTTACAACTACAACAACCCTCCAGCTTTTCTCTCTCACATAATAGCTGTTTACAAAAAGCTTGTCATAAACATATTTTTATGTAATGTTCCTTTCAGCTTTTCTCATCAGATCACAATGTTATGTTAATCCCTACTAGACAGTAAGCTCTGTGAAGTCAGCCACTCTACTATGTAGATGCCTCTCTTTATTTTCACTGCCCCATAGTGTTTCACGAATAGAACATTCCTTAAAATGATTTACTCAATTGTGTTAAAATAGAGCCATTATTTCTCACCTTCTTTTCAGACTGCAAGTCAGGCCATTGGAAGCTTATGAAATCAATTTGTTAGGGTGAAACCTCCATTCGAAAATAAAGTAGAAGAGAAAAACTAAGTGTGCATTGCCTGTAGAAAGGATGAAGACTGCATCATGAAATTCTTGGCCTCAGCTGTGTGGGTGGTGAGTGTCTGCAAACTGGGTGACCATGTAAAATATATTCTTATGATAACTCCAAAAAGTTTGAAAGTCTTTTAAAAAAATAAACCTTTCTTTTAAAAGTCTTTTAAATTTAAAACACAAATTACTGTGTTCACTATGTTTTTCTCTGAAATGTCTCCTAACTAATTAAAAAATAAAGATACCTTCCTGACTTTGAGTATACAACTCCACAGGTGAGGAAGAAATAATACAGCAAAAAATTACCTTTATCAATTTCCTTCTCTCCCAAGTGTAACTGTTCTATAGAGATTCACTAAGCAAACACTAAATTCTAAATTTGAGCCTTTAAATGTTACAATGAAAACAGAATTTGTCAGAGGGATCCTCCAAAACAGAAAATTTAGCCTCTATACTATATACTAATTTTAGGTAAAACATCAAAATCTGATACTCAAAAGAAATACAGAGTTTTTGCTTGGTTGGTTTCACATCTTCTATTTCTTAAAATTACAACTGAAATATTTTTCCCTAAAAATGAAGGCTAGTTCTATAGATGGACAGATTGAGATAACAGTCCTGGAGTTGAGTCCAAAACAGGAGAAATCAAGGTGTGAGCATCCTGTAGGCAGGAGCTGAGGACCAAACTCACAGAAGATTCTGCTGGCCTTCACAAGACGCTCTCCTGCCACATAGGAGTGAACGTGGAGAGTCCTGCCAATACCTCCTCTTTTCTCTCCTTGTCCTGAATTCCTACCATTCCATTGCTAGCTGGTAAGACAACAAGAAGAGGTCAAAGGTAGACTGGTCACCATACTATCAGCATGTTGGCAGCAAACTGGTTTATCTCCAAGATAAATTAAAGGGACTGGGATGGGAAGAGATGTGGCACTATATTTTATTACCTTCCTCACTCATGTCACAGTCTTGCTTACACACTGCTTTCACTAACAGCTCTTTATTATGGTGTTAAACCCCCCATATAAGCATTTTGCATTTAAAATTGATGAAAAGGCGTCACTTTTGCAGATCATGTTCCTGGGGTGTACTTGATCCTTCTTCTTCCCAGTCCTCTACAAACAGTGATTTTGAGCAGAGCTTGGACCAGTCATGGCCTGGGCACAGAGCTGGTTCTAAGAGTGACCTAGAGCTTTGGAAGAAAGAGGAGAGGGTGGCAGTGACAGCTGTTTAGGGTCAGTATGTAAGACACAGTTCACAGAGGAATGCAAATCATCTTCTCGTGTATCTCCTCCAGAAGCATGAAGATGCCCCTCCCAGATACAGAGCAGGAGACGTGGTGGAAGGGAGCAGAAGGACTGCTTTCTTTGGAATCCAAAGATCTGGAATCAAATCTTTTTTTTTTTTTTTTTTTTGCGGTACGCGGGCCTCTCACTGTTGTGGCCTCTCCTGCTGCGGAGCACAGGCTCCGGACGTGCAGGCTCAGCGGCCATGGCTCACGGGCCCAGCTGCTCCGCAGCATGTGGGATCTTCCCAGACCGGGGCACAAACCCGTGTCCCCTGAATTGGCAGGCAGACTCTCAACGACTGCGCCGCCAGGGAAGCCCTGGAATCAAATCTTAATTGGACCTCTTACTAGCTGTCATTTGCAGCAAAACGTATAGAGAATCTGAGAGGCACTGCGTTACTTTCAATATAAGATTCATGTCCTCCCAGGACATGAGGTTTGGAGGAATAGCCTCAGTTTTTCTCTCTGTAATCCCTAGGAGTGAGGGGAAGGCAGCGCTGGTTCACTGAGTCCCTCATACGTGTCACATACTATGCTAAGCATTTTCACAAACTAACACTTTCAACAAGCCCAGACGGTATCACTAACCCCTACTTTATGGATTAAGAAATAAACTCAAAGTGATTAAGTTCCTTTTCCAAGATCACCAAACAAACAAGTTAGATAAGACCAAGATTTTGAGCCAGGTCTGTATGCCTCCAAGCCAAGCAACTTATCGGGTAGTCCTGATGCTTCTCTCGGTACCCAAGGCCATGCCTAGTACACGGTGGACACACCTTCCATGTTTGTCTAACACCTTTTTAAAAAGCCACTGAATGTTTGTATAATAATTAAAAGGAAAACCAAATGACTTTTCTGGATGTTTGCAATCTACATTCCATTGATGTTTAGTGTTTGAATATTTATTTGTATATATGGAGGTATCAGGGAAAGAGAAGGAGCCCTAAGCTGCATGGGGTGGACCTATCTGATAGCATGTGCATTGGGGGAGGGGTGTAGGGTGACCTCACCACATTTTTAGGTGAAGAATGTATACAGCGGCACATTGAAAAGCTAAATTTAGCCCAAAACACACATCATGAATAAAAACCAATAGATGTAATTTGTTAAGTACTTAAGATGTTTCAGGAAATTCATCAGGAACTTCGTTATCTTAGCTCAACACAACCTTATAAAGCGGGAGCTATTATTATTGTATTGATTACATACCATGGGGTATGAGAAATGACTAGTGTCAGGTCACACAGGTGGCAATTGACGGACCACATTTCTTTTTTTTATATTCATGGTTATAGTTTATTACAGAAAGGCTTATTACAAATTAAAATCAGCAAAGGGAAAAGGATGCTTAGAGCAGATTTCAGGAAAAAACCAAGTGCAAGCTTCCAATTGTTCTCTCCTACTTTTGCATGGGTAGTGCTTAATTCTCCCCGTAGCAATGTATGACAACACATGTGAAGTGTTGCCAACCAGGAAAGCTCACCTAAGTTCAGAGTTTTTACTGGGGATCAGCTCACATAGGCATGGAACACCTGCATGACTGACCTGAGGTTTTCAGTCTACAGTCCCCTAGATGTCAACTGATAAACCCAAAGCTTCAGGCATACAAAGACAGATGCTCACCACAAATCACACTGTTAGACTAAACTATCTGGTATGGCTGAAGGTTTCAGATATACAGTGCCACTCCTATCAGGCAGGGTATTCCAAGGGATCCCTCGGAGTTTAGTTCCCAGCAGTTGGGACAGACCACATTTCAAAGTCCCCTCTGCCTAATTCCAGAGTCTATGCGCTTCATGTCTTTGGAATATCTTTCTGTTAGTTGACAATTCGTCTTGCCTTCTTATCAAAAAAACCAAAAACCAAAAAAAACAAAACCTTGATTTTTTTTTAATTGAGAAACATTTTTAGGGAAAATAGGCAGTACATTTGTTAAACACAAAGACTGTGTTTTGCATGTTTAAATCTTTTTGTGCTGCCCAGTGAACATAAGGAGACCCAATAAATGTTTGCTAAATGGATTATTTCTGTAATAAATGTAAATTTTCAAGCTTGAGTCTTCGTCAGCTTGGAGGGTTACTCAAAGGTGAATCACATGTAATGGAATTACTTATTTTCTGCAGGAACCCAGGCCAAACATTTGGTCTCAATAATAAAAAACAGGCAAATTTAATTGCCCTGGGCGTAATGCCACATATTGACAGCAACTCTCACTGGCAATGTCTATTAATTATAATGGCCACTGTATTTCTGTCAGGAAAGATTAAAATGCTTTGCGTATTAGCTCTTCCTCTAAGTTTTAAATATAGGTACTATAATCCAATTCAGATTCTTTGTCCTAAGAAGGTCTTACAGAAAAATGTAAGACCAGTTAAGATGAAGGCCAGTCTCTCCCAAGATTTTTTATGATATTTATGATTTCCAGTGCCTAGACTATTGCCTAAGATATGGGGATGCTTAACAGAGGTGAGTACCAGGGAATATGAAAAGTCAAGTTCAGTGTCGAGCAGTACCTGGCACAGGGTAGTCACTTAACAAAAGTTTGTTGGTTGCTCTACACATTTCCAGATTGTTCAAAATTGGTATGCATGTGGTCTGAATGCTTTACTTTCATTTTTATGTGACTCAAAGGAAATCCAGGTGATCTTTGTACTTAGCACAGAGCCTCTTTACAATATGGTACCCCTTTATTCTGAGCTGAGCTTATTGGGGGAAATATGAATCTTAATGACACACTCCATTGGTGCTGGATTGCAAAAGAGGCTGATGTGGATGGCACCTTGAAATTCAGATTTGATATACGGGAGTTCAGGTTAGTATGCTGAAATGGAGATGACCGTAAGACAATTAAGACTTCAAGGGCTAAAAAATAGTAACAACTTTTTTTTTTTTTTTTGTGGTATGCGGGCCTCTCACTGTTGTGGCCTCTCCCCTTGCGGAGCACAGGCTCCGGACGCGCAGGCTCAGCGGCCATGGCTCACGGGCCCAGCCGCTCCGCGGCATGTGGGATCTTCCCAGACCAGGGCACGAACCCACGTCCCCTGCATCGGCAGGTGGACTCTCAACCACTGCGCCACCAGGGAAGCCCAAATAGTGACAACTTTTAAAGAAATATTTGACCTTTTGGAGACATGGAAGAAATGTTTAAAAGAAAATGGTCATGGAACAGGTTTGCCACAAACGAATTTAGTATTTGCTCTGCCAATATCCGTGCAATGAAGGAGTTGAGTGGGAATGGGAAGAATTTTAAGAAGGTGAACAACTTCTATTAAGCTTTAAATACAGTAACAAGATCCATGGGAAACATGCAGTTGTAAAAAAACGTAGGAGCTTTGAGCTCTGAAAAACTTTTGTTCAAATCCCATCTTCACTACCTCCTGGGGTAAGTTACATAACTTCTCTGACTCTCAGTTTTTTCAGCTATCATAAAAGGTTTTTGTAAAGTTTAAATGGGTGTAAAAGCTTCGTATCATACATAAAATATATTGCGCATCACTTTATGCATATTTTTCTTGCTTTTCTTGCAGTTTTGATAGTTACAAAGCAACTAGAAATCAGCTATTTTAACAGATTACATAAAAGTAACTAAATGCCTGATTTCAGCACTTACAGCATCTCCCTAGCGCTATTCCTTTAGAAATAAAAATACAACATCAAAATTTGAAAATAATCAAATTTTCAAAATCTCAAGCTTCTCCTGGTTACAGCTATAAAAACAAAACCAAGATCAAGAAATGTAATTTACTAACATCTATCATAAAAGATAAGTGGGGATTTAAAAACTCACAGTAAGAAATACAACAGTCTCCTGAAGCAGGAAAATACATCATTGATGAAGCCTTTACTGTGTGCTATTCCAAACTTTAATCAGCTGGTCATCCCAGCATGATTTGAAAGTAAGCCAGTGTTACTTTTACTTGGGTTAGTGGTATATAGAATTTGCTTTCTGCTCCTACCAGGTAGGGAGAATAACACTTCAAACACTAGTGAAATTAATTTGACGTGTTCCTTGGGAACCTTGTTCTGTAAAATGGTTTTCCTCTTATTCTCTATTTCTCTCCCTCATCCTCTTTCCCCACATTCATTGATTCTCTTCTCTCCCCTCCATCTCCAGTCCCTCCCCAGCCTGACACTGACACGTAAACAGAACTGAAGTTAACGATCCTGCACAGCAAGATTCTGGTTTTCAGGCATAAACAGAAAAATTCAATTGAATTGTAATTCACCAAATCTCATTTTCCAAACACTCCATTTTCAGCAAGAAAATAAATCCAAAAGAAAGCAAACTGCACAACGACAGAAATGCTTTTCGTATGCTCTTGTCTTTTTATATTTCATCTGGAGAGGAAGGAGCAAGTCCTTTGGTCAAATTTCTAAATTGTTACGACATGTGGCATTTAGCGCTGTGAATTACATTCTTCAAATGTGAATTTAAAAATGAACACTGGAACATGTCCTACAAAGAATCATTTTGGTTTAATTCTAACCTACTACATGGAGGAAGAGAGGTGAACAAAGGAAAGGAGATTTCCATGGCATGGCTGACTCAATACATCACAGGTTATTAGCCAACCTTATTTACTGGGAATCCATGAAGTCAACTTCTGAAATGGAATGGAAATGGTTTAAAAAGTTAAAAACATATAAACATTGAGTTGTTTTTTTTTTAAAAAGAAGATCAGTTATCGGAGAAACATACACAAAATAAGGGTTTAAAGGAAGTAAATCCAGAATTCGCGTCTAAGTCCTTTTGAGAGGCCTCTGGAATGCATGTGGCTTGATTCTGTCTGTAAGATTTATAACCATCATCATCATCCATCCATCTATTCACCGCCCTCTACACATTTGCCTGCCCACCCACTCGCCCATCTACCCTTTGGCTATAAATTTCAATAGGTAACAAAGTTCAATGTCATGAAATTATGCCTGTTGTATAATATAAATCTACCAAGTTGCAACGAAAGTCTACTCTCCTTTAGTCTGTCCTCATTGGAGGTAGAAAATATCAAGTCCACCCTCTTGGAAAATTAACCCTTGGTAGGCTTGTTGATTTATTAAGCCATGCCCTCAGCATCTTGGTAGACTAAACAGCCATATTACTCTTCCCTTGCTTCATTTACCAATGTTATATTCCAATCACTAAAATTCATGTTTGCTACTCTACAAATGATCTCTGATTCTAGGTCTGCATATTTACCTAGGAAGCTCCGATGGCAATTTTCCCCATTACTGGTCAGTATTCTCCTCATCAATTTCTCAGTGTTGGGCAGGGAGATAACTCTAGCCTTTTATTCAATGCCCAGAGTCATGCAAGCTCCTGTATTTGGGGTCACTATCAGAAGATTTCATCTTCTCATTTGATGGTTGATAGAACAGGAATGTGTTGGACGTCTATCATGTGCCAGGGGCTCTTCTGGACTAGAGATAGTGTCTAATATGACCCTTGAATTATGTGAAATCAAAGATAAGTTACTGGGCTTCCCTGGTGGCGCAGTGGTTGGGAGTCCACCTGCTGATGCAGGGGACACGGGTTCATGCCCCGGTCCGGGAAGATCCCACATGCCGCGGAGCGGCTGGGCCCGTGAGCCATGGCCGCTGAGCCTGCGCATCCGGAGCCTGTGCTCCGCAATGGGAGAGGCCACAGCAGTGAGAGGTCCGTGTACCGCAAAAAAAAAAAAAAAGTAAAGTATCCCATCCAGTGTAAATGGTAACGTCTCTCTCTTCCCTTGTTTGCATGAAAAGGGGAGGAAAATCCATTTTCCCTAGCAAAACATCTAAGAGCATATTTTCCAATTTCTTCCTTTGGGTAGCATTAACTCTAAAATTCTATAAAATCATGCTTATTTGCTTTTCAACAATCTATTAAGATAAGGAAAAGTGTTTACACGAGGCATGGATAATCTAAACTGGAACTTCCTCCTTAGCCAGTTCCTTTGCCAGAGGTTCCCTCTCCATGGAAAATAGTACCATCATCCCTCAAGATGCTCCATCCAGAAATCTAAGAAGCTATCTTTGACTCCTTTCCCTCCCTCTCCACAGCCAATCGATCAGAGAGTGCTGTTAGCTTCTTATGTACATCCAGTCTGTTCACACAGGCTCCTTCCATCTCTGTCATCTTCAAGACATGGCCTCTAAGATTATCGTGGAAGGGAAAGAAAGCATGAGGAAGTTACCTGGGATACTTTACTACCTCAGCCAGGAGGGACAGAGTTATGCTTATATACCACTGACCAGAAGGGTTTGGGCTTATATACCATCTGGTCTCACCTAGATGTAAGAGATGCTGGAAAACAAAGTCCCTGGCTGTGAAGTCACTCCCCAGCAACAGCTCTGTGCTGTGGAAAGCAAGCTTGGCTCTTTGGGAGTCGGCTAGCTGTCTCTTCCAATCCCTATACACAAAAGCCTCACCTCCCATTTCACTTCTCTGCAGCTGAGAGCTCTAGTCCCACATAATTAATTGATTCTGCCACTTGCTACTTGTGTTACTGTCAATAAATTTATGCTTCTCTCAACCTCAGTATTCTCATCCACAAAATGGATCTTATCTCATAGGGTTGCTATGAAAACTAAATGAATCATGCATGTAAATTGTTTAGCAAATCAATGGCTTATCACAATCAATATTTTCTAGAAACTGAGTCTGGATATAAAATTCTTAAAATAATTCTTAAAATTGTTGGAATAAAAAAAAATCTATACTATGGTTTACTGAATTATCTTTTCACCATAAAGGTAATGGTTGAGGAAGACTTTGGAGATTTTTGTTTCCTTTTTTCCCCCTTAAAATCCCAATTTAAGCAAAACATTCTTGTTCTTTGAAGAAGCTTTTAATAAGCCTCCATTAAAAGATTAAAAAGGGGAAATAACATGGCACAACTGATAGGCAGTTAAATCACAGAATATCAGGGTACAGATTAACTAATAGATAAGCAAAACTGAAGTGCTGGGAGACTAAAGCAACATGCCTCCAGCCACACAGAAAATTATAGAGAAGGCTGGATTCAAACCTTTGTCCCTTTACTTTAGTTCAATATACTTTACCATATTGCTTCATTATGTATGAGTGGGCATAGGTATGTGTGTGTATAAAAAATAGCCTGGCATTCCCTGGTGTTCCAGAGGTTAAGACTTCACACTTCCACTGCAGGTGGCACCAGTTCGATCCCCGGTGGGGGAACTAAGATCCCACATGCTGTGCAGTGTGGCCAAAAAGTTAAAAAAAAAAAAAAATATATATATTATATTTATATAAAATAAATATATAAAATAAAAAAATATATATTTTATATATACATATATATAAAAAAGAGAGAGAAAGTACACAAACTATCTCCCATAGTGCTCTAGAATGCCAAGTAGTTTTAGGTTTGAATACAGTTTTTGTTTCTACTTCTATGCTAAGTATATCTCATTACTTTCTAAATGTCTAGAACCGTGTCATGAACCCCTATTTGGCTGAATAGCATTCCCCCAACAATCTGGGTCACAATTCCAGTGACACTAATACCATTTTAAGTGGAAATTTGGCATAACATTTTGACTAAATTTTCTGTTAAGTACTCTAAAAAGACTTTTCCTTTCATGAGACTATAACCTCAAAGGCAGAAGGAAGTAAAAGGTGACTTTTATAATGATAAAAACAAAACAAAACAGAAAAAAGTCATTAGAAATGGGGTTTGTAGAAACACCAAGATCCAAATGCTGAGTCTGAATTAAGCTAATTATGTGGTACTTTCCGCAAATGTATGTTTTTCTTCCTGGAACAGTCATGCTAACAAGAGTAATTCTATGCGAAATTCAAAAGTTTGCTAGCATCCTAGTCAGGCTGCCCCAGATATTTCTCCTCTGAAATGCATTTGAAAACCCCAAATGACTGTAGTTCCTTCTTTTTTACAGCCACCTAAATACATGCCCACACTTGGTTCACCTCCGCCATTTTGTTTAATTAGAGCCCCCTCAGTGATTTCAGCAGAATTCAGTCTGCTCTGAAGTTACCAGAAGACAGATCTCCTTGCTTAGGTTGGCATTTCAGACATGGTCTATCATATTTCTCTAGTTTCATCTCTCACTATTACTTGTAAACACTCCGCTCTGCAACCGAATGAAAATTCTCCTCATTCCCTAAACAAGTGTGCACATCTGTGGCGTATGTATTAGCTTCTATTTTGAGGACTCTCTCTTTGGACCACCTTCTCTTTAGCAGATAACCACAGGAACCCACCTATGCTCCAGCTGGTTCATAAATACCCCACCACACCTGCAGGAGGGTCTCCTTCAGAACTGATTTTTTTCTCTTGGGTTCTTCCAAAACTTAAGACTCCACAATAGAAATTATCAAATTTTGCCTCATATGTCAGTTTACAATGTCTTTGTTCTTTTGGATCTTAGGCTGCATGAGGACAGTACTCACTTCTCATTCATCTTGGGCCCCATCAGTGAAGCTAATTCAGTGCCCTGCAATAACGTCAACTAAGTTAACACTGATTGAATTGAGAAAAGGGTTCTAAGCCAAGCCAAGGCTCAGGTGTCAAAAATGACCTTCTCTATCCCTGCTGGATATAAGCAAACAAATCAGGAGCTTTCAAGTTAAGTCTTCTTCCATCACTGAGAAAAGAACCTCCACTAAATACTTGCTAATCTTCACGTATACAAGCGCACGTATCATAAATACAGCCAACATCCTAAAAAGCTAGCAGAGTTAATGAAGAAGTGAAACAAAGGTGAAAGAAGGTATACTAGTGTGTGTACACAAATAAGATGTACTAATACTTGTGTATACAGCACAGAGGAGGTCCTCAGTTTTTCTCATTGTCTGTTCCCTCCTGTTTTAAGGACAGAGACAACAATCTTACTAATCTTCTTTTCCAGACCAGAAGGGCAGCAGCTAATTAGAAGGGGTCAAAGAGGCAAAGTTACGCATAGGTAGCAATGGCAGCTGCCAGAGAGGAAATGGCACATCGCACTCTTCAGAAAGTGAAAGGGCTTTTATCATCAGGCTACCAGCCTGGCTTGTAACAACAGTGCCCGATAGCTTTGTTGAATTATAGCATAGGGCATTCCGTGGTATTCTGAACAATGATAAATATAAAAAGCACTTTTTAGTTGTTTTAAGTAGTTACAAAACTGTTACTTCTCACCATCAAAAATGGGTTAAATGATGTTTGATGATCTTTGCTTAAGAAATATAAGAATATTGATATATCAGAATATATGTTACATATGTTAAATATATATTTATATATCTATAATATGCAAACATATTAAAATTTCACTTTTGATATCTCTAAAATGTAATATATATTACACATAAAATATATAATATTTTTCCCTCAGAAAATTAATTTCTGTGGGGTAAGACTGGCTAGTCTTAAGGTAGCATTTATTAAATGCCTGCCAGGTACTTTCATGCATTATCTCATTAAAATGCACAACACCACACTGTGCTGTAGGTCTAATCATCTCTGCTTGGCAGACAAGGAACACTTCTTCGAGAAGTTCCACAACTTGCTGACACGTGTCTGCTGGGTGACTGGGGAGAGAGAGCTGGGTGCACACAGTGCCCTGACCGTGCACTTGCTGAAGGCACTCGGGAGACCCGGTGATTCTCCTCTCGCTCCCCCAGTTTCCTCTGCCAGCACTCCTGGGAATATCTGCTCTAGATGGTCTGCTACATTCTCTTGCTACCATTATTACAGAAAAAGATGCGTGCATTCAGGGAAATGAAAAGCAATAGCAAGAACTAAGTCGGTGGTTGGCATGTAGGGATGAAATACTTCCCTTGCCATCAAGTCCTAATGTTTTGAGTAGGCTTCCCCTCTGAAGAAATTGAAGAGATTGATCAGGCATCTCTGTGACGGGGTGTCCCCTGGTAGGGGGGCATCCCTCTGGGCCTTTCAGGACACCCCCATGATAGAACAGGTTCAGCTACACAATCAGAAGGCAAGGGGAAAAGAAGGCACCAGTTCTGTCTCTGAATTACCAGCTTTTATTTTAGCAATAGAGACAGTGACTTACTTTCTTCACTTACTCTCAGCCATCAAGTGCCGGCAAAACGTACCCTGCCACTATGGTGCACCCTCCTTCACTCAACTCTACCTAATGGTAGACCGTGGTCGAAACAATCAGTCTGCTGTTTCGCATCTGCTTAACGGTACTCTCTAGGACTTAGCAGGTTTTATTTATAAGTAATGCCTAGTCAAGGATGCTAGGCTACCTGGTCACTGTGTGTAATAAAACTACAAGCCTTGGTCCCTCATCCTAAAGGAAACTGTCATTTGAGGTAACCAAACAGTTAGTATTTTGTTTTGAAATATGAGGAAATATTGGAAATATGAGGAAATATGGGGAAAGTTCATGGTTAAAGGAAGGGTATTATAGACTCAAGCATGTTTCTTAAACAATTAAAACAGACCTTGGAATATCTGTTTGAATTCTGTTGAGGAAAAAATGTGATAAAAACCCCATAATAAGATAGTACAGTTCACAGAAACAATGCATGGCTCCAATCCTGTTTTCATTAGGGAGTATATTTTAGAATTCCAGGAAAAATGTATTCATGAAAATAGTCTCTCTAGCTATAAAGAAATTTGGTCTTTTACTATGTAGCAGTGGCTCTTCACTTCTTTTTGGTCGCAGACTCCATTGAGAATCTAATAAAAGACAGGGATCCTCTCGCATAAGATATTGGCATAGACATATATCTACCAACCTGTGCATATTATTCCTGCATTATAAACTGGCTAAGCGTATCACGGACCTCAGGTTAAGCCCCTTCCTCTGTAGGAACTCATTTTTTTTTTGCATTAATGTGTAACAATAGCATATAATAAATGATCGTGGCCAAGACAACCCAGCAATGCCAAGCATTATGGTGAATCTTTGTCAGAAATTAAATGTTACTTAACACTTCAGAAGGAATCAGGGACTGAGTCAGGCTTAGAATTCAGTGTCTGTCCCCAGACCCATGATGATGGATGCTCTAAATTACAGTCCATCAGCTGAGTCCTTTGTCATGTCTCACTCATGGAGCCTCCCTATTTTTCCTCTGGCTGGTCTAGTCATCCATCTGTTTCTATTACAAACAGCCACAGTGCTTTGGCTGGACCTGCAGCTTTCAAAACTTAGTAGAAGGAGGAAAGAAAACCCCAGAAGCTAAACAGCTTGGTTATTAGCAATGATAAGGGAAGAAAAAAATAAACATAGTTCCTACTGTGTGTTAATTACAATGCTAGGCTCTCTCACTTATTTTATCTCATTTAATCTGTAAATCATTCCTGCTGGGTAGGTATTATCAATCCACTTTTTACATGCAGGTAAAAATCTAAGAGATTATGTGACTTGTGTAAGACACCATGGTTAATAAATTGCACTAATATTTCAATATATTTGTGTCTGACTCCAAGTCTAGTATTTTTCTATGATATAATGCTTTTAAAAGTACTTATTAAAAACATCTGAGATCTAACTCCATGCTTCCAGTATCTTGAAATTATCTATGTCTGAGAGACCTCAAAGCTTCCTCAGATGAAAAGTTATGCATGGAGGAAAAGGTGACGTACACCTCCTAGAACATTCAGGTGAATTCCAACACTAAGGTCACATGGTTTTCACTGAGACAAAGCAGTCGAAACCTTACCTGGAGGACTGGGTTTCCATCCAGGAGCATTCAGACTCATAATGCTTTTTCTCCCAAGACATGGCTAATTGAACCACAGAGACAATCAGAGGTATCAGGCAGTCATGATGAAACTTCGTATCCTATTTCCATTCACCCTCAGACACCAAATTAGCTTTCACCTGTATTTCCTTCTAGATTAAGAGTCAAAGCTTTTAGGGACTGTCATGGCAAGAATATCAGCTTGTTTTGGGCTATAAAGGGGTCATGAGTCATTGTTTTGCTCTTTGTTAACAACTCTGGGACACACCGGATAGCACAGTAGTTTTGTAATATCTAGACTGATTGCCTCCCCCCACATCCCATTAAGAGACAGTCTGGTATAATGACTATGTCCCTACTCTCCTTAAATTCATTTCAAGTGTCTAGGTTGAAAACAAAGCCACATTACAATTCTTTAGAGAGATGTCTTACAGAGGTGTCCCATCTCTTCACCTTCTTTGACAGCTTCCCATCTCTACGTCTCCTTTCATTTCTCTACCTCTTGGGCGAGGTAACTGAGGTGAGGTAAGCAGACAGTCTGGGGGGCCAATGTCTCCAGAAAGTCCTGCTCATGGGGTTCTACCTGGGGAATTACTGCCATAGAGCAATTGAATAGTCAGATAAGAAAGCCTTCAGAGGATGTCTTCCAAAGTCATGCTTAGAATGGACCCTGGCTTCTCCCTTGGTAACAGCCTCCTGTAACTCACCTGAAAACATCTGGCAAATGCTTATTGAGCACCTACTATATTCTGGACATCATTTTAGATATTGTTCTATGGAGATAAATAAGATAGAGCTTCTGCCTTTGTGGAGTACTGCTGAGTTAGAAAAAGCAATTCACAAGTATAAAATTTCAATAGAGCATATCTGGGTATGCTTATGTGCAGGCGTTAGAGTCTATGAGAGCAAATAAGAAAGGCACCCACCCCAACCTGGGGACTTAGAGAAGAGTTCCATCTGACATGCATAACATGAGTATCAAAAGATGAGTAAGAGTTATTCTGGTGGAAACAAAAAAGTGGGATGAACAAAAAATGTGGTCTGGACTGAGGAAACACATAAACATAGGCACAGAAGGATGAAACGGATGACATGCATGGACAAGTAACAACAATTTGCTATTTGTTACTAAAACTAAGTAAAAAGGAGACAGTGACAGGAGATGGGGCTGGAAAGGCAGGTAGGGATCTGGTCATAGAGAGTCCTCTATGCCATACTAGGTAACTTGGACTTCATTCTTTAGGTTATTATGAAGCAAATGCAGGCTTTTAGCAATGCAGTTACATGCTTAGACTTGTATGTGGTGGAGAAGATGGATTAAGAAGGCAAGACCAGAAGTAGGGCGACCAGTTTAAAGATCTTTGCAACAATCTAGTCAAGAGATGTGATAGGGACCTGGGATTGAGCAGTGGTAGAGGAATGAAGACCACAAAAGTGGGTTAAAGAATTTATTTAGGAGATAAAATAGGAAAAACTTAGTGAATGACTGGATATTGGATTGAGGGGCGGGAAGAGCCCAAGATGACTCTAGTTAGAAATAAGGGGCTAAAGGTTGACTAGGGAAAACTCATGTCTCAAAAGTATACAAACAATCAGCTAACCCGTGGCTAATCCAATGCAATAATTTATACCTAGTTACATAGCAGCGATTGTTTATGAATTAGATATTCATCACATCATTTTGATCCTCCCAACTGCCCTATGAGAAAAACACTACTTTGTTACAGATGAGGAAATGGGTTCAGGGAAAGTTAAATGGACTTGGTCAAGATCATATAACAAAGCAGTGGTTGAGAGAGACTCAGACTTTCTAGATTTATACCAGTAACCTAGAAAATGAGTTTCTTTTTAAGTTAAACTGTATAAAATTGTCCATATTTTACCATTTTGGCAATTTCATATGGTTCGACCCAACACTCTGGTACATTCTTCAGTGGAAGAATCTTGTGGTCTGAAACCTCCATGACAGAAATGCAGGCTTTTTCTTCAGTCATCCCACCAGAATCTTTCTGTTTCTGTACTTTAGTTGTTTTCCTCCACAGACTATTCCGCTACATTATGAGATGAAATTCAGAACCCTGGGAATAAGTCCAAGGAGTAAGCTTTGGAGTCCTAGTACCTTCTCTGATCTGGAGAAGAATGGCTTTTTCCCCTTGCACTTGCCCTTCTCAGAAATCTCATCATATTTAGATCACCATCGAGTTTTCCGGGGACAGACTCTAGGTAACTCACGGGGTTCCCATGAAGGCCAAATAAGAGAATACATGTGAAGGGGATTCATAAACTATAAAGTGCTGTTTAACTCATAGTACTGTGTTGTTATTCTCTTGTCATAATGAAATAAAAGGGAGGAAGACAAAAATTTTAGTCAATATCCTTCAGACTCCTTTCTGATTCTGAGTATGCGCACCTCAGCACATTCCAACATTCATCTGAGGTTCAAGCAGCTAGGCGATGATTATATCTAGCTACAGAAAATTAAAAAAGAAATACTCCATAGATACTTTTTTTATTAAGATACTGGAGGAGAGTTGGAAAGTGATTGCTTTTTCTATTTTATTTTTCTTTCCTTTCTAGACCTTACCTAAAATATTTTGCCTGAAGAGATTGGGTTTTCCTACCTTAAAAATTTATATCATCTTTCAGTAAAGGGTTTCTCAATGTGTTTCACAGCTCCAGTACCATGAGGTCTGTGTGACTGGTTCTTCTTATTCTTTTTCATGCATAGCTTTATACTTCAAATGCTCTAGCAGAAGCCATACAAGTGAATATTCATTCTAATTCCACTGCTTTCCTTTCAGTTTTTAAAATCTCCTTATTATGTCTTAAACCACTGAGAAAACATTAATTGCTCATTTTTAAAATGGAAGTTGAACTCTTGTAGGCCACTAAGCATAGACAGTCTCCGAATTCACTCACCCAGAGACTGTGGTGTTTGATATGTAAATCCTGCACAGGATGTGATTATATATCATTCCTATTATTTATCCTATATTAGTAAATAAAAATCTTTACTTGAGAAGTACCATGAAAGAACTAAAAGCTTTTCCACAGTTAGACTGAAAAACCTTTAATACCCTCTCCTTAAAGGCTGAACACTCTATTCTCACCTCGTTTTCTAAGACAAACTGTTGTCAAATAGCATGAGCTTAAAATTTATCATGTATTTTAGGACTGATTCATTTAGGCTCCACCTACAATAAGGTGAATTTTCTCATATGTTTCTTCTGATATACATGTTTGTAAAAAGGGAGAAAACAAGTACACACACAAACAAATCCCACTGTTTTCCACAGACAATAACTATAGCTCATCATGTTATTTTATTTCAGAGAGGTCAGTTTTAATTTAGGACTTAATTTAATTATGTAACACTTTAAAACATTTGTGTGAAACTTTTTTTTAAGATTTTTTTTTGATGTGGATCATTTTTTAAATCTTCATTGAATTTGTTACAATATTGCTTTTGTTTTATGTTTTGGGTTTTTTGGCTGCAAGGCATGTGGGATCTTAGCTCCCTGACCAGGGATCAAACCTGCACCCCTGCATTGGAAGGCAAAGTCTTAACCATTGGACCGCCAGGGGAGTTCCTATGTGAAACTTTTTTTTTAAGTTCTAGGAAATTTCTGGTGTTACTATAAGCAAAATATTCAAACGCATTACAAGAAAATAATATTTTTTCCACATCGTTATAATTAATCATTTTTAAGGTGAGCAAGGAGAGAACATGCAAATTAGGAGATAATCCGATGCTGCTTTCTGTTCTACACTTTGGCCATTTGGGTTTATTAGTTATGCTCAGTCTAAACACTGCAGTTGACTCTGGAATTTCAAAATTCAGAAAATCATTGATAATTTGCCCAGATTGGCAGGGAAAGCTGGGAGACCTCTATATTGGTGTCTTGCACCTAGAGGGCTTTTGGCTGTTTGGGGGGTTCTTACACACACTGTTTCATTTGTCCCCCATCACAACCATGACAAGGAGGCAGATCACAGACTCCTCTGGAGCAAGAACCTGGGGTTCATAAAGCCCAAATCAGAGAGTTCCAGTCATGTTCACACATGTGGGTCATGCAGGGAGATTTTTAAATGTTTACATTCCCAGGTCTGGCTTCAGCGCTCAGGATTCTGGGGTTGAAGCCCACAGGAATTTATACATTAAAATATTTCCCAGGTGATTCTGCTGCAGTGAGTCCAAGGCTCAGTGTCTGGGAGGCTCAGGCCACATGAGCAAAATCTAGGAACTCTCAAATCCTAAGGCAAGTTTCTGTGCCCCACCAGTGACCCAGCTTTGACTTTAAGTCCCTCTAGTAGAAAATCCATGTGGTATGAAATGCAGAGATTCCAGTTTCTCCAGACCACTGCTTCTCAGCTCAGCCAAGTCTCCTCTATGCTCACCCGACACCAGGAGCTCCTTGGTCTGTACATAAAAGAATTACACATGAGCTTCCCTGGTGGCACAGTGGTTGAGAGTCTGCCTGCCGATGCAGGGGACACGGGTTCGTGCCCCGGTCCGGGAAAATCCCACATGCCGCGGAGCGGCTGGGCTCGTGAGCCATGGCCGCTGAGCCTGCGCGTCCGGAGCCTGTGCTCCGCAACGGGAGAGGCCACAATAGTGAGAGGCCCGCGTACCTCAAAAAAAAAAAAAAAATAAAAAATAAAGAATTACACAGATACGCTTGGGACATGACATCAGGAGGGTGAGATTTATAGAGGAAGGTGAGATTTACATATAATTAAAACTATTGTTTTATTAATATGACTCTTATAAGGAAAGGCTCTCTACATCAGAATGGAAGTTGAACTAGATCAGTATTTTTCAAACACCAAGCAATCATTCATTAGCGGGTCAGGAAATCAATTTACCAGGTTTTGACAAGCATTTAAAAAATGAAATAGAGTAGAAAATAGAGTGACTCTCACACAGAAAAAAATAGGGTTTTTTGTTTGCAAAATGCTATACTTTTAATCTGTGTACATACTTCTGTGTATAAATCTGGATGTAACATGTTTTTATTACTGTAGGGGTCAGGGTAAAGTGTTTTTTTGAAAACACTAGATTAGATCATTTAGCTTCATTCCAATTATAGATACACACACACACACACACACACACACAATCAAAAAAAACAAGCCAAAAAAAAAAAAAAACCTGACAAAAATAGTGGAAAGATAACTCTGTATGAGTTTTACTAAAGAAGTATAAAAGTTGCTTTTACTTCTTTTGCACAGGACCAACATTGGTGCTCTTGAAGCCCAAGCACCCCCTTTGTGTTCATGTTGGGGAGACTTTTTCTCTGCCAGGGAAAGGTGGGTACACTAAATCACCATGAATTGTCAACAGTAAGAGTCTCATGGAATAAGCCTTCACATGCAAATAGTGTTTGCTGTGCACTATTCCAGGACGCTAGGTACTGCAGAAGGGCTTTAGAAAGTCATCCGGCCTAAATAATTCCTGCTTCAAAAAACAAAGAAAGAAAGAAAAACATCAAGGAAATATCAGTGGAATTAACAATCAAAATGACAGTTCAAGAAGCATTTAAGTGAGGATCTGTCCTTGCTGCCTGGGCTTGGGAAGGCAAAAAGACAGATAGCAGGAGATCTTGACACATCATATTGTATTGACAATACCGATACCACATACTGATATCATCAAATGTGTTGTTTGATAGAAAACTCTATCAAACGGACCAAGTGCAGGAAGGAATTGAGGGGGGAAAGACCAGAGGCCTGAGGACCAAATGGAAGGGATTTTACAATGATCCAAGTAAGAGACAATGATGCCAATGACAGGTGGAATGGGGGAGTGAAAATTGGCAGGACCTTATCATTGAATGCAGGCAGAGGATGGACCTTTAGATTTCTATTATAGTACCTAGAATAATGATACCATGTGTTGTCCATGTGTTTAAGAAAAAAACAAGAGAATAAGTTTAAGGAGAAGTTGAGATTATAAACCTGTTAACTTTCAGATGCCAGAGGGATATGCAAATTGGCATATCCAGTTGGCATCTGGGCATAGCACTCTGAGCTCAGGGATAAGAATGTCAGAATATAAGTAGTGCTTGGACCATCATGGTAGCTGACAGCCAATCCTGAAACCCTGCTAGTCTTCACAACAAACTTGGGAGATAGGCCATATAATCCTTAATTAAGAAATGAAAAATCCGAGGCCCAGAGAGGTACAATAGCTTGCCAAGGTCCCACAGTAGTGGCAGAGTAGAACTCCAATCCAAGTCTGACTTCCAAACATAAACTCTTTCCACTATGCCATGATGCCTCTTGAGAAGAAAGTTAGGGAAAGATCTGAACCCTGGGGGATATTTATATTTGAAAGGTTGACATAGGAGGAAGAGCTGTTTGCTCTGTCACAGTGAAAAACTGATCATGTTTCTGCAGCCCTTCTGCTACAAAAAGAAGGTTACAAATGTGACAATGTCCGCCTGGATTTCTTAATATAATATCTGAAACATTTTTGCAGTAAAATGTAAGAATGAAACTAACTCTCTTTGAGCAACTACTATACACTAAGCATTGTTCTCTATACGAGATTAAATAATCTCAGCTAATTCTTAACCCTCTCTAAAATATGACGTTATTAACGATCTTTTATAGATGAGAAAATCAAAGCTTAGGGGAATTAAAAAGGTCACTGAAAAAAAAAGACACAGATAGATGGTATTCTAGCTCATGACTGTCAGGCTCTAATGGCCATGCACTTTCCACTTTCCACCATACCTTGTGGACTTCCAGATGAGGCATTAGTAAAATCATGAGATCAGTCACATGAGCAAGTTCAAGTTGGGGAAGTTGGTCCTTAATGCGTTTTTTTTTTTTTTTTAGATGTTGGGGGTAGGAGTTTATTAATTCATTTATTTATTTTTCCTGTGTTGCGTCTTCGCTTCTGTGTGAGGGCTTTCTCTAGTTGTGGCAAGCGGGGGCCACTCTTCATCGCGGTGCACGGGTCTCTCACTATCGCGGCCTCTCTTACTGTGGAGCACAGGCTCTAGACGCGCAGGCTCAGTAGCTGTGGCTCACGGGCCTCCTTGCTCCGCGGCATGTGGGATCCTCCCAGACCAGGGCTTGAACCCGTGTCCCCTGCATTAGCAGGCAGATTCTCAACCACTGTGCCACCAGGGAAGCCCCTTAATGCCTTTTTAAAAATTACTTTTAATAACATTTAAATTCTTCTCACTGATTTACTTTAAAATGCAATTTCCAGTTAGGTCCTAATATAAATCCAGCCCACTTATTACTGTCCTATTCAGTGACAGTTAGAATTCGTAGTTATCTCCCTGAAGGGCTGCAAGATTCAGGAGTAGGTCTTCCTGTGTCGGGCTTCTTATCTATTCTAAGCTATTCTCTACACTATGGGCAGAGTGGTTTTTCAAGTCTGCAAATCTGATTATGGCTTCCCCCAGCCTAAAACCTGTCAGTGCTTTACCCCACAAATCCATACCCTTGCATGGTGTACAAGACCATTTGCCATGACAATCTCATCTACTCACTGGCTTTCTCTCCTGCTGCCCTCTCTGAGCCACGCCACAGCCCAGAATACTAAACTACTTGCATCCTCCCTAACAATGTGCTATTTCAGCCCCTGGTTTCTGAGCACACTCTTCTTTCTGCTTTGAATTCTCTTTCTCAACATGTTCACGCAGCAAAACTCCTACTAAAGCTTCAGATTAAAACCTAATCATACCTCCTCTGTAAAGGTTGCCTTGGTAGCATCATCTAGACAGAACCAATAACTCTTTTCTTGCTGCAACAGTCAGCACTTGTGAATGCCTATTATTATTATTGCCTTGTGATTAATGTCTTATTATTGCAACTACCTCATGAGTATGAGTTTCCATTTTTATGACTTCCATTTATAGGACGGGGGTCTCACGCTTGCTTTGCCTTTGCATCTCCAGTTTCTAGCAGAATGATTGGCACATAATATATATTTGATAAATATCTGAGCAAATGAAAGCTATCCAAATCAAAGGAAGATTAAATCTTCGATAGAAATTTCTTGTCTAGATGTGAGTCATAGTCACACCGCTTTGTAATGAATCTATTTTAGAAAATTAAATTTCTGTAAGTTTATTGAAGTGCGCCCGAGGCACAAAGACTGACCGTTTAACATGCTGCTCATAAGGCTGCATGTTAAATGCCACTAAACAAAAAGCAAAGCAAAAGCTCACCGAAGCTCGCTAAAGCTGTGTTTTAAAATACCCATTACAATAGACATCAATGTGTCAAATCTTGTAAAAGTTCTAGCATTCATTGGACCTTGGGTTTTAATACTGCCTGCCCCTCTGGGCTAAAAAGATGGTATCAGGGATAATTTCTGTGAGGGCTGATGGGAAAATCCAGACTCTCTTCAGTGTTAAATTGGAGCTCGGCAGGTTGAAAATAGATCCCAAGTGTCCAATTCCCTGAAAGACAGAATCAACCATTTAGCTACAGGAAACCCGAGGAGAGGACATCATCCTCTGAAAGACCTCAGGGTCTCCTTGGTAACAGGAGCTGAAAGTTGTTTTAATATTGTTTTAGTGTTTATTCAGACCAAACTCAAATCCTCATGCCATAATACCGTGTACATTTTCCTCACATACTCAAAATCAAGTGGGGCAGTGATTAAATCAGCACACATATTCCTGTTGTTAAATAAGACATGGAGAATGGAAGTCTACCTCTTTATTCCGTAAATTCAAACCTGGAAGGAAGAAGACAAATGAGGATAGGGAGAGAAAGCATGGCTTTGTGAAAGGCATCCTGGGAGGAGAATCAGGACACCAGGATTTTGTTTCAGTTTTGTCTCTAATTTCCTATGAATTTTCAGGCAAATCACTTAGCTCTGCAGCCTTAGTCACTTACCAGCCATTTAGATGGACAAGTCCCCCAAACTCCGTTAAGTCTCAATTACTTTGGGTGTAAAATTAGGCCGATTATACCTACCTTATGAGATTTCATGAGGAATAAACAAGAGAGCATGGATGAAGTATGTTTCCCAATGCTCAAGTTCATTTGATATCTAAGTAATATTTTCACAAAATAGAAATACCTAACAGCTCTGTTCATTAGTAGTTAGGTACAAATAACTTGATGAGTATTTTCAGGTCCTTAGCAACTTAGTAATTGTATGAAAAAAGGATACGTATACACTGAAAGAAAAAAATTAACAATTTTATTATATTTGTAAATAACCACAATTACTTACTAACGGAATGTGTGCTCTTGCTGGAACACTGCCTCCTTCATTTCCTGTTCCACAAAGATTTTCATTCTTTACTTGCTTTTTGTCACAGTATCTAAAACCCAGCTTTGCGAAGATATGAAGTCATCTGAAGGAAGGTAGCATGGTCTAAGGTTGAAAATGTGAAGTACCTTATGCTCATTCAGCATCTGACAGATATTATTGTGTTCCCCTTGAAAACTTAAAGTTCCCGTGGCAGCATGGTACCCTGGGGCACCTTGGCACAAATTCTGGGAACTATGGCCCTAGCACATAGTAGTTACTCAGGAGAAGTCTGAACTAGATGAATTGACTCTTTCGGGTAAATAATTCTATGACTTGTTAGTTTTTTTTTATTGCTTTTCATATACTAGTGTGGATAGAGTTCATGTAAAGAAAATAAATTTAAATCACCTATTTGCCCTTTTCTCCTCGATTAAAAGATACCTTTATCTTCAAAATAAGTCACTGGTGTGAGCATCTAGAAACTGATCATCTCTGACACTGAAGGTTGCCAGTATATATTAATCATTGCAAAAAGGGTACATACCTTTAAAAATATGCACATGCCCAAGAGAACTTACTTTCCCCTACACGGGCCAGTTGTGATCATTTTCTGCTTGAACTATGAATAAATTAAATAAAACCTGTTCACAATTTACCAGCTGCATATGGCATTATTTTTTAAGGAATGTTGCATTTAAATGCGAAAACACTCAATTTGGGGAATATTTATTTATGAACAATAAAGGCATTTCAGCCAGCATGTGAATCATGCTTAAATGAGGTGAAACTGGGGGAGGCAACAAAAAGTTAATGCATAAAATCCTTTTTATTTGGCGTGGACAGGGGGATAGAGTACACTAGAAAAATCTCATTCTCTGGGAAGGTGAAACAGCACATAAATGCTGACTCTGGGGCTCCATCTTGTGTCAATGGCAATTTACTGTTAACGTCTCTCTGAAGTGTTATGTTAAGAAGGATTCTGAGGAAAAATTCAGGCTTTTAAAAATTTAAGTGCCATGATCCACTAGCGATGATTGGAAGCATATATGCTGCATGTTTGCCATTTCTGGCTGAAATACATAGAAATCCAGGACACTCCCCCTTCACATTTTTAAGGAAAAAAAAACCATCTCATTTTTGCTTACTTATTTTACTGTCTTATATTAAAAATAGAAAATAAAACAAATAACTATAAACCAATACTCTCGAGTTTTAAATAAAGTTCTCAGGTTGACATATTGTTTGATCAATAGCTTTCTGCTATAATATAGACTCAGGTCAGATGAGGGAGCAAATGTATCTTTGAGAACAGTCCCCAAAGTAGCAACATTATAATAATACTAGGAAATATTAAGAACACAGCCATGTTAGGGTTGAAAACACCTGAACATCATTCTCTGCTACTATTCTGAAGGAATAATTCTCTTTATTTGATACCAAATTGCTATAAAATGCGGTTGCAATTCCCAAGATCCTTATCACAGATCTTTTAAAACTCTTTTGAGATAATGCTAGATTCACATGCAGTTGTAAGAAATAAGAGAGAGCCATCTACCCTTCACCCAGTTTCCCATTCCAGTGATAAGTCTTATATGACCACAGTACAATGTCACATCCAGGAAACTGACATTTATACAATCCACCCAATTATTCAGATTTTATCAGTCTTCCATGCATTCATATGTGTTGTGTGTGTGTATTTGCATGTTTTTATAATGCGCTTTTATAACATATGTAGATTCTTGTGACTACCACAATCAAGTCAAGCTACAGAACAGTTCTATTACAAGGACCCCTTGAACTACTCTTTTTTTTTTTTTTTTTTACTTAAGCAACAGAAATTTATTTTCTCACAATTCTGAAGGCTAGAAGTCCAAGACTAAGACTTAGGCAGGTTTGGTTTCTCCCAAAACCTCTTTCCCTGTCCTATTCTTTAAGAGCCACAGCCAACCTCCCTTTCTCCCCTCTTCCTAAGCCCTGGTAACTACTAGCTTTTTTTCCTCTCTATATAATTTTGTCATTTCAAGCATATTATATAAATGGACTCATACAACATGTAACCTTTTGAGATTAGCTTTTGCAACACAGCATAATTCCCCTGAGACCCATCCAGTCTGTTGTATATGTCATTAGTTCATTCTTTTTGTCACCAAGTAGTATTCTATAGTATGGATTCCATAGATCAGTTTAACCATTTGCCCTTATCGTAAAATTTATGAATAGGTTAAGAAAGTCAGTGAATGGAAATGCCAAAAGTACAAACTCTTTCACAGGCATAATGTCTGACAGAGGAACTCAGGAGTTCCCCAATATAACTTTTGTCTTTATCCTCTCATATTTTGTGAGGTTGTGGAAGGTATTTGGAGGGTACCCCAAGACCCCTTAGCATGGTGAAAATCTGATTAATGGAAACAGCATTCAGTGATAAGAAATAGTCTGTTTTTAAGCTAAAAGCAGGGACTGGTGATTTCACAGTGGCCTGTTCCCAGGATGGCAAATACATTTCATTTCCAGTAAAAATTATGAGCCATTGATAGTGGCGGCCTGGAGGGCAGTGATGAGAATTCAGAGCGTGGCTCCAGGCTCAGCAGGAACAGAAACTAGATGGTTCCCGAAGTCTGCCCCAGGCATTGGTGGAGATATTGCCACAGCGGTGCTAGCTGTTTGTCACCAGTTAGAACTAAAGAAAAACTGCGTCAACTGAAAGGTCAATGACCAGCATGAAGTATATAAAAACAATGTTAAGAAAATCAAACCTGACCCATGTGTCTCTAGTATTGTTTGGGCAAGGAGCTCCCAGCAAGCAAGGTGTCATTGGAAAGCTTATCTCAGTGGTGGGAAGGAACGGCTCAAGCCAGGAACTCCTTCACTGTAATCTCCTGTTCCCTTTCCTTCCCTCTCTACACACTTTAACAAACTAGCTCATTCTGAGAGAGAAAGCGCTGACCAGAACAGCTGAAAGTTTCCCCTTTCCCTAATATTTGAGTGTTTGGTAAGGACAAATAGGGTGCTAATGCATTTTATATGCATTATCTCATTAATTCTCACACAATCTTGTGAAATTGGGTCCTATTATTTTCCTCATTCACAGATAAAGACTGAGGTTTAGAGAAGTTTGGTACCCACCCAAGCCAGGAAAACGAAGCCCTTAGTGTCTGTCTCCACTGCCACCCCTGCACCATAGCTTTTCCTTTCTCATTATAAGGTAATAAGCTAGAGGTATGTTTAATATACAAATCTCTGGTGAGTCTGAGTCACATGGTGGTTTCCACAATCCCAGAGCCTGCTCACCTCTGGGCGCTGGCAAAATCAAGTGCCTGGATCCCCAAGTTTAAGGACCAGACCTTGCAAATGGAGACTCAAGTGAGTTTTCTGAAGCCACTTTGCTTAGTCCTGAGCCAGCCTTCCTAAGTCACACCCTTCATCACCCTAATACACCTCAACATAGGTCTTATCACAAAAGACAGAATTACTGGGAAAAAATTGCTCTTTTTTTTTTTTAGCACCTACAGGGTGAGAAATTATGTTTATGTTAATAATAACAGGTCTAATAGATTGAGAGTTTCCCAATGAGACCTACAAGGGGGTAGAAAGAAATAATTTTGAGGACTAAATAAGTGTTTGGAGTTTATTGGGTACAAACCTTTTTTACATTTAAGCAAAAAAAAAAAATTGTTTCCATTTTTTTCTTTCACATATGTTGTTTATTCCCATTAGATCATCCCACGAATACTCTTCATTCTCACTTCTAGATTTGATAGATATAGAAGTATTTTTAAATTTCTAAATTTATACTCACATTGCACTTTATTACTTTAAGTTGTGAAGAAGAAAAACACATTCTTGTTATTGGGTAACCAAGGATAAGATTCTTTTATTTCACCTCTCATGATGTTATTCCTTAAGAAACTTGCAAAGTTTATCAGAATATTTGTTATATTCTTTAATTTAAGAATATGATTAGATAAATAGTCTTTAAAATATGTCGGTATCTATTAACCTTATTTAGAAGAATAGGAAACCTAAGCATATAAGAGATTTAAAAAATACTTGGCAAATTGCATAGCAAATGAGGAACAGAACTGGGTCTCACTTAGGTCTGTTTTTGACCTCGAGTGGAATTCATTATGCCTTAGAGCTCACACTAATATTCCATTTTCCAAAATAACTAGAAGACAGTCTTAATAAGGGAACCATGTGCTTAATCATCTACTTATACTAGTAAGTACTATGAGTCAAGTGACCCCACCAACCCATGTGAAAAGTGAACATAACTGTGGGCCTAGAGAAACTCTCATTCATTGTTGGTGGGAATGCAAAATGGTACAGCCACTTGGAGACAGGTTAGCAGTTTCTTCTAAAACCAAATGTACTCTTACCATGCAATCTAACAACTGAGCTACATGGTATTTACTCAGAGGAGTTGAAAACTTATGTCCACACCAAAACCTGCACATGAATGTTTATAGCAGCCTTATTCATAGTTGCCATAACTTGGAAACAATCAAGATGTCCTTCAGTAGGTGAATGGATAAATAAACTGTGGTACCCCCAGATAAGGGAATATTATTCAGTGCTCAAATGAAATGAGCTACCAAGCTGTGAAGACGTGGAGGAACCTTAAATGCATATCATTAAGAGAAAGATGCCCATCTGAAAAGGCTTCATACTGTGTGATTACAACTATGTGACATTCTGGAAAAGGGAAAACTAAGGAGATGGTAAAAAGATTAGTGGTTTCCAGGGTTTGTGGAGGTTAGAGGGGTGAAAAGGCTGAACCCAGAGGATTTTTAGGGCAGTGGAACTATTCTGTATGAGACTACAATGGTGGATCCATGTCATTACACACTTGTCCAGATTCATAGAGTATACAACACTAAGAATGATCCATAACGTAAACTGTGGACTTTGGTGATGATGTGTCAACGTTGGTTCATCATTTATAACAAATGTACCACTCTGCTGGGGGATGTTGATAGTGGGGAGGTTATATGTGTGTGCAGGTGTGGAGGATATGTAAATTCTCTGCGCTTTCCATTCAATTCTTCTGCGGACCTAAAACTTCTCTTTAAAAAGTCTATTAGAAGGAAAAAAAGTGAACACAACTGGCAAAGGAAGGGACTTTCTCAAAATGGAGGTCAAGGAGAAAGTGTCCATCACCCACATATGATCATTCTCACAGGCTTACTTTGAGCCTAAGGATCATATTCTTGGCTTAAATGAGGTAAAATTATCTGAGAAAATTTTATTGTTTAACAATTGGGTCAAGATTCCCTGTAAGAAGAAATCTAGCATTGTCTGGGAAATGGCTTGATAAGATGCTTTGGACTTTGGTCCTAAATCCGGAATGTGGAGTGAGGGTGTAGGATAGAGGGAAGGATCAGAGACCTCTTCTCCCTCCCTGAAGTAGCGTAGCCAATGCTCAACTTTAGAGAAAAATCAATGAACACCAAAGATTTCAAGTTTACTGTACGTGCATGATATTAAAATGCCTTTATCACCTCTAAACAATATTTAGCAAATTTTACATTGCTCATTAATGCAGAAGCATTGATAAGAGTAGATTGTTCTGTTGGGGCCGTTTGAAAAGGAGGACGTCTGAGCTACAGAAGTAGAATGTTTCCCTTATTTAAAAAAAATTCATATATATAGAACATACACTTAAAGCCAATAATTCAGAAGAAAATTATTTTCTAATGTGTCCTCTAATTTTATAGAGATTTACTACAGGACTCTGTTAATCAAGCTAACAGATGTTGACAGAATCCAATTATTCTTAGGGACATAAAGGAGGATAATATTTATTTTTATCTTCAAACAGATTAGGATTACTCAAGAGGCCATCTATGCATTTGCTTAGTGCGCCAAAAACAGGAAAAAAAGTTAAAGAATAACATTTCCCAAAACAAGTATAGAAAATTCTGAAATTTGCTAGACTTTCTTATCCTTATTTGACTGAATAACATCATTTTTATTTTGAATTAGATGTGGTAGTGCAGGAGATGCCAAAATTTTTTTCAGTACCTAGGGTCTCTTGAGATCTTAATCTAATCTCTGTCCTCAAGTAATTTAAAAACTCGATGGGGAGGTAAAACACACAGGAAACAAAAAGAGAAAACACAGCGTTATATCATCGTGTGGCAACTGTGTGTTTCTGTCTATGAGCACAATAGAAATTTTATGAGACATAGAGACATATGGATGAGATGAGACTTAGGCAAGGCCAGAAGGACTGGATAGGCCAGTCCTTGGTATTCAGAAGAAGGTATTCAGAAGGAGATGTGGAATTTTTATATCCAGAGGATAGTTTAAATAACCCACAGTTTCCATGACTTCTGAAGATGATTCCTTTAAAAAGTCTTGACTTACAGGTAATGTTTTAGGAATATGTTGTCAAACACCCTCACTTGTTGAGTCTTCAGGGCTTAGAGTCATTAGACATAAGAAATGTAGCATCAGGGGAGTGATTTCCATGGGTTTCTGAATTTTCACCACAGGTATCCTTTGGACGCTAAAAGGTGGGGAGGCATACATTCCCATCACAAGCTCAAGATCTCCTGGGAAAACTCATCTTTGTAAAATTCATGGGCTAAAAAGGCCAACAGTTTGAGTTTGCTTTAAGGACTCCTGACCTTCTAGCCCAATGTTTAGGGAATTTGTTATGTATTGTTTTAAGAAAAGAAGAGAAACTGGGGTTAATGACAGAGGATATTTTCTATGTCCAAATGATTTAAGAAAACAAAGTCTAAAATAGGCATGTCTTAGCCTCTTCAGCAAACACTAAATAAATTCATTCTGTTTCCTTCCAGTCATGAGAAATCCCTGAACCCTTCACCTTCTCTTTATCCTCAAGTTACCATGTAGGTACTGGGAATCTAAATGAAGAAAACTAATGATGACATATTTAGATGCTAAATAAAACATAAGACATGAGTTCCTATTGATTAAAGCAGGCCTGTGTTTTATTGCTGGGAAAAAAATGAAGAAGATAAGGGTCCTGCTTCCGTTTCTTGTGTTAGATAGAAGCATTATTTTCTTTTCTTCATTGCATTTCTACCAATTTTTCTCTTTTAACTGCCAGAACCTGGGAGGCAGTATAATTCTCTTATTTTACAAACTTAAAGAACATTTGATAATAATAGTGTTTTGGTTACTTCTGAGAAAATGTTCAACTGAGAATCTATTGCTAATGGTCTGCAAAGAATAAAACACAGATTAAATATGAAATCAGAAGGGAGGTAAGAATGAAGAATGAGAATGGGACATTGTGAAGGTTATCTGCACTCTTAATTGCACTTAGAGCTTTCTAGATCACAGACAAAGTGAAATGGAAAATACAGGAAGGAAGATCCACTAGAAAGAGTGAAAAATTAACTCTGTTCAATTGATTATTCTTTCTTTTCTTTTATGGTAAAAATCAACTTACCATATATTATTAGACTGAATATATCTCTGCCTTGGATCACTTGGCCTCAAATATTCACAAATCCTGCATATTATTAAATCTGTCCTTCATAAATGAAGAAAACACAAAACACCACTGCTTCACTTTCTCTTTCAACAGTTCAATGAAGTAGGGTAGAGTCTAACCTTTTCACATTTTGCAGATGAAGGCACCAAAGGAGAGAGAGGGTAAGTGCCTTCTAAGAGGCTGTACAGTGAGTCAGGGTCAACCTGGGGTATGAGCGATAGGCCTTGCATATTATTTTACTATCGTACTTGAACGCTTCAAGGGGACACATACCTATGCAGTGATTCCATTTGCCTTTAGTTAGTGGTAATAAAAGATGATGTCCTAGCAATCATTTCTCTTCTTTCATGGGGATTGTAGTGATGCAGACAGGAGCTAGCCATGAAAACAAATGTTAACACCATGTGACAAAGGAATATGCAGAAGAAAAAGACACCACTAATCTCTGCTTGTTGGGAAGTAGGAGGTCTTAAGCAAGGATGTAAAACAAAATGAGGCTGAAACAGCATGGGGTTTGCTCTTTAGTTCACCTAATGAAAGGGTGTTCGGGCTCAGAGAATTATGCTTTCTATGTATTTAATCACAAACTGAGGAGCTTGGATTTTTATTTTAAAATAAAAATTAGGATCAACAATTTCTACAAAGGTGAAACCCAGCCTCTAAGCGAATAGTCAGTCCCAATGGTTGACAACCTTTAGGGTGCATCAGAACAAACTAAGGAACTCATTCAATGCAATTATTGAGACCCACTCCCTGAGATTCAGTAGAATGGGGTTAATCTGAATTTAGAATAAGCACTTTAGGGGCTTCTAGTGCAAGTAGTTCATGGACCACACTTTGAGAATACTCCCAACTTTTCTGCTGCTTTCCAGAGCTGATGGGTCACCTATTGAACAAATCCATCTTCAGGTCTCATCCAAACCACTTAGACTTTTCTGGCATCCCATTATAGCTGGATGCTTTATTCGAAAAACCATATATAATTCAAAATACTTATAGGCATACGTGTCTCACCCTCTCCTTGAGAACCATTTTTTAGGCAGGGTGTAAAAAGCCATGTGTAATTCAGATATTTACAAACCAATGGATGTCAAACACATCAGAGACTTGATATATTAGAGAATTTTATAAAGGTATGTAAAATAAAATCACTCCCTATCTATATTTTTTCATAAATCTGAATTTAAGTTGGGCTTACTTTAAAGTAAGATGTACCTATAGGTTAATACTCATTTTTTCTAGCATAGTACAGGTGGTTGTCACTCTATTACGGTAAACAAAGACCTGAGGGCTTAAGAATGAGATCTGGGGGCTAACTTATTTTAACATAATCTTAGATTACTCAAAGTTGATCATCTTTTTAGCTTATTTTATGCGACAATAAATCTAATTGCTTTCTATGTTTTTGATTGGAAAGAAATAACTGCTTTTCCACTAATATAAATTGGCAAAGCCCTTCAAAAAAAAAAAAAACTCGTGCTCAGTCTGTGAAGTGTGTTTTCCCCTCATTTAACCAAAGACTCAGAGGTAACTGCCTTTCCCCAGATCTCCCACAGAACAATGACTCTCCATTCATATTTGTAGGCCTGACCCGGTTTCACACAAAGTATGCCTGCAAGGGATGCTGGACAGGAAAGTCCTTCTATCTTCACTTGCCAGCTCATCTGGCCACTTCCCCTGAGAAAAAAATACCTCAGAGCAAAGCCATTCATTTTCAAAGGCAACGTTTCACAATAAGTGGTGTTTTATATTATCCATACTGTTACTTTGAGTCCACTTACTCTCATTCAGAATTTATGAGCCCTTTTAAAATCAAGATGACCTTTTCCCAGATTTCTAGATAGCTCATAACCTCCTTTACCTGCCCTATGAGCACAGGAACATGGAAGGAGTACTGAATGGACTTGGGGAAATAGTGATTCCAGTCCTGTTGTCACCACTAAATAGACTGTCTCTTCTTTCTGTGAGGTGAGGTTCAGAATCCATCACCTTGCTCTCTGGGCTATACCTCAGTGTTTCTCTTTTTCTTTTTGTATAATTACGATGGCAAAGTAGCTGGTGACCTGGCCTTGTCTCTAGTAAGACACCGGTGAATTGGAATGCTGCAGCTCATTGAGATACACACTGGTTATCAGGTCCCATGTCAAGCATTTCAAATACAGAATGAGGGATTATCTCTTGTGATCTCACAAGGACCCTCAGGTGGTATGCGGGCAATGGATACTTTGTGAGGTAAATTAGATTACACTACAGAAGGATTAACCAAATTATAATCTACTTGCTTGTCTCTAATGAACATCTTGTGTCTTTCTTCATTTGATGAAGTAAAATTGGGTAAAAGTCTCCAGTCTTCCTATTTTAATGTTAAAGTGTTAACTATGTCAGGACCAAACTTACGTCTGATGCCGTGTTGTTACTATGACAATCATTCTTCAGTCTTCAGTGAGGAACACAAAATGAAACTCCACTAACTTGGAGTTTTCTCATGAAGAATGTAAAGTAACTTGGTTTGGGCTAAGCTGAGGATGTGCCAGGCGAAGCATTTTAAACTTAGGAAAATGTATGGGTCCTAATAGAGGAACTACTTTTACAGAAATAGATGTTCATCATTAATAGTTTTTATTTATTCTTTGAGTCAAGACTGGCAGGACCTACTAAGAAATACCCTGTTGACAGTTATTATGTGCAATTAAAAGTAATAAGAACTATATTCTGGAATAATAGTAACAAAAGATAAGATCAAGATTTTCCTGTTTATAAGGCACTATTTTAAGAGTTTTATGAATATATGTCATTAAATCCTCTCATGAACATGATGAAGTGATACATTATTAACCCCATTTATATACAAGGACCAGAGATGATAAGTACTTTTCCAAGGTCACACAACTAGAAAATGTTCAAGGTAGAATTTGAAAATACACAGCCTTGACCCTTAAACCACTGCCTTAAATGAACAAACTGGCAGTTTAAACAGATTGGGCTTTGTTCGTCTAAAGTAATAATGAGGTTTCATTATTTACTCTCACATCTTAGCGTGAGAAGGTCTTGAGTTTTTGCCCACTAATAAAACAAGTAATTGTGTCAAGAAAAAAGTTACAAAATAAGATTTCTCCAATTTTTTTCATACCTTTTTTTAAGCTTTGGTATCTATGATGGCTTTGCTCCAGGTCACAGTTGGCAGATCAAAAGACATGTACCAAGCACTATACTAAATGTTGAAGACACAGTAACGACAACAACAACAAATTACTGCTGTATATGGAAAGATAGATGATGAACAAATAAATAATATATCTTGTGTCAGGTGGAGAGAAATGCTATGCATAAGAAAAAGACAGGTTCAGGTGGTAGGGTGTTTTGAGGTCATGGTTGCTATTTTATGTGGTATGCTCAAGAGAGGCCTCTCTGGCTAGGTGCTATCTGAGCAAAGACCTAAAGGAAGTAAAGGAATATATATATATACCATGTGGTTATCAGGGGACGAGGGTTCCAGGCAAAGCAGAGCAAGTGCAAAGATCCTGAGGCAGGAGCAATGCTTGAATGTGCAGGAGACAACAAGCACCCTAATGTGGTGGAAAAAGGTAGAAGAGATGGTGGAGCTCTAGGTTACACAGGGTCTTGTGGGCACTGTTAGGAGTTTGGCTCTTTCTCTGAGTAAAATGGAAAGCATTCAAGTGTATTAAAGAGTTGTGATATGATCCACCTTACATTTTTAAAGGATGTGCTCTCACTGTCATGTAGGGAATAGATAGAAATGGGGCTAAATGAAAACAGAGATGATAATCAGGAGGCTATTAAAATAAAGCATCTGAAGGCTGACTGTGGCTTAGATCAAGGTGAAACCTTTCCAGATGGTGAGGACTGATTGTATTTGGGACATATTCTGACAGCAGAGACAATAGGATGGTTAGTTGATTGGATGTGGTATGTGAGAAAGAGAGGATTCTGGTGTGACTCAAGATTTTTGGTGAGAGCAACTGTAAGAACAAGGTCCACATTTACTACGATGGGGAAGAGGAGAGAATGGCCAGTTGTATTTGGGTGAGGGTGTTGCCCAAAAAGGCTTTGTGGGAAGAAATAACCCTTGAATCCAATTTTGAACAGGTCTTATAACATTAGGGAAAGATGTCCCCGGAACATGAACATAGGATTTTTATTTTTATCAGCTGTGAGCCAAGGCAAAGGCAGGTAAGAAAGCAAGAATGTTGGCCTTCCCTGGTGGCGCAGTGGCTGAGAGTCCGCCTGCCGATGCAGGGGACACGCGTTCGCGCCCCGGGTTCGTGCCCCGGTCTGGGAAGATCCCACATGCTGCGGAGCAGCTGGGCCCGTGAGCCATGGCCGCTGAGCCTGCGCGTCCGGACCCTGTGCTCCGCAACCAGAAAAGCCACAACAGTGAGAGGCCCGCGTACCCGCCCCACCCCCCAAAAAAATGAAAAAAAACGCAAGAATGTTGTGAGAACCACGGGTAGTCTGGTAGGCCTGGAACAGAAGGTGTGAGACTGGGGAGGTCAGCAGGGCCCAACGAATGAAGAGCCTCTCAGACGTGCACTTTATTCTATAGGTCCCTTGTCACGTGCACAGGATTTGAGAACCATGGTCTGTCTACATAGCTTTAAAGTTCTTCTTAATCCCATTTGGATCTCTTTTCTATCCTATATATTTGCTCTAATTCCATATTGATCTCTTTTTCTATTCTGTGAAATGGCTATGTCTATCATTTTATAAAAGCTTACAAAAACTCTTGACATTGGACAGCCCCATGTCCACCATCTTATGCCTATTATCTTATACCTCAATGAATGTCCCCAGGGACTCTGACATAAAGGGCTGGGCTAGTGAAAAACGTGTGAGGCTAAACAGAGGTAGCCTTGAGAAAGGGCATATCGGGTACAGGCATAGTGGGAAGACAGGGTAGTCATGGTTTCTCTCTCTCTTTTTTGCCTATAAAATTCAGTTTATTGATTTTTTCTTTTATAGACTGTTCTTTTAAACATTATCAATTGAAGTATAGCTGATTTACAATACAATGTTGTCTTCACTTTACCTTGTTAAAAGAGAATGACAGTAAACGGCAACAACGAAGTTTGGTTAATCCCTACAAGTAAACATGTATACGATTTTAGGAACCCCAAAATAGACAAAAGTGAGACCACACACACTGGAATACTTAAAGAGGAGGAGAAAAAAGTTCTGCTCTTTTTCTTTCATTAGATTTTTATCCAGAGACCGCATGCTTACTGATGCGTCTCTGGATCAGCAGTGTCACCTGTAGATGCCCCCCCAAATTCTCTCTGCTTGCTGAGCTAGATATTCATTCACCATGAACAAATTCCTTGGGTCACTGAATGCATATGTTGTGTAAAGGGCATGAGATACGCAGTGTTTGAATCTGGGCTTGGCCAGGACTTTGGGTTTCTAGGCAAATCAGTTGATGTCTTTGCCTCAACACCCATTTAAAAAAATAGAATAAAAACAACTGCTTTACCAATGTTTCAGAAAGTATGAAGTATATGAGAGCACTTTATAAGATGCTTCACAAATGGTAAAGTGCTTTAAATATGTAAATTATATATTTCATAACATAAATTAAAGTTTGTGATTGTGTTTTCTTATGTCTACTGGGCAGGACCCAATCTTTTTACCTCAGTGGTTCCCACATCAGTTGTTCCTTTGCTGCCTTTGGGAAGCTTTCTTTAAAGATACACATTCCCAGCACCTGACCCATCCCAGATATCCTGACTCAGAACTCCAGGGATGGGCTCAGGTATAGGAGCTCTCATGTGACTCAGGCGGTCAGCTAGAATGGGGAGCTATTGTTACATGGTACTGGATATTCTCCAACCCCCACTCAATATAAGTACATAGCAGGAACTTAAATCTGATAATGGAGAAAGATTAAAATATAAATGTCTCTGCAAGACATAAGATCTTGAAAAAGTCATACTAATTTATAAAGGACAATGTGATATTTTGGTTAGAGTAGATCTTAATAGGAGAATAATTCCTAGAAAGCAAACTTGAAGCTAAAAATCATCTGTTCCTGAATCTTGACTTCATACAGGAAGGGAAAATGCAAAAGAAATAAAGAAAAAATTTCAAAGTGTACTCTAGGATTGAGCCTGCTGTCACTGTGCCCTTCCTATTCCTCCTTTCTGTCTTTTCTGTCTCAGCATGCAGCACACACACATACAAAGGACTGGATTCATACCATTTTTCTAGATTGCTAAGTAAATTAGTTCATCAGATTCAAATTATTAATCATTTGAGCACCTGCTATGCTCAAAGCCTGATTTTATGTAGAAAAACAAGTCCCTGGAATCTTGCTTATGAAAGAGAAACAAGTACAACTGTCACTACAGTGAAAATGAGGGAAGGTAACACCCACCAGTTAAAATAGCCTCGTAACCTCTCTCCTCTGTGTACTTCACTGTGACCAGCTTCCCCCATGGTCAGAATCAGAAGCCAGAGGCCATCAAATTAATTAGCTAATTTAAGCATCAGGGATAGAGTGAATTCAAAGTAGAGAATGGTTATCAAACCAAGATACACATAGATTAAAATAAATTGCTCAGGGTCAGTCTATGAATGAGAAGCGTTCTCTAAGGGGTTCCTTTACGTGAGGAGATGCTGGACTGCATCACCAGATTAGCCAAGGATACTCGCAAGTGTAAAGCTCTGCTGTAAACATGTGCTCTGAGCTGAGAGGGAAAGGGAGAGGAGAGGCCAAGAAAGGACTTTATGGAGGAATTGATGTTTGAAATGGACTTTGGAGAATGGAAAAAGCATTTAATAAGCAGAGTGGAGGAAGGTGGTGCCAGTAGAAGCTTGAGCTTTATCCGGGAGAAAACCTCCCTTGCTAGTACGCAGCAGTTCAGTAGTTAGTTATTCAGGTCCCTACATCCTGACAGTTACCCTTCCCCAAAAATAAGACAGAGCTTTTTCAACTCTAACTGCGGCAGCTGCACTCCAAGCCCCAGGCACGACCCTGCTGATGCTGCAGCCCTGAGCAGGCAGCCGGTCTGCCTGGGAAGGAGGTGGGAGGGAAAATGAGACAGTCACTGCCCTTGTCTATTCTGTAATACCTGAAGGAGAACTCCCAGAGCCCAGACTTCAGGTGACACATGGCTACTCTTTCCAGAACAGTTTGGCGTATGCCACTGCCCATCCCTACCAACTCTGAGAAGACAGATGAGAAAAAAGGAGGAGAGGAAGAAGATGAGAAACGAGACCACAGATAAGTTTCAGAAAATTTACAGAGATGGATTTTTGGAGCTAAACTAGTAAAGACAGAAGAGGTTGGTCCAGGATATCTCGGGATGTGTGTTAAAGTTTGGCGTAGTAATAAAATTAGCTATCAGTTCCTTGAGTGCTTACCATGTGCATTGGGATCATTACCTCTTTACATCTTTACCATGAGCCTATATTCTCATCTCTATTTTACAGATAAGGACACTGAGGTTTGCAAAAGTAAATACTTGCATAGATTCATAAAGCTTTTTAAAGTGGCTGAATTAAAAAAAAAAAAAAAAAGAGACTGAACCCCGTTCACTGACTCCAGGAACCCAGGCTCCTAGCCCACATCATAATGGGCTTAACCACTTAGGTTCAGCAGTGGGAAGCAATTCGGTTACAATTATTTCAGTTTACCTAACAGAAAGGTTTTCTCCTTCTTCCTCATCTTCAGTGATTCTGAATTGATACATTCTCCATTAGCACCTCCTTTTCAAGAAGAAAAATGTTAATGCTAATACAGTACTCCTTCCTTGTTAACAACCTGAAAACAGTAATTATCTTTATGACTCCAGGATGACCCAATCCCAGGTCCCATCTCCATATTGTTACCATCCATTCTCGTGTTTTGACCTCTTGCTGCAATACATGAATCAATACTGATTCCCTTTGGATTTTTGCACCTTCACTCCCAGCTCCAGCGTCCACAAGTTCCCAGGAAGAAAAGTTCTGAAGTCAAATAAGTTGCACATTGCTCCTGGTGTAAGGACAAAGCTGCCACTGTCAGGGGAAGCCTGGATCCATTTGGAGGCCACCTGATAACAAAGGCAAACTCTGTCTCTAGTTTTCTTTCCAAGACACCCAGATGACAGGTGGTTTCCATTTAAGCTATAAACACACAACACATATTTTATTCACTTTGAAGTTTGTCAAAATCTAACCACAGATAGAAAATAAAGCCCTTGATATGATTTTACCACCGAGTACATATGTACCAAGCATGAATCATTCAGTTTCTACAGCGTTCGAAATGAAGAGACATTAGGAATAAGACTGGCCCCCTTTTCCACTTTTCTGTTGGTGAAAAGACCTGGCATGACTTGCATGAGGACCCACATTGAGCCATGTGCAGGATGTCTCAAACACATGGGTTTGAGAGAATAGACATTTACTAAATTTGTACTATGGCTACTTGCGTCCAGTTTTGAGGTTTTGGACTGTTATTTTTAAGTGGCTCATTTCTAAACAACAGCAAGTAGAGAAAATTTGAGGGTGTATCTCCAAGTAAATGTAAGGCCAACTTGAATCTAAGAATGAGAAAGTTGGTCAAGTGAAATGGGGTGCTTTAAATGCACATTATGGACTTGAAGGGTTCAGAATGTGCCACCCAAAATATGTTGCTTTGGCATTTTGATTATTTTGAGCTGAAGGCACTTGAGAAAGAGCAGATTCAGGAAGAGGTCTCTGACTTCTCCCTTTCTACCTAAAAGCAGGTCGAAAAATTTCCCATGAAAAAGGTGCACTCCCTGTACCAGGGAGAGAAGAGCATTCTTATCACCAGACACTGCAAGCTGACTCCAAAATGGACCTGTACAAACAAACCTACTAAAATAACCCTTATCTTACATAGTTTCCCCCATATATTTCCTAGTCACTGTCCCACAATTTACTGCCCCTAGCCCAAGCCCCTTTGTCTCATCATATCCTCATAATTTATTGTTCTCTTTGTAAAAAGGTTTATAAGTTTTGGTGCCTAACAGCTTCTTCGGGTCTTCATTTTCCTTCTGAAGACCCTTGTGTACATGTAAAAATATTTTTAAAATTTTATGCTTTTCTCCTCTTAATCTGCCTTATGTCAGTTTAATTCTTAGGCCTTATGTTAGGACTACCCCTAAAGGGGTAGAAGGAAGTTTTTCCTCCTCTGCAGACAATAGTTAAGACCGTGGGCTGTTCTTCCATCACTATCAATCTTATAGGAAATTCACACATGACCTAGTACAAGTCCTCTCACCCTCTTTACAACACTCCCTAAATTCCCAGAAGATTCTTCACTCTTATCCCCATGAACCATACATAGACATGAGCTTTCTAAGCAGAAGGTCAAAACTACACATCATGTGATCAGAACGACAGAGAGGATGTACCTTCCAAGTGTTCTGTGAGTGGCAACGCGCTAAACTTTTCTCTCAAAAGACATCTCTTCAAAAAGCTCTATAGCTCTCAAAGTACATGTTTGCCCACATTTTGACAAAAAGTATAAGGTTAAATCTATTTTAGAATAGAAAGACATTTAAAATAAACAACACCATGGCTTCACGAAAGAAAAAATTTTTATACCCCAGAGATTGGAAGGACATAATCTCTAAATAAATTTCTTGAACAAGGGCTGTTGGCAACCTTACACACACACACACACACACACACACACACACACACACACACACACCCTACATAGACAACATTGTCTTTATTTTGATCACTCCACCATGGACTAGCAGCAGTCTACAGCCTGGTATTTGAAAACTATATCTGTAAGCTATGGGGAGCCACTGAACATTCTAAATGGGGAGTACTAAGAATAGATTTGTTAAAGAAAAGACGTTGATGACAAAGACTATAAATTAAGGGACTGCCCTGGTGGCGCAGTGGTTGAGAGTCCGCCTGCCGATTCAGGGGACATGGGTTCGTGCCCCGGTCCGGGAAGATCCCACGTGCCGCAGAGCGGCTGGGCCCGTGAGCCATGGCTGCTGAGCCTGCGCGTCCGGAGCCTGTGCTCCGCAACGGGAGAGGCCACAACAGTGAGAGCCCCGCGTACAGAAAAAAAAAAAAAAAAAAAAGACTATAAATTAAGGAGCAAAAGGACAAGGTGATAACTCCCCATGTGCTGCATATGAAGCAAACCATACTCTCCTTCCACTTAAAGAATTAAAAACAACCTAATTGTTTTCATAGATGTACACTATATGTGCCTAACTAAAGACTGAAAATGTATATAATACAGAATTGTATTAGGTGATGAGTAAAATATGAGAAATAATTGGAGATAAGCACACATAAGTTGGGAAGGAGGGAAAAGAGAGAGTGGATGGAGAGACGTGGGCAGGGTGGGAACACTGCATCAGAGACTGGATAGCCATTTGCTATCCCGTTTCCTCTTCTTCCTGGACCACAACTGAGTTACATTTCCAAGAGTCCCTTGCAATTAGATGTGCTATGTGACACAATGAAACTTGAGTGGAAGTGATACTGGGTACTCCCAAGCTGAGAGGGCAGAGAAATGGATGTGCCTCTCTCTGCTCCCTTTCCTTATCTACCAGCTGTATACAGAGGACTCTGAAGACCTAGAGACATGAGATGGAAAGAACTTAGGTCTCTGAGTGAATGCATGGGACACTCTTTGGCTACCAGGAATACCCGTTATGGGAATGAGAAAACAAATTTGCTAATGTGAAGCCACCATAATGTTTGAGTGTCTTTGTTACACCAGCCAGCATTACCCTAAAAAATAATGTATCCAATTCTCATGCCTAAGTTTTAAAGAAAAGTAACAGCTTTATTGAGATATAACTTATATACAATAAATTTACAATTCAATGATTTTTAGTATGTTCCCAGAGTTGTGGAGCCATCACTGCTACCTAATTCCAGAGCATTTTCATCACTTCACAAAGAAACCCTATACCCATTAGCAGTCTCCCCCATTTCCCTCCAACCCTCCCAGCCCTAGACAACTACTCATCTTCTTGCCTCTATAGATTTGCCTAGTCTGGACATTTTCTATAAATGGAACAATAAAATATATGGTCTTTTGTGACTATCTCCTCTCACTTAGCACAACGTTTTCAAGGTTCATCAACATAGCGTGTATCAGTACTTCATTCCTTTTCATTGCTGAAGAATATCTCATGGTATGGATATACCATATTGTACACTTCCATCCATTAACCAAGCTTTTCTTATCTTTGCTGTAGGAGCCTTAAAATATCCTATCACCATATTGAAGAGGCGATTCACTCATCTGGAGAACGCACACACACATTCAAAGTCTTGTGGGTTACAACGATCAATACTTTACAAAAAAATGGCTTGACTTAAAAGCATTCAGAAAACTTGAAATTCCTGTTAGAGTGATAACATACAAGGTACCCCAAAGTGAAAAAAACAAGAGGAAAGCACATGGTTTCATACCTTTTAATTCAAGAATATAAGGAAAAATAATGCATTGCAGCCAAACAGTCTGGCAGCAGCCTCCATGAAGATACATTCTGGGGAGGAACCCAAATAACTAAACCAAGTGTCAACAGAAAGCAATTAAGTAGAAATTAGGTATTGCTGGGTCAGGAAGAAAAGTTCATTAAAGAATTAAATCTCAGTGTTTTCCTAAAGATAAATCCCAGCTAGTCTGAAAATCATTAAATCTTAATGACAGAGTCAATTGTTGGTGTTGTTTACAATTGAAATATTAACATATTTCTGTAGCCTGGAAGTTTAGAATTGTGATTGCCTTTCCATGGTAGAGAAGTTAAATTTCTGGAAAGATTTACAACACAGGAGAAAAATGCTGTAAGACAGAAAAATGCTGCTTCTGTATTCACTCTCTTTAGGTCATCAGGAGGACATTCACAAAGAAAGAACTGACTCGGCAAGCATTACATTCATTTGATAGGCACTTATCAAGCTCCCCTTGTTTCCTGGGCACTATGGTGATGCTAGGAATACAGACATATAGAGACATTGGCTTGGTAATTACAGCAGAATGTAGTAAGATCTGTAAGAGAGTCGTGGATAAAGGGGAAACTGGGAGAGAAAGACTAATTCTGACTGAACTCCTGATCTCAACGGAAAACATATTGTGTAGGGTCTTGGGGATGAGTAATTTACTATGTGAGAAGGACAGCAAGGAAATTCTGGATAGTGGGAATGGGATCCACAAAGATTTGGAGTCGTGAAAGGTCATGACAGGCTTAGAAAAAATGGAGTTATGCAAGGCAGAATTATAGAGAATGCAGAAGTAGGTTGAAAACTATTTTGGGTTCAGTCTATAAAGGGACCTGTATGGCAAGCTCATGAGTTTAGATTTTGTTCTTTAGACATCAGGGAATTAGCAGATTTTTTTTTTTTAACGAGTTCCATGGTTGGATTATTTTTTAAATTTTACTATGAAAACTTATACACACACAAAAGAATAAGATGCAAATTACCATATGCATATCAACCACTCAGCAATTGTCAAGATTTTTCCACTTTTGCTTTGTTTTACTTAAATGAAGGATTTTAAAGTAAACTTCCCACCTGATTTCATTTCACCCCTACATCTCTACATGCGGATATGTTCTTATCAAACCACAATCCACTTTCACATCTAACTAAATTAATAATATTGTATTGGCATAATTTAATCATTGTGGACTGAAATGTTGTGAATTATCTCATAAATATCTTTTTTATAGTAGGTTTGCTCAATTAATTTCCCATGTTGCCCTAAGTTGCAATGATTCTTAAAAATCTTAATTTAGAGCACTTCCTCTTCATCCCACCCTCTTTTATCCCCATGCCATTGACTTACTGAAGAAACCTGGTATGTTCTGGAGTCTGTCCCACACATTGCATTTATCTGTTTGCTTCCTTGTTGGTATAACTTAACCTTTTTTTTTACATTTTTCCTGTTTTCTATAACTGGTAGTTTACTCTGAAAGGTTTAGTTACATTCACCCTCAATTATTTTTTTTAAGGCAAGAGTACTTCATAGGAGGTATTACATAATTTATATTGCATCCCATTGAGAAGCACTTAATACCTGGTTGTCCCACTCACAGTGATGCTAACATTGATGATCAGATTTTCTTCCAAGATGACTTTGCTAGTACTATGTGGAAGATGGACTATGGCGAAGCCACTTTTGTAGCAGGGAGATCAGGCATTGCAGCATAATAGGAGCAATGAAGTGATGTGAGGCAGGAACCATAGATAAACAGAGAGACTGACATGATAATAATTCCGGAGTAGAAGTATTGGAAGATTGGAAATTTATTATAAGTTTGGATGGGGGATGGGAATCAGGGCAGGTGAGCATGTGATGAGGACAAAAGAATGTAAGCTCCATGATAGCAAAGAACTATGTGTATGTTGCTCAGTACTAAACCCTTGATGCTTAGCACTGTGCCTAGCACACAGTAGATATTTGATAAATATGTGTTAAATCCATATATGAATGTATTGTTGGATGGGTGGATGGGCGGATAGGTGGATGGATGGTGCTGAAGCTACTAAAATAAAAAACTAGTTGGGTGTTCACACTACTGCTAGTAGCTGGAGAGATAATATGAAATGTCCTTCAAATTTGACTTGCCTCCAAGATATTTGTCTATTAGTGCCTCAGGAAAATGCTTAACATTGTAAGGTATATTCCAAATCATACAGCCCAGAGATGTAAAAAAAGATCCAAGTGAATCTAAATTTATTCCTTGGAATGCATATCTAGATTTTAGAAATGTAGGAATGAACTTTGTGATTTTGGAGGGCCTCAAATCATACAAGAGTTTCAGGAAATTCCTAGGATGATGACAATGTGAGAATTTATGCATGTCCAACAGGAGGCCTTTCACATAGTAAAGTCAAGAAACATTAAAAATAATAATAGATCAACAAAAGCAGAATCTGGTTCCTTGAAAAGATCAATAAAATCGATAAGCCTCAGCCAGGCTATCTAAGAAAAATAGAGAGATGACACAAATTACTAACATAAAAATTAAAAGCAGGGACATTACTACAGATCTCACAGACATTAAAAAGATAATAAACAAATATTATGCCTACAGATCTGATAACCTATATTAAATGTACCAATTCCTTGAAAGACACAATCTACCAAAATTCACACAAAATAAATAGAAAATCTGATAGACCTGTATCTATTAAGGAATTTGAATTAATAAATTAATAGCCTTCCAAAACAACATCAGGCTTAGACAGGCTCACTGGTGAATTCTACCAAACATTTAAGGAAGAAATCATACCAATTATCTATAATTTCTTCCAGAAGGAAGAACTACATGGAATACTTCCTAACTCATTCTATGAGACCAGCATTACCCTAGTACTAAAACCAGACAAAGGCATTACATAAAAAGAAAACTACAGACCAATATCTCTTGTGGACATAGATGTAAAAATTGTTAACCAAATATTAGCAAATTGAATCCAACAATGTATATACAGAATTATACACCATGACCAAGTGGGATTTATCTCAGGTATACAAGTTTGGTTCAACATTCAAAAATTAATGAATGCAATCACATCAACAGACTAAAGAGAAGAATCACATGGTCATATCAATAGACGCAGAAAAAGTATTTGACAAAAGCCAACACCCATTCATGATAAAACCCTCAGTGGACTAAGAATATAGGAGAAATTCCTCAACTTATAAAGAACATCTATAAAAAACCAATAGCTAACATCAGATTTATTGATAAGAAACAGGAAAGTTTCTCACTAAGATCAGGAGCAAGACGAGGATGTCCTCTGTCAACAGTACTTTTCAGTATTGTACTGGAAATCTTAGCTAATGCAATAAGGCAAGAAAAGGAAATAAAAGGTATACAGATTGTGAAGGAAGAAATGAAACTGTCTTTGTTAGCAGATGACATGATCATCTTTGTAGAAAATCCAAAAGAATCAACAAAAATCTCCTGGAACTAATAAGTGATTATAGCAAGTTTGCAGAATGTAAAGTTGATACACAAATATCAATCACTTTCCTATATGCTAACAATGAAAAAGTGGAAATTAAACACAGTGTCATTTCCAAAAATAAAATACTTAGGCATAAATCTAATAAGCCAGGTATAAGAACCACATGAGGGGAATTATGCTCTAATAAAGATATCAAAGAGAAGGACCTTCAAGATGGTGGAGGAGTGAGATGTGGAGATCACCTTCCTCCCCACAAATACATCAAAAATATATCTACATGTGGAACAACTCCTACAGAACACCTACTGAACACTGGCAGAAGACCTCAGACTTCCCAAAAGGCAAAAAACTCCCCATGTACCTGGGTAGGGCAAAAGAAAAAAGAAAAAACAGAGACAAAAGAATAGGGACAGAACCTGCACCTCTGGGAGGGAGATGGGAAGGAGGAAAAGTTTCCACACACTAGGAAGCCCCTTCCGTGGTGGAAATGGGGGATGGGCAGGGGGAAGCTTCGGGGCCACGGAGGATAGTGCAGCAACAGGGGTGCAGAGGTCAAAGTTGAGAGATTCCCACACAGAGGACTGGTGCCTGAGAGGTTTGTCTGCTCACCCGCTGGGGCGGGTAGGGGTTGGGAGTTGAGGCTTGGGCTTTGGACGTCAGATCCCAGGGAGAGGACTGGTGTTGGCTGTGTGAACACAGCTTGATGGGGGCTAGTGCACCACAGCTAGCTGGGAGGGAGTATGGGAAAAAGTCTGGACCTACCTAAGAGGCAAGAGAACTTTGTTTCAGGGTGTGTGAGGAGAGAGGATTCAGGGCACCACCCAAATGAGCTTCAAAGACGGGTGCGAGCCACGGCTGCTCCTGCAGCCACCAAGAATCTGTGCAAGCATAGGTCACTATCCACACCTCCCCTCCCAGGAGCCTGTGCAGCCTGCCACTGCCAGGGTCCCATGATCCAGGGACAACTTCCTTGGGAGAACACACAGCATGCATCAGGCTCTTGCAATGTCACGGTGACCTCTGCTGCCACAGGCTCGCCCCACATTCTGTACCCCTCCCACCCCCCAGCCTGAGTGAGCCAGAGCACACTAATCAGCCACTCCTTTAACCCCCTCCTGTCTGGGCAAAGAACAGACGCCAGAAGGTGACCTACATGCAGAGGCAGGACCAAATCCAAAGCTGAACCCCAGGAGCTGTGTGAAAAAAGAAAAGAAAGGGCAATTTCTCCGTGCAGTCTCAGGAGCAACAGATTAAATCTCCACAATCAACTTGATGTACCCTGCATCTATGAAATACCTGAATAGACAACAAATCATCCCAAAATTGAGGCAATGGACCTTGAGAGTAACTGTAGACTTGGGGTTTGTTGTATGTGACTGACTAGTTTCTGATTTTTATGTTTATCTTCGTGTACTTTTTAGCACTTGTTATCATGTTATCATTAGTGGATTTGTTTATTGGTTTGGTTGCTCTCTTCTTTTTTATTACTTTTTAAATTTTTTTCAAAATAATTTAAAAAATTTTAATAACTATTTAATTTAATTTTGTTTTATTTTATTTTATTTATTTATTTATTTATTTATTTTTCTCCCTTTTCTTCTAAGCCGTGGGGCTGACAGGGTCTTGGTACTCCGGCTGGGTGCCAGGCCTGAGCCTCTGAGGTGGGAAAGCCAAGTTCAGGACATTGGACTACCGGCGAACTCCCGGCACCACGTAATATCAATCGGTGAGAGCTCTCCCAGGGACCTCCGTCTTAACGCTAAGACCCAGCTCCATTCAAGAACCAGCAAGCTCCAGTGCTGACACCACATGCCAAACAACTAGCAACACAGGAACACAACCCCACCCATGAGAAGAGAGGCTGCCTAAAATCATAATAAGTTCACAGACACCCCAAAACATACCACCAGACGCGGCCCTGCCTACCAGAAAGACAAGATCAAGCCTCATTCACCAGAACACAGGCACCAGTCCCATCCAACAGGAAGCCTACACAACTCACTGAACCAACCTTACTCACTGGGGGTAGACACCTAAAACAACAGGAACTACAAACCTGCAGCATGTGAAAAGGAGACCCCAAACACAGTAAGTTAAGCAAAATGAGAAGACAGAGAAATATGCAGCAGATGAAGGAGCAAAGTAAAAACCCACTAGACCAGACAAATGAAGAGGAAATAGGCAGTCTACCAGAAAAAGAATTCAGATAATGACAGTGAAGATGCCCAAAATCTTGGAAAATGAATGGAGAAAATACAAGAAACGTTTAACAAGGATATAGAAGAACTAAAGAGCAAACAAACTATGAAGAACAACACAATAAATGAAAGTAAAACTTGTATAGAAGGAATCAATAGCAGAATAACTGAGGCAGAAGAACGGATAAGTGACCTGGAAGATAAAATACTGGAAATAACTACCGCAGAGGAGAATAATGAAAGAAAGAATGGAAAGAATAGAGGACAGTCTCAGAGACCTGTGGGACAACATTAAATGCACCAACTTTCAAATTATAGGGGTCCCAGAATAAGAAGAGAAAACGAAAGGGACTGAGAAAATATAGGAAGAGATTATTTTAGAAAATTTCCCTAATATGGGAAAGGAAATAGTCAATCAAGTCCAGGAAGGGCAGAGAGTCCCATACAGGATAAATCCAAGGAGAAACATGCCAAGACACATATTAATCAAACTATCAAAAATTAAATACAAAGAAAAAATATTAAAAGCAGCAAGGGAGAAGCAACAAATAACATACAATGGAATCCCCATAAGGTTAACAGTTGATCTGTCAGCAGAAACTCTGCAAGCCAGAAGGGAGTGGCACGACATATTTAAAGTGATGAAAGGGAAAAACCTAAAACCAATATTACTCTAACCAGCAACAATCTAATTCAGATTCAACAGCGAAATTAAAACTGTTACAGAAAGCAAAAGCTAAGAGAATTCAGCACCACCAAACGAGCTTTACAACAAATGCTAAAGGAAATGCTCTAGGCAGGAAACACATGAGAAGAAAAACACCTACATTAACAAATCCAAAACAATTAAGAAAATCATAATAGGAACATACATATCAAGAATTACCTTAAATGTAAATGGATTAAATGCTCCAACCAAAATATATAGATTGGCTGAATGGATATAAAAACAAGACCCATAAATATGCTGCCTACAAGAGAACTATTTCAGACGTAGGGACACATACAGACTGAAAGTAGGGGATGGAAAAGATATTCCAAGCAAATGGAAATCAAAAGAAAGCTGCAGTGCAATTCTCATATCAGATGAAATAGAGTTTAAAATAAAGACTATTACAAGAGACAAAGAAGGAAACTACATAATGATCAAGGGATCAATCCAAGAAGAAGATATAACAATTGAAAATATTTATGCACCCAACATAGGAGCACCTCAATACATAAGGCAAATACTAACAGCCATTAAAGGGGAAATTGACAGTAACACAATCATAGTAGGGGACGTTAACACCCCACTTTCACTAATGGACAGATCATTCAAAATGAAAATAAATTAGGAAACACAAGCTTTAAATGATACATTAAACAAGATGGACTTAATTGATATTTATATGGCATTCCATCCAAAAACAACAGAATACACTTTCTTCTCAAGGGCTCATGGAACATTTTCCAGGATAGATCCTATCTTGGGTCACAAATCAAGTTTTGGTAAATTTAAGAAAATTGAAATCATATCAAGTATCTTTTCTGAGCACAACGCTATGAGACTAGATATCAATTACAGGAAAAAAAACTGTAAAAAATACAAACACATGGAGGCTAAAGAATACACTACTAAATAACCAAAAGATCACTAAAGAAATCAAAGAGGAAATCAAAAAATACCTCAAAACAAATGACAGTGAAAACACAATGACCCAAAACCTATGGGATGCAGCAAAAGCTGTTCTAAGAGGGAAGTTTATAGCAATACAATCCTACACCAAGAAACAAAAAACATCTCTAATAAACAACTTAACCTTACACCTAAAGCAATTTGAGAAAGAGGAAAGAAAAACACCAAAATCAGCAGAAGGAAATAAATCATAAAGATCAGATCAGAAATGAAAAAGAAATGAAGGAAACAATAGCAAAGATCAATAAAACTAAAACTGCTTCTTTGAGAAGATAAACAAAATTGATAAACCATTAGCTAGACTCATCAAGAAAAAATGGGAAAACACTCAAGTCAACAGAAATAGAAATGAAAAAGGAGAAGTAACAACTGTCACTGCAGAAATACAAAGGATCATGAGAGATTGCTACAAGCAACTATGTGCCAATAAAATAGACAACCTGGAAGAAATGGACAAATTCTTAGAAAAACACAACCTTCGGAGACTGAACCAGGAAGAAATAGAAAATATGAACAGACCAATCACAAGCACTGAAATTGAGACTGTGATTAAAAATCTTCCAACAAACAAAAGCCCAGGATGAGATGGCTTCACAGGCGAATTCTATCAAAAATTTAGAGAAGAGATAATACCTATCCTTCTCAACTCTTCCAAAATATAGCAGAGGAAAGAACACTCCCAAACTCATTCTATGAGGCCACCATCACCCTGATACCAAAACCAGACAAAGATGTCACAAAAAAAGAAAACTACAGGCCAATATCACTGATGAACATAGATGCACAAATCCTCAACAAAATACTAGCAAACAGAAACCAACAGCACATTAAAAGGATCACACACCATGATCAAGTGGGGCTTATCTCAGGAATGTAAGGATTCTTCAATATAAGTAAATCAACCAATGTGATATACCATATTAACAAATTGAAAGATAAAAACAATTTGATAATCTCAATAGATGCAGAAAAAGCTTCTGACAAAATTCAACACCCATTTATGATAAAAACTCTCCAGAAAGTAGGCATAGAGGGAACTTACCTCAAAATAATAAAGGCCATATATGGCAAACCCACAACCAACATCGTCCTCAATGGTGAAAAATTGAAACCGTTTCCTCTAAATTCAGGAACAATACAAGGTTGTCCATTCTCACCACTATTATTCAACATAGTTTTAGAAGTTTTAGCCACATCAATCAGAGAAGAAAATGAAATAAAAGGAATCCAAATTGGAAAAGAAGAAGTAAAACTGTCACTGTTTGCAGATGACATGATACTATACACAGAGAATCCCAAAGATGCTACCAGCAAACTACTAGAGCTAACCAATGAATTTGGTAAAGTGGCAGGATACAAAATTAATGCACAGAAATCTCTTGCTTTCTATGCACTAATGATGAAAAATCTGAAAGAGAAATTAAGGAAACACTTCCATTTACCATTGCAACAAAAAGAATAAAATGCCTAGGAATAAACCTACCTAAGGAGACAAAAGACCTGTATGCAGAAAACTATAAGACACTGATGAAAGAAATTAATGGTGATACAGAGAGATGGAGAGATATACCATGTTCTTGGATTGGAAGTATCAACATTGTGAAAATGACAACCCTGTCAAACTACCAGTGACATTTTTCACAGAACTAGAACAAAAAATTTCACAATTTGTATGGAAACACAAAAGACCCCAAATAACAAAAGTAATCTTGAGAAAGAAAAATGGAGCTGCAGAAATCAGGCTCCCTGACCTCAGACTATACTACAAAGCTACAGTAATCAAGACAGTATGCTACTGGCACAAAAACAGAACTGTAGATCAATGGAACAGGATAGAAAGCCCAGAGATAAACCCACACACATATGGTCATCTTACCTTTGATAAAGGAGGCAAGAATATACAGTGGAGAAAAGACAGCCTCTTCAAAAAGTGGTGCTGGGAAAACTGGACAGCTACATGTAAAAGAATGAAATTAGAACACTCCCTAACACCATACACAAAAATAAACTCAAAATAGATTAAAGGCCTAAATGTAAGGCCAGACACTATCCAACTCTTAGAGGAAAACATAGGCAGAACACACTGTGACATAAATCACCTCAAGATCCTTTTTGACCCACCTCCTAGAGAAATGGAACTAAAACCCAAAATTAAACAAATGGGAGCTAATGAAACTTAAAGGTTTTACACAGCAAAGGAAACCATAAACAAGACAAAAAGACAAACCTCAGAATGGGAGAAAGTATTTGCAAATGAAGCAACTAACAAAGGATTAATCTCCAAAATTTACAAGCAGCTCATGCAGCTCAATATCAAAAAAACAAACAGCCCAATCCAAAAATGGGCAGAAGACCTAAACACATTTCTCCAAAGAACAGATACAGATTGCCAACAAACACATGAAAAGATGCTCAACATCACTAATCATTAGAGAAATGTAAATCAAAACTATAGTGAGATATCATCTCACACCAGTCAGAATGGCCATCATGAAAAAATCTACAAACAATAAATGCTGGAGAGGGTGTGGAGAAAAGGGAACCCTCCTGCACTGTTGTTGGGAATGTAAATTGATACAGCCACTATGGAGAACAGTATGGAGTTTCCTTTAAAAAAACTAAAAATAGAACTACCATACAACCCAGAACCCATTACTGGGCATATACCCTGAGAAAACCATAATTCAAAAAGAGTCATATACCACAATGTTCACTGCAGCTCTATTTACAATAGCCAGGACATGGAAGCAACTGAAGTGTCCATCAACAGATGAATGGATAAAGACGATGTGGTCCATATATACAATGGAATATTACTCAGCCATAAAAATAAACGAAATTGAATTATTTGTAGTGAGACAGATGGACCTATAGTCTGTCATACAGAGTGAAGTCAGTCAGAAAGAGATAAGCAAGTACCGTATGCTAACACACATATATGGAATCTAAAAAACAATGGTTCTGATGAACCTAGGGGCAGGACAGGAATAAAGACAGAGACATAGAGAATGGACCTGAGGGCACGGGGAGGGGGAAGGGGAAGCTGGGGCAAAGTGAGAGAGTAGCATTGACATATACACACTACCAAATGTAAAATAGCTAGTGGGAAGCAGCCGCATAGCACAGGCAGATCTGCTTGGTGCTTTGTGAGCACCTAGTGGGGTGGGATAGGGAGGGTGGGAGGAAGACGAAAGAGGGAGGGGATATGGTGATATATGTATGCATATAGCTGGTTCACTTTGTTATACAGCAGAAACTAACACAACATTGTAAAGCAATTATACTCCAATAAAGATGTTAAAAAAAAGATTGTAATTATGTGATGTGACTGAGATGTTAACAAACCCTGCTGCAGTAATCATTTCACAATATACACATATATCAAAATCATCACATTTTACACCCTAAAGTTACCCAATGTTATATGTCAACTATATCTCAAAAACACTGGAAAAAAATAAAGTTAATTAGAAACCTAATAATATATAATGAAAATGATGATGCTTACAAAAATAAAACTTAAAAGACTTAAAATAGGTCACTAAGGCAAAGCCTTTGGTCTTTAATGATGGTGTTTTCCCCTTTTCTTTCTTCAAATAACATCTTTTTAAATTTCATAGATTACTGTCTGCCCTCCTTATCCTCAGATTCTGTATCCATGGACTCAACAAACTGCAGGATCATGTAGTACTATATTTACAATCCTTGGTTGGTTGAATCCATGGATGCAGAACCCACGGATATGGAGAGCCAACTATGTGACTTGAGCACCTGTGGATTTTGGAATCTGCAGCAGGTCCTGAAACCAGTTCCCCGTGAATACCAGTAGACGGCTGTATTATCTCTTCTGTTCTGAATGTTTGAAAATATCTGGTGGTGTTCTTCCTAGTAAGATAAGAAAGTCTGTATTATCATATTCCTTCCTTACTACCAGATTGGTATCAGTCCTGCCATTAATAGTTACCTTTCAATGGCTTAATAAGTGAAAGGTTCATATATGTTTTACCAATTTTTTAAAAAATATAATCTGATTCAAACAGCTTTAGTGAAAATGGGGGATTTATCAGTTCACCTAAGTGAAAATTCAGGAATGGCACGTCTTTAGACCTAGGCTGTTCCAGGGACTCGAACCACACCATCAGGGCACCATGACCTTGAGTACTCAATTCTCCTTTTTCTGAAGGGACGTCCTTCTTAATCTCCACTATTTAGAGACTAGCTACAGGCCCACATCCTCCTGGGTTTAATTTCAAGAGAACAGAGAGAGTACCACCAGTAGCTCCCATATAACTCCCAGAATTCATTTCTGATTCAACCAGTTTGGATAATTTGTCCATCCCTGATCCAAATCTCTGTGGTTATTTTATAAGCATCGTCAATTACTGTTCTGATTTGCTAGGTCTGTGTCACATGCTCTGTGCCAGATAGAGGAATGGCTAGTTCCCAGAAGAAATTTTGTATACTAGAAAAAGAGTAGATGCATTCTAGCAAGGCAAAAACTCTAAAATATTGTTTTGTACTTTGCTTTCATATTATTTTGTTGTGAATATCATCCCCACCTCACAAACGAGAAACTGAAACTCACTGAGTGGTGTCGTTTGGACTGCAGCTCAGGTCTCCCCTTTCTTAGCTTGGTGTCATCCCGCTGGACCAGATTGTGCTGCATACTAGAGTAAATATTCATTACTCCAAAAATGAATAATGGAACTCTCCCCCCAGAAAAGGTGTACTTTTTTGTTGCTGGATAAAGGAAAAGATTTTGGAGGCAAATGTAAAAATTCCTCTTTCCAAATTTTCAGTCGTTATTCAATTGTTATTCCAATTGATTCTCTGAAATCAAAATGATGGATGGAATAAGAATTAGCTCCTGAGAAAGTTGACGACCCTAAGAGAAAACAATTGCTCATTAATTCACACTGACCTTAAAAAGATCCCATGATTCAAATAGCAAAGTTGCTGGCAGAGAGCGCTGAGGTGGGTTGCTTACCACTAAAGAAATCACCCTAGTGTCCTTTTAATAAGATTTACATAGACTCTTGCGCAGTTTCAATGTACTCGAGCCTGAATGATTAATTTTCCCCAATAAAAGAAAGACATTAAAATGAATACATCTTTCACTCAGTGTAGTGGCTGGCCTGGGTTGACCCTAACTGGAGCCATAACAACTTAGAATGATATACTGAAAATTTGCTTTTTAATTAAATGGGCTGGCAAATGGATGAACACTTAAAGTTCAGACTAGACTATTCTGTATCAATACCTCCTGCTCTTTGCTTTCTCCTAGAAGTAGGACATGGTAGGACTAAAAAAGTTTTTCTTGACAAACTAGACTTTAAATTCTACAAGAGCAAAGACCTTTGCCTGTTGGACTCACTTCCTGGCACATACACAGACACTAGTACAGGAGAGATAAATAAAGTTTGTTGAATAAATTAGTAAGCAAACAATTCATTTAACTTTCTTAGAGGAGCAAGAGTCTTCCAGCTTTGGGATTCCACTGCGACATACTTGTTTTCTAGAACTCTAAGCCCAAATTTTGGAGTTTCAATTTATCACCCTCCCATTTAGAAATCTCTCCTTTTCTTCAGAACTCTCTTGTATTTTCTCTTCATATCTCTATCACTTGGAATTTATTTACTGTCTTTTCATTTTCATATGTGTATGTTTTTGTCCTCAATTTATGTTTCTAGATTTCAGACACCTAGGTTTATCCTTTTTATACCCCCTACCACCTCCTACATCCCTCAAATATTTAAGTTTGCATTTCCACTTGTTTCCGATAACCTGGACAGTTTTCAAAAAGACATACCCCCAAAGAAATACAGTACTCTGTTTAAAACAAAAAGTAAATAAAAACCAGGCCACAGAAAATAAGAGTCCATGTCAACAGAAGGAAGGGATGAATTCTTTCAGAGCTAGACAATTATACTTGGGCAATAAATTTGGTTTCAAGTTTTCCAGTCCAAAAAGAAAAAGGGGGATGCCCAAATTACATGTCAGATGACTATGCCTTGGCAGAAACATTTCCCCTAAGAAATTAAACCCAAGTAAAAATTTATGAGGGGTCTTTGTAATAGAAAGCAAATGGGCATTGGAGTCAGGTTGTCCTGGTTTTACATCCATTTTCTCCCCGTTTCCTAACTGTGTGACTTTGGACAAGGCATTTATTAAACTCTCCAGACCTCAGTTTCTTCATCTGGAAAATGAGGACTTTGATAATGATAAGCTCCACAGGGTTACTGTAAGGAGTGTTATTATTAAGCTACTTACATAATAGTAATAATACTTACTACTACTTCATGCTTACTATACCAGGCACTGTGCCAAGGTCTCTATGTGTAGTATCTCACTTCCCTCTCATTCCCACCTTGTGAGAGAGGTGACTGAAGTAGTGGGATGAAGTAACGGGCTTAAGGTCCCACAGCTAGCTCACTCTGTGACTGAGCATTCGATCAAAGTTAACTCCCTTTCCCTTGCATGGCCTGGTAAATATCTCCCGCCATCACGTTTTTACAAAAAGAATAACCAATGCAGCATGATTTCCTATCATTTCCTCAGGACTGCAAGCCATCCTGGGATAGTGTTGGGACCTACGTAAGGAGAAAAGGGCAGATGACACAGAATCTCAAGTCTTGATAATTACACTAAATAAATTTCTGTGTGCCTTCTTTGCATGTTTATATGCATTAAGTTTAGATCAGTCAGGTCCAACCATAGTTTCCTCTGCCCCTACCTCACTGAATTTTCCCTGCTTATAGGACACAGTAACCTAGTGCCTGTCCAGCCTCATCCCATCACTCTCTGTCTCCAAGGAGACCTTAGTTCCAGGTGAGAAAGAAGTCAAAAGACCATTCACCACTTAAGTGAGTTACAGGAGAGTCAATGGACTGAGCTCAATTCCAGGCCCGCTACTCATTAGCCATAGGACCTTAGGAAGGTCACTCTGAAACGTTGAGTGTCACTATGTATAGAGAGAATAAGTTGGACAAGCTTAGTAATAGTTATTGAATTATTAACTCAATAGGGAGCTGTCTCGGGGACTGCTACTCCAGGGCAAGGAGGAGATTAAAATGTTCTCAACCCCTAACTTCAACCTGGGGAGCTCCAGTTTTATTGGTTTTTTATTTACTGGGTATTGACTTTAGTTTCGTTTAATAAAGGGCTTCTGATAGATTGAACTAAATGATTGCTAAAGGTCCTGGTTTAACAATCTGGTTTAACAATCTCAATACACATCTATTCCTGGCTGGACTGACTGCCCTAGGTGGGACTTCTATGTGACAATTTGCCACTAGTAGTAGGCATGGCAGGTTTACTAAGAGAAGAGTTAGGAAGAGGCCTTTTTCCTTTTCTTTGCTAACTTCTGAAAAGAAGTAAAATATTCCAGATGATATTCTTTCTCTGAAACTAGCAAATAGGTGGCCAGAGGAAGACACTGGTTGCAAGTGAGACCAGATGAACTGGGAAATTATTTACTGCTTTCAGCAAATTAGCTGGAGGAAGAAAAAAGAACGCTTTCTCCCCTTTAGCACTGTGGGGCGGAAGTAAACAAAACATTCCATTCGATGTGATTCAGAATTTCCCAGATGCTAAGCCAATCGGCCCATTGCAGAGTTCTAAATCAGTAGGACTTTCCCAGAGCATCCTCAAAGCAAAGAATCATCTCTTATGAAAGAGACAGGGGCAGAGGGGACTGTCCGTAGGCTCCCACTCAAGAGATCTGGTCCTCCCAGTCTCTCCTCTGTCTCTGTTTGGAGCTGGGCAAGTCGCTTTCTTCTCTGGTCTTGGTTTCCAAATCTGTCAAAGGAAGATTCTGGACTAGGTATGTGTTACTAAAGTCTCTTCTTGCTACAACATAGTGTGTTCCTCCAAATAACCCAGGAGTCAGCCAAATGGACAGCCCCAAGTCACCTGGCCTCTGTAACACTTCTCAATATTGAAGTAGAAATGCTTCAAGCCCCAACCCTGCAGACAATGATACACCCACTGACCCTCTCCTCAGTACCTTCAAGGTTTACTGGGTGGGTTATATTCCTTTTAGGCATATCTCATTCAGATGGTCTATTTACACTGAATTCTTGATGTGTTTTTTCTTTTTTTTTTTTTTTTTTTGCGGTACACGGGCCTCTCACTGCTGTGGCCTCTCCCATTGCGGACCACAGGCTCTGGAGGCGCAGGTTCAGTGGCCATGGCTCACGGGCCCAGCTGCTCTGCGGCATGTGGGATCTTCCCGGACCGGGGCACGAACCCATGTCCCCTGCATCGGCAGGCAGATTCTCAACCACTGCGCCACCAGGGAAGCCCGTGTTTTTTCTTTTATAGCTGATTTTTATTTCCTCTGTACTTCATGCTGATGTTTCAGGACAATGCCTCCTTTTTTTTTTCCTCACAATTTCCCCTAAATATCACATATTAAAGAGTAGTGGGTAATAGACTTTTACAACAACAACTAGGCAATAATAAAGGAAATGTTACATTATAGAAAAGTAGGTTACTTAAAACTAAATTTTAAATATTTCTGTTCTTAAAAATCACAAGTCATTATTATCACAGAGAACCTTCCTTCTGCCAAATTTCTTCATCGTCCCTCAGCCCCTCACTCTTACAGATCCTAGCTCGCTGCCATTCATTCTAAGTCCTCTCCTTGGCAATTCCTGGATATTTGAAATTTTTTTCAACTTCATTTTATAGAGCAGTTCGGCTCTCTCTCTCTTTCCTAATGATGCTCCTTGGCCATGCCCTGGGGTTAGTTCTCCACATCTAAAAACAACAAAGTATTTTTTCTAATTGATTTCTCTGTGCAGTTTCACATCTCAGTTTCCTTAGCTGTAAAAACGGGAAATCCTATTTCTGTGAGTTATTGTGAGGCTTCAATGAGATGATACCTGCTTGGCCTGCTGGGTACCCCAAATAGTGCCTGGTAGAGTCATAGTCGGTGCTCAATTAATGTTAGCTATTTTTAGCTATTGGTATTTGCAATACTATAATCTTTCAGGATTGCTTTGAGGATTAGAGATAAAGTGAATACAGGGCCTACCTCATGGAAGGCAGATAAAAGCATGTAAATGTGTTAAAACTTAAAGAGGGCTTACTCAAGGCCAAGCACCCTTCTATTTAAGCACATTTAATATTCACAACAGCCCAGAGAGGTAGAGTATAGATATTCTTATCTTCACTTTACATACGAGGAAACTGAAACATAAAGAGGTTAAGTAACTGACCTAATGTCACACAGCTAGTTAGTGGCATAAAAGATTTAAACTCAGGCAATTGAACTTCAGAGTCTGTGCTTTGACCCACCATGTTGTTCTGCCTTTTAACTTTTTTTTAGGAGCATTCATAAATAAATGAGGACAGAAGGTTCATTTAATGCATACTCTAACTATAGGAATCTGTATCAAGGAACAAATTCTCTTAAAACACTTTTAAAAGTAGCTTTTAGCAGTTCACTAGGTCTTCCAGGAATGTTGTCAAGAAGTCTGGTTGTTTTTTCATTGTTTACTGTAAAATGCATCCAGTGTCTAAGCAGAAGAACCATAGTACACAATACTGGCAAAAATCATGAGATTTCAACAACTGGATTGGCAAAGTGTTAGATTTCAGAGTTTTCTGTATTTGTTTAGGGGTATGAGCTACAAAGATGACCTTAACTCATGAAACTTACGAGCCTGAAAAACATTTGGTATTTCAATCAAATAAAGCCAACAACAATATCAATCCGGTACTTATTTCATAGTCACACAATTGTTCCCGTCCTACATTGTAATGTACATCAGTGATCATCGCCCAGTCAAAAGCTGCAGTTCAAATTATTTTCCTAAAATCAAACCAAACACTTTCGAGGTCAGCTTCAGGGATGGCTAATCCGTTGAAGGAAAAGAGAGTGTTTGGGCCTTCAGGCTTCCCTGCAGGAGATCTGTGATGAGATGAGATGGTCTATTGCCCTTCTTGAAATGAAGGCCTTTTGTTGGGAAGTGTGTGTGAGTAGCCCTTGGTTGGTTGTCAACCCAGTACCCTATCTCCTCCTTCTCCAGTCATAGCACATTTCCTCTTTCCAACATTACCTGGCCTTTTTTCAGTTATCCACTCCCCCACACATCCATGTGCTTCAAGGGACTCTAACTCCCTCCTCTCTGGCTCCAGCAAGGGGACCCTGATTATCCTGATTAACCTAAACTGATCACAGTCATCTTATTTCTCTGGCTAAACCACTGGGTTAGGAATAGACCCAAGACATGAAACATGAGACGTTTGCTTGGGGCTTCTGGGAAATGTATCTGGGCTCTAAACAGAGACACTCTAGAGACAGCTCCCTCTGCCCAGGACATTGTTTTATCCAAAGGTAATGCCTGTGACAGTCATAGCCATTTTGCAATGCTGAGAATGGCAGCATGGAGAAAAGCCTGGATCTTTGATGACACTATGGAATCATGGACTCTGCTGCTCCTGGAGCCTGTTTTGACTCTCTCTGCTCTTTCAATTGTGTAAACTAATAAATCTCATGGTTGAAGGCAGTTTGAGTCAAAGTTAAACTTTCCCCTTATTTGAAGCTCTAAGGATTCTAAGTCCCAGCATGCATGCATGCATTTGTGCAGGCTTGTGTCACTCTTAAGTATTAGGAAGATAGGGTAACCAGACTGCTTTTAGGGAAAGGTGGTAGCTCCACTGTAAGCCAAGATGAAACAGAAACTCAGGATCTGACCAAAATGCCAAACACGGCAAACCTGTCAGCTTGCTGCCCAAAGTGCGGTCCATAGACCAGCAGTATCAGCCTCACCCATGAGCTTATTAGAAATGCAGAATGTCAAGCGCCGCACCTCCCAACCCCACCACCTGACCCGCTGTGTCAGAATATACATTTTAACAAGACTGGTAGGTGTTTCCTGTACACAGTAAAGTTGGAGAAGCATTATCTTAGGATCCTTGAGTCCTGGAAGAAAAGCGGAAGAAATGGGCCCAGCGATATGGTTCCCCAGGGATCTCTTGAGGAATTTTCAGGACTCAGCCTACTTTCCCTTTCCCTTGTCTCTAGCTGGAGGGAAGGGCCTGGAAATCATGCACCCTTGTTAGCCCCTCTCCAGGTCCTGTCCTCTAAAGATTTTTCTCTTTGACTCTTTGAAATCAAATGATAACACCTGCATGGCAGGATTGTAGCTCTATTCCTTTGCAGCCAGGTGAGAAGGAATGCGTCTCTCTGATATGATGGTTGCTGGAGAGGGCTCTCGTTAAACAAAGGGCACCACACATCACAAACCCAGCCATTACTCGTGCATTCAACTTGGGGCAAGAAGAGCCAAATTGGAAAGACAGGCTATTCCACAGCTGCCAGTCTAGCCCACTGTGTACGTTAGGTGTTCAGGGAGGACCTGGTACATAATTTGTGGGGCTTGGTGCAACATGAAAATGTAGGATTCCTTGCTCAAAAATTATTAAGAATTTTAAGCAAGTAACAGCAGGGCACTAAGCCAAGTGCACGGCCCTTCTAAGCCTTATGCAACAGGACAGATTGCACAAACATGAAGCCAGGCCTGCTCTCAGGATAAAATGAGCGGGAGAGAATGTGAATGTAGTTGTCTCTGCTTTCAGAAAACCTTTTGCAATAAAAAGATACTGTCAGTGGAAGAGGTCTAAGATTGGCTCATGGTGAATAAGACTCCATGATGAAACCACTCATAGTAAATATCATCTACTGTAATTATTTCTTCATTCAGACTCACCACACGCAAGGCACATTGCTAGTTTCCTGGATACAAGCTTTAGAAAGAGACACCCTCCATCTTCATGGGGCTCACACTCCAGTGGGCGAACTAACATGAAAACAGGCCTATAATCTGAGTCTGCAGATTGTTATAATGGAAGAATCCAAAAATATTAAGTATTGGAAGCTGAAGCACTGATCCATAAAATCTAAGGGTGTTCTATAAATTAGTAAATTTCCCCTTCTAACGAAAGGGGAACTTTAATTTTGTGTGTGGCAAACTTTTCAAATGAAGCCAAGAAGCAGGCTGATTTAGGGGACCACAAGTTGAATTTCTTTTTGAGGGATGAGGCACATCATTTTGCCTATGTGGAAATTTTGTCTAGTATGTACCTACTTATTTTTCACCTTCATGAAATCTTGCCCCTACTCCTCCTTTCTTCACTATATCCTCCTAAAACATCTATCCCAATCCCATTGCCAGAGGTGGGCAGATCAATTAAAGTGATCCATTTTCCTGAGGTTTTTGGAGAATGTTTGTCAAGGAGGTAACTGAGAGATCTGCATTTAATGTCAGGCTGAAATTAAAAAGAGGAAGAAAAGAGCCAGCTTATTTTAGACCTTCCAAATCCCAACAATAGTAAGCAATTTTCACATCTTCAAGCACCAAAGCCAGTTAACCTTTTGTGGAGGATTCTGATGCAGGCTGCATCTGGCCAGGGCAGTTGATGGATGAACAATGTTGGCCATGGGTGTGGAGTGGGAAAGTTCCGAAAGCCTTATGTGAAAACCATTTGTACAAAAACCTAGTCATTTCACTGATTCAGAAGTAGAGTTTACCCTTAACATTTGGACAAGAATCTCCAAATTATAATTACTACTCCAGAGACTCCAGAGATGTGGATGCTGGATGCACAGCTGGGTATATTCTCTAACTGACCCTCACCTAAACCTCTGCATCCCTACCTGGGTGATTCATAGTCACATCTTAGGACCTACAAATTATTTCTTGCTGTGAGTCTAAAATGCATGGTATGAATACTGGAAACTTGAATGCTAAAGTTGTAAATATCAAGATACAACAGTTGTGTGTCAAGCATGGACTCTGAAAACATAATTTAACCAGGTTGATATTCTCTTAAATAACTGGGATTCACATGATTAGGCTTCTCTGAGGAAAAAGCTTTCAAGGAGAGCAAAAATATTAAGCTTGAAAATCCAATAAGGGAACCATTTGAGACATCTTGTGTTACAGATCATTTTATCCATGATGGATCACTCACCCTTTAAAAAACACTTTCTGATCTCCACACTCATTTGAACAGGGTCCAGCTGGCATCAGAAGTAGGGCATCTTGCATAAACCATCCCGTGACTTGTGGGTGGAGGAGGGAAAGTTCTGGAGCCTTGGTTTTAAAGGGTACCAGTGACACATATCCAATGCCATGCTTTGCAAGGAAGCTGGGCACACAGCCTGCCTTCCTCCATCTCCATTGCAAGCCTGGAAGCAAGCCTGTCTGCGCCTTTGTGAATGCGAACCTACATCAGGTTGAGCCAACTCAATCAGTGGGGAAATACAAATGCCCACTTCATTTTTATTCAGCGATCAGAGGCTTGCAGTGCAGAGCTTCCTAGGATAGCATGCCAGAGAAACTCTAGGAAGCAGAGCTTCCTTAAATAAGGCACATCCTGCCGTTATCCATGTAGCATTTTCAGAGGGCCAGAGAAGACCCTTAAAAGGAAAAAGGAGCTCGAGCTAGGGTAAGCTTGTTATTATTTAATGCCAAAACACAAGGATACAGCTATTTATAAATAGCTAGGAGAGCATCTCACCGGGGATTCTGAATACACAAGAACTGAATCAAAAGGGCCATCCATACCTAATAAGATCATATTGTGCTTCGTTGATTGTAGAGTCTGCCTTACGAGATTATTTTTATTTTGGGGGTTAGTCTGATAATACATTCACTGTTTTCCTATGCCTTGCAATGGCGTGAGGATTAGCACAGTATAATGCTGACAATTGCATACTCTGTGAGCCCTGGGTTTGAATCCAGGTTGAACCACGTTCTAGCTTTCTTATCTTAGGCAAGTTACTTAATCTCTCTGGACCTCAGTTTTCACATCAATAAACTGGGAATAATAAAACACCTAACTTCACAATGTTAATATAATGGTTCAGTGAGTAAAGCGTTGACAAAGCACTCAGAATAGGGCCTGACACATAGGAAGAGCTTCCTTCTTCTCCGGTCTGTAAGAGAAATGACTATGGCCAGATTTTGGCCAATTTAAAATCCTTCTTTGATTTCACTGATTTCATTCGTCATTAAGTGTATGAAAGCAAAGCAACTCTCTAACACTAAGACCGCAGAGCTATAAATTAGTACCACTGGGGTTTACAGAATCCTGACATGAATGTAGGATACAGTAGTCAAGGATACCCTCGTGGAAGGGAGTCATATACTAATTCAACTAACACTTACTAAGTTCTCCTTATGTGCCTGGCCTCGTGCATGTGCTCAGGATACATCTTTCTTGATGAACAAGAGGGACAGAGCTCTTCTTTGTACTTGGGCTGGACCTTGAAGGACTTGGAAGAATTCAATGAAGAGAGTTGCAGAAAACAGTCTTGGCAAAGGTTCAGAGATAAGATAAAGATGGTGGCCACAGGAGTACAGAAAGCTTATTTGGGACAGTTTCTGCTTATGGAAGCCTAGAGAACTTGATATTGCAAGTGATAGGGAAGGAACAATTGAGGTTTCAGACAAGAGCAAGAAGTGAGCAAATATGTATACACACAACAAGGACTGGGAGGAAAACTGGGTAGCGCCTGGGAGTATGGACAGCTTGCAATGTACTTCAGGATTCCAGGAGTGAAATAAGATCCAGATTTACAGTAGAGGGTGACAACAATAGGAAAGAAGAATACAGACAGGCATTTTGAGAAGAGAAGTGATGGTACTTGGTGATTGAACCTATGAGATAGGGAGAAAGAAGAAAAAAAGGCAATTCCACGTCCGACTCCTAACCAGTTGGGATGACTAAAGCATTAACATGGCTTAAGATAAAATAGAATCTCCTAAGATTACTTAATTTAAAGATAATCAGTTTTATAGATTGATTTTATAGATGAAGAATATCTTAATCAAAGCAGCAAATGAAAAATTAGTAGCAGAGCTGGAATGAAATTTCCAATCAAGTGCCTCTTTCTACCACGAAACCAAAAGATAGATCACAGTATTGTATAAAAAATATAAACAGACTCAAATTTGAATTCTCTGCACAAGCTTTGGGGCCTCATTCTGTCTGAGCCTTGGAGAAAGTACCTATTCTCATAAGATTGTGAAAAACAAAGCAAAAGATATTTAACTCAGTAGAGCTCAACGGTTGTTGGGTTCTCTCTCTTCTATACTGTACTCCAACCTTGATTAGACTCTGCAGAGCATCATTTCTTCCGAAATTGTATGAACTTGTGGATCAAGGCAGCATACATTCAGGAACTACCAGAAGTGAATTCTTGAAGCCCTACTGGATGCCTTAGAAGATCTGCTCAATGGTAATGGAACAAGGGGTGTTTGGTCGGTACGGGAAACACGGTAATGGACTCTGTCATTTGATTCAGAGACAGAGTCACAGACAGTTGCAGCATAAACCAAGCAGCAATGAGCAAATGAGGCCAGTCCACACACATCCCGATGGATGCTCAAGAGGGGGACCACCGGCAACGGTGCTTCTAAATTCAGATACCGACCCAGAGTGCTAGAATGTCAGAGTTGGAGGAAACTCTCAATCATTTTACAGATGAGAAAACTGAGGCCAGGAGAGGGCAGTGTAGGAAGGAGGGTGTGCAGCAAAGTGAAGGGAGCAAGATGGTGAGGTGTTAAGAGCACAGATACTGGAATCACATCACGTAGACCTGAGCCAAATTACTTAACTTCTCTTGGCATCACTGTTGATGACCTTATTTTTAAAATGGAAAACATAATATCATCCGTGAGAGGAGGTTTCAAATAAAATGCTTCGTGAAAAGTACCAGGCAGAGATGGCTCTGAGCATCTTCTGAATTCTTTACACTCGCCCCTCTCCACCTGCACACGAGTTATCATATGTGCACTGATGCATGACTGTTGCAGGCAAGTGAACAGAAAGCCATTGTTCCCCCAGTTTTCTGCCCAGCCTCCTAAGACCGCAAGACCCAAACCATGGAGCTATTGCCAACACCCCCCTGCACTGGAAATATGGGAGGCATATGGTAAGACAGGAATTGCAAGAGTTAAGAGAAAAACAACACTTGGTTGATGTATTGGTCCCTGTGGCAGTAGGCCAACGTGCTTTGTGGCCAAGGGGAACTTGAAAAGGAAGGAATGGGAAGCACCTTAAAGGGAGAACTTGTCTTGTATTCTTCCTGGGGGAAGGGTTTTCCTTAGAGCGGTTAAAGTCATTTCTCTCTCAACGAAATGATGGGATTTCCTGATATAAATTACTCACCACTGAAAAATTTATAAAAAAATGTTATTAGGCAAGTGATTGCTAAGCTTAGGCACTAACCTAAGCACTTTATATATTAGCTCATTTATTCCTTATAATAACCCTCTGAGATAGGTATTAGTATTGTAATGTTGATTTTAAAGCCGAAAAAAACAGAACACCAAGGCATAGAGAAGTAAATTAGCTGAGGTTTCAGAACTTGTAAGTGAAGGGGGAGGGATCTGAAGCCGAGCAGCCGAGCTCAAAAGGCTGCTGTCTTGTCAAACGTGACTGCAGGAGGGGAGCAGGAAGCAGGGAGATCACAGAACAGGAACACAGGAAGCAGCAGCACGATGCAAGCCAGGTAAGAGAACACAAAAAGAAATGAGGAGAGAAGAGAGAAGAGGCAGCAGTGGAACAGTGTGAAATAGCACACAGAGCAGAAAAGAAGGGCCAAGTGAAGCGGCCAAGCGTAGCGCAGCTCCGGAAATTGTGTTACTAAATGAATTTGACAAAGTCAGTAAAGACTCATTAAAATACGTAGCCAGCAAAACAGGCACGCTCAAGAGCTCAGACGGGATGATGAGTGGTGATAAAGAAGTCCCAGGTGAAGTCTTCGACTGCTCTTGACAATGGATGAGAGCTTCACCAGCCCAGCTTCCTCTAACAAGCCCGCGATGATGGCAGACATTAAACACAGAGATGACAGGATCTGGGCTCAGCAAGTCCCATCCTGCTCTACCATTTCCTAGCAGTGCATGTGACCTTGGGCCTCATTTCCCTCATTTATCAAGTGTGCTTAAGAATAACCCTCATTGAATGTAAATTGGTGCAGCTACTATGGAAAACAGTATGGAGGTTCCTTAAAAAACTAAAAATGGAGCTACTATATGATCCAGCAATCCCACTCCTGGGCATATATCTGGAAAAGATGAAAACTCTAATTCGAAAAGCTACATGCACCCCAATGTTCATAGCAGCACTATTTACAATAGCCAAGACATGGAAACAGCCCAAGTGCCCATCAGCAGATTATTGGCTTAAGAAGATGTGGCACATATATATAACAGAATATTACTCAGCCATAAACAAGAATGATATATTGCCTTTTGCCACAACATGGATGAACCTAGAGATTATACTAAGTGAAGTAAGTCAGACATAGAAAGACAAATATTATATGATATCACTTATATGTGGAATCTAAAAAATAATACAAATGACTTTATTTATGAAACAGAATAGACTCACAGATATAGAAAACAAATTTATGGTCACCAAAGGGGGAGTGGGGGAAGAGGGATAAATTAGGAGTATAGGATTAACAGATATACACTACTGTGTATAAAATTAGATAAGCAACAAGTATTTATTGTATAGCACAGGGAGCTGTATTCAATATCTTATAATAACCCATAACAGAATAATCCGAAGAAATATATACATATATAACTGAATCACTCTGCTGTACAACTAACACATTATTGTAAATCAACTATACTTAAATTAAAAAGAAAAGAATAACCCTCATAGAGTTATGGTGAGAAATAGGTGATCTACCATTTATACAGTCACTCACTCAGAGGCCTGCACACATAATTACTATTATACATAGTACTAATAATGGCTATCGTTACTACCAGCCTTGGGTGCCCTGGCCAATTTTGCCCTCAGAGAATCTACATGGTTTTGGACTGTTGCACACGTTAGGGGCATGTGCCTTATATAGGGGGTTCAACTATGCTGTTGTTTTTCCTGCTCTGCCTAAAGAGCTTGTAATGAGAACAAGAAACACAGTGCACAGGGGGAAAAAAGGCAATACCTAGGGCCGTATTTATATTTACTGCAGAATAAATAGCATAAATGCTCTATTTTGGGTTTATAAATAAACTTGGAGAGGATCTGCATATTTTTACACATTTCTAAAATACGCATTTTATTACAGTTATTGAGGACAGTGCATCTGTTAGGAATATTAAAATCAAAAGCAGTGTTAAGTCTTAACTACAGTGAAGCTATTCATATGGAATTGGGAACTATAACCTTTTCCAAACCACACAGTCAGAAGGACTTTATTTCTCACATTAAACAAAAGTGAACTGGTGATTGAACTGCCTCTGAAATTCTATAAAGTAAAAATTGTATGATGTGCCCAATAGATTATTAAGCAAAAGGTGGAAATAGATTTCTCATTCTAGCATAGGAGAAGTGCTTTAAGTACTAAAAAGGCACTGCAAATTCCTCTGAAACATCCAGTGTAGTGTTATTCTTAGTCTTTCTTACATCTGGAGATCTAGTGTTGTTCTGGGGCAGCTCTCTTTCTATAAGGTATAATTAGAGAATACGAAGAAAGGAAGGGAGAACTAAAGTCAGTTATGAGCAACTTCAGAAGAAGAGGTGATTCGGAGCTAATGGCTATAAAAAGCTATCCCTCTCACCCATCAGCTGGAAAAATCAACAATTTACCATGCATAGATGTATGTATCACATATGCACAGACAATATAAAAAATTAAAACCATAGTTTCACAGCCTTTGGTATGAAGAAATGGAAAAGTTTGAGGATTCAATTGACGGCATAGGCTCTAAGGCAGTGATGAACAGGAAAGACTTGCTGGAAATCAGTGGGAAGAAATATTACCTCAGGCTCATAATTCAGCCAGAACAGGTGCTTATGGTGTCGAGTGGGTGTAGCCATAGGCTCTTCAAAGAGGCTTAAACAGAGAAGGAGGCATCCTCCTTTTCTTTTGGAAAATCTCCTAAAAGGTTCTTCTTCCCTTCTGGAACAGCATAGCAACAAGGCAGTTGTCATGTTGGGATCTGGATGACATGCATTTAGGAGATAAAGCAATAAGATCAGGAGATCAGGAGCTTTCTAAGGAATCCAGGTGAGTCAGGCATGGCTGGAACTCAAAGTGTGAGTGGCTAGTCCCAGAAACTACTCAGAAAGCAGGTCAGAAATTAGGTAAACTGGCAGGCGTCAGGGAGCACAGATGCAGAGCAGCTCCAGGCAAATAACCAAGAACGCAGTCAACAGACATTTTTGGAGCACCCTGTAGCAAGTTCTGGGAAAGCTCACTGAATCAAGGATACACACATACACATGGTGTATCCATACATGTGTATCCATACACACATACACATACTACATGCACACACATGGTGTGCATGTATTATTAACAATGACAAGAGCAATGATAATATAACAATAACAACGATGATCCACTGAATGCAAAGGTCACAGGAAATGTGTTATAGGTACAGTGTCAGTTAATGTTTGCAACAACTTTGACTCATCCCCACCTTACCAGGTTAGGCCTCATAGTTAAAAAGCTCTGTGACATAGAAAACAAACTTATGGTTACCAAATCAGAAAGGGAATCGGGGAGGGATAAATTAGGAGTTTGGGATTAGCAGATAAAAACTCTTATATATAAAAAGATAAACAACAAGGTCCTACTGTATTGCACGGGGAACTATATTCACTATCCTGTAATAAACCATAATGGAAAAGAACACACATATATATATATATGAATCACTTTGCTGTATACCAGAAACTAACAACACTGTAAATCAACTATACTTCAATAATAAAAGTAAATAAATAAAGAGCTCTGTGAGAATCCCATTCAGTACTTCCTTCACAGCACTTTGCTTGCTTGCAATCATTTCATCATCTGTATTAATGTTTTTTTATTTAAAAAGACATTTATTTTCTTTTGGATATATTTCATTGCTCATCGTAATGAGAGCCTCTATATATTAGGTACTTAACAATACTTGCAGAATAACTATCTGAAAAGTTAAAATGTCAATGTGTCTTTTTTTTTTTAACATCTTTATTGGGGTATAATTGCTTTACAATGGTGTGTTAGTTTCTTCTTTATAACAAAGTGAATCAGTTATACATATACATATGTTCCCATATCTCTTCCCTCTTGCGTCTCCCTCCCTCCCACCCTCCCTATCTACCCTTCTAGGTGGTCACAAAGCACCAAGCTGATCTCCCTATACTATGCGGCCACTTCCCACTAGCTATCTATTTTACGTTTGGTAGTGTATATATGCCCATGCCACTCTCTCACTTTGTCCCAGCTTACCCTTCCACCTCCCCATATCCTCAAGCCCATTCGCTAGTAGGTCTGTGTCTTTATTCCCGTCTTGCCCCTAGGTTCTTCATGACCATTTCTTTTTTTTTTAGATTCCATATATATGTGTTAGCATATGGTATTTGTTTTCCTCTTTCTGACCTACTTCATTCTGTATGACAGACTCTAGGTCCATCCACCTCACTACAAATAACTCAATTTCATTCCTTGTTATGGCTGAGTAACATTCCCTTGTATACATGTGCCACATCTTCTTTATCGATTCATCTGTTGATGGACACTTAGGTTGCTTCCATGTCCTGGCTATTGTAAATAGAGCTGCAATGAACATTGTGGTACAAGACACTTTTTGAATTATGGTTTTCTCAGGGTATATGCCCAGTAATGGGATTCCTGGGTCGTATGTTTTTTAAGGAACCTCCATACTGTTCTCCATAGAGGCTAAATCAATTTACATTCCCACCAACAGTGCAAGAGGGTTCCCTTTTCTCCACACCCTCTCCAGCACGTACTGTTTGTAGATTTTTTGATGATGGCCATTCTGACCAGTATGAGATGATATCTCAGTGTAGTTTTGATTTACATTTCTCTAATGATTCATGATGTTGAGCATTCTTTCACGTGTTTGTTGGCAATCTGTATATCTTCTTTGGAGAAATGTCTATTTAGGTCTTCTGCCCATTTTAGGATTGGGTTGTTTGTTTTTGATATTGAGCTGCATGAGCTGCTTGTAAATTTTGGAGATTAATCCTTTGTCAGTTGCTTCATTTGCAAATATTTTCTACCATTCTGAGGGTTGTCTTTTAGTCTTGTTTATGGTTTCCTTTGCTGTGCAAAACTTCTAAGTTTCATTAGGTCCCATTTGTTTATTTTTGTTTTTATTTCCATTTCTCTAGGAGGTGGGTCAAAAAGGATCTTGCTGTGATTTATGTCATAGAGTGTTCTGCCTATCTTTTCCTCTAAGAGTTTGATAGTGTCTGGCCTTTCATTTAGGTCTTTAATCCATTTTGAGTTCATTTTTGTGTAGGGTGTTAGGGAGTGTTCTAATTTCATTCTTTTACATGTAGCTGTTCCGTTTTCCCAGCACCACTTTTTGAAGAGGCTGTCTTTTCTCCACTGTATATTCTTGCCTCCTTTATCAAAGATAAGGTGACCATATGTGTGTGGGTTTATCTCTGGGCTTTCTATCCTGTTCCATTGATCTATATTTCTGTTTTTGTGCCAGTACCATACTGTCTTGATTACTGTAGCTTTGTAGTATAGTCTGAAGTCTGGACGCCTGATTCCTCCAGCTCCGTTTTTCTTTCTCAAGATTGCTTTGGCTATTCGGGGTCCTTTGTGTTTCCATACAAATTGTGAAATATTTTGTTCTAGGTCTGTGAAAAATGCCAGTGGTAGTTTGGTAGGGATTGCATTGAACCTGTAGATTGCTTTGGGTAGTAGAGTCATTTTCACAATGTTGATTCTTCCAATCCAAGACTATGGTATATCTCTCCATCGATTTGTATCATCTTTAATTTCTTTCATCAGTGTCTTATAATTCTCTGCATACAGGTCTTTTGTCTCCTTAGGTAGGTTTATTCCTAGGTATTTTATTCTCTTTGTTGCAATGGTAAATGGGAGTGTTTTCTTAATTTCACTTTCAGATTTTTCATCATTAGTGTATAGCAATGCAAGAGATTTCTGTGCATTAATTTTGTATCCTGCTACTTTACCAAATTCATTGATTAGCTCTAGTAGTTTTCTGGTAGCATCTTTAGGATTCTCTATGTATAGTATCATGTCATCTGCAAATAGTGACCGCTTTACTTCTTCTTTTCTGATAATCCCAATCTCCCAATTCATCATACCACCACTACCACCCCTGCCACTTTCCCCCCTTGGTGTCCATACATTTGTTCTCTACATCTGTGTCTCTATTTCTGCCCTGCAATCGGTTCATCTGTACCATTTTTCTAGGTTCCACATATATGCGTTAAGATATGATATTTGTTTTTCTCTTTCTGACTTATTTCACTCTGTATGACAGTCTCTAGATCCATCCACATGTCTACAAATGATCCAGTTTCATTCCTTTTTATGGCTGAGTAATATTCCATTGTATATATGTACCACATCTTCTTTATCCATTTGTCTGTCAATGGGCATTTAAGTTGCTTCCATGACCTGGCTATTGTAAATAATGCTGCAATGAACACTGGGGTGCATGTGTCTTTTGAATTATGGTTCATCTGTACTAATTTATATTAATTTAATGTCTTTGTCACTATACTGTAAATTCCAGAAGGCCTGACATTTGCTCACCAGAGACACCTAGTCCTGAGCACAGTATTTGGAACCTCAATAAATACTTGCTGACAATCTTGTGAATTTGTGATAGATTAAAAACCTGAGAAAGACACACAAAAAAACCCTGAAGTTTAGGTTTGCCCAAAGGCACACAGTAAGTTGCAGAGGCAGGATTTGAACCCAGGTCTGTTTTGACTTCCAAGCCTGTGTAATTCCCTGCTGTGAATACTTAGAAAAGAACACCAGAGTCCTAAGTATCAAGAAGATTGGAATAGGAGCACGTGCCACCATCAGGAAGGGGACAAACGCATACAGCATTGGCAGTTTTGGCACCTGCAGGTAGGCAGGCAGAGCTGTATAGCCGGAGGTGTGCATAGGTGAATCTATTTAATGGAAGCAATAGGGACTCAGGCAATGAAATTCAGAAAGGACACGAGAGGTTTTAATGGAAACATTTATGGAGAAAATGGAACACCGAGAGGTCAACCTCTATCAACAACAAGGTCTCTTAAGTACTTCCATCTTTCTGATCTGGCCTAGAGAGAAAGAGCCTCAGTGATGAAAGCCAGCCTAATACACTAACTGATTCAGTATCAAAATGACTATCAAACAATTGAAGTGCTTTGAAGCCATTTAAAAATAAGTACATAGGGGCTTTCTTGATGGCACAGTGGTTAGGAATCTGCCTGCCAGTGCAGGGGACATGGGTTCGAGCCCTAGTCCGGGAAGATCCCACATGCCACGAAGCAACTAAGCCCAGGTGCCACAACTAATTAGCCTGCACTCTAGAGCCCACAAGCCACAACTACTGAGCCCACGTGCCACAACTACTGAAGCCCATGCACGTAGAACCCGTGCTCTGCAACAAGAGAAGCCACCACCATGAGAAGCCCGCACACCATAACAAAGAGCTGCCCCGCTCACCACAACTAGAGAAAGCCCATGTGCAGCAACAAAGACCCAACACAGCCAAAAATAAATAAATAAATAAGTTAAAAAAACAAAACAAAACAAAAAAACAAGTACATAACACAAACACATATTAATATACTTTAATATCTTCAATTTTTTCACCTGTCAACATGCCTCTGAAAAAAATCTAATGCCAGAACATTTGGGTTAGACAAAGAATTGATTGAATAAAGTCGAATTAAACCTCACTTTGAGCCCTCAGACCTCAGCACAGATGGTGCTGAGTAGTTGGGGGAAGGGCAGCACAATTCCTTCCAATTTCTCTTAGCTTTCCCAAAAATGAACATACAATTTAAATAAAATCAGAGTATTTATTACTCAAACACAGGTCCAAGACAATCTCCTCTCAGAAAAACAAACAAAAAAACCCAAAAAAACCCACTCAAAAAACCATAATGCTATATCTAGCCACTCAAGTTCATCCAACATCCACAGTAAAGACAAATGGAAGCATGACCTTCTGCTAAAACGCCTCCAGTGGCTTTCCATTGCCTCAGAATGAAGTTTAGATCCACCTCCATTCCTCGTAAAGACATCCTTGACATGAATCTTGCCTCCTTCCCCCTCCTTCACTGGTCTCCAGTCACCCTGGCTTTCCTTTTGTTCCTTGAGCTTACCAAGTTCCAGGCCTTTGACCCTTGCAATCCTCACTCCTGCAGGATCTTCACATGTCACAGTGTGAAGAAGTCTCAGCTCAAATACTTTCCCGGACTCCCTAAAGTGGGATTCACCACCACTCTCCATTCTCTTCCATAAGATTCTTTTTTTAAAATTGATTTTACCACCATCTGAAATTCTCTCGTTTATTCATTTGGTTTGTTAGTCTTGTCTTCTCATAGTAGAATGCAAGCTCCATGAGAGCAAGGACTCTCTGTGTCTTGCTCACAGGTATCCCACACCTAGAACCATGGTAGCTCAAAGCACTCCACTGCCACCAAAAAACTTCCTCTGTATCTTAGTCAAAGTTTATCAAGAAAGCAACGAGCTCTATCCTTCAATGTGCCAACTTGAAGTGGGTTGCCGTGAAGATAGAAGATACCAGAAAACTCTAGAAAAGAAATCCAGATTAAGTAATTTGATCTGGCAATTAGATTGAGCAGATTAGACTTTGCTGTGCTGAAATTATATATTTGGTTTTGTAACTATGCCAAGATAGATTTTAGTTGGACACACTTTTAAATGTATTTTAAATTGTCCCACTACAAATTCATCATTAGAAACAATATTTTTACCCAGTTTAACAAAATGATATACTATACTGTTCAAATAAATAATTCACCAAATTAGGAAAGGTGTTGGTCTCCTGGTATCCAAAAATGAAGAAAACCATTTGTATGCATGAACGGTGGGAGGTATGGGGAGAGGGGTTAACTATAGCAGGGACACAGCCCAAAATCCTAGTACCAGATCACAGAACCTTAAAACTAGTTAGCGCCTCCCAAATTACCTAGCCTAGCCTTTCACTTGAAAACAGAGTTTCCTAGATACTAAATGTAATTATTATAGCCCTAATACTATACTACATTTATATAAAAATTTAGAGCTTTCAAAATACTTTCTCATTATATTTTGTGCTTTGATATTTATAACCTAGTGAGAAAGGCAGGAAAGTTCATATCATTTACCATCCTACAGATGGGAAAATAAAGAGATAGTGACTTGCCCAAGATACAAAGCCAGAACCTTCAAATAAGACATAAAAAATCGATTCCTACCCACCTGGTAAATTCTTGGTCTCATACCCACAGCTAATAAAGAATGGTGCCAGGAGATGCTAGAATTTTTTGAATTACAATCAATTTCTCTTTCTACTCTTTGCTTTCTCTTCTCAGTGTTATATGGCTGTCCAAGGTTCCTCTGCTGGCTGGGGCAGTGCAGGACTAGAACCCAATACAGAACTTGCACCACCTCACTAAGCTATCATATTAAATGAAAACCAAGAATTCCTACTATTCCATGAGATTCAATGTGAGCCATTCTAGCTCAAAATGCAAATCAAGCTCCAGCTAACAGTATAAATGTGTAACACCAAGGAAATAGTAAAATAACGTATGATGTTATGGAATATTATGCAGGCTGCAAAAATAAGGTTTTTGGAGATCATTTCGTGAGTATGATAATGACAGCTAACATTTCTTTTTGTTGTTGTTGTTGGCTGAGTTGGGTCTTCGTTGTTGTGTGCGGGCTTCCTCTAGTTGTGGTGAGCAGGGGCTATTCTTTGTTGTGGTACATGGGCTTCTCATTGTGGTGGCTTCTCTTGCTGTGGAGCATGGGTTCCAGGCTGTGTGGGCTTCAGTAGTTGTGGAGCATGGGCTCAGTAGTTGTGGTGCACAGGCTCAGTAGCTGTGGCTCGTGGCCTGTTGAGTGCCCAGGCTCAGTAATTGTGACACTTAGCTGCTCTGCGGCATGTGGAATCTTCCCGGACCAGGGGTCGAACCCGTGTCCCCTGCATTGGCAGGCAGATTCTTAACCACTGCGCCACCAGGGAATTCCCAACAACTAACATTTCTTTTTTATTTTTCAACGTTTTTATTGGAGTATAATTGCTTCACAATGTTGTGTTAGTTTCTGCTTTACAACGAAGTGAATCAGTTATACATACACATAGATCACCATATTGCTTCTCTTTTGCGTCTCCCACCCTGCCACCCTCCCCATTCTACCCTTCTAGCTGGTCACAAAGCACTGAGCTGATCTCCCTGTGCTATGTGACTGCTTCCCACTAGCTTGTTATTTTACATTTGGTACTGTATATATGTCCATATATACACTACCACTCTCTCACTTTGTCCCAGCTTACCCTTCCCCCTCCCTGTATCCTCAAGTCCATTTTCTAGTAGGTCTGCATCTTTATTCCCATCTTGCCCCTATGTTCTTCATGACCTTTTTTTTTTTTTTAGATTCCATATATATGTGTTAGCATACGGTATTTGTTTTCCTCTTCCAGACTTCATTCTGTATGACAGACTCTAGGTCCATCCACCTCCCTACAAATACCTCAATTTCATTCCTTTTTATGGCTGAGTAATATTCCATTGTATATATGGGCCACATCTTCTTTATACATTCTTCTGTTGATGGACACTTAGGTTCCTTCCATGTCCAGGCTACTGTAAATGGAGCTGCAATGAACATTGTGGTACATGACTCTTTTTGAATTATGGTTTTCTCAGGGTATACACCCAGTAGTGGGATTCCTGGGTCATATGGTAGTTCTATTTTTAGTATTTTTGGAACCTCCATACTGTTCTCCATAGTGGCTGTATCAATTTACATTCCCACCAACAGTGTATTAGGGTTCCCTTTTCTCCACACCCTCTCCAGCATTTTTTGATGATGGCCATTCTGACCGGTGTGAGATGATATGGCATTGTAGTTTTGATTTCCATTTCTCTAATGATTCATGATGTTGAGCATTCTTTCATGGGTTTGTTGGCAATCTGTATATCTCCTTTGGAGAATTGTTTGCTTAGGTCTTCTGCCTATTTTTGGATTGGGTTGTTTGTTTTTTTTAATATTGAGCTGCATGAGCTGCTTGTAAATTTTGGAGATTTATCCTTTGTCAGTTGCTTCATTTGCAAGTATCTTCTCCCATTCTGAGGGTTGTCTTTCCACCTCGTTTATGGTTTCCTTTGCTGTGCAAAAGCTTTTAAGCTTCATTAGGTCCCATTTGTTTATTTTTGTTTTTATTTCCATTTCTCTAGGAGGTGGGTCAAAAGGATCTTTCTGTGATTTATGTCATAGAGTGTTCTGCTTATGTTTTCCTCTAAGAGTTTGATAGTGTCTGGCCTTTCATTTAGGTCTTTAATCCATTTGGAGTTTATTGTTGTGTAGGGTGTTAGGGAGTGTTCTAATTTCATTCTTTTACATGCAGCTGTCCCGTTTTCCCAGCACCACTTATTGAAGAGGCTCTCTTTTCTCCACTGTATATGCTTGCCTCCTTTGTCAAAGATAAAGTGACCATATGTGCGTGGGTTTATCTCTGGACTTTCTATCCATTAATCTGTTAGTTCTATTAATCTATAATCTATAATAATCTATTACTCTATATTAATCTATATTTCTGCTAGTACCATACTGTCAATTACTGTAGCTTTGTAGTATAGTCTGAAGTCCAGGAGCCTGATTCCCCCAGCACTGTTGTTTTTTCTCAAGAATGCTTTGGCTATTTGGGGTCTTTTATGTTTCCATACAAATTGTGAAATATTTTGTTCTAGTTCTGTGAAAAATGCCAGTGGTAGTTTGATAGGGATTGCATTGAACCTGTAGATTGCTTTGGGTAGTAGAGTCATTTTCACAATGTTGATTCTTCCAATCCAAGAACATGGTATATCTCTCCATCAATTTATATCATCTATAATTTCTTTCATCAGTGTCTTATAATTCTCTGCATACAGGTCTTTTGTCTCCTTAGGTAGGTTTATTCCTAGGTATTTTATTCTCTTTGTTGCAGTGGTAAATGGGAGTGTTTTCTTAATTTCACTTTCAGATTTTTCATCATTAGTTTATAGCAATGCAAGAGATTTCTGTACATTAAATTTGTATCCTGCTACTTTACCAAATTCATTGATTAGCTCTAGTAGTTTTCTGGTAGCATCTTTAGGATTCTCTATGTATAGTATCATGTCATCTACAAATAGTGACCGCTTTACTTCTTCTTTTCTGATTTGGATTCCTTTCATTTCTTTTTCTTCTCTGATTGCTGTGGCTAAAACTTCCAAAACTATGTTGAATAACAGTGATGAGAGTGGGCAACCTTGTCTTATTCCTGATCTTAGTGGAAATGGTTTCAGTTTTTCACAATTGAGAACGATGTTGGCTGTGGGTTTGTCATATATGGTCTTTATTGTGTTGAGGTAAGTTCCCTCTATGCTTACTTTCTGGAGGGTTTTTATCATAACTGGGTGTTGAATTTTGTCAAAAGCTTTCTCTGCATCTATTAAGATGATCATATGGTTTTTCTCCTTCAGTTTGTTAATATGGTGTATCACATTGATTGATTTGCATATATTGAAGAATCCTGTATTCCTGGGATAAACCCCACTTGATCATGATGTATGATCCTTTTAATGTGCTGTTGGCTTCTGTTTGCTCATATTTTGTTAAGGATTTTTGCATCTATGTTCATCAGTGTTATTGGTCTGTAGTTTTCTTTTTTTCTGACATCTTTGTCTGCTTTTGGTATCAGGGTGATGGTGGCCTCAAAGAATGGGTTTGGGAGTGTTCTTCCCTCTGCTGTATTTTGGAAGAGTTTGAGAAGGATAGGTGTTAGCTCTTCTCTAAATGTTTGATAGAATTCACCTGTGAAGCCATCTGGTCCTGGGCTTTTGTTTGTTGGAAGAGTTTTAATCACAGTTTCAATTTCAGTGCTTGTGACTGGTCTGTTCATAGTTTCTATTTCTTCCTGGTTCAGTCTCGGAAGGTTGTGCATTTCTAAGAATTTGTCTATTTCTTCCAGGTTGTCCATTTTATTGGCATATAGTTGCTTGTAGTAATCTCTCATGATCCTTTGTATTTCTGCCGTGTCAGTTATTACTTCCCTGTTTTCATTTCTCATTCTATTGATTTGAGTCTTCTTCCTTTTTTTCTTGATGAGTCTGGCCAATGGTTTATCAACTTTGTTTATCTTCTCAAAGAACCAGCTTTTAGTTTTATTGATCTTTGCTATCGTTTCCTTCATTTCTTTTTCATTTATTTCTGATCTGAGCTTGATGATTTCTATTTTTCTGCTGATTTTGGGTTTTTTTTGTTCTTCTTTCTCTAATTGCTTTAGGTGTAAAGTTAGGTTGTTTATTTGAGATCTTTCTTGTTTCTTAAGGTAGGATTGTATTGCTATAAACTTCCCTCTTAGAACTGCTTTTGCTGCATCCCATCGACAGCTAACATTTCTTGATCGAGCATTTACTCTGTACCAAATGTTCTTTAAGTATATTATATTTGACATATATTAGAATAAAATAATAATAACTATATTAAACTCATTTAATCCTTATAGTAACCTTTTCATTGGGGATTATTTCATATAGAAGAAGGAACTGAGGCACAGAGGGGTTAAATAACTTGCCTAAGCTAGCATAGTTGGCAAAGGTAGAGAGATCAGGATTTGAGTCTGGGAAGTTTATCTCCAGTTCCCCTGTGCTTAACAAATATACAGGCTGCTTAGGATAGTGGTTACAATCTAATGTAAACTGGAAAAGTCATGTGTATGAATATACACACAAATATGTGTAAATATGAACAAACTTATAATGATAAAATTGGGTTCTTTGACATAAATATATATTTTGAACATAAAGCTATTAAGAGCTAGCATGTATTCCGTGCTTACTTAATACGCCAGGTAAGTTGCAAGCGCAGTCTATACATTATCTTATTTTATTTCCCCACTGTCTTGTGGTAGGTGTTATGTCAACTCACTTTACTGATAAGATTGCTGAGGTTTAAAGAGTTTCAGATGGTCCGTTCCCAAAACCCATATTCTACACTCAACAAGTTGTAACTGTGTTTGGTTATTTTATTGATATAACAATGAGATTACTGGTGATTTCAATTTCTTCTTCACATCTTCTTTGTATCTTTTAAGTTTTCTACAATGAAACCTAGTCTTCCTTAAAATGAGAGGAACACAATTAAAAGAGTCAGGAGGAATGTGTGAGATACTAGATTAACTGCATGCTCCTGGAACCAGAGTGTGGCTTTTGGCCTGAGTGAGCCTACACAGCAGACGGGTGCTTTGGGGAGAGCAGAGAGAGCACAGTCCCCCGGGGTACTGCCTGGCATCCAGAAACCATGCTGGAGCCTTCTATGTGCCCAACAGAGTAAATTGAGCAAGTCTTTCCTATGGAGCAAATACTCTTCTAAATGTTTTATGTATATTAACTCATTTAATTCTCATGATAGCCATAGACTGGGTGGCTTGAATATCCTCCAAAGAGTCTGTTATCCCTCGACAGGATTCATTCATTCACTTGATATTTACTTAGCACTTATACAGGCCACACAGTGATAATACAAAAATGAGTAAGACATGGTCCTGGCTCTAGCCAAGTCCTTGGGTCTTTGGGGGAGACACAAACAAAGTAGGTGTAAGAACAAAAAATAGCAGCTAATATTTATTGAGAGCTTAACATTGTGCCTCAAGACTGCAACATCAACCCCACCTAAGTTTCTAGACTGCCAGTCTGTTCTGTGGACTTTGGACTTGCCAGTCCTCACAATCAAGTGACCCATTTCCTTAAAAATCTCTCTCTCTCTCCCTCTCTCTCTCTCTTTCTCTCTCTCTCTCACCTACTGGTTCTGTATCTCCAGAGAACTCTGAGTGCAAAAGTGTACTTTCTGATTTAATCCTCAAGAACTTTATGTGATTAAATTACCCATGAGAAAGATACTTTTATTATCACTCTCATTTTCCAGATGAGAAAACAGGTTCACTAGCTTCTCAAGGTCACACACATGAGGTTTAACCTAGGTCAGTCTGACTCCAAAGCCAGGGCTCTTAAACCTTCTGCTACTTGGCCTTGGAGAATGGGAATTGAGAATTAAGCACAAGGAAGGAAGCACCTCACCATCAACCTGGGAGACTGTAGGAAGGCTTCCTTGAAGGGGTTGCTTTTGTTTGACCTTGAATGATCAGAACAGACCGTTACCACACAGAGAAGGGGAGGGACAGCATATACAAGGGAAAGAGAAGGCAAGGCACTTCTGTTTGGCAGGGGCAGTGAGACATGAGGGCATAACATGGCCCATGTGTGAAAGTGTTGCACAGCACAAGAATGCATTTGGACCTCATCTTAGAAGCATGAGGAACAATCAAAGGCAGCTGAGGAAAGGGATCGCTTTGATGGCTGTGAGGAGGATGGATTGGAAGATGGAGGCAGCAACGCCTTGTCAGGTGTGATAGCAGGGGATGAAAGAGAGAGAACAGAGTCAGGAGCTCTTCAGGAAGGATAATCAACAGCTCTTGAGGACCTACTGACACAAGGCAGGCAGGAAGGAGGAGTCAGGAACAAATCCCAACAAGGACTCTGGCTTGGTTACTTGGTAGACACAGTTCTTCGAATTCGGGGCACAAGGAGGCTAAGAGAAACTTGATGGTTAAGGTCAACAGCACAGGAGTAGGGTCCTACCTGTTACAAGGCTTACAGACCACTTCCTATTATTACTACCATAACCAGGGCTGTGAGCAATTTTTCACATGTTATTTTTCAGTGACTCACTAAGGGCATTTGTAAAGGTTAGGTGCACAGCTAGACCACCTGTATTGTAGTTTTATGCATTGTATTTCAACTTACGGAAACTGCCCGTGGTAGGGAGAGAAAAGTGATATCATCTCATGTGCCAACTTCAATCAACTGGCAGAGGTGGCCTGGAATGTGATGTTGAGATAGGTGCTGAGGCTGGACAGGAAGATGACTATGATTGATTAGTGATGTCTGCCATGTTCAAGAAAGGGGCAGCATAGCACACGGACACTGAGAATAGAGGACGATAGAATATGCTAGTAACTAACAGTATGAAGAGAAGAGGGGAATCTATAAGCCTTCTCTGCAAAAGAGATGCAGCAATAATCTACTTGAAAAGCAAAATAGCAAGCAGTAGTGCCTAGCCACCAAATGCTAACAGACCCACATGTAACAAACAAGCTGAGAGAGAGCCATCTGAGAAAGTAACTGGCATTTGCATCACACCCTTTCAGATGTTTTTATATTGATGACCTCATTTGATTTTCACAATGACTCTGAGGGAGGGAACCAGCATTATTGCTACCTTACAAATGGGGAGGGTGAGGCCAAAGCAGGTCCAGAACTCACTCAAGGTCACATAGCTACTCAGGAGGTACAGCCTCTTCAGGTCCTGGTCCTTCCCTCCACATGGCCCTGACTCACCAACAGCAGATGCAGGAGCCATGGCAGCCCAGGAGGCAGCTATAAATGGCCCCATTGTATGTGCACTCAGTAGAGCGACGGCCCTGGGGACACATTCATTTGTGTGTCTTTGGGCAGTCACCCAATCAGCCCCAGCACCTTTGAACGTGAAAGACACCACAGGTTCCAAGTCTTTGTCTATTCACATTTTTGGAATCATTACTAAAATAAACTTTGACTTGCCCTCTTATAGAAAGAATAAAAATCCTTGGGAAGGTTGTTTCATTTGGTTTTGGTTTCCTCAATGCAAAATGAGGTTGGACTAGATTGGTTAATCTTCCAGGGTAGCACACACCATCACGCTTTTATGATAATGGTCAAGGCTTTCACGGAATGTCAGTGAACACCGAGCTGTCCTTCTCAGAGAGAAAGGGCTTTTGTTCATAGTGGGAGCCAGGCTTTCTGATAAAGTGTTTTGTAGAATGTAAGCTGTGAAAGTTTAGAGTCCACTGGCTTAGTGATATCACATGTCCCTTCCCGTCATAAAATTCGAGGAACCAGTCAGTGTCATTGAAAGGAGCCCATTGGGCTAAAACACTCCTGCATTAGGTAGCCTTCTTCAGGATGGTGGCTGTTCTAAAGGCTCATGACCTGATAATAAAATTAACTTGCTTAGTTTTGAAGAAGGCTCTTGAAATACCGTGTCAAATTTAGACAATGTGCTGTTGGCTTGTCAGCCAGAGACCCAGGCCAAACAATTTCAGATTTGAGCAGGATGTTCCAATCACAGCATTAAACAAACAAAGAACACTTGACTAGGATTCAAGTTTGGCTAATAAATGCTGATTCTGCCTTTTGGTAAGGTGGTCACCTTGAACAAGTCACTTAACATCACTGACCCCTGGTTGCCTCCTGTTTGAAATGAAGATAGTAATGCCTATTTCTACCACGCAGAGATAGTGTAGAATAAAATATGTACAGAGTATGTGATAATATATACTAGACTCTGAGTTTCTGAGGATGGCAACTACAGCTGCCCCTTTTTGCTATCATATTCACTGGGCCTAGAATTGCACATGAGACTAAGGAAAAAGTTCCAGATATACCTGTTAAATGAATGAAACATTTTGGAAACTTTGAAGTATGTTCAAGTGCCACATAATTTTAGGACAATGTCCTAAGTTAGATAGGACATGTTAGATAACATGTTAGGTAACATCTTCCTTATACTGTTTGTAAAGATATGAGACATGGGTCACTCTGGGCCTTTTAAAAAAATCCTAAAATACTAGCCCTGGTACATAATAGAAATTTATATGAACCAAATAAAAATAAAAGCCTCTGATACATAGTCAAAATATTTGTGAATTGATGTGTAATTCTGATTCTGATATCACCTTATCATGAAGCTCTATCTTTTGTGTGGAAATGTTCAAGACTAGAATTGTAGCTGAACTCTCAGCTCTAACTTTGGGCTTGAAACCATAAGCCAAGGCAAGAGCATGATATGCATCCACTTACTAAAATACAGGGGAAGAATGGGTCTGAGAGGAACCATCAAAAGACAGTCACAGAACTAGGATCAGAATACCAGGCTTCTGAATGCCCACCTGTTGCTTGACACATGGATAACACAGGCCCATGTAGAGTGACTTCTGCAAAAGGAAACTGGCTTTCCTACCATTGGAAAGGATCCAGCGATTCCACTCCTGGGTATTTGTCTGAAGAAAACAAAAACACTAATTCCAAAAGATACATGCATCCCAATGTTCGTCACAGCATTATTTACAATAGTCAAAGATATGGAAGCAACCTAAGTGTCCCTCAACAGATGAATGGATAAAGAAGACATGATAATATGTTTATATATGTATGTATATATATATATGTGTGTATATATATATATATATATATATGTACACACACACACACACACACACACGCACGCATGCAATGGAATATTACTCAGCCATAAAAGAGGATGAAATCTTGCCATTTGCAACAACATGGATGGACTTGGAGGGTACTGTGCTAAGTGGAATAAGTCAGACAGAGAAAGACAAATACTGTTTGTTTTCACTTATATGTGGAATCTAAAAAGCAAAACTAATAACCAAATATAAGAAAACAGAAAACAGACTCACAGATAGTGGTTGCCAGAGGGAAGGGTTGTGGGGGTATTGGTGATATAGGTGAAGGTACAAACTACCAATTATACAATATAAATAATAGGAATGTAATGTACAACACAGGGAATATAGTCAATAATATTACAATAACTTTGTATGGTGAGTAATCTATAAAAATATTGAATCACCATGTTGTACACCAGAAACTAATATGATATTGTAAGTCAACTATATTTCAACCAAAAAAAAAAAAGAAAAAAAAAAGAAAGGGGGCTTCCCTGGTTGCGCAGTGGTTAAGAATCCGCCTGCCAATGCACGGCACACTGGTTCGATCCCTGGTCCGGGAAGATCCCACATGCCGCGGAGCACCTAAGCCCGTGCGCCACAACTACTGAGCCTGCTCTCTAGAGCCTGCTCGGCACAACTACTGAAGCCCGCACGCCTACAGCCTGTGCTCCGCAACAAGAGAAGCCACCTCAATGAGAAGCCTGCGCACCACAACGAAGAGTAGCCCCCACTCGCCACAACTAGAGAAAGCCATGCACAGCAACAAAGAACCAAAGCAGCCAAAAGTAAATAAGTAAAATAAATAAATTTTTTTAAAAAGAGAGAGAGAAAGGGGCTCATAGGTGTCTATTTGTTCTTACCTCTCTGAGTACCTCTCTTGAACATTCCCCCGACCTTTGCTCCAGACCCACGGGCCTCCTTGCTGTTCCGCCCACATTCTGAGCCTTTCACTGGCTCTTCCCCCTGCTTCTTTAGACTGCTCCTCCAGGTAATTACTTGGCTGCTCACTCCCTTCCCTCCCTCAAGTCTTTGCTCAAATGTCTTCTCAGCGAGGCTTTCCATCAACATCCTATTTAATAACTGCAACCCCATCTGCCCCGATCCTTCCACTACTTCCTCTATCCCCTTTCTCCACTCGTCTCTTCTCCAAAGCCCTTACCCCCATCCAATGTACTCTGCATTTTATTTTATTTTTTCATGTCTCTCTTGCACCAAACAGGAAGCTCCGTGCAGGCAGGAATCTGTTTTATTCACTATTGAGCCTCTAGCACCTAGAACCATGCCTAACACCTAGTATTCATTCAATATACAATTTTTAATGGGCACATAAATAGTTCTATGCTAAGAGCTAGATAAGAGGGTTGCATAGATGCACTTTTGTCTTCTAGCACAGCAAAGATGCAAGACAAACTTGTAGCATAAGTGCAAAAGGACAGCAGAGGAAGAATAAACCAATAAAAGCAGATACTAATATATTTGAATCATTTTTTGTGTCAACAAAGGTATGTTCTGAGGTAGGATGAAGAGGAGTCAATCATTAGAATTTAAACCTTGGAGGGAGTGAATATGTGGAATCCAAATCATTCAGTAAATGCCAGAGACTCTTAGAGCTGGAAGTTCTAGAGGGATGACAGATCAATGCTCGTATTTTGTTTGCAAGGAAACAGAACCCCAGGTAGGTAAAGTAATCCTCTCAAGACACATAGCCAAGAAGTTACAACACTTAGTCTCAAACTTAAGTCTGATTTCTGAGTCCATGCTCTTTCACCCCAAAAAATCCAGTCTGCACAAATTCAGAGAACATATTGAGCTTCTAAGATTCATAGATTCTCCAATCAAGAATAATTTGGCATCTGAAAAACCTCACATACCAACACATTGCCACTGCATGCACAAATACATTGTACAATAGTACAATAGTTTACATACATTAATTTATTTAAAAACACTTTCCCAAATTCCAAGTCAAACTTTCTAGGTCTATAATCTATTATTTTCAGATCTGGTCATAAACCAGAGAAAAGGAAAGAGAGCCCCTGAATGAAAAGGAGGAATGGAAGAATGAGAAAAATGGAGAAAGCAAGGCAGAAATACAAGGAAAGCAGAAGGAAGAGAAAAAAAATATATGTACAGGATATTGACAACAATGCCTCTGGGAATGTCTTTGAATAGCTCTGCTATAACTTGTCTTTTTCCAGTATGAAATCATTTCCTTGGAGCTAATCACCAAAATAATTTAAGCTCGAGTACATATTTTCAAATGGACTATTTCTTTTCTTTTGCTTCTCAAAAGGTATTATCTGTATCTTACAATTAGTACTCCATAACACATATCTTTTCCCTAGTTATCTCATGTTTACAGATCTTGTTTCTCCAGCAAGAACATACATTTGAGCAATTTATTTTTCTTATATCCACCATAATGCCCCAAATAATACCTTATAATGTAAACTATGAAGTCATCAGAGTCATTTACATCAGGTTTTACTCACTTAGTCAATAAACAAACATCTAAGCATCCACTCTGCATTAAGAGCTAAGGATACAGAGGGGAGATGACAGACCAGATTCCTGCCCTCATGGAGCTTACCTCTGAGTGAGAGATTTAGCCGATACACCATTAAACAACCATGAATAATAAATACAGCTCTTAGGAGAGAGAGGACACTGAGATGGACTCAGGGCCCAGGGTGTGTGTCTGGGAGCTTGGGATGACAAGGATGGTAGGGAAGGCCTCCTGACGAGGTGGCAGTATTGCTGGGATCACAAGAGAATCAGTTACTCCATGAGCTGGCAAAAGAGTGTTCTAGGCAGGGCAAAAGCCCTGAGACAGGAAAGTATTTGTTCTAGACACTCTGAGAGAGGCAGCAAGGCTGTTGGTGTTAAGTGCCACGTGAGATGAGCTTGAAGAAGCACAGAAGGCCAGAGCGTGCCGGCTCCTGTATGCTCTAGATTTTAAGAGAAATGAGAAGGTATTGAAGTTTTTTTAAATAAGGAAGCGACATGATAGAAAATATTAAATAGAGATACTGAATATCTTTCTAACACCCTGTAGGTACAATTAAATGGCATACATGTTCCAAGAATGGAGATTCATTCCTCCTCAAGTCTACACCTCCTTCCCCAAAGCTCTTCCGCTGGTGAGCAAGCCATCCTAAGCCCATAGAAATATTAGGTAGTCAGTGCACAAACCCATTAGATCCAATACCTCTGCCCCACGCCCTACTTTCTCCTCAAAGGAATCCTGCACTTAGCATGCTCCCTAATTCCCTTCTACCTATGATCTCTTCTCCAGTTAATTTCTCCTCAGAGACTTTTGTAGATGCGTGAGCTCACATCCATTATAATCCCTTAACTTTTTCAACTCCTTTACAATTATCTTTCTCTCTTTCTTAATTCCATTTGTGAGTTTCCATAAAGTGGTCACAATTAAACAGCATTAGATATGATAAAATTGAATTGCAAATAGGTAAGCCACAAGTATGGACGTAAAATTGAACATAATTGAAAAATCCAGTGTTGAGTCTCTAAAACTTCTAAAAATACTTAAAAAAAAAAAACTCTTCAAAATTTCTCTCCATCTCCTCATTGTCCTCTAAGTAAACCTTCTTCCCCTCAAGTAGCAACATTAGAAATAGAAAATACATTTAATGCCATTGTTCTCTTTTGGCTAACTACTATAGTAACTGTCATGTTCTTTATACATTCCATGGCAAATATTTAGTTTCAGGTAGATAACAGGTCAACAGCCTTTGATGGATTACTGAAAGAATGCAACCATCATTTATATCATCATTTCTACAGGAAAACTTGTTTCAAGTGACCAGATCCCAAACAAACCCAGGAACATAAAAATTGAGTTGCTGACTTCCTGCAACTTGTTTATTTGAAACATGGATAGTGTATGTGCCAAATCCAACAGAAAGAATTATCCACAGTCTTCTAGCATGGTTTATCTAAGTTAATTTTTTTTGAAAAGACTACATGTTCTTTTTAGAGATTTAAAGTTGGCCTTGGGAATTGGATGGGAATTTATACATAACAGGAGGCTGTTTCCAACCCTGAGCCCCTTAGGAAGGAGAGAAATTACATAAGGGATGGAATATATATTATAATCTCATAGGCATGCTTAAGATTTTCCAAAATATCATCACCATTTCTGGGAAGGGAACTGGTAGAACAGTGAGAAGCATTCCCTTTAAAACTTCTTAGCTAACTAGAAAATGAACAGTTCCAGCTTCAAAATGCTTCGTTCCTTTTTGATTACAGCAAACAAATTTCCAAATAAATAAACTTCATTTCTAGATAGGGGAAAGAAACTTTACTGTTACAAGGTTCACTGCCACAACAGAAGATCAGTTAATCTAGAATTGTTTAAATTTTTCTAAATATTGATTTTGGAGGTAAAAGGTATTAACAAGGAATTGAGAGGTATGATTCTGTGAGTACTCACATTTAAAAGAGAGACAGATGCAACCAAAGAAACTTAAGGCCTAGCTTTCAATCAGGTTAATATACCCACCTTGATACAAAGTAAAAAGAAAAAGTTCATATTTAAAACGTTATGAGGGATCAAAAATAGGAGCTTTCTTGTTAAATGAACTTGGGTCCGAAATCCATCCTCCCATTTTTCTGCCTCAATGTATTAGTTTTTATTTTTACAATTTAGAAAAAGTACTGCAGAAGCACTCCGTGCAGAATACATTTACTTTCAGGTTATTGTGGATAGTAAAAATAATAAAATTAATTAAATTACTCTGCACATTGCGATTAAACCCAGTAAACCCTTAAAATATGCTTGTTAACTTCAAAAATTATTTATAGGATGAAACTACTGGCCGCCCCTAAACTTTTCTTTCCAGTAAAACACCTAAGAGCCTGAATAGGGAACTGAAAACACGAGCACTTCCAGTCCAGTTCCTCCACACAAGGGAAAATTTCCCAGACTGCCTTACAAATTAATAAATGTCCCTGGAAACCCTGACTTAGTTTCACTTATCTTTAAAAAAAGTAGCTAAAAGGTCATTTTCAAACTTTAATAATAATAATATATGAAAAACAACAGAATCCCTGAATAGTTGCCCTAACCACACAGACTGCACTGTAAGCTTGGCCAACATATATGCCCTTTAGCAAATAATTCCCTCTGCTCATCCTCTTTCCCTTCACAGTCATATTACATAAGGCTCCACATCACAGGGCATTCTTTAGGAAAGACCCAATACTAACCACTGCCAAAAAATAAAGAATGCAGGAATCAACAAATCGAGTCCCTTAAAATATACTTTTTAAAAGAAAAATATTTGAAAGGAGTCATGGAGCCACAAACTACCGATAACGTGCTTGAGGTCCCTGCAGAAGTACTTCACTGCCTTCTGTGATACTTGAATCTCTGGGGAGGTAGTAACAGTTCTCTTCTATGGCCAGAATTTCCAATAGGCATTGAATGAATGGAGCTTATATCCTGTTCCATCAAAATGAGAACACAAAATTAAACCATAAGCCATTCTGATGAATATTTGTTTACTCTTGTTTTACACAAAGTAGAGAAGTAGCTTTGAAAAGTTGCCATGGCCATGCTTTTCCTGAGCACTAGACTAAAACACTTCAGTAAATATAGAAATATATACACACACAAATGCAAATGTGGGTTCTCTCCCTTTCTAAAATACTGTATATGTGTGGATGACATATGTGTGTGCAACTCTGTGTTTGTGTGTGTGTGTGTGTGTGTGTGTGGCATATGAACTAATTGAGAAGACAGCATGTTACCTATCTGGATGTTTGGTGACACATTCTCAGAGCCCACTGACGTTTTGGCAGGCGGCTGCCATGACAGGATTTCAGGGTGCTTCTTAGGGGCTTTCTTATCTTTCCAAGGCTATCATGATAGATGGAAGCCTAGCTTCCTCTAGGGAAGAGTTAAGTGGGAATGACAACTGCTATAACACACTTTCAGAGTAAGAGCAATTCAGAGGTGAAATTCTGAGATGCAGTATCAGAAATATGCATATATTGCCAAAAAGGCTGGCAACTAAGTTGGAAGGCCATCGATAAGCAAACTGATTCCTGATTAAGGTTCCCGCCAGCCTTTCTAAGGTCCCTGAACCGTGAAGATAATAAGTCTTGAATAGTATTTAAGTAGGAGCTATAAGTAGATAAAAATTATTAGTTTCATTTAAATGTTTAAGCCACTGGAAACACCTGTCCAATTTCTTTTGCAAGGATCTGATGGATGGCCACCGCACCCCTAGTGTCATCTTTAATTCATAACAGCGCTCAGATAGCATCCTTCACTAGATAAATTTGGTCAACGCAGAGCAATAGTGTTAATTCAGCTCCAACACATGTCTTTGTTACAGTTCTCATTTCAGTGTAGGCAGCTCAGATAAGCTTATCACAGGGCTTCGAACTGACATTCTGGGGTGGCACAATAGACAATATTACCAAGAGAATCATTAATAAGCATCAAAAAATATTACTTCCTTCAAAGATACTTTAAGTCCATAGTTTATAAGGCAAGAAGTAAAAGGAAAGCTCTTCCACTTCCCCGTGTAAGATTAAAATCTAATCAGAACGTGTGCAGATTTATTCTCAAGTAATGCTACGTGAAATTTAGCTGGAGAAACCTAGTACCTCTATAGACACAAATTTTTTCTGAAGAGGGTAATCCACGTGAGCTTCTAATTGAAAAGTTCATCAGTAATGCTCTTTCTCGTTTGTTTTGCCTTGTTACTCAAAGGTTAAATCCATTTTGGATTTCATTTTGAATTAATGAAAATGATTTAATCTTAGAGCATTAGTAATCTCACTTTATTTAGGCCTATATTTAAAAAACTAGCTTGAGAACCCTTTGCAAACAAGACCAGTCTCCACAGCAAAATGATACCCAATCCCTCTTTTCAGGCTATTTTCTAAAATCTGTGGGCCATGACTGTAGAATTCTTCTCTCCCCAAATCACATTAACAATGTTTGACATGATGACAGAGAAAGCAAAAAGAATTCATTTCTGCTAAATAAGTACAGGCAACGCTTCTGTTTTTTGCAACCATTCTCCTCTTATTACATTTTGGTAAATTTCTAAGGAATGTTTAAAATCTGTAAGACAGACCTTGGCTTAAGAGGTGGCCTCTCTGCCATTTTCATGGCTGATTTGAGACCCATTATGCACTCGATTCCGCATTGTGAAATCCAGGCTGGGGACAAATTTCTGCCTGTCATCTTAGGAAAGGCCAGGAGTTTTGCACCATCCTGTAGTGTGAAAACAGAAAATCAAAGCCGGGGTAGGGCTGCCTGCTTCTTTCCTAATCAGCTTGCTGCTTTTCTGAGGCACTCTTGGTTGTCACCATCTCAAGCTTAGAAGGGTAATTTAGTAGAATAAAATAGAGTTTAAACAATATCTCCCCAGGGAAAGTTCCTCCTTACACTTAAAATTGAATGCAAAAAGGTAATCAGTTAAGTAATCATTTGATGCTTGGCTAAGAACCATTGCATGGAGAACACATTTAGGAAGCACAAAATTCTTTTTTTTTTTTTAACCTGATAAGACCCCTAATCAGAAGCCAAGAGTCCCAGATATTTTCCTCATATTGCTCACTCTGTTGCAATGACAGCCCCATAAAACTATAGCTTATGGACTAAATTTGTTGCACCTCTCACCCCAACAGTATGATGTAAATTGCAGAGATAAAAATATCTTACAAGAATTTTTAAAATTTTTAAACAGTTCACCGAAAATGACAGCATGCATAACTCTGTCAATGACCTCTCCTGTCTAATGTTAATTTCAGAAGACAAGTTTCCATTGTAAATGTTTAATCAGTGTAGTCCCAGGAACCCAGAGCAGAAAACCTTATCTTCTCTCCCAACTTCTTTGCTTTGCAAGCTCTTTGCTAGCTCTGTCTCAGCTCCTTGCAAGCACTTTAGGCAAGCTCTGTAGGTTCTGAGCTAAACAAGAAGCCCTGTGGTTTGATTCCATTAGTCTGAGCCCTGGTCCGCTGCAAGCAAACTGCAGAATTTCTGCTTGCAAATCCTGGCAACCAGGTTCTAGACCAGCCACAAACACAGACTGTACACATAATTCAACACTGTTCTGCCCAAACCTTGCCTGAAGCCAGTCAACCACAGCAGAAAGCATCCTACCTTCCATCATGGTGGCAGAATTGCATTCCTTAATTTCCAAAGAGTCTGAAAAAAGACAGGAGGATACGATTCCAGGTCCCAGCTAAGTCCTCACAACGCTGCTGCTGCTGTCGAGAGATCTGCTCTGTCCGATGCTGAAGCCAAAGGAGACAAGTGTTAACCCCAAAGATAGGCCATGGATGCTTGTGGTGCTGCTTCACCTACAGGCTCCCAGGAAGATGCTGCGAGAGAAAGGGAGAGGAACAGCAAGCCGGCCAAGCTGCACCGCCTGCGCTGCCTCGGCCAATCCCTTCAGCTCTGGACCGCGTCACATGGTAGCCAGCCTGCATCTCCTGACACAATACCCCCGGAGAGCACACAGAACCTATTTCCCGTCCCCATTCCCCTCCACCCCCATCCCCTCCGCTTGTCACCAAATGCACAGCCCCTTCCCCACCTGGTGACGCACTTCCCCCGCCCCTCCTCTTCGTCTTCTTAAGCCTATTGCAGCGTCTGGGTACCCGAGATTAATTATCAGACTCTGCCACCTTAACCGGGGACGCTGGCATGAAACGAGCACCTAAGTGGCTCGCTGCGGAGGAGACTTTCTTTTCTTTTTTCTTTTCTTTCTTTTTTTTTTTTTAAGAAAAACTTCTTAATTATTCCGTGCAGCCTGAAGTCTTGGCTGCACACTTTCAAGCTCCTATTGCTATCTCCCTTTGCCCTGAAGGAATTCCAAATGTCAGTTATCTGTGGCCTCCGCACACATCTGTGACCCTCTCTCGCGCTCTCTCTTTGCCTCTCTCTCTCTCTCTCTCTCTCTCTCTCTCTCTCATTCAGGAGAGAAAAATCAATCCGGCTGACGTCACATCATAAACAATTATCCCCAAAAGGATGATGCAGAAGAAATATCACCCCAGTTGCCTTCAAAAGAGCCAGAGAATTAATCGCGCATGACACGCCGAAGGGCTGGGAACTGTCATTAAAACAAAGAAACAAAAGAACCCACCCGAGTGGGGCTCTGGAATCGCACTGGCAACGCTTGAGATAATTTCTGGGGCGGGAGGCGGGAGAGAGGGGAGCAGGCGGGGAGTGAGGCCTCAGCCCGACGGAAGCCAGCTGTGCGCGCCGCTTCCTCCCACTCGGACCTGGGCCGCCGGCCGCCGACCAGACCGCGGGGCGCAGCTCCGCTTGGCGTTCGAATCCCGCCGCCGGCGCGTCCTCGGGCCCAGCGCACACGTGAACCACCGCGCCGCCCACGGCAGTCCCTGTAGAAACCAACTTTCTTCTCAATGACACCTTTCTCGCCAAGCGCCTCTAGCATCCGTAGTCGCCGTTAAGCCCATTCGTTCATTCCTGTGGGAATCCGGCGGGAGATAAACGTGCCGGGTTCCGGCCCGAGGGGTGGGTGGAGCCCAGGGTTACGCAGCTTCCAGGGATGGGGTCGGGGCGCCGTGCTGCTATTTAAGTGGCAAGGGTTATGACACCCCAGCTGCTTGGGTTGAGACTGTCACCCGACTGGTCCCTAGGGATCCAGGAGCCGTTAAGAGGGCTCCAAGCCCCGGCGTCTGGCTGTCCTCGTTTCCTTTCAAGCAGGCTTAGCCCTCAGAGGGCCAAGGAAGGAGAGGGCAGGAGGAGTTTAGGAGGCAAGAGGAGAAAGAAAGGAGATGGGCAGGGGAGGAAAGTCCTCTCTAGAACCCTAGGCGACAACATCCGGCAACGTGACTGAGAGAAAGGTCACTACATCACAGAGCAATTCTGAGCATCGAATGAAATAATTTTAAGAAGTATGATGCATGAGACCATCAAGGTTGAGTCTCTAATACTATTATTAATTATTTATAGTATAAATATACCCATGAACTTTTGATATTGCCCAGCCCTTGTCATAGTCTAGTTCTTTCTATGAGAGCAAATATGAGGTATTGGTGGCTGAGGACTACTGAAGAAAATATAACTAAAGGAGCTAACTGAAGTACCATATTAACAGATGAAAAAAATTCAGTTCCTTAGCAACTTAGAAGTTTTGAAAAACTCATTGTTCTCCCTAAGGACACATACTTCAATGGCCTTGAAATTTCAAAATGAAACTCTCCAGGGAGATACATGCTTGTGCCTTATTCTGTATATCTATGAGGTAGTTGAATTTTAAAAGAGGAAAGAATTCCAAAGTAAAACCTGTCTTGAGTATAACTTACACTGCTCTGAAGACTACAAGGGTATTATAGCAAAAATCAGATTGATTAGTGTGGGAGTATTTAGCCAAATGTTTTTTAATGGTTAAGAACATGGATAGATATTGGTGTCAAACAGACTGGGATCAAGTTCTGTCTCTGCCACTTCATGAGCTCTAGTGGCCCTGTACAAGTTATGTAATTCTCTGTGACTCACAGCTTCCTTATCTGCGAAATGAAGATAATAGTACCAAGTTCATAGGACTATAAATAGTACTAATAACAAATCTTTATTAATGGCTTACTGTGTGCGAAGCAGTGTTCTAAATACTTTGCCAGTAAGTTACTTAGCATTGTGTCTGGAGCATAATATACCCTCCATGTTGGCTTTTTAATATTAGTATTATTACCACCAAAGGGCTGCCAGAGGCATCAAAGAAGTCTGCAGCCAACTCAGTTATACCACATGCACAGAGAACAGCTCAGTGAAAGATTAGGTGATGCATCCAGAGGTGTAACATGTCAGAGACTGCTCTGTAAAAGAGTGGTTACTAAATAAGATAGGGAGCTCTAAAGTAAAAAATTGGCTCAATGTAAAATCTGGAGGTAAGTGTAAGCACTGAAGTGTAGGGCTAGGCAACATTGTCAAAGGTGTAAGGGGAGAGAAGAGCCAGGGAAACCCAGGCTGCCTGGCTTTTCTCACCCAATGTAAGTTTTACAGCGTGTTAGAGCAAACCTCTCAGATAGATTCAATGTGGGCACACATCAGTTTTGTTTTCGACTTGGAGCAAAGCAACTAGCCAGAGACAGAAAGATGGTTCAAAGATTCTTTTGGTCACTGGGGTGGTTATAGAAAAAAGAAAAGTGTCTCGTTAGGATTGTTAGAGAAGGAACATGAAAGGGATGTGTAGTTAAAGGTTATAAGGCCAGTATCAAGACTGGTTGAACTTTATGCAACTTTATCAAAAAAATGTTATCAATTATAAAAGCATCCGATGAACAAAGTTCTGCTTCAAATAAAAAACTGCTCAGGTATGTTATCAGAAAAGTTTAAGCATTCTAATTTTTTCTCATAGGTTTTTTGGGGAAAAAAATTGTTTTCTCAAGAACAAAGACAGTACTTTAGATTGAAACCCCAATTTCATCCCTTCCTAGGATAGTTTTTACTTACCAACAAGAAGGAGAATTTCTAGCTGCTATAATAATGGAATACTTTTTTCAAGTCTTAAATGGAAGTCAAAGGATCTGTGGAAAAGATCAGTCAAATTACTGACTTGCACCAAAATACAGGGACTTCCCAGGAGTCTAATCCAGGATAGCGAGTGTGTGCCCAGATCACACCAGGCTCTCAGAGAGTGCCTGAGATTTGTCCAAGACCAAAAACTTAACTGCTGAAGTCACTAGACATTTAATTTTTTTCTGAGGTATTTGTATGCTAATGATGCCCTATTACACATTGTTTTTTTACAAATCCTATTATATTTTACTATGCACATTGAATTTCTTCACTATATCCCGATTGTCATGTGTGTGTGGAAAATCAGCTCATATCTCAGAAGGAGGAAGAAAATAATGAGAACTGAGTCACAAATGAAGAAGGAAACAAAATTAACACAGAAGGAAAGTTTTAAAAATGGATCCAGATATGTATCTCCAAGACAGTGATCTCAGCACGACATTGACTCTGTCCCTCTTGCTATCCCTGCTGAGGCAGTTCCATGAATGTAGAAAGGAAAATATTGTCCAAGCCCTGGAAATCAGCAAGGGTCCCACTTAGAGAATTAGATTTCCATAGGATGAAATAGGTGAGGAGCAGAAATTATATATACCCATGCTCAGAATGTTTATACTCTTTGTTAAAAGGAAAAACTCCAACTGGAACTGACATGGGCAAAGAAGGGGTCTATTTGGGTAGCTCACAATATGTGAAGCACTGCACAGCTGAGGGAAAGCAGGAATTCAATCCTCCAGGAAATGTTGTGACCAGAACCAAGTACTTACAAGTCTGTTTCTCCCAGCACATCAGCTTCTTTTTGCTGCCTAGTTTTTCTCCCTGTGATCAGAGAGCTGGCCATTTAAATCCTTTAAGTTCACAGCTTGACTATCTAAGATCTACTTCAAAAAACTCTGATTGACTCTGGCTTGGATCACTGTTCCACCTTTGAACCCATTAACGAGGCCAGGTTGATGAGGTCTCATGATAGATTTATTCAAACCAAAATTTACATTGGACTTAGTCACATGCCCACTACTGAGACTACACGTGGGAGAGAGATAGGCAAGTTTCTATGACAAACAACCTTTAATAATATGAACCCCTAATATGGTTGGAGGGGTAGAAGAGACATTGGTGAAGAAAGAGAGGGAACGATTACCAGAACAAATGTGGGGAGAGCAACTATGAAACAAAAGCTGTCCATCATGTAGACATTACTCAGTACACCTAAGATAAAATTTACAGAAGGATTCATGGTGGCAGAGGGACTCAGAATGCTATACTCAATCCCATTCGGTATATCAGAGAGGTTATTTGTATATTCTCACTCACTATATCCAGAGAGAAACTTGCACACCCTATAGCCATCCTCTTCCTAACTGTGGGGAAGGAGGGCAGAAAAGGGAAGAGCTGACCCTACATGTTGACCCACGGACACCAAAGACATGCCCTGAAATGTTTGCCACCCATTGGTCCAACACTGCCCCGAGAACTAATACTGCAGGAACCTCAACCAGTACTGCAGGAACTTCTATCAGCCGGGAGTACTGCTTTATCTAGACCTACATTGACAAAGGTAAGTGGTAAAGATTGAATACACTAGTAGAATCAGCGGTTTCAAACGAGGGGGAAGGTAAACAATTATAGCTCACTGAAGCAGAGGAAACACCCTCACTGAAGGCAGGGGAAATGTAGAAAACTGGAGAGGCATTTATTAAAAAATCAATTTTTTACTTTTGATACAATTTCAGGGATATAGCAGCAGTAAGTAAGAGCAGACTGCTATGATAAAAGAGCATACTGAGGGCCAGAAAGGGAGCATGGAAGTAATAAAAATATTCTTATTAAAATTTTTAAATGTTATAGTTATAATCAAAGATATGATGGATACTGCCGGCAAGGAATATTGATAGTCCCGGTGGTAATGTGCTTGAAATATAGACTCACAACAGCATTAACTGGCCCAAGCACAACGGTATTCTTTTTCTCTTTGCAGAATCATTTAACTTAGGTATAACTTTAACAGTTCAAGAAACTAGCGAAAGAGATAAAGCTCTGAAAGTCACTTATGAATTACGAAATCTGACAAAAAGGGTTAAAAAGTAGCCCAATCTTGCTTCTGAATATCGATGCAAAACTCTTAAATAAAATAACAGCAGATAGCATCCACCTTTTCAAAAACATTATATGTATTTATATATAATTATATATATATAACGTTAGACTTTATTCTAGAAGTAAAAGTCATTCAACATTAAGAAATCTAATAAATCTTATTCACAATTAAGCTATTGAAAAGAAAATTATGTTATTATCCCCACAATTGCTGAGAAGATATCTGATAAATTTCAACTTGTATCACTCATTAAATAAATAAAAACCTATTAACAAAGAAAGAGATAAAAAGTTCCATACTATGATGAGATAAACAAATCTCTTCCCCAAATCTGTCATCTTGTTAAATGGAGACATGTTGAAAACAATCTTCATTAAAATCAGAAATAAGACTTAGATCATGCTTGTTATTTAATACTGTTCTATGGATGCTAGCCAAAAAATTAGGAATAAAAGGTATAAAACTGTGTCAGAGATAGTGATATGTATTCATCACAGCATTTTCTCTATCTAGATACACAGGAAGACTGCATTTGTTGGCTTTCCTTGCATCTGAGTGGAGTTATATGACTGAATAAGGCAACGGAAATTTCCAGGCCTGGCCTTTACAGACATCCTACATACTCTCCATACCTTTTTTTCCCAAATGGGAGAGACCTACTTGATCCTCATTAGACTTCTTTTTTTGATTATTACTTTTTTTTAACATCTTTATTGGAGTATAACTGCTTTACAATGGGTGTTAGTTTCTGCTTTATAACAAAGCGAATCAGTTATACATATACATATATCCCCATATCTCTTCCCTCTGCGTCTCCCTCCCTCCCACCCTCCTTATCCCACCCCTCTTGGTGGTCACAAAGCACCAAGCTGATCTCCCTGTGCTATGTGGCTGCTTCCCACTAGCTATCTATTTTACGTTTGGTAGTGTATATATGTCCATGCCACTCTCTCACTTTGTCACAGCTTACCCTTCCCCCTCCCCATATCCTCAAGTCAGGTCTCTAGTAGGTCTGTGTCTTTATTCCCGTCTTGCCCCTAGGTTCTTCATGACTTTTTTTTACCCCTTAGATTCCATATATATGTGTTAGCATACAGTATTTGTTTTTCTCTTTCTGACTTACTTCACTCTGTATGACAGACTCTAGGTCCATCCACCTCACTACAAATAACTCAATTTCATTTCTTTTTATGGCTGAGTAATATTCCATTGTATATATGTGCCACATGTTCTTTACCCATTCATCTGTTGATGGGCACTTAGGTTGGTTCCATGTCCTGGCTATTGTAATAGAGCTGCAATGAACATTGTGGTACATGACTCTTTTTGAATTATGGTTTCCTCAGGGTATATGCCCAGTACTGGGATTGCTGGGTCGTTTGGTAGTTCTATTTTCAGTTTTTTAAGGAACCACCATACTGTTCCCCATAGTGCTGTATCAATTTATGTTCCCACCAACAGTGCAAGAGGGTTCCCTTTTCTCCACACCCTCTCCAGCATTTATTGTTTATAGATTTTTTGATGGTGGCCATTCTGACCGGTGTGAGATGATATCTCATTGTCGTTTTGATTTGCATTTCTCTAATGATTCATGATGTTGAGCATTCTTTCATGTCTTTGTTGGCAAGCTGTATATCTTCTTTGGAGACAAGTCTATTCAGGTCTTCTGCCCATTTTTGGATTGGGTTGTTTGTTGTTTTGATATTGAGCTGCATGAGCTGCTTATAAATTTTGGAGATTAACCCTTTGTCAGTTGCTTCATTTGCTAATATTTTCTCCCATTCTGAGGGTTGTCTTTCTGCCTTGTTTATGGTTTCCTTTGCTGTGCAAAACTTTTAAGTTTCATTAGGTCACATTTGTTTATTTTTGTTTTTATTTCCATTTCTCTAGGAGGTTGGTCAAAAAGGATCTTTCTGTGATTTAAGTCATAGAGTGTTCTGCCTAAGTTTTCCTCTAAGAGTTTGATAGTGTCTGGTCTTACATTTAGATCTTTAATCCATTTTGAGTTCATTTTTGTGTATGGTGTTAGAGAGTGTTCTAATTTCATTCTTTTACATGAAGCTGTCCAGTTTTTACAGCACCACTTATTGAAGAGGCTGTCTTTTCTCCACTGTATATTCTTGCCTCCTTTATCAAAGATAAGGTGACCATATGTGTGTGGGTTTATCTCTGGGCTTTCTATCCTGTTCCATTGATCTATATTTCTGTTTTTGTGCTAGTACCATACTGTCAATTACTGTAGCTTTGTAGTATAGTCTGAAGTCCAGGAGCCTGATTCCTCCAGCACTGTTTTTCTGTCTCAAGATTGCTTTTTATATTCGAGTCCTTCATGTTTCTATACAAATTGTGAAATTTTTCATTCTAGTTCTGTGAAAAATGCCAGTGGTAGTTTGATAGGGATTGCACTGAATCTGTAGATTGCTTTGGGTAGTAGAGTAATTTTCACAATGTTGATTCTTACAATCCAAGAACATGGTATATCTCTCCATCTGTTTGTATCATCCTTAATTTCTTCCATCAGTGTCTTATAATTTTCTGTATACAGGTGTTTTGTCTCCTTTGATAGGTTTATTCCTAGCTATTTTATTATTTTTGTTGCAATGGTAAATGGGAGTTTCTTTCTTAATTTCACTTTCAGATTTTTCATCATTAGTTTATAGGAATGCAAGAGTTTCCTGTGCATTAACTTTGTATCCTGCTACTTTACCAAATTCATTGATTAGCTCTAGTAGTGTTCTGGTAGCATCCTTAGGATTCTCTATGTATAGTGTCATATCATCTGCAAACAGTGACTGCTTAACTTCTTCTTTTCTGATTTGGATTCCTTTTATTTCTTTTTCTTCTCTGATTGCTGTGGCTAAAACTTCCAAACCTATGTTGAATAATAGTCGTGAGAGTGGGCAACCTTGTCTTGTTCCTGATCTTAGTGTAAATGGTTTCAGTTTTTCACAATTGAGAACAATGTTGGCTGTGGGTTTGTCATATATGGTCTTTATTTTGTTGAGGTATGTTCCCTCTATGCCTACCTTCTGCAGGGTTTTTATCGTAAATGGGTGTTGAATTTTGTCAGAAGCTTTCTCTGCAGCTATTGAGATGATCATATGGTTTTTCTCCTTCAATTTGTTAATATGGTGTATCACATTGATTGATTTGCATATAATGAAGAATCCTGTATTCCTGGGATAAACCCCACTTGATCATGGTGTATGATCCTTTTAATGTGCTGTTGGATTCTGTTTGCTAGTATTTTGTTGAGGATTTGTGCATCTATGTTCATCAGTGATATTGGTCTGTAGTTTTCTTTTTTTGTGACATCTTTGTCTGGTTTTGGTATCAGGGTGATGGTGGTCTCGTAGGATGGATTTGGGAGTGTTCCTCCTTTGGTTATATTTTGGAAGAGTTTGAGAATGATAGGTGTTAGCTCTTCTCTAAATGTTTGTTAGAATTCGCCTGTGAAGCCATCTGGTCCTGGGCTTTTGTTTGTTGGAAGATTTTTAATCACAGTTTCAATTTCAGTGCTTGTGAGTGGCCTGTTTATATTTTTTATTTCTTCCTGGTTCAGTCTCAGAAGGTTGTGCATTTCTAAGGATTTGTCTATTTCTTCCAGGTTGTCCATTTTATTGGCATATAGGTGCTTGTAGTAATCTCTCATGATCCTTGTTTTTCTGCAGTGTCAGTTGTTACTTCCCCTTTTTCATTTCTCATTCTATTGATTTGAGTCCTCTCCCTTTTTTTCTTGATGAGTCTGGCTAATTGTTTATCAATCTTGTTTATCTTCTCAAAGAATAAGCTTTTAGTTTTATTGATCTTTGCTGTCGTTTCCTTCATTTCTTTTTCATATATTTCTGATCTGAGCTTTATGATTTCTTTTTTTCTGATGACTTTTTTTCTGATGACTTTCTTGTTCTTCTTTCTCTAATTGTTTTAGGTGTAAGGTTACGTTGTTTATTTGAGATGTTTCTTGTTACTTAAGGTAGGATTGTATTGCTATAAACTTCCCTCTTAGAACTGCTTTTGCTGCATCCCATATGTTTTGGGTTGTTGTGTTTTCCTTGTCATTTGTTTCTAGGTATTTTTTGATTTCCTCTTTGATTTCTTCAGTGATCTCTTGGTTATTAAGTAGTGCATTGTTTAGCCTCCATGTGTTTGTATTTTTTACAGATTTATTCCTGTAATTGATATCTAGTCTCATAGCATTGTGGTCGGAAAAGATACTTGATGTGATTTCAATTTCCTTAAATTTACCAAGACTTGATTTGTGACCCAAGATATGATCTATCCTGGAGAATGTTCCATGAGCACTTGAGAAGAAAGTATATTCTGTTGTTTTTGGATGGAATGTCCTATAACTATCAATTAAGTCCATCTTGATTAATGCATCATTTAAAGCTTGTGTTTCCTCATTTATTTTCATTTTGGATGATCTGTCCATTGGTGAAAGTAGGGTGTTAAAGTCACCTACTATGATTGTGTTACTGTCGATTTCCTCTTTTATGGCTGTTAGTACTTGCCTTATGTATTGAGATGCTCCTGTGTTGGGTGTATAAATATTTACAGTTGTTATATCTTCTTCTTGGATTGATCCCTTGATCATTATGTAGTGTCCTACTTTGTCTCTTGTAATAATCTTTCTTTTAAAGTCTATTTTGCCTGATATGAGAATTGCTACTCCAGCTTTCTTTTGATTTCCATTTTCATGGAATATATTTTTCCATCCCCTCACTTTCGGTCTGTATGTATCCCTAGGTCTGAAGTGGGTCTCTTGTAGGCAGCATATATACAGATCTTGTCTTTGTATCTATTCAACCAGTCTATGTCTTTTGGTTGGAGCATTTAATCCAGTTACATTTAAGGTAATTATGGATATGTATGTTCCTATTACCATTTTCTCAATTGTTTTGGGTTTTTTATTGTGTGTCTTTCCCTTCTCTTGTGTTTCCTGCCTAGAGAATTTCCTTTAGCATTTGTTGTAAAGCTGGTTTGGTAGTGCTGGATTCTCTTATCTTTTGCTTGTCTGTAAAGGTTTTAATTTCTCCATCAAATCTGAACGAGATCCTTGGTGTGTACAGTAATCTTGGTTTTAGGTTTTTCCCTTTCATCACTTTAAATATGTCCTGCCATTCCCTTCTGGCTTGCAGAGTTTCTGCTGAAAGATCAGCTGTTAACCTTATGGGGGTTCCCTTGTGTGTTATTTGTTGTTTCTCCCTTGCTGCTTTTAATATTTTTTCTTTGTATTTAATTTTGATAGTTTGGTTAATATGTGTCTTGGCATGTTTATCCTTGGATTTATCCTGTATGGGACTGTCTGTGCTTCCTGGACTTGATTAACTATTTCCTTTCCCATTTTAGGGAAGTTTTCAACTATAATCTCTTCAAATATTCTTTTAGTCCCTTTCTTTTTCTCTTCTTCTGGGACCCCTATGATTTGAATGTTGGTGCATTTAATGTTGTCTCAGAGGTCTCTGAGACTGTCCTCAATTCTTTTCATTCTGTTTTCTTTATTCTGCTCTGCAGTAGTTATTTCCACTATTTTATCTTTCAGGTCACTTATCCGTTCTTCTGCCTCAGTTATTCTGCTATTGATCCCTTCTAGAGAATTTTTAATTTCATTTATTTTGTTGTTCATAACTGTTTGTTTGCTCTTTAGTTCTTCTAGGTCCTTGCTAAACGTTTCTTGTATTTTCTCCATTCTATTTCCCAGATTTTGGATCATCTTTACTATCATTATTCTGAATTCTTTTTCAGGTAGACTGCCTATTTCCTCTTCATTTGTTAGGTTTGGTGGGTTTTTACCTTGCTCCTTCATCTGCTGTGTGTTTCTGTGTCTTCTCATTTTCTTAACTTACTGTGTTTGGGGTCTCCTTTTTGCAGGCTGACAGTTTGTAGTTCCTGTTGTTTTTGGTGTCTTCCCCCAGTGGCTAAGGTTGGTTCAGTGAGTTGTGTAGGCTTCCTGGTGGAGGAGACTAGTGCATGTGTTCTGGTGGATGAGGCTGGATCTTGTCTTTCTGGTGGGCCGGTCCACGTCTGGTGATGTGTTTTGGGGTTTCTGTGACCTTATTATGATTTTAGGCAGCCTCTCTGCTAATGGGTGGGGTTGTGTTCCTGTCTTGCTAGATGTTTGGCATAGGGTGTCCAGCACTGTAGCTTGCTCGTTGTTCAGTGGAGCTGGGTCTTGGTGTTGAAACAGAGATCTCTGGGAGATTTTCGCCATTTGATATTATGTGGAGCTCGGAGGTCTCTTGTGGACCAATGTTCTGAACTTGGCTCTCCCATCTCAGAGGCAAAGCCCTGACGCCTGGCTGTAGCATCAACAGCCTGTGATCCACATAGCTCAGAATAAAAAGGAGGAAAAAAAAAAAAGAAAGAAAGAAGGAAGAAGATTAAAATAAAATAAAGTTATTAGAATAAAAAATATTTATTAAAATATTTTTAAGTAATTAAAGAAAAAAAAGGAAAGAAAGAAGAGAGCAACCAAACCAAAGAACAAATCCACCAATGATAACAAGCACTAAAAACTATACTAAAACAACAACAACAAATGGACAGAGAGAACCCTAGGACAAATGGGAAAAGCAAAGCTATACAGACAAAATCACACACAGAAGCATACACATACACACTCACAAAAAGAGGAAAAGGGAAATATATATATATATATATATATATATATATATATATATATATATATATATAGTTGCTTCCAAGTCCACCTCTTCAATTTGGGATGATTCGTTGTCTATTCAGGTATTCCACAGATGCAGGGTATCAGGTTTATTGTGGAGATTTAATCTGCTGCTCCTGAGGCTGCTGGGAGAAATTTCCCTTTCTCTTCTTTGTTCGCAATGATCCCGGGGTTCAGCATTAGATTTGGCCCCGTCTCTGTGTGTAGGTTGCCTGAGGGCATCTGTTCTTCACTCAGACAGGAGGGGGTTAAAGGAGCAGCTGATTCAGGGGCTCTGACTCACTCAGGCTGGGGGGAGGGAGGGGTACGGAATGCGGGGTGAGCCTGCGGTCGCAGAGACTGGAGTGACGTTGCACCAGCCTGAGGCGGGCCGTGTGTTCTTCATTAGACTTTGAATGTGCAAGAAATAAACTTGCATTATGTTAATTTCTATACTATGAATATACATTATATATATGTGAATATTTACATATTGTTTGCACATTATATGTGTGAATAATCTTTTATCAATGATTTATCCAAAAGTATATATTTTTAAAAGAGCTAGAGGAAGAGTAATCCAAGCAGAGGACCCTCCAGGTGTAGAGGCCATCAGAAGGTAGAGAACACTGAGCAGTACTATGGCAGTCGGCCAGAACAAGCACGTTACACAAGGTGGCCAAAGGGGGCAAGAAGAAAGTGGTTGACCCATTTTCTAAGAAAGATTGGTATGATGTGAAAGCACCAGCTATGTTCAATATAAGAAATATTGGGAAAACACTAATCACGAGAACTCAAGCAACCAAAATTGCATCTGATGACCTCAAGGGTCATGTTTTTGAAGTGAGCCTTGCTGATCTGCAGAGTGATGAAGTTGCATTTAGAAAATTCAAGCTAATTATTGAGGATGTTCAGGGCAAAAACTGCCTAACTAATTTCCATTGCATGGGTCTTACCTGTGACAAAATGTGCTCCATGGTCAAAAAATTGCAGAACATGGTTGAAGTTCATGTTGATATGAAGACTACCCATGGTTATTTGCTTCATCTATTCTGTGTGCATTTTACTAAAAAATGCAGCAATCAGATTCAGAAGACCTCTTATGCCCAGCACCGACAGTTCCTCCTAATCTGGAAGAAGATGATGGAAATCATGACCCAAGAGGAGCAGACAAATAAATGACTTGAAAGAGGTAGTCAATAAATTGATTCCAGACATCACTGGAAAAGGCATAGGAAAAGCTTGCCAATATATTTATCTGCTCCATGATTCTTTGTTAGAAAAGTAAAAATGCTGAAGAAGCCCAAATTTGAATTGGGAAAACTCTGGAGCTTCATGGTGAAGGTGATAGTTCTTGGAAAAGCTACTGGAGATGAGACAGGTGTTAAGGTCGAATGAGCTGATGGATATGAGTCACCAGTCCAAGAATCTGTTTAAAATTCAGACTTTTAATGGTGACAAATAAAATAGCTTATTTGTGATTTTTTTTATAAAAGGGAAAGAACTAGGTATGTTCTAGAATCTAAAACTGCTCTAATACAGTAGTCACTACTACATGTGCCTCTTTCACAATTGAAATGTGTCTAGTCTGATAGAAAACAAACTTACGGTTACCAAATGGGAAAGCTGGTGGGGGGGAGGGATAAATTAGGGCTTTGTGATTAACATATACACACTACTATATATATAATAGATAACCAACAAGGACCCACTGTATAACATAGGGAACTATACTCAATATCTTGCAATAACCTATAATGGAAAAGAATCTAAAAAGGAATATATATGTAAATATATATATTTTATGTTCATATATATAAAACAATGTACATATATATATAAAACACTGAATCACCTTGCTGTACACCTGAAACTAATACAACATTGTAAATCAACTATATTTCAATAAAAATTAAAAATAAATGTGCCTCATGTGAATTGAGATGTGATGTAAGTGTAAAATGCACACCAGATTTTAAAGAGAGTACAAAACAAAGAGAAACTAAAATATCTCATTAATAATTTTTATAGTGATTATATGTTGAAATGATAAACTTTTTATACATTTGGTTAAATAAAATATTAGTAAATTAATTTCACTTGTTTCTCCATAGTGTGTGAACTTGAAAATTTAAAATTATACCTGTGCTTCAGTTTTGTGGCTCACATTATATTTCTATTGGACAGGGCTCTTCTAGAGACTGACAGAAAGCCAGGCTAACAAACATTGGCATAAGCAGGAGATGGGTTAATTTAAGAGGTTATGTGTTAAGGGTGTATGTCACTACCACATTCACATTTCTTCATTTCTTCATCCAACAAAGAAATGTTAAAAATTATCTATGCCCAGGCACTGTGTCAAGTTTGGGGACACAAAGATGAAAGAGGCATAAACCTTTCAAGAAACCTCTAGCACAGGGGAGGAGACAGATGAGCAAACCAAGAATTACAATATATCCATTTATGAATGTTCAGCACTAAGGCGACATGAGGAGGGACACCTGGGGTAGAGGAGAGGCAGAGAAAGCTCTCAAGAAGAGTTACCGCTTGAGCTGTCTTTCAAGGGCAAGTAAGATACTCTTACAGACCCACCCTTATCCAGCCCTATCCCATCCTTTCTCTCCAACTTCAATTTCTCCTCTGATAGCCCTTTCAGTGTTCTGTCTAGATGTTCTGTTCAATGGTTGACAAAAGTGCCCATAGTCAAACTTCAGCATCAACTTGCTTAAACTCACCCCTAGTTTTCCTTTAGTGACATATTTTCTCTTTCCTCCATGTCCACTCTACTGGAGACCATCTCCCTCTCCCATGCCCTACCCTTCATCCCCAACTCACTAGGTGAAGAGGGGTTGGCATTTTCTTAGTTCCCCATTTCGGCTTCGTGTCAGTCATTTGCTGCCATTGCCAAAAATAGCTTCTAGGTCCATCCTGCCTGCCTGCCCCCACTTTAGTTGTTTTTCTTTTTGTCAACCCCAGATCAACTCCAGGTCAAACTTTCCTCTATGTCTTGAGCAACTGTGTCACAGTCCTCCTCTTTATCTCACTACCTGTCCTTATTATTCATGACTTCAGCATCCCTTCCATCATCCAGCATACCTACTTCACAGTTCCTTGACTTTCTCAAGTCCGATGACCTTAATTCCCTTAATTTCCATTGTATCTTAGTCACTAAAAGTATAGCCATATTTTGGACCTCATCTTTGTTTATTTTTATTCTTTCACACTGTATATTTCCCTAACCCCTAAACTATGTATCTACCCTTCCCCACCCTCCACATACCATACGTATGCCTTAACACCTCCTGAATCTGCTTTTGTTTCTTATTGTGATCCCTAGGGCTGTGATGCTTCCTTATTCACTTCTCATTGTCTTGGGAGTAAAATCTGTGGTGAGGTAAGAGGAGGGTTTCTAGAAAGCAATCCCTCCCTCAAAACTCAATAATATCTGCTCTAGTCATTTTCCACTGGCACTCACCTGTAATGCCTACTTTTATCTTGATAAATGTCATCCTTTCTTCAAGGTCAAACTCAAATTCCCTCCAGGAAACAAAGCACATGGATCTTTCCTTCTTTAACTCCTACTACATGAACCAAATCAACTTTTGATTATATAGCTTAAGTCATCTCCAGATTATTTCTTATCTATTAGTCATTGCCCCAACAGAAATCTATAAGAAAAGGACCATACATTCTATTTCTTTGGCATTTCCTACCCAAAGAACACAATGCTGGATGTATATTTGTTGCTTAGATAATTATTTGATAAACAAATATATCATTTTTTATTTTGCTATGTAAATCCAGTAACAAAACATTCTGCTTATTTTCATAATTTCTTTGGCAGTGAAAAAATTGAGGAGAAAATAAAACTTTCTTGTGTAATCTCCTCAGAGAGGTCCCACTGAAAATCCCAGTGGGAATATAAGCCTGGCAATTAGTTCCCAGATTGGATCCAGAAGCCAGACCTGGTTATGTGGGGTTGTTATTAGAGCAATCAGAAGCAGAAACCACAGAGCACCATGATAACAGCCAGAGTTTATGAAGCATCTTATAGCATTCTATATTTTATTAAGTATTCTATAGGCAGTCTACTAAATACTTTCTGATTATTATTTCATACAATTCCTCCAAACCTATGAGTTAGGTATTCTATTCCCGTTCTACAGATGAGGAAATAAAGACTCAGAAGTAGTAAATGACTTGTCCAAGAGAACAGCAAGTATCAGAGTTGGGGTTTGAACTCACATCTGTCTGACCCTAAAGCCTATGACTTACCCTTAAAATTCAATGAGTATAATTTTGTTTTGTGAATATTAATTGGTTTGGGAGGAGGTCTAATATTCCTTATTTCCTCTGGTAATACAACTCCCTTCTTTGGGGAGAAATTCCCTTCTTCTTTCCACCATGCTCCATCATGAAGAAGAAATGGTTACTGTCATCTCTCAACATGACAATACCTCCCTACCCATAATGTTTAGTCAAGGGAGAGATATCTGCCCAAGCTGAGCCAACAATACCTGATTTCCCAGATCAGAACCCAAGCTGCCCCAATTAGAATTCTTCCCCCAAATTCAGGAAACTAAACCTGTGAGTGAGGAGTGTTTCCTGTTAGGTACTCAAACTATACGAATGTAAACCTGAAGCCATGGCATGTCCTTCACCTCCTGGAAGAAGACTGTGTGCAGGAGAGAATAAAACTGACATGGAGAGAGAGGGAGAGAGAGCCAGCCCTACTGCTTGTGAAACATCCCCACTCACCTTTTCTCCCTTGCTGCTTCTGACCTTCCCATGGTGAGTGGAACCAATAACTTCCCCATTCTGCCCAAGCAAGTGCTTTCTGTCACTTGCAAAGAAGTCCTAAATGATTCAGCCCAAGCCAGGAAGTGCTGAAGGTCAAAAATCAGTAAAAGTAAGACTCATTAGCATAATGAAGAAGTAAATGAAATATTGGAAGCAAGAGACAAAGCCAAGAGGTTGCAAATCAGACAGCACGAAGAGTGGATTAGGGGTGAGAGACAATGGAATTAAAGCCACCTAAGATCATCTATCCTGGAAGAGCTCTATGAGACCTGAAACTATTTTCTTTTTAAAGGTCACTAGCCAAAATAAGAGTCAGCAGGTCAGCTTAGTTCAAACACATGGATGGAGTAAGAGCAATAATCAGAATTTCATAAGATAAAATTATTCCTTTTAAGAATTAAGCCCAAATAAAGCTATCTCCATCTTAAAAGAGTGTTTTTTACTGGTATTCACTACCTTCTTTTTAATGACCATTACAAACTAAATAAATCATATGTTAGACCCAAGGAAGGAATTAAAAGGAAATCAAAGACATTTGAATATGTAATATGTCATATTGGCTAAGAACTAAAGTTATATAGAATTTACTCATAGAAGAAAAAGAGGCTTGGCTCTTGGTAGACTTAATTTCACCAGGATGATGTGTTGAGGTTTAGAGTAGGTGAGAATCAGTCTTTGACAATGGACCAGACAGCCACACTAATATGGCTGAAAAAATAAGCTTTCTCAGTCTGCATTTACATTTCAAAAATGTAGGTGCATGAGCTTAATTTCCTTACTGGGTTTACCTGGAGATCAGTGTCAAGGAGCAAGCTCTAAAATGTAAATAATTCATTGGTTCACCGAGTGGTTTTCCAAGCTACCACGGACTTTAGTGCCCTGACCTCTGGGAGAAAGGGGTGAAGGCTTGGATTGAAGCTTTTTTTAGCAAATCCTTTCCATTCAAAACCCATAAGCTTCTTGTCCTTGTCAGCAAGTGTCCAGAAGGTGCCTTGTCAACAGATCCCATTCGAGGGTAGCACAGCTGGGAGCTGACAGAAGTGGGAGGAGCCTCGGGAGCTTTTGCTACAATCTGTCCTGTGACATGAATTGAAAACTGCTTTAGTTTTTCAGCTGGAAGTAAATTACATTCCTTTGACTCACTTTCTGTTTTGTGATGTGCCTGTATGTGTACACAATATGTGTGGTTTGGACATGTACATGCACACATACAAGTGTGTTTATCAGTTGAAACTGGGCAGTGTTTTCACATAGTGCATAGTCCAATAAAAATTGTTGAATCTCCAATTGCTTCCTGTGGGTTTTGTGATCATTGCCCAGAATAAGAGCCGGATCCAATCCAACTCATTGCAGAATCTGCCACCAATACAGTCAAGTAGTATGATCAAAAATTGTTGAGGGCTGCTAATTTAAATGGATAAATGTGCACCCAAGGTATAATATTAATCTTTCAACTTTTTTTTGCTGAAGTCTTTAAAATTAGGGCATGGCTTAGGATTTACACACAGAAAAGAGATGCTTATACAATTGCATTTTTTTCTCTTTAAGAAAATCATTGTGCCTCCATTTAGTCACATCATTGGAAATAGGCCATGGTGAAGTGTTTCTACCATAAAAAGGACAGATTACTAAGTTCTCTAAATCCCATCACTTTTACAGTTGACAATTAAACCAAATTATTACACCCATAAAATAGAATAAGAGAAGGTCCTTGCTAAATAAATCATTTCAGTTTCAGCATTGCTTGATAAATAGTGATAGGGATATAAATTCTATTAAGTGAGAAACTCTACACTCTAAATTGGATACACATGGTGGACTTGAGAAATGAATTTGAGATGAGAAATATATTCGCTTTGTGAACCAAAGTAATATAGTGGTTGCTAAATCCATTAAAGCATTAGCTGATTATAATTCAGTGTGTTAATTTAATATTATGGGTGATAAGCTTTGCCCTAGTTCTAGTTATGATCTGTAATAAACCTGGATGTATATTTGTACCCCATTTTCAGGCTGTGCCTTTTTCAGTCCCTTTGAACTAACACTGTTGATACCTTTTATCTGTAGCCTCAACTGTACTTCTTATGAACGTCTTCTGACAAAAGCTGGAAAGAATGTTGCTAATTGCATTCATTCCTCCCAGCAGGTGAAACCAAGAATCATTTGTGTTTGCAGTGTGGTATCAGTGTACTGAGGGTCAACTCTGGATGCTTGAGTGCCCTCCATCATTTTATTCTGGTCCATATCCCTTATCTCCCTTTAGTTTTCCTCCCAGCTTCTTCAGAGGACCTGCTTATCAGGGACTCTGGCACCTTTTCTGGTTTTACCAAACAATTTCTATGGTATCCATCTTCCACTTGCAGTTTTACATCACTGGACATAACTGCCACAGAGGCCAAGAGTACTGAATATAAACTGGCAATAGAGGATCACTCATTGTCTCAGTCTGAGTTTGTTCAAAAACATTGAGACATTGCAAGTATTGATGGGTGTAACTGATGTTTAATAATGAAGACAGGGCTTACACAAATATGGAAAGAGCCACAGGATTATCAATCTGGATGGCTGACGCTAGAGAATCAAGAAAGAGTCACAAATATCAGACTGAGGCAAAGGAATAAAGGAAGAAGCATACCTCTTATGGGGGGAGTTTTCAAACCAGTATGACCGCTAGGTGAAAGCTCTTGAAGAAGTCTTGAAGCCTACCACATGGGATTATAATAACTTTCCAAAAATTCATTTGCTTTACTTTACCTTCCAAATCTCAAGAAAGTTGTTCTCATTGGAAAACTCTAATCCAGAACCATGTATGGAAGGAGATTTTAGGAAACATACTTTCCAGGCCTAAAAGGGGATTTTGAAGATACTGCTAAATTGACAACAAACAATCTAACAGAGTCAACCCCTTTGGAAATTTGACAACTATGCCCCATTCCATTTAACTGCATTTAACTCAATACGTAATATAAGGACATCATGCTTTTAATTAGCACAATGTAACCATCCTTTGACAACCAAAGACCAAAAAACTCTCTTCCCAAAGAGTAGACTCAAGTCTCGTATATCATTTTAACTATCTTTAAATGATGCTTAACCCTCTTTAGCTAAGTTATGCTTGCCCCATTGAAATCCTGTAATGCAAATGCTAATGCTGTATTAAAATATCTAATGTTAGGGCTTCCCTGGTGACGCAGTGGTTGAGAGTCTGCCTGCCGACACAGGGGACACGGGTTCGTGCCCCGGTCCAGGAAGATCCCACATGCCGCAGAGCGGCTATGCCTGTGAGCCATGGCCGCTGAGCCTGTGCGTCTGGAGCCTGTGCTCTGCAACGGGAGAGGCCACAGCAGTGAGAGGCCCACGTACCGCAAAAAAAAAAAAAATCTAATGTTAGATAATACAACATTAAGAGACAGAACAGATAAGAATAATTCATTAACGTATGTAAATATAAACAAATCAAAGCAATAAGGAAGATGAGTGTAATCATTACAGTTATTATTCCTACAAGTGATGATTTGGCCATAATTGGTATTTATATCTTTCTTATTCCACTAAACTTTCCTTAGCCTCTTTGTTTTCAATAAGTGGTTCAGTTGGTTGTGGTTCTTTGCTCAATGGAATTACTCAAATCCTCGTGAAGGATCTGTCATCAGCAGTCTTGTCTGTATTGGGTTTCTGTAGTTTCTCATTATCTTTCGCTAGAGGACATAAGAGTACTATGAAACATACCCATAGAATATTCTGGGTTATAGTCATGTCCTCTTTACTCCCATTTTGTAGTAGCAACATAATTTCCCCTTTATAATCAGAATGAATTACCCCACCTATTAGAGTAACACCCTCCTTTGCTATTGGTTCAGTGGCATGAGGTACCCATAGTGGACAGATGGCACTGGTAGTTTCTACTTCATAATAACTATGTTGTGTCGCCTGATTCTAGGAATTAAGATCTTAAAGCAGCAAGTCCAAGTTATAATATTGGGAATAGAAAATTTGCTAGCGGATTTTTAGGGGTAATAATGAGAGAATCCAGTTCCATTTCCACCCTGTAGTTCTTAAATCCATACATCCTGGCTATGGGTGAAATAACATCATATACTGATTGCTGATTCAAAGCATGTACAATATACTGAGGACATTTCCCCAGCCTTGCAAAATTTGTCAAGCACCTAAAGCCCTCCATCTATAACCTATAGAGGGTTATATTGTCCCTCTGATCATTGAAAGTCTCCTCTGTTGTGGTAGCCCTTTCATGAACATTTATATGACACAAAAAATTCCTAATATTCTATGCCAATTTAGAGAATTACATCTACTTATCTCTTCTCCAGACCTCCTTGTCTACAGTTTTCCAATTTTGTGTCTTCCCACTCCATGATCATCTAGCTAAACTGTTAGCAACTGCCCACAAAACCGTATAGATCCATACCTGTCTACATTTCCTTCCAAGAAAAATGAATAACAAGGGGCATTGCTCAAATTTCTTTGTGCTGGGAGGATTTCTCTTTACTACCATTCTTTAGGATCACCCCAGTGTGGTGCTACAGTGTTGAAGCTGCCCACTTTAAATTGTTACTGGGATATAATATAGAATCATCTTGTAAACAAGCTCTGTGTTTGTCCGTGAGCTGATCATAGAGGACTCACCATGAAGCTAGAGGTGCTGATCGAGGAAAAGAAGTCTGGCAACAGGAGTAGGGACCTCAGGAGTCTTGAGTAATTTGTCTGGGCAAATTGGTTGTGCCTCCAAGAGCTGCCTGGGCCCCATCTTGTATATAGTACTTGATGATGAAGTGCTGTTGTACACATCCAAATTTATAACTTCATGAGCCAGACAGCACACATGCTATGAGAAAAGCTTATCATTTTATCATGAAAAGCTTAGGTCACATGGTAACTCGATGGCCCATTATCACACATTCAGTCTCTTTTAGGACCCAGGAGCAAGCTGAAAGCTGTTTCTCAAAAGGACAATAGTTATCTGCAAAAGACAATATAATTTTACTCTAAAATTCAAAAGATCTTCACTGTTATTTACCTATAGGACTTGCCAAAGGCTCCATATAGCATTCATATCTGTCATAGATACTTCACCATTGGGTATGCAGGCTTATACGGCTCAAGTGGCAAAACAGCTTGAAGAGCAAGCAACCTGGACCTGTTGCATAGCTTTTCCTTGTCCTGTTTCCACTCAAAACTGGCAGTCTTAACAGATTACTCAGTAAATGGATCAAATCCATGTTCCTAAATGAAGAATAGATTGCTTCAATACCCAAAGAGGTACCCTAGGTGTTATACATTTTCCTTATTGGTTGAAGCCACTTGTCCTTCACTTTGTAGTGATTATCGCAATGTATCCCAGAAATTCCTAGAATTCCTAGAAATTTCACTGAGTTTTCAAGCCCTGAATTTTGTGGTCTTATCCCCGGCATGCATGAGTTTTATTAAGGTGTACAAGGATATTAGCTACTTCCTGCTCACTAATTTCAATCAGCCTGATAACATCAATGCAGTAGGCCAGAATAATGTTCCATGGAATCACTAGATAACCAAGGTCCTTGAGCACTGAAGTATTGAAGGGGTCTGAGGTAAGGTCACCTAGTGAAGGTATATCGTAACTCCCCCTATATCAAAGAACACTTGTTCTGATTGTGCTTACTAACAAGTGTAGAAAAAAAAAAAGCACCAGCTAGATCAACAGCTGCTTACAAGATATCTGGAGCTGTGTTGATTTGTTCAGTAAAAATCTACATCTGGTCAATAGCTTCAACTGAAGTCACTATCTAATTAAGTTTATGATAATTCACTGTCATTTCCAAGATTTATATTTTCTCTGTCCTGGCCAAGTATGTAGGTAGTAGGTAGGTTGAATGGGTAAAGCGGTAGAGACCAATATCTCTCCATATTTCAAGTCTTTGATCAGTATTACTTTTGGTTTTCAATTTCAGTAGGAAGAGTACTGAAGAGCCTTTCCCACCATAATACCTCCCACTCCACGGATCAAGGTGCTAATATGACAAGTCTGCATATGCCTATCCTACCTATGTATTCAGAACTAAGAAACAGCCAGAAGCTTGGACTTACAGGCAGGCATGAGCCAAAACTCCATTAACCACCTGTTCTCCATAAGTTCCTACTTTTGGCTAGTGGACCACAGTGGCATTTGTGTCTCCAGGAATGAGCATCAATTCAGAGTCAGTTTCTATTAATCCCTGGAAGATTTGGCTACCTTCCTTTTCTCAGTGTGCATTCACCCCGGTAAATGGAAACAAGTCCCTTTGGGAAGGTTGGGAGGCAGACTCACAGTGCAATTTTTGTAAGTATAGCAGATCCTTTACTTAAAGTGACCTTTAATATAGCATATTAGTTTCCTATGGCTGCTGTAATAAATTACCACAAATGTAGTGTCTTAAAGCAACACAAATACAAGTTTACTAACTTACAGTTTTGGAGGTCAAAAGTCCAAAATGGCCTAAAATGAAGGTGTTTGTAGAGTTATGTTCCTTTCTAGAGGCTTTAGGGGACAACATATTTTCTTGCCTTTTCCAGATTCTAGAGGCTACTTGCACTGGCTCATCACCCCCTTATATCTTCAAAACCAGTAGGGACCAGGTATTTTAAAATGGCTCCTTTCCCTTCTGCTTCTGGGAAGCCTGAGGGGATCCTTCTCTGATATTTACTGAGAGTTCCTGTAGGTAAATCTCGCAAAATTGTGGGGGCCCTTATGCTTGGATGCCCCTGGAGTTTTTAAATCTCAGAGTTGTCCACACTGAGTATCCAGCAAGTGATTGATTACAGCTCAAGTTTTTCTGCCCCAGCACTGGTTCCTGAGGAGGTTTCCACTGCTGACAACTCTTCAGGGACAACGACTGGACCCTGTGGGTTGAAGAAAAAAAATAACAGATTTCCAGGTAGACTAAAAAACAACTTAGCACTCAGCAAGAAAAGAAGTGAGAACTCAGGTTGAAACAAACTGTGCAGACAATGTCACCACAGCACTTCCAGATATTAAGAATGGTGGAAACCTGGACAGACCACAAGTCATCTCCACCAGTGCATGGAAAAAGGAAAGAGCTTACCTGAAACAAGAAAAAACAGAGCCAGGAGGACGAGAGAAACATCTCTGATGACTTTTGGAGCAGCAGGACTCAGTAGTGCCTGAAACCATTTAACTGAATTGAAAATTTTTCTTTTACTTTTCAAAGAAAGCTTGGAGTTTTTAAAATTTACAGCTATAAGACTGAAGAAATCCTGTTGTTAAACATCTGATTGAGCAGAAGCAAGAACTACAATCCTGCAGCCTGTGGAACAAAAACCACATTCACTGAAAGATAGACAAGATGAAAAGGCAGAGGGCTATGTACCAGATGAAGGAACAAGATAAAACCCCAGAAAAACAACTAAATGAAGTGGAGATAGGCAACCTTCCAGAAAAAGAATTCAGAATAATGATAGTGAAGATGATCCAAGACCTCGGAAAAAGAATGGAGGCAAAGATCGAGAAGATGCAAGAAATGTTTAACGAAGACTGAGAAGAATTAAAGAACAAACAAACAGAGATGAACAATACAATAACTGAAATGAAAACTACACTAGAAGGAATCAATAGCAGAATAACTAAGGCAGAAGAACAGATAAGTGACCTGGAAAACAGAATGGTGGAATTCACTGCTGCAGAACAGAATAAAGAAAAAAGAATGAAAAGAAATGAGGATTGCCTAAGAGACCTCTGGGACAACATTAAATGCAACAACATTCACATTACAGTGGTCCCAGAAGGAGAAGAGAGAGAGAAAAGACCCGAGAAAATATTTGAAGAGATTAGAGTCGAAAACTTCCTTAACATGGGAAAGGAAATAGTCACCCAAGTCCAGGAAGCACGGAGAGTCCCATAAGCATAAACCCAAGGAGAAACAGGATGAGACACATAGTAATCAAATTGGAAAAAATCAAAGACAAAGAAAAATTATTGAAAGCAGCAAGGGAAAAATGACAAATAACATACAAGGGAACTCCCATAAGGTTAACAGCTGATCTTTCAGCAGAAACTCTACAAGCCAGAAGGGAGTGGCATGATATACTTAAAGTGATGAAAGGGAAGAACCTATAACCAAGGTTACTCTGCCCGGCAAGGATCTCATTCAGATTTGATGGAGAAATCAAAAGCTTTACAGACAAGCAAAAGCTAAGAGAATTCAGCACCACCAAACCAGCTCTACAACAAATGCTAAAGGAACTTCTCTAAGTGGGAAACACAAGAGAAGAAAAGGACCTACAAAAACAAACCCAAAACAATTAAGAAAATGGTCATAGGAACATAGATATCGACAATTACCTTAAACGTGAATGGATTAAATGTTCCAACCAAATGACACAGGTTTGCTGAATGGATACAAAAAAAAAGACCCATATATATGCTGTCTACAAGACACCCACTTCAGACCTAGGGACACACACAGACTGAAATTGAGGGGATGGAAAAAGATATTCCATGCAAATGGAAATCAAAACAAAGCTGGGGGCTTCCCTGGTGGTGCAGTGGTTGAGAGTCCGCCTGCCGATGCAGGGGACACGGGTTCGTGTCCCGGTTTGGGAAGATCCCACATGCCATGGAGTGGCTGGGCCCGTGAGCCATGGCTGCTGAGCCTGCGTGTCCGAAGCCTGTGCTCCGCAATGGGAGAGGCCACAACAGTGAGAGGCCTGCGTAAAGCAAAAAGAAAGAAAGCTGGAGTAGCAATACTCATATCGTATAAAATAGACTTTAAAATAAAGAATGTTACAAGAGACAAGGAAAGACACTACATAATGATCAAGGGACCAATACAAGAAGAAGATATAACAATTATAAATATATATGCACCCAACATAGGAGCACCTCAATACATAAGGCAACTGCTAACAGCTCTAAAACAGAAAATCGACAGTAACACAATAGTAGTGGGGCCTTTAACACTTCACTTACAACAATGGGCAGATCAGTCAAAATGAAAACAAATAAGGAAACAGAAGTTTTAAATGACACAATAGACCAGATAGATTTAATTGATATTTTTAGGACATTCCATCCAAAAACAGCAGATTACACTTTCTTCTCAAGTGAGCACGAACATTATCCAGAATAGATCACATCTTGGGTGACAAATCAAGCCTCAGCAAATTTAAGAAAATTGAAATCATATCCAGCATTGTTTCTGACCACAGCGCTATGAGATTATAAATGAATTAGAGGGAAAAAAACGTAAAAAACACAAACACATGGAGTTTAAACAATACGTTACTAAATAACCAAGAGATCACTGAAGAAATCAAAGAGGAAATCAAAAAATACCTAGAGACAAATGACAATGAAAGTGCGATGACCCCAAACCTATGGGATGCCGCAAAAGCAGTTTAAGGGGGAAGTTTATAGCTATACAAGCCTACCTCAAGAAACAAGAAAAATCTCAAATAAACAATCTAACCTTATACCTAAGGAACTAGAGAAAGAAGAACAAACAAAACCCAAAGTTAGCAGAAGGAAAGAAATCAGAAAGATCAGAGCAGAAATAAATGAAATAGAAACAAAGAAAACAATAGCAAAGATCAATAAAGCTAAAAGCTGGTTCTTTGAGAAGATAAACAAAATTGATAAACCACTAGCCAGACTCAAAAAGAAAAAGAGGGAGAGGATTCAAATCAATAAAATTAGTAATGAAAAAGGAGAAGTTACAACAGACACCACAGAAATACAAAGCATCCTAAGAGACTACTACAAGCAACTCTATGCCAATTAAATGGAAGACCTGGAAAACATGGACAAATTCTTAGAAATGTATAACCTTCCAAGAATGAACCAGGAAGAAATAGAAAATATGAACAAACCAATCACAAGTATTGAAATTGAAACCGTGATTAAAAATTTTCCAACAAACAAAACTCCAGTACCAGATGGATTCACAGGTGAATTCTATCAAACATTTAGAGAAGAGCTAAGGCCCATCCTTCTCAAACTCTTCCAAAAAATTGTGGAGGAAGGAGCATTCCCAAACTCATTCTATGAGGCCACCATCACCCTGATACTAAAACCAGACAAAGATACTACAAAAAAAGAAAATTACAGACCAATATCACTGATGAACATACATGCAAAATCCTCAACAAAATACTAGCAACAGAATCCAACAACACATTAAAAGGATCATACACCATGATCAAGTGGGATTTATCCCAGGGATGCAAGGATTCTTCAATACACACAAATCAATCAATGTGATACACCATATTAACAAATTGAAGATTAAAAACCATATGATCTTGTCAATAGATGCAGAAAAAGCTTTTGACAAAATTCAGCACCATTTAAGATAAAAACTCTCCAGAAAGTGGGCATAGAGGGAACCTACCTCAACATAATAAAGGCCATATACAACAAACCCACAGCAAACATCATTCTTAATGGTGAAAAAGTGAAAGCATTTTCTCTAAGATCAGGAACAAGACAAGGATGCCCACTCTCACCACTATTATTCAACATAGCTTTGGAAGTCCTAGCCACGGCAATCAGAGAAGAAAAAGAAATAAAAGGAATACAAATTGGAAAAGAAGAAGTTAAACTGTCACTGTTTGTAGATGACATGATACTATACATAGAGAATCCTAAAGATGCTACCAGAAAACTACTAGAGCTAAACAATGAATTTGGTAAAGTAGCAGGATACAAAATTAATACACAGAAATCTCTTGCATTCCTATATACTAATGATGAAAAATCTGAAAGAGAAATTAAGGCAACATTCCCATTTACCATTGCAACAAAAAGAATGAAATACCTAGAAATAAACTTACCCAGGGAGACAAAACACCTGTATGCAGAAATCTATAAGACACTGATGAAAGAAATTAAAGATGATACCAACAGATGGAGAGATATACCATGTTCTTGGATTGAAAGAATCAATAATGTGAAAATGACTCTACTACCCAAAGCAATCTACAGATTCAATGAAATCCCTATCAAATTACCAATGGCATTTTTTACGGAACTAGAACAAATCATCTTAAAATTTGTATGGAGATACAAAAGACCCTGAATAGCCAAAGCAGTCTTGAGAGAAAAAAAAACGGAGCTGGAGGAATCAGACTCCCTGACTTCAGACTAGACTACAAAGCTACAGTAATCAAGACAGTATGGTATTGGCACAAAAACAGAAACATAGATGAATGGAACAAGATAGAAAGCCCAGAGATAAACCCACGCACCTATGGTCAACTAATCTATGACAAAGGAGGCAGGGATAGACAATGGAGAAAAGACAGTCTCTTCAATAAGTGGTGCTGGGAAAAGTGGACAGCTACATGTAAAAGGATGAAATTAGAACACTTCCTAACACCATACATAAAAATAAACTCAAAATGGATTTGAGACCTAAATATTAGACCGGACGCTCTAAAACTCTTAGAGGAGAACATAGGAAGAACACTCTTTGACATAAATCACAGCAAGATCTTTTTTGATCCACCTCCTAGAGTAATGGAAATAAAAACAAAAATAAACAAATGGGACCTAATGAAGCTTTTGCACAGCAAACGAAACCATAAACAAGACGAAAAGACAACACTCAGAATTGGAGAAAGTATTTGCAAATGAATCAACAGACAAAGTATTAGTCTCCAAAATATATAAACAGCTCATGCAGCTCAATATTAAAAAAACAAACAACCCAATCCAAAAATGGGCAGAAGACCTAAATAGACATAACTCCAAAGAAGACATACAAATGGCCAAGAAACACATGAAAAGCTGCTCAACATCACTAATTATTAGAGAAATGCAAATCAAAACTACAATGAGGTATCACCTCACACAAGTTAGGATGGGCATCATCAGAAAATCTACAATCAACAAATGCTGGAGAGGGTGTGGAGAAAAGGGAGCCCTCTTGCACTGTTAATGGGAATTGTAAATTGATACAGCCACTATGGAGAGCAGTATAGAGGTTCCTTAAAAAACTAAAAATAAAATTACCATATGATCCAGCAATCCCACTACTGGGCATATACCCAGAGAAAACCATAATTCAAAAAGACACATGCACCTCAATGTTCATTGCAGCACTCTTTACCATAGCCATGTCATGGAAGCAACCTAAATGCCCATTGACAGAAGAATGGGTAAAGAAGGTGTGGTACATATATACAATGGAATATTACTCAGCCATAAAGAGGAAAAAAATTGGGTCATTTGTTGAGACGTAGGTGGATCTAGAGACTGTCATACAGAGTGAAGTAAGTCAGAAAGAGAAAAACAAATATTGTACATTAACGCACATATGTGGAACCTAGAAAATGGTACAGATGAACCGGTTTGCAGGGCAGAAACTGAGACACAGATATAGAGAACAAATGTATGGACACCAAGGGGGGAAAGCAGCCAGGGGGTGGGCGTGGTGGTGTGATGAATTGGGCGATTGGGATTGACATGTATACACTGATGTGTATAAAATTGATGAGTAATAAGAACCTGCTGTATAAACAAATAAATAAAATTCAAAAATTAAAAAAAAAAACCAAGAAAACCAAAATACCATCTGATTAGGGTGATTTGATTAAAGGTATTATAAATCATTCAAGAGTCTTTTGAAGTAACTTTAAATAATATGAATTTGTAGTAAATGATTCTTGATTTATTGTATAAGAAGTAATTTTAAGTAAGTATAATCCTCAAAATAGTTATAGCAGAAATATACATTTAACAAATGTTCTATTTTGTTTAATCATTTTTGTTTGTAAAACTTTGTACTTTAATTTTTCATTAATTTAGACTTTGTTTTATATTATTTTATTTATTTTAAATTAATGGTATCTTTAATAACATGCCTAGGTTATTTTTTTAGTTGTAGAAAATATACAATCATTATCTCCCTCCAAACCCTGCCCAGTTCCTCTCCATCAACAAGTGACAGGCTGCTAAGTAGATTTCCATATGTAGATCTTTATGCATATTTATTATGTGTAATTCCAAAGATTTTTATTCATATGCAAGTTAGTATGATTATATATCCCCCCCTTTGTTTTTACACAACAGGCAGCATAATATACACAGCAATCTTTCCCTTACTCATTGCATTTAACATCTAGACTGATAACTCCCAGGTTTATAGGCCAGACCTCTCCCCCTAATTCTAAACCCACATGTCTAACCACCTAATTGGCAACTGCACTTGGATATATAATAGCCATCTGAAAATGTACTTGTCTAAAATTGAACTCGAGACCTCTCTCCACACCAGCTGTATTTCTAGTTTTCTTCATCTCAAGTCACTAACATTTCCATTCTACCTGTTCAGGCAAGTGATGTCACCCTTTCATTTCCCCCTATTTCTCTCACAACAGTTCCAACAATAAATCCTATTGGCCCTACTTCAAAATACATCCAGAAGTCAACTGTGGCTCACCATCTCTGTTTTGCCACCATCCTCTCTCCCCTGGATTATTGCATTAACATTTGAGCTGGTTTTCCTCTCTATTTCCCTGAAGCCCACTCTCAATGCAGCAGCCAAAGTCTGCTGTATCACCTGCAAGACCCTGTGTGATGGGTACCTCCTATTCTCTGGACTCATCTTTTCTGATCTCCTTCTTATTCTCACTGCTTCAGCCTCATGGCTTTTCTTTCTGTTCCTCTAACATTTCTTTCTGTTCTGTTCCTCAGCCTACGGCTTCTAGGCTTCAAATTACCTGCTTTAGTTTTTCTGCTGTCATATTCATTAAATTCTGTTTTAATAATTTTAATAGTCTTTAAAATTTTTGTTTTGTTCTTTATTTAAAAATTTTAAAATATGAGTCAGTATTAAATAGTTTGCCATTTTCTTTTTGCATATTTCTCTAGGTATTGAAAGCTATTTATTTTCCAGCAAGCACTGCCTTAGAGAAATCTCATAAATTCTTCAATATAGTGTTTTCATATTCATTATCTTTATTTTCTAGATATGCTATGGTGTCGTTTTACATTTGCTTTATGAACTGGGACTTATTTTAAAATATAATATTAAAATTTATAGTTAGAATGAAAAAAAAACAAAACCCAGCAGGGACCATTAGAATCATTCTCACAATGACATCTCTTTGGTTCTGACTCTTTGGTCTCCCTCTTCCATCTTTTAAGGATCCTTTGATTACATTGGGCTCACTCAGATAATCCAGAATAATCTCTTTATTTTAAGGTCAAGTAAGTAGAAACCTTAATTCTGCAATCTGGTTTCCTCTTTGCCATGTAACAAGACACATTCACCGATTCTGGGAGTTAGGACATGGACATCTTTGGGAAGCCATTATTCTCCCTCCACACCTATTCTCTCCCTTTTAAAAAGGACTCTAGGTCTGTGATTTGGCTCAAGTATGGGAATTTGTTAAGGAAATATGACCATCTATTATATCAGCTCATGTGAAACCTCTGTGATCACATCAAGTTTTGGTTTTTGTTTGTCTTGCTTATACAAACGAAGTAGGTGGCTCACCACGGTCCTAGGGACCCCATCATAAATTAGCCACCACTAAAGATCTCTACAGACAAAATCATTCTAATTACTTCTTGTATCTTGTCACTCAGGGATTTCACCACCCATTGAATTCAGAGTACCTAATTCCATGGCAGCATCTTTTGCTTTCTTTGCAGACAACTGCCACTACAGAGCCTTTCTAGGATGCTGACACTGCCTTCACCAACTTATTTCTCAAAGCCTTGATGAAGGGTATGTACTCTGGACTCTCCTAGATGATATAACCAGTAGGCCGTTCATAATAAATCTACTCCAGGTTTCATATCTCCATAAGCCTTCAGATACCTTCTTCTATAGCAATTGTTCTCAAGTGGAGCCAATTTTGCTTCCCCCTATGGACATTTGACAATGTCTAGAGACATTTTTTCTTGTCATAAATTGGGGGAGGTGCTAATGGCATCCAGTAGGTAGTGGCTAGGGATACATCTAAACATTCTACAATCCAGTCTCCCTCAACCTCCAACAAAGAATTATCTGGCTCCAAAATATCAATAGTGGTAAGACTGAAAAAACACTGCCCTACAGTGTACCACAGGAATTCTGACATCTTAGCTTCATTGATTATAGACCACTATTGAGCCCAGATTTTAGTCAACAAATCTAGAAACTAAGTCATTCCCAGCTTCTTGAGCTAATGCATTGTATTCAGAATATCTAGTATTGTATCTAGTATTGAATAATATCAGATTCCATATTTAGAAATTCAGTCTGATCAAATGTTATATTCCTCTCACCCTGGTCTAACATATTTAAGATCTTTTTAAAATTTTATTTGTACCATTTTACCAATCTCTCCCTATTTCCCCCATATTCCAGTCCCTGGAAACCACTTTTCTACTCTCTGTTTTAAAGTTTAACTTAAAAGAAAATTAGATTCCACGTATAAGTGATATCATGTGGTACTTTTCTTTCTCTGTCTGGCTTATTTCACTGAGTATAATGCCCTCAATGTCCATCTATTTGTAGCAAATTGCAGTATTTCTCCTTTTTCATGTCTGAATACTATTCTGTTATAAATATACACTTCACTTTCCTTATCTATCCATCCCTTGATGAACACTTAGGTTGTTTCTATGTCTTGGCTATTGTGAATAATGCTGCAATAAGCAATGGAATTCAGCTATCTCTTCAATATCCTGTTTTCATTTCCTTTGGATATATACCCAGAAGTAAGATTGCTGGATTTTATAGTAGTTCAATTTTTACTTTTTTGAGGAACCCTCATATTGTTTTCCACAGTGGCTGCAACAATTTACATTCTCACCAACAGTGTATAAGTGTTCTCTTTTCTCCACATCCTCACCAACACTTGTTATTTCTTGTCTTTTGATAATAGCTATTCTAACAGGAGTGAAATGATATCTCATTGTGGTTTTGATTTGCATCTCCTTGATGATTAGTGATGTTGAGCACCTTTTTATGTACCTGTTGGCCATTTGTATATCTTCTTTGGAAAAACATCTTTTCGGTTCCTTAGCCCATTTTTTAACTGGATTGGTTTTGCTGTTGAGCTGTATGAGTTCTTTATATATCTTGAGATTAACTCCTTATCAGATATGATTTTCAAGTATTTTCTCTTATTCCGTAGGTTGCCTTTTCATTCCATTGATGGTTTCCTTTGCTGTGCAGAAGCTTTTGAGGTAGTCCCACCTGTTTATTTTTGCTTTTGTTGCCTTCCTTAAGATCTCTTCTTATCCATACTCCCCAAATTTCTACTGATATGAATTGATAAACCTTATATTCGGTGCCTGTGCATCTGGGTTATACTCAGTGCTGAGCTGTAGTACAGGCCTAAAATCAATAGAGGTGGTGGGAGTTGGTCTTTGTTTTTTATTGAATAAAGTTGATTTACAATGTTGTGCCAACCTCTGCTGTACAGCAAAGTGACTCAGTTATATATATATATGTATGTGTATATCTATATGTATGTATATATATGTATGTGTATATATATGTGTGTATATATATATATATATATATATATATATATACACATTCTTTTTAAAATATTCTCTTCTATTATGGTTTACCTCAGGAGACTGGATATAGTTCCCTGTGCTATACATTAGGACTTTGTTGTTTATTCATTCTAAGTGTTGTAGTTTGCATTTACTAACCCCAAACTCCCAGTCCATCCCTCTCCCTTCCCCCAACCCCTTGGCAACCACAAGTCTGATCTCTATGTCTGTGAGTCTGTTTCTGTTTTGTAGATAGTTTCATATGTGCCATATTTTAGATTCCACATATAAGTGATGTCATATGGTATTTGTCTTTCTCTTTCTGACTTACTTCACTTAGTATGATCATCTTGAGTTGCATCCATGTTGCTGCAAATGGCATTATTTTGTTCTTTTTATGACTGAGTAGTATTCCATTGTATATATGTACCACATCTTCTTTATCCATTCATCTGTTGATGGACATTTGGGTTGTTTCCATGTCTTGGCTATTGTGAATAATGCTGCTATGAACATAGGGGTGCCTGAATTATAGTTTTGTCTGGATATATGCTCAGGAGTGGGATTGCTGGATCCTACAGTAATTCTGTTTTTAGTTTTCTGAGGAACTTCATACTGTTTGGTGGGGGGTGGTCTTAAGGATCAGCATTCACTACAAGAAAGATATCTCTGAAACAGTCATTACAGATTCTGCAGGCAAGAAGAATGTAATTCTCTTACATAGGGAAGGAAAGGTGCTTCCACTGGCAAGGGAGACTCAGGAGAATCTGGAAATTCCAGGTCCTCAGTTTAATTAAAATATAGCCAGATCTTCTCATTCCAACTTTAAAGGTCCAACTCTTTCCCAATCAGTGGCCTAAATTTAACATGAGAGAATAAAACTTTGGATTTGGTTGTCATAAATTTCAACTCTGAGGCTATAGGAAATAGGATTTCCTTTTGGACAGTCATAGAAGTCTTCTGATTATTTATCTACCTCTGAGCTGGAATATTAGAGCCCTAAGTGCAGCTCCACACCCTCCCTATGTTCCCTATTACATTTAGAAGCAACCAATCCATCTGACAGTACATTATTTCCATTACAGTGTTCTATTGCAGGAACTTACAGCCTTGACTCCTATAGGTACTTGGCTCCAGGTGACTACAGTGCTCATTTAAGTAACTGTTTTACTACCACCTGCAATAAACTACTAATGATTCATTACTACTGAAAATGAAGGTTATTAATACCTTTAAATCTAATCAGGTCAGAGAACCAATGCAAGACTCCCATCCACAAATTTCTGTGCCCTTAAGACTACTTTAAATAGCAAAAGTTGCATTAGTTTGGGTTTGGTTGAGAAAACAGAGCTATAAGAAGTTTTATGAAAATAAGTACTTTAATACAGGAATTAGAGCTTACAAAATGTAAGGACCTGGGGGATCTGGGATATCTGGCATGCCAAAGCAGAAGAATTGGAGAAACTGTCACTGTGACATCAATGAAAGCCCTGGAACAGAGAAAGAAAGCTGCCACTTGAGAAGTCTGGAAACCCTGTAACTTAAAAGTAAAAACTTCAAAAGGCATTTGAAAGCCTGTCACGTATGTCTGCTAGACCACTCCAAATATAATAGCTTCTGCTTCACTTCTGCTTTCCCAGATCTCATGCAAGTACCTTCATTGGCAAATTCTAACCCAGAGACTTACAGATAAGGGAATCCTGGGTAATGTCGTTCTTGGATTTAAAGGGACTGGTGGTGACGGTGCAAAGTTGACAACAAATGCAGCACATTCACTCATTTTACAAATACTCATGAATCTCCGTTGTTAAACTATGCCACCTGTAACAACCCTGGTATTTCAATTCTTGCTTGTTTGACCACAATCTGCTTTTGAATATCCTTCCTAGCATTAATGAATCAGATTCTAAAAGTGACTGTTCAGCGTTTGATCTGAAGATTTGTTTTAGCTCTGCTTTTTGGAACACTACCCTGGCATGGAGAACCACGTTTCTGGACTGAACTAGGTGGTTTATGTGTTTGAACTTGATTTTGCTTTGTTAATCCTTTGGGCTTTTGAAAACAAAGTCTTCATGGTAGCTGCAGATAGAAGTCTTTCTGCGTTTCCTTTGCTCTGTGATCCCGCCACCCCGATTTTAGTTCAAACATCACATCCTTGGAGAAGTTTAGCCTGACTTCCCATAGATCTAATCTACCCTATCAAATCAGATGGGTTACATTCTCACAGCAGTACTTTGTAGTCCCTTACAGCACTTATCATAGTGTGTACTTTATACTTGTGCCATTATTTGATAAATAGCTCTAACTCCCACTGAACTATAAGTCACAGGAGGACAGAGACTATGACTGTTTTGCTTACCGTTACGTCACAGTGCCTGACACATAATAGGTGCTCAGTAAATATTTGATGATGTGTCATCTGATAGCCTCATGCCATCCCTTGCAAAAGTGACAGCATGATATAAAGAAAGGAGTGCTAATAGACCATCCGGAGAGCTCGGTTCTAGTTCCACCTCACTTGCTACCTTGTTAGATGAGCTTGGGCAGGTGACTTAAACTTCCTGAGTTTCAATTTACTCATTGGGAAATGAAGCAGTTGAACTGAAGGGAGGTCCATTTCAGTTCTGAGCCTATGACTTTTTTGTGTGACTGAATCTTGTACATAGAATTTTCTTAAAATAGGATATACTATCACATACTCACATTGAATATGTGGGGTGTGAGAGATGGGGCATTCTGAGATGACCTCCCAATTTTTAGCTTAGATGACTGTTTTTTTTTTAATATACCAATGAAAGCAATCAAAGTTTGTAGCATGAGTCATGGATCTTTCTTTGGATTCAAGATTAACAATATCTTCCTTATTTTTACTTATTTTTATTAATTTGGGTCAGTTTTATTGGACTGCACTCACACTACCATTTTTCCTGAAAGGTAGCAGTGTGTTTTAGAGGCAAATGCATGGGCTGGGAATCATATAGATTTAGTTTTTAATCCTGATTCCTCACTTGCTGGTCATCTGATCATGATGAAGTAACTTCATCTCCGTGAACCACAGGTTTCTTTTCTTTAAAATGAGAATAAGGGACTTCCCTGATGGTCCAGCGGTAAAGAATCTACCTTCCAATGCAGGGGACGTGGGTTCAATCCCTGGTCAGGGAACTAAGATCCCACATGCTGCAGGGCAACTAAGCCCATGCACCACAACTACTGAGCTCATGCACCTCAATAAGAGAGCCTGTGTGCTGCAACTAGAGAGAAGCCTGCATGCTGTAACTGGAGAGAAGCCTGCGCACCACAACGAAGACCTAACATAGCCAAAAAATAAACAAAATTTATGTATCCTAAATTATTCAAAAATAAAATAAAATAAAATGAGAATGACTACACTATAGAATTATTATGAAAATGAAATAGATCATAACTGTGACTATCTAAGCCCAGTTCATGGAATAAAAGAGGCACTCAAACACTTAATTGAGTTTACAAATAAGTAAATTGAGGCAACAATTTCATGTGTGTGTATGTTGCCTAAGCTCATGTGACTGGAGCACCTGTTTCTCAAACCTTCCTGGATCTCAGGTCTGCCTGGCAATCCTGTGGAAAAGGAAGATAATAAAGGATGAAAAAGGATAGTTCAGAAAGGAAGCCATGTGAATAAAAATAGTAGGCACATACATGGTATAAACAGTTCTCAGTATCTAAAAGAGCATTAAGCACTTTGTTTTTTATTTCTTTAATCTCCTTTAATGTTTATCTTGGAACTGCACTGAGCACAATGAACAGCATTTTTACATTATAAGACCTTCAAAAGGGTAAATCAAAATACAATTTTTAATTAACCAAAATGCTCAGAGAAGATCAGGATTTGGTTAACTGAGAAAGAAGTCCAGCAAGCATTTTTTTCTACTTTAAACTTGAAAACCTTTCAAGAATAATCTTTTAAAAGTTTCTAGCTATAGTCTATAAAATATGTACATTCTTGGGAATTATTTCGTTGTTGATGTCTAAGGATCTATTGAGAGGTGTGTTATCATTGATTATCAATGATTCATTTAATCTATTATATTTTCTTAGTGTCTAACAGAACTTGCTAGATGCTAGGAATACAAAGACAATAGGTATAATTTCTTTACTCAAGATTCTTACAGTGTAGTGCTATGTATAGTAAAAGTAAGAAATTACTAAACATAACTAAAAAGTGATTGTTTTAGTTATCATTGTTATTTAATTATAGAAGCTTTACTTTTGGACACCACTGACAGGCACAGAGGAGAGGCGAGGGGTGCCTGGCAAAATAAGAAGGTGGCCCAGTTCACCATGAATGTCCATTGGGCGCGGCCTAGGCCTGGCCCCGGTGAGCCAGACGTCACCATATCCATCAATCACCCTCAAAACTAAAGAGATTTTTGTCACCTCCAGTGGAACTGAAGATAAGAAAGAAGATAAGAGGAAGAAGAGGACTTCAGGAAAAGTGAGTAAAGAGTGCTGAGAGAGGGCAGACAGCAGAAGCAAGAAGGACTACAATCCCACAGCCTGTGGAACAAAAACCACATTCACAGAAAGATAGACAAGATGAAAAGGCAGTGAGTTATGTACCAGATGAAGGAACAAGATAAAACCCCAGAAAAACAACTAGATGAAGTGGAGATAGGCAACCTTCCAGAAAAAGAATTCAGAATAATGATAGTGAAGATGAGCCAGGACCTTGGAAAAATAATTGAGGCAAAGATCGAGAAGATGCAAGAAATGTTTAACAAAGACTGAGAAGAATTAAAGAAGAAACAAACAGAGATGAACAATACAATAACTGAAATGAAAACTACACTAGAAGGAATCAATAGCAGAATAACTGAGGCAGAAGAAGAAATAAGTGACCTGGAAGACAGAATGGTGGAATTCACTGCTGCAGAACAGACTAAAGAAAAAAGAATGAAAAGAAATGAAGACATCCTAAGAGACCTCTGGAACATTAAATGCAAAAACATTCGCATTATAGGGGTCCCAGAAGGAGAAGAGAGAGAGAAAAGACCCGAGAAAATATTTGAAGAGATTAGAGTCGAAAACTTCCTTAACATGGGAAAGGAAATAGCCACCCAAGTCCAGGAAGTGCAGAGAGTCCCATACAGGATAAACCCAAGGAGAAACAGGATGAGACACATAGTAATCAAATTGGAAAAAATCAAAGACAAAGAAAAATTATTGAAAGCAGCAAGGGAAAAATGACAAATAATATACAAGGAAACTCCCATAAGGTTAACAGCTGATTTCTCAGTGGAAACTCTACAAGCCAGAAGGGAGTGGCATGATATACTTAAAGTGATGCAAGGGAAGAACCTATAACTAATATTGCTCTACCCGGCAAGGATCTCATTCAGATTCTATGGAGAAATCAAAAGCTTTACAGACAAGCAAAAGCTAAGAGAATTCAGCACCACCAAACCAGCTCTACAACAAATGCTAAAGGAATTTCTCTAAGCGGGAAACACAAGAGAAGAGAAGGACCGACAAAAACAAACCCAAAACAATTAGGAAAATGGTGATAGGAATATAAATATTGATAATTACCTTAAACGTGAATGGATGAAATGTTCCAACCAAAAGACACAGGCTTGCCGAATGGATACAAAAACAAGACCCATATATATGCTCTCTACAAGAGACCCACTTCAGACCTAGGGACACATACAGACTGAAATTGAGGGGATGGAAAAAGATATTCCGTGCAAATGGATATCAAAAGAGGGCTGAAGGGCTTCCTTGGTGGCGCAGTGGTTGAAAGTCCGCCTGCCAATGCAGGGGACATGGGTTCATGCCCCGGTCCAGGAGGATCCCACATGTCGCGGAGCTGCTGGGCCCGTGAGCCATGGCCACTGAGCCTGCGCGTCCAGAGCCTGTGTTCCGCAATGTGAGAGGCCACAACAGCGAGAGGCCTGCACGAAAAAAAAAAAAAAGAAAGCTGGGGTAGCAATACTCATATCAGATAAAATAGACTTTAAAATAAAGAATGTTACAAGAGACAAGGAAGGACACTACATAATGATCAAGGGATCAATCCAAGAAGATGATATAACAATTATAAATATATATGCACCCAACATAGGAGCACCTCAATACATAAGGCAACTGCTAACAGCTCTAAAAGAGGAAATCAACAGTAATAAAATAATAGTGGGCGATTTTAACACCTCACTTACACCAATGGACAGATCATCCAAAATGAAAATAAATAAGGAAACAGAAGCTTTAAATGACACAACAGACCAGATAGATTTAATTGATATTTATAGGACATTCCATCCAAAAACAGCAGATTACACTTTCTTCTCAACTGTGCATGCAACATTCTCCAGGATAGATCACATCTTGGGTCACAAATCAAGCCTCAGTAAGTTTAAGAAAATTGAAATCATATCAAGCATCTTTTCTGACCACAACGCTATGAGGTTAGAAATGAATTACAAGGAAAAAACATAAAAAACACAAACACGTGGAGTCTAAACAATACGTTACTAAGCAACCAAGAGATCACTGAAGAAATCAAAGAGGAAATCAAAAAATACCTAGAGACAAATGACAATGAAAACATGACGATCCAAAACCTATGGGATGCAGCAAAAGCAGTTCTAAGAGGGAAGTTTATAGCTATACAAGCCTACCTCAAGAAACAAGAGAAATCTCAAGTAAACAATCTAAGCTTACACCTAAAGGAACTAGAGAAAGAAGAACAAACAAAACCCAAAGTTAGCAGAAAGAAAAAAATCATAAAGATCAGAGCAGAAATAAATGTAATAGAAACAAAGAAAACAATAGCAAAGAGCAATAAAACTAAAAGCTGGTTCTTTGAGAAGATAAACAAAATTGATAAACCATTAGCCAGACTTATCATGAAAAAGAGAGGACTCAAATCAATAAAATTAGAAATGAAAAAGGAGAAGTTACAACAGACACCACAGAAATAGAAAGCATCCTAAGAGACTACTACAAGCAACTCTATGCCAATTAAATGGAAGACCTGGAAAAAATGGACCAATTCTTAGAAAGGTATAACCTTCCAAGACAGAACCAGGAAGAAACAGAAAATATGAACAGACCAATCACAAGTAATGAAATTGAAACTGTGATCAAAATTCTTTCAACAAGCAAAAGTCCAGGACCAGATGGCTTCACAGGTGAATTCTATCAAACATTTAGAGGAGAGCTCACACCCATCCTTCTCAAACTCTTCCAAAAAATTGCAGAGGAAGGAACACTCCCAAACTCATTCTATGAGGCCACCATCACCCTGATACCAAAACCAAGCAAAGATACTACGAAAAAAGAAAATTACAGACCAATATCACTGATGAATATAGATGCAAAAATCCTCAACAAAATACTAGCAAACAGAATCCAACAACACATTAAAAGGTACATACACCACGATCAAGTGGGATTTATCCCAGGGATGCAAGGATTCTTCAATATACACAAATCAATCAATGTGATACACCATATTAACAAATTGAAGAATAAAAACCATATGATCATCTGAATAGATGTAGAAAAACTTTTGACAAAATTCAACACCGATTTATAAAAAAAACTCTCCAGAAAGTAGGCATAGAAGGAACCTACCTCAACATCATAAAGTCTACATATGACAAACCCACAGCAAACGCCATTCTCAATGGTGAAAAACTGAAAGCATTTACTCTACGTTCAGGAACAAGACAAGGATGTCCACTCTCAGCACTATTATTCAACATAGTTTCAGAAGTCCTAGCCACGGCAATCAGAGAAGAAAAAGAAATAAAAGGAATACAAATTGGAAAAGAAGAAGTTAAACTGTCACTGTTTGCAGATGACATGATACTATACATAGAGAATCCTAAAGATGCCACCAGAAAACTACTAGAGCCAATCAATGAATTTGGTAAAGTTGCAGGATACAAAATTAATTCACAGAAATCTCTTGCATTCCTATACACTAATGATGAAAAATCTGAGAGAGAAATCAAGTAAACACTCCCATTTACCATTGCAACAAAAAGAATAAAATACCTAGGAATAAACCTACCTAGGGAGACAAAAGACCTGTATGCAGAAAACTATAAGACACTGATGAAAGAAATTAAAGATGATACCAACAGATGGAGAGATATACCATGTTCTTGGATTGGAAGAATCAATACTGTGAAAATGACTATACTACCCAAAGCAATCTACAGATTCAATGCAATCCCTAACAAATTACCAATGGCATTTTTTACGGAACTTGAACAAATCATCTTAAAATTTGTATGGAGACACAAAAGACCCTTAATAGCCAAAGCAGTCTTGAGGGAAAAAAACAGAGCTGGAAAAATCAGACTAGACTACAAAGCTACAGTAATCAAGACAATATGGTACTGGCACAAAAACAGAAACATAGATCAATGAGACAAGATAGAAAGCCCAGAGATAAACCCACGCACCTATGGTCAACTAATCTATGGCAAAGGAGTCAAAGATATACAATGGAGAAAAGACAGTTTCTTCAATAAGTGGTGCTGGGAAAAGCAGACAGCTACATGTGAAAGAATAAAATTAGAACACTCCCTAACACCATACACAAAAATAAACTCAAAATGGATTCAAGACCTAAATGTTAGACCGGACACTCTATAACTCTTAGAGGAAAACATAGGAAGAACACTCTTTGACATAAATCACAGCAAGATCTTTTTTGATCCACCTCCTAGAGTAATGGAAATAAAAACAAAAATAAACAAATGGGACCTAATGAAGCTTTTGCACAGCAAATGAAACCATAAACAAGATGAAAAGACAACCCTCAGAATTGGAGAAAATATTTGCAAATGAATCAACAGACAAAGGATTAATCTCCAAAATATATAAACAGCTCATGCAGCTCAATATTAAAAAAAACAAACAACCCAATCCAAAAATGGGCAGAAGACCTAAATAGACATAACTCCAAAGAAGGCATACAGATGGCCAAGAAGCACATGAAAAGCTGCTCAACATCACTAATTATTAGAGAAATGCAAATCAAAACTACAATGAGGTATCACCTCACACAAGTTAGGATGGGCATCATCAGAAAATCTACAATCAACAAATGCTGGAGAGGGTGTGAAGAAAAGGGAACCCTCTTGCACTGCTGGTGGGAATATAAATTGATACAGCCACTATGGAGAACAGTATGGAGGTTCCTTAAAAAACTAAAAATAAAATTACCATATGATCCAGCAATCCCACTACTTTTTCTCTGGGCATATACCCAGAGAAAACCATAATTCAAAAAGACACATGCACCCCAATGTTCATTGCAGCACTCTTTACCATAGCCACGTCATGGAAGCAACCTAAATGCCCATCGACAGACAAACGGGTAAAGAAGGTGTGGTACATATATACAATGGAATATTACTCAGCTGTAAAGAGGAACGAAATTGGGTCATTTGTTGAGACGTGGATGGATCTAGAGACTGTCATACAGAGTGAAGTAAGTCAGAAAGAGAAAAACAAATATCGTACATTAACGCATATATGTGGAACCTATAAAAATGGTACATATGAACTGGTTTGCAGGGCAGAAATTGAGACACAGATGTAGAGAACAAACGTATGGACACCAAGGGGGGAAAGCGGCCGGGGGGTGGGGGTGGGGCTGTGATGAATTGGGCGATTGGGATTGACATGTATACACTGATGTGTATAAAATTGATGAGTAATAAGAATCTGCTGTATAAAAAAAAATTTTTTTTAATTTAAAAAGTAAAAAAATAAAATAAAATTTTAGAAATAAATATTAAAAAAAAGAAGCTTTACTTTTTAAAAATATAAATCAGGTTAGTTTCCAAAGGCTATTTCTGAACTCACTTGTTTATAACTTTAAAATGTTGGAAGAGGTTTTTACATGTATTTCCTTGATGCAGTTCTAACTAAAGTGAGGTATGATTTGTCCCTTCACAGTTTTAAAGCCAAGTTCAAATTGGATGTTGTCTCAGGGAACTTTTCCCAAAATAGATCAGTTTCATCTACATTAAAATTTAGCAAAGCCTGTTGATCACCAAACCTCCTGCATACACCCACCCCCCCCCCACACACACCCCACACACACAGACGCCACACCCTGATAATCTCCAAGGCAACCACAAAATGCCCCAGTGTCTGTTTTCTTCCTCATCACTCCTTTGATATTTAGAGTCCAGTAGGTGTTGAACCATTGCACATTCAAGAGCTGCACTAGAACTTTCCATCAAGAGCCTTTTCACCTTGTTTAGTCTTTACTCTTGTAACAAACTTTGAATCTTCTCCTGAATGAATATTAGACTAGTGGGCTTCCAGCATGGATGCTGACTCTCTAGCCACACATGTAGAAGGTTATCCGTTTTGCTCATAACCTTCTTCATATCTTGCTGAAGCACCGTATTTGTTATCAATGGCATGATCTAATCTCTGTCCTTTCACAAGCTTTCCTTCTCATTATACTGCAAATTCATCCATTTGCAATATTCATAATCTTTTCATTACTTTCTAATTTTAAATAGTCATCTTGTTTTTTATACATTGTACATATACACCTCTTACTACTAGCATTTACCACACATTGCTCATGGTAAATAGGGAGATATAGGACAATTATCTGGAAGCATTAAGGACCCACTTGAGGTTCTTGGTCAATATTTTAAGGTGATTTCTGTCAGCACGGTTGAATGTTTTCCCCTAGGCACCTCCAGCTGAGATGTGGGTATGGAATAGAGGAGAATTGGATTTAGCCAGGGTTGTAGTTTTGCCTGCAGATAAGATGATGAGAGAGATGGCCAAGAGATTTGTTTGTGCAAGTGACTACAAACATTGACCTTGGAGTTTTAAGCTGGATAGGAAGAAAGAGAATATATTGAACCATGAGAAATAGTGATAAGATAGAATGATCAATTGATTGGAGATGAAGAGTCAAAGATCATTGGAACCAGCTGTCAGGGTAGAGAAAATGAGCTGAAAAGATGAAAGATGATGATCAGAGTGGAATGGTATGATGGCTGGGTTGCAGGTAACAATCTTAACAAGGTCTACAGTTTGACTTGGGGAGTGAGGAGGCTGAGGTAGGGTGGACAGCAAGATCATGGGGAGAAAAGACATTAAGGTTGTGAGCAGCCATGCTGTGAAAGCGTCATATATACATATATTGAGATCACCAAGAGTTAAGATATAAGTAGTATGGAGAGCATGAGAGTGAGCCAGGGACTGAAGTTGCCAAAAAAAATGCGGAGATGGGGTGATAACCTGGGAGTCAGTAGATAACAGCCAGGATTCCACTAGACGCAATAGTAATATTACTAAAAACCTCAGAACTGAGCATAAAGACCAATACTCACATTTTAACCCATAGGTCTAGGCCAGTAAAGCACTAGAACCATGAATAAATCAAGCTCATTGACAAGTTTTTATCTGAGGGACAATACACTTTTTAAAAGTTTGGATTAGTTGTCAGATAAAAATGGAAGGAATCGCATAAAAGTCCAGTTTCCACCTTCTCTGGAAATGGAAAGTTTTGTCAATATTGGACTCAAGCTGACATACAGGAATAATACAGTGAAGGTGAGTGCTGACTGCCCCATCAAACAGGACGCACTCGCTCCAGTTTACCACAGTCCCCTCCACTCCCTCGTGTCTCACTTGGCCCCTTTTACCAAGTTACTTATCAGTTCACCTATAGGCATTTGAGTTTTTAATCCTGTGTCAAATCAATAGACAATATTTTGGCCAAATGACTGTAAAAGATTGCTAAAGCTATGCTTAACAGTAAATCTCATAGAAGGAAAAGTATTTATGTGTTGGAGAGCTCTTTTCAGTTGGAATTTAAATTTACTGAAGTTTTACCACCTTGCCCCACCACTTCACAAGCAATTATCCTCATTGAATCAACATTCCTAAATTACAATGCATTTCAAATTATATTCCAAATATATTCTTTGTGTCATAGAGATAAAGATTAAGAGCCTTTATTAAGGCTCTTAAACATACCTTACGCTCAACCTTCTTAACTTATAAGAAGAGAACGGAAGGAAGCGTAGGGAGTTAAGGTAAGATGTTCAAGGTCATGAACCATGCTGCATGGCATAACTGGAATTTAAATTCTTAACTCCTCCAAATTAAATTTAAAAATAATCATTTATCTTGTTTAGGATCTTTTGGAAATACTTTTGTTGTAAAATATTGCAAAAATTATTGCAAAAGCTTACAGAATCGAATACATTAATATATGTGTACTTATCACCCAGCTTTATTAAAATTTCAAATATCTTTAGATTTGGGTAAGAAATATTTTAGATAGAGTTGAAGCCCTACCCACATGTTCACCCCAAGTCTCTTCACTTCCCTTCCTCCTCAGAGGCTGCCATTATGGCAAATTTGGTATCTTTCATTTAGGAAGGCATTTAAAAGGAAATAAATTCTAAAAGTAATTATATTTATGGAGATATTTTATTCCTACTAAGATGTGTGAACGTACAGTGCTAAAAGGAGAATGCATATAGAGTTTATTTACAGACCAAAATCACCCTACAAAAGGAAATGGAGCCATTCCAAATATGCCTCCAAGCGAAGTCCCAAATTGAAACTAAGTATTACTGACTCAAGACAATACATGAGACTCATTGATTTCAACAATAAGAACTAAATCCTGTTTCTCCAAGAGTAAAAGTGAGGAGAGATGCTTCTAGGCAAGGCCAGGTTCATGGGCATGCAACCTGTGCGGTCACACAGAGCCCTACAGCTCAAAGGGTCCCACACTTGGTTTAATGCTCTGTTATTGCTGTCTTGAAATTCTGGATAATTTTTGAACAAGGGGCGCCACATTTTCATGCTGCACTAGGCCCTTCTTATTATGTAACTGGTTCTGGTCTTGGGGCAAGTGAGAGCCAAACTGAACCTTCCATCCCCAACTCTGTCTCCCTAAGAGGTAGCTGTCTTCTAGTGACTCCTGGCTGCCAAATTTGCTTTTTCCTCAGGAGGGTGCTGTTCTACCTTTAATACTCGGTTCTAATCTTAGATGCAGACTTCTTGCCTAGTTTCTCATGCACAGCTGTATATAAAAGAGGGAATGTTTAAGTAGGGTTTTAAAGGCCAAGTTACTTCAAAAGGGAAATGGACATGGAAATACAGATAGGTAAGAATTACAGTCATTTTTTGAGCTCTTACCTTGTGCCAGGTGCTATGCTAAGCAGAGTAAATGCAGTATTTCTTTTTTCTGTACAACACCTTATGAGATAGATGTTATTATCTCCATTTTACAGGTAACAAAACTGAGGACCAGAGAGTTTAAGTACCTTCCCAATGGCAGATAGCTAGTGAGAGGAAGAATTAGAATTTGAGCCTTGTCCTGTCTGCCTCCAGAGACCATGAATGGAAGGCTTTTGTTTGTTTGTTTTAATCTCTCTAATAGATAGATCTTACTTAATCATTCATCCTTTGAATAAATCATTTCCTTCTGGTATTTCAAAAATATCTCTAGAGCAAAACATCAGAGTAAGAGGGATCAGTTAGTCTCACTGGATCAATGGCTTTCTAAGCTTAGTAAATCTTTCCCAGGTCATCATTCAAACAAGTGCTCCAGGAAAATTCCTTGTTTCTCCATGTTAGAGGCCTTTGAGGCAGCTCACAAATGATTTAAATCGTGAATAATCTGTGAGTGTTAGGGTGCTATTTTTGCCAATAGCTTTAATGAATGTTTAATACATTCTAGATGCCATTTTAAGTATTTCGCATACATTGTCTCCTTTAATTCCCACTATCAGCCCTATGAAAGTGGTATGATTGCCATTATCCCCCTTTTGCCAATGAAGAAACTGAGGTCCACATATATATATATATATATATATATATATATATATATATATATATATATATCAGTGAAAAGAATGAAGGTTGCATTGATAAATTAACCTGTCCCCAAATGCCTGGTAATATTTCCTCTACTCTCACTTTAACCCATTGTATAATGTGTGTGGTTTTATATCAGGAGGTACTGAAATTTGGAGGATTATGTTATTCTGTGCTGTGAATAGGATGTTCTGTAAAACCTGATTCAAGTAATATTCTTCTGAAACAAGCTTGGGCTGCTACATTGCCAGTCTTTTGTTAGATCTTTGATGATCCCAGCCAAATTGGCCTTTTGCTTATTTTAAATTAATCTAGGATCTTAAAGAGTTATACATTCTAAAAGAAGAGAGGGCTTATTAATACTGACAGTGAAGAGACACAGAGAGCAACATTTCTTTGCTACTAAAAGTAACTACTCATACAGCTCATAGTCACAGACCCAAATTCAGGCTTTCTTTTCAGGTTGCATCCTTACCCAGCTCCAGGTCTGCTTCCTTTTGGAAGGAGGCACTTTTCTCTGCCACCTCCATCACTACTGGGACTACTCTAATTATCCTCAACATGTACATGTCTCAGAGTACGCTTAGTTACGTGGCAAACAGGTAAGATCTCTATCAGCAACAGAAAGATGCTCTCCAAAGGTAAGACCTCTATCAGCAAGAGAAAGATGCTCTCCAAACAATTCAGAAGGCCACCATTTGAACCATTCCTGCTTGCCCTAGAATGGGCTTCTTTAAGATGATTGAACATGGGAACAATTATTCCATTTGTGTGAAACTCTTATACAGAAGTGTGGTCCTGTTCAGAATTTTATCTTTAGTTACTTTCATTCATGAAACATTTCATAGATCACTCTCTCCATCATATTTTCCTAAAAGAAAAATAGTTTAACATTTTAAAAAATATCCGGAACAATAAATCTTTATAGAATTATTTTTCTTAATTGAGCTATTCTTGTAAGTGTTAGCATAAGAACATTTCTTAATCTCTGACTCCAAATCCTGAAATTCAAAAACAAATTTTAAAATGAAAACATTTTTCCAAATTAGCAACAAACATATGTGATTTGTAAACCTGTCCAAAATTAATATCTGTTCAACTGCTTGTCAAATGACATAAATATATTACACATTTGGATAAATACTAAGCATAAACATTAAAATTCCATTGGCACTGAATCTCTTAACATAAAGGGGAGTGCCTTTTTAAAAAGTTAGTTTAAAAATTTGTGGAAAATACTAATTTTTGCTAGAATGAGTCAAGAACAAGCATCAATTCTATTGCAATTTTTTTTCATTTTTAAAGATTTAGATGCTTGAGGAATCTTTCCTGTAAGTAAGTAGATGGAAATGGAAGGAGTTTTATTATAGAAATGTCACTCAGTTCTTGTAATTCTTTATGAGCTATGTGCTAAAAATTATATAATGATTCTTTATCAGGCTTTGTTTTATAGTCAGTTTCCAATTTGAGTTCTCTTAATTTCTTCATCTATGTTTGCAAACAAGGAACATGGAACCCACCAAAGTTGGAATAGAATTTTTTATCCACTCATTAAATATACTCACTTTCTCCATATCCACACTAATATTTCAAATTGTTCTTTTTGTGTGGTACCCTGAAGGTGTTTATAACCTAGGGAATTTCCCATAGCAATTTAGAATAAGTATGATGTTTGGCTATTTTAGGGAAAGTAGAAAGAAGGAAAGTGTTGAAAGGGATTCTAGCCATGGGTGTCTTTTCATATTTCAGGAAAGAGTATGAATGGAAGTTAGATATCTGGAAATCAATTCTTCAGAACTACACTTGGAATGTTTCAATTATCCATAGGAATATATATATCTTGCCACAAGCTATGGGAAACCATTAATAACATTAATCAAGGTAGTGATATGTTCAGGTTTGAGTGTTAGAAAGATCACTGTGGCTGCAGAGGAGAGAGATCAATAGGTTGGGGGTGAAATGAAGGGACAGGTACCAGTGGCTAAAGGAGTAAAACCAAGACATTGTGACATTGTCGCAATGTAACATTTAGACATTGTGAGCCACAGAAAGAACTTGGAGTTAGGGAAGTGCTAAAATTTGGCTACTAGTGGCTCAGAACTACAGACTGGCACTATTAACTCATGATCTCCTTGAGATTTTATATCCATCTAGATCATAGGCATTATGTAGAATGAATCCTAGGGAACAATGGAATAGGAGATATATATATATATATATATATATATATATATATATATATATATTACCTTGAGAGTTCTGGTTTTTTTTTTAATACACCTTTATTGGAGTAGATTTGCTTCACAAAACTGTGTTAGTTTCTCTTGTACAGAAAAGTGAATCAGCCATATGCATACATATATCACCATATCCCCTCCATCTTGAGCCTCCCTCCCACCATCCCTATCCCACCCCTCTAGGTTGTCACAAAGCACTGAGCTGATCTCCCTGTGCTATGCGGCTGCTTCCCACCAGCTATCTATTTTACATTTGGTAGTGTATATATGTCCATGCCACTCTCTCACTTTGTCCTAGCTTAACCTTCCCCCTCCCTGTGTCCTCAAGTCCATTCTCTATGTCTACGTCTTTATTCCTACCCTGCCACTAGGTTCATTAGTACCATTTTGTTGTTGTTGTTAGATTCCATATATATGCGTTAGCATACAGTATTTGTTTTTCTCTTTCTGACTTACTTCACTCTGTATGACAGACTCTAGGTCCATCCACCTCACTACAAGTAACTCAATTTCGTTTCTTTTTATGGCTGAGTAATATTCCATTGTATATATGTGTCACATCTTCTTTATCCATTCACTTGTTGATGGACATTTAGGTTGCTTCCATGTCCTGGCTATTGAGTTTTCAGTAATCTCAATTCAAAAAGAAAATATCACGAATTGAATAATTTCCTAGATTTCTGTATGTTTTGGAAGCTAGTAAAATAAATCAACTTCTATTCCTATTAACAAATTCTTTACTTGGGGTAAACTGGCCTAAGTAATATGCTGTAAACTATTCTACCTAAATCCTATGCATTCTTTAAGGATTATCTCGTATCTGATCTAAGTTCTGAAACCTCAAATGAAACCAATTTATAGCAATCTCCACTTTGTACTAATTTGTTTACAAGTTAATTTCTACTACCCTGTATTTGTCCATTCCATCTATATTGTCTTAAGACTTCTCTTTGGGGGTTGTAATAGACTGTTATAAATTATGGACACTTAGTATTTAGTCTTACAGATGTTTGTATCTTGTACAACCTATGATATACATTTTTTAGTTGGGGTATAGGTGCTTTACAATGTTGTGTTAGTTTCTGCTGTACAACAAAGTGAATCAGCTATATGTATACACATATCCCTTTCCTCTTGGGCCTCCCTCCCACCCCACTCCCGATCCTACCCATCTAGGTCACCACAGAGCACCGAGCTGAGCTCCCTGAGCTATACAGCAGGTTCCCACTAGCTATCTGTTTTACACATGGTAGTGTATATGTGTCAATCCCAATCTCCCAATTCATCCCACCCTGCTTCCCACCACCTGTCCACATGTCTGTTCTCTATGTCCAAATCTCTATTCCTGCCTTGCAAATAGGTTCATCTGTACCATTTTTCCAGATCCCACATATATGTGTTAATATACAATATTTGTTTTTCTCTTTCTGACTTACTTACTTCACTCTGTATGATAGACTCTAGGTCTATCCATGTCTCTACAAATGACCCAATTTTCATTCCTCTTTATGGCTGAGTAATATTCCATTATATATATGCACTACATCTTCTTTATCCATTCATCAGTCAGTGGACAGACATTTAGGTTGCTTCCATGTCCTGGCTATTGTAAATAGTGCTGCAATGAACATTGGGGTGCATGTATCTTTTTGAATTATGATTCTCTCAGGGTATATGCCCAGTAGTGGGATTTCTGGGTCATATGGTAATTCTATTTTTAGTTTTTTAAGGAACCTCCATACTGTTCTCCACAGTGGCTGCATCAAATTACATTCCCACCAACAGGGCAGGAAGGATCTCTTTTCTCCACACCCTCTCCAGCATTTATTGTTTGTAGAGTTTTTGATGATGACCATTCTGACCAGTGTGAGGTGATACCTCATTGTAGTTTTGGTCTGCATTTCTCTAATAATTAGTGATGTTGAGCATCTTTTCATGTGCCTCTTGGCCATCTGTATGTCTTCTTTGGAGAAATGTCTATTTAGGTCTTCTGCCCATTTTTGGATTGTGTTGTTCTTTTTATTTTTTTTTTTGATATTGAGCTGCATAAGCTGCTTATATATTTTGGAGATTAATCCTTTGTCAGTTGCTTCGTTTGCAAATATTTTCTCCCATTCTGAGGGTTGTCTTATTTCATTTATGGTTTTCTTTGCTGTGCAAAAGTTTTAAGTTTAATTAAGTCCCACTTGTTTATTTTTGTTTTTATTTTCATTACTCTAGGAGGTGGATCAAAAAAGATCTTGCTGTGGTTTATGTCAAAGAGTGTTCTTCCTATGTTTTCCTCTAAGTGTTTTATAGTGACCAGTCTTACATTTAGGTCTTTAATCCATTTTGAGTTTATTTTTGTGTATGGTGTTAGAAAGTGTTCTAATTTCATTCTTTTACATGTAGCTGTCCAGTTTTCCCAGCAACACTTATTGAAGAGACTGTATTTTCTCCATTGCATATTCTTGCCTCCTTTATTATAGATTAGGTGACCATATGTGCATGGGTTTATCTCTGGGCTTTCTATCCTGTTCCATTAATCTATATTTCTGTTTTTGTGCCAGTACCATACTGTCTTGATTACTGTAGCTTTGTAGTATAGTTTGAGGCCAGGGAGCCTGATTCCTCCAGCTCCATTTTTCTTTCTCAAGATTGCTTTGGCTATTCTGGGTCTTTTGTGTTTCCATACAAATTGTAAAATTTTTTGTTCTAATTCTGAAAAATGCCATTGGTAATTTGATAGGGATTGCATTGAATCTGTAGATTGCTTTGGGTAGTATAGTCATTTTCACAATATTGATTCTTCCAATCCAAGAACATGGTATATCTCCCATCTGTTTGTGTCATCTTTGATTTCTTTCTTCAGTGTCTTATAGTTTTCTGAGTACAGGTCTTTTACCTCTATGAGATTTTAAGTTACAAGTATTGTAGGCTTTTGAAGATGGGACCAAACTCTAAGTCTTTTCTGAGGCATCCAGAGTATCCAACACAGTGTCACACAAAATGGATCCCATAAATGCCTATTAACTGATTCAATTATATCTCTTGGGCAGCATCCCTGTCTTTATGACCATTTAAAGAGGCTATCCTCTTTCTCCAAGTTCTCTTTTAAACATTAGTTTCTATGTTTCCATAAAACCATGGACTAATCAAGTAAACATGAAGAGAAAGTTGTCAGCTAGGTCACTTCATTATAAGGCTCATTTTATAGGCACCTATCTTTAACACCATTAAAAACAGGGTTTCTGCACCACCCCAAACTTTATTATTTGGTTCTAAAACTACACTGGGACTTATAAGTCCAAGGATGAAAAGAGATACAGGAAGGGAACACCTATTTAATGCCTACTCTGCAGTGGAAAATTTATACACCCTGTCCTATCACACCAGCAGTCTCTTGGGAAAGGCTGGGATGACAAAACACAGGAGAATTAAAAGCTTCTGCTCTCAGCAATCCTGTCTTGACGGCTCTTTCTAATCCTCAGGAATATTCCAATGTTTGATATCTTCAGTTAACCCAGACCCTGGGCACTCACCTAAGCTTTTATAAGGAGTTTTTTATGGGAAGCCCCAGAATCAGATCAAGGGAGTGAACATCTTGCCCCAGTTTCCCAAAGATCATTCAAACTATCAAATTCTTTCCAGTAGCAGAGAGAAGAAAAGTTAGCAAGAATAGCAGCTCCAAAAACTTTGGCTAAAGTTGTAGGTGTAGTTGAGACCTCAGGCCAGCTTTAAAGAAGAAGACTATAGTAGCTTCACAGTCTCTGGGGCCAAGGCCAGTGGCTTTCAATGTAGATAGACTCTAATAATGGTTTTCAAGCTGAGTGTGGGGTTGTATCTAGAGAAAGGTTGTATAAGGCTGAGGCAACTTGGCTTTGGGAACCAAATGATCTGTATGTAGCAACCTGCATCTTGGCTTCTTGGAATCTAGCTGAGGGTAGTCTTAGAGAAGCATGGAAAAGAGGAAAGAAAGAATACTACTAGCAAATGGTATTACTAGAAAAGGAAAGAATACTATTGGACATTTTTGGAAAAGTTGAATTTGAATCTTGATTCTGTGTCTTTTTGATTTTGAGTTAGGCACTTAAGCTCTCTGATCCTAAATATCCTTTTTTTGCAAAAAAAAAAGAATAATGATACCCTGCGTATACCAAAGAACCATCATGAAGATCAAATTTATTTCATCAATTCTCTAAGCAAATATTTATCACGTGCTTTCTATTTCTCAGGCACTCTGCTACATGCTGGGGATACACTGGTGAGCACAGATGTGCTTCTTGGCCTGATGAAGCTTTAGTCTAACACAAGTTTCTCAACCTCAGCACTATTGATATTTTGTATTGAATAATGCTTTGTTGTGGGAGGCTACCCTGTGCCTATCCTGTAGCAGTAGCCTCCCTACCCACTAGATGCTAGTAATGCCTCTGCTTCCTGTCATAACAACCAAGAATGTCTCCAGACACTGCCAAATTTCCTTTGGGAGGAATAATTATTGCCAGTTGAGAACCACTAGTCTAATGGGAAACAGGTGGCTTCTGAGAAAGGGAAAACAAGTTTCTTTCTTCTTCTGGATGTTAATTAGGAAGCATTTCCTGGTGGCGGACATCTTATGACCAAAAGGGGAATTGGCTGATGCTGTAGGTGGCAAAATGAAACGATGGAAGAAAACTTGGGGTCCTGGTAACACAATAAAAACTTAATCCCTGGAGTTTGCCCTATCTCTGGACCTCTGGATTTGCTGCTAAGTGAGATATTGCATTTCCATATTGTTTAAGTAAGAGAGTTTCTGTTGCTTGCAACTGTAAGAATCCTAATTCATATGGTCTTTCTTCATCTCTTCCTTCTTCATCCATAAAATGGGGATAATAAAACATTCTTTGTTTTGCAGTGAGGATAAAATGTTTATAAAACATATTGCCCACTGTTGGGCATCAAGTAACCAGTACTATTATAATGACTAGATTTATTTTTGATCTTTTAAGACACTCATCATCATTTGCATACATCTCTGTTTAATGCCTATCCGTAATATGTGCATCAAATATTAATTTTCCTCATGGATTTCCTCAGAGAATCTTCCTTCAAACATACGGTGCAACTTACCAGTCACTAATATTTGTTAACCCAATAATAATGAATGTCTATAATACTTAAACCTGCAGCATTCTTGGTAACCTGACTGTTCTCACCTCTCTATATGTGTGTTCACTCTTCAAGTTGTATATCTTCACTATAGTGTATTATTGCATGTCTGTCCCTTTGGTGAGAAGAGTCACTTCCCAAGAGGGACCTGAGCTAAAAATTATCTCCAGCCAGGAAGGATCATGGACATTATGACCCTTCCAGTGATGTAACATTAAATGTCCTTCTTACCCACACTGCAGTAGCCATTCAGGAAGTTTATGATGGAGATAATTAGTGCTCACCATATCCAGCTTTCCTTTCTTTCCTGGGCACAAAGGAACATGTCCCAGGCACTTACAGTTAAGTGGATCCATATGACTAATTCTGGACAGTAGTCTGTGTAGTCTGTGACACAGCATTATTTGAGAGTGGGTGTCATCTCTGCAATTCTCCCTTTTGCATCTTTGGAAGCTATTTTTTCTGGATGGTGTAGCCACAAATTGGAAAGGGCCTGGATCCCCACTTGGAAGGGAACAGCCTTGAAAAGCTACCTGACCTAAAGGAGATGTGAGTGAGAAATAAACTTTTATGTGTAAGACCACTAAGGTTTCTGGGGTTATTTGTTACCTAAAAATAGCCAGTCCTGGGGCTTCCCTGGTGGCGCAGTGGTTGGGAGTCCGCCTGCCGATGCAGGGGACACGGGTTCGTGCCCTGGTCCGGGAAGATCCCACATGCGGCGGAGCAGCTGGGCCCGTGAACCATGGCCGCTGAGCCTGCGCATCCGGAGCCTGTGCTCTGCAATGGGAGAGGCCACGGCAGTGAGAGGCCCGCGTACCACAGAGGGGAAAAAAAAAAAGCCAATCCTGTTTTAATACAAGGGTGTTCCTACTCATTCATTTCATGTCACACATCCTGGAGCTACACGAAATCCCTTCTATCTGGAATCATTTGGGAGGCAAGTGCTCCACATTAGTGAATTTTCCAAATACCCGAATGGAACCAGTATGGAGGGGAGGTGAGATAAGGGGTTTGGAAAGTTTTTATTTGGCTGTGTATCTTTTTGTCCTATGGCCCTGGAACATGGTTAAATTGGGCCTGACAGCTAATTTAGGTTAACTTTCTCTTGGAGTGCTTTTGTGGGCTCTATGAAGGTGCTGTGCTGATAGCACCCTCTTCCATTTTTTTTGACCTAGGAAGATTCATCCTTATTCTAGACGGTAAGACTTGTGATTACTTTCTCAGTTTCCAGGCATCTTCTTACTCCTCCAGGTCACTCTATTGAGTAAGACCCAAGAAGACACCGTACTGATAGTGTCCTATGTGGCCCCCACCATCTATGGAAAACATTCCTGCATTGTTTGCCCTGATAAACACTGGAATAAAAGCTGGTCCCAACGTAGCAGTGCTCTCCTGATTCTGGGTCCCTACACTAATAAGTCAACCTCTTTCCTGCCTTCTACTTAGCCCACAGTCCTCTTTTGCTTTCTTAGACACAGGTTTTCTCCATGACATCTTCTGACTGCAAAGGACACATAAAATATCTCCAAGTGGTGCCCTGGAAGATTCCCTCACTAGCATTGAGGTAAGAAGATTGTAACTGTACTTCTACTTCATAGGAGGCCAGGTAGAGACTCACAGCAAGGCAAATGCACTCCTCAAAGGTATCTCCTTTCCCATTTTTTCTGTCTGACCCCACGTTTATCTTTGACTTGACTGAGGGTTTAAAGAGACCTGGACTAGTTTCTAAACCTGCACATGGTAACATACAGAGGGAAAATTCTATCTCAGGCTCATTTTGCCATTCTGATATGTACAGTACAAGTGCTTTAATTGATACTAAGATACAGCAAACAAGCCCCATGGCAACATCTTGTTACATGAAGCTTACCTTTTTAAAGCAGTGGATTCTTTCTATTTTAATAATTTTTCAGTGACACATATTTTAAGTGTGTGCTTAAATTATTTATAGATAACTAAAAATTTTTATTATGCATGTTAGTTATTATGCCTAAAAATTCATGCCTTTCGGGAGTACTAACATGTGTGAATTTGCTTATTTCTATATCAAATGGCCCCAAACGACTATGCTTTAATAGTTATGTCACATGAAGAAATTGAAGAAATTTGGGGTATATGTATGGAAGAAAAAGAAGACATATGAGAGGCTTCCGGGAAGATGGCATTAGAGTAAGACGCGGAGATCACCTTCCTCCCCACAGATACATCTGAAATACACAGATACCAGAAATACATCTACACATGGAACAACTCCTACAGAACACCTACTGAATGCAGGCAGAAGACCTCAGACCTCCCAAAAGGCAAGAAACCTCCCACGTACCTGGGTAGGGCAAAAGAAAAAAGAAACAACAGAGAAAAAAGAATAGGGACGGGACCCGCACAAGTGGGAGGGAGCTGTGAAGGAGGAAAGGTTTCCACACACTAGGAAGCCCCTTCGCGGGCGGAGACTGCGGGTAGCGGAGGCGGGAAGCTTCGGAGCCGCGGAGGAGAGCAAAGCAACAGGGGTGCGGAGGGCAAAGTGGAGAGATTCCCGCACAGAGGATCAGGGCCGACCGGCACTCACCAGTCCGAGAGGCTTGTCTGCTCACCCGTCGGGGCGGGTGGGGCTGGGATTTGAGGCTCGGGCTTCGCTCGGAGCGCCGGGAGAGGACTGGGGTTGGCGGCGTGAACACAGCCTGCAGGAGATTAGTGCACCATAGCTAGCCGAAAGGGCGTCCGGGGAAAAGTCTGGACCTGCAGAAGAGGCAAGAGACTTTTTCTTCCCTCTTTGTTTCCTGGTGCGCGAGGAGAGGGGATTAAGAGCGCTGCTTAAAGGAGCTCCAGAGACAGGCGCGAGCCGTGACTAAAAGCGCGGACCCCAGAGACGGGCATGAGACGATAAGGCTGCTGCTGCCACCACCAAGAAGCCTGTGTGCGAGCACAGGTCACTATCCACACCTCCCTTCCAGGGAGCCTGTGCAGCCCGCCACTGCCAGGGTCCCAGGATCCAGGGACAAATTCCCCGGGAAAACGCACGGCACGCCTCATGCTGGTGCAACGTCACTGTGGCCTCTGCTGCCGCAGGCTCGCCCTGCACTCCGTGCCCCTCCCTCCCCCCGGCCTGAGTGAGCCAGAGCCCCTGAATCAGCGGCTCCTTTAACCCCGTCCTGTCTGAGCGAAGAACAGACGCCCTCCGGCGACCTACAGACAGAGGCGGGGCCAAATCCAAAGCTGAGCCCCTGGGAGCTGTGAGAACAAAGAAGAGAAAGGGAAATCCCTCCCAGCAGCCTCAGAAGCAGCGGATTAAAGGTTCACAATCAACTTGATGTACCCTGCATCTGTGGAATACATGAATAGACAACGAATCATCCCAAATTGAGGAGGTGGACTTTGAGAGCAAGATTTATGATTTTTTCCCCTTTTCCTCTTTTTGTGAGTGTGTATGTGTATGCTTCTGTGTGAGATTTTGTCTGTATAGCTTTGCTTCCACCATTTGTCCTAGGGTTCTATCTGTCCATTTTGTTTTTTGTTTTTTTCTTAATAATTATGTTTTATTTTAATAACTTTATTTTATTTTACTTTATCTTCTTTCTTTCTTTTTTTCCTTCCTTCCCTTCTTCCTTCCTTCCTTCCTCCCTCCCTCCCTCCCTCCTTTCTTTCTTTCTTTCTACTTCTACTAATTCTTTCTCTCTACTTTTTCTCCCATTTATTCTGAGCCATGTGGATGAAAGGCTCTTGGTACTGCAGCCAGGAGTCAGTGCTGTGCCTCTGAGGTGGGAGAGCCAACTTCAGGACACTGGTCCACAAGAGACCTCCCAGCTCCACAAAATATCAAATGGTGAAAGTCTCCTAGAGATCTCCATCTCAAAACCAGCACCCAGCTTCACTCAACGACCAGCAAGCTACAGTGCTGGACATCCTATGCCAAACAACTAGCAAGACAGGAACACAACCCCACCCATTAGCAGAGAGGCTGCCTAAAATCATAACAAGTCCACAGACTTGTGTCATAACAAGTCCACAGACTTGTGTCCATAACACACCACCAGACATGGACCTGCCCACCAGAAAGACAAGATCCAGCCTCATCCACCAGAACACAGGCACTAGTCCCCTCCACCAGGAAGCCTACACAACCCACTGAACCAACCTTAGCCGCTGGGGACAGACACCAAAAACAACAGGAACTACGAACCTGCAGCCTGCAAAAAGGAGACCCCAAACACAGTAAGATAAGAAAAATGAGAAGACAGAAAAATACACAGCAGATGAAGGAGCAAGATAAAAACCCACCAGACCTAACAAATGAAGAGGAAATAGGCAGTCTACCTGAGAAAGAATTCAGAATAGTGATAGTAAAGATGATCCAAAATCTTGGAAATAGAATAGACAAAATGCAAGAAACATTTAACAGGGACCTAGGAGAACTAAAGATGAAACAAACGACGATGAACAACACAATAAATGAAATTTAAAATACTCTAGATGGGATCAATAGCAGAATAACTGAGGCAGAAGAATGGATAAGTGACCTGGAATATAAAATAGTGGAAATAACTACTGCAGAGCAGAATAAAGAAAAAAGAATGAAAAGAACTGAGGACAGTCTCAGAGACCTCTGGGACAACATTAAACACACCAACATTCAAATTATAGGGGTTCCAGAAGAAGAAGAGAAAAACAAAGAGACTAAGAAAATATTTGAAGAGATTATAGTTGAAAACTTCCCTAATATGGGAAAGGAAATAGTTAATCAAGTACAGGAAGCATAGAGAGTCCCATATAGGATAAATCCAAGGAGAAATATGCCAAGACACATATTAATCAAACTGTCAAAAATTAAATACAAAGAAAGCATATTAAAAGCAGCAAGGGAAAAACAACAAATAACACACAAGGGAATCCCCATAAGGTCAACAGCAGACCTTTCAGCAGAAACTCTGCAAGCCAGAAGTGACTGGCAGGACATATTTAAAGTGATGAAGGAGAAAAACCTGCAACCAAGATTACTCTACCCAGTAAGGATCTCATTCAGATTTGATGGAGAAATTAAAACCTTTACAGACAAGCAAAAGCTGAGAGAATTCAGCACCACCAAACCAGCTTTACAACAACTGCTAAAGGAACTTCTCTAGGCAAGAAACACAAGAGAAGGAAAAGACCTACAATAACAAACCCAAAACAATTAAGAAAATGGGAATAAGAACATACATACCGATAATTACCTTAAATGTAAATGGACTAAATGCTCCCACCAAAAGACACAGATTGGCTGAATGGATACAAAAACAAGACCCATATATTTGCTGTCTACAAGAGACCCACTTCAGACCTAGAGACACATACAGACTGACAGTAAGGGGATGGAAAAAAATATTTCATGCAAATGGAAACCAAAAGAAAGCTAGAGTAACAATTCTCATATCAGACAAAGTAGACTTTAAAATAAAGACTATTAGAAGAGACAAAGAAGGACACTACATAATGATCAAGGGATTGATCCAAGAAGAAGATATAACAATTGTAAATATTTATGCACCGAACATAGGAGCACCTCAATACATAAGGCAAACACTAACAGCCATACAAGGGGAAATCAACAGTAACACATTCATAGTAGGGGACTTTAACACCCCCACTTTCACCAATGGACAGATCATCCAAAATGAAAATAAATAAGGAAACACAAGCTTTAAATGATACATTAAACAAGATGGACTTAATTGATATTTATAGGGCATTCCATCCAAAAACAACAGAATACACATGTTTCTCAAGTTCTCATGGAACATTCTACAGGATAGATCATATCTAGGGTCACAAATCAAGCCTTGGTAAATTTAAGAAAATTGAAATTGTATCAAGTATCTTTTCCGACCACAATGCTATGAGACTAGATATCAATTACAGGAAAAGATATGTAAAAAATACAAACACATGGAGGCTAAACAATACACAACTTAATAACGAAGTGATCACTGAAGAAATCAAAGAGGAAATAAAAAAATACCTAGAAACATATGACAATGGAGACACGACGACCCAAAATCTGTGGGATGCAGCAAAAGCAGTTCTAAGAGGGAAGTTTATAGCAATACAATCCTACTTTAAGAAACAGGACACATCTCGAGTAAACAACCTAACCTTGCACCTAAAGCAATTAGAGAAAGAAGAACAAAAAAACCCCAAAGTTAGCAGAAGGAAAGAAACCATAAAAATCAGATCAGAAATAAATGAAAAAGAAATGAAGGAAACGAAAGCAAAGATCAATAAAACTAAATGCTGGTTCTTTGAGATAAACAAAATTGATAAACCATTAGCCAGACTCATCAAGAAAAAAAGGGAGAAGACTCAAATCAATAGAATTAGAAATGAAAAAGGAGAAGTAACAACTGATACTGCAGAAATACAAAAGATCATGAGAGATTACTACAAGCAACTCTATGCCAATAAAATGGACAACCTGGAAGAAATGGACAAATTCTTAGAAATGCACAACCTGCCGAGACTGAGCCAGGAAGAAATAGAAAATATAAACAGACCAATCACAAGCACTGAAATTGAAACTGTGATTAAAATTCTTCCAACAAACAAAAGCCCAGGATGAGATGGCTTCACAGCCGAATTCTATCAAACATTTAGAGAAGAGCTAATACTTATCCTTCTCAAACTCTTCCAAAATATAGCAGAGGGAGGAACACTCTCCAACTCATTCTACGAGGCCACCATCACCCTGATACCAAAGCTAGACAAGGATGTCACAAAGAAAGAAACCTACAGGCCAATATCACTGATGAACATAGTTGCAAAAATCCTCAACAAAATACTAGCAAACAGAATCCAACAGCACATTAAAAGGATCATACACCATGATCAAGTGGGGTTTATTCCAGGAATGCAAGAATTCTTCAATATATGCAAATCAATCAATCTGATACACCATATTAACAAACTGAAGGAGAAAAACCATATGATCATCTCAATAGATGCAGAGAAAGCTTTTGACAAAATTCAACGCCCATTTATGATAAAAACCCTGCAGAACGTAGGCATAGAGGGAACTTTCCTCAACATAATAAAGGCCATGTATGACAAACCCACAGCCAACATTGTCCTCAATGGTGAAAAACTGAAAGCATTTCCACTAGGATCAGGAAAAAGACAAGGTTGCCCACTCTCACCACTCTTATTCAATATAGTTTTGGAAGTTTTAGCCACAGCAATCAGAGAAGAAAAGGAAATAAAAGGAATACAAATCGGAAAAGAAGAAGTAAAGCTGTCACTGTCTGCAGATGACATACTCTACATAGAGAATCCTAAAGACGCTACCAGAAAACTACTAGAGCTAATCAATGAATTTGGTAAAGTAGCAGGATACAAAATTAATGCAAAGAAATCTTTTGCATTGCTATACAATAATGATGAAAAATCTGAAAGAGAAATTAAGAAAACGCTCCCATTTACCATTGCAACAAAGAGAATAAAATACCTAGGAATAAACCTACCTAAGGAGACAAAAGACCTGTATGCAGAAAATTATAAGACACTGATGAAAGAAATTAAAGATGTTACAAATAGATGGAGAGATATACCATGTTCTTGGATTGGAAGAATCAACATTGTGAAAATGACTCTATGACCCAAAGCAATCTACAGATTCAATGCAATCCCTATCAAACTACCACTGGCATTTTCCACAGAACTGGAACAAAAAATTTCACAATTTGTATGGAAACACAAAAGACCCCGAATAGCCAAAGCAACCTTGAGAACGAAAAATGGAGCTGGGGTAATCAGGCTCCCTGACTTCAGACTATACTACAAAGCTACAGTAATCAAGACAGTATGGTACTGGCACAAAAACAGAAAGATAGATCAATGGAACAGGGTAGAAAGCCCAGAGATAAACCCATGCACATATGGTCACCTTATTTTTGATAAAGGAGGCAGGAATGTACAGTGGAGAAAAGACAGCCTCTTCAATAAGTGGTGCTGGGTAAACTGGACAGATACATGTAAAAGTATGAGATTAGATCACTCCCTAACACCATACACAAAAATAAGCTCAAAATGGATTAAAGACCTAAATGTAAGGCCAGAAACTATCAAACTCTTAGAGGAAGACATAGGCAGAACACTCTATGACATAAATCACAGCAAGATCCTTTTTGACCCACCTCCTAGAGGAATGGAAATAAAAACAAAAATAAACAAATGGGACCTAATGAACCTTCAAAGCTTTTGCACAATAAAGGAAACCATAAACAAGACCAAAAGACAACCCTCAGAATGGGAGAAAATAGTTGCAAATGAAGCAACTGACAAAGGAGTAATCTCCAAAATTTATAAGCAGCTCATGCAGCTCAAGAACAAAAAAACAAACAACCCAATCCAAAAATGGGCAGAAGATCTAAATAGACATTTCTCCAAAGAAGATATACAGACTGCCAACAAACACATGAAAGAATGCTCAACATCACTAATCATTAGAGAAATGCAAATCAAAACTACAATGAGGTATCACCTCACACCGGTCAGAATGGCCATCATCAAAAAATCTACAAACAATACATGCTGGAGAGGGTGTGGAGAAAAGGGAACCCTCTTGCACTGTTGGTGGGAATGTAAATTGATACAGCTACTGTGGCAACAGTATGGAGGTTCCTTAAAAATCTACAAATAGAACTACCATATGACCCAGGAATCCCATTACTGGGCATATACCCTGAGAAAACCATAATTCAAAAAGAGTCATGTACCAAAATGTTCATTGCAGCTCTATTTACAATAACCAGGAGATGAGCAACCTAAGTGTCCATCAACAGATGAATGGATAAAGAAGATGTGGCACATATATACAATGGAATATTACTCAGCCATAAAAAGAAACGAAATTGAGTTATTTGTAGTGAGGTGGATGGACCTAGAGTCTGTCATACAGAGTGAAGTAAGTCAGAAAGAGAAAGACAAATATCGTATGCTAACACGTATATATGGAATTTAAGGGAAAAAATGTCATGAAGAACCCAGGGGTAAGACAGGAATAAAGACACAGACTTACTAGAGAATGGACTTGAGGATATGGGGAGGGGGAAGGGTAAGCTGTGACAAAGCAAGAGAGAGGCATGGACATGTATGGACATGTATACACTATCAACCGTAAGGTAGATAGCTAGTGGGAAGCAGCCACATAGCACAGGGAGATCAGCTCGGTGCTTTGTGACTGCCTGGAGGGGTGGGATAGGGAGGGTGGGAGGGAGGGAGACGCAAGAGGGAAGAGATATGGGAACATATGTATATGTGTAACTGATTCACTTTGTTATAAAGCAGAAACTAACACACCATTGTAAAGCAATTATACTCCAATAAAGATGTAAAAAAAAAAAAAAGAAGACATATGAGAGATATAAAACCATTCTTTAAACATTTGAAGGGTTATCTGTAGAAGAGAGATTAGAATTATTTTATGTTGACCTGGGGGCAGAATCAGAACCAATCCATGTGGAATTTTGGCTCAACATGAGAATGAACTTTCTGATGAGTAAAACTGTGGCATCAACTGGCTGGCCATTTACCAAACCTGTTTCTCCTCATCCTGGACATGTAGTTAGACAACATTTCCCAGCCTCCCTTGCAGTTATGTGTGTCCATGTGATCGAGTTCTGACCAATGGAATGTGATATTTGTTGTTTCAGGCCTGGTCCATAAATACCCTTCTCGTACAATCTTCCATGCTCTTTCTCCCTCCACCAGCTTGATGCTTGTGATTCTGAAAGTCTGAAAGCTAGATGTCAAAGATGGGAGAAGCCTGGACCCTGAATCAGTGCTTAGAAGGGAGCCTGTAACCGATCAGGTAATCTACTTTGAACTTTACTAACTATATTTGACTAGATTATTTGTTACAGATACTAGCACTGCCGTAACTAACTTAATAACTGTGAAAACATAATGGGCTCCATTGGGAAGTTCTTTCTGTGACCAAGGTATCCCTTCAGCAAGGGTGACTTAGAAGGAATTAAACATTTGCACAAGGGTTGAATTACATGTTCTGAGATTCCCTCTAATCCTGAGATTTTTATTATTTTATTCACTCTAATATTTTTCGAACTTACTGTACTCTCAGACTTTCATTTAACAGTTGAGAGCATGGCTCCTTTTAATGGTCCTCAAATTTCTCTTCCAATTTGCTGCTTCTAAACTGCTCTGAATATTTTAGACAACCAAACTTGTTAACTCTGGCCTTGAAATAACAATCAGTATGCAAAGGGCAGTATATGAATTTTTATATAGAGAGAATGATTCTCATTTTGCAATTTATTTACATGCATATGCACACAAAAGAAAAAAGATTAGAATGAAATACAGTAAGTCCCCTACATATGAACCTTCAAGTTGTGAACTTTCAAAGATGCAAACATGTGTTCGCATGTCCAATCATGTAAGTTAGTTCACGTGTCTGGCATACATTGTCACGTGTGTGCATCCTCTGCAAGTGGCTGTGCTTTTGTGTACTTTACTGTACAGTAGTGTACAGAGTACAGTAGTAGAGTGTCTTTATTTCAAGCCCAGGAAGTCCAGAAGAAAGCGTAAAAACAGCGGTGATGTAGCTGGTACTGCTAAGAAGCACCAAGCGATAACGATGGAAACAAAAGTGAAAACAATTGAGAGAGTGGAGCAAGGCGAAAAGATGGTAGACGTCATTCATTCTTATAACATGAATCGTTCACCCATTGGCCCAATTCTAAAAAACAAGGACAAGATCATGGAACATGTGAAGTCTGCTGTGCTGATGAAGTCGACAATAATACTGAAAAAGTGAATAAGAAGAAGACAGTAATATGGAAGAAGAAAAATGATGGAGGAGATGGAGAAACTTCTCAGTGTGAGGATGCAGGATCAGCATCAGAGTCGAGTCCCACTCAGCTTAATGCTGATTCAAGAGAAAGCTAAAAGCCTTTATGAAGACTTGAAGAAGAAACATGGCAAAGAATCAGAGGGTGCATTTTTAATGCCAGCCATGCCTGGTTTCGTTGGTTCAAGGCTAGAGCCAAACGTCACAATGTAAAAGTAAGTGGCGAGGCAACGAGTCAGATACCATAGCTGTCTGGGAATTTCCTGAAATGCTTCAAGAAATTATTGATGAAGGCGCATATTTACCTGAGCAGGTTTTTTTTTTTTTTTTTTGGCGGTACGCGGGCCTCTTACTGTTGTGGCCTCTCCCGTTGCGGAGCACAGGCTCCGGATGCGCAGGCTCAGCGACCATGACTCACGGGCCCAGCCGCTCCGCGGCATGTGGGATCTTCCCAGACCGGGGCACGAACCCGTGTCCCCTAGCATCGGCAGGCGGACTCTCAATCACTGCGCCACCAGGGAAGCCCCTGAGCAGGTTTTTAATGTGGATGAGACACGAATGTACTGGAAGAGGATGACAGACCGAAGTTATATCAGTAAGGAGGAAAAGTTGATTCCAAGCTATAAAGCAGCAAAAGACAGGCTAACTCTGTTGTTAGGTGGCAATGATTCTGGTGATATGAATCTGAAGCCTCTCTTAATTTATCATTCAGAGAACCCAGGAGCCCTTAAAAACATAGCCAAGGGCTCTCTTTCTGTTGTGTGAAAGAGTAACCCCAAACCCTGGTTTACACAGGCCATTTTCCAGGACTGGTTTTTCCACCACTTTATCCCAGAGGTAGAGAAATATTGCTTAGAGAAGGACATTCCATTCAACATTCTTTTGCTGCTCGACAGTGCTCTGGGCTACCTCCCATTCCTGGACGACTTTCACCAACGTCAAAGTAGTGCATCTGCCACCGAATACTATGTCACTCATCCAACCTATGAACCAAGGAGTTGTAGTGACTTTCAAGAAATACTATTTACGACACACTTCTCATCAGACAGTAAAGGCAAGTGACGAATCAAGAACAACCTTGCAACAATTTTGGAAGACTATAACAGTTACAAGGCCATAAGAAATTTGACTTTGCTTGGCGTGAGTTTACAGCCGTCACCATGTATGGGGTTTGGAAGAACCTTTGCCCACAGTTTGTTCACGATTTTCGTGGATTTGAGAAGGTGGATGAGGAGTCCAAAAAGGTCTTCAGCAGTTTAGTGACCCTCAGCGAGAAGCTGGAGCTAGATCTGCAAGAGGACGACTTCATTGAACTCCTTGCTGTGCAACACGAGGAGCCTACTAATGAAGACCTGATGGAATTGGAGGCCCAGAGAAAGGATGAAGAGAGACAAGAGGAAGAAGAAGTAACTGAAGAACCGAAGAGATTCATGACACAGGAAAAGGCAAGGGGATTTTCTTTATTTGAGGAGGCACTGTTAGTTTTGGGCCACAGGACCCGAACGTAGAATGGTACATGAAGGTTGCAGCAGCTGTTCAGAACGCAGTCCAGTGCTACTGTGTCATCTATGATGAGAAAAAAAGAGCTACTACCCAGACATCACTGGATTGTTTTTTCAAGGGGGTAGGTAGAATTGAACCCAGCAAGGAACCAGAACCTGTGCCATCAACGTCAGGCATGAGTGAAAGTGCAGGTTGCACTCCGTTTCCTATTGCTGAAGATCCTTCAGCTCTACCATCTCCCACCTCCTCTCCCTCCTCCAGTCAGTAACTCTTCTTGCCTGTTCACTCGATGCCAGCCCCTGTATGCCGGCTGTTGTGCTGCACTACTGTACTTCTCAAGGTGCTGTACTGTAAGATTAAAAGTGTTTTTTGTGTGTTTTTTTATGTATTATTTGTGTGAAAAGTATTGTAAATCTATTACAGTACAGTACTATATAGCCGATTGTGTTATTTGGGGACCTAGGCTTACTTTGTTGGACTTAACGAACAAATTGGACTTATGAACACACTCTCAAAACAGAACTCATTCATAGGTAGGGGACTTACTGTACACAAGATAGCAAAAGTGGTAATTTCTGTGTTCTGGGATTACTGTTAATGTTTAACATTTTTCTTTAAACTTTCCTGTACTATATTTTATTTAAACTAAAAAAGAAAAACAGATTTTTTTTCATAATCTAAAAAAATCTAATAACTATTAAGGTTACTTTAAACATTTAAAATAAATAGATTTTAAGTTAAACCTATGAGGTATGACATAAGAATACAGCTCTGACTGTGGATTTTGTCATCAACATTATGTCCAGATGGTGAAACTCTAGAGTGAAGAGTTCAGGTGATCTGCGACATGACCTCCAGTTGAGGGATGCTGCTCTACTGTACACACACCTCAGTTTTAACTTTATCCATCACCTGGCCTCCATTTCTCATTGCTCTATAAAAAGGAAGAGCAAGGGAGAAGCAGCTGACAGTAGGACTATTTATCCCATTCTTTATGGCTCATTTCATTAACTGATTGTTTACATACTACCTATTGTGACCTCGTGGAAATCTTTGATTGGAACAATTATTCACAATTGCAGGCCTTAAATGAACGCCTTTTTTGATGGATAACTTGATGGGGTATTACTTTTTATTCCCCCAGAATTCTAATTGGATAACTCTCATTATAGCTCTCCTTTGTTTTATTACTCCCCAAGTCCCAATTTACCTTTCGATTACTTTTTGGTTTATTTGTTTTTCCCCTAAAATCTGCAGCTATCATTTTACATATGATGTTTCTCTGATCTATTTTATTTCTATCCTTAAAATGACTCAAAAACTAGCCATGGAAGAAAAGTCAATTTTTGCAATATAATTAGACAACGGAAAATCTGATTGGTTGTCTCCTCATGCCTCTAAATCACAGGGAAAGTCTATAGATTAACATGCCTAATTTGGAGATGCCAAGTTAGTTATGAGAAGAGCCAGCCTGGGGTTTACCCAAACTGTACTCAGTGCCATATCTCTGCCACTGGTGATGGACCACTGTTCTTTCCAAGTTCATATGTTTCCATAGACTGGGTTTTCATGGTTTTGGCCAAGTATGCTAAAGAGCCTTGGTACGTCTATGGTGAGCAGAGAGTTTTTAGCAATGAAATGATTCAAGCAGCTCTGAATCATTCTGAACACAGAGAACAAATGTTATAGGAGCCTTGAACCTGGTGTGTCTAGGCTGTTCCTGCAAATGGTTGACAGTTAAGTCCAGATGGCTCAAAGAAGCCTTCCTGGATCTTGACTGAGACCAAACGGGTATATTATGCCTACACTTAGAAATATTTTTTAGACCAAAAATCAGCAATTGGCTCTGACAGCATAAGGAAGATAAAGGTATTCAACATAGATAATGATGATGATGATGGTGACAACTAAAACTTTGAGGGCACTGTTCTTGTTTTTTTTTTTTTTTTTTTTCCGGTACGCAGGCCTCTCACTGCTGTGGCCTCTCCCATTGTGGAGCACAGGCTCCGGACACGCAGGCTCAGCGGCCATGGCTCACGGGCCCAGCCACTCCGTGGCATGTGGGATCTTCCCGGACCGGGACACGAACCCGTGTCCCCTGCATCGGGGGGCACTGTTTTTTACATGTATCAGTTATTTAATTCTCACAGCAATCCTGGGTGGTAAATATGTAAACAATCAGTTAATTAAATGAGTCATGGGAAATAAAATAAACATTATTTTTTTTTTTACATCTAGAATAAACACAGTTTCTCCCTTGCATTCTCTTTTAATAGAGAAAGGAGAATTGGAGGCAAGTGAGGAATGTTAGTATTCCTATATCACAGATGAGAAAGCTGAAGCACAGAGAAATCAAATTGCCTGTCCAAAGTTATATTGAATATTTAACATTGGAGGTTAAATTAGGGGACATATTTGATACTGGAGACATGACATGGGTGTAATGATAATAATTTTCCTTTTCATACATTACATCTAATCTTTGTAATAACCCTGGCAGGTAGGAATACCATCCCCATTTTACAGTGAGGAAACTGAGGCTCAGTTTTAGTGAGTTATTCATGGTTGCATAGCAAGAAATTGGTGGAGCCACAGGAGATACTCAGCTTTCTTTGGCAAAAAAGCTTGCACTGTTTTACTAGATCGCACCGCCAGACACATACTTCCTAAAGTTGGTCCCAGACCTTCTTTCTTTCTATTCCCTCCCTTTTCATAACTTGCCCAAATGTTAGTCAAGGATATAATTCAAGAAAATGAGAAAAATCGGATTTCAAGTAGATTAGAAAACAGGAAAATTGCCTTGTTTTTTTCTCTTCTGGATTTAGATATGGGGTTTAGAGTAGAATACTCTAGCTGTTTAAGAGTGAATAAATAGTAATAATGCTAGTCAAATAGCATCACCAGGTAGATGAGAAAAGATGAAAAGAATAGAGGAAATGAAATGTAGCTTAATATGATTGAGGATAGGCTTGCAATAGGAGGAAATAGGTATTGATGGAATGGAAGTCTGGGAAGACTTAACAGAACAATTAATTGAAAATTAGACTCAAAGAGCATTGTGTAATATATATACAAGATCAGTTACACAATACATACAGTTTAAGGATCAGAGCCACTCCTTTATAAACACACATACACACACACGCAAACACATGCACACATATCCTTATCTAATGAGGTAGGTCTCTCAAGGAAAGAGTCTTTTTCTGCATGTGTAGTCTTTCAGGAGAGAGAAATGAATGATAATAGCATAAATTGATAGCAATTATTAGTTCAAAGCACTACCCATCATGTTCATTTCAGATTTAATATTTCAGATTCAATAGTACAAATGCAGGATAGTATTTTAACATGATTTACAAGCATTTTCGATAAAAATAATTGAAAAACATTAGAAAAGTCTTTTGGTTTATTTTCCAATTGCATCTTTCATGTAGAAATTTTGGCAAAAAAAAAATAATGTGAAAGGAAAAATAATTTTTTTTATTAATCCTTTCCAGAAATAAGTATTGCTAAATCTCTGGTATAAATATATACATGTATTTATTCAGCAGGTAGAAGAAATGCTATTAAAAATTAAAAACTGACTGCAGTTGCTCCTGCCTTCTAGATTAATGGCAAAATTCTTATCCAGTTGATAGATTATTATTCTGGTTTATTTGCAGAGAAGGAGGAGGAAAAGCTATTGATGGATCTTTTTGGTGACAATAGATAATGTTGTTACCATATACCACCAACACACTTAACACAGAACACAATTTAGATGGGCAAGTGAAGGACAAAGGAGGAGCTGTATGTTCAGGACAAAGGACGAGGAAAAGTAGAAGGACATTCGGTAGCTCAGATTTCAGGGAGGTCTAGCAACATGGTGGGAGGCTGTGGGTACACAAAGCAACAGGGCCAGTGAGAAACTGAAAAGAAATGCAAGACTGATGGTTGCCAGATTTCTAGGTCTGGCAACATCTGCCTTTGAACTGGAAATTGCTTCCTGTCCTATATTTTATCTATTGATTCTTCTCCAACCCAATTTTCTATTAAAATTTCAGTAAAATTCCATTACACAAAAAAGCTTTGTGTCTGTGATACTTTGGATGAAAATTATGTACAATGCATTTAAAAATCAATATCATATTGTACATATAGAAATTTTTCTTATTGAAGAGCTAACTTTTAAATAATGAATCCCTTAGTTTTGGTATGTATTTTGATATGGACATGAATATATTTAGGCATATATCTTTGTATAGAATTCTATTTTCTTAATGACAAATGTCCAAAGTCAAGACACAGCTTGGCTGCCATTGACACATTTTGTTAAGAAACAGTTATGATTGTTATATCTTTATTCACACGTTTTATTCTCTTCCAGTTAATCAACTTGTACATATAGTTATCAATCCTGGCAGTTTCACTCAAGTTGATTCACCATATGATAGCTAAAGTTGCCACCAAAGTAGCCCTAACCCTTCTGAGTTCTGAGTCCTTCTCAGACTTGGTCTGCTTAGAGATTTGAACATCCTTGCCTTTGACCTTGAGCCCTTCTGAGTCTGCTGACCTCTAAACCTGGCAGTGGAACAGGTTAGAGGAGCTGAGCAGCAAAGTCAGTAAAGGTCAGCTGAACCAAAGTGGTTAAACGTGGGGATCTTGCCCTCAGCTCCATTCATGCTGGTCATTGAGGTGCCTATGGAAGTCAGAAGGGTCTTGAGAAATGATATTTTTCCAGCTGTAAATATTAACTTATTTGGTCCTTGTATTATCTGTGAAATATAATTGTTATTATTATTCTCTCTACAAAGATGAAAAAACAGACTCAGACCAGCTCCTGGTCATGAGCTAATATGTGGCAACCTAAGGTTCTTTTAGCTTGTTTTGCTCCTGTTCCTGCTCCCAAATTCTTGAAAATCCTGAAGAACAAACATAATATAGTTTGAATTATATCTCCCTGATTTTATCTCTCTCTTCCTCTTCTCACTCTGGTGCAGTTGTTAAGGGGATTTAGGCCAAAAGGAAGTGGGAGGAAAGGAAGGTGTCACAATGGGACTTTGTACCTAAGAGTTAACTACACCCTTCTGGAAGCAGAACCGAGGAATGTCTGAAATCTTAGACTGTGAGTCTGATGCTTGTGGGGATTTTGTGGTCTCCTAAAATATTAATGACCCATCACCAAAATATAACAAAATAGAATAGAAGTACTCCGTGTGACTTCTAAGTTTGAGATGCACTCATCTCTACTTCCCCAGAGTCAAGTATTTCACAAACATTTTCTTAGTCATCTAGCACAGTTTTATTCATTCCGCCTTGAAGAGGAAAAAAATCTGAAATTCAAAAAGACTGCAAATTTGGGTCAAGGTCATATTAAAGAAAGACTATAATGAAAGCAGGCATAATTTAGTTAAGTTCTGATTCATCTGGGCAAATGCCTAAGGCTATAGACTGCTGTGTGGCAATAGCCTTCTATTTGCTCTACTTCTTCTTCCCTATCTCTCTACTTCCTCTTCCTTCCCTCTACTTCCAACCTTCCTATCTCTCTGAAGAGTAAATAGCATGTAGTTTCGCGTGGTATTTCATGTTTGCCCCTAATCTAGCTTTTCAGCTTTCACCAAACACTTTCTGAGCTGTGCACATCCTGTGCATTTTTAGGTCTCCATGGCTTTCCAAACGATGTTCCTGCCTCCTTGAAGCCCTTCCATCCATCTCCAGTTTCCACAGGCCCTTTGCTTCAAGACTCACCTCCATGATTAGCCACTTAAGAAGCTTTCCCCAATCGCTGTTTCTCCCACTCCATAGTATTTTTTTCCTCTTTTACATCCCTTTCTACCATTGTAGGGGATATCTTTGTTTTGACTATCCTGAGACCTGGCTACACCAATTTTTGTTCTTTCAACATTTGCTGTGATTTTTTTCAATGGCAGTTCCTTTATTCTTATGGTTTCTTCTGGCCACATTTGACTGGTCTAGATGGGGCTCCCATCTACAGTCAGAAGTTTATTAATCAGCCTTAAGATTTTTTCAACCAGAATTGAGGAAAAAAATAGTCAGGTTCTCTCTGGTGGCCAAAGTTGTTGGGAGTCAGATTTGGGAAATGTAGGCAGCCTGCCATGTGCTTCCACAGAGAACAGTACTGCCTAAGCTGCTGAGCAATGAAAAATAAGGAGTTGGAGAAAAGAAATAAAATGCTGGCAACATCCAAGTCCTGTTTCCCGTGGTTTCTGAGTTGAACCTTCCTTGCAGACCATGAGCCAATTTGCCAGTTTGTTACCTGTTGTCTCTTAGCTCCAACCTACATTTCTTTAGTCTATATACTGCATTTCCTAGACCCCTATACCAACAGGCTCTTTGATAGTTTGCAGGAGGCACTAGAGAAGGATAAGAAGGCCCCAGAAGAGCAGGGTCTTCTTTTCTGTTTTCTGGTCGTTATTATCAGTGTCTTCCCAGCGTGACAGTTTGCTACAGCTTCCAGCTTCTTTGACACTCCCAGTAGCTGATTTATTGCACCCCCTCAGAGAGCTGGAGTGGGAATGGCCCCTTCCTCAAAGTCTGAGCACCAGCTCAACATTCACTGCTCTGAGATCCAGGGTTCTAGAAATGCACCCCTTCTCTTTTGGCCCCCTGGTCTGGAGGAGGTAGCTTCTTCTTGCAGTTACCATATCTGTTCCATCTTTGCCCTTTCAGCTTTCCAACATCTGTGAAACTATTTCCTATATATTATTCCCTCAGATAGCTAATTGTGATTTCTGTCTTTCTGACACATCCATTAAAAAAAACTCCCCTTTGGCTATTTGGGGACTTTTGTGTTTCCATACAAATTGTAAAATTTTTGATTCTACTTCTGTGAAAAATGTCATTGGTAATTTGATAGGGATTGCACTGAATCTGTAGATTGCTTTGGGTAGTACAGTCATTTTCACAGTGTTGATTCTTCCAATCCAAGAACATGGTATATCTCTCCATCTGTTGGTATCATCTTTGATTACTTGTATCAGTGTCATAGTTTTCTGAATACAGGTCTTTTGCCTCCTTAGGTAGGTTTATTCCTAGGTATTTTATTCTTTTGATTGCAATCGTAAATGGGAGTGTTTCCTTAAATTCTCTTTCTGATTTTTCATTGTTAGTGTATAGGAATGCAAGAGATTTCTGTGCATTAACTTTGCATCCTGCTACTTTACCAAATTCATTAATTAGCTCTAGTAGTTTTCTGGTGGCACCTTTAGGATTTTCTATGTATAGTATCAAATAGCCAAAGCAATCTTGAGAAAGAAAAATGGAGCTGGAGGAATCAGGCTCCCTGACTTCAGACTATACTACAAAGCTACAGTAAGCAAGACAGTATGGTATTGGCACAAAAACAGAAATATAGAGCAATGGAACAGGATAGAAAGCCTAGAGATAAACCCATGCACGTATGGTCACCTTATCTTTGATAAAGGAAGCAAAAATGTACAATAGAGAAAAGACAGCCTCTTCAATGAGTGGTGCTGGGAAAACTGGACAGCTACATGTAAAAGAATGAAATTAGAACACTCCCTAACACCATACACAAAAATAAACTCAAAATGGATTAAAGACCTAAATGTAAGGTCAGACACTATAAAACTCTTAGAGGAAAACATAGGCAGAACACTCTATGACATAAATCACAGCAAGATCCTTTTTGACCCACCTCCTAGAGTAATGGAAATAAAAACAAAAATAAAGAAATGGGACCTAGTGAAACTTCAAAGCTTTTGCACAGCAAAGGAAACCATACACAAGATGAAAAGGCAACCCTCAGAATGGGAGAAAATATTTGCAAACGAAGCAACTGGCAAAGGATTAATCTCCAAAATATACAAGCAGCTTATGCAGCTCAATATAAAAAAAAAAAAAAAGAACAACCCAATCCAAAAATGGGTGAAAGACCTAAATAGACATTTCTCCAAAGAAGACATACAGGTGGCCAAGAGACACATGAAAGGATGCTCAACATCACTAATCATTAGAGAAAAGCAGATCAAAACAACCGTGAGCTACCACCTCACACCAGTCAGAATGGCCATCATCAAAAAATCTACAAACAATAAATGCGGGAGAGGATGTGGAGAAAAGAGAACCCTCCTACACTGTTGGTGGGAAGGTAAATTGATAGAGCCACTGTGGAGAACAGTATGGAGCTTACTTAAAAAAACTAAAAGTAGAACTACCATATGGCCCAGCAATCCCATTACTGGGCATATGCCCTGAGAAAACCATAATTCAAAAAGATACATGTACCTCAAAATTCATTGCAGCACTATTTACAATAGCCAGGACATGGAAGCAACCTAAATGTCCATCGACAGATGAATGGATAAAGATGTGACACATATATACAATGGAATATTACTCAGCCCTAAAAAGGAACGAAATTGAGTTATTTGTAGTGAGGTGGATGGACCTAGAGACTGTCATACCGAGTGAAGTAAGTCAGAAAGAGAAAATCAAGCACTGTATGCTAATGTATATATATGGAATCTAAAAATATGGTACTGATGAACCTAGGGGCCGGACGGGAATAAACACACAGACGTAGAGAACAGACTTGAGGACACAGTGGGGATAGGGAAAACTAGGATGAAGCGAGAGAGTAGCATTGACATATATACACTACCAAATGTAAAATAGATAGCTAGTGGGAAGCAGCTGCATAGCACAGGGAGATCAGCTCGATGCTTTGTGACCACCTAGAGGGGTGGGATAGGGAGGGTGGGAGGGAGGCCCAAGAGGGAGGGGATATGGAGTTATATGTATACATATAGCTGATTCACTTTGTTGTACAGCAGAAACTAACATAACATTGTAAAGCAATTATACTCCAATAAAGGTGTAAAAACAAAACAAAACAAAACAAAACAAAACTCCCCTTTTTTTTAAGGTGGTTCAAACTGAGGTTCTGTCACTTACTATCATATCCTTCCTGACCAACACAAGCATGCTTTATGGTTACTGTTTAGAGTAGCAGCCACTCTGTCCTTAATGTTTACTATATGCAAAGCACTGTGTAACTACTTCATATGAATACTTTTATTTAATACTCTCATTGTTATGAGATAAGCATACTAACCAAAGAGGCCCCCTTCTGCACTCATCTGTTATCTTTACCTGGCTCCGTACACACACACACGCACACACACACACACACACACGCTCACACACTGTGTTCCCACAGGTACCCAGAGGCACATAAACCCTTTCCCTTTCTCTATCAGCAGTTATATGGGCAGACTTCATACCTGTTATCAAGGAACTGGCTTATTTCTAATACCAAAGGAAAAAGGGTTTCTGCATGACTGAATGAAGTGCATCTGATATGTGAGTGATATTGTCAAAAATACCAGACCAACCATGTACATACTCTCTACTGGTCCCTCCACCAGTCTGGTAACTGTGGAAGGCAGACCTGGGACAAGGGGCCCTGGGCTTTGAATAGACTATCTTTGCTTTCCAGAAACTTATTTTAAAAACGAAGCCTTGCAAAGGAACTTTTGAATTTCCAAGGCCAGGGACAGAGGGCCTTGATCTCATCTAACATGTTAAAGGTCCAAGTCTTTTATCTGGGTACCTTCCTATAGATAGGAGGTAACCACGGTCCAGGAATAACTGCAGAACAAGTCCAATATAGAATCATTCACTGGGCGCCAGAACATTCTGTTTTGATTCCTGATTCTAATACAGCATCCTCACTGTGTTATATTCTTGTTGTTCAATCTAGTAAAGCTTTTTTCATAAGGGGTGTGATTTATACATAATATTTGGAGATAATTGCCTAGCAGGGACCAGTAATAATTCGATGAAGGGCCAAGTCCTTCACTTGTTTTTTTTTCACATCTGAGAGCACTGAGGCATAGTAAGGTTGATAAACTTACCAAAGACCACACTATTAAAAAGTGAAAGATCTAAGCTCTGAAACGATATGGCTCAAACCTCATGCTTTTAACCATTATATCTCACTGCTTATCTCTTCAAAACTGTGATCAATACATGATTTCTTTTTATCCCTTCTCCACTCTTTAATCTTGCCCTCAATTTATAGGGCAGTGCCTTGCACTGACCAGAAACTCAAAGATTAAATGTTGAATATCTTTTTAAAAAGCACAAACAACCACCCTCTGTGAACTTAATCATCCTCCTCTTTGCTCTGAGGGCTTTGACGAAGGCCCAAGCATTCACCAGGCAATCACATCTCTGAGACCTCTGCCTCGTCTCATCCAGAGCTGTTCTTTTTTCTGTGTTGTATAGTGTATCATCTGTTTTACATAAGATGTTGTCCAAGAAAAGGGCTTCTGCTACCAAAACAACTTTAAAATCCTCTGATATAGAAGATTCTTCAAACTGCCTAAACTCATTCCTGTATGTATATATATATATATATATAGTAGGAACAAGTAAAAGGGAGTCTATATATATATATATATATATATATATATATACATGTATAATTTCTTTTCCCAGACACTTACCCATCTATGGTACTTAAAAAGTTGAGCTGCTAAATCCTTAGGGACAGGCCACTAGTACTATAATACTGATGGCAGTAGAAAGAGGTGAAAATTGGGTGGTAACAAAGGTGGCAGAGTACATGGCAGAACAAGAGTGTTTCTCTTGCTGCACATCTTCAGAGGAAACATGATTCATGTGCCTGCACCTCCAAGTGGCATTGCTGGCAAGGATGAAACCTCTGGGACTGGCAGGACAGAGATCAATGGAATTGCTTAGAGGACGCTGTCCAGCCTGGCTTCTGCTAGGTTCACTTTCTCAGTTTTTTCTGGTCGCTGTTCACCTGTCACCTCCATAGAGAGCCTGCCCCTGACATGCTATCTATCAAAACATCTTCTCCCATTAGTCTTCCAGCCCTACTCTGCTGCATTTGTCTTAACTTTTTTATCTCTACCTGAATTATATTATATATTTGCGTTTTTTATTTGTTTACTGTTGGTCTCCGTGCACTAGAATGTAAGCTCTGTGAGGGCAGGCACTTTGTCTCTTATATTCACTCGTTTCCCCAGTGCCTTAAACACTCAATTCAACATTTTGTTGATGGATGGATAAATGAATTCCAGATCTTGTACTCGTCTTTGGCAGAGCTAAAGCTCTACAACTTTATGCATTTCAGAAAGGGTTTGGAACATACCCCTGGCCTATGGGGTTTTTTCCTTCTTTGCCAAATTAGGCTAAAAATGACTTTTCCTATCACGATTATTAAGTTTACACTGTGCATCTATGTTCACAACTATCGGGGAGATAGAAATCCTTAGTAACTGTGAAGTTAACTTTGATTTACATTGAAAAACCCTGATATTCTCAAACACATTAACGTCTCATTTATTTAGCACCCATAAATTTGTAATGGTATGGGCATTACAAATTGGTCAGAAGTATATTTTCTCTATTATTTGAAGTAAGGTTTTGCTGTGTCCATTGATAGTCTGAACAAGATTGAAGGGAAACTGATTAACTACTTAACAAAATAAATTCTCATACAAGTTTTTTTTAGAGTATTCAGCAATACCAGTATATCCATGTTCCAATGGTTTAAATGGTTCATCTCTACTGAGTAAAGCAGATCCAATAGAACCTTGAATTGAAATGCTAACTTTGGATCTTGTTTGACCCTTAAAACAGTACAACTTTGCAGAGACTGGGACATGAAATTTCTGTATTGCATTTTTGGCAACAAAATTTAAGAAGGAATTAACAAAAGAGATGCATGAAAAGATGGTCCCCTTGATGGCTGAGACACAGATTACACCTCTAAATTCTTCAATTTCCTTTACTTGTTCATCTAGAACTTATGACATGATTGTCAGGCAAACTCATCTAGTTCCTAAGTCAGTCCTGACTAGGGCCAGAGGCATATTAGCAATCTTTGCTCCTGTCTGTAAAAAAATAATTTAAATAATAATATTGACCATTTCCTGAATATTTACTACATGCCACACACTGAACTATGAACTAAAATAGTATTTCCATTAACCTTCTTGATAAAGCCCATGAGTTAGGCATTATCTCATTTTACAAATGGGGAAACTGAGGTTCAAAGAGGTTTATTAATTTATGCCATGAAGTCCCGTAGCTGGTAAACAGCAAAGCCAGGATTTAGAAGCAAATGCTTTTAACCCCCAAGTCACTGCTCTTATCCAGTGCACCAAAGGTAGGTGGCCTTTTGTGCCATAAACTCAGCCTCAGTGTGATGAATAAACCCTGTGTGCCCTGGTATCTTCCATGTTTTTTCCCTCCAACACTCTTGTGGCTATTCCAGTCCATAGGCCTACAGCTTTGCCTTGGTTTCTCTGCCTAGCCCTGTAGTTATTTCCAGTAACAGCTACTGGCTAGGCCCAATATGTAACTCAGATTTGGCATGTTTCCCTTTCCTAAGGCAACTCCCAGGGCCATACTCCACCCCACTGATGAAAACCCTTTGATTTTCATGCCAGTCAGAATGACATCTGAGCTTGCTCAGTCCTTAAAAATGCCCATTAGAGCCTTCTCTAGGCTCTGTAGACAACTTACTTTTCCCTCATCCCATCCTAAAGACCATGCCTGCCATCTTTTTTGTTAAGGTTCCATCATGTCTTGAGGTCTAATCCGTTTTCCATAGTTTAGCCCAAAGACTTCTTTGGCAGAGGCTTTCTGCCCACATCATTATTTTCGTTTCTTTCTTCTAGTGTAATGATTAAACTTGGTCAGTAGCAATTGTTTATCCAAGAACTTAGCAAAACAGCTATTGCTGATTGCAGTGCACCTGGAGATACAGCCATGTCAAATGGTGCATTCTTATTCCAGGTGGATAAACTAATAGGGACAGTTGGCTACCTGAAATAATTGAAAATCTTCTAAGCTGACATTCTAGGTAAATTAACTTCCTCCCTTTCCTTATCTCCATCTTTCTGCCCAATCCACTTGCTTCTCCCAGGCAAATTTACTCAATATTCTTTTCGTGTCATCATCTTAATCTTGCCATGAAGACTTCTTCATCAAACCCTTGGCCCAGAACAATTCACTTCATCCATTTATTATGTGACCATCTTCTAAATGTATGATTATCCATAAAACTCCATCTGAAAAATTGGAAGGGAGGTTGCAATTATCTCCCAACTCTACCTTTTTTCTAAACAAACAACTATTCTTTCTCCTCCTGTCTTTCTATGTTACAAACACATTATCAGTTAACAGCAACTATCAAGATTTCTCTAATGCATTGGTTACGTCTCCAGTTGTAAAATAATACAAAATTAAACCGATAAACTGTATTTTAATAAAATACAACGAGTAGATTTAATTTGATTCATAGTTTTAGATTTCTATAATTAGGACCTATGGGGACCTTAAGAGTCAGGCAGTTGGTAATAAGCATTATGCTGGGCAGCCAAGGTACTGGACTGGGTGTCAAGAGGACTGAATTTCAGTTCTATCTCTTCCACTAGTCCTCTGTTATATTGGACAATTCTTTCCATATTTTTGGATTCTCTGAAAATATAAAAACTTGGACTACATGATGTCCTAGGTTCTGAAACATCCCATGATTATAGCATATTACAAACCTGTTTAATGTTTTATTAAGGAACAGATGTTAACTTAAGATTTTTAAAAATTTCATTGTAATCTACCAGATAATTTATTTCTATACCATTCAAAATTTCAAAAAAATTTCTTTAAATTAGACAATTGAGGCTCCTTGTACTCTATTTCCCCTTTATTATCCCTAAGTCTATAATAAAATTTCATTTGAGTGTTCTAGTCCTGCATCATCTGGGATAAGAGATATGAAGAGAGAGGCCCAGCGTCCCTGCTTGGATAGGAGTGTGAAGGGGGTGTGGGTCAGGATGGAGATGTCAGGGACAATCAGTGACTGACCCCAAAGGAAAAGATGAATCTCTGGGACAGACTTGGGCTGATTCACCAGCCACCCATCACCACTGAAAGATTCTTCTTTTGGTTGCAACCTAGAAAGCTACGGGTTTAATATTTACGAAGAAAGGAAGCTTTTCATTTATGTATGTAACTTTCATTCATTTTAATAGAGTAATTACTACATGCCAGGCAACAGGCTAGGAACCGGAGACACAAAGAGAGGAGAGCAGAGGAGCCCAGTGTGTAGAGACAAACATTAGCCCAGTAATACAATTACACCATGTGGTAAGTGCTATCATGGCTCTGGTGTAACAGGTTCCCCCTGCCCACACCGTTTGCTCCCCTGTGATGCTCTTTACTCTACTACATGGTAGCAAGTGAGTGTGTGTGTGTGTGTGTGCGTGTGAAGATCTGTGCATGAGAACAAGGTCCCAGTCCTTTATCTTAGCTAACATCTTTGCCTAGATACAAAAGGATTTCTGTAGCCCAGGATTTGATATCTCACAAATGGAAAGGGATGCATTTCTTATTCTGTGAGGGAGGAAGACTGTGGATTCTCTGCTTTCAGATTACTCTCTATGTCAACAAGATCTGATTACATCACAAATCACCTACAAGCAAGCACTCTTCACCTAAGTAAATATTATTTTCTTCTAAGATAACTTACATCTCTTATGAGTTATGAGGCTAATGCATTTGTCCTATTAACATAACTTTTGACCTTGCTTCTTACAAAATAATAATCCTGGAAGGATACTGTTAAGAAACATCTGACCTCCTCCTAAACTTACTTATATTATAAAACCCACTATATCAGCTTGGAAAATCTGTGTCCAGACCAGATGGACCTGACCTAAAATACTCTTTTTGATCATATTATCTCTCCCAAGATAGAAGATTAAAATTGTATATGTGGAAGAGCTCCATTCACCCAATTCATCCAACTAAATTATGAAGGAAGATAAACTGAAGAATCTGACTTTATCTAGGGCTTTTGTTATGGGAGTTGCTAATAAGCAATGGCAGCAAAAATCTAAAGACCATCTCATTGAGAGAGGATCTAGGGACCCCACCAGAAAACACCCAAACCTCATGATTCAAGCCAATGTCAACCATTTGTAGGTTTGATCCTGTTGGTTCATTTAGTTACTCATGAAAATGTGTACAGCATTATCTACCATGCATGCAAGATGATGGTAAAGACAGAAGTATTCTGATGTTGTTTACAATCTAGCTGACTCTTTTATCTATCACAAACATATAAACAGTCCATGTTTATTAGCTGTGATATCCAAAAAATGTATTTTTCTTCTTATAACACATTGCTTCTGCACTAACAATGTAAGAGATCTGTGTTATTCAGTGTTGGCTGAAAATTTTCCAGCACTCTTGGCTATTGAGAAGAACACAGAGAAACATGATTCTCTACCTAGTTGCTGATTCTCCCTTGTGTGGGATAGGAGGGTCCAACAGGTGCTCTGGGAACCCATTAAAATAAAAGCACATTTGTGAAAAGTGAAGTCAAAGGAATAAACTAAATTTCTTAGCATATGACCCAGTCTGGAATTTGTGGTTCTATTACTCTCATGGCCTGGTTTCACTAACTGGAGTGTTCATAGAAATGGTATCAGAGGAAGACCTGGGCACATCTCAGCACAGATGCTGGCAAAAGTCCCACCAAATAGAACTCGGCTCTATAACTGATTGAACCAAAGTAACCCAGGGCTGAGAAGCTTGCAATTTCCTGAAAAGTCTTTAATGTTGGGACTTTGAGATCCAATTCAGCTGCATTTCACTGCATGTTAATAGTGTTCTAATGGGATGAATCTTAAATGTTGTTGGCTTAGTTTTTGAGAGCTTCTTGAGTGTTCTTAAGCCTTGTAGAATGGTGCTCAGAAAAATATGTCTTTAGTGTGCTGGAATCTTGATGAAAAAGCTAACAAATCTAGACTGCATTCATTGAAATTTAATATGAAGTTGAGAACAGACTACAAATGGAGTGTTGTGTTCTGTTCTGGGTGCTGGACTTCAACAGTGACATTGACAGTTATAAAATGTAAGGTACAAGAAGTGCCACTCAGGAAGAAGCCTAGGAAGAAAGTTTTACAAATAATAGTTGAGATCATACTGGATGTTTTTCCTGAAGATATGAAGACTTGGTGTTGGTGAAGATGGCAGGAGCTTGGGAAAAATAGAGTTACAAAGAATTGGCTTGTTCAGGTTTACTCCAAAAGGATGCATAAAGACTCATGCAAGTTTCTGGTAGACAAATTTGGGGATATAAAATCAGGAAAAAAAAACCCCAGAGGTATTCAAATATAGAAACAACTGTCTCTTAAAACAGAATCCACCCCAGGCTGTGATATTCCAGGTGAAGCTGGGGACTCCACTCTCTGTAACCTGTGATTGGGGGAAGTAAATCTGATTTAGGTACAAAAGGTTAAGGTCTTGGAGTTGGGCACACCTGAGTGTGTATATCATGTCCATAACTTCTTGGCTATAAATATAAGTAAGGAATTTACTTTATCTGAACCTGAGTTCTGTCATTTTAAAAATAGAGGTAACACTTTCCTCCACGTGTTAGTTTTGTAATGAATGAATAAGACATTGTATGTCAATGGTGTATTGAAATGCTTAACACATAGAAAGCACCCCTGAATCACTTGTAGGGCTCCTTTCAGTTTTAAGAATTCCAAATTCTGAGAATGGTGCAGGGAGTATATAATATTTTTTGCTAGGTAACTTTTTCTGTACTTTTCTATCTTTTCTTGTACATATTATGGTCCTGCCTAAACATGTCACTTATTGACTGGGAGTACCTTACATTAAAATCTGTGACCAGAGGTTCTGAAATCAATGTAAGGTTACTCAGGAGATGTTTGATATGTTTAGTATTTCCATTATGGAATCATGAGTGAGCTCACGTTAAGATATTCTGTTTGACTTTGCCTTCAGTAATTGGAGGAAAAAAAATCCCATGACACTTTACTGCCTCTTGGGATTTCAGGATTTGTGTTTTGGATTTCCTATAAAGTAGCTCTATTGGAGAAGTCATTTCAACTCTGATGACCTCATATTCCTTATCACGGAAACAAAAATGTGGATTAGATAATCTTTAAAACCTTCCCATCTATAAAAATACAAGATTTTACTATATGGTCAACTCTGTCAATATTTTTCTAGAAAGATTAGCACCTTGGAAAATGCAATTTGAATTCCAAAAAAAATTTATGATGGCAGAGAAGTAGGAAGAAAAAGTGGAAAATTGTTCACTGGAAACTAATAAAGAGAAAAGTAAATTGTACTAATTCAAGGTTAGAAAAATACCAAATTTGGATTACATAAGAGACTTCAAATATACATGAGTCAGGAAGTAAATAAAGAATAATGAAAAGAGATGCACAGGATGTCCTGGAAGACCCAAATCATGTATGAGTAGGTCAAGAAAACCTTCAAGGTCCCTTCTTGATAGAGGAGGAAGGGTTTGCCAGATGGACCAAGAGAGAAGACATTTGGGGCTCATATCCAAGTGTGTAAGAAAGGACGTGCTATATTTCAGGAGTAGCAAGTGGGCCAGTATGCCAAGAGTTCCAGGTGTATATAAAAAGGCAGCAAAACGTGAAGTGGGAGAAGGAATGGGTTCAGAACTTGAAAACGAGTGTTTATTATTCTCTTCTCAAAAAAAATTTAGGCGTGTGTAAGTTACGCAGGGGACTTGATAGGTACTGCACAAAAAGAACTAACCAACTGACTTTTTTCTTTCCTACCTGCCTTCCAAAAGCGTTGACCAGGCCCCTGTAATAGGGAGGGCAGACCTTGCATGAGATACACCAGGTATTCAAATCCTCACTCGAGGCTGCAAGGCATCCTTTGTCTGCACAATTCCATGGTTTGGGAACCTCAGTCTATGTCCAATTTACTCATACCCCCAACCCCCCTAAAATGTGCTCCATCCTGCTTGGGCTATCTGATTCAGCAGGCAGCCCAGGCTAATATCATTCTTGGTGCCATCCTCAGGAATCTCAGGTAAACTCAGGACATGCTGCTTCATTATGCTCCTTTTTCAGCTCTGCTGTTTTCTAGTTCTCTCTTCCCCTGTTCAGAGTGATAAAGGGCCAGATTAATAAGCCGCTAGTCAAGCACGTTTCTGACTAGGGAATATATTCAGGTCTCCTCTTGCAGGCACCCCGAATCTGTATGAGCTATTCTCCCAGAGCCCCCTAAGGAGGAAGTGAAGCCACCAGCCACCCCTCCTTCACAGGTGATAGTGAGGAAGGAAACAGCCCCTCTTTGTGAACTCTGCACTTTCTAAAGGGTTCACTACCTTTTACCTTCCTGGTTCTTCTTTTTTTTTTAATTAATTAATTTATTTTTTTAACATCTTTATTGGAGTATAATTGCTTTACAATGGTGTGTTAGTTTCTGCTTTATGACAAAGTGAATCAGTTATACATATACATATATCCCCATATCTCCTCCCTCTTGCGTCTCCCTCCCACCCTCCCTATCCCACCCCTCCAGGCGGTCACAAAGCACCGAGCTGATCTCCCTGTGCTATGTGGCTGCTTCCCACTAGCTATCTACCTTATGTTTGGTAGGGTAAGGTTCTTCTTATAACAACTAGAGTTTGGGCAGTTTTGGTGCCTCCCACAAAGCCCTTCAAGCAAACTTCTGGAGACCCTTTGTTCTTAAAATGTGACATAATTGGCAGAGTCTTTTGCTCTAAACTTTGGGCCTTAATTGCCCACCTGACGTCTTATACTGTTTTGGAAACTTTGTGGTGCCTATAACTGTGCTTTGCCTTTTAGACTTGGAAGTTTAGGAAATCAGGACAATTTAGAGGATTACTATCCAATCTCTTAATTGTTCAATGGAAGAGCTGAGGTCCAAAGACATGAAGTGGTCTGTCTAAGATTACATATTTATTATTGTATACTGGAACCATATCAGTTAGGTTGCTTTTGGTTGTAAGAAACTATAACTCTAAACTGGTTTAAACAATAACAGAATGCATTGTGTCATGTAACACGAAGTCCAGAGGTGGGATAGTCTACAAGGCACAATCAAGAGCTCTGACTGTATCACTTTGCTCTTTGCTCTGCCCTTCTACCAGGTGTCAGCTTTGGGTCAGGCTCTCATCCCTCATGCTTTCAACATGCCTGCTCACTGTAATTGTAGCAAAAATTATTCCTTGTTCTTATCTAACCAGTGAAAGAGATTCTTCCCTCCAACCATACAATGGAAGGCCTTCTTTGTAATCTGATTGAGCCAAATTGGACATGTGCTCAATCCTGCACCAATACAGCCCCTGGGGGATGCCTGTGCACTTATTAGCTTAAATCTGGGTCCCTGAATAAATCACTAGCTAGCGGATGGTATTACTCTAATTGGCTTAGTTGTTAGGATACATTTTTTGGAGTGCAGATAAGTTCAGCTATTCCTGAGATACACATGACTGTCAAGGAGTGGTGAAGGATGGTTATCTAAACAAAATTAGGAAGGAGGAAATGGATACTGTATAAACAACAAAACAGTATCAACTATAGGAACCCAGGAACCCCATATATTCCAGTCCTATGTTGATCGGCTGACAAGAAAGAAGAGAGATGAAGGACTCTGGAGCTTGTACTTGAGAGAGTACCACATTCAGAACAGACAGTGTGGAATCCTTCTTATGAGTAATGACACTGAGCCAGTCCAAACAGAAAATAGCTAACTAAAGAGCAAGAATTTTATTCTGCTGCCAAGACAATGCCATCTTCTATGACATCACAGGTAGATACAGCATCACGTTTTATCTTCTGAAGTTGCCAAGGCAACATAGTCTGACCATGACAGTAGAATAATGTGGGCAGCATAGAAACTGACTTTCTGTTTTTCAATATATTTTTTTCACTATGAAAAGCAATTTAGACTAAAACAAAACTTATTGTTGGAGAATATTTTAGATACCCAGAGATAGGTTAGTCAGAGAAAAGGTAATTAATTTTTTAATTCAATATTTTTTAGACATTCTTCAGTGGGTTAAAATGATCAATAGATTATTATGGGTTGGAGCCTTCTATGATGGGTCTCAGTTGTTTTGTTTTACTTCTTTGTCTAAGTCTTTTTGATTTTTTGAATTTCTTATCAATATGACACAGGTCTGTGCAGATCTGGCTTTTTTTTTTTCTCTTGAATTTTTTTTCTCTACCAACTTCTGCCCAGCTCTCTTGAAGCTAACTGATGAGACTCATTCAATATTTTTTTGTACTTATACTCCACAGTGTCTATGATAGAACTAGACAAATAGAATGTATTTAATTAGACTTGTTGGTGAATTGCTCTTTCCTTGTGTTTTCTTATTTTATTTTATATTCCACCACCAATTTTCTCAATTTATTTTTCTTACTTGCTTCTTTTTAGTAGAGATTTGTCCAAAACTAATAATGGATTGAAAATGCAGTTTACAAAACAGCATGAATCTCAGTAAAGAAGCATAACTTACAATATCTGTCTATCAGCCTAAGATGTAATTTGGTATACCTCTTTCATCTTTTCAGTTAGTGACTGAAACTTTCATAACCCTAATAAGCAACAGAAAGCCCAGCATCTCCTTCCTCAGGCTTCAGCACTAACTGTGTAAGAAACATGGGGCTTTCTCATTCATTAATTTATTCATAGAAAAAAAAAATTATGGCATGACCATTATGTGCTAGGCACTGTTGCAGATGCTGGAGATACAACAGTGGAAGGGTTCTGCTCTCAGATACTTTTAGAGAGAGAGAACTAGGAAATCTATGTGCTCTAGCACTGATGCTTTGATCATTTCTACATAGTTCACTGTTGAACACTCATTCTATACCATTAGGTTAAAACCTGTCCACAATTAGGTGTTACCTTTCCATGCCCAGATCCTTAACCAGTGTTGCATTAGCGCCCCACCGTGAGGTCCAGAGTTATTTTACCTTTGTTTGAATTCGTAGCCATTTCCTCCAAAGCTTATAACTGAACCAGGAAAAATAAATCTTGCAGGCATTGTATTTGTGTGAAATGATTTCCAGGTAACTTAAGTTTTTTAAAGTAACTTTCACCATGGCTTAAACTTTTTATAGTGATCATGCATCAAATTTGTAAACAAATAAACAAATGAACAAAAGAACAACTGAAAATAATACATCTGGAGGCTTCTAGTCTCCATCTAGTATATAGAAAGCTGAAAAAAATGTTGCTTCTAACAACAGAAGATTCCAGAAAATCCAACAAAATTCTAAGTTTTCTTAGGAAAGCCTGGACAGAGGGAGAAACCACTGTTATGAGAAAAGCAAAAAATCCTGCCCAGACACTTCTCCCCTAAGGAACAAATACTTAGGTTGTCAGTGGAAGGGCAGCAAATACTTTTGTCCCCAGAGTACAGGTGAAGACTCATTTCGGCTGAGGGAAGGGAAAAAGAAAAAAACCTCTATGACTAGAGAATGGGCAGGGAACTGGACCTGGCTCAGACAATTTGAGGTCTCCTATTCTGGTGGAAGGGCTAGACCACCAAGTTTAAACTCTGAGATCCTTGGATATAGAGCCTGCCTAAGAATGAGGCAGAAGCAGGGCAACAGAGAATACCTCCCACATCCCACTACCACTACTGTGCTAGCAACCACCAAGTATCAAGTAATAGTAGTCTGCTGCTGGGTGAAAGGCAAGAGTATAGGAGAGACAACTTCTCTGATATGCAGGTGAACAGGGAAGGTGTAAAGCTGAGAGTAGAGCAGGAACATTGACAAAACTATCTGGCAAACCAGCCCCCACCTTAAGCACAATGTAATACTAGGGGAATGAAACTGGTGAGACACTAAAGCAACAACAAAGTTGAAACCAGCTGAATTTCTGATCACGTTGACTCAAACCCCAACAGAAGACGTTATTCCTATTTGCAAGCATAAATAATATGGATATTTATTACACTCTCTACTGTTCTAAGTACTATATCCAACATGCAATAAAAAGATAAAAATAACCACTGTCAACAGTGTCAACCACTGTCAAGATAAAAATAATCACTGTCAGAACAATCAACAGGATCATACCCAGTAATTACCCAAGTATTGGGACTATCAGCCAGGAATTTAAATCAACAATGATTAATATATTAAATACTCTAGGAGAAAAGATGCACAACTTGCATGAACATATGGGGACTATCAACCCAGAGAACTGAATACTGAAATAGTATGCCAACAGAAATGCTTGAAATAAAGGATACAGGTAGCAGAGATAAAGAACAACCTAATGGATACATCAGGGGAATCAATACACCTGAGGAAAGAATCAATAAACTGAAGAAATTACCCAAACTAAAACACAAAGTAAAAAAAGGAAACAGAACAGAGAATTCAGAAACTATGGAATAAGATCTATCATCTCATATATGTATAATTGGAACTCCAGAAGGAGAAGAGAGGATGACATGGAAAAAAGTATTTGAAGAGATGACATCCAATAATTTTCCCAAATAATGAAAGATATCAAATCACAAATCCAAGAATCTCAGAAAACGCTAAGTACAAAAATACCAAACACATGCACACCTTCCCCCCATCAAGAGACATTATATTCAAACTACTGGAAATGAAAGTTTAAGAGTAAATTGTAAAGGTATTCAGGGAAAATAAGACATATATAGAGAAACCAACTAACCAACCAAATTACAGCAGACTCCTCATCAAAAACTATGCAAGCTGGGAACCACAGAGTGGTATTATCGGAGTGCTAAAACAAAATCTGTAAACCTATAATCCTATACGCAGTGAAAAGACATTTAGAAACTGAAGGAGAAAAAAAGACTTTTTCAGAAAAATAAAAGCCAAGAAAATTCTTCTTAGCAGAACTGCACTGCAAGGAATGTTTAAAACAGCTCTTCAAGCAAAGGAATGTGCTACCAGAGAGAAAAGTTGATGTACACAAAGAATGAAGATCTCTGGGAATGGTGAAAATAAATGTAAATATTTTCTTTTTAATCACTCTAAAAGATAATTGACTATCTAAAGTAAAATTAATAATGATGTATTATGGCACATGTAAAAGTAAAATGTATGACAGTGACAGAACCAAGTATAAGTGGGAGGACTAGGGAGCATGTACTATGAGGTTATTACATAACACTTGAAGTAGTGTAATACTAGTTTAGGAAAACCATGCTTCATTAATGGTGAACATTGTGAACCTTGGAACAACCACTTAAAATAAAATGTTTTTAAATGATAAGTTTTAATAAAAAATATATTAATTGTTACATCAAACATAAATTGTTTAAACAACAACTAAAAGAAATTATCAGACTTGATAAACAAGCAACTCAACTATATGCTCTCTATAAGAAACTTTTTTTAGATACGGGTTAAAAGTAAAAGAATGGAAAAAAGATTTGCCATAAAAACACTGATCGAAAGAAAGCTAAAAAGGGTAAATATCAGACCAAGTAGACTTTAGAACAAGAAATATTACCAGGAAAAATGAGGGACATTGCATAATGCTAAAGGGGTCAATTTATCAGAAAGACGTAACGATCCTAAATGTGTATGAACTTAACAATGGGGCTTCAAATTATCTGAAGCAAAAACTAGTAAAATAAAGAAAAAATTGACAAATCCACATTATAGGTGGAAACTTCAATCCTTCTCTCTCAGTAACTGATAAACAAATGGATTTTTAATATCAGTAAGTATAGAGAAGATATGAACAACACTATCAACAAACCTGATCTAATCAACATTAGCAGAATACTCCTTCCAACAACAACAGAGTACACATTATTTTCAAGTGCAGGTAGAAGTACACGATAGACTATTTTTCTGCAAAATGTTTCCATAAAAAAAACTTCAATTAATTTAAAAGAATTAAAATTGTATAAAACATGTTATCATATAGAAATAGGATTGATCATCAACAGAAAACTACCTAGAAGACCCTGAAAAACTTGGAAATGAAACAACACAGTTCTAAGTTCTAAGCAAAACACGATGGAAATCAGAAAATATTTTTAAATGAATGAAAATTAAAACACAATACACTAAAATTTGTGTAATATAGCTAAAGCAGTATTTGATAGGAAATTGCTACCCTAAGATGTTTATATTAGACAAGAAGAAAGGTCTCTAATCAATAAGATAAATTTCCACTTTAAGAAAATGGAAGAATATTTTAAATCCAAAACAAACAATAGAAGGAAATACTAAAGATCCCTACAAAAATCAACAAAATATAAAGCAAAATGAGAGAAATCAAAGCTGGTTCTTTGAAATCAGTAAAAGTCAATTAATCTCTAGCCAGTCTGATCAGAAAGGGGAAAGTCACAAATGAGAATAGTGACACCTCTACATATTCTACAAATATTAAAAGATTCTAAGGGAATATATGAGCAACTTTATTCCAATAAAGTAGCTGCCATGGGCTGAGTATTTTTGGGAAAAGTTTGGTTGGGTGTTTTAAGGGACTGAGTGACTACAGAGTAGAGAATAAAGAAATTTTTGTGGATGATGAAACTGTTCTATATTTTGATTGTGGTGTTTGCACAACTATATGTGTTTGTTAAAATTCACAGGACTGTGCATTATAAAAAAATTCTATTTAATGTAAATTCATTAGTTTCTTTAGATTAAGGATCTCAATCATCATTGTTTCTCAATCATCCTTGACATATGTAATAGCTATCCTTAACTTCTGGGCTTTTTTAACCTCTTGTTTTTAACTTATGTAGATTAAAAAGCTTAAATATCAAAAATTTTAGTTATTAAAAATTCTTTTCATGAAGATTGGAGGAGATTATTCAGACAGGATAACTATATGCAATGCATGATTGGATCTTGAACTGAATCCTAGAACAGAGAAGGACATTATTGGGAAAACTGGTGAAGACTACAAGATAGAAAAATAGAGTCTGAAACATGATTTTTAATTTAAATATATTGCTTAAACTAATAATGTATGTAATTCAAATGAGAACAAGATTTAAAATTAAAGAAGAAAAAATACACCACGTCTGCGTGCTGGTGCAACTGAAGGAAGTCCCAGCATCACCCACAACTGGCCACCTCCCGAGTTGACTTGTGTACTGAAGCAAAGGACATAAGACAGGAAAGACGTGCTGCTCCTGAATATTTGTGGCTACCCTGGTCTCTCTTGACTCTCCATTCTGGGATATGTGATATTACTATTTAACAGAAAGGAAAGCTTAGAACTAGTCCAGGCAAAGATAAGTGAGAGATCTAAGCCTCATGTCACCCTTGTCACAGACCTCTTAATGAAGCTTTGTGTGTGCCAATGGCAAAGAATCTGAAATCAAGAAATCCATAACTTATAACATTGCACATTTACGTTTTGCATATGACAACTCTTTATTGTAGAATGAAACATTTTCTTGTTGACGTAGCCATCCATCACTTCCTGGGCAGGTCTAGAGCTGCTCATGAATTTCAAGGATCAACTCCCACACTTCTTTTGCAACCCTCATGTGTTCACCACACAATCTGGCATTTACCTCTTCCTTCACATACAGCATTTGAGCCGTTTCTTTTTAGAGATTATCCCATAAAACTTTCTCAAATCTATTTATCTGCATGTCCTTGGTGCCCCTCAGTCTTCTGCCAGAATTTCTATATAATTGGAAGGAGTTCAGACTTTTTATTTTTTAAGGGAAACAAGCTTCCCTGAGTATTTCCTCAGTATGTTAATGCATCCACGGCAGAAAGAACTGGCTGGTGTCCCCCATCCCTTAACGAACACAATAAAAATGGGTGCATCACCAAATTAAAATAATGTAATTTTGAATCTCTTTGGAAGCAAACATCCAAAAGGGAGCTAATGTTATTCTTTTATGATAAAACTTTTGTCTAGATTTCTCTAAGAAAATGACTGCAAGATCAGGGAAACTTCTTAATAGTTGAAGAAATTTTCCTTTACATTATAGGTTTAGATTACACTGCTCCCCAGCCACCATTCCTCCAAATTAATGACTTTTCTAAGGATATATACATATAACTGGTAAGAATTTTCAAGCCATATGCTTAGATATGTATAGGAAATAAAATTTTTTTTCCCTGAGAACTAGACCCAGTTTCTTCCTTAAGCCCTTGCTCCATCAGTAATGGGACACATGTGGCCAATTCAGAGTAAACTTTGACAACTTAGGCTTTTTTAGATGATTTAAGGAAAGTATTGTCCCTGCACACTTTTTCCTCAATCATTTTTCCTCTGATATGGCACCTAGGTTTCTGGCTGCCCTCAGAGCCTCCTGACAATTACATGATGGAGGAATTGTCCTAGCTCCCGGGTACCCCCAGCTCCTCCATCTTTCAGTGTCACATCCACATCCTCTTGGCTACACCAGAAATATTTTGCTGCTCTCACTGAGTGAAGGAGCTCAGAGTCCACCCCTGGCTCATTGGCCTGGGATCCTCACACTGCATCTCCGCTCTACTCCCATAACCATGATGATGTGGAAAACTCCCCAGCTTCTCCCCCCTCCCAGTACAGGTGGGAAGCCGAGCATAGGCCTTCACTAGTCTAACACCCTCACATTTCTCTGAGTGCATTATCATCCCTTACATCCACCGCTTTGACATTGAAGGAAGGACAGAGATCAGTGCCACATTTCAAAGCCCCTCACCAGGTTCTCTTCTGAATTTCTTAGAACTCTCTCTTCTCAACCCAGAGGTATTTTAACATCTCCTCAGTGTTTGTGCTTACTTATATTTTTGCATCTGTCATGGGGAATGAATGAGACAATGGAATGGAAAAAAATAACTAGAAAAATGTTCTTAGAAATCTACAGTGTATTCCAAGACCTAAGCTTTTTTTTTTTTAATAGATTTTAGTTTTTAGAACAGTTTTAGGTTCACAGCAAAATCAAGCAAAAGGTACAGAGACTACCCCTTACAGCATGGGTATGCCTTCCCCATTATCAACATACCCCACCAGAGGGTCCATTTATTATAACTGATGGAGCTACATTGTCTGTAAATGTTCAACTAAACTGAACCAAAGTTCATACTTCACATTAGAGTTCACTCTTGGTGTTGTACTTTCTATGGTTTGGGTCAAATGTATAATTACACATAACTGGGATTATGGTACCATACAGAGTAGTTTCACTGCTCTAAAAGTCCTCTGTGCTTCACCTATCTATCCCTCCCTCCGCCGAAGCCCTGGCAGCTACTGATGCTTTTACTGTCTCCAGAGTTTTGCCTCTTTCGGAATGTCATAAATTTGGAATCATACAGTATATAGCTTTACAGACTGACTTCTTTTACTTAGAAATAGGCACTCTTCTAATAGAAGATTCCACTATACTTCATTGATGCTAGGATGCATCATTTGTAAGATACATTACTGTTTTATGCGCCACTAGGGGAAAATACGCTACTAATTGAATATGAACAATGCTTTCTTGCATTCTGGATTTTATTTTATACTAATCAAAGATGGCACTTAATGGATTTTTTTAATCAGAGATCACAATTGTTCACACATTAAACAGGAAAATACAAGTGAAATAAATTAGTTAATGTCTTTCTAAAACTCATTTATCTTTGGAGACTGTCTCTTCTTAGTAACTCTTGAGGGTCCCCACTTCAGAATTCCTGTTCCAGGATTTTCTTCCAGCCCCTGACACCCATTTTCCAGTTTTGACACTGGAGCTTCCGGCACCTTACTAGAAGAGCATTTTCCAACAATCAAGAGGCACGTTGCTCCTAAAGTCATCCTGAGATGGCTTGTGGCCTGACACCTGGAGCGATCGCAAGGGTCCTGTCTCCCCGCCTCAACAGCAGCCTTAGCCCAGGAGCACCTGATTATAATTTCATCAGAACCACAGTGTGGACGCCAGCGGGTGGGAGCCCCACTCATTGTCAGTACATCCTGACTTTAAGATGTTAAAACAAGACAAAAAAAGTGCTCTTAGAATCGATGATATACAGGCAAACCGTCTAATCTTCACACCCCTCTGAGGCAGCTACAATTATATCTCCATTCTACAGATAAGGAACCTGTCTTCATCTGTTCGAGAGGTTATAACAAATTACCATAGACTGGGTGGCTCATAAACAACAAAAATTTATTTCTCCCAGTTCTGGAGGCTGGAAGTCCAAGATCAGGGGACCAGTATGCTCAAGTTCTGATGAGGGCCCTCTTCCAAGTTGGTTAAGAGGTTTTATCGAGTTTTAACCTCCTTCCCCCTTTACCAGTGGGCAGTGGGTGAGGCTGAAAGTTCCAAACCTCTACTCACTTTTTCTTTTTGGTGACCAGCCCCATCCAGAGGCTATCTAGGGGCCCCACCCTAAGTCATTTCATTAGCATAAATTTAGATGTGCTCAAAAGTGAATGACAAAAAACACTCCTGCCACTCAGGACATTCCAAGAGCTTCAGGAGCTTTGTGCCAGGAGCAAGGGACAAAGACTAAATGTATTTCTTACTAGGCCACAAGCCCAAATGTCCATTGATGGATGAATGGTTAAGTAAAATGTGGTATACACATACCATGGAATACTATTCAGCCTTACAAAGAAATGAAATTCTAATATATGCTACAACATTCATGAACGTTAAAAACTTTAAGTTAAATAAGCACAAAAGAGCAAATGTGATGTAATTCCACTTGTAAGAGGTACCCAGAATTTGACTAAATTTACAGAGACAGAAAGTAGAATAGTGGTTATCAGGGGCTGAGAGCAGGGAGGGAAGAGTGGAAAACTATTGTTTAATGAGAATAAAGTTTCATTTTGGGATGATGATGCCAATGAAAAACTGGCACTTGTCATCTGCCTCTACAAGGATTAAGTCACTAGCTACTGTAGTTGTTGACCTTCAACTCACCCCGAAGTGAGTTCGGGGTAGAAATCAGGAATGAGGCACTCTGTGCTCTGGTAGAACAGGCCTTCAGATAGTTAGATATTTTCCAGAGAAGATTTTATGAGCCCAAATTCTTGCATCTTCTCACATCTAGAAAAGCACTGAAATCATTAACAGAGACATCTGCTCCTCGTGACGAGCAGTATAACCTCCTGCAAAAAATGTGTGCTTGCTTGCATGTATCCCCTTTCACCAAAATCACATATATACTGACTGCACCCACACCTTCAGAGAAGTTCCTCAAAGCTATCTGAGAGGCTATTTCCCAGGCTATAGTCCTCATTTTGCCCCAAATAAAACTTAACTCACAAATTTCTAGAGATAGCTGATGGTGATGGTGCACAAAAGTGTTAATATACTTAATACCACTCAATTGTATGTACACTTAAAATGGTCAAAATGGTAAATTTTGTGTTATGTATATTTTGTCCCATAAGAGAAAGGAAGAACACACACATACACACACACAAATGCACTATATAGAGGCTTTGTTAAAGAATTGGATGTTAAGATATCAAGCGAAGCACCTCAATCTGTTGACTTTCTAGCCACCTTCCCTTGATAAGAAACTGTAGGGAAGCATTATTTCATGGTGTTTCCAGGGTTCTCTGGGAACTGTATCCATTGAAAACATAAGACCTGGCTTTGAAGCAAGGAATCCAGGAGATTCCAAGAGTCAGGGTAAAGAATTTGTGAGCAAATTCTCCCTCGTGGCTGATCATCTCCTAAATCTAAGGACTGGTTATTCTTTTTTGAGTAGTCCATTGTGTTCAGTTTCCTGATGAGAACAAGGTGGATGTTCAAATAAGCTTCGCCTTTTAGTCGGATGTAACCAGTTTTTCCCGGTCAAGTTATTTATTTAGATGTATGGCACCAACTGGTATGGGCAATTGTGTCCATCCAAAGTTCATGGGTTGAATTTCTAACTTCCAGTATTTCAATGTGACTGCATTTGGAGATAGAGTCTTTGAAGAGCTAATTAAGTTAAAATGAGCTCATTAGGGTAGGTCCTAATCCAATATTACTGGTATCCTTCTAAGAGGAGACTTAGACACATACTACACAGAAGGACGACCTTGTAAAGATGTGGAGAAGACAGCCATCTGTAGGCCATCTGAGGCCATGGAGGGAGGTCTTGAAGAAACCAAACCTGCTGACAACTTGCTCTATAACTCTAGCTTCCAGGATGGTGAGAAAATAAATTTCTCTTGTTTAAGCCACTCAACCTGTGGTATTTGTTACAACAGCCCTAGAAACAATACACAGTCTTTGAGGGAAGACTCTACTTGCTACAGATTGAAGCAAAAGAACTTGGATAAAAACTGTGGTATTTGACTAAACATTTCTCCCCAAAGGGTAAGCTTGTTCCTACTTATATAATTTGCCTTCCAGATAAAAACACAGGACATTGTACACCTTATTTTTTTTTCTTTTTCTTTTGATACTAGTAAAAGACTGTGAGCTCCTACTTGCAGGGACATACTTCATTTCTTAAGTTGTTCTGTCAGTCTTTATAACAGACATTGCCACTTTTCTAATGCACTGCTAAAGTGCTATAGCTTCCATTACTAAACACCTGTTTGCTCTGTTTAAAATTTTTTTATTTTCTTTTACTTTTTATACATTCAGCTAGAAATGAATTAGCTTGATCTTGGTCATCAATTCAAAAGGGAGCCCTCAGGTGGTTATAACCAATTGTTATAAAGCAAAACTTATAATGAGATTCAGAGGAACAAACAGAGATACAACATCTTCATGTCTTTGGCTGGAAAAAAAATACTGAAGTACTGGGCAAGAATTTTTTTAAACATTTTTGTGTAAAGCAATATTCTATGTGTTTTCATGTAATAACTAATTTAGTGCTTACGACACCATAGAGACTCCTATTATCCCTATTTAATAGCCACAATGAGCTTATGTTACTTGCCTCTAATCACGTAGCTGAGAAATGGTAGCGCCAGCTTGTGAGTTCTGGCCTTGTGGCTCCAGGGCCCACCCTCTCAATGGCTATTCTTCAAGTCCCCCTCCCACTTGCACACCAATTTTTACTTGTGAGGCTCTGGTTAGTTATGTTAGAATTTGCTTTTCAAGATCTGTGTCTCTTGGTCTTTTATTCATATATACCACCTCTTTATCTCTCTGGGCTGCATTATAGGTAATTCCTTCAAATTATATTTTCCAGCTCATTGTCTCTTCAAGTCTGTTTAACTTTCTGTTTCACTCAACCACTGAGATCTGTGTGTGTATTTGAAATCTACAAATCTTATTTAGTTCTAAAACCTGCCTTATCTTTTTTAGTATTCTGGGTCTTGTTCCTTATTTTTTATTTTCTCTCTGATTTCTTTGAACCGTTTGCACATGGTTATCTCACATTTTCATCATATCATTACAATATCTGCCGTCTTTGGAAGGTCTAAGTCTTTATTGTTTCTGCTGCCTCTCAATTATTCCTTGTATGTTTTGTGGGTTTTTAAAAAAATTGTGGATTATATTTTATTGAATGAAATCTATGAGAATCCCAAGAGCCTATGTTGGACATGTTGATTGCAAGGATGTGAACATTTTCTTCCAGACCTTCTCATCTTACAGCTCCCTCCTCTGCTCGCTTACTTCTTGCTTACTGTTACTATTACTGTTTATTTAATTCTTAGACCCTCATAAATTTCCCTTCACTCTAATAAGTGCTACAATGCATTAACATTAGTTTACTGTGTTTGTGTAATTCATCATCTAATTATATTTTATCTGGAAGGCACTTTAAAGTAACTAGTCGACCATATTGCCAGAAATTGATAACCACATCTTCCTTTCATAAGGTAAAATTTTCTAGGCAGACTGAGTGTGGGTTGTCTGAAACTCTAAAAAATTTTTGCATGCATTCTCCAGGAATATAACACAACTTCTGGTTATCTACGTGCAATCATTCCAGACTCTTTGATTTTCTAATGAAAGAAATGAAGGTTAGAGGGGAGAAATGACTTGTCCAAGTTATTTCTGCAATTGAAAAACAAATTTAATAAAAGAATTAGAACTGATCACTAGGAACAAAGAAACTTTTCAGGTTTACCCAATGGTCTGTGAATTAGACTCAGAAAAAAATTGAGAGAAAATGGCAAAATAAGAGCTCTCCTAGCAGCAGACTGCTTGGCCTGTCTAAGCAATCCAGGATATTCAGCAAAGACACTTTCTCCACCCGTTTGGGGTTCAAACCACAGTTCTTTCCAACTTGAATCTGATCAGCACTCACAAGCTGGGGTGATAAATTGGAAGGAAAGAAAATTTAACAATTGATCAGATAACTTTTTGTGTCCTGGACACATAATAATTTACCTCATTCTAGGATTCCATGGGAATGACCCAGATCTAGATGCTTTACTCTCCAAGACTCAAGAAAGCATATACATTTGCATTCTTAGATTGACAACAACAACTGGCTGGTAATATTCCAAGGGAAATTTTGCAAAAGTCTTGCTTGCCCAGAAATGTCCACATCAGGAGCTTGGGGTTTAAAAGGTCTCAATTTTGTGGGCTCTGAGAAGGCCTGAGATCGCTTTGGATCACAGATTAAGGAGTGAGGAGGGAAATCTGTCTTAGCGACTTGTCAGAAGCCTGGCTCACCTTTTTGTAGTGAAGACAGCAGATTAGGGATGCCTATAAACTAACATAGACAGATCTTTCTGAAATCAGTGTATAAGTTTTTGTAAATAACACTTGTTATACCCCCAGTGACTAGAGTAAAGCCACGCATATCAAAGGCTTTCAAATAAATACTTGTTGATTGAATTTGTTAAGAAGTAAAAATTATTGAACCCCGTTTCTGAGCTTTAGTGACAGAATTGCTTTGTGCCACTGGATGGTGCTGTAAAACCGCTCACAGATACACACAATACAGATTCTGATGCTTTCTGGCCTCCCAAGCATGAGATAGTTCTCTGTCTCAGCTTTTCAAATGACCTTAATCTGGATATCATGCACTTTTCTTTCTGAGAAAAGCTGAAAACATTTCCAATTCATTCTTTATTTAAACGACTTTATTTTTGTAGAGCAGTTTAGGTTGACAGCAAAATTAAGAAGATACAGAGATTTCTTATATATCCCCTACCTGACACATGCATAGCCCCTCCGCATTATCAACGTCCCCCGCCAGGGTGGCACCCTTGTTACAATTGATGAACTTACATTGACCCATCATAATCACCCAAAGTCTTCAGTTTACATTAGGATTCATTCTCAGTGCTGTTCATTCTGTGGGTTTCAAATGTAGAATGACATGTATCCATCCTGATATTATCGTACAGAGTATTTTTCACTATCCTAAAAATCCTCTTGTTCTGCCTTTTTATCCTTCCCTCTGATTCATTCCTGAAGGCAGGGATTGTTCCAGCAACACTTCTGCTAAAATTGGATCCACGCTGGGAAGATTTCTACAGCTCTGACATTCGGATGATAGACACATCTATGGAGCATTCTGTTGTTTTTGTCAGGGGTGGCAGTTGTAGATTAATTAATAGAAAGAAAGGAAACCAGGAATTCTAGGCTTTGGGTCCCAGACCCAACATCCCCTTATGACTTTCCTCAAAGTGAAAATGTTTAACTTGACCAATGATTTTCAAATTGTGCTCTTGTTCCTCAGTGACCTAAGGATTCTTCAGAGATACTTTTGGCTACCAAGGTGTGTGTGTGTGTGTGTGTGTGTGTGTGTGTGTGTGTGTGAGAGAGAGAGAGAGAGAGAGAGAGAGAGTGTGTGTGCAGAGGGGGAATGAGAGCAGGACTGTTCCTTCCAACCCTTTCAACCAGAATAGCTCCATGTCAGGGATGGGGATAGGAAACAAAATCTTTTTGTTGTCGTTGTTTTTAAGAATGTTATCCTCTTTCAGAAGAAAATTTGAACAAACTACCAGGCTCAAGGATCTCAAAGGCCCTTCCAGTCCTAACAGCCTATGGTTCTAAGTTCTTTCATTTCTTGGTTGAATATTTCACCTTGGTCGACCTGCATGCAGGCTAAGAGGATGAGAGGCTCTGGATTAGCCTGAAAGCAACAGGCAGGTCTGTGCTCACCCTCAGTGCCCTTTCCTTGGTGCCGTCTCCTTCCTGTGACCATGAGTGCTGGCTGCCTGGCTCAAACAAGCCACCACTTAGGAGGAGGTCTTTGGAGAAAGATTGGAGAGACACAGAGCACTGTGGTAGTACAATTAATTGAAAAGATACCCACTTCTTATACTGGGCTGGGGAAAGTACATAGGCAGAAATTGAAGGCCAAGGCCCTGTAACAGGAAAGCATCAACCCAGGGCCGACTGTGCATAGAGGCAGGAGCCAAGTGTACACAAAGGAGAGGGTCCCAGAGATGGGCAGGTGAGAAGACGATGTCAACCAGTTCAACAAGCATGTTTTGAGTGTCTTCTGTATGCTGAACTCTAAGGATACAGAGAAGAATGTAAGGAGGTATAAGGAGATGGGAGACAGACACATAAATGGAGAGCCATCAGGCCATATCTAAGTGCTTTGGGAGTGAATGGAATAGGTTGTTAGGGCAATTGAGAGAGAAGGCACTGAATCTAGTTGGTGGCTTTGGGAGACATCCTGGAGGGGCAGACACCTAAACTGAATCTCTATTGACCCAGAGACCACTGCTGCAATCATACTTAATGAAAAGGCTTTTATCAGTTTTTTATGAAAGTTGTTTTAAATTAATTTTTATTGGAGTATAGTTGATTTACAATGTTGTGTTAGTTTCTGTATGAAAGTTTTTAAACTCAGACTTCTGTATATCTTTGATGGTTGCTTTCATCCCATATGTAGTATTAATAGCTACTCTTCATTAAGTTCTAAGCATAGTGCTAAGCACTCTACATATAATTCCACATTTAATCCTCACAACAATCTCATGACAGAGGCAGGTATTAAGACCTTTACATTGGAAACTTTTTATGGAAAAAATCAAGCCCATACAAAAACCTTTTTTTAAGTATGATTATTTTTTTAATTAAGTTTTATTGGAGTATAGTTGCTTTACAATTTTGTGTTAGTTTCTTCCTGTATAGCAAAGTGAATCAGTCATACTTATACATATATCCGCTATATTTTAGATTTCTTTCCCATTTAGGTCACCACAGAGCACTGAGTAGAGTACCCTGTGCTATACAATAGGTTCTTATTAGTTATCTATTTTATACATAATAGTGTATATGTGTCAGTCCCAATCTCACAGTTCATCCCTTCCCCCCTTGGTAACCATAAGTTTGTTCTCTACATCTCTGACTCTATTTCTGCTTTGCAAATAAGTTCATCTCTACCATTTTCCTAGGTTCCACATATAAGTGATATTATACAATATTTGTTTTTCTCTTTCTGACTTACTTCACTCTGTATGACAATCTCTAGGTCCATCCACATCTCTGCAAATGGCACTATTTTTTATCCTTTTTATGGCTGAGTAATATTCTGTTGTATATATGTGCCACATCTTCTTTATCCGTTCCTCTGCTGATGGACATTTAGGTTGCTTCCATGTCCTGGCTATTGTAAATAGTGCTGCAATGAACATCAGGGTGCATGTACCCTTTCAAATTATGGTTTTCTCCAGATATATGCCTAGGAGCGGGGTTGCTGTGTCGTATGGTAGCTCTATTTTTAGTTTTTTAAGGAACCTCCATACTGTATAATTAGTTTCAGTATACTCATCACCCAGTATGAACAGTTATCAACTAGGAGCCAATGGTGTTTCATTTATACCTCACACATTTTCTGATGTCAGGAGTATGTTGAAGCAAATTTCAGACATCATGTCTTTTCTGTACATAGGTCAATGCCTTAATCTAAAAGACAACAAATAAATGTAACCACAAGTCTGCTGACAGCTAAGATGGAGTTAAGGGACTAGATTCACACTCCTGCCTGAAATAACCAAAGAAAAAGACAAAATGCGTGAAATGATGTTTTTCTTAATACAGTGGATATCAGACAATGAAGGACAATGATATCCCAGATATGAGGAACAGATGAGGTATGCCCTCCCCTTGCCCTGCTTATCTCCCTGAGTTCAGCTGTGACAGGGCAGAGGAGCACAGAGAAGCAGGATGGTGTCCCTGGGCAGCTTTTTGTAGAAGTGATCATTTGACTGTAAAATTCAAATGGAAATGCAAATGGCTCAAAATAGCCCAAGTAACTCTGAAACAGAAGAGCAAGGTTGGAGGAGTAGTACCACCTGATTTAAAAACTTATGATAAAGTTACAGTAATGAAAACAGTGCCATAATTGGCATCAAGATAGGCAAATAGATCATTGGATCAGAACAGAGGGTCCAGAAGTAGATCACATGTATGTGACAACTGATTTTTAATGAGGCACAAAGGAAATGAGTGGAGAAAGGATAATCTTCAACAAATAGCTCTGGAACAAGTAAATATCCATATGCAAAAAATGAAGTTTGATATATCACGTAGAATATAGAAAAAATAACTCCAAATGGATCATAGATCTAAATTTAAAACCTAAAGCTACACAACTTCTAAACCTCTAGAACATTGGAGACTTTTGTGACCTTGGGTTAGGCAAAGTCTTCTTAGATATAACATCAAAAGCATAATATGCAAAAATAAAAAATTGGTAATTTGGATTCATCAAATTTTAAGACATGTGCTCTTTGAAAAATCCTGTTAAGAGAATGGAAAGACAGCCTACAGCCAACAAAAGATGTTTGCAAATCATATGTCTGATAAAGGACTTGATCATATATATAATCAAGTCACTTCACCAAAGAAGATATAGATATAGACGTAGATATAGACGAAGATATAGACATAGACGAAGATATAGACATAGAGGTAGATAGAGACATAGACATAGATATAGACATAGAAGTAGATATAGATGTAGATATGGAAAATAAGAACTTGAAAAGATGCTCAACATAATTAAGCATTAGGGAGATGTAGATTAAGACTAGAGTGCAATCCTATTACAAGCCTTTTATAGTGGCTAAAAATAGAAACAATGGACCATGGCAAATGTTGGCGAGGATATAGAGCTTTAACTCGTATGGAACGTGGAAGAAGTTTGCCGAACACCTTGCCAGTTGCTTTGCTTTGCCAACGCTGCGAGGGGATATCTAGTTAGGGAACCAAAATGTGAGGTAAATGCAGTAAAATCAGACCTGAGAATATGGTCATTTGCCTCCCAAGTTAGGAACATTGAACAGTGAGGGACCCTAACAGATCTGAGAGTTTTGAGGTTTAGTGGGCACATAACACAGAGTAGGCTTTAGGGGGTTACTAACTGAACCACACCTGAGGGATCCTCCTGAAAGAAGGTAGGCAGGGAGGTCTCTAAACTGGGATATACATCAGCAGGACACATTTTCTTACCTGGACTGTCAGTCTTCACAGCTCGAATCCCCATCATGAATGGAAGTTTGATATTGCAACTCATCTGGTAAGAACGGAAGGGAAATTAAAGGGGGAGAAATATTGGATGCATTGTGGAAAAATATTGGATGTTGTCCTTCTGGTGAGGATTACCTAGAAGTGTGAGGAAAACGCTATAAGTATTTTCAAACAAGCAAAACAATAAATCAAGTATTTAAAAAATATCATTAAGTTCTTATGTCTGATCAATAACTTAACACTATGAATTAACAAGGCAGTTAGTTAATAATGAGTATTCGACTTCAACAGTTGCATTTTTAGCCAGAGAATCACACATTCAGGATTCAAATCATGGAACCGAGAATTGCAAAGTTTTTAATTGTTCTGGACACAGCTCTTTGGGCCCTGCTGCCCTTCCCCTTCCTCCTTGGTCAAAACTGTGAGGTTGCCTCGAATAGTCCCTTTAACCATCTGGTGCCTTAATGTTCTCACCTGCAAAATAGAGACAAATATTATTGTTCTCGAAGAGCATAATAGGGGCCTAATATCTATTCCTTAAGTGAATTAATAGATTGGTTTCTTCAACACTTAAGTGCTATCACAGATCACATCAGTGACCATTATCTTCCAGAAACTCTAAACCCTACAGAGGATATAAACTACTTCCTGACTCCAACTGTAAAAACCAACTTCCCCATTTCAGTAGAAATCACACCATTAGCAACAAGTCAATACCATAAAACATGCATTTCCTAATATGGATATATTTTTCAAATTTTCTCAGTGCTTTTTTTTTTTTTTTAAGTTGGAATGAATTTCAACAGCCTCCCAGCTGTTACTGCTCTTTCACATAGGAGCAAAGTGAAACCCTGAATAAATGAATGACTTGCTTATATTTACATAGCACAGACCCTGGGACTATTGATCTTTCTTCTATCCAAGAGCAAGTATGAGTAGAATTACCCATCCTCAGTTAAATCCTAGGATAAATATAAGTATCTAATGCTCCATTAAACCTGCTCTTGGTACCACGTGGCAGAGGTGAATCTGTTGTAAAAATTAACTGAAGGGATGGCAGGAGCCATAGTGATAATGGAGTTTGGCCACCCAGATTTGTTTAATCCCCCATCACTTTGAATTATCCTGAAGTCCTAAAAAGTCAACAGGGAGGATATATCAAAGAGGGAGGATGTGGAAGGTCTGTTTAGCCCTGAAGGTAGGGCATTAATGCCAAAACACAGGATGGCTTCAAATCCAAAGAAATTGTTGGTGGGAGCAGTGGGGCTGGGGAGTTGGGAGTGGGGGAATGAGATGAAAAACTTTCATGGAGGTCTCTCCCTATTGGGAGACACATCCCAGCCAAGCCAATCCTGGTGAGACCCAGACTGAGGAAGAGGGAAGTTGTTGAAAAGTAAGATAGGTCCTAATCCAATGGAACAAAAAAGCTATTTCCAGAATATGGAAACAAGTAAAAGGAAAGAAGATGTTTACCTGGGGGTTCTAGGTTATATTCATAGAAGTTACACATCTGCTGCTTTGAAATGTATACCGTCTCAAACAGATATCCATGGCTGGATTTCCAGTGAATAGACAGGAAGCTCTGCCCCATGTTTTATTTGCCTGTTGGGTCTGCAATTATAAATGCAGTTAGGAGATTAAAACTGGCCATTCCTAGCCACACCCATTATTGCTCATCATAATCTCCTCTGAACAACAAGAACAATTATAGGTCAGGCTTAGAACTTTAGAGTTAGAGGGACTCCCTGAAGAGGGTTTCTATCCTTGACGCTACTGACATTAAAGGTGCAATAATTCTTTTTATGAGAGACTGTTCTGTGCATTGTAGGGTGGTTAGCAGCACACCTGGCCTCTACACACTAGATGCCAGTAAACAGCTCCCCGGTGGTGACAACCAAAAATATCTCTAGATGTTGTCAAATGTCCCCCGGGGGTGGGGGTGAAATCACCCTCTGTTGAAAACCACTGTCCTAGAACACTGTACCCAACCCCTCTCACACCTTGTACACATAAAAAATGAAAATATTTGTACAGGACAAGGAGTAAACTGGAGGGACTCTGAGAACAGCTATGTAAGCCTCAGTGAAAAAATTCATTACACTTTATACACTTATAGGAAAAATAAAATACAGAATATTAAATATTTAAATTTATACAGAAATTCTAAATAAAATCATTTCAAAATTTTAAATGAGAAATTTGAACTTACTTCCACTGACATATCTTTTTACCGACAGATATTATGCTTGAAATGATTTTATGCAATGTTGATCAAGATATTTTAATGAGGATCGCTTCAAATTCTTAGGGGTCTCTATCAACAAGGAATTTCAGTCACACAAGCAGATGATTTAAAAAATTTAAATCATTGGGGCTTCCCTGGTGGCGCAGTGGTTGAGAGTCCGCCTGCCGATGCAGGGGACGCGGGTTCGTGCCCCGGTCCGGGAAGATCCCACATACCGCGGAGCGGCTGGGCCCGTGAGCCATGGCCGCTGAGCCTGCGCGTCCGGAGCCTGTGCTCCGCAGCGGGAGAGGCCACAACAGTGAGAGGCCCGCGTACCGCAAAAAAAAAAAAAAAATTTTAAATCATTGTTTATAGTCAATTGAAGATTTCTAACTTTTGATATTAAAGAACCTAATAGCTTATCCTTCTCTTATACAGATAAATCAGTGTTTAAATTTCTTATGATAAAGCAAAAGTATTTCAAATTTGAACTTTTATCTATCTTGTGTTTCAAAATAATAACGAAGGTTGAATTTCTACGTTGCATGTGTACGGTACGAGCGGCTGTCCTGCAGCCAGTGTGGAAACCACTAAATAGGCTTCTTGTCCATCAGCTGCAGATGGACAAGAGACTCTGATACATGTGAAGACAGAAATCCTGGGCTACCATTTGTCACTGGGCAGACCTGAAAGCCTCACCATATGTCTGCACCCATCTATCCCCAACTGGCTGCATCTTGGCCTAAGCTTCAAGCTCTGGGCACCTGGCAACAAACTCCCTTCTGGTCCCCTTAGACTTTATACAGGATGGTTATTGGTGTGCTCTGAAGCCAGCTGCTGAGATACCCAGGCAGTAGAGCACCTTCTTGGCCGCACTCAGGGCATCATGGTGAAGCAACACATGGTAAATATGGCACAGTGTGCTAGTTGTCTTCTCTGGGGACTGTGAGGCTGGTCCTTGGACTCCAGAACGGCTAAGACCACTCCCCAAGGAGCAGTGATGAGACTCCTCTTGGTTGGAGGCACCTGGCTGCAGAGCCTCAGCTACCAAGTCCCATAGGGCACTCTGAGTGTTGAGAGACTCAGTAATTCATAGCACACTTGGAATCCATCTGCAGCACACAATTGTAACGTGGCACACAGCTTCGGAAGCTCTGCCTTAGAGAATTCTTCCTGGCTCTAGGTGAGTACCCCATGGCCCAGAGAAGGGTGTGAGTCACCCCAGGTCACGTGCTAAGTTAATGACAGAGCTGGGACCGGAACCTAATTCTTCTGGCTTGACATACCACAACCATGTAGATCCTTCTTTTCTTGTCATTTTTTTTCCCCTCTGTGTCTTCCTTCCTCCCACTGACTCATTCACCATAAATTTCTCATGTAACTAGCCTACTGGTCAAAGACATTGGCTTGTACAGCACCTACCACAGGGAGGGCAGTGTTTCTCAAGCTTTGGCGTGCATAAGAAAGGAAGTTTAAAAATGGGTATATTTTATTGTGTCTCTGTGAAGAAACTTGCCGCAGGAAGAGAGAAGAGTGAAGATTTACAGTAGAGAACATTAGACAATATTTTCATTTTACTCCATCTAATATCTTTGGCTTCATCTTACGCTGAACACTACTAGATCTTGGTGACCTGTAAAGAGACACGGTGACCCAAAGGCTACAAATATGCAAGAGGTCAAAATAATAGATCATTTTGTCTGAGAAAAAAATGGAAATAATTTCAAGTGCTTGGAGAGACATGGCAGTGGTTTCCAAACCCCAGTGTGCATGACAATCTCATTGGAAGCTTGTTTCACTTATCTCGGCAAGTAATTCTAAATCAGTTGGTTTGGACTGAAGCTGACAGATCTGCATTTTAACAAGCACTCTGGGATTATCTGATTGAGAAATGCTGAAACAGGAGTAAGACCTTAGAGCTTGATTGCATTATATAATGGGGACATTGCAAAAGGTGGGAGGAAAATGATTTTTGTAATTAAAAAAATGCTAGTTTCTTGGGCTTCCCTGGTGGCGCAGTGGTTGAGAGTCCGCCTGCCGATGCAGGGGACACGGGTTTGTGCCCTGGTCCGGGAAGATCCCACATGCCGCGGAGCGGCTGAGCCCATGAGCCATGGCCACTGGGCCTGCGCGTCTGGAGCCTGTGCTCCGCAGCGGGAGAGGCCACAGCAGTGAGAGGCCTGCGTACCACAAAAAAAAAAAAAAAATTCTAGTTTCTCTAAGGTAACTCATATTCAGGATATTCATGTTGTAAATTATTTCTTACAGATAAAAAAATTCGTCTCCTTTCCCTCTCTGCTTTCCTCCTCTACTTTCATCTATTTTGAAGCTGGGAAAAAGGGACTTTGGGTATCTTCCCTTAAACGAATGCAAGCCATTTATATAAAAACCCCATTCCAAGTGGAATAGCCAAGCTGCAAGCTTCCCTGGTCTTCTGAGCCTTTGACCCTTTGCTGTGCACCCCAAGTTCAAATACCTGTTAAGGCTCCCCTTGTTTTAGGCAACACTTGTGTTAGACCCCCCACTCCCTGTCCCTAGGAAAGGTGAGGCAGACAGTGAGAGAACAGGATAGAGGTGGTGTGCTAGTGACAGCCTATCAGAATGTAGGATGTGGGAAAGCTCAGAGCACCGCTGACCAGTTATGGTAGAGGAATTGCCCCAGGAAACCACAAGACAGAGTCCATAATGTAGGCCCAGAAATGGGTTCATAAACACATTTTTACCCTGAGTTAATAATTTTCTTCTCAAAGTCCTTCTAAATAAATCTTACCTGTGTACGTGTACATCATATTATATTGTTATACATGTGTTATGTGTGTATGTGTGTGTGTGTGAGAGAGAGAATGATTACTACCATCTTACTCATGTGTAAAGAGAAGATTAAAAGCCCCTGACATACACATCAAATACCATGATGTATTTTCATATATATTTTCTCATTTGAGCCATACAGAAGCTTTGTGAGGAAGGTAGACTTGATATTATTTTTCTCATTTTGAGGAAATGGAGATTTAGAGAGTTAACATGCTGTGTAACTTTGAACAAGTTATTCTTACTCTTCTGGCTTCTGTTGTTGTTTTTTAACCTACAAAGTCAGGGGATTAGCATAGCTTAATCCCATGGTAACAATATATCATAATTAACTTAACCCAAATCACACAGCTAGAAAAGAACTTTAACTCATATCTTCTCCTTCCAAATTCAGTGTACGTTCTTCTACACAAATGGCTTATCAGTGAGGATGGCACTCAGAGGAGTTAACTGGAGTCCCGCAAATCTTGCTGTACCCAGTGTAATGAAGACAAGAAAAGTCCCTGCGCAGCTGTCCGTCTCAGAGCCAGAAAAGTCTGTGTGGACCGACTTCCTCCGTGTGGTCATGTGTTCGGGCTACCCTGAGGAGGTCATCTGGCCCTACTCATGGGTATTCCCATGAACCCACATGCTCAGTGTCCAAGAGTCAGGCTGTGGTGAGAGGACCGGGAGAGCAGCAGCAGCCTCCCATGGGATGGTTCCCTCTGCCAGAGCAGGGAGAGAGCAGCTTTCAGGCAGCCACACCTGCATCCATTAGGCCTTAGCTTTTTTGCCTCCCCACTTTGCAAGTGAGGAAGTAGTACCTTCCATGCAACACCCAACCATGAGATATCTTGCAGTCTTGCATGGCATGGCAGAACAAGTCAAGCCTGTGAGTTAGAAGATCTCATCCTAGTTACAGAGAGCTGTGTGACCTTGGGAGTGTCACTTAACCTCTTTGAACTCTGATTTCCACATCTTTGAAACAAATTCAGTTGGTCAATTAATCTCTAAGACAGGTGATTCTCAAGCTTTTAACAGACATTAAGAATGACTTGGAAGATTTGGGTATAAAAATGGGTTTAGTATCATACAGGTTCATCATATTAAACACAAATAAGAATGAACACATCTTACATATTATAGAATATTTATATTGGATATAATAAATAGAGGAACTGATCAATTTATACATTTAATTTCTTTCTAGTTTCCAAACAGACAGTTTTAGCAAAATGTTATTCCTCAGTGTACATGTGTAATTAAACTGTTTGAATTTCATCAAAAAAAATCACTTGGGGTTAAAATGAGGGTGCTTGTGAGGGTCTTGGTCCCTATGATTCTGATTCAGTAGGTTGAAATAAGGCACAGAAATCTGATTTTTTAACAAGCACCCAAGTAATTCTGCTAGAAGTGGTCTGTAGACAATACTGCAAGGCTGAGGGCCCCTCCAGCTCATGCCGTGTGGATTATTCGTCTCTCTCTGTAGTTTACCAGTCACCAAGTGCTGGTGATTATTCAGGCAAATTATCTGCCTCATCCACCCCTTCCTTTGTATCCCACAGCAAAGACAATTTTATGTCGGTATGACAGCAGTGACCTTTGATTTGAATTCCTGCTTCCATTATTTTGTCCTCACATCCTCTTATCACAGTCTGCGTATATTCTTAACATCTTCTCGTCAAAACCATGCAATGGGTGTTGGTTGTCTGTAGGATGAAATCCAAACTTCTTAATCTAGCAATTGTCTCCAAATCCTTGTCTTCCATGGGTCCTCAATAGGAATGCTCTGCACAGAGAATCTGACTGCTTGAAGTCTCCTGAATGAGCCTGTGTGTCCTCGCCACCAAGCCCTTTGCTCATATTTCGTCTTCCTCCTGAAACTTTCCCCTTGACCCCTCTGTATCCACTGTCTAAATTCTATTCATATTTTGAAGAACAGCTTTAAAGTTCACCTCCTTTAGGATGTATTTTCTGACCACTCCTCTTGACCGTGAGCTCTTTATTCCTTTAAATAGTCCAGCACCACGAAACGATCATTCTAATGTTTCTACCTACATTGTGTATCTCCATCTCCTCACTTGCCTAGAGCACAGTGGTGTCTCTAAGTAGTTATGCATTTCTGTATCCTCCACAAGGCTGTGCACAGAGCAGGTATTCAATTCAGATGTACTGCACAGTCTTTTCTCACAGAAGGCCTTCACTGTTTCAACAACAAAACTAGTACGAACCTGAGTGAGCTAAATTAACTTCTGACATTTTTCTCTGTTTGCGAAATACAAGAACCAAAACAGGATACTCCTCATCCCAGGATGTTACAAGAAACCCATTTTTTCAAAATGAATAATTGTTGACCAAGAAACAAAATGAACAGGTGTATCTGCCTGCTTGGATTAAGAATGCTTCCTCTAAGTAATAACACAAGCTCTTTCCCCTCTGTGAAGGATTTCCTGGCATCCTCAGCCATACTTGTTGCTGTTAATGATAATAAAATTTATTGAACATTACGAAGAATCATATACATTATTTTATGTAATTTTCACAACCACCCTATGTATGAATCATTATTAACTTTCTTTTATAGATAATGAAATTGAGACTTAAGAGATTAAACAGTTTAACAAAAGTCACCAGTTGGTGTCAGAGCCAGAATTTGTGCCCAGGTCAGTCTGATCCCAAAGCTTAGGCATTTGGTCATTACATTATCTTGCTAAACTAACATCTTGCTGACCTAATATCACAGGGCCTTTCAGTTGTTGCTTGCAGGCTAGTTATCTGGCGAAACTGTAAAAGTTTTGGAAGCCAGCTGTGTCTTTAAAGCCTGGCACATAATAGGTGCTCAATGAAGCCCGAATAAACACAGACTGAAAGGGAAGATAAGAATGTGACAGATTATAACATGTTCCAGGCCAGGTGGTTACGACAAGTGCTAATAATTGGCATCAACAACGTTGAGAGGCAGAAGAGGGAGGGAGTCCCTTCAGCTGCCACCAAGAAAGGTTGCGTGGAGGAGGTTGCGTTTGAGATAGCAATGCCCCTTTACCTGAGGGTCCCTTCCTCAATACCCTTGTCCTGTACAAACTCCTGATCAGTAAACATCATGGTATGCGCAGCACAGGGTCCTCAACCACTTAATCATTCAGGTGATCTGTGTGTCACTTGGGTTCTTAGCTATAACCACAGGAACCCGCCCTAACTAGCTTAAGCAAAAGGGAATTTACTGAGGATGTTAGGGAGCTCACAAAATCTCCAGGAGGACCAGAGAATCAGTGTGAGGAGCTATTCAACCAGAAAGAACACTCAAACCCTCTGTGGACGAGGTGTTTACACCACTCCACGACTGGGGGCAAATACCTCAACCTACAGGGGTGATGTTAGATCGAGAATGCCCGAATCTCAGCCAATGCTGTACCCCAAAGCTGGACACTCCAGCCACCCTTTTTATTAAAAGATGGAGTCCATGGGGTGTCTGCATCATCACACTGCTCTCTTCCTAATCAGAGAGTGTGAGGTTGCTGGGGGAAGCCCAGATTTATGTACTGACATTCGAGCTTCAAGATAGGCTGGGAAAAAGACTCTGGCTTCTTACTTGGCAGAGCAGAATTCAGAATGCAAGCCACTCTCCCAAATGCAGGAATGTAGTTCAAAAGATGCTGAGGGGTTCTATGAGGGATACCAGATGTTAATATCATATAACAACAAGAATAGCTGAAACTTCCTGAGCACACACTATGTGCTAACCATTTTACATACATTTCCCTGTCTTCCTTGCAAGACCACACAGCTGATAATATTTGTATTCCCATTTCACACAGGTGGATACTAGGGCTGGGAGAGGTTAGTTTAAGGCCATACAACTGAGGTGTTAAATTCTATACCAGATTAAATTACAGGTCCTGCTACTTCCCTGAACTTCCCCTATCATAACACTCTTCTTATCTTGTTGTTATTATGTACTTAAGAGCTGTCTTTTCGGCTAAGTGCCATGAGCATACAGGAGGCCTGTTTCCTGTTATATCCCCAGCACCTGTGATATTTATTCATTAACAGATACTCAACTTCCATCATGGGTCTGGCACATTCAAATGGTGACTCAACAATGATACGCTGACTTCATCTAACGTGCCAGGCACTGTCACTAGGTGCTGAGGGTGCTGTTGGAACAAGATAGGCAAGGTCCCTGCCTGAGGGAGACAGACGATCAACAAATAAACAAGTGTATAAAATAACTGGAAGTAATGTGTGCTATGAGGGAAACTAAAGCAAAGGAGGGGATAGAAAGTAATGGGGTGGGGTGATGAGGAGAGGCTCTGCTGGGATGGTGTTCAATATAACAGAATGAAGGAGAAATGAAAACTTGGGGAACCATGATCTAGGTGGTGGGAATAGCAAGTGCAAAGGCCCTGAGGTGAGAATGAACTTGGCCTGTTCTGGGAATAACAAGACCAGTATGGCTAAAGCATAATAAATAAAGGGGAAAGTGGTTGGAGATGAGTTCAGAGAGAGAGACCAGGTTATATACAGCCTTGAAGCCACTGCCTGATAATGGAATTTAAATTTTACTCAATACAAGGGCAGCATTGGAGGGTTTCAAGCAAGGGAGTGCCATGATAATGCTTTAGTTTTAACTAGATTATGGCAGAGGCTGTGTGGAAATTAGACTGGGAGTGGGGCAAGATTTGAAATAGGGGGCTTGTATAGATATTTTAGCAGTAGAACAGGAGAGAGAGAACTTGGACTGGGGTATTGGGGATGAAAAGAAATGGCTGGATTGGGGGGTCTATTTTGAAGGTGAAACAAACAGGTTTCCAAGTGTATTCGATTAGGGGTGGAAAGAAAACTGACTTGAGTAACTGGGTAAATGGAGATACCATTTCATGAGGTGCAGAAGACTTGGGCGGGAGAAGCTTTGGAGAAAAAACTCAGATGTTTCATGGTACTTGGATGTGGACACCTTGAGGGGCTTCCAGGATTTGAGTGGAGATGTTCAGAGGCATTGGATGGATGGATGTAAGAGTCGGGATTTGAGGCGAGAGGTCAGGACCAGATGTACAAACATGGGAGACGAGTATACAGCTGAAGTTTCAAGTCTTAAGACTAGATGATCACCTTAGCTAGAATTCAATAAACTTGCTAAATATTTAGGGATAGAGATTGTGTTGAAACATAGGCTGACTCAAAGCCTTAAGGCACATAACTTGCAACATCCTTTTTGAACTTCAGGACAGGAAGAGGAAACAATTTTACTGAGGGAGAGAGAGATTGGTAGAGGGATAGAGACACTGAGGGAAAAAAGGGGTAGATAGAGCAGTGCCAGATAAAGGGGAAAAACATGAAAGGGAGAGGCCAGCAGGGGATGGGGAAGAAGAGGGCAAGAGCCTACGGTTTGTGGCTGGAACTCCTTTAATCTTTCGTGATTTGTGTACTTACAGTCGCCCTCTGCCCATTGAGTGCTTTTCTTGGTTTTGTTGACTACATCTTCTAAAATTATTCATGGGGCTAACTTTATAAGACCTCTTGGGAGCAACTTATTTCTATTTGGTATCAGGAATAGCTATCTTTTCTTGAGAAATTTAAAGCAAATCCTGAGAAATCTAGGGATCCCATAACTAATCAGGTTTTTTTTTTTTTTGGTCACGCCACGCACCTTGCAGGATCTTTGTTCCCCAACCAGGGGATTGAACCATACCCCCAGTAGTGGAAGCGTGGAGTCCTAACCACTGGACCACCAGGGAAGTCCCACTAATCAGGTTTTCTTTTTGTGTATCAAAGCCTCTTGAGTGACATTTTTGCATCAGCCTAATTTCAACTCCATTTTAGGCCCCAATCATGTTTGTCTTTTTTTAATGTATATGTGCTTCTTGTTTAAATTTCTTTGCTCTTTTTAAATATCCCTAACAGTTACATCAACTGCTCTATGGAGCAAGGCAGGGAATAACAAACACAAGTGGCAACTGAAAGAACCTTCTTTTCAAATCATCTGTTCCATTGCCCCTATAAACGCACTTGTCAGACGTGTGTCTCAACTTCTGGTAGAGAAATATGTCCCTCAGGTCCACCCAGGGACTGTCCCCCACATTTCTGCTCTGTCTTTCTTTTCCCAGGAGAGGGAGTAACCAAGCTCAGTTCTCCTTCCTCCAGTCACTCTACGAATGAGAAGTAGGACTATCTTAACTATTTATATTAGGAATAAAAGAGGCCCAAATGTTACCAGCATCACTTAGCATCACCTCTTTGGTCAAATCCAGACTGGTGTAGCTACTGCTACAACCAATGCAGTAGCAGGGGTTGCAGCTTGACAGTTTAAGTTGTAGTTGTCCTAGGATACAGTTCCAAGCACATATGGCAGACTGGTGGTTTGGGCCTCCAAGTTGTGTCCCTGTGAAGGACTACAATCTGAGCCAAAGTCAGCTCACATCTGGAATGGAGAGGTCACCACTCTCCAGAAACAAGGTTATATCATGGAGTCTTTGGCATTGGTCATGACCGAAGACATCAGTGCTACAAACCTGAACAGGAAAACAGGAAAATGGTAGCCAAGACCACTACATGAGATGGGCAACTTCCTGGGGACTCCCAGAACAAACAGGGAGGAGTTTGAGGAAACTGGAAGTACTGCAATAGCAGGGGGGGAAGAACCAGAGATATACTGTTTTGTTATGGAGTTATTGGTTTGGCCTAGAGAAATTCTAGTTAAAGACTATTTTGCGAAAGAGTTCGATAATAACAGCATAGACAAAGTTTATTTAAATCTGCTTATGTTAGCGTCTATGAACACTGGGGTAAATTTCCCTCTAATGCAGAAGAAGCCTTTACGAACTCACTCACTGTTGGGAATGAGAAAGCTGTACACTGGAGAAGGGAGATGTATTTCCAGTAATCGATCATTTGTTTGTGAACATTTATTAAGAACTGATTACAAGCTTCTACTGTGCTTGGGGCAGATCTACTTATAGAACAAAAGGTGGTTGTCATGGAAACTGCAGATAGCTGCAGTCCTCTCTGGACCTGAATGAGGAGCTAAAACCCCTCTGACCAAGTTATTGTCTCTAGCTAAGAAGCCCAGGAGCTTCAAGACTGTTCAAGTCAATACTAGACTTCTGATTTTATGCACTACTTCCCCATTTTATTTCTGAAATGAACTGTGAAATCAGGGCTCTTCTGATGAAGAGGACGATAACGACTCAAGCAGTTGACACACTCCTCAAGGTCTGTGTTGCCTTTTTTGAGTGTGCAAATCCACCCTTGTCTTTGCATCTACGTTATCCTAGCTTACACTGCAGAGAGAGCAAGGGGCTAAGAACAGAAGGCATCTGATATATGAGATGGACTAGGGTGAGTTGATCACATAATATGTACTTCTGTTTGGTTCACACTAGTGATTTAAACAAGCCCAGAATCCCAGAGACAAATGGCAGAGACTAAGGATGAGTGGTTCACCCTTCTCTTAATGTACCTGCCCTCTCAAATTCCAGCTCTACTGCTTAATGGTTCTTTGCCATTAGGCAAATCCCTCAAGCCCTCGGAGCCTCAGATGCCCCTTGTGTTAAATGGACAGATCAGTTATTAGATCACAGAGTTATTTGAACAACAAATGAGAAACTGTGTGTAAAAAGTTTTTGTTTTTTTTTTCTTTCAAATATTAGAACTTAGTGGTAATTTTACTTAGCTTCATGGAAAGAGGTTGGCACCCTGGTGAGGGCTATGTTTGCATTTATTCAGCTTCGCATCCTCAGATTCTGGCACAGTGCCTGGTGTACTGTAGGAGTTTAGTAAATGTTTGTTGTTGAAGAAATGAGGAAGGGTTGTAGTCGCTTTGCTTGTAGTCATTCTGATATTCAATTCCAAGAATTGGAAGGGAAGTCTCAAGGTCATCTGATCCATGACTCTGCCTCTGTCCGTAAAGAAGAGGTAGGTTGGTATAAAATGAAAGCTCTTCCAAGGATATGACTGTCCATGGATCTCATGGCTGATCAACGGGGGCTTTGGATAGAAGCGCCAATAGGACACAAAACAGAGTGGAATTGGCCTACCTCTAGATGAAATAGGCTGTTTTTTGCATGGGTGCCAGTAGATCTATCTTCTCTAAAATAATTCCACCATCCTTATCTTCCTGTTGGTTTATGGGATCATGTCTCTAGAAGACTCCAATTGAAAATACAATTATGTTCTCAGAGAATGGTAGCTTACAAAGTCATTAATAAGTTCTTGAACCAGCAGAGTAGGGACCACTGAACAGCAAGATTTTCAAGGGAGGGAGGAGGGATTGAGGGTAGATTTGGGGCTATTTCTTGAGGACCATGAACAAGCCGGTGTGCCTAGGTGGGTCCCAGGCAAGCTGGGAGCATCTCAAAAGCACCAGGGAAAAGAGGACTCAGAAACTGTGGGATAGACATCTAAGGCAGATGTGTCAAACTCTGTCATTTTGACCAATATTTTAGGTAATTAAAATTCTCAAAGCACGGTTACCTTAATTTTCTCATGTCACTCTCATAACAACTGTGCAAGGTGGTCAAGCAGGAGCATGATCATCACCCCACAGTTTCAAGTGAAGAAACTGAGGCCCAGATCAGTCAAATGGCCTGTTTAACACCACTCAGGTAATATGTAGCAAAAGTGGTACTAGAGTTTATTTCTTTTGACTCCTAATTGAGTTTTCATTAAATTCTACTGCCTCCTTGACTTGGACAACTGACCAACAAACCAGTGACAATGAAATACAGATAATACTAGCAGCCCTCTTTCATCATGCTACTGCTGTGTAGCAGGTATTGTGCTAAAGAGCTGAGAAACACTTTGTCACTTATTAAGTATCACCTCATTTTACAGATGTGGGAAATGAGTCGTGGAGGGGATAAAATTACGTGCCCACACCCCTGCAGCCAGTGAGAGATGGAGCATGGACTCTAATCCTGGTCTGTCTGCTGTCAAAGTCTGGGAGTGCTCAGAGCTTTTGCAGTAAAGGATCTCTGGGTTGCAAGGATCTTAAAGATAACTTGGCATAACCGTCCATCGAAATCCTTCTCCAATGTCTCCCTAAATGCTTTTCTATGTGTTTGGCTTAGAGAAAGCAATCTCCCTATTTCCTGGGGCAGCCTGTTCCATTTTAAGACAGTTCTCATTGTTAAATCACCAAAGGGAGAGATTTTTATTCTTTCAGCAGCAGATACAAGAACATTTTCACAGGAAAACACTTTGATAGCCTCACTTGAGACCAACCTAAGCCCCTTGAGGTCTGAGAGTCGGCTGGTGCCACTTTAAAACCAGGACTGTGTAAGAGAGGGTGAATTGTAGCTCTCAGAGGGCTTGGAGAATGAGAGTGTAAAAAAGAAGGAAAGGAGGGAGGGTGAGTAAAACGGTGGCATAATGAGCACTTCTTCGTGTCTCTCCTCTTTATCTACTACTCCCCAAAACAAAACAAAAACAAAAAATAAAAAAAACTTATGCAAAGTCTACAAAACCCTAAAACATTTGTTGGATTTTTATAGAAATCTTTGACAGGGTTGGCCTGGGGGTATTCCCAAAGGAATAGAGGTAGTGCTTGTATTCGGGGAAGCTGACCATGTGAGCATAATGGGCAGAGGGCTGGCAGATGACTCTACGAGGAAGCTTGTGGTTGGTAGAACGGAAGGTTGTAGTATATCTAATGAGATTTTATAGCCTACAAAGGCCTCAGTTGATGCTTGACTTACAGTTACAAGAGTTCTCCAAGTTATTGCACTTATGTTTTTTCTTTTAGCTGGATTGTTTCAAGTAGAGGAGAGGAAAATTCGTCCAGTAGATTCTTGACATCCAAATGAGATACTTTTTGAGACTTTCTCAAATCCTCATCTTCACGACTATTGCCATAGACCATGATCTCCTATACATTAATCTGTAAAAGGAGGGTAATAATATCCACCCAACAGGGCTCTTTGTGAGAATTTAGTGAAATCATGTGTTAAGTAGAGATAAAACACCATAGAGAATCTGATGCTGGGCAGTCAGCTAAGCTCACTCATTTGCAATGACTTGCTTTTCATAGTGTGATCCACATTTGTGCCTCAGCAAAAATTTTAAATGGTGACACAGCATGGCCTTTGGAGGGTAGCATGAAAATAACTGAAACCTCAAATTTGAAAACGTCAAGTGCCCAGATTCGCCTATGTCGAGCAATGTATTCAAAGTATCTTTCATATTCTCTGGGTTTGAAACCCTCAGATCTTTGCATGTTAGCCATCAGTTTCACACTTAAAAAGATGAATGATCCAGAATAATAGTGCCATCTTTTCTTGCCAGCTTTTTCCTCCAGCTAACAATGATCTCACCTCCGAGGTCTAATTCTCCCTCATATCCAGGAGCAGGCAGTAACTATTGATTCGATCTCCACTCCTTGCCTCTCTGTCATCAGCAGAGCTAGAAAGAGATGTTGTGTACCTGGCTGGAGTCATGTTGAGGACAAAGGGAAGGACTGGGGTCAGAGATCAAAGCTTGTCTGGATGCCAGGTTTATGAACTAACATCATCTTGTTTTTTGTCTCCCAGGGGAATTGTGAGAGGCAAAAACTGCACTTGTTTGATTAAAGAACATGAATCTTAAGATAGAATGAGTGAGATTGGTATCATAAATAATTTTGGGAATGATAGGTGGTCACAAACACATTGTAAGCATCCGTGGGTGAGCCGGAACTCCAAGACTGCACGTTTATACAATCTACGTGAGCCCCTGAGCGCCCCGCATGGGATGATTGACTCTCCTTGGAAAGTGACCAGCTCAGGTCCCCCAGCCCTCTGAAGATAAGACAGGGGAAGCGATGACAAGAGGGGAGAAGCTGAGAAATTGCATTCCCAGGATGATCACAGGGGATCAGCAGAATGGCTCAGGAATGTTATTTCTTGCCGGAAAGACGTGGCATTATCTCAGAACCATCTGGTGGCAGCAGGAACGAGAAGGGGGAAGGAGGCTCTGAGCAGTGGTCACGTAACCTTGTCTTACTGTTTGCAGATGCCCACAATCAAGCTATTTCCTGACAGAAGTGGGTCAGCTAATAGCCTGGGTTCAGGAAAAATGGAGCTTCAAGGCATCAGAGAGATGATCTGCGGAGACTGTAGGATTCCTCTACCAAGAAACCTTAAGAGACACTATCCAAAGCTTCCTGTAACACGGGCAAAGTCCCCAGACTCGGGGAGAGTGTAGGGTGCTCTTGATCTTTAGGTGTGAAATTGATCTGGATTCAGGAGGGCCAGCTCTCTCGCAGCCTCAGTGTAAGATGGCATTTATGGACTCCAGGGTTCAATCTGGCTTCTACATATCTTTTAGCCCACATTAGTGATTACAGAACTATTGGATTAGTTCCCAACTTTAAAATATCAAGGTATTTTACATAGAATGCAGATTTCTGGCTCCTCTGAAGAATGGGAAATCTGACCACTCTGGGCCCACGTTCTCACATGGCAACACTTGGCTGGAATTGAGCAGCCTCTGTCCCAGAAGCAAGGGATTTACTCTCCACTACCCCGTATTCCCTACCCAACCACTTCACTTAAAGCCCCTGTAGGCATTTGTTTTGTGACTCTTGCCCTAGAATGCAGTATCAGTGATGACAAGGAATGTGAGCATGTCCCCCAAGTGTACCTCTGTCCCCAGCACATGTCTGCACAGGGCTGGGCAGTGCACAGGCATTTAATAAATATTTCCTTAATAACAGATGGTAAGTGAAGACAGTTCTGTCGAAGCAGGTCTGCATTTAAATCCAGGCTGTGTGAGCTTGGGTAAGTGATTGAACTTTCTAAGCCTCTGCTTTCCTCATTTATGAATTAGTACTGACCCCATAGCACAGCCTGAGAGAAGGAATGCAAAACATTTCACGTGGTGTTGCCCAGGCTGAGCACCCAATAAATGTTTGTTGAATGGCTGAAACCATGTTCAGTCACAGAGTTGTGATCCCTGGGCCTCCTTTTTTGGATAAAGTAGAAATTATTTCATGAAGCGAGCATGGGAATTGCAAAGTGCCAGAAAAGAATCACAAATGACAACCAAAACAGTGGTTCTCGTGGGGGTGAGGGGTTGCTGGGCAGGGAAGGATAACTTGTGTCCCTGTTTCATTGTTAACCATCAGGGTAACAGCATGATGTGTAGCACTAGCGCGGAGCAGCTGGGTGAATTTTAGGGGGATAGAGTTGGGGTTATGAGTACAGGATTTAGAGATGTGTAATGTGTGCTAGGCACTTGGCTAGGCTACGAAATCCATTTGAGACTTCAGCTTCCTCCATTAGAAAATGAAGATCATAATGCCCACTGTTTGGGGTTTGGTCTGATTAGTTAATATGCAGATCCATATGATATGCTTAACATGTTGGTGAGGACATAGGGGATGCTTAGCAAATGATATAGTTATTGGTATGAGAGGGAAAGCACTGCTTTGAAGTTCACAGTCCTGAGTGCTGTTTTTTTTTTTTAATTGAAGTATAGTTACTTTACACTGTTGTGTTAGTTTCTGGTATACAGCAAAGTGATTCAGATTTTATATATATATACATATATATTCTTTTCCATTATAATTTATTACAAGATATTGAATATAGTTCCCTGTGCTGTACAGTAGGTCCTTCTTGTTTATCTATTTTATATATTTAGTAGTGTGTATCTGTTAATCCCAAATTCCTAATGTAACCCTCTACCCTCCTTTCCCCTTTGGTAACCATAAGTTTGTTTTCTATGTGTGAGTCTGTTTCCGTTTTGTAAATAAGTTCATTTGCACTATTTCTTAGATTCCACATATAAGTGATACCATATGATATTTGTCTTTCTTTGTCTGACTTACTTCACTTAGTATGATAATCTCTAGGTCCATCCATGTTGCTGCAAATGGCATTATTTCATTCTTTTTTATGGCTGAGTAATATTCCATTGTATATATGTACCACATCTTTATCCATTCATCTACTGATGGACATTTAGGTTGCTTCCATGTCTTGGCTACTGTAAATGGCTCTGCTACGAACATTGGGGTGCATCCTTTCAAATTAGAGTTTTCTCCAGATATATGCCCAGGAGTGGGATTGCTGGATCATATGGTAACTCAATTTTTAGTTTTTTTAGGGAACCGCCATACTATTCTCCATAGTGGTTGTACCAATTTACATTCCCACCAACAGTGTAGGCAGGTTCCCTTCTCTCCACGCTTTCTCTGGCATTTATTATTTGTAGACATTTTGATGATGGCCATTCTGACTGGTGTGAGGTGATACCTCATTGTAGTTTTGATTTGCATTTCCCCAATAATTAGCAATGTTGAGCATCTTTTCATGTGCTTATTGGCCATCTGTATGTCTTCTTTGGAGAAACGTCTACTTAGGTCTTCTGCCCACTTTTTGATTGGGTTGTTTGTTTTTTGCTTTGAATTGTATGAGCTGTTTGTATACTTTGGAAATTAAGCTCTTTTTGGTCACATTGTTTGCAAATATTTTCTCCCATTCTGTAGGTTGTCTTTTCATTTTGTTTATGGTTTCCTTTGTTGGGCAAAAGCTTGTAAGTTTGATTAGGTCCTATTTGTTTATTTTTGCTTTTATTTCTATTGCTGTGGGTGACTGCTTAATGCTATTCTTTATTCATCACCTTACCATGTGACCCTGGGCCATCCAACTTCCTGCTCTAGGACTCTGCTTCCTGTAATGTGAGAGAATTAACTTGTGTAGTGGATGCTGTGGAGTGCCACCCCAAACTACCTTCAGAACAGAGGCATTCAGTACCCCCAGCGGCAGGGAATGTTTGTTGGTTGCTGATGGCCCATGGCTGAGTTCCTCTTGAAGAATTGCTCTCAAAGATAACTATCTCATCCCAGGTTCCACACACCCCTTCCTGGGGGGTGTGTCTATGCAGAGGTTCAAAGTACAGAGAAGCTAATTTAGGACATCTCTGAAGGGTCATCCCAGCTTCAGAGCTCTCCCATGGGATCAGCTGAATTCTCTGTTTCATTGTAATTCAACTTCTCCTCTGACCAGTCTCCTTTCCCTCATCCCCTTATAGATGCTCCTGAGAGCACTCACCAAGAATTTGAGGGTATAAGTTTCCCTTTCAGAATATATTTCCAGGAAATATGACCAATGGCAATTTGGGTGATTTCAGCTTAGTCTCTCTGAGCTCAGAATTGTTTGCCTTGCTGTATTGCACTTAGATGACAAGGAGTTGGTGTGTGTTACAGAGGAAGATCAAAGTTATCTTCCTCCGAAATCCTTAATATAGACTCTACAGAATTCTCTATGAGAATTTTAAAATAACATGGGATAAAGGCAAATATTTTCTGGAAGGCCATGAGGATTCAAGGAAGTGGCAGGCCTCCTCTTGTGCTGCTGATGCAGGATTTGGGAGTTTGAGACATACACAGGGCAGCTCAATTAGATAAGCCTTTCAAAGGCCTGCATAGAAACCTGGCAGGGAAATCCTGCCTCAAACCTCGGGAAATGACCAAGGTTTCTTCCCCGAAATGCAACTGCAGGTTCTGCTGAGACCATACCTTCTTGCCAGCAGGAGGAACAGAATTTGGTGGATGCTGCCTCCATTCCAGAGAGAGGAAATTAGGAAAATCAGCTGGGATGGGAGAGCCAGTACTGTCCGGCAGCACTGCCTCTTGCTGGCAGTTTTATCCCCAGCATCAGGCCTGTTTGTGCTAGGAATGGTGAGGAAAGCCCGCCTTTTCTTGCAGAGAATTAGGCATCTTAAGCAAGGCAGGATGACCCCTAGGTGTCCCTTCTGCACTCAAAAGGGGACAGTGTGCTCAGCCCCTCAGAGAATGGGCCTGGGCCCCTCCAAGCACTGCATGTGCAAAAGGAGCCGCAGTGGCAGCTGGTGTTTGCACACACTCTCCCTGGGGACCCGATACTCAGAGTCATATGAGTCTTCCGTCTGGTTCAGAAGCAAAGATGCAGAGGCAAGAAGCTAAATTCGTCCTTCACAAAGATTCCCACAGAGGAAAGCACCTTGTCTAGAGCTGGAGGAGGCCAAGATGGGGGGTGGTCTTAGGGTCTGAGCAAATGAGGGGAGAAGCAGGAGGCCCTCCTGCAGGACTGGGTACAGGATATCTGCCAGAGATTCCTCAGGCATCCAAAGGACTTAAGGACATGCCTTGGAATCAGAAAACTGATTCTTCCTTGGGCAAGTTCTTTAATTCCTCAGACTGTTTATTTCCCCTTCTGTCTAACAGGGATGATAGTAAGAGTCCTGGCTTCATAGGTTGCTGTGAGGCCTAAGGGAGGTCACCTATGTGTCTAGAGCACTTAGCTCAGGCCCTGACCCTCAGCACACACCCTCTAAAGCATTGCTGTCTTTAACTTCATTCTCCAAGGTAGCTGGAGCTGAGGGGTGCAGGCTGGAGGAATCTGGCTTCTAGGTCAAGTGTCCACCAAGAGTCAGTTTAAGAGACCCTGTTACACATAGAGACTCATGCCTGCAATTGTCATTGCATCCTGACGGGGTTGTCCTCCTGTATTTAAAGTCTGAGTCACCATCATCAATAGAAAAAGATGGTCTTTCCCTTCCAATATTCCAAACTAGCTTCTACAGGTCCCTCTTAATTTCTATGGCCATCTAGTTTAAATCAGCGCAAGGATCCAGCAGAGTTGTTTTTCTCCATTATTGATGCTGTTATTACAACTAACTTGGATTTGTTCAGTGCCTAACTATGTGTCCCCTCATTTAATCCCCATGCTCACTAGTGAGTGAGGTAACTCCATCACATGGAATGAAAGTCTCAAGGAAAGCAAATGCTGGAAGAGAAGAAGAAAAATGGAGTAGAAGCAACATGGTAGCCAAAAAATCTCATTCATGAGTACATGTGGGACCCCTCCTGGGGACTCCTACTACTGGGGCGTACACTCTGGGACCTAAAAGTTCTTCATTAACAAGTGGAGACAAGAGCTAGCCACAGCTCATGTTACAGAGTCCTTCTGAACTAGCTCCTTGTCAAAGGTTTTGTGTTTTACTATAAAACACCTGCAATATCCTTCTCCATATCTCCAGGCCTGAATTTTGCTTTGCCAAAGAAAACAAACTTCATCTCCTACCCCTTCACATTCTCCTTTACATGGGAGCTCACCTTTTTAATTGAATCTTTCAGTTCAGAAGAATCTAGTATTGTCTGTGAGAACACAGAAGGACCTCTTTGTGAGCATTTCTCAGAAGCTTCCTTGGGGGTTTCCCTAATCAGAGCCAGAACTCTCTACTAATGCTTTCCGTTTCTGTGGGATAAGCCAGAACCTTCCCAGATTTCTTTTGTTCTGGAGAGGCCCCTAAACACAGCAGCCAGCCTGCGTGCCTGCCTTTCCTTTTTCCCTCTCTCCTTTATTTATTTATTTTTTTCTGTGTGTGTGTGTGTGTGTGTGTGTGTGTGTGTGTGTTTTAATCAAACTCACTTCCAAGTCCTGGCTTTACCACTGTCTATCTGCCCTTGGGCAAGTTAAACTCTCTGAGTCTCTAAAATGTATAAAGTGATTTCTAATACCCCTTTCAGCCCTAAAATCAAATTTAACGCTAACATCCAAGATAGTAAATAAGAGCTTGGGCATTGGAGTTGGTCAGGACTGAGTTTAACCCCCACCTACTTTGCCACTTACTTCATGACCTTGGAGTAGGAAGGCACACAATTTTTTTGGGCCTCAGTTTTTCTAGCAAGGAGATAGAATTGACCTCATATGATAAGAGGGTTGGATGCGGTAGCGGTACTGAGCGGTACACTTATTATGTGCCTGATTCTGCTCTAAGCTCTTTACATGTGTTGACTCATTTAATTTGCATATCTCTGTAACGTTTCATTTTGTTAGGGTCTCTCTTTATTTTTCTAGCTTGTGGAGAGTTTTTATTTGCTTATTTTAAACTTAATTCCATCACTTCAAACATAGGAAGTGATGGAATTAAGTTTGAAATAAGCAAATTAAAACTCTGAACTATAACCCAAGTGGTTTCTCTGTCTTCATTCAATATGTTCTTTAAAAATATATTGTAAAGCCTATGGCCAAGAAGACAGCACTAAGCAAGTAGTGTTAAACCTTTGTACATTAGAACGGCTAGAGAGTTGTTGAAATATACAAATAGCTGATGGCAATGCCAGACAAACGAAATCTGAGTCTCTGAGGGTAGGGCCAGGTATTGACGTGTTTTTAAACTTCCCCTGTTTATTCTAACCATCTGCCAGCACTGAGAACCACAGCCCTATGTCATGAGTTTAAGGATACTCGCCTAGACTAATAAGCTGTGAAGGGATGTGGGTAAAGTGATTATCAAATATGACTCTGGCTTATCACTGCACCCACATTTCTGCAATTAACCTAATTGTCATATCTCCCTCTAAAATCAGAATCCATTCTTTTTAGCATGTTCCTGACGGGGCCACTCCAGTAATCCTCTCAGACAAGTGCTGGCTCCTAGTGATGACCATTTTCATGCCTAAATGTTTAGAAATATCCTCTAGGGTTTTGCCCAAATCAATGGCATAGGCTTATCATTTCTGAAATTCAACTTTTGGAAAATTAGAAACTGCTTATTTCCAGTCTTCTGGAACCTTACTCCACACTTGTCAAAGATCATAGAAAAATGGCTCTCTCATCAGACCTGTAAGCTTTCTCAACCCTATGGGTTATAACACCTATGTATTTACAGGCGAAAAGTTAAAGAAACTTTATACTCCTTTCCTATTCCTTGCTTATTTCAGGTTCTACATATTCAGAAACGCTGGGGGTGGCTGGCACTGACAGCGCACTAACAGCTCTTCTGAAGAAATCCTCTTCACAAATCCCCTCTTAATCTTCAGCATCCCAAACCTCTTACCCTCTCAGTGTGTTTGAGTTATCCAACAGGATCCTGACTACTTCCTGTTTGCAGGCCTTCTGGGTGGACAACCTCAAAATTTGCTTCAGTGTCTAAGATCTAGACTATCTCGGTACTTTGGTTTACATCCCAGTTATCACACCTGGTAAATGAATGCAAAATGCAAAACTGCCCACTTGGCTGTTTCTGTAAAAGTCTATTGCACAGCATTCATACTTGAAGCCAGCTTGTATTCTCCAAAACCTTCCTCCGTGTCCTGGAAGCCTGATTGAACATAGCCTATGTGTTGGCTGTCAGTCCCCTGTGCTAAGAGTTTTCGTATTATACAGAAAGCAGGTCAAAAATATGTTGTGAATAGATGAAATAAATTGGCCTTTCTATTTTTTTCCTTCCTTCTCACTCTAAGGAATTTCAACTTTTATTATTCCCTGATTATATTCCCCAATTTCCTTTCCATACTAAGGGAGCTTACTATTATGGAGTCCATCATGGGGGATTGTTTAACATTTTAATTCTTATAATCCTCACAAAATCTCCTGCAGGTGAGTGCTGCTTTGTTTATTTTACAGCTTGGGAAGCAGACATTCTGAGTTATTAAGTAAACTGCCTACATTCTGACAGACAGCAAGTGGCAGAGCTGTGAGTCAAACCTGGGTCAGTCTGAGCCACTGTACGTTATGCAGACACTGTTAGAGCAGCCAGCTCCGGCCTATCCCAGGCATACATCATCAGTGGACAATACTTATTCCCACTGGCTCCAGATATACCCACAGAGTCTCCAACACATTTTTCCCATGGCCACTCATTACCTTTCAGAGTTGGCAGGCAAGCGGAAGACTTTGTCATTTCTTCACAATATGATGGGTACTGTTGTATAAACCATATCCTAAACAGATGACTTGAATTTTTACAGTCTATCAAAAATCCTAATTCTTTTGAACTAAATCCCTTTCCATTCTCTTAGAGCAAAGACTAATTCTGGGTGCTCACCAATGTTCTGCACACTCTAGTTTCTTCTTAGCTTTCCAGCCTCATCTTGAATCTCTTCTCCCCTCTATTTCTATCCTTTAGACACAGTGGGAATCTTTCATTCCCTCAAATAATCTATGTTCCCTTATCCTCAGGGCCTTGGCACGTGCTGCCCTTTCTCTCTGTAATATTTATTTTCTTCTTTATCTGGTGAACTTCTCATCTTCCTTTAGACCTCCACATGCTGTCTATTACGTCCCAGCTAGATCAGATCAGACCATCCATCTATCGTTTTTAACACTCTAGAACTTTTTTTCATGCAACTTACCATGGTTTGTGAATATGCACTCATTGTGTTGTTATTTAATCAATTCTATCACTTCTCCATTTACTTTCAAAGCCTCAGTGTCTGGCACATAGTAGGCAGACAATAAACAATTACAGACCAATGTCTTCAAGTTTCAAATCATTACAAGAGTCTCCTGAAGTGCCAGTTTCATTTCTCCTTTGAATATTTCAAGTATTAACCATAATAAATATGCAGAGAACCTGTCAGGAAATAATGCTTTTGTGAAATGGAACGACACCAGTCAGATGGCAACTCCCCTTTCCCTAGCCGGCCCCTAGTCACATGAACAGAAACATGCTCTCTTGCTGGGCTATTCCATTTCCATCCATAGGCAGTGGGTAGAGTGATAAAAGAGAAAGTGGAAGTGCTGGGGCCAAGCTGGGATTTGAGTTCCAGCTCTAATACTCTGTAGATGTGCAAAATTTGTCATGTGGCTAACTTCTCTAGTCCTCAATTTCCTCATTTGTAAAATCCCTCATTCATAAGATTCCTGGGGAAACACAATGGGCTAATGAATCTGAAGCATGCTCCCAGCACAGAGACTGGCTTGTTGTATAAAACTACCTTCTCCCAGGGTACACAACATACCTGGGAAAACAGCAATGAGTTTCTTCAATCAAGTTATACGATTAAAATAGTTGACATTATGTTATGGTCCGTGGTCTAAACATTCCTCATATATTAATTTATTTTAAACTCACAGGACCTGAACCAAGATGGTGGAGTAGAAGGACGCGCTCTCACTCCTCTTGCAAGAACACCAGAATCAAAACTAATTGCTGAACAGTCATCGACAGGAGGACACTGGACTCACCAAAAAAGATACCCCACATCCAAAGACAAAGGAGAAGCCACAATGAGACGGTAGGAGGGGTGCAATCACAGTAAAATCAAATCCCATAACTGCTGGGTGGGTGACTCACAGACTGGAGGACACTTATACCACAGAGGTCCACCCACTGGAGTGAAGGTTCTGAGCCCCACGTCCAGATTCCCAACCTGGGGGTCCAGCAATGGGAGGAGGAATTCCTAGAGAATCAGACTGTGAAGGCTAGTGGGATTTGTTTGCAGAGCTTCAACAGGAAAGGGAGTAACAGAGACTCCACTCCAGTATTGGGTTGCCTCGAGCAAAACAACCAACAGGGAAGAAACCCAACCCCACCCATCAGCAGTCAAGCAGATTAAAGTTTTACTGAGCTCTGCCCACCAGAGCAACAGTCAGCTGTACCCACCACCAGTCCCTCCCATCAGTAAACTTGCCCAAGCCACTTAAATACCCTCATCCACCAGAAGGCAGACAGCAGAAGCAAGAAGACCTACAATCCTGCAGCCTGTTGAACAAAAACCACATTCACAGAAAGATAGACAAGATGAAAAGGCAGAGGGTTATGTACCAGATGAAGGAACAAGATAAAACACCAGAAAAACAAATAAATGAAGTGGAGATAGCCAACCTTCCAGATAAAGAATTCAGAATAATGATAGTGAAGATGATCCAGGACCTCGGAAAAAGAACAGAGGCAAAGATCGAGAAGAAGGAAGAAATGTTTAAAAAGACTGAGAATAATTAAAGAACAAACAAACAGAGTTGAACAATACAATAACTGAAATGAAAAGTACACTAGAAGGAATCAATAGTGGAATAACTGAGGCAGAAGAACAGATAAGTGACCTGGAAGACAGAATGGTAGAATTCACTGCTGCAGAACAGAATAAAGAAAAAAGAAGGAAAAGAAATGAAGACAGCCTAAGAGACCTCTGGGACAATATTAAATGCAATAACATTCATATTATAGGCGTCCCAGAAGGAGAAGAGAGAGAGAAAGGATGTGAGAAAATATTTGAGGAGATTATAGTCGAAAACTTCCCTAACACGGGAAAGGAAATAGTCACCCAAGTCCAAGAAGCGCAGAGAGTCCCATACAGAATAAACCCAAGGAGAAACACACTGAGACACATAGTAATCAAATTGGCAAAAATTAAAGGCAAATAACAATTGTTGAAAGCAGCAAGGGAAAAACAAAAAATAACATACAAGGGAGCTCCCATAAGGATAACAGCTGATTGCTCAGCAGAAACTCTACAAGCCAGAAGGGAGTGGCATGATATACTTAAAGTGATGAAAGAGAAGAACCTACAACCAAGATTACCCTACCCAGCAAGGATCTCATTCAGATTCAATGGAGAAATCAAAAGCTTTACAGACAAGCAAAAGCTAAGAGAATTCAGCACCACAAAACCAGCTCTACAACAAATGCTAAAGGAACTTCTCTAAGTGGGAAACACAAGAGAAGAAAAGGACCTACAAAAACAAACCCAAAACAATTAAGAAAATGGTCATAGGAATATACATATCGATAATTACCTTAAATGTGAATGGATTAAATGTTCCAACCAAAAGAGACAGACTTGCTGAATGTATACAAAAACAAAACCCATATATATGCTGTCTACAAGAGACCCACTTCAGACTTAGGGACACATACAGACTGAAAGTGAGGGGATGGAAACAGATATTCCATGCAAATGGAAATCAAAAGAAAGCTGGAGTAGCAATACTCAGATAAAATAGACTTTAAAATAAAGAATGTTACAAGAGACAAGGAAGGACACTACATAATGATCAAGGGACCAATCCAAGAAAAAGATATAACAATTATAAATATATATGCATCCAATGTAGGAGCACATCAATACATAAGGCAACTGCTAATAGCTCTAAAAGAGGAAATCAACAGTAACACAATAATAGTGGGGGATTATAACACCTCACTTACACCAATGGACAGATCATCCAAACAGAAAATTAATAAGGAAACACAAGCTTTAAATGACACAATAGACCATATTGATTTAATTGATATTTATAGGACATTCCAACCAGAAACAGCAGATTACACTTTCTTCTCAAGTGAGCATGGAACATTCGCCAGGATAGATCACATCTTGGGTCACAAATCAAGCCTCAGTAAATTTAAGAAAATTGAAATCATATCAAGCATCTTTTCTGACCACAACACTATGTGATTAGAAATGAATTACAGGGAAAAAAATGTAAAAAGCACAAACACATGGAGGCTAAATAATATGTTACTAAATAACCAAGAGATCACTGAAAATATCAAAGAGGAAATCAAAAAATACCTACAGACAAATGACAATGAAAACACGATGATTCAAAACCTATGGGATGCAGGAAAAGCAATTTTAAGAGGGTAGTTTTAAGCTATACAAGCCTACCTCAAGAAACAAGAAAAATCTCAAGTAAAAAATCTAACATTACACGTAAAGGAAATAGAGAAAGAAGAACAAACAAAACCCAAAGTTAGCAGAAAGAAAGAAATCATATAGATCAGAGCAGAAATAAATGTAATAGAAACAAAGAAAACAATAGCAAAGATCAACAAAACTAAAAGCTGGTTCCTTGAGAAGATAAAGAAAATTGATAAACCATTAGCCAGACTCATCAAGAAAAAGAGGGAGAGGACTCAAATCAATAAAATTAGAAAAGTAAAAGGAGAAGTTACAACAGACACCGCAGAAATACAAAGAATCCTAACGGACTACTACAAGCAAATCTATGCCAATAAAATGGACAACCTGGAAGAAATGGACAAATTCTTAGAAAGGTATAACCTTCCAAACTGAACCAGGAAGAAATAGAAAATATGAACAAACCAATCACAAGTAATGAAATTGAAACTGTGATTAAAAATTGTCCAACAAACAAAACTCCAGGACCAGATGGCTTCACAGGTGAATTCTATCAAACATTTAGGGAAGACCTAACACCCATCTTTCTCAAACTCTTCCAAAAAATTGCAGAGGAAGGAACACTCCCAAACTCCTTCTATGAGGCCACCATCACCCTGATACCAAAACCAGACAAAGATACTGAAAAAAATAGAAAATTACAGAACAATATCACTCATGAATATAGATGCAAAAATCCTCAACAAAATACTGGCAAACAGAATCCAAAAACACATTAAAAGGATCATACGCCATGATCAAGTGGGCTTTATCCCAGGGGGCAAGGATTCTTCAATGTACACAAACCAATCAATGTGATACACCATACCAACAAATTGAAGAAAAAAAACATATGATCATCTCCATAGATGCAGAAAAAGCTTTTGACAAAATTCAACACCAATTTATGATAAAAACTCTCCAGAAATTAGATGTAAAAGGAACCTACCTCAACATCATAAAGGCAATATACGACAAACCCAAAGCAAACATCATTCTCAATGGTGAAAAACTGAAAACATTTCCTCTAAGATCAGGAACAAGACAAGGGTGTACACTATCACCACTATTATTCACCATAGTTTTGGAAGTCCTATCCATGGCAATCAGAGAAGAAAAAGAAATAAAACGAATACAAATTGGAAAAGAAGAAGTAAAACTGTCACTGTTTGCAGATGACATGATACTATACATAGAGAATCCTAAAGATGCCACCGGAAAACTACTAGAGCTAATCAATGAATTTGGTAAAGTTGCAGGGTACAAAATTAATGCACAGAAATTCTTGCATTCCTATACATTAATGATGAAAAATCTGAAAGAGAAACACTATCATTTACCATTGCAACAAAAAGAATAAAATACCTAGGAATATATTTACCCAGGGAGACAAAAGACCTGTATGCAGAAAACTATAAGACACTGATGAAAGAAATTAAAGATGATAGCAACAGATCGAGAAATGTACCATGTTCTTGGATTGAAAGAATCAATATTGTGAAAATGACTATACTATCCAAAGCAATCTACAGATTCAATGCAATCCCTATCAAATTACCAATGGCACTTTTTACAGAACTAGAACAAAAAATCTTAAAATTTGTATGGAGACACAGAAGACCCCAAATAGCCAAAGCAGTCTTGAGGGAAAAGAACAGAGCTGGAGGAATCAGACTCCCTGACTTCAGACTATACTATAAAACTACAGTAATGAAGACAATATGGTACTGACACAAAAACAGAAACACAGATCAATGGAACAAGATAGAAAGCCCAGAGATAAACCCACGCACCTATGGTCAACTAATCTATGACAAAGGAGGCAAGGATATACAATGGAGAAAAGACAGTCTCTTCAATAAGTGGTGCTGGGAAAACTGGACAGGTACATGTAAAAGAATGAAATTAGAACACTCCCTAGCACCATATAAAAAATAATCTCAAAATGGATTAAAGACCTAAATGTAAGGCCAGACACTATCAAACTCTTAGAGGAAAACCTAGGCAGAACACTCTATGACATAAATCACAGCAAGATCCTTTTTGACCCACATCCTAGAGAAATGGAAATAAAAACAAAAGTAAACAAATGGAACCTAATGAAACTTCAAAGCTTTTGCACAGCAAAAGAAACCATAAACAGGACGAAAAGACAATCCTCAGAATGGGAGAAAACATTTGCAAATGAATCAACAGACAAAGGATTAGTCTCCAAAATATATAAACAGCTCATGCAGCTCAATATTAAAAAAACAAACAACCCAATCCAAAAATGGGCAGAAGACCTAAATAGACATTTCTGCAAAGAAGACATACAGATGGCCAAGAATCACAGGAAAAGCTGCTCAACATCACTAATTATTTGAGAAATGCAAATCAAAAGTACAGTGAGGTACCACCTCACACCAGTTAGAATGGGCATCGTCAGAAAATCTACAAACAAGAAATGCTGGAGAGGGTGTGGAGAAAAGGGAACCCTCTTGCACTGTTGGTGGGAATGTAAATTGATACAGCCACTATGGAGAACAGTATGGAGGTTCCTTAAAAAACTAAAAATAAAATTACCATATGATCCAGCAATCCCACTACTGAGCATATACCCTGAGAAAACCATAATTCAAAAAGACACATGCACCCCAATGTTCATTGCAGCACTATTTACAATAGCCAGGTCATGGAAGAAACCTAAATGCCCATTGACATACGAATGGATAAAGAAGATGTGGTATATATATACAATGGAATATTACTCAGCCATAAAAAGGAACAAAATTGGGTCATTTGTTGAGACGTGAATGGATCTAGAGACTGTTATACGGAGTGAAGTAAGTCAGAAAGAGAAAAACAAATATCATATATTAACACATATATGTGGAACCTAGAAAAATGGTATAGATGAACTGGTTTTCAGGGCAGAAATTGAGACACAGATGTAGAGAACAAACTTATGGACACCAAGGGGGGAAAGCAGCGGGTGGGGGTGGTAGTGGTGTGATGAATTGGGGGATTGGGATTGACATGTATACACTGATGTTTATAAAACTCATGACTAATTAGAGCCTACTCTATAAAAAAATAAATTAAATTTAAAAAAAAAAGCTGGGTCCAAAGAAACTGGAAGTTTAATCAAGTCATTAGTTCATCATCCAAATATCACATTTTCTTTCCTGAATCCATTTAACATCTCTTTTTACTGTTTCAAAACCACTTGTGCCCAGTGGAGGTTTATGAGCTGTTTCTGGAAGGTCATAGAGAACCCTCTGGAGACCAAGAGGCACTGGGGCAATGCAGCATCATATTGTCTTTAGTAAGAATTTCTGAACATTTAAGGACTATTGCTATTTATTTCTTTTAATACCACTCAGCACCACCTGTAAACTTTTGTTTTTTAAACTAAAATGTGCTTGTTTAGTTACCCCACACTAGCTGAGGGACAAGATAAACAGTTTTTACAAATCTTGCTATTTCTTTTGTTGTAAGCATGCTGTTGAAGATATGGGTCATTACATAGCACAGTTACCATTACAAGGAGTCCCAGGAAATATTCCTCTCTGACTTCACCCTCCTGAATCATTGTGGGGATCATAAACAATTGGACAGTTTCTATATACAGACACTGGGAATTGTGTAACTGACCACAGTGTTTCCCTTTTATTGTAGAATTGACTACTGAAAAGCTCAGAGTCAAACTTATGACTGACTTTCTATAGCAAGTGTGTTAGTTTTATAATAGGCATTAAATAAATAAATAAATAAATAACTCACAAGAGCCCTATGAAGCAAGCACTAGTATTAACAGCTACATTTTACATATGAGGAAACTGAGGTTAAGAGAGATTAAGTAACTTACCCAAAGTCACAGAGCTAATCATGATTGGGCCAGGATTTAAACCTAGTCAGTTTATACTCTTTTTTTTTTTAACACCTTTATTGGAGTAAAATTGCCCCACAGAGGTGTGTTAGTTTCTGCTTTATAACAAAATGAACCAGCTATACATATACATATATCCCCATATCTCCTCCCTCTTGTGTCTCCCTCCCACACTCCCTATCCCACCCCTCTAGGTGGTCACAGAGCACCGAGCTGATCTCCCTGTGCTATGCAGCTGCTTCCCACTAGCTATCTATTTTACGTTTGGTAGTGTATATATGTCCATGCCACCCTCTCACTTTGTCACAGCTTACTCTTCCCCCTCCCTGTGTCCTCAAGTCCACTCTCTACGTCTGAGTCTTTATTCCTGTCCTGCCCCTACGTTCTTCAGAACCTTTTTGTTGTTGTTGTTGGATTCCATATATATGTGTTAGCATACGGTATTTGTTTTTCTCTTTCTGACTTCCTTCACTCTGTATGACAGACTCTAGGTCCATCCACCTCACTACAAAAAACTCAATTTCATTACTTTTTAGGGCTGAGTAATATTCCATTGTATATATGTGCCACATCTTCCTTGTCCATTCATCTGTCAATGGACACTTAGGTTGCTTCCATGTCCTGGCTATTGTAATAGAGCTGCAATGAATATTGTGGTACAAGACTCTTTTTGAATTATGGTTTTCTCAGGGTATATGCCCAGTAGTGGGATTGCTGGGTCATATGGTAGTTCTATTTTTAGTTTTTTAAGGAACCCCAATACTGTTCTCCATAGTGGCTGTATCAAGTTACATTCCCACCAACAGTGCAAGAGGGTTCCCTTTTCTATACACACTCTCCAGCATTTACTGTTTGTAGATATTTTGATGATGGCCATTCTGACTGGTGTGAGGTGATACCTCATGGTAGTTTTGATTTGTATTTCTCTAATGATTAGTGATGTTGAGCATTCTTTCATGTGTTTGTTGGCTATCTGTATATCTTTGGAGAATTGTCTACTTAGGTCTCCTCCCCATTTTTGGATTGGGTTGTTTCTTTTTCTGATATTGAGCTGCATGAGCTGCTTGTAAATTTTGGAGATTAATCCTTAGTCAGTTGCTTCATTTGCAAATATTTTCTCCCATTCTGAGGGTTGTCTTTTGGTCTTGTTTATGGTTTCCTTTGCTGTGCAAAAGCTTTGAAGTTTCATTAGGTCCCATTTGTTTACTTTTGTTTTTATTTCCATTTCTCTAGGATGTGGGTCAAAAAGGATCTTGCTGTGATTTATGTCATAGAGTGTTCTGCCTAGGTTTTCCTCTAAGAGTTTGATAGTGTCTGGCCTTACATTTAGGTCTTTAATCCATTTTGAGATTATTTTTTATATGGTGCTAGGGAGTGTTCTAATTTCATTCTTTTACATGTACCTGTCCAGTTTTCCCAGCACCACTTATTGAAGAGGTTGTCTTCTCTCCATTGTATATTCTTGCCTCCTTTATCAAAAATAAGGTGACCATACATGCGTGGGTTTATCTCTGGGCTTTCTATCCTGTTCCAGTGATCTATATTTCTGTTTTTGTGCCAGTACCATACTGTCTTGATTACTGTAGCTTTGTAGTATAGTCTGAAGTCAGGTAGTCTGATTCCTCCAGCTCTGTTTTTCTTTCTCAAGACTGCTTTGGCTATTCGGGGTCTTTTGTGTTTCCATACAAATTGTGAAATTTTTTGTTCTAGTTCTTTGAAAAATGTCATTGGTAGTTTGATAGAGATTACATTGAATCTGCAGATTGTTTTGGGTGGTATAGTCATTTTCACAATGTTGACTCTACCAATCCAAGAACATGGTATATCTCTCCATCTGTTTGTATCATCTTTAATTTCTTTCATCAGTGTCTTATAGTTTTCTACATACAGGTCTTTTGTCTCCTTAGGTAGGTTTATTCCTAGGTATTTTATTCTTTTTGTCACAATGGTAAATGTAAGTGTTTCCCTAATTTCTCTTTCAGATTTTTCATCATTAGTGTATAGGAATGCAAGAGATTTCTGTGCATTAATTTTGTATCCTGCTACTTTATGAAGTTCATTGATTAGCTCTAGTAGTTTTCTGGTAACCTCTTTAGGATTCTCTATCTGTAGTATCATGTCATCTGCAAACAGTGACAGCTTTACTTCTTCTTTTCCAATCTGGATTCCTTTTATTTCTTTTTCTTCTCTGAGTGCTGTGGCTAAAACTTCCAAAACTATATTGAATAATAATAGTGTGAGTGGGCAATCTTGTCTTGTTCCTGATCTTAGTGGAAATGGTTGCAGTTTGTCACCATTGAGAATGCTGTTCGCTGTGAGCTTGTCATATACGGTCTTTATTATGTTGAGGTAAGTTCCCTCTATGCCTACTTTCTGGAGCGTTTTTATCATAAATGGGTGTTGAATTTTGTTAAATTTTCCTGCATCTATTCAGATGATTATATGGTTTTTCTCCTTCAGTTTGTTAATATGGTGTATCGCATTGATTGATTTGTGTATATTGAAGAATCCTTGCATTCCTGGGATAAACCCCACATGATCATGATGTATGATCCTTTTAATGTGCTGTTGCATTCCGTTTGCCAGTATTTTGCTGAGGATTTTTTCATCTATGTTCATCAGTGATATTTGTCTGTGGTTTTCTTTCTTTGTGACATTTTGTCTGGTTTTGGTATCCGGGTGATTGTGGCCTCCAAATAAATTTCGGAGCGTTCCTCCCTCTGCTATATTTTGGTAGAATTTGAGAAGGATAGGTGTTAACTCTTCTCTAAATGTTTGATAGAATTCACCTGTGAAGCCATCTGGTCCTGGGCTTTTGTTTGTTGGAAGATTTTTAATCACAGTCTCAATTTCAGTGCTTGTGATTTGTCTGTTTTTATTTTCTATCTCTTCCTGGTTCATTCTCCAAGTGTTATGCTTTTCTAAGAATTTGTCCATTTCTTTCACGTTGTCCATTTTATTGGCACATAGTTGCTTGTAGTAATCTCTCATGATCATTTGTATTTCTGCTGTGTCAGTTGTCACTTCTCTTTTTTCATTTCTAATTCTATTGATTTGAGTCTTCTCCCTTTTTTTCTTGATGAGTCTGGCTAATGGTTTATCAATTTGGTTTATCTTCTCAAAGAACCAGCTTGTAGTTTTATTGATCTTTGCTATTATTTCCTTCATTTCTTTTTCATTTATTTCTAATCTGATCATTATAATTTCTTTCCTTCCGCTAACTTTGGTGTATTTTTGTTCTTCGTTCTCTAATTTCTTTAGATGTAAGGTTAGGTTATTTATTTGAGAAGTTTCTTGTTTCTTGAAGCATGATTGTATTGCTATAGACTTCCCACATAGGACTGCTTTTGCTGCATCCCATAGGTTTTGGGTCATCATGTTTTCATTGTCATTTGTCTCTAGATATTTTTTGATTTCCTCTTTGATTTCCTCAGTGATCTCTTGATTATTAAGTAGTGTATTGTTTAGCCTCCACGTGTTTGTATCTTTTACAGGTTTTTCCCTGTAATTGATATTCAGTCTCATAGCGTTGTGGTGAGAAAAGTTACTTGATACGATTTCAATTTTCTTAATTTTACCAAGGCTTGATTTGTGACCCAAGATATGATCTATCCTGTAGAATGTTCCATGAGCACTTGTGAAGGAAGTGTATTCTGTTGCCTTTGGATGGAATGTCCTATAAATATCAATTAAGTCCATCTTGTTTAATATATCATTTAAAGCTTGTGTTTCCTTGTTTATTTTCCTTTTGGATGATCTGTCCATTGGTGGAAGTGGGGTGTTAAAGTCCCCTACTATGATTGTGTTACTGTTGATTTCCCCTTGTATGGCTGTTAGTATTTGCCTTATGTATTGAGGTGCTCCTATGTTGGGTGTATAAATATTTACAATTGTTATATGTTCCTCTTGGATTGATCCCTTGATCATTATGTAGTGTCCTTTTTGTCTCTTGTAACATTCTTTATTTTAAAGTCTATTTTGTCTGATATGAGAATTACTACTCCAGCTTTCTTTTGATTTCCATTTGCATGGAATATCTTTTTCCATCCCCTCACTTTCAGTCTGTATGTGTCCCTAGGTCTGAAGTAGGGTCTCTTGTAGACAGCATATTTACAGGTCTTGTTTTTGTATCCATCCAGCCAGTCTATGTGTTTTTGTTGGAGCATTTAATCCATTTACATTTAAGGTAATTACTGATATGTGTGTTCCTATTACCATTTTCATAATTGTTTTAGGTTTTTTATTGTAGGTCTTTTCCTTCTCTTGTGTTTCCTGCCTAGATAAGCTCCTTTAGCATTTGTTCTAATGCTGGTTTGGTGGTGCTGAATTCTCTCAGCTTTTGCTTGTCTGTAAAGGTTTTAATTTCTCCGTCAAATCTGAATGAGATCCTTGCTGGGTAGAGTAATCTTGGTTGTATGTTTTTGCCTTTTATCACTTTAAATATGTCCTGCCACTCCCTTCTGGCTTGTAGAGTTTCTGCTGATAGATCAGCTGTTAACCTTATGGGGATTCCCTTATTTATTGTTTTTCCCTTGCTGCTTTTAATATTTTTTCCTTGTATTTAATTTTTGATAGTTTGATTAATATGTTTCTTGTCATGTTTCTCCTTGGATTTATCCTGAATGGGACTTTTTGCACTTCCTGGACTTGATTAACTATTCCCTTTCCCATATTAGGGAGGTTTTCAACAATAATCTCTTCCAATATTTTCTCAGTCCCTTTCTTTTTCTCTTCTTCTGGGACCCCTATAATTTGAATGTTGGTGCGTTTAATGTTGTCCCAGAGGTCTCTGAGACTGTTGTCAATTCTTTTCATTCTTTTTTCTTTATTCTGCTCTGCAGTAGTTATTTCCACTATTTTATCTTCCAGGTCACTTATGCATTCTTCTGCCTCAGTTATTCTGATATTGATTCATTCTAGAGAATTTTTAATTTCATTTATTGTGTTGTTCATGATTGTTTGTTTGCTCTTTAGTTCTTCTAGGTCCTTGTTAAACGTTTCTTGTATTTCCTCCAATCTATTTTCAAGATTTTGGATCATCTTTACTCTCATTACTCTGAATTCTTTTTCAGGTAGACTTCCTATTTCCTCTTCATTTGTTTGGTCTGGTGGGTTTTTACCTTGCTGCTTCATCTGCTGTGTATTTCTCTGTCTTCTCATTTTGCTTAACTTACTGTGTTTAGGGTCTCCTTTTCACAGGCTGCAGGTGTGTAGTTCCCATTGTTTTTGGTGTCTGCCCCCAGTGGCTAAGGTTGGGTCAGTGGGTTTTGTAGGCTTCCTGGTGGAGGGGACTAGTGCCTGTGTTCTGGAAGATGAGCCTGGATCTTGTCTTTCTCTTGGTCAGGACCACATCCGGTGGCATGTTTTGGGGTGTCTGTGACCTTATTATGATTTTAGTCAGCCTCTCTGCTAATGGGTGGGTTATGTTCCTGTCTTACTAGTTGTTTGACATAGGGTGTCCAGCACTGTACCTTGCTGATCATTGAGTGGAGCTGGATCTTATCGTTTAGATGGAGATCTCTGGGAGAGCTTTTGCCATTTGATATTACATGTATCCGGGAAGTCTCGGGTGGACCTATGTCCTGAACTTGGCTCTCCCACCTCAGAGGCACATGCCTGATACCCAGTCAGAGTACCAAAACCCTGTCAGCCACATGGCTCAGAAGAAAAGGGAGAAGAAAAGAAAGAAAGAAAGAATAAAATAAAATAATTAGAATAAAAAATAAATAATAATTATTAAAAATAAAAAAATTTTAAAGTAATTTAAAAAAGGAAAAAAAAAAGAAAGAAGAGAGCAACCAAACCAAAAACAAATCCTCCAATGATACAAGCACTAAAAATTATACTAAAAAAAAAAACAAAAACAGAACCCTAGGAGAAATTGTAAAAGCAAAGCCATACAGAGAAAATCGCACACAGAATCGTACACATACACGCTCACAAAAAGAGAAAAAGGAAAAAGAAAAATATATATCATTGCTCCCAAAGTCCACTGCATCAATTTTGGGATAATTCGGTTGCCTATTCCGGTATTCCACAGATGCAGGGTACATCAGGTTGATTGTGGAGATTTAATCCGCTGCTCCTGAGGCTGCTGGGAGAGATTTCCCTTTCTGTTCTTTGTTCACACAGCTCCCGGGGTTCAGCTTTGGATTTGGACCCGCCTTTGCATGTAGGTTGCCTGAGGGCGTCTGTTCTTCGCTCAGACAGGATGGAGTTAAGGGAGCAGCTGATTTGGGGGCTCTGGCTCACTCAGGCCGGGGGGAGCGAGGGGCACGGAGTGCGGGGCAAGCCTGTGGCAGCAGAGGCCAGCGTGACATTGCAACAGTCTGAGGTGCGCTGTGCGTTCTCCCGGAGAAGTTGTCCCTGGATCACGGGACCCTGGCAGTGGCAGGCTGCACAGGCTCCCAGGAGGGGAGGTGTGCATTGTGACCTGTGATTGCACACAGGCTTCTTGGTGGCAGCATCGGCAGCCTTAGCGTCTCATGTCCGTCTCTGGGGTCCGCGCTGATAGCCATGGCTCGCGCCAGTCTCTGGATCTCGTTTAGGCGGTGCTTTGAATCCCCTCTCCTCACGCACCCCAAAACAATGGTATCTTGACTCTTCAGCAGCTCCAGGCTTTTTCCCGGACCCCCTCCTGGCTAGCTGTGGCGCACTAGCCCCCTTCAGGCTGTGTTCATGCCGCCAACCCCATTCCTTTCCCTGGGATCTGACCTCCGAAGCCCGAGCCTCAGCTCCCAGCCCCCGCCCGCCCCAGCGTGTGAGCAGACAAGCCTCTCGGGCTGGTGAGTGCTGGTCTGCACCGATCCTCTGTGCGGGTACCTCTCTGCTTTGCCCTCCGCACCCCTGTTGCTGCGCTCTCCTCTGTGGCTCTGAAGCTTCCCCCCTCCACCACCCACAGACTCCACCAGTGAAGGGGCTTCCTAGTGTGTGGAAACCTTTCCTCCTTCACAGCTCCCTCCCACTGGTGCAGGTCCCATCCCTATTCTTTTGTCTGTTTTTCCTTTTTTTTTTTGCCCTATCCAGGTATGTGGGGAGTTTCTTGCCTTTTGGGAAGTCTGAGGTCTTCTGCCAGCGTTCAGTAGGTGTTCTGTAGGAGTTGTTCCACATGTAGATGTATTTCTGATGTATTTGTGGGGAGGAAGGCGATCTTCATGTCTCACTCCTCTGCCATCTTGAAGCTGCCTCCCGGTTTATACTCTTAGACCACTACATGATACTGTCTCTTGGCTGGAAATTTAGCAAGGAATCCTAGGCAGTGAAAAGATCATTAGCTTTGGAAAGAGAAAAATCTCCCAGTTTTACTATTCACTGGGTGACCTGGCCAGCTCAGTTCTCCATTCTCTCACATGGGGATTGTGGGACTTCCCTGGCGGTCCAGTGGTTAAGACTCCATGCTTCCAATGCAGGTAGTGCAGGTTCGATCCCTGGTTGGGGACCTAAGATAGCACATGCCATGCCAAAAAATAAAAATAAAATAATAAAATAACATAAAATGGGGATGGTGTTCCCCAGCCCACCCTCTAGCGTGAGAGCCATGTGAGAGGATGAACGTAAAAGCCCTGCGCACACCCGGCATCAGACAAACATTGGCTCTTTCCTCTCATGACAATCAAATCTGTTTCTTTCATAAAAATGTGAACTTTGAGTTTTCTTGCCAATAACCTGGGAAGGGTAAAGAGAACTTTGGCCCTTGACCAGCTCTAGAGTTTCTCGGATACAAATTGTTGACATCGAGCCCACACAAAGCTGGAAACTCCCACAGGGATAACTACACGGGCTGTGACCCAGCACAGATTTCCCCTGAATTCTACAGAGTTTCAACACAACTGAGGCTCTTAGAGAGCAAATCCCAAGGTTCTGGAACCACAGAGCCCAGCATGGGGGAGGGGAGCACTGCTCCTTTGAATAGGAGGGAGTCTTGGTGATCAGATTTAGCAGACAGGGCTCCAGCCACACTGCCCCTGCCCTTCACAAACTTCATGAACGTCACTCTAGGAACCTCCTTCACACAGCTTTACCCAGAGAAGTGTTCTTAATAGAAAAAAAAAATTCTGACGTTGGCCCTTTGATTGCCAGAGTTTCCCTGGACTATAAAGGACAAGGGTCTGCCCAAGGTGGCCTTAGGACATATGCTGAGCACTCTGAGCCCCAAGAAGAGGTGGGAGTCTTCTCAGTGCCTCAGTCACAGCCGTGAAAGCGAGAACAGAATGGATCCTATCTCTTAGAGTTACTCTGAGGATGCAGTGGGGTAATAAATGTTCAAAGCTTAGGACAGGGCTTCATCCTAAGCACTCCGTGAATGTGAGCTGTAGTTGTTCTGTTATTACACTTGTCTTAGATCACACAGCAAAGTAAGTAAAGAAACTAGAACTGGAGCAAAGATCTCAGAGAATCACAAGCCCAGCTCTCTGTCCTGCGAAGCAGCCTCTCTCTGGCACGTCTGAGCCTCAGTATCCTACTTTGTGGAGTGAAAGGGCTAAGCCATGTTAGGGAGTCTTATAGGACATGTAGCATGAAAGAGCCTCCCCCAACTCTCCACCCCACCACAGATTCCACTTCCATGATCCCGCTTCACTAACATCCTTCCCAGCCCCTCATCCCTCTGGGTTCTCTCTACCCTCACAGGCTTCCTTCAGCTCCAGAAAGTCCCTGTGCCATAGAAGCACACACACAGAGTTTTCTGATCGGTGCTTTCCTCTGAATTCCCATGTTCTGCTAGGCCGTGGACTCTGCATGTGGCATCTCTCTGTCAGTAGGGTGCCTGTGACCCGCAGCAGTCCTGAGCTCAGGCTTGGCAGATCTGACTCTGTCCTGGCCTGGGTCAGCTTGGCTAGTAAAACCAGGGCAGTGTTCCAGATCTGCGTGACTGAGGGGCGAGGAACCGGTTTCCATGGCAGCAAGTGTGTAGGGGCCATGGCACTGAGTTTGTGGGCATTTGGGCCTGGGAAGGCAGCATGGGCTGGGGAAGGCTGACTGCCGGATCAGGCAGGAATTTTGGAAGAATACAGAATTCTTTGTCTGCTTCAAGTTAGATCTTACACAAGTGACTTAGCTTCTCTGAGTTACAACTTCTCTGCAAATGAAAGATCTTACTGCCCTCCTCGTGGGCCCTGGGGAAGATTAAGAGGGCAGTTAGTGTAAAGCATGGGGCAGAGACTCAATTAGTAGCTGTTTACTTATTATTCCGTTCCTCTTCTCTTCTAATATAAATGCAAATAATGGATCTGGCTATCAGGAAGATGAAAAGAGAAAGAAAAGATAATAATAATTCAGTGTTATTCATGCTCCATGCAATATATCCTTTTATCTTCTCCGTAACCCTAAAAGATAGGGATTATTATTATCCTCATTTTATGTATGAGAAAACGAAGGCTTGGAGAGGATAAGTAACTTGCTCATCATCACTATAGGAAGTGGTGGAGTTGGGACATGAACACGGGCCTCCAGCCCCAAGCTTATCCACCAACCAAGCCTTTCTGACACCCACGAACTGAGCTGGCAGCTCTCAGCCAAGCAGCTGTGGACGAGACCTCCTTGCAGCCTTTCTGGCAGATTTTCCTGATAGCTGAGAATTCTTCTCAGCAAGGTTCTGCCACTTCTTCTCTTGGTTTAGTCTAAGCTTCACCTTTTTCTTTTGAAACCATAAATCTGTCAGCTGTCCACTCTCAGCCATACAGGGAGAAAATGCACAACCAGGGCAGGATTATGGTCTTGGCAATCCAGACCCTCCTCCTGAGACTGTCCAAACTGGCCTGGGTCTGAGGTTGGAGGCATTTGTTGACTCTGGCTGTGGTCCCCCAGGATGTGTTTCTAATTCTCTTCATGGGTCAGCTTACCCCCCCTTGGTCAGTGGTGGCTCATCCTCTGTCAGGACTTGGGCCTTGCTTTGTCCATTTCCTACTCCTTCCCACTTGCCCACCCCTGCTTTTGACTTCCCACAGTCCCTGGGTTGTGGTTATACCCTCCACTTTCTGGTCTTAAGGTATCAAGCAGGAATGGCCAGAGCTTGAGATGAATGGGAAAATTGCCATTGGCCTTCCATGTCCCCAAGAGCACCATGACTGCACTGGGACCCTCCAAAATAGTCTGAGCTTTGGAGGGATACACCTTCTACACCTGCAAAGAATACTTGGCTTCTCCAATCTTCAGTTTTCTGGTTTCTTTGTCTGAAAAATGAGGGAATTGAGTCAGGTTCTTGCTAATGCTCTTTCAAGTGCTGACATCCTATGAGCTGGTGATTAAGATCTTTAAACATATTTTTAATCCTTTTCTTCTTTTTTCTCTGATTATAGAATAGTGCATTCTAATTGTAGAAAATCTGAATAACATAAAAAAGTGTAAAACAGAAGCCAGTCGAAACCTTATCCCTCAGAGAAACTTAATATTAATGTATTAGTGTTAATTATTCTTTTTCTTGTAGTATACATTTGTGTGTTTAATGTGGTTTTTGTTTTATATATTATACAGTTTTTAATAAATTTAACCTAAATATATAATTAAATATTATTCAAAAATATTAGTTTGATGGCATCATAGAATCCCATCATTTATTTGTTTTCATGGTATTGGACGTTGAGGCTGTTTTAAGCATTTTTTCCAATTTAATAATATTATAGTGAATATGTTACATATGATATTATAGAGCAAATATCGATAAATCTATATGTATACTTAAATCATTTCCTTAGTCAGTTCCACTTAAAAATAGAATTACTAAGTTAAAGGATTAGAATTAATTTTAGTACCCAAATCCCTTTCAGAAGACTTGTATTGATTGATACTTCTACCCAAACTAAGTATGTGAGAATGTGAGTACTAATTTTACTGGAGTCTCAGTATTGGATTCGATTTTTTAAAATAACTTTTTCAGTTTGAGAAATGGTATCTCATTGTTACTGTAGCTTGCATTTGTTTTGTTACTTTTAAGGATAATATTTTTCACATAATGACTGGCCATTTTGATTTCTTTTTAAAATGAATTCTCTATGGGCTTTACTCACTTTTTGAGTATTCATCTTTTCTTTTTTATTGATTTTTGAGAACTGTTTATTGATTTTGAGTATAAAAATCATCCCTTATTGATCTTTGGGAAGGCTATTATATAAAAAATTATATCCTTTGCCTTTCATATATGTGACATATATTTTATATATTTATTGTTTCCTTTACTTTTGTTTATAGTAAATTTTAGCACATATATTTTAAATTTTATGGAGAAGAATTGATCAGTCTTTTCCTTTATAGTTTCTTTCCTTGTTTTTATGCTTGGAAAACCTATCTCCACCTTGAGATAAAAGAGTCTCCTATAATTTCTAATAATTCATTTCTACCTTTAATTCTATAACCAATTTAAATTTAGCTCATATATAATATGAAATTTGAGTCTATTTTTCTCTGATGATTAATAAATAGCTACAGGTTTGAACTATATTAATCAACTTCCTTTGAAAAATGATTTGATATGAAGTCTCTATCACATTTTGAAGTCATATATAAACAGTTCAGTTTCTAGACTTTCTCTTCCGTTGTATATGTCCATTTTCTTACCCTGTAACACTGTTCCTTGTCTTAATTATTATAGTTTTATAATAATTTTAATTACCTGGAAGTTCATATTGTCCATAAATTTTTCTTTCAACTGTTCTTCAGCTATTCTCACTGCTTTGATCTTTCAGATGAATTTTAAAATCAGTTTGTTAAATTTCTCCAAAAAACTACCATTGATTCTTTTTTGAAATTACATTAAGTTCATATGCGAACCTGAGGTGAATTTAGATTATTATGACACTGAGTTTACCACTCAGGGATATAGTATCTATTGCCACTTAGAAAAGTCTTCCTTTATGCCCTTAAGTTCCAATTTCTTTCTGTAGTTTCTGCCTATTTCCTCTTAAGTTTGTTCCTACCTATTTTAAAATATTTTTGCTATACTCTAGTAACTGTGATCATATTTTTATGACACTTTGTGGTTATCATTTCATGCTGATTATTTAGCATTAAACATGACTGTTTTCATTTAGCATTACATAATCAATAGTAATCGTTTAGCTTTAGGTGATAGCATACAAATCGCACGGAAATAGCATTTCTTCTTTCTTACTGGTGCTAGGAAGCAGGGGATTTGCTTTTATTCCTGTTCCTAAACTCTCCCCACCCACCAAGAGTCAAGTATTCATTTCCCGCACATACTGAGTGTCCTCCGTTTGTCCCATGCTGTGCTTGGCAGTGGGGCTCAGCACCTTCCACCTTAAAGTCACCTTTCTGAGTTTGTCCTTCCAAGTCCTCTGCCCCTTTAAGCCACAGTGAGAGGTTGGGTGTGTGTATTAATAACACTTTCTGGCTGCCTCACGATGCTTATTTGGAGGCTTCCCGGATTTGGCAGCATGGGCTTCCATTTTAATTAGCTTCTCAGGAGGTGTTTGCACAATTCATGAGACAAATAAGCCTTCTTTAGAAGTGAGAAGCCTGGTGCATAGTGGCCTGGTCTCCTGAGTAAGACTCCTGGGAGCCTTGTTCTGGGAAGGGTGATCAAATTGTGACAGAGGAAGTGGTGGATCTGGCTCAGCTCACTATGGATGAGAGGCTTGGCTGTTTCTGGAAGTGAGTGGCAAGCTAAGCCATATTAGAAACCCGAAAGGAAAAAAAAATCACTGATTCTGTCTTTATTTACTTTTTCAATATTTCTTTAATTGTTGACTTTTGGCACTCATTTTGACTTGGGGAAATATTTTATTAAAATATTTATTTCTATTATTAATTTATTTATACTGCTGAGCTCTTTTTGGTGTCCCCTTCAGTTCTGCAGCTGAGTTGAGTGCCTCACTCTCCTCGTCCCAGTCCTGACCCTGCTGGAAATGCCTCTGGAACAAATGGAATTGTGGGTATCCCCCCAAAGCCATGCCCATATTTAGCCTCTAGCATCTGTGAATGTGACCTTATCTGGAAAAAGGGACTTTGCAGATATAATTAGGGATCTGAAGATGATCTCATTATCGGGGTGGGCCCTAATCCAATGACAGTTGTCCTGATAAGAGAGAAGAGAAGGCGACACAGAAGAGGAGGCCATGTAAAGACAGAGGCAGAGACTGGAGTTATGAACCCACAAACCAAGGGCAGAAACTGGAAGACACAAGGGGGATTCTTCCTGAGAGCCTTTGGAGAGAGCACAGCCCTGCCAACGACTTGATTTTAGAATCTTGGCATCAAGACTATGAAAGAATAAATTTCTGTTGGTGCAAGCCACCAACCTCGTGGTCATTTGTTATGATAGCCCTTGGACATGATTACAGCCCCAAAGGCAGGTGTGTTGGGAAGAAGTTTATAAGTCATACTGAGGAGAAACCTCAACCATCGGGTCCAAGGCAGGGCAGCTGCAGGTGTTGCAAAGTGTGTAGAGAGAAACAGAGGTGCAAAATAAAAAGTTAAAGACAGCTTCTGGTGGGTTAAATGGGCATGTGTATATGTGTAAATTTCAGTTGACTCATCAAATATTTGAGTACTTTCTCTTTGCCAGCCCCTTGTGTGAGGCAGTATGTGGCCCTCACACACACGTGCACATGCTCACTGGGCACAGACATGCATGATTTAAAACAACCTTAAAAGACAGACTAAATTGTGAAGCTACAATAGAATTCTAATCAGCTCTTCCCAGAACACTTGCCACAGTTCTTCCAGCTCCCTAAGGAGACCTAGCAAAAGCTTCCCTCTGTGATTTCATAACACCCTCTGTTTTCTACTAACGATGTACTTTCCCCACTGCGTAGTAAGGAAACCTTTTCTTACCTGCCTCTTACCTGCACTAACTGTGGGCTCAGTGAAGTCAAAGATTATCTTTTAAATCTCTATTTCCCCAGCACTATACACACACATGTATATATACATATATATATATGTATATATGTATACATACGTGTGTGTGTGTATATATATATATATATATATATATATATATATATGTATGGAAAGAATAAGTTAAGCCCAAACCCCAGATAACATTTTGAGAGAAACAATCAAGGCCCCCCAATGTTAGATGTGCTAAGTGAGGCCAACAAATGTTAACTTAGAAAATTTTTAAAAAGCAGAATCCCTAATAAACAAAAATGAACAAACAAAAAGAGAGGGCAGTATGTGCAGTGGTCAAGCTTACAAATTCCATGTCTGAACTCCTGGGTTTATGTCCTGTCTCTACTTTTTATCAGCTTGTCTCCTAGTTCTCTCATGTATAAAATCGGACTCATATAGGTATCTGTCTCGTTGGGCTATGGTAGGGTTTAGATGAGTTATTATATGTAAAACTTCAATGCATTTTAATTAATATTACCCATTGAATCTAAAGCTTTTAGCAATGTAGCATCCTTATGCAGACTATCTTATAAACTTCATGCTACATTGTTTTCATTTTTGCTTAAAGGGTCAGTTATCTTTTTAAAAGATTTTTAAAATTAAGAAAAAATTATATATTTAGTGGTATAGTCATTTCTCGGGCTCTTCATTTCTTGGTGGATCCAAGTTTCCATCTCATTTCCTTTTCCATTTGCTTGAGGATTTCCATTAACATTTCTTATAGTGTGAGTATTGGCTACATGCTCTTTCACCTTTTGTATGTCTGGAAAAAACCTTTGTTTCTCCTTCATTTTTGAGAGGTGTTTTCACTTGCTATAGAATTCTTGGTTAACAGTTTTTCTTTCAGTACTTTAAAGATGTTGTTCCATTGTCTCCTTGTTTCCATTATTTCTGACAAGAAATCTGTTGATATGTTTATCTTTTCTCCTCTATACATAACCTAATTCCCTGCTCCACCTGCCTTGGCTACTTTTAACATTTTTTTTTATCACTGGCTTTAAGAAATTTGATAATGATGTGCTTTGATGTCATTTTCTTCAAGTTTCTTGTTCTGGTGTTTCACTGAGCTTCTTATATTTGTGGGCTTATAGTTTTCATCAAATTTGGAAATTTTTCAGAATTTATTTTTTAAAAGATTTTAATGAAGCCCTCCCCCTTCCTCAGGGATTCCATCTACTCCTTATTAGCCCCCTTGCAGCTGTCCTGAAGCACAGTGATGATTGGTCCATTTCTTTTTTTTTTTTAATTCTCTTCTCTTTTTGTTTCAGTTTGAATAGTTTCTGTCACTATGTCTTTAAGTTCACTAATCTTTTCTTTTGTAACGTCTAATCTGCTACTAATCCTAATTAATGTATTTTTATATCTTTCTTATCTCTCCTTAACATTTTGAACATAAGGAATACAGCTTCAACTGTATTTCTATCTCCTAATTCTAACATTTCTACTAGGTAAGTGTTACTTTTGTTTGATTAATTTTTATCCTCATTATGGGTGGTATTTTCTTCTTTCTGTGCCTGGCAAGTTTTAATTAGATGCCATAAATTTTGAATTTTACCTTGTTTGGCGCTGCATAATTTGTATTTCTATAATATTCTTGACCTTTATTCTGTGATGCAGTTAAGTTACTTGAAAACACTGTGATCCTATGTTTTTTTAAGATTTATTAAAGGAGACTATAGCAGTACTTTATTCGAGATTAATTATTCCTTACTCAAGGCAGTTCATCCTCGATACTCTAACTAATGCCCCATGAATCATGAGATAAGGTACAGGCACTCTTTCCAGCTCTATGTGAGCACAGGGGACTGTTATCTCTTATCCATTCCAATAATTCTTACCTTTGACTTGGGTTGTTTTCTCATAGGTATGTGATGATCAGTACTCTGCCATGTACTTGAGAAGAGCTTTTGGCAGACCTCTGAGGTTCTGTTAAGCTCCCTCTTTCCTGATACTCCATCCTGAGAACTATAGCCCCCTTGTTCTCCTCTGACTCTCAGCTCTATATTCAACTCAGGGAGTCAGCTGGGCTCTGCTTGGGTTACATGGCTTGGAAATTCTTTCAAGGGAGATTATTGGGCTCACCTCACTTATTTTCTGTTTCTCAGAAATCACTCCCCTTCATTGACTAATGTCTAGGGTTTTGAAAACCACTGCATCATAATTTGTCAAGTTTTTTTTATTTTGGTTGTTTCAGTCAGGATGGTAAACCCAGTTAATTTATATTAAATGGAAGTGGAGTCTGAGACTGCATTTTAAAATTTCATATGTCCCAGCTCCTGCAAAAGTCTGATTCATAATTTGTATTTTGCAAAACAAGATATTCTGATGGATATTCCTTGTTGTACACCAGAGGACTAGATCTTTGATATTCAAAGTACTGTCCATGTACCAGCAGCATCAGCATCATCTGGGATCTTGCTAAAATATACAGAATCTCATGCCTCACCCAAGATCTACTGGTTCAGAATCTGCATTTAATAAGATTCCCAGTTGATTTGTATGCACATTCAAGTTTGAGAAGTACCAGACTGGCTAATTTCAAAGTTCCCTTCTAACTAAAGTTCTTTTTGCCTATGAAATGGGTAAGATGGTTTCTAAGAGAGCAAGGGACATTGTGGGAAAGTTGTATGTTAAAAAGTATGTTAAAGACATAATTTTCTAGGGTAGGTTTTTCATATTAACTGCAAAAGTCCTAACAAAGGAAAGAATAAAAGCACTAACAAAGGACAAAAAGGACAAATAAATATTCACTTGACTAACACATAGTTTTGCAATTATTTGGTTAATGTTTCTCTATATGTTTATGTATTTCTTTTGTTTTTCACCAATCTATCCTAAGAGCCCAGACAGTGCTCAGCATGTGTCAGGCACTCAGTAAATAGTTTTTGATTCACTGAATGACCAACAGACTGAAAGATTAGAGACACTATCAAGGTGGGTGTTTTTATGCCTTTAAGAGGGACAATTTAGACACAGAGAGCTCAAAAGGGACAGAAAAATTTGACTCAGAGAAGATGGCTCAGACTACCTAAGAAATATTAATGTTCAAGAGAATTTCATAAAGGAGGGTATCCCAGAAAGTTTATTCAGTAATTCAGTAAACATTCTTTGTAACTAAGAGAAGTAACTGCAATTCCATGTAATTTCAAACAAAGAGGAAGAGTGTGTTACAGAGGAAATAGCAGGCAGTTTTGGAGAAAGTGACCATGCCAACTCCAAATTTACAATAGCTGAGGACACAAGTCTTGGGGCAGCAGCTTTACATATAGAAAGAGCCTAGAGTTTCACATCATGCAGATCTCCCCTTGAGTCTCTGCTTTTCATCAGTCCAGTGAAATGACTTGAGGCACTTTCTTAGTCTTCTCTGGGCCTCTATAAAACTGAGTTGGTGGAGGTGATTATGATGGTAATCATGGTAGTGGTGATGCTGTTGTAGCTGGGTGGCACATAACTTGTATCTCAAGGAGGCTTTGTAATAATCAAATGCAGTGATGCCTATGAATGGATACTACAATGTTTATTAAGTGCTATGCAAATGATCATTATTCCTGGATTTTAGAAAGGAAATAAGGAAAACTCATGTGACTGCAAAAAGATGCTCTCTAAAGAGCTTAGTTTGTAATATAATAGGTATAAAAAATGATAGGAAGAGGAACAACTTTCCCAGAATGAATACAAAAGTTTGAGACCATAAGAGTCAAGACAGCCACTTGATGAACATGAATACATGCTTAGCAAGAAAACAATGAGAATAAGCTAGGTGGAAAATTGCTGAGGACAATAGAGGGAGTATTCAAAGCTCTGACAGGGGGTCTTATAGCTTGGCAGATAGTGTAGAAGTTATATAATTCACGGGAAAACTCTAGCCTAATAATTCTCACATCCTATCTGCTCTTTCTTTCCTATCTTTCCCTCTTTCTATCTTCTCAGGGAGAATGAACTTCATGCTGAAGGAGAGAACAAATTGTCTTCACGTGTAAAGGGGAGAAAAACAGTCAAAGAAAGAGAAACTCCCAACATCCAGCCTCCCATCTCATGCTTGAATTTTCCCTTTAGCATCAGCCCCAACGTAAAAGTCTCCTCGAACAACCACTTCTAATATCTTCAATTCACCATATCTTTGATCATATTATTCCATCTTTGGGCAATAAGAACAATTAGAAAATCCAGTTTGTCATAATTCTGGGCCAAAACAAGACTTCCCATATCTTCCTTTGGCCTGGGTCACATCCTTACTGTAATTAAGTACAAACTAATTTTCTTTTTACTTGAGAATTACTTAAACTTTAAGAAACTTTAAACGTTTCTTCTATTTCCCTTCTCCAAGTGGATTTATCATTTCTTCAGGCTGAACACTCAGTTTTCCTCCAACAGTTGGATGCTTGAGTTCCTTTAGTATCCTCCAAAAGTGTTTTTACTTGATTTTAACCAAATGTTCCTCTTGGTTTAAAGAAATGGCTAGTGTGAAAGGACCAATGTTCTTTTGTTGAAAGAATATCAAAGATACCAGGAGAAATTCTTTCAACTTTCCTTCACTGAACTTACAAGTCCACTTATACATATACCCATCCTTTTCTGGTATATTGGAGAAAGTAGCTTTTCTTCTAAGACTAAACCTTCCACCAGTGCTTTGGACCACACCACTCTGCTTTCCCAAGCAGACATTATCAATGATCCCTCCATCTTTCTTCCCTCAGTCCCTCTCAGTTTTCCTCTTCATAAATGAGCTTCTTGTCTGGTCTCACTGCCTCCATTTTTTCACTTCCCCCTTACTCTTTATTCAGTGAAAACTGGCCACTGAGCCATCGCTTCACTGAAAATGATTTAAGTTCACAAGTAATATCCATAATTCTAAATAAAATGAATATTTTTCCTTCTTACTTATTTCATCTCTCAGCAGAATTCAGTATTGTAGACCAACTCCTTATTAAAGCAATCTTTTTCTTTATCCTTCTTAGACACCAGATTCTCTTGGTACACTCCCCACTTCTTTGACTTCTCTTTCTCATTCTCCTTTACAGACCTATCTTTTTTATATTCTGTCATTGAATAACAGAGTCCCTCAAAGATTAGTCCTACCCCCCAACCCTCTTTTCTCACTATATAGTGTCTCCACAGGACATCCCATGGCTTCAGTTACCATATGTATAATCTGTGGGTATCTCGTAGCCCAGGCTTCTTTGAGTTCCAAACTGTCATATTCAAACTATTTCACATCCACTTGGATGTCACAAAGACAACCAAACCAAAAGTCAACACACTCCAAACTGGAATCATGCCTCCCCACAGCAGTTCTTCCCTAGTGTTCCTTTTTTCAGAAAACAACTTCACTACCTTTCCAGTTTTATAAGCTAGAGACTTGGGATTTATTCTTTAGTCTTGTCTCCCTTTCTTCTCTAATATCATCCAACACCAAGATCTGTAAATACAAGGCCTAAATTGCTCCACATTCATGAAATCACCTGCTAAGTTTTCTCCCACATTTTTTATTGTCCTCTCAGGATCTGCCCTCCACTCTGTAGTCAGAATGATCTTTCCAAAGTTCAAGTTTGATCATATAGGCTCCCTGCCTCAAATTTTCAGTAGGTTCTCATCATGTTTAAGGAAGAGCAAAATCCTTAAAATGCCCTGTGAGTTATAGCCTGTGCCTGCTTCGCCAGCCACCATCTCAAGTCGAACCAGCCTTGTTTCAGGTCCTCGTGGGCACTCTGCTCCCTCCTGCTACCGAGCTTTGGCACAAATTGTTTTTACAATCATGAAAATCTTCCCTCTCCCTTTCCTTAGAAATAGGTCCAGGTGATTTCTTTTAATACTCTCATGTAACTGTATTTCCATCCTTTGGAGAACCGATATCAATTCCTAATAATACACTTACATTTAAAAATTTGATTACTATCTGTCTCTCTAACTATAACATTATTTAATGTGAGTAGGTCTTTTATTTGTTTAAATATCTCTGTATCCCCAGTGTCTAGTATAGCTTCTGGCCCAACAGTATGCACTCAATACATTTTTGTGGGATGAATGAGTATATGGATGAGCCTCAACGATACCCTTTCATATCCCTACTCTTTTCCTGTGCTCTTCCTTCCTCCTGGCATACAGCCCTTCCTGCCCTTCTTCCCCATGCTCTTCTGCTAGACTTGCCAAATAAAGCACAGAGGTGTTAGAAGATCATCTCTGTTCTTTAAGTGCTTTCATGTCTCTAGGTACATGATTTACCAGGATGTTAAAAGGACTTAACCAATGTGTTTTTTGACCCATAATTGGTGATCTCTGAGGAATCAGAGAGAACACATAATATGTCATACATCTGGGGGAATGTGATAGACAAATATTATCCCAATTTTTAGAAAGAAAGATAGAGTCCATCAGTACATGTTGAGCATGACATCAGTTGTATGAAAAATTCTAGAATAGATCATCAAGAATTCTAGAATAGATTAATGTATGGTGTGTGGGTCATTGAGAGAAAAGTAATTAGCATGAGTTCCCTTAGAAAAGTCATTCTATAATAGTCACTTCTCTCAGTTAGTTAGGGTTTAGTAGATTGTACTAAGGAGGGAAGTGCTTTAGACACAATATGTCTAAATTTCAGAAAAGTCTTTGATCACATTTTTTCTGATATGTTTTTGCACATAGGTGAATGGCATACAAAGTTGAATTTATAATTGACTGACCACCTATGAAACACTGACAAATGGATCGATGCTGATCTGAAAGACTGGTGGTGGTTTAACACACCTCCATTTTTGGTTAAAAAATGTAAAATGTTTACTAAAAATGTAAATGAAAATATAGAATACATTTTTATTAAAGATGTAGGTTATAAATGTGGGGGTGGGGTGGGTGCATAGGTAACAGATTATCAGAATCAGAATTCAAAATTATTTTTAGGCTAAAAGTAATTTGGTTTTAGGATTAAAACCAGCAACATGAAGGTTTTTCCCCACACACATATGCTGCCTCATTTAACCATCATTGTAGGGTGTTAATATTATTAATAATTCTCATTTATGACATGTCTGAATGTGCCAGACTCTTTGCATTACTTATATCACTTAGTCTTTCTAAATCATGCTTTGATATGGATATCATGCCTCCATTTTACAGAAAAGGAAACTGAAAATCAAACAAGTTAAATGCCTTCTCTAATGTCTTAAAGGTAGTGCTAGAGCTGGGATTGACACACAGATCAGTCTGACACCCAAACAAAAAACCCTCTTTTCTATACTCCACTGGTTTTTCAGATAAAACACATCAATAAAGTGTAAATGATGCACTGAGTTGCAGGAACTCAATTCTACAAGCACAGAAAGGTGGAGACGCGGTTTCACAGTGGTTCATGTGAAAAGGTGTAAAGGGCTTCTTTGCCTGTAAGTACCTTGTGAATCACCAGGGTGAGTCACTGACTTCTCACCAAATGAATATGATCTGGGCTGTGGACCAGTGCCCAGAACAAAGAAGGGCAAGAGCCACACTGTGCTCCACTGTGACTGAAACACGGTGCTTTTGGACACTCATCCTAAGAAAACACTGTCAGTGTGAGCAAACCCAGGATAATTAGACCAGAATGATGAATTTAAGTCATATAGAAAGTGCTTGAAGGAACTACAATATAGAAACCATGCTACCTCTAGCTATATACAGTTAGCATGTGTTAATGTATACTGTAGGACAGACACTATCCTGAATATTTTACAGCCTTAATTCATTTGTCTCACAATAATCTTTGACATAGGTTCTGTTATTATTGCTTCTATTTTATAGATAAGGAAACTGAGGCACAGGGAGGTTATATAACTTTTCCCAAGGTCACATAGTCACAAACTCTGAAAGGTTGGCTCCTATTTTCAATTGGAACAAGAAATTAGAAGAGGAACTAATTGGCTACAGAAGAAAAACAAGCAGCGTGGGTGTTCTAGAAGAGTACAATTTGATTCCATCTCAAAAACTTAACAATTTACCTCATCTCAGAAGAATCTTGCTGAGTTCTCTATCACTGGAAGCTTTCAATCAGGCATATTTTTGAGGGATTCTACAGCACTGGAAGAGCGTGGACTAACATGATTACAAGTTTCTTTCCATTTCAAAATGAGTCTATCAGTGTCAGCATAATCCCATATTGGTGGGTTGAAGTGAGAGCATTTATCCTCCTGGAGTCTTAAGGTGTGTTTGGAAAAATCTAGATTAACTGGAACTTAATTTACAGAACCTTAAATTAATCAAAACGTATTGTTGCATTCTGTTTTCAAAGGAGAAGGTGATTTTTAATCCTTCCATCCATAAGAACACACATCCAGATGGTAAAGATTTGTTGATCCCCTACTATATGTAAAGTTACATCGGAATCCATTTTTAACTGCCTATTGTTCGTTCCTGTTAATTATGAGAAAATGTAGGCTTGGAAAATTTAAGTGATTTGCCCAAATTCCCACAACTAGGAAAAGCATAACAAGGGCTGGAACACAGGTTTCTCAAACCTTGCTTTCCCCAGCGTACTCTACTCCTTCCCTAAGAAAATCGATAGATGGCTAGATATATTTCCCAAGTAATTTCAACAACAAAGTTTTCTACCTTGTTTCTTGGGTCATTTGCTCAACGAACCTCACAGGGCACTCCTTTCACTAAGGGCCAGCATAATGATTGCTGGGGAGGGATACAAAGATTAAGCAAGCAAACAAAAAACACTGTCCTATCTCGAGGGGCTCAGTACTGAGTAGAGAGGCAAGTCTGAAAACAGGGCATTGCAAGCTAGTGAGAAAAACTGAGAGCCAACTTGCCTGCCGTGCATCTTCCTATTAACTGGGGGTTTACTGTCCTCAACATCAGATTTATTCAAAACTATTTGAGCATCCACTCTGTGCCAGGCATGATGCAAAGCATTGTGGAACAGGGGGCAAAGCACCAAACATGGTTTCTGCCTTCACAGAGGTTCCAGTTGCTTGATCTCACGTGTTCTGGCCTGGCTCTTCTTGGAGTTTCCATATAGGAAAACAGAGAAACTGTGGAGTCATGTCCTACTTGGATGTTAGGTTAGAAGTCAGTGAGAAAGACAAAAATAAATATAAACATGATTACTGTCGAAAATTGCTGTATCGGACATGACATACTATAACTCTAATCATCCAGAACAGCCAGGTGTTTTTTTTTTTTTAAACCCCCTGGTGTTATAAGAGACCATTTTTTACTTTGTTTTTATTTTTACCTAAGCACCAGAGAGCAGGCTTGCTTTGAGGGCTCATGCTGTACGATAAAATCATATCTTGGAATATTAAATATCACAGTCAGAAAGCACAATGCAGGAACTGAGACGGAGTGAGGGAGTAGTATTTTTATGTGTCTCCACTTACTCTCACTGAGGGCCTGCACTCAGGGCTCTAAACTACAGAGAGCTGTGAGAGATGTTTGGGGAAAAGCAGGAGACCCAAAGAATATTTGCAAGCAATGAAAAGGCCTGGTAGAATTGTTCTATCAAAGATATGGAGAAGAATCTGTGCCCTTGTTGGGATGGGGTGAAATTTGAGGGGGAAATAAAACAAACAAAACACAGAAGGATCTGGTAAAAATCACTACCCAAGCCTCCAAGTCCCAACTACCAAGCAGAGGGCAATTCTCAAGCATCCGTGCAAACCTGGTCAAGGGTGTGGGCAGGGCTGGGCCTTGAGGTGGGGAGACTTGGGAGACTCTTGTGTTTTGTCTTCTGCTCACGTATCTCTCAGAAAGTTTGTGACTGAGCCTTCCCATTTTTACTGAGGGAAGATATAACAAGAGGCAGAAAAGTTCTTATACCTGAACTTCTCTTGGGAGAGCAATGTGTATATGTTTACAAAATACCTATTGAGAAGCTCTTTGGTTTGGAAGGTAAGATGCCCCCAAATCAGGCTTCACCCATAAAAGATGAATGCTGACTCTCGTGCAAAATCCAGGGAAAATAACTGGTTCTCCTCCTGAGAGGGAGGTTCAGTGAGTTGGAGGAAAGAGTGAAAAGGAGAAAGAGGAAATGAGGCAGCTCTGTGGTGGCGGAAAGTGGCATGCTATTGCAACTGACCTCCCAGACACCCTGTAGTTTCTAGAAAATTCTACAAAATTACAAAATGCTGGGTGTGGACAGCTTTCTTGAGGAAGCTACTGAAGGGGTCCCAGTGTGGGTGAAGGACGATTTGGGGTAAAACAGAGTTAGCCCACGTGGACACAGGGCCAAGTGGATAGGGAATCTCCTCACTGATAGCTTGGGGACTCTCAGGAACCCTGCCTTGAATTCCGGACACATACATCTGACTGCCTCCTCAGCATCTCCACTTGGATGAACAAAAAGCACCTCAAATGTCAAGAGTCCCTCACCAAAATCTGTTCCTCTCCAAAGCTCCCCATCACAGGAAATATTCCCACCATTCAGTGGGCTGCTCAGTCTACCTCTTCGGGATCTTTTCCACACCCTTTCCTGTGGTTTCATTTTCAAGTCCATCAGCAAGTACTGTTGGCTCTGCTTTAAGAACCTACCCCAGGGAATTCCCTGGTGGTCCAGGGGTTACGATTCTGCCCTTCCACTGTTGGGAGCACGGGTTCAATCCCTGGTTGGAGAACTAAGATCCCTCGTGCCATGCAGTGCGACCAAGAAAAATATAAAAAAAATAATAAAACCAGGCTGAGGATCATTAAAAAATTTTTTTAAATAAAAACCTACCCCAAATCTTCCAACTCTTAACACCTCTGCCACCACTAATCTTGTCAAGTTCTGGTCACTTCAGAAGACCCTTGCAGGAGCCTCCTGGCTGGTCTCCCTGATTCTGCATGTGCCTCAATATTGTTATTCTCCTCACAGAGTGATCTTTTAGAAATGTAGGTCTGATCATGTCAGTCCCCTGCTTGAAACTCTCCAACAACTTCCCCATAGCCTTACAATAGCCTGAGGACTCTCTGTGACCTGGCTACCAACTTTCTCTCCTACTCCTCTGCCTTCCCTGGTCTTGCTGCTACTCTTCGCAGTGGACAGGCACACTGTATTTTCAGGGTCTTTGTATTTGCTGTACCCCAGTCTGGACCATTAATAATGGGTGAAGCTGGGATTCCAAGCCAGGTAGCTGAACTCCAGAGCCATTGCTCTTAACCACTGTCACTCACCAACCCCACAGCACAGGTCATACTACCTGATACTGTACTACTTATCTTTTCATTTATTGGGGTTTTTTTTTCTCCCTCTCTAAAATATAAACTTCATAAGGCCAGGGCCTTTGTCTATTTTGTTCATCACATAGTGCCTGGCACACAACTGGCCACTCTATAAATATTTGTGGAAGGAATGAGCCTTAGCTGACATCTGTGATACAATGGCTAACACATGCCCATTAGATGCAATATTCACTAGTCTTTACAAAATCCTCACTTTAATGAGGATGGAACTGTGGCTTGAAGAGGTTAAGTATTTGCCCACAGTACACAGCTAAGAAGTAGATGAGCAGGGATTTGAACTGGGATCAGTTTACCTTCAGAGCCTAAGCTCTTAACCCCTGGGCTATGTTTGTCCTCCTACCCCAAGGTCCTGCTTCCTCTTCTCCCTGATCCATGTGGAACCTAGCTATACCAAGGAAATAATTAATTTGTTTGAAGAGCTCAGAAAAACCTTAAGAAAACAAAAAACACCTTGGTATAAAGCATTACACTTTTTGTAACTGAATAGTACCTGTTCAAACATATAGTCCATTCCTCTGATTTTATAGCTGAGATTAAGGTGCAGAGAAGTTGAATGGATGTCTAAGGCTCCCAGATTCCAAGATGCTGCAGAGAAATCCCTGTGTAAGGAATCAGGAAATCTTCTAGTGAGTAACTGTGTGTTATGATTTGAGTTATATCCCCCTCAAATTTATATGTTGAAGTCCTAACCCCTAGTACTTCAGAATGTGACTTTATTTGGAAATAGGATTGTTGCAGATGCAACTAATTAAAGCGTTACTGGAGTACGGTGGGCCCTTAACCCATGACTGGTGTTCTTACAGAAAGGGGAAATTTGGACACAGATATGCACACTGAAAGAACATCACGTGAACATGAAGGCAGAGATTGGGGTGCTGCATATACAAGCCAAGAATGCCAGAGATTGCCAGCAAATCACCAAAAGCTAGAGGAGAGGGAAGAACAGATTCTCCCTCACAGCCCTCAGCAGGAATTCACTCTGACACCATGACCTTGGACTTCTAGCCTCCAGGACTGTGAGAATAAATTTCGGTTCTTTAAACTACCCAGTTTGTGGTACTTGGTTATGGCAGCCCCATGACACTAATATACTCTATCATCTCAGGCAGGTCACTGGCCGCCTCTGGACCTCAGTTTCTTTAATTATAAAACAAAAGGCAGAGACTGGAAGGTCTCTGAGGAAATTTTGTTTCTGGAATTGTATGGCTTATCATTCCAGGGCTCTGAGACAAACACCTTTTTGGTTTGGAAAGCCTGAGACATGGGGTTGTATTTCACTCTTTCACAAAACTACTTGGTTCTATTCAGTTTGACAAATGTATATTTATTTCAGAAATTGGATTTGGTACTGGAAGTTCAATAGCGAATAAGATCCATCTTCTGACTTCAATGATTTATGGTCTTTTGGGAAAGACAAAAACCTAACTTAAATACATAGTGGTAGGTATTAATAGTCATAACATTTCTTAGAACTTTATGTATATCAGTTCATGTAATTCTCACATAACCTGCTATAAGCTAGGTATCATTATAATTATCCCCACTTTACAGATGATAAATGTGAGGAACAGGGGAGTTAAGGGACTTGCCCAAGGTTACACAGTTAATTAGTGTCAAAGCATGAGATGTTCTCAGATTTCCAGAAAAGAGTCCTTATCCCAACCTTGGGGATCAGGGAAGCGTCTTGTAGGAGGTCACCTGATCTGAGTCTTGAGGGATGTAAGAGATGACTAGGTTGGAGAATTCTTGGTAAGGGGCACAGGCTGCACAAATTGTGGGTTGATAAATGGCATTTACCAGACATCTTAGTCCATTTTGGTTCACAGGTTTTAAGGCTCATACAATTGTTGATTTCATCACTCTCAAAAGATATGAGGCTCAGAGAGGTAGCAATGAAATTGTAGAAAAAGCCCTGGGGTTATTATCCCCATCTGACAGATTTATAATCCCCAGTGAGTAAGTGACTTATTTAAAGTTGTACAGGTAGTAAATGAAGGAGTTAGGATTTGAACCCGGGCCATTTGGCTCCAGAATCAGTACAATAAACCACCTCCCTTCACTTGGACTCCATTAGGCTTCCTTCAGTGGACTTAGAATTACCATGACCCCCAACTTATTTATATCAAAATAAGCCTGTGGGAATATGTCAGGGAAATGCCATCCAGCATGTGTGTGTGTGTGTGTGTGTGTGTGTGTGTGTTTCTTTCCAACTCTGACAGTTCCTGAGTCTATAAATCAGCCTTTAGCTCCTATGCATTTTGTTAAGCACAAATTATCACCCTCAGCCTTGGCAAAAATGCTGCAGTAACTTCTGCTTCTGCAGTAGCTCCCTACCATCATGTGGGAGGATGACTACTCTTATGGTCTATGTTTTGGAGTCAGAAGATGAACTTTCTTTTAGATTGATCTTCACTGTGGTTTTCCTGAGAGCATGATTATGATTTTACAATCTGGAAGGCAAGTAGTGAGCAACAACAGCACATTGTAAGCTCCTGGAGTGCAGAGCTCCATCTTACTCATTTCTGATCCCTACTTGTCTCTATACTTGAACCAGCGCCTGGCCATGATGGGTGTACAATGTCTGAAGACAGCTGGGGTGAAAGAAAGCTGTTATGGTCTGAATGTTTATGTTTCCCTAAAATTTGTATGCTGAAATCCAAAACCCCAAAGATGATGTATTAGGAGGTGTCACCTTTGTAAGGTACTTTGGTCATGAGGGTGGAGCCCTCATGAATGGGATTGGTGCCCTTGTTAAAGAGGGTCCAGAGAGATCTCCAGCCCTTTCTACCAGGTGAGGATACAAGTGAGAAGGCACCAGCTATGAAGCAGGAAGTGGGCACTCACCAGAATGTGATCATGCTAATATCTTAATCTTTGAATTCCCAGCCTCCAGAACTTTGAGAAATAAATTTCTGCTGCTTTTAAGCTGTACAGTCTGGAATTTTGTTATAGCAGCCTGAATGGACTAAGACAAAAGCCTTAGCTACAAGTGTGCTTCTCTCTTCTGGAGCAGTGGTTCTCCACTCAGATTACACGTTAGAATTACCTGGGGAGACTTTAAAAATCTGATGCCCAGGGCTCCACCCAAGACCAATTCAAACAGAAATCTGGGAGTGAGGATGGAACTCAAACATCAGTATTTAAAAAAAATATTTATTCCCCAGATGATTCTAATTTTGCACCAACGGTAAGAACTACTCTGTAGGAAGAGACCTGCAAATAGTTATAAATATTTATAGCTCTAGATATTTTAAAGTCACACCTATGGCTATTCTAACCAATTCACTTTTGTCACTCAATCTGTAAAAGCTCAGAGACAGTGGGGTGCAATCAGAAATCAGGGATGGTGGCAAAGAACTATAAATACTAGCTCTGGAACCAGCAGGCAAGCTGGTTCTGCAACAGTGGCTCACCTTCAATTGTCTTTAAAAAGAAATACAGTAATTTCAGTTTATTGAATGGAGTTTTTCTAGAGCAGACCCCTTCCTGTTTCACGAACCACTTCCCCTGTGGTTAAAATATCATGGGCCATCCACTGATTCTTATTTGCAGGCTTTCTCAACACACACACACACACACACACAAACGCACATGCACACGCACGCACGCACGTACACACACACACACACACATACACACACACCTTTCTCAGGATAAATTTTTTTTTAAGCTGACTTTTTCAACGAAGCATTATTTTGTTTATGATATTTACACAGTTCTTTCCAGAAAGAAAAGCATAACCATATGATCAACAGGAGACTCCATGGATCACTGAGATGACCATGAGTGTCAGTCAGCACTCCTTGCATTGTGCTTTAAGGTGACTCTTTGGACCTCAGATTCTTCATGTGTCAGATGAATCAATGGGACAATCTGACTACAGTAAGCTAATGTTGGACCATCTGACTACATTAAGTTGATGTGCTATGATTCATTTTTCTAGAGGACCCAGCCAAGTTGGAGATTCCCTTTATTCATCCAGTAGATTAAACTCTTCAGATTCTTAAAGTGGCTTTGTTTCTTTTAATTCACCGTCTCCCTTCTCGTACCACTGAGCTAGTTGAACAGTTGTTAAAAAAATAAATGTTTCAAGCTAGGGGACTTTTTGGACACAGATTATGAAACTTTAGTTGTGATGCTGGCCAAGCAAAGTGGGTAGTTTTCTCTGTGGGGTACGGTAGGAGAGAAGAGGAAAAAAAGATCTGCTTTCAATGCGTCAGAACTAACCACAAAATAATTGGGCCTACAGTCTAATCTAATCATGCTTTTGTTTATTCACCTCATATAAAAGTCTCTTAAGAATGCATCTGAGCACAGTATATAATAATACTATAACATACATTGTGAGAAACTTTGGAAAACAATAAAATGTCCACCTGAAATAAGCAGTGTTCATAGACATACAAACCCATTGGTCATGCACATTTGTGCCATTTCTTGAACTACTGAGTCACAATGCTGAACTGAAAGCATGAAACAGATTTTACAGACAGAGACTGAAGCCACTCAGAGGCCTGACAAGTGTTATCAGAAGCTTCACATTTGCATAATTTACTACGTCAGTTCACATTTTATTATAAAATTCACATTGTTTTATTGTTCTCTTTTGTAATTAATTGGAACATGACATTCCTGCTTAACAGCAGGCAGGGGGCTTCCTCTTCAAAGTCAGTGGTTTGGGGACTCTCCGGAGAACCATCTGTGAGCTGCTTGTTAAACTGAATGTAGTGTTTCTTGTTAAACCGAAGCCACAATTATAGTAGAACCCAGTTAAAACTCAACTCATGTGTACAGATTTGGATAAAACAGGGGTAAAAACCGCATCCCACTGCCCCCTACCCCTATCAAACTATACAAAAGTAAAAGCTCAATAGAAACCATTAGTATCTAATGTGAGAATCCCGTTTCCAAAACAGTTCATGAAAGGGTTGAGCAGTATTAGCAACTCAGACCGGGAAAAGGGCAGACCCAACTGGTGAGGGGCCCGTATGTCTCTCTTCAGCGATGTTCAGGTTCTATAATAATACACAATACAAAACGTTACAGGAAAAGTCGTAACTCTTAGGCAGAGTCTTCTACACAAATTGAACACCACCGTTGGCAGGCAATGTTAGATATATAAATTAATAACTTACAAAACATTACATTATATACATTAAGTAATAAATACACGGTTATAAACAGAAACGGAAGTGATAGCGTGGAAGGCAGTGCAAGAGAAAGACGGCAGCGTTAAACTGGAAACGGTGTAACTGGTGTTAGCGTGAAGAGGGGCGCAAGAGAACAGGATGGGGACTGTGCGACCCCAGTGGCACAGGGGTTCGGGACCCGACAGGGTAACTGCTCATGAAGCTGAATTCTACACAGGTTGTTACTGTGAACAACATGACTACCCCTTAGTTTGTTCAACTTTATTCTGTTTACAGCAAAAAAGTGCAACTCTAGAGGAGAAAAAATACTGTTGGAAGCAGGCAAACAGAGATACTTTATAAGGGCAACTGAGGAGTTGTTTGGGACCACAGGAGAAGGAAGTTGAATGTGGTTAGAAGCGTAGCCTTTCTATTTGCCACAGTAACTATAGTCAAGTGAAAGATATTGCCCAAGAAAGAAGGAAGACCATTTTCTTTCCTTTTTTTTTCCCCAGAAAGAGTCAGAAAAGTTTATGTCAACTTTGAACGTTTATCTGTGTAGAAGTTAATACTAAACTCTAGGTATTCAACAGGCATTTTAAAGACGTGAAAATGTTTTACAAAAAAGGCACACAGGTTGGCAGACAAGGGGACAGGTGAGCAGATATAGAAATGACATTATTAGTCAGTCAGTTCAGTCACTAGAGGGGACAGATTCCCAAAACTTAGTGCAGAAAAATCTCTCAGTTTTATGTCTTCCATTTTCAAGCCATTCGGTTGTGATGCGAACTTGGCCTCCAGAACCACAGAAACCTTCAGCTCTCCACTAAGCTTGCAAGCAAGGCAAGTCAACTGTGGAATTTCCTGAGCTGCTATGTGCTTCCCGGTCTTGCATTCTGGCTCCAAACTCAAGTAACTGGAAAGGCCGGGAGGCCCTTGTCCCGTGCAGGCCTCGGCCCCCATGGTGGGCTGGCCCTACCATACAGCTGGCATGCTTGTCAAGGGTGGAATGTTCATCTCCATATGAAGAGGGAGATTATGTGTCAATCGGGGACTTGTCTTCTGTTGTGATGTCTACATCAGTCTCTCCCAGTGAATCCCTATTTTCCGGATCGATCACACAGAGTGTCTTTGTGTTGCTGAAATAGTTGTGGCCCTCTCCTCCTTTTTCGGGGCCTTCAGAATCCTCCTCTTCGAGGGTCAGTTCAAATTGAAACTTCTCCATCAGACCCTGGCAGTCTCTGTTCTGCTCGTCCAGTGGTGGGGAGGGACTCTGGGGTATCATGCTCTGATACCAGTTCCTGTTATCTTCTAAAGTATCCAGGATGTCCTGGGCATCAGGCTGTACCAGGTCCGCCCAGGTCTCCCACAGCGGATGGACAATGTAGTCGATGAAGCCCACCTGGAGAAAAATAAGGTTACACACCTGTTATTGTGATGGGCCCTGGAACACCAAACAAGCCGTCCTGGTTTGCATGCAAAGAAAGAGCCACAACAACCCAAGAGAGGTCAATAATACTGGAATCTGTTATTTGAGTACCTACTATATGGTGCATCCTGCACTGAATGCAATATATACATTATCACTCTTAATCATGCAGAGTAAGTATGGTTATTCACCATTCACAAAGGAGGAAACTGTGACTCGTTGAGATGAAATATCTTGTCAGAGATCACAGAGCCAGTAAGTGGTGGAGATGGGACTCAGTCCCAACTTTGTCTGATCCCAAAGCCTGTGTTGGTCTCACTAGAACTGATTACTTTTCCTCTGACGTCTGCCAGGTAAGAAGTCTGGATGTAACCCTGGCTGGGAATGACTTTGTCACTCCTTGGATTCTGTGAGTCATTCTCTGAAGAAGGAAGCTCCAGGTCTACTGAGCTCTGACTCAACATTCTTTCCCTGATAACTTTAAAATATGCCGCGGTTTTAAAATGAAAGGGAGCCAGCCTCGTATGACTCTGAGATGTCTCAGGTTCTGTGGAATGTTTTTGGTTTGTAGACGACGTAGGTAAAACACTTGAAAACACTTCAAGCCCCTAAACAAACAAATATCCCCTCTGCAGACACGTCTGCAATTGTTTTAGATCCAGAGGGCATACCGTCATTTCCATCAGGAGAAAGAAGGAAAAATAAAGACAATTAAGCAGTTCCTTTGCTAGTGTTCCTGTGAAGAAATATGAGGCTTATGGCTCTGTTATGGTTTACACAGGGGCTATGCATCCTGCATGAGCTGGCTCTGTGGCCTTATCCTGACCTTTCCACTGTGGGACAAACAGGAAACATTGGGGGTGGGAACAGGCTGAGAGAAAGAATAGGCACTAGTTGAATGAGGGAATGGAATTCCCCTGTCATGGTCTGGGGAGCTGGAGAGATGCTGGGTCGGGATTCAGGGGCAGATGAGCAAAGGCAACTTCTGTGCACCCATGGGCATTACATAGCTGTCTTTCCACACTGCTGGAAACTTCCCTTTATTAACATTCTGGATTTGGGCCAGTTATTTAACACATCAAAGTTGTACCATATCAAAGAACCTTAGTCGTATGTGACTTTTATCTATCTGTTTATCTATCTATCTACCTATTATCTATCTATCTTTTCTCTGGTGTTTCCCTAGCCTAAACAAACAGAATTCATACAACAATCAGGGCATCTCTGATCTGCACTGATTACAAGAACTTCGACTGTGGATGATTCAGATATTTCTCTTACTTCCACCCACTCCTCTTTCCTCCCTTTTACTTCTTTATGTATGTTTAGTGGTTTTGAGAGACTATTTTCAAGGTGTTTTCCAGGGACCTGAAAAAAACAAGCTCAAGGCAATGGAGAAAATTCAATCAGCTGAACACAGTGCAGTCATTTGCTTTCTTCATTTGTTCTGCTTCTGCTAAATGTTCAGCACTTTTTTGAAAGGTAGCCTCTAGTTGCTTATTTCCTAGGCCCTGGGACGAGAGAACTCTACAAATCAAGGGCTTCATTGCCAGACTACTCAGACAATGCTCACCAGAGCCCATCTGTGGGAAATACCAGGGTGGACCACAACATCATGGAAACAGTGAGACCTGTTCTCAGTGATGGACAGTGAATAGTTTTGGGTGGAGGGTAGCTGGGTGAACTGGACCAAGAGGACAGCTTCTTCACCTGACACACTGGGGAAATACCTACTATGTCTATGTCACAAGGCTGTTTGGAGGTTCAAATGGGATAATGTATGGGAATGTGTGGAACACCACACAGAACATCATATACATACAAAACACCACTGTTGCTAACAAAAGGGCAATATGCTATTTAATTAACTAATTCATGAATATCTTGTTCTAATTAAGGCATTAGGGTATTTGAATTGGCCCTAACTTTATGTTATCATGTGTTTTTGTGGCATATTAGACCTTCAGAGCACTTACAGATTTTAAACTCATTTGATTGGGTTTCTTTAAAAAGCAACACAACAATAATTGCAAAGGAACTATACATTGATATTATAACTACATGTAAATTTGGGAGTAGAAGGTAGTGGGGAAAGAGGATAAACACTAACAAAAAATACTCTGAATGCTTTTGTGATAAAGGCCTTGGGCAGCCTAGAGACACAGTCTTAATCATGACTGCCTGGCTCAGGTAGTTTGTTGTCCTGAAAAAAATAGCATCTCAGCCGGCCCTGAAGCCTTTGTAAGAATATCGATACTATCTAGTGCTACATATTTTGCAGCTAGCGGCATCTGGGGCATTTCTGCATCTCCCTGCCTACAGTGTAATGTCCCCCCAGTCCTTAGCACACAGAGAGTTTGTAGCTTTGGACACAACCAAAAGATGTCAGCATGCTCTCAGAAGTGTAGACGTGACCTTGGAAGGGGACACAGGACAGCGCTTCAACTATGAGGCAGAGAGATGTGTGGGAATGAGATTCGTCACCTCTGGTGATGGTAGCAGTGTGCATGATTATGGAGAGACAACGAAAACAGGAAACAAGGGTGAAAAGCAGAGGTCCTGGATAAAGACAGAGCTGGGGGAAACCTAGAGGGATGAGATGAAGGAGACAGCAGCATTCAGTTAAATCAGCAGGATTTGTTAAGGTCATAGACAATGATCTAAACTGAGGATACACAGTCCAAACTTTGATGGATTTCTGAAGACTGCTTTATCTCCTCGTAGTGAAATTGAGTGTAATGCAGAAGGCGAATGAGTCATGAGCATAATGGAACTAAATAAAGTAGTTGCTTCCTTATAATTTCACACACACACACACACACACACATATATATTTAAAAGAAAACAGCTAGAAAGAGCCCTCCAGTTCAACCATCAGCAGAGCTCACAGAAACTTTGAAACCTTATATTAGATACCTGGGATTTTTCCACGGAAGCTGTGTGCTTATCACACATGGGGCTAATCTCCATTCCCCTCTCCCGTTCTTTGTCTCCCTGCTGGAAAAATTCCTCCATGATGCGGTCTGTCCATTGCCGATACAATTCCAGGGACTTGGTGGGGTTACTCAGGTCTGCACAGTGTACCATGTTGCGAAGGACCTGAAATCATCAAATTTTGGAAATCCCATAAAATGAGGTATAAATACTACCAGAACATCTCATCCCTCTCGTACTAGTACACTTGGTACCAGACCCAAGAACATTTTAGTTGCATTATAATTATGGTGCTTGCACCAAAAAAGCAGGATTACAATGGCGCTGGCCAGAGTTGGTTATTTACCATTATAAGAGTCCCCAAAGGGAAAATATGTCTTCTTTGATTGACAGTCATTGAATTAAAAAACTGGAAGGGACATTAAAGGTCAGATGCTGCCATGGTTTCTTCTCCTCAGTTTGGAAAAAATGCAAAGAATTACTCAAAGTAGATGTCTTCATATTTTCCACTTGTGGAAAGAGGAGACCAACTGAGGGCAATTTGTATAACCAAAACAGACCTAACAAAGTTCAAGTCAGTGGGATTTATGTCCAAACATGAGCCTTTGGGATCAGCAGTCACGTATACCCTATTATAAAGAGATTTTGCTGTTTATTTTTAGAATTAAGCAACTCAATAAATAGGGTTCTGTTTTTCTTCGTAAATTAGAGAATCAACTTGAATGTCCATTTTCCTTTGCTCGTTCTTAAAATAAGCCCAAAGCCTTAGTAGTAACCTAGGACATGCAACTAAGTAAACTTGTTTTTCTTTTTCTAATTGCTGCGTCATTAATTTGGTGTGGCTTTGTGTTAAATCAAAGGCTTCTGTCAAATACCTGTATACGATCAGTATAGTTGTCCAGGAGAAGAACGCCGGAACTTGTAACTTTCTTTGTTTCTACCATTGTCTTCAGGTCTGCCAGCAGGCTCATGTGTTTGGACATATCAGTTGCTAAGACCTGAGGTTAAAAAAAAAAAAAAAAGGAAACTCTCAATAAACTCAGTTTATCAAGAAGATGGATTTTCTCTTCCAGCAAAAGTGAGGAACACAGGGAGACCAAAGTCTTACCATGTCAATAACCATCTTCCTGAGTGTCTGACGCTGCTTCTTGGTGAGATTCTGGAAGATGTCACAGTGTTCTTCTTGGAGCAGTTTGAAACCCACGGCAAGGTGATGGTTTTCCAACACAGATTCATCATTATACATCAAAGCAAGTTCTGAATCTAATAAACAAGGGAAAATGATGATTTAATAAAAAGGGATACAATTCAAACTGTGGAATTACCTCAGTGTGAAATCAGATCTAGTTCTCTCCATATGATCTTAAGAACCAAGACCCCATATGTCATTTTCTATTAGAGCAGAGTCTCCCTCTACAAAGAGAAATAGTCAGTTCCTAAGTTAAAAAAAAAAAAAAAGTTTCCAGTAGATATTAGCTCATAAACTTTCTCTTTGATTAAAAGTCACAGTATTTTTAAAATCCTTTTTTTCCTTTTCACTTCAGATGAAGAATTTGACATTTTAGGTAAGGGCATTCCCAAGCAATTAATCCTATTTTTATCTCAGTTTGTAACTTCCCTTATGTCCTCACAAATGTGTGCTTTGGAAAAAGAACAGACTGAAAATGCCACTAAACTTTACCCAAGGTATTAAAATTTTTCACATTATCTCACTTTTTGATATGTTTCCCAGCTCCATCAATTGTGAGTTTTGGATTTTCAAAGAAGATAATGGTGTGAGTGTAAAATTTCACTTTATTCAAATAATGTAGCTCTTTGGAGCTTTCTGTAAATATGGTAACAAAACAATAATTTTTTACAACAATCTTGATATCCCAGTTTCTGCCCTATGGCCCTATACAACAGAAACTGCATTATCTAGTTACCTAAACTACAGCTTCTAGCCTGCCTTTCACACAGAAGAATCACAGACAACCTTTGTTAGGCAGCGCCATGGTCTGCAATTGAGAACATGGTCATCAAACTCACGAAGCCACATTTTCTCTTAACCAAAATGATAACCAAGTGATGATAATATGTTACTAATTGTAGGTGTTGTTACTCATAAACCATTGCTTTTACAGTGTGCTTTGAGTTACATCTTCAGAAAAGGTGGTGGGTTATGTGATGTCGTTTCAGCACTCTTGCCTTGTTCATCCTGTGATCAAGGGCATAGCTCTGCAAGCTGGCTTTTTATGGTACGTGGCTTTGGCAGAAAGACCATTTTTCTGTGTGAAGCTAACTGGCCTATATATGGAATGGTTCATGACACCACAGTAGACCAGCTGATATAACCCACACAGACAAGCAGCTGCCCAAAGTTTACGTTCTTTCAGTAGAAAAACAAGGTAAAAACCAAGGTACCTCACACTTAGTCATTCAAATATCCTGATGATAAAGTATGATAAGGGCTCTTTCACAGCAAGTAGCTCCAATATTTCTTAAAACCGTCAGCACTTGATGCTAATCTTGACCACAACAAGATAACCAGTATTCTCAGGAGAAAAAATTACTTAGATTTTCAGCATTTAGAAGTGGTACATTAACTGGGAAAAATCATGGATTTTCATTAGCATGGATACTAAATATTTCGAGCATGACAAAAGCTTTGAGTAGGGCTTGGGATCCTAAGGATGGGCCAGCCCTTGAAGGTCACTGAAGTCAGACCAATCCATACTACAGACCAGTGCATAATCAAACCTATGAAGCTGGAAGAGAGTGTGTGAGACTTTTAATGACCCGACCCTCCATCCTGAATTGTGGAAGCTTTTTCTTGGAGTCTTATTTCTATATGGAGGCTCCCATGCTCAGATACAACGTTTGAACCTGCTCCCTCAGTAGAGAGGGACACTAGTGGGTCGCCATGCTCTGTGTGAGAGCCCTGCATAATCCTAAAGAATCATTACCACATTATTCCCAAGCCTTTCCGTATCCTTACTGGATAATTCCACATGTGTTACTCTTTCCTCACATATTGCATTTTCCAAACACTGAGTACTTTTTATGGCTCCCCTCTGACCCTTTCCAAGTTCTCCATGCAGCTCAAAGTGATGTTGCTAGACTGGACACAGTATCCAGGAAAGGTCTGACCAGTTTGAGTGGAATGGAAGGATTACCTCATTATTACCCTTATTATTATCCATAATGAAAACATCAGGAGGAAAGAAATGAAGCAGTGACTCATACAATTATCTCAAATGACTGTTCTAGTGGCGAACTCACTTGTGTTGATGAGAAACTGATTGGAGACTCCGGGATGATCAACATCATGAATAGCAGCTGCAAAAATGGCGGCCAGGATTTCCAAATCTGTGAAGACGGCCTGCAGGGCAAAATGAGTGCACTGAACTCCACGTTCCATTTGCCTGTCCTGCTTAATTAGTTTCATACTAAGGTACCCCATTTCATTCTTGTTGGGAGAAAGATGGTTTGTTGATTTCTGCAACGTCTCAATATACTATTTTAATTAAATGTAGATTCTGTCCATCATCATAAGGTCTCCTATGTGAGAGGATTGGTGGTCAGAGCCCATGCCCACATTGAGCCTGCAGGCTGAGGCTCGGGGAAGGCGTTAGCACAGCGCTCATGGTAAGAGATCAGGTGGTACCTGATATTTGTTTCTTGGATAAGTGGTATAACAGGATGATGCTTATGCAACACAAGCACATATAGTGGTCAAAGAAGCACGTCAGACTGGCTCTGCTCTGATATAAAAAGCTTCATATGCTTTCAGGCTGCATAACTAAGGCCAAATTCCAGATTTATAAGCCTGCCAATAAGTTATTTCTTAAAGCTAAATTTGTAGCATGGTCAGAGCTTTCACACATTTATTCATTCATCCATTCAGTCAATACCTATCCACTCAGTGATTAGTATGGACAAGATTTGAGGACATTTCTGAGAAATGAGACCTAATGCCAACTGCTCAACTCCTTCATGCCATCCCGTGAAGCCTCCCTCCTCTTCCCCTACCTGTATGCAATGATTTAAACCTAGTATTTACTTAGGTATAAACTGCTTCTGGCTGAAATGTCTTTCATCATTCTCTGTGGTTACTTAAATCTTCTGATCCTTCAATTCAATCTAATTACGCAAGGACACATTGAACTCTCCCTTCTCTAAACATCTGTGGTTCTCATGCTCAATTTCCAGCCACACAGTAGGTAACAGCAGCAGACAGTTGATAAACAGTGTTGGCCCACCGTGTGATACTGACACAGAACATAAAAATAATACTGTTTTTTTTTTCCTTCAGGGCTATAAAACAGTCTTAGCTTCTTGGATTTCACTTCTCAGAATATATGGAACCCAAGCAATAGAGTTGGGGTCAGTTTAATCTTTCTTCACCTTCCAAGCTGAATCTGCAGAGGTGGGCTTGGCTAGGGCATGGCCAGTCCCTTCTCACAGTGAGCCTACACATTTTGGAAATACCTGACCACCACTGCCATCTGTCAAGGAAGAGCATGGACTGCTGTACCCACTGGGCTGCTTATAGTGATATATACAAATGCATTAATCTGTGAGAGAAGCAGTCACAGCCACCTTCTAGAGAGATGTCTAACAAGTTGGAAAGCTGTCCCTCTTTGCTTCAGCATTGTTAATTCCTCAGTTCTAGATTTTTCAGTTACTTTTCCTTCAATCCATAGAACCAGTTTTATGAATTCTTAAGCAAATAAGCTTATGGATGCTTATTCTTAACAGGAACTATATAGAACATTTTATATTATATTTCTGTGCTATCCCTCAGAGGACCTGGGATGGTGTAGGCAGCTCAGGTCAGCACATGCATACTGAGGATATACTATATACTAAATGCTGAACTAGACACTTATTAGGTACTAGAGATACAATGACAAATAGAGCATCCTATTAACTGCTTGATAATTAAATAATTTTTCAATTGTAACAGAGGTAAAGGAAAGGTTACTCTGATATGAGAAAGCAAGTAGAAATGTCATCCATTTATATTAATAACCCAATTGATACATGCTCTACATAATAAAGAGCCAGTTCCAGTATGCAAAAACATCTAATTACATTATTTCTATAAATATATCACATGTTGTATGGCACTTTTTAAGGAGGATGGGCAGGGTATGCAAAACAGATCATAACTACTCACATCTAACGCTGGCGTAGAAAGAAGAACATGGGTTGACTGGGCTACGTCAGCAGCGTGTAGGCTGTTATGATATGCCACATCAGCATGGTAATGGTCTTCTAAAGTCATCATGTAGGTAACAAAGGTGTCAGATGAAATTTTGAATGTCTTTAGGAGGTCTCTTTCCTATGCAGCGAAAAGGATTAGAAAATAACTAAGTGGATGTCCAAAAATGAAGAAAAACCAAATCAGAAAAGTAAACTGGGATGGAAAAAAATCATAAAGAGCATCTAATTGGATAACCAACATTCACTCCTGTTTACTCACCTGGAATATGGCATACATGATGCATGTTAGGGGCCTATTGTGTGAATATCCAGCCACATTGAAGATGTTAAGGCCCCATTTGTTCAGGTCTTCCAGCTCCTATCATCAAAATTAGAGAAATTTAGAAATAAGGACAGTTTTGTTCACATGCCTCATTATTTTTATTTATTCTGGGGACAGGGGTTGGCTAAGTCTTTAGAGTATCTAGTTAGAGTGTTCTGGTTGCATGAACGTTTGAAAATGGAATGATCTGGGAAGTTGAGTATCTTCATGCTGGTTAGAAGGTTCTGTACATATTTTTCAGAAAAGGGAGAATGTGTGTTTATTGATAAACTTTGTTGCTGACCTCTAATTTTTTGCCGTATGTCAGTCCTCAATCAATGTTGCTTTCAGAAGTAGGTGCAAGTGATTAGAGATCATTCTAGCCCCATTTCCCTGTCTCTCCCCTTCTCTGCTCACTGGTCCATGAGTAACAGCTAGAAAGCAATCTCAGGGAAACTCCTCTGCCCTTTGGTTATTATCACTGAGAGCCATGTCAAGGAGACTTAGCTGCTAGAATGTGTGTAAGTCAACCCTGATTTAGTATAAAAGGTCATGAAGATGCTAGTCATCCATTACATCCTAGAGCTCCTGCACCACAGAAAGACTTGAAAGAAACATCATTCCATCCTGTGTTGTGGGATTATTCCAAGATTATCTGATTAAAGGAGCAATTTATTCCATTATTAATTACTGCCCAGAGTAAGGGATCCAGGCTCTCCCCAGAGGCTTGGCCCAATGTGTAATCAACCTTCTTCTAATGACATCTTTCAGACGCTCCCTCACTGAATGTTCATTTGTTCTCATTTCATATTCTCACAAGGCTGAGAGAACCTCAGCAGTCACCTTGCACGGCCTCCGAGAGGAGGTATGAATTCTTTCTGAGCCTTCCTCTACTACTAGGGTTTGGGCTCAAGGATCAAGGCTGTCAATTTCTCTCATTTCTTCTTCAGCTCTGCCAATCAGTGCAGATTTTCTCATCGGTCCTTGGCATACAGTCTCTGAAATATCCTCTGGGGTAATTCAGCCCTGTCTACTGCCCTCACCTTGGATTCTCCCAATATGTGTTCAACAGGATTCTCCATTCATAGGTTAATGGACACAACTCAGGACAAAATATGGTCCTTTGGTACAGAAAAAGGGCCTTTAACTAGGTATTCAACAATGGACAACGGGCTACATCAGCCTCATCGTACTATTTAATAATAATGCAAAAGCGATTATTATAGGAGCTTTTAGACATCTGCCTGCTATAGTAGGAGCTTTTAGACATCTGCCTGCTATAAAGCAGAGCTACATGAGCACACACCCAGCTCATACACACCTTGGCTAGATGATCTTCATTTTCCGTGTTGACTCCAAAGCGTGAGATACTTGTATTATTTAAGCTTGAACTGTGCGTCAGTTTTCTCACTCCGCTTATCTGTGTCATGAGCTGTTGCTTTTTCTTTTTCTCCCTGTCTTTCTGGGTGGGAGATGGAATCTCCACGTCATTCTGCTTGTCTGCAACAACACAAAAATAGGTTTTCCAGTCCTTGTGTGCCAATGAGAACCCACTGCAATATTCAAAAACAACTTCTAACGGTCTATAATGGATGGCTCATCTTATGAAGGTCTGTCATAGCGTTATCTCACTTGATCTCCAGGACAATCCGGTGATGCATGATTCTATTGCTAAAGCGGCAAACTGACGTCCAGAGAGCTAAATAAGTTGTTCAAGAAGTGGCAGAGGTGGAACTCAATCCCATGTCTTCTGTTTGCAGGGTGATTTGGGACAATTACACTCATACACTTTCAAGGTGAGGCATCAATATTTATATGTAAATTTCTTATTAAAGTGAATAACTTGTATGTTTGTAAAAATAGAAAAGGTTCATGTAGCCAAGCCCAGGTTAATAAAAACAGGCTTTATGTTTTGCTCACTTTATTATGTTTGTAATTATTGTTTAATTTAAAAGATCCATATAACAGTAGCTGGGTTCAGTTTAGATGAGTAGTATATATGTTAGAGAAATAAATGGCTTCTAATCTTCAAATGATTACTCTAAAGCCTTGGCTTATGACGATTTGAGGTTAAGAGGAAGACTGTAATTTCAGTTTTATTTCATGCCTTGTGTCTATGAATTCTGCTAGTAAATAATAACAACGCCTCTCATTGGTAACAGGCATTACATTTATTAATGTATTTGTGCTTATTAAATATTTATAATCATCTCATTTAATTTTTAAAAAAATTCTGCTACAAGATAAAAGGAGGGCTAGGGTTAGTGAGAAAAACATATCTACCTGCTCATAGAAGCTCTTTCTTCTATATCATGCTATTAAAAATATCAGCAATCAAATATTCTATTTCACTTCTCAGGGAGATGGATGGATCCCGAGTCCTTCTGAAAAATGCATTAACTCTCTCAGGCCACAGGGATGCCTGTGAATGCACTGAGGCAATCATTTATTGAGGTGCTCTACAGCTACTTCATTGAACTAAATGACACCCTGTGGCTGAAAGAGTTAATGCAGCTTTCAAAAGTTCCTGCATTTATCTCTACTTGTTTCAGCGAAAATGAGTCTAAAGACAACTTCTCTATTTGAAAATGACACATTTCCAGATGGCCTGCTGGGATCTAGATGATTTGCTTTCAACTCTTGCAGCTGATGGCATAGTCACACGTTCTCCCTGGAGACCTCCGCCTGCTCACAGAGCCCTGTGGACAACTCATCAAAGCAAAGTGAGCACAGCGAGGTGGAAGCAGCTGTCCTGGACCCTTGGTACCTGGTTGTAGGGCTGGAGCAAGAGATTTCTCTATCCCTAGCATCTCAGGGCTGTCTCTGGGTGCCCCCAAGTTCCTAGATTCATCAGCCTATGACTCTGCCTTAGGGAGGAATTTTAGTGGTCATCCCCGTTAGTTCAGGGGTTTCCAACCTAGTTCAGCATCAGAAGCACCCAGGGAACTTTTGAAAAATACAGATTTATGAGCCCCACCCAGTCCTACTGAATCAGTGTTTTTTAAAAATCTTCCCAAGTGACTTTGATGATCAGAGTCAGGTTTGGGAACCAATAATAATCCCACATGTTCACTTTTCAGATGAAGTCAGCAACTTTCCCAAGCTAAAGGGCAATTCATTCAACAGATATTTATTTCACAATCACTTTGTTCCAGACGCAGTGATTTAATAGCTTAGAACCCAGGCCTTCAGGTTCCCGTTAAAATCTCTTTCTGGTCTCTCAACCTTTGGCATAAAAACTATATATGACATTACTTTTGAAATTACTTTTCTCCCTGTCACTTCACTCCTAATAATGACTACTTTTGCTAAAATAAAAGGCCACAATAGCCCCTGCGTTTCCTAACCATCATTCTTCACCATTCTTCATGCCTGGTTAACGAAGCTGTTAGATTCTTCTGTGCCAATGCAAATATAAAACCTCTAGCGGGACTAGCAGCTTTTTCCCTTTGTTTAATTAAAGATTCCCTACGACAGCGAGAAATTGAGCCGAACCACTACTGTGTCTGGAACATTACGATAAAGAAGAAAGCCATTATCCACAGAGAGTGCCATTTTGACATTAATGGGTGTTTCCCTATGCAGGCATTGGAACAACTGATGGGTTTCCCTATTCTGAATTTCCTCTGCTAAATGCTTAGCCAGTCCCATGCAGAAGTAACCTGAAACACACACTCAAAGAATCATACTACATGCTTTGTGAGTTCACATTTACAGAATGGTCAGACTACAGTGGGGAAAGAGTGGAACAGTACCAAATAAATAAATAAATAAACAGATGCAAAAAACGTCTCATCAAAACTCTGATAATGGCGGCATTGGAGGTGCTTTTCTTGCTAGCTTACAGCATTTAATCATGCAAAATTCCGGAGTTCTCTTCCCTGTGTCTTGAGAATTCTATGTTCCAGCTTTGGAGACAGTAAGTCGGGGATTTAAAGGGGTGATTCTTCTCTGAAAAAATATCAACTAACTTGTAATATCACATCTAAATATCTTGCTTTAATCTGTGCTCCTTCCCCCTGGGTCCTTTACTTCCTCCTGTACCAGCAACCCGAGCCCATTAACCTGTATGAGTATCACAGACTGCCTGCACTGATGGTCTCTTGCCTGCATGTCAGCCTGTCCATCTGGACGCCATCCTTTTAAATGGAAACAATACAAGTTTCACACATTCCCTGCAGTGAGGGATTTCCCTCCTTTCTGGATGACACATTTTAACTTTCAATGACTCTTACTGAGATACTGCTCTTCAAGTTTAACTGAAATCAATAAGGTCTTCCCATTTTGTGCTCTTGGAGATGGTTGCTGTGCTCTGACAAGAGGCTCTTATATTACTGGAAGCTGTTAACACATTTTTAGGTCCAACAATCCTGATTCTAAAGACTTTTCTCCATAGATTACATCTATTACTGAAAGGCGATTTTCTTCTGACAGCCTAATAACCTTTCCTAGTTAAAGAAGTGACAGGTATTTTGATCTAGGAGTCAAGAGAGTGAAGTCATAGTTCTGGCTCAGGAACATTTTAGCCAAGTAATCTTGGTCAAGTTACATACCCTTCTGGGCCTCAGTTTTCTTTCTTGGAAAATGAGGGAACTGGATGAGGCCATTAAGGTCCCCTTCAGATCTGACATTTTGTGAAGAAGGCTTCATGGTCCTCCAGGAATACTCGCCATGCTCACAAGACAGGACGTAGAGTTCCATGTCCTGCATTTGCAGTTTGGAAACAAGCTTTGTTTGTTTGCTTTTTAAGATTATCAAATTGTAAGCCTACAGGCTATTCCAGAGAATCCAGGTTGCCAGGTATGTCTTAGCAAGACTGATAAACTCCATCCATATAGAAAGTTAGAGCTGGAATGGACAGAGGGTGTCATCTACTCCAGTGTTCCCATTTTACAGTTGAAGTAGCTGATGAATCTTTTGTTTATATGATGGATTTTTTTCTCCCTAAATTTTCTCAAGAATATAATCTGTCTGTCTAGTCTGTTTGATCGGGTCTACCTTGTGTGTGCACATGCGTGTGCATGCAAACGCACACACACAAACACACACTCAGGCTCACCACCCTCCTAATGTTGAGTGTGTAAGGACTGAGGTTCTAACAACCTACCTCAAACCACTTGTTGTTGATAATTTAATTTTGGGGGGAATAATGAGAAGCCAAATGATGGTTTTCCTCAAGAGATATGCCTCCATAGTAAATGGAATATTCAACAGAGTTGACAGTTTCCCGTTCTTGAGATGCAAAGTGTTGAAACTGAGAACTCATTTTTATTATCTTCTCAGCCTCCTCACTTGATAGCCTTTGATGGTAAAATAAGAATAATTGGTATACTAAACTATTCTCATGGTCCTTAGCAAGTAGATAGTGAAAGAGGCTACAAGCCAAGAGGACTGCTTAGGTACAACCTTGGATGATGAAGAGCTCAGAGACTTCCTGCAGCTTTACTCCAGTGGTCAGAGTCTCTTCTGAGACGACAGACAAGCCCTGATATTTTAACATGCAATGTTTATGAACACAAAAATGAGTCCTTGCACTTACTGATTTTATTCTTCTTTCCCACAGTCATTAACCTGGAGACTGTCCCTAAAACAATCCCCAGCTTATGAAAAATAATTGGGTGTCACACAGATGAACAGGAGAAGATGCCTGCCTTCAAAAGCATAAAGGGGGATAATGGAGAAGAAAAGGATCAGTACACAACACTTTCTGTTCAATTAGATTCTAGCTCCTCTTGGAGCTAGGATGTATGAAAAAAATCTTCTCTTTGTTCTCTGACAAAGGTTGCCACAACTGCCGCTGGAGAAAACCAGGTGCTGCAGACACCCACATACTGGAAACTGTTGGAAAGGCACTTGTCAGTCATGCCAATGCCCACTGGCCACAGAGTAGCGCCATGAGCTTTCCACTAGGCTGATCAAAGACTGATCTGCTGATAGCAGGAACTGCTTTGGTATTAGAGAAATAGAATTGACTTTTTAAAATAAAACTAGAAGAGGTATGTGTTTCCATAAGACATCAAGGCAAATGCACATTGATTTAAGGATATGCGGCAATGCCAAAAAGAAGGGAGGTGTAACGTTCAGCTGTAAGAATAGGTCATTTCCCTGGAAAGTGGAGTTCTGCTAAATGAGCATAATTCAGTGGTAATTGAAAGTCAACAGAATCAGAGTCTAAAGGCTACCCCTTCACTCTGAGGTACAGATTTGCAGGTTCTGCAGGTCTTATTCAAGAAAAATACACAGCAGGATGGCTTTAAACATGAGATCAGAAATTCCTAGTAATCAAACAGGATGCATGACAGTAGTTGAGAGGCACTGATGCAAACCTTTCCTGTCAGTGACATGTGTTAAAAGACTAGCAATGTGAAAGCAGAGACTGATAGGTAAGTATCAGATTAGGAAAATAATGATGCTGCTTGCAGAAGGCTGACTCCTTCAGAGAGGTGCAGATTCTTTCTGCCCTCCCCCCATGAATCGTTAAGAAATACCTTAGCAAAGCAACAGTCAGTTTATTTCCAAAGCTTATTATCATGGGTTAAATCACCATACAGTTCTCCAGCCATCTCTCGCAAAGCATCTAAAAGGAAACCTTTTGCTCAAAGCCCAGTTACTGGAAGAATTTAAAGAATACCATGTCACAGGAGCCAATTGGAGTTGTCCCTAAGGACTGGATGATTGAACCCCCCATCACCCACCCCCCCTTCAGAGGTCTGACAGAGATGGAAGTGGGTGGGTAGATAAGGAGTGACCTGAGGTCTATATAAATTTAATTAGCCCATAATAAACTTCTCTCTTTGATGGGTATTTTCATTCATTTTTTTCACAACACCTTACAGCTTTTTTTTTTTTTTTTTATGTTAAGGATTGTCTTTAGTTCTTATTTTAAATGGATTTTTCTGTCACTTAACCCCATTCCAAACTCATATAGTGATGTTCCTGACAGGTTGCAGAAATTAATATTAAAAAAAAAATCTCAGTTATGGAATAAGTTTTCCAGTGAATATCTTACCTAAGAAAGTATTTGAAATGTATTCAGACACCTGGTTCCCCGATCGGCTCATTTCTGAAAGGTGTGTCAGCTCCCGGTTCAGCATTCTTTTGAACTGTTTATAAAGAACAAAAACGTATTAACCACCTAAAAAATAGCAGATTATCATTTTAGATGTTTCCAACTTTATTAAGAACCAAGAGACCGAGTGAGCAGACATCATTAGATAAATGATACCGTTTCTACAAAACACAATAATGTGAAATTATTCCAACGTCACCTTAGGGAAAAAAGGTTTTCTTAAGATTTCTTAGAATTAACATCTGATTTCTTTTGAAGATGCAAACATAGGAAAAGGAATTTTAACAGAGGTCAAGATCATTTCACTTAAAAATAACCACATTTAAAAATACGTTTATTGGAAATTAACTCTAAAATATAATTTGAGTTAATAACCTATAGAGTGAGAGGTGATTAAATGTGAAAAGTTTAAGGGAAAACAAAAGAAAAGATAAGCATTCTTTAAAAATAGACACGTGTAAAAAGAATAGGGTTAAAATACAACACAGTCTATTTAAATACAATGTAATATAACATGCCCCTATTTCACCATAAGCAGCCTCAGTGGGCTAAGTGATAACACAATTAAATCATTACAGAGATTTTCTACTTCACAGAAAACATACACATGTAAATGTTTCACATTCTATCAAAGACACGTAATGGAATCAAATTAACCCACCTTGATGTAACCCCAAGATACAGATAACAAATAGTTTGCCTCAGGCATTTTGGAATGCACTCCTTGCCACAATCCACAAAAATCCCTTTGAAAGAATTCACAGTTCTGAGAGAGCAGTCCCCAAAGGATCGGGAAAGGCTTGCAGATTCAGTGGTAAAATAATCAGAACTTATGACAGACAAAGCCTCCGAAATTTAGGGCATTTTCTAATCCAAACAAAGCCCATCTTCGCACTCCATTCTTGCAAGAAGCCTATGTTCCCTGCTTCTTCCCTGGCAGAGAGAGTAATGAAATCAGGACGTGCACGAAGGTGCAAAAGCCTGTCCAAATGCATTCAGCTGGCTGGTTTGCAGCACTTATGAATTATGAATAGTCCTGGTGGCCGAAGGGGTTTCCACTCTAGATTAGTCCTGCTCAGCTGAACTCTGCAAGGAAGGAGCAATTCTTCTTTCCCGAGGGGATGCCAGACTAGGAAACACAGCCATCTTTTTAAAAGGAGAAGATTAAAATGGAGGAAGCCCCATGAATATTTAAAGCAATCCGAAGTCGGTACCCTCCCCCATTTCATCTAGGTGTTCTTCACCCTCTCTCCACTGCGGAGACCAGGACACTGCAGACGCAGCCTCCGTGCAGAGCTCAGCCGCTCTAAGGGTTTCGAAGTGACGGTGTGTTTGATTAATTTACTTTCCGAACATTAAAAAAAAAACATGGAAAAAGCGAGAACTGTGGCTCTTTTCAAACTAGGCTTTCAGTATACAAGAATACTTTTTAAGCTAGCTTTTGGGGAGATTTTCTGCACACCAACGGCATGCCAGTGCATTTAGACTTCTTTCACAATGAAACGAATGGGAGTAGAATTAATGATTTCGTTTTAAAAGTACTTCGTATGCAGAATATAATTTTCTGCCCTCCATCAGCTCATTAATATGCACATGAGGCTGCATTCGACAAATGAATTAAACACATTTAACCTTTCCATCTAGGATCTGGAGTGAGTTAGGAAATACAAGCTATCGTTTGCTGCATGAATGGAGAATTATTCGGGGTTATGAAAGACTGTGCTGTTTTGGTATTTCAGTGTTACATCTTCTAATTCATGCTAGAAATATTTAAGAATTAAATTAATTTTTATTTTGTTTTTGAAATCTGGAGCATGCTGAGGAAGTCTTTGCTATAGTCTCTCTCTCTCTCTCTCTTTCTCTCTCTTTCACCTTGTCGGCTTTAGAAAGATCACAAGCAAGAAGAAAGTCTGAGACTAGAGCCCTGCAGTGGGATTCCCTACCCAGGCCCATCCCACTCCCCTCCTTCTCCCTCCTCCGTTACCCCACCCCTGGACTCCCAGGAGTTCAAGTACAGCACGTTAAAGAAATAGCGAAGCACCATGGCAACAGTCTCCGCACGCAATTGGCTCTCTTTCCTGTGAGGCACTCCCCTTTCAAATCAGCATCCTGCACAGACAATGGCTTCACTTCAAGCATCCAGGCCCCCTCATGCCACTGCCTGTGCCCGGGAGACCAGGCCTTTTGAGGTGAAGCCAATGCAAGTCAGTATTGCCGTCCTTTAGCTCACTGCTCTATGCATTGTCCTCAAAGAGGCATGCCAGTCACCCTCCTTCTGGGGAACCCTGCTGGTGTACGTGTGGGTCTTCCCATGATATGTTAGTAACAGTCACCAGAAATCTCTGAATTAATCATCTCAGCTAGTGTGTTTTACTTATCGAGCTGCTCTGCAATTTGAACTCCAGGTGAATCATGTAAGTTCTAAGTTGTTTATTTCTTTAAGACAAAACTGCTGTCATAATAGCCTCTTATTTTCAGTTCTCAAAAGACAGGCACTTACACTAAAGACTCAGAAGCTGAAAAAGACAGGTTTCTGTGCTCTGATGGATCAGCTGAATTTTGGCAAAGAAGCAAACTTTACTCGGAGCATTGCAAAAAAATGTCTTGTAGAAAGCATAGAGACAGATGGTTTTTTAAATTATGTCTCCGCACTAGACTTAGCCAAATGTAACATTCAAGCAATCATCCTCATTTTGGTTCCTTTGGTCTCTTGGAAATACTTAGGAAGATTTTGGAGTCAATCAGGTTTGTACTAGCTGAATAATGCCATTTCACCTCATGTATCTGGTAAATATTTACTGAACCCCAAAATGTGCCAAGCAATGCATTAAGGATATAGCAGTAAAAAAAAAGAAAACAAAAAACTCCCCCAAACAAACAAAAACACTTTTCATGCTTTTAATAAGCTTTCATGCTAACAGAAATAGTCAGATATATTAGGGCATGTTTATTAACCACAACAGTTACTGTCTGCTGAGGCTGGGGCCAACTCTTTATTAGCTGTATCGACCCTTCAGCTCAGAATATAGGAGCAGCTAGAAATTCAATCATAAAAGAATAGGAAAGACTTTCCTTCTTACTTTTTTTCTATCACCTCCCATTGCCACAGGATCCTGTTGGTATACATTGTCAATCAGTCCCAACGTGGGCACAGGGAGGTGGCTCTAAGCCACAGGGCTGAGAATAAACCAAACTCCTCACCTTTCCTGCAGAGCTCACAGATGGGTTAGTGAACTCATGTAAGTAGTTGACAGCTGAAAACCACCTCTCTCCTTCTCATGCCTAAATTAGTTCTCCTATGAGCCTTTTGCTAACGGCATGACAATGCCACCAAAACCCAAAGTCATTTTAAGGCAACCATAAAACACACAACATGATGAAGTAAGCAGATGGAGGTCACTCAGTGTCAGAAACTGACCCAGTCCTTTAAATGTTGCTTAGCAACAGCCTTTGGTTTTCCTCCTCCATAAGGGAGGGTCCAACCACATTGACTAAGGCAATCACTGCTTTCATCATAAAGCATTTATGAAGGGCCCACTTATATTGGGCTCTGTACAAACTAAGCAAGGCAGACATGGCCTTGGAGGAGCAGACAGGGGGTATCTTTTACATTCTAGTAAGGCAGAGTCCAATTAGTATGATTAGTTCTGGCCTGTGTGATGAGACACGTCAAGGAATGGAATAGCTTGTGTTTGAGGTTAAGGCTACGGAGACAGTGGGGAAGCTTGGCTTAGTGGGGTTTTCAGTGTCTGATTCCCATATGGGAGTTGTTTCTGTTGAGCCAGAGGTAGCTACGATGTAGTAGACGAATCTAGACTTTCATTCTCAGCTCTCGATAACAGGTAACAGTCTGGTGAAGTCACCTTAGCTCTCATATACAAAATGAGAGTGATGCATGATTTTAGGATCTCAGCCCAAACCTGTCAAGATTCTATGATAAATTTTGTGGCAGCCTCCTACTGTCTGGACATATGATTTACCGGCAAGCAAAATTTCCCAGAAAACAAAACTCTCTTAACGCTACAGAGAAAAACAACCCAAATCGGAAATGCTTCAGTCCAAAAGAATAGGTCACCAACAAAAGGAAGAGAAGTGGTTATCATCCCTCCAGAGTTTTATATTCTAAGACCCTTGGAGTCTCCCTGTCTCCTTATCAAGTTGGGTATTCAGTCCAGATAAGAAAATTAAACAGCTCCTGAGGTTAACTGTGGCCCAGGAGTTACGGGATTGAAAGGGAATAGACATTATTTACTTTATCAAATGCAGTAGAGAAATCCACAAACAGGAGCACACTATTTCAAAGATAAATGTGTCTCTACAACCTGAGGTACACATATCCTATTTTTCTATTAAGAAGCTGCCTTCACAAGAAAACCCTGTTAGAGCTTACCTAGAAATAATGTCCCCAGAGGAAATGGCCAAAGCCCCTTTTCAACAGACAAGCAAAGTTTGTGAATGAACCCTTAGTAATACAAATTCCTCCAGTGCTTCCTTAAACTTACGCCCAACACTAGATTCATGAACACGGCCAGAAGTTAGTTATTTTCTGAAAAGGGAAAAAGATATCATTCTCTACTTAAATAATTCGATATTGTTTGCCTAGCATATATCTTCTCTATAAAATCATATGTGAATTTTTTTGAATAGGCTACCTTTAATAGTGGGAAGTTACTTAAAATATATAGAATAGCAAAAGCTGAAATTGAATACAAACATTTTGTTTTATGTCTTCAATTTTTCTTTGGCTTCAATGCTACTACGTACAGAGAATATTTTCTTCCGAGCCAATTTCTCCTGAAGGGATGGAACACTTCATCATTTTTCTATATTTCTCATCAGAGGACTAGTTTGGGCTTTGCGCAAAGATCCACAGTAAAGCTAGAAACTCTCCTGAAAAGTTCTTGTTAAATCAATCACACAGGAAGCCTGGACTAGAATGATCTCGGAAATTCATCCTGGTTCTAAAACTTGTTGATTCTGTCTTTCTAAGAATAAAACCATCTAGAAGAGTAATAGTACAAGGGACTAGTATCAAGCAAATAAAAGACCTACTTTTAAGACTAATCTGGGCTTGTTAGGGGGTGACCTGGAAATCACTTAAGAGTGAATCTTTAGTGATCAAAAATATTCTTCAGCCTATCAAAGGCTAGATAAAGCAGGTACTTTCCTCTCATTGATAACCTTAAGATGAAGTAAGTAGATGAAACCTGCAGATGAAAAAAAAGGTGTCCCTGAGAGGAAGACAACCTCAGGAGTCACCCTTGTGGGTGGCCGTCTGCGCAGAAGCCCATCTGTGAGACAGGCGCCTTATTGTGTGAGATCTTCCTGTTTTTGCAGAACGAAACAACCGCCAAAGTCATTAAAGTCACAATGACTTTATTAGGGACTACATTTTGACTCATATTTTACACTTGGTTAGTCATAACTTAATAAGAATTCCCGGGCATGAGAAAAAGTGAAGGGGCTGAAAATTCTGCCTGGAATCACAGAATGCTAGTAGTGGTAGAAGGAGGTTGAAACTGCAGTGGCTGGCCCAGTTTAGTGAGAAATGGAAGTAAGGCAAGCTCGTCTCTTAGTTCTGGCACTCACCTGATGTGTGACCTTGGGTAAGATGAATTACCTTCTTGGGGCCCAGTTTCTGTAGTTGTAAAATGGAAAATTTATCAGGTTCTTTCTCATTTTGAAAAAAATTGCTTCTTCCGTATACCTAAGTTTACACATGAAGGAACGAAGACCCAAAGAAGTGAAGGACTCGAATTCCTAAACACCTACACTTTCCTTTGCAAAATCTGATTTAAACAACAACAATGGGAATATAGTGTATTTTTTCTAAACCCCTTTATCACACTCACAATTCCCACAATTCTTAACATTTCAGGTTATCCGACAATGCATCTCATCTCTTGTCTCCTTTTTGTCTTTCCCTATGAACTCTACCATCTATTTGAAACTTGATGTCCAATTTGTTTAATGACATATTTGTCTTATTTGAGAGGCAAATGAAATTGAACTGAGTTGGTAATGGGGTTAAGAAAGGAATAACTTGCCATTGTCCATTAATATCCACTTAACTGGAGACTATATAGTTCCATGATGGGGCATTCTAGCAGAAAAGTTCTGCTCTATTACTGGAGCAAACCCCTGGTGCTCCAAGGAATATAGTTAAGTCGTTCTAACTGTCCATGTGCCAGATCAGAAAGAAATGCATCTAAACGTATTAGAATTGAGTGATTCTCTTCTTAACTGTCCAGTGATGTAATAATCCACAATAGATATGTAATGAAAAACAATCATGGACATCTCTACCATAATTCTGTAACAAAACATTGGCATTTATGATGAAGCTAAAAGAGAGTAAATTCCATTTGCTGGTTAGAGGACTAGTATCTGTTCAAGAGACATTTTAAAAGTCAAGGTAGGGACAAACCATTAGTGCTTTCATACAGAAAACTGAAAAAAAAAATCAAAAGAATTTAAATATAACTTTGAATATAACTGCTCTACAACTTGATACTAGGTCTTGAACAGTTCTCAAAATTATTACCATAGTTGTTTCTTTTTACCCAACTGTCTATCTATACTCTTTGCTGCTGTCTCTTTTTCTCAGAATTTCTGGAAACTTTTCAAGAGGAGATATGGCACACATTATTGGGATGCTAAAAAAACGGACTTTTCCTAGACCCAAAGTAATCCCCATAAAAATATTTAGAGAAATTTCTCATGAACTAACATTCCCCTAACTCTGAGAGTTGCTGCAATGACACAATTTAATAGACAAAAGACACTATATTTATACCCAAAGACTTATATTTTCATTATGCATTTTTAACTATATATACATCTATATGTATATATATGTATAAGCTATGATTTATAAATATAGTGTGTGAGTATATATATGTTTTCACATATGTAGGGTTTCTAGATTTAGTAAATAAAAATTCAGGGTACCCAGTTAAATTTAAATTTCAGATAAACAACAAATGTTTCTTTTTAGTATAAATATGTCCCAGATATCACATGTCCTAAATATCCCTTAAAGAGACTGGATTTCAAAGTCATACACTCATAATGTGTAAGGTTTAGAGGTACTGTATATTTTTAGATAATTTAAAATATTCAAACTTGTTCTTTTTGACACAAGTCTTTCCTTCTGATGAAAAACACCTGCAACTCTTACTGAAGCTTCACAGTTTCATTTTATGTACCTGACCTTTCCCTTTTAATATGGTTGTTAATAGTGACAGACCCCCAAAAAGGTACTATGACAGACTGAGGATGCTGGCCTGATAATTACACACAGCAGAGGCTTTATTTTTCTACAGATGACAAAAATCACAGTAGCAATGAGAAAAATCAAGGAATCAAAGTAAGCTATTTAGTTACTCTTTTGTTTTTCCATTTAAGCCTTCTACAACTTCTTCTGTGCACAATGGCTAATATTTAACCTCAAGCTTCTAAAGCCAGTTCCAGGGCCATGGGGCGTTAATGCGATTCCAAAGCAGAAGACTAAGGTTTCTTTTGAATGATTACATAGCCAGAGGTTCTACAACTTGTTACATTTTTAAAATTAGAAATCTTACCATGGATCAGACCCACGGTCCTTTCAGTTTAGTGTCCTCTCCCGACCAGCGGAAAACACGACCTATGCTTCAAGGCCTTCATATTTAACTTGAAAGCAATGCCACAGAACAGGAAAATCATCCCCCAAACATTCTACGTTCTTTTCATAACCCCATAAAAATTGGTCATGATTTTCTTTAAGAACTGATTTGCAATTTTATCGTATAACATCTCCTGGGTTGCTTAAAATCCTGCATTAAATATTGCCTTATTAAAATTTCCACTATTTTTGCAGCCATAAAAAATCTACCATAGCTGATTTTTGAGATTACTACTATACCCCTTTTAAACACAATCTGCAGCATATCTTGTGTTTAATATCAATTATATTGATTTCAGCTAGCAACTTTCACATACCCTTTGAGATAAAAGACAACGGGATGCTTCAAAACGTCCCCTGGGAATCGCTGCTTCTGGATTAGCAGTTTCCCAGGGTTGGGACAGCCGCTTAGTCTGGAAATGTTCAAGATCAACTCTAGGGACCATCAAATAAATAAAGAAAATCCCTGGGTTACATAGAAGTATCCTTTTCTTCCCTGGCTAAATATATGTTATCTGTTGGTATTTTGGTAATCCCTACGCTAGAATACGTCCTTGCAAATTGAGAAGAATCTACCATAGGTTAGAGGTTTGAACATATTTTTAAATCATAAAGGATGAATGCAGTAGTCTTAAGTAATTTTATCCTCAAAAAAGACAGTTATACTTGTTTTGCATTTTGTTTTTCCTATTATTAGCTACCAAAGTTTAGAAGAGATGGATGGATGCTTTGCAGAACAGCGTACCCCCAGATGTACAGGTTTGTTGGGTGCATGAAACTACTTATAAAAGTAGTTTCAGAGTTAGATGCATAGGTTATACATGAAGTAGAAGGGGTTCTGACTACAGGATGGCCTTACCCATGGGGTCTAACAGCATAAATAAGACTCTAACAGCAGACCCAACATCATAAAAACATGACATAGGATCAGCTGAGTATACAACTGGGTCTGAAAATAAAATCCTATATTGTAACTTAGACTGAGAAACTTGGCAAGTTGTTGAGTTTCTTGGAGACTAAGTTTTTCTATCTTTAAAATCGGAAGGTTAGAAACAATATATATACAGTGGTCGGTAAAGTGTCTGAGACTGTTGTAGAATTTGTACTTAAAACAGAGTTTTTCTCTGAATTTTCAAAGAATCTGAGCTCTTGGCACCTTTTTCACTTGGCTTGCATCTGGGTGGAGGTTTTGGTTGGCTCTTTAGCACCTAAACTCTTTTCTTTTCATTGTTGACAAGAAATTAACTAGAGAATTTCCCTGATATGCTGCTGCAGGTGTGATGCAGTGCTATGTCATATAGATTACGTGACACATGAGTTACTCACAGAAGTTCTGGCTCGCTGGTTGACATTTAGATTATTCATCAGTCTAAGGAGTGTAAACCAGAATTGCCAGAAAGATAGATGAAACCTGTCAGATAAAGCCGTAACTCAAAATGGCCTTGTGTTAAAGCCATACCTTTAAAAAGTTTATTTTGGAGATGTCGAGCTGTTTCAAATCTAGCCTTTCATGATTTCATGACTTAGCCAATTTCCTCAAATTTAGAGACTTCAGAACTCTTTATGTATTAACCAGAAGCCATGAATGGCCACAGATTGCCTGACATAAGGACAGCTGTACCAAGTATGCATTTTACTCAGATTTCCACAGTTCAGGTCGATCCAGCAGCCTATCTGAATTAATTGAATATGTGGCCAAGGTGGGGATGAGAGGAGTACCAGCAATATGTCAGGAATGAAAAATACAACCAAACAATAGCATAATGACTAAGCTCCTATGCCCCAGACACAACAGATATGGCAAATGGATGAGTTTTAGACACAACATGTATTCACAGATATGCTCCCAGCTGAGTGTGCAGTGGCTATTGTCAGTCTCTGTAGAGCTTAGATTCTTGTCCACAGGATGCAGACTTTTCAAGAGAAAGGTAAGCTGAATACCCCGATGTCGAACCGAACAACAACAAAAATGTGCTTCATATTTCTGCTCACGAGGAAAGAACATTTGTCCCCAAGACTTCGTTCTGTGTTATCTGATTGCATTTGGGGAAGGCTCTGGTGCAAGCTTTTGCTGCTTCTGAGGGTACTTTGAAGAGCCACTGTGAACCAGATGGGAATTTCTCATCAAAGCTAACAATTAGAAAAACTAGAATTGGTCATGGGAAGCACCTATGTGTAGCACGGTACAGTGCAACAGGAAACAGGATTCTTGGGTTCTAATAGATTTGCCACTAACAATATAGTTGGTCCTCAACAAATTAAGTTTCCGAGCCATCATGCACATGATCCAACAAATATTTATTTGAATGCCTAGAGCTATTCTAAATGCCAGAACTACAATAATGAACAAGGTCGACACAATTCATGTCACCAATAACCTTACAGTCAAAGGGAGGAGATTAGTAAAAACCCAAGTTCTACAACAAGAACAACAAAAAAAGTCAAAAATCATAAATTGTGACAGCAAATTGTAAAACAAATAAGCTACTGACTTAGGATAATTAGAGAAGACCTCTCCAAAGAGAAAACATCTAAGCTGAGGTCTGAAAAATAAGAAGGTCGAGCTCTAGCTTTAAAATTCTATGATTATACGTTTTGTTGGCAAGGCATGGAAGAATATAATAAATTACCCTGTGGATTTCCTTTTAATTATTATTATTTTTAAAACTTTTATTGGTGTGCAAAATACACACAAAATAGTGTACAAAATGACCATACTTCTTTAACAAGCACTCAGGTAGGAAAGGAGAATATTACCAGCAAAAAAGTCCATTTTGCTCTCTTCCAATCATTAACCACCGCATTTCAAAGGTAACATCCTGATAAAAAATATTAGTTTTCCCTGCTGTTGTTCTTTTATAAAAATGTAAACATACATCATACTAATCTTTTGGTTTGCCTTTTAATTATTATTATTTATTTATTTTTTTTTTTGCGGTACACGGGCCTCTCACTGTTGTGGCCTCTCCCATTGCGGGGCACAGGCTCCAGATGCGCAGGCTCAGCAGCGATGGCTCATGGGCCCAGCCGCTCCGCGGCATGTGGGATCTTCCCGGACCGGGGCACGAAGCCGTGTCCCCTGCATCGGCAGACGGACTCTCAACCACTGCGCCACCAGGGAAGCCCCTAATTATTATTTTTAAGTCATTTGACTTTGAAGTAAAGAGAACAGATTTGATTCTAAGCATCATGATTTAGTGACTGAGGGTCTTGGACACAGCTTGTAGCCTGTAGCCATTGAATATGGGGATATACTAATACTTTCCTCTTGGTGAGCATCAGATGAGATAACATAGGTGAGAGTGCTGTGTATGGAGCAAAGGGCTCTTCAGATAGGTTTCCTTACCATGCTATCTTGGATCTGGCAACACAAAAATAACAAACAGCTATACACTTAAAGAGAGTGGCCCTTTACGTAATGCTCTATCTTGGTACCGCAGGAAACTTTGAGAGCAAATAAGCTATAAGTGAAGAAATGGGCCTTAAAAATCTCTACACTGCCCCATAATTAATGTTCCCTCAGGCAAAACCAGAGTCCTTGAGAAAGTGCAGTCCTGGCTCATGGAGTTAGATTTGAAAAGTGTTCAAAGAAGAAAAATCTCTCCTGAATTATTTCTTACCAGTATCTCCTCCTTCTTCATTACCTTTACCAAAAAGCTCATTTTTTACTCATTTTAACTCAATATATTTATTTTACTTTAAAAAAAAGAGAATCCAGTCTTGCCCAGGGGTTCATGTTTTTGTTTGTTTATTTTGGCAAAGTTCTCCTATTTTAGGATTTATCAAGGGCCCTGAAAAGCCTTTTTCTGAAAAGCAATCTATGACCTTTCAAAGTTAGAAATTTTACTAGTTTACTATGCAGCATTCAACAATGACCTTACTTTAATGCTTCAAACATGCAAAAAAGGATTATTCGTAAAGGAGTATTTTTAATTATTGCAAGCAAAATAAAATGAACGTCCTGAAATTAAATTATACTGATTTTAAAGTGTTTAAAAAATAATACTGATAAATCTTGTTTGCATGGGACGCTCCCATGCAATTGGTAAGACAGATGCAAATCAATGTGGTGCAACTAGATCTTAAGTGTGTTAAAATACAGCAGGGAAAAATTCAGTGGCAGCTCATCCTGTCAAGAACACAAGTAATGTACTAGCCCTGGCCAAGAAAAACATACCCATTGCATCAATAAACGCAGATCTAGCTAAATCATTCTGACTCAATTACAGAATGGAGCCAGGAGCAGTGATCGCAATGGACAGGGACTGAGGCAGGGAGGGCACTGTGCCCTTTCATCTTGGTGGATGGGTAGCATCTGGTCAGTGAAACTGACCCTTCTGGGCTATCTACAGCAGGAGTTGGAGTCCATCTCATTAGTGACCCATCAGAAAGTCTCTAGTCTTCTCACAGGCAAATGGGTGTGCAAAAGGATACTGGAAATGCACATTACCCCTGGATAGTCTAAGCATGTTCCATGAATTTAAAGTTTTTGAAAATGCAAAAAAATGTTTCCATCTTTAAACAGTGCTGTGCCCACCAGTGAGGTCATTACCTGTCCTAGCATTGGTCAAAACCAGGATAAGCTATCAAAACTCCCAATGCCAACAAATGTCCTAAATGACCAAATCAAGTAGAACTGCAGAGAGCTTTTCCAAATAAAACAAAACCAAAATCAATTACCACCAACTGACAAAAGCCTTCATATGCTTTTCACTTCCCTCCTGACAGACAGAAGTAGAGCTATGCCTCCTTGATAATTTTTAGCCCGACTACCACTATAAGCAAATGTGGAGCCTCAAAAATGCAAAGCAGAATTTCAGGACTCAAGAGCTTGCAAACTGGAGCAGACATAAATAAAACCCCAGATAATGAAAATGTTAGCTATGATATTAACCAATAAGATAGCTAAGAGGATGGTCTATGAAAATTTGATCCAAGTCAGGGTAGCTAAGGCAGGGTTTCAAAAAAAGAAAGCCAAGAAGTCTAGCAGACCAGGAGTAGGTTCATAGTACAGGGCCTGATGATGTATCAGAGCCAAAGGGAGGTTTTCTAGGCAACAGGATACCAAGAGAGGGGTAGAGCCAACATTTCTTCATTCTCAGGTTATAATAAAACTCTTCCTTGTTTTCAATAGATCTTCTGATATTGAGGGTAGAGAGGAAGTTGGAAGTCCACTGTTGGGAACAACCAGAGCTACTAAAATTTTAGTCTATTTTTTTCAACTCTGTCAGTTCTTTTCCTATACTCAGCTGATTCTCCTGGTTATTAAATAATCTCCTCTCCCCCCTTTCGCCCCCAGCAGTGAAATCTCCTTTTACATATTTTAACTTTTAAATTCAAGTCTTCTGTATCTTATAACGGCTAAAAAACTAAGTTTTCTTATCCATCCAGGAGTTGAAAATTTTCTTTTCATTTCCTACATTATATGCTAAGAAAATTTCTAACTTTGTCCTACTTGATAAAATAAGTAATGATTAGCAATGGGTAAATATCAAAAGAGCTAAAGTTAGACTATCAGGGATATTTTGGCATGGAATGATTTCCCTTAATAAACATTATCCACTAGTCCCTTTTTATTGGTGGAGGATATGTTCCACCCCCAGTGGATGCATAAAACTGAAGACAGTACTGCACTCTATATATATACAATGTTTTTTCCCATACATTCATACCTATGATAAAGTTTAATTTACAGATTAGGCACAGTAAGAGATTAACAACAATAAATACTAAAATAAAACAATTATAACAATATACTGTAATAAAAGTTACGGGAATGTGGCCTCTCTCTCGAAATATCTTATTGTACAAATTTAATGCTTTTTCCGTCTCAATTAAGTACTTATCACACAGTGTGGCCATGACTTTTGCAGCTTGAGGAGCAAAACTGGCACAAATTTCTTTTTCACAATTTCACCAATAGAAGATTTATTCTTACCATAGATCTTAGCAACCTCAGCATGTGATTTTTTTCTTTCCTTATTGAGAACTTTTACCTTTTCACTTAAAGGAAGCACTTTATAACTTCTCTTTGGCATATCTGAATGGCCAGCAGCACTACTCTAGTGCTTTGGGTCCATTATTATGTAAAATGTAAAGTAAGGGTCACGTGAACACAAGCACTGAGATACCAGGACAGTTGATCTGATAACCCCGCTGGCTACTAAGTGACTATTGGGCAGGATATGCTGGACAAAGGGGTGAATCACGTGCCTCCGGGTGGGTGAAGTGGGACGGTGTGTGATTTCATCACACTAATCAGAACAGCGCGCAATTTAAAACTTAGAAATTGTTTACTTCTGGAATTTTCCATTAAATATTTTTGGACTGCAGTTGACCACGGGCTACTGAAATGGTGGAAAGCAAAACCACAGATAAGGGGGAGGGACTACTATAAACGAGATAATCAGTTCTTCCCAAGTCATTTTCCCTTTATTTTTTCCTGCATCTGCTCATTTTAAGTAGTTAGGTTAATAGTTCAGAGTTTGTCAATGTTTTATGGCAAGATATTCGCAACATGTGCTTAACTCAGACATCTGAGTTAAACATCAAAACTCATCTTGAGCTACCTAAACACATCAAAATGTATCTCTATCTACTGTAAATGAGGTTTATTTGATTTAAAACGTTGACAAGGCATTAATTACATCAATATTGTTTCTAAATGTGTAGCTGCCAACACTGTTGAACCCAACTCCACCAAGATGTCGATGACACAACTCAAGAATCCAGAAATCTTATTTGAGTTGGGAGAGCTTTGCATAATTTGGGCCACTGGGCAGAAACATTCTGGGGTACAGGGATAGGGTCAACCTGAGATCACTGTCTTCGTTTCTGCTTCCAAAGCCAACAGCTCTGCTAAGTAGCAGAGAGAATTGGAACGTTGACTATTTTTCCACCAGTTGGTAAAACTCTCCAATTTATCACCTTCAGTTTCAGAAAGAGGAAAGGAAGAAATAGAAAGAAACTGAAGGAGTTTTACTAATCACAGGGTTTTTACTACTTAAACTTTGGCATTGGGATCAGTGGGAAAGCAAATAAGTATCAAAGCCTTAAAAATGTTGCCTTTTAATCCATTAATTCCATTTATGGGAATCTAACCTAAGAAAAGAACGAAGAAATAGGCTATTATGTTAACTGAAAAAGTTGGAAATAAATTATCTGTAGGGTAGCATTTCAATTATGTGAGGATGAAAATGTTAATCCTGGTTGCCTTAATGAGTTTTTTATCTGATGATATATGTATGTATATATATGTCTATTATATTAATATGTATTAATTCAGATATATTAATATGTATAGTTATTCAGAAATTGAAACAGCAAAAAGCAAAGAGAAGAAAAACAAAACAACCAATGCCAGGGACATTTAGAGTAACTTGCTCCAACTGTTTCCTGCTAGATTTTGATCACACAATTTTCAGGAATACTAAATTAGTTCTCTTTACTTGAAATGATTAAGACATGTAGAGCTTTTATTCATGAAGAGTAATGAGAAGGTTAAAAATCATTGCAAGCTAAAGAGGGAATGTCCCACGTCTTTCTTAAGCTTAATCAGCTTTTTGCTGAAGATGAAGAGCAAGCTGGATTTTAGTACCTTAATCTTCCACTAATTAACCTGATGACTCTGGAGAAGTCATGTCATAATAAAATTACTTTTCATTTAGATTTCTTTTTTATATTTTACAAAGATCTGTGGCACATATTAGATATTTAACCCTCAGTTTTTATAATCCTCATCTATAAAATGAAGTCTTAAAATAGGTAATACCTATGGCTCCATTATGGGCTCAAAGTTCGGGAATTTTGTCTAATGCAACCGCATAAGACTATAGCTAGAAAGAATACATTCAGGTCTCTTTTGGTTAGGTTTATCAACTTTTACCATCCCTACTGACCAAAGACATTAGATAGTTGCCAGATTATCACTCCACTTTGCCCCATTTGATTAGCTTTAGCACACAGCCTATGTGGTTGAGCTGGACAGATATTTTTATTTAATGATAACACCTCTTCTTACTGTTTTCTTTCCAAAATAACCATTTTAAATTTTCAGATATAAAATGCCAAGACCCCTTGTCTTAAATGCAAATTTTTTTTTTTTTTTTTTTTTTTGCGGTACGCGGGCCTCTCACTGCTGTGGCCTCTCTCCTTGTGGAGCACAGGCTCTGGACGCGCAGGCTCAGCGGCCATGGCTCACGGGCCCAGCCGCTCGGCGGCATGTGGGATCTTCCCGGACCGGGGCACAAACCCGTGTCCCCTGCATCGGCAGGCGGACTCTCAACCACTGTGCCACCAGGGAAGCCCTTAAATGCAAATTTTTTAAACTGGATAAGTCACTTTTACCTTCTGGTATCTGTGTTCAAATTTCATTTTTATAATTTGCTGAGGGTTATAACATTATGCACTATGCTGTTATCAAAGAATAAAGGGAACTGGGCCATTTAGAGTTTTAAAATGACTATCTTTAAGATGACCATATTCTGAATAGCTAAAAAAAGAAAAAAGAGATGAAATTGAGCCATGAAGATGAATTTTCTTTTCAATAAGTTCACTAAACTTCAATCTCTGAAGGTTTTTAAATGGCAAGTAATTAGCTGAAGAAACATGTGACTCATGAGCAGAATTGCATGATTTATAGCTTTTAAACTCTACTCCATAAAGAGGAAAAAGTATCAGGCACTTTTTAAAGAGAAAAAGATTATCAGTGACTTCCCACAACAGAAACAAAAGAAACAGGAGTTTTACTGTCTTCTTCACTTCTAAATAACTTAACAGTCCTTTCTTTGTGGAAACACTTGGCTACTTTAAAGTAAATCAAACAAAGGAAGTTACAGTAAAATATCCAAGAGACTAAACAGTTTGGCACCAGTTGAGGGAAACATCACGTACAACTGGGCAAGACAGAGAGGGGTTGGCAGATCCCTGAAAAATGCTAAAGTGGAGGGATGTGCAGAGATGCACGGTGACAACTGGCACAGAGCCTTCTAGAGTGTGAAAACTATTGACCGTGGCACAAGTTTGCCCTGGTATCTTCTGGTTTGGTAAGTCCTGGCTTCCAGAGCTGAGCTATCTCTACTTGCTGAGCACACGTTTACTTAGAAGTAAGATGTGCTGGAAGAATAGCACAAGAACAAGCTCCACCCTTGGCCTTTTCTTTCATAGATAACAATGGCATGGATCTGGGGAGGCTTCTAGACCGGGGCATACTCTAAAAGAAAAAAAAACAATGAGAAAGAAGTATAAAAAGATGTAAAACAAACCTTTATTCCATTGACATAGTGTAATTCTATTTTTCAAAACTAGTGTTCTAGATTTATACTTGTACTCTAAACATAATTACCTGATTTTTTTAATGTGGAGAGAAAGGCTCCCATTAAAATGACTTATTTATTCTATTTTGAGAATATCAGCTCTTATCAGCTAGCCAGAGGTGCACCAATCAATGGTAATGTTCCTTCACTTCATTCCTTCTTGTTTTTTAGAGATTTGTTCACTTGGGCACTTTCAAGTGAGTTAAGTGGGCTAAATGGATTAGAATTCAGTGGAGAAAATGGTTCTGTAAATACCAATGCAAAAGTATTTCAATTAAGTAAAACAGATTACAGATCAAATTTACTACAAAGCACTAAACAAATTTCAAAATCTTCGATTTAGGTTTTGATAAGAATAGAACGTGGAATACTGACTTACACTCAATAATACAACACTATTTTGTCAGAAAGAGTAACTGAAATAATGCTGGATAAAGAATAAACAACTTAATTTTCTATTTCATCTCTGCATGAAGACAAATCTAAGGGAGGCAGTCTCCATGTTACTTCTAGGAAATTTCCCTATATTGATTACTGCTACAGAAACATCGCTCCTCTGTTTTATGGTCATATTGCATGCATTGGAAAGGACATAGTATATGATGAAATTGCCCCAATTATTTTAATCGTAATAAAATGAAAAAAATTACAGGAATAGACTCTGTTTTCTTTTTATTTCGGGGGTTGGGGGAGGGGGGGTAGGTAAAAGGGAAATTAGAGGGTAGGCTAAAGTCCTTTAAACAAAACTTACTATCTTATCTTAGGTCATGTTAGAGAAGACTTTGGGGAAAAAAATAGACCTTGAATTTAGCAAACTGATACAGTGGATTAGTTTAATATCATTATTTACAGTTTTATGGATGCTTTAGAACCATTTTCTATAACTACGGTTATTCTTCCCCCTCTTCTATGTTAATGGACACTGCTTCCCAGCCACAAAGACAGAGCTGGAGGTTATTAATGGCCAATCTAGAGGCCCAGAATATGGTGATTGTAGACTAGGATTCTGAACCAGACCTACCCATCAGCGATAGCCAGAGTTAGAAGAATAAGACCTCCCAGAAACCACAACAAAATTCCCTTATAAGAATGATTAACTATCTCTTTATTTCTATATTTATCTGTCCCATTGGGGTCATTGGTGGTGAGTCAGATGGCCCTGGGTATGAATCCTGGCTCTCATCTTTACCTTAGGCAATTTACTTCAACTCTCTAAGCCACACTCTACTCATCTGTAAAATGGGGATAATAACAGTACCTATCCAAAGAGTTGCTGTGAGTATTAATGACAGAATGTAGATCAGGAGCTTAGCACAGTATCTGCACACAAAGTATACACCTGCAAAAATAGATTGGTTGTTCACTATTATTGTTCTATTGATAAATACAAGAGCTGAAGTAGACCATGGAGACAGTCCTCTCCAACAATTTTTTTTTGTAGTTAAGAAAATGCAAAGATTCAAAATGATTTAATTGTTTAACATAAAACACCTCAATAAAGGCAGAGCTAGAACTCAAACTCATGGCTTATTCCCAGGCTCTTTCCACTTTGCTGTCTCTAGTACCATACATGTCTGAGCAGTAGAGAAAGAAAAATTGGACCAAAACACTGTATGAGTCCCCCTCTTGGCCATCAGAACTGATTTTTATTCTATTCTGCCCTCTAATCCAAGCTCACCTCCAACATTTGTGGAGCCACATATCATAAGTCTAATTGTATAAGGATATAAATTGAGCTACCTCCAATACTCCTACTTTGACAGACATCCCTTCCTATGGAAGGCCAGATTGAATTTAGAAAACCTGAACACCTTGCATATGGTAGTGCAGGGGGATCTAGTTCGTGGACCACGCCCTGCCCCATTCTTTCCCCATGTCCTAGCACCACCAGGGACCTTGTATGTGGGTCCCATAAGTACACCCTCTGCTTAGACAGCCTGCATGTCCAAGCTTCTCCCACACTACTGTCTCAAGCCAGATTGCTGCCTCTTGGCTACTCCTTGGGCTTAAAGGTATGCTTTCCTGCAGCACACCCAGGAAAGAGGCCTGCATAGGCCCTGGAAGTGAGTTCAAAGCCATTTGAGCAGACAATGTGAGGGTGGATGCAGTACGGAAGGGGGAGCACAGGTGCTCCCGCGACCCAGCAGCCTCCCCAGGTCCTGGAGCAGTGCACAGCTGAATACAGACTAGGCTAGGCTCTCTATAAGCACAGTGCCCAGGAAGAGGGGTCCTCCTGCCCCATGGGGGGCACTGCTCTAATCATGTCATTCAATTTTGCGTCAAAGTGGAATGAATCCCTTTCAATAATTGGTTACCTGTCTATCATCTTCCGAACAGAGTTCTAAGATGAATCCATTGATCAATAAGGTCTATTTCCTTTCAGTTCTGCTGGATCCAACATTTCCCATCCTTACAAATTATACGACTGGATAGAGAATGACTCACCAACTGTAAGGGAATCAACCTATCATGGTCACATTCCAGTGACATGCAGCTTGGGTCCCAGGTGGCTCCAGGCTGGTAGAATTCGATGACTTAATTCCCTCCCACCCAAGAGCACAGGCAAGTAGTTGGCTTCACGTCTGGTACTCTAGTACGGCTACACCTGAAGAATCGGAAAACTAAACCTGTAGAGCTGAGAGGACTCATTTCCCCTGTCATGGTATCTGTAGTGGACTTTCTGATGCCCTTTAGAGAAAAAGGTCCGTCTGTCTCCCGTTCCCATCTTATAGACTTCCTTAGCAAACATTTACTGAAATGCTGGGTCCTGGTGCTCCATTCTCAAGAGAGTACTGATATTATTCAGGACTGCTCTTTTCAACCACAGAACATCCATTTTCATTGATAAGGCCCAAACCTTTGTACTACACATAAAATAGCCCCAGGGCAAAGCTAGTTGAGAAAGAAAAGTGTAGTGGGGGACTTGTGGGGGAAAGTTAGGTCAGTGACCAGCTGCTTGAAGATAGCTCCTTACCGGCTATTACATCTTTTTTTTTTTTTTTTTTTTTGCGGTACGCGGGCCTCTCACTGTTCTGGCCTCTCCCGTTGCGGAGCACAGGCTCCGGACACGCAGGCTCAGCGGCCATGGCTCACGGGCCCAGCCGCTCCTCGGCATGTGGGATCTTCCCGGACCGGGGCACGAACCCGCGTCCCCTGCATCGGCAGGCGGACTCTCAACCACTTCGCCACCAAGGAAGCCCCTGGGTATTATATCTTTTGAAAGACATTCAACATGCCGGGTACGAATGACCCCTTTGACATTTTTCACCTGAAAATTTTAGGCCAGAGACACTGTTTCTCAGTCAAAGCTCCCTCTTTCCCCTCAGTCACAACGCCACCTCACTGGGATTGTTCTGTGTCGGTCCTTCCTCAGCCACTGTTGTTGCGACTCTGTACTTTTCAGCCTGCGTCTGTCAGGAAGGAGACAGGAAATTCTAGTCACCCTCACAGCAGCTGCGCCATTCCTCCTCTCCTCCTCCAATGACGTCGGTTGGCTTTGGTGACACGAGGTCAGGAACTGAGCTACAGTGAAGGTCAGGAAGATAGGTCAGTGTTTATGCCGCTGTTGGGCTGGGGACCCTGCTGAGGCTATTTGCTTTCTTCCTTTCTATACTGTTTCTCTTTCCGTTCCTCTTTTTATAATGCGCAGCCAAAGCATCCTGTTTTCAAAACATCTGACTGTTTTGCCACTGAGGAACTCATGCTCTGATGCATTTCGCTGAAGTGTAAGACAATTCTTCTAATTCAGGAGGTGATAAAAGTTGAAACAACAAATTAATGAACAAATCTAAGAAGGCAATCTGTGGTTACAGAAAACAGCTCTCACCCGTCTAGCTGCTGGCAGAAGGTTCACTAGATATCCTTTTCATCTTGAAAGACAATGTCATTGCCCTGTAAAACTCCTACTTAATTTATTCCATCTTGTTGTAATTCTTGGGGGAAAATAATCTACAATACTGACCCACCTGGCTGCATCTTTCCCTGTAATTCTGGAATTCCATTTGGCCTGTGGCCAGCATTAAGGAATGAGGGAAATTTGAGCCAAGGAAAGGACTATGTTTTTGTAAGTCACAAAACATCTTATCTTACTCTCTGGGCTCTGAAGCACACTTGGGATGGTTGCAATCTTTGAGTCACGGTTTCCTTCAAAAGGGTTAAGAAAAAGCAACAAACAAATCCATCCCTACCCAGATGAAGTGCATATAAAGACTACTTGTTTTCCTCTACTAGACGCAGTTGACGGTCTACCATTTCCATGTAGACTGGCATACATGTAATCTCCAAACCCCTAAGCAAAACACAGGCTCTCCCATCACCACTCTCATGCAAGTTCAGAGGCTGCAAACAAAACTCAGCAGTCACTTAGCTGATCAGAACTAGAGACAGATAGTCTTATGCAAAGATGTAGCAGAGGCTATTAATAAGTTATCACTTCTTGAACTTTTGCTTCACATCAGGGGCCTTGTTGAGTGCTTTAGACGCATTATCTCAATCTTCACAGCAACCCCAGTAAGGTAGGGACCACGTTCATCCCTGTTTTACATATGAGAAAGTTGAGTCTTAGAGCAGTTAAGTAAGTTGGCCAAGGTCAAGTAGCTAGTAAATGATAGAAACAGGATCTGAACCATGATCTTTGGACTCCAAAGCCCATGCTTTTCACAAACGTCCTGTATAGAACATCTTCACACTTACTTCCAAGTCTGTAACTCAGAGATTTGCCACAGCTCCTGTGTTCAGTGAGAGTAAGCAGGAGATGAGCGAAAAAGACTACACAGTAATGATGATGATGACGACCATGATATTTTTAAATTAAATGTGAATTTTAGTTTTACCACAGATAATTCAGTTCCCCCTAAACTGGTATAGATCAATTTCTTTTTGGTGGCCACAATAATATTCACAGTATATTATATTATATGTGCCATGGATTAACCCTGAGATGATTGTCAGTATAATCAAGACTTTGAGATTGGGGGTAGGTAAAAAGAGAGCTAAGTAAAGAGAGAGAGATCTTTTTAAAAATTGAAACTGACTTCAGCTGTCATCTGGACATTATTCATCCACTGGGTAATTGCTTTGCCCTACAACCTCTCCACTGTAGCTCTAGAAATAGGTGAAGCTGCATGCCTTCTACTTAAGCTAACTGTGTCAGCATTAAGGTTTAGCCCTTTCTTTAGGGTTAGCTCTATTCAACTTTCATTGCTTCCTGCACAGGGCACCATAAAGGAGGAGCGGAAGCCTGAATTCTCACTAGGTCCTACACAGTCCCTGGTGTCAGAGCCTCAGTAACTATACACTGAATATGAGATCATTTGTAATAAATTTGCAAGATAGACAATGTCTAATTTCAGCACTCCAGACATAAACCTGGTTAGAATCTACAAGGCATCAACAGTCGAAACAAAAACTAATGGCAATTTGCAGTTTCTCAATGAGTAATCTTTTTCTCCAGAGGGAGAAAGTTGCCCACTTTATCTTAGTGACTCCAGAAGAAAGTTCAGAGTGTCCTTTATGGTGAAACCTGCTAAAAAACTATCCCTAAATACCAGATCTCCATCTTGCATGTGTATCAATGATCACAAAATGCAAAGAACAGAGTATCTGTGAATGTTTCACAGGAGGCTAAAGCCTGTGTGAAAATCCTCCTGCATGAACTCCAGTGTGGTTTGGAGAAGTTATGCAGTTACGCCCTCCTCATGGGGAAGCAGCTGGTTGAGATTTACAACAGCCTGGAAAAACCCAGAATTTAGCTTCAATTGAGAACTTCAGAGAAAAGTCAGTAAATAGTTAAAACTCAAACCTTTTTTTTTTCCAAGTTGAATCTGAACTAAAATTTGAGAGAGGCTTATTTTTTTTGCCCTTTCATTAACCAATAAACAAGAGTAAGAAAAGTCCACTCTCTATACCACCCCCCCTTACCCCGCCAACCTTCAGGACATGATGCTTCCTCTACTCAGATCCTCTGAGCAGGAGCCAGCAAGTCTTGAAGGGAAGGTGATACTTTTAACCCCAGGAAAAAGGGAGGAGGGACACACATGCGGGGCTGGAAAGGGCATGTTGGCAGGTGTGGAGCAAAATCTCTTCCCAGCCCCAGAACCTTAAGACAATAAGATAATACCTCAGGCTAGGATGATTGGGGATTTTGAAATGTGTATTTATGAGGGTGCAGTGTTAAGGCTTTCAATTAAAATAATACATACACACACATATATGTGCATATAGATAGATAGATGATAGATAGATAGATATAAAATCAACAGTCTCCAAGAGAAAAATACAAACTAAAAGCAACAACTCTCACTACGTAAATTAGCACTCTAAATCCAGGTGTTACTTAAACAAATGATATAATGGTAGGTAATTAAAGCTCTTCAACACTAAGTTTTGCCTGGGCATGGTACGTAAAACCATTTCTTTGCAGTATGGGTGGAACTTCATTTCATATGATTCCACTTTGTAAAGCAGCAAACTTTAAAAAAATAACTTTCTTTTTTGGAGACAAAGTATATTGTTTCTTTTTTTAATCTTAGGTCATACCAGCATCACAAAAGAAATGTTGGAGAATATCAGAACATCCTTCTGAGGAGAATTTCAGAATTTATGAAACTTCAGGGCAAACCATTCTCACCATCGATATACAGAAATCACATTATTTTCTTGTTCAGACACACATATATAACACCTGACTGCAACGCAACATTTTACCCTATGGATTCATTCAGATTTTATCTTCCTGCTAACTGTTTACAAAAAAATAAAAAAGCATTTTCACTTCTATGGTGATTGGTACACTTCATAAACACCCCTCACCTTAAACACATTCCGCACAGCATCACTAAGAGAGAAGTTTAGGGATTAAAGCCTGCTGAGGACTTTAAACTTTTGCTGTAGCATCACGACGCAAGCAAAGTGGAGCACTTTGGAACAGAATCATCGGAGGCAGATCAACAAAGCTGACAGTGGCGTCCCCATGCACCTCTGCTGCTGGCGGAGGCCAGGGCAGCCCGGAGCTCCCCGCGCGGTCACACTTTAATGAATAAAACGGTCATCTCTTACCTTGTTAGACGCCATCTCGCTGACAGAGCGGTAGGTCTGTATGGTCTCTAGCTGGTCTAAGCACCAGTCCAGTTCCTCCAGCGTTTCCATTGCTAATTTTTGATAAGATTCTTCTGCAAACAAACACACAGACATGTAGTTAGGCTGGAGCTGCTGCAGGCTGTCCATAGCCGAGTCACCGCTGCCGCCGCTGATCCCGGCGCTACTGAAGGTGGCCCCGTGCTCCTTCATTATTTGCACGCCGACTCCTTCCTTCCAGCTCTCTCCACCAGGAGAACAAATCCGGTGCTCTGCCCGGAATGGCTCGTGCCAAGTTTTCAGCCCCCCCCCCCGCCCGCCCCCAGGCTGGATGAGGTGTCTGCGATCTACCAAGAAACTTCCTTTGAGGAAGAAGGCGGGGAACCGGCTCTTCAAAGCTCATCTGCATACATGAGTCCTAAAACTCAAGGCACAAGCAGTCAGTTTTCTCAGGCTCTCTCTGCCTTCGTCATCTTGGGGATCTTTAGGGTGCGTGATGTCATTTCTGAATGTTTGCAGTCTAGAGGAGAAATGAGGAAAGCATTTTCTCATTTGGCTTTTCTTCTAAATGAAACGTACAATCGAGAACTGGAGGGGGGAAACTGACAGTTACGTTGTTGGAAGGCTAAGCAGTCATTCATTCTGGGGAATGTGCAAATGTTGGAATAACTTTCAATTCAGCAAACACTGACCAGCACAAGTCTTCCTCTCTTGTGAGTCTCCCTCTTAAGTAGAGGCAAAATGAGGTCTCCCTGATAAGAGTGCAGTCTCAGAGAAACCGTCTGGAGTTTTACATGAACACATTTATTGGCTGGGGAGTCAGGCAGTTCTTGTTATACTAAACAAAGCTAAAACTTCTCTTCTGCAACTGCCAGGATCACAGGGAAATTCTGAACCAGACTTTCAGGTGGAGCCAGATGTGAACGCCGTAGATTTTCTAATTAAAGCCGGGGCCTCGGATTTGTCACTGTAGGAATCCAGACTTTCTGTAAATATGTCTCAGTGGCCCATTCAAAAATTATTGCTTTTAAGATCATATTTTTTCTGGGTAATGAAACTCTTTTTAAGTGCTCACAATACGTCATTTCATACCCAAAAGTTCGTGAGTCTAAGCTAATACTTAAGGTTATTGACTTAAGAACCCTATGTTAATAAACACTGAAATTAATTTTATAAATGCTAGATGAACCAATGATGCTACAGACAGTTATAAAAACCAGTCAGACTCTCCTGCATACATGACTGATTTTTGAAGGGAACACCATCCATTAACTCTACCAAGCTTTCTGGAATGCAAGCACACAATAAGCACTAATAAAATTTAAAATCTCACATGAAATTCTATTATAAGGAAAAGACTCACACATTCCTGTCATATTTAGAATACATTTTTCATATGCTCATGCAGAAATCCTAGGGAGATCACATAGCTTTTATATTATTATTTGAATACTTTTATGTGTGTGGCACTCATACTTGAAGCAGAAAAGGGAATAAACAGGAGAGAGATTCCAAGTGACAAGGAGCCACTTGGCACCGATGCACATTTCAAAGAATAGGTGTCTTGTTCATCCCCCACATATGCCTACCCTTCAGGATAAACAGGGGTTAAAATTCAACATCCTGTATGTCATACTTAAAAAGCCACAAAACCACTGAAGGTGACTTCCTCCATTTTTCTTTTCACACGCCTCAAAAATGTGCAGACAAGAATTGAAGTGTTTTTAGTGAAACTCATTTCAAGCCAGACTTGCACATACCTTCCCTCCTTTCTTCCTCAGTTTTGTCATGCTGCTTCAACACGAAGAAACTCCTCACTGACTCTTTTGTGTGTCTGAAACACCCCCTTGCCTCTATGCCCTTCCAGAAGAGCGCTTCATCCAAGGAAGCTTTTCCTGAAGTGACGGAATCCTCCCCTTCTCCCTCCTGGCCTCTCATAAAAGAAAAGTCCAACCACTTCCCAGTTACTCATGCTTCACGACCCTGGTGTCTTCCATATCACAACCTGTGGTCCTCAAGATCAGACATTCACCCTGGTGGTGGGGAGTAAGTAACTTGCTTGGAGCATTTTGAACTGACTGCGGGATGATATATTACACTTCTCCTCCCGGAAGAGGATAAAAGGGATCCGATCTCCACCCACAAAGAAAATATGGTAATTATAGCAGTGAAGCACTGAAGAAGGAGGAGAACTCTTCAATGATCTTCCAGTTAAGTGTCATCGCCACAACTTATTCCTTGTCTATGACACACAATGAACACACGCATGCTCCTAGAGTTGGGACAATAGTGAGATGCCAGGGGCTGGCCAGTGGATATGGCAGGAACTTATTTCACTGCCCCCTCTGATTCTGGTCAGCCACAATATTTCTTTAGGTAAAAAGTTAAAATTTGAAGTTAATGAAAACTTGTCCCTTCCCAGATTCTTAATCCATGGCCAAGGCTTTCTTTATGTGCCGTTTTAGAGCCTTCTTATCACATTAACTGAGGCAGGAGGCACAGATGTCAGAGTGGGCTAAGGATGGAAGCATCAAACCCCAGCTACTTACTGGTACTGCCAAAGGAAAGGACCAGTGCAGCTCAGACTGGCTTCCACACTAGAACTTTGTAGCTCTAGCACAAGATCCGGTGCTTGGTACCTAGTAGATACTCAGTAAATACTCAGAGGGATGGAAACCACAGTGCCTGCCCAAGCAGCCTGAAAATATCGATAACTTGGGTATCTAGAGGCTGAGGATACATCTGTAGCACTGTGAAAAGAGCACCAGCTTTGGATGGAGGCTCGGGCATTTTGACTTTCTCTCTTACCACTTACTGTGTGATCCTGGACCTCCATTTCCCACATCTTAAAATAAGGAGAAGAATATTCATCTCATAAAGTTATAAAGGGGTTAAATGAAACAAAGTATAGAAGGTATGGTAACCAGTTCTTAGTAGGTGATCAGCACACAGGAGTATAATTATTAACGGCAGTAAAAGTAACCCCCAAACCTGGTATGTGTGGGGGGAGGAATAGGAAGGGAGATAGAAGAACTGCATATTCAACAAGGGGTTTTACAGTCAGGATCAGTTCCATAATTTGCAGGGCCCAGTGCAAAATGAAATGCATAGTCCCTTTTCAAAAAGCAGGAAAAAGCGCTGTGAAAGGTCTTAAAATATGAAGCTTTTTCCTTTCTTCTGAAGCTCTCCCTGGACCTGTCATGGTGGTATTGTATTTTTTTTTTTTTTTGCGGTACGCAGGCCTCTCACTGCTGTGGCCTCTCCCGTTGCGGAGCACAGGCTCCGGACGCGCAGGCTCAGCGGCCATGGCTCACAGGCCCAGCCTCTCCGCGGCATGTGGGATCCTCCCGGACCGGGGCACGAACCCGTGTCCCCTGCATCGGCAGGCGGACTCTCAACCACTGCGCCACCAGGGAAGCCCGGTATTGTATTTTTTAAATAAACTTTTAAAAAATAGTTCTAGATTTACGGAAAAGTTGCAGAGCTAACACAGAGAGTTTCCATATACCCCACATCCAGGTTTCCCGATAGCTAACATCTTAAAACGGCACATTTGTCACAATTAATGAATGGCATGGTGTGTTTTATTTACTCTTTAAAATTGTGTTACTTCAGGCAGAGGGATACCAGGAGGAGAGTGCAGACCCTTATAGGACTCCAGAGGCCCTGCAGCCTCTGACTTAGGGCACATGCACAGCTTACCAGTTGCTGGGGTGCCCGAACCTGCCAACTTCCAGGCTGCGTGCCATGCCCCGGCCCAGGGCAGGCTCTGAGAAAGGCAGACATTTCCCTTCAACACGGTACCAATGCCCCAACCCACAGCAGACAGGTGACCCCTAAAGGTGCTATAACTTCTGCACCAGGATGTGCTAGATACCTGGATCAGGGTGGACAAGAGGATCACCCCCACCAAGACATGGCCTCTGTCTACCATGGTACAGCCATGCCGGCCCAGGGCATTCCCCACCTGAGACTGCAAGGCACCCGTGTCCAGCTCAGATCCTCTCTGCACCTGCACCCAGGCCCCCGCTGGGAGTGGACAGCAGCAGTGGTCATGGGGTTGGGGTAGAGACATGGATACTGGATGAGCCCCGGGGTGCCAAGGATCAGGGAAACAGGTGGCTGAGAACACGTCCAGGGGAAGCAGGTAGGTGGCAGGAGATGGGACAGTATGTGAGCCAAGGCTTCAAGCCACGGAGTATATGCTCCATTTTCCCATCCGACTTTACTTACAAAACACAAAGATAATAATGTTATGAGTTTCAAAACTATGCGGCCCTTGAGTGAGGGCCCCTGTGCAGCTGCACAGGTTACATGCCCATGAAGCTGGTTTTGTTCCTTTTCTTACAAAAATAACTCTGAGAAGGAACGATGCTTGGCACCCCAGAAGCAAGTCTCAAGGGGATAAGGGAAGGCATTGGGGCCATCTGTAGCCATGGGGTGACCCTACTTGTCAAGAATTTCCAGAGGAGGAGCAGGGAGAACCTCCCTTCTATTCTCCCCTTCTTTTGTTCTTTCACTTCAACAAGAGCGACAAAGGAAGATTTACTTCCTTCTGTAGGTCTGGTAAGTATTGCATTGAATAATTATAATTATTCAATTATAATTAGTATCAGTCTGGTAATAATACGTGACATTCTTATAGCTCTTTTCTCAAAGGAGCGCCAAGCACACTACCCATTAATCCTTGCAACATCTCTGTGCCATAAACACCGAAGAGATATGATCATCTCTAATTCACCTTAAGGCACAAGCTAAATCAGAGGTTAAACAGAGCAAGATTCCGGGCAAGACCCTATCTTGGTCAATAAAATAGAGGATTCACCTCAGGGCTGAAAATGCATGCATTCCTGAAATTGCTGTATTTAAAGTGGCATCTTACCCTTGGGTCTTTTCTATTTAAAATTGTGTAACTGCTTTCCTAAATGTTGTCATTTCTTGAGTCTCCTCTTCCCTTTTCTGATCCACCTAACACAGCCATTAGCCCAATATTTACTGTGCAGTATTTACTCAGAAGACCTGGCTTGGTTCTGGTCCCGCCTCTTGTTTCTGAGAGTAACCTCAGGCAAGTTACTTAACTTTGCTGAGGCTACATTTCTTTATCTGAAAAATGAACATACGAAAAATACTTACTCTGTTCTCACAAGGAAGGTAGAATAGGAGAATACACACAAAACCAGACTCTAAACCTTTAAGTATAATGCACATTTTGCAAATATCACATTTATTATTACAGACAGGATATAGGTGCATTGTAGACATTGTAGACAACAAGAAAATTACAGAGAAGCAAAAAATTTGAAATGATAAAAATGTCACATTTTACCAAGCAGAACTCACCATCGCTATCCCCCTTGTGCATATCCTTTCATGTATGCATGTATATAATCAAAACTAGACAACACTCGTAATTCCCTGGCGGTCCAGTGGTTAGGACTCTGTGTTTTCACTAACGAGGGTCTGGGTTTGATCCCTGGTCGGGGAACTAAGATCCCACAAGACGCCCCGCGCAGCCAAAATAAAAGAGAAAAGAAGAGACAACACTGTACAAACTGTTGAGTAACATTCTTTTTTTTTCAGTCAATGATCTCCCCTCTTCTGCTTTAATAATTTTCAGGCTCAGCTAATATTTAGCTCACATTTCAATATTCCCATTTTTTTCATGCAAATTCAGCAGTGTGTATGTGTGTGTGTGTGTGTGTGTGTGTGTGTGTGTGTTTTAGCAGAAAGGTGTTGGGCAGGAGAGATGCTGAGAAGGGCAGGGCAACAGGAAAGGGCAATGGGAAACCTCAGCCTTGCCATGAATAGCGAGCTGCTCAGAGCTGGAAAGCATGGAAACAGATTTTAGCAGTGATGAAGTCAGTGGCCCAGCTGGTAAGAGACCTCAGGTGCCCTAAAAGTTGGCCCCAAGCTCTGTGCAGGAAAGCATGATCTTATTACTGATCTCTGGGAAAAATCAGGATGGAGGCCCTTCCTGTACTTATATCATTTGACTTTGAAGCCCTCACTATGAGGGTTTCTCAATATAGATGAGAAAAACTGGGGCTCAGACAGGTCCTAAATCCCTATTATTAGCAAGTGAAAGCATCACAATATACCCCAAATATAAATTTTCTACAAACTATATCTAAATGCAATTTTTTATTGAGATATGATTGACATACAAAAAAGCTGGGCATGTTTCAGGTATACACCTTGATGAGTTTGAAGATAAGTATACACCTGTGAAACTGTCATCATAAATAATCTCATAAACTTACCCATTGCCTCTAAAAGTTTCCTCCCTCCCTCTGTGTGTGTGTGTGTGTGTGTGATAAGAACGTTTAAATAAAATCTACCTTATATTTTTACATATACAGTATGGTTAGCCATAGGTACCATGCTGTACAGCAGGTCTCTAAGACTTAGTCACCTTGGGGATCAGAAACTATGTACCTTTTGATCAACACCTACCCAATCCCCCTTCACCCAACCCCTGGTAACTACCATTCTACTCTCAGCTTCTGTGAGTTTGAGTATTTTAGATTCCTAATATAAGGGATCATTCTAAATGCAATTTTAATACAGCTCTGTATATATCAGAGTTGTGTTTGTTAAGATTCCAAGACTTTCTACCCCAATACAATGCATAGAAAGGAAATGTAAATAACCTTTTGTTATTTATTATTTATTCTTTTGTTTATCTGCCTCACATAATCAGACTCTTTTCATTAGAGAAGGTGGTACTATTTGCAAGATTGTATGGTGGTTAAATCAATCAGAACAATTGCCACAGGCAACAGCAGGGATGAATCTCATAAACGAAACCAGAGATTAAAAAGCACATAAAAATATGATGTAATTTATATAAAGTTCAAAAGAGGCAAAAATAAACCTATGATGTTAGAAGTCAAGATAGTGGTTAACTTGGAGTGTTAGCAACCGGGCGAGAACTGGAGGGGGACTTCCATGGGGCCGACAATGATGTACTTCTTGGTCTGGGTACAGGTTACATGGGTCTGTTCATTTTATGAAAATTCACTGACTTCTACACTTGTGATTTGTGCACTTTTCTCTGTCTTCCTGATTTTCTGTGCATGCTTTCAACAGAGAGACCCACCTAGGGAAAGCCTAGTTTTGGGGTTTTTTTTTATTATTTATTTGTATTTATTTTATTTTTGGCTGTGTTGGGTCTGGGTTGCTGTGCGCGGGCTTTCTCTATTTGCGGCGAGCGGGGGCTACTCTTTGTTGCGGTGCGTGGGCTTCTCATCGGGTGGCTTCTCTTGTTGCGGAGCACGGGCTCTAGGCGCTCAGGCTTCAGTAGTTGTGGCTTGCAGGCTCAGTAGTTGTGGCACCCGGGCTTAGTTGCTCCACGGCATGTGGGATCTTCCCGGACCAGGGATTGAACCTGTGTCCCCTGAATTGGCAGGCAGATTCTTTTTTTAAAAAAATTCTAATTATATCACTCTTTAATTAAGTTATTGATTTGTACATCATAATATAATGTATAATATGATAAAATTGTTGTTGATCACATCAGCTTCTCTCTCTTTTTTTAACATCTTTATTGGAGTATAATTGCTTTACAATGGTGTGTTAGTTTCTGCTGTATAACAAAGTGAATCAGCTATACATATACATATATCCCCATATCTCCCTCCCTCTTGCATCTCACTCCCACCCTCCCTATCCCACCCCTCTAGGTGGTCACAAAGCACCACGCTGATCTCCCTGTGCTATGTGGCTGCTTCCCACTAGCTATCTATTTTACATTTGGTAGTGTATATATGTCAATGGCAGGCAGATTCTTAACCACTGCGCTACCAGGGAAGTCCCGAAACCCCCGTTTAAAATAAAAAAAATAAAGAAAGGAAGAAAAGAAACAAGAAACAGGGTTTCTAAGAACATGTTTCCTTTCCTTTCGTTGAACTGTAGCAATGGGTTTCAAAAGAGCTTGAGTGCTTCCCTGGTGGCCTAGTGGTTAAGAATCCACCTGCCAAAGCAGGGGACACGGGTTCCATCCCTGGTCCGGGAAGATCCCACATGCCGCGGAGCATCTGAGCTCATGCACCACAACGAAGAGTAGCCCCCGCATGCAGCAATGAAGACCTAATGCAGCCAAAAATAAAAATAAATAAAAGCAAAATGAAACAAAATAAGAAACTTACGGTTATCAAGGGGAAAGATGGGAGCAGGCAGAAATTAGCAGGTTGAGATTAACATACAAAAAATACAAACAAACAAATAGAGTTGAGTAAATCACACACAGCTGAAAAAGGATATTGGTTTTGACATTTCATAGACCAGGATGCTCCTACTAACTCAAAATTCAGTGGAACATATTGGTGTCTGGCCCAGCTGTTTATAGATCCTGACTCTGCCATTTGTTTATTAGCACTGTGACCTTAGACAGGGTAAGGAGCCTGATTGTGTCTCTGTGTCTTTACCTGTAAAACAGGAAGAGAGCACAAACTAGCTATGAGAATTAAGTGAAACAAGGCATGCCGAGGCTTTGATACACAGCTTAGTACCTGTCAGGAACTTCTTCCTGCACCCCACCCCCTACAAGCCTCTCCCTGGTCCTGGCCACTTTCCTGAGGGTAGATAGCCATATGTTCGGTGGCTGAGTTGGTAGAGTTGTGCTCTGGCCCTGGGCATTGGAGGTCGGGGGCGGGGGGGGTCACATATAAAGTGGCCACGAAATCCTACAGTGTGCCTCTGGCTGCATGACCTCAGATAGGGAACTGGCTCTTGGTTAGGTTAGAGTTTGTTGGTTTTCACTTCTAAAATATAGAACTTGCCTGATGTATCATTCTGCTTTTACCCAATGCATATTGACGCACCAGATCAGTGGACCTTTAGACATGGAGAATTGTATAAGAAAGGCATTTGTTCATTCATTTATTCCACAAGATATACGTTGAGTGTCTACTACGTGCCAAGCCTGCTGATGCCAGGTGCTGGGACCACAGCAACGAAGAAGACTCGGTCCACTGAACTGAATGATTACATGGGAAACCCCTTTCCCATCTTCAAAATGGTCAGTCTGTGAAGCTGGGTGCCTTATCATCTTCCTCCCCTGCCTTTGCTCCCCATCCCAAGCTTATACTGTACCTTTGTGAAAATTAGAAAAATGTGCTCTCTCTCGGCAGACATAGCCCTTGGGCAGAAAGCTTGGGAAGTGACGCAAGGGTTGAATTTCAGCTCCCCTAACCACCTGGCTAAGTACCTTTGATCAGTACCCAAACTACACAATGACCTTTTGCAATGGCCCAGTGGCACATGGCACAGTCGGGGCAACCTAGCCTGAAGCTTCACCTGGTCACAGCAAAACCTGCACTTTTAGCCTCAAAATAAAGTAAACTGTTGATGTTGAAAGGAAAGCATCCCAAGACCTTTCCTAGCTCTTAATTTGTGAATATCATCAAATAACTGAAATAACATTAAATAAACCTCCATAAAATAACAAAAAAATTTAATTTGGTAGACTAATTGTTATCTTTAAATGCAGTTTTTGTTTTTGTAGACACAATTTCTAAAGCAAGGGCTCCCTTGGGGAAACTATTAAAGCAGATCTTGATGGAGAAAATTAAAAAACAACTCTTCTGATTCTTGGAAGTAAGAAGTGTATATGAATTGGACTCTACATCCAGCTAATAACTAGCTTTTTCCACAAGCTTCTAGCCCTGTAGGTGTCCTCCCTAGATTCAGTGGGCCTTGAGGTTAGCAGGCTTATTCCACTCCTTGGTTCCTCCTCAAAGTGCAATAAGTATTTGTTAAAATGTAAAATTGTTTCATACATATGGAAATCAGCCTCTCTTTATTTAAAGGAGTTAGGTTGGGGCTGTGAGAGTATTTATTTAGTGATCTTGGTTATGATGTTTTTTCCCTGACAGTTAGCAATAGCTTTTCTTTTCATTGTAAGTTATTAAGTCCAAAGGTATATATTTTCTTTTGATCACTCTTTGGTAAATGAAATGTACCTGTGTTAGAGTGCAACTTTTCCAGAAGGCTGTTGTTTTAACCTTGAGTAAAACATTCTTAGAACAAATCCCAGGAACTGGAGAACACTCATACACTCTGTAACACAGTTCTTCCAAAGGCCATCTGTAAGCCCCAAATGGCCTTTCTTCAGGCAGGACTTTGTTAATGTGTCTTTATAAATATGAGGAACTTTGCAATTGCACATGACAGGGATTTCACTCTGGGTGGATTCACGGAAGAAGAGGTTCACTGCCCTCAAGGGAAATAACAGTGAAAGTAGGTCATTTTGATGCTGATCTCCTTAGCAAACTCCTGTAAGACTACAAGTTAAAAAAAAAACTCCAATCACAGCTAGCTTTGGTATATACAACTTGACAGTTTACCAAGCACTTTCACTTGTGGATCTCATTTTTTCCTTGAAAAATAAACCCCATGAGATAGAAATTATTATTATTATGACATACATTTTCCATTATGCATGTTAGAAATGTGAGGCCTAGAGATGTTTAATGATTTGCTCAGTCATCTGATGAGAGACAGAGAAAGAGAGAGAGATGAGAGATGAAGAGGAGGGAGGGAGAGAGGGGGAAGGGGAAGAGAGCGAGGAGGAAGAAGAACCAAAGTTCTCTGATTCTGAATTCCACGATCGTTTTGCTAAGCCATGGGGCCTGTTATAAACAAATGGTCCAACTTTCTCTTCCTTTCACCCAGGCAAGATTGGACAAGGTGAAACTGTCTTTGATGTGCCAGCCTCATAGCCCTATTCCCTTTCAGTGTCCTTACCCTTGCCAAACTCTGCTCTCCAGAAGGACTCTGACTTTGGCATTACTTCCTAATGAGAGTCTGTACTCATTCAGTTAATAACATGTACCACAAATGTGAAAGGGTGCCCAAGGAACTTAATTGCCCACCTGTGTTGGTGTTACAGGGCAATGCCACAAGAAAGCAATCAGACATGGAGGTCAGTCGGTGCCCAATTATTTTTCTAATACATTAAATATATACAAGAAATATTTAAGAAGAATATAGAGTAGTGGTTAAAAGCTTGGTCTCTGGAACTACACTGTCTGGGTTCATATTCCATTGCCTAATCTTAGAGAAGTTACTTAACTTCTCTCTGCCTCAGTTTCCTCGCCCATGTAATGAGAATAATAATGGTATCTATATAATGGGTTGTAGTCTTAATGAATAAATGTAAAATGCTTAAGACAGTCCATGGTACAATATAAGTGCCAGATAAATGTTGGCTATTGTTTGTTGAATATGAGACAACAAATATCTATTTAATGAGTGGATTTTTTTTTGAGTGCCTCTTATATTGTAGGCTCAGCATGAAACTCCAAGGGTATAATGGTAAATTCTATGGACATAGTTTTTGCTTACTTGAAGCCTATATTCTAGCAGGAAGAGACAAATAATTATACAAAAACTTATTTAATTACAATTGGAAAAGGAGCTGCTGCTAATTTTAGAGTGCCCTAAGAATTTATCACAGGGATCACAGAGGACTCAAAAGTCTAAGAAGTAGGATGTGATAAAAAGTTCAGGGAAGGCCTAACTTGGAAAGTTATGAGATTTGACGGAATAAGAATTAGGTTCAAAGAGGGAGGAAAGCATACCAGACAGGAAGAACATCAGGGTGCATTCCACGGACTAAGATCTGTCCATGTGTCAGGAACACACCGAGAGAAAAAGACTGGTGTGAGAAGTTCAGATCAGGCCCTACACAGCCATGGAAGGCCATGGAGAGGAGCTTGGAGTGGCCTAGCCAAATCTGCATTTAAAAAAGATCATGCTCCTTGGTGGTCCAGTGGCTAAGACTTCGAGCTCCCAATGCAGGGGACCTGGGTTCTATCCCTGGTCAGGGAAATAGATCCCACATGCCAACTAAAGACCCCGCATGCTGCAACTAAAAATCCTGCATGCTGCAACAAAGATCACGCATGCTGCAACTAAGACGCAGGACAGCCAAATAAATGAATAGATAAATAAATATTAATAAATAAATAAAAATTTGAATAAAAAAAGATCACTCTCCATGCGATCTAGAGAATGAACTTGAAGGTGGGAATGGCCGCAAGGAGGCTAGCTAAATAGTATTAAAAAACTCAGGATACGGAGGAAAACAGATAAGTTTGATTTCTGGCTCTGTCATTTATTTTATTAGCAGTGCAAACTTGGGCAAGTTACTTAATTTTCTCTAAGTCTTAATTTCCTCATTTCTAAAATTAGGGGATGTATATCTTTCCGGTGGGGTTGTTATGAGAATTAAGTGAAGTAATCCACATAAAAGTACTTAGTTCAGTACCCAGCACCTAGTAAGTATTCATGCCAGTTGCTAGCAGCATTATTACTTATTTTATTGCTTTAACCTATGCAGGAAGTAGTGATGGCTAGAATTACGCTGTAGCAATGCAGATGGAGAGAGGTAAATGCATTTGAGATATTTATGAGTTGAAACCGTATTGTCCCTAGGACAGCGGTATTTGGTTGGTGACCAAAACTCTCAGTCATCTCAGCTTTTCAGGTCAGAATGTGATTTCTGTCAGTGTGCTTTAACTTTATTCCACTTCCAGTACTAGTCCAACTCATAAGAGTGCAATGAGAAATCAGAGGCCAATGAATTAATTTACATAGAGCAATAATTTATGGTAAGCTTTTCATGTCATCTAGTCATTACACGTTCCTCAACATGGGAGACCAAATTCTTATCATAAGATTGCTTGGCAAGCATCAAATCAGAGCAGGGGACTTAGGTGGATGGTTTTAATCTGCTTTACTCAAGCCTGATACACTTAGCTCAAGTGTTTCCATTGGCCTGAAGTGCCCTTCCCAACTTTGTCCACCTGGCTAACTCTTATCTTTTAGGATTCAGCCTAGAGTTATCTCCTCTACAAAGCTTTCCAGATATTCTGAGGTTGGATCAAGCTCCCTTCCTCTCAGCTCCCACAACAACTGTGTTCAGGCCTCTTATTTCCAACTGACCATGTCACTGGAATTCTTTCTCTTCGTTTATTTTACCCATGACTTCTTGAGAGCAAGGAACATATCTTTTTGGCTGGTCTTTAATGTAGCACAGTATCTATTTACCTAGTAGAAGCTCAAAAAAATATTGTTTCAACTGCTGACTTGCCTAACGTATCAGTAGATGGGATATCCACTACCCAAAGGAATGGCGTCTTGGCTACTGAACAGTATTGGAGAAGCAATATCAGGAATTCCTGTTCTTGGTTCTTTTTTTACTAGTCTCCAAATAAACCACCTTCTTTTTGCTGATTTATTCAATGTTACCACAATTAATAAGCTCTCTATTTCTTTTGCATTCATGTCTTGATTCGATTTCTAGCTGGCTCATTTTAACATAGGGGATATTCTGTCTCCCAAGGGGACTTTTGCAAAATCACACGCAGAATTTGTTATTTAACTCTCACAGAATAGCTGCAGGTGTCTGTGCACTAAGCAATACTAGAATTCCAGATTGATTCTGACAGTTGTCATACAAAAGATACAAGTAAAGTTCAGAGGCAGCACAGACAGATCTTAAAGACACGGGGGAAAGGGCGATCAGGAGAGACTTGGAGGCCAAGTAAAGAAGAATAGGTGGAATTTTGAGAGATGGAAAAACTGAGGTAAGGCAATGAGTAGCATGAATAAAGGTATGAAATTAGAAACACGCCACACCATTCAGTCCTGTTTGGAAGAATAAGCATAATAGTCCTATTTGATTACAACACTGGGTGTCAGCAAGGGTGCAGATTGGAATACATTTGCAAAAGTAGCATGGTCAGGGCCCGATACTGGAGAGTGTTTTATGCTAGACCAAGGAATCTGACTTTATTTGGCAGACAGTGGGGAGCCATTGAAAACTGTTCAACGGAAGGATGACACACACAGTGGTTTATAAATATCTTAATATTGTTATACAGTTGTTTAATGTTTTGCAGTTATAGATCTCTTTCATATGTATAATCTTTTTAAATCATCATTGTGCCTTGTGAGAAATGTTTTACTGTCTCTATTTTATACAGGAAGAGACTGAAGTTTAGGGAGTTTAAGCATTTCACTCCAAATCCCATAACCGATAAATGCAGAACCCGGAGACCTGAGCCTGGGCTTTCTGCCTCAAGTTCCGTGCTCTTGCTATTACAGTGAAGCCTATAAGATGAATAATTGATCTGATAGATGTAAGTTGTAAGGATAATAGGATGGAGTAGAAAATAAGCACCTGGTAAATTATTATTATCAGGGATTATTATTTGCAGAAAAAGTTAGCCGCTAAGAAGTAATGAGGTCCCAAACTGAGTGGGATCAGGGGGAATTGAAGGGTTATATATACCTTAAATTTCTCTTTACTTGTAGAGTGAAAGTTGTCAAAGGAATTTCAAGAATCAATGGAGAGCAGAAGAAAAGGTGTTTGCCATTGGGAATGAGCATGGTAAGCGGGGAGAAGAGGGGTAGAAATTTCCTGTCACTCAAAATGTTATGGGCTGAAATCTCTTTCACTTACCTATAGGAAAGTGCCTCCACCTAGTGCTCTCCTGGGTGATGTCTCCGATCACACAGGACTTGGGGTGCTTCACCATGTGAGAACGTCATCGCATTTGACAGTCAAGAGTTTGCCAAGAGCCAAAAGTACTACATACAGTCTTTTCCAGTTGACAAAGCATTTTCAAGTGTGCTCATTTTCTTCTACAAACAAAGCCATGAACATTCTCTCCATTTTTATAAATGAGATCATTGAGGCTCGTCAAGGTAAGGGGACTTTCTTCAGAATCTGGAATTTCTGCATTGGCCAGTATGATAGTTATAAATCATTTGTGGCTACTGAGCAGTTAAAATGTGGTTGGAGATGTGCTGCAGGTGTAACATACACACTGGACTTCACAGACTTTATACAGAAAAATGATGTAAAATATCTCTGAAAAGTTTTACATTTGACATGTTGAAATTATAATATTTTGGATATAGTGAACTGAGTAAAATGCATTATTAAAACAAATTGCACCTGTTTCTTTTTATGTGTTTACTAGAAAATTTTAAATTTCCTATGGGTTTTGCATTACATGACAATTGGACATCACTGTTCTAGACCATAAAGCTATTGCTATTGACGTGAATACTCCAAAGCCAACATTCATTCCCCCCACACACTCACTTTAGAAGAGGTGGTAAAAAGGAAAATAATTGGAGTTATTATTTATCCATTACCGAAGTTTCTAAGCACTTTACATGCATGAACTAATTTAACCTTCATCAAAATTTCATGACCTGAGTATTATTTTATATATAGTAGATCATTTTATTTTGCAGATGAGACACAGAGAAATTCAGGAGCTCTCTGAGAGCCACAGATTTAGTGGCGTCAGAATTCAGACTTAGCCAGTCTGCCTCCAGTGCCATTGGGAAGGCTTTAGTGGCTGCCTCTGTTGGGTAAGTCCCAAGGAGACATTTGGATTGATTTCACTTTGTTGTTGACCTACTATAACTCAGGCAGCATGTGAGAGACTTTAGATATTATCTCATTTAATCTTTGCAACAACTCCATTAAGTAGTTATTATTCCTATTTTACAGGTGAGTAAACTGAGGCTTGGAGTGATTGCACAACCTGCCCAAAGTCACACTAGGTATGTGGTGGAACTCAGTTTATAATCCGGCCTGAATCTGAAGTTCATACTCCATCACTATGCCGGTCTGTGAAAGAGCTACACCTGAATCTCCTGGGGGTGCTTCCCAGGCAAACCCCAAGGTACTGAAGCAGTCTCTCTGGGGTGGGCTCTGGGAATTTGTTCTTCTTAGAATTGCTTCGGGTGACCCTCATCCTCAGCCAAAAGTTGGGCGATAACCACCCTCTCTGAGTCTTTCATTTTCCTGGGAGTCCCACCTCTTCAGTCTCTCCTGGGAGCTGATGAAAAATTGAAAAAAAAAAGGAAAAGGAAAGAAACAAACAAAAACAGTATTTCCCTTAGGCAGCTTCAGTGGGGCTGACCATTCATCTCAGCAGTGTCCCTGCTTCTTTCAAATCTTGTCATCATGTGCCCTAAAATGTGGGCTGAAATGATTTAATTAAGCAGAGATAAAACGGCCAGTCCTCCTGAAGACATCCTTAGAAACATCTAAGCAGTCCAGGGCTGTGTCTGAGATGAGAGAGGCAGGGATTTAGGGAGTGTAGAGGTGGGATGGGAGGAAGGAACATAGTGGTAGACCCACAGACTCTCAAGGTGATTTATGGGGTCCTGGATGATTCACTAAGGACCACTGGATGTGAATGAAGGCACAGAATGAATAAAACCAAGTGACTCTTGGGAGTGGAGTTGTGTGTGTGTGTGTGTGTGTGTGTGTGTGTGTGTGTCCCCACGTGCACGAGCGTGCACGAGCGTGCACATGTGGTAGGAAGGTTATGTTTTTGGCAGCCTTGTTTGCACATAGACAAGCAATTGCTTTATGTGACAGATTCAGAACTTCTGACTAGCACACAAATATAAAATTAGGTCCTAGGTTTCATGGCAACCCAACTCAACACAGTAGCAAACAAGAATTGTTTGAGAATGTGAGAAAGAAGCCAACATTGTGTATGTCACAGCTAGCTTGCCTTCCTTTGACCAATTTCTCCTAATTTAGCAGTACTTCCGTTCCTGCCCTAATGTCCCCTGGTTTGTAAACTACGTCACTTAACTGAACTCAGCTCCAGACTTTAGAAAAACAAAATTTTGTATTTCAGCAATGGTTTTCTTGGCATTTCTGCCGCTAAAGAATTTTACTTGATTCTGATTTTTCCTTTTCACCTTTGAAAGATTGTAGCTATCAGTTGTGTCTCCCTGTTTCTCCTTTTCTAATGGAGTGTCTAACGCAGTATAATGCAGTGTCTGTTAAATGTGATTAAAGATTTCAGTGTTTGGTAAAAACCAATATTTACCAGGGAAATCCCGCCAACATAAATGTGCAGCCGAGGTAGAAAATATTGGCTCAATCTCCCCCGGACACACACATACAAACAAGAACTGTAAATGTTTTGCATGTCACTTCTGACATTTCTGGCCTCTTTTTTGCCAGTTTCACACATGTATCCATTTAACACAGATTCTGAAGTCTTAAAACTGGAATAATCTAGATAATAGACCCCAATAGTCATTTTTAAAGTTGTTTTCTTATTAGCTGAGGTTTCTTGTTGCTTGTTTTGTTTCTGCTCTGGTGGTTCTTCTAGCATTTATCACACACCGTCACGTAATTTGTTTAAGAGGTTGCCTTGAATTATGAGAGTTAATATTATTTGAAATAGTAAACAAGGGAATAGTGATCTTTTACAAAGCAGATTATACTACAAAACTTATTTGCAGAAACATCAACAGACATTTTGAGATTAAGTCAGTCTTGTTTGAGTGATTGCTTTAATTTAGCAAACATTTACTGAATTGAATTTATTCACTGATTGAATTTATTGAATGAATGAAATACTGCTACACTTTGAATGAATTTCAAATAGTTGTAGTTTGGATTCGAAATTATTTCTCTGAAACTGAATAAGCCCGGGCAGCCAGCAGACAGAAGGCCCCAGCTGGCACCTGGCAGCCACAGCCTCAGGAGGAAGACTGGAGAGAGTGGAGACTGAGTTTCACGTGGCCAAAGCTCAGGACCGACCCCTCAGAAAAACTTTAAACTGCAGTTCCTATACCACACTTCCTCTTAGTACAGAGGGCTGGGTCTGAGACGAGGGAGAGGGAATGACTCATCTACAAAAGAGGCCACTGAGATTGTTAATGGCAAACCCTGAACAGTGCCTGGTAAACAGCAAGCACTTAATAAATGCTTACCTTATAAACAAGTAAAATGAAATCCAATAACCTACTATAACTTATGGGTTCAGTGTGGAATGTTCTGATCAAGATTTAGGAGCAAGAACAATTTCTATGTCTAGTCGTCATGATAAAATCCCTTTGGTTACTTTCTCTGACTCCAAATGCTCAAGTGCTTATGAATCAAAAACTGAAGGACCACGGGAAGGATGGATAAGGATAATGTTAGTCAGAGCAACCATTAATTGAGAGTCTGCCTGAACAAAATCTCTCTAATCTTCAAGACAACCTTGTGAGGTAGATTGCGTTATCATTAACGCATAAATGACAGAACAGGTGGGAAAGGAAATGGCGAATGAGGCTGGAAAGGTGGCCTGGGTGTGTGGGCTTAGTAGCAGGCCCTGGTCCGGGATTCAAAAGAAGCAAAAGACAAGTCGTTGCTGTCCTCTAGGAATGTGTGATCCGAGAGGGGAGCGGGAATGCTTAGTCACAAAAGGCAAACAGCAATGTGTGGGCTGTGGGCTGGATCATCTGAGGACCGGGGGCAGCAAAGGCACGCTTGGGCTTTGAACAGAGCAGGGGCTTATTAATACATGCTTGTGGAAGTGCACTGAACTTAATTGAATTAGGAACCAAATAACGGTAATCTAGGTGGAAAAACATGGAATCCAAAACGAAATGCAAAGCAGCAGGGAGATAAGTCTTACTGAACAGAGACTGTTGAAGAAAAATGGTTAGAGAGTCAGAGCGGGGCCAGATTGTGAAGTGCAGGAGTCTGGACTTGATGGACGTCCAAGCAGCAAGGAGCTACTGGAGGTTCTGGTCGAGGGGCGAGGCATGAGGAAAGAGGGAATTTAGGACAACGCAGCCAACAGGAGTGTGTAAGATGCCTCTCAATGGGAAGCAGCTAGAGTTAGGGGTCCCAGGAAGACCCAACTGTGGGGATCTAAGCTGAAAACAATGCAGGCTAGGGCTTCCCTGGTGGCGCAGTAGTTGAGAGTCCGCCTGCCGACGCAGGGGACGCGGGTTCGTGCCGCGGAGCGGCTGGGCCCGTGAGTCATGGCCGCTGAGCTTGCGCGTCCAGAGCCTGTGCTCCGCAACGGGAGAGGCCACAACAGTGAGAGGCCCGCGTGCCGCAAAAAACAACAACAACAACAACAACAACAACAATGCAGGCTAGAACGGCTGGTGACAATAGGATGAAAGAGAGAAGTTCTAAATAAGGTCTGGAAGGAAACAAATATATACCAATTCATGACAGGGCAAAAAATATACCATTCTCCGTAAGAGATGACCAGGAAGAGGAAGGTGTGCCAAACTGTCACCACGGTTTCTAGCCTTGGAGTGGACAGAGCAGAGCCATTGACAGATATGAAGGAGCTGGGAGAGGAGGGGGAAACGGTAATTTGGACTCCCTAGAGTTTGGTGTGATTCCCATATGGTTACAAGGACTCGGGGTGGGTCTCTAGTAGGTGGACTGAGCTCCAGGCATGGATTGCTGCTGAGGATTATGAGCTGGGGACCGTGAGAACACACTGCCCGGCCATGACTCTCCAGGGCATGTGTCTATGTTCTGATTGGTTCCTGGAGAAAGGTCAATAACAAATACAAGATCCCACCCACAGCCCGCCCACACATTATCTCACCAACTTGAGTGATTTCCAGCTCTGCAGGGCACAAGCCCAATGCAAGAGATTTCTCTCTTCTCAGCATCTGCAAGGTACAAGGCCGGATCCTCTGTGGAAAGGACCCCTACAGCTGGAAGCGGCCCAAGAGACCAATCATGTTTAAACCAACTCCGTGGTTCATAGGTGATAGGACTGAGGCCAGGAGAAAGCAATGGATATCTCCAAGATCATACAGCCGTTCCCTCACTTCACTGTGCCTCAACTCTGACTGACAACATTTAAAGTACCATTCAATTAAACTGGTATTTGTGGACACATAATAGATGTCGGTCTCCATGATAGACACAGAGGATACCAGAAGGGTAAATAGAGCAATCACTGCCGTTGAGGCACTCACAGTCCAGAAAAGACTGTTTGAGAATAGGAGTAATTGCTTTTCCTTGGGTAGGAGTGATAGGGAAGGCTTCCTGGAGGAAGTTATGCCTTAGCAGGGTTTTAAAGGATGAATAGGAGTTTTCTCAGCAAGAAATAGGAAAAGAAGGTAAAAGTATTTTATAAGCAAATGGAACAGCGTGTATCAAAGTAAAGAGATGATACAGTATAATGTTTGGTGTTACTATTAAGGGTTTAGTAGTTTCATGGCAATTGAGGGTAGAGAAGAAACAGCAGGAGAGGCAGACAGCACTGTTAGGAATTTTAAAAGTATGTGTGTTGGGGGTGGAGGAGTGAAAAACATGAGGAAGACATCCACAAAGTCCCTAAGTGATATTCCTTAGAGTTATAGTTATAATCAGAGATATATAGAGAGTTAGAGAGCAAAAGTCAGTAAACTCTTTCAAAAAGACCAGATAGTAATTATTCTAGGCTTGTGAGCCCCATGGTCTGAGTTGCAAATATTCAACTCTGCCATTTAAGCATGAAAACGGCCACAGATAATACAGAAACAAATGCAAGTGACTGTGTTCCAATGAAACTTTGTTTTCAAAAACAAGTGTATGGCCCAAGGGCCATGTTTGCCAATCACCACTACAGAGACATCCTGAGATCCTGACATCACTCTCAATACCTGTGGTAGACAGAACAAAGGCTTCCCAAAGAGGTCTACATCCTAATCCTTGCAACCTGTGAATATATTATGCTACATGGCCAAGGAGGAATAAGGTAGTAGATGGGAATATGGCTGCTAATGAGCTAATCTTAAAATAAAAATATTATTTTAGATTATCTAGGTGGGCCCTATATACAAGGGTCCTTAAATGTGGACGTGGAAGACAGATGAGTCAGTGTCCGAATGATGGAATGTGAGAAATATTCAACTGGATATTGCTGCCTTTGAATGTGGAAGATGGCCAGAAGCCAAGGAAGGCAGGCAGCCTCTAGAAGCTGGAAAACGCAAGAAAATGGATTTTCCCCTAGAGACTCCAGAAAGTAACACAGCCTTGCCAAAACCTTGATCTGTGTTGTTTTAAGCCCCAAAGTTTGTGTAATTTCTTACAAGGGCCATAGATAATTAATACAATGCTCACGTGAGCTAAACCTTCTAAACATTGTGGCGAACTCGCCGGCCTCCAGAGGAAAGAACTCAGGTTTAACATCCATTTAAGTGCCTCATTTAAATGCAAAGGGTAGGTGAAAGAAATCTGGATTTGGATGTGGGGAAATTAGGCCATGCTTCAGGGAGTGTCTAGAATAAGGAGCTGCTTTTACACTGAACAGGCTTTACAGCTCCCTGATGGAGTAGAGGAGGCACTGAAACAAAATTTCCCATGATGTGTGTTTCTCAGGGGGCTCCCAGACCTATACACTTGGGGATTTAGAGAACTGTGTGCGTGAGGGTGCAGATGAAAGTCCCAGAGCAGGTCCCGTAGGCAGGCTCAGAGTGGGGAAGTGGGCCGTCAGACATCAGCGCCTGACTTTCTCTTCCACCCGCAGCAGGCTACCCTCTGCCCTCTGCTGTGCCACTGTAACATTTATGTCACAGGGAATACATTTTGCTGCCCTAACATGAGTGTTACGAGGGAAACGAGAACGTGAAGCTGGTGGCATTTGACAAAGGAGGCAGCATTCCAAAGACGAGCTTGGGCAGTCCTGGCAGGCACATGCTGTTAGGGGTCATTTCAGAGACAGCCACCGCCGCTGGGCACTCACAGAGGTAGGTCGGTTGAGGTCAAGGGCCTCTGCCCAAGAGTCCTCTCAAACTACCTTCCGTGGCCAGAGGCGGAGGCCATGGGTTCCAACCTCCCTTCCACACTGTAAACATCCTGAAAGCAAAGACTTCCTCACAGCAGCGAACGCAGTGCCTTCCACTCCAGAGCCAGGCGTCACTGCCCACCTTCCACTCCAGAGCCAGGCGTCACTGCCCAGTGGCTAACTGATTATTAGGAAAATCGAGGAGACAGTGAAGGCAGATCTTGTCATAACAATAACAGTTCTCACAATAAATCTGGAAAGTACATTTCAATGTACAAAACATCCTCACATACACTGTCTCAAATGATCCTCCTAAGGCTGCTAGGAAGGGAGTATTAGCAAACCCATTTTGCTGAGAAGGAGAACGAGTTTCATAGGCATTAAGTGACTAGATTAACACTCCACAGCTCACAACTGGAAGAGCTGGGCCTGAACCCAGGTCTTTGGTGTCTTAGATTGGGAGTTCATCTGCATCTTACAACTTCTCCTCCTTTCCTCCCTTCTCTTCGTCCCTCCCTTCTGGAAACACTGAGTATCTACTATGTACCAGACAACACTGTTCAGGGTCCCACAGATATAAAGTTAACTAAGAAGGTTCTGGACCTGAGGAAGATCATAGTTCGGCAGGGGAGCCAGACATGTCAAAGTGCAAACTATGATCCAACCTAAGACTAAGACATTTACTGAGTACCCTATATGCTGTGCACTGTACGAGTAACGTTCAACATCTTATGATGTAGGTATCATCTTCCCCACTTTACAGGTAAGGAAATGTAGCTTTAGAGTCATTAAGTATCTCGTAAGTGGCAGCCAGTATCCCCATTCTCTCCTGATGCCTCATCTCACACCCTCAGCCACTCTACGGTGCTATGTCACCACAAGCGCTAGCACAGAGCTCTACACCGGGGCAGTGAAAGAGCAGGGGAAAGATGGGTTGACCGTCCAGCAGATTACAGAAGCAGAATAAAAGATGGGTTGACCGCCCCTAGAAAGTGGGGCATGTGCATATAATGCAGCAGAGAGGAATGAACCAGGTCATTTAAAGATGATCTTTAAGTTTGACCCCTGATTCTAAAAACTGAACATGAGAAGCGAGTATCCCACAAATCTGATGCCATTTAAAAATATTTTTCTGAGTAACTATTAGGTGCAAAGCATTGCCCAGGGATTCCATGAGGAATCAGATTCAGGTCCAACTCTTAAGGAGATAATCCTGTACTTGCACTGAGAGAGTAGAGGTGAAGCCATCTTCTGAGGTCACTGTGGGGTAGAAGGAAAAGTTCTGAACTGGGAACTGGGAGATCTGGACTCCAGTCCCAGTTTTATCACCAGTTCACCTCAGCCTCTCAGTTCCATTTCTGCAGCTTTGAAATCCAGTGTTGGAACAGATAATGTCTAGGGCCTCTTTTAGCTCTGATATTTTATTATTCTGTTTGGTTAAGGAAGTGGAGGAAGAGAGCTTACGTGTCACAGAGGACTGGAAAGGGAGAGAGTAGTTCACCTCATCAGAAGCCATCCCACAGGAGGTGCCTTTGGCACCCCAATCCTGCAGGTGCCCAGCAGCCGCATGGTGCGAGCTGCCAGGGTCCCCGCCTGTTTTCCACTCTCAAACTTGCAAGGGATCCCCTAAATAATGAAACCACAGACAGGTACTCCAAGAGGTCAGTGTTTTTCAGATGCCTTGCACATCCACAGCACTAAGTGGCTGCTTGAAGCTATTATACCATTATTATTGTTGTTGTTAGAGAATTACGGTAATTAACACTATTTACTGGGAGCATCCTATGCACAAGGTGCCACGAGGGGCGCTTGGCTGACAATTACCTCCTCCTCTTGCCAAATGTAAGCAGTGTTACTGTCTCTACTCTAGAGATGAATCTGTGGCTGGAGAAGGTTAAATAATCTGCCTGAAGCCACACAGCTACCAGTCTGGGGCAGAGCCTGTACTCTCACGCAGTCCTCTCACCCTAACCCCAATCCTAACCCTAACCATAATCCTAACTTTATTCTCCTGCTCAATTTTGCTACAATCTGCGATGCTTCCAATCTGGGTATCCTTCCTTCAGTTTGGCGTGCCATGAGCAACTGAAAAGGAGGTTAAATGGCCGATACGAATCATACCATAACCTTACCTGACAGTTTGCAAAGCGCTTTCTCATAAATCCATCATCTGATTCCCATGTCAGCCAGAGAGCAAGATGGAGCATTATTTCTATTTTATAGAAGAAGAAGCTGAGTATCAAGGGAAGTGAGTAACCTGGAGGTTTCTTAAACCCTCTTGCCATGCTAATCATGTACTCATCTAAATCTCTGACCACTCTGGGACATTAATTTTCAGAACACTGTGTCATGTGTCTTAAAATGTATCCGGTTATTTATATTTGCATTGCAGCATGGCTAACATAGGGCCTTCCCAAAGAGATATTACCAAATGGCAACTGGTGTTTCCTTAAATCTTCTTCCAGGACTCAGTGTAAGCGATTCCCAAATAACTAAGATTCCCCAATAACTAAGAATAGTTCAGCGAATGCTAAAGTTCCAAACCCTCACAATAATACAATTTGTTTTCTTTCAAAATGCCAGTACATTCATTGAACCCCATCCTCTTCACTGACTTGACAGTGTTTATGTAAACTTCACAGAACATTTTGAACCTTCTTTTCTGAGTATAAGGCTGTATGTAGTGCTATGAAGTAGATCATGAAGAACTTTCTTATAAATTTTCTACAAACTATGTCTAAATGCAACTTTAACATAGCTTTGTATACATCAGAAACATATCCATCAAGTCTTCCCAACTATATACCCAAAGAAAGCACATAAAAAAGAAATTTAAATAATCTTTTGTTTCTCTGTCTCACATAATCAGACTCTCTTACCACTAGAGAAGGTGGTACTGTTTGCAAGGTTGTGTGGTGGTTAAATCAGTCAGAGCAATTGCCACATGAAACGACAGGGATGAATCTCATAAACTTAAATGTCGAGCCAAAGAAATCAAATATTAAAAAGCACATAAAAATATGGTTCAATTTATATAAAGTTCAAAAGAGGGAAAAATGAATCTATGATGTTAGAGGTCAAGAGAGTGGTTACCTTGAGGGGGATTGTGACTGGGAGGGCACTTGAGGGGGGCTTTCATGGGGCTGGCAATGATGTATTTCTTGTTTCAGGTTCTGACTACATGGTTGTGTTCGTTTTATAAAAATTCACTGACTTCTACACTTGTGATTTGTGTACTTTTCTCTCTGCACGCTATATTTCAATGAAACGTTTCTGGAAAAAAATCAACTAACTCTAGCTTCTTGGGCCTTGACATCTGTAACTAGCATCTTGTTGCTTCTGTCACTTCTGTTTCCCTTTGGAGCTTCTCAGTGGGAAGTGTTCCACCTTTAATTCTGAAATACCTCTACTAAGCTCAACCTTCTTACCTGCCTAATTTTGTAATTTTTTCATGGCTACTGGAGGGCAGAGCCAACGTGGTTTGAAGAAGAAAAGGTTCTACCATTTACAGTTTTGAGTCCTTAAGCAATTGCTTGTTCAATGTGACTTTGAGGGTCTCTACCTGGGTAACTGGGGTCATAATGGCTGCTCCATAAGGTTATGATTACTCCTCATGAGGACTGCATGAAACAATGTGTGCAAACGCCATCAGAAATCCTAGCATAAAGGTACTCTTGGAAACCTGACTTTTGCCCTTAACTCCTCCCCACATTGCCCATTCTGCTTGGATCTTCATCTAACATGAATCACATCAACACTAGTATATAAAACAATAATATTCCCCACTACCTGGGAATTCCCGGGAAACCCCCATTGTCCATATTTTCTCTTCTGCTGCCGTAGTTGAAAAGCATCAATGCTAGGTTAATTACATCTACCACAAATGACCAAGTCTAACCTCAGCAGGGCTCTTAGTGCAGTTTTATCATCCCCCTACTGATTCCTCATAGGTGTATATGAAAACATTCCCACTGCTCACAAATTCCCATTTCCATGTCTATCCTCTCACTTTTACCAAAGATCCAATTTCCTACTTCACCGGTAAGATAAAGGTCAATTTGAATTCTACCAACTTCACCCCTTTCATGCCTCAGGAGGCTTCTTTGTCTCCACTTTTACCTATCCATTTTAGTGTCTCTCCTCATTTTGTTTTGTTTTTTTCTCCTCCACTCTAGTTTTTTTTTTTTAAAGACCTTGATAATTTCAGTTATACCCTCACTCATTTACACCTTTAACAACTTGTCCTCCATGACCTTCACTGTTTCTACTATACACTCATTTATGTTTTTCCCATCCTACAACCTAAAAGCTTTTCTTTAGGCCCTGCTTCAACGTTATCACATCATTCTTCTTTTATTGCCACCTTCCAGAGCAATAATTTTAAATTCTAGTTCCACTTCTTCACCAGCCCATCAACCTTCAATATCTGTAGTCTTGCTTCTGCTCCCTCCATTCAATGGCAACTGCTTTCTCTCTCTCTTTCTCTCAAAACCCAGGGGCCTCCTGAATGTGAAATTTAGTGGGCACTTCCTATTTATTTTATTTTTTAGAGGGCACTTCTTAGTGTCCATTGACACCTGTCACACTTGACTTAGTGACTCTAATCTCTCCTTTAATCTCTCCTTTGGCAACTTCATTTACTTCCATGTCTTTCTATCTTATTTTCATTTTGATAGCTCCCAAATCATTGTCCCTGATCTGTTACTGAAATGCCACATCTACGTTTCCAGCTGACTAATGCATCTTACCACATCATTATTCTACTTTTACAAATTCGAGCTCATCATAAAATAGATCGTTTTATGGAATAAGCATTGTTCAAGGCATCTGATTTCCCCAACTGGCTATTCCACTAACTTGCAGAGTGATCATAGACAAGTCATTTACTCTCACTGGGTTTTCTTCTACATGGAACAAAGGGACTGGGCATAATCATAATGACTTTAATAGCTGTGAAATTCTATAATGCTATGTTTAAAAAGATAAAGCCATAATCTTCTTCCCACCTACAATCTTCCCTTTTCCCTGACTTCCATATTTTTTATTAATGGTATCCACATTCCCATAGTTATCTAAACTTAAAATCTCTGCTTTATCTTCCATGCTTCCTCTTTTTCTCAGTTTCTACAACCTACCAGTTAGCAGGCTCAGTGGATTCTACCTCAAAAATATCGATTGCATCCAGTCCCATCTCTCCCTTTCTCTCATTATAAATTATAGTCAAGCCCTCATTTAACCAACCAGGGCTTTTGCAGTCACTTTGTCACTGGTCTCCATGTTTTATACCATCAAAAGACTGATTTTCTTCATACGTGACTCATTACATCAAGTGCCAGATGAAAAAATCTTTAATGACCTTTCTAATACATCCAAATACCTTTATTTGGTGTTCAGGGTTCTTTCTAACCCAGGTCCAGCATCACGTACTCTTCTCCTTTACTCAAATCTCAGCTGCAAACACAGGGATGGATTTGTTCCCCAAGTTAAGTCCTGTTATTTTCACCACAATCTCCTGGTTTGTGCTGTTTTCTCTGCATGGATGATGTTCTCTGTAATCCTTTATTGAAATCCTTGCCACCAATCAAGTCCCAAGTCAGATGGAACTTCTACTTGACGTCTTCCTTGAATCCCAAGGCTGGAAGCCATCTATCCCTGCCCAGAACACCAGTGCCATCATGCTCTTCTGCCGCGACACTTTATCATGTTCTGAGCTGATTTAACGTGATTTATATATACTCATTTTTCATTATCTGAAGGACAGAGGCCATGTCCCCTTTGTACCCAGATCAGTACTTCTGCTGTAGGCTTACAATAGAAAGGGGATAAAAGAATGAATTAAGTACTTAATATTGTACCTTGTGTATGACAAAAAAATAAAAGTCACAGGAAATATGACCGTAAGGAGTTGTGGGGGAGACAAATCACTACCCAAGGAGACAGTTAGAAAACAATGTAAGATATTCTAACATATCAACACCAAATTGAATTGGCTCTGCTTTAGATTCAGAGTTTGTTCCAACTCAGCTCCAAGTAACTGGATGGTATCAAACATAAATTGCCCTGGGTTACTTTTCTTATGAGTAAACTGCAGAGTTGTCCAATTTAGCCAAAAAACAAACAAGACGAAGACAAACAAAGACAGCCAGTTAAATTTCAATTTCAGATAAATAATATATTTTTTTAGTTCTTATACTATAATCTGTCCTTATACTAAAAAATTATTTGTTATTTATCTGAAATTCAAATTTACTGGGTATCCTGCATTTTATTTGGCAGTCCTCAATAAGGGAACTGTTGTTAATCATCTCTAAGGCTGACTACTCCAATATTCTACATTCAACAGCATTTTCAGAGAAAAGAAAGATAAAACTGTGCTGTTCCCTTGGCTTATAATTCCTTTCCCCTAGATCTCTGCACTCAGCTTTTAGCTCAGTTATAGATGCCATAAAACCCTTTTGATTCTCCTATCCAAAACAGCACCTTCTTATCCTTCCAGCTCCCTTCTCTGGTCACCCCTTATCCCATTAACTTGTTTTTTTTTCATTATCTGAAATTATCTCCTCCGTTCTTTTGGGCACATGCTTATTGCCTGTCTCTCTCTGTCACTAGAATGTAATCTTCAGTGAGAAGGGTCTTTACTATCCTGTTCACTGCTGAGTCCCCAGCACCTAGAACAACAATGGCAGATACATGAAACACTTAAAAAACCAAAAAAATACAATAAGTGCTAAAAATGAATTTTTTGGCCAAAGAGGACTAATGGGGTCCAAAGGAAGAAAGCTGAGTATGGGTTAATGTGGTTAGGAAAGGTTTCTTGGAGGAAGTGGGATTTTAGCAATGCCATAGAGCACTGGTTTGGGGGGAGAGTGTCTATCACCTGAATAAGCTTAGGAACATTTGCAAGCTATACAAGTCCCTGCCCTGCCCCACCTCCTCATTGGGCCTATCAGAATTTAGGGTGGTTGATAAGCACTATGTCTAATGTCAAAAGGCTCCCCAGATGATTCTGATATAACCCCTCTACCCCATTGGAGAACATCTTCCACAAAGGATGGGTAGGATTTGGTTAAGCCGAAAGCCTTAAGAACAGAACGATGTGAACTGAGCACAAAGAGAAGAAAAAGAGCATAAACTCTCAGGTGGTTTGAAAGTACTGCTCAGATTGGAATAGAGTTAAGGAATTTGTGCTTCAGCTTGTAGGCAAAGGAGAACAAAGGAAGGATTTTCAGAAGGAAATAAAATTGTAAATTGCTACCTATACGTTACACCAGGATCAGGAAAGTCTGAGGAACCAAACACAGCCTACTGCCTATTTTTGTAAGTAAAGTTTAACTGGAGCACAGCCATGTCCATTTGTTTACACACTGCCTAGGATGCTTTTGCCAAAAGTTCAGCACAATGCCTGTAATACTCAACCCTTGTCGAGCTCTCCATGTCCTTTAAGATTCTGCCATTGCAGAAATGGCCTTGCAGCCAGGACTCCACTAATTCATTTTATGTGATGATTACATTTATGCATTCATTAATTCCTAGATACTTGAAAGGATTTGGGATATACAGGTTCTAGGTTAAAGTGCTGGGTTCTGTATTTACCCGATTTGTGAGTCCTACACCCTGCTCATCATCTACCATGATTGTCATACTCTGTCGATATGTGGTTCTGATAACATATATCAGTGGTATTGTAGGGTCTTCTAATCTGGAACCAAATAGGGAGATACAGTTATAAATAGCCACATAGCAAGTTCAAGTCTCTTCTTAGGAGCTGATATCTGACAGAGGATTGGTATGAAGCTTGGTTCCCAGCAATAGCACCAGACACATGAGCAGGCAGGGTGTCATGGCTAAGTTTTCCAGTAACTCCAAAAATATCTACTCTCACCTCTTTCCCCATAGAGTTACACAAACACTAACTTCCATCCTTATCACACTTTTAGTCCTTTCCCAACTCTAAGTCTTACTTCTGGGAATAACCTAATGTTTTAAGCAAATGGCTATAGAGTTTGGTTTCCTGAGAGCCTCCTCCTGGAAATGGTGCTGCTTTAGATGGCTTTAAGAGAGCTTTCCATCTTCTCCTACCCCCAAGGGTAATGTGGAAGCAAATTCCCTTTTGGTTACAGTAGATTACGCAGCATTTACTCAAGAACTATTTATCCAGACAGAGCTTATCATCTTATATGTTGGGGTTAAATGGTGAAAAAATAACCACTAGTGAATGACTTGTAAATAACTAGTTTTAGTGCCTAGAGAGTGATATTCCAATATGGGTAATTTAATTAGAGTGGTAAGGATAAAGTGGTGATAATCACTGGATACCACATAAGCCTAAAGAATGGTCACCTAACAAAGTCTTGGGGACTTCTTGGAGGAAGTGGTGTCTAAGTGGTAAGCTGAAGGAGCTACATAGATCAAGAGGAGGTGGGAGCCAAACAAGAGAGGTGGGAGCCAAACAAGCCAAAACAAGAGAAGTTCTAGAGGTCCAGAAAGAATAGAAGACTGGAGTCCCGTGTCAATAATACACTATAAACAGTTGCTGATTACCTGAGGATAGCTAAAAAGCTTTGTGGTAGATTCTCATCACTCTCTGGTATGTCGCATAAGGAAACGAGGGCTTTGGCGTATATTCTACTTTTTATACTGCCACCACTGTTTTTGTGTGTGAGCTCTAGACATTGCTTAACCTTTTAGAACATCAATTTTCTCCTTTGTCAAATCTCACTTGTCTCATTTGCCAATAGGAATACCTGCCCTTGAAGGACTTTGCAGGAATCCAATGGCACAATGTGTGGGAAAGTGCTTTGCAATCTCTAATTCCGGCCACCATCCAGGCCACTCCCTGTTTCCACCCACCATTGTCCATCTAGATCCGCTCAGCAACTGCAAGCTACTTTTAATGTCATCTGCTGACAATAAATCAAATAAATCAAGAGCCCCCAAATCCAGATTTTTAGGTTCTCCCAGGCTACACAACACCATAGCCCACGTAATAGATAACAGTAAGGTGACCATCAGGGAAACTTACCAAACTGTCAATCTGTAATTCTTTATGTTTTTCTTGCTCATTTGACAAATGTGGAAACCAATGGGAAAGAGTCCCATGAATGTCACCCAGCTAGGGAGTGATGCTAAGAGCATCTGGTTTGTGGATGAACTGTGCATTTCCATCATCTCTTGCCTCCAAAGCCAATGGGTCCCTTCTGCTTCAGGACCTTCTCAAGTCCTCCAGAAATCAGTATAGGGACAGTGAACTGCAATCTGGAAGCAGTTTAGCTTTCCCCATTTTCACCCAGGGAAGCTGTGTCCTAATCCCTCCCTGCTTCTGGGCTTAGTGTAACTGAACAGTCCAAACCTCTGGGGTTTGGGAGGCTAATGACCACCTCCCAGACAAAGTTAATCTGGTGGATGAGCAGTAAGCTCCAAGCTTTAGCAGGAGATTTCTCTCGAGTTATAAACGCCCAGTGAACTCGCTACTTGTATTTCTCCCATCACAGTCATTCCCTAGGAGAAGTTCAGCAGGGATCCCTGTAATAAAAAGGTCTTTGTAACTCACATGGGTGTAAAAATCCAAACCAGTCATTTGGGAAAGGAACTCACTTATGCCCATGGGGAGGAAAGGCTAGGGGATACATTCATGACCTAGTTTTAGGTAGCATTTTAAATTAACTTTAACATTTTCATTTCATTGTTATTATTCTATCATGAGGTCACAATTATATGTTTGCAAGGAATTATTTCTTTAATATATCCCGTGTTTTTGAAAAATATTGGCAGGCAATCTGGTGTAGTTAAAAAAGAAAAGAGTACTGTCCAGTGGCAAAAAGATCAGAGATCTAGCCCCAGCTTTATCACTTGCTAGTATTGGGGATCTTGGCATGTCACTAAACTTCTCGGGGCCTCAGCTACCTCCTCTGTGACTTACGAGTCCTTTTTACTTCAGGATCAACTGAAGCAAGAATGACAGCACAAGAAGCATGAAAGTGACTTGAGGATCACGATATCTGACTCAGTTTCCCATAGCCCAAAACTTTACAGGACTGGGAACACAGCAGGACCTCAGGAAATACTTGCTGCTCAAATGAAGCTCCAAAATGGGTCCTTAAAATAATGAAAAAAAGTATGCTTAAATTATTAAAAATTACCAGTTGACAAAAATCTGCTTATCTGATATTGGTAGTCTGGTGTATGTGGCAGCCATGTGAGGCCCAGAAGAAATCTGTAGCTTGTACTGTGGCCCATTCATGAACAAATGGTTTTCTTCTGAGTGTTTCAGTGCACTACACCCGATGCACACACACATACACACACACACACACACACACACGCATACACATCCGTGCTATCTTTTACTAGGGAGAAAATGGAGACTACTTGAGGTATTAATAGCTTGATCTTCAGAGACCACCCATTTAAACATTATCCGTCAGTAATGTCATGTTTGGGTGAGAAAACCCAATAAAAAGAAGACTAGAGAATAGGCTGTTTATGAACAATACATTTGGATACTAGAAATGGAGCTGTATGTAACAAGTTGTGATTGCCCAATCCATCCAGGGCAGAGAGATTGCCCTGGCATAGAGTCATCTTCCTAATGGAACTCAGACCCTCTGGAAATCAAAAACATAGAGAAGGGTAAAGGCCTTGAGTGCAGGATCTGTGTCTTAAGTCACAGCTCCTTACACGCATGTAGGCATCTAACACATATTTGATGAATGTATTAATAAGTGAGGGACCGGGGAATGGAAAGAGCTCTGGACTGGGAGTCAAATGTGGATTCCAGCCCACATTCTATCATCAGCTATGTGAGCAGAGGGAAGTCATTCCAAATCTCTGTCCCTCACACGTGAAACGAGGAGACTAGATAAATCAGCAGCTCACAATCAATAAAATGCAGTGAATTGGCTGATCTCGGTGGGCAAGGAAAAGTGAGTCCAGCCAGAAGTGATGTTCCAGGCTGCAGCCAGGAATGTGGTCTGAGTGCTGACTAAGTGCCCAGAACTAAAGAGATAATATTCCATTCCATGATCAGTATCTCAGGAAGTCTTGTGAAGAGGGGAACCCAAATCACCAGAAAATGAATTTATTCAAGGAAGCCGTTAGCTTTGGCCAGTCACTCTGCTTGTTGTAGGATGAGCCTGTCACTCTGAGAAATGAAATAGGACCCTTGAAAGTCTTCTCACATGGCTAAAGATAAAAGCAAGAACAGTAGAGAGAAGACATCACTCTGGATGCCTGTGTTTGTGCACTAGAGCAAATGTCCTCAATATGCATTTGATTGCATTTTAATATTCATATCATTAGGAGTTTATATTATAGCATGTTACTTTTCCTTGTAATATTTCCATTCTGCAATCAACTTTATTATTATTAAAAAGTACTATAGGGAGAGTCAGAGGAGAAGCCGTGATGACACAACATTGCCGGCGTTGAAGATGGGAGGAGAGAGCCACGAGTCAAGGAATATGGGCAGCCTCTAGAAGGTGGCAAAGGCAAGGAACTGGAGTGTCCACTAGAGTCTCAAGAAGGAACCCTCCCTGATGACACCATGTTTTTAGCCCTGTGAAGCTGATTTTTGGACTTCTGACTGAGGAATATAAGAGAGGCCATGTCAATCGAATATCTCATGGTCTGCAAGGAGTTTCTGCAGTGCCACTGAGAACTTATGCAGATTAACCAATTGATGCTGATGTAACAGTGATAGGTTCTGGTCCTGGAGGATATGTTGCTGCTATTAAAGCTGCCCAGTTAGGCTTCAAGGCAGTCTGCGTTGAGAAAAATGAAACACTCGGTGGAACATGTTTGAACGTTGGTTGTATTCCTTCTAAGGCTTTATTGAATAACTCTCATTGTTACCATATGGCCCATGGAAAAGATTTTGCATCTAGAGGAATTGAAATGTCTGAAGTTCGCTTGAATTTAGAGAAGATGATGGAGCAGAAGGGTAATGCAGTAAAAGCTTTAACGGGTGGAATTGCCCACTTATTCAAACAGAATAAGGTTGCTCATGTAAATGGATATGGAAAGATAACTGGGAAAAATCAGGTCACCGCTATGAAAGCCGATGGCAGCACTCAAGTTATTGATACAAAGAACATTCTTATAGCCACAGGTTCAAAAGTCACTCCTTTTCCTGGAATTACGATTGATGAAGATACAGTAGTGTCATCTACAGGTGCTTTGTCTTTAAAAAAAGTTCCAGAAAAGATGGTTGTCATTGGTGCAGGAGTAATAGGTGTAGAATTGGGCTCAGTTTGGCAAAGACTTGGTGCAGATGTGACAGCAGTTGAGTTTTGGGGTCATGTTGGTGGAATTGGAATTGATATGGAGATATCTAAAAACTTTCAACGCATCCTTCACAAACAAGGATTTAAATTTAAATTGAATACCAAATTTACTGGTGCTACTAAGAAGTCAGATGGAAAAATTGATGTTTCTATTGAAGCTGCTTCTGGTGATAAAGCTGAAGTTATCACTTGTGATGTACTCCTGGTTTGCATTGGCCGACGACCCTTTACTAAGAATTTGGGACTAGAGGAGCTTGGAATTGAGCTGGATCCTAGAGGTAGAATTCCAGTAAATACCAGATTCCAAACTAAAATTCCAAATATCTATGCAATCGGTGATGTGGTTGCTGGTCCAATGCTGGCTCACAAAGCAGAGGATGAAGGCTTTATCTGTGTTGAAGGGATGGCTGGTGGCGCTGTGCGCATTGACTACGATTGTGTACCATCGGTGATTTACACACACCCTGAAGTTGCTTGGGTTGGCAAATCAGAAGAGCAGTTGAAAGAAGAGGGTATTGAGTACAAAGTTGGGAAATTCCCATTTGCTGCTAACAGCAGAGCTAAGACAAACGCTGACACAGATGGTATGGTGAAGATACGTGGGCAGAAATCAACAGACAGAGTATTGGGAGCACGTATTCTAGGACCAGGTGCTGGTGAAATAATAAATGGAGCTGCTCTTGCACTGGAATATGGAGCATCCTGTGAAGATATAGCTAGAGTCTGTCATGCACATCCGACCTTATCAGAAGCTTTTAGAGAAGCAAACCTGGCTGCATCATTTGGCAAATCGATCAACTTTTAAATTAGAAGATTATATTTTTCTGAAATTTCCTGGGAGCTTTTATAGAGGATTTACTTACATGGATGGAGCTGGAGTATGGTATGTGAACAGCTGTGTTTGAAACAAGGTGATCAAGTTATTTTAAACTTGGTTTTCACATTGGAAACAGTCATTAGAATAAGTTAAACACGTATAAACTGAACTGATGTAAAAAAAAAATGTACTATAGGAACTTTTGGCTACCATGAACACAATACTTTCCACTCTACTAAATGTTTTCATATCCATGTAAAAGGCTGCAGTGATGCCCTCAGAGGAACCATTCAGGGGTAGAAAGCGGAGATGATATCTCAGTTCCATCGTGTGGAACTTCTCCCTCAGTTTGTCAAGAAATGTTTGTAAAGTGGAAATTTAAAAGATGTCAAGTGCAACATTCACCTGACTGGACACATACAGGTTTACCTGGAGTACCCTAAGACCGTGCTGTTAGTGGAAAGAACACAAGTTGTGAAAGCTTGGGTTCAAATCTGGGCCCTGCCCCCTAGGAGTTGTATGACTTCGGACAGATGACTGAATTTTTGTTATGGGCAGCCTATCTTTAATTTAATGCAATAATCTTCTCCAGAGTTTCTGTGTGAGGATGTAAAAGACTGAAACACGTAGCATGTAGTAGGCATTCCATAAATGTTAACCCTCCTGTTTTCTCCAGAAAGCTCTGCCCTTCTGTGGTCTACCTGTCCTCCAACACTGAACCAACTAAGTGAAACCTATTAGTTAGTCAGGCATGCTTCCCCTTCTCTTAATTCCACCTACCAAAATATGTCCTATTTTCCCCCAAATATATTCCTCCTCCTACTTTCAAAAATGTAATGAAGAGCCCCACCTAGTCTGATATGACTATAGTAACTTAGGGGTAATCTTAAGTTTGAAAACAGAAGTCAGTGTGAGAACAAAAGTATACTAGTATATTGTTCCGTTGATGGACTTAAGATATTAAATTAATATAGTGTCATAGGAGTTACCATTCTTTTTTTGTATACACTCTGTTATTATATATCTGAGGAATTTATGATAAGGAGCACACTTTGGAATTCACACCTAAATTCACTAACAAATGAATAAAATAGTTTTTGGCAGACTTTTACATATAAAAGAGTAGGACAACCCTGTTATTACCATGTGAAATATAAGGTAAACAACCATAATGGACTAATAATCTGGATCATTTAACCCTACTACTTAAAAGATTCTTCAGTAAATACTACAATGAAGTGGCTTTTGGCATGAGAAAGTTAAGTTTAGAACATTTTGATGTGGATCTTTTAAATGAAGCAATACCATCATTTTATTTGTCCTGTTTTGTGGAAGACTTTGAGAATTGCTTCTTAAAATTTCTTTCTTTGTTTTGTCTTTCTGGTAGAAATGTAGTATTGAGAAATGTCCGTGAGCTAATGAAATTCAAAAAAGCTTAAAACGATACTTTCATTATTTGGCACAAGATACTCAGGAAAGTACTGAAAATAGGAAAGGCCCAAAATGAAACCTAGGAATACAAACATCTATTCATGAAATGGGAAACAGTAAGGACATTAGGCAATAATGGATTTTCCATCCTTATGGATCTTACACAAGATCTCTGCAGAGGAAAAGAATGAAACAACTCTAGGAACACAGAGAAATTCAGTCATGTTTCCCAAGACCCTGAATCAGAATCTGTGTGAGTCTATCTAATACGTAGTGAATGATGATATGGCTCATGGATGTCTAACAAGAAAAGAGACAAGAGAAGAAGAAAGAATCAAACGCCCATACATGGCAACTCAAAAACAGAACTGAAGGACCTCTACAAAATCAACCAACCTTGCAATGACTAAACTTCATTCTAGACTAACAGCACGAAATACAACATTCTTCAGGAAGACAAATGTTTCTACCTGCATCTTGAATCGTTGAATGTCAGGCTATGAAAGTGTCCTCTCACAGGTAGGAGCCTAACTTCTGACCAAAGAAGTTATAAGGAATTATCATGCACATCATGCATATTCCAAGGAATCCTGGCAAAACTTGATAAGATATTCACAGGAATAAGAGCTGCTTTGAATTACTGAGGGCCTATTGAGAGCAGCAAAATTTTCACCTATGCAGCAAATATGTGCCAGCCATTTTTCTAAGTCCATGACAAGGTACCGAAGTGACAAAACTTCCTGCCCTCACGGAGCTTATGTCCCATTATTTAACATCTACACAATCCTAACAACAGCCATAGAAGGTCATTATTGCAGATGAGGGAACTGAGATTTTAAAAAATTGAGTAACTTGCTTAAGGTCACAGAGCTTGTAACCAACGGGCCAAAATTCAAATCCAGTTCTGTGCAGCTCCAAAGCCTGAGTTTTCCACCTGCTTTGCTACACTATATCTTATGAGCAACAGCAAAAAGTTTCTGAGGGTCAGCACATCTACTGCAACTCAGGTGCATATTTTCCACTAAAGGATACTCATTTCTCGTTTGTGGTAAACAGACCACAACTTACCAAGGAGGCAGCAACTCAGTACTATGTGCCGACCAACAGGCAGGCTCTCATTCATCCAAAATTTATGAACCAGGTATGTGTCAAACCTTAGACCAGTTCCTGGGGATATAAGACACAGCCTTTGCTTTCAGGGAGTCTAGTGGGAAAGAAAAGCATATAAATGGATCACCATAACATAGCAAGATGAGGCTGAGATAAAGATAAGGATGTCTCCAGGATGCTTGGGAGAGAGCAGAAAACAGGTCAACACAGGCTGAGGGGAAGGACTTTTGAGCCCTGGGTTGAGTCTTAACCAGATGGAGTTAGCTTGGTTCAGAAAAGGGAGGTGGAGTGAGAAAGCTCTAAAGTGCTTTGAGTAGAGACAGAGAATGACACGTGCAGGGAAGTGAAAGAGAGCATGGTGCTCAGGAAACTGCAAGTATTTTGACATGTGGGGTGGAGTGAGAGGGATGCTTCTGAAAATGGGCTGTACTGTATTTGAGCAATGTGTGTGTGTCTGGGGGAAGGTGTTGCAGACAGGAAAGAAACTGGGGAACATATGTAGAAATCCAATAATAAGTTATGAAATCTATTTAATGGGTCTTGGCCAGTATTTATTTAAACAACAAAAGACTAGACTAGAATAGAAAACATAGGTATAACACATGTAGTAAGATATTGTTTTATAAAACACACGCATATGTGGAGACTCAGTCTTGATGTAAACTTTATGTCTTACTGCGAGTCATGGCCCAAAAAGTTCTAAACCACTGGTCCAGTCTATCTTTTCCAAGGGGCAGACTGTCCCCTTTGGACCTATTCAACGGGGCTCCCTTGTAGGACCTACTATCTATCTATTCCTGTCAGGACACAAAGAGAGGTCACTTGGAACAAATCTGTCCCAGTTTCTTAAATACTTTCCATACTCCAAAGTCCATGATCTAATTCTAAATCTCAAGTGCTCAAACAGATAAACTCCAATGACCAGGGCTATTTCTGAAAAGCAATTAATATTTCCTTTGAAGAAGTGAGAAGAAATACACACACAAAATGAAGCTTCAAATGACTCCAAGAAAGTTTGGGGCCAGCAAAAAGTTCTATGACCCAGCTATGTTTTCCACCAAATGAATCACCCAGGTACAAAGCCAATACCTTTGAGTCATGAAGCACATGTGTTGTATCTTTGGATTCTTTTCCTGTACACAGGGATTTTCCCTAAAAAACTTTTTTGGATTTTATTCCTCACTTTCTCTTCTAATTCAATTTCTTGCCAGTTTCTCTGCTCTTCGATTTTTCCTTTACGATGTCTAATCTTGTTTCTCTCCTCTTTTGTCTCATCAGTCTGAATTAATAAAAAAAGTTCACATGCAAAGAAAATCCGTATAAAATACAGCTTTAAAAAAAAAGAACTTAAGATGTTATTGTTTCTTTCTTTTAAATGTATTACCCATTTGTTTGTAAAGCACATGAGTTAAAGAGATCCCACAATATCAAGTGCTGGGGAAATTGATAACATGAGAAATTCTTTTCACCTGCAGGGAAGTGAGGGTGGAAGAAGAGGAAACCTTTTTGTGGGACTGGCATTTGAACAGCTCTTAAGAAGATGGGAGGAATTGGATATGCACAGACGGTATTAGGGAGAGATCAAAAGTGCGACAGAAAGATGGGAAGCTTGGGATCCGAATTTAAACTGTAATGAAAATAAAGTTTTATAATTTAACCCTCAAAAAATAAAAGAGTTAAAGAGAAAGTTAACCGAAGTAGTTTAATAAATACTTCTTCATTAAATTATCTGGTTAATTTAGGCTAGTAAGATATTAGAGATTGATAGTTCAAGTCAAAAATTCACTTCGGGCCTAAATTAATTAGATTGCTGGCCAATATCAGTAGAATTAATCAGAACTCGTGTTTTGTGGGTCAGCACACACATTTGTTTATGAATCAACAATCAGAAGTCAGTGTTGGAAATGACTGACTCTCTCTCAAGCCCTGACGATTTATCCTTCTCTAAGAATACATCTCTCTTCTTTGAGCTATAAAAACACCAATTGTTTTTGGGAGGCGATTTTGTACAACCATAGATTTCTTGAACTTGAAAACAACCTTAGAGATTATCTGGTCCAGAGTTTCTCAACCAGTTGTTTTTTTTTTTCTACTGGTTTTATAAGGTTAAAAGCATAAAAGATCACATACCTTGCCCTTATGTAGATTCAGATGGCCCTTTTGTTGGGATTCTATGCTTTTTATATCCGTATTGGCTAAGAAGAGTTTGTGAAGCTTTATTTTCTGTGGTTTCTGAAGATATTTTTCTTCTCTTTTTTAAATGAAAAATTGAATATGCTTTATTAAATATGTATAAAACTTGGGAATCACTAAGGTAGTCTAATTCTCCATTTTACAGACCAGGAGAATGAATCCCAAAGATGATAAATGATTTTTCCCCATGCTCCATCCTCCATGGACCTGGTACAGGATATGCATAGCAGATGCCTAATAAGTAGCCATTTCAACCACCTTGAAAATGCCCATAAAGGAAAAAAGTGAGTAAGGAAGTGAGTGACAAGAAATCATCCATTGAGTTACCATCCCAAGGGTAACATTTGCCAGAGAGGGTGATTTTCCAGGGGACTTCAGAATGTGTCCTTAATTTCTGTCCCATTTTAGTCATTCTGCCAAGAGCCCAGCAGCAGATAGCTGCTGCACATGAGGGGACATTTGTCCAAACAAGTGGTGTAAAAACAAAGCTGCTTTGTTTAGAGCGCCTCGGTGCTCCTCCCTGCTCCCTCCCTAGCCTCAAGGACCTCAAAAAAGGTCATTTTGTGAAGTTCTGGTGTGTACATGAGTAAACTTGAATCATCATATGTCACAATTGGAACCACTCAGCCAAATGCCACAGACCAGATTACCATGGCATCCCCAAATAGGTTATTATGGCAGGTCTGGGCTACTGGGTCACCAGGATACTCCAGCTGGGTTTGTTTTTCATCTTACCCCCAGGGAGCTCTGGTCCATTGCAAACATCTATACCTAAAGCCATTGGAAAAATATCTTGAATCCATTCAAATTTACTTAGAAAGAACAGAGGGACAACAGGAATATTTATGTTACTTTTCAAATTATGTAGAATTAGTGTGTCTGAGGGAGTCTTGGGCACAGATCACATCCAAAAAGGTAGAAGGAAGGGGGGCGTGAGTTGATTACCTGAGTAATTTGGACACTTAAAACAATAAGGAGAGAAGAGCATATTTGATATGGGTCAGGTATTTGAAATACATATGTTCACCAATTAAATCAAAATTATGGAATACTTATTCAACTTTCCAGCTCATTCCATTTAATAACCAGAGCTATCATTCAATGAGCATCTACTAGTTGGCAGGTATGTACTTGATGCTTTATGTGGATTGTTCTGCCATCCTTGCAAATTCAGTTTTGTAAACTTTATCTTTCAAACTGCTAAGTAGTGAAGCTTTGATTTGTTTCCGTGGTTTTCTGTCTCCAAATGATGACTTGGCCTTCAAAAGCTCTAAATTCTCAACTCTCATTTTCCCTTTTAGTAACTATGTGACCTTGGGCTAGTTACTTAACCCCTCTCCATTTCATTTTCTTTATCTTCAAAATAGGGTTAATGATAGTCTCTAAGAATTTGTTATACGTGAAAAGGGCACATAAAGCCCTTAGCTGGCACAGAGTAAGCATTTGACCTGTTGTTGGCTTTTATCATTATTGTAATGATAGCATATTATTAGTTTATCCGCAAATAACCTGGACAGTTAAGATGCCCAGATGCTGAGACTAAAATTTTCAAATTGACCTCAATTATCTGGGAATTTTTTGTAAAGGACAATTCTCAATTCATAATTATGTGGTGGGAAAAGATCAGGTCATTGCCAGTCCTTAGAGCCCACAGAGCTCAGCCTATGCTGTGTCACATGTATCAACACATTTGACTTCAGGGAAAATTATATTAACGTAGGTCACCAGGCTTGCAAAAACCAACAACCATAAACCCTTCTCTTTAATAGGCTGGTTGCTATGAAAAGAGGGAAATTTGAATAAAAGCCATCAATTCTATAAATACCCCCAATGAATTAATCCCTCATTTTGAGAGCATGGGAGAGTAGAAATCGGTCTCAACATAGTTGAAAACAAAATTCATGTGTTTTCTGAATAAAATTTATAGAATGATGGCAGTGTATGATAACATGAATATGCACAGTGGTTTGATCTGGCAAGGCTGCTCACTGATTTGCTGCTATAATGTACTTGTTAAAAGAGCCTAGATCCTGGAGTCAGGCTTTCTGGAATCAACTCATGGCTTCTTCACTTGATAGCTTCCTGATATTAAAAAAATTACTTAATCTCTTTAAAGCTCATTTTTCTTATCTGTAATACAGATATTATAACAATACATACCTCACTGTGTTGTTTTAAAGATTAAGGGACACAGTGCATAGTAAAAAAGCACTTTGCCCCGATCCTGATATAGAGTAAGTGCTCAGTAAATCTTAGCTCTTACTGTTTGTTGTCAATCAAAAGCTTTCTGTGTCAAGTAAAGACTGTGTACCTCTTCTGCACTCATGAGAGCTTGGCAATGGGGAGAGCTAATGGTGATTTCTCAGGTAAAGGAGGTGCCCTTGTTGCTGATGGAAACCTGTGGAAACAGTGGGATAGAGCATCCAGCTTGGACTCCTTTTAAGTATAAGAGTCAAAATCAGCCAGTGCATGTCTGTCATCATCCTGGTGGGCTGTGGTAGCTCATTCTATATATCATTCTCTCATGGAGGCCATGGTTCCTCCCTCTGAGCAGGGGCAAGAGTGGTAGTGGGGTAGGGGCAGGGTTCCTTGTGGCCAAGTCTCAAAGCAGCTTCATGAACATTTATTAAGAGCTAGGGTGCTAGTAAGGGATTCTAGTATATTTTATTACTCCTGGCATTGGAAATTACCCCTGCTTCTAAATTAAGCATCAATTAAGTCAGGCCACTGAAGTATGACTGCTGAGTGATGTAAAGACCCACTTGGATTTTGTGTTACATTCACTTTAAAATATATATATATATATTTATTTATTTTATTTTTTAGCTGCATCAGGTCTTAGTTGCGGCATGCAGGATCTTTCATTGTGGCGCGTGGGCTCTTCACTTCGTTGCGGTGCGTGGGCTTCTCTCTAGTTCTGGCACGCGGGCTCCAGAGTGCGTTGGCTCTGTAGTTGCGGCACGCGGGCTCTCTAGCTGTGGCTCGCAGGCTTAGTTGCCCCACGGCATGTGGGATCTTAGTTCCCCGAACAGGGATCCAACCGGAGTCCCCTGCATTGCCTGAAGGATTCTCAACCACTGGACCACCAGGGAAGTCCCAGATTCACTTTTTATTGATGATTTCAAATCTCAAATGAACTCCCAATACTGCCTGGAAGTCCCAATGAGTACTTACTTTCTGTGACACTATGTCCTACCTTTTCCCTTCTCAAACCTCCCATCTGCCTTCCACTCCACAATGTAAACTATCAGATGAGAAAGAACTCTCTAAGTTTTAATTGAGTATGTGTAAGAACCTATCTCAAAAGATTGTTATGAGGATTAAATGAGTTAATAAATGAAAATTACTTAGAACATTACCTGGCACATAATAAACTCAATAAATATTAGCTATAAGGATGGTGATTATTTCCTGTGCCTAAAACTATCTCCTCCTCTTTCACCTGAAGAGGTGTCCCTGCTCCGGTCAAAAGGCAAGCCCTCAACCTACTTTCTGGATCCCACTGCCCTTTACCTGCTCTAGGATTGTTCCCTTGATTATTTCCTTTCTCTTTCCATCAGTAACCTCTCCTTGTCTCTGAATTCTTTTCAGCAACATACAAATATGCTTTACCATCCTCAAGTGTTCAACCCGCTGTGAATCTGGCTTCTAACCTTATAAGTCCCATAAATCTACTCTTGTCAAGATCATCAATGACTTCTGTGTTGCCAGAACCAGTGGTCACTTTTCTATTCTCAACCTACTTCAACACAGCTGATGGCTGTCTCCTTCTCAAAATACTCTCCTCACTCAGGCTCTGTGATACCATGTTCTCCATGGTTTCCTCTTACCTCTCAGATCATTCTTTCTGAGTCTTCTTCCTGATCCCCTCCTTCTCTACTCAGAATCTCAATGCCGTCATTCTCCCTGGATTTGTATACTCCCTCTACACTCTCATTCAAGCCCACGGATTTATTCACAATTTATATGCTGAAGACTCCAAATATGGATCTCTAGCCTAACCTTTCCTATGCTGACCTGACATCTACTCAAGGATGCATCACAACACTCAAAATTAGCATCTAAAACCAAACTCTTGTCTTCTTTCCCACCCCACCTTCCACAATTTCCTCCTCTAATCTTATCTATTTTAGTCAATGGCAACAACACCATACAGTGGCTCGAGCCAGAAGCCTGAATTTCATTCTTGACGCTTTTCTTTCTCATAGTGTTTCTACTTTTACCTCTCCCCATCTAATCCATTAGCAAGTCTTGTCTATCCCATCTCCAAAATATATGGCAAATCTGTCCATTTCTTTGTGTCCCTGCCTCTCTACCATCCAGGACTAAGGAAACATCACCTCTTTACCTAGACTGCTTCAATGTTCCTCTCACTTCCTCTTTTCTTTCCAATCCAACTTACTATCTACATTGATGCCTAAGTGAGTTTTAAGAAGTTATATAACATTTTCCCTTCTACTTTTTGGTGCCTTTCCGGTTCGCTTTAATATAGTCTTAACTCCTTACTATCCCTTACAAGGCCCCACAAGATTAAACCCCTGCCCATCTCCAACCCCATTTTCTACCTGTTTCCCCCAGGTCACTCTGCTCCAGCCACACTGGCCTTCTTTCTTAAATACACCAAGCTCAAGATCTTTGAACATTCCATTTCCCTGCCTGGAATAGTCTCCCCTTTTTTCTTCTTAGCTTTCTGGCTTCAGGTGAAATGTCCCCTGCTTGGAGAGATATTTTCTCACCTAAACAACCTCCCCTTCCTTCCCATTATTTTCTACCTCTGTGCCCTCTTAATATACTTCAAAGCACTTATCAGAATTTGTTTACTTTTCAGTTCATAGTCTGTATCTCCCTCCTGGTCCAAAAGGGGTAAGGTCCATTTCTATTTTATTCACCACTCCCTAATAAAATGTCTGATACTTAGTGGAATCTACAAAATACTTGCTCAAAAAATGAGTGAATAAATAAGCAGTCATCAAAGTCTTAATTTGAGCAGTTGAAACGCTAGAAGAATTGAAGCAGAGTTTTGGCCAAACTCACTTAAAAAGCTGGACCACGACAAATTATTCTTCCAGAAAGTGGTGCCAAGTCCTGTTGATGATGGAGCATCTTGTGACTGTGATTGGATTTTTCCTCCCTCCAGTTTATGCAGATTATATGCCTCCTCCGTGAACTCCTTAACCCTGACTATTTAATTCCTAACCAAGAGCCAACTTTAATTCCCTGTCCTTGATGAAACCCCTCCCCGTATTGCTAGCCCACGAGGTCCTCGTGATCCTCAGAAAACTTAATAGCACTCTCTTAATAATTATATTCCATTTTGTGCATTTTTTAATGAGCCAGGCACTGGCTTAGGAAATGAGGATCAAATATAAAGTTCTTTGAACTAACATTTATTCAGCATCATTTGAACCAGGTTATGTTAAGCATTTTACAACATCAACACTCATTAATTCCCATGCAAACCCATTTTCTATTTATATTTTATTTATTTATTTTTATTTAACAAATATTTTTACAGCACATACTATGTGCCAGGCCCTCGTCTAAGGACTATACAGATGTTCATTCATTTAATCCTCACAACAAACCTAAGAGGTAGGAAGTATTACAATATTATCCTTACTTGATAGTGTGGGAAACTGAGGCAAAGACAAGTTATTTGCTCAAAACCACAGAACTAATAAATGACAGGTTGGAATTCAGGCGCAGACAGAGGGACTCCAGAGTCTCCATCCTCAAACATCATTCTGGACAACTTCCTAATGCCTATCAGGCAGGTGTGATTACTCCTGTACCACCCCGGTGGGGGACTCTGGACTCACAGGTTAACTTTGCTAGGGTTCCACGGTTAATTTAGGTATTCAACAGCAAATATTTATAGAGTGTCTAGTAAACGTCAGGCACTGTGCCGAGTTCTAAGATACACCATGTTTAAACAGACTTGTCCTCTGGGAGCTTACAATCCCGCTAATTCACGGGCAATGGGGAATTTAGATTTGAGTGTTTCTGACTCTAAAATTTATGACCTTTCCGTGATCCCATTCTAGTAGAGTTACATCAAATTGAGTTCAGACATGAGCCTTCAACACACAGGTGGTGAAGGTGGGGCAGCTCTGAAAGGCTTCACTGAGGAGGAAACCACCTCTTACCACTTTTACCATTATTTAAATGATTAAATGTTTCACATTGAAGTATTCCCATCCTTACTCACTGCAGTCTCCTCGAGGGCTGGGACCCTAATTTAATATTGTTCACAGTGTTTGGGACAGTGCTACACATTAGCGTCAGTGTCCAATAAAGGGATCGTGAATGAGCTCTGACTGGGTGAGCTCTCGAAACAGTGAACAAAGCTGGCAGAAGTAGTTTTGCTACATGTAAGATTTCTTCAAGCTTCTTCAGACTTGAACACTTAATTACCATGGCAGACACACACTAGCTTTTTCTGGCTCTTTGGGGACTGTGACTCAAAGACTGAATGCCATAAAACCAGGAGGTGTTCTGAATAGTCTCCTTACCACACGGCCTGGATCCTATGCACTTCCAGATTCAATATTGTCCTCCCTAGGGAGCCTCACAGCCCCATCCGCTGCTACCAAGCCCTCCCGAATGAGGAGTCCTGACTTGGTGACCACAAATTGTCTCATGTTTATGTGGCCAAAATAGGCAAATTGAATTCTCACATTTTTTTTTTTCACCAGTGCAATGGGAAACATCCAGGGCCTTGGTCCTTGGAAACGATGAAAAACCAACCCAAATGTATAACAGAGCAAACACCACTGTTTGCCATGCTGTCTTGTTTGTTTGGGGGGAATGTGGATTTATTAGTAATAAAGTTTCTCCATGTGGCAGACACATCTGGGTCACAAAGTATCCGTCATAGAAAGTAACTCAGGAAAAACCCCATTCAGTCCTGCAGAGTCCGACATCTGCCAAGGCTGTGGGCTGTGTTTCTGCCTTTTGAGTTTTAACAGCATTTCAAAACAAAAGAGGAGATGTTAGGTGTGATCTCTCACCTGTGATTCAGAATTATTATTAACAGTGGTGCTCTTCATGGGAAAATGTAAAAAAAATCCCCAAAGTTTCAACTCCTTAAAGTTTCAACTCACAACCCTGAGCAGGCTGGTTCCCCAAATTTACACAGAAAGAAACGGACTAGTAGACTTCAATGAACAGAAGCACGTGGCATCTTCTGTAGAGACACATGGGCAAAGGAACAACATCTACATTTATTTATTTAGCACTTATTTATTTAACCTTCTGGCTGGGTTGGGCTGTTGGATTTGGTTTTACATCCTGAATTACAAAATTTATGATGGGAACGTGTGTCAGCTGTTTGCTGAAGGAAAGAAAGACCTCTGTTCTTTGTTTTAACTCATAGTAGAGCCAAGCATCCTACATGTTTATTTAGAGAAGTTAAAATATGTGACGAATAAGACTCTAATCCTAGCTGGCCTTCCTCTTCTACATCTTCTGTTCTTTCCTCCTGATTAAACCCTGGGCAGTCTCCTGGTACCTTCTGCCTGGACTGCCCTTTACCAGGTCTCCTCTCAAACCCCTCTAATCCATCTGGCCAACAGCTGCCAAAATCAGAATCTGCTAAGATTTTCTGAGAGCTGAGCACATGCCTGCTTTTGTATATAACGTGATCAAATGAGTATCCTACGCTTAATTTAATTCTCACAACCACTTTGTCACATAAGAAGGGTACAGTGTGAACAGGATCAGGCAGAAAGAGTTTCCAATCCTAGCTCCACTACTTCCCCCCCTCCCGTTTTATTGAGATATAGTTGACATACAACACTGTGTAAGTTTAAGGTGTACAGTGTGATGACTGCTACACATATATGTTGTGAAATGATTACCACAGTAAGCTTAGTTAACATATCCATCACTTCTCTACTTTTTTTTTTATCCTTTTTATTTTTACATCTTTATTGGAGTATAATTGCTTTACAATCGTGTGTTAGTTTCTGCTTTATAACAAAGTGAATCAGTTATACATATACATATGTTCCCATATCTCTTCCCTCTTGCGTCTCCCTCCCTCCCACCCTCCCTATCCCACCCCTCTAGCTGGTCACAAAGCACCGAGCTGATCTCCCTGTGCTATGCGGCTGCTTCCCACTAGCTATCTATTTTACATTCGGTAGTGCATATATGTCCATGGCACTCTCTCACTTTGTCACAGCTTACCCTTCCCCCTCCCCATATCCTCAAGTCCATTCTCTAGTAGGTCTGTGTCTTTATTCCTGTCTTACCCCTAGGTTCTTCACGACATTTTTTTTTTCTCTTAGATTCCATATATATGTGTGGCTTTGAGAAAGTCAGTAGCCTCATCTGTAGAGCAGGGATAAGAACAGGAATTCCTTCATAGAGTTGTTTTGGCTTTAAGAATAATTTTATTGAGGCTATTTTGCATGACACATACTTCACCTTTTTCAAGTGTACAATTCAATGATTCTTAGTAGATTTACTAAGTTGTGCAACCATCAACATAGATCAACTTAAAACCATTTTTACCACCCCAATATGATCCCACATGAACCTTTACTGTTAATCCCTGTCTCCTACCCCTGCCCCAGGTTTTGTCTTTGCTTTTTCTGGATATTTCATGCAAATAAAATACAATTTACGGTATCATACAATATGGAGTATCTCATGTCTGGCTTCTTTCACTGAATATAATACTTTTGAGGTTCATCCATGTTGTATGTAGCAGGTATCCTTAGTTTATTCCTTTCTACTGGTGAATAACATTTCATTGCATGGATGTAAGCACCTTTTTCTATCTATTCACCAGTTGATGGACAGTTGGGTTGTTTCCACTTTCTAGCTATTGTAAATAATGCTGCTAAGGACATTTGTGTCAAGACTTTCTGTGGATATATATGTCTTCAGTTCTCTTGTATAGATGCCTAAGAGTGATCATATGGTAAACATATTAAGTACTCATAGAGTTGTTTTGAGGCTTAAACATTACATAGAAATGGCCTAGCCCAATGCTACACAGGGAGCAGTGATCAATGAAAATTGTGGTTGTTTTTGCTGCTGCTCTTTTAAGGAGGTTTAATCTTGCTTACCATGTAGGTGAGGAGGCTAAAATAAAGCTCAGAAAGGGTTAACAACTTGCTCAAGATCACACAGCTAGTCCATGGAGGAACTGAAATTCTCTCATGATTTCTGACTCCAAGCCTGGCACTATTTCCTGCCACCATAGCAAACACACCACATTAACCATCCTGAAGAGCACAGCTCTGACAACGTGCTCCCCTGCAGAACAAATATCAGTGGCTCTGTGCTGCACGTAAAATAAATTTTCAGCTTGTGTGCTAGGTATACAAAGCCCCCTATTGTTTTCCCACCAATCTTTCCTCCCTACTCCCCCTATCCTCCCTTCACGAATCCTTCACAATGACTTTCCTTCCAATAACTCAGCCCACACTCTTTGGGCCACTATACCTTTGTTTGAGCATGATCTACTTTTTTTTTTTTTTTTTTATTCAAACAGAAAGTCACAAAAATTATAATATCCTCATCGGTTCACTCAGTCCCATGTAATTAATTTTTTTTCATCTTGATCTTTTGTTAGCACTTTTATGAATTCATCAGTTTTCCATTAGAGTTCTGAAAATGCTTCTTCATTCAGTTCAGCAGTATAGTCAGTTACCAGAAACCTGTACTTGTCAGAGTCTCTTCCATGAATTCCTTGATCTACTTTCTTGAACAGTATTTCTCAACTTTAGCCCTGTGAAGTCTTACCCATCCTTCAGGGCAGAGTTCAAATCATATCTCCTATACCTTCATCGTTCTAGTGGCTCAGGACAAAATTAACCCATATTAATGAGAACCTACTGTATAGCACAGGGAACTCTACTCAGTGCTCTGTGGTGACTTAAATGAGAAGGAAATCCAAAAAAGAGGGGATATGTGTATACATATAGCTGTACAGTATACAGTAACACAATACTGTAAAGCGACTACACTCCAATAAAAAAAATCATAAAAAATAACAATTATATAAACAATGAAAAACAATTAACCCATAGTCTCCTAATCCACTTAGTTATAACAGGTACTCAGTGAACACACTGACTTGAGCTGAAATGGCTAAAAGAAACTTAGCTGTGTAATGAAGGATCTGGCTATAGGAAATACTAATTTTTTTAAATTCAATAACAACTTATTTATAAAATTCCTAGATATAGCACAGTACAGAGTGTTATTTGTACCGAGGGTAGAAGCCCGTTCCTAACCACCGGCCTTCCTCTGAGTGTCCAGAGCACCCGTGCCTCAGGCAAATTCTTATCATATGCTATTATATAACCATTTATGTTTGTCTACCCCACAAGACTGAGCTCCTCAAGAGAAGAAACTGCGTCTTATTCACTCCTGTATACCCATCACCCAGCACAATGCCTGATTCATGTAATAGTGAGTCGTCACTGGGGGCTTTTAGAGTGAATGAATGAAACAATGAATGAAAAAGACGGTGAGTGAATGAGAGAATGTCTGATTTCAGAGTTCTAAAAGAGGTTTTTCCTTTAAGAAAGACTCTAACCTTCCCAATGGCCTACTGTTAACCCCTCTGCTTCCAGATGGCTTGCCTGATTAAGTCAATAAGTACATGTGCAGAATATTTTCCTCCTAAGTCCTTCCTTAACCCTTTCTAAACAACGGCCACTAGAAAGGAATATTTAAGGAAAAAAAGTTTTCAAATTATAATTATATAAGCTCTAAGACATAGTGACTTTTTCCTAAGTAGGCTGTTGGATTCTACCAAAGCAGAGGGCTTTGCCCATAGTACAAGCACTGTACATAGCTGTTGAATAACTGCATCCAGCAAACTTTCATTAAGTGCCAATGAACAAGACCCGGTTGCAACCTTCCCAGACTCCTGCCGTAAGGGGGCTAACAAACATATATAATAGTAACAAGAACAACAATTATGTATTCAGTCATTACTCTATGACTGGCACTATTTTAAATGTTTTATATGAAGTAACTCATTGAATCTTCGTAACAACTCTAAGAGGAAGGCATTAAAGATGAAGAAATTAGAATGAAGACTCTGAGGTATCAAAGCAGGTTTAAGAAGTCATTAGCCTGACAAGTAGTAGAACGGGGATCTAAACGCAGGCAGTCTGGCTCCAGAATCTCCCTATGAGAATGCTTTTAAGCTGGGTTGAAGGACCACCTCCCCTTCATTTTTGTTTCCCCAGCACTCATAAGGACTCAATGACCATTTGCTGTTGAATTGTGCCAACTACGGCTGGCAGGGATTAGGAAAATAATAAAGATGCACTGTGTTATGTAACAATAATATAGCCAAAGTCAGGGTGGGAATGCGTGGAGGTTTTGGAGCCAAACCCATGAGACCTGGGCTTGAACTCCAGAATCACCAGTAACTAGCTCAGAGGCTATTTCTTCTCTGACAAAAAAAATGATCCATCCCAACACCCACACACCACCATTTCTGGGCCAGGAGCCATTTTGGAAGTTTGAAGGCTCTGTAAGATTGGATTCTAGACTCAAAGACTCAAAATAATTCAAAATAAAGATGACTAAGTCTGAGGTTAAAAGATTTACCTCAGGTCACACACCTGGTTGGTACCAGTACTAAAATTCAGTTTCCTGAGTTCCAGCCCATTGCTCTTTCATTTAAGTCACACAGTTTCATTTGAGGTAGGGAAGTTGAACAAACACCGTAAGAGGCAAATTATTCAAAACGGGACTTTCCAGAGCCAGCCTAGAATTGGACAGCTGCCTCCTTGTGTTCAAGTGAGCCGAGCCCCAGTTTCACTACAGATCTGAAATCGAACTCTTGCTCCTTGTGATGTCAGAGGCCGGGATATCTTCCCAGCTATGAGTAATGGTCCAGAGATAATTGACCCACCACTCTGCTCTGTCCTAAAATTTCTCCCTTGCCTCCTCTTCCTGCCAGGTTGTCCTACTCAATACCCAAAAGAAATATCCTTCAGTGAAGAGGACTTATTCCTAGAACAGAGGAAGACTGTCACCTCTCCACTGGCTCAGTGATTTCCTTGAGGGGAGGCAAGGGCTTGAATCACACTTTCCTCTAGATTTTCTCTCGTCCTAGAATCCAGAGTAAGGCATAGATTAAATGTAGCACAGGAACAAAAGGGTATTGTCCAGAGAAAGCTGAACGTGATTGAAGCAGAAGATGTAAACACCAAACCCAGGGTGTGTGTACCTTTAAGGCAGGTACCTGTGTGGCCATCACCAGAGGCACTTGTACTTACCTGATAGCACAGAGGGCTAGTGCCAAGTATATAGGCTTTGGAGTCAAACAAGCCAGGGTTCAAATCCTAGCTTTGTTACTTACTAATTGAGTGCAATTATACTGCTAGTTACCCTCATTGAGGCAGGATTTCATTGATTAACAAAAGGAACAATAATATGGATTCTATAAGGGGTTGCTGAAGAAGAAAAGAGATCTCATGTGCAGATTTCCTAATAGCAAATACAGTATTTACTTAGTAGGGGTCTAATAGTATGTTAATACTTCTCTCCCATGCCTTGTAATTGAAACAAGTGCTCTATGGAGAGCTCTTTGGAAATACACACTTTGGGGGCAGTGTAGAGCTGAAACTAATTGATCAAACCACTGTTCTCTCACAGATACTCCTAATGCAGAAACATCTCAGAATCGACCAAGTCCACCCTTCTGCTGAATGATGGAGTCCCAAGTTAAACTTTCTACATCTATCTAGACAAGTGCTCTTCCAACAGGGGAAGGCAGAATGAGTCACTTTCCAGAGAAACCCCTTCTATTTTCTGCCAAATCTCTAACAGGGCAAATGGCTCATGGACACAAAAATCTTTCTTACAAATTCCACCCACCGTAATCTGTCTTTGCTTTCTGCCCTGGTAGCACAGAATGGTGAAGAAAGACTGTTCTCTGTCAAAGACTGGAGTGAATTCCCTCCACAGAAACTTGAGGAGTCAGGGCGGGGGGGAGGGTAATAAGTAATTCCTCCAACAAAATTAGGAAAGAGATGAGAAGTAGCACATTCCAGTGCCGTAGAAAAAGAGGAAGTAGAGGTTAAGTGTTTCTAGAAGTTGAGTAAAACAAGTTACTCAAGACCTGAAGAAAAGGTAAGATTTGGGGAAAAGGAACCTGGTGAGATGCTAATTCTCTAAACTCCAGAAAGTATCAACAGTTAAATAATTTGCTGAGAGCAATTCTTTATGAAAAGATCAGTGAGACTTAGGAGGAAATTGCACCTTGAAGGCAGGATCATAGGTCTGAGACATTCCAGACTGGGACGGGTTACAGGAGCCACGTGCCTTAGGATTAAAATACCTGGGGATGTTACTGAGATGCAGAGGTGAGAGCAGCCACTTGGAACCCTGGTGAACACAAGCCTGTGAACAGGGTATGGAGAATTGCCTGGTGCAAAGTGCTCTGCCCGGGGGCTGGAGGCTTCAGCTCCGAATACATGCTTTCTCAGTGACAGGAGCACAGGACTCAGAGGGGAAATGGAGATAATGGAGATGTTCAAACTCACATTTGAGAAGGAGTCCCAAGAATGACCTGGAGAATAGGGTTGGTATTAAAATTTCCAAATTGTGTAAGAGGACATGAATGTTTCAAACCCCATTTGGTGGAAATAAGTAATATACATAAAGAGGATTCCCACCTCACTCCTCCACTCCCACCACCCTGAGATATTTCAGGCCAAAATTAACCTTTTTTGAGATATTTCTCCCTATTAAGTCTAATATCATTGGTTGTGGTCTCTAGACATGGGGCACAAATTAACTGGCATTATTGTACATCCTGTGAAGCCCAAGATTTTCTCTTTTCTCTCACAGCCACTCAACAGAGAGAACAACGTGGAGGATGCTGATGCGGTGTCACCGGCACTGAGGCAGTGTGCTGCCGCTGCCTGGCCACCATCCCAGGTTCAGAATCCCACCACTTTGCACTCCTGGTCTTTCAAAACTATCATATGGTTTTCAAAACATTTCTGTGAGCTGAGAGGAATGGTTATTTTACTGTGTTTTGAAGAATAGTCTCGATTAGTCAGAAGAAATGTAAAGATTTTTATTTTCCTGGATCTTATATACTTTATTTGTAGCAGAGCAGGGCATAATTCTGGTCTGATTCCCAAGATGAGATTTTTGTTTGTTGGTTGGTTGGTCCCTGTGATGATTAGTTTTATGTGTCAACTTGGCTAGGACCCAGCTCTTTAATCAACGCGGATCTAGATGTTGCTGTAGGCATTTTGTACATGTGGTTAACATCTACCATCAGTGGACTTCAAGTAAAAGAGATGACTCAGATGATGTTGGTGGGCTTCATCCAATCAGTTGAAGGTCTTAAGGGCAAAAACTGAGGTTGCTGGGTAAAGGACAGATTCTGCCTTGAGACTGAAGTGTTAACTCTTGCCTGAATTTCCGGTGTGCACTGTGGATTTCAAACTGCTGGTCCCCACAATCACATGAGCCAAATCCTCAAAATAAGTCACATATACATATGTATGTATGTATATACGTGTAAATAGAGTCTCCCACGGGTTCTGTTTCTGTGGAGAATCCTGACTGATATGGAACATATCTTCATATAGCTTTTTCTCTAGAGTCTTATTTCTACATGGTGCGCAATCAAGATCAGATTCTGTGTCTTATTCACATTAGTAATTCCCCTATCCACCAGCTTGGCGACAGGCCATAATAAAAAAATGTAGCATAAGGAATACACTAAAACCTGAACAAATGGATGAATGATGTAGAAAGAACTTAGGCCCATGGCCTAAAGAACTAGGATGCTTTTAAAAAGCAACACAGAACATGCATAGTCCAATATAATGTAGTTAGAGTGGGCAGTTATGACACTAGGCAGGACTAATTGCAAGAGGCTTTCCATAGGTAACTTTTTTTTTTTTTTTTTGCAGTACGTGGGCCTCTCACTGTGTGGCCTCTCCCGTTGCGGAGCACAGGCTCCGGACGCACAGGCTCAGCGGCCATGGCTCACGGGCCCAGCCGCTCCGCGGCATGTGGGATCTTCCCGGACCGGGGCACGAACCCGTGTCTCCTGCATCGGCAGGCGGACTCTCAACCACTGCACCACCAGGGAAGCCCCATAGGTAACTTTTGAGTCAGATTAAGAGGACTGGGAATTTCCTGGTGGTCCAGGGGTTAGGACTCCATGCTTCCGCCGTCGGGGGCATGGGTTCCATCCCTGGTCAGAGAATTAAGATTCCACAAGTCTCACAGCGTGGCCTCCCCTCACCCAAAAAAAAAAAAAAAAAAAAAAGGACTGCAGGGAATGTGGTTTGGAAGTGTGAGGGGCGTGGAGAGAGTGGTAAATCAGAGGGAGGCCTAGAAACCTTCTGAGGGTAAAGAGAGACAGGCTGGTCAAAGCTGTGATGAGAGAGGAAGAAATAATGGAAAACCAGGTCAGTGAAGACAGAGACGCATCGTGTTGACAAAAGGCATGAGAAGAACCCTTATTTTCCCCTGGGATAAAAAAGTAACGAACCGTCATGCGCACGCACTCACGCACACACACATGCACATGGCATTGAGCTGGCACATTTAGGGAGCCAAAGGATTCATTGTTTGTCTGGGCAGGTGCTCTGCATGGAGATGTAAAGGAGCTGAGTGCCTAAGACTGCCCAGCTGAACAAACATGTGAAAAGCCTCTCTCCATGCTTAGGTACCACACTTAAGGCGTGTGTTGACTTCCTAGAACTGAGCCTCTGTTAGCTTGAGGCCCTACTAGCAATGCAGGGATGAAAAGGAAATCACAGTGTCAAGTTCTCCGTAGGATGGCTGGCTCTTTGGTGGGACTGTCCTTCCAAAGCGAGCACACAGAGAACTCCGGAGGGTCAGCCTTGCCTTTGCCTTCAGAGAGACAGTCACATAGCCTAGGAAAATGAAACAGCTTTCTTTCATGAGCCCAATTTTCTTTTTGTGCAGATGGCAATCTAGATTCTGAAACAAATTTTTGTCCCACTGTTTCAAGTTCTCCAAAGCTGGAGCAGCCGGGCAGCTGCAGAGTCATCCAGTTTCTCTGTCCCCCATAAGTAAGTTCCTCCTTATCAGAATCCACCCCTGACTCAACGAAGTCCATTTTTCCATGAGTAGAACAGCCATATGGCTCTCCTTTTACTTACAATTCATTGCACTACCTCTCTTTCGTTGTTAATTCTTTTTTCAGTAGGTTTTTGAGCACCTGCCCTGTGCCAGGCACTGACCATACAGCTAATGGTGTAAGCAATCAAGAAAACAGGCAGCTACAATATGTTAAGAATATTAGCATTTATTTAGTGCTTTCTGAGTGCCAGCCATTGTTCTAGACACTTTACATAAATTAATTTAGCTCTCATAACAATAGTGTCCTATGCCAAAGGTCCTATTATTTTCCCCATTGTACAGATGAGGAAACCAAGGCCCAGAGATATTGAATTACTTACCTACAATCATACAGAAAGAAAGGAATAGAACCAGAACTAAACTCAGGCAGTCTGCCTTTCAAGGTTGCCTTCTTAACTGTGCAGGTGGACAGAAGGGGCAGGTGCTGAGTATCCTTTTTTTTTTTTTTTTTTTTTTGAGGTGCTCAGCAGCCATGGCTCACGTGTCCAGTCACTCCGCGGCACGTGGGATCTTCCCAGACCGGGGCATGAACCCGTGTCCCCTGCATCGGCAGGCAGACTCTCAACCACTACGCCACCAGGGAAGCCCAGGTGCTGAATATCTTGATAGAGAAAGCCCAGGTGCTAGGGAGCACATAGGAGGTGTGGGCACAAGCCCAGACTTGTGGTTCAGGAAGTACTGTATTTAAAGTTCAAATCAGATCATGTCAACCTCGTTCTCAAAATCCTTTAACGGCTCCCCAACTGGATTTACAATAAAAGCTACATGTTCAACCATGGCTTACAAATGCTCTGCCCCATCTGGCCTCTCTGGACCTCTCTGGCCTTGCGCCTCGCTGTCCCTCTATCAATCCAGGTCTCTGGCTGTAGCACCTTTTAGGTGTTAGTCACTGTCTCCACCCACCCAGCTCCTACTCAGTGTTTAGGTCTCAAGTCCAAGTCATGTATTTACAAAGGGCTTCCCCATCCCCTAATCTACATTAATCCCAACCATAACCAATGATAATGATAATTAGAGCAAACAGTAAATAACACTAGTTGGTAGGCAATATTCTAAATGCTTTACTTACAATAACATTTAAATGTTATAACAATTCTTATAGGAAGAACTAGTATTATTCCCACATTCACAGGTGAAAAAATGAGGCAATATTATGGCATTCTGTACTTTTCTTCATTACAATGATCAAATGTATAATCATGTACTTATTCATTTGACATTTCCTGGGCAGTAGGCTCCACAAGGTCAGGGTCTGAATTCATTCTCTCCTCTGAATTCTCTCTCATTGTATCCCCAGTGCCTAGTACAGTGTCTCATATACAGTAGGCATCTAATAAATGTTTATTGAATAAATGAATAATGGACGTATATGAAACATTTCTCTCAAGACTTACACGTTACAATGAAAGGGATAGATGACAAAGGAGTTAAGGGAAATTCTCTGTTATATAGTACTTATTGAGGCTGCAGATAACTCAGTTCCTTTGGTTTCTCTCCTGTTGTGAAATTCTAACCACCCCCTTTCCATTCGTTATAACATCCGAGGTTTACAGTGTGGGGAGGCCAGGACGGTGTGGTCTAGATTAGAGGGAAGAGCATGGGTTTTCAAGAAACACAGATCTAGGTTTCAGTTCGGACTTAATCACTTACTAACTGTGTGTCTTGAGTAAGCCCCCATATACCCACTGAGCCTCCTTTTCTAAATCTGTGAAACAAGGACAATAACATTGGCAAAACAGTTCAGTTGGTGAGAAAATAATGTCTGCAGAGGGCCGAGCACAGTGCCCAGCATGGAACAGGAGTTCTTCTCCTGCAATCAGAAGCAGGCATGTGGGGTGTTGGAAATGATCTAATGTACTAGACAAGCAGCACTAGCCAGACTAGACCCCAGGAATGTGAAGCCCAAAGAGTAACTGAGGGACAGGGGCAAAGTCTGCATTATCTGACCTGGCTGCCTCCACGGATCAAATGAGCTGGATAATCGCCATGGCCCAAGCTCGCTCCGAGGACACAGTCAAAGAGGGGGTGGGAAAAATACACAAACCTCCGAGGGGTCACTTTTGGTCCATGTCAATAGCTCTAGCTGGGAGTAAGTCAAGACAATAAACCAAGACAAAGATCCAGTGAGTTCTACTGCCTGTTCTCTATTTCTCGGGGACAGTCCCTGCTTTGTTTCTCTTCTCTCTGGTGAAAGGACTGTTCCCTGAAATGCTCCTGGTTTCCGAGAACAGCTCTGGAGGCAACTCCATGAAGTGCTGGCCAGATGAGAAGCAAGCAAGATGAATTCACCCTGCCCGCCTGGGATCAAGTGGTTTTGCAGATGCAGGAGGGAGAAAGGGGAATTTAGATGGTCCTCTTCCTTCCTCCTTCAGCTCCCAGTGTCCACATTCATCCTTTTCTAGGCCAACCCGAGCTCCTTCTCATCTCCCTCCCTCCCAATAAAGAGGAGAGAAGGGAGTAGGTGGACACGGGGTTATTGAGAGAGGCATAAAAGTTTCCCAATAGGACTCAAAGCCCTCTCTGATGCTGACTCTGCTAGTAGGTTCTGTCTTCTCTCCAAAAAGAAGCTCTGCACTGCCTTATGCTGCTATTCTCTGCTGAGCTCTGTGGGTTGAAGCACCTGTGCCCGTGCAGGTGTGTGCCCAATCCTGAACATGGTTTTTACGTACAACCGTAATGGGTTGTGTAGCTGCAATTATTCTATCCTATAAAGTGAAGTCCTCTCAGGTTTATACAAAAGAAAACTCTCACTTGACTAAGATCCAGCTTATCAGCATGCTAATTGGACTTTCTTCTTCACACTCTGTTTTTAAGAGAAAAAGTCACACTTGTGTCGTGTTCTGTTACATTTGGTAACAGCTGCATTCTGCCCCCAGCTCCCTTAGCTTCCCACTGTATGTCCTGGAGACTCCTATCTTCAGCTCTAAATCTACTTCCATAAAATCAGATTTTCGTGGTTTCAGGGGGAAAGAATCTTTCAAAAAAAGACTGCCTTCTAGATTGTATTACTATGAAAGAGAACGTGATCAGAACCTTCTAGAAAGATCTCTACAAGGCTTGTTTTGGTTCCCTACTGATGCCAGCAGGCCTGAGCTCTCACCTGTCACACACTGACCATGTGTTTTGTGCTGGGTGCTGTGGGAAGTGTGTTGTACAACACTAATAATATCGATACCAATATTGACACTTTCTAAGGGCCAGGAGCTATTCTAAGTGTTTTACATGTGTTTATGTATTTAATTCTTATAACCAACATAGGAGATATGTACGATTTCCATCACAGCTTTATAGAGGAGGCAACTGGGACACTGTCCCAAGATCACACAGTGGTGGGGCGAGGATTTGAGAGAGGCAGTGTGGCTCCAGAGTCTTCACTGTTAATCCCTATACATAGCTTTTCTCATTTAGCCTTTCCTGCAATTTTAAGAGTAGAATGTTAAAATACCCATTTTCCAGATAAGAAAACTGAGTCTCAGAGAAGTAACTTGTCTAAAGGGCCGACCCATGATCCCAAGCCAATTCAGTTCAATATGCTGAGTACCTACTTTGTGCCAGGCTCTGTGCTAGACATGAAGAGCATAGTATAGTGCAAGAAACTAGTCACATATAGCCATTTTCATTTTTTTCCATTTCTTTTAACACTGTCGCTTCTTGCTGAAGTGATGGATAATAAAGAGTTCACTTTGAGTGAAGGAAAGTCACCTGCAGTCAAGATTATCCAGGGATGCTGGTACTGGGCACATGCCTGAGAGCTAGAAGATATTTAGGCCAGGCCGAAGGAAGCCAACTATGAGCCTCAGCTCCTTTCCAATCCTTTTTGATTCAGGAACAAGCATTCACCCTTTTGTCTGATTATTCCATAAGCATTTATTGAGCATCTAATATGTTCCAGATCTTATGCTATAAATTATGGATATATAAAAAGAGGATTCATACTTTATCTGGGACCCTCTCAGTTTAGAAGAGGTGAAAATTAAAATAAAGATTACAGCATAATACAACAAGTGCAATAATTGAGATTTTGAGATAATAATTGAGAGTGGTTTTGGATGAGTTGTGGAAGATGGCGTATATGTTGAGATCTGAAGGATAAGAAATGCACTTTCCAGATGGGAATGGGTAAAGGAAGTAGTATTTACTGAGCATATACTATATATCAGGCACTGACTGGATTGAGACTCTATATTTAGTTTAATCCAGACTCTAGAGTCCAATAATCAGATGGTATAAAGAACTCATTCACCGTGACAACGTAAGAAAATCCCTGAGCTGAATATGTGAATGATATTTTCGGGGAAGGGCAGCCCAGGCAGAAGGAATAGCATGTACAAAGGCAGGAAGGCAAGGAAGAGCCTGGTGTATTTGAGGGACAGTAAGTTCAGTGCATCTCAGCCATTAGCTGTGCACGGGGCCAGGGGTTAAAGGGGGAGGTGAGGACAAAGAAGGAATTAGAAACAAATTCTGAAAGACTTTGCATACCTGGTAAGAAGTAAGGATCTTATCCCAAAAGTAAAGGTTAACCAACTCAGAAAACAACATAATTGGGTTTTAGAAGAATAATTCTAGTACCAGAATAGAAGGTGGATTGAAGTGGGGAAAGACTGAGCACAATAAACCAAGTTGGAGGGCCACCACAATGGTTTAGGAAGGGAAGATGAAGCGCTAAACTGAAGGAGAGGAGATGGGGAGGAAAAGGAGGGTGTACGATTAGAGGAAATGACTACAAGGATTGTCTGTGGGAGGCGAAGAGCAATATAAAAGATAGTGAACAGCCACTCAAAGCCAGGAATATGGGAAAAGAAGGAGAGGTGGAGGGAGGGATGGGTCTGGGCCTCCAGATGAACCCAAAGGGGTTACTAAAGGTGGCTGGATGTCTAGCATTCCTGTACATACTTACTGATAAGTATGGAGTGCGGGGAGGAAAGGGACAGGGTGGAGAAGGGAGATGAGTGCTGAGCCAACATGGTAGATTCTGACAACCGGATATGAAGAAAGCTGTCTGCTCAAGATGGTTCCCTGACTCTGAGCCTGGGAGAGGGAGGCAGGAGACTCCAGGTGTGAGGGGAGGATTTGGCTCTGACTCCTGGGGCCGTCCAGGTAAACAGAGCTGTCAAGAACACCCAGAAACAGACAGATGTTTCCTGAAGGGCTCTCTCTGACACGCCTGGGAGCTGCACGACCAGGCTTGAGGCTGGCAGCAGCTGGGGTTTGGGAGGACACAGGCACGTGGGCAGCCTCCTGCGGGGCTCTGCGGATGAAGCAGCTGAGACAAGGGAAGCTTTTTTTCCCAGCCTCGTCCTCCACCTTTGCTTTAGAGCCCCGGTGCTGCCACAGCACAGTGCCGGCTGGCTGCATAGAGGTTGAGTCATAGATGAGAGGCTGCGGCTAGAAGACACAAAGAAGCAACAGACAGGGCAAAATTGTGTGTGTGTGTGTGTGTGCGTGCATGTACATGTGCAGGAAACTGTATTCAGGGAACTATCAAGCACGGTCTTACGGGTAGACAATAGTGATTTGCCTAGATAATTTATGTCACCAAATAAACATCAGGATGGGCTGTGCAGAGCTAAAGGTGAGACACATTTTTAAAAGTGGGGTGTCTCCCTTTAGGGTCTCAATGACAGGAGATGCTTTTGCACACAAAGCCCTCAGGCAACAATATCTAAGCTTTGTCTGAGCTTACTGTAACCAAAGAGAAAGAAAGGCCGGAACTAAGAGGCAAAAAAAAGAAAGAAACTGTGTTTGGAGATAGGTCTGCTACAGTATAAACTTTTCCCTTTCTCTGGCTCACTGCTATAGCAAAACCTGATGGTTGTCTTTGTAAAAAACGTGTCTGTATCTAGGTCCCTGGCAGTGATTTGCTTCTGGGAGGGCCAGCAATCTATTTAATGACTCCATTGACGTCAATAGCATAACTGAAATACTTACTAACATGCATGATTCCAACTTTCAGGGGGGTGGGTGGATGGTGTTTCTCAGCAGTACAAAAAACGTGAAGTGGAATCAAGGCGGAATGAACTCCAGTCTTTAGGCAGCAAGTGAGAGTTGAGATGCTAAGGGTCTCATCAGTTCCATTTAATACCAAGAAACATTCACACTAAATTTAGAAATTAATTTCCAAATAGTGGAATAGCAGTTAATGAGCAGGGTATTATTTTTGGTGACGTTTGCTCAAGGGTAACATTTTAACTATTCACACTTTAGTTGACTTGTCAATGTTTTTTTTTGCAACTTACACTTACCTAATTTTAGACGCATATGGAATAATTGCAAATCCATATAAACAGCTTAATGTTGATGCTCTGAGGTAAACTTACAACAGGAGGGCTAATTTAGACAAAAGCAATTCTTATAAGACAACCATTTGTGAAATTATTCTCCGAATGACTAGGACTTTTCTAGTGCATCTGCCCTATCGTCCTGTATGCAGACTGCCTAAATACTCAAGGTGAATAATTAAGGCAATTATCCCAATAATTCAGTCCACACAGCATTCAGAACGAAGAAAAAGAATATCTGATATTTTTGTTTTTTTCTTTTTTTCCTTTCCTCCCTCTATCTCTCTCTCTCCCTTTCTTTTCTTTATCTTTCTTTTTTCTTTATCTTTCTTTCTCTTTCTTTCTCCTTCCTTCCTTCCTTCCTTCCTTTTTGTTTGTAATTCCCTCCAATTTCTCCTTTTTCATGAGTGGCCATAGCCTTTGGTAACAAGATTGATTTTATTAGTTTTTGCTGTAAGTGTTGTAACCCTGCTTGACAGTTCTTGCTTAATGTGGAAAGCGAGAAAACGTTCTGCTTGAGCTGGGCTTCATTTCCAGTCATCTGACTCAGATCAGCTCTCAGGCCATTGCTGTCATTCTCAGATAGCCCTTTACTGGTGCACACACAGCCCATCTCTCAGCCTAGGCTCTGGCTGCTCTGGCAAAGAATGAAAACTGAATCAAGGTCATGACTTTCCGAATTTCTTAAGATCCAAGGTAACTCACTGAGCCTCTTGTCTACTCCTCAAATAGACCCTGCGTCTGACACACACACATGAACCCCCAGGGGAATATTCATAATCAAGCAAAGACATGGGAGGAACTCATACTGAGAAACAGGCTTTTTAGGAGAAAGTCTCTTCTGTTTTATCAACCGGTAAAAAGCCATTTCCTCCCCAGAATGACCTAGAGGACACATATTAGAAGAAATGGATTCCCATGAGCACTAAAAAAATATTAATTAAGTCTGTTTCTCACTTAGGCCTAGCTATTTCAGACTTACTGGAAAGCCCTGTATTGTCTCATCCTATTTCTCCATACACAGGCTTTTCCTGAAATACAGCTAATTGACTGATGTTGAAAACCATCATGAGCCGAGGCTGTGCATACCCAGGCTGAGAGACACTTCAGGTCTGCAGCAGTCTAGCCTGAAGTCCTCAAGGCAATGCTCTAGTCATCTTTGTGACATGGTTTGCTGTCATTTCCGATGACCCATGGCCTTGGGGGTTGTTCTTCAAAACATCTTGTCTGTTACATGGGTGATGTTCCTGCTCAATACGTTTATTAGTAAACTTTGGAAGAAGAAAATTAGTGTAGAATATTCCACCTTACACATTGATTTGGCTGCTAAAATGTTCCATATATGATACATATTATTAAAAATCAAGTCACATGTATAATAATCAGAAGTGCTGGTCATTAAAAGGAATACTTCTCTAATCCTTTGCAAAGCAAACGATCATTTCGTAAAGGCAGTGAGCACTTGATAATTTATCTTTTCAGTAAATTCTTACTTTCATGACATACCCATGACCACTACTGAAATGCATGCAAGAGCAAGGGATGGTTTGGGTGGGAAAAGTGGGACAATTATCCTACACACACACACACACACACACACACACACTACACATACAACATACATATGCACACACTCAATCATGTACACACACCCACACACACAGTGATTTTCCTCAATTATCTTTTTTTTTCTGTTGAAAATAATTTGGGGGCCTGAAATCCTGAGAATTACTTCAATTTTCCAGTTTGAGTGTGTATAGATGACAGAACCCAAGTTCCTCGATACATTATCAAGTTCCTGCCTTGTTTGGAGTGTTCTTTTTTCAATTCTTTTTTTTTTTCCCTTTTGTTCCAATCCTTACATATCGTGTAGAGAAGGCCTGGAATTCATGCTTGGGAAAAGGCAAAATGTGATAAAAATCGAGATGCTCATTAAACTCCACAGCATTAACATTTTCAACACCCCCAGGAGGATTTACTACATTTCCTCCTTAATGTGGGAGCATATGATTTCCACATTGCTATATTTTCTGGGTTTTAAATCCTCTATTACTTTACTCTGGCTTTCCTATTTAAAGTATAAAATGCTAACTTCTTCGATTTAACTTTTTTTGTTCAAAATCTATGTGACCATACTAATATATAGATTTAGATAGTGCAGTTATAGAATGTGTCTCGAACTTCTTTCAATTTCAATGCAATAACTGATTTTTAACAGTAAAAACATGCATGGCTTTTCATAGCCATGGAGGTAAAATATTGACTCATTATTAAAATTTAATTTATGAGCATTTTCCTTAAGATAAAGTCCTTAAACTTTATGCAGTTCTCCTGCTCAATTCAACATTTACCTATCTTCCTACTATGTGAAAATAACTGTGCAAAAGTATCTTAAATGATAAAGAGAGGAATAAGGTATAGACAGTCCCAGCCTTCAAGGAGCTCCAATGGAGGAAACATATAAGCCACAAATTGGAGTATATCCTAGAATGGAATTCTCTCCATAGCACAAAAAAGGGAGCAATTAATTACATTGATTTTTTTTAAAAAATCTGGATGCCTTTGCAGAAGAGGGAAATCTGTATTGTAGCATGAGAGCTAAAAACAATAAGCTTGGTTAAGCCGTGAGGAGAAAGGTACTGCAGACTGAGAGATTTGCTTTGACTTCCCCTATGAATTTTTTCAGTTAATGATCAATTTGTAAGGGCAAATGTACGAATTTAACCATGGTTTTTGACAACTAACTTTTAAAATGAATTGCATTTCCTTCATTTAGATGCATTTTAAAAAACTTTTTAAAAAGAAAAAAAAATCTTTCCTCTGGCTTTTCTCTATCTCTCTCTTAAACTTGATTTTTATACAAGAATACAGTAACCTAAGTCAGCCAGGCTTTCCCAACAAACTGGGTTGTTCTTAAATCTGTTTAAATTATTGTGGTTTCTTGTATCTTTTATCTTAGATTTCAATTGAAATACATGAGTTCAGCATCAGTGCTAATAAATGAAAACCTGATCTCATCATCACGCTATATCATTTTTAAAAGCAGCACTGCAGCTTTCATTTTTTGTGTGTGCTGTGAGCCACTTATTTTTCATTCCCCTTTAAAGTTTCTATTTAAACACACCTCTTTGTCATATGCTGATAAATATTAAAATAACAGGAAAAATCTGCCTGACTTATTTAAGCTGATAATAAAAACAAAACACAGGATGTGTGTGTCCTCCTTCCTTTTTTGACTGTGGTTAAGCATTAAGAAGGTTTTGAAACCTATAATTATGTAATAATTGGTATCGCTACATTCTCTGCTCAATGAAAAGTCAGAATTTTTGTAGTTTGCCACAAAGACAGACAAAAACAAATTGCCTAAGTGGTATTGTCATTTCTTTGCTCCATTGTTTTAAAAGAATTTAGCAAAAGACTCTGTACTTGCCAAGCTGTAGTTACTGTGCCAATAATCACAACAGGATCTTTCCAACAGCATCTTTGGCTAATGAGCTGATTTATAGAACCGTAAATATCACATATTCTCCTGATGTTTGTCAGTACTTATTACAAGAAAAAGAAAACATAGCTTAAATATTCGATTTGTTGTCAAAACCATCTTAGTGAATTTGGCTAATAGAAATGGTAGTGATGGTGTCTCACAAGTGGGCCAAGATGATGAAATGACAGGAGTTTCGAAACCACCCCCTTTGATCTCTAGCATGTAACACCAGTTACATGTTCAAACACTCTAGTTATTTCGTTTCGTTTTATAAAACTTCTAAAGGACATAGTACATCAGCACACCACATTTTTAAAGTCCATGGATAGAGTACCATTTTCTTCTATTTCATATCATGGGGCTCTAGAGGTAAACTTGACTTTGCTTAATATCTTCCTTTTACTTTTATTCTTGTTCTCAATATTTTCTCACAAACATATGTTTTAAAGCATGTACCATTAATACTTCAAACGCCAGTGAGCCAATGGAACATACTGCCTTTGTTCTCTTCTTTTAAAAGTTGGACTTTTGTATTATTTCTGTTATATGTATGGCCATCATATCAGCAAGAAAACACAACATCCGAGCATGGAAGATCATAAGAATAAAGCAAAGGGAAACAGAAACCTATGAGGCAACATTAGGTGTTAGATGATCTCAGCATGAGCTCATCTTACTGTTTGTCCTGTGGCTCTACTCAAATCCACTGCCATACTAGTGGGACAGATTAAAGAGGAAAAACTGCACTTTGCACTTTCAAAAATGCCATCTAACTGGTTGCATCTTACGGCAAGAAGAATTTTATGTCCAACACGTCTCCAAGATGTTCCTTCAAGGTGGCCCTTCCTCCCCACAGCTCTCAACTCCCCATGAAAAGCGTATGCACAGTACTAAAAAAAAATGAGAGGTTAGGTTTCTCTTACAAAAAACACCTTTGAGGAACAAAGTTGGATGACCTCCAAAAGAAATGATTTGTGACCTGGAAAGAGCCTTTGGTTTCACACCTGGAAAGGATGTAGATTCAATTGGGATGTATAGCTGACACCAAGAGGAAAACCACTAACATTCACCATGGGGCCCTCAGGCCAATGTAGGAGCACCTGGGACGTTTGAGGTTAGCTCTCCTGGAGTTCACTGGGGCCGGCAAGCTGAGGTCATAGTTGCACTCCTGCTCTTGTTCTGGGAAGCAGCATGACCACACATCCATCACATTCTGAAAGCCGAGGCATGCACAGGATGGGAAAATTATTTCATACTGCTTTTCATTTGGTTTCACATGGGGTGAAGTAAAGCTCCAGCCTGCCTTTGAAAAAAGTCACCAAGAGACCTACCTATTTGGAGGGCCGTGATGTGCAAACAAATGCTACTATTCTACAAAAGGTTCTGGAAAAGAGGCACATTTGTTATTTTGGAACATGGAGATAAGCCTCATGACACGGCTTACCTGGCAGGTTGACTCTGGAGACAGATGGCTGACTAGCAGCTGGAGACCTCCTGTGGAGAGGGAGAGAAAGGAAGGTCTGAGTCTCTGTATGAATACCCCTGCCTGCACCCCCATGATCACCGAGAAGTTTTCCAGGTCAGAATGAGCTACCTAGTGACATAATGCTATCTCTGGAAGGCGGGCTCCTGTAACTCGTGGGTGACTGCAATTCTCACATCCAGATGGCCTGGAATTTCCCTATGCATAGCCTCCCGGATGCTGCAGCACTCCAGGAAGGAAGTCATTTACTCCAGGTCCCTAACCAGTCCTTCTGCTTTAGGTTTCCCTGCCCCAGGAGGCCCTCCAAAGATGATACCCTTGCTCAGAAATGACACCAAATATAAGCATGAATCCCAACTCCTTTGGGTGGTGCTATAGAAAGTTACAGCCAGAGGAGCTCTTAGAGATTAATCAGCCCAGGCCTCCCATTTTTCCACCTCAGAAATCTGAGACCCAGAGAGATGAAATCACTCGCCAAAGGTCACATAGCCATTAGGAACAGCAATCTAGGTGGCCTAACTTACGGAAAAGGCTTTTCATGGTCAAACTGAGCATTATTCTTGTATCACAAAGCAAGTCAAATGAAACAAGCAAACAAACTCATGCTCCACAAATATTAGGGTTCCTTCTCCTTTTCTTTCTTGTTTTTCTTTCTTCCTTCTTTATCTTTTTTACCCCCCTTCCCCCAAAACCCTGATTTTCTTTGCTGCTCTTGCCATCCTTCTCATGCTTTGCCAGACTCTCCAGGATTCAGGGTGCATTGCTAGAGAGCCTCCCAGAAATAGGATAGAGCAGTGGCCCTCAAAATTTAGGGTGCAGAGAATCACCTGCAGAGTTTATTAAGACACACTGATGAACCTTACTTCCAGGGTTTCTGATTCAGTCTGCCTGGGGTGGGCTTGAGAGTTTGCATTTCTAACTAATGTCACGTGGATCTGGGGGCCACATTCCAGAGCCATTGGTATAGAGGGCTGTCTGCCCCACTAAAGAGCAAGCAGGATATTAGCAGTGAGCAAGAGAGTGACACTCCAGGCCAGTGGGTCTCAAACATGGACGCCATTTGATCACTTGGGGAGCTATTGAGAATATGATTCCCTTCTCCATCCCTGGAGGGTCTATTTCAGGGTATCTGGGACAAGGCATGAGAATCTGTAACTTTACTATTGCTCTGTGAATTCTGATGCATAGGCAAGGTTGGGAAGGAAGTCAAGTTCTAAATGGCCTGCAAAGGGGTTGAAAAGGAAGGGTTTCCCTACTGGTGTGGCCACAAAATTACTTTCCGAGATTTAAAGTATTCCAAATCCATTTTTGGTCCCTTAGGTGTAATATAGCCTCGAGGTAAAAATATCTTATTGTCGCAGGGTCTGATGGATAGGGTTCATATTTATCACTCATTTACCAGCTGGGTGATTCTAGGTAAGGTACTTTTAAACTCTGTGGCATGAAATTTTCACGTATGATGTAGGGGAGGAAATTTTCTCTACTCTTCTAGGTTCTTTTCACTGGTCTATTAATTAAATCGACATAAGACAGATGAACAGGTGACAAACAAATTTAACTACATACTTAAGGGAGCCCCATAAGAATTATGTTATCTCTGATATTAGCTCTGTCGCTCTTTCAGCCGGGCCCCCAACTACAATTATTTTAGGTAGTTGAAGGAGAGGTAAAAGTTTATCTTGAATCTGCTGGGTCTTGATTGCCTTCAGCTCAAAATAATCCACGTGCCAAAGTGGCATATTTTGGGATCACACATTCTGCTCTCCTGCGGTGACAAGCAAAGGGAAATTGCCATCCAATGTGTGCTTTTCTCTGCTAGGCACTCTGCTGCTAGGCACTGTGCTGGGTACTTCTTAGCCTCCATTGGGAGTATCATCATCTCACTTTAAGGACAAGGAAACTGAAGCTCAGAGAAGTTAAGAAATATGCTGAAGCACACATGGCTCATAACAGCAAGGTCAGGATTCAAAGCTCAGTCTTTCTGCATCCAAAGTGCATTTCCTTTGTACTAGCCCATCTGCTGACAACACCTGCACTAATGCTGAGGGCTGGTTTTCAGAAATAATTAAGAGATTAAATTCCAAACTCCTTAGCCTGGCATTCAAAGTCTGGTCTTTGGCCTCAACATATGCTTGTATATGTCAACCACTCAGTAAGTACTTATTGCATGGAAGAATGAATGAATGAATGAGGGAAAGAACTAACTCATACTTTGCCAAGGCCAAACTTGATCACTTCCTTTTTCTTGAACATGTGCTCTTCCTTTCCTTGACGTTGCTCAGGCCGTGCTTCTGTGAAGGAAGCTTTCCTCTCACAAATCTGCACATTTAAGTATCACCTCCATTCTATAACATTGCCAGTTATGGTAAGAAATATACATATATATTTGGCCTTTGGCTCCATTTTTGGCACAGAGCTCCTAAAATCCTTGGAGCTTCCTAAGTGAGGAAAGCAATCAAGGTGTCTTTTGCTATGTTAATGAGGTGACTTTTGGACCAGCAACTACTACGTAACCTAAGGAGTGGGTTGCCAGGGGTCGCAACCTTTTGATTAGAGAGTTTGGGCCTTAGGCCCACCCTGAACCTCCGGGGAGGGGAGAGAGCCTGGAGATTGCGTTCAGTCACCAATGGCCAATGATTTAATCAATCATGCCTTTGTAACAAAGCCTTCATAAAAACTCAAAAAGACTGGGTTAGTGAACACGTGGAGATTCAGAGAGAGGGATGCACTTGGAGAGTGGGAAAGCTCTGTGCTCCTTCCCCCGGCACCCTCTTTGTTCTCTGCATCTCTTTCATCTGGCTGTTCCTGAGTCATATCCTTTTATAGTAAACCAGTGATCTAGTAAGTAAAATGTTTCTCTGGGTTCTGTGAGCCCCTCTAGCAAGTTCATTGAACCCAAGGAAGGGCTTGTGGGAAGCTCCAACCTCTAGCCAGTGGGTCAGAAGCCCCGGTAAGAGCCTGGGCTTCCCACTGGTGTCCCCAGTGTGTGTAGTGGGAGAGGGGTGTGCGGGGGAGGGGCAGTCTTGTAGGATTGAGCACTTAACCGGCGGGATCTGACGCTATCTCCAAGTTATTAATGTCAGAATTGAACTGAATTATAGGACACCCAGGTGGTGTCAGAGAATTGCTTGGATGTGTGGGGGAAAAAAACCCATTATCAGAATCATACCTTCAAAGGTCAAATGCCATCTTCTCCAAAGAATGTTGTTGTAGGGAGGAGAACTTGCTACCCAAAATGCTCTTGGCATACGGATTATTTCAAGCTGAAAAGGCCCGAAAGACCGAGGAAGAAACTTTGACCTTTAACAGCCTAAAAGAATGTAAATAGAGGAAGGGAGCTCTGACCACAGATAAGTATAGTATGAACTAGGTATGGTAGACAGGGAGGAACCCAGCGAAGTCTGTTTGTTAAAATTCCATTCTGTGTGCCATTGTCTGTCTCCGCATGGTCCAGCAAACATTTATTTACCAAACATTTGCTTTTCCACTTCCACGTCAATTGCCTTCCTTCCTTTTCAAGTCCCAAACCCCTACCCCACAATATCCTCTTTGGTCTTTAGCTGAAAATGGTGTTTAAGGTGAGGGTTTCAGCCACTTTGTCCAGTTACTTAGTTTTCCTGGGCCTCTCCCATGTATACATGCTATTAAACTTCTGTTTGTCTTTCTCCTACTAATCTGTCTCATGTCCAGTTAATTCTTAGACCAGCCAGAAGAACCTAGAAGGAAAGAGGAAAATTTCTTCCTTCCCGAAAAGGAAGCTAAAAAATGATTCCTCCTCTAATCGCGCAGCGTGCTTCATCTGTACCTTCAGGGTTATTTCCTCATGTTACAACTCATATGGCCATGGACTATCCCCTCCCCTCAACAATGACCCATTGATGGTGGGCTCCAGTTCTGACCCCTTTCATGTGCCCTCTGCAGGACCTCCCAACTTGCCTCGCGTAAAGTAGGAACTCCATACATATTGGTAAACTGTCGATTGAATGAACCATTGATGTGAAAATGATTTGAGAAGCCAAATACCATATGAATGTTTTATCTGGTTTCCTTTTCCTCTATAGTCTTGGTTTTACATACTCCTCACTGTTCCTCAGACTCAGAATATGTTTGTGTTGCTGGACCCCTTGCACATATTTTGCTCATCTGACCACTTTTCTCCTCTTTAAGCGGCAAACTCCTTCACATGTTCTAGGACTGCACTTGGCATCACCTCAGAGGATCCTTCCCTCCTGTGACTAGTCACTGGGCTACCTATACTTTCCTATGCCCCACCCTAGCGCTGCTCTTACTGCATTACAATTCCCATTCTCTTGTCTGTCTCAACTAGGCTGTGAGAAATTTAAACAAAGATTGAATCTCATTCATCTTTGTAACCTTGTAATTGGCAAAGTATTTGGTACGATATAGGTAGTCAATAGCTGTTGATTAGACTGATAATATATTTTTTAATACTTTTATTTTAACTATCTTCCTGAGTTCCAAAGAAGACTTCTGAGAAAAGAGGCATAGAACCAAGAGACCCCCAATATTGGAAATCTCTGCTTTCTTAATGGCACAGCAACACATAGCACCTGATCCTCCCAATGACTTCTAAAAAATTACACAATTTACATAAACTCCTTTGTCCCAGGAGTTATTTTGAAAATATAACTTTTATTTAGAGTTGTTAATTCGGGTGAGCATCTGTGTGTGTAAGTTTTGGAAAGGCAAGGAGTACGTTTATAAAGGTTCATCACTTTTTCTCAAGAGCTGGTGCAAAGAAGAAGCTCGATACATTTGAAATGAATGAATGACATCTGGAGGCTGCATTATTGCTTGTGGGGCATGAGAGTACCAATTAGAAAACTGTGATGAGTGCCGGAAGAAAATGGCACTGGTTGCCCATTACGAGTCCAAAGGTCCCTAACTTACAGAAGAATCATAAGTTCTACGCCTGGGTTGTAAAGATGGTGATATTAATAGTGAGGATAATATGGCCACAGCAGTTAATACTTTCCAGCCCTGAATAACACAGTGGAAAAAGAGCTGGACTATGAATAAGAAGACAGGAATTCTAATCCTGGTTCTGGCACCTTCTAACCATATAGCCCTGGGCAACTCACTGAACTTCTCAGTTTCTTCCTCACCTGGGGAGAACAGTCAGCAACTAACATTTTCTGTTAATTTACAGAGTGCCAGCTCCTGTGTGAGAGGTTTTACATATATTTCCTCCCTTACTCTGAGGAAATTTGGCTAGGTTCTGTCCAGCTCTGAATGCTCAAGATTTTTATTATTCTCAGCTAATTTAAATCCCATGCCAAAGAACACAAGGCAATGAAAGACTGAAAAAAAAATCTAGTGGTTATTAATCCTTTCTCAAAGATTTCATACATGTTCATTTAATTATACCTCAGAAGAATGTGAATACAGTGATGTTACGTGATCTCCCGGTAGCCACCGGTGATGTGTGTGATGTTAGTGACAGAGTTGGATGATGGGGACAGCTCTTTGCTCCCAGCTCAATTCCCTGGTTATCAGTCTGATGAATGTAGGTACTCTCATGCACATGTGATTTCTCCATCAATCTGTTTAAAGTCAGTAAATGCTTTAGGGAATGCTTATCTGAATTAACAACTCTAAATGAAAGCTACAGTTTCAAAATTCCTGGGACAAAGGATATATAGGTTTTAATCTGAAGACAAGAAATACAAGCCCAATCAAGCATCCCTCAACAGAACATTTCAAGGAAGTGCAAGGAAATCACCTCAATAGGAACTTTGAGATTTTCACCCTTTGGGTGGTAAAGCTCAGACAGACAATGAACTGCTTTTGCTGAGCAAAGAGCCAAAAGATAAAGGAAATCTTGACTTATGAGAATTATAGTTCTATGTGGGAGTTCCTTTTCATATAAAAACAACACATTATCCAAATGTCTCATGAAAACCATTCCAAGGACATAATTATTGCTTAAATGTTACATTCAAGGCAAGGAGTAGCACTTTGGAACCCAAGTCAAATATCCCAGAAAACAACTTCTGAGTTCCATGAACCTTATAGTTTCAGTTGTTGAAATAAGTGAATATCTGGGTTAGGGTGGGAGGGGGAATGCTCTTAGTATGGTGGATCCATTCCTGACAGATATTCTTGTCTTCAGTCGTTTTCATTTGTTTGAGGGTATTGACTATCTAGGAATAGAATAAAGTGCATTAAATGGACCCTCAGTTTTCCAACCTGCCCCTGCCAGGCGGCTCCATCATTCACTTCTCAGCCCAAACTAGACCAAGGCAATCTCAACTCCCTTTGGTGAAGCTCTAGTGGTGGACATGTTGGTTTTAAGGAAGTGCTTGAACTCAGTAAGAGGATCAACTCTGTACAAATACGGGTATGGATTTGGGAATGATCATTAGATGCAACTATTCTACTGCTGGTCTATTATGTTTGCTGAGTGTGGTTTGGACCAGAGGTGACACAAACAGCCATGATTTGGAGGGTGGTCCTCAGCCAGAGTGTGAGAATTGGCTCTGGGTGAGCTCTCTGTATGGCAACTATGGTCTTAGGGCACTCTGTATATGGCAACTATGGAGGTTTATGTGGCTCAAAACCCCCAAGGCTATGGAAAAATCTGATCTCGAGAAAGTAGCTTCAGCTGATAGCCTATAATAAGCAGGGTTAGGCTTAATTCCCCAATGCTTTAACAGAGGAAGGACCTCCAAGCCCATGCCAACAAACCAGTAACTGAAAACGCCCTGACACATCACCACTGGCACCCCTTCTCCCTGGAGCTGTGCAGTGTAGTGGGCTTGAGCCCTGCTATGTTAAAGAAGCCTTGGGAATGTATCCTTATTAATCTCTTCCTCCTCAATTCCTACCTCCATCATCTTGGTCCAGGGTTTTACTCTTCATATTTTAATTCCTGAAACACTCTTCTAGCTCACGTCTCTGCCTCAGGCTCTCTGACCTTCAGCTATTCCATGAGTTCTTCCTAAATGACTCTGTTCCAAAGCCTTCAGAGATTTCGTCCCATAACCCAGAAGACTGAATAGGTATAGTAAATGGAAAGATGTGAGATAGTAGAACATACATATATTGTTCTCTACCCTTGCTTCCTGACACAGAGCTCCTAAAATTCCCTGTAGTTTCCTAAGTAATAAGGGCACTAGTAGCATCTTTTGTTCTAATGAGGTGACTCTGGGTGGGGTCCTGGATTTCTCCTGGATGGGGGCTGGTCCCCAGAAGCAACAAGCCATGATTAGAAGCTTAGAATTTTCAGCCCTACCCCTCATCCTCCAGAAAAGAGAGAGGGGCTAGGGATGGAGTTAATAATTGCTCATGCCTATGTGAAGAAGCCTCCAGCAAATCCTAATAATACAGGGTTCAGAGAGTTTCTAGGCTGGTAAACACATCCACACCAGGAGGGTGATGCACCCCAACTCCAACGGGAAGAAACTCCTGCACTCAGGACCCTCTCAGACTCTGCCCTCTTCATCTGGCTGTTCACCTGTATCCTTTATCATATCCTTTAATGAACTGGTAAACATGAGTACATGTTTCCTTGGGTTCTGTGGGCTGCTCGAACAAATTAATGAAATTAATTAAGGGGGGTGTTGTTGGATTCTTATAGCTGGTGGGTCACAAGCAAAGATAACTTAAGCTTACAACTGGTGTCTGGAGTGGGGAGGGAGGTGGTGGGCAATCCTGTGGAACTGAGCCCTTAACCTGTGGGATCTGATGCTATGTCAGATAGCATCAGGATTGAGTTAAACTGTGGGACACCCAGCTGGTGTCGGACATTTTCTTGCTGTTGTGAGGGGAAAACCTCCACGTATTTGGTGACCAGATGTGTCAGAAGTGAAGTGTTTTGTGTGACTAGTAAAGAAGACTCACTGGGAAGACAAACCCGGGAGGGAGGAACTGGGTTTCTCTATAGAGGAAGGAAAAAAACTGAGTTTTCCTACAAAAGAACACTGCAAGAGAACCAGGATACTATGTTTCAACACTGGCTCTGCTCATCCCGTCAGAAGTGAGCTGTTTTTGCACTAGTCATTTAATTTCCCTGAGCTTTGTTTCCTTGTTCATAGTGTGGTGGCAACATGTGGGTCATAAACATCATTTACGGTGATGATAACTGTGATAATGGATGTGAAAACTCCAAAGTATTATACTGTTTCTGGATTCAGCAAGGGAAATGTAACTATCACTCATAATAACTCACATTTATTGACACCTACTACTATGTGCTAGATGCTGTTATAAATGCTTTACAAATAGTAACTCATTTCATCCTCAGAACAACCCTATCTTATAGACTGGGATACTGAGCTCTGGAGAGGTGAAATAACTTGCCCAAGTCCCATAATTTTCGGTTGGTAGAATTGAGTTATGAAGCCAATAAATAAGGTCCCAGAGGCCATATCCTGTGAAGAAAAAAAGATGGAAAAATGGAAAGGATCACTTCCGAAAAAATAATTTTTGAAACGTTTGGTGGTCTTTCTCTAACAATTAGTAGTTCAGAGATTTATATGCATGACGAATACTTATGGAGCACACACTATGTGTCAGCCATTCTGCTAATTCTTAGCAAGTCAAGGAAAAGTAAATGTAAATTTCAAGTGTCCTTATGGGGACACACAGTCTAGTGGTCGTGGCAGAGATCCATACATGATTTGCAGAGTGCTCTGGGGCCACTGGGGGGCGCTCAACCAGGCTTGGCAGGGTCAGGGCAAGCATCCTGGTGAAGATAACACAAATGAGTGTTATAAAAGACAAGCAGGATTCAGTGAGGCAATCACTGGCAGGTGGAGAGAGACACTAGGAAACGAGAACAGTAAGTCCATAATTAGGATGGAGTAGAACATGCAGGGAACAACCAGGCCACAACTGTTAGAATGTGATTCCATGTGGCCAGAGACCTGGTCTGATTGTACACCTCTGTAGTCCCTGGCACTTCCCATCAGAATGTAAACCCTGAAAGGGCAGAGAATTGTCTGTTTTGGTCACTATTATATCACCAGTGCCTGGTACAAGGTGGTGCCCAATACATATTTGTTAAGTACACACATATACGTGTGGATGAAGAATACAGTAAATAAATACTCGTTGAGTGAATTATTTAACAATAAACAGGGAGCACCACTGCAAATGAGGCTGGGCAAGCCTCTAGCTTTCCTGTATACTGCATCTAATATAAATCCAATCAACTATCAAAGTACCTTGAGCTGGATCATGCCGTGCCTTGGGGCCAAGGACAGGCATTTAAACTTTATCGTAATGATCAGAGTGAACCACTGAAGTGCCTCAAGCTGGGGAGTGACATGGCCAAACAGTAAGTGAGAAAGAGGACTCTGGTGGCAGTTTGGAGAACAGTTTAGAGGAGGAGAGACCAATGATGGGAAAACTCCACGGGGCTATGCAGGACTCTCTCACAGGAAGCTCCGGGAAAAGTGAACGGAAAAGTTAGCATTCAGAGCAGGGTTCACTCTTGCTTTTAACAACTCCACCCAATAAAAATTTGGATAAAAGCAAAGTAGAGGGTCAATGAATAATTTCACAAAGACTGGAGAGACAGGGTATCCTATGGTGAACACTAGCTGAGACAATCAGGAGATTTAGAATTTGGCCCTGGTGCATCTTTAGCCTATGGTGTGGTTGTTAGCAGCTTGCTGGATTTCTGAGGGCCTGATTTCTCCTTCTGTAAAACAAAGAGGCTGAGTCATTTCTCAACGTTCTCCTCTAGCCCTACCATCCCAGGATCATTGATTCTATGACCTTCTGATCCCTGTGATGAGTTTTAAATTGCTGGATAGTGAACTGCATGGCACTTAGATCCACAGATTGAAATGATTTCGGAGGAGAAAATTACTGCAGGATTATTAAGTTCAAACCTCTCATCTAACAGATGAGGAGACCAACGTTCAGCCCTGTTAGTCGAAATGGCCAAGCTTATGTAGCTCGTTAAGGGCAGAAAAGAAGATAATCCCACTCTTGTCATCAAATTACATGAGCCTGTTTATATATTATCAAAAAATAGGCAACCTGGACCTGCGCTTTTGGTACGTGTCATTTTAAGTTTGAATTCTCTGAACTCGTTAATAGTTTATTCCAAAAGAATTTTAATAGAATTTACGGCCTTTACTGATGAGCATTCACACTTTCAAGTGGTAAATACAAAGGTTAAAAAAAAAAAACCATCTCATGTTTTCATCTGTTGAACTCCTGTCTACTAAGTGTTAAAGGCACAAAGATAATAAGATCTGGACTAATTTCTAACATCTTACCAGTTCTAAAATACTATGGTGATCCATCCTACTTTAAATTTTATCATGTATCCTAACCTAGCTAGGAGGGCAAATTTCCATGCATTAGTGTTGGGTTGTGGGTTTTTTTTAGTGCTGTTCAGGGTTTCGCCTTTATGGAAAGGATTTATAACTCCACAAAAAGTGCATGCTTACTTGTTGGGTGTTCCATGGAGGTTTGTCAGTACGGTGAAGTTGTTTCTCACACTTCGCAAGCTGGCAAGGACCTATAAGTAAAATGTTTCCACTGTTAGGAATGGTTAGGAACAAAAGGAGAGGAATGGGCAGGTTTAGAGGCTACACTTAGAAACTACACCCAGAGACAGAGCGAGAATGAGGCAGGCCAGCATGATACATACCTGGGCAAAAGGCGTTACAATCAAGTCATCGCCATGTCTGGTGAAAAGAGAGAAAAGCAACATTTTGTAAATGCATTTGAATTATAACTGTGTCATATAAGCTGTAATATGAAACTTCATCAGTGTTAGCAACACAAATGTTATACAAATTCTTCCACCTGGATATAAGGCAGGACTGATTTAGGTGCAGATGGGGATTTCAGGAACTTGAAAGAAAAAAACCCACCAGGTTCATGGCTCCTGGATGTACAGTGGTTATACCTAAAAACACTTGCAAGTAAGCATATATCTTCAGGGTATTTTCCCATTAAATAGCAGACCCAGAGTACTGTAATTCAGAGCAATTTGTGGATTTTGGTTGCCAGAGCCAGGAACTTCAAAAGGAGGGCTGCTCACAGGCACATACAGAGTTGGAAAAAATGGCCTAACAGTCTGGATAAAGGCTAACTTTGGATTTCCTCGCTTTTGTTGATTTGAACCACAGCCTTCATGCCATTTAAACACAGATTTCTGTCTGGGAATCCCATTACTTTTTGTTTTTAAGACAACTTTTTTCTTAAAGTACTGAAGGAAAAGCTTTTAAGGGAGTATAGTGTAGGGACTGAACCTACTATTATATCATTGTCTCTCACTTTGTCCCAAAGATCTGATTAAGCTGAACCTAGTGTTACATAAATCTGTACTTAGGAATAGTCAAAAGTGTGTTTGCAGAAGTGCACTCTCTCTGACACATGCTTTGATACCTCTTCTTAAATCCGCATTCAGCAAGGTCTCCATTAAAACCGTTAGAAGACAGGCTGGCCTGAGCAGCAGACGCACAGTCAGGCCAATTCGCTATCACAGTGTAAATCCTAACAGTCGCACAGAAGGTGGTGGACAGTGAGTTTCCTTCACTGTCTGATCATCTTCTCTGTCTTCACGATCACCACACGTATATGGCACCTTATTCGCTTAACTACGGGAGTGCAACCAATGGTTATTAAACACCTGCCCGGTACCAGGCACTAGGTGAGGCCTAGGGATCCAGGGTTGGATAACACCTACATCCTTGGGGGCCTCTTCTCTGGCAGGGGCTTTTACTTTGGGGTATTATTTAATACGATATTTTCCTTTCTACCTTGGTCTTTAGCTAGGAGTCCCCCTTCAATTTCATTAAACTTCCTGTGCATCTGATTTATACAGTCACTAAGTGACTATAAAAAGAACACTGACAAGAGTAAGCATTCTTTGAGTGATTACCATCTGTTAGCCCCTGCATGAAATCTCATTTAATTCTTGTAACAAGAACCGGGGCAAAGACTCTTATTCCCATTTTATAGATAATATCAACGCTCAGAGCAGGTAAGCAACAGCTTAACTAGCACACACAGCTAATAAATGAAAGAACTAAGACTGATTCCAAAAATCTATGCTTTTAAACATTATGTTTCCTGTTTTATGACGACCCTGCATAGTTGATTGAATTATACAGAATTCATGATCCCCACAAATTAAAACAGAGGAGACAGAAAAATGTCCAAAACACTGCAGTAGATATTAGAAATACAGAATGAGAAATACAAACAATTGATACTTAATGGGGTGCAAAGGAGATGTGATAATTACAGATTAGACATAGTAGAAAAGGCTTGATTGAATGAGTGGTATTCGAGATGAACCTTGAAGGGCAGGCTTTAAAAGGCACGGATCGTAGGTGCTACTAATGAGAACAATGCAAGAACCGAGGCATTGAAATGGGAAAGTCTTGAACATGGAGATGCTTGGTGGCTGTTTAGAGCTGAGCAGTGACAGACATTTGTAGGGGATAAGACTCAAAGGTCCCCCCACACCCACGTTATGGACATTGTGGACAATGGTTGTGGAGCTGGTGCTCAACTCAGTAAAAGAAATGAGCCAGTGAAGGTTTCTAGTGAGATAGGCAAACAGAAAAGTGCTTTAGAAAGTATTGGGTTGACCAAAAAGTTTGTCTGGTTTTTTTTTTTTGGCTGCGTTGAGTCTTTGTTGCTGCATGGGTTTTCTCTAGTTGCAGCGAGCGGGGGCTACTCTTTGTTGCGGTGTGCGGGCTTCTCATTGTGTGGCTTCTCTTGTTGTGGAGCACGGGCTCTAGGCACACAGGCTTCAGTAGCTGTGGCTCGCGGGCTCAGTAGTTGTGGCTCGCAGGCTCTAGAGTGCAGGCTCAGCAGTTGTGGCACACGGGCTTAGTTGCTCCACGGCACATGGGATCTTCCCAGACCGGGGATGGAACCTGTGTCCCCTGCATTGGCAGGTGGATTCTTAACCACTGAGCCACCAGGGAAGTCCCAGGTTTTTCCATAACATATTACGGAAAAATCTGAACAAACTTTTGGGCCAACCCAATAAAATGTGATGGATACAAGAGATGGATGGAAGAGAGGACAGAGCCAGGAAGATGGGTTAGGGGGATATCGCCGTCATTCGGATGAGAAGACATCGGTGAGGCAGAGGAAGAAACAGGAAAAGACAACTGGAATAGACCCTGAACGTCTTGCCAAGGACTTGGCATTGAATTGGATAAGGGGTCATAAAGAAATACTATTTTCAGTTTTAAAAATGGGTATCTGGGAAAATAGTGAAGTCATGAGTAGAAGTTAAAAAGTGAGGATTTGGAGGAGACGTGTCACCTTCTCACATGTTGAGTTTTAAGGTATTCATTGATATCCTGGTGGAAACAGCAAGTGGGAAGACTGAAATATGGGGGTTAGAGCTAGAGATTTAGGAGGTACCTACAACAGTGGGGCCCCTTAAAGCAATGGCAGGGAGTGGCTTCCTGGGGTGGGGTGTATAGAGAGAGAGAGTCAAAGGGAGAACCTCAGGGCTCTTGTTAAGAGAGGAGTAGTTGTGATAAATGCAGGGTGGCGAGCTATTACAAGAACTGCCCCTTCCCAAGCTATTTTTTGGAGATGGGTGAAATATCTTTCTATTTTTTCATATTTCTGCTGTGAAGTTCACATTGTTCAGAAGACATCAGGGTGAGCTAGGTATAAAATGACAGTGTTAGACTTAAGTAGGTCATCTATGGCTCCTGGATTTCTGGAGTCTACATGTCCAACAAAAGTTAGATAATACAAGCAAATCTCATACATATGTAGTACCTAAAGTTGATGTATTGTTGCATGAGTGGGGAGCTACTAAAACTAAAAAGCTACTAATCACTAGTACAAACTAATGATTAAACACAGGTTAAAAGAAAAAACACATTAAGAGAGGGCTCGGTGTCAAAATGACTATTATCATGAAATTTTGAAGGTTAGGAGAGCAGAACACTCAGAGGCAAGAGACGAATTTTCAGATCCCCAGCACTGGGTCCCTTAAAGAATTTGAGCTGTAAAAGCTAATGCTGTATATCAGACAGTAGTTGCTAGAGAAATGATCAGATAATTCATAGATTACTCATAGCAATTTGAAGAAACAAAAGAGAAAAACTTCTATTTGAGTATAGCCAGATTATTTATAAAACCGTTCTAAATTTTTAAAGTCATAATTTGGTAGATTAATAATAAAATGCATGAATGTAACAAAACACTTGATTGGTTATGAAAACTGATGTACTTCTTAGTTGTCCAAACCACTAGAGCGGATACCTCTCAGGAACGAGGCCAGATATTCAGAACCGTGGCACGAGCACCATCTAGTGACAAAACTAGCACATTACAATTTTGTAGGATAATTGGAGATCAGAACTCTGTGGGTCTTAGAATTGAGTGTAGGTCTGCTCTCAACAATGAATGCTTTTCTAGGAAGCAAAAACGCTGCTTCCTACTGCTACGCTCTGGGTTTTATTAATATTAACTTCCTCTGTTTCATGACTACACGTACTTTTCTTGTAATACTAATTTTCGTCTGCCTTAGAGAGAGACATATGCTATTGTAGTTAAGAGCATAGCTTTTGGAGCCAGACAGCGTTGGTTTGTTTCTCAGTTGCACTAACTATGAGACATTAGGCAACCTCTCTATGGCTCACTTTCTTCATCTGTAAAATAGAGTGTTGTGAGAATTAAATAAGTTATTATATATGTACAACTCTTACAACAGTGCTAGGCACATAAAGGCACTTTCATTAGTTATATTCATATTAGTAGTAGGTATCATTATTTCATTATAGTAGGTATCATGTCTATCTTCCCAGCTGGTGAGAACTTCTTTAGGGTAGTCATTTCTGCCCCCATTACAATCAAGAGAACTAATATTTATATTGTACTTTACAGTTTACAAAGCATTTTCATGTCCCTTATTTCATGTGGTAAGAGTATGTTCTTGACCCTGGGGAATGGTGCAAGCACCTATCTTGTTGGTCAAGCCTGAAACCTTCTTTTCCCTCATCCCACAGTCAACCACCAACATCTGCTGATCCTAACTTGCAAACATTTATTAATCGCCCACTGGATCTGTTCTAATGTAGATCCCCATCCTTTAAGATGCAGATTACCGATGCAGCTTCCCATTTGGCTCTTGGAAACATCTTTAGGCTTGTCCACCCTCCAAACTGTTCTTTTTTTTTTTTTTTGCGGTATGCGGGCCTCTCACTGCTGTGGCCTCTCCCGTTGCGGAGCACAGGCTCTGGACGTGCAGGCCCAGCAGCCATGGCTCACGGGCCCAGCCACTCCGCGGCATGTGGGATCTTCCCGGACCGGGGCACGAACCCGCGTCCCCTGCATCGGCAGGCGGACTCTCAACCACTGCGCCACCAGGGAAGCCCCCAAACTGTTCTTTAGACTGTAATCAGAGTTATCTTTCAAAAACATTCATCTGATTATGTATTTTCCTGTTTTAAAGCCTTTAGTAGCCCCCCACTGCTTGTCTGCAGCATAAATGCCAACTCCTCACATAGGCCCTTCGTGATGAGGGAACTGCTTACTTCTCTGGCTTCGTCTCTCACCACTTCCTTATCCTCTCATGTTCTCTGCCTGAGCCATATTGAGCTGTGGTCCCCCCAAATGTTCTTGACAACAAGAGAGTTAGTGAGTGCATAGCCCTTCCTCCTGCACACCTTTCTGCCTGGCTAACTCCTTTAGCTTAGCTGTAACCCCTCGAAGCAGGCTGCTCGCCTTGCCTGGCCAGGTCTCTCAAAGTCCAGTGTATCCCTTTCCACAGACATTGCCCTTTTCCGAAGGTATTACAACTGCCTATTGACTTACTGATCTTTTAGCTCCCCTGAAGACAAAGAAAATGTCTCATTTGTTTGCAAAGTGCCTAAAGGTAAGTAAATTTTTGTTAAAAGAAAGGATGTATATAATCTTCATAACAGCTGGAAAGGCAGGCAGAGCAGAGATTCGTATCATTCTTTTTATTTTTCATCATTATTTAGAGTCTGTTTATGTACTGGATAACCATATGGTTTAATCATCTAGACTCCCTGGATTTAAGCCGTGATTCCCCATTTACTGGGCAGGTTACTTAACCTCTCTGTACTTCAGTGTCCTCATCTTTAAGACAAGAGAATTACAGTACCAACTACCTTGGGGTTATAGGGATTAAATGAGTTAAAATATGTAAAGGACTTTAAATAGTATATAGGAAATGCTTAATAAACGTGTGCTTTTATTTACAGGTAATTTAGACACTATGAAAAATACTCAATGTCTTAAAGCCATGGTGCTAGTAAGTATGATGGCTGTAACTCAAGTCTTAGACACCACATTGTACTTTTTTGGTAGTCCATCAATAAACAGGTCTTCAATTTAAGTGCGCTCTTATTTCTGCTTTTCCTCTTGGTTCTCAGATCTCATTTCCCTTGACTGCTCTCTCTAGAGACTACTTACATCTCATACAAATGGTGGCTTTAAAAAGTTCCTTGTCTGAGTAAGACTACAAATGGGATGACCAAATGAAGGAAACATGGATCTTGCTTCCCTGTGGCTTTACTGGTAGGTAATTAAAACTTGGTCCTGTCCAGGGTGGTTCCCGCCACAGTTGGGGGTAATCTAACTGGCCTCACCAGTTTCCGGTACTTTATGTTCCTATTGGGAAATCTATACCTTGGTATACAAAGACATTACGCTAAAGATGACTACGACACAGGAAGGAAACAGAAACCAATAAATTATTGCCACATCTAGGAAAGCATGTGAAATTTCCTTTTGGGATCCAATGGTGATCTTGTTTTCTTTACTAGAAAGCATTCTTTACTAGAACGAAACAGAAACCAATAAATTATTGCCACATCTAGGAAAGCATGTGAAATTTCCTTTTGGGATCCAATGGTGATTTTTTTTTTTTTGCGGTATGTGGGCCTCTTACTGTTGTGGCCTCTCCCGTTGCAGAGCACAGGCTCCGGACGCACAGGCTCAGCGGCCATGGCTCACGGACCCAGCCGCTCCGCGGCATGTGGGTTCTTCTTGGACCGCGGCCCGAACCTGCGTCCCCTGCATCGGCAGGTGGACTCTCAACCACTGTGCCACCAGGGAAGCCCCAATCGTGATCTTGCTTTCTTTACTAGAAAGCATTATTTCAGTCTCTCTTTTGTTGCTGTATGCTAAAGCCACTTTTAATGTTCCATTACTTTTTAACTCAATATCTTTTTCACTCATTCTCCCTGCCTATATGTTTCCTCCTGAAAGAGCTGAGATGAGAAATTTTAAAAAGCTAGTTTTGTCTCTACTGTTAAGATTTAATGCTGAGGAATTATGCAAAGTTTTCTACCTCTTGTGTAAATTCGTGACTGTTCTATTCTGGAGAGAGGGGCTCCTGAGCGGGGAACATGCTGCAGCCCCCATCCAGCAGCCTTCACGTCAAGACTCCAAATCTATTATTTTCCTTCTTTTTCTTGGCTTTAAGGGTAGAAGGCAGGAGAAGCTGTAAGAGGTTCAGGGGTTGCTGCTCCTCTATTTCAAATCATCCTGAAGAGTAATAATTGGGTGAAATAGCTTTGAGAGCATTACTTCAGGTTAGCTCAAAATACCTGTGTAAAACTGGATTTTCCAACATGGTCCTGAAAAAATGAAATTTCAGAAGAATCTGGATATTCAAGTTCTATTTCTTGTTGTGTTGAGAAATATAAATTCCTAAACTGACAAACACATGAAAGTTTTACTGTCATGCTGAAATATTTGCAAAACAAAATTCTGGGCTATTTTTATTCACTCAAAGCTTTTAATATATCTTGTTATTAGTATCTTTGATAGGATGAGATCATGTTTACAACTGTGTTTTCTTGGGAAGGACCATTCTTTATTATGAAAGTGTGCCCTTACTATATTTTTAAGTTCTGGTTTGTTTTCTTTTTAATATCTTTATCAGAGTATAATTGCTTTACAGTACTGTGTTGGTTTCTGCTGTATAACAAAGTGAATCAGCTATACATATACATATATCCCCATATCCCCTCCCTCTTGCATCTCCCTCCCACCCTCCCTATCCCACCCCTCTAGGTGGTCACAAAGCACCGAGCTGATCTTCCTGTGCTATGCGGCTGCTTCGCAGTAGCTATCTATTTTACATTTGGTAGTGTATATATGTCCATGCCACTCTCTCACTTCGTCCCAGCTTACCCTTCCCCCTCCCTGTGTCCTCAAGTCCATTCTCTACATCTGCATCTTTATTCCTGTCCTGCCCCTAGGTTCTTCAGAACCATATATATATATATATATTTATTTATTGGATTCCATATATATGTGTTTGCATACAGTACTTTTTTTTCTCTTTCTGACTTACTTCACTCCGTATGACAGACTCTAGGTCCATGCACCTCACTACAAATAACTCAATTTTGTTTCTTTTTATGGCTGAATAATATTCCATTATATATATGTGCCACATCTTCTTTACCTATTCATGGGTCGATGGACAGTTAGGTTGCTTCCATGTCCTGGTGATTAGAAATAGTGATGCAATGAACATTGTGGTACATGACTCTTTTTGAATTATATATTTTTCAGAGTATATGCCCAGTAGTGGGATTGCTGGGTCATATGGGAGTTCTATTTTTAATTTTTTAAGGAACCTCCATGCTGTTCTCCATAGTGGCTGTACCAATTTATATTCCCACCAACAGAGCAACAGGGTTCCCTTTTCTCCACACCCTCTCCAGAAATTATTGTTTGTGGATTTTTTGATGATGGCCATTCTGACTGGTGTGAGGTGATACCTCATTGTAGTTTTGATTTGCATTTCTCTAATGATTAGTGATGTTGAGCATCCTTTCATGTGTGTATTGGCAATCTGTATATCTTCTTTGGAAAAATGTCTATTTAGGTGTTCTGCCCATTTTTGGATTGGGTTGTTTGTTTTTTTAATATTGAGCTGCATAAGCTGCTTGTAAACTTTGGAGATTAATTCTTGGTGCGTTGCTTTGTTTGCAAATGCTTTCTCCCATTCTGAGGGTTGTCTTTTAGTCTTGTTTATGGTTTCCTTTGCTGTGCAAAAGCTTTAAAGTTTCATTAGGTCCCATTTTTTTATTTTTGTTTTTATTTCCATTTCTCTAGGAGGAGGGACAAAAAGGATCTTGCTGTAATTTATGTCATAGAGTGTTCTTCCCATGTTTTCCTCTAAGAGTTTCATACTGTCTGGTCTTTAATCCATTTTGAGTTTATTTTTGTGTGTGGTGTTAGGGAGTGTTCTAATTTCATTCTTTTACATGTAGCTGTCCAGTTTTCCCAGCACCACTTATTGAAGAGACTGTCTATTCTTCTTTGTATATTCTTGCCTCCTTTATCAAAAATAAGGTGACCATATGTGCATGGGTTTATCTCTGGGCTTTCTATCCTGTTCCATTGATCTATATTTCTGTTTTTGTGCCAGTACCACACTATCTTGATTACTGTAGCTTTGTAGTATAGTCTGAAGTCAGGGAGCCTGATTCCTCCAGCTCCGTTTTTCTTTCTCAAGAATGCTTTGGCTATTTGGGGTCTTTTGTGTTTCCATACAAATTGCGAAATTTTTTGTTCTAGTTCTGTGAAAATTGTCAGTGGTAGTTTGATAGGGATTGCATTGAATCTGTAGATTGCTTTGTGTAGTATAGTCATTTTCACAATGTTGATTTCTCCAATCCAAGAACAGGGTATATCTCTCCATCTGTTTGTATCATCTTTAATTTCTTTCATCAGTGTCTTAGAGTTTTCTGCATACAGGTCTTTTGTCTCCTTAGGTAGGTTTATTCCTAGGTATTTTATTAATCTTTATTAAATCTTTCAGATTTCTCTTTCAGATTTAATTTCTCTTAATTTCTCTTTAATTTCTCTTTCAGATTTCTCATCATTAGTGTATAGGAATGCAAGAGATTTCTGTGCACTAATTTTGCACCCTGCTACTTTAACAAATTCATTAATTAGCTCTAGTAGTTTTCTGGTGGCATCTTTAGGATTATCTATGTGTAGTATCATGTCATCTGCAAACAGTGACAGTTTTACTTCTTCTTTTCCAATTTGGATTCCTTTTATTTCTTTTTATTCTCTGATGGTTGTGGCTAAAACTTCCAAAACTATGTTGAATAATAGTGGTGAGAGTGGGCAACCTTGTCTTGTTCCTGATCTTAGAGAAAATGGTTTCAGTTTTCACCATTGAGAATAGTGTTGGCTGTGGGTTTGTCATATATGGCCTTTATTATGTTGAGGTAAGTTCCCTCTATGCCTACTTTCCGGAGGGTTTTTTTTATCATAAATAGGTGTTGAATTTTGTCAAAAGCTTTTTCTGCATCTACTGAGATGATCATATGGTTTTTATTCTTCAGTTTGTTAATGTGGTATATCACATTGATTGATTTGCATATATTGAAGAATGCTTGCGTTCCTGGGATAAAACCCATTTGATCATGGTCTATGACCCTTTTAATGTGCTGTTGGATTCTGTTTGCTAGTATCTTGTTGAGGATTTTTGCATCTATGTTCATTAGTGATATTGGCCTGTAATTTATTTTGTGCGTGTGTGACATGTTTGTCTGGTTTTGGTATCAGGGTGATGGTGGCCTTGTAGAATGAGTTTGGGAGTGTTTCTCCCTCTGCTATATTTTGGAAGAGTTTGAGAAGGATAGGTGTTAGCTCTTCTCTTAATGTTTGATAGAATTCACCTGTGAAACCACATATTCCTGGGCTTTTATTTGTTGGAAGATTTTTAATCACAGTTTCAATTTCAGTGCTTGTGATGGGTCTGTTTATATTTTCTATTTTTTCCTGATTCTGTCTCAGAAGGTTGTGTTTTTCTAAGAATTGGTCCATTTCTTCCAGGATGTACATTTTATTGGCATATAGTTGCTTGTAGTAATCACTCATGATCTTTCATATTTCTGCAGTGTCAGTTGTTACTTCTTTTGCATTCCTAATTCTGTTGATTTGAGTCTTCTCCCTTTTTTTCCTGATGAGTGGATAATGGTTTATCAATTTTGATTATCTTCTCAAAGAAGCAGCTTTTAGTTTTATTGACCTTTGCTATTGTTTCCTTCATTTCTTTTTCATTTATTTCTGATCTGATCTTTATGATTTCTTTCCTTCTGGTAACTTTGGGGGGTTTTTGTTCTTCTTTCTCTAATTGCTTTTGTTTTTCTTTTGAATTTTATTTTATTTATTTTTTTATACAACAGGTTCTTATTAGTCATCCATTTTATACACTTCAGTGTATGCATGTCAATCCCAATTTCCCAATTCATCCCACCACCACCACCACCACCCGCCGCTGCTTTCCCCCCTTGTCCATACATTTGTTCTCTACATCTGTGTCTCAATATCTGCCCCGCAAACCGGATCATCTGTACCATTTTTCTAGATTCCACATATATGCTTTAATATGTGATATTTGTTTTTCTCTTTCTGACTGACTTCACTCTGCATGACAGTCTCTAGATTCATCCACATCTCTACAAATGACCCAATTTTGTTCCTTTTTGGCTGATTAATATTCCATTGTATATATGTACCACATCTTCCTTATCCATTCATCTGTCAATGGGCATTTAGGTTGCTTTCATGACCTGGCTATTGTAAATAGTGCTGCAATGAACATTGGGGTGCATGTGTCTTTTTGAATTATGGTTTTCTCTGGGTATATGCCCAGTCGTGGGATTGTTGGGTAATATGGCAATTCTATTTACAGTTTTTGAAGGAACCTCCATACTGTTCTCCATAGTGGCTGTATCAGTTTACATTCGTACCAACAATGCAAGAGGGTTCCCTTTTCTCCACACCCTCTCCAGCATTTGTTATTTGTAGATTTTCTGATGATGCCCATTCTAACTGGTGTGAGGTGATACGTCATTATAGTATTGATTTGCATTTCTCTAATAGCTAGTGATGTTGAGCAGCTTTTCATGTGCTTCCTGGGATCTGTATGTCCTCTTTGGAGAAATGTCTATTTAGGTATTCTGCCCGTTTTTTGATTGGGTTGTTTGTTGTTTTGATATTGAGCTGCATGAGCTGTTTATATATTTCAGAGATTAATCCTTCGTCCGTTGATTCATCTGCAAATATTTTTCACATTCTGAGGGTTGTCTTTTGGTCTTGTTTCCTTTGCTTTGCAAAAGCTTTTAAGTTTTACTAGGTCCCATTTGTTTAGTTTTGTTTTTATTTCCATTACTCTAGGAGGTGGATCAAAAAAGATCTTGCTGTGGTTTATGTCAAGGAGTGTTCTTCCTATGTTTTCCTCTAAGAGTTTTATAGTTTCTGGTCTTACATTTAGGTCTCTAATACATTTTGAGTTTATTTTGTGTATGGTGTTAGGGAGTGTTCTAATTTCATTCATTTCCATGTAGCTGTCCAGTTTCCCAGCACCACTTATTGAAGAGACTGTCTTTTCTCCATTGTATATCCTTGCCTCCTTTGTCATAGATTAGTTGACCATAGATGCATGGGGGTTTATCTCTGGGCTTTCTATCTTGTTCCATTGATCTGTGTTTCTGTTTTTGTGTCAGTACCATATTGTCTTCATTACTGTAGTTTTGTAGTATAGTCTGAAGTCAGGGAGCCTGATTCCTCCAGCTCTGTTTTTTTCCCTCAAGACTGCTTTGGCTATTCGGGGTCTTCTTTGTCTCCATACAAATTTTAAGATTTTTTGTTCTAGTTCTGTAAAAAATGCCACTGGTAGTTTAATAGGGATTGCATTGAATCTGTAGATTGCCTTGGGTAGTATAGTCTTTTTCACAATATTGATTCTTCCAATCCAAGAACATGGTATATCTCTCCATCTGTTGGTATCATCTTTAATTTCTTTCAACAGTGTCTTATAGTTTTCTGCATAAAGCTGTTTTGTCTCTCTAGGTAGGTTTATTCCTAGGTATTTTTTTTCTTTTTGTTGCAATGGTAAATGGGAGTACTTCCTTAATTTCTCTTTCAGATTTTTCATCATTAATGTATAGGAATGCAAGAGATTTCTGTTCATTAATTTTGTATCCTGCTAGTATACCAAATTCATTGATTAGCTCTACTAGTTTTCTGGTGGCATCTTTAGGATTCTCTATGTATAGTATCACGTCATCTCCAAACAGTGACAGTTTTACTTTTTCTTTTCCAATTTGTATTCCTTTTATATCTTTTTCTTCTGTGATTGCCATGGCTAGGACTTCCAAAAGTATGTTGAATAATAGTGACGAGAGTGGACATCCTTGTCTTGTTCCTGATCTTAGAGGAAATGTTTTCGGTTTTTCACCATGGAGAATGATGTTTGCTGTGGGTTCGTCGTATATGGCCTTTATTATGTTGAGGTAGGTTCTCTCTATGACCACTTTCTCGAGAGCTTTTATGATAAATGGGTGTTGAATTTTGTCAAAAGCTTTTTCTGCAACTATTGAGATGATCATATGGTTTTTATTCTTCAATTTGTTAATATGGTGTATCATATTGATTGATGTGTGTATATTGAAGAATCATTGCATGCCTGGGATAAAACCACTTGATCATGGTGTATGATCCTTTTAATGTGTTGTTGGGTTCTGTTTGCTAGTCTTATGCTGAGGATTTTTGCATCTATATTCATCGGTGATATTGGTGTGTAATTTTCTTTTTTTGTAGTATCTTTGTCTGTTTTTGGTATGAGGGTGATGGTGGCCTCATAGAATGAGTTTGGGAGTGTTCCTTCCTCTGCAATTTTTTGGAAGAGTTTGAGAAGGATGGGTGTTAGCTCTTTTCTAAATTTTTTATAGAATTCACCTGTAAAGCCATCTGGTCTTGGACTTTGTTTGTTGGAAGTTTTTAATCACAGTTTCAATTTACTTACTTGTGATAGGTCTGTTCATATTTTCTATTTCTTCCTGCTTCACTCTTGGAAGGTTATACCTCTCCTAGAATTTGTCCATTGCTTCCAGGTTGTCCATTTTATTGGCATAGAGTTGCTCGTAGTAATCTCTTCAGATGCTTTGTATTTCGGCAGTGTCTGTTGCAACTTCTCCTTTTTCATGTCTAATTTTATTGATTTGAGTCCTCTCCCTCTTTTTCTTGATGAGTCTGGGTAATGGTCTATCAATTTTGTTTCTCTTCTCAAAGAACCAGCTTTTGGTTTTATAGAATCTTTGCTATTTTCCCCTTGTTTCTGCTTCATTTATTTATTCTCTGATCTTTATGATTTCTTTCCTTCTACTAACTTTGGGTTTTGTTTGTTCTTCTTTCTACAGATCCTTTACGTGTAAGGGTAGATTGTTTATTTGAAATTTTTCTTGTTTCTTGAGGTAGGCCTGTATAGCTATAAACTTCCCTCTTATAACTGCGTTTGCTACATCCCACAGGTTTTGGAGCGTCGTGTTTTCATTATCATTTGTCTCTAGGTATTTTTTGATTTCCCCTTTGATTTTTTCAGTGATCTCTTGGTTATTTAGTAACATATTGTTTAACCTCCATTGGTTTGTGTTTCTTATGTTTTTTCCTCTGTAATTCATTTCTAATCTCATAGCACTGTGGTCAGAAAAGATGCTTGATATGATTTCAATTTTCTTAAATTTACTGAGGCTTGATTTTTGACCCAAGATGTGATCTATCCTGGAGAATGTTCCGTGCACACTTGAGAGAAAGTGTAATCTGCTGTTTTTGGATGGAATGTCCTATAAATATCAATTAAATCTATCTGGTCTACTGTGTCATTTAAAGCTTCTGTTTCCTTATTAATTTTCTGTTTGCATGATCCGTCCATTGGTGTAACTGAGGTGTTAAAGTCCCCCACTATTATTGTGTTACTGTCGGTTTCCTCCTTTACAGCTGTTAGCAGTTGCCTTATGTATTGAGGTGCTCCTATGTTGGGTGCATATATATTTATAATTGTTATATCTTCTTCTTGGGTTGATCCCTTGATCACTATGTAGTCTCCTTCATTGTCTCTTGTAACATTCTTTATTTTAAAGTCTTTTTTATCTAATATGAGTATTGTTACTCCAGCTTTCTTTTGATTTCCATTTGCATTGAATATCTTTTTCCATCCCCTCACTTTCAGTCTGTATGTGTTGCTCGGTCTAAAGTGGTTCTCTTGTAGACAGCATATATATGGGTCTTGTTTTTGTATCCATTCAGCAAGCTTGTGTCTTTTGGTTGGAGCATTTAATCCATTCATGTTTAAGGTAATTATTGATATGTATGTTCCTATGACCATTTTCTTAATTGTTTTGGGTTTGGTTTTGTAGGTCCTTTTCTTCTCTTGTGTTTCCCACTTAGAGAAGTTCCTTTAGCATTTGTTGTAGAGCTGGTTTGGTGGGGCGGAATCCTCTTAGCTGTTGCTTGTTTGTCAACCTTTTGATTTCTCTAGCAAATCTGAATGAAATCCTTGCCGGGTAGAGTAATCTTGGTTGTAGGTTCTTCCCTTTCATTACTTTAAATATGTCATGCCACTCCCTTCTGGCTTGTAGAGTTTCTGCTGAGAAATCAGCTGTTAACCTTATGGGAGTTCCCTTGTATATTATTTGTCATTTTTCCCTTGCTGCTTTCAATAATTTTTCTTTGTATTTAATTTTTGCCAACTTGATTACTACGTGTCTCAGCATGTTTCTCCCTGGGTTTATCCTATATGGGACTTTCTGCACTTCCTGTACATGGGTGGCTATTTCCTTTCCCATGTTAGGGAAATTTTCGACTATAATCTCTTCAAATATTTCCTCAGGTCCTTTCTTACTCTCTTCTCATTATGGACCCCTATAATGTGAATGTTGTTGCATTTAATGTTGTCCCAGAGGCCTCTTAGGCTGTCTTCATTTCTTTTCATTCTGTTTTCTTTAGTTTGTTCTGCAGCCGTGAATTCCACCATTCTGTCTTGCAGGTCACATATCCGTTCTTCTGCCTCAGTTATTCTGCTCTTGATTCCTTCTAGTGTATTTTTCATTTCAATTATTGTAGTGTTTATCTCTGTTTGTTTGTTATTTCATTCTTCTAGATGTTTGTTAAACATTTCTTGCATCTTCTTGATCTTTGCCTCCATTCATTTTCCAAGGTCCTGGGTCATCTTCACCATCTTTATTCTGAATTCTTTTTCTGGAGGTTGCCTATCTTCACTTCATTAGTTGTTTTTCTGGGGTTTTATCTTGTTGCCTCATCTGGTACATAGCCCTCTGCCTTTTCATCTTGTCTATCTTTCTTTGAATGTGGTTTTTGTTCCACAGGCTGCAGGATTGTAGTTCTTCTTGCTTCTTCTGTCTGCCCTCCCGTGAATGAGGCTATCTAAGAGGCTTGTGCAAGTTTCCTGATGGGAGGGACTGGTGGTGGGTAGAGCTGTGTGTTGCCCTGGTGGGCAGAGCTCAGTAAAACTTTAATCCGCCTGTCTGCTGATCAGTGGGGTTGGGTCCCTCCCTGTTGGTTGTTTGGCCTGATGTGACCCAACACTGGAGCCTATCTGGGCTCTTTGGTGGGGCTCATGGCAGACTCTGGGAGGGCTTACACCAAGGAGCACTTCCCAGAACTTCTGCTGCCAGTGTCCTTGTCCTCACGGTGAGACACAGCCACCCCCTGCCTCTGCAGGAGACTCTCCAACACTAGCATGTAGGTCTGGTTCAGTCTCCTATGGGGTCACTGCTTCTTCCCCTGGGTCCTGGTGTGCACACTACTTTGTGTGTGCCCTCCAAGAGTGGAGTCTCTGTTTCCCCCAGTCCTGTCAAAGTCCTGCAATCAAATCCCGCTAGCCTTCAAAGTCTGATTCTCTAGGAATTCCTCCTCCCGTTGCTGGACCCCCAGATTGGGAAGCCTGACATGGGGCTCAGAACCTTCACTCTAGTGGGTGGACTTCTGTGGTATGTGTTCTCCAGTTTGTGAGTCACTCACCCAGCAGTTACGGGATTTGATTTTATTGTGATTGCACCCCTCCTACCATCTCATTGTGGCTTCTCCTTTGTCTTTGGATGTGGGCTATCTTTTCTGGTGAGTTCCAGTGTCTTTCTGTTGATGATTGTTCAGCAGTTAGTTGTGATTCTGGTGTTCCTGCAAGAGGAAGTGAGAGCATGTGCTTCTACTCTGCCATCTTGAACAAATCTCCTTTCTAATTGCTTTAGGTGTAAGGTTAGGTTGTTTATTTGAGTTGTTTCTTGTTTCTTGAGGTAGGATTTTATTGCCATAAACTTCCCTCTTAGAACTGCTTTTGCTGCATCCCATAGGTTTAGGGCCATCATGTTTTCATTGTCATTTGTTTCTAGGGATTTTTTGATTTCCTCTTTGATTTCTTCAGTGATCTCTTGGTTATTTAGTAGCATATTGTTTAGCCTCCATGTGTTTGTATTTTTTACAGGTTTTTTTTCCTGTAATTGATATCTAGTCTTATAGCATTGTTGTCAGAAAAGATACTTGATACAATTTTAATTTTCTTAAATTTACCAAGGCTTGATTTGTGACCCAAGATATGGTCTATCCTGGAGAATATTTCATGCACAGTTGAGAAGAAAGTGTATTCTGCTGCTTTTGGATGGAATGTCCTATAAATATCAATTAAGTCCATCTTGTTTAATGTCTCATTTAAGGCTTGTGTTTCCTTATTTATTTTCATTTTGGATGATCTGTCCATTGGTGAAAGTGGGGTGTTAAAGTCCCTTACTATTATTGTGTTACTGTCGATTTCCCGTGTTATGGCTGTTAGCATTTGCCTAATGTAATGGGGTGCTCCTATGTTGGGTGAATAAATATTTACAATTGTTATATTTTCTTCTTGGATTGATCCCTTGATCATTATGTAGTGTCCTTCTTTGTCTCTTGTAACATTCTTTATTTTAAAGTCTATTTTGTCTGATATGAGAGTTACTACTTCAGCTTTCTTTTGATTCCCATTTGCATGGAATATCTTTTTCCATTCCCTCACTTTCACTCTGTATGTGTCCCTAGGTCTGAAGTGGGTGTCTTGTAGACAGCATATTTATGGATCTTGTTTCTGTATCCATTCAGCCAGTCTATGTCTTTTGGTTGGAGCATTTAATCCATTTACATTTAAGGTAATTATCAATATGTATGTTCCTATTACCATTTTCTTAATTATTTTAGGTTTGTTATTGTAGGTCTTTTCCTTCTCTTTTGTTTCCTGCCTAGAGAAGTTCCTTTAGCATTTGTTGTAAAGCTCTTTTTGTGGTGCTGAATTCTCTTAGCTTTTGCTTGTCTGTAAAGGTTTTAATTTCTCTGTTGAATCTGAATGAGATCCTTGCTGGGTATAGTAATCTTCATTGTGTTTTTTCCCTTTCATCAATTTATATATGTCCTGCCACTTCCTTCTGGCTTGCAGAGTTTCTGCTGAAAGATCAGTTGTTAACCTTATGGGAGTTCCCTTGTATGTTATTTGTCATTTTTCCCTTGCTGCTTTTAATATTCTTTTCCTTGTATTTAATTTTTGATAGTTTGATTAATATGTGTCTTGGCATGTTTCTCCTTGGATTTATCCTGTATGGGACTCTCTGTGCTTCCTGCACTTGATTGACTATTTCCTTTCCCATATTAGGGAAGTTTTCAACAATAATCTCTTCAAATATTTTCTCAGTCCCTTTCTTTTTCTCTTCTTCTTATAGGACCCCTATAATTCGAATGTTGGCACATTTGAAGTTGTCCCAGAGGTCTCTGAGACTGTCCTCATTCTTTTCATTCTTTTTTCTTTATTCTGCTCTGCGGTAGTTATTTCCACTATTTTATCTTCCAGGTCACTTATCCGTTTTTCTGCCTCAGTTTTTCTGATATTGATTCCTTCTAGAGGATTTTTAATTTCATTTATTGTGTTGCTCATCATTGTTTGTTTGCTCTTTAGTTCTTCAAGGTCCTTGTTAAACGTTTCTTGTATTTTCTCTATTCTATTTCCAAGATTTTGGATCATCTTTACTATCATTACTCTGAATTCTTTTTCAGGTTAACTGCCTATTTCCTCTTCATTTGTTTGGTCTGGTGGGTTTTTACCTTGCTCCTTCGTCTGCTGTGTATTTCTGTGTCTTCTCATTTTGCTTAACTTACTGTGTCTGGGGTCTCCTTTTCGCAGGCTGCAAGTTCATAGTTCCCCTTGTTTTTGGTGTCCGCCCCCAGTGGTTAAGGTTGTTTCAGTGGACTGTGTAGGCTTCCTGGTGGAGGAGACTAGTGCCCGTGATCAGAGGATGAGGCTGGATCTTATCTTTCTGCTATGCAGGACCACGTCCAGTGGCGTGTTTTGGGGTGTTTGTGCCCCTTTTATGATTTTAGGTAGCCTCTCTGATAATGGGTGGGGTTGTGTTCCTGTCTTGCTAGTTGTTTGGTATGGGGTGTCCAGCACTGGAGCTTGCTGTTTTATGAGTTGCGATGCATCTTAGCATTGAGACGGCAGACCCTGCGAGAGCTTTCGCCAATTGATGTTATGTGGGGCCTGGAGGTCTCTGGTGGTCCAATGTCCTGAACTCAGCTCTGCTACCTCAGAGGCTCATGCCTGTTACCTGGCCAGAGAACCCAGACCCTTTTGGGAAGTGTGAGGTCTTCTGCCAGCCTTCAGTAGGTGTTCTGTAGGAGTTGTTCCACATGTAGATGTATTTTTGATGTATTTGTGGGGAGGAAGGTGATCTCCACGTCCTACTCCTCCACCATCTTGAAGGTACTCGCTCTTTTTTTTTTTAAGGGAGAATGATACCAGTTAACTTACATATATAATCCTTACTTGCCTAAATCTAAAGTTGGCAACTCTATGTAGGTTCTAAAGTTAGGGGAGAATTTTTCCTGGTTGGTAAAATTGAAAAGAGGGTAACCATTAGTATTAGGGACCTGAACACAGAGTCGTTCAGAACTAGATGTCTGTTTCTACAGCTATAGACTGAGTTGGACTGTGGTCTTGAAAGTCTCTTCATGTTCAAAATTTCTATAACTTTTTGTCCTAAGTAAGGAATCACTGGAGTTTAATCTGAAATTTGGTTAGAACCTGCTGGGAAGCCTCTGAGTGACGCTGAGATGCATCAGGCTGTTTGTCAGGAGTCTGGGGGGTGGGAGGAGGCATTAGCTGCCTTCCAAAGCTAGTCTTTCACCAGTGAAGCACTATGTGAATGAAGCTCTAATTACTTCAGCTCAACACATCTCCTATGCTCTCCCTCGGGGGAGTCCAGAAAGCTGTTTGTTTTGGTGGAAGAGAGAATTCCAGGGATGTTCACTGTCAAAGCCCCCATCCAAACCTTGGTCAGAAACTTCCTTGGTTCTACATGATCTACAGCAAAGAGGTTACCTCTACTCCACTCATGTTTTCTACCTGATAGGAGAGGTTCTACTTTGCAGTTTGAAAAACATAGGTAAATAAAGTCCCAAAATTTTGCCTATGGTCTTTCTTAGCTACATCAAGGTATATAGAATCATGGGGGAGGGGCAGGTTTCTCATTTCTCAGAGTCTTCGTTTCATCATCTATAGAGTGGAGATAATAATGGTGCCTACCTGACGAGACTTTTGTAAAGATTAAAAGAGATAATGTATGTAAATGAACAGGGCCCTATAGTAAGCACTCACTAAATGTTTCCTTCCACACAGTAGCAGTGTTCCTCTTATCTTTCTTATTTAACTGTAACCTCCCTGAGAGCATGCAAACTTTTAGAGAATAATGTCTGTTTTTAAAGCATCTGTGATTTTTTCCCACTGTTCTGCTCACCTTTTATGCCCAAAGCCTGGCACACTGCATGGCACATAGGAGAACTTCAGTAAATTTTTGCCAAATGAGTGAATAAATGAATTTTGGTCCACCCAATGATTGAGATATTTTAGGGCATGGGTGCCTCTGTTAAAATTAGCTGGCGGAAATGCCCTGGGGAATACTTTTTTTTTTTTTTTGCGGTTACGCGGGCCTCTCACTGTTGTGGCCTCTCCCGTCACGGAGCACAGGCTCCGGACGTGCAGGCTCAGCAGGCATGGCTCATGGGCCCAGCCGCTCCACGGCATGTGGGATCTTCCCGGACCGGGGCACGAACCCGTGTCCCCTGCATCGGCAGGCAGACTCTCAACCACTGCACCACCAGGGAAGCCCCCTGGGGAATACTTTTTATTGGTAGCTTTAAAATGCCCCCTGCCCCTTTCACAAGAGGGTGACCCTTTTTAGCTTCCTTTCCAACAGCAGAAGAGAGCCCAGTGGAATTTTCCAGACTGGAGACTTTAGAGAGCTACTGATATTTTTATAACATATGATGTTAAATACAATTGTACATGTGCCTAGAGACCTTTTAAGGCATGAATTCCAGCATCCAATTTTATTTGGTTTCAGAAACTTAATAAACAAGTAACACAATCTGCTCATTGTTCTTTAAATAAAAATTAGACATCTCCAATTAATAGCAGCAAAACAGAAACATCAGCCATGCTTAATAGGGCGGTGGAGTATGTTCTGTCTCACCCAGGAGCCAGGCAACAAGTGGGCATTGTGTTAAGGTTCCAGAGAAGGGACACAGACACGTGACTAGATGACAGCTTATTAAATGTCGCCCAGCAAAGGCCACTCAGACAGGATGCGTGTCACCAACCACCATTTTCCTTCTCTGCTGTAGCCTCATGCAAACTGCGCATGCCTTGGAAAGTTTGAGTGTGGTTTGCAAACAGTGTTAAGGTTCTCATGCCATAAACAATTCAGTAGTTCAGGAAATGAAGCCAAATAATAATAATATTTTTTAAGTGTCAATAACCGAAGTAAATCAAACACTGTTGCCTGAGGTTTTAAACACTCTTGGGAACCCCGGCTACATATTTCTCATGCAAGAGAGCATTAATATCCTTAAGGTGGTCATTGTTGTCACCTCTGCTCTGTTCATTTTTCTCCTCCCTCTTTCCTGTGGGTTAAAGGGGAATAGTGCTGCTGCTCTGATGTGATGGGGTTAAAGTTGAGGTAAGTGTGAAACTGGGAGCCAGACAGCTCGTACTTACTGCTCGCTTGGAAGTGAAGAGTTTCTCGACATCGCCTTTGGTGACAAGTCATAGTCACTGTCTGATCTGTAGAGAAAGGACTCTCTGCGCTGGCTGTGCCCGGGAAAGGTGGCATGAAGCACCAGCCCAGAGGAAGAGCTGGCCTGGGGATCCAGCGGGCTCCGACCTGAGGAAGGGCCATTTTCCACATCAAAGCTTAAAGAGAAAGAAGAAAACTGGTCACATGAGAAACATAGAGAAGGGCATCTGACATACATACATGGAGAACCCATGCGTGCCAGGCACTTTACATAGCACTTCACACTTCATGGAAAGTTTTAAGGCTCCAAATAGCTCTGAGTTGCAGTCATTCTCATTTTTATACAAACAGAACAGTCCCACAGAAGTTCAGTCATCAGCAGAGACTGGAGCCATGATTTGACCCTGGGAGCAAAGTCCCATGGCCTTTCAGCGGCATGAGCAACATTGACAAATTCATAAAATAAACTGTTGATAATAAGCGACTCCAGATATAGCATCTAACACAGCTCTAAGTGCCAGACACTCAACTATCACTTGAATGAGTCTTCTTAGCTGGGAGGCTTCTTCCTGCCATAAATAAATATCACAGTCTCATTAAAGATACAATGTGCACATTTCTGAATGTTTCAGGAACAAAGTGTTATCGTGAAAACATCCACTGGCTGATTAAACCGGAGGCCCAGTCTGACACTTAATATTCATATGCAAGTTTAAGTACACACAATGACTTAATTAATCTAATAATGCCGAATAGCCCTCCAGGGGTGCAGAGCTTTCTCTCTGGAGGAGGATACAGCTACTGACTCTGGCAGAGGAGTGCCATTGAGATTTCTGGTCAGTCTACCTCACTCTGGAAAGGTACCCTCAAGTCCAGAATTATTTGAACAAGCTCTGATCAATGAACACACAGGTGGGAGCAGTAGACATTTTGGCTGTTGTTTTCTCTCTCCTGGTCCTGGTGTTACTTTAGGTACTGTGTCCCTCCCATGCTCTCCACCATCCCCTATGCATTTTTCCTGCATGCACAACCTCCCTTAGCCTCAGATTGACAGTAAACCTCTTGCCTAGTATTTCTCTAGACCACTCACTGCTCTCTGGCTAAAGCTCTGCAGAAAGGTGTTGGAGAAGGTACGGGGCTAAGGATGCTCTCTTTTCCAAGCTGGACCACAGCAGCGGGCTTCCTTTATACTCATCCAGCTGCCATAATTTATTTCTACATTTGTGGTTCTTTTCGTTCACTAGTTCTTATAGCCTTCTCTCTTGGGGTGGATTTTGCGTATTTTTTTTAGTTTATAAATTGCTTTCTGATCTATCATTCCATTTACAACCCTTATCATGACCCTGTGAAGTATGTATTATGATCTCAGTCTACATCTGAGGAAAATGAGGCTTAGAGAGATTTTAAACACCAGCTCAAAATCACAGGCTAGTAACTGTACAGTAAGAATTGCAAGACCCAAGTCTTCCAATTCAGGCTTCTACAACCTCAGACTTCAGTATTCACAGAACTCCAGAACGGCTCACTGGGTCACTGAGTGCAGTTTCCCCTCAGTCTCTACATTCAAGAGAAACGTGTGTTTGGTATGTAGAGAGTAAATCGGATTATGAGCAACCTTAGCTGTTATCTTGGATGAAGACAGGGGAGGCAGTAAATTACCCTGAGGCTGTAGGTTTCACTGAAACAGGGAAAGAAGAAATGAAAGAATTCAGGGTCATAATCCTTCCCTGGAGACCATTCCGAGAAGCTGCTTTTAGCCAACCCACAAACTCCAGGTGTCTGATAAGAAGCAGCAAGTGAGAATCTCCAGTTAAGAGAACAAGGAAGAGCCATAACAATCCAATGTATGTATTTGGGCTTTCACGGTACTGCAGATGGATTTTCACAGCAGGCTCACGGTCTGGGATGGGACTGTCTTTCAGAGACTGCAGGCAAGCAGGCAGGTGGGCAATCACTCACACACTTCAGCCTGTTTGCCAGCCTGCCTGGAGGTAGAGCTATGTTGTAAGGCAAATACATTGCAGCAAGTGAAAATATAACGTAAGCTGACTTGCACACTTTCCTTGGGTGAGATCTGTACTAGTTGCTGAGCAAAATAAAAGAGCTCCTTTGTGGATAAGGACTCCTTTGTGCCACCCAGAGCTTGTAGAACTAGGACTTGATGCTGGCTCTGAACTCTTTTTAAGGACAAAGAGGGAAGGCTCTTAAAAGGTAAAGATGGGACTACATAAAGCTTAAGAGTGGGCATAGGGCTTCCCTGGTGGCACAGTGGTTGAGAGTCCACCTGCCGATGCAGGGGACAGGGGTTCGTGACCCGGTCCGGGAAGATCCCACATGCCGCGGAGCGGCTGGGCCCGTGAGCCATGCCTGCTGAGCCTGCGTGTCTCCGCAACGGGAGAAGCCACAACAGTGAGAGGCCCGCGAACTGCAAAAAAAAAAAAAAAAAAAAGAGTGGGCATAAATAAGCTTTGAAATTTCATGAGTAATCATGTTGTAATTCATTTGGTATCTATCTGTACAGCCTTTATGGCTATTAAAACATTGAAATACTTTTCTTTTTTTTTTGATGTGGACCATTTTTAAAGTCTTTATTGAATTTGTTACACTATTGCTTCTGTTTTATGTTTTTTTTTTTGCGGTACGTGGGCCTCTCACTGCCGTGGCCTCTCCCGTTGCGGAGCACAGGCTCTGGACACGCAGGCCCAGCGGCCATGGCTCACGGGCCCAGCCGCTCCACGGCATGTGGGATCTTCCCGGACCGGGGCACAAACCCGTGTCCCTTGCATCAGCAGGCAGACTCTCAACCACTGCGCCACCAGGGAAGCCCTATGTTTTGGTTTTTTAACCCCGAGACATGTGGGATCTTAGCTCTCCAACCAGGGATTGAACCTGCACCCCCTGCACTGGAAGGCAAAGTCTTAACCACTGGACAGCCAGGGAAGTCCCTGAAATGCTTTTGTAACAGTTGGCAGCCAGTCACTGCCCCAGACCGTCCAGGATCTGCTGATGACTGGAACAGCAGGTGGTCTGTGTCCTTTTAATTGGTCAGTGCCCATGTGGTACCAGTCATTACATATTATGAATGCCACTGCTGTGTATATCTGTGCTAAAATCTTAGAAGAGGTGCCAAGTGGGTATGCCTACCAAACTCTCAGAACATTTTCCATTGAGGGTTTCCACCAAGGCTCACTCTGCCCTCTTTCCTGCTGCAGGCATTCCTAGTGGGCAGAAAGTAAGTCCACAAGTATTACCTTTTATGTAGATGTCACAAAGCATCTGCCCCCAGTGTTAGCAGGAGTACCAGGAGGTTTAGTCCTGCCAGGTAAGCAGGGACTAGGCCCAGACACTAAAACTCCCTCCATGCTGCTTTCCTTTGTTTTCTTCTTTTTCTTTTTTCTTTCTTCTTTACCCTGCCTAAACTCATAGAAGAGCTTGCGGGAATTCAGAAAAAGCCAAGGAAGAATTCTCTGGGGCAAAGAAGCAGTTTCAGGGAGACAAATGGCCTTTCATATTCCCTGGGGCACTGTTTCAAAGCAACCAACACAGATGTACAACTTAGGAACAAACATGAATCACCAACCAGACACCAGCTCCAGTCACAGCAAAATTAGTGGGCAGACATCACAATACGTCCCACAGATCCAGGGTGGGAAGAGGGGTGTGAGCAAGGGGAAGACGTAACAAGCAAAACGAACATGCCGCATAAACTGAAATACAACTAGGGAAAAAACAGATTCTGAAATATCGGAAGCGAACATACAAATGGGGTCATTATTTATTTAGAGTAATTTTTGGCCCTGCCTTAATCAGGACTCATATTTCACTTTTAGGCTTCTTTATATTAAAAAATACTATTATAAAAGTAAATAAGAATGTTATGTAAAATATAAACAATAGAGAAAAAATATTAGCAGGTTAGTATTTTCTTTCTGAGTGTTAATATTTTTCCTGCAGGCTTGAATCGTGATTTTTTTTCTCATAGTGCGCAGTTTTCAGAATTATCATTTTCCATGCCCATGGAACTTAATGCTTCATCCAGAATTTGTGCCGAACTTCCTCAGGCATTTTCCCTATTGTGGGTCACTGAATTTCTAATTCTAAATAACATTTTAAGTGATACCTTTGAGCTTACAGTTACTTCAATATTCGGATGACATCACTGAGAAGTTTCAGATAGACTGAGAGGATGTCATGCACAAGTTTCTGAATAGTTGACGGGACCTGCCCACAGCCAGCATATGGACTGAAAAGTGGCCTTTTTTCTAGGATCAGAGACACTTCCCCCACCCCCAAGTCCGGCTCTCTGACGTCCAGGATTCTGTATGCTGCTGTCCCCCGTGATTCTGCCTGCCTCGGCAGATCGCCCTGGACTGAGTCAATTGCTTGTTGTCTAAGGCCTAATATTTTAACAACTTTCTCCCGCTTTGATTCTAGAGGTCTCAGCTTCTTGAGGCAGCGGTGGTAGTGGGTGATGCTGTGTGTGAGAGGTGGTGCTCCCCGTAGCTGGAACGCCCTTCTCCCCACTGTCTCCAATCGATCACTACTTCCAATTCAGCTCGTGCCACCTTCTCCAGTAAATATTTTCTAACATTGCAGCTACCAGTTCGATTTAGATACGTACTCCTCATCTGTGTTCTCCTAGACTCCTTTACAGCAGTACCTGATCACAGTACTTGTAATCTCTATTTAATTTTCCATTTATTTAATTATCCACTTATTTAGCTGCTCCCCGATAGATTCTTATCTCCTAAAGAGAAGGGACCCAATATTACTCACTTTTGTATCCCAGGCAACTGGATCGGAGCCTTGTAAATAGTAGGTCTATCAGAAAATGTCAGCTGAACCAATGAAAGTCAGTTTACTATGAAATGTTTCTCCTGTCCCTTCCCTCTTCCTGCCTCCTTACCCTCATCTCAATTCCCACTGGCAGGGGTTTCTTCTGTTTCCTTCAAATGAGTCTATACAGATGCGGCATTAACTTATTTGATAAGCTTTGTGAGACAATGATCTAAAAATAAAAATAAAAATAGGGCTTCCCTGGTGGCGCAGTGGTTGAGAGTCCGCCTGCCGATGCAGGGGACACGGGTTCGTGCCCCGGTCCGGGAAGATCCCACATGCCGCGGAGCGGCTGGGCCCGTGAGCCATGGCCGCTGAGCCTGCGCGTCCGGAGCCCGTGCTCCGCAACAGGAGAGGCCACAACAGTGAGAGGCCCGCGTACCGCAAAATAAATAAATAAATAAAAATCACACCTGTGTTCTCCCTGAACAAAACAAACTTATAGACAAAAATCACTGGCTTAGATGTTTGAGATGGTGATATCTTTACACAAACCCCCATGATGGGAAAAGCCCTCCTATACCAGCTTCTGTCTGCCATCTTCTCGTCTCTTTCTTTTTAATAAAAGCAGGAACATTCTCTGCCCCACTTTCTCTCCTGGTGGACTCCATTGCCTAGGGATCCATGCAAAGCCAGCCCTGCACTGGTGCTAAGAGGGAGCCAGCAGGCGGCAGAAGACATCTACAGCTTCCCCAGCCTCCACTGCCCAGCCTCCAGCTGGAGCAGGTAGGGCCGCTTGCCAGTCTCCGAGGGAGAAATAGGACTGAAGCCTTATTCATAAGCCTGGCAGGAAAAGTCAGGGATAAAGAACAGAATCACAAGGTGTACATGAAACCTTTTATTAAACGAAGAGAAGCTCTATTTCCAAGAATTCAAGCTAAGCCAGGTGGCTGCAGAATTGCCTGCAATTGTCCCCAGGGTGGTTGTTTCCTGATCCCCAATTACCTGCACATACCCCAATTTATGTAACAAAGAGTTATGAAGCAACATCCTAGGAATCACTCATTTCTGAATCAGAGGAGACTTTTCTTTGACAACTCATTCCTTCTCTAGGTAATACGTTGTCGAATTCTCACAACTCTGGGCTGATTCTCTTCCCCCCATTTCAAAAGGAGGAAACAGAAGCCTCCAAAATGTGAAACTTCATTTGAAAAATTCTCAAGTGTGACCTCTTTTAATTTCATCCTGCAATCTGTGCCCAGGTTCCTCTTCTCCATGGCCTCACAGACTCTTTTCGATCCCAGAACCTACCACGCTGGATTGTATGTCTCTGTTTACATTATCTCTCTCACTCCAGTAGACTGTGACCTTGAAGCAGGGACTAAGCCTTATTCATTTTGTATTCCCAGGGCCCAGAACTGAGTTTCACACCAGAAGGCATCCAACAAATATTTATTGAATGAATGTGAGAATCTCACCAGTTTATATCTCTTATCTGACAAAAAGCCATTTTTATTTGGATTAAAACCTGTGGCAGATAAGATCTCAGAGGAGTCCCCAAATGGAGTCAATAGGGTCCTTTTTCTCTATCCTCCCTTCAGTATGCCAGGAACTCCATCCCACGAGTTTTGGAGAACTTTTCTGTCTATCATAAGGTGTATGTTTGGGTGTGGAGTGTGTGTGTATGTGTGTGTTTTTGGGCAGTGGTATATTTGTGAAAAAATGCTGTTTCTTTAAAATTCTGTTGGAAACTATTTCCCTCAATTATACTCAGAAACTAACATCTTCAAATGCTTGCTTACCACTTTAATAAAAATAACCATTCACTTATATACTTACATTGGCCATCACCTCAATGTGCAACCTGGTCCCTATAGATGAGGAAGCTGCACAGGGGCATGCATTTTTACCCACAATGACAGTGACCCACCTTTGTATAATTAATGGCTGCAGGCTGCAGCCAGTCCTAATTTCTAATGAAGGACTTAACTGTGCAAAATCATAGTCAGCATGATGTAGAGCCCATGTCCCAGCTGAAAGCAGGCAGACCTCCTCTGGCCACAGTTATGGCAGAATATTGCAGTTTTGCCCTAAGAATCCAGTTCCAAAGTGTTGACTTCCCTCCCGTAGAATAGGAAGGAGAGCTATGATGTTCAGCTCATCTGAATTCCAGAAGCATCTTCTCACTGCTTTCCTTTTTTCCTAGGGGCTTTGAAAATTACATCCACTGCAATAATCCAAAGATGCTTTCCCCACAGAGAAGTTTAACCAGAGGGAGCAGAGTAATCCCAAAGAGCCCTGAGATTCTGGAGCCCTGGCTTCCAGCTCCCGCTCTGTGAAGAAATAACTGCCGCGAAACAGGCACTCCCCATATTCTGGCCCCCAAGCCTTAGTCTTTCCCCACTGAAATGAATGAAGAAATGAATCACTAGAAGATCTTTGAGATGCCTCTGAGATTAAACATGTTACGAGATTTTAGAAATAGAAGATCAGTTCTCAAGTGTGGTTCAATGTGGTTTTACATTGTTAACGATAACTCATTCACTGAACAAATATTTATTAGCATCCATTATGAAACAAGGCACTGTTCTAGGCCTGAGAATTCAGCAATGTATAAGACAGACAAGGTCCTTGTGGGGAGAGATGGACAATAAATAAATCAAATGAGATGATTTCAGAAAGTGATAAATGCTATGGGGAAGATAAAACACAATGGTATGGTAGAAACAGGTTCGGAGAAGAATGTTTCTAGGTTGGGTGGTCAGCAGGCCCACTCTACACAGACTCGTAAACTGTCTATTGCTTTACACCGGGCGCACCACCCATCTTCCTCAGATGCTGTCATTTGAGTTGAGACCTGATAGAGGTAGTAGTAAATTTTGTCATTGGGTTCCTTCCAATCTCTATTTTCATACCCTTTTAAACCAAAGAATTGTGTCAAATGATATTTGGGTTTGAATGTGGTGCCATCTATTAAGCTAGTGATTTAATTTTCCTCTTCCCTGCCCACCCCCCTTTCTGAGTTGAGTTAGGTGCTCCATTGTCTCATACAGCTATCTCTGCACTGATATCTATCTATTGATATATCTCTACCATAACACTTGTCCAGGATGATTGTAAGTAAGTGTTCTAGTTTGCCCCCAAAGGGCTGTGTTCCTCAAAGACACAGAACCTCTTTTTCATATTATTTATCCCATTGCTAAGGGTCATGCCTGTCAGAGGTACTTAGCAAATGTCTGATGAATAAAAAAAAATGAAGGAATAAATGGTTCGAGACCAGGAACCTTATTCTAGCTCCTCTTTGATGCCCACCACAGACAGCACAGACTTCTCCAACAAAATGGAGTGTAAGTGGTGTGGAGACATGGAGTCATCTCCTGCCCTCTACTGTGATCACCCCTAAAAGCCAGCTCCATAAAGAAGAACCAGGGGGTTACTACCAAATACCAAATACCACCTGCAAAGAATGGCTGGAATACCTTCCATAGGGCATCAAGCCCAAGAAGAAGGCAAATGATCCTATCTGGCAATGATCATCCTCATCCCTTGATGTTGATGGTGGATGGAAATGCCATGAATATTCCTCTTGATGTTCCTTTAGCTGAGGACTCTATGTTGAAAGTTCTTTTATTTGTTGTTTGAGATCTTTTCTCAGGGTGTTAACATTTCACTAAGGAAATGCATAAACAAATAAGTAATATCAATACGTAATTTTTCTACTGGGATTATAAAATGAGGGTCATTTAAAAAAATCGTTGTTTCAAATGCTTAGGAGCATATTTTAATGATCCTTTAATAACTTCACACTGTGTTTTTCCTATGTTATGTAATTTGATGCACAAGGAAAACAGGACCAAATGTAAACAATTCTACCTCATAATTATAAGAACATTATTATTTCTAACCTGTTTACAAAGTGTTCTGCCCATCTATTTCCAGGTAAAAAATAATTTTCAGAAATAGGAATGTTATAAAGTGTGTGTTTCTCTATGTTTTATAATAATGGCTGTAATTTCATATACCCACTCTCACACTTTCATCCACTAAAACCTTCTAAGAGCTAGGACAACTCTTAACAGTAAAGGTCACTTCCTATAGGACAGTGATTCATATCAATAGATAGATATCAGGGCAGAGATAGCTGTATGAGACAATGGAGCACCTAACTCAACTCAGAAAGGGGGGGCGGGCAGGGAAGAGGAAAATTAAATCACTAGCTTAATAAATGGCACCACATTCAAACCCAAATATCATTTGACACAATTCTTTGGCTTAAAAGGGTATGGAAATAGATATTGGAAGGAACCCAATGACAAAATTGCACTTTGGATGTACAAATTATCCTACTAGCTCAATACTTTTCAGCCTACTCTCTCCAATTTCCCTAAAAGGTTATCATAAAATATATTCAAATGGTTTCTTAACAAAATAAAAATACTCTCATTTATAAGTTTGGTAGCCCTGCCAATAATAAACTCTAATAATTAAATAAAATATTTATTAAAATATATGGTACCAGCTTCCAGTAGCTGAGAGGCAAGTGAAACTACCTTTGAGAGAAATGAGATCAATCTAGGAAAACCATTTCTTACTCAATGAATGATGGTTTCAAGAAATTGTTTCTTTTATAAGTTCTCACATACCATCTGGAAATCTGTTTCAGAATTCTGCTTGAAATCTATAGTTAAAATATTGTAGATAAATGGTCATTTAGCATGTTTTTATATACTCCAGTGATGGGGGACATGTTAACCCCATGAGACACTGAATTTCACTTTTATATTGATTTAATTGCTTAAAATTTGGGCCAGGAAACTTGAATTTATTTTAATCTATAGCCCAAACCTCCTCTAGTAACCCTCACCAACCTCCATCCACTTACCCAGTCTCCCTCATTGTGGTAAATTAAGCCACCATCTATTCAGTTGAATCATCCATGGTTTTACATCCTTCCTCAACGCCCCTTCTTCTTTTTCAGTTGGCCAGAAAGTCCTTTCCCTCCTACATCAAAACTGTACACTCTATCTCTGCTGCCATCACTGTTTCAGGGCATTAAAATCTCACTTGAACTAGCATAGCCACCCTATGAACCTCCTTGCTTCCACCCCCACTCCATCCTAAAAACCCTTCTCCACATAACAGCAAGAGCAATCTCTTAACACACACAGCAAATCATGTCATTGCATTTAGCATAAAGTCCCTACATAGTATTGCCCCTGCCACCCCTGCAACCTCATCTTGTGCCACACTCCCCTTTGCTCAGTGTGATTCATCTTCAAGGGCTTCCTTTTTGTTTCAGAAGCATGCCAAATCCCTTCCCACCTCAGCAGTTTTGCATGTGTGTTTTTTTTCCACTGGTATATTTTCTTTGCTTTGAACAGTTCCTGGCTTATAGAAAGTGCTGAATAAATATTTGTTGAATGAATGAATAAATGCTGCTCTCTGCTTATTATCTCCTCTACTCTTTGTATGGCTGCCTTCTTCTCATTCTTTAAGCCTCGGATTAAGTCACCTCATAAAAATTCCTTCCCCAACCCATTGTTTAAGTAGGGCCCTTTTGCATCACAGTACTATTACAGCTTTTTGCTACATCTATTTTTATGTTCATTATTTTTGTAATTGTCTTCCTCTTGCATAAAATGCCAAGCTCCATGAGGATCATTTGTTGTGTTTACCAATGTATTAACTAGTGCCTGGCAATGTGCTTGGCACATATTGCTAGTCCTGGACCAATGTCTATTCAATGGATTAGTGAATAAATAAATGAGTGTGTGAGTATATTAAACACCAACAATCAACTTACTGATTCATAGAAGATCCAACTTAATTGCTATTTTAAAAGCAACTCTTCTTCATTAGGAGAAGGACTCATTTATTGATTTCCTGTCATTGGCATAGCACCCACACTAATCCTTAGGAAGCTCAAATTTAAAACATCAGTTGGCATAAAAACTTGTTAGAGTTTTGAAGCATTTTTTGTGATTATTACTCTGGGCTTATTTCAGAAAATGAGACTAGTTTTGAGATCAAATTTCACAAGTTGTTGACCTTTCAGAGAGAGCTTCATGTAGGTGATGAGGTCTGCACTGAGGCTGCATTTCCAGTCCTAAGTTTGTGAAATGGCATTACTTAATGTTTCAAGAACTTTGTATTTCAAAAAATTATATTCTCTTGAGAATGAATAGGCTATATACCTCCCTTTTGGTGGAGTCAGGGGGTGGAAGGAGTGGCAGTATGGTTTGCTATTAACTTAAATAATAATCGTAAAATTGGAAATCATTGCCTCAGCCTCTGGTCTACAGAGCACTTAATAGTGTTTACATCAGTTAACATCTGGCCTCCAAATGTTATCAGTCTTGAACACTGCACCTGCAGACAGCCTGGTATTTGAGTTTTAAATATGTTCTTTTAGAAAGGAAGGTGGGGGGGTGGTGAGAGGAGGAAGATAAGAGAAAGTAGAGGTAGAAAAATGAGGTCACAGAATATTTTCTCCTTGACTTAGGTAGTAAAGCTAAGAAAAGCGACACATTTTTTTTCCTCATAGGTATAGAGCACTCACTGTGAGCTGGGCCACATGTTATGTGCTTGGTGGACATTAACTCATTTCATTGCTATATGACTCTGTGGGGAAGATGTTAACTTGATTCTATGGATGTGAAAACTGAAGTTCAAAGGGTGTAAAAATTTTGCTGAAGATCACTCAGCTATTGGATGGTGGATCTTGGATTTAAACCCAGTTGGATTGGAACCATTAACAAATTCAACCAACTCACTCACATCAGTAAATGTCTGCTCAGTCTTTCCTCTTGTTATTATCAATAAATCTCCATGATTATATCTGAAGTCAAGTCTTCTGTTCTGAACCCTACCCTTTCCCCCTATTCATAGACTATGTTACTTTACTTGCTCATGCATCATCATTCTCCATTTTGTACATCAGCAAGGAAATCCTTTAGGCAGAAGAAACATAATACCAGGTGGAAATCTGAATCTACACAATGAAATGAAAAAGTTTTTGCTTCTTATTAAAATATCTGAAAACTATAACTGACTGAAAAGCAAAAATAATAACAATGTATTGTGATATTTATAACACATGTAGAAGTAAGACATATAACAATAAATGCACAAAGGCAAAGAAGGGAGAAATGGAAATATGTTGTGGAAAAGATATTATACTCTATGTACTGCTTGAAGGTAGATCGTGGTAAGCTAAAACTTACACTAGAATCCCTAAAGTAACCATTAAATTAAAAAAAAAATGTAAAGCTATACCTAAGGAAATAAAATGGAAGCACAAAACACTAGCAGAAAAAGAGAAAAAAGCACATAATGAAGAGATAGGAAAAATGGAAAACAAATAGCAACATAGCAGCTTTAAACCTGACCACCTTAACAGTCTCCTTAAATGTAAATGGTCTTAATACTACAATTAAAAGGCAGACATTTTCAAGATGGATAAAAGAGCATGACCCAACTATATGCTGCCAAGATAGATAATATTCTAGGCCATAAAACAAGTCTCAATAGGTTTTTAAAAATCCGAGTCATACAAAGTATATTTTCTGCTCAGAGTGAAATTAAATTAGAAATCATAACAGAAAGATCTCTAGTAAAGTTCCATATATTTGAAACTAAACATTCTAAATAACTCATGAGTTAAAGATAAAATCAAAAGAGAAATAGAAAGTATTTTTAACTGAATAAATATAAAAACATGACATATCAGGATAAGGAGCAAGGAGACTTTCAAGATGGCTGAAGAGTAAGACGTGGAGATCACCTTCCTCCCCACAAGTACATCAGAAATACATCTACATGTGGAACAACTCCTACAGAACACCTACTGAACACTGGCAGAAGACCTCAGACTTCCCAAAAGGCAAGAAATTCCCCACGTACCTGGGTAGGGCAAAAGAAAAAAAAAAAAAAACAGAGACAAAAGAATAGGGACGGGGGCTTCCCTGGTGGTGCAGTGGTTGAGAGTCTGCCTGCCGATGCAGGGGACACGGGTTCGTGCCCCGGTCCGGGAAGATCCCACATGCTGCGGAGCGGCTAGGCCCGTGAGCCATGGCCACTGAGCCTGCACGTCCGGAGCCTGTGCTCCGAAGCGGGAGAGGCCACAACAGTGAGAGGCCCACGTACCACAAAAAAAAAAAAAAAAAAAAAGAATAGGGACGGGACCTGCACCACTGGGAGGGAGCTGTAAAGGAGGAAAAGTTTCCACACACTAGGAAGCCTCTTCACTGGCAGAGATGGTGGGTGGCAGGGGGGAAGCTTCAGAGCATGGAGGAGAGAGAGCACAGCAACAGGGGTGCAGAGGGCAAAGTGGAGAGATTCCCACACAGAGGATTGGTGCCAACCAGAGCTCACCAGTCTGAGAGGCTTGTCTGCTCACAACCAGGGCGGGTGGGGGCTGGGAGCTGAGGCTCTGGCTTCGGAGGTCAGATCCCAGGGAGAGGACTGGGATTGGCTGTGTGAACACAGCCTGAAGGGGGCTAGTGCACCACAGCTAGCCGTGAGGGAGTCTGGGAAAAAGTCTGGAACTGACTAAGAGGCAACAGACCATTGTTTTGGGGTGCACGAGGAGAAGGGATTCAGAGTACCACCTAAACGAGCTCCAGAGAGGGGAGCGAGCCACGGCTATCAGTGCGGACCCCAGAGACGGGCAAGAAATGCTAAGGATTCAGCTGCAGCCATCAAGAAGCCTGTGTGCAAGCACAGGTCACTATCCACACCTCCCCTCTTGGGAGCCTGTGCAGCCCACCATGGCCAGGGTCCCATGATTCAGGGACAACTTCCCCGGGAGAACACACGGCATGCCTCAGGCTGTTGCAACATCATGCTGGCCTCTGCCCCTGCAGGCTCACCCCACATTCTGTACCCATCCCCCCACCGGACTAAGTGAGCCAGAGCCTCCTAATCAGATGCTACTTTAACCCTGTCCTGTTTGAGCGATGAAAAGACACCCTCAGGTGACCTACACGCAGAGGTGGGGCCAAATCCAAAGCTGAACTCCAGGAGCTGTGCGAACAAAGAAGAGAAAGGGAAATCCCTCCCAGCAGCCTCAGGAGCCGTGGATTAAATCTCCACAATCAACTTGATGTACCCTGCAACTGTGGAATACATGAATAGACAACAAATCATCCCAAAAATGAGGCAGTGGACATTGGTAGCAATGATATATATATATTTTTCCTTTTTCTCTTTTTGTAAGTGTGTATGCTTCTTTGTGTGATTTTGTCTGTATAGCTTTGCTTTTACCATTTGATCTAGGATTCTGTCTGTCCATTTTTTTTTTAACTATGGTTTATAGTGCTTGTTATCATTGGTGGATCTGTTTTCTCGTTTGGTTGCTCTCTTCCTTCATTCTTTTTATTTCCTTTTTTTCCTTTTTAATTTTTTTATTTTTAATAATTATTTGTTATTTTCTATTTTAATAACTTTATTTTATTCTTTCTTTCTTTCTTTCTTTCCTTCCTTCCTTCTTTCTTCCTTTCCTTCCTTCCTTCTTTTCTTTCTTTGTTTTTCTTTCTCCCTATTCTTCTGAGCCTTGTGGCTGACAGGGTCTTGGTGCTCCAGCTGGGTGTCAGGCCTGGGCTCTGAGGTGAGATATCTGAGTTCAGGACATTGGTCCACCAGAGACCTCCCAGCTCCACATAACATCAAAGGGCGAAAGCTCTCCCAGAGATCCCCCTCTCAAGGCTAAGATACAGCTCCACTCAATGACCAGCAAGTTACAGTGCTATACACCCTGTGCCAAACAACTAGCAACACAGGAACACAACCACACCCATTAGCAAAGAGGCTGCCTGAAATGATAATAAGGTCACAGATACACCAAAACACACCACCGGACGCGGACCTGCCCACCAGAAAGACAAGATCCAGCCTCATCCACCAGAACACAGGCACTAGTCCCCTCCACCAGGAAGCATACACAACCCACTGAAACAACCTTACCCACTGGGGGCAGACACCAAAACAACAGGTACTATGAACCTGCAGCCTGCAAAATGGAGACTCCAAACACAGTAAGTTAAACAAAATGAGAAGACAGAGAAACACAGAGCAGATGAAGGAGCAAGGTAAGAGCTCACCAGACCAAATAAATGAAGAGGAAATAGGCAGTCTACCTGAAAAAGAATTCCGAGTAATGATAGTAAAGATGATACAAAATCTTGGAAATAGAATGGAGAAAATACAAGAAACGTTTAACAAGGACCTAGAAGAACTAAAGAGCAAACAATGATGAAGAACACAACAAATGTAATTAAAAATTCTCTAGAAGGAATCAATAGCAGAATAACTAAGGCAGAAAAATGGATAAGTGACCTGGAAGATAAAATAGTGGAAATAATTACTGCAGAGCAGAATAAAGAAAAAAGAATGAAAAGAACTGAGGACAGCCTCAGAGAATTCTGGGACAACATTAAATGCACCAACACTCGAATTAGAAGAGTCCCATAAGAAGAAGAAAAAAAAGGGACTGAGAAAATATTTGAAGAGATTATAGTTGAACACTTCCCAAATATGGGAAAGGAAATAGTTAATCAAGTCCAGGAAGTGCAAGAGCCCCATACAGGATAAATCCAAGGAGAAACACATGAAGACACATATTAATCAAACTATCAAAAATTAAATACAAAGAAAAAATATTAAAAGCAGCAAGGGAAAAACAACAAATAACATACAACGGAATCCCCCTAAGGTTAACAGCTGACCTTTCAGCAGAAACTCTGCAAGCCAGAAGAAGTGGCAGGACATATTTAAAGTGATGAAAGGGAAAAAACACAATGAAGATTACTATACCCAGCAAGGATCTCATTCAGATTTGACAGAGAAATTAAAACCTTTACAGACAAGCAAAAGCTAAGAGAATTCAGCACCACCAAACCAGCTTTACAACAAATGCTAAAGGAACTTCTCTAGGCAGGAAACACAAGAGAAGGAAAAGACCTACAATAAAAAACCCAAAACAATTAAGAAAATGGTAATAGGAACATACATATCAATAATTACCTTAAATGTAAATGGATTAAATGCTCCAATCAAAAGACACAGACTGGCTGAATGGATACAAAAACAGGACCCATATATATGCTGCCTACAAGAGACACACTTCAGACCTAGGAACACATACAGCCTGAAAGTGAGGGGATGGAAAAAGATATTCCATGCAAATGGAAATCAAAAGAAAGCGGGAGTAGCAATTCTCATATCAGACAAAATAGATTTTAAAATAAAGACTATTACAGGAGACAAAGAAGGACACTATATAATGATCAAGGGATTAATCCAAGAAGAAGATAAAATAATTGAAATAGTTATGCACGCAACATAGGAGCACATCAATACAAAATGCAAACACTAACAGCCATAAAAGGGGAAATCGACAGTAACACAATCATACTAAGGGACTTTAACACCCCACTTTCACCAAAGGAGAGATCATCCAAAATGAAAATAAATAAGGAAACACAAGCCTTAAATGAGACTTTAAAGAAGATGGACTTAATTGATATTTATAGGACATTCCATTCAAAAACAACAGAATACACTTTCTTCTCAAGTGCTCCTGGAACATTCTCCAGGATAGATCATATCTTGGGTCACAAACCAAGCCTTGGTAAATTTAAGAAAATTGAAATTATATCAAGTATCTTTTCCGACCACAACACTTTGAGACTAGATATCAATTACAAGGAAAAATCTGTAAAAAATACAAATACATGGAATCTAAACAATACACTACTTAAAAAATCAAGAGAGTACTGAAGAAATCAAACAGGAAATCAAAAAATACCTAGAAATAAATGACAATGAAAACATGACAGCCTGAAACCAATGGGATGCAGCAAAAGCAGTTCTAAGAGGGAATTTTATAGCAATACAAACATACCTCAAGAAACAAGAAACATCACAAATAAACAACCTAAACTTACACCTAAAGCAACTAGAGAAAGAAGAACAAGAAATCTTCAAAGTTAGCAGAAGGAAAGAAATCATAAAGATCAGATCAGAAATAAATGAAAAAGAAATGAATTAAAGAATAGCAAAGATCAATAAAACTAAAAGCTGGTTCTTTGAGAAGATAAACAAAATTGATAAACCATTAGCCAGACTAATCAAGAAAAAAAGGGAGAAGACACAAATCAATAGAATTAGAAACGAAAAAGTAACAACTGACACTGCAGAAATGGAAAGGATCATGAGAGATTAATACAAGCATCTAAATGCCAATAAAAGGGACAACCTGGAAGAAATAGACAAATTCATAGAAATGCACAACCTTCAGAGACTGAACCAGGAAGAAACAGAAAATATAAACAGACCAATCACAAGCACTGAAATTGAGACTGTGATTAAAAATCTTCCAACAAATGAAAGCCCAGGACTTTATGGCTTCAGAGGCGAATTCTATCAAACATTTAGAGATGAGCTAACACCCGTCTTACTCAAACTCTTCCAAAATATAGCAGAGGGAGGAACACTCCCAAACTCATTCTATGAGGCCACCATCACCCTGATAGCAAAACCAGACAAAGATATCACAAAGAAAGAACACTATAGGCCAATATCACTGATGAACACACATGCAAAAATCCTCAACAAAATACTAGCAAACAAATCCAACAGCACATTAAAAGGATCATACACCATGATCAAGTGGGGTTTATCCCAGGAATGCAAGGATTCACCAATATATGCAAACCAATCAATGTGATACACCATATTAACAAACTGAAGGATAAAAACCATATGATCATCTCAAAACATGCAGATAAAGCTTTTGACAAAATTCAACACCAATTTATGATAAAAACCCTCCAGAAAGTAGGCATAGAGGGAACATACATCAACATAATAAAGGCCATATGACACAAACCCACAGCCACCATCGTTCTCAATGGTGAAAAACTGAAACCATTTCCACTAAGATCAGGAAAAAGACAAGGTTGCCCACTCTCACCACTATTATTCATCATAGTTTTGGCAGTTTTAATGACAGCAATCAGAGAAGAAAAAGAAATAAAAGGAATCCAAATCTAAAAGAAGAAGTAAATCTGTCACTGTTTGCAGATGACATGATACTATACATGGAGAATCCTAAAGACACTACCAGATATCTACTAATCAATGAATTTCATAAAGTAGCAGGATACAAAATTAATGCACAGAAATCTCCGGCATTCCTATACTCTAATGATGAAAAATCTAAAAGTGAAATCAAGAAAGTACTCCCATTTACCATTGCAACAAAAACAATAAAATACCTAGGAATAAACCTACCTAAGGAGAGAAGAGACCAGTATGCAGAAAACTATGAGACATTGATGAAAGAAATTAAAGATGATACAAACAGATGGAGAGATATACCATGTTCTTGAATTGATAGAATCAACATTGTGAAAATGACTATACTACCCAAAGCAATGTACACATTCAATGCAATCTCTATGAAACTACCAATGGCATTTCTCATAGAACTGGCACAAAAAAATTCACAGTTTTTATGAAAGCACAAAACACCCTGAATAGACAAAGCAATATTGAGAAAGAAAAACGGAGCTGGAGGAATCAGGCTTCCACTCTTCAGACTATACTACAAGGCTACAGTAATCAAGACAGTATGGTAGTGGCACAAAAACAGAAATAGAGATCAACGGTTCAGGATAGAAAGCCCAGAGATAAACCACACATATATGGTCACCTAATTTTTAATAAAGGAGGCAATAATATACAATGGAGAAAAGACATCCTCTTCAATAAGTGGTGCTGAGAAATCTGTACAGCTACATGTAAAAGAATGAAATTAGAACACTCCCTAACACCATACACAAAAATAAACTTTAAATGGAGTAAAGACCTAAATGAAAGGCCAGACACTATAAAATTCTTAGAGGAAAACATAGGCAGAACTCTGTATGACATAAATCACAGGAAGATCCTTTTTGAGCCACCTCCTACAGCAATGGAAATAAAAACAGAAATAAACAAATGGGACATAATGAAAATTACAAGCTTTTGCACAGCAAAGGAAACCATAAACAAGATGAAAAGGCATCTCTCAGAATAGGAGAAAATATTTGCAAATGAAACAACTGACAAAGGATTAATCTCCAAAATATACAAGCAGCTCATGAAGCTCAATATCAAAAAAACAAACAACCCAATCCAAAAATGGGCAGAAGACCTAAATAGACATTTCTCCAAAGAAGATATACAGATTGTCAACAAACACATGAAGGAATGCTCAACATCACTAATCATTAGAGAAATGCAAATCAAAATTACAATGAGGTATCATCCCACACCAGTCAGAAGGGCTATCATCAAAAAATCTACAAACGATAAATGCTGGAGAGGGTGTGGAGAAAGGGGAACCCTCTTGCACTGTTGGTGGGAATATAAATTGATACAGCCACTATGGAGAACAGTATGGACGCTCCTTAAAAAACTAAAAATAGAATTACCATATGACCCAGCAATCACACTACTGGGCATACACCCTGAGAAAACTGTAATTCAAAAAGAATCATGTACCACAACGTTCACTGCGGCACTATTTACAATAGCCAGGACATGGAAGCAACCTAAGTGTCCATCAATAGATGAATGGATATAGAAGATGTGGCACATATATACAATGAAATTCAGCCACAAAAAGAAACAGAATTGAGTTATTTGTAGTGAGATGGATGACCTAGAGTCTATCATATAGCGTTGAAATACGTCAGAAAGAGAGAAAGAAAACATATGCTAACACATATATATGGAATCTAAAAAACAAAAAATGGTTCTGAAGAACCTAGAGGCAGGACAGGAATAAAGATGGAGACATAGAGCATGGACTTGGGAGAGGGAAGGGTAAGCTGGGATGAAGTGAGAGAGCGGTATGGACATATATACACTACCAATGTAAAACAGATAGCTAGTGGGAAGCAGCCACATAGCACAGGGAGATCTGCTCAGTCCTTTGTGACCACCTAGAGGGGTGGGATAGGGAGGGTGGGAGGGAGGCGCAAGAGGGAGGAGATATGGGGTATATGTATATGTATAGCTGATTCACTTGGTTATAAAGCAAAAACTAACACATCACTATAAAGTAATTATAGTCTAATAAAGACGCTAAAAGAAAAAAAAAAAAAGAAGAAAGGGTAAGGAGCTTGTCCAAGGGAAATAGTATGTAGACCTTTTTGAAATTAGAATTTGAAACCAGATCTGCCTGACTCAAAATAGCCACAGTATCTTCCTAATAAAATTATAAATTTATTAAGAACAACAACAACAACAAAAAACAAGACATATGAAAATCTGTGGGATGCAGCTAAAGCAGTACTTAAAGGGAAATCTATAGCACTAAATTTTTATTAGATAATAATAAAATAGACCAGAGGGCAGACAGCAGAAGCAAGAAGAACCACAATGCTGCAGCCTGTGGGAAAAAAAACACATTCACAGAAAGATAGACAACATGAAAAGGCAGAGGGCTGTGCCAGATGAAGGAACAACATAAAACCCCAGAAAAACAACTAAATGAAGTGGAGATAGGCAACCTACCAGAAAAAGAATTCAGAATAATTATAGTGAAGGTGATCCAGGACCTCAGAAAAAGAATGGAGGGAAAGATCAAGAAGATGCAAGAAATGTTTAACAAAGACCTAGAAGAATTAAAGAACAAACAAACAGAGGAACAATACAATAACTGAAATGAAAACTACACTAGAAGGAATCAATAGCAGAATAACTGAGGCAGAAGAACGGATAAGTGACCTGGAAGGCAGAATGGTAGAATTCATTGCTGCAGAACAGAATAAAGAAAACAGAATGTAAAGAAATGAAGAAGACAGCCTAAGAGACCTGTGGAACACCATTAAACGCAACAACATTCGCATTATAGGGGTCCCAGAAGGAGAACAGAGAGAGAAAGGATGCAAGAAAATATTTGAAGAGATTATAGTCGAAAACTTCCCTAACATGGGAAAGGAAATAGCCACCCAAGTCCAGGTAGTGCAGAAAGGCCCATACAAGATAAACCCAAGGAGAAACACGCTGGACACATAGTAATCAAATGGGCAAAAATTATAGACAAAGAAAAATTATTGAAAGCAGCAAGGGAAAAACGACAAATAACATACAAGGGAACTCCCATAAGGTTAACAGCTGATTTCTCAGCAGAAACTCTACAAGCCAGAAGGGAGTGGCATGACATATTTAAAGTGATGAAAGGGAAGAACCTACAACCAGGATTACTGTACCTAGCAAGGATCTCATTCAGATTCGATGGAGAAATCAAAAGCTTTATAGACAACCAAAAGCTAAGAGAATTCAGGGCTTCCCTGGTGGCGCAGTGGTTGAGAGTCCACCTGCCGATGCAGGGGACAAGGGTTCGTGCCCCGGTCCGGGAGGATCCCACATGCCGTGGAGCGGCTGGGCCCGTGAGCCATGGCCGCTGAGCCTGCACGTCCGGAGCCTGTGCTCCACAATGGGAGAGGCCACAACAGTGAGAGGCCCGTGTACCACAAAAAAAGAAAAAGCTAAGAGAATTCAGCCTCACCAAACCAGCTCTACAACAAATGCTAAAGGAACTTCTCTAAGTGGGAAACACAAGAAAAGAAAAGGACCTATAAAATCAAACCCGAAACAATTAAGAAAATGGTCATAGGAACATACATATCAATAATTACCTTAAACGTGAATGGACTAAATGTTCCAACCAAAAGACACCAGCTTGCTGAATGGATACAAAAACAAGACCCATATATATGCTGTCTACAAGAGACCCACTTCAGACCGAGGGACACACACAGACTGAAAGTGAGGGGATGGAAATAGATACACGATGCAAATGGAAATCAAAAGAAAGCTGGAGTAGCAATACTCATATCAGATAAAATAGACTTTAAAATAAAGAATGTTACAAGAGACAAGGAGGAACACTACATAATGACCAAGGGATCAATCCAAGAAGAAGATATAACAATTATAAATATATATGCACCCAACATAGGAGCACCTCAATACATAAGGCAAATGCTAAGAGCCATAAAAGAGGAAATCGACAGTAACATAATAATAGTGGGGGACTTTAACACCTCACTTACACCAGTGGACAGATCATCCAAAATGAAAATAAATAAGGAAACACAAGCTTTAAATGACACAATAGACCAGATAGATGTAACTGATATTTATAGGACATTCCATCCAAAAACAGCAGATTACACTTTCTTCTCAAGTGCACATGGAACATTCTCCAGGATAGATCACATCTTGGGTCAAAAATGAAGCCTCAGTAAATTTAAGAAAATTGAAATCATATCAAGCATCTTTTCTGACCACAATGCTATAAGATTAGAAAACAATTACAGGGATAAAAATGTAAAAAACACAAACACATGGAGGCTAGACAATACTTTACTAAATAACCAAGAGTTCACTGAAGAAATCAAAGAAGAAATCAAAAAATACCTAGAGACAAATGACAATGAAAACACGATGATCCAAAACCTATGGGATGCAGCAAAAGCAGTTCTAAGAAGGAAGTTTATAGCTATACAAGCCTACCTCAAGAAACAAGAAAATTCTCAAATAAACAATCTAACCTTATACCTAAAGGAACTAGAGGAAGAAGAACAAACAAAACCCAAAGTTAGCAGATGGAAAGAAATCATAAATATCAGAGCAGAAATAAATGAAATAAACAAAGAAAACAATAGCAAAGATCAATAAAAGCAAAATCTGGTTCTTTGAGAAGATAAACAAAATTGATAAGCCATCAGCCAGACTCATCAAGATGAAGAAGGAGAGGACCCAAATCAGTAAAATTAGAAATGAAAAAGGAGAAGTTACAACAGACACCACAGAAATACAAACCATTAAGAGTGAAAGACTGAATTATTTCCCACTAAAATTAGCAGAAAAGAAATGTCTGTTCTTATCTCTTCTTTTCAGCATTTTACTAGAGGTTCTGTTCAGTGCAATAGGCAAGACAAAGTTATGAAAGTATCTATATTAGAAAGGAAGAAGTAAAATTGTTTATATTCATAGATGATATGATAGTCTATATTGAATATTCATTGCAGCTTTGTTATAATAAAAACTGGAAACACCCTAAATGTAAAGGTTCATGAATAAACAAATTATAAAGTATTTATATAATGGAATACCACTTAGCAATAAAAAGGAATGAACTAAAAAAAAATTTGTGATTACCACTTGTGACCCTCCACCTACTTTCTCATTTTTTTGCACTGTTTTTAAAGCAAAACTCTTCAAAAAGTTGCCTTTATTGGCTGTCTCCATTTCTTCGACATCTGTGTAATTCTTAACACATCATAATCAAGATTTGGTCCAAACCACTTTGTACAAAATTCCTTCTGTCAAGATTATCAGTGCCCAAACCAATGATCAATTCTCAGGCACCATCTTTCTCAAAGAGTCAGGAGCATTTGACATAATCTTTCTCTTATTTTGACTTTGAAGATATCATCTTCTCCTGGTTTTCATCCTATTTCATTGACTTCCCTAAGTCTTTAATCTCTTCCCAAACCCTACATGTTGGGAGAGTCCCTGGGCTCAGCTCACAAATCTGCTTTCTTTCTCTACATTCATTTCCTATGTGATTTGATCATTGCTCTTATCATGGTATAAAATATTACCTGTTCAGTAATGACTCACTAATGTGTTTAAAACAATGATGATTATAGGAATAGTATAATGAATGGCCAAGAAGCTCACTAACTGGACAAAGCTGGAAACCGCAAGAGGAGCAAAGACTATTTAAAGGACAAACATTTGAAAATGTGGTATGGACGCCAGGTGCTTCCAGAGAGGGGCCCAGACTGTGCTTTCCAGTGTATTCGAGACACTGTCTGCACTGCTTTTGTGAATCACTGTCCTCAGCTCTGGTGGTAATTTTATATAAAATGCATCCAATTTATATAAAACTACTTAGCATTGATTTTGCATCTGAAGAGTTTCAGAAACGTCAACATTCCAAAAATAAATGGTATCATGATTCTATTAGAGCTTAAGCAAAGTCTCCAGGCTTTGCTGTTCTTTGCCATTATTTTGGGAAATTAAATCTTCCTGTAATTTAAACCAAATACCTCTGAGCAGGTCACAGCTTGCCCTCATCAGGATAGACAGGCAGTCCCTCTCTTCCTTCCCCAAAGCCAAGGTTAAGGCGGGATCAGTCAGGCTTGGGAGGTGGCCTTACAAGTACAATCTCCTTGGGGAACTGAGGATCCTTTTACCTCACACCTGACACTCACATGGAGAATGAGAGCCCTAAATCACTAGGACAGGCTTCAGCTTTTCTTCCCAGAGCAATCTTTTCAAAAGAGAGTTACAGGATCAGTGTTTTGAAGTAGATAGAGAAGATTTAATTTTTTAAATGAATGTGAATTCATATTCCTCTTCAGATATCAATTCCCATTCATGATTCCTTATTTATTTATTTATTTATTTTTGCGGTACGCGGGCCTCTCACTGCTGTGGCCTCTTCCGTTGCGGAGCACAGGCTCTGGAAGCGCAGGCTCAGCAGCCATGGCTCACGGGCCCAGCCGCTCCGTGGCATGTGGGTTCTTCCCGGACCGGGGCACAAACCCGTGTCCCCTGCATCGGCAGGCAGACTCTCAACCACTGCGCCACCAGGGAAGCCCATGACTCCTTATTTTGGAAAGGGCATTGTTACTTTACAAATCCAGCTTTTCAATAACAGCAACAATCATTGCCTCCAAATTTCAGTACTGAGGAAACACATTGCCAAAGCATTCTCTTCCTTTCAATTGCTTCTCCTACATCTCAGTGCTTTGACTGACCCACTCGCAAAGAGTTAAACAAGTCATTTGAAGGGCTGATTTATTTGATAAAGACATCCCCTGAATACTTTTTCTCATTTCTGTCAATAATCCCATTTCCTCGTTTTATCTTTTCACAACCAATTCTCTCAACATGGATTTCCTCTTTAAGACTCAATTATCTTAACTTACTGGTAAATTACCCAGTCAAACCAAAACATCAGTTTCAGTAATCAAAAGGACAGAGGGCTCTCCACGTAGTGTTTATGACTCACATATTTCTGATTCACAGATGGATGTACTGTGTTCTGTACCACCTCAATAACGTAGCATTACTTGGACAAATAAAAGCCACTACACTTATGCAGTCTAGATAGGTTTCTTGCATGTTTCCTTCTCAATTTTATAAACGAGTCACTTCTTGAATATTCTTCAACAATTTGTAAAATTCTATTCTGGAGTATGACCATTCTACTCTAGACAAAGAAGCCATGATACTCTTTCTATTTCTCCATGCAGGTTTTACAACTTAGGAACTATTTTAATATAGAACTGAGAGTTGCTTAAGGCCATTTATTATTTAATGAAAATAGAAGCAACTTTTATTCTTATTAGGAAAATTTAGTTTGGGAATAGTTGATTTGTTTTCTCTTTCTGTTTTTAGGCTAACAGTTCTTCTGATGCACAAGCTATAAATCTCATTGTTAGCTTGGGAAAAAATATGACAGAAAAGGGCAGGAAACATCCCTTAATAATTCCTGCAGTGGGATTATCATGTCTGCTGGGTACTCAAGGCACTTTTCAAAGAACTTCTTTTTTTTTTTTTTTTTAATTGCAGCACAAAATACAAAGTGTAATTGAACTTTCCTGTGTCAAATCCTCTAATACATCACCATTGTAGACAGAAGAAAGTTCAAACTGATCTGTCGGGTAGTCAAGGTCCTTATGGTATAGTCTGAACCTGACCTTCTAAGCTAGGATCACTTATCTATGCTCTAACCAAGTTGAATTACGCACTCTCCCAGAGATATATTTACTCGCTTTTGCTTATGCTCTTCTTACTTCCTAGACTATCCTTCCATCTAGAATATGCTTTCTGACATTTTCAAAAATCCAGATCCATGTGTGAGCAAGGGACTAGGTGGGGGATGGAAAGCCCAAGAATTAGGGAGAATTCGGCAGCTCTAATTCTGGGAGTGACTGTGCAGAGACTGTTAGGCTTCTCTATGCTGTCAGCTCCATTAAGAAATACTCAAAGTGACTCAAGGGGTCCTATATATAGGGGGAAATGAGTGCCCTGGGAAAGCTCTACTTGGAAGCAGTTTAATGTAATGGATCATGCAGAGGCTTTGGAATGAAACAGACCTGGGTCTGAACAGAAGCCCTGCCATTTGCTAACTAAAAGGGCTTGGATTTAAACTTTCTGAGCCTTAGTTTTCTTGTATGTAAAATCATAATAGAAAACTAAAGGCTTGCTATGAGCATAAAATTGAATATGTGTAAAACTATAGATGTTCAGTTCTACAGTTCAGTAGCAATGACAGCAAAGAACAAATGCAGAACAGAAATGGAAGTATAGCTTATGTAGACAGAGGATTTGAGATTTTATCATTACCTGCCCTGACTCCTGAAATGTAATTCCCCACGATCTGTAGACATCACATAGCAGACCTAAAAGTTTTCATGTGGCCTTAGAAGCTGCTGAAGTGTGGAGTAGGAATTCAGTAAAGAGTTGAGAACCCCTAGATCTGTGAAGGCGTGGTGGCCACCTGGTAACAGAGGTTCTGGGGGGGATGGCCCAAAGCCAGGAGACTGAATAGAGTCTTGGAAGATAAGCAACTCAGGAAGGGCCAAACTGTATGGCAGGCATGGGACTGGCTGCCCCAGAGGCTCACACAATCTTTGTCTCCTACTCTGCTTTGAGGCTAAGAGTGCTCAAGTGACATAGTTTCAGCCAATGAGATGTAGCTGGATGTCTCCGGGAAAGGGGTTCCTTCCTAAATCTTAGGTCAGACATACAAAACTGCCATTTTTGTAGGTTAAAAAGTAGCTGAAAGTCAGCAATTTCAGACATTCAACTTATATAAGACAAACCTTTCTACCTAGGAGAGCTCTTCATCCTTTTTTACTCTTTCTCCTTTTTTTTTTTTCTTCCCTGGAACAGAGAACTCAATGCACAATCAGTAGCAATCTTATGGCTTTGAGGAGAAGCACCAGGGTGGTAGAAAAAGAAGATAAAATGATACTGAATCTCCAGACACCACTGAGTAACGTAAGGTCCTGGACCACCTACCTCTGACATTCCTGTTGCATGAGACAAATACAGCCCTCACTGTTTAACCACTGTAGTATGGAGTCTTGTTTGCATCTGGAAACACCCCTAGTTGATGTCATGGTGCTGAGTCAGAAGGCAGAGAACCAGTGGACTTTAACTGGGCAAAAGAACTGACCCTGGAGAAACTGGCTTCAGGGAGTAAAGTACCTCTCAGGATGATCAAAACATTTGAAGTAGAAACCAACCTTCTGCTGCCTCTTCAGGCAACATGGTATGATTCCTCTTCTGGAAAAGAAAGGAAGAGAAAGGAAGAGAAAAGACAGGAGGAGAAGGAACATGTTGCTCCTTCTCCTAGAACAATAGTTCTACGAGAGCTGCAGTTTTAAACAGAGTGGTCAGGTTAGGAAAGCAGATATCTGAGGAAATATTTGGCTGAAGAAACAGGAAGTCAAAAGGCCCTAAGGCAAGAACACCCTTGTATTTTTTTTTGAATTTTTGAACTTTATTTTATTTTTTTATACAGCAGGTTCTTATTAGTCATCCTTTTTTTTTTTTTTTTCTTTTTGCAGTACACGGACCTCACTGTTGTGGCCTCTCCCGTTGCAGAGCACAGGCTCCGGACGCGCAGGCTCAGTGGCCATGGCTCACGGGCCCAGCCGCTCCGCGGCATGTGGGATCTTCCTGGACCGGGGCACAAACCCGCGTCTGCTGCATCGGCAGGCAGACTCTCAATCACTGCGCCACCAGGGAAGCCCAGTCATCCATTTTATACACATCAGTGTATACATGTCAATCCCAATCTCCCAATTCATCACACCACCACCACCACCACCCACCGCTGCTTTCCCCCCTTGGTGTCCATACGTTTGTTCTCTACATCTGTGTCTCAATTTCTGCCCTGGAAACCAGTTCATCTGTACCATTTTTCTAGGCTCCACATATATGCGTTAATATATGATATTTGTTTTTCTCTTTCTGACTTACTTCACTCTGTATGACAGTCTCTAGATCCATCCATGTGTCCACAAACGACCCAATTTCATTCCTTTTACGGCTGAGTAATATTCCATTGTATATATATATATACCACATCTTCTTTATCCATTCGTCTGTCGATGGGCATTTAGGTTGCTTCCATGACCTGGATATTGTAAATAGTGCTGCAATGAACACTGTGGTACATGTCTCTTTTTGAATTATGGTTTTCTCTGGGTATATCCCAGTAGTGGGATTGCTGGATCATATGGTAATTCTACTTTTACTTTTTTAAGGAAGCTCCACACTGTTCACCATAGTGGCTGTATCAATTTACATTCCCACCAACAGTGCAAGAGGGTTCCCTTTTCTCCACACCCTCTCCAGCATTTGTTGTTTGTAGATTTTCTGATGATGCCCATTCTAACTGGTGTGAGGGGATACCTCATTGTTCTAGTTCTGTAAAAAATGCCATTGGTAATTTGATAGGGATTGTATTGAATCTGTACATTGCTTTGGGTAGTATAGTCATTTTCACAATATTGATTCTTCCAATCCAAGAACATGGTATATCTCTCCATCTGTTGGTATCATCTTTAATTTCTTTCATCAGTATCTTACAGTTTTCTGCATACAGGTCTTTTGTCTCCCTAGGTAGCTTTATTCCTAGGTATTTTATTGTTTTTGTTGCAATGGTAAATGGGAGTGTTTCCTTAATTTCTCCTTCAGATTTTTCATCATTACTGTATAGGAATGCAAGAGGTTTCTGTGCATTAATTTTGTACCCTGCAACTTTACCAAATTCATTGATTAGCTCTAGTAGTTTTCTGGTGGCATTTTTAGGACTCTCTATGTATCACACTATGTCATCTGCAAAGAGTAACAGTTTTATTTCTTCTTTTCCAATTTGTATTCCTTTTATTTCTTTTTCTTCTCTGATTGCCATGGTTAGGACTTCCAAAACTATGTTGAATAATAATGGAGAGAGTGGACATCCTTGTCTTGTTCCTGACTTAGAGGAAATGCTTTCAGTTTTTCACCATTTAGAATGATGTTTGCTGTGAGTTTGTCGTATATGGCCTTTATTATGTTGAGGTAGGTTCCCTCCGTGCCTACTTTCTGGAGAGTTTTTTTCATAAATGGGTGTTGAATTTTGTTAAAAGCTTCTTCTGCATCTATTGAGATGATCATATGGTTTTTATTCTTCAATTTGTTAATATGGTTCATGACATTGATTGATTTGCATATATTGAAGAATGCTTGCATACCTGGGATAAATCTCACTTGATCATGTGTATGATCCTTTTAATGTGTTGTGGGATTCTGTTTGTTAGTATTTTGTTGAGGATTTTTGCATCTATATTCCTCAGTGTTATTGGTCTGTAATTTTCTTTTTTTGTAGTATCTGTGTCTGGTTTTGGTATCAGGGTGATGGTGGCCTCATAGAATGAGTTTGGGAGTGTTCCTTCCTCTGCAATTTTTTGGAAGAGTTTGAGAAGGATGGGTGTTAGCTCTTCTCTAAATGTTTGATAGAATTCACCTGTGAAGCCTTCTGGTCCTGGACTTTTGTTTGTTGGAAGATTTTTAATCGCAGTTTCAATTTCATTACTGGTGATTGGTCTGTTCATATTTTCTATTTCTTCCTGGTCCAGTCTTGGAAGGTTATACCTTTCTAAGAATTTTCCATGTCTTCCAGGTTGTCCATTTTATTGGCATAGAGTTGCTTTTAGTATCCCCTTAGGATGCTTTGTATTTCTGCGGTGTCTGTTGTAACTTCTCCTTTTTCATTTCTAATTTTATTGATTTGAGTCCTCTGCCTCTTTTTCTTTTTTTTTTTTTTTTTTTTTTGCGGTATGCGGGCCTCTCACTGTTGCGGCCTTTCCCATTGGAGAGCACAGGCTCCGGACGCGCAGGCCTAGCGGCCATGGCTCACCGGCTCAGCCGCTCCGCGGCATGTGGGATCCTCCCAGACCAGGGCACGAACCTGCGTCCCCTGCATCAGCAGCCGGACTCTCAACCACTGCGCCACCAAGGAAGCCCTGCCTCTTTTTCTTGATGAGTCTAGCTAATGGTTTATCAATTTTGTTTATCTTCCCAAAGAACCAGCTTTTAGTTTTATTGATCTTTGCTATTGTTTTCTTTGTTTCTATTTCATTTATTTCTGATCTGATCTTTATGATTTCTCTCCTTCTGCTAACTTCAGGTTTTGTTTGTTCTTCTTTCAATAGTTCCTTTAGGTGTAAGGTTAGATTGTTTATTTGAGAGTTTTCTTGTTTCTTGAGGTAGGCTTGTATAGCTATAAACATCCCTCTTAGAACTGCTTTTGCTGCATCCCATAGGTTTTGGATCGTCATGTTTTCATTGTCATTTGTCTCTAGGTATTTTTTGATTTCCCCATTGATTTCCTCAGTGATCTCTTGGTTATGTAGTAACATATTGTTTAGCCTCCATGTGTTTGTGTTTTTTACGTTTTTTTTCCCCTGTAATTCATTTCTAATCTCATAGCGTTGTGGTCAGAAAAGATGCTGGATATGATTTCAATTTTCTTAAATTTACTGAGGCTTGATTTGTGACCCAAGATGTGATCTATCCTGGAGAATGTTCCGTGCGCACTTGAGAAGAAAGTGTAATCTCTGTTTTTGGACGGAATGTCCTATAAATATCAATTAAATCTATCTGGTCTATTGTGTCATTTAAAGCTTCTGTTTCCTTATTTATTTTCATTTTGGATGATCTGTCCACTGGTGTGAGTGAGGTGTTAAAGTCCCCCACTATTATTGTGTTACTGTTGATTTCCTGTTTTAGCAGTTGCCTTATGTAATGAGGTGCTCCTTTGTTGGGTGCATATATATTTATAATTTTTATATCTTCTTCTTGGATTGATCCCTTGGTCATTATGTAGTGTTCTTTCTTGTCTCTTGTAACATTCTTTATTTTAAAGTCTATTTTATCTGATATGAGTATTGCTACTCCAGTTTCTTTTGATGTCCATTTGCATGGAATATCTTTTTCCATCCCCTCACTTTCAGTCTGTATGTGTCCCTAGGTCTGAAGTGGGTCTCTCGTAGACAGCATATATATGGGTCTTGTTTTTGTATCCATTCAGCAAGCGTGTGTCTTTTAGGTGGAGCATTTAATCCATTCACATTTAAGGTAATTATCGATATATATGTTCCTATGACCATATTCTTAATTGTTTTGGGTTTGTTTTTGTAGGTCCTTTTCTTCTCTTGTGTTTCCCACTTAGAGAAGTTCCTTTAGCATTTGTTGTAGAGCTGGTTTGGTGGTGCTGAATTCTCTTAGCTTTTGCTTGTCTGTAAATCTTTTGATTTCTCCTTTGAATCTGAATGAGATCCTTGCCGGGTAGAGTAATCTGGGTTGTAGGTACTTCCCTTTCATCACTTTGAGTATATCATGCCACTCCCTTCTGGCTTGTAGAGTTTCTGCTGAGAAATCAGCTGTTAACCTTATGGGAGTTCCCTTGTATGTTATTTGTCGTTTTTCCCTTGCTGCTTTCAATAATTTTTCTTTGTCTTTAATTTTTGCCCATTTGATTACTATGTGTCTCGGCATGTTTCTCCTTGGGTTTATCCTGTATGGGACTCTCTGCACTTCCTGGACTTGGGTGGGTATTTCCTTTCCCATGTTAGGGAAGTTTTAGACTATAATCTCTTCAAATATCTTCTCACATCCTTTCTCTCTCTCTTCTCCTTCTGGGACCCCTATGATGCGAATGTTGTTGCGTTTAATGTTGTCCCAGCGATCTCTTAGGCTGTCTTCATTTCTTTTCATTCTTTTTTCTTTAGTCTGTTCCACAGCTGTGAATTCTACCATTCTTTCTCTCAGGTCACTTATCCGTTCTTCTGCCTCAGTTATTCTGCTATTGGTTCCTTCTAGTGTTGTTTTCATTTCAGTTATTGTATTGTTCATCTCTGTTTGTTTGTTCTTTAATTCTTCTAGGTCTTTGTTAAACATTTCTTGCATCTTCTCGATCTTTGTCTCCATTCATTTTCCGAGGTCCTGGATCATCTTCACTATTATTATTCTGAATTCTTTTCTGGAAGGTTGCCTATCTTCACTTCATTTAGTTGTTTTTATGGGGTTTTATCTTGTTCCTTCATATGGTACATAGCTCTCTGCCTTTTCATGTTGTCTATCTTTCTGTGAATGTGGTTTTTGTTCCACGGGCTGCAGCATTGTAGTTCTTCTTGTTTCTGCTGTCTGCCCTCATCCTTGTATTGTTAAATTGAAGGACAGTTGCTATAGAATATTATATAAGTTACAGATGGACAATATAGTGATTCACAATTCTTGAAGGTTATACTCTATGTATAGTTATTATAAAATATTGGCTATATTCCTAGTGTTGTACAGTATATCCTTGTAGCTTATTTTATAGTTCGTACCTCTTTCTTCCTTACCCCTAGGCTGACCCTTCCCCTTCCCCTCTTGCCACTAGTTTGTTCTCTATATCTGTGGGTCTGCTTCATTTCTGTTATATTCACTAGTTTGTTGTACCCTTTAGATTACACACATAAGTGATATCACACAGCATTTGTCTTTATCTGTCTCTTATTTCACTTAGAATATTTGAATAACAGCAAATAGGTCAGGGTAGCTGGGGCAAAGTGAGCGAGGTGGAAAGCAGGAGATGAGGGGAGTGGGCCATTTCATACAAGGCTTTCATAAAGCATTTGTGAGAAAGAAAGACAAGGGCCAATGATGCCTGCAAGGTTTTATACCTAAGCAATTAGAAGACCCGAGATGTGATCCATCATCTGAGATGAAGACAGTGGAAGGCGTCGATTCTGGTTCTGGGGGTGAACACAAGATCATGTTAAGTTTGAGATGACAGACATCAAAGAAGAGTTGTCAAGTGGGCAGCTGGATATAAGTGGAGAGAGACACATTTCAGGTTCATATGAATTTTTCCCAGATTGATAAGTCAGGAGTAGTCTGTGTAGGTATGCTCTTGTTTTTGAAAAGTGAAAGATAAATTTATATTTGCATCCATCTGTTTTCAGTCTCTTGTATACTGATATTTGTTTATTTTTTAAATTTAATTTTTATTTTATATTAGAGTATGGTTGATTTACAATGTTGTGTTAGTTTCAGGTGTACAGCAAAGTGATTCTGTTATAAATATACATATATCTATTCTTTTTCAGATCCTTTAACCATATAGGTTATTATAGAATATTGAGTAGAGTTCCCTGTGCTATACAGTAGGTCCTTGTTGATTACCTATTTTATATATAGTAGTGTGTATATGTTAATCCTAAGCTCCTAATTTATTGCTCCTCCCACTGACATGGTTGATGTGAGGAGTTTGGGAGGATTTAGGTGAAATAATGTATACAAAGGGTATCACAGAATAGATTTTCAATAAATAATACCTAATATATGTCGTGTTCTTATATTTTTCCATGAATTTTGGTAAGCAATATGCATAAACTAACATATTTAATCTTTCCAGTCAACTGATGGGGTATAGAATATTTTAAGCTCATTACATAAAAGAGGATACTGATGTTCAGACAACTTAAGAATCTTGTTCAAGTTCAGAGAGCTGGTAAGCAGCAGAACCTGGGTTCATACAAAGATTTTCTACTCTTGGACCGATGTTGTTAACCTGCATGCTATACCAGAGTAACAAACTCAGAAGCCCTTAGGGGTAACATAAATTCATGCCGTGATTCCTATATCCAATACCCAGTCAACATTTACACACGGGTATCTAATGGGTATCTTAGACTCCACATGGCCAAAACAGAATCCTTTACTTTCCCAACTAAATCTGTCTCTCCTTCAGTCCTTCAGTTTCCCATATCAATTAATGGCATTGTCATCTGCCCAGTTGCTTGAGTCAAAAACCCAGAAATTGTCCTTGATCTCTCACTTTTCCTCAACTGATGCATCCAACTCATCAGCAAGGCCTGATGGCTCTATTTCCAATATTTATCCCTTATTTGTACATTCTGTTGATATTCACAGGTCCAACTGTGATTTCAAGCTAACGTTATCTGTTATATTGATTTTTTTCACTACTCACTGTTCTTCGTGTTTCCATTCTTGGCTCCTATAACCATCTTTACCCATGGCAACCAGAATAAACTTAAATATGTAAACCAGACAGTGCTTTGAAATCTTCTACAGCCATCCATCACACTTAGAATAAAACCCCACATCCTCACTACAGCCTATATTGTTCTCCATGGTCTGTTCTCTGCTATCTTTCTGACCTCATTTTAAACTAGTGTCCCTCCTTGTTCATTATATTTTAGTTGCATTGTCCTTCCTTTTCCTTGAACAAACCAAATTCTTCCTGCTGCAGGGTCTTGCCCTTGCCATTGGCTTTGCTTATCATCTTCTGCCCCCGGTTCTTCATATCACTGAGGCCTCAGAGCAAATATTATCTCACGAAGGCCTTTCTGGTCTACTCCATCTATATTATCACTTCCTTCCACCAACAATCCACATCACAGCATCTTATTTTATTTACTTCATTATGTGCTTATCGTTATTTGAATTTTTCCTGTTACTTGATTCGTTGACTCCTTTTTATCAGTCTCTCTCCAGTAGGATGCAAGACTCATGAGATGTGAAACTTTGCCCTATCTTATTCCCTGCTATATCTGCAGGGCCTAGTACAGTGCCTGACACATAGAAGACCTTCAACAAAGATTTGTTAAATAACTTTGTTGATTTATTGGTTGATTGGTTGAATATCAGATAACAGGGAGTAATTGTTGGGGTCTTGATGAACTAGATGCATATTCAGCTTAAAAATCTTTAATTTAAATTTCTTTAAAATACTTTATTGGCCAAATCAAAAGGTCTGTTAGAACTGAATCCCTGCAGCTCACCACTTCACCTCCTGACCCATCCTCACCAATTCCATAAGGTTGAAGACCTGAAAACCTAGAGACAGAATGACACAGAATTTCAGTATGCAAATGAGCAACTGCTTCCCAGCAAAATATTCTTGTCCTAGATCTGTAGTGATTGCGCCAATAGAAGAAATTATCCAGCTACCTAGTCTTCCTTTAAACATGACATATACAATGAGTGTGTTATTTCCCCCAGTGGGAAATTTATTGATGGGAAATGTTGCAAAATCCATGAAAACAAATTTGTGTTCAAAGGAAAATAAGGGATTGAAACTTCCAGTCACCAAAAACAAAATAAAACAAAATAAAACTGGAGACTTAAAAAATAGTATGAATTTACATAAGTTAAACAGGTTGCTTTTATTTAATTGATTAATTAATTTAGTTTTTTTTGATAAGATTTTAACTTTTTTCCCATGTACACAGGGGTCTCACAGATAAGGAAATGAAAACCCAGAGAAAGAAGTAGTTAGGCTTTAAACAGAGTGCTTTTTAAAAGATTTCATAGCCAGGTTAAGCATCAAATATACTTTCTCTGGTTACTGGGCCCAAATATTCAGTTTATAATTTCTAGAACCCAAGTCTAGATGCATCCTGGCTGGGGCTGTGCATAAGTCTTGCTTCAAAGTCTATCAGGAGAAATGCCATGGGAGTTGATGTATCCATACCCAAGGAGAAACAGGCTTTCTTCACTTAATTCAGTTCGAATCCACTTGATGAGTGTAAAAGAATTCCTCTTACTCGGGATTTCCCGTTATAAAATGTGAGGGTAGAAAATATTTGAGCTAACATTAAGATTGCAGTAGTTCTTAGAAATACTGTGTACTGAGTAGAGTAAGATGAGGATAGATCTTGCGCTATAGGTTTTGGAAACAGGAAAAAATACTGATGGTAGTACACAAAAGCCAGATTGAAGTGGGTTGAGGGGAGAATGAGAGGGAAGGAGATAAAGACAACTTTTTAAAGAGTTCTGCTGTGAAGGGGAGGGTAGCTATGCAACAGACACTGGAGGGGGCTCTGAAGTCCATCTGGCTTCGTTAGTGCCATGCTTGAGTGCTTGAGAGGAGAGAATGATGATCAAGGTGCAGGAGAAGTGTTGCAGGTGGGAAGTCCTGGAGAAGGCAAGAGGGCATAGGGTCTAGTCTACAGTGGAGAGGCTGGACTGGGTTCATGGATCATGTCCAAAGAAAGGGCAGAGGGCATTGCTAGATTTGGGGACAGTTAGGTGAATTAGCTCTCCTGTGATTTCTTCTATTTTCTCAGTAAGAGTGAGATAGATGAGCATGATTCTGTAGGTTTCAGGAGCAATGAGATTGTGTGAAATAGTTGTTTTAGAGACTGGGAGAGTGCACTGACCTGAAACACGAAGTAAAACTGCTGAGTATTGCTGACAGCTCATTTGAGATTTGTGGTCATTAATTTCGAATGAGCCCACGAAGCATGGTTGGGTGTTATTCTCCAGCCATGTTCAGCTACTGTTTCTTGTGTGTATGCTGAGGAGGTGAAGAGCTGGTCTAACAAGTTCTGAAATGTTGACCCTAAGTATGGTGGGCAGCTAGAGATGTTTATGAAGGGGTGATTTTAATGATAAACCCTGAAGTCTAAGCTGGGTACAGGAAGAAATAAGGGATGTATGTGTGAGGAGTTTGAGGGGAGTGAGGGACAGTGGGAAGGTGGTAGGGTCAGTGAATTGGAAGTCATCATGGGGTACAAGCCTAAGCAGAGGGGAATAGAGAGATAAGCTGGAAAGATGGAAAGTGGGAGTCTGACAGTGGGATACTCAACATCAAAATTCTGGAGATGGTTCAGTTATTGGTAACTAAAAGGGCTAGGATAAACATGGGAGAGAAAATGGCTTAGCTGGTGTGGAGGAAAAGATTATTCAAAGTGATAGCAAGTAACCATGAGACCAGAATACTGAATGGATCGTATACGTGGGTATGGAAGTGATTGCAAATGATGACAAAATTTATAAAAGAGAGAAAGAGTGAGTCAGATATTGCAATATCCAGTGAATTAGGAGTGACCCAGAGGTGGATGACTGCACTCAGGAGGAGTAGTGGGTGATATAGTCTGATGGCATACACTTCAAAGGAGCCAGGTTTTCAAGAGAGAAGGCTAATAAAGTGGCCCCTAAGCAGCAAGGAGGATGCCTCCTCTACCTCTAGGCTTTATAGTGCACAGAGTATGGGAGGAACAAAGGGCACTG